>NC_142647.1:30012500-35012500 GCF_053813885.1 Theobroma cacao | reverse complement strand
TTGTTTATTCGGGGGCCCTCTTGTTATTGTAAATTAAATTAAATATTTTGGCTTACTGTATTTCAGTATGTATAAATTTATTTAGCTTTTACGCTATAAAAATTTTTCACGTATAACTCTATAAATATTATTTTATAAGAAAATAGAATATTTTCCTTAATATTTCTTTTATTTTCTTATTATATTCAAATAACCGTAATTTTGTTTTAAATGAATATTTCAGACTTTTAAACTCATTTTGAATATGAATTATGTGTTTTGTACTTGTATATTACGTTTTAGCCAGTTTCGAAATTTTTGAGAAAAAAATGACCAAAATACCCCTATGTGGCGAAAATTTTATTTTGATTGTTTTTGATCTAAAATAGTATATATTCTCTAAAAACTCGATATTTAACAATGATTGCTCACAGGAAAGGAAAGAAACTAATATGTAAGCCTTGTGGGGTTTCGGTTGGCATTCCGGATAATGAGTGTCAATCGGGACGTCACGGCGATTGTCATGGGCCTGAGGGAGGTTCCAGGTCGTGACAATTGTATTGGTATCAGAGCTTTTGGTTTTAAAGATAAGAGTTTTTGGTTTTAAAATGGTTTTAAAAGATTACAATATCAGTGTGGCCCCGGATTAAGTTAAGTTAGGTTGAATAGAATGCATGCATTTTCATATAGAGCCTAAAGTTCCCTAAGCTTGCTCGTTTTCTCTTATAGATTATTATGCCTCCTCGACGCGGACGCCCACCTCTCACTAGATCGGTTGGGAGGGGAAAAGGTCATTCCCAACGTCGTCAGCTAGATGCAGTAGAGGAAGAATCGGCTGCGTCTACCATTCGGGCAGCACCTACTGCTGAGCAGGTCGATAGTCCTCCACATCCTCCACCTCCTCCGCCACCTACGGGTATTCCCAGCATGCCTACTGAGGCAGCACAGGCATTGGCAGCTTTCTTTACCGCAATGGCTGGTGGAGCTCCGATTGGTCAAGTTCCACCTATAGTACCACCAATTACTCCTTTAGTTCCACCACCGGTACAAGATGTATCCATTTCCAAGAAGCTAAAGGAGGCTAGACAGCTCGGTTGTGTGTCTTTCACGGGTGAGTTGGATGCCACTGTGGCAAAAGACTGGATTAATCAGGTTTCAGAGACTCTCTCTGATATGAGATTAGACGACGACATGAAGTTGATGGTGGCTACGAGATTATTAGAGAAGAGGGCTCGTACTTGGTGGAATTTAGTGAAGTCCCGTTCCACTACTCCTCAGACGTGGCCCGATTTTCTCAGGGAATTTGATGGTCAGTATTTCACTTATTTTCATCAAAAAGAAAAAAAGAGAGAATTTTTTAGTTTGAAACAGGGGAATCTAACTGTAGAGGAGTACGAGACTCGTTTTAACGAGTTGATGTTATATGTGCCGGATCTGGTGAAATCTGAGCAAGATCAGGCTAGTTATTTCGAGGAAGGGCTCCGTAATGAGATTAGAGAGCGGATGACAGTGACTGGTAGGGAGCCGCATAAGGAGGTGGTACAGATGGCTTTACGAGCTGAGAAGCTCGCCACTGAGAATAGGAGGATTCGAACTGAGTTTGCAAAAAGGAGGAATCCTGGTATGTCTTCTAGTCAACCAGTAAAAAGAGGCAAGGACTCAGCGATTTCAGGGAGTACTACTTCTGTTTTCGTGACATCTCCTCGACCTCCATTTCCACCATCACAACAGAGACCTTCGAGGTTTAGCAGATCTACTATGACTGGTTCTGGGAAGAGTTTCGGAGGTTCTGACAGATGCAGAAATTGTGGGAATTATCATAGTGGGCTATGTAGAGAGCCAACAAGATGTTTCCAATGTGGACAGACGGGTCATATTAGGAGTAATTGCCCACGGTTAGAACGAGCCACAGTAGTTGCATCATCTTCACCAGCTCGCACTGATATGCAGATGAGAGATTCTTCTGGGTTACCATCGAGACAGGGAGTAACCATATCGTCCGGTGTGGAGAGTAATACCCCGACACATCCACCTTCGAGACCACAGAGTCGTACCTCGACAAGAGTTTTCGCTGTGACGGAAGATGAGGCACAGGTCCAACCTGGAGCAGTGATAGGTACTATGTCTTTATTTGATAAAGATGCTTATGTTTTGATAGATTTTGGCTCAGATAGGTCTTATGTGAGCACCACATTTGCATCAATTGCTGATAGAAACTTGTCACCATTAGAGGAAGAAATTGTAATTCACACCCCTTTAGGAGAAAAGCTAGTTAGAAACAGTTGTTATAGAGACTGTGGGGTAAGGGTAGGCGAGGAAGAATTTAGGGGTGACTTAATTCCTCTAGAGATCCTGGATTTTGATCTAATATTGGGTATGGACTGGTTAACTACACATCGGGCGAACGTAGATTGTTTTCGAAAGGAAGTTGTTCTTCGAAATTCGGAGGGAGTAGAGATTGTGTTTGTAGGGAAACGCCGAGTATTACCATCTTGTGTAATCTCGGCCATCAAAGCTTCGAAATTAGTGCAGAAAAGGTATCCGACTTATTTGGCATATGTAATTGATACTTCAAAGGGGGAACCTAAGTTAGAGGATGTCCCGATAGTAAGTGAGTTTCCTGATGTATTTTCTGATGATTTACGAGGACTGCCTCCTGATCGAGAGCTTGAGTTCCCTATTGATTTACTTCCAGGTACTGCACCTATTTCTATCCCTCCATATAGAATGGCTTCGGCAGAGTTGAAGGAGTTGAAAGTACAATTGCAAGAGTTGGTGGACAAGGGTTTTATACGCCCTAGTATATCTCCATGGGGAGCACCGATTTTATTTGTGAAAAAGAAAGACGGTACACTTCGGTTATGTATCGATTACCGACAGCTTAACAGAATGACCATTAAGAACAAGTATCCGTTACCGAGGATTGATGATCTTTTCGATCAATTACAGGGAGCTACAGTGCTTTCCAAGGTTGATCTAAGGTCTGGGTATCATCAGTTGAGGATTAAAGAACAGGATGTACCCAAGACAGCGTTCAGGACTCGGTACGGTCATTATGAGTTCTTGGTCATGCCTTTCGGGTTAACTAACGCACCGGCAGCTTTTATGGATCTCATGAATAGGGTGTTCCACCCTTACCTGGACAAGTTTGTTATTGTGTTCATTGATGACATACTGATTTACTCGAGAGATAATGATGAGCACGTTGCCCACTTGCGTATAGTATTACAAACTTTGCGGGAAAGACAGTTGTATGCAAAGTTTTCGAAGTGTGAGTTTTGGTTACAGGAAGTGGTATTCTTGGGACACGTAGTATCGAGAACTGGAATATATGTTGATCCCAAGAAGATAGAGGCAATTTTACAATGGGAGCAACCTAAGACAGTGACGGAGATTCGTAGTTTCCTCGAATTAGTCGGTTATTATCGGAGGTTTGTTCAGGGGTTTTCCTTAATAGCAGCTCCTTTGACCCGTCTAACTCATAAGGGAGTTAAGTTTGTGTGGGATGATGTTTGTGAGAATCGATTTCAGGAGCTAAAGAACCGGTTAACCTCCGCTCCCATTTTAACACTTCCTGTTAATGGTAAGGGATTTATAGTATATAGTGATGCCTCAAAGTTGGGGTTGGGGTGCGTATTGATGCAGGATGAAAAAGTTGTGGCTTATGCTTTTAGACAGCTAAAGAGGCATGAAGCAAATTACCCTACCCATGATTTAGAGTTAGCAGCAGTGGTGTTTGCTTTAAAAATCTGGAGGCATTACTTGTATGGTGAGCATTGTCGAATATTTACGGATCACAAGAGTTTAAAATATTTGCTCACCCAAAAGGAGCTTAATTTGAGGCAAAGGCGATGGTTGGAGTTGATAAAAGATTATGACTTGGTGATAGACTATCATCCAGGAAAGGCGAACGTTGTAGCTGATGCCTTAAGTCGTAAGTCTTCATCGTCTTTAGCAGCACTTCAGAATCGTTATTTTCCAGCATTAATAGAGATGAAATCTCTTGGGGTCCAGTTGAGAAATGGTGAGGATGGATCCTTATTGGCAAACTTCATTGTGCGACCTTCGTTACTTAATCAGATCAAGGACATTCAGAGGTCTGATGATGAGTTAAGAAAAGAAATTCAAAAACTGACCGATGGGGGAGTCAGTGAGTTCAGATTTGGAGAGGATAACGTCTTGATGTTTAGAGATCGAGTTTGTGTTCCTGACGGAAAGCAGTTGAGACAAGCGATCATGGAAGAAGCCCATTCATCTGCCTATGCATTACATCCCGGAAGCACCAAGATGTATAGGACTATCAGGGAGAATTATTGGTGGTCGGGTATGAAGCGAGACGTAGCAAAATTCGTAGCAAAGTGTCTCGTATGTCAGCAAGTTAAGGCGGAGCATCAGAGGCCAGCAGGTACACTTCAGTCTTTACCTGTTCCCGAGTGGAAATGGGAGCATGTAACTATGGATTTTGTTTTGGGATTGCCACGGAAACAGAGGGGAAAGGATGCGATCTGGGTGATCGTAGATCGGTTGACTAAGTCCGCTCACTTTTTAGCTGTCCATAGTACATACTCTATTGAGAAGCTGGCTCAGCTCTATATAGATGAGATTGTGAGGCTACATGGAGTTCCCGTTTCTATAGTGTCAGACCGAGATCCTCGATTCACTTCTCGATTCTGGCCAAAATTTCAAGAAGCTCTCGGAACCAAATTGAAATTTAGCACTACTTTTCACCCACAGACGGATGGTCAATCAGAGAGGACTATTCAGACCTTGGAGGATATGTTACGGGCTTGTGTCATTGACTTTATTGGGAGTTGGGACAGACATTTGCCATTGGTGGAATTTGCTTACAACAATAGCTTTCAGTCTAGCATTGGTATGGCACTATACGAAGCTTTATATGGAAGGAAATGTCGTACTCCACTTTGTTGGGATGAAGTGGGTGAAAGAAAGTTAGTGAGTGTGGAATTGATCGAGCTAACTAATGACAAGATCAAGGTTATACGAGAGAGGCTAAAGGTAGCCCAGGATAGGCAAAAAAGCTATGCAGATAAACGGAGAAAAGACTTGGAGTTTGAGATCGATGATAAAGTTTTTCTTAAGGTTTCTCCTTGGAAAGGTAATAATTTGAATACTTTGAAGTATTAAATCTTATTGATTATACTATCATGATAAATTATGGTGTTTTATTGGATAATGAAAGGTGTGATTCGATTTGCGAAGAGGGGAAAGCTCAACCCGAGATATATTGGACCATTCTGAATCATTGAAAGGATTGGACCAGTGGCTTATCGGTTAGAATTACCTCCGGAGTTAGATCGGATCCACAACGTTTTCCATGTCTCCATGCTTAAGAAATATGTACCAGATCCCTCTCACGTCCTCGAAGCACCTCCGATCGAGTTGCATGACGATTTGAAGTTCGAGGTACAACCTGTGAGTATCTTGGATCGAAAGGATCGAGTACTGAGAAACAAGAGTATTTCAATGGTCAAAGTGTTGTGGAAAAGTGCTCGAATGGAGGAAATGACATGGGAAGTAGAGCATCAGATGAGGAACCAATACCCGCATCTATTTGTCGAATCTGGTAAGTGAAATTTTGAGGTCAAAATTTTATTTTAAGGGGGGTAGAATTGTAAAACCCCACCCATAAATACATGTCATGACATACATGCACTGAGTAGGATGTTATTATGCTAGGAAAAGCACTTAAGAATAGACGAAACTCTATATTGTACCTAATGGTACACTTGAGTTGATTTAACCTCGAACTAGTTCAAATAGGAATTGTAGGATGAAATTTAATATTTTATAGTCCAGGAATGACTAAAAATGATTGTTCGGAGTTCGATGGTTCATTTGGGGTAAAATTAGAAATTTTGATATTCAAGGGCAAAATCGTTATTTTACCACCTAAGATAATAATTTGATCATGGAGTGAAATTTTTGATCAAGATTAACTATTTGGAGTATAATTTAATGATAGGAAGTGAAAAAGTTTAATTCTGGTGATTTTTGGAGTGTAGGGGCAAAATCGTAATTTTTCCACCCACGGACAAAATTTGAGATTTTGAGAGAATTTAGATCAAATTTGACAAATTGGAGAATGGTATGAGTATAAGGGATGAAAAATATGTCTATGGGCAATTTTTCAGTTTTTTGGGCAAAAATGTAATTTTTCACTTTTACGGGGGCAAAAGTGTAAATTTCAAAAATTACTCCACCGAGACTTTGGATGAGTCTGAGAATTTTATCTAAGCTATGAATATATGAGACAAGTGTATGGTGAAAATTTGGAAACAAATGGATGAAATTTTAAAAATGGGCCAATGGGAAAGTGACATGTGGCATTTTTTAACGAAATAATATTATTTTAATGAAAAGTCAGCCCATTTAAACCCAAATTTTGAGTGCTGGCCTGCCATAAGGAAGAACAAGAGAGGAAAGGAAGAAAAAAAGAAAAACCAAAGAGAAACAAGAAAATTCAAAGGGAAATTCGCGATTTTCGACCGTTTACGCGTCTAACGGTAAGATTTTTCGATTTTAGCTTGATTTCTACCTTTCCTATGCCTCTATTTCCATTTAGCATGCTTGAGGAGAGAGATCAAAAAGTGATATCAAGGGCTGGACGAAATTCTAGGGGAGAGAAATTGAAATTTTTAGGTTTTGATTTTTAGTTAAATTGATAGTTTTAGTTAGTTAAATGTGTTTAGAAATTAAATTGGGCAAGAAATCATTAAATTTTCACAATACCCACTCTTGTCTGGATGCTCAATGCTGTACAATGATGATGAATTGATTTTATTCTAAGGAAAATGAAGAGAAAATGATGAAAAACGATTAAACGTGATAGAAAAACAAAGTAGAAAATCAACCGACTTAATGTCCCATTTTTGGCCGAATTTTCCAAGGAAGGGAGTGAGCTGATTTTGTTGTTTTTAGAAGGTTATTGGCTGATATTTAATGGTTAGAAATGTTGGAGAGAGAATGGGATGATTTAGAGCTAAAATGGAGCGCGTTAGCAATTTATCGAGCAAAGTGCCAAAAATAGGTTAATACCGCGTTTAAGCCGTTTTAGGCTATTGCATTTCATACCATGCATTAGTATAGGATTTTAGTTAATTATATAGTGATTTAGCATCAATGTGATGAATTGTGTAAATTTTTGTAATGTGCCTAGGAGGAGAGCCTTCCGAAAAAGGCAAAGAAGTCCTACCCGACGAGTAATGATCGGGGCGCTTAGAAAGCTTTTAGTTTGTACAAACGGTGAGTAAACTTATTATTATTGTAAATTATCTAGAGTTTATTTTTAAATGCTCTTTATGTATTTTATGAAATGAAAACGAGATTTTTGATGTTTTAGGAATAAATGTGATAAATAAAAATATATTGTATTGATTATGAAATTGAGTAATTGGAGGCTGCAAACTGACTTGAAAAATATATATTTTCCTAGGAATGGCTTATGAGAAATGAGTATATATGGCTATATTTTGTGAGTGCATTTGGGAAAGTTATGTAAGTTGATTTTACTATGCAGGCTGGATAAATAAATAAAAGTCACGTTATACTGTCGAAATTTTATTAAAATTGGTGGGTTAGTCACTGCAGTGATGGGTTTTCGTGGACTGCCTATTAGAGGGGCACGGTAAACCCAGTTATATAGTTACTCCGGTTGTAGAGGTGAGGAGGGTAACTCTCGAGGTAGTATTAGAGCTCACTTCACGTCGAACCCCCACTTGAATGTGTAACTCGGCCAACGCCAAGGAACGGCTGGTTTTAAAAATAAAAATGTATTTCACGTGTGAATATTTTAACACCCTTGGCGGACTCGGTTAGATGCCTCGACCAAGGTGTCCCCGAGGATTAGTTTTGGCTTGAGCCTTGTTTTAATAAAAGACATAAGCCTTAACAATTGTTTTGGTAAATTACAAATATTTTATGGTTTAAGAAATAAATTGAAAACATTATGAAATGGGTTGAAATTTATTGTTTAAACTTGCCTCCATTTTACTCGCCTTTAGATATTTATGATAATGTCTGTTTACTCATTGGGATTGCAAAATCTCACCCAACTCCTTTCCACCCATTTCAGGTTCAGTATAGACTGTAGATAGCTTATCTCATCGAGGACTACCATTGGATCTGCATTTTCCAAATCGTAGGTTCACAGTCCTCTTTACTTTTGTTTATTCGGGGGCCCTCTTGTTATTGTAAATTAAATTAAATATTTTGGCTTACTGTATTTCAGTATGTATAAATTTATTTAGCTTTTACGCTATAAAAATTATTCACATATAACTCTATAAATATTGTTTTATAAGAAAATATAATATTTTCCTTAATATTTCTTTTATTTTCTTATTATATTCAAAGAACCGTAATTTCGTTTTAAATGAAGATTTCAGACTTTTAAACTCATTTTCAATATGAATTATGTGTTTTGTACTTGTATATTACGTTTTAGCCAGTTTCAAAATTTTTGAGAAAAAAATGACCAAAATACCCCTGTGTAGCGAAAATTTTATTTTGATTGTTTTTTTATCTAAAATAGTATATATTCTCTAAAAACTCGATATTTAACAATGATTGCTCACAGGAAAGGAAAGAAACTAATATGTAAGCCTTGTGAGGTTTCGATTGGCATTCCGGAGACTGAGTGTCAATCGGGACGTCACGGCGATTGTCATGGGCCTGAGGGAGGTTCCGGGTCGTGACAAAAATCTTCATTTAAGACAAAATTATGGTTATTTGAATATAATAAGAAAATAAAGGAAATATTAAGTAAAATATTCTATTTTCTTATGAAATAATATTTTTAGAGTTATACGTAAATAATTTTTTTGAGGGTAAAAGCTAAGTAAATTTATACATATTGTAATACAGTAAGCCAAAATATTTAATTTAATTTACAATAACAAGAGGGCCCTTGAATAAACAAAAGTAAAGAGGACTGTGAACCTACAGTTTGGAAAATGTAAATCTAATGGTAGTCCTCGATGAGATCAGCTATCTACAGTCTATACTGAACCTGAAATGGATGGAAAGGAGAGTGGTGAGATTATAAAATCCCAATGAGTAAATAGATATCATCATAAACATCTAGAGTTGAGTACATGGAGACAATAAAATAAATCATCGTAAACTGGGTCACAACATTAAAACACATTTCATTCAAAATACGTAAAAAGGCTTATGAATCTCATAAAAACTAGGCCTATGCCATAAATCTATTCTCGAGGACACCTTGGTCGAGGCATCCTACCGAGACCGTCAAGGCTGTTAAAAATTCACATTTCATATAAAAAAAATATTTTTCATTAGACATCACAGTCGTTCCTTGGCGTTGGTTGAGTTCACCCTCACGTGGTGGTTTAGCGTGAAGTGAACCCTAAACTTTACCCCAGGAGATACCCTACGCACCTCTCCGCTAGAGGTAAGAATATAATGGGGTTTATCGTGCCCCTCTAAAAGGTTGGTCCACAGAAACCCCCTACTGCATTGATTAATTAATATATAATCCACCATACAATAAAACTCAATAACATGATATGGTAATTTTTTTAGTTCGCAGTCTTTCAAAGCAACCAAACAATTCGTATTTCAAATACAATTACCAACTAGCCAATCATGCCTGATTTATCATAAGCCAATCAATTTAAACAATCGAATTGCAACAATTAATAGTCTCCGTGTACTCGATTTTTCAAAATCATTATTAATTTCAAAAAAATTTATAAATTAATTTCATTGAAACACATTTATTCATAAAACATGAAAATTTACCTTTTTAAATCCCTTTTTTCCATAGAATTCATGAAATCATCTAAAAACCACCCTAGATAATTAAAATGACAGTAAGTTTACTCACTATATCTAGAGTGCAGATTCTCGAAATACTCAGACTACTGGTCCTTGGGTGCAATTCCCTTGCCTTTATCGGAAGACTCACTGTCACGACCTGGAACCTGCCTCAGGCCCATGACAATCACCGCGACGTCCCAATTGACACTCATTATTCGGAATGTCAACCGGAACCCCGCAAGGCTTACATATCAGTTTCTTTCCTTTCCTGTGAGCAATCATTGTTAAATATCGAGTTTTTAGAGAATATATACTATTTTAGATCAAAAACAATCAAAATAAAATTTTCGCCACACAGGGGTATTTTGGTCATTTTTTTCTCAAAAATTTTGAAACCGGCTAAAACGTAATATACAAGTACAAAACACATAATTCATATTCAAAATGAGTTTAAAAGTCTAAAATCTTCATTTAAAATGAAATTACGGTTATTTGAATATAATAAGAAAATAAAAGAAATATTAAGGAAAATATTCTATTTTCTTATAAAACAATATTTATAGAGTTATACGTGAATAATTTTTATAGCGTAAAAGCTAAATAAATTTATACATACTGAAATACAGTAAGCCAAAATATTTAATTTAATTTACAATAACAAGAGGGCCCCCGAATAAATAAAAGTAAAGAGGACTGTGAACCTACGGTTTGAAAAATGCAGATCCAATGGTAGTCCTCGATGAGATCAGCTATCTACAGTCTATACTGAACCTGAAATGGGTGGAAAGGAGTTGGGTGAGATTTTGCAATCCCAATGAGTAAACAGACATTATCATAAATATCTAAAGGCAAGTAAAATGGAGGCAAGTTTAAACAACAAATTTCAACCCATTTCATAATGTTTTCAATTTATTTCTTAAACCATAAAATATTTGTAATTTACCAAAACAATTGTTAAGGCTTATGTCTTTTATTAAAACAAGGCTCAAGCCAAAACTAATTCTCGGGGATACCTTGGCCGAGGCATCTAACCGAGTCCGCCAAGGGTGTTAAAATTTTCACACGTGAAACACATTTTTATTTTTAAAAACCAGCCGTTCCTTGGCGTTGGCCAAGTTACACATTCACGTGGGGGTTCGACGTGAAGTGAGCTCTAATACTACCCCGGGAGTTACCCTCCTCGCCTTTACAACCGGAGTAACTATATAACTGAGTTTATCATGCCCCTCTAATAGGCAGTCCACGGAAACTCGTCACTGCAGTGACTAACCCACCAATTTTAATAAAATTTCGACAGTATAATGTGACTTTTATTTATTTATCCAGCCTGCATAGTAAAACAACTTACATAAATTTCCCAATGCATTCACAAAATATAGCCACATATACTCATTTCTCATAAGCCATTCCTAGGAAAATATATATTTTTCAAGTCAATTTATAGCCTCCAATTACTCAATTTCATAATCAATACAATATACTTTTATTTGTCACATTTATTCCTAAAACATCAAAAATCCCGTTTTAATCTCGTTCTCATTTCATAAAATACATAAAGGGCTTTTAAAATAAACTCTAGATAATTTACAATAATAATAAGTTTACTCACCGTTTGTACAAACTAAAAGCTTTCTAAGCGCCCCGATCACTACTCGTCGGGTACGACTTCTTTGCCTTTTCCGGAAGGCTCTCCTCCTAGACACATTACAAAAATTTACACAATTCATCACATTGATGCTAAATCACTATATAATTAACTTAAATCCTATACTAATGCATGGTATGAAATGCAATAGCCTAAAACGGCTTAAACGCGGTATTAACCTATTTTTGGCACTTTGCCCGATAAATTGCTAACGCGCTCCATTTTAGCTCTAAATCATCCCATTCTCTCTCCAACATTTCTAACCATTAAATATCAGCCAATAACCTTCTAAAAACAACAAAATCAGCTCACTCCCTTCCTTGGAAAATTCGGCCAAAAATGGGACATTAACTCGGTTAATTTTCTACTTTGTTTTTCTATCACGTTTAATCGTTTTTCATCATTTGCTCTTCATTTTCCTTAGAATAAAATCAATTCATCATCATTGTACAGCATTGAGCATCCAGCCAAGAGTGGGTATTGTGAAAATTTAATGATTTCTTGCCCAATTTAATTTCTAAACACATTTAACTAACTAAAACTATCAATTTAACTAAAAATCAAAACCTAAAAATTTCAATTTCTCTCCCCTAGAATTTCGTCCAGACCTTGATATCACTTTTTGATCTCTCTCCTCAAGCATGCAAAATGGAAATAAAGGCATAGGAAAGGTAGAAATCAAGCTAAAATCGAAAAATCTTACCGTTAGACGCGTAAACGGTCGAAAACCGTGAATTTCCCTTTGAATTTTATTGTTTCTCTTTGGTTTTTCTTTTTTTCTTCCTTTCCTCTCTATTTCCTCTCTTGTTCTTCCTTATGGCCGGCCAGCACTTAAAATTTGGGTTTAAATAGACTGATTTTTCATTAAAATAATATTATATCATTAAAAAATGCCACATGTCACTTTCCCATTGGCCCATTTTTAAAATTTCATCCATTTGTTTCCAAATTTTCACCATACACTTGTCTCATATATTCATAGCTTAGATAAAATTCTCAGACTCATCCAAAGTCTCGGTGGAGTAGTTTTTGAAATTTACACTTTTACCCCGTAAAAGTCAAAAATTACATTTTTGCCCCAAAAATTGAAAAATTACCCATAGACATATTTTTCATCCCTTATACTCATACCATTCTCCAATTTGTCAAATTTGATCTACATTCTCTCAAAATCTCAAATTTTATCCGTGGGTGGTAAAATTACGATTTTGCCCCTACACTCCAGAAATCACCAGAATTAAATTTTTTCACTTCCTATCATTAAATTATACTCCAAATAGTTAATCTTGGTAAAAAATTTCACTCCATGATCAAATTTTTATCTTAGGTGGCAAAATGACGATTTTGCCTTGAATATCAAAATTTCCAATTTTACCCCAAATGAACCCTCGAACTCCGAACAATAAATTTTAGTCATTCTTGGACTATAAAATGTTAAATTTCATCATACAATTCCTATTTGAACTAGTTCGAGGTTAAATCAATTTAAGTGTACCGTTAGGTACAATATCAGGTTTCGTCTATTCTTAGGTGCTTTTCTAGCGTAATAACATGCTACTCAATGCATGTATGTCATGACATGTATTTATAGGGTCGGGTTTTACAATTCTACCCCCCTTAAAATAAAATTTTGACCTCAAAATTTCACTTACCAGATTCGACAAATAGATGCGGGTATTAGTTCCTCATCTGATGCTCTACTTCCCATGTCATTTCCTCCATGCGAGCACTTTTCCACAACACTTTGACCATTGAAATACTCTTGTTTCTCAGTACTCGATCCTTTCGATCCAAGATACTCACAGGTTGTACCTCGAACTTCAAATCGTCATGCAACTCGATCGGAGGTGCTTCGAGGACGTGAGAGGGATATGGTACATATTTCTTAAGCATGGAGACATGGAAAACGTTATGGATCCGATCTAACTCCGGAGGTAATTCTAACCGATAAGCCACTGGTCCAATCCTTTCAATGATTCGGAATGGTCCAATATATCTCGGGTTAAGCTTTCCCCTCTTCGCAAATTGAATCACACCTTTCATTATCCAATAAAACACCATAATTTATCATGATAGTATAATCAATAAGATTTAATACTTCAAAGTATTCAAATTATTACCTTTCCAAGGAGAAACCTTAAGAAAAACTTTATCATCGATCTCAAACTCCAAGTCTTTTCTCCGTTTATCTGCATAGCTCTTCTGCCTATCTTGGGCTACCTTTAGTCTCTCTCGTATAACCTTGATCTTGTCATTAGTTAGCTCGATCAATTCCACACTCACTAACTGTAAAGCCCGACCTTATAAAATACTATTCATGACTTACATGTGATGATAGCATGATTGTGTCAAACCCTGCTTTGTAAAATAATTATAATGTCATTCACATGCTCGATAGAATGTTTGTATATTTAGGAAGTTCGAGAAATCGTTAAAAGACGATATTGCCCCTAATGGTATCATTAAGTCGATTAAGCCTCGAACTAGTTCAAATAGGAATTTTAAGGTGAAATTAAGAGTTTCACAGTTCAAGGATGACTCAAAACGGTAATTAGGAGTTCAAGGATCAATTCGGAGTCAAACCGAAATTTTCACTATCTAGGGGCAAAATTGTAATTTTTCCACTCGCGGATAAAATTTGAGATTTTGAGAGAATTTAGATCACATTTGACAAATTGGAGAATGGTATGAGTATAAGGGATGAAAAATATGTCTATGGGCAATTTTTCAGTTTTTGGGGTAAAAATGTAATTTTTCACTTTACGGGGGTAAAAGTGTAATTTTTAAAAATTTGCTCCACCAAAACTTTGGAAAAGTCTAGAAATTTCATGGAAGACATGGATAAGTGAAGAGGATTGAGTGGTAGAAAAAGAAAGTCAAAAAGATGGCTAGAAAAAAATAAAATAATAAAATATTCAAAAGGTAAATAAAATAATAATATTTTATTAAGCCTATTAAAAGGCTTGAAAATTCCAGAATTCTTCATTTGGATGGTCAGCCAAAACCAGCAGGAGAGAGAGACAAATAAGAACAAACCCTAGAGTGAGAAAATTCAAAGAAAAAGTGTGATTTTTCAAGGAATCAAGTGTTTAAAGGTATGATTTTTCAAGCTTAGCTTAAGATTTATCATTTCCATGCATTTCTTATCATTTTTCATGGTTGAATCATGTGATTTGAGGATGAATTCAATTCTGAAAAAATGGGTTAGGAGAGAGAAACTTGTTAGATTAATTTGATTCTAAGTTATGTTAGTGTTTTAAGTTAGTTTAGCATATTTAGAAACAAAACAACAAGAAAAGAATTCATTTTCCTCCATTACCATTATTGGCTGAATTTTCTAGGGGAATATTAGCTGATGATCTTGATGTTTATTTGAGGAATCATGATGAATAATGATGAATTATGAGTCTAGAAAAATAATGGAAATTTTCGGAGCAAAAATATGAATTTTTACCCATTAGGGGTATTTTCGTAATTTGCTATCAGGACTGATAATTTGCACCACACTGAGGGACATTAAGTCAATTTGGGTGCAATTGAGGTATAGAAACTGAAAAAAATTAATTTGAGATTAAATTGGACGCGTTAGTAATTTAATCGGGTAATAGGCCGAATTAGGTTAGCACCGCATTTAAGCGGTAGTCGGATAAGTTGCATGTCATATCATGCATATATACCGAGCCTGAATTGATTTTATAATGGTCAAGCATTGATGTGGTGAATTATGTATTGTACATTATGGATAGGTGGTGAGCAAATTACACTGGTAAAAGTACAGAAAATTGTGCTTGAAGACTGGGATTAGGAGTACATCGACTCCTAGAACTGTGAGTGGACAATTTATCGTCTTAAATATCTAGAGTAATTATACTTGTTTGATGCTTTTATTGAATGGTGAGTTTAAATTATAAAATATTATGTTTTCCAATTAAAATGTTTTTTTTAATAAAAATGAGATTTATATTGGTTTTGAAATCAAATATTGTTTTGGGAAAATTGAGTATATGGAGACTGTGTTGAAATTTATGATTTTATATGTTATTGAAATTGGGGCTTATGACACTATGGTAGCATGATGGCTAAATTTTTGGGGTTGGCGTGAAATATATGAATAGTTTTGGATTGGTCTCGATAGACTGGATTACATTTTATTCGCAATATTATGCTACTGGAATTTTTATGGGTCTGGTGGTATATTAAACTGTCACTGCAGTGGTGGGGGTTTTCGTGGACTGCCTATGAGAGGGGCACGGTAACCCAATTATATATTTACCTCCGGGGGGAGATGTTGGATGAAGTATCTCCTAAGGTAAGATTTGAATGCACCTCACGGTCACTGCAGTGGTGGGGGTTTCCGTGAATTGCCTATGAGAGGGGCACGATAACTCAATTATATACTTACCTCCGGGAGGAGATGTTGGGTGAAGTATCTCCTGAGGTATGATTTGAGTGCACCTCACGTTCGGGCCACCACGTGAGAGTGAGACTCAACCAACGCCAAGGAACGGCTATGTGTCAAATGTGAAAACATGTTTATGGGTATGGGTCATTGAACAGCCTTGGCGGTCTCAGTGGGATACCTTGACGAAGGTACCCGCGAGAATGATTATGGCAGGGGCCAAGTTTAAGAAATTCATAAGTCGAGAAATTTTGATGAAAATAAATTGTTTGGTATAGATTGAAACGAAATTTGTGTTATGAACATTATTGAGATATAACGTTTTTATATTATCTCTATCTACTCGGCTTTAGATGCTTTTGATGGTAATTGTTTACTCACTGGGATTATTTAATCTCACCCCTCTTCCTATCCATTTTTCAGGCTCAGGACAGTTTGTTGATAGTTGATTAAGACGAGAATTAATCTCCGAGTTGCATCTTAGAAAGTAAGGGTTCGTAGCCCTACATCTTCTTAGTCAGTTGGGGACCCACGTGTCACTGTAAAAGTAATTTTATTCTTCAGTTATTTGATTTAAAGTATGTATGAATATATTTAGCTTTTACACCATGTTTTTGACGAGTTTCGGTATTTTCGAAGAAAAATGATGAAAATGCCCCTGTGAGCCAGAAAGTAATATTTTATAGTTTTGATTTGGAAATGACTTATGATTTTTTTGAAATGTGAGATTTAATAACTGTCACTCACTGGGGAGATGCAGAAGCTGATGCTAAGCCTTGCGGGATTTCGATCGGCATTCGGGGTAATGAGTGCCTATCGAGACATCGCGGCGGTTGTCACGGGCTCGATGGGAGTTTCGGGTCATGACAATTAAATTGGTATCAGAGCAAAGGGAAAGATAACCCTATTCCTGGGAACTCTCGCATATGATCTATGGCGAAGGATGACTCTCCGCCCAGGAGCTTGGAAGAGGAAGGAAGGGACTGCTCCGTAATTCCCTAAGTGGTAGCCGGAGTGAAGTGCACCTCTTGCCGAGTGCTCTGATAGGTACCATTGGATGCCATTATGCCCTGAGGGGTTGAGTCGAATTAGATTAGTATCAGAGCATGGTTTAAAGATCAAAGATTTTGATTTTAAAGCTTTGGATTTTAAAGTTTTAAGTTTTAAAGTTGTTTTAAGAAATCCACATTGACACTGCGTGTCCCCAAGTTAAGTTAAGTCAAATAGAATGCATGAGTCTGCATATAGAGACCTATTTGTTTGTAGGGTGTATAAGAGATTAAGTGATTTTCGTTTGATTTCATATAGGTTTTGAAGTGTATTGGATTACACTTAACATGTCTAGGGGGGACAGTGATTCTGATATTTCACAGAGTGTTAGTGAAGAACCAACAGATTTTACTGCTGAAAGCCGATGGTGTCCTAAACTTAATAATCTAGAAGGAGATCCATTTAGAGTACCTATTAATTGGGCTCCATCAGATTTGGGAACGAAAGTTAAAATAAGGGAAAGTCCTAGTGACACTGAGACTGATGAGAGCGTTGACAGTAATGACGTGAATGAAGGCATGAGAAACTTTCTCTTAAAAGAAATTGAGGAATATGCCAAAGGGAGGAAGAAAATGAGGATAGCAGAAGAAGAATATTATTGTGGGAAAACATCGGCATCGGTCGTTAGACATTCTCTCCCAGGCTGTGGGAGTGATGTAAGTAAATGGCAAGAGAAGAAAAAGGGAAAACTTAAAACAGACTTGAAAAAGGATCAAGATGATAATGATCCTAAAGATGTTTAATGCCTTGTTGAAGCTTGTAATAATGTAATCCTAGGCAGATGCAGAATGAGAAGGATAATAATCCCTTGTATAAAAGTCTTAAGAGTTGACTTTTGTCTTGTATAATATAAACAGATGATGGAGTAGTTGTTTAAAGGACAGAAGGAGTATAAAAATCTTTTAGTATGACAAAGGTATATTAGTAATATAAGTATTGAGGATGAATAATTATCTTAGTGGCAAGATCGATTATTTTAAATAAATGCTGAAGGTTGAAATAGAAAGACATTAATGGTTCCAACAATTATTAGATTTAATAACGATTAAACCTTGCAGTACTATGAATTGATCACCAGTTAACGGGGTTAAGTCAAGGATTATAAATTTGAGTATGGAGGGAATTAGAAAGTGATACCGTAAAATTTTAAGATGAGGATTATAATCGGTTTCGACTATGAGAATAGTGGGATACTATCAATAATGAATCCTTAGGCGTGTGATGAAGTTGTGATCTTTTGAACCATATGGGAAGATTGTTCTAAGGTGGGACATAGGACATGAGGATTTTTGGAGATGCTTATAGAGGGAGATATAAATTGTAAAGTATGTTTTTCCCAAGTTTTAATTTATTTGAGAAATTGTCATGGTAAAGATATGTGAATATGGGTAATGAAATATGCCCTAAGGGATGACGATGGCATATCACATAGATAATATGGATATGTTGGGGTCAGTATCCCGATCATGCATCTGTGATAGAAAATTTACTTTGCTAATTGTGGTATAGACTCAAAAAGGAGCCAAGCCATTGAGAATGACTAAGGTAGTAACTCCAAAAGTGAAAGATTTGTTTTAATTAAGTAGATTCCAACGGCTACATTGAAATAAATTACCTTGTGGAGTATTAAGATCAATAATGTATTGATCAAAGTCAAATCTTAAGAAATAAAGAGGATGAGAGATTAATGAGAAGGAACATCAATGTTAAGTAACGAATTTGTGAATCAAGGATTACAACGGTGGCATAGAAAATGAGTACTATAAAGGATTACTAAGAGGATTTATAATTCTTGTATTAACTCAGTTAAATGAAAAGTGATTAATGAAGCAACTCTTGTGGTAAACAGCGGAATAATGGAGTTGATGTAGAGTCTTGTTTATAGTCAGTGACTGCAGCACCGATTATAGACAGGAGGCTACGTAGACTCTTTATCTTAGGAAACCACTTAGTATAATCCTAAATGACATAAAGACTCATGATCGAGAGGATTATTGCTGATCAAACTTCTAAAGGGTAACAATAGATATAAGTGAAGTATTCAAGTTGAGTTGGAAATAAATACGAGAAGAAACTCAAGATTCCATATAAAGGAGATAACTTGAGAAGTTGAGCATCGAATAAAAGATAATACCCTGCCTTTTCTTTGAGTTGACAAGTGAAATTTTGAGGACAAAATTTTATTTTAAGGGGGGTAGTGTTGTCAAACCCTGCTTTGTAAAATAATTATAATGTCATTCACATGCTCGATAGAATGTTTGTATATTTAGGAAGTTCGAGAAATCGTTAAAAGACGATATT
This sequence comes from Theobroma cacao, assembly GCF_053813885.1. Taxonomy (NCBI): domain Eukaryota; kingdom Viridiplantae; phylum Streptophyta; class Magnoliopsida; order Malvales; family Malvaceae; genus Theobroma; species Theobroma cacao. The sequence goes on along the minus strand of NC_142647.1, from coordinate 34,993,325 downwards.
GCCCCTAATGGTATCATTAAGTCGATTAAGCCTCGAACTAGTTCAAATAGGAATTTTAAGGTGAAATTAAGAGTTTCACAGTTCAAGGATGACTCAAAACGGTAATTAGGAGTTCGAGGATCAATTCGGAGTCAAACCGAAATTTTCACTATCTAGGGGCAAAATTGTAATTTTTCCACTCGCGGATAAAATTTGAGATTTTGAGAGAATTTAGATCACATTTGACAAATTGGAGAATGGTATGAGTATAAGGGATGAAAAATATGTCTATGGGCAATTTTTCAGTTTTTGGGGTAAAAATGTAATTTTTCACTTTACGGGGGCAAAAGTGTAATTTTTAAAAATTTGCTCCACCAAAACTTTGGAAAAGTCTAGAAATTTCATGGAAGACATGGATAAGTGAAGAGGATTGAGTGGTAGAAAAAGAAAGTCAAAAAGATGGCTAGAAAAAAATAAAATAATAAAATATTCAAAAGGTCAATAAAATAATAATATTTTATTAAGCCTATTAAAAGGCTTGAAAATTCCAGAATTCTTCATTTGGATGGTCAGCCAAAACCAGCAGGAGAGAGAGACAAAGAAGAACAAACCCTAGAGTGAGAAAATTCAAAGAAAAAGTGTGATTTTTCAAGGAATCAAGTGTTTAAAGGTATGATTTTTCAAGCTTAACTTAAGATTTATCATTTCCATGCATTTCTTATCATTTTTCATGGTTGAATCATGTGATTTGAGGATGAATTCAATTCTGAAAAAATGGGTTAGGAGAGAGAAACTTGTTAGATTAATTTGATTCTAAGTTATGTTAGTGTTTTAAGTTAGTTTAGCATATTTAGAAACAAAACAACAAGAAAAGAATTCATTTTCCTCCATTACCATTATTGGCTGAATTTTCTAGAGGAATATTAGCTGATGATCTTGATGTTTATTTGAGGAATCATGATGAATAATGATGAATTATGAGTCTAGAAAAATAATGGAAATTTTCGGAGCAAAAATATGAATTTTTACCCATTAGGGGTATTTTCGTAATTTGCTATCAGGACTGATAATTTGCACCACACTGAGGGACATTAAGTCAATTTGGGTGCAATTGAGGTATAGAAACTGAAAAAAATTAATTTGAGATTAAATTGGACGCGTTAGTAATTTAATCGGGTAATAGGCCGAATTAGGTTAGCACCGCATTTAAGCGGTAGTCGGATAAGTTACATGTCATATCATGCATATAAACCGAGCCTGAATTGATTTTATAATGGTCAAGCATTGATGTGGTGAATTATGTATTGTACATTATGGATAGGTGGTGAGCAAATTACACTGGTAAAAGTATAAAAAATTGTGCTTGAAGACTGGGATTAGGAGTACATCGACTCCTAGAACTGTGAGTGGACAATTTATCGTCTTAAATATCTAGAGTAATTATACTTGTTTGATGCTTTTATTGAATGGTGAGTTTAAATTATAAAATATTATGTTTTCCAATTAAAATGTTTTTTTTAATAAAAATGAGATTTATATTGGTTTTGAAATCAAATATTGTTTTGGGAAAATTGAGTATATGGAGACTGTGTTGAAATTTATGATTTTATATGTTATTGAAATTGGGGCTTATGACACTATGGTAGCATGATGGCTAAATTTTTGGGGTTGGCGTGAAATATATGAATAGTTTTGGATTGGTCTCGATAGACTGTATTACATTTTATTCGCCATATTATGCTACTGGAATTTTTATGGATCTGGTGGTATATTAAACGGTCACTGCAGTGGTGGGGGTTTCCGTGGACTGCCTATGAGAGGGGCACGGTAACCCAATTATATATTTACCTCCGGAGGGAGATGTTGGATGAAGTATCTCCTGAGGTAAGATTTGAATGCACCTCACGGTCACTGCAGTGGTGGGGGTTTCCGTGAATTGCCTATGAGAGGGGCACGATAACTCAATTATATACTTACCTCCGGGGGGAGATGTTGGGTGAAGTATCTCCTGAGGTATGATTTGAGTGCACCTCACGTTCGGGCCACCACGTGAGAGTGAGACTCAGCCAACGCCAAGGAACGGCTATGTGTCAAATGTGAAAACATGTTTATGGGTATGGGTCATTGAACAGCCTTGGCGGTCTCAGTGGGATACCTTGACGAAGGTACCCGCGAGAATGATTATGGCAGGGGCCAAGTTTAAGAAATTCATAAGCCGGGAAATTTTGATGAAAATAAATTGTTTGGTATAGATTGAAACGAAATTTGTGTTATGAACATTATTGAGATATAACGTTTTTATATTATCTCCATCTACTCGGCTTTAGATGCTTTTGATGGTAATTGTTTACTCACTGGGATTATTTAATCTCACCCCTCTTCCTATCCATTTTTTAGGCTCAGGACAATTTGTTGATAGTTGATTAAGACGAGAATTAATCTCCGAGTTGCATCTTAGAAAGTAAGGGTTCGTAGCCCTACATCTTCTTAGTCAGTTGGGGACCCACGTGTCACTGTAAAAGTAATTTTATTCTTCAGTTATTTGATTTAAAGTATGTATGAATATATTTAGCTTTTACACCATGTTTTTGATGAGTTTCGGTATTTTCGAAGAAAAATGATGAAATTGCCCCTGTGAGCCAGAAAGTAATATTTTATTGTTTTGATTTGGAAATGACTTATGATTTTTTTGAAATGTGAGATCTAATAACTGTCACTCACTAGGAAGATGCAGAAGCTGATGCTAAGCCTTGCGGGGTTTCGATCGGCATTCGGGGTAATGAGTGCCTATCGGGACGTCGCGACGGTTGTCACGAGCTCAATGGGAGTTTCGGGTCGTGACAGATTTCATGCTAGGAGAGTCCCGAAAAATTTACAAAAGTCGGTATTGTACCTAGCGGTACAACAAAGTTTATTTAATCCTCGAACTAGATCAAATAGGAATTTTAAGGTGAGATTAAGAGTTTCATAGTTCATGGATGACTTCAAATGGTAATTTGGTGTTTGAGGATCAATTTGGAGTCAAATCGAAATTTTCACTAACTAGGGGCAAAATGGTCATTTGCCACTTGGGGATAAAATGGGAATTTTAGAAAAGAATTTTTTGGCCCCATTTGACTTATTGGAGTATAATTTGACTTATTGGAGTTTATTTGAGGTTTAGAAGTGAAAAATTTTAATTTCAGTATAATTTGGAGTATAGGGGTAAAATGGTAATTTTGCCACCTCAGGGGCAAAATTGTAATTTTCCACCACCAGGATATTTTTTCCAGCACATGGTCTTCCTTTGTCTTCATCTTTGACCCTTGACTAAACATGTGGTGGAGATAAAATGTTTAAATTTTTAAAATTTTAAAAACGGGCCAATGACATGATGCCATGTGTCATGCCGTTATTAATTTATTATTTTCCTTTTTAAAAGGCACAAAATCAGCCCATCTTCCACCCCATGGCCGGCCAAACCAGCAAGAAGAGAGAGAAAACAAAAACAAAACCCTAGAGAGAGAAAATCAAAGAAAAAGTGTGAATTTTCAAGGAAATTAAGTGAAAAAGGTGAGATTTTTTCTATTAAGCTTGAGTTTTCTTATTCCCAAGCATTTCTCTTTATTTTCCATGATTAAATTACATGTTTTCATGATGAATTCAATTCTGAAAAAATGGGTTAGGAGAGAGAAAGTTGTTGGATTTATTTGATTTTAATTTATGTTAGTGTTTTTAGTTAGTTTAGCATATTTAGAAACAAAACAACAAGAAAAGAATTTATTTTCTTCCCCAACCATTAATGGCTGAATTTACCATGAAGTGAGTGAGGATGAGTTTGATTTTATTCTAGGAGAATTGGTTAAGGAATAATGAATTATGAGCCTAAAAAAATAATGGGAATTTTCAGAGCAAAAATATGAATTTTTACCCACTAGGGGTATTTTTGTAATTTGCTGTTAGGACTGATAATTTGCACCACACTGAGGGACATTAAGTTAATTTGGGTGCAATTGAGGTATAGAAACTGAAAAGAATTAAATTGGAGTTTAAACGGACCCGTTAGGAATTTAATCGGGTGATAAGACGAATTAGGCCAATACCGGGTTTAGATAGTTACCAGTGCATTTTTGCATTCCATATCATGCATTGGTAGTCTAAATTAGTTTAATTTTGATTTAGTACCAACTTGGTGAGACTCTCGATTTTGTACTGTGTCAAGGTGGTGAGTCCTCCGATAAAGGCAAGAAATTGCATCCGAGGACCAGTAGACAGAGTGCTTCGAAAGTCTGCATTCTAGACATTGTGAGTAAACTTACTGTCATTTTAATTATCTAGGGTGGTTTTTAGATGCTTTCATGAATTCTATGGAAAAAGGAATTTAAAAAGATAAATTTTCATGTTTTATGAATAAATGAGTTTCAATTAAATTAAATTATAAATTGTTTGAAATTAATAATGATTTTGAAAAATAGAGTACACGGAGACTGTTAATTGTGGCAATTTGATTGTTTAAATTAACTGGCTTATGATAAATCGAGCATGGTTGGCTAGTTGGCAATTGTATTGAAATGCGAATTGTTTGGTTACCTTGAAAAACTGCGAATTTCAAAATTGTCATATCATGTTATTGAGTTTTATTATATGGTGGATTATATATTAATTAATCACTGTAGTAGGGGGTTTCTGTGGACCAACCTTTTAGAGGGGCACGGTAAACCCCATTATATTCTTACCTCGAACGGAGAGGCGCGTAAGGTATCTCCTGGGGTAAAGTTTAGGGTTCACTTCACGCTAAACAACCACGTGAGGGGGAACTCAGCCAACGCCAAGGAACGGCTATGTTTTCAAAACAAAAACATGATTTATGTGAAATGTGAATTTTAATAGCCTTGGCGGTCTCGGTAGGATGCCTCGGCCAAGGTGTCCCCGAGAATGGATTTATGGCACAAGCCTAGATTTTTATGAGATTCATAAGCTTTTTTACGTATTTTGAACGAGATGTGTTCTAATTGTATAACCCAGTTTATGATGATTTACTTTATTGTCTCCATGTAATCAACTCTAGATGTTTATGATGATGTTTGTTTACTCATTGGGATTTTATAATCTCACCACCCTCCTTTCCACCCATTTCAGGTTCAGTATAGATTGTAGATAGCTGATCTCATCGAGGACTACAGTGGGATCTGTATTTTCCAAACCGTAGGTTCACAGTCCTCTTTACTTTTGTTTATTCGGGGGCACTCTTGTTATTGTAAATTAAATTAAATATTTTGGCTTACTGTATTTAAGTATATATAAATTTATTTAGCTTTTACGCTATAAAAAATTATTCACGTATAACTCTATAAATATTGTTTTATAAGAAAATAAAATATTTTACTTAATATTTCTTTTATTTTCTTATTATATTCAAATAACCGTAATTTCGTTTTAAAATGAAGATTTTAGACTTTTAAACTCATTTTGAATATGAATTATGTGTTTTGTACTTGTATATTACGTTTTAGCCAGTTTCAAAATTTTTGAGAAAAATGACCAAAATACCCTTGTGAGACGACAAATTAATATTTTATTTGTTTAAAGTTGGAAACAGCTTAAAATCTTTTAGAACACGATATTTGACAATGGTTGCTCACAAGGGAACAGAGAAACTGATAGTAAAGCCTCGCGAGGTTTCGGGTTGACATTCCGGGCAATAAGTGTCTACCGGGACACCGCGGCAATTGTCACGGGCTCGAGGGGAGTACCGGGTCGTGACACTAACTTTCTTTCACCCACTTCATCCCAACAAAGTGGAGTACGACATTTCCTTCCATATAAAGCTTCGTATGGTGCCATACCAATGCTAGTCTGAAAGCTATTGTTGTAAGCAAATTCCACCAATGGCAAATGTCTGTCCCAACTCCCAATAAAGTCAATGACACAAGCCCGTAACATATCCTCCAAGGTCTGGATAGTCCTTTCTGACTGACCATCCGTCTGTGGGTGAAAAGCAGTGCTAAATTTCAATTTGGTTCCAAGAGCTTCTTGAAATTTCGGCCAGAATCGAGAAGTGAATCGAGGATCTCGGTCTGACACTATAGAAACGGGAACTCCATGTAGCCTCACAATCTCATCTATATAGAGCTGAGCCAGCTTCTCAATAGAGTATGTACTATGGACAGCTAAAAAGTGAGCGGACTTAGTCAACCGATCTACGATCACCCAGATCGCATCCTTTCCCCTTTGTGTCCGCGGCAATCCCAAAACAAAATCCATAGTTACATGCTCCCATTTCCACTCGGGAACAGGTAAAGATTGAAGTGTACCTGCTGGCCTTTGATGCTCCGCCTTAACTTGCTGACATACGAGACACTTTGCTACGAATTCTGCTACGTCTCGCTTCATACCCGGCCACCAATAATTCTCCCTGATAGTCCTATACATCTTGGTGCTTCCGGGATGTAATGCATAGGCAGATGAATGGGCTTCTTCCATGATCGCTTGTCTCAATTGGTTTCCCTCAGGAACAGAAACTCGATCTTTAAACATCAAGACGTTATCCTCTCCAAATCTGAACTCACTGACTCCTCCATCGATCAGTTTTTGAATTTCTTTTCTTAACTCATCATCAGACCTCTGAATGTCCTTAATCTGATTAAGTAACGAAGGTCGCACAATGAAGTTTGCCAATAAGGATCCATCCTCACCATTTCTCAACTGGACCCCAAGAGATTTCATCTCTATTAATGCTGGAAAATAACAACTCTGAAGTGCTACTAAAGACGATGAAGACTTACGACTTAAGGCATCAGCTACAACGTTCGCCTTTCCCGGATGATAGTCTATCCCCAAGTCATAATCTTTTATCAACTCCAACCATCGCCTTTGCCTCAAACTAAGCTCCTTTTGGGTGAGCAAATATTTTAAACTCTTGTGATCCGTAAATATCCGACAATGCTCACCATACAAGTAATGCCTCCAGATTTTTAAAGCAAACACCACTGCTGCTAACTCTAAATCATGGGTAGGATAATTTGCTTCATGCCTCTTTAGCTGTCTAGAAGCATAAGCCACAACTTTTTCATCCTGCATCAATATGCACCCCAACCCCAACTTTGAGGCATCACTATATACTACAAATCCCTTACCATTAACAGGAAGTGTTAAAATGGGAGCGGAGGTTAACCGGTTCTTTAGCTCCTGAAATCGATTCTCACAAACATCATCCCACACAAACTTAACTCCCTTACGAGTTAGACGGGTCAAAGGAGCTGCTATTAAGGAAAACCCCTGAACAAACCTTCGATAATAACCGGCTAATCCGAGGAAACTACAAATCTCCGTCACTGTCTTAGGTTGCTCCCATTGTAAAATTGCCTCTACTTTCTTAGGATCAACATATATTCCAGTTCTCGATACTATGTGTCCCAAGAATACCACTTCCTGTAACCAAAACTCACACTTCGAAAACTTTGCATACAACTGTCTTTCCCTCAAAGTTTGTAATACTATACGCAAGTGGGCAGCGTGCTCATCATTATCTCTCGAGTAAACCAGTATGTCATCAATGAACACAATAACAAACTTGTCCAAGTAAGGGTGGAACACCCTATTAATGAGATCCATAAAAGCTGCCGGTGCGTTAGTTAACCCGAAAGGCATGACCAAGAACTCATAATGACCGTACCGAGTCCTGAACGCTGTCTTGGGTACATCCTGTTCTTTAATCCTCAACTGATGATACCCAAACCTTAGATCAACATTGGAAAACACTGTAGCTCCTTGTAATTGATCGAAAAGATCATCAATCCTCGGTAACGAATACTTGTTCTTAATGGTCATTCTGTTAAGCTGTCGGTAATCGATACATAACCGAAGTGTACCGTCTTTCTTTTTCACAAATAAAATCGGTGCTCCCCACGGAGATATACTAGGGCGTATAAAACCCTTGTCCACCAACTCTTACAATTGTACTTTCAACTCCTTCAACTCTGCCGGAGCCATTCTATATGGAGGGATAGAAATAGGTGCGGTACTCGGAAGTAAATCAATAGGGAACTCAAGCTCTCGATCAGGAGGCAGTCTCGGTAAATCATCAGGAAATACATCAGGAAACTCACTTACTATCGGGACATCCTCTAACTTAGGTTCCCCCTTTGAAGTATCAATTACGTATGCCAAATAAGTTGGATACCCTTTCTGCACTAATTTCGAAGCTTTGATGGCCGAGATTACACAGGACGGTAATACTCGACGTTTCCCTACAAACACAATCTCTACTCCCTCTGAATTTCGGAGAACAACTTCCTTTCGAAAACAATCCACGTTCGCCTGATGTGCAGTTAACCAGTCCATACCCAATATTAGATCAAAATCCAGGATCTCTAGAGGAATTAAGTCACCCCTAAATTCTTCCTCGCCTACCCTTACCCCACAGTCTCTATAACAACTGTTTCTAACTAGCTTTTCTCCTAAAGGGGTGTGAATTACAATTTCTTCCTCTAATGGTGACAGGTTTCTATCAGCAATTGATGCAAATGTGGTTCTCACATAAGACCTATCTGAGCCAGAATCTATCAAAAGATAAGCATCTTTATCAAATAAAGACATAGTACCTGTCACTGCTCCAGGTCGGACCTGTGCCTCATCTTCCGTCACAACGAAAACTCTTGTCGAGGTACGAGTCTGTGGTCTCGAAGGTGGATGTGCCGGGGTATTACTCTCCACACCGGACCGTATGGCCACTCCCTATCTCGGTGGCAACCTAGAAGAATCTCTCCTCTGTATATCAGTGCGAGCTAGTGAATATGATGCAACTACCGTGGCTCGTCCTAACCGTGGGCAATTACTCCTAATATGACCCGTCTGTCCACATTGGAAACATCTTGTTGGCTCTCTACATAGCCCACTATGATAATTCCCACAATTTTTGCATCTGTCAAAACCTCCGAAACTCTTCCCAGAACCAGTCATAGCAGATCTGCTAAACCTCGAAGGTCTCTGTTGTGATGGTGGAAATGGAAGTCGAGGAGATGTCATGGAAACAGAAGTAGTACTCCCTGAAATCGTTGAGTCCTTGCCTCTTTTTACTGGCTGACTAGAAGACATACTAGGATTCCTCCTTTTTGCAAACTCAGTTCGAATCCTCCTATTCTCAATCGCAAGCTTCTCAGCTCGTAAAGCCATCTGTACCACCTCCTTATGCGGCTCCCTACCAGTCACTGTCATCCGCTCTCTAATCTCATTACGGAGCCCTTCCTCGAAATAATTGGCCTGATCCTGCTCAGATTTCACCAGATCCGACACATATAACATTAACTCGTTAAAACGAGTCTCGTACTCCTCTACAGTTAGATTCCCCTGTTTCAAACTCAAAAATTCTCTCTTCTTTTCTTTTTGATGAAAATAAGTGAAATACTGACCATCAAATTCCCTGAGAAAATCGGGCCACGTCTGAGGAGTAGTGGAACGGGACTTCACTGAATTCCACCAAGTACGAGCCCTCTTCTCTAATAATCTCGTAGCCACCATCAGCTTCATGTCGTCGTCTAATCTCATATCAGAGAGTGTCTCTGAAACCTGATTAATCCAGTCCTTTGCCACAGTGGCATCCAACTTACCCGTGAAAGACACACAACCGAGCTGTCTAGCCTCCTTTAGCTTCTTGGAAATGGATACATCTTGTACCGGTGGTGGAACTAAAGGAGTAACTGGTGGTACTATAGGTGAAACTTGATCAGTCGGAGCTCCACCAGCCATTGCGGTAAAGAAAGTTGCCAATGTCTGTGCTGCCTCAGTAGGCATGGTGGGAATACCCGTAGGTGGCGGAGGAGGTGGAGGATGTGGAGGACTATCGGCCTGCTCAGCAGTAGGTGCTGCCCGAATGGTAGACGCAACCGATTCTTCCCCTACTGCATCTAGCTGACGACGTTGGGAACGACCTTTTCCCCTCCCAACCGATCTAGTGAGAGGTGGGCGTCCGAGTCGATGAGGCATAATAATCTATAAGAGAAAACGAGCAAGCTTAGGGAACCTTAGGCTCTATATGAAAATGCATGCATTCTATTCAACCTAACTTAACTTAATCCGGGGCCACACTAATATTGTAATTTTTTTTAAAATCACTTTAAAACCAAAAACTCTTATCTTTAAACCAAAAGCTCTTATCTTTAAAACCAAAAGCTCTGATACCAATAGAATTGTCACGACCCGGAACCTGCCTCAGGCCCATGACAATCGCCGCGACGTCTCAATTGACACTCATTATTCGGAATACCAACCGGAACCCCGCAAGGCTTACATATCAATTTCTTTCCTTTCCTGTGAGCAATCATTGTTAAATATCGAGTTTTTAGAGAATATATACTATTTTAGATCAAAAACAATCAAAATAAAATTTTCGCCACACAGGGGTATTTTGGTCATTTTTTTCTCAAAAATTTCGAAACTGGCTAAAACGTAATATACAAGTACAAAACACATAATTCATATTCAAAATGAGTTTAAAAGTCTAAAATCTTCATTTAAAATGAAATTACGGTTATTTAAATATAATAAGAAAATAAAAGAAATATTAAGGAAAATATTCTATTTTCTTATGAAACAATATTTATAGAGTTATACGTGAACAATTTTTATAGCGTAAAAGCTAAATAAATTTATACATACTGAAATACAGTAAGCCAAAATATTTAATTTAATTTACAATAACAAGAGGGCCCCCGAATAAACAAAAGTAAAGAGAACTGTGAACCTACGGTTTGGAAAATGCAGATCCAATGGTAGTCCTCGATGAGATCAGCTATCTACAGTCTATACTGAACCTGAAATGGGTGGAAAGGAGTTGGGTGAGATTTTACAATCCCAATGAGTAAACAGACATTATCATAAATATATAAAGGCGAGTAAAATAAAGGCAAGTTTAAACAACAAATTTCAACCCATTTTATATTGTTTTCAATTTATTTCTTAAACCATAAAATATTTGTAATTTACCAAAACAATTGTTAAGGCTTATGTCTTTTATTAAAATAAGGCTCAAGCCAAAACTAATCCTCGGGGATACCTTGGCCGAGGCATCTAACCGAGTCCACCAAGGGTGTTAAAATATTCACACGTGAAACACATTTTTATTTTTAAAAACCAGCCGTTCCTTGGCGTTGGCCGAGTTACACATTCGCGTGGGGGTTCGACGTGAAGTGAGCTCTAATACTACCCCGGAAGTTACCCTCCTCGCCTCTACAACCGGAGTAACTATATAACTGGGTTTACCGTGCCCCTCTAATAAGCAGTCCACGAAAACCCGTCACTGGAGTGACTAACCCACCAATTTTAATAAAATTTTGACAGTATAATGTGGCTTTTATTTATTTATCCAGCCTGCATAGTAAAACAACTTACATAAATTTTCCAATGCATTCACAAAATATAGCCACATATACTCATTTCTCATAAGCCATTCCTAGGAAAATATATATTTTTCAAGTCAATTTGTAGCCTCCAATTACTCAATTTCATAATCAATACAATATATTTTTATTTGTCACATTTATTCCTAAAACATCGAAAATCCCGTTTTAATCTCGTTCTCATTTCATAAAATACATAAAGGGCATTTAAAATAAACTCTAGATAATTTACAATAATAATAAGTTTACTCACCGTTTGTACAAACTAAAAGCTTTCTAAGCGCCCCGATCACTACTCGTCGGGTACGACTTCTTTGCCTTTTTCGAAAGGCTCTCCTCCTAGACACATTACAAAATTTACACAATTCATCACATTGATGCTAAATCACTATATAATTAACTTAAATCCTATACTAATGCATGGTATGAAATGCAATAGCCTAAAACGGCTTAAACACGGTATTAACCTATTTTTGGCACTTTCCCCGATAAATTGCTAACGCGCTCCATTTTAGCTCTAAATCATCCCATTCTCTCTCCAACATTTCTAACCATTAAATATCAGCCAATAACCTTCTAAAAACAACAAAATCAGCTCACTCCCTTCCTTGGAAAATTCGGCCAAAAATGGGACATTAACTCGGTTAATTTTCTACTTTGTTTTTCTATCACGTTTAATCGTTTTTCATCATTTTCTCTTCATTTTCCTTAGAATAAAATCAATTCATCATCATTGTACAGCATTGAGCATCCAGCCAAGGGTGGGTATTGTGAAAATTTAATGATTTCTTGCCCAATTTAATTTCTAAACACATTTAACTAACTAAAACTATCAATTTAACTAAAAATCAAAACCTAAAAATTTCAATTTCTCTCCCCTAGAATTTCGTCCAGACCTTGATATCACTTTTTGATCTCTCTCCTCAAGCATGCTAAATGGAAATAAAGGCATAGGAAAGGTAGAAATCAAGCTAAAATCGAAAAATCTTACTGTTAGACGCGTAAACGGTCGAAAATCGTGAATTTCCCTTTGAATTTTATTGTTTCTCTTTGGTTTTTCTTTTTTTCTTCCTTTCCTCTCTATTTCCTCTCTTGTTCTTCCTTATGGCTGGCCAGCACTTAAAATTTGGGTTTAAATGGGCTGATTTTTCATTAAAATAATATTATATCATTAAAAAATGCCACATGCCACTTTCCCATTGGCCCATTTTTAAAATTTCATCCATTTGTTTCCAAATTTTCACCATACACTTGTCTCATATATTCATAGCTTAGATAAAATTCTCAGACTCATCCAAAGTCTCGGTGGAGTAATTTTTGAAATTTACACTTTTACCCCCGTAAAAGTCAAAAATTACATTTTTGCTCCAAAAATTGAAAAATTGCCCATAGACATATTTTTCATCCCTTATACTCATACCATTCTCCAATTTGTCAAATTTGATCTAAATTCTCTCAAAATCTCAAATTTTGTCCGTGGGTGGTAAAATTACGATTTTGCCCCTACACTCTAGAAATCACCAGAATTAAACTTTTTCACTTCCTATCATTAAATTATACTCCAAATAGTTAATCTTGGTAAAAAATTTCACTCCATGATCAAATTATTATCTTAGGTGGCAAAATGACAATTTTGCCCTTGAATATCAAAATTTCCAATTTTACCCCAAATGAACCCTCGAACTCCGAACAATAATTTTTAGTCATTCTTGGACTATAAAATATTAAATTTCATTATACAATTCCTATTTGAACTAGTTCAAGGTTAAATCAATTTAAGTGTACCGTTAGGTACAATATTAGGTTTCGTCTATACTTAGGTGCTTTTCTAGTGTAATAACATGCTACTCAATGCATGTATGTCATGACATGTATTTATAGGGTCGGGTTTTACACTCACCACCTTGACGTGGTACAAAATCGAGAAATTCACCACATTGGTACTAAATTGAAATTAAACTAATTTAGACTACTAATGCATGATATGGAATGCAAAAATGCACTGGTAACTATCTAAACCCGATATTGGCCTAATTTGTCTTATCACCCGATTAAATTACTAATGCATTCAATTTAATCCCAAATTACTTCAAATTGTTCCAATTCTTTTCCAATATCTTAATTCACCAAACTCAAATCAAATATCCTAAAATTTGGCAAAACTATCTTCACTTTTCTTCTTAAAATTTTTGGCCAATAATGGTGCATTAACACCGTGATTTTTTCTACTACTTTTCCACACCATAATTCATCATTTTCTAACCAAATCTCCTAGAATAAAAATCAAATTCATCCTCACTCGACACATGGTAAATTTGGCCATTGATGGTTGTTGGAGAAAATGAATTCTTTTCTTGTTGTTTTGTTTCTAAATATGCTAAACTAACTAAAAACACTAACATATCTTAAAATCAAATCAATGCAACATCTTTCTCTCTCCTTACCCATTTTGACCAGCCATGAATTCATCATGAAAACATGTAAGTTAAGCATGGAAAATAAGGAGAAATGCTTAAGTAAAATAGATTTCAAGCTTAAGTTAAAAAATCTTACCTTTTTCACTTGTTTTCCTTGATTTTTCACACTTTTTCTCTTGAAAATCTTCACCTAGGGTTTGTTCTTCCTTTCTTTCCCTCTTTTCCTTACTTGGCCGAATATTTGGAGAGTAATGGGCTGATTTATGTTGATTTTTAAGTTATATAATTAAATATCATAAGCTTGACACTTGTCATTTTCTTATTGGTCCATTTTTAAAACTTTAAAAATTTAAAACCTTTTATCTCCACTACATGATTAGTCAAAGGTCAAAAATGAGGATAAGGGAAGACAATGTGTTGGACAAATGTCCTGGTGGTGGAAAATTATAATTTTGCCCCTTGGGTGGCAAAATTACCATTTTACCCCTATACTTCAAATTATACAAAAATTAAAATTTTTCACTTCTAAACCTCAAATCATACTCTAATACTCAAATCATACTCCAATAAGTCAAAAGGGGCCAAAAAAATCTTTTCTAAAATTTTCATTTTGTCCCAAAGTGGCAAATGACCATTTTGCCCCTAGATAGTGAAAATTTCAGTTTGACTTCAAATTGATCCTCAAACTCCGAATTACCAATTTGAGTCATCCCTAGACCGTGAAACTCTCAATTTCACCTTAAAATTTCTATTTGAACTAGTTTGAGGCTTAAATCAACTTTGTTGTACCTCTAGGTACAAACCTACTTTTGTAAACTTTTCGGTACTCTCCTAGCATGCAATAATGCTATCCATCACATGTATGTCATGACAAGTATTTTATAAGGTCGGACTTTACATTTACTATAATTAATTGTATCCTTTACTCATGTAATTCTTTAGATTATTAACACCGATAACTTATTTACAGTATTAAGTGTCTATTTCAACCTTCTAAGCAACTTAAATTTACTTCATATTACCAACTAACCAATGCATAATTAAATAAAATAAGCTAGCCTCCATATAGTCCAATTTCAAAATAAATCATGGTGAAAAGTAAAGAAATTTTACCCAATTAAGCTAGGTTGGCCCAAATCTCCACCTTCTTTTTCTTTTGGATTTTTCTTCCTTTGTTGTTTTTGGACTCTTATTCATGGACTTCTCCCCCCCCCCCCCCCCCTCCAATTCACCAAGAGTCTTTGACTCTTTTATTGACCACATGGGCAGCTGCCCATGTTGGTCCTCAAATATTTTTTTAATATTATTATTATTTTACTCTATATTCATTCTCTTTTTCTCATTAATTTCACTACATATCCTTTAAATCTTTATATGTTAAATTCGATCCTTTTAATACGTCTAAAAATTTCAATTTTCATCTAACTTCCTTTCTCGATGTGTGTACCACCGAAATATACAAATTGCACCTCAACGCGGTATTACCACAATATTTAAATATTTACTTATCCGCGTTGATTCCACTTAACCAAACACCCGTATTTCACTTTTGTCGCTTATTTCTACAAAAATTCACTTGTATTTCTTCTTCCCCACTTGGAACAACCATATGATCCTTTTTCATGACTGATTTCGACATCCGGCTAAATATTAATATTTTAATAATATTTTATTAATAAAATATTATTTTTTTCTAAAAATTTTATCTTGTCTCCTTGGTACCTAAAATACCTTATTATGCCTCACTTGACTTCCGAATCACCTTTTATCTCACAAATTCTCCTATGATAAAATTTATTATTATTTTATTATTATTTTTTCACGTGCGGATCATTTTATTCTAAACTACTCCTTTCATCTTCCATCACGTTTAAACATTTTAATTGGCCTCGATTAGCATCCGATAATCTTTATTTATCACCATATCAAAGTATGGGGCATTTCATAATAGGTCTAATTGTTTGATCACCATTTTGATTAATTTAGAAACCTAAATGGTACTAAAAGAGAGAGTTTAGATTAAGCCATGGGTGAAATAGTATATGTTCAATATCAATTGTATGAGATGATTGATTTGATTTGAGTGTAGGGTAGACATATACTTACATGTCATATGTAGCCAAAACTAGAGTCTATTCTTAATGAATCTTTCTTATTTTCAATTTGCATAAACATATAATAAATTGGTTGAGATGGATATTTTTATAAGAAACTTGATGAAGGCTTGTAAATAAATTAGAATTCTAGGTTAACAACTTAGCAATATGTAATTAAAAAGAAAATAGAAGAAATTTAAATAAAACATTGAGGGGATATTGTGGTTCTACTTTTGATTAATTGATTATAGTTATTTTTGTTCTAGTTCTTGTTTTTTGTTTTAATTTAATTTTATCTTTCTTTTAATTTTTAGCATCTTTAATTTTGGTTGTTTAAATAAGATTATATTGTGTCAATTTTAGTACTTGGCAAGAATAGTAGTAGATTAAATACAATTCTCCATGAGAACAAATTTTACTTTCATTATATTACTTATTTATGATACGTGCATTTGCGTGGTTATCCTATAAAAATACCTAGGAATGATATTTACGATTGGTAAAGTTCACCTATAGTAATAGTTACCAATCTAGTATCCATATGGCTTGATTTAAGGCGTTGTATAGACAAAATTGTAGATGGCCCGTTCATAGGTTTAAGGTTGGTGAGAAAAAGCTTCTTGGACCGAAAATGGTTCAAGACACCGTCGATAAGATTCAGTTGATACAAGAGCAAATCTCTACGGCATAGAGTCAACAAAAGTCTTATGCAGATTATAAATGTTCTTAAAGGTTTCACTAAGGGTGTAATGAGATTTGAAAAGTAGGGCAAGTTAAGTCCACAATATATAAGCCCTTTTGAGATCTTTGAAAGGATTGGTGTGGTGGCAAATCAACTAACACTACCCCTAAAACTTTCTAGTATCCACCTAGTCTTCTATGTATCCATCGTCAAAAAGTATAATCCTAATTCGTCTCACATTTTTCAGCATGAAGCCATCCAACTTAAAAAGGAAGACTTAATTTATGAGGAACAATCGGTAGCCATATTGGATAAGCAAGTAAAAAGACTTCTTTCCAAGGATATATCCTTGGTGAAAGTGGCATGGCATAACCATTCGAGCGAGGAAGTAACTTGGGAAGCTATGAATGAGATGAGAATGAAGTACCTGCACTTATTTGAAGAATAAGGTTAGTGTTTTATCTTAAAATTCGAGGATGAATTTTCATAAGGGGGAAAGGGAGAATGTGAAACCCTTAACTTTAATTATATGGATAAATTGGGTAATTAACTTGGTGAGCTTAAGAAACACGTTCATTAACTTAAATCCTTAATTTCTACCCATGAGAGTCCAAAAATTAAAGACTTAGAGGTTGGTAGAAGAAGTAGGATTGAATTTGGGCCTAAAAAACTTAATTTTTGCAAGTTAGAACTAGTAAGGTAGATCCTTGGGAGCAAAAAGTGGCTAAAATGCTCTCTGGATTGTAGGGGTTGACCCTTGCCCTTTAAAAGGTCGATCCTTAAGCCCTAAAACATGAGAAATAGCATTGTGAAGTGCAAGGATCGACCCTTGCCAAATAAAGTCGATCCCTAGGCATTTCAACAGAAAAATAAAAGCCTTAAACCCCTCAAACCGGAGCCACTCTTCACTCTTTCTCTTCTTTTCATTTTCTTCCCATTTTCTCTCAAATTCTTCTTCTCCCAAAACCCTCAAAAACCCATTAATCAACCTTGGATTTTAAAAGCTAAAGGTAAGAGATTTCAACCTTAAAATCTTGGGTTTTTAGATTTTAATCTTCTCTCTCTAAAAATTTAGAATTTGTTTCTTAGTTTTCAAGGTTTTTCTAGATTTCCTCTTTAAATAGCCCACCAAGGTAAGATAATAGGTAAAGTAAGCTGTTTATTTAATGGGTATGAAGTTTGGAAGAAGGATTGATGAATATTATTAAAAATAAATAAAGATAAGCTAGGTTTGAAAATGAGTATTTAGATATTATGAATTTCTAGAATATTTATGATGATATTAATGGTTGATTGTTAACTTAAGTGTTGTTGGAGATTCCAACTTTTCGTATTAAACAAGGTTTCATTGGTTGGAAATGTTCAGAAAGGAGAGCATTTATACTGTGAGTAGATGTGTGTTTTAAAATTATTTTGGATATAGCTAAACATGTTTTAGAGGTTTAGAAAAGCATGAGAATTTCAAACATTTATGTATTGGTTGAATATGTTTGATGCCAAATGGTTTTGAAGGAAAAATGTTTTGAACTTATATATGTACGTAAATATGAAATACTGTGTGTGTGTGTGTGTGTTTTCTTGCATAAGAAACAAGTCTTTCAATTGATTGGAAAACTTAGTTTCAAAACGACTTGAATGCAAAATGAAAATGTTTTAGGTTTCTACCTTGTTTGAGGTTTGGTGATGTTTTAGGTGACTTAGCATTTTCGAATTTGGTTAAGTGCATGGGCAATTTTGGATTTGGTTTAGGTGCCTTAGCACCTTTAGATTTTGGTTAAGTACCTTAACACCTTTGGATTTGGCTACGTGCCTTACCACACGTGGGATCAATGCCATGGCATGGTTGGTTGTGTGCTTTGGAATCTTTGGACTCATGCCTTAGCATGATCAGTTATGTGCTACAACACATTTAGAATACATGCCTTGGCATGATTGGATACATGCCCTAGCACACTTGGATTTCATGCTTTAGCATTATTGGATATGTGGTCTAACACATTTGGATTGTTTGTCTCATAATGATTGTTGCATATGCTTTGTATGCTCATATATCATGTTTGAATCCAATATTTTATCATGATTGGTTTACATGTTATCTTATATAGTTGTATACTTTGTATACTTGGATATTTGGTTATAGAATTGATTTGATTAAATTCCCTGATGGAATTATGTTTTAGCTCATGAAATGTAGAACCATTAGCATTTTGGAACCTTAAATTTGAAGGATTGAAAAACAGAATTGATCTTAAGGTAAATAAAGTGAAATTAGAAAGTTTTAAGATTGAAAATTTGATGTTATAAGTGTAGGGATCGACCCTTAAAAACCAAAGGGTCAATCCCTGGCCAGTAGAACACCCCAAGAGCATTCTATTTCAAAAAAATATTGACCTTTCACCAAAGAAAGGTCGATCTGTGCAGGGAAGTAAACACTATTTTGGTTATTTAAGTTCGTTTAAAGGGCTTTGTTTGAGCAACCCCCGACCAAGTTTCTAAGGGACTTCGAGCATATTTTAGGCCTTTTAATTGATGCATAAACTCTTCTTTTTAAATGCATTTAAGTAGATCTTGGATTGATTTGGCATATTTGAGAAAAATGTGTTTATACAAAAACTCCTACGTTTGCTTGTTCTTTTTCCCCATATTTGCTAATTGGGCCACATGTAAATTTTATTTTTGTTTCCAAATCAGTAGATATTTGGTTGGCTTACTCGAGGAGTCTCCTTTTTGCTAATACTTGGTAAGTGGGCATCAAGGCTGTAAAACCCGACCCTATAAACACATGTCATGACATACATGCACTGAGTAGCATGTTATTACGCTAGGAAAGCACTTAAGAATAGACGAAACCCGATATTGTACCTAACGGTACACTTGAGTTGATTTAACCTCGAACTAGTTCAAATAGGAATCGTAGGATGAAATTTAATATGTTATAGTCCAAGAATGACTAAAAATGATTGTTCGGAGTTCGAGGGTTCATTTGGGGAAAAATTAAAAATTTTGATGTTTAGGGGTAAAATCATCATTTTGCCACCTAAGATAATAATTTGATCATGGAGTGAAATTTTTGACCAAGATTAACTATTTGGAGTATAATTTAATGATAGGAAGTGAAAATTTTCAATTCTGGCAATTTTCGAAACATAAGGGTAAAACGGTAATTTTGTTGCCTAAAGGTAAAAATCGTAATTTTCACCACCCAAAACTTGTAAAAATCATAGGATTTACTTATTTTTGGTATGAATAAATATGGTATGTTTAGTGGTGAAAAATTGAAGTTTAAAGGACAAAATTTTAAAAACGGGCCAACGGGAAAGTGACACATGGCACTTTTTAATGATTTAATATTATTTTAATGACAAGTCATCCCATTTAAACCCCATATTAAGTGATGGCCGGCTATAAGGAGAGAACAAGAGAGAAAATAGAAAGGAAAGGAAGAAAAGAGAAAAACCAAAGGAAAACTAGAAAATTCAAAGGGAAAATCACGTTTTTCGACCGTTTACACGTCTAACGGTAAGATTTTTCTACTTTAGCTTGATTTCTACCTTTCTTATGCCTTTGTTTCCATTTAGCATGCTTGAAGAGAGAGATCAAAAAGTGATATCAAGGGCTGGACGAAATTCAAGGGGGAGGAATTTGAAATTTTTATGTTTTGATTTTTTGTTAAATTGATAGTTTTAGTTAGTTAAATGTGTATAGAAATCAAATTGGGCAAGAAAGCATGAAATTTTCACAATACCAACCCTTGGCTGAATGTTCAATGATGTACAATGATGATGAACTGATTTTTATTTTAAGAGAAATGAAGAGAAAATGATGAAAAATGGTTAAATGTGATAGAAAAACAAAGTGGAAGATTTACCGAATTAATGTCCCATTTTTTCCCGAATTTTTCAAGGAGGAAAGTGAGCTGATTTTGGTGATTTTAGTAAGTTATTGGCTGATATTTAATGGTTAGAAATGTTGGAGAGAAAATGAGACAATTTAGAGCTAAAATGGAGCGCGTTAGCAATTTATCGGATAAAGTGCCAAAAATAGGTTAATACCGCGTTTAAGACGTTTTAGGCTATTGCATTTCATACCATGCATTAGTATAGGATGTAAGTCAATTATATAGTGATTTAGCATCAATGTGGTGAATTGTGTAATTTTTGCAATGTGTCTAGGAGGAAAGCCTTCCGGTAAAGGCAAGGAAGTCGTACCCGACAAATAGTGATCGGGGCACCTAGGAAGCATTTAGTTTGTACAAATGATGAGTAAACCTATTATTATTGTAAATTATCTAGAGTTTATTTTTAAATGCTCTTCATGGATTTTATGAAACGAAAATGAGATTAAAATGGGATTTTTGATGTTTTAGAAATAAATGTGACAAATAAAAATATATTGTGTTGATTATGAAATTGAGTAATTTGGAGGCTACCAATTATTTTGAAATATATATTTTTCTATTAATGGCTTATGATATATGAGTATATGTGACTATATGTTATAATTGCATTGGGAATTTATGTAAGTTGTCTTTTACTATGCAGGCTGGGTAAATAAATAAAAGTCACGTTATACTGTCGAAATTTTATTAAAATTGGTGGGTTTAGTCACTGTAGTGACGGGTTTCCGTGAACTGCTTATTAGAAGGGTACGGTAAACCTGGTTACATAGTTACTCCGGTTGTAGAGGCAAGGAAGGTAACTCTTGGGGTAGTGTTAGAGCTCACTTCACGTCGAACCCCCACGTGAATGTGTAACTCGGCCAACGCCAAGGAGCGACTTGTTTTCAAAACTAGAATGTGTTTAACATGTAAATATCTTAACAACTTTAGCGGACTCGGTTAGATGCTTCAGCCAAGGTATCCTCGAGGATTAGTTTTTGGCTTGAGCCTTGATTTTAATAAAAGTCATAAGCCTTAACAATTGTTTTGGAAAATTACAAATATTTTATGGTTTAAGAAATAAATTGAAAACCTTATGAAATGGTTTGTAATTTGTTGTTTAAACTTGCCTCAATTTTACTCGCCTTTAGATATTTATGATAATATCTATTTACTCATTGGGATTGCAAAATCTCACCCACCTCCTTTCCAAATATTTCAGGCCTGTGGTATCTTGTAGATACCGATTTTGTCGAGGATTTCAGTTGACCCCTCTATCTCACAGATAGTAGGTTTCTATCGCCAACACTTGGTGTATTTATGGGCCACTTGTCATTGTAATTATTATTGTACATTATAACTTTGCAAATTATTGTATGTATGAATTTATTTTACTTCTAAGTTACAAAAGATTACTTACACGTGTTTCTATAAATATTGTTTTATATAAAAATGCTATATTTTTGTCTTTGATTTACTTGAACCGGAAATGACTGAAAATTGTTTAAAACTGATATGTAAGCCTTGCGGGGTTCCGATTGGTATTTCGGGTAATGAGTATCAATCGGGATGTCGCGGCGGTTGTCATGGGCCTAAGGGAGGTTCCGTGTGGTGACAAAGGCATCCCGTAGAGGTTTTCACCTTTTGTTGTGTCACTCCGCTGAGTTTAAGTAATACTTTGTTTTGGTTAAGTATATTTTTGATAAATGTTTATACTTGACCATTGGTTGGCATGCTATATGTTAGTACATGAAATTGCAAATTCTTTAGTTTTGATGGTTTTGCACATACACATGTTCAAAAAATACTATGAATTATCAAATGAAATATATACTTTGAATATAATTATATATATGTATGCATATTTATTGAGATGAGGCACTTTCTCATAATGCTATATTTGATTATTTGAATGAATTTGGTATTGGAGGTTTGCTTGGTCGAGCGAACGTGCCTACAAAGCCTTTGTGTCGATTATGGCTTAAGAAGGTTTGTGACAATTTGACTCAAATTGAAATCATTTTAGACGAGTCTTACGCACCCTTACATTTAATTAATGATGAAAAAGGGGAAAATGTGGAAACTTTGATTTTAGATAATTTATTAGTATTTCAGTTTTCCTTTATTGCATTTTCTAATGACTTCATCATTTGGAATGATCAAATTATGTTATTAGTCCCTGTACTCTATCAAAGTGGTAGATTTAGTCCATGTACAATAATATATATAAATTAAATCTCTGTATTTTTTAAAATTAACAATGTTAAACCAATGTAATAAAAGTTTTCTATTATCTATACTGATATGGAATTTAGTTATATTGATGTGACATTTTTTTATTGATATGACATTGAATTTGATGATATGGTAATAATGACATGGTATTTTATGAATGATATAATAATAGTACTGATATGACGTGATCAAACAATGACATGAATTTTTTAAATGCTGAAGTGGAATTATCTAATGTAAATTAATAGTTTTAAACAAGATTGGATAAGAAACAGATCGAAAATACAATTTGGGAAAAGAGTGTTGTGACACAAAAAATAATTTTATTTTCGTGTTTTATAATTTAAAGTAGTGAAAAGAATATTGTGAAATAAATAAAAAAGATCACATCATCATATTCAAGTCACATCAGTAAGAAAATATCATATCAACATAAACAATAGAAAAAATTTTGACACTATTAATAAATAAATTGATATTGTCGATTTTAAAAAATATAAATATTCAATTTTTGTATAACTTATTACATAAAAACTAAATCTATCACTTTATCAAAATATAAAACTATAACATAATTTAACCTTTTGAGACGCATATCCAAGGTTTTTTTTTTTTTTAGATAAATCATTTTCAATTCAGTACAGCCATATATTATGATATTGATACCCCGGGGACCTAGCTCCAACAATCATGGAGAGGGCCAGGATGGGCTGTCTGCTGCCTCTGGAGATGGTACAGCTTTCGTTCATTGGTCCCAACACCCAATCGCACTTTTCAATTAATTGACTCTAGTGTTACAAAAGTATTTACACAGCAAACACTGTGCATTCCCGGAAGCAGAGATTTAACTGCAGTACAATGTTAAAATTTGTCCGTACTCCCAACGTAATAATTACGGAACACAATTGGAAAGTCGAGGGCAAGTTGTACCCTGCACGTAAGCTCCGATGGAAATGGGCAAGTTGTTCCTGTTTGTTTAAAAGTATCAGCAAGTGAAGGTGTCGGTATACCAATTTTAGCAATCAATTATTGTAGAGGAAAGAAAATATAGGTGGTAGCCCAAGTGTTTGACAGTCGTACTATCAACCTAACATTCAAAAAGCTTTCCAGACCCCCTGAGTGCAAGCAAAATATCTATCGACCATGGGAGACTCCAGCCTTTGTTCCCAGCACCTCCTATCCAACCAGGAAACTCTTCCAACCGCCGCCGCCGCCGCCGCCGCCTCGGCCGTCGCCAGCAAAAATTCCAAGAAATTATCTATCATCCCCCTGATCTTCCTCATCTACTTTGAGGTCTCCGGCGGAGCATATGGTGAGGAGGCAGCGGTAGGTGCGGCTGGGCCACTCTGGGCCATACTGGGTTTCCTTATTTTCCCTTTCATATGGAGCATACCTGAGGCCTTGATCACAGCTGAGCTTGCCACAGCCTTCCCTGGGAACGGCGGCTATGTCATCTGGGCTCACCAGGCTTTTGGGCCATTCTGGGGTTCGCTTATGGGCTCGTGGAAATTCCTCAGCGGGGTGATCAACTTAGCCTCATATCCAGTTCTATGCGTTGATTATCTCAAGTTAGTTATTCCGCTTTTGTCTTCTGGGGTGCCTCGATATGTTGCAATACTCCTTTCGACTTTGCTTTTGTCTTTCTTGAACTACACAGGCTTGGTTATAGTTGGTTACACTGCAGTCTGTTTAGGTGTTATTTCACTTTTACCGTTCATAATATTGACTTTGATTTCAATTCCCAAGATTGATCCTAGTAGATGGATTAGCTTAGGTCAGAAAGAAGTAAAAGAAGATTGGTCATTGTTTTTCAATACCCTTTTTTGGAACCTCAACTTCTGGGACAATGCCAGTACTTTAGCAGGTGAAGTTGAGCAACCTCAAAAGACATTCCCGAAAGCACTTTTCTCAGCTGGTTTGCTCACTTGTTTAGCTTACTTGGTGCCTCTTTTAGCTGCTACTGGGGCTATACCACTAGAGCAAAAGAATTGGGTTGATGGTTATTTTGCGAATGTAGCTGAAATCATTGCAGGAAAATGGTTAAAGATCTTTTTTGAAATTGGTGCAGTTTTATCAATTATTGGACTCTACGAAGCACAATTGAGCAGTTGTGTGTATCAGCTACTTGGAATGGCTGATTTAGGACTTTTTCCGCAATGTTTCTCGGTGAGATCGAAGTGGTTTAATACACCTTGGCTGGGAATTTTGGTCTCAACTCTGATAACTGTCGCAGTTTCTTATATGGATTTTGTAGACTTAATTTCTTCAGTTAATTTCTTGTATAGTTTAGGGATGTTACTGGAATTTGCATCATTTCTTTGGTTGAGGAGAAAATTTCCAACGATCAAAAGGCCGTTTAAAGTGCCAGTGGAGTTGCCTGCTTTGATTGTGATGTGCTTGATTCCTTCTGGGTTTTTGGTCTATGTTATGTCAGTGGCTACTGGAACTGTTTATATGATGAGTTCTATACTAACTGTTTTTAGCATTGCTTGGTACTTTATGATGAAGTTCTGCAAATCCAAGAAGTGGCCTGAGGGCAATAATGCTGGAGAAAATTTGGATGAGGAGGACTTGGAGTAGGCTGATGATCATGTCTTCTGTGCGCATTCTTTTACTTATGTATAAAATGAGTTTAAAAAATAGTTGTGTATGAAAATTTTATTAAATCTTTGTTGCTTACAAAGTGGAGATATGTGAAATGCTATTGTTAAAAACTTCATTGGCTTCAGGACCTGAGATTGTGTATGTTGAGCTACAAATAGAATGTTTACCTCAATGATGAGTGTTCAAAGTGTACATGTGAAACCTATACTAGTTGAATGAAAAGAACTAGTTAATTTGTTGAAAAATAAATTAAGAGGGAGGCACAAGTTGAAGTGCAAAATAACACAACAAAATTTTCCAAAAATTGCTACCTGGAAGAAGGGAATTCGCTCTCCCAATGTGGGGACATTTTCCATGACAATTATAGAAGAATAAATATTGGAGTGTGGCAACACCTAAATGTGGACCATATGGTGGATTTTTCGGCTTTGGGTTTGGGTCCCAACAATCCGGACGGGTGGGAGTTCACAATGGACTTTATGAGCTCTTGGGCAGAATTAGCTAATTTTTATTTGGAAGGTCAAAGGGTAAGAAGAATAAAAGTTAAAAATTTTTAAAACTAATATATTGAACTTAACCATTAATAATCAAAAGATTTATAATAGACAATAATTTTATATAACATGTAAATCAAAAGAAATACAAAGAAAAAAACTTATAATAGTACTCTAAGAAAGTTTTGTTCGACGATGGTAATATCTTTTTTAATATAAATAATTAAATTATTTGTGAAAAACTTATCATCTATTTTGTTTCGAAGTATTGACTTTCTCAATATAAACGGCTAAAAAATTAATGTAGTAAACATCTAATATTCTTATTTTATTATATTTAAGTTTGTAATACTAAATATTAAACTATAATGTATAAAATATAAATAGTTAAATATGATATACAGAATTAATAATTCACTCTTATACTGAAGATAATTTTCTTTCAACTAAATATAAAACGTAAAACACATTAAAAACATATGCTTAAGATAATTTTTTTTATATAATTAGGATTAATAAAAAATAATATATTAGTGAAATTTTAAACAACAACCAATAATGCAACACTAGAACTTATATTTGAGAATTATATATACAATAATTTTTTAATATTTAAAATTAAAATAATTAAAAATAAAATCCATATAACAGAAAAAAAAACTATGACAAGAAGGAGTTATAACCTATATAACAAAAAAAAAATGTAGTTGATGATTCATAAAATTTTAAAAAAGAAAAACTATAGAAACTTAAAATATATGAGCAAATAGAATATAATTGAAAAAAATAAATAATAATAATAATAATAATAATAATATAAATAAAAACTTTAC
The DNA here is from genome assembly GCF_053813885.1 of Theobroma cacao. NCBI lineage: Eukaryota > Viridiplantae > Streptophyta > Magnoliopsida > Malvales > Malvaceae > Theobroma > Theobroma cacao. The sequence goes on along the minus strand of NC_142647.1, from coordinate 34,966,733 downwards.
TTTTTTATAATTTCACAATACAAGGTTAAGAAAGAAAAGAGAGAAAGATGGGTGGAGAAATTTAAAAAAAAAATTTGAGTAAAATTGAATAGGTTTGTAAGGTCATTTTATTATATTTTTAATTATATTAATTATTTAATAAAAATTATTTTAAAAAATCATTAAAAAATATATTATATATAAAAAATTTCAAAAATTTTGGGGGGCCATGGCCCCCCCATTACAAAGGGACACTCCACCCCTGCCTACAAAGTAGGTATCAGGTGTGCTTGCAAACCCTCAATGAGTAGGATGCCGATAGCAAAAGTACTCGACACCTAGTAGGCCTGCGTGGAACTTGGGGACCATCGTGTGCTATTTAGAAACATAGAGATCGGAATCAAGTCTTTCTCAATAGGCAAATTAAGAGTTGGCCCAATTTTTTAGAGAGTTCATTATTGCAACTTTTGTTTGTCCCCACTTTACCTTTCACAAATTTCTAATATTGCAAAAAGAATCTAACTAATAATCGTTAACTATTATGAATATATGTGTGAATATCTATTATATAATAATTTAAGAAGTTTAGATCAAGTCAAACAACATAATATGTCAGACACAAGAAATGTAATCTGATTTGAACTCTTATATTTGATTATTTATATTTAGATTTGAATATAAATTGAATTAGATTAAAATTAGGATTTAAAAGATAATTAGTCTATAAACAAACCCTTCGCTTCATTGATAAATATATACTCAAATAAAATCTTCTTATTCTATTAATAATTTTCTTTTATTGTTGTTTATTCAAGTTATATTTTATAGCCAGTTATCAACACGATCCTCTAATCTCTTAAGCTTTGATATCATTTAGTTTTTAACATCATCTCAAAGTTAAAACTTCGATTCTTTCAAGTTTCAAAAAGCATTTCAATGGTTGGTCTTTCATTTTTGGTTTTAGCAAATCAGGTAAGTAACTTAATATCTCTTTGGTGTTTTCATTATCCAAAAATTAGCCTTAATTTGAACTTATTATCATTTAGTATATATTATATTTTGTCCCTTAGTTTATTAAATTGGAATGTGAATTTTTATCATGTAGTATGTATCATATTTTATTCCTTGATTTATTAAATCGAATTGAGCAAGAAAATAAATATATCTTTGTTCTAGTATTGGAATATGATTTGCTCAATGCATGATTTCTTTGCTTGGAATTTCAAATATGATTATGCTTTGTAAATGTAAATCTATCTTTGACACTATGAGATTTTGCATTAGATATTTTGAATTGAACAAATGAAATTGATTTTATATGATATTTGAATTTATATGATATCTATTTTGTAACAAGTGACAAATATTGTACTTTGAGTAATCTAAAAATACATTTTATTTTGGATTTCATGTCTTTTTCTGGTTGAGCAAAATAATGAGCTACTAATGAAAATCATGAACCCCATCCATTACCTAAAGTGAATGTGATATCATTTAATAATTATAGTTATAGATGTGGAAAAGGTCATCATAATTATTACAATTGTAGTGGTTACACTAATCATTTTTCTAATAATAATACTTATAATCTGCTAGGACTGGATGAATACTTTTAACTAACTAGGATTGGGTGAATACTTTTAACCACTAGGAGTGGATGAATAATAAAGAAATACAATAAAAAGATAAAATTGGACAAAATAAAAGAGAATATGGAAAATGTCTTGTCATCAATGTGGTATGAAAGGTCAAGGGTCATGTACCTATTGTACATTGAAATATCTTATTGAATTTTATAAAGTATCATTGAAACCTAAAAGAAAGAAAACTGACTCAAATTTTGTTCAAAATGATTTTAACCATGGCCAAATTGATATAACACATTAAGATGTTATTAATTTTCTTGTCCATTATGAAGGAGGAATTGATCATTTGATTGGTAATGGAAATATCCAAAAATGAAATTTCTTAATAATTTGTTGGTATATTTTAGTAGTACAATTCTATTATGAAGATGCTTTTATATGTTTTCATTCTATTTAAATATTATGTTCTTATTATGTGTTTTAATTCTGTATTGAATGTTCTCTTATATTAACTTGTAAGTTTCTTACTATATATATATCTTATTTTATTGGAGACAAATATTGATATTTATCTGATACTACAAGATTAATTGAAGGCTCTAGAAAAGTCAATATTTATTATCTAAAGGAACAAAGTTCATAATAGAGGATGCATTATTTTCCACTATGTCACGACCCGGAACTCCTAATCGGGCCCGTGACAACCGTCGCGAGACCTCGACAGACATTCTTCACCCCGAATGCCGATCGAAACCCCGCAAGGCTCTCGTATCAGCTTCTGCACTTTCCCGGTGAGCAATAGTTATCAAATATCAAAATTCGAAGGATTACAAATCATTTCCAAATCAGAACATAACATATTGTTTTCCGGCTCATAGGGGCATTTTCGTCATTTTTGTCAAAAATCTCAAAACTTGCTAAAAATGTAGTAGGTAAGCAAAAAATATATATTTAATGATTTAAATACAAATTGAGTATCTAAAACGTTCATTTGAAGTGAAAATTTGACCATTTGAATATAATAAAAATATTCAATAAAATAACTATTTTCTTGTAAAATAATTTTCGTAAAACTATCGATACATAATTCTTATAGCGTAAAAGTTAATTATATTCATATATACTATAAAGCAAATAACCAAAGCATAAAATTTCTTTTACAGTGACACGTGGGCCCACATCTATCCAAAATGCATCGGAAGCTGGAAACCTACAGCTTTTATCGATTTGAGTCCAAATGAAGGTCCTTGTCAAAGTCAGCTAACTATGGAATTCCCCGAGCCTGAAATGTGAGGAAATGAGGGTCGTGAGATTATAAAATCCCAGTGAGTAAGTAGATACCATCTAAACTATCTAAAGTCGAGTAAATGGAGACAATTAAAATAAATCATCATACTGTAATTTCATTACCTTTCAACTCATTTCAACCAAATAAAATCAATCCATAAAAAATCGAGTAATCAACTTGGCTTATGAATTTCTTAAAACTTTGGCTCGTGCCAAAACTCATACTCGGTGATACCTTGCGCAGGGCATCCAACCGAGTCCGCCAAGGCTGTTAAAATTTCATATACACTTAAAATATATTTTTAGTTTGAGAAAAATACAGCCGTTCCTTGGCGTTGGCTGAGTTCCCCTTCACGTGGTGGTTTGGCGTGAAGTGAACCCTAAGCTATACCCCAGGAGATACCCTACGCGCCTCTCCATTCGAGGTAATAATATAATGGAGTTTACCGTGCCCCTCTAATAGGCTGGTCCACGGAACCCCCTCTGCAGTAAATAACTAATATATAATCCACCAATCAATAAAATTTATTCTAGCATGACATGGCAATTTATCGCAACCTAGCCTCTCAAGGCTAAATACACAGTATAAATAATTATAACACCAAAATCAGTTTAGCCATTCATGCTCATATATTGTCATAAGCCATTCAATTTAAAACCATAAATTTGCAACACCAACTAGCAGTCTCCAATTATTCTATTTTCAAAACCAATATTCGATTTTTCAGAAAATTTATAAAATCACAATTTCTCTTAAAACATAGCAATTTACCATTTAAACCCATTTTCTATAAAATCACACAATTGTATAAAACTACTATAGATAATTAAGACGATAATAAGTTTACTCACAGTATTAGGAGTAGAAATACTCCTATCTTCTGCCCTCGGGTGCAGTCTCTTATCCGAAACAATTGACTCACCACCTATCCATAATCTATGACACAAAATTCAATAAATTGTGTCAATTTATCATAAATTATTTCAGGCTCTTATCCATGCATATGCACTAGATAGGATTTGAAATGTTTAAACAATCGCTTAATTGCGGTGTTCGACCTAACTCGCCTATACATGGTGTAAAGTCCTAAAATCCCCAATTCGACTCCAATTCCATCTATTTCAATTTCAATTATCCAATTATATCCACAATACCTCAATGATTGTGAATTTGGTCCAATTTATCAGTTCGGACTATAAATTACGCTTTTACCCCTAGTGGGTAAAAATTTCAATTTATTGCACCGAAAATTCCCATTTAATTTCCAACCTCATAATTCATCATTTTTCCACCCAATTCTCTTAAAATAAAGTCAACCTCATCCTCACATACCATTGGCTAGATTCGGCCTAGGGAAATTCATGGAGAAGATAAATATTTTTCTTGTTGTTTTACTCATAAACATGCTACACTAACACTAAACACTAACATAGCTCAAAATCAAATTTATCTAACAACTTTCTCTCTCTAAACCCATATGACCATAATTGAAATCATCCTCAAATCACATGATTCAACCATGGAAAATGATGGGAAATGCATGGGAAAGGTAAAGCACAAGACAAATTTAAGAAATGTTACCTTTTTTCACTTGATTTTTGAATTTCCACCTATTTTCCCTTTAAATTTCTTGGCTAGGGTTTTATTTTCTCCTTTCTCTCTCTTGTTTCTTGCTTGGCCGAATGTTGAAGAAGAAGAATGGGTGGGCTGATTTTTTTTATGCCTTTTTATTGTTTAATGAAATAATATTATTTTATTCATATTTTAAATATTTTATTAATTCATTTTTTTTTCTAGCCATCCACTTGTCCTACTTTTTCCACCATGCATTCCCTTTGACTTATCCAAGTCTTAAGTGAAATTTCCAGATTTTTCCAAAGTTTTGGTGGAGTAAATTTTTCAAAATTACACTTTTGCCCCCGAACTTTTCAAAAATTACATTTTTGCCTCAAAAATTGAAAATTTGCCATAATGCATAATTTGCACTCCTCATACTCATTTCACACTCCAAATAATTAAATTTGATCAAAATCCTTTCAAAAATTAAATTTTCGATTCCAGATGGCAAAATTACCATTTTACCCTTTTACTCCAAATTATACTAAAATTAAAATTTTTCACTTCTAAACTTCAAATCTTACTCCAATAAGTCAAATGGGGCCAAAAATCTTTTCTAAAAATTTTCATTTTGTCCCCAGGTGGCAAATGACCATTATGCCCTTGGATAGCGAAAATTCCGGTTTGACTCCAAATTGATCCTCAAACTCCGAATCACCATATTAAACCATTCTAGGACTTTAAAATTCTTAATTTCATCGTAGATTCTCTATTTGATCTAGTTCGAGGTTTAAATCAACTTTGTTGTACGTCTAGGTATAATACCGACTTTTGTAAATTTTTTTCGGGACTCTCTTAGCTTGCAAACATGCTATCCATCACATGTATGTCATGACAATTATTTTTATAGAGTCGGGCTTGTCATCTTCTCCCCCACTTGAATCAACCATATGATCCTTCTTGATGACTGATTTTGACATCCGGCTAAATATTAATATTTTAATATTATTTCATTAATAAAATATTATTTTATTCTAAAAATTTTATCTTGTCTCCTTGGTACCCAAAATACCTTATTATGCCTCACTTGACTTCCAAATCGCCTTTTATCTCACAAATTCTCCTCCGATAAAATTATTATTATTTTATTGTTATTTTCTCACTTGCAGAATATTTTATCATAAACTACTCATTTCGTCTTTTATCACTTCTAAATATTTTAATTGACCTCAATTTGCATTCGATCAACTTTATTTATCAGCATATCAAAGTATGGGGTATTTCACACTAAGTCTCAAAGAAATTTCTTAAGTTTTAAAGATATTCGTCTTAATGAGTATTATGTTGAGACAACGAATGAAAGAGACACTCAATATGTCACGACTCAAAATTTCCATCGAGCCCGTGACAACCGCCGCGACGTCTCGATAGGCATTCATACCCCGAATACCGACTGAAACATCGTAAGGCTTTCGTACCAGTTTTCTTATTTCCCCCGTGAGTAATCATTCCATAGATCATATTTTAAGAGGAGTATTTTATTTTATTTTTTTTACAATAGAAAAACGATTTACACCTCACAAGGGTATTTTTTTTGCCAAGACTTTCGAAAATTGATCAAATTATAAATATTCAATAAAAATATTCTATTTTCTTGAAAGGCAATATTTATAGAAATAACAATAAATAGTTTTTATAACGTGAAAGCAAAGTAAATTTACACATAATGTAATACAGTAAGTCAAAGCATGAACTTAAATTACAGAGACACGTGAGCCCACAAATGAACAAAAGTAGTAAAGACAGTGAACCTACTGTTGGTGAGGTTGCAGAGCCAACTGTAGTCCACGACCAACTCAGTTATCAACACACTACTTAGGGCCTGTAATGGGTGAAAATGAGGGTGGTGAGATTAAATAATCCTAGTGAGTAAGCAAACATCACCTAAATAATCTAAAGGCGAGTAAAATGAGACAATCAAAATAATTCATTCTAACATGTTTTTTTTTTTTACAACACGAATATTCACTTTATTCAAATAATCAATATGTGTCACGACCCGGCACCTCCCTCAGGCCCATGACAATCGCCGCAACGTCCCTGATTGACACTCATTATCCGGAATGCCAACCGGAACCCCGCAAGGCTTACATATCAGTTTCTTTCCTTTCATGTGAGCAATCATTGTTAAATATCTAGTTTTTAGAGAATATACACTATTTTAGATCAAAAAAAATCAAAATAAAATTTTCGCCACACAGGGGTATTTTGGTCATTTTTTTCTCAAAAATTTTGAAACTGGCTAAAACGTAATATACAAGTACAAAACACATAATTCATATTCAAAATGAGTTTAAAAGTCTAAAATCTTCATTTAAAACGAAATTACGGTTATTTGAATATAATAAGAAAATAAAAGAAATATTAATGAAAATATTCTATTTTCTTATAAAACAATATTTATAGAGTTATACGTGAATAATTTTTATAGCGTAAAAGCTAAATAAATTTATACATACTGAAATACAGTAAGCCAAAATATTTAATTTAATTTACAATAACAAGAGGGCCCCCGAATAAACAAAAGTAAAGAGGACTGTGAACCTACGGTTTGAAAAATGCAGATCCAATGGTAGTCCTCGATGAGATCAGCTATCTACAGTCTATACTGAACCTGAAATGGGTGGAAAGGAGTTGGGTGAGATTTTGCAATCCCAATGAGTAAACAGACATTATCATAAATATCTAAAGGCGAGTAAAATGGAGGCAAGTTTAAACAATAAATTTCAACCCATTTCATAATGTTTTCAATTTATTTCTTAAACCATAAAATATTTGTAATTTACTAAAACAATTGTTAAGGCTTATGTCTTTTATTAAAACAAGGCTCAAGCCAAAACTAATCCTCGGGGATACCTTGGCCGAGGCATCTAACCGAGTCCGCCAAGAGTGTTAAAATATTCACACGTGAAACACATTTTTATTTTTAAAAACCAGCCGTTCCTTGGCGTTGGCTGAGTTACACATTCACGTGGGGGTTCGACGTGAAGTGAGCTCTAATACTACCCCAGGAGTTACACTCCTCGCCTCTACAATCGGAGTAACTATATAACTGGGTTTACCGTGCCCCTCTAATAGGCAGTCCACAGAAACCCATCACTGCAGTGACTAACCCACCAATTTTAATAAAATTTTGACAGTATAACGTGGCTTTTATTTATTTATCCAGCCTGCATAGTAAAAAAACTTACATAAATTTCCCAATGCATTCACAAAATATAGCCACATATACTCATTTCTCATAAGCCATTCCTAGGAAAATATATATTTTTCAAGTCAATTTGTAGCCTCCAATTACTCAATTTCATAATCAATACAATATATTTTTATTTGTCACATTTATTCCTAAAACATCAAAAATCCCGTTTTAATCTCATTCTCATTTCATAAAATACATAAAGGGCATTTAAAATAAACTCTAGATAATTTACAATAATAATAAGTTTACTCACCGTTTGTACAAACTAAAAGCTTTCTAAGCCCCCCGATCACTACTCGTCGGGTACGATTTCTTTGCCTTTTCCGGAAGGCTCTCCTCCTAGACACATTACAAAAATTTACACAATTCATCACATTGATGCTAAATCACTATATAATTAACTTAAATCCTATACTAATGCATGGTATGAAATGCAATAGCCTAAAACGGCTTAAACGCGGTATTAACCTATTTTTGGCACTTTGCTCGATAAATTGCTAACGCGCTCCATTTTAGCTCTAAATCGTCCCATTCTCTCTCCAACATTTCTAACCATTAAATATCAGCCAATAACCTTCTAAAAACAACAAAATCAGCTCACTCCCTTTCTTGAAAAATTCGGCCAAAAATGGGACATTAAGTCGGTTAATTTTCTACTTTATTTTTCTATCACGTTTAATCGTTTTTCATCATTTTCTCTTCATTTTCCTTAGAATAAAATCAATTCATCATCATTGTACAGCATTGAGCATCCAGCCAAGAGTGGGTATTGTGAAAATTTAATGATTTCTTGCCCAATTTAATTTCTAAACACATTTAACTAACTAAAACTATCAATTTAACTAAAAATCAAAACCTAAAAATTTCAATTTCTCTCCCCTAGAATTTTGTCCAGCCCTTGATATCACTTTTTGATCTCTCTCCTCAAGCATGCTAAATGGTAATAAAGGCATAGGAAAGGTAGAAATCAAGCTAAAATCGAAAAATCTTACCGTTAGACGTGTAAACGGTCGAAAATCGCGAATTTCCCTTTGAATTTTCTTGTTTCTCTTTGGTTTTTCTTTTTTTTTTCTTCCTTTCCTCTCTATTTCCTCTCTTGTTCTTCCTTATGGCCGGCCAGCACTTAAAATTTGGGTTCAAATGGGCTGACTTTTCATTAAAATAATATTATATCATTAAAAAAATGCCACATGTCACTTTCCCATTGGCCCATTTTTAAAATTTCATCCATTTGTTTCCAAATTTTCACCATACACTTGTCTCATATATTCATAGCTTAGATAAAATTCTCAGACTCATCCAAAGTCTCGGTGGAGTAATTTTTGAAATTTACACTTTTGCCCCCGTAAAAGTGAAAAATTATATTTTTGCCCAAAAAACTGAAAAATTGCCCATAGACATATTTTTCATCCCTTATAATCATACCATTCTCCAATTTTTTAAATTTAAAATGAAATTAAGAATATTAAAGTCCCAGAATGGTTTAATATGGTGATTTGGAGTTCGATGATCAATTTGGAGTCAAACCGAAACTTTTACTGTCTCGGGGCAAAATGATCATTTGCCACCTAGGGACACAATGGGAATTTTTGGAAAAGAATTTTTGTTTGGCCCCATTTGACTTATTGGAGTATAATTTGAGGGTTTGGCAGTGAAAAAGTTTAATTCCAGTGATTTCTAGAGTGTAGAGGCAAAATCATAATTTTACCACTCGCGGACAAAATTTGAGATTTTGAGAGAATTTAGATCAAATTTGACAAATTGGAGAATGCTATGAGTATAAGGGATGAAAAATATGTCTATGGGCAATTTTTCAGTTTTTGAGGCAAAAATGTAATTTTTGACTTTTACGGGGGTAAAAGTGTAAATTTTAAAAATTACTCCACCAAGACTTTGGATAAGTCTGAGAATTTTATCTAAGCTATGGATATGTGGGACAAGTGTATGGTGAAAATTTGGAAACAAATGGATGGCTAGAATTTAAGGAATTAATAAAACATTAAAAAAATAAATAAAATAATATTATATTATTTTAGCCTTTAAAAAGGTAAAAATTCCAGAATTCTCATCTTCTTCAGCTGTCCAAACCAGGGGAGAAAAGGGGGAAAAAAACAAATAAGAACCCTACCTGAAAATTTGGGGAAAATCAAGAGAAATCAAGAAATCAAGCATTGAAAAGGTAAATTTCATTGATTTTCCTTGTGATTTTCACTACCCATGCATTTTTTTCTCATTTCCATGCAAAATTAGAAAGTGGGTATGGACACCCATGCTGGCCAAACCTCCATGGATGAGTTTTGAGCTTGATTTTTGGTTGATTTTAATTGAATTAAGTGATTTTAGTTAAGTTATATTGAAATATAGCAAAAATAAGCTAGAGATATAATTTTCTCCCATTGAAACCCATTATGCCAAATTTTCTAGGGGAATATTGGCTGCTGATCTTGATGTTTATTTGAGGAATTATGATGAATAATGATGAATTATGAGCCTAGAAAAATAATGGGAATTTTTGGAGCAAAAATATAAATTTTTACCCACTAGGGGTATTTTCGTAATTTGCTATCGAGATTGATAATTTGCACCACACTGAGGGACATTAAGTCAATTTGGGTGCAATTGAGGTATAGAAACTGAAAAAAATTAATTTGGAGTTTAAACAGACGCATATATCGATTTATCGAGTAAAAGACTGAAATAGGCTAACACCGCATTTAGGCAAAAATTTAGACATTTTTGCATTCCATATCAAGCATTAGTAGTCTAAATTAGTTTAATTTCAATTTAATACCAATGTGGTGAATTTCTCGATTTTGTACTATGTCAAGGTGGTGAGTCCTCCGATAAAGGCAAGAGAATTGCACCCGAGGACCAGTAGTCTGAGTATTTCGAAAATCCCCACTCTAGACACGGTGAGTAACCTTACCATCATTTTAATTATCTAAAGTATGTTTTTATTCGGTTTTGGTAAATTTTATGAAAATGAGTTCAAATGGTAAATTTTTATGTTTTGTAAACAAAATGAGTTTAAATGAAAATATTTTATAAATTGTTTTGAAACGAAAAAACAATTTTGAAAATAGAGTAATTGGAGACCACTGATATGTTGTAAATTTAAAATTGAATTAATGGCTTATGTTATTGTATTGGCATGACTGGCTGAGCTGTGTTTTTTATGAATTGTATGAATTACTTTATTTTACCCTTGTAGTTGGGTAGTAATATATTAACTCTGTCATGCTATCAAATTTTTATTGTATGGTGGGTTTAACCTGCTGCAGTGGGCTGGGTTCTGTGGACTAGCCTATTAGAGGGGCACGGAATCTTGTTATATTTTTACTTCAGTTGGAGAGGCGAGTAGAATAACTCCCGAGGTATAACTTTAAAGTTCACTTCACGCCAAACCACCAAGTGAAGGGGAACTCGGCCAACGCCAAGGAACGACTATGTTTTCAAAATAAAAACATGACTTTCTAATAGCCTTGGCAGACTCAGTTGGGATAACCCTCGGCCAAGGTATCCCAGATAACTGAGTATGATAATAATTTTTGGCATGAGCCAAGCTTTTTAAGAAATTCATAAGCCATACTGATTACTTGCTTTAAATAAATTGATTTCATTTGGTTGAAATAAGTTGAAAGATGATAAATTACAGTTTGATGAAATGTTTTAATAGTCTCATTTTACTCGACTTTAGATATTTTGAGTGATGTTTGTTTACTCACTGAGATTTTATAATCTCACCACCCTCCTTTTCACCAATTTCAGGCTCAGAATAGATTGTAGATAACTGATATCGGCGAGGATTACAGTTGAACTTGCCACATCCAAAGACTGTAGGTTCATTTCTTTTGATACTTTTGGTCATTCGTGGGTCCACGTGTCACTGTAAATTAAATTCTATACTTTGGTTATCTGTATTATAGTATGTAAGAATTTATTTTGCTTTTGTGCTATAAAAATTATTTATGCAGTGTTCTTAAAATATCGTTTTATGTGAAAATTGAATATTTTATTTAATATTTTTATTTTATTATGACAGTCATAATTCCATTTTACACGAATGTTTTAGACATCCAAAATTATTTTTGATTATGAAATATGTGTTTTCTACTTACATACTATATTTTTAGATGATTTTGAGATTTTTGGGATAAATGACCAAAATACCCCTGTGAGACGAAAATTATTATTTTATTTGTTTAAGTTGGAAACAGTTTAAAATGTTTTAGAATGTGGTATTTGGAAACAATTACCCACAGAGGAAATGAGAAGCTGATATTAAAGCCTTGCGGGATTCCGGTTGACATTCCGGGTAATGAATGTCGATCGAGACGTCGCGGCGGTTGTCATGGGCTCGATGGGAGTTTCGGGTCGTGACATTTACTACTTTGGTACTAAACCAAAATAAACTAATTTATACTACTAATGCATGATATGAAGTGTAAAATGTCTAAATTTTGCCTAAACGCGGTGTTAACCTATATCGGTCTTTTACCCGATAAATCGATATGCGCGTCCGTTTAAACTCCAAATTAATTTTTTTCAGTTTCTGTACCTCAATTGCGCCCAAATTGACTTAATGTCCCTCAGTGTGGTGCAAATTATCAGTCTCGACAGTAAATTACGAAAATACCCCTAGTGGGTAAAAATTCATATTTTTGCTCCGAAAATTTCCATTATTTTTCTAGGCTCATAATTCATCATAATTCATCAAATAAACATCAAGATCAGTAGCCAATATTCCCCTAAAAAATTCGGCATAATGGGTTTCAATGGGAGAAAATTATTTCTCTAGCTTATTTTTGCTATATTTCAATATAACCTAACTAAAATCACTTAATTCAATTAAAATCATCCAAAACTCAAGCTCAGAACTCATCCATGGAGGTTTGGCCAGCATGGGTGTCCATACCCACTTTCTAATTTTGCATGGAAATGAGAAAAAAAATGCATGGGTAGTGAAAATCACAAGGAAAATCAATGAAATTTACCTTTTTAATGCTTGATTTCTTGATTTCTCTTGATTTTCTCCAAATTTTTCAGCTAGGGATCTTATTTCTTTTCCCCTTTTTCTCTCCTGGTTTGGACGGCTTGAAGAAGATGAGAATTCTGGAAATTTTGACCTTTTTAAAGGCTAAAATAATATAATATTATTTTATTCATTTTTTTAAGGTTTTATTAATTCCTTAAATTCTAGCCATCCATTTGTTTCCAAATTTTCACCATACACTTATCCCACATATCCATAACTTAGATAAAATTCTCAGACTTATCCAAAGTCTTGGTGGAGTAATTTTTGAAATTTACACTTTTACCCCTGTAAAAGTTAAAAATTACATTTTTGCCTCAAAAACTGAAAAATTGCCCATAGACATATTTTTCATCCCTTATACTCATACCATTCTTCAATTTGTCAAATTTGATCTAAATTCTCTCAAAATCTCTAATTTTGTCCGCGGATGGTAAAATTACGATTTTGCCCCTACACTCTAGAAATCACCGAAATTAAACTTTTTCATTGCCAAACCCTCAAATTATACTCCAATAAGTCTAATATAATCAATCTTAATCAAACGGGATTAAAAAAATCCTTTTTTAAAAAAAATTCCATATTCGTCCTCAAGTGATAAATTACCATTTTGCCCCTAGAATACTTAAAGTTCGGATTAACTCCAAATCAGACCTCAAACACTGAATCCTCATTTTAAATCAATCCATGGGTTTTAGTTTTCTCAAATTCATCCTCGATTCTCTGTTTAAATTAGTTCAAGACTTATTTAACTGAACCATACCATTAGGGGCAATACAGTCATTTAACTTGTTTTTTGGGGTAATTCAATATACAAACATGCTATCCAAAGCATGTGAATGATATATCACAGATAATTTAGGGTCGGGTGTTACACAATACCTCTATATTACATTTATTTTCTCAGTTAAGAAGTGTGTGTTGAAAAAATTACCTACTTTGTTCTCTAGCTTGTACTGCATAAATATCAAAATTATTGAAACTCATGCTATAGTAAACAAAAAATTTACTAATAATTTTAATATTCGACATGACTAGTTGGACCATCCTGGATCAATAATGCTGTAAAAAATTGTAAAACCTGACCCTATAAACACATATCATGACATACATGCACTGAGTAGCATATTATTACGCTAGGAAAAGCACCTAAGAATAGACGAAACTCGGTATTGTACCTAATGGTACACTTGAGTTGATTTAACCTTGAACTAGTTCAAATAGGAATAGTATGATGAAATTTAATATTTTATAGTCAAGAAATGACTAAAAAATGATTGTTCGGAGTTTGAGGGTTCATTTGGGGTAAAATTGAAAATTTAGATGTTTAGGGGCAAAATCGTTATTTTACCACCTAAGATAATAAATTTATCATGGAGTGAAATTTTTGATCAAGATTAACTATTTGGAGTATAATTTAATGATAGGAAGTGAAAAAGTTTAATTCTGGTGATTTCTGGAGTGTAGGGGCAAAATCGTAATTTTACCACCAACGGACAAAATTTGAGATTTTGAGAGAATTTAGATCAAATTTGACAAATTGGAGAATGGTATGAGTATAAGGGATGAAAAATATGTCTATGGGCAATTTTTCAGTTTTTTTGGGCAAAAATGTAATTTTTCACTTTTACGGGGGCAAAAGTGTAAATTTCAAAAATTACTCCACCGAGACTTTGGATAAGTCTGAGAATTTTATCTAAGCTATGGATATGTGAGACAAGTGTATGGTGAAAATTTGGAAACAAATGGATGAAATTTTAAAAATGGGCCAATGGAAAAGTGACACGTGACATTTTTTTAATGAAATAATATTATTTTAATGAAAAGTCAGCCCATTTAAACCTCATTTTAACTGCTGGCTAGCCATAAGGAAGAACAAGAGAGGAAATAGAGAGGAAAGGAAGAAAAAAAGAAAAACCAAAGAGAAACAAGAAAATTCAAAGGGGAATTCGCGATTTTCGACTGTTTACGCGTCTAACGGTAAGATTTTTCGATTTTAGCTTGATTTCTACCTTTCCTATGCCTTTATCTCCATTTAGCATGCTTGAGGAGAGAGATCAAAAAGTGATATCAAGGCCTGGACGAAATTCTAGGGGAGAGAAATTGAAATTTTTAGGTTTTGATTTTTAGTTAAATTGATAGTTTTAGTTAGTTAAATGTGTTTAGAAATTAAATTGGGCAAGAAATCATTAAATTTTCACAATACCCACTCTTGGCTGGATGCTCAATGCTGTACAATGATGATGAATTGATTTTATTCTAAGGGAAATGAAGAGAAAATGATGAAAAACGATTAAACGTGATAAAAAAATAAAGTAGAAAATTAACCGACTTAATGTCCCATTTTTGGCCGAATTTTCCAAGGAAGGGAGTGAGCTGATTTTGTTGTTTTTAAAAGGTTATTAACTGATATTTAATGGTTAGAAATGTTGGAGAGAGAATGGGATAATTTAGAGCTAAAATGGAGCGCGTTAGCAATTTATCGGGCAAAGTGTCAAAAATAGGTTAATACCGCGTTTAAGCCGTTTTAGGCTATTGCATTTCATACCATGCATTAGTATAGGATTTAAGTTAATTATATAGTGATTTAGCATCAATGTGATGAATTGTGTAAATTTTTGTAAAGTGTCTAGAAGGAGAGCCTTCCGGAAAAGGCAAAGAAGTCGTACCCGACGAGTAGTGATCGGGGCGCTTAGAAAGCTTTTAGTTTGTACAAACGGTGAGTAAACTTATTATTATTGTAAATTATCTAGAGTTTATTTTTAAATGCCCTTTATGTATTTTATGAAATGAGAACGAGATTAAAACGGGATTTTTGATGTTTTAGGAATAAATGTGACAAATAAAAATATATTGTATTGATTATGAAATTGAGTAATTGGAGGCTGCAAATTGACTTGAAAAATATATATTTTCCTAGGAATGGCTTATGAGAAATGAGTATATGTGGCTATATTTTGTGAGTGCATTGGGAAATTTATGTAAGTTGTTTTTACTATGCAAGCTGGATAAATAAATAAAAGCCACGTTATACTGTCAAAATTTTATTAAAATTGGTGGGTTAGTCACTACAGTGACGGGTTTCCGTGGACTGCCTATTAGAGGGGCACGGTAAACCCAGTTATATAGTTACTCCGATTGTAGAGGCGAGGAGGGTAACTCCCGGGGTAGTATTAGAGCTCACTTCACGTCGAACCCCCACGTGAATGTGTAACTCGGCCAACGCCAAGGAACGGCTGGTTTTAAAAATAAAAATGTATTTCACGTGTGAATATTTTATCACCCTTGGCGGACTCGGTTAGATGCCTCGGCCAAGGTATCCCCGAGGATTAGTTTTGGCTTGAGCCTTGTTTTAATAAAAGACATAAGCCTTAACAACTGTTTTGGTAAATTACAAATATTTTATGGTTTAAGAAATAAATTGAAAACATTATGAAATGGGTTGAAATTTGTTGTTTAAACTTGCCTCCA
Source organism: Theobroma cacao (assembly GCF_053813885.1). Classification (NCBI taxonomy): domain Eukaryota; kingdom Viridiplantae; phylum Streptophyta; class Magnoliopsida; order Malvales; family Malvaceae; genus Theobroma; species Theobroma cacao. The sequence continues at coordinate 34,950,561 of NC_142647.1, read as the reverse complement.
TTTTACTTGCCTTTAGATATTTATGATAATGTCTGTTTACTCAGTGGGATTTTATAATCTCACCACCCTCATTTCCACCCATTTCAGGTTCAGTATAGACTGTAGATAGCTGATCTCATCGAGGACTACCATTGGATCTGCATTTTCCAAACCGTAGGTTCACAGTCCTCTTTACTTTTGTTTATTCAGGGGCCCTCTTGTTATTGTAAATTAAACTAAATATTTTGGCTTACTGTATTTCAGTATGTATAAATTTATTTAGCTTTTACGCTATAAAAATTATTCACGTATAACTCTATAAAAATTATTTTATAAGAAAATAGAATATTTCCCTTAATATTTCTTTTATTTTCTTATTATATTCAAATAACCGTAATTTCGTTTTAAATGAAGATTTTAGACTTTTAAACTCATTTTGAATATGAATTATGTGTTTTGTACTTGTATATTACATTTTAGCCAATTTCAAAATTTTTGAGAAAAAAATGACCAAAATACCCCTGTGTGGTGAAAATTTTATTTTGATTGTTTTTGATCTAAAGTAGTTTATATTCTCTAGAAACTCGATATTTAACAATGATTGCTCGCAGGAAAGGAAAAAAAATCTGATATGTAAGCCTTGCGGGGTTTCGGTTGGCATTCCGAATAATGAGTGTCAATCGGGATGTCGCGGCGATTGTCATGGGCCTGAGGGAGGTTTCGGGTCGTGACAATTCTATTGGTATCAAAGCTTTTGGTTTTAAAGATAAGAGTTTTTGGTTTGAAAGTGGTTTTAAAAATTTACAGTTTCTGTGCGGCCCCGGATTAAGTTAAGTTAGGTTGAATAGAATGCATGCATTTTCATATAGAGCCTAAAGTTCCCTAAGCTTGCTCGTTTTCTCTTATAGATTATTATGCCTCCTCGACACAGACGCCCACCTCTCACTAGATCGGTTGGGAGGGGAAAAGGCCGTTCCCAACGTCGTCAGCTAGATGCAGTAGGGGAAGAATCGGCTGCGTCTACCATTCGGGCAGCACCTGCTGCTGAGCAGGCCGATAGTCCTCCACATCCTCCACCTCCTCCGCCACCTACGGGTATTCCCACCATGCCTACTGAGGCAGCACAGGCATTGGCAGCTTTCTTTACCGCAATGGCTGGTGGAGCTCCGACTGGTCAAGTTCCAGCTATAGTACCACCAGTTACTCCTTTAGTTCCACCACTGGTACAAGATGTATCCATTTCCAAGAAGCTAAAGGAGGCTAGACAGCTTGGTTGTGTGTCTTTCATGGGGTGAGTTGGATGCCACTGTGGCAAAGGACTGGATTAATCAGGTTTAAGAGACTCTCTCTGATATGAGATTAGATGACGACATGAAGCTGATGGTGGCTACGAGATTATTAGAGAAGAGGGCTCGTACTTAGTGGAATTCAGTGAAGTCCCGTTCCACTACTCCTCAGACGTGGTCCGATTTTTTCAGGAAATTCGATGGTCAGTATTTCACTTATTTTCATCAGAAAGAAAGAAGAGAGAATTTCTGAGTTTGAAACAGGAGAATCTAACTGTAGAGGAGTACGAGACTCGTTTTAACGAGTTGATGTTATATGTGCCGGATCTGGTGAAATCTGAGCAGGATCAGGCCAGTTATTTCGAGAAAGGGCTCCGTAATGAGATTAGAGAGCGGATGACAGTAACTGGTAGGGAGCCACATAAGGAGGTGGTACAGATGGCTTTACGGGCTGAGAAGCTCGCGACTCAGAATAGGAGGATTCGAACTGAGTTTGCAAAAAGGAGGAATCCTGGTATGTCTTCTAGTTAGCCAGTAAAAAGAGGCAAGGACTCAGCGATTTCAAGGAGTACTACTTTTGTTTCCGTGACATCTCCTCGACCTCCATTTCCACCATCACAACAAAGACCTTCGAGGTTTAGTAGATCTGCTATGACTGGTTCTGGGAAGAGTTTCAGAGGTTCTGATCGATGCAAAAATTGTGGGAATTATCATAGTGGGCTATGTAGAGGGCCAACAAGATGTTTCCAATGTGGACAGACGGGGTCATATTAGGAGTAATTGCCCACGGTTAGGACGAGCCACGGTAGTTGCATCATTTTCACCAGCTCACACTGATATGCAGAGGAGAGATTCTTCTGGGTTGCCACCGAGACAGGGAGTGGCCATTCGGTCCGGTGTGGAGAGTAATACCCCGGCACATCCACCTTCGAGACCACAGACTCGTACCTCGACAAGAGTTTTCGCTGTGACGAAAGATGAGGCATGGGTCCGACCTGGAGCAGTGATAGGTACTATGTCTTTATTTGATAAAGATGCTTATGTTTTGATAGATTCTGGCTCAGATAGGTCTTATGTGAGCACCACATTTGCATCAATTGCTGATAGAAACCTGTCACCATTAGAGGAAGAAATTGTAATTCACACTCCTTTAGGAGAAAAGCTAGTTAGAAACAGTTGTTATAGAGACTGTGGGGTAAGGGTAGGCGAGGAAGAATTTAGGGGTGACTTAATTCCTCTAGAGATCCTGGATTTTGATCTAATATTGGGTATGGATTGGTTAACTGCACATCGGGCGAACGTGGATTATTTTCGAAAGGAAGTTGTTCTTCGAAATTCGGAGGGAGCAGAGATTGTGTTTGTAGGAAAACGTCGAGTATTACCGTCCTGTGTAATCTCGGCCATAAAAGCTTCGAAATTAGTGCAGAAAGGGTATCCGACTTATTTGGCATACGTGATTGATACTTCAAAAGGGGAACCTAAGTTAGAGGATGTCCCGATAGTAAGTGAGTTTCCTGATGTATTTCCTGATGATTTACCGAGACTGCCTCTTGATTTAGAGCTTGAGTTCCCTATTGATTTACTTCCGAGTACCGCACCTATTTCTATCCCTCCATATAGAATGGCTCTGGTAGAGTTGAAGGAATTGAAAGTCCAGTTGCAAGATTTAGTGGATAAAGGTTTCATTCGCCCTAGCATTTCTCCTTGGGGAGCACCAGTTCTATTTGTCAAGAAGAAGGATGACACTCTTCGATTATGTATTGATTACCATCAGCTGAACCGAGTGACCATCAAGAATAAATATCCTTTACCCCGGATAGATGATCTGTTTGATCAATTACGAGGTGTTATGGTATTCTCTAAGATTGATTTGAGATCTGGGTACTATCAGTTGAGGATTAAGGAGCAGGATGTACCCAAGACTGCTTTCAGGATGCATTATGGGCATTATGAGTTTCTGGTGATGCCGTTTGGTTTGACTAATGCCCCGACAGTTTTTATGGATCTTATGAACAAGGTGTTCCATCCACACTTGGATAAGTTTGTGATAGTATTCATAGATGACATCCTGGTTTATTCGAAGAATGATGATGAACATGCTGTCTATTTGCGCATTGTGTTTCAAACTTTGCGCGAGAGACAACTCTATGCCAAGTTCTCTAAATGTGAATTCTAGTTGAAGGAAGTAGTTTTCTTCGGACATGTGGTGTCAGGAGCTGGAATTTATGTCGATCCCAAGAAGATTGAGGCAATCTTACAATGGTAGCAACCTAAGACAGTGACGGAGATTCGTAGTTTCCTCGGATTAGTTGGTTATTATCGGAGATTTGTTCAGGAATTTTCCTTAATAGCAGCTCCTTTGACCCGTCTAACTCGTAAGGGAGTTAAGTTTGTGTGGGATGATGTTTGTGAGAATCGATTTCAGGAGCTAAAAAACCGGTTAACCTCCGCTCCCGTTTTAACACTTCCTGTTAATGGTAAGGGATTTGTAGTATATAGTGATGCCTCAAAGTTGGGGTTGGGGTGCGTATTGATGCAGGATGAAAAAGTTGTGGCTTATGCTTCTAGACAGCTAAAGAGGCATGAAGCAAATTACCCTACCCATGATTTAGAGTTAGCAGCAGTGGTGTTTGCTTTAAAAATTTGGAGGCATTACTTGTATGGTGAGCATTGTCGGATATTTACGGATCACAAGAGTTTAAAATATTTGCTCACCCAAAAGGAGCTTAATTTGAGGCAAAGGCGATGGTTGGAGTTGATAAAAGATTATGACTTGGTGATGGACTATCATCCGGGAAAGGCGAACGTTGTAGCTGATGCCTTAAGTCGTAAGTCTTCATTGTCTTTAGCAGCACTTCAGAGTTGTTATTTTCCAGCATTAATAGAGATGAAATCTCTTGGGGTCCAGTTGAGAAATGGTGAGGATGGATCCTTATTGGCAAACTTCATTGTGCGACCTTCGTTACTTAATCAGATCGAGGACATTCAGAGGTCTGATGATGAGTTAAGAAAAGAAATTCAAAAACTGACCGATGGGGGAGTTAGTGAGTTTAGATTTGGAGAGGATAACGTCTTGATGTTTAGAGATCGAGTTTGTGTTCCTACGGGAAACCAGTTGAGACAAGCGATCATGGAAGAAGCCCATTCATCTGCCTATGCATTACATCCCAAAAGCACCAAGATGTATAGGACTATCAGGGAGAATTATTGGTGGCTAGGTATGAAGCGAGACGTAGCAGAATTCATAGCAAAGTGTCTCGTATGTCAGCAAGTTAAGGCGGAGCATCAGAGGCCAGCAGGTACACTTCAATCTTTACCTGTTCCCGAGTGGAAATGGGAGCATGTAACTATGGATTTTGTTTTGGGACTGCCGCGGACACAAAGGGGAAAGGATGCGATCTGGGTGATTGTAGATCGGTTGACTAAGTCCGCTCACTTTTTAGCTGTCCATAGTACATACTCTATTGAGAAGCTGGCTCAGCTCTATATAGATGAGATTGTGAAGCTACATGGAGTTCCCGTTTCTATAGTGTCAGACCAAGATCCTCGATTCACTTCTCGATTTTGGCCAAAATTCCAAGAAGCTCTCGGAACTAAGTTGAGATTTAGTACTGCTTTTCACCCACAAACGGATGGTCAATCTGAAAGGACTATACAGACTTTGGAGGATATGCTATGAGCTTGTGTCATTGACTTTACTGGGAGTTGGGATAGACACTTGCCGTTAGTGGAGTTTGCTTACAACAATAGCTTTTAGTCTAGCATTGGTATGGCACCGTATGAAGCTTTATATGGAAGAAAATGTCGTACTCCGCTTTGTTGGGATGAAGTGGGTGAAAGGAAGTTAGTGAGTGTGGAATTGATCGAGCTAACTAATAACAAGATCAAGGTTATACGAGAGAGGCTAAAGGTAGCCTAGGATAGGCAGAAGAGCTATGCAGATAAACGGAGAAAAGACTTGGAGTTTGAGATCGATGATAAAGTTTTTCTTAAGGTTTCTCCTTGGAAAGGTAATAATTTGAATACTTTGAAGTATTAAATCTTATTGATTATACTATCATGATAAATTATGGTATTTTATTGGATAATGAAAGGTGTGATTCAATTTGCGAAGAGGGGAAAGCTCAACCCGAGATATATTGGACCATTCCGAATCATTGAAAGGATTGGACCAGTGGCTTATCGGTTAGAATTACCTCCGGAGTTAGATCGGATCCACAACGTTTTCCATGTCTCCATGCTTAAGAAATATGTACTAGATCCTTCTCACGTCCTCGAAGCACCTCCGATCGAGTTGCATGACGATTTGAAGTTCGAGGTACAACCTGTGAGTATCTTGGATCGAAAGGATCGAGTACTGAGAAACAAGAGTATTTCAATGGTCAAAGTGTTGTGAAAAAGTGCTCGAATGGAGGAAATGACATGGGAAGTAGAGCATCAGATAAGGAACCAATACCCGCATCTATTCATCGAATCTGGTAAGTGAAATTTTGAGGTCAAAATTTTATTTTTAGGGGGGTAGAGTTGTAAAACTTGACCCTATAAACACATGTCATGACATACATGCACTGAGTAGCATGTTATTATGCTAGGAAAAGCACTTAAGAATAGACGAAACTTGGTATTGTACCTAATGGTACACTTGAGTTGATTTAACCTTGAACTAGTTCAAATAGGAATAGTATGATGAAATTTAATATTTTATAGTCAAGAAATGACTAAAAAATGATTGTTCGGAGTTCGAGGGTTCATTTGGGGTAAAATTGAAAATTTTGATGTTTAGGGGCAAAATCGTTATTTTGTCACCTAAGATAATAACTTGATCATGGAGTGAAATTTTTGATCAAGATTAACTATTTAGAGTATAATTTAATGATAGGAAGTGAAAAAGTTTAATTCTGGTGATTTCTGGAGTGTAGGGGCAAAATCGTAATTTTACCACCCACGGACAAAATTTGAGATTTGAGAGAATTTAGATCAAATTTGACAAATTGGAGAATGGTATGAGTATAAGGGATGAAAAATATGTTTATGGGCAATTTTTCAGTTTTTTTGGGCAAAAATGTAATTTTTCACTTTTACGGGGGTAAAAGTGTAAATTTCAAAAATTACTCCACCGAGACTTTGGATAAGTCTGAGAATTTTATCTAAGCTATGGATATGTGAGACAAGTGTATGGTGAAAATTTAGAAACAAATGGATGAAATTTTAAAAATGGGCAAATGGGAAAGTGACACGTGGCATTTTAAAAATGAAATAATATTATTTTAATGAAAAGTCAGCTCATTTAAACCTCATTTTAAGTGCTGGCCGGCCATAAGGAAGAACAAGAGAGGAAATAGAGAGGAAAGGAAGAAAAAAAGAAAAACCAAAGAGAAACAAGAAAATTCAAAGGGGAATTCGCGATTTTCGATTGTTTACGCGTCTAACGGTAAGATTTTTCAATTTTAGCTTGATTTCTACCTTTCCTATGCCTTTATTTCCATTTAGCATGCTTGAGGAGAGAGATCAAAAAGTGATATCAAGGCCTGGACGAAATTCTAGGGGAGAGAAATTGAAATTTTTAGGTTTTGATTTTTAGTTAAATTGATAGTTTTAGTTAGTTAAATGTGTTTAGAAATTAAATTGGGCAAGAAATCATTAAATTTTCACAATACCCACTCTTGGCTGGATGCTCACTGCTGTACAATGATGATGAATTGATTTTATTCTAAGGGAAATGAAGAGAAAATGATGAAAAATGATTAAACGTGATAGAAAAACAAAGTAGAAAATTAACCGACTTAATGTCCCATTTTTGGCCGAATTTTCCAAGGAAGGGAGTGAGCTGATTTTGTTGTTTTTAGAAGGTTATTGGCTGATATTTAATGGTTAGAAATGTTGGAGAGAGAATGGGATGATTTAGAGCTAAAATGGAGCGCGTTAGCAATTTATCGGGCAAAGTGCCAAAAATAGGTTAATACCGCGTTTAAGCCGTTTTGGGCTATTGCATTTCATACCATGCATTAGTATAGGATTTAAGTTAATTATATAGTGATTTAGCATCAATGTGATGAATTGTGTAAATTTTTGTAATGTGTCTAGGAGGAGAGCCTTTCGGAAAAGGCAAAGAAGTCATACCCGACGAGTAGTGATCGGGGCGCTTAGAAAGCTTTTAGTTTGTACAAACGGTGAGTAAACTTATTATTATTGTAAATTATCTAGAGTTTATTTTTAAATGCCCTTTATGTATTTTATGAAATGAGAACGAGATTAAAACGGGATTTTTGATGTTTTAGGAATAAATGTGACAAATAAAAATATATTGTATTGATTATGAAATTGAGTAATTGGAGGCTGCAAATTGACTTGAAAAATATATATTTTCCTAGGAATGGCTTATGAGAAATGAGTATATGTGGCTATATTTTGTGAGTGCATTGGGAAATTTATATAAGTTGTTTTTACTATGAAGGCTGGATAAATAAATAAAAGTTACGTTATACTGTCAAAATTTTATTAAAATTGGTGGGTTAGTCACTGCAGTGACGGGTTTCCGTGGACTGCCTATTAGAGGGGCACGGTAAACCTAGTTATATAGTTACTCCGATTGTAGAGGTGAGGAGGGTAGCTCCGGGGGTAGTATTAGAGCTCACTTCACGTCGAACCCCCACGTGAATGTGTAACTTGGCCAACGCTAAGGAACGGCTGGTTTTAAAAATAAAAATGTGTTTCACGTGTGAATATTTTAACACCCTTGGCGGACTCGGTTAGATGCCTCGGCCAAGGTATCCCCCAAGATTAGTTTTGGCTTGAGCCTTGTTTTAATAAAAGACATAAGCCTTAACAACTGTTTTGGTAAATTACAAATATTTTATGGTTTAAGAAATAAATTGAAAACATTATGAAATGGGTTGAAATTTGTTGTTTAAACTTGCCTCCATTTTACTTGCCTTTAGATATTTATGATAATGTCTGTTTACTCATTGGGATTTTATAATCTCACCACCCTCATTTCCACCCATTTCAGGTTCAGTATAGACTGTAGATAGCTGATCTCATCGAGGACTACCATTGGATCTGCATTTTTCAAACCGTAGGTTCACAGTCCTCTTTACTTTTGTTTATTCGGGGGCCCTCTTGTTATTGTAAATTAAACTAAATATTTTGGCTTACTGTATTTCAGTATGTATAAATTTATTTAGCTTTTACGCTATAAAAATTATTCACGTATAACTCTATAAATATTGTTTTATAAGAAAATAGAATATTTCCCTTAATATTTCTTTTATTTTCTTATTATATTCAAATAACCATAATTTCGTTTTAAATGAAGATTTTGGACTTTTAAACTCATTTTGAATATGAATTATGTGTTTTGTACTTGTATATTACGTTTTAGCCAGTTTCGAAATTTTTGAGAAAAAAATGACCAAAATACCCATGTGTGGTGAAAATTTTATTTTGATTGTTTTTGATCTAAAATAGTGTATATTCTCTAAAAACTCGATATTTAACAATGATTGCTCACAGGAAAGGAAAAAAAAACTGATATGTAAGTCTTGCGGGGTTCCGGTTGGCATTCTGGATAATGAGTGTCAATCGGGACGTTGCGACGATTGTCATAGGCCTGAAGGAGGTTTCGGGTCATGAAAAAAAATTTTGAAAATTCATTTGATCATCCATTGAAAAACTAGAAGATTTTTAATCTAATGAATTCTCATGTGTTACTAACTTTCAAGGCGAATTAATTATAAAGCCATCACCAGTCAAAGTTGGGGTTGAATCCCTTGCATTTTTGGAATGTATTCAAGATGATATATATGGACCCATATATCCACCATATGGACTATTTAGATATTTTATAGTTTCAATCGATGCATCAACTAGATGATTACATGTGTGCTTATTATTAACTTGCAATTTGGCATTTGCAAGATTACTCACCTAAATCATTCCTTTGTGAGTACATTTTCCTGATTATGCAATCAAAACTATTTGTCTTTGACGATGCTAGTGAATTTACATAATATAGCCTGAAAGTTTAGGGTAATTAGAACTTAACAGTTAGGTTTGCATGGGTTTGATTGTGTTTGGAACAATAGAAAGATAATTAAGTTTTAAAGAAACTTCTTAAATAAAAATTCAGAATAAAAAAAGATGATAATAATCCTCTATCTAGGACCATCTATTTATACTAGCTAAGATAAATCCTAATAAAATAAAAAGGTTATAATCCTACTTCTAATAAAAATCCTCCTCCTAATAAATAAAATTTAATGTACTAAAATCCTAATAAAGATAGAAAAAGAACCCTAAACTAAACAAAATAAAGAAAGTAAAATCCTAAACCAACTAAAATACTAAATAGAATTCTAAATTCTAGATACGCTTACATCATTCCCCTCGGGTTAGAAAAAGACTCAGCTCTGACTAGTAGGCCTTGACATGCTTCTCGTACATGTTTGGATCCACTCGTTTCAATTCTTCTTTAGCAATCTAAGTGCTTTCATTAGCAAGATTACCAAGCTATTTCACTAAAAATTGTCTATACAAGTTCCTTCTTCTAGATTAAACCTCTTTCACATCTAACACTTCTTCAATAACTTCAGCCTTAACAATTGAAATGTGCTAAACTCGAACGTCTATAGTAGATGTAGTCCCATCACATCCATCAAATGGATACAAGTCCAAAACATTGAAAATATAATTGATTTGTAACTCAGGTAGTTGCTCAATTAAGTAGGCATTTGAACAGATTTTCTTTAGCACCTTACAAGGTCCAAACTTTCTAGACTTGAGCTTGTGATAAGTACCCTTAGGAAATCTTTCTTGCCTCAAGTGCACAAGTGCTTGATCACCTTTTTCAAATTCTTGCTTATAACGATGTTGATTTGCAGCAAAAGAGTATTCTGCATTACTAACTTTTAAGGCATCTTTTACTTCTTCATGAATCTTCTGAATATGATTAGCAAATAACTCTCCCTCATTACTCAATTTAGCTTCTTGTGATAATGGCACTAAATCAAGCACATGTTGAGGTTTTAATCCACATGCAGCCTCAAATGATGTTTTCTTTATGCTTTGATTGACAGAATTGTTGTAGGCAAATTCTGCTTGACGTATGACTAATTCCCAAGTCTTTGGGTTGTTCTGAATAAGACATCTTAATATATGACCCAAACTTCGATTTACAACTTCTGTTTGACCATCTATTTGTGGATGGCAAGTACTAGAATATTTCAATTCTATCCCAAAATTCCTCCACAAAGTTCTTCGACAGTGTCCCATAAACTTCACATCTCAATGGAAGTTAGAATACTATGTAGTCTTACAACCTCACGAAAGAATAATTCAGCAATATGAGTTGCATCAGAAGTCTTAAAACACGAAATAAAATGTGCCATTTTTAAAAAAGGTCCACCACCACAAAGATAGAATCAAACCTTTTTGCTATCTTTGGAAGTCCTAAAACAAAATCCATACTCAAATGAATCCATGGTTTATCTAGCTTAGGTAAAAGAACATATAAACTTGTGTTTTGAGCACTACCTTTACCAAATAAGCAAGCTGGACATCTTTTCACCAACCATTCCACATCTTGGCACATTTTTGGCCAATAATAACAATCAGCCACCATTGCCAAAGTCTTATCTCTACCAAAATGTCCTCCCAAACTTCCTATGGAGTTCTCTTATAATTTGCTCCCTTCAAGACCTTTCTGGAATGCACAACTGGTTACTTTTAAATAAAAAATTTTCATGCAACCTATAAGGCAATTTTTCAACTTGCGATGAACCTTGCAAATAAGCTATTATCATATTGAAATAAAGATCAATACCATACTAATTTTTAAGTTCCTCAAAGCCTATGACTTGAGTGCTCATAACTGATAATAGTACATATCGCCCACTCGAAGCATTAGCCACAGTATTTTTCACGACCCGAAACTCCCATGAGCTCGTTACAACCGCCGCGATGTCCCGGTAGGCACTCATTACCCCAAATGCCGATCGGAACCCCGCAAGGCTTAGCATCAGCTTTCGCATATCCCCGGTGAGCGACAATTATTAAATCTTGCATTTCAAGAAATCATAATTCATTTCCAAATCAAATCAATAAAATATTATTTTTTGGCTCACAAGGGCATTTTTATCATTTTTCTTTGAAAATACCAAAACCCGCCAAAAACATGGTGTAAAAGCTAAATATGTTCATACATATTTTAAATCAAATAATTTAAATATAAAATTACTTTTACAATGACACGTGGGCCCCCAACTAACCAATAAGATGCGAGTCTGTAAACCTATAATTTTGTCAATGCAAGGCTAACTGAAGTCTTTGATGCAATCGGTTATCTACCGGCTATCCCGAACCAGAAATGTGGGGAATTGAGGGTGGTGAGATTATAAAATCCTAGTGAGTAAACAAACACCATCTAAACTATCTAAAGGCGAGTAAATGGAGACAATTAAAAATAATTAACTTCAGTAAATTTTTCACATCACGAATATTCATTTCAACCAAATAATCAATATGGCTCGTGAATAACTCAAAACTTGGCTCATGCCAAATCCTGTACTCAGGGACACCTGGACTAGGGGTATCCAACCGAGTCCGCCAAGGTTGTTAAAAATTCATATTTCGCATAAATCATATTTTTATTTTGAAACATAGCCGTTCCTTGGCGTTGGCTGAGTCTCACTCTCACGCGGTGGTCCACGTGAAGTGCACTCAAAAAGCCCACCTCAGGAGATACCCTACGCGCCTTTATGATCGAGGTGAGAATATAAAGGAGTTTACTGTGCCCCTCTAATAGGTTGGCCCACGGAACCCCCCACCACTGCAGTAGCTAATCTTTTATCTACCACCTGATTTATAAAATCTTTTTCTATATGACATGGCAATTTATCGCAACCTAGCCTCTCAAGGCTAAATACACAGTTCAAATAATTCGAACACCAAAATCAGTTTAGCCATTCATGCTCATATATTGTCATAAGCCATTCAATTTAAAACCATAAATTTACAACACAAGCAAGCAGCCTCCAATTACTCTATTTTCAAAACCAGTATTCGATTTTCTAGAAAATTTATAAAATCATTTTATAAAATCACAATTTCTCTTAAAACATAGCAATTTACCATTTAAACCCATTTTTCATAAAATACACAATTGTATAAAACTACTCTAGATAATTAAGACGATAATAATTTTACTCACAGTTTTCGAAAACTAAATTAGGGTACTCCAACTATTACTCCTCGGGTGCGATTTCTTTGCCCTTGCCAGAGGATTCGCCACTTTGACAAATTGCACAATTAAGAGGTTTACTACTTTGATTCTAAACCAAAATAAACTAATTTATACCACTAATGCATGATATGAAGTGCAAAATGTCTAAATTTTGCCTAAACGCGGTGTTAGCCTATTTCGATCTTTTACCCGATAAATCGATATACGCATCCGTTTAAACTTCAAATTAATTTTTTTTTCAGTTTCTATACCTCAATTGCACCCAAATTGACTTAATGTCCCTTAGTATGGTGTAAATTATCAGTCTTGATAGCAAATTACGAAAATACCCCTAGTGGGTAAAAATTCGTATTTTTCTTCCGAAAATTCCCATTATTTTTCTAGGCTCATAATTCATCATTATTCATCATAATTCCTCAAATAAACATCAAGATCAGCAGCCAATATTCCCCTAGAAAATTCAGCATAATGGGTTTCAATGGAAGAAAATTATTTCTCTAGCTTATTTTTGCTATATGTCAATATAACCTAACTAAAATCACTTAATTCAATTAAAATCAACCAAAACTCAAGTTCAAAACTCATCCATGGAGGTTTGGCCAGCATGGGTGTCCATACCCACTTTCTAATTTTGCATGGAAATGAGAAAAAAATGCATGGGTAGTGAAAATCACAAGGAAAATCAATGAAATTTACCTTTTTAATGCTTGATTTCTTGATTTCTCTTGATTTTTCCCAAATTGTTTTCAGCTAGGGTTCTTATTTCTTTTCTCCCTTTTTCTCTCCTGGTTTGGACAGCTGAAGAAGATGAGAATTCTGGAATTTTGACATTTTTAAAGGCTAAAATAATGTAATATTATTTTATTCATTTTTTTTGTTTTATTAATTCCTTAAATTCTAGCCATCCATTTATTTCCAAATTTTCACCATACACTTGTCCCACATATCCATAGCTTAGATAAAATTCTCAGACTTATCCAAAGTCTTGGTAGAGTAATTTTTGAAATTTACACTTTTACCCCTGTGAAAGTCAAAAATTACATTTTTGCCCCAAAAACTGAAAAATTGCCCATAGACATATTTTTCATCCCTTATACTCATACCATTCTCCAATTTGTCAAATTTGATCTAAATTCTCTCAAAATCTCAAATTTTGTCTGTGGGTGGAAAAATTACGATTTTGCCCCTACACTCCAGAAATAACCGAAATTAAACTTTTTCACTGCCAAACCCTCAGATTATACTCCAATACTCAAATCATACTCCAATAAGTTAAATGGGGCAAAAAAAATCTTTTCTTAAAATTTTCATTTTGTCCCCAAGTGGCAAATGACCATTTTGCCCCTAGATAGTGAAAATTTCGGTTTGACTCCAAATTGATCCTCGAACTCTGAATTACCATTTTGAGTAATCCCTGAACTGTGAAACTCTTAATTTCACTTCAAAATTCGTATTTGAACTAGTTTGAGGCTTAATCAACTTAATGGTACCATTAAGGGTAATATCGTCTTTTAACGATCCTCGAACTTCCTAAACATGCAAACATTCTATTGAGCATGTAAATGACGTCGTAATTATTTTATAGAATAGGATTTAACAGTATTAGACTATCCAGATTTATATTTTAGAGAGAAATTAAATTCATCAAGAAAAGAACTCCACTTGGCCTATTGATCATTAAGCTTTTCATATGAATGCAAGTACCTTAAAGCTTGATGGTCAGAGTAAAGAACAAACTCACGATAAGCCAAGTAGTGCTGCCAATGACGGATAACCCTTACCAAAGCATAGAACTTTAAGTCATAAGTCAAATAGCATCGTCTATAGTTCGTCAACTTTTCACTAAAATATTCTATAAGCCTTCTATCTTGACTAATAACTATTTCAATTCCTATATGTGAAGCATCACACTCAACAACAAATACCTTATCAAAATCTGGTAATGCAAGAGTTAGGGCTTTGGTCATCAAAGCTTTAACATTTTCAAAAGCGTTTTATGCAAAATATGATCACTCAAATCCAACCTTCTTCAAAGATTCAGTTATAGGACTCATAATAGAACTAAAATTTTGAATGAATCTCCTAAAAAAAGATGCCAATCCATGCAAACATATTACTTCTTTGATAGATGTAGGTGCTGGCCACTCTAAAATTGCACGAATCTTCTCTAGATCTTGTTTCAAACCTTCTGCCAACATAATGAAACCAAGAAATACCACTTCTTATTGCTTGAAATCACACTTTTCCAACTTTATATAAAGTTTCCCCTTTTGAAGTGCTTCTAGAACTTGTTGTAAATGTTTTAAGTGCTCTTCCTTAGTGCAGCTATAGATCAAAATATCATCAAAGTAAACCACCACAAATGAATTCAAGAAGGGCTTGAGCACCTCTGTCATGACTCTCATGAATGTGCTTGGTGCATTACAAAGGCCAAATGGCATCACCAACCATTCAAATAATGCATCTGGTGTTTTGAAGGATGTTTTCCGTTCATCTCCACTCCTCATTCTATTTTGATGATATTCGCACTTCAAATCGATTTTTGAAAACCTACCAGCTAGTTGATCAAGCATCTCATCCAATCAAGGAATAGGAAAATGATACTTGATTGTAATCTTGTTTATGGCATGATTGTCCACACACATCCTCCATAAACCATCTTTCTTAAGAGCTAACAAAGTTGGGCAAGCACAAGGACTTTTACTTTCACACACGAGACCTTTCTCTAATATCTCCTTAACTTGTTTTTGTACCTCTGCTCGTTGCATAGGTGGCATTCTATATGTGGCAGGTTTCGTAATAATGCTCACGGTACCAAATCAATTGCATGTTGGATGCTTTTTAGAGGTTATAGACTTTTTAGCAAATCCTCATTAACTAACTCTTTAAACTCCTTCAATAGCTACTGATTTTAATAGGATATTGAGAAGATTTACCTATCTGATCACTCTTCAAAAGCTTAGTTACCAAAGCATACATAATTCCCATCTCACTACTTTCAACTTTAAAATTTTCAACGAACAAATACGCAATGATTTTGCTAATTTTGTTGTTTGTAGTGCTTGAGGTTTCTAATTTCTTAGTCTCTTCTTTAAAAGTATATAAAGTATACCTCTTGTTCTTTTTGTCGAATGAATAAGTATTTGGCTTCGTCTTATGATCCATATCGTGATTGTAAAACCGAGGTCTACCAGCAAGAATGTGACCAACATCCATTGGCACAACTGATAACTCTATTATGTAGAGTTATTTTAACACATTTTGGGGGCTTAAATAGCTATATCTTTAAGATTTTAGGTTCGAATTTTAGCATTTTAAATGTTTTTCTAGTTTAAATTTGATTACATGATGAGTAGTTAATTTAAATTATTGTAGTTTAATTTTATGTTATTTTGTTTTAAATTACTTTAAAAGTAGTTTTTTTGTTGATTTCTCTTATTGCTTTTGTAGGAAATTTGATGAAAAAGGCTTATTAGATGAAAATCCGTGCAAGTATGGTGATAGCTTCATTTGTATATGTTTCTATATTTTGACCAAATCTCTCTATACAAAACTCCAAATGAGGTGATTCATGGACCAATAGAATGTTGAGAGGAAGAGATACAACTTTTATGTTTAATACTTTGCCCAGTTTAGATTCGATCATGGTCAAAATATTTGTCTCATTTGGAGCACTACAGTAGTATGCATGGACTGAACATGATGCGGTGTTTGGAGCATATCGTTCACTCCAGAAGTCCAATTGACATGATTATTGAGCGATTGGAAATTTAAGAGATAGGGCTAAAACTTTCATGTTCACCACTTCACCCAGTTCATATCATATCAAGGTGAAAATTGCATTGGTAGATGCTTGACTGCTACAGTTTTGCACAAGGGAATAGGTGGAGGAAGGTTGTGGCCTTGAGTTACTCAAGGCAGCAGCGCCGAGGAAGGAAAGGCAAAAGCGCTAAGGAGAACAAGGCTGTAGGTCTGGTGAAAGGTAGCACACCATACATTTTCCTAAGGCTAGAGCACTGCAGTGCTAAGAAATCATGGTCGCGGCACTATTGAAGCAAAAATTCAGCATTGCGTTACCAAAAAATCATGGCTGTGGAATCGAACGATTTTCCAAATATATAAATTTGATGGGATTTTGAAAATTAGGTTACTTGGAGCTATTTAAGGGACTTTTTTCAGAGGTTTTAAAGGGGGAGAGATGGCAACAACTTTTTTGGAGAAAAAGAGCTAAGAATCAAGCAAGAATTCAAGAGCAATTGAGAGAGATTTGTGATCAACAAGACTTTGACATTAGCTTATTTATCTTCTTTTATGTTATTCTTATTTCCTTGTTTTGAATGCATGGCTAAATATCTTTGGATAGTGCTTTATTTGAATATTGTGAACTAATTTGATTATCTAGGATTATGGTGGATTTCAACATGTAATCTTAATATTAGTTTTTCTATTATTTATTATGAATGGGTATTGTTTTACTTATTCAAATATGTTATTTATACTTTCAATTGCTTGATCAACAATTACTTAAATTGTGAATCTAATTGAAACTCGAAAGAGTGATTATAGGTTGGACTAAAATTTGAATAGTGTATGTTCACGTCACTTAGGTGATCTAATTCGCGATTCAGTTAGACATACGTCAATTGCCATACGTAGCCAAATTATGACACTTGCTTAATGAACTCAATTTAATTGATTTCTATAGATATATAGTCAATTGATTACTTGAAGGAGACTTGTTCATAGCTTTGGATTCTAGGTTAGTAATTGATAATTCTATTTTATAGAATTATTTTATTCTAATTTTGTTATTAAATATTAGCTAAGTCCTTGTTTTTAATTATAATTTAGTTATTTTTAATTATTTTTATAATCAGTTTATTTTTATAAAGTTATTTTAATTTTATTTTTATTTACTTTAATTTGGCTATTATTTATTAGTTTTTATACTTTTGTAGGATTTAAGGAAATAAGGCTTAATTTTGGAAAGTAAGGTGCTTAGAGGACCTAGAGTTCTGTTTGCATATACTTTGGTATTTTCCCCATAACTCTTTCTACAGAACTCCAAATGATGCGATTTTTGTGCCATTGGAAAGTTAAGAGATAGAGCTACAACTTTTCATGGAGATTTCCAGTTTTGCATCAAAGACAGAGAAAATCATGTCAAAAGATGACAAAGCATAATGCTACGGGAATGGAAATTTTGAAAATGATATTTGATGTTTAGGCCTCATTACACTTGTAAGCCCAAAAGTTAGAGTCAGTAGGTTAACTTAGAGACTTTTAGGTTAAGATTATTAGTATAAATAGGATATTTTTAGGAGAAATTAGGAAGAGACAACCCTGGGAGATTCAACAAGCTAGAAGTTGAGGCTGCAAATATTTGTTTTGTTTTCTTCCTTAGCTTTTTTTTGTTTTTGCTACTCTTAATGGTTACTTCACATATTTTTATTTATCTTTGCAATTATGAATAGCTAATTTTATTTTTCTAGGATTGCAATTGAAGTCACATGTAATTTAAATTTTTAATATCTTTCTTGCTTATCTTTAATGGAATTGAATTGTTTTATTCCAATTTGGTATTAATGCTTTTTAATTGATTGGTCACCAATTAAATTGATTTAGGAACTTAAACAAACTTAGGAATGGGAGTTTAGTGTAGACTAAAATTGGGATAGCATATGATCATATTAATTGATTTGTGTATACAATAGGGATATACCTATATGCCATATGTAGCAAAAATTAGAGTTTAAACTTAATGAGTCTTTTTTAAATTTAATTCACAAAAGGGATATAGTGTTTTGGTTAAAATGTATATTTTTATAAGATGAGTTGGGAGACCATTATAAATAATTGAGGACTTTAGATTAGCAATTCAAACCATTGAAATAAGTTAAGGAAGAGAGATAACATTTAGATGAAGTGTGAGGGATATTATAATCCGAGGCTTGTTTGATTTACTTTTTACCCAATTATCTTGTCGCTTTAATTTTTAATTAAATTAGTTTTAATTGAGTAACTTTTAGTTTAATTAGAATTCATATTTTAATTATTTGAATAAAACTAAATTTTTCTAATTTTAGTACTTAGTACAATTTTAGACCAATTCTTTGTGGAATCAATACTCTGCTTGCTTATATACTATCTATTCAATATGTCACGACCCGAAACTCCCCATCGGGCCCATGACAACCGTCGCGACGTCCCGATAGGTATTAATTACCCCGAATGTCGATCGAAACTCCACAAGGCTTAGCATCAGCTTTCGCATCTCCCCGGTGAGCGACAGTTATTAAATCTCGCATTTCAAGAAATCATAAGTCGTTTCCAAATTAAAACAATAAAATATTATTTTTTGACTCACAGGGGCATTTTCGTCATTTTTCTTCAAAAATACCAAAACCCGCCAAAAACATGGTGTAAATAAAATAAAGTATGTTCATACATACTTTAAATCAGATAACTGAAGTATAAAATTACTTTTACAGTGACACGTGGGCCCCTAACTGACCAATAAGGTGTAAGGTTACGAACCCTTACTTTCTAGGATGCAACTCCAAGATTAATTCTCATCTTGCTCAACTATCAACAAACTGTCCTTAGCCTGAAAAATGGATAGGAAGAGGGGTGAGATTATGATTACATAATCCTAGTGAGTAAACAGACACCATCTAAACTATCTAAAGGCGAGTAAAGGGACACAATCAAAAATAATTCATTCCAGCAAATTTTTCACAACATGAATATTCATTTCAACCAAATAATCAATATGGCTCGTGAATTTCTCAAAACTTGACTCATGCCAAATCCTGTACTCGGGGACACCTGGATCAGGGGTATCCAACTGAGTCCGCCAAGGCTGTGAAAATTTTTATTTAATCATAAAACTTGTTTTTATTTTGAAAAAAAAGCAGTCGTTCCTTGGCGTTGACTGAGTCTCACTTCACGTGGTGGTTAACGTGAAGTGCACTCAAAAAGCCCACCTCAGGAGATACCCATACGCGCCTCTACGACCGAGGTGAGAATATAAAGGAGTTTACCGTGCCCCTCTAATAGGCTAGTCCACGGAACCCCGCCACTGCAGTAGCTAATCTTTATTTTATCTACCACATGATTTATAAAATCCTTATCTGCAGGACATGGCAATTTATTACAATCGAGCCTCTCAAGGCTGAATACATAGTATATATAATTTTGATACAAATACCGTGTCAAACCCTGCTTTGTAAAATAATTATAATGTCATTCACATGCTCGATAGAATGTTTGTATATTTAGGAAGTTCGAGAAATCGTTAAAAGACGATATTGCCTCTAATGGTATCATTGAGTCGATTAAGCCTCGAACTAGTTCAAATAGGAATTTTAAGGTGAAATTAAGAGTTTCACAGTTCAGGGATGACTCAAAATGGTAATTCGGAGTTCGAGGATCAATTCGGAGTCAAACCAGAATTTTCACTATCTAGGGGCAAAATCGTAATTTTACCACCCGAGGACGAAATTGAATTTTTTGAGAGAATTTAGATCAAATTTGATTAAATGGAGCATGATATGAGTATAAGGAGTGAAAATTATGCATTTTGGTAATTTTTCAATTTTTGGGGCAAAATTATAATTTTTCACTTTACGGGGGTAAAAGTGTAATTTTTAAAAATTTACTCCACCAAAACTTTGGAAAATTCTAGAAATTTCATGGAAGACATGGATAAGTGAAGAGGATTGAGTGGTGGAAAAAGAAAGTCAAAAAGATGGCTAGAAAAAAATAAAATAATAAAATATTCAAAAAAATAAATAAAATAATAATATTTTATTAAGCCTATTAAAAGGCTTGCAAATTCCAGAATTCTTCATTTGGAGGGTCAGCCAAAACCAGCAGGAGAGAGAGAGAAATAAGAACAAACCCTAGAGTGAGAAAATTCAAAGAAAAAGTGTGATTTTTTCAAGGAATCAAGTGTTTAAAGGTATGATTTTTCAAGCTTAGCTTAAGATTTATCATTTTCATGCATTTCTCATCATTTTCCATGGTTGAATCATGTGATTTGAGGATGAATTTAATTCTGGAAAAATGGGTTAGGAGAGAGAAACTTGTTAGATTAATTTGATTTTAAGTTATGTTAGTGTTTTAAGTTAGTTTAGCATATTTAGGAACAAAACAACAAGAAAAGAATTTATTTTCCTCCATTACCATTATTGGCTGAATTTTCTAGGGGAATATTGGCTGATGATCTTGATGTTTACTTGAGCAATTATGATGAATAATGATGAATTATGAGTCTAGAAAAATAATGGAAATTTTCGGAGCAAAAATACGAATTTTTACCCATTAGGGGTATTTTCGTAATTTGTTATCGGGACTGATAATTTGCACCACACTGAGGGACATTAAGTCAATTTGGGTGCAATTGAGGTATAGAAACTGAAAAAAATTAATTTGAGATTAAATTGGACGCGTTAGTAATTTAATCGAGTAATAGGCCGAATTAGGTTAGCACCGCATTTAAGCGGTAGTCGGATAAGTTGCATGTCATATCATGCATATATACCGAGCCTGAATTGATTTTATAATGGTCAAGCATTGATGTGGTGAATTATGTATTGTACATTGTGGATAGGTGGTGAGCAAATTACACTGGTAAAAGTACCAAAATTGTGCTTGAAGACTGGGATTAGGAGTACATCGACTCCTAGAACTGTGAGTGGACAATTTATCGTCTTAAATATCTAGAGTAATTATACTTGTTTGATGCTTTTATTGAATGGTGAATTTAAATTATAAAATATTATGTTTTCCAATTAAAATGTTTTTTAATAAAAAATGAGATTTATACTGGTTTTGAAATCAAATATTGTTTTGAAAAAATTGAGTATATGGAGACTGTGTTGAAATTTATGATTTTATATGTTATTGAAATTGGGGCTTATGACACTATGGTAGCATGATGGCTAAATTTTTGGGGTTGGCATGAAATATATGAACAATTTTGGATTGGTCTCGGTAGACTGGATTACATTTTATTCGCCATATTATGCTACTGGAATTTTTATGGGTCTGGTGGTATATTAAACGGTCACTGCAGTGGTGGGGGTTTCCGTGGACTGCCTATGAGAGGGGCACGGTAACTCAATTATATACTTACCTCCGGGGGGAGATGTTGGGTGAAGTATCTCCTGAGGTATGATTTGAGTGCACCTCACGTTCGGGCCACCACGTGAGAGTGAGACTCAACCAACGCCAAGGAACGGCTGTGTGTCAGATGTGAAAACATGTTTATGGGAATGGGTCATTGAACAGCCTTGGCGGTCTCAGTGGGATACCTTGACGAAGGTACCCGCGAGAATGATATTGGCAGGGGCCAAGTTTAAAAAAATTCATAAGTCGGGGAAATTTTGATGAAAAGAAATTATTTGGTATAGATTGAAACGAATTTTGAGTTATGAACATTATTGAGATATAACGTTTTTATATTGTCTCCATCTACTCGGCTTTAGATGCTTTTGATGGTAATTGTTTACTCACTGGGATTATTTAATCTCACCCCTCTTCCTATCCATTTTTCAGGCTCAGGACAGTTTGTTGATAGTTGATTAAGACGAGAATTAATCTCGGAGTTGCATCATAGGAAGTAAGGGTTCGTAGCTCTACACCTTCTTGGTTAGTTGGGGGCCCACGTGTCACTGTAAATGAAATTTTATACTTTAATTATCTTTATTACTATATGAATAAATTTATTTTACTCTTACGCTACAAAAGTTATTTTAGGAAGACTTTGAAAATATTGTGTTTTAAGAAAATAGAATATTTTATTTAATATTTTTATTATATTCAAATAGCTATAATTTTACTTTAAACGAATGTTTTAGACTTCAAAATTTAATTTAAATCATGAAATATGTGTTTCCACTTACATATTACATTTTTTCGGATTTCGAAATTTCAAAAAAAAGAAAATGACGAAAATACCCCAGTGAGCTAGAAAATAATATTTTTATTGTTTTGAGTTGGAAACAACTTATGATTTCTTGAAATGCGAGATTTAATAACTGTCGCTCACCGGGGAGATGCGGAAGTTGATGCTAAGCCTTGCGGGGTTTCGATCGGCATTCGGGGTAATGAGTGCTTATCGGGACGTCGCGGCGGTTGTCACGGGCCCGATGGGAGTTCCGGGTCGTGACAATTAGATTGGTATCAGAGCATGGTTTAAAGATCAAAGATTTTGATTTTAAAGCTTTGGATTTCAAAGTTTTTGATTTTAAAGTTGTTTTAAGAAATCCACACTGACACTGCGTGGCCCAAGTTAAGTTAAGTTAAGTAAGTCAAGTTAAGTTAGGTTATATCGAGTTAGTTGCATATAGAATTTAAAGTCATCTAAGTCTATTCCATTTCTTATTGTAGAGTACCATGCCTCCTCGTCGTGGGCGTCCACCTCTCTATAGGTCAGTAGGGAGGGGAAGAGGCCGTGCTAGACTTAGTCAGCCAGATCCCGTGGAAAGGGAGTCTGCTGTACCTACTTTTCGAGCAGCACCTGCTGTTGAGCCTACTGAGATTCCTCCACCTCCTCCACCACCTACTGCTACTCCTGGTGTTCATGCCATGTCTCTTGAGGCAGTCCAGGCATTAGCAGCTTTTCTTAATGTCATTATGGGCCAAGCTCAAGCTGGTCGAGTCCCTCATACTGTTCCCCCAGCAGTGTCTCCAGTGCCACCACCACCACCTCTTGTTCCACCACCAGTGCCAGATGTCTCCATTTCCAAAAAGCTTAAGGAAGCTAGGCAGCTGGGTTGCACTTCTTTTGTTGGTGATTTGGATGCAACCGCAGCTAAAGATTGGATTACTCAGGTAACGGAGACATTTGTGGATATGAAATTGGATGATGATATGAAGTTAATGGTGGCCACAAGATTACTAGAGAAGAGGGCTCGTACATGGTGGAGCTCGGTAAAATCACGTTCCATTACTTCGTTGACTTGGATAGACTTCCTACAAGAATTCGACAGTCAATACTACACCTACTTTCATCAAAAAGAGAAGAAGAGAGAATTCCTAAGTTTACAACAAGGGAATTTAACCATAGAAGAGTACGAGGCTCGTTTTAATGAGCTGATGTCATATGTGCCAGACCTGGTGAAGTCTGAGCAAGATCAAGCTAGTTATTTTGAAGAAGGGCTCCGTAACGAGATCAGAGAGAGGATGACTGTGACAGGCCGGGAGCCTCATAAAGAAGTTGTACAGATGGCTTTAAGGGCCGAAAAACTCACGAATGAAAATCGGAGAATGCGAGCTGAGTTTGCAAAGAGGAGAAACCCGAATGTATCCTCTAGTCAACTGCCCAAAAGAGGTAAGGACACATCTGCTTCTGAGAGTACTGTTTCTGTTCCGGTGATATCTCCTCGACCCCCACTTTCACAGTTACAGCAGAGACCTCCGAGATTTAGCAGGTCTGGGATGAGTAGTACTTCCGAGAAGAGTTTTGGAGGTTTAAATAAATGCGAAAGATGTGGGAGATATCATGTTGGGGAGTGTTGGGGCATAAGATGCTTTCATTGTGACCAGCCGGGCCACATTAGGAGTGACTGCCCACAGTTAGGACGGGCTACGGTAGTTGCTCCATCCCCATTAACTCATACGGATATGCAGAGGAGAGATTCCTCTGGAGTACACCCGAGGCAGGGGGTAGCTGTACGATCTGAAATGGGTAGCAACACCCCAGCACAACCACCTTTGAGGCCATTGACTCGTTCTTCAACAAGAGTTTTCGCTGTAACGGAAGATGAAGCACGAGTCCGATCTGGAGAAAGTGAGTGAAAAGTTAGACGAAGGTGTAAAATGGTGATAGGGGATGTAAATACCAAGTGATGGACGTGTAAATAAAGGTTTCAAGAATAATATAGTAAATGAGTTCATATGGAATATGGTTGTAAGAATTTCTTACTATATTGTGGAAA
Organism: Theobroma cacao; assembly: GCF_053813885.1. Lineage (NCBI taxonomy): Eukaryota > Viridiplantae > Streptophyta > Magnoliopsida > Malvales > Malvaceae > Theobroma > Theobroma cacao. The sequence goes on along the minus strand of NC_142647.1, from coordinate 34,926,112 downwards.
TTAGAACTCAAAAATACTTGAGGTATACAAAGTTCAAATGAATTTAAATCTTAAGCAATAAATTGATGCTGAAATACAAGAAGGATACAAAGCAATATAGAGGCACGAAAGATGATTAAGGACAAAGGGATGACTCTGAGGAATTATGATACTGCATCGTATGCGATGATTAAATCAAGATAGATCTTGGATGCATAAATGGGATTATAAAGCATATACACATATGTGGGGTTGATATTGTGATTAACTAAAATAAAGAATGATTTTTAGTGAATTAAGATTCCCTATAAAGGAGATAACAGGAGAAGTTGAGCATCGAATAAAAGATAATACCCCGCCTTTTCTTTGAGTTAATAAGTGAAATTTTGAGGACAAAATTTTATTTTAAGGGGGGTAGTGTTGTCAAACCCTGCTTTGTAAAATAATTATAATGTCATTCACATGCTCGATAGAATGTTTGTATATTTAGGAAGTTCGAGAAATCGTTAAAAGACGATATTGCCCCTAATGGTATCATTGAGTCGATTAAGCCTCGAACTAGTTCAAATAGGAATTTTAAGGTGAAATTAAGAGTTTCACAGTTCAGGGATGACTCAAAATGGTAATTCGGAGTTCGAGGATCAATTCGGAGTCAAACCAGAATTTTCACTATCTAGGGGCAAAATCGTAATTTTACCACCCGAGGACGAAATTGAATTTTTCGAGAGAATTTAGATCAAATTTGATTAAATGGAGCATGATATGAGTATAAGGAGTGAAAATTATGCATTTTGGTAATTTTTCAATTTTTGGGGCAAAATTATAATTTTTCACTTTACGGGGGTAAAAGTGTAATTTTTAAAAATTTGCTCCACCAAAACTTTGGAAAATTCTAGAAATTTCATGGAAGACATGGATAAGTGAAGAGGATTGAGTGGTGGAAAAAGAAAGTCAAAAAGATGGCTAGAAAAAAATAAAATAATAAAATATTCAAAAAAATAAATAAAATAATAATATTTTATTAAGCCTATTAAAAGGCTTGCAAATTCCAGAATTCTTCATTTGGAGGGTCAGCCAAAACCAGCAGGAGAGAGAGAGAAATAAGAACAAACCCTAGAGTGAGAAAATTCAAAGAAAAAGTGTGATTTTTTCAAGGAATCAAGTGTTTAAAGGTATGATTTTTCAAGCTTAGCTTAAGATTTATCATTTTCATGCATTTCTCATCATTTTCCATGGTTGAATCATGTGATTTGAGGATGAATTTAATTCTGGAAAAATGGGTTAGGAGAGAGAAACTTGTTAGATTAATTTGATTTTAAGTTATGTTAGTGTTTTAAGTTAGTTTAGCATATTTAGGAACAAAACAACAAGAAAAGAATTTATTTTCCTCCATTACCATTATTGGCTGAATTTTCTAGGGGAATATTGGCTGATGATCTTGATGTTTACTTGAGCAATTATGATGAATAATGATGAATTATGAGTCTAGAAAAATAATGGAAATTTTCGGAGCAAAAATACGAATTTTTACCCATTAGGGGTATTTTCGTAATTTGTTATCGGGACTGATAATTTGCACCACACTGAGGGACATTAAGTCAATTTGGGTGCAATTGAGGTATAGAAACTGAAAAAAATTAATTTGAGATTAAATTGGACGCGTTAGTAATTTAATCGAGTAATAGGCCGAATTAGGTTAGCACCGCATTTAAGCGGTAGTCGGATAAGTTGCATGTCATATCATGCATATATACCGAGCCTGAATTGATTTTATAATGGTCAAGCATTGATGTGGTGAATTATGTATTGTACATTGTGGATAGGTGGTGAGCAAATTACACTGGTAAAAGTACCAAAATTGTGCTTGAAGACTGGGATTAGGAGTACATCGACTCCTAGAACTGTGAGTGGATAATTTATCGTCTTAAATATCTAGAGTAATTATACTTGTTTGATGCTTTTATTGAATGGTGAATTTAAATTATAAAATATTATGTTTTCCAATTAAAATGTTTTTTAATAAAAAATGAGATTTATACTGGTTTTGAAATCAAATATTGTTTTGAAAAAATTGAGTATATGGAGACTGTGTTGAAATTTATGATTTTATATGTTATTGAAATTGGGGCTTATGACACTATGGTAGCATGATGGCTAAATTTTTGGGGTTGGCATGAAATATATGAACAATTTTGGATTGGTCTCGGTAGACTGGATTACATTTTATTCGCCATATTATGCTACTGGAATTTTTATGGGTCTGGTGGTATATTAAACGGTCACTGCAGTGGTGGGGGTTTCCGTGGACTGCCTATGAGAGGGGCACGGTAACTCAATTATATACTTACCTCCGGGGGGAGATGTTGGGTGAAGTATCTCCTGAGGTATGATTTGAGTGCACCTCACGTTCGGGCCACCACGTGAGAGTGAGACTCAGCCAACGCCAAGGAACGGCTGTGTGTCAGATGTGAAAACATGTTTATGGGAATGGGTCATTGAACAGCCTTGGCGGTCTTAGTGGGATACCTTGACGAAGGTACCCGCGAGAATGATATTGGCAGGGGCCAAGTTTAAAAAAATTCATAAGTCGGGGAAATTTTGATGAAAAGAAATTATTTGGTATAGATTGAAACGAATTTTGAGTTATGAACATTATTGAGATATAACGTTTTTATATTGTCTCCATCTACTCGGCTTTAGATGCTTTTGATGGTAATTGTTTACTCACTGGGATTATTTAATCTCACCCCTCTTTCTATCCATTTTTCAGGCTCAGGACAGTTTGTTGATAGTTGATTAAGACGAGAATTAATCTCGGAGTTGCATCATAGGAAGTAAGGGTTCGTAGCTCTACACCTTCTTGGTTAGTTGGGGGCCCACGTGTCACTGTAAATGAAATTTTATACTTTAATTATCTTTATTACTATATGAATAAATTTATTTTACTCTTACGCTACAAAAGTTATTTTAGGAAGACTTTGAAAATATTGTGTTTTAAGAAAATAGAATATTTTATTTAATGTTTTTATTATATTCAAATAGCTATAATTTTACTTTAAACGAATGTTTTAGACTTCAAAATTTAATTTAAATCATGAAATATGTGTTTCCACTTACATATTACATTTTTTCGGATTTCGAAATTTCAAAAAAAAGAAAATGACGAAAATACCCCAGTGAGCTAGAAAATAATATTTTTATTGTTTTGAGTTGGAAACAACTTATGATTTCTTGAAATGCGAGATTTAATAACTGTCGCTCACCGGGGAGATGCGGAAGTTGATGCTAAGCCTTGCGGGGTTTCGATCGGCATTCGGGGTAATGAGTGCTTATCGGGACGTCGCGGCGGTTGTCACGGGCCCGATGGGAGTTCCGGGTCGTGACATACCGACTTTGGCATCATGCTCACATATTGTTATAAGCCATATAATTTAAAACACAATTTATAACACAAGCAGGTAGTCTCCAATTACTCTATTTTCAAAACCAGTATTCAATTTTCCAGAAAATTTATAAAATCATTTTATAAAATCACAATTTCTCCTAAAACATAGCAATTTACCATTTAAATCCATTTTTCATAAAATCACACAATTGTATAAAACTACTCTAGATAATTAAGACGAAAATAAGTTTACTCACAAGTTTCAAAAGTTCAGACTTCGAGTGTACTCAGCTTAGTGATCCCCAGGCGTAATTTCCTTGCCTTTGTCGAAGGGCACACCACCTTGACATAGTATAAAATCAAGGAATTTACTACGTTGCCCTTAAATTGAAATAACTAATTTAGATCACTAATGCATGGTATGAAATGCAAAAGGTCTAAATTTTGCCTAAACACCGTATTGACCTGTTTCGGTCTTTTACCCGATAAATTAAAATACGCATCCAATTTAGCTCCAATTGATCCCATTTCTTTTTCTAATGCTTCAAATCACCAATGTCCAACCAAATAACCCAAAAATCAACAAAGCCACATTCATATTCCTTCTTGGAAAATGTAAAACCTGACCCTATAAATACATGTCATGACATACATGCATTGAGTAGCATGTTATTACGCTAGAAAAGCACCTAAGAATAGACGAAACCTGATATTGTACCTAACGGTACACTTAAATTGATTTAACCTCGAACCAATTCAAATAGGAATTGTAGGATGAAATTTAATATTTTATAGTTCAGGAATGACTAAAAATGATTGTTCGGAGTTCTAGGGTTCATTTGGGGTAAAATTAGAAATTTTGATATTCAAGGGCAAAATCGTCATTTTACCGCCTAAGATAATAATTTGATCATGGTGTGAAATTTTTGACCAAGATTAACTATTTGGAGTATAATTTAATGATAGAAAGTGAAAAAGTTTAATTCTGGTGATTTTTGGAGTGTAGGGGCAAAATCGTAATTTTGCCACCCACGGACAAAATTTGAGATTTTGAGAGAATTTAGATCAAATTTGACAAATTGGAGAATGGTATGAGTATAAGGGATGAAAAATATGTCTATGGGTAATTTTTCAGTTTTTTGGGCAAAAATGTAATTTTTCACTTTTACGGGGGCAAAAGTGTAAATTTCAAAAATTACTCCACCGAGACTTTGGATGAGTCTGAGAATTTTATCTAAGCTATGAATATATGAGACAAGTGTATGGAGAAAATTTGGAAACAAATGGATGAAATTTTAAAAATGGGCCAATGGGAAAGTGACATGTGGCATTTTTTTAATGATATAATATTATTTTAATGAAAAGTCAGCCCATTTAAACCCAAATTTTAAGTGCTGGCCAGCCATAAGGAAGAACAAGAGAGGAAATAGAGAGGAAAGGAAGAAAAAAAGAAAAACCAAAGAGAAACAAGAAAATTCAAAGGGAAATTCTCGGTTTTCGACCGTTTACGCGTCTAACGGTAAGATTTTTCGATTTTAGCTTGATTTCTACCTTTCCTATGCCTTTATTTCCATTTAGCATGCTTGAGGAGAGAGATCAAAAAGTGATATCAAGGGCTGGACGAAATTCTAGGGGAGAGAAATTGAAATTTTTAGGTTTTGATTTTTAGTTAAATTGATAGTTTTAGTTAGTTAAATGTGTTTAGAAATTAAATTGGGCAAGAAATCATTAAATTTTCACAATACCCACTCTTGGCTGGATGCTCAATGCTGTACAATGATGATGAATTGATTTTATTCTAACGATTAAACGTGATAGAAAAACAAAGTAGAAAATTAACCGACTTAATGTCCCATTTTTGGCCGAATTTTCCAAGGAAGGGAGTGAGCTGATTTTGTTCTTTTTAGAAGGTTATTGGCTGATATTTAATGGTTAGAAATGTTGGAGAGAGAATGGGATGATTTAGAGCTAAAATGGAGCGCGTTAGCAATTTATTGAGCAAAGTGCCAAAAATAGGTTAATACCGCGTTTAAGCCGTTTTAGGCTATTGCATTTCATACCATGCATTAGTATAGGATTTAAGTTAATTATATAGTGATTTAGCATCAATGTGATGAATTGTGTAAATTTTTGTAATGTGTCTAGGAGGAGAGCCTTCCGAAAAAGGCAAAGAAGTCGTACCCGACGAGTAGTGATCGGGGAGCTTAGAAAGCTTTTAGTTTGTACAAACGGTGAGTAAACTTATTATTATTGTAAATTATCTAGAGTTTATTTTAAATGCCCTTTATGTATTTTATGAAATGAGAACGAGATTAAAACAGGATTTTTAATGTTTTCGGAATAAATGTGACAAATAAAAATATATTGTATTGATTATGAAATTGAGTAATTGGAGGCTGCAAATTGACTTGAAAAATATATATTTTCCTAGGAATGGCTTATGAGAAATGAGTATATGCGGCTATATTCTGTGAGTGCATTGGGAAATTTATGTAAGTTGTTTTTACTATGCAGGCTGGATAAATAAATAAAAGCCACGTTATACTGTCGAAATTTTATTAAAATTGGTGGGTTAGTCACTGCAGTGACGGGTTTTCGTGGACTGCCTATTAGAGGGGCACGGTAAACCCAGTTATATAGTTACTCCAGTTGTAGAGGCGAGGAGGGTAACTCCCGGGGTAGTATTAGAGCTCACTTCACGTCGAACCCCCACGTGAATGTGTAACTCAGCCAACGCCAAGGGACGGCTTGTTTTAAAAATAAAAATGTGTTTCACGTGTGAATATTTTAACACCCTTGGCGGACTCGGTTAGATGCCTCGGCCAAGGTATCCCCAAGGATTAGTTTTGGCTTGAGCCTTGTTTTAATAAAAGACATAAGCCTTAACAACTATTTTGGTAAATTACAAATATTTTATGGTTTAAGAAATAAATTGAAAACATTATGAAATGGGTTGAAATTTGTTGTTTAAACTTGCCTCCATTTTTCTCGCCTTTAGATATTTATGATAATGTCTGTTTACTCATTGGGATTTTATAATCTCACCACCCTCCTTTCCACCCATTTCAGGTTCAGTATAGACTGTAGATAGCTGATCTCATCGAGGACTACAGTGGGATCTGCATTTTCCAAATCGTAGATTCACAGTCCTCTTTACTTTTGTTTATTCGGGGGCATTCTTGTTATTGTAAATTAAATTAAATATTTTGGCTTACTGTATTTAAGTATGTATAAATTTATTTAGCTTTTACGCTATAAAAATTATTCACGTATAACTCTATAAATATTGTTTTATAAGAAAATAGAATATTTCCCTTAATATTTCTTTTATTTTCTTATTATATTCAAATAACCGTAATTTTGTTTTAAATGAAGATTTTAGACTATTAAACTCATTTTGACTATGAATTATGTATTTTGTACATGTATATTACGTTTTAGCCAGTTTTGAAATTTTTGAGAAAAAAATGACCAAAATACCCTTGTGTGGCGAAAATTTTATTTTGATTGTTTTTTATCTAAAATAGTATATATTCTCTAAAAACTCGATATTTAACAATGATTGCTCACAGGAAAGGAAAGAAACTGATATGTAAGCCTTGCGGGATTCCGGTTGGCATTCCGGATAATGAGTGTCAATCGGGACGTCGCGGCGATTGTCGTAGGCCTGAGGGAGGTTCCGGGTCGTGATAGTTCAATTGGTATCAGAGCTTTTGGTTTTAAAGATAAGAGCTTTTGATTTTAAAGATAAGAGTTTTTGGTTTTAAAGTCGTTTTAAAAAATTACAATATTAGTGTGGCCCCGGATTAAGTTAAGTTAGGTTGAATAGAATGCATGCATTTTCATATAGAGCCTAAAGTTCCCTAAGCTTGCTCGTTTTCTCTTATAGATTATTATGCCTCCTCGACGCGGATGCCCACCTGTCACTAGATCGGTTGGGAGAGGAAAAGGTCGTTCCCAACGTCGTCAGCTAGATGCAGTAGGGGAAGAATCGGCTGCGTCTACCATTCGGGCAGCACCTGCTGCTGAGCAGGCCGATAGTCCTCCACATCCTCCACCTCCTCCGCCACCTACTGAGGCAGCACAGGCATTGGCAGCTTTCTTTACCGCAATGACTGGTGGAGCTCAGACTGGCCGAGTTCCACCTATAGTACCACCAGTTACTCCTTTAGTTCCACCACCGGTACAAGATGTATCCATTTCCAAGAAGCTAAAAAAGGCTAGACAGCTCGGTTGTGTGTCTTTCAAGGGTGAGTTGGATGCCATTGTGGCAAAGGATTGGATTAATCAGGTTTCAGAGACTCTCTCTGATATGAGATTAGACGACGACATGAAGTTGATAATGGCTACGAGATTATTAGAGAAGAGGGCTCGTACTTGGTGGAATTCAGTGAAGTCCTGTTCCACTACTCCTCAGACGTGGTCTGATTTTCTCAGGGAATTCGATGGTCAGTATTTCACTTATTTTCATCAGAAAGAAAAGAAGAGAGAATTTTTGAGTTTGAAACAGGGGAATCTAACTGCAGAGGAGTACGAGACTCGTTTTAACGAGTTAATGTTATATGTGCCGGATCTGGTGAAATGTAAAGCCCGACCTTATAAAATACTATTCATGACATACATGTGATGATAGCATGATTGCATGCTAGGAGAGTCCCGAAAAATTTACAAAAGTCGGTATTGTACCTAGAGGTAAAACAAAGTTTATTTAATCCTCGAACTAGATCAAATAGGACTTTTAAGGTGAGATTAAGAGTTTCACAGTTCATGGATGACTTAAAATGGTAATTTGGAGTTTGAGGATCAATTTGGAGTCAAATCGGAATTTTCACTAAGGGTAAAATGGTCATTTGCCACTTGGGGACAAAATGGGAATTTTAGAAAAGAATTTTTTGGCCCCATTGGACTTGTTGGAGTATAATTTGACTTATTGGAGTATGATTTGAGGTTTAAAAGTGAAAAATTTTAATTTCGGTATAATTTGGAGTATAGGGGTAAAATGATAATTTTGCCACCTCAGGGGCAAAATTGTAATTTTCCAGCACATGGTCTTCCTTTGTCTTCATCTTTGACCCTTGACTAAACATGTGGTGGAGATAAAATGTTTAAATTTTTAAAATTTTAAAAACGGGCCAATGACATGATGCCATGTGTCATGCCTTTATTAATTTATTATTTTCCTTTTTAAAAGGCACAAAATCAGCCCATCTTCCACCCCATGGCCGGCCAAACCAGCAAGAAGAGAGAGAAAACAAAAACAAAACCCTAGAGAGAGAAAATCAAAGAAAAAGTGTGAATTTTCAAGGAAATTAAGTGAAAAAGGTGAGATTTTTTCTATTAAGCTTGAGTTTTCTTATTCCCAAGCATTTCTCTTTATTTTCCATGATTAAATTACATGTTTTCATGATGAATTCAATTCTGAAAAAAATGGGTTAGGAGAGAGAAAGTTGTTGGATTTATTTGATTTTAATTTATGTTAGTGTTTTTAGTTAGTTTAGCATATTTAGAAACAAAACAACAAGAAAAGAATTTATTTTCTCCCCCAACCATTAATGACTGAATTTACCATGTAGTGAGTGAGGATGAGTTTGATTTTATTCTAGGAGAATTGGTTAAGGAATAATGAATTATGAGCCTAGAAAAATAATGAGAATTTTCGGAGCAAAAATATGAATTTTTACCCACTAGGGGTATTTTCGTAATTTGCTATTGGGACTGATAATTTGCACCACACTGAGGGACATTAAGTGAATTTGGGTGCAATTGAGGTATAGAAACTGAAAAGAATTAAATTGGAGTTTAAACGGACCCGTTAGGAATTTAATCGGGTGATAAGACGAATTAGGCCAATACCGGGTTTAGATAGTTACCAGTGCATTTTTGCATTCCATATCATGCATTGGTAGTCTAAATTAGTTTAATTTTGATTTAGTACCAACTTGGTGAAACTATCGATTTTGTACTGTGTCAAGGTGGTGAGTCCTCCGATAAAGGCAAGGAAATTGCATCCGAGGACCAGTAGACAGAGTGCTTCGAAAGTCTGCATTCTAGACATTGTGAGTAAACTTACTGTCATTTTAATTATCTAGGGTGGTTTTTAGATGCTTTCATGAATTCTATGGAAAAAGGAATTTAAAAAGATAAATTTTCATGTTTTATGAATAAATGAGTTTCAATGAAATTAAATTATAAATTGTTTTGAAATTAATAGTGATTTTGAAAAATAGAGTACACGGAGACTGTTAATTGTGGCAATTTGATTGTTTAAATTAACTGGCTTATGATAAATTGAGCATGATTGGCTAGTTGGCAATTGTATTGAAATGCGAATTGTTTGGTTACCTTGAAAAACTAGGAATTACAAAATTGCCATATCATGTTATTGAGTTTTATTATATGGTGGATTATATATTAATTAATCACTGCAGTAGGGGGTTTCTGTGGACCAGCCTTTTAGAGGGGCACGGTAAACCCCATTGTATTCTTACCTCGAACGGAGAGGCGCGTAAGGTATCTCCTGGGGTAAAGTTTAGGGTTCACTTCACGCTAAACCACCACGTGAGGGGGAACTCAGCCAACGCCAAAGAACGACTATGTTTTCAAAACAAAAACATGATTTATGTGAAATGTGAAATTTAATAGCCTTGGCGGTCTCGGTAGGATGCCTCGGCCAAGGTGTCCCCGAGAATGGATTTATGGCACAAGCCTAGATTTTTATGAGATTCATAAGCCTTTTTACGTATTTTGAACGAGATGTGTTCTAATTGTATAACCCAGTTTATGATGATTTACGTTATTGTCTCCATGTACTCAACTCTAGATTTTTATGATGATGTCTGTTTACTCATTGGGATTTTATAATCTCACCACCCTCATTTCCACCCATTTCAGGTTCAGTATAGACTGTAGATAGCTGATCTCATCGAGGACTACAGTGGGATCTGCATTTTCCAAACCGTAGGTTCACAGTCCTCTTTACTTTTGTTTATTCGGGGGCACTCTTGTTATTGTAAATTAAATTAAATATTTTGGCTTACTGTATTTAAGTATGTATAAATTTATTTAGCTTTTACGCTATAAAAATTATTCACGTATAACTCTATAAATATTGTTTTATAAGAAAATAAAATATTTTACTTAATATTTCTTTTATTTTCTTATTATATTCAAATAACCATAATTTCGTTTTAAATGAAGATTTTAGACTTTTAAACTCATTTTGAATATGAATTGTGTGTTTTGTACTTGTATATTACGTTTTAGCCAGTTTTGAGATTTTTGAGAAAAATGACCAAATTACCCTTGTGAGACGAAAAATTAATATTTTATTTGTTTAAAGTTGAAAATAGCTTAAAATCTTTTAGAACATGATATTTGACAATGGTTGCTCACAAGGGAACAGAGAAACTGATAGTAAAGCCTTACGGGGTTTCGGGTTGACATTCCGAGCAATAAGTGTCTACCGGGACACCGCGGCGGTTGTCACGGGCTCGAGGGGAGTACCGGGTCGTGACAATTCGATTGGTATCAGAGCTTTTGGTTTTAAAGATCAAAGTTTTTAGTTTTAAAGTTGTTTTAAAAATTTACAATATCAGTGTGGTCCCGGATTAAGTTAAGTTAGGTTAGGTTGAATAGAATGCATGCATCTGCATATAGAGCCTAAGGTTACCTAAACTTGCTCGTATTTTTTATAGATTACAATGCCTCCTTGACGTGGACGCCCACCTCTCACTAGATCGGTTGGGAGGGGAAGAGGTCGTTCCCAACGTCATCAGCCAAATACAGTAGAGGAGGAATCAGTTGCATCTACCATTCGGGCAGCACCTGCTGCTGAGCAGGCCGATAGTCCTCCACATCCTCCATCTTCTCAGTCACCTACGGGCATTCCCGCCATGCCTACTGAGGCAGCACAAGCATTGGCAGCTTTCTTTGCAGCAATGGCTGGTCAAGCTCAGACTGGTCAAGTTCCACCTGTAGTGCCTCCAACTACTCCTTTAGTTCCACCACCAGTACAGGATGTATCCATTTCCAAGAAGCTGAAGGAGGCTAAGCAATTGGGTTGTGTATCTTTCACGGGTGAGTTGGATGCCACTGTGGCAAAGGACTGGATTAATCAAGTTTCAGAGACTCTCTCTGATATGGGATTAGATGACGACATGAAGCTGATGATGGCTACGAGATTATTAGAGAAGAGGGCTCGTACTTGGTGGAATTCGGTGAAGTCCCGTTCCGCTTCTCCTCAGACATGGTCTGATTTTCTCAGGGAATTCGATGGTCATATTTTACTTATTTCCATCAGAAAGAAAAGAAGAGAGAATTTCTAAGTTTGAAACAGGGAAATCTAACTGTAGAGGAGTACGAGACTCGTTTTAACGAGTTGATGTTATATGTGCCGGATCTGGTGAAATCTGAGCAGGATTAGGCTAGCTATTTCGAGGAAGGGCTCCGTAATAAGATTAGAGAGCGAATGACAGTGACTGGTAGGGAGCCACATAAGGAGGTGGTATAGATGGCTTTACAGGCTGAGAAGCTCGCGACTGAGAATAGGAGGATTCAGACTGAGTTTGCAAAAAGAAGGAATCCTGGTATGTCTTCTAGTCAGCCAGTAAAAAAAGGCAAGGACTCAACGACTTCGGGGAGCACTACTTTTGTTTCCGTGACATCTCCTCGACCTCCATTTCCACCATCACAGTAGAGACTTTCGAGGTTTAGCAGATCTGCTATGACTGGTTCTAGGAAGAGTTTCGGAGGTTCTGACAGATGCAGAAATTGTGGGAATTATCATAGTGGGCTATGTAGAGAGCCAACAAGATGTTTCCAATGTGGACAGATGGGTCACATTAGGAGTAATTGCCCACAGTTAGGACGAGCCACTGTAGCTGCATCATCTCCATCAGCTCGCACTGATATACAGAGGAGAGATTCTTCTGGGTTACCACCGAGACAAGGAGTAGCCATACGGTCCGATGTGGAGAGTAATACCCCATCACATCCACCTTCAAGACCACAGACTCGTACCGCGACAAGAGTTTTTGCTGTGACAGAAGATGAGGCACGGGTCCGACCTAGAGCAGTGACAGGTACTATGTCTTTATTTGATAAAGAGGCTTATGTTTTGATAGATTCTAGCTCAGATAGATCTTATGTGAGTACGACATTTGCATCAATTGCTGATAGAAACCTGTCACCATTAGAGGGAGAAATTGTAGTTCATACCCCTCTAGGAGAACAGTTGATTAGAAATACTTGTTATAGAGACTGTGGGGTAAGGGTAGGTGAGGAAGAATTTAGGGGTGACTTAATTCCTCTAGAGATCTTGGATTTTGATTTAATATTGGGTATGGACTGGTTAACTGCACATCGGGCGAACGTGGATTGTTTCCGAAAAGAAGTTGTTCTTCGGAATTCAGAGGGAGCAGAGATTGTGTTTGTAGGGGAACGTCGAGTATTACCATCTTGTGTAATCTCAGCCATCAAAGCTTCGAAATTAGTGCAAAAAGGGTATCCGGCTTATTTGGCATACGTGATCGATACTTCAAAAGGAAAACCTAAGTTAGAGGATGTCCCAATAGTAAGTGAGTTTCCTGATGTATTTCCTGATGATTTACCGGGACTACCTCCTGATCGAGAGCTTGAGTTCCGTATTGATTTACTTCCGGGTACCGCACCTATTTCTATTCCTCCATATAGAATGGCTCCAACAGAATTGAAGGAACTGAAAGTCCAGTTGCAAGATTTGGTGGATAAAGGTTTCATTCGCCCTAGCATTTCTCCTTGGGGAGCACCAGTCCTATTTGTAAAGAAGAAGGATGGCACTCTTCGATTGTGTATCGATTACCGTCAGCTGAACCGAGTGACCATCAAGAATAAATACCCTTTACCCCGGATAGATGATCTTTTTGATCAATTACGAGGTGCTATGCTATTCTCTAAGATTGATTTGAGATCTGGGTACTATCAGTTGAGGATTAAGAAGTAGGATGTACCTAAGACTGCCTTCAGGACGCGTTATGGGCATTATGAGTTTCTGGTGATGCCGTTTGGTTTGACTAATGCCCCGGCAGTTTTTATGGATCTTATGAACAGGGTGTTCCATCCATACTTGGATAAGTTTGTGATAGTATTCATCGATGACATCCTGGTTTATTCGAAGAATGATGATGAACATGCTGCCCATTTGCGCATTGTGTTGCAAACTTTGCGCGAGAGACAACTCTATGCCAAGTTCTCTAAATGTGAATTCTGGTTGAAGGAAGTGGTTTTCTTGGGACATGTGGTGTCCGGAGCTAGAATTTATGTCGATCCTAAGAAGATAGAGGCAATCTTGCAATGGGAGCAACCAAGAACGGTTACAGAGATTCGTAGTTTCCTTGGCTTAGCCGGTTATTATCGGAGATTTCTTCAGGGATTTTCTTTGATAGCAGCTCCTCTGACTCGTAAAGGAGTTAAGTTTGAGTGGGATGATGTTTGTGAGAATCGATTTCAGGAGCTAAAGAACCGGTTAACCTCTGCTCCCGTTTTAACACTTCCTGTTAGTGGAAAAGAATTTGTGGTATATAGCGATGCATCTAAGTTGGGATTAGGGTGTGTGTTGATGCAGGACGAGAAGGTAATAGCTTATGTTTCCCGACAATTGAAGAAGCACGAGACGAATTACCCTACTCATGACTTGGAGTTAGCAGCAGTAGTATTCGTATTGAAGATTTGGAGACATTATTTATATGGTGAGCGTTGTCAGATTTTTTCTGATCATAAAAGTTTGAAGTATTTGCTCACCCAGAAAGAGCTTAACTTGAGACAGAGATGATGGTTGGAGTTGATTAAGGATTATGACTTACTGATTGATTATCATTCGGGAAAAGCAAATGTTGTAGCGGATGCTTTAAGTCGTAAATCCTCATCGTCGTTAGCAACACTTCGGAGTTCTTATTTTCCGATGTTACTTGAGATGAAATCTCTAGGGATCCAGTTGAATAATGGTGAGGATGGAACCCTACTTGCTAGTTTCGTCGTGAGACCTTCATTGTTGAATCAGATCAGAGAATTACAGAAATCTGATGATTGGTTGAAACAGGAAGTTCAAAAGCTGCAAGATGGAGAAGCTAGTGAGTTTAGACTCAGCGATGATGGTACTTTGATGCTTAGAGACCGAATTTGTGTCCCTAAGGATGATCAGTTGAGACGAGCTATTTTGGAGGAAGCTCATTCTTCCGCCTACGCTTTACATCCCGGAAGCACCAAGATGTATCGGACTATTAAAGAAAGTTATTGGTGGCCGGGTATGAAACGAGACATAGCAGAGTTTGTAGCGAAATGTCTCACATGCCAACAGATCAAGGCGGAGCATCAAAAATCGTCAAGTACTCTTCAGCCTTTACCGATTCCTGAATGGAAGTGGGAACATGTGACTATGGACTTTGTATTGGGTTTACCGCGAACACAAAGTGGGAAGGATGCTATTTGGGTGATTGTGGATAGATTGACTAAGTCCGCCCATTTCTTGGCTATCCATAGCACGTATTCTATTGAGAGGCTGGCAAGACTTTATATAGATGAGATTGTGAGATTACACGGAGTCCCAATTTCTATTGTGTCAGATCGAGACCCTCGATTTACTTCTCAATTTCGGTCGAAATTTCAGGAAGCTCTTGGAACTAAATTGAGATTTAGTACTGCCTTTCATCCACAGACAGATGGTCAATCTGAGAGAACTATTCAGACATTAGAGGATATGTTACGGGCTTGTGTCATTGACTTTATCGGGAGTTGGGACAAACACTTGCCATTGGTGGAGTTTGCTTATAATAACAGTTTTCAGTCTAGTATTGGGATAGCACCATACGAGGCTTTGTATGGAAGGAAATGCCGAACTCCGCTCTGTTGGGATGAAGTAGGTGAGAGGAAATTGGTGAATGTGGAATTGATTGATTTGACAAACGATAAGGTCAAAGTTATCCGAGAGCGATTAAACACAGCTCAAGATAGGCAAAAGAATTATTCGGATAAACGAAGGAAAGATTTGGAGTTTGAAGTCGACGATAAAGTTTTTCTTAAGGTTTCTCCTTGGAAAGGTAATAATTTGAAAATTTCAAGTATTAAATCTTATCTGATTATACTATTGTGATAATTTGTGGTATTTATTAAATGATGAAAGGTGTGATTCGATTCGCGAAGAGGGGAAAGCTCAATCCAAGATACATTGGACCCTTTCGTATCATTGAAAGGATTGGGCCAGTGGCTTACAGACTTGAATTACCCCTAGATTTAGATCGGATTCATAATGTCTTCCACGTCTCGATGTTGAAAAAGTATGTTCCCGATCCCTCTCACATTTTAGAGACACCTCCCATTGAGTTGCATGAGGATTTTAAGTTCGAGGTGAAGCCTGTACGTATTCTAGATCGAAAGGATCGAGTGCTAAGGAACAAGAGCATTCCAATGGTGAAAGTATTGTGGAAGAATGCTCGAATGGAGGAGATGACGTGGGAAGTCGAGAGCCAGATGAGAAACCAATATCCACATCTTTTATTTGAATCAGGTAAGTGAAATTTTGAGGTCAAAATTTTATTTTAAGGGGGGTAGTGCTGTAAAGCCCGACCTTATAAAATACTATTCATGACATACATGTGATGATAGCATGATTGCATGCTAGGAGAGTCCCGAAAAATTTACAAAAGTCGGTATTGTACCTAAAGGTACAACAAAGTTTATTTAATCCTCGAACTAGATCAAATAGGAATTTTAAGGTGAGATTAAGAGTTTCACAGTTCATGGATGACTTAAAATGGTAATTTGGAGTTTGAGGATCAATTTGGAGTCAAATCGGAATTTTCACTAACTAGGGGCAAAATGGTCATTTGCCATTTGGGGACAAAATGGGAATTTTAGAAAAGAATTTTTTGGCCCCATTTGACTTATTGGAGTATAATTTGACTTATTGGAGTATGATTTGAGGTTTAGAAGTGAAAAATTTTAATTTTGGTATAATTTGGAGTATAAGGGTAAAATGGTAATTTTGCCACCTCAGGGCCAAAATTGTAATTTTCCACCACCAGGATATTTTTTCCAGCACATGGTCTTCCTTTGTCTTCATCTTTGACCCTTGACTAAACATGTGGTGGAGATAAAATGTTTAAATTTTTAAAATTTTAAAAACGAGCCAATGACATGATGCCATGTGTCATGCCTTTATTAATTTATTATTTTTCTTTTTAAAAGGCACAAAATCAGCCCATCTTCCACCCCATGGCCGGCCAAACCATCAAGAAGAGAGAGAAAACAAAAACAAAATCCTAGAGAGAGAAAATCAAAGAAAAAGTGTGAATTTTCAAGGAAATTAAGTGAAAAAGGTGAGATTTTTTCTATTAAGCTTGAGTTTTCTTATTCCCAAGCATTTCTCTTTATTTTCCATGATTAAATTACATGTTTTCATGATGAATTCAATTCTGAAAAAAATGGGTTAGGAGAGAGAAAGTTGTTGGATTTATTTGATTTTAATTTATGTTAGTGTTTTTAGTTAGTTTAGCATATTTAGAAACAAAACAACAAGAAAAGAATTTATTTTCTCCCCCAACCATTAATGGCTGAATTTACCATGTAGTGAGTGAGGATGAGTTTGATTTTATTCTAGGAGAATTGGTTAAGGAATAATGAATTATGAGCCTAGAAAAATAATGGGAATTTTCGGAGCAAAAATACGAATTTTTACCCATTAAGGGTATTTTCGTAATTTACTATTGGGACTGATAATTTGCACCACACTGAGGGACATTAAGTTAATTTGGGTGCAATTGAGGTATAGAAATTGAAAAGAATTAAATTGGAGTTTAAACGGACCCGTTAGGAATTTAATCGGGTGATAAGACGAATTAGGCCAATACCGGGTTTAGATAGTTACCAGTGCATTTTTGCATTCCATATCATGCATTGGTAGTCTAAATTAGTTTAATTTTGATTTAGTACCAACTTGGTGAAACTCTCGATTTTGTATTGTGTCAAGGTGGTGAGTCCTCCGATAAAGGCAAGGAAATTGCATCAGAGGACCAGTAGACAGAGTGCTTCGAAAGTCTGCATTCTAGACATTGTGAGTAAATTTACTGTCATTTTAATTATCTAGGGTGGTTTTTAGATGCTTTCATGAATTCTATGGAAAAAGGAATTTAAAAAGATAAATTTTCATGTTTTATGAATAAATGAGTTTCAATGAAATTAAATTATAAATTGTTTTGAAATTAATAGTGATTTTGAAAAATAGAGTACACAGAGACTGTTAATTGTGGCAATTTGATTGTTTAAATTAACTGGCTTATTATAAATCGAGCATGATTGGCTAGTTGGCAATTGTATTGAAATGCGAATTGTTTGGTTACCTTGAAAAACTAGGAATTACAAAATTGCCATATCATGTTATTGAGTTTTATTATATGGTGGATTATATATTAATTAATCACTACAGTATGGGGTTTCTGTGGACCAGCTTTTTAGAGGGGCACGGTAAACCCTATTGTATTCTTACCTCGAACGGAGAGGCGCGTGGGGTATCTCCTGGGGTAAAGTTTAGGGTTCACTTCACACTAAACCACCACGTGAGGGGGAACTCAGCCAACGCCAAGGAACGACTATGTTTTCAAAACAAAAACATGATTTATGTGAAATGTGAATTTTAATAGCCTTGGCGGTCTCGGTAGGATGCCTCGGCCAAGGTGTCCCCGAGAATGGATTTATGGCACAATCCTAGATTTTTATGAGATTCATAAGCCTTTTTACGTATTTTGAACGAGATGTGTTCTAATTGTATAACCCAGTTTATGATGATTTACTTTATTGTCTCCATGTACTCAACTCTAGATGTTTATGATTATGTCTGTTTACTCATTGAGATTTTATAATCTCACCACCCTCATTTCCACCCATTCCAGGTTCAGTATAGACTGTAGATAGCTGATCTCATCGAGGACTATAGTGGGATCTGCATTTTCCAAACCGTAGGTTCACAGTCCTCTTTACTTTTGTTTATTCAGGGACACTCTTGTTATTGTAAATTAAATTAAATATTTTGGCTTCCTGTATTTAAGTATATATAAATTTATTTAGCTTTTACGCTATAAAAATTATTCACGTATAACTCTATAAATATTGTTTTATAAGAAAATAGAATATTTTACTTAATATTTCTTTTATTTTCTTATTATATTCAAATAACCATAATTTCATTTTAAATGAAGATTTTAGACTTTTAAACTCATTTTGAATATGAATTGTGTGTTTTGTACTTGTATATTACGTTTTAGCCAGTTTCAAAATTTTTGAGAAAAATGACCAAATTACCTTTGTGAGACGAAAAATTAATATTTTATTTGTTTAAAGTTGGAAACAGCTTAAAATATTTTAGAACACGATATTTGACAATGGTTGCTCACAAGGGAACAGAGAAACTGATAGTAAAGCCTTGCGAGGTTTCGGGTTGACATTCTGGGCAATAAGTGTCTACCGGGACACCGCGGCGGTTGTCACGGGCTCGAGGGGAGTACCGGGTCGTGACATGAAATCTGAGCAGGATCAGGCCAGTTATTTCGAGGAAGGGCTCCGTAATGAGATTAGAGAGCGGATGACAGTGACTGGTAGGGAGCCGCATAAGGAGGTGGTACAGATGGCTTTACGAGCTGGGAAGCTCGCGACTTAGAATAGGAGGATTCGGACTGAGTTTGCAAAAAGAAGGAATCCTGGTATATCTTCTAGTCAGCCAATAAAAAGAGGCAAGGACTCAGCGATTTCAGGGAGTACTACTTCTGTTTTCGTGACATCTCCTCGACCTCCATTTCCACCATCACAACAGAGACCTTCGAGGTTTAGCAGATCTGCTATGACTGGTTCTGGGAAGAGTTTTGGAGGTTCTGACAGATGCAGAAATTGTGGGAATTATCATAGTGGGCTATGTAGAGAGCCAACAAGATGTTTCCAATGTGGACAGACGGGTCATATTAGGAGTAATTGCCAACGGTTAGGACGAGCCACGGTAGTTGCATCATCTTCACCAGCTTGCACTGATATACAGAGGAGAGATTCTTCTGGGTTGCCACCGAGACAGGGAGTGGCCATACGGTCCGGTGTGGAGAGTAATACCCCGGCACATCCACCTTCGAGACCACAGACTCGTACCTCGACAAGAGTTTTCGCTGTGACGAAAGATGAGGCACAGGTCCGACCTAGAGCAATGACAGGTATTATGTCTTTATTTGATAAAGATGCTTATGTTTGATAGATTCTGGCTCAGATAGGTCTTATGTGAGCACCACATTTGCATCAATTGCTGATAGAAACTTGTCACCATTAGAGGAAGAAATTGTAACTCACACCCCTTTAGGAGAGAAACTAGTTAGAAACAGTTGTTATAGAGACTGTGGGGTAAAGGTAGGCGAGGAAGAATTTAAGGGTGACTTAATTCCTCTAGAGATCCTGGATTTTGATCTAATATTGCGTATGGACTGGTTAACTGCACATCGGGCGAACGTGGATTGTTTCCGAAAAGAAGTTGTTCTTCGAAATTCGAAGGGAGCAGAGATTGTGTTTGTAGGGGAACGTCGAGTATTACCATCTTGTGTAATCTCGGCCATCAAAGCTTCGAAATTAGTGCAAAAAGGGTATCCGACTTATTTGGCATACGTGATCGATACTTCAAAGGGGGAACCTAAGTTAGAGGATGTCCCGATAGTAAGTGAGTTTCCTGATGTATTTCCTAATGATTTACCGGGACTGCCTCCTGATCGAGAGCTTGAGTTCCCTATTGATTTACTTCCAAGTACCGCACCTATTTCTATCCCTCCATATAGAATGGCTCCGGCAGAGTTGAAGGAGTTGAAAGTACAATTGCAAGAGTTGGTGGACAATGGTTTTATACGCCCTAGTATATCTCCGTGGGGAGCACCGATTTTATTTGTGAAAAAAAAAGACGGTACACTTCGGTTATGTATCGATTACCGACAGCTTAACAGAATGACCATTAAGAACAAGTATCCGTTACCGAGGATTGATGATCTTTTCGATCAATTACAGGGAACTACAGTGTTTTCCAAGGTTGATCTAAGGTCTGGGTATCATCAGTTGAGGATTAAAGAACAGGATGTACCCAAGACAACGTTCAGGACTCGGTACGGTCATTATGAATTCTTAGTCATGCCTTTCGGGTTAACTAACGCACCGGCAGCTTTTATGGATCTCATGAATAGGGTGATCCACCCTTACTTGGACAAGTTTGTTATTGTCTTCATTGATGACATACTGGTTTACTCGAGAGATAATGATGAGCACGCTGCCCACTTGCGTATAGTATTACAAACTTTGAGGGAAAGACAGTTGTATGCAAAGTTTTCGAAGTGTGAGTTTTGGTTATAGGAAGTGGTATTCTTGGGACACGTAGTATCAAGAACTGGAATATATGTTGATCCTAAGAAAGTAGAGGCAATTTTACAATGGGAGCAACCTAAGACAGTGACGGAGATTCGTAGTTTCCTCGGATTAGCCGGTTATTATCGAAGGTTTGTTCAGGGGTTTTCCTTAATAACAGCTCCTTTGACCCGTCTAACTCGTAAGGGAGTTAAGTTTGTGTGGGATGATGTTTGTGAGAATCGATTTCAGGAGCTAAAGAACCAGTTAACCTCCGCCCCCGTTTTAACACTTCCTGTTAATGGTAAGAGATTTGTAGTATATAGTGATGCCTCAAAGTTGGGGTTGGGGTTGGGGTGCGTATTGATACAGGATGAAAGAGTTGTGGCTTATGCTTCTAGACAGCTAAAGAGGCATGAAGCAAATTACTCTACCCATGATTTAGAGTTAGCAGCAGTGGTGTTTGCTTTAAAAATCTGGAGGCATTACTTGTATGGTGAGCATTGTCGGATATTTACGGATCATAAGAGTTTAACATATTTGCTCACCCAAAAGGAGCTTAATTTGAGGCAAAGGCGATGGTTGGAGTTGATAAAAGATTATGACTTGGTGATAGACTATCATCCGGGAAAGGCGAACGTTGTAGCTGATGCCTTAAGTCGTAAGTCTTCATCATCTTTAGCAGCACTTCAGAGTTGTTATTTTTCAGCATTAATAGAGATGAAATCTCTTGGGGTCTAGTTGAGAAATGGTGAGGATGGATCCTTATTGGCAAACTTCATTGTGTGACCTTCGCTACTTAATCAGATCAAGGACATTCAGAGGTCTGATGATGAGTTAAGAAAAGAAATTCAAAAACTGACTGATGGGGGAGTCAGTGAGTTCAGATTTGGAGAGGATAACGTCTTGATGTTTACAGATCGAGTTTGTGTTCCTGAGGGAAACCAGTTGAGACAAGTGATCATGGAAGAAGCCCATTCATCTGCCTATGCATTACATCCCGAAAGCACCAAGATGTATAGGACTATCAGGGAGAATTATTGGTGGCCGGGTATGAAGCGAGACGTAGCAGAATTCGTAGCAAAGTGTCTCGTATGTCAGCAAGTTAAGGCGGAGCATCAGAGGCCAGCAGGTAAACTTCAGTCTTTACCTGTTCCCGAGTGGAAATGGGAGCATGTAACTATGGATTTTGTTTTGGGATTGCCGCGGACACAGAGGGGAAAGGATGCGATCTGGGTGATCGTAGATCGGTTGACTAAGTCCGCTCACTTTTTAGCTGTCCATAGTACATACTCTATTGAGAAGCTGGCTCAGCTCTATATAGATGAGATTGTGAGGCTACATGGAGTTCCCGTTTCTATAGTGTCAGACCGAGATCCTCGATTCACTTCTCGATTCTAGCCGAAATTTCAAGAAGCTCTCGGAACCAAATTGAAATTTAGCACTGCTTTTCACCCACAGACGGATGGTCAGTCAGAGAGGACTATCCAGACCTTGGAGGATCTGTTACGGGCTTGTGTCATTGACTTTATTGGGAGTTGGGACAGACATTTTCCATTGGTGGAGTTCGCGTATAATAACAGTTTTTAGTCTAGTATTGGGATGGCACCATACGAGGCTTTGTATGGAAGGAAGTGCCGAACTCCGCTCTGTTGGGATGAAGTGGGTGAAAGAAAGTTAGTGAGTGTGGAATTGATCGAGCTAACTAATGACAAGATCAAGGTTATACGAGAGAGGCTAAAGGTAGCCCAAGATAGGCAGAAGAGCTATGCAGATAAACGGAGAAAAGACTTGGAGTTTGAGATCGATGATAAAGTTTTTCTTAAGGTTTGTCCTTGGAAAGGTAATAATTTGAATACTTTGAAGTATTAAATCTTATTGATTATACTATCATGATAAATTATGGTGTTTTATTGGATAATGAAAGGTGTGATTCGATTTGCAAAGAGGGGCAAGCTCAACCCGAGATATATTGGACCATTCCGAATCATTGAAAGGATTGGACTAGTGGCTTATCGGTTAGAATTACCTCCGGAGTTAGATCGGATCCACAACGTTTTCCATGTCTCCATGCTTAAGAAATATGTACCAGATCCCTCTCACGTCCTCGACGCACCTCCGATCGAGTTGCATGACGATTTGAAGTTCGAGGTACAACCTGTGAGTATCTTGGATCGAAAGGATTGAGTACTGAGAAACAAAAGTATTTCAATGGTCAAAGTGTTGTGGAAAAGTGCTCGAATGGAGGAAATGACATGGGAAGTAGAGCATTAGATGAGGAACCAATACCCGCATCTATTTGTCGAATCTGGTAAGTGAAATTTTGAGGTCAAAATTTTATTTTAAGGGGGGTAGAATTGTAAAACCCGACCCTATAAATACATGTCATGACATACATGCATTGAGTAGCATGTTATTAATCTAGAAAAGCACTTAAGAATAGACGAAACCTGATATTGTACCTAACGGTACACTTAAATTGATTTAACCTCGAACCAGTTCAAATAGGAATTGTAGGATGAAATTTAATATTTTATAGTCCAGGAATGACTAAAAATGATTGTTCGGAGTTCGAGGGTTCATTTGGGGTAAAATTAGAAATTTTGATATTCAAGGGCAAAATCGTCATTTTGCCACCTAAGATAATAATTTGATCATGGAGTGAAATTTTTGACCAAGATTAACTATTTGGAGTATAATTTAATGATAGGAAGTGAAAAAGTTTACTTTTGGTGATTTTTGGAGTGTAGGGGCAAAATCGTAATTTTGCCACTCATTGACAAAATTTGAGATTTTGAGAGAATTTAGATCAAATTTGACAAATTGGAGAATGGTATGAGTATAAAGGATGAAAAATATGTCTATGGGCAATTTTTCAGTTTTTTGGGCAAAAATGTAATTTTTCACTTTTACGGGGGCAAAAGTGTAAATTTCAAAAATTACTCCACCGAGACTTTGGATGAGTCTGAGAATTTTATCTAAGCTATGAATATATGAGACAAGTGTATGGTGAAAATTTGGAAACAAATGGATGAAATTTTAAAAATGGGCCAATGGGAAAGTGACATGTGGCATTTTTTTAATGATATAATATTATTTTAATGAAAAGTCAGCCCATTTAAACCCAAATTTTAAGTGCTGGCCAGCCATAAGGAAGAACAAGAGAGGAAATAGAGAGGAAAGGAAGAAAAAAAGAAAAACCAAAGAGAAACAAGAAAATTCAAAGGGAAATTCGCTGTTTTCGACTGTTTACGCGTCTAACGGTAAGATTTTTCGATTTTAGCTTGATTTCTACCTTTCCTATGCCTTTATTTCCATTTAGCATGCTTGAGGAGAGAGATCAAAAAGTGATATCAAGGGCTGGACGAAATTCTAGGGGAGAGAAATTGAAATTTTTAGGTTTTGATTTTTAGTTAAATTGATAGTTTTAGTTAGTTAAATGTGTTTAGAAATTAAATTGGGCAAGAAATCATTAAATTTTCACAATACCCACTCTTGGCTGGATGCTCAATGCTGTACAATGATGATGAATTGATTTTATTCTCAGGAAAATGAAGAGAAAATGATGAAAAACGATTAAACGTGATAAAAAACAAAGTAGAAAATTAACCGACTTAATGTCCCATTTTTGGCCTAATTTTCCAAGGAAGGGAGTGAGCTGATTTTGTTCTTTTTAGAAGGTTATTGGCTGATATTTAATGGTTAGAAATGTTGGAGAGAGAATGGGATGATTTAGAGCTAAAATGGAGCGCGTTAGCAATTTATCGAGCAAAGTGCCAAAAATAGGTTAATACCGCGTTTAAGCCGTTTTACTCGCCTTTAGATATTTATGATAATGTCTGTTTACTCATTGGGATTTTATAATCTCACCACCCTCCTTTCCACCCATTTCAGGTTCAGTATAGACTGTAGATAGCTGATCTCATCGAGGACTACAGTGGGATCTGCATTTTCCAAACCGTAGGTTCACAGTCCTCTTTACTTTTGTTTATTCGGGGGCACTCTTGTTATTGTAAATTAAATTAAATATTTTGGCTTACTGTATTTAAGTATGTATAAATTTATTTAGCTTTTACGCTATAAAAATTATTCACGTATAACTCTATAAATATTGTTTTATAAGAAAATAGAATATTTCCCTTAATATTTCTTTTATTTTCTTATTATATTCAAATAACCGTAATTTCGTTTTAAATGAAGATTTTAGACTTTTAAACTCATTTTGAATATGAATTATGTATTTTGTACTTGTATATTACGTTTTAGCCAGTTTTGAAATTTTTGAGAAAAAAATGACCAAAATACCCTTGTGTGGCGAAAATTTTATTTTGATTGTTTTTTATCTAAAATAGTATATATTCTCTAAAAACTCGATATTTAACAATGATTGCTCACAGGAAAGGAAAGAAACTGATATGTAAGCCTTGCGGGGTTCCGGTTGGCATTCCGGATAATGAGTGTCAATCGGGACGTCGCGGTGATTGTCATGGGCCTGAGGGAGGTTCCGGATAATGAGTGTCAATCGACTTAATGGTACCATTAGGGCCAATATCGTCTTTTAAGAATTCCTCGAACTTCCTAAATATGCAAACATTCTATTGAGCATGTATATGACATCGTAATTATTTTATAGAATAGGGTTTGACAACACTACCCCCCTTAAAATAAAATTTTGTCCTCAAAATTTCACTTATCAAACTCAAAGAAAAGGTGGGGTATTTTCTTCCATTATTTTCACATACTTTCCGTTTATCTCATAGGTATAAAATATCAATCTTCTTAATCATATTAATCCATCTCGTACAGCTTAACCATGCTATAGATCATATTTCCTTGATATTATCTCCTTGATTATTTCCCAGAGTTTCTTATGTTCACATAGTTCAATTTCTGATAAAATTTCTTATCATTGTACTACCTACATCACTCATCATATATTAAGTTTGAATCTTAATTCACTAAAAATCATTCTTCATTTTAGTTTATCACAATATCAACCCCACATATGTGTATATGCCTTATAATCCCATTTATGCTTCCAAGATATATCTTGATTTGATCATTGAATACGATGCAATATCACAATTCCTCATAGTCATCCCTTTGTCCTCAATCATCTTTCATGCCTCTATATTGCTTTGTATCCCATCCTCATACTTATGTGACATGTCAGTCATGAGTCTAACTTGACGTATAGCCATTTGCTCCTTAAGCTTTAATGTTTTCTCATTGCGAAAAGTCTTTCGAATTTATCACATCAGAGTATTCATAAGGTGGATACATATCCATATTTTATAGTTCAAGGTTTAACACAGCGAACACTGTCTCATCATTAAAGTTCTACCCTTATCTATCAATCATAGCTCCCTTGCACACTTACCTATACATTCCTGGGTTACCTACAAGCCACTCATGGCCATCCAACTTTTGCCTTCTTATAGTAAGTCAAACTAATATATTCTCTTATGCTTTTCCATATGCTTCCTTAATAAAGTTCCACTCTTTCATACGAATATAACATCATTCTTCCTTAACCAATTTACAAATTGTACTTGAAATTGCAAGAATTAAAACTAGATTCTCCTCAAGTACTTTTCAATATTAATACTAATATCACTTTTAGCAGATAGCTTCCTTTTTATAATCACATAACTTAGTGCTTGCTTTTACAAGATCCACGGCAGAACTTCTCTTAAGTATTTCCTTAGGGATATCTATTTTAAACTTATGTCTCACAACATGTGATCACTTAACCCGTAACTTAGTCATTTATGTGGCATTCTTTTTGAGGCCCACCCATGTGGCCTCCCCATCCGGGGCCCACTCCAAGGTATTGTTATATCTGTATTGATCCCCTTGGCTTCTCGGCCCTACAAGACCGCATACACCAAGTATCGAACCTCAAACCTTTTACTTCCCCCGAAGGGAACGCCTTTAACCATTTCAGCTTTAACTCATTCATATTGATACCTTCCAAAACCTTAAAACTCCAATTACCAAAACTTAGAATCAAGTTTAATGACGTTAGGTCAACTCGTGAATTCAACTTCACATCTGTCTCATTTTATTCATGCGTCCTAGACATGAAGTGTTCTTAGCAACGCGGCACAGTGGCTATTGGGGTTTACTTGATCAATGTTATTCATCTATATTTAAGGTTACTACACGAATCATTCTCAACCGTTTGGTTTTCCTTCAAGCTTACGTCACAATTTCCATAACCATTTATATCCTCTTGTGCTTATCACATATAATAAGTAAAATAGAAATTTTCAAATTCATCTCATCCTATTCAATCTAACCTGACTTAACCTAACTCGGGGCCACGCAGTGTCAGTGTGGATTTCTTAAAACTTAAAATCGAAAACTTTAAAATCCAAAGTTTTAAAATCAAAATCTTTGATCTTTAAACCATGCTCTAATACCAATAAAATTGTCACGACCCGGAACTCCCCATCGGGCCCATGACAACCGTCGCGACGTCCCGATAGGCACTCATTACCCCGAATGTCGATCGAAACCCAGCAAGGCTTAGCATCAGCTTTCACATCTCCCTGGTGAGCGATAGTTATTAAATCTCATATTTCAAGAAATCATAAGTCGTTTTCAAATCAAAATAATAAAATATTATTTTTTGGCTCACAGGGGCATTTTCGTTATTTTTCTTCAAAAATACCGAAACTCGCCAAAAACATGGTGTAAAAGATAAATATGTTCATACATACTTTAAATCAGATAAATGAAGTATAAAATTATTTTTACAGTGACACGTGGGCCCCCAACTGATCAAGAAGGTGTAGGGTTACGAACCCTTACTTTCTAGGATGCAACTCCGAGATTAATTCTCGTCTTACTCAACTATCAACAAATTGTCCTTAGCCTGAAAAATGGATAGGAAGAGGGGTGAGATTATGATTACATAATCCCAGTGAGTAAACAGAAACCATCTAAACTATCTAAAGGCGAGTAAAGGGACACAATCAAAAATAATTCATTTCAGTAAATTTTTCACAACACGAATATTCATTTCAACCAAATAATCAATATGGCTCGTGAATTTCTCAAAACTTGGCTCATGCCAAATCCTGTACTTGGAGACACCTGGACCAGGGGTATCCAACCGAGTCCGCCAAGGCTGTGAAAAATTTTATTTAATCATAAAACTTGTTTTTATTTTGAAAAAAAAAGCAGTTGTTCCTTGGCGTTGACTGAGTCTCACTTCACGTGGTGGTTAACGTGAAGTGCACTCAAAAAGCCCACCTCAGGAGATACCTTATGCGCCTCTACGACCGAGGTGAGAATATAAAGGAGTTTACCGTGCCCCTCTAATAGGCTGGTCCACGAAACACCGCCACTGCAGTAGCTAATCTTTATTTTATCTACCACCTGATTTATAAAATCCTTATCTGCAGGACATGGCAATTTATTGCAATCTAGCCTCTCAAGGCTGAATACATAGTATATATAATTTTGATACAAATACCGATTTTGCCATTCATGCTCACATATTGTTATAAGCCATATAATTTAAAACACAATTTATAACACAAGCAGGCAATCTCCAATTACTCTATTTTCAAAACCAGTATTCAATTTTCCAGAAAATTTATAAAATCATTTTATAAAATCACAATTTCTCCTAAACCATAGCAATTTACCATTTAAACCCATTTTTCATAAAATCACACAATTGTATAAAACTACTCTAGATAATTAAGACGAAAATAAGTTTACTCACAGGTTTCAAAAGTTCAGACTTCGGGTGTACTCAGCTTAGTGATCCCCAGCCGTAATTTCCCTGCCTTTGTCGAAGGGCACACCGCCTTGACACTGTATAAAATCAAGGAATTTACTACATTGCCCTTAAATTGAAATAACTAATTTAGATCACTAATGCATGGTATGAAATGCAAAAGGTCTAAATTTTGCCTAAACACCGTATTGACCTATTTCAATCTTTTACCCGATAAATTAAAATACGCATCCAATTTAGCTCCAATTGATCCCATTTCTTTTTCTAATGCTTCAAATCACCAATGTCCAGCCAAATAACCCAAAAATCAGCAAAGCCACATTCATATTCCTTCTTGGAAAAATTCGGCCAAAATGGTGCATCATTGTCACAATTTTTCCTACTTGATTTTCTTTCTATAATTCATTAATTCCTACACCAAAAACTGTTATTTCTTAATCAAATCACCTAGAATAACATCCCATTCTTCCTCATTATTCGCTTAGAGAATTCGGCTATTGATGGGCACCAAACTTTTGGTGGTTTTCTTTACTTGTTTTCATGCTACACATCATTAATCACCTAAAAACACTAACATACCTAAAAATCAAACCAATCCAAGATCATTCTCTCTCCATACCCATTTTGACCAGCCATGAATTCATCATGAAAACATGTAATTTAACCATGGAAATTAAGGAAAAATGCATGGGTAAGGTAAATCACTAGCAAAATCAAAGAAATTTTATCTTTGCTTGATCAAATCCTTGAATTCCAACACTTTCTCTTTGATTTTTCCCACCTAGGGTTTGTTCTTCCTTGGTTTCTCTTCTCTTGTGGTTTGGCTGATCACTATGGGAGAAATGGGCTGATTTTTTGCCTTTTTAGAAAGAAATAATAAAATAATAAAAACATGACACATGGCATTTCCTTATTGGTTCAAATTTTAAATATTTGATTTTTAATTCTTTAATTCTCCGCCACACATTTCTCATGTTTATCCATTTCCATGATAAATAAAATCCCTTGGTCTTGACAAGTGTCGGGGTGAAAATTTACAAATTTGCCCCCGAGGTGGCAAAATTACCATTTCCCTCTTATACTCCAAATTATACCGAAATTAAAATTTTTCACTTCTAAACTTCAAATCATACTCCAATAAGTCAAATGGGGCCAAAAAAATCTTTTTTAAAAATTCTCATTTTGTCCCCAAGTGGCAAATGACCAATTTGCCCCTAGATAGTGAAAATTTCGGTTTGACTCCAAATTGATCCTCGAACTCCGAATTACCATTTTGAGTCATCCCTGAACTGTGAAACTCTTAATTTCACCTTAAAATTCCTATTTGAACTAGTTCTAGGATTAATCGACTTAATGGTACCATTAGGGGCAATATCGTCTTTTAACAATTCCTCGAACTTCCTAAATATGCAAACATTCTATTGAGCATGTAAATGACGTCGTAATTATTTTATAGAACAGGGTTTGACACAATACTTACGCTTGTGTAGTAGAATTTTAATTGACAAAAATCTCTCAAGAAAGATAAATAACAAAATAAGCTGGTATGAGATGAAATGTTGAATAAACCCATGATCCTAAGTCTTTAATTTATTACTCTTCTCATCATATTTAGTTTCTGTTGGTTAATTTCTTGTTTATTTGTTTTAATTTTATCTTTGATTAGCTTTTCAATTGTTGGTTAGCTTAAATAAGATTAATTTGTTATATAATTTTAGTATTTAGTGAAACTTTAGAAACAAATCCTTGTGGGAATGATAATCTAGACTTATTGTCTATATTACTTATTCGACATGTATACTTGTGTGTGCAAAATCAACAACAGCAACATCATACAAAGCCTCATCATCCAAGTTACCTCCTATAGTGAATTTCATCAAATATTGAGTAGTTACTAGTACCTCGTGTCTTTTCTTTAGCCACCCAATCTTGTAAGGATGAGGTTGTTTGCTTGCAAGAAGCTTCAATTTGTCTACTGCCTCTTTTGAAATAATATTTTTCATGCTTCTTTCATCAATGACAAGATCACACACTTTACCTTCACAAACAACTCATGTGCAAAAAATACTTCACCTCTTCCAATCTCTTGCTTTCTCATTTATTATTATTGTCATCACTCTTCGTACCACTAAAGACTCACCTTGTGAAGGATAAACATCAATTTCCTTTCAGTTAAAATACTTATAATGTAAAGCCTGACCTTATAAAATACTCGTCATGACATACATGTGATGATAGCATGATTGCATGCTACGAGAGTCCTGAAAAATTTACAAAAGTCGGTATTATACCTAGAGGTATAACAAAGTTAATTTAATCCTCGAACTAGATCAAATAGGAATTTTAAGGTGAGATTAAGAGCTTCACAGTCCATGGATGACTCAAAATGGTAATTCGGAGTTTAATGATCAATTTAGAGTCAAACCGAAATTTTCACTATCTAGGGGTAAAATGGTCATTTGCCACCTGGGGACAAAGTGAGAATTTTAGAAAAGATTTTTTTGGTCCCATTGGACTTATTGGAGTATGATTTGAGGTTTAGAAGTGAAAAATTTTAATTTCGATATAATTTGAAGTATAGGGGTAAAATGGTAATTTTGCCACCCCAGGGGCAAAATTGTAATTTTCCACCACCAGGACATTTGTCCAGCACATGGTCTTCCTTTATCCACATTTTTGACCTTTGACTAATCATGTGGAGGAGATAAAAAGTTTAAATTTTTTAAGTTTTAAAAATGGACCAATAAGAAAATGCCATGTGTCAAGCTTAGGATATTTTATTATTTAACTTAAAAATCAGCATAAATCAGCCCATTACTCTCCAAATATTCGGCCAAGCAAGGAAGAGAGGGGAAGAAAGGAAGAACAAACCCTAGGTGAGGAATTTCAAGAGAAAAAGTGTGGAAAATTAAGGAAAACAAGTGAAAAAGGTATGATTTTTCAACTTAAGCTTGAAGCTATTTTCCTTAAGCATTTCTCCTTATTTTCCATGCTTAAATTACATGTTTTTATGATGAATTGTTGGCTGATCAAAATGGTTATGGAGAGAGAATGAAGTTAGATTAATTTGATTTTAAGTTATGTTAATGTTTTTAGTTAGTTTAGCATATTTAGAAACAAAACAACAAGAAAAGAATTCATTTTCCTCCATTACCATTATTGGCCAAATTTTGTAGGGAAATATTGGCTGCTGATCTTGATGTTTATTTAAGGAATTGTGATGAATAATGATGAATTATGAGCCTAGAAAAATAATGAGAATTTTCGGAGCAAAAATACGAATTTTTACCCACTAAGGGTATTTTCGTAATTTGCTACCGAGACTGATAATTTGCACCACACTGAGGGACATTAAGTCAATTTGGGTGCAATTGAGGTATAGAAACTGAAAAAAATTAATTTGGAGTTTAAACAGATGCGTATATCGATTTATCGGGTAAAAGATCGAAATAAGCTAACACCACGTTTAGGCAAAATTTAGACATTTTTGCATTCCATATCATGCATTAGTAGTCTAAATTAGTTTAATTTCAATTTAGTACCAATGTGGTGAATTTCTTGATTTTGTACTATGTCAAGGTGGTGAGTTCTCCGATAAAGGCAAAGGAATTGCACCTGAGGACCAGTAGCCTGAGTATTTCGAGAATTTGCACTCTAGATATTGTGAGTAAACTTACTGTCATTTTAATTATCTAGGATGATTTTTAGATGATTTCATTAATTCTATGGAAAAATGGTTTTAAAAAGGTAAATTTTCATGTTTTATGAATAAAGGTGTTCCAATGAAATTAATTTATAAATTGTTTTGAAATTAATAGTGATTTTGAAAAAAATAGAGTACACGGAGACTATTAATCGTGGCAATTTGATTGTTTAAATTGATTGGCTTATGATAAATCGGGCATGATTGGCTAGTTGGCAATTGTATTGAAATACGAATTGTTTGGTTGCCTTGAAAGACTGCGAATTACAAAATTGCCATATCATGTTATTGAGTTTTATTGTACGGTGGATTATATATTAATTAATCACTGCAGTAGGGGGTTTCTGTGGATCAGCCTTTTAGAGGGGCACGGTAAACCCCATTATATTCTTACCTCGAATGGAGAGGCACGTAGGCTATCTCCTGGGGTAAAGCTTAGGGTTCACTTCATGCCAAACCAACACGTGAGGGGGAACTCAGCCAACGCCAAGGAACGGCTATGTTTTCAAAACAAAAACATGATTTATGTGAAATGTGAATTTTAATAGCCTTGGCGGTCTCGGTAGGATGCCTAGGCCAAGGTGTCCCTGAGAATGGATATATGGTACAAGTCTAGTTCTTATGAAATTCATAAGCCTCTTTACGTATTTTGAATGAAATGTATTCTAATGATGTGATCCAGTTTATGATAATTTACTTTATTGTCTCCATGTACTCAACTCTAGATGTTTATGATGATGTCTGTTTACTCATTGGGATTTTATAATCTCACCACCCTCTTTTCCACCCATTTCAGGTTTAGTATAGACTATAGATAGCTGATCTTATTAAGGACTACCGTTGGATCTGCATTTTCCAAATCGTAGGTTCACAGTCCTCTTTACTTTTGTTTATTCAGGAGCTCTCTTGTTATTGTAAATTAAATTAAATATTTTGGCTTACTGTATTACAGTATGTATAAATTTATTTAGCTTTTACGCTACAAAAATTATTTACGTATAACTCTATAAATATTGTTTTATAAGAAAATATAATATTTTACTTAATATTTTTTTTATTTTCTTATTATATTCAAATAACCATAATTTCGTTTTAAATGAAGATTTTAGACTTTTAAACTCATTTTGAATTGGAATTATGTGTTTTGTACTTGTATATTACATTTTAGCCAGTTTCGAAATTTTTGAGAAAAATGACCAAAATACCCTGTGAGACAAAAAATTTAATATTTTATTTGTTTTAAGTTGTAAACAGCTTAAAATCTTTTAGAACACGATATTTGACAATGGTTGCTCACAAGAAAAATGAGAAACCGATAGTAAAGGCTTGTGGGGTTTCGGGTTGATATTTCGGGCAATGAGTGTCTACTGGGACACCGCGACGGTTGTCACGGACTTGAAAGGAGTACCGGGTCGTGACATATAATGAGAAGTAATTTGTTCATTACTCTCAGTTAACCTAGCTCGAATTGATAGGTTATTGAACTTCAATGTATACTCTTCAATAGTCATGTTATTTTCTTTCAAACAATGAAACTTTTCATATAATTCCATAGTAGAATCAACAGGTAAAAATTTCTTTCATAATTTACATTTCATGTGCTCCTAAGTACTAACTTTAAGCTTCCTTTGTCGTGCACGTTGCTCTTCTACTCTCTTCCACCATTGAAGTGCAATATCTTTCAATTTTAGCTTTACAAATAATACTATTTTATTTTCTACCATAAGTTTCCATTCAAAGTAATTTTCCAAACTGGCTTCCCAATCCAAATAATCCTTTGCATGAAACTTCTCATGTAAATCAGTTACTTCGATCATGATTCGTCCACCATTTAAATCAAGTGCGTCTAATAATTAGCCTTCCAATCCAACTCTTGTCACTTGATTTGTAGGTCCGTCTTCATGAAAGAGTTCTTAATCTCAAATTCATCATCATCCTCAAGATCTTAAATCTCAAAAGGGTTGTGGTCACCCTTCGGATTATTCATTTTAGCTCCCACTAGTTCCTAATGTTACAAGGCTTACACATTGCCCGAGTTAAGTCATCAATCATTCTTCGCATCTCAGCCAACTCAGTTCGTTGGGGCTAGTTGCCTTTAATTCGACCTTTGCCTTGGTCAACCATAGTCTCCTATATAAAAAAAAATCCTTATAAGACAGTGAGATCGTTTGCTCTGATACCATTTGATGTAGTTGGAAAGTTTAGGGCAATTAGAACTCAACAATTAGGCTTGAATATGTTTGATTGTGTTTGGAACAATAGAAAGATAATTGCATTCTAAAGAAATCTCTTGAATAAAAATTTAGAATAAACAAAAATTATAATAATCCTCTATCTAGGACCACTTATTTATACTAGCTAATATAAATCCAAATCAAATAAAAAGATTAAAATCTTACTCCTAATAAAAATCCTCCTCTTAATAAATAAAACTTAATGTACTAAAATCCTAATAAAGATAGAAAAAGAATCATGAACTAAACAAAATAAAGAAAATAAAATCTTAAACCAACTAAAATACTAAATAGAATTCTAAATTCTAGATGCACCTGCATCATTACATTTCAAGCCTTTAATGAATATTACATATTAGTTGGAACAACTGTTAAACATCTTGTTGCTCATGTTCATATACAAAATGATCCAGCAGAATCATTTATTAAATACTTCCAACTGATTGTAAAGCCATTACTTATGAAATCTAAACTCTTAATTTCTGCTTGCAAGCATGCCATTTTGGATGCAATATTACTTGTGCACATCAGGCCAACGAGTTATCATAAATTCTCTCTTATACAACTGGTTTATGGTCAGGAACCAAATATTTCCTATTAGGCCATTGCTAATTTTTTCATCCACCGTGAAGAAGGAATTGATCATTTGATCAGTGACAAAAATATCCAAGAATGAAATTGCTTTATAGTTTGTTGGTATATTTTAGTAGTACAATTCTATTATGAAGATGCTTTTATATGTTTTTCATTATATATAAATGATATGTGATTATTATGTATTTTAATTCTATATTTAATGTTCTCTTATATTAACTTGTAAGTTTCTTACTCTATGTATTTATTTTATTGAAGACATATATTGATATTTATCCAATAGTAAAAGATTAATTAAAGGCTCTAGAAGAGGCAATATTTTACTATCTAGAGGAACAAAGTTCATAATAAATGATGCATTATTTTCTACTAAGTCTCAAAAAAATTTATTAAGTTTTAAAGATATTTGTTTGAATGGATATCATATTAAGACAACGAATGAAAAAGATACTTAATACTTCTATATTACATCTATTATCTTAGGTAAAAAGTATGTGTGGGAAAAATTACCCACTTTCTTTTCGAGATTGTACTACACAAAAATTAAAATTATTGAAACTCATGGAATAGTAAACCAAAAGTTTACTAATAATTTTAGTGTTTGGCATGACCGGTTCTACCATCCCAAATCAATAATGATGTGAAATTTTTTCGAAAATTCATGTGGCCATCCATTGAAAATTCAAAATATTTTTCAATCTAATGAATTCTCATGTACCGCTTGCTTTTAAGGTAAATTAATTATAAGGCCATCATTAGCCAAAGTTAGGGTTGAATCCTTGACATTTTTTGAATGTATTTAAGGTTCATATATGTGAACCCATACATCCACTATGTGAACTATTTAGATATTTTATAGTTTTAATTGATGTATTGACTAGATGGTCACATGTGTGTTTATTATTAACTTACAATTTGGTATTTTTAAGATTACTCGCCTAAATCATTCATTTGCTAGCATATTTTCCTGATTATACAATCAAGACTATTTGTCTTGACGATGCTGGTGAATTTTCATCTCAACCTTTTAATGAATATTGTATATTAGTTGAAATAACTATTGATTAACCTATTACTCATATTCATACACAAAATGATCTAGTAAGAATCGTTTATTAAATACTTTCAACTAATTGCAAGGCCAATGTTGATGAAATCTAAACTCCTGATTTTTGGTTAGGGGTATGCCATTTTGCATGCAACATCACTAGTACGTATCAAGCTAACGAGTTATCATAAATTCTTTATTATACAATTGGTTTCTGGTTAGGAACCAAATATTTTTCAAATAAGAATTTTTAGATGTGCAATATATGTCTCAATTGCTCCACCACATCATACAAATATGGGTCCTCAAAGGAGGTTAGGAATATATGTTTGACACAAATCTTCGTCTATAAGTAAACATTTAGAACCATTAAAAGGAGATGTATTCATAACAAGGTTTGACGATTGTCATTTGATGAAATAAATTTTCCAACATTAGGAAGAGAAAATAAGCAGCTGAAAAAAGAAATTTCTTGGAATGCATTATCATTATCTACTTTTGATTCTCGCACAAATCAATGTGAACTTGTGTTGGAGATCGGATCTTTGTGCCTAGATGTGTTTGTGTAAGCCATGGATTTCAAAAAAAAATTCTTTTAAGGAAACAAGCAATCCAAATACGTAAATGGAATTTGCACATCATACTTATTACAAATACTATAATCACATCCATAAAAATCAAGAATCTATAAAGAATGATAAGCACAACTTTCCCTGATCTCGTTCCTCAAATTTGATTACATTAACAAGCAATGTGTGACAAATTTGTCCTTGATCCCATTCAAACTGGATAAAACAGTAAGCATAAAAATTGTAGCCCTGTTTCTTATATTTCCAATGCCTTTAGAATCATAATATTTGGACCTTCAGAGCGAAAGTTATATGCAAATTACTAAAACAGATCTTGCTTTTGTATGATTGTTGATTCTTGACTCCTAGTGAATTGTAATTAATTCACCACCACACCAAAAGCTATTAGATCATTACTTGCTTATGCATGTTTCATGAATTTCAAACTATTTCAAATGGATATGAAAAGTACTTTTTTAAATGGTTTTATTCAAGAAGAAGTTTATGTCAAAACACCCCTTAGTTTTGAAGACTTTGAGAAATTTGATTATGTTTATAAATTGCACAAAGCTTTGTATGGACTAAAGCAAGCTCCTAAAGCTTGTTACAAAAGACTTTCAAAATTTTTGGTTGAAAAAGGTTACATTAGAAAAAGTGATGATACAACATTATTTATTAAGAAATGCTTGAATTATTTGATTGTAGTTCAAATTTATGTGGATGATATTATATTTGGTGCTACTAATGAAGTTTTGTGTGAGAATCTCGTTAAAGAAATGTAAGGTGAGTTTGAAATAAGTATGATAGGCAAATTGAAATTTTTCCTCTACCTTCAAATCAAACAATGTGAAGATGACATCTTCATTAATCAGAAAAATACATAAAAGAAATGCTAAAGAAGTTTAATGTGATGAAGTTAAAATCAAATTGCACTCTAATGAGTCCTTCCACCAAGCTTGATAAAGATGAGAAAGGAAAGAATGTGGACCAAAAGCTCTATAAAGGTATGATTGGTGCATTACTCTACTTAACTGCCAATAAACCTAACATACTGTTTAGTGTATACTTGTGTGGAAGATTCCGACCATATCCCAATGAATCACATTTGGCTATTGTGAAAAGGATCTTCAGGAATTTGACGATACGATATTTTTTTCTAGACCTAAGTTCAATTCTCTTTTAAATGCTAAAAGGATTTTGAGGTATTTTCATGTCATCTTCAAGAATTCACTAATGATACGGTACTTTTCTCTAGACTTGAGTTCAATTCTCATTTAAATGCTAATAGGATTTTGAGGTATTTTCAAGTCATCTCTAGGCTGCAAATCAATCTCCATACAAGTTGTATTTATGGCATCAACATAGAGCACGGAAGAATTGGTGAGTGGGCTAATAAAATCCTATATAAGGCAAAGAATTATCCATCTACCTATTTAGGACTCCCACTAGGTGTTGCTGCAAATTCGATTTGAATGTGGGATCTGATTATTGAGAAATTTGAAGCTCGACTAGTGACATGGAAATCTAAGACCCTTTCTATGGAAGGAAGAGTGACTCTCCTACGTTCGGTAGAGAAAACAAATGTTTCAAGAATAATTGCAATGATGAAAAGTATAAGAGTAAAGAAATGTTGTAGCGGTGGTAAGGAAAAGAAGACTAGAAAAGTTGCAAAGTGTGAAGACAAAAAGTTAAGAAAATAAGTAATGATGCAACCTCATATAATAGTGGCTACAATCCTTCTTGAAGAAGATACCATGTTCCAAAATCTTTCTCTACTCAGGGCACCGACAAAATGGATTTTATATGAAAAAGTCGATAGAAAGTAGAAAAAAAAGAATCTAGGTTTTCGTTCTGACAAAGTAAGAACAAAAAAGGTCAGTTACTAATGATTCAAATAAAATGGCCAAGGCACAAGCTATGTGTGAGACCTTGATTTTTATAGACTCGTAGCTAGAAGTAGACGTGATATCACGGACTAGGTGTAATTTCATCATTTCCTTAGTGAGCCCCTAGAAGTATGCTTTCAAACAATATTAAGGCCTAAGTAGGCCTAAGGCATAAATGAATGATGGAAATAAGGATAAAATGACAAAGGAAATAGAAATAATGATGATTTCCAAGGTATGGGTAAAATGGTCATTTTTTATCTCAAGTCAAAAGTTTTAAGTTTTCGTGAACCCGAGTGTTTCTAGACTATTATGAACTTTGTCTTAGTGCCAAAAGAGTAAAAAGATTGCACAAAGGATTGGAGGAAAACAAAGCCAACTTGTTAAAGGCATTTTCGTAATGTAAATGGAGTTGGATAAGCTTTAGCTATAAATATCATTTTTCAGCAACTTCTTCTCATTTTTCCAGTAGCTTCTTCATCTTTTTCCTCCCATCTCACGTTTCTTTCATCCTCCTTGGAAGCTTGTTTTGAAACCTCCATAACTTCTCTCAAGTTAGTTTCAATTTTTATGCTTTTGTGCACCTTTTCATTGAACCTTTTGTGCTCTTTCACTCTCTCACTTTAAAACCCTTGAAAAGTCTTACTTCCATACTTCCTCTCACTAGTTAGGTGTTTTAGAGAGAGAAAGAGGGAGCTTCTATAATAGCTTGAAAATTTTTGGAAAGAAACTCAATTACAAAGCTACCAAGGTGAGTAGTGAATTAGAGTTGATTTTTTTTAAGTTATTGAAAATGGCTAGTAGATAGATTTGTAAATTTTTTTGTAGTTGAGGATATTTATTCATCTTTAGTGTAATTAGAACAGTGAAAGTAAATAGTCGCTTAATGGCAATTGGAAGCTAGTTAGGGATAACTAGTAGAACATGATTTAGGAGATAGCTTTTAGAATTATGGTTATTTGAATTCAGTTAATTGTGATGCTAATGTGATGATAGGTTCCAACGAAGCCCTACCACCCCATTTGGACCATTAGAGGAAGTTGGAGTTGGGTAAAGATTTAACAAATACTGGTGAGTGAACTTGCATTAAAATCATTTGGGATAAATGTGTAAATGTTTGAGTGAATTACTTGAAAGGTTTTAATTATCTTTTTCTTTAAAATGTATACGGGAACAAGCTTTTAATGAAATGTTTTGCATTGTGAAATGTGACTATGATGAGTCCATGTACTCTTCTATTTCTTTGGTATACATACATATGTGTTGTGCCTTGATAGATAATATTGTGTAATAAGTATGACTGTGCATGTGTGGTGTGGGAGAGCCCATGCCGATAATGATGTGGGCAGGAGTGCGTGTGATGATGATATTGAAATGTTCGAGTAAGGAGTGCACATGATGATGATATTGAAATGTGCGAGTAGGGAGTGCACATGATGATGATATTGCCTTGTGTGTGTGGGCGGGATGGTATGCATGATGATGTATGTATATTCAAATATATATATATATATATATATATATATATATGTTATAGAAAGTTTATGAAAATAATTGTGATTGTGTTGTATGTTGGCATTGTTAATTGCTCCCAAATTACTTTTCATTTTAGCAAGAAAATGGCTTTTATTGTAACAAGACTTTTTTTAACTAAGTTGCTCTATTTTTCACTGCAGCGAGAAACTCTCGGGTTGGAGGGGGTTGCACTGGCCTGATTCTCACTGCAGAGAGAATGTATTCTCATTGCAGTGAGAAATTTGCTGAAGTTTTTCGCTGCAACGAGAAACTCTCGAGTAGTTCCAAAATTCTAGTGTAGTGCTTTCACTTTGATAATGATTTTGACCACCTTTCAGTCAGAATTGGGCAAAGTGGTAAACACCAAAGTTGTAGCCCAGTCTCTTAGATTGCAAGTGACCTAAAAATCATGTCAATTGGACTTCTGTAGTGGGAGTTATGCTTGAAAAACCGAAGCACATGCAAGCCAAGACTACCTTTTCATTGTAACGAGAAAACCCTTTGTTCGCTTGTCTTGCTTGGTCATTGGTGAAATTTTCATTCTATTCAACTTTATGGTTTAGCAAGGATCTTGTAACATTAAGGGATTAAACATTCAAAGTTTGGAATGAGGAGTTTTAACCAAAAATTAGACTAAATTGCATGGTTTTATCGTAAGTGCATCATGTTTTCTAAAACATTCCTTATCGTTGCTTGTTCCCTTCTTATGTTCACTCACTGAGTTTATACTCACTCTTTTAAATTGCATGTTTTCATATCCATAAAAAGTTGGGACCGAGACTAAGGCGTCTACTTGCATTCACTCTTGGTAGGTATCATGGCATTCGATAGTAGTACCTTCGCCAAAGTCACTCCACTGGTC
Organism: Theobroma cacao; assembly: GCF_053813885.1. Classification (NCBI taxonomy): domain Eukaryota; kingdom Viridiplantae; phylum Streptophyta; class Magnoliopsida; order Malvales; family Malvaceae; genus Theobroma; species Theobroma cacao. The sequence continues at coordinate 34,885,202 of NC_142647.1, read as the reverse complement.
GTCGAAGTCTTTTATATGAGTACATGTACGTTAAATGTAAATTGCTAGTAATCACTTGCCAAAGATGCATGTATAGTTTGGAATGATGGTGCCATTATGAGATGGCTATGAATAACCTTATTTTGAGATCATACAAATGTAAATTTTTGGTATCGATGTTGTATTATGAAAATACGTCTAATTGCAAATTATAAATGTTGGTCTAGTAATGGTGATGGAAAATTGTAGGGATGGTGAACGGGATTACGTAAAGAGGCTTGCTTGGGCTTAGTGGGTTACGTCCACTGGGCCCATGCGCCAGTCATGGCTTAAAATTTAGGTCGTGACACTATGCTATATGGAAGATGCTAAGCAAGAAGCTAATTGAGACTGCAAGGAGATATGCACATTCTATTTAACATGGATCAATATGCATGAGTTGTAATGTTGTGTCTTGATTCTATTCTTAAATCAGTAGCATGGCATCTTAACTTAATTCATGAAACTTTAATATGTATGAGCTACAAAGAGAAAAATTTATCCAATTACACATTATTTGGCCATTTAAAATAACATAATTTGGCCAATTAAAATTCATTCATGAATCATCCAATTTATTTTTAAATAAATTAAGATATTTTAAAGATAAATCTTAAATTTGATCAATTAAGATTCACTTATTAGTCATCCAATTTATCTATAAATAATTAAGATAATTTAGAGATAAAACTAAATTTCAACCAATCAAAATTCAAAAACTCAAAGTTTGATCGATCAAAAAACTATTTGTGAGTTATCATACTTTATCTCTAATTAAATTAACACATAATTTAGAAAAAAGAAGAAGAAGAAGATTTTAAAAACTTAAATTTTTTTTCAAAATCTCAAGAATCAAGTTCTGAAGAATTGACAAATTCTGAAAAAATAAAGAAATTTCAAAAAAGTCAATTTACTTTTCAAGAAATCATTTTTCAAGATCTTATTTCAACTCAAGAAAAGAGATTAATTTTGTTTATTCAAAATTAAGTAATCAAGACTCTTAAAAGTAGAGTTTTATTGAAAAAAAGAATTAGAATTAATTTTTTTTAAAAAAAAATCTCGAAAGATTATATTTACATGTCGAATTAGTAAAATTATAGATTTATAATGTCTTTGAATTTTTCCTTGCATGTATAACTTAACCTGAAGCAGTTGCAGAATAGTCATCTCCCACATGCGCTGCATACGGCCACACTGTTTGGAAGGCAACAGTTGAAGACATTTTCTGAAAAAGACTGCCATTTGGTTGTTTGCTTTTGTTTGTTCAAACCTAGTATATTCAGCAAGCTCAAGGAATGTGTAAAAGACACATGCGCAATCAAAGAAAACAGAAAAACTGTGTTTTCTCTCCTTCTTAATTATTTAGTCAAATTATACAATTAGTTTCTTTACTTTATTAAAATAATAGATTTAATCACTGCATAATAATTTTTAAAATTAAATCCTTATACTTTTCAAAAATGGCAATATCAGTCCATTTAGTTAAAAATTTTTTGTTATCTATTTTGATATGGAGTTTGGTTGGGTTGACCTGACATTTTATTGTTGATGTGGTATTAAATCTGAAGACATAACGATGATAATGTAACATTTCACTAATGATTTAATAGTAATATCGATATGAGTCTATGAAATGATCAATTACTAGTATAGATTTTATTCAAATAATAGATTTAATCACTATATAATAATTTGTTAAATTAATTCCTTATACTTTTCAAAAATAACAATATCAATCCAATTAGTTAAAATTTTTTTGTTATCTATATTGATATTGCTGGAATGAGCCCTGCATCTAATTGAAATTAGTTAAGACTTGATTCCAATCATGCAACAATATCATTCATGTTGAATGATTAGAGGTTTTCCTTCATCAATAAGACATCAATTATAATGAGTTATAAGTCTAATTGGATGAAGTCCATGAGATTAATATGCCTTGCAAGGGAAATGTAATGGGTTGCTGTTATGAGATCCTTATGCATCAAAGCATAATCTCAAAATGTTCTTGGTCAATGTATCATTGAGACTGGACGTCAATGATGCTTAGAGACTATTATATTCTTTATTCCTTACTTTGGAAATAAACAATTGATCTCATAGATTGAAATATAAAGATACTTGAAACTAGAATATAGATGCTTGCTTAGGAGAGCAAGTTCACTGAATATGACTTGCCATAAGAAGTGCATTTGGTAACACACTCCAGTGTCTATACAACACTTTTCATGTGTCAGTCGTGTAAATACTCCCTAGACTTGAGACACCAAGTTGTCATATATGTGGAGTGCTATGCTTTGATTTTATCCTTACGGGTGCCTAACCAAGGATGCCAAAACAGGATACTTTTGGGTATAGTATGAAGCATGTGAAGGCAACTGAGTGGTCAAGATAAGAATCATCACCTTAATTGTTTTAGAAGACATATCTTATCAGTTCTTAGTTAACAATAGCTTATTGAAGTCCTTGGCCAAGGCGACATGGAGATTATGAAAATGATTTCATAACTCTCTACAAAGCTAATGCTATAATTGTAGGAACAAATATGAAGGTCAATAAGAGTAAACATTGTACCAAACTCTTATCATCTTCGGGATATATGATAAAGGAATGAATTACACTGATCGACTGCACACTGAAAGGTTGTCAAAGAATCCTTTGACTCTCCTAACAATTGGGTGGCCATCATGCATTGCAAAATGCCAATCTTGGTCTATAGAATTGATTATAAATTAATTGATTGAAATTTATATTAATCATTTAAGTCATTAATCAATTCCATTGCCAACATTTTAGGAACCTAATGGGTCACACATAATGATTGCATTTGAATGAAATTGGGAGAGTGATTGTCAAACCCTGTTCTATAAAATAATTACGACGTCATTTACATGCTCAATAGAATGGTTACATATTTAGGAAGTTTGAGAAATTGTTAAAAGACGATATTGCCCCTAATAGTATCATTAAGTCGATTAAGCCTTGAACTAGTTCAAATAGAAATTTTAAGGTGAAATTAAGAGTTTCACAGTTCAGGGATGACTCAAAATGGTAATTCGGAGTTCGAGGATCAATTTGGAGTCAAACCGGAATTTTCACTATCTAGGGGCAAAATGATCATTTGCCACTTGGGGACAAAATGAGAATTTTTAGAAAAGATTTTTTTTGGTCCATTTGACTTATTGGAGTATGATTTGAAGTTTAGAAGTGAAAAATTTTAATTCCGGTATAATTTGGTGTATAAGGGTGAAATGGTAATTTTGCCACCCCGAGGGCAAATCGGTAAATTTTCACCCCCGACACTTGTCAAGACCAAGGGATTTTATTCATCATGGAAATGGATAAACATGAGAAATGTGTGGTGGAGAATTAAAGAATTAAAAGTCAAATATTTAAAATTTGAGCCAATAAGGAAATGCCATGTGTCATGTTTTTATTATTTTATTATTTCTTTATAAAAAGGTAAAAAATCAGCCCATTTCTCTCATAGTGATCAGCCAAACCAGAAGAGAAGAGAAACCAAGGAAGAACAAACCATGGGTGGGAAAAATCAAAGAGAAAGTGTTGGAATTCAAGGATTTGATCAAGCAAAGGTAAAATTTCTTTGATTTTGCTAGTGATTTACCTTACCCATGCATTTTTCCTTAATTTCCATGGTTAAATTACATGTTTTCATGATGAAATTATGGCTGGTCAAAATGGGTATGGAGAGAGAATGATCTTGGATTGGTTTGATTTTTAGGTATGTTAGTGTTTTTAGGTGATTAATGATGTGTAGCATGAAAACAAGTGAAGAAAACCACCAAAGGTTTGGTGCCCATCAATAGCCGAATTCTCTAAGTGAATAAAGAGGAAGAATGGGATGTTATTCTAGGTGATTTGATTAAGAAATAATAGTTTTTGGTGTAGGAATTAATGAATTATGGAGAGAAAATTAAGTAGGAAAAAATCACAGAGTTAGTGTACCATTATTGGCCGAAAGTTCCAAGAAGAAAAATGAAGATAAATTTTGCCTAATTGTGTGTTAATTAGTTGTGCTTGGTGAATTGAGGGATTGGAAAAGAAATGGAGCAAGTTGGAGTGAAATTGGACGCATTGGCCAATTTATTGGATGAAAAATCGACTTAGGTCAATATCGGGTCTAGATGGCTACCTGTGCATTTTTCATTTCATATCATGCATATATATCGAGCCTGAAATAGCTTATGACTGTTAGACACAATTTAATTGAAATATGTGCCATGGATTATGGCTAGGTGGTGAGCCATTAGATACGGGTAAAGGACTGTACCCACGAACTGAAAATAGGAGTATATCGACTCCTAGAACAGTGAGTAAACTTACTATCGTCTTAATTATCTAAAGTAGATTTATTTAATTGTGTGATTTTATGAAAAAATGGTTTAATTAAAAAATTATTGTGTTTTATGGGAAAATGGGATTTTATAAAATAATTTTATAAAATTTTGAAAATTTAATAATGATTTCAAATATAGAGTAATTGGAGACCTATACTATGATTGTGTTGTTTATCCATGATTTTACATTAAATGGCTTATGATAAATGTGGGTATGACTGGTTATTTTTATGATTTAAAGAATATGTGAATTGCTTTGATTTGCCTTGAATGTGTTAAGTGAGCCATGTCATACTATTGTGATTTTATTGGTTGGTGGATTATAAAGTGGGCACTGCAGTGACGGGGGTTCAGTGGGCTAGCCTAATTAGAGGGGCACGGTTCCCAATTATTGAGCTTACCTCGATTGGAGAGGCGCGTAGGATAACTCCCGAGGTAGGATTTGAGTGCACCTCACGTTCGGGCCACCACGTGAGAGTGAGACTCAGCCAACTCCAAGGAACGACTGTGTTGTCAGAGGTGAAATGTGTTTGTGTGTGTGACAATAAACAGCCTTGGCGGTCTCGGTAAGATGCCTCTGTGGGGTATCCCTGAGAATGGATTTTTGGTAAGGGCCAAGTTTTGAAAAGTGCATAAGCCATGTTGAGTAATTGAATGAAATCCAATTATTTATATGGGTTGGGATGAATTATTTTAATTGTCTCCTATTACTTGGCTTTAGATTATTTTGATGATGTCTGTCTACTCACTGGGATTTTATAATCTCACCCCTTCTTCCTATACATTTTTCAAGTTCAAGACAATTTTTTGATAGTTGATTAAGACGAAAATTAATCTCGGAGTTGCATCTTAGAAAGTAAGGGTTCGTAGCCCTACATATTCTTAGTCAGTTGAGGGCCCACGTGTCACTGTAAAAGTAATTTTATTCTTCAGTTATTTAATTTAAAATATGTATGAATATATTTAGCTTTTACACCATGTTTTTGGGGAGTTTTGCTATTTTGGAAAAAAATGACGAAAAATGCCCATGTGAGCCAGAAAGTAATATTTTATTGTTTTGATTTGGAAATGACTTATGATTTTTTTTTTAAATGTGAGATTTAATAATTGACGCTCACTGGGGAGATGCAGAAGCTGATGCTAAGCCTTGCGGGGGTTTCGATCGGCATTTGGGGTAATGAGTGCCTATCGGGACGTCGCAGCGGTTATCACGGGCTCAATGGGAGTTCCGGGTCGTGACAGTGATGATTTAAGTTAGACTTAAATCATATGCTAGGTAATTAACTTCTATAAACTTAATTAACATAGTTTAATTGTCAAGCCCGACCTTATAAAATACTTTCCATGTCATTCATATGATTGACAATATGCTTGCATACTTGGAAAGCCCCGAAAGAAAAATCGTTAAAAGACGACAATGTACCAAATGGTACAATTAAGTTAATTTAAGCCTCGAACTAGATCAAATAGAGAATTTAAAATGAAATTAAGAATATTAAAGTCCCAGAATGGTTTAATATGGTGATTTGGAGTTCGAGGATCAATTTGGAGTCAAACCGAAATTTTTACTATCTAGGGGCAAAATGGTCATTTGCCACCTAGGAACACAATCGGAATTTTAAGAAAAGAATTTTTTTTTTTGGCTTCATTTGACTTATTGGAGTATAATTTGAGGGTTTGGCAGTGAAAAAGTTTAATTCAGGTGATTTCTAGAGTGTAGGGGTAAAATCGTAATTTTACCACCCGTGGACAAAATTTGAGATTTTGAGAGAATTTAGATCAAATTTGATAAATTGGAGAATGGTATGAGTATAAGGGATGAAAAATATGTCTATGGGCAATTTTTCAGTTTTTGGGGCAAAAATGTAATTTTTGACTTTTACGAGGGTAAAAGTGTAAATTTCAAAAATTACTCCACCAAGACTTTGGATAAGTCTGAGAATTTTATCTAAGCTATGGATATGTGGGACAAGTGTATGGTGAAAATTTGGAAACAAATGGATGGCTAGAATTTAAGGAATTAATAAAACATTAAAAAAATGAATAAAATAATATTATATTATTTTAGCCTTTAAAAAGGTAAACATTCCAGAATTCTCATCTTCTTCAGCTGTCCAAACCAGGGGTGAAAAGGGGGAAAAAAAACAAATAAGAACCCTACCTGAAATTTTGGGGAAAATCAAGAGAAATCTAGAAATCAAGCATTAAAAAGGTAAATTTCATTGATTTTCCTTGTGATTTTCACTACCCATGCATTTTTTTCTCATTTCCATGCAAAATTAGAAAGTGGGTATGGACACCCATGCTGGCCAAACCTCCATGGATGAGTTTTGAGCTTGATTTTTGGTTGATTTTAATTGAATTAAGTAATTTTAGTTAAGTTATATTGAAATATAGCAAAAATAAGCTAGAGATATAATTTTCTCCCATTGAAACCCATTATGCTGAATTTTCTAGGGGGAATATTGGCTGCTGATCTTGATGTTTTTTTGAGGAATTATGATGAATAATGATGAATTATGAGCCTAGAAAAATAATGGGAATTTTCGGAGTAAAAATATAAATTTTTACCCACTAGGGGTATTTTCGTAATTTGCTATCGAGACAGATAATTTGCACCACGCTGAGGGACATTAAGTCAATTTGGGTGCAATTGAAGTATAGAAACTGAAAAAAATTAATTTGGAGTTTAAACGGACGCGAATATCGATTTATCGGGTAAAAGACCGAAATAGGCTAACACCGCATTTAGGCAAAAATTTAGACATTTTTGCATTCCATATCAAGCATTAGTAGTCTAAATTAGTTTAATTTCAATTTAGTACCAATGTGGTGAATTTCTTGATTTTGTATTGTGTCAAGGTGGTGAGTCCTCCGATAAAGGCAAGGGAATTGCACCCGAGGACCAATAGTCTGAATATTTCAAAAATCCCCACTCTAGACACGGTGAGTAACCTTACCATCATTTTAATTATCTAAAGCATGTTTTTATTCGGTTTTGGTGAATTTTATGAAAATGAGTTCAAATGGTAAATTTTTATGTTTTGTAAACAAAATGAGTTTAAATGAAAATATTTTATAAATTGTCTTGAAACGAAATAACGATTTTGAAAATAGAGTAATTAGAGACCACTGATATGTTGTAAATTTAAAATTGAATTAATGACTTATGTTATTGTATTGGCATGACTGGCTAGGTTGTGTTTTTTATGAATTGTATGAATTGCTTTATTTTACTCTTGCAGGTTGGGTAGTAATATATTAGCCCTATCATACTGTCAAAATTTTATTGTATGGTGGGTTTGACCTGCTGTAGTGGGCTGGGTTCTGTGGACTAGCCTATTAGAGGGGCACGAAATCCTGTTATATTTTTACCTCGGTTGGAGAGGCGAGTAGGGTAACTCCCGAGGTATAACTTTTAGAGTTCACTTCATGCCAAACCACCACGTGAAGGGGAACTCGGCCAACGCCAAGGAATGGCTATGTTTTCAAAATAAAAACATGACTTTCTAATAGCCTTGGCAGACTCAGTTGGGATAGCCCTCGGCCAAGGTATCCCAGATAACTAAGTATGATAATAATTTTTGGCATGAGCCAAGCTTTTTAAGAAATTCATAAGCCATACTGATTACTTGCTTTAAATAAATTGATTTCATTTGGTTGAAATAAGTTGAAAGATGATAAATTACAATTTGATGAAATGTTTTAATAGTCTCCTTTTACTCAACTTTATATATTTTGAGTGATGTTTGTTTACTCACTGAGATTTTATAATCTCACCACCCTCATTTCCACCCATTTCAGGCTCAGAATAGATTGTAGATAACTGATATCGGCGAGGATTACAGTTGAACTTGCCACATCCAAAGACTGTAGGTTCATTTCTTTTGATACTTTTGGTCATTCGTGGGCCCACGTGTCTCTGTAAATTAAATTCTATACTTTGGTTATCTGTATTACGGTATGTAAGAATTTATTTTGCTTTTACGCTATAAAAATTATTTATGCAATGTTCTTAAAATATCATTTTATGTGAAAATTGAATATTTTATTTAATATTTTTATTTTATTATGACAGTCATAATTCCATTTTAAACGAATGTTTTAGACATCCAAAATTATTTTTGACTATGAAATATGTGTTTTCCACTTACACACTATATTTTTAGATGATTTTGAGATTTTTGGGATAAATGACAAAAATACCCCTGTGAGACGAAAATTATTATTTTATTTGTTTAAGTTGAAAATAGTTTAAAATCTTTTAGAATGTGGTATTTGGAAACAGTTACCCACAGGGGAAATGAGAAGTTGATATTAAAGCCTTGCGGGGTTCCGGTTGACATTCGGGGTAATGAATGTCGATCGAGACGTCGCGGCGGTTGTCACGGGCTCGATGGGAGTTTCGGGTCGTGACATTAATTAAGTTTTTGGCATAATTATAAATAGTTATAATTATAAGGCCTTGATTGCAAAATATAAAGAAAATTAATTTTGATTTTAATTTCCAAGGACTTAATTAAAAGAATTTAATTAAGTAATGGGCCCAATATTATAATGCGTTATAATATTGAGGGCTTAATTGCAAAATTGAAGGTATTTTGACCTAACTATATAAGTCATCTTTTAACTATTTTTCATATAAGAGTTTTTCACAATTGAAGAAATCCTAGTTTTTGTCAAAAAAAGAAAAGCGTTTTCTCTCTTTGCCACCACTCTCTTTGTGTGAAAAAGAAAATTGCTTATGAAGCAATTTTTTAGAGAAGTTCGGCTAAGATTGTGAAAAGGAAGAAATGACAATTGTTCTCATCTTTGATAGCACAAAGTATGTCACGACCCGGAACTCCCATCGAGCCCGTGACAACCGCCGCAACGTCTCGATCGACATTTATTACTCGGAATGTCAACCGAAACCCTGCAAGGCTTTAATATCAGCTTCTCATTTCCCCTGTGGGTAACTGTTTTCAAATACCACATTCTAAAAGATTTTAAACTGTTTCCAACTTAAACAAATAAAATAATAATTTTCGTCTCACAAGGGTATTTTGGTCATTTATCCCAAAAATCTCAAAATCATCTAAAAATATAGTATGTAAGTGGAAAACACATATTTCATAATCAAAAATAATTTTAGATGTCTAAAACATTCGTTTAAAATGGAATTATGACTGTTATAATAAAATAAAAATATTAAATAAAATATTCAATTTTCACATAAAACGATATTTTAAGAACACTGCATAAATAATTTTTCTAGCGTAAAAGCAAAATAAATTCTTACATACCGTAATACAAATAACCAAAGTATAGAATTTAATTTACAGTGACACGTGGGCCCACAAATGACCAAAAGTATCAAAAGAAATGAACCTACAGTCTTTGGATGTGGCAAGTTCAACTGTAATCCTCGCCGATATCAGTTATCTACAATCTATTCTGAGCCTGAAATGGGTGGAAATGAGGGTGGTGAGATTATAAAATCCCAGTGAGTAAACAAATATCACTCAAAATATCTAAAGTCAAGTAAAATGAGACTATTAAACATTTCATCAAACTGTAATTTATCAGCTTTCAACTTATTTCAACCAAATGAAATCAATTTATTTAAAGCAAGTAATCAGTATGGGTTATGAATTTCTTAAAAAGCTTGGCTCATGCCAAAAATTATTATCATACTCAGTTATCTGGGATACCTTGGCCGAGGGCTATCCCAACTAAGTCCGCCAAGGCTATTGAAAGTCATGTTTTTATTTTGAAAACATAGTCGTTCCTTGGCGTTGGCCGAGTTCCCCTTCACGTGGTGGTTTGGCGTGAAGTGAACTTTAAAGTTATACCTCGGGAGTTACCCTACTCGCCTCTCCAACCGAGGTAAAAATATAACAGGATTTCGTGCCCCTCTAATAGGCTAGTCCACAGAACCCAGCCCACTATAGCAGGTCAAACCCACCATACAATAAAATTTTGACAGCATGACAGGGCTAATATATTACTACCCAGCCTGCAAGGGTAAAATAAAGCAATTCATACAATTCATAAAAAACACAGCCCAACCAGTCATGCCAATACAATAACATAAGCCATTAATTCAATTTTAAATTTACAACATATCAGTGGTCTCCAATTACTCTATTTTCAAAATCGTTATTTCGTTTCAAGACAATTTATAAAATATTTTCATTTAAACTCATTTTGTTTACAAAACATAAAAATTTACCATTTGAACTCATTTTCATAAAATTCACCAAAACCGAATAAAAACATACTTTAGATAATTAAAATGATGGTAAGGTTACTCACTGTGTGTAAAGCCCGACCTTATAAAATACTATTCATGACATACATGTGATGATAGCATGATTGCATGCTAGGAGAGTCCCGAAAAATTTACAAAAGTCGGTATTGTACCTAGAGGTACAACAAAGTTTATTTAATCCTCGAACTAGATCAAATAGGAATTTTAAGGTGAGATTAAGAGTTTCACAGTTCATGGATGACTTAAAATTGTAATTTGGAGTTTGAGGATCAATTTGGAGTCAAATCGGAATTTTCACTAACTAGGGGCAAAATGGTCATTTGCCACTTGGGGACAAAATGGGAATTTTAGAAAAGATTTTTTTGACCCCATTTGACTTATTAGAGTATAATTTGACTTATTGAAGTATGATTTGAGGTTTAGAAGTGAAAAATTTTAATTTCGGTATAATTTGGAGTATAGGGGTAAAATGGTAATTTTGCCACCTCAGGGGCAAAATTGTAATTTTCCACCACCAGGATATTTTTCCAGCACATGGTCTTCCTTTGTCTTCATCTTTGACCCTTGACTAAACATGTGGTGGAGATAAAATGTTTAAATTTTTAAAATTTTAAAAACGGGCCAATGACATGATGCCATGTGTCATGCCTTTATTAATTTATTATTTTCCTTTTTAAAAGGCACAAAATCAGCCCATCTTCCACCCCATGGCCGGCCAAACCAGCAAGAAGAGAGAGAAAACAAAAACAAAACCCTAGAGAGAGAAAATCAAAGAAAAAGTGTGAATTTTCAAGGAAATTAAGTGAAAAAGGTGAGTTTTTTCTATTAAGCTTGAGTTTTCTTATTCCCAAGCATTTCTCTTTATTTTCCATGATTAAATTACATGTTTTCATGATGAATTAAATTCTGAAAAAATGGGTTAGGAGAGAGAAAGTTGTTGGATTTATTTGATTTTAATTTATGTTAGTGTTTTTAGTTAGTTTAGCATATTTAGAAACAAAACAACAAGAAAAGAATTTATTTTCTCCCCCAACCATTAATGGCTGAATTTACCATGTAGTGAGTGAGGATGAGTTTGATTTTATTCTAGGTGAATTGGTTAAGGAATAATGAATTATGAGCCTAGAAAAATAATGGGAATTTTCGGAGCAAAAATAAGAATTTTTACCCATTAGGGGTATTTTCGTAAATTACTGTTGGGACTGATAATTTGCACCACACTGAGAGACATTAAGTTAATTTGGGTGCAATTGAGGTATAGAAACTGAAAAGAATTAAATTGGAGTTTAAACGGACCCGTTAGGAATTTAATCGGGTGATAAGACGAATTAGGCCAATACCGGGTTTAGATAGTTACCAGTGCATTTTTGCATTCCATATCATGCATTGGTAGTCTAAATTAGTTTAATTTTGATTTAGTACCAACTTGGTGAAACTCTCGATTTTGTACTGTGTCAAGGTGGTGAGTCCTCCGATAAAGGCAAGGAAATTGCATCCGAGGACCAGTAGATAGAGTGCTTCGAAAGTCTGCATTCTAGACATTTGTGAGTAAACTTACTGTCATTTTAATTATCTAGGGTGGTTTTTAAATGCTTTCATGAATTCTATGGAAAAAGGAATTTAAAAAGATAAATTTTCATGTTTTATGAATAAATGAGTTTCAATGAAATTAAATTATAAATTGTTTTGAAATTAATAGTGATTTTGAAAAATAGAGTACACGGAGACTGTTAATTGTGGCAATTTGATTGTTTAAATTAACTGGCTTATGATAAATCGAGCATGATTGGCTAAATGGCAATTGTATTGAAATGCGAATTGTTTGGTTATTTTGAAAAACTACGAATTACAAAATTGCCATATCATGTTATTGAGTTTTATTATATGGTGGATTATATATTAATTAATCACTGCAGTAGGGGGTTTCTGTGGACCAGCCTTTTAGAGGGGCACGGTAAACCCCATTATATTCTTACCTCGAACGGAGAGGCGCGTAGGATATCTCCTGGGGTAAAGTTTAGGGTTCACTTCACGCTAAACCACCACGTGAGGGGGAACTCAGCCAACGCCAAGGAACGGCTATGTTTTCAAAACAAAAACATGATTTATGTGAAATGTGAATTTTAATAGCCTTGGCGGTCTCGGTAGGATGCCTCGGCCAAGGTGTCCCCGAGAATGGATTTATGGCACAAGCCTAGATTTTTATGAGATTCATAAGCCTCTTTACGTGTTTTGAACAAAATGTGTTCTAATGCTATAACCCAGTTTATGATGATTTACTTTATTGTCTCCATGTACTCAACTCTAGATGTTTATGATGATGTCTGTTTACTCATTGGGATTTTATAATCTCACCACCCTCCTTTCCACCCATTTCAGGTTCAGTATAGACTGTAGATAGCTGATCTCATCGAGGACTACAGTGGGATCTGCATTTTCCAAACCGTAGGTTCACAGTCCTCTTTACTTTTGTTTATTCGGGGGCACTCTTGTTATTGTAAATTAAATTAAATATTTTGGCTTACTGTATTTAAGTATGTATAAACTTATTTAGCTTTTACGCTATAAAAATTATTCACGTATAACTCTATAAATATTGTTTTATAAGAAAATAGGATATTTTACTTAATATTTCTTTTATTCTCTTATTATATTCAAATAACCATAATTTCGTTTTAAATGAAGATTTTAGACTTTTAAACTCATTTTGAATATGAATTATGTGTTTTGTACTTGTATATTACGTTTTAGCCAATTTTGAAATTTTTGAGAAAAATGACCAAAATACCCCTGTGAGATGAAAAATTAATATTTTATTTGTTTAAAGTTGGAAACAGCTTAAAATCTTTTAGAACACAATATTTGACAATGGTTGCTCACAAGGGAACAAAGAAACTGATAGTAAAGCCTTGCGGGGTTTCGGGTTGATATTTCGGACAATAAGTGTCTACCGGAACACCGCGGCGGTTGTCACGGGCTCGAGGGGAGTACCGGGTCGTGACAATTCGATTGGTATCAGAGCAAAGGGAAAGATAACCCTATTCCTGGGAACTCTCGCATATGATCTATGGCGAAGTATGACTCTCCGTCCAGGAGCTTGGAAGAGGAGGGAAGGGACTGCTCCGCAATTCCCTAAGTGGTAGCCGGAGTGAAGTGCACCTTTTACCGAGTGCTCTGATAGGTACCATTGGATGCCATTATTCCCTGAGGGGTTGAGTCGAATTCGATTGGTATCAGAGCTTTTGGTTTTCAAGATCAAAGTTTTTAGTTTTAAAGTTGTTTTAAATATTTACAATATCAGTTATGCCCCGGATTAAGTTAAGTTAGGTTAGGTTGAATAGAATGCATGCATTTGCATATAGAGCCTAAGGTTACCTAAACTTGCTCGTATTTTTTTTATAGATTATAATGCCTCCTCGACGAGGACGCCCACCTCTCACTAGATCGGTTGGGAGGGGAAGAGGTCGTTCCCAACGTCATCAGCCAGATACAGTAGAGGAGGAATCAGCTGCATCTACCATTCGGGCAGCACCTGCTGCTGAGCAGGCCGATAGTCCTCCACATCCTCCATCTCCTCAGCCGCCTACTGGTATTCCCGCCATGCCTACTGAGGCAGCACAGGCATTGGCAGCTTTCTTTGCAGCAATAGCTGGTCAAGCTCAGACTGGTCAAGTTCCACCTGTAGTGCCTCCAACTACTCCTTTAGTTCCACCACCAATACAGGATGTATCCATTTCCAAGAAGCTGAAGGAGGCTAGGCAATTGGGTTGTGTATCTTTCACTGGTGAGTTGGATGCCACTGTGGCAAAGGACTAGATTAATCAGGTGTCCGAGACTCTTTCTGATATGGGATTAGATGATGACATGAAGCTGATGGTGGCCACGAGATTATTAGAGAAGAGGGCTCGTACTTGGTGGAATTCGGTGAAGTCCCGTTCCGCTACTCCTCAGACATGGTCCGATTTTCTCAGGGAATTCGATGGTCAGTATTTCACTTATTTCCATCAAAAAGAAAAGAAGAGAGAATTTCTGAGTTTGAAACAGGGAAATCTAACTGTAGAGGAGTACGAGACTCGTTTTAACGAGTTGATGTTATATGTGCCGGATCTGGTGAAATCTGAGCAGGATCAGGCCAGCTATTTCGAGGAAGGGCTCCGTAATGAGATCAGAGAGCGAATGACAGTGATTGGTAGGGAGCCACATAAGGAGGTGGTACAGATGGCTTTACGGGCTGAGAAGCTCGCGACTGAGAATAGAAGGATTCGGACTGAGTTTGCAAAAAGGAGGAATCCTGGTATGTCTTCTAGTCAGCCAGTAAAAAGAGGCAAGGACTCAGCGACTTCAGGGAGCACTACTTCTGTTTTCGTGACATCTCCTCGACCTCCATTTCCACCATCACAGCAGAGACCATCGAGGTTTAGCAGATCTGCTATGACTGGTTCTGGGAAGAGTCTCAGAGGTTCTGACAGATGCAGAAATTGTGGGAATTATCATAGTGGGCTATGTAGAGGGCCAACAAGATGTTTCCAATGTGGACAGACGGGTCACATTAGGAGTAATTGCCCACAGTTAGGACGAGCCACTGTAGCTGCATCATCTCCACCAGCTCGCACAGATATACAAAGGAGAGATTCTTCTGGGTTACCACCGAGACAGGGAGTAGCCATACGGTCTGGTGTGGAGAGTAATACCCCGTCACATCCACCTTCGAGACCACAGACTCGTACCGCGACAAGAGTTTTTGCTGTGACAGAAGATGAGGCACGAGTCCGACTTGGAGCAGTGACAGGTACTATGTCTTTATTTGATAAAGATGCTTATGTTTTCATAGATTCTGGCTTAGATAGATCTTATGTGAGTACGACATTTGCATCAATTACTGATAGAAACCTGTCACCATTAGAGGAAGAAATTGTAGTGCATACCCCTCTAGGAGAACAGTTGATTAGAAATACTTGTTATAGAGACTGTGGGGTAAGGGTAGGTGAGGAAGAATTTAGGGGTGACTTAATTCCTCTAGAGATCTTGGATTTTGATTTAATATTAGGTATGGACTGGTTCACTACACATCGGGCGAACGTGGATTGTTTTCAAAAAAAAGTTGTTCTTCGGAATTCGGAGGGAGCAGAGATTGTGTTTGTAGGGGAACGTCGAGTATTACCATCTTGTGCAATCTCGGCCATCAAAGCTTCAAAATTAGTGCAAAAAGGGTATCCGACTTATTTGGCATACGTGATCGATACTTCAAAGGGGGAACCTAAGTTAGAGGATGTCCCAATAGTAAGTGAGTTTCCTGATGTATTTCCTGATGATTTACCGGGAATACCTCCTAATCGAGAGCTTGAGTTCCCTATTGATTTACTTCCGGGTGCCGCACCTATTTCTATTCCTCCATATAGAATGGCTCCAGCAGAGTTGAAGGAACTGAAAGCCCAGTTGCAAGATTTGGTGGATAAAGGTTTCATTCGCCCTAGCATTTCTCCTTGGGGAGCACCAGTCCTATTTGTAAAGAAGAAAGATGGCACTCTTCGATTGTGTATTGATTACCGTCAGCTGAACCGAGTGACCATCAAGAATAAATACCCTTTACCCCGGATAGATGATCTTTTTGATCAATTACGAGGTGCTATGGTATTCTCTAAGATTGATTTGAGATCTGGGTACTATCAGTTGAGGATTAAGGAGCAAGATGTACCTAAGACTGCCTTCAGGACGCGTTATGGGCATTATGAGTTTCTGGTGATGCCGTTTGGTTTGACTAATGCCCCGGCAGTTTTTATGGATCTTATGAACAGGGTGTTCCATCCATACTTGGATAAGTTTGTGATAGTATTCATCGATGACATCTTGGTTTATTCGAAGAATGATGATGAACATGCTGCCCATTTGCGCATTGTGTTGCAAACTTTGCGCGAGAGACAACTCTATGCCAAGTTCTCTAAATGTGAATTCTAGTTGAAGGAAGTGATTTTCTTGGGACATGTGGTGTCCGGAGCTGGAATTTATGTCGATCCCAAGAAGATTGAGGCAATCTTGCAATGGGAGCAACCGAGAACGGTAACTGAGATTCGTAGTTTCCTTGGCTTAGCCGGTTATTACCGGAGATTTGTTCAGGGATTTTCTTTGATAGCAGCTCCTCTGACTCGTTTGACTCGTAAAGGAGTTAAGTATGAGTGAGATGATGTTTGTGAGAATCGATTTCAGGAGCTAAAGAACCGGTTAACCTCCGCTCCCGTTTTAACACTTCTTGTTAGTCGAAAAGAATTTGTGGTATACAGCGATGCATCTAAGTTGGGATTAGGGTGTGTGTTGATGCAGGATGAGAAAGTAATAGCTTATGCTTCCCGACAGTTGAAGAAGCACGAGACGAATTACCCTACTCATGACTTGGAGTTAGCAGCAGTAGTATTCGCATTGAAGATTTGGAGACATTATTTATATGGTGAGCGTTGTCGGATTTTTTCTGATCATAAAAGTTTGAAGTATTTGCTCACCCAGAAAGAGCTTAACTTGAGACAAAGACGATGGTTGGAGTTGATTAAGGATTATGACTTAGTGATTGATTATCATCCGGAAAAAGCAAATGTTGTAGCGGATGCCTTAAGTCGTAAATCCTCATCGTCGTTAGCAACACTTCAAAGTTCTTATTTTCCGATGTTACTTGAGATGAAATCTCTAGGGATCCAGTTGAATAATGGTGAGGATGGAACCCTACTTGCTAGTTTCGTCGTGAGACCTTCATTGTTGAATCAGATAAGAGAATTGCAGAAATCTGATGATTGGTTGAAACAGGAAGTTCAAAAGCTGCAAGATGGAGAAGCTAGTGAGTTTAGACTCAGCGATGATGGTACTTTCATGCTTAGAGACCGAATTTGTGTTCCTAAGGATGATCAGTTGAGACGAGCTATTTTGGAGGAAGCTCATTCTTCCGCCTACGCTTTACATCCCGGAAGCACCAAGATGTATCAGACTATTAAAGAAAGTTATTGGTGGCCGGGTATGAAACGAGACATAGCAGAGTTTGTAGCGAAATGTCTCACATGCCAACAGATCAAGGCGGAGCATCAAAAACTGTCAGGTACTCTTCAACCTTTACCGATTCCTGAATGGAAGTGGGAACATGTGACTATGGACTTTGTATTGGGTTTGCCGCGGACACAAAGTGGGAAGGATGCTATTTGGGTGATTGTGGATAGATTGACTAAGTCCGCCCATTTCTTGGCTATCCATAGCACGTATTCTATTGAGAGGCTGGCAAGACTTTATATAGATGAGATTGTGAGATTACACGGAGTCCCAGTTTCTATTGTGTCAGATCGAGACCCTCGATTTACTTCTCGATTTTGGCCGAAATTTCAGGAAGCTCTTGGAACTAAATTGAGATTTAGTACTGCCTTTCATCCACAGACAGATGGTCAATCTGAGAGAACAATTCAGACCTTGGAGGATATGTTACGGGCTTGTGTCATTGACTTTATCGGGAGTTGGGACAGACACTTGCCATTGGTGGAGTTTGCTTATAATAACAGTTTTCAGTCTAGTATTGGGATGGCACCATACGAGGCTTTGTATGGAAGGAAATGCCGAACTCCGCTCTGTTGGGATGAAGTAGGTGAGAGGAAATTGGTGAATGTGGAATTGATTGATTTGACAAACGATAAGGTCAAAGTTATCCGAGAGCGATTAAAGACAGCTCAAGATAGGCAGAAGAATTATTCGGATAAACGAAGGAAAGATTTGGAGTTTGAAGTGGACGATAAAGTTTTTCTTAAGGTTTCTCCTTGGAAAGGTAATAATTTGAAATTTCCAAGTATTAAATCTTATTTGATTATACTATTGTGATAATTTGTGGTATTTATTGGATGATGAAAGGTGTGATTTGATTCGCGAAGAGGGGAAAGCTCAATCCAAGATACATTGGACCTTTTCGTATCATTGAAAGGATTGGGCCAGTGGCTTACAGACTTGAATTACCCCCAGAGTTAGATCGAATTCATAATGTCTTCCATGTCTCGATGTTGAAAAAGTATGTTCCCGATCCCTCTCACATTTTAGAGACACCTCCCATTGAGTTGCATGAGGATTTGAAGTTCGAGGTGCAGCCTGTACGTATTCTAGATCGAAAGGATCGAGTGCTAAGGAACAAGAGCATTCCAATGGTGAAAGTATTGTGGAAGAATGCTCGAATGGAGGAGATGACGTGGGAAGTCGAGAGCCAGATGAGAAACCAATATCCACATCTTTTATTCGAATCAGGTAAGTGAAATTTTGAGGTCAAAATTTTATTTTAAGGGGGGTAGTGCTGTAAAGCCCGACCTTATAAAATACTATTCATGACATACATGTGATGATAGCATGATTGCATGCTAAGAGAGTCCCGAAAAATTTACAAAAGTCGGTATTGTACCTAGAGGTACAACAAAGTTTATTTAATCCTCGAACTAGATCAAATAGGAATTTTAAGGTGAGATTAAGAGTTTCACAGTTCATGGATGACTTAAAATGGTAATTTGGAGTTTGAGGATCAATTTGGAGTGAAATCGGAATTTTCACTAACTAGGGGCAAAATGGTCATTTGCCACCTGGGGACAAAATGGGAATTTTAGAAAAGATTTTTTTGACCCCATTTGACTTATTAGAGTATAATTTGACTTATTGAAGTATGATTTGAGGTTTAGAAGTGAAAAATTTTAATTTCGGTATAATTTGGAGTATAGGGGTAAAATGGTAATTTTGCCACCTCAGGGGCAAAATTGTAATTTTCCACCACCAGGATATTTTTCCAGCACATGGTCTTCCTTTTTCTTCATCTTTGACCCTTGACTAAACATGTGGTGGAGATAAAATGTTTAAATTTTTAAAATTTTAAAAATGGGCCAATGACATGATGCCATGTGTCATGCCTTTATTAATTTATTATTTTCCTTTTTAAAAGGCACAAAATCAGCCCATCTTCCACCCCATGGCCGGCCAAACCAGCAAGAAGAGAGAGAAAACAAAAACAAAACCCTAGAGAGAGAAAATCAAAGAAAAAGTGTGAATTTTCAAGGAAATTAAGTGAAAAAGGTGAGTTTTTTCTATTAAGCTTGAGTTTTCTTATTCCCAAGCATTTCTCTTTATTTTCCATGATTAAATTACATGTTTTCATGATGAATTAAATTCTGAAAAAATGGGTTAGGAGAGAGAAAGTTGTTGGATTTATTTGATTTTAATTTATGTTAGTGTTTTTAGTTAGTTTAGCATATTTAGAAACAAAACAACAAGAAAAGAATTTATTTTCTCCCCCAACCATTAATGGCTGAATTTACCATGTAGTGAGTGAGGATGAGTTTGATTTTATTCTAGGTGAATTGGTTAAGGAATAATGAATTATGAGCCTAGAAAAATAATGGGAATTTTCGGAGCAAAAATACGAATTTTTACCCACTAGGGGTATTTTCGTAATTTACTGTTGGGACTGATAATTTGCACCACACTGAGAGACATTAAGTTAATTTGGGTGCAATTGAGGTATAGAAACTGAAAAGAATTAAATTGGAGTTTAAACGGACCAGTTAGGAATTTAATCGGGTGATAAAACGAATTAGGCCAATACCGGGTTTAGATAGTTACCGGTGCATTTTTGCATTCCATATCATGCATTGGTAGTCTAAATTAGTTTAATTTTGATTTAGTACCAACTTGGTGAAACTCTCGATTTTGTACTGTGTCAAGGTGGTGAGTCCTTCGATAAAGGCAAGGAAATTGCATCCGAGGACCAGTAGACAGAGTGCTTCGAAAGTCTGCATTCTAGACATTGTGAGTAAACTTACTGTCATTTTAATTATCTAGGGTGGTTTTTAAATGCTTTCAAGAATTTTATGGAAAAAGGAATTTAAAAAGATAAATTTTCATGTTTTATGAATAAATGAGTTTCAATGAAATTAAATTATAAATTGTTTTGAAATTAATAGTGATTTTGAAAAATAGAGTACACGGAGACTGTTAATTGTGGCAATTTGATTGTTTAAATTAACTGGCTTATGATAAATCGAGCATGATTGGCTAGTTGGCAATTGTATTGAAATGCGAATTGTTTGGTTATTTTGAAAAACTACGAATTACAAAATTGCCATATCATGTTATTGAGTTTTATTATATGGTGGATTATATATTAATTAATCACTGCAGTAGGGGGTTTCTGTGGACCAGCCTTTTAGAGGGGCACGGTAAACCCCATTATATTCTTACCTCGAACGGAGAGGCGCGTAGGGTATCTCCTGGGGTAAAGTTTAGGGTTCACTTCACGCTAAACCACCACGTGAGGGGGAACTCAGCCAACGCCAAGGAACGGCTATGTTTTCAAAACAAAAACATGATTTATGTGAAATGTGAATTTTAATAGCCTTGGCGGTCTCGGTAGGATGCCTCGGCCAAGGTGTCCCCGAGAATGGATTTATGGCACAAGCCTAGATTTTTATGAGATTCATAAGCCTCTTTACGTGTTTTGAACAAAATGTGTTCTAATGCTATAACCCAGTTTATGATGATTTACTTTATTGTCTCCATGTACTCAACTCTAGATGTTTATGATGATGTCTGTTTACTCATTGGGATTTTATAATCTCACCACCCTCCTTTCCACCCATTTTAGGTTCAGTATAGACTGTAGATAGCTGATCTCATCGAGGACTACAGTGGGATCTGCATTTTCCAAACCGTAGGTTCACAGTCCTCTTTACTTTTGTTTATTCGAGGGGACTCTTGTTATTGTAAATTAAATTAAATATTTTGGCTTACTGTATTTAAGTATGTATAAACTTATTTAGCTTTTACGCTATAAAAATTATTCACGTATAACTCTATAAATATTGTTTTATAAGAAAATAGGATATTTTACTTAATATTTCTTTTATTCTCTTATTATATTCAAATAACCATAATTTCGTTTTAAATGAAGATTTTAGACTTTTAAACTCATTTTGAATATGAATTATGTGTTTTGTACTTGTATATTACGTTTTAGCCAATTTCGAAATTTTTGAGAAAAATGACCAAAATACCCCTGTGAGACGAAAAATTAATATTTTATTTGTTTAAAGTTGGAAACAGCTTAAAATCTTTTAGAACACAATATTTGACAATGGTTGCTCACAAGGGAACAAAGAAACTGATAGTAAAGCCTTGCGGGGTTTCGGGTTGATATTTCGGGCAATAAGTGTCTACCGGAACACCGCGGCGGTTGTCACGGGCTCGAGGGGAGTACCGGGTCGTGACAATTGGTATCAGAGTTTTTGGTTTTAAAGTGGTTTTAAAAAATTACAGTATCAGTGTGGCCCCATATTAAGTTAGGTTAGGTTGAATAGAATGCATGCATTTTCATATAGAGCCTAAGGTTTCCTAAGCTTGCTCGTTTTCTCTTATAGATTATTATGCCTCCTCGACGCGGACGCCCACCTCTCACTAGATCGGTTGGGAAAGGAAAAGGTCGTTCCCAACGTCATCAGCTAGATGTAGTAGGGGAAGAATCGGCTGCGTCTACCATTCGGGCAGCACCTACTGCTGAGCAGGCCGATAGTCCTCCACATCCTCCACCCCCTTCGCCACCTACGGGTATTCCCACCATGCCTACTGCGGCAGCACAGGCATTGGCAACTTTCTTTATCGCAATGGTTGGTGGAGCTCCGACTGGTCAAGTTCCACCTATAGTACCACCAGTTACTCCTTTAGTTCTACCACCGGTACAAGATGTATCCATTTCCAAGAAGCTAAAGGAGGCTAGACAACTTGGTTGTGTGTCTTTCACGGGTGAGTTGGATGCCACTGTGGCAAAGGACTGGATTAATCAGGTTTCAGAGACTCTCTCTGATATAAGATTAGACGACGACATGAAGCTGATGGTGGCTACGAGATTATTAGAGAAGAGGGCTCGTACTTGGTGGAATTCAGTGAAGTCCCGCTCCACTACTCCTCAGACGTGGTCCGATTTTCTCAGGGAATTCGATGGTCAGTATTTCACTTATTTTCATCAGAAAGAAAAAAAAAGAGAATTTCTTAGTTTGAAACAGGGGAATCTAACTGTAGAGGAGTACGAGACTCGTTTTAACAAGTTGATGTTATATGTGCCGGATCTGGTGAAATCTGAGCAGGATCAGGCCAGTTATTTCGAGGAAGGGCTCCGTAATGAGATTAGAGAGCGGATGACAGTGACTGATAAGGAGCCGCATAAGGAGGTGGTACAGATGGCTTTACGGGCTGAGAAGCTCGCGACTGAGAATAATAGGATTCGGACTGAGTTTGCAAAAAGGAGGAATCCCGGTATGTCTTCTAGTCAGTCAGTAAAAAGAGGCAAGGACTCAGCGATTTCAGGGAGTACTACTTCTGTTTTCGTGACATCTCCTCGACCTCCATTTCCACCATCACAACAGAGACCTTCGAGGTTTAGCAGATCTGCTATGACTGGTTCTGGGAAGAGTTTCGGAGGTTCTGACCGATGCAAAAATTGTGGGAATTATCATAGTGGGCTATGTAGAGGGCCAACAAGATGTTTCCAATGTGGACAGACGGGTCATATTAGGAGTAATTGCCCACGGTTAGGACGAGCCACGGTAGTTGCATCATCTTCACCAACTCACACTGATATGCAGAGGAGAGATTCTTTTGGTTTACCACCGAGACAAGGAGTGGCCATACGATCCGGTGTGGAGAGTAATACCTCGACACATCCACCTTCGAGACCACAAACTCGTACCTCGACAAGAGTTTTCGCTGTGGCGGAAGATGAGGCACAGGTCCGACTTGGAGCAGTGACAAGTACTATGTCTTTATTTGATAAAGATGCTTATGTTTTGATAGATTCTGGCTCAGATAGGTCTTATGTGAGCACCACATTTGCATCAATTGCTGATAAAAACCTGTCACCATTAGAGGAAGAAATTGTAATTCACACCCCTTTAGGAGAAAAGCTAGTTAGAAACAGTTGTTATAGAGACTGTGGGGTAAGGGTAGGCGAGGAAGAATTTAGGGGTGACTTAATTCCTCTAGAGATCCTGGATTTTGATCTAATATTGGGTATGGACTGGTTAACTACACATCGAGCGAACGTGGATTGTTTTCGAAAGGAAGTTGTTCTTTGAAATTCGGAGGGAGCAGAGATTGTGTTTGTAGGGAAACGCCGAGTATTACCGTCCTGTGTAATCTCAGCCATCAAAGCTTCAAAATTAGTGCAGAAAGGGTATCCGACTTATTTGGCATACATAATTGATACTTCAAAGGGGGAACCTAAGTTAGAGGATGTCCCGATAGTAAGTGAGTTTCCTGATGTATTTCCTGATGATTTACCGGGACTGCCTCCTGATCGAGAGCTTGAATTCCCTATTGATTTACTTTCAGGTACCGCACCTATTTCTATCCCTCCATATAGAATGGCTCCGGCAGAGTTGAAGGAGTTGAAAATACAATTGCAAGAGTTGGTGGACAAGGGTTTTATACGCCCTAGTATATCTCCGTGGGGAGCACCAGTTTTATTTGTGAAAAAGAAAGACGGTACACTTCGGTTATGTATCGATTACCGACAGCTTAACAGAATGACCATTAAGAACAAGTATCCGTTACCGAGGATTGATGATCTTTTCGATCAATTACAAGGAGCTACAGTGTTTTCCAAGGTTGATCTAAGGTCTGGATATCATCAGTTGAGGATTAAAGAACATGATGTACCCAAGACAGCGTTCAGGACTCGGTACGGTCATTATGAGTTCTTGGTCATGCCTTTCGAGTTAACTAACGCACCGGCAGCTTTTATGGATCTCATGAATAGGGTGTTCCACCCTTACTTGGACAAGTTTGTTATTGTGTTCATTGATGACATACTGGTTTACTCGAGAGATAATGATGAGCACGCTGCCCACTTGCGTATAGTATTACAAACTTTGCGGGAAAGACAGTTGTATGCAAAGTTTTCGAAGTGTGAGTTTTGGTTACAGGAAGTGGTATTCCTGGGACACGTAGTATCGAGAACTTGAATATATGTTGATCCTAAGAAAGTAGAGGCAATTTTACAATGGGAGCAACCTAAGATAGTGACGGAGATTCGTAGTTTCCTCGGATTAGCCGGTTATTATCGGAGGTTTGTTCAGGGGTTTTCCTTAATAGCAGCTCCTTTGACCCGTCTAACTCGTAAGGAAGTTAAGTTTGTGTGGGATGATGTTTGTGAGAATCGATTTCAGGAGCTAAAGAACCGGTTAACC
Source organism: Theobroma cacao (assembly GCF_053813885.1). Taxonomy (NCBI): domain Eukaryota; kingdom Viridiplantae; phylum Streptophyta; class Magnoliopsida; order Malvales; family Malvaceae; genus Theobroma; species Theobroma cacao. Next base: position 34,860,345 of record NC_142647.1, on the reverse strand, counting down.
TCCGCTCCCGTTTTAACACTTCCTGTTAATGGTAAGGGATTTGTAGTATATAGTGATGCCTCAAAGTTGGGGTTGGGGTGCGTATTGATGCAGGATGAAAAAGTTGTGGCTTATGCTTCTAGACAGCTAAAGAGGCATGAAGCAAATTACCCTACCCATGATTTAGAGTTAGCAGCAGTGGTGTTTGCTTTAAAAATCTGGAGGCATTATTTGTATGATGAGCATTGTCGGATATTTATGAATCACAAGAGTTTAAAATATTTGCTCACCCAAAAGGAGCTTAATTTGAGGCAAAGGTGATGGTTGGGGTTGATAAAAGATTATGACTTGGTGATAGACTATCATCTAGGAAAGGCGAACGTTGTAGCTGATGCCTTAAGTCGTAAGTCTTCATCGTCTTTAGTAGCACTTCAGAGTTGTTATTTTCCAGCATTAATAGAGATGAAATCTCTTGGGGTCCAGTTGAGAAATGGTGAGGATGGATCCTTATTGGCAAACTTCATTGTGCGACCTTCGTTAGTTAATCAGATCAAGGACATTCAGAGGTCTGATGATGAGTTAAGAAAAGAAATTCAAAAACTGACTGATGGGGGAGTTAGTGAGTTCAGATTTGGAGAGGATAACGTCTTGATGTTTAAAGATCGAGTTTGTGTTCCTGAGGGAAACCAGTTGAGACAGGCGATCATGGAAGAAGCCCATTCATCTGCCTATGCATTACATCTCGGAAGCACCAAGATGTATAGGACTATCAGGGAGAATTATTGGTGGTCGGGTATGAAGCGAGACGTAGCAGAATTCGTAGCAAAGTTACTCGTATGTCAACAAGTTAAGGCGGAGCATCAGAGGCCAACAGGTACACTTCAGTCTTTACCTATTCCTGAGTGGAAATGGGAGCATGTAACTATGGATTTTGTTTTGGGATTGCCGCAGACACAGAGGGGAAAGGATGCGATCTGGGTGATCGTAGATCGGTTGACTAAGTCCGCTCACTTTTTAGCTGTCCATAGTACATACTCTATTGAGAAGCTGGCTCAGCTCTATATAGATGAGATTGTGAGGCTACATGGAGTTCCCGTTTCTATAGTGTTAGACCGAGATTCTCGATTCACTTCTAGATTCTGACTGAAATTTCAAGAAGCTCTCGGAACCAAATTGAAATTTAGCACTACTTTTCACCCACAGACGGATGGTCAGTCAGAGAGGACTATCCAGACCTTGGAGGATATGTTATGGGCTTGTGTCATTGACTTTATTGGGAGTTGGGACAGACATTTGCCATTGGTGGAATTTGCTTACAACAATAGCTTTCAGTCTAGCATTGGTATGGCACTGTACGAAGCTTTATATGGAAGAAAATGTCGTACTCCACTTTGTTGGGATGAAGTGGGTGAAAGGAAGTTAGTGAGTGTGGAATTGATCGAACTAACTAATGACAAGATCAAGGTTATACGAGAGGCTAAAGGTAGCCCAGGATAGGCAGAAGAGCTATGCAGATAAATGGAGAAAAGACTTGGAGTTTGAGATCGATGATAAAGTCTTTATTAAGGTTTCTCCTTGGAAAGGTAATAATTTGAATACTTTGAAGTATTAAATCTTATTGATTATACTATCATGATAAATTATGGTGTTTTATTGGATAATGAAAGGTGTGATTCGATTTGCGAAGAAGGGAAAGCTCAACCCGAGATATATTGGACCATTCCGAATCATTGAAAGGATTGGACCAGTGGCTTATCGGTTAGAATTACCTCCAGAGTTAGATCGGATCCACAACGTTTTCCATGTCTCCATGCTTAAGAAATATGTACCAGATCCCTCTCACGTCCTCGAAGCACCTCCGATCGAGTTGCATGATGATTTGAAGTTCGAGGTACAACCTGTGAGTATCTTGGATCGAAAAGATCGAGTACTGAGAAACAAGAGTATTTCAATGGTCAAAGTGTTGTGGAAAAATGCTCGAATGGAGGAAATGACATGGGAAGTAGAGCATCAGATGAGGAACCAATACCCGCATCTATTTGTCGTATCTGGTAAGTGAAATTTTGAGGTCAAAATTTTATTTTAAGGGAGGTAGAATTGTAAAACCTGACCCTATAAATACATGTCATGACATACATGCACTGAGTAGCATGTTATTATGCTAGGAAAGCACATAAGAAAAGACGAAACTCGATATCGTACCTAACGGTACACTTGAGTTGATTTAACCTCGAACTAGTTCAAATAGGAATTGTAGGATGAAATTTAGTATTTTATAGTCCAGGAATGACTAAAAATGATTGTTCGGAGTTCGAGGGTTCATTTGGGGTAAAATTGGAAATTTTGATATTCAAGGGTAAAATCATCATTTTGCCACCTAAGATAATAATTTGATCATGGAGTGAAATTTTTGACCAAGATTAACTATTTGGAGTATAATTTAATGATAGGAAGTGAAAAAGTTTAATTATGGTGATTTCTAGAGTGTAGGGGCAAAATCGTAATTTTGCCACCCACGGACAAAATTTGAGATTTTGAGAGAATTTAGATCAAATTTGACAAATTGGAGAATGGTATGAGTATAAGGGATGAAAAATATGTATATGGGAAATTTTTCAATTTTTTGGGCAAAAATGTAATTTTTCACTTTTACGGGGGCAAAAGTGTAAATTTCAAAAAATTACTCCACCGAGACCTTGGATAAGTCTGAGAATTTTATCTAAGCTATGGATATGTGGGACAAGTGTATGGTGAAAATTTGGAAACAAATGGATGAAATTTTAAAAATGGGCCAATGGGAAAGTGACACGTGGCATTTTTTAAAATAAAATAATATTATTTTAATGAAAAGTCAGCCCATTTAAACCCCATTTTAAGTGCTGGCCAGCCATAAGGAAGAACAAGAGAGGAAATAGAGAGGAAAGGAAGAAAAAAAGAAAAACCAAAGAGAAACAAGAAAATTCAAAGGGAAATTCGTGGTTTTCGACCGTTTACGTGTCTAACGGTAAGATTTTTCAATATTAGCTTGATTTCTACCTTTCCTATGCCTTTATTTCCATTTAGCATGCTTGAGGAGAGAGATCAAAAAGTGATATCAAGGCCTGGACAAAATTCTAGGGGAGAGAAATTGAAATTTTTAGGTTTTGATTTTTAGTTAAATTGATAGTTTTAGTTAGTTAAATGTGTTTAGAAATTAAATTGGGCAAGAAATCATTAAATTTTCACAATACCCACTCTTGGCTGGATGCTCAATGCTGTACAATGATGATGAATTGAATTTATTCTAAGGGAAATGAAGAGAAAATGATGAAAAATGATTAAACGTGATAGAAAAACAAAGTAGAAAATTAACCGAGTTAATGTCCCATTTTTGGCCGAATTTTTCAAGGAAGGGAGTGAGCTGATTTTGTTGTTTTTAGAAGGTTATTGGCTTATATTTAATGGTTAGAAATGTTGGAGAGAGAATGGGATGATTTAGAGCTAAAATGGAGCGCGTTAGCAATTTATCGGGCAAAGTGCCAAAAATAGGTTAATACCGCATTTAAGCAGTTTTAGGCTATTGCATTTTCATACCATGCATTAGTATAGGATTTAAGTTAATTATATAGTGATTTAGCATCAATATGATGAATTGTGTAAATTTTTGTAATGTGTTTAGGAGGAGAGCCTTTCGGAAAAGGCAAAGAAGTCGTACCCGACGAGTAGTGATCGGGGCGCTTAGAAAGCTTTTAGTTTGTACAAATTGTGAGTAAACTTATTATTATTGTAAATTATCTAGAGTTTATTTTTAAATGCCCTTTATGTATTTTATGAAATGAGAACGAGATTAAAATGAGATTTTTGATGTTTTAGGAATAAATGTGACAAATAAAAATATATTGTATTGATTATGAAATTGAGTAATTGGAGGCTGCAAATTGACTTGAAAAATATATATATTTTCCTAGGAATGGCTTATGAGAAATGAGTATATGTGGCTATATTTTGTGAGTGCATTGGGAAATTTATATAAGTTGTTTTTACTATGCAGGCTGGATAAATAAATAAAAGCCACGTTATACTGTCGAAATTTTATTAAAATTGGTGGGTTAGTCACTGCAGTGACGGGTTTCCATGGACTGCCTATTAAAGGGGCACGGTAAACCCAGTTATATAGTTACTCCGGTTGTAGAGGCGATGAGGGTAACTCCCGGGGTAGTATTAGAGCTCACTTCACGTCGAACCCCTACGTGAATGTGTAACTCGGCCAACGCCAAGGAACGGCTGGTTTTAAGAATAAAAATGTGTTTCACGTGTGAATATTTTAACACCCTTGGCGGACTCGGTTAGATGCCTCGACCAAGGTATCCCCGAGGATTAGTTTTGGCTTGAGCCTTGTTTTAATAAAAGACATAAGCCTTAACAATTGTTTTGGTAAATTACAAATATTTTATGGTTTATGAAATAAATTGGAAACATTATGAAATGGGTTGAAATTTGTTGTTTAAACTTGCCTCCATTTTACTCGCCTTTAGATATTTATGATAATGTCTGTTTACTCATTGGGATTTTATTATCTCACCACCCTCCTTTCCACCCATTTCAGGTTCAGTATAGACTGTAGATAGCTGATCTCATCGAGGACTACCATTGGATCTGCATTTTCCAAACCGTAGGTTCACAGTCCTCTTTACTTTTGTTTATTCGGGGGCCCTCTTGTTATTGTAAATTAAATTAAATTTTTTGGCTTACTGTATTTCAGTTTGTATAAATTTATTTAGCTTTTACGCTATAAAAAATTATTCACGTATAACTCTATAAATATTATTTTATAAGAAAATAAAATATTTTCCTTAATATTGCTTTTATTTTCTTATTATATTCAAATAACCGTAATTTCGTTTTAAATGAAAGTTTTAGACTTTTAAACTCATTTTGAATATGAATTATGTGTTTTGTACTTGTATATTACGTTTTAGCCAGTTTCGAAATTTTTATGAAAAAAATGACCAAAATACCCCTGTGTGGCGAAAATTTTATTTTGATTGTTTTTTATCTAAAATAGTATATATTCTCTAAAAACTCGATATTTAACAATGATTGCTCACAGGAAAAGAAAGAAACTGATATGTAAGCCTTGTAGGGTTTCGGTTGACATTCCGGATAATGAGTGTCAATCGGGACGTCGCGACGATTGTCATGGGCTTGAGGGAGGTTCCGGGTCGTGACAAATTATCAGTCCCAATAGCAAATTACGAAAATACCCCTAGTGGGTAAAATTCATATTTTTGCTCCGAAAATTCTCATTATTTTTCTAGGCTCATAATTCATCATTTCTTAACCAATTCTACTAGAATAAAAATCAAACTCATCCTCACTCACTACATGGTAAATTCAGCCATTAATGGTTGTGGGAGAAAATAAATTCTTTTCTTATTATTTTGTTTCTAAATATGCTAAACTAACTAAAAACACTAACATAAATTAAAATCAAATAAATCGAACAACTTTCTCTCTCCTAACCCATTTTGATCAGCCAACAATTCATCATAAAAACATGCAATTTGAGCATGGAAAATGAAGAGAAATGCTTAAAGAAAATAGATTTCAAGCTTAAGTTGAAAAGTCCTACCTTTTTCACTTGTTTTCCTTGATTTTCCACACTTTTTCTCTTGAAATTCCTCACCTAGGTTTTGTTTTTCCTTTCTTTCCCTCTCTTCCTTGCTTGGCCGAATATTTGGAGAATAATGGGCTGATTTGTGCTGATTTTTAAGTTAAATAATAAAATATCCTAAGCTTGACAGATGGCATTTTTTAATTGGTCCATTTTTAAAATTTTAAAAATTGAAACATTTTATCTCCACCACATGTTTAGTCAAGGGTCAAAGATGAAGATAAAGGAAGACCATGTGCTAGAAAAAATATCCTGGTGGTGGAAAATTACAATTTTGCCCATGATGTGGCAAAATTATCATTTTACCCCTATACTCCAAATTATACCGAAATTAAAATTTTTCACTTCTAAACCTCAAATCATACTCCAATAAGTCAAATTATACTCCAATAAGTCAAAATGGGCCAAAAAATCTTTTCTAAAATTCCCATTTTGTCCCTAAGTGGCAAATGACCATTTTACCCCTAGATAGTGAAAATTCCGATTTGACTCCAAATTGATCCTCAAACTCCAAATTACCATTTTAAGTCATCCATGAACTGTGAAACTCTTAATCTCACCTTAAAATTCCTATTTGATCTAGTTCGATGATTAAATAAACTTTGTTGTACCTCTAGGTACAATACCGACTTTTGTAAATTTTTCGAGACTCTCCTAGCATGCAATCATGCTATCATCACATGTATGTCATGAATAGTATTTTATAAGGTCGGGCTTTACACGTTTAAAGTAAAATTATAGCTATTTGAATATAATAAAAACATTAAATAAAATATTCTATTTTCTTAAAACACAATATTTTCAAAGTCTTCCTAAAATAACTTTTGTAGCGTAAGAGTAAAATAAATTTATTCATATAATAATAAAGATAATTAAAGTATGAAATTTCGTTTACAGTGACACGTGAGCCTCCAACTAACCAAGAAGGTGTAGAGCTACGAACCCTTACTTCCTATGATGCAACTCCGAGATTAATTCTCGTCTTAATCAACTATCAACAAACTGTCATGAGCTTGAAAAATGGATAGGAAGAGGGGTGAGATTAAATAATCCCAGTGAGTAAACAATTACCATCAAAAGCATCTAAAGCCGAGTAGATTGAGACAATATAAAAACGTTATATCTCAATAATGTTCATAACGCAAATTTCGTTTCAATATATACCAAACAATTTATTTTCATCAAAATTTCCCGGCTTATGAATTTCTTAAACTTGGCCCCTACCAGAATCATTCTCGCTGGTACCTTCGTCAAGGTATCCCACTGAGACTGCCAAGGCTGTTCAATGACCCATACCCATAAACATGTTTTCACATCTGACACACAGCCGTTTCTTGGCGTTGGCTGAGTCTCACTCTCACGTGGTGGCCCGAACGTGAGGTGCACTCAAATCATACCTTAGGAGATACTTCACCCAACATCTCCCCTGGAGGTAAATATATAATTGGGTTACCGTGCCCCTCTCATAGGTAGTCCAAGGAAACCCCCACCTCTGTAGTGACTGTTTAATATACCACCAAACCCATAAAAATTCCAGTAGAATAATATGGCGAATAAAATGTAATCCAGTCTACCGAGACCAATCCAAAACTATTCATATATTTCATGCCAACCCCAAAAATTTAGCCATCATGCTACCATAGTGTCATAAGCCACAATTTCAATAACATATAAAATCATAAATTTCAACACAGTCTCCATATACTCAATTTTCCCAAAACAATATATAATTTCAAAACCAGTATAAATTTCATTTTTATTAAAAAACATTTTAATTGGAAAACATAATATTTTATAATTTAAGCTCACCATTCAATAAAAGCATCAAACAAGTATAATTACTCTAGATATTTAAGACGATAAATTGTCCACTCACAGTTCTAGGAGTCGATGTACTCCTAATCCCAGTCTTCAAGCACAATTTCTGTACTTTTACCAGTGTAATTTGCTCACCACCTATCCACAATGTACAACACATAATTCACCACATCAATGCTTGACCATTATAAAATCAATTCAGGCTCGGTATATATGCATGATATGACATGCAACTTATCCGACTACCGCTTAAATGCGGTGCTGACCTAATTCGACCTATTACCCGATTAAATTACTATCGCGTCCAATTTAATCTCAAATTAATTTTTTTCAGTTTCTATACCTCAATTGCACCCAAATTGACTTGATGTTCCTCAGTGTGGTGCAAATTATCAGTCTCGATAGCAAATTACGAAAATACCCCTAGTGGGTAAAAATTCATATTTTTGCTCCGAAAATTCTCATTATTTTTCTAGGCTCATAATTTATCATTATTCATCATAATTTCTCAAATAAACATCAAGATTAGCAGCCAATATTCCCCTAGAAAATTCAGCCAATAATGGTAATGGAGGAAAATAAATTCTTTTCTTGTTGTTTTGTTCCTAAATATGCTAAACTAACTTAAAACACTAACATAACTTAGAATCAAATTAATCTAACAAGTTTCTCTCTCCTAACCCATTTTTTTCAGAATTGAATTCATCCTCAAATCACATGATTCAACCATGGAAAATGATGGGAAATGCATGGAAATGATAAATCTTAAGCTAAGCTTGAAAAATCATACCTTTAAACACTTGATTCCTTGAAAAATCACACTTTTTCTTTGAATTTTCTCACTCTAGGGTTTGTTCTTATTTCTCTCTCTCTCCTGCTGGTTTTGGCTGACCATCCCAATGAAGAATTCTGGAATTTTCAAGCCTTTTAATAGGCTCAATAAAATATTATTATTTTATTTACCTTTTGAATATTTTATTATTTTATTTTTTTCTAGCCATCTTTTTGACTTTCTTTTTCTACCACTCAATCCTCTTCAGTTATCCATGTCTTCCATGAAATTTCTAGACTTTTCCAAAGTTTTGGTGGAGCAAATTTTTAAAAATTACACTTTTGCCCTCGTAAAGTGAAAAATTACATTTTTACCCCAAAAACTGAAAAATTGTCCATAGACATATTTTTCATCCCTTATAATCATACCATTCTCCAATTTGTCAAATGTGATCTAAATTCTCTCAAAATCTCAAATTTTATCCGCGGGTGGAAAATTATAATTTTACCCCTAGATAGTGAAAATTTCGATTTGACTCCGAATTGATCCTCGAACTCCTAATTACCATTTTGAGTCATCCCTGAACTGTGAAACTCTTAATTGCACCTTAAAATTCCTATTTGAACTAGTTCGAGGCTTAATCGACTTAATGATACCATTAGGGGCAATATCGTCTTTTAACGATTTCTCGAACTTCCTAAATATACAAACATTCTATCGAGCATGTGAGTGACATTATAATTATTTTACAAAGTAGGGTTTGACATTTGCTAAGTTGGTTGGTGAGAATTGAGATACGTACAATAGACATCACATTTGAAAAGGCCTTTGGGTGTGCCAATTCTCCACCGATGCAATCTTATAAATACCCATTAACGGCATGAAGAGTACTTCACCACCAACCTCAACCTCAACCTCATTGAACTTTCTTTGAAAGCCAAGTCTATCTTGGCAGTCAGAGAGTACTGATACTGTCACCAATGGCTCCAACAATTGCTGATCAACAATTCAACACTAATTCCTCAGCTCTAACTGATTTTGTCATAAATCAAGGAAATAGAGTGAAGGGTTTGTCAGAAATGGGTCTCAAAGCCATCCCCAAGGCTTACATCCAACCTTTGGAGGAAAGGATGTGTGTCAGTGCCACCAAAGTCATGTGTAAGCAATCCAATCTTGGATTTCTTGACTTGGTTGGTGCCCTCAGAAGTGGTCTCTACGGAATCCAAAATTTCTTTAACATTTTCACACATAGATACTTTATTAAGCTCACTAATACCTGAGGCACAAAGAAAAGTATTGTAAGCCTTAAAATTTATTTGAATTAATTTTGTATCTTTATCGTTCCACTCTTGCCTAGTCTTAATGACTATGTTGCCATTTACCTCCTTACTTGGAACATGTAGACCATCTAGTATTACATTCCAAACATATAAGTCCATTGATTGTATAAACATTTCCATGTGTTTCTTCTAATAAGCATAGTTAATACCTACAAAGAGGGGCGGACTTTAGATTGATTGCCCTCACCAAGCACGGTTGCCATCACCTCCATTTTGTCGATTTGAGCTTTTATAAAGGATCTCTCAAAGATAGTTAGATCTACAAAATTTGAGACCAAGCTCTAATATCAATTACTAGTGTAGAAGTCTCAATAACAATATACCAAGAAAGGGTGAATTGGTATTTATAAGAATTACTTTAAAAAATATATCTATAAAAAACAAACCCTTTTTACCCAAAAATATTTTCTAACACTAGAAGCAAATATCTAACAATAAATATCTAAGTACAAATATAATGACTCAAGCAAGAATACTATTCTTAAAGAAAAGTAATAAATCAATATAAACCTATTTTCTAAGGCAAGTATAAACAACAAAATAATAATGCAAAAACTAAAGAGAGACAAACAATTTATAGTGCTTCAACTTTTTGATACCTACATCCACTCCCTTCGTAACAAAGAAATTTCAATCCACTAATAAGAATTCTTGTTTTTTAATGGGAAGCAATAACCCTTACACAATTCACATGGGATTCTTGCTTTTTCACGGGATCAAGTGATAACCCTTATGTTAGGATGAGCCTTATAGCCAATTGGGATTGGTTGAGGCTTGATTCCAATCATGCAACAATATCATTCATGTTGAATGATTAGAGATTTTCTTTCATCAATAAGACATTAATTATAATGAGTTATATGTCTAATTGGATGAAGTCCATGAGATTAATATGCCTTGCAAGGAAACTGTAGTGGGTTGTAGTTATGAGATTCCTATGCATCAAAGCATATTCTCAAAATGTTTTTGGTCAATGTATCATTGAGACTGGGCATCAATGATGCTTAGAGACTGGTATACTATATGTTCCTTATTTTGGAAGTAAGTAATCGATCTCATAGATTGAAGTATAGAGATACTTGGAATTGGAATATAGGTGCTTGCTTAGGAGAGCAAGTTCACTGAACATTACCCGCCATGGGAAGTGCATTTGGTAATACACTCTAGTGTCTATGCAACACTTCTCATGTGTTAATTGTGTAAATACTCCCTAGACTTGAGACACCAGGTTATCTTACGTGTGGAGTGCTATGCTTTGATTTCATCCCTACGGGTGCCTAACCAATGATGCCAAAACAGGATGCTTTTGGGTATAGTATGAAGCATGTGAAGGCAAATGAGTGGTCAAGATAGGAATCATCACCTCAAGTGCTTTAGAAGACATATCATATCGGTTCTTGATTAACATTAGCTTATTGAAGTCTTTGGCCCAAGCGACATGGAGATTATGAAAAAGGTTTCATAACGCTCTATAAAACTAATGCTATAATTGTAGGAACAAATATGAAGGTCAATAAGAGTAGACACTGTACCAAGCTCTTATCATCTTTGGGATATATGATGAAGGAATGAATTACACCGATGGACTGTACACTGAAAAGTTATCAAAGAACCTTTGACTCTCTCAACAATTGGGTGGCCATGATGCATTGCTAGATGCCAATTTTGGTCTATGGAATTAAATATAAATTAATTGATTGAAATTTATATTAATCAATTAAGTCATTAATCAATTCCATTGCCAACATGTTGGGAACCTAATGGGTCACACACAATGATTGTATTTGAATTAAATTGGGAGAGTGACAATTTAAGTTAGACTTAAATCACATGCTAGGTAATTAACTTCTATAAACTTAATTAAAAGAGTTTAATTAAGTTTTTGGCATAATTATAAATAGTTATAATTATAAGGCCTTGATTGCAAAATATAAAAGAAATTAATTTTGATTTTAATTTTCAAGGACTTAATTAAAAGAGTTTAATTAAGTAATGAGCCCAATATTAAAATGTGTTATAATATTGAGGACTTAATTGCAAAATTGAAGTTATTTTAACCTAACTATATAAGTCATCTTTTAACTATTTTTCATATAAGAGTTTTTCACAATTGAAGAAAACGTAGTTTTTGTCAGAAAAAGAAAAACGTTTTCTTTCATTGCCACCACTCCTTTTGTGTGAAAGAGATTTTCAAGAGAGGTTCGACTAAGATTGTGAACAAGAAGAAAATGACAATTGTTGTCCTCTTTGCTAGCACAAAGTATAGTTAAAAACTTCCTCCTTTGTTGAAGGTTCAAGTGCAATCGTGTGTACTACCATTAGAGGCCAAACACTTGATTGGCTAGGGTTTTTGCTCCTTGTGGTGTTCGTGGGATTGCTTTGGAAAGTACCATTGTGATTACGAAATTACTTGGCAAGGTAACTTTTTAAATAATAATTTATTTTGTGCTTTTATGTGTTAAATATCACCAAGGTGATCCATGGGTGGAGGCATGTTTTTGTTGTTTAGTTATAAAGTTTTAATTTTCTTTCCGCTGCGTATTTTGAGCATGCCATCTATAGCCAAACCCATCAGTGGTATCAAAGCCTTCCTTAGTTTAATTTTAACACATTTTAATGTCTATTGTTGTTAATGCCTTGTTGAAAAGGAATATGAGATGTTCGGGTTTTGTTCTACACAAATTAGTAAGTTTTAAAATTTTACAATTGGTTCTAGTTATTTCGATTTCTAGATAGATTTTAATTGTAAATTTGAAAATTTATTTGTCATAATATTAATCTCATTTTAATGTCAAAATATTGCAAATTAACATGTGCATGAGATGCACAAATTAATTTAGCAAATAAAAATTCGATCTCATGACACTATGGTGTGATTTAAATGGTAGAATTCAATTCTGTCCAGCCATGGTATTGGTCCATTTTCAGCCATAAAAGTGAGGCTTAAGTGCTTCATAAAATGCAGAAAAATTAAGAGATCAATACACATTGGAAATGTTCTAAGTTGGGTGATTATGTGTGGCTAATGGTGGAGGTAAAGTTACCAAAACATGGCTAAAACAGCTGCTGTTTGCAACAGTGACAGTCATGGTTTTGTTTGACTTGGCAACCAATAAAGGCCTAAATTTTTGCAATTAGTTGCACCAATTGGCTGAGGATTTTTTTATGGAAAGGTTCCATAAATTATCTAATTGTTTCCAAGAATTTTAAGGATTTAAATCCCTAGAATTAAGCCTTCATAAAACTGAGTTGGTGGAGTCAAAACTGTTGCTGCCTCAGCTGCAGCAAGCCATGGTTTTGATTTTTTTTTTAACAGCCAAAATCATTTCCTAAAATCCTGGAAAATTACTATGGAATTGTTCCATAAATTATCTATCAGGATAAATTTTATTTGGAATTAAATTCCTAAGTTTTTGTCCCAAAGAATTTCAAAAGTTCTCAAAAACCAATTCTGCCTCCTGCAGATAAAGGTCTCGGTTTTTGAATTTTTTGAATGGGCCAATCACCTCCTAAAATCCTGAAAATTTATTCTGGAATAGTTCCATGAGTATATATGAAGATAAATTTTATTAGGAATTAAATTCCTAAGTTTTAGTCACAAAGAATTTCAAAAGTTCTCAAAAACCAATTCCGCCTCCTACAGATAAAGGTCACGGTTTTTGAATTTTTTGAATGGCTAAATCACATCATAAAATCCTGAAAATTTATTCTGGAACAGTTCCATGAGTTATCTATCATGATAAATTTTATTGGAATTAAATTCCTAAAGATACACCACCCTAATGCCACGTAATTAGGACATGTCTGCTACTGTCTGCAGCAGGACACTGTCTTGGTTAAGACATAGAATTTGTCCAAATTTTACACCAATAAATGATCAATTAAATTATTTAATTGGCGGAGGATAAGTTATGAAATTGGTTCCACAATTATGCTGATTTTTTGAAATATTTAATTTAAGGAATATGATTCCTAAAATTAAGGATGTCAAAGATGATGCATTAACCTCGACAAATAAAGAAATGTGATTTCTAAAATTATGGAAGTTAAAATTTCTTCATTAGCCAATTAAATATTTATGGAATATGTTCTGTAAAGATTGATAGTTTATTTCATAAATTATGGAATGTGATTCCTTAATTTAAGGGTGTCAAAATTTAAATAATTTAAGACTACATTAATTTAGGAATTAGATTCCTAGGAGTAATGAGAGTCTAAATATTTATAAACAAATTTTGTTTTGAATTGACTTCTTACAAGAAGATAATTCTAATTTGACATTAAATTTAAAGATTAAATTGTCTAAGTTATTTCCTAATAAGATTAGGTAATAATAGACATTCAATCTTTAATTAATTTAGATTAATAATAGGTTGTGTAAAATGTTTAGGAGCACAAATTAAAAATGTTTTAATTTGTAATTTGTAAGTAAAATGTTTAGGCGCACAAATTAAAAATGTTTTAATTTGTAATTTGTAATAAAAATTTAATTTTAATCCTAAGAAGATTAGGAATGGATAAATTACTAATTTTGATTAGTAATACTTACCATATATGAAACAAGTTTCCATCTATATAGAATTAAATGGTTACCCGAAAATTTGAAATTGGCAAAATTCAAATGTTGAAAATTGTTAATCTCAAATACCTCATATGATGAACAATTTGAATGAGACATGTTTTTAAGCTAGAACCTTCACATTGATGTACAAATTTCAAGAAGAAAATGCCTTTACAAAGGTTGGATGTTGAGATTTTAAGCTTGTTTGTAGTAAAAGAAGAAATTTCAGCTTGATTGAAATAAATTTCAACTTTGAAAGCTTGACGGAAGACTAAAGGATACTAAAGAGTGAATATGAGATTGTGGGTAGTCTCTCTAAGGTTTGAAACTTTATCTCAAGTCGTTTCTTGCTTCAAAATGGCTCAAATACATCTATTTATAGGTAGATCATGATTTGGAGCCGTTATACACAAGTTTGAATCAAATTTGGTTGTTACTGAAGCTTGAGGGTCGACTACAATGCTGTTAAGGTCAACTATGTTCTTCAAATTTCTTAATTAGGGTTTCCATAGTCAAGCATGCATGTTCTCTAGTCGATCCACATCCAGAGAGCGTGTATTCTTCAAATCTACCCTTCTATGGTCGACTATGCCTTTCTTATAGTTGACTATGGCTTCTTAAAGTTAACTATTTATGGCTTTTGACTTATCAAGGTTGACTATATCTTTTATGTAGTCAAATATGGTTATTCTTTAGCTTGATTTTCTTGATCTTTCTAGAACAAGGTCGAGTATACTTCCTCTGTAGTCGACTATACTTCCTCTGTAGTCGACTATGATTGTTCTTCATCTTGATTTTCTTGATCTTTTTGGAACAAGGTCAACTTTGCTTCCTCTCTAGTCAACTAGGGTTTTATGATCTTCAAGTTTTGCACTCTTTCAACCTTCAAATCAACTTGAGCTTCGCCATGATGAACTCTTAACTTGTGTTTTGAAGTTCCTTTAGCTTCTAATGCTTCTCTCTACCTACTTTCTGATTACCTTATACCTATATTCAAATAAACATTTCAAGGCATGTTTGCACTTGATTTCTTAGCTGAAATGCATTGTTTGAAAGCTTGTAAGATGTTTTCTAAGGATGCATGGCTTTTCAAACAATTTTGAAACTTTAGGGGATTAGAAATGTATTTGAGATAGTTTTAAATACTTGACATTAAGTTCAACAAAACATATGATTTTTGTCAAATCAAAACACGATATAACTCAAGGCTAACAAATATAAATTTTAAAAATATGAGATATGTGGCATAAATTAAGTAAAAAATGCCATAATTATATACAAATTTTATATCCATGTCAGTTGTGTCTAATAAGGGGATATGATATTATTATTGATAAATTAAATTTATATATAAACAAAAAAATTTAATAGCATTTGAAAAACAATTCAACTTATGCAACACTCAAATATTAATTTCTTAGATTAAATAAAAATAACATAAATAACAATATTTAATATGTTTGTTTTTAACTTTTAAATATGATATATTAGCATGTGAGATGTTACGTTTATGAGAAAAATCAAAAGTACTACTACTGTTTACCTATTTTTTATTAAAATATTTATTATTTACATTCACCTTTATATTTTTTACTATGTTGTTCAAGTCAATATATATGGTTTAAAATAATTTATGCCATTGCTATAAACAAAGCCGTGGAATTATCCAAGCATATAATTTAGGCAGATTTCGGTGGGTAGAAGTAGAATTGTACAAAAATAGTTTATTGTCTCGTGAGAATCGAAATTTCTCCTTTCCAGTGTGAGACTAAATACCTCCCAAGGAGAAAGTGGGTAGAGATCTCAAGACTTGCAATTGAATCTATTGACTCTTGGCTTTTATGTTCAAAGCAAAATATCTCTTGTCTTTTGTGACATATATATATATATATATATAAATTAATAAAAACATTGAATTAGTTAGGAAAGAAATAAAGTTGTTTCTTTCAAAAATAAAATAAATTTTAATTTAATGCTTTAAATGAAATAAATGAATAAATCGACATCAATGAATACAAAATTCCAATGTAAAGTTAACTGATTCATTAAATATTGCATGTAAAGAATTATTATGTATGAGGAAATTATGAGAAATATGCCTCCTCATAAGGTGATTTCAGAAATAACCACCCATATAAAGTTATTTGTTTCTAGCCAAAAACAGCATGAGTAGACCAAAATGCCTTTAAAAACATCGTGGCAAATTAAACTCCTGATATCTCCCTCCCGCTAGAGAGAAAATAGAAATAAATGCTCAACTGTTTGAGCTCGCTCATCTTTCTCTCTCAGCTCTCTGAACTGTATCAACTCTATCAACTCTCTGTTGAGCACTATCGTTATCAGCTCTCTCAACTCTCTGAACTATATGAGCTTTGTCAACTCTCTGTTGAGCACCATCATCATCGGGCTATAGTCTATCTCTTGACATTTGCCATATTGTCATCGATAAACAGACCCTATAGCAAAGATGGCATTAAGGTATGTTATTGGGTTTATTGCTGCAACACATAAATTTCTGAAACTTTTTGTATAAATTAGAACATGGATTAGAAACATTGCCCAAAGTTGTTACACGCCATGCATCTATAACATGTGTTAGCGTTATTTAGCGTGTCATGACATTGGTTATTTTAGGGCAGTTCGGGCAATGAGTCAGTAATTACGTTGATTGGGGTGTCACATGCCATGGGTATTTTAGGCCATTTCTTGTAAGGAGACAGTAATTATAGTGATTGGTGTGTAAGTGTTGGCGTGTAACAAGATTTGACTTGATATGCATGGCATGTAACAACATTTTACTTGATATACATGGCGTGTAACAACATTTGACTTGATACGCATGGCGTGTAACAACATCTTACGTTATATGCATGGCATGTAACAACATGACTTATAAAGTCTAGAACATGGCATGTCATGTAATGTGTAAAATGATTGACAAATTTATTTTGTTTTCAAAATTTCAGTGGGGTTCCAATTGTGCGACTTGTGATAAGACACGGTGGTTAGTGGGTGGATGGCAATTACAAGGGTGGTGAGTCACGAATGCAGGAGGTTAGGAGTGATTTATCGTTTGTTGGCTTGATGAAGCTGGTTGAAGATGTTGTTGGTGTAAACTCAAAAATTGACAAGATTGAGTTACATGCATTGATTAGTGCACCCGGAGAGCTATCACGGCTAATTATCAAGGACAATGAGGATGTTGCATTAATTCTGCTAGAACAAAGGAATGTTCCAACTATGTATGTTAGCATTAAGGGACACCAAACAAATGTTATGTCACGTGAAGAAGTTGAACAACGTGGTAATCAGCTTAATCAAAATGAGATTTACAATGCTTCACATATACCACAACATTCGGTCTGTAACCCATAATAATGGCAATTGACGTATGCACAAGAGTTTGTGTAGCTAGGTAGACACACGACATTCACAGAACAGTTGGTTGCACAATTCTAATCAGGATGTGCATCGAACCAATTAGTTACTTCTGTCCAACAAATGCAATAATCGGGTGAAAATGTACAGGGTGTAATGGCATTTTCAAATGAGAATGCGACACTTAAAGACACCACTGCGACGTTGGAGGGTGACACTGCAACGCTCGAGGATAATACTGCATTTGATGAGGAAAATGAGGATTTGTTCCCTGCTGGTGAAGATAGATTTGATTACAATTTAGGTGATGAGCCTGATGAATGGCATGATGAGAGTTCAGACGATGACAGGCTTTATGACAGTGACATTCCAATTTGCAATAATGTTAAAGGTGAAACGGAACCTGTTGGAGGTGTTGATGTAGGAGATGTTCAGTGTGATGAACCCATACACAATAACCCCATCGCTGATGAGAATGGGATTTGTTCTCCTGATACATTGCTCCATGACAATTATCAAGAAAAGGAAAATGCAAGGATATCTCGTACGTGGATAATTCCAGGTGTAGAAAGGTTTTCCTTCCAAACAATTACAATTGAGGAGTCAACATGTGCCGATGATCGCTTATACAAAGGAAGAATATTTTTCTCGAAAGCCAAGTTGAAACGAGCTTTGAACATGTTGGCTTTAAAAGAGCAGTTTAGGATAAGAGTAAAAAGGTCATGTGAAGGTCGTTTTGAGGTTGGTTGCAAGGACAAGGCATGCAAGTTCAGTGTGCATGCAACAAAGTTACTTGAAGGAGGAGAATATTGGCAAGTTCAGATGTTCCATAAAATACACAAATGTATTGTTGATGGTTTGCAAGGGTGATTTGCAACTGCAAGTGCGAAGATAATTGGTGAACTTATGTCACACAAGCTTCAGGCTAATGGAGTAGCATTGAGACCTAAGGACATAATTGGTGAGATGAGGGTTCAGTGGGGATTGGAATGCTTGTATGGTAAGGCTTGGCAAGTGAAGGAGTATACGGAGAGGCTTATTTTCGGTCCCCCGGAGGAGTCATTTTAACTATTAGCCTCATATTTTTATATGTTGGAACAAGAAAATCTCGACACAGTCACTGTAGTGGCTACTGATGAGGCAAAAAGATTCAAATATTATTTCTGGTCATACAGGACTTGTATTCGGGGGTTTAGGGATGTAATGCGTGCTACGGTTGCAATTGATGCAACACATCGAAAAGGCAGGTTCAAGGGTGTTCTGTTTGTCACTGTATACAAAGATGCGAACGAGTGCGTATATCTAATTACATTTGGCATCGGCCATGTTGAGGACAAAGACTCGTGGATGTGGTTTCTTATAAAGCTGCGTGATGCGGTTGGTTGTCCTAAAAACACTATGTTCATTTTTGATCAGCATCTCGGCATTAAGAAAGCAATCTAAAATGCATACCCAGAAGTGCACAACGGTTTATGCGGTTACCTCTTGAAGAAAAACTTTAAAAACAAGTTCAATCGTGACGACGTTTCTATGATTTTCACCCTTGCTCAAGATTGCTATAAGGTTTTCGATTTCAATAGATATATGAACTAGCTCAAGCAGATTCACGCGGGAGCCCACGTTGACCTTATGAGAATAGGCCCTAAGAGATGAGCACGTGCATGTTCACTGACAAGGCGATACCAAATGATGACATCCAACATTGCAAAATGTGTTAACTCATACTTGAAGCATGCAAGAAAACTGCCAATCATTGTTTTGATTGAGTTCATCAGAGACATGTTTCAGCATTGGTTCCATGACCGGTACAAGAAGGCCGTCAAGGTGACCATGCCCCTCAACCTTTGGGTTGCCAGGTAGTTGAGCAAATGGTTCAATGATGCACATCGCTTTATGGTTAAACCTATCAATCGAGTGGAGTTCGAAGTTAAAGACGGGAAGATGGATGAACTTGTAAACCTATCCAGGAAGACGTGTTCATGTTGTGAGTTCCAAACAGAGTTACTACCATGCAGCCATGTCATTGCAGCAATAAGGTCAAAATATCTTTATTTCTTATTTGAACCCTAATTGACATAGTATTTACATTGTGCTTGAACATTAAGTTCATTGTATTTTTTAGTAAATGCAAACGTGAAGCCATTCACTCGATAAGGCATCCTAGTGAGTGGGATATCCCCCATCATGTGAAACAAATTATCATCTTGCCAACACCTTGGCGAGGCTAAGCAGGAAGACTTAAGAGGAGAAGGATTCCATTGGCTGATGGAGATAGTCGAGCATGGAGATGTTCGCAATGCAAGAGGTACGGGCATAACAAACAGAATTGCCCATCCCTATTTGTAGTTCCATCCACAAATTCGACACCATCTCCAAGTCAATCGACCCCTCCACTAGTGCACTGACTGAAACATGTTCAAGTTGCAAACAAACTGGTCGTACACGCAACAACTATCCAATACGAAGGACAATGTCTGAAAATGTAGGGTGTTTTGTGGATGAAGATAGCTTGTTGGCCTAACTAAATGTGTAACCCATGTGCAATACTTTTGTCACAATTTGCTCTTGCAGTATCTTACATTAATCCATATTTGGATTTTGTGTTTGTTAGTTTCCTCCTATAGCTGAGTCTTTATTTTTTTTATTAATTTTGTAGATATATTATTTGATTATTCATTTCATTTTGTCCGTAGTTTTGAATACTGAATAGACTTGCGAAGTCCCTATACTATTTGAATAGATTATTATTATTATTGATAACTTATGGGATATACGTATTAATAAGCCATATATTTAAGTGTAAAAGATTTAGGGTGTTGAAAATATATATAAATATTTTTTACTTGATTATTTGAATGTAGAATATGTAAATTAATTAATAAATTAATTTATCATTTTTACAAAAATTAATTTATCATTTTTGCAAAAATAATATAAAATGACTAAATAATTTCTTTCTTCTTATATTTATAATAGTAAACAAATTTGAAATTGGTTATTTAACTTAGTTTTTTACTTAAGCTAAAGTCAAATAAGCAAAAGGAATTTGTTTATTTAGTGTTTTATTTTAAAAAAATTGAAATATAAGGATGAAATGAACAAAAAAATATATTAATGCTAAGCTAATAAAAGAAATGCAATGTGGCAATTTTGATTAGAAGGTGTGGGGGTTAAGATTAGGCTATAATTGGTAGATGTCAATGACATCTTCTGGTGACACACTAAGTGGAAACAGATTTATGGCATAACACGCTGACTTGTTGCAATATTGTGGGGTGACACGTCACTCTCCAATTGTGTTGGCACGTTGAGTGGAAGCAGATTTATGGCATGACACACTGACTTGTTGCAGTATTGTGGGGTGACACGCCACACCCCAATTGTGGTGACACGCTAAGTGGAAGCAGATTTATGGCGCGACACACTGACTTGTTGCAGTATTGTGGGGTGACACGCTGAGTGGAAGTAGATACAGGGTGTGACACGCTGACTTGTTGTAGTATTCAAGGGTGACACGCCATGCCCCAATGGGGTGACATGTCACATGGTTGCAATATTAATTTAAATTTACATTAGCTGTTGAGATTTATAGGCACTATGTTTGAATTAAGAAATTAATGTATAAAATGTATGAATATTAAAATTAATAAAATTAATTGTATACACAAAAAAATGTACAAACAAAGGCTGATATATTCAAGTTTCGCTCTCACAACTGTTGGAAAAAATTTCTAGAGCGTATTGGCGACGTATATTTGCAATCATGTTCTGCTTAACTCTAATCTGTTTTGATTGCAAAATATCGTCAATGTACCCTATCATGAACATGCCGCAGTTGACATTATCATTTTACCGATGCACTTTAGCTTTTGGCAAATGAATTTCCATTGACATCGGTGTTAAATCTCATGTCTTTCAATGTGTTTTGTTGAAATAACCAGCTTGGTGGTAGATGATTGGCATCATTGTCGTAAGGGGTGTCATCTGAGCTGCACGCACTCCGTTATCCTTAGCATCTGAAGTTCTTGCAAAGTCCACCACCTTGATCGTCCAATCACTAAGTCAATCTTCACAACCACCCATTGCCCACCCACATTGCAAAGCGTGAGGATGAAATCAACATCTTCCCATTTTTTGTCATATGTTGGCCTCTCACCCTCCACGTACGCCCGTAATACATATGAAATTTCCATAATGGATCGGCCATCTTCAGTTGAAAATGCAGTGTGTAGCATATGGATGGTGTCTTGTGAAACATGTATACATTAGCTTACATTTAGTGCAATAAAAAACTTAGTATTTACAAAATTGAAAAATTTTCAAATAAACTTACGAAGAATATCGTGTCAACCACGCATGCATGGGTATTGTATAGCTTGGACTTTGGCCCTGTCATCCGCTTACACAGTACGCTGAGGCATGCGTCTATTTGTTCACTTGTCATTTCCTCTTTGGGATCCTCTAATGTTGTGAAGAAGTCAGCCCCTTGATTCCCTAAGATCCCAATGTTACGCCGCATATGTAACATAATGAATTTCAAAAGTGTTGGTGGATTAATGTTTCATTAAAAAACAATATTTGTAATGTTATTTATGAGCTTACCTCGCACACTCGTCGTTCTTGAAAGCTTCGTACGCTTCCACCATTGAGTTCTTTAGATCTTAACGGCTCAATGAGGGGTCGACGTACAGGCTTGCCATGTATTTGCTTGCCATTTTAACCGTGCCTGCTCAGTTGGGTCTGAAATTTCTACTACAAGATGATGGACATCAGACAACTTTGGTTATGACAATCTTGACCCGCTAGCTTCAAGAGTGCTATGAGGAAGATGGTTCCCTTCAGCCTTAAGTGATGCAAGGTTCCCATCCCCTCCTGCTATTACCTCGACTAATGCATCGGCTTGAGGAAGATGCTCTCCTTCAGCCACAACTAAATGAAGGTCCCTCTCTCTTTCCGCA
Source organism: Theobroma cacao (assembly GCF_053813885.1). Taxonomy (NCBI): domain Eukaryota; kingdom Viridiplantae; phylum Streptophyta; class Magnoliopsida; order Malvales; family Malvaceae; genus Theobroma; species Theobroma cacao. Next base: position 34,837,886 of record NC_142647.1, on the reverse strand, counting down.
GATGCATCGATAACCAAATTAGCCTAAGGAACAAGGTCTCCTTCAGCATCATCTAATTGAATGGTCATATCCCATGCCACAGCATCATTCAAATCAGCCTCAAGAACAAGGTCTCCGTCAGCACCAACAACGTCATTGTGAATATGAACACCAGGTTCATCATGCTGCCCATTATCAACATCATCGTGGTACTCACTAGCATCGTGAGATGAAGGACCACCCTACAAAATGAGACAAATGGGAAAATTCATTAGCTCATATAATGCCACAAACCATAAACCTAGAACAAAAAATAGAACTACACCTACTAAACGTAAACGACCAATATATGAGCGAAGATAGAATAACATGCTTGTGATTTTAGGCCGTCTAGAATCTGAGCAATGATACGGTCCTCAAACGTTTGCATTGCCAGAGTCAATGATAAATTGAAGCCTTCAACTCCATCATGTCTTTTTTATGCTGACGCATGATGTAAAACCCGACCCTATAAATACATGTCATGACATACATGCATTGAGTAACATGTTATTATGCTAGAAAAGCACCTAAGAATAGACGAAACCCGCTATTGTACCTAACGGTACACTTAAATTGATTTAACCTTGAACTAGTTCAAATAGGAATTGTAGGATGAAATTTAATATTTTATAGTCCAGGAATGACTAAAAATGATTGTTCGGAGTTCGAGGGTTCATTTGGGGTAAAATTAGAAATTTTGATATTCAAGGGCAAAATCGTCATTTTGCCACCTAAGATAATAATTTGATCATGGAGTAAAATTTTTGACCAAGATTAACTATTTGGAGTATAATTTAATGATAGGAAGTGAAAAAGTTTAATTCTGGTGATTTTTGGAGTGTAGGGGCAAAATCGTAATGTTACCACCCACGGACAAAATTTGAGATTTTGGGAGAATTTAGATCAAATTTGACAAATTGGAGAATTCTATGAGTATAAGGGATGAAAAATATGTCTATGACAAATTTTTGACTTTTACGGGGGCAAAAGTGTAAATTTCAAAAATTACTCCACCGAGACTTTGGATGAGTCTGAGAATTTTATCTAAGCTATGAATATATGAGACAAGTGTATGGTGAAAATTTAGAAACAAATGGATGAAATTTTAAAAATGGGCCAATGGGAAAGTGACATGTGGTATTTTTTAATGATATAATATTATTTTAATGAAAAGTCAACCCATTTAAACCCAAATTTTAAGTGCTGGCCGGCCATAAGGAAGAACAAGAGAGGAAATAGAGAGGAAAGGAAGAAAAAAAGAAAAATCAAAGAGAAACAAGAAAATTCAAAGGGAAATTTACGATTTTCGACTGTTTACGCGTCTAACGATAAGTTTTTTGATTTTAGCTTGATTTCTACCTTTCCTATGCCTTTATTTCCATTTAGCATGCTTGAGGAGAGAGATCAAAAAGTGATATCAAGGGCTGGACGAAATTCTAGGGGAGAGAAATTGAAATTTTTAGGTTTTGATTTTTAGTTAAATTGATAGTTTTAGTTAGTTAAATGTGTTTAGAAATTAAATTGGGCAAGAAATCATTAAATTTTCACAATACCCACTCTTGACTGGATGCTCAATGCTGTACAATGATGATGAATTGATTTTATTCTAAGGAAAATGAAGAGAAAATGATGAAAAACGATTAAACGTGATAGAAAAACAAAGTAGAAAATTAACCGACTTAATGTCCCATTTTTGGCCAAATTTTCCAAGGAAGGGAGTGAGCTGATTTTGTTGTTTTTAGAAGGTTATTGGCTGATATTTAATGGTTAGAAATGTTAGAGAGAGAATGGGATGATTTAGAGCTAAAATGGAGCGCGTTAGTAATTTATCGAGCAAAGTGCCAAAAATAGGTTAATACCGCGTTTAAGCCGTTTTAGGCTATTGCATTTCATACCATGCATTAGTATAGGATTTAAGTTAATTATATAGTGATTTAGCATCAATGTGATGAATTGTGTAAATTTTTGTAATGTGTCTAGGAGAAGAGCCTTCCGGAAAAGGCAAAGAAGTCGTACCCGACGAGTAGTGATCGGGGCGCTTAGAAAGCTTTTAGTTTGTACAAACGGTGAGTAAACTTATTATTATTGTAAATTATCTAGAGTTTATTTTAAATGCCCTTTATGTATTTTATGAAATGAGAACGAGATTAAAACGGGATTTTTGATGTTTTAGGAATAAATGTGACAAATAAAAATATATTGTATTGATTATGAAATTGAGTAATTGGAGGCTACAAATTGACTTGAAAAATATATATTTTCCTAGGAATGGCTTATGAGAAATAAGTATATGTGGCTATATTTTGTGAATGCATTGGGAAATTTATGTAAGTTGTTTTACTATGCAGGCTGGATAAATAAATAAAAGCCACGTTATACTGTCGAAATTTTATTAAAATTGGTGGGTTAGTCACTGCAGTGATGGTTTTCCATGGACTGCCTATTAGAGGGGCACGGTAAACCCAGTTATATAGTTACTCCGGTTGTAGAGGTGAGGAGGGTAACTCCTGGGGTAGTATTAGAGCTCACTTCACGTCGAACCCCCACGTGAATGTGTAACTCGGCCAACGCCAAGGAACGGTTGGTTTTTAAAAATAAAAATGTGTTTCACGTGTGAATATTTTAACACCCTTGGCGGACTCGGTTAGATGCCTCGGCCAAGGTATCCCCGAGGATTAGTTTTGGCTTGAGCCTTGTTTTAATAAAAGACATAAGCCTTAACAATTGTTTTAGTAAATTACAAATATTTTATGGTTTAAGAAATAAATTGAAAACATTATGAAATGGGTTGAAATTTGTTGTTTAAACTTGCCTCCATTTTACTCGCCTTTAGATATTTATGATAATGTCTGTTTACTCATTGGGATTGCAAAATCTCACCCAACTCCTTTCCACCCATTTCAGGTTCAGTATAGACTGTAGATAGCTGATCTCATCGATGACTACCATTGGATCTGCATTTTCCAAACCGTAGGTTCACAGTCCTCTTTACTTTTGTTTATTCGGGGGCCCTCTTGTTATTGTAAATTAAATTAAATATTTTGACTTACTGTATTTCGGTATGTATAAATTTATTTAGCTTTTACGCTATAAAAATTATTCACGTGTAACTCTATAAATATTGTTTTATAAGAAAATAGAATATTTTCCTTAATATTTCTTTTATTTTCTTATTATATTCAAATAACCGTAATTTCGTTTTAAATGAAGATTTTAGACTTTTAAACTCATTTTGAATATGAATTATGTGTTTTGTACTTGTATATTACGTTTCAGCCAGTTTCGAAATTTTTGAGAAAAAAATGACCAAAATACCCCTATATGGCGAAAATTTTATTTTCATTGTTTTTGATCTAAAATAGTGTATATTCTCTAAAAACTCGATATTTAACAACGATTGCTCACAGGAAAGGAAAGAAACTGATATGTAAGCCTTGCGGGGTTCCGGTTGGCATTCCAGATAATGAGTGTCAATCAGGGACGTTGCGGCGATTGTCATGGGCCTGAGGGTGGTTCCGGGTCGTGACAATTCTATTGGTATCAGACCTTTTGGTTTTAAAGATAGGAGCTTTTGGTTTTAAAGATAAGAGTTTTTAGTTTTAAAGTGGTTTTAAAAAAATTACAATATCAGTGTGGCCCCGGATTAAGTTAAGTTAGGTTGAATAGAATGCATGCATTTTCATATAGAGCCTAAGGTTCCCTAAGCTTACTCGTTTTCTCTTATAGATTATTATGCCTCCTCGACTCGGACGCCCACCTCTCACTAGATCGGTTGGGAGGGGAAAAGGTCGTTCCCAACGTCGTCAGCTAGATGCAGTAGGGGAAGAATCGGCTACGTCTACCATTCGGGCAGCACCTACTACTGAGCAGGCCGATAGTCCTCCACATCCTCCACCTCCTCCGCCACCTACGGGTATTCCCACCATGCCTACTGAGGTAGCACAGGCATTGGCAGCTTTCTTTACCGCAATGGCTGGTGGAGCTCCGACTGGTCAAGTTCCACCTATAGTACCACCAGTTACTCCTTTAGTTCCACCACCGGTACAAGATGTATCCATTTCTAAGAAGCTAAAGGAGGCTAGACAGCTCGGTTGTGTGTCTTTCACGGGTGAGTTGGATGCCATTGTGGCAAAGGACTAGATTAATCAGGTTTTAGAGACTCTCTCTGATATGAGATTAGACGACGACATGAAGCTGATGGTGGCTACGAGATTATTAGATAAGAGGGCTCGTACTTGGTGGAATTCAGTGAAGTCCCGTTCCACTACTCCTCAGACGTGGCTCGATTTTCTCAAGGAATTTGATGGTCAGTATTTCACTTATTTTCATCAAAGAGAAAAGAAGAGAGAATTTTTGAGTTTGAAACAGGGGAATCTAACTGTAAAGGAGTACGAGACTCGTTTTAACGAGTTAATGTTATATGTGCCGGATCTGGTGAAATCTGAGCAAGATTAGGCCAGTTATTTCGAGGAAGGGCTCCGTAATGAGATTAGAGAGCGGATGACAGTGACTGGTAGGGAGCCGCATAAGGAGGTGGTACAGATGGCTTTACGAGCTGAGAAGCTCGCGATTGAGAATAGGAGGATTCGGACTGAGTTTGCAAAAAGGAGGAATCCTAGTATGTCTTCTAGTCAGCCAGTAAAAAGAGGCAAGGACTTAGCGATTTCAGGGAGTACTACTTCTATTTCCGTGACATCTCCTCGACCTCCATTTCCACCATCACAACAGAGACCTTTGAGGTTTAGCAGATCTACTATGACTGGTTCTGGGAAGAGTTTCGGAGGTTTTGACAAATGCAGAAATTGTGGGAATTATCATAGTGGGCTATGTAGAGAGCCAACAAGATGTTTCCAATGTGGACAGACGGGTCATATTAGGAGTAATTGCCCACGGTTAGGACGAGCCACGGTAGTTGCATCATCTTCACTAGCTCGCACTGATATACAGAGGAGAGATTCTTCTGGGTTGCCACCGAGACAGGGAGTGGCCATACGGTCCGGTGTGGAAAGTAATACCCCGGCACATCCACCTTCGAGACCACAGACTCGTACCTCAACAAGAGTTTTCGCTGTGACGGAAGATGAGGCACAGGTCCAACCTGGAGCAGTGATAGGTACTATGTCTTTATTTGATAAAGATGCTTATGTTTTGATAGATTCTGGCTCAGATAGGTCTTATGTGAGCACCACATGTGCATCAATTACTGATAGAAACTTGTCACCATTAGAGGAAGAAATTGTAATTCACACCCCTTTAGGAGAAAAGCTAGTTAGAAACAGTTGTTATAGAGACTGTGGGGTAAGGGTAGGCGAGGAAGAATTTAGGGGTGACTTAATTCCTCTAGGGATCCTGGATTTTGATCTAATATTGGGTATGGACTGGTTAACTGCACATCGAGCGAACGTGGATTGTTTTCGAAAGGAAGTTGTTCTTCGAAATTCGGAGGGAGCAAAGATTGTGTTTGTAGGGAAACGCCGAGTATTACCGTCCTGTGTAATCTCGGCCATCAAAGCTTCAAAATTAGTGCAGAAAGGGTATTCGACTTATTTGGCATACGTGATTGATACTTCAAAAGGGGAACCTAAGTTAGAGGATGTCCCGATAGTAAGTGAGTTTCCTGATGATTTACCTGGACTGCCTCCTGATCGAGAGCTTGAGTTCCCTATTGATTTGCTTTCGGGTACCGCACCTATTTCTGTCCCTCCGTATAGAATGGCTCTGGCAGAGTTAAAGGAGTTGAAAGTACAATTGCAAGAGTTGGTGGACAAGGGTTTTATACGCCCTAGTATATCTCCGTGGGGAGCACCGATTTTATTTGTGAAAAAGAAAGACGGTACACTTTGGTTATGTATCGATTACCGACAGCTTAACAGAATGACCATTAAGAAAAAGTATCCGTTACTGAGGATTGATGATCTTTTCGATCAATTATAGGGAGCTACAGTGTTTTCCAAGGTTGATCTAAGGTCTAGGTATCATCAGTTGAGGATTAAAGAACAGGATGTACCCAAGACAACGTTCAGGACTCGGTACGGTCATTATGAGTTCTTGGTCATGCCTTTCGGGTTAACTAACACACCGGCAGCTTTTATGTATCTCATGAATAGGGTGTTCCACCCTTACTTGGACAAGTTTGTTATTGTGTTCATTGATGACATACTGGTTTACTCGAGAGATAATGATGAGCACGTTGCCCACTTGCGTATAGTATTACAAACTTTGAGGGAAAGACAGTTGTATGCAAAGTTTTCGAAGTGTGAGTTTTGGTTACAGGAAGTGGTATTCTTGGGACACGTAGTATCGAGAACTGGAATATATGTTGATCCTAAGAAAGTAGAGGCAATTTTACAATGGGAGCAACCTAAGACAGTGACGGAGATTCGTAGTTTCCTCGGATTAGCTGGTTATTATCGGAGGTTTGTTCAGGGGTTTTCCTTAATAGCAGCTCCTTTGACCCGTCTAACTCGTAAGGGAGTTAAGTTTGTGTGGGATGATGTTTGTGAGAATCGATTTCAGGAGCTAAAGAACCGGTTAACCTCCACTCCCGTTTTAACACTTCCTGTTAATGGTAAGGGATTTTTAGTATATAGTGATGCCTCAAAGTTGGGGTTGGGGTGCGTATTGATGCAGGATGAAAAAGTTGTGGCTTATGCTTCTAGACAGCTAAAGAGGCATGAAGCAAATTACCCTACCCATGATTTAGAGTTAGCAGCAGTGGTGTTTGCTTTAAAAATCTGGAGGCATTACTTGTATGGTGAGCATTGTCGGATATTTACGGATCACAAGAGTTTAAAATATTTGCTCACCCAAAAGGAGCTTAATTTGAGGCAAAGGCGATGGTTGGATTTGATAAAAGATTATGACTTGGTGATAGACTATCATCCGGGAAAGGCGAACGTTGTAGCTGATGCCTTAAGTCGTAAGTCTTCATCGTCTTTAGCAGCACTTCAGAGTTGTTATTTTCCAGCATTAATAGAGATGAAATCTCTTGGGGTCCAGTTGAGAAATTGTGAGGATGGATCCTTATTGGCAAACTTCATTGTGCGACCTTCGTTACTTAATCAGATCAAGGACATTCAGAGGTCTGATGATGAGTTAAGAAAAGAAATTCAAAAACTGACCGATGGGGGAGTCAGTGAGTTCAGATTTGGAGAGGATAACGTCTTGATGTTTAGAGATCGAGTTTGTGTTCCTGAGGGAAACCAGTTGAGACAAGCGATCATGGAAGAAGCCCATTCATCTGCCTATGCATTACATCCCGGAAGCACCAAGATGTATAGGACTATCAGGGAGAATTATTGGTGGCCGGGTATGAAGCGAGACGTAGCAGAATTCGTAGCAAAGTGTCTCGTATGTCGGCAAGTTAAGGCGGAGCATCAGAGGCCAGCAGGTACACTTCAGTCTTTACCTGTTCCTGAGTGGAAATGGGAGCATGTAACTATGGATTTTGTTTTGGGATTGCCGCGGACACAGAGGGGAAAGGATGCGATCTGGGTGATCGTAGATCGGTTGACTAAGTCCGCTCACTTTTTAGCTGTCCATAGTACATACTCTATTGAGAAGCTAGCTCAGCTCTATATAGATGAGATTGTGAGGCTACATGGAGTTCCCGTTTCCATAGTGTCAGACCGAGATCCTCGATTCACTTCTCGATTCTGGCCAAAATTTCAAGAAGCTCTCGGAACCAAATTGAAATTTAGCACTGCTTTTCACCCACAAACGGATGGTCAGTCAGAGAGGACTATCCAGACCTTGGAGGATATGTTACGGGCTTGTGTCATTGACTTTATTGGGAGTTGGGACAGACATTTGCCATTGGTGGAATTTGCTTACAACAATAGCTTTCAGTCTAGCATTAGTATGGCACCATACGAAGCTTTATATGGAAGGAAATGTCGTACTTTACTTTGTTGGGATGAAGTGGGTGAAAGAAAGTTAGTGAGTGTGGAATTGATCGAGCTAACTAATGACAAGATCAAGGTTATACGAGAGAGGCTAAAGGTAGCCCAGGATAGGCAGAAGAGCTATGCAGATAAACGGAGAAAAGACTTGGAGTTTAAGATCGATGATAAAGTTTTTCTTAAGGTTTCTCCTTGAAAAGGTAATAATTTGAATACTTTGAAGTATTAAATCTTATTGATTATACTATCATGATAAATTATGGTGTTTTATTGGATAATGAAAGGTGTGATTCGATTTGCGAAGAGGGGAAAGCTCAACCCGAGATATATTGGACCATTCCGAATCATTGAAAGGATTGGACCAGTGGCTTATCGATTATAATTACCTCCGGAGTTAGATCGGATCCACAACGTTTGCCATGTCTCCATGCTTAAGAAATATGTACCAGATCCCTCTCACGTCCTCGAAGCACCTCCGATCGAGTTGCATGACGATTTGAAGTTCGAGGTACAACCTGTGAGTATCTTGGATCGAAAGGATCGAGTACTGAGAAACAAGAATATTTCAATGGTCAAAGTGTTGTGGAAAAGTGCTCGAATGGAGGAAATGACATGGGAAGTAGAGCATCAGATGAGGAACCAATACCAGCATCTATTCGTCGAATCTGGTAAGTGAAATTTTGAGGTCAAAATTTTATTTTAAGGGGGGTAGAATTGTACAACCCGACCCTATAAATACATGTCATGACATACATGCATTGAGTAGCATGTTATTACGCTAGAAAAACACCTAAGAATAGACGAAACCCGATATTGTACCTAACGGTACACTTAAATTGATTTAACCTCGAACTAGTTCAAATAGGAATTATAGGATGAAATTTAATATTTTATAGTCCAGGAATGACTAAAAATGATTGTTCGGAGTTCGAGGGTTCATTTGAGGTAAAATTAGAAATTTTGATATTCTAGGGCAAAATCGTCGTTTTGCCACCTAAGATAATAATTTGATCATGGAGTAAAATTTTTGACCAAGATTAACTATTTGGAGTATAATTTAATAATAGGAAGCGAAAAAGTTTAATTCTGGTGATTTTTGGAGTGTAGGGGTAAAATCGTAATGTTGCCACCCACGGACAAAATTTGAGATTTTGAGAGAATTTAGATCAAATTTGACAAATTGGAGAATGCTATGAGTATAAGGGATGAAAAATATGTCTATGGGCAATTTTTCAATTTTTGGGGCAAAAATGTATTTTTGACTTTTACGGGGGCAAAAGTGTAAATTTCAAAAATTACTCCACCGAGACTTTGGATGAGTCTGAGAATTTTATCTAAGCTATGAATATATGAGACAAGTGTATGGTGAAATTTTAGAAACAAATGGATGAAATTTTAAAAATGGGCCAATGGGAAAGTGACATGTGGCATTTTTTAATGATATAATATTATTTTAATGAAAAGTCAGCCCATTTAAACCCAAATTTTAAGTGCTGGCTGGCCATAAAGAAGAACAAGAGAGGAAATAGAGAAGAAAGGAAGAAAAAAAGAAAAATCAAAGAGAAACAAGAAAATTCAAAGGGAAATTCACGGTTTTCGACCGTTTACGCGTCTAATGGTAAGATTTTTTGATTTTAGCTTGATTTCTACCTTTCCTATGCCTTTATTTCCATTTAGCATGCTTGAGGAGAGAGATCAAAAAGTGATATCAAGGGCTGGACGAAATTCTAGGGGAGAGAAATTGAAATTTTTAGGTTTTGATTTTTAGTTAAATTGATAGTTTTAGTTAGTTAAATGTGTTTAGAAATTAAATTGGGCAAGAAATCAATAAATTTTCACAATACCCACTCTTGGCTGGATGCTCAATGCTGTACAATGATGATGAATTGATTTTATTCTAAGGAAAATGAAGAGAAAATGATGAAAAACGATTAAGCGTGATAGAAAAACAAAGTAGAAAATTAACCGACTTAATGTCCCATTTTTGGCCGAATTTTCCAAGGAAGGGAGTGAGCTGATTTTGTTGTTTTTAGAAGGTTATTGGCTGATATTTAATGGTTAGAACTGTTGGAGAGAGAATGGGATGATTTAGAGCTAAAATGGAGCGCGTTAGCAATTTATCGAGCAAAGTGCCAAAAATAGGTTAATACCGCGTTTAAGCCGTTTTAGGCTATTACATTTCATACCATGCATTAGAATAGGATTTAAGTTAATTATATAGTGATTTAGCATCAATGTGATGAATTGTGTAAATTTTTGTAATGTGTCTAGGAGGAGTGCCTTCCGGAAAAGGCAAAGAAGTCGTACCCGACGAGTAGTGATCGGGGCGCTTAGAAAGCTTTTAGTTTGTACAAACGGTGAGTAAACTTATTATTATTGTAAATTATCTATAGTTTATTTTAAATGCCCTTTATGTATTTTATGAAATGAGAACGAGATTAAAACGAGATTTTTGATGTTTTAGGAATAAATGTGACAAATAAAAATATATTGTATTGATTATGAAATTGAGTAATTGGAGGCTACAAATTGACTTGAAAAATATATATTTTCCTAGGAATGGCTTATGAGAAATGAGTATATGTGGCTATATTTTGTGAATGCATTGGGAAATTTATGTAAGTTGTTTTACTATGCAGGCTGGATAAATAAATAAAAGCCACGTTATACTGTCGAAATTTTATTAAAATTGGTGGGTTAGTCACTGCAGTGACGGGTTTCCGTGGACTGCCTGTTAGAGGGGCACGGTAAACCCAGTTATATAGTTACTCCGGTTGTAGAGGCGAGGAGGGTAACTCCTGGGGTAGTATTAGAGCTCACTTCACGTCGAACTCCCACGTGAATGTGTAACTCGGCCAACGCCAAGGAACGGCTGGTTTTTAAAAATAAAAATGTGTTTCACGTGTGAATATTTTAACACCCTTGGCGGACTCGGTTAGATGCCTCGGCCAAGGTATCCCCGAGGATTAGTTTTGACTTGAGCCTTATTTTAATAAAAGACATAAGCCTTAACAATTGTTTTAGTAAATTACAAATATTTTATGGTTTAAGAAATAAATTGAAAACATTATGAAATGGGTTGAAATTTGTTGTTTAAACTTGCCTCCATTTTACTCGCCTTTAGATATTTATGATAATGTCTGTTTACTCATTGGGATTGCAAAATCTCACCCAACTCCTTTCCACCCATTTCAGGTTCAGTATAGACTGTAGATAGCTGATCTCATCGAGGACTACCATTGGATCTGCATTTTCCAAATCGTAGGTTCACAGTCCTCTTTACTTTTGTTTATTCGGGGGCCCTCTTGTTATTGTAAATAAAATAAATATTTTGGCTTACTGTATTTCAGTATGTATAAATTTATTTAGCTTTTACGCTATAAAAATTATTCACGTATAACTCTATAAATATTGTTTTATAAGAAAATAGAATATTTTCCTTAATATTTCTTTTATTTTTTTATTATATTCAAATAACCGTAATTTCGTTTTAAATGAAGATTTTAGACTTTTAAACTCATTTTGAATATGAATTATGTGTTTTGTACTTGTATATTACGTTTTAGCCAGTTTCAAAATTTTTGAGAAAAAAATGACAAAAATACCCCTGTGTGGCGAAAATTTTATTTTGATTGTTTTTTATCTAAAATAGTGTATATTCTCTAAAAACTCAATACTTAACAATGATTGCTCACAGGAAAGGAAAGAAACTGATATGTAAGCCTTGCGGGGTTCCGGTTGGCATTCCGGATAATGAGTGTCAATCAAGGACGTTGCGGCGATTATCATGGGCCTGAGGGAGGTTCCGGGTCGTGACACATGATCCATCACAGTTGACGCTTCGTGACTACCCCATCATTGAATCTTCTCGAATAGGTCAACTACAATAACATATATTACTGTGTTATTCAATAATCATATATGGAATTGTTGAACATTAATCGTTAGAACTTTAATATCCTTATCAACAGCTTGTTACCATTGTGGGGTTGAGTAGGACCGATCATTGGTTGAGGAGCTATCATCGCCTCCCTCAACTGTAACAATAGAAATTACTGTGTTATTCTATAAATATATGTGAAAATGTTAAACACAAATCATTAGAATCGATCTTACTGACGGGTTGTTAGCATTATGCATCTGAGGAGAACCTCTCGGTGGTTGAGGAGCTATCGTCGCATGGTCCAACTAAAAACACAGATTCGATAATCACATATGGAATTATTGAACATAAACCGTTAGAATCGATCTTATCATGGGCTCGTTAGCATTGTACGTTTGAGGATGACCTTTCGGTGGTTGAAAAGTTGTCATTACGTGGTCCAACTACAAACACAGATATGTTATTTGATAATCACATATGGAATTGTTGAACACAAACTGTTAGAACCAATCTTACCAATGGTTTGTTAGCACTGTGAGTCTGTGAAAGACCTCTCGGTGGTTGTGGAGCTGTCGCATGGTCCAACTGCAAACACAAATATATTATTCGATAATCACATATGGAATTGTTGAACACAAATCGTTAGAACTGTCCTTACCGGCTCTTCACTTCCATTACCATGATCGTCCCCTTCTTCTATTAACTCGGGGCTTGACAGCTCATTGACTCTAGCAGCGGTGGTACACCTTTGTTTCATGGCACCAGTGGCTCTTTTCTGCTTCAAGTTTCTCCTCTTCTCCTTCGCACCTAAGCCCCAATGTACTCGATCCTCCATGTGTCCTATTGGCATGTATTGGTGGCCCTCAGATAACAGGACATTGATGTCCACAAAATACTCCCGCTTGGCCTCATCCGGGGTGAGCTCCAAGGTCTCAATTGCCCATAACTATAAAACAGGGATTGTGATTAAATTTTAGGGAAAATTATTATACAAATTCACAGTAAAAATTAATAGTTGTTCACTCACATGTTGAGATAACTTCAACATCTTAACTGCCTTGTAAAATCTTTTGGCTTCTGATTGCATTGCCATTTGCACATAAGTGGGCAGACGTTGTCCTTCGGAGTAGAGGGGCAACTATCTTTCGCAAGGCCAGAATTGCCTCCATTGCCCAGAACTGCAAATCAAATGTAACCATTATCAAACCGTAAATGATAAATGAGTGTAACCATAAATTATTATGTCAAAAGGAAGATGAAAAATGTTATGTGACAGCACTTGTATCACCCAGCGAATCCATAAATGTTGTACCGTAAACTATCCTTCTGCAAGTTTGAGGCAAGCACTTCGAATCCCTTCAAAAGGTAGTCCAAGGTTAGCCTCCAAACGTAATGACCCCATGGGAACACATTCCAAGTGTCGATGTCCTCCACCAATGACAAGAGCCAAGGTGCTACCTGTCTACGGTAGCCTTAACCAAATAAAATGTTATTCGCAATCAAGACGAGTGCCATCTTGGTCGCGTCTTCTGGTCGCTGAAAGTTGCCTCCGCGGAACATATCAAGCAATGCCTGCAGCTTAACACTCTGCTGCCCGTTCCATTATCTCGCATGAATTCAATCAGTAACAACCTCATACGGTCGTGTGAACACATCAAGCATTCAACCAAACTTCAGTCCAATGATAAGGCAAAACTCCTGCTTTGATATGCGCGCCTTGCTTTTGCCAATGGCAAACCATAGCTCATGCTCTATTGAATCTATCATAGTGATTTGATGAATCATGATGTTATATAGGGGACCAATGCAAAGTAGCCTTGTGGATATACGTCCAGCAACATTCCGAAGCATGTACGCTTCACTGCATCATACTCCCCTTTCTTTTGAAGAGTCTTGTTGATGTAATGCAGTTGCGACCATTTACAGTGGGTATTAATAGAGACATTGAACCCCCATTTCTCTCATGGCACAATAAGCAAATTGTCATGATCCTCATACTGTTTGGACTGCATCTGCAAAACATGGCACACATGCATGAGTTAGTTAACCCATAATGTGCAACAAGGTATACTAAAAAAAGAAATAAATGTTGTTACACGTTGTGCATATCAAGTAAAATGTTGTTACACACTGTGCATATCAAGTAAAATGTTGTTACACGCCATGCACATAACATAAAATTTTGTTACACGCCATGCATATAATGTAAAATGTTGTTACACGCTATTTGTATCAAGTCAAAAATTGTTACACGCCATGCATATCAAGTACAATGTTGTTACACGCCATGCATATCAAGTAAAATGTTGTTACACGCCATGCATATAACGTAAAATATTGTTACATGCCATATATATAACGTAAAATGTTGTAACACGCCATACGTATCAAGTTAAATGTTGTTACACTCCATGCATATCAAGTAAAATGTTGTTACACGCCATGCATATCAAGTCAAATTTTGTTACACGCCAACATAAACACGTCAATCACTATAATTACTGTCTCCTTACACGAGCTAGCCTAAAATACCCATGGCATGTGACATGTCAATCAGTGTAATTACTGACTCGTTACATGAACTGCGCTAAAATAACCAATGTCGTGACACGTTAAAAACCCTAAAAAGCAGTTAACCGATTACATGCCATATCTGTTGTAGTTCAAAACTTTGGTACAACTATAAAATCGGGAAGAAAACAGTTTAAACATAACAATTGAAAAAGATTAAAAAAACACGAACATATCCCACAAACCCACCAAAAAATTAATGAGAAGAAAGTTTTATTTTTAGATTGACTGACCTTTTCACTGATAACTGACATTGTTGCTGTGGTGTCGTCGAGCTTGGAAAGAACAAAATCAAACACTCTAGTGCCTTTGGGAATGAGGAATGAATCAAATCAAACTCTCTGACTTCCTTCACATAGAGTATTTGTAAAACCCGACCCTATAAACACATGTCATGACATACATGCACTGAGTAGCATGTTATTATGCTAGGAAAGCACCTAAGAATAGACGAAACTTGGTATCGTACCTAACGGTACACTTGAGTTGATTTAACCTCGAACTAGTTCAAATAGGAATTATAGGATGAAATTTAATATTTTATAGTCCAGGAATGACTAAAAATGATTGTTCGGAGTTTGAGGGTTCATTAGGGGTAAAATTGAAAATTTTGATGTTCTGGGGCAAAAATTGTCATTTTGCCACCTAAGATAATAATTTGATCATGGAGTGAAATTTTTGACCAAGATTAACTATTTGGAGTATAATTTAATGATAGGAAGTGAAAAATTTCAATTCCGGTAATTTTCGAAACATAGAGGTAAAACGGTAATTTTGTAATCTCTAGGTAAAAACCGTAATTTTCACCACCCAAAACTTGTCAAAATCATAGGATTTATTTATTTTTGGTATGAACAACTATGGTATGTTAAGTGGTGAAAAATTGAAGTTTAAAAGACAAAATTTTAAAAATGGACCAATGGGAAAGTGACACATGGCACTTTTTAATTGTTTAATATTATTTTAATGGAAAATCAGCCCATTTAAACCCCATACTAAGTGCTGGCCGGCCATAAGGAAAGAACAAGAGAGAAAATAGAGAGGAAAGGAAGAAAAGAGAAAAACCAAAGAGAAACAAGAAAATTCAAAGGGGAATTCGCGTTTTTTGCCCGTTTACGAGTCTAACGGTAAGATTTTTCGACTTTAGCTTGATTTCTACCTTTCCTATGCCTTTGTTTCCATTTAGCATGCTTGAGGAGAGAGATCTAAAAGTGACATCAAGGGCTGGACGAATTTCAAGGGGGGAGAAATTGAAATTTTTAGGTTTTAATTTTTAGTTAAATTGATAGTTTTAGTTAGTTAAATGTGTTTAGAAATTAAATTGGGCAAGAAAGCATTAAATTTTCACAATACCCACCCTTGGCCGAATCTGCAAAGAGGTACAATGATGATGATCTGATTTTTATTCTAAGAGAAATGAAGAGAAAATGATGAAAAATGGTTAAATGTGATAGAAAAAAAAAGTAGAAAATTTACCGAGTTAATGTCCCATTTTTGGCCGAATTTTTCAAGGAGGAAAGTGAACTGATTTTGGTGATTTTAAAAGGTTATTGGCTGATATTTAATGGTTAGAAATGTTGGAGTGAGAATGGGACGATTTAGAGCTAAAATGGAGCGCGTTAGCAATTTATCGGGTAAAATGCCAAAAATAGGTTAATACCGCGTTTAAGCCGTTTTAGGCTATTGCATTTCATACCATGCATTAGTATAAGATTTAAGTCAATTATATAGTGATTTAGCATCAATGTGGTGAATTGGGTAAATTTTGCAATGTTTCTAGGAGGAGAGCCTTCCGGTAAAGGCAAGGAAGTCGTACCTGACCAACAGTGATCGGGGCACTTAGGAAGCATTTCATCTGTACAAACAGTGAATAAACCTATTATTATTGTAAATTATCTAGAGTTTATTTTTAAATACTCTTTATGTATTTTATGAAATGAAAATGAGATTAAAACGGGATTTTTGATGTTTTAGAAATAGATGTGACAAATAAAAATATATTGTGTTGATTATGCAATTGAGTAATTGGAGGCTACCAATGGTCTTGAAAAATATATTTTCTTATGAATGGCTTATGATATATGAGTATATGTGGCTATAGTTTATAATTGCATTGGGAATAGAATGTAAGCTGTCTTTTACTATGCAGGCTGGATAAATAAATAAAAGCCACGTTATACTATCAAAATTTTATTAAAATTGGTGGGTTTAGTCACTGCAGTGACGGGTTTCCGTGGACTACCTATTAGAGGGGTACGGTAAACCCGGTTTCATAGTTACTCCGGTTGTAGAGGCGAGGAGGGTAACTCCCTAGGTAGTGTTAGAGTTCACTTCACGTCGAACCCCCACGTGAATGTGTAACTTGGCCAACGCCAAGGAACGGCTTGTTTTCAAACTAGAATGTGTCTAACATATAAATATCTTAACAACCTTGGCGGACTCGGTTAGATGCCTCGGCCAAGGTATCCCCGAGGACTAGATTTTGGCTTGAGCCATGTTTTTAATAAAGGTTATAAGCCTTGACAACTGTTTTGGTAAATTACAAATGTTTTATGGTTTAAGAAAGAAATTGAAAACCTTATGAAATGGTTTGTGATTTGTTGTTTAAACTTGCCTCAATTTTACTCGCCTTTAGATATTTATGATAATGTCTGTTTACTCATTGGGATTGCAAAATCTCACCCACCTCCTTTTCAAACATTTCAGGCCTATGGTAGCTTGTAGATATCCGATTTTGTCGAGGATTCCAGTTGACCCCTCTATCCCATAGACAGTAGGTTACTATCACCAATACTGGGTGTATTTATGGGCCACTTGTCAGTGTAATTATTATTGTATATTATAACTTTGTAAATTATTGTATGTATGAATTTATTTTATTCTCACGCTACAAAAATTATTTATGTATAGTTCTATAAAAATTGTTTTATAAGAAAATGAAATATATTATCAAATATTTTTATTTAGTTTAATTAGCCAACTTTTCACTCTAAATGAATGATTTAGATTACAAAAAATTTTTTTTAATCGATCGTGGATATTTTTCTACCATACGTTGTATCTTTATCAGGTTTCAAAATTTTTTGGTAAAAATGACCAAAATACCCCTATGTGGAGAAAATTTTATTTTTATTGTTTTCGATCTAAAATAGTTTATATTTTCTTAAAACTCGATATTTAACAACGATTGCTCACAGGAAAGGCAAGAAACTAATTCGTTAGCCTTGCGGGGTTTCGATTGGCATTCTGGATAATGAGTGTCAATCGAGACGTCACAGCAGTTGTCATGGGCTCGAGGGAGGTTTCGGGTCGTGACAGTGTTCCTTACTAGAAAGAAAAATGTTTAAGCATTTTGAGCATTTTGGAGTAGTTTTTGATATACGAAGAAAATCTGGGAGCGTTTTGAGCATTTTTAAGCATTTTATAGTGATTTTTGATATATGAAGAAAAACTTTTGAACATTTTGAGCATTCATATTCATTAATTATGCTGTTAAATGGAATATGGTGTATTGTTTGAAGTTGTTGATCTTGTTAAATGGAATTCAGTAGTTTTGGTGATTTTTGAAAATTACGTGACTAGTTTTTGATAAGGTATTACGTGACTAGTTTCTGATAAGGCATTGCGTGACTAGTTGATAGGCATTGCGTGACTTGTTAATAAGGCATTGCTGACTTAGGCATTGCTTAAAAATCAATCACACAATGTCTAAAAACTAGTCACGCAATGCCTTATCAGAAACCAATCACGTAATGCCTAAAAACTAGTCACACAGTGATTAAGTCACACAATACCTAAAAACTAGTAAACTCTATTTTGGGGTTCAATGAATAAACCAATAAACTCAAGAACCTAAAACACATACTTTTCTTTTTTCCTAAGCCATGAAATTGTGCATTTCATAAAAGATAGGTTACAAAACTCCATAACCCTCAAAAGTAAGAGAAAATATATCCCTATCAGGAGGCCTTGCTCATTGCCCTTATACAAAAACAAAATATACCTTCTTTACAAAATATTCCTTGAACAATTTCAACTCAAAATCTCTTAAAAAAAATCAGAATCCCTAGCAAACACGCTTAACAATCATCCCAATCCCAACCACAACAAAACTGTGAACCACCATAAAGCCCATCAAACATGCTTTAGCTGTTCTTTCTCCCTGAGCAAAATCGTTGCCTGCAAAGAGCAAAATCGCTGTTCATTGCCCATAAAAACCCCAAGATCCACCATCCAAAAAAAAAAAATACAAAATAAGAAAGAGCTTGATGTCATCTCTATGAATTGAATGGCGAGATAGACATATTTAAACAGAGAGAGAAATCAAGATTTAATTTTGAAATTTTTATCTGAATAGCGGGAGAGAGAAAACTGAAACCATTTTAATTTGTTTGAAATTGTTAAAGGGTATTATTGTCAAGTCATGTCAAAAATTGACTAAAAATAATTAAAATTATAAAAAATGATATTTTTGAATTGAGCTTATGAGAAAGGTTATTTCTCACAATTTCCTCTATAATAAATATCATCAAAAATATTACCTCATTACTTGAAATTAAGTCAAACCATTCTCATTGCATGATCAATGGAGGGGTAAAACATCTACCTTATTCAACCCAAACTTTTCTTTAAATGATGCAACAACAATCTTTTCTTTAGCATGTATTCAATGTTGATCGTCCTCCATAGTACTAGTGCCTGATGTAGTACGTCATTAATTTCCTTTCCTAATTAGGCCTGGCTCCGAGGTAGCACGGCCTAAAAGGCATGACATTTGCTAAGTTGGTTGGTGAGAATTGAGATACGCACAATAAACATCCCATTTGAAAAGTCCTTTGGGTGTGCCAATCCTCCAGCAATGCACTCTTATAAATACCCATTAACGGCATGAAGAGTACTTCACCACCAAGTTCAACCTCAACCTCATTAAACTTTCTTTGAAAGCCAACTCTCTCTTGGCTATCAGAAAGTACTGATACTGTTACCAATGGCTCCAACAATTGCTGATCAACAATTCAACACTGATTCCCAGCTCTAACTGATTTTGTCATAAATCAAGGAAACAGAGTGAAGGGTTTGTCAGAAATGGGTCTCAAAGCCCTCCCCAAGGCTTACATCCAACCTTTGGAGGAAAGGATGTGGGCCAGTGCCACCCAAGTCATTCTTGAGGAATCCATTCCCATCATCGATATTTCAAACTGGGAAGACCCCAAAGTGGCAAAACCTGTTTGTGATGCATCAGAGAAGTGGGGATTCTTCCAGATCGTGAACCATGCTGTGCCCATTCAGGTGCTGGAGAATGTCCAAGATACAACTCATCGCTTCTTTGGGCTACCCGCCGAGGAAAAGAATAAGTATTCCAAGGAACACTCGGCTTCCAGCAACGTCCGGTTTGGCACAAGTTTTAGCCCTAAAGCAGAAAAGGCTCTCGAGTGGAAAGATTTCCTTAGCCTCTTTCTTGTATCCGAGGAGGAATCTTGTGCGTTTTGGCCACCTGTTTGCAGGTAACAACTCTCAACTCTTCAAACACTAGTTTTAATAATTATATATTATTCTGCATGTAAATATAGCAAAAAGGTGCGTGCTTAAAAATATATTTACTTTTAGTTAAGAAAATACTATATTATATTCTTTTTTCAGGGAACAAGTGCTTGAATACATGAAGAGCTCTGAAGTTGTCATTAACAATTATTCCAAATTCTAATGAATGGACTAAATGTGAAAGAAATTGATGAAACAACAAAGTCTCTCTTGATGGGTTCAGTAAGAACTAATTTAAATTACTATCCTATTTGTCCTAATCCTGAACTCACCGTGGGAGTAGGACGTCATTCCGACATCTCTTCCCTTTCAATCCTCCTCCAAGATGAAATTGGTGGTCTCTATGTGAAAGGAAACCAAGGTGACAACTGGATCCATGTTCCACCCATTAAGGGATCCCTTGTGATCAATGTTGGAGACGCACTGCAGATACCGAGCAATGGCCGGTACAGGAGTGTCGAGAACCGTGTGATTGCCAGTGGGAGTAAAAACAGAATTTCAGTTCCCATTTTTGTCAATCCAAGACCCGGTGATATCATTGGACCGTTGCCTCAAGTGCTAGAAAATGGTGAGAAGCCGATTTACAAGCAAGTTTTGTACTCGGATTATGTCAGACATTTCTTCCGTAAGGCGCATGACGGTAAGAAAACGGTTGAGTTTGCTGAGATATGAATATATATATGTAATGGATCTGCTCCTTTCTTTCCTACTATACTTATGCCTTCCTTTCTTGCTGTTATAGGATAATCATAAAAATAAATGACATGTTAAATATGATATTGATATAATTAAAATATGTTAAATTCGGGGTATTGTAAGTGGTTAAGTGGCCTTGCTGCCAAGATCCATTGAGATTCAATCCTTTGTCACTCTTATTCGTCAAAAAAATAATATTCACTAAAAAAAAAGACTATTTCTGTCACGACCCGAAACTCCCATCGGGTCCGTGACAACCACCGCGACGTTTCGATAGGCACTCATTACCCCGAATACCGATCGGAATCCCGCAAGGCTTAGCATCAGCTTCCGCATCTCCTCGATGAGCGACAGTTATTAAATCTTGCATTTCAAAAAATCATAAGTCGTTTCCAAATCAAAACAATAAAATATTATTTTCTGGCTCACAGGGGCATTTTCGTCATTTTTCTTCGATAATACCGAAACTCACCAAAAACATGGTGTAAAAGCTAAATATGTTCATACATATTTTAAATCAGATAACGAAAGTATAAAATTACTTTTACAATGACACGTGGGCTCTCAACTAACCGATAAGATGCAAGTTTGTGAACCTATAATTTTGACAATGCAAGGCTAACTGAAGTCCTTGATGCAATCAGCCATCTATCGGCTATCCCGAACCTGAAATGTGGAGAATTGAGGGTGGTGAGATTATAAAATCTCAGTGAGTAAATAGACACCATCTAAACTATCTAAAGGCGAGTAAATAGAGACAATTAAAAATAATTAACTTCAGCAAATTTTTCACATCACGAATATTCATTTCAACCAAATAATCAATATGGCTCGTGAATTACTCAAAACTTGGCTCATTCCAAATTCTGTACTCGAGGACACTTGGATCAGGGGTATCCAACCGAGTCCGCCAAGACTGTTAAAAATTCATATTTCGCATAAATCATATTTTTATTTTGAAACATAGTCGTTCCTTGGCGTTGGCTGAGTCTCACTCTCACGCGATGGTCCGCGTGAAGTGCACTCAAAAAGCCCATCTCAGGAGATACCCTATGCTCCTCTACGACCGAGGTGAGAATATAAAGGAGTTTACCATGCCCCTCTAATAAGCTGGCCCACGGAACCCCCCCACCACTGCAGTAGCTAATCTTTTATCTATCACCTGATTTATAAAATCTTTTTCTGCATGACATGGCAATTTATCGCAACCTAGCCTCTCAAGGCTAAATACACAGTACAAATAATTCTAACACCAAAATCGGTTTAGCCATTCATGCTCATTTATTGTCATAAGCCATTCAATTTAAAACCATAAATTTACAACACAAGCAGGCAGTCTCCAATTACTCTATTTTCAAAATCAGTATTCGATTTTCTAGAAAATTTATAAAATCATTTTATAAAATCACAATTTCTCTTAAAACATAGCAATTTACCATTTAAACCCATTTTCCATATATCACACAATTGTATAAAACTACTCTAGATAATTAAGACGATAATAAGTTTACTCACAGTTTTCGAAAACTAAATTCGGGTACTCCAACTATTACTCCTCGGGTGCGATTTCTTTGCCCTTGCCAAAGGATTCGCCACCTTGACAAATTGCAAAATTAAGAGGTTTACTACTTTAGTACTAAACCAAAATAAACTAATTTATACTACTAATGCATGATATGAAGTGCAAAATGTCTAAATTTTGCCTAAACGCGATGTTAGCCTATTTTGGTATTTTACTCGATAAATCGATATACGTGTCCGTTTAAACTCCAAATTAATTTTTTTCAGTTTCTATACCTCAATTGCACCCAAATTGACTTAATGTCCCTCAGTGTGGTGCAAATTACCAATCCTGATAGCAAATTACGAAAATACCCCTAGTGGGTAAAAATTCATATTTTTGCTCCGAAAATTCCCATTATTTTTCTAGGCTCATAATTCATCATTATTCATCATAATTCCTCAAATAAACATCAAGATCAGTAGCCAATATTCCCCTAAAAAATTCGGCATAATGGGTTTCAATGGGAGAAAATTATTTCTCTAGCTTATTTTTGCTATATTTCAATATAACCTAACTAAAATCACTTAATTCAATTAAAATCAACCAAAACTCAAGCTCAAAACTCATCCATGGAGGTTTGGCCAGCATGGGTGTCCATACCCACTTTCTAATTTTGCATGGAAATGAGAAAAAAATGCATGGGTAGTGAAAATCACAAGGAAAATCAATGAAATTTACCTTTTTAATGCTTGATTTCTTGATTTCTCTTGATTTTTCTCAAAATTTTCAGCTAGGGTTCTTATTTCTTTTTCCCCCTTTTTTTCTCCTGGTTTGGACAGCTTGAAGAAGATGAGAATTCTGGAAATTTTGACCTTTTTAAAGGCTAAAATAATATAATATTATTTTGTTTGTTTTATTAATTTCTTAAATTCTAGCCATCCATTTGTTTCCAAATTTTCACCATACACTTGTCCGACATATCCATAGCTTAGATAAAATTCTCAGACTTATCCAAAGTCTTGGTGGAGTAATTTTTGAAATTTACACTTTTACCCCCGTAAAAGTCAAAAATTACATTTTTACCCAAAAAACTGAAAAATTGCCTATAGACACATTTTTCATCCCTTATACTCATACGATTCTCCACTTTGTCAAATGTAATCTAAATTCTCTCAAAATCTCAATTTTTGTTCACGGGTGGAAAAATTATGATTTTACCCCTACACTCCAAAGATCACCGAAATTAAACTTTTTCATTGCCAAACCCTCAAATTATACTCCAATACTCAAATCATACTCCAATAAGTTAAATGGGGCCAAAAAAAATCTTTTCTAAAAATTTCCATTTTGTCCCTAGGTGGCGAATGACCATTTTGCCCTTAGATAGTGAAAATTTCGGTTTAACTCCGAATTGATCCTCGAACTCTGAATTACCATTTTGAGTCATCCCTGAACTGTGAAACTCTTAATTTCACCTCAAAATTCCTATTTGAACTAGTTCGAGGCTTAATCAACTTAATGGTACCATTAGGGGCAATATCGTCTTTTAACGATTCCTCAAACTTCCTAAACATGCAAACATTCTATTGAGCATGTAAATGACATCGTAATTATTTTATAGAACAGGGTTTGACAATTTCCAATGGAATTTTCTATTGAAAATAGGTAAAATTCCATTGGAAATGTTTATTTCCGACGGATTTCCAACGAAAATTTCCGTTGGAAACTCCATCTGTAAAAACCTTGTCGGTAATACTTTTCGTTGGAAATCCATTGAAAATTTTCAACGAAAAATTCTATTGGAAAAATTAGGGATGGGTCATCTCTCACATTAAAATTCCGTTGGAAAATAATCTAGGAAGAAAATCCGTTGGAAAACATTGCATACTGAAATTCCGTTAGAAATTTCCAACGAAATTTCTATTGGAAAGAGAAATAAGAGGGAAAAATTTCGTTAGAAATGGTGTTCCAACGGAAAATTCCGTTGGAAACGGGTTTCCAATGCAATTTTTTGTTGGAAATATCTTTCCAACAAAAAAATCAGTTAGAAAATTTTCGTTGGAAATTTGTTTCCAACAGAAAAATTCCATTGGAAATTTCCAACGAAAAATTCGGTAGATAATTATTCCGTTGGAAATGGGTTTCCAAAGAAATTCCGTTGGAAATTCATTTCCAATGGAAAATTTGGTAGATAATTATTCCATTGGAAATGAGTTTCCAACGAAAAAACCTAAAAAATTCCGTTGGAAATTTAATTTTCTACCCTTTTCATGATGCTTTTTTGTTTAAAATTACCCATTTTTATTTTAATTACATTTTATCAATTCACTATATTGGACTTTCAAAATATATAAACAAAAATATACATTAAAAATCGAGATTCAAAGTCGAATTCCATATAACTAACACACAATAAGTGAAAAAGTTAAATACATATAAAAATAAAGCTATATGTATTATTAAACAACTATACTAAAAAGTATCCAAGTGTAGTAGTGAAAAATAGACATCATATCATGAAATGTTGTGTTCTTACTTGTCCAGATTTTAGCTTGAAGGTCCTGCATCTCCTTGTTTTGAACTCGCATTACTCATGATCATGGATTCCATACGTGCCATAAATTCACTCATGCTTTTCGCCATTGCATTCTTAATCTCTTCACATATTTCCCCACGTATTTCGTCACGTATCTTACCCAAGTTTTCTGAATGATGTTCCACTTTTTCTTCCAATGCAATTGTGGGACTCAAATGTTGCAACATTGCTGTGCGTTCCAGTAATTAAGGCTATAGCAGGCACTCGAGTACCAAACCCATACACGTGAGTGCGTGTAATCTCTATCCCTCCAATTGCTTCAGCCCAGGCATGCGACTCAAATTCTGGTTGAGAAGATGAAACCTCACCATACTTCTGCGACATTACAAAATTATACATTTCCTACATAAAAAAATAAATCAGCTGATTATTCAACTAGATAATCAACTTTAACGTAAAAATTAATCAATTTTTTACGTACACTGGTAGACTTGGACTTGTTATCTATGAAATCACCATGACCACCTGAATGCTTATGAGTGCAGTTGAACACTTCTAAAAAGTTAACATCTCGTTTAAGCTCAATTGCCTGCATTTATTTAGAACTATATATAGTCAATCATAATCGATATATATAAATAACATGTAAGGACAAACCAAAGTAAAACTAATAAACATACAATTTTCATTTAGTTTGCACGAAAACCTAAACCCATATAAATGTGAAGTAAGATTAATTCATACCATCCTTTTTGCATGGACCGCAAATGGAACTGAACCGCCAGTATGCTTTGAAATGCTCCCTTGTTTTGGTGTTAAATGATTTTGCCTTGCTTTTCTAGATTTGTTTTGCCATTCTTCTGTACCCCATACCGTATTGATAAGGGCATCCCATATTTCGTTTGTGATCCATTCCCTTGACATGCCTTTGCAATCCCCAATATTGTTTGTTATGGCGTCTGTCATTGCTTTATTCTTTTCTTCCGAGAGCATATCTCTTAACCGATCGGAACAAACTTTTTCCCATATTCGTCGAACCAAAACATCTTGACTTGCAGACCAAACACATTTTTCCTTCAATAAAATATTAACATCACTAAAAACATTTATACAAATTAATTGAAAACAAAAACTTATAATTTAATTGAATAACAAACATAGTACCTGAAATTTTTGAAACATTAACTCCTTTATATCATTAGGGACTTTCCTCCATGTTGACCATGGACCACTGAAGTGATTTTTGATAATCCTTGTTATTGTAGATGTGACTCCTCGTTCGAAAAAAGTACTTGTAAAATATCAAATAAAAATTCTTTTTATTAAAATTTATAACAAATATAACAAATATAACAAGATAACATACCTCTCTCCAATAAGAGTTATACGTAATCTGTTGGATGGATCTACAAGAGTCTGTAATCCCACACTCGGGCCCCTACCCCTTGACCTTGAGGATGTGTCATCTACACTTACACCTAACTTAGTAGATGGGGATCTACGAGAATCATGAGTAGATGTCTCATTGTGTACTTGCTCTACAGATGCACCCAACAAAGAAGGTGTCTCAGATGGCACATCATTATACTCCTACTGCATCTGTTGTTGAATGCATATATCAACTAACGCACTAGCATTTGTAGGCAATGAGATACTTCCAGGGGCATTTGCTGATCTAGGTCTCAGTTTAGAATGCTTCCCTTTAACCATCGCTCTTGTAATAATTTTCGTTAAAATTCATACACCAATTATTTTTTCATTGGAAAATTTTCGTTGGAAATCCGTCGAAAATAACAGAAAAAATTTTGGCTTGCCCTCCATTGGAAATCCGTTGAAAATTTCCAACGAAAATTTTTCAGTCGAAAATACTCTGTTTTTTTGTAGTGATTGTTACATTATTATTACAACAATATTAGATTGATACTCTCATAGATCGTTGAAAATCTCTTGCATATATATATATACTTCATTAGTCTCCTTATAAAGCTTTTAAGTTAAAATATAAGATTTCTTTTTTCGTAACATGTAACATCATAAAGTAAAAAGAAAAAAGATTTATTTATATAATTCTAAATGACATGTTAGGAAAATATCATTAACTTTCAAGAAAAAAAAATACAAGAAATCAACATTACTCAATAAAATAATGATTTGAATGTCTTGAGCATTCTGAGAATACGACTTTTGTAAAACCCGACCCTATAAATACATGTCATGACATACATGCATTGAGTAGCATGTTATTACGCTAGAAAAGCACCTAAGAATAGACGAAACCCGATATTGTACCTAACGGTACACTTAAATTGATTTAACCTCGAACTAGTTCAGATAGGAATTGTATGATGAAATTTAATATTTTATAGTCCAAGAATGACTAAAAATGATTGTTCGGAGTTCGAGGGCTCATTTGGGGTAAAATTAGAAATTTTTGATCAAGATTAACTATTTGGAGTATAATTTAATGATAGGAAGTGAAAAAGTTTAATTCTGGTGATTTTTTGAGTGTATGGGCAAAATCGTAATTTTGCCACCCACGGACAAAATTTGAGATTTTGAGAGAATTTAGATCAAATTTCACAAATTGGAGAATGGTATGAGTATAAGGGATGAAAAATATGTCTATGGGCAATTTTTCAATTTTTGGGGTAAAAATGTAATTTTTGACTTTTACGGGGGCAAAAGTGTAAATTTCAAAAATTACTCCACCGAGACTTTGGATGAGTCTGAGAATTTTATCTAAGCTATGAATATATGAGACAAGTGTACGGTGAAAATTTGGAAACAAATGGATGAAATTTAAAAAATGGGCCAATGGGAAAGTGACATGTGGCATTTTTTAATGATATAATATTATTTTAATGTAAAGTCAGCCCATTTAAACCCAAATTTTAAGTGCTGGCCGGCCATAAGGAAGAAAAAGAGAGGAAATAGAGAGGAAAGGAAGAAAAAAAGAAAAACCAAAGAGAAACAAGAAAATTCAAAGGGAAATTCACGATTTTCGACCGTTTACGCGTCTAACGGTAAGATTTTTCGATTTTAGCTTGATTTCTACCTTTCCTATGCCTTTATTTCCATTTAGCATGCTTGAGGAGAGAGATCAAAAAGTGATATCAAGGGCTGGACGAACTTCTAGGGGAGAGAAATTGAAATTTTTAGGTTTTGATTTTTAGTTAAATTGATAGTTTTAGTTAGTTAAATGTGTTTAGAAATTAAATTGGGCAAGAAATCATTAAATTTTCACAATACCCACTCTTGGCTGGATGCTCAATGCTGTAAAATGATGATGAATTGATTTTATTCTAAGGAAAATGAAGAGAAAATGATGAAAAACGATTAACGTGATAGAAAAACAAAGTAGAAAATTAACCGAGTTAATGTCCCATTTTTGGCCGAATTTTCCAAGGAAGGGAGTGAGCTGATTTTATTGTTTTTAGAAGGTTATTGGCTGATATTTAATGGTTAGAAATGTTGGAGAGAGAATGGGATGATTTAGAGCTAAAATGGAGCTCGTTAGCAATTTATCGGGCAAAGTGCCAAAAATAGGTTAATATCGCGTTTAAGCCGTTTTAGGCTATTGCATTTCATACCATGCATTAGTATAGGATTTAAGTTAATTATATAGTGATTTAGCATCAATGTGATGAATTGTGTAAATTTTTGTAATGTGTCTAGGAGGAGAGCCTTCCGGAAAAGGCAAAGATGTCGTACCCGACGAGTAGTGATCGGGGCGCTTAGAAAGCTTTTAGTTTGTACAAACGGTGAGTAAACTTATTATTATTGTAAATTATCTAGAGTTTATTTTTAAATGCCCTTTATGTATTTTATGAAATGAGAACGAGATTAAAACGGGATTTTTAATGTTTTAGGAATAAATGTGACAAATAAAAATATATTGTATTGATTATGAAATTGAGTAATTGAAGGCTGCAAATTGACTTGAAAAAAATATATTTTCCTAGGAATGGCTTATGAGAAATAAGTATATGTGGCTATATTCTGTGAGTGCATTTGGGAAATTTATGTAAGTTGTTTTTACTATGCAGGCTGGATAAATAAATAAAAGCCACGTTATACTGTCGAAATTTTATTAAAATTGGTGGGTTAGTCACTGCAGTGACGGGTTTCCGTGGACTGCCTATTAGAGGGGCACGGTAAACCCAGTTATATAGTTACTCCGGTTGTAGAGGCGAGGAGGGTAACTCTCGGGGTAGTATTAGAGCTCACTTCACGTCGAACCCCCACGTGAATGTGTAACTCGGCCAACGCCAAGGAACGACTGGTTTTAAAAATAAAAATGTGTTTCACATGTGAATATTTTAACACCCTTGGTGGACTCGGTTAGATGCCTCGACCAAGGTATCCCCGAGGATTAGTTTTGGCTTGAGCCTTGTTTTAATAAAAGACATAAGCCTTAACAATTGTTTTGGTAAATTACAAATATTTTATGGTTTAAGAAACAAATTGAAAACATTATGAAATGGGTTGAAATTTATTGTTTAAACTTGCCTCCATTTTACTTGCCTTTAGATATTTATGATAATGTCTGTTTACTCATTGGGATTTTATAATCTCACCACCCTTCTTTTCACCCATTTCAGGTTCAGTATAGACTGTAGATAGCTGATCTCATCGAGGACTACCATTGGATCTGCATTTTTCAAACCGTAGGTTCACAGTCCTCTTTACTTTTGTTTATTCGGGGGCCCTCTTGTTATTGTAAATTAAATTAAATATTTTGGCTTACTGTATTTCAGTATGTATAAATTTATTTAGCTTTTACGCTATAAAAATTATTCACGTATAACTTTATAAATATTGTTTTATAAGAAAATAGAATATTTCCCTTAATATTTCTTTTATTTTCTTATTATATTCAAATAATCATAATTTCATTTTAAATGAAGATTTTAGACTTTTAAACTCATTTTGAATATGAATTATGTGTTTTGTACTTGTATATTACGTTTTAGCCAGTTTCAAAATTTTTGAAAAAAAAATGACCAAAATACCCCTGTGTGGCGAAAATTTTATTTTGATTGTTTTTTATCTAAAATAGTATATATATTCTCTAAAAACTCGATATTTAACAATGATTGCTCACAAGAAAGGAAAGAAACTGATATGTAAGCCTTGCGGGGTTCCGGTTGGCATTCCGGATAATGAGTGTCAATCGGGACGTCGCGGCGATTGTCATGGGCCTGAGGGAGGTTCCCGGTCGTGACAACTTTGCTGTCACAAGTCTTTGTTTTCTCCTTGACTAAAGACTTTATGCAGCATGCTTGTTTCTATTGAAATATGAATATACATATCTTGTCTTTCAAAAAAAAAATTAATGAGAATAACGCTCAAAGCAACATAGGGAGGAAATTAGTTTTATATTCATATATTCAGTTTGTAAGATGTATTGATGAATCAATGATTTATGTCATTCTTAAAAAAAAAATACTTTTAAAATGGCAATATTATTCTTTCATGTTCTTTTATTATTTTTTTTACAATATTTAACAATTAATTTATTTACAATATTTACAATATTATACTTTTAAATTAGCTTTGAGTAAAATTTATTTTCTTTGCTTAATCGTTGTTGATAGTAAAAGGTTTTTAATGCTTTCATCACTTAGCTACTTTGTAATCGATGCACAACAAATATATTTTATTCAAAGGTTGAAAAATCTCAATATTCATCAATAGTCAAGTGGAAATGTATATAGAAGTTTACTTTTAACAAGTAATCAGCCAATATAGAAGTATGCAGATTTTGACAAACAACCAGTTTGAAGATATTGTCACCTGAATTAATTATTCATCCCTTCTTTTCAAAAAATGAAATAAAAAAATGATTTATCTCAATTTACAGACTTTATTTCACTTTGATTTATTAATACACATATGTCTATTCAAGTTGGGTGTGTTTTTATTTGTCAAATTGTGTAATTAATCTTTATACATGTCACGACCCGATACTCCCCTGAGCCCGTGACAACCGTCGCGGTGTCCCGATAGACACTCATTGCCCCAAAATGTTAACCCGAAACCCCGCAAGGCTTTACTATCAGTTTCTCATTTCCCTTGTGAGCAACCATTATCAAATATCGTGTTCTAAAAGATTTTAAACTATTTCCAACTAAAAATAAATAAAATATTAATATTTGTCTCACAGGGGTATTTTGGTCATTTTTTCTCAAAATTTTTGAAATTGGCTAAAACGTAACATACAAGTACAAAACACATAATTCATATTCAAAATAAGTTTAAAAGTCTAAAATCTTCATTTAAAACGAAATTACGGTTATTTGAATATAATAAGAAAATAAAAGAAATATTAAGTAAAATATTCTATTTTCTTATAAAACAATATTTATAGAGTTATACGTGAATAATTTTTATAGCGTAAAAGCTAAATAAATTTATACATATTGAAATACAGTAAGCCAAAATATTTAATTTAATTTACAATAATAAGAGGGCCCCCGAATAAACAAAAGTAAAAAGGACTGTGAACTTACGGTTTGGAAAATGCAAATCCAACAGTAGTCCTCGATGAGATCAGCTATCTACAGCCTATACTGAACCTGAAATGGGTGGAAATGAGGGTGGTGAGATTATAAAATCCCAATGAGTAAACAGACATCATCATAAATATCTAGAGTTGAGTACATGGAGACAATAAAATAAATCATTATAAACTGGGTCATAGCATAAGAATACATTTATTTAAAATATGTAAAGAGGCTTATGAATTTAATAAAAACTAGATTTGTGCCATAAATCCATTCTCAAGGACACCTTGGCCTAGGCATCCTACCGAGACTGTCAAGGCTATTAAAATTCACATTTCAAGTAAATCATGTTTTTGTTTTGAAAACATAGTTGTTCCTTGGCGTTGGCTGAGTTCCCCCTCATGTGGTGGTTTGGCATGAAGTGAACCCTAAGCTTTACCTCAAGAGATACCCTACGCGCCTCTCTGTTCGAGGTAAGAATATAATGGGGTTTACCGTGCCCCTCTAAAAGGCTGGTCCACAAAAACCCCCTACTGCAGTGATTAATTAATATATA
Source organism: Theobroma cacao (assembly GCF_053813885.1). NCBI lineage: Eukaryota > Viridiplantae > Streptophyta > Magnoliopsida > Malvales > Malvaceae > Theobroma > Theobroma cacao. The sequence goes on along the minus strand of NC_142647.1, from coordinate 34,806,171 downwards.
TAATCCACCATACAATAAAACTCAATAACATGATATGGCAATTTTGTAATTCGTAGTCTTTCAAGGCAACCAAACAATTCGTATTTCAATACAATTGCCAACAAGCCAATCATGCCCGATTTATCATAAGCCAATCAATTTAAACAATCAAATTGCCACAATTAACAGTCTCCGTGTACTCTATTTTTCAAAATCACTATTAATTTCAAAACAATTTATAATTTAATTTCATTGAAACACATTTATTCATAAAACATGAAAATTTACCTTTTTAAATTCCTTTTTCCATAAAATTCATGAAATCATCTAAAAACCATCCTAGATAATTAAAATGACATTAAGTTTACTCACAATGTCTAGAATGCAAACTTTCGAAGCACTCTGTCTACTAGTCCTTGGATGCAATTTCCTTGCCTTTATCGGAGGACTCACCACCTTGATAGAGTACAAAATCGAGAAATTCACTACATTGGTACTAAATTGAAATTAAACTAATTTAGACTATTAATGCATAATATGGAATGCAAAAATGCACTGGTAACTATCTAAACTCGGTATTGGCTTAATTCGTCTTATCACCCGATTAAATTACTAACGCGTCCAATTTAATCCCAAATTAATTTTTTTCAGTTTCTATACCTCAATTGCACCCAAAATTGACTTAATGTCCCTCAATGTGGTGCAAATTATCAGTCTCGATAACAAATTACGAAAATACCCTTAATGGGTAAAAATTCATATTTTTGCTCCGAAAATTCCCATTATTTTTCTAGGCTCATAATTCATCATTTCTTAACCAATTCTCCTAGAATAAAAATCAAACTCATCCTCACTCATACATGGTAAATTCGGCCATTAATGGTTGTGGGAGAAAATAAATTCTTTTCTTATTGTTTTGTTTCTAAATATGCTAAACTAACTAAAAACACTAACATAACTTAAAATCAAATTAATCTAACAACTTTCTCTGTCCTAACCCATTTTGATCAGCCAACAATTCATCATAAAAACATGTAATTTAAGCATGGAAAATAAGGAGAAATGCTTACGGAAAATAGATTTCAAGCTTAAGTTGAAAAATCCTACCTTTTTCACTTGTTTTTCTTAATTTTCCACACTTTTTCTCTTGAAATTCCTCACCTAGGGTTTGTTCTTCCTCTCTTTCTCTCTCTTCCTTGCTTGGCCGAATACTTGGAGAGTAATGGGCTGATTTATGCTGATTTTTTTTTATTTAAATAATAAAATATCTTAAGCTTGACACATGGCATTTTCTTATTGGTCCATTTTTAAAATTTTAAAAATTTAAACATTTTATCTCCACCACATGATTAGTCAAGGGTCAAAGATGAAGATAAAGGAAGACCATGTGCTGGAAAAAATGTCTTGATGGTGAAAAATTACAATTTTGCCCCTGGGGTGGCAAAATTACCATTTTACCCTTTTACTCCAAATTATACCAAAATTAATATTTTTCACTTCTAAACCTCAAATCATACTCCAATAAGTCAAATTATACTCCAATAAGTCAAATGGGGTCAAAAAAATCTTTTCTAAAATTCTCATTTTGTCCCCAGGTGGCAAATGACCATTTTGCCCCTAGATAGTGAAAATTCTGATTCGACTCCAAATTGATCCTCAAACTCCGAATTACCATTTTGAGTCATCTTTGGACTGTGACGATCTTAATCTCACCTTAAAATTCCTATTTGATCTAGTTCGAGGATTAAATCAACTTTGTTGTACCTCTAGGTATAATACCGACTTTTATAAATTTTTCGGGACTCTCCTAGCATGCAATCATGCTATCATCACATGTATGTCATGAATGGTATTTTATAAGGTAGAGCTTTACAATACATGATTAAAATTGTTAATTCAATCATTATATGTAATTAATTTATAAAAATTGAATCACTAATTTCCTTTTATTGTTTTAAAAAATTAATAATTCATTAAATTGAAAGCATTAAGATGTGGAGAGGGTAATGTATTCTCCCGATGATTATATGACTATAGAGTACTCTTTTTCCCTTTCTATGGCTTTTTCCTACTGGGTTTCATCATGGGAAGGATTTTAACAAGGCTCTTAGTTACGTATAGGGATGGGGTCTAAGATAAACTAAAATGTTTTATTAGAATTTTTTGTTATGCTCACTTTGTAAGATGTCTCGATGAATCAATGAATTGTATCATTCTTTCAAAAGAAAAAAACAGTTTAGAGTCTGTGCTAAAAATAAAGGATGAGCAAAGGCTCCAACTCAAACCATTGACAGCATCATAGAACAACTCAACATTTACATTTTCCTGCATTCGGCCAACAAAAAACCGACCCCCCTTGCAGAAAGTAGAGTCAAGCAGGGGAGAAGCAGGCATCAATCACCAGAGCCAAGTAGGAGAGAACTAGACAAAATAAGGCATCAATCACTGCATAGCAGGGGAACCAGCAAAAATCCAACGCAGCCAATGAACAACGAGAAAAAAAAAATCAACAAGCCAATCATCCATACCCAACCAGTCAATTACTCAAAATAGTATCAAGAAAGCGCAAGGAAGTCTTGTTGGAGTTTGCTAATCTCAGAGTGTGAACAATTGACCAAGCATCGACTTGAGATTTCCAACACTACATGTGCAAAATGATATGTCTCAAACTCCAAGGTGCCTTAATAGGAGAAGTGATCCATTAAAGTGCCTTCAAGGACTCAGATTCAATCACTAGGTCACAAGAATTCACCCATGCAAAAGCAGCAAACTGAAGGAAAGCCTGTTTGACGATCATCGATTCAGCTTTGTTTGCATCCCCAACCATGATACATTATCATTGTCACATCATCAAATTCAATATCACATCAATCAAAAATGTCATGTCCATACAATTAAATACTATGTAAGCATAAATAATAGAAAATTTTTAACACTGTTAGTGATTAGATTGATATTATTAATTTTTGAACAGGATAGGAATTCAATTTTTACAAGTTATTGTATAGGGATTAAATTCACTTGTATAATTTGTCATTTTTTTCATATCTAGGATCCATTTGATAACCTAAAAAGAACAATCAGAAAAAAAAATTTCTTTGTGAAACATTTTACCAAAAAATTTAATATTTTATGTTATTTGGATAAACTATTGAAAATATTTTTTGTTATTTGAATCATTTGTAAACAATATTTTTTGTTATTGATCAAAAGACCTATCCAGTCCATGTACTTTTTAATTTTGTCCAATTTAGTCCTTGAACTCAAAATTGAAGCAATTTAGTCCCTTGATTTTAGAAATTTATTCAATTTAGTCCCTCTAGCTAACGGCATCTAAGTTTGCCATTAAAGGGGATGACGTTAGCATTGATGTGGCACATTTTGATGACGTGGCATTAAGATGATGACGTGGCATGCCTCATGGCATTGACGTGTGTCAGTTAAAATTCTACTACGCAAGTATACATATTGAATAAATAGTATATAAGTAAGCAGAGTATCGATCCCATAGAGAATTGATCTAAAATTTTATTAAGTACTAAAATTAGAACAATTTAATCTTATCCAAACAATCAAATTCAAATAACTAAATTAATTAACTAAAACTAATTAACCAAAATTTAAACTAAAAAGAAAAATCAAAGTAATAATAGCTTGGGTAAAAATCAAATCAAGCAAGCCTAGGATTACAATATCCCTGACACTTCATCTAAATCTTAACTCTCTTCCTTAACTTATTTCAATAGGTTGAATTACTAATCTAGAGTCCTTAATTATTTATAAGGGTCTCTCGACTCGTCTTATAAAAATATCTATTTTAACCAAAACACTATATCCCTACGTAAATTGAAATTAAAACAAACTCATTAAGTTCAGGTTCTAATCTTGCTACATATGGCCTATAGGTATATCTCTATCCTATAGGTAAATCAATTATTATGATCGTATGCTATCCTAATTTTAACTTACACTAAACTACCTTTCCCAAGTTTGTTAAGGTTCCTAAATCAATTTAATTGGTGATCAGGTAATTAAAAGCATTAAAAACAAATTGGAATAAACAATTCAAATCCCATTAAAGATAAGTAAAACAGAGATTAAAAATTTAGATAACATGTGAATTCAATTGCAATCCTAGAAAAAGAAAATTAGCTACTCATGATTGCAAAGGCAAATAGCATTATATAAATTTCAACCATTGAAAGTAACAAGAAAAATAAAAACTAAGGAAGAAAACAAAACAAATGTCTCCAGCGTTGCTCTCCAAGTTTTAGCCTCAACTTTTAGCTTTTTGAATCTCCAAAAGTAGTCCTGTAGTACCCGTATTTTGATACGGTAGCTAATAAAGTTTATGGATGCCAATTGAGGTTGATTATTGAGTTAAAAAGGGTAATTCAGAAGTCAACCTGTGAAATCTTGATCTCAATAGGCACATAACTAGAAGTAGACGCAATAATGTGGACCAGAGGTAATTTCGTCATTTCTCTTGGTGAGCCCCTAAACATAGTTTTCTAATGTTATTAAGGTCCAAGCATGCCTAAAGAATAGTTTGGGATAAAATATTCTGCATGCGAGAAAATAATAATATTTTTATCGAAGAAGAATTTGTAGGATAAAAATTGATTCGGAAGCCAATTGGGGCATAATAAGGTATTTTAGTGCCAAGGAGACAAGAGGAGACAAGAGAAAATTTTTGAAATAAAATAATATTTTATTAATAAAATAATATTAAAATATTAATATTTTATTCAGTGTAAAAAATTTTCATGAAGAAGGAGTATATGGTCAATCTAAGTGGGGGAGAAGAAGAATGGGAGAATTTTGGAGAAAATGACGTTAATGGGGCCGCGTGTCTTTATCAAGGAAAGATAGTGCGGGCAAATAAATATTTTAAATATTATGGGGACACCGCATTGGAGTACAAACTTCATACTTTGTTTGTACATGTGTAGAAGAAGGTAATAGAAGGAAATTGGAGTTAAATGAGTGTTGGGAGGACTAAATTAAAAAGGAAATAAACAAAAAAGGTAAAATGGTCATTTTGCACCCCGACTCAAAATTTTAAGTTTTTGTAAACCCGAGTATTTTAGATCATTGTGGACATTGTTCTAGTGTCAAAAGAATAAAAATATTGCACAAAGGATTGAAAAAGAATAAGTTAACTTGCTAAAGAGCATTTTCGTAATTTCCAAGGGAATTGGATAAGTTTGAGCTATAAATATGTTCTCCTTCTAGCAGCTTCTTCAATTTCCAGCAGCTTTTTCTTCTTCCTCCTTCCATCTAACGTTTGTTTCCCCCTCCATGGAAGCATGGTATGAAAACTTCATAACTTTCTCTCTCTAGCTCCAATTTTCATGCCTTTGTGCACCTTTTCATGGAACCCTCATGCTCTTTAACTCTTTTACTTCAAAACCCTTGAAAAAAATCCCACTTTCATACTTTCTCTCACTAGCTAGGTGTTTAGAGAGAGAAAGAGAGAGAAAGCTCCCATAATAGCTTGAAAAATTTATTGGAAATAATTTCAAAGTTACAAGCTACCAAGGTGAGTAGTGAATTAGAATTTATTTTTTTGTGTTGGGAATGATTAGTAAGTAGACTTGTGAATGTTGTAGTTAAGGTTATCCATTCATTTTAGAGTGATTAGGGTAGTGAAGATAGATAGCCATTTAAATGGCAATTGAAAGCTAGCTAAGAGAAAGCTTTAGACTTTATAAGTATGTGAATTGACAAATTAGTGATGCGAATGTGATGATAGGTTCTAACGAAGCCGCATCATCCCATTTTGACAATTAGGGAAGTTAGGATTGGTTAAAGGCTCAAATAATACCGGTGAGTGAACTTGCATTTCAAAATCCTTTTGTGAAGTATAATTGTGTTTTGTATGAAACATTTAAATGATTTATCCAGCTTTTCTTTAAAAATGTACCTAGAGAACAAGCCTTTGGTGAACTATTTTTATCTTGTGAAAATGTGCTATATAAATGGTTTATGTGTTATCACAATATGATGATATGTATAATATGCATTGGGTGTTTCTTTTGTATGTTGATGTGGACCTAGCTATGTGTAAGTAGGAGCGCGCATACTCCGATGATGACCCGGCTATGTACGAGTAGGAGTGCACATACGCAGATGATGACCCGACTATGTGCGAGTAGAAGTGTGCATAAGCCGATGATGACCCGGCTATGTGCGAGTGGGAGTGCGCATAAGCCGATGATGACCCGGCTATATGAGAGTAGGGGTACGCATAGCCGATGATGACCCAGCCCTGTACGAGTGGGGAGTGCACATGAGCTGATGATGATGAGAGGGTGTACATGATCATGAATGAAGTGGGGGTGGTGTACTTGTTGATATATGTTTATATATGTATATGGGATAGCAAGTTTAGGATTATAACATGTGATTGTTTTAAATGTTGATAACTTGATTATTGTCAATGTGTTCACTTTGATGTCCAATATGTTAAGGATGGATTTTGTGGCATGTTAAAACCCTTTAATTGTCATCTGCCCTGAATCTCGCTATAGCGAGAATGCATTCTCCCTGCAGCAAGAAACTCTCGGGTTCTAGTGTAGTGCCTTCACTTTGATGAAGATTGTAACCACTTTCCCGTCCGAAATGAGAAAAGTAGTAAACATAAAAGTTTTATCCCTGCCTCTTAGGTTTCTAATGGTTTAAAAATCAGGTCAATTGGAGTTCTATAGTGGAAGATATGTTAGAAAAACTGAAATACATGCAAACTGATACTATTTCTCGCTGCAGCGAGAAACATTTTGTCCTGCATGCTACCCTATTTGGTTTTTGACATATTTTCACCCATTTAACTTCATGGATTGATCATTGGTTTTTGTAACACTATGAAGTTATTGATCAAAGTTTGAAATGAGGGATTTCTAGTAAGAAATTAAATCAATTGCATTGTTTTTGAAATAAGTGCATTATGATTTCCAAATTCTTCCTATTGATTGCTTGTTCCCTTCTTATGTTCACTCACTAAGTTTCGTACTCATGTTTTTAAAATTCATGTTTTCAGATTTGGAGGCAGTTGGGACCTAGATTGAGTCGCAAACATATGCTCGTCTTCTTGGTAGGTACTATGACATCTCAGTAGCTGTATCTTCACCCAAAGTCACTCCGTTGACGATCTCGAGTCTATTACTTGTGAACGTTTATATGTAATGTAAACTACTAAGAGTCATGTTATAAATGAAGTATGTATATGTTGGATCGATAATGACAGTACTTTGATAGAATATAAATGTGAATATTCAGTTGTTATAAAATATTACTGGAACATTTACTTTTGAGAGTTACAATATTTCATTTTAAAGATGATGGATGGGAATGATAATCTAAATTGCATAAAAAGGCTTGCTTGGGCTTAGTGGGCTATGCCCATTGGGCCCATGCATCGGTCATGGCCCGAAAATTTAGGCTGTGACAAAGTTGGTATCAGAGCCCTAAGTTTAGTCGAGTCTTCTGGATTCTCGTGTCAGTCAGCGGAGTTGTCGGAGTTAATGTAGAGTCCTGTCTATGTTTTGTGACTGCAGCACAAGTCATAGACAAGAAGCTATATGAACTCTTATTCCTAGTAACCTACCCTTTTGCTATCGTCATGTAAAGGGCATAAATGGTATCGTTGCTCGGGTTTGAGATGCCACTCAAGACACAAGCCATTATTGGAAAGATTTTTAAGCAAATGCTCCTAATGAAAGGTCAATATAATGATATATTCTTCCGACTAAGGATAGAGGAAGGTGGAGCTGGACTGTTAGGTCCGTAATAGTTTAATCATTTGGTGAAATTATGATTTGAACCCATGGTTATAAAAAAAATTAAAATTTTGGAGACTATGGATTGTATTTGAGGTCAATATAGGGGGGACGTATGATAATGGTAATAAGAGTTGTATTTTGACTGGAATGAATAGTGATTGTTATGACTCGCTTGAGGTTTATAAATTTAAGTATCGAGGAAAGTGTAAACCAATGTTTATGTGGACGGAGGTAAGTGCACTGTGTTAATTGAGATTGACATGCCCCTATAGAAATGGTGTGGGTTTTTGAAATATTTTATAAGTGTATAAGTGTTGAATATGTGTATAGTAGCTTAAATGGAGTTGGTTTTGATTTCAACTAAGTAATTGCGAGATTCCAAGGCTTGAATTGAATTATTGTGGTTTATGGTTATAATTGCATGAATAAGCTCAAGGGTGAAAATCACGGATTATTATAATTGATGTATGGTCATGAAGTAAAAGGCTAGTGCTTAGGGTGGAGCCAAAGGATTAAAGGACTAGATATGGATTTAGCAGTTTGAAATTAAATGACATGGAAATGACAAATTTAGTCTAAGTGCCATATGGAGTTCTATATGAAGATCGATATATGAATTGCTTTAAAGGTCAATTTAAAAATATGTTTGGTTCAATATGCAACCTATGATGTAAATGATTAGTCTTGAATGTGACTTCTCCAAAGGTAAGGGACTTAAAACATGTGGATTTTTGAATATGCTCTAAGAGGAAGTTTCTGCATCCTAAGCTTAAGAAATTTTGATATTATGACTGCAAAGGTAAGATACAAAAATTACGTGAATTGTTTATCTTATGGATGTAATTGGTTAAGAATTAATGAGTAAAGTCAAGATCTTAACACTAAGTGGTGTACAATTTAATATATGTGTACCTAAGAGTAAATTTGGAGATCATTGCTTAATCAATTTGCACTGGATATTGTGGTAAAGGTATACGAATGTTAGTAATGAAGTATGTCCAAAGTGAGATATGTGGAGACTAATGTTCTGATCGCAAACTTGTGATAGAAAGCTAGTTTTGCAAATTGTGGTTTCCATGATCATAAAATATATGGAGGTTACCAATATGTAAGCAAACACTTAAAGTTGTATATTTTGTGATTCGCATTCATTATATGGAAGGAGATATTCAATAGAAGGATTTGGCCTAATTGGTGATTATATGACTATAGGCTTGGTATGAGATTGAGAATGCCTTAAAATGTATGAGAAGTGTGTTGCGAAAGGCTGAAAGTCATTAAGACGAATAATGGGTGAAACATAGGTGTTGTTATGACGAGCATAAAAAGCTCAAGGATAATCAATGCAATTATATTAAGTTAGATTGGTTCGGTCTGAAATAAGAGTAAGGACACCTCGAAAGATCTTAAAGTAATGTTCAATGAGGTTAATGAGCTATATGTTATCGAATATATATTAAATTGTTAAAGTTATGCGTGGCTTTGAAGGTAAGCCTTTGATTGTTTGAGTCCTCAATAGAATTCTATTAAAGGATGTGTTTAAGCATTTTGGAAGTGTATTGGAAAACATAAGAATAATATACTAGTTTGACTTGCTATAAGAGGTCAAATTTGGATGGCCATGAATGGCTTGAACAATCAAGCAGTGTAAAGTATGTGCTCATAAAGGGAGCTATGATTGATAGATAAAGGTGGAACTTTAGAATTTCATTGTCATAGTTATTAGATTATATTTTGTATTATATGATATAACGTAGAACATCAATGATGAGATTGTGTTCAATGCATTAGGCCTTGAACTGTAAGTTATGGACATGTATCCACCTTGTGGATACCCTGATGAGATAAATTCGAAAGATTTTTCACAATAAGAAAACATTAAAGCTCAAAGAGTAAATGACTACATAGTCAAGTTAGGCTCGTGATTGATATGTCACATAAGTAAGAAGATATGACACAAGCATAAGTATACTTGGAAATGTTGGTTTGCGGCAATGATTATCCTACCATTTTGTGAGCCCGATGAGGTTCTGGTCTCAACATAATTGTAGACGCAAGGCATAAATTGTGAAATGTGCTTCCTCCACAAGTTCCAATTTATTTGACTAATTATTAAGGTAAAGTGTTTGGTAAGGGTAGGCAAAGGTTGAATTGTGTTTCAAATGTTTAGAGAACGAGGATGACACGGGTTGATTAAACGATACTACTACTGGTGAGGGAATAGAAATACACTACGGGAATTGCGGAGATCTACTTAGAAAAAAGATATGATGATTTGAGAATTCAAGTACTCGTATACGAGTAAAGATTTGGTAATGAGACATGACCTAAAGTTGGAATACTACAATATGCATTTTGACTAAGAAAATTGACTTATAAATCACGTGGTGTTTGGAGATGGTGCCAATTAGTGGTTGACTCTTGTATGAGAATGCAATATTGAAATCAGCTTTGTGTATTCGCCACAAATGATGAGCATGATCTAACCAACTAAGAGAAGAAATGACTCTAAACTTGATTGTTGGTTATTTTGGTTTTACAAATGGCTTATTGAGCTTGATATGCCTAAGCCTATTTGAAGTTAAAATTTTTGGAAATATATATATGTATGGCTATGTATGTTGCATATTGGTATAAAAGCTCATGCGGAGTTAGTTATAATTTGATTCAATGATGACATTCTATCAACGGTTATAGTGCTAGACAATGGTTAAGATAATTTATCACTGATTTTGGCAGTGAACAAGTGGATTATAATGCTGTTAGCTTAAAAGTAAATGTTTATACTTTTGGTATGAGTTCATCAAATTCTATTATATTGTGATCAAACTTTGTGTTTTGTTATAGCCTGAGAGGCTTGGCATATGACCTAGCTTAACTGTGAGCTAGAAATTGTTAGGTTATTATGAAGTACACAAATAAGGAAGTATGACATGAACTTAATATTGTAAGGGGCAATGGAAAATGATGTATCAGTTTTGGTATAGCTTTAACATATATAGTTTTGATATATAAATATAGTTTGAACCTTATGTGTTGTGAAATGCTTAAATGGAATTTGTATGGGAGAATGAAAAATGAAATAGAGATTGGTTGACAAATTAGACCCATAGTCAATGGTGGAACAAATGCTTGAATATTGGAAGGTTTGATAAAGGAGCAAGGCAAAGGAGCTATGGATGGTTAAGTAAACATGCATAATTGATGATTTAAGGATGATTTGATTGAGGTGTGACCAGAATTAATAGCTTATTTGAATTCTTTTCATAAGATAAAGAATGATATTGTTTTGATCCAACAAGAGTGGTAAATATAACTATACACTATAACATTGTCGAGTTTTCTATAAGATTGGAAGTCGATATGATGCATAAACCAAGATGCTATGTTAAGAATGCCTAACGAAAGTGATGTGGTAGAACTTTAGAACTTCGATTGTTCACCCTACGTCGATTTGAATTTGAGGACGAATTCATTTTAATTGAGGGAGACTGTAGTACTTCGTATTTTGATATGGTAGCTAATAAAGTTTACAGATGCCAATTGAAGTTGATTACTTAGTTAAAAAGGGTAATTCAAAAGTGAACTTGTGAAATCTCGATCTCCATTGGCACATAACTAGAAGTAGACGCGATAATGCAGACTAGAGGTAATTTCGTCATTTCTCTTGGCGAGCCCCTAAACGTAGTTTTCTAATGTTATTAAGGTCCAAGTAGGCCTAAGGAATAGTTTGTGATAAAATATTTCGCATGCGAGAAAATAATAATATTTTTATCGAAGAAGAATTTGCAAGATAAAAAGTGATTCGGAAGTCAATTGAGACATAATAAGGTATTTTGGGTGCCAAGGAGAAAATAGGAGACAAGATGAAATTTTTGAAATAAAATAATATTAAAATATTAATATTTTATTCAGTATCAAAATTTTTCATGAAGAAGGAGTATATGGTCAATCTAAGTGGGGGAGAAGAAAAATGAGAGAATTTTGGAGAAAAATGATGTTAATGGGGTCGCGTGTCTTTATTAAGTAAAGATAACGCGTGCAAATAAATATTTTAAATATTATGGGGACACTGTGTTGGAGTACAAACTTCATACTTTGTTTGTACATGTGTAGAAGAAGGTAATAGAAGGAAATTGGAGTTAAATGAGTGTTAGGAGGACTAAATTAAAAAGGAAGGAAACAAAAAGGGTAAAATGGTCATTTTGCACTCTAAGTCAAAATTTTAAGTTTTCGTAAACCTGAGTATTTTAGATCATTGTGTACCTTGTCCCAATGTTAAAAGAATAAAAATATTGCACAAAGGATTGGAGAAGAACAAGTTAACTTGCTAAAGGGCATTTTTGTAATTTAAAAGGAAATTGGATAAGTTTGAGCTATAAATATGTTCTCCTTCTAGCAGCTTCTTCAATTTCCAACAGCTTCTTCTTCTTCCTCCTTCCATCTCACGTTTGTTTCCCCTTCCATGGAAGCATGGTATGAAAACTTCATAACTTTCTCTCTCTAGCTCTAATTTTCACGCCTTTATGCACCTTTTTATGGAACCCTTGTGCTCTTTCATTCTTTTACTTCAAAACCCTTGAAAAAAAAATCCCATTTTCATACTTTCACTCATTAGCTAGGTGTTTAGAGAAAGAAAGAGAGAGAAAGCTCGCATAATAGCTTGAAAAATTTATTGGAAAAAATTTCAAAGTTAAAAGCTACCAAGGTGAGTAGTGAATTAGAATTTATTTATTTTTGTTGGGAATGATTAGTAAGTAGACTTGTGAATGTTGTAGTTGAGGTTATCCACTCATTTTAAAGTGATTAGGGTAGTGAAGATAGATAGCCATTTAAATGGCAATTGAAAGCTAGCTAAGAGAAAGCTTTAGTCTTTATAAGTATGTGAATTGACAAATTGGTGATGCTAATGTGATGATAGGTTCCAACGAAGCCCCATTATCCCATTTGGACAATTAGGGAAGTTAGGATCGGCTAAAGGCTAAAAAAATATCGGTGAGTAAACTTGTATTTCAAAATCATTTTGGGAAATATAATTGTGTTTTATATGAAACATTTGAATGATTTATCTAGCTTTTCTTTAAAAATGTACCTGAGGAACAAGCCTTTGGTGAACTATTTTTATCTTGTGAAAATATGCTATATAAATGGTTTATGTGTTATCACAATATGATGATATGTATAATATGCATTGGGTGTTTCTTTTGTATGTTGATGTGGACCCAGCTATGTGGGAGTAGGAGTGCGCATACGCCGATGATGACCTAGTTATGTGCGAGTATGAGTGCGCATACGTCGATGATGACCCGGCTTTGTGCGAGTAGAAGTGTGCATAAGCCGATGATGACCTGGCTATATGCGAGTGGGAGTGCACATAAGCCGATGATGACCTGGCTATATGAGAGTGGGGGTATGCATAAGCCGATGATGACCCAGCCATGTGCGAGTGGGGAGTGCACATGAGCTGATGATGATGGGAGGGTGTACATGATGATGAATGAAGTGGGGGTGGTGTACTTGTTGATATATGTTTATATATGTATATGGGATAGCAAGTTTAGGATTATAACATGTGATTGTTTTAAATGTTGATAACTTGATTATTGTCAATGTGTTCACTTTGATGTGTAATATGTTAGGGATGGATTTTGTGGCATGTTAAAACCCTTTAATTGTCATCTACCCTGAATTTTGCTACAGCGAGAAACTCTCAGGTTCTAGTGCAGTTCTTTCACTTTGATGAAGATTATAACCACCTTCCCTTCCGAACTGAGAAAAGTGGTAAACATTAAAATTGTAGCCCTACCTCTTAGCTTTCTAAGGGTCCAAAAATCAGGTTAATTGGATTTATGTAGTGGAAGATATATTAGAAAAACTAAAATACATGCAAACTGATATTGTTTCTCACTGCAGCGAGAAACATTCTGTCCTACATGCTACCCTATTCGGTTTTTGACATATTTTCACCCATTTAACTTCATGGATTGATCATGGGTTTTTGCAACACTATGAAGTTATTGATCAAAGTTTGAAATGAGGGATTTCTAGTAAGAAATTAAATCAATTGCATTGTTTTTGAAACAAGTGCATCATGATTTCCAAATTCTTCCTATTGAATGCTTGTTCCCTTCTCATGTTCACTCACTGAGTTTCGTACTCATGTTTTTAAAATTCATGTTTTCAGATTTGGAGGCAGTTGGGACCTAGATTGAGTCGCACACATATGCTCGTCTTCTTGGTAGGTACTGTGGCATCCGAGTAGATGTATCTTCACCCTGAGTCACTCCGTTGATGGTCTCGAGTCTATTACTTGTGAACATGTATATGTAATGTAAACTATTAAGAGTCATGTTATAAATGATGTATATGTTGGATTCATAATGACAGTACTTTGATATAATATAAATGTGAATATTCAGTTGTTATAAAATATTACTAGAACATTTACTTTTGAGAGTTACAGCACTTCATTTTAAAGATGATGGATGGGAATGATAATCGAAATTGCATAAAGAGGCTTGCTTGGGCTTAGTGGGCTATGACCATTGGGCCCATGCACTGATCATAGCCCAGGAATTTGGGCTGTGACAAGTCCAAACTAATGCTTCTTAAAAAATATCCTATTTATACTAACAAACTTAACCTATAGTTCCCTAAGTTGACCTATGATCTAATTGGGCTTAAAGGTGTAATGAAAGACCTAACATCAATTGTCAGCCTTTAAAATTGCAATTTTCGCTATAGTACATCCAGCCATTTTTCGACACGATTTTTTCTCTCTTCGACGCAGAATTGGGTAAAGTGATCTTCATAAAAGTTGTAGCTCTATCTCTTAACTTTCCAATGGTCAAGAACCACATCACTTAGAATTCTGTAGCATGAGTTATGGCCAAAACACTAAAGTATATGCAAGCAGGCTTTCGGGTCTTTCAACACTTTACTTTCCAAAATTAAGTCCAATTCCCTTAGTTCCTACAAAAATATAAAAATGAATAAATAATAACAAAATTAAAAGAAATAACATAAAATTAAAATAACTCACTTAAAAATAAACTAATTATAAAACCAACTAAAAATAACTGATAATTAAAAATTAAGGACTTAGCTAATAGTTAATAACAAAATTAGACTAAAATAATTCTATAAAATAGAATTATCACACCCCTAAACTTAAGGTTTTGCTAGTCCTCGAGCAAAAGAAAATCATAAAAAGAAAACTAAACATAAAAATTCTTCAACGGGAGATAGAAGAACCAAATCATGATTTCTCAATTTTTCCCTCAGAAATTAACTCAAATCCTAGCTTAAAGTAACATACAGCTAATCCTTAAAGTCAAGTGAAAACTTATTTTTTGAATGGACTTACTTGTTGGTCCCTATAATATGTGCTAGAGGGGGGGTGAATAGCACAACTTGGCTCTTGACAAGATTGGAAACTAATTTCCAAAACTTGAGAAAACAAAAACAGAGTATAAAATGTACAACAATTTAGAATGGTTCGGTCCAAGACCTACATCCACTACCTTGATTATCCAACCAAGGATTTTATCACAAATTCACTAACAACCGGTGAAATTCACAAGCTTCCACCAAGCTTTTACAATGGCTTTTACCAGGCTCAGCCAAAACCTTTTACACTAGTTTTTCACGAGCTAAACTAAAACCCAAAGTGGTTTTCCAAGGCTCAACCACAACCTACAACAATCAAGCTATCCCAAGCTTGAATAACCCCTTAGAGTGACTTCCTCACTCTAAGAATACAAGAGAAGTAGTAAAAGAAAGTACCTATGATCACTGATTGATCTGATTAGTACAAGATTGAGAGCAAAATACAGATACAAAGAGTAGGCGTTTAAGTGCAGTGAAGCTTTTCTGGTTTTTCTACTTTTTATAGCTCAAATCTCATTCAAGGCTTCTTGAAAATTGTTTCTCATTGTTGGAAGACCCTTTTATACTTGGAGATGTAACTTTGATGGCAATTTGGCAGTTTATATCCGTTGGAAACAGTTGAGGATGAGTTCTAGTCGTTAATCTATCTTGTAGTGCTCTAGTTCAAATTGCAGACAAAAAGCTCTTAGTTGACTAACTTGGTTGACTAAGTTGGTTCTATTTTTGGTTTGCAAATTCTGACAGAGAGCACTTAGTCGACTGAATTGGTTCTATTTCTCAAACTCTTTAGCCTTCCATTTCTCCAATTTAAAACTTTGATCAACCAACATTCTTCCTTGTTTCACCAATAAGCTTCCTCCTTATTATTCAGTTACATCTTGTTGATTTTATCCCTTTTTTTCTTTGAAAAATACTCTTTGAAGAGTTAATAAATTAATTTCATATATTAATTCCCTGCACACTCAAGTAAAGGTATTAGACACAAATAAATGGAAATGCTTTATTATCATCAAAAACTAATGGAGCCAACAATCTCCCCCTTTTTATGATGACAAAATATTCCTTGATTAACAGCATAGTATCTTTTTAATTCTTTTTTTTTGTTTTCTGTAGAAAATAAGGATTGCTCCCCCTTAATGTGTGCATATTTTGCTTATTTTATTTCAGCCAATTTTATTCTCGTCATATAGAAAATGATATTGTACATTTAGAATATACATATGTTCAGCAACATAGAGTGATTTGCAGCAAGTAAGTATTAGCAGATCATCATTAAACTTTCAGCTTTAAGTGTTGATAGATTTTCATCAATGTTCCAACAGCTGTCAACTGTTTATTGATTTCAGATTTTGTTCACATCATTCATGTTTCAATTGATAAACTATTCACACCATCTATATCTATTTTCAAACAGAAATTATCCACAATGCCATAGCAAAAGTCATTTATCAGCATGTAAATCAATATTAGCATAACACCAGCAGATTTTGTTCATGACAGTCAAAATACCAAAATAGCAAAATATCAGCAGACTTCAATTTTTAGCAATTAAGCAACATAGTCATATCAGCATTAATTTTTCACATACAGCCTCATAAATAATAGAGTTAAAACTGAGTGTTTAAGTGCCACCATGGCACAAATAACAGTTAATCAACAAGTATTTCGAAACTGCCCCTGGACTATTTTTGCTTCCTATCTCCTATTTTACTAAGTTCATTCACCCCTGATTCTGCCTTCGTTTCTTTCCTAGGTTCCTTCTTGGTTCTTCTACCCTAAATTTTTTTTTTAAGTTTATTCTCTGGCTGCTTCCTGCACTTTTATTCTCTGGTTCTTGCACCCATTCTACTCCCCCTTTTTGTCATCATCAAAAGGAAGGGCCTCTATTCATCTGATGTGTTAGAGGGTGAGGATTCAGTGTTGTAGAAAGAGTTGAGAGGAAAAGTAAAGGCTCTCGGAGAGGTGATGACTGTCTTAGGGAAGGTTCTAGTGAAGACTTGTCTGAGACAGGGATTGGAGAGGAGGCTGAAACTGATTTGGATTTCTCTACCAACTTGGAAAACTTTCTTCTCTTGAGAAAAGCTGTCTTGGTTGCCATAGTCTTCCCGCCTTTGGTTGGTGGTTTTGCCTTAGATGGTGGTGCTGCAATGGCTTTGGCTTTCCCTGCTTTTGTCTTCACTCTAGTAGCTGATGCAGATTTCCTTCCTTTTCCTATACCTTCACCATCCTTTTGAGTTTCTATCTTGGCAGTGTCTTTTTCAGCTTGTCCCTCCGTAACCATTTGGTGGAAGATATCCATGATGGAAACTTCCTCTGAATTTGGAGGAGAGGCCTGGTGTTTCTCTGTCTCTAAATCATTTTTGCTTTGAGGTTCAAGGGAAGGTGTCTTGGATGGTTGATAAACCACTTGGGGAGAGTCTTCAGTCTGCAGAGTAGGACTGGCAGATTTGTAGGTGGAACCTTCAGCCTGAATGCTAGAACTTTCAACATGAGGAGCAGATTTTTCTACTGACTTAGCTGAACTTTCAGCACCTTATTGTGCAGATGCAGTTCTAGATGTGGCAAAATTGTCTGCAGCCACAGGTTCAAATGGCATGTTTTCCTTCTCCTTCAACTTGTTTTCTAACTCAGTGATTTTATCTTCCATTTTCTGTAGCTTCACTCCTTGGTCAGTCAGCTTACCATCAATCCTCATGAGCAAATTAAAAATCACTTCATTTGAAAATTTGGAGAGAGCTTCTTCAAGTTTAGCAAGCAGACTGTGTTCTTTTCTTGGGCCAGTTTTAAAGGTTTTAATGAACTTTTCTCCATCGAGCACATACCCCATTTTAACCAAGCTACCATAATGATAGCTTGATCTCTAGTTTTTACCAAGTCCATAGCATACCGCTTTGCCCATATTCCCTTCTTCTGTACAAGGGATGTAATCACATTCCCATACAGCAGATTTACCTTATCAAGTCTGCAGGCACTCCTCATCTTTTCAGTCATATATCTTCCCAGATTTAGAGATACCCCATTAAAAGCATGCTCCATCAGCCAAAGGTCTTGGAGGCTGATGTAGCTAAGGCTTCCACTTCTACCCTGTATATTTGCTGCTATGAAATAGTGTAGAATTCTAATATGAGGGCTAGTTATCAAACCAGAATTGCTCTTTGAGAAATATTTTTCTTTTCTCTCAATGATGATCTCCCACAATGAGGATGGATCATATTTTTCAAGAAGCTCAAATTCTCCTTCTTTACATTTTATTTTCAGCAAGTTCCCTAAATCTTCAGCAATCACAACAAACTTTTTTCCATTCAGATAAACATTCAAACCATCTTCAACATAATCATCAGAATCTATTAATTCCTTTCCTTTCAAAGTAATTCCAGAATAAAACTCTTTGACTAGACTTGGACTATAAGACCTATTCTTAAAGGTGTTGTAACCTTTTAATTCTAGTTCATCAAAGTACTTAGATAAACTAGTTTTGATTTTGACATTTTCCTTAAAACTCTTCCAATCAATAAATTTTCCACAGGAGATTGCTGCATTCTCGATATTTTTGAATCTATACTCATGCAACTTGTTCCTAAATTTCAAAGAAGAAAAACTGGTACCTTTGTGGAGTGAAGGCTCTATTTTTTTCTTCTTGTCAGTTTTCTGCTTCTTTTCTCTTAGTTTCTCGGATATATCTTTCACTGAACCAGGCATGATTTTCAGTTTCTTCTTTAGACTTTCAATTCCTATTCCTTCCTCCATTAGCCTTTCCCCTTTCTTCTTCTCTGATATCTCTTTGCTCTGAGATGTTCTAGCCATATTGGTTGCAGACATTTATGAGGGTTTGAGTCAGTTTTAGAGGCAAACAGGAAGATTTAGGTTTTTGTTTTTAAAGCAACGGGTTTCAGGGGAGAGAGAATGAGAGGCAGTTAGCAGTTATTACTTAGAAAAAACTGCTTACTTTCCTTTTAAGTGCTACCCTATTTTATTTATTTATAATTTCAAACTTCCCTTTAAATTTTGGTTATTTACCTTTGACATTTTTTCTTTATTCTTTTTGCACCCGGTAAATCCAAATTTTTACCACATTTTACTCTTCTTTCTCTTAAACTCACTAAGTCTTATTATTTAAGGCTGTCAGACCGCTCTTAGTTGACTAAGAAATCCTTAGTCGACTGAAAGCATTCTGTTTTCTATGTGAGAGCCAAAGGTTTTCTTATAATTCCTTCACACTAATCATCCCTAAATTTCTTCTAATCCCACAGAATCTATCTTCACTCAGAGGTTTGGTAAAAATGTCTGCTAATTGATGTAAAGTATTCACAAATTCTATCTTAATATCATTTTTCACCACATGGTCTTTAATAAAATGGTGTCTAATTTCAATGTGCTTTGTCCTAGAGTGCTGCACAGGATTTTTTGATATATTGATTACACTTGTGTTATCACAGTATATTGGTACACTATGCATTGTTATTCCATAGTCTTTTAATTGTTGCTTGATCCAAAGGATTTGTGCACAGTAGCTACCTAATGATACATATTCAGTCTCTGCTGTAGACAGTGCCACTGAGTTTTTCTTTTTGCTGGACCAAGGCACAAGCATCCTTCCTAAAAATTGGCATGTTCCACTAGTGCTTTTCCTATCAGTTCTGCTGTCAGTAAAGTCAGCATCTAAATATCCAACTAAGCTAAGAGTTGAGTCTCTAGAGTACTATATTCCTAGTTCTTGAGTGTCTATGAGGTATCTAAAGATTCTCTTAACAACTGTTAGGTGTGATTTTTTAGGTTGTGACTAAAATCTAGTACACAAGCACACACTAAACTGAATATTTGGTTTACTTGCTATTAAGTTGAGAAGAGAGCCGATCATACCTTTATAGAGCTTTTGATCTAAATCTTTACCTTTTTCATCTAAGTCAAGTTTGGTGGATGGACTCATTGGTGTGGAAATTGATTTCAGCTTCAGCATATCGAATTTCTTGAGCATATCTTGAGTGTATCTTTCTTGGTTGATGAAGATTCCTTCCTCACTTTGTTTGATTTGAAGACCAAAGAAATACTTCAACTCTCCCATCATGCTCATCTCAAATTCACCCTGCATTTCCTTTGCAAAGTTCTTGCATAAAGATTCATTAGTTACACCAAATACAATATCATCCACATATATTTGCACAACAATTAAATCATTTAGATATCTCTTAATGAACAATGTAGTATCGATGCTGCCTCTATCATACCCTTTTTCAACTAAAAATTTTGAAAGCCTTTCATACCAAGCTCTAGGAGCTTGTTTCAATCCATACAAGGCTTTATAAAGTTTGAAAACATGATCAGATTTTTCAAAGTCTTCAAAACCAGGTGCTTGTTCTACATATATTTCCTTTTGAATTAATCCATTTAAGAATGCACTTTTTGCATCCATTTGGAACAATTTAAAATTCATGAAACATGCAAAAGCTAGCAACAACCTTATGGCTTCAATCCTAGCAACTAGAGCAAAAGTTTCATCATAATATACTTCTTCTTGGTTGTATCCTTTTGCTACCAACCTAGCTTTATTTCTAACTACATTTCCTTGCTCATCGGTCTTATTTCTAAATATCCATTTTGTACCAACAATAGGGTGATTTAAAGGTCTAGGTACCAATGACCATACATGACTCCTTGTGAATTGATCAAGTTCTTCTTGCATGGCCATTATCCAACTTTCCTCTTTTTCAGCTTCTTCAAAGTTTTTAGGTTCAATTTGAGATATAAAAGTTGAAAACTCACAAGTTTCTCTAGTTGTTTTCCTAGTTTTAACTCCTTGTGAAATCTCACTTATTATTTGGTCTTGTGGGTGATCTCTCACAAATCTCCAACTCTTTGGTAGATCATCATGCTAATTTTCTGCTCTTTGTAGATCTTCTAGAGGTGGAGTTCCATTTTCTCTTCTAGGTGAGCTTTCTTCATTATTTTTGTTGTTTTCTAAGCTCATTTCCTCTATTTGTTTTTCTAGGACTTCTACATCATCATCATCATCATGAACTTCTTTTTGTAATGCATTTGACTTATCAAAAACTACATGAATTGATTCTTTAACGGTTAAGGTCCTTTTGTTAAAAACTCTATAGGTCTTTGAGTTTAAAACATATCCTAAAAATATTGCTTCATCACTCTTTGCATCAAACTTCCCTAGGGGCTGTTTTCAATTGTTCAATACAAATCATTTACAACCAAAACTCCTATGGTGAGAAATATTTGGTTTCCTACCTTTATAAAATTCATATGGAGTTTTTGAAATCAAGGGCCTTATTGAGACTTTATTAAGAATATAAGCCGCTGTATTTACTACCTCAGCCCAAAGATATTTAGGTAGGTTATTCTCACATAGCATGGTCCTAACCATTTCTTTCAAGGTTCAGTTTTTCCTCTCTACAACTCCATTTTACTAGGGTGTTCTAGGTGCAAAAAAATTATGATCCAACTCCTTTTCATTGCAAAATTTTTCAAACTCATCATTTTCGAATTCTCCTCCATGATCACTCCTTATGCCTACTACGGCTAGTCCTTTTTCATTTTCTACTTTTTTACAATGACTTAAGAATGCTTGTAGAGCATCATTTTTATGAGCAAGAAAATATACCCAAGTATATTTAGAATAGTCATCAACTATTACAAAGTCATAAGATTTTCCTCCTAAGCTAGTTGTGCTTATTGGACCAAATAGATCAATATGAAGCAATTCAAGAGGTCTAGATGTTGACACGATCTTCTTAGACTTGAAGGATGTCTTAACTTGTTTTCTTAGTTGGCAAGCATCATATATCCAATCATTTTCAAATTTTAACTCAAGCAGTCCAGCAACAAGATTTTTCTTAATTAATTTTGACATAGTGTGCATGCTCACATGTCCTAATCTCTTATGCCATAGCCAACTATCATTTTCAGCATTTGCAACACGACATACTTCACTATTTACTTCAAGATCTTCAAGAAAAATTACATACATATTCTTCAATCTATTTCCTATAAATGAGATTTTGTTTGTACTCATATCAATCACTTCACACTTAGTTGAATCAAAGCACACTCTAAATCCTTTATCACATAATTGACTAATACTTAGTAAATTATGCTTTAAGCCTTTAACCAGCAACACATGACTAATTTGAGTTTGGGATTCTTACCAAACCGTACCTATATCATGGATTCTTCCTTTTAAATCATCTCCAAAAGATACGGCTCCTCCCTTTCTCTTATCCAGCTGAGCAAACAACATTTCATGTCTTGTCATGTGCCGTGAACAGCCACTGTCCAAGTACCAAGGCTGTTTCTTCTTGAGTTGAGCTCTTGAACATGTCTCTTTTAAGTCCAACTCAACCTACAAAACAGAATTTCAGTTTTTCTTTGTAGGTACCCATACTTTGATGGGTCCTTGAGTGTTAGTTGCAACAAAAGATCCCTTAAGAACCCAAATTTTCTTAACTTTCTACACTATTCTTTTCTTAAAACAGTCATATGATAAATGACTATGTTTACCACAATTATAACATTTAGCTAATGCTTTAGCTGAATTTTTATTGTGGTATGTGTTTCTTTTTGAAGATTCATTTTTCAAACATTTAAGAGTTATATTTTCATCAAGAGCTATTTGCAAAGCTTCAGACTTGTTTTCCAGCTCTTGTTTTAAAACCTCAAAATCTATTTTTGAGTGTTCTAACTCAATTTGCAAAGTATTTCTTTGCTCAAAAATAGAAGTGAATTCTTGTTTGATTTGTTCCAAATCATTTTCAAGTAATGCAGCCTTTTTCTTTAATAATTTGTATTTTGAAAAAAGTTTTTCAAATTCATCATACATGCACTCATACTCATCTTGTAAATCATCATAAGAATTAATGCAGGGGGATGAGGGTACCTATGTTTCATCCTCTTATGCCATTAAACAGATGTTTGCTCTTTCTTCAGATTTTTCATCATCAGTTTCAGAGCTTGAAGTGTCATTATCCGACCATGCAGTAGCCACCATTGCTTTCTTGGATTTCTTACTTTTCTTGGGAGTTTCATCTTTCAGCAATGGGCATTCAGACTTGAAGTGACCAGGTTTCTTGCACTCGTAGCAGATGAGCTCCTCTTTTTTATTGGAGTCAATTTTGTTTTTTTTTTCCCATGAGGCACCTTGGTCTTTTCTGAAACCTCTTCTAGTTAGCCTTCGATTTCTTCTACTCATTAGCTTTCTGAATTTTCTTGCAACTAGAGCTAATTCTTCATCATCATCACAGGAAAGCTTTTCTAGCTCTTCTTCAAGGATGCTGGCTTTGAGCGTAATACTCTTTTTCTTTTCCTTTGCTTCCCTTCGGTCTTCTTCTTTTTCTTCCTCAAGCTTCAGCTCATGAGTGAGAAGAGAACCACAAATCTCATCAAATGTGATGATGTTCAGATCTTTAGCCTCTCTAATGGCTGTCACTTTTGGTTTCCAGGACTTTGGTAGGCTTCTAAGCAGTCTCTTAACTAATTCATGTTCAGGGACAGGCTTGCCTAGTTGACTCAATTTATTTGTGATGTTTGTAAACCTATCAAACATGCTGGTGATGTCTTCATAAGGCTCCATCTTGAACATTTCATAACTATGTGTTAAGAGAGCAATTTTGGAGTCCTTGATTTGGGAAGATCCTTCATGGATTATTCTAAGTTTCTCCCACACTTGTTTAGCTGTTGTACAACTTGAGACTTTGTTAAATTCAGTAGGGGTCAAGGCATAATGTAATGTGTTGATGGCCTTAAAATTTATTTGAACTTTCTGAGTTTCAACCTCAATCCATTCAGACCTTGGCTTGGGCATAAACTCATTTGTCACTACATTCACGGTTGAAGGCATAAAGAGTCCATTAGTTATGACGTTCCACATTTCATAATCTATAGCCCTAATATAAATTAACATTCTTGTACTCCAATAAGGGTAATTAGAGCCATCAAACAGAGGTGGTCTGTTTGTTGATTGTCCTTCAGCAACTATGGTTTTTTGTTGAGCCATTTAGATCTCCCAAAGGATGTTAAGCCTTAAAAACAGGGAACTAGCTCTGATACCAATTGTTGGTCCCTATAATATGTACTAGAGGGGGGGTGAATAGCACAATTTGGCTCTTGACAAGATTAGAAACTAATTTCCAAAACTTAAGAAAACAAAAATAGAGTATAAAATGCACAACAATTTAGAGTGGTTCGATCCAAGACCTATATCCACTACCTTGATTATCCAACCAAGGATTTTCCCACAAATTCACTAACAATCGGTGAAATTCACAAACTTCTACCAAGCTTTTACAATAACTTTTACCAGGCTCAGCCAAAACCTTTTACACTAGTTTTTCATAGACTAAACTAAAACCCAAAGTGGTTTTCCAAGGCTCAACCACAACCTACAATAATCAAGCTATCCCAAGCTTGAATAACCCCTTAGAGAGACTTCCTCGCTCTAAGAATACAAGAGAAGTAGTAAAAGAAAGTACCTATGATCATTGGTTGATCTGATTGGTACAAGATTGAGAGTAAAATACAAATGCACTGAAGCTTTTCTGGTTTTTCTACTTCTATAGCTCAAATCTCATTCAAGGCTTCTTGAAAACTGTTTCTCATTGTTGGAAGACCCTTTTTTACTTGAAGATGCAACTTTGATGGCATTTTGGCAGTTTATATCCGTTAGAAATAGTTGATGATGAGTTCTAACCGTTAATCTATCTTGTAGTGCTCTAGTTCAAATTGCAGACAGAGAGCTCTTGGTTGACTAAGTTGGTTCTGTTTTTGGTTTACAGATTCTAGCAGAGAGCACTTAGTTGACTGACTTGGTCAACTGAATTGGTTCTGTTTCTCAAACTCTTCAGCTCTGCCATTTCTCCAATTTGAAACTTTGATCAACCAACATTCTTCCTTGTTTCACCAATAAGCTTCCTCCTTGTTATTCAGTTACATCTTGTTGATTTTATCCCTCTTTTTCTTTCAAAAATACTCTTTGAAGAGTTAATATATTAATTTCATATATTAATTCCCTGCACACTCAAGTAAAGGTATTAGACACAAATAAATGGGAATGTTTTATTATTATCAAAGACTAATTGAGCCAACATTCCCATGTGTGTGTGAATGCTCTCTTACAAAGAATATAATGCAATTTGGATTAGTTTATGCCAAATCTGATCATAAATTAATACTTGGACCCATAAGTTTTCTTTTCATCCCTCTCTCCACTAATGTAGATTAACACTTATTCAAGTATCAATATGTCTTTATCAAGCTTGTAATGTAAGGCTAGGGTTTAAGTATGATAAAGGATATATTTAGGCTCAAATTCACTCTAAGCACTTAATCAATCTAGGAACAATAAAGAGCTCAAAAAAAAAAAAACAAATTTTAGAGAACCCCCAAACTTGAAGTGTACTTTCCATTTGTACAACACACTTTATTTCTCTTTTTTTTTTCAACCTCCAAACTTATTTTTGACAATAATAAACAAGGGGTAATTTTCCTAACAACCATCACTTTTTTTTTTCTTTCACTTTTCTCCCTCAATTTATCTTTAAGCTCAAATCATTCTCTAGAAAGATAAAAATACTTAAAGGATGAAAGGTTCAAATTGTTGGATTTAAATAGACAGGTCAAGGCTAATACAATTGTGTAATTACAAAGAAAAGTTAAATTAGGTTCAAAAAAGGTGACTAAGGATAAATGTAACAAGGTAAGCTAAAAAAGGCTCAAATGATCCAAAGATGGCCTAAATCACTTCCTATCCTAAGTGTTTTCTAAGATTTCACCTCGAGAGAAAATCAAACAAATTCTGAAATTCTTGACTTCACTATACTTTTTATTAGCATAACCTTTCTCTAAATCACATAAAAATTTTATGTAAAAGAGTATAGTGCTCAAATTATTGGAAGTCACACTCTAAAATAAAGCTAACACAAGAATATTACATAAAATTAAATCATAACTATATGTTTTCCAGAAGCTAAGAATCACAAGATAATAAAAATATCATCCTAGGATTAGGACAATCATGAATAAGGTGTAACTATCTCAATTTTTTTTAACACAATTAAAACATGAAAAACATAACTTAAAATAAAACTAACTAAACTTGGAATAAACCAACGAAGCTCTAAAATGCTCCCCCAAACTTAGAACAAAACATTGTCCTTAATGTGATAAAAGAAAATTAAAAAAAAGGGACAAGAATACTCCCCTAACTTTGAAACTGCAGTCTACAGGTCCGACTCGTCATCACCACCAAAATCGTCTTCAAAGTCTGAATCCATAGGTAGCAAAGGAAAAGTAGTCATATCCATCCCAATGTGTTCGACATAAGCTCTCATCATTTGTTCAAGTGCCCGATTTTGCCTTTTGTGATGGTTTAGTCGACAATTAATGGTTTCCATCCATTGAGTAACATTACGTGTGAGAGCCGCTTGTGAAGGTGGGGGAGCCACTTGAGAAGAATCACTAGCCACTGGTGCAGACTCTTCCAATTGCTTAAGAAAGCCCATGGTGATAGGAATTTTCAGTTGTTGCAACTCTTCCTTATTACTCCATTACACACTAGCTCTCACACATAGTGTAGTTATCAGGGAACGAAATCGATACCATCTCGTTTAGTGCAACCTGTATGTAAGATGGCATGAGAGATAACCTTACCAATGTCAATGGATCTATTCATTATAATGGCATAAATTAGAACTACGCGATCCCACGTGACATCGCTAATATAAGTGGATGGGGAGTAATTGTGCATTTACAAAGTGTAACCAATCTTTCAGCTCATTTTTCATAGCACTTTGTTTAAATGAACTGGGCTCATCATGTGATGTCTTCCATTGGGCTCCTTTAACATAAAGCACTGATATAATCTCATTACAATCTTGATTATCGCCCAAGTACTACCCATATTCATCATTCTTAATATTGGGAGTTCTAAAAAATGCATTGATAGCTTGACTGTGAAAAGGAGCTTGTTTGCCATGGACAAAGGCAACGCTATCGACATGCTCAACCACATTTGCATAAAACTCTTGGATGAAAACCATAATTGTAGCTTCAGTTTGGTTACTAAATAGCTGTCAATGTCGGTCTTAAAGCATCTGATGAATTTCCTTATAAAGGAGAATGGGGATATTTATCCCTCGTTTAGGAATTGGCACTTTGTTGATCAATGACGTATGATATCTTGTAGATGCATCGACAGAGATGAACTTCGATCTGTCAAAAGCACCATTTGAGCTTGGTTTGGATTGTTTGGATGCCATTCCTTGTGAGAAGAGTGAGTGCAAGAGTTAAAAGTGATAAAAAAATAAAACCTGAAAAGAGAAAATATGGAGAGAGTTTGAATGAAGGAGAATGAGGGAGAATGGAAGTGATGACTGGAGAAGAAGAATGAATGAGGAGCAGTAAAAAAAAAGTTTTTTTATAGCAGTGGGGTAGGTCCCAATCCAGAGCCGTGGCATTGAGGATTGAGCATCGCGGCGCTCACACACTCTGGTTTTGCTCCCATTTCTCTGCTTCATCCAAGGCCGCTGCTTTCATCAAACCTTCTGTGTGGTCATTCATATTTACTTATTCCAGTGCCACGGCTCTAAATGTGAGGGCCGCGACGCTCAAACATTCTACCTTGAGCCATATTTTGCCTTCTTTTAGGGTCGCGGCTCTCAACTTGAAGGTCACAACTCTGACCTTTGTTTTTTTGAATTTTTTGAATTTTTTTAGAGACAAATACCTACAAAAGGAAACATAAATTAATTAGAATAAAAAAATTTTAAATCAAAAGAAATAAATTATAATTAAATAAAACAAAGATTAAAATGAGTAAGGTTGAGGAACTTGGGTTGCCTCTCAAGAAGCGCTTCATTTATAGTCTTCGACTGGACTGATTTAGACTCTAGGCCATGTCAAGCAAGTGTGTTGAGGACTCTTGATGATTAATTTTGCCTCCCCAATAATCTTTGTCCATTGACTTTAAATTTTTGACCATCTGTCCCCCTAACTTCGATTGCTCCATGTGGAAATACCTCATTGATAATGAAGGGACCAGTCCACCTTGATTTGAGCTTTCCCAAAAGTAATTTCAAGCGAGAATTATAGAGCAACACTGATTGTCTTAGTTCAAAGCTTCGTTCTACTATCTTCTTATCATGCCATTGCTTTGTTTTCTCTTTATAGAGTTTGGCATTTTCATAAGCTTGAAGGCGAAATTCATCAAGTTCATTTAATTGCAACAACCTTTGCTCACCCTTTGCTTGTAAATCAACATTTAACTTCTCCACGGCCCAATTAGCATTGTGCTCAAGTTCCACCGATAAATGACAAGCTTTGCCAAAGACCAACTTGTATGGAGACATGCCAATTGTGGTCTTGTAAGCAGTCCGATATGCCCACAATGCATCATATAGGGAAGAGGTTTAAGATAAACTGAAATGTTTTATTTGAAGTTTTTATTATGCTCAGTTTGTAGGATGTCTCGATGAATCAATGAATTACATCATTCTATAAAAAAAAAAAAAAAGTTTAGAGCTTGTGCTAAAAATAAAGGATGAACAAAATCTCTAACTTAAACCGTTGACAACATCACCAAAACAACTCAACATTTACATTGTCCTGCATTCGGCCAATAAAAAACTAGCCTCCCTTAAGGAAAGCAGAGTTAGGTAGAAGAGAAGTAGGCATTAGTCACTAAAGCTAAACAAGAAAGAACCAGACAAAATAAGGCATCAATCACTACACAGTAAGGGAACCAGCGAAAATCCAATAGAGCAAAAGGACAACGAGAAAAAAAAATCAGCAAGTCAATCATCTATACCCAACTATTCAGTTACTCAAAATATTATCAAGAAAGTGCAAGAAAGTCTTGTTAGAGTTTCCTGATCTCAGAGTGTGAACAATTGACCAAGCATCTACTTGAGATTTGCAAGACCACATCTGCAAAATGATATGTCTCAGTCTCCAAGGTGCCTTATTAGGATAAGTGATTCACTTCAGTGCATTCAAGGATTCATATTCAATCATCAGGTCATAAGAATTCACCCATGCAATAGTAGCAAACTGAAGGAAAGTCTCTTTGATGATCATCAATTCAACCTTGTTTACATCTCCAACCATGATACATAATCATTGTCACACCATCAAATTCAATGTCACATCAATTAAAACATGTCATGTCCATACAATTAAATACCATGTAAGCATAGATAACAGAAAAATTTTAATATCGTTAATGATTAGATTGATATTGTCAATTTTTGAAAAGGATAGGAATTCAATTTTTACAAATTATTGTATAGGGATTAAATTCACCACTTTGATTCAGTACAAAGACTAATTGTATAATTTGTCATTTTTTTTCATATCTAGCTTATTTGTTTTTTTTTTTTGAAAGGCTAATTAAAGTATTTCATTAATATAGATACTTAGAACAATCTACCTAGGAGGTAGAAGAACAACACAACATCGATCACAAAAACATAGTAGTATCGTTGTAGGAAACCAGAAAGTAAAAATAGGTTGCAAACAAGAATCCAAAGATAGAGCAAGTCCTAAGCAACATTTAAACCCACACCTATTGAAGGCAAAAGAGCAGCACAAAGGCAAACCAACCTGTGTTAAGATCAGTACACAAAATAGAGCAAAGTAAAGAGAAAAAAAACATCACAAAAAAAAATCAAAACAAGTCACCAACAGAAAGCTCAAGGTGTCCCTTTTAAGAGGTTGGCCGAGGGTACCTGTTCTCAACACCCAAAACAGATTCCTTTGAATGGCTTCCTTTGGTAACCTTTCTATCGCCTCATTCACAGATCTTGGTGTATGATTGGTTTGCTAGTTCGCAACTGATGTGTGCATCAAATACATATATTTAACGGGAGATTAAATACCTAATTAGTCTAAGTTAGACTAGATTTAAGATCAGATTTAGGTGTTTTTAGTTATTTTATTAGTTTAGTTTAATTTATGTTTAAATGTTTAGGGTTTTATGTTATTTATATTTATTTTTATGTTTTTGTAAGAGTAGGATAAAAAATGTTTTCAATTGGTGAAAAAAGATGCATAATGGACTGGTGCTTTGTTTGCATATGTTTCATTTTTTCGAGAATATCTCCCACTAAAGAAGTCCAAATGACATGATTTTAGGACCATTAGAAAGTAAGAGGCAGGGCTACAACTTTGATGTTTACCACTTTGTATAGTTCTGATCGAAAGATGGTTGAAATCTTTGTCAAAGTGAAAGTACTGCACCAAAAGAACAAAATTGAGACAGAAACTTTGAGAGTCATGGCTCTAGGAAATGAGAGTTGCGGTGCTCACCGTATTTTCTAAAAATAACAAGCTTACGAGATTTTAGAAGTTAGGACTTTTGGAGGATATTTAAGGGGCCTTTTTTAGAGGTTTTTGGGAAGAAGCAGTAAACAATTTCTCTAGAGAAAAAAAGACAAAAACAAAGTAAGAAAAGAAGAGAATTGAAGGGAGAATCAAGATCACAAAGCTTTAACTATTAGTTTTCTCTCTCTACTTTTGTGTTTTTCTTATTTTCTTTGACTTGGATTAATGGCTAATTTTCTTTGGATGAAGTTTTTATTAAATATTATGAACTAAACTATTTTTCTAGGAGTGCAATTGAACTCACATGTAATCTGAATTTTTAATCTTTCTCTTGCTTATTTCAATGGAATTGAATTGAATTGTTTATTCCAATTTGTTCTTAATGCTTTTAATTGCTTGGCCACTAATTAAATTGATTTGGGAACCTAAACAAAGTTGAGAAATGGAGTTTAGTGTAGACTAAAATTGGGATAGCACATGATTATATTAATTGATTTGTGTATATGATGGGGATATACCTATATGCCATATGTAGCTAGAATTAGAGCTTGAACTTAATGACTCTATTTTAATTGCAATTCACATAGAGATATAGTGTTTTAGTTAAAATAGATATTTTTATAAGATGAGTCAGGAAACCCTTATAAATAATTGAGGACTCTAGGTTAGCAATTCAACCCTTCGAAATAAATTAAGGAAGAGAGTTAAGATTTAGATGAAGTGTGAGGGATATTGTAATCCTAAGCTTGATTGATTTGATTTTTACCCAAGTTATTATGTCACGACCCGGAACTCCCATCGGGCCCGTGACAACCGTCGCGACGTCCCGATAAGCACTCATTACCCCGAATGCCGATCGAAACCCCGCAAGGCTTAGCATCAACTTCTGCATCTCCCCGGTGAGCGACAGTTATTAAATCTCGCATTTCAAGAAATCATAAGTTGTTTCCAACTCAAAACAATAAAAATATTATTTTCTAGCTCACTGGGGCATTTTTGTCATTTTTTTTTAATTTTTTTTTTGAAATTTCGAAATCCGAAAAAATGTAATATGTAAGTTGAAACACATATTTCATGATTTAAATTAAATTTTGAAGTCTAAAACATTCGTTTAAAGTAAAATTATAGCTATTTGAATATAATAAAAATATTAAATAAAATATTCTATTTTCTTAAAACACAATATTTTCAAAGTCTTCCTAAAATAACTTTTGTAGCGTAAGAGTAAAATAAATTTATTCATATAGTAATAAAGATAATTAAAGTATGAAATTTCGTTTACAGTGACACGTGGGCCCCCAACTAACCAAGAAGGTGTAGAGCTACGAACCCTTACTTCCTATGATGCAACTCCGAGATTAATTCTCGTCTTAATCAACTATCAACAAACTGTCCTGAGCCTGAAAAATGGATAGGAAGAGGGGTGAGATTAAATAATCCCAGTGAGTAAACAATTACCATCAAAAGCATCTAAAGCCGAGTAAATGGAGACAATATAAAAACGTTATATCTCAATAATGTTCATAACACAAAATTCGTTTCAATCTATACCAAATAATTTCTTTTCATCAAAATTTCCCCGACTTATGAATTTTTTTAAACTTGGCCTCTGCCAATATCATTCTCGCAGCTACCTTCGTCAAGGTATCCCACTGAGACCGCCAAGGCTGTTCAATGACCCATACCCATAAACATGTTTTCACATCTGACACACAGCCGTTCCTTGGCGTTGGCTGAGTCTCACTCTCACGTGGTGGCCCGAACGTGAGGTGCACTCAAATCATACCTCAGGAGATATTTCACCCAACATCTCCCCCCGGAGGTAAGTATATAATTGAGTTACTGTGCCCCTCTCATAGGCAGTCCATGAAAACCCCCACCACTGCAGTGACCGTTTAATATACCACCAGACCCATAAAAATTCCAGTAACATAATATGGCGAATAAAATGTAATCCAGTCTACCGAGACCAATCCAAAATTGTTCATATATTTCATGCCAACCTCAAAAATTTAGCCATCATGCTACCATAGTGTCATAAGCCCCAATTTCAATAACATATAAAATCATAAATTTCAATACAGTCTCCATATACTCAATTTTCCCAAAACAATATTTGATTTCAAAACCAGTATAAATCTCATTTTTATTAAAAAACATTTTAATTGGAAAACATAATATTTTATAATTTAAATTCACCATTCAATAAAAGCATCAAACAAGTATAATTACTCTAGATATTTAAGACGATAAATTGTCCACTCACAGTTCTAGGAGTCGATGTACTCCTAATCCCAGTCTTCAAGCACAATTTTGGTACTTTAACCAGTGTAATTTGCTCACCACCTATCCACAATGTACAATACATAATTCACCACATCAATGCTTGACCATTATAAAATCAATTCAGGCTTGGTATATATGCATGATATGACATGCAACTTATCCGACTACCGCTTAAATGCGGTGCTGACCTAATTCGACCTATTACCCAATTAAATTACTAACGCGTCCAATTTAATCTCAAATTAATTTTTTTCTGTTTCTATACCTAAATTGCACCCAAATTGACTTAATGTCCCTCGGTGTGGTGCAAATTATCAGTCCTGATAGCAAATTACGAAAATACCTCTAATGGGTAAAAATTCATATTTTTGCTCCAAAAATTTCCATTATTTTTCTAGACTCATAATTCATCATTATTCATCATAATTCCTCAAATAAACATCAAGATCATCAGCCAATATTCCCCTAGAAAATTCAGCCAATAATGGTAATGGAGGAAAATAAATTCTTTTCTTGTTGTTTTGTTCCTAAATATGCTAAACTAACTTAAAACACTAACATAACTTAAAATCAAATTAATCTAACAAGTTTCTCTCTCCTAACCCATTTTTCCAGAATTGAATTCATCCTCAAATCACATGATTCAACCATGGAAAATGATGGGAAATGCATGGGAAAGGTAAAGCACAAGTCAAAATCAAGAAATTTTACCTTTGGTCACTTGTTTCCTTGAATTTTCACCAATTTTTCCTTGAATTTCTCCCCCTAGGTTTTTGTTTTTCTTTTCCCCTTTGTTTTCTTGCTATGGCCGGCCATAATGAAGAGAAAATGGTGGTGTGGGCTGATTTTTATACTTAAATAATATAATAATCTAAACTTGCCACATGTCACTACATTATTGGTCTATTTTTTAAATTCTTATCTTTTAAGCTTTAAATCTCCACCACACATTATTCCTTAAAATATCCATAACTTAGATAAAATTCTCAAACTTATCCAAAGTCTTGGTGAAGTAATTTTTGATATTTACACTTTTGCCCCCGTAAAAATAAAAAATTACATTTTTGCCCCAAAAACTGAAAAATTGCCCATAGACATATTTTTTATCCCTTATACTCATATCATTCCCCAATTTGTCAAATGTGATCTAAATTCTCTCAAAATCTCAAATTTTGTCCGCAGATGGAAAAATTACAATTTTACCCCTATATAGTGAAAATTTCAATTTGACTCCGAATTGATCCTCGAACTCCTAATTACCATTTTGAGTCATCCCTGAACTGTGAAACTCTTAATTTCACCTTAAAATTCCTATTTGAACTAGTTCGAGGCTTAATCGACTTAATGATACCATTAGGGGCAATATCGTCTTTTAACGATTTCTCGAACTTCCTAAATATACAAACATTCTATCGAGCATGTGAATGATATTATAATTATTTTACAAAGCAGGGTTTGACAACACTACCCCCCTTAAAATAAAATTTTGTCCTCAAAATGTCACTTATTAACTCAAAGAAAAGGCGGGGTATTATCTTTTATTCGATGCTCAACTTCTCCTGTTATCTCCTTTATAGGGAATCTTAATTCACTAAAAATCATTCTTTATTTTAGTTAATCACAATATCAACCCCACATATGTGTATATGCTTTATAATCCCATTTATGCATCCAAGATCTATCTTGATTTAATCATCGCATACGATGCAGTATCATAATTCCTCAGAGTCATCCCTTTGTCCTTAATCATCTTTCGTGCCTCTATATTGCTTTGTATCCTTCTTGTATTTCGACATCAATTTATTGCTTAAGATTTAAGTTCATTTGAACTTTGTATACCTCAAGTATTTTTGAGTTCTAATTTCCACAATATAGTAAGAAATTCTTACAACCATATTCCATATGAACTCATTTACTATATTATTCTTGAAACCTTTATTTACACGTCCATCACTTGGTATTTACATCCCCTATCACTATTTTACACCTTCGTCTAACTTTTTACTCACTTTCTCCAGATCGGACTCGTGCTTCATCTTCCGTTACAGCGAAAACTCTTGTTGAAGAACGAGTCAATGGCCTCAAAGGTGGTTGTGCTGGGGTGTTGCTACCCATTTCAGATCGTACAGTTACCCCCTGCCTCGGGTGTACTCCAGAGGAATCTCTCCTCTGCATATCCGTATGAGTCAGTGGGGATGGAGCAGCTACTGTAGCCCATCCTAACTGTGGGCAGTCACTCCTAATGTGGCCCGGCTGGTCACAATGAAAGCATTTTATGCCCCAACACTCCCCAACATGATATCTCCCACATTTTTCGCATTTATTTAAATTTCCAAAACTCTTCTCGAAAGTACTACTCATCCCAGACCTGTTAAATCTCGGAGGTCTCTGCTATAACTGTGAAAGTGGGGGTTGAGGAGATATCACCGGAACAGAAACAGTACTCTCAGAAGCAAATGTGTCCTTACCTCTTTTGGGCAGTTGACTAGAGGATACATTCGGGTTTCTCCTCTTTGCAAACTCAGCTCGCATTCTCCGATTTTCATTCGTGAGCTTTTCAGCCCTTAAAGCCATCTGTACAACTTCTTTATGAGGCTCCCGGCCTGTCACAGTCATCCTTTCTCTAATCTCGTTACGGAGCCCTTCTTCAAAATAACTAGCTTGATCTTGCTCAGACTTCACCAGGTCTGGCACATATGACATCAGCTCGTTAAAACGAGCCTCGTACTCTTCTATGGTTAAATTCCCTTGTTGGAAACTTAGGAATTCTCTCTTCTTCTTTTTTTGATGAAAGTAGGTGTAGTATTGACCGTCGAATTCTTGTAGGAAGTCTATCCAAGTCAACGAAGTAATGGAACGTGATTTTACCGAGCTCCACCATGTACGAGCCCTCTTCTCTAGTAATCTTGTGGCCACCATTAACTTCATATCATCATCCAATTTCATATCCACAAATGTCTCCGTTACCTGAGTAATCCAATCTTTAGCTGCGGTTGCATCCAAATCACCAACAAAAGAAGTGCAACCCAGCTGCCTAGCTTCCTTAAGCTTTTTGGAAATGGAGACATCTGGCACTGGTGGTGGAACAATAGGTGGTGGTGGTGGCACTGGAGATACTGCTGGGGGAACAGTATGAGGGACTCGACCAGCTTGAGCTTGGCCCATAATGACATTAAGAAAAGCTGCTAATGCCTGGACTGCCTCAAGAGACATGGCATGAACACCAGGAGTAGCAGTAGGTGGTGGAGGAGGTGGAGGAATCTCAGTAGGCTCAACAACAGGTGCTGCTCGAAAAGTAGGTGCAGCAGACTCCCTTTCCACGGGATCTGGCTGACTAAGTCTAGCACGGCCTCTTCCCCTCCCTACTGACCTATAGAGAGGTGGACGCCCACGTCGAGGAGGCATGGTACTCTACAATAAGAAATGGAATAGACTTAGATGACTTTAAATTCTATATGCAACTAACTCGATATAACCTAACTTAACTTGACTTACTTAACTTAACTTAACTTGGGCCACGCAGTGTCAGTGTGGATTTCTTAAAACAACTTTAAAATCAAAAACTTTGAAATCCAAAGCTTTAAAATCAAAATCTTTGATCTTTAAACCATGCTCTGATACCAATCTAATTGTCACGACCCGGAACTCCCATCGGGCGCGTGATAACCGCCGCGACGTCCCGATAAGCACTCATTACCCCGAATGCCGATCGAAACCCCGCAAGACTTAGCATCAACTTCCGCATCTCCTCGGTGAGCGACAGTTATTAAATCTCGCATTTCAAGAAATCATAAGTTGTTTCCAACTCAAAACAATAAAAATATTATTTTCTAACTCACTGGGGCATTTTCGTCATTTTTTTTATTTTTTTTTTGAAATTTCAAAATCCGAAAAAATGTAATATGTAAGTTGAAACACATATTTCATGATTTAAATTAAATTTTGAAGTCTAAAACATTCGTTTAAAGTAAAATTATAGCTATTTGAATATAATAAAAATATTAAATAAAATATTTTATTTTCTTAAAACACAATATTTTCAAAGTCTTCCTAAAATAACTTTTGTAGCGTAAGAGTAAAATAAATTTATTCATATAGTAATAAAGATAATTAAAGTATGAAATTTCGTTTACAGTGACACGTGGGCCCCCAACTAACCAAGAAGGTGTAGAGCTACGAACCCTTACTTCCTATGATGCAACTCCGAGATTAATTCTCGTCTTAATCAACTATCAACAAACTGTCCTGAGCCTGAAAAATGGATAGGAAGAGGGGTGAGATTAAATAATCCCAGTGAGTAAACAATTACCATCAAAAGCATCTAAAGCCGAGTAGATGGAGACAATATAAAAACGTTATATCTCAATAATGTTCATAACACAAAATTCGTTTCAATCTATACCAAATAATTTCTTTTCATCAAAATTTCCCCGACTTATGAATTTTTTTAAACTTGGCCCCTGCCAATATCATTCTCGCAGGTACCTTCGTCAAGGTATCCCACTGAGATCGCCAAGGCTGTTCAATGACCCATACCCATAAACATGTTTTCACATCTGACACACAGCCGTTCCTTGGCGTTGGTTGAGTCTCAGTCTCACGTGGTGGCCCGAACGTGAGGTGCACTCAAATCATACCTCAGGAGATACTTCACCCAACATCTCCCCCCGGAGGTAAGTATATAATTGAGTTACTGTGCCCCTCTCATAGGCAGTCCACGGAAACCCCCACCACTGCAGTGACCGTTTAATATACCACCAGACCCATAAAAATTCCAGTAGCATAATATGGCGAATAAAATGTAATCCAGTCTACCGAGACCAATCCAAAATTGTTCATATATTTCATGCCAACCTCAAAAATTTAGCCATCATGCTACCATAGTGTCATAAGCCCCAATTTCAATAACATATAAAATCATAAATTTCAACACAGTCTCCATATACTCAATTTTCCCAAAACAATATTTGATTTCAAAACCAGTATAAATCTCATTTTTATTAAAAAACATTTTAATTGGAAAACATAAAATTTTATAATTTAAATTCACCATTCAATAAAAGCATCAAACAAGTATAATTACTCTAGATATTTAAGACGATAAATTGTCCACTCACAGTTCTAGGAGTCGATGTACTCCTAATCCCAGTCTTCAAGCACAATTTTGGTACTTTTACCAGTGTAATTTGCTCACCACCTATCCACAATGTACAATACATAATTCACCACATCAATGCTTGACCATTATAAAATCAATTCAGGCTCGGTATATATGCATGATATGACATGCAACTTATCCGACTACCGCTTAAATGCGGTGCTGACCTAATTCGGACTATTACCCAATTAAATTACTAACGCGTCAAATTTAATCTCAAATTAATTTTTTTTCAGTTTCTATACCTAAATTGCACCCAAATTGACGTAATGTCTCTCGGTGTGGTGCAAATTATCAGTCCTGATAGCAAATTACGAAAATACCCCTAATGGGTAAAAATTCATATTTTTGCTCCAAAAATTTCCATTATTTTTCTAGACTCATAATTCATCATTATTCATCATAATTCCTCAAATAAACATCAAGATCATCAGCCAATATTCCCCTAGAAAATTCAGCCAATAATGGTAATGGAGGAAAATAAATTCTTTTCTTGTTGTTTTGTTCCTAAATATGCTAAACTAACTTAAAACACTAACATAACTTAAAATCAAATTAATCTAACAAGTTTCTCTCCCCTAACCCATTTTTCCAGAATTGAATTCATCCTCCAATCACATGATTCAACCATGGAAAATGATGGGAAATGCATGGGAAAGGTAAAGCACAAGTCAAAATCAAGAAATTTTACCTTTGGTCACTTGTTTCCTTGAATTTTCACCAATTTTTCCTTGAATTTCTCCCCCTAGGTTTTTGTTTTTCTTTTCCCCTTTGTTTTCTTGCTATGGCCGGCCATAATGAAGAGAAAATGGTGGTGTGGGCTGATTTTTATAGTTAAATAATATAATAATCTAAACTTGCCACATGTCACTACATTATTAGTCTATTTTTTAAATTCTTATCTTTTAAGCTTTAAATCTCCACCACACATTATTCCTTAAAATATCCATAACTTAGATAAAATTCTCAAACTTATCCAAAGTCTTGGTGAAGTAATTTTTGATATTTACACTTTTGCCCCCGTAAAAATAAAAAATTACATTTTTGCCCCAAAAACTGAAAAATTGCCCATAGACATATTTTTTATCCCTTATACTCATATCATTCCCCAATTTGTCAAATGTGATCTAAATTCTCTCAAAATCTCAAATTTTGTCCGCAGATGGAAAAATTACAATTTTACCCCTATATAGTGAAAATTTCAATTTAACTCCGAATTGATCCTCGAACTCCTAATTACCATTTTGAGTCATCCCTGAACTGTGAAACTCTTAATTTCACCTTAAAATTCCTATTTGAACTAGTTCGAGGCTTAATCGACTTAATGATACCATTAGGGGCAATATCGTCTTTTAACGATTTCTCGAACTTCCTAAATATACAAACATTCTATCGAGCATGTGAATGATATTATAATTATTTTACAAAGCAGGGTTTGACATATTATTACTTTGATTTTTCAATTCTCTATAGGATCGATACTCTGCTTGCTAATATACTATCTGTTCTATACATATACTTGAGTAAGTAGAATTTTAACTAACATCAACCTTGTTCAATAGGTTAGCAATTTGAGTGATTTGCCTTTTTAATCTTCAAAGGATATACACTAGATTTTGGATCCACTTGACAGCATTAAAAGAGTCAAATTCCAAATTAAGGGAATGAGAGGAGCTCCATGGCAAAGAAATAAATAAAAGGATAGCCTTTTTAATAGCTAAAAGTTCGGCCATATTAGAATTCGACTAGCCAATAGCTTTAGAAAAGATAGCAAGAGTGTTATCAAACTCATCCTTTATAAGGCCAATAATGCCTAAATCCCCAAATTCCCCCTAGATGCACTATTCGTATTAAATTTAAGGCAACCTACAAGAGGCTTAGACCATTCTTGGTCATGCTTAGGGTGTTGCACATGTTGAGGGACAATACCTTCATAAGGAATTCAGGCAAGATCACCAATGGACAAGTTGTGCTCACGCCATTAAGTCTTAATCCAACATGCCACTTTAACTTTAATAAGCTCCATAACTTGCTCACCATTCCATTCTTTACCTATAAATTACATCATTTCTTGCACACGAAATAGCCCAAATAGCAGCATACGAGGCCATTTTCCATATTTGATCATTTTTAAAATAAGAAGCGTACCCAAACCAGGCAAGAAAATAGTCAAGGGTTTCACTATTACAAACTCAATCATTATTCCAAAGAGCACCCCATAGGTGCCACAAATGCCAAGTTTTATCACAAGAAAAGAAAAGATGGCTCACTGATTTGATTTTTCTTCTATAAAGTAAGCAAATGGCAGCATCCCAACTGATAATGCCCTATTAGTGAGAATTTCTTTGACTGCAAGATGACATCGTATGAGCTGTCAGTAAAAGACTTTAATCTTATAGGGAGCAAGGCCCAACCAAAGGTGATTTGTTTATTTGTATGGATCCATTTGATAACTTGAAAATATCTATCAAAAAACTTTTTTTTCTTTGTAAAAGATTTTACCAAAAAATTTAACATTTTATGTTATTTGGATAAATTGTTGAAAATATTTTTTTTATTATGTGGATCATCTTGTAGAAAATATTTTTCAACATTGCCCATCTATATAAAATTATTCCATTTTCAAAAAGGTTTCACCATAGCACTATAAAAATATCAATATTCATCAATTATTCAAAACACCAAAAACCTAATTTTCAATATTAAAAATATCATATATAAATAATAAAATAACAAAAAACAAATGCATTGATAAAAAATGTAATTGATTTCTAGCATTATTGTTACATGCAAGTCGCCATGAAATAAAATGCATCCTTTGTTTAGTATTGATTATCAAATTTTATGGTGTATCTTGCAACAACTTCAACCTGATTTATATCATTTAGTAATCAATATAATATTATATATTGCACCCACATGATTCAAGGTTGAAATAAAAAAAAAAAAACACCCCTCTTATAATTGAAGTACACTAACCCCCCTCTTGTTACAAAATGATCACTTACCCTCTTGACATCCTAGATTGTTATTCAAACGTTTGTCTTTTTGTTTCATTGTCACAACAAATTTTGACAAATCATCAAAATACAAAAATATCCTCATCTTTTACAAGTTTTCCTCACTTTTTTGAGACCCATACAAGATTTAAGATTTTACTCAAACATATATTCTTGTCAATCCTCCCTCACTTTCTCCAAACCTAAAGGAAATTTCCTTCACTTTTGCTCCATTTCATCTCATCTGCAACTAAAGATTTCCCAAAAATACTAACCAAAAAACCTCATAGACAACCATGAACCAAAATTTACAATCCATTATTAGCAACTTAATTGAAATTCAAAAGTCTCAAACAATAAGGCCTATGGCTCTATTTATCTTTTCAAAGCAATGACATATAAAGGATCAAGACTAATTTGAGGATTATTGCTCAATTAACATGCTTTAAAGTCTAAACCAAACAAGAAAGATGTTAAATCCCATCTTTTTGAGCAACAATGGCAACTCGAAATTTTCTTCTTATGAGTCTTAAAAAAGTAGCATGTTTTTTTCTTTAGATGTGTGGCAGCAATGTAGACGAGATTGGAGAAGGTCCAAACAAAGATGAAGGAGGAAAGGGACAAATGTGAGAGTAGGGGCAGATCCATAAATTTTTTGAGTGGTGTCATAATTAAAATAATAATAATAATAATTAAAAATATATAAATATGTTAAAATTCAAAAACTAGAAGTTTTAACATTATATTAAAGAAAATATAAATTCAAGACATTTATTTAATACTTCAGAGTAAAAATATTTAAGATAACTATAATTGTCCACGACAATTTTTCATATTTTGAAAACGGTGCATGATAACATTAGTAGAAACATTATCAAATATATCTTTTTTAATATATGTTGCCAAGCAATCATTTATCCTCTCGCTACTCATTCAATTGCGTAGTCTATATTTTATAAATTTCATTGCTAAAATAGTTCTTTCAATCGATGCTATTGCAACTGGTAAGATCAATGCAACTTTTACTAGCAAATAAACTAAAGGATACACAATAGTTTTATTTGTCTACAAAATAATCAACAATATCTATACAAAATAAATCAAAAAAAAAAGAAAGACTCATAATTTCAAGATATTATTTGACATGCAATACTATTTATATTAGCTAGAATCCAAACTATCAAATTAATGCAAAAATATTTAGACATTAAGTATTTAAAAAATTTCATTTAGATTGAAAATTATTTACAATTGAAGTCTAGATGAGTTGTTTTGAGATAGTGAGAAAAACAGTCAAGGATTGAGAAAAGAAAGCATCACTGTGGATTTTAAGAGTAGGACTTTAATTTTTGAAGAAGGAGAGTAGTTTAGTTTTGACTTTTTTAATAAAATCTTAAATTATAGTAGGAAATTTTTTTGTCTTTCCATGTAGTATTTAAATACTAATATATAAATTACTTTTTGATAAATGTACTTTGACCCCACTCCTACAAAATTGTAAAATAAATTAGTTAGTTCATTAGTATTATTAAGTATATAAAACTCTAAATAACTAGTGTAACAAGTAAATGTTTTTTTGTAAAAGTAATATAACAAATAAATTTTTTTGTAAATGAGTGGTGTCATGTGACACCATTTCAACGTAGATAGGGTCCGCCCCTATGTGAGAGAAGGAAGATAGAGCCAAAGAAAAAGGGAGGGTAAAGGTGTTTTGTGAAGGAGACTGGGCTTAGACATTATTGTTATAGGCTATGAAAAATGTCTTACCCTTGATGGCTGGTGAAGTAATTTGTACACACAAATTAGCCCTTGAAAATTAAGATTTGAAGCCTATCTTGAAAACCAAAACTTCGAGTCTTCAAAAATCTTCTTCTTCTGAATTTCTAAACCCTCCACAAGTTGGAGCATTGTGTTTACTATATTAGATGAAAGATAAATCATGATGGCTCATAGATAGTTTTGTAATTGGCCAAACTCAAAAATTTTGAGTTTTGATTGGCCAAATTTGCATCTTATCTTTAAATTATCTTAATTTATTTATATATAAATTGGATGACAAAACTTTGATTTAATCTCCAAAATTTTTTAATTAGAGATAATAGATGACAAATTGGTAAATTCTAATTGGCCAAATTCAAATATTATCTCTAAAGTTTTAATTTATTTTGAGATAAATTGGATGACTAATAGGTAAATTTTAATTGGTCAACTTTAGATATTATGTTAAATTATCTTAAAAGATAAATATATGACTATTGGTCAATTTCAATTGGTCTTACTATTCATGGGAGATAGGCAGCAGATAATATTATTATTGTGTAGGAAGTTATTCATACAATGAGCACCATGAAGCAAAAAGAAGAGGCAATTACTACTAAAATGGACTTGGAGAAAGCATATAACTGAGTGAAAT
This sequence comes from Theobroma cacao, assembly GCF_053813885.1. NCBI lineage: Eukaryota > Viridiplantae > Streptophyta > Magnoliopsida > Malvales > Malvaceae > Theobroma > Theobroma cacao. The sequence goes on along the minus strand of NC_142647.1, from coordinate 34,762,845 downwards.
GGAGTTTTCGACAAGAGGTGTTGGAAGAAATTGGCCATCATATATCTTAGATAAGCTTAATATGTTTGTTATTAGGTCACTACATTTCAGTTATTTGGAATGAACATCATTTGAGATATTTTTCACCTATAAGAGGTATAAGGCAAGGAGATCCATTATCACCTTATCTTTTTGTGTTATGCCAAAAGAAGCTTTCACGTGTAATCCAGCGTGAAGTTAACCTGGGTAATTAGAGACCCATTCTCTTGACAAAGAAAGGCTCTTTCTTGTCTCATATTTTGTTTTGTAGATGATCTCATGCTATTTGGAGTTACGAAACCAAAACAGGTGCAAACCATGATGCACACTTTAGACACTTTTTGTAGAGCATCGAGAAAATGAGTCAGTTTATCAAAGTCAAGAATTTTGATGTCTTCTATTGTGAGTCTAGCAAGAACCAAGTTACTTAGTAATATGACTAAAATTCCTTTGACTACAGATTTTGGTAAGTATCTTGGTACTCCAATACTACATGGACGAATCTCCAAAGCCACATACTTTGAGCTTTTGAACAAAATAAAGCTTAGACTAGAAAATTTGAGTAATAAGCATCTTTCAAAGGCTAGCCACATTTCACTTGTCCAATACGTCACAATTACCATTGCTTTCTATTTGATGCAGACTACTTTTCTACTTGAATATGTAGTAAAAGAGATAGATAAGTTGAATCAAAATTTTATATGAGGATCATTCTGATGAGGCTCATAAAATTCATGCTTTAAGTTGGAACAAGTAGTGTTTATTAAATCAAGGTGGCTTCCAAATTCAGGATTCTCGCAAAACTAACCTTGCTATGTTGGCAACGTTAGGTTGGAATATTTGGCAAAACAAGGATGTTTTATGTCATGACCTGGTACTCTCCTCGAGCCCGTGACAACCTTTGCGATGTCCTGATAGAAATTCATCGCCCGGAATGCCAACCGAAACCTCACAAGGCTTTTATATCAGTTTTTCTCACCTCCCCTGTGAGCGACAGTTGTTAAATATCATGTTTTGAGAGATTATAAACTATTTTCAAATCAAAACAATAAAAAATAATTTTTGTCTCATAAGGGCATTTTGGTCATTTATCCTAAAAAATTCTGAACCCGACTAAAAATGTAGTATTGGAGTAAAGAACACATATTTCATGTTTAAAAATAAATTTAGATATCTAAGACATTCCTTTATAGTGAAATTATAACTATTTGAATATAATAAAAATATTAAATAAAATATTCTATTTTCTTATAAAACAATATTTATAGAGTTATCGGTAAATAATTTTTGTAGCATAAAAGCTAAATAAATTCATACATACTGTAATACAGATAACCAAAGTATAAAATTTAATTTACAGTAACACGTGGGCCCACGAATGACCAAAAGTATCAAAAACGGTAAACCTACAGTTTTTGAGGATTCAAGTCCAATTGTAGCCTTCAACAAAGTGAGCTATCTATCGACTATCCTGAGCTTGAAAAGGGTGAAAAGGAGGGTGGTGAGATTATATAATCCCAGTAAGTAAACAAATACTATCTAAAATATCTAAAGCTGAGTAAATGGAGACAGATAAAATAGTTTAACAAACTGTAATTCATCACCTTTCAACTCATTTCAACCAAATAAAATCAATTCATATAAATCGAGTAATCAACATGGCTTATGAATTTCTTAAAAGCTTTGGCCCGTACAAAAATCATTCTCATACTCAGTTATCAGGTATACCTTGGCCGAGGGCCATCCCAACCGAGTCCGCCAAGGCTGTTAAAAAGTTATGTACGCATAAATCATGTTTTTTATTTGAAAACATAGCTGTTCCTTGGCATTGGCTGAGTTCACCCTCACGTGGTGGTTTAGCATGAAGTGAACTCTAAAGTGTTAACCTCAGGAGTTATCTATCCGCGCCTCTCATACTGAGGTAAGAATATAATTAGGTTACCGTGCCCCTCTAATAGGCTGGTCCACGGAACCCGTCCACTGTAGTGACTAATCAATAACCCAACAATTCAATAAAATTCAACAGCATGACATGGCAATTTTATCATTATCCAGCCTATCAAGGCAAACAACAATTTATATATTTTCAACACAAATACTAATTCAACCATTCATGCCAATATTATCATAAGCCAGTCAATTCAAACCATGATTTATAACACAACAATTAGTCTCCAATTACTCCATTTTCAAAACCATCTTTCAATTTCAAGACAATTTTATAAAATCATTTCATTTAAACACATTTTGTTTATAAAACATAAAGATTTACCATTTAAACTCATTTTCCATAAAATTACAAAATCGGATAAAAACCACTTTAGATAATTAAGACGATAGTAAGGTTACTCACTATTTCGGGAGTCGAATTCCGAGTACTCTGACTATTAATCCTCGAGTACAATTTCTTTGCCCTTTTTCGGAGGATTCACCACCTAAACATAATGCAAAATCAAGCTATTTACCACATTGGTGCTAAACCGTTGTAAAACCAATTCAGGCTCTATACTAATGCATGAAATGGGATGTGAAATGCTCGGGTAACTATCTAAATACGGGGTTCAATATAAATTCAATTATGTACCTAAATAAAATGGTATTGGCCTAATTCGATCTTATCACGACTCGGTACTCCCCTTGAGCCCGTGACAATCGCCGCGGTGTCCCGATAGACACTCATTACCCGAAACCCCGCAAGGCTTTACTATCAGTTTCTCATTTCCCTTGTGAGCAACCATTGTCAAGTATCGTGTTCTAAAAGATTTTAAACTGTTTCCAACTAAAAATAAATAAAATATCAATTTTTGTCTCACAGGGGTATTTTGGTCATTTTTTCTCAAAATTTTTGAAACTGGCTAAAACGTAACATACAAGTACAAAACACATAATTCATATTCAAAATGAGTTTAAAAGTCTAAAATCTTCATTTAAAACGAAATTACGGTTATTTGAATATAATAAGAAAATAAAAGAAATATTAAGTAAAATATTCTATTTTCTTATAAAACAATATTTATATAGTTATATGTGAATAATTTTATAGCGTAAAAGCTAAATAAATTTATACATACTGAAATACAGTAAGTCAAAATATTTAATTTAATTTACAATAATAAGAGGGCCCCCGAATAAACAAAAGTAAAGAGGACTGTGAACCTACGGTTTGGAAAATGCAGATCCAAAGGTAGTCCTCGATGAGATTAGTTATCTACAGCCTATACTGAACCTGAAATGGGTGGAAATGAGGGTGGTGAGATTATAAAATCCCAATGAGTAAACAGACATCATCATAAATATATAAAGTTGAGTATATGGAGACAATAAAGTAAATCATCGTAAACTAGGTCACAGCATTAGAATACATTTCATTTAAAATATGTAAAGAGGCTTATGAATTTCATAAAAACTAGGCTTGTGCCATAAATCCATTCTCAAGGACACCTTGGCCGAGGCATCCTACCGAGACCGCCAAGGCTATTAAAATTCACATTTCACATAAATCATGTTTTTGTTTTGAAAACATAGCCGTTCCTTGGCGTTGGCTGAGTTCCCCCTCACGTGGTGGTTTAGCGTGAAGTGAACTCTAAACTTTACCCCAGGAGATACCCTACGCGCCTCTACATTTGAGGTAAGAATATAATGGGGTTTACTGTGCCCCTCTAAAAGGCTGGTCCATAGAAACCCTCTACTGCAGTGATTAATTAATATATATAATCCATCATACAATAAAACTCAATAACATGATATGGCAATTTTGTAATTCACAGTCTTTCAAGGCAATCAAACAATTCGCATTTCAATACAATTGCCAACTAGCCAATCATGCCCGATTTATCATAAGCCAATCAATTTAAACAATCAATTGCCATAATTAACAGTCTCCTTGTACTCTATTTTTCAAAATCACTATTAATTTCAAAACAATTTATAATTTAATTTTATTGAAACACATTTATTCATAAAACATGAAATTTACCTTTTTAAATTCCTTTTTTCATAAAATTCATGAAATCATCTAAAAACCACTCTAGATAATTAAAATGACAGTAAGTTTACTCACAATGTCTAGAATGCAGACTTTCGACGCACTCTGTCTACTGGTCCTCGGATGCAATTTCCTTGCCTTTATCGGAGGACTCACCACCTTGACACAGTACAAAATCGAGAAATTCACTACATTGGTACCAAATTGAAATTAAACTAATTTAGACTATTAATGCATAATATGGAATGCAAAAATGCACTGGTAACTATCTAAACTCCGTATTAGCCTAATTTGTCTTATCACCCGATTAAATTACTAACGCGTCCAATTTAATCCCAAATTAATTTTTTTCAGTTTCTATACCTCAATTGCACCCAAATTGACTTAATGTCCCTCAGTGTGGTGCAAATTATCAGTCTCGACAGTAAATTACGAAAATACCCTAATGGGCAAAAATTCATATTTTTGCTCTGAAAATTCTCATTATTTTTTTAGGCTCATAATTCATCATTTCTTAACCAATTCTCCTAGAATAAAAATCAAACTCATCCTCACTCATACATGGTAAATTCGGCCATTAATGGTTGTGGGAGAAAATAAATTCTTTTCTTGTTGTTTTGTTTCTAAATATGCTAAACTAACTAAAAATACTAACATAACTTAAAATCAAATTAATTTAACAACTTTCTCTCTCCTAACCCATTTTGATCAGCCAACAATTCATCATAAAAACATGTAATTTAAGCATGGAAAATAAGGAGAAATGCTTAAGGAAAATAGATTTCAAGCTTAAGTTGAAAAATCCTACCTTTTTCACTTGTTTTCCTTGATTTTTCACACTTTTTCTCTTGAAATTCCTCACCTAGGGTTTGTTCTTCCTCTCTTTCTCTGTCTTCCTTGCTTGGCCGAATATTTGGAGAGTAATGGGCTGATTTATACTGATTTTTTGGTTAAATAATAAAATATCCTAAGCTTGACACATGGCATTTTCTTATTGGTCCATTTTTAAAATTTTTAAAATTTAAACATTTTATCTCTACCACATGATTAGTCAAGGGTCAAAGATGAAGATAAAGGAAGACCATGTGCTGGAAAAAATGTCCTGATGGTGGAAAATTATAATTTTGCCCCTAAGGTGGCAAAATTACCATTTTACTCTTTTACTCCAAATTATATCGAAATTAAAATTTTTCACTTCTAAACCTCAAATCATACTCCAATAGGTCAAATTATACTCCAATAAGTCAAATGGGATCAAAAAAATCTTTTCTAAAATTCTCATTTTATCCCCAGGTGGCAAATGACCATTTTGCCCCTAGATAGTGAAAATTTTGATTCGACTCCAAATTGATCCTCAAACTCCAAATTACCATTTTGAGTCATCCTTGGACTGTGACAATCTTAATCTCACCTTAAAATTCCTATTTGATCTAGTTCGAGGATTAAATCAACTTTGTTGTACCTCTAGGTACAATACCGACTTTTATAAATTTTTTGGGACTTTCCTAGCATACAATCATGCTATCATCACATGTACGTCATGAATAGTATTTTATAAGGTCGGGCTTTACAGATCTATCACCCGATTAATTAGCCAATATGTCCAATTTTAACTCCAATTAACTCTATTTTTCTTCCAATTCTCCAAATCATCAAACACAAGTCAAATAGCATAAAAGTTAACAAAATCATCTTCACATTTTCTCTTGGGAATTTTGGCCATGGTGGGTGCATCAACATATGATTTTTCCTACTTGATTTTCTGACCATAATTCATCATTTCCTAACCAATTCACTTCAAATAAAATCAAATCCACCATCAACACTCTACAAGGAAGATTTGGCCAATGATGGGTGATGGGAGAAAATGAATTTTTCTTGTTTGTTTTTCATGCTACACATCATTAACTAACTAAAAACATTAAAATACATTGAAATCTAACCAAATCAAGCATCAAAACCTCTCTCTAAGTGTTCAGCCAGCAAGATACCCATCATGAAATCATGTGATTCAACCATGGAAAATGCAAAAGAATGTATGGGAAAGGTAGATCACAAGTCAAAATCAAGAAATTTTTACCTTTGATTGCTTGATTACTTGAAATCCACCAATTTTCTCTTGAATTTTCACCTTAGGGTTCTTGTTCTTTCTTTTCTTCCTTTGTTCTTGCTTTGGCGGGCCATATGAAGAGAAATGGACTGATTTTGTGCTAATTTTTAAAGTCAAATTTAACTGGATGAAAATTTGACACATGTCACCATTTCATTGGTCCACGTGTCATACTTACCCATTAAGTAATCTCTCTCCACCACTTAAATTTTCTCAATTATCCATGATAATATTGGGTAAAATCCATGTGCTGGACAAGTGTTGGGTAATGTAAAATTACAATTTTGCCTCTAGGTGGCAAAATGACTATTTTGCCCTTATGCTTGGAAAAATGTTGAAATTAAAATTTTTCACTTCTCAAACTCAAATTATGTTTTAAATAGTCAATCTTGATCAAAAACTTCTTCCAACATTCCAATTTTAACCTCGAGTGGCAAAATGACCATTTTACCCCTAGGTAATGAAAATTCTAATTTGACTCCAAATCAGTCATCGAATTCTGAATCACCATTTTAAGTCATTTTGGGGTTTTAAAATTCTCAATTTCATCTTAAAATCTCTATTTGGACTAGTTTGAGGCTTAATTCAACTTAATTGTACCATTTGGTACATTACCGTCCTTTAACGATTTTCGAGGTACCCAAGTAAGCAAACATGCATTCTTATGTAGGAATGGCATAATAAACATATTGTAGAGTCGGGCTTGACATTTTATGGGTGGAGCTTTTAAAGAAAAAATATCTCATACATTAGAATTTCTTATCAATGTCTACAAAATCATCAGATTCTCACATTTGGAGGAGTGTACTAAAGGGAAAGGATGTTCTGGTTAAAGGGCTAGGTATGAATATCCATAATGGCCATGAGACAGAGTTATGGGTTGACACATGGCTGAGTTGTTGTTCTTTGATTAACTTTGCCGATGGAGATATATCTAAAACAAAGGCTGATCTCTCAGTTGCGAGCTATTGTGATAAAACAAGTAATTGGCCTGTTGATCAGTTGTCACAAGTCCTTCCCCACTATATTATATTAATGGTTATGGCAATTCAAGTTGAGCCATATAGTGAAAAAGATAACATCTATTATTAGATACTAACTAGCTAAGGGAATTTATCGATTAAGACAGTGTATGAAGTACAGATCAAGAATTCTATGGCCAAGTCAACATATTGGAAACTATCTAGAAGTTGGCTAGTCCTAGAAAAATAAAAGTCTCCATTTTGAGGTTACTACATCTGTCTCTACCAAACTTAACGTGGCCAGTGGCCAGGAATATGGTAAATAATATTTTTTGCCATTGACACGATAAAGAACCAGAGACTATCCTACATGCATTACGTGATTGTGGGATATCCAAAATTTATGGTTACAAGTTGGACCCAAACTAGTCAATGATGTTTTGTTTAACCAAACTTTAGAGTGTTGGGTGTTAGAAAATCTTATGAATAATTCAAAATTTGATTGTATCGCATGAAGTATTTTCTTTGCCTATGCAATTTAGCTATTCTGTTATTAGCGAAACCTAAGTATGTTTGATGAAACTTTCTCTTGGCCACAAAATGCTTGGCAATTGATTTGCATCAAGGCGAAGGATGTTGGATATTTTCAAATAAAAGATATCACAATAAAAAGAAAAATTATGAGTGTTGAAAATTAAAATTAAGAAAAGAGTTATGTTTGTTGAAAATAAATAAAATAAAATAAAATAAAAAGAAGAAGTCACGTCTGTTGGACAAGACCAACAGGAGCGACTGTTTGAAACAGACACAAACAGTGTCTGTTGAGAACAAGCATCTAAGCCTATTAAAGAGGATGTCAAGCCCAGCTCTATAATAAATTTGCCATATTGTATAGGTACTTGATAGAATGTCTGCATACTTAAATGTCTCAGAAATCGTTAAAAGACGATATTGTACGTAATGGTACAATTAAGTTGAATTAAGCCTCGAACTAGTCCAAATAGAGATTTTAAGATAAAGTTGAGAAATTTAAAAACCCAGAATGACTTAATATGTTGATTCGGAGTTTGAGGATTGATTTGGAATCAAATTGGAATTTTCATGACGTAGGGGCAAAATAGTCATCTTACCACCCAAGGGTAAAATTGGAATTTTACACCACCAACACTTGTCATGCCTAAGGATTTCATCCATTAACATTTTATATTATGGATAATTGAGATATTTTATGTGGTGGTGAAAGAAAGCTTAGTTGTTAAGTGTTAAACATGGACCAATGGAATGGTGACAAGTGGCAAGCTTTCATTTCTTTAGAATTTACATTAAAAATCAGCACATGACTCTCCCATTTCACTCCCATATGTTCGGCCTCACCAAGGTAAAGAGGAAAGAAAAAAAGAACAAAACCCTAGTTAGAAAAATTCAAGAGAAAATTTTAGAATTTCAAGGAATCAAGTGACAAAAGGTAAGATTTGTCAATTTTAGCTTGAGATCTATCTTTCCTAAGCATTCTTTCTCATTTTCCATGGTTGAAATTCATGATTTCATGATGGATCCCTTGTTGGCTGAACCTAGGGGGAGAAGATTTGATGATGAATTTAGTTGGAAAACATGTTATTCTAGTGTTTTTAGTTGGTTGGTGATGTGTAGCATGAAAAGCAAACAATAAAAATTCATGTTCTTCCATCACCCTCATTGGCCGAATCTTCCTTATGGTACGTTGATGGTGGATTTGATTTTATTTGAAGTGATTTGGTTAGGAACTAATGATTTTTGGTATAAAAAAATAAAGTATAAAAAACCATAGTGTTTATGCACCCACCATGGCCGAATTTCATAAGGAACCTAGTGATGATGATTCTTGTGAAATCTTGTGTTATTTAGTTAGAATTTAATGAATGGTGGTGATGGAAATCGAAAATGGTAATTTTAAAGTATAGTTCTTTTAGTAAATAAGCTGAATAGTAATGAGAAAGTTAAGCTCATTAAGGTGCTTTGGTGTATTTTGGGACATTGGAAGTGTGATGAATATAATTGGAGTCAATTTGGATGTTTTGGTTAAATCAAAGGTGGAAAGTTCGAATTAGGTTGAAAATCGATCCATTTCGATCACAATTGAACCAACGTGTAACACCGTCTTTAAGTGATTATCCGAACAACCTCATGCATTCATATAGAGCCTGAAATAGATTTATAATGACATGACACAATATATTGAATTCTTTGTCATGTATTGTGTATAAGTGGTGAGTCTTCTAACAAGGGTAAAGACATTATGCCAGAGGACAAAGAATAGGAGTATTTCGAACTCCCGATATCGTGAGTAACCTTATTATCGTCGTAATTATCTAAAGTAGTTTTTATTTGTTTTTGTGATTTTATAGAAAAATGAGTTTAAATGGTAAATCCTTATGTTTTATAAGTAAAATGTGATTAAATGAAATGAGTTTTATAAATCATTTTGAAATTGAATGATGATTTTAGAAATTGAGTAATTGGAGTCTGTTTGTTTGTGTTGTAAATTTATGGTTTGAATTGAATGGCTCATGGTGATGTTGGCATAAATGGCTGAATTGGAAATTGTGTTGAAGATATGAACTGTTTTGCTTTGCCTTGACAGGCTGGTAATATTATATTAGCCATGTTATGCTGTCGAAATTTTATTCATTTGGTGGGTTATGTATTTAGCTTACTACAGTGGGCGAGTTTCCATGGACCAGCCTATTAGAGAGGGGCAGGGTAAACCCAGTTATATTTTACCTCGGTACAAGAGGCGTAGAGGGTATCTCCTGAGGTAAAGCTTTAGAGTTCACTACACGCTAAACTACCACGTGAGAGTGAACTCAGCTAACGCCAAGGAACGACTATGCTTTTAAACGTAAAAATGCGTTTTATGCGTATATGAACTTTTCTTTAACTGCCTTGACAGACTCGGTTAGATGCCTCGACAAGGTATCTCCGAGAATGAGTTTTGGCACGAGCCAAATTTTTAAGAAATTCATAAGCCATGTTGATTATTTGAGTGAAATGAATTTATTTTGTTTAATTAAAATGAGTTTGAAACGTTATGAATCATAGTACGATGAACTATTTTAATTGTCTCCATTTACTCGACTTTAGATATTTTAGATGACGTCTGTTTACTCACTGAGTTTATACAAACTCACCACCCTCGTTTTCACTCATTTCAGGCTTAGGTTAGTCTGTAGATAGTTGATTTCGTCGAGGGCTACAGTTGGATTTGCATCCTCAAAAATCGTAGGTTCGCAACCTTCGTTACTTTTGGTCATTCGGGGGGGGCCCACATGTCATTGTAAATTAAATTACACACTTTGGCTCATTGTGTTACTGTATGTACGAAATTATTTTGCTTTTACACTGCAAAAATTATTTACGGATATCTCTATAAATATTGTTCAAAAGAAAATGGAATATTTTATTTAATATTTTTATTTTATTCTTATAGCTATCATTTCACTTTAAATGAATGTTTTAGATGTCTAAACTTATTTTTAGTTATGAAATATGTATCTTTCACTCATATACTACATTTTTGGATGATTTCAAAATTTTTAGGGAAAAATGACCAAAATACCCCGTGAGACGAAAATTATTTTTTTATTGTTTTAGTTTGGAAATAGCTTATAATCTTTTCAAATATGATACTAGCAACTGTTGCTCGCAGGGGAGGTGAGAAAACTGATATTAAAGCCTTGCAGGGTTTCGGTTGTCATTTCGAGTAATGAATATCTATCGGGACATCGCAGCGGTTGTCACGGGTTCAAGGACAGTACCAGATCGTGACAATTCTTGTGGTATCAGAGCCATTGGTTTTAAAGTTATTTTAAAAATTTACAGTGTCAGTGTGGCCCCAAGTTAAGTTAGGTTAGGTTGAGTTGAATGCATGTATTTGCATATACAAACCTACCCATTCTTGTGATGTGTAAATAATTAAGAAATTATTGTTCGATCGCATATAAGTTTTGAGGTGCGCTGATTGCACACACCATGTCTAGGAGAGACGGTAGTCCCGATGTCTCTCATGGTATTAGCGAGGGATCGCTAGATTCTACTACTAGGAGCTGATGGCAACCCGAACTAAGTAGTCTAGAAAGTGCCTTGCCTAGGATTCCTATTAATTGGATTCCATCGGATTTGGAGATGTGGGTTCGCGAAAAAGAAAGCTTCAACCCTTGTGAGACCATTGAAAGTGCTGATAGTAATGACATTAATGTAAGCATGAGAAATTCCCTTTTTAAAGAGTCTAAGGAATAAGCTAAAGAAAAGGGAAAAATAATGATAGCCGAAGGGGATTACCATCCTAGGAAGGTATCTTTACCAGTTGTTTGACATTTTCCTCCAAGCTGTGGGAGAATTGTAAGGGAATAACAAGAAAAGAATAAGGAGAAAGTAATGTTATAAATTATCCCCCTAGGAAGGTGACTGTTGTATGACATTTTCCTCCTAGATGTGGAATAGGTGCCGCACCTGTGAGTGACGAAGAATGCAAGAGAATACAGCAAGCTTGGATTGAGGAACAAAGGAGAAAATCTCAAGATGAGGAGGAGGACTCGGAAGAAGATCTTAAAAAGGACTTGGAGTAGAATCTTTCGATAAGTTCAGATTAAGATGATGATCTTAATGACATGTAATATTTTCGTGGGATTTTGTACTACTTTAACTCTAGGTAAATGTAGTGTAAAAGAGATAATAGTTATCTGTACAAAAAAGTTAATAGTTTGGCTTTTAAAGTGTATGACTAGAATGGATTATAAAGTAGCTGTTTAAATGACTGGATGTATATGGGAATCTTTTGGTAGGACAGAAGTGGATTAGCATTATGGCTATTAAGGAAAGATATTTATCTTAGTGGCATGGTTGATCACTTTAGATAATTATTGAAAACTGATGTGGAAAGTCATTAATGATTCAAGCAATCACCCTAATTAACAATGAATATATGTTGCAATACTAAGAAATGGATATCGATTAACGTGATGAACTTTTGGGGTGATAACCCTAGATTTTGACGAGGTATAAAAGGCCATTTGAATTAATGATGTTTGTTGAAAATTATTACTTATCATAGTATGTGAGATTTTGATATGATTCTGAATGCAAGGCTAAATAAATAAAATTATGGTTTATGGGACAAATTGTATCAAAGAAGATGATTCCCGAGCAAACACATTGAACTAAGGGACTATGTTATAATAAGCGGGTTCAATGTGTTGTAATTGCACAAGATATTGGGAAACAGTGTGGTAAGACTAACAATCAATCATGGAGATGTGAAATTGGGAATCTTAATTGTAGTTACAATTCGAAAAGATATGGAAGGGATCAATGAGGCTCTAGATGACACTTTGAGTGATTAAGGTGATTAAGTTAAGGATCATAACTTTAAGTATGGAGGGAATTATAAAATGATGCCATAACATTATGAAATGATAATTTGACACAAATATGGTCCATTGGAGGTAAAATGATGGAACTTGAGAAAGATAAATTCTGGATTAATAAGGATTGCGAGTGTAAAGTGTGGAAAAAGATAAACTATTTTTGTATTCTTTTGTACTGGAGGTTAATAAACTATTGGAACTATAAGACAAGAAAGATAATAAGTTATGAATAATGAGAATAGCGAGATACTATAAATAATGAGTAATTATGTGTATGCTAGTATATATTGTGAATTCATTTCACCATATGGGAAAGATGTCCTAAGGTGGGACTTGAAATATGTGGATTTTTGGATATGCTCTAGGAAGGAACTTCTGCATCCTAAGTTCAAGATATTTGATCTTATAACTGTAAAGGCGAGATGTAATAATTAAGTGAACTATCCACTTTATAAATGTAATTGGTTAAGAATTGATGAGTAAAGTTGGGCTCCCAATGATAAGTGGTGTGCAATCTGATATACACGTAGCTATGAGTAAATTTGGAGATCATTGCTTAAGTCAACCCGTACTAAATGTTATGGTAAAGATATGGGAATGCTAGTGGCAAAATAAATACGTTAAATCAATGTTCCAATCGTGCACCTGTGATAGAAAGTTAGTCTTACTAATTAAGGTATAGACTCAGAGGGAAGCCATACGATTGTGAATAATTGAAGTGGTAGCTTCAAAGGTAGAAGAATTGCTTAGAAAAAGTGAATTCCAACAACTACAATGCCACAATACCGACTACCCAACATTATCGCATTAAGAACCCTTTATGGCTAGAAAGCACGAGCAAATTGTGAGTGGCATGAAGATGAAACCCATGAGTTGAAGAATGGTCATTGGTTTTGATGCTAAGCTTTGTTGTTTGGAGTCTTAAGTGCATTGGGAAGTATTAAGATAAAGATGATGAGTGAATTGAAAAGCTTCTTTATTGCCTCATATATTGGTATGTAAGAGAAAGAAAAGTTAAATGAATGTATGAAATATTGATAAGAGATGTCAATACCAAGTGATGAAAGTGTGAATAAAGATTTCAAGAATGATGTTATGTTCATGTGAAAGAGTGGAACAAAAGATGATTGAAGTTAACCTTGATAATGAAATCAGATAATGAAAATTTCCTAATATATTATGGGAATTGGAATTTGAAAATGCTTGAGGCATACATGATTCAAATGAGTCTAAGTCTTAAGTGACAAATCAATATCGGAATGCAATAAGGATACAATATATGTAAGAGGCATGAAAGATAATCGAGGAATAAGGATGACCTTTGGGAATTATGGTATTGCATAACATGCAATGATCAAGCCAAGGAAAATTTTTGAAGCATCAATGACATTATAAACCATACATGCATATTAGATTGCAATTCAATAAAATGACATTGTGATGCAATGATATATAGTACAAGGAAGCTTAAGTATATAATTGGGAATGATAAGAAAAGAGTAAAAACGAGTATATGACGTGAAGCTAAGTATAAACATAAAGAGAGCAATCTGGAATGGATTATACCCAATGTTCTTAAGTTAAACATGAAAATTTTGACATGAATTATGAAGATTATTCTATTGAATTTTGGTTATGGATGGGAATGAACGAAGATAAATTAGTCTGAAGGCACTTGATAACAAAGACCCTTATACATAATGAGGAATATGGACATCTGAATGTGCGTGTGCATATGTATGTGTGGAGTTAGTAATGTACCCAACTAAAGTGAAGAATGGTTTTTAGTGGTTCGAGATTGAACTCAATATTTTTAATGAGTTGCATAGATAATGTAATAATCAAGAATCTTGTCAGAAGTTGACTTATGGCGACCTAAGGAGTTTTGGGGAAATAGTTAAGGAAATGTAATCTATAGTATGATTAAGCCATATGAGATAGACTAATAGGATTAAGAAGATTGAAATTTCCTAAATGCAAGGTAAACATGAAGTATGTGGGAATAATTGAAGCCATTAACCTTCCCTAACGTTGAGGATATATACAGGAATGAGTATGGCATGTTAATGATACTGTAAACTACACAATATTGTATAAAGATGGAATGAATGAATGAATGTCGAAAAGTTTGATAAGGAATGAAGTAATAAGATGGTGATTGGTATACATAAATAAATATAAAATACAATCAAATTGGTATGATTGAGATGGAGTTATGGTTCAAATTTAATTATAGTAATAGAAGCATGCTTGGTGTCTCGATATAAGAGATCATGATTGTGAAGGTTACTGTTGATCTGATTCTAAAGGATAATGATAGACATAAGTGAAGTGCTCAAGTTGAACTGGAGGTAAACGAGATGAACAAATCGAAATTCCCTATAAAGGTGATGACGTGGGAAGTTGAGCACCAGATGAGAAGCCAATACCCCCATCTTTTCTTCGAGTCCGATAAGTGAAATTTTAAGGGCAAAATTTTATTTTAAAGGGGGTAGTGCTATCAAGCCCTGCTCTATAATATATTTGCCATATTGTATAGGTACTTGATAGAATGTCTGCATACTTGAATGTCTTAGAAATAGTTAAAAGACAATATTGTACCTAATGGTACAATTAAGTTGAATTAAGCCTCGAATTAGTCCAAATAGAGATTTTAAGATGAAATTGAGAATTTTAAAAACCTAGAATGACTTAATATGGTGATTCGGAGTTCGAGGATTGATTTGGAGTCAAATTAGAATTTTCATGACGTAGGGGCAAAATGATCATTTTGCCACCCAAGGGCAAAATTAGAATTTTACACTACCCAACACTTGGCATGCCTAAGGATTTCATCCATTAACATTTTATATTATGGATAATTGAGATAATTTATGTGGTGGTGAAAGAAAGCTTAGTTGTTAAGTGTTAAACATGGACCAATGGAATGGTGACAAGTGGTAAGTTTTCATTTCTTTATAATTTACGTTAAAAATCAGCACATGACTCTCCCATCTCACTCCCATATGTTCGGCCTCACCAAGGAAAAGAGGAAAGAAAGAAAGAACAAAACCCTAGTTAGAAAAATTCAAGAGAAAATTTTGGAATTTCAAGGAATCAAGTGACAAAAGGTAAGATGTCACGACCCGAAACTCCCATCGAGCCCGTGGCAACAGCCACGAAGCCTCGACAGACATTCTTCACCCTGAATGCCGATCGAAACCTCGTAAGGCTCTTGTATCAGCTTTCGCACTTACTCGATGAGTAATAGTTATCAAATATCGTAATTCGAAGGATTACGAGTCATTTCCAAATCAGAACATAACATATTGTTTTCTGGCTCACAGGGGCATTTTCGTCATTTTTTGTCAAAAATCTCCAAACTTGTTAAAAATGTAGTAGGTAAGCAGAAAATATATATTTAGTGATTTAAAAACAAATTAAGTATCTAAAACATTCATTTGAAGTGAAAGTTTGAACATTTGAATATAATAAAAATATTTAATAAAATAAACTATTTTCTTGTAAAATAATTTTTATAAAGCTATCAGTAAATAATTCCTATAGCGTAAAAGTTAATTATATTTATATATACTATAAAGCAAATAACCAAAGCATAAAATTACTTTTACAGTGACACATGGGCCCACATCTAACCAAAATGCATCGGAAGCTGAAAACCTACAGCTTTTGCCGATTCAAGTCCAAATGAAGGTCCTTGTCAAAGTCAACTAAATATGGAATTCCCTGAGCTTGAAATGTGAGGAAATGAGGGCGGTGAGATTATAAAATCCCAGTGTGTAAACAGAAACCATCTAAACTATCTAAAAGCGAGTAAATGGAGACGAATTAAAATATTCTTTTCCAACATATGTTTCATAACATGAATATTCAATTTACTCAATTAATCAACATGGCTTATATATCTCACAAAACTTGGCTCCTGCCAAAATCATTCTCACAGGTACCTTCGTCAAGGTATCCCACTGAGACCGCCAAGGCTGTTAAATGTCCCATACCCATAAACATGCTTTCGCATCTGACATACAGTCGTTCCTTGGCGTTGGCTGAGTCTCACTCTCACGCGGTGGTCCACGTGAAGTGCAGTCAAATCTTTACCTTAGGAGATACTTCATCCAACATCTCCCCCCGAAGGTAAATATATAATTGGGTTACCGTGCCTCTCTCATAGGCAGTCCACGGAAACCCCCAACACTACAGTGACTATGGATTATTTTATCTACCACCTGATTTATAAAATCCTTATCTACATGACATGGCAATTTATCGCAACCTAGCCTCTCAAGGCTGAATACATAGTATATATAATTTTGATACAAATACCGACTTTGCCATTCATGCTTACATATTTCTAGAAGCCATATAATTTAAAATACAATTTATAACACAAGTAGGCAGTCTCCAATTACTCTATTTTCAAAACCAGTATTCAATTTTCCAGAAAATTTATAAAATCACAATTTCTCCTAAAACATAGCGATTTACCATTTAAACCCATTTTCCATAAAATCACACAATTGTATAAAACTACTCTAGATAATTAAGACGATAATAAGTTCACTCATAGTTCTAGGATTGGATGTACTCCTAATCCCAGTCTTCAAGCAAAATCTTTGTACTTTTACCAGTGTAATTTACTCACCACCTATCCACAATGTACAATACATAATTCACCACATCAATGCTTGACAATTATAAAAATCAATTTAGGCTCAATGTATATGCATGATATGATATGCAACTTATCCGACTACCGCTTAAATGTGGTGCTGACCTAATTCGGTCTATTACCCGATTAAATGACAATTGTGTCCGATTTGGCTTCAAATTGCTCCATTTCATTTCTAATATTTCAATTCACTAAATACAATTCCAATAATCTAAAATTCAGCCTAACAACCCTCACAATTCTTCTTGAAAATTTCGGCCATTGTGGTGCACTAACACCGTGATTTTTCCTACTTAATTTTTCTCACCATTATTCATCATTTTCTAAGCCATTTCTCTTGAAATAACAACAATCCATCACCCACACACATCAAGGAAGATTCAGCCATGAAGATTCATGGGGAAAATGGATTCCTTTCTTGTTGTTTTGCTTCTAAATATGCTAAACTAACTAAAAACACTAACATATCTTAAAATCAATTCAATCCAACATCTTTCTCTCTCCATACCCATTTTGACCAGCCATGAATTCATCATGAAAACATGTAATTTAACCATGAAAAATAAGGAGAAATGCTTAAGGAAAATAGATTTCAAGCTTAAGTTGAAAAATCCTACCTTTTTCACTTGTTTTCCTTGATTTTCCACACTTTTTCTCTTGAAATTCTTCACCTAGGTTTTGTTCTTCCTTTCTTTCCCTCTCTTCTTTGCTTGGCCGAATATTTAGAGAGATAATGGGCTGATTTATGCTGATTTTTAAGTTAAATAATAATATATTCTAAGCTTGACACATGGCCTGTTTCCATTGGTCCAAATTTTAAATATTTGACTTTTAATTCTTAAATTCTCTACCACACATTTCTCATGTTTATCCATTTCCATGATGAATAAAATCCCTTGGTCTTGACAAGTGTCGAGGGTGAACATTTACCGATTCATCCCCGAAGTGACAAAATTACCATTTCGCCCCTATACTCCAAATTATATCAAAATTAAAATTTTTCACTTCAGTTACTCAAATCACACTTCAGTTACTCAAATCATACTCCAATAAGTCAAATGGGGCCAAAAAAATCTTTTCTAAAATTCTCATTTTGTCTTCAGGTGGCAAATGACCATTTTACCCCTAGATAGTGAAAATTCTGGTTTGACTCCAAATTGATCCTTGAACTCCGAATTACCATTTTGAGTCATCCCTAGACTATGAAACTCTTAATTTCACCTTAAAATTCCTATTTGAACTAGTTCGAGGCTTAATCAACTTACTTGTACTTCTAAGCACAATACCGACTTTTAAATATTCTTCCGGGGCTATTCAAATATACAATCACTCTATCAGTCTCATGTGTAACATGGTAGATAATTTAAGGCTGGGCTTGACATAAGATTTTTCAATTTTAGCTTGAGATCTATCTTTCTTAAGCATTCTTTCTCATTTTCCATGGTTGAAATTCATGATTTCATGATGGATCCCTTGTTGGCCGAACCTAGGGGGAGAAGATTTGATGATGAATTTTGCCACGACCCGGTACTCCCCTCGAGCCCGTGACAACCGTCGTGGTGTCTCGATAGACACTCATTGTCCGGAATGTCAACTCGAAACCCGGCAAGGCTTTACTATCAGTTTTTCATTTCCCTTGTGAGCAACCATTGTCAAATATCATGTTCTAAAAGATTTTAAATTGTTTCCAACTAAAAACAAATAAAATATTAATTTTTGTCTCACAGGGGTATTTTGGTCATTTATTTTTTAAAAAATTTTGAAACTGGCTAAAACGTAATATACAAGTACAAAACACATAATTCATATTCAAAATGAGTTTAAAAGTCTAAAATCTTCATTTAAAACGAAATTACGGTTATTTGAATATAATAAGAAAATAAAAGAAATATTAAGTAAAATATTCTATTTTCTTATAAAAGAATATTTATAGAGTTATACGTGAATAATTTTTATAACGTAAAAGTTAAATAAATTTATACATATTGAAATACAGTAAGCCAAAATATTTAATTTAATTTACAATAACAAGAGGGCCCTCGAATAAACAAAAGTAAAGAGGACTGTGAACTTACAGTTTGGAAAATGCAGATCCAACGGTAGTTCTCGATGAGATCAACTATCTACAACCTATACTGAACCTGAAATGGGTGAAAATGAGGGTGGTGAGATTATAAAATCTCAATGAGTAAACAAACATCATCATAAATATCTAAAGTTGAGTACATGGAGACAATAAAGTAAATCATTGTAAACTGGGTCACAGCATTAGAATAGATTTCATTTAAAATATGTAAAGAGGCTTATGAATTCCATAAAAACTAGGCTTGTGCCATAAATCCATTCTCAAGGACACCTTGGCCGAGGCATCCTACCGAGACCGCCAAGGCTATTAACATTCACATTTCACATAAATCATGTTTTTCTTTTGAAAACATAGCCATTCCTTGGTGTTGGCTGAGTTCCCCCTCACGTGGTGGTTTAGCGTGAAGTGAACCCTAAGCTTTACCCAAGGAGATACCCTACACGCCTCTCCGTTCGAGGTAAGAATATAATGGGGTTTACCGTGCCCCTCTAAAAGGCTGGTCCACAGAAACCCCCTACTGTAGTGATTAATTAATATATATAATTCACCATACAATAAAACTCAATAACATGATATGGCAATTTTGTAATTCACAGTCTTTCAAGGCAATCAAACAATTCGCATTTCAATACAATTGCCAACTAGCCAATCATGCCCGATTTATCATAAGCCAATCAATTTAAACAATCAAATTGCCACAATTAACAGTCTTTGTGTACTCTATTTTTCAAAATCACTATTAATTTCAAAACAATTTTATAATTTAATTTTATTGAAACACATTTATTCATAAAACATGAAAATTTACCTTTTTAAATTCCTTTTTCCATAGAATTCATGAAATCCCCTAAAAACTACCCTAGATAATTAAAATGACAGTAAGTTTACTCACAATGTCTAGAATGCAGACTTTCAACGCACTCTATCTACTGGTCCTCAGATGCAATTTTCTTGCCTTTATCGGAGGACTCACCACCTTGACAAAGTACAAAATCGAGAAATTCACTACATTGGTACTAAATTGAAATTAAACTAATTTAGACTATTAATGCATAATATGGAATGCAAAAATACACTGGTAACTATCTAAACTCGATATTGGCCTAATTCGTCTTATCACCCGATTAAATTACTAACGCGTCCAATTTAATTCAAAATTAATTTTTTTCAGTTTCTATACCTCAATTGCACCCAAATTGACTTAATGTCCCTCAGTGTGGTGCAAATTATCAGTCTCGGTAACAAATTACGAAAATACCCCTAGTGGGTAAAAATTCCCATTATTTTTCTAGGCTCATAATTCATCATGTCATGACCCGAAACTCCCATCGAGCCCGTGACAACCGCCGCTAAGCCTCGACAGACATTCTTCCCCCGAATGCCTTTTGAGACCTCGCAAGGCTTTTGTACCAGTTTTTCCATTCCTCTCTCTTTCTTCTTTTTTTTTTTGAATAATAAAATAAAATAAAAATATTAATTAAATTAATCTATTTTATGTAAAACAATATATATATTTTTTTGAAACATCAAAAATTAATTTTTTGCACATAAAAACAAAATAAATTTATACATACTGTAATATAAAAAACTGGAGTATGTAATTTAAATTACAATGACACGTGGGCCCCCAAATAACTGAGAAGGTTTAACTCTATAACCTTGCTTTCCAGGATGCAACTCCGAAATTTACTTCTCGATGCAATTGACAGTCTATTGCCTATTCTGAGCCTGAAAAATGTATAGGAAGAAGGGGTGAGATTATAAAATCCCAGTGAGTAGACAGACATCATCAAAATAATCTAAAGCCGAGTAATAGGAGACAATTAAAATAATTCATCTCAACCCATATAAATAATTGGATTTCATCCAATTACTCAACATGGCTTATGCACTTTTCAAAAACTTGACCCTTGCCAAAAATCCATTCTCGGGGATACCCCGCGAAGGCATCTTACCGAGACTGTCAAGGCTGTTTATTGTCACACACACAAACACATTTCACCTCTGACAACACAGCCGTTCCTTGGCGTTGGCTGAGTCCCAGTTTCACGTGGTGGCCAGCGTGAAGTGTACTCAAATCCTACCTCGAGAGTTATCCTACGCGCCTCTCCAATCGAGGTAAGCTCAATAATTGGGAACCGTGCCTCTATAATTAGGCTGGCCCACAGAACCCCCGTCACTGCAGTCCCCACCTTATAATCCACCAATCAATAAAATCGTAATAGTATGACATGGCTCACTTAACACATTCAAGGCAAATCAAAGAAGTTCACATATTCTTTAAATCATAAAAATAACCAGTCATACCCACATTTATCATAAGCCATTTAATGTAAAATCATGGATAAACAACACAATCATAGTATAGGTCTCCAATTACTCTATTTTTGAAATCATTATTAAATTTTCAAAAATTTTATAAAATTATTTTATAAAATCTCATTGTCCCATAAAACACAATAATTTTCCAATTAAACCATTTTTTCATAAAATCACACAATTAAATAAATCTACTCTAGATAATTAAGACGATAGTAAGTTTACTCACTATAATAGGAGTAGATATACTCCTATTCTTGGTCTTCGGGTGTAGTCTTTTACCCGTATTAGATAGCTCACCACCTATCCACAATACATGACACAAAAAATTCAATAATTTGTGTCAAATCAATATATATTATTTCAGGCTCTTATCCATGCGTATGCACTAGATAGGGTGTGAAATGTTTGGACAATCGCTTAATCACAGTGTCCGACCTAACTTGCCTATACACGGTGTAAATTTCTAAAATCTCCAATTCAACTCCAATTCCATCTATTTCAATTTCAATTATCCAATTATATCCACAATACCTCAATGACTGTGAATGTGGTCCAATTTATCAGTTCGGATCACAAATTATGCTTTTACCCCTAGTGGGTAAAAATTTTAATTTTTTTACACCAAAAATTCCCATTTAATTTCCAACCTCATAATTCATCATTTTTCCATCTAATTCTCTTAAAATAAAGTCAACCTCATCCTTACACACCATTGGCTAGATTCAGGCTAGAGAAATTCGTGGAGAAAATGAATATTTTTCTTGTTGTTTTACTGATAAACATGCTAAACTAACACTAAACACTAACATAGTTCAAAATCAAATTAATCTAACAACTTTCTCTCTAAACCCATATGATCAGATTTGAATCCATCATCAAAACACATAATTTAACCATGGAAAATAAGGAGAAATGCATGGAAATGATAAATCTTAAGCTAAGCTTGAAAAATCATACCTTTAAACACTTGATTCCTTAAAAAATCACACTTCTTCTTTGAATTTTCTCACTCTAGGATTTGTTCTTATTTCTCTCTCTCTCTCCTGATGGTTTTGGCTGACCCTCCAAATGAAGAGTTCTGAAATTTTCAAGCCTTTTAATAGGCTTAATAAAATATTATTATTTTATTTACCTTTTGAATATTTTATTATTTTATTTTTTTCTAGCCATCTTTTTGACTTTTTTTTTCTACCACTCAATCCTCTTCACTTATCCATATCTTTCATGAAATTTCTAGACTTTTCAAAAGTTTTAGTGGAGCAAATTTTTAAAAATTACACTTTTACTCCCGTAAAGTGAAAAATTACATTTTTGCCTCAAAAACTGAAAAATTGCCCATTGACATGTTTTTCATCCCTTATACTCATACCATTCTCCAATTTATCAAATGTGATCTAAATTCTCTCAAAATCTCAAATTTTGTCTACGGGTGGAAAAATTACGATTTTGCCCCTAGATAGTGAAAATTTCGATTTGACTCCGAATTGATCCTCGAACTCCGAATTACCATTTTGAGTCATCCCTGAACTGTGAAACTCTTAATTTCACCTTAAAATTCCTATTTGAACTAGTTCGAGGCTTAATCGACTCAATGGTACCATTAGGGGCAATATCATCATTTAACGATTTCTCGAACTTCCTAAATATACAAACATTCTATCGAGCATGTAAATGTCGTTATAATTATTTTACAAAGCAGGGTTTGACAACACTACCCCCCTTAAAATAAAATTTTGTCCTCAAAATTTTACTTATCAACTCAAAGAAAATGTGGGGTATTATCTTTTATTCGATGCTCAACTTCTCCTGTTATCTCCTTTATAGGGAATCTTGAGTTTCTCCTCGTATTTATTTCCAACTCAACTTGAATACTTCATTTATGTCTATTATTATCCTTTAGAATTTGATCAGCAATAATCCTCTCGATCATGAGTCTTTATGTCATTTAGGATTATACTAAGTGGTTTCCCAAGATAAAGAGTCTACGTAGCCTCCTGTATATAATCAGTGCTGCAGTCACTGACTATAAATAAGACTCTACGTCAACTCCACTATTCCCCTATTTATTACAAGAGTTGCTTCATTTAATTACTTTTCATTCAACTGAGTTAATACAAGAATTATAAATCCTCATAGTAATCCTTTATAGTACTCATTTTCTATGCTACCGTCGTAATCCTTTA
This sequence comes from Theobroma cacao, assembly GCF_053813885.1. Classification (NCBI taxonomy): domain Eukaryota; kingdom Viridiplantae; phylum Streptophyta; class Magnoliopsida; order Malvales; family Malvaceae; genus Theobroma; species Theobroma cacao. The sequence continues at coordinate 34,739,108 of NC_142647.1, read as the reverse complement.
TTCACAAATTCGTTACTTAACATTGATGTCCCTTCTCATTAATCTCTCATCCTCTTTATTTCTTAAGATTTGACTTTGATCAATACATTATTGATCTTAATACTCCACAAGGTAATTTATTTCAATGTAGCCGTTGGAATCTACTTAATTAAAACAAATCTTTTACTTTTGGAGTTACTACCTTAGTCATTCTCAACGACTTGGCTCCTTTTTGAGTCTATACCACAATTAGCAAAGTAAATTTTCTATCACAGATGCATGATTGGGATACTGACCCCAACATATCTATATTATCTATGTTAAATGCCACCGTCATCCCTTAGGGCATATTTCATTACCAATATTCACATATCTTTACCATGATAATTTCTCAAACAAATTAAAACTTGTGGGGGAAAACATACTTTACAATTCATATCTCCCTTTATAAGCATCTCCAAAAATCCTCATGTCCTATGTCCCACCTTAGGATAGTCTTCCCATATGGTTCAATAGATCACAACTTCATCACACGCCTAATGATTCATTATTGATAGTATCCCACTATTCTCATAGTCGTAACCGATTATATTCCTCATCTTAAAATTTTACGGTATCACTTTCTAATTCCCTCCATACTCAAATTTATAATCCTTGACTTAACCCCATTAACTGGTGATCAATTCATAGTACTGCAAGGTTTAATCGTTATTAAATCTAATAATTGCTCGAACCATTAATGGCTTCCTATTTCAACCTTCAATACTTATTTAAAATAATCGATCTTGCCACTAAGATAATTATTCATCCTCAATACTTATATTACTAATCTACCTTTGTCATACTAAAAGATTTTTACACTCCTTCTGTCCTTTAAACAACTACTCCATCATCCGTTTATATTATACAAGACAAAAGTCAACTCTTAAGACTTTTATACATGGGATTATTATCCTTCTTATACTGCATCTACCTAGGATTACAATATTAGAAGCTTTAACAAGGCACTAAACATCTTTATGATCATTATCATCTTGATCCTTTTTCGAGTCCATTTCAAGTTCTCCATTTTTCTTCTCTTGCCATTTACTTACATTGCTCCCACCGCTTGGGGGAGAATGTCTAACGACAATCACCTAATCTCTTATACACCCTAAAAACAAATAGGTCTCTATATGCAGACTCATGCATTCTATTTGACTTAACTTAACTTGGGGCCACGTAGTGTCAGTGTGGATTTCTTAAAACAACTTTAAAACCAAAAACTTTAAAATCCATATCTTTAAAATCAAAATCTTTGATCTTTAAACCATGCTCTGATACCAATCGAATTCGACTCAACCCCTCAGGGCATAATGGCATCCAATGGTACCTATCAGAGCACTCGACAAGAGGTGCACTTCACTTCGGCTACCACTTAGGGAATTACGGAGCAGTCCCTTCCCTCCTCTTCTAAGCTCCTGGGCAGAGAGTCATACTTCGCCATAGATCATATGCGAGAGTTTCCAGGAATAGGGTTATCTTTTCCTTTGCTCTGATACCAATCGAATTGTCATGACCCGAAACTCCCATTGAGCCCGTGACAACCGTCGCGAAACCTCGACAGACATTCTTCCCCTGAATGCCTTTTGAGACCTCGCAAGGCTTTTGTACCAGTTTTTCCATTCCTCTCTCTTTCTTTTTTTTTTTTTTGAATAATAAAATAAAATAAAAATATTAATTAAAATAATCTATTTTAATGTAAAACAATATATATATATATATTTGAAACATCAAAAATTAATTTTCTGCACATAAAAACAAAATAAATTTATACATACTGTAATATAGAAAACTGGAGTATGTAATTTAAATTACAATGACACGTGGGCCCCCAAATAACTGAGAAGGTTTAAGTCTATAACCTTGCTTTCTAGGATGCAACTCCGAAATTTACTTTTCGATGCAATTGACAGTCTATTGCCAATTCTGAGCCTGAAAAATGTATAGGAATAAGGGGTGAGATTATAAAATCCCAGTGAGTAGACAAACATCATCAAAATAATCTAAATCCGAGTAATAGGAGACAATTAAAATAATTTATATCAACCCATATAAATAATTGGATTTCATCCAATTACTCAACATGGCTTATGCACTTTTCAAAAACTTGGCCCTTGCCAAAAATCCATTCTCGGGGATACCCCGCGAAGGCATCTTACAGAGACCACCAAGGCTGTTTATTGTCACACACACAAACACATTTCACCTCTGACAACACAGCTGTTCCTTGACGCTGGCTGAGTCCCAATTTCACGTGGTGGCCAGCGTGAAGTGTACTCAAATCCTACCTCGGGAGTTATCTGACGCGCCTCTCCAATCGAGGTAAGCTCAATAATTGGGAACCGTGCCCCTCTAATTAGGCTGGCCCACGAAACTCCCGTCACTGCAGTGCCCACTTTATAATCCACCAACCAATAAAATCATAATAGTATGACATGGCTCACTTAACACATTCAAGGCAAATCAAAGAAGTTCACATATTCTTTAAATCATAAAAATAACCAGTCATACTCACATTTATGATAAGCCATTTAATGTAAAATCATGGATAAACAACACAATCATAGTATAAGTCTCCAATTACTCTATTTTTGAAATCATTATTAAATTTTCAAAAATTTTATAAAATTATTTTATAAAATCTCATTGTCCCATAAAACACAATAATTTTCCAATTAAACCATTTTTCCATAAAATCACACAACTAAATAAATCTACTCTAGATAATTAAGACGATAGTAAGTTTACTCACTATAATAGGAGTAAATATACTCCTATTCTCAGTATTCGGGTGTAGTTTTTTACCCGTATCAGATAGCTCACCACCTATCCACAATACATGACACAAAAAATTCAATAATTTGTGTCAAATCAATATGTATTATTTCAGGCTCTTATCCATGCGTATGCACTAGATAGGGTGTGAAATGTTTGGACAATCGCTTAATCACATTGTCCGACCTAACTTGCCTATACACGGTGTAAATTTCTAAAATCTCCAATTCAACTCCAATTTCATCCATTTCAATTTCAATTATCCAATTATATCCACAATACCTTAATGACTGTGAATGTGGTCCAATTTATCAGTTCGGATCACAAATTACGCTTTTACCCCTAGTGGGTAAAAATTTCAATTTTTTTGCACCAAAAATTCTCATTTAATTTCCAACCTCATAATTCATCATTTTTCCATCTAATTCTCTTAAAATAAAGTCAACCTCATCCTCAGACACCATTGGCTAGATTCGGGCTAGAGAAATTCATGGAGAAAATGAATATTTTTCTTGTTGTTTTACTCATAAACATGCTAAACTAACACTAAACACTAACATAGTTCAAAATCAAATTAATCTAACAACTTTCTCTCTCTAAACCCATATGATCAGATTTGAATCCATCATCAAAACACATAATTTAACCATGGAAAATAAGGAGAAATGCATGGAAATGATAAATCTTAAGCTAAGCTTGAAAAATCATACCTTTAAACACTTGATTCCTTGAAAAATCACACTGCTTCTTTGAATTTTCTCACTCTAGGATTTGTTCTTATTTCTCTCTCTCTCCTGCTGGTTTTGGCTGACCCTCCAAATGAAGAATTCTGGAATTTTCAAGCATTTTAATAGGCTTAATAAAATATTATTATTTTATTTGCCTTTTGAATATTTTATTATTTTATTTTTTTCTAGCCATCTTTTTTACTTTCTTTTTCTACCACTCAATCCTCTTCACTTATCCATATCTTCCATGAAATTTCTAGACTTTTTCAAAGTTTTGGTGGAGCAAATTTTTAAAAATGACACTTTTACCCCCGTAAAGTGAAAATTACATTTTTACCTCAAAAACTGAAAATTTTCCCATAGATATATTTTTCATCCCTTATACTCATACCATTCTCCAATTTGTCAAATGTGATCTAAATTCTCTCAAAATCTCAAATTTTGTTTGCGGGTGGAAAAATTACGATTTTGCCCCTAGATAGTTAAAATTCCGATTTGACTTCGAATTGATCCTCGAACTCCGAATTACCATTTTGAGTCATCCCTGAGCTGTGAAACTCTTAATTTCACCTTAAAATTCCTATTTGAACTAGTTCGAGGCTTAATCGACTCAATGGTACCATTAGGGGCAATATCATCATTTAACGATTTCTCGAACTTCCTAAATATACAAACATTCTATCGAGCATGTAAATGACGTTATAATTATTTTACAAAGCAGGGTTTGACACATCATTTCTTAACCAATTCTCCTAGAATAAAAATCAAAGTCATCCTCACTCATACATGGTAAATTCGGCCATTAATGATTGTGGGAGAAAATAAATTCTTTTCTTGTTGTTTTGTTTCTAAATATGCTAAACTAACTAAAAACACTAACATAACTTAAAATCAAATTAATCTAACAACTTTCTCTCTCCTAACCCATTTTGATCAGCCAACAATTCATCATAAGAACATGTAATTTAAGCATGGAAAATAAGGAGAAATGCTTAAGGAAAATAGATTCCAAGCTTAAGTTGAAAAATCTGACCTTTTTCACTTGTTTTCCTTGATTTTCGACACTTTTTCTCTTGAAATTCCTCACCTAGGGTTTGTTCTTCCTTTCTTTCCCTCTCTTCCTTGCTTGGCCGAATATTTGGAGAATAATGGACTGATTTATGCTGATTTTTAAGTTAAATATTAAATTATCCTAAGCTTGACACATGACATTTTCTTATTGGTCCATTTTTAAAATTTTAAAAATTTAAACATTTTATCTCCACCACATGATTAGTCAAAGGTCAAAAATGAGGATAAAGGAAGACCATGTGCTGGAAAAATATCCTGGTGGTGGAAAATTACAATGTTACCCCTGAAGTGGCAAAATTACCATTTTGCCTTTATACTCTAAATTATACCGAAATTAAAGATTTTCACTTCTAAACCTCAAATCATACTCCAATAAGTCAAATTATACTTCAATAAGTCAAATGGGGCCAAATAAATCTTTTCTAAAATTTTCATTTTGTCCCTAGGTGGCAAATGACCATTTTGCCCCTAAATAGTGAAAATTTTGATTTGACTCCAAATTGATCCTCAAACTTCGAATTACCATTTTGAGTCATCCTTGGACTGTGATGCTCTTAATCTCACCTTAAAATTCCTATTTGATCTATTTCGATGATTAAATCAACTTTGTTGTACCTCTAGGTACAATACCGACTTTTGTAAATTTTTTGAGACTCTCCTAGCATGTAATCATGCTATCATCACATGTATGTCATGAATAGTATTTTATAAGGTCGGGCTTTACAAATTTAGTTGGAAAACATGTTATTCTAGTGTTTTTAGTTGGTTGGTATGTGTAGCATGAAAAGCAAACAAGAAAAATTTATGTTCTTCCATCACCCTCATTGGTCGAATCTTCCTTATGGTACATTGATGGTGGATTTGATTTTATTTCAAGTGATTTGGTTAGGAACTAATGATTTATGGTATCAAAAAATCATGTATGAAAAACCATAGTGTTTATGCACCCACCATGGCCGAATTTCATAAGGAACCTAGTGATGATGATTCTTGTGATATCTTATGTTATTTAGTTAGAATTTAATGAATGGTGGTGATGGAAATCGAAAATGGTAATTTTAAAGTATAGTTCTTTTAGTAAATAAGTTGAATAGCAATGAGAAAGTCAAGCTCATTGAGGTGCTTTGGTGTATTTTAGAACATTGGAAGTGTGACGAATATAATTGGAGTCCATTTGGATGTTTTGGTTAAATCAAAGGTGGAGAGTTCGAATTAGGTCGAAAATCGATCCATTCCGATCACAATTGAACCAATGTGTAACACCGTCTTTAAGTGACTATCCGAACAACCTCATGCATTCATATAGAACCTGAAATAGATTTATAATGGCATGACATGATATATTGAATTATTTGTTGTGTATTGTGTATAGGTGGTGAGTCTTCTAACAAGGGTAAAGACATTGTGCCAAAGAACCAAGAATAGGAATATTTCGAACTCCCGATATCGTGAGTAACCTTATTATCGTCTTAATTATCTAAAGTAGTTTTTATTCGTTTTTGTGATTTTATAGAAAAATGAGTTTAAATGGTAAATCCTTATGTTTTATAAGTAAAATGTGATTAAATGAAATGAGTTTTATAAATCATTTTGAAATTGAATGATGATTTTAGAAATTGAGTAATTGGAGATTGTTTGTTTGTGTTGTAAATTTATGGTTTGAATTGAATGGCTTATGGTGATATTGGCATGAATGGCTGAATTGGAAATTGTGTTGAATAGATGAACTGTTTTGCTTTGCCTTGACAAGCTGGTAATATTATATTAGCCATGTTATGTTGTCAAAATTTTATTAACTTGGTAGGTTATGTATTTAGCTTACTGCAGTGGGCGGGTTTCCATGGACCAGCCTATTAGAGAGGGGCATGGTAAATCCGAATATATTTTACCTCGGTACGAGAGACGCAGAGGGTATCTCCTGAGGTAAAGCTTTAGAGTTCACTACACGCTGAACCACCACGTGAGAGTGAACTCAGCCAACGCCAAGGAACAACTATGCTTTTAAACGTAAAAATGTGTTTTATGCGTATATGAACTTTTCTTTAACAGCCTTGGCGTACTCGGTTAGATGCCTCAACAAGGTATCCTTGAGAATGAGTTTTGGCACGAGCCAAATTTTTAAGAAATTCATAAGCCATGTTGATTATTTGAGTGAAATGAATTTATTTTGTTTAGTTGAAATGAGTTTGAAACGTTATGAATCATAGTACGATGAACTATTTTAAGTTGTCTCCATTTACTTGACTTTAGATATTTTAGATGATGTATGTTTACTCACTGAGTTTATATAAACTCACAACCCTCCTTTCCATTCATTTTAGGCCTAGGTTAGTCTATAGATAGCTAATTTTCTCGAGGGCTACAATTAGATTTGCATCCTCAAAAACCATAGGTTCGCAGCCTTCGTTTCCTTTGATCATTCGGGGGGGGCCCACATGTCATTGTAAATTAAATTACACATTCTGGCTCACTGTGTTACTGTATGTACGAATTTATTTTGCTTTTACGCTACAAAAATTATTTACGAATGTCTCTATAAATATTGTTTCATAAGAAAATGAAATATTTTATTTAATATTTTTATTTTGTTTTAATAGCTATCATTTCACTTTAAATGAATGTTTTAGACGTCTAAACCTATTTTTGGTTATGAAATATTATCTTTCACTCATATACTACATTTTTGGATGGTTTCGAAATTTTCGAGAAAAAATGATCAAAATACCCATGTGAGACAAAAATTATTTTTTTTATTGTTTTGGTTTGGAAATAGCTTATAATCTTTTAAAATATGATATTAGCAACTATTGCTCGCACGGGAGGTGAGAAAACTGATATTAAAGCCTTGCGGGGTTTCGGTTGGCATTTCGGGTAATGAATGTCTATCGAGACATCGCGACGATTGTCACGGGCTCAAGAAGAGTACTGGGTCGTGATAGAGGACTCTTTTTACCAACAGAACATACATCAGCAAACAGAAAAGTCTTTCCTTCCTTTCTCAAATATTCTCTAAGTTTTCTTATATATTATTTTCCTGGAAAAAAATATTATAGAAGTTTGATAATCATGTTATACTCTGGTGAGTGCTCAGTGGATTGATTTTGTCAAGTGCAAAACACCGTCAATCAGTAGGCTTTATTGTGTCTTCGAGGTTTATACACCAGTAACTCTTTTTGCACACTACAAGTGGGGGTGAATAAAACTTTAAGGATAGTGGCATTGATACACGTATTGAAGCTAATTTCTAAGTTTTCTAGTTTGGTGTTCTAACAATCTTAAGGTTTTATTTTTGTTCCAACAATGGCTGCTGCAAGTGGAACACTAAAGAATTGGCTTATGACTTCGTAAAATTGGACCAGTTTGAAGGTGGCAACTTTCTAAGATGGAAAAAGAAGATGCATTTCCTACTATCAACCTTGAAAGTTGTCCATGTTTTGACTACACCTAGACCTAAAGAAGGAGAAAATGAGTCTATTGCTGCAATGAGAGAGAGAGAGAGAGAAAAAAATGGGATAATGTTGATTATATGTGTAAAGGTCACATCTTGAATGGTTTGGCTAATGGCTTATTTGACACATACCAGAACAAGGCTATTGCAAAAAAATTATGAGACAAACTGGACGCCAGGTACATGACAGATGATGCAACAAGTAAGAAATTTCTTGTTAATCATTTTATTAATTATTAAATGGTCGATGGGTGTTCTGTTATAGAATAATTACAAGAAATTGAAAGAATGCTTAATCAGTTTAACAATATAAATTGAAAATGGATGAAACTATAGTTATATCCTCCACTAGAGACAAACCTCCTCCATCATGGAAAGACTTTAAAAGAAGTCTGAAACACAAAAAGGAAGAAGTAACTCTTGAGGCTTTGGCAAATCATTTTCGAATTGAAGAGGAATACAGGAAACAAGAACAAGTTGCTGTTTTTAGTAAAGCCAAAGTACATGTTGTGGAGGAAGGACAAAACACTAAACTTGCCAAAAAAAAGTTCAAGCAGATTACTAATGGTCTGAAATTCAAAAGACAAAACAAAAGCACATGTTTCTATTGCGGAAAACTAGGACATTTCAAGAATGAATGTCGATTATTGAAGAAGAAAAATAATTCTTCAAGAAGAAAAGCTTTTGAAAATTTTGTATCCATGATTTCTGAAATCAATATGCTTGAAGAAAATAATGCCTGGTGGGTTGATTCTAGAGCAACAAAACATGTGTGCAATGACAAGAGTCTTTTCAAGAATTTTGCACCAAGTGTGGAAATTTCCTACACATGGGAAATTCTTCTACAGCAATGATTAAAGGCAAAGGGACTGTTGAACTTGAATTCACTTCTAGAAAAACTTTAACTTTGAAAGATTAATACTATGTTCCAAAAGTTTGAAAAAATTTAGTGTCTGGTAGTCTATTAAATAAGTTTTATTTCAAGCTTGTATTTGAGGCAGATAAATTCATTCTGTCTGAAGGGGGAATTTTTGTTAGGAAAGGTTACATGTGTGATTGAATGTTCAAATTAAATATTGTTAATAATAATAAGAATAAAATAGTTGTTTCTGCTTATATGATTAAATCTTCATATTTATGGCATTATAGATTAAGACATTTAAATTATAGAAGATTAGATGACATGTATAAAATGGACTTAATTCTAAAATTTAATCCAAGTATTTATATATGCAATACATGCATGCTAACAAAAATAACTAGAAATCTTTTTCCTAAAATTTAATGAAATACCAATTAATTGAATTAATACATAGCGGTGTGTGTGATATGCATACTACACTTACATTAGCTGGAAAGAAATATTTTGTCACATTCATTGATGATTTCTCTAGATATTGTTATTTATATTTGTTGCATTCTAAAGATGAAGTGCTTGATAAATTTAAGGTTTATAAATCATAAGTTGAATTACAATGTAAATCTTTTATCAAATGTTTAAGATCATATAGAGGTGGAGAATATTTTAGTCCAAGTTATTTTTGCCTCCATTGGAATTATCCATCATATTTCACTCTTTAGACACCACAATATAATGGTGTAGCGAAAGGAAAATAAGGTCTTGACTGAAATGGTAAATGCTATGTTATCATTTTTATGTCTTGGAAAAGGTTTTTGGGGATAAGCTCTGTTAACAGCTTGTCACATATTAAATAGAGTTCCTAAAAAGGAAACTAAAATGACCCCATATGAGCAATGGAAGAAAGGAAACCAAACCTTAGTTATATGAAAGTTTGGGGATGTAAAGCTGTAGTTAAAATTCTGGAACCCAAAAAAAAAATTGGGTGAAAAAGGAATAGAATGCATATTCATAATATGCATAACATAGTAAAGCACATAGGTTCATGGTAATTGAACCAAATGATTCAATTCTAGTCAATACTATTGTTGAATCAAGTGATGCAATATTTGATGAAAATATATTCAAATTTATTTCAAGACAACTACAGCCACTACAATCAATTCAATCAAATGTCATTCCATTGGAACAAAATAATGATGAATCTAGTCCAGAAATAAGGAAAAGCAAAAAGGCTAGAAAGGTAAAAGATTTTGGTCCAGACATTTATATGTTCTGTCACAACCCAATTTTCGGGCCATGACCGGCACAAGGGACCAATGGGTTCAACTTACCAAGCCCAAGCAAGCCTACTTACGTGATCTTATACGTTAATCCATATTCCTTTGGAATCCGAAATTCATAATGCTCAATTACAATTCCTTTGAAAACAACTCATAAAACCCAGTCATGTATTCATAATGGCATCATCAACCATTATATACATACATATAATTTGACAAGTGAATCTCAGCATTTCACAACAAGTAGTCATATACACGTAATTAGAACTTGACCATCAGTGGAGTGATTCTGGGCACGATTGATAACACTTAGTGTCACGCTAAACCTACGGAGCAATGTATAGGGTGGAACACCTCATCCTAGGATCCAATCACCTTTAACTCAGGAACCTAAAACATGAATTTTAAAAACGTGAGTATAAACTCATTGAGTGAACATAGGAAGGGAACAATAAACATTAAGGAAGGTTTAGAAAGCATTATGCACTTAAGTTCAAAACAATGCAATTTAATTTAGCTCTATTTAAAAACTCCTCATTCAAACCCTTGGTCGTTTAGTTACTTGATGACAAAAGACTCATGAACAACAAGGAAGTTGAGAAGTGAAAACTTTAGTAGATTTCAAGCAAGTCAAGCATAATAGATTGACTCTCACCCCAGTGAAAAGGCATTCTCGCTGCAACGAAATTCTAGCCAGATAAAAATCCAAGGGGCTTTCACTGCCACTGGAATAATCCACTCATGCCACATTGCACATTAAATTGAACACATTGACAATACTCAAGTTTTCAACAGCCAATGCAATCACATTTTAAATCCAAACATCTCTACATAGTAAATATGTATATATATAAGCACTTACACCACCATCACCTCACACAGTTGATGTGGATCATTACCGGCATGTGCATTGCCCACTCCGCACATGCACGGTTGGGCTCTACTTATAGGGGACGACCCTCGTTACAAGCAGCCCTTTCCTCTTTCAGCGATGGCTCCACTCGTAGAGGACAACCTTCGTTACAAGCAGCCCTTTTCTCCCAGCGGTGGCAACAAACGGTACCTATCAGAGCACTCGTAGGGGACAGCCCTCTCTACAAGCCCCTGGGTGGAGAGTCACGCTTCGCCACTGTTCACATGCGAGATGTAAAACCCGACCCTATAAATACATGTCATGACATACATGCACTGAGTAGCATGTTATTATGCTAGGAAAGCACATAAGAAAAGACGAAACCCGATATCGTACCTAACGGTACACTTGAGTTGATTTAACCTCGAACTAGTTCAAATAGGAATTGTAGGATGAAATTTAATATTTTATAGTTCAGGAATGACTAAAAATGATTGTTCGGAGTTCGAGGGTTCATTTGGGGTAAAATTAGAAATTTTGATATTCAAGGGCAAAATCGTCATTTTGCCACCTAAGATAATAATTTGATCATGGAGTGAAATTTTTGACCAAGATTAACTATTTGGAGTATAATTTAATGATAGGAAGTGAAAAAAGTTTAATTCTGGTGATTTTTGGAGTGTAGGGGCAAAATCGTAATTTTACCACCCATGGACAAAATTTGAGATTTTGAAAGAATTTTGATGAAATTTGACAAATTGGAGAATGGTATGAGTATAAGGGATGAAAAATATGTCTATGGGCAATTTTTCAATTTTTGGGGCAAAAATGTAATTTTTGACTTTTACGGGGGCAAAAGTGTAAATTGCAAAAATTACTCCACCGAGACTTTGGATGAGTCTGAGAATTTTATCTAAGCTATGAATATATGAGACAAGTGTATGGTGAAAATTTGGAAACAAATGGATGAAATTTTAAAAATGGGCCAATGGGAAAGTGACACATGGCATTTTTTTAATGAAATAATATTATTTTAATGAAAAGTCAGCCATTTAAACCCAAATTTTGAGTGCTGGCCGGCCATAAGGAAGAAAAACAGAGGAAATAGAGAGGAAAGGAAGAAGAAAAGAAAAACCAAAGAGAAACAAGAAAATTCAAAGAGAAATTCGCGGTTTTCGACCGTTTACGCGTCTAACGGTAAGATTTTTCGATTTTAGCTTGATTTCTACCTTTCCTATGCCTTTATTTCCATTTAGCATGCTTGAGGAGAGAGATCAAAAAGTGATATCAAGGGCTGGACGAAATTCTAGGAGAGAGAAATTGAAATTTTTAGGTTTTGATTTTTAGTTAAATTGATAGTTTTAGTTAGTTAAATGTGTTTAGAAATTAAATTGGGCAAGAAATCAGTAAATTTTCACAATACCCACTCTTGGCTGGATGCTCAATGCTGTACAATGATGATGAATTGATTTTATTCTAAGGAAAATGAAGAGAAATGATGAAAAACGATTAAACGTGATAGAAAAACAAAGTAGAAAATTTACCGAGTTAATGTCCCATTTTTGGCCGAATTTTCCAAGGAAGGGAGTGAGCTGATTTTGTTGTTTTTAGAAGGTTATTGGCTGATATTTAATGGTTAGAAATGTTGGAGAGAGAATGGGATGATTTAGAGCTAAAATGGAGCGCGTTAGCAATTTATCGGGCAAAGTGCCAAAAATAGGTTAATACCGCATTTAAGTCGTTTTAGGCTATTGCATTTCATACCATGCATTAATATAGGATTTAAGTTAATTATATAGTGATTTAGCATCAATGTGATGAATTGTGTAAATTTTTGTAATGTGTCTAGGAGGAGAGCCTTCCGGAAAAGGCAAAGAAGTCGTACCCGACGAGTAGTGATCGGGGCGCTTGAAAGCTTTTATTTTGTACAAACAGTGAGTAAACTTATTATTATTGTAAATTATCTAGAGTTTATTTTAAATGCCCTTTATGTATTTTATGAAATGAGAACGAGATTAAAACGGGATTTTTGATGTTTTAGGAATAAATGTGACAAATAAAAATATATTGTATTGATTATGAAATTGAGTAATTGGAGGCTACAAATTGACTTGAAAAATATATATTTTCCTAGGAATGGCTTATGAGAAATGAGTATATGTGGCTATATTTTGTGAATGCGTTGGGAAATTTATGTAAGTTGATTTTACTATGCAGGCTGGATAAATAAATAAAAGCCACGCTATACTGTCGAAATTTTATTAAAATTGGTGGGTTAGTCACTGCAGTGACGGGTTTCCGTGGACTGCCTATTAGAGGGGCACGGTAAACCCAGTTATATAGTTACTCCGGTTGTAGAGGCGAGGAGGGTAACTCCCGGGGTAGTATTAGAGCTCACTTCACGTCGAACCCCCACGTGAATGTGTAACTCGGCCAACGCCAAGGGACGGCTGGTTTTAAAAATAAAAATGTGTTTCACGTGTGAATATTTTAACACCCTTGGCGGACTCGGTTAGATGCCTCGGCCAAGGTATCCCCGAGGATTAGTTTTGGCTTGAGCCTTGTTTTAATAAAAGACATAAGCCTTAACAATTGTTTTGGTAAATTACAAATATTTTATGGTTTAAGAAATAAATTGAAAACATTATGAAATGGGTTGAAATTTATTGTTTAAACTTGCCTCCATTTTACTCGCCTTTAGATATTTATGATAATGTCTGTTTACTCATTGGGATTGCAAATCTCACCCAACTCCTTTCCACCCATTTCAGGTTCAGTATAGACTGTAGATAGCTGATCTCATCGAGGACTACTATTGGATCTGCATTTTCCAAATCGTAGGTTCACAGTCCTCTTTACTTTTGTTTATTCGGGGGCCCTCTGGTTATTGTAAATTAAATTAAATATTTTGGCTTACTGTATTTCAGTATGTATAAATTTATTTAGCTTTTACGCTATAAAAATTATTCACGTATAACTTTATAAATATTGTTTTATAAGAAAATAGAATATTTCCCTTAATATTTCTTTTATTTTCTTATTTTATTCAAATAATCGTAATTTCGTTTTAAATGAAGATTTTAGACTTTTAAACTCATTTTGAATATGAATTATGTATTTTGTACTTGTATATTACGTTTTAGCCAGTTTTGAAATTTTTGAGAAAAAAAATGACCAAAATACCCCTATGTGGCGAAAATTTTATTTTGATTGTTTTTGATCTAAAATAGTATATATTCTCTAAAGACTCGATATCTAACAATGATTGCTCACAAGAAAGGAAAGAAACTGATATGTAAGCCTTGCGGGGTTCCGGTTGGCATTCCGGATAATGAGTGTCAATCGGGACGTCGCGGCGATTGTCATGGGCCTGAGGGAGGTTCCGGGTCGTGACACGAGAGTTCCCAGGGATCGAGTTAAACCTTTTGCTCTGATACCAACATTGTCACTCAACCGGCATGTGCACTGCCCACTCCGCACATGCACGGTTACATCAATTATATAAAATTACTTAACAATATATATATCATATATCTTTATATACATATCAGCATCATATAAAAGTACATAGATTCATCACAATCATGTTCCACATCACAAAAACATTTCACTAAAGGCTTGTTCCCATGCTTTTTGAAGAAAAGATAATTTAAACAGTTCAAGTGGTTCGCTCAAACGTATGTACATCTACCCAAAACATTTTAGTGTAGATTCACTCACCGATATTTGTTGAATCTTTACTCGACTCCAACCTCCACTAATGGTCCAAATGGAACTGTGGGGCCTCGTTGGGACCTATCATCACAACAACACCACAACCAATCCGATTTGCATAATTATAGTTCTAAAAGCTATCTACTAAATCATATTCTGCTAGTTATTTTTAACTAGCTTCCATCTACCATTAAGTGACTATATATTTTCACTATTCTAGTCACACTACAATGAATAACCTACCTCAAATACAAAACACTCATCGATCTAGCCACTAGCCATTCTCAACAACTAAAAAAAAATCAAGATTATTTCACTACTCACCTTGGTAGCTTTACAATGGAATTTCTTTTCCAAAAGCTTTTAAACTATCATGAAAATCTCACTTTCTCTCTCTAGAACATCCAGCTAGTGAGAGAGTGTAATAAGGAAAGGTTTTTGTGTCACGACCCGAAACTCCCATCGAGCCCGTGACAACCGCCGCGACGTCCTGATAGGCACTCATTACCCCAAATGCCAATCAAAACCCCGCAAAGCTTAGTATCAGCTTCCGCATCTCCCCAGTGAGCGACAGTTATTAAATCTCACATTTCAAAAAAATTAGAAGTTGTTTCCAACTCAAAACAATAAAATATTATTTTCTAGCTCACAAGGGCATTTTCGTTAATTTTTTTTTGAAATTTCGAAATCTGTAAAAATGTAATATGTAAGTGGAAACACATATTTCATGATTTAAATTAAATTTTAAAGTCTAAAACATTAGTTTAAAGTAAAATTATAGCTATTTGAATATAATAAAAATATTAAATAAAATATTCTATTTTCCTAAAACATAATATTTTCAAAGTCTTCCTAAAATAACTTTTGTAGCGTAAGAGTAAAATAAATTTATTCATATAGTAATAAAGATAATTAAAGTATGAAATTTCGTTTACAGTGACACGTGGGCCCCCAACTAATCAAGAAAGTGTAGAGCTACGAACCCTTACTTCCTATGATACAACTCCGAGATTAATTCTCGTCTTAATCAACTATCAACAAACTGTCCTGAGCCTGAAAATTGGATAGGAAAAGGGGTGAGATTATGATTACATAATCCCAGTGAGTAAACAATTACCATCAAAAGCATTTAAAGCCGAGTAGATGGAGACAATATAAAAACATTATATCTCAATAATGTTCATAACGCAAAATTTGTTTCAATCTATACCAACAATTTATTTTCATCAAAATTTCCCAACTTATGAATTTCTTAAACTTGGCCCTTGCCAGAATCATTCTCGCGGGTACCTTCGTCAAGGTATCCCACTAAGACCGCCAAGGCTGTTAAATATCCCATACCCATAAACATGTTTTCACATCTGACACACAGTCGTTCCTTGGCGTTAGCTGAGTCTCACTCTCACGTGGTGGCCCGAACGTGAGGTGCACTCAAATCATACCTCAGGAGATACTTCACCCAACATCTCCCCACGGAGGTAAGTATATAATTGAGTTATCGTGCCCCTCTCATAGGCAGTCCACGGAAACCCCCACCACTGCAGTGACCGTTTAATATACCACCAGACCCATAAAATTTTCAGTAGCATAATATGTCGAATAAAATTTAATCTAGTCTACCGAGACCAATCCAAAACAATTCATATATTTCATGCCAATCCCAAAAATTTAGCCATCATGCTACCATAGTGTCATAAGCCATAATTTCAATAACATATAAAATCGTAAATTCAACACAGTCTCCATATACTCAATTTTCCCAAAACAATATTTGATTTCAAAACCAGTATAAATCTCATTTTTATTAAAAAAAACATTTTAATTAGAAAACATAATATTTTATAATTTAAGCTCACCGTTCAATAAAAGCATCAAACAAGTATAATAACTCTAGATATTTAAGACGATAAGTTGTCCACTCACAGTTCTAGGAGTCGATGTACTCCTAATCCCAATCTTCAAGCACAATCTCTGTACTTTTACTAGTGTAATTTGGTCACCACCTATCCACAATGTACAATACATAATTCACCACATCAATGCTTGACCATTATAAAATCAATTCAGGCTAGGTATATATGCATGATATGACATGCAACTTATCCGACTACCGCTTAAATGCGGTGCTGACCTAATTCGGCCTATTACCCGATTAAATTACTAACGGGTCCAATTTAATCTCAAATTAATTTTTTTTCAGTTTCTATACCTCAATTGCACCCAAATTGACTTAATGTTGCTCAGTGTGGTGCAAATTATCAGTCTCGGTAGCAAATTACGAAAATACCCCTAATGGGTAAAAATTCATATTTTTGCTCTGAAAATTCTCATTCTTTTTCTAGACTCATAATTCATCATTATTCATCATAATTCCTCAAATAAACATCAAGATCATCAGCCAATATTCCCCTAGAAAATTCGGTCAATAATGGTAATGGAGGAAAATGAATTCTTTTCTTGTTGTTTTGTTCCTAAATATGCTAAACTAACTTAAAACACTAACATAACTTAAAATCAAATTAATCTAACAAGTTTCTCTCTCCTAACCCATTTTTTCAGAATTGAATTCATCCTCAAATCGCATGATTCAACCATGGAAAATGATGGGAAATGCATGGAAATGATAAATCTTAAGCTAAGCTTGAAAAATCATACCTTTAAACACTTGATTCCTTGAAAAAGCACACTTTTTCTTTGAATTTTCTCACTCTAGGGTTTGTTCTTATTTCTGTTTCTCTCTCTTCCTTGCTTGGCCGGCCATATGAAGAAAATGGGCTGATTTTATGCCTTTTTATAAAGAAATAATAAAATAATAAAGGTATGACACATGTCATTTTCTTATTGGTCCATTTTTAAAATTTTAAAATTTTAATCCTTTTTATCTCCACCACACAATTAGTCAATGGTCAAAATGAGGATAAAGGAAGACCATGTGCTGGAAAAATGTCCTGGTGGTGGAAAATTACAATTTTGCCCCTAGGGTGGCAAAATTACCATTTTACCCTTTTACTCCAAATTATATCGAAATTAAAATTTTTCACTT
This sequence comes from Theobroma cacao, assembly GCF_053813885.1. NCBI lineage: Eukaryota > Viridiplantae > Streptophyta > Magnoliopsida > Malvales > Malvaceae > Theobroma > Theobroma cacao. Next base: position 34,721,313 of record NC_142647.1, on the reverse strand, counting down.
CTAAACCTCAAATCTTACTCCAATAAGTCAAATGGGGCCAAAAAAATCTTTTCTAAAATTTCCATTTTGTCCCCAAGTGGCCAATGACCATTTTGCCCCTGGATAGCGAAAATTTTGGTTTGACTCCAAATTGATCCTCGAACTCCAAATCACCATATTAAACCATTCTAGGACTTTAAAATTCTTAATTTCATCTTAAATTTTCTATCTGAACTAGTTCGAGGCTTAATCGACTTAATGATACCATTAGGGGCAATATTGTCTTTCAACGATTTTCTCAAACTTCCTAAATATGTAACCATTCTATTGAGCATGTAAATGACGTCGTAATTATTTTATAAAATAGGGTTTGACATTTTGAGGGTTTTATGGTAAAAAAATAGAAAAGCACAGAGAACTCTGTTAAAAGGTACACAAAAACATGAAAAATCGGGGTTAATTCAAGGAAATATATGGAAATTCAAGGCAAGCTTCCATGGGGGGGGGGGGGGGGGTGAGAGAACGTGGGAGAGGAAGGAGAAGAAGAAGAAGTGCTGGAAATTTGAAGAACATCCTAGAAACTTATATTTTTATGGCTTAAGTTTATCCATTTCTAGCAAAATTACCAAAATGTCCTTAACTATGTCATTTTGTTTTTCCATTGCCTTTATACAATCGTTTTACTTCTTTGACACTAAGACAAGGTCCATAAGGGTCTAGAAATGCTCAGATTCATGAAAACTTAAAAATTTTAACTCGAGATGCAAAATGACTGTTTTACCTTTTTTGTTTCCTTCCATTTTAATTTAGTCCTCCCAACATTCATTTAACTCAAATTTCCTTCTATTACCTTTTTTTACACATGTACAAACAAAGTATGAAGTTTGTACTCCAACGCAGTGTCCCCATAATATTTAAAATATTTATTTACCCGGGTTATCTTTACTTAATAAAGACACGCGGCCCCATTAACGTAATTTTTATCTAAAATTCTCTCATTCTTCTTCTCCCCCACTTAGATTGACCATATACTTCTTCTTCATGAAAAAATTTGATACTGAATAAAATATTAATATTTTAATATTATTTTATTAATAAAATTTCCTCTTGTCTTCTCTTGTCCCCTTGGTACCCAAAATACCTTATTAGGCCTCAATTGACTTCCGAATCACTTTTTATCTCACAAATTCTTCTTCCATAAAAATATTATTATTTTATTAATATTTCCTTGTGTGCGGAATATTTTATCTTAAACTATTTCTTTCATCTTTCATCATTTCTAAACATCATAATTAACCTCAATTGGCATCCAGTAAGTTTTTATTAGTCACCATATCAAAGTACGGGGTATTATATGTTCCTTGTATATGGCGTATGAGAAAATATCGACAATAAGATTCCTTATTGTTTTAATTTAGATTCGAACCCTATTACATATGATGAGGCAATGAAGTCTCAAGATTTTACATTGTAGAAGGAAGCAATTAATGATGAGATGGATTCAATAATGGGAAATAATACTTGGATTTTAGTTGATCTTCCACCAAGTTCCAAACCAATAGATTGTCAATGGATTTTCAAAAAGAAAATGACAATGGATGGAACCATAGACAAGTTCAAAGCAAGATTAGTAGCCAAAGGCTTTAAGCAAAAGCAAGGGATTGACTACTTTAATACTTGTGCTCCAATAGCAAGAATTGCTACAATTAGGCTTCTAATCTCCCTTGCATCAATTTATAAGTTGGTAATTCACCAAATGGATGTCAAAACAGCATTTTTAAATGGTGAATTAGAAGAGGAAGTCTACACGGAACAACTAGAAGGGTTTGTTGTTTCAGAACAAGAGCATAAAATTTGTAAACTTGTCAAATCGTTGTATGGGCTTAAACAAGCATCAAAACAATGGCATACAAAATTTGACAAAATTGTTTTAGCTAATGGCTACAACATAAATGAGTCTGACAAGTGCATATATAGCAAATTTCAAAATGGTAAAGGTGTATAATTTGCTTATATGTGGATGATATGCTAAATTTTGGTACAGATTTGGAACAAGTCAAGGAGACAAATAAGTTTTTGTCAAATAACTTTGCATGAAAGATATGGTTGTAGCAGATGTCATTTTAGGAATTAAAATATTTTGAGATAAAAATAACATAACTTTATCTCAATAGCACTACATTCATGAGGATACCTTTGCTGGTCAAACACCTAGGAGAGAGAATTTGATGATGTTTTGGGTAGATTCTAAGATATTCTAGTGTTTTTAGTTAGTTAGTGATGTGTAGCATGAAAAGCCAACAAGAAAAATTTATTTTCTCCCATTACCCATCATTGGCCGAATTTTCTAGGGAGGATATTGTGGCTGAAATTGATGATATTTTATGATATTTTGGTGATATTTGATGTTTGGTGAGGCTAGAAATTAAATGGAAAATTTTAGTGTGAAAATCTGAATTTTTGCTTAACGTATAGACATGTGTGATTATTGACCCGGGACTGATAAATTGAATCTCATTCACAGTCACTAAGGTAATTTAGGTATAATTGAAGTGTAGAAAGTGAGAAGAATTGATTTGGAGTTAATTTGGAGATTTTAGCCGATTAGACCGAATATAGTGTGACTTAGGTCAAATATCACATTTAAGTGATTAATCAGACATTTTACATCCCATCGCATGCATTCATTTAGATTTAGAGAGCCTAAAATAGTTTATGATAAATTGACACAATTTATTGAAATTCGTGTCACGTATGATGTATAGGTGGTGAGCCCCCTAACAAGGGTAAAGAGATTGTGCCCGAAGATAGAGAATAGAAGAATATCGAACTCCTAGTACTGTGAGTAACCTTACTATCGTCTTAATTATCTAAAGTATGTTTTATTCGATTTTATGATTTTATGAAAAATGAATTAAATGATTAATTTTTCGATTTTATAAACAAAATGTGATTTAATGAAATGATTTCATAAAATTGTTTTAAAATTGAATAATGGCTTTTCAAATAGAGTAATTGGAGACCATTTGATGTATTGTGAATTTATGGTTCTAATTGATTGGCTTATGACAATATTGGCATGAATGGCTGAATTGGCATTTGTGTTGAAATAAATGAACTGTGTATTTAGCCTTGAAAGGCTGTGAATTAGAATAATTGCCATATCATGTTGTTGAATTTTATTGATTGGTGGGATAATTATGAGCTTACTGTAGTGGGCAAGTTTTCGTGGACCAGCCTATTAGAGGGGCACGGTAAACCCCATTATATCTTACCTCAGTATGAGAGGCGCGGGTGGATAACTCCTGAGGCTAACACTTTTAGAGTTCACTTCACGTCAAACCACCATGTGAGGGGGAACTCAGCCAACGCTAAGGAACGACTATGTTTTCAAAATAAAAAACATGATTTATGAGTACATAACTTTTTAATGGCCTTGGCGGACTAGGTTTGGGATAGCCATCAGCCAAGGTATCCTTGATGACTGAGTATGATAGTGATTTTGGCACGAGCCAAAGTTTTAAGAAATTCATAAGCCATGTTAATACTCGATTTATATGAATTGATTTTATTTGGTTGAAACAAGTTGAAAGGTGATGAATTTCAGTATGTTAAACTGTTTTAATCTGTCTCCATTTACTCGACTTTAGATATTTTAGATGATATTTGTTTACTCACTGGCATTTTATAATCTCACCACCCTCATTTCTACCCTTTTCAGGCTCAAGATAGTCGGTAGATAGCTCATTTCATCGAGGATTACAATTGGACTGGCATCCTCAAAATATGTAGGCTTATCTCTCTAGATACTTTTGGTCATTTGTGGGCCCACGTGTCACTGCAAAATTTAATTTTATACTTTGGTTACCTATTTTACAGTATGTATGAATTTATTCAGCTTTTACGCTACGAAAATTATTTATATATAACTTTAAAAATATTGCTTTATAGGAAAATAGAATATTTTACTTAGTAGTTCTTTTATTTTATTATTATATCCGAATAATCGAAATTTCATTTTAAAGGAAGATTTTAAACTTTAAAACTCATTTTTAATTATGAATTATGTGTTTTGTACTCGTAAATTACATTTTTGCCGGTTTTAAAATTTTTGGAAAAAATAACCAAAATGCCCCTATGAGATAAAAATCATTTTTTTATTGATTTCAGTTGGAAATAGCTTAAATTCTTTTAGAACATGATATTTGGTAACGGTTGCTCACCGGGGAAAAGAGGAACTGACATTAAAGCCTTGCGGGATTTTTGTTGACATTCTGGGTAATGAGTGTCGATCGGGACAACGCGACGGTTGTCACGGGCTCGAGGGGAGTACCGGGTCGTGACATTACATAAGATTTTTGTATTTTTATTTTTATTCTTACACGTTAATGTTAAAATTTAAAAATTATTTTTTTAATATTAACATTTTATTTTATTGCGTGAAGTTAATATTTGGTTTAAGAATTCATGATACCTAGTTTCAGGGATACAAATTACTTCAAAACATTTTTTAAAAAAAACTAAATAATGAATTTTCTTTTTTACAATAAATGATATGATTTTTTGCCTTTATTCTTGCATGTTTTCATTAAGATCCTAGAAAGGTTTGTTTCAATTTTTTGGACGCATCTTACTTATTTACATTAAACTATACCTATTATTACATTCCACCACATTTAAAATTATTATAACTTATTTTAAGTTAATTACATACATTTTAGCTGCTTTATATCAAATATTTTGTGTTTTTATTCTTATCCCAAAAATTTTAAAAATTGGATTTCTTTTAAATTAATATTTTATTTTTATTGTGTGAAATTATATTTTTTTATAATAATTTTGCAGTAGCTAATTTCAGAGATACAAATTTCTTTAAAATATGATAAATAAAATAAAATATTGAGATTTCTATTTTAAGATGAATGATATGAGACTTTTTACCTTTTATTCTTACATGTTTACGTTAAAAGTTTAAGAAAGTTAATTTCAACTTTATGGTCCATCTTAATTATTTCCGTTTAAAGTATAGTGAAGTCATACTTATTTACATTTAAAGTATAAAACGGATATTAGCGGCACGAAGGTTGGCATGGAAGACTGAGGAGGAGGGTCGGGTGCTTTGGGGGGTGAAGGTGGGGGTGGGTGATCAACTGAGGAAGAGAATTGGGTGCTTTGGGGTGTGAAGGTGGGCATGGAAGATCGAGGAAGAGCACTGGGTGCTTTGGGGCGTGAAAGACTGAGGAAGAGCGTGCACCTGTGAATAGGAAAGTTTAATAAGAAGAAGAAGAGAAAGGGAGTCGTCCCTCCATCTAGCCCTGTCTTTTTTAATTTAATTTTAATTGAAAGGTAACCTGGTGACTTATATTTATCGACTATACAATAAAAAATAAAATCAATGGATTATAATGGGTTATATTAATGGTATTAATTACAGATCTAAGTATTGGTATTTAATAACCTTGCAATAAGATGATCAAAGTTAAACTTAATTTAGAAACTCCTAATTACAAACCAAGAATTAATATATAGAGTAAGATTTAGACAAACAATCCAAAAACTAGTAGAAATTTTTTCCAAACCTCACCCTTTAATAACAAATTACAAGGAATCATTTATTTTAAGATAGACTGACCCTATCAATGTAGCCAATGTTCAAGTATTTTACACTAGAATGGATCATGGTGAATTAGTCGAAAATGAGGAAAACAACGCATTAGCAAAAAGTCAAGTTTCATGATTCAATTTCCCGTGGACCACTATTTACATCATTTATTTTAGCATAAAATACCCTTATCTTTTTAAGTTTTGATTGAAATTATATGAAAGTCCATTAGTTTTCAAAATGGATATTCTGCTTCAAAAAAATATTTTTTAGTTCGACACTTAGGTCCAGCCGTTAGTCAATCGTTAGTGTTTCATCAATTTGATGACGTGACAAGAGTAAAAAGACAATTTTACCTTTGATTAATTTTAAAATTATTATTATATAATTTTATTAATTTTTTTATTAATTAAAAAAGAAACCTCCCTAGAGGGGAGCAGTAGAGCTCTTTTGGTGCTCCCCCTTTTTTTTAATTTTTAATAAATATAATAATAATTTTTAAAATTAATAAATGAAGAAAGTTCATTTTACTCTTTTCCTAATCTTTGTTAACGATATTTGCATTTTTGGAGTAAAGTGTCTATTTCGAAAACTAATAAATTTGTTTGAAATTTAGACTTAAACTTAAGAGGATGGGGATTTTTACCCTTTATTCCAATAGTAAAATATTATTAAATCTTGATCGATTTGAATTTGAGTGTAACAATGTCACATTCAACCGAAAATAATAATAATAAAATTAATCAATCTCCTAGAAATAATCACATTAATGGAGGATTCATGAACATATATAATAAAGAAAATGAATCCTTACATATATGTTCAACCTTTTCACTAATCTTTTAGTCATACAAATGTAATATTAAACAAAAAAATTAAAAGTGTCCAATTTATTTCCTGTACAATAGATCTTTGCTCTATTTAATTTTTGAATTACTGAATTTTGTTCAATGTAGTCTCTATACTTTAAAATTTTGTCCAATTTAATTCTCATGATGTGGCATAAAAAATGGATCTGCTACGTTATTATTGCCACATCAACATGTCAATGCCATGCCATCATTACCATGTCAGCATTTTAGGTCCATGTCATCTTCATGCTAGCAACATTTGACACATCAGCATCACGTTAGCATGATGATGTCAATAACAATAACAATGAAATTGGACGGCATCATGGGGAGGAACTCAATTATACATACTCTCAAAGTAAAGAGATTAAATTGATTAATTTTAAGATAGAAGGATTAAATTGTCAAAAATCCCATAGTATGAGACTTATAAATTGCTTTGACCCTTAATTAATCTAAGTGAAAAATAGTCTATAAAATGGGATGAATCGTTAATTAATTGAACGATATCTTCAAATGGGTTGTTTTGTCAAAATCGTTACTTCTATATTAACTGATTAACTGTTAAAAGGAAATGTGTATATTTTTCACTTGACTATTGAGAAAAGAAAATATATAAATTTTCACTTGACTATATATTTATGTACATATAGATTTTTCAACCATTAAATAAACTATATTTGCTGTGTATTGATTAAAAAGTAGTTAGGTGACGAAAGCATTAAAAACCTTTTACTATTAACAATGATTAAGCAAAGAAAATAAATTTTACTCAAGGCTTCCTACAGTTGGTAAAATATTGTTAAAAAAATAAAAGAACATGAAAAAGTAATATTGCCATTTTGAAAGCAATATTAATATGAATATGAAACACATTGATTTAGTCTACGAGAGTATCAAACTAATATTGTCGTAATCATAATTTAATAATATTGTTTTTTAATTTTTAATTAATAAATTAATATGAAAAAAAATATTTTATTTAAAAATTTATATTATTAAGGAATATGTTGAGAGTTTAAATAAAAATAATAATCATCTATTCAATCTATGCCTTATAATCTTCAATTCTGTTCAAAAATATAATATTTTTTAAATTTTGCTTTATTTTACATGTATAAATGTTATTTATAATTAATTTTAAAATTTTTTATCACATTTTACTATACGATACTCGATACTAAAAAAATAAAATTTTGATACATGATACGTATCTTGATTTAATAATAACAAACGTTTGAGCAACAATCTATAAAGACAAGAGGGGGTTAGTGTACTTTAATTATGAGAGGGGTATTTTTTTTATTTCAGCCTTGAATCACCTAGTTGTAATTGACAGGATTGAATAATTTGAATAATTTTTGTTGTATGTATTTTCTAATTCACAAGCAAAATATATACATAGAGCAGTACAGGTTTATCTGCATTTTAAAATTTTGATACATGATACGTATCTTGATTTAATAATAACAAACGTTTGAGCAACAATCTAAAAAGACAAGAGGGGGTTAGTGTACTTTAATTATGAGAGGGGTATTTTTTTTATTTCAGCCTTGAATCACCTAGTTGTAATTGACAGGATTGAATAATTTGAATAACTTTTGTTGTATGTATTTTCTAATTCACAAGCAAAATATATACATAGAGCAGTACAGGTTTATCTGCATTTTAAAATTTTGATACATGATACGTATCTTGATTTAATAATAACAAACGTTTGAGCAACAATCTATAAAGACAAGAGGGGGTTAGTGTACTTTAATTATGAGAGGGGTATTTTTTTTATTTCAGCCTTGAATCACCTAGTTGTAATTGACAGGATTGAATAATTTGAATAATTTTTGTTGTATGTATTTTCTAATTCACAAGCAAAATATATACATAGAGCAGTACAGGTTTATCTGCATTTTAAAATTTTGATACATGATACGTATCTTGATTTAATAATAACAAACGTTTGAGCAACAATCTAAAAAGACAAGAGGGGGTTAGTGTACTTTAATTATGAGAGGGGTATTTTTTTTATTTCAGCCTTGAATCACCTAGTTGTAATTGACAGGATTGAATAATTTGAATAACTTTTGTTGTATGTATTTTCTAATTCACAAGCAAAATATATACATAGAGCAGTACAGGTTTATCTGCATTTTAAAATTTTGATACATGATACGTATCTTGATTTAATAATAACAAACGTTTGAGCAACAATCTATAAAGACAAGAGGGGGTTAGTGTACTTTAATTATGAGAGGGGTATTTTTTTTATTTCAGCCTTGAATCACCTAGTTGTAATTGACAGGATTGAATAATTTGAATAATTTTTGTTGTATGTATTTTCTAATTCACAAGCAAAATATATACATAGAGCAGTACAGGTTTATCTGCATTTTAAAAGAGTCCTAAAGATAAGAAAAGGCTATTACAAGATAAAATCTTAGAAGATAAAATAATAATCAAATTGTTGAGGTTGTTGTAACAAAAGCAAGAGAGATTTGTGGAGAGATTAAATCTGTTGGCAAGGCTGAGTACATTGACTAACTATTTGATCTTCCACAATTTTTGAATTTCCTGCTGATAGGAGTTTATCTGATGGACATTCTCTAACAGCCCCCCGCCAAACGGTGCTCCTATTGAAGATACCGATCTTGGATCGTAGTTGACGAAAAATGATGGATGATAAGGGCTTTGTAAGAGCATCAGCAAGTTGATCTTTTGACGAGATGTGGGACACAATAAAGGACCCACGAGCCACATGATCACGAACAAAATGGTAATCAATGAAAATATGTTTCATGCGAGAGTGCAACATAAGATTAACAGAGAGATATGTTGCTCCTATGTTATCACAGAAAATTTATGGAGATGATAAACACTTAACTTGCAACTCACGAAGTAAGTTTTGAATCCAAAGAACCTTAGCAGCACAAGAAGCAAGAGCCCGATATTCTGCTTCTGTTGACGAACGAGCAACAGACTTTTACTTCTTAGAACACCAAGAAATCTCATTACCACCCAAATAGATAATGTACGCAGATGTGGATGTGCGATCATCACGATTGCCTACCCAGTCTGCATTTGTGAAGGCACTGACACAAAGTTGTTGATGGCGTCGAAGAAAGAGACCATGATAAATTGTATATTTTAAGTAGTGCAGGATTCGCTTAGCTGCAGACCAATGAGTCTCAGTAGGGGAATGCATGAACTGAGCCAGCTTGTTGACTGCATAAGAGACATCAGGCCAAGTGTGTGATAAGTATTGGAGAGTGCCAATTACCTGATGAAACTTAGTTGCATCTGTTGGTGGAGAGCCATCATGAAGCTGAAAAGACTAACTAGAGGACATAGGTGTGGTACATTCCTTGGCTCCAACCATGTTTGTGCGTTCTAGTAAGTCACAAATGTACTTGTGTTTAGTGAGAAGAAGACTAGACTTAGTCGAAAGTACCTCAATACCAAGGAAATAATGAAGGTCACCAAGATCTTTGACAGAAAATCGAGTGGCCAATGCTTTCAAGAAACATTGAAGAAATTTGTTGTCATTGCTGGTGACAATTAAATCATCTACATAGACCAAAAAATATAGTGTAATGGCATTGTTATGATAGATGAAGAGTGAGGCGTCACTTCATGAGTTAACAAAACCATAGGATAGTAAAAACCCTTTTAACTCAGTGTACCAAGCTCGTGGTGCCTATTTAAGTCCGTAAATTGCCTTTCGTAATTTACAAACAAAAGCTGGATTATTCTGATCAACAAAACCCGGTGGTTGATGCATATAAACTTTTTCAGACAATGTACCATTAGAAAAGCATTATTGACATCTAACTGACGGAGTGGCCAATTATTGGATGATGCAAGAGCAAGAATAAAGTCGAATTGTTGTTGGCTTAACAACCGAACTAAAAGTGTCATGAAAATCAATACCAGGGCATTGGTGAAAGCCTTTGGCAACAAGACGTGCTTTGTACCTAGAGATTGAGCCATCGAGATTCCGTTTTATTTGAAAAACCCATTTGCATCCAATGACATTTTGAGAGGATGAAGAAGGAACTAGTTCCCATGTTCCATTTCGAAGAAGTGCTGTAATTTCATCTGACATGGCTTGCCTCCATCCAACTTGTTTAATTGCTTGTGTGACACATGTGGGTTCAATAGAATCAATAAGAGCATGATTAGTAGATGTTTGATAAAGACATACGGATTTGAAAATGTTATTTTTGGAGTGAGTAATCATGGTGTGAGATGGAGGTTTCGAAATTGAAGAAGTTGAGGTTGTTGAAAAAAGAGGTATTGAATGTGCGACTGAAGGATGAGTAACATCTGTTCTAGAAGAATTAGAGAGAGGAAGTGAAGAAGAGATATTAGTTAAAGGAAAAGATTTAGTGCCACGATCCGAAACTCCCATCGAGCCCGTGACAACCGCCGCGACATCTCGATAGGCACTCATTACCCCAAATGCCGATCGAAACCCCTCAAGGCTTAGCATTAGCTTCCGCATCTCCCTAGTGAGCGACAGTTATTAAATCTCACATTTCAAAAAAAAATCATAAGTCATTTCCAAATCAAAACAATAAAATATTACTTTCTATCTCACAGGGGCATTTTCGTCATTTTACTTCGAAAATACCGAAACTCACCAAAAACATGGTGTAAAAGCTAAATATATTCATACATACTTTAACTCAAATAACTGACGAATAAAATTACTTTTACAGTGACACGTGGGCCCCTAACTGACTAAGAAGATGTAGGGCTACGAATCCTTACTTTCTAGGATGCAACTCCGAGATTAATTCTCGTCTTAATCAACTATCAATAAATTCTCCTGAGCTTGAAAAATGGATAGGAAGAGGGGTGAGATTATGATTACATAATCCCAATGAGTAAACAATTACCATAAAAAACATCTAAAGCCGAGTAGATGGAGACAATATAAAAATGTTATATCTTAATAATGTTCATAACACAAATTTCATTTCAATCTATACCAAACAATTTCTTTTCATCAAAATTTCCCGGCTTATGAATTTCTTAAACTTGGCCCGTGCCAATATCATTCTCGCGAGTACCTTGGTCAAGATATCCCACTGAGACTGCCAAGGCTGTTAAATGTCCCTTACCCATAAACATGTTTTCGCATCTGACAAATAGCCGTTCCTTAGCGTTGGCTGAGTCTCACTCTCACGTGGTGGTCCGAACGTGAGGCGCACTCAAATCTTACCTCAGGAGATACTTCATCCAACATCTCTCCCCAGAGGTAATTCTATAATTGGGTTACCGTACCCCTCTCATACGCAGTCCACGGAAACCCCCACCACTCCAGTTACCGTTTAATATACCACCAGACTCATAAAATTTTCAGTAGCATAATATGACAATTAAAATTAATCCAATCTACCGAGACCAATCCAAAACTGTTCATATATTTCATGCCAACCCCAAAAATTTAGCCATCATTCTACCATAGTGTCATAAGCCCCAATTTCAATAACATATAAAATCATAAATTTCAACACAGTCTCCATATACTCAATTTTCCCAAAACAATATTTAATTTCAAAACTAATATAAATCTCATTGTTATAAAAAAAACATTTTAACTGGAAAACATAATATTTTATAACTTAAACTCACAATTCAATAAAAGCATCAAACAAGTATAATTACTCTAGATATTTAAGAAGATAAATTGTCAACTCACAGTATTAGGAGTAGAAATACTCCCATTTTCAATCTGTGGGTACAGTCCTTTACCCGTATCCAATGGCTCACTACCTAGCCATAATCCATGACACATATTCCAATTAAATTATGTCTAACAGTCATAAGCTATTTCAGGCTCGATGTATATGTATGATATGATATGTAACTTATTCGACTACCGCTTAAATGCGATGCTGACCTAATTCGGCCTATTGCCCGATTAAATTACTAACGCGTCCAATTTAATCTCAAATTAATTTTTTTCAGTTTCTATACCTCAATTGCACCCAAATTGACTTAATGTTCCTCAGTGTGGTGCAAATTATCAGTCTCGGTAGTAAATTATGAAAATACCCCTAGTGGGTAAAAATTCGTATTTTTGCTCCGAAAATTCCCATTATTTTTCTAGGCTCATAATTTATCATTATTCATCATAATTCCTCAAATAAATATCAAGATCATCAGCCAATATTCCCCTAGAAAATTCTGTCAATAATGGTAAGGGAGGAAAATGAATTCTTTTCTTGTTGTTTTGTTTCTAAATATGCTAAACTAACTTAAAACACTAACATAACTTAAAATCAAATTAATCTAACTTCATTCTCTCTCCATACCCATTTGGGCAGCCATGAATTCACCATGAAAACATGAAATCTAACCATGAAAAATAAGGAGAAAAGCATGGGAAAGGTAGATCACAAGTCAAAATCAAGAACTTTTACCTTTTGTCACTTGTTTCCTTGAATTTTCACCAATTTTCCCTTGAATTTCTCCACCTAGGTTTTTGTTTTTCTTTTCCCCTTTGTTTTCTTGCTATGGCCGGCCAAAATGAAGAGAAAATGGTGGTGTGGGCTGATTTTTATAGTTAAATAATATAATAATCTAAACTTGCCACATGTCACTACATTATTCGTCTATTTTTTTAAATTCTTATCTTTTAAGCTTTAAATCTCCACCACACATTATTCCTTCAAATATCCATAACTTAGATAAAATTCTCAGACTTATCCAAAGTCTTGGTGAAGTAATTTTTGAAATTTACACTTTTGCCCTCGTAAAAGTCTAAAATTACATTTTTACCCCAAAAATTGAAAAATTGCCCATAGACATATTTTTCATCCTTTATACTCATACCATTCTCCAATTTGTCAAATGTGATCTAAATTCTCTCCAAATCTCAAATTTTGTCCGCGGTTGGAAAAATTATGATTTTGCCCCTACACTCTAGAAATCACCGGAATTAAACTTTTTCACTTTTAAACCTCAAATTATACTCCAATAAGTCAAATGGACCAAAAAAAATCATTTCTAAAGATTTTCATTTTGTCCCCAAGTGGCAAATGACCATTTTTGCCCCTAGATAGTGAAAATTCCGGTTTGACTCCAAATTGATCCTTGAACTCTGAATTACCATTTTGAGTCATCCCTAAACTGTGAAACTCTTAATTTCACCTTAAAATTCCTATTTGAACTAGTTGAGGCTTAATCAACGTAATGATACCATTAGGGGTAATATCGTCTTTTAACGATTTTTCAAACTTCCTAAATACGTAACCATTCTATTGAGCATGTAAATGACGTCGTAATTATTTTATAGAACAGGGTTTGACAACACTACCCCCCTTAAAATAAAATTTTATCCTCAAAATTTCTCTTATCAACTCAAAGAAAAGGTGGGGTATTTTCTTCCATTATTTTCACATACTTCCTATTTATCTCATAGGTATAGAATATCAATCTTCTTAATAATATTAATCCATCTCGTACAGCTTAACCATGCTATAAATCACATTTCCTTGACATTATCTCCTTAACTATTTCCCAGAGTCTCTTATGTTCACATAGTTCAATTTTTGATAAAATTTCTTATCATTGTACTACCTACATCACTTATCATATATTAAGTTTGAATCTTAATTCACTGAAAATCATTCTTCATTTTAGTTGATCACAATATCGACCCCACATATATGTATCTGCCTTATAATCCCATTTATGCTTCCAAGATCTATCTTGATTTGATCATTGAATACGATGCAATATCACAATTCCTCAGAGTCATCCCTTTGTCCTCAATCATCTTTCATGCCTCTATATTGCTTTGTATCCCATCCTCATACTTATGTGACATGTCAGTCATGAGTCTAACTTGACTGTATAGCCATTTGCTCCTTAAGCTTTAATGTTTTCTCATTGCGAAAAGTCTTTCGAATTTATCACATCAGAGTATTCATAAGGTGGATACATATCCATATTTTATAGTTCAAGGTCTAACACAGTGAACACTGTCTCATCATTAAAGTTCTACCCTTATCTATCGATCATAGCTCCCTTGCACACTTACCTATACATTCCTGGGTTACCTACAAGCCACTCATGGCCATCCAACTTTTGCCCTCTTATAGTAAGTCAAACTAATATATTCTCTTATGCTTTTCCATACGCTTCCTTTTTATAATCACATAACTTAGTGCTTGCTTTTACAAGATCCACGGCAGAACTTCTCTTGAGTATTTCCTTAAGGATATCTATCTTAAACTTATGTCTCATAACATGTGATCACTTAATCCGTAACTTAACCATTTATATGGCATTCTCTTCGGGGCCCACTCCAAGGTATTGTTATATTTGTATCGATCCCTTTGGCTTCCCGGCCCTACAAGACCGCATACACCAAGTATCGAACCCCAGACCTTTTACTTTCCCCGTAGGGAATGCCTTTAACTCATTCATATCGATACCTTCCAAAACCTTAAAACTCCAATTACCAAAACTTAGAATCAAGTTCAATGACCTCAAATTAACTCGTGAATTCAACTTCACACCTATCTCATTTTATTCATGCGTCTTAGACATGAAGTGTTCTTAGCACCGCGGCACGGTGGCTATTGGAGTTTACTTGATCAATGTTATTCATCTATATTTAAGGTTACTACACTAATCATTCTCAACCGTTTGGTTTCCCTTTAAGCTTACGTCACAATTTCCATAACCATTTATATCCTCTTGTGCTTATCACATATAATAAGTAAAATAGATATTTTCAAATTCATCTCATCCTATTCAATTTAACCTGACTTAACCTAACTAGGGGCCACGCAGTGTCAGTGTGGATTTCTTAAAACAACTTTAAAACCGAAAACTTTAAAATCCAAAGTTTTAAAATCAAAATCTTTGATCTTTAAACCATGCTCTGATACCAATAAAATTGTCACGATCAGGAACTCCCATCGAGCCCGTGACAACTGTCGCGACGTCCCGATAGGTACTCATTACCCCGAATGCCGATCGAAACCCCACAAGGCTTAGCATCAGCTTCCTCATCTCCCTAGTGAGCGACAGTTATTAAATCTCACATTTCAAAAAAAAAATCATAAGTCATTTCCAAATCAAAACAATAAAATATTACTTTCTGGCTCACAGGGGCATTTTAATCATTTTTCTTCGAAAATACCGAAACTCGCCAAAAACATGGTGTAAAAGCTAAATATATTAATACATACTTTAAATAAAATAACTGAAGAATAAAATTATTTTCACAGTGACACGTGGACCCCCAACTAACTAAGAAGATGTAGGGCTACGAACCCTTACTTTCTAGGATGCAATTTCGAGATTAATTCTCGTCTTAATCAACTATCAATAAATTCTCCTGAGCCTGAAAAATGGATAGGAAGAGGGGTGAGATTATGATTACATAATCCCAGTGAGTAAACAATTACAATCAAAAGCATCTAAAACCGAGTAGATGGAGACAATATAAAAACGTTATATCTCCATAATGTTCATAACACAAATTTCGTTTCAATCTATATCGAACAATTTCTTTTCATCAAAATTTTCCGGCTTATGAATTTCTTAAACTTGGCCCGTGCCAATATCATTCTCGCGGGTACCTTCGTCAAGATATCCCACTGAGACAGCTAAGGCTGTTAAATGTCCCGTACCCATAAACATGTTTTTGCATTTGACACACAGCTGTTCCTTGGCGTTGGCTGAGTCTCACTCTCACATGGTGGTCCGAACGTGAGGCGCACTAAAATCTTACCTTAGGAGATACTTCATCCAACATCTCCCCTTAGAGGTAATTATATAATTGGGTTACCGTACCCTTTTCATAGGCAGTCCACGGAAACCCCCACCACTCCAGTGACCGTTTAATATACCACCAAACCCATAAAATTTTCAGTAGCATAATATGGCAATTAAAATTAGTCCAGTCTACCGAGACCAATCCAAAACTGTTCATATATTTCATGCCAACCTCAAAAATTTAGCCATCATACTACCATAGTGTCATAAGCCCCAATTTCAATAACATATAAAATCATAAATTTCAACACAATCTCCATATACTCAATTTTTCCAAAGCAATATTTGATTTCAAAATCAATAAAAATATCATTTTTATAAAAAAAATATTTTAATTGGAAAACATAATATTTTATAACTTAAACTCACCATTCAATAAAAGCATCAAACAAGTATAATTACTCTAAATATTTAAGACGATAAATTGTCCACTCACAATATTAGGAGTAGAAATACTCCCATTTTTAGTCTGCGGGTATAGTCCTTTACCTGTATCCAATGGCTCACTACCTAGCCATAATCCATGACACATATTCCAATTAAATTGTGTCTAACAGTCATAAGCTATTTCAGGCTCGATGTATATGCATGATATGATATGCAACTTATCCGACTACCGCTTAAATGCGGTGCTAATCTAATTCGGCCTATTACCCGATTAAATTACTAACGCATCCAATTTAATCTCAAATTAATTTTTTTCAGTTTCTATACCTCAATTGCACCCAAATTGACTTAATGTTCCTCAGTGTGGTGCAAATTATCAGTCTCGATAGAAATTACGAAAATACCCCTAGTGGGTAAAAATTCATATTTTTGCTCCGAAAATTCTCATTATTTTTCTAGGCTCATAATTCATCATTATTCATCATAATTCCTCAAATAAACATCAAGATCATCAGCCAATATTCCCCTAGAAAATTCAGCCAATAATGGTAAGGGAGGAAAATGAATTCTTTTCTTGTTGTTTTGTTTCTAAATATGCTAAACTAACTTAAAACACTAACATAACTTAAAATCAAATTAATCTAACATCATTCTCTCTCCATACCCAATTGGGCAGCCATGAATTCACCATGAAAACATAAAATCTAACCATGAAAAATAAGGAGAAAAGCATGGGAAAGGTAGATCACAAGTCAAAATCAAGAAATTTTACCTTTTGTCACTTGTTTCCTTGAATTTTCACCAATTTTCCCTTGAATTTCTCCACCTAGGTTTTTGTTTTTCTTTTCCCCTTTGTTTTCTTGCTATGGCCGGCCAAAATGAAGAGAAAATGGTGGTGTGGGCTGATTTTTATAGTTAAATAATATAATAATCTAAACTTGCCACATGTCACTACATTATTCATCCATTTTTTTAAATTCTTATCTTTTAAGCTTTAAATCTCCACCACACATTATTCCTTCAAATATCCATAAATTAGATAAAATTCTCAGACTTATCCAAAGTCTTGGTGAAGTAATATTTGAAATTTACAGTTTTGCCCCCGTAAAAGTCAAAAATTACATTTTTACCCCAAAAACTGAAAAATTGCCATAGATATATTTTTCATCCCTTATACTCATACCATTCTCCAATTTGTCAAATGTGATCTAAATTCTCTCAAAATCTCAAATTTTGTTCGCGATTGGAAAAATTACAATTTTGCCCCTACACTCCAAAAATCACCGGAATTAAACTTTTTCACTTCTAAACCTAAAATCATACTCCAATAAGTCAAATGGACCAAAAAAAATCTTTTTTAAAAATTCCCATTTTATCCCCAAGTGGCAAATGACCATTTTTACCCCTAGATAGTGAAAATTTTGGTTTAACTCTAAATTGATCCTCGAACTCCGAATTGCCATTTTGAGTCATCCCTGAACTGTGAAACTCTTAATTTCATATTAAAATTCCTATTTGAACTAGTTGAGGCTTAATCGACT
The DNA here is from genome assembly GCF_053813885.1 of Theobroma cacao. Lineage (NCBI taxonomy): Eukaryota > Viridiplantae > Streptophyta > Magnoliopsida > Malvales > Malvaceae > Theobroma > Theobroma cacao. The sequence continues at coordinate 34,703,158 of NC_142647.1, read as the reverse complement.
TAATGATACCATTAGGGGCAATATCGTCTTTTAACGATTTCTCAAACTTCCTAAATATGTAACCATTCTATTGAGCATGTAAATGACGTCGTAATTATTTTATAGAACAAGGTTTGACATTTAGTAATGGAGGTACCTGACCCAACAGAAAAAGACGACAATAAAGTTGTGAGTGGCTGTGACAAAGTATGCAGCGGAGTTGTCGTGGCTGTTGTTGCTGATGTTTGAGACATAGTGGTGGGCAGGGACAGTTTTTGTGATGGAAAGACATTGACAGAAGGATACCAAGTATGTGCATAGATATTATAAGAATTAGTGGCAAAAGTTTTAGACAAAGGAAATTCAGTTTCAATAAATCGAACATGACGAGAAATGTAGATCTTGTTTGTTGTGATATCCAAACAAAGGTATGCACTTTGATTAAGTGAATAGCCAAGAAAAAGACACGGATAAGACTTGGGTTCGAGTTTATTGGAATTATATGGTTTTAACCAGGGAAAGCACAAACACCCAAAAACTCTTAATTTGTCGTAATTGGGTTTTCTGTGAAACAATTTTTCATAAGGAGAAGAAAAAGTAATGATAGGAGTAGGAAAACGATTGATTAAGTAGAAAGCTATTTGAAAAGCATAAGACCAATATTTAGAAGGTAGTTTAGCTTGATGAAGAAGAGTTAATCTAGTGTCCACTATGTGTTTATGACGTCTTTCAGCAGTCCCATTATGTTGAGGTGTGTGAGGTGGTGTTTTGAGGTGTTGAATACCCATTGTGCATAAGAAATCTTTTAAAGCAGTATATTTTCCACCACCATTTGAGTAAACAGAGATAATGGAACGTTTAAAATTTTTTTCAACCATAGCCTTATATTGACGAAAGACAGTAAACATATTAGACTTTAGGCACAAGGGATATAACCAAAAATACTTTGTAAAGTGATCAACAAAGATGACATAGTAGTAGAATCCATCAACAAATTGAATAGGAGAAGGTCCCCAAATATTAGTGTAGATTAAATCAAGGGGCCCATTACTTTCTAAGGTTGATTCACCAAAAGGAAGACATTGGCCTTTATTACATAAATAGGAGTCACATAAAAGGTTTAAGTGCAAAGGTGTTGAAAGTGAAACTAAACCAAAATGAACAAGAGATTTAATTGTTTTTAGAGATGGATGTCCAAGACGTCCATACCAAATCACTAGAGATGTTGAAGGAGTGGTGCTAGTAGAGCCACGGCTAAATTTTTAGTTGCACCTTCTGTAGTCGGTCACTCATAAAGATCATGCCGATTCTTTGCGCGGAGTAGAGGTGTCCTTGTGCAAAGATCCTTGACAAGAAAATAAGAAGGAAAAAATTCAATAGAGGTTTGATTAGTTTAACAAAATTTAGCAACAAATATTAAGTTTTGTTTAATAGATGGGACACACAAAACATTAGATAAATTGAAAGAGGAAGGAAAGTAAATTGAGGTTGTGTGAGTTATTTTTAAACCTGAACCATCACCAATTTGAATGTCATTTGGGCCCTCATAAGGTTGATGAAGAGAAAGATTAGACATATTCGAGGTAACATGATGAGATGCACCTAAATCGACTATCCATTGAGTAGGAGCTGAAGAATAAGTGGTAACATGATGGGCAGAAGGACGTTGTGATCGAAGCTGAGGAAACAATTTAAAACATCTTTTGGCATCATGACTGCGCTTACTACAAAATTGACAAACAACTGAGTTTGAATTGGAATTATAAGAGTTGGTGGGTTTATATTATTTATTTGTAGAAACAGGATTGGGAAGTAAACCAAGTGCAGAGGAAGGAGATAAAGACTTAGTAGGATGGTAGGAGGAAGAAGATGTTTTGGCTAGATTTGTAGTTGGTGGAGTTGGATCAAGATATTGTTTTTCATTGTGAAAAAGGAAAGGTTCATGATCAATGATTTTATCAAACAATTCTTAGAATGGAACAACAGTGTCTCGAGTTCTCATGGTAGTGATAAGTTCCTTGTAGGTCGGACCAAGACCATGAGTGGTGTAAACAAGAAGATCAGCATCACTTGGTGGATCACCAAGAACAATTAGTTCTTCTGCAATCTGTTTAATGGAAATAAGAAAGTCAGTGATAGAAAAAAATCCACGAGTAATTGAAGTAAGCTTGTCCTTAAGATGAATAATATGAGTAGTCGATCTCTTGGAATAAAGACGGGAGAGACAAGTCCAGGCCTTTTGGCTGGTTTTGGCAGAGGAAAAAAGTGGAATGACCCCCTCACTTAGAGAGGCAAAGATTGCATGTAGAAACAGTTGATCTTGACGACACCATGGAAGATAATTTGGATTTGAAACTATTTTACCATTCTGAACCACCGTTGTAAAAGGACAGGGAAAGTTGCCATCAAGATACCCAAGAAGATCCAAGCCTAACAAAAGAGCATTAAATTGAGCCTTCCATGAGAAATAATTAAGTGACGTGAGTTTGAGAAGCAGTTGAGCAGTAGCATTAATTGTTATTAAATTTTTGGTAGGATTGGAAGAATTAGCAACAATTGATGAGTTATCAGTAGACAAATCAAAAGCCATTTTAGTCGAAAGAAAAAAAGCTCGTTAGAGATGAGGCTTTGATACCATGACAGGATTGAATAATTTGAATAATTTTTTTTGTATGTATTTTCTAATTCACAACCAAAATATATACATAGAGCAGTACAGGTTTATCTGCATTTTAAAAGAGTCCTAAAGATAAGAAAAGGCTATTACAAGATAAAATCTTAGAAGATAAAATAGTAATCAAATTGTTGAGGTTGTTGGAACAAGAGCAAGAAAGATTTGTGGAGAGATTAAATCTATTGGCAAGGCTAAGTACATTGACTAACTATTTAATCTTCCACAATTTTTGAATTTCCTACTGATAGGAGTTTATCTGATGGACATTCTTTAACAGTAATATCGAATATTATATTGATTACTGAATGATACTAATCAAGTTGAAGTTGCTGCAAAGTACACCATAAAATTTGATAATCAACACTAAACAAAGGATGCATTTCATTTCATGACATCTTACATGTAACAATAATGTTAGAAATCAATCATGTTGTTTTATCAATATGTATGTTTTTCATTATTTTATTATTTATATATAATATTTTTATTATTAAAAATTAGGTTTTGGGTGTTTTGCATAATTGATGAATATTGATTTTTTTTAGTGTCATGATTAAAAATTTTTGAAAATAGAAAAATTTTATATAGATGGGTAATGTTGAAAATATTTTTTATAAATGATCCAAATAAAAAAAATATTTTCAACAGTTTATCCAAATAACATAAAATATTAAATTTTTTATTAAAATGTTTTGCAAAGAATTTTTTTTTATAGTTATTTTTAGGTTATCAAATGGATCCAAGATATGAAAAAAATGACAAATTATACAAGTGAATTTAATCCTTATGCAATAACTTGTAACAATTGAATTCTTATCCTATTCAAAAACTAACAATATCAGTCCAATCATTAACGGTGTTAAAATTTTTCTGTTATCTATGCTTACATAGTATTTAATTGTATGGACATGACATATTTTTATTGATGTGATATTGAATTTGATGATAAGACAATGATAATGTATAATGGTTGGGGATGCAAACAAAGCTGAATTGATGATCGTCAAATAGGCTTTCTTTCAGTTTGTTGCTTTTGCATGGGTGAATTCTTATGACTTGATGATTGAATCTGAGTCCTTGAAGGCACTTAAGTGGATTGCTTCTCCTATTAAGGCACCTTAGAGTCTGAGACATATCATTTTTCACATGTAGTGTTGGGAATCTAAAGTCCATGCTTGGTCAATTGTTCACACTCTAAGATTAGGAAACTCCAACAAGACTTCCTTGCACTTTCTTGATAATATTTTGAGTAATTGAATGGTTGGCTATAGATGATTGGCTTGTTGATTTTTATTTCTCGTTGTTCTTTGGCTTTGTTGGAATTTTGCTAGTTCCCCTGTTACGCGGTGATTGATGCCTTATTTTGTCTAGTTCTCTCTTGCTTGGCTTTGGTGATTGACGCCTGCTTCTCTCCTGTCTGACTTTGTGTAGTAACGTGCTGAGTCCGAGAACCCCGATTGCTAGACATCAGCTAAAGTAAAATACCTAGGAGTCACCACCAATCTTTTTTATCTAGGTGTGATTGGCCACCTATTAACCCGATTCTAATCGATGAAGTCCTAAATTAATTTTATATCCATCGGAAGAACTAGAATTGGTCCACATTTTTTAGAAATGGGTTCGAGAGTGCGGTTACGCAAAGAGAATGGTTAACACCTTTGTGGCGCCCGTTCCACGAACGATACCATTTAATCTTAAGTTATCCTATTGTAGCCTACTATTTATTTTATTCCTATATTTCCTTAATCCTTGCTTATTAGTTAATTCTTTATTATGTTAGCTGATTGAGTCTTTTATTCAGTTTCACGAATGCACATGATGCAATAGTAAAATGATGTTATGATTTGTGCAATTTTAAATGATGAAGTCAGTAATATTTTATTAGAAAATCATTCGTAGACCATCCCACGCTTTCGTGAAGTCTCGAAATTTTCCTCACCTAGGGATTTCTCGAGAAAAACTCGTCTCTACAAGCTCTTTAAGGAAATCCCATCATCGAAACTCCCGGCCATTAACAAGATAATCGTGGCATGCTATGATAGGATAAAATGATGATATCTACATGAATGTGTTTATTAACTTAGTTGGTTCGTTATTCATGCAATCAAATGTTTAATAATTTAAGGTGATTTATTACTTTATTCATATATTTACTATTATTTATGATTTTTTTCTAATGTATATTATTTTTAACAATGATTATTTGAGTTAATGAGTATTGGACTATAGAGTTCGGATTTATCTCGATGCTTCGGTGAAAATTCGTTTCAAATTCTGCACCTAAGAAATCTACCAAAAGAGGTAACTCTTTATCCTTTTAAGTGAAATTCCATCATCGGATCACTCAAAATAATCATTTCATTTTTTATAAAAATTATATTTACATCATGTATTTTTTTGTTATATTTATGAGTATCTAAATCTATTTATAATATAAATATTTCTTTCTTTCTTTTTTTTCTTCTATCCTTCTCATTCACTTATTATTATTATTATTGGTTGATTTTTTTTGTTTATTTTGATTTCTTAAATATATTTTCTCTTATTTATTATTTTATAAATATATATATAATCTTGTAAAAATATTTATTGCATGCTAATAAAATTAATACTAATAATAACATGCAAACCCAAATAACAAAATATCTAAACTTATCTAAAATTTTGAGCCAAATGAAGCCCAAATGAACTCAATCCACAAGAGCCCACAAGTTTTTCTTCTCTTCTTTTTCCTTCTTATTTCTTGGCTAACTTTCTTTGTCTCATTTTTCCTTTTTTTGTTCTTTTTTCTTTCTTTTTTTTCTTCCTTTCCTTCTTTTTCTCTCTTTTCCTTTCCCTTTGGGAGGCGTCTTCCCTCCTACACTCTTTTTTTCTTTCCTTGGCTTTCTCTCCCCATCGCTTCTTTATTTCTCTCTCTTTCTTTCCTTTTCTCTTTCTCTTTCTTCTTCTCTCCTTCTCTTATCCTCCAGTCGGCTTCTCTTCTCTCTCTTTCCTTCTCTCAAACTTCTAGTCATCGATCCGCTCTCTCTCCATCAAACTCCCAAAAGCCTCATCTCCTTTTCACCTTCCCTACTGCCGACCCCCTATCACCATTTTTAGATCTATCTCTTCTTCTTTTTCTTTTGATTTCTTTTTTATATTTTTCTGGTTTCATTTTTTGTTGTAATTTTTGTATCTTTTGTTTGATTGTGGCTAGGGTAGCCTACTGGTAGTTTAGTTTTTTTTTATTTTTGGTTTTTTTTATTTTTGGCTTGAAAGATTTGTGTTTTTGGTTGTTTAAATCAGGTTTTCTTGGTTTTTGTTTGAAATGTTTTCTAGATCGTTTCTTTTGAAAGATTGGGTTTTCTAGGTTGTTTTTCGGCTTCTCCAAAAACTTTTCCCTTTGCCTCTCTTTAACCAAAGTTTTTAGGGTTCTTATAGAACCCAATTGTCCAAGGCAATCATGCTCTTCTCAACATGAATTTCGGATGGGTAGTCTTTAAGTCAAAAACAAATCCACCGAAAATGACCCAAAATCCCAGCCATCTGAGGAGCATTCAATGCTCTGTATTTTATTGACAATGGAGGCCAAGCGTGCTTCTAGCTTTTTTTTTAATTTTGGTTTAATTTATTTATTTTATTTTATTTATCAAGAAAGGTGTCTACAGTTTTCCCTCTTTGCACATTCTTGAGAATCAAGAACAGTGCAAAGACGTAGATACCGTATTCAATTTATCTTGAGGCAAGTTTGATATATGCAATTTGATCTAAGCTTGACCTATCTCAAAACAAGTTTGATTTAGAAGCAATGAAATCCCTAAGCTTGACCTAAGTTCTAAAAAATGAAATTTCTAAGTTTGATTTAGGCGCGACCTATTTCAAAATAGGTTATATTTAAAAATTGAAATTTTTAGACTTAATCTAGGCTCGATTTATCTAAGAACAAGTTCGATTTAAAAATTGAAATTCCTAGACATAATCTAGGCTCGACCTATCTAAGAACAGGTTCAATTTAAAAATTGAAATTCCTAGTCTTTATCTAGGGTCGACCTATCTCACAACAGGTTCGATTGAAATTTCTAGACTTAATCTAAGCTCGACCTATCTCACAACAGGTTCTATTTAAAAATTGAAATTCCTAGACCTAATCTAGGCTCGACCTATCTCACAATGGGTTCGATTTAAAAATTGAAATTTTTAGACTTAATCTAGGCTCGACCTATCTCACAACAAGTTTGATTTAAAAATTGAAATTCCTAGACTTAATCTAGGCTCCACCTATCTCACAACAGGTTCGATTTAAAGATTGAAAATGAAAAACTCAAATCCTTTCCTTAAAGTTTTACAATCTCAACAATTTAGGTTGGGTGAATTCCTGCTTTTGAAGCTCAAAACATGATCATGTGCATGGCTAGGTATGTGTGCATTGTAGAATGCTTTCATGTTTCTAATTCATTAAGGTTCCTTGACCCTTCTCTTGCTTCATCCAATTTTTCCATTACAGCTTTCAATCATCTTCATCTGTACCTCTCTTCATCGACTGACATTCTTGATTTTCTTGAGGCGTGCCTTCTTTTGACACTTAACCGCCTCTGTTCTCTTTTCCTTTTTTTGATATTGAAGTTCCATTTTCTTTTTTACATCATCTTTAAGTTTTTCATTAAACAACAAATGTAATTTCTTGCTTAATTAGTTCATTTCCTTACCAGTCATCATTCATTTCCATGACAATCATCATGCTAGATTATGTACTAGTGGATAGCAAGGCTTGAGATATAGAAGCGAAAAAGAATTTCATATATGAAAATTCAAATAATTCAAGGAAAAGAGAATTTACAGGGCAAACATTAGATCTTTTAAGTAATGAACACTCAGACAATTCATAGAAAGCAATCTGATTTCTGACTTCAAGAATCGTCCTCAATTGATGCCTTGAACAAATCTGTAGGTTGCAGACTTCATAACTTCCTCTGTTTTACGAAATTGTGGAGCTCCATTCACAGTGTATTTTTACCTCAGTCTTGTTCTCCATCTGGGCTGGCATCTTTAAATTTCAATATAACTCTCTAATTTTTAGCCTCAAGCTGCCTTTTTTGGGTTTTCAGCGTAAACCTCCCCCCTTTTGGGTACAAGTTGCATTTTTCGAGTTTTTAACACGAACCCCCTCTTTTTTATTTATATATTTTTTCTCTCTTTTTTTTTTGTTTTTTTAAGCATAGTATTTCTTTACCGCATCTGCATTTATCGGATTAGGCAAGTCTCTTCCATCCATGTTGGTTAAAATTAAGGCTCCTCCTTAAAAAGCCTTTTTCCCCACATATGGTCCTTCTCAGTTCGGTGCCCATTTCCCACGAGAATCATTTTGGTTAGGGAGTATCCTTTTGAGGACCATTTCCCCTTCTCGAAATTGCTTGGGATGAACTTTTTTCTCGTATGCTTGCATTATCCTTCGATGGTACATTTGGCCATGACAAAGAGCCGCAAGCCTTTTTTCCTCAATCAGATTCAATTATTCATAGCGAGAGCGAATCCACTCAGCATCTTCTAATTCTGTTTCCATAAACACTCTTAAGGATGGGATTTCCACCTTAATGGGTAGCACCGCCTCCATTCCATATACTAATGAATATGGGGTTGTCCTTGTGGAGGTACACACAGAAGTTCGATATGCATGCAAAGCAAAAGGAAGTTTCTCATGCCAGTCTTTATAAACTTCAGTCATCTTTTCGACAATTCTTTTGATATTTTTGTTGGCTACTTCTATCGCTCCATTCATTTTTGGACGGTAAGTTGTTGAGATATGATGTTTGATCTTGAACTCATCACAAACCTTCTTTACCATCACACCATTCAAATTACTTGCATTGTCGATAATAATTCTTTCTAGAAGTCTATACCTATATATTATTTCCTTCTTAATGAACTTACATACGACTTTCTGTGTTACATTGGCATAGGAAGCCACTTCTACCCATTTCGTGAAGTAATCGATAGCCACTAATATGAATCGATGTCCATTTGAGGCTTTTGGAGTAATGAGCCCAATCACATCCATCACCCATATTGAAAAAGGCCAAGGCGCTGTGAAAAAGTGTAACAGGGATGGTGGAGCATGGATTTGGCATTTGTGGCACTTCCGAGCAAAGTTTATACAATCTGCTTCCAATGTCAACCAATAGTATCCAACTCTCATAATTTGTCTGGCTAACATATGTCCATTGGCATGAGCTCCACATGATCCCTCATGGACTTTTTCCATTATATTATTAGCTTTGACTGTATCCACACATCTGAGGAGAATTTGTTCCCGGTTTCTTTTGTAGAGTATTTCCCCGTTGAGGTAAAAACCCATTGCTAACCTTTTGAGAAATCTCTTGTCATTCTCTGTGGCCTTCTCCAGATACACTTGGTGTTTAATGTATTGCATGATATCATAGTACCATGGTTTGCCATCAACTTCTTCTTCAACATTCAAACAATGTGCAAAAACGCCCCGAATTCCCAAATTAAAAGGATGTATGTCCACCCCGTTATTTATTATGAACATTACTGCTTGAGTGGCTAGAGCATCGGCAATTTGGTTCTCTTCTCAAGGCAAATGATTGAAGCTAATTTTCTTCAATTGTTTACTTAATTCTACAACTAGCTTTTGATATGGAACTAGTTCAGAATCTCTAGTTTTCCATTCACCTCTCATTTAACATATCACTAAAGTCAAATCTCTGTAAACCTCTATCGTGTCGACCTTCATGTCAATTGTCGCTTGTAATCCCATTACCAACGCCTCATACTCTGCCATATTATTAGTGCAGTTGAAATTCAATTTTGTCGTGGCTAGATAATACTTTTCGTCTAGAGAAATCAACACTACTTCAATTCCATGCCCCAAAGCATTGGATGCCCCATCAAAATACATCTTCTAGGGATTAAGTTTGTTGGGACCCTCATTTTTTATGTGCAAGATGGCCATCAAATCTTCGCCTGGAAAATCGAAACTTACGAGTTCATAATCCTCAATAGCTCGATCTGCAAGGAAATTAGTGATGATGCTCCCTTTGATTAATTTTTGGGATACATAAACAATATCATATTCAGACAGTAGAACTTGCCATCATGCTATTCTTCCAAACAAGAAAGATTTCTCAAAAATATACTTGATGGGATCTAATTTTGCCACCAACCATGTTGTATGATACAACATATATTGCCGGAGCCTCTGGGCAGTCCACGCAACGCACAACACATCTTTTCAAGCTTAGAGTATTTGGACTCATACTCCATGAATTTCTTGCTCAAGTAGAATATGGCTTGTTCTTTCTTTTCTGATTCATCATGTTGCCCCAATACACACCCCATGGAATTTTTGTTCACAGTCAAATACAAAATAAGAGATTTTCCAATCGTCAATGGTACCATCACTGGTGGATTTATGAGATACTCTTTGATTTTTTCAAAAGCTATTTGACATTCTTCATTCCACTCTCTTGGGTCTCACTTTCGGAGCAGTTTGAAAATTGGATCACATTTGAAGGTGAGTTGGGATATAAATCGAGCAATGTAATTCAACCTCCCTAAAAATCCTCTCACTTCTTTCTGCGTTTCAAGAGGTGGCAACTCTTGAATAGCTCGTATTTTATCTGGGTCCACTTTAATTCTTTTTTCACTTACTACGAACCCCAACAATTTCCTAGAAGTAACACTAAAAGTACATTTTGCAAGATTCAACTTGAGTTGAAACTTTCACAATCTCTCAAACAACTTCTTGAGATTAACAGTATGATCCCTTTCTATACAAGATTTTGCAATCATGTCATCCACATATACCTCTATCTTTTTATGCATCATATCATGGAACAAAGTTACCATTTTCCTTTGGTAGATGGCGCCTGTATTCTTCAATCTAAATGGCATTACTTTGTAACGAAACGTTCCCCACATGGTTACGAACGTTGTTTTTTCCATATCTTCGGGTGCCATCTTAATCTGATTGTACCTAGAAAAACCATCCATAAATGAGAATAAAGCATGTTTTGTTGTATTGTCCACAAGAGTATCGATATGTGGCAAAGGGAAGCTATCCTTCGGACTCGCTCTATTCAAATCCCTGTAATCTACGCACATTTAAACTTTTCCATCCTTCTTAAGAACCAGGACTATGTTAGCTACCCATTTAGGATACCTGGCCACCTCTAAGAACCCAGCATCAAATTGCTCTTTTACTTTTTCTTTAATATTCAGCAACATATCTGGCTTTATCCTTCTCAATTTCTATTTAATCGGCTTGCAATCTGGTTTCAAAGGTAACTTATGGACCACAATGTCAATATTAAGACTTGACATGTCTTGATATGACCAAGCAAACACATCTACATACTCACGAAGCAATTCTTCTAACATCTATCGTTCTCTAAATGATAGTGAGGTACCAATCTTAACCTCTTTCTTTTCTTCCCCATTTCCTAGGTTAACCATTTATGTGAGTTCCTGATGAGGTAAAATCACCTTTTCCTCTTGTTCCAACAATCTCGATAAATCAGGGGGTAAGTCATAGTCATCCACTTCCTCTTTATTTTTCAATTCATCAACGTTCAAAACTTTCTCGAAATCAAAATTCAAATTATTCTCTAGATTGTCTTCATGTTCATTATTTAAAGACTTGCAAATAGGTAAAATTTGACATGTGTATGGGCAAGTATTTATTAGCTAAAAGAATAAATGAAAAGGAAATATGTGAAAAGGTTGCTGAATTATGAAACACATTATGCACTGTCATTTATGTAGATGATTAAGGTAACAGAAAGCCCTACTTAAACAAGAAATTACTCCTAACGCCCTTGGGCATAGGCATTTAGGTAAAATTGTTCATTACATTTTCAAAGACTTAAAGATGACAAGTAACTCCATGGCTGTCCAATTGATTAGCTCCTCTCCTGGCAATACTGGATACACCACAGAGACCTTCTCATTAGATTCTTCGTCTTTGATCATATGGATTGACAACTCATCAAACATCTATGAAACCTGATTGACCTTTGTTGGAGCTTCGGGATGAATGTAACCTACAAAGCGAAAAGTCTCATACAAGTACGGACTTGTCCTTTTCTCAAATTCTTTTCTTTTCCCTCAAGCTGAGCCATCCTTTTAATCTTCTTTTGGGCTGCCAATTTTTTTTCTCTTCTTTGGTAGGTTTGTACCCCAAACCGAACCTTTCTTTATTCTTAATCAGAATCAAAGGACAACTGATTCCTTGTAAATTCTTCTTTAGCCCTAAACTAGCATGGCATCCTTTTCCCACTGTCTGCTTAACCTCCATTTTAGTTACAGCTAACAAACGAGGAGTCGGTATCACTGCCTCTTCTCCCACATAAGTTGCATTAACAAATTCAAAAAATCTGAATGAACATTCAGGGACTTTTTCTATCGCTTTTACATAGGGAGCGGATGAGGATTGGATGGCTAGTATGTCTTCTTCTGCAGAGATGCTTATCAATTGGCCTTCAATTATGAATTTTACGTTTTGATGTAGAGAAGACGGTACAGCTCTCGCCATATGAATCCACGGGCATCTTAATAGATAGCTATAAGATAGGGTAATGTCCATCACTTAGAATTAGACATCAAACATGTAGGGATCGATTTTCACTAGTATTTCTATATCACCTACCACCTCCCGTTTGGTTCCATCAAATGCTCTGACTATCATATGACTGGATCTTATATGAGTCATATCAATTGGCAACCTTGTTAACGTTGAACGAGGCATGACATTCAAGGCTAAACCATTGTCAATCAACACTCTGGGTATGGCATGGTCCTTGCATTTGATGGTTATGTGGAGAGCCTTGTTATTTCCTCGGCCACCCGATGAAATTTCCTCATCATTAAAGGCAATGAAGCTCCCCACTGTGATGTTCCCCACAATATGGTCTAACTTTTCTATCGATATATCATGAGCCATGTAAGCTTGATTCAAGACCTTGAGTAGTGCATTCTTGTGTGCTTCCGAATTCAAAAGCAAGGATATCAGCGAGATGAGAGTAGGCATTCTTGTTAATTGCTCCACCACACTATACTCATTGTGTTTGATAAATTTGAGAAATTTGCCTGCTTCTTTCTCCATGACAGACCTTTTAACCTCATTGTTTGGAGCAACTATAGGTTTGGTAGTTTGGTCTTTAGGAAAGGTACTTGCTTCTTTTGGATTTCTCTCTGTTTGGATTTTCTTTTTTCAACCCTTTCTACTATCTTAGGAGAATAACATCACCCACTTCGCATTATACCTCCCACGTCGGTTAGATCTGCAGAAGATACTTGGGAAGTAAAGGGGATCACACCTAAGATATTACATTCATAATTCCAAGGAACAACCTTCTCACTTTTGTACGAGAACAAGCTAGGAATTTCGATGGTAATACCACTTCTATCAACAGTAGGGGATGTATCATTCATCAAACTCCTTGTTTTTTTCATAAAAGATGGTGACAGGTTTAGGTTTGTTCATATCAGATGAACTTGATGCCACTTCAGCCAGGGGATCTTCATTTATGGTTCCAACCAAATCCTCTTCGCCTTCTACACAAAACTCAATTACTAACAAATCCATCAACTCTTGCAACTTACAACGAAAGCCATCGCAATTTTGAATAGAATGTCTAATGAACCCCATATGAAATTTGCAAGAATGAGTGAGATCATGCCCCAATTCTTTTGTGTCTATTGGTTCTGGAGTGATGGTATTCATTTTGAACAATGCCTCAAACACTTTATCCATTGGTGTTTGAATCTCATCGATATTCTTTTTCACCCTTCGAATCATCCCTTCATGTATGACATTCACTGTCGGCCTTCCATGGTTAAGCAAGGGATTCCCATCAACATTTGAATTGTCTTTTTAAGCAAAATTTAAAAGTCCTGCCTTAATGAGTGCTTGGACCTTATGTTTTAATGCAGTACAATTCTTCATGGAGTGTCCTTGAATTCCAAAATGGTAATCACAATGCGCATTTGGGTCATACCATTTCAGAAAAGGAGGTCAGAGTGGTTCTAAAGGGGTTCGAGCAAAGAGTCGATTTTCTATGAGTTGTGGCAACAATGTAGTGTAACGGATTGGGATAGGATTAAACTTAGGTTTTTCTAAGGTAATTTTAGGTCTTTTTTGACCATGACCATAATTATTGGCTGAAGCTACCGGTCTTGGTGGTGGAGCTTGTGGGAGAACATTGGTCTGAAACGTTGGTTGTGGGGTAGGTTGGTACACATATGGGTTTTGTGCGATGTTTCCTATGTTCGCATAGAAGGGTTAGTATGGGGGGTACGGGTGATATGGGCTAAAGTTGTGGGTTTGTTGTCTGTCGTGGGCTACTACTTGCACATCCCCTTCTTTTCTCTTAGGCATACTCCTTTTTTTTAAGCTAGCAACTTCATGCCCTTCAATTTTTTCACTTTTGATAGCTCATTCCATTATTTCTCCAGATAAGACCAAATCCGTAAAGTTTTTCATGGCATTGCTGATCAAGCGCTCATAGAATGGAGCTCCGAGTGTGTTTATGAACAACATAGTCATTTCCTTATCAGTGAGAGGTGGCTGAACTTACGCTGTTGTATACCTCCATCTTTGGGCATACTTCTTGAACCTCTCACTTTAGTTCTTTTCCATAGTTTGCAATGACAAGAGATTAAGGGCTAATTCAACCACATGCTTGTATTGGGCTATGAAAGCTCTTGCTAGATCTTTTTAGGTCTCAATATGATTCCGATCCAATTGTACGTACCAATGAGCAGTTGACCCAATCAAGCTGTCCTGGAAGAAATCGATCAGTAGCTTGCTGTCACGACCCGGAACTCCCTATCGAGCCCGTGACAACCGCCACGAAGCCTCGACAAACATTCTTCACCCTGAATGTCGATCGAAACCTCGCAAGGCTCTCGTATCAGCTTTCGCACTTCCCCGGTGAGCAATAGTTATCAAATATCAAAATTCAAGGGATTACAAATCATTTCCAAATTAGAACATAACATTTTGTTTTTTGGCTCACATGGGCATTTTCGTCATTTCATTTTTTCTTTTTTGAAAATCTCAAAACTTGCTAAAAATGTAGTAGGTAAGCAAAAAATATATATTTAATGATTTAAAAATAAATTAAGTATCTAAAACGTTCATTTGAAATGAAAATTTGACCATTTGAATATAATAAAAATATTCAATAAAATAAACTATTTTCTTGTAAAATAATTTTCATAAAACTATTGGTACATAATTCTTATAGCGTAAAAGATAATTATATTCATATATACTATAAAGCAAATAACCAAAGCATAAAATTTCTTTACAGTGACACATGGGCCCACATTTAACCAAAATGCATCGAAAGTTGGAAACCTACAGCTTTTACCGATTCGAGTCCAAATGAAGGTCCTTGTCAAAGTCAGCTAACTATGGAATTCTCCGAGCCTAAAATGTGAGGAAATGAGGGTGGTGAGATTATAAAATCCCAGTGAGTAAACAGATACCATCTAAACTATCTAAAGTGGAGTAAATAGAGACAATTAAAATAAATCATCATACTGTAATTTCATTACCTTTTAACTCATTTCAACCAAATAAAATCAATCCATAAAAATCGAGTAATCAACTTGGCTTATGAATTTCTTAAAACTTTGGCTCGTGCCAAAACTCATACTCGGTGATACCTTGCGCAGGGCATCTAACCGAGTCCGCCAAGGCTGTTAAAATTTTGTATACACTTAAAATATATTTTAGTTTGAGAAAAATACAGCCGTTCCTTGGCGTTGGCTGAGTTCCCCTTCACGTAGTGGTTTGGCGTGAAGTGAACCCTAAGCTTTATCCTAGGAGATACCCTACGCGCCTCTCTGTTCGAGGTAATAATATAATGGAGTTTACCGTGCCCCTCTAATAGGCTGGTCCACGGAACCCCCTCTTCAGTAAATAATTAATATATAATCCACCAATCAATAAATTCATTCTAGCATGACATGGCAATTTACTGCAACCTAGCCTCTCAAGGCTGAATACTCAGTGCAAATAATTCTAACACCAAAATCAGTTTAGCCATTCATGCTCATATATTGTCATAAGCCATTCAATTTAAAACCATAAATTTACAACACAAGCAGGCAGTCTCAAATTACTCTATTTTCAAAATCAATATTCGATTTTCCAGAAAATTTATAAAATCATTTTATAAAATCACAATTTCTCTTAAAACATAGCAATTTACCATTTAAACCCATTTTCCATAAAACCACATAGTTGTATAAAACTACTCTAGATAATTAAGACGATAATAAGTTCACTCACAGTTCTAGGAGTCGATATACTCCTAATCCCAATCTTTAAGCACAATTTCTGTACTTTTACCAGTGTACTTTGCTCACCACCTATCCACAATGTACAATACATAATTCACCACATCAATGCTTGACCATTATAAAATCAATTCAGGCTCAGTATATATGCATGATATGATATACGACTTATCAAACTACCGCTTAAATGCGGTGCTGTCTAATTCAGCCTATTATCTCCAATTTAACTCCAAATCAATTCTTCTCACTTTCTACACTCCAATTATACCTAAATTACCTCCATGACTGTGAATGAGATTCAATTTATCAGTCTCGATAGCAAATTACAAAAATACCCCTAGTGTTTAAAAATCGTATTTTTGCTTCGAAAATTTCCATTATTTTTCTAGGCTCATAATTCATCATTTCTTAACCAATTCTCCTAAAATGAAAATCAAATTTATCCTCACTCAACACATGATAAATTCGGCCATTAATGATTGTGGGAGAAAATAAATTCTTTTCTTGTTATTTTGTTTCTAAATATGCCAAACTAACTTAAAACACTAACATAACTTAAAATCAAATTAATCTTACAACTTTCTCTCTCCTAACCCATTTTTTTCAGAATTGAATTCATCATGAAAACTTGTAATTTAATCATGAAAAATAAAGAGAAATGCTTGGGAATAAGAAAACTCAAGCTTAATAGAAAAATCTCACCTTTTTCACTTAATTTCCTTGAAAATTCACACTTTTTCTTTGATTTTCTCTCTCTAGGGTTTTGTTTTTGTTTTCTCTCTCTTCTTGCTGGTTTGGCCGGCCAAAGGGTGGAAGATGAGCTGATTTTTGTGCCTTTTAAAAAGAAAAATAATAAATTAATAAAGGCATGACACGTGGCACATGTCATTGGCCCGTTTTTAAAACTTTAAAAATTTTAATCCTTTTTATCTCCACCACACAATTAGTCAATGGTCAAAATGAGGATAAAGGAAGACCATGTGCTGGAAAAATATCCTGGTGGTGGAAAATTACAATTTTGCCTCTAGGGTGGCAAAATTACCATTTTACCCTTTTACTCCAAATTATACCGAAATTAAAAATTTTCACTTCTAAACCTCAAATCTTACTCCAATAAGTCAAATTATACTCCAATAAGTCAAATGGGGCCAAAAAAAATCTTTTCTAAAATCTCCATTTTGTCCCTAGGTGGCAAATGACCATTTTGCCCCTGGATAGCGAAAATTTCGATTTGACTCCAAATTGATCCTCGAACTCTGAATCACCATATTAAACCATTCTGGGACTTTAAAATTCTTAATTTCATCGTAAATTCTCTATTTGATCTAGTTCGAGGCTTAAATCAACTTTATTGTACCTGTAGGTACAATAGCGACTTTTGTAAATTTTTCAAGACTCTCTTAGCATGCAAACATGCTATCCACCACATGTATGTCATGACAAATATTTCTGTAGAGTCGGGCTTGTCATCTTTTCCCCCACTTGGATCAACCATATGATCCTTCTTCTTGATTGACTTCGACATCAGGCTAAATATTAATATTTTAATATTATTTTATTAATAAAATATTATTTTATTCTAAAAATTTTATCTTGTCTCCTTGGTACCCAAAATACCTTATTATGCCTCACTTGACTTCCAAATCGCCTTTTATCTCACAAATTCTCCTCCAATAAAATTTTTATTATTTTATTGTTATTTTCACACTTGCGGAATATTTTATCCTAAACTACTCCTTTCGTCTTTTATCACTTCTAAACATTTAAATTGACCTCAATTTGCATTCGATCAACTTTATTTATCACCATATCAAAGTATGGGGTATTTCAATCTCCCTCACTTAAATAGAATTCGTCCTCGAATTCCCGTCGATGTTGCATTATCAATCTCTTTCTATGATCCTACTCCTTGTTCCTTCTATGGGGACATTCAATTTATTTACCTCGTTCACCTTCAGTTCAATTAAATGCTTTATTTATTGCAATTATTATCCTTTGGAATCGGATCAGTAATACTTTTCACAAACATGATCTCTTATATCGAGACACTAAGCATGCCTTTATCACCATTATTAAATTTGAACCATAACTTCATCTCAGTTATACCGATTTCGATCACATATCATACTTACTTATGTATACCTATTCATCATTTTATTAATTTGCTCCAAACCAAATTTCTCAACCTTGATTCATCCATCTTATACTGGTCCATACCCTTCCTTTAATAGAGTTCCATTAAGAACTTAAACAATCCAAGGTTTACCTTCAAAGTCACTCATAACTTTAATCATTCATTACATGTCCGTTAACACTTTAGCTCACTAACCTTTCTGGACACTATTTCAAAATCTCCCAACTACCGAGAACCATTCTTCACTTCAGTTAGTAAAATTATCAATTTCATATATACATATATACATGCATTTTCAAATGTCAACCTCTCTTTATATATAGGAATCCATGTGTTCACATGCCTTGGACTACATTCCCCCATTATTCATCCGTATCCCAATCCTAGTTTCAATATAATAATGCTTATAGTGCATGTCAACCTTCTTATTATACTTGTATATAACTTCATATCATTCATATAATTTCCAACCATATGTTTGAGTTTCCTTATACTATATATCATTGCATCACAATGTCATCTCCATTGAATTATAATCTATTATGCGTGTATGCTTTATAATCCTATTGATGCCTCAAAGATTTATCTTAACTTGATCATTGCATCTCATGCAATACCACAATTCCTAAGAGTCATCCTTTTATCCTTAATCATCTTTCATGCCTCTATATTACCTTGTATCTTTCTTGCATCACGATATTGATTTGTCACTTAAGACTCAAACTCATTTGAATCGTGTATACCTCAAGCATTTTCGAATTCCAATTTCCATAATATATATTAGAAAAATTTCATTATCTGACTTCATTTTCAAGGTCAACTTCTATCATCCTTTGTTTCACTCCTTCATATGAACATAACATCATTCTTCCTTAATCAATTTATAAATTGTACTTGAAATTGTAAAACTTAAAACTAGATTCTCCTCAAGTATTTTTCAATATTAATACTAATATCACTCTCAACTTACAGCTTCCTTTTTATAATCACATAACTTAGTGCTAGCTTTAACGAGATCCAGAGTAAACTTCTCTTGAGTATTTCCTTGGGAATATCTATCTTAAACTTATGTCTCACAACAAGTGATCCCTTAACTTGTGATTTAGCCGTTAAGCTTCTCAGCAAGTTTTAAAAATTTTACGTTTCATACTTGCTGTGTATGATTAAAATCTCTTCTCAAAGATGTTTATGTATTCCTAAAACACTTACTCTTAAAGATATATAAATACGTACTCATCCATTCAATCCCTAACTCATCTTCATAGGTTTCTAGGGTGTCACACAATTAGCCTCATGTTGTTTCTAACTCTTGTCATTTTACTGTATCAAAACAGATATTACAAATTCTCGTAATGATATTCTATATAAACTAATTTTCTATACCAGTCTTGTAATTCTTCCTTCACACTTTCATTATTTGGTATCTCATCTCAATATAGTCATTTCAAGAATCTTTCAATTTTTTCTTTTAATTATATGCCTATATACAAGGTAATAAAGAAGTTTTTCAATTCATTTAGGTAAACATTCTCCAGAATATTTAAGACTCCCAGATAACAAAACATAATGACCAACAACCAAAATTCAATTTGTAAGCTCATTATCGTGTCACTCCCATCTTACTCATGCATCATAAGCGTGAGGTATTCGAAGCATTACAGCGTTGAACAATCAATGCTAAAGTACTGTAGCTATTGGAAATTTTCTCATCAAAGCTATTTGTCTGCATTCAAAGTCACCACATCAATCATTCTCAACCAGTGGTTTCCCTTTTAGATATATATCATGAGTTCCATAAGTATAGGTACCTTATATTTTCTTGTCATACACACTAAGCCAGATTAATACTTTCATCTCATGTCATCTTTTGACGTTTATCAACATTCATAAAATTCCACCTCAAAACATCCTTTCCATACAGTGTAATAAATTCAAAATACATATACCACTCCACACATAAGTTGCCTACTATCTACAACTTTTCTCGAATTTATTGTCATCCCTATCCAATTATCTTCTTTGTCTTACACTCCAATAATTTTATTGACTTTCGGTATAATTAACTACGAAAATAGCCTAGCTTCCTCCTTACTTTATTCTCGCAATCCTTACTGAATCAAAATTTTATATTCCCCATATTCCATAATTTAACTTCATTGGGTTATATTTGTGCCCAACTATTACCTTATAGTGTCATAACATCACTGAATAATCCCCTTCATGCTTAAATTACAATCATTAACGTAATCACATTATCCATTCCGAATGTCATTTATAACCTTATTGCTTCCTTCTATAACCTTCCTCAATAATTATATTATCAATTTATCCCTATCATACTAAAGATTCCCATATACCTTCAGTTACTTAAATAGCCATTTTATGATACATTCTAGTCATATACTTTTAAAAGCTAAACTATTTACTTCTTTGTACAGATAACTATTATCTCCTTTACACTACATCCACTTAAAGTTAAAGTAACACAAAAATTCTACAAAAATATTACATGTCATTAGGATTCTCTTCCTAATCTGATCTTATCGAAAAATTCTACCCAGAGTCCTTCTTAAGATCCTCTTCCGGGTTCTCCTCCTTCTATGATTTTCTCCTTTACTCCTCAATCCAGGCTTGTTGTATTCTCCTACATTCTTCATCACTCACCGGTGTAGCATTTCTTCCACAACCGGGAGGAAAATGTCGTACAACGTTCACCCCCTTCCTAGGACGAATATCGCCCCTTGCAATTGCCTTCCTCCTCCATTCAGTATGGTACTCTTCAGATTGTTTCAAAAGAAAATCTCTTTCAGTTTTAGGAGTATCGGAGCTACTCTCACTTTCAAAATTCTCGCTATTCTCAAAACTTTTCTTATTATGAACCGATTCTGCTAAGTTCAGAGGAATTCTATTATTAGGAATTCGGGATGGACCACCTTCCGAATCACCTGTATCAGGGTGCCATTTGCTTCTAGCCGTAGAATCTAGAGATCCCTCGCTATCACTATGAGAGGTATCGAGACTACCACCTCTTCTAGACATGGTGTGTATGTCACTAGTGTACCTCAAAACCTATATGCAATCAAATAGTAATTGTTTAATTATTTATACATCTCAAAAGTAGGTAGATTTCTATATGTAGATGCATATATTCTATTCAATCTAACCTAACTTAACATAATTGGACTTGGTGTCACGCAGTGTTAGTGTGGATTTCTTAAAATAACTTCAAAACCAAAGACTTTAAAATCCAAAGCTTTAAAATCAAAATATATGATCTTTAAACCATGCTCTGATACCAATCCAAATTGTCACGACCCGGAACTCCCCATCGAGCCCGTGACAACCGCCACGAAGCCTCGACAAACATTTTTCACCCTGAATGTCGATCGAAACCTCGCAAGGCTCTCGTATCAGCTTTCGCACTTCCCCGGTGAGCAATAGTTATCAAATATCAAAATTCAAGGGATTACAAATCATTTCCAAATTAGAACATAACATTTTGTTTTTTGGCTCACATGGGCATTTTCGTCATTTCATTTTTTCTTTTTTGAAAATCTCAAAACTTGCTAAAAATGTAGTAGGTAAGCAGAAAATATATATTTAATGATTTAAAAATAAATTAAGTATCTAAAACGTTCAGTTGAAATGAAAATTTGACCATTTGAATATAATAAAAATATTCAATAAAATAAACTATTTTCTTGTAAAATAATTTTCATAAAACTATTGGTACATAATTCTTATAGCGTAAAAGATAATTATATTCATATATACTATAAAGCAAATAACCAAAGCATAAAATTTCTTTACAGTGACACATGGGCCCACATTTAACCAAAATGCATCGAAAGTTGGAAACCTACAGCTTTTACCGATTCGAGTCCAAATGAAGGTCCTTGTCAAAGTCAGCTAACTATGGAATTCCCCGAGCCTAAAATGTGAGGAAATGAGGGTGGTGAGATTATAAAATCCCAGTGAGTAAACAGATACCATCTAAACTATCTAAAGTGGAGTAAATAGAGACAATTAAAATAAATCATCATACTGTAATTTCATTACCTTTTAACTCATTTCAACCAAATAAAATCAATCCATAAAAATCGAGTAATCAACTTGGCTTATGAATTTCTTAAAACTTTGGCTCGTGCCAAAACTCATACTCGGTGATACCTTGCGCAAGGCATCTAACCGAGTCCGCCAAGGCTGTTAAAATTTTGTATACACTTAAAATATATTTTAGTTTGAGAAAAATACAGCCGTTCCTTGGCGTTGGCTGAGTTCCCCTTCACGTAGTGGTTTGGCGTGAAGTGAACCCTAAGCTTTATCCTAGGAGATACCCTACGCGCCTCTCCGTTCGAGGTAATAATATAATGGAGTTTACCGTGCCCCTCTAATAGGCTGGTCCACGGAACCCCCTCTTCAGTAAATAATTAATATATAATCCACCAATCAATAAATTCATTCTAGCATGACATGGCAATTTACTGCAACCTAGCCTCTCAAGGCTGAATACTCAGTGCAAATAATTCTAACACCAAAATCAGTTTAGCCATTCATGCTCATATATTGTCATAAGCCATTCAATTTAAAACCATAAATTTACAACACAAGCAGGCAGTCTCAAATTACTCTATTTTCAAAATCAATATTCGATTTTCCAGAAAATTTATAAAATCATTTTATAAAATCACAATTTCTCTTAAAACATAGCAATTTACCATTTAAACCCATTTTCCATAAAACCACATAGTTGTATAAAACTACTCTAGATAATTAAGACGATAATAAGTTCACTCACAGTTCTAGGAGTCGATATACTCCTAATCCCAATCTTTAAGCACAATTTCTGTACTTTTACCAGTGTACTTTGCTCACCACCTATCCACAATGTACAATACATAATTCACCACATCAATGCTTGACCATTATAAAATCAATTCAGGCTCGGTATATATGCATGATATGATATACAACTTATCAAACTACCGCTTAAATGCGGTGCTGACCTAATTCGGCCTATTATCTCCAATTTAACTCCAAATCAATTCTTCTCACTTTCTACACTCCAATTATACCTAAATTACCTCCATGACTATGAATGAGATTCAATTTATCAGTCTCGATAGCAAATTACGAAAATACCCCTAGTGGGTAAAAATCATATTTTTGCTCCGAAAATTTCCATTATTTTTCTAGGCTCATAATTCATCATTTCTTAACCAATTCTCCTAAAATGAAAATCAAATTTATCCTCACTCAACACATGATAAATTCGGCCATTAATGATTGTGGGAGAAAATAAATTCTTTTATTGTTGTTTTGTTTCTAAATATGCTAAACTAACTTAAAACACTAACATAACTTAAAATCAAATTAATCTAACAACTTTCTCACTCCTAACCCATTTTTTTCAGAATTGAATTCATCATGAAAACATGTAATTTAATCATGTAAAATAAAGAGAAATGCTTGGGAATAAGAAAACTCAAGCTTAATAGAAAAATCTCACCTTTTTCACTTAATTTTCTTGAAAATTCACACTTTTTCTTTGATTTTCTCTCTCTAGGGTTTTGTTTTTGTTTTCACTCTCTTCTTGCTGGTTTGGCCGGCCATGGGGTGGAAGATGAGCTGATTTTTGTGCCTTTTAAAAAGGAAAATAATAAATTAATAAAGGCATGACACGTGGCACATGTCATTGGCCCGTTTTTAAAACTTTAAAAATTTTAATCCTTTTTATCTCCACCACACAATTAGTCAATGGTCAAAATGAGGATAAAGGAAGACCATGTGCTGGAAAAATGTCCTGGTGGTGGAAAATTACAATTTTGCCCCTGGGGTGGTAAAATTACCATTTTACCCTTTTACTCCAAATTATACCGAAATTAAAAATTTTCACTTCTAAACCTCAAATCTTACTCCAATAAGTCAAATTATACTCCAATAAGTCAAATGGGGCCAAAACAAATCTTTTCTAAAATCCCCATTTTGTCCCTAGGTGGCAAATGACCATTTTGCCCCTGGATAGCGAAAATTCCGATTTGACTCCAAATTGATCCTCGAACTCTGAATCACCATATTAAACCATTCTGGGACTTTAAAATTCTTAATTTCATCGTAAATTCTCTATTTGATCTAGTTCGAGGCTTAAATCAACTTTATTGTACCTCTAGGTACAATACCGACTTTTGTAAATTTTTCAAGACTCTCTTAGCATGCAAACATGCTATCCACCACATGTATGTCATGACAAATATTTCTGTAAAGTCGGGCTTGTCATCTTCTTCCCCACTTGGATCAACCATATGATCTTTCTTCTTGATTGACTTCGACATTAGGCTAAATATTAATATTTTAATATTATTTCATTAATAAAATATTATTTTATTCTAAAAATTTTATCTTGTCTCCTTGGTACCCAAAATACGTTATTATGCCTCACTTGACTTCCAAATTGCCTTTTATCTCACAAATTCTCCTCCGATAAAATTTTTATTATTTTATTATTATTTTCACAGTTACGAAATATTTTATCCTAAACTACTCCTTTCGTCTTTTATCACTTCTAAACATTTAAATTGACCTCAATTTGCATTCGATTAACTTTATTTATCACCATATCAAAGTATGGGGTATTTCACTTGCCATCGTGAGATTGTGCAGCCATCTTCTGACAATACATGGTAATATGTGCCATGGGACACTTCGTTCCGTCATATTTTTCAAATTTTGAAACCTTGAACTTGGTAGGGATCAGCACATCAAGCACTAAGCATAGTTCAATTGTGTCTATGGTACCGAACCTATCAACCCCTTTTATAGCACGAAGGCGCTCTTCCAACAAATCGTATTTTTCTCGACTTTTTCATTTTTCCCTATCTGTGATTAACTCTTTCTTAATTTTTCTTGCTCTTTTGGATCGTCTAAATCCGAAACGTGTATTGGTTCAGTAGGATTTATCCCGAAATTTGACCCAAATTGCCCATGAGTCGGTTGATGGCCCATTGGGGGTGGTACATTGTAATAAACAGATGGTGTCACTTGAGGGTGGATCCTTTGAAAGGTTTGGGCATAGGGTGGAGTGAACCCCGGGGGATAAGGTGGATCATCCTTTTGGTTTCCAGTGTCTTGTGCTTGTGGGTTTCTGACGGAGCTGACTCTTCGACCACTATTTTTCCTTTACTTAAGCTCGTCAT
The DNA here is from genome assembly GCF_053813885.1 of Theobroma cacao. Lineage (NCBI taxonomy): Eukaryota > Viridiplantae > Streptophyta > Magnoliopsida > Malvales > Malvaceae > Theobroma > Theobroma cacao. The sequence goes on along the minus strand of NC_142647.1, from coordinate 34,677,873 downwards.
CAATTCCATCATCTTTGCTAACTGTTCTCTCATTTCTTCTTGAGGTTTTTCCATTCTATCCATTCGCTTCTTTTGTTCTTCCTCCATGATCCTTGCTTGTCGACACGTATTATGAACACGCTAGTTACTTGGTTTAGGTGGTCAAGCTATTTTTGAAACCTTATTGTAATCATAAACATAAATTAGATGCATTATCGATGCATGAATGAAATTAAGAAATGAACCCATTATCTCTATTTACAAGCGAAAATACTTATTGTCATGAAATGAGGATTTATGCATGTATAAATGAATGGTCATGTACTAAAGTATTTGTCACATAACACCCATCAACAAAGAAATCCATTGCATAAGATATTATTTTTTTTATTACGATTCAGGAGTCATCTTTTACATTTAGAAATATTCACCAATTCTATCGTAATGGCTATACACTTCATCAAAATACTTAATCAGCTATTGCTCTTATTTCCTAGTCGAAAAGACCTGGCTCCTTAATACGTCTGTCTTCCTAGCCATGCTTTTAGCCTTATAAGCCACCTCCCTCATTTGCCTAACCAAGTAATCCATCTGGTCTTGTTTCTCCACATAAGCTTGTTTGTAGGATTCACCCCACTCTCAAATCCGGGTGTTTTCTTGCTTGAGGCGCTCATATTCTCATTGATAAGTACCCATAACCTCGTTAAGCTCTTCGTACTTATGTCTTAGTAATTGAATGGATTCTTGCTGGAACCGCACTTGGTTTCTCAATCCATCATTGTACGCTTGAAGCTCATTGCTTCGATTTTCTCTCACTTTTATTTCTTTTTGAAGTTCATTGGTCGTGGCAAAAAATTTGCTATTTAGGCTCTCATACTTTTTTTTCCAATCACTTTCTATTTTTTGGACTTTTTTTTTTTGTTCAGTTGCTTCCTTCTTCCTTTTCTCACACTCTTTTTGGAGATCTTCCTATCGTTGTTTCCAACTGGAATTTTCAAGTTCAGACTTTTTTTGAATCAACTCACTTTCGAGCAAAGCATCTCAAGGTTCTGGATCAATTAGGCCCTGAGGTGCATCTTCCTTCGGGTATACCACATCTTTAACTTGTTGGGCGTGCCACATCAGATATCCAGTAGTAACTTCATTAGTGTATCTCTCTTGATTGACTCGACTTGTTTTCTTCCAAACTCTCGCAATCTCCTCAATCCTTTTCAGAAAACTCGACTCTCCATAAGCAAACTCCAAAGTGTTAAGTCAATGTGTCATCGGCACAAACTGCTCTGACCCAAACTGTCTTCTCACCATAATTGAGGCATAGCTGATAGCTCCCCATGGCCCTATTAACGCTACCCAAGGTTCATTTTCGCATTTGTACATGATTGGGCAATGAGGCATCCATGGAGCTCTCCACGTTACCTCCACACTTATGAGCTTCCTAAGTCTAGAGATCCATTGCTCCTTAGTCTTGTTTTATGGCCATTCACTCTCATAGAATTCTCTAATAGAGGCACTTTGTGGATGAAATGGCTTTCTGAACCTCTTGACTTTGCATTCAATGTGACTTACTATCCAAATGGAAAGAAGCTGTGCACATCCCACAAATCGTCCTTCTCTTTTTCTTTGACAATTATTCAGCGATCTAAGAGTTTCTACTAGGATTGAAGGTGAAGGGTTGGCCTTGTTGACAACTTGCTCGAAAAAATCTATAATTCCAACCTCTATATGCCCCAAGACTTTGGGAAAGATCACTAACTCATAAATTCCTAAAGCCATCACAAGCTGTCCTTGCTTGGTGTCCTAATGCTTCACGATATAACTACGTAGAAAACTCCATGTGATACATTCATTGCCCTCTTTTTTCCTTAGGTTTTGGTCAACTTCCTTCGAAATAATACCCATCATCTTGGCTAGCTTTCGCTTGTGCCCGATCTTTTGTCCTTTCTAATATATTTTGTCCGGATTATCAAGATCAATTTGAAGAAAAGTTGAGTATTCTTCGATTATGGGGACCATATCCACCTCATTAAACACAAAACACCTATATGATGGATCCCAAAATTGTACAATGGCCTTCAACAACTGGTCATCAATCTGGACCTTAAGGAGCCGAGCTATGTGGACATATTTCTTATCAAAATTCGCTTGAGTGGTGGCCCCCCACCTATCCCATATGTCAAGCAGATCGGTGAAGTCATTCTATTTAAGATCAATGTGGACCCTATCGGATAGTGATGAGATGTGATCTTTTGGCAGGCAATCCCCTTCACTTTGTTAGGCACTCACCATGTACTGAGTCACTTCGTATATTCCATCGTAACTCGAAGGTGGCCACGATGACTCCATGGATGCAATTGGATCTACTCTGTCAAAGGCTGTCAGGTGACAAATACTTTTCCTATATGCAAAATTATGATGCAAATATGCATATGCAAAATAAAAATGACAACAAGTTCAGTTAGTACAGTAAATAGGAATTCCAAAAGTTATTCTAATTAAAAGAGATGAATGAAAATAATTAATAGCATGATACCTTTATTACTTTGCAAAGAAGAATTCAAAACAAGGGTATTATGAAATTCCTTCATGTGTACCTAGTCATAAGGTATATTCTCATGGGTCAAGCTCTACCCAAGCAAAGGCGACTCTCGATATTTTACATGTTGAGTTTGGGTTGAAAATGGAACTACAGGTTCCCAAATCGCTCCTCACTATCGTCCACACAGACTAGTAAGGCACCCCGGTCCTCACCCATTACAGGCTTTAAACGGACTGAGTTTGATCTGAGTGGGAGTCTTCACTAGCCCATACGGAGGTTATCACCTCATGAGAGCGTAGCTACTTAACCCCCTCCTAATTAAGGACAAAGCTCGAGTAGAAGGCTTATGCATGAATGCAAGACGTGTCGTGTGTGGGAAGGAATATACCGACCTCGAACCAAAAATCTCACTCCCCTTATCCTAAAATCCCCGTAATTATTAAAAATAATAAAAATAATAGCAAAATAAATGAATGCATTAAACAAAAATATGCAAAGTAAATACTTGATGCCAGAGAAAGCACTAAATTATTTAAGGCTTAGGATAACTTATGATTAATTAATGGCTTGACTCTTTTCGTCCCCAGTGGAGTTGCCAAGCTGTTGTAACGTGTCGGGTCCGGGAACCCGATTGCTAAACGTCTACGAAAATAAAATATCTATGAGTCACCACCAATCTTTTTTTTCTAGGTGTGATTGGCCACCTATTAACCCGATTCTAATCGACAAAGTCCTAAATTAATTTTAGGTCCGTCGAACGAACAAGAACTGGCCCATGTTTATTAAAGATGGGTTTGGGAGTACTGTTATGCACGGAGAAGGGTTAGCACCTCCGTGGCGCCCATTCCATGAACGGTACCATTTAATCTTAACTTATCTTATTGTAGCTTACCCTTTATTTTATTCCTATATTTCCTTAATCCTTGCTTATTAGTTAATTCTTTATTATGTTAACTGATTGAGTCTTTTATTCGGTTTCACGAATGCACATGATGCAATAGTTAAATGATGTTATGATTTGTGCAATTTTAAAAGATGAAGTCGGTAATCTTTTATCGAAAAGTTATTTGTAGACCATCCCAATGTTTTGGTGAAGTCTCGAGAAGAACTCGTCTCTACAACCTATTCAAGGAAATCCCATCATCGAAACTCTCGCCCATTAACAAGATAATCGTGGCATGCTATGACAGGATAAAATGATGATATCTACATGAACCTGATTATTAACTTAGTTGGTTCGTTATTCATGCAATCAAATGTTTAATAATTTAAGGTGATTTATTACTTTATTCATATATTTACTATTATTTATGATTTTTTTTAATGTATATTATTTTTAACAATGATTATTTGAGTTAATGAGTATTGGAGTATAAAGTTCGAATTTATCCGGACGCTTCGATGAAAATCCATCTCGAACTCCGCACCTAAGAAATCCACCAAAAGAGGCAACTCTTTTAATTCTGAATTTCTTGAAGATACAAATTGTAGGGTACTAGTATTGATATGTTTATCACCTCTGTTGTTATTCATGACTGTTTGTCTTTATCATGCAGTCGAGTTGTAGAGGCTTCTCCATGTAAAGCTATCGTGCTCCCTGTGAGTGGGAATGATGTAGGCATTCAATTAAGAGAACAAGACCTATCATGGAAAGATTTTCTGGCCTGTGTCAATCAACATTCAAGGTATGTCTACAATTACAGCTTGAGAGAAGTTTACTAGATCAAGGTATTTCTACAATTACAGCTTGAGAAGTTTACTATATCAATATTGTACTAATAAGTACCTCTTTATCATTCTCATTACCTAAACAAGTATCCATATATTAATTTTACAGTTTCTCAAGTTGATCAGCTTTACATTACTGTCTAACATTGCTGTAAAAGTATTTAATTACATTATATCTGTGGCAGACCAAAATATTACACTCCAACTTATCAACCAATAGATTCTGCAATTAACATACTATTCTCGTCTGGAACCACAGGTGGAAAAATTTGTCACTTCTTTTGTACTTTTTCCTGTTTGTTTCCTTTATTTGTTTGAAGATTTTCAATTATATTTATTGATCTTGACCAGGAGAACCAAAAGCTATTACATGGACTCAACTTTCCCCTATTCGATGTTCTTCTGATGCATGGGCTCACATTGACATCGGAGTTGGAGATGTTTACTGCTGGCCTACAAATCTAGGATGGGTGATGGGACCGATTTTACTGTTCTCATGCTTTCTAACTGGTGCAGCCCTTGCTCTCTATCATGGATCTCCTTTGGGCCGTGGATTTGGGAAATTTGTTCAGGTCAAACCTACAATATTTATTCTTGCCAATGCTTACTGCTTGTGAGGTGTGACTTGAATTCAGTTTTAGTATCCAGTTATTTCAAAGAAAATGCCTATAATCAATGTATAGTAAACAAGTTATAACATACTATAGTTGTATGGGAAAATGCCAATAAGTATGGAAGTATGCATGGCTTATTTCTGGGGCAATCTGATTGATTAGCATACAACCAGGGAAATTTGACCCTCAGGCAAAGTGGAAGGCAACGATTTTGAGCATATCATGCCCTTGGATAAAACAGAACAGTTTGCAGGCCTAAATCCTCAATAACTAATATGCTTCTGACAATATAATGTCCCATACCAATAGCAGTTGTTCAAAAATATTTTTTAGATGTTTATTGGTTTATTCTGGGAAGATGACAAGAACTTCCCTTGGCTTTAGTTAGATAGGCTTTGTGCTATGGACTTCTCTTACAAGAAAAGGAAACGGAAGTAATTGAAATGCATCTTTGATTCGTTTCTTCATTCTGTTAACAAATTAAAATTATTCTTCTTGCTGTGAGTATGAAACAGTGTATAGCATTAATGAACATTATCATACACCATCTAAACTCCAGCTTATTTTATTCTTCATTTATTTTGTTTCAGGATGCAGGAGTAACTGTTTTGGGCACAGTTCCAAGCTTAGTGAAAGCTTGGAAGAATACCAAGTGTATGGAAGGCCTAGACTGGACAAAGATAAAGTGAACATTGTTTCCTTTTTAATCCAAAAGGAACTTTTGCATCAGTAATAATTCTCACAAGAGGGACTTAACAATTTTATATGGCTGCAGATCCTTTGCTAGCACTGGAGAAGCCTCTAATGTTGATGATGACCTTTGGCTTTCCTCAAAATCTTACTACAAGCCAGTTATTGAATGTTGTGGAGGCACAGAGCTAGCATCATCTTACATCCAAGGGAGTCAACTGCAGCCACAAGCTTTTGGAGCATTTAGCACTGCATCAATGACAACTGGCCTAGTTATCTTGGATGAAGATGGAGTTGCTTATGTAAGAACTTAATCTTGAAGCTGGTGCAGTTTCTTTTACAACAATATCCATTCAACTTTTTAGTTCACAAGATTTACGTATCCCCAAACTAATCCTATTATGATCAGTGCGGGAGACAGATGAATAAATTTGTTGCGATAATACTAAAAGAGTAAGGTGTCTCTGAGTGTGTGAGAGCGTGTGCATGCGTGTCTATGTCTGACCTGTTTGACCTTTGTGACAGCCGGATGATAAAGCTTGTGTTGGTGAAGTCGGTTTATTCCCTCTCTATTTGGGAGCAACTGATAGATTGCTTAATGCTGATCATGAGAAGGTTTACTTTAAGGGAATGCCGATACATAATGGAATGGTATGATCAAAATTTTCTTTCTTATGATATTTGCATGGTACAGTCTAAAAGCTGTATGTTACAGAGTGTTTTTATAGCTCCTGGTTAATTTTTCAGATTATATGGTAAATAGTTGGTCAAATGCACTACGAAGGAGGTCCCAAGTTTGAATTTCCCCTCCCTAACTTTAACTATCCAATAAGAAAAGAGTTCCTCTTCCCCACATTGCATTCTCCTTGTTATGCTGCTTTACTATTTTGAAAATGAGGCAACAAATTCTAAAGACATCAATTCTTCCAACCTGAAGATATCACTTTCGCTAAAACCTTGTTAGACTTAAATTATAATATTCCTGTATCACTTGTATGGACTAAGATCAGTTAGAAAATATTCAAGCAACGATTGCTATATAAGTTTTCTTAACAAATGTTTGGAAGTGCTATCTTATGATTTGATATATGCATTGGCAGCGCCTCAGGAGACATGGGGATATCCTTAAGAGAACTGTTGGAGGCTATCTTGTCGTCCAAGGAAGGGCTGATGACACGATGAATCTTGGCGGCATTAAGGTAGTACACCCTCCTGCCTCCTATTTTTAATTGATGATTAAGCAAACTTGAAGATCATTAAACTTTTGTTGTCATTCATACCTAAAATATTTGACTGAGCTTCAAGTATTTGACCGAACTTTAATTTGGCTTCTACATAGTTTTGAAAGCATGAAAATCCTAAACTTCCCTGATCTACAGACAAGTTCTGTTGAAATTGAGCGAGTTTGTGACCGGGCTGACGAAAGCGTCTTGGAGACTGCTGCAGTGAGTGTAGCACCACCAGATGGTGGTCCAGAACTATTGGTAATATTTGTGGTGCTAAAGAAAGGATATGATCACCAACCAGAGAAGCTGAAGATGATATTCTCAAAAGCCATTCAAGTCAACCTCAACCCCTTGTTCAAGGTTTCGCTCTTTGATGTTTTAATATCTAGTCATTATTCTCTAGGCATGAAATTTTTGCAGCTAAGCAAGCAACACTGTATAAATCAATCTGAATGCTTGGAGTCAAAAGTCGAAACTAAAGAGTCATTTCACTTATATGAGAAAGAGTAACTGATTTCCTGTTCAGTTCTCATAGATAAGCTAGAGAGACAATCATGTTTGTTATCGTTGGGGACTAAATTCTACTGCTTTTTGATTGATCACAGGTGAAAATTGTGAAGATAATCCCAGAGTTTCCTCGAACTGCTTCTAACAAATTACTTAGGAGAGTTTTGAGGGACCAAATAAAGCATGAACTGTCTGTCCGAAGTAGAATGTAACGGCAGCTTCAGCAAGGCCTTGCAGCATCATATACCAGATACCAGCAAGAAAATTTGTCTCCCCTTTGTGCATGGATGTGGATGTGTAGAGTATGAAAATTTAGTAATGATTGGTTTTCCCAATCTGTTGTCACTTATCATTGTTATGGGCTCTGATGATGTTGGATTAGACCTGTTAAAGTTAAAGAGCCACCTACGTATACTTCAGAGCAATGCAAATTTGCTTTTCAGTTTACTAAGTTATATTTTCTAAGTAAAAATAAAAAGTTTACATTTGAATTATTATTAGGGTAAAGTTATTTTATCCCAATTTTACTAATAGATATTTGAACAATTACATAACACCTTTCAAACAAAATTTTTGATTATGTTGATGTAACATTAACGGTAATTTTCATTGAGTGGTTACACCTTCATGCAAAATCATTAATCCTATTGATGTTAGTATTGCGGGTTAATCATGCAGATTTTGTAAAATATTTTTTGTTGACTTGAGAATATTTTAAGAATAATAAAAATTTAAAACTTATTTTTTCGCTCACTACTTTTATCTGATATATTAAAAATCTAAACAAATTGATAATGTGAAGTGAAGAATAAGATCAATAATTATTAAGTTATCATGGACTGAGAATTCTTTAATGATGTTATTGACTTTTGCATTTTTAGACTTTAACCAGTTAAAATTGAGTGTCCTTGTATAGATCATTATATATTATTAACATAGTTTTTGCTAATGACCAATTCATTCAAAGGTAAGTTTTTCACATCTCTCATTTTACCAAGACTAGACATGCTCGTGTGTGTATGTATATATATATATATATATATATATATAAAGGAGTCTTCACAACTCAATATTGGTCATTGCATTGTGGAGAAGAAAACCTAATCACCCTATTATAATTTCTCAAACCGACTGCCTCCCCAAATTCCAAAGCTATCACTTCTCTCTTCATCAAATCAATTCAAGCTCAAATGTAGCAATAAATCGTTTCTTTCAAAGATAGGAGAGAGACAAAAGAGAAAGAAAATGTGAAAAATGAAAAAAATCTTGTCTTATATAGAATATGTTATGAAATATAATTTGAAAGAACAATTATAAGGGAAAGTATTTGGAGGGAGAGAAAGTATTTAGAGGGATTAAAAAGATCTTACTCAAGTGTGTATTTACTAATGATGTGAGAGACCTATTTATAAATTAATAATCCTTTATTTAGATAGAATTTATAGGGTGCAGATAATACTAGGAGATTAGATGGATAGATTAAATTCTAATCTTAATCCAATCTAATCTACATTCATATATATATATATATATATATATATATATATATATATATATATATATAACATAAATAGATATTCGTAAAAATATTCATAACACTTTCCTTTAATATCTATTGTATTAAAAATATGCCTCATTGAAACCTTATTAGAAAAAAAACCTCATGAGAAAAAAATTCGAGTGAAGAAAAAATAGTACATAATTCTTTTTAAGAATATACTTTTGAAATATTGCCTTATTGAAAACCTTATCAAGAAAAACCTAATGGGAAAAACCTTGATGAAGGAAAAGAGTATAGTGCATATTTTACTCTTCCTAATGACTGCATTATTGAGATATTTAAAATGTCACATTCCGATCTTTTGTACCAACTTTTTAAATATTACAGTAGGAAGGACTTTAGTGAACAAATATGCTAGATTGTCACTTTTAAAAAAAATTGTTGAACATTAATATCACCCTAACTTAGAGATTAAGTGAAGAAGAATTTTGATGAAATATGTTTTGCTCTATCGCCTTTAATGTATCATTCCTTTAATTATGCTATGCTAGTAGTATTATCCTCATAACGTTGTTGGAATTTTCGTTTTGGTTGACAAGCCAAACGTTTCTCGAATATGTTGAGTTACACATTCATGATTTGCCTTATGAATTACTAAAATTTCTACATGGTTAGAAAAATAGCAACTATAGTTTGTTTTACAGAATGCCATGAAATAGCCGTACCTCCATATATGAATAAATAACCTGTCTAGGATTGAACTTTGTATGGATCATATAAATATCCTGTATCTGCATAACCAATTAAATTTTATTTTGATATATTTAAGTAATATTCATTATTCTTTTGAGATATCGAAGTATATGTTTAATTCCATTCCAATATTTTTCATTTGGAGAAGAATTATATCTTGCTAATAAATTAACAACAAATGATATATCAAGTCATGTATTGCTAGCAAGATCCATTAATGCTCCATTGGCACTAAGATGTGGTACTTCAAGACTAAGAAGTTCTTCATCATCCTCACAATTTCAGAAAGGGTCTTTTTTAACATCTAGTGACCTTACAACCATTGGTAAACTCAATGGATGTGCTTTGTACTTATAAAATAGTTTTAGCACTTTTGCCACATAATTAAATTGATGGACAAAAATTCAATTTGTCAAGTGCTCAATCTAAAGACTTAAACGCAAATTCATATTTCCAAGATCTTTCATCTTCAATTCTTTTTTTAAGTAATCTACGGCTTTTGATAACTCATCAAAAGTTCCAATAATGTTCAAGTCATTAACACAAATAAAACTTATGACAATTTCAGATCTGAATCTTTTTATAAAAACACATGAGCATATAAGATTATTTTTATGGCCTTCTTTCAGCAAATATTCACTAAGACGGTTATACCACATGCGTTTGGAGTGTTTAATCCATATAAAGATTTATTTAATTTAATCGAATAAATTTTTTGAGAATTAAAATTTTTGTACTTTAGGCAACTTAAATCTTTTGGGATTTTCATATAGATATCGTTATCAAGTGAGCCATATAAATAGGGTGTAGCTATATTTATTAAATGCATTTCAATCTTTTCATGTATTGCTAGACTAATTAATATATAATTGTAATTGCATTCACTGAAAGAGAATATATCTTTACATAATCAATACTAGGCCTTTGGGTAAAACCTTGTGTGACAAATTGTGCTTTATATCTCACAATTTCATTTTTCTCATTTCGTTTTTGCACATATACCCATTTATATCCCACTAGTTTTACACCATTTGATGTATGGACAATAAGTCCAAAAACTTCACATTTTGTAAGTGAATTCAGTTCCACGTTATTGCATCTTTCCAAATTGGCCAATCATTTCTATTTCTACATTCTTCAATATATGTAAGTTCAAGATCCTCATTTTCTTTCATAATATTGAGCACTATATTATATACAAAAATATCGTCAACATTTATTTTATTTCTATCCTATCTTTTCCACGTCATGACATAATTTATTAAGATTTCTTCATTTTCAATGATTTCAAGTACTTGAATTTCTTCTAGAATTTTATCAATAATGTTAGGGGTCGCTTATAAAGGTTTTGTTTTCTCTTTCTGACCATCTTGTATATTTGGTCCTTTTCTTTTTTGAGGATTTTATCTTTGGAATCGATTGTTCTCTCATACTTCTGGCGTGCTTTATACTACAAGGACATAAATTCTAATAGGAGCTTTTGTAGTTGGTATATGAGATTTAGTTATTCTTTTTACGTCGGTAAATATGTCTAGTAATTGATTTGTTGTATTTTACAAATAAATCATATTTTGAACTTCAAGTTCACATCAATTTGTGTGAGGATCAAAACTAGATAACGATAATGCATTCCATGATATTTCCTTTTCCAATTACTTATTTTTCTTCCCTTAATGTTGGAATAATTGTTTCATCAAAATGACAATTGACAAACTTTATTGTGAATAAATCTTCTGTTGATGGTTGTAAATATTTAATTATAGATGGAGATTCATATCCAACATATATTCCTAGCCTCCTTTAAGGACCCATCTTTGTGCATCGTGGTGGAGAAATTAGAACATATACCACACACCCAAAAAATTTGAGATGGTAAATATTTAGTTTTCGACATAAACTAATTGTATAAGGAAGAATTTATAATAACTTGTTGGCCTAATGAGTACAAGTGCTGTTGCATCCAAAATGGCATGCCCACAAACAGAAATTGAGACTTTGGATTTCTGAAACAGTGACCTTAAAATTAGTCGAAAGTGTTTAATAAATAATTCTGTTAGATCGTTTTGTGCATAAACATGAGTAACAAGCTGTTCAATGGTTATTTCAATTAATATACAATATTCATTAAAAGGCTTAAGATGTAAATTCACAAACATTGTAAAGATAAATAGTCTTTGATTGTATAATCAGGAAAATGTGCTTGCAAATGAATGATTGCAAATGCCAATTTTTAAATTGATAATAAGCACACATATGACCATTTAGTCGATGCATCGATTAAAACTGTAAAATATCTAAATGGTCCACATGGTGGATGTACAAATCCACATATATCACCTTGAATATGTTTTAAAAAATGTAGGGGATTCAGTCCCAACTTTAGATAGCTATGGTCTTATAATTAATTTGCTTTCAAAGCAAGCAACATATGACAATCCATTAGATTGAAAAATTTTCGATGGATGACTACATGTATTTTCAATAACTTTGTGGAATATTATTAATCCGGGATGACCTAATTGGTCATGCCAAACATTAAAATTATTAGTAAACTTCTAGTTTACTATAGCATGAGTTTCAATTATTCTAATTTTTGAGTAGTACATTCCACAAGACAAAGCGAGTAATTTTTCCAATACACACTTTTTTACCCAAAATAATAGATGTAATATAAAGGTATTCAATGTCTCTTTCATTCATTGTCTCAATATGATATCCATTTAAATGAAAAACTTAATAAATTTCTTTGAGACTTAATAGAAAATAATGCATCCTCTATTATGAACTTTGTTCCTTTAGGTAGTAAAATATTGACTCTTCCGGAGCCTTTAGTTAATCTTGTATTATCAGATATTGTATTGACATTGGTTTCTTCCTTTGTCAATTGGAAAAAATATTTCTTATTTTTAAATATAATGTGCATTGTAGCAATATCTGTTAAATATATATTTGCATCATTGATCTTGGATCCAATAAGATTAATATCAATATTTTTCTTCAATAAAACAAGATACATAATAAGAAACTTATAAGTTAACATAAGAGAATAGTAAATATATAATTTATTAATAAAAACACATAATAAAAACATATAATTTAAATATAATAAGAATATACAAAAATATCTTCATGATAAAGTTATACTAAAGCATACCAACAAACTATTAAGAAATTTCATTCTTGAATATTTCCATTACTAATCAAATGATCAATTCCTCTTCCAGGATAGACAAGAAAATCTGCAACATCCTGATTTGTTATATCAACTTGGCCATGATTAAAATCATTTTGAAAAAAATTTGCTTTCATTTTTTTTCTCTTTTAGAATTTAACAACGCTTGATAAAGTTCAACATTTTTTTTTTCATTTAGCATTCAATGATGCTTGATAAAGTTCAACAAGATGTTTCAACATATAACAAGTATGTGACTAATGGCTTTCATTTTCATGCCACATCGATGACAAGACATATTTTATATTTCTTTTATTCTATACATTTTTATATTTTTCTTGTATCTTTTTGCTATTCATCCACTCCTGGTAGGTTTAAAATATTCATCCACTTCTAATGGGTAAAATTATATATCCACCTCTGGTGGGTAAGGTTATACATCTACTTTTGGTACATCCACTTTTTGTGGGTAAAATTATTCTTAGAATTAGAATAGCATTTAATGTAACTTATTATGGCGACCTCTTTCATGTCCATGACCATAATTGTTAAATGATGTCGCATTCTCTTTAGGAAATAGACAAATTTATGATTTTTTATTAGTAGCTCGTTATTTTGCTCAACAATAAATATACACATAATAGCAAAATTCACATTAAAGTTGATATTTAGGGGGAATAAAAACACCAAAGAGATATCAAGTCACTTATCTAATTTGCTAAAATTAGAAATCTAAGACTAACCATTGAAATCCTTTTGAACTTTGTAGAGGATGAAAATAAAATAATATCAACACTTACTTGATTTGCTAAAACTAGAAATCAAAGACCAACCATGGAAATCTTTTGAACCTTGAAGATCATGAAAACAAAATAATATCAAAACTTAAGAGATTAAAGAATTATGCTGATGACATGTAATGAAATATAACTAGAAAGAATGACTATAAGAGAAAGTGTTTAAAGGGAGAAAAAGTATTTAGAGGAAGTAAGAAGAAGATTTTATTCAAGTGTGTATTTACAAATAAAGTAAAGGGTCTATTTATAGGCTAATAGCCCCTTATCTAGATAGAATTTACAAGATGAAAATAATACTAAGAGATTAGATGGATAGATTAAATTCTAATCTTAATCTAATCTAATTTACACCCAAATCTTGATATACATAACATAAATGGATATTCACAAAAATATTCGTAATAGAATATTCATTTTTTAAATTGGTTAAGGGTGTTTTTCTCTAATAGTTTTTTTTTGCCTATTCTTGTACATCCAAAATATCCATTACTGACTCTTCCTTAGTGGCTATTCCTACGCACCTGAAACAATTATTAACAATGGGAGGTTAGTAATGACTATTTCGGTCTCTTTTGAAATGACCATTCTAAAAACCAAACATAAGCTGAAAAGATATTAGGAATAGAAGAGAAAATGGAAACTAAACATTCATTAAAAGAAATAAGAATAATTAATTTCATGAATAACTTTTTGTTATGAAGTACAATTAAAAATTCTTTTTTTTATTGACTTGACTAGTGATTAGTTTCATTTAACATATATCAATATAAGACATTCCAATTCGTTTGTATGGGATGATAATTTCTTATTCCTAGTCATTAGAATTCATGATATTATTAGAAAGATATTTGAAATACAATACATGAGTTAAGACAGCAATTTTATATATTTCACTTGATATCTTCACACTTCAGCAAGATAGGCACTGTCATATGAACATTAAAATACTTTTGGAAAAACATTTTTGACCATTTCAAGTGTTTAGAAGAAAGAAAACATTACTCATCAACCTCAAATACATACACAGACGAATAAACTATAGAAAGAAATGTGGCGTTATACAAGCATCTCCCTAAAACCAATTTAATTGAAGCCTTAGTTTGATATTCTTTCTTCCACCACCTTTGTTATTTAAGAACGCAGGCTTTCATTGAGTAGTGGGGGTAATTTTTTAGATGGATGCAATCTTAACGTTTTTTTTTTTGCACCAATTAGAATTCATCCATGAGACATCTTGGTCTCATTTAATTAGAATTCTTCCATAAATCAATCTTACACTTTGAATATAACTTAAATCATGGTAATTGATTAGTAGAATTCTCCTACAATTAGGTAGTCAACTCCTTAGTCAATTAGGATTAGGATATTTTCTCTTTTATAAAAATAGAGTTACTTTTGCCAATTTTCTACACATTCAAATAAGAAGGTTGGCAACAATTTCTGATTGTCGGTTGTCTTTGTTAACAAATTGGTTGTTTTTTGTCAAGTAAAAGCTTCTATATTGTTTGGAATTTCTTTTTCTTCTTATTTAGTTAATGTGACCAATTAATCAAAATTCTTTTAGTTCTTTAATTCTTGTTTTCTATTTAAAGAATAATCTTGCCACATTAAAATTTATGCAGGCTAACACGTTGTTATCAACCTTGACCCTTCTTGTCATCACTACACTTCTTTTTGGACACTTTTTTTTATTGCCACTGCTATAGCTTGTGGGATTGCATAGTAATTGGCCCATCCATCTTGGTGTCAAGATTGTTATTTTGATAGAAATGTCATGCTACTTTTGCTTATGTGACTTGTTGCAAAATTTTTTCGAGCTTGAACTTTGGGTATTTGTAGAATGCATTTTTTTCAATATTTTGGTGCTGTAATATTTTTATGATTTCTTTTACTTCTTCATTCTTTTTGCCGTTCCTTTATCACTTTTGCTTTTTCTTCACGCTTGTCAATATGTTCTTTTGCATTACTGTTCATGGTCTTTGCTTGCTTTCACTTCAAAAAATTTTGTAGTTTCTTTGCTATCATTAAAACATTAAAATTATTCACCACAACTTGTCACATTCATTAAATAGCCACGTTGAAGTCATGGTTCTTTCAATATTACATTGAATAAAATTCTTTGATTTCGAAGCCATATGCCATGTTAAAGACATATCACTACCTTTGTATTTCAATTGCCTTTATTTTGTGCCATTTGCCCAATCGATTTTATGTTCCATTTGTCATAAATCATCTAACCGAATGCCTTTTCAATGTTGCAATTATTTTGTTTTTTTTTCCTTGCTTGCTACCTTTGTTGTATATTTTTATTTCTTTTCTGCTATAATTTTCTTCTTCACTTATACTAATGATTTGATATTCTTTTGACAGTTAAATCTCAAATTTATTAGTCTATACTCAAGCCAAACCAAAATCAAAGTTTAAGAAATTGAGTGATTCTTGATCACAACAATAGCTTTGGTGGGTGCTCATTATACCACAATTCTTGATTAGTAGTGGGTGCTTATTATAGTATAATCTAGAATTGCCATGGCATACTTCAAGGACTACAATGATCACTTTGTCATTCTTTCCCAAAAGGATGAAGATATGAGGAAGGGATTATGTCTTCCCACATAAAGACCTATTTTTGGTCGGATTTTGTCATCTCAACTATCAACATTTATTGCTCTTATAACTTTGGAGGAATGGACTTATGAGCCAATCAAAGTTTCGAAATCATTCTCAAAAGTGTGATGCCTTCAATCTTATCTCCATGATAAAACTTCAAGTCATAAGGAATTTGTTACCTTGGGAAGTCGCATAGTTTCTGGTAAAACTTATTAGGGAAGTTCCTTCAAGATTAATGGAGAATTTTATTATATTCCTAAATATTGTGAGTGGATTGAAGATGTGTTATTTCTCTGTGGGAAGCTCTTACATGATGCAAATGTTGATGATGCTATTAACTTATGATCGCAACAAGGATGCCATTCGAACATTCTATGAAGGTTGGTGCCCAGCCACGAACACCCTCCATAATACCTCTAGAGAAGCTCTCTCTTATTATGAGATTTTCACAAATTGGATGGCCTTCCTATTCATGGTTGGTTTTATGATGATGTCATTCCATCTGCCAAAAAATTGACTAGTGCGAATGATAAAAGGGGATTTTTTCCCAAAAGTTAAGAGTATTTATTTGTTGTTTTCATTATTTACATGAAAGAAGAGATGGTCAAGGTAGAGTCTTTGTTTGCAATTGGATCAACTTTTGGTTTCCAGGTAAATTTTGTTATAAAAAACCCCCAACTTGTAAAGCAAATAAGTCAACTTTTCCAAAAGCCACTCACAATCCTACTAGAATATATTAAAAAGCATGAAGCTTGGACATTTACTAGAGACATGGTATGTGACAAACTTGGCGTTAGAGGAAATTATAAGAAAAACACTTATTTGCAAAGTCTCTAATGCCAAGTTTTTTGCATACCATGTCTCCAATCAATGTCCAAGTTTCATGCTTCTTAATAATTTTGGTGGGATTGTGTGTGGCCTTTGGAGGAGTTGACTTCTTTGCTTTATGAGTTAGGGGCTTTTGATAACATAATTTACCTCGAAACTGAAAGTTGATCCAATTGTCAATAGAGACTTTGTCTTGACCATCTCTTTTTCATGTAAATAATGAATGGAAGCAAATAAATACTCACAACTTTTGGGAAGAAATATCCTTTTATCATCAGCACTAGTTAATTCTGTGACAAATGGAATAACTTCATCATAAACGAACCACAAATAAGAAAGCCACCTAATTTGTGGAAATCCCAAAATGAAAGAGAAAATTCCCCAAAGGTAGTATGGAGGGTGTTTGTGGTTGGGCACCAGCCTTCACAAAATGCTCGAGTGGCATCCTTGTTGTGACCTTAAGTCAATAGCATCATCAACCTTTGCATCATGTAAAAGCTTTTTATAGCGAAATAACACATCTTTAGTCTACTCTCAATAGTTAGGGATATAATTAAATTCTCCATTAGTCTTGATGGAACTTTTGCAATAGGCCTCACCAATAACTATGCGACATCCTAAGGTGATAAATTCCTCATGACTTGAAGTTTTATCATCGAGATAAGATTGAAAGAATCATGCTCTTAAATAATATTGTGAAACTTTGATTGGCTCAAAAGTCCATTCCTTTAAATTTGTAGGAATAATGAGTGTTGATAGTTGAGATGACAAAATCTGACCAAATATAGGTCTTTATGTAGGAAGACATAATCCCTTCTTCATACCTTCGTTCTTCAAGGAAAGAATGACAAGGTGTGTTGGCTCCATTAGTTTTTGATGATAATAAAACATTCCCATTTATTTGTGTCTAATTCCTTTACTTAAGTGTGTAGGAAATTAATACATAAAATTAATTTCTTAAATCTTCAAAGAGTATTTTTGAAAGAAAAAAAAGGATAAAATCAACAAGATGTAACTGAATAACAAGGAGGAAGCTTGTTGGTTTAACAAGGAAGAACATTGGTTGATCAAATTTCAAATTGGAGAAATGATGGGCTGAAGAGTTTGAGAAACAGAACCAACATAGTCAACCAAGTCAGTAGACTAAATGCCTTCTACCAGAATCTGCAAACCAGAAACAGAATCAACTTAGTCAACCAAGTTAATCGACTAAGAGCACTTTGTCTGCAATTTAAACCAGAACACTACAAGATAGATTAACGGCTAGAACTCATCCTAAACTGTTTTTAACAGATATAAACTGCCAAACTGCCATCAGAGTTACATCTCCAAGTATAAAAGGGTCTTCCAGCAATGAGAAACAAGTTTTTAGAAGCTTTGAATGGGATTTGAGCTTTAGAAAGAAGAAAAACCAGAAAAGCTTCACTGCACTTGTTTGCACTTAAACGCCTACTCTTTGTCATTGTATTTAGCACTCAATCTTGTACCAATCAGATCAACTTGTGATCATAGGTACTTTTTGTAACCTCTCTTCTTGTTCAAGCTTGGGAGAACTTGAATGTTATAGGTTGTGGTTGAGCTTTGAAAAACCACTTTAGGTTTTAGTTGAGCCCGTGAAAAACTAGTGTAAAGCCAGTGTAAAAGCTTGGTGAAAGCTTGTGAATTTCACCTGATCTTAGTGAATCGTTGGGAAAATCCTTGGTTGGATAATCAAAGTAGTGGATGTAGGTCTTGGACCGAACCACTCTAAATTGTTGTGCATTTTATACTCTATTTTTACTTTCTTAAGTTCTGGAAATTAGTTCCACATCTTGTCAAGAGTCAAATTGTGCTATTCACCCCCCTTTTAGCACATATTAACGGGACCAACAAGGTGATCATTGTAATCCTTGAAGCACACCATGGCAACAATAAAAATTTGTGCTATAATGACACCCAAAGCTATCGTTGTGATAAAAAATCTTTCAATTTCTTACACTTTGATTTTGGTTTGGCTTGAGTATCGACTAATAAATTTGAGATTTAATAGCCAAAAGAAAATCGAATCATTAGTCTAAGTGGAGAAGAAAATTGTAGCAGAAAAAAAATTAAAAAAGTACAACAAAGGCAGTAAGTAAGAAAAAAATAGATGCAACATTGAAAAGGCATTCTGTCTGATGATTTACAACAAATGAAACACTAAATCAATTGACTAGATGGCATAAAATAAAAGCAATAAAAGGTAATTTAAATACAAAGTTGGTGGTATGTCTTTAATGTGGCATATGGCTTCAAAATCAAAGAATTTTAATCAATGCAATGTTGAAAGAACCTTTAGGGGTAAGCATCGGTCGATTTTGGTTTCAAGAGAAACCAAAATCGTTGAAATCAACATTCTTTTATGATTGATTGAAATCGATTGATCATAAAGGAAAACCAGTCAATTGAAACCGACCTCGGTTTCGATCGGTTGAAGGTTGCATTGGACTTGGCTTGGGCTTAAGCTTAAAATTTCTAAAGCAAGTGTCAACCATCCCTCAAAACAAAAAGCATTAGGATCTCAGATGTGATCCAAATAGTAACCAAACATAAAAGAAAAGCCAGCAATCCCAAACTGAAGCATCGACACCCACATAATAAAGAAAAAAGAAATCCATGGAACAATCAAACCAATACCCCATATACTGTGAACCATAGCAAATAACAGTAGGTCAAAAGACCTATCTAGTCCCTGTACTCTTCAATTTTGTCCAATTTAGTCCCTAAACTCAAAATCAAAACAAATTAGTCCCTTGATTTTAAAAACTTTTACAGTTTAGTCCTTCACCTAACGATATCCAATTTTGCTGTTAAAGGGGATAACGTCAGCAATGACGTCAACATAGACATAGCACATTTTGATGATGTGGTGATGAAATGATAGCATGGCATTCCATGTGGCATCAATGTGATGATGTGGCAATGCTATGTGGCATTAATATGATGACATGGTAATGCTGACATGGTATTGACATGCTGACATGTCAGTGCCACGTGGTAGATCAAACAAATTTTCAAAATAAAAAGTTCTACCACGTCATAGGGACTAAATTGAGCAAAAATATATAGTATAGGGACTAAATTGAATAAAATTGAGATGTTGAGAGACTAAATTGAAAAAAATATTTGAAAAATACAAATCTTTAAGTAGATTATTGATATGCTTATTAATAAGTCAAATATTTAAATGTAAAAAAGTTATGGTGTTAAAAAATATATATAAATATTTTCTTATTTGATTATTTGATTCTAGAATATGTACATTAATTTATCTCTTTGTAAAAAAATTAAGTTTGAATTCTCCTTCTATAAAAAAAATTACAAAAACATTTTAAAAAATTTTCGTACCTAAAGTCAAATTTAGATGAATAACTTGCATTATGTTATAATAAAATAATATAAAATGACTAAATAAATTCTTTTTCCATTTATTTATAGTAGTATAAAAATTTAAAATTTATTTAACTTAGTTTTTAACTTGAGCTGAACTCAAATTAGTAAAATAGGTTGATTTAGTTACAACTTTCACAATTCACAAATAGCCATTCTTTTGAAATTATTCAACTTTTACCCAATTTACCTTTTATTTAAATTTACTCAAAGTTTCTTATAAAATGATTTTATTTAAGTTCAAATATCACAATCAAATTTTGCTAAATTAAATTTAAATTATTAATTTAGATATACAAAAAATTAATTAATAAAATAAAATGGTACAAATATTTACAGGTATATTTAAATTTATCAACCATAAATGCAATCTTTAATCTAGGAAATTTCAACTTAAAAAAAATAACTTGAAATATTAAACAAAATAATAATATAAAAAATAAATAAAAAATTAAAAAGGTGGTGCCCAATTCTATGGTTGTGATAAAAGATTTGTCATGTCCAAATTAAGTAAGTTAGAATGAGGAATTATTTTTATAATTATCGCTAACTCCATATCTTCGTTCTTCATTTTTTTAAAAGATAAAAATAAATCAACCTATTTTGCTAATTTGAGTTAAGCTCAAGTTGAAAACTAAGTTAAATAAATTTCAAATTTTTATACTATTATAATAGAAGAAAAAGAAATTTATTTAGTCATTTTTTATTTTTTTATTATAACATAATGCAAGTTATTTATCTAAATTTGACATTAAGTATGAAATTTTTTTGAATTTTTTTTTATAGAAAGAGAATTCAAATTTAATTTTTACAAAAAAGATAAATTAATGTACATATTCTAGAATCAAATAATCAAGTAAGAAAATATATATATATATATATATATTTTAACACCATAAATCAAATTTGAGCTTAAGCTCAAGTTGAAAACTAAGTTAAATAAATTTCAAATTTTTATACTATTATAAATAGAAGAAAAAGAAATTTATTTAGTCATTTTATATTATTTTATTATAACATAATGCAAGTTATTTATCTAAATTTGACTTTAAGTATGAAATTTTTTCAAATTTTTTTTTATAGAAGGAGAATTCAAATTTAATTTTTGCAAAAAAGATAAATTAATGTACATATTCTAGAATCAAATAATCAAGTACGAATATATATATATATATATATTTTAACACCATAAATCTTTTACATTTAAATATTTGACTTATTAATAAGTATATCAATAATCACTTACAGATTTGTATTTTTCAAATATTTTTTTCAATTTAATCCCTTAACATCTCAATTTTATTCAATTTAGTCCCTATACTATATGTTTTTGTTTAATTTAATCCCTAGGACGTGGTAGAATTTTTTATTTTGAAAAGTTTTTTGATCTACCACGTGGCATTGACATGTCTTCATATTAGTGCCACATGGCATTACCACGTCATCACGTTAATGCCATGTGACATGCCACAACATCATTTCAATGCCACGTTATCAAAATGTGCCACGTCAGTGTTGACGTCATCACAAACGTCATCTTCTTTAACGGCAAAATTGGATGTCGTTAGAGAGAGGGACTAAATTAAAAAAATTTTCAAAATCAAGGGACTAAATTGCTTCAATTTTGAGTTCAAGGACTAAATTGGATAAAATTGAAGAGTACATGGACTGGATAGGTCTTTTGACCAATAAAAAAATATTTTTTTACAGATGATTCAAATAACAAAAAATATTTTCAATAGTTTATCCAAAAAACATAAAATATTAAATTTTTGGTAAAATGTTTTACAAATAATTTTTTTTTCTAATTGTTACCTTTAGGTTATCAACTAGATCCTAGATATGAAAAAATGACAAATTATACAAGTGAATTTAATCCCTATGCAATAACTTGTAAAAATTGAATTCCTATCCTATTCAAAAACTAATAATATCAGTCTAATCATTAACGGTGTTAAAATTTTTCTGTTATCTATGCTTACATAGTATTTAATTGTATGGATATGACATATTTTTATTGATGTGATATTGAATTTGATGATGTGACAATGATAATGTATCATGGCTGGGGATGCAAACAAAGCTGAATTGATGATCTTCAAATAGGCTTTCTTTCAGTTTGCTGCTTTTGCATGGGTGAATTCTTATGACCTGATGATTGAATCTGAGTCCTTGAAGGCACTTAAGTGGATCACTTCTCCTATTGAGGCACCTTGGAGTTTGAGACATATCATTTTTCACATGTAGTGTTGGAAATCTCAAGTCGATGCTTTGTCAATTGTTCACACTATGAGATTAGGAAACTCCAACAAGACTTCCTTGTGCTTTCTTGATAATATTTTGAGTAATTGAATGGTTGGGTATAGATGATTGGCTTACTGATTTTTATTTCTCATTGTTCTTTGGCTTTGTTGGATTTTTGCTGGTTCCCCTGCTATGCGGTGATTGATGCCTTATTTTGTCTGGTTCTCTCCTGCTTAGCTCTGGTGATTGATGCTTGCTTCTCTCCTGTTTGACTTTGCTTTTCGCAAGGGAGGTCGATTCTTTTGAAAGATTGGGTTTTTTGGGTTGTTTCTCGGCTTCTCCAAAAATTTTCCCCTCTGCCTCCCTTCAACTAGAGCTTTTAGGGTTCTTATAGAACCTAATTGTCCAAGGCAATCATGCTCTTCTCAGCATGAATTCCGGATGGGTAGTCTTTAAGTCAAAAACAAATCCACCAAAAATTCTTATCAAAATTCGCTTGAGTGGTGGCCCCCCACCTATCCCATATATCAAGCAGATCGGTGAAGTCATTCTGTTTAAGATCAATGTGGACCCTATCGGGTAGTGATGAGATGTGATCTTTTGGCAGGCAATCCCCTTCACTTTGTTAGGCACTCACCATGTATTGAGTCACTTCGTATATTCCATCGTAACTCGAAGGTGGCCACGATGACTCCATGGATGCAATTGGATCTACTCCGTCAAAGGCTGTCAGGTGACAAATACTTTTCCTATATGCAAAATTATGATGCAAATATGCATATGCAAAATAAAAATGACAACAAGTTCAGTTAGTACAGTAAATAGGAATTCCAAAAGTTATTCTAATTAAAAGAGATGAATGAAAATAATTAATAGCATGATACCTTTATTACTTTGCAGAGAAGAATTCAAAACAAGGGTATTATGAAATTCCTTCATGTGTACCTAGTCATAAGGTATATTCTCATGGGTAAAGCTCTACCTAGGCAAAGGCGACTCTCGATATTTTACATGTTGAGTTTGGGTTGAAAATGGAACTACAGGTTCCTAAATCGCTCCTCACTATCGTCCACACAGACTAGTAAGGCACCTCGGTCCTCACCCATTACAGGCTTTAAACGGACTGAGTTTGATCTGAGTGGGAGTCTTCACTAGCCCATACGAAGGTTATCACCTCACGAGAGCGTAGCTACTTAACCCCCTCCTAATTAAGGACAAAGCTCGAGTAAAAGGCTTATGCATGAATGCAAGACGTGTCGTGTGTGGGAAGGAATATACCGACCTCGAACCAAAAATCTCACTCCCCTTATCCTAAAATCCTCGTAATTATTAAAAATAATAAAAATAATAGCAAAATAAATGAATGCATTAAACAAAAATATGCAAAGTAAATACTTGATGCTAGAGAAAACACTAAATTATTTAAGGCTTAGGATAACTTATGATTAATTAATGGCTTGACTCTTTTCGTCCCCAGTGGAGTTGCCAAGCTATTGTAACGTGTCTGGTCCGGGAACCCGATTGCTAAACGTCTACGAAAATAAAATATCTATGAGTCGCCACCAATCTTTTTTATCTAAGTGTGATTGGCCACCTATTAACCCGATTCTAATCGACAAAGTCCTAAATTAATTTTAGGTCCGTCGGACGAACAAGAACTAGCCCATGTTTATTAAAGATGGGTTTAGGAGTACTGTTATGGACGGAGAAGGGTTAGCACCTCCGTGGCGCCCATTCTACGAACGGTACCATTTAATCTTAAGTTATCCTATTGTAGCTTACCCTTTATTTTATTCCTATATTTCCTTAATCCTTGCTTATTAGTTAATTCTTTATTATGTTAACTGATTGAGTCTTTTATTCGGTTTCACGAATGCACATGATGCAATAGTTAAATGATGTTATGATTTGTGCAATTTTAAAAGATGAAGTCGGTAATCTTTTATCGAAAAATTATTTGTAGACCATCCCAACGTTTTGGTGAAGTCTCGAAATTTTTCTCACTTTGGGATATCTCGAGAAAAACTCGTCTCTACAAGCTATTCAAGGAAATCCCATCATCGAAACTCTCGCCCATTAACAAGATAATCGTGGCATGCTATGACAGGATAAAATGATGATATCTACATGAACGTGATTATTAACTTAGTTGGTTCGTTATTCATGCAATCAAATGTTTAATAATTTAAGGTGATTTATTACTTTATTCATATATTTACTATTATTTATGATTTTTTTAATGTATATTATTTTTAACAATGATTATTTGAGTTAATGAGTATTGGAGTATAAAGTTCGAATTTATCCGGACGCTTCGATGAAAATCCATCTCAAACTCCGCACCTAAGAAATCCACCAAAAGAGGCAACTCTTTACCCTTTTTAAGTGAAATTCCATCATCGGATCACTCAAAATAATCATTTCATTTTTTATAAAAATTATATTTACATCATGTATTCTTTTATTATATTTATGAGTATCTAAATCTATTTATAATATAAATATTTCTTTCTTTCTTTTTTTTTCTTCTATCCTTCTCATTCACTTATTATTATTGGTTGATTTTTTTGTTTATTTTGATTTCTTAAATATATTTTCTCTTATTTATTATTTTATAAATATATTTATAATCTTATAAAACTATATGGAATGCTAATAAAATTAATACTAATAATAACATGTAAACCCAAATAACAAAACATCTAAAACTTACATAAAATTTTGAGCCCAATGAAGCCTAAATGAACTCAATCCACAAGAGCCCACAAGCTTTTCTTCTTTTCTTTTTCCTTTCTTATTTATTGGCTTGCTTTCCTTGTCTCTTTTTTCCTTTTTTTTTCTTTCTCTTTTTTCTTCCTTTCCTTCTTTCTCTCTCTCTTCCTTTCCCTTTAGGAGGCGTCTTCCCTCCTGCACTCTTTTTTCTTTCCTTGGCTTTCTCTCCCCGCCGCTTCTTTATTTTTCTCTATCTCTCTCTTTCCTTTTCTTTTTCTCTTTCTTCTTCTTTCCTTCTCTTTTCCTCCAGTTGGCTTCTCTTCTCTCTCTTTCCTTCTTTCAAACTTTCAATCACCGATTTGCTCTCTCTCCCTCAAATTCCCAAAAGCCTCATCTCCCTCTCACCTTCCCTATTATCGACCCTCGATCACCATTTTCAGATCTCTCTTCTTCCTTTTTTTTTTTGATTGCTTTTTTATATTTTTTGGTTTCTTTTTTTTGTTGTAATTTTTGTATTTTTTCTTTGATTGTGGCTAGGGTAGCCTGCTGGTAGTTTAGGATTTTTGATTTTTGGGTTTTTTTTTTTGCTTGAAAGATTTATGTTTTTGGTTGTTTGAATAAGGTTTTTTTTTTTAAAGATTGGGTTTTTTTGGTTTTTGTTTAAAATGTTTTCTGGATCGTTTCTTTTGAAAGATTGGGTTTTCTGGGTTGTTTCTCGACTTTTCCAAAAATTTTCCCCTCTGCCTCCCTTGAACTAGAGCTTTTAGGGTTCTTATAGAACCCAATTGTCCAAGGTAATCATGTTCTTCTCAACATGAATTCTGGATGGGTAGTCTTTAAGTCAAAAACAAATCCACCAAATGACCCAAAATCCCAACCGTCTAAGGAGCATTCAATGCTCTGTATTTTGTTGACAATGGAGGCCAAGCGTGTTTCCAGCTTTTTTTTTTTTAATTTTGGTTTAATTTATTTTATTTATCAAGAAAGGTGTCTACACTTTGCTTTCTGCAAAGGAGGTCGGTTTTTTATCGATCGAACATAGGAAAATGTAAATGTTTAGTTGTTCTATGATGCTGTCAATGGTTTGAGTTGGAGCCATTGCTTATCCTTTATTTTTAGCATAGGCTCTAAACTGTTCTTTTTTTTTTTTGAAAGAATGATGTAATTCATTGATTCATCCAGACATCTTACAAGCTGAGAATAACAAAAACTTCTAATAAAGCATTTCAGTTTATCTTAGACCCCCTCCCAATGCGTAACTAAGAGCCTCATTAAAAACCTTCCCATGAAGAGACCTAGGAGGAAACAACCATGGAAAGGGAAAACAAGTACCCTATAATCATATAATCATCGGGAGCACATTACCCTCTCCACATCGTAATGCTTTCAAATTAAGCTCCTTATATCTCTAAATTGTTGTTTAGAGTAAGTTTTTGTATATATGAGGCGGATCTTCCGTTTTCTCAATTTTAATGAATTATTACATTTTTTAAAAATAAAAAAAAAATCAATTATTCAATTTTTATAAATTAATTATTATATAATGATTTAATTCACAATTTTAACCATGTATAAAGATTAATTACACAATTTGACAGAAAAAAAAAAGCACCTAATTTGAATACACATATGTGTATTAATAAATCAAAGTGAAATAAAGTATGTAAATTTAGATGAATTGTTTTTTCCTTTTTTTGAAAAGAAGGGATGAATCGTTAATTCAAATGACAATATCTTCAAACTGGTTGTTTTGTCAAAATCCGCATACTTTTATATTGGCTGATTACTTGTTAAAAGTAAACTTCTGCATACAGTTCCACTTGACTATTGATGATATTTACATGTTTCAACCTTTGAATAAAATATATTTGCTGCGTATCGATTACAAAGTAGCTAGGTGACGAAAGCATTAAAAACCTTTTACTATCAACGATGAAGCAAAGAAAATAAATTTTACTCAAAGCATACTAGAGTTTGTTAAATATTGTAAAAAAAATAAAAGAACATGAAAAAATAACATTACCATTTTAAAAGTAATTTTTTTAAAAAAAATGACGTAAATCATTAATTCATCAATACATCTTACGAACTGAGTATATGAATATAAAATTAATTTCCGCCCTCTGCTGCTTGGAGCATTATTCTCATTTTTTTTTTTTCTGAAAGACAAGATATGTATATTCATTTTTCAATGGAAGCGAGCATGCTGCAGAAAGTCTTTTGCCAAGGAGAAGACAAAGACTTGTGACAGCAAAGTCGTATTCTCAGAACGCTCAAGCCATTCAAATCATTATTTTATTCAGTAATGTTGATTTCTTGTATTTTTTTCTTGAAACTTAATGATATTTTCCTAACTTGTGATTTATAATTATATAATTAAATCTTTTTTTTTACTTTATGATATTATATTTTACGAGATAAAAAATCTTATATTTTAACTTATATGCTTTATAAGGAGACTAATGAAGTATATATATACAAGAGATTTTCAATGATTTATGAGAGCATCAATCTAATATTTTTGTAATAATAATTTAACAATATTGTTTTTTTGACGAATAGAAGTGACAAAGCGCTCAATCTCAGTGAATCGTGGCAGCAAGGCCACTTACAATGCCCCAAATTTAACATATTTTAATTATATCAATATCGTAATCTAATATAATCTCATTGATTTAGTTAATAATGGATGCAATTGCTACAATTATGTTTATAGAACAAATCTCCTTTGCACAGGGTGCCAGAGATGATTCCCTGGAGCAGTTTGTTCGAAATGCCTATAAAAATTGTTGGGGCTAAGTTAGATATATGTTTATATAACAATTTGCTCATCATTAGTTTGTTTGTTTAATTTATTAATATATATAAAAACCATTTGATTGTAATTATATTTTTTACTTGTACATGTAGGTTCATAAAACGAAATTATCGGCAAGGCAGACATGGAAGGAGTAGAAGAGGTTAAACTAAATTATATATAACTTCAAATAAGCCTTTCTATTTCATACGAGTTGAATATATTGATGGAAAACATATCATTTATTTTTATGACAATTATTATCCTATAACAGCCAGGAAGGAAGGCATAAGTATAGTAGGAAAGCAAGGAGCAGATCCAATATATATATATATATATATATATATATATATATAATATGTATTCATATCTCAGCAAACTCAACTGTTTTCTTGCCGTCATGCGCCTTACGGAAGAAATGTCTGACATAATCCGAGTACAAAACTTGCTTGTAAATCGGCTTCTGACCATTTTCTAGCACTTGAGGCAACGGTCCGATGATATCACCGGGTCTTGGATTGACAAAAATGGGAACTGAAATTCTGTTTTTACTCCCATTGGCAATCACGCGGTGCTCGACACTCCTGTACCGACCATTGCTCAGTATCTGCAATGCGTCTCCAACATTGATCACAAGGGATCCCTTAATGGGAGGAACATGGATCCAGTTGCCACCTTGGTTTCCTTTCACATAGAGACCACCAATTTCATCTTGGAGGAGGATTGTAAGGGAAGAGACATCGGAATGACGTCCTACTCCCACGGTGAGTTCAGGATTAGGACAAATAGGATAGTAATTTAAATTAGTTCTTATTGAACCCATCAAGAGAGACTTTGTTGTTTCATCTATTTCTTTCACATTTAGTCCATTCATTAGAATTTGGAATAATTGTTTAATGACAACTTCAGAGCTCCTCATGTATTCAAGCACTTGCTCCCTGAAAATAAAATATAATATAGTATTTGGTTAATTAAAAGTAAATATATCTTTAAGCATGCACCTTTTTGCTATATATACATGCAGAATAATATACAATTATTAAAACTAGCGTTTGAAGAGTTGAGAGTTGTTACCTGCAAACAGGTGGCCAAAACGCACAAGCTTCCTCCTCGGATACAAAAAAGAGGCTAAGGAAATCTTTCCACTCTAGAGCCTTTTCTGCTTTAGGGCTAAAACTTGTGCCAAACCGCACGTTGCTGGAGGCCGAGTGTTCCTTGGAATACTTTTTCTTTTCCTCGGCGGGGAGCCCAAAGAAGCGATGAGTTGCATCTTGGACATTCTCGAGCACCTGAATGGGCACAGCATGGTTCACAATCTGGAAGAACCCCCACTTCTCTGCTGCATCACAAACAGCTTTTGCCACTTTGGGGTCTTCCCAGTTTGTCATATCGATGATGGGAATGGATTCCTCAGGAATGACTTGGGTGGCACTGGCCCACATCCTTTCCTCCAAAGGTTGGATGTAAGCCTTGGGGAGGGCTTTGAGACCCATTTCTGACAAACCCTTCACTCCATTTCCTTGATTTATGACAAAATCAGTTAGAGCTGAGGAATCAGTGTTGAATAGTTGATCAGCAATTGTTGGAGCCATTGGTAACAGTATCAGTACTTTCTGACTGCCAAGAGAGAGTTGGCTTTCAAAGAAAGTTTAATGAGATTGAGGTTGAGGTTGGTGGTGAAGTACTCTTCATGCCGTTAATGGGTATTTATAAGAGTGCATCGGTGGAGAATTGGCACACCCAAAGGACTTTTCAGATGTGATGTCTATTGTACGTATCTCAATTCTCACCAACCAACTTGGCAAATGTCATGCCTTTTAGGCCTTGCTACCTCGGAACCAGGCCTAAATACGAAAGGAAATTAATGACGTACTTACATCAGTCACTAGTACTATGGAGGACGATCAACATTGAATGCACGCTGAAGAAAAGATTGTTGTTGCATCATTTAAAGAAAAGTCTGGGTTGAATAAGATAGATGTTTTACCCCTCCATTGATCATGCAATGAGAAAGGTTTGACTTAATTTCAAGTAATGGGGTAATATTTTTGATGATATATTTTATTTCTTTTCCAACTTATTATCCATGATGTAATAAAATGACTTATCAATAAATGTATAGTGATTCCTCGCATGCAATATTTAATGAATCAGTTAACTTTACATTGGAATTTTGTATTCATTGATGTCGATTTATTCATTTATTTTATTTAAAGCATTAACTTAAAATTTATTTTATTTTTGAAAGAAACAACTTTATTTCTTTCCTAACTAATTCAATGTTTTTATTAATTTATATAAATAAATAAATAATAGGAAAATAGAAGAAGAAAACAGGAAATTAAAAAGTATTGTTAAAGGAAAGGAAAGATGAAAAGTTTGGAGTAGGAATTCTTTTGAACGAAAAAATTTCTATTGCATTTCTTGTTCTACTTACTCTCTTGTGCATATGTTTGTTAAAAGTAACCCTCATGGATCCAAAGTAATTTGGATACCATATGTTCAGTGACAATAAGGTTTGTAGGTGAAAAACCCAAGGAAGAACAGACTCAAGGTTGAACATCAAATGAAAAACGGGTGATACTTACTTCCTTTCTCCTTTAACTTTCGAAGAATGTTTAATTGATAAAGGTTAATTGATTGTGAATTGCTTGTTTGAGCATTGAATGTTATTCATGTTGCATTTGCTTGAAAATATATATGATTGAGTGTTGATTTTGCAAAACTATTGATTGCGAAGTATGGGAGCATGAAATGCATCTAAACTTGAACACAAATGATTTGATAAGGATGACATGATAATGACATAAGCATATTTGATAATGTGCTCTCACATGCATGCATTCTTGTAGTCTAAACAAGGAAACTAAACCTAAAAGTTAATATTTTTAATTTCCTTATGTCTAAAATGCATTAACCTTCTGAACAACCTT
The DNA here is from genome assembly GCF_053813885.1 of Theobroma cacao. Classification (NCBI taxonomy): domain Eukaryota; kingdom Viridiplantae; phylum Streptophyta; class Magnoliopsida; order Malvales; family Malvaceae; genus Theobroma; species Theobroma cacao. Next base: position 34,646,838 of record NC_142647.1, on the reverse strand, counting down.
GTTTTAGAATCAAATGTCTAAGTTCAAATTGTTTGACTACTTAAATTGAATTCTTCAATATAGGCTTACATGAATACATAGCTTGAACAAGTTGTCACATGTTGAAAATGCTATTATTACTTGTTCTTGATGAAAATGATTGCTTTAGTAAATACTTGAATTCATTGATCTTATGTGCGTACATTGACTTATCATTCCTTGAGAATTGAAATATTCAAACGCTTAGTCTTGAATCGATTCTTGAAATATGTTTCAAGTTTGTTCTCAAATGATTTCTTCAAGATTGTTTTATTGCCTAAGCATATGAAATTGATTATAATGAACAAACTGTACTTCTTGAAAAATATTTTTAGTTCATCTTTCTTTGTGGTCAAGTCACATGCTTATATGATATCTCAACTTGCTTCATGTTAAGATTTGAAGTCTATAACTTGACTTGAGTTATGATCTTGGATGAGAAAATTAAAGTGTCAGGTTAGATCATAACATATTATGGTGACATAGTTGAAATATTTTTGAGCATGCATTTCAATGTTAACTACGTCTTCTATGAGCCTAAATGACTACATGATCTAAAGACTTTGCGTACATCCAATTTGAGCTTATTGGCTACCAATTGAATGTTAAATTCTTGAATTTTGACAATTGGTATTCATTGATACTTGGATGCTTGCTTTAGACATATTCATGAGTTGAGTGCTTTATTTTCAATATACAATTACAAGTAGTAACACTCATGAATTATGAAACAATAAGGAAATTGAATGTTATCCATTTTGCATTTGCTTGAAAATATATATGATTGAGTGTTGATTTTGCAAAACTATTGATTGCGAGGTATGGGAGCATGAAATGCATCTAAACTTGAACACAAATGATTTGATAAGGATGACATGATAATGACATAAGCATATTTGATAACTTGCTCTCACATGCATTCTTGTAGTCTAAACAAGGAAACTAAACCTAAAAGTTAATATTTTTAATTTCCTTATGTCTAAAATGCATTAACCTTCTGAACAACCTTGTTTTAGAATCATATGTATAAGTTCAAATTGTTTGACTACTTAAATTGAATTCTTCAATATAGGCTTACATGAATACATAGCTTGAACAAGTTGTCACATGTTGAAAATGCCATTATTACTTGTTCTTGATGAAAATGATTGCGTAAGTAAATACTTGAATTCATTGATCTTATGTGCGTACATTGAATTATCATTCCTTGAGAATTGAAATATTCAAACGCTTAGTCTTGAATCGATTCTTGAAATATGTTTCAAGTTTGTTCTCAAATGATTTCTTCAAGATTGTTTTATTGCCTAAGCATATGAAATTGATTATAATGAACAAACTGTACTTCTTGAAAAATATTTTTAGTTCATCTTTCTTTGTGGTCAAGTCACATGCTTATATGATATCTCAACTTGCTTCATGTTAAGATTTGAAGTCTATAACTTGACTTGAGTTATGATCTTGGATGAGAAATTTAAAGTGTCAGGTTAGATCATAACATATTATGGTGACATAGTTGAAATATTTTTGAACATGCATTTCAATGTTAACTACGTCTTCTATGAGCCTAAATGACTACATGATCTAAAGACTTTGCGTACATCCAATTTGAGCTTATTGGCTACCAATTGAATGTTAAATTCTTGAATTTTGACAATTGGTATTCATTGATACTTGGATGCTTGCTTTAGACATATTCATGAGTTGAGTGCTTTATTTTCAATATACAATGACAAGTAGTAGAACTCATGAATTATGAAACAATAAGGAAATTGAATGTTATCCATTTTGCATTTGCTTGAAAATATATATGATTGAGTGTTGATTTTGCAAAACTATTGATTGCGAGGTATGGGAGCATGAAATGCATCTAAACTTGAACACAAATGATTTGATAAGGATGACATGATAATGACATAAGCATATTTGATAACTTGCTCTCACATGCATTCTTGTAGTCTAAACAAGGAAACCAAACCTAAAAGTTAATATTTTTAATTTCCTTATGTCTAAAATGCATTAACCTTCTGAACAACCTTGTTTTAGAATCATATGTATAAGTTCAAATTGTTTGACTACTTAAATTGAATTCTTCAATATAGGCTTACATGAATACATAGCTTGAACAAGTTGTCACATGTTGAAAATGCCATTATTACTTGTTCTTGATGAAAATGATTGCGTAAGTAAATACTTGAATTCATTGATCTTATGTGCGTACATTGAATTATCATTCCTTGAGAATTGAAATATTCAAACGCTTAGTCTTGAATCGATTCTTGAAATATGTTTCAAGTTTGTTCTCAAATGATTTCTTCAAGATTGTTTTATTGCCTAAGCATATGAAATTGATTATAATGAACAAACTGTACTTCTTGAAAAATATTTTTAGTTCATCTTTCTTTGTGGTCAAGTCACATGCTTATATGATACCTCAACTTGCTTCATGTTAAGATTTGAAGTCTATAACTTGACTTGAGTTATGATCTTGGATGAGAAATTTAAAGTGTCAGGTTAGATCATAACATATTATGGTGACATAGTTGAAATATTTTTGAACATGCATTTCAATGTTAACTACGTCTTCTATGAGCCTAAATGACTACATGATCTAAAGACTTTGCGTACATCCAATTTGAGCTTATTGGCTACCAATTGAATGTTAAATTCTTGAATTTTGACAATTGGTATTCATTGATACTTGGATGCTTGCTTTAGACATATTCATGAGTTGAGTGCTTTATTTTCAATATACAATGACAAGTAGTAGCACTCATGAATTATGAAACAATAAGGAACTTGAATGTTATCCATGTTGCATTTGCTTGAAAATATATATGATTGAGTGTTGATTTTGCAAAACTATTGATTGCGAGGTATGGGAGCATGAAATGCATCTAAACTTGAACACAAATGATTTGATAAGGATGACATGATAATGACATAAGCATATTTGATAACTTGCTCTCACATGCATTCTTGTAGTCTAAACAAGGAAACTAAACCTAAAAGTTAATATTTTTAATTTCCTTATGTCGAAAATGCATTAACCTTCTGAACAACCTTGTTTTAGAATCAAATGTATAAGTTCAAATTGTTTGACTACTTAAATTGAATTCTTCAATATAGGCTTACATGAATACATAGCTTGAACAAGTTGTCACATGTTGAAAATGCTATTATTACTTGTTCTTGATGAAAATGATTGCGTGAGTAAAGACTTGAATTCATTGATCTTATGTACGCACATTGAATTATCATTCCTTGAGAATTGAAATATTCAAACGCTTAGTCTTGAATCCATTCTTGAAATATGTGTCAGGTTTGTTCTCAAATGATTTCTTCAAGATTGTTTTATTTCCTAAGCATATGAAATTGATTATAATGAACAAACTGTACTTCTTGAAAAATATTTTTAGTTCATCTTTCTTTGTGGTCAAGTCACATGCTTATATGACATCTCAACTTGCTTCATCTTAAGATTTGAAGTCTATAACTTGACTTGAGTTATGATCTTGAATGAGAAATTTAAAGTGTCAGGTTAGATCATAACATATTATGGTGACATAGTTGAAATTTTTTTGAACATGCATTTCAATGTTAACTATGTCTTCTATGAGCCTACATGACTACATGATCTAAAGACTTTGTGTACATCCAATTTGAGCTTATTGGCTACCAATTGAGTGTTAAATTCTTGAATTTTGACAATTGGTATTCATTGATGCTTGGATGCTTACTTTAGACATATTCATGAGTTGAGTGCTTTATTTTCAATATACAATGACAAGTAGTAGCTCTCATGGATTATGAAATATTAAGAGTAGTGTGTAACTTGAACCTTATTAATCACTCTTTTTGCATTTACCCATTTTTTTCATATATGCATACATTTCATTAAATGACTTAAAATCATGATTAGTGAATATAGCCAAAACCTTTCTTGCAATCATGCTTGTGCATACTTGATCATGTCACTTCTTTAATTGATTGCAATATGTGCTAAATGCTTTGGCAATGCTTCATTGATAATGATATTACTTTGATGAGAAAAAATCTCCTAAATTTGATCATTTATACATAATTAGGAGAATCTTTATTGAAATGCTTGCTTGAAAATTTTGTGGAATAGAGGTAACCAAAAAGGGCTAAATGATGATATTCTCATGATGGCATGCTTTTGTTGGGAAAATTCTCTCATAAATTGTCATTCTTGTATTGTCATGATCTTTTGTTGAGAGAATTTCTTTAAAATGTTGAATTGATAGTGCTTGGACAATGCATGCTGAAAATTTAAAAAAAAAAGTACTTAATGCAAAATGATATCGTGGACATGCATTTGAGCAAATATGCACAAACTTCTTGAAATTATGAGTATTTGAAGCATATATTGAATATTTATTTAAATACCCATGCTTTATTAGCTCCTTGAATATAAGAGTATGAAATTGACATGTTGAATATTCATTGTAAAGCTTATTTATGCTCATGATTTATCCCCATATTTGTCTCATGATCCATCTAAGGGAAGGTAAGATTATGCTTAAATATGATTAACTATTTAATCCCTTCTCCTTGTTGGAATTGAGTTAGTGAATGCTTAAGGGGGACATGGCCATTGACATTGTCTTATAATTCCTGAGCACTTGAAATCTTCAAAAATGATCTTGGCAAAATCTCAACAAGTGGCATTCATCTCTATTAGTAATATCTCTTAAACATCATATTAAATTTGTACTTAATAATGCCTCATATTTGTGCTTGAATGATGATTGCCATGCTTCTTAGTATACTTGTTTACATATGAACTTGTGAATATATTGGCATGATTGGTTGTGTATTAAATTTGTTTGTTTTTAAATAATTACATGATTACTTGATTATTTAGTTAAATGAATATGTGAACATGCTAGCATATAGAGTTGTACACATACCATTAAATTATGTTCATGTTATGTATAGACGTATAAATGTTTAATATTTGACTATGCTTGTAAAAATATATGCATATCTAAATTGAACTTAAAATATAAAATGTCCACACTTTGCTTATAAATATACATATCTATATGTGGCATTCTTGATTAATTGATGATATACTCCTCATTCACTTACTTGAAAAATTTATGAAATGTAGATATATCTTGATTTGTTTATGATATGTTGATATATTTCATAATATCTTGATTGAATATCTTATGTTGAAAGATATCTTGATTGAATATATATATATATATATATAGAGTGCATAAATTGCAAAGGTTGAATATATTTTTTCATGCTTTACTTGAATATCTTGAAAAGAAATATGTTATGATCTTTGGTTGTGCTAATTAAGTATATTTCCTTATGCTTTGCTTGATTATATATTGATTGGAAATATATTATGCTTGGATATATTTCTTGCTCGATTGATTGAATATTTACATAGAAATATATCTCAATGTTTTGATTTGATGGTTAGAAATCCTTATTGAACTTAATGCTTATTTATACTTGATGATTATCACTGACCATTATTTCTTAAGTTTAGGTGCTTAATGCTCACTTTTCGTAATCTTTTTGATATAACAAAAATGGGGAGAAGGTTTATGAGCACATTGTAATGCTCTCTATTAGTTGAATTTGCCTTAAAATCATTTTTGAACTTCATGCATATATTGAAAGGGAGAATTTTTCAAAGTTCATATTCATTTCTTATACCTTTCTAATTTACACTTAAATGTTTTCAACAAGGGCATATAGACTAATTAAGTTAGGGGGAGGTTCCAAGAAATTTCAAATGTAATATGCTCATGTTTTTGTCATATCAAAAAAGGGGAGATTGTTAGCGTTGAGTTATATCATGTTTTGATTTGACCAAAATCACATGTTTTCTTAAACATAATGTTAAGCATTCGAAATTGTCATATACATTTCTAATCCACTAAGGTTACAAAATTCTTTAAAAAGCCATGCATCCTTAAAAAACATCTTACAAGCTTTTAAATAACACATTTCAGCTAAGAATTTAAGAGCAAACATGCCTTTAGATGTTTGTTTGAATATAGGTACAAGGCAATGAGAAAATAGTTGGAAAGAACATCAAAAGCTAAGGGAACTTTAAGAAAATATCATATCCTCTTATTAGACACAACTTACATGGATCTAAAATTTGTATATAATTATGGCATTTTTTACTTAATTTATGCCACATATCAAATATTTTTAAAATTTATATTTGTTAGCCTTGAGTTATATTTTGTTTTGATTTGACAAAAATAACATGTTTTGTTGAACTTAATGTCAAGTATTTAAAACTATCTCAAATACATTTCTAATCTCCTAAAGTTTCAAAATTGTTTAAAAAGCCATGTATATTTAGAAAACATCTAACAAGCTTTCAAACTATGCATTTTTAGCTAAGAAATCAAGTGCAAACATGCCTTGAAATGTTTACTTGAATATAGGTACAAGGTAATGAGAAAGTAGCTAGAGAGAAGCATTAGAAGCTAAAAGAACTTCAAAACACAAGTTAAAAGTTCATCCAGGAGAAGCTCAAGTTGATCTGAAGGTTGAAAGAGTGCAAAACTTGAAGATCATAAAGCCCTAGTCCATTAGAGAGGAAGCAAAGTTGACCTTGTTCCAAAAAGATCAAGAAAATCAAGATGAAGAATAATCATAGCCGACTACAGAGGAAGTATAGTCGACTATAAAGGAAATATAGTCGACCTTGTTCTAGAAAGATCAAGAAAATCAAGCTAAAGAATAGCCATATTTGACTACAGAAAAGATATAGTCGACCTTGACAAGTCAAAGGCCATAAACAGTCAACTTTAAGAAGCCATAGTCAATTATAAGAGAAGCATAGTCAAGTATAAAAGGCTAGATTCAAAGAATACACGCTCTCTGGAAATGGATCGACTAGACAACATAAATACTCGACTATTGAAACCTTAATTAAGAAATTTGAAGAACATAGTTGACCCTAAGAGCATTGTTGTCGACCTTCAAGCTTCAGTAACAACCAAATTTGATTCAAACTTGTGTCTAACGGCTCCAAATCATGATCTAGCTATAAATTGATGCATTTGAGCCATTTTGAAGCAAAAGAAGACTTGAGATAAAGTTTCAAATCTTAGAGAGACTACCCACAATCTCATATTCACTCTTTAGTATCGTTTTAGTATTCCATCAAGCATTCAAAGTTGAATCCTTATTTCAATCAAGCTAAAATTTCTTCTCTTACTACAAACAAGCTTAAAATCTTAACATCCAACCTTTGTAGAGGCATTTTCTTATTGAAATTTGTACATCAATGTGAAGGTTCTAGCTTAACCTTGAAAAGCTATCTGGTAAAGGTTATCGCTTCTTATCAAAAAGCAAGAATCCTTTGTGGATTATTTGGGTTATCGATTGATCTCGTAAAAAGTAAGAATTCCTTTATGGATTGTAAGGGTTATTTCTTGATCCCGTAAAAAGCAAGAATCCCATGTGAATTGTGTAAGGGTTATCGCTTCCCATTAAAAAGCAAGAATCCTTGTTAGTGGATTGAAATTCCTTCGTTACCAAGAGAGTGGATGTAGGTATCGAAAAGTCGAAGCACTATAAATTGTTTGTCTCTCCTTAGTTTTTGCATTATTATTTTGTTGTTTATACTTGCTGTAACGACCTACTCCCTGATCGTTACTGTTGTTTGAGACTTGCAAGTAAACCCGTTAAATCCTGAACAAGCTTTAGTTAAGATTCCGGACGATTAGATCAAATATTCTTTTATGCATACAAATTGACTAGTAATAATGATACCGTCGTTACCAAATGTCAATATCCAATTCTGATAAACGTAATTATCACACTTAATACACATTACACAACCTCCAACTTTTTAACAAATACACATCCGAAAGACTAATAATAATTATAAGTCTGACTATTTGACACAACACAACCCCTATGCAGTGGAGCAACTCAGAGTGAAAGTCTAGCGATGCCATTACCTACGTTGCAGCAAGTCTTGATGTGCTGAGCAAAAGACTTGAGCTGACTACTTATCTGCAAAATGGAGATAAAGGGGGTGAGTCTCATAGACTCAGTGATCATCAACTCCATGAGCAGGGCATAGATCAAAAACAAGATAGGGGCAAAAGTTTTGAATGTTAAAACATAAAAGTATGAATAAACCAATTAAAATAAAATGAAGCATTTGTGCCTTATTTGTAAAACTAGGAATTTTAGTGCAACGTAACCATTTAAAAATAATTGTATCCAAACCCGTATAAGTATAAGATTTCCTATCTTTGCAATCATTTAACAACTTTACTCAAATCAATCCAAAATAAACACGCATGCTCCCATGAAATCAAGTATTATCAAGCTTATAAATCCATAAATCACCTAGTATGTGGGGTTAAATCCAACATCATAGTATAAATAGGGAAGTTGTGGAAAATCTCGTAGTTCTTACCATGCGAAAGAATACGTATTAAAAATCCAAAGAGATATCACTCTCAAGTAGGTAATAGAAATAAAGAACTCATGGACCCACTTCCACATAATAACATCCGAGAGCTCCGCTCCATCAGATCCCACAGCCATGGCAGTCTCGATGATGTTGGCCGACATCGGAGAATCAAGTGGTCGCAACTGCGTTTATCATTCATGGCCTAGCCACGTATATATCACAGACCATGGCCCTAGCCATGTCTAACAGCCTGTCGGTGACCCAAAGGTCCTCTAACTAAAGCTCACTTGTGCACAATGGTCACACTATCTCAATGTGACATTCGACCTGCTCTCAAAGCTTTCGATTTAGTAAAACCACTTAAAATCAAGTTTGGTTCTCAAAAGCTCATTTAAAACCCATTTCAAAAGTACTAATCATGGTAAAATGGTAAAACTTCTTTTTACATGACTTTGCTATGTAAAACCCTTTGCATGAGGTTTATATGTCAAATCCGCATGTTGAATATGAAATTCATTCATGAATGCACATCACACAATCAATAAGGCACAGTTCGATACAAATCGTGATAAAAAGCTTGTTTCCTGATTTTTAAAATCTCTTATGTATATAATTTAAATATACATAATCAAAACAATTTCAAACATTTTGGCATCCACAATTGCCTGGGATATCTATCAGCTCATGCTGTCCACAAATCGCATTTAAAGTAAATCAACACGTCTATTAATTGTATAACAACATATATATAACATGGAAATTTTGAAATCGACACTCCCTACTCACCTTACAATAGCGGGATACTACGTAGCTATTGACTCGGATGCGTATCTAGCTAATTCTACTTGTCGGTCACCCGTTACCTTGTCCGGCATGCCACCACAGCATACTTTCTCTATTTATATGCTTCCTAGCAACTATGAAAACTCAATACACTTAATTGTACTCATGCATGGCAGCAAATCAACCAATAAATCCTTAACCAAGTCTCATAGTTTTCATCAACATTACCCACAATCATTAACACACAATCCACACACTTTCAACCAACCAAAACCAACACAATATACTATGCTCACATTGCATGCTCACCTTTCGGCTTTAGGTTGAGTTCCACACACATAGTTCATAATTTCTTCACATCCATAGTCACCTTGCTACCACAACATAAGCAATTAGCACACATTTCACTTCTCCTTTCTACTTGTGATTTCAAGACTAAAACACTTACCCATTGCTTATTTAGCTCCAAAATTAACATGCATTCCAAGATCTACCTACATGCATGCCTCGAGTTCTTTGAATCTTTCTAGATTCTTGCTACCACAAACAAAATCCCACATTATAATTGATTTATAAAGCATGCACTTCAACAAAAATGATAATTGTTTTACCTTTCTTGTCTCGAGTTCACTAGGCTGAACCTTCATTTCTCTTTTTTTCTTATTTCTTTCTTCCATTCCTCCTTTCTTCCTTTCTCATTTCTTCCATTCCCTCTTTGCTCCCAAGCTGATTCTCTCTCTTTTTCTTTCCAAATGAACGATTTTTCTCAAGGCAAAGTCATTTTGCTTTTTCTTGGTGTGGACGGATTCTCCCAAGTTCCCAACCACTCAAATTTCCTTTCTTTTTCTTCTCTCATGGGCGGATTGCCCAAGGCTTGGTTATTTTGGTATTTTCTTTTTCTTTCATGTGGTTAAAATCACAAGGCAAAAAGGCTTTTGGGACCTTTCCACCCGCCACCTTCATTGTTCATTTTTTTCTTCTTTATTTTATTTCCTCATTTCCTATTAGACAAACTCATTCTCCACTCAAGTTTCATGCATAAATTTCACTTTACCTTTTATTTGGCCACTTATTCAACCATTCAAGTCTCATGCATGCCACATTCCTCTGTCCTTATTTGGCCACTTTATGCACCAATCCCATTACATGCAATTAACATAGTCTTATCCTTCCTTTTTACTTCACATGGTGGGGGTCTCACATGTCCCCCACTAACTTCTCCTTTTTGCATGTAAGGGTTCGCATGTAATAGTGAATTTCAAATGTATATCTCATATTCCACATAATCTAACCCTTCTTCGTTAGTAAATTCTCCTTTTTAACTTTAAATATTGAAATTACAAATGAGTCCTCAAACTTTTCCTTATTTACCATGCAACCCTCCAAACTTTCATCCTTCACAATTTGGTTCTTCTAACATTTGTTCAATTCCAATTTCCTTCTATTTTCCTTCCTTTACATGTGCACATATATGATATAAAATTTGTACTTCGCCCAGATGTCATCATAATATTTAAATATATACTTACCAACTCTAGCTCTATTTAATATAGGCAGCAGGTCCCACTAACGTCATTTTTATTCAAAATTCTTTCTTACTTCTTCTCCCCCTCTTAGATTAGTCATATAATCCTCTTTCATAACTAATTTCAACAATAGATAAAATATTAATATTTTAATATTATTTTGTTTTAAAATATTTTTTTTACCCGTTGCCGCTCTGTGGTACTTAAATTTATGTCAATTGACCTTTTGTCTCATTGATAAGGTCTTATTGGCTTTTATACAAGGGTACGGGGTGTTATAGTCTCCCCCACTTAAGACAAATTTGTCCTCAAATTTAAATAGAGTGGGTTGGTAGAGCATACCTTAATCTTGAAAAAGGTGAGGGTATTCCTTCCTCATTTCCTCTTTAGGTTCCTAGGTTGCCTCTTCCATTGATCAGTTTTGTCAAAAGATCTTTACTGAGGCAACTTCTTTAGAGTATAATGGCTTCACTTGTCGATCCAATATTGCTACTGGTTGTTCTTCAAAAGTTAAACCTTCATCGAGAGGAACCAAATCATAATGTATAACATGTGTCGGGTCTTTAATATACTTTCTCAACATAGACACATGATAAGTGGGATTCACTCGAGCTAGCTCCATTGGCAGAGTTAGTCGATATGTTGTTAACCCAATTCGTTCCACGATCTCGAAAGGTTCAATATATCTTGGACTTAACTTTCCTTTCTTTCTGAATCTTTTACTTCGTTTTAGCAGGGATACCTTTAAAAACACAAAATCTCCCACTTGGAACTCTAAAGGATGACGCCTATTATCTGCATAAGACTTTTGTCTACTCTGAGCTAACTTTAGGCGTTCCCTCACCAAACTCACCACATCAGTTGCTTGTTGCAGCAAATCAAGACCTAACAATTTCCTTTCTCTCACTTCAAACCATCTAATGGGTGATCTACACTTTCATCCGTATAGGGTTTCAAAAGGAGCCATTCCAATACTAGCTTGGTAGTTATTGTTATATGTGAATTCTGCCAAAGTTAATTGTTGATTCCATGTGGTTCCCAAATCCAACATTATTGACCTTAGCATGTCTTCAAGCGTTTGTATCACACGCTCTGACTATCCATCCGTTTGGGGATGATACGTAATACTAAAGTCCAAACGAGTACCTAAAGCTTCATGTAAACTTCTCCAAAACTTATTAGTAAATTGAGGCCTTCGATCAAATACTATAGTCATGGGAACTCCATGCAATCACATGATACAGTCAATGTAAACCTTGGCATATTTAGCTAACCCATAGCTAGTCTTTACTGAAATGAAGAGAGCAAATTTGGTCAATTGATCCACTATTACCCAAATCGAATCATACCCCTCTGACACAGGGTAATCCAGTCTCAAAATCCATAGCCACATGTTCCTATTCCCATTTGAGAATCAACAAGGGTTGTAGCAAACCTGGGGGTTTTCCATGTTCAACCTTGACTTGTTGACAAGTTAGGCACTTGGCTACATATTCAACTACATCTTTCTTCATGCTAGGCCACCAATAAACCATTTTCAAATCATGATACATCTTGGTGGCTCCTGGATGCACAGTGTAGGCAGTAATGTGAGCTTCCTCTAAAATATCTTCTCTCAAATTGTCTCGATCCGGCACATATGTTCGGGATTCATACTTCAACAATCCATCATCTCCATACATATATTTCTGATCTCGTTCCTTAAATCCCTAGATTCTCATCACATATTCATTTTGATCCTGAGCACTGTGAATCTGGTCCAAGATCATTGGTCGTACTTGAAAGTGAGCAATAAGGGCACTAGGCCCACCAATATCGATCTTACCCCCATATTGCCTATGCTTTGCCATCCACGCAGTATACTTCTTCGTTCAGCAAACAAATGTGCCAAACTCCCTATAGACTTCCGACTTAAAGCATCAGCTACCATGATTGCCTTACCAAGGTGATATTGAGTGGTATAATCATAATCTTTGAGCAATTCCATCCATTGGCATTGCCTTAAATTGAGATCACATTGTTGAAATATGTACTTTAAACTCTTTTTATCAGTATATATTTCAAAGCTTTCCCCGTATAGATAATGATGCCAAATCTTTAATGCAAAAACTATCGCTACCATTTCCAAGTCATGGGTAAGATAGTTTTGCTCATGCCTTTTGAGTTGCCTTGAGGCGTACGCAATAACTCTTCCATTTTGCATCAACACGCATCCCAATCCAACTTTTGATGCATCACAATACACAACATAACCTCCTAGGCGACTTGGTAAACTTAAGACTGGTGTCGAAATCAAACACTCCTTTAATCTTAAGAAATTATCTTCACATTGATCAGTCAATTCAAACTTGGCTCTTTTTCGTGTCAACTTTCGATAATCCACACATAACCTCAAACTTCCGTCCTTCTTCTTTACAAATAATACCAGAGCTCCCAAAGATGAAGTACTCGGACGAATAAATCCCTTTTTCCCCAACTCTTGCAATTGTTCTTGCAGTACTCGTATTTTCATCTGTGCCATTCGGTAAGGAACTTCGGATATCGGTTCCGTGTTAGGAATTAAATTAATGCAAAACGTAAATTCTCTTTCTAGGGTAACCTTGGCAACTTTTCTAGGAACACATCCTCAAATTCGTTAACTATTGGTGCCATTTTAATATTCAGAGCCTCTTCCTCCATTAATGCATCTTCCGTGGCTGCTATGCATGCCAAATAATTCTATATGGTTTCCACCCTAGTGACTCCTACCATTGCACGAACTCCTATGTCCATAAATAATAAAGGGCACTTCTTCGGGAAATTTAAATTCTACATACTTATAATGACAATCGACATTGGCATAGCAATCAAACAACCAATCCGTTCCTAGTATAGCATCAAATCCCAATGTCATTACTAACACCAAATCCACCAATGTCTCCCGATGATTAATTTGAACTACACAAAACTTATAGACGAACTCCACCACCTAAATTTATGCTAAAAGAGTGGTCACTACCAATGGGTCTACCATAATTTCACAAGGTCTATTCAATTTTGACACAAAATTCGAAGAAACAAAAGAATGGGTAGCTTAGGATCAAATAATACTAATGCTTTAAAACCACAAATTAAAAGAGTACCTGTCACTACATCATTAGAAGCAGGCACATCTTGCAAACCTATGGCAAATAATCATGCTTGTCCTCTTCTAGAGGTACCTTATGGCACTGACTCAGTAGGTCGAGATCGGGAGGTAAAAGCTATTCCTTTACCTTTGTCAGGTTGACCTCTCCTAATTGGAGGTGAAACTGCAAACGCTACCATGAATGCTGGTTGCACATACCCACGACCAGTTCCTTGTGATCTCTCATCATAGGGGCAGTCCCTTCGCATATGTCTCGATTGACCACAGTTAAAGCACACCTCATACGACTGAACACATGGCTCCACACGTGTAGTACCACAACGTGCACAATAAGGACTCTTCTGGCCCATCTATCGACTGTTAAGGCTAGTCACCTAATTACCAGATCCTCGGTGACTATTCTTCCCAGAAAAATTTCCATGACGAGGTGGACTACTAAACTAGGGGTTCCTTCTTGACCCCGTTAACACTTGCCCTCTATTCTGAACAGTGTCCCTTCAACCAGGTCAACTTGACCTTCCAAAAGTCATTTCTTAACTAGTGTTCCTTTGACTAGTATGTCGTTCAGTCTTAGTCCTTTCGGTACTTTCGCGAAGTGCTCTTGCCTCCATGCTATGACCCTCTATTTAATATAGGCACGCGAACCCCACTAACGTCGTTTTTCTTCAAAATTCTTTCTTACTTTTTCTCCCCCACTTAGATTAGTCATATAATCCTCTTTCATGACTAATTTCAACAATAGATAAAATATTAATATTTTAATACTATTTTATTAGTAAAATATTATTTTATTTTAAAATATTCTTTTCACCCGTTACCGCTCTTTGGCACTTAAATTTATGTCAATTGACCCTTCGTCTCATCGATTAGGTCTTATTGGCTTCTATACGAGGGTTCGGGGTGTTACAGTTACCTTAGAAAATAAGTTTATATTGACTTATTGTTTTTCTCTAAGAATAGTATTCTTGCTCGAGTCATTCTATTTGTACTTAGATATATATTGTTAGAGATTTGCTTTTAGTGCTAAAAAATATTTTTGGGTAAAAAAGGTTTGTTTTTGGTAGATAGATTTTTTAGAGTAATTCTTATAAATACTAATTCACCCCTTCTTGGTATATTGTTATTGAGACTTCTACGCTAGTAATTGGTATTAGAGCTTAGTCTCAAATTTTGTAGATCTAACTATCTTTGAGAGATCCTTTGTAAAAGCTCAAATTGAAAAAATGGAGGTGATGGCAATCGTGCTTGGTGGAGGGCAATCAATCTAAAGTCCACCCCTCTTTTTAGGTATTAACTGTGCTTATTGGAAAAAATGCATGGAAATGTTTATACAATTAATGAACTTATATGTTTGGAATGTAATACTAGATGGTCCACATGTTCCAAGTAAGGAGGTAAATGGCAAAGTAGTCATTAAGATTAGGCAAGAGTGGAATGATAAAGATAAAAAATTAATTCAAATAAATTTTAAGTTAGAGGAACTCATAAGTTCTCTTTTCAGTTATGAGACGACATTTAGACATGAGAACGAGAGAGAAGAACCCAAGAAAGAAAATGTTAAACAAAAGGTAATAGCCCTTAAATCTATAGTTGAGTGTGGCAAAAGACGCACTAAGAATGGAAGTGAAACTGAAGAGGACATTGCTAGGTTAGCTAGGAAATTTAATAAATTTATGAAGAAAAATCTTAGAAGTAGGAAATCTACAAGGAGGGATGTGCCTAAGGAAGAACATACAAGAGATCACTTGATATGTTTTGATTGCAAAAGGCTTGGTCACACAAAATATGAATATCCTAACAACAAAGTGAAGAACAACTTAAGAAGATTCAAGACAAAAGAGGATGATAACAACTTAGAGCGATAATGATAACTTCCAAGATGAGAAGGATAATGAAGTCGCAAACATTTGTCTCATGGCATTGAATGATTGCAAGACCCAAGAAGGATGAGAAGTAATTTTTTTATTAGTATAAAACAAAATTTCTTAAAAGAGAGGAAAAAAAAATCTCTTCCATTCCTTTTTTTTCCTATCTTACCTTTTTGAAATGTTTAATATCAAGTCCTCTTTTCATTTCTTTTAACATTTAATGCTCTTACTTTTCTTTATTTGAAATTTTATTTGTCATAATTTTTTCTTTTATTTTTATATTAAAATGCCTTAAAAAACATCAATATTAAAAAAGGTTTAAGTTTTTCATAGAATGCATTGAAAAAAAAAAAAGAATATGAGTAAAAATCAAATGAGAAAGTATTAGAATTAGAGAGAGTATTGATTTCAATTACAATCAAATTGTTTTCATATAATCACATGAACAATGTCAATAAAAAATCTAACATAAGTTTCCATATCATTTATTCAAAATAAACTTTTTAATATCATTTCTTTGTAATTATTTTTATTTCAATACATTTATCTTGTATTCTTTCAAAAACAAATTCGTATCAGTAATATAAACAAAATTAATTTTCAAATAAGTAATATCTATTGGAGAGAAAATTATATATGTATAGTATGCTTATTACTTAAAATAGATTTGTATTCAAATAAACAACTTTTATACCATTTATTTGAAATTACATTTCTTTTAATACACTCATTTGATGATCATCTTGAAAAATATGGATATACTATTCATCTTGGTCCATCCATTACTTTTTATTAAATAATATTAGGTTTAATCGTAACAACATGTTTGGTTGGGGGAATGGAATAGCCATTCACCCCTTATTCTTAATTCTTCTTTAACACTTTATTTGGTTGGAAGGAATGACCATTCCTTAGAATTGTCATGTAGGGAAATGAGGGAATAGACAATACCAAGGCTCCCCTTGGTATTGGCTATTCCAAGAGGCAAGGAATAAAGTAAAAATATTAGTGGATAAAAATGTCCTTCATTAATTTGAAGAATTACCATACTATATAAAATATGTTTTGTCATGACCCAAAATTGGGGAGTCGTGATCAGCATGCATGAGCTTGGAAGGTAAGCTTGTGAGACGTGAGGAAGCTTCTCGTACATTAATCCTGATTAACACATTTTATTCACAAAAGTCTCATGGCCATCATAATTTCATAAAATTTCCTTAAACTTAATATTGAATATTAGCCATTTGGCTCATAATAATTTATAGGACTTAAACATAATATTCTCATACCATACATTGGCCATCTCATTAAGACTTTTAAACATATCATTACAATACATATGGCAGCACAGTGCCTACACAATGTCCTTAGTGACATACTAGATCGACATGGTGCGAAAGCATAAAACTTGACTGTGATCCAATGGAGTAAAACTCGTCCTAGTGGGAACACTTATCAGATGTCAAAATGTGTGTCTGTCAAGACAATGACACTAAGCCACCCGAACCTTGATGTCTATTTATATACATAATACAATCAAAGGGGTGAGTCATATAAGTACTCAGTGAATGTGAGCATAATTTGAAAGTAAAGTGCAGGGAGAGTGACAACAAATATCCTCTAAACATGCATACATAACAGTAAGTTTAACATATACATAATAAGACAGGTCAGATATCACTCATCATAACCACTCTATCATTTTCTTAGCAATTGTACTACGTTGCTTTCACATGTACTCATCTATCATAAATCCTAGGGTAGACTATCCTTATCTTGCCTACCAAATTCATTATCATTATAGTTGTCTATTGGCTTCATCTATCGTATGAACCGACCCACCATATGCCCGTCTACATACGTGGTTAACATACTTACCTTATAATTGGTCGATGAGAGCACTAAGTTCTTAAGCTTGACAAGCTTGCATTTCATCAGTCCTTGTTATCATACTATTATGGCTTTTACCTCAAGCCTTCACATTTATCATAATTCATAAACATCACATAACATAACATGATCCACATTTCTACATCCTAAGGCATGCCACTACGTAGTCATAATATCATGTCACAAAGTGGTCCTCCCTTGACATAACATAGTCACATATAGTGGCCAACCGACGGACAGCATAGCATCATCATATCACATCCCCTTATCGAAGCAAATGACGGAGTACATAGTCATTATCTTGAGTAGTCTCAACAAATGGCATCATGGTATTTCAAGTGAGAATCACAAGCAGAACAAAACCACCATCCTTGTAGGTGTCATACATCATCAATGCATAGTAAGTGGGAATCACAAGTGGGACAAAACCACAATCCTTGTTTACCACCATCCTTACAAGCCACATACATAGTCACAAGGATATGGACACTCTCAACTTCATATTATAACAGCATTCGGAATCATCCACGGACATAATATACTCATCGTTCATGATCATATAATGATTAACTTACACATTGCATATCATCAGTATCATAGTCCAAAGTTCATCATAATTTATGTTTCATACTTGTAGGTAAAATTGCTCTAGGCACTTCAGATGACTTTTGTAGTATTCACTAGCCTATATGTAACATCTTTAGACACATATATCATACATATATCAAGCATAGTCTCATTTTTTGTATCATGGGTTCATAATAATATTATCATCATTTAGCCTAGGCACCACATCTTTAGGCATTTAACATTATTCATAAGCATCTACTAGTCTAGGAATACTTACTCTAGACAAACATATCATCTTTACATATACATACCATATGCTTCATTATAGGAGGCATACATGCACACATCTTCATAATGCTCCTAATCATAGGAATCCTTACTCACCTTGATAACACAGATGTTCCTTTATCAACCTTGCACAATTCAGCTCACCAAAACCTCAGTTTGAACTCAACAGCTTAACATTTGAACAGTGGGTGGAATTCTTACTCCTCATTATCATCTAACACATAGCAACGCATAAATATTAACATTTATACCATATTTCTCTATTTCAAAGCTAAATTCTAGCTTTAGAGCAATTCTAACTTTTTAGCATAACACATTTTCTAGTATTTCATCAAACAAACTCAAGTTTCATAAATTCTTCAACAATGGCTAAACTCTTGACCTTAGGTGTTGGTTTGGCTCATCAAATCCCAAATTCTCAACCACATTTAAGTACCTTCAGGTACCAAAGTTGGAACATGAAATTTCTATATCATTAAATGTTTATATTGGAAAACAATCTATGAAAAGATTTAATCTTACCTCTAGATTGATTTTCTAGCCTCAAATCACCTTTTCCAAGCTTAAATTTCCACTTATCGGTTGTAGGGATCAAAGGACAATAAAAGGGCTTTACTTTTCTTTTGTTTTCTAAATGGGCATACTGCCCAAAGCTTATATATTTTTGCAAGTTTTCATGCATTTATCTATAGATGGCATGCATCTATTAATAGAGCCTTAACGGATCTCAACATTTTACCTTTTATCTATCAATAGATTTTTAAAGTTTATCAATAGATAGCATTCCATACACTTTCATTTCATTCTCGTAGTACAATTTATCGATAGTTTCTTTACATCTATTCTCTTCATCACCAATCTTGGGCATACATTTATCAATAGTCTTTGTGAATCTATCAATACTTCTTGTCCTTGTTGCTTTTAATTCATTCCTAGGCGGTTATTTATCGATAGTTACCAAGATTCTATTGATAGAAATCCTTCAGCTACCCTTCTTTTACTCCTGGGTGGCCATCTATCGATAGGTACCGAGAATTTATCGATAGTTGTTCTTTAGCTCTTGCATTTCTTTACTTCTATCTCCCATTTATTGATAGACCATGAATATCTATCGATAGTTCATACTTAAACTTCAATATTTCATAAATGTAACCTTTCAAATTCATTCTTCTAAGTTTTTTATACATTTTCCTTCTAATAAACATTTCATATCATCATACTTTACTCATCATCAAGACATACATTTATCATATAACTCAATTCTCAATCCTACTCTATGTCACATAGTATATCAACCATGCTTAACATAATTTACTTACATATCACATTCATCTAAGTGCCAAACAATGCACTATATCATTTATTCATGTGCCAAACATATGCACATCATCATTTAGGTGCCAAGTGTATGCATAATATCGTTTTTGGGCCTTTACATACCCATACATTTCATAATCATTCTCTATGGACTTAAGCATTTCTTATGTTCATAAACACATACATTAAGGTTCAAATTACCCATTATCTAGCTTAACTTTCGTACATAGCTATCATAGAAATTGAGGGTGACATCTTCCTTTCCTTATAAAAATTCATCCTCGAGTTTATTTAACATCATTAAAACATATTCATCCTTTAATTCTCGAAGAGGTAGGGATACTTGGTTCTTATTTCATCTTCAAGTTGCCACATTGCCTCTTCCATAATACTTTGATTGAGGCAACATTTTTGGAATGAAGCTGTTTTGCTTACCAATCTAGTATGGCTATAGGTTGTTCCTCACAAGTTAGCACTTCTTGCAATTGGACTTCGTCATACCGTATCACATGTGAAGGATCAGGGACATATTTTCTTTGCATGGATATGTGAGAAACTGAGTGTACATCGGACTTATTTGGCAATAAGCCAATTGATAGGCCATTACGCCTACGTGTTGTTCAATTTTCTACCCACACAAGTATACGTATTGTAAAGATAATATAGTGATGAGTAGAGTGTCGATTCCACAGAGAATTGAATTACTTCTTACTGTTAACTATTAAAATTGTAACATTTTACTCTTATCCAAACAATTAAATTTAAAATTATTAAAAAGAAAAATTAAACTAATAAACTGAAACTAAAATTAAATAGTAAATTTGTTTTATAAAACTCACTTAACTACTAGACCTAAGATTTTGATGTCCTTCAATACTTCATTTGATTATAGTCTCTCTCTCTTAACTTAGTTTAAAGGATTAAGTTGCTAACCTAGAGTCCTAAGTTATTTAAGACTACCATCCTTGTTCTTCACAAATGGCATTGGAGCTCCCTATGGCAAAACATTAGGACAAATAAAACCCTTATATAATAAGTCTTTCAGTTGTCCTTTTAGCTCCCTTAACTCAGCTGGTGCCATTCAATAAAGAGGTGTCGAAATTCATTGCATACCCAAAATCAAGTCAATGCAAAACTCAATCTCTCTTTCGGAAAGCAATCTAGGGAATTCCTCTGGAAATACCTCCGGATACTCACCCACTATCCATACGAAATCCACACTCCCTTCTTCCATTGAAATATATCTTGTCATCGTCAAGTACCTTAGCTTTCTTGCCTTGGCGTTTGTCCAGTGGATACATCCAATATAACTTCCATAGACGCTGGGCTACAATGCTCTTATATCACAAATGAGGATTCCCTTGGAAACTTAAACTTCACCAACTTGCAGTAGCAGTATACCTTGGCAAAACATAATGCTAACCAGTCCATGCCTAAAATCACATCAAAGTTCAAAGTTAGCAGCAACACTAGGTCTGCTAAAGTATCCTTGTCCCTTTTACTAACCACACAAGATTTATTTACATACTTCGCCATAAATATCTCCTTCAAGGGAGTAGTCACAATCAGAGACTCCTCCATGTTATGACAAAAAGGGTATAATTTCGACACGAAGTGTGGAGACACAAAAGAATGTGTCGATTCGAGATCAAATAGAACTAATGCTTTGGTACCACATATAGAAAGTGTACCTGTGACCATTACATTGGAAGTTTGAGCATCTTGCTATGTCAATGCAAATACATGTGCTTGACCTCCACTTTCATTACTTAGTTTCGTTGATCTACCACGAAATTATGAGGCCACACCTTTGCCTTCGTCACTTTTGGCGTTCCTCCCAGTCTGTGTCGTTCTAGGCGAAGTAGTCACCACTTGTCTCACATAACCCTGGTCACCCTCTGCTAATTGCCTCTGCATTGGAAATCTCTCATCAAATGCCCGATCTAACCATATCTAAAACATAATCTCGTTACCCTGAGGCACAGTCTATCATACACCTTACCATAATAATTACATAAAACACCCCTCTGTTTGGGGCTTAGATTAGATGCCTCGCTAGATTGTTCTTGTTTAGATGGTGGGTTAAATGAATCACTATTTCTTGGTGGCTTACACGTAAAAGTAGTTCCCTCATGACTTTCATAATTTATGAATTTGAGACTCCTAGTCGTGCTAGAATCTCTTCCGCCTTGATAGCCCTATATTCAAGCTCTTCGACCATACCTCATTTCATTGTGGATTTCAATCTCGTAGTTTTAATCATTCTTACTGCATCCACCAATGCCGCATATAAGGCAAACCTTTAAGTGGCCAAAACCCTAAAGAGCAGCTCAATTAGTCCCCAAATAAATCTTTTGATCCTTTTTTGTTCAGTTAGGACCAAGTCAAGAGCATATCTTAAGAGTTGGGTGAAGCCGACATCATACTCCATCACTGTCATGTTTGGGATCTGTCTAAGAGCTTTAAAATCTTGTGCCTTTACGTCTCTCATGCTCTCAGGCAAAACATGATCTAGAAAAGCTTAGACAAATTCCTCACATGTAATTGGAGATGACATTAATGCTCTACTTCTTTTAAGTGTAACAACCCATATTTTGGCCACATCTTTCAATCTAATACCCACCAATTTCACTGACCGATTTATGGAGCATCCCAATATCGAACAAATACATTCCATGTCTTCCAAAAATCTCTATGAATCTTCCTCTGCATCTGAATAAATGATAAGGGGTTTTAATTTCATAAAATTTGGTGTTCACACTAAGGCACATAGTCCAAATCTTGCAAACTAGAATCAACCCATTCCTCAAATGGTATCTCAATTTTATTGCAAAACTTAGAAAATTCATGAGCCAAACTTTGCAGCCCTGCTGCCAAATCCTTTGGGGTAACACCTCCTCTTGTAAGTAGTTATCCCTAATTCCTACATTCTCCTTATCAGTGTTCATATAACTTGGTTCTGCATTTTGAGTATGTTTCATTGCTCTACTCCTACCATGGTTCCTTGATGTGGACACTCATTATGGTTCCATAAGCTCATCTGGGGCATCTTGCTCTCCTGTAACCCTTGAGGCAATGTTTATCTTAGGTAGCATCTTATACCAAGATGAAACAAAAACCTAATCAAAATCATATTTGCAAAATCCAAAGGTACACTTACTTAAACTTAGGAGTTCATGTAGCCTCTTATTCATAATTAGTGCTGTAGTCACCAACCAAGAACAAGACTTTATACTAATTCCCGACACTCCATTGACATACACACATAAAAGGACCTAGGAAACTCTGAAACCTAGGCAATCTGATACCAACTTTGTTACGACCTAAACCCAGGGGTTTATGACTGACGCATAAGCCCAGCAAGCAAACCCACTAGATCCCAGCAAGCCTCAGAGATCAAAATCATATAACACATAGCCAAGGGATTCCATAATTAAATGGTCATGATAAAACCAAATATAATATATTATCCCTGGCACATAATTCATAACAAATGTTCATAATGCCATACGTTGGCCATTCCAGGCGAGTTCGTATTTAACAACCCTTACACATAAATTCATATGGCACATCGTGCTTATATACACAGTAAACTAAGTGCAAAGCGGAAGCTCATGACTAACGCAACAAAGTGACACGGTGGGTGGAAACTTATAGGATGCCAAAATCTGTCTATCGCTAGATGACCTTTACCACACAACTCTGTGGCCTATTTATCAGCACATAGTACACAAATGGGTGAGCATTCTAATACTCAATGAGTGTTGTAGATAAACAATGTCAAATATATTTATATAAAACACATATATAATATATGCACCTTCCGTTCATCTAGATGTTCTAGTAAACATCTTCAAATACAGGGCATATCATAATACCTAAAGTATCTAATGTGAAGGCATATCACCATCCTCAATGTCTTCAAAGATTATCACACATCATTAGGCTTACTCTCGAAGCCAATCAAAGTTATTGAAATTATTCTCCACGGCACACTTCAATTGTCGGAGTATCATATCAGATTCATCTCATATTTATTTAAGCCTCTCCCCGACTATCTCACATCGTATGCAAATCAAATCAACAAGTGGTCTTCCCCAGGACAGTCGAATCACGTTCGGTGGCCAACTAACGGAGAATCAAATCACACCAGGGTAAAGCCACTAGTAGAGAACAGATCACGCATGTGCCGAAGCAATTGGCGAAGAACAAATCATGCATAGCATTGAAGCAATTGGCAAAAAATCAAATCATTAACCTGAAAAATCTCCTAACATCGGCATCACTAGGAGTACTCTTAGATGAGTGGCATTAAAGCACTGTAAGCGGGAATCACAAGCAAATTAGTGCCACCATCCTTGCTTACCATTATCCCTATAGGCACACACATATCATAGAGGGACAAAATTCCACTCCACCACAAATCAGATCAACGTTCGAAATTCATTCCTCAGATGAAAACACAAATCCACAAATAAGGCAATCATGCCTTTATCATTCATGTTTTTCTTATCAAACCTCAATTCACATTTAACGAGCTTCAATCGTCTTTAAGCTTGATTAGGTTCTAAGTGCCTCTGAATCTCCAAGCATCATTTAATCAAATCATCTCAACATATCATTTAGCTAGGGTAATTTACTCCTAAGGGTTCATCATAGCCTCTAGACATCCTAATCTAGACACACACAGCATAGGCCACCTTTGTGGCTCATGTCACAGCACACAATCACACACGATTCACACATATACACATACACATATATTCTTCTCTTGGCTAGGTTCATTCATCTAGGCATACATATTTCATTCTAGTAGAATGGCAATGCATTTATCATTCGTCATGCATTACAAGCATTTTATTTAAACCCACTCATAATGACAAATTGGAGGTACTCTCAATCGAGCTTCTATCCATAGCCTCCAATCATTGTTAGCTTTCCAACAAGTTGATTTAACTCCATTTCGCCCTTCAAACACATCAGAACATCGAAACATTAATTATGCTTGGCTTTCAGAGAATGCCAACTTTTTCACAATTTACCAATTCTTAGCAATCCAACTATTTAAGCTCAAATTCTTCATTAATGAGGTATACCCATACCTTAGAAGCTCGATTGCACAAGTCTTAGCTTCAAATTCTTCAATCCAAGCTAAAGAGGGAAAATTTCCAAATTTGTAGAAAAGTCAGATCTGAAGTTATTAACAGATTAAATTGAAAAATAATCAGTTAGACGTTAAATCTTAACTCCAAGATGGTTTCCCAAGCTCTAAATAGCCTCAAATGGTTTAAATATTCAATTTAAGGGTTAGGGTTTTTGGTTTTCTAGAAAGAGAAAGGGAAAGAAAGAGTTAAGAGAAAGGGTTAGCAAAAATGACTCAAACCTTTTTTTTTATTTTTACCTTTTCTCTATGATGTATCCATACATTTGGCAATGTATCGATACATCTGCCCTAATTTCGAATGAATGTGTCTATACATTGAGGTAATGTATCGACACATTTCAAGCAAAATGGTCCTGGGTGCTTTTTGCTTCAAATGTTTTGATACATTGGGGTAATGTATCGATACAAGTTCATCAAATTCCAAATCTATCGATACATCCTTCATTGTATAGATAGATTTCTCAAGAACATCCCATATTGTTCTTGCTGCTGAGAATGTATAAATACATGAGGGTATGTATCGATACATTTTCCACTGTAGATAGTTTTAAGCTTCATAAACTTCCAAAAATCCAAGTTCAACACTCCAAAATCATTCCCTATAAATATTACACCTTAAATCATTCATTGAGCTTAATCCGATACACATAAATTTATAATCATACACCAAACTTATATCAAAACCTCAAACACTTAGCATACATATCATATCATCCAAAGTCCTCAGGGATTCACATATTCATAAATCATTCTTAGTTTACTTAATTTACATAAAAAATTGGAGGTGTTACAATATAACACTATTTGATAGAGTTATGATGTTCTATGGTGGTTTTTTTGTTGTTCTCCAAAATGACTTTATGCATGCAAATAGATGGACTGATTCCTTTGATGTGTGCAATAGACCACCCAGTGCCTTCTTATACTCTATCAGCACACGAAGAAGCTTGTATTCCTACACATTAGTAAAATAAGCAAAAATAATAACTAGCAAAGTAGATGAGCTACTTAGAAAAGCATACCTTAAATAAGTTAGTAGTGGCTTGAGTTCCAATAAAGGTGGCTTTTCAATAAAAGGCTTGACAGGTAAGATGAAGAAGATGAACAAGATGAAAATTTTGAAGACTTAAATTGATGATTAGATCTCTTGACATGTGGTGAAGCATCCAATAATTTCAGTATTCAAAGAATTCATTGACAACTCTATTACATAAAGTTATTTTGACACATTTTGCGGGCGTAAGTAGCTAGGTTTTTGAGATTTTAGGTTCGGATTGTAGCATTTTAAGTGTTTTTCTAGTTTAAGTTTAATTACAAGTTGAGTAGTTAATTTAAGTTATTTTAGTTAAATTTTACATTATTTTGTTTTAAATTACTTTAAGAGTAGTTATTGTTGGTTTCTTTTATTGCTTTTGTAGAAAATTTGATGAAAAAGGCTCATTTGATGAAAATCTATGCAAGTATGGTGATGATTTTATTTGTATATGTTTTGATATTTTGACCATATCTCTCTATAAAGCAATTTAAATGAAGTGATTCTTTAACCACTAGAATGCTAAGAGGAAGGGCTACAACTTTTATGTTTCTCACTTTGCCTAGTTCTGATTGGATCATGGTCAAAATATTTGTCCAAATTAGAGCACTGCAATAGTATGCATGGACTGAACATGATGTGGTATTTGGAGCATATCTTTCACTCTAGATATCCAATTAATGTGATTCTTGATCCATTAGAAATTTAAGAAATAGGAATAAAACTTTCATGTTATCACTTTGCCCAATTCGGATCATATCGAGGTGAAAATCACATTGGACGATGATCGATAGATGTAATTCTGCACAAGGCAGTAAGGTGATTGAGGCCACGACGCTGAGCTACTCATGGCTGGGGCATTAAAGTAAGCACCACCACAGCGTTGGAAATTTGTGGCTGTGGCATTGGGCTAGATGGGTGCATCACATAAAAACCTGAGAGCACAGCACCGCAGCATTAAAAAAGTAGCACTACAGCACTACCAAAGTCTATTTTGGCACCGTGGTGCCAATAAATCATGGCCGTGGCACTACCCCAAGTTTCCAAAAATAAAAATTTGATAGAATTTTGGAAATTAGATTACTTGGAGCCTATTTAAGGGACCTTTTTTAGAGGTTTAAAGGGGGAGGCAGCAAGCAACTATTCTGAAGATTTGGAGCCAAGAACAAAGCAAGAAAACAAGAGAATTTGAGAGAGAATTGAGATTGCAAAGCTTCAATAATTAGTTTCTTCCTCTACTTTTGTGTTTTTCTTATTTTCTTTGACTTGGATTCATGGCTAAATTTCTTTGGATATTGTTTATATTAGATATTATGAGCTAAAATATCTTTCTGGGATTGTGGTGGATTTTAACATGTAATTTGAATATTTGTTTCTCTTTTATTTACTATGAATGGGTCTAGTTTTGCTTATTCAAATCTGTTCTTAATACTTTTAACTGCTTGGCCAACAATTAATTGATTTGTGAATCTAATTGAGACTTGACAGAGAGATTTTTGATTGGACTAAGGTTTAAATAGTGTATGTTCACGTCACTTAAGTGATCTGATTCACTATTCGGGTATATATACGACAATTGCCATACATAGCCAAATTAAAATACTAGCTTAATAAACCTTATTTAATTGATCCCTATGGACATATAGTAACTCAATTAAGTTAGGTATTTGTACAAGCATCTCGACGGAGACTTGTTCGTAGCTTAAGATTTTAGGCTAATAGAACCACCCATGAATATCAATAATAAGAGAAGTTGGTATCAAATGAAGTGTTGAATGAACCCATAATCCTAGGTTTTTGTCTATTACCTTTTCCAAGCAATTTTAATTTATGTTAGTTAACTTAGTGCTTGTTTTAATTTTGTTTTAATTAATTTTCTTAAAATTTTAGTTACTTAAATAAGATTAATTTGTCATAAATTTTAGTATTTAGTAAAGATTTAGGAACAAATCTCCATGGGAACGATACTTTACTTTATCACTATATTACTTGTTCGATACGTATACTTGCGAGTGCAAAATCGACGACAAGCTTTTGGTGCCATTACCAGGGATCGAACTTGGGTCACCTGTATTTAGAAGTAAAAGTCAAAGAAGTCTCAAATGGACTGCAAATTGGGATAGCATTCTATAAACACTTCATTGGTGATGCTATTTACCATATTGACTGCAAAGTTTCATCAAATTCTTTGAGAAACTTAACAGCTCTAAAAATATTGAAAGTTACCTCTGATCTTGAACCCTTAATGTAAGTTCTCCCTTTCTACATCAATGAAAGCTTTAGTAATAGCTAAATAAGGTCTCCTAAGAATGATTGAATATTTCATGATCTTTCTTCATGTCAAGAACAATGAAGTCTACTAGAAAAATAAATTTATCAACTTTAACTAAGACATCTTCAACAATACCTCTTGGATAGGTGAAAAATCTATCAGCAAGTTGTAAAGTCACAGAAGTAAGCTTGATTTCCCTTAAACCAAGTTTTCAGTAAATTGATAATGGTATCTGATTAGTACTTGCTCTCAAATCACTTAAAGCGTTTGCAAAGAATAAAGTACCAATAGTGCATGGAATGGTGAAACTACTCAGATCCTTAAGCTTTGGTGGAAGTTTGTTCTAGATTATATCACTGCACTCTTCAGTAAGTTCAACTATTTCAAACTCACCCAATCTCCTCCTTTTAGACAGAATGTCTTTCAAGAACTTTACATAGCTTGGCATCTGTTCCAAAGCTTTAGCAAAAGGAATATTAATAAGGAGCTTTTTGAATACCTATAAGAATTTTTGGAACTATTTTTCAAGCTTCTACTTATAAAAAAGTTGAAGGAAGGGTGGTGGATTGGGCTGTGCCTTCTCTTCTTGAACTTTTTCATCCTGCTTCTCAAACATTGTTTGTTTTTCCACAAACTTACTTAGAGAATTTGATTGCATGCTAATCCCTTCTATCTTTTTACCACTTTTGAGTGTGGTTGCTTTATAGTGTTCCATTCTTTTTCTTTTAGGATTGGGTTTAGTGTCACTCGGTAAAGCTCCCTGAGGTCTATTAATAATGGCATTAGCTAATCAACCCATTTGTGCCTCAAGATTCCTGAGTGATGCCTCTTGACTTTGGATGATGGCATCATTGTTTACCATGTATTGCATGAATATCTTTTCCACAAACTGCTTTTTCTCTAACATAGGGCCTCTAACTTGTGGTGGAAACCCAAAAGGAAAATTTGGCTTTGCCGCTGATGAAAATCCTTGGTTATTATTTCAAGAGAAATTAGGGTGATTCCTCCAACTAGGATTGTAGTTGTTAGAATATGGATTATTTTGCTCTTTATTGAAATTTCCAACAAAATGTACTAATTTAGCATTAATAGGATAATGATCACTGGAATGCCCTTCCCCATAAAGTTTCACATGTCACAAAAGGGGTCTAAGCTTCAAGAACACCTAAAGTGTGAAATTTCTTAGATAAAGTGGCAAACAGTGCATTCAAAGCATTAATTGCATTTAAGTCATGAACACTAGCAACCTTCCTCGACACCAATCTCTCATATGGCCATTGATAATTATTAGAAGTCATTTCTTCTAACAAATTATAAGCCTTATCAATAGATTTACCCATCAGTGGTCCATCTACTCCATTGACTTCATCTCAAAATTATTGGCTTGAATAGTAGGTTTTCATATGTTAAAATGAAGGTCTTGAACGAGAGGTACAACATATTCTCACAAAGACTTGTTTTCTTCATGTTCAGCCATTATGTTAAAATGAGTTAAAGCTTGCAAATTCTCTTTCTGAAGTCTTCAAAAAGTCTTTTTTATTTTTGGATCAAAAGGAACAATTTCTAAATTTCTAACTCTTAACATATAACTACCAAAAGTACCTAAAAAAAAGTAAGTTTGAATTAAGACTAAAGTTGTTTGGTATTAATACTAATAAAAATTGGGAAAACAATTCCCCGGTAATAGCATCAAAAAATTGTTGTTTGATTTACACGCAAGGGCATGTATCTTTAACAAGCAATATAATGAAAAGTTGAGTATCGATTCCATGAAGAATTGTTACCAAAATTTTTCTACGTACTAAAATTAGAACAACTTTAATTTTATTCAACCAACCAACTTAGAGTAAAAGAATAATATGAAGAAACTAAAACTAAAACTAACAACAAGAACGACAATTTAAACTAAAGAAATCAAGCAAAAAAGCTTAAGATTACAATTTCCCCTCAACACTTTATTCGAATCTCCTTTACTTTCTCTTAACTTACTAGATAGGCCTGAGTTGTTAACCTAGTGTTCTAATGTATTTATAAGTCTCTATCGAGGTTCTTATTAAAATATCTCTTTCAACAAATCCATTATATGTCTATGTAAATTCAATTAAAGAAAGACTTATTAAGCTTAGACTCTAATATTGGCTACATATGACATGTAAATATATTTTTATCTTACACTTGAAACAAATCAATCAACTCAGCTAATTGAATTTCTAAATATGTTATTCCATCTATGGCTTACACTAAACTCCTTCTCTCAAGTTGCATTAAGGTTTCACTATCAATCTAATTGGTGATCAATCAATGAAAGACAAGATTGAAATAAACAACTCTAAAACCATCAATCATAAGAAAAAGAGAAATATAAAAATCCAAACTATATATTAGGTTCAATTGCAATCCTAGATAAAGAAATAATAAAAACACAACCTGAAGAAAGTTAACCATCAATAACAATTCAATAAAATCAAAGAAAAATTAGTAAAGGAAAGAGAACCAAAGATTGTCAAGTCTTCAATCTGCAATCTTCAAAGTTTTTCTTTGATTTCATGAGTGCTTGACGGTTTTTTTTTTTTCAGAGAAACCTTAGCTTAATTGTGTCTTCAAATTGCTCCAAGGTGTCTTTAAGTAGCTTCCAAAAAACTTAATTTTAGTCAAACTCGAAACCCTATGCTCAAGATATTAAAACGATGTCGTGGCCTCAACTTTCTAGCACCACTTTCTTGGATTGTTATATTGTGCACTTCTTATTCTTAGCGCTGCCACCTCAAATCTCTAGCATCACAGTGCCACACTTGTTGTCTCCCAATGTACTCTCTACTACACTCAATCAATTTGTGACACAATTTTCTCCTCAATCTAGGCTGAACCAGGCAAAGTAGTAAACATAAAAGTTGTAGCCCTATCTTTTAGTTTTCTAATGACTCAAGAATCATGTAAATAGTGTCTCTAGAATGAGAATTATGGTCAAAATATTGACACATGTACGAGAGAAGCACTAGCCATTCATGACCTCTTATTCAACAATTAAAGCCTTTTCATTTGTACACCTACAAACACATAAAACTAAATCAATACTAACTAAACTAAAAGGAATTTAAAATAAAACTAAAATAAAGAAAACTTAAATTAAAATAACTCAACATGATTTAAACTAAACTAAGAATAAAAACTAGAAATACCTAATTCTGAGCCTATACCTCTAAAACTTAGCCAATTTAAAACTCAAAATGTAACAAAATAACTCTTTGAATTAGAGTTATCAACCTTTCAAGGGTAAGGTATAACCATTACAAGGATTATAAGAAATATGAAGTTTAAGTTTAAGAATGCCTCTAAGTAAGCTGAATACAATCAATGAATACAAAATATGATGAAGGCTTAACAAAGGAGTATCAAAATTTTAGCTCAATGATGATAGAATGAAGAACATTTGGCTTGAAAAGTGAGGAAGAAGGGATTTTCTCTTTGAAACTTCACTTTCTCTTAGAATGTCTTCTCTAGGTGTTCTATCTCATCAAAAATGATTTCTAGCCTTCTATTTATATGTAAGAGAGTTGTTATAGTTGTTTAAGGGCTTAATTTCAAAATTTTTGTTGTTTAGCTTGTCCTTTTATAACTTGTCTGATATGAGATCTCGATACCTATGATCTGAGTCTCGATACTTTTACTTCCAAAACCAATTAATGTCTCGATACTTCAATGCCCACCTCGATACTTGTTCTTCTTTGACGATTCCCAAACTAAGCCTTGTCTCGATACTTCTTTGTCCTGGTGTCGATACATAGTTGCTTACTCTTTTAAAAAGCATATCAGGAGATGTGGTCTTGATACTTGACAAGCTGGTCTTGATACTTGTGCACTTGACCTTTGAAAATAAGGTCTCAATGTTGTGTCGATGTGTCTTGATACTTTGACATTTCCTCTCTAGAATTTGATATCTGAAAGTGAAGTCTCTAAACATTGAAAGCTCAAGTCTCGATATATTTGGACTTTTTCTCTAGAATTTGAAAGTTGAAAGTAAGGTCTTGATGCTTTGAATTTATGTCTAGATACACTAACACTTGCTATCTGGAATTCTGCTCTTCTAAGGAGATGTCTCGATATGTGATGTCCTGATCTCGATACTTTAGTTCTTATCCTCTAGAATTTGATCTATCAATGAATATAGTCTCGATGCCCACTAGAGATGTTTCGATACTCTTCTTCCTTAGGCTATTTCTTAGGGCATTCAAAGTTTATAATCTCAATACCTTCACACGATGTCTTGATACTTTAGGGTTTTTTTTTAAACCGTAATTTCTCGCATGGCCCAGTTACCCTATTAAAGTTTTATTAATAAAATAAATAAAACCATACAATCAAAAGGGGGACATAAACCTTACCTTCGAATTTACATGAGTACCAAATAAAATTAAGTAAAGACCTAAAGAGGATTTTACTTTACGTGCATAATTTTAGATGCTACAATAAAGGTAAAGACCCACTTTTTTTACAAGATTCTAAGAATAAAGAGAAATAATAATAAAAATAAATTAGGAGTACTACTCCTTTACATTTATTTAAAATAAACATAAGGTAAGTTTAATTTAACTAATCTAAGAATTCCTATAAGCTCACCTTGTGCTTGGAAAAAGACTTGATGGTGTGTGTGGCCATAGGTAGACAGATAATCAACAACTTGGTTTCCTTATGGGACATCCTAAAAGATATGTTGCTCAAACATTTTTTGATGGACTCTAACAAATAACGTATTTGATGGGAACCTTTGTGATCCTCTTGCATCATTTGGATTACCACTTTGGCTTACATTTCTATCCATACTCTCATCACATTATACTCAAGGCATAATAATAACCCTCTATATAATGCCAATAATTCTACCTGCAATGAATTATTGGGACCAAGATTTTCTGAGAAACCAAAAATAAGAGTACCTGTATGGTCTCTTAAGCTTTCCACCTACAGCATTCTAAAAATCCCCTTGGAACTACCATCAACATTTAGCTTGAATTCATCTATTTATGGTTTAAGCCAATGAATAATTTTTGGCGACATGTCTCTATTGAGCAAACTGAAACCCCAATGGATAGTAACATCAATATCTCATTTCCACTGCATTTTTATGTAAGAGGTTACCCTAAAAAAGTTATCATAACAATTTCATAATTCTCCATATTACTTTATCAGGATACACACCTAGGCCCTTGGGTTTTCCATCATTTCTTTAAAACCATAGGAACTAAGAAATTAACAAAGGCAGTAATATTCGGATATGACCTGGTTTGGTGTAAGCCCCTAAGTAGTACCTTGAGTGAAGAACATATAGAACACTTTGAGGATTAGTAATATAGATTTGAAAGAATTTTGTAAAATAATTCCAAACTCGTTGTGCTACTAGACACTCCCAGAGTAAGTGCAATAACGATTCCTCTGAATTGCAACAAAGACACTTATAAGCCAAATGGATACCTTTAGTCGTCATTCGTAACTGTGCTAGTACCCAGTTATTTATCATGTGCCATAAGAAAAAAGGAAGTAGTGAGTGGTTCATAAGTTGTCTTTGTCAAAGTAGTTCCCATGCACTTTTAATGGTGAACTCACCATTAGATGTAAAAACCTAACATGCCATATCTTCCTTGTTGCTACCAATAGGAATCTTCAAAATCTCATCAACAATTGAATCTGGTACTACAGCGTTAAGCTTATCCACATTCCATTCATTGCCATGAAAAGAATAATTAACTTTAATCATATAATGAATATATGCAGGGAAAATTGTACTAGTTGTTGGTCTCTCATCTAAGCATCGTGCTAGAAGAATGAATCTCTCTTACCTATCCTCCACCTTATTTGTTGTTCGGTAGTATCTCTACCATCAATCATTCACTTCCACGTTTGTGAATCATGCAGCTTAATGGTAATTGTATGAGGGATTTGGCCAGTACGATATTTAACTCTCATGTATTATGTCCATAAGCCCCTACATGTTTGAAAACGCCACCAAAGCTTTGCAATAAAGGCCTCAAAAACATCTTTCAAGCTCCGAATGTCCAAACCACCTTTTGAGCTAGGAAAAGTAATTCTATTCCAAGATGTCCAGTGAATCCTTTTGCTGTCTGTGGAGATTCCCATAAACAACTGTTAAACAGTCTTTCTATTTTGCAATAAGTCTTGATACTTTAGGTTAGTTTAAGCCTCTTTCAAAGTATTTGAACTTAAGTATTTAGCCTATTTTTCAATCAAATCACATAGGCGTTTTATAAAGTCCTAATGCACTGATAGGTTCATACTTTGATCATTAGCTTTTGTCATATTAAAACAAAGATCAATTATAAAGCTAACAATAAAGGTATAGCCAATGTAAATACCTTTTAAATGGTTGAGATATAACTAACAATGATTA
This sequence comes from Theobroma cacao, assembly GCF_053813885.1. NCBI lineage: Eukaryota > Viridiplantae > Streptophyta > Magnoliopsida > Malvales > Malvaceae > Theobroma > Theobroma cacao. Next base: position 34,612,142 of record NC_142647.1, on the reverse strand, counting down.
CAGTAATAAAGGAATAGAAAAGATAAGATGCCTATTTAATGCTATTAAGCTTGGTAGGTACAAGTATTGAAGGAGTAATGAATGAAGAATAAGAGAATACAACTCAATAAATACAAAGCTTTGAAGACTATAAAGACTAGACAAAGAATAAAAGTGTGTTTAATGTTTGATGATTGTTCCTTTCTTGATCTTGTGTTTTTTATAGTCTTTTTACATCATAAATTGGGTGAGAACCTTTAGTTTGTACTTAGGAAGACTTTTGGAGTCGTTAGGTAGCATTAAATGCCAAATATATTTGTTAGTTACCTGCAGATTGTGCCCAACAACCATCAAGTATTAATACTTTGTCATCAGGTGCCGATACTATAGTTGTGGGTTTTTCAAATTTGCTCAAGGGTATCAATACTACCATAGGAGGTATCGATCTTGCTCCCCTATTTTTGACATTTTGCTGAGAGGTTGAAATGTATCAATACTTACCAAGGTAGGTTTCAATACTCTCACCTTATTTAAAAATTTTTGCTCGCAAGTTGCAACGCATCGATTCTTATCAAACCAAGTATCGATACTTTCAATTCAGCACTTTGAATTTTTTATTCATTGTCAACAAGGTATTGATACTTCATTCAAAGGTATCAATATTTGCTTTTCAATATGGATAAGGTATTGATACTTTATTGAAATGTATTGATACCTACAGCTTAGAAACCAAATTTTAAGTTGCTTTTTGAATCATTTTCTTGAGGAAATACTTAACCAATTTAAATAAAACATTTCAAGGGATTTTTGAACTTTCTCATTAACCTGATTTAGCAATTTTGATAATTTGATTTTTTTCATTTCAAAACTAGGATCAATTGTAAAGTTTAACATAACCATATGTCTTAACATAGTAAAATAAACAAACATGCAAGACCTGACTCGATAATGGACCGTGACTCAACATTGGAAGTTGCAATAAGGGCTCTAACATACCTATCAAAATCAAGTTGAGAGACCTCTCTAATAGACGGTAAGCAAATCAATGTACTAATATGAAACAAACAAATACACCTTTCATGTATGAGTTACAAAACTCAATGAGCAGACATGAGAAAGGGACAATCTAAAAGGATGAGTTTTTATATAAACCACAATCTTTGATATAAAATGTATCTAGAAATAATCATCAATTTTATTCAAATTTTTAAAATATGTTGTTTCCAAAATAAATCAAGATTCTAACTAAAATCAAAGTCATTTAGTGTTTCAAATTGAAAGGGAAATCAAGGATACATGTAAAACCATTAAAAAAGTGAGAATGAGGTTTTCTACGCCATAGTAATCAATACCTCCTTGAAAGATATCGATACTTTCCATCCAGAAAGCTTTCTAGATACTAGGTATCAGTACCTCTTAGTCAAAAATCGATACTTTTCATGCAAAATGCCTCCTGGGGCATTCTACTTTTTTAGGTTTTGATATTGCCTACATAAAACTAAGAAATTTGGTAATTTCCAACATATACAAGCCATAATGGTTATATCGATCTCAACGCTAACTATGCAACACAAGATCTCATCAAAATAAACATATATAACATAATTAAAACATGGGATCTCCCTCAATTTCAATTTTTCCACGTTTAATACTATCATTATAGCAAGTATGTGTTACCACATTTCACATATGACTACAACATCATTTTGAAGGACATGTGCCTTCCTTTCTACACACATGGCCATCCTCAAACATGAATTTGGTGCACATGTGCCCTCCTCTCTGCACACACAGTCACCCTCTAACATATGTTTTAGTGGACATGGGCTCCCCTCTTTACACCCATAGCCACCCTTCACGAGACAATTGGATGAGCATGTGCCTTCCTTTCTACACACACAGCCATCGTTTTACACACTTCCAATCATAATGCCTACTAGGATTTATCCATTAGCATTTTTTCAACATTACCATTCATATACAAATACACATGTTTATTCCAATCCAACACACCAATATCCATATACGTATCCACAATGGGATTTAGCATTACTATTTCAAACATGCATCCATATTCATGTACATTCTCATTTATGTATTTAACCATCAATTCACATATCTAGCATACCATCCTAAATCATTTTGAAAGAAAATCATTTGCAAGTGCTTGTCCTCATGTATAAAACTACTACATAGTATATATATTTACATAGCATAGATAAATTTGAAAACTCATTTAAAACATTGAATTCTTCTTTAAACCTATCATACATTGTGGAAAATGACTTAAGAATCATGTAAGAAAAAATATTAAATAAACATGCTTATTTTTATATATATCAAAATACTTAAAACGTCATACCTGCTCACCTCAAAATAATCCCTTTACTAGCCCAAAATTAACACATTAACACTTCACCCCAAATCAATTCTTGGAGCTTCAATAGTTCTTATGACATTCAATCATTCGTCATCTACTCAACTTAAGGTTATAAATTTCATTAATTGAAACTAAGCTAGCATAACCCTAACTTAATCACATTCTAGTCTAACTTCCAACACTTCATCTACTATTCATAGGTAAACTTAATGATATAAATACTTAAATCTATGTGTTCATTAACTTGGTGAGCTTGAAGAGAGGGAAACAAATGGAAATAGCTAACCTTTAGAGAGAGAAACAAAATTTGTTTTAAAAGAGGAAAATCAAAATTGAAAACCATAGATTTGTAAATATTAATGGTTGAAATCTTACCCTTGTTGCTAGGAAAATGGAAACCAAAGCTAGAGTTGTGTGAAAATGGGGATTTGATGAGTGAGAAAAAAAAGAAAGTTGAAAGTTGAAAGAAAAGGAAAAGAAATATGAAGGTAGAGAAAATGAGATAAAAGAGGCAGCCAAACAGAGGAGAAGGATCAAAAATAACCTAAACGGAAATTTTTAGGACAAAATTACTATTTTACTCTTTTTTGTAAAAATGGTGCTAAGTATCAATACCTTGGTTCAAGTATTGATACTTTTTGTTCTAGTTTTTAAGTATCAATGCCTTCAAAGAATGTATCAATACTTGTTCTTCAAAATACCTTTTAAAAGTCTTTTGGACAACAAGTATCGATAGCTTATTTATAGGTATCAATACTTCAAACATGCAATGTAAAATTTACTTCAAAATACACTCACTGACTTATCTCTCTCTACCATCTTTCAAATAAACTTACTAGCTTAAAACATGGAATTGTCAAAGATGAAAGTTCAAAATATTGGTTCAAAAGAGTCACAAGTTCAACTAAGAACTTACCAATATGATCTCCTATTAAAGTTAAGGTTTCACAAAATTAGATTGATTTTAAATTTAATGAAAAGTAAGAATTAGTAAAATTGATTATATTTTAATATAAATAAGTAAAATGCACTGTCAATTTGGAATTAGCCTTTGGCAAATCTTAATATAAATGTGTAAGAATAAAATTAAAACATCTTATTAAGTATCATAAAAAAGAAAAGCTCAATATTTAGTTTTTTTTGTTAACAATTTTAAAGTAATTTATATCCCTCAAACTAACCACCAAAAATTCTAAAAAAAATTAATTTTTAGCAATTAAATAAAATGTTTATGTTTAAAAAATAACATTTTTAAAAAATTTAAATGTGTGAGAATAAAAATAAAACACATAACATCTAATGCTAAATGCATAAACGTTGTCTTAATTAATCAACTTAAAATAGGATATCATGATTGTAAACAATAAAAAATAATCTTTTTTACAATATTATAATAAACATGTGAGAATCAAGATAAAAATGTGAATGTAAAATGGGTAAAAAGTATCATAATCAACTTAAAATAAATTACGAATACTATGAATGTAAATAAATAAGATGTAAAAGCAAAATTCAAACCTTCATAAAATCCTAATGTAAATGTTAAATATAGTGAGAAAAAAGTAAATTGAACATTTTTTATCAAATGAATAAAAAATAATAAAAAGTTAAAATTGAAAAACATTTAAAATACATAAATAATATTGTTAATGTAGAAGTCTCATTAACAATATACCAAGAAGGAGGTGATTTGGTATTTATAAGAATTACTCTAAAAAATCTATTTATCGAAAACAAACCTTTTTACCAAAAAAATGTTTTTTAACACTAAAAGCAAATATCTAACAATAAATATTTAAGTATAAATATAGTGACTCAAGCAAGAATATATTTCTAAGAGAAAAATAATAAATCAATATAAACCTATTTTCTAAGGCAAGTATAAACAACATAATAATAATGGAAAAACTAAAAAGAGACACAAACAATTTATAGTGCTTTGGCTTTTCGATGCCTACATCCATTCCCTTGGTAACCAAGGAATTTCAATTCAATAATAAGGATTCTTGCTTTTTAATGGGAAGCAATAACTTTTACACAATCCACACAAGATTCTTACTTTTTCATGGGACCAAGCATAACCCTTATAATCCACAAAAAGATTCTTGCTTTTTATGGGATCAAACGGTAACCCACACAATCCACAAAGAACTCTTGCTTTTTGATAGGAAGTGATAACCTTTATAAGATAGCTTTTCAAGGTTAACCTAGAATCTTTACAATGAAGTACAAATTTTAGCAAGAAAATGCCTCTACAAGGTTAGGTGTTGAGATTTTAAGCTTGTTTGTAGTGAGAGAAGAAATTTCAGCTTGAATGAAACAAACATTCAACTTTGAAAGATTGATAGAAGATTAAAAGGATGCTAGAAAGTGAAAATGAGCTTACGAGTAGTCTTTCTAGGGTTTGAAACTTTATCTTAGGTCTTTTCTTGCTTTAAAATGGCTCAAATGTGTTTATTTATAGCTAAAGCATGATTTGGAGCCATTAAACACTAGTTTGAATCAAATTTAGTTATTGTTGAAGCTTGAAGGTCAACTACAAAGCTCTTAGGGTCAACTATGTTATTCAAATTTCTTAATTAGGTCTTCCACAGTTGAGTATATATGTTCTCTAGTCAATCCACTTCCAAAGAGCGTGTATTCTTCAAATCTGGCCTTCTATAGTCGATATGCCCTTTTTATAGTCAACTATGGCTTATTAAAAGATAACTGTTTTTGGCCTATAACTTGTCAAGGTCAACTATATCTTTTTTATTGTTGAATTTTGTTATTCTTTAACTTGATTTTCTTGATCTTTCTGGAACAAGGTCGACTATACTTCCTCTGTAGTCGACAATGGCTATTCTGAACTTGATTTTCTTGATTTTTCTAAAACAAGGTCGACTATGTTTCCTTTCTAATAAACTAGGGCTTTATGATTTTCAAGTTCTACACTCTTGTATCCTTTAGATTAACTTAAGCTTCTCTAGGATGAACTCTTGATTTGTGTCTTAAAGTTCCCTTAGCTTTTGATGTTCTCTTCAACTATTTTCTCATTGCCTTGTACCTATATTCAAACAAACATCTCAAGGCATGTTTGCTCTTAAATTCTTAGCTGAAAATGCATTGTTTAAAAGCTTGTAAGATGTTTTTTAACGATGCATGGCTTTTCAAAGAATTTTGTAACCTTAGTGGATTAAAAATGTACATGACAATTTCGAATGCTTACATTATGTTCAAGAAAACATGTGATTTTTGTCAAATCAAAACATGATATAACTCAAGGCTAACAATCTCCCTTTTTTGACAAGACAAAAACATGAGCATATTACATTTGAAATTTCTTGGAACCTCCCCCCGAGTTAATTAGTCTATATGCCCTTGTTGAAAACATTTAAGTGTAAATTAGAAAGGCATAAGAAATGAATATGAACTTTAAAAAATTCTCCCTCTCAATATATGCATGAAGTTCAAAAATGTTTTTAAGGAAAATTCAGCTAATAGAGAACATTACAATGTGCTCATAAACCTTCTCCCCCTTTTTGTTATATTAAAAAGATTAAGAAAAGTGAGCGTTAAGCACCTAAACTTAAGAAATAATAATCTGTGATAATCATCAAATATAAATAAGCATTAAGTTCAATAAGGATTTTTAACTATCAAATCAAAACATTTAGATATATTTCTATGTAAATATTCAATCAATCGAGCAAGAAATATATCCAAGCATAATATATTTCCAATCAATTTATAATCAAGCAAAGCATAAGGAAATATACTTAATTAGCACAACCAAAGATCATAACATATTTCTTCTCAAGATATTCAAGTAAAGCATGAAAAAATATATTCAACCTTTGCAATTTATGCACTATATATATATATATATTCAATCAAGATATCTTTCCACATAAGATATTCAAACAAGGTATTGTGGAATATATTAACATATCATAAACAAATCAAGATATATCTACATTTCATAAATTTTTCAAGTAAGTGAATGAGGAGCATATCATCAATTAATCAAGAATGCAACATATAGCTATGTATATTTATAAGCAAAGTGTGGACATTTTATATTTTAAGTTCAATTTAGATATGCATATATTTGTACAAGCATAGTCAAATATTAAACATTTATACGTCTATACATAACGTGAACATGATTTAATGGTATGTGTACAACTCTATATGATAGCATGTTCACATATTCATTTAACTACATAATCAAGTAATCATGTAATTATTTAAAAACAAACAAATTTAATACATAACCAATCATGCCAATATATTCACAAGTTCATATGTAAACAAGTATACTAAGAAGCATGGAAATCATCATTCAAGCACAAATATGAGGCATTATTAAGTACAAATTTAATATGATGTTTAAGAGATATTACCAATAGAGATGAATGCCACTTGTTGAGATTTTGCCAAGATCATTTTTGAAGATTTCAAGTGCTCAGGAATTATAGGACAATGTGAATGGCCATCTCCCCCTTATGCATTCACTAACTCAATTCCAACAAGGGATTAAATAGTTAATCATATTAAAGCATAATCTTACCTTCCCTTAGATGGATCATGAGACAAATATGGGGATAAATCATGAGCATAAATAAGCTTTACAATGAATGTTCAACATGTCAATTTCATACTCTTATATTCAAGAAGCTAATAGAGCATGAGTATTTAAATATTCAATATATGCTTCATATACTCATAATTTCAAGAAGTTTGTGCATATTTGCTCCAATGCATGTCCACGATATCATTTTGCATTAAGCACCTTTTTAAAAAAAAAAATTCATCATGCATTGTCCAAGAACTATCAATTCAACATTTTAACAAAATTCTCTTAACAAAAGATCATGACAATACAGGAATGAAAATTGATGAGAGAATTTTCCCAACAAAAGCATGCCATCATGAGAATATCATCATTTAGCCCTTTTTGGTTACCTCTATTTCACAATATTTTCAAGCAAGCATTTCAACAAAAATTCTCCTAATTATGTATAAATTATCAAATTTAGGAGATTTTTTCTCATCAAAGTAATATCATTATCAATGAAGCATTGCCAAAGCATTTAGCACATATTGCAATCAATTATAGCACATTTGGTTCGCGAAATAGACAGGAATGGAATAGAATAGCTATTACGTGGGAATAGAATGAGATGGGAATAGAATAGAATAGGTATTACGTAGTTTGGTATGATAAATGGAATAGAGCAGGAATGATTATTATGACGTATTACAGTGTTTGGTTGGTAAAAATAACTTTGGAATAAGAAAAGAATAAAAATAAAAAGACAAAAACACCCTTTATTATATAATGATTATTTAATTTTTATTTTATTTTTTAAATATTAATATTTTATTTATAATCTAATCATTAATATTACAAAATAATAATATTTTATTTATAATTTAAATGTTATAATGATTATTTATTTTTAAATTATTTTATTTTTAAACATTAATAATGTATAATTTATTTAAAATATTAAAAATTGATAGTATAAATATTAATATTTTATTTATACTTTAATCATTAATATTAAATGTGTCACGACCCGGTACTCCCCTCGAGCCCGTGACAACCGCCGCGGTGTCTCGGTAGACACTTATTGCTCGGAATGTCAACCCGAAACCCCGCAAGGCTTTACTATCAGTTTCTCTGTTCCCTTGTGAGCAACCATTGTCAAATATCGTGTTCTAAAATATTTTAAGCTGTTTCCAACTTTAAACAAATAAAATATTAATTTTTTCGTCTCACAAGGGTATTTTGGTCATTTTTCTAAAAAATTTTAAAACTGACTAAAACGTAATATACAAGTACAAAACACACAATTCATATTCAAAATGAGTTTAAAAGTCTAAAATCTTCATTTAAAATGAAATTATGGTTATTTGAATATAATAAGAAAATAAAAGAAATATTAAGTAAAATATTCTATTTTCTTATAAAACAATATTTATAGAGTTATACGTGAATAATTTTTATAGCGTAAAAGCTAAATAAATTTATACATACTTAAATACAGTAAGCCAAAATATTTAATTTAATTTACAATAACAAGAGTGCCCCCGAATAAACAAAAGTAAAGAGGACTGTGAACCTACGATTTGGAAAATGCAGATCCCACTGTAGTCCTCGATGAGATCAGCTATCTACAGTCTATACTGAACCTGAAATGGGTGGAAATGAGGGTGGTGAGATTATAAAATCCCAATGAGTAAACAAACATCATCATAAACATCTAGAGTTGAGTACATGGAGACAATAAAGTAAATCATCATAAACTGGGTTATAGCATTAGAACACATTTTGTTCAAAACACGTAAAGAGGCTTATGAATCTCATAAAAATTTAGGCTTGTGCCATAAATCCATTCTCGGGGACACCTTGGCCGAGGCATCCTACCGAGACCGCCAAGGCTATTAAAATTCACATTTCACATAAATCATGTTTTTGTTTTGAAAACATAGCCGTTCCTTGGCGTTGGCTGAGTTCCCCCTCACGTGGTGGTTTAGCGTGAAGTGAACCCTAAACTTTACCCCAGGAGATACCCTACGCGCCTCTCCGTTCGAGGTAAGAATATAATGGGGTTTACCGTGCCCCTCTAAAAGGCTGGTCCACAGAAACCCCCTACTGCAGTGATTAATTAATATATAATCCACCATATAATAAAACTCAATAACATTATATGGCAATTTTTGTAATTCGTAGTTTTTCAAGGTAACCAAACAATTCGCATTTCAATACAATTGCCAACTAGCCAATCATGCTCGATTTATCATAAGCCAGTTAATTTAAACAATCAAATTGCCACAATTAACAGTCTCCGTGTACTCTATTTTTCAAAATCACTATTAATTTCAAAACAATTTATAATTTAATTTCATTGAAACTCATTTATTCATAAAACATGAAAATTTATCTTTTTAAATTCCTTTTTCCATAGAATTCATGAAAGCATTTAAAAACCACCCTAGATAATTAAAATGACAGTAAGTTTACTCACAATGTCTAGAATGCAGACTTTCGAAGCACTCTGTCTACTGGTCCTCGGATGCAATTTCCTTGCCTTTATCGGAGGACTCACCACCTTGACACAATACAAAATCGAGAGTTTCACCAAGTTGGTACTAAATCAAAATTAAACTAATTTAGATTACCAATGCATGATATGGAATGCAAAAATGCACTGGTAACTATTTAAACCCGGTATTGGCCTAATTCGTCTTATCACCCGATTAAATTCCTAACGGGTCCGTTTAAACTCCAATTTAATTCTTTTCAGTTTCTATACCTCAATTGCACCCAAATTAACTTAATGTCCCTCAGTGTGGTGCAAATTATCAGTCCCAACAACAAATTACGAAAATACCCCTAGTGGGTAAAAATTCGTATTTTTGCTCCGAAAATTCCCATTATTTTTCTAGGCTCATAATTCATCATTCCTTAACCAATTTTCCTAGAATAAAATCAAACTCATCCTCACTCACTACATGGTAAATTCAGCCATTAATGGTTGGGGGAGAAAATAAATTCTTTTCTTGTTGTTTTGTTTCTAAATATGCTAAACTAACTAAAAACACTAACATAAATTAAAATCAAATAAATCCAACAACTTTCTCTCTCCTAACCCATTTTTTCAGAATTGAATTCATCATGAAAACATGTAATTTAATCATGAAAAATAAAGAGAAATGCTTGGGAATAAGAAAACTCAAGCTTAATAGAAAAAATCTCACCTTTTTCACTTAATTTCCTTGAAAATTCACACTTTTTCTTTGATTTTCTCTCTCTAGGGTTTTGTTTTCTCCTTTCTCTCTCTTGTTTCTTGCTTGGCCGAATGTTGAAGAAGAAGAATGGTGGGCTGATTTTTTTTATGCCTTTTTATTGTTTAATGAAATAATATTATTTTATTCATATTTTAAATATTTTATTAATTCATTTTTTTTTTCTAGCCATCCACTTGTCCTATTTTTTTCACCATGCATTCCCTTTGACTTATCCAAGTCTTAAGTGAAATTTCCAGATTTTTCCAAAGTTTTGGTGGAGCAAATTTTTCAAAATTACACTTTTGCCCCCGAACTTTTCAAAAATTACATTTTTACCCCAAAAATTGAAAATTTTCCATAATGCATAATTTTCACTCCTCATACTCATTTCACACTCCAAATAATTAAATTTGATCAAAATCCTTTCAAAAAATTAAATTTTCGATTTCGAATGGTAAAATTACCATTTTACCCTTTTACTCCAAATTATACCGAAATTAAAATTTTTCACTTCTAAACCTCAAATCTTACTCCAATAAGTCAAATGGGGCCAAAAATCTTTTCTAAAAATTTCCATTTTGTCCCAAGGTGGCAAATGACAATTTTGCCCCTAGTTAGTGAAAATTCCGATTTGACTCCAAATTGATCTTCAAACTCCAAATTACCATTTTAAGTCATTCATGAACTGTGAAACTCTTAATCTCACCTTAAAATTCCTATTTGATCTAGTTCGAGGATTAAATAAACTTTGTTGTACCTCTAGGTACAATACCGACTTTTATAAATTTTTTTTTTTGGGACTATCCTAGCATGCAATCATGCTATCATCACATGTAAGTCATGAATAATATTTTATAAGGTCGGGCTTTACAGCACTACCCCCCTTAAAATAAAATTTTGACCTCAAAATTTCACTTACCTGATTCGAATAAAAGATGTGGATATTGGTTTCTCATCTGGCTCTCGACTTCCCACGTCATCTCCTCCATTCGAGCATTTTTCCACAATACTTTCACCATTGGAATGCTCTTGTTCCTTAGCACTCGATCCTTTCGATCTAGAATACGTACAGGCTGCACCTCGAACTTCAAATCCTCATGCAACTCAATGGGAGGTGTCTCTAAAATGTGAGAGGGATCGGGAACATACTTTTTCAACATCGAGACATGGAAGACATTATGAATTCGATCTAACTCTGGGGGTAATTCAAGTCTGTAAGCCACTGGCCCAATCCTTTCAATGATACGAAAAGGTCCAATGTATCTTGGATTGAGCTTTCCCCTCTTCGCGAATCGAATCACACCTTTCATCATCCAATAAATACCACAAATTATCACAATAGTATAATCAAATAAGATTTAATACTTGGAAATTTCAAATTATTACCTTTCCAAGGAGAAACCTTAAGAAAAACTTTATCGTCGACTTCAAACTCCAAATCTTTCCTTCGTTTATCCGAATAATTCTTCTGCCTATCTTGAGCTGTCTTTAATCGCTCTCGGATAACTTTGACCTTATCATTTGTCAAATCAATCAATTCCACATTCACCAATTTCCTCTCACCTACTTCATCCCAACAGAGCGGAGTTCGGCATTTCCTTCCATACAAAGCCTCGTATGGTGCCATCCCAATACTAGACTGAAAACTGTTATTATAAGCAAACTCCACCAATGGCAAGTGTCTGTCCCAACTCCCGATAAAGTCAATGACACAAGCCCGTAACATATCCTCCAAGGTCTGAATAGTTCTCTCAGATTGACCATCTGTCTGTGGATGAAAGGCAGTACTAAATCTCAATTTAGTTCCAAGAGCTTCCTGAAATTTCGGCCAAAATCGAGAAGTAAATCGAGGGTCTCGATCTGACACAATAGAAACTGGGACTCCGTGTAATCTCACAATCTCATCTATATAAAGTCTTGCCAGCCTCTCAATAGAATACGTGCTATGGATAGCCAAGAAATGGGCGGACTTAGTCAATCTATCCACAATCACCCAAATAGCATCCTTCCCACTTTGTGTCCGCGGCAAACCCAATACAAAGTCCATAGTCACATGTTCCCACTTCCATTCAGGAATCGGTAAAGGTTGAAGAGTACCTGACGATTTTTGATGCTCCGCCTTGATCTGTTGGCATGTGAGACATTTCGCTACAAACTCTGCTATGTCTCGTTTCATACCCGGCCACCAATAACTTTCTTTAATAGTCCGATACATCTTGGTGCTTCCGGGATGTAAAGCGTAGGCGGAAGAATGAGCTTCCTCCAAAATAGCTCGTCTCAACTGATCATCCTTAGGGACACAAATTCGGTCTCTAAGCATCAAAGTACCATCATCGCTGAGTCTAAACTCACTAGCTTTTCCATCTTGCAGCTTTTGAACTTCCTGTTTCAACCAATCATCAGATTTCTGCAATTCTCTTATCTGATTCAACAATGAAGGTCTCACGACGAAACTAGCAAGTAGGGTTCCATCCTCACCATTATTCAACTGGATCCCTAGAGATTTCATCTCAAGTAACATCGGAAAATAAGAACTCCAAAGTGTTGCTAACGACGATGAGGATTTACGACTTAAAGCATCCGCTACAACATTTGCTTTTCCAGGATGATAATCAATCACTAAGTCATAATCCTTAATCAACTCCAACCATCGTCTCTGTCTCAAGTTAAGCTCTTTCTGGGTGAGCAAATACTTCAAACTTTTATGATCAGAAAAAATCCGACAACGCTCACCATATAAATAATGTCTCCAAATCTTCAATGCGAATACTACTGCTGCCAACTCCAAGTCATGAGTAGGGTAATTCGTCTCGTGCTTCTTCAACTGTCGGGAAGCATAAGCTATTACTTTCTCATCCTGCATCAACACACACCCTAATCCCAACTTAGATGCATCGCTGTATACCACAAATTCTTTTCCACTAACAGGAAGTGTTAAAACGGGAGCGGAGGTTAACCGGTTCTTTAGCTCCTGAAATCGATTCTCACAAACATCATCTCACTCATACTTAACTCCTTTACGAGTCAAACGAGTCAGAGGAGCTGCTATCAAAGAAAATCCCTGAACAAATCTCCGGTAATAACCGGCTAAGCCAAGGAAACTACGAATCTCAGTTACCGTTCTCGGTTGCTCCCATTGCAAGATTGCCTCAATCTTCTTGGGATCGACATAAATTCCAGCTCCGGACACCACATGTCCCAAGAAAACCACTTCTTTCAACCAGAATTCACATTTAGAGAACTTGGCATAGAGTTGTCTCTCGCGCAAAGTTTGCAACACAATGCGCAAATGGGCAGCATGTTCATCATCATTCTTCGAATAAACCAGGATGTCATCGATGAATACTATCACAAACTTATCCAAGTATGGATGGAACACCCTGTTCATAAGATCCATAAAAACTGCCGGGGCATTAGTCAAACCAAACGGCATCACCAGAAACTCATAATGCCCATAACGAGTCCTGAAGGCAGTCTTAGGTACATCCTGCTCCTTAATCCTCAATTGATAGTACCCAGATCTCAAATCAATCTTAGAGAATACCATAGCACCTCGTAATTGATCAAAAAGATCATCTATCCGGGGTAAAGGGTATTTATTCTTGATGGTCACTCGGTTCAGCTGACGGTAATCAATACACAATCGAAGAGTGCCATCTTTCTTCTTTACAAATAGGACTGGTGCTCCCCAAGGAGAAATGCTAGGGCGAATGAAACCTTTATCCACTAAATCTTGCAACTGGGCTTTCAGTTCCTTCAACTCTGCTGGAGCCATTCTATATGGAGGAATAGAAATAGGTGCGGTACCCGGAAGTAAATCAATAGGGAACTCAAGCTCTCGATTAGGAGGTATTCCCGGTAAATCATCAGGAAATACATCAGGAAACTCACTTACTATTGGGACATCCTCTAACTTAGGTTCCCCCTTTGAAGTATCGATCACGTATGCCAAATAAGTCGGATACCCTTTTTGCACTAATTTTGAAGCTTTGATGGCCGAGATTACACAAGATGGTAATACTCGACGTTCCCCTACAAACACAATCTCTGCTCCCTCAGAATTCCGAAGAACAACTTCTTTTCGGAAACAATCCACGTTCGCCCGATGTGCAGTTAACCAGTCCATACCTAATATTAAATCAAAATCCAAGATCTCTAGAGGAATTAAGTCACCCCTAAATTCTTCCTCACCTACCCTTACCCCACATTCTCTATAACAAGTATTTCTAATCAACTGTTCTCCTAGAGGGGTATGCACTACAATTTCTTCCTCTAATGGTGACAGGTTTCTATCAGTAATTGATGCAAATGTCGTACTCACATAAGATCTATCTGAGCCAGAATCTATCAAAACATAAGCATCTTTATCAAATAAAGACATAGTACCTGTCACTGCTCCAAGTCGGACTCGTGCCTCATCTTCTGTCACAGCAAAAACTCTTGTTGCGGTACGAGTCTGTGGTCTCGAAGGCGGATGTGACGGGGTATTACTCTCCACACCAGACCGTATGGCTACTCCCTGTCTCGGTGGTAACCCAGAAGAATCTCTCCTCTGTATATCTGTGCGAGCTGGTGGAGATGATGCAGCTACAGTGGCTCGTCCTAACTGTGGGCAATTACTCCTAATGTGACCCGTCTGTCCACATTGGAAACATCTTGTTGGCCCTCTACATAGCCCACTATGATAATTCCCACAATTTCTGCATCTGTCAAAACCTCCGAGACTCTTCCCAGAACCAGTCATAGCAGATCTGCTAAACCTCGAAGGTCTCTGCTGTGATGGTGGAAATGGAGGTCGAGGAGATGTCACGGAAACAGAAGTAGTACTCCCTGAAGTCGCTGAGTCCTTGCCTCTTTTTACTGGCTGACTAGAAGACATACCAGGATTCCTCCTTTTTGCAAACTCAGTCCGAATCCTTCTATTCTCAGTCGCGAGCTTCTCAGCCCGTAAAGCCATCTGTACCACCTCCTTATGTGGCTCCCTACCAATCACTGTCATTCGCTCTCTGATCTCATTACGGAGCCCTTCCTCGAAATAGCTGGCCTGATCCTGCTCAGATTTCACCAGATCCGGCACATATAACATCAACTCGTTAAAACGAGTCTCGTACTCCTCTACAGTTAGATTTCCCTGTTTCAAACTCAGAAATTCTCTCTTCTTTTCTTTTTGATGGAAATAAGTGAAATACTGACCATCGAATTCCCTGAGAAAATCGGACCATGTCTGAGGAGTAGCGGAACGGGACTTCACCGAATTCCACCAAGTACGAGCCCTCTTCTCTAATAATCTCGTAGCCACCATCAGCTTCATGTCATCATCTAATCCCATATCAGAGAGAGTCTCGGACACCTGATTAATCCAGTCCTTTGCTACAGTGACATCCAACTCACCAGTGAAAGATACACAACCCAATTGCCTAGCCTCCTTCAGCTTCTTGGAAATGGATACATCCTGTATTGGTGGTGGAACTAAATGAGTAGCTGGAGGCACTACAGGTGGAACTTGACCAGTCTGAGCTTGACCAGCCATTGCTGCAAAGAAAGCTGCCAATGCCTGTGCTGCCTCAGTAGGCATGGCGGGAATACCAGTAGGTGGCTGAGGAGATGGAGGATGTGGAGGACTATCGGCCTGCTCAGCAGCAGGTGCTGCCCGAATGGTAGATGCAGCTGATTCCTCCTCTACTGTATCTGGCTGATGACGTTGGGAACGACCTCTTCCCCTCCCAACCGATCTAGTGAGAGGTGGGCGTCCGCGTCGAGGAGGCATTATAATCTATAAAAAAAATACGAGCAAGTTTAGGTAACCTTAGGCTCTATATGCAAATGCATGCATTCTATTCAACCTAACCTAACTTAACTTAATCCGGGGCCACACTGATATTGTAAATATTTAAAACAACTTTAAAACTAAAAACTTTGATCTTGAAAACCAAAAGCTCTGATACCAATCGAATTGTCACGACCCGGTACTCCCCTCGAGCCCGTGACAACCGCCGCGGTGTCTCGGTAGACACTTATTGCTCGGAATGTCAACCCGAAACCCCGCAAGGCTTTACTATCAGTTTCTCTGTTCCCTTGTGAGCAACCATTGTCAAATATCGTGTTCTAAAATATTTTAAGCTGTTTCCAACTTTAAACAAATAAAATATTAATTTTTTCGTCTCACAAGGGTATTTTGGTCATTTTTCTAAAAAATTTTAAAACTGGCTAAAACGTAATATACAAGTACAAAACACACAATTCATATTCAAAATGAGTTTAAAAGTCTAAAATCTTCATTTAAAATGAAATTATGGTTATTTGAATATAATAAGAAAATAAAAGAAATATTAAGTAAAATATTCTATTTTCTTATAAAACAATATTTATAGAGTTATACGTGAATAATTTTTATAGCGTAAAAGCTAAATAAATTTATACAGACTTAAATACAGTAAGCCAAAATATTTAATTTAATTTACAATAACAAGAGTGCCCCCGAATAAACAAAAGTAAAGAGGACTGTGAACCTACGATTTGGAAAATGCAGATCCCACTGTAGTCCTCGATGAGATCAGCTATCTACAGTCTATACTGAACCTGAAATGGGTGGAAATGAGGGTGGTGAGATTATAAAATCCCAATGAGTAAACAAACATCATCATAAACATCTAGAGTTGAGTACATGGAGACAATAAAGTAAATCATCATAAACTGGGTTATAGCATTAGAACACATTTTGTTCAAAACACGTAAAGAGGCTTATGAATCTCATAAAAATTTAGGCTTGTGCCATAAATCCATTCTCGGGGACACCTTGGCCGAGGCATCCTACCGAGACCGCCAAGGCTATTAAAATTCACATTTCACATAAATCATGTTTTTGTTTTGAAAACATAGCCGTTCCTTGGCGTTGGCTGAGTTCCCCCTCACGTGGTGGTTTAGCGTGAAGTGAACCCTAAACTTTACCCCAGGAGATACCCTACGCGCCTCTCCGTTCGAGGTAAGAATATAATGGGGTTTACCGTGCCCCTCTAAAAGGCTGGTCCACAGAAACCCCCTACTGCAGTGATTAATTAATATATAATCCACCATATAATAAAACTCAATAACATTATATGGCAATTTTTGTAATTCGTAGTTTTTCAAGGTAACCAAACAATTCGCATTTCAATACAATTGCCAACTAGCCAATCATGCTCGATTTATCATAAGCCAGTTAATTTAAACAATCAAATTGCCACAATTAACAGTCTCCGTGTACTCTATTTTTCAAAATCACTATTAATTTCAAAACAATTTATAATTTAATTTCATTGAAACTCATTTATTCATAAAACATGAAAATTTATCTTTTTAAATTCCTTTTTCCATAGAATTCATGAAAGCATTTAAAAACCACCCTAGATAATTAAAATGACAGTAAGTTTACTCACAATGTCTAGAATGCAGACTTTCGAAGCACTCTGTCTACTGGTCCTCGGATGCAATTTCCTTGCCTTTATCGGAGGACTCACCACCTTGACACAATACAAAATCGAGAGTTTCACCAAGTTGGTACTAAATCAAAATTAAACTAATTTAGATTACCAATGCATGATATGGAATGCAAAAATGCACTGGTAACTATTTAAACCCGGTATTGGCCTAATTCGTCTTATCACCCGATTAAATTCCTAACGGGTCCGTTTAAACTCCAATTTAATTCTTTTCAGTTTCTATACCTCAATTGCACCCAAATTAACTTAATGTCCCTCAGTGTGGTGCAAATTATCAGTCCCAACAACAAATTACGAAAATACCCCTAGTGGGTAAAAATTCGTATTTTTGCTCCGAAAATTCCCATTATTTTTCTAGGCTCATAATTCATCATTCGTTAACCAATTTTCCTAGAATAAAATCAAACTCATCCTCACTCACTACATGGTAAATTCAGCCATTAATGGTTGGGGGAGAAAATAAATTCTTTTCTTGTTGTTTTGTTTCTAAATATGCTAAACTAACTAAAAACACTAACATAAATTAAAATCAAATAAATCCAACAACTTTCTCTCTCCTAACCCATTTTTTCAGAATTGAATTCATCATGAAAACATGTAATTTAATCATGAAAAATAAAGAGAAATGCTTGGGAATAAGAAAACTCAAGCTTAATAGAAAAAATCTCACCTTTTTCACTTAATTTCCTTGAAAATTCACACTTTTTCTTTGATTTTCTCTCTCTAGGGTTTTGTTTTCTCCTTTCTCTCTCTTGTTTCTTGCTTGGCCGAATGTTGAAGAAGAAGAATGGTGGGCTGATTTTTTTTATGCCTTTTTATTGTTTAATGAAATAATATTATTTTATTCATATTTTAAATATTTTATTAATTCATTTTTTTTTTCTAGCCATCCACTTGTCCTATTTTTTTTCACCATGCATTCCCTTTGACTTATCCAAGTCTTAAGTGAAATTTCCAGATTTTTCCAAAGTTTTGGTGGAGCAAATTTTTCAAAATTACACTTTTGCCCCCGAACTTTTCAAAAATTACATTTTTACCCCAAAAATTGAAAATTTTCCATAATGCATAATTTTCACTCCTCATACTCATTTCACACTCCAAATAATTAAATTTGATCAAAATCCTTTCAAAAAATTAAATTTTCGATTTCGAATGGTAAAATTACCATTTTACCCTTTTACTCCAAATTATACCGAAATTAAAATTTTTCACTTCTAAACCTCAAATCTTACTCCAATAAGTCAAATGGGGCCAAAAATCTTTTCTAAAAATTTCCATTTTGTCCCAAGGTGGCAAATGACAATTTTGCCCCTAGTTAGTGAAAATTCCGATTTGACTCCAAATTGATCTTCAAACTCCAAATTACCATTTTAAGTCATTCATGAACTGTGAAACTCTTAATCTCACCTTAAAATTCCTATTTGATCTAGTTCGAGGATTAAATAAACTTTGTTGTACCTCTAGGTACAATACCGACTTTTATAAATTTTTTTTTTTGGGACTATCCTAGCATGCAATCATGCTATCATCACATGTAAGTCATGAATAATATTTTATAAGGTCGGGCTTTACAAAATGTTATTGTGATTATTTATTTTTATTTTATTTTATCTTTTAAATATTAATAATTTATATTTTTAAATATTAATAGTTGATTATTTAACTATTAATATTTTATTTGTAATTTAATCATTAATATTATAAAATACTACTATTTTATTTATAATTTAAATGTTATTATGATTATTTGTTTTTATTTTATTTTTTAAATATTAATAATTTATAATTGATTGAAAATATTAATAATTGGTAATTTAATTTATAATTTAAATATTTTTATGATTAAAATATTAATACTTTTAATTAATTTTTAAATTCAAAATATTTTATAATATATAATTAATAACTTAACCTTTTTATTATAATAAGATTTATTTTTCTCTATTTACATTTTTCATTTTTTAATTTAAATTTCACTTAATAATTTAAAATTTAATATTTTAAAATACTAATTTTTTATTTATAATTTAAATATGTTATAATTAAAATATAAAAATATTAATATTTTTATATTTTAATTTAAAATATTAATTTTATAAATTTAAATTTGTAATTTTTAAAAATAAATAATGACATTTTAGTTCAAAATGTATAAATTTTATTCCCATAGGTGTGGAATAGCTAATACCATGGGGGATGGTGGTATTAGCTATTCCAAGCTTTTGCCCAATTTTAAAGAATAGCCATTCCTTTTGGAATGGCTATTCCTTCCCCAAGAGCAAACCAAACAAGGGGATAAAATTTTGTAAGGAATAGAGGGGGAATGGCTTAGTCATTCCACCTACCAAACGTGACCTTAAAGAAGTGACATGATCAAATACGCATAAGCATGATTGCAAGAAAGGTTTTGGCTATATTCACTAATCATGATTTCAAGTCATTTAATGAAATGTATGCATATATGAAAAAAATGGGTAAATGCAAAAAAGAATGATTAATAAGGTTCAAGTTACACACCACTCCTTAATGTTTCATAATTCATGAGTGCTACTACCTGTCATTGTATATTGAAAAAAAAGCACTCAACTCATGAATATGTCTAAAGTAAGCATCCAAGCATCAATGAATACCAATTGTCAAAATTCAAGAATTTAACATTCAATTGGTAGCCAATAAGCTCAAATTGGATGTACATAAAGTCCTTAGATCATGTAGTCATTTAGGTTCATAGAAGACATAGTTAACATTGAAATGCATGTTCAAAAATATTTCAACTATGTCACCAAAATATGTTATGATCTAACATGACACTTTAAATTTCTCATTCAAGATCATAACTCAAGTCAAGTTATAGACTTCAAACCTTAACATAAAGCAAGTTGAGATATCATATAAGCATGTGACTTGACCACAAAGAAAGATGAACTAAAAATATTTTTCAAGAAGTACAGTTTGTTCATTATAATCAATTTCATATGCTTAGGCAATAAAACAATCTTGAAGAAATCATTTGAGAACAAACTTGAAACATATTTCAAGAATCGATTCAAGACTAAGCGTTTGAATATTTCAATTCTCAAGGAATGATAATTCAATGTACGCACATAAGATCAATGAATTCAAGTATTTACTTACGCAATCATTTTCATCAAGAACAAGTAATAATGGCATTTTCAACATGTGACAACTTGTTCAAGCTATGTATTCATGTAAGCCTATATTGAAGAATTCACTTTAAGTAGTCAAACAATTTGAACTTATACATATGATTCTAAAACAAGGTTGTTCAGAAGGTTAATGCATTTTAGACATAAGGAAATTAAAAATATTAACTTTTAGGTTTAGTTTCCTTGTTTAGACTACAAGAATGCATGTGAGAGCAAGTTATCAAATATGCTTATGTCATTATCATGTCATCCTTATCAAATCATTTGTGTTCAAGTTTAGATGCATTTCATGCTCCCATACCTCGCAATCAATAGTTTTGCAAAATCAACACTCAATCATATATATTTTCAAGCAAATGCAAAATGGATAACATTCAATTTCCTTATTGTTTCATAATTCATGAGTGCTACTACTTCTAATTGTATATTGAAAATAAAGCACTCAACTCATGAATATGTCTAAAGCAAGCATCCAAGTATCAATGAATACCAATTGTCAAAATTCAAGAATTTAACATTCAATTGGTAGCCAATAAGCTCAAATTGGATGTACGCAAAGTCTTTAGATCATGTAGTCATTTAGGCTCATAGAAGACGTAGTTAACATTGAAATGCATGTTCAAAAATATTTCAACTATGTCACCATAATATGTTATGATCTAACCTGACACTTTAAATTTCTCATTCAAGATCATAACTCAAGTCAAGTTATAGACTTCAAATCTTAACATGAAGCAAGTTGAGATATCATATAAGCATGTGACTTGACCACAAAGAAAGATGAACTAAAAATATTTTTCAAGAAGTACAGTTTGTTCATTATAATCAATTTCATATGCTTAGGCAATAAAACAATCTTGAAGAAATCATTTGAGAACAAACCTGAAACATATTTCAAGAATCGATTCAAGACTAAGCGTTTGAATATTTCAATTCTCAAGGAATGATAATTCAATGTACGCACATAAGATCAATGAATTCAAGTATTTACTTACGCAATCATTTTCATCAAGAACAAGTAATAATGGCATTTTCAACATGTGACAACTTGTTCAAGCTATGTATTCATGTAAGCCTAGATTGAAGAATTCAATTTAAGTAGTCAAACAATTTGAACTTATACATATGATTCTAAAACAAGGTTGTTCAGAAGGTTAATGCATTTTAGACATAAGGAAATTAAAAATATTAACTTTTAGGTTTAGTTTCCTTGTTTAGACTACAAGAATGCATGTGAGAGCAAGTTATCAAAGATGCTTATGTCATTATCATGTCATCCTTATCAAATCATTTGTGTTCAAGTTTAGATGCATTTCATGCTCCCATACCTCGCAATCAATAGTTTTGCAAAATCAACACTCAATCATATATATTTTCAAGCAAATACAAAATGGATAACATTCAATTTCCTTATTGTTTCATAATTCATGAGTGCTACTACTTGTAATTGTATATTGAAAATAAAGCACTCAACTCATGAATATGTCTAAAGCAAGCATCCAAGTATCAATGAATACCAATTGTCAAAATTCAAGAATTTAACATTCAATTGGTAGCCAATAAGCTCAAATTGGATGTACGCAAAGTCTTTAGATCATGTAGTCATTTAGGCTCATAGAAGACGTAGTTAACATTGAAATGCATGTTCAAAAATATTTCAACTATGTCACCATAATATGTTATGATCTAACCTGACACTTTAAATTTCTCATCCAAGATCATAACTCAAGTCAAGTTATAGACTTCAAATCTTAACATGAAGCAAGTTGAGATATCATATAAGCATGTGACTTGACCACAAAGAAAGATGAACTAAAAATATTTTTCAAGAAGTACAGTTTGTTCATTATAATCAATTTCATATGCTTAGGCAATAAAACAATCTTGAAGAAATCATTTGAGAACAAACCTGAAACATATTTCAAGAATCGATTCAAGACTAAGCGTTTGAATATTTCAATTCTCAAGGAATGATAATTCAATGTACGCACATAAGATCAATGAATTCAAGTATTTACTTACGCAATCATTTTCATCAAGAACAAGTAATAATGGCATTTTCAACATGTGACAACTTGTTCAAGCTATGTATTCATGTAAGCCTATATTGAAGAATTCAATTTAAGTAGTCAAACAATTTGAACTTATACATATGATTCTAAAACAAGGTTGTTCAGAAGGTTAATGCATTTTAGACATAAGGAAATTAAAAATATTAACTTTTAGGTTTAGTTTCCTTGTTTAGACTACAAGAATGCATGTGAGAGCAAGTTATCAAATATGCTTATGTCATTATCATGTCATCCTTATCAAATCATTTGTGTTCAAGTTTAGATGCATTTCATGCTCCCATACCTCGCAATCAATAGTTTTGCAAAATCAACACTCAATCATATATATTTTCAAGCAAATGCAAAATGGATAACATTCAATTTCCTTATTGTTTCATAATTCATGAGTGCTACTACTTCTAATTGTATATTGAAAATAAAGCACTCAACTCATGAATATGTCTAAAGCAAGCATCCAAGTATCAATGAATACCAATTGTCAAAATTCAAGAATTTAACATTCAATTGGTAGCCAATAAGCTCAAATTGGATGTACGCAAAGTCTTTAGATCATGTAGTCATTTAGGCTCATAGAAGACGTAGTTAACATTGAAATGCATGTTCAAAAATATTTCAACTATGTCACCATAATATGTTATGATCTAACCTGACACTTTAAATTTCTCATTCAAGATCATAACTCAAGTCAAGTTATAGACTTCAAATCTTAACATGAAGCAAGTTGAGATATCATATAAGCATGTGACTTGACCACAAAGAAAGATGAACTAAAAATATTTTTCAAGAAGTACAGTTTGTTCATTATAATCAATTTCATATGCTTAGGCAATAAAACAATCTTGAAGAAATCATTTGAGAACAAACCTGAAACATATTTCAAGAATCGATTCAAGACTAAGCGTTTGAATATTTCAATTCTCAAGGAATGATAATTCAATGTACGCACATAAGATCAATGAATTCAAGTATTTACTTACGCAATCATTTTCATCAAGAACAAGTAATAATGGCATTTTCAACATGTGACAACTTGTTCAAGCTATGTATTCATGTAAGCCTAGATTGAAGAATTCAATTTAAGTAGTCAAACAATTTGAACTTATACATATGATTCTAAAACAAGGTTGTTCAGAAGGTTAATGCATTTTAGACATAAGGAAATTAAAAATATTAACTTTTAGGTTTAGTTTCCTTGTTTAGACTACAAGAATGCATGTGAGAGCAAGTTATCAAAGATGCTTATGTCATTATCATGTCATCCTTATCAAATCATTTGTGTTCAAGTTTAGATGCATTTCATGCTCCCATACCTCGCAATCAATAGTTTTGCAAAATCAACACTCAATCATATATATTTTCAAGCAAATACAAAATGGATAACATTCAATTTCCTTATTGTTTCATAATTCATGAGTGCTACTACTTGTAATTGTATATTGAAAATAAAGCACTCAACTCATGAATATGTCTAAAGCAAGCATCCAAGTATCAATGAATACCAATTGTCAAAATTCAAGAATTTAACATTCAATTGGTAGCCAATAAGCTCAAATTGGATGTACGCAAAGTCTTTAGATCATGTAGTCATTTAGGCTCATAGAAGACGTAGTTAACATTGAAATGCATGTTCAAAAATATTTCAACTATGTCACCATAATATGTTATGATCTAACCTGACACTTTAAATTTCTCATCCAAGATCATAACTCAAGTCAAGTTATAGACTTCAAATCTTAACATGAAGCAAGTTGAGATATCATATAAGCATGTGACTTGACCACAAAGAAAGATGAACTAAAAATATTTTTCAAGAAGTACAGTTTGTTCATTATAATCAATTTCATATGCTTAGGCAATAAAACAATCTTGAAGAAATCATTTGAGAACAAACCTGAAACATATTTCAAGAATCGATTCAAGACTAAGCGTTTGAATATTTCAATTCTCAAGGAATGATAATTCAATGTACGCACATAAGATCAATGAATTCAAGTATTTACTTACGCAATCATTTTCATCAAGAACAAGTAATAATGGCATTTTCAACATGTGACAACTTGTTCAAGCTATGTATTCATGTAAGCCTATATTGAAGAATTCAATTTAAGTAGTCAAACAATTTGAACTTATACATATGATTCTAAAACAAGGTTGTTCAGAAGGTTAATGCATTTTAGACATAAGGAAATTAAAAATATTAACTTTTAGGTTTAGTTTCCTTGTTTAGACTACAAGAATGCATGTGAGAGCAAGTTATCAAATATGCTTATGTCATTATCATGTCATCCTTATCAAATCATTTGTGTTCAAGTTTAGATGCATTTCATGCTCCCATACCTCGCAATCAATAGTTTTGCAAAATCAACACTCAATCATATATATTTTCAAGCAAATGCAAAATGGATAACATTCAATTTCCTTATTGTTTCATAATTCATGAGTGCTACTACTTCTAATTGTATATTGAAAATAAAGCACTCAACTCATGAATATGTCTAAAGCAAGCATCCAAGTATCAATGAATACCAATTGTCAAAATTCAAGAATTTAACATTCAATTGGTAGCCAATAAGCTCAAATTGGATGTACGCAAAGTCTTTAGATCATGTAGTCATTTAGGCTCATAGAAGACGTAGTTAACATTGAAATGCATGTTCAAAAATATTTCAACTATGTCACCATAATATGTTATGATCTAACCTGACACTTTAAATTTCTCATCCAATATCATAACTCAAGTCAAGTTATAGACTTCAAATCTTAACATGAAGCAAGTTGAGATATCATATAAGCATGTGACTTGACCACAAAGAAAGATGAACTAAAAATATTTTTCAAGAAGTACAGTTTGTTCATTATAATCAATTTCATATGCTTAGGCAATAAAACAATCTTGAAGAAATCATTTGAGAACAAACTTGAAACATATTTCAAGAATCGATTCAAGACTAAGCGTTTGAATATTTCAATTCTCAAGGAATGATAAGTCAATGTACGCACATAAGATCAATGAATTCAAGTATTTACTAAAGCAATCATTTTCATCAAGAACAAGTAATAATAGCATTTTCAACATGTGACAACTTGTTCAAGCTATGTATTCATGTAAGCCTATATTGAAGAATTCAATTTAAGTAGTCAAACAATTTGAACTTAGACATTTGATTCTAAAACAAGGTTGTTCAGAAGGTTAATGCATTTTAGACATAAGGAAATTAAAAATATTAACTTTTAGGTTTAGTTTCCTTGTTTAGACTACAAGAATGCATGCATGTGAGAGCACATTATCAAATATGCTTATGTCATTATCATGTCATCCTTATCAAATCATTTGTGTTCAAGTTTAGATGCATTTCATGCTCCCATACCTCGCAATCAATAGTTTTGCAAAATCAACACTCAATCATATATATTTTCAAGCAAATGCAACATGAATAACATTCAATGCTCAAACAAGCAATTCACAATCAATTAACCTTTATCAATTAAACATTCTTCGAAAGTTAAAGGAGAAAGGAAGTAAGTATCACCCGTTTTTCATTTGATGTTCAACCTTGAGTCTGTTCTTCCTTGGGTTTTTCACCTACAAACCTTATTGTCACTGAACATATGGTATCCAAATTACTTTGGATCCATGAGGGTTACTTTTAACAAACATATGCACAAGAGAGTAAGTTGAACAAGAAATGCAATAGAAATTTTTTCGTTCAAAAGAATTCCTACTCCAAACTTTTCATCTTTCCTTTCCTTTAACAATACTTTTTAATTTCCTGTTTTCTTCTTCTATTTTCCTATTATTTATTTATTTATATAAATTAATAAAAACATTGAATTAGTTAGGAAAGAAATAAAGTTGTTTCTTTCAAAAATAAAATAAATTTTAAGTTAATGCTTTAAATAAAATAAATGAATAAATCGACATCAATGAATACAAAATTCCAATGTAAAGTTAACTGATTCATTAAATATTGCATGCGAGGAATCACTATACATTTATTGATAAGTCATTTTATTACATCATGGATAATAAGTTGGAAAAGAAATAAAATATATCATCAAAAATATTACCCCATTACTTGAAATTAAGTCAAACCTTTCTCATTGCATGATCAATGGAGGGGTAAAACATCTATCTTATTCAACCCAGACTTTTCTTTAAATGATGCAACAACAATCTTTTCTTCAGCGTGCATTCAATGTTGATCGTCCTCCATAGTACTAGTGACTGATGTAAGTACGTCATTAATTTCCTTTCGTATTTAGGCCTGGTTCCGAGGTAGCAAGGCCTAAAAGGCATGACATTTGCCAAGTTGGTTGGTGAGAATTGAGATACGTACAATAGACATCACATCTGAAAAGTCCTTTGGGTGTGCCAATTCTCCACCGATGCACTCTTATAAATACCCATTAACGGCATGAAGAGTACTTCACCACCAACCTCAACCTCAATCTCATTAAACTTTCTTTGAAAGCCAACTCTCTCTTGGCAGTCAGAAAGTACTGATACTGTTACCAATGGCTCCAACAATTGCTGATCAACTATTCAACACTGATTCCTCAGCTCTAACTGATTTTGTCATAAATCAAGGAAATGGAGTGAAGGGTTTGTCAGAAATGGGTCTCAAAGCCCTCCCCAAGGCTTACATCCAACCTTTGGAGGAAAGGATGTGGGCCAGTGCCACCCAAGTCATTCCTGAGGAATCCATTCCCATCATCGATATGACAAACTGGGAAGACCCCAAAGTGGCAAAAGCTGTTTGTGATGCAGCAGAGAAGTGGGGGTTCTTCCAGATTGTGAACCATGCTGTGCCCATTCAGGTGCTCGAGAATGTCCAAGATGCAACTCATCGCTTCTTTGGGCTCCCCGCCGAGGAAAAGAAAAAGTATTCCAAGGAACACTCGGCCTCCAGCAACGTGCGGTTTGGCACAAGTTTTAGCCCTAAAGCAGAAAAGGCTCTAGAGTGGAAAGATTTCCTTAGCCTCTTTTTTGTATCCGAGGAGGAAGCTTGTGCGTTTTGGCCACCTGTTTGCAGGTAACAACTCTCAACTCTTCAAACGCTAGTTTTAATAATTGTATATTATTCTGCATGTATATATAGCAAAAAGGTGCATGCTTAAAGATATATTTACTTTTAATTAACCAAATACTATATTATATTTTATTTTCAGGGAGCAAGTGCTTGAATACATGAGGAGCTCTGAAGTTGTCATTAAACAATTATTCCAAATTCTAATGAATGGACTAAATGTGAAAGAAATAGATGAAACAACAAAGTCTCTCTTGATGGGTTCAATAAGAACTAATTTAAATTACTATCCTATTTGTCCTAATCCTGAACTCACCGTGGGAGTAGGACGTCATTCCGATGTCTCTTCCCTTACAATCCTCCTCCAAGATGAAATTGGTGGTCTCTATGTGAAAGGAAACCAAGGTGGCAACTGGATCCATGTTCCTCCCATTAAGGGATCCCTTGTGATCAATGTTGGAGACGCATTGCAGATACTGAGCAATGGTCGGTACAGGAGTGTCGAGCACCGCGTGATTGCCAATGGGAGTAAAAACAGAATTTCAGTTCCCATTTTTGTCAATCCAAGACCCGGTGATATCATCGGACCGTTGCCTCAAGTGCTAGAAAATGGTCAGAAGCCGATTTACAAGCAAGTTTTGTACTCGGATTATGTCAGACATTTCTTCCGTAAGGCGCATGACGGCAAGAAAACAGTTGAGTTTGCTGAGATATGAATACATATTATATATATATATATATATATATATATATATATATTGGATCTGCTCCTTGCTTTCCTACTATACTTATGCCTTCCTTCCTGGCTGTTATAGGATAATAATTGTCATAAAAATAAATGATATGTTTTCCATCAATATATTCAACTCGTATGAAATAGAAAGGCTTATTTGAAGTTATATATAATTTAGTTTAACCTCTTCTACTCCTTCCATGTCTGCCTTGCCGATAATTTCGTTTTATGAACCTACATGTACAAGTAAAAAATATAATTACAATCAAATGGTTTTTATATATATTAATAAATTAAACAAACAAACTAATGATGAGCAAATTGTTATATAAACATATATCTAACTTAGCCCCAACAATTTTTATAGGCATTTCGAACAAACTGCTCCAGGGAATCATCTCTGGCACCCTGTGCAAAGGAGATTTGTTCTATAAACATAATTGTAGCAATTGCATCCATTATTAACTAAATCAATGAGATTATATTAGATTACGATATTGATATAATTAAAATATGTTAAATTTGGGGCATTGTAAGTGGCCTTGCTGCCACGATTCACTGAGATTGAGCGCTTTGTCACTTCTATTCGTCAAAAAAACAATATTGTTAAATTATTATTACAAAAATATTAGATTGATGCTCTCATAAATCATTGAAAATCTCTTGTATATATATACTTCATTAGTCTCCTTATAAAGCATATAAGTTAAAATATAAGATTTTTTATCTCGTAAAATATAATATCATAAAGTAAAAAAAAAGATTTAATTATATAATTATAAATCACAAGTTAGGAAAATATCATTAAGTTTCAAGAAAAAAATACAAGAAATCAACATTACTGAATAAAATAATGATTTGAATGGCTTGAGCGTTCTGAGAATACGACTTTGCTGTCACAAGTCTTTGTCTTCTCCTTGGCAAAAGACTTTCTGCAGCATGCTCGCTTCCATTGAAAAATGAATATACATATCTTGTCTTTCAGAAAAAAAAAAAATGAGAATAATGCTCCAAGCAGCAGAGGGCGGAAATTAATTTTATATTCATATACTCAGTTCGTAAGATGTATTGATGAATTAATGATTTACGTCATTTTTTTTAAAAAAATTACTTTTAAAATGGTAATGTTATTTTTTCATGTTCTTTTATTTTTTTTACAATATTTAACAAACTCTAGTATGCTTTGAGTAAAATTTATTTTCTTTGCTTCATCGTTGATAGTAAAAGGTTTTTAATGCTTTCGTCACCTAGCTACTTTGTAATCGATACGCAGCAAATATATTTTATTCAAAGGTTGAAACATGTAAATATCATCAATAGTCAAGTGGAACTGTATGCAGAAGTTTACTTTTAACAAGTAATCAGCCAATATAAAAGTATGCGGATTTTGACAAAACAACCAGTTTGAAGATATTGTCATTTGAATTAACGATTCATCCCTTCTTTTCAAAAAAAGGAAAAAACAATTCATCTAAATTTACATACTTTATTTCACTTTGATTTATTAATACACATATGTGTATTCAAATTAGGTGCTTTTTTTTTTCTGTCAAATTGTGTAATTAATCTTTATACATGGTTAAAATTGTGAATTAAATCATTATATAATAATTAATTTATAAAAATTGAATAATTGATTTTTTTTTTATTTTTAAAAAATGTAATAATTCATTAAAATTGAGAAAACGGAAGATCCGCCTCATATATACAAAAACTTACTCTAAACAACAATTTAGAGATATAAGGAGCTTAATTTGAAAGCATTACGATGTGGAGAGGGTAATGTGCTCCCGATGATTATATGATTATAGGGTACTTGTTTTCCCTTTCCATGGTTGTTTCCTCCTAGGTCTCTTCATGGGAAGGTTTTTAATGAGGCTCTTAGTTACGCATTGGGAGGGGGTCTAAGATAAACTGAAATGCTTTATTAGAAGTTTTTGTTATTCTCAGCTTGTAAGATGTCTGGATGAATCAATGAATTACATCATTCTTTCAAAAAAAAAAAAGAACAGTTTAGAGCCTATGCTAAAAATAAAGGATAAGCAATGGCTCCAACTCAAACCATTGACAGCATCATAGAACAACTAAACATTTACATTTTCCTATGTTCGATCGATAAAAAACCGACCTCCTTTGCAGAAAGCAAAGTGTAGACACCTTTCTTGATAAATAAAATAAATTAAACCAAAATTAAAAAAAAAAAAGCTGGAAACACGCTTGGCCTCCATTGTCAACAAAATACAGAGCATTGAATGCTCCTTAGACGGTTGGGATTTTGGGTCATTTGGTGGATTTGTTTTTGACTTAAAGACTACCCATCCAGAATTCATGTTGAGAAGAACATGATTACCTTGGACAATTGGGTTCTATAAGAACCCTAAAAGCTCTAGTTCAAGGGAGGCAGAGGGGAAAATTTTTGGAGAAGTCGAGAAACAACCCAGAAAACCCAATCTTTCAAAAGAAACGATCCAGAAAACATTTTAAACAAAAACCAAAAAAACCCAATCTTTAAAAAAAAAAACCTTATTCAAACAACCAAAAACATAAATCTTTCAAGCAAAAAAAAAAACCCAAAAATCAAAAATCCTAAACTACCAGCAGGCTACCCTAGCCACAATCAAAGAAAAAATACAAAAATTACAACAAAAAAAAGAAACCAAAAAATATAAAAAAGCAATCAAAAAAAAAAGGAAGAAGAGAGATCTGAAAATGGTGATCGAGGGTCGATAATAGGGAAGGTGAGAGGGAGATGAGGCTTTTGGGAATTTGAGGGAGAGAGAGCAAATCGGTGATTGAAAGTTTGAAAGAAGGAAAGAGAGAGAAGAGAAGCCAACTGGAGGAGAAGAGAAGGAAAGAAGAAGAAAGAGAAAAAGAAAAGGAAAGAGAGAGATAGAGAAAAATAAAGAAGCGGCGGGGAGAGAAAGCCAAGGAAAGAAAAAAGAGTGCAGGAGGGAAGACGCCTCCTAAAGGGAAAGGAAGAGAGAGAGAAAGAAGGAAAGGAAGAAAAAAGAGAAAGAAAAAAAAAGGAAAAAAGAGACAAGGAAAGCAAGCCAATAAATAAGAAAGGAAAAAGAAAAGAAGAAAAGCTTGTGGGCTCTTGTGGATTGAGTTCATTTAGGCTTCATTGGGCTCAAAATTTTATGTAAGTTTTAGATATTTTGTTATTTGGGTTTACATGTTATTATTAGTATTAATTTTATTAGCATTCCATATAGTTTTATAAGATTATAAATATATTTATAAAATAATAAATAAGAGAAAATATATTTAAGAAATCAAAATAAACAAAAAAATCAACCAATAATAATAAGTGAATGAGAAGGATAGAAGAAAAAAAAAGAAAGAAAGAAATATTTATATTATAAATAGATTTAGATACTCATAAATATAATAAAAGAATACATGATGTAAATATAATTTTTATAAAAAATGAAATGATTATTTTGAGTGATCCGATGATGGAATTTCACTTAAAAAGGGTAAAGAGTTGCCTCTTTTGGTGGATTTCTTAGGTGCGGAGTTTGAGATGGATTTTCATCGAAGCGTCCGGATAAATTCGAACTTTATACTCCAATACTCATTAACTCAAATAATCATTGTTAAAAATAATATACATTAAAAAAATCATAAATAATAGTAAATATATGAATAAAGTAATAAATCACCTTAAATTATTAAACATTTGATTGCATGAATAACGAACCAACTAAGTTAATAATCACGTTCATGTAGATATCATCATTTTATCCTGTCATAGCATGCCACGATTATCTTGTTAATGGGCGAGAGTTTCGATGATGGGATTTCCTTGAATAGCTTGTAGAGACGAGTTTTTCTCGAGATATCCCAAAGTGAGAAAAATTTCGAGACTTCACCAAAACGTTGGGATGGTCTACAAATAATTTTTCGATAAAAGATTACCGACTTCATCTTTTAAAATTGCACAAATCATAACATCATTTAACTATTGCATCATGTGCATTCGTGAAACCGAATAAAAGACTCAATCAGTTAACATAATAAAGAATTAACTAATAAGCAAGGATTAAGGAAATATAGGAATAAAATAAAGGGTAAGCTACAATAGGATAACTTAAGATTAAATGGTACCGTTCGTAGAATGGGCGCCACGGAGGTGCTAACCCTTCTCCGTCCATAACAGTACTCCTAAACCCATCTTTAATAAACATGGGCTAGTTCTTGTTCGTCCGACGGACCTAAAATTAATTTAGGACTTTGTCGATTAGAATCGGGTTAATAGGTGGCCAATCACACTTAGATAAAAAAGATTGGTGGCGACTCATAGATATTTTATTTTCGTAGACGTTTAGCAATCGGGTTCCCGGACCAGACACGTTACAATAGCTTGGCAACTCCACTGGGGACGAAAAGAGTCAAGCCATTAATTAATCATAAGTTATCCTAAGCCTTAAATAATTTAGTGTTTTCTCTAGCATCAAGTATTTACTTTGCATATTTTTGTTTAATGCATTCATTTATTTTGCTATTATTTTTATTATTTTTAATAATTACGAGGATTTTAGGATAAGGGGAGTGAGATTTTTGGTTCGAGGTCGGTATATTCCTTCCCACACACGACACGTCTTGCATTCATGCATAAGCCTTTTACTCGAGCTTTGTCCTTAATTAGGAGGGGGTTAAGTAGCTACGCTCTCGTGAGGTGATAACCTTCGTATGGGCTAGTGAAGACTCCCACTCAGATCAAACTCAGTCCGTTTAAAGCCTGTAATGGGTGAGGACCGAGGTGCCTTACTAGTCTGTGTGGACGATAGTGAGGAGCGATTTAGGAACCTGTAGTTCCATTTTCAACCCAAACTCAACATGTAAAATATCGAGAGTCGCCTTTGCCTAGGTAGAGCTTTACCCATGAGAATATACCTTATGACTAGGTACACATGAAGGAATTTCATAATACCCTTGTTTTGAATTCTTCTCTGCAAAGTAATAAAGGTATCATGCTATTAATTATTTTCATTCATCTCTTTTAATTAGAATAACTTTTGGAATTCCTATTTACTGTACTAACTGAACTTGTTGTCATTTTTATTTTGCATATGCATATTTGCATCATAATTTTGCATATAGGAAAAGTATTTGTCACCTGACAGCCTTTGACGGAGTAGATCCAATTGCATCCATGGAGTCATCGTGGCCACCTTCGAGTTACGATGGAATATACGAAGTGACTCAATACATGGTGAGTGCCTAACAAAGTGAAGGGGATTGCCTGCCAAAAGATCACATCTCATCACTACCCGATAGGGTCCACATTGATCTTAAACAGAATGACTTCACCGATCTGCTTGATATATGGGATAGGTGGGGGGCCACCACTCAAGCGAATTTTGATAAGAATTTTTGGTGGATTTGTTTTTGACTTAAAGACTACCCATCCGGAATTCATGCTGAGAAGAGCATGATTGCCTTGGACAATTAGGTTCTATAAGAACCCTAAAAGCTCTAGTTGAAGGGAGGCAGAGGGGAAAATTTTTGGAGAAGCCGAGAAACAACCCAAAAAACCCAATCTTTCAAAAGAATCGACCTCCCTTGCGAAAAGCAAAGTCAAACAGGAGAGAAGCAAGCATCAATCACCAGAGCTAAGCAGGAGAGAACCAGACAAAATAAGGCATCAATCACCGCATAGCAGGGGAACCAGCAAAAATCCAACAAAGCCAAAGAACAATGAGAAATAAAAATCAGTAAGCCAATCATCTATACCCAACCATTCAATTACTCAAAATATTATCAAGAAAGCACAAGGAAGTCTTGTTGGAGTTTCCTAATCTCATAGTGTGAACAATTGACAAAGCATCGACTTGAGATTTCCAACACTACATGTGAAAAATGATATGTCTCAAACTCCAAGGTGCCTCAATAGGAGAAGTGATCCACTTAAGTGCCTTCAAGGACTCAGATTCAATCATCAGGTCATAAGAATTCACCCATGCAAAAGCAGCAAACTGAAAGAAAGCCTATTTGAAGATCATCAATTCAGCTTTGTTTGCATCCCCAGCCATGATACATTATCATTGTCACATCATCAAATTCAATATCACATCAATAAAAATATGTCATATCCATACAATTAAATACTATGTAAGCATAGATAACAGAAAAATTTTAACACCGTTAATGATTAGACTGATATTATTAGTTTTTGAATAGGATAGGAATTCAATTTTTATAAGTTATTGCATAGGGATTAAATTCACTTGTATAATTTGTCATTTTTTCATATCTAGGATCTAGTTGATAACCTAAAGGTAACAATTAGAAAAAAAAATTATTTGTAAAACATTTTACCAAAAATTTAATATTTTATGTTTTTTGGATAAACTATTGAAAATATTTTTTGTTATTTGAATCATCTGTAAAAAAATATTTTTTTATTGGTCAAAAGACCTATCCAGTCCATGTACTCTTCAATTTTATCCAATTTAGTCCTCGAACTCAAAATTGAAGCAATTTAGTCCCTTGATTTTGAAAATTTTTTTAATTTAGTCCCTCTCTCTAACGACATCCAATTTTGCCGTTAAAGAAGATGACGTTTGTGATGACGTCAACACTGACGTGGCACATTTTGATAACGTGGCATTGAAATGATGTTGTGGCATGTCACATGGCATTAACGTGATGACGTGGTAATGCCATGTGGCACTAATATGAAGACATGTCAATGCCACGTGGTAGATCAAAAAACTTTTCAAAATAAAAAATTCTACCACGTCCTAGGGATTAAATTAAACAAAAACATATAGTATAGGGACTAAATTGAATAAAATTGAGATGTTAAGGGATTAAATTGAAAAAAATATTTGAAAAATACAAATCTGTAAGTGATTATTGATATACTTATTAATAAGTCAAATATTTAAATGTAAAAGATTTATGGTGTTAAAATATATATATATATATATATATATATATATTCGTACTTGATTATTTGATTCTAGAATATGTACATTAATTTATCTTTTTTGCAAAAATTAAATTTGAATTCTCCTTCTATAAAAAAAAATTTGAAAAAATTTCATACTTAAAGTCAAATTTAGATAAATAACTTGCATTATGTTATAATAAAATAATATAAAATGACTAAATAAATTTCTTTTTCTTCTATTTATAATAGTATAAAAATTTGAAATTTATTTAACTTAGTTTTCAACTTGAGCTTAAGCTCAAATTTGATTTATGGTGTTAAAATATATATATATATATATATATATATATATATTTTCTTACTTGATTATTTGATTCTAGAATATGTACATTAATTTATCTTTTTTGTAAAAATTAAATTTGAATTCTCTTTCTATAAAAAAAAATTCAAAAAAATTTCATACTTAATGTCAAATTTAGATAAATAACTTGCATTATGTTATAATAAAAAAATAAAAAATGACTAAATAAATTTCTTTTTCTTCTATTATAATAGTATAAAAATTTGAAATTTATTTAACTTAGTTTTCAACTTGAGCTTAACTCAAATTAGCAAAATAGGTTGATTTATTTTTATCTTTTAAAAAAATGAAGAACGAAGATATGGAGTTAGCGATAATTATAAAAATAATTCCTCATTCTAACTTACTTAATTTGGACATGACAAATCTTTTATCACAACCATAGAATTGGGCACCACCTTTTTAATTTTTTATTTATTTTTTATATTATTATTTTGTTTAATATTTCAAGTTATTTTTTTTAAGTTGAAATTTCCTAGATTAAAGATTGCATTTATGGTTGATAAATTTAAATATACCTGTAAATATTTGTACCATTTTATTTTATTAATTAATTTTTTGTATATCTAAATTAATAATTTAAATTTAATTTAGCAAAATTTGATTGTGATATTTGAACTTAAATAAAATCATTTTATAAGAAACTTTGAGTAAATTTAAATAAAAGGTAAATTGGGTAAAAGTTGAATAATTTCAAAAGAATGGCTATTTGTGAATTGTGAAAGTTGTAACTAAATCAACCTATTTTACTAATTTGAGTTCAGCTCAAGTTAAAAACTAAGTTAAATAAATTTTAAATTTTTATACTACTATAAATAAATGGAAAAAGAATTTATTTAGTCATTTTATATTATTTTATTATAACATAATGCAAGTTATTCATCTAAATTTGACTTTAGGTACGAAAATTTTTTAAAATGTTTTTGTAATTTTTTTTATAGAAGGAGAATTCAAACTTAATTTTTTTACAAAGAGATAAATTAATGTACATATTCTAGAATCAAATAATCAAATAAGAAAATATTTATATATATTTTTTAACACCATAACTTTTTTACATTTAAATATTTGACTTATTAATAAGCATATCAATAATCTACTTAAAGATTTGTATTTTTCAAATATTTTTTTCAATTTAGTCTCTCAACATCTCAATTTTATTCAATTTAGTCCCTATACTATATATTTTTGCTCAATTTAGTCCCTATGACGTGGTAGAACTTTTTATTTTGAAAATTTGTTTGATCTACCACGTGGCACTGACATGTCAGCATGTCAATACCATGTCAGCATTACCATGTCATCATATTAATGCCACATAGCATTGCCACATCATCACATTGATGCCACATGGAATGCCATGCTATCATTTCATCACCACATCATCAAAATGTGCTATGTCTATGTTGACGTCATTGCTGACGTTATCCCCTTTAACAGCAAAATTGGATATCGTTAGGTGAAGGACTAAACTGTAAAAGTTTTTAAAATCAAGGGACTAATTTGTTTTGATTTTGAGTTTAGGGACTAAATTGGACAAAATTGAAGAGTACAGGGACTAGATAGGTCTTTTGACCTACTGTTATTTGCTATGGTTCACAGTATATGGGGTATTGGTTTGATTGTTCCATGGATTTCTTTTTTCTTTATTATGTGGGTGTCGATGCTTCAGTTTGGGATTGCTGGCTTTTCTTTTATGTTTGGTTACTATTTGGATCACATCTGAGATCCTAATGCTTTTTGTTTTGAGGGATGGTTGACACTTGCTTTAGAAATTTTAAGCTTAAGCCCAAGCCAAGTCCAATGCAACCTTCAACCGATCGAAACCGAGGTCGGTTTCAATTGACTGGTTTTCCTTTATGATCAATCGATTTCAATCAATCATAAAAGAATGTTGATTTCAACGATTTTGGTTTCTCTTGAAACCAAAATCGACCGATGCTTACCCCTAAAGGTTCTTTCAACATTGCATTGATTAAAATTCTTTGATTTTGAAGCCATATGCCACATTAAAGACATACCACCAACTTTGTATTTAAATTACCTTTTATTGCTTTTATTTTATGCCATCTAGTCAATTGATTTAGTGTTTCATTTGTTGTAAATCATCAGACAGAATGCCTTTTCAATGTTGCATCTATTTTTTTCTTACTTACTGCCTTTGTTGTACTTTTTTAATTTTTTTTCTGCTACAATTTTCTTCTCCACTTAGACTAATGATTCGATTTTCTTTTGGCTATTAAATCTCAAATTTATTAGTCGATACTCAAGCCAAACCAAAATCAAAGTGTAAGAAATTGAAAGATTTTTTATCACAACGATAGCTTTGGGTGTCATTATAGCACAAATTTTTATTGTTGCCATGGTGTGCTTCAAGGATTACAATGATCACCTTGTTGGTCCCGTTAATATGTGCTAAAAGGGGGGTGAATAGCACAATTTGACTCTTGACAAGATGTGGAACTAATTTCCAGAACTTAAGAAAGTAAAAATAGAGTATAAAATGCACAACAATTTAGAGTGGTTCGGTCCAAGACCTACATCCACTACTTTGATTATCCAACCAAGGATTTTCCCAACGATTCACTAAGATCAGGTGAAATTCACAAGCTTTCACCAAGCTTTTACACTGGCTTTACACTAGTTTTTCACGGGCTCAACTAAAACCTAAAGTGGTTTTTCAAAGCTCAACCACAACCTATAA
This sequence comes from Theobroma cacao, assembly GCF_053813885.1. Taxonomy (NCBI): domain Eukaryota; kingdom Viridiplantae; phylum Streptophyta; class Magnoliopsida; order Malvales; family Malvaceae; genus Theobroma; species Theobroma cacao. The sequence goes on along the minus strand of NC_142647.1, from coordinate 34,573,561 downwards.
CATTCAAGTTCTCCCAAGCTTGAACAACCCCTTAGAGTGACTCCCTCACTCTAAGTATACAAGAAGAGAGGTTACAAAAAGTACCTATGATCACAAGTTGATCTGATTGGTACAAGATTGAGTGCTAAATACAATGACAAAGAGTAGGCGTTTAAGTGCAAACAAGTGCAGTGAAGCTTTTCTGGTTTTTCTTCTTTCTAAAGCTCAAATCCCATTCAAAGCTTCTAAAAACTTGTTTCTCATTGCTGGAAGACCCTTTTATACTTGGAGATGTAACTCTGATGGCAGTTTGGCAGTTTATATCTGTTAAAAACAGTTTAGGATGAGTTCTAGCCGTTAATCTATCTTGTAGTGTTCTGGTTTAAATTGCAGACAAAGTGCTCTTAGTCGATTAACTTGGTTGACTAAGTTGATTCTGTTTCTGGTTTGCAGATTCTGGTAGAAGGCATTTAGTCTACTGACTTGGTTGACTATGTTGGTTCTGTTTCTCAAACTCTTCAGCCCATCATTTCTCCAATTTGAAATTTGATCAACCAATGTTCTTCCTTGTTAAACCAACAAGCTTCCTCCTTGTTATTCAGTTACATCTTGTTGATTTTATCCTTTTTTTTCTTTCAAAAATACTCTTTGAAGATTTAAGAAATTAATTTTATGTATTAATTTCCTACACACTTAAGTAAAGGAATTAGACACAAATAAATGGGAATGTTTTATTATCATCAAAAACTAATGGAGCCAACACACCTTGTCATTCTTTCCTTGAAGAACGAAGGTATGAAGAAGGGATTATGTCTTCCTACATAAAGACCTATATTTGGTCAGATTTTGTCATCTCAACTATCAACACTCATTATTCCTACAAATTTAAAGGAATGGACTTTTGAGCCAATCAAAGTTTCACAATATTATTTAAGAGCATGATTCTTTCAATCTTATCTCGATGATAAAACTTCAAGTCATGAGGAATTTATCACCTTAGGATGTCGCATAGTTATTGGTGAGGCCTATTGCAAAAGTTCCATCAAGACTAATGGAGAATTTAATTATATCCCTAACTATTGAGAGTAGACTAAAGATGTGTTATTTCGCTATAAAAAGCTTTTACATGATGCAAAGGTTGATGATGCTATTGACTTAAGGTCACAACAAGGATGCCACTCGAGCATTTTGTGAAGGTTGGTGCCCAACCACAAACACCCTCCATACTACCTTTGGGGAATTTTCTCTTTCATTTTGGGATTTCCACAAATTAGGTGGCTTTCTTATTTGTGGTTCGTTTATGATGAAGTTATTCCATTTGTCACAGAATTAACTAGTGCTGATGATAAAAAGATATTTCTTCCCAAAAGTTGTGAGTATTTATTTGCTTCCATTCATTATTTACATGAAAAAGAGATGGTCAAGACAAAGTCTCTATTGACAATTGGATCAACTTTCAGTTTCGAGGTAAATTATGTTATCAAAAGCCCCTAACTCATAAAGCAAAGAAGTCAACTCCTCCAAAGGCCACACACAATCCCACCAAAATTATTAAGAAGCATGAAACTTGGACATTGATTGGAGACATGGTATGCAAAAAACTTGGCATTAGAGACTTTGCAAATAAGTGTTTTTCTTATAATTTCCTCTAACGCCAAGTTTGTCACATACCATGTCTCTAGTAAATGTCCAAGCTTCATGCTTTTTAATATATTCTAGTAGGATTGTGAGTGGCTTTTGGAAAAGTTGACTTATTTGCTTTACAAGTTGGGGGTTTTTTATAACAAAATTTACCTGGAAACCAAAAGTTGATCCAATTGCAAACAAAGACTCTACCTTGACCATCTCTTCTTTCATGTAAATAATGAAAACAACAAATAAATACTCTTAACTTTTGGGAAAAAATCCCCTTTTATCATTCGCACTAGTCAATTTTTTGGCAGATGGAATGACATCATCATAAAACCAACCATGAATAGGAAGGCCATCCAATTTGTGAAAATCTCATAATAAGAGAGAGCTTCTCTAGAGGTATTATGGAGGGTGTTCGTGGCTGGGCACCAACCTTCATAGAATGTTCGAATGGCATCCTTGTTGCGATCATAAGTTAATAGCATCATCAACATTTGCATCATGTAAGAGCTTCCCACAGAGAAATAACACATCTTCAATCCACTCACAATATTTAGGAATATAATAAAATTCTCCATTAATCTTGAAGGAACTTCCCTAATAAGTTTTACCAGAAACTATGCGACTTCCCAAGGTAACAAATTCCTTATGACTTGAAGTTTTATCATGGAGATAAGATTGAAGGCATCACACTTTTGAGAATGATTTCGAAACTTTGATTGGCTCATAAGTCCATTCCTCCAAAGTTATAAGAGCAATAAATGTTGATAGTTGAGATGACAAAATCCGACCAAAAATAGGTCTTTATGTGGGAAGACATAATCCCTTCCTCATATCTTCATCCTTTTGGGAAAGAATGACAAAGTGATCATTGTAGTCCTTGAAGTATGCCATGGCAATTCTAGATTATACTATAATAAGCACCCACTACTAATCAAGAATTGTGGTATAATGAGCACCCACCAAAGCTATTGTTGTGATCAAGAATCACTCAATTTCTTAAACTTTGATTTTGGTTTGGCTTGAGTATAGACTAATAAATTTGAGATTTAACTGTCAAAAGAATATCAAATCATTAGTATAAGTGAAGAAGAAAATTATAGCAGAAAAGAAATAAAAATATACAACAAAGGTAGCAAGCAAGGAAAAAAAAACAAAATAATTGCAACATTGAAAAGGCATTCGGTTAGATGATTTATGACAAATGGAACATAAAATCGATTGGGCAAATGGCACAAAATAAAGGCAATTGAAATACAAAGGTAGTGATATGTCTTTAACATGGCATATGGCTTCGAAATCAAAGAATTTTATTCAATGTAATATTGAAAGAACCATGACTTCAACGTGGCTATTTAATGAATGTGACAAGTTGTGGTGAATAATTTTAATGTTTTAATGATAGCAAAGAAACTACAAAATTTTTTGAAGTGAAAGCAAGCAAAGACCATGAACAGTAATGCAAAAGAACATATTGACAAGCGTGAAGAAAAAGCAAAAGTGATAAAGGAACGGCAAAAAGAATGAAGAAGTAAAAGAAATCATAAAAATATTACAGCACCAAAATATTGAAAAAAATGCATTCTACAAATACCCAAAGTTCAAGCTCGAAAAAATTTTGCAACAAGTCACATAAGCAAAAGTAGCATGACATTTCTATCAAAATAACAATCTTGACACCAAGATGGATGGGCCAATTACTATGCAATCCCACAAGCTATAGCAGTGGCAATAAAAAAAAGTGTCCAAAAAGAAGTGTAGTGATGACAAGAAGGGTCAAGGTTGATAACAACGTGTTAGCCTGCATAAATTTTAATGTGGCAAGATTATTCTTTAAATAGAAAACAAGAATTAAAGAACTAAAAGAATTTTGATTAATTGGTCACATTAACTAAATAAGAAGAAAAAGAAATTCCAAACAATATAGAAGCTTTTACTTGACAAAAAACAACCAATTTGTTAACAAAGACAACCGACAATCAGAAATTGTTGCCAACCTTCTTATTTGAATGTGTAGAAAATTGGCAAAAGTAACTCTATTTTTATAAAAGAGAAAATATCCTAATCCTAATTGACTAAGGAGTTGACTACCTAATTGTAGGAGAATTCTACTAATCAATTACCATGATTTAAGTTATATTCAAAGTGTAAGATTGATTTATGGAAGAATTCTAATTAAATGAGACCAAGATGTCTCATGGATGAATTCTAATTGGTGCAAAAAAAAAAACGTTAAGATTGCATCCATCTAAAAAATTACCCCCACTACTCAATGAAAGCCTGCGTTCTTAAATAACAAAGGTGGTGGAAGAAAGAATATCAAACTAAGGCTTCAATTAAATTGGTTTTAGGGAGATGCTTGTATAACGCCACATTTCTTTCTATAGTTTATTCGTCTGTGTATGTATTTGAGGTTGATGAGTAATGTTTTCTTTCTTCTAAACACTTGAAATGGTCAAAAATGTTTTTCCAAAAGTATTTTAATGTTCATATGACAGTGCCTATCTTGCTGAAGTGTGAAGATATCAAGTGAAATATATAAAATTGCTGTCTTAACTCATGTATTGTATTTCAAATATCTTTCTAATAATATCATGAATTCTAATGACTAGGAATAAGAAATTATCATCCCATACAAACGAATTGGAATGTCTTATATTGATATATGTTAAATGAAACTAATCACTAGTCAAGTCAATAAAAAAAAGAATTTTTAATTGTACTTCATAACAAAAAGTTATTCATGAAATTAATTATTCTTATTTCTTTTAATGAATGTTTAGTTTCCATTTTCTCTTCTATTCCTAATATCTTTTCAGCTTATGTTTGGTTTTTAGAATGGTCATTTCAAAAGAGACCGAAATAGTCATTACTAACCTCCCATTGTTAATAATTGTTTCAGGTGCGTAGGAATAGCCACTAAGGAAGAGTCAGTAATGGATATTTTGGATGTACAAGAATAGGCAAAAAAAAACTATTAGAGAAAAACACCCTTAACCAATTTAAAAAATGAATATTCTATTACGAATATTTTTGTGAATATCCATTTATGTTATGTATATCAAGATTTGGGTGTAAATTAGATTAGATTAAGATTAGAATTTAATCTATCCATCTAATCTCTTAGTATTATTTTCATCTTGTAAATTCTATCTAGATAAGGGGCTATTAGCCTATAAATAGACCCTTTACTTTATTTGTAAATACACACTTGAATAAAATCTTCTTCTTACTTCCTCTAAATACTTTTTCTCCCTTTAAACACTTTCTCTTATAGTCATTCTTTCTAGTTATATTTCATTACATGTCATCAGCATAATTCTTTAATCTCTTAAGTTTTGATATTATTTTGTTTTCATGATCTTCAAGGTTCAAAAGATTTCCATGGTTGGTCTTTGATTTCTAGTTTTAGCAAATCAAGTAAGTGTTGATATTATTTTATTTTCATCCTCTACAAAGTTCAAAAGGATTTCAATGGTTAGTCTTAGATTTCTAATTTTAGCAAATTAGATAAGTGACTTGATATCTCTTTGGTGTTTTTATTCCCCCTAAATATCAACTTTAATGTGAATTTTGCTATTATGTGTATATTTATTGTTGAGCAAAATAACGAGCTACTAATAAAAAATCATAAATTTGTCTATTTCCTAAAGAGAATGCGACATCATTTAACAATTATGGTCATGGACATGAAAGAGGTCGCCATAATAAGTTACATTAAATGCTATTCTAATTCTAAGAATAATTTTACCCACAAAAAGTGGATGTACCAAAAGTAGATGTATAACCTTACCCACCAGAGGTGGATATATAATTTTACCCATTAGAAGTGGATGAATATTTTAAACCTACCAGGAGTGGATGAATAGCAAAAAGATACAAGAAAAATATAAAAATGTATAGAATAAAAGAAATATAAAATATGTCTTGTCATCGATGTGGCATGAAAATGAAAGCCATTAGTCACATACTTGTTATATGTTGAAACATCTTGTTGAACTTTATCAAGCATCATTGAATGCTAAATGAAAAAAAAAATGTTGAACTTTATCAAGCGTTGTTAAATTCTAAAAGAGAAAAAAAATGAAAGCAAATTTTTTTCAAAATGATTTTAATCATGGCCAAGTTGATATAACAAATCAGGATGTTGCAGATTTTCTTGTCTATCCTGGAAGAGGAATTGATCATTTGATTAGTAATGGAAATATTCAAGAATGAAATTTCTTAATAGTTTGTTGGTATGCTTTAATATAACTTTATCATGAAGATATTTTTGTATATTCTTATTATATTTAAATTATATGTTTTTATTATGTGTTTTTATTAATAAATTATATATTTACTATTCTCTTATGTTAACTTATAAGTTTCTTATTATGTATCTTGTTTTATTGAAGAAAAATATTGATATTAATCTTATTGGATCCAAGATCAATGATGCAAATATATATTTAACAGATATTGCTACAATGCACATTATTTAAAAATAAGAAATATTTTTTCCAATTGACAAAGGAAGAAACCAATGTCAATACAATATCTGATAATACAAGATTAACTAAAGGCTCCGGAAGAGTCAATATTTTACTACCTAAAGGAACAAAGTTCATAATAGAGGATGCATTATTTTCTATTAAGTCTCAAAGAAATTTATTAAGTTTTTCATTTAAATGGATATCATATTGAGACAATGAATGAAAGAGACATTGAATACCTTTATATTACATCTATTATTTTGGGTAAAAAAGTGTGTATTGGAAAAATTACTCGCTTTGTCTTGTGGAATGTACTACTCAAAAATTAGAATAATTGAAACTCATGCTATAGTAAACTAGAAGTTTACTAATAATTTTAATGTTTGGCATGACCAATTAGGTCATCCCGGATTAATAATATTCCACAAAGTTATTGAAAATACATGTAGTCATCCATCGAAAATTTTTCAATCTAATGGATTGTCATATGTTGCTTGCTTTGAAAGCAAATTAATTATAAGACCATAGCTTTCTAAAGTTGGGACTGAATCCCCTACATTTTTTAAAACATATTCAAGGTGATATATGTGGATTTGTACATCCACCATGTGGACCATTTAGATATTTTACAGTTTTAATCGATGCATCGACTAAATGGTCATATGTGTGCTTATTATCAATTTAAAAATTGGCATTTGCAATCATTCATTTGCAAGCACATTTTCCTGATTATACAATCAAAGACTATTTATCTTTACAATGTTTGTGAATTTACATCTTAAGCCTTTTAATGAATATTGTATATTAATTGAAATAACCATTGAACAGCTTGTTACTCATGTTTATGCACAAAACGATCTAACAGAATTATTTATTAAACACTTTCGACTAATTTTAAGGTCACTGTTTCAGAAATCCAAAGTCTCAATTTCTGTTTGTGGGCATGCCATTTTGGATGCAACAGCACTTGTACTCATTAGGCCAACAAGTTATTATAAATTCTTCCTTATACAATTAGTTTATGTCGAAAACTAAATATTTACCATCTCAAATTTTTTGGGTGTGTGGTATATGTTCTAATTTCTCCACCACGATGCACAAAGATGGGTCCTTAAAGGAGGCTAGGAATATATGTTGGATATGAATCTCCATCTATAATTAAATATTTACAACCATCAACAGAAGATTTATTCACAATAAAGTTTGTCAATTGTCATTTTGATGAAACAATTATTCCAACATTAAGGGAAGAAAAATAAGTAATTGGAAAAGGAAATATCATGGAATGCATTATCGTTATCTAGTTTTGATCCTCACACAAATTGATGTGAACTTGAAGTTCAAAATATGATTTATTTGTAAAATACAACAAATCAATTACTAGACATATTTACCGACGTAAAAAGAATAACTAAATCTCATATACCAACTACAAAAGCTCCTATTAGAATTTATGTCCTTGTAGTATAAAGCACGCCAGAAGTATGAGAGAACAATCGATTCCAAAGATAAAATCCTCAAAAAAGAAAAGGACCAAATATACAAGATGGTCAGAAAGAGAAAACAAAACCTTTATAAGCGACCCCTAACATTATTGATAAAATTCTAGAAGAAATTCAAGTACTTGAAATCATTGAAAATGAAGAAATCTTAATAAATTATGTCATGACGTGGAAAAGATAGGATAGAAATAAAATAAATGTTGACGATATTTTTGTATATAATATAGTGCTCAATATTATGAAAGAAAATGAGGATCTTGAACTTACATATATTGAAGAATGTAGAAATAGAAATGATTGGCCAATTTGGAAAGATGCAATAACGTGGAACTGAATTCACTTACAAAATGTGAAGTTTTTGGACTTATTGTCCATACATCAAATGGTGTAAAACTAGTGGGATATAAATGGGTATATGTGCAAAAACGAAATGAGAAAAATGAAATTGTGAGATATAAAGCACAATTTGTCACACAAGGTTTTACCCAAAGGCCTAGTATTGATTATGTAAAGATATATTCTCTTTCAGTGAATGCAATTACAATTATATATTAATTAGTCTAGCAATACATGAAAAGATTGAAATGCATTTAATAAATATAGCTACACCCTATTTATATGGCTCACTTGATAACGATATCTATATGAAAATCCCAAAAGATTTAAGTTGCCTAAAGTACAAAAATTTTAATTCTCAAAAAATTTATTCGATTAAATTAAATAAATCTTTATATGGATTAAACACTCCAAACGCATGTGGTATAACCGTCTTAGTGAATATTTGCTGAAAGAAGGCCATAAAAATAATCTTATATGCTCATGTGTTTTTATAAAAAGATTCAGATCTGAAATTGTCATAAGTTTTATTTGTGTTAATGACTTGAACATTATTGGAACTTTTGATGAGTTATCAAAAGCCGTAGATTACTTAAAAAAAGAATTGAAGATGAAAGATCTTGGAAATATGAATTTGCGTTTAAGTCTTTAGATTGAGCACTTGACAAATTGAATTTTTGTCCATCAATTTAATTATGTGGCAAAAGTGCTAAAACTATTTTATAAGTACAAAGCACATCCATTGAGTTTACCAATGGTTGTAAGGTCACTAGATGTTAAAAAAGACCCTTTCTGAAATTGTGAGGATGATGAAGAACTTCTTAGTCTTGAAGTACCACATCTTAGTGCCAATGGAGCATTAATGTATCTTGCTAGCAATACATGACTTGATATATCATTTGTTGTTAATTTATTAGCAAGATATAATTCTTCTCCAAATGAAAAATATTGGAATGGAATTAAACATATACTTCGATATCTCAAAAGAATAATGAATATTACTTAAATATATCAAAATAAAATTTAATTGGTTATGCAGATACAGGATATTTATATGATCCATACAAAGTTCAATCCTAGACAGGTTATTTATTCATATATGGAGGTACGGCTATTTCATGGCATTCTGTAAAACAAACTATAGTTGCTATTTTTCTAACCATGTAGAAATTTTAGTAATTCATAAGGCAAATCATGAATGTGTAACTCAACATATTCGAGAAACGTTTGGCTTGTCAACCAAAACGAAAATTCCAACAACGTTATGAGGATAATACTACTAGCATAGCATAATTAAAGGAATGATACATTAAAGGCGATAGAGCAAAACATATTTCATCAAAATTCTTCTTCACTTAATCTCTAAGTTAGGGTGATATTAATGTTCAACAATTTTTTTTAAAAGTGACAATCTAGCATATTTGTTCACTAAAGTCCTTCCTACTGTAATATTTAAAAAGTTGGTACAAAAGATCGGAATGTGACATTTTAAATATCTCAATAATGCAGTCATTAGGAAGAGTAAAATATGCACTATACTCTTTTCCTTCATCAAGGTTTTTCCCATTAGGTTTTTCTTGATAAGGTTTTCAATAAGGCAATATTTCAAAAGTATATTCTTAAAAAGAATTATGTACTATTTTTTCTTCACTCGAATTTTTTTCTCATGAGGTTTTTTTTCTAATAAGGTTTCAATGAGGCATATTTTTAATACAATAGATATTAAAGGAAAGTGTTATGAATATTTTTACGAATATCTATTTATGTTATATATATATATATATATATATATATATATGAATGTAGATTAGATTGGATTAAGATTAGAATTTAATCTATCCATCTAATCTCCTAGTATTATCTGCACCCTATAAATTCTATCTAAATAAAGGATTATTAATTTATAAATAGGTCTCTCACATCATTAGTAAATACACACTTGAGTAAGATCTTTTTAATCCCTCTAAATACTTTCTCTCCCTCCAAATACTTTCCCTTATAATTGTTCTTTCAAATTATATTTCATAACATATTCTATATAAGACAAGATTTTTTTCATTTTTCACATTTTCTTTCTCTTTTGTCTCTCTCCTATCTTTGAAAGAAACGATTTATTGCTACATTTGAGCTTGAATTGATTTGATGAAGAGAGAAGTGATAGCTTTGGAATTTGGGGAGGCAGTCGGTTTGAGAAATTATAATAGGGTGATTAGGTTTTCTTCTCCACAATGCAATGACCAATATTGAGTTGTGAAGACTCCTTTATATATATATATATATATATATATATACATACACACACGAGCATGTCTAGTCTTGGTAAAATGAGAGATGTGAAAAACTTACCTTTGAATGAATTGGTCATTAGCAAAAACTATGTTAATAATATATAATGATCTATACAAGGACACTCAATTTTAACTGGTTAAAGTCTAAAAATGCAAAAGTCAATAACATCATTAAAGAATTCTCAGTCCATGATAACTTAATAATTATTGATCTTATTTTTCACTTCACATTATCAATTTGTTTAGATTTTTAATATATCAGATAAAAGTAGTGAGCGAAAAAATAAGTTTTAAATTTTTATTATTCTTAAAATATTCTCAAGTCAACAAAAAATATTTTACAAAATCTGCATGATTAACCCGCAATACTAACATCAATAGGATTAATGATTTTGCATGAAGGTGTAACCACTCAATGAAAATTACCGTTAATGTTACATCAACATAATCAAAAATTTTGTTTGAAAGGTGTTATGTAATTGTTCAAATATCTATTAGTAAAATTGGGATAAAATAACTTTACCCTAATAATAATTCAAATGTAAACTTTTTATTTTTACTTAGAAAATATAACTTAGTAAACTGAAAAGCAAATTTGCATTGCTCTGAAGTATACGTAGGTGGCTCTTTAACTTTAACAGGTCTAATCCAACATCATCAGAGCCCATAACAATGATAAGTGACAACAGATTGGGAAAACCAATCATTACTAAATTTTCATACTCTACACATCCACATCCATGCACAAAGGGGAGACAAATTTTCTTGCTGGTATCTGGTATATGATGCTGCAAGGCCTTGCTGAAGCTGCCGTTACATTCTACTTCGGACAGACAGTTCATGCTTTATTTGGTCCCTCAAAACTCTCCTAAGTAATTTGTTAGAAGCAGTTCGAGGAAACTCTGGGATTATCTTCACAATTTTCACCTGTGATCAATCAAAAAGCAGTAGAATTTAGTCCCCAACGATAACAAACATGATTGTCTCTCTAGCTTATCTATGAGAACTGAACAGGAAATCAGTTACTCTTTCTCATATAAGTGAAATGACTCTTTAGTTTCGACTTTTGACTCCAAGCATTCAGATTGATTTATACAGTGTTGCTTGCTTAGCTGCAAAAATTTCATGCCTAGAGAATAATGACTAGATATTAAAACATCAAAGAGCGAAACCTTGAACAAGGGGTTGAGGTTGACTTGAATGGCTTTTGAGAATATCATCTTCAGCTTCTCTGGTTGGTGATCATATCCTTTCTTTAGCACCACAAATATTACCAATAGTTCTGGACCACCATCTGGTGGTGCTACACTCACTGCAGCAGTCTCCAAGACGCTTTCGTCAGCCCGGTCACAAACTCGCTCAATTTCAACAGAACTTGTCTGTAGATCAGGGAAGTTTAGGATTTTCATGCTTTCAAAACTATGTAGAAGCCAAATTAAAGTTCGGTCAAATACTTGAAGCTCAGTCAAATATTTTAGGTATGAATGACAACAAAAGTTTAATGATCTTCAAGTTTGCTTAATCATCAATTAAAAATAGGAGGCAGGAGGGTGTACTACCTTAATGCCGCCAAGATTCATCGTGTCATCAGCCCTTCCTTGGACGACAAGATAGCCTCCAACAGTTCTCTTAAGGATATCCCCATGTCTCCTGAGGCGCTGCCAATGCATATATCAAATCATAAGATAGCACTTCCAAACATTTGTTAAGAAAACTTATATAGCAATCGTTGCTTGAATATTTTCTAACTGATCTTAGTCCATACAAGTGATACAGGAATATTATAATTTAAGTCTAACAAGGTTTTAGCGAAAGTGATATCTTCAGGTTGGAAGAATTGATGTCTTTAGAATTTGTTGCCTCATTTTCAAAATAGTAAAGCAGCATAACAAGGAGAATGCAATGTGGGGAAGAGGAACTCTTTTCTTATTGGATAGTTAAAGTTAGGGAGGGGAAATTCAAACTTGGGACCTCCTTCGTAGTGCATTTGACCAACTATTTACCATATAATCTGAAAAATTAACCAGGAGCTATAAAAACACTCTGTAACATACAGCTTTTAGACTGTACCATGCAAATATCATAAGAAAGAAAATTTTGATCATACCATTCCATTATGTATCGGCATTCCCTTAAAGTAAACCTTCTCATGATCAGCATTAAGCAATCTATCAGTTGCTCCCAAATAGAGAGGGAATAAACCGACTTCACCAACACAAGCTTTATCATCCGGCTGTCACAAAGGTCAAACAGGTCAGACATAGACACGCATGCACACGCTCTCACACACTCAGAGACACCTTACTCTTTTAGTATTATCGCAACAAATTTATTCATCTGTCTCCCGCACTGATCATAATAGGATTAGTTTGGGGATATGTAAATCTTGTGAACTAAAAAGTTGAATGGATATTGTTGTAAAAGAAACTGCACCAGCTTCAAGATTAAGTTCTTACATAAGCAACTCCATCTTCATCCAAGATAACTAGGCCAGTTGTCATTGATGCAGTGCTAAATGCTCCAAAAGCTTGTGGCTGCAGTTGACTCCCTTGGATGTAAGATGATGCTAGCTCTGTGCCTCCACAACATTCAATAACTGGCTTGTAGTAAGATTTTGAGGAAAGCCAAAGGTCATCATCAACATTAGAGGCTTCTCCAGTGCTAGCAAAGGATCTGCAGCCATATAAAATTGTTAAGTCCCTCTTGTGAGAATTATTACTGATGCAAAAGTTCCTTTTGGATTAAAAAGGAAACAATGTTCACTTTATCTTTGTCCAGTCTAGGCCTTCCATACACTTGGTATTCTTCCAAGCTTTCACTAAGCTTGGAACTGTGCCCAAAACAGTTACTCCTGCATCCTGAAACAAAATAAATGAAGAATAAAATAAGCTGGAGTTTAGATGGTGTATGATAATGTTCATTAATGCTATACACTGTTTCATACTCACAGCAAGAAGAATAATTTTAATTTGTTAACAGAATGAAGAAACGAATCAAAGATGCATTTCAATTACTTCCGTTTCCTTTTCTTGTAAGAGAAGTCCATAGCACAAAGCCTATCTAACTAAAGCCAAGGGAAGTTCTTGTCATCTTCCCAGAATAAACCAATAAACATCTAAAAAATATTTTTGAACAACTGCTATTGGTATGGGACATTATATTGTCAGAAGCATATTAGTTATTGAGGATTTAGGCCTGCAAACTGTTCTGTTTTATCCAAGGGCATGATATGCTCAAAATCGTTGCCTTCCACTTTGCCTGAGGGTCAAATTTCCCTGGTTGTATGCTAATCAATCAGATTGCCCCAGAAATAAGCCATGCATACTTCCATACTTATTGGCATTTTCCCATACAACTATAGTATGTTATAACTTGTTTACTATACATTGATTATAGGCATTTTCTTTGAAATAACTGGATACTAAAACTGAATTCAAGTCACACCTCACAAGCAGTAAGCATTGGCAAGAATAAATATTGTAGGTTTGACCTGAACAAATTTCCCAAATCCACGGCCCAAAGGAGATCCATGATAGAGAGCAAGGGCTGCACCAGTTAGAAAGCATGAGAACAGTAAAATCGGTCCCATCACCCATCCTAGATTTGTAGGCCAGCAGTAAACATCTCCAACTCCGATGTCAATGTGAGCCCATGCATCAGAAGAACATCGAATAGGGGAAAGTTGAGTCCATGTAATAGCTTTTGGTTCTCCTGGTCAAGATCAATAAATATAATTGAAAATCTTCAAACAAATAAAGGAAACAAACAGGAAAAAGTACAAAAGAAGTGACAAATTTTTCCACCTGTGGTTCCAGACGAGAATAGTATGTTAATTGCAGAATCTATTGGTTGATAAGTTGGAGTGTAATATTTTGGTCTGCCACAGATATAATGTAATTAAATACTTTTACAGCAATGTTAGACAGTTATGTAAAGCTGATCAACTTGAGAAACTGTAAAATTAATATATGGATACTTGTTTAGGTAATGAGAATGATAAAGAGGTACTTATTAGTACAATATTGATATAGTAAACTTCTCAAGCTGTAATTGTAGAAATACCTTGATCTAGTAAACTTCTCTCAAGCTGTAATTGTAGACATACCTTGAATGTTGATTGACACAGGCCAGAAAATCTTTCCATGATAGGTCTTGTTCTCTTAATTGAATGCCTACATCATTCCCACTCACAGGGAGCACGATAGCTTTACATGGAGAAGCCTCTACAACTCGACTGCATGATAAAGACAAACAGTCATGAATAACAACAGAGGTGATAAACATATCAATACTAGTACCCTACAATTTGTATCTTCAAGAAATTCAGAATTAAAATGAAGGCATTAACAGCTAGTTTGGCCTTCCATTTTCATGGTAAAGCACTCTCATTAAGGCCTACAAAGATGCAACTTAAATGAAAACTTGTATCTGGAACATATAGTTGAATGGAAGGTAGCATTTCTAAGGACGTTTTAAAGCCAGTACATGTTGAGAAAATTGAGAAAGACAACTTTCTTTGGTGGGGTAAATGAAAGGCAAAGCACAAGACAGTAATTCATTCATAACCATAACCTCAAAACCTAGTAATTCTCACATAAATTAGGTACTACAAATCCCCCCCCTCCCCCCCCCCCCCCCCCCATAGGCATTTCATACCAAAACAAAGAATATGTTGTAAATTTAAAGGAGCCTTTGGCTTCCAGAGGTCGTCTCTAGGAACAACAAACCAATGATTCTCCATCTACCGGTTGTTTGGGAAAGTAAAAGTAGCACATTATTTAGCCTGTGCAACCAAAACTTAATTTGTTTTACCTGTATAAAGGAAACTTTCGACCTCCCCTTAGTATATAATCCTGAATACAAAGTGAAGGTATATCATTTCGAAAATAAAGCAAATAGGAAACTAGGACTAACATTGAGAGTTTTGCAAAAGTCTCAGAGAGCTAATATGTGATATAAATGCCAATTTATCAAGCTTTGATGTTATTCACTACAATCAACGTGTGCAGGAGTGACCAATTGAAAAAGAGTAAGTTTAGAACTATGAATAGGAACAGAAATCAGAATGAACAGAAAAATTACAACTGACTATTTAGTAGACATTGACTATCTACATCTAAGAATAAGAACGAACCATTAGACCGTGTAAGAATTACAGCCAAAAGTAATTTGGAGAATAGCATATATGTAAAAGCCCAGGGATTTTAAAAAAAAAAATGGAGTTTTGTTATATGAAGATGACCAATATATTTCAAAGATAGTCTATTGGACAAGATGATAACAAGAAATGATGTTACAGAAAAAATAGAGCAGCTCAGACCACTTTACACACACAATTCTGAGTATCTGAAATCATTTGGGAGAAAGCACAGAAAAGTTTTCTAGCAGATAAATTCTTATTCCCACCATTCATTTGTGTCAACTACCATATTCAGTGAAGCTTTCATCAACATATGCAATCTCGAAGCTAAACATTCTGGATGAGATTTTGTTCATATCCTTCAGCAACTTTATATTTTTCATTAAAAATTAAATAACCTACAGAAGTGGAAGAACACCTGAGTGAAGATAGCCTTCGCCTTAGAGACCCGCAAACGGGTTGCAATTTCCTTTGCAGCAAAACTATCAGCTATTGATACAACAACAAATCCAGCTAAAACTATTGCCAGGTATATAATAACTGCATTGACCGTCATTGGCATATCAATTGCGATTGCATCACCTTTTTGGAAAGTTGCATCTAGTGCATTTGCCACTAACCTGTAAAATGAAAATCAGAATGAAGATGGTATAACAGGAACAAAGAAAATAACATCATAAGATGAAATAAGGGATGTAATGTTTGGAGTTGCAAATAATCCAAAAACTACGCTGTAGGCATGCAGTACTACTCCTCATGCCCTCCATTTACGTTAAGGCTTCCTCTATACCTTAATGTGTAATCACCATGGTTTCGCAAATTTAGAAAGATTTAAATACAAAAAGGAGGCCAACATTTTTGAAATACCACCAATTTGGGCACAGGGGACCACTGAATTACTATGTCCTCGTGAGAGAACATGCTAATCACTAATTAATTAACTGGAAACTTCTAAATCATCATTTAAAAATTTCACTGGTAATTAAGATGGCATTTCCTGTTTTGATGATACCCACGCATAATTGTCCATAACTTCATTATTGTCATTTATTTTTCTTTTCTTTAAAAGAACCAAATTATATGAAATTAAGAAATAACACTGAAAAATCAGTAATAACTTCTCACTGGCATTTGATTTCAGACATTTTAGCTCCATTTGTATCTATGACATACTCAAACACAAAATGAAATGTAGGTCTTAAGAACCAGGTACAGCAGGTCAAGTAAATGATAGCATACATTACTTGTTCTCGTAATTCTTTAAGTGTCATACGGTTCACATCAGAATCATCATTGCCTTCATCTCTCCATACAACTGCAAAACTATCATCCTCTTTTCTGGGATGACTTGAGGGTAATAAGCAACATTCAGCAATATTCAAAACTGAACCAGGAAGCCAAGTTCCCCCAGGTCTTGATCCGTCAGCGGTATCCAGAATGCATTTAGGAGATTCATGAAATATAACTGAAAGCTCTTTTAGAATAATTGACCAATAAACCTGATAATTATTCAAAAAAAAGAAAAAAAGCTAGTCTTAGAAGACAAGATAAAATTTAGTAAAACTTCTTAATGCAGCATTGAGCGCTGTATTTGCCTGAAAAAGGTGCAAGGGGAAAAACATTAGTTGCTTATTACCTCAGGATGTTGGACAGTGAAATCCCGAAAGAGGTTAAAACTTGCAATGGGATCCTTGTATGAAGTCCCTAAAAGCTTTGGACCATGAATTTCCATTGTTCGTCCCAGGTTCGTAAGTTTAGACTCATATCTGGGCACTCAGAAAAGAATGTTTGACTCAGGAAAATGACAAAGTTTGACTGCCTGTCATAATTCTTGCAAACTTAGCCAAACAGAAGTACTGAATCATATGCGGGCTCGATCCCTTAAAAACAGATTCAAGCCACTTTGTGCATGGAATTCACATATAGTAAGATTCCCTACAGTTATCCATTATGAAATTGCTGGAATATTGTTGCTAATTCCAAAATTCTATGTTCAAATGAAACTTTTCTCAAGCTTGCTAACCCTTTGGTGAGATTAATTAAAAATTTCTTCTAACTTCAAAGAATATTCAAAAAATTAGTTACTATGCTCTCGAAAAGGCTCCATCATATCAACTAATTCTACAATTCTACTGACACATATATGAAGACACAATGGTAAGGCCTCCAATGGTCAAGTTACTGCTGGGGGGAAGGGCGAAGGAAGAGATATAAAAGTGAATGGAATAAGTGACCTGATGAGAGGAACGTTCACATAAAGGGTAAGGCTGACCTTGCATAAGGTAATTGCATGACCTAACCTGATGTGCTCCCTGCTTTATGCATGGTTGATTGGCATGTGTCTACAATGTGTTGTATTAGGTCAAACAATTGTATGGTGTTTGATATGGACAGAAAAGAAACTGAACATAAAAATTAGGATAAAAGTCATTCTTTCTATAATGAGGGGGAGTACATGACCCTTAAAGAGTCACATGTTTCTCTCTTTTGGTGTTTCATTCAAACATTTAAGCTTCCACTCCCCCTTCAGCTATAAGCTTCTTCGCTCCTTTTGACTTATTCCAAATAGGAGGGATTGTCCATGAGAGAAGTACTAAATCAGAGTAATTTTTTTTACTCATTTAAACCTTTTTCTAAATTCCTATACATGCAACGGTTTAGATGTCTAGTGTTTTTATTAGGGTTGCTCTCTTGGATCTTTATATATATTGCTACTACTATGTGCCCTTGGGTTTAGTTTGGGACACCTTTTGATTGCTTTTGGAGGAGTGTTGCTTATATAGGAAGGGATTTAATTGCTTAGGAATTTGTATGACTTATAAAGCAAGTAATTCCCACATTAAATGCAAAGGTGTGTCTTATAGAGGAAGATGTTTATCCATTGAATGCAAATAATGTGGCTTATAGAGGAAGGGATTCCCACATTGAATGCAAAGGACATGTCTTACAAAAGAAAGGATTTGCACATTGAAAAGCAAAGGACTCATACGGTTGCCTTTGAATTTCATGGCCATGGCCAATTGCCTTATGTGGTTTTCTTTATAAGGGCTTCTATATGCTCGTTGAGTTATGCTTATTGGAGAGTTTATGTGTCATGCTTTTACATACCTTGATGCCTACTGCTTTCTGGTATCTTTTCTTTTCTTGGTTATTTTGTTAGTTTCTTCATGCTCTCTTATCTGTAATGTTTGTTTAGCTTAAAGCCTTGAATCATTGTTTCAAACGCAAAGCCCAACACCTGGATATATTTTTCTCCAATGTTCAATGTTAAGAAAAAAACGATTTTTTTTTTTGTCTTTACTCGGCTACAATTAATTTCTGTTCCTTCTCCTGATGTAAAAACACATATTTTGTAAAATATATGCCATAAAAAAAAACCCTATAAAAACAAAATTACATCTGCCATATGTATCCTTTAGGCTTCACTCATATGATGTTTTTTGTTTTATGGCTCAATGGTTTTACAAAGATATGGCAGATATCTTTGAATAATACCAAGATTAAGAAGGCCTTGTATCCATGGTATCTGTTATCAAAGTCATCAATTAGATGAACTTTTCAGATAGAACCTTCATTTCTGTTTTCCCAAGTTCATGATTTAGATAATAAAAGAGAACAAGTGTAATAATATTCTTTTAATGAGAACAGAATTGAAAAGGAACCTGTCAAAGATTTGCTATTTAATTTTACTAGAGCTTAATGGACATGTAACTCTTGTCTCAATTTAGTGATATTCTGGATTGAATTTTGGTTTTAATTTTTTTTGCCAATTCCATGATTCATATAGAGAAAAGTGTGAGAACATTTCCATGATTGAAAAGTATTTATCAAGTTCAATCTGTTTTAAAAATAAATTCTGCTAAGGTGAAACATTTCTTTTTATTATAACTTAATGGACATATATCTCTTTAGTCTTAAATTAAATGATCTTTTTGCACTTAAGTTTTGTTTTTGTTTTGTGCTTATTTTCATGGTTCATATAGAGAGAAGTTGACAGGATTCATTGATTCAAAAATGAATTGTCAAATTGCTTTGAATATGTGCATCATTGAATGAAAATTTCCTTTTAAACATTAATAATTTCCACTCACTCTAACTTCATTATTGATAAGATTATTCTTTTGAGAATTTGTAGTATGATGGACTTCTTTGAACAGGAATGCGATTGAAAAGGTATTGTAATATACTGTACCATATTTATTTTCTCAATTTCATTCAAAAGGCCCTCTTGGACTTAACTTTAATTATTTTTTTTCTCATTTCGAATTTATGATTGATATAAATAGTTTGTTGGATTCTCTGCTATGGAAACATAAGCAAGAAGGGTTTTTTCAATCATTCATGGAAACAGAAATTCATTTGATATTAACTTTGTAAAATTCATAGAGAAGGGGAGTCAGCCTTTAGAGGAACTAGAGGATTTCTTAAAAGGGTAAGCTAAATTGGAAGCCAATTGCCATGGATAAGCCTCTAGAGGAGTGTAAGAACAAATAATTATCCAAGGCTTTAAGTTAGACAAAATTAGAGCTAACAGAGCCTGAAGAAAGTGGCAAATAACAAAAAAGAAAGAATAGAGATTAGAAAGTAGTAGATATGAAAGCATGAAAGAGCATACAAAATAAACTCATCAATAAGCGAAATAAGCAAAAGTCATTGAGCATGGAAAAGCAAGTTACATAAAGCTCTTATAAAGAAAATCACACAAGGCAACTCGTCATGAAATTTAAAGGGAATCCTAAAGTGACTCATTGGCATTCAATGTGCAAATCACTTATTCTATAAGCCCTAATCATTCCCAAGCAATCAAAAGGGTACCCTTGAATCTTTTGTATTTAATGTGACAAACCTTTCCTTTATAAGCCATACTCCTCGTCAATTAATAAAATCCCTTCCTCTAAAAACCATACTCCTCCACAAGCAATCAAAAATGTGTTCCAAGTTAACCTTAACAACACATAGTAGCCGTGTATATATGAGGATCCAACAAATCCAACTCAAGAAATGTACTCCCAATCTCAACTATTGCTTGCATAAGAATTTAAGAAAAGTAAAAATAAATCAAACAAAACTTAAACCAATTTAATACTATCATTTTTTTAATATAAAAGTAATAAAAAAATTAATTTTTACATTCAAAAAATATTGCAAAAATATTAAAAATAAAAAAACATTTAGATCTAATATTTAATATATCACGATTGAGTTTTCGTTGTTGACTTTTTGTATATTATATTTTGTCAGTCTTGTAATTTTTAATTTTTAAAGTAGTAAATAGTTGGATCAAATGTATAATTATTTTAATTTAATTGTAAATTACGAAAAAAAAATTTAAAAAAATTACAATCAAGGAAAGAAAAAGCTAAAAAAAGTGGAACAATAGAAAATTGTGTTAAAAATATATGTTATAGATGATATAGATGTTTTTACGTCTCTATTCTTTTTCCCCTTTTTTCTCTTTCTTTTATATTCTCATGGTTATTTAGAATTAATCAATATTGCTCAAATAATCCATAGTACCTTCCCAACACTCTTGGTAGGATCCAAAATTATTTCATTTAGGAATTTTTAAGAAATTCCTCACTTACAACTTTCCAAAAAATGTTCCAATTTTTGAGGTTTTCTAGATTACATTCTCATTATTGAGTTTATTCAACTACATTTTCATTTAATAAATTAAGAAATTTTATTAATAAAAAATTTAAACATAATACCAAAACAAATAAATAAGCAAAAGACAAAAATGGACTAGAAACCATTCTCATGAACAAGAAAAAGCCTATTGGACTGGACCCAAGTTAGCAGGGCCAAGACAGATCCGGGTTGGGCCACAGGACCCATCCAAACCCAGCCACGATCGGCCTTGCACGCCGCGGGTTGCTTGCAATCTTATAAAATAAAGCAACCAAGCGGACCCTCAACCACCGAAGGGGTCTGACATCCTAACCTTGGCAGCAACCAAAAGCTAACCCGCCATGGAGGCTACAGCTACCCCAGAAGTAGAGGGTGAAACCAAAAAGGAAAAATATTTAAATATGAAATGAATTTCCTATTTGAGATTTAAATCTTACAATTAATATAGACATAGTTTCATTTCTATACATTTTGCATTATTTTGTTTTGTTTTGATTTATTTGAATTTAATTTTATAAAGTATACATCACATAGGAACCTGTACAAACAAGCGGAAGTTGGTACTGAATATAGATATAAATGCAGGTGATAATAGAAGGAAGGTAAAGGAAGATAAAAGAAGAGGAGACATTACACAGAAGGGAACCAGTAAAGAGGGGGGCCGTCAACGGAGGCATCCCAGCGAGCATAGACGCTGTAGTAGACAAGTTGGTGCAGCGAATGCTGGTGCCATGGCTTCAGCACTCTCCTACGCACCACCTCCCTCCACACCTCTCTTGCATCGCCTCCTGCTTTCGCTATTGCTTCTGTTACAACTCCATGGATCTCTTTCGCCTCCTCTTTGCTTAATCCGCCTGCCTTGCACAGATCTTCTACGCCCACCTGAGCAATGCTCTTGTTTCCCATCATTTCGCCCACCACTCAATCTCTCTGTTACTCTCTCAAATTTGGCGTAGCGCGGGTTAATTTTTCTACTAAATAGAAACTGAGTGTGTAGAGTAGCTGATTGAGGTAGGTGAGGAAAGTAGGTAGGCACATCGGAGAAAGGAAGTTGAGCGGATTTTCTATGCATTTTGCACCCATTCTTTATACTAATATTATTAAATTATACAATTATTTAACGCTGAACTTTCTCATTCCTCTTCCTCTTGTCACAATTCTCCTTGAATTGGGTTTGAGTGAAAAAATTTTAAAATCATATATATATATAAGTGTGAGTATCCATTTTATTATAATTTAAGATCTTTTTTTATTTAGTCAAGCAACAAAGACAACCCAAATAACCCAATAGATATAGAAATGTAATTTGATCTGAATTTTTATATTTAATTAAATATATTTAGATTTAAATTAGATTAAGTTAAAATTTAAATTTAATTCATTCAAATCAAATTTCTTAACATTATTTTTATTTTGTAACTTCTATTTAGATAAGGGTTATTAATATATAAATAGATCTCTTACTTTATTTATAACTAAATACTCTTGAATAAGATCTTATCACTTTATTAATATTTTTCTATTATAGATAAATTTTATCATCATCTTTACGTCAAAGTCTCATTTTTTTCAAGTTTCAAAAGGAGTTAAATAGTTGGTCTTTGATTATTTTTTTTTAACAAATCAGGTACATGACTTGATATTTTTTTAGTATTTTCATTCCTTGATAATTAGCCTTCATGTAAATTTTGCTATCATATAGTATTTATCATATTTTTATCTCTTGATTTATTAAATCAGATTGAGCATGAAAATATATATAATTATATATGATATCTTTGTTCTAGTTTTGAAATATGATTTTCTCAATATATAATTTTTTTTGTTGAATTTCGACTAAAATTTTGCTCAACATATGTAAAATCCATTTTTGATGCTATGAGATTTTGCATAAAATATTTTTGAATTAAACATATGAAATTGACTTTGTATGATATCTA
Source organism: Theobroma cacao (assembly GCF_053813885.1). Classification (NCBI taxonomy): domain Eukaryota; kingdom Viridiplantae; phylum Streptophyta; class Magnoliopsida; order Malvales; family Malvaceae; genus Theobroma; species Theobroma cacao. Next base: position 34,550,638 of record NC_142647.1, on the reverse strand, counting down.
ACTTTGTGTGATACCTATTTTTGTAATAAGTGAAAAATATAACACTTGGGCTAATCCAAAATATATTTTGTTTTAGATTTCATGTCTTTTTTGTGGTTGAGCGAAATAATGAGTTACTGATTAAAAATCATGAATTTCGTCTATTCTCTGAAGTGAATGTGACATAATTTAATAATTATAATAATAGATGTGAAAAAGATCGCCACAATAATTGCAATCATGGTGATTACACTATTTTAAGAATACATTTAACCACAAGAAGTAAATGGATACTTTTATCTACCAAAAATAGATGAGTAGTGAAGAGATATAAGAAAAAGATAAAAATGGATAGAATAAAAGAAATATAGAAAATTTCTGTCATCAATGTGACATGACAGGTTATTGGTCGCATACTTTTCGTATGTTGAAACATTTGAACTTTATCAAGAATTACTGAAAGCTAAAAAAAAAATATTGAAACAAATTTTGTTAAATATGATTTTAACTATGGCCAAATTGATATAATACATATAGATGTTGTTGTTTTTCTGATCCACTCTAAAAGAGGAATTGATTATGTGATTGGTGATTAAAATATAAAAGAATGAAATTTTTTTATATAATTTGTTAGTATGTTTTAGTATAATTTTCTTATGAAAAATAAAATATTTTTATATTTTCTCATTATATTTCAATGATATGTTTTTATTATGTTTTTTAATGAAAAATTATATATATATATATATATATATATTATGTTATCTTATGCTAACTTGCAAGTTTTTTACCATATATGTATCTATTTTATTGAAGAACAATATAAATATTCATCTAAATTATACTATACAAATATTAGAATTACTGAAATTCATGCTATAGTAAAGCAGAAGCTTATTAATGATTTTAATGTTTGACATGACTAGTTGGACCATCCGGATCATAATGATGCAAAAAAAATTGAAAATTCATATGGCCATCTATTGAAAAACTAGAAGATTTTTCAATTTGAAAAATTCTCATATGTTGTTTGCTCTCAAGGTAAATTAATTATAAGACCATCACCAGCTATACTTAGTACTGAATGTCTTATATTTTTTAAACGTATTCAAGGTGATATAAACGAACCCACTGTTTAGATATTTTATTAATTTAGTCAATCATCGACTAGATGGCCACATTTGTGCTTATTATTAACTTGCAATTTGGCATTTGTAAGATTAGTCGCTCAAATCATTCGTTTGCAAACACATTTTTCTAATTATGCAATCAAGACTATTTATCTTGACAATGCTAGTGAATTTATATTCTAAGCCTTTAATGAATATTGTATATTAGTTGGAATAACTATTAAATAGCTTGTTGCTCATTTTTATATACAAAACGGTTCAATACTTCCAACTAATTGGAAAGCCATTGCTTATGAAAACTGAACTCCCCATTTTTGTTTAGGGACATGCCATTTTTGCATGTAGTGGTACTTGTATGCATCATGCCAACGAGCTATCATAAACTCTCCTTTATACAATTGGTTTATAGTTAGAAACTAAATATTTCACATATAAGAATTTTTGGATGTACGGTATATGTCCCAATTGCTCCACCACAACGAATAAAGATGGGTTCTCAAAGGAGGTTAGGAATATATGTTAGACATAAATCTTCATCCATAATTAAATCTCTAGAATCATTAATAGGAGATTTTTTCATGGCAATGTTTGCCAATTATCATTTTGATTAAACAAATTTTTTAACATTAGAGGGACAAATAAGTAGCTAGAAAAAAAATTCTTGGAATGCATTATCACTATTTAGTTTTGATCCTCACACAAATCAATATCAACTTAAAATTTAAAAAAATAATTCATTTACAAAATATAACGAATTAATTATCAGACGTATTTATTGATTTAAAGAGAATAACTAAATCTCATATACTAGTTGCAAATGCTCCTACTAGAATTGATGGCCTTATAAGACAAGGCACGCTGGAAACGTGGGAAACCAATCAGTTCTAAAGATAAAATCCTCGAAATGAAAAATTAGTAAATATATAAGGTCAAAAAGAGGAAAAAAAACCCCAAAAGAGATCCCTAACAAAATCGATAAAATTTCAAAAAAAATTCAAGTACCTAAAATCATGGAAAATGAAGAGATCTAAAAAAATTACGTCATAATGGGAAAAAATGGAACTATAATGAAATAAATTTCGACAATATTTTTGAATATAATGTAACGCTGAATATTATGAAAAAAAAAATGAGGATCTCGAACCTATATCTATTAAAGAATGTAGACACAGAAATGATTATCTAATGTGGAAAGACACAACTGAGGCTGAATTGAATTCACTTACAAAACATGATATTTTTGAACCTGTAGTCCATACAACAAATTGAGTAAAACCAATGGGATCTCAATGGGTATTTGTGTGAAAACAAAATGCGAAAAATGAGATTGTAAGATATAAAATATGGCTTGTTGCACAAGGTTTTACCCAAAAACCTAGTATTGATTATGAAGAGACATATTCTCTTGTGGTGGATGCAATTACATTTCTATTTTTAATTAGTCTAGCAATACATGAGAAGATTAAAATGTATTTAATGAATGTAGCTACAATCTATTTATATGGCTCACTTGATATCGATATTTATATAAAAATTCTTTAAAAAAAGTAAGTTCCCTATAGCACACAATTCTCGAAAAATTCTTTCAATCAAATTAAATAAATATTTATATGGATTAAAAGCAATCTGAACACATGTGGTATAACTTTAGTGAATATTTGTTGAAATACGGTTATAAAATGATCCTATATGCCTACGTGTTTTTATCAAAAGATTTGGATCTGAATTTGTTAAACCTGAATATTATTGAAATCCTTGACGAGTTATCAAATGAAATACCCCATACTTTGATATGGTGATAAATAAAGTTGAGCGAATGCAAATTGAGGTCAATTAAAATGTTTAAAAGTGATAAGTGACGAAAGGAGTAGTTTAGGATAAAATATTTCGCAAGTGAGAAAATAATAATAAAATAATAATAATTTCATCAGAGGAGAATTGGTGAGATAAAAGGCGATTCGAAAGTCAAGTGAGGCATAATAAGGTATTTCAGGTACCAAGGAGACAAGATAAAATTTTTAATATATTAATATTTAGCCGGATGTCGAAATTAGTCAAGAAGAAATATCATATGGTTGATTCAAGTGGGGGAGAAGATGACAAGCCCGACTCTATAAAAATAATTGTCATGACATACATGTGATGGATAGCATGTTTGCATGCTAAGAGAGTCCCGAAAAAAATTTACAAAAGTCGGTATTATACCTAGACGTACAACAAAGTTGATTTAAACCTCGAACTAGATCAAATAGAGAATTTATGATGAAATTAAGAATTTTAAAGTCCCAGAATGGTTTAATATGGTGATTCGGAGTTTGAGGATCAATTTGGAGTCAAACCGAAATTTTCGCTATCTAGGGGCAAAATGATCATTTGCCACCTGGGGACAAAATGAAAATTTTTAGAAAAGATTTTTGGCCCCATTTGACTTATTGGAGTAAGATTTGAAGTTTAGAAGTGAAAAATTTTAATTTCAGTATAATTTGGAGTAAAAGGGTAAAATGGTAATTTTACCATCTGGAATCGAAAATTTAATTTTTGAAAGGGTTTTGATCAAATTTAATTATTTGGAGTGTGAAATGAGTATGAGGAGTGCAAATTATGCATTATGGCAAATTTTCAATTTTTGGGGCAAAAATGTAATTTTTGAAAAGTTTGGGGGCAAAAGTGTAATTTTGAAAAATTTGCTCCACCAAAACTTTGGAAAAATCTGGAAATTTCACTTAAGACTTGGATAAGTCAAAGGGAATGCATGGTGAAAAAAATAGGACAAGTGGATGGCTAGAAAAAAAAATGAATTAATAAAATATTTAAAATATGAATAAAATAATATTATTTCATTAAACAATAAAAAGGCATAAAAAAAAATCAGCCCACCCATTCTTCTTCTTCAACATTCGGCCAAGCAAGAAACAAGAGAGAGAAAGGAGAAAACAAAACCCTAGAGAGAGAAAATCAAAGAAAAAGTGTGAATTTTCAAGGAAATTAAGTGAAAAATGTGAGATTTTTTCTATTAAGCTTGAGTTTTCTTATTCCCAAGCATTTCTCTTTATTTTCCATGATTAAATTACATGTTTTCATGATGAATTCAATTCTGAAAAAATGGGTTAGGAGAGAGAAAGTTGTTGGATTTATTTGATTTTAATTTATGTTAGTGTTTTTAGTTAGTTTAGCATATTTAGAAACAAAACAACAAGAAAAGAATTTATTTTCTCCCCCAACCATTAATGGCTGAATTTACCATGTAGTGAGTGAGGATGAGTTTGATTTTATTCTAGGAGAATTGGTTAAGGAATAATGAATTATGAGCCTAGAAAAATAATGGGAATTTTCAGAGCAAAAATACGAATTTTTACCCACTAGGGGTATTTTCGTAATTTGCTGTTGGGACTGATAAGTTGCATCACACTGAGGGACATTAAGTTAATTTGGGTGCAATTGAGGTATAGAAACTAAAAAGAATTAAATTGGAGTTTAAACGAACCCGTTAGGAATTTAATCGGGTGATAAGACGAATTAGGCCAATATCGGGTTTAGATAGTTACCAGTGCATTTTTGCATTCCATATCATGCATTGGTAGTCTAAATTAGTTTAATTTTGATTTAGTACCAACTTAGTGAAATTCTCGATTTTGTACTGTGTCAAGGTGGTGAGTCCTCTAATAAAGGCAAGGAAATTGCATTCGAGGACCAGTAGACAGAGTGCTTCGAAAGTCTGCATTCTAGACATTGTGAGTAAACTTATTATTGTCTTAATTATCTAGAGTAGTTTTATACAACTGTGTGATTTTATGGAAAATGGGTTTAAATGGTAAATTGCTATGTTTTAAGAGAAATTGTAATTTTATAAAATGATTTTATAAATTTTCTAGAAAATCGAATATTGGTTTTGAAAATAGAGTAATTGGAGACTGCTAGTTTGTGTTTCAAATTTATGGTTTTGAATTGAATGGCTTATGATAATAAATGAGCATGAATGGCTAATTTGATTTTGGTGTTAAAATTATTTATACTGTGTTTTCAGCCTTGAGAGGCTAGATTGCGATAAATTGCCATGTCATGCTAGAATGAATTTTATTAAATTGGTGGAGTATATATTAATTATTTATTGCAGAGGGAGTTCCGTGGACCAACCTATTAGAGGGGCACGGTAAACTCCATTATATTATTACCTCGAACGGAGAGGCGCGTAGGGTATCTCCTAGGGTAAAGCTTAGGGTTCACTTCACGCCAAACCACCACGTGAAGGGGAACTCAGCCAACGCCAAGGAACGACTGTATTTTTCTCAAACTAAAAATATATTTTAAGTGTATACAAAATTTTAACAGCCTTGGCGGACTCGGTTGGATGCCCTGCGCAAGGTATCACCGAGTATGAGTTTTGGCACGAGCCAAAGTTTTAAGAAATTCATAAGCCAAGTTGATTACTCGATTTATATGGATTTATTTTATTTGGTTGAAATGAGTTGAATGGTAATGAAATTACAGTATGATGATTTATTTTAATTGTCTCCATTTACTCGACTTTAGATAGTTTAGATGGTATCTGTTTACTCACTGGGATTTTATAATCTCACCACCCTCATTTCCTCACATTTCAGGCTCAGGGAATTCCGTAGTTAGCTGACTTGGACACGGACCTTCATTTGGACTCGAATCGGTAAAAGCTGTAGGTTTCCAGCTTCCGATGCATTTTGAATAGATATGGGCCCATGTGTCACTGTAAAAGAAATTTTATGCTTTGGTTATTTGCTTTATAGTATATATGAATATAATTATCTTTTACGCTATAAGAATTATGTACCGATAGTTTTATGAAAATTATTTTACAAGAAAATAGTTTATTTTATTGAATATTTTTATCATATTCAAATGGTCAAATTTTCACTTCAAATGAACGTTTTAGATACTTAATTTTTTTATCATTAAATATATATTTTCGGCTTACCTACTACATTTTTAGCAAGTTTCGAGGTTTTCGACAAAAATGACGAAAATGTCCCTGTGAGCCAAAAAAAAAAAAACAATATGTTATGTTATGATTTGGAAATGATTTGTAATCCTTCGTATTTTGATTATTTGATAACTATTGCTCACCGGGGAAGTGCGAAAGCTGATACAAGAGCCTTGCGAGGTTTCGATCGACATTCGGGGTGAAGAATGTTTGTCGAGGCTTCGCGGTGGTTGTCACGGGCTCGATGGGGAGTTCCGGGTCGTGACATCAAAAGTCATGGGTCACTTAAAGACTTAGAAAAACAAAGTTTTGTTTGAGTCTTTAGATTGAGTACTTGACAAATAGAAATTTTGTCCATCAATTAAATTATATAGTAAAAGTGCTAAAACAATTCTATATAAAGTACATCCATTGAATTCACTAATAGTTTTAAGGTCACTAGATGTGAAAAACGATCTTTTCCAACCTCATGAGGACGATGAATAACTTCTTGGTTTTGAGGTACCATATCTTAGTGCAGTCAAAGCACTAATGTGTCTTGCTAGCAATAAATGACCTGATATATCATTTGTTATAAATTTATTAACAAGATATAGTTTTTTTCTAACTCGAAGACATTGAAATGAAATTAAACATATACTTTGAACTTTGAGGAACAATGAATATGGGCTTTTATTACTCAAATGTGTTCAAAATCAAATTTAATTGGTTATGCAGATGCATGATATTGATTTGATCTACACAGCACTCGATTTTAGATAGGTTACTTATTCACATAAGGAGGTACAACTATTCCATGGCATTCTATAAAACAAGCTATAGTCATTACTTCTTTTAACCATGTAGAAATTTTAGCAATTCATGAGGTAATAATCGTGAATGTGTCTGGTTAAGATTTATATCTTAACGTATTCGAGAAACGTGTGGCTTATCAACCAAGAAGGAAATTCCAACAATATTATATGAGGATAATGCCACTTGCATAGCTTAGTTAAAGGAAAGATACATTAAAAGCGATAGAATAAAACATAATTTGCCAAAATTCTTCTCTGCCCATGATCTCTTAAAAAAAAGTGATAGTAGTGTTCAACAAATTCGTTCAAGTGACAATCTAGTAGATATATTCACCAAAGTCCTTCTTGCTACAACATTTGAAAAGTTGATACAAAAGATTAGAATGCATCATTTTAAAGATCTTAAATAATACAATCATTAAGGAAGTAAAATACATACTTCACTTTTTTTCTTCATCAAGGTTTTTCCCACTGGGTTTTTCTTGGTAAGGTTTTTAATGAGGCATTATTTTAAAAATGTAATCTTCAAAAGAATTATGTACACTTATTCATTCACTCAGATTTTTTTTCAAAAGGTTTTTTCCTATTAAAGTTTTAACAAGGCATATTATTAATACAATGAATATTCAAGGGGAGTGTTATGAATATATATATATGAATGTCCATTATGTCACGGTCCTAGAGTTCAAACTAAGTCAGGTAGCCAAGACAGGCCAAATAGCCCAATAGGCCAGCATAGGAGTATAATTTGATTTGAATTCTTATATTTGATTATTTATATCTAGATTTGGATTACATTGGGGTAAATTTTGAATTTAATCCATCCAAATCAAATCTCTTAGCATTATCTTTATTTTGTAAATTCTATCTATATAGGGATATATAATTAGCTTATAAATAAGTCTCTTACTTCATTTGTAAATATATACTCTTGAATACGATGATTGCTATATATCTATTAAATATAAGATGAAAACTAATAAACTTGCAATTAATCAATTTGTTATAATTGAAAAGATTGTTGATAACTTTAAATTTTATAAAATGGATATGTATGAATTTATCATTATGTTCTTGAATATTGATAAATTACTATCATCATAGATAAACATCAAGAGTGTTGGCTCCATTAGTTTTTGATGATAATAAAACATTCTCATTTATTTGTGTCTAATACCTTTACTTGAGTGTGTAGGAAATTAATATATGAAATTAATTTATTAACTCTTCAAAGAGTATTTTTGAAAGAAAAAGAGGAATAAAAGCAACAAGATGTAACTGAATAACAAGGAGGAAGCTTATTGGTGAAACAAGGAAGAATGTTGGTTGATCAAAGTTTCAAATTGGAGAAATGGCAGGCTAAAGAGATTGAGAAACAGAATCAACTTAGTCGACCAAGATAGTCAACTAAGTGCTCTCTACCAATATTTGCAAACCAGAAACAAAATCAACTTAGTAGACCAAGTCAGTCGACTAAGAGCTCTCTGTCTACGATTTGAACCAGAGCACTACAAGACAGATTAACAGCTAGAACTCATCCTCAACTGTTTTCAACGAATATAAATTGCCAAACTGCCATCAAACTTGCATCTCCAAGTATAAAAGGGTCTTCCAACAATTAGAAACAAGTTTTAAGAAGCATTGAATGAGATTTGAGCTACAGAAAGTAGAAAAACCAAAAAAGTTTCACTGCACTTGTCTGCACTTAAACGTCTACTCTTTGCATTTGTATTTAGCACTCAATCCTGTACCAATCAGATCAACCAGTGATCATAGGTACCTTATTTTACTACTTCTCTTGTATTCTTAGAGTGAGGAAGTCACTCTAAAGGGTTGTTCAAGCTTGGGATAGCTTGATTGTTGTAGATTGTGGTTGAGCCTTGGAAAACCACATTGGGTTTTAGTTGAGCCGGTGAAAAACTAGTGGTAAAGGTTGTGGCTGAGCTTGGTAAAAGCCATTGTAAAGCTTGGTGAAAGCTTGTGAATTTCACTAGTCCATAGTGGATTTGTGAGAAAATCCTTGGTTGGATAATCAAGGTAGTGGATGTAGGTATTGAACCGAACCACTCTAAGTTGCTATGCATTTTATACTCTACTTTGGTTTTCTTAAGTTTTGAAAATTAGTTTCCAATATTGTTAAGAGCTAAATTGTGTTATTCACCCCCCTCTAGCACATATTATAGGGACCAACAAAAAGAACCTTAAAATATATATAAATAAAGATTTGTTTATGCTTGCAAGTCATCTTCAAATTGAAGAGCAATAGTGTCACGACCCAATTCCTGGGCCATGATCGGCTCATGGGCTCAATGGACATAGCCCACTAAGCCCAAGCAAGCCTATCTATGTGACTCCATTCATTGATTTCATCATTCGTTCTTACCACTGTATTTCGAAGTTCTTACTAACGAGTATGTAAAAACTTTTCTATCGAAACCATATATTCACATTTATATGATTCAAAATAATATCATCCGTGCCATTACATAGTGGCAACATTAAACAATATAAACATCTATTGCTTAAGACATATACACGTCTTAACAATTTACATTACGGCACGTGTGTTCAACAAAAAGGACTTTAGACTTCCAGCGGAGCAACCATAGCGAAGGTGCAGCTACTGGATGTCATTGATACCTACCAAAAGATCGATACAAGTCTACGAGGACACCTCGTCCTAGTTACTAGCTGCCTCTTGATCTGAAAACATGAAGTTGAAAATGGTGAGTGTAAACTCAGTGAGTGAACATAAGAAGGGAACAAGCAATCAATAGGAAGAATTTGGAAATCATGATGCACTTGTTTCAAAAACAATGCAATTGATTTAGTTTCTTACCAAAAACCCCTCATTTCAAACTTTGATTAATAACCTCATAGTGTTGCAAAAACCCATAATCAATCCATGAAGTTAAATGGGTGAAAAGTATATCAAAATCAAGCAAGGTAGCAAGCATGGCAGCAAGTTTCTCGCTGCAACGAAGTTCATTCTCACTACAGTGAGATTCGGGCGACCAAAATAGAAAGTTTCTCGCTGCAGCGAGAAAACAGTGTTAATTTGCATGTTTTTTAATTTTTCTATCATATCTCCCGCTACAGAAGTCCAATTGACCTAATTTTTAGACCATTAGAAATATAAGAGGTAGGGCTACAACTTTTGTGTTTACCACTTTTCTCAGTTCAGATGGGAATATAGTCAAAATCTTCATCGAAGTGAAAGTACTACACCAAAACCCAAGAGTTTTTCACTGCAGCGAGTTGTTGGCTGCCAAAACAGAATGTTTCTCGCTGCAATGAGAAGCAGGGCACCTAAGTGTAAAAAAGACCTCCTTTTCACTAAAAATCCATTTGGTGTTGCCATAAAAATCAATTTGCAAGAAAATGAGAAATTCTCAAGATTCATCATGCCAAATTTAACATGCATTACAACCATAAACCACATTCATGAGCTTTCTATAACACACACAATTATATATACATACATCGTCATCATGTGTGCACTCCCTACTTGCACACTCTATTATCATCATGTGTGCACTCCCTACACGCACACTCTATCATCATCATGTGTGCACTCTCTACTCGCACACTTCAACATCACCACCCAACATCATTCATCAATACACAACACATATTCATAAGATATATACACACCTACCAACATACTATAAAGCATACGGATTCATCCTTATACACATCTCACATTTCACAATATCAAAAATATTTAATCAAGGCTTGTTCCCTGGCACACATTTGCAAAGAAAAGTTTGATAAAATCATTCAAATATCTTGTGCAAACACATTTGCATTCCCAAAACAAGTTTGAAATGCAAGTCCACTCACCAGTATTTCGTTGAACCTTTAGTTGATTCTAACTTCCCTAATGGTCCAAATGGGACGGTGGGGCTTCGTTGGAACCTATCATCACATTAACATCACAATTAACTCAATTCTCATAATTACAAGTTCTACAAGCTATCACCTACTAGTTTCCAAGTGCCATTAAATGGCTATCCATTTTCACTATCCTAATCACTCCAAAGTGAATTTCCAACCTCAACTACCAAAACCCCCACAAGTCTAAACACTAATCATTTTCAACACTAAAAATCAATTCTAGTTCACCACTCACCTTGGTAGCTTTGTGCTTGAAATTCTTTCCAAAAATTTTCAAGCTATTAATAAAGCTTCCTCTTTCTCTCTCTAAAACACCTAACTAGTGAGAGAGAGTATGGAAATAAGATTTTTCAAGGGTTTTAAAGAGAGAGAGTGGAAGAGCACAAAGATTTATGAAAGGGTGCACCAAAAGCATGAAAAGTTGAGCTATTTTGAGGGAGGTTATGGAGGTTCATATCAAGCTTCCATGGAGGTTGGAAGCAACGTGAAAGAGAAGAAAAAGAAGAAGAAAAGCTGCTGGAGAATGAAAAAGCTGCTAGAAGAAAGAGATATTTATAGCCCATGCTTATCCACTACACTTAAATTACCAAAATGCCCCTCCACAAATTAGCTTGTTCTCCTCCAATCCTTTATGCAATCTTTTTACTCCTTTGACATTGGGACAAGGTCCATAATGGTCTAGAAATGTTCGGGTTCATGAAAACTTAAAAATTTTGACCCGATGTGAAAAATGACCATTTTGCCCCTACCGTGAAAATCATCACCATTTTTATTTTCTTCGTCATTTTATCCATATTTTCATCATTCATTTATGCCTTAGGCCTACTTAGGCCTTAATATTATTTAAAACTTACTTTTAAGGGCTTACTAAGGAAATGACGAAATTACCCCTGATCAGGGATATCGCATGTACTTCTTCTATCTACGAGTCTATAAAGGTCAAGGTCATACAAATAGTGTAAGGAACATGAGAAAGAACAAAAGACTCAAAGTCAAATGCTCGAGAGATGGATGAAGGACAAAAGACTCAAAGTCAAATGCTCGAGAAATGGATGAAGGAAAGTCCAACAAATCCACAAAAAAGAAAGAATTTTATGATAATGCCTAAAAATCCAAGAAAGAAAAGAGTGCATGTTTCCATTAGGGAACAAGGTCTTCCATAAAAAAAAAAATACTACTTTTTCAAGAAAAAGAAGAATGTATTGGTAGCAAGTAGATAAAACTTTGTTGCGATAATATTTGAAATTTATGTCTTGGAAGATAATGAGGCATAGTGGGTTGATTTAGTAGCTAGAAAATATTATTGTAAAGACAGGTTTGTTCTACCCAATGGATGAATATATGTTGAAAAGAGTTATGTATACAAAGGTATGTTTATAATCATTTTATTAGTAATTATAAGAATAAAATGATTATTTTTCTTATATGATTACTTGATTATTAATATCATAGCTTATGACATATTAATTATAAAATAATGCTTGCTATGTCTAATTCATAATTAATTCTAGATATTGATAACATGTAAACAATAAAACTCACATGCTTACTAAGTTTATTAATCCATCTTCTATTGTTGGTAGTTCTAAATGTTTGAATTGGTACATAATGTTAAATGTGGTTCACATAACTCACTCTCATAGGAGGAAAGAAATATTATGTGCTTTTATTAATGATTATTTAAGATTTGCTATGTTTTGTATATTGCATTCTAAAGTGAAATGCTTAATAAATTTAAGATTTATAAATCAGAAATTGAATTATATTGTGAATCTTTTATCAAGTGCTTAAAATTGAATAAAAGTGGAGAATACTATAATACAAATTAGTTTGAATCCACCAATGTAGTCAATAAATTTAAGCATTTTACACACCATGATAAAATGGTATGGTAGAAAGGAAAAATAGGATCTAAATCGAAATGACAAATGTGATGTTGTCATACTCGAATCTTGGATAAGGTTTTTAGGGTGAAATTTTATTAATAGTTTGTCACATATTAAATAGGTGCTTCAAAAGAAAACTAAGATAATCCCAAATGACCAATAAAAGAAAAAGAAGCCAAATCTTTATTATTTGAAGGTTCGGAGATTTCAGAATTCAAAAGAAAGAAATTAGGTGAAAAAGGAATAAAATGCATATTCATAAGCTACGCATAGCACAGTAAAGCATATAAATTCATGATAATTGAACCAAATAATTCAATTTTAGTTTACAATGTTTTCGAATTAAGAGATGTAATTTTCTACAAAAATAAATTTACATATATTTCAAGACAACTATAGTCATGACAATCCATTCAACCAAATGAAATTTTACTAGAACAAATTGAAAATAGTGATGAATTTTGTCTAAAATAAGGAAAAATATAACTATTAGAAAGGTAAAAGTCTTTGGACCAGATTTCTATATTTTTCTTGTGGAAATGATGGATGAAAATATAAATAATAAAGTTCCTTATTATTTTAATATGGAATAAGATCCAATTACATATGGCAAGATAATAAATTTTCAAAATACTTTATTATGGAAAAAGCAATTAACTATGAAATAGACTCAATGGAAAATAACACTTAGATTTTGATTTATATTTCACCTAGTTCCAAACCAATAGGTTAGAAATAAATTTTCAAAGAGAATAATGAAGGTGAATGACATAATTGACAAGTTTAACGTGAAGTTGATAGTGAAAGCCTTTATAGAAAATTAAGAAATTGACTACTTTGATATTTATGCTTCATTGTTAGAATTGCTAAACTTAGACTTTTAATTTCATTTGCCTTAATTTATAATTTGGTAATTTACCAAATGGATATAAATATCACTTTTGTAAATGGTGAGTTAGAGGAAGTCTACATAAACTAATCGAAAGGGTTTATGTTTTAGGGCAAGAGCATAAGGTTTGTAAGCTTGTCAAATAGTTATATAGACTTAAATAAGCACCAAAATAATGACATAAAAAATTTGAAGAAGTTGTTTTAGCCAATTACTATAAAATAAATCAGTTTGATAAGTGTATATATAGCAATTCCATACTGATAAAAGAGTTATAATTTACTTATATTTGGATGACATGCTAATATTTGACATGGATTTGGAACAAGTTGAAAAGATAAAGGAATTTTTGTCAAATAATTTCATAATAAAAAATATGAGTGTAGCAAATGTTATTTTATAAATTAAAATATTTCAAGATGAAAATGACATAACTTTGTTACAATTGCACTATATTAAAAAAGTGCTCAAAATGTTTGATCTTATTAATTGTATGTACCAGCACACCCATGGATCCTCAAATAAAATTAATACCTGATATTGGTAGGATGGTTGATCAATTGCAATATACAAAAATAATTGGTTGCCTAATGTATGCAATAATGTGTATAAAACCAGATATAGCATTTTCTATTGAGAAATTAAGTAGGTACACAAGTAATTTCCGTAACTTGCATTGACAAGCAATAAATAGAATACTTAGGCACTTATAGAAAACAAAAAATTATGATCTTTGTTGTAATAAATATACAACAATGCTAGAAGGATATTCAAATGCTAGTTGGATTACAAGTTTGTAAGATCATGCTTCCACAAGTAGATGTACTTTCACGCTTGGTGAGAGTGATATTTTTGGGGATTTCAAAAAAGAAACATGTATAATAGATTCCACTATGACAATCAAATATATTACATTGGCTACGACCAATAAAAAACCGATACTTAAAAATTCATTATGTTATGTACCTTTGTAGCCTAAAACAATTTCTTCAAATTTTATCCGTTGTGATAATGAATTAACTTAGCTAGGGATGTGTAAAATGGAAAGTCTAGATATATTGAGTTAAGATATAGTTATATTTGACAGTTAATTTTAGATTGAGTGATTACTATTGTTAGCTTTAAAATTATTATAGTTTTGATTATGACAAAATGATGAAATTTGCTTGAATATTATTTAAGTAATCTTTGACAAATTCTTGAAATGATTTAACTCCCATACATTTATTCTTACATAGACACAAGCTTGACTCTTGAAGTTATTGAACTATATCTATAAGCTTGTATGACTTAAGTATATGAGTGCTTATGATTCCTATTCATTAAAGTTTGATTTAAAGATTAAATGAAAATCTAGATGCACTCATTAAGGGGGAGTTTTGAATATCTTTTTTAATGATGGAAAAAAAAGGAGAGAAGGAAAGTAAGTTAAATTGAGTGTGATAGGTTTCCATGTTTAAGTTATGTGTGTGATGCTTAGTTAGGATTTTATTGAATATTAAGTGCTAGTTATTATGGATATTCAATATATCTTGCTTAGTTACTGTGGGCATTGTATTATCTTATTTAGCTGTTATGGATTTAATAAATAGTTTATTGCAAATTTTTAAAGAAAACTAGATGCATTGACTAAGGGGGAGCAACTCATTATGCATAAAGATTTGAAGCATTCATATTTGAACATAGACATTGCACTTTTAATCTAGGAGTGTTTTGTCATCATCAAAAATAAGAGAAAAAGAATGTTGACTCTATATGTTTTTGATGATAGCAAAATATTCACATTCATTTGTGTCTAATGCCTTTACTTGAGTGTGCAGGAAAATTAATGTATGAAATTAATAAATCAATCTTTCAAAGAGTATATCAAAAGAAAAAGAGGGATAAAAATAACAAGATATAACAGTCTAACAAGGAGAAAGCTTATTGGTGAAACATAGAAGAATGTTGGTTGACCAAGTTTCAAATTGGAGGAATGGCGGGTTGAAGAGTTTGAGAAACAGAACCAACTTAGTCGATCAAGTCAGTTGACTAAGTGCTCTCTGCCAAAATCTACAACCTAAAACAGAATCAACTTAGTCGACCAAGTCAGTCATCTAAGAGCTCTCTATCTGCAAATTGAACTAGAGCATTACAAGACAGATTATGTAAAACCCGACCCTATAAATACATGTCATGACATACATGCACTGAGTAGCATGTTATTATGCTAGGAAAGCACATAAGAAAAGACGAAACCCGATATCGTACCTAACGGTACACTTGAGTTGATTTAACCTCGAACTAGTTCAAATAGGAATTGTAGGATGAAATTTAATATTTTATAGTCTAGGAATGACTAAAAATGATTGTTTGGAGTTCGAGGGATCATTTGGGGTAAAATTGGAAATTTTGATGTTCAAGGGCAAAATCGTCATTTTGCCACCTAAGATAATAATTTGATCATGGAGTGAAATTTTTGACCAAGATTAACTATTTGGAGTATAATTTAATGATAGGAAGTGAAAAAGTTTAATTCTGGTGATTTTTGGAGTGTAGGGCAAAATCGTAATTTTGCCACCCGCGGACAAAATTTGAGATTTTGAGAGAATTTAGATCAAATTTGACAAATTGGAGAATGGTATGAGTATAAGGGATGAAAAATATGTCTATGGGCAATTTTTCAGTTTTTTGGGCAAAAATGTAATTGTTCACTTTTACGGGGGCAAAAGTGTAAATTTCAAAAATTACTCCACCAAGACTTTGGATAAGTCTGAGAATTTTATCTAAGCTATGGATATGTGGGACAAGTGTATGGTGAAAATTTGGAAACAAATGGATGAAATTTTAAAAATGGGCCAATGGGAAAGTGACACGTGACATTTTTTTAATGAAATAATATTATTTTAATGAAAAGTCAGCCCATTTAAACCCCATTTTAAGTGCTGGCCGGCCATAAGGAAGAACAACAGAGGAAATAGAGAGCAAAGGAAGAAAAAAAGAAAAACCAAAGAGAAACAAGAAAATTCAAAGGGGAATTCACGGTTTTCGACCGTTTACACGTCTAACGGTAAGATTGTTCGATTTTAGCTTGATTTCTACCTTTCCTATGCCTTTATTTCCATTTAGCATGCTTGAGGAGAGAGATCAAAAAGTGATATCAAGGGCTGGATGAAATTCTAGGGGAGAGAAATTGAAATTTTTAGGTTTTGATTTTTAGTTAAATTGATAGTTTTAGTTAGTTAAATGTGTTTAGAAATTAAATTGGACAAGAAATCATTAAATTTTCACAATACCCACTCTTGGCTGGATGCTCAATGCTGTACAATGATGATGAATTGATTTTATTCTAAGGGAAATGAAGAGAAAATGATGAAAAACGATTAAACGTGATAGAAAAACAAAGTAGAAAATTAACTGAGTTAATGTCCCATTTTTGGCCGAATTTTTCAAGGAAGGGAGTGAGCTGATTTTGTTGTTTTTAGAAGGTTATTGGCTTATATTTAATGGTTAGAAATGTTGGACAGAGAATGGGATGATTTAGAGCTAAAATGGAGCGCGTTAGCAATTTATCGGGCAAAGTGCCAAAAATAGGTTAATACCGCGTTTAAGCCGTTTTAGGCTATTACATTTCATACCATGCATTAGTATAGGATTTAAGTTAATTATATAGTGATTTAGCATCAATATGATGAATTGTGTAAATTTTTGTAATGTGTCTAGGAGGAGAGCCTTCCGGAAAAGGCAAAAAAGTCGTACCCGACAAGTAGTGATCGGGGCGCTTAGAAAGCTTTTAGTTTGTACAAACGGTGAGTAAACTTATTATTATTGCAAATTATCTAGAGTTTATTTTTAAATGCCCTTTATGTATTTTATGAAATGAAAACGAGATTAAAACGGGATTTTTGATGTTTTAGGAATAAATGTGACAAATAAAAATATATTGTATTGATTATGAAATTGAGTAATTGGAGGCTGCAAATTGACTTGAAAAATATATATTTTCCTAGGAATGGCTTATGAGAAATGAGTATATGTGGCTATATTTTGTGAGTGCATTGGGAAATTTATATAAGTTGTTTTTACTATACAGGTTGGATAAATAAATAAAAGCCACGTTATACTGTCGAAATTTTATTAAAATTGGTGGGTTAGTCACTGCAGTGACGGGTTTTCGTGGACTGCCTATTAGAGGGGCACGGTAAACCCAGTTATATAGTTACTCCGGTTGTAGAGGCGAGGAGGGTAACTCCCGAGATAGTATTAGAGCTCACTTCATGTCGAACCCCCACGTGAATGTGTAACTCGACCAACGCCAAGGGACGACTTGTTTTAAAAATAAAAATGTGTTTCACGTGTGAATATTTTAACACCCTTGGTGGACTCGGTTAAATGCCTCGGCCAAGGTATCCCCGAGGATTAGTTTTGGCTTGAGCCTTGTTTTAATAAAAGACATAAGCCTTAACAACTGTTTTGGTAAATTACAAATATTTTATGGTTTAAGAAATAAATTGAAAACATTATGAAATGGGTTGAAATTTGTTGTTTAAACTTGCCTCCATTTTACTCGCCTTTAGATATTTATGATAATGTCTGTTTACTCATTGGGATTTTATAATCTCACCACCCTCCTTTCCACCCATTTCAGGTTCAGTATAGACTGTAGATAGCTGATCTCATCGAGGACTACCATTGGATCTGCATTTTCCAAACCGTAGGTTCACAGTCCTCTTTACTTTTGTTTATTCGGGGGCCCTCTTGTTATTGTAAATTAAATTAAATATTTTGGTTTACTGTATTTCAGTATGTATAAATTTATTTAGCTTTTACGCTATAAAAATTATTCACGTATAACTCTATAAATATTGTTTTATAAGAAAATAGAATATTTTCCTTAATATTTCTTTTATTTTCTTATTATATTCAAATAATCGTAATTTTGTTTTAAATGAAGATTTTAGACTTTTAAACTCATTTTGAATATGAATTATGTGTTTTGTACTTGTATATTACGTTTTAGCCAGTTTCGAAATTTTTGAGAAAAAAATGACCAAAATACCCCTGTGTGGCGAAAATTTTATTTTGATTGTTTTTTATCTAAAATAGTATATATTCTCTAAAAACTCGATATTTAACAATGATTGCTCACAGGAAAGGAAAGAAACTGATATGTAAGCCTTGCGGGGTTCCGGTTGGCATTCCGGATAATGAGTGTTAATCAGGACGTCGCGGCGATTGTCATGGGCCTGAGGGAGGTTCCGGGTCGTGACAGATTAACTGCTAGAACTTATCCTCAACTATTTTTAACGGTCATAAATTGTCAAATTGCCATCAGAGGTGTTTCTCCAAGTATAAAAGGGTATTTCAATGGTTAGAAATTAGTTTTTTCAAAGAATTGAAGGCTTCCAAGTGATATAAAGTTGAAAAACCATAAAATCGTCTCTGCACCTTATTGCACTTAAACGTCAATCTTTGTAATAGTGTTCAGCACTTCATCTTGTACCATCTAGATCAAGTAAGTGATCATATGTACTTCTTTATTTCTTCTCTTCTTGTACACTTAGAGTGAGCGAGTCACTCTAAGGGATTTATTCAAGCTTGGATTGCTTGATTGAGTGTAAAAGTTCCAACTTAGCCTAGAAAAGTTGATTGTTGGGTTTTGGTTGATCCTGGTAAAACCATTGTTGTAAGTTATGGTTGAGCCTTTGAAAAACCACCTTGGGTTTTGGTTGAGCCCGTAAAAAACCATTGTAAAAGGTTATGGTTGAGCCTTTAAATAATCACTTTAGGTTTTAGTTTAGCCTGTGAAAAACTAGTGAAAAAGGTTTTGGCTGAGCCTTGTAAAAGCCATTGTAAAGCTTGGTGAAGGCTTGTGAATTTCACCGGTTATTAGTGGAATTGTTGGAAAAATCCTTGGTTGGATAATCAAGGTAGTGGATGTAGGTCTTGGACCGAATTACTATAAATTACTGTGCATTGTCTACTCTGTTTTTATTTTTTTTGTGCTGAAAATTAGTTCCTCATCTTGTCAAGAGCCAATTTATGCTATTCACCCCCCTCTAACACATATTATTGGGACCAACATCTATAACGTTCTGAGATCATGAAAAAATTTGGCATATCCTTTGATGAAAAGTCTTGCTAGAGATTTTATAAATGAGATCTCAAAGGGAACATGACTCAAGCTCATAAATTAAAGTCACCCATGGTGGAACCTTAACTCAACACTTGGTATAACGTCAAGTCTTAAGTTCAATAAGACAAAATACATTATTTGCATGTGGCTGGTAGCACTATAAATATGATATATAATATTTTCATCCCAAGTAAGTTACTAAGTACACATAATGGTAAGAAATTGACAAGTAATATAATCTTAATAGACCCATAACATAAATTTGTTAAGAGTGCTATGGTTATAGGGGCACTATTGATTAGATCTATTTATGTGAGTGTGAAGTGTAACCTCTTCTAGAAATTCAAGAGTTTGGCTTTAAAAGCACTAACAAAAAAAGGATGATGATGGCTAGCCACAAAAGTGTGGCAAGATAGTTTAGATTCATTGAGTGTTGAAATCATTGAGTGAGATGTGTTTAATTAATAAAATGAAATAACTAATTCAAAATATAATCGACCATGCAATTTTAGTTAACTTTAACATGTTTTCACTAAATAAAAGTTCAATCAAAAGACACTTTCATTTATATAATTGATCATTTCCAAGATTATAAAAAATCTAGATTTATTTTGAACATGTTGGGATTGTTGCACATTTTCAACAATAATAGTGTGGGAACATCTCACATCAAAAAAATAGAAGGAAAAACAAGTCCTTTGAATAGTTATGTCTATTCAAGTAACTATGTTTATTCAAATAATTACATTTGTTCAAATAATTATGTTTGTTCAAAAGGTTATGTGTGTAGAAACAAATATATTTTTTCTATAAATAAGACATTTTGGTATAGAAACAATATCAATCAATCTCTTCTCCATTTCTTCATATTCTCCAAATTGTTTTTATACAATTGCATTACTAAAAAATTTTATAGGAGTTTAATAATCATGACATACACTGATAAGAGTTTAATGGATTGATTTTGTTAATACAAAGCGCAATCAATCATTGAGCTACTATAATCTTCTTGCACAACAACGATATGAGCGAATAAAACCTTACAACAATTGACTTTGGCAAAAGAACTCGACAATACTGTCTCAAAAATTTGGAGATGGATATAATGTTTTGGGTGCTATGCTGCAGAAAAATGCTCCAATTCTATTGAAACAATGACCAAAACTGATGCTTCAAGTGGAAGATTTGAGAAAAAAAAAGTAAGACAAGGTTACCCCTTTATATTAAAGGGTTCTCTCTACTTTGATTGAAGAAGATGAAAATAAAGAAATTTACCACCACAACGAAGCAAATAATATGTATCTGCACTATGCAAGTGATGATTCCCAAATAGATGTCAAATCTAAAGATAGGGACAGAATGGAATCTGAAGTTGAGTCAACTGCAGATTTTCAATGTCAAAAGAACTCTTAGTTAGACAAATTCTTTTATGATGTGAATGTTGTATCTAACACATTTAGGAACTCTTGCATGTCTAATTCATTACATAGTAGTGAACAGTGGTTGGGAGATGATTTTTCCCATTCGGAGATGGGGCTTGTGAGCGAAATATGTTCAACTGACTGGGGTCAGCTCCAACCTAAGGATGATATCAGTTTATGTGTATGGATGACAAGCTTTTAGAGGAATTACACAATATTGGTCTTTATCTAGGGACTTTTCCTGATTTGGTAAAAAGAAAGAAAGCAAAAAATCAAAGATTTGTTGAACTTAATGAACGTCTTTGTCAACAATTTGGAAAAAGAAGAAAAAGTTAGGGAAGATTGATAAAGCCATTCAAAATGGAGAGATGCAGATAGAAAGAACATCGAGCATGTTGCAAAGGATCAATTAATCCATATGGCTTACAAAAAACATTTGGCATGTCGTGGGAGTAATTCATCAAAAATCGCAGTTTGTAAGGTTTCAAAACATGTTGCATTGGCTTTCATCAAGTGAACTCTTGATAGATGTCCTAAATATGAATATAAGTTGTTTTAGCAAACTTGCTTTGCAAAATGTCATGTTTTTGTACCTCCATGTAGCAATAAAGCAAAATCTATTGATTGTATTGGCTTCAAAACTACTAACAATTCTTATAATGAAGCTTCAAACCATCAAGCAGAAGTTAAAGGCCTAAGTGTTGTTTCTAGTAATTTTAAGAGGTATGATATTAGTTCAAATGCTCTTCCATTTGTTCACTCATTTGAACATACTGTTTCCAACTATGAATTTATGTTAAACAAAAGGAGGAAGAAGGCAGTACTGATTGACGATGTTATTGGTAGTGCTTCTTCTAGGGTAATGTCAACTCTTGATGGCACTATTAGTGGAGTAAGGGGAAAAAGAAGTGATAGAGATAGGGATCAAAGCAGAGATAATTTAAGAAATAACTTTGTGTCTGGGGCTAGTTGGGCATCATTGGATGGTTCTACCGATGATAGGGAAACGAAAACAAAGCCTAAGCAAAAGAACAATCATTTATCAACTTCAAGAAATCTACCTTTAAGTAAAAAGAAATCCAATGAATTTCCCACATTTGACCATGTTTTTGGCCTATTTGAGTGCCACGTCTTGGGTATTTCTAGCTAATGCATGGCAATGGGAATAGCTAACAAAGCTTTGATCCTCGGTAATTTTTTTGGCATGTTTTGCATTTATTATGGACAAAATAGGCTTACATCATGGGGTGGGGTTTGGTTTTCCCTATGGCCCAACAAAACATCAGTTCTACAATATGAATCCAACATGTTGGTTTCCCCACCATTCTTCAGCACTCATTTTCTATATAAAACAAACACCTTATATTTCTCACCAAATTAATATTAATCTTCTTTGGCGTGTTTGGGTCAAAGCTTGGATTCCACGCGGACAAATTTGGTTGGTGTCTTTTTTTGGCATTTAAAGGAAAAAAAATATACGTGGTGTCACGACTTGGAACTCCCGTCGAGCCCGTGACGACCGTCGCGAAGCCTCGATAGACATTCTTTCCCCGGATGCCCTTCGAGACCTCGCAAGGCTTTTGTACTAGTTTTTCCACTCCTTTTTTCTTTTTTTTTTAATAATAAAATAAAATAAAATATTAATTAAAATAATCTATTTTAATGCAAAACAATATATATATATTGTTGAAACATCAAAAATTAATTATCTGCACATAAAAACAAAATAAATTTATACATACTGTTATATAGAAAACTAGAGTATGCAATTTAAATTACAATGACACGTGGGCCCCAAATAACTGAGAAGGTTTAAGTCTATAACCTAGCTTTCTAGGATGCAACTCCGAAATTTACTTCTTGATGCAATTGACAGTCTACTGCCTATTCTGAGCTTGAAAAATGTATAGGAAAAAAGGGTGAGATTATAAAATCCCAGTGAGTAGATAAACATCATCAAAATAATCTAAAGCCGAGTAATAGGAGACAATATAAAAACATTGTATCTCAATAATGTTCATAACGCAAAATTTGCTCAATCTATACCAAACAATTTCTTTTCATCAAATTTCTCAACTTATGAATTTCACAAAATTGGCCCCTGCCAGAATCATTCTCGTGGGTACCTTCGTCAAGGTATCCCACTGAGACCGCCAAGGCTGTTTATTGTCACACACACAAACACATTTCACCTCTGACAACACAGTCGTTCCTTGTCATTGGCTGAGTCTCACTTTCACGTGGTGGCTAGCGTGAAGTGTACTCAAATCCTACCTCGGGAGTTCTCCTACGCATCTCTCCAATCGAGGTAAGCTCAATAATTGGGAACCGTGCCCCTCTAATTAGGCTACCCCACGGAACCCCCATCACTGCAGTGCCCACTTTATAATCCATCAACCAATAAAATCACAATAGTATCACATGACTCACTTCACACATTCAAGGCAAATCAAAGCAGTTCACATATTCTTTAAATCATAAAAATAACCAGTCATACCCACATTTATCATAAGCCATTTGATGTAAAATCATGAATAAACAACACAATCATAGTATAGGTCTCTAATTACTCTATTTTTTAAATCATTATTAAATTTTCAAAAATTTTATAAAATTATTTTATAAAATCCCATTTTCCCATAAAACACATAATTTTCCAATTAAACCATTTTTTCATAAAATCACACAATTAAATAAATCTACTCTAGATAATTAAGACGATAGTAAGTTTACTCACTGTACTAGGAGTAGATGTACTCCTATTCTCGGTCCTCGAGTGCAGTCTTTTACCCGTATCAGATAGCTCACCACCTACCACAATACATGACACAAAAAAATTCAATAATTTGTGTCAAATCAATATATATTATTTCAGGCTATTATCCATTCGTATGCACTAGATAGGGTGTGAAATGTTTGGACAATCGCTTAATTACGGTGTCCGACCTAACTCACTTATACACGGTGTAAATTTCTAAAATCTTCAATTCAACTCCAATTCCATCCATTTCAATTTCAATTATCCAATTATATCCACAATACCTTAATGACTATGAATGTGGTCCAATTCATCAGTTCGGATCACAAATTACGCTTTTACCCCTAGTGGGTAAAATTTTCAAATTTTGCATCAAAAATTCCCATTTAATTTCCAACCTCATAATTCATCATTTTTCCATCTAATTCTCTTAAAATAAAGTCAACCTCATCCTCACACACCATTGGCTAGATTCGGTCTAGAGAAATTCATGGAGAAAATGAATATTTTTCTTGTTGTTTTACTCATAAACATGCTAAACTAACACTAAACACTAACATAGTTCAAAATCAAATTAATCTAACAACTTTCTCTCTCTAAACCCATATGATCAGATTTGAATCCATCATCAAAACACATAATTTAACCATGGAAAATAAGGAGAAATGCATGGAAATGATAGATCTTAAGCTAAGCTTGAAAAATCATACCTTTAAACACTTGATTCCTTGAAAAATCACACTTTTTCTTTGAATTTTCTCACTCTGGGGTTTGTTCTTATTTCTCTCTCTCTCCTGCTGGTTTTGGCTGACCCTCCCAATGAAGAATTCTCAAATTTTCAAGCCTTTTAATAGGCTTAATAAAATATTATTATTTTATTTACCTTTTGAATATTTATTATTTTATCTTTTTCTACCACTCAATCGTCTTCACTTATCCATGTCTTCCATGAAATTTCTAGACTTTCCAAAGTTTTGGTGGAGCAAATTTTTAAAATTTACACTTTTGCCCCTGTAAAAGTGAAAAATTACATTTTTACCCCAAAAATTGAAAAATTGCCAAAATGCATAATTTTCACTCCTTATACTCATATCATGCTCCATTTAATCAAATTTGATCTAAATTCTTTCAAAAAATTCATTTCGTCCTCGAGTGGCAAAATTACCATTTTGCCCCTATACTCCAAAAATACCAAAAATTCATATATTTTCACTGCTAAATCCTCCAATTGTACTTCAATACTCATATCGTACTCAAATATGTCAAATGGGGCTAAGAAAATCTTTTTTGAAAATTTTCATTTTGTCCTCAAATTGCAAAATGACCATTTTGCCCCATAACCGGTCAATTTTCCTGATTGATTTTAAATTGATCCTCGAATTCCGAATCACCATTCTAAGTAGATTTTGGGGTTTCAGAATTCTCAAAATCTTTTTAAATTTTTCATTTGAACTAGCTCGAGGTATAAATCAACTTCACAGCACCTCTAGAGGCAATACCGTCTTTTGTCGATTTCTCGAGCTTCCTCAATATACAAACATTCTATCGAGCATGTGAATGACATCATAATTATTTACAAAGCAAGGTTTGACACGTGGGACCATGTCTTGCGAAAGAAAAAGCTTTCAGTCTTAGGTCAGATGTTGGGTTTGGGAAAGAAAAAGTTTTCAACCTTGGGTCAGATGTTGGTTCATTCGTTGCTTTGTCTTGGTTTTCCCAATTTTTGCTTGTGTGATATAGCCGCATGTGTGCAACGGCTTTAGCCCACATGCGTATTTTCAAAAGTGTTTTTTTTTTTTGCGGCTATGTATGTTGATAGTTTAGCTCATCGGGGAAATGGTTTCAATCGATTTCCTTTATACGATTTAATATGTGGGTGGCTGAAATAGGTGCTTTGTTTAATTTTGGCCACTCGATGTAGTACCATCTTCTCCAAGTCTTTCATACATTTTGTCCCTTGGTTTTGTTGAATTAGGTGAGAATATTTTTGGCTTTTTCGAAGTTTTCTTCCATCATTTTTTGCTTTCGATTGTTTAATCTTACCTTCTTTGCTAAACTTTTCGTTCTTTCTTCTGTTCTTTAAAGGGTTGTTTCTGGTTTCCTTTTTCTTCAACTTGTTGTGATTTTGCTTTCAAAGGTCATTCTTTGCTACTTCTATTGTTAATAGATTTTTGTTTTATATGTGTATTTGAAACTGAAACGTGAATAAATTAGTTTCGTTGTGTTTTGAGTTTGCTAGTTTGTGTTTGGAAACAACAGATTCTTTGTGTGTGTATTTGAAACTGAAATGTGAATAAATTGGTTTTATTTCTTGGTATATGCCCTTGAGCCAATTGGATTAGTCAAGGAATATAAATTGTCATTTATTGCATACTTAATCGCATAACTATATATGATAGTGGTTTTTCTTCATGTTAGTGCAATAATAAGGAGTTATTAAGTACAAATTGGATGAAGCCCATGGAACATAAAGGCCTTGCAAGAGAATTGTAAAGTTGTTACAATTATGAGATCACTATGCATCAAAGCCATGTTCTTAAAATTGTTGATGGTCATTGTATTGTCAAGATAGGGCATTGACAATGCTCAAAGACTGGTACATGTTAAGCCTCCTTATTTGGAAAGTAAGTAATAGATCTCATAAATTGAAGTATATCAGATGCTTGAGGATAATATGTAGGTGCTTGTTAAAGAACAAGTTCATTGAACATGACCCGCTATGAGAACTCCATTTGGTATTTCACTCAAGTGTCTATGGAATATGTTCTCATGTGATAATCATGCAACTAATCCTTGAACTTCAGACAGCAAGTCATCTTGTATGAGGAATGACATACTTTGATTTCACCTCTATGGGGTCTAGAGGCAACCAGATGCCTAAACAGGGTGTTTTTAGGCATGCCATGAAGCATTTGAATGTGAATGAGTGGTCAAGAGAGGATCATCACCCCAAGTGATATGAGGGGATGTATCTCACTTGTTCTCAATTCTTGATTAACTTGTATAAAGTCTTTGGCCAAAGCATGATGAATTTAAGGAAAGTTAGTTTCTTAAATTCATAAGGTTACTCATGATTTATGAGAACTAATATGGAATGTTATAAGTAGACACTAAGCCATGCTTTATGACATATCTAGGATATTTGATGAAAAGATCGTATTGCACTGATAAGCTTATCACTGAAGGGTTTTGTCAAATTTTTTAGTTGACTCTTTAATATTTGGGTGGTCTGATGTATTGCTATATGCCGCTCATGATATATAAATATAAATCAATTATCAAATTGATATTTGATTGGGATTTATATTCATTGCCAACATGTTAAAAGCCTAATAGGTCACACACATTAAGTGACATGATTGAGATTAAGTAAGGATAATCAATTAAGTTGGACTTATTTGGAATAGACCAAAATAAAGTGGAAAATTAATTGAGTTCACAAGGACTTAATTAAATTAAAATACAACTATTGTATCTAGGGTTACAACGTAGTTTAGCTATATAAATATGTTATGTTAGCAAATTAAAACTCCAAGCCTCCAGCGTTTCATAAAATAAGAAAAAAATAGTTTTCTTTGCTTGACAAAAATAAGATTTGGTAAGTATTTTTTATCTTTTTGTTTTAGAAACAAAACTTGCTAGCAAAGGTAAAATCCTACCTTTGAGAAGGTCTTATTCGGTCACTGTGTGGATTACTGTTAGAGGCCAAACATTTGGGTAGCTAAAGATTTGACAAATCCTAAAGGTGAAGAAGCAAAGATTTTGGTTGTAGGATTTTAGACTATCTTATTCTCTTTTCGGGGTTTCTTGGTTCATCACAAGCATTTTTGATTCAATTGGCTCTTGATTACAATATCTAGAGCAAGGTATGTAATTCTTAAACTTATGAATAGTCATAACTTATTTAAAAATTACATGAAAGACACAAACATTGATCTTGTAGGATTCGGTTGTTTCTCTAATTAAATGCTAGTTTCTTATTTCGTTGTGTTATATTTTTATTTCTTGATTATTTTTATGTTTGAACATGAGGTCGAATCCCAACATTATTGTGTTTTAAGTTTGCTGGTTTGCGTTTAGAAACAACAAATTCTAACTGTGCTTCTTAATATTTGGTTTTTTTTTCTTTTTGAGGCTTGGGGAGTTTGTTGGTTTGTGTTTATCCAGGATCTTGTCTTAGATTGTAAACAAGAAGGATAAAGATTTATTTTTCTATTCTTTTTTGGGCTTGGGGAGGGAAAGTATGAGAGAAATAATATGCTTAAATTGTCTTTAAAATCTATGCTAGTCTTGATTGATGTATTCATTATTTTAAAAGGTCTAAAGCCAACAAAGATATCTAATTATCCACGATCCTATCTGTAACACCCTCAATTTTTTATGTAAACCAAGAATGATTTATGAAATATGTGGAGTCTTGAGGACTTTGATGATAAGATGTGTATGCTTAGTGCTTAAGAGTGTACATATTGACACTTAGGCAAAACTTTGAGGAAACATGTGATAAATCTCATAATTTGAGGTTTTGATTTAAGTTTGATGTTATGTTTGTTGATTTATGTGCATGGGATTCATTTAAATGAATGATTTGAGGTGTAATATTAACCAAGAATAATATTTGGAATGTTAAACTTGGACTTTGGAGTTTTTGGGAAGCTTAGAACTGCCGATAAGGGTAAAAGTATCAATACATCAAAGAGGAAAGGCAAAAATAAAAAGGGATTTCGGGCCATTTCACCCTACTCTTTCTCTCAACTCTTTCTCTACCTCTCTTTTTCTTAAAAGTCCAAAACCCTAACCTTCCAAATTGAATTTCTGAGCAATTTAGAGCTATTTGGAGCTTGGGAAACTATCATGGAGGTAAGATTTAATGTTTTTACCGATTATTTTCCAATTTAATTGGTTAATAACTTTGAATCTGACTTTTCTCCAGATTTGGTATTTTTCCCTCTTTAGCTTGGATTGGGGAATTTGGAGCTAAAACTCATGCAATCCGACTTTCAAGGTATGGGTTTAGTTCATTAATGAAGGATTTGAGATTAAATAGTAGGATTGCTAAGATTTAGTTAATTGTGTGCAAAGCTGGCATTTTTCAAAAGTCAGGAATAATTAATCTTTTGATGCTTTGATGTGTTTGAAGGGAGAAATGAAGTTAAATAAACTCATTGACAAGCTAGTTGACGATTGGAGGCTAAGGATTGAAGCTTGGTGGGGAGTGCCTCTTATTCTCACTATGAGTGGGTTTAATTTAATATGCATGCAATGCATGACGCATGAAAGATGTGCTACTATGGTATTAGAATGAAATATGTATGCCTAGACAAATGAACCTAGGCTAGAGAGTGATATATGTATATATGTATATGTGTGGGATGTGTGTGATTACACTGTGATGTGAGCCACATAGGTGGCTTATGATGTGTGTGTCTAGAGGCCATGATGAATCCCAAGGAGTAGATTACCCTAGGTGAATGATATGCCTTGGAGACTTAAAAGTACTTGAACCTAACTGAGCTTAAGACGATTGAAGCTCGATAAATGTGAATTGAGGTTTGATAAGGAAATTGTGAATGATAAAGGCATAATGGCCTTATTTGTGGATTTGTGTTTCCGTCTGAGGAATGAATTCCAGATGTTGATCTGATTTGCGGTTGAGTGAATTTCTGCTCCCTTATGACTATTTGTGTGCTTGTAGGGATGGTGGCACTAATCCCGCCTGTGACTCTCACCTGCAGTGCTTTGATGCCATTTGTTGAGATTACTCTTGCTGATGTCGACGTCAAAAGTTTACTCCGGTCAATGATTTGTTCTCCACCCCATTGCTTTGGCACGCACGTGATCTATTTCTTCGCTAGTGGCTTGCCTTAAGCTTGATTTGATTCTTTGCCAGTGGGTCACCATGCGTGATTTGACTGTGTCCAGGAGAGGATCACTCGTCGATTTGATTTGTATATGATGTGAGATAGCCATGAAGAGGTTTAGGTAAATGTGATATGATTCTGATGTGATACTTCAACGACTAGAGTGTGTCGTGAAAAATGATTTGAATAACTTTGATCGACTTCGAGGGTAAGCCTAACGATATGTGTGATGACCTTTGGAGACATTGAGGATGATGATATGCACTCATATTGGAGATTTAGGGATAATGATATGCCTTATATTTGGAGACTTTGGCTAGAACATCCAGTTGCACGGAAGGTGCATATTATATATATATATATATATATATATATATATATATATATATATATATATATACATAAACATATATGATTTTGTTTATCTATATCACTTATTGAGCATTATAGTACTCACCCATTTGTATATTATGTACAGATAGATAGGCCACAAAGCTATGTGGTAAAGGTTGTCTAGTGATAAACTAATTTTGGCATCCTGTAGGTTCTTCGTTTTGGTCACTCCACTAAGTCAGTTAAAGCCTTCCATTGTGGATAATGTGTGTAGGCACTGAATGCCATGTTACATTGTGTGTAAGGGTTGTTATGTATGAACCCGCCTTGATTGGCCAATGTATGGCCTTTTGACTATTTATATAAACTATGTGCCAGGGATACTATATTTATGTTTGAATTTATTGTGAATATTTGATTATTGAATCCCTTGCCTTATGTATGTTTGAATATGAACTCTGAGACTTGCTCGGGTTTAGTGGGCTTGCTTGCTAGGTTCGTGTGCTGGTCATGACCTCCAGGTTTGGGTTGTGACATTGTTTTAGTTTCATAAATCATGAATAGAAACCTAATCCAAATCCATTCAAAGACATTCTGTCAAGCCAGTAAAAATATGTATTGCAATATGGAATCAAATTTTTGACTATGTTATTTGTCTTAAGGCTAGTAAAAATATGTATTACAATGTGGAAGCAAATTATTGACTGTGTTATTTGTCTTAAATTATGCTATGAATTGTTTAGATACAGTGGTTCATTTTCATGTAGCTTTTCTAATTGTTAATTGTCAATTTTTTCTCTCAGAAAGATACCTATTTAATTATTATTATCTTATACATTGGCAATGGAAATTATATAATTGTGTCAATTTAGTCCATATATTTAGTTGAGAAAAAAGGTTTAGGATAACATTTAGATCTCCATTATTAATATAGTTTGCATACTGATTTCCTTTTTCTATATTTTCTTTCTAAGAAAATAGATTATCTATAATAATAATAAAGTTTAATGTAATGTTTATTATTCTTTTACAGAGACCTCATGATACAGTATCACTAAAATCAAATCTAATACTTTCTCTTTATATTTGCAGTAAAAACAATTTAAAAGTAGTGTTGTATGTGGACAATGCTAAAGGAATAAATCAAAACTATCTTTTGGCTGATGTGATCAACCCCGTCATCATATTTGCTGTCACCACAGTGTAGAAATACTTGAGTATGAATATCATATATTGTTGTTTAATTGATAGTTTGCCAAACAAGTTTTTAAACAATTATATTTTTTTCAAACATTATTTACCTTGCTTCCTGCTCAGCAACCAAATTATACATTGACCTAGAGACACCAAAAACAACAACATTTAAGCAAAAGTGAGCATACTATTTATAAACCTTTATATTAAATGAAAAACAAAACAATCTATAACTAGACTGCATATTGCAGATATGCATGGACAAGCAAAAAGCATACACTGCATTCAGTGTATAGGTCATAGATAAGCAAAAAGACATGCACCAATTAGTTGTAAACAATCCTAAAATCAAATGGCATTAGAACTTAGTACCTAACCATTTCTACACACTCCAGTACACAAGATTTAGAGTGACAGCCATTATAACTGATATTGACTGTACAAATGGATGGTTCTACAATTTATGCAACAAATGTAGAGGACGATTGTGTTTCTGTGCTTGGAAATATTGGTGTCCACAGCATGAAGAGAAAACACCAATACCAACGTAAGTAAACAGATGGAATAAATGTTTTTAAAATTAAATTTTTAATTAGGCACACAATTTTTTTGTATGCTTAATGAAACTTTTCCCTTTCAGATATGAATTACAGTTTTTGAAAATGAAAACTAAAATAATAACATTCTACGTTCTAGAAACAACTTTTTCCTTTCAATCTAGAACACTGTGCTTTGTACATAAGGAACTCTGGAAACTAACTTTTCAAATTTCTTTGGTTCCTTAAATACCTAAAACAGATATACTTAGATTATTTTTTAGCTTTGTTGGATTGGGTTTTCAAACCTAGAGAACAGACTTAGCTTGATTAACAATTCTTACAGATATTGTCTAGCATTTCTATTATTTATATTTTCATTTTGAGTGGGGATTTTAAATTGGACAGTAGATATAGTCTAATTAATAGATTGTTATTGTTTTATTGTTGAAGAACATATAGGGTTTGTGTAACATCCCATACTTTAGCATGGTAGTAAATATACCTTTAAGGGTACGATAAAGGTTAATTATGGCTAAGTGAAGAGTTTTTGGAATGGTAGAAGGTGAAAGGAACATTTTAAAATAAATAATTTTTTTGAATAAAATAATATAGATGCCGAATTGATTTTGTTACATGAAGAACGTGTGATTCATACAATTGATCTAAGTGGGAGAGACAAACTAGAAGTTTATATATATATATATATAAAGATATGGTATTTTGGTGGGCCCAAGTATTATATTTAATTAGAAATATATATCTATATATATATAATATTCAAAGTGATGTATGGGTGGCATAAATATTCTTCTATATTGATGCAAAGTGACTTATAAAGAGAACACTTCATGGCTATTAAATAGAGGCTGGAAATATTTTACACTAATGGTCAAAGGATGAGAGGATTACAAGGATTAAACATTCTGGTGCATGAAATTCTATTTCCTAAGAGGGAGGCTGAATGGTGAAATAAAGAAGGAAATGCATGAACTCTTAATAGAGACTAAGGTGGCTGAATTATGTAGAGATAAAGTGAGATTATATTGAGATTTAAGCTAATGAAAGAGGGGTGAAATTTGCCACTTAATTTGAAGGGATTTTATATGGATGAAGATAATCCAAATACCATCACTAAGAATAAAGCAAACCACCACATAAAGCTAGTAAAGAGAGTAAGAAAATAAAATAATGTGGAGGTAAAAATTTACCTTGTGAAATCTACCCACTTTGAAAGGGATGACTTAAGCTTTCTTTCAAGCTTCTTTCAAATTCTTTCAAACACTCGAGAGCCTTAACAAAGCCTTGCCAAATTCTCCATTTTCATTCCATATCCAAGTGGAGTTTAAAAGTCTTTTTAACACCCTACATAAACTCATAACTCTCTTCAATACTTCAGCTACTTGAAAGCCATAAAAGTCCATCTCAAAGATTTTTGTTTTTTTAGGTGATTCACGGGAGAGAAGGAAGACAACTAAAAGAGATGTAATTTCCTTTGCAGCTAAAGGTTGTAATTATTGTTGAGAGGATTTGAGGTGTTCATAATGAAAGGTTGGTAGGAAATCAAGTTAAGGTAAGAGAATCATGATTTTTAGCTTGAGAATGCTTTAAGTATGAGTTAATAACTATGGAAATGTTTGGTGGCAGCAAGGTCAGCATGGTTTGAGAGGAAATACACATGCATTCCATTCAATCCAAGGTATTTAAGAAATCACTTTGAAAATTAACTTAAGGGTTGTTGGATTATCTTGGAGGTTTAAAGAGTATTAAAGGTAAGTATGTTCCTTAGTTTTTAGTTCTAATGGTGATGAGATTTTTTGGATATTGAGTTATTTGAATCACATTTGTAGCATTTAAACAACGGCGATGTTAGTTTCTCTCAAAATCCGAGAACCAACAATGAAAACTAGAGCATTTTGATACATTTTTAAGAGATTTAAAGTTCTTAGAACAAGGTAAGGATTTTTAGAATATAGATTGGGTTTTAGTGTGTATGATTTAAGTTTGATATTTTCTTTATGGTAGCAAAGTAAATGTGAAAATTTGGTGCATGTGTATCTGAAAGTTTGCTAAGGTGATTGGAGATAATTGATTATTATTGAGCTGCATAAAGTAGTCTAGAATACTATTAAAGTTAAGCATAATATTCTTAAGCAGAAATATGTTTAATATATTTTTTGTCGAATGAGTAGAATTTAATAAATGTATATGGATTTTTAAAGGAACATATGAAGTAAATTTTACGCATTTATAGCTACTGCCCGTATATGTAAATGATTAGTTTAAGAGGAGTAATCACTAAAACAAGATATGTATTAATAAGAGTTGCTTCAAATTGATGCCAGTGGAGTTAAAAGAGGAAGGCATAGTGTAAACTTGAAACTGCCAATTTGGACTTTTAAGGTAAGTTAAATAATACTTGATATGCTATAGGTGCATGTTTATTTAGAAAACAAATTTAATGATTAGTTCCTCATCAAACAGATTTGGTTGGTGCCATATGTATGATTAACACTTTCTGGAGAAATTTACTAAGGTGACCTAAAAAGGGAGCTAAGTGAAAGACTAATGGTGTAAGCTAAGTGAATATTGGTGAGGAATCCCACCAAGTTAAGGTGAGTGGGGTGTACCTATTTTAAAGACCATATTTCCTATGTTTTATTAAATATATAAATTTATGTTCATTGAATGCATTTGTGGAAAGCATGGGCTGTTAAATGCGATTAGGATGATAGTGATTATACTAAATGTTTATAAATTGTTTTCCCTACTCTGAATGTAAGTATATACAATAAAGGTTTTCAAAAATTGGGAAACAAGCAAGTCGTTTGTGATTGTGATGCTTTGAATCTGCATATAAACATGCCTATGAAATGTATTCCTTTCAATTTATCATAAACTCGAACAAGTATGCTGTTTTTACGTATCAAATCATGCCTCGATAAAATGATTTTATTGTGTACATGCATACTTGATTTTATGATGATGTTACATCATGTCAGGCACAAGATTTTTCGTGCATGAAGATGGTTTTAATATGGATATCATATACTAAATATCAAAATTTCCCCTATATTGGGATGTTGATTACTTGACGTACAGATACACTTAATGGTAAGCTTGTTGAAGCACCAGGTTGTGTGACCTTTGTGCACAAAGTTATCTATGTAGGGAGAAGAACTTCTAATGTAGGAGGCTAAATGTAAAGAAGATAAACCCTGATATAGTAAGCTGAATGTAAAGAGAAGTACACCATGGCATAGAATGTTGGGGCAAAACCTTTGGGTTTATATTACATGGTGAGACCACAAGCTTCCGTGACGTAGCTGGAGCCACCGGGTTAGCATAGTTGGGTATATTTATTATGTGGGAGATGGCCCACTAATTTGAGTCCTATCAGAGATTGGTTCTCTAGTGTTTGGTTTTAAATTTAATTATAGCATGGCTATGAATTATATAATTGTTTTCTACATGGCAACGGATTGCTGCATACATGGAAAACCTATATTTTCCAATTGGTTTACACACTTAAAAATTATTGTTGTGTTCTTGCTATGTAAAATGTTTTCATTATCTAAGCTAACATATGATTTGGAGTAGTGTTGCATATATAATGGTTTTAAAGGTGCATGTTATTTATTACAATAGCATAAAGATGATTTTATTACGATGTAAGGTTGTATAAGTAAATAGTATTTTATATGTGCAAGATTGTCCTAATTGATTATTGGTTTATTTATCATTATTTTGGTTATTATTCAAATATTCCAACCTTAATGCTTGTTTCCTGTTTTCGCCTTGCTCACTGAGTCCATGAGACTCACCCCACTGTTTATTTTGCAAACAAGTGATCCGCTTAGTGCATCCTCTGGTGAGTTTTCCTTCCATTACAATCTAGGTAATGACTTCTTGTAGTACCTTCCCCTGTGTCACTCCACTGCTAGAGGTCCTTGTGATTGTTTATGAGTTCGGTTAGTTATGTCTAATGAATCGAAGAATGTAATCTAAGTGCTAGGGTTATGTTTTAATGTGATGTATGAACAACAATGTTTTTTTTTTTTTTTTTTGTATTTATGTTTTATATTAAGTACGACAATGGTTTGAATATGTCAAAAATTAAAAGAGAGTATATTATGTTTAGGTTTAACCATGCAATATGACGTTGATAGCTAGGATAAACTTACATTGAGAAGAGAACAAATAATTATACTTTGCCATTATGAAACATATCTGTTCAAGTAATACACTCAAAGTTTTAAATCTCATCACTAAATATTTAACAATTGGCAAAAAAAAAAAAAAGAAGTTTAAATCAAGGCTAGCTAAAAACCTGTTGAGCTTGCTCGCGAGACTTGAGCGCCAGTAGTAATCACGAGAGTCAATTGTTGCAGTTTGATTATACTTTATGTTTGCTGGATTAGATTTACAAAACTAAAGAACAAGTTTAATTTGATAACAGATTTTTAGTTTGCTAATACTAAAGAACAGACTTAGTTTTATCATGCCTTAGGCTTTTGTATTGTTTGTGAATACAAATACAACTATATTACTTCAACTGACAAAATAGTCTTCTCCACTACTAATTTTACTTTCTAATGATATTCAACAATTTTAGATATCCCATACAATTCACTGTGCAAGACCTTACTGGAAATATGGAATTGGTGGCACTTGGAAAACCAGTAGAGTAATTAGTAGGAGCTACAATTACAAAGCTTGCAGCACTAAAGACTTATCAATAGAATGATATTGCCTGGACCTATAAAAGCCTTAATGCAACAGACCAGGACATTCATTATAGGTCTGACCTCAAGAGCAGTGAAAGCAAGCCTTGCCAATTACAAGATGTTTGACTACAGCGTAATCAAAGACCAACAATTCCTGACTCCCACTGTTACCAATACCACTATACCAGTAGCACCTCTAGCAACATCTGAAGTACAAAACCAAGAACCCGCAGCATCACCAATAAGTAGCCGAATAATCAGAGAGTTGTTCCCAAATTGTACACATCAAAAGCACGGCCGCACAAGCCACGACGAAGAATCACTAACCAAAAAATATAAACCCAGGTATAAAAAACACACATACTAGAATAAACTAAAAATTCTATACTAAAATTACTTACTATGATTTTACAGATGCAGGCCACACTCCAAACCCATCACTGATGCTACATCAACTTGAATGAAAACTTTTTGTCCACCTATGCTTACCAATCAGCCGGGGAATTTAAAGTGCCATCCACATCTAGCAATGTCTTATATTTTTGTATCAAAGCACATGTTGTGTACAACACTTACATCATGAACTTAATTTGTATATATATAAATATAAAATGATGGCAATACATTAACAAACAATCTTGATTTTGTATATGCTTAGAATGTCGGTAATTGCTAAACGATGAATTTTGTTATTAAGGTGGGAATGAATATAAAAAATGAATGATGGTATTACGATTACCCTTCATTTATGCTTTGTGTTTTATATTTTTATAGCAGCTGTATGTATGGCTTTTGCAAAGAATTCTTCAATGATCATTCTTGTTTCTGCTGATTACTTTCTTTATAGTTTATGCTTTTATTGAAACTATTGAGATTGAGTTTGGAGGGTATTTCACAACTGTTATTCTGAACAATACCTGATGGGAGTTGTACAATTGTTTCTGCTGGTTTCTTCCTTTCTGTTTTATGTTTTTAACAAAGCAGTTAAGAAGTGTTATTCTATCCCATTGTTAATTCTTCAGTTATTTCTGTTGTTTAATTTCTTTGTGTTTTATGCTTTTATTGGAGTTGAACATATTGTTTGTGCAGGATATTCTTAAATGATCACTCTTCGTACAAGTGAAAACTGTTACCTTGCCTCATACTTCATGAGGGCTGCACATCTAGTTTTTTGATAAAACTACAAGTGAAATTAACAGTCATTATATTTGTTTATAAAAGTAAGTCATAATTATACACGTATCATGCAACTTTCCTTTCAGAGCGTAATAAACCGTTATACCATCCGAGCGCAAAACGCGGGATATTCCTAGTGGATTTAATGGCAGGCCTTCAGAGCCTTCGCTGCCTGCTCGTGGATCTAGTCAGCCTTTGCCCAATGCTGGCAACGTGACTGAAAGAGAAGTGAGGTTATCATCTTGTAGTAACATTCATCGGAATGCATCTAAAGAAGCAGATGAAGCCATTGATTTTCGAAACTCGCAACTAAACGAGTTAGATACAATAATGGAGGAATCGGGTGTTTCCAATGACCTTGGTGGGCTTCAAGATCTGAGTTCCTGGCTAAACATCGATGAGGATCATGGTTTGCAACACCATGGTTTCATGGGTTTAGAAATGCCAATAGATGACCTCTCGGACTTGAAATTTGCATTTTGAAATCCCTGCCCTTTGCGGTGGCCAGTTAGGTTACT
The DNA here is from genome assembly GCF_053813885.1 of Theobroma cacao. Classification (NCBI taxonomy): domain Eukaryota; kingdom Viridiplantae; phylum Streptophyta; class Magnoliopsida; order Malvales; family Malvaceae; genus Theobroma; species Theobroma cacao. The sequence continues at coordinate 34,512,470 of NC_142647.1, read as the reverse complement.
ACTGACCAGCCTGTCTGGTGCAATCTGATCAGAGAAGTGTAATTGTGATTCAGTTTTTTGTAGATATAATATTTTGTGCATTGGAAGAAGCATTGAATAATTTTCTGTCCATTGTTCCACCACTCACTCCATCACATCCCATGATTAGTTGATTACCTATCAGAGTTCCATATTTCTTTGCTGTTCCATTGAAACAAAACAGATTTAAGAAACACAAATAAATTCATCAAAACAAGTTGAAAGGTGCCTTTCCATTGAGCCAGTGCAATTACATTTACCAGATACCAAGACAATCCAATACCAAATATTGAGACAAACAAGAAGCCCCCTATTTTCAAGTTGCTTGAGAAGCTTATTGCAGTTCAATAACGTCCAAAATATAAGAGATTTCCACGGATCAGAAACCACCAACCGCAAACCGACCCTTTCTCAAAGAACTTCTAGGTAATGATTTTGAAAGAGGTTAGCTGAGCATGAATTGATATTGCATGGGTTTGACGTAACAATAATAATTATTTATTCATAAAACTTATGAAAAATAAATATGGTGAAAGGATTAATTAGTACTTAAATGTAACAAAAGAGATGTACTCATCAATAATTTTCTCTGTGTAAAGATAAATTGTAATATACTAATGGACATTACTGCAATTAGTGAATAAAATAGATTAATTAATTTAAGAAACTAAAAGTGAAAATTATATTAAAAAATTTAAACTGATTAATAGTTATGAGATAACATAGACTTGAGCCAACCGGTGTAGAGAAAGATTCTGATGACCACATTCATATTCTTTTTATTTGCCTTATTTGAATGGGTAATATTGCTATTTAGTTTACTATCAAAATTAGTTAACAACAAATCTAAAAATCCTAAAAAAAAAAAAAAAGCACGCATCCCTACTTAAATGTTTGGCAATAGGCCAGTCAGGCACACCGTATGCATTTCATAATCTATAGCTGTTTTTACTCTGCCATCATAGAACTATTTGCACTGATCATCCAGCATCATCAGAGTGCATTATTTCCAGAACAAATTGAAAGAACCAATGCTTACAAGATTACTTATCCCATACCTTCATTTTATGAAGGATAACTTACATGAATATATACATTTTTGGTCTGGTTCAGTCATAACAACCTAAATTGCCAGCCACTAAATTCTACTTCTAGTGAACAGCTCCTGCTTAACTTGATCCCTCAAAACTCTTCGTAGTAATTTGTTCGAAGCAGTTCGGGGAAACTCTGGAACTATCTTGACAAAGCTCACCTGTTAGTGTCAAAACCAAAGGAAAACGAGATCCCATCAGCTCATTTGGTAGGGAAGCAATAAGTATCTTCTGCATAACCTATCTATGGAATGAACAGGTTGACTTACAGTTCTCATTAAGGTTAATATTAAATAAGATTAAAAAATGAACTAAAAGCCACTTACTGAGTGAATAGAAGTCAGTCTGTTAAATCTTTAAAATACAATAGCTGATTAACGTTTGAAGCCACTTTGTATGAGTTTCCACTAGACACTAAAGGCATTGACACCAAGACAAAAGTTTTACTATAACTCAAAAACTTCACTAGCCGTTGAAATAACTCAGTAATTTTAAATTTTATGACAGAGTTCAAATATAACAATGTGGCAAATCGTTAGGTTGGGTGCCCAGACAGTGTATAAATATGAAAAAGATACTTATTACACATCCCAGATGTCTAACCTTAAACAAAGGATTGAGGTTGCTCTGAATAGCTCTTGAGAATATCATCTTCAACTTCTCCGGCTGACGACTAACTCCTTTCTTTAGCACTGCAAATATTATCAACTGTTCTGGACCACCATCTGGTGGCGCTACACTGACGGCAGCAGTCTCCAAGATGCTGTGATCAGCTCGGTCACACACACGCTCAATTTCAACAGAACTTGTCTGCATATTGGGAAAGATTTTAACTTTCATCCAAAGATTGCTTTGAGTTTATAACAATAAAGGATTACAAAAAACCAAATTCACTCGCATTTAAATAACACTAAGATATCTTTCCTGAGCATATTTGACAAAAAAGAAAAAAATTCAATAGTCAAAGAATTGCTTCTTGCAATTTAATTTTAGCAAGCAGACTCCAAATATGCTTACAAATTCATAGGTTTTGCATCAGGCCTATACATTAAATGATCTTCAATTGGCTTCATTATTAGCGCATTAAAAGAGGAAGAGAGAGAGAGTAAGAAGGGGTGGGGGAGGGGGAGGAGAATGCTGTACCTTTATGCCACCAAGATTCATGGTGTCATCAGCCCTGCCCTGCACAATGAAATAGCTACCAACAGTTTGTTTGAGGACATCCCCATGTCTCCTCAGGCGCTGCCAGTGCATACATCAAGATCATAAGAATGTACTAGAAACCACTTCCAAGAATCAGTTTAACAAAATTACATAGAAATTATTGTTTGCTACTACTCTAACTGCTATTAACTACAGCAAGCATAGAGGTTAATCTAAGATAGAGATTCAAGATTAAAAAAAAGTTTTTGTCTGAAGCCATATGTTGTGGTTTAGACTATTGATGTGCACAGCTTGGTTGCTTCATGGTCTTTGAGACAGTAGACTAGCCCCTGCAAGAGAAAGAAGTTTAGGGCCTCTGCTATTGGGTAAGCAACATGTTGATTGAAGTAGCATTTCCAGTTTTTGAGGACACTAGCTAAAAATCAGTTGATACTTTCTTGGTTTCCTCTTTTCTCAGATTTGTTAAGATGTCTGATCAGCTGAAACAGTCAGAACATCAATGCCTAGCAGATAATTATAATGATCTTAAATACAAATATGGACCATATATTTGCTGGCATTTGGAGCCTAAATGCACCCTGCAATTGACCAGCTTGAAGCTGGTCAGAACAATAAGTCCATTTGAAAAGTCTGCACAACTTGTAATTTAAAAAGAAAAATAGCCACAAAGGGGTATGCAACACATAGCATCACAAATAAGTATAAATATAGATCTCCACCGTAATTAGTCTAAGAAAGACACAGTACGCCTGGTTTGCTACAGATTCTTACACAATTCAGGTACTTCATGATCTTTCGCAGTTTCTAGGGGCTTTGTGTACTTTTTCGCTTTCTTGAAATTGAATTCTTTACGGGAAAATATATATTCTAAGAAAGATGCATTTGGCCTTACTATTCCATTATGCATTGGCATTCCCTTGAAATAGACTTTCTCATGATCAGCATTAAGCAATCTATCAGTTGCTCCCAAGTAGAGAGGGAGTAAACCCACTTCACCAACACAAACTTCATCATCCGGCTGTCACAAAGGTCAGAGGAATCAAAATATAGTAATACACACAACATAGATCAGTTTGAATGACTCCTTTGTATTCCATGCTGTGACCATGACATATATTATCCATCTAGCACTCCAAACAAATTCGGTAGGGGCATGATCTAAGCAATGGTCAAAGAAACTAAACTGCAGTCAAAACCAGCCAGAAAATGCTCTTACATAAGAATGTCCATGTTCATCTAGGATGACAAAGCCTGCTGTCATTGCAGCAGTGCTAAAGGCTCCAAAAGCTTGTGGCTGCAGCAGGCTCCCTTGGATATAGGCTGATGAAAGCTCTGTGCCTCCACAACATTCAAGAACAGGCTTGTAGTAAGATTTTGAAGAAAGCCATAGGTCGTCATCAACATTGGAGGCTTCTCCAGTGGTAGCAAAGCATCTAAAGATATTTATTTGTCAGTCCTTTTTGTTGATGGTTCAAGTCATATAACAAAATTTATACTTGAAATTCAAAAGAATTACTTTATCTTTGTCCAGTCTAAGCCTTCCAAACAGTTTGTACTTTTCCAAGATTTTACCAAGCTTGGAACTGTGCCCAAAACAGTGACTCCAGCATCCTGAACAATATAACAGTAGGAAAATAAGGTGGGATAAGATGTTAAACACTGGTATACAGTATTTTGCAATACTTGTAGGCAAGAAGCCCAACTCTTTTACTAGAAAAATCAAAGGAAAATATAATAAGGACCCGTGTATCCTGTCTCATCTAAGGATATGATACACCCAAGATACTTGGCTTCAGCTCTCCAGAAGGTTTAATCTCCTTCAGTTTATAACAATTCACCAGATTGCTCTTGATATTTGCAATGCCTTGTTACCTTATTTATGTCATTTTTAAAATTTCTTTAATGGTATTAACCAAGCTATAACCTTGATGATTGGCATATTAAATATTAGTATTGTTTTTAAAACATCCCTTTTGAACTCTGATTTGGCAGGATGAGAACAGGTGATGGCCATTTACCAAAGAAAAATAAGCATTGAAATTTGAGAGTACCACCTGAACAAATTTTCCAAAACCATGTCCCAAAGGAGATCCATGATACAGAGCAAGTGTTGCACCATTTAAAAAGCATGTGAAGAGTAAAACTGGCCCCATCACCCATCCTAGATTTGTGGGCCAGCAGTAAACATCTCCAACTTTAATATCATTATGAGCCCACCCATCAGCAGAACATCGAATTGGGGAAAGTTGTGTCCATGGAATGGCTTTTGGTTCTCCTGGTCAATGCCAAAAAGTTGAACTAGAAAGTCAATTAAGGGCATTTCAATCTACAGCTTTAAGTGTGCATAACAGCAAAACAACTCTCTTTACCTGTGGTTCCAGATGAAAAAAGAATATTGATCACAGAGTCTGTTGGTTGATAAATTGGAGTGTAATGATTTGGTCTGCCACAAAGACACAATGTCATCACATAATAACAGTAAATTAATCTAAACTAGTGTTAAATAAAGAAAAGAGAGGAAGTAAAAATGTTAACCCCCTTTTGAGTTAACTTCTCTCACTTTGTGATTGTAGAGATTACCTTGGATGTTGGTTGAGACTGGAAAGGAATTCATTCCATGATAGATCCTGCTCTCTTAATTGAATGCCTACGTTATTCCCACTCACAGGGAGCACGATAGCTTTATACGGATTAGCTTCTACAACTCGACTGCAAACGAATGACAAATACTCGTAACAGCACCAGTAATGTTCTCATAAACATATTACACCTCAAATTTGTCTTGTAGATCATTTTAGTCCTTCAAAAAATCATGTTACAGGAAAACTGGAATTCAGAATAGATCACTGAAGGGAAAGTAGCTTTTTAGCTGACATATTGGAGAGAGCACCCCAGGAGACTTGAAGAATTCAATGAAGTTTTGATTGGGAGAAAGCATACCAAAAAGAAACTTCAATTCCCTATCAGTTAATATGACTAGGTATTAGAGGGCTCCTTCCCCCATAGCCATTTCACACAAAACAAAGTTTCTCTCTTTAAAAAAAAGATCCCATAGAGAGAGAATTAGAAAGATGTATTAGTTTATTTTAAATGGCTTTTGAATCCCAAAGTTCGATTTTGGCTAGTTTAGGAAGCACAAACCCAGAGATTTTCCACCAACCAAAACTTTAAAGAAGAAAATTGTAGCGTCTAGCATGTACATGAACAAAGTAAGATTACCTGTATAGAGAAAACTTTCGACCTCCTCTCAGAATAAAATCCTGAATACAAAGAGTGAAGATTTGTATCATTTCCAATACAAAGCAGAAAACAAAAATAGCTTTAAAATTGAAAATTCAATTAGCAAAGCCAGTGGACCAAGTTTATATGAATGCCAAATTGCTTAGGCTTTGATTTCATCCACTATAATACGAGACCAAGAAAGTGAAATCCCAAAAAAAAAAGGATTTGACAAAATTAAAGTTAAAGCAAACAGGATGCTAATCACCATATAGAACTATGAATTTGACTTATTGTTTATCTGTCATCTAAAAAGTCTAAAAACAGGAAACAAAAAAAAAAGGGAAGTGAAAAACAATTTGGCCTCTAAAGATGAGGAAAACACTTCTAAACAAAGTTCAAGGGATAAGATGTATGAAGAAGATTAAATAATGCCACAGAGAAACAGAACCACTCAGACCCCATTGCAAATAATTGAGCATCTCAAGTCATTTGGAAAAAAACACAGAAATTAGCATCAAATACCACATTAGATGAACTTGTCATAATGCACAAAACACTGGAAATGTGAAAAATGTGGGACACTTTAGTTCATACTTTTTTCCAATTTCATATCTTTAATGAATTAGATAACCTAAGGAAATAAAAAATTTACCTGAGTGAAGATGGCCTTTGCATTAGAGACACGCAAACGTGTCACAATTTCTGTGGCTGCAAAACTGTCAGCAATGGATACAACAACAAATCCACCTAATATAATTGCCAGATATATAACAACAGCACTGACTGTCATTGGCATGTCAATGGCAATCGCATCACCCTTTGAAAAGGTGGCATCCAGTGCGTTTGCAACCAACCTGTCAATCATTTTTAAACGTATGACCAAAAGGTTAAAGCGAGATACTACTTAAACAAGAAAGGAACAGAATGAAGATAGTAGAAGAGGAACAAATATCAGATCACTTAATAAGATGAAATAATATGACAATGACAATATAGGGATTTGATGTAAACATTGCTCCTAGACAAGCAGTCCTATGCCTTAAATAAAATTAAAGAAAAAATTGATGAGTATCAAAAATGATTTTTTTTTTTAAAAATGAAAAAACAGAAAAAAAAACTATGCCACCCCAAACACAGAAATTTAAAGCAGGCCAAAAGAACAAGATACAGTTTGACTGCCAACTGTGATAGAAATGTAAGCACATACATTACTTGTTCTCGAAGTTCTTTTAACGTCATGTGATTCACATCCAAATTATCACAGCCTTCTTCTCTCCATACAATAGCACAACTGTCATCCTGTTTTTTAGGATGACTAGAGGGCAATAAACAACATTCAGCTATATTCACAACTGCACCAGGAAGCCATGTTCCACTGGGTTTCGATTTGTTACTCTTATCTAAAATGCTTCTTGGGGATTCACGAAATACAACTGAAAGTTCTTTTAGAACGATAGACCAATAAACCTGAAATTATTCAAAGTTTCAGTTAGAAGGGAAAAAAATATCTACGACTTTATATTACATTCAGAAAGAGATTAACATATAGCTCACAAGGTACAAGGACAAAAATTTACGTTTACCTCAGGATGCTGGACAGAGAATTTCTGAAAGAGGCTAAAACTTGCAATAGGGTCCTTGTATGAAGTCCCTAAAAGCTTTGGACCATGAACCTCCATTAAATGTCCCAGATTTGTATATTTAGACTGAGATCTGGGAATAGGAAAAAATAAAAACCATTTGGCTAACTTAGCAGAAAGATATGCTAAGTTCAAGTCATTGATTTGACTGAATATGCCCACTATTCTGTCCTCTTTTACTGCTAATGTACAACAATCAAATATATCAGGAATACGTTACATTAGCCTAAAATCTAGAAGCAGAGATTTTCTAGCCATTCACATATATTTTTACTTCAGAACTAAAATATCTTGATTTTTAAAGTAAAATTGACTGATACAGGCATCAAGCAGCAACGAAGTGTTTTTGTGAATCATAAGATAGCAGAACTTACTGCACATTATGTAGGAAATTAAAAAATTTCCATGCATCAAACCAGACAATGAAGTTGGATTTTATCATATGACGAACTACTTAATTTAAACTGTAATTTTGTTTATTTGCATTTTTGAGTGTCTACTCTCAATTTCACTCACGTTCCTTCTAATGTTTCATCATTTCCCTTTTTTTGCCATTTTAATTTTAGAAGTGAAATTTGTTTCATTTGTACTTAACTCTTCAACAATTATAAAAAAAAAATTAAGAAAATAATTCAATAGCAACTCCTCTGTAATTAGAATATATTGCCAGGAGGTATACTCAGTTCATTACATAGATAGAGGCATAATATCTTATTTAGCAGTTTAATACTTTAATTAGCATACAAGTTCACAAACATACTATCTTTTGCTCTGCTTCTGCAAGGCTTAGCTTCAAGGAATACCCTTAGGAGTAGAATTTAAAGCAACAATTTATGTTGTCGAACTGAAGGGAAAGAGTAAAGAGGAGAGATTACAGAGAAGGGAACCAGTAAAGAGGAGGGCCATTGGTGGAGGCATCCCAGTTGGCATAGACAGAGTAGTAGAGCAACTGATGCAGCTGATGCGGGTGCCATGGCTTCAACACTCGCCTACGCACCACCTCTCTCCAAACCTCCCTTGGGTCTGGGTCGGAGCTGTTGCTTTGTGCAATGCCTATGGCTTCTGTTATGACTTGATAAATCTCCCTGGCTCCCTCTATGCTTAACCTTAACCCACCAGCGTTGCATAAATCTTCTAACCCCACTTCAGCTATGCTCTTTCCCATCTCTTTCTGGTATGACTTTCTCTCCACAAATGTCTGTGTAGCGGTAATAACTTATTTAAGCGATGGAAGCTGTTAGGTACGCAATGACATGAAAGTTTGGGAAGGGACGTTGAGCCACGTGATAAACTTTGCAGTAGGATTGCAAAGAAGATAATGCCCTCCAATGATTAGAATAGAGAAAAGCATTCATATCTTGGACTGAAGCTGAACACAAATGCAACCATGAATATTGTATTAGCAATAGCAGATGACGTGTTGGATCAATTCAAAGAAACAAACAAGTAGACCCTCATGGTCATCCTTCTCTTTCCACTTTTTCTTCTTGACAATGGCGTAGGCCACAGCTGAGCTTGGTTTTTCTCAAAAGCTCTCTCAGCAACCCCACCCCTTAGGCTTTTCACTCCACTTATTTACCAAAACATCATATCATTTTGTTTACTGTATGAATTGTGTATTAATAATGAGGTCCTACTTATCCAAAATTTACACCAATTAATATGATATAAGGTATAAAATTTACATTCTCAATCAATCAAATAAATATGTTGATAGCACCAAATATTTGACCTATTGGTTAATCCACCGTCGCTGCTTAATATAAGAAAAGGTATTTTTATATTATAAGTATAAATCTTTACAATGTTATACATATCTATATATACAGATTTGTGATAATCAGAAAATTATGGTGAAGATTTGAGAAGTAGATTTCATGAAGGCAAATTAGAAAATTATGGTGAAGATTTGGGAAGCAGATTTCATGGAAGCAAATCCTTGTTTGGCAGATTTCATGCTTAAAGGCATTGATTGTGTGGTTTGCATTGATGCTGGAAAATCTGGTCAGTTAATGTTTTGCTGTTACTTCTTGTCTTTCCTTTTGTTGTCCTGTATATGCCCCCACAAGATGGTGGAGCCATTAGTGACACCAATCTTGGACCTTAAGTTGAAAACCTTTGCTTAGCGAGAGGCTTGGTGAGTCCATATGCAAGTTGATCATTTGTTGGAATGTAAGAGACCTTAAGTTGTCCATTTTGAACATGTTGGCGTACAAAGTGGTAGTCAAGAGCTAGATGCTTCATTCTTTAGTGAAACACAGGATTGGAATAAGTACGTAGCTCCAATGTTGTCACAGTGCAAGATTGGTGTGGAGGAAGAAGAGACATGCAGTTCATTGAGAAGATTCTTGATCCAGATTAGTTCTGCAGTGGTGTTGGCAATAGCTCTATATTCAGCTTCTGTGGAAGATCTTGCCACTGATCTTTGCTTGGATGATTTTCAAGATACAGGATTACTTCCAAGATATATTATGTAGACAGTAGTGGAGGTTCGATCATCAATATTTCTAGCCCAATCAAAGTCATTGAAGGCATAAATTTTTAGAGATGATTGTTTGTTTAAGTGCAGCCCATGATGAATGGTGCCTTTCAAATATCTTAGAATTCTTTTGAGACTTGACCAGTGAGTAAGAGTTAGGGAATGCATGAATTGAGATAATTTGTTGATGGCATAAGTGATGTCAGGTCTGGTTAGTGAGAGGTATTGAAGAGAACCAATGAGCTTTCTGTAATCTGATGCCTCAACTAAACTAGTTCCATCTTTGAGTTGCAGCTTGACATTGGTGGCCATTGGTGTGGCAACTTCTTTGGCATTGTCCATTTTAAATTTTTGTTGTAGTTCTCTGATATATTTGTGTTGACATAGGAACATGCTTGTAGGTGTTATGGTTACCTCCACTCCCAAAAAGAAATTTAAAGGTCTAAGATCTTTCAAAGAGAATCTTTTAGAGAGCTGCTACAAAAAGTTTTTCAATGTTGTGTCATCATTGCCAATAACCAATAAGTCATCAACATATACCAAAAAATAAATAATGGCAGAATTTTTGGTATAAATAAATAATGAAGCATCCGAAATTGAGTTTTGGAACCCATAACCAGTAAGGAAACTGCTCAATTCTTGATACCAAGCACAAAGAGCCTATTTAAGACCATAAATTGCCTTGTGAAGCTTGCAAACATGAAAGGGCTTGTCTTTGTCAAGAAATCCAGTAGGTTGTGCCATGTAAACTTCTTCAGATAAAGTGCCTTGAAGAAAGGCATTGTTGACATCAAGTTGTTGATGTGAGACCTTGACCTTTATAGACTCGTAAAGGGAAGTATACGCGATATCCCTGATTAGGGGTAATTTCGTCATTTCATTAGTGAGCCCATAAAAGTAAGATTTTAAATAATATTAAGGCCTAAGTAGGCCTAAGGCATAAATGAATGATGAAAATATGGGTAAAATGACAAGGAAACAAAAATTTTGATAATTTTCACAATAGGGGCAAAATGATCATTTTTCACCTCGGGTGAGAATTTTAAGTTTTCATGAACCTGAGCATGTCTAGACCATTATGGACCTTGTCCTAGTGTCAAAAAAGCAAAAAGATTGCACAAAAGATTGAAGAAGAATAAGTTAATTTGTGGAGGGGCATTTTCGTAATTTAAGTGGAGTGGATAAGTTTGGCTATAAAATATCTTCTCCTTCCAGCAGCTTCTTGAACTTCCAGCAGCTTGTCTTCTTTTTCTTCTTCCATCTCATGTTAATTCCAACCTCTATGGAAGCTTGATATGGAGATTGCATAATTTTCTTTCTCTAGCTTTAATTTCCATACTTTTGTGCCCTTTTGACTAGAACCCTTGTATTCTTTCACTCTTTCACTTCAAAACCCTTGATAAATCTTATTTCCATACTTTCTCTCACTAGTTGGGAGTTTTAGAGAGAGAAAGAGAGAATTACACCATTTGTTTGGAAGCTATTAGAAGAGAATTCAACTATAAAGAAACCCTAGGGTGAGTGATGAACTAAGCTTGATTTTTAGTTGTGAATAATGGCTAGTAATTGGGATTATGAGCTATTTTATTGTTGAGTATATTCATTCATTTTATAGTGATTAGGATAATGAACATAGATAGCCATTTAAAGTGACAATTGAAAGCCAGTTGAGAGATAGCTTTTAGGGTTTATAGTATGTGAAGTAACATAATGGTGATGTTAATGTGATGGTAGGTTTCAAGGAAGCCCCATCATCCCATTTGGACAATTAGGGGAATTGGAGTCATCTAAAGGCTCAATAATATACCGGTGAGTGGATTGCCTAACAAAATTGTTTTGAGAATATGACCGTTTTGTACAAAGTATTCGAATGATTCTATACAACTTTTGTTAAAACAAGTGCCTTGGGAACAAGCCTTTGATAAATCAATTTTATGTTATGACATGTGGTTATCATGGATCTCTATGCTGCAACATTATGTTGATATACATATATGTTTGAATATAGTGTTGTGTAATTATATTAACTCGGCTATGTGCGAGTAGGGAGTGCGTATAAGCCGAGGATGACCCGATTATGTGCGAGTAGGGAGTGTGCATAACCCGGTGATGACCCAGCCATGTGCAAGTAGGGAGTGCGCAAGAGCTGGTGATGATGATGATGTGATGGTGTGCATGATGATGATGGGTATACATATACATATATACATATGTAAATATGTGTGTTATAGGAAATTAATGAGTAAGGGAATATGGTTGTAATGCAAGTGAAACTTGACATGTTAAACTTTGAAAAATTGTTATGCATTTCATGTTGGCTTGGACATTTCAGCAGGGTGGTTTTTCTATGGGAAGAAGGGCAAATTTTTCATTGATGCCCTGTTTCTCGTTGCAGCAAGAATCATTTTCGTTGTAGCGAGAAACTCTCGGGTTTGGAGGGGTAGACTGGCTGAAAACTTGTTGCAGTGAGAATGAATTTTCGCTGCAGTGAGAATGACACTGTAGCTTATCGCTGCAGCGAAATTCATTCTCGTTGCAGCGAGAAACTTTCTGTTTCTGGGTCACAATTTCGCTGCAGCAAGATTGAATCTCTCTGCAGCGAAAAACTTTCTGTTTTGGTCTCCTATCTTGTCCAATTGCTGCCCTATTTTTCATTTCTTTGCTACCATATCTGAGCATGGACTTCCAACATTAAGGACTAAATGAGTTAAGTTTAAAATGAGGAGGTTTAGTGAAAAACCCTCAGCCAGTTGAGAAACCCTCGTTCGGCTAATAACTTAATCCCAATGTCGCTGCAGCGAGAATGTCTTTCCGCTGCAGCGAAGATTCGTTGTCGTATTTGACTTGCTTGCGTATCATTGAAGCTTTCATTCTTCAAATGGTTCATTATGTATGGGTTCATAATTGTCAAATGATTAATCATTTAAGGGCTAAATGTGGGGTTTTTAATATGAATGGAACTAAATTGCATTGTTTTGAAACAAGTGCATCATGATTTTAAATTCTCTCTTGTTGTTGCTTGTTCCCTTTCTTGTTCACTCACTTGGTTTATACTCACCATTTTCAACTTCCTGTTTTCAGATCACGAGACAGTCGGTAACTAGGACGAGGTGTCCTTGTAGACTTGTATCCATCTTTTGGTAGGTGTCTCCGCATTCACTAGCTGTACATTCGTTCGAGTCCCTCCGTTAGAAGTCGAGTATTCTTTTGTTGTGTATAGACAAACCTAATGTAAATTATTAAGATACATGTTGTAAATAATGTACATACACTTGTTTGGTATGCCAATATGAGGTGACAATGTTTAATATTATTTTGATTTTAAGTTATGAAATATAACTTAGCAGTTTATGATGGAATGATGAACATGTCAAATTAATAGGCTTACTTGGGCTTAATGGACTACGTTTATTGGGCTCTTACGCCAGTCATGGCCCGAAATTTAGGTCGTGATAGTTGAATAGGCCACCCATAAGATAAGGCAATGCTCAAAACAATCTTGATGGTAGTAGGCTTAATGACAGGACTTAATGTGTCTGTATAGTCAATGCCTTCACGCTGATGGAACCCTTTTGCCACTAATCTCGCTTTATACCTGTCTATTGAGCCATCTGGCTTTCTTTTGATCTTGAACACCCATTTGCAACCTATAACATTTTGCTTAGAAGATGGAGGAACTAATACCCAAGTTTGATTTTTAACTAGTGCATTGAACTCTTCTATCATTGCTTGTCTCTATTTTGGGTCTTGCATAGCTTGGTGAACACAAGTGGGTTCAATAGGACAAGGAAGTGGATGTTTGGTTGTAATGAACACTCTTTTGGGTTTAAAGATATTGTTTTGGGATTTTGTGGTCATGGTATGAGTTCTTGTGGGTTGAGATTGAGGTAAGTTCAATGGTAAGTTAATAGTTGGTATTGAAGGTGAGTGAGAATCATTACCTGATGAAGAATTCAAAGTAGTAGGAGAGAGGTGATCAATCTGAGTAGGTGTCTGTTGAGTAGATGAGCTGGTCATATTAGCAACATTTTGGGCCGAAGAGTTGTAAAATTCAGAAGGTTGCTAAGCTGCAATTGAATATGGAGAAAGCCATTGTTGAACAGAGGTAGTTTGTGTCTTGGCTGAGGTGAATGGAAATATGTGTTCTTGAAACATGACATGCCTAGACACAAAAATCCTTTGACTTTCATGATCAAAGCATTTGTAAGCACTTTGGTTGATAGAATATCTTAAAAAGACACAAGGTTTGGACTTTGGTTGAAGTTTGTGTTTGTTGTAAGGCTTGAGCCATGGATAGCAAAGACAACCAAAGACCTTGAGTTTGGAGTAGTTTGGTGGAGTTTCGAAAATAATTTCAAAAGGTGATTTAAGATTAAGAAGTGGGGTGGGAAGTTTGTTGATTGGGTAAACAGCAACTTGAAAGGCATGTGACCAGAATTTTAAAGGCATAGAGGCATGATGAAGTAAGGTTAGACCTGTCTCAACTATATGTTTGTGTCTTCTTTCTGCAGCTCCATTGAGTTCTAGTGTGTATGGGGGGGTTGTCAGATGAGAAATACCATGCGTTGCAAGATATTTGGACATCTTCTGATATTTTCCTCCATTGTCAGAGTATATGCAAGTGATGGATGTGTTAAATGCTTTCTTAACCAATGCTTTGAATATGGGAAGCAAAAGGTAGACATCAGAATTGTGTTTCATAAGGAAAAACCATATATACTTGGTGAAATGATCAATATATATAACATAGTATCTAAAGCCTTCAACGAAAGAGATTTGAGCAGGCCCTCATACATCAGTGTAGAGTAATTGCAAATGTTTAGTGCTTGACAAAGTTGACTGACCAAATGGCAGTTTATGACTTTTATTGCAAGCACAAGAATTACAACTAAATGCTTTGTTGGAAGCAATGGATGGTAAACCAAAAAATTTTAGCATAAAGGTAAGGATTTCAGATGATGGATGACCAAGTCTTCTATGCCAAACATCAAAGGAAGTTTTGACACTAAGAAATGTCGTTGTAATCATTGAAAGATGTGACATGCATCTTGGAAGCTCATACAGACCATTCCTATTCAGACTTCTCACCAGTGGTGCCCCCATGCTTGAATCCTTCACCAGAAAATGAAAAGGGAAAAATTCAACAAATACATTATTAGTTTTACAAAATTTGGATATTGATATGAGGTTTCTATTCATGACCGGTACATGTAATACATTTGTTAATTTGAGAGGTTTATTAGTGGTAGAGATAATAGAAGAGCCAATGTGATTAATTGACAAACTTGTACCACCACCAACAGCTATCTTTTCTGGACCACCATATTCAGTGTAGAGTGATAGATTATTCAAGTCTGCTGTCACATGGTGAGATGCCCTTGAGTCTACCACCCAATTCTTATTATCATGAAATTGAGAGGCTGTTGCAATGTTGGCAACTGGTTCCTTGATGCTTGATTTGTTGAGCCTACAAATCTTTGCAGTGTGACCTGGTTTCTCACAAAGCTGACACATTGGTTTAGGAGTATTATGTGCATAACTTCCAGTGAATTTCTTTCTTAAATAATGAGAGTTATTACGATTGGCAAGATATGAAGTTATTCATAGAATTACCTCCTCTGGATGTATAGTTACCTCTGGTTTTTTTGGTGACATAGTTTGCCGTGACAAGATAGAAATCATCTTGTTTCAATGTTGTCTCAAAGTTTGTGAGTTTGTCATGAAATTCTTCAAATGATATGGCAGACTCCCTTGCTCTAATAGTTGTTGATAATTCCTGAATTCATATGCTAAGCCATTCAATATGAAGATCACTAGATCTTCCTCGCCTACTGGGGTTTAAGCCATTGCAAGCTCATCTGCAGTGTTTTTCATGAGTTGCAAATATTCTGTAACAGATCTACCTTCTTGTGTTGACAACATCAACTTCTTTTTTAAAGACGTAACTCTTGTGAGAGTTTTGCTGGCAAACATCTTTCATAACTTCTCTCATGCTTCTTGAGAAGTTTTTGCTGTTGCAATGAGTGGTAATATTGTTTCAGAAACTGATGCCACAATGGCATGCAAAATAAACTAGTCTTACCTAAACCAGAAAGTGCATTCTAGATTTATGGTGTGTGAGCCATCAATATTCATGGCTAGAGGACAAGCCTTTTGTCCTGTAATGAAGTCAATTAAATCATACCCTGTCAGTAAGGACTTGAATTGTATTTGCTAGGAAGCAAAATTGGTTGAGGTCAATTTGAGAGGTATTTGTGCTGCTACATTGATAGAAATAAGAGTGGTGGTGTTATTTGAGGAAGGGTTGGTAGCTACCATGAGAGAGCTTTGAAAAGGATCGAAAGGCTAATGATGCAATTTGCTCTGATACCATATAAGAAAAGGTATTTGTATATTATAAGCATAAATCTTTACAATGTTATACATATCTATATATACAGATTTGTGATAATCAGAAAATTATGGTGAAGATTTGAGAAGAAAATTTCATAGAGGCAAATCAAAAAATAATGGTGAAGATTTGAGAAGCAGATTTCATAAAGGCAAATCAAAAAATTATGGTAAAGATTTGGGAAGCAGATTTCTTAGAGGCAAATCCTTGTTTGGCAGATTTCATGCTTGAAGGCATTGATTATGTGATTTGCATTGATGCCAAAAAATTTGGTAAGTTAATGTTTTGCTGTTACTTCTTATCTTTCCTTTTGTTGTCCTATATACTTAAAAAGTAAAGATCGAATTACCTCTCTCAAATCCAAAAAAAATAAATATATTGATACTAATTATTAAATTAAGACTTTTTCTAAAAAAAACCACACTAATTAAAGAAAATTGAGTTGCTATATTTTAGTTACAAAATTAATTGTACTTGTAACTTTTTTTTTTCTTCTTTTATTTGATACCACTGATCAAGCTTTTTATTATCTAAAAGTGGTGTAATTACTGATTTATTTGTAAAGAGAAAATTATTAGTATGACGTTAATTTTTTGTTCAATCTTTGATATAGAGAATATGAATTACCATGTGTGAAATTAATTTATTTTTCAAAGCTTTTTGGATGTGAGGCACTTGCTCATGAAGTACCTTTATTTTTATTCTATAATTTTCTTGTAGTAAACTCTTGGATTTTACCTTAAATAATAATTGTTGTTATTGAATTAAAAATTAAAATTTCATATTTTGAAACAATTAAAAGTAGTGGATAATTCAAAAAGTGTGAAGTCAATCGCTTGTAAATGGGTTTACAAATGAAAATTATGACTCAATGGAAAGGTAAAGATCTATAAAAGTAAGGTTACTAACCAAAAAAGTATACTCGAAATGTTGGAATTGATTATGAGAAAACCTTTTTTCTTATAATCCAGTTAAAAGTTCATAAGAAAACTATTACCAATTGTAGCACACTATGATTATGAGATTTGATAAATTAATCATAAAACCATTTTCTTGAATGCATATCTTCAAGAAGTAATTTACGTGGTTCACCTCGAAGGTTTTATACCCAAAGGTCAAGTAACAAAAATGTGCAAACTGATAAAATAAATTTATGGTCCAAAGCAAACATCTCAAAGTTGGAACATCTATTTTGATGAGAGAATCAAATTTTTTGGTTTCTCACAAAATTTACATGAACCATGTGATATTGTTATTGTATGCCCTAGAAGTTAACTGGATAGGTAGTAAGAAGACATTATAATCGTTTTGTGCATATAGCATAATAAAAGTCTTTTTTATTTATTAAGTTCATGCACTTTTATATTGATATTAACTTATAAGATAAGGTCCATGGAATGAAAATGCCTTGCAAAAAGAATTATAAAAAGTTATAATTATGGATCCTTATTGCATCAAAGCATTATTCCTAAATAGTTCTTAATCAATGCTTTATCAAGACTAGACATTCATAGAAGTTGAGAGTTAGCCCAAGTCATATTTCTAACTTATGAAATAAGCAATTTGTAATAGCCCGTACCTCATATAAAAGTCAATAAGACCTTATCGACAATACGAAGGGTCAATTGACGCTAATTTGAGTGCCAAAGAGCGGTGACGGGTGAAAAAAAATATTTTAGAATAAAATATTTTGTACTCTAGAAAATAATATTAAAATAATAACATTTTATCGAGGATGAATTAGCGAGTTAAAAGGAGATTTGGAAGTGAACTAGGACAAAGTGAGACACTTTGGGACCCGAGGAGGCAAGTGGAGAATTTTTAAAAAATAATATTTTATTAATAAAATAATATTAAAATATTAAATATTTTATCTATTATTGAAATTAGTCATGAAGGAGGACTATACGGCTAATCTAAGTTGGGGGAGAAGAAGTAAGAAAGAATTTCGAAGAAAAACAATGTTAGAGGGACCCACGTGCTTTTATTAAATAAAGTAAGAAAGGGTTGGTAAATGTATATTTAAATATTATGGTGACACCTTGATGAAGTATGAATTTGATATTTTAGTGTAAAGGAAAAAAAATATAAGGAAATTGGAATTAAAGGAATGATGGGAGGACCTAATTGAAAAGAATAAGAAGTTGAGGGGTGGAATTGCAAATAATGTAAAGTAAAAGGGTGAAGTTGTAATTATGAACAAGTTGAAGGACCAAACTGTAATTTATGAAATGTTTGAAGGACCAAATTGTAAAAGATGAAAAGTTTGGAGGGTCAAATGGTAAAAAAGGAAAATTTTGAGAACTTATGTGAAATTTCACCATTTTAAGTTAAATGGAACTTAACTAACCAAGGAAAATTAGATTATGTGGGAGGATGGAATATGCATGTAACAAATACTATTACATGCAAAGATATGCATGCAAGGATGTACTTGTAGTGGAGAACATGTGGGACCCCCACCATATGACAAACAAAAAGGCGTAAGACAAAATAAATAAGATAACACATGCATATGGATTTTTAAGTTAAAAGAATGCTTGGAAGATTTATTCATGATGGACACGTGGGGACAAATTGGACTAAAGGAAAGAAAATGTAATGCATGTGATTTTATTGGCTAAAAAGGGAGGCCAAATGAGAAATAATGTGGAAGGACGCATGAAAAGCCATTGGACAAAAGTAAGGTGGTGTAAGTAGAAACATGTTAAACTAATGGAAAAATGGGAAAATGGGAGAATGGAAGTGTAAATTGAATGGCCGACCATGCATGAAGGTGAATGGGATGGATAATGTAAAAAGATTTCCAACCAATGACCAAAGGGATAGAATTGTTGCATAAAGATTCATAGGTTGGCAAGGTGGCCAAATAGCATGAAAAAATAAAAGAATGCATGAATTGTAATTGGCTAAGTGGGTGGCCAAATAGAATAAAAAGTTGAAAGTGTGCATGCAATTTGATTGGTTGAGTGGGTGGCCATATAAATACCAAATTCCAAAGAGTAAAAGAGAACAAAAGATTGGCCTTGAGAAGCTTGAGAGAACTGGCCATTGAGAGAGGAAAAGAAAGAAGAAATTGCTCTTGAGAGCTCCACCCGAGAGGAAGAAAAGAGAAAGAAAAAGAGAAAATAGAGGAAGGCTCGAGTTTGTGAGATCCAAGGGAAACCGTGGGTTTTTTACTTCTTCTTTGTTAAGTCTTGATGTCACTTACCATTCAAAGTGTAGATTTGAAGCTTGAAGGAGATTAATGTTTCGATTTGACTATTCAAGAGAGAGGAAGGTAAGAGTTATGATTTTGCTTGCTTGCACATTTTGAAAACCGATTGTAACCATAAGAAACATTTTGTCATAGCAAGATCTTCAAAGAATCAAAGGACCAGATGCATGCATGTTGATTGTACACGGGTATATGGTGATTTGAGACAAAAAAAAATAATGGGTGAGTGTTTTTGACCTTGAGTTTCATGAATGGAAAGAAAGATAGAACATTTGTTGATGATTTGTGTTTGGGGCAACAATGGTGAACAATATTATGAGGAGATATTGAATTGCATGTAGAGTTTAAGGTGATTTGAAAAGTAGGCATGCAATGTGGGTATGTTATGGCACATTAGGTTCGGTTAGTTGAAAACTAGTGGTTGCATGTTAGATTATTTATAAGAATAAAGATGAACAATGTGGATGTTGATTAAGGATTCTTGGTTAAGATGCTGCCAATATACAATTGTGTATGTGCATGAAATTGGAAATAATGTGTGAGGTCGGTTATGGTGAGAAATAAATTATTTGAAATGTGAAGAGTTCTTGAAAATGAAAGGAACTAAGAATGTGGTACATAGGGTAGCAAATGTGAGTTGAATTGAATGATAAACACTAAGTATATTAAGCTTGATTTATTGCTAGGAAGCGTGCAAGTGGAAAGGGATTACCGTGGTAATTAACTGGAGGAGGAAACGAGTGACCGACAAGCTAATTTAATTTGAAATGTAACCGAATAAGTGGTGAAGTAACATCTCGCTATCTTAAGGTGAGTAGGGGGTGTCAATTTTAAAAGATTCAATGCTATATCAAAGTATATGTATAGTATTATTCAATGACTTTGTGGAAAGCATGAGTTGCTAGAAAATGATAAGTGATTTGAATACATGGTTTGGAATGATTTATACACTGCTTTTGTGGAAAGCATGAGCTGGTAGAAACAATAAGCATTTGTAAATGCAAATTGGGTTTGAAGGTGTTTTGTGTATACTATATATATATATATATATATGATATATGTAAAGTGTTTTAGAAATCGAGAAACAAGCCCCTTTGCAATGTTTTGCATCAAAATTGTGCCTTGTATCTTTGTGTGACGTGCATAGTTAATTGCACTTGATAAATGGCTTAAATGCAAATTCTTATGAGCCGGTTTTAGTTCAAACTTTATGCAAATGTTTACACCATGCATTTTAATGTGAAAAATAATTTTGAAGGTTGCCAAACCTTGTTTTCAAATTATTTAAAAAAAAACTCTTGAAAACCTTGATTTGATTTTGAAAACGATTTTGACAAATCAAGGGCATCGAGAATAGGTCGAATGTCACATCGGGATAGTGTGACCCTTGTGCACAAGTGAGCTCTAGCTAAAGAACCTTTTAGGTCATCGACGGGCTGTTAAACGTGGCTAGGCCATGGTTTATGGTTATACGTGGCAAGGCTAGGGGTTGTTATACGTGGCTAGGCCACGAGTTGATATACGTGGTTGCGACCATATGATTTTGTTGGCTCCATTAGTTTTTGATGATAATAAAACATTTCCTTTTATTTGTGTCTAATTCCTTTACTTGAGTGTGCAGGAAATTAATATATGAAATTAATTTCTTAAATCTTCAAAGAATATTTTTGAAAGAAAAAAAGGGATAAAATCAACAAGATGTAACTGAATAACAAGGAGGAAGCTTATTGGTGAAACAAAAAAGAACATTGGTTGACCAAATTTCAAATTGGAGAAATGGCGGGCTGAAGAGTTTAAAAAACAAAACCAACTTAGTCAACCAAGTCAGTCGACTAAGTGCCCTCTGCCAGAATCTGCAAACCAGAAACAGAATCAACTTAGTCAACCAAGTTAGTCGACTAAGAGCTCTTTGTCTGCAATTTGAACCAAAGCACTACAAGACAGATTAACGGCTAGAACTTATCCTCAACTGTTTCCAACGGATATAAACTGCCAAACTGCCATCGGAGTTGTATCTCCAAGTATAAAAGGGTCTTCCAATAATGAGAAATAAGTTTTTAGAAGCCTTGAATGAGATTTGAGCTTTAGAAAGAAGAAAAACCAAAAAAGCTTCACTACACTTGTTTTCACTTAAACGCCTACTCTTTGTCATTATATTTAGCACTCAATCTTGTACCAATCAGATCAACTTGTGATCATAGGTACTTTTTTTTACTTATCTTCTTGTATACTTAGAGTGAGGGAGTCACTCTAAGGGGTTGTTCAAGCTTGGGAAAGCTTGAATGTTATAGGTTGTGGTTGAGCCTTGGAAAACCACTTTGGGTTTTAGTTAAGCCCGTGAAAAACTAGTGTAAAGGTTTTGGCTGAGCCTGAGAAAAGCCATTGTAAAAGCTTGGTGAAAGCTTGTGAATTTCACCGAATTCTTAGTGAATCGTTGAAAAAATCCTTGGTTCGATAATCAAGGTAGTGGATGTAGGTCTTGGACCGAACCACTCTAAATTGTTGTGCACCTTATACTCTATTTTTACTTTTTTAAGTTCTGGAAATTAGTTCCACATCTTGTTAAGAGCCATATTGTGTTATTCACCCCCCCTCTAGCATATATTAACGGGATCAACAATTGGTATCAGAGCAAGTTCCCTGTTTTTAAGGCTTAAAATCCTTTGGGAGGATCCAAATGGCTCAACAAAAAATCATAGTTGCTGAGAGACAATCAACAAATAGACCACCTCTGTTTGATGGCTCTAATTACCCTTATTGGAGCACTAGAATGTCAATTTATATTAAGGCTATAGATTATGAAATGTGGGATGTCATAACTGATGGACCCTTTATGCCCTCAACCGTGAATGTAGTTACAAATGAGTTGATGCCCAAGCCAAGGTCTGAATGGACTGAGGCTGAAACTGAGAAAGTTCAAATAAACTTTAAGGCCATCAACACATTACATTGTGCCTTGACCCCCACTGAATTTAACAAAGTCTCAAGCTGTACAAAAGCTAAACAAGTGTGGAAAAAACTTAGAATAATCCATGAAGGGACTTCTCAAGTAAAGGAGTCCAAAATTGCTCTCTTAAAACATAGTTATGAAATGTTCAAAATGGAGTGTGGTGAAGACATCCCCAGCATGTTTGATAGGTTTACAAACATTACAAACAAATTAAGTCAGCTAGGCAAGCCTATCCCTGAACATGAATTAGTTAAGATACTGTTTAGATGCCTACCAAAATCCTGGAAACCAAAAGTGACTGCTATTAGAGAGGCTAAAGATCTAAACAACATCACTCTCGATGAGATATGTGGTTCTCTTCTCACTCATGAGCTGGAGCTTAGGGAAGAAGAAGATCGAAGGGAAGCAAAGGAAAAGAAAAACAGCATTGCACTTAAAGCCAGCATTCTTGAAAAAGAGCTAGAAGAGCTTTCTTGTGATGATGATGAAGATTTATCTCTAGTTGCAAGAAAATTCATAAAACTAATGAGCAGAAGAAATCGAAGGCTAACTAGAAGAGGTTTCAGGAAAGACCAAGGTGCTTCATGGAAAATAAGTAACAAAAATGACTCCAACAAAAATGAGGAGATGATCTGCTACGAATGAAAGAAACCTGGTCACTTCAAGTCCGAGTGTCTATTACTGAAAGATGAAACCCCCAAGAAAAATAAGAGATCCAAGAAAGCAATGGTGGCTGCTACATGGTCGAATAGTGACACATCAAGCTCTGAACTGATGATGAAAATATGAGGAAAGAGTAAACATCTGTTTAATGGCACAAGAGGATGAATCAGAGGTATCCTCATCCCCCTGCATTAATTCTTATGATGATTTACAAGATGAATATGAATTCCTTTATGATGAATTTGAAAAACTTTTTTCAAAATACAAATCATTAAAGAAAAAGGCTGCATTACTTGAAAAAGATTTGGAACAGATTAAACAAGAGTTCACCTCTGTTTTTTAGCAAAGAAATATTTTGCAAGTTGAGTTAGAACACTCAAAAACAGACTTTGAGTTTTTAAAACAAGAGCTAGAAAACAAGTCTAAAGCCTTGCAAATAGCTCTTGATGAAAACACAGCTCTTAAATGTTTGAAAAATGAATCTTCAAAAAGATATGCATACCACAATAAATATTCAGCTAAAGCATTACCTAGATGTTATAATTGTGGTAAACATGGTCATTTGTCATATGATTGTTTTAAGAAAAGAAAAGTGCAGAAAGTTAAGAAAATTTAGGTTCCTAAGGGATCCTTTGCTGCAACTAACACTCAAAGACCCATCAAAGTATGGGTACCTATAAAGAAAAACTGAAATTCTATTTTGTAGGTTGAGTTGGACTTAAAAGAGACATGTTCAAGAGCTCAACTCAAGAAGAAACAGCCTTGGTACTTGAATAGTGGTTGTTCACGACATATGACAGGACATGAAATGCTGTTTGCTCAGTTGAATAAGAGAAAGGGAGGAACTATATTCTTTGGAGATGATTCAAAAGGCAAAATCCATGGTATAGGTACGGTTGGTAAGAGTTCCCAAACTCAAATTAGTCATGTGCTGCTAGTTAAAGGCTTAAAGCATAATCTACTAAGTATTAGTCAATTATGTGATAAAGGATTTAAAATAAGTTTTGATTCAACTAAGTGTGAAGTAATTGATATGAGTACAAATAAAATCTCATTTATAGGAAAAAGGTTGAAAAACATGTATGTAATTTTTCTTGAAGACCTTGATGTGAATAGTGAAGTATATCTTGTTGCAAATGCTGAGAATGATAGCTGGTTATGGCATAGGAGATCAAGACATGTGAGCATGCATACTATATCTAAATTAATAAAGAAAAATCTTGTTGCTGGACGGTCGAAATTGAAATTTGAAAAAGATAGGATATGTGATGCTTGCCAACTAGGAAAACAAGTTAGAACATCCTTTAAGACTAAGAAAATAGTGTCAACATCGAGACCTCTTGAATTGTTGTACATTGATCTATTTGGTCCAATAAGCACAACTAGCTTAGGAGGTAAATCTTATGGCTTTGTAATAGTTGATGACTATTCTAGATATACTTGGGTATACTTCTTTGCTCATAAGAATGATGCTCTACAAGCATTCTTAAGTTATTGTAAGAAAGTAGAAAATGAAAAAGGACTAGCCATAGTTAGCATAAAAAGTGACCATGGAAGAGAATTTGAGAATGATGAGTTTGAAAATTTTGCAATGAAAAGGGGTTGGATCACAATTTTTTTGCACCTAGAACACCCTAGCAAAATGGAGTTGTAGAGAGGAAAAACAGAACATTAAAAGAAATGGCTAGGACCATGTTATGTGAGAACAACCTACCTAAATATCTTTGGGCTTAGGCAGTAAATACAACAGCTTATATTCTTAATAGAGTCTCAATAAGACCCTTGATTTCAAAGACTCCATATGAACTTTACAAAGGTAGGAAACCAAATATTTCTCACCTTAGGAGTTTTGGCTGTAAATTCTTTGTATTGAACAATGGAAAACAGTCCCTAGGAAAGTTTGATGCAAAGAGTGATGAAGCAATGTTTTTAGGATATGCATTAAACTCAAAGGCCTACAGAGTTTTTAAAAAAAGGACCCTAACCGTTGAAGAATCAGTCCATATAGTTTTTGATGAGTCAAATGCTTCACAAAAAGAAGTTCATGATGACGATGATGATATTAAAATCCTAGAAAAACAAATGGAGGAAATGAGCTTAAAGAACAATAAAAATAATGAAAAAAGCTCATCTAGAAGAGAAAATGAAACTCCATATCTAGAAAATCTGCAAAGAGCAGAAAATCAGCATGATGATCTACCAAGGAGTTGGAGATTTGTAAGAGATCACCCACAAAACCAAATAATAGGTGACATTTCACAAGGAGTTGGAACTAGGAATGTAACTAGAGAAACTTGTGAGTTTTCAGCCTTTATATTTCAAATTGAACCTAAAAACTTTGAAGAAGCTGAAAAAGAAGAAAGTTGGATAATGGCCATGCAAGAAGAACTTGATCAATTCACAAGGAGTCATGTATGGTCATTCGTACCTAGGCCTTCAAATCACACTATTTTGGTACAAAATGGGTGTTTAGAAATAAGGTAGATGAGCAAAGAAATGTAGTTAGAAATAAAGTTAGGTTGATAGCAAAAGGATACAACCAAGAAGAAGGAATAGATTATGATGAAACTTTTGCTCCGGTTGCTAGGATTGAAGCCATAAGGTTGTTGCTAGCTTTTGCATGTTTCATGAATTTTAAATTGTTCCAAATGGATGTCAAAAGTGCATTCTTAAATGGATTAATTTAAGAGGAAGTATATGTAGAACAGCCACCAGGTTTTGAAGACTTTGAAAAATCTGATCATATTTTCAAACTTCATAAAGCCTTGTATGGATTAAAACAAGCTCCTAGAGCTTGGTATGAAAGGCTATCAAAATTTCTAGTTGAAAAAGGGTATGATAGAGGCAGCATCGATACTACATTGTTCATTAAAAGATATCTAAATGATTTAATTGTTGTGCAAATATATGTGAATGATATTGTATTTGGTGCAACTAATGAAGCTTTATGCAAGAACTTTGCAAAGGAAATGTAGGGTGAATTTGAGATGAACATGATGGGAGTGTTGAAGTACTTCCTTGGTTTTCAAATCAAACAAAGTGAGGAAGGAATCTTCATCAACCAAGAAAGATATACTTATGATATGCTAAAGAAATTCGATATGCTAAAGCTGAAATCAATTTCCACACCAATGAGTCCATCCACCAAACTCGACTTAGATGAAAAAGGTAAAGATGTATATCAAAAGCTCTATAAAGGTATGATCGTCTCTCTTCTCTACTTAACAGCAAGTAGACTAGATATTCAGTTTTGTGTGTGCTTGTGTGCTAAATTTCAGTCACAGCCTAAAGAATCATACCTAACAGCTGTTAAGAGAATTTTTAGATACCTCATAGACACTCAAGAACTAGGAATATGGTACTCTAGAAACTCAACTCTTAACTTAGTCGGATATTCAGATGCTGACTTTGCTGGCAACAGAACTGATAGGAAAAGCACTAACGGAACATGCCAATTTTTAGGATGGATGCTTGTGTCTTGGTCTAGCAAAAAGCAGAACTCAGTGGCACTGTCTACAGTAGAGGCTGAATATGTATCATTAGGTAGCTGCTGTGCACAAATCCTTTGGATCAAGCAACAATTAAACAACTGTGGAATAACTATGCATAATATACCGATATACTGTGATAATATAAGTGCTATCAATATATCAAAAAATCCTGTGCAGCACTCTAGGACAAAGCACATTGAAATTAGACACCATTTTATTAGAGATCATGTAGTGAAAAATGACATTAAAATAGATTTTTTGAATACTCTACATCAATTAGCAGACATTTTTACCAAACCACTAAGTGAAGATAGATTTTGTGAGATTAGAAGAAATTTGGGAATGGTTAATGTGAAGGAATTATAAGAAAATCTTTGACTCTCATATTGAAAACAGAATGCATTCAGTCGACTAAGGAATTCTTAGTCAACTAAGAGTGGCCTGACATTCTTAAATAATAAGACTCAGTGAGTTTAATGAAATATGAGTAAATTGTGGTAAAATTTTGATTTATCAGGTATAAAGAGGAATAAAGCAGAGTTGCCAAAGGTAAATAATCAAAATTTTATAGGGAGATTTAAAAATATAAAGAAATAAAAGTAGGGTAGTTCTTAAAGAAATATGAGAAGTTTTCTGAGCAATAACTGCTGCCAACCTCTTCTTCCCTCTCATTTGCAACCCGTTGCTCTAAAAACAAAAACCTAAATCTTCCTAGTTGCCTCTAAAACCAACTCAGATCTTCAAAAATTTCTAGAACCAAAATGTCTAGAACATCTCAGAGTAAAGAAGTATCAGAGAAGAAGAATGGAAAAAGGCCAATGGAGGAAGAAACTGGAATAGAGAGTCAAAAGAAGAAACAAAAAATTATGCCTGCCTTAGTGAAGGAAATAGCTAAGAAATTAAGAGAAAACAAGCAAAATATAGACAAGAAGAAAGATACATAACCCTCACTCTAGAAAGGTATCAGTTCCTCTTCTTCTTCGAAATTTAGAAATAAGCTGCATCAATATAGATTCAAGAATATAGAAAATGCACCAATCTCCTGCGAAAAGTTTATTGATTGGAAGAGTTTTAAGGAAAATGTAGAAATCCAGACCAGTCTATCTGAGTACTTTAATGAGCTGAAACTTAAAGGTTACAGCACCTTTAAGAATAGGTCATATAGTCTAAGTCTGGTTAAAGAATTTTACTCTGGCATTGCTATGAAAGAAAAGGAATTAATAGATTCTGATGACTATGTAGAAGAGTTTGTTATGACTGCTGGAGATTTAGGAAACCTGCTCAAATTAGAGGGTGAAGTAGGTGAATTTGAACTTCTAGAAAAATATGATTCGTCCTCACTGTGGGAGATCATCACTGGAAGGAAAGAAAAATACTCCTCTAAAAGTGATTCAGGTCTAATAATCAATCCACAGATTAGGATACTGCATTACTTCATTACAGCAAATATTCAATGGAGGAGTGGAAATCTTAGCTACATCAGCCTCCAAGATCTTTGGCTGATGGAGCATGCTTTTAATGGAGTGTCTCTAAATCTGGGAAGATTTATGATTGAGAAAATGAGAAGTGCCTGCAGACTTGATAAGGTAAATCTGCCATATGGGAATGTGATTACATCCCTTGTGCAGAAGAAAGGAATATGGGCTAAAAGGTAGGATATGGACCTAGTGAAAATCATAGACCAAGCCATTTATTATGGCAGTTTAATTAAGATGGGGTATGTGCTCGATGGAGAGAAGTTTATCAAAACCTCCAAAACTGGCCCTAGAAAATATCACAGTTTGCTTGCTTAACTTGAAGAACCTCCTTCCAGATTTTCGAATGAGATGATTTTTAATTTGCTTATGAGGATTGATGGTAAGCTGACTGACTAAGGAGTGAAGCTATAGAAAATGGAAGATAAAATTACTAAATTGGAAAATAAGCTGAAGGAGAAAGAAAACATGGCATCTGAACTTGTGGCTGCAGACAGTTTTGCCACATCCAGCACTACACCTGCACAGCAAGGTGTTGAAGGTTCAACAGAGCCAGCAGAGAAGTTTGCAAGTTTGGCACTCAAGCTAAAGGCTCTACCTACAAGTTTGCCAGTCTTGTTCTGCAAACTGAAGACTTCCCACAAGGAGTTGAACAGCCAGCCAAATCACCCTCCCTTGAACCTCAAAGTAAAAATGACTCAGAATAAGAGACTGAAGTAGTTGGTGCAAAAATTGAGCAATATCAGGTCTCTTCTCCAAATTCAGAGGAAGTTTCCATTATGGACATCTTTCATCAAATGGTCAGAGAAGAACAAGCTAAAAAAGACACTGTCAAGATAGCAACTCAAAAGGATGGTGCAAATGTAAGAAAAGGAAAGAAAGTTGCTTCAACTCCCAAAATAAAGGCAAAAACAGGGAAACCAAAAGCCACCACAGTACCACCAACTAAGGCAAAACAACCAACCAAAGGAAGGAAGACTATGGTAACCAATATAGCTTTTCTTAAAAGAAGAAAGCCTTTCAGATTGGCAGAGAAGTCCAAACCAGTTTCAGCCTCTTCTTCTCACAGTCTAGTTCATGTTTCAAACAAATCTTCTCTAGAATCCTCTCCTAGAAAGTCATCTCCTCTCCAAGAACCCTTTCCGTTTCCTCTTAACCCTTTCTATGGAACTGAATCCTCACCCTCTACTTCATCCGATAAGTAAAATCCCCCTCCTTTGATGCTGACAAAAAGGGGGAGAAGTATGGTACCAGGGGAGCAAGAACTAGGAACTAGGAACTAGAGAATAATGTTTAAAAAAATAAAAAAAATGTTAGGGTAAAGGAACCAAGAACCTAGGAAAGGAAAGAAAGTAGAACCAAGGGTGCATGAAATTAGAGAAATAGGAGATAGGAAGCAAAACTAGTCTAGGGGCATTTTCGAAATACTTTTTAATCAACTGTTATTTGTGCCTTTGTGGTACTTAAACACTCAGCTCTAATTTTGTTATTTATGTGGATGTATGTGAAACATGAATGCTGATATGTTTATGATATTTAACTGCTGTAAACTAAAGTCTGCTGATGTTTTGATATGTTGACTGTCATAAACAAAATTTGCTGCTAATATGCTGATATAGATTTACATGCTGATAGATGATGTTTATATAATGTCTAATGAGAATAAGTTATAGATGAAGCATATAGCATATCAATTGAAACATGAATAATGTATACAAAATCTGAAATAAATAAGCTGATTGACAGCTGCTGGAACTTTGATGAAAATTTGACAACACTTACTACTAAAAATTGAATGACAAATCTGTTAATACTTACTTGCTGAAAATCACTCTACATTAACGCACATATGTATACTCTAAATGTACAATGTCATTTTCTATGTGACAAGAATAAAATTGGCTAAAACAGAATAAGCAAAATATGCACACATTAAGAGGGAGCTTATACTTAGAAGGAGCAATCCTCAATTCCTATAGAAAACTAAAAAGAATTTAAAATGACATTATGTTGTTAATCAAGGAGTGTTTTGTCATCATCAAAAAGGGGGAGATTGTTGGCTCCATTAGTTTTTGATGATAATAAAACATTCCCATTCATTTGTGTCTAATTCCTTTCCTTGAGTGTACAAGAAATTAATATATGAAATTAATTTCTTAAATCTTCAAAGAGTATTTTTTTAAAGAAAAAGAGGGATAAAATCAACAAGATGTAACTGAATAACAAGGAGGAAGTTTATTGGTGAAACAAAGAAGAACATTGGTTGACCAAATTTCAAATTGGAGAAATGACGAGCTGAAAAGTTTGAGAAACATAACCAACTTAGTCAACCAAGTCAGTCGACTAAGTGCCCTCTGTCAGAATCTGTAAACTAAAAACAGAATCAACTTAGTCAACCAAGTTAGTCGACTAAGAGCTCTTTGTCTGCAATTTGAACCAGAGCACTACAAGACAAATTAACGGCTAGAACTCATCCTCAACTGTTTTCAATGGATATAAACTGCCAAATTACTATCAGAGTTTCATCTCCAAGTATAAAAGGGTCTTCCAACAATGAGAAATAAGTTTTTAGAAGCCTTGAATGAGATTTGAGCTTTAGAAAGAAGAAAAACCAGAAAAGCTTCACTGCACTTGTCTGCACTTAAACGTCTACTCTTTGTCATTATATTTAGCACTCAATCTTGTACCAATCAGATCAACTTGTGATCATAGGTACTTCTTTTAACTTTTGTTCTTGTATACTTAGAGTGAAGGAGTCACTCTAAGGGGTTGTTCAAGCTTGGGAAAGCTTGAATGTTATAGGTTGTGGTTAAGCCCTAGAAAACCACTTTGGGTTTTAGTTAAGCTAGTGAAAAACTAGTGTAAAGGTTTTGGCTGAGCCTACAAAAAGTCATTGTAAAAGCTTGATGAAAGCTTGTGAATTTCACCAGATTCTTAGTGAATCATTGGGAAAATCCTTAGTTGGATAATCAAGGTAGTGGATGTAGGTCTTGGACCGAACCACTCTAAATTGTTGTGCACCTTATACTCTGTTTTTACTTTCTTAAGTTCTGGAAATTAGTTCCACATATTATCAAGAGCCAAATTGTGCTATTCACCCCCCCCCCACTAGCACATATTAACGGGACCAACAGATTTCTCCTATGTCGGCCAACATCATTAGACTGCCATGGCTTAGGGAATAAGGTGGAGGGTGGCCTTCCTGATGTTATTATGTGGAAATGGATCCACAGGCTGATTACCTACTCAAGAGTCTTGAAAGTTTTAAACTCGTACTCTTTTGCATGGTGGAAAGAAACCGCTTTATCTGCAGCTCCCTTTTTTAATCAATAGCTTTCAATGCTTAACATATTGATTACGGATTATTTTATGTGGATGTACTCGGGTATTTTACATGCCACACCTTTTGGGAGTATGCGTGTTTACATACTGCCATTTGTGTTTATGCAAATATTGAATGATTTCTTGAATTGAAATCTATTTTATTATGCACTAGTTTTCGGCATTGTTTGCTAATAAAAGTATTGCACTATGATTTACATGGCAATTTTACAAGGAACAAGTACCTTATTTGGTTTTATAAGGTTGTCATTTTATACTCTATTTTTATTGATCAAAAAGTTCTGCTCTAAGCTTGTTTTCCATCTACGCCCTACTCACAGAGCCAACGATCACTGAGTCTGTGAGACTCACCTCCCTTATCTCCCCTTTTGCAGATAAGTGATCGGCCTAGTGTGTAGTCATTGGCACATATTATCCACCACGGATAGGTACAGACATCTCTTAGCACTTACTCTGAGTCGCTCCGCTACTAGAGGTCAAGTTCTTCATAGTGTATTTTGTTTTGTAAATAGACACTAATGTTAATGCAAATGTACATTTAGAGATTATAAACTTAATATATGTAAAACCTGACCCTATAAACGCATGTCATGACATACATGCACTGAGTAGCATGTTATTACGCTAGGAAAGTCTCTAAGAATAGACGAAACCCGGTATTGTACCTAACGGTACACTTGAGTGGATTTAACCTTGAACTAGTTTAAATAGGAATCGTAGGATGAAATTTAATATTTTACAGTTGAAGAATGACTAAAAATGATTGTTCGGAGTTCGAGGGTTCATTTGGGGTAAAATTGAAAATTTTGATGTTTAGGGGCAAAATCGTCATTTTGCCACCTAAGATAATAATTTGATCATGGAGTGAAATTTTTTACCAAGATTAACTATTTGGAGTATAATTTAATGATAGGAAGTGAAAATTTTCAATTTCGGCAATTTTCGAAATATTAGGGCAAAACGGTAATTTTATCGTTTCGGGGTAAAAACTGTAATTTTCACCACCCAAAACTTGTCAAAATCATAGGATTTATTTATTTTTGGTATGAATAATTATGGTATTGTAAGTGGTGAAAAATTGAAGTTTAAAAGACGAAATTTTAAAAATTGGCCAACGGGAAAGTGACACATGGCATTTTTTTAATGATTTAATATTATTTTAATGAAAAGTCAGCCCATTTAAACCCCATATTAAGTGATGGCTGGCCATAAGGAAAGAACAAGAGAGAAAATTGAGAGGAAAGGAAGAAAAGAGAAAAACAAAGGAAAACTAGAAAATTCAAAGGGGAAATCGCGTTCTTTAACCGTTTACGCGTCTAACGGTAAGATTTTTCGACTTTAGCTTGATTTCTACCTTTCTTATGCCTTTATTTCCATTTAGCATGCTTGAGGAGAGAGATCAAAAAGTGATATCAAGGGCTGGACGAAATTCAATGGAGAGGAATTTTAATTTTTTAGGTTTTGATTTTTTGTTAAATTGTTAGTTTTAGTTAGTTAAATGTGTATAGAAATCAAATTGGGCAAGAAAGCATGAAATTTTCACAATACCCACCCTTGGCTGAATATGCATTGATGTACAATGATGATGAACTGATTTTTATTCTAAGAGAAATGAAGAGAAAATGATGAAAAATGGTTAAATGTGATAGAAAAACAAAGTGAAAAATTAATCGAGTAAATGTCCCATTTTTGGCCAAATTTTCCAAGGATGAAAGTGAGCTGATTTTGGTGATTTTAGTGAGTTATTGGCTGATATTTAATGGTTAGAAATGTTGGAGAGAAAATGGGACAATTTAGAGCTAAAATGGAGCGCGTTAGTAATTTAACGGGTAAAGTGTCAAAAATAGGTTAATATCGCGTTTAAGCCATTTTAGGCTATTGCATTTCATACCATGCATTAGCATAGGATTTAAGTCAATTATATAGTGATTTAGCATCAATGTGGTGAATTGGGTAAATTTTGCAATGTGTTTAGGAGGAGAGCCTTCCGGTAAAGCCAAGGAAGTCGTACCCGACGAAAAGTGATCGGGGCACCTAGAAAGTAGTTAGTTTGTACAAACGGTGAGTAAACCTATTATTATTGTAAATTATCTAGAGTTTATTTTTAAATGCTCTTTATGTATTTTATGAAATGAAAACGAGATTAAAACGAGATTTTTGATGTTTTAGAAATAAATGTGACAAATAAAAATATATTGTGTTGATTGTGAAATTGAGTAATTGGAGGCTGCCAATTATTTTGAAATATATATTTTCCTATGAATGGCTTATGAAATATGAGTATATGTGGCTATATTTGATAAATTGCATTGGGAATTTATGTAAGCTGTTTTTACTATGCAAGTTAGGTAAATAAATAAAAACCACGTTATACTGTCGAAATTTTATTAAAATTGGTGGGTTTAGTCACCGCAATGACAGGTTTTCGTGGACTGCCTATTAGAGGGGCATGGTAAACCCGGTTATATAATTACTCCGGTTGTAGAGGCGAGGAGGGTAACTCCCGGGGTAGTATTAGAGCTCACATCACGTTGAACCCCCACGTGAATGTGTAACTTGGCCAACTCCAAGGAACGGCTTGTTTTAAAAATAAAAATGTGTTTCACATGTAAATATCTTAACAACCTTGGCAGACTCGATTAGATGCCTCGATCAAAGTATCCCCGAGGATTAGTTTTGGCTTGAGTCTTGTTTTTAATAAAAGTCAGAAGCCTTAACAATTGTTTCGGTAAATTACAAATATTTTATGGTTTAATAAATAAATTGAAAATCTTATGAAATGGTTTGTGATATGTTGTTTAAACTTGCCTCCAGTTTACTCACCTTTAGATATTTATGATAATGTCTGTTTACTCTTTAGGATTGAAAAATCTCACCCACCTCCTTTTCAAATATTTCAGACCTGTGGTAGCTTGTAGATACCCTATTTTGTCGAGAATTTCAGTTGACCCCTCTATCACACAGACAGTAGGTTACTATCACTAACACTTGGTGTAGTTATGGACCACTTGTCATTGTAATTATTATTGTACATTATAACTTTGTAAATTATTGTATGTATGAATTTATTTTACTTCTAAGTTACAAAAAATTTCTTACACATGTTTCTATAAATCTTGTTTTATATAAAAATGCTATATTTTTGTCTTTTGATTTACTTGAGCCGAAAATGACTGAAAATTATTTAAAACTGATATGTAAGTCTTGCGGGGTTCCGATTGGTATTCTGGGTAATGAGTATCAATCGAGACGTCATGACGGTTGTCATGGACCCGAGGGAGGTTCCGGGTCATGACAATATATTTATACAATAATGGGGAATAAAAGTTTAGTCGATTTGTCCAACTTTTCGTTTTAAGTATATTACAAAGAGTTATACTGCTCAAAGCGATTACATAAATTAGTGGAATGAATATAATGTATTATCAAAAGTTTCAATTAAGGCTTGTTCGGGACTTGGCAGGTTCTCCCGCAAGCCTCGGACATCGATAGCGATCGAGTTGCGGTCGTTACACAATTAGTTTTATAGATTGAAGTATGGAGACACCTAAAATTAACATGTGGATCCTTGTTAAAAGAACAAGTTCATTGAACATTAACAAGTATGAGAATTCTATTTGGTATTTCACTCAGTGTTTATGAAAATATTTTCATGTGTTAGTTGTGTAAGTGATCTACACGCTTGATATCATCAAGCTATCTTATACAAGGATGACTATACTTTGATACTATCTTAGACAATTTTAGCTAAGGATGTACAAAATGATGAAAAATTAGTATAGCAATGAACACATGAAGATAAATGAATGATTAATAAAAGATATATCACCCTAAGTGATCTCAAGGGAGATGTCTCATTGTGTCTCGACATATCTTAACTTAAGGAAATCCTTGACCAAGATAAAATGAAGATTCAAATAATTGAGTTTTTCAAATTTCATTAATGAGTTAAGAACAAGCTTAAAAAAGCTAAAATGATAAAGATAAATATAAAGTAAACATTGTACCATACGCTTTGTTTTATTAAGACATCAAATGATAAAAGATTGAATTACACTAAAAGATTGAGCAATGAAAGATTTATTCAAACCTCTTTAACTCTTCTTAACATTTTGGTAGTCATGCCACACTGCTAGATGTTAATCTTAAGTTATAAATATAAACTAATTATTTGGGAATTAATGATGAACGCAAATAGTTTGATTCACCTAATCCTAATAGACTTTGGATTATAGTTTATATTTATTACTAACATGTTAAAAACCTAATGGGTCATAGACATTAGGGGTGACAAGTTAAAATGTAAAATGGAGAATTAAGTTGGACTTAATTGTAAAGAAGTTTTGAACTTTAAAAGATTTAATTGAAAGAGTTCAATTAAGTCAAGGCAATTTTGTAATTAACAAAAATGTTAACTTAAAACCCATTAGGGTTAGGATTGCTTCTAAATATATGCTTATGCTGCATTTAAGAGGTACAACCACAACCAAGAAAGCTTATGAGGCAAACAAGTGAGAGAGTGAAGAGGAATTGATAACCCTAGGAAACCTTTTAAGTTGGCATCGATTAAAGCACCAAACCCTTATATTTGTTTGGCTTCCTTGTCTTGAGGATCGATAACAAAATCTTTTCCTCTTTCTCCTTTACTTTTTCAAATATTCCTTAAGAAGAGAGAAACCAAAAGTGCTCATTAAGCTTAGCAACATAAGCCAACCTCTATCACCCTTGGTGTTATTCAACTTCAAATCTATATGGATCACCGAGCTGGACACTTAAACAATTGGAGATTTATTATAACCTAAGCTTAGTTCCAAGTTGATTAATGCCTAGGGACATTAAGATCATAAGATTTTGACATCTTAGGAATTAAGGTATAATAATCTTCCTTTAATCAGTTAAGAATTTACAATAAACAATGAAATATTGATCTTGTTTAAGAGAAAACTTTTAAATTTTCCATTAAGTATGTATTATGAATGCATGTCTTTTACCAACACCATGCCTGTCAAGAAAGTTAATAGGATTAGCATCACATTTTTGGTTCTTTATGTAAATGATATACTACTCTTTAGGAATGATGTAGATGCAATGTCAGCAACAAAGATTTGGTTATATCATCATTTTGCTTTGAATGACCTTGGTGAAGTGTTCTTTATACTCAAGATCAAATTGTTTAAAGATTAAAAGAAAAGGCTATTGGGATTGCCCCTAGTGAATTACATTGACAAGATATTGACGAAGTTTAGCATGTATATATAGTAACCTTGATTTTTGACACATGCGTAGCATGAGAGTTTTCGGAGCAAACCATAAGTAAACTGGTAATACTTTCTTGGTGAGCTTTTATCATCTGTCATGCATGACTTTTGTTGTTGATTATAGTCATTCCATGCTTCTTATCCTTGGTGGCCTTGTTACCCCAGTTGGTTATCACTTCCAAATGCTGAATTTTTTCTTTTGTTTGGGATGGGACCAAAATATGTGATTTTGTAAAACAATTTAATAAGCATAAAAAGTCCTGGTATTGGTTCCTTTGATATTGAAATAACCTTTTTTTTTCTAATTTTTAGAAGTATACTTGTTATGGTATTTGAAGCCAAAGTTTAGTTTTAGTCGAACCTTTTTTATTTTGTTCTGGCAACAAAAATTTATACTTATATTCTTTTGGAATTTGTTTTTTAAGATATTTTTATTTAATCTAAATGAGGGGTTATTTTTTTATTTACATTAAATATCTTAAGTAAATTGAGGGAAAAAGAAAATAAAATAAAAATGAGGATATTTACTTTATGATAGTTTTTGGTCATGATAGGTTCTATAGAAGGTTCAAGACTTAATATATTGTGAAGCTTACAAATAGTGGACTTGAATTTTTATTGTAGAAGAGTTTTGCTTGGTGTTCTAAGTGGATATTGCATTTATAACTTATTTTGTTTTCACTAACAATATGCACATATTTATGTAGTTTATCAAGTATCCAATTGCAATATCATGCCTAAGTTTTGAATCTTCAATTGTGTGATCTATTGAATAGAAAATCAAATGCTTTAAGAATAGTTTTTTAACACAACTATAGTATATCTATATTATCTATCTATTAAATTACATGGGAACAAGCATCTTTTTATGTTTTCATGTTTCAATTGAATCTTGACTTGAAAAAACTTGTCTTAGTCATAGAAAGGCTTATTTTGAAAATGTTTTTTGTAACCTTAGTAGAGAGTTCGATTATGCTGGAAATGCTGAACATTATTCATGCATGTTTTGTGAAAAGATAGAATAGGACATATGCTTATGATATATATATATATATACGAATAGGTATGCACATACATGTTTAAGTCTTCTAGATTGCTTTTAAGACTTGCTTAGGTCTATTGGGCCTTAACCTACTTAGGCCCTAACGTCAGTCATGGTCCAAAATTTGGGGTGTGATAGTGTCAAGCCTGACCTTATAAAATACTTGCCATGTCATTCATGTGATTGACAATATGCTTGCATACTTGGAAAGCCCCAAAAAATCATTAAAAGTCGGTAGTGTACCTAGAGGTGCAACTAAGTTGAATTAAGCCTCGAACTAGTCCAAATAGAGGTTTTAAGATGAAATTGAGAATTTTAAATTCTCGAAATGACTTAAAATCGTAATTCGGAGTTCGAGGATCAATTTGGAGTCAAATTGGAATTTTCATGATCTAGGGGTAAAATGGTCATTTTACGATCCGAGAAGATGTGAATTTTGGAAGAAGTTTTTGATCAAGATTGACTATTTAGAACATAATTTGAGTTTGAGAAGTGAAAAATTTTAATTTCGACATTTTTTCGAGCATAAGGGTAAAATAGTCATTTTGCCACCCTAGGGGCAAAATTGTAATTTTACACCACCCAACACTTGTCTAGCACATGGATTTTACCCAATATTATCATGGATAATTGACAAAATTTAAGTGGTGGAGAGAGATTGCTTAATGGGTAAGTATGACACATGGACCAATGGAATGGTGACATGTGTCAAGTTTATATCCATTTATTATTTAGCTTTAAAGTCAACACAAAATCAGCCTATTTCTCTTCATTATGGCCGGCCAAAAGAAGAACAAAGGAAGAAAAGAAGAACAAAAACCCTAGGTGGAAAAATTCAAGGGAAAAGTGTGAAAATTCATGGAAATAAGTGAAAAAAGGTAAGATTTTTCAATTATAGCTTGTGATCTACCTTTCCCATACATTTTTTAGCATTTTCCATGGTTGAATCACATGGTTTCATGGTGGGTCTCTTGCTGGCCGGACATGGAGGGAGGAGTTTTGATGCTTGATTTGGTTAGATTTTAAGATATTTTAGTGTTTTTAGTTAGTTAATAATGTGTAGCATAAAAATCAAGCAAGAAAAATTCATGTTCTTCCATTGCCCATCATTGGCCGAATTTTCCATGTAGAAGATTGATGGTGGATTTGATTTTATTTCAAGTTAATTGGTTAGGAAATGATGAATTACGGTGAGAAAATTGAGTAGAAAAAATCATAGTGTTGATGTAAAACCTGACCCTATAAATACATGTCATGACATACATGCACTGAGTAGCATGTTATTATGCTAGGAAAGCACCTAAAAAAAGACGACACCCAATATCGTACCTAACGGTACACTTGAGTTGATTTAACCTCGAACTAGTTCAAATAAGAATTTTAGGATGAAATTTAATATTTTATAGTCCAGGAATGACTAAAAATTATTGTTCGGAGTTCGAGGGTTCATTTCGGGTAAAATTGGAAATTTTGATATTCAAGGGCAAAATTGTCATTTTGCCACCTAAGATAATAATTTGATCATGGAGTGAAATTTTTTACCAAGATTAACTATTTGGAGTAAAATTTAATGATAGGAAGTGAAAAAGTTTAATTCTGGTGATTTCTGGAGTGTAGGGGCAAAATCGTAATTTTGCCACCCACGAACAAAATTTGAGATTTTGAGAGAATTTAGATCAAATTTGACAAATTGGAGAATCGTATGAGTATAAGGGATGAAAAATATGTCTATGGGCAATTTTTCAATTTTTGGGGTAAAAATGTAATTTTTGACTTTTACAGGGGTAAAAGTGTAAATTTCAAAAATTACACCACCGAGACTTTGGATGAGTCCGAGAATTTTATCTAAGCTATGAATATATGAGACAAGTGTATGGTGAAAATTTGGAAACAAATGGATGAAATTTTAAAAATGGGCCAATGGGAAAGTGACATGTGGCATTTTTTAATGATATAATATTATTTTAATGAAAAGTCAGCCCATTTAAACCCAAATTTTAAGTGCTGGCCGGCCATAAGGAAGAACAAGAGAGGAAATAGAGAGGAAAGG
Organism: Theobroma cacao; assembly: GCF_053813885.1. Taxonomy (NCBI): domain Eukaryota; kingdom Viridiplantae; phylum Streptophyta; class Magnoliopsida; order Malvales; family Malvaceae; genus Theobroma; species Theobroma cacao. The sequence continues at coordinate 34,472,977 of NC_142647.1, read as the reverse complement.
AAGAAAAAAAGAAAAACCAAAGAGAAACAAGAAAATTCAAAGGGAAATTCACGGTTTTCGACCGTTTACGCGTCTAACGGTAAGATTTTTCGATTCTAGCTTGATTTCTACCTTTCCTATGCCTTTATTTCCATTTAGCATGCTTGAGGAGAGAGATCAAAAAGTGATATCAAGGTCTGGACGAAATTCTAGGGGAGAGAAATTGAAATTTTTAGGTTTTGATTTTTAGTTAAATTGACAGTTTTAGTTAGTTAAATGTGTTTAGAAATTAAATTGGGCAAGAAATCATTAAATTTTCACAATACCCACTCTTGGCTGGATGCTCAATGCTGTACAATGATGATGAATTGATTTTATTCTAAGGGAAATGAAGAGAAAATGATGAAAAACGATTAAACGTGATAGAAAAACAAAGTAGAAAATTAACCGAGTTAATGTCCCATTTTTGGCCGAATTTTTCAAGGAAGGGAGTGAGCTGATTTTGTTGTTTTTAGACGGTTATTGGCTGATATTTAATGGTTAGAAATGTTGGAGAGAGAATGGGATGATTTAGAGCTAAAATGGAGCGCGTTAGCAATTTATCGGGCAAAGTGCCAAAAATAGGTTAATACCGCGTTTAAGCCGTTTTAGGCTATTGCATTTCATACCATGCATTGGTATAGGATTTAAGTTAATTATATAGTGATTTAGCATCAATGTGATGAATTGTGTAAATTTTTGTAATATGTCTAGGAGGAGAGCCTTCCGGAAAAGGCAAAGAAGTCGTACCCGACGAGTAGTGATCGGGGCGCTTACAAAGTTTTTAGTTTGTACAAACGGTGAGTAAACTTATTATTATTGTAAATTATCTAGAGTTTATTTTAAATGCCCTTTATGTATTTTATGAAATGAGAACGAGATTAAAACGGGATTTTTGATGTTTTAGGAATAAATGTGACAAATAAAAATATATTGTATTGATTATGAAATTGAGTAATTTGAGGCTACAAATTGACTTGAAAAATATATATTTTCCTAGGAATGGCTTATGAGAAATGAGTATATGTGGCTATATTTTGTGAATGCATTGGGAAATTTATGTAAGTTGTTTTACTATGCAGGCTTGATAAATAAATAAAAGCCACGTTATACTGTCGAAATTTTATTAAAATTGGTGGGTTAGTCACTGCAATGACGGGTTTCCGTGGACTGCCTATTAGAGGGGCACGGTAAACCTAGTTATATAGTTACTCCGGTTGTAGAGGCGAGGAGGGTAACTCCTGGGGTAGTATTAGAGCTCACTTCACGTCGAACCCCCACGTGAATGTGTAACTCGGCCAACGTCAAGGAACGGCTGGTTTTTAAAAATAAAAATGTGTTTCACGTGTGAATATTTTAACACCCTTGGCGGACTCGGTTAGATGCCTCGGTCAAGGTATCCCCGAGGATTAGTTTTGGCTTGAGCCTTGTTTTAATAAAAGACATAAGCCTTAACAATTGTTTTGGTAAATTACAAATATTTTATGGTTTAAGAAATAAATTGAAAACATTATGAAATGGGTTGAAATTTGTTGTTTAAACTTGCCTCAATTTTACCCGCCTTTAGATATTTATGATAATGTCTGTTTACTCATTGGGATTGCAAAATCTCACCCAACTCCTTTCCACCCATTTCAGGTTCAGTATAGACTGTAGATAGCTGATCTCATCGAGGACTACCATTGGATCTGCATTTTCCAAACCGTAGGTTCACAGTCCTCTTTACTTTTGTTTATTCGGGGGCCCTCTTGTTATTGTAAATTAAATTAAATATTTTGGCTTACTGTATTTCAGTATGTATAAATTTATTTAGCTTTTACGCTATAAAAATTATTCACGTATAACTCTATAAATATTGTTTTATAAGAAAATAGAATATTTTCCTTAATATTTCTTTTATTTTCTTATTATATTCAAATAACCGTAATTTCGTTTTAAATGAAGATTTTAGACTTTTAAACTTATTTTGAATATGAATTATGTGTTTTGTACTTGTATATTACGTTTTAGCCAGTTTCGAAATTTTTGAAAAAAAAATGACCAAAATACCCTTGTGTGGCAAAAATTTTATTTTGATTGTTTTTGATCTAAAATAGTATATATTCTCTAAAAACTCGATATTTAACAATGATTGCTCACAGGAAAGGAAAGAAACTGATATGTAAGCCTCGCGGGGTTCCGGTTGGCATTCCGGATAATGAGTGTCAATCGGGACGTCGCGACGATTGTCATGGGCCTGAGGGAGGTTTCGGGTCGTGACAGTTGATGCACCCACCATGGCCGAAATTTCCAAAAGAAAATGTGAAGTTGATTTTGCTAAATTTTATGCTATTTGACTTGTGTTTGATAATTTGGAGAATTGGAAGAAAAATGGAGTTAATTGGAGTTGAATTGGACATATTGGCCAACTAATCGGGTGATAGATCGAATTGGGCCAATACCGTTTTATTTAGGTACACAATTGAATTTGTGTAAAACACCGCGTTTAGACAATAATCCGAATAATTTACATTCCATTTCATGCATTCATATAGTTTTATAACGGTTTAGCACCAATGTGGTAAATTGTTTGATTGTGTATTATGTCTAGGTAGTGAATCCTCCGATAAAGGCAAAGAAATTGTACCCGATGATAGATAGTCGGAGTACTCTAAAAATTCGACTTTCGAAATAGTGAGTAACCTTATCATCATTTTAACTATCTAAAGTGGTCTTTTTATTCGATTTTTGTGAATTTTATGGAAAATGAGTTTAAATGGTTAATTTTTAGGTTTTATAAACAAAATGTGTTTAAATGAAAAGATTTTATAAATTGTCTTGAAATTGAATGATGGCTTTGAAAATAGAGTAACTGGAGACCACTTGATGTGTTGTAATTTATGATTTTAATTTATGGCTTATGGTAATGTGTTGGCATGACTGGATGGAATTGTGGTTTGTGAACTGTATGAATTGTTCTGTTTTACATTTACAGGTTGGGTAGTATAATATTAGTCATGTCATGCTGTCAAAATTTTATTGTATGGTGGGTTTTAGCTTGCTGCAGTGGGTAGGTTCTGTGGACCAGCCTATTAGAGGGGCACGAAATTCGGTTATATATGTACCTCGATCGGAGAGGCGCGTAGGGTATCTCCTGAGGTATGGTTAGAGTTCACGTCACGTCGAACCATCTCATGATGATGAACTCCGCTAACGCCAAGGAACGGCTGTGTTTTTAAAATAAAAACATGTTTATGAGTATACGAACCTTTTAACAGCCTTGGTGGACTCGGTTAAATGCCTCGGCCAAGGTATTCTCAAAAATAATTTTGACAGGAGCCAAGCTTTTAATATACTCATAAGCCATGTTGATTATTTAAATGAAATGAATATTTATGTTATGAAATACATATTGAGATGGAATATTTTAATCGTCTCCATTTACTCGACTTTAGATATTTTTTATGGTATTTGTTTACTCACTGGGATTACATAATCTCACCACCCTCCTTTCCACCCATTTCAGGCTCTAAATAGACTGTAGATAGCTTATTCATCGAGGTTACTATTGGATTTGCATCCTTCAAACTGTAGGTTTACAGTCTCCCTTCCTTTTGGTTATTCGGGAGCTCACTGGTTATTGTAAATTAAATTAAATACTCTGACTTACTATATTACAGTATGTATGAACTTATTTTGTTTTTACGCTACAAAACATTATTTACGTATAACTCTAAAAATAGTGTTTAATAAGAAAATAGAATATTTTTATTGAATATTTTTTTTATTTTTTTATATTTAAATAATCATAATTTCATTTTAAATAAAGGTTTTATATGTTTAAACTTATTTTTTATTATGATTATGTGTTTTGTACTTGCATACTACATTTTTAGTGGATTTCGAAATGTTCAGGGAAAAATGACCAAAATGCCCCTATGAGACAGAAATCATTTTTTTGTTGTTTTAAGTTGGAAATAACTTAAAATCTTTTAGAACATAATATTTAGCAATGGTTACTCACAGGGGAAATGACAAACTGATATTAAAGCCTTGCAGGGTTCCGGTTGGCATTCCGGGTTATGAATGTCTATCGGGACACCGCGACTGTTGTCACGACCCGATACTCCTCGAGCCCATGACAACCGCCGCTGTTTCCCAATAGACATTCATTACCCGGAATGCCGACCAGGACCCCACAAGGCTTAATATCATATCTCATTTCCCCCGTGAGTAACCATTGCTGAAAATCATGTTCTAAAATATTTTAAACTGTTTCCAACTCAAAACAAATAAAATAATAATTTTCGTCTCACAGGGGTATTTCGGTCATTTTTTAAAAAAAATTTCAATACCAACTAATAATGTAGTATATAAGTGCAAAACATATATTTCAAAATCAAAAATAAATTTAGATGTTTAAAACATTTGTTTAAAGTGAAATCATGACTGTTAGAATAAAATAAAAATATTAAACAAAATATTCTACTTTCTTATAAAATAATATATTTAGAATACTGCGTAAATAATTTTTACAGTGTAAAAGCAAAATAAATTTCTACATACAGTACTACAGATAACTAGAGTATGATATTTAATTTACAGTGACATATGGACCCCCAAATGACAAAAATGAACGAAGGCTGCAAACCTACAGTTTTTGAGGAAGTAACGCCAACTGTAGCCTTCTATGATATTAGCTATCTACAACTTATACTTAGCCTGAAATGGGTGGAAATGAGGGTGGTGAGATTATAAAATCCCAATGAGTAAATAGACATCATCATAAACATCTAGAGTTGAGTACACGGAGACGATAAAGTAAATCATCATAAACTAGGTCACAGCATTAGAACACATTTCATTCAAAATACGTAACGAGGCTTATGAATCTCATAAAAACTAGGCTTATGCCATAAATCTATCCTCGGGGACACCTTGGCCGAGGCATCCTACCGAGACCGCCAAGGCTGTTGAAAATAAATTTCATACATACATAAACATATTTTTTAGTTTGAGAAAAACACAGCTGTTCCTTGGCGTTGGCTGAGTTCACCATAACGTGGTGGTTCGGCGTGAAGTGAACTCAAATATCACCCCAGGAGCTACCCTACGCACCTTTACACCCGAGGTGAGCACATATAAATGGGGTTACCGTGCCCCTCTCCTAGGCTGGTCCACGGAACCCGCCTACTGCAGTAAGCTAATAATTATCCCACCAATCAATAAAATTCAATAAAATGATATGGCAATTATTGTAATTCACAATCTTTCAAGGCAAACAAACAATCCGTATTTCAATACAATTGCCAACCAGCCAATCATGCCCAATTTATCATAAGCCAATTAATTTAAACAATCAAATTGCAACAAATAGCAGTCTCTGTGTACTCTATTTTTCAAAACAATTTATAAATTAATTTCATTGAAACACATTTATTCATAAAATATGAAAATTTACCTTTTTAAATCCCTTTTTCCACAGAATTCATGAAATCATCTAAAAATCACCCTAGATAATTAAAATGACAGTAAGTTTACTCACAATGTCTAGAGTGCGAATTTTCGAAGTATTAAGACTACTGGTCCTCGAATGCAATTCCCTTGCCTTTATCGGAGGACTCACCACCTTGACACAGTACAAAATCGAGAAACTCACTACATTGGTACTAAATCGAAATTAAACTAATTTAGACTACTAATGCATGATATGGAATGCAAAATGCACGAGTAACCATCTAAATTTCGATACCAGCCAAATTCGTCTTATCACCCGATTAATTACTAACACGTCCAATTTAATCCCAAATTACTCCATTTCTTTTCTAATACCTCAATTCACCAAACATTATTCAAATAACACCAATTTCAGCATCAAAACCCTTCCATTTCTTCATGGAAAAATTCGGCTATTACAGTGCACTAACACCGTGATTTTTCCTACTTAATTTATCTCACCATTATTCATCATTTTCCAAGCCATTTCTCTTGAAATAATAACAATCCATCACCCACACACATCAAGGAAGATTCGGCCAATGAAGATTCATGGAGAAAATGGATTCTTTTCTTGTTGTTTTGCTTCTAAATATGCTAAACTAACTAAAAACACTAACATATCTTAAAATCAATTCAGTCCAACATCTTTCTCTCTCCATACCCTTTTTCACCAGCCATGAATTCATCATGAAAACATGTAATGTAACCATGGAAAATAAGGAGAAATGCTTAAGGAAAATAGATTTCAAGTTTAAATTGAAAAATCCTACCTTTTCACTTATTTTCCTTGATTTTCCACACTTTTCTCTTGAAATTCTCCACCTAGGTTTTGTTCTTCCTTTGTTTCCTTCTTTTCCTTGCTTGGCCAATATTTGGAGAGATAGTAGGCTGATTTATGCTGATTTTTAAGCTAAATATTAATATATTCTAAGTTTGACACATGTCAAATGCTTATTAGTCCATTTTTCTTTATATACATTAATAATTATGCTTCCATTCTCCACCACATGATTAGTCAAAGGTCAAAATGAGGATAAGGACAGACCATGTGCTGGACAAGTGTTCTAGTGGTGGAAAATTACTGTTTTGCCCCTAAGGTGGTAAAATTACCATTTTGCCCCTATGCTCCAAAAATACCGAAATTTTAACTTTTTCACTTATCAACCTCAAATTATACTCCAATGAGTCAAATGTGATCAATCTTGATCAAAAACTTCTTCCAATATTCCAATTTTATCCTCAGGTGACAAAATTACCATTTTACCCCTAGATAGTAAAAATTTCGATTTGACTCCAAATTAATCTTCGCACTCCGAATCACCATTTTAAGTCATTCCTTGCCTGTAAAATTTTGAATTTCACCCTAAAATCTCTATTCGATCTAGTTCGAGGCTTAAATCAACTTTGTTGTACCTCGAGGTACAATACCGACTTTTGTAAATTTTCGGGACTCTCCTAGCATGCAAACATGCTATCGATCACATGTATCTCATGAAAAATATTTTATAAGGTCGGGCTTTATAATATCAAATCAAACAAGCCTAGGATTACAATATCTCTCACATTTCATCAAAATCTTACCTCTCTTCCTTAAATTATTTCAATGGGTTGAATTGCTAACCTAGAGTTCTAAATTATTTACAAGGGACTCCGGACTCATCTTATAAAAATATCTATTTTAACCAAAACACTATATATCCTTATGTGAATTGGAATTAAAACAGACTCATTAAATTTAGGCTCTAATCTGGCTACATATGGCCCATAGGTATATCCCTATCCTATACGCAAATCTATTAATATGACCATATGCTATCCCAATTTTAGTATAATTTAAACTCCCTTTCCCAAGTTTGTTTAGGTTCCTAAATCAATTTAATTGGTGGCCAAGCAATTAAAAGCATTAAGAACAAATTGGAATAAGCAATTCAAATCCCATTAAAGATAAATAAGAAAGAGATAAAAAATTTAAACTATATGTGAGTTCAATTACAATCCTAGAAAAAGAAAATTAGCTACTCATAATCGCAAAGACAAATAACGTTATAATAATTTCAACCATTAAGAGTATCAAGAAAAATAAAAGCCAAGGAAGAAAACAAAACAAACATTTGATGCCTTGATCTCCAAGTTTCAACCTCAACTTCTAGCTTCTTGAATCTCCAAAAGTTGTCAACCTTAATGTTCTTAAAATATCCTATTTATACTAATAGACTTAACCTATAGTTCCCTAAGTTGACCTATGGTTTAATTGGGCTTAAAAGTGTAATGAAAGGCCCAAAAAATCAATTGTCAGTCTTTACAAATTTTCATTCCCAGCACAATACGTCTAGCTATTTTTATGATGAAATTTTCTCTATCTTCAAGGTAGAAGTAGGTAAAATGATCTCATGAAAGTTGTAGCTCTGTCTCTTAGCTTTCCAATGATCCAAGAATCGCATCATTTAGAGTTCTGTAGCGCGAGTTATGGCCAAAACACTAAAGCATATGCAAACAAACTTTTAGATCTTTCACCGCCTTACCTTTCAAAATTAAGCCAAATTGTTTTAGTTTCGACGAAAAATATAAAAACTAATAAATAATAATCAAATTAAAAAAATAACATAAAATTTAAATGCCTCACTTAAAAATAAACTAATTATAAAAACAACTAAAAATAAGTAAATTATAATTAAAAATTTAGGACTTATCTAATATTTCATAAAAAAATTGGACTGAAATAATTCTATAAAATAGAATTATCACACCCCCAAACTTAAGATTTTGCTAGTCCTCAAGCAAAAGAAAATCACAAAAAGAAACTGAACATAAATGAGAGATAGAAGTACCAAATCATGATTTCTCAATTTTTTCTCAGAAATTAACTCAAATTTCAACTTAAAGTAACATACAGCTAATCCTTAAATTTATGCATCAATTCAAGTGAAAACTTATTTTTCGAATGGACTTGAAACAGCTAATCGTGCGTGTGAATGTTCTCTTATAAAGAATATCATGCAATTCAGATTAGTTTATGCCAAATCTAAGCATAGATTAGTACTAGGATCCCATCAGTTTGTTTTTCATCTCTCTCTCCACTAATGTAGATTAACACTTATTCAAGGATCAATAGGTATTTATCAAGCTTGTAATATAAGGCTAGGGTCAAGGTATGATAAAGGACATATTTAGGCTCAAATTCACCCTAAGCACTTAATCAATCTAGGACATATAAAGAGCTCAAAAAAAATTTTTTCTAGTACCCCCAAACTTGAAGTAAACTTTCCTCTATACCCCATATTTTATTTCTTTTTTTTTTCAACCCCCAAACTTATTTTTGACAATTATAAACAAGAGGTAATTTTCCTAACAACCATCACTTTTTTTTTTACCTTTCTCTCCTAATTTATCTTTAAGCTTAAACCATTCCCTAGAAAGATTAATATACTTAGAGGGTGAAAGGTTCAAATTGCTGGATTTAAATAGACAAGTCAAGACTAACACAATTGTGTAATTACAAAGAAAAGGTAAATTAGGCTCAAAAAAAGTGACTAAGGATAAATATAATAAGGTAAGCCCAAAAAGGCTCAAACGATCCAAAGATGGCCTAAATCACTTCCTATCCTAAGTGATATCTAAGATTTCACCTCAAAAGAGAATCAAACAAATTCTAGAATTCGACATCACTATACTATTTCATCAATATAAACTTTCTCTAAATCACATAAAATTTTAAGCAAAAGAGTATAGTGCTCAAATTATTTGAAGTCACATTCTAAAATAAAGCTAATACAAGAATATCACATAAAATTAAATCATAACTATATGCTTCCCAAAAGCTAAGAATCAAAAGATAATTAAAATATCATCTTAGGATTGGGACAATCATGAGTGAGGTGCAACTACCTCAATTTTTTTTTTTTTAACACAAATAAAACATGCAAAATATAAATAAAACATGCAAGGCATATAAACCAACAAAATTCTAAACCACTCCCCCAAACTTGGAACAAACATTGTCCTCAATGTGATAAAGGAAAATAAAAGAAAAAAGACAAGAATACTCCCCTAGCTCCGAAGCTATAGTTTACAAGTCCTCTGCATCATCACCACCAAAATCGTCCTTAGAGTCAGAATCCGTAGGTAACGAAGGAAAAGTAGTCATGTCCATCCCAATGTGTTCACCATAAGCTCTCATCATTTCTTCAATTGCTCAATTTTGCCTTTTGTGACAGTCTAATCTACAATCAATGCGCTCCATCCATTGAGCAACACTACGTGTGGGAGCCGCCTGGGAACGTCGGGGTGTGACTTATGAAGAACTACTAGCAACCAGTGCAGATTCCTCTAATCACTTAAGAATGCCCATGGTGATGGGAATTTTCGATTGTTGCATCTCCTCTTTATCGTTCCATTGCACACCAGCTCTCGCACATAATGCAGTGATTAAGGAAGAAAAACCGATACCATCTCGTTTAGTGTAGCTCGTATGTAAGATGGCATGAGAGATAACCTTACCAACATTAATGGATTTATGTGTGACAATGGCATAAATAAGCATTCAGCAATCCCTTGTTACATCACTTATATGAGTGGAAAGGAGTAACTGTGCCACTATAAAGTGTAACCAAACTTTCAACTCTTTTGTCATGGCACTTCGTTTGAATGAAACTGGCTCACCATGCGATGTCTTTCATTGGGCTCCCTCAACACACAACGTCGATATAATCTCATTACAATCCTAATGATCGCCCAAGTACTGCACGCAGTCATCATTTTCAATATTGGAGGTTCCAAAAAATGCTTTGATAGCTTGGCTGTGAAAAGGGACTTGTTTGCCACAGACAAACGCCACACCATCAACATGTTCAACTGCATTTGCATAAAACTCCCAGACTACAAGCACCACTGCAGATTCAAGTTGGTCACTAAATAGCTGCCAATGTCTATCTCGAAGTATGTCATGAATCTCTAAATCAAACTTTTGTAGCAAGAGAATCCACCTTATCAATCTTGGTTTAGCATCCTTCTTGGCAATCAAGTATTTGATAGTTGAATGGTTAGTGTACACTATCACCTTTGCCCCCACGAGATAGGAGCGAAATTTGTCAAAAGCAAAAACTACAGCCAAGAGCTCCTTTTTAATTGTGGTATAATTTTTCTGGGCCTCATTCAAAGTCTTGCTAGCATAATAGATGGAATGGAAGATTTTATCCTTCCTTTGTCCCAAAATAGCTCCCACCACATAATCACTCGCATCACACATTAGTTTAAAAGGGAGAGTCTAATCGGGACTAATTATGATAGGTGCGATATTAATCTTTTCTTCAATTCATCCAAAGCAACCAAACATTCATTATCAAACTTAAATGGCACATCTTTTTTCAATAAATTGCAAAGTGGTTTAAAATTTTTTGAAAAGTCTTTAACAAATCTTCTATAAAAACCAGCATGACCAAGAAAACTTCTAATACCTTTGACATTTATTGGAGGTGGTAATATCTCAATTGTTTCAATTTTTGCTTTATCTACCTCAATACAGCTACTAGAGATCTTGTGCCCAAGGACAATACCTTCTCGCACCATGAAGTGACATTTCTCCCAGTTGAGTACCAAATTTGTTTCTTCACATCTCTTAAGTACCCTAGCAAGATTTAAGAGACAATCATCAAAATTATTTCCAAAGACAAAAAAAATAATCCATAAATACCTCCAAACATTTATCCATCATGTCTGTCAATATGGCCATCATACATCTCTGAAAGGTGACAGATGCATTACATAATCCAAATGGCATTCTTCTAAAAGCAAAGGTGCCAGAAGGACATGTAAATGTAGTATTTTCTTGATCTTCAAGAGCAATAGCAATTTGGTTATAATTAGAATAACCATCTAGAAAGTAATAATATTCCTTACTAGCCAAGCGATCCAACAATTGATCAATGAATGGAAGAGGGAAGTGATCTTTCCTTGTAGCTTTTTTAAGCTTGCGATAGTCCATGCAAACTCTCCACCTAGTCACAGTTTTTTTGGAATGAGCTCATTATTGTCATTGGCAACCACAGTCATTCCTCCTTTCTTAGGAACACATTGAACTAGACTTAGCCATGAGCTATCAGAGATAGGATAAATTATTCCAACATCCAACCACTTGATGATTTCCTTCTTAACTACTTCTTTCATGATGGGATTCAATCTTCTTTGCTATTCGATGGTGGCTTTGTGATTTTCTTCAAGCAGAATTTTGTGCATGCAAACAGAAGGGCTAATTCCCTTAATATCAACTATGGTGCACCCTATTGCTTTCTTGAATTCTCTAAGTGTCCTCAATAACTTCTCCTCTTGCATGTTCGTGAGAGCAACAGAAATAATAACTGGAAGAGTGGAAGATTTTCCAAGAAAAGCATACCTCAAGTGTGCAGGCAGAGGTTTGAGTTCCAAAGTAGGTGGTTCCTAAATGGAGGGCTTAGAAGCTGGCATCAAAGAAGCTGAAACATCTAAAGACTCAAATTGATGATTAGTTCTAAGTCTGGAGTGAGCATTTAACAAATTTGAATATTTAATAAATTCATCATCATCCCTATCAGAGTTAGCAACTAAACATGCTTCAAGAGGATCATTGGGATTTTTTTCTAAGAAAACATCATGTGTAAAGTTATTTACCGCACTCACAGAAAACCAGTCTTCAGATGTCACAGGCAATTTTAAAGCTTTGAAAATATATAATGTTACCTATTGGTCTTGAACTCTCAAAGTGAGCTCACCTTTTTCCACATCAATCAAAGCTTTAGCAGTTGCTAAGAACAGCCTCCCAAGGATGATTGGAATTTGCCTATCTTTTTCCATGTCAAGAATTATAAAATCAACTAGAAAAATAAATTTATCTACCTTGACAAGAACATCTTCAATAATTCCCCTTGGGTACACGTAAGAACGATCAGCCAGTTGCAAAGTAACAAAAGTGGGTTTGCATTTCCCCAAACCAAGTTTCTCAAAAATTGACCAAGGTATTAAATTGATACTTGCACCTAAATCACTCAAAGATTTTGCAAAAAAATAAATTACCAATTGTGCAAGGGATTATGAAACTACTTGGATCTTTGAGTTTTTGTGGCAGTTTATTTTGGAGAATTACACTACATTCTTCTGTAAGGGAGATAGTTTCAAACTCTCCTAGCTTTCTCTTTTTGGAGAGGATGTCTTTCAAAAACTTGACATAGTTGGGCATTTGTTCCAAAGCTTTAGCAAAAGGAATATTTATGTGTAATTTCTTCAAGACATCGAGGATCTTTTGAAATTGTTTTTCAAGCTTTTGCTTTTGGAGCCTTTGGGGAAAAGGTGGTGGAGGATGGATGACTTGAGAGGTTCCTTGAGTTTTAGCCTTGTCATCTTCTTTTTGTTCAATTTCAATCTCATTCTCACACATTTCTCCCTTATCAACATGTTCATTCTCAGGTTCAACTACTTTTTCATTCACCCCTTCAATCTCTTTTCCACTCTTTAAAGTGATTGTTTAGCATTGTTCCTTACCTTTAGGATTGATTTGTGTGTCACTAGGTAAGGAACCTTAAGGTCTATTGTTGATGGAATTTGCAAGCTATCCCACTTAGGTTTCAAGATTTCTCAAGGATGCTCCATATCTTTGAATTATAGCATCATTCTTTGATATATATTGCAAGAGAAATTCTTCCATGTGGGACTTCTTTTCAAGAATTAGTGGTCTAGCTAGTTGTTGAAAACTAGAAGGTATGTTGGGTTTTGGATTTGAAGGCCCTGCACTGTTATTCCATGAAAAGTTAGGGTGGTTTCTCCAACTAGGATTATGAGTATTGAAATACGAGTTATTTTTCTGTCTATTGAAGTTCCCCATAAACTGGACTGATTCAAAATTGTATGGACATTTATCATTTGAATGGCCATCTCCACACATCTCACAGACTACAAATGAATTTTGAACTGCATGAATTCCCAATATGTCAAACTTCTTAGATAATGTAGCCACTTATGTAGCCACTTAAGCAGTTAAGGTGTTAAGTGTATCAATTTCATAAGCTCCAACAGCTTTTCTCGGACCCGACCTTTCTGAAAGACATTGATAATTATTTGAAGCCATCTTTTCCAACAAATTATAAGCATCTGCAGCATTCCTACTCATTAATGCCCCCTCAGCAGCAGCATCAATTGTGGTTTTAATTGAGCGAACCAACCCATTGTAGAATGTCTGAACTTGCAACCAATCAAGAATCCCATGATGTGGAAATCTTCTCAATAGTTCTTTAAAACTCTCTCAAGCTTCATACAAGGACTCACCATCAAATTGTGTGAATGAGGTGATATCATTCCTCATCTTTGCAGTCTTTACGGACGGGAAGAACTTTGCGAGAAACTTTTGAGTCAAGTCCTCCCAAGTAATGATAGACCCATTGGGTAGTGAATTAAGCCAATTTTTTGCTTTATCCTTTAGAGAAAACGGAAACAATCTTAATCTAATAGCATCATCAATTACTCTATTGTATTTAAAGGTATCGCAAATCTCTGAAAAATTTACCAAATGAGAATTAAGATCATCACTGGGTAACCCACCAAACTAGACTGAAGACTGAATCATCTAAATGTAAGCTGGTTTAATTTTAAAATTATTCGCATTGATGGAAGGTCTCCTAATGCTTTGGTGCAAACCTTGCAAAAGAGGAACAGCATAATCCCGCAGTGCTCTATTTGCTTTAGGAACCAGATTAATGGCATTATTGCCATTTTATTGTTATCCTCAGCCATTGTCTGATTTAAAGCTGCAACTTTCAAATTCTCCCTTCAACATCTCCTAAAAGTTCTTTCTATCTCAAGATCAAAAGAAACAAGATTCAAGTTGTTTCTTCTTTGCATACAATGACTAAAGATATCTGCAAGCAAACAAAATCCAATATTAAAGCAAGAAAAATAAAATTTGAAGTAAAACTAAATTGCTAGGTATTAGTATTAGTAAAAATTCTAAAAACAATTCCCCGGCAACAATGCCAAAAACTTGTCAATTAAAACTCTACTACGCAACTATACATATCAAATAGACAGTATATTTGCAAGCAGAGTATCGATCACATGGAGAATTGATCTAAAATTTTATTAAATACCAAAATTAGAACAAATTAATCTTATCCAAACACTCAAAATTAATTTATTAACTAAAACTAATTAACTAAAATTTAAACCAACAAGAAAAAATCAAAATAATAATAACTTGAGAAAATATCAAATCAAACAAGCTTAGGATTACAATATCTTTCACACTTCATCTAAATCTTATCACTCTTCCTTAACTTATTTCAATGAGTTGAATTGCTAACCTAGAGTCCTAAATTATTTATAAGGGTCTCCCGACTCATCTTATAAAATAATCTATTTTAACCAAAATAATATATACCTATGTGAATTGAAATTAAAATAGACTCATTAAGTTCAGGCTCTAACCTGGCTACATATGGCCTATAAGTATATCCCTATCCTATATGCAAATCAATTAATATGATCATATGCTATCTTGATTTTAGTCTACCCTAAACTCCCTTTCCCAAGTTTGTTTAGGTTCCTAAATCAATTTAATTGGTGGCTAAGCAATTAAAAGCATTGAGAATAAACTGGAATAAACAATTCAAATCCCATTAAAGATAAGTAAGAAAGAGATTAAAAATTTAGATTACATGTGAGTTCAATTGCAATCCTAGAAAAAAAATTTGCTACTCATAATCGCAAAGACAAATAACATTATAATAATTTCAACCATTGAGAGTATCAAGAAAAATAAAAGCCAAGGAAGAAAACAAAACAAATATTTGCCGCATTATCTCCAAGTGTCAGCCTCAACATCTAACTTCTTGAATCTCAAAAAGTTATCTACCTTAATGTTCTTAAAATATCCTATTTATACTAATAAACTTAACCTATAGTTCCCCAACTTGACCTATGGTTTAATTGGGCTTAAAAGTGTAATGAGAGCCCAAAAAATCAATTGTCAGTCTTTACAAATTTTCATTCCCGACATAGTACGTTCAATTATTTTCCAACATGATTTACTCTATCTTCAAGGCAAAACTGGGTAAAGTGATCTTCATAAAAGTTGTAGTTCTGTCTTCTATCTTTCCAATGGTTCAAGAATGGCATCATTTTAAGTTTTATAGTGTGAGTTATGGCCAAAATACTGAAGTATATGCAAACAAACTTCTTAGTCTTTCAACTCCTTACTTTCCAAAATTAAGCCTAATTCCTTTAGTTCCTACAAAAAATATATAAAAACTAATAAATAATAAATAAATTAAAAGAAATAACATAAAATTAAAAAGACTCACTTAAAAATAAACTAATTATAAAAACAAATAAAAATAAGTTAATTATAATTGAAAATTTAGGACTTAACTAATATTTCATAACAAAATTGGACTAAAATAATTCTATAAAATAGAATTATGATAAATCTTACTAATAATTATAATAAAAAAATATTTCAATGATTGTTATTTGATAAATACACATAAGTATAGGTTTTGGATGTCTAACATAATTGACAAATATTGATATTTTTATAATGTTATGGTAAAAAGATGATGAGATAGAAAATTTTTGAAAATTAGAGCTCACTTTAATTATAAATATGTGGTTAAATGTTTTGGAAAATATCATTATTAATTTTGGCCATTTTCATATCCATTCTTAATTTTGATCCCAAATTAGTCAAAACCAAATGACACCATCACTTTGTAATCAACTCCTATTTATCATCTTAACACTCAAATAGCTCCACCAATGATGATGGAAAATATTTTTCATAAGATGATCTAAACGATAGAAAATATCTTCGATGGTTTATCCAAACAACTGAAAACATTAAATTTTTTTTGTAAAATATTTTACACTGAAAAAATTTTCTCCTAGCAAGTTATTTTTTGGTAACCAAACAAACCCTGAGATTTTCAATCAAATTAAATGATAAAATAAACATCTAGGTTTGTTTTCACATTGGGTAAGGAGAAATAAGTTGGCATTGAGCAAAAAGGAGCAATAAGTTGAAGAAGTTGCAAGAAAAATACTAGTACATATTCCACCATTGATGCAAAGTATGTCATTGCAAGTGAAATTGCAAAAGAAGTTGTATGAATCCAAAAATTCATATGGAAGCGTGGAGTTATTCCTTCTGTAAATTCACTCATTACTTTTTATTACGATAATAATGAAGTAATAGCACAAGTTGTGCAATCAATAGCTCACCAATAAACGAAGCACATCAAGTACAAATTTCACTTGATTTGTAATATTATACATAGAGGCAATGTTACAATAACAAAGATTGCTTCTGCCAAAAAGTATAATAAATACATTGACTAAATCTTTGTTACAAAAAGTGTTTGAGAAATACTAGTACAGATTTCACTTGATTTAGTAGTGACAAGCTATATAGATTAAGATTTTCAATCAAATTAGATAACAGAAAATAAACATCTAGGTTTGTTTTTACATTGGGTAAGGAGAAACAACTTGAAATTAAGTAAAAAGGAGCAATAAGTTGGAAAAGTTGTAAGCAAAATACTTGTACAAATTCCACCACTAACTCCAAGTATTTCATTGCAAGTGAAATTGTAAAAAAGGTTGTATGGATCCAAAAATTCATATGGAAGCGTGGAGTTGTTCCCTTTGTAAATTCTCTCATTACTTTTATTATGACAATAATCAAACAATAGCACAAGTTGTGTAGCCAATAGCTTACTAAGAAAAAAAGCACATTAAGCACAAATTTCATTAGATTTGTGATATTATACATAGAGGCGATATTACAATAACAAGTATTGCTTCTATCGAAAAAGTATGATAAGTACATTGACTAAATTCTTGTCACAAAAAGTGTTTGAGAAGCATTTAGAATCAATGGGTGTGAAATATATGTATGATTGCTTTTACATGCAAGTTGGAGATTTTGTGACATATGCTTTTAAAAACTAATTTTATTATTTATTTATTACATAAATAAATTGCTACATTTATTATTGTTTCACAAATATTATATTTTCATGTGTATTTTATTCATTTATAACATATATAACACGATCATAAATTAGTTGGTGACATTGTAGAAAAAGCATGCTAATAGTTTATGAATTGCTAAGTGGGGAGTTATATTTCTTTGTTTCTTCTTTACCAAAATTGTTCTAGAATAAAAATGTAACAAATGTCTAAAGTTTGCACTTGTTGTACCTTTGTCAAAAGATATAATGTTTTATCTCTACCATTGGAGTAGGGACCTTAAACCAAATAAGTAGGTATAGTGTTTAAGATTCATATATTGAACATGATTTAATTAAAAAGTACCATATAAGCTTATCACTATCAATAATTAGTAAGGAAGAAAAAGAAAAAAAATGGTGAAATCAATGAAATAATTGGTGAAATCAGTGAGAAGAAATGGAATCGGGGTCGGGGATTAGTAAATGTGACTGGTTTTTTCTTTAGAATAGATACAAACGAAAGGAAAGCAAAAAGACAATTGCAGCATGTTTGGTAGGGGGAATGGATATTCGGCCCTTATTCCTATTACTAACTTAAGGTTTACGAATGGACATTCCAAGAAGGGCTAGAATAGTCATTACCTCAATAATGGCTATTCCAAGCAGGTGGAAATAAGAAAATAAATTGATTTGATGAAAATACCCCCTAACAATTTCAAAAATTACTCTCTCATATAATACCCAATTAACCTAAGTATTTAACCCATTTTTGTTTCTCTTTCTTTATCATTCATTTTCTCTCTAAAGCAACCTTCTATCCATTCTCACCCCACTCCACTACTATCCATTCCCTCTGGTTCATTGCTCCACCATCCATTTCCTCATCTCCGATGTTAATGACATTTTTTTTGGGAGGGCGGTGGCCTTTTTGT
Source organism: Theobroma cacao (assembly GCF_053813885.1). Classification (NCBI taxonomy): domain Eukaryota; kingdom Viridiplantae; phylum Streptophyta; class Magnoliopsida; order Malvales; family Malvaceae; genus Theobroma; species Theobroma cacao. The sequence continues at coordinate 34,454,583 of NC_142647.1, read as the reverse complement.
TCTTGTTGGTCATGCTCTTCTTGCTTAGGTAATTTTTTTTTTTGAATGATTTTCGGTTAATGGTGTTTAACCCATTCTTGTTTCTATCTTTTCATGACTATTTCTCTCTCTAAAGTAGCCTTTCATCCACTACCGCCCCGGTCCACTATTGTATACTCCCTTTCATTCGTTGCTCCATTTTTCATTTCCTCATCTTTGGTGAGAAAAATTATTTTCAGGGTTTTTTTGTAGGGAACTTTTTTATTCTTGTTGATCATGCTCTTATGGCTTGGGTACTTATTTTTTGAATGCTTTTTGATTAATGGTGTTTTTCATATTGTTTGTTGCTCTTCTTGTTTGGTAATTTTTCTTGTTTGACAATGGTATCTTTGTAATATAATTAAAAGCATATTTTGTTTACTATTTTTTCTTATAGAAAAAATCACCAAGATTGCTTTTTATCTCTTAAGCTAAACAGTGAAGAAAAAAAAAGAAATTAGTTTAAGTGTTGGAAATCAAATTTTAGTGGTAGATTTAGCTAGTTGATCTTTACCTCTGTTTTCTTTTGCATACATTTATTTCGTAGTTGTTGTTTGGAGATTTTACTGAGATATTGTATTTAAATTTTTTATCTTCATAATGATCCACATGTCGATGTATATATTCTTGCAAAAATGGATTATTATTATTATTATTATTATTAAATTGTAAAGAGATATCTTTAAGTAATAGCCACTTGTAATTCTTTAGTAATTTTTTGTTTTAATTTTCTTTTAATTAGTTATTATTGATGTTTTGGTGAAATCTTAAAATTTGCTTTGTGATATTAGCATCCTTAACAATCATAGTTACAAAATTGTTCACATTGTATGCTACCGTGTTCATGCATGTTATTAATTGTTTGATGTATTGATTTAGATGAGTGAAAATATTCTAGGATGTAGATTATCAGTATGCAGTGTCAAATTCTCATAACTAGATTCAAATATAGTAAGAAAAATAAATGTTTTTTGTCTTACTCAGGTGTCATATTTTTGTGATTATGTATTGTATATTCATTTTTATTGTTCCCTTCATAACAATGCAAAACATGGATCTAAATATCTAATTTTTGCAACCATGGCTCATTTGGGTTTGAGTAGAAATTTATATGGAAGAAAAAATATTGTAGTTGAGCTGATAGTGTTCTAGGAGATGTGTGTTATTGTTATTTAGTTTTGGATTATGTTGGCATGCATTTGCACTTCACAAGTTTGTAGGCGAAGATTGAGATCTTATAACCTAGATTTTTATGCAAATCGAGCGTATGTGATACAATTTGTGCATGATATTTTTCATGTATTTCACAAGTTAAAATGAATAAGCGTGCTTTTTTTAAACTATGTAAAATGCTAGAAAATATTGAAGGGTTAAAGTTAACAAGGAACATGCTTGTCGATGCACAGGTAGCGATATTCTTATAAATTATTGTTCATCATCTTAAGAATTGAGTTATTAGACAAAATTTTAAAACGTCAAGTGAAATAATTTGTCGATACTTTCATAAGGTGTTAAATGTAGTGATAAAGTTATAAGATCATTCGCATAGAAAATTTGAGCCCATTCCAACAAACTCTATAGACAATCGGTGAAAATGGTTTAAAGTAGATTAATCATCTTATTAATTTTGTAACTATACATACGAGATAACAATGGCTTTTTTAAAAAATGTTAATTCCATTAGAATTTTAGAATTGTTTAAGTGCTTTACATGGACATATATCAAGGCTAAGTTGCCAAGTAAAGATAAGCCTAAATATCAAACTCATAAGGGTAACACTACAATAACTACGTTAGTTGTATGTACACCTAACATTCAATTTACCCATGTTCTTCCTGGTTGGGAAAGGTCAATAGCTAACGGTAGAGTTCTTTGAGATGTAATTACTAGGAGATATGGACTTAAAATGCCTCATGGTACCTAAGATAATATGAATGATAAGATTTTTCACTATAAAACTATGCCAAGTAAATAAATAACTTATATAAAGTTTACTATCACCTATTTAATGTGGGTTATACAAATTATAAGGGCTTTCTTGCACTTTTTAGGGGTCAAAGATATCATTTGAATGAATGGCATCAAAGTCATCAACCAATGACTCCTGAAGAATTTTTTAATACGGAACACGCAATTGCTCTCAATTTAATTAAGAGGTTTTTAGGGTTGTTAAAAATTAGGTGGGGTATCTTTAGAAGTCTTTCATTTTATCCGATTAGGATAGATAATCATATTATTATAGGTTTTTTTTTTTTTTTGCTTTATAATTTTATTGAGAAAGATGACTTTCAACCCTATTAAAGATGAAGGTGGTGAATATCTTCATGATAACAGAGTACTTGAGAATGAGAGTGCAATAAGTGCTATTAACCCCACTAATGTTTAAACTAATTGGAGAATGCAATTGACAAATGAAATGTTTACTGAATGACAAACATCTAAGCAAAATAAAAATTGAAGATGAAGTTTGTTTTTTACATGTTTTTCTTGGATAGGTTACTCTTGGCCACTGTTGGGAGGTTTTTTAATCTTTTTTTCGATGTATATGTTATTTTTTTTAAAAGAGTCAAGGGTAATGTAACAATGGCAGACTTGATTTTTGACTTCTACAGCTTCTAGTTTATTTTCATGTGGGCATGTTATTGTCATTTGCTATGCTTGGATGGCGTTTATGACTTTTTTTGATATGTCAACCTATTTTTTTGTTATAGATCAAAATAGGTTTCCATCTTAAGTTCTTTGTGATAATGTACTTTACCCCAGGGTACTTTGCTGTTGTTTTATTGTCTATTAACTTAGAGAGTTTTTGGTTCTCATGTTTCCATGATCTCATAGCAACCGGAACCTCATTATTTTTAATATCCACTCTGAATTGTTCATAGTAAAGGGTGTACTATTGTATGTAAAACTCTTTTTGTTGTATGTAAGATTGTTATAGGTAGAACTAAAATTATACATTTTTTGTTGCAAGTTGTGGTACTATTTTAATCTTTGTTATTATTAGTTGTTATTTATGGCATACTTTTTATCATGTGGATAAAGTTTAATATTTTTAATTATATTAGGACATTTATGTGTCATTTATTACATTATTATTTGTTTTATGAATAAATTTTTTCTTTTTGATAAAAATGAATATATGCATCTTCAACCATTCATTCTCAAAGTTCAAAAAGAAGAACCAAAAGAAAGTGGACCTTTGATGAAGATGTTGGACTAGTATCATGTTTAGTTGATCAGCACAATAAAAGAACATATAGATACTAGTTTTAGATGTAGTTATTTGTTAATCTCAAAAGAATAATTGCAAAAAAAAATTACCAAATGTAAACTTGAATGCCAAACCTAACATAGAATTGAGGATTAAAACCTTAAAGAAAGAATAGACAACTATATTTGATATGGTACAACGAAGACGCATTAGTGGATTTGGTTAGACAAATCAAAAGAACATGGTTATTGTTAAAGATCCTGTATGAGAATCTTATATAAATGTAAGTATGTTGTTTAAATATTTGTATTTATTTTCTTATCATTAATATAACTAATAATATTATTTATTTACTTTGATGAGAGTCACAAAGATGCTGCTCGATTCAAAACAAAAAGTTTTCTTTTCTTTTCTTTTAATGAGTTGTCTGGGATTTACACTAAAGACTAAGCAACAAAACAAGATGCTCAAACTCAGCAGATGTCCTAAAGAAAATTGAAAAAGATGTTGCTCATGGGACAAATGAAGGTTCTAAACTTGCATGTGAACATGAAATTGGTTTGGATGATGTAGATGTCTTTACTATCCAACCCAAGCATCAATTGGTAGAAGAAGTCAAAATTCTACTACAAGTAAAAGGAAAATGACCAATGACATGAGTGAAGTGGCCGAGTTTGAAACAGTTATGGATCATACCACTTTATTGAGAGAGAAATTAGACAATATTGGTATGAAACTAAGGGGAGATTGTTGGCTCCATTAGTTTTTAATGATAATAAAACATTCTCATTTCATTTGTGTCTAACATTTCTACCTAAGTGTGCAAGACAAAAAGTCATATGGAAATAATAAATCAACTTTCAAATGGGTATATCAAAAATCATGAAAATGAAGATAAACGATTTATCAACAAAAAGGAAGGTCTTTAGTTAAATAATGAAGAATGTTGTTTGACTAAAATTTAAATTGGAGAAATGACGGGCTAAAGAATATTGAGAAACAGAACCAATTTAGTCGACCAAGATGAGAGTTAGTCGACTAAGAAGCTACTGCCAAAATTTGAACTTCAAGACAAAACCAACTTAGTCGACCAAGAAATGAGTTAGTAGACTAAATGCTCTCTGACAGAATCTACGATCAAAAGACAGAACCAACTTAGTCGACCAAGAAGAAAGTTAGTCGACTAAGAGCTCTCTGTCTGCAATTTGAACCAAAGCACTAGAAGACAGATTAGTGGCTAGAACCTACTCTTAACTGTTTTCAACTGCCATAAACTACCAAACTACCATTAGAGTTGTTTCTTCAAGTATAAAAGGGTCTTTGAACGGTTAGAAATCAGTTTTTGGAAGTTTTGGAGGAGATTTGAGTCATTAAGAGCTGAAAAACCAAAAAATCTTCTCTGCACCTTGCTGCACTTAAACGCCCATATTTTGTATTTGTATTCTACACTCAATCTTGTACCATTTAAATCAACTTGTGATCATAGGTACTTTCTTTAACCTCTCTTCTTGTATTCTTAGAGTGAGGGAGTCACTCTAAGTGGTTGTTTCAAGCTAAGTTTGCTTGAATGTGTTAAGGTTCTAACTTAGCCTTAAAAAGTTAGGTGTTGGGTTTTAGTTTAGCCCGTGAAAAACTATTGTGAAAGGTTTTGTCTGAGCCTGGTAAAAGCCATTGTAAAGCTTGGTGAAAGCTTGTAAATTTCACCGATTCTTAATGGATTATTTGAAAAATCCTTAGTTAGATAATCAAGTTAATGGATGTAGGTCTTAGACCGAACCACTCTAAATTTTGCTATCTTATTTACTCTGTTTTTGTTTTGTTTTCTTTCTCTCATTTATCTTGCATTTGTCTACACTTAGAGACAACCTTTGAAAGAGCCGAATTGTGCTATTCAACCCCCCTCTAGCACATATTATTGGGACCAATAATGGTTTGGGGGGTGAAGTACTCATGCATCAAAATCTTCAAGATTTGATTAGCACATTACGCGAGGTTGTGGGTTTGGTAAAGAATGAAATGGACAAGGCATTCTACAAACATACTAATAATCCATCCCAAATTACTTACTTTTTTACTCTTTCTTCAAGCTGCAGACTTAGATGATTGAGAAAGTTTATTTTAAAGCTTTAATGTTAAAATGGTTTATTCTTCCAAGACTTTGTTGTTACTTGATATTTCCTTATAAAAATTTATTGTTATGTGGTTTGTTTTTACAGGACAACAATATCATTATGAATGTTTTTGAATATTATTATGGATCTTTATGTTATTAATTAATATCTTCATCTCATATACAACCAATGGTGGGTACCACCTAAGTTTTGTGCAAGATCTTGTTGCACGCACTTAATTTTCTTTTATCCCATCCATCTATAAAATAGGCAAGCTTTGGAGGGTTATTGTCATAACAATTAATAACAAAAGCACACCTCCGAAAAAGCCTAGACAAATGACTTGGGTTTCGGTGACAGCTTTAAAAAGATATTATTAAATTATAATAAAAATATTTTTATATTTTGATAAAAATATTATTTACTTATAATTAAGAGTATTTTCGTATCATCCTTTATTATTTGGGTATTTTTATCTTTTAAAAAAATTTAAATTTTAATAAAGAACATTTTTATCATTTATCAATTATTCCTTAAATTATTCCTAACAACCAAATATTAGAATAAGTCTTTGTTGGTCCCAAAGAACGTGCTAAAGGGGGGTGAATAGCATTTTTGGAATGACACAAAAATTCTTTACAAGTAAAGAGCTTATTAAATGAATTTGAAAATGGAAATTTAAAGCTTGTTGGAGGAATGATTTAAGTACTAAGAATAAGAAGAAAATAAAAGAAAGTAGACAAAATACAATGATTTATAGTGGTTTGGTCCCCTTGACCTACATATACTACCTTGATCTCTCAATCAAAGATTTTCAAACCAATTCACTAATATCAGTGGAATTCTCAAGCTTCCACAAAGCTTTTATAATGGCTTTTCACAAGCTCAGCCATAACCTTTAACAATGGTTTTTTTTAGGATCAACCAAAACCCATAACTAACTTTTCTAAGGCTAAGTTAGAATCTATAACAACAATCAAGCAAACTCAAACTTGATCTACCCCTTAGAGTGTCTCTCACACCCAAAGTAAACAAGAAATAAAGAAAAGATGAAGTAAAATTGATCACCTAGTTGATCTAAGATATACAAAGTTAAGCTCAAACACTTTTTTCAAAAGATGGGAGTGAAATCTATAACATATTTAAAAAGAAGCCCCAATGGGGCTTCCAGAAGTGACCACATGGAGGGCAGAGAGAGTGACAGAGAAAAGATATTGAAGCAAAGAGAGAGAAAGAAAGGTGTGCAAAGAGATCAGAGTTTACTGTTGAAGCAAAGAGAGGGAGTGCAAAGAGGGCCATGTGTTGCACATGGGTCATACTCTAGTACAAGTGTGAAAAGAAGGTTTTGGGTCTTCTAAGCTCAAAATCACTTTAGATGGCTTCTCTATATCACTTTTGACTATTAGAGAGGCTTTAAATACTTGCGAAATCACTTCTGTCAGTTGGAGATAGAACTAGCCGTTTCTAGCCATTATTTTGTCCTTTTATACTTAAATTCAAATTTCTAACAGTGAGCTTTTAGTAAATTAATCATACTTCTTAGTCGATTAAGTCTTCTCTGACTTGCCCACTGCTTTTCTGTGTTAACCAATTAACGACAACTTTAATTAGTTAATAACTTTTTGTTTTCAAGCACCTTCAAGCACTGTTTTGGGCTAGCCTCCTTTCAACCGATAAATGCTCCCTTTAACTGATTGAAGCTTCTCTCCATTCATTCGTAATTGATTAAAAAGGGCTCCAACTAATTAAGAATTCTTCAACTTTAAATCTCTTGGTTTAGCGCCTTGGACGATCATCAATATTTTGAATTTGAATTTTGACACTTCTTGACACTTTAAATTTTGACCTTTAATCAGTTAACTCATTTCCTTTAACTAATTAAAAAGCTTTTGTTTTGTATCCAACACCTACTTAACTGATTAAACCTTGTGTTAACCAATTAAGACTTTTTTGTCTGTCTTTAGTGTAAAGCCCATAATTGTTTTAATTGATTAAGAATTTGTGTTAATCGGTTAAGACTAATCTGTCTTCATTAAAACTTTTTCTTTTTTCATTTGTTAGAGCAATAAACCAATCTTGCAACTAAACAAGAATCTTGACTTGCTTTCTCATGCACACTTAAACAATATAATTAGACACCAATGAATGAGAATGTTTTGCTATCATCAAAAACATATAAAGTCAACATTCTCTCTTTTATTTTTTACGATGACAAAAAACTCCTAAATTAAGAATGCAATGTCTATGTTCAATATGAATACTTCAAATCTTTGTGCATAATGAGTTGCTCCCCCTTAGTCAATGCATCTAGTTTTCTTTAAAGATTTGCAATAAAATATTTATAATACCCATAATAGCTAAACAAGATATACAATATCTACAGTAGCTAAGTAAGATATATTGAATATCCATAATAACTAGCACATAATATTCAACAAAACCATAACTAAGCACCACACACATAAATTAAACGTGAAGTCTATTAAACTCTATCTAACTTAGTCTTCCTTCTCTCCTTTTTGATCATCATTAAAAAAGATATTCAAAACTCCCCCTTCATGAGTGCATCTAGATTTTCCTTTAATCCTCAAATCAGACTTTAATGAATGAGAATCATAAGCACTCATACACTTAAGTCATACAAGCTTATAGATATAGTTTAATAACTTCAAGAGTTAAGCTTGTGTCTATGTAGGAACAACTATATGGAAGTTAAATCATTTGAAGAACTTGTCAAGGATCACTCAAATAATGTTTAAGCAAATTTGATCCTTTTTTCATAATCAAAACTATAATAATTTTAAAGCTAACAGTCCTAATATCAGTTATTGTTCAATGTCATTCTTATGAATCAAACTACATAATAATTATCCATCTCTTATTCTATTTTTACGAAATGGTTATTTCATTTCGCAAACCAAACATACCCTTAGGGGTTTTTTTTCTTTAGAATTAAAGGAAATTTGAAGCCTGCTCTTTAAGTAGGGAAATCATGCACCAACCAATAACCTAAATGCTCGGATGCAAATATACCCTTAAGTTTTGATTTGTATTACCTTATTACCTAATCAAATTTAAAAATCCTTTTAAAACAATTGTTTAAAACTACTAAACTTAAACTTGCTGATAAACGTGCCAAATTATATGGATTAAACACAATAACAAGATTAATTAAATGTTGCACTCGAGCATTTGATTCATTGGTTGATGCATGATTCCTTTGCCTAAAGAGCAGGGTTCGAATCCCCCCGCCCCTAATTATAAAAAAAAAAAAAGATTAATTAAACGTATTAAATGTATCGACATGATTAAGATACAAAAAAAGATTAAGTTAAAACCAAACTTCTTTAACTCCATATCTTCTTGGATTAAATCCAAAATTGTTAGATCTATTAAGAGCTGAATTGAGATCTAAAAAGTCTTTTCTAGAGCTCAACCAGTGGATAAATTTAGTCAAAGAGGGATCTATATTGTGTAGTGATTAATCTGATTTCCATTTTAAGCAAATGAAAGACAACTTGCATGTTTTTAAGTTCAATTTTCCTTGACTTTTAAATGATTTTGGTTGATCATCCTATTTTCTGCCAATCAAATATTAGAAAATGCACAAATGAAACCTAGATTTGATTTTTTTTTTCTTTTAATTTTTTTTACTATTGTTTGTCTGACAGCAATTGGTTTGATCAGATGAATAGGAACATGATTGTGGAAAATGATGCTGTGGACAACCTGGAGATTAATGCAAATATGAAGGGCAAAAAGTAATAAAACTGGAGATCTCCTCCTGAACCACAGCGCTTTTATTGCGAAAATAGTACTACTATATAATTTCTAAAGCATATGGGAGAAACCCATTGATTCTCCTAAGTAACCCTCAAATATATATAACAAAGTAACCCCAATATACAGTCTCATTGTGCTGCGTTTCCCTCATTGATCCAGCATTGCTTCATTTCTGCTGCCAAAATGAGGTCTAAATCTAAATACTTCATTTATGTAGCTCATTTGCAAAGCACCAGACAGGTTCTTCTACCAATATCAAACAACCTGGATGCCAAAGAGCACAGACACAAGTCTAACTCACCACCATTAAATTTACGATGCAATCTGCATCTAGTCCGTTGAAACTTCGGTTGCTGCTTGTACGGCTCCCCTAAAGGATTAATCGGGGATTATTTGGCAAAACGCAGTGTCCACTCTGCAGCTATTTCATCATGTTTAGCCTTATCAGTTAAGTACAAGCGAGCGATGCCAGAGACGTGTGGATTATCTGCCATAACAAGAACCCACATATTTAGCATGATAATGGCATATCTCACTGGAGCATACTCATGCTATTTGAAGCAATTGCATCATTGCGAGTCAATTCATTTCTACAAGCTTATAGACAACATATTATGAAGTGCTGAACATGAAATAGATATTGTTTCATGTTCCTTGCTCAAAACTTGCAGCAGCTTTTTTTTTTCTTCTTTTCTCATAGTTACTTGTAGGATAATATTCCTTTAACTCCACAAATTGCCTCCCAACCCACCCCCCTAGCCATTAAGAGATGATACTACCCAAGAGGTATTGGGAAACTTACAAGGGTCTGGATTTGTGAAAATTGATTTGATTGCAGTTAGCACCTTCGTAACTGTTAGGGCTGGGCTCCAACTATCCTTTAAGATGTCCAAACTAAGATTGCCAGCAGCATCAACATTGCAGTGATATATTCGAGTTTTGAATACTACCTGAAAAATAGTACATATAATCAAAAGAAATAAAGAACAAGTTATGAAAGTAGTACAGAAAGTTGTTCAATTCATAATTTACATAGAAAAGCTACCCAAAAGTTGCATCTAGGTGTACAATATACATATAATAGAAGAAATTTGTTCAGATCATACATTTTGAGTAAGCAAATTGATCTCTCATATAGACAGGACCTCATGCATGTCTGAACTTTGAGTAAAAGGTATAATCTCCATATTAACAAAATGAGTTCATGGTTTAGAGATTTTGAGTGGTGCCACAATTCATGAAGTGGCAACACATACTTTCCTACAGCAGCACGCATTTAAATGACATGTCACCCAGTTGAAGCGTCATTGGATCATCAACTTATTAGCTATATACCATATAATAATGCATTTTCCAACATGAGTGAGGACAAAGGCAGTAGGAGGGAATGTGGGATCGTACCAGGTAGGCAGGAAAAGAAGATACTAAGATTTCTCTAGTCAAACATCTTTTAGTGGCATCTGCCAAACACCCCCAAAATTGGTATAGATATACAGCAATAGCTGGAATGCCATGCTGTTATATATTAAATGTGAGGAGCTCACTTTTTATCCAGAGAAATTACCATATGGAAACGAGATTGCTGGTAGTTAACAACCATATATAATTGCTAGGATTTTTAAGCAGACATGTATATAACATCGAGATCAACATAAATAATTCACACACAAGAGAAAATACTTAATGTGGTGTGGCATCCATTGCTTACATTTAAGGACAAGAGAGAAAAATTCACTATAAATTTAGATATTACAAAAAGTACAAAACACCCAAAAACACACACTAAAACCAAGTCCCAAATCAAACCCAATTTCCATGATCATGAGCATTTAAATCTATGTAATACCCTCTATCCCATGCAACTCAGTGTTTTCCTCACTCTTCCTCACATCCCTACAACTCTGTAAAACCTCATAGAAAACTCATCTCTCATGTAGAAATTGCATCTCTCATAATATAAAGACTAAGACCCACTCCATATTTATAAAGCCTTATTACTTGATCACCAAAAATCCTTACTTCTTAAGAACTCTTAGACATTACGTGTATTATATTTTTTTAAACAGACTTAATCACCAAGTAACTCTCAACCAATAGAATGCATTAGAACTAACAATCTCCACTTTTTGACACAACTTCTACCAAAATATTGGTCTTGAAAAAATCTTGACTACACATAATCAAATTAGTCTGACTCCACCTTATTCACACAATACGACCAATACTCATACATAACCATCAAGCCAACTCACCCTTGTTGACTTTAGAGATGAATCACGATCTAACCTCTCTAGCAGAAATTGTCTCTCACCATCCAAAGACCACATCAACCATCACCATCAAGATCTGTCGTTTTCTCTATCAATCTCCCATAGACAAAATTGCCACAATTCTTTTCTCATCGAGACTACCTTACCATGAGTGATTTTCTTGACAAACCAATATTACACTCCACATTTTTTAAACATGTCACACCACCCAAAACTTGTTTATCAACCACCATGAGTAAGAATATACATCCCAAGAAAAGTGTCAATACTTCTAGAGTAGTTGAAAACCTTTATGGCATTCAGTGTTCTCTATTCCATTAACTCAAGATTTGCTCCATTCAATTAACCCAGGATTTGCACATGCTGCCTGCATATCTTGAACACCAATTCTCACCAACATCCAGAGATTCATTGGAGCAATACCAGATCAATTGAGAATTACTCCACTTGCAACTAATACCTTATTACAACAGATCTCCTCTTGCATGTCTCCTATCTCACAAACACAATCTACAATGACAAATCCAACCAAATTGAATCATCATCTTTCAATCACTACTCGTTCTTCATAATTGCATCATTACAATTCTTCAACTCGTACTCTGGTACCAGTTGTTAGGATTTCAAGCAGAAATATATTCAACATTGAGATCAAGACAAACACAAACACAAATAACACATAAGAGACAATATTTAATGTGCTTCAACATGCATTGCCTACATTCACAGATCTCACAAACAGAATCTGCAGCAACAAATCCCACCAAATCGAATTATCATCTCTGCATCACAATTCGTTCTCCATACTTGCATCATTACAATTCTCCAACTCATGCTCTGGTACAAATTCTTAGGATTTATAGGCAGAAACGTATTCAATATCAAGATCAACACAAACAAGAATAACACTAAAAAGAAAATATTTGATATAGTTTGGCACCGATTCCCTACATCCACGGACGTAAAAAAAATCACTATAAATGTAGAGAGTACAAAACACCCATAAACATACAATAAAACCAAGCCCCGAAATAAACCTAGTGTACATGCTCACTATTATTTAAATCCATGGAATATCTTCTATCCCATGTAACCTGGTGTTTTTCTCACTCTTTCTCACATCCCTACAATTCTGTGAAACCCTTACAGGAAACTCATTTCTCACATAGAGATTACATAACTCATAATTCTAAATGCGAAGACCTGCTCCATATTTATAAAACCTTATTATTAGCTCACCAAGAATTCCTACTGATTAAGAACTCTTACCCGTTTAATCCCTACGTAACTCGCAACCAAAAAAATTTCATTGGAATCCATATTGATTCCCAATTAAATTTGGGTCAAATATCTAACAATATTTATACATTTTTCAGCCACACCAATCATCATCATACAAACACCTCCACCCCCGAGGTTTAGTGAGATACACACACATGCAACACACATATATAACCTGTTTGGATTGCATCATATCTTATTCTCACATTCTCTCTCTCCATGTGTGTGCATGCATATTTGTGTGTTTGTGTGTGTGTGTGTGTGTGTCTGTATACACACATACACATATACAGGGAGAGAGAGAGAGAATGTGAGGGTAAGATATGACACAATCCAATAGGCATGTTAGACAATAAATATAGTGTTTACTGATGTTCAACAATATGACTAAAGAGCATACCTTGGGAGGTTTAAAGGGATAATCACTCGGAAATGTTATGTCAAGGAAAAATATGCCTCCTTGGTATGGTGTTCCTACAAAAATGAACACGAGGAAGCTTTTCAATATCGTTGAGTTAAATTTTTTAACCTTTGGACACTAGTAAATACAATAGATAACAACTTTTGGAAGCTAAAAGTAAAACCAAATTCATTCAAAAATACTATTCCATTAAAAAAAAAAAAAAGAATCAATAATAAAGTGCAGCTGTAACTGAAAGCACATTGAAGACTTATGCTCGTTTAAGCAGGCCGAGATCATGTTTAACATTTCTCCTTTGATTATCAAGTACGGTTACAAATATTCTTCAATTTTTGTTTCTTTTAAATGAATTTGTAATTTTGCTAAAATTCAACTAATTTGTTCAGCAGGTTTTGGTCAGTGCTGTGCTTGAAAGTGAAGTTACCACATTTACTTATTATAATAGACCTTGGTTCAATTGATCCTTTCTCCTTTAATTGTCTTACAAAAAGGAGCATCAAACTAGACCACTTATTAACATCCGGATTGACAACAATTGAGCATCAAAACAAGAGCTAAGCAAGAAAGCTTAAGCTAACATTCAAAACAAAAGAAAACAATAAGAAAATAGAAAGATCATGCAGGACAACAAGAAATTGAAGCAACTATTCTTTGAAGCAGCCAAATAATTCAAGAAAAGGAAAAAAAAAACATTGAGCAAGGAAAAAAAGGGCCTTTGGCAACAATCAGTTTTTCCAAAGTAATAAAATAAATTCCTGGAAATGAAATTGTACAGGGTTAAACTAATTTCTCAAAGCCAAAAAAATCATATCATTGACTAGGAAACATGAAAATTCCACAAAACCCATTTATATAAAGAAATTCTGAGTGGGCTGAACATTAACTGAAAAACAAAATGTTTTCCGCACAAAAAAAGAAAGGGGATTGTAGGGAAATTAGACAATAAACAAGAAATGTGACAAGCACCCATTTCTCAAAAATGGTAAAATCCTATGAAAGAAGAAGCAAGTATACAATACCCAATTGTGAAAAAGCATAAAAAGGTCGAAAGAAAAGCGAAAACCTGGAGGGCCAATGATGGTGGCGACCCAATGGTAGAGGTTGTCACCCTTGGGACCGGCAGAGCAATGGGGAGGAGGGTCCACGTTGAGCTCAGACATCTCCCTTTGTATCCTCTTCCCTGAAGTGGACACGGAAGTTGTTGAAACCCATGTTCCACCTGCCGCTGTTGCTGTTGTTGAAGACGACGAAGATCTTCCTCCTCCTATCATCATTACCAATATGATCTTCCCCCACTCTTCGCTTGGGCTGTAATAATGCTCCTGCTCTTGTTCACCCTTGTTACTTTCGCTCGCACTCAAAATCCTCCCAACGCACCGTTTCACAGCTTTCTCCTTTTTCTTTTTCTTGTTTTCAAACAGTAGTAGCAGGGGTCAAATGGTTTACTAAGATAGTATTCCAATTAAGAAACACATTCTCAAAAACACTCATTAAAATATCATATGGAAATTTGATTCTTAATAATCATGGAGGGAGGGAATCTAACTTTCCCTTCGTAATGGGAAAATTATAATTTTTTTTTTTTTTTGCCAAATTACTCAACTTGGAAAGACATTCTCATATTTGATATAAAATATATCATAAGTACATTTTTTCATTTATAACAAAAAGAAAATGTAGAGATGAATGGTAAAATGACTGACAAGCAGAATATGTAACTTTGCCTTGTAAGGTACAGAACTAAGAAACAAGAGAAATAGAACTGAATTGCATTTCCATTGTCAATGTCCAAGTAACAAATCCAAGTTTACTCATGTCCCAAAAAAATCAATGCTAGAGCTAGAATGGCTACTGCTACCACTTGAAGATCATACAATGCAAAGAACCCCACAAGGCACCTGATAACTGAGAGTGGTGGCCTATGAGTATAAACTAGGATAGACCAACTTAAAAACACAAGCAAAATTGGTAACCATGAACAAGCCAACAGCGCCATGAAGATTGAGCTTTTGTGATATTCATTACATTCTGCATCCAACTTCATATTGTACTGTGATTTCATCACATTGTCATCTTGAAAACTCTTTTAAACCCGGCAATAAACTTGCGAATTATAACAAGACTACAGCAAGACAAGCTGCTGAGATTAGAAACTGAATCTTGGAAACAGGAAGCTTTGTACTCTTTCCAAACGGACTTATAGGACCAAAAGCTTCAGGAGGTGAAATCCCTCCACCTGTGGCTGTGGTTGAATTTAAACTGTTTCAAGAAAACAAAAACGGTCATGATGCTAAATATATCATTGTTAATATGGAACACCTACACTGTAAAAGTTTTAGAACCTCACCTTCCTGTAAATATACAAGACCCATAACCTGCACAAGTTATCCACCAATAAAGTAATTAGCCAAAAAATGACTAAAGCTGGATATCAACACATATAAAGATGGGAAGAATTCTTGATTATTGAATAATAAGACAACAATTGAATGCAATATGGTTGATGTGGCAGAAGATAGGGCTTATAGAAAAGCCAAGAATTTGAGCATATTTTTGGATGTAACACACTCGATAGGAAACTTTGTCTTTTAGAACGAGAGGAATAAAAACACTCAAAACACAAAATCAGCACACAAAAATCACATACACAATACATATACATTACACTTCTAACTATGATACCTTCCCTACAAGAAAATATTATCATGCAGATGAAACATAAAAATCAATAGCAGGTAAGATTTGGCACAGCCAATGTACATATGTCAATTTGAAATTAGTGTCGAATTATTTTGTTAACATGTCAATAGCCAATACAGCAAATGGCCAATGTCCATGGGCAGATCAGTGTAGTTGCTAGACAGTTCAATGGTCTACAATATTGTCTTGTAAAAAGGAAGAAAATAAAAACTGTCAAACAGGGAATTCAAAGGAAATAAAAAAATAAAAGGCTACATGCCCCAATTAGATCTAACGTTTGCTAAATTCTTCAATCAAGGAATCAAGGATGTAACATATTATTTTGATCAATTTGGGATCTTAGTTTTCTATATTTGTCCAATAAAGTAAAGATAATACAATGTAATGAATTACTATTAATGTAAGGAACAACTACCATATTAAAAAAATGTACAATCATTTATATGTTACAAGAAAAATTGTCATACAGAGCCTAGTTTGATTTTAGTTTTTCCTTCGTATCTTTTTTCTTTTCTTTCTTTCCCCTTTTGACCCTCCATTACCTTCTGCTGCTCCAGCAACTATGTGAGCACCAATGGCAAGCTAGCTGACAAATCACCTCCACATCCACTTCTTGACATGCATACAAATAAAGGTGACAATTGGGCAGATTAGGCTAGGTTTGGGTAGGGTCATGTCGAGTCGACCATTTCAGGTTGTTTCATATACGGTTATTTCAAGTTCGGATCATTTTGGATTCAGGTCTTTTTGAGTTTGGATCATTTTGAATTCGAGTGTTTTGGGTTTAAAACTCAAGTTAATCAGGTTCACGACCTTTTTGGTTCAATTTGTTGATTGTTTAAAAGTAAAATGAAATTGGATTTTGACAAATTATTTGGATTCGAGTCATTTCGCGTTAGCTTTTCCAGTCATTTCCAGATTTGAGTCAATCCAATATCAGGTTCAACATGTTTTAGGGTTCAAGTCATTTCGAGTTTGGGTTAGGCATATTCGGATTGTTGACTTTTCTTGGTCAAATCAAATTGGGTTGAATACAGTTCAGGCAAATTTTTTCAGATTCAAGTCAGCTTCACCAAATTTTAATTCAAGTCATGCCAGATGCTTTATGACAACACAGATTTTAATAGAGTTTCCCACTCTGTAAATGTTTATGTCCAAATTCAAAGCAAGTAAATTTCACTAAGAATGCGAAGTGCAATTAGAACTTTATCAAAAAGCTTCAACCTTTTTTGCTTTCAATAAGAAGTCTGCACAATGGCTACTTCATTCCAGAAGGAAATAATGAAAAACTGGAAGACTTCATTGTTGATTAGATTTCCTACTCCAGAAGAATTATAGCAGTTAACCTAATAGACAGCACAGTACAACCGTGATGGTAGACAGCATGACAAGGGGTGAAAAATACAGAAATAAGATTGGAAGATCTTCAAGCGCATGAAAAAAGAATTTGCATGATTCAAATAGTACGAAAAATCCAATCCTGAAACAAGAATGCAACACACAAGCAACTAGAAAGAACTCATTAGTGAAATATTTACATACAACAACCAACACCCTCGACTAGCTTCTAAGAATCTGGGACCAATATTCAATATTGGAAATCTGTAACCATTACGTCTACTAAAATGTAACAATTGGAAAATTGAAGAGGTATGTTTGTTGTTGAAGGAAATGGTTCAGTTGAAGAAATAATTTAAAGAATCTGAAGAAGAATTAGGGCAAAACTGATAGAAACTAAAACTGGGTTATGAAGGGCAATGTAAGACCAAGGTTTCAGGAGCAGATGAAGAGTAGGAAGTGGCTTGGAGGGATTAGCAAAGACTAGAGAATAAAGATAGTAATGTGGATTGGGGAAGTATCTGATACTTTTTCTAGAGAGATGTAAGATCTCCAAGAGTTTTGTGATGGAAATAGAGAAGAAGCAATGCCACCATAAAAGAACTTACTTCCAGGACAGAAATATTCACAGGCTAATCAGGAAAGTGGGAAGTGATTATTCGCTAGCCTAGCTTTACAAGGCAGGAGCTTGCTGTTGCTTAGGCCATAGTTGGAACGATGGAAGGGAAGGGAAAGCACCAGAGATATAAAAGGGAAAGAAAGAAAAGAAAAGAGAAAATACTTAAATCTGTTTTTAGAAGAAAAAAAAAACTGAATTCTAAGTTAGCTGCTACATGGTAATCTTTTTACATGCAGACAATGGCACTATACCACATCGCTGTCATTTTATCAGCAATCATTAAACTCCCTCATCAATTTTCCTTTATTAAACAAATCTAGAAAGCTAAAATCTCAAATTGATCAAAATACTATGTTACATCCTCTATTGAAAATTTGTGCAAACATTAGATCTTAACTAGGACATTTGACTAAATAAAATGATAACATAGGGCGGGGGGTTTAGGTGACAAGGAAATTCAGTTAAATTACAAAAAAAAAAAAAAAGCAACAAAACAAAACAAGTGTTGAGTGGCGTTCTCCCACATTAGCTAAGTTAAGGTTCTGTTCTAGCCTTATATTCAAGTTGGACTTCTCCACCTATTGCCATTGGTTTTAAGTTGGATACTTAAAAATGAAGAAATGAAGAAATAAAGAAAATGATAAATGAAACAAAAGGAATTCAGAAAAAGGGCAATAAATAAAATGGTAGAAAAGAAATTAGGTGGTCGCCAATTGATTAAAACAAAACAAAAAGAGGGATATTGGAAACCGAAAGAAATAGATAAAAATACCATATCTTGAACATTTGAAACTAGTTTAAGTTGCTAAACCATTACTTTCCTAAGGGGACAAGTCGATGCTTTTGAAAATGGCCAGATTTTGGTAAGGCTTTTTAAGCAAGTTCCTAAGGTTCCTCATTAACACGATTACATAAAACTTAAAATCAAGAATCTAAACAGATGGATTTATAGACCTTGTTAAAGAGATCAAGCATACAAAACTTTGAATGATCTAAACAATTTCTGATCCATTATTTAAACAGGCATTTTAATTAAAAGTTATTACAAAACTATCTCCCTTCAATAACTATTGATTACATTTCATGTACGATACTACTTATAATTAATTTTCTCGTATTCTTGATCTATTCATTGAATTCTATCAAACTATTGTTTTTAAATTTTCAGTTTTGGTTTTTATTTAATTGCTTTGAATGAGGAATCTCACAAACTTGATCTAAGAAATCTTATCTAGTTTTGCCCTTTTGAAAATGCAAGGGGAAATTGTACCTTTTACCTAAGATCAGGGGGGTTTTACAATTAGAAATGCTAACAAGAATATCCACACTTAACAACTAGATATATGTGCATACAATCACCAATCACTCTACTTAATGCAATATTCTTTTTTTTGTTTTGATTGCAATATTAGTACTTTCAAGTATTTAGCTTTGTAGCTCCAAAAAGGTATGTTTCTTTCCTTAAAAGGGCTCATATACTAAGCTTAGTTCGCTTGGTAAACTATCTGAGAAATATCAATTTCTTTTTAAAGCAAAAACCTAGGTATTGACATTGCATCATTTAAGCCTGCAACCAAAAGTTCTCACTAGACTGGAAATTAAATTCTACTTACGTATTTAAAAGAATGAAAGTCATAGATAAAATTAATAAGATAAAGAATGATGAGAAAACTGGTGCAAACTTACTCGGATTATTAGTAGTAGTTGTAGCTGTCCCATCAAAATCACATGTCCCACCAAGACTATGCATTTTTTGATAATAATCATTGTAAGCATAAGATGCATGGTTCTTTATGTTATTTGGTAGATAACACGGCTGCCCTGATTGTATAGCACTGCAATTGGCCTGGCCTTGCCCACATGCCCAGTTAAGCCCATCTTGCAACTTATCTTCACTAGTGTCATCTTTAGCCACGCAGAAAACTGTAGTAGAATTTCCCGTAATCTGACTAGAACCACTCAAACTCAGAGGATAAACAGCAGTGCCATTCAGAAAAAGCACCCCCCAGTTTTTCTCAGAGGCAGGCCCCGGTCTCTTGTCTTCATTAAATAATTCATAAATGTATGTGTTGATGGGAATAGTTGGTTGACTAGGTGGACCTGAATTATTGGAAACTCGCCGGATCAAATTATTAATGAAGGTCTGAGCATTTTCCACAGTGGCATCAGGCTCATTGGATCCACCTTGCCAAGGCCAACCTGTTTCTGTGACAACAATAGGGATCCCAGAAAAATTGAGAGCATCAATAGAATAATAGGTTGCATCAACCATTGCATCAAACATGCTGTTGTAGTGGAAGAGAGTGTTTGGGTCAACAATTTGTTTGACAGAGGGAAGAGGTTTGAAAAGAGCATAATCAATTGGAAAAATGCCATTTCCATTAGTGTAACCATAATAAGGATAGGCATTTAACATGTAATAGGAGTTAGTGTTCTTCAAAAACTGAAGAAGCTGGTATATTGTAGAGTTCCATGAAGAATTAAAGGCAGCAGTAGAGGGGGGAAAAGGCTTGGGGATGATGTCCATGGATTGGGGGGTTGAAACTTTGACCTGGAAATTTAGATTTGAAGCCACAAGAGCTTTGTGGAGGTTATTCATAGCAGTAACTAAAACTGAGGCAGCATGAGGGATTGAGGTAAGAACCTCACTGCCAACAGCAATGGCTGTAATGTTGGTTGAAGGCACATAGGATGCAACATTTTTGTTGATCCAGACTGCTGCTGCTGATGCAGATTCTCCAATTCCTAGGACTTCCTCATTTGTCACACCAACTGTAACTTCAATCCCACTGTCTGCAAAGGCTTTCAGCATGTGAGAGTCAGCATCATAAAGGCGTATGTGAGTAATTTGATGGGCTTTGACAACGGCAACCACCTCTGAAGCTGACGGCATGCTGGAAACATCAGTACCTATGTTTATTCCAACAAATGCACCTATACATTCCAGAATCTAAGTCAGCAAAAACCAGCAAGAAATACCATTACATGTTTCTTTTTTTAGATTACCTAACATCTTAAGAAGACCCTTGTAACTAAAATGAAAAACAAATTGCCCCCACTGGATTATTAAAGGTGATTGCATCTTAATGGTAACGGCAATTCCATTGTGCTTAATTTTTTATTTTTTTTTGGACTGCATTTGCTTCAGTGTGAACCACAAAATTTATAAACAAGGGAACCATAGGTTGATTTTATTCCTTTACAACAATGTTCCCTCAACGAACTACCTATCCTAGCTACAAAAGCCTCAATATTTCACCATCATTCTCCACAACTCAAGAAAACATACACCTACTTAACCAGAAACTAAGGAAAAGCCCAAAAAAGCGCATGTTGTGGACAGACAAAATATAAAAGAAAACTAAGAAAGGAACAAAACACAATCATTTTGATTTCAAATGGTCTCTAGATCTTTGAAGGTGTGTCTGATAAGCACCTCTTAGATGCTAAGACAAGCAAAATGCACACTGAACCAATTTGAAGTATTAATTACCAGTAACTATGACAAACCTGATTTCAATTTTACAATGATGTTCACTGGTAGTATTTGAGTCATACGAAGTACCAACAGTTGTTACTATTGAAAAAATAAAATCAAAAAACAATCTCATTGACAAGAAATATCCTTTATAAAGATTATAATATTTACAGCTGATGCTTTAAGACTCACAAGAAGACCAAACCCAGAGGCAATTTCTAAAGCCTCGTCTAACTCCTAGCAGTTTACCTGTATGATATTAGCTTCCAAGTAGACATTTAGCAAAACAAGAAACCCTCAAGAAATTTGCTAAATTACCTAGCACATTGGCAAACATGCCAATTAGAACCAGAAGCATGCTTCCAAGACATCTTTCAAGAATCATCTGATCATAAAAAAACTTCAACCTAAATGGGCAGTCTCCTGCTGTTTACTCTGAGCTGGAGCTTAAATGCCAAATGTTCTGCAAACAAAAGCAAAAATCAGATACAGCAGATGATAGTTAAATTCGGTCATGCTGAGAATTTATTAAAGAAAAAAGAAACAAAAAAAACAAATCATAAAAGCCCAAAGTACTCTAAATATATAGTCAAACCACTTCAAAATTTAATGGCCTTGGGTATTAGATATGAACTGCAAATATGTACAACTTGTATGCAAGCAAATGCTAACTCCGAAGATAGTCAAAGTATGAATCAATTCTATATAACTCAAAAGTCCATTTCATCAACAAAAGTTGTCCTAGCCAAATGATTGGAATATACATGAAACCAACAACTCTGCTGTTGAGGCACCTATACTAAAGAAAAATACAAAGAAAACTAGTTTAATCATGCTAACTATGCTAGCCACCAAGTTGAAGAGAAGAATCAATCCTCAAAAGATTTTGTTTTCGAGGGCTCTAGATCGAAGTTGAAAAGTAGTGTTGCATGTACTAACCAGGTGGATGAAACCAAATTCAGCAATGAAGGATCAATATATCATTTTCCTTTGAAGCACATTAGTAAAGAATCCACCCTCATGTATTATAGGATAGGGAAAATATGGACCTCTTGTGAAATAAGACATTGCGTAAAATTCATCACATGCGGTAGTCTTTAGCAAAAATGCCACGGACATATTTCAAGCAAAAATCACAGAATTAGCAGGATTTATTAGGTCCACAGCAATTTAAAACCCATTGTACATGTAATTTTGCTCATTATAGACAGTATTTTATTCATCTTGCAAAAATATTTTATGTAGCTCATCTTGTACGCTTCATGACTCCCAGAAGGTAGCGTTAAAAGAATAACGAAGCAGCCCTCGTTGGCAGTTGCTAAAACAGTAGAAAATATCAAAATAAAAAGGGGAAGAAAATTTCTTGAAGAATAGCTACGCGTTTAGTTTAGAGGGAAAAAAAGTACAGTGATAATTATAAGGAACAGATGCCTCCAGCATCTGTTAATGGAAAGAAAACAGTGCAAGAAAAGTGTAATCCCAAAATACCCAGACGCAAAGATCCCCAAAAGTTGCACTCTTAAACTACCCAGAAGCCAAACTCCACATAATAATAATAAGAAAAGGTTAGCAGATGAAGAAATCAAGAGAAGGAAGTTAAACAGCACCTGATCCAACTAACCCAGCTGCAAAAAAAAAAAGAATACTGCTACCCAGAATCCTGGCAAAGAAAACCAGAAAAAAAAAAAAAAGTGTTTGAAGACACAAAACGAAAAATCCCAGTACAAGGAAGACAAAGTGAGAATGGGAAAAGGATTTGAAAAGCCCCACAGTAACCTTTTTCTATTTAAGAATGTGGAAAACAGAGCAGCACGAAGAAAAGGACACAAACAGAGCTGTAGAGCTTTCACTCATATAAAACACTGCTTGCATTAAATACAATAATAAAGAAGCACAACCCATAATTACGTAATAAATAAAAGGAAAAAAAATCCAACTACACTATAAGTAGTAAGTAGTAGTTTAATTAATAAGGGAAGAAGGTTTCAGAGTTAAGAAACCTCTGATGGCAGCTTGTGCTTGTTTGGAGTACGAGGGACTCGGTCTGAGCCAGTGAGCGTGTGAAACAAATCCTAGTTTGTCTTGGCTAGTTTTGTTGGATGCTGTTGGTCGGTGTTTGAAATATATTAAACTGTTTTTCCATATTTTATCTGTTAAAGAATATTACAAAGCAGTGTAGTTAGTATCTGAGTCTATATAGAAGAAGTTGTACAATATTTGTCTGAAGCATCGAGATTGTCGCCGTGTGTTCAGTTCTTGCGTAATTACTGCCTAGTATTTCTTTTTTTTTTCCAACTGACAATCAGCAGCCCAGGCCGGAAGTGTCTTACACTTTCTCTTCTTTTTCGGATTTTTTGTGTGGTTTTCCCTCCAAAACACTTCAATTCTCCCTTTTTATTTTTTGGGAGTTGACAAATCGATACCATGGAAACTTTTCTTTTTTCTTTCTAAAGCAGAATTTCTCGATATTTTATGTTTACGATGATACGATATTATATAATTATTTCATTATATCAATTTACCGTATAAAACAAAGTAAATATTTTAGCTAATAAAAAAGAATTAACAAAACATTATTTTACTTTTTTCCGACTTGGCGCCAACAAAATGATTTAATACCCTTTTAGGTCAAAAAAGGCGGCACCTTCACAAAATGGGGTAGATAAAGGAACGGAGAGTAAAGGAAGGGAGCACTCAGATCTCAGCTAACTGTGAATCTAAAATCTGATGATCCCAAAAAGGCCTTGACAAAGACAACGGCAATAGCAACATTTCCAGTAAATGAAGGGAAGGGCAGGGCAAGAGAGAGCAGAGTCGAAAACAGGCGCCGCTTAGTTGTAAAGTGGAAAGGAATGGCATGGGATCCCAATTTGTCCAAAAAAGTAGTCCTTTTCGCCTCTTTCATGGCCCCCTTGCCCAACCTTCACCCCTCCAAGATATGGTGAGGCAGCTGCAGCAGGCGGAATAAGATTTACAACCATCCATGTGATAGTGGCCCCATCTAGTCATTTGCCAATGACGTTTTCTCTCCATCAAGCAGCAGCATATGAATCCTTCTATAATTTAATCGATTTGTACGGACAACAAAGAAAAAAAGGTCATCAAAATAATGTTGGACAAGTCAGTACCCGCAACATAACCACTATGCTACTACTAGAGTAAAGTACTAGTTACCGCAACCACAGCCATGCCTTTGAATATCTCAGCGCCAAATAACTGAATTTTTTCACAAAGCTAGCTGTGGACTAAAACACCAACAAACTACCCTAACAAACTTCAGTTCAAACACCAGCCCCCCATCATCCACAATACCGCACCTACAAAGAAATCTACAATGCATCCCATTGGCTGCGCAATATCACTGACTGGGAGACCTTTCTCCATTCACTTCCCTCTTGTACCCCTCATGGTTTGGGCTCTGGCTTCTGCTTCTCATTGGGCTTTCAACACGTCTGGGGCTGTGGCTTCGGCTACCACTCTGTCTTGGACTCTGGCTTCTGCTACGCCTCGAGCTTCGGCCTCTGCTCCGGCTCCGACCTTGCCCCCTATCAAGACTCCGACTCCGGCTCCTTGAGCCATTGTACAGTGGTGAACGTGAATATCTATCTCGACTGTACTGTCCATCTTGGGGTGATATAGATCTGCTTCAAAACAAACAGCACAAACTTACGTTAAAGTTCATACAGATAGCATAAACCCTTAAAGCAAAATACAAAATACTTCAGATAATTAGAGTCAGAAAAACACATCACGCACCTTGAGTAATGCCTCTCTTTAGGAGGGGAATAATCACGACTTCGTGACCTAGATCTCCCATGACGAGGTGGAGACCGAGAATATCGTGGCGAACGAGAGTTACGAGGGGGAGACCTTCTCCTATCATGATATCGACCTCCTCTGAAACAGAGAGAAAAATGAAAGTTGAAAGAGAGAGAGAGAGAGAGCATCAAAATTTCCAACGAAATTTCTTTGTTCCATGGAATTTTGAACATGTTTGGCAGCATAACATTTAGATAAAGAAAATTAAGAATTCTGAACCTACAAAACAAGCCCTTATGCAACCCCCTTATAAGAACCATCAGCAGAAATTCCCAATGACATGCAGATAAACTAGATATCTCTAAAAAGAAATCAAATTTGCCCAGAAATTTCTTTGTTACATGGACTTATGAACATGTTTTGCAGCACAACCTTTTCACACAAATAAACAAAATTAAGATTTCTGAACATACTAGACAAGCCTTATGCAACCCCCTATTAGGATAGACATCAGCATACACTCCCAATGAGATGCAGATAAACTAGATATCCCCGAAAAGAGTACATTCCTTAAAAATACCACAAGCATCTCGATAGTTCCATTATACAATCCATATCTCCTCCAAAGGAAGCTAAGAATCTATGTTAAAGTAATACATCCATACATTTCTTTTAAATATCATAACAGATGAAACAAAGTATAGACTTGACCAGTTACGTGTTTCGGACTAAAAATGTTCAAATGGATGCCAACTCAGAACTAATATCTAAAACTCCCAATGACATGCAGATAACTAGATATCTCCAAAAAGAATACATTCCTTCAAATACCACACACATCTCAATAGGTCATTGTACAATCCATATCTCCTCCAAGGAAGCTAAGAGTTTATGTAAATTATACTCCTACTTTCTTTTAACTATCATTAGAGATTTAACAAAGTATCTACCTAACCAGTTATGAGGTTAGGACTAGAAATACTTAAATTGATGCAGATTCAGAACTCATATGTATGCAACTATTTCTTTTGAAGCTGGAAGATAGAAGAACTTCCCACTAATAAACAATGAAATACCAAATTTGTACTCAAACTGACTGAAAACGTAAACCATAGCTTGGTACATGCCCTGGAAAGCCTACCTCCCTCGCTCCCTTTGCCTCATCTCAGCTGGTTTCTTCCTGTTCTCTTCAGCAAAAACAACAGTCAACTCTCGACCAAGAAGAATCTGGCCATCCATCTGGTATTTGGCTTCTGCAGCATCAGCAGGATCAACATATTGGACAAAACCAAACCCTCGAGGTTCCCTGCAGAATTACTCAAAAGAGTCATTCCAAGGCAGCAGCAGATAATCAAATCTTACAGGCACCATGCAGACCAATAACCTTTTCCAATGATATTTCCAAAATAATCCCTAGTAATATGGAAGGTCATCATAAGCATGAAAAAGCAAGCACTTGCCTGCTAACCTTGCAAGTGTCAGTTTAAAGATCACTTGAAATTCTTCAAGACTTGGAACATCTTCACAATGTATTCAAACCCAACTTCCTTCCAATCTTCACTACCACTAACATCATCTTCAAAAGAACTCTAATTACTTGATTGATGTCTTCAAAACTTTAATTTCACTGTTAAACCTCAAGAACTTCAATTAACACACCCAATTTGTGATTACAAAAGAGTATACTTAAAGGAATGCCCCAACATCAAAATAGATATTCAGTGGGAGGAGCATTAGCAGGGCCTGCTTGGTAAAAGCTTAGTGAGAAAAAGATAGGTTTTCAAACTTTGCTTGAACCTCCTAAAATTAGAGATAAGAATTTTGAAGAATCATAAATTTCTCAATACACATAGTATAAATGGAATAAATCAAAATTATAACCATATTGAAAAGTTATGAATACAAAACAACATTTTCTATCCCAAAAGAAATTGTAAAAATGAAAAATAAAAAAGTTAAAAACATTGTTTCTGTTGTTCCAAAAAGATCCAAATGCCACCAAACATGGCTCTTGACCACACACAACTCACGGTAAGGTTAAAACAATAGATGTTTTGAGTCCAGTGAATGAGAGAAAATATTAAAACAAATCAATTATATTATTCCGGCAACTATAATAATATTCCTATGGTAGAAAATATATCCTCACCCAGTATAATAATCCTTGGGCAGATATATATCTTTGAGAGGGCCAAATCTTTCGAAGGGCCTGCGAAGGTCTTCTGGCCTGCAAAAACCACAGGTTCAGAAAAATAAGTAAATGCTTTCTGGTGCACAACAAATACTATAAAATTATCTGTCCCACTACATTGTCAGAGACAATAACAAGCATCTTAGTCGAAATTATAAAGAAAACAAATGAAATAACCTTCCAGAGAATAGATCCCACAGAAACAGTTGCTACAATCCATGGTTCATTGACAACGGCATACGAAGATAATATTGCAGTCATATACATTAAAATGCGATAGATGACACAGAAATCATTCACAAGAGGGAAATTTGGATCAATTTAAAACTCATAACTCAATCGAGAATGCAATTCTTTAAAAAATACAGAGAAACATAACGGAAGCTTAACCAGAAACCAAAAGAATAAAAGTTGTAAGAAATATGGAGGCGGAAGCAGAATGAAGGAGAAGAAACCTGCAGTCATGGCGAAGGTTGCGAACCAAAAGGCTTGTAGGAAGATCTCGAGCGCGACCACCATAACGGCCTCTGGGGCTCGGACTCCGTCCTCTCCGGCCGTAGCCCCTAGGCGGAGATGGAGTGTAACTCCTGCCTCTCATTTTTACAAAGCCCTCAGTCGAATCTGGAAAGCCCTAGCGTCTGACGAGAGGAGAAGCTGAAGCTCAAGGATAAGATTGAAGAAACAAATGTGATGTCGAGAAATTGACAAAGTAAACGGCGGTAGATTGGGTGTAGATCTCCGGATTTTATAGCCTTTAGGGTTACTTAGAAACTTCGGTCTCTTCCCACGCGCCACGCGTGCTCCCTTGCTATTTTAAAAATATCTATCTTAAAAAATATTTTACTTTATCCAGTCTTCCAATATAAATTATACTGAGCATTCTTTCTGTAAAATTATATCCATATTTATATTTATAATCTATCTATAATTTATAATTTATGATTGATCATATTTTTAAATTACCATTTTATTATGATTTATACAATTTGTAAATAAGAATTCTAATTTTATCAAATGACTATCATTAAAGCTATTTTTTATTACAAATATTAATGAGATTTATCTAATTTTTAAATAAAAATTTTAATTGTGTTAAATTATTTTCATTAAAAAATATTCATATTTCAAACTTTGCATTTTAAAAAAATTTACATTTTATACATAATTATTAGTTTAACAAATAGTCACATACAATGCATATGATCACAAATAGGGTAAATGCCACATTCTCTTATGTTTTAATCAAAATTTTAAATTAATCCGTTATATTTTAAAATGAACACCTTGTTCAAAAAAAATCTTTCACTTGATACATAGATCCAGCTTTTAATATTTTTATTAATTTGATAATGTGATAATATTAAAATGATAATTTTACTATTTATGAATTTTAAAAATTATTATTATATATTTTTATTAATTATTAGTATATTTTTAAAAAAAATAA
Source organism: Theobroma cacao (assembly GCF_053813885.1). Taxonomy (NCBI): domain Eukaryota; kingdom Viridiplantae; phylum Streptophyta; class Magnoliopsida; order Malvales; family Malvaceae; genus Theobroma; species Theobroma cacao. The sequence goes on along the minus strand of NC_142647.1, from coordinate 34,425,955 downwards.
AAAAAATAAGGAAAACCGATAAACTCCCCAAGGAGGGGAGCACCAGATCGATGCTCCCCTTTATTGGTGCTCCCTATTTTTTTATTTTTGTAAAAAATATATACAATAATAATTTTTTAAATTAATAAAAAAAAGTAATTTAGTCTTTTTATAACTTCTGATAAAGATGTTTACACTTTTGGGAATGGACTGTCCAATCTAAAAATTAATAAACTCGTTTAGAATTTCAATTAAAATTTAAGAATGGAAAGTATTTTACCCTAACAAATATTACTTTATAAAAAAAAAGTAATGAAAGGTAAAAAATGAAAGAAAAAGAAAAATTTTGAATTATTAACCGTTCAACATGAACATCTAACTTTTTTATTTGGGGAAAAGAAAATCAAATTTTGAAATTAACATTTTAAACAGAGATACATATACTAACTATTTAGTCAAATATTCAAGAACACACCATATATATTATAGGAAACTAAAAGATTGTCAGACAAAATTTATTAATATAATAAATATATATTGAATATAATATTTATTAGATATATAATATAAGAAGGTACAAGATTGTTGGTTAAAAAATATCGATGGGGGTGGTTGTGTGGATAGTTTCTTTCTTCCATGGGTAAGAAATCTTTAAAATTATTTAACTTACCAAATTCAACTAGAAGACCAAATTTTTACATTTGAAAATATTTAAAATTATACAGCTTATACCAAAGCCAAAATAGAATAAAAAATTAATATAATTTTAATTTCTTTTCAAGCTTTCTAAATTTAAAATCAAGCATATCCATTTGTTTGTTTCCAGTAATTTAATTATAATCTTTATTTAGTACATTTTTTAAGGTAAATAATTATTTTCTTTTATTTCATTTTGAAATATATTTTTGGATTTTTTTTAAGATCGATTTGAACGTTGGTAGCTAACCAAAACCTTAATTAATTTCAATTCAGGCTCTAAAACTTCCCAATTTGATTATTTTTTTAAAATTTAAATGTTGAAGTATATTTGTCCTTAGAATCAAATACCCACCATGCATTAGCCCACAATTTTAATTAAACTAGTTAGAATTGTTAAAGGATTGATTTCTTATACTAAGTTTTAATTTCAACTAAAATTGTCTATTTATTTTAAACTGCAAATTGAGATATACTTTTTATTTTAACATAACCTCTCTTTTTCTAAATTATAAAAATCAATAAAATGAATATTTTATAATAAGACTTGATTAAACTAATTTTAGAATATGAAAATTTTAAGTTGATGCAAAATAATAAACTTACTAAAATTTGGATCACTGAGAAAAAACGAGTCCCAAAGATTGATAGGCCTTGATTATTCTTGCTCAGGCTTCTTTTATTTTTATCTTTATTTTTGTTTTATTATTATTATTATTATTATTACTCTTTCTTTTCTTTCCTTTATGGTAAGGTAGTTGATTTTGGGGTCCAAAGCCAAGGTCCATTATTGAAGTGGACCTCTTATGGGCCTTCAAGGCCCACGTTTTTTTAAAACAAAATGAATAATTTTTAAGGAAATAAGTAATCTTAAAAAACAATGTTTATTTGAAATTGAAAAACAAAAGGAGAAGAAGAGCTGGCAACCCATCTCCCTTCTTCATTCCCTTTCTCACGCTCCTCTCTCTTCATTTTCTACATTCCACAACCATAAACACCACAGTACATGTAGGTTCATATTCTCTTTCTCTATCTCCAATTAAAAAACTTATCCTTTAAATTCAGATTTTCAACTTTTCCGCAGATAAATTTGAGATTTGCTTCTGGGTATCTCTCATTTCTGTTAAATTTGGAGGCTTTCTTTTCTTTTTGTGTTTTTTTTATAAGATTAATTATATATAAGCTGAATATTCTCTCTCTCTCTCTCTCTCTCTCTATTATTTCATTGAACAGGTGGTGAGAATTGCCAGTAGAAGGCTCCTGTAGGGTTGGGTTAGTTTTCTCTGATGGTTGGGTATTTCTTATTTTCTGCTTTGGTGTTTCTGATTTTTTATGTTTATAAATTATGAGTCAAGTTCTTGTTTATACACTTATTCTTCATGTAAACTGTTTATAATTTAATATTTAAGTGGTTGTTCATATTGTTCTGTTAACAATTGCCTCTATCAATTAGTCAAATTGTCTTGTTTTTTTTGCTGAGTCGCTTTGAAGGGTGCTTTCATCATTGAAATTGCCTAGTGTTTTTTATGGAGGTGTTTGTGGACAGTTGAGCGGAAAGCCGTTTCTTTTATTTGATTTAGGGTTCCTTCATTGAAATATGATACTAAAATTGATTATCTTATTCATTGGCAAAGGACGCAATTAGACAGTGTACAACTTTTGACCAAACATTTGGGGGCGGGGGTGGGGTTGGTGGAATTGTATTAAGAAAGAGAAGGAATATGCCCTTTAAATGTGCAAATCAATTGGGTCTTGCTCTGCTGTGCTGTTTAAATGATTCGATAAAAGCTTTAGGCTAATTGATTTTCATTTGTTATATTATTTTTTAATTACTTTAAATGTACACGATCGTCATTGCTAGATTATTCTAACTCGAAAAGTTTTAGTTTCTGTGCTGATTTAGCCTTTTTTAGATGTATTGCAGTGTTTATGAGCCTTTATTCTAGATGACTTTTAGTTCATTTTTACTACATGATAGTGAATTTTGGGGTTTTAAAATAAATAGAATTTCTATTCAGCTAAAACTAAAGAGTTCTTGTTCATAGATTAGTAAATGATATTTATGGTATGCTTAACTGTGCTAGTTATTATGGTGTACGTAATGGTAGTAATTTTAAATTTGGTGACAATATTGAACTTGTGACATTATTTTCATCTTAGTTGTCATGATTGAATGGTATATAAATAATAGGAATTTGTGTTTTGAGCTTTTCCATTAGTTTCCAGATTGAAGGTTGACTTTGGAATAATTTAATCTTTCTTCTTCCCTATCTTCATCTCATTTATCAGGCATGGAAGAGCAATTCATTCTTAGAGTTCCACCTTCTATTGCTGAGCGCATAGATCGCCTTTTAAGTGAAAATGCTTCATCTTCTGAGGACAAATCACTAGATTTGGTATTTTCTGGTGAGTAACTGCACTTGATTGTACAAATGCCTCATTAACTGTTGCTATGTGTTTATATGTTAACGTTTTGTGTTCTTTTCGAACTTATACTCAGTTAACTAGGAAACTTATGGCTAAGAAACTCTTGGTGCCTTTAATTTAATTTAGCTAAACATTTGTGTGGTTAAGATAACTTCTATTCATGCTGTACCATAATCTCTACTTAGTCTTTCTTTTTGATTTATGTATTAACCAAACTGTAAAAGACCTAACTGTCTTTGTTACAGTCTTTTTCTAGTTAAGTCTCTTTGTGGTCTAAGGAGTATGGATTGCTATGCAACGTTGCTATTTTTCCCTGGAACTAGAAAAACAGTTGAAGCATTTCATATATTTTACAACTTAAACTGCTCAACAGTTTGGATTCTTCTGCCATATATTTTTCCACTCTATGTTCTTTTAAAGGCTCCAGCAAGTTGATTGATTTATAAACTTGACAGGATATTATCTAGCTTCTAGCCAACTGTATTCTTGACAGACAGGATCCAACCTAAAGGCTGGATGAGAACATTGCATGTTAGTGAATTTTGTCTTTTGTGACACCTTTGCTTCGATTTGTTCAGCTGTGAATTGTCTACTATTGTAATCCAGGAGAGTTATGACCTTTTATCATATTGACATGTCATTTGGAGATGAGCTGTTGCTGAGCAAGAAAACATATAAAACAAACAAATGAAAGACCAAACTATGTTGGCCAACATTTATTATTTTAATAAGCAGGCAATAGATATCAGATTGCTTGAGTGTAATAGCCTCCAGCAGGCCCCAGTAGTGTAATAATGTATATTAACATAGATAGTAATACATGGGAGTTATTAAGTTTAAAACAAATTTCTCATAAAATGTTTGTTAACAGGGATGATTAATTTTAATCTTAGAATGGTGATTTGTTTGTTAAAAATTCATTTAGAAGCTCTTTTTATGGTTTTGTGTTTTAGAAGTGTGCAGAATTTGTTACATTACCTTGTGTGGGACCATTAGTTGACCACAGTGACACATCCTTAAATGATTCCAGCAGTTTTTGTGGAGCAGCATATAAATATTGAATACAATCTCAGTCCTGCTTGTCATCAAACATAAAGTGATGAGTGTGATTTCCAAAAGGAAAGTTAAGATTGTGGATCTATTATATGCATTAAAACAAATTTCTCGTAAAATGTTTGGTAACAGGGATGATTAATTCTACACTTAGAATGGTGATTTGTTTGTTAAAATTTCATTGAGAAGCTCTTTTTATGGTTTTGTGTTTTAGAAGTGTGCAGAATTTGTTAAGTTACCTTCTGTGGGACCATTAGTTAACCAGAGTGACGCTTCCTTAAATGATACCAGCAGTTTTTGTGCAGCAGCATATAAATATTGAATACAATCTTAGTGCTGCTTGTCGTCAAACATAAAGTGATGAGTGATTTCAAAAAGGAAAGTTAAGATTGTGCATCTATTGTAAGCATCATCAATATTGTTTGCCTATTGTCTTGGGATATTTGTGAATGTTAAGCTTCTCCTTGCTTTGCAGAGGATGGGCGGACTGGGACATTTGTCATTGGCAATGATCGCTTCCCTGCCTCTCTCTTGGATCTTCCTTCTGTTGTTGAGTCATACAAAACTTATGATGATAGTGCGCTAGTTAAAACAGCTGATGTTGGCCAAGTATGGCACTTGCTATTGTTTGTTGTTTTCATATGGTTATACATGGTTCCTTTACGTCTAATATGGTCATATTAACTGTTGCAATTGTTACAGATGATTATGGTCAGAGAGCCAGGAGATGCTTCTCCAGATGTGGTGGAGTACAGACATGGTCTCACTCCTCCGATGAGGGATGCACGGAAGCGAAGATTTCGAAGGGAGCCAGATCTAAATGTATCAATAAACTCGCTACTTCAAAATGCGTTTATGCATGCTAACTTTAAAACAACAAAGAAAAAAAAAAAAGAAAACTTTCTGACGGTGTGGGAGTTTTAATTTATAGACATTTTATATTACTATATATCCCCTGTAACTAACGTGATTCACCTGTAATACTCAAAGGGAAGTGGTCAAAAGGAAAATGAGCTGCTTTTAAGTCTATAATATGTGGCCACCATACTTTTCCTAAGAAATGTCTAAGCTTTCAGCACTTCTATCTTTGTGTATGGGAGTGACTTGATTTTAATGTGGATATGGCGGTTTCTTTTCTTTTCATTTAGTAGTTTTATTGATTGGTTATGTTATTATTGCAGCCAGAGCTTGTACAACGTGTTGAAAAGGATTTGGTGAACATCATGTCTGGAGGAACAGTTGAAAGTCTTGATATCCTCAATATACATCTAATTTCAGTATTGCTTCTTAGGTTCTTATCTTTGGGCAACTGCTGCATTTTTTAAAGTCGTGAAGTAGCCACAGATGGAATAACATTCCATCGCTGAAAATTAAATCATATTACTTGATCCAGTTATTACTGAAAAGTAAATCACTTCATTAAAAAGTTTCCACACTTCATGTGATGGAACAATACATCATTTTGTTGATGTGTGATTGAAGGAGAAGATTTACATCTAAAGTATACCTGCATTCTTTATTGAATGTTTTGTGTCTTCATGACATGGTTGTGTTTATACCTTAATGATGGTGTACATGCTGAAGGCAATGGGCAAGGAGAAGCTGTTGATGAAGATGCACGCAATGCAAATAAGAAAGCTCCAACTGCACCTGCTACAAAGCCTGAGGTTCCAGGTACAGGAGGCAATGCTGGGGAGGCCTACGGAAGTGACTCTGATGACTCTGACGATTCGATGTGAGTTCAAGTTTCATGCATGGCTTTTGTAGTTATGTGATTTAGAGGAGGGTTTCAGACCATCAGCTATCCAGATGTGCTTTGGAAGAAGGTTCTTAGCTTCACTATTTGTCAGGGTTAAAGGATCTAAAGAACTGGGCTCTATTGTTATTATCAACCCCTATTTACCCCCTCCTTGTAATCTTTGCCTCGTTTTCCTTTTGGGTTATATAACCCGTAGCGAGTTTCCTCCTTTTAGAATGTTTTTTCTGATACTGGAAATGCTCCCTATATGTTATTACTTGTCAATAGTTTACTTGATCAACCACATGGAAGAAGTGCATGTGTGAACTGTGATATATATTATTCATCCTGAATGGCAGTTCCCTCTTTGTCTACGTTTAGAGTTAAGAAAGAAATCCCTTGAATTTTCATGGAACTTGGTTTAGGAAGGGTACATTTGTGGTATGAAATTATGGGTGGATTTTGGTTCAGTAACAAACTAGAATGATAAAATGCCATAAAAACACAGTAGCAATAATGGAACAGAGTGTTAAAACGCATTGTGTGGTAAAATATCTGAAATGGGCTTTGCTTGGATGAGAAACAAAAATACGTATCCAGTCTAGGCTGGATGTCAATCCTTCATTAGGACTTAGCATTGCTATAAACATTTTGTTTCTTTTGTTTAAAAGCAAGCAAGGGTTAGAGACAGCAAAGCCAGCTAATAATCTGACCGGAATGCTGGAAAATCTTGGAACTTGTCATGGATATGTGAGTGTTATTTCCATGTGCGTATAGTTATAGATGTGGAAGAGAATTATTGTTATTGAGATCTGATATCCGTGGTACCATTAATTACCATATGCTGTGGAGTCTGCCTGCCCTCTAATTTCCAATAATAATGGCAGACAAATGGTGATGTTTTGAGAAGAGCAATCAACTTGTCACTGTTTTGTGTAATCGGGTACAACATGCTGTACTTGTCTACTTATGCTTTAAAAAATGGAGTGTGAAAGGGCAAAAAAACAGTCATATGCAGAGTGTTGTGTGGTAAGCATATTAAAAACAGGAAGCAACCTAGTCATGGGTTTCTAACCCTGAACACAAAAGCAAAAGAGAAATTAGATGTTATGGAGGTAAAGGTTTTGAAAAGACCATCAAGTCAAACTTAGATGCCCTTTGGCCATCAAAAGAAACTCGTGACTGATGATTGATGGAAGCATGCAAACATTAAAACACAATGTTAAGGGGAGGGAGCGGTGCTTTTCTTTTTGGAGTTTGGTGGTTTTTATTGGTAGATGCCAGCTTGCTCAAGTAGGTATATATGGTCCTATCACTAATTCACTCCTCAACCATGGCCAATGCAGCTGCACCCTTATAGCCCACCAACCCTATTTTTTATTAATTCCCTTGTTCAGGGTTTGGATACACCTATATACTTGCTATTGCAACCATTCAGGGAGATCCATATAAATTTTTATCAATAAATATTATTGGATAACATTAATACAGGCTGCGGCTAAGTATGACTCTAACATTATCTCAGTAGAGACAACCTGTCCTAATTGATAACGTTTAAAATCTTTAATTTACTAGTGTAATACATATATAGGTTAAATTCGTTATTCATCGGTGATTGGATGCATGGGTCAAGCAAAGGGAGGGATGTAAATCTCCATTTTTTTTTAATCCAAAAATTACAAAGAAAATGAATCAAGCCCATCAGCTGTCCTGTGCTGGACCATGTGAAGGCTCGCTCAGTTGCAGAATAATGCACAAGATGAACAAAAATGGCATTTGGTGGTCTGCTTGTTTTCCAGGGGGCCAATACTTTGTTTGCTTAAAACCCTTTTCAAGGGCTTTTATTAATATAAAACAATACATTATTATTATTATTATTATTGTTTATTATTAGTGCAACTAGTGTAAGTACTAAGCATGTTTATGACTGGTCCAACTGTTTTCATGCAGCCATGCTCCCTTTCTTGCGTGCCCCTCTTGTCATCTGCAAGATCACCCACTAGAACCTGCCTGCATATGTATATAGTTTTATCGTAGATGTTTCCTCGAGCAGGTAATCATAACAGTTAATCAAACTCTATTACAATATTGACACATTTCCAAAACCCTAACTTAAAAGTCATCCTGTTGAGAGTTTCGAGTTTAAATATTAAGATAAATTAAACTTGTTTACGAGTCCGACTGTTTGTCAGCTTTGCAAGTTTTTTTATTGGACTTGGTATGTGATATACTAATTATTATGTTATTAAATAATAATTTTTATTTTTCAATTTAATATACATATATATTAATACAAAATATTTTAACATATCATAATTGATGATAACATGACATGCTAATTGAGTAATGACAATTAATCAAAACCATTAATTATAAAAGTTAATTTAACTCAAAATAAAAATATATGATAATAATTGAATACCATAGAAGAATAAGAGTGTATTTGAATTTTTTTAAAATAATTTAAGGATTTCTTCGAACATTATGCTTGAAATTTAAATGGACAGACTAAATCAAACTCAAGTCAAACCTTAATTTTGGAGATACCAACTACCATTGGATTGGATAATTAGATTCGATTCATGAACACCTCCACAATGGGTTTGGTGAGAATTTTAAAATGGTAAACAAATTATATTAAGAGTTGTAGAATAAAATCAACAACTAAACGCGTTTCTTGTCAAAAATTTTTCGTTTTATTTTAATATCTAAAGAATATATATATATATATATATATATATATATATATATATTGTGTCTGTGTGTATGTGAGAAATTGAAGTGAAGCAAAGTAGATGATAATAGGCAAGTAGATTACATTAGTAAATTGAATTAACGTCATGTGTTTTCTGCTAATACCACATTATTTTAGTGCCTAGACATCTGGAATGCACCACTGGTTTGACAGTTGACTTAATCAACAACATGCATGTTGAGGTCTTTTCCAGTTCAATTTCTTAGGGCTTTAACAAGAACAAAAGGTCAACTCCATTTATGTTTGGTAAGAGTCAAGTGCAAAGCAATTGATATTCTATTTCGTACTCGAGTATTTGATTTATTGATTGGTGCATGATTCTTTATTTAAAGAGTAGAATTCGAATTTTTTTTTCTTTAATAAAAAAAATCAAATGCAAAGCAATTGGTATTCCATTTTATACACGGACATTTGCTTCATTGATTAGTATATGATTTTTTATCTAAAGAGTAAGATTCGAAACCCCATTTCCTTAATTGAAAAAAAAATCAAATACAAAGCAAATGAATTTCAGGACTCCTGTCTTGTATCCAATATTGTCAAACGTCAACCGTTTGGAATTTAGGATGAGCAGGCACCACTTTAATTTGCACCGTGTTTAGTGTTTATAAATTGCAAACACCAACAAAATAATTCAAAAAAGTGCATGCCCAACGGAATCTCCCATCAAATACCCTTCTTTCTCTCTTTTAATTCAACCCTCACCAAATCCCTAAGCCTACGATACAAGTAGGCAGGCAAATAATGCTATTATTTTTGTCCCTTTTCTTTTCTCTTTTTTATTTTTTTATATTTATAATAAATTAAGACAAACAAAAAAGAACCGAAAAAGTATATAATTTAACAAGTGTGATTTGGTCCATCTAAGTGTGTTGGCTACTTAGGAGGTTTGGTTTTGCATTTGCAATGCCAAAATATTGAGTGATGGTATCTCATATTGATTAAGTATTGGTTTTTTAGTGGTTTTGTATTTAAGTTAGATTTTTTTTTTGTTTATAATTGAGAGAATGGGGATTCGAATCTCATTTTTTAAAATAAAAAGATTATACATCAATCAATGAATTAAATATTCGAATACTATATTTCAGTAATTTTGTATTTAAGTTAGGTTCTTGTGAATGTACGAGCCGCACAATGTGCTCGTCAGTCTTCACACATGATATCTAAGTCATGTGATAAGTTTGTTGTCGTTACACTAAGAAAAGCATTAATGTAGTGACAAAAAAACCCCACATCTGTATTTTTGGCTCTAAAATTTCTTTTTCCTTGGCACTTTTAGAGTAAAGTGAAAGCACCTCTTTAGTTGCTTTCGCGGTTGCCAAAAATACTGTTGAAGATTACACGATCAAAATGTCCATTCATATTTTTTGGAATAACAAAATTACCCTTTTAATTATTTAAATCTTTTGAATTTAAAATAAAATTATAGTGCGAGCATAAATATTTAATTTCTAATATGAAACAATTTTATTGTTTTTTGAAAGTCCTAAAATTCCAAATTTCATAATAGTTTTTTTTTTTTTCGATACATCTTAAAAAAATTAAAAATGACTAACTCTTTACACTTCATCATCATGTCCTTTTTAAACGTTATAGATTGAGATGTTGAAACTTGAAAAGGGCTAAATTTAGGTTTTGGGCAAGAGAGAAAAAGAAAAGGATAACATCGCAAGAGAAAAGCGTGTCTTGACTTTTTCTTGTTAGCTTCAGGATTGAGTTAAAAGATTTGTAAAGAATAAATATAAATGTATGTATAGTTGCGACTTTTGTCTGGGGTCGTGAGTTTGGACAATTTGACCCAACAATGTTGCTTCACAGACAAGGTCAGTGTGAAAGACATCCAACAAAACTTGCATGACAAGTTCACAACGCCTTCCATTAACGGAGATTGTTGCACCATATTTATCTCATTCAATGCCTTTCATCAATAACGTCACCAAACCCACAATACGGTAGCTTTATGTTATTGCTCCTGTCGGAATCCATCCTTAAAAAGCAATAACTTTTTTCATATATAATTTCTTCTAAAAGTTAAAAATTCGATATGAAAATTGTACTTGTACACTAAATGTTACATACTTTATCCTAAATGTTTGTCAAGTGAATTCAATCAATGTGAATTCTCTTAGATGCTCTTTTTTTTTTTTTTGAATAACATTAATCTTGTGTTGCTATGATATATAATTGTGTACAAAAAATGATCAACAACCGTATATAGTACATGTAGCCTAGTAGATAAATTCAAAATTTAAACACCTAGCTTAGCCCCCACATACACAAGCTATGAGGCGTTGCACAAAAAGTCATCACCCCAAAGTTTATATATAGCCCATACGGTTCAATATACCTTCACCTCTACGTATAGCCTGACAAGTTGATGAAATTCTTGATGGATTCCCATTTTCAGCCATTGGTTGAAATGTTGGTAACAATCAATTAATTCCAACATTCATGAAATGTTTCCAAGTTTTCAAAAGACATGGCAATCGTTAAATTGAAAACGTTGAAATATCTTAGATAAATTAATGTTATTTTATATTTTTTTTTTATTTATGTTAACTTACATATAATATTATTGTCAAATAAATTAAAAAATAAAAAAAATTTTAAAGATAAAATATTTTGATCTTTTTAAGTTTTGATCATAAATTTATTTCAAATACTAATAGATTTGTGTGAAATTATAATTAAAATTTAAAAAAATTAAGATATATTTTTTTATATTATATATATATATATATATATATATATATATATGTTTAACAAGAAAGCAGAAGAAGATTTCAAAGAGTGGACCTGTTTTATTTTTCCAAAGATTTGACCCGAACCCATATGAAGGGCAAAGTTGAAAAGTAAAATTCTAAAATAGACCCGACTTATCCCTTCGGGAACAAGCCTTGAAGAGGTGATGTTAAGAATGTCGATATAAATAGACAATAAATGGATTGAGTAAATGGTCAATGTGCCGACTGCCATGAAAAGACCTAACCACCACGGTTCGGCTTTGCACTTTTCAAAAGCTGTTGGTCCCCATCTTGCTCGAGCAAATGGACGGTCACGATGATAGAGATGCCGCCCACAGTGATGTGGGCCATGTTGTCGGGATTCGGATGCTCACACCAGCACTTCCGTACAAAAGCTCAACACCTAAGACATCCCTGGAAGTGGGGTTCGTTTTTGGCATTTTGCTTCTTTCTTGACTAATTATATAGCGTGCGAAATTTAGTTATAACGATAACAGGGTGGCAATTTTTCTTGTGGTCCAATGCCAATGTGGCGTTATGCCTTTTCAGACTTAAATAATTATATATATTTTTTTAATTTTTGATAGGAAAACCATGTATTATGTTGAATAATTATAATTAATCTAATGGAAACATAAAATGATAGAATGTACTTAAACATTTTAATATGTTGAAATGAATAAATAATTATATTGAAAACTCATGAAATCTATAATAATATAAAATGAAATTTATCAAAAAAAGAAAAAAAGAGATATAAAGGAATACATATATACTTCATTAATTCAACCTAATCTAGTATGTATTTATAGTAACCATAAATTTAAATTATTATCAACCTTGTAATTAGAATATAAAAATACCATATTATTTTTATAAAACATGAGAAATACACACAAAAAGGCAAGAGGAGTATATGTATATTAAAATTAATACTGTGTGTAATTAAGTAAGTGTTAGATGTAAAGTGGTCAAATAATCTAAAAAGTAGACGTTATTTTAGAGTAGTATTTGTTTAGTAACATGTTAATCAAATTAGGGAATAGTGAACACAAAAAGGTTAGGGTGGGGGTGAAGGCACTCTTTGAGCACCCTAAATGGGAAAACTTGTCGGTTAGTATAAGAAAAAAGGGGGGTGACGTGGGATTGGGAATATCAAGTCCCAAACCCAACCAAAAGAAAAAGAACAAAATCCAATCCAGCAAACGTCAACACAATCAGACGCTGACTTGTTTTATTTTATTATTTTTTTTTCATTCAATACTAGTCGCAGTGATGCTAACAGTGACACCCAGCATCCGTGCTCGTCGGTGCTGCTGAAACTTCTAAGCAACCGCGTTTTTGTTTACCAGATTTTTCTTTCTTGTGCTGTCGCTGGGTTTTATTGCGAACTGACTTATTTCTTTTAATTATTTATTTATGCGAGAATGTGAGACTTTTTGAGTTTTCCTAGTAAAACCAAAAAGAAAAAAAAAAAAAAAAGCATGCACTTGTTAGTATTCAACTACAGCTGTCATTGTTCCATTGGCTCCCTCGCCTGCACCAGGGCACCTCCAGCTACTATCCATGTCGTTTCATAATTTAAAACGTTTTACATGACCTGACCCTGCTTCCTCCAGCTCTTCTTACCCATCTTCTTGCTCTAACAAATTTTAATTTCAATCGACTTAAATTTCATAAACCAATAGGTTAGCCACTTGTACGACCCATAATTTAGTTTTGTGAGCAAAAAGCTGTATACTAAATGTATTTGTCACACACGTCTCGGCAATCAATACTGGGGACACAAAAACCCATCACATCACATGCATTTATGAAGGAATTTATGATATCTCCTCCTAAAATAAAGAATATCAATGAGCATAGTTTCAACTTTTATTTGGGCAGTCATCCGAAATTTAAAAAAAAAAAAATTAGAGTAACACTTGCTCCTCGAAGGAAACCGGAACACACAAGGAAGGAGGATGAGGAGAAACTTGTGTTGATACACAGGAAAAAGGGCACCAAACCCGCACTAAAAGTTTGAAGGAGTGAGGTGTCGAGATTCAAGGTTTGCCCATTCCTCTTTCCACTTTCTCTTGCTTGTCTCTTAAGTTTGGAAGTAGATTCAATATAATCTCTATAAATTAATAATTTCAATTAAATAATACTTTTAATCAATCTCAATTTGATATTAATATGATAAATTAATAATTTCTTAAATTTACAAGATAATACATTTTTAAAAGAATATATAAGTTTCACTTGATATATAAATTAATATATAATCTCTTTATTTATCAAAATTATATATATGACTTAATTAGGAGATATTTGTAAAATATAACTCTAATGTTACTTGTTTCTTCTTTAAATTGATGTTTCCTTATACCTCATCTCTAATTTTTCTTAATACATTAAGAAGCTCTAGTGTAGCGTCCTCGTATTGTAAGAAAAAATTATGCAATGTGATTGTTGGTTTAAATGCATCTTTGTGCGACACAAGTTCCAATACTAGGGGTGATGCCAACCGACTAATTTATACATCAATTAAGCATCAAAAAAGCTTAATTGATGTATAAATTAATAAATTATTGATTTATTGATTAAATAATATCATAATTAATAGATAAATTTTCATGATTCCAAATGTAATAATTTATAGAGGTTTAACTGTATTTACAAGCAACCCTAATCCGTTTAGGTTCAACGCAACTTTTATGTTATTTATAAAATTTCCAAATTTAATTGAACTCTTTTAATTAAATACTTAAAGTTACAAACTTTTTTACAATTAAGTTCAATTTAATTCCTTATTTTATATTTTCAAATTGTCATTTTTAACGTGTGTTACCCATTAAATTTTTAATATGTTGATAATAAATATAAATTATATATATTTTAAAAAATATATAAATTATAATTCTAATATGAATAGGATTAGATAAATCAGACTCCTTTAAAACCATCAATTTCCAAATGATTAATTCATTTTTTTGGGTTAAGATTGACATCTAAGAATATGTCATAACCACCAAAATGTTAAGTAGAGTTATAGTGGTTTGACCCAACCTTTCAGTGCACAATCTTATCCTGTTATTAGTATCTTATCACCAAAAAAATATCTTGATAATATATAGAGTATGGTTTAGTGTCTACTCTATATTGACTTTGCCATATTAGCACTTGAGGCTAATAATGAACTCTTTAATAAGATTAAAATACTCTTCTCTATATCCTTATTTTGTCTTGGCCAAGGACTCACTTGGGTTATTACATGCCAATGTGCAGTGGGATATTCCCCTTAGTATCACTTAGGTGATGAATCTTTTATTAATAATTTATTTGCTTTCATGTACTTCATATTATATCCAATATCCATCCTTAAGCATCATTAGTTAGGATCACTAACAACAGTATCAAAGTATAGTACTCTAGACATAAAGCAACCTAATGATTTCAAACTTAAGGATTACTTACACAACTATTATGAGAAAATTTACTTCTATAGACATTTAAGTAAAATTAATATAAAATGTTCTTATGGTAGATTATGTTCAATGAATTTGTTCATATAATAAACACCCATATGGTAGTTCATGTATCCTTCAATTTGCAAAATTGATTACTCTCTACAAGCAAAGGTGGAGGGGAAAAGGATCGTAGGATACTCTGCCCCCATAAAGATATAAAATTTTTTATGATAACTCTTATTTTTTTGAATTTTTATAATTTTGTCCCTACAATAATTTATAACGTATCTTTATTTTTAAAAAAAGTTTATAATTTTGTCTCTATAATAATTTTATAATTTTTATAACATACTAATATGTCATTTGAATTTATGTTTACCTTGCATCTTATGAAGGAGTTGTTGGAAATAATAAAATGACCTCTCAAAAGCTTTACAACTTAAGTCTTAAGACATACTACATGCAATTTGTTTAGTATCGTTTATTAAAAAGCCTTTCCAACAATTAAGATAAGATGGATTGAAAATTTTACTTGTGTCAGTGAAGAAGCTTTGTGAAAAATATGAAATTGAGATTCCTAATATGGGGGCTAGATACAAATTAGGTAAAGATTGTCTTTAAAAGGATCATGCCACAATTGGGCACCATTGTCTAGTTGACTTGTTTCTTGTTGCTATTGGCTCATTCTTGCAAAAATTAGACTCCAAATTTAGATTTAATGTGAATGTGGTGGAGTTGCTCACTCTTGGCACACCTCGCAAGTAAATATTATCTAATGACTTTACTCAGCATGATAAAATGCATTTAAGCTATCAATTGGATCCATTTAAATTTGACATTATTCGTAATTAGGCTTAAAAAAATATATCTATACTTTCTGAGCTATGTTAAGTGTTACAGAAAATAAGAATATCATAAGTTTACTTTTCTTATTGGTAGATTGATCCAACTTGTCTTGACTTTTTCAGTTTCTACTGCAACATCAAAGTGTGTATTTTTTTATTATGAAACTCGTTAAGAATGAAACTCATAATAGAATGTTAGATAATTTTCTTAAAAATTCGTTAATCATTCTCATTGAAAATGAAATTATTCAAGTCTTTGACATTCATTCAGTAATAGATGCTCTTATCTTAATGAAAGATTGTCGAACTCAATTAAAGGTATACAATCTCAGCGTGTAATAGTTGTTAAAAATGTCTTTATTTTGTACTTTGCATGTAGTAGAAGTTATTTATGTAATTTTCACATGAATTTTTGTCCATCTAAGTTATATTTTTGTCAAACATTAAACTTGTGGCATGATTATTTTATAGACATTGTCTTCGTCCCCTTAAACGTGAAATCTTGGACTCCATCACGGTCTACAAATGAGGAACATAAGCATGTATTGGTATCACAGCTTTATCAATTTCTAATCTTAATGAGGAATGATTTGAAACATTTAAGAAATATGCTTTAATGCAATAAAGATTTCTAACTATAACATGTTATAATTTTTCTTTACAAAGTATGTCTAATTTCATAGATTTTATCCTATTAGTAAATAATAGCAATTATAAATATAAAAATAAAGAAAATTTTTATTAAATAAAAATATTTAAAGTCTCTATCCGACACAATTATTATAGATATAAAGATAAAGAAAAATTTTATTAAATAAAATGTTTAAAATCCCTATCCGACTAATTGATTTATAGGGCATACATTAACTCCACCCTCTCAAGGACTCATTTAGTATTGCGTTTGCGGTATTTCATTGTGGTCGTGGTATTTAAAAGTACTTGTAGCCTTATTACAATTTCAAATACATGTTGATTTGGCTCTAAATTTTTGAGTGTCAACCGACTAAAAATACTGATTTATATTTTTTAAAATTACCAAATTATCTTTTTAATTATTAAAATATTTTGAATTTAAAAATACAATTTTAGTACCTTTCAAATGAAAAATAAAAAGTATGGTAAAAATGTAAGTATTTAATTTCTAGTTAGAAATAGTTTTAATTTTTTAGAAATTTAAAGTTTTTTATGTATAATTGTAAAAGTAAATTTCACAATAATTTAGTTTTTATAGCATCTTAAAAATATTACTTAAGAATATAAGAATTGACCTTTTTGTTTTTTTTCATTTCAACATCACGTTCTGTTTAAAATATTTTAACTCTTCACCAACATATTTGACGATAATTTCTGACAGCAATTTTAATATATATTTCCTGCAACAATAATACCAAAAAATTAACCCTAACACTATCTTTACAACACTAAGGTTTGGTACGCCTGTATCTCTCACACCGGGCAAGGCAACGTGGTTGAAGTGACAGCGGACACGTGGGCATTGACATCTCGTACGGTGCAAAGTACCCAATCTCACTTAATCTCTCTCTTGCGTTGCATTTGCATGGAGATCCCAAATGACAGTTGTATTTTGGCTGTCGGATTTTCCTGCTGATTTTCTACTTTTATTTAATTCTCGTAAACAATTGTACTAGTAAATAATAATGCAGCCAACGCAGATAATATAATAATAATAATAATAGTAATAATAGATAGAAGAAAGGAGTTGGACAAAAAGCACAGCCTCAGAGGATCTGTACGTGTTTTCCTTTCTATTTTTCCTTCTGTGCGTGTGTGTGTGTGTGGTGTGGTGTGGCTAGGGAGTAGGGGTAGGGATGTTTGACTTTGAGGACCAACTGGGTCTGGGGGAACGAGGTTTTTGGTAGTGATGACACTTTGCTGCTCTCTTTTGACACACGTTGCCAAAAAGTCACTGCCTAAAGTATTCATATCTTGCAGGTCACAATCTTGAATTCCAGATCTTTGATGTTTTAAACTAGGGTGAAGGAGAATCTATATGTGTTGGCACTTAGATTTGTGCTCACCATTTTTCATTTAGAATTCAATTTATTTCTCAGTTGCATTGTAGATCCAAAAATTTGAGATTTGGGTACAATGCATAAAGGTCAAACTTGATTACATATACTAATAAAATGATAATTTTAATTAAATTTTACAGAAAAAATATTCAAACATATCGATATAAAATTTTACGAAACCCACATATAATAACAAATTAATCATAGCATTCGATGGGTTATAATGTGGATATATTGTGATTCAATTATTGTGTAAAATGAAAGATACATTGCAATTATACCTAGATACTAGTACAGTTTTAAAAATGAGGAAGTGGTACAAAATGTTATTATTATATATATTAAATATCATCATGTACTTTTGCATTATGGTGTACTCTACTTTCCGACACATGCACATTATTTAATTTATACTTTATCCTTTGGATTTAAGGTGTTGGATTTTTCGGCTACGCGTCTATATACTTTTAATCCAGCTTTCAAAAATAATTTGGACTGCGCCAAGTGAAGTGATGAAGTGTAAAGTTTCAGATGTGACAATTAATTTGTTCATAGTTCATACATATTTCCCTCACAAGACGGTGCTCCTTCCATGTGAAAACACTATACATTACTTGTTCTCTTCCCCCTGCCCCCCCAAGGGTTGTAATGTTTGGCCATCTCCTTTTAGAGAGCAGGAAATTTCAAATGCAAGTTGGGGTATTTGATATCTTTAATGTGTTGTAGTTTCTAAAGTTGTATGAATAAAACAAACAAGGGAAGGAAAATCGTGGGTTTATTCTAACATTTTAGTTTGACTTGAACATTAAAGCAACCTCTCTCATTTCTACCCCAAAAATACAAAATGTAGGACTAGTATATTGACAACTGGTTGTGATGCTAAACTCATGGATATATAGTATAGACAATTATGGGTAAATTTTGATAATAAAAGAGAGTAATAATCAATTATTTATTTGAAAAATATATTTGACATTAATTGTAATAAGTTCTAATTCCTAGCATAACAAGTCCATAATAACATCAATGTAACCCTTTGGGACTATCTTCCATGCATGTTCACCATCATAACCTAACCAATTGTCCTCTCTCTGTCACTTTTCCATCACCAAATGCAACTCAAAAGTAATTTCTACAAGGAAAAAAAAAGCTCCATTTATTTGTTACTTCTGTTATTTGTTATTAACTTTTTTTATATTTTTTTAAAACAAAAAAGGGCATTTGGGAAAAAAAATCAATAATACATTTAAGAAATGTTATATTTTAATTTAATTTTTATAACTAGATTACAAAAAGTATGATTTTACTTTTATGTGAAATAATTACTTTTAAACGATTTTTTTTTGCAACAATTACTAATATATATTTAAGCAAACACGATGTTACGTTGTAATAGTTGCTTTCAAATTAAAATAAGCAATATAAAAATAAGAAGAGCTGTATATGATTGGGCTGTCTAATTAATTGCTACATCTTACCTAATTTTTTTTGGTATTAATAATTATCATTAATATTGTTTTCGAGTTTCCCATCTTTGCTATGAAATTATAAGCATTTCCATCAAGGGTACTCTATAGTTGAACATACGAAAGGCACAATGCATACAAAATTTACAAAGACAAAAAAAAAAAAAAAAAGAATGAGGTTGGAGAAAACTTGAAAAAGCCAATGAATCATATGATATGATAGTTGAAGCTGGAATGGGGTGGTGAAGTGGGTCAATTGAGGAGGAAAATAATGATAATTAGCCACCCCATTTTGTACTTTTAGTGGGGTATAAGGGTTGTGTATGTGTATAGCATAAAATTGTCTCAACTTGAAAATACATGCACAATCCTCCATACGTTTGAGCACAAGACATTTGGTCAGCATTTAATAAATAATATATAGTTTTCTTTGGACAGATAATATTTATGTTAATAAAATTGCCACCGGATGCTTGAGATTGGATTAAACAAATAGACATTTTATAATTAAGTGCTTTTCTTTTGTTGCTATTAACTCATCAATCCAAGTCAACTTGAGGGTCATTCCCCAACAGTGCATGGAAGTTTCAATGACTTTGAGCTTTCCTCTTCGTAATACCCATTCAATATTTGTGTAATTTTTCTCATCCCCGTCCAATGTTACTACACGTGTGCAAAGACATCATCAACCTATTGCTCTTCTCATTTTCCTTGTAAATACATTATCTATAATATTCAACTTAAACCATTTTTAACATCTTTTATCTCTTAACATTACTAAAGACTTCTCGTAATAAATGAAACTCGAAACAATAAATTTCTCGATTTTCAAATAAAAACATGATATACCGTGTTGACGTGTTTTAAGGACACTTGAAAGTAGCATGTACAAAAATATAAATATTTGATTATAATTAATTTTTCGGAGATGATTTATGATTAATTTTTTGCATGTGAAACCTAGTTATATTATATATTAATTATGATTATAGTCAAGGTAAATAGATAGTAGTACCTAACAAGAATAGACTGATTCCAACATGGTAACACCCACTTCTCCAAAAGTCGAAGGAAAGTTGGTCTTTAAAATTTTAACCACAAAGCTTGGGAAAGAAGCTACGTTTTTAACAAGTAGGATGAGAAAGAAAGAAAGAATGACATCAGTGGTGGCGTTTGTGATCAAGTCAATCTCCTTTTATTTGCTACGAACTCCTATTTGGTTTGGAATAAACCATGACCTCAATCTGAAAATGACCTCTTTATTACATATTTCTCTGCCCAACAATTTCCAGGAAGTTATTTTCCAGTCTCTTTACCATTTACTTGAACAAGAAAACAGAAACAAAAAGTCAAACCCAAAATTTCATTCTACTTTCTATTGTATTCTCCTTCATTTAGAATTATATATCAATTTTACAACACCCATTTTTTCTTTCTTTTTTAAAGCAAATATGGTTTTTAAGTGTGCTATGTCGTCAGAATCGTGTTGAGTTTTTATCTATATGGTTTAATTTGCATTTTTTAATTATATTTTCAGGTTTAGTGTCAGCTTTTGTTACACTTAATGAAATAATTTTATTTGATTGAGAAAGAAAATAGTATAGAATTGAAGATTTTAAAATTTTTCATCAAAATTGTGAAAGGAAAAAAAAGAAGAAAATAATTTTTTTTTAAAAAAATACTAGCTAAAAAAAAAAACTTTTTTATTAATTAATATATAATCTTTCTATTTAAAGAACAAAATTTAAAACCCCACCCCTAATTATAAAAAAAAAAAAAAAAACCCGAAACGGAACCTCCAGCAAGTAGTCAATCCACGTGATTGGAACTTGAGAACAAAACCAACGCCGTTTGGGGTCTTTAAATTTGCAGTTGCTGTCTCTGTCTAACATACACAATATAAGCAGCCCGAGGTCGAAGGTAGCAATGGTAGTTTCGTATTTGCATTGAGACTTGAAAGAGTTTGCTTTTTCAGAGAAACAGAAAGGGAAACCCAAGGAAAGCTGATATCAAAATCCAAAACCCAGCAAACAAAAATCTAAACAATCCTCTGCTTGCCCCTTTTACCCAACACCATTCTTTTTGTTTTCTTCTTTTCTTCCATCCCTTCCCATCATCATACAATTCAAGGTAATGCTTTTTTTTTTCTCTATTCTAGACTGCTTTCTTCACAAATGATGGTCTGTTATATCTGCTTTTCTTTTGGTTTTGATGACATGGGTGTTATTGGATTGTTGCTGTTTGATCATATGATTATGTTGTCATGTGCTTTTCTTAAGTGGGGTTCTGGGATTGCTTTTGTTTGATGGTTTTGGCAGATCCACAGTCCAGTATTAAAGGATGCTGATAAGGGATTCTATATTTGGTCTTCGATTGAATGAAATGAGTTTTTTTTTTTCCTGAGATTTTCAAATTATTCTTGTTTAATGAATAGTTTTCATTGTTAAATCGACCTTCCTTAGTTCAAATGCATAACTCCAATGGGTACTTTGCTTCTCTGGTTATATAATCTCTCTATCATTTATTAAACAATGTGAAGAAGAGAAAATGGATTGCTGTTGTTTCTGACAAGGTGGAAGGTTTCATGAGTTTGTCTTGATGGGTTATCTGCAACATGTGTTCTGGTTTCTGACAAATGGCTACCCATTTTATTTATAACAAGCATCTTGCTTTACTTTGTATCACTGATAATTTGTGTATTTATTATATAAAACGCCTAACTGAATTCAGTTTGTTTCACAGAAATCAGTGCCCCTCGTTGTCGGATGGGTGTTACTTTTTCCTACCCATTTGCAAAATGCAGTGATGTGGAAAATGGCTTAGAATCTGTCATTGTGAAATCCATTAGTTTTGGAGATGATGAAGTCAAAACACCCGTTAGATCTATCAGTTTCAAAAGTATAGATTCAGAGCCCACGATATTAAAATCAGTAGGTTCTGGAAAGATGATACTGGAGGGATCTGTTAGCTTTAAAGGGATAGAGTTGGAGAGAATGCTTTCAGGTAAAACTCAATTAGGTAGAGCAGAGAATTTGTCCATTAAAGCTATCGGTTTGAAGAGCAAAGCAATAGATATTCAAACCCCAAAACCAGATACATCCATAGAGACTCCAAAACAATTACCAGTTTTGGATCCCAGCAATCCACAACATGAGGCTGCAATAAGATTGCAAAAAGTGTACAAGAGCTTTCGAACAAGGAGAAAGCTTGCAGATTGTGCAGTTCTTGTTGCGCAGAGCTGGTGTGTATTATATTTCTATGTTCTATATCTGACCTATCCATACGGAAGTTTTTCTTTCTTTTTTTCATAATGCAATTATTTGTTGTAATGTAGGTGGGAGCTCTTAGATTTTGCTGAACTCAAGAGGAGTTCTATATCATTCTTTGATATAGATAAACATGAAACTGCTATTTCACGTTGGTCAAGGGCGAGAACTAAAGCTGCTAAGGTTGGAAAAGGTTTATCAAAGAATGATAAAGCTCAAAAGCTTGCTTTGCAACACTGGCTTGAGGCAGTAAGTCAAATTGCAGTAAAAATGAGCTTAATTTACCGTTGTACTTCATTCTCTGTTACTGATTCCAGTTTCATGTGTTATTCAGATTGATCCGAGGCATCGTTATGGACACAATTTACACTTCTATTATAATCAATGGCTCCAGTCTCAGAGTCAAGAGCCTTTCTTCTACTGGTAATTTTCTTTAACCGAGTGTTTTGTTTGTTTAGTAAGACGTTCTGATATTAGGTTCAAGAAATTAAAACTGAAAATGGATATGCTTGTTCTGAAAATGCAGGCTGGATATCGGAGAAGGGAAAGAAGTAAATCTGGAAAAATGTCCTAGATTAAAGCTTCAACAGCAGTGCATCAAATATCTTGGTCCGGTGGGTCTTTATTTCTTTTCTCGCCAAACTTTATCTGGATTTATATTCAAACTTTTACTGAAATAATTATCCACAATACAGATGGAAAGGAAGCCCTATGAAGTTATTGTGGTAGATGGAAAGTTCATCTACAAGCAAACAAGGAAGCTTCTCCATACCACTGGAGAAGATCGCGATGCTAAGTGGATTTTTGTCCTCAGCACATCAAAGATCTTGTATGTTGGCATGAAGAAGAAGGGTAAATTTCAACACTCTAGCTTCTTGGCTGGAGGTGCCACCATTGCTGCTGGAAGATTAGTTGTTGATAGTGGTGTCCTTAAGGTATAGCTATACATAATATCTTTTTTCTTTTGGTTTTTTGTTTACTGCTTTGTGCTCTCTATGTGTTGAGACAATCTCTTAACGATAGTTACTTGTTGCTCTCTTCAACAGGCTGTTTGGCCTCACAGTGGTCATTATCGTCCTACAGAAGAAAATTTTAATGACTTCATTTCATATCTAAGGGAGAATAATGTGGATCTAACAGATGTCAAGGTAAGAAAAAGAAAAAACAAAGAAAATATGTTATATGCTTTGCATATCGTTTTTGGAGAATAGAGAAAGAATATACTGATAGTGCTTCTTTTGTTGCGTTCAGATGACTCCATTGGATGAAGATGAAAGCTTGGCCAACAAACAAAGAAGCAGTAATCATCTCAGATGCAACTCATCTGAAGAGGACTTTATTTTAGAGACTGAAGAGGTCAGAGTCAAAGATTCAATCAAAGTGGTAGTTGATTCAAGGGTACAAGAAACTAGGGCTGCCCTTGAACGGCCCAGGTCAAGCAGGCTTCTGAACCTTAGCAGAAAATTGACTAATCTTGAAATACCAAGAAGATCAGAATTGTTTGAGATGTCAGATGTTGACCATAGAGCTGTCGTGTCATGTAACAATGACAATTCGGTGGATTCTCCGTTGGAGGATGGTTATGAGACAGAAGAGGAAACCATTGCTTCAGAGCAGGATTCAATGGTTCCAAAACAAAAGATTGACAAAGAGGTAGAGGACATTCCTGAAGAGTCGATTCTTCAAAGGATTAACTCTAAAAAAGGACTGAAGTCATATCAATTAGGGAAGCAGTTGTCATGCAAGTGGACTACAGGAGCAGGGCCCCGGATTGGTTGTGTGAGGGACTACCCCTCAGAACTCCAATTCCGGGCTTTGGAGCAGGTGAACTTGTCTCCAAGAAGTGCGAGCGACACAAAGTCATACTTTTCTCCTCGGTCTGCTAGTAGCCCGAGTCCTAAAGTTTCCACACCAGCAGGTGCCAGGGAAGAAATGAGAACCCTAAGTTTACCTGTGCTCAAGAAGGAAAATTTGTTGCAGAGAAGCATCCATTCCAGAATGCAGTCCTCCGCATTATTAAGGGGAGCACTTGTTTGTAACATACCATAGTGGGGACATTCCCAGTTAGTTGATTCTTTTAGTGTGAATAGAAAAGATGATATAGGAATTGTTTATCATTCTTTTCAACACTGGATTCATGTACACATTTTTTGATTTGTTCATCTTGTATCATAAGATGACATATGACAGTTGTATTTGTAGGAGTTTTGGGTTTAATGCCCTTTGAATACAAAAGGAAAAGAATTTACTTTTTTGGCAAGTAGCTTGACAACTGTAAGGGTGCGTTTGGTATAAGGTATGTAAAGTCACGTTTTTTGTAATGTATCCAATTAAATTACATTGTAGTGTTTGTTTTGTAATGAACCACTGCAATGTATTTGCAATCTTACATTGCAACCAATGGATGTAATGTGATTGCAGTCTAAAACCAATGCAATCACATTACATTGCACTCTACAATATTCTTAAAGACACTTTTATCTTTCAATTTTATTATCTTATTAAAAATATTTTGTAACGTTATAATTAAAATAAAAAATATTAAAATAAAATATATAATCTAAAAATAAAAAATTAAAATAAAATAAAATATAAGAAATTAAAATTTATAAAATATAGGTAAAAGAAATTAAAATAAAATATATAATATAAAAAATTATATTAAAAAATAAAAATATAAAATATAAAATTATAATAAGAAATAAATATAAAATATATGACATTAAAAATATATTTATGAGATGATATTATATAAAAATTAACAATAAAAAATACAAGTATATTAAACTTGCATTTTAATAAATAGGAGTAATTTTGAAATCAGTTATATGGTTTTGGTGATGTTATGCTTGATATTTTGTTTTAGCTTGATAGTAAGTTATTTTGAATCTATGATATTTTCAAAAGAAATTAATTGGAGATTGAGAATTATGGGTATTTTGTTGCCAATTTGCTATTGGTTACAAAAGAGGAAGCTATCACATTAATGTATACATATAAAACGTATTAAGAAATAAAAATAAAATATTATCTTTTAAAAAAATTTTAAAATAAAATATACAATATAAGAAATTATATTAAAAATAAAAATAAAATATATATTTGTAATAAGAAATGAAAAATAAAATATATTTAATTAAAAATATAATTAAAAAATGACATTATATAAAAACTAATAATAAAAAAATACATGTTAAACTTGTATTTTAATATATAAGGGTAGTTTTGAAAATTAATATTACATACCCTGTAAAGTACTTATAAAACAAACACTGCAATGTTATCTTCTCTGTATTTTAATCATTACATTATTTATGTACCAAACACTGCGATATTATCTTTCTTGTAATCACATTACTTATAATCATATTATCTGTAATTATATTATATTATAAAGTATTAAACGCTACCTAAGTTCAGATGAAATTTCAACAAGCAATCTTCATTTAACCTTCAATGGAAAGAAGAACAAACTGGCGGCAGCGGCAGCGACAGCTTTTATTGGCCCACTTTCCTATCTCTCAGCAATGGGCCTTCTTGGGTAGGTTTCCTCTGGGCCTGGCCATGATCACTTGTGGCAACCGTTAAACCATCAACCATCTTTAAATGGATACAACAAAAAACGTTGCATTTGAATTGAAGAAACACAAAAGTTATAGATTTTTGAAATAAACAAAACTTTGGATTTTGACAGTAATTGGATATTTATATTAAATATATTATTATTGATGATATCTTCTTCTCTCTAATAGGGTGAATTTATTTCTTTTTATTGGGGTTTCATATAAATAAATAGGTTGGATCTAGATTTAGGACAAATCCAACATAAATTTTAAATGGCCCAAATTAAGATTTAATTTTTTTTTTTTCAACTAGGAAATCCAAATCCTCTGATGTCTCATTCTCTCTTCTCGTGCCCTCATGCTTGATTCTCTCTCCTCTTCTTCCACACCATTGTTCTTCCAAAGTAGCTCCCTCGTTCCTTGGTTGCCAAGTAGGGGTTTCCCTCCCCACACACTAAGAAATTAAGTACCCTAATTAGGGTTTTGAATGTATATCCATTGTTTTTATCAGATTAGGTGGTTTCGATTTAGGGGGTTTTGAGATAAGTTGTGTGCATTATTTGAGGTTAAGCTTAGGTTATTTCGTAAGTCAAATTAAGAATTTAGTTCCTATACTGACTAAAATGTTGGATTTAGTCTCTATTATAATTCGTATAAATCGAATTTCTATATTTTAAAAT
This sequence comes from Theobroma cacao, assembly GCF_053813885.1. Classification (NCBI taxonomy): domain Eukaryota; kingdom Viridiplantae; phylum Streptophyta; class Magnoliopsida; order Malvales; family Malvaceae; genus Theobroma; species Theobroma cacao. Next base: position 34,399,258 of record NC_142647.1, on the reverse strand, counting down.
TTGTTAATGTCAATTCAATTATTAACACCGTCTAGCTTCTTTGTTAAACTTGTTGACGAGATGGTATTGATAAATGTTATATTTAGTTCATGTACTCTACCAAAATGTAGATTTAATTTTTACATTCTATTAAAATGTAAGATTTAATCTTTTTATTGCAACTTGTATAAATCGGGTCCTTATGTTTTCAAAATTTGTCAATGTTAACATAATTATTAATATTATGTAGTTTCTCTATTAAAGCTATTGATGTGACATTGATTAATATTGACATGACATTATCAATGTTAATGAGAAATTTATAAATAAATAGTCAAATAAAAATACAAAAAAATTAACAATAATTTCTTGGACTAACCTATGCAAATTTTTTCAAGCACAACCACAATAAAATATTTTTAACCTTTCTTTGGATTCTCTCTCTCTCCTTTCCCCTCTTGTTCGATTCTCTCTTTACATCACATAACTTTTGGTTTTTCTCATATTCCTATAGTAATCAGGTTATGAAAAGTTTGATTTAAATTGCTAAAATCACTCATTTGATCGTGTATGTATCAATTCTTAGATCTCAGTGGATCACTATTCTTTAATCTTAATTAGTTTTTTTTAATAGAAAGAAAGGAATTTGAACTCTATTCTTTAGGTAGGAGATTCTGTATCAATCAATGAGCCCAATGCTAATTAAGTGGTAATATTTTATTTTAAACTTTTATTTCTTTCTTTATTCTTTGATGAATCTTTATTAATTTAAAGTTTAATCTTAACTAATGGATTTCACAAAGACAGATTCTAAGCCATATTCCACATCACTGCACTTAGCAAATGGATAGTGAAAAAGTAACACCCATATGATAACAAAGGACACTAATTTTTATGAAACAAAATGATTAATTTTTTTTTTTACATCTTACATGTTAGTGTTACGTCAATCTCATTTGAAGTGTCAAACATCATATTAAAACTACTTATCAGTATTAACGGTCAAATTGATCGAAATTAAATAGGAAAACCCAATTGCACACGGTGTCAGAATATAAAGACTAAATTAATCAATTTTTTTAATAAAATACTAAATTAAAGAAAACTTTATAATATAGAGACTTCCTAAGTACTTTGAACAAAATATTATCTATCATAACCTATCTTCAAAAAATTTTCTATCTTCAATAATTTTCTACCATAGCATCATAAAAATATTTTTACAACATTAAAAATTTATATATAAATAATATTTAATCTTATTTATTTGTTTATTTCTCATCATATTGTAAGTGAATAAATCGTAAATTGAAAATTTAAAGAAAGGAGAGATTTTCATGTGTGAATTGTCGTATTTTAGTAAAAATAATTATATGTGATACGATCTTTATGAAATAGTTAGAATAAAAATAGTCAATTCTACTTTGATGGAAAAAAAAAATGAATAAGGAGATAACAAATGGAAAATAGTTGAATAATTGAATAATGCTTTGTTGAGAAATGATTGAATAAAATAATGACGCTTCATTGTTTTGTAAGATTAATCTCAGGGTTTTAGAGATTGAGATCCCACATGGGAGGGCAACATTTTCCAAGTAGGATCGATCCGAGAGAGAGATGGAAAATGTTTTGTGCTGGGATTACCAAAAAAGAAAAATAATGAAAAAAAGTTTGAAAAATGTTTTTTATAAGACCAAATGATTATAAATGGATTTATTTTAAATGAAAAAAAATTCAAATTAGTAGAATTTTGATTATAATATCGAATTTAACTTTGAGCCTTTGAAATGTTAGCGAGTGAATTTGGATCCGGCCGCTTTGGGTTGGAGTTGGAGCGGGTTTCCAGATTGGGATGCATTTTCCCACCTCTCTCTACTTCACTCTTGTTGATGCCTATGGAAGTAAAGTAGGAAATTTGGAGACAAGATACGAATTTTGCACCTTGTCATACTGAATCCATTTCCGAATATTCAAAATTCAAGCACTATTTGTTTCAAAAGTTTTACCCAAAAAGCAGGTTTCACCTTTGTCTTTGTTTCCCAGTATCAGAGTCGCTCATGCCTAGCACTTTCTCAGACACGGCTCTACTCTTTCTACTTACCAAAATTTTATTCCTTGGCAGCTGCAATGTTTCTAGCTTGGCCTAATCAGCTGGAACATGAGACACCCATCAAGCATTTTCAAGGTAAGTGCCTCCAACTTGGCACTGCCTTAGTTGTGGTTCTTGTTCTGGGTTTTGCATATTGTGGGTTTTCTGATGAGCTCCCAATGGCTTCCGTACCTCTTGGCTTTGAGATTTCTGGGTTTGATAAAACCAGGACTTGGGTGTCCCAAAATGGGCTTTTTGCATTTGGGTTCTTGGAGGGTCGCCAAAGAGCTGATGATGTTGATGGCTTATTTGTTGGAATTAGGTATAACTTACGAGATAAAGCTGCAAATTTGCCTGTTTGGACCGTTGGTGGCGGCATTAGGGTATCTGACAACTCAACAGTAAGGCTTTCCATGGATGGGAGGCTGATTTTGTTTGATAATCCTAGTGGTTTAATTGTTTGGAGCAGTAATACTTCAAGTTTGGGTGTTAAGAAAGCTACTCTTCTGAATAATGGGAACCTCGTTCTCATGGATATGGATGATAATGTGCTTTGGGAGAGCTTTGATAGGCCAACCACTACTCTTCTTCCAGGTCAGTCTTTACGTTTCCCTCAAACCTTGAGGGCTCCTTCCACAAAATCAGTATCTAGTTACTATAATTTTGTTATTCGGCACTCAGGAGAGCTTGCCCTTGTATGGGAAGCCAATGTGACGTATTGGAGGATTGATTTGAGCTCCAATGATGTTATTATGGAAGCAAAATTTGATTCTAATGGTGCTTTAGGGCTAGTTGATGATAAAAGTAGAACAGTTTGGTCCATAGCAAGTAAGGACTTTGAAGATCCCTCTGTGGCTTTGAGGCATCTTAGGATTGATTCTGACGGTAACCTGAGAATTTACTCATGGGTTAATTCGCTTCATGCTTGGAGAGTAGGATGGCGGGCAGTTGAGAACCAATGCAACATCTTCGGTTCTTGTGGTTTGTACAGCATATGTGGCTTTAATTTGACAGGACCTATTTGTGATTGTCTGTGTCAGGATTCAGTTGCTTGGGGATCTGACCTTCCCTTGGTGGATTCTACTGGCTCTGGATGCAGGAAAATGGCTGATTTGGAGAACTGTAAGATGAGGACTAGCATGTCAACCCTGAGACGAACAGTTCTGTATGGTCTTTATCCCCCTCAAGATGTTGATATGATGCTAAGTGAGGCAGCTTGTAAAGAGTATTGCTCCAATGACACCAGTTGTGTGGCAGCCACTTCAAAAAATGATGGTTCGGGAGTTTGTACAATTAAAAGAACGAGCTTTGTAAGTGGCTATAGGAGCCCATCTAGTCCTGCAGTTTCCTTCTTGAAGGTGTGTTTGCTTCCTCAGGCAGTTTCAGCTAGAGGAGCTAATCCCCGCAACAGTGCCAAGTCAATTCCTTTGACATCTACAAGATTCCTTGGTCATGGAGGTGACAAGAATATGTTTATAAGGGCTATCATTTTAATAGTTTCGGTAACAACCATGGGCTTTATCACCATTGAGATGTTTGTCCTTTGGTATATCTATCGAAGACGACAAATTGAAGCTCAAGCAAGGATCCCATTTGGAAAGTACACTCAGATGAATCATCACTGCAGTTTTCTCATCAGAGTATCTTTTGAAGAGATAAAACAGCTGACTAATAACTTTACAAACCAGCTTGGCCCCTGTGTCTACAAAGGTGTGTTTCCCCATAAAAGCCCTATTGTTGTGAAGGTATTGAACAACGTTGTTGCAAGCGAGAGAGATTTCCAAGTTGTGGTTTCTACCTTGGGTCGAATGTATCATCAGCACCTTGTGCCTCTGAAGGGCTCCTGTTTTGAAGAAGAACACAAGTGTCTGCTGTATGAGTATATTTCAAATGGCTCTTTGGATAAGTGGCTATTTGACGTGGAGAAAAGAAAGACTGAACTAAATTGGCAACAGAGGCTTGATATTGCTCTTGGGGTTGCCCGAGCGCTTGCATATTTGCACACAGAGTGTCAAACATGTGTAGCACATGGGAACTTGAAGCTTGAAAATGTCTTGCTTGATGAAAAGCTTGTTCCGAAGGTTACAGATTTTGGGCTTAGGACCCTTCTCGGAAAGGAAGCGGCTTCTTCTTCAGAGTCTCCAATAGAAAGAGATATTTTCATGTTCGGGGAGATGCTAATGCAAATTGTTACACGTGAAAGGGACATTCTTGGTGGCAATATGCACTCGCTCATTACTATGATTAGTGAAGAACATAAATTGGAGGATAGCGTTGCATCTGAGAAATTAGAAAGAGCTGTAAGAATAGCTCTTTGGTGTTTGCAAAACCAACCATTTTTACGGCCTTCCATTGGTGAAGTGGTTAAGGTATTGGAAGGTTCACTTTCAGTAGATAGGCCCCCATCAAATATTGCTTTTAAACAGGGCTGATAGATGGTTGACTGAGATTGAAGTAGATGCCTAGAAGACTGACCTAGGTTAGGAAGAATGTAGTAGCACTAAATATATCAACCTCCACACCTTAAAGCTTACTTTGGAGAGTGTGGGAGTTGAGTATGTTTTTTGGTTTGTCACTGAACCCTTGACTTGTGTGAAATGCGCAGGCACTCTAAAGTTCTGATAAAAAGGATGTTAATTGATTTCACATTCCATGTAGAGTATTGAGATTATCTGTTTCTCATATATAGAGCTTGGGAGGTTTTGGTTTCCAAGTAACTGATTCATTACAAGGATGCTGTATCTAATTGACATTTCTGAGATATAAATGATGCTGGTTTCCTAATTGTTGTTCATTCTCTTGCATGGAAGGCACTGTTTTTGTTAAGCCAACCAATGTGAATACCGAATGATATGTTGAGAAAGCAAAGAATTAGCGTCTACCATGTTTGTGTTGTATCATCTAACAACAATTTGTAAAATATTAATATTATGTTTCTTGGAATATAAGGTATAATTAAATGATATAATCAACTAATATGCAAAATATACTTTTCAATAGGTAAATTAACTTGTAAAATGTTAATTACATAAAAATCTTTGAATGAATTAGAAAGTGAAGTTAAATCTATTAACAATGACCATGAATTTTCTACGAAAACAAAAATCATATAAAAAAGAAAAGTAAGTAATTTATTTTTGAGTATGGCATAAAGAATATTATTTTGAAAAAAAGGCAAATATTTGTTGTATAAAAATAATTACAGTGTCGTGAGAAATCAATTTTTTTTAATTTACACATTAAAAGGATAATTAATTTGACAGATTATTTCATCTTGATAAAAAAGATTTTTCACGCATTCTTTAAAAAGATTTTACAGATTATAGTTTTAAATTTTAATTAATAAAATTCATCAAAATTAATTTTAAATTTCTTTTAATTGAATATTGATAAAGTTCACAAATCCTACTAAATAATAAAATTTAGATTAAAATACCTAAAAAATAACATGTAAACGGAGATTGAACCAAAGGGAAAGGTGAACACAATAATGATAAAAATGGTGATCCTTTGAAACGTACAAACAGGAGCATTCTTTCAAGAGGATCCATGCTCAGTTTGTATAATTTCTTCCTTTCTTTTTTTTTTTTTATGTTTTATTTTTTTTCTTGAGAAAGAAATTGTAGCGTAGATGTCAACGATAAGGATTAAATCCAAAGATTACAAATGGAGTCAATTAGTCATTGGTTTGTACATTTCTTATCACCTATTATTAAATTTGACAAAGAGTTAATTAATCGTTACCGCATATTGCTATATTATTAAAATCTTGATGATCTACCGACAGTACAAGTTAACATTAAATTGAGTTTTAACACAAGCAGTGTTTGATATAAGAGAGGATAGAGCACGTTACTTACAATGTACTTACATTATAATGATTTATAACAAATTACTGTAATATAAGATTGTAATGTAATCACATTACATCTAATAGATGTAATGTAATTGCAGTTCAAGATCAATATAATCAAATTGCATTATATTTTAAAATGTTATTAAAAACATAATTACCCTTCAACTTTTAAAAAAATTACTTACAATTAAAATAAAATATATAATATAAAAAATTATATTAAAAAATAAAAATAAAATATATAAGATTATAATTAAAAATAAAAATAAAATATGATATTAAAAATATATTTAAAAAATAATATTATATAAAAATTAATGATAAAAAGTATAAATATTTTAAATATGTAATTTATTATATAAGATTAATTTTAAAAGGTAATATTATATTCACAATAAAATACTTATAAATTTAATAATTACTTTACTTATATATAAAAAATTATAATATTATCTTTTCTACAGCCTAATTACTTCCAATCACAATTTTTATAATAAAATAAGATGCAATGGATAAGATACCAAAATGATCAAAATTTCAGACAACATGCAGATCGTAAAGCATGGGTTGATGCTTGTACACGCATTCTTTCACTGGCTGAGCCTGAAATCATATCAGCCACTCACGCAATTACTTAAACAAAAAATTATATACGACCAGGAATTGCCAAAGCCCCATCTCATACGTTCTCACTCTCTTCTCTCTTTCATTTTGAGCCTCCAAAAGTTCAACTCTCTCTCTCTCTCTCTCATGTTCTTATGCCGTGAACCGTTTTCAGCCTCGGGTTGTTTCTCTTCTTTCTTCCTCGTTGCTAATTAAGCTTGTGAAGCAATCAGCCAAAATTATTATTAACACTCAAAAGATCAAAAAAAAAAAAAAAAAGAGAGAAATAAAGAGAGGCAGCCATGGATGTTCTCAGAGCTTCTTCGGGCATTGTTCCTTCACCATACATTCCAACAGCAACAATCAACAACTCCCAGTTTACTAAACCTTTGTTTCTGAATTTTCTGTTCAAACCACTTCATCACAGAAATGTATCGATATCCAAGTTGTTTACCACCTTGTCATCATCCCCGGCATCAACAGAATCTGTGGATCCACCTCAGCCAGAAGTTGAGGCTGACAGTGAGCTAGGGAAATTTGATTGGTATGCACAGTGGTACCCAGTTATGCCAGTGTGTGATTTGGATAAGAGGGTGCCACATGCAAAAAAGGTGTTGGGACTTGATCTGGTGGTGTGGTGGGATAGGAACGAGAATGAGTGGAAAGTGTTTGATGATACTTGCCCTCATAGGTTGGCTCCTTTGTCTGAGGGAAGAATTGATCAATGGGGGAGGTTGCAATGCGTATACCATGGCTGGTGCTTCGGTGGCGCCGGTGACTGCAAGTTCATTCCTCAAGCTGCCCCGGATGGCCCTCCGGTATTTCCTCTTGAATGATAACCTGATTTCTCAATTCACATTTGCATGTTTAATCTGTTCCCCTTCTTCTTTCTTGTTGTTAAGATTGTGAGGAGCTTAAATATCTTATGGTTCGTCTTCCCACAACTTATGTTGATTTTGTAATCACAGTCCATTTCCAGCAATTTCCTGTGATGTCTGGGTCTGAGCATTTTTGGCAAAAAGGATACTCTTCTTTACCTTTACATTCAAATTTGCAGGTCCACACATTCAAGAAAGCATGTGTGGCTGCTTATCCTAGCACCGTGCAGCATGACATTTTGTGGTTTTGGCCAAATGCTGATCCTGAATACAAAGATATTATTATGAAGAAAAAGCCCCCTTACCTTCCGGAATTGGAGGATCCTTCATTTTCAAAGTTGATGGCAAACAGAGATATTCCTTATGGGTATGCAAAGTCATAACTTGAGATTATTAAAAGATTCAATTCTACTGTTATGTCTTAGTATGGCCACATGCACTGCCCAAGCCAGTGTTTCTTTTTTCTTGCATATATCCCAACAAAATTTTGTATCCATTTCCTCTCACTAAAGCATATGACTTCTGAGCTTGATTTCTTAAAATTTGAACTTAATCCTATCCTTAAATTCTAAATTTCGCCTTCCTGGCTATATATAGCTTCAATAGATTCAAGCCAAGTAAAGTCCGGATGTCTATTAGCTTCTGCAATGTCAGAATTTGGTGATCAATTCCATCTTATTGCTTCTTCCCTTCCATTTTCTCATCTTCATAACTTCTTGAATGATGCTACTACTTCTACATCTTTTGGAACTCATATTTCCCCAGGCATGTCATTTGTACTACTCCCTTTGCTCATGGTGTTAGTCACCACTCACCACTACTCCTTCAAGGACTAAATGTAGATAATTATAGACCTCTACTCTTGATCGTTAAAGGAATAGGCAGCTACTGTGACTTTTTTAAGTCCTAGCTTGCATCGGACTCCATTTTGTTATAGTACAGAACTTTGAATGAATTAAAAAGGTGGTGATGCACATAATTAAAAAGAAAGAGCATAACTAAATCCAAAACCATCTGGAATGAGTTGGATCTCGCTGAAATTATCATTTGGCAAATTGGACAAATTTCTTTTCAACAGATAGAAGGTTAACTAAAGTTTACAGAAGTTCTATTGAGAACGTAGAACTACAAGTCTACATGCAGGAGACACCTAATGTGATTGGTATTTGCTGACTTTTCTTTAAGTAAACTAACTTTCTTACTTTCAGGTATGAGGTCTTGGTTGAAAATCTTATGGATCCTGCTCATGTTCCATACGCACATTATGGAATAATGCAAACTCGGAGCCCCAAGAGTAAGAAGTTCTTAATGTATTTCAAGACTTTTTCCCTTCTCTCCCAAATGAATTTCACTCATATAATTGTACATTATCCCTCACAGTCAAGGCTGACAGAGAAGGGGGAAGACCACTTGAGATGAGTGTCAAGAAGTTGGATGTAAATGGTTTCACTGGAAAGCAGGACTGGGGCTGTTCTAAATTTATTGCACCTTGCATCTTTCATGCTTATGCTGATCCTGCGGTTGATCAAGGAAATGGATCTGAAACACCAGCTGAAACCAAAAAGGTTCTCCATTCAGCTTTGAATTAGCTATTTGGTGTAATTAATTTTTTATATTGCTATTATTGGTGTTCTAGATGGTTTTATTCATAAGACTGTAATTTGTGCAGGCATCACCAGCAAATCGGAAAATTGCTTTGATTTTTATGTGTGTTCCAGTCAGTCCAGGTAATAGCAGATTGATCTGGACCTTCCCGAGAAACTTTGGTATTTGGATTGATAAAATAGTTCCACGATGGATGTTTCACATTCGACAGAACCTGATTCTTGATTCTGATTTGTATCTTCTTCATGTTGAGGTGATTCGTATATCTCTAGCTGAAACAAAAGTTTCATTCATAACCATTCTTAAGTAAAGTATTTATTTTGGTGTGCTCACTAATACAATTATGTGATCAACCACTAACAGAGAACTAGGAAGTTTCTAATTAGGATTGTACTATCTGACACCCACTTCTCATTGTAGGAGCGTAAGATAATGGATATTGGTGCTACCAATTGGCAAAAAGCTTGTTTTGTGCCTACAAAGTCAGATGCCTTAGTGGTTGGTTTCAGAAGGTGGTTAAACAAGTATGCTGGCAGTAAGATTGATTGGAGGGGGAAGTTTAGTGGAGCTCTTCCTCCATCCCCTCCTAGAGAACAACTGATGGACAGGTAAATCAAGTACTTCATCCTACAACCTTGACTTTCTGAGTGAAATGGTCATGCATCTTTCCTCTGATGATGTTTAACGGCCAAAACAAAAATTAGTGTCAGTGATTTTTAACTATTAGAACTGTTAGTTCAATAAGAAGCTCTTTGTTAACTTCCGCAGGTACTGGTCTCATGTGGTGAACTGCAAGAGTTGCAATGCCGCATACAAGGGTCTCAATGCACTTGAAGTTATCTTGCAAGTCATATCCCTTATTTCGATTGGGATTGTTGCTGCAACAAAGCAGGGTGTGATGTCAATGGTCACTAGAACAACAGTGGTTTCGATGGCAATCATATGCTTTGCAGCTTCAAGATGGTTGGCTTACTTCATCTACAAAAATTTTCATTACCATGACTATAACCATGCGTTTCGCTGAGTTTAGTGATCCGCCAATAATTTAGTAAGGTGAAGCTAATTGCACACTTGTATACACCTAGTAGGCAACCATAGTTGGCTAGCAGTTTCAGAACCACAGTTAAGAGACCTTAGTTGTTGTCTTCATCTTGAAAGTAAACATCTGTTTCAAAAAGCGACCAAAATATATGCATTTCGAATTGCTTTGCATTTTGAATTGGCTAGCAGCTTAGAGCTGAGCAGGCTGCCTGCTAACGGTGCATAGGGGAAGATACCGAAGGTGAATCCGTGTATCAGAATAAACTTGGATGACATTATTAGCTAAAGTGCGATGCTTGATATTTGCAACGATTTTCTCATTTCGGTCCTCTCCCAGCATGAAGTCTTCATTGCTTTAGTTGGAATTTCAGGCCTTGGTAAAATCTGAAGTTGTAAACCTATAATCTTCCTTGCTTTCTGGGTTCAAAAAAGTAACTGCTACACTTACAAGAAGCGCTGCAAAAGCAAGCAGAAGACAACACCATTGATATGGTAACTTTTCAGAGTAATACCACGTGAGTGATTAACTTGAGTACTTCATATGAATCTCAACCATTTTGCTTACATCAAATATAAGAGGGTACAATCTGTCCCCACTATGTCATAAACTACTTTTCTAAGTGAACAACTAAATTGCCGAGCCTATGCACATTTGGTTTTGGAGAAGTCCAAACGTGCTCCCCATTTGCACTCACCTCATGTGCTCATAAAAAAAATTTGGCCTTGTTAGTTTACAAAAAATTATTATACCCCATAAAGATTTAAAATATTTTCACTTAAGTCCCTAAAGAAAATAAATAAGTTAGGAATTTTTGTTGTCAAGTAAACTAACATCACTTTAGGTCTTTTCTCACTATCAAGTCGCATATCTTAACAAATCTGTTTAGTGGTTATTTAGGGTAGTTGGGAGAGTAAATCGTTGACAAATAATATGTCAAGTTGAAATGTTAAAGACTTAAAACTTAAACGTGATTAGAGTTCATAGATATATAATGTTCGAAAAAGTCTCTAAACTATTTAAGAAAATTTAAATAAGTCTTTATAACTTTTATTGTATTCAATCAAGTTCTTATATTTTCATTTTGGATCAAATAAACCTTTATGATTAATGGTTAACTAATTATCATTAGTCAAAATATTACTTGTCATTTTATATCCACATAACACTAACGTGGTGCTAATTTGGAGAGTAAAAAATGCCACATGACCATGTCATCATGTCATATTAGTATGCCACGTTATTATCAATTATAATAAGTTAGCATGCCATGTCATCATCAATTGTAACATATTAACATGCCATGTGGTATAGAATAACAAGTGACATTTTGTCTAAGTCGACCATTAGTCATAAGAGCTTATTTGACTCAAAATAAAAGCATAAGAGCTTATTTAGTTAAAAATAAAAATACATAGGTTTGATTGAACACAATAAAAGAATAAAAGGCTTATTTGAATTTTTCTAAATCGTTTAGAGGTTTTCTTAGATATTATTCTGAGTTTATAATGTACCGAATTATTACCATAGGCCATCCACTACAAAGAAAAGGGTTTTATCGATGGAAATGATTGCGCCTATAAATTTCGTTGACATTGCCAACAGATTATAAACCGATTTCATAGTAAATGTGTTGCGAGAAAATTGACAGAAGGTGCTTTTTTGGAAAGTGGTTGGTAATTTGATGGCGCGTATTGAACAAGGAAGGCATGAAGATTGCCGACTAGTCCTACTTGTCGGTATTGATGATCTCCAATGGAATTTAGAGATCGAATTCTCAACGGGAATATCTGTTAGCAATACATTTACAATACTGATTGAGTTTCCGATAGAATCGCCATTGGTAACGTTGTTTTAGAAATTTGTAGATTTATCGACTATATTACCGATGGAATTTTTGTCAATAATATTCTATAGGATTTTTAATTACTGACGAAGTATTCTATCTGTAAATTTAATATACAGATAGCCCCATTGAGTTCCTCCCCCAAAGGCCTTAGTTGATTTTTTCTCTTTTTTTTTTTTTTTATATCTCGTCACTTACCCCTAATGTTGCTTTTGCCTTAGATTGACCCCCTGGGCTCCACTGGCGCTGATTGAGCCTCCCGGGTCATCAATCCAGCCTTGCTTGTTGCTTGAGAATCAACCATTCTTGGTACTTTTTTTTCCCTTTGGCATTTCTTTTCCTTTTTTTTTTGTTTCCTTCATGTTGCTTGAGATGCCATATACATGTTTGACATGATCAATTTTATCATAGAATGAAAAAGTTAGCTTTTGGAATAATGGTAGTGATAACACTATTTTATAGAGTTATCTTGCACTTTGTTGAGCATAAAAAGAATAATGTAGTTTTTACATCTTCTTATTAATTAGTTTAATGCTTTGTTGAGTATTTTTAATTGAGTACTTTTCGCTTATTTTCAGTAAAAAAGTCGTACTTTTATTCCCTATTGATTTAGTCATTTGTTATTGAAGGTGTGCATGTTGGGATGAGTCTTACACCTAATTGAGATTGATCAAGACTTAGTTCCAATCATGTAATGATATCATTCATATTGAATGATTAGAGGTTTTTCTTCATCAATAAGACATTATTTATAATGAGTTATAAGTCTAATTGGATGAAGTCCATGAGATTAATATGCCTTGCAAGGGAACTGAAATGGGTTGTAGTTATGAGATCCTTATGCATCAAAGCATGATATCAAAATGTTCTTGGTCAATGTATCATTGAGACTAGACATCAATGATGCTTAGTTACTAGTATATTCTATGTTCCTTATTTTGGAAGTAAGCAATCAATCTCATATATTGAAGTATAGAGATACTTGGAACTAGAATGTAGGTGCTTACCTAGGAAAGTAAGTTCATTGAACATGACCTGCCATGAGAAGTGTATTTGGTAATACACTCCAGTGTCTATGCAACACTTCTCATGTGTCAATCGTGTAAATACTCCTTAGACTTGAGATATTAGGTTGTTATATATGTGGAGTGTTATGCTTTAATTTTATCCCTACAAGTGCTTAACCAAGGATGCTTAAATAGGATGCTTTTAGGTATAGCATGAAGCATGTGAAGGTAAATGAGTGGTCAAGATAAGAATCATTACCTGAAGTGTTTTAAAGGATATATCCTATCAGTTCTTGGTTAACATTAGCTTACTGAAGTCTTTGGCCAAGGTGACTTGGAGATTATGAAAAGGTTTTATAAGTCTTTATAAAGCTAATGCTCTAATTGCAAGAACGAATACGAAGGTAAATAAAAGTAGACACTATATCAAGCTCTTATCATCTTTCGGATATATGATGAGGAAAATAATTACACTGATAGACTGTGCAATGAAAGGTTTTCAAAGAACCTTTTAACTTTCTTAAAAATTGAGTGGTTATGATGCATTGCTAGATGTCAATCTTGATTTATGGAATTGATTATAAATTAATTGATTAAAATTTATATTAATCAATTAAGTTATTAATCAATTCCATTGCCAACATGTTTGGAACTTAATGGGCCACACACAATGATTGCATTTGAATTAAATTAGAAAAGTGATGATTTAAGTTAAACTTAAATCACATGCTAGGTAATTACCTTTCATATACTTAATTAAAAGAGTTTAATTAAGTTTTTGGGCATAATATATAAATAGTTATAATTATAATGTCGAAATTGCAATAACATAAAGGAAATTATTTCAAATTAATTTCCATTGGGCTTAATTAAAATAGTTTAATTAAGTCACGGGCCATATTGTGATGTGTTATAATATGGAGGGCCTTGTTGCATAATTAAAGTTAATTTTAACCTAGTTATATAAATCACATTTAACTATTTTTCTACATGTGAAAAGAGTTGTCAGAAAAAAAAAAAAAGAAAAAAGTTCTCTCCTTGTGTGCCATCACCTATACTATAAAGAAGAAAAATTATTTTTGGAGCAAATTTTCAAGTGTGTGATTCAGCCATCCTTGTGAGAAGTGGAAAGGGAAAAACGTTGTACCCTTTGCTAGCACAAAAGCATAATTACAATCTCCCTCATTTGTTGAAAGATTTATGTGAAATCGTGTGTACTATCGTTGAGGTTAAAAGCTTGATTGGCTAGGGTTCTTGCTTCTTGTAGTGTTCGCTGTCATGACCCGGAACTCCCATCGAGCCCGTGACAACCGCCGCGACGTCTCAATTTACATTCCTTACCCGGAATGTCAACCGAGACCCCGCAAGGCTTTAATATCAACTTCTCATTTCCCCTGTGGGTAACTGTTTCCAAATACCACATTTTAAAAGATTTTAAACTGTTTCCAACTTAAACAAATGAAATAATAATTTCCGTCTCACAGGGGTATTTTTGTCATTTATCCCAAAAATCTCAAAAATCATCTAAAAATATAGTATGTAAGTGGAAAACACATATTTCTTAATCAAAAATAATTTTGGATGTCTAAAACATTCGTTTAAAATGGAATTATGACTGTTATAATAAAATAAAAATATTCAATAAAATATTCAATTTTCACATAAAACGATATTTTAAGAACACTGCATAAATAATTTTTATAGCGTAAAAGCAAAATAAATTCTTACATACCGTAATACAGATAACCAAAGTATAGAATTTAATTTACAGTGACACGTGGGCCCACGAATGACCAAAAGTATCAAAAGAAATGAACCTACAGTCTTTGGATGTGGCAAGTTCAACTGTAATCCTTGCCGATATCAGTTATCTACAATCTATTCTGAACCTGAAATGGGTGGAAATGAGGGTGGTGAGATTATAAAATCCCAGTGAGTAAACAAACATCACTCAAAATATCTAAAGTCGAGTAAAAGGAGACTATTAAAACATTTCATCAAACTGTAATTTATCATCTTTCAACTTATTTCAACCAAATGAAATCAATTTATTTAAAGCAAGTAATCAGTATGGCTTATGAATTTCTTAAAAAGCTTGGCTCATGCCAAAAATTATTATCATACTCAGTTATTTGGGATACCTTGGCCGAGGGCTATCCCAACTGAGTCCGCCAAGGCTATTAGAAAGTCATGTTTTTATTTTGAAAACATAGCCATTCCTTGACGTTGGCCGAGTTCCCCTTCACGAGGTGGTTTGGCGTGAAGTGAACTCTAAAAGTTATACCTCAGGAGTTACCCTACTCGCCTCTCCAACCGAGGTAAAAATATAACAGGATTCCGTGCCCCTCTAATAGGCTAGTCCACAGAATCCAGCCCACTGCAGCAGGTCAAACCCACCATACAATAAAATTTTGACAGCATGACAGGGCTAATATATTACTACCCAGCCTGCAAGGGTAAAATAAAGCAATTCATATAATTCATAAAAACACAGCCCAGCCAGTCATGCCAATACAATAACATAAGCCATTAATTCAATTTTAAATTTACAACATATCAGTGGTCTCCAATTACTCTATTTTCAAAATCGTTATTTCGTTTCAAGACAATTTATAAAATATTTTCATTTAAACTCATTTTGTTTACAAAACATAAAAGTTTACCATTTGAACTCATTTTCATAAAATTCACCAAAACCGAATAAAAACATACTTTAGATAATTAAAATGATGGTAAGGTTACTCACCGTGTCTAGAGTGAGGATTTTCGAAATACTCAGACTATTGGTCCTCGGGTGCAATTCCCTTGCCTTTATCAGAGGACTCACCACCTTGACACAGTACCAAATCGAGAAATTTACCACATTGGTACTAAATTGAAATTAAACTAATTTAGACTACTAATGCTTGATATGGAATGCAAAAATGTCTAAATTTTTGCCTAAATGCGGTGTTAGCCTATTTCGGTCTTTTACCCAATAAATTGATATACGCGTCCGTTTAAACTCCAAATTAATTTTTTTCAGTTTCTACACCTCAATTGCACCCAAATTGACTTAATGTCCCTCAGTGTGGTGCAAATTATCAGTCCCGATAACAAATTACGAAAATACCCCTAGTGGGTAAAAATTTGTATTTTTGCTCCGAAAATATCCATTATTTTTCTAGGCTCATAATTCATTATTATTCATCATAATTCCTCAAATAACCATCAAGATCAGCAGCCAATATTCCCCTAGAAAATTCAGCATAATGGGTTTCAATGGGAGAAAATTATATTTCTAGCTTATTTTTGCTATATTTCAATATAACTTAACTAAAATCACTTAATTCAATTAAAATCAACCAAAAATCAAGCTCAAAACTCATCCATGGAGGTTTGGCCAGCATGGGTGTCCATACCCACTTTCTAATTTTGCATGGAAATGAGAAAAAAATGCATGGGTAGTGAAAATCACAAGGAAAATCAATGAAATTTACCTTTTTAATGCTTGATTTCTTGATTTCTCTTGATTTTCTCCAAATTTTTCAGGTAGGATTCTTGTTTTCTTTTTTCCCTTTTCTCCCCTGGTTTGGACAGCTGAAGAAGATGAGAATTCCGGAATTTTTACCTTTTTAAAGGCTAAAATAATATAATATTATTTTATTCATTTTTTTAATGTTTTATTAATTCCTTAAATTCTAGCCATCCATTTATTTCCAAATTTTCACCATACACTTGTCCCACATATCCATAGCTTAGGTAAAATTCTCAGACTTATCCAAAGTCTTGGTGGAGTAATTTTTGAAATTTACACTTTTACCCCCGTAAAAGTCAAAAATTACATTTTTGCCCCAAAAATTGAAAAATTACCCATAGACATATTTTTCATCCCTTATACTCATACCATTCTCCAATTTGTCAAATTTGATCTAAATTCTCTCAAAATCTCAAATTTTGTCCGCGGGTGGCAAAATTACGATTTTGCCCCTACACTCTAGAAATCACTGGAATTAAACTTTTTCACTGCGAAACCCTCAAATTATACTCCAATACTCAAATCATACTCCAATAAGTCAAATGGGGCTAAAAAAATTCTTTTCTAAAAATTCCCATTGTGTCCTTGGGTGGCAAATGACCATTTTGCCCCTGGACAGTAAAAATTCTAGTTTGACTTCAAATTGATCCTCGAACTCCAAATCACCATATTAAACCATTCTGGGACTTTAATATTCTTAATTTCATTTTAAATTCTCTATTTGATCTAGTTCGAGACTTAAATTAACTTAATTGTACCATTTGGTACATTGTCGTCTTTTAACGATTTTTCTTTCAAGGCTTTCCAAGTATGCAAGCATATTGTCAATCATATGAATGACATGGAAAGTATTTTATAAGATCGGGCTTGACATTCGCGGTTTACATTGAGGAGATTGCTATTCTGAATAGAAGAACATTGCTAAGGTTTGCTTTTGATTTTATGATTTTATATGCCATTCTATGTGTTAAAATATCACCATGGTGATCCGTGGTTGGAAGCATGTTTTGGTTCTAAAGTTTTAATTTTTTTTTTTCATTACATAATTTTTAGTATGCTGTCCATAGCCAAACCCAACAATGGTATTAGAGTCATCCATGGCTCGATTTTACCACATTAAGATGTCTAACAATTATTGATATCTTCTTTGAAAGGGCTATGAGATGTTCGGGTTTTGTAGGAAACAAATAAGTAATATTTAAACTTTACAATGTGTTATAGTTATTTTGATTTTTGGATAGATTTTATTGTGAATTTTTAAATCTTCAATATCGCCATCCTAATCTCATTTTAATGTCAATTTTTTGAAGATTAGTTAGTACATAAGATGCACAAATTAATTTAGCAATTAAAGTGGTAATCCGATGACATTGTGATGCGTTATCTATGGGAGAATTTTGCCCAGCTTTTATAAGGGCACGATTTTTAGCTTTTAAGTGAGGTTTAAGTGCCTCATAAAATGCTGAAAAATTAAGAGATTAATACACATTGGAAATGTTCCAATATGGGTGATTGTGTGGTTGAGGGTGAAGGTAAAGCTACCAAAACGTGGTTGAAATAGTTGTTGTTCACAGTAGTGATAATCACGGTTTTGGTTTGGCTTGGCAACAAAGAAAGACCTAAATTTATGCAATTAGTTGCACAAATTAGTTGATGATTTTTATAGAAAATTTCCATAAATTATCCAAATTGTTGCCAAGAATTTAGGATTTAAATCCCTAGAATTAAGCCTTTATAAAACTGAGTTGGTGGAGTCAAAATTGTTGATGCCTTTGCAACAATAAGCCATGGTTTTGAATTTTTTGACAGCAAAAAACATTTCCTAAAATCTTGAAAAATTATTATGGAATTTTTTCATAAGTTTTCTATCAAGAAAAATTTAATTGGGAATTAAATTTATGATTTTATGCAACCAAATAGCTTCAAAAGAAAGAAAAAACCAAAACTGCCTCTAAAGATAAAGGTCATGGGTTTTAAATTTTTTGAATGGCTAAATCACCTCCTACAACCCTGAAATTTTTTTTGGAATATTTCTATGAGTTATCTATTAGGATAAATTTTATTAGGAATTAAATTCCTAAGTTTAAGTCACAAAGAGTTTCAAAAAGAGTCAAAAATCGATTCTGCCATCTGCAGATAAAGGTCAGGGTTTTTGAATTTTTTGAATGGACAAATCAGCTTCTAAAATCCCAAAAATTTATTCTGGAATAGTTCGATGATTTATCTATCAAGATAAATTTTATTGGAATTAAGTTTCTAAAATAAACCACCATAATACCAGGTAATTAGGACATGTCTGCTAATGTCTACAATAGGCTATTGTCTTGGTTACGACATAGGATTTGTCCAAATTTTACACCAATAAATGATCAATTAAATTAGTTAATTGGCTGAGAACTATCTATGGAATTAGTTCCATAATTATGCTGGTTTTTGACAGATTTAATTTAAGGAATATGATTACTAGAATTAGGGATGTCAAAGATGATGCATTAACATCTATAAATAAAACAATGTGGTTTCTAAAATTATAGAAGTTAAAATATCATCATTGGCTAATTAAATATTTATGGAATATGTTCCATAAGGATTGATAATTGATTTAATATATTATGGAATGTGATTCATTAATTTAAGGGTGTCAAAATTTAAATAATTTGAGACAACATTAATCTAGGAATTAGATTCCTAGTAGTAGTGCGAGTCTAAATCTATATGGACAAATTTGGTTTTGAGTTGACTTCTACAAGAAGATAATTCTAATTTGACATTAAATTTAAAGATTAAATTGTCTAAGATATTTCCTAATAAGATTAGGTAATAATAGATATTCAATCTTTAATTAAATGAGATTAATAATAGGTTGCCTAAAATGTTTAGGAACACAAATTAAAATTGTCTTAATTTGTAATTTGTAATAAAATTTTAATTCTAATCCTAATGAAATTAGGAGTTAAAAAATTACTAATTATGATTAGCAAAATTCTCTAATGTTAGAATTAAAAATAAATTGCAAACTTGAAAATTTGAAATTAGTGAAATTTAAATAAAAAAATACTAACTCAAATACCTCATATGATTAGCAATTTGAATAAGATATGATTTAAATTTTTGTAAATTCATATTGATGAATATATGTAGATATTTATTGACTTAGGCTCAATATATTTGTGCTATAATTGATGTCTATATTTATCTCAAGTAGTTTGCATGAGATAGATTTATTTTATGCGATTTAATAAATGCTCTGCAATGCAAAATAATAAGCATGTGATAGATTTATTTTATGTGATTTAATAAATGCTATGCAAAATGAGACCTTAATAAATTTGTAAAACAAAATCTCTCATGAAAATATTGAGTTACATGCTATGCATGACTAAGTTGCCTTCCACAATATAATAAAATAACTTGGCTGTTCTTTTAATCGGAGGCTTGTTAAGCACACTCAAGGCCACACTTTTACATGAGTATGTTTGAGCTATTGGTGAGTTTTACTTAACTAGTTTCATAAAATTTGAATGCTTGGAAACTTGATTATTATGGAAACAAAAGGCAATGGCTAGGCGAAACATATATGATATGTTTAGGCGAAACATGCATGATATTTTTAGGCAATCTTTTGAGCCTTGTATGATTGGCTGTCTTCCATAAGACATTTCCCTTTTTTCTTTTCTCGAGTGTCACTTGGTAGTGAAGATTTAGCCATTGTTCTCAGTGGTTTTTGACTTAGGGTTTGAAGAGTTTAAGATGAGGAGTTTCAGTTTTTAAAGGGCGGTTCAAGAAGAGAAAGTATGAAAAAAAGATATAAAGTTAAGAGAGGTTATTAATCTCCCTCTTTAAATTAGGTCAGGCATATCTTTTTCCAAATTCAAATTTTTGCCCCCATTTTTGACTTTCAGTTAGATAATTTTCTTTTCCCTAGTTCTCTTTTTTTTTTCCCTTAAAAAATAATAATTTTTTATAATTATTTTAGTTTCTTAACTGATTAAGTTTTACATTTAGCTGACAAAGTCAAGCATTCTGATTTAAAGGATCAGCACAGAACATTTTTAGTCAGTTAGACGATTCTCTTGGCCAACTAAATTTCTACTGACTTGTATAAGGAGAACTTAAAAGATTTACCTAAAGCTCATTTACATTAAACATCCCTAGATTTCTTCTAATTTCACAAAATCATTCTTCACTTAAGGGTTAAGTGAAAATATCAGACAGTTGATGCACAGTGTCAACAAATTCAATCTTAATATCTCATTTAAGCACATGATCTCTAATAAAATGATGTCGAATTTCAATGTGTTTGGTTCTAGAGTGTTGAATTGTATTTTTTGAAATGTTTATAGCACTTATGTTATCACAAAATATAGGTATATTATGCATGGTTATTTCCAAATCTTTTAACTATTGTTTAATCCATATAATTTGTGCACAACAACTTCCTAAGGATATGTATTCCACTTCAACTGTTGATAATGCAATAGAGTTTTACTTTTTACATGACTAGGATACAATCATATTTCCAAGAAACTGATAGGTACCACTAAGGCTTTTCCTATCTGTTTTACTTCTAGCAAAATTAGCATCAGAGTATCCGATAAGATTAAAGGATGATCCTCTTGGATACCATAATCCTAAGCTTTGTGTGTCCAAGAGGTACCTAAAGATTCTTTTTACAGTTGTTAAATGTAACTCTCTAGGATGTGACTGAAATCGTGCACACAAGCATACACTAAACTATATGTTAGGTCTGCTAGCAGTTAATTAGAGTAAAGAGCCGATCATACCTCTATAAAGTTTTTGATTAACACTCTATCCTTTTTCATCTTTATCAAGCTTGGTAGAGGGACTCATAGGTGTGCCAACTGACTTCAGCTTCATCACATCAAATTTTTTTAGCATGTCTTGAATGTATCTTTCTTGATTGATGAAAATACCATCCACACATTGTTTGATTTGAAGACCAAGAAAGAATTTTAATTCACTCATCATGCTCATTTCAAACTCACCCTGCGTTTCTTCAACAAAGTTTTTACACAAAACTTCATCAGTAGCACTAAAAACAATATCATCTACATAAATTTGAACTATAATTAAATCGTTTAAGTATTTCTTAATAAACAGGGTTGTATCAAAACTTCCTCTATGGTAACCTTTTTCAACCAAAAATTTTGACTTTCATACCAAGCTCTTGGAGCTTGTTTTAATCCATATAAGGCCTTATACAATTTAAAAACATAGTTAGGTTTTTCAAAGTCTTTGAAACTAGGGGGTTGTTTGATATAAACTTCTTCTTGAATAAGGCCATTTAAAAATGCACTTTTCACATCCATTTGAAATAGTTTGAAATTCAGGAAATATGAAAATGCAAGTAATAACCTTATGACTTCTACCCTGGCAATAGGAGCAAAGGTTTCATCATAATCAATGCCTTTTTCCTGATTATATCCTTGAGCAACTAGCCTAGCTTTGTTTCTTATCACATTACCTTGTTCATCTACCTTGTTTCTAAATGCCCACTTGGTACCAACAGTTGGGTGATTGAATGGCCTTGCAACTGATGTCCATACTCTATTTCTTTCAAATTATTCAAGTTCTTTTTGCATGGCCATCATCCAACTTTCTTCCTTTTTAGCTTCTTCAAAGTTTTTAGGCTCAATTTGTGAAATGAAAGCTAAGTATTTGCATGTTTCTTTAACTCCTTTTCTAGTTCTAACTTTTTTTGAAGGATCATCAATTATCTGCTCTTGTGGGTGGTCTTTGACATATTTTCTGCTTTTTGGAAGAAAATTGTGTTGATTATCAACTTTTTGTAGATCTTCTAAAGATGGAATTCTGCTTCTCTCTCATGAGAGTTTTCTTATCTATTTTTCTTGTTCTCCATGCTCATTTCTTTTATTTGTCTCTCAAGGTCTTCTGCATCATTTTCATCAAAAAAAGCTTTCTTTTGCATAGCATTAGTTTCATCAAAAACTACATGAATGGACTCTTCAATTATTAAAGTTCTTTTATTAAAAATTCTATATGCTTTTGAGTTCAATGCATATCCTAGAAATATTGCCTCATCACTCTTAGCATCAAATTTTTCAAGAAAATGTATTCCATTGTTCAAAACAAAACATTTATAGCCGAAACTTCTAAAATGAAAAATGTTTGGTTTTTTGCCTTTGTACAATTCGTAGGGAGTTTTAGATATCAAGGCCCTTATTGAAACTCTGTTTAGAATGTAGGTTGCTGTATTGACAGCTTCTGCCCCAAAATACTTTGGTAGGTTGTTTTCACAAAACATGGTTCGAGCCATATCTTTTAAAGTTCGATTTTTTCTTTCAACAGCCCCATTTTGTTAAGATGTTTTAGGTGCAAAAAAGTTGTGATCTAACCCATTTTCATTGAAAATAATTTTCAAATCCATCCCCTTCAAACTCACCTCCATGGTCACTTCTAATGTTGACAATAAGAAGTCTTTTTCATTGTGAACTCTCTTACAGTGATTTGTAAATGTAGGTAATGCATCATTTTTGTAAGCGAGGAAGTAGACCCAAGTATATCTTGAATAGTCATCAACTATCACAAAATCATATGATTTACCTCATAAGCTAGTTATGTTGATTGGACCAAATAGATCAATATGCAATAATTCAAAAGGTCTAGACGTTGAAATAATCTTTTTGGCTTTGAAAGATGTTCTAACTTGTTTCCCTAATTGACAAGCATCACAAATCTGATCATCCTCAAATTTAATTTCAGGCAATCCAATAACCAGATTTTTTCTCATTAGTTTTGAAATGGTATGCATGCTTGCATGTCTAAGTCTTTAATGCCATAACTAGCTATCATTTGGATCATTTACCATAAGACATGACTCACAATCTAGCTTAAGATCTTTAAGAAATATAATATACATGTTTTTATTCTTTTTCCTATGAATGCAATTTTGTTGGTACTAATATCTATAACTTCACATTTATGTGAATCAAAACATATTTTAAATCCTTTGTCACACAGTTGATTGATACTTAATAAATTATGCTTTAAGCCTTTAACAAACAAAACATGATTAATTTGAGCATGAGAATTTTTACCAATGGTTCCTATACCATTAATTCTGCCTTTTGAATCATCTCCAAAAGATACTGTACCACCATTTTTCTTATCCAGTTGAGCAAACAGCATTTCATTTCCTGTCATATGCCTCGAATAGCCACTATCCATGTACCATGGTTGCTTCTGCTTCAGTTGAACTTTTGAACATGTGTCCTCTTGGTTTAGCTCAACTTGTAAGATAAATGTTTAGTTCCTAATAGGTACCCATACCTTGATGGGTTCTCGAAGGTTAGTTGATACATGAGAGCCTTTTGGTACCTAAATCATTTTTATTTTTTGAGAGCTTGTTCTTTTATGACATGCATAAGAAAGATGACCTATTTTGCCACATACATAACACCTAGATGAGAAACCATGAGGATTTCTCCTAAAGGTTGTATTTCTTCTGTCAACCCTTTAAGAGCTATGTTTTCATCAATTGCCTTTTGCAATGCTTCATTTTTATTTTCAAGTTCTAATTTCAAAAGTTCAAAGTCTATTCTAGAATGTTTTAGTTCAGTTTGAAGTAAATTTCTTTGTTCAAAAACAGAGTTGAAATAATATTTTATCTTTTCTAGATCATTCTCAAGAGATGTAATCTTTCTTTTTAGAGCCTTATATTTTGATGCAAGTTTTTCAAACTTATCATAGAGGCATTCATATTCTTCTTGAAATTCATCAATTGAGATATCACAAAGGATAGAAGATACCTCGGATTCATCATCTTTGGCCATCAGACATAGGTTTGCTCTTTCGTCCACTTTCCCTTCATCAACTTCTGAACTCGATGCATCACTGTTAGACCAGGTTGCAGCCACCATAGCTTTCTTTGATTTTCTATTTTTCTTGGGAGTTTCTTTCTTCAGCAAGGGGTATTTCGATATGAAGTGTCCTAGTTTTTTGCACTCAAAACATATAATAACTTTCTTCTTGTTAGATTTATTTTTATTTCTGATCTTCCATAAAAAACTTTAATCTCTTTTGTAGCTTTTCTTAGCAAGTCTTCTATCTCTTTGTCCCATAAGTTTTTAAATCATCTATCTATCATGGCCAACTCTTCATCATCATCACACGATATATTATCTAATTCTTCTTTAAGAGTAATGCTTTTTTTCCTTTCTTTGTCTTCTATCTTATCTTCTTTTTCTTATATTTTAAGCTTCAGCTCATGGCTGAGAAGAGAGCCACATATTTCATCAAGAGTGATGACATTTAAGTCCTTAGCCTCTCGAATAGCAGTCACTTTTGGCTTTCAATTTTTGGGTAGGCTTTTAAGAAGTCTTTTGACAAGTTCATATTTAGGGATTGACTTACTTAACTGATTGAGTTTGTTGGTGATGCTAGTAACCCTATCAAGCATACTGGTGATATCTTCACTAGATTCCATCTTGAACATTTCAAGTTATGGGTTAGGAAAGCAATTTTGGACTCCTTGACTTGTGAAGTCTCTTCATGAATGATTCTAAGTTTGTCACAAACTTGTTTGGCAATTGTACAGCTTGACACTTTGTTAAATTCTGTAGGAGTTAAGGCACAATGTAGAGTTTTTATTGACTTAAAGTTTGTTTAAACCTTTTTGGTTTTAACCTTAGTCCATTCAACCCTTGGCTTAGAAATCCTTTCATTGGTCACAACATTCATGGTCGAAGGGATATAAGGTCCATCAACGATGACGTCCCACATTTCATAATCTATTACTCTTATGTAAATAGGCATTTTAGTGCTCCAATAGGGGTAGTTTGGTCCATCAAACAGAGGTAGTCTTTTTATGGATTTTCCTTCAACAACAACAAATTTTTGAAGAGCCATTTGGATCTTGCCTTTGAATGTTAAGCCTTAAAAATGAGGGTTAAGCTCTGATACCACTTGTTGGTCCTAAAGATGTGTTCTAGAGGGGGGTTGAATAGCACTTTCTGAATGTCATTAAGCTTAATTTCTGATTAGAAGCTAGTTAAAGGTCAATTATGAGAAATGCCTGATGGAAAAATAATTTGAAGAAGAGTGAAATGAAAAGTAAAAGAGGGTAGACAATGCTTAAAGATTTATAGTGGTTCGATCTCTTTGACCTACATCTACTGCCTTGATCTTCCAATCAAGGATTTTCAAGCCAAATCACTAGAATCGATAAAATTCTCAAGCTTCCACGAAGCTTTTACAATGGCTTTGCATAGGTTCAGCCACAGTTTTTAATAATGGTTTTTTCCGAGATCAATCAAAATCCAAAATTAACTTTTCTAAGGCCAAGTTAGAACCTACAACAACAACCAAGCTAAACCAAGCTTGATTAATCCCTTTAGAGTGCCTCGCACACTCTAAGTAATCAAGAAGTACAGATATGAAGAAGCACCTATGATCACAAACCTGATCTGAACGGTACAAGATGAAGTGCTAAGTTTTATTACAAAGATTTGAGTGAAGTGCAAGAAGGATTGAGAGAATTTTTCCTATTTTTGGGCTCTTTGTTTTCTTGGAAGCATCTCATACATTTCTTAGCTGTTGGAGATGTCTTTTATACTTAAAAAATCAACTATAATGGACGTTGATGGCTTTAGACCGTTGAAAACAGTTTAGAGTCTATTCTAGCCATTAGTCTGTCTTTAGACATTCAAATTTAGATTCTCAAATAGTGAGCTTTTAGCTAGATAACCATTCTTCTTAGTCGATTAAGTCTTATTTGTCTCACAATCAAAGTTTTGACTGTGAGCTTTTAGCTGGCTAAACATTCTTCTTAGTCGATTAAGTCTTCTCTGTCTCGCAATCAAATTTTTGATCATGAGCTTTTAGCTGGCTAACCATATTTCTTAGTCGATTAAGTCTTCTCTGTCTCGCAATCTACTTTATTTCGTTAATCGGTTAAGTGAGATTTTAACCCATTAAGAGCTTACCGTCTTTGAAACAGTCAATTTCACTATTGGACTTTGGATGAATAACTCCCTTGGTTATCTAACTTAGAGACTTCTGTTTGTAGCTAATTTATAACTCCTTATTTTGACGAGCTTTGATGTTTGCTTTCTAGTCATTAATTTATTATTTACATATATTTTCATCTTGCACACTCAAGTAGTATAGTTAGACATTAATGAATGAGAATATTTTGTTATCATTAAAAACTTATCGAGCCAACATTCTATAGCTATGGCTTTGAGTCTCCAAGATTTTGGTAGGTTATAAAGGATCTTCCTTACAAGTTGTGCATTGGGAGAATCCTTTCCTAAGGCTTTTAGACCACCAATAATGTTTGTGAACCTTTCAAAATCGCATTAATAAATTCACCTTCTTTCATCCTAAAGAGTTTATAGTCATGTGTAAGCAATCCAACTTTGGATTTCTTGACTTGGTTGGTGCCCTTATATGTGGTTTCTAAAGTATCTCAAATTTGCTTGACATTTTCACATATTGATACCTTATTAAACTCACTAGCTCTTAAGGAAAAAAGAAGGGCATTATATGCCTTGTAATTGATTTGAATCAATTTCTTATCCATATCATTCCACTCATGTCTAGTTTTAGTCATTATCTTGCTATCTACTTCCTTATAAGGTACATGAGGACTATCTAGTATTACACTCCAAACATCTAAGTCCATAGATTGAATAAACATTTTCATACTTTTTTTCAATAAGAATAGTTTATACCTACAAAAAAGAGTAGCCTTTAGATTGATTGCCTTTCACCAAGTACGATTGCTATCACTTCTATTTTTATCGATTTAAGCTTTTACAATGGATCTCTCAAAGGAGGTTAGACCTACAAAATTTGAGACCAAGCTCTGATACTAATTGTTAGTGTAGAAATCTCAAAGAGTGATATACCAATAAGGGGTGAATTGGTATATTAAAAATTTCTTTGAAAATCTAAGTATAAAAATAAAAATTTTTTTACCCAAAGATATTTTCTAGTATCAAAAACAACTTTGTAATAATAAATTACTAAGCATAAAAATAATATACCAAAGAAAAATATTTTCCTAAGTTAAATACTAGCTATGAATAATAAATTGAAAATATTTTCCTAAGTGTAAAATGATAAATTGATACAAAACTATTTTCCTAAGGCAAATGACAGCAATGAATAATAATGAGAAAAATTAAAAAGAGACACAAAGATACTATAATAGTTCAGCTTTTTCGATGCCTACATTCGCTCCTTTTGCAACCAAGGAATTTCCAATCAGCTAAAAAGATTCTTACTTTTTAATGAGATCAAGCAGTAACCCTTACATCGACTTTTTACGAGATCAAGCGATAACCCTTACATAATCCACAAAAGGAATCTTGCTTTTTAAAATGATCAAGCGATAACTCTCATAACAACTTTTTCATGAGATCAAATGGTAACCCTTACAAGAATGGTTTTTAAAAGGCTCAACTACAAACCCACAAATAGCTTTTTAAGGTTAAGCTAGAACCTTTACAAGATGAGCACAAAATATAGCAAGAATGTCTCTACAAAGGTTAGATGCTAGAGATTTTAGGTTGGGTATAGTGAGAGAAGAAATATCAGCTCAAATAAAGTAAGTATTCAACTTTTTAAGCTTGATAGAAGACTAAAGGAAGCTAGAGAGCGAGGATAAGCTTTTAGAGGTCTCTCTAGGGTTTGAAGCTTTGGTTTAGGTCTTCTTTTACTTCCAAATGGCTAAAATGCAGTTATTTATAGCTAAGGTGAAGTTTGGAGCCATTAGACAAAAGTTTGAATCAAATCTAATCGTTGCTGAAGCTTGAAGGTTGACTACAATGCTCTTAAGGTCGAATATTCTTTAAATTTCTCAAATTAGGGCTCCATAATCGAGTATATCTTTTCTTTATTTGATTTTCCTCCTAAAAACATATTTTTTTTTGTAAATTTGAGCTCCTATAGTTGACAATGCCTCCTCTATAGTCGACTATGTTTATGTAAAGTCAACTTTTTCATGCTTTTGACTTATCATGGTTGACTATACTTGAGCCAAGGTCTACTATGTTTGTTCAAACTTGATTTTCTTGAACTTTCTGGAACAAGGTCTACTATAGACATATCAAGATCGACTATGGCTTTATATTCTTCAAGTTTTGCACTCTTTCTACCTTTAGATCTACTTGAGCTTCTCTAGTATTGACTCTTAACTTGTGTCTTGAGGTTTTCTTAACTTTTGGCACTTCTCTTCAACTATTTCTTGATTGCCTTGTTCTTACATTCAAATGACATCTCAAGACATGTTTACTCTTGCATTATTAGTTAAACATGCATTGTTTGAAACCTTTTATGATAGTTTCAAATGATGGATGGATTTTCAAACAATTTTGTAACATTAAGGGATTAAAAACATATTTGAGACAATTCAAATGCTTGACATTAAGTTTAAGATAACATGTGATTTTTGTTAAATAAAAACATGATGTAAATCAAGGCCAATAAAATACTCCATCTCCACTGATCTCTAGTTCTTCTTTACCGAGCTCAACTCCAAGAAAAATGAGGAGTTTTGAGTGATGTTTACGTTAGATGCAATTATTGTGTTATAGAACCAAAAACTTTTGAAGAAATAATCAAGGAGGAAGCCTGAAGGAATGGTATGCAAGAAGAAATCGATGCAATTGAAAAGAACAAAACATGATACTTGGTAAAGAATTTAAATGACAAAAGAGTTATTGATATGGAGTGTACAAGATGAAACACAATCTAGATGGTTCGATCCAAAGAAATAAAGCTAGATCTATGGTAACAGGGTATGCACAACAATTTGTTATTGACTTCAATGAGACTTTTGCTCTATTAGCTCATTTGGACACAGTAACTCAAAAAAATTGGAATTTATATCAACTTGATGTGAAATAAGCATTTTTAAATGGAGAATTAAAAAAAAGAAGTGTATGTGCAACAAGCATTTTAAAATGGAGAATTAAAAAAAAAAGTGTATGTGCAACAACCTCCAGGCTTTGTAATTAACGGCCAAGAAAAGAAAGTGTATGAATTAAAGAAAGTTCTTTATGGGTTGAAGCAAGCTCCTAAAGCATGGTATAGTGAGATCAATAGTTAATTCCTTGGGCAAGGATTTGAAAGAAGCAAGAATGAGCCTACTTTGTATGTAAAGCATCAAGGTACAGTTGATATTTTTCTTGTTACACTTTATGTTGATAATTTAGTTCATACAGGAAACAACAAAATAATGATTGAAAAATTCAAAATAGAGATGATGAAAAAAATATGAGATGAGTGATTTGGGGTTGCTACATCACTTTCTTGTTATTAAGGTATATCAAGATGGACATTGAGTTTTTATTTGTCAAAAGAAATATGTTAAAAATATTTTGAAAAAGTTTGGCATGCTTGGTTGCAAACCTATTGTATTCCTTTGGTGGTGAATGAAATATTTAGAAGAAAATAAGGTGGAAGAATTGTAGATTCAAGCATGTATGGAATCTTAATCGAAAGTTTGTTTTATCGCACAACTACAAGGCTTGATTTGATTTTTGCAGCAAGTTTGCTTCCTAAATTCATGAGTAAACCTAGTTAGTTGCATCTTAGGAGCAGCAAAAAGGATGCTAAGGTATGCCATGGGCACCATTGATTATGGAATCAGATTTGAGAAAAATTCAAAGTTGAAACTAAATGGTTATAAGAATAGTGATTGGGTTGGAAATGTTGATGATATGAAATGCATTTTGGGCTATGTATTCTCTCTTGGTTTAGGTGTGTTTTCTTGGTCTTCAAAGCACCAAAGCACTTTCAAGAGAGACATTCTAGCAGCTTCGAGAAGCACTAGGAGTCTCACAGTAGCTTATTTGTCACAACCTAAAACTCTTATTGAGCCTGTGACAACCGCTGCGTGCCCCGATGGGCACTCATCTCTCGGAATGCCAACCAGAATCCCGCAAGGCTTAATATCAGTTTCTCATTTTCCCCGATGAGTAACCATTGCCAAATTTTATGTTCTAAAGGATTTTGAGTTATTTCCAACTTAAAACTGATAAAATAAAAATTTTTGTCTCACAGGGGCATTTTGGTCATTTTCCACTAAAAATTTCAAAACCAGTTAAAAATGTAGTAAACAAGTACCAATCGCATAATTCACAATTAAAAATAAGTTTAGGCATCTAAAACCTTTATTCAAATTGAAATTATAATTATTTGAATATAATAAGAAGATAAAACAAAATATTCAATAAAATATTTTATTCTCTTATAAACAGAAATTTTGGAGTAATGCTTAAATACTTTTTGTAATGTAAAAACAAAATAAATTCATTCATACTGTAGCACAATAAACTATTAAATTTACAATATCAAGTGGGCCCACATTAACCAGAATTAAAGAAATTGTGAACCTACTGTGTGGAGGACGCTAATCCAATAGAAGCTCTCGATGGAATCAGCTATCTACAGCCTACTCTGAACCTGAAATGGGTGGAAAGGAGGGTGGTGAGATTATAAAATTTCAGTGAGTAAACAAATACCATTTAAATCAGCTAAAGTCGAGTAAAAGGAGACAATTAAAATATCCCATCATTTTAAGTATTTCACAATTTGAAAGTTCATCCCAACCCATGCAAACGATTGTATTTCATTTAATTTCTCATTAGGGCTTATGAATTTTATAAATAGTTGGCTCATGCTATCAAATATACTCGATGACACCTTGATCAGAGGCTTACACTCGAGCCCGCCAAGGTTGTTAAAAATTTTGTATACACGTAAAAGATATTTTTAGTTTGAGAAAACACAGTCGTTCCTTGACGTTGGCTGAGTTCCCCTTCATGTGGTGGTTTAGCGTGAAGTGAACCCTAAGCTTTACCCCAAGAGATACCCTACGTGCCTCTCCGTTTGAGGTAAGAATATAATGAGGTATTCCGTGCCCCTCTAAAAGACTGGTCCACAAAAACCCCCTACTGCATTGATTAATTAATATATAATCCACCAATCAATAAAATTCATTCCAGCATGACATGACAATTATTATAATTCACAGCCTTTCAAAGCTAAATACACATTTCATATATTTCAACACCAATACCAATTCAGCTATTCATGCAAATATTGTCATAAGCCATTAGATTCATAAATTTAATTCATAACAAGTAGTCTCTAATTATTCTATTTTTCAAATTCATCATTCAATTTTAAAACAATTTATAAAATCTTTTCATGTAGATACATTTTGTTTGTAAAACTCAAGATTTACTATTTAATTTCATTTTCATAAAATTTCATCAAAATCGATTAAAAACATACTTTAGATAATTAAAATGATGGTAAGGTTACTCATAGTACTAGGAGTTCGATATACTCCTATTCTCGGTCTTCGGGCACAATCTCTTTACCTTTGTTAGAGGGCTCACCACCTATACATCATATGTGACACGAATTTCAATAAATTGTGTCAATTTATCATAAACTATTTTAGGCTCTCTAAATCTAAATGAATGCATGTGATGGGATGCAAAATGTCTGATTAATCACTTAAATGTGATATTGGACCTAAGTCACACTATAATCGGCTAAAATCTCCAATTTAACTCCAAATCAATTCTTCTCACTTTTTACACTCCAATTATACCTAAATTACCTCAGTAACTGTGAATGAGATTCAATTTATCAATCCCGAGTCAATAATCACACATGTCTATACATTAGGTAAAAGTTCAAATTTTCACACCAAAATTTCCCATTTAATTTCTAGCCTCACCAAACATCAAATATCAGTCAAATATCATCAAATATTATCAATTTCAGCCACAATATTCTCCCTAGAAAATTCGGCCAATAATGGTGATGGGGGAAAATGAATTCTTTTCTTGTTGTTTTGTTTCTAAATATGTTAAACTAACTAAAAACACTAACATAACTTAAAATCAAATCAATCTAACTTCATTCTCTCTCCATACCCATTTGGGCAGCCATGAATTCACCATGAAAACATGAAATTTAACCATGAAAAATAAGGAGAAATGCATGGGAAAGGTAGATCACAAGTCAAAATCAAGAAATTTTACCTTTGATTGCTTGATCCTTTGAAATCTCACACTTTTTCTTCAATTTTCCCACCTAGGTTTTGTGTTTTTTTTCCTTTCCTCTCTTGTTCTTACTATGGCCGGCCACATGAAGAGAAAATGGGATAAATATGGGCTGATTTTTATGGAAAATAATAAAGTATTCTTGCTTGACATGTGGCATGTTTCCGTTAGTCTATTTTAAAAACTTTAAAAATTTTAAACCTTTTTATCTCCACCACATGATTAGTCAATGGTCAAAATGAGGATAAGGGAAGACCATGTGCTGGACAAATGTCCTGGTGTTGGAAAATTACTGTTTTGCCCCTAGGGTGGTAAAATTACCATTTACCCCTATGCTCAAAAAAATACCAAGAATAAATTTTTTTCACTTCTTAACCTCAAATCATACTCCAATACTTCAAATCATACTCCAATAAGTCAAATAGGGCCAAAAATCTTTTCTAAAAATTCTCATTTTGTCCCCAGGTGGCAAATGACCATTTTACCCCTGGATAGTGAAAATTCTAGTTTGACTCTAAATTGATCCTCGAACTCCAAATCATCATATTAAACCATTATGAGACTTTAATATTCTTAATTTCTTCTTAAATTCTCTATTTGATCTAGTTCGAGGCTTAAATCAACTTTGTTGTACCTCTAGGTACAATACTGACTTTTGTAAATTTTTCAGGACTTTCCTAGCATGCAAACATGCTATCCATCACATGTATGTCATGACAAGTATTTTATAGAGTTAGGCTTGACATCTTCTCCCCTACTTGGATCAACCATATGATCATTCTTCATGACTGATTTCAACACCCGGTTAAATATTAATATTTTAATATTATTTTATTAATAAAATATTATTTTATTCTAAAAATTTATCTTGTCTCATTGGTTGCCAAAGTTCCTTATTATACCTCAATTGACCTCCGAATCACCCTTTTATCTCTCAAATTCTCCTCTGATAAAATATTATTATTTTATTGTTATTTACTCGCATGCGGAATATTTTATCATAAATTATGCCTTTCATCTTTTATCACTTTTAAATATTTTAATTGACCTCAATTTGCATCCGATGAACTTTATTAATCACTATTTCAAAGTATGAGGCATTTCATTATTAAAGGGAAGTATGTTGATGAGTAATTTGCAGTGATTTTTTTTTTTTTTATAATTAGGGGAAGCGGAACGCAAACCCTGCTCTTGAAGTAGGATGATCATGCACTAATCAATGAACAAAATGCTTGGGTGTACTGTGATATTTATTGAAGTTAACTTTAGTTAATGTGGGTAGAGGGTTTTTTTTAATGAATGTAAAACTTGAGTTATGTGTGTGTAATTAAAGTTCAGCTTCTTAGTAGCTTAAGAGTCACTTTTGTGAACTAGAAATAAGTATGCTGTGTTCTGGAACATTAAGAAAAAATATTTTGAATGAAAGTTCAGTAACCATTTTCTACTCTCTACTTAGGGTAAAAAAATCCAACAAACCAAAAACCCCACCGAATCCAATAGAATCTTGGGTGTTTAGATCAAAAAGCAACTTTAGAGACCAGCTAATAGAGCTGAACTTTGTTCTGCGCCAATGGTAAGCTCTTTTTTTATAGCAACAAACAACTTGAATTTACCTTGTTCGAATTGTTAATTGATTTTTAGATCATGTGCATGTTGACGTGATCCTCTCATTTGACGTACTAACTAAGTATTTATGAATCTACTTAATTAGCTTACACTTATCTATCCTGTCTTTCAACTTTCCCATTAATGGAAAAACCTGTCTAAACCACTACCCTTGGTGATTGATGATGTCAAGCCTTGATTGGCAAAATGGATCTGCCTATTCAAACTCCTTACTGATCAAGACTGCTTAAGCTATTAGAGAAGGTGGCATTTGATATGAGGGAAGTGAGAGCACATTCCCTACAATGTGTACAATTAAATTATATTGCAGTATTTATTTTGCAACAGACCACTACAACGTAAGATTGCAATGCTATCACATTGCAGTCAAAGGATGTAATGTGATTGCAGTCCAAAACCAATGCAATCACATTACATTGTACTTTGCAATATCTTTAAGGACATTTTTACCCATCATCTTTTAAAAAAATTACTCACAATCCCTTTTAAACCTTATTCATTGTTGTTTTTGGGGTTTAAGGTTTGCTGTTTCTTCTCCATTTTGCTAAAGTCATTCTTCCTTCTTCTAGGCAATAAGGTCCTGCTTCTTCATCATCTGCAATTGTGGGTTGAAATCTCCCATTCTTCTTTTACTTTCTCTTTTTTTTTTTTTATCTTTTTCTTGGATTCTTCAAATTGGGTTTTTTTTCTTTTAATTTGGGTTTTCTTCATATTTATATTTTTGTTTTATCAGTGAAACAATTTGGCCTTGATCGTCAAGAGACATTGGAGTTCTAGGCTAATCTTCAACAAGAGGCATAGGTAATTTTTTCTTGAGATCTTCTGAAATTTCAGGTTCTCTAAATTTTTTTAGAGATCTTTTGAAATCTAACATAGTGATTTTGTTCTATTGGGTTTTCCTTATTAGTTGATGTTTAGTAAGTCTTGAGAGAAATCTCAAGTCATGCATAAAACTTGCTCTTGACATTGTGTCTCCTGAAAACATTCATGAATGCATCTGTTTAACTAAGGAGTTTTGGGTTCTACCACACAACCATAAGGCTAAAGAGGATAAATTAGAGGTGAAGAAAATGATACTTCATGCTTTGAATTATTCTATGGAGGAATTGGAGAAGCTCATAGCATGAGTCTCTTAATCCCCACCCTTTTCAACTTATTGTTCATATATCTATTTAGGCTGCTATGCTTGTTTAGTTCTTTATTCTAGAATCCTGCTGGACAGAAACAATGGCAAGTGCTATAATTATTCAAAAAAAAAAAAGTCTTGAGAGAGATATCATAATCATGGTCTTGAAAGAAAAGCTCTCAGATCTCTAATTAGACATTAAAATTTCAAAACTTTTTGCAAGTTAGATATGATTAGTGCAGCTGTGCTTAAGTCTAAATTAGGATGATTGACAATGAGCTATAGCTAGTGATTTTGAGTTTCGAAAGGCAAAATCCAATAAGCCATATCTAAAGCCAAAAACAAAAATGGATTAATAGTAGCCAATTATTCAAGAATATTAATTAGTAAAGAATCTAAACCTCAAAATAATAATAAAAAAAACACAGCACTAAGCTTTCTTCAAAATTGAATCCCCTCCAAGCATGTATATATATATATATCAAGTTCCTTAGCACTTATGCTGCTGTGACAACCGTTACTAATTAATTAATTAGATTCCCATGTATCAAATGAAGGGCCTATAGTTCTTTAAGTAAAGCTAGTGACATTTTATTTGGCTACTCTAAAGATAAAAGAGAATAAATGTTGGAATATATTTACAAGGTGAAATCAATCTCTCTCGTGTAACTTTTTTCATCTAAATCATGTCAAATGTTATTTGTTGAATAATTCTGATTGATAATGTATATGTTGTTTCTATATAATGTTTATATTTCATGATTTTAATTATTTTTTATATTGTTAGTTCACACAATGGAAGGATTTTCTCAAGAGCAAATTGCAACTATCGTGTCTGCTATTGTATTAGCCATTGAGTTGTTTAACATAATATTTTTAGCTAATACTTTGGTTCAAGGATGTTATCATATTTTAATGTATACTAGAAAGTGTAAAAGATCCAAAACTAGTACTTATAGGAGACATCTTATTAGGCAATTGAATTTTAGGAGAATGGTGTTTAATTCTTATTTAACATGAATTGAAAATATTAGAATAGATAGGGCTGCATTTTATAACCTATGTAATATGCTTCACTGCATTGGTAGGCTTACACCAACAAAAAACATGAATGTTGAGGAAATGGTGGCTATCTTTTTATACATCATTTCTCATCATGCAAAGAATAGGATCATAAAGAGAGAATTTGTTAGAAGTGGTGACACAGTGAGTAGGCATTTTGGTTTAGTTTTGAATTTTGTTTCAAGATTGCAATCAATACTGCTAAAAAAGCCAGAGCTTGTACCCCGAGAATTCAACTGACTTCAGATGGAAATGGTTTAAGGTGAACTAAAATTTCTTAAACATTTATAGCTTGAGTATAAGAATCTATTAAAAATGCAAATAAAGGATAATTTTTGTCATTATTTTATTGAAAAAAATAGAATTGTTTAGGTGCTTTAGATGGAACCTACATTAAAGTCAATGCATTGGAAATTGATAAGCCTAAATACAGAACAAGGAAGAATGAAATTGCTACAAATGTGTTAGGGGGATGTTCACAGGATATGCAATTCATATATATCTTACTTGGATGGAAGGGTTCTGCTTCAGACTCTAGGGTCTTCAAGATGCAATATCTAGAAGAAATGGATTAAAAGTCGCAAAAGGTATGAGGAAAATATGCATTAAATTATTAACGATTTTAGCTTGACATTGTTTAGAGTGATGAACTAAAATTAAATTTTTTATCATAGATTTTTTCTACTTATGTGATGTTGGGTATACAAATGGGGAGGGATTTTTAACTTTATATAAAGGTCAACGTTATCATTTGAATGAATGGAGATAAAATCGTACTCCTCGTTCAAAAAAAGAATTGTTTAATTACAAACACTCTGGTGCTAGGAATGTTATTGAGAGATGTTTTGGATTCTTTAAGATGAGGTGAGCAATATTTAGAGAAAGGTCTTGGTACCCAGTGAAAACAAAATGTAAAATTATCTCTGCTTGCGCATTATTACACAATCACATTAAGAGAGAAATGACACATGATCCACTTGAGAATGAAATGAATGAAGAGTATGTGGAATCAGAAGCGATGCAAAATGCTGATATGACCCAATACATTGTGACATCAAATGCATGGACTACTTGGAGAAATAACTTGGCACAAGAAATGTGGAATGATTGGATAGCTTCTAGAAATGAAACTTAATTTTTTACTTGGTTCAACAAATGTTGTATGCTTTATTTGTAATAGCTCAAACTTATGTTGATTGAGATATATTTGTATTTGTTCTTAATTAGATAAGTTATGTTTCTTCTTTAATTTTTAATTTACTTATTGTATACTATATAATTGTTATTATGCCTTTTTTATATTACGTTTTATGCTTGTAGATGGACGTTGTATCTCTCAAGGATTAGGGAGGACAAGCAAAAAATCCACCCATCAGTGGACACCTACTGAAGATGGAGTCTTAATTGACAGCTGCGTTGATCTTGTGAATGAAGGAAGTTGGGGTAGAGATAATGGGACATTCAAGCCTGGTTACTTGCAACAACTTGAGAAATGGATAAAAGAAAGGATCTTAAATTGCAACATAAGGGTTATCCCCCATATTAACTCTAGAATGAGGTTGTTGAAGACGTAGTATAGGGAAGTTGCTGAGATGATATCGCATTCCGCTTCTGGATTCGGTTGGGATGATGTCAAGAAATGTGTTACTTGTGATGATGATGTTTGGATTGGTTGGGTTAAGGTAATGATTCTATTTTATTTAAATTGTTCATGGTATTTGCCATGTATTTTTGAAGGGATTTAGCAGAACTTATGACTAGGTTTAGGGCTGTAAATTATGAATCACATTACTGTCACAATGGGAAGCTGTTCAGGGGTATTAGTATTAAGAAAACAAAAAATCATTATGAATAAAGTTTGTGCATTCTATTTAAATAAGTGTATATCATTTATAAAAAAGTTTGTGTGTTGAGTGGATTAATTCATTTTGGTCTCATTCAAGCTAACATAACAAAATTTGTACACTGGTAATATTGTGTGTTTGTGGTTGCTTGATTGTGAGTGGTAATGAAAGCAGATGTTAAGATGGCCATGATCAACTTTTGCATGGTTTTTTGATGCCTTATATTTGGTTATATATATAGATTTACCCAGCTGCTGTAGGACTTAGAAACAATCCTTTCCCTCACTTTGATCAATTAGCCATTATATTTGGGAAGGATAGAGCAATTGGGGAAGGAGCAAAGTCACCAGCTGATGCAGTGGAGAACATAGAAACTGAGGAAGTTGCATTTGCAACAACAAGGGTAGCTTCAGAAGCTTTCAATGCATTGACTATTGATGAAGATGACAATGGTGATGATGATGTTATCCTGCTCAAGCTACCAATAGTGAGGGATCCACTGCTGCTAGAAGAAGGACTATAGAGCAAGGTGATAGAGAGGTGACTCGTAAAAAAACTAGGACAAAAAGTAATGGTGACAACATTGTTCATGCATTCTAATCTAGTGTGGATAAGATTGGAGAAATCTGTCAAGGTGCAAGGGAAGGAACTGATAAATTAGCAAGTTGTTTTCAATTCATGGCTGAAGATGAGAGGTTAAAAAAGTGTGTAGTTGAGATAGTTCAGGGAGTTGAAGGTTTGACTCTCGAAGAAATTGTTAGGCGGACATATCATTTCTAGTGATATGTGGAAGATAAATTATATATTTTCATTGTTAGAGGAGTTGCAGAAAATTTATGTGAAGGCTTTGCTTAGTGGCTCAATCTAAAGCAATGATGGGTATTGTTATTGCAAAGAACTAGCTATCAATTTTGGGTGAACTTTAGCAATGTTATTAACTTTGAACTCTTTTGTATTTTAACAATGGTGGGTTTATCCTTTAAGTGACTTCAACTTTGGTTTTATTATAACTTTATGACTTTTGGTTTAGAGCATTAATCAAGGAACTTCATTTAAGATTTTTAGTTATATGGTTTTGGTGATGTTATGCTTGATATTTTGTTTTAGCTTGATAGCAAGTTAATTTGAATTTATGATATTTTTAGAAGAAATTAATTGGAGATTGAGAATTATGGGCATTTTGTTGCCAATTTGCTATTGGTTACAAGACACTTTCTCATTTTCTTCATAAGTAATGAAGGCTTAATTGTAATTGCAACGGTTTGCAAAATGCTAAAACATCCGCTCAACTGAATTAGATATAAAAAATTGTAGCTGAAATTTCATTAAAACTTGAAAGCTATATAGCAGATATGTACTCCATCCTGTTTCCTGGCAAGCAGATATATCATAATTTGATGACAAAAGCCCAGTAACACAAAGAGTTCCAATTCCTGGCTCGAGTAAAAATTTAGAATAGGCATATTTGACAAGACCCAAGGCACTGGAAATAATACAACAAGGAAGCATCGTTTTTTGTTTGTTTTTCCCACTTTGTTTTCCTCCGTTTTCTAAGCAAACAAACTGACAATTTGCTGAGAATTCAACAAGGCAGCAGGAGGCGGATGCTTACCTGAGGGTCTGTGGAGATGAAATGCAGAAACAGATTCGGGTAGCTATAGCTTAGTAGCCTAACTAAAAGGAGCAAAGAATCTGCAGTCTGCTGCACGACATGCAACGGCTGGTGGAGATTCTGACAGCAATAATTAGCTTTATACGACTTGATTGATCTGTATTTCTAATATCTAAAACTTGAACACAAAAATCTCATGTGATGTTATTTAGTGTCAACGAGAACACTTGTGTACTGCTCATTTTTTCTTCTTCCTCTAGCATTGCAAAGACAATTTGGGTTTTTTTTTTCTTCTCTCATACTATTCATCATTACTAGTAGATTCATAAACAAGAGAGGAAGCTATCACATTAATGTATACATATACAACCTATTAAGAAATAAAAATAAAATATTATCTTTAAAAAAAAATTTAATAAAATATATAATATACAAAATTATATTAAAAATAAAAATAAAATATATACTTGTAATAAGAAATGAAAAATAAAATATATGATATTAAAAATATATTTAAAAAATAACATTATATAAAAATTAACAATAAAAAATACATGTTAAACTTGTATTTTAATATATAAAGATAGTTTTGAAAAATCAACATTACATACTTTGTAAAATACTTATAAAACAAACACTGCAACATTATCTCTCTGTATTTTAATCATTACATTACTTATATATCAAATACTATAATATTATATTCTCTACAATCGTATTATTTATAATCATATTACCTGCAATAAGTGTCAAGTGGCAATTGATTTGGCTAAAAATGAATTTGAATATTAATTTCTTCTTAATTTACCATCCTATCACTAGCCGGTCTAATACATGGCAAATATTTTGCGACAAGCCAAGCCACCCGATTCCGCTGGACCAGCGTCCAGGTTCAACGCTCAGCGAGAAGGGAGAGGCCGTGTGAGTGAGTTGCATGTTGGCATCGTGGACTAACACCCACCACTGGCAAACCTCAGATATAATCTGAGGCTCCTCTTTGCTTTCTGAACCGCTCCTGACTCCACGCAGCCTGTCAGTGTCAGACACACAAACACACTCTCTCTTTCTCTCGCCTCAATGCTAATGGCAACCGGCTCCAACTCTCTTACTACTCTGCCCTTGTCAAGACTAGAATTTCCTCTTGCACTGTTCTCTGCTCGACGAACCAAGCTTTCCGCGTCGCCCCTCCCTTCAATTTCCAATCTTTCACGCTTCAGGCCAAATGGGTTCATTGTATGCTCCCTTTCAAGTGATCATTCCACCACAGGTGATCAAATTCTGGACAAGAGCAGCCCCAAGCCTCACGTTCAAAGCTGGTACTCTTCTATATCGTTCCCCTTTCTATTGGCTTTAATTTCTTTTCTTCTTCTTCTTCTTCTTCTATATTAGCATATTGTATAAGTAGTTGAATTTCTTTTAGAACTGCGGAAAATACAGCTAAAAAGCAGAGGTAGAATGCCCATGGGTGTTGATTTTTAGCTTTCTGAGGGAATTTTAATCTAGTAGGGAGCACAATAGTTGTAAGAAGAATCTCCATAAAGTTATATACACCCTCTCACGCTTTACGAAATCAAAATACCAAGTAAACCATTTCATACAAATACGTTTTCCTAACTAGCTATTTGGATTAGGAGTCTTGAGAGGCACTGTAATCTTAGAAATTTCCTTAAATCCGCCTTTTTGATGCCAAGGAATAGTTTTTTGACACCATAAAATGTTCACTCTGTTTGTAGCGTAAAAGTTACTCTATTTCATAACATTTATTATCCAACATCGTCATTATACTCTGCAGTTGCCCAAAGGCGAGTTATAATTCAATAACTTTTTTTTTCTCTAGTTTTAAAGGCGTATGTTCTGTTTTACAGTACATGGAATTGGAGGGGCTACTCAATCCGCTATCAATGTTCTGGGAGCTGCGGTCCTGCCTTGGTTTTAGTACATGGTTTTGGAGCAAACAGGTCTACATAATTGAAATTTCGCTTCTCATTAGCAGACAAGTAATTTCTATAGGTATTGATTGTATAAAATTGCTCAATGTACTTGTGCTTTTGTATTCTCATATTTTGCATTGCATGCATGTGTTTTTGTTTGAAATCAAGTTGATATTCCTAAAAAGCCTTGGTTGTTATTATTCTTCTGTTCTAAGACCTCTCATGTATATTATAATGAAATTGTTTTTCTTGACAATGTTGCTGCTAATGCACATGTTTGTGTCATGAGAGGGTAATGAATAATACTGCGTTGAGAGAGGTGGAGGATTAGATCCTCACAACTTTCTTAAAAATTATTTTTTTTCTCTACCTCAATGTCAAGCAACATGCCAAAAGTGGTTGCAGTCACCTGTCATCTATGTCCTTCCTTGAGGCTCTCCTTTCCCTTTTATCTTTTCTACTACCATTTTTCTTATTGAGTGATGTCACAGAACTGGAATTTTAAGATGTCTTTATTATCCAATAAACAACATTTTGCTTCTTGAACTAAGAATTACCCTAAGTTTCACTTGACAGGTTTTAAGTATTTAAAGAAACTGCGAAGTGATGTGTATGTTGTTTGCAACGGTTGTGATTGTGTTAGTGGTGGTGGTTTAGGTTCTGGTTGCAGCAAAACTGCATGCCAATTAATGAAGTTATCTAACAATAAAGAAGTCTTTATATTGTGCTTCCTCAAAACATTTAGTCTTGACTCCGTTTTCCATAGATCTGTTGGCCTTCCTTGGTGCACTTGTGTCATAGCAGCTAAATTTTGAGTGAGGGAAGCCTTGAGCCTTGTTCCAAAGGGAATCAAGTATGGAAATTACAAAAAGAGTGTTTTGGCAAGATATGTGTGCTATGTTAGTCATAAGAATCCAAGGGTTCAATGGAACAAAAAGGCATATTTTGATAGGTTTGAGCATAAGGTGGCTAATTAAATTGGCATTCTTAATGTAATTAATCATCATTTGTATAACTATGAATGCCCAATAGTGAGATATATAGGACATGCTGTGCTAGATGCCCTTGTTCTTAGAGAATTGTCAACACACCAGTTTATTTTTGGATGGTTCATTGCAATCTAGAACTTACAGTAGACTGTTTCTTGTTTTTTTTCTGAGTTTTTTCCATTCCTCAAAAGTTTATTTTCTCAATCAGCCAATTGGTATATGCATGCTTGACAGTATATCAATTATTGATTGTTTTAAATGTTTCTTTTTAATAACTTGCTTCTGCAAACTTGATGATCAATTCTTGTGATTTCTTGCTTAGTACAGTAGTCATTGGAGGAAAAATATTCCAGTTCTTGCAAAATCACATAGGGTGTATGCAATTGATCTTATTGGTTATGGATACTCAGACAAACCAAATCCTCGTGAGGTTGGGGACTCATTCTATACATTTGAGACCTGGGCTTCCCAACTGAATGATTTTTGTAGCAGTGTGGTTAAAGACAAAGCATTCTTTATATGCAACTCTATTGGAGGTAACAACCCTTGTTATTGTTCTAATTCATGTCAGATTATTACTTTTTTTTTTTTTTACACATTTTGATGCTTAGCTGATGTCTTAGTATAATTTACAGTAAATTTTAACATCCTTCTTGCCGTGTACCCAACTCCTTTTCTTGAGGGCTTTTACCAATTGTGTATAGTTCGAAAGTTGGTAGCCATTTATATTTGATAGGTTTCAGACTTCAGTGGCTCCTCTACTCATGATAATTATTTCTGGATATGATGGTATTATAGTTGTGAGAATGAAGTAATAACATGAACCTTACTGACCTGCAGATACTGGGCTAAATGCATTTTCCAATGAGGTGTTTCGTATGTTACTCTTATCTCCTTTCTCTTGCCCATTATGACTTAGTAGTTAGTACCTTTTGGCTTTGCTTTTGCTAGGCAAGACAACACTATCTTTGTTCTGTTTATTTATTGTTGATCTTCCTTTAGGCTGCTGAGCATCCATGGCAGTGCCTTCCTTCTGCCCCGATGGCAAAAAAGATGATTCCCCCAATTAAAGGTTCTAAACTATATTTTCATATTCCTCTGAAAACGTAAGAAAGGAAAGAGGAGATATCATTAGACTGCATGCCTAACTATTGGTATAATAGAATGGTCGCTGCTTCCACAGAAAAAAAAGGGGGGGTGTTCTACTGGCTAACAAAATTGTTTGATTGTGCATGTGGGGATGTATTTTGTCAGCTATTCTGGAGGCCTTATTATTTTTGCATTGCAGAGGCATCTTGGTGGTCTTTTTTGTTTTGTAGAGGCATTTTGGTGGCCTTGTTTGATGTACAGTTGGACAGGCACTCTGGTTTTTGGGTACAGAGGTGATCTTTTTTGTTCACAACAGGGGTGAGGATTTTGAGCCAATAAGTTTCACATTGAAACCTATAGGCACAAAATCTCACCTATTGTGGTTGAGGGAACGTCTCCCTCTTACAATGAAATAAACCATAATTTTCAAAAAAAAAAAAAAAGCTTTTGGCATAATAAAAACACCTGAACAGGGTGTTTTTTGCTGCATAACATTTTTGCTTGTTAAGTTGATATAAGGTAAAGAAAGAAAAAAGAAAAACCATAGGAAGTTGCTAAATTACCCTTTGACGTATAGGTTCACCATTGAGAATATTTAAATTTAGTTCATTCTGGGAAAGCATATAATCTGGGTACACTTACCACCTTTCTTGACATTTGTGTACCTGCTTTGCCTGGATATAAGTTAGTTTTCCAGTTACAGTTTACTCTTCATTGCTGGTTCCATGTGTTTCCTTTCCCATTTGCCTCACTATTTAAATTATTATACTATTCTTCTTGCTTGAAAATGTACTGTTATGACCTCATAAATGTGGAAATTGATATTGACATGCAAGGCAGCCCCTTATACTAATAGAGTTGTCAAGAGTGCTTGAGTGAGATGTTTGAATACTGTGCAACTCATGTCCTCAGAAACATTTAAAATTTGTTGACAGTCATTTTCACTTTATCTGATTGGTTATGGCCTCTAGATACCTACTTCTACAATGTTGGTGGACTCCTGTAGTTTTAGGATGCCAATATTTCTGTCTGAATGATGCAGACCTTCTCATTTGATGTTATTTTCTTTAAAAACAAGCAAAGCTTGGATTTGTCTGCATTTCATATTTTGTGGAGATTAATAATAACAGCAATATGCCTGTTAAAATAACGGGGTCTTCATGTAGGACTGGTTGGTCTTCAAGCAGCAG
Organism: Theobroma cacao; assembly: GCF_053813885.1. NCBI lineage: Eukaryota > Viridiplantae > Streptophyta > Magnoliopsida > Malvales > Malvaceae > Theobroma > Theobroma cacao. The sequence continues at coordinate 34,354,300 of NC_142647.1, read as the reverse complement.
TCACAAAGCCACAGATCTGTAGGGGTATACTCCTATTAAATATATCTCTGCGCATGCTTCATATTACAAAGCAGCCATGGTTTGGAAGACCTTTCATCACATCATTTCAGAGTTTGCTGAGGTAACATTGATTTGGAAGCATTTTTCTTTCTTTCAGCTTAGTGGAAAAAAAAATTGGTTCATTTTTTTTATATCATTTATTAAAGATTCTTGCACTAGTCATCTTGGTTTTAATGTAGTAATGCTGTCTTGGCAGGAATACTGCAGTGGGCAAACTTTTCTTCAGATCAGTTGCCACACCGGAATCTGTTAGAAGCATTCTTTGCCAGGTAGTCTTCTAATGGCTTTTGAAAGAAATGAATTAATCTTTTTACATATGTTGGGTAAGTTAGCTTGTCTAGATGTTACTGAGGTTTGAACCTCTGACCTTGGCCCCAGAACAGGCTTTAACAAGTTAGTAGGTATCACAAGTTGAGTGTTTTGACAGATTTACCACATAGCTATGATTCAATGCTTACTAGTTTCTTCTTCCTACAACCAATAAAAGTTCAATTTTTTTTTTCCAGATTAATTTGTCATTTGGTTTCTTAATTTTTAGCATCCAAAAGAGTCGCCTTGATATGTGAAATTTTGTGAAAACTGAATATTCTCTAGGGCTAGGAGCTAGATATTGAGCAGTTATTGGACTGGTGATAAAATAGAATTGAATAGGCAAGGAGAGGGGAAAGCTTAATGGTGCATGCTTTGCTTTGAGTCACCTTTATATGTGTGGTTGTGACCTATATGTTAGGCCATGGTAGTCCACTACTATTTGCTGCTACTTCTTTTTGTTCAGCATGCAATTTGCACATGAATCATGTTACATGAGTATTCAAAAAAATCTTTTTTAAAACCGATGTTTTGATTATAAGATGATAATATTTTTACATTTATTGCCTTTAAGAGCATAATTGACCCAATTGAAGTTTCCGTAGAAAGTGCTGTTAGAGTAGAGCTATTCTAGAAATGTTGTAAAGAGAAGTTAAGATAACATTTGACAAACTTAATATAGAAGAGGTTTAGGGTTCAGAAAAAACTATTTGATGGTAATTTTTTTATTTTTAAAAAATAAATAAATAAAAGACTCGATTTTATTAAAACCAACTATAATTTTAAATTGAAAGAAATAAATTAAATAAAGAAACCTTGTTAATTGGGAATAAAAAACAAATCAAATATAAACATAGTAAATAAAATGAAATTAAAAAGTTGAACCAAAATAAAAAAGATATATGTGAAATAATATAATTCTCCTCATAATCTTATGAGTAAGAATGGAAGAATGTAAAAAAAGAATCCCATTAAAAATATTTGCTATCATTAATACTTTTTTGAAGAATTGGAGGAGAGATGAAAAGAAAACAGAAAGATGAAAAGAAAAGAAAAGAAAGAAAAGGGGAATAATATTGATAAAAGAAGGAAAGAAGAAGGAAAACCTTTTGGTGGGTGAAAGAGGTTATGTGCATATAGGGCTTTTTATCATTGAAGGAAATGGATTAAAAAAATGGAAAGAGAAAAAAAAGGAAAATTGTTTGGGCCTTTTGGTTGGTGAAAGAGGCTTTCTGCATTTGGGGCTTTTATCATTTTTTCTCAATTCATTATTTTTCCTTTGCTTTATTTCCGTAAATATATTCTTATAAAATGTTATAAACTAGAATAATTTTGGGTTTAATAGGACCTAGAAGGCTTCATGTTGAAGGGCAAAAATGAAAAAGATTATTTACTAGCGGGCCTCTGACAGCTTCCTACATAATCTCCAATTTCATGGACTTATGGTATCTTAGTCTTTAAGTTGAAAAGCTAGCAATGCTGTTATATCTAAACTTTGAAGCTATATGGTTATGAGGTATTGTAGCATTGAAGAAGTAATTATCGAGAACTGAGATTGAGATTTTGATAATATGTATGACACATTAGTGTAATATAGAGAAACCAAGAAATTTATTGAAAAGAGAAGCACAAAGTTAGCAATGCCTTGACTGCTTCTGCTGCATTGCATTTTAGTGTTACCATGACACCTCTCAAGTTACTGAAGAACTAGTTCAGAGTATCCTGCATCCAGGACTAGAGCCTGGAGCTGTTGATGTTTTTCTTGAGTTCATATGCTACTCAGGTGGTCCCCTCCCTGAGGAATTACTGCCACGGGTGAAGGTGAGTTTCTTCAACTGATTTCTGATTTGCCATATTCTTTCCCTCCAGTCCAATGTTTACTTTCATGGATAAGTTTCTGTTTCTTGTTTCATCTTTTTGCAGTGCCCTGTTTTGATAGCATGGGGTGATAAGGATCCCTGGGAAAGAATCGAGCTTGGAAGAGCCTATGGGAATTTTGATTCCGTAGAAGACTTTATCATCCTTCCTGATGTTGGCCACTGCCCTCAGGTTTCTCTCTCTCTCTCTCTCTCTCTCTCGCACACACACACACACACACACACACATGCTCGCGTGCACACAATCGCACACGGGCATGTGCGCACGAGCGTGTGTGTGTGTTGAGACAAGCTTCTTTGCATGTATGCGAGAGTAAATGTGACACATTGAAGTGTGTTTACAAGAATGAACTTTCAGACATCTTTCTTTCATGTACAATCATGTTCAAAGATTACCAGATATCATTTAGACCATTTACCCTAAAATATTTAAATATATGCTTTCTAAAATTTGGCATTAAATACTGGCCTTTGGTTTGCTGTTGATTAAAGGAAGTGTCATTTAAAGAAACACTGATCAGAATGGATTGCTGTTCGTGGATATTATAATATGTTGTTAGTCACTTCTATCTCTCTATTATGGATGTGCATGTAGGATGAAGCTCCACATCTTGTGAATCCACTTGTTGAGTCATTTGTGGCACGCCATTATAAATCTCCAGCTAGTGCTTCAACAACCATTTAAATCCATGGTGGAGCTTTTGTTGCTACTCCTATATCCATCATTGGCATTCATGATATTCCTTTGCAAAAGGTAACTGCCAATCACACACTGTACATAATTCAAAGTAGCATGCCAAAAAGCAACTAAAAAAGTTCTCCTCGTGACTGCCTTTTATATGTAGCATTTTCTGGAGGCTGAATGCTGAGATTTGCAACGATTGTTAATTGAATGTCACCTTGTCAATTCTTGCCACCGGTGTTCTTCCACAACTCATAAGCAATTAACAATGTTATATAGCAGGAAGCCTATATATTCCTTAGCTCAGAAAGGGGATTTTGTTTTCTTTTATTGCGTTAATGTTTGATGATATTTGACTGCTTTTGCAAGTGCTGAAAAGACCAATTTATCTACATAGGCAAAGCATGAATCTGAAGAAACCATGGCCCTGCAATATTTCAATGTGTTCAAATGGTGTCGGACAGTATGTATTTCGAAGAGCTACACTACTTTGATTGAGAATCTTATGTGCTTGAATGTGTGATTGGAAGCGAAAAATCATAGAAATAAAACTTGCGCGATGGCCAAACTAAGATGAGGTGATGATTGTGTGATGTTCTAGCGGCGTAGAATATGGTTGGATTCCAACGTGGATGTTGAGTCTCTTCTAACAATAGTGAAAAGAGGAGTAAGAAACATTTTCCGCTAAAATCTGGATTGGTCATTGGTGCCTGGGACACATCAAGCTCAACCAGACCGCAACTTTTCTTGCAATCTTAAATTATCAGATGTTGACATCTTAAGAGTGTTGATTTTAGTCATAAAAGATGTGTTTTTTTAACACAAATCGTGATAAGGGATTAAATCAATTATTACTAATAATTTGAGTTTAACATGATTTAAGTTCGAAAAGTTATTGTGCCAATGATGCTTGGACCGAGATTGTTATAATTTTTATCAATATATGTGTAAGTTAGATATGAGCTTTCACGTTGATTGTGCTTATGATGTATAGTTTTAACGAGGATATCAAGAATTTTAATAAGTGAGATTGTGATATCTCATTTGATTATTACGAGTTATATGAAAATTTAAGTCAATTATTACTAATCTTGAATTTAAATTTTTAAGAGACATGTGATTTAAGTCTGAAATTTATAGTACTTAAAACCGAGTCATTGCAATAATGGAGCTGGGGGCATTATTTTGTCGTTTAGAATTGTAGGTTTAATGCGCTTTTACGTGTTCTCTTGTGGGGTAGAAGTACCTAATCAAACTTTTTCTCTGTCTCTATGGTATATATATCTAGTCTAGAAGAAATTAAAATAATGAAGCATGTGCCAATGATGCTATCAATCATAAAAAAAATCACTGACTTGGGAAAAAAATCTGGGGAGTTTGTAAAATGGCAAGGTCTTTTTCCTGATCAATTCCCCTTTTGACTGAAGCAGTGCACTAAAAGAAAAAGAGGTGGGGGTTGAGGCACCGAAGCGGCCGTCAGCTGTCACCGCCAAAGATATCAACTCCAAAAATTGACACTTGGAACTTAACTGGCGCTCAAGTCTTGACGGCTGCAAAACTTATTTGGCAATTAACAACCTACAAGCTACTGTTTGAGCCCTAAGTTTTAGTTAAAATCAAATCAAAATGCAAACCCTAATCTTGACTTATTAGATCCATTGCCCATGAACAAGTTAAGAATCATGTGATTTGTTGGTGGCAAAAAAGTTGTCTGCCTCAGCAACCAAAGAGCGAAAGATTAGTTTTAGAATAAAATAAAGGTTGAGAAAATCTTTTTAAATTATTGAATAAAATTTAAACAAATTATTATTTTCTTATTATATTCAATCAAATTATTGTATTTTTGTTTTAGATTAAATAGGTGGTTATGACTAATGATTGATTATTATCACTTGTCATTTTATACTTATATGATACTTAAATGGTGAAAAATGACTCATATAATTATCATATTTTATATTATGTTAGTTTGTTACGTTAACATCTAATGATACAAAATAACAAATGATATTTTGATTCATAATAATTAGTAAATTATTAATTAGAAGAGTTTATTTAATTCAAAAGAAAAGTATAAGAGCTTGATTGAACACAATAAAAGAATAAGAGTTTATTTAATTCAAAAGAAAATCATAAGAGCTTGATTGAACACAACAAAAGAATAAGAGTTTATTTAATTTTTGTTAAACAATTCAAAAAAATTTTAAGATATTATGTCTTTTAGAATTGTCAAAGGGAACTTTTTGCTATTTATTCAAATTTGGATTGGAGCTTGGGTACTGTTGGTTACTACTACTTCATATAATATTGAATACTCCTCCTATCTTAACAAGGCGGTTAGTTTTTGTCTATACTAATTTGTCTTGAAATGTATTAATTATATATGAGTTGATTGAAATTTATATATATATATATATATATAAAATCAATTTATATATATATATATATAAAATCAATTTATATATGTGAAAAAAATTGAGTTCTTGCCATATTCAAATATTAGAAAGCAAATTTGTCACACTTGGGGCACACACATTTTAAAAGTTTATAATAAAAAAAACAGAGTTAACCCACCAGAAAGAAATGTTTTGTTATATAAAATAATAATAATAATAATATATCAAGTTCATATTGGGTTCTCAATATTTTAAGTGTATAGATACCAATGGCAATTGGCATGATCATTCAAGCAAACATGATAAAGCATGAAAATCTTTCCATTTATCAATGGTGGGCTTGATGTGGCCCCCGCATCATCATCATCCTTAATGCACGCTTGAATCCATTTTAATGTTATGACCCCTTTGGGCCTTGGCCATCATGATTACATCATGGGTGATAAAGGTTGGTATCATTTAAATGTATATACCAACAATGAGAAAATGCTAAAATTTACAGAATTTTGTGTCTTATACAATCATAGCCCTTCTCATTTAACCATTTTATTTAATTGATATTTATTTTTTTTTTATTTATTATTTATAAAAAATATAAGAAATGAAAGTATTTTAATACATGGGATGGGTTTGTCTCTAATGATTATGGTTCATCAATCAAGGAAAAATTTGTTCTTGTCATTGGCCTTCCATTTACTTATTTCTACTATTGTATTCCTATTAGGTTCAGCCATGGGAGCCAGAAGACAAAAAGTTGTATATATAATATCTAATGCAGGAGGGGTTAGAGCCTAGAGGTGACTTTTGATAAACAAGTAGCTAGCGGCCACCAAACACACAGACTCCTAATTCGATTTTGCAAAGAGATGGAGGAGATGAATCCCTCATTCTCTCCAAGAAATGGGAACAGTCATAACTTATTGGTGCACCCACCAAACATAGATATATTATTTGTAAAAGGATGGGAGAATCTTCTTTGACTCAAAATTGAACTCGCATCAATTTAGATCATTCAAGTATGGGCCATGCTATGAACATCATCTCTCACGTGTCATGCAAAGCCCTACAGTACACACATTAACATTTGATTAATTATTTGACCATATTGCCTTTCCTTAAAAACTATACCATATACATTGAGGTGGAGACTTCTTTGAGGGAGACTTCGAAATATGCATATATAGCTATTGACATTATATTTTCTGTAGTGTTCCTTAATTTGGAGGCGAAGTAGAGGTTAATTATGGGTAAGTTCAAAAGGGTTTGTGTCTTTTGTGGAAGTAATTCAGGGAACAGAAAGATATTCAGTGATGCAGCTCTTGATCTTGGCAGACAGCTGGTTCTTGTTCTCTCTTGCTCTTTTCTTTTTGCTTCTTTTCTCGTTTCTCTCTTGTATGTATCCATACGCCCACCACATGCTCAGGCGCAAAGACAAAGCTAGCTGATGAGTTAATTAATTTGCTTTCAATGGGAATTTTGCAGGTCGAAAGGAAGATGGATTTGGTCTATGGAGGTGGGAGTATTGGGTTAATGGGTTTGGTTTCTCAAACAGTTTATGACGGTGGACGTCATGTTCTTGGGTAAGATGACTAAGAGAAAGGATAAACTTACAGCGTTTTTTAGTGTTGAATATAACAAAAGTAGACTCCCTACGAATCCATGTGTTTTTTTGGATTTATTGGTTTTATGTATTCCTTTCAAGTCTCTTTCTACCGCAAACGCTTTCTTTTGCTGTTGTTTTCAAGCGTTTGAAAACTGGCAGCAGGCTGATTCATCGGCATGCAGTAATCATATCTTTTGTTCATTGTATCAATTTTGTTTATTTCTGGCTAGACCTGGACCACGCTAACTTGTTTGAAAGCAGCTTGTTAGTACGCATCTATGCATCATATTTTATAATTAATATCCCAACATCTTATGGTTCTTTTTTTGGTTAATTTTGCTGTAGAGTAATCCCAACAGCTCTTGTCTCAGTTGAGGTATGAAATGAACACACCCACTCTCTCACGCTCAATTCTCTCTCTTCTAGGATGCTGATACTTTGATTTCAGATATCAGGCCATGCAGTAGGAGAAGTGTTGGTTGTATCCGATATGCATGAAAGAAAAGCAGAGATGGCTCGTCGAGCTGATGCTTTTATTGCACTTCCTGGTAAGCATCCCGGCCAGAACCCAGAGCCCACGCAATTTGAAGTACACACGAATGTAAGGATTTTACCTTAATGTCACTGCTACAGTGTTTATGAATCTTAATTTTGTTTACTAAGGGGGCTATGGGACAATGGAGGAGTTGCTGGAGATGATAACTTGGTCTCAGCTAGGCATCCATCACAAACCTGTAAGTATACATATAATATCTCAGCTTCTCCTCCACTAATTTTCTTCTTCTTTTCTTATTCTTTATGCATGTCCAGATTGTAAAGATCAATCCTATAAAAGTGACCCGAGAACATTTCTCTATGTCCAATATTGTACAATACTGGCTAGTTAAGACTTTCAAAAGTTCCCTAGACAGCAAAACAAAAGTAGAGAACTGAAAGAGCTATATATATGTCAATATTAATAATAATAAAATCTAAGCTATGGCATCAATTCCTAAAAGAGAGCGGCCTAGAATATGATTTACAATTCTATTTTCATTTTATTAAAAGAATATATATGATATCAACACATTGTGAGGAATGAATACATATATATCTTCGCCCACTTGAATTGAACAACACCACTGATGTAAAGGCTTTCAAACTTTATATATCACGCTTAAAATTCTAATGATATATCAACTTCTTCAATCACAAAATCAAAGATTTACGATCAGTTATTACATATATATGCTGGCAGACATACATTTCATCTATCTCATATACCCACTTTTTTCCCCCCAAAATTCAAATCCAACTCTTCCAAATGGATGTCTAATGATTTACTTAAGATATCTCAATGTTTTGCTTCGCATCTAGAGTGTAAAGTTAAGAAAGAGTTGCTTCCAACTGAGGACATAGGAGAAGATCAAAGAATTGGTTAATATAGTATAATATTTAGCAATATCCCCATCAAGCTAACTGCCTCTGGACATCTTTTATTTATTAATATTTTTCATCTCTATCACTATTAGGAGGGAAGAAATCAATGATAATCTACTTAAAATCATTTCTTTTAGTCTTTTCAATTTTCACTATACCGTTCAGCTTGATTGTTTGTTTTTTTTTTTTTTATATATATATATATATGTGATTTGGATCGCACAATAAAAAATAACGTCCTCTAATTTTAATAATTTCATTTCTCTCATTTTAGATTTAAAATTCAAGATCTCTCAATTAAAATCTCAAATTTTTAATTATTGAGATATTCGTAGGAAATAATTTTTCACGACATTTGAAATATTAAATAAATTGTTATTGCAATGTTCTCTCAACGGCCAAAACACTCATATATAGTATCTTAAAATTTATAATACCTTTAAACATAACATTATATATCATTGTGCAAACAAAATTTTACTTTGCCATTTTTCTTGCATATTATTTAACTACCAGTTCTTCTTCTTCTTATTATTTTTTATTATAATTATTATTAGTTTGGTTGATGAAATATGTATAATTAGTTTATCAGAAGTATTCACCCTTAAAAAACTTAACACTACGTGGCTATGTAGGATTGATTGTTCCCATGGAGCTAGCTTTCTTCTATTGCAGATTGAGATTATAGCTATTTGACAACAATTATTAGCGATCGTTGCACCATGCTGTTTATGATAAGCAATCATGCATGTACTCCTAATTTGGAACATTTGCTAGATCCTTTAAAGACATTTCGTACGTAATTTTCCAAGAAGTAGTAATTCCATTATTTTGATCAAGTGTACATATGATGATTTTCTCTTTAGTTGATTAGGCTGCTTCATTCACATGTCTGAGTGAGTGTTTTGTTTTTGGCCTTGATAGTTCATGTACGTTGAAGGTTAATGCTTTATCAAAACCAAGTATCGGATCATATGACGAGTTACATAGAGTGGGACAGATTAACATTCATTAGAAGACATACATTGGGGTTCCAAGTTTACACAGTCCCAAACAAGTGGAAAAGGAATTGGCTTAATTTGGCAGATTCTTTCAATGTGTTCTGATCTTGGTAGTAAAGTAAGCACGTTGATTTGGAAAACCATAAACATCTAATCCCCTTTCCAACTCTTTCAATCAACAGTTGGACTTCTTAAATCATGAGGCCCTCCAACTTGAGAGCCATCTAATTTTAGTGATGGGATGGCCATGAAATCGACTCAACACCCATTGTTAGGCCCTTGCATAGACCCTAAACTTTTTTCCCTGGAATGCATCTAGCTAGTAGGAAATAGTTTTAATGTTTGTGGTCATGTGTCATGACAGCAATCATATCTCGTGCATTGTATTTGTATGGGTCCTAAAGAAAATTAAAAGCACATTAGACTTTCTTTATTTTTTGAGAAAACGAGTTAAAATGAAAAAGAATATTGACTTTCTTGGTTGATGACCCGTTGGTGACATCTTAGAAGCTCCAAATCTTATGCTTCCTATCATCTCTTTAGAAATCTACATTTAAAAAAAAAAGAAAGAGGAAAATCCTTTAATTACATGTACTTTATCAAAATCAGGATTTCTTCTCATCATCAAATCTTAAATTGAAAATGATCATCAGGTAGGTCTGTTGAACGTTGATGGGTATTATGATTGCTTGCTGGGGTTGTTTGACAAAGGAGTGGAAGAGGGATTTATCAAGCCTTGTGCAAGGAACATTGTGATATCCGCAAAGAATGCTGAAGACCTCATTCAGAAGATGGAGGTACTCTATTACTACTATTTAAAACCCTAAAGCAATCGTGAAAATATACACACCACCCTTTATATTCATCATTCTACACACACTTGATCAATGAGTTATCTCTTGTCTTGACATCAGAATTAAAATTCATTAATAAATATTATAAATTTTTTATAAGGTGACAAGCGCTAATAATATATATATATATGTGATCAGTTTAGTTCAATTTTTTGTTTTAGTTTGTCTATTATTTCTTCCATAAATGTACCATATATTTGATATAATATTGCAAGTTATTTGATTATGAATGTAATTTTTTTGTACAATTTGTAATTACCCTCATTAAAAAAATAATAATAATAATAATAAAAAACGTAAGAAGGAGTACGATGGGTACTTGATCCTTGGTTCTCTACCCGAATCTCACTTCACTTTTCTCACTTGAGCTAAAGTCAATTGACAATGTACACATATTTATTGTTTGACAATCACCTAATCCGACTCGGAATTTGTAGGTTCTGATATTTTTCCTACTATTTAGAACAACGACACTAAATAGGGTTATAGGGTAATTAATTAAAAATAAAATAAATTAAAGAATGGAAACAGTCAAATTGGTGGACACCTTTGATTAATATCATACGAGGATTCAACATATCGACAGGCTGTCATGCAAACATCTCCTTTGAAATTTCCCATATATTGCAAAGGCTGTTTTCAATCATTTTCATAACACATGATGCAGGAGTATGTGCCCGAGCGAGACCGAGTGGCGCCGAGTCAAAGCTGGGGCAAACACTGCACTAATGATATGAATCGGTAGCGGTATGCTTCGTTTGGGCATCTTAAGAGGAAAAACACTTTCTTTTCGTTGTCCTACTTGCAATATTATCTTTACATAGGTGTCTGTGCTTGAGTAGTTGGCAATTGTACGGTCGAGGTTGGGTCAAATTACCTCAGGTTTTAAAGAAATTGAATAATTTTAATTTTGGATTATTTCAAATTCATCATCTCATTTCGGTTTAAATCATTTTAGTTTGATATTTAGATTAATTTTTTAAAATTTAAATTGAATTGGGTTCGGACAGATTAGTTGGATTTAGTTTAATTATTCAAAATTATTAAGGTTTGGGTCATTTTGGGTTCGAGTCATCTTTGGATTTAAGGTGAACATGTTCAGATTATAAAAGTTTTATATATAATGCTTTTAAAAAGTTCCAGAATTATTCTAAAATTTTTTTTATATTTTATCTTTGTATTTTTAGTTTAAGTCAAATAGACATTTATAACTAATAGTTAAATAATAGTCAAATAGTTAAAATATCACATGTCATTTTATATCCATATGACATTAATATGAAAAGTGAAAAATATCACATAATTATATCATTATATTACATCAGCATGTTATGTCAATCATCTATTATAATACGTCAGTATGCCACGTTAGCGCCAAGTGTCATAAAGATGACAAAAGGCATTTTGAATAGTAATAATTAATCAACCATTAATCATAAAGATTTATTTAGCACAAAGTAAAAATAAAAAAACTTATTGAATGCAAAAATAAAAATTTATTTAAAGTTCATGAAATATTTTCAAATTTAAATCAAATTTGTCTAACACTAGTTTTGTAACATAATTGAAAATGAAGAGCAAATTTTTCATAAAATGGTCCACAAATGATTGTTAACATTTAACAAATATTCAAACTTCGATAACCATATATTTCTGAGAAAACTACTTTTACAAGAAGGAGCATGACAGCATAACATCAAGAAACAATGGGAGAAAATCCTCAATAATATTGTTTTGCTACTTTCTCAAAAGAAATGTTAGCATTCGAAGTATTTGGGTCGAAATTTAAAGGCCCAAAGTTTGTTGCGCTTTGTCAAAGTATAAGATATTTCAGATTTCAAATAGTGTCAGCCAAGCTAGCTAATATGTGTGAGTCAGGTATGAAATTCAACCATACATACCGACCGGCTACAAATGATTAAGACCTAATTAAATCCTACCTAAATCTTTCTTATTACACCATTTATAAATCTGGCAATTTAAAATGAGATACATAATCAAAACTTTTGCTTTGGTAATTTATTTAAATATGAACTTCAATTACGTAATGTATCTTGGTTTGTCATATCTATAATTGACATGTTAAAATGAATTTATGTAATAATCTCTCAAAAATATAACCATGATATTAATGGAAAAATGTGAATCCATTTATACTCATATGAAATTATATAATGCCATCAAAGTGAGGTTTTAACAGCAAGCAGTTTTGATAATTATGACTAAAAATGCAAGATAGCAGGCAATATAAGGAATAGGGGATGCAACATGTGTATGAAGTACAATGGCGTTGCCAATAGGATTGTTGTCCATAGAGGTGTTAAATAGGCTGAGCAGCAGCCCGTAGGCCCTGCTTATTGCCACAGTACATGTTGTGCACATGAAAAATGTTAGGTCGGCGCAGCCCATTAACATTGCAAAAGGAACAAAACGATACACAAATCATAATATTCACGTATTTAACATTGCAATTCTAGCGTATATGTATACAAGACTAATAAATTGTGATTACTACTTAAAAACACATTACAATTCTGAGGTATGTCACTAGTGAGGTTTTCATGCAGCTCATCCTTTACTCCACGATCACACTCAAGCAAAGCTCCAGCTTAAGCAGCTTGACTAACAAGTTGAACTCAATTCAAGGTTTGTAATACAAATTAAAGTGAATATCGAATTTTTATAAAGTAAATTATATAAATAAAATATGTTTCATCGCCAGTTCTGTGTAATAAAAGTTTTAGACAAAATATGATCCAAGTCCTCCCAAGTTTTAAACAATAGCATCGCAAAAGTACTAGTTACCTTCCCTATATACTCTTTTCTAATATAGACAAGTACAAATCAAATATAACCCAAGAACTTTGGGTAAGGATGACAGCTGATAACAACTTCTGGAAAGCACTGCTAGTCCCAACTCCCAAATAGACAGAAGACATCAAGGTATTTCTGGTTGTACTTGGTTGACAACATAAAGTAGCTTGATTTGTCTTTTGATATGTAATATCATAAAAGGTCAAGGGATTTAACTTTTGCAAAATTTGGGAGCATCCAAATGGAAATCTCACCGTCCAACACCAGCATTTAGACCCTGCAGCCAATTGTTCCATCTAAATACATTGGTGCACATGCTTGAATGCAACTGTGGGGCATTAATACAAGTGACAAGTAAAACATCCAACAGTGAACACCAAGCAAAATAAGTTGAATTTCTATTATAACATTGGTTCATCACTGTTCGCAGAAATTCCTGCTGACAAAGGAAAATGCAGCAAGAAGCCAAAAAAAACTCAAGGGTCTCATGCAACAACTAGTGAAGACAGTGAAAGGCATGATGATGCACACAACTCCTATGTTCTAAGAATTCTTGGAATCACATCTCATGAATTTGAATTGGTCATTAAAGCATATAGACTTCCTTCGCTCTTGCCTTACAAGGTACAAGAGATAAGAATAATATTCATTTACAAAAAGAGAAAAAGAAAAAATTCAACAGTATTAGGACAGAATAAACTCCACTATAAGTTGAATATACCACTACTAGATATATAGGGTTTTCAGAATGAACAGAAATTGCCAACATTAACAATAATAAAATAACAAAAAAACACCAAGCCTGAACTAATCTCGACAATTACATTTTGTAACAGAATCAAGAAAGTTTAAGAAATAACATGAAAGTTGAGAAAAACAACAGAAGGGCTAATTCCCGACCTGTTCAGCATGTATTAATTCCATCCTTGCAATCTTTGGTCAAATTATAAAAGGTTTCTACACGTGTCTTCGACCTGTAAAGTACCTCAGTATCCACAGCAACTCTCATGTATCCATCAAACTCAACTGGTTTTCCACCATTCAACAGCCCTGTCTCATTGTACCACTCACTTGTGTTACTCCATAATTCCTTGTAATCATCGAGCAAATGGACCTTGTACTGAGACCTCAATTTATCAAAGTAATTATAGAATGGCTCATTTGTTGCTATGTACAGATTCCTCCAAGGCTGAATTATTTCTTTAAGCTTCATGAGAAGAGCATCAGGAGATGTATCAGAATCCAAATGTGGCCACAGCTCTTTATTCTGTGCTTTTTCCCCTCGAACCACATGCACAGCATCAAAATCCCAGTCCATTTGTCCACTGATTTCAGTCACTATATTCATCAATCTTTTTGATTTCCATAAAGCATGCCATGGCCTCTGAAGGTACTTAGCTGCTTGCCCCTCACATACCCTGTACCAATAGTTTTCAGGCTCTGGAGCATCAAACTGCCTCCAAAGGATTGTGCTCTTATCTTTCTTAAGTTGCATTGGTGTGACTTTATATGTTGTTACCTTCTTGACTGGCACTTTTCTTTTATGGCCTCTATCCCATTTCTTCCAATCTCTCAAGAATTCACTCTCCTCCACGATGGAAGCCACCTCCTTAAGATGCTCAAAATCAAAATAAAACCTAAAATCTTTTCCCTCCTCATCCTTATTGTTTGGATTGTAAGTTGCCGACAAACATATGCTCAAATCCATCACAAATGTCCTATTCAAGTACATAGCCTCTCCTAAACCACAGAGGAAACTCCACAAATAATGATTCATTCCCTTGCAGTAGTCCCCTCCCCGTGCATAATACAAATACTTCCCCTTTCTAAAGTTCATTTCCGAACCCAGAGTTGGAATAGTATCATTTATCTCTTCATCACGTATCAGTGGTGCTAGCTTGGGATTCCCACCACTCCTTGTGGTGTTAGGTCTATTCCTAGGCCTCCGAGCGTTAATGCCCGAATGCCAGCCATTTGCATGCACCACTTTATAGGTACAATTCTCCGCAATCCCAAACCTGAACCTTCTAAAGTCCCTATACTTTCTCCACGACTTTTCTTTCTTGTTCCTAAACCTCCAAGCCACATCACACTCATCCGGTTTCGACCCAATGACCGGAGTTTGATACTCCAGAAACACGATAAACTTGAAAGTTTTCAAATTAAACTTCTCGACCGCGAGTAAAACGCGTGGATCCGAACAATTCACAACCTTTACCTCCTCACAATCTGATTTTAAGCTCATATTCGAGATTTTCTCTTCAGACTTCTCGATCACGGTTTCAGTGATGGGATTGACTGCCAAAGCAGGGGGCACGGCGGGAGCTGGCACAGCAAGTAAATCCTCACCGGTTTTGAGGATGGAGTTGTCATTCTTGAAAGTGGCATTTTCGGTTTGAGTGAAGAGTTTGGTTAAGGCTGGAGCTGACTCCAGCCATGGATCTGGTGGGTGATAGGTGATCGCGATAACCGTAAATATTAGCACTGAGAAAACAAAAACTGAGAAACACAGGTTGCTGATAAGTTTTATCAGATTTTGTCCAATTGGCTCAGTGCTGAACTCTGATTCCTTCATGGGTTTCTGTTTTATATGAAAACCCAAACGCAAAAACTAATCAGATCTCCAGATGAACCAACTTTAATAATAGAAAATGAAAAAACTAATCTGATTCCTTCATGGGTTTTGTTTATTTTCGAAAATCCAACAGCAACAACTAATCAGATCTTGATGACAGTATAGAAATGAAAGATAGAAAGGAAAGAGCTCAAGATTTGGATAACACTTACATGTGAATGTTAAATGGGCTCTATTTTTCTGGAAACCAACAAGCTATAGAAGTAACCAGATCCTGGATTTGAACAAGAAAAGCAGCGCTTTGACGACAGAGAAAATGAGAGAAGAATGGAAGCGACGAGAGAGAAAGAGAAGGAGATCCGGAGAGTTGATTTTGCGATAAACTAAAAAGAAATGTGAAAACAGAATAGTAAGTAATACTACAAAACTTATTCTGAGTTTGGTGTGGGTTTGTTCGCTTTGCCAAAGGCTTTGGCTAGAAGCAAAGAAGAGGCGCTGAATGAAAGGCAAAGCAGGGCAGGGCAGGGTGGGTTGTTTACACTTCACTTTCACTCTAAAATTGTAGTGAACAGCGGCGGTGCCATGTCAGCATCAACGGATTTAGACGTCCCACCAGTTCACTCGCTTGCTACTAAAATTAAATCTACTAGGGTGGTGCCCCGCTTCGCGTGGGTGTCAAATTTTTTATTAAAGATAATTTAAAATTACATAATATTATAAATAAAAATAATAATAATTAAAGAGAAATAATTTGAAATTTAAAAATACTATAAATAATAGTTATAATGATAATTTAAAGATAATTATTTTAAATTTTTTAAAATATTTTATCTTCTCTTATTAAGTAAAATTTTTATTTAAATAATTTTTTTGAAAACATTTGATCTTATAGATCTTAATATATGCTAATGTTGATATAATCATATTTTGTTAATTACATGATTTTAATAGTGAAATCAAATTCATATTGAGAAAATATAATATTTTAAAAATAATTATTGATAAGCTACATATTGATACAATAAAATTATTAAAATAAAATGAATATTTTTTAAAAGTCAAAATAAAATGAATATTAATTATACTTGTTAAATTTTTTTTAGTTGTAATGATGAAATATTCTTAATGATCTTTAATTTTAATTAATACTTTTTTATCTCATGCTTTTAAAATTATTTAAAACTAATCTACCTCGTGATTCTTATCATGTCTCATTAAAAATTAAAAATTTGTTTTACATCAAATTTGGATGAAATCCACAAAAATCCACCAAAAAAATTTATTTTTATATTATATTTTACAAAAATATATATTTCTTAATACATCGAAGCATTGTTAGCTTCAATTCCCTGTGAACCAAAACACCATCACTTAATGTGGGAAAAACTGCTTCTAAAGCTAAAGAGAAAAAATCCCCTATTAACAATCCTAATGCAACTGGCCCCACAAAAACCATCTTAAAATTCTTTTTAAGAGCTTGTTTGACCTGACTTTTTTCTAACTTAAAAGCTATTATGAAGCTCTTACGGAAAATAATAGCTTTTAAAATTAAGTTAAAGTTGTTTGATAAATTTCTTTTTATAAGTTTTTTTTTTATAAATTATAATTTTTGTTAAAATTATCATAGAAGGTATTTTTTTTAAAGAGTAATATTGTAATTATTTTTAATAAATGAGGATATTTTTGAAACAAAAATAAAAATTCTTTTATATTTTTAAAAGAAGAGAAAAAAGCTCCTATTTGGAGCTTTTTCTTAAGCTCTTTTTTTTTTAAATTTTGTTCTTAAAAAAAAAGTTACTTTTTTTTTTAAGAGCTTTTCATAAAATCATGTTTGGCCTGGCTTTTGCTTTTAAGAGGTAGATAAGTTGAAAAAAAGCTAGGCCAAACATGCACTAAATCAACTATTTTAAATTAACCACATGTCAATAGAAGAAGCCATAAACGTGGCCAAGTGTGGAAGCCCCTTTGGGGCTTCCTTTTACTTATGTTATAGATTTTCTCGGAAGACTTTGTTAGAACACAGGGATGCACAAATTAAGTAAATGCTTTGAGATTATTAAGTATGCAAAAGTATTATACAACAAAATTCATTAATTGATTATATTTTGTATCCACGAAATCAATTTACTTAACATTCATAGATGAAAGAACAACATATTTATGTAATTTGAATTGTAAAAAAACTTATTGGGGCCTCGTATGTTTTTTGTTCCATGTACATTTTTTCTTGTGTCTTTTAAGCATTCACAGCCTTTGATAAGGATGTCAACGGGTAAGGTACCTGTTAATTTTGAGGTACCTGAACCCTAACTTTATTAAAAATATCACGACTCGGAACTTCCCATCGGGCCCGTGACAATCGCCGCGAGGCCTCGACAAACATTCTTCACCCCGAATGTCGATCGAAACCTCGCAAGACTCTCTTATCAGCTTTTGCACTTCCCCGGTGAGCAATAGTTATCAAATATCAAAATTCGAAGGATTACAAATCATTTCCAAATCAGAACATAACATATTGTTTTCTGGCTCACTGGGGCATTTTCGTCATTTTTGTCAAAAATCTCGAAACTTGCTAAAAATGTAGTAGGTAAGCAGAAAATATTTATTTAATGATTTAAAAACAAATTAAATATCTAAAACGTTCATTTGAAGTGAAAATTTGATCATTTGAATATAATAAAAATATTCAATAAAATAAATTATTTTCTTGTAAAATAATTTTCATAAAACTATCGGTACATAATTCTTATAGCGTAAAAGTCAATTATATTCATATATACTATAAAGCAAATAACCAAAGCATAATTTTTTTTTTACAGTGACACGTGGGCCCACATCTAACCAAAATGCATCGAAAGCTGGAAACCTACAACTTTTACCGATTCGAGTCCAAATGACGGTTCTTGTCAAAGTCAGCTAACTATGGAATTCCCCGAGCCTGAAATGTGAGGAAATAAGGGTGGTGAGATTATAAAATCCCAGTGAGTAAACAGATACCACCTAAACTATCTAAAGTCGAGTAAATGGAGACAATTGAAATAAGTCATCATACTGTAATTTCATTACCTTTCAACTCATTTCAACCAAATAAAATCAATCCATATAAATCGAGTATTCAACTTGGCTTATGAATTTCTTAAAACTTTGGTTCGTGCCAAAACTTATACTCGGTGATACCTTGCGCAGGGCATCCAACCGAGTCTGCCAAGGCTGTTAAAATTTTTGTATACACTTAAAATATATTTTTAGTTTGAGAAAAATACAGCCGTTCCTTGGCGTTGGCTGAGTTCCCCTTCACGTGGTGGTTTGGTGTGAAGTGAACCCTAAGCTTTACCCCAGGAGATACCAACGTGCCTCTCCATTCGAGGTAAGAATATAATAGAGTTTACCGTGCCCCTCTAATAAGCTGGTCCACGGAACCCCTTCTGCAGTGAATAATTAATATATACTCCACTAATCAATAAAATTCATTCTAGCATGACATGGCAATTTATCGCAACGTAGCCTCTCAAGGCTGAATACTTAGTACAAATAATTCTAACACCAAAATCAATTTAGCCATTCATGCTCATATATTGTCATAAGCCATTCAATTTAAAACCATAAATTTACAATACAGGCAGGCAGTCTCCAATTACTCTATTTTCAAAATCAGTATTCGATTTTTTTTAAAAATTAATAAATTCATTTTATAAAATCGTAATTTCTCCTAAAACATAGCAATTTACCATTTAAACTCATTTTCCATAAAATCACACAATTGTATAAAACTACTCTAGATAATTAAGACGATAATAAGTTCACTCACAGTTCTAGGAGTCGATGTACTCCTAATCCCAGTCTCCAAGCACAATCTCTGTACTTTTACCAGTGTACTTTGCTCACCACCTATCCACAATGTACAATACATAATTCACCACATCAATGCTTGATCATTATAAAATCAATTCAAGCTCAGTATATATGCATGATATGATATACAACTTATCCGACTACCGCTTAAATGCGATGCTGACCTAATTCGGCCTATTATCTCCAATTTAACTCCAAATCAATTTTTCTCACTTTCTACACTCCAATTATACTTAAATTACCTTAGTGACTGTGAATGAGATTCAATTTATCAGTCTTGGTAGCAAATTATGAAAATACCCCTAGTGGGTAAAAATTCATATTTTTGCTCCGAAAATTTTCATTATTTTTCTAGGCTCATAATTCATCATTATTCATCATAATTCCTCAAATAAACATCAAGATCAGCAGCCAATATTCCCCTAGAAAATTTGGCCAATAATGGTAATGGAGGAAAATAAATTCTTTTCTTGTTGTTTTGTTCCTAAATATGCTAAACTAACTAAAAACACTAACATAGTCTAAAATCAAATTATTCCAACAACAATTCCTCTTCCATACCCATTTTTCAGAATTGAATTCATCATGATAACTCAATATTCAACCATGGAAATCAAGAACAAAAGCATGGGTAAGCTAGGTATCAAGGAGAATTAAAGAAATTCTAACTTACCTAGCTTGTTTCATTGATTTCTTCACTTTTTCTTTAAATTTCCACCTAGGTTTTCTTGTTTTTCCTTTTGTTCTTCCTTTGTTCTTGTTGCTGGTTGCCTAGGCCGAATATGGTGAGAGAATTAGGGATTTCATGGGCCGATTTCTATAGAAAATAATAAAATAATCAAGCATGCCACGTGTCACATACTTATTGGTCTAATTTTTTAACTTTTTGACTTTTTCTTCTTAATTTTTCACCACAAATATTCTGGTAATTATCCAATCCTACCACAAGTAAAATCCCTTAGTCTTGACAAGTGCTGGGGAGAAAAATTTACCGATTTGCCCCCGGGACGAAAAAATTACGATTTTACCCATATACTCCAAATTATATCGAAATTAAAAATTTTCACTTCTAAACCTCAAATCATACTCCAATAAGTCAAATTATACTCCAGTGAGTCAAATGGGGCCAAAAAATTTTTTTCTAAAATTTTCATTTTGTTCCCAAGTGGCAAATGATCATTTTGCCCCTAGATAGCGAAAATTTCAGTTTGACTCCAAATTGATCTTCGAACTCCGAATCACCATATTAAACCATTCTGGGACTTTAAAATTCTTAATTTCAGTGTAAATTCTCTATTTGATCTAGTTCAAGGCTTAAATCAACTTTGTTATACCTCTAGGTACAATACCGACTTTTGTAAATTTTTCGAGACTTTCCTAGCATGCAAACATGCTATCCATCACATGTATGTCATGACAAATATTTTTATAGTCGGGCTTGTCATCTTCTCCCCCACTTGGATCAACCATATGATCCTTCTTCATGACTGATTTCGACATCTGGTTAAATATTAATATTTTAATATTATTTTATTAATAAAATATTATTTTATTCTAAAATTTTTTTCTCGTCTCCTTGGTATCCAAAATACCTTATTATGCCTCACTTGACTTCCAAATCGCCTTTTATCTCACAAATTCTCCTTCGATAAAATTATTATTATTGTATTGTTATTTTTTCACTTGCGAAATATTTTATCCTAAACTACTCCTTTCGTCTTTTATCACTTTTAAACATTTTAATTGACCTCAATTTGCATTCGATCAACTTTATTTATCACCATATCAAAGTATAAGGTATTTCAATCTCCCCCACTTAAATAGAATTCATCCTCGAATTCCCGTCGATGTTGCGTTATCAATCTCCTTCTATGATCCTACTCCTTGTTCCTTCTATGGGGACATTCAATTTATTTACCTCATTCACCTTCAATTCAATTAAATGCTTTATTTATGGCAATTATCATCCTTTAGAAACAGATCAGTAATACTTTTCACAACCATGATCTCTTATATCGAGACACTAAGCATGCCTTTATCACCATTATTAAATTTGAACCATAACTTCATCTCAATTATACCGATTTCGATCACATATCATACTTACTTATGTATACCTATTCATCATTTTATTAATTTGCTCCATACCAAATTTCTCAACCTTAATTCATTCATCCTATACTGGTCCATACCCTTCCTTTAATAGAGTTCCATTAAGAACTTAAACAATCCAAGGTTTACCTTCAAAGTCACTCATAACTTTAATCGTTCATTACATGTCTGTTAACACTTTAGCTCACTGACCTCCTCTAGCATTATTTCAAAATCTCTCAATTACTGAGAACAATTCTTCACCTTAGTTAGTCAAATTTTCAATTTCATATATACATGTGTACATGTATTTTCAAATGTCAACATCTCTCGTTATGTATAGAGATCCATGTGTTCACATACCTTGGACTACATTTCCCTTTATTCATCCACATTCAAATCCTAGTTTCAATATAATGATTCTTATAGTGCATGTCAGCCTTCTTATTATGCTTGCGTACAACTTCATATCATTCATATCTTTTCCAACCATATGTTTGAGTTTCCTTACATTATATATCATTGCATCACAATGTCATCTCCATTGAATTATAATCTATTATGCGTGTATGCTTTATAATCCTATTGATGCCTCAAAGATTTATCTTAACATGATCATTGTATCTCATGCAATACCACAATTCCTAAGAGTCATCCTTTTTCCTTGATTATCCTTCATACCTCTACATTACCTTGTATCTTTCTTGCATTACGATATTGATTTGTCACTTAAGACTCAAACTCATTTGAATCATGTATACCTCAAGCATTTTCGAATTCCAATTTTCATAATATATATTAGGAAAGTTTCATTATCTGACTTCATTTTCAGGGTCAACTTCTATTATCCTTTGTTCCACTCCTTCATATGAACATAACATCATTCTTCCTTAACCAATTTATAAATTGTACTTGAAATTGTAAAACTTAAAACTAGATTCTCCTCAAGTATTTTTCAATATTAATACTAATATCACTCTCAGCTTACAACTTCCTTTTTATAATCACATCACTTACTGCTTGCTTTAACGAGATCTAGAGCAAAACTTCTCTTGAGTATTTCCTTGGGAATATCTATCTTAAACTTATGTCTCACAGCATGTGATCCCTTAACTTGTGATTTAGCCGTTAGGCTTCTCAGCAAGTTTTAAAAATTTTACGTTTCATACTTGCTGTGTATGATTAGAATCTCTTCTCAAAGATGTTTATGTATTCTTAAAACACTTACTCTTAAAGATATATAAATACATACTCATCCATTCAATCCCTAACTCATCTTCATAGGTTTCTAGGGTGTAACACAATTAGCCTCATGTTGTTATTAACTTTTGTCATTTTATTGTATCAAAACAGATATTACAAATTCTCGTAATGATATTCTATATAAACTGATTTTCTATACCAGTCTCGTAATTCTTCCTTCACACTTTCATTATTTGGTATCTCATCTCAATATAGTCATTTCAAGAATCTTTCAATTTTCTTTTAATTATATGCCTATATATAAGGCAATAAAGAAGTTTTTCAATTCATTTGGGTAAACATTCTCCGAAATATTTAAAACTCTCATATAACAAAACACAATGACTAATAACCAGAATTCAATTTGTAAGCTCATTATCGTGTCACTCCCATTTTACTCATGTATCATAGGCGTGAGGTATTCAGAGTAGTATAACGTTGGACAGTCAATGCTAAAGTACTGTAGCTATTAGAAATTTTCTCATCAAAGCTATTTGTCTGCATTCAAAGTCACCACATCAATCATTCTCAACCAGTGGTTTCCCTTCTAGATATATATCATGAGTTCCATAAGTATAGGTACCTTCTATTTTCTTGTCATACACACTAAGCCAGATTAATACTTTGATCTCATGTCATCTTTTGACTTTTATCAACATTCATAAAATTCCACCTCAAAACATCATTTCCATACAGTGTAATAAATTCATGATACATATACCACTCCACACATAAGTTGCTACTATCTACAACTTTCCTCAAATTTATTGTCATCCCTATCCAATTATCTTCTTTGTCTTATACTCTAATAATTTTATTGACTTTCGGTATAATTAACTACGAAAACAGCCCAGCTTCCTCAACACTTTATTCTTGCAATCCTTACTGAATCAAAATTTTATATTCCCCATATTCCATAATTTAACTTCATTGGGTTATATTTGTGCCCAACTATTACCTCATAGTGTCATAACATCACTGAATAATCCCCTTCATGCTTAAATTATAATCATTAACGTAATCACATTATCCATTCCGAATGTCATTTATAACCTTATTGCTTCCTTCTATAACCTTCCTCAATAATTATATTACCAATTTATCCCTATCATACTAAAGATTCCCATATACCTTCAGTTACTTAAACAACCATTTTATAATACATTCTAGTCATATACTTTTAAAAGCCAAACTATTTACTTCTTTGTACAGATAACTATTATCTCTTTTACACTACATCTACTTAGAGTTAAAGTAGCACAAAAATTTTACAAAAATATTACATGTATTAGGATCCTCATTCTAATATGATCTTATCGAAAAATTCTAATAAGAGTCCTTCTTAAGATCCTCTTCTGGGTTCTCCTCCTTCTGTGATTTTCTCATTTGCTCCTCAATCTAGGCTTGTTGTATTCTCTTACATTCTTCATCACTCACCGGTGCAGCATTTCTTCCACAATCGGGAGGAAAATGTCGTACAATGTTCACCCCCTTCCTAGGATGAATATATCCCCTTGCAATTGCCTTCCTCGTCCATTCATTATGGTAATCTTCAGATTGTTTCAAAAGAAAATCTCTTTCAGTTTTCGGAGTATCGGAGCTACTCTCACTTTCAAAATTCTCGCTATTCTCAAAACTTTCTTTATTACGAACCCGCTCTACTAAGTTTGAAGGAATTCTATTATCAGGAATTCGAGACGCACCACCTTCCGAATCACCTAGATCAGGGCACCATTTGCTTCTAGTCGTAGAATCTAAAGAACCCTCGCTATCACTATGAGAGGTATCGAGACTACCACCTCTTTTAGACATGGTGTGTATGTCACTAGTGTACTATAAAACCTATATGCAATCAAATAGTAATTGGTTATTTATTTATGCATCTCAAAAGTAGGTAGATTTCTATATGTAGATGCATACATTCTATTAAATCTAACTTAACTTAACTTAACTTATCTTAACTTAACTAGACTTGGGGCCACGCAGTGTCAGTGTGGATTTCTTAAAACAACCTTAAAATCAAAAACTTTAAAATCCAAACCTTTAAAACCAAAATCTCTGATCTTTAAACCATGCTTTGATACCAATCTAAATTGTCACGACCCGAAACTCCCCATCAGGCCCGTGACAACCGCCGCGAGGCATCGACAAACATTCTTCACCCCGAATGTCGATCGAAACCTCGCAAGGCTCTCGTATCAGCTTTGGCACTTCCCCAGTGAGCAATAGTTATCAAATATCAAAATTCGAAGGATTACAAATCATTTCTAAATCAGAACATAACATATTGTTTTCTGGCTCACTGTGGCATTTTCGTCATTTTTGTCGAAAATCTCGAAACTTGCTAAAAATGTAGTAGGTAAGCAAAAAATATATATTTAATGATTTAAAAACAAATTAAGTATCTAAAACATTCATTTGAATTGAAAATTTGACCATTTGAATATAATAAAAATATTCAATAAAATAAATTATTTTCTTGTAAAATAATTTTCATAAAACTATCAGTACATAATTCTTATAGCGTAAAAGTTATTATATTCATATATACTATAAAGCAAATAACCAAAGCATAAAATTTCTTTTACAGTGACACGTGGGCCCACATCTAACCAAAATGCATCGAAAGTTTGAAACCTACAACTTTTACCGATTCGAGTCCAAATGAAGGTCCTTGTCAAAGTCAGCTAACTATGGAATTCCTTGAGCCTGAAATGTGAAGAAATAAGGGTGGTGAGATTATAAAATCCCAGTGAGTAAACAGATACCATCTAAACTATCTAAAGTCGAGTAAATGAAAACAATTGAAATAAGTCATCATATTTTAATTTCATTACCTTTCAACTCATTTCAACCAAATAAAATCAATCCATATAAATCGAGTAATCAACTTGGCTTATGAATTTCTTAAAACTTTGGCTTGTGCCAAAACTCATACTCGATGATACCTTGCGCAGGGCATCCAATCGAGTCCGCCAAGGCTGTTAAAATTTTTGTATACACTTAAAATATATTTTTAGTTTGAGAAAAATACAACCGTTCCTTGGCGTTGGCTGAGTTCCCCTTCACGTGGTGGTTTGACGTGAAGTGAACCCTAAGCTTTACCCTAGGAGATACCCTACACGCCTTTTCGTTCGAGGTAAGAATATAATGGAGTTTACCGTACCCCTCTAATAGGCTGGTCCACGGAACCCCCTCTGCAGTGAATAATTAATATATACTCCACCAATCAATAAAATTCATTCTAGCATGACATGGCAATTTATCGTAACCTAGCCTCTCAAGGCTGAATACTCAGTACAAATAATTCTAACACCAAAATCAGTTTAGCCATTCATGCTCATATATTGTCATAAGCCATTCAATTTAAAACCATAAATTTACAACACAAGCAGACAGTCTCCAATTACTCTATTTTCAAAACCAATATTCGATTTTTTCAGAAAATTTATAAAATCATTTTATAAAATCGTAATTTATCCTAAAACATAGCAATTTACCATTTAAACCCATTTTCCATAAAATCACACAATTGTATAAAACTATTCTAGGTAATTAAGACGATAATAAGTTCACTCACAATTCTAGGAGTTGATGTACTCCTAATCCCAATCTCCAAGCACAATCTCTGGACTTTTACCAGTGTACTTTGCTCACCACCTATCCACAATGTACAATACATAATTCACCACATCAATACTTGACCATTATAAAATCAATTCAGGCTCGGTATATATGCATGATATAATATACAACTTATCCGACTACCGCTTAAATGCAGTGCTGACCTAATTCGGCATATTATCTCCAATTTAACTCCAAATCAATTCTTCTCACTTTCTACACTCCAATTATACTTAAATTACCTTAGTGACTGTGAATGAGATTCAATTTATCAGTCTCGGTAGCAAATTACGAAAATACCCCTAATGGGTAAAAATTTATATTTTTACTCCGAAAATTTTCATTATTTTTCTAGGCTCATAATTCATCATTATTCATCATAATTCCTCAAATAAACATCAAGATCAGCAGCCAATATTCCCCTAGAAAATTCGGCCAATAATGGTAATGGAGGAAAATAAATTCTTTTCTTGTTGTTTTGTTCCTAAATATGCTAAACTAACTAAAAACACTAACATAGTCTAAAATCAAATTATTCCAACAACAATTCCTCTTCCATACCCATTTTTCAGAGTTGAATTCATCATGATAACTCAATATTCAATCATGGAAATGAAGAACAAAAGCATGGGTAAGCTAGGTATCAAGGAGAATTAAAGAAATTCTAACTTACCTAGCTTGTTTCCTTGATTTCTTCACTTTTTCTTTAAATTTCCTCCTAGGTTTTCTTGTTTTTCCCTTTTTTCTTCCTTTGTTCTTGTTGCTGGTTGCCTAGGCCGAAGATGGTGAGAGAATTGGGGATTTCATGGGCTGATTTCTATAAAAAATAATAAAATAATCAAGCATGCCAAGTGTCACATACTTATTGGCCCAATTTTTTTTAACTTTTTGACTTTTTCTTCTTAATTTTTCACCACAAATATTCTGGTATTTATCCAATCTTACCGCAATTAAAATCCCTTGGTCTTGACAAGTGCTGTGGTGAAAAATTTACCGATTTGCCCTCGAGGTAAGAAAATTACTATTTTGCCCCTATACTCCGAATTATACCGGAATTAAAATTTTCACTTCTAAACCTCAAATCATACTCCAATAAGTCAAATTATACTCCAATGAGTCAAATGGAGCCAAAAAAATCTTTTCTAAAATTTTCATTTTGTCCCTAGGTGACAAATGACCATTTTGCCCATAGATAGCGAAAATTTCGGTTTGACTACAAATTGATCTTCGAACTCCGAATCACCATATTAAACCATTCTGAGACTTTAAGATTCTTAATTTCATCGTAAATTCTCTTTTTGATCTAGTTCGAGGCTTAAATAAATTTTGTTGTACCTCTAGGTATAATACCGACTTTTGTAAATTTTTCGGGACTCTCCTAGCATGCAAACATGCTATCCATAACATGTATGTCATGACAAATATTTTTATAGAGTCGAGCTTGTCATCTTCTCCCCCACTTGGATCAACCATATGATCCTTCTTGATGACTGATTTCGACATTCGACTAAATATTAATATTTTAATATTATTTTATTAATAAAATATTATTTTATTCTAAAAATTTTATCTCGTCTCCTTGGTACCCAAAATTTCTTATTATGCCTCACTTGACTTCTGAATCGCCTTTTATCTCACAAATTCTCCTCCGATAAAATTATTATTATTTTATTGTTATTTTCTCACTTACGGAATATTTTATCCTAAACTACTCCTTTAATCTTTTATCACTTTTAAGCATTTTAATTGACCTCAATTTGCATTCGATCAACTTTATTTATCACCATATCAAAGTATAGGGTATTTCAAAAAATCAAATACTCTAACCCTATTAACTACCCAAATAATTTTAAAAATTATTATCGTAACCCTAACCCTAATACATTCTGACCGTCCTATAATTACCCTAACCTATTTAAATACTTGATTAGATAAAAAAATTATTAAAATCTTCTTCATGGGCACTCAATTACCTAATTAACTATGCTAATCTCGTAACTTCTCTTTATATTTATATGTTATAAGTTTAGATAAACAAAGGTATATATATTGTAGTTAATAATTTTATAAGTTATAATTTTTGTAATGTTAACACAAACTAAGAAGTAAATATGTTTATATTTAAAGTACATATACACACACACACACACGCATACATCAAAAATATTTTAATATATATATAATAGTAATTATATTTTTTATAAATGAATCTAATATAAATATAAAGTACATATATTAAAAAACATTACAAGTTAATTAATAATTATAGTTTTATGAATTAATTTAATTAACTATACAGGTTTTGTCCTTAATTACATAAAATTAAAAAAATAATTAGGTTTTAGAACTATTCTAATCTCACAACTTCTCTTTAAGTTTATATAAGTTTATATAAACAAAGTTATATATATTATAATTAATAATTTTATAAATTATAATTTTGTAATGTTAACACAAAATAGAAAGTAAATATGTTTATATTTAAAATATATATATACTAAAAATATTTTAGTTATATATAATTCTAATTATATTTCTTATAAATTAACACAATATATAAACCATATATATTAAAAGACATTACAAGTTAATTAATAATAATAGTTTTATGAATTAATTTAATTAATTATATGGATTTGTTCTTAATTTCATGAAATTAAAAAAAAACACTTAAGTTCCAAAACTATTCTAATTTCAAAAGCTTTCTTCAAGTATATATATTATAAGATTATATAAATAATGGTATATATATTATAATTAATGATTTTATAAGTCATAATTTTTGTAATGTTAACACAAAATAGAAGTAAATATGTTTATATTAAAAGTGTATATATATATATATATAATAGTAATTTTATTCCTTTATAATATGA
This sequence comes from Theobroma cacao, assembly GCF_053813885.1. Classification (NCBI taxonomy): domain Eukaryota; kingdom Viridiplantae; phylum Streptophyta; class Magnoliopsida; order Malvales; family Malvaceae; genus Theobroma; species Theobroma cacao. Next base: position 34,325,025 of record NC_142647.1, on the reverse strand, counting down.
TATAATATTCATATTATTTAAACATAATTAACAATCTAATAATTTTTTAATTTAAATATATTAATATTATCATATTAATGAGTAAAGTAACCATACTTATCATATATTTGTTAGTTTTTAACCAAAAAAAAATTGCTTGCAAAGTTGGTAAAAATTGAAAATTTTTAATTTAATTATTAAAATAATAATAAAATATTTATAAATGGTAATCGGGTTCGGGTAACGGGTACCCAAGGGGTGGTACCCGAACCCTACTCGAATTTGTTACGTGTCACGACCCAGTACTTCCTTCGAGCTCGTGACAACCGTAGCGATATCTCGATAGACATTCGTTACCCAGAATGTTAACCGAAACCTCGTAAGACTTTTGCATCAATTTTACATCTCCCCTGTGAGCAATAGTTACTAAATATCATGTTTTAAGGGAATATAAACTATTTTTAAATAAAAAACAAACAAAAAGTAATTTCTGCCACACAGGGGTATTTTGGTTATTTTTTTCTAAAAATTTTGAAACTTGGTGAAAATGCAGCATACGATTGAAAAATATACATTTCTTATCTAAAAATAATTTTAGTAATCTAAATCATCCATTTAAAATGAAATTATGACTAATCAAACTAAATAAAAATATTAAATAAAATATTCTATTTTCTTATAAAACAATATTTATAGAATCTTGCATAAACAATTTTTGTAGTGTAAGAGCAAAATAAATTTATATATATAATAGCACACTAAACCAGGTATACAAAAATATTCTACAATGACATGTGGGCTCCAAAATAATCGAAAATATACAAGACTGTAGACCTTCGATTTCTAAGGATGCAAATCCAAAAGCAACCCTCAACAAAATCGACTATCTACAGATTGTCCTGAGCTTGAAATGGGTAAAAAGAAGGGGTGAGTTTTTATAAACCCAATGAGAAAGCAAAGTTCATCTACAACATCTAAAGCCGAGTAAATGGAGACAGTTAAATCATCCCATCATAATATGATTCATAACATTTAAAACTCATTTCAATTCATATAAAACAATTACATTTCATCGAAATAATCAACGAGGCTTATGATTCTCTTAAAAACTTGGCTTGTGCCAAAACTCATACTTGGTGACACCTTGGCCCGGGCATCAAACCGAGTCCGTCAAGGATGTTAAAACGACATATACCCATAAAACATATTTTTACTTTTAAAATATAGCAATTTCTTGGCGTTGGCTAAGTTTCATCCTTACGTGGTGGTTCGGCGTGAAGTGAACTCTAAACTTACCTTAGGAGATACCCTCCGTGCCTCTCGTACTAAGGTAAAATATAACGGGGTTTATCGTGCCCTTCTAATAGGCTAGTCCACGGAAACCCACCCACTGCAATAAGCTAATCAAATGACCCACCAAATCAATAAAAATTTTGACAACATGACATGGCTAATATAATATTACCCAGCCTGTCAAGGTAAAACAAAATAGTTTATATAATCCATAAACCATAAATCCAGCCATTCATGCCATCACATTGTCATAAGCCATCAATTCAAATCATATGTCAAAACATATATATAAAACAAGTATATAGTCTCCACTTACTCAATTTCCAAAATCATCATTGAATTGCAAAACAATTTATAAATCTCATTCATTTAACCAACACTTCAATTTTAAAACATAATAATTTACAATTTAAGTTCATTTTTCTTTAAAATCATAAAAACAATTATAAATTACTTTAGATAGTTAAGATGATCGTCTGATTACTCACAATAGCAGGAGTTTGGAGTACTCTATTCTTGGTGCTCGGGTATGATATCTTTACCCTTATTAGAGGGCTCACCACCTATACATAATACACGACACGTAATTCAATATATTTGTGCCAAACTATTATAAAACTATTTCAGGCACTATATGAATTCATGAAATTAAATGAGAATTGTTCGAATAATCACTTAAAAATGGTGTCCTACGTGGGTTCAATTATGATCGGACTGAATTTTTATTCGACCTAACTCGAACTATACACTGTTGAATTAACTAAAACATCCGATTCAACTTCAAATATATTCATTACACTTCCAATATTCCAAATACACCAAAGTACCTCAATGAGCTTGATTGTGACTTAATTCATCGTAATCGAAATTCATTTCGATTCCGAACTAACGTGCTAATCAGTGTTAACACAGTCCAATAAATCCATCTACATCATTAGGAATCAAATCTATCATCAACATGTCATCTATAAAATTCGACCAAAGAGGGTTGTTGAAGGGCATGTGATTTTCTTGCTTGTTTTTCATGCCAAACATCATCAAACAACTAAAAACACTAATATATCATGAAATCTAGTAAAATCCATCATCAAAACCTCTCTCCCTATGTTCGGCCAGCAAGTATTCCCTCATGGAAACTTGTGTTTCATCCATAGAAAATGAAAAAGAAAGCATGGGAAAGGTAGATCTTAATCTAAAATTGAAAAATCTTACCTTGGATTGCTTTGTTCTTTGAAATTCAACAAATTTCTCTTGAATTTTCCTCTCTAGGGTTTGTTTCTATTCTTTTCTCTTTGTTCTTTGCTTTGGCCGACCATGAAGAGTCAAATGGGAGAGTTTATAAAGGAAATTATAAAAATATTAAAGCTTGACATGTGTCACCATGTGATTGGTCCATGTTTAAAGCTTAACAATTAAGCATTTTCTCACCACCACATGTAATCTCTTAATTATCCAAAGTATAAAATAATAATAGGTGAAATTCGTGGGCTTGACAAGTGTTATGGTGGTGTAAAATTTTAAAAATTCCAATTACATCCTCGTGGACAAGTAAAATGACTATTTTGCCCTTATGTTCGAAAAAATGTTGAAATTAAAATTTTTCATTTCTCAAATTCAAATCATGCTCCAATTAGTCAAACTTGGTCAAAAATTTCGTCCAACATTCCCATTTTGCCCTCGGGTGTCAAAATGACCATTTTGCCCCTACGTTGTGAAAATTCTTAATTTGACTTCAAATTAATCCTCAAACTCCGAATCACCATATTCAGACATTCTAAGGTTCAATAACTCTCAAATATATCCTAAAATCTCTATTCAAACTAGTTCAAGGTTTTAATCGACTTAATTGTATCACTAGGTATGATATCGATTTTTAACGATTTTTTGAGGCATCCCAGTATGTAGATATGCTATCAAGTACATGAATGACATGAAAAGTATATAATAGAGTAGGGCTTGACATTACGAGTAGTGATTTCACTACCCGAACCCGTCCCAAACCCGGTTATAGGGTACCCTAACACTATATAATCGGGTTGAGTATCCGCTAGTACCCTATAACCGGGTACTCATTGCCATCCCTAGCCTTTGACCATCGCTTGTGAATCATGTGCCTTATTCATTTGAAAATGGTTTTGAAAATTTTCAAAAACTCTCACCATTTTTTATATAAATCAATCTTTGATAATTTTAGAAATATTTTACATAAATAAAGGTGTCTTCCAATATACTTTTACTTAATAAAAGACAAAAAAAATTCAAAAAAGTTTTTGAATTATTTAAGAAAATTCAAATAAGTCTTTACTTTTCAATTGCATACTATCAAGTTTTTATCTTTTTTTTTTGGATCAACTAAGCTTTTTTGACTAATGGTTGATTAATTTTCATTAGTCAAAATGAAATACCCCATACTTTGATATGGTGATAAATAAAGTTGATCAAATGCAAATTGAGGTCAATTAAAATGTTTAGAAGTGATAAAAGACGAAAGGAGTAGTTTAGGATAAAATGTTTCGCAAGTGAGAAAATAATAATAATTTTATCGGAGGAGAATTTGTGAGATAAAAGGCGATTTGGAAGTCAAGTGAAGCATAATAAGGTATTTTTGGTACCAAGGAGACAAGATAAAATTTTTAGAATAAAATAATATTTTATTAATAAAATAATATTAAAATATTAATATTTAGCCGGATGTCAAAGTCAATCAAGAAGGAGGATCATATGGTTGATCCAAGTGGGGGAGAAGATGACAAGCCCGACTCTACAAAAATATTTGTGATGACATACATGTGGTGGATAGCATGTTTACATGCTACGAGAGTCTTAAAAAATTTACAAAAGTCGGTATTGTACCTAGAGGTACAATAAAGTTGATTTAAGCCTCGAACTAGATCAAATAGAGAATTTACAATGAAATTAAGAATTTTAAAGTCCCAGAATGGGTTAATATGGTGATTCGGAGTTCGAGGATCAATTTGGAGTCAAATTGGAATTTTCGCTATCTAGGGGCAAAATGGTCATTTGCCACTTGGGGACAAAATGGAAATTTTTAGAAAATATTTTTGGCCCCATTTGACTTATTGGAGTAAGATTTGAGGTTTAGAAGTGAAAAATTTTAATTTCGGTATAATTTGGAGTAAAAGGGTAAAATGGTAATTTTACCATTCGGAATCGAAAATTTAATTTTTTGAAAGGATTTTGATCAAATTTAATTATTTGGAGTGTGAAATGAGTATGAGGAGTGAAAATTATGCATTATGGAAAATTTTCAATTTTTGGGGTAAAAATGTAATTTTTGAAAAGTTCGGGGGCAAAAGTGTAGTTTTGAAAAATTTGCTCCACCAAAACTTTGGAAAAATCTGGAAATATCACTTAAGACTTGGATAAGTCAAAGGGAATGCATGGTGAAAGAAAATAGGACAAGTGGATGGCTAGAAAAAAGAAATGAATTAATAAAATATTTAAAATATGAATAAAATAATATTATTTCATTAAACAATAAAAATGCATAAAAAAAATCAGCCCACCCATTCTTCTTCTTCAACATTCGGCCAAGCAAGAAACAAGAGAGAGAAAGGAGAAAACAAAACCCTAGAGAGAGAAAATCAAAGAAAAAGTGTGAATTTTCAAGGAAATTAAGTGAAAAAGGTGAGATTTTTTCTATTAAGCTTGAGTTTTCTTATTCCCAAGCATTTCTCTTTATTTTCCATGATTAAATTACATGTTTTCATGATGAATTCAATTCTGAAAAAATGGGTTAGGAGAGAGAAAGTTGTTGGATTTATTTGATTTTAATTTATGTTAGTGTTTTTAGTTAGTTTAGCATATTTAGAAACAAAACAACAAGAAAAGAATTTATTTTCTCCCCCAACCATTAATGGCTGAATTTACCATGTAGTGAGTGAGGATGAGTTTGATTTTATTCTAGGAGAATTGGTTAAGGAATAATGAATTATGAGCCTAGAAAAATAATGGGAATTTTCGGAGCAAAAATACGAATTTTTACCCACTAGGGGTATTTTTGTAATTTACTATTGGGACTGATAATTTGCATCACACTGAGGGACATTAAGTTAATTTGGGTGCAATTGAGGTATAGAAACTGAAAAGAATTAAATTGGAGTTTAAACGAACCCGTTAGGAATTTAATCGGGTGATAAGACGAATTAGGCTAATACCGGATTTAGATAGTTATCAGTGCATTTTTGCATTCCATATCATGCATTGGTAGTCCAAATTAGTTTAATTTTGATTTAGTACCAACTTAGTGAATTCTCGATTTTGTACTGTGTCAAGGTGGTGAGTCCTCCAATAAAGGCAAGAAAATTACATCCGAGGACCAGTAGACAGAGTGCTTCGAAAGTCTGCATTCTATACATTGTGAGTAAACTTATTATCATCTTAATTATCTAGAGTAGTTTTATACAACTATGTGATTTTATGAAAAATGGGTTTAAATGGTAAATTGTTATGTTTTAAGGGAAATTGTGATTTTATAAAATGATTTTATAAATTTTCTGAAAAATCAAATATTGGTTTTGAAAATAGAGTAATTGGAGACTGCTAGTTTGTGTTGCAAATTTATGGTTCTGAATTGAATGGCTTATGACAATAAATGAGCATGAATGGCTAAACTGATTTTGGTGTTATAATTATTTATACTGTGTATTCAGCCTTGAGAGGCTAGGTTGTGATAAATTGCCATGACATGCTAGAATGAATTTTATTGATTGGTGGATTATATATTAATTATTTACTGCAGAGGGGGTTCCGTGGACCAGCCTATTAGCGGGGCACGGTAAACTCCATTATATTATTACCTCGAACGGAGAGGCGCGTAGGGTATCTCTTGGGGTATAGCTTAGGGTTCACTTCACGCCAAACCACCACGTGAAGGGGAACTCAGCCAACGCCAAGGAACGGCTGTATTTTTTTCAAACAAAAATATATTTTAAGTGTACACAAAATTTTAACAGCCTTGGCGGACTCGGTTAGATGCCCTGCGCAAGGTATCACCGAGTATGAGTTTTGGCACGAGCCAAAGTTTTAAGAAATTCATAAGCCAAGTTGATTACTCGATTTTTATGGATTGATTTTATATGGTTGAAATGAGTTGAATGGTAATGAAATTATAGTATGATGATTTATTTTAATTGTCTCCATTTACTCGACTTTAGATAGTTTAGATGGTATCTATTTACTCACTGGGATTTTATAATCTCACCACCCTCATTTCCTCACATTTCAGGCTCAGGGAATTTCGTAGTTAGCTGACTTGAACACGGACCTTCATTTGAACTCGAATCGGTAAAAGCTGTAGGTTTCCAGCTTCCGATGCATTTTGGATAGATATGGGCCCACGTGTCACTGTAAAAGAAATTTTATGCTTTGGTTATTTGCTTTATAGTATATATGAATATAATTATCTTTTGCGCTATAAGAATTATGTACCGATAGTTTTATGAAAATTATTTTACAAGAAAATAGTTTATTTTATTGAATATTTTTATCATATTCAAATGGTCAAATTTTCACTTCAAATGAACGTTTTAGATACTTAATTTTTTTTTCTCATTAAGTATATATTTTCGGCTTACCTACTACATTTTTAGCAAGTTTCGAGGTTTTCGACAGAAATGACGAAAATGCCCCTGTGAGCAAAAAAAAAAAATGTTATGTTATGATTTGGAAATGATTTGTAATCCTTCGTATTTTGATTATTTGATAACTATTACTCACCGGGGAAGTGCGAAAGCTGAAACGAGAGTCTTGCGAGGTTTCGATCGACATTCGGGGTGAAAAATGTTTGTCGAGGCTTCGCGGCGGTTGTCACGGGCTAGATGGGGAGTTCCGGGTCGTGACACAAAATTTCAACTATCATTTTATACTAACGTGGCATTGACATGGGAGGTGAAAAATGCCATATGATCATATCATCATGTTATATCAGCATGTAATGTTATTATTCATTATGATATTGTAACATGTCAAGTTAATGCCATATGACATTTTGACTAAGTCAACCATTAGTCGTAAAAGCTTACCTGACTAAAAATAAAAGTATAAGCGCTTATCTAGCTCAAAATAAAAGAATAAAGGCTTGATTGAACATAATAAAATAATAAAGACTTATTTAATTTTTTTGAATGTTTAGTGGTTTGTGTTAGATATTATGCCACAATAAAAAAAATGTTAAAGTTGATTGAAATTGCATGATAAATTATGCTTTCAACAAGTTATTATTGTTTGATTACTCAAACACATTTTATGCAAAAGATTTTCAAACCAAATGAATGCACAATATCCGATGACATTATTTTGGTCATGTGCCTGTATTCTTTTTTCATGATTGCTATTAAAACCAAGTCTTTGAACTTTGAAAATAAGTTACATTTCACACTCATATAGATAGATCTCATCAAAAACACTTCTACAACTAAAACACTCTAATAAAATTTGCTATGAATCTATTAAGATTATACACCTCATCTTTCCTTTATCGTTACTAGGTATAAAGCACTTTACTTGAGATGAAATTAGATTATAGCGTTTGTAGTCACATTGAAATGATGTATTTTAACTCACTGAACTCAAGACTTGACGAAATATTAAGCATTGAGTCGAGGCTATAAGGTTATATCATAGGTGAGTAACTTTTGTATTTTGGGCTTGAATCCGATCCTTATTAAATTTCCAACATAGCTACGTTATATTCCAAAATAATCTTAAATTTCTATATCACATGATGAAACTTTTATACATATTTGTATCTTAATGGCTCATATAATTAATAAGGTTTATATTTGATGCACTAATAGTATATAGTTTTTATACATTGTTTGTTCACCAAATGCTACCACTTTATTAATGAGGTAAAATTATAAATCTTTAAGGAATTATAAATTTTCTTTAAAACATATAAATTTTTTTTATTTTTCTACCGTTCTTTTTCTTGTTCCCTTTTTTTTTTTCTCTCTTCATCTCAATCATCTCCTTCTTATATTAAAATTAGGTTTTCCATTTAAACAGGTATGCAAATTGGATCACTACTTTGAATTGTGCTTTGAAGGGTATGAAAGGCTATTCTGGTGTTGTGGCCCTTACTGGAATGGATATAGGAATTGTTTGAGAATGGTTTTTGCCATTGCTGGCTAATTTTTTTTTGAGTATATGGGGTGGTTTGATCTATTTTTGTTCTTGACTATTATGAAGTTGTCTTTTTGTGTTACTGTCGGTTGGTTTTTAGGGTGTTCTCTTTGCCTAGTGTGCCTTGGGCTTTGGTCAAGAGTAGGTTGTGATGTATATGTTGATGTGTTTTCAAAATAAAAGATTGTCTCTTCATATGAAAAGCAATCTTAGCTCAAAAGTTATATCACATAGTGTGACATAGTGTGACTATTGAATTATAGAAGGTTTTTCGTATGAATAGTTATGTCTCGTGGTAAAGTGATATGTTAAAAAAACACTTCTAAATCTAAAGGTTATGAGACAATAAGAAAAAAAAATCACAATTTAAAAGTTTGGATATGAAAATTTATCTTTCATATAGTAGCTCAAAAATTATATCTTATGGAATGAATGGTTGTCTTTTCATAAGGTGATTATTGAAACAATATCTTTATCCAAGGATTGTGTCTTGCAAAATGAAAAGATATCTTTAGGACAAAGAGGTGCCTTGATCAAAAGGTTGTGTCATTGAGAAGAGACACATGTAAGCCTATATAAAAGACTTATTGCCAACCATTTTAAGACATAAAAAATAAATAAGATAAGAGTAGAAAAATCAAGAGCAAGAGAAATGCTATGTTTTGAAAATAAACATAAACACTTAAGTTCCCATTATCTATAAAAAAAGGTCCAAATTTCATATATTCTACTTGTTGTGGAAAGTAGGCTTTGAGGCTAAATAACTTTGCAAACCCTCGGGTGTATATAGCAGTCTATTCTAATAAAGTGTAAAAACGAAGTTAGACATTGGTTTTATTGTATCCCTAAGGCTATTTGCATAATTCCTTTTTTGTATACCGAGTGGTGGGGGTGAAACAAGTTTTAAAGATAACGTTTATTGAAAGGCTAGCCTTGAAGTCAATTTTGCCAATTCCTTGAATTTCATCTAAACCCCATCCACATCAACAATTTTAAAACTTATTTTTCATGCTATTAGAATTTAATGGCTTCCCTAAAAGAGATATACCAATGACGTTAAGCTAGATCATTTTGAATGAGGAAACTTTATTCATTGGCAAAAGTTGGATCGATTTGATGGTGACAAGGATGGTGATAAAATGGTTCTTTATTAGATTACAAAATAAGTTTTCTTTCCTTCCTTGTTATACATGATATTGTATTTGTTGTGCACAGAAAATATATATTGGTTGGAAAGAAATATTTTAGTATTTTCATATATGATTTTGATATGGATGAGGTCAATACTATGTCTTCTATAATTGACATACTTCTCCTGTCAAGGAAGGACACTAAGAAAACTTTAAAACATAAGGAAGAAAAAATGTCTCTCGAGGACCTTAGTAATCATTTTCGAATAAAAGAAGATTGTTATAACCAAAATGAAGTCACAAACAAGATGAGAAGGATAAAGATCCTAAAGTATACAATTTTGAGTTGACGAAGGTCAATGTGATGGAAGGAAAAGCCATGGGCATGAGGCATTCCTATTTTACATTAAGGTATAATGATGCCAATATATAAATAACATCCAGGTCCATGTGATAGGTGGGCATGTGGCATTCCTATTATGCATTAAAGTATAATGATGTCTGTTAGCCTTGAGTTACATCATGTTTTGATTTGACAAAAAATTAAATGTTATCTTGAACTTAATATCAAGCATTTGAAATTGTCTATAATATATTTTTAATCCCTTAAGATCACATAATTGTTTGAAAAGCCATGCATCATTAGGAAATATCATTAAAGTTTTCAAACAATGCATACTTAACTAAGAAAAACCAAAAGCAAACATGCCTTGAATTATTATTTGATTGTAGGAATAAGGCAAGGAAGAAATAGTTGAAGATAAGCATTGAAAAGCTAAAGAAACCTCAAGACACAAATCAAGAGTCAACCCAAAAAAGCTCAAGTCGGTCTAAAGGTAGAAAACAAATAAAAATCTTGAAGTCTACAAAGCCATAGTCGACCTTGGAGTGGCTATAGTTGAACCTAAAGCAAAAAGCTCAAAAAAATGGAGAAAAACATAGCCATAGTCAACTTTGGCATAGTGGTAGTCTACCTTAGCTACTCTAATTCTTGAAAAAGGGAGAAATCAAGAGACATAGTCGGCTTTGGCAAAGCCATAGTTGACTACATTAGCCCAAACTTTCAAGAATCATATTCTTGGGAATTGGATCGAGTAGAGGAAGGTTATACTTGACCATGGAACCCTATTTTTGAGAAATTTAAAGAACATGGTTGACCCTAGAAGCATTGTAGTAAACCCTTAAGCTTTAGCAATGGTCATATTTGATTCAAACTTGTGTCTAACAGCTCTAAACTCCACACTAGCTATAAATAGACACCTTTGAGTCATTTGAAAGTAAAAGAAGACTTGAGATAAAGTTTCAAACCCTAGAAAGACCTCTAAAAGCTTATCCTCACTCTCTAACTTCATTTTAGTCTTCTATCAAGCTTTGAAAAGTCCTATACTTGCTTCATTCAAGTTGAAATTACTTCTTTCACTACACTTAAGCTTAAATTCCTAGCACCCATCCTTTGTAGAGGCATTTTCTTGCCAACCTTTGTACTCCATTGTAAAGGTTCTAGCTTAACTTTGAAAAGCTATTTGTGGGTTTATGATTGAGCCCATGAAAAATCGTTGTTGAAAGGTTTCGCTTGATCCCATGAAAAAGCATTGTAAGGTTTTCCTTTGATCTCATAAAAAGCTATTATGATGGTTTCATTTGATCCCATAAAAAGCTCATTTCCTTTAGTGGATTTGAAATTCCTTGGTGTTCCAAGGGAGTGGATGTAGGCACTAGAGAAAATCAAACTACTATAAAAATCTTGTGTCTTGTTTTTAATTTTTCTGCATTGTGATTTATTGCTTGCATTTAGTTTATGAAAATATTTTATCTTGATTTATTATTTATGCTTTACTTGCATTTGACTTAGGAAAATATTTTATGTTGATTTATCATTTGTTCTTTTCAATTTATTGTTGAAAACATGCTTAGGAAAATCACACACTTTGTTTTTGACACAAGAAGAAATTTTTTGTTGCAAAAGTCTTGATTCTATACTTGGCTTTCAAAAGAACTTTTAAATGCAAATTCACCCCTCTCTTGGTATATTGTTTATTGAGACTTCTACACCAACAATGCCAATATGTAAAAACGATCAAGGTCCATGTGATAAGTGGATATGTGGCTTTCCTATTATACATGAAGGTATAATGATGCCAATATGTGATAGGTGGGTGTGGAGGTTGTTTCCCTATTTTTAACAACTCTTTTAAACTTTATTAATTTAAAATAAAAAATAGGTGCTAGTTCTATGCCAAACATTAAACTTAATTAATGGACCAATCAACCATCAAAGAACCTTTTCTTGGTTGGATTGAAATCATGAGGAAACTATAATGAAAAAAAATAGTAATCTTTGATGTATAAAAATTCTTTAAAACAAAATAGTAGTCTTTGATATTAAAATTTTTTTTGAAACAAAATAATAATCTTTGATATTAAAAAATTCTTTGATTAACTTCTTCTTGTTACGTTGTAGAACTATTGATAACCTAATTGTTGGTAACTATTAGCATGTTTATTATTGCTTTATTTATTTCAAATTATTAGTTTAAGGAGTTTAATTTTCTGCCCTATAAAACCTTCGTTATTTAGCCACGTTTAGGCTAAACAAGAATATATATATATATATATATATATATATATATAATAAAGTTCTTAATAAATTTCTCTAGTGGGCTTTTGAGGTTGTTTTCCTATTAATAACTTAAACAAATGTGGTGCACATTCTATTGTGAGGCAATTGTCCTATTTAAAGCCTATTAGCTTTAAAATGATAATAGTTTTGATTATGACAAAATGATCAAATTTGCTTGAACATTATTTGAGTGATCCTTGAAACAATATAACTCTTATACATGTGCTTTTACATAATTACAAGCTTGATTGTTTTAAGTTGTGTGAATCCTTGAAGTTATTTAACTTTCACACACACACACACCTTATAAATGTCAACAAGCTTGAATGACTTAGTTGTATGAGTGTTAAACTCGCTTGAATGAGTTCTTTTCATCATCTCCCCAACAATTACTCTTGAGATGTTTGAAAATGCAAGATAGGTTAACAAGTGGTGGAGTTTATCTTAAGGCATTCAAAATTGATCAATCCCCATAACACCAAGCTTGATTCAAGTCAAGAAGCTTAGTCACAGCTTAATACTCAACTACAAGGAATGCATACTCGACTATACGCGCATAAATGTTGAGAAAATGAAGACTGTAGTCGAATACAAAACTTGGATACTCTATCCTTTGGTAGAATTCGTGCAAACTTGAAGAAACTTAGTCATAATCAACTACAAAGGAAGGCATAGTTGACTATTGAAGCTAGAAAATGAGAATGAAGAGCTCTCGGGTAGAGGATCAACTATAGGACTTATATACTCGACTATTGAAGCTTGAATTCAAAATTTTGAAAGCCATAGTCGACTACCAAGTGTCCATACTCAACTACAGATGACCATTGCACACAGACTTCAAGTGACAAATAGCTAGTTCCTTTTTGAAATCAAGTCCAACAGTTCTAAGAATCTTTCAACTATAAAAATGACCATTTGGAAGCATTTCAAAAATGCAAAAGAAGAGAGAAGAAGGTCAAACTCTTGAGCATCAAAATCTTGAAAAGAAAGAAAAAAAAAACAAGCAAAACCAAGTATTCTTGAGCTGAAAATTCCTTTGTGCTTTCACTTCAATCTTTGTACCCATTATTTAAGCATTTTTCCTCCTTTGTACTTAACTACCAAAATCTACCTTTTAGAGGCACTTTTGCTATTCCTTGTTTCCATCTTTGTAAAGATTCTAACTTAGACTTGAATAGTTAGTGTGGGTTATGCTTGCTTTTATGAAATTAAAGCAATTGTGGGTTATGCTTGCTCTCGGGAAAAGGAAAATATGGGTTGTGATTGCTCTTGTGAAAAGGCAATTGTGGGTTGCAATTAAGCCTAATAAAAAGCATTTATAAGGGTTGTGGTTGCCCTCGAAAAAAGCCGTTGTGAGGGTTTTGCTTGATCCCATTTAAAAGCATTTTTCATAGTGAATTTAAAACTCCTTAGCTTGCTAAAAGAAAGGATGTAGGCAATTGAGAAAGTTGAACCTCTATACAAATACTTGTATCTTCATTTTTACTTTAGTTTTGATTTGATACACTTTATTCCAAGAAAACCATTTTCATAAATTACTTGAAGTGTTCACTTACACTTTTCACTTTTGAGTTTTCATTCTCAATTAAACTTTCTCATAGCATTTTGACTTATTTATTATAGAAAAATTTCTTGAAAATGGTTCTTGATTGTGTTTTCATTGGTTTATATTCAAAGTCATGTTAATCATCTCAAAAGTGATTTTTCGCTTATATTGGATTGTGTAGACTTGCTTGAGATTGGCATATTCATCAAAGTTTTCCTTTAAACTTCTTTTACATGCCTTGAAAACTAGTTTCTGGTCTAGGATCACCTATACAGTCATTATAGTCTATTAGTGGGTTGTTCAAATAACTTTAAAGAGGTTTTGTGAAGAGGTATCACGAGGATAGTTGACTAGGGCTCTTTCATAGTCTACTATAGCACTTTGTTTCAAGTTAGAAAAGCTTTTAAAGTCTAATTTACTCCCCTTTTTGGACATTATTGTTACTTATTTATTGAGCTAAAATTTCTAACAAAGCCCATTCAACACAGCCCTTTGTGTAAAGAGTATAAGGTTGTAGTACCCCGTACTTTGATATGGTGGCTAATAAAGTTTATAGATGCCAATTAAGATTAATTACTGAGTTAAAAAGGTGATTCGAAAGTGAACTTGTGAAACGTCGACCTCTATAAACCCGTAACTAGCAGTAGATGCGATAACACGAACTAGGGGTAATTTCGTCATTTCTCATGGTGAGCTCTTGGAAGTAGCTCTCAAATGTTATTAAGGTCTAAATAGACCTAAGGAATAAATGAATGATGGTAAAAAATGAATGAAGAAGATAAAAATATCAATAATTTTCACGATAGGGGTAAAACAGTCATTTTGCATCTCGAGTCGAAATTTTTAAGTTTTTATGAACCCGAGTATTTCTAGACTCTTATGGACCTTGTCTTAGTGTCAAAGAAGTAAAAAAATTGTATAAAGGCAATGGAAAGACAAAATGACCTTGTTAAGGGCATTTTGATAATTACGTGAGAAAATGGATAAACATAAGGCATAAATATCTAAATTTCTAGCAACTTCTTCTTCTTCTTCTTCTTCTTCTTCCTTTCTCACGTTTTCTTACCTTCCATGGGAGCTTGCTTTGAAACCTCCATAGATTTTCTCAAGTTAACCCCAATTTTCATGCTTTTGTGTACCTTTTCGCAAAGTCCTTTGTGCTTTCTTACTCTTTCATCTTAAAACCCTCAAAAGCCTTTCCTTAATACTTTTTCTCAATAGTTGGACATTCTAGAAAGAGAAAGAGAGATTTTTCACAAGAATTCAAAAGCTTTTGAAAAGGAATTCGATTACAAAGCTACCAAGGTCCCAATGAGACCCCACATCTCCATTTGGACCATTAGTGGGAGTTGGAGTCGATTTAAGAATCAACAAAGACACTGTGAGTGAACTTGCACTAAAAATATTTTGGGAAATGTGTTGGTATTTGGATGAAGCATGTGAATGATTTTTATTTGATTGTTCCTTAAAGATTATGCATGGGAACAAGCCTTTATTAAAATGTTTTACATTATGAGTGTGCAATATGATGAATCCTTGTGCCTTATATGATGTTGATATAAATATATATGTTGCGTATTGATAGTTAATATTGTGTAACAAATATAACCATGCGTGTGAGCGATGTGGGGATGCACATGCTGGTGATGACAAGGTGCGAAAGTGTGGATAGTGATGTTGATGTGTGCGAGTAGGGAGCGCACACGATGATGTTGATGTGTGCGAGTAGGCAGTGCACACGATGATGTTGAAGTATGCGAGTAGGGAGTGCACACAATGATATTGCCTTGTGCGTGTAGGGAGTGCACATTGGCTAAGTGAGGTGGTGGTATTCGTGTTTATATATGTATATATACATGTGTAAGAGAAAGTTATGAATATAGTAGGTGGATGTAATGTATGTGAAATCTTGTATGTTGAACCTTGAAACCTTCTGTCATGTTTACTACCTTGCTTGGTTTTTGCCATATTTTCTACTTCTTTAACCTCACGGTTGATCATGGATTTTCAACATCAAGGGATTAGTTAATCAAGTTTGAAATGAGGGGTTTTAATAAGAATTAAACTAAATTGCATTGTTTTTGAATCTAAGTGCATCATAATTTTTAAACTTTCCTTATAGTCACTTGTTCCTTTTTTATGTTCACTCACTGGGTTTATACTCACATTTTTAAACTTCATGTTTTAGGTTTATGAGTAAAAGGTGACTGGATCCTAGGACTAGGTGACCCTCCCTATCCATTGTTCGGTAGGTTTGCCATGATACTAAGTGTTATCACCCACACCCAGAGTCACTCCGCTGACGTTCAGAGTCTTTGAATGTGTACATGTAAACTGGATGTGATTTGCTAAGAATTGTTTGACAAACTTTTTATGTATATTAAGATTGATGAATACCATTATGAGTATATACTTGGATTTTATGAATCAATTTCAATGAAGTTATTATTTGAACATTATGATTTATGGAACTTAAAAGGGAATATGGATGATAAAGGGGCTGACGTACAGGTTCATACGAGAAGGCTTGCTTGGGCTTAGTGGGCTATGCCCATTGGGCCCATGCGCTTGTCATGGCCCGAAAATTGGGATGTGACAAAGGTAACTCTTTTAACCTTTATTAAGTTAAAATCGAAAATAGCTGCTAGTTCCATGCCAAACATTAGATTTTATTAATGGACAAATCAACCATCACAGAACCTTTTCCTGGCTAGATTGAAGGCGTAAGGTAACTAAGTGATAGAAACTAGTTGTTTTTTATATTAAAAAAATTCTTTAATTAACTTCTCTTTGTTGCAGAACTATTGATAGTCTAATATTTGGTAACTATACCCACATGCTTATTATTTATCTATTTATTTCAAATTATGGGACAAAGTAGTCAATTAGTCCTTATACGCTATCAACTTGGTGGATTTAATCCATATATAATAACTTGTAAGAATTAAGTGTTTGTCTTTTTCAAAATTGACAATGTTGGTCCAATCATTAATGATGTTAAACTTTTTCTATTATCTATATTGACATGGTATGTAACTGTATTGATATAACATTGAATCAGATGACGTGGCTAGTGAATATGCATTTCATTTTGCATTTAATCAGTGATAACAATTGTATTATTTGAGAACAATGGAATTGATTCAATGATAAGGTAAAAATTTGAGGGAAAAGGAAAAGGCATTCCTTCGCATTTATTTAAGTTTCCCATCTTTGAATTCTAAATCACTACCAAAAACTAGCATTCATTATGTGCAAATTTAAAAAATGAGGTACATAATTTGATCTAAATGATTAGTTTAAAGAGTGTAATTTTCTACCTTATAGAACCTTCATTATCTAGCCTCGTTTGGGCCAAACAAGAAAATATATATAATGAAGTTCTTAATATATTTCCCTATTAGGCTGTGGAGGTTGTTTTCCTACTTTTAACCTAAACAATGTGGTACATATTCTATTGTGAGGGTGATTTTGTTATATAAAGCCCATTCAACACAACCCTTTATGGGAGGACAGTGTTTTTCGCTCATAAGTTATACAAATTTGGACAACATCGTGCACATTAACCAACCATACGTTGATGTACCTAGTCATCCCCAAATCTAGGTATTTAGCTGTCACGACCCGGTACTCTTTTCGAGCCCGTGACAATCATCGTGATGTCTCGATAGACAAACCCTACTTGGAATATCAACCGAAACCTCGCAAGGCTCTAGCATCAGTTTTTCGCCTCCCCTGTGAGCAACAGTTACTAAATATCATGTTTTAAAGGAATATAGATGATTTTCAAATCAAAGACAATCAAAAAGTAATTTCTACCGCACAAGGGTATTTTGGTCATTTTTACCCAAAAAATTCAAAAACCTATTAAAAATATAGTATATGAATGAAAAATATACATTTCATATAAAAAAATAAATCTAGGTGTCTATATCATCTATTTAAAGTGAATTTATAACTAATAGAACTAAATAAAAATATTGGATAAAATATTCCATTTTCATATAAAACAATATTTATAAAATTCTACGTAAACAATTACTGTAGCATAGTAACAAAATAAACTCATATACATAATAGCACACAGCACCAGGGTATACAAAATATTTTACAGTGCCATGTGAGCCCCAAAATAACAAAAATAAACAAGACTGTAGACCTACGATTTCTAAGGGTGCAAATCTAAAAGCAAACCCTCGACAAAATCGACTGTCTACAGACTGCTCTAAACCTGAAATGGGTGAAAAAAAGAGGGTGAGTTTTTATAAACCCAATGACTAAGCAAAGTTCATCTATAACATCTAAAACCGAGTAAATGGAGACAATTAAAGCATCTCTTCATAATATGATTCATAACATTAAAACTAATTACAACCCATATAAAATAGTTACATTTCATCAAAAATAATCAGCAAGGCTTATGACTCTTTTAAAACTTGGCTCGTGCCAAAACTCGTACTTGGTGACATCTTGCACCGGGCATCCAACCGAGTCCACCAAGATTGTTAAAATGACATATACACATAAAACATGTTATTACGTTTAAAAACATAGCCGTTCCTTAGCATTGGCTGAGTTTCACCCTCACGTGGTGGTTCGGCGTGAAGTGAACTCTAAACTACCTTAGGAGATACCCTCCGTGCCTCTCATATTAAGGTAAAATATAACGGGATTTACCGTGCCCCTCTAATAGGCTGGTCCACGAAAACCCGCCCACTGCAATAAGCTAATCACTTACCCCACCAAATCAATAAAAATTTCAGCAGCATGACATGGCTAATATGATATTACCCAGCATGTCAAGGTAAACAAAACAATTCATATATTCCACACAAACACAAATCCAACCATTCATGCCATCACATTGTCATAAGCTGTCAATTCGAACCATATGTCAAAACATATATATAACACAAGTATATAGTCTCCACTTACTCAATGTCCAAACCCAGGATTCAATTTCAAACCAAATTATAAATCTCATTTCATTTAACCAATACTTCAGTTATAAAACATAATAGTTTATAATTTAAATTTATTATTTTTTAAAATCATAAAAACGAGTATAAACTACTTTAGATAGTTAAGATGATCGTCTGTTTACTCACTATAACGGGAGTACTCCTACTCCTGGTCCTCGGGTACTATATCCTTACCCTTACCAAAGGGCTCACCACCTATACATAATACATAACAAGTAATTCAATATATTTGTGCCAAACTATTATAAAACTATTTCAGGCTCTTTATAAATGTATAAAATTGAATGAGAAGTGTTCGAATAATCACTTAAAGATGATGTTCTACGTAGGTTCAATTGTTGTTGGATTGAAATGGTATTCGACCTAACTCACACTATACACTGTTTAATTAGCCAAAACATCCAATTCAACTCCAAATAGATTCATTGCACTTTCGGTACTCCAATAACTCTGTATACCTCATTGGAAATCAATTCTAAGTCCATTTACCATAATTTTCTCATTATCGTTCAAGTCGTTTACCAAAGGAACTATACTTTTCGATAACCGTTTTCGATATCCGACATCACGAATCATCAAATACGGGCTAGATAATATGAAATATGACAAAATTCATCTTCAAAATATTCCCTATAGAATTCGACTAATTAGGGTTTGATAAATAACATGTTGTTTTCTTGCTTATTTTTCACACCGAATATCACAAACAACTAAAAACGCCTAGATAACATGAGATCTAGCAAAACCCATCCTCAAAACCTTCCCCCCTTGATTCGGCCAGCATGCTTCCATCATGAAAACTTGATATTCAACCATAGAAAATGAAAATGAAAGCATGGGTAAAATAGATCTTAAGCTAAATCGCGAAATCTTACCTCCGATCGTTTCATTTTTCAAAAATCCAATGAATTTCTCTTGAATTTTTCCTCCTTAGGGTTTTTCTATTCTTTCCCCCTTTATTCTTTGGCTTGGATGGCAATGAGAGAGTGAATGGGAGAGTTTATGTTGAGTTTATAAAGGAAATTATAAAATAATAAAAACTTGACACATGGCAACATATAAATGGTTCACATTTAAAACTTAACTAATAAGGCTTTTCCTTTCCACCACATATAATCCCATAATTATCCAAAGTATAAAATGATAATAGGTGAAATTCATGGGCTTGACAAGTGTCATGGTGGTAGAAAATTTCAAAAATTCTAATTAAGTCCTCGTGGACACGTGAAATGACTGTTTTGCCCTTATGCTCGAAAATTAAAATTTTTCACTTCTCAAATTCAAATTATGTTCTAACTAGTCAAACTTGGTCAAAAATCTCTTCCAACATTCCAATATTTACCCTCGGATGGCAAAATGACCATTTTGCCCCTACGTTATAAAAATTCCCGATTGGATTCCAAATTAATCCTCGAACTCCAAATCACCATTTTAAGACATATTAAGGTTCAATAACTCTCAAATACATCCCAAAATCTCTATTTGGACTAGTTCGAGGCTTTAATCAACTTAATTGTACCACTAAGTACAATATCGACTTTTAACGATTTTTTGAGACATCCAAGTATGCAGACATACTATCAAGTACATGAATGACATGGCAAGTATATTATAGAGCTAGGCTTGACATTAGCAATTAGGGGCTATTTACTTTTAATTTTTATTTTTAATCATAAAGTCCAAAGCTATTTTTAGCTTTGGCATTAAGCAATAAAAATGTGTACTTTTCAAAAAAAAAATGAGTATATGGAACTCTTTTAGATTTAAAATCAAAATTAGGTGCTAGTTCTATGCCAAACATTATACTTAATTAATAACCAATATGTCATATCTTTATTTCAGGATCATGATTGACGTAAGGGTATAATAGAAATAACCCACTCAACCTCAACAAGCCTTAGAAATAATAGACGAAAATTAAATAGTCAATTATAAAACCATGGGATGCATGTCCCTGTAGATTTATATGTTTGTGTGTGTAAAGTCATCGGAGTTCAAATGCATTATTTCGTGCTCAACATTCCAAACAAAAACAAACCTTTTAAAACATATAATCATGTGCGCTTTGATGGCCAAGTTAAAAAGTATTAATTCCTATTACAAAGTATAAACAAGGTGAAATATTCTAATAGACAGATAGAGAAAATCAATATGGATAGCGGAGTATAACTCAACTAAAAAGGGGAGACATCTACTAGATGCCTTATCGACCACCTGCCACAAGACATAAGTAGCTTTCCTTCAAAGGACGATGAGCCAACAGTCTACTGATCTAAAACAACAAATTCAAC
The DNA here is from genome assembly GCF_053813885.1 of Theobroma cacao. NCBI lineage: Eukaryota > Viridiplantae > Streptophyta > Magnoliopsida > Malvales > Malvaceae > Theobroma > Theobroma cacao. Next base: position 34,304,038 of record NC_142647.1, on the reverse strand, counting down.
ATATGTGTGTAAGTTATAAGAACTTCGTGAGAAGATACAAGGAGGGGGAACAAGTTAAATGTTGTCGGATTTTCTATGCAAGTGCACAAATTGTTAATGAGTAGTACAATGAAGAGTAGAGTATTGTTCCCACAAGGAATTATTACCAAAATTTTGCTAGTTACTAAAATTAATACAACTTAATCTTATCCAAACAACCAATTTTTCAAACTACTGAAAACTAAAGCAACTAAAACTAATCTTTCTTAACCAACTTACTATATTCCTATGCAAAATTGTAATTAAGAAGGGCTCATTAAGCTTAGATTCTAATTATGGATACATATGAAATGTAAGTGTATTCTTACCCTACACGCAAATCAAATCAATCATCTCATGCAATTGATATTGAACATATGCTATTTCATTCAAGGCTTACACTAAACTCCCTCTTCTAGTTTCATTTAGGTTACCCTATCTATCTAATTGGTGATTAGGTAATTAGACGCATTAATTACAAGGTTGAAATAAACAACTCAAACACTATCAATCATAAGCAAAAGAGAGTATTGAAAATTCAAATTACATGTTGGGTTTAATTGCAATTCTAGATAAGAACTTTAGTTTCTCATAACTACTAAAAACATCATCTAAAAAAGTTTAACCATCAACATAAAACAAAGAAAAGTATAAAGAGAATTAAGGAAGAAAAGAAAACTAAGATCTGTCTAGTCTTCAATCTTCAACCTTTAAGAGTTTTTCCTCACTTTCTTGCTTGCTTGATGGTCTTTTTCTTTAGACTAAACCTATCTTAATTATTGTTCTCAAGTGCTCTGAAAGGGTCTTTAAATAGGGCTTAAAAACCTACTTAGAATAAAAGTTTAGATTTTGCAAAACCCGAGTTATTGTATCGGCACAGCGACACCACTCCTTTAACACTGCAGCGCTGAGCTTTTTGACTTGGTTGGGCATGCATTCCTCTTCATGGCACCGTAGTGCCCATGCATCCATGGCCATGCCGCCTAACATTCTGTCTTGCCTTCTATGCTCTACTGCACTACTTCGACTTGTGACATGATTTTCTCCTTTTTCTAAGCTGAATTAGGCATAGTGGTAAACATCAAAGTTGTTTCCTTGTCTCTTAGCTTTCCAATGGCATAAGAATCAAGTCAATTGGACTTATAGAATGAGATTTATTTTCAAAATATTGGAACATGTTCAGGAGAAGCATGGACCTTTTATGCACTTTTCTTTAACAATTTAAGCTCTTTCCAATTACACACCTACAAAAGCAACAAACTAATTAATAATAACTAAACTAAAAGTAAATTATCATCAAACTAACATAAAATAACTTAAATTAAATTGACCCAACATGATTTATTTAACTAAAACAAATAAATAAAAATACGTAATTTTTAAACTAGATCTCAAGACCTTAGCCAATTTAATACTTAAAAAGTGACAAAATAACACTATAACATAGAGTTATCACACCCCCAAACTTAAGATTTTGCTAGTCCTCAAGCAGAAACATAAAAAAAAACCTTAAAAAAAACAAAACTTGTAAATGATATGAAAACAATTTAAAAAAAGAAAATAACTAACTAACTAGAAATGAGTTGTGTCGAGCCAATGATCTCCCATAATTTCCTCATATGTTATCTTAAAATCTCAACTCAAGGTAAGACATAGATATCATTCAAATTCATGTCTCAACTCAAATGCAAGCTCATTCTTGAATGAATTTCCATGTGTGTGTAATCTTTTACAAAGTATATCATGCAATTCAGATAGGTTTATTTCAATGCAAAATTTGAATTATTACAAGAATCCCATAAGTTTGCTTTTCATCTCTTTTCACTAAAGTAGACTATTACTTAATCAAGGATCATTAGGACTTTATCAAGCTTATAATGAATAGCTAGGGTCAAGGTAGGATATAAGACATTAATGTAGCTCAAATCACCTTTAGCATATAAATCATTCTAAGACCTTTATAGAGCTCAAATTTCAATCTCCAAGTAACACCCTTTTTTTTTCAACTTCAAAATTTTCTTTTATCAAACACTTTATTCTTTTTCTTGTTCTTTGTTTATCACAATTTTACACTCCTAAACTTATTTCTTTTCTATATAGATAGTGGGTTAAAACTAAGCATATTTGAACTTTTCAACAACTTCACCTTCTATCTTATTCAACATCTAGCTCTATACACTTCCTAAAATGATTAACATACTTAGGAGTGACGGATGCAAAATAAAAAATTTATCTATAGGCTAAGCTAAATAAATATGATTTTGACAAAGAAAAAGTAATATTAGGCTCAAAGGAGGTATACTAGGGATAAAAATATATCAAGGTAGGCTTGAAAGGCTCAAATGGTCTAAAGATGGCCTAAATCATCTCCTTAATTAAGTATTATCTAAGATTTTGTCTCGAAGAGAATTAGACAAATTCTAAAACTCATGACATAATCCAAAAATTCACATCAACATAAACCTTTTCTAAATATGCTCAACAATTCTAAGCAAAAGACAAGGTGCTCAATTTAATGAAAATCAAATTCTAACAATGATACTTAACATAAGAATTTAACACAAACTCAAACCATATTTACCAAAAGCTAAAGACAAAACATAACTAAGTTCTCATCATTGGATTGGAAAATCATTAGAAAATTAGTACAAACAACTCTAGCTTAAAATTCTTAAAACAAAACAAAACATAAGAAAAGTAAATGATAATCAACTAAATAAGCTTAAAACGTAAAAACATAAATGCAAATAGATAAATAAAAACATAACTCAAAAGAAATAATACCATAGCTCGTAAAAAATATTTTCAAACTCCCCCCAAACTTAAATTCAATATTGCCTTCAATGTTTAAAGTTAGGAAAAGAAAAAGGTAAAAGAATACTCCCCTAATCTTTGTAGGAATGTGGAGAGACTCTACTCTTCTTCTTCATCTTCCTTATTATCTCCTATGCTTGTGGGAGGATTCAGTAGAGTAGGAAACCTGGCCATATATCCCCATGTAGTTGGCACAAGTTAAGAACATCTGCTCCATGGCTCGATTGCACTCCACTTGATATGACATTTACTGTATGTACTGGAGTTTAAGACATTCCATTCTTTGAGGCAATGTCAAATTCTAGGCTCGAGGTTAAGTAGCTCTAGGTCATGATGTAAAGGAAAACCTACAACCAGCAATAGAGGGGTTAAAAAATCTCAGAATAATACTCACATCAATGGGAACTTTTAGATGCAACAATTCTTCACTTGAGTCCCAGCGTACACCAGCTCTCCCACACAAAGCAGTTATTAAAGAGGGGATGCATAAACCATTTCATTTTGTATGGGAAGTGTGCAATATGGCATAAAGATTTGTTTGCCAATGTTGATGGATTTACCCATAACAATGGCCTAGATAAGGAAAGCTGCTCCTTTGTTACATCACTTATGTAAGTGGATGGAGTCATCTTTGCTTCTACAAAGTGCAGGCATACCTTTATATCCCTTTTCATCACACTAACTTTGAAAGAAACCTATTCATTTTTCAATATCTTCCATTATGCACCCTTTTTTCACAAAGAACTGAGATTATTTCATCTTAATCTTGATGCTCTCTCAAATATTGCCCATAACCATCATCCCTGATGTTAGGAGTCTCGTTGTCATGACCCAAATCGGGGAGCTGGGATTGACGCACGAGATTAGCAAGCGAGGCCCACGAGACCCAAGCAAGCCTCAAAAATTCAAATCAAATCAAACCACACAATAAATAGCAAATGGTTTCCACAAAAAACACTTTCATGACATATTTCAAATTCAAATACACAAAAGTTGCCCCTTTGGCACATAATTAATACATCAACATTTTAACAATGTTCATAAAGCCATACATTGGCCATCAAGTGGGGTTCATGCCTTACAACCTTTAGACAAATTTAAATGACAACATCATGCCTACATACATTAAAAGATAAACCAAAATTCGAAGACCCAAGTTAAACTCAGCGGAGTGGACACGTCATGCAAGAAATGCCTACTAGATGCCAAAATTGGTTTGTCAAAGGACGACCTTAGCCATGCACTACCAAGTGGCCTATTTATCTGCACATGGTACAATAAATGGGTGAGTCATGTAATACTGAGTGAGGGGTTTAGATAAATCAAAATACATTACTAATACTGATAAACGAGTATATACATATCACAATGTTAATGCAAGTAAATTATTCTAACAAACATCTCCAACATTAGGGGCATATCATTCATCCTTAAGGAATATTCCACAAATCTCACCAATCATAATTATGCCACTATATCTCCATAAATAGTACACATCATATTAGGCTTACCCACGAAGCTATTACAGAATTAATCTTTTAGGCACACCATAGTTGCCAAAGTATCATGTCAATTTCAAATTTATCTCTACCTATCAGGCTGTATCATATCACTCATACTTCAGATCATAATCATAAAGTGGTCTTCTTTAGACATAATCAAATCAAGCACGATGGGCAACTGGCTGAATCAAATCACGCTTAGGGTTAAAGCCATTGACGGAGAATCAAATCACTCGCGTGTCGAAGCAACTACAAGCAAAAATCACAAGTGGGACTAATACCACCAGCCTTGCAAGCACAGAACATAGTCACAAGGGATAGAACTCTACTCAACTTGAAATCAAATTAATGTATGAAATTCTCCATACTGGACGAAACATAAATCTCAAGGCCATCATGCCTTTGATATCACATATATCCATCATTTCACATCAAAGATTATTCTTAATGAACTTTAAATACTATCTAGGCCAATACCATTTCAAAGTGCCCTCGATTCTCCAAGGCATCAAATATTCATAATCCTCCGAGAGGTTAATTGTCTCGAATAACTACTTATAGACATTGATCATAATTCACTAGACTTCATAATCTAAGCTTAAACATATGCCATTATGTGGCTTATGCTATGGCACACATATGCTCAGCTTATATATCGTGCGTGTGTGTATGTATATATAAAATTCATTAGCCTAGGCATATTCATTTAGGCCTTTATGTACATACATATTATTTTCATACCATGGCAACACATCATTCAATGTGTGATGCATTACATGCATTTTATTCAACAAATAAACCCACTCATAGTGATAGTCAAAGGCTACTTCACCACCAAATTGAGCTTCTCTTGCCCTCAATGATTTTCTAGCTCACTAACATGTTATTGGCTCTATTTTTCCCTTCAGTGTTGGGTTGTCCAAATCTCAACTCTAAACTTCTAGCAAACTCATATGGGGAGATTATACCCAAGCTCTAGAAGGGTTTCCCAAACTCCAATCTACTCTAAATGAGCTTTAAAGTCTTTTTAAGGTTTAGGGTTTCGAAGGGGTGGAGAAAGGAAAGGGTTTTGTTTTTGTTTTAAAATGAACTGAATGCTCGAGATTTTTTTTTTTTTTTGCAAATACTCAAGGATGTATTAATCCATTTGGGAATGTATCAATACATTTCCATGAATTTTGTTCAAATATATCGATACATAAAGCAATGTATCGATATAAATCAGGCAGAATGTTCATTACCTTGATGTATTGATACATTGGGGGAATCTATTAATACATTTTAAAAAAAAAGTCCCCTACTTTGAATCCATCGATACATTTGGACAATGTATCGATAGATTTTCATCATAATTCAAATCTATAGATGCATTTTTGAATGTATTGATAGAAAACCCTCAAAACGCATCATATTATGTCATGACCCGAAACTCCCATAGAGCTAGTGACAATTGCCGCGAAGCCTTGACAAACATTCTTCACCTTAAATGTCGATCAAAAACTCGCAAGGCTCTCGTATCAGCTTTCGCACTTCTCTGGTAAGCAATAATGATCAAATATCGTAATTTGAAGGATTACGAGTTATTTCCAAATCAGAACATAACATATTGTTTTCTGGCTCACAGGGGCATTTTCATCACTATTCGTCAAAAATCTCAAAACTTGCTAAAAATGTAGTAGGTAAGCAGAAAATATATATTTAGTGATTTAAAAACAAACTAAGTATCAAAAATGTTTATTTGAAGTAAAAATTTGACCATTTGAATATAATAAAAATATTTAATAAAATAAACTATTTTCTTGTAAAATAATTTTTATAAATCTATCCGTAAATAATTCTTATAGCGTAAAAGTTAATTATATTCATATATACTATAAAGCAAATAACCAAAGCATAAAATTACTTTTAAAACGACACGTGGACCCACATCTAACCAAAATGTATCGGAAGCTGAAAACCTACAGCTTTTGCCGATTCAAGTCCAAATGAAGGTCTTTGTCAAAGTCAGCTAACTATGGAATTCCCCGAGCTTGAAATGTGAGGAAATGAGGGTGGTGAGATTATAAAATCCTAGTGAGTAAACAGACAACATCTAAACTATCTAAAGGCGAGTAAATGGAGACGAATTAAAATAAGTCATCATACTGTAATTTCATTACCTTTCAACTCATTTCAACCAAATAAACAAATAGGCTTATGATTTCCTGAAAAGCTTGGCTCGTGCCAAAAATCATTCTCATACTCAGTTATCAAGGATACCTTGATCGAGGGTTATCCCAACCGAGTTCGTCAAGGCTGTTAAATGTCTTTACATCCAAAATTTTAGCCATGCCTTGACGTTGGTTGAGTCTCACTCTCATGCGGTGGTCCACGTGAAGTGCACTCAAATCTTTACCTTAGGAGATACTTCATCCAACATCTCCCCCCCGGAGGTAAATATATAATTAGGTTACCGTGCCCATCTCATAGGCAGTCCACGGAAACCCTCACCACTGCAATGACTATGGATTATTTTATCTACCACCTGATTTATAAAATCTTTTTCTACATGACATGACAATTTATCGCAACCTAACCTCTCAAGGTTGAATACACAGTACAAATAATTCTAACACCAAAAATCAGTTTAGCCATTCATGCTCATATATTGTCATAAGCCATTCAATTTAAAGCCATAAATTTAGAACACAAGCAGGCAGTCTCCAATTACTCTATTTTTAAAACCAGTATTCAATTTTTCAGAAAATTTATAAAATTATTTTATAAAATCACAATTTATCCTAAAACATAGCAAATTACCATTTAAACCCATTTTTCGTAAAATCACACAATTGTATAAAACTACTCTAGATAATTAAGACGATAATAAGTTTACTCACAGTTTTAGGAGTCGATGTACTCCTAATCCCAGTCTTCAAGCACAATCTCTGTACTTTTACCAGTGTAATTTGCTCACCACCTATCCATAATGTACAATACATAATTCACCACATCAATGCTTGACCATTAAAAAATCAATTTAGGCTCGGTGTATATGCATGATATGATATGCAACTTATCCAACTACTGCTTAAATGTGATACTGACCTAATTCGGCCTATTACTCGATTAAATGACAATTGTGTCCGATTTGGCTCCAAATTGCTCCATTTCATTTCTAATATTTCAATTCATTAAATACAATTCCAATAATCTAAAATTCAGCCTAACAACCCTCACAATTCTTCTTGAAAATTTCGGCCATCGTGGTGCACTATCACTAAAAATTTTCTCATTCCATTTTCTCATTATAAATCATCATTTCATCAATTTTTCAATCGATTCACTTGATCACAAAATCAATTCATTACTTCTACACTTCACATAGATTTCGGCCATTGAAGGTTTATGGGGAAAATGGATTCTTTTCTTGTTGTTTTGTTTCTAAACATGCTTAACTAACTAAAAACACTAACATAACTTAGAATCAAATCAATCTAACATCATTCTCTCTCCATACCCATTTTGACCAGCCATGAATTCACCATGAAAGCATGTTTTTCAACCATGGAAATTAAGGGAAAATGCATGGGTAAGGTAAATCACTGGCAAAATCAAAGAAATTTTACCTTTGCTTGATCAAATCCTTGAATTCCAACACTTTCTTTTTTATTTTTCCCACCTATGGTTTGTTCTTCCTTGGTTTCTCTTCTCTTCTGGTTTGGCTAACCACTATGGGAGAAATGAGCTGATTTTTATGCCTTTTTATAAAGAAACAATAAATTAATAAAAACATGACACATGGCATTTCCTTATTGGTTCAAATTTTAAATATTTGACTTTTAACTCTTTAATTCTCCACCACACATTTCTCATGTTTATCCATTTCCATGATGAATAAAATCCCTTGGTCTTGACAAGTGTTGGGGTTGAAAATTTACCGATTTGCCCCCGAAGTGGCAAAATTACCATTTCGCCTCTATACTCTAAATTATACCGAAATTAAAATCTTTCACTTCTAAACCTCAAATCATACTTCAATTACTCAAATCATACTCCAATAAGTCAAATGAGGCCAAAAAAATCTTTTCTAAAATTTTCATTTTGTCGCCAGGTGGCAAATGACCATTTTGCCCCTAGATTGTAAAAATTTCGGTTTGACTCCAAATTGATCCTCGAATTTCAAATCACAATTTTAAATCATTCCTGGACTGTGAAACTCTTAATTTCCCCTCAAAATTTCTATTTGAACTAGTTCGAGGCTTAATCGACTTAATGGTATCATTAGGGGCAATATCATCTTTTAACAATTTCTTGAACTTCCTAAATATACAAACATTCTATTAAGCATGTAAATGACGTCATAATTATTTTATAGAACAGGGTTTGACAACACTACCCCCTTTAAAATAAAATTTTGTCCTCAAAACTTCTCTTATCAAATTCAAAGGAAATGTGGGGTATTATCTTTTATTTGATGCTCAACTTCTCCTGTTATCTCATTTATAGGGAATCTTGAGTTGCTCCTCGTATTTATTTCCAACTCAACTTGAATACTTCACTTATATCTATTATTACTCTTTAGAATTTGATCAGCAATAATCCTCTCAATCATGAGTCTTTATGTCATTTAGGATTATACTAGGTGATTTTCCAAGATAAAGAGTCTACACAGCCTCCTGTTTATAATCAGTGCTGCAATCACTGACTATAAACAAGACTTTATGTCAATTTCATTATTTTGCTGTTTACCACAAGAGTTGCTTCATTTAATCACTTTTCATTCAACTGAGTTAATACAAGAATTATAAATCCTCATAGTAATCCTTTATAGTACTCATTTTCTATGCCACCATCGTAATCCTTTATTCACAAATTCGTTACTTAACATTGATGTCCCTTCTCATTAATCTCTCATCCTCTTTATTTCTTAAGATTTGACTTTGATCAATATATTATTGATCTTAATACTCCACAAGGTAATTTATTTCAATGTAGCCGTTGGAATCTACTTAATTAAAATAAATCTTTTACTTTTGGGGTTACTACCTTAGTCGTTCTCAACGGCTTGACTCCTTTTTGAGTCTATACCACAATTAGCAAAGTAAATTTTCTATCACAAATGCATGATTGGGATATTGACCCCAACATATCTATATTATCTATGTGATATGCCACAGTTATCCCTTAGGGCATATTTCACAACCAACATTCACATATCTTTACCATGATAATTTCTCGAATAAATTAAAACTTGTGGGGGAAAACATACTTTACAATTTATATCTCCCTCTATAAGAATCTCCAAAAATCCTCATGTCCTATGTCCCACCTTAGGACAGTCTTCCCATATGGTTCAATAAATCACAACTTCATCACACGCCTAATGATTCATTATTTATAGTATCCCACTATTCTCATAGTCGTAACCGATTATATTTCTCATTTTAAAATTTTATGGTATCACCTTCTAATTCCCTCCATACTCAAATTTATAATCCTTGACTTAACCCCGTTAACTGGTGATCAATTCATAGTACTGCAAGGTTTAATCGTTATTAAATCTAATAATTGCTGGAACCATTAATGGCTTCCTATTTCAACCTTCAGTACTTATTTAAAATAATCGATCTTGCCACTAAGATAATTATTCATCCTCAATACTTATATTACTAATCTACCTTTGTCATACTAAAAGATTTTTATATTCCTTCTGTCATTTAAACAACTACTCCATTATCCGTTTATATTATACAAGACAAAAGTCAACTCTTAAGCCTTTTATGCAAGAGATTATTATCCTTTTTATACTACATCTGCCTAGGATTACAACATTACAAGCTTCAATAAGGCACTAAACATCTTTAGGATCATTATCATCTTGATCCTTTTTCGAGTCCGTGTCAAGTTTTCCCTTTTTCTTTTCTTGCCATTTACTTACATTGCTCTCACAGCCTGAGGGAGAATGTCTAACGACCGATGCTGATGCTTTCCCACTATAATATTCTTCTTCTGCTATCCTCATTTTCTTCCTCCCTTTGTCATATTCCTCAATTCCTTTTAAGATAAAGTTTCTCATGCCTTGATTTATGTCATTACTATCAACACTCTCATCAGTCTCTCTATTACTAGGACTTTCTCTTATTTTAACTTTCGCTCCCAAATCTGATGGAGCCCAATTTGTAGGTATTATAAATGGATCTCCTTCTAGATTATTAAGTTCAGGACACCATCGACTTTCAGCAGTGAAATCTGTTGGTCCCTCACTAACACTTTGTGAAATATCAAAATCACTGTCCCCCCTAAACATGTTAAGCGTAATCCAACACACTTCAAAATCTATATGAAATCAAACGACAATCACTTAATCTCTTATACACCCTGAAAACAAATAGGTCTCTATATGCAGACTCATGCATTCTATTCGACTTAACTTAACTTAACGTGGGGCCAATCAGTGTTAGTGTGGATTTCTTAAAACAACTTTAAAACTAAAAGCTTTAAAACCAAAATCTCTTATCTTTAAACCATGCTCTGATACCACATGAATTGTCACAACCTGGAACTCCCATCGAGCTTGTGACAACCGCCGAGAAGCCTCGACAAACATTTTTCATCCCAAATGCCGATCAAAACATCGCAAGGGTCTCGTATCAGCTTTCGCACTTCCCCGGTGAGCAATAGTTATCAAATATCGTAATTCGAAGGATTACGAGTCATTTTCAAATCAGAACATAACATATTGTTTTCTGGCTCACAAGGGCATTTTCGTTATTTTTCGTCGAAAATCTTAAAACTTGTTAAAAATGTAGTAGGTAAGCAGAAAAAATATATTTAGTGATTTAAAAGCAAATTAAGTATCTAAAACGTTTATTTGAAGTGAAAATTTGACCATTTGAATATAATAAAAATATTCAATAAAATAAACTATTTTCTTGTAAAATAATTTTTATAAAGCTATCTGTAAAAAATTCTTATAGCGTAAAAGTTAATTATATTCATATATACTATAAAGCAAATAACCAAAGCATAAAATTACTTTTACAGCGACACGTGGGCCCACATCTAACTAAAATGTATTGGAAGCTGAAAACCTATAGCTTTTGCCGATTCAAGTCTAAATGAAGGTCCTTATCAAAGTCAGCTAACTATGAAATTCCCCGAGCCTGAAATGTGAGGAAATGAGGGTGGTGAGATTATAAAATCCAGTGAGTAAACAGACAGCATCTAAACTATCTAAAGGCGAGTAAATGGAGACGAATTAAAATAAGTTATCATACTATAATTTCATTACCTTTCAACTCATTTCAACCAAATAAACAAATAGGCTTATGATTTCTTGAAAAGCTTGGCTCGTGCCAAAAATCATTCTCATACTCAGTTATCAAGGATACCTTGATCGAGGGTTATCCCAACCGAGTCCGCCAAGGCTGTTAAATGTCTTTACATCCGAAATTTTAGCCATGCCTTGACGTTGGTTGAGTCTCACTCTCACGCAGTGGTCCACGTGAAGTGCACTCAAATCTTTACCTCAGGAGATACTTCATCCAACATCTCCCCCCCGAAGGTAAATATATAATTGGGTTACCGTGCCCATCCCATAGGCAGTCCACGGAAACCCCCACTACTACAGTGACTATGGATTATTTTATCTATCACCTGATTTATAAAATCTTTTTCTGCATGACATGGCAATTTATCGCAACCTAGCCTCTCAAGGCTGAACACACAGTACAAATAATTCTAACACCAAAAATCAGTTTAGCCATTCATGCTCATATATTGTCATAAGCCATTCAATTTAAAACCATAAATTTACAACACAAGCAGACAGTCTCCAATTACTCTATTTTCAAAACCAATATTCAATTTTCTAGAAAATTTTTAAAATCACAATTTATCCTAAAACATAGCAAATTACAATTTAAACCCAGTTTTCATAAAATCACACAATTGTATAAAACTAATCTAGATAACTAAGACGATAATAAGTTTACTCACAGTTTTAGGAGTCGATGTACTCCTAATCCCAGTCTCTAAGCACAATCTCTGTACTTTTACCAATGTAATTTGCTCACCACCTATCCACAATGTACAATACATAATTCACCACATCAATGCTTGACCATTATAAAATCAATTTAGGCTCGGTGTATATGCATGATATGATATACAACTTATCCGACTACCGCTTAAATGCGGTACTGACCTAATTCGGCCTATTACTCGATTAAATGACAATTGTGTCCGATTTGGCTCCAAATTGCTCCATTTCATTTCTAATATTTCAATTCACTAAATACAATTCCAATAATCTAAAATTCAGCCTAACAACCCTCACAATTCTTCTTGAAAATTTCGGCCATCGTGGTGCACTATTACTAAAAATTTTCCCATTCCATTTTCTCACCATAAATCATCATTTCATCGATTTTTCAACTAATTCACTTGATCACAAAATCAATTCATTACTTCTACACTTCACATAGGGTTCGGCCATTGAAGGTTTATGGGGAAAATGGATTCTTTTCTTGTTGTTTTGTTTCTAAACATGCTTAACTAACTAAAAACACTAACATAACTTAGAATCAAATCAATCTAACATCATTCTCTCTCCATACCCATTTTGACCAGCCATGAATTCACCATGAAAGCATGTTTTTCAACCATGAAAATTAAGGGAAAATGCATGGGTAAGGTAAATCACTGGCAAAATCAAAGAAATTTTACCTTTGCTTGATCAAATCCTTGAATTCCAACACTTTCTCTTTAATTTTTCCCACCTAGGGTTTGTTCTTCCTTGGTTTCTCTTCTCTTCTGGTTTGGCTGACCACTATGAAAGAAATGGGCTGATTTTTATGCCTTTTTATAAAGAAACAATAAAATAATAAAAGCGTGACACATGACATTTCCTTATTGATTCAAATTTTAAATATTTGACTTTTAATTCTTTAATTCTCCACCACACATTTCTCATGTTTATCCATTTCCATGATGAATAAAATCCCTTGGTCTTGACAAGTGTCGGGGGTGAAAATTTACCTATTTACCCTCGGGGTGGCAAAATTACCATTTCACCCCTATACTCCAAATTATATCGAAATTAAAATTTTTTACTTCTAAACCTCAAATCATACTTCAATTACTCAAATCATACTCCAATAAGTCAAATGGGGCCAAAAAAATCTTTTCTAAAATTCCCATTTTGTCGTTAGGTGGCAAATGACCATTTTGCCCCTAAATTGTAAAAATTTCGGTTTGACTCCGAATTGATCCTCAAACTCCAAATCACCATTTTAAATCATTCTTGGACTGTGAAACTCTTATTTCACCTTAAAATTCCTATTTGCACTAGTTCGAGGCTTAATCGACTTAACGGTACCATTAGGGGCAATATCGTCTTTTAACGATTTTTTGAACTTCCTAAATATGCAAACATTCTATTAAGTATGTAAATGACGTCGTAATTATTTTATAGAATAGGGTTTGACATATTATTTTTCATGCCAAGAATTTATAGATACATTAATGGATGTATCAATACATTTTCCCTTGTATGGACATTTTCAACACTCCACTTCTAAAAATCTAAATCTTAACATCCCAAATCATTCCATGTTTAAATCACACCTTAAATGACTAATATAACACATAATTTTTATACATATATTCTCAAATATAACATCTGTCATGACCCAACTCAGGGGTTCGTGACTAGAGCACGAGGCCAACAGGTAAGCTCACTAGACCCCAAGCAAGCCTAAGAGTCGAAAATCATAAAACACAAAGCCAAGGGATTTAATAATCAAATATTCATAACAAATTCAAGTATAATACATTATCCCTAGCCCACAAACCAAACAAATAATCATAAGGCTATACATTGGCCATCAAATCGGGTTCGTACATAATAACCCTTTTACCATTCAAATGGCACATCGTGCCTGACATATTTTACAAACTAATCAAACTTGAAGGTAGAAGGCCCACATAGACTCAGTGGAGTGACACGTTGGGAGGGAGACCTCCCAAATGCGAATAACATGTCTGTCCAATTGACAACACTTGCCACGTAACTCCATAGTTTTTCCTATTAGCGCATGGTACAACAGAGGGGTGAGTCATCTAATGCTTAGTGAGGGGATACTACCAGAGCATAATATTTTACATATAAAATATATTTAGGCCATCTATCCATAAGACTTTCACATTCAAACATCTCTAATTCGAAGGTGTGAGGATCATCCTAATATCCTACATACACAACTCATCATATGAAGTCTCTCCGGATCACATCTCAATGGAGTATCATATCCATAATTTCCAAATTCTATGTCTTCACATCAAATCATATCGATTCAAAGCTTATCTTTAAAGCTGCTATCATTTAGCTGGGTTTCATAGGCACACCTTAGTTACCGAGCACAAGTTCAAATCTCATTTACAAATAATTGTTTATTTCATAGTTTTTCATCAAATATCATTCCCAACAGTCATCGCATATTCATATTTCAAATCAAATCATGCCATACCCGATACATGTTATCATAGTCAAATGAAATCAAATGAATGGTCCTGTCTTGGATGTAGTTAAATCATGCTCGGGGACCAACCAACAAAGAATCAAATCACACTTAAGGCAAAGCTACTAGCAGAGAAACAAATCATGCACGTGCTGTAGCAACAGGTGGAGAACAAATCATGCATAGCACCAGAACAGCTAGCGGAGAGTCATAGTCATCAACCGGAGTAATCTCTTAACGACTAATATCACCCAAAGTAATCTCAAACGGGTGGCATCAAAGCACTACAGGTGGGAATCATAGGCGGGATTAATGCCACCGTCCCTAATTACCACCATCCTTGTGGGCGCACAAAGTCACAAGGCGTGGGACTCCACTCAACCTCAAATCACATTAACATTTGGAATTCATCCCTTGGATGGAACACATATCCACAAATCAGGCCATCATGCTTGCAATATTCCATATGTTCACATCAAATCATATCCAAATTCAATGAGCTTCAGTCATCTCTTAACTCGGTATAGTTCTAAGTGTCTTTAAATCTCTAAGGCATCATCAAATGAAACATAATCAATCTACTAACCCTTATGCCTTTAACCCCACATGGGTATTCATCATATTTGATCCAATCAATCATGACTTAACAGCCTTATGCATATCCTCAAATCAACCAAAAATACATGGGTATTCATGCATAGATCATATCCATAAGCAATCATGGCCTTTCGGCCTCACATACTTAACATCACCTCAATCATTGTGCCATTAACCTAAATACCTATCGTACCTATATACCTAATTGGGCAGTCCATTCATCATAATTTGGCATAGTCCTTAATTCATAATTCATATTGCACCATGTGTAGGCCTCTTGCTCTAGGTCCTACATACCATAGGGTTCCAACACAATGCCATCATGTGGCTTACCACAAATCACGCAAACACAAATTTCCTATTTCAGGTAATAAATTAGCCTAGGCATTGTCATCTAGGCATACACAATCATATTTGTTTTCTAGCCTAGGCACATACCTTTAGGCAAACATATATATATATATATATATATATATATCATAATTCAACCTAGGCATAAACATTTAGGCATACACAATACATTTACATACTATGGCAACGCATTCATTATGCAAGATGCATCACATGCATTTTCAAACACAAATAGCCTACTCATTTAAATAATCGGAGGCGCTTCCATAGTTAAGCTTTAATCCTCGACCTCTAGTCGTCTCATAGCTCACCCTTTCCCTTAAGCACATCAAAAGATCATGAAAATACTTATTTCCTAGCTTTTCAAAAATGACCAAATTCAATATTTAAGCTCAAATCCTTTAACAATGAGCTAAATCCTTACCTTAGGTGTTGGATTGCCCAAATCTTAGCTCCAAATCCTCAACAAACTTAAGGGAAAAGAATTTGACCAAATATGAAATTATTTATATATGAGGTTATCGATCGATTAAATCAAAAATAAATTGGTAAAAACACTTAATCTTACCTCCAGAAGTGTTTCTTTAGCCTAGATCTAGCTCAAACAAGCTCCAAATGACATTTGGGGGTTTAGGGTTTCTAAAAGGGTAGAGAGAGAAATAGTGAAAATGGATTTTCTCTTAAAAAGGCAAAATGCTTGAAACCCCTTTTCATTTTTGCCTTTACCTAGTGATGTATCGATACATTCTTAATGAATTTCTCTTAAATCTATTGATACATGAAGCCATGGTACATTATATTCGGATTGCTCTCTACCTAAAATGTATCGATAAATTTTTGAATTTATCTATACTTTTCCCATAGAATGTCCCCTGCTTCAAATCTATCGATACATTTGGACAATGTATCGATAGATGTTCAGCCTACCAAGAATGTATCAATATATTTGTTAATGTATCGATAAATCTTACCCATATTGCATTTTTTTTGTACTTCAACTTCCAAAAATCCAAACTTTAACACCTTAAAATTATTTCTTGTTTAAGTCATACTTCAAAATGACTATCTTAACTCATAATCCTTATTCATATACTCAAACACACAATCAAATCTCAATCTAAACTTGAAAATTTAATATTTATCACCTATACCTCAAAATTTTGGCTAAGTCTTAAGGTTTTGTGTTCTAAGTGCCACAATTATCATTTTCACCACAATTCATTGAGAATGCTCAATATCCAATCATGTACTCATCACACAAGTCCAATCCTCATTATACTCTATGTAACATAGTATACAAATCAAAACTTAGCATAGTTTACATTAAACATCATATTTATCAAAGTGCTAAACAATGCACTATACCTTCATGTGCCAAACATATGCACAACATTATTTTGAGCCTTCACATGCTTATATATCATATTCATTGCTCTATAGACATAGGCATACCCCTAAACTCTTAAATATATACATCAAAAATTCAATTTAGCTCACTAATTGGCTTGGTTCACATTACATCGCTCATACAAAAAATTGAGGGTGTTACAACATAAACTTAGATCAAAACCTCAAACTTTAAGATTCATCACCTATTTTCATTAAAATTGCTTAAGTGTCATAATATAGGCTTCATACACTTAACATATTCTACACATCATCAAAGGTCCTCAAATACACAATTTATTTCAAAATTATTCTCTATTCGCATAAGCATATTCTCAAATCTTTAAACAAATGAAGCAAAGATTTAATCTAGCTCCGAAATTCACTTGGTTCACAGCACATTGTTCATATCAAAATTTAAAGGAGTTACACTCGTACAAATCATTGATGGCTTGGCTACGAAAAGGTACCTGTTTACCTCACTCAAAGGTGACACCATTAGTATGTTCAAAAACATTGGCGTAAAGTTCCCTTACCACTAGTATGGCAGCTATCTGTGGTTGGGCATAGAATTTTGCTAGTGCTTTTCATCAATATGGGCTTTGATCCCTAGGTAGCATATTAGAGCATCATCAAGACTGATTTCTTGAATTAGAACTTTGTTAGCAAGGGAGTTGTTGTGTCTAGTGACCATATCCATAGACACAAACTTGCTTTTATCAATAGAACCACTCGCATTACTTCTTGCTTTTTTTAGTGTCATTATCAAATTTTCTACAATAATTTCAACAACAACTAAAGCATAGCACAACAAAGCACAATTTGCAACTACTAATTCCAAAAATTACTCAACCACAATTATCACAATTATATAGTTCTCAAACTCTCAAATTTATCAACAAAATTGCAGTACAAGCACTATCTTTCAAATTCTTAATAATCATCAGAATTAACCCAACCACAATTCAATCTATAATCAAGTCACTAAAATCACGATTCTAAACAATTCCAACAAACCCAATATTATTAATGCACAGGTAACTTAACTACCATGAATTTTTATCAAAACTAATCAACAAAAAGATTGAAAGATTTGAGGGGAAATCATGCAAATGTATTGATACATTCTCAAAAAAATAAAAAGGTCTCGAGCATTTCGCCCATTTTAAAACAAAACCCAAACTCTCATTTCTTTCTACCTACCGAAACCATAAAGCCCCAACTTGATTTTTAGGCTCGATTGAAGTTGATTGGAGCTTGGAAAATCACTATAGAGGTAAGATTAAGCATTTCTACCAATTGTTTTTCGATTTAATTGGTTAATGACTTAGAAATCTATTTCCTCCAACTTTGGAGAAATTTTCCCCTTTGACTTTGCTGGAGATTTAGAGTTTGGATTTGGGTAACCCAATGTTTAAGGTAAGGATTTCAGCTTTTTGAACTCAAGTTTTGGAACCTAGGTTTTATAACTATGAGTAGTTGGAATAAAGCTTAGTCGAAAATGTGAGACTTTAACCTTTATAGACTCGTAGATAAAAATATATGTGATATCCCTAATTAGGGGTAATTTCGTCATTTTCTTAGTAAGCCCCTAAAAGTAAGATTTTAAACAATGTTATGGCTTAAGTAGGCCTAAGGCATAAATGGATAATTAAATAATGGTAAAATGATGAAAGAAATAAAAATGATGATGATTTTCACGGTAGGGGCAAAATGGTCATTTTTTACCTCGGGTCAAAAATTTTAAGTTTTCATGAACTCGAGCATTTCTAGACCATTATGGACCTTGTCCTAGTGTCAAAGGAGTAAAAGATTGCATAAAGGATTGGAGGAGAACAAGTTGACTTGTGAGGGCATTTTGGTAATTTAAGTGGAGTGGATAAGCTTGGACTATAAATATCTCTTTCTTTCAGCAACTTCTTCTCCCATTTTCCAACAACTTCTTCTTCTTCTTCCTTTTTCTTTTTCACGTTGCTTCTAACCTCCATGGAAGCTTGATATGAACTTCCATAACCTCCCTCAAAATAGCTCCACTTTTCATGCCTTTGGTGCACCCTTTCATAAATCCTTGTGCTCTTCCACTCTCTCTCTTTAAAACCCTTGAAAAATCTTATTTCCATACTCTCTCTCACTAGTTAGGTGTTTTAGAGAGAGAAAAATGAAGCTTTATTAATAGCTTGAAAGTTTTTGGAAAGAATTTCAAGCACAAAGTTACCAAGGTGAGTAGTGAACAAGAATTGATTTTTAGTGTTGAAAATGATTAGTGTTTAGACTTATGGGTGTTTTGGTAATTGAGGTTGGAAATTCACTTTGGAGTGATTAGGATAGTGAAAATGGATAGCCATTTAATGGCACTTGGAAACTAGTAGGTGATAGCTTGTAGAACTTGTAATTATGAGAATTGAGTTAATTGTGATGTTAATGTGATGATAGGTTCCAACGAAGCCCCACCGTCTCATTTAGACCATTAGGGAAGTTAGAATCGACTAAAGGTTCAACGAAATACCGGTGAGTGGACTTGCATTTCAAACTTGTTTTGGGAATGCAAATGTGCTTGCACAAGATATTTGAATGATTTTATCCAACTTTTCTTTGCAAATGTGTGCCAAGGAACAAGCCTTGATTAAATGTTTTTGATATTGTGAAATGTGAGATGTGTATAAGGATGAATCCGTATGCTTTATATTATGTTGGTAGGTGTGTATATATCTTATGAATATGTGCTGTGTATTGATGAATGATGTTGGGTGGTGATGTTAAAATGTGCGAGTAAGGAGTGCACACATGATGATGATGGAGTGTGCGAGTAGGGAGTGCACACATGATGATAATAGAGTGTGCGAGTAGGGAGTGCACACATGATGACGATGTATATATATGTAATTGTGTGTGTTATAGAAAGCTCATGAATATGGTTTATGGTTGTAATGCATGTTAAATTTGGCATGATGAATCTTGAGTATTTCCCATTTTCTTGCAAATTGATTTTTATGGCAACACCAAATGGATTTTAGTGCAAAAGAGGTCATTTTTACACTTAGATGCCCTGCTTCTCGCTGCAGCGAGAAACATTCTGTTTTGGCAGCCAACAACTTGCTACAGCAAGAAACTCTCGAATTTTGATACAGTACTTTCACTTCAATGAGGATTTTGACCACCTTCCCGTTTGAACTGGGAAAAGTGGTAAAATCAAAGTTGTATCCCTGTCTCTTATCTTTCTAATGGTTGAAAAATCAGATCAATTGGACTTCTGTATCGGGAAATATGATAGAAAAACTGAAACACATGCAAACTGACACTATTTCTCGTTGCAGTGAGAAATTTTGTGTTTTGGGTGCTTGAATCTCGTTGCAGCAAGAATGAACTTCGCTGCAGCGAGAAACTTGCTACCATGCTTGCTACCTTACTTGATTTTGACATATTTTTCACCATTTAACTTTATGGATTAATCTTGGGTTTTTGCAACACTATGAGGTTATTAATCAAAGTTTGAAATGAGGGGTTTTTAGTAAGAAACTAAATCAATTGCATTGTTTTTGAAACAAGTGTATTATGATTTCCAAATTCTTCCTTCTCGTTTGCTTGTTCCCTTCTTATGTTCACTCACTGAGTTTATACTCACCGTTTTCAACTTCATGTTTTCAGATCAAGAGGTAGCCGGTAACTAGGACGAGGTGTCCACGTAGACTTGTATCTATCTTTTGGTAGGTATCAATGGCATTTAGTAGCTGCACCTTCGCTATGGTTGCTCTATTGGAAGTCTAGAGTCCTTTTTGTTGCACACACGTGCTTTGATGTAAATTGTTAAGACGTGTATATGTCTTAAGCAATAGATGTTTATATTGTTTAATGTGGCCACTATGTAATGGCACGGATGATATTATTTTGTATCATATAAATGTGAATATATGGTTTCGATAGAAAAGTTTTGACATACTCATTAGTAAGAACTTCGAAATATAGTGGTAAGAACGAATGATGAAATCGATGAATGGAGTCACATAGATAGGTTTGCTTGGGCTTAGTGGGCTATGTCCATTAGGCCCATGCGCCTATCATGGCCCGAGAATTGGGTCATGACAGAAAAAGCTGGAAAATTTTGAAAACTAGGAAATAATTGATTAATTGATTTGTTCAAGGAAAAATTGAAGCTATTGATGCATTAGTAAGCTAGGAAACAGTTAGAGTTTATAAGTGGAGCTAGGTTGTTGAAATTGCCTTCGACTGTCACTATGAGTGGGTTCATTTGTTGAGTAAAAATTCATGTAATGCATGATGCATTGTTTAATGCACTGCCATGGTACTTGAATGATGTGTATATGCCTAGATGAATATGCCTAGGCTAGTAAATTATATATATATATATATATATATATATATATATATATATATATAAACGCACACACACACACACATATGTTATATGCAATGTGTATGTGTGCCTTAGTGTGAGCCACAATGTGGCGTATGTTAGAGCCTATACTAGAGGTCTAGTGAATATGATCAATGTCTAGGAGTAGTTCACTCAAGACAATTAACCTCTCGAAGGATATAAGTATTTGATGTCTTGGAGGATTAAAGACACATAAAACGATATTGAGTTAATTAGTATCTGAAGCTCATTAAGTATGATCTTTGATGTGAATGGCATATATATGTGATATCAAAGGCATGATAGCCTTAATTGTGGATTCCATGTAAATTCAACTGAAGATAGATTCATTAAGTTTGTGCTTTAATCTTGGCTACATGTGACACATAGGTATATGTCTATCCTATATGCAAATCAAATCACATAATCAACTAAGTGACTATAAACATATGCCATTCCATTCATGATTTAATCTAAACTTCCTTCATCAAGTTATATTTAGATATCTAAATTAGTATAATTAGTGATCAAGTAATTAAAAGCTTAAACATCGAATTGGAATAAACAACTCATATTTCATAGAATATAAGCAAGTGAGATAAAGTATCCAAATAACATGTTGAGTTCAATTATAATCCTAGAAAAAGTAAATTAGTTCATAATATCAACTAAAACGTCATCCAAAGAAAATTAACCATAAATCCAAGTCAAAAGAAGTATGAGAAAAACAAAATTAGAGAGAAATTAAGAATTGAAGCTTTTGAATCTCTAATCTTCTTTGAATTCTCTTGCTTTCTTGCTATTTTTTTTTCAGCCTTTGTTTCTCTAGAATAATTTCTCTCTATCCCCCTTTTGAAAGCTCTGAAAAAAGCCCTTTAAATACTCCTTAAAAACCCTAATTTAAAAAATTCCATAAAAACAGATTTTTAGAAGCACGTCCAAGCATTGCGGTGCCCTATTCTCAAGTGAACTGTGGGTGCTTAAACTTACTAGGGTACCATAGCGCCATGCTCTCTGGTCCATGTATGGGATCTTGCTTCATCTTGGAGCTACAGCCTTGGCCCATTCAAGGTCGCAACCTCCATTTCCTTATGCTGCCTTGTGTAGAAACTACAACAGTTCAGCCTCTTCCAATGTGCTTTTCATCTCGATCTAATTAGAAATGGGAAAAGTGGTAAACATGAAAGTTCTAGCCCTATCTCTTAGCTTTTCAATGGCATATGAATCACATCAATTTGAGTTCTATAGAAAACTTTATGATCAAAAATATTGCAATATGTACAAATCAAGCTATCGCCATACTTGGACAAATTATCACCATATAAGGTCTTTTAATAAGATTTCTTATAAAAGCAATAAAAAAGATTAGCCATAACTAAATTTAAAGTAATTTAAAGCAATTTAACATAAAATTAAACTAAAATAACTTAAATTAAACTACTCAACATGCATTGAACTTGACTAAGAAAAACAATTAAAATATTTAATTCCGAACCTAAAATCTCAAAGACTTAGCTACTAAAGCTCTGAAAATAGCTATATAATAGAGTTATCAATACCCCTAAACTTATATTTTGCTAGTCATTGAGCAAAACGTAAGATAAAATGAAATAACATAAATGAAGAAAACAACTTAACTAGAAATAGATTCCACCAACTCAAAAATCACCTTTAATATCCTCATAAGTTATTCCATATTCTCAATTCTAAGCAACACATAAATATTATTCAAGATCATGTTTCAATTTAAATGCAAGCTCATCTCGAATGAATTTTCATGTGTGTGTGCAATCCTTTCACTAAGAACATCATACAATCGAATAAGTTTATAGAATGCAAAATTCAAATTAGTACTAAAGTTCTATAAGTTTGCTTTTTATCTCTCTCTTCACTAATATAGACTAATACTAAATTAAGGATCAATAGGTCTTTATAAAAAAAGCTTGTAATGTATCGCTAGGGTCAAGGTAGGATATGGGATAATGCTGGAATGGCATGAAACTCAGAGATAACAATTATCGTATGCAATGGAAAATAAAATTTAAACGTACCATGCCATGTCGCCACCCATGGATCACCATGGTGGTTTTAATGCAAACAAAACTAGAAGAAAAGTATTCAAAAAAAAAATAACATTACCTTTACCAAGTGATGTGGCTATCATGATGTTACTTCTTCCTAGTCCAACTCATGAACACCAGAAAAAGAGGAAGAACCCAAGCCACCCAAGCGTTTGGCCTTTAACAGTTGCACACACGGGTGCACTTGAACCTTCACAAGGAAGGAGCTTCTCAACTATGCCTTAGTGCTAGCAAGGTGGACAACAACTTGTTGTCCTCTCCACATAATCACACTCCTCCTAGCCGAATCACAAAGTTGGAAAACTATTTTTAAGTCACTTAAAAAAGTGTGCGACTAGGCTTTCTTGTTAGTTTTCTGACAACTCAAAAACCTAACTTGTATGTTTCACATGTGTTATAAGGAGTAGTTGAAAAGTGATATTTATATCTAGGTTAATTAACTTCTTAAATTACAAATAAGGCCTCAATATAATGACCCTTGATAATATTGGCCCAACACTTAATTAAACCTTTTTAATTAAGTCATTATAAATTAAAATTAAATTAAATTTACTTTATTTGTTTGTAATTAAGGCTTTAATACTATAACTAATTATAATATTGGCCTTATACTTAATTAAACTATTTTAATTAAGTTTTTAGAAGTTAAAAACCTAGTGTTTGATTTAAGTCCAACTTAAATCATTACATTCCCAATTTAATTCATAATGCAACTTATTGTATGTAACCCATTAAGTTACTAACATGTTGGCAATGGAATTGAATTATAATTTTTTTAAATTAATTAATTCAATTTCATAGACCTAGATTGGCATCTAGCAATACATCATAGCCATCTAATTGTTAAAAGAGTCAAATAGTGTTTTAACAACTTTTCAATGTACAATCTATCAGTGTATTCATTCCTTTATCATATGTCCCAAAAATGATAAGAATATGGTGCAATGTCTACTCTTATTGATCTCCATATTCGTTCTTGAAGTTAGATCATTAGTTTTGTAGAGACTTATGAAACTATTTTTCATAACGCCTTGGCCAAGGACTTCAACAAGCTAATATCAACCAAGAACTATTAGGATATTTTCCTTAAATCACTTAGGGTGATGATTCCTTTCTTGACCACTTGTTTGCCTTCACATGTTTCATGCTATACCCAAAAGCCTCTTATTTTGGCATCTTTGGTTAGGCACCCGTAGGGATGAAATCAAAGCATAGCACTCCACACATAAGACAACCCGGTGTCTTAAGTCTAGAGAGTATTTACACAACTATCACATAAGAAGTATTTCATAGACACTTGAGTGAAATACCTAATGCACTTCTCATGGTGAGTCATGTTCAGTGAATTTGCTCTCCTAGGCAAGCATATACATTCTAGTTCCAAGTATCTCTATTCTTCAACCTATGAGATCGGTTGCTTACTTTTTAAGTAAGAAACATAGAATGTATCAGTCTCTAGTCATTATTGATGTCCAGTCGCAATGATACATTGACTAGGAGATTATGCTTTAGATGTATAGGGATCTCATAACTGCAACCTATTACAGTTCCTTTCGAAGGCATATTAATCTCATGGACTTCATCCAATTAGACTTATAGGCCATTATAATTAACGTTTTATTGATGAAGGAAAACCTCTAATCATTCAACATGAATGATATTGTTGCATGATTGGAATCAAGCCTTAACCAATCCCAATTGGTTACAAGGCTCATCCTAACAAATAATATATGGCTCAAATCACCCTAAGCACATAGTCATTCTAGGACCTATTTAGAGCTTTATTTTCCTTCACCAAGTACACTCTTTTTATTTTCTTCCAGCTTTTTTATTTATTTATCAAACACCTTATCTTTTTGGTTTTTTGTTTCATCACAATTTTAACACTTCCAAACTTATTTCTTTTTGTAGGCGGTGGGGTGAAAACGAACACATTTCTTGACATTTTCAACAACTCCATCATTTCTACTTTTTTTAACTTTTAGCTCAACACACATCCTAAAATGATATATATACTTAGAAGTGAAGGGTGCGAAATTAGAACTTTATTTAAAGGCTAGGCTAAATTAATTATGTGTTTGACAAAGAAAAGAAAAATTAAGCTCCAAAGGGTATACAACGGATAAATATATATCAAGATGGCTCGAAAGGCTCAAACGGTTCAAAGATGGCTAAATAATTTCCTTAACTATGTATAGCCTAAGATATCACCTTAAGAGAGAATCAAACAAATTCTAGAACTCAATACATAATTCAAAAATTCACATTCACATAAACCTTCTCTAGATGTGCACAATGATTTTAAGCAAAAGATATAGTGCTCAGATTGTGAAAATCTCATCCTAACAATGAAGCTTAACATAAGAATTTAACCTAATACGTAAACAATATTCAAATTTGCAAAGAATCAAGATAAGAATATAACTAAGTTCTCACCATTGGATAGATAAATCAAAGAAATTGGCACAACTAATTCTAGCTCAAGTACTTCAAATATGCAGAAAATTAAATGATAACCAACTTAACTAACTTAATGTTTAAAAACATAAATGCTAAAAAAGGAAAACAAAGCTTAAAAACTAAAAAGTTCCCTCTCCAAACTTAAAGTTAACATTGTCCCCAATCTTAAAAAGTAAAAAAGAAAAGTAAAAAAAAAGAACAAAAACAAATTAATGGGAAAATCTGAAAAAAATAACTTCTAATGAAAAAAGTAAGATTTCAAAAACTTGATTGCCTCCTAAGAAGTGCTTCTTTATAGTCACTAGCTTAATTATGGCACCCCTTTTTACACTTTTTCATCTATAGAATAAGGCTTGAGACTTAGTCCATTAACGATGAATGTGTTAGTATCCTTATTATCAACCTTTATTATACTACAAGGATAAGTCTTTACCATATTGAAAAGACCCAACTATATTGCCTTAAGTTTCCATGGAAAAAGCTTGAAGCGTGAATTAAAGAGTAACAGTTGTTGTCCAACCTCTAAATCAAGACAATTCGAAAGTGGTGGAAGATGCTTCTCATGTGACTTCTTGGTCTTGATATATGGAGGTGGTAGCTTTAACTTAAAGGTTGGTGTTTGCTTACTTGTAGAGGGAGAAATAGGCTTACCTTTGCCCTTATTAACTAAATCCACTCTATAACAACTATTTGTAGAGGCAAGATGCTTAATTGTATTGAAAATATTAAACTCACTAGTTCCTCTCCAACTTTAAAAGTTATCTTGCCTTCCTTCACATCAATGATTATGCCTATAGTAGCCAAGAATGGTCATCCTAAGAATTAAGGAATTTCCACATCCTCTTCCATCTCAAGCACAATGAAGTCCACCGGAATGTAGAGATGCCCAACTTTAACGAACACATCCTCTATAATCCCAACAGGGTACTTGATTATTTTGTTTGCTAACTACAAAGATTTTATAATAAGTTGTATGTCATTAAGTCTAAGTTTCTTGATAATGGACAAAGGCATTATTAAAACACTAGCACCTAAATCACACAAAGATCTAGAAACCTTAAAACCGCCAATAGTACAAAGGATAGAAATCCCTATATCCTTAAGCTTTTGTGGAAGCTTATTCTAGATTATAACACTGCACTTTTAAGTAAGTGCGATTATAACACTACACTTTACACTCTTAAGTAAGTGCAACTATTTCAAAGCCTTCCAATTTCCTTTTCTTGGTTAGGACGTCTCTCAAAAATTTCACATTAGCTTGTTGTGCTTGCATGAGGTTTGGTCTTTGAAAGTTAACGAACACAAAATATTTTTAGAGAAATAAGGAAAAGACACAAGGAGCCCTCCTAACACGCCTCGTGTCACTTTCTTGTCTTGCCATGTGTCACCCTCTAAACATGCCCTATGGCATGACATAGATGGGTGCTAAACAAGAGTCTGACACGTGGTGCTTTCCTTGACGTGCCAAGTGGCACTACAACAATAGCATATCAAAGTGATGTGACACTACCACATCAGCATTTCTAGCCCACCTCACATGCCACGTTAGCAAGTAATGTTATATTAGCGCCACATCAACTTTGTGAAGGGTTATTTTGAAAGGAAAATGTTGTAGGGACTAAATTGGAACAATTCTCAAAATTAAGAGACTAAATTGTTGCAATTTTGAGTAGAGGGATTGAATTGAAGAAAGTGTAAGAGTACAGGGACTGTTGAGGGATTTTGACTAAATTAAAAATCAACAACAATGAAGACTAGGGTAATGGAATATTTTTCTTTTAGGTGGATATGTGTTAAAACCAAAAGATGAACAAAGTTAGCCAAAAAATTACTTTCTTTTTGTTTGTCTTTTTGGGTCAAATAGGCACATAGTTCACTATCATGTAACAATTACACAATAAGGTTGTAACCTAAATTTCAAGAAAGTGCAAAAATGGATTTTTTGTAGTTTGTGCCTCAATTTCGACTTAACTTTAAGGAACCTATATCAACTCCAAAAATTCTCAAATTTTTTCCATGTCTTTCCCACATAGTCATGCATCATATTTATAAATATGCAAGCAAACAAAATGGAAAATAGTTTGAATTAAATCAACACCTAAGACTTCCCAAAAAATTATAGAATATACTAAACAATTTCTAGAATGTATTCTAAATTCTTTAAGCATATAAACAACATAGAAAATCAACCAAATTTAATCCATACACACTCAAATATACTACTAACATAATCGTGCATTATATACATAAAACTTATGGCCTAACATAAAAGAAAAACATTCAAATAGAAGAGGAGAACTTGCTATCCTGATTTAAAAAAAAATGTTATGAAAATTTTATTTTTACATCATTTTATCGCCAAATCAACATACAATCCAACTCTTTGGAAATCAATAACAATTAAACATTAATCTCTATTAATCAAAACAAAGGAGACTTTGATAGTATTGTTGGGAATAAAAGCCATGCAAATCAGTATACATGCATAACAAAAATCTAAAACTTTTCCTTTAAGTAAGATCAACTGTGATTGTTTAATATAGATAAATTCTAACTAATTGGTAGAAGATTTATACCTTAAAGGCTTTGACGTCAAAATCAAGTGCCTTGTACATCTAGGATGTCATGATCTTCTCCCTACAAAGCATGAGTTGTTGCAAACCTCAGGTTGTTCAATAGTTTAGCCTTTAATGGTGATCCACACAGACTTCAAGTAGAATAGCACTAATGGTGATTTGGGGTTTACTTTTACTACTAAGCATAGTGCTAGCTAGAAAAGGCTTTCAAGGTTTCTCACTTCTCAAGGGTTTAGGAGTATGTCTTATAGGTGTATGTTCATGCTCTAATCTTGGCTACGCATGGCTTATAGCTGTATGTCTACCCTATATACAAATCAAGTTACCTAATTAACTAAGTATATTCGATCATAAGCTATTCTATTCAAGGTCTACCTAAATCTCCTTCGTTAAGGTTTAACCTTGGTTTCTAATTTAATCTAATTGATGATCAGGAAATTAGAAGCATTAAGAATAGAATAAAATAAACAACTTAAATCCATCAAACATAAGCAAAAGAGAGATAAATATATCATACTACATAATGAGTTTAATCATAATCTTAGATAAATAATTTAGTTCCCCATCAAATCACACATCATCATCAAACTAAATTTAAACAATAATATCAAACTTAGAAAAATAAAAGAATAACAAAAAGATAAAACTCAAGAATTATAATCTTGATCTTCCAAATCTTTTTCTTGAATCCTCCAAATTCTTCTTAGCTTTCAATGACTTTATGGCTTGACTCTAAACTGTTAATCTGATTTTTTGTTCTTCCCTAAAAGTCTACCAAAAAGTTGTTTTTATAATGCTTTGAAGTTGGGCCAAGTTGGATGAAGAAAAAAGTCAATTCAAATTAGGATTTCCTCATCAGACTAAGTGAGCCGCGATCTTAACCAATTAATTAGCAGAAATCGTAATTGCTCTAGGATTGTTGCAGTACTTTAACTTCAATAAGATTTTTGACCATATTCTAAGACGAACTGAGCAAAATGGTAAACATGAAAGTTGTAGATGCTTCTCTTAGCTTTCCAATGGTCTAAGAATCATCTCATTTGAAGTTCTGTAAAAAGATTTATAATCAAATTACCAAAACATATGTAGTGAAAGTCTGTACTTTGAAATTGTTTTCCTTCTTCCATTAAGACTCTTCCTTCATTAAACACCTACAAAAGTACAACTAAATCAATAACAACCTACTTTAATCACATTAACACCAAATTAAATATAAAATTAACTAAGATTAGATTGACTCACCTAAATTAACAAATTAAAAATAATTTAAATAAAACATACTAATTTTTATGCATTACCACAAAAACTAAGCTAAATTACTATCATAATTAAGCCCAAATAACTCTATATCATAGAGTTATCATGTAGATAAAATCAATCTAGCTTATGGGAACCTCATTACCTCTTTGGTAAAGAAGAAGGAAATTTGGAGTACAAGATATCAAATGGATCAGGTCAAAAATAGAGACCAAGCCATTTATTTGGGAAGTCTACCAAAAATGGGATATAAACTTGAAGGAGAAAAATTTATTAAAACTCCCAAAGACACCCCAAGAAATGAGAATCCTCCCCTTGCTCAGACAAAGACAACCTCCTCTCAAATTTCCAATGAAATGATTTTAAATTTATTAATGAGAATAGATGGCAAGTTAAATGATCAGTCTGATAGGATTCTAAAAGTTGAAGATCAACTACAAAGCCTGGCCACTATTGTGGAAGAAAAAGGAAAAACATCATCTAGTTTTACATCTGAAGGCATTTTAACAACCCAAAGTCCTATACTAGAAAGTCAAACTACTGAGAATCCTACACCTCATACTAAAGGTGGTGAAATTGAACCTGCCATATTAAAGAAACAGCCTACTCTTGAACTTGAAGAACAACAAGAATGAAGAAATTGGTTCTCTTGATGACATCATCGAAAATTTTAATCTTCAACAACATGATGAAGCAAAGAAAACTAAGCAATCTCTGACAAATTCTAAGGAAATCTTAATTATGGATGTGTTTCATCAAATAGTAAAAGAAGAAAAAGTTGAAAAAGAAGCAGCAAAAAGCAAAACACAAAACACAAACACCCGCACTTGTAAGGACTTCACCTGACTCAATTCACACTATAGGCAGAAGTAAACCTATTGACAAAGGGGAAGGGAAAGCAACTATATCTGCATAGGCTTTAGTCAAACCTATTGGAAAAGGAAAAAGACAATGGTAACGAAAGCTAAGTTCCTCAAAAGAAGAATGTCTTCCAGGTTGATTGACAAAGCTAGATCCTCAATTAAATCTTCTAACTAGAACTCTCTTTAAGTCTTGAACACTCTTTCCTCTGATTCCTCACCTTAAAAATCATCACCTTTATCATCTTCCAAACCCATTAATGTTCACTTCGACACTAATGAATCAATCCCTTCTAACTCCTCTTGAATCAGCCCATGCATAAGGACACCCTTGTTTTGTTGATGACAAAAAAGAGGAGAAAATAGAAGTAATAATACAATGATTTAAAAACCTGACTTTGATGATGCTTAGTTGTTGATGACATTCTATTATTTTATTAATTGCTGATAGTTAGTGCTTAGATGTTGATAACTTTTTGTTATGCTATTTGTTATTTTAGTTGACTGGTTGATGACATTTGGGTTTAGAATGGATATGGTCTATTGATGATGATATGTTGATGATATTTTGTCACAATGTTGATGATATCTTGTCACTTATTATTAACAGCTATGCAAGTTTGTATGTTAACTCATGAATATGTTTTGTTAAATGCCTCATAAGTGCTGAATTAATGTTTGCTATCTGCATTGAGAAATAGATAGAAATTAGCTGGCCTGCTAAGTTGGAAAACAAAATAACTTAAAAATATCATGCATAAATTAAGGGAAAGCACACACTTAGGGAGACCAATTCCTCATCATGTGCAGTATAAAAGGAAGGAATAAACATTGTTCTATTAATCAAGGGATGTTTTGTCATTATCTAAAAAAGGGGAGATCGTTGGCTCCATAAGTTTTTGATGATAACAAAACATTCCCATTCATTAATGTTTAACTATACTACTTGAGTGTGCAGGATAAAAATGTATGTCAATGCTAAATTAATTACTTGAAAGCGAACATCAAAACTCATCAGAATAAGGAGTTACAAATGAGCTATAAACAAAAGCCTCTTAGTCTAATAACCAAAGGAGTTAGCTAAAATCCAAAAGTGAAGGTGGCTACTCCAAAGACAATAAGCTCTTAATTAGTTAAAGTTTTACTTAATCGATTAATAAAGTAAAGCAGATTACAAGACATAGTAGACTTAATCGACTAAGAAATATGGTTAGCTAGCTAATAACTTATTGTCAATGAATTTGAATTTGAATGTCTGAAGACAAACTAACGGCTAGAAAAGATTTTAAACTAGATCCAATAGTCTGAAGTTGTCAACATCCATCAAAGTTGATTTTTCAAGTATAAAAGGCTTTTCCAATGGCTAAAAAGATAAGGAGATGCTTCTAAGAACAAAAAGAGACCAAAAATAGCAA
The DNA here is from genome assembly GCF_053813885.1 of Theobroma cacao. Lineage (NCBI taxonomy): Eukaryota > Viridiplantae > Streptophyta > Magnoliopsida > Malvales > Malvaceae > Theobroma > Theobroma cacao. The sequence goes on along the minus strand of NC_142647.1, from coordinate 34,271,847 downwards.
AAATCCTCTCAATTCTTCTTGTGTTTCACTCCAATCTCTGTAATAAAGTTTAGCACCTCATCTTATACCATTCAATTAGGTTAGTGATCATAGGTACATCTTTATATCTGTATTCCTTGATTACTTAGAGTGTGTGAGGCACTCTAAGGGGATTAATTAAGCTTAGGTTAGCTTAGTTGTTATTGTAGGTTCTAACTTAACCTTAAAAAAGTTAGATTTTGGTTTTTAGTTGATCCCATGAAAAATCATTGTTGAAAGGTTGTAGTTGAGCCTGTGAAAAGCCATTATAAAAGCTTGATGGATGCTTGGAAAATTCACTAATTTTAGTGAATTGATTTGAAAATCTTTAATTGGAAGATTAAGGTGGTGGATGTGGGTCAAAGAGACCGAACCACTATAAATCTTTATGCATTGTCTACCCTTTTTATTTCTTCATTTCACTCTTCTTTAAATCATCATTCCATCTTGTTCTCAACTTCTCATCATCTACCTTTAATAAGCTTTTAATTAGAAGTTAAGTTTAGTGACATTTAGAAAGTACTATTCACCCCTCCTTAAGCACCACCTAGGATCCAACAACATATGGACCACATGTTTCAAGCTTATGGTGCTTTTTTGGGAATGTACATGTCTATTCTTCCACTAGCACCTAATCCTCCTAGGGTGCTAATGAGGTAACGGACAATGAGGACAATGATGCAAAGGATGATGGTGACGAGGAGGAGGATTAAAAACATTGAGGACAATGTTTAGTTTAAGTTTGGGGGGGTAAGTTTATTTTTCAGGTGATGAATATTCTATGAAAGTTTTAGATTTAATTTTATTTCCATGCATATCTATTTTTATAAATAATTTAGGATTAGTTGGTAAATGAATTTATTACTTATTTGAATTTTAGGGATCTAGAGTAACGTTGTGCTAATTTTTCGATGATGTCTCTATCCAATGATGATAATTAGTTATCTTGAATTCTTACTTCTGGTTAATAAGGTTTTTGTTGGGATTCATGTTAAATTCTTTTATTCAGCATAATTGTTAGGATGTGTTTTCCACAATTTTGAGCACTTTGCCTTTTACTTTGAATTATTATGAATATCTAGAGAAAGTTTATATTGATGTAAATTATAGATTATGTCAAGAATTTTAGAATTTGCTTGATTTTCTCTCGATACGAAATCCTAGGCAATACTTAGTTAGGGAGATGATTTAGGCCATCTTTGGACCGTCTGAGTCGAAAAAGCCTACCTTGTTAAATTTGTATCCCTAGTATACCCCTTTTGAGTCTAATTTTTCTTTTCTTTGTTTAACTACATAATAATCGAGCTTAGCCTTAAAATTAATTTTTCAATTTTACAACCTTCACTCCTAAGCATGTATATTGTTTTAAGAAATATAGATTGAGCTAAATGTTAAAAAAGGTGAAAAAGGTGATGTTGATGTGAAAATAATAATAATAATAATAATAATAATAATAATTAAGTTCAAAATATGAAAAATAACCTCACTACCTCTAATACAAAGAAAATAAGTTTGGGGGATGTGGAATTGTGAAAAAAATATGTGAAAAAAAAAGGAAAAGTTCCAACGTAGAAGAAAAGGTGTACTAGGAGAAGGAAAATAGAGCTCTATATATAGGTCATAGAATAATTATGCACTTAGGGTAATTTGAGCCACATTAATATCATTTATCCTATTTTGACCTTAGCCATACATTACAAGCATTATTAAGTCCTATTGATCCCTAGCTATGTATTGGTCTACATTAGTGGAGAGAGAGATGAAAAGTAAACATATGAAATTTAGTACTAATATGAAATTTGTGTTGGTATAAACTTATTCAGATGTCATGATATTATTGGTAAAAGATTTCACACACAAATGGAAATCCATTCAAGAATGTACTTGCATCAGAATTGAAACATGAATTTAAATGATGCCTATATTTTTCCTTGGGTTAATGATCAATAGACATACTTTTAAAGAAATTATAAAGAATCATTGAGTTGGTGCACTTTATCTCTACTAGTAGTAGTAGTAGTAGTAGTAACTATATTTATTTTAGTTTTCATTAACTGAATTTGATTTTCGTAAGTTAGTTTCTTTTCTATATTTTGCTCGAGAAATAGCAAAATATTAAGTTTGGGAGTGTGATAACTCTATGATATAGAGTTCTTTGGGCTTAATTTTGATTGTAATTTAGCTTAGTTCTTGTAGTAATACATAGAAATTAATAGATTTTATTTAATTATTTTAAATTAGTTAATTTAGGTGAGTCAATCTAATCTTAGTTAATTTTATACTTAATTTGGTGTTAATGTGATTAAGATAGGTTGTTATTGATTTATTTGTCCTTTTGTAGGTGTTTGATAAAAGAAGAATTTTAGTGGAAGAAGAAGAGCAATTTCAAAGTGCAAACCTCCACTGCATATGTTTCAGTATTTCTGCCATAACTCTCTCTACAAAGCTTCAAATAAAGTGATTCTTGGACCATTGGAAAGATAAGAGAAAAATCGATAACTTTCATGTTTACCACTTTGCCCATTTTGGCATGGAAGGTGATTAAAAATCTTGTCAAATTTGGAGCACTGTAGTAGTCCTAAAACAATTACGATTTTTGCTATTTAAATAGTCAAAGCCATAGCTTTGGAGGAAGTAGGTCGTAGACCACATAGTCTAATGAGGAAATTCTAGTTCAAATTGAATTTTTTCTTCACCCAACTTGGATTAACTTTAAAGCACTATAAAAACAACATTTCGAAGGACTTTTAAAAGGAAGAATGAAACACCATATTGAAAGCTAAAAGTCAAGCTACAAAATCATTAAAGAAAAATCTCATTTGAGCTAAAAAAGAAATTGAAGAATTCAAGAAGATTTGGAGATCAAGAATTCAACTCTTGGGTCCCTTTTATCTTTTTGTTGTTATTTTATTTCTTGGTTTTCGTTTTGATGATTAACTTTAATTTAGTGATGATGTATTTTAGATTAGTTTATAAAATAAAATAATTTTATTACTAAAAGTTAATAAAATAATTTGTTGATATATTTTAGATTAGTTTTAGTTATTAGTTTTAATTTTAATTTTAATTATTTAGATAAAATTAGGGTGTGTTAATTTTAGTAGTTAACAGTAAGAATTAATTCAATTCTTTATGGGATCAACACTTTACTCATTACTATATTATCTTTGTGATACGTATACTTGTTTGGGTAAAAAATTGAACAACAATGACTGTTATGCCTTTAATATTGGAGATGTTTGTTAGAGCACCTTGCTAGATTTGAGTACGTTATATGTGTATGTGTATATATGGGTGTGTGTGTGTGTATGTTATTTATTGGCACCTCTTACTGAGTATTAGATGACTCACCCATTTGTACCATGTGCAGATAAATAAGCCACTGGATAGTGCGTGGCAAAGGTTGTCCATTGAAAAATCGATTTTTGGTATCCAATAGGTCCCTAAGCCAATTGGTCACTCCACTAAGTTTGTCATGAGCTTTCGCTTCGCATTCGATTTAGTATACATGTAGGCACGTTGTGCCAATTGAACTATGTTAAAGGTTGTTAAGTATGAACCTGCATTCGTTGGCCAATGTATGGCCTTGTAATTATTGTATTAAATGTTATGTATGAATTGTGTGCTAAAGGGCATCGTTTATGTATTTGAATTTAAATACTATATGAATATGTGGATTTAGAAACCTTTGGCTATGTGCATATGATTTGGAAACTTAAAGCTTACTTGGGTTTTGCAGGCTTCATTTGTCGGGCTTGTACGCTAGTCATGGACCCTTGGGTTTGAGTTGTGACAAGGAGGGTCTGCCATACAATTGGATAAGTGTAATGTATATTGTGCGGAATTGTGGGGGTGTATGCAGGGGTTTGGGATTGGCATGGGATATGGGCTTTCGCAAGGTTGACTTACAAATAGATAGTTTCCTTGTGGTCAACACCATTCTTCGCCTACAACACACCCATGCTCTAATTCGAACTTAATCAATGCTATTAAGAGTTTACTGTAGAGACAATGGAAAGTTCACACAAGATGTGTCTACAGAGAAGGGAATGTTCTAGCTGATATCATGGCCAATAAGGGTTTTGCTTTAGAGGAATTATTTGTTTTCTATAGTGACCCTCTTGCTAAAGCTAGGGATCTTTTGGTGTATGATTTATTAGGAATTTGTTTCCTTATAATGGTTAGAGTTTAAATAAAAATTTTCACTAAAAAAAAAATTAAGTGATTGTTTGTGAGGTACATGTTTAACTTGTGAGAATTATTGCATTTATACGTTCAAATTAATGCTAAAAGTTTTCTTTTATAAGGTTACATATATAATTTAAAATTATAATTACAATCAAATAATTTTCAATAAACATCACATTGTACATTCATGGAACAAATTAATGAAGAAACCAATTAAAAGAACAAATCAAATAAAATCATCATAAAATTAGACAAATTTCCCATATAATGAAACTTCCTCATCATTAAGATAAGTCCTGATCAATTAATGCTAAAGTAATTAGGTAGGTTTGTTATGTAATTTCTAATTTTTATTACTATCAAATACAGGCAATAAAATTTTAAATTAAATTATTTTAGGTAGAAAGCTCAAGAAAAATTATTGGCCTAATTAAAATTAAATTATACTATTATTGATTATCCTTACCTTTTTTTTTTATGAAACTAATATCTCAATTTTTTGAGAGTAAAAACCTTACTAATATATGTGCTTTCTTTTCTCCAAGGCAACATTGGCCTCGTATTAAAAGCTGATAATAATGGAAGCAAATAAGTGAGACACAAAGTGGAAGAGGAGTGGGGGACCAAGTATATTTTATAAATTTATGTTATACGGTGAAATTATTTGTTTTTATTTTTCCTTTTTTCTAAAGGAATAAATTATTTCAGCATTCTTTTTTTTTTTTTAGTATGGGAATAAAATTTTCAATTTTCTTTTTATAGTTAAAGCTTTCACTTTTCAAAACAAAACTTTTGACCAGCGTGTCTCATGTGATCCAATCCTGAAATAAATACATATGACAATGCATAGTACATTCCACTAGAAAAAGCCTAATTGATTCACAAACAATCTCTTTTTTTGTTTAAAGAAGAAAGAAAAAAACAATTAGATTAAAGGGAAAATTACTTTGAATAAAAAATATTACCAAATTGACTAGTACGCTTTATCTTATATAGTTTTGTTTAGGGTTTCAATGTTTCTGGTAACAATACATTTTAATTAAATAATAATAATAATTTTGTAGATATGGCTGGTTGAAGAAAACGCATCTCATTCTCCTAAATTAAAAATCAACAAAGAAGAAGACTAGGGTAATGAAATGTTGATTTATTTATGGGTGGATGTGTGTTAAAACCAAAAAGGATGGATAAAGTGAGCCAGAAAGGCACTTATTTATTTTTTTTTTCTTTTTGGGTAAAATAGGCACAAAGCCGCTTAAAGTGGCAAAGTAGTGCATTAAGAACTGCTGGTTTCGTACTCAAAGTCGGAGCGTGTAAGCGATGGGGCATAATAATAAAAAGATTTAAGACAGACTAGTATTGGTCCCTAGATTAAGCATGGACCAAATCTAATGCAGGCACCAAAATTGGGGCAGTCTGAAATGCATTCCTCCGTCAATGGTTTGAAAATAAAAGCCATATGATATGATATGATAATATTGGTATGGAAAGGTAATTCTAGTACTAGTATTAGCAGTGGTATTGAGTGTATTTTCCCTCCAAAAAATGGGAAAAAACCGAAGACGGTGGGCACTCACATTAATCATCATGACACATAAAAACACAGCTAATCAAACCCTCCTTTTCTTTGTCAGCCCTAATTAGCTCTCTCTTAAAATCCCTCATTTTTGCCCACGCACACGCACTCTCTCTCAACACAACAGAAGAAAAACACACACAAAGCCAGAGAGAGAGAGAGAGGGATCAATATCATCATCATCATCATCCGCATCATCTTCTTCTTCTTCTTCTTCTTTTTTTCTTCTCCTTCGCGCAGCCTCCGCCATGGACCAGCAATCTCAGCTCGCCGTCATCTTAGGACCCGACCCCGCTCCTTTCGAAACCCTAATCTCCCACTTGATGTCCTCCTCCAACGAACAACGTTCTCACGCCGAGGTCTTATTCAATCTTTGCAAGCAGTCGGACCCAGACGCCCTCTGTCTCCGCCTCGCTCACCTCCTCCAAGTCTGCGCTCAACCTGAGACTCGTGCCATGGCCGCTATTCTCCTCCGTAAGCTCTTGACACGTGACGACTCTTATATCTGGCCTCGCCTCAACATCTCCACCCAGTCCTCCCTCAAATCGGTGCTTTTGGCTCAAATCCAAGTCGAAAACACTAAAACTTTGTCTAAAAAGTTGTGCGACACTGTTGCGGAGCTTGCTTCCAGTATTTTGCCAGAGAATGGCTGGCCGGAGCTTTTGCCGTTTATGTTCCAGTGTGTCTCTTCGGATTCCCCTAGATTGCAGGAATCCGCCTTTTTGATATTCGCTCAGCTGAGTCAGTATATCGGTGATGTCTTGACTCCTTTTATAAAGGATCTACACGCTGTGTTCTTGAGGTGCTTGAGTGAAAGTTCTAATGCCGACGTCAAAATCGCCGCGTTGAATGCTGTCATCAACTTTATTCAGTGTTTGACCAGCTTATCTGATAGGGATAGGTTTCAGGATCTTTTGCCGGCGATGATGAGGACCTTGACGGAAGCTTTGAATAACGGGAACGAGGCCACCGCTCAGGAAGCGCTGGAGTTGTTGATTGAGTTGGCAGGGACGGAGCCACGGTTTCTTCGGAGGCAGCTTGTTGATGTGGTGGGGTCTATGCTGCAGATTGCGGAGGCAGAATCACTTGAGGAAGGGACACGTCACTTGGCGATTGAGTTTGTTATTACCTTGGCAGAAGCAAGGGAACGTGCCCCTGGAATGATGAGGAAGTTGCCGCAGTTTATTAGCAGGCTATTTGCAATTTTGATGGGAATGTTGCTGGATATTGAGGATGATCCAGCATGGTACACTGCAGAAACTGAGGACGAAGATGCTGGAGAGACTAGCAATTACAGTGTTGGGCAGGAGTGTTTGGATCGTTTGGCTATATCCTTGGGTGGAAATACAATTGTTCCAGTTGCATCCGAGCAGTTGCCAGCTTATTTGGCTGCTTCTGAGTGGCAAAAGCACCATGCTGCATTGATTGCCCTTGCACAGATTGCTGAGGGTTGTGCCAAGGTATACCTGATATTAGGATATGTTTTAATGTGGTCATTGCCATTATTCTACTCCTTTGTAGTTCGTAGCATCCAAGCTTTTAGGTAATTCAGTATTGACATTGTTTTCTCGTTCCAAGTTGCTGCAAGCATTTAAGTGCTATTCGCTACATGACATTATTTGTTTCTCCTAGACTTGAAACTGACTATTAAAAATTGCTTCCTTGGGAATGGTTAGTCCCCCCTCCCCCCACTGAATATGATTCTAAATGCACTACTAATGGAGTTGCTTGTTCAGTTTAGTCATGGTGTTTTCTATTTACTGCGTGCATAGTGGGATAGAACTTTATTCAGAAAGTTGATACTAATATTTCAATCCATAGCTTATTGGCATAGCTTTTTCAGAGGATTCAGTTTATGTTGGGAGAAAGAATTGGATTACATATTTTCTGCCTTCTGTTTGATAGTGAAAGTAGAGAGCTGGGAACATGTTCCCTTTTTCATTGATTTGTAATTTGTTGCTTTATTTGTAGGTCATGATTAAAAATCTGGAACAAGTGGTTTCGATGGTCTTGAACTCCTTTCATGATTCCCATCCCCGTGTGAGGTGGGCAGCTATTAATGCAATTGGACAATTGTCTACTGATTTGGGCCCGGATTTGCAAAACCAATATCATCAAAGAGTATTACCAGCACTAGCTGCTGCCATGGACGACTTCCAGAATCCACGAGTACAGGTTAGTCAGAGTTAAATAATTTTGCTTTGATGTCTCTAGATTATGCTTTTGACTGTTAGGATCTTTTGTTGCATGGTATGGTTTCTTTATGGTATTAGATGGGTGCCTGATCTTAAACCTTCAAGTAGAGAGAAACAGGTTGAATCACTCTAGGCTGGATACAAATTCAAATTGCAGCATTAATAATGTGCATGGTGGTTTACATAGAGATAATTTGTTCATCCCGTCTTCCTTTCTGTTGTGTCTTGATGTAATTGATAACTCCTGCCCCCAATAACCCATTCCTTTTTCTATAATTTTCTAATTCTAAAGTTATCTATGCATATGGGTCACATCTTTGTGGTGGGATACCTTGCTTTACTTAAATTTATCTGAGTGGATATGATCTCATTTGGTTATGTCAAATAGCTTTGTGGTCATCAACGCACTTCATATAATAAGAACTTGTTATTGTTTTCTATTGGAACATATCAACTGGTTACAAGCAAATTATTTGTCGTAACTCACTAGAAATTGTGGTCATTATAAAAATTTTCTAAGTAGCTGACTGATATGTTCCTTTTTTTGAAAAAAAAAATTATTATTCAATTCTCTGTCTTACCACTTCTTGAAAGACAAAGTAGAACCTTGACCTTTAAGTGTCGCTGGCATCTTTACAGATTAGCCCTTAAAATGGTGGATGCATATGTAAGAGCCTCATAACTGATTGTGAAGGGAATTAATTCATTTGAAAATGAAAGCTGCATCAGTGGGAATTTCCTGGATATTTTGTTGAATATGGATAAAACTAATGTATAAGTCTTCATTTAGATACTGGATGATGATACTTAATTCCTGTTTATAGATGGATGGAGCTATGCCTTCTGGTTCAGGAAACTGAACTAAATTAGCTTCCGCTCTTTGCATGAAAATTTAGTAGTCTTGTTATAACATCAGAGTTTTTTTTTATCTCATTACCTGTCAGTCAGGTACTTCTATTGTCAAGATTTAATTGTTTGCTTTGAAATAACAGTTTGTTTTGTTATGTAATTTGTGTATGAACAGGCACATGCTGCTTCAGCTGTGCTCAACTTCAGTGAGAACTGCACTCCGGAAATTTTAACACCTTACTTGGATGGAATAGTTAGCAAATTACTTGTACTTTTACAGGTATGACAATTGGAGTTATAAATGTCGCATAAAAACTGCATAGATTCACTATATGAAAGGAGATTTTATTTTTTGTCGATTATATATATCATGCAGAATGGGAAACAAATGGTGCAAGAAGGTGCCTTGACAGCTTTGGCATCAGTTGCTGACTCATCTCAGGTATTTTACCCAAAAGAAAGCTAGTTTGATCGTTAATATAGTCGACACAGTTTAATGATATGGGGGTTTGCAGGAGCACTTCCAAAAATATTATGATGCAGTTATGCCTTACCTGAAAACTATCTTGGTGAATGCGACTGACAAATCTAACCGCATGCTTCGTGCCAAATCCATGGAATGCATTAGTCTTGTTGGAATGGCTGTCGGGAAGGAGAAGTTCAGAGATGATGCCAAGCAGGTTGGTAGCTGTCTAGAAACACCATGTCCTGTATCAAGTTGTTGCTTTTTAATTCTTCTAGTTATTTTCTTAGATCTCTAAAGTCATGGATGGATGGTAGAATTTTGAGGTATTTGAGAATGGCATTTTCTAGGGAATGTAGTGGTGTAGTTTGCAGCAAATATCCACCCCTTTTCTGGCTTAAGAAAATACATGTTTTTTGTTCCTTGAAAGTAATTGGGGTGGGCTAGATATAAACCTGAGGGAGGTGCCCATCAGGTTGATCTATTATGGAGTTTTGCCACTAATTATATTACATGTCAAGTTAGTATAATCTAAAGAAATTTTGAATGCTTACACAATGCATGTTTCTCATATGCTTGACATGGAATAGACCAATTTTTTAGTTTTATAATTTGCCTGGCCTTGTCTATGAGAATGCAGACTGCAGCACCAGTTTGCAGATTCCCATTGGTTTCCACATTTGTAATGAGTTGTTGGGTCTAGTTTTTTTATTCCCAATTAATAAAAAATTGTTATTCAAGTTCCTCTCTTTATGATGCCAAAATGGGCCCCTAAGGACATATTGCAGTCATTGCATGCTATTCTCTTTTACGGCTATAGACCTTCACCATTCTGAGTGTGCTGTTATTTGTAGCAAGTATTTTTTCTTTTTGTTTTTTTCCACTGGTCTTTGTTTAATGTCATTATACCTTCACGATTGTATTTGACATTTGCACCAAAAGTTGGGTATCTTGTATGTTCTTTCATTAAACGTAGAAATGCCTCTATATTACGTATTGCTTTCTCTTCTTCTTGCAAGGTTATGGAAGTGCTTATGTCATTGCAAGGATCCCAAATGGAAACAGATGATCCGACAACAAGTTACATGCTGCAAGTAAGTCCATAGCACAGAAAATGTGTTGAAATAAGATTTATCATAATAACTTTGGCATGTTTATTTTTACTTGCTTATGATGCTTTCACCATGTTACAGGCATGGGCCAGACTGTGCAAGTGTTTGGGACAAGACTTCCTCCCTTACATGAGAGTTGTCATGCCTCCCCTTCTCCAGTCTGCTCAACTTAAGCCAGATGTAACTATTACATCTGCAGATTCAGATAATGACATTGAGGACTCTGATGATGAAAGGTTATATATCATTCTGTTTTCACAATTATTTTGTGCCAATAAGCAACTAAAATGTCAATGATGCATTTGTATCTTGTGTATCTCCTCCCTCATTTGAATAGATGAAAAACTTTATTTCCTCTCTCTTCCACTTCTCTCTATGTTATGTAGAAAGTCAAAGACACTCGGAGAAAGACACTCACACACGAGTGTGTGAACACGCACTAACACACACACACCCAGACAGAGTCCTGAACTTAGCTGTGCTCATCTCTGGCTGTTGGTCGGCTTATAACAATAGCATGTTGTTTTCCACCATGTTATTTGGTGTTATACTAAGATTTATATCTGGCATTGCACAGTATGGAAACCATTACTCTTGGGGACAAAAGAATTGGGATCAAGACTAGCGTCCTGGAGGAAAAGGCTACAGCATGTAACATGCTGTGCTGCTATGCTGATGAGTTGAAGGAAGGATTTTTTCCATGGATAGATCAGGTTTGTTTCAACTTACTATTTTGGACTTCATTTTTCTAGACTTTGTAACAATAACTAACAGAAGGAATATACGGTGCAGGTTGCCCCGACTCTAGTTCCTCTTCTTAAATTTTATTTCCATGAGGAAGTTAGAAAAGCTGCTGTTTCAGGTATAAGATTGCTATATACACATTTCTTCTTACTTTAAATATATAATTTTTGTCTTTCAATTTTGTTTGGCTCTTGTTAATTCCCTCTTGGCCTATTGTGTAAATTTGTTTCTAGCTATGCCGGAGTTACTGCGCTCTGCAAAATTAGCTGTGGAGAAGGGGATGGCTCAGGGGCGTAATGAGACTTATGTAAAGCAATTGTCTGACTTCATTATTCCAGCTCTGGTGGAGGCATTACATAAGGTTGTTGTTGTTTAATTTTAGGAGTATTCATCTATTGATGCTCTAATTACTTTGTTTATGTGTTGCTTGTCATGGGTGAAGTAATTGAATAGTGATATCTTTGCAGGAGCCTGATACGGAAATATGTGCAAGCATGTTGGATGCATTGAACGAATGCTTGCAGGTTTGTTCTATTATGAAATGAAGTGAATTACGTAGTGTCTATTGTGTTCATTGTTGTCTGTTTGAGATTACTCTGGTTTTGGATATTAATTGACATTGTGGGGCAACAAATGGTTAGAAGAAAAAGTTCATTTAAATAAATTAAATCAGCTGGACGTAACTTGAATTTAATATGGTATTTCAGTTGTATCTGCTAATAAGTTGAACTAATTCCTTAATTAAACCTGTCATGATGATTTTTGTTAAAAACTGTAATAAGTATCTTTCCTGGGCTGTTTTTGAGTTTCATTTTAGTCTATATATGTTATTAAGCATCCAAGAAAACATTTCAGAGTTCCATTCATGACCCTTGTGTTTCATTGTGAATTGATATGCATCATTACTTGTTGGAGTTCTTTGTTCTAATCTTTGTCTCTTTGCTGTTGCCTGCATTTATATTGTATGAATTCATTACTTTTTGTCATAAATTTTTGAGCATATGTTCTTTCAGATCACTGGTCCACTTTTAGATGAAGGCCAGGTTAGATCTATTGTGGACGAGATAAAACAAGTAATCACAGCTAGTGCGAGCAGAAAAAGGGAGAGAGCTGAAAGAGCCAAAGCTGAAGACTTTGATGCTGAGGAGGGAGAGTTTGTTAAAGAGGAAAATGAGCAGGAGGAAGAAGTTTTTGACCAAGTAAGTCTTCAAATAACATCTGTAGTTATAGGGCACATAATTATGTAGGTAATGTTTATTTGTCAAATTGTTCTTTTTTCTTTCTGAATCCATAGAGTTTCTCATTCGTGCCCTAATGAACATTCTGCTTCCAGGTGGGTGAAATCTTGGGTACTTTGATAAAAACATTTAAAGCCTCTTTCTTGCCATTCTTTGATGAGCTATCTTCATATCTTACACCTATGTGGGTAAGTAATGTGTGAAATCTGTCTGTTTCGGAAATCAGTTCAATTTTTGAAGGAACATCCAAAAGAAAGATTCAGAAAGATTTTCTTTTATGAAGTATGCTCATCCCTTCCCCCCCCCCCCCCCCTCTCTCTCTTTCTCTGTGTGTTTGTGCGTCTAAAATACAGGGCAAGGATAAGACAGCTGAAGAAAGAAGAATTGCAATTTGTATTTTTGATGATATTGCAGAGCAGTGTCGTGAGGCAGCTCTAAAGTAAGCTGCTTAATTTTCTTTTTTCTGGTTACTGTCATAGAGAATTGTCATTTGATGTAATTCTGTAATGTGGTTGAAACAGATATTATGAGACATATCTTCCTTTCATATTGGAGGCTTGCAATGATGAGAACCCAGATGTGCGACAGGTCTGTACCTTCTCTCTTCTGGTGCTTAAAGCACGTTAGACTCTGGATATTGCCATTCAATTGTATCATATGTTTCAGGCAGCAGTATATGGGCTTGGTGTTTGTGCGGAATTTGGTGGGCCTGTATTTAAACCTCTTGTTGGAGGTAAATTTTGTGTGATTGTTGAAAAGGTTATTTATCTATTTCTTATCTGAATAACCTATATTTTGACTTCTTTCAGAGGCTCTATCAAGGTTAAATGTTGTAATACGGCATCCTAATGCTTTACAACCTGAAAATGTGATGGCATATGATAATGCTGTTTCTGCATTAGGAAAAATATGCCTGTTCCATCGTGACAGGATTGATGCAGCTCAGGTATGGCAACCAGTAAAATTGGTTTTCCAACTTAATTAGATGTTGCGATATGAAAGGAAATGGGCTATGTGCTTTGCATAAAACACATGCATGTTTCTGAGCTATTGTGTGAAGTTTTCTCCTCCAAATGCCTTCTCTTGCTAGAACCGGTGCCATTTGCAATGTACTATGAGCCATATGCATGGAAATAGTATCACTTCTACTATGGGTTCGTATGAGGTTCTATATGTTTGAGCTACTTGAAGCTATAGCAATGGCTCAAAATTGATCAATTGACTCTTTAGGTAGAGAACCTTGGTGTTTGAAAATCAATTTTCTGCTCCTCCTGCCTCTTTGTTCTTATTATCAGGAAATTTTGCAACAATAAGAAATTAAGGGGTGTTTTGTGTGTACATGCTTATTGTCATTTATATATTTATTTTCATGTGTATATAGCTGAACAGCAAATTAGGAACAATTTTGTCATTAAGAAAAGAGATTAACCACTTTCTTGAGGGTAATAGTAAGGTTGTCAATATAACACCAAGTACCATTTTGGATTTAGAGGTATTTAATAATATAGTTCACAATTATTTTCTATTAAGAATGTAACGTTTTCTTAATAATTATTTTAACTTTCACCAAAATTAATTTTTTGAGAATTTATAAAATGGTAATTTTTCTTCTTAATCAAGATTTAAAATTTGAGTCCAAAGTTATTTCTTTGAGATCCTATTATTTTTGGAAAAAAGGCAGAAGAAAGGGGAAAAAAAGAAACAAGACAACTATCCTTCAAATCTTAACTTGGACAAAGGAGACCTAGATTTTAGTAAACAAATGAAACTAACTCTTCATTAGCCCTGCCATCCTGATAAAAAGATACCCTAGGTATAGAAAAGCCATCTTATTGTACTTAGTACCCTTGTCCTCAACTCCTGATCAGAAATTACACCTCTTAGTTCCCTTGCCGCTCTGTATGTATTGTGTGCAATTGCCCCATGCTGCCTTCCTCCATCATCGCCTTGAAAGCAAGTTGTAGAGTTGATCAAGGACAGAATGAAGCTGTTATCTGCCTTGTGGCTTGGATATAAAAGAACTAGAAGACCCAAAAGGTCTAAGTTTCTTTTTCAATGGGCTTTTTGGCTGGATGTTGAAACAACTGAAACACACTAGTATGACTGGTGCATGGTGATACTGTTAAGTACCAGATACTAGACGATATAGAGAACAGGATGTACTAGTTTTGATAAAAAACTGGTATGTAATGGATGGTATCAGTTTGATATTGATAACATTCAACAATACTCTAATCTTTAAACTTTGTTTCAAATAAAGTTGTATAGAGCAACTAGTGATAGGAATATTTGTCCCTCACTGATAATCCTTCATCACTGAGGAGTCATGGATGCCAAATGCCCTTTAAAGGTGCATAAAGGACAATGGTTTTACATAAAATCACTTGATATATCAGACTATCTCTTTTGTGATATTTAAGTTAGAGATTTTATTGTGTGAACATTCTGATGACAGTGGATATGTAAATGTTAAAGGCAGCTTTTATGCTGACATAGATATGTGTAACTTCCTCCCAAACTCCACTCCCCCCCTCCCAACACACACCCTCACGGTCCTATCCATTTTCTAATAGACATTACTGTGTATATAATTTTTTTTGATAAACTGTGAGTATATTAAATGGGCATCTATATAGTGTTACACTAGCCTAGGTCACATGCGTTGCACTTGATCAAACATGCTAGTTGCATATTATTTTGAAATTTTGATTATAAGATGGGCAAAATTTTAGTGATTTATGGATATATAGCAATGATAATGAATATAAGTAACACTCGACTGATTTCTATTGATAAAAACTTATCTAAATGTCTAGCGTGTTGGGTTTCAAATTGTAGTCTAAAAGAAAGTTAATGCAATTTTGGCACCAATTGTAAGAAAAGGAGGATAAAAGTTTCCTTTAGGCCTATTGAATTGGAATCTTTTTTTATTGAAAACTAATTTTTTTGACTTAATATGGCAATTTCTTTTTCCGTTATAGAATATATAAAGCTGTGAGCCCACGAAGGCCTTTGCTTCTGCCAGATTACCCAATTACAAGATACTTCATAAATTTGTTGATGTTTTCTTTTTCCTCTAAAAACTATTTTATAAAAATAGTATTAGTATTAGGTTAAAAGTAAATCATTCTCCAAGGAAAGCGATTTAGTGGAATTAGAAATTTTTTCTATACTTTAATTATAATTGAAAATTATAATCAACAAAATTTTTTTGAAATGGAAATTTAGAAATATAATTAGCTATGATGTCGTTTTTTGTTCAAATTACATGCATTCATATTTTTATATATGTTATAGATATAGATATTATGTTATGCTTTATGTGTAAAAACATTTCCAAATGTTGATGATTGGGTAATGTTGTTTGTTGATCATCTCTGGCATTAATACATATATGTTGTATAATTTTAGATAGATTGCAGTGGTTCTATAATTATACTTTTTCTGCATTGCATTTTTCACAAAAGCTTTTGCTGGTTGCTGCATGTCTTTATGCTTATTTTGATGTTTTATTACTGTTTTCTTTGTGTTGGATTCCTTTGAACGTATATGCTTTGATTTTGATAGGTTGTTCCTGCATGGTTAAACTGCTTGCCAATAAAAGGTGATCTGATTGAAGCCAAAGTTGTTCATGAACAACTTTGTTCAATGGTAGAGAGGTACCATCTGCTTTGTTGATTTAACCTTACTGCATATTTCTGATCTCATTCCACTGTTTATTTTTTGCTTTGATATGCTGTTACTGCATATTATCAACCACTGTATCAAATTTGTCTTCAGGTCAGACAATGAAGTTTTGGGTCCCAACCATCAGTATCTTCCTAAGATTGTTGCAGTATTTGCCGAGGTAAAATGCACTCGTTAGCAACCACTAAGAATTTCAAGTTATTGCATTAAAATTTCTTAACCTACGGCTATTTTTAAATGAACTGCTTATTCTGAACAAACGATACAATGAGAAATGGTGAAATTCTGTCCTGCATCCTGTATGTTTTATCTATATCTTAGTTAAGTATTTAATTTATTTTCTTAAAGCATTATACTTTTTCCTCTTAAATTAATATCACTTTCAACTCTGACCATGGGAGGCACTGTTGCATACTTAATTCCATATCAAACATTGCTTTAATGCTGTAGCTTTGTTTTGCATCAACTATCTGGCTTTTGTTGCTCCAATGACAAATTTGGCATGAACATGCATATCCATATACATCATGTTTACATGTCTTCTATGTCTAGGCATGTGAACATGTAATTTATTCATTAATCAGTTTTCTTTCTTTCAGCCCCTCTTCTTAATTCTATTATCTAATAGAAGATTCATATGGGCATGTCAAAGCCTGAATAATTCCTATTGTGTTTTCAAGTAGGATATGGATGAGTCTTAGCCTCATTGTTGCCAAACCTGTCTCTTATTCTTTTGGTTTTAGGGTGGGTAAAGCTGTAGGGGTGAGCATTCAGTTGATTTGGTTTAAAATTTTGAAAATTAAATTCTTGTAAAAAATAACCGAAACTGATCGGACTATACCCGATAACCAAAAATAACTGAAACCAAAAATCTCAGTTGGTTTGTTCAGTTTTAACTATTAATAATATTAAGCAACCGAGCGTTTAGCTTATTGGTTGGTGCATAATTTCCTTACCTTAAGAGCAGTAGGGTTCGAATCCCCTCTTCCCCAATTATAAAAAAAAAAAAAAACTATTAATAATATTTATATATATAATATATTTAAAAAACTTTGCTTAATGTTTCACTAATAAAGCCTAAATGCTTTTAGTTTAACCATATATTTATATATAATATTAATGATATAAATATATATATTTAAAAAATAAATTATTAATGGATGGTTTTTGGTTTGGTTTGGACACCAAAAACTGACCAAAATAGCCAAATAAATTGCCCCTCTTAACCAATTAATATCAAAACCAAGAAAATCGAAATAACAACTGAAAAATGGTTTGGTTGGGGGAGCAGGGTACATATACCACCATATAAATAAAGAAATAACAACCGAAAAGATAAAATGCTAAATTCTTCTGTGGGTGTAAAATATGCCTGAGTATGTTCTCTTACCAATAGTTGCTGTTTGGTAGGTTCTATGTGGTAAGGATCTAGCCACAGAACAAACTGCAAGTCGGATGGTGAATCTACTGAGGCAGCTTCAGCAGACGTTGCCACCAGCAACATTGGCCTCAACTTGGTCATCTTTGCAGCCACAGCAACAGCTTGCTTTGCAATCCATCCTCTCATAGTATATTGGTTTGACAGGCATCTTTCTGGTTTTGGAGGAATGCAGTGTCCTGTCTGTGTTGGAAGCATATTTTATTTATTACCCAATTCTTTTCTCGGAGGAGGTTCCCATTGTTTTTTGCATGATGTTTTACATCAATCCAGCAAAGGTTTGATTGAAGGTGAAAAAGTCATCAGTGCGATTGAAGTGAATCTTTTGTTCTTTTTGTTAGAATGTGTATATTAAAAGCGTCTATTTATAATATGGGGTATGGTATCGAGTCTGGAGAAGAAACAATAGGTGATTTGTGGTTTGTGAGCATTTTTGTGGGTTTGAGGGGTTGCTAGTGAGGGCAATTCCTGTAGCAGTTTTGGTCCCAGAATGTGGCTTTTTGTTTTTCCGTCGGAGTTTTACACAAAAGTTCCGTTTGTGATTATATATGGACTGAAATTTTGAATGGTTATTCTTTCGCCACTGTTTGCAAAATTTTGATCCTGAAAAAAAGCAATAAAAATGTTAATGGGATTGTCAGTTTTTGATCATTTGCTTTAAGCTTCTGAATACCTAGAATTATGATTGTTGGGGAACCGTGGAAAAGTGGGCACAAAGTTTCTTCCTTCTTTTTCTCCTTTGTCTTTGGATGGAAGAATTTTTGCCTTTTTGGGCCACTCCTTGTTTTTGTTCTGTTTTGGTTAAATGTTCAAATTGAGCTTAAATGTTTGGGTTTTTTCCTTTGAATTAAAATGTAAATGTTTCGATTTTAATGGTCAATGGTCAAATTTTTTTTTTATTTTTTATAATCTACGGTTAAGTTAATTGATGGATAGAGTGTGTATCAAATGTTATAAAAAAAGTGTGAAAAATGCAGTTATGTGTTGAAAATATAATAGTTATATGTAATGTTGAAAAATGTAATTACATGTTATGTTGAAAATTTAATTAGTGCATGTTATGTAAAAAATTTGATTGTTATATGTTATATTAAAAAAATGTAGTTACACGTTATATTGAAAATTTAATTCTTATATATTATAGATAAAAGATGTAATTATATGTCATGTTAAAGATTTAGTTACATATGTTGAAAATTAAATTATTGTAGGTCATGTGAAAAAATTTAATTTATACGTCATATTGAAAAATTTAATTGTTATATATTTTTTTAAAGATTTAGTAGTTGCACGTCATGTTAAAATATTTAATTGTTATACGTTATGATGAAAAAGTTATTACACTACACATCATAATTTGAATCGTTTTGACTTGACAACTAAAACATTTTGACAAAATTATTATTTCATATCTTATCTTTTCAAGTTAACGTTCATGTCATGTGTGTGTCTTACACATTTTAGATAGCTCTTACTTTAACCTTTAATTATAAAGAATCGAAAATAATTAACTTTTGATTGTTATAATTGAAACGTTTGACCCTTAATTGATAAAAAATGCAAATTAAGCATTTAGTCTTCTTTCCTTCTTCTATAGCTACATCTATCCAAATTAATATGTTGTTACGAGAGAAAGCATGACTTCATTTCCTTATTGAATACAACAATTGAGTTGGAAGAAGATTGGAGCTTCATTTATTTGCCTAGTTCCATTCAGCTTTGAGCCAACTGATGCTCTAAATAGTAAAAGATGGTGTCATCTTAATTAAAATAATTTAGATTCAATTATGTAATTAATTCTTATATTGTATGAAAGTTTGTATCATAATTTGTATAAATTGAGTTTTTTATTTTTTTTTTAATTTGTCAATTTACTGTTAAATTTTCACAAATGAAGTATATTGATGTGATATTTTGATTAAGTTAATATGACATTGACTATGTGTGGACATATCATGATCATCTTGATGTGATGAAAACGCTGACGTGATAATTGTTGCATGGCATATATAAAAATCAACTAAGAAAGCAAACTCAACATCCACTTTTTAGAAAACAAGGGATATGTAAAAAGAAATCATCTTTTTAAGATACCCAAATCATTAAAACCAAAAAGTACACTTGATCATGTAGCCATTAAAAGCAAAAATTAAAAAAAGATTCAAAAGGAAAAAAAAAAAAAAGCAGAATCACATTTTTTTATGACAATCTTTTTATTTTTTTTTTAAGAACTAACACACTAAGGTGGTATTTGATATCAGGGATGTGTATTTATAATTCTTGCAATATACCCAATTAAATAATATTGTAACGTTTGTTTTGAAACAAGTCAATACAATGTAAGATTGCAATACAATCATATTATAATCTATGTATATAATATGATTGCATTAAAAAACTAATGCAATATCAGATTACAAATTGCTCTATAATGTTATCAAACTTGATTTGACATTGTTGCCCTTTTCCAATCATTAAAATTTTAAAACTTAATTTTTATCACTTTGAAAAATTTTTAAGAATTAAAAATACTTTTAAATTTTTGAAAAATAAAAATAACTTTTTAATTTTTAGAAATTATATAAAATAAAAAATAAAAATAATTCCTAATTATTAAAAATATAAAATAATAAAAATAGAAATAATTTTTATTTTTAAGAAATTATAAAAAGATTAGAAAATCCATAAAATAAAAAATATATTTAGAATTTTTGAAAAAATAGAATATATTCTTTTTTATGCTCATAATTTTTTAAAATTATAAAAATTATTTCCTCTTTGTAATTTTTAATGAACTTTTAAAAATAAAAATATTTTTTAATTTCATTTTGTAAAAAAGTCTTTTGGTTTTTTTCTTGAAAAATTATTTTTATTTTTAATGTTTTAGGAATATTTCCAAATAATAATAACAACAATATATTTTAAAATTTTCAAAATTACTAAAAAATAAAAAGTTATTTTTTAATTAAGATTAACATGGATTTGCTCGTTGCACTGCTTCAAGCCCTTGTACAGATCATCTTTCATATCAATAGAAACTTATCTTTCAAAAAAATCATAGATTTGCTTGATACTTGGTTATTTGTTGAAAAATTTATTTAAAAGATAATATCATATAAAAATTTATAATAAAAAAACGTAAAAGTATATTATACTTGCATTTTAATGCATAGCAGTAATTTTGAAAATTAATATTACATTCCTACTAAAATGCTTGTAAATCAAATATTGTAATGTTATTTTCTCAACATATTAATCAAACATTCCTTAATATACCAAACGTTACAATGTTATCTTACCAACAATCACATTACCTCCAATCATATTTCCAACAACGTAATTGTATTATAGGCACCAAATGCAACCTAAAAGTCAAAGTATATAAGTATTCTATTTTGGTTGTTGATAGGGATGTCAAAGTATATAGATATTCTACTTGAATTCTTTTAGAATTTATGATTCGAACTCGAACACGAACCCTATCACCAACCTCACTACCTGATAATTATCGGACCCCATTTTAAACTATGTAAAAAAATTTATTAACCTCTTCATGGATACCTAAGTACTCGAACCCAAACTCGTACCTGTATACAATAATAAATTATATTTCACATCCATATAATTCATTAATAATTAAATTTATAAAAGCAAACAAACAATAAAATTTAATCTCAAACAACAACTTGGATAACCAAAACAAATATCTCAAACAACTTATAAGTTATAGTTATTATCTCTATTATGTTCTTATTGTACATATAAATGAAAGGTTGTTAGTAGTTATTATCACTTAATAGCAATACTTCAATATGTTCTATTGATGTAAGTATAAATGCAACACTAATAGTTTTATATGTTATAATTTTTATAAATTACAAGTTTTGTTTGTATAATAATGATAACTAACTAATTATTTTATCATAATAAGCATATAGTCTTGTTTATATATAAATTAAATATTTAATATTAGAACCTATTCATATAACATATTAATACGTAGGATACAGGCATAATAATAATTATTAAATATAACCTAT
Source organism: Theobroma cacao (assembly GCF_053813885.1). Lineage (NCBI taxonomy): Eukaryota > Viridiplantae > Streptophyta > Magnoliopsida > Malvales > Malvaceae > Theobroma > Theobroma cacao. The sequence goes on along the minus strand of NC_142647.1, from coordinate 34,250,299 downwards.
TTAATATGTTAATAAGTATAGAGTAAATAGTAATGTTTATATGTAAATTAAATATAATAATATTTATAACCTATTAATATAAGCTATTTATATAGGATATAAGTTTACATAGGCAAAACAATACTATATACTATGTGTAATAATTATAATATTAAAATGTAAGATATTTATTAATCATATATTAATATTAACATATAACATATCATTAATAATTTGACTAACAATAGTAGATTATAAATGAAAGGTTGGTAAAGTTGGAGAAGGTTTAAAGTAATTCTCATCCATGCATGCGTTTGATTCTTAACATTAAAAAAGTTTTACATATTTAATTATCTATTATATATTATATAATGCATAATTAGGTTTAGGTATCGGATACCCAAGAGGTGGTACCCTAACCCTATCCAAACCCAATACGGATAGTAAAATTATGCCCCAAACTTGAATATAGGGTACCCTAACCCTATTTAATCAGGTCGAGTATCTACGAGTACCCTGTTAAAGGGTACACACTGCCATCCCTAATTGTTGCCCCATTCTTACAATAAATTAATCATTAACCGAACAAAACTAATGCATGAATGATGAAATCTTCAATCTTAAACTTACTAGTTGTTCTTTATTCCAGAGCTCTATTTGTCACCTAACAAAATTGTACTTTGTAAAAAAATTATCAATATTATTGATTCCATATGTTTTTGATGATAACAAAATATTCCTAATTTATTAGTGTTTAATTATCTTATTTGAGTGTGTAGGAGAAAGCTTAAATTTCTTAATATATCTATTGTTTGAAAGCAAGACAAGATGCTTGTTCAGTTGCAAGATGAGTTAATTAGTTAGAGAGGCAAAGAAGAAAAGACTTGGTGAAAATATAACATTATTAACTAATAAACGAGAAGTCTTAATCAGTTAAGGCAAATCTGGATGCCATATAAAAAAGTGAGACAGAAAAGCCTTAATCAGTTAGCACAAGGCTTAACTGATTAAGAGGGTATCGGAATCTTAAGTTTGATTTACCACGAAGTGCCAAAATTCAAATTTAATTAGCGAGTGATTGTTAAAAGGCACCAATGGAAGAAATTTAAATTTGAAGATTTCTTAATCAGTTAAAGTATATTTTAATTAGTTAAGGATGAAGGAAGAAAAGCTTCAATCAGTTAAAAAGAGTATTAATTAGTTGAGAGAAGGCTGGGCAAAAATAATGCATGAAGATGTCTTAAAATAAAATGTTTTTAATTGGTTAGAGTTTTCTTTAATCGGTTAACACAATGAAAAGAGTTACCAGACAGTGCAAGTTGGAGAAGGTTTAATCCATTAAAGCTTGCCTTTAACTAGTTAACAGAACACTATCTGCACATTTGAATTTAAGCACAAAAGGACAAAATAACTGGTAAAAACTATTTGTAATAGCTAGTTTTTGTCTCCAATGGCCAGAATTGATTTTTCAAGTATTTAAAGCCTCTTTAACATTCAAAAATGAAAAAAAGAAGTTCCAAAGAGTTTGGAAGAGCTTAAAAGAGTAAAAACCTTCTCTTTTACACTTGTATTCCACGCTTTAACTAGTTAATAGAACATTATCTGCGTATTTGAATTTAAGCACAAAAGGACAAAATAACGAGTCGAAACTATTTATAACGACTAGTTTTTGTCTCTAATGGTCAGAAGTGATTTTTCAAGTATTTAAAGCCTCTCCAATAGCCAAAAATGAAAAAAAGAAGTTTTAAAAAGTTTGAAAGAGCTTAGAAGAGCAAAAACCTTCTATTTTACACTTGTATTTTAATCCTATTTTTATGAAAGTGTTTGATTGAAGCTTGTACAACTTAGATAAGTTAGGTGATCATTTGTAGCTCATTTTATCTTTTATTTCTTTATTACTTAGAGTGTGCAAGACACTCTAAGGGGTAGTCTAAGCTAGGGTAAGCTTAGGACTTGTTGTAAGAGGGTTGGAGCTTAGGTTAGAAGTTTACCTTACAAAAGCTTTGTGAAAGCTATTAATTTCACTGGTTCAAGTGAAATTGGGTAAAAAATCCTTGATTGGTAAGATCAAGGTAGTGAATGTATGTTAAGTGGACTGAACCACTATAAATATTGTGTTTTGTCCACTTCTTTTAACCTCTCTTTACTCGGTGTTCATTAACCTTCACAAATTCTCAACCATCAATCTTAAACATTCAAAATGATTTTAAAATTTTTGGATTTGCCTTCAAAATATTTTTAAAAGTGCTATTCACCCATTTTAGCATTCTTTTCGAGAACAACAAGTGGTATCAGAGCCTAACTCTTGAAATTTAGGCTTTACATCTTGAAGGGTAGATCAATGGCTAGCCAAATTTTTAACGTTGTAGAAGGTCAATCCACAAATAAGCCTCCTCTATTTGATGGAACAAACTACTAATTTTGGAGTATTAGGATATCCATCTACATAAGGGCTGCGGATTATGAAATGTGGGATGTCATCACTAGAAGTCTTTATGTTCTTACAAAAATTGATCTTGTCACTAGTGAGAAAACTCCTAAAATTAGAGATGAGTGAACCGAAGTTGAAATGAGAAAAGTTCAAATAAACTTCAAAACCATAAACACTCTCCATTGTGCACTAAATTTTGCCGAGTTCAATGAAGTTTCTACTTGTACAACAGCTAAAGAAATCTACTAGAAGTTGAAGATCATTCATGAAGGGACTTCACAAGTTAAGGAGTCTAAGATTGTTTTTCTCACTCACAACTACGATATGTTCAAGATGAAACCACGAGAAGACACCATAACCATATATGATCAGTTCACAAACATTGTCAACAAGGTCAAGCAACTTGAGAAAGAAATTTTCAAACAAGAAGTGGTAAAAAGTTGCTTAGAAGTTTACTAAAGGCTTAGAAGCTAAAGATGACAACAATTCGAGAAGTCAAAAATCTTAATGTCATCACCTTAGATGAGATATATGGCTCACTGCTCACATATGAGCAAGAGATGATGGAAAAAGAAGAAAGGAAGGAAACTAAGGAAGAAATAGAAGTAAGAGCCAACTTTTGCTTGATGGTCAAAAATGAAGAACTTGAGAGAAATGTTTTTCAAATTAAGCTACAACATTTCAAAACAGATTTTGAATCTTTGATGTTGAAACTAGAGAGCAAAAATGAGGCCTTACAAAAGGCATTGGATGAGAATGTTGCTCTTAAAGCTTTAATAGAAGAGAGCTCAAAATGGAAGTTGTACAAAGAACAAAAACCAAAAAGAAATGCTTTTTTTAGAAGGAAAAATGATGCATTTTCATTATATTGTTATGCTTGTGGTAAGAGAGGTCATATATTTTAGGATTGTTATCATAAGGGTAATAACCTCAAAACCAGGATGGTTTGGGTGCCGAAAGATTCTTATGTGCTTGCTAACCCTCAAAGACCCACCAAAGCATGGGTACCTTTAAAAAAGAAACGAAAAATTATTTTGTAGATTGAGCAAGGGCAAAAGGAACAATGTTTGAAAGCTCAACCAAAGAAGAGGCAATCTTGGTACTCGGATAGTGGCTGCTTAAGGCATATGACCAGAAATAAAAATTTATTTGTCAAGCTTGATAGAAAGAAAAACGATGGTGTCTCTTTTGGTGACAACTTCAAAGGTATTATCCAAGGAATTGAAACAATTGGTAATACTTCTCAAACTCAAATCAATCATGTTTTTCTTGTTAAAGGTCTAAAGCATAACTTATTAAGCATTAGTCATCTTTGTGATTCTCATGTATGCCATGTGATTGACATTGATTTAACAAAGTTGTATCCATTGGCAAAAGGTTTGAAAATATGTATGTGAATATGAGAAAAAGAATTTGAAATACAAAAAAATGATTTCAAAATTTAGTGTTGAAAATGATTTCTTAATGAAGGCAAAGATTGTTTAAGGAAAAGAGAATTTATATGTGAAAATAAAGCTTGCAAATTTGACAAATGAAATGCAAAAAGCTTTCATGAATTCCCCGCTTTCAAAGATGACCAAATGCAATTATGGTAACTTTCATGGTCATATTTCACACACTTGGTCAATTAAGAAATATTTACCTTATAAAGTTAAACAAGTGTGGATTCCAAAAGGAACTTTGTATAATGAGACTAACTATAAAGGATCCAAAGCAATTTGGATACTAAAGATCATATGAAAGGTGTCTCTTGTAGGTGTGCTAGAGCAAGGATGAACAAATTCTTGAAGATTGAATGCCCTTTAGACAGAATGAAAATTGGGTGATTTCTATACCAAAAGTAATTTATTTGTCAAATTGTGATATTTGGTTGTTTGCTTTTATTTTGCTTGGTTATCAAATTCTTGAGATTGATTGATTTAGCTTGGTTTTTGTTTGCCTTTTTAATTGAGAACTTTGATTGCCTTTACTTCCTTAAATATTAAGTGTATAATTCTTTGTCTATTCTCATTTGATCTTTATGGATAAATTTTGGTTATGTAATTTGATTTCATATGATAGATGCCATAAACTGCATAATTTTGAAGGAAATATGAGCTTGAATAGTGAGTGTGTGCTTATCTTTGAACTTGATTATATCCTCATGCTTATGTCAAAAGTTATTCATTTTTTAAAAATTACTTGTTTGTTTTATTGATTTTGCTTAATTGTGGAAAATTGCTTTAATATAATTTTCTCATGTTTTGTGAAATTGATTTCATATTTTTTTTTGAAAAAATGATTTTTGAGCATATTTTTAAGCATAAAAGATTTGATGTTTATAGCATGTTAAGTGGCTAATATGATTAATAGATTGATTTGCCTAATTTCCTATTCTAGTCGCATAAACAAGGAAAATTGAGTTTGAAGATTTGACTTTGTGTTTCCTTGCGTCTAAGATAATTTAACCACTTGAACAACTTTGCTTTATCATTTAAGACTCATTTGAATGTTTCAAGTTAGTTAAAATTGTGTATGATAAGCTTTGACTACTTGAATTGGTATTTTTAAAGCAAGATAAGCTTATAGGAGAAAAATGTTTGCCATCTTTAAGTTTATAATGATTTACGAATTGGACAAGTTTGTTTCATGATGAAAATACTTATTGACTTGTTCTTATTGGATGTGCATTCTTACTTGTAAGCTTGAATGGTCATAAGGGCATTTGGGCATATGATTGTGAGAAATTAGAAAATGACCCTTGACATGCATAAACATGATTCATTATACTCATTGCATATTTCATAAATCATTTAGAGTATAATTAAACAAAATGAATGACATTGAGCTCATGATTTTACACAAAGTATGTCCAACTCAAATCATGTGTGTTTTAAGTGCAATAATTTTTAAAAGAGAGATTAAACCTTTTGTTCTTTTTTATTGAATTGATTTGAATATGATTTTAAATTGATTAAGAAGTCTTTTAAATTGATTACTTTGCATATGTGCAAAGTTAAGATTTAAAGTTAAAAAAATGTTTTAATTGATTAAAACAGTTTTGAGTTTTTAAACCTACTTTTAAAATACACTTTAATCGAATAAAGCTAGCTTTAATCGATTAAAGTGATTCTGTGTTAGTTTAAAAAAAAATCTTGGCCCTTAAAAATGTGCATTAGGAACACTCTCATGATCATTTGGTGTAAATACATGTTCTTTTTTTTTTTTTTTGAAAAGGTAACACATGTTCTTGATATTGCAAAACTTGTTGAAAAATGGGAAAACTCTCATGAATGCCTGAATTTGTTTATTCCAAAACATGACGCTCGTATTGATATTATTAATTCTTTTGTGATTAATTGACAAAATTTGAAAAATAAGAAATTGCTCATAAGTGCTTGATTTTATTATTTCTCATGTGCTTACATTGAAAAATCATATCTTGAGAATTGAAATGTTCAAATGATTAGTCTAGGAATAATTCTTCAAACATGTTTCATGTTTGTACTTAAATGATTGTTTCATGATTGAATCATTGTCTAGGCTCATAAAATTGACTAGGATGAAATCATTGAACTTAATGAAATATTTTTTTTTTGGGTTCATCTATTGTATTTGTCACAACTCGGAACTCCCATCGGGCCCGTGACAACCGCTGCGACATCCCGATAGGCATTCATTACCCCGAATGGCGATCGAAACCCCGCAAGGCTTAGCATCAGCTTTCGCATCTCCCCGGTGAGTGACAGTTATTAAATCTTGCATTTCAAGAAATCATAAGTCGTTTCCAAATCAAAACAATAAAATATTATTTTTTGACTCACAGGGGTATTTTCGTCATTTTTCTTCGATAATATCGAAACTCGTCAAAAACATGGTGTAAAACCTAAATATGTTCATACATATTTTAAATCAGATAACGAAAGTATAAAATTACTTTTACAATGACACGTGGACCCCCAACTAACCAATAAGATGCGAGTCTGTGAACCTATAATTTTGACAATGCAAGGCTAACTGAAGTCCTTGATGCAATCGACTATCTACCGGCTATCCCGAACCTGAAATGTGGGGAATTGAGGGTGATGAGATTATAAAATCCCAGTGAGTAAACAGACACCATCTAAATTATCTAAAGGCGAGTAAATGGAGACAATTAAAAATAATTAACTTCAGCAAATTTTTCACATCATGAATATTCATTTCAACCAAATAATCAATATGGCTCGTGAATTACTCAAAACTTGGCTCATGCCAAATCTTGTACTTGGGGACACCTGGACCAAGGGTATCCAACCGAGTCCGCCAAGGCTATTCAAAATTCATATTTCGCATAAAATCATATTTTTATTTTGAAATATAGCCGTTCCTTGGCGTTGGCTGAATCTCACTCTCACGCAATGGTCCACGTGAAGTGCACTCAAAAAGCCCACCTCAGGAGATACCCTACGCGCCTCTATGACCGAGGTGAGAATATAAAGGAGTTTACCGTGCCCCTCTAATAGGCTGGCCCACGGAACCCCCCACTACTGTAGTAGCTAATCTTTTATCTACCACCTGATTTATAAGATCTTTTTCTGCATGACATGACAATCTATCGCAACCTAGCCTCTCAAGGCTAAATACACAGTACAAATAATTCTAACACCAAAATCAGTTTAGCCATTCATGCTCATTTATTGTCATAAGCCATTCAATTTAAAACCATAAATTTACAACACAAGCAGACAGTCTCCAATTACTCTATTTTCAAAACCAGTATTCGATTTTTCAAAAAATTTATAAAATCATTTTATAAAATCACAATTTCTCTTAAAACATAGCAATTTACCATTTAAACCCATTTTTCATAAAATCACACAATTGTATAAAACTACTCTAGATAATTAAGACGATAGTAAGTTTACTCACAGTTTCCGAAAACTAAATTCGAGTACTCCAACTATTACTCCTCGGGTGTGATTTCTTTGCCCTTGCCAGAGGATTCGCCACCTTGACAAATTGCACAATTAAGAGGTTTACTACTTTGGTACTAAACCAAAATAAACTAATTTATACTACTAATGCATGATATGAAGTGCAAAATGTCTAAATTTTGCCTAAACGAGATGTTAGCCTATTTCGGTCTTTTACCCAATAAATCGATATACGCGTCCGTTTAAACTCCAAATTAATTTTTTTCAGTTTCTATACCTCAATTGCACCCAAATTGACTTAATGTTCCTCAGTGTGGTGCAAATTATCAGTTTCGATAGCAAATTACGAAAATACCCCTAGTGGGTAAAAATTCATATTTTTGCTCCGAAAATTCTCATTATTTTTCTAGGCTCATAATTCATCATTATTCATCATAATTCCTCAAATAAACATCAAGATCAGCAGCCAATATTCCCTTAGAAAATTCGGCATAATGGGTTTCAATGGGAGAAAATTATTTCTCTAGCTTATTTTTGCTATATTTCAATATAACCTAACTAAAATCACTTAATTTAATTAAAATCAACTAAAACTCAAGTTCAAAACTCATCCATGGAGGTTTGGCCAGCATGGGTGTCCATACCCACTTTCTAATTTTGCATGAAAATGAGAAAAAAATGCATGGGTAGTGAAAATCACAAGGAAAATCAATGAAATTTACCTTTTTAATGCTTGATTTCTTGATTTCTCTTGATTTTTTCCAAATTTTTCAGTTAGGGTTTTTATTTCTTTTCCCCCTTTTTCTCTCCTGGTTTGGACGGCTGAAGAAGATGAGAATTCTGGAATTTTGACATTTTTAAAGGCTAAAATAATATAATATTATTTTATTCATTTTTTTTGTTTTATTAATTCCTTAAATTCTAGCCATCCATTTATTTCCAAATTTTCACCATACACTTGTCCCACATATTCATAGCTTAGATAAAATTCTCAGACTTATCCAAAGTCTTGGTGGAGTAATTTTTAAAATTTACACTTTTACCCCCGTAAAAGTTAAAAATTACATTTTTGCCCCAAAAACTGAATAATTACCCATGGGTGGAAAAATTACGATTTTACCCCTATACTCTAGAAATCACCGAAATTAAACTTTTTCACTGCCAAACCCTCAAATTATACTCCAATAAGTTTAATATAATCAATCTTAATCAAACAGGATTAAAAATTTTCATATTCATCCTCAGGTGGTAAATTACCATTTTGCCCTTAGAATACTTCAAGTTCGGATTAACTCCATATCGGACCTCAAACTCTGAATCCTCATTTTAAATCAACCCATGGGTTTTAGTTTTCTCAAATTCATCCTCGATTTTCTATTTAAACTAGTTCAAGACTTATTTGATTGAACCGTACCATTAGGGGTAATACAATTATTTAACTTGTTTTTCGGGGCAATTCAATATACAAACATGCTATCCAAAGCATGTGAATGATATATCACAGATAATTTAGGGTCGGGTGTTATAGTATTGGTTAGGTCACATACTTACATGACATTTAATCTTACTTGACTTTAATGATTGAAGACTATAACTTGACTTAAGTGATAGAATTGCTTATAATTCTTAATTGCAAAACTCAAGTCAAGTTTGATCATGACATATATGGTGAGTTGACATAGTTGAAATTTATTTTGAATATGCATTTAAATGTTAACTATGTCTTCATTGAGCCTTAATGTTTATATGATCTAAAGATTTTGTGTGCATCTAACTTTAGCTTATAGGTTACCATAAACAACATGACATGTCAAATGAAATATGGCCTACAGCTTTTGTTAGCAGTGAATGCCTAATCTCTTTCTTGAATCTAGACAATTGGTATTCATTGATGCTTGGATGTTCACTTTGAACATATTCATGAGTTTAGTGCTTTATTTTCAAATTTTTTATTTAGTATCACTCATGAATTATGAAGAATATTGAGAAATAGCATGTACCACATTAAAGTTCAATGCTTGTATTTTTTTTTGGTATATGTCTATATATTTTTGAAAATTGGAATCATGATTAATGAAGATAGCCATTTTATTTTTTGTAATCATGCTATTGCTTACTTGATCACAATATTCTCTTACATGATTGCAATAAGTGCAAAATGCTTTGTTCATGCTCATTAATATATGCCTTTTGTGAAAGTTCTCCTTGAATTGATAATTTCAAATATAATTTGGAGAATACATCTTGCAATGCTTGCTTCAAAATGACTTGATGAATGACCGATTGAAAATGATTTGGAAGAATACTCACTAAAAATGCTTAATAATGATATTTTTTAATGTCTTCTTAAGTTGCTATTTTTATATATGAATTAGGGAATTCCTTGGAAATGCTTGATTGATACTGCTTGGTTGATTGATATTGAGAATAAATAATGAATGCTTGATGATGATTAATTATTGATAATACTTGATGATAATTGAGAATGATGCTTGAAGACTAATGATACCTTAGACATGCTTAGAAACTACTTTGCAAATATTTCTTGAAAATATGAGTATTTGATGCATATGTTGAACATCTAATCAAATGCTCATATTCTTTTGGTTCCATGAATACATAAGTATTAGGGAAATAAATTTAATATCCACTTGAATGCTCATTTATTCTAGGCTCATGATTTCTCTCCTAATATTTGATCCACTAAGGATCTCTAACAATTTGTGTTGAGCTCTTGATTTCTTGAGGGGGAGTAAATCATTGTCATTGATATCATGGAGGAATTGAGATCTTCAATAATAGATTTGGTGAGAATTTAATATTTGGTGTTCTTCACTATCGGTAACATCTTTTTAAACACCAAAATTGATATTGTGCCTTATATTGCTTCTCACTTAAACTTGAATGTTGAAATGCACAATTGGTATCAAGCCTTAAGTTTTCTCAATTAGTATCTAGCTTTAAATTTAGCATCAAGCTTTAGAATTGTTTCTTCTCGCTTGAGCTTTAAATTGATCATGTTTTTCCTAAATGTGTTTGATCCTTGAAGTTGATATATTTGGAATACTTAATGATAAGGGAAGTCTTTACTATTGCTTTACCAATTGATATAATGAGCTTTAAAATGATTCCATAATTGATATTGTGCTTTTACAATAAGGGAGATTTTATTTATATCTATCAATTGGTATATTGAGTTTTAACACTTGGTATTGGAGCTGAAATATGACTTACGTGCTTATAGAACATCTTTATGCTTATCTTTCTTGAACTTCATAAATATTATGTCCACATTTCGCTTGCACACACACACACACACACGTTGCATTCTTATTGATGATTTTCTTGATGAATTACTACTTGAATGTGTTTAATGGCTATATTTCTTAATGACTTGGTTAAGGTTATTAAGTGCATATAAATGATGACTTGGCGGCTTTATGGTCTTAATGCTTATATTCTTGATATTTTTCCTAACCATTATTTCTTGAACGTAAGTGTTAAATGCTCACACTTCTTAAACTTTTTGATATAACAAAGAGGGAAAAAAGGTTTATGAGCAAATATGTTGAATCGGAGATTTTAAAATCATTTTAAATGAAAATTATGCTCATAATTTTATTATATCAAAAAAGGAGAAATTATTGGCTTTAAAATTTTTATAATTTTGATTATGACAAAATGATCAAATTTGCTTGACAATTATTTGAGTGATCCTTGACAAGTTTTTGAAATGATTTAACTCTCAAACATTTGTTCTTATATAGCTACAAGCTTGACTCTTGAAGTTATTAAACTATATCTATAAGCTTGTATGACTTAATGGTATGGGTGCTTATGATTATCATTCATTAAAGTCTAATTTAAAGAGTAAAGAAAAATCTTGATGCACTCATTAAGGGGGAGTTTTGAATATACTTTTTAATGATGACAAAAGAGGGGGAAAACGAAGACTAAGTTAAATAGCGTTTTCTAGGCTTTATGTTTAATTTGTGTGTGATGCTTACTTATGGTTTTGTTGAATATTATGTGTTAGTTATTATGGATATTGAATATATCTTACTTAGTTACTGTGGGTATTGTGAATATTTTCTTGCAAATCTTTAAAGAAAACTAAGAGCATATATTAAGAGGGAAAAATCCCTTAACTGCACATAGAAACAAAGTTAACATAGATATTGCACTCTTAATCGAGAGGTGTTTTGTCATCATCAAAAAAGAGGAGAATGTTGACTCCATATATTTTTCATCATAACAAAACATTTCTTATTTATTGGTGTCTAATTATATTATTTACGCATGCAGGAGAAAGCTTAAATTTCTTAACATATATGTTATTTGAAAATAAGTCAAGATGCCTATTCCGCTGCAAGATGAGTTAATCAGTTAAAGAGGCAAAAAAGAAAGGACTTAGTGAAAACAAAACACTATTAGCTGATTAACAAGAAGCCTTCATCAATTAAGGAAAATCTGGGCTATATATAAAAAATAAGAGAGAAAAGCCTTAATTAGTTAGCACAAGGCTTAACTGATTAAGAGGGTATTAGAAGCGAAACACAAAAGCTTGCTAATCGGTTAAGCAAAGGAGCTAATTGGTTAAATCTCAAGTTTGAAGTACCAAGAAACACCAAAATTTAAATTCAAAGAGTGAGTGATTGTTAAAAGGAGCCAAACGAAGAAATTCAAAATTAAAGATTTCTTAATCAGTTGAAGCATAATTTAATCAGTTAAGGATGAAAGAAGAGGAAGCTTCAAGCAGTTAAAAAGAGTATTAATTAGTTGAAATAAGGTTGGCCAAAAACAGTGCATGAAGATGTTTTAAAACATAATGTTTTTAATTAGTTAGAGCTTACTTTAATCGGTTAACACAGTGAAAAGAGCTGCTAGACAGTGCAAGTCAGAGGAGGTTTAATCGGTTAAAGTTGTCCGTTTGAATTTAAGCACAAAAGGACAAAAAATGGGCAGAAACTGTTTGTAATGGCTAGTTTTTGTCTCCAATGGCTAGAAGTATATTTCAAGTATTTAACACTTCTCCAATTGTCAAAAATGAAAAAGAAAAGTTCAAAAGAGTTTGAAAAAACTTAGAAGAGCAAAAACCTTCTCTTTTACACTTGTATTCCACTCCTAACTTTGTGAAAGTGTTTGAGCTAAAGCTAGTATAATTTAGATAAGTTAAGTGATCAGTTATACCCCATTTTATCGTTTATTTCTTTTTTACTTAGATTGTGCAAGACACTTTGAAGGGTAGTCTAAGCTAAGGTAAGCTTAGGACTTATTGTAAAAAGGTTGGAGTTTGGGTTAGAAACTCACCTTGTAAAAGTTTGGTGGAAGCTGTTAATTCCATTGGTTCTAGTGAAGTTGGGTGGAAAATCTTTGATTAGGAAGATCAATGTAGTGGATGTAGGTCATGTGGACCGAACCACTATAAATATTGTATTTTGTCTACTTCTCTTAACCTCTCTTTAGTTGGTGTTCACTAACCTTTACAAGTTCTCAACCATCCATTTTAAATCTTCCAATCGATTTTTTAAATTTCTGATTTACCTTTAAAATATTTTAAAGTGCTATTCACCCCCTTCTAACACTCCTTTTGGGACCAATAAATATGTATCAAACTTTTTCTGAAGATTGAGTTAACATTCATTTCTCACCTGTAAATTAAAACCTTGGAACCCAGGCAAATGCATTTGTGCCTAAATCTGCAAATCACATACTTCATAGTAGATCTTCAATTCCAGTCAACTTCGTAAATTTATTCTCATCAATAGCCCTTTCTTTAATAAATGGTATTTCTTGGTGAATTCCTTTTCACTTTCAATTGTTTGGGCATCATGTCTTTGTTTTGTTATTTTCTTCTTCATGATAAAGGTTGCAACTATTGTTGGAATCTATATATGAAAAAATAAAAAACACACGAAGAAATAATAAAGACTCAACAATTAACAACAAAAAGAAATGAGAAAGAGTTTGAATGTGAAAATCAGTTCAAGGCACCTATGGAAGGTGCTGACTTTAAAGTAAATTTTCGTTGCTACCTTGGTGCAAATAGCAATTGTTGACATCGTACTTCCATGATACAATGAACCACTCAAAGATCTCCTAATATACACTTAAATAGAAAATTTGGCAAACTCATAAATCTTTCGACTGCTCTTGAACGAATTTTAGAATGAAGAAGAATAGAGTTTTTTGAAACATGGAATGCTTAAAATGATTTTTTTTTTAAAAAAAGGGTGTGTATTTATAGATAGTGAAACATCACCAACATGCCTGTTTATTCAAACACACCTATTCATGAAATGAACAAATGTATCCTTCTAAAAAGACATTCCTTTCTACAATCAAAGGTCATACGTCTCCCAATGGACACATTAAATTTTGAATCACCAAAATAAAATAAGAATTTAAATAAAAAGCTAACAAGCCCCCATATGATTCGAAATTTAAGAAATACAAAAACAGACTTTTACAATGTATTTGGTGAAGGTGTCTTGTGGACTTAAACCTCACTTATTATGAGAAAATCCATTTGAAAAGACCGTAGTGAACTTATTTCTTGAATTAGGATCTTTTAGCTCGAGCTTTAATTCATTATACACATCATATAAGATTTTATTGGGGTCATGCTTTAAGGACCTTGCACTCATATCTTTCTTTTTAAGAACTCTAGAGAAAAGCCCAATCTCATAGGTTGCGACCTCACAACTACACTCAAATAGGTGAGTTCTTGATGGACATGTGTAACAGAAGCATGTCTTGCATAATTTGCTACAAACTCATTCAAAGCATGTACTTTTTCTAACCAGTACATCAAGTGCCATAAAATCAAAGTGGGACTATAAAACTCTTAAAAGATGGTACTTATTCAATCACTAAATAGTTTGTTTTTACTGTATTGAACCTTTGTCTTGGGATTTCTAGTAAGAAAGGTTGGGTTACCATTGAAATAATTTCTAATTAATGGTTTAGTCTCACCCTTCTTGAATATTCAATGACTTACTTTCTAGCCAGCCCTTTTGTTAATGGATATGTAATATTTTTCGAAGAAGGAATGTAATCCAACGTGATTGCTCCATTTTTAACTAAACTCATAATTGTTTTTTGTCTCAAACGCAGGTATCTCTTTTGCTTATTTGAGTTCTTTTGTTTACATTTCACAATAGCAACTTGGTTATCACAATGGAGGCAAATCATAGGAATTGGTTTTTCAATAATTGGAATATCCATTAATAAATGTTTGAGCCATTCCGCTTGTTGTGCCGTCGCATCTAGGGCTATCATCTCGGATTCCATAAAGGATCAAGAAATGCATGCTTGTTTGGAAGATTACCAAGCAATAGCAACTCCACTTAATGTAAAAATATATCTTATGGTAGCTTAAGTTTCATCTGAATCAGAGATCTAGTTTGCATCGCTTTAGCCTTTGAGTATAGTGGGATAACCCGAATACTTTATATGCAATGATATGGTACCTTTTAGAAATCTCGGTATCCTTTCCAACGCCGTCCAATGATTTATATCAAGATTACTGGTTTATCTACTTAACCTTACCACTACCTATGCTATATCAGGTGTTATAGCATTTGAGAGATGCATGAGTGTTCTAATAATTTGATAGTATAATAACTAAGAAACAAGCTCTCCAACATTTTTCCATAGTCTCATATTCGGATCATAAGGCATACTCACGAGTTTACAATCATATTTATTAAATTTCTTCAATACTTTTGTTAGTGTAGAATTCTTAATAAGCGATATACCAAGAGGGGGTGAATTGGTATTTAAATATTCTTTTGAAAACGAAGTATAAAAATCAAGACTTTTACAACCAAAAATTTCTTTTTGTGTCAAAAATAAAATGTGTAATTTTCCTTAGCAAGTTTTCAATAACAAATTGAAAAGACCAAATAATGAGTCAAGGTAAAATATTTTCCTAAGCCAAATGCAAGCAAAGCATAATAACGAATTAAGCAAAATATTTTCCTAAGCTAAATGCAAGCAATAAAACACAATGCAAAAAACTTAACAGCAAGACACGAGATTTTTATAGTGGTTTGCCTTTCTCTAGTACCTACATCCACTCCCTAGGAACACTAAGGAATTTCAAATTCAGTAAGGAAAATGAGCTTTTTACGAGATCAAGCAAAACTGTCATAATAGTTTTTACAAGATCTTATAATAGCTTTTTACTAGATCAAGTGAAACCCTTATATTGCTTTTTCTTGGGATCAAGTGAAATCTTTACAATACTTTTTCACGAGACCAAGCAAAACCATTTAACAATGGTTTTCACAGGCTCAACCACAAACACATAAATAGCTTTTCAAGGTTAAGCTAGAACCCTTACAATGGAGCACAAAGTTTAGCAAGAAAATGCCCTTACAAAGGCTAGATGTTAGAAGTTGAAGCTTAAGTGTGTGAAAAGAAGAAATAACAGCTCAAATGAAGCAAGTGTAGAACTTTTTAAAGCTTGGTGGAAGAGTAAAATGAAGCTAGAGAGTAAAGATAAGCTTTCGGAGGTCTCTCTAGGGTTTGAAACTTTATCACCGGTTTTCTCTTGCTTCCATATGGCTCAAAGGCGGCTATTTATAGCTAGTGTGAAGTTTGAATCCATTAAACACAAGTTTGAATCAAATTTGACCATTGCTAAAGCTTCAAGTCTATTACAATGCTCGTAGGGTTAACTATGTTCTTCAAATTCTCAAATTAGAACTCGATAGTTGAGTATAACCTTCCTCTACTCGATCCAATTCTTGAGAGCATGATTTTTGCAAGTTTGGGTTGTGGTCCTCAACTACACCTTTGCTAAGGTCGACTATGGCTATGTAAAGCCCTTTTTCTCACACTTTTGATTTGTCAAGGTTGACTTTACTTGAGCCAAGGTCAACAATGTTTGTTCAATTCTTCATTTTTCTTAAGCTTGTTGGAATAAGGACAACTATAAGCACTCTAAAGTCAACTATGGCTTTAAATTCTTTAAGTTTTGCACTCTTTCTTCTTTTGGATTGACTTGGGCTTCTTTAGAGTTGATTCTTGACTTATGTCTTCAGATTTCCTTAGCTTTTTGGTGCCTCTCTTCAGCTATTTCTTCCTTGTCTTGTTTTTACAATCAAATATTAATTTAAGGCTTTTTTGAGAAGAGAGGGCTGAAGAAAAGCACCAAAAAGCTAAAGAAACCTCAAGACACAAGTCAAGAGTCTACCCCTAAGAAGCTCAAGTCAATCTAAAGGTAGAAAGAGTGCAAAACTTAAAGAATATAAAGCCATAGTCAACCCTAGAGTGTAAAGCTCGACCTTATAAAATACTATTCATGACATACATGTGATGATAGCATGATTGCATGCTAGGAGAGTCCCGAAAAATTTATAAAAGTCGGTATTGTACCTAGAGGTACAACAAAGTTTATTTAATCCTCGAACTAGATCAAATAGGAATTTTAAGGTGAGATTAAGAGTTTCATAGTTCATGGATGACTTAAAATGGTAATTTGGAGTTTGAGGATCAATTTGGAGTCAAATAGGAATTTTCACTAACCAGGGGCAAAATGGTCATTTGCCACCTAGGGACAAAATGGGAATTTTAGAAAAGATTTTTTTGACCCCATTTGACTTATTGGAGTATAATTTGACTTATTGGAGTATGATTTGAGGTTTAGAAGTGAAAAATTTTAATTTCGGTATAATTTGGAGTATAGGGGTAAAATGGTAATTTTGCCACCTCAGGGGCAAAATTGTAATTTTCCACCACCAGGATATTTTTTCCAGCACATGGTCTTCCTTTGTCTTCATCTTTGACCCTTGACTAAACATGTGGTGGAGATAAAATGTTTAAATTTTTAAAATTTTAAAAACGGGCCAATGACATGATGCCATGTGTCATGCCTTTATTAATTTATTATTTTCCTTTTTAAAAGGCACAAAATCAGCCCATCTTCCACCCCATGGCCGGCCAAACCAGCAAGAAGAGAGAGAAAACAAAAACAAAACCCTAGAGAGAGAAAATCAAAGAAAAAGTGTGAATTTTCAAGGAAATTAAGTGAAAAAGGTGAGTTTTTTTCTATTAAGCTTGAGTTTTCTTATTCCCAAGCATTTCTCTTTATTTTTCATGATTAAATTACATGTTTTCATGATGAATTCAATTCTGAAAAAATGGGTTAGGAGAGAGAAAGTTGTTGGATTTATTTGATTTTAATTTATGTTAGTGTTTTTAGTTAGTTTAGCATATTTAGAAACAAAACAACAAGAAAAGAATTTATTTTCTCCCCCAACCATTAATGGCTGAATTTACCATGTAGTGAGTGAGGATGAGTTTGATTTTATTCTAGGAGAATTGGTTAAGGAATGATGAATTATGAGCCTAGAAAAATAATGGGAATTTTCGGAGCAAAAATACGAATTTTTACCCACTAGGGGTATTTTCGTAATTTGCTGTTGGGACTGATAATTTGCACCACACTGAGGGACATTAAGTTAATTTGGGTGCAATTGAGGTATAGAAACTGAAAAGAATTAAATTGGAGTTTAAACGGACCCGTTAGGAATTTAATCGGGTGATAAGACGAATTAGGCCAATACCGGGTTTAGATAGTTACCAGTGCATTTTTGCATTCCATATCATGCATTGATAGTCTAAATTAGTTTAATTTTGATTTAGTACCAACTTGGTGAAACTCTCGATTTTGTACTGTGTCAAGGTGGTGAGTCCTCCGATAAAGGCAAGAAAATTGCATCCGAGGACCAGTAGATAGAGTGCTTCGAAAGTCTGCATTCTAGACATTGTGAGTAAACTTACTGTCATTTTAATTATCTAGGGTGGTTTTTAGATGCTTTCATGAATTCTATGGAAAAAGGAATTTAAAAAGATAAATTTTCATGTTTTATGAATAAATGAGTTTCAATGAAATTAAATTATAAATTGTTTTGAAATTAATAGTGATTTTGAAAAATAGAGTACACGGAGACTGTTAATTGTAGCAATTTGATTGTTTAAATTAACTGGCTTATGATAAATCGAGCATGATTGGCTAGTTGGCAATTGTATTGAAATGCGAATTATTTGGTTACCTTGAAAAACTACGAATTACAAAATTGCCATATCATGTTATTGAGTTTTATTATATGGTGGATTATATATTAATTAATCACTGCAGTAGGGGGTTTCTGTGGACCAGCCTTTTAAAGGGGCACGGTAAACCCCATTATATTCTTACCTCGAACGGAAAGGCGCGTAGGGTATCTCCTGGGGTAAAGTTTAGGGTTCACTTCACGCTAAACCACCACGTGAGGGGGAACTCAGCCAACGCCAAGGAACGGCTATGTTTTCAAAACAAAAACATGATTTATGTGAAATGTGAATTTTAATAGCCTTGGCGGTCTCGGTAGGATGCCTCGGCCAAGGTGTCCCCGAGAATGGATTTATGGCACAAGCCTAGATTTTTATGAGATTCATAAGCCTTTTTACGTATTTTGAACGAGATGTGTTCTAATTGTATAACCCAGTTTATGATGATTTACTTTATTGTCTCCATGTACTCAACTCTAGATGTTTATGATGATGTCTGTTTACTCATTGGGATTTTATAATCTCACCACCCTCCTTTCCACCCATTTCAGATTCAGTATAGACTGTAGATAGCTGATCTCATCGAGGACTACAGTGGGATCTGCATTTTCCAAACCGTAGGTTCACAGTCCTCTTTACTTTTGTTTATTCGGGGGCACTCTTGTTATTGTAAATTAAATTAAATATTTTGGCTTACTGTATTTAAGTATGTATAAATTTATTTAGCTTTTACGCTATAAAAATTATTCACGTATAACTCTATAAATATTGTTTTATAAGAAAATAGAATATTTTACTTAATATTTCTTTTATTCTCTTATTATATTCAAATAACCATAATTTCGTTTTAAATGAAGATTTTAGACTTTTAAACTCATTTTGAATATGAATTATGTGTTTTGTACTTGTATATTACGTTTTAGCCAATTTCGAAATTTTTGAGAAAAATGACCAAAATACCCCTGTGAGACGAAAAATTAATATTTTATTTGTTTAAAGTTGAAAACAGCTTAAAATCTTTTAGAACACGATATTTGACAATGGTTGCTCACAAGGGAACAAAGAAACTGATAGTAAAGCCTTGCGGGGTTTCGGGTTGACATTTCGGGCAATAAGTGTCTACCGGAACACCGCGACGGTTGTCACGGGCTCGAGGGGAGTACCGGGTCGTGACATAGAGTGCCTATAATCAACCCTGTTCTAGAAAGCTTAAGAAAATTTTGAATTGATCAAACATAGTCAACTTTGGCTCGATGTATAGTCAACCTTGACAAGTTAAGAGCAAGAAAAAAAGGACTTTACATAGCCATAGTCGACTCTAGTAAAGGTTTAGTCGACTACCACGGCCTAGACTTGCAAAAATATGTTCTCAAAAATTAGATTAAGTAGAGGAAGGCTATACTCGACTATGAAGCCCTAATTTGAGAAATTTGAAGAACATAGTTAACCTTAGGAGCATTTTAGTTGACCCTTAAGCTTTAGCAATGGTTAGATTTGATTCAAATTTCTGTTTACAGCTCCAAACTTCACATTAGCTATAAATAGCAGCCTTTGAGCCATTTGGGAGCAAGAAAAGATCGTGTATAAAGTTTTAAACCCTCGAGAGACCTTTAAAAGCTTATCCTCACTCTTTTGCTTTATTTTAGTCTTCCACCAAGCTTTGAAAAGTTCTACACTTGCTTCATTTGAGTTGATATTTCTTCTATTCACATACTCAAGCTTAAACTCCTAACATTCAACCTTTGTAGAGGCATTTTCTCGCTAAACTTTATACTTCATTGTAAAAGTTCTAGCTATTTGTGGGTTTGTAATTGAGCTTGTAAAAGCCAATGTTGAAGGGTTTCGCTTGATCCTGTGAAAAAGCATTGCAATTGTTTTGCTTGATTTTGTGAAAGAGCATTGTGAGGGTTGTTGGCTCCATTAGTTTTTGATGATAATAAAACATTCCCATTTATCTGTGTCTAATTCTTTTACTTAAGTGTGCAGGAAATTAATACATGAAATTAATTTCTTAAATCTTCAAAGAGTATTTTTGAAAGAAAAAGAGGGATAAAATTAACAAGATGTAACTGAACAACAAGGAGGAAGCTTGTTGGTTTAACAAGGAAGAACATTGGTTGACCAAATTTCAAATTGGAGAAATAGCGGGTTGAAGAGTTTGAGAAACAAAACCAACTTAGTCAACCAAGTCAGTCGACTAAGTGCCCTCTGCTAGAATCTGCAAACTAGAAACATAATCAACTTAGTTAACCAAGTTAGTCGACTAAGAGCTCTCTGTCTGCATTTTGAACCAGAACACTACAAGACAAATTAAAGGCTAGAACTCATCCTCAATTGTTTCCAATGGATATAAACTGCCAAACTACCATCAAAGTTACATCTCCAATCAGATCAACTTGTGATCATAGGTACTTTTTGTAACTTATCTTCTTGTATACTTAGACTTAGGGAGTCACTCTAAGGGGTTGTTCAAGCTTGGGAAAGCTTGAATGTTATAGGTTATGGTTGAGCCTTGGAAAACCATTTTGGGTTTTAGTTGAGCCCGTGAAAAACTAGCGTAAAGGTTTTGGCTGAGCTTGTGAAAAGCCATTGTAAAAGCTTGGTGAAAGCTTGTGAATTTCACTTGATTCTTAGTGAATCGTTGAGAAAATCCTTGGTTGGATAATCAAGGTAGTGGATGTAGGTCTTGGACCAAAACACTCTAAATTGTTGTGCACCTTATACTATGTTTTTACTTTCTTAAGTTCTGAAAATTAGTTCCACATCTTGTCAAGAGCCAAATTGTGCTATTCACCCCCCCTCTAGCACATATTAATGGGACCAACAAGGGTTTCACTTGATCTTGTAAAAAGCTCATTTTCCTTAGTGGATTTGAAATTCTTTAGTGTTTTAAGGGGGTGGATTTCTAATCCATTAAGGGAAACAAACTTTTTATGAGATCAAGTGAAACCTTCACAAGAGTTTTTTTTACGAGATCAAGCAAAATCCTTATAATAGCTTTTTACGAGATCAAGAGAAAGCCTTACAATAGCTTTTTCATGAGATCAAGTGAAACCTTTCAACAATAGTTTTTCATAGGCTGAACCACAAACCCATAAATAGCTTTTCAAGGTTAAGCTATAACTTTTTCAAGAGGAGTACAATGTTTTGCAAGAAAATGCCTCTACAAAGGTTCAGTGCCAGAAGTTTAAGCTTAAGTGTAATGAGAGAAGAAATATTAACTCAAATAAAGCAAGTGTAGAACTTTTTTAAGCTTGGTGGGAGGCCAAAATGAAGTTAGAGAGTGAGGATAAGCTTTTGGAGGTTTTTCTAGGGTTTGAAACTTTATCTTAGGTCTTCTCTTGCTTTCAGTGAGTCAAAGGCATTTATTTATAGCTAATGTGAAGTATGGAGCCGTTAGACACAAGTTTGAATCAAATCTAACCATTGCTGAAGCTTGAAGGTTGACTACAACATCCTAAGGTCGACTATGTTGTTCTAGTTTCTCAAATTAGGGTTCTATAGTCAAGTATAAACTTCCTCTACTCGATCCAATTCCTAAGACCATGATTTGTGCAAGTCTAGGCTAATATGATCGACTATGGCTTTACTAGGGTCAACTATGTCTCCTGATTTCTCTCTTTTTCATGCATCAGAGTAGCCAAGGTTGACTACATAAAGGCTAAGGTCGACTATGGCCGTGTAGTTCTCTAATTTTTGAGCTTTTTTACTTTAAAGTCGACTATAGCCACTTTAGGGTCAACTGTGGCTTTGTATACTTCAAGTTTTTCACTCTTTCTACCTTTGGATTGACTTGAGCTTCTTTAGGGTCCACACTTGACTAGGGTTTTGAGGTTTCCTTAGCTTTTTGGTGCCTCTCATCAACTATTTCTTCCTTGCCTCGTTCCTACGATCAAATAATAATTCAAGGCATGTTTGCTCTTTGTTTTCTTAGTTGAATATGCATTGTTTGAAAGCTTTTATGATATTTTCTAATGATGCATGGCTTTTCAAACAATTATGTGACCTTAGGGGATTAGAAATATATTTGAGACAATTTCAAATGCTTGACATTAAGTTCAAGATAACATGTAATTTTTGTCAAATCAAAACATGATGTAACTCAAGGCTAACAGGTTATTTGTTAAAAGCATAGTTAGAGAATAAGATATTTGTGATGGAAACTTTGTGATAAGTGTTGATTGAAGAAGTTAGTATTTTGGAGAGTTCAAGCTTTTAATGAACTGTGCTAAAGGGAAAAACATGCTTCAACAAGGTGGGTGGATACGGTGTCTTTAATTAGGCATGCCTTGCCCACAACCTCGCATTTTAATATGTTTTCCATGAAGAATGATTTACTTCAAGGATTGTGATGTGAAAAGCTGATTTAGAATGGTTTGATGCAAGTTATATATATTATGTAACTATGTGTAAAACCCGACCCTATAAACACATGTCATGACATACATGCACTGAGTAGCATGTTATTATGCTAGGAAAGCACCTAAGAAAAGACGAAACCCGGTATCGTACCTAACGGTACACTTGAGTTGATTTAACCTTGAACTAGTTCAAATAGGAATCGTAGGATGAAATTTAATATTTTATAGTCAAGGAATGACTAAAAATGATTGTTCGGAGTTCAAGGGTTCATTAGGGGTAAAATTGAAAATTTTGATGTTCAGGGGTAAAATCGTCATTTTGCCACCTAAGATAATAATTTGATAATGGAGTGAAATTTTTTACCCAGATTAACTATTTGGAGTATAATTTAATGATAGGAAGTGAAAAAGTTTAATTCTGGTGATTTCTGGAGTGTAGGGGCAAAATCGTAATTTTGCCACTCGCGGACAAAATTTGAGATTTTGAGAGAATTTAGATCAAATTTGACAAATTGGAGAATTGTATGAGTATAAGGGATGAAAAATATGTCTATCGGCAATTTTTCAATTTTTTGGGCAAAAATGTAATTTTTCACTTTTACGGGGGCAAAAGTGTAAATTTCAAAAATTACTCCACCGAGACTTTGGATAAGTCTGAGAATTTTATCTAAGCTATGGATATGTGGGACAAGTGTATGGTGAAAATTTGGAAACAAATGGATGAAATTTTAAAAATAGGCCAATGGGAAAGTGACATGTGGCATTTTATTAATGATATAAGATTATTTTAATGAAAAGTCAGCCCATTTAAACCCCATTTTAAGTGCTGGCCGGCCATAAGGAAGAACAAGAGAGGAAATAGAGAGGAAAGGAAGAAAAGAAAGAAAACAAAGGGAAACTAGAAAAATTCAAAGGAGAATTCGCGTTTTTTGCCCGTTTACGCGTCTAACGGTAAGATTTTTCGACTTTAGCTTGATTTCTACCTTTCCTATGCCTTTGTTTCCATTTAGCATGCTTGAGGAGAGAGATCTAAAAGTGACATCAAGGGCTGGATGAATTTCAAGGGGGGAGAAATTGAAATTTTTAGGTTTTGATTTTTAGTTAAATTGATATTTTTAGTTAGTTAAATGTGTTTAGAAATTAAATTGGGCAAGAAAGCATTAAATTTTCACAATACCCACCCTCGGCCGAATCTGCAATGAGGTACAATGATGATAATCTGATTTTTATTCTAAGAGAAATGAAGAGAAAATGATGAAAAATGGTTAAATGTGATTAAAAAACAAAGTGAAAAATTTACCGAGTTAATGTTCCCTTTTTTGGTCAAATTTTCCAAGGAGGAAAGTGAACTGATTTTGGTGATTTTAGAGGTTATTGGCTGATATTTAATAGTTAGAAATGTTGGAGAGAGAATGGGACGATTTAGAGCTAAAATGGAGCGCGTTAGCAATTTATCAGGTAAAATACCAAAAATAGGTTAATACCGCGTTTAAGCCGTTTTAGGCTATTGCATTTCATACCATGCATTAGTATAGGATTTAAGTCAATTATATAGTGATTTAGCATTAATCTGATGAATTGAGTAAATTTTTGCAATGTGTCTAGGAGGAGAGCCTTCCGGTAAAGGCAAAGAAATCGTACCCGACGAGTAGTTATCGGGGCACCTAGAAAGCTTTTAATTTGTACAAACGGTGAGTAAACTTATTATTATTGTAAATTATCTAGAGTTTATTTTTAAATGCTCTTTATGTATTTTATGAAGTGAAAACGAGATTAAAACGGGATTTTTGATGTTTTACAAATAAATGTAACAAATAAAGATATATTGGGTTGATTATGAAATTGAGGCTGTTAACTGTCTTGAAAATTATATATTTTCCTATGAATGGCTTATGAGATATGAGTATATGTGATTATATTTTGTAAGTGTATTGGAAAATTTATGTAAGCTGTTTTTACTATGCAGGCTAGATAAATAAATAAAAGCCACGTTATACTGTCGAAATTTTATTAAAATTGGTGGGTTGGTCACTGCAATGACGGGTTTCCGTGGACTGCCTATTAGAGGGGCATGGTAAACCCGATTATATAGTTACTCCGATTGTAGCGGCGAGGAGGGTAACTCCCGGGGTAGTATTAGAGCTCACTTCACGTCGAACCCCCACGTGAATGTGTAACTCGGCCAACGCCAAGGAACGACTTGTTTTAAAAATAAAAATGTGTTTCACATGTAAATGTTATAACAACCTTGGCGGACTTGGTTAGATGCCTCGGCCAAGGTATCCCCGAGGATTAGTTTTGGCTTGAGCCTTGTTTTTAATAAAATACATAAGCCTTAACAACTATTTTGGTAAATTATAAATATTTTATGGTTTATGGAATAAATTAAAAACCTTATGAAATGGTTTATAAATTGTTGTTTAAACTTGCCTCCATGTTAATCGCTTTTAGATATTTATGATAATGTCTGTTTACTCATTGGGATTGCAAAATCTCACCCACCTCCTTTCCAAACATTTCAAGCTTGTGGTAGCTTGTAGATACCCTATTTTGTTGAGGATTCCAGTTGACATCTCTACCACACAGACAGTAGGTTTCTAGCACCAACACTGGGTGTATTTTGGGCCACTTGTCGTTGTAACCATTATTGTACATTATAACTTTGTAAATTTTTGTATGTATGAATTTATTTTACTTACACGTTACAAAATATTTCTTACACGTGTTTCTATAAATATTGTTTTATATAAAAATGCTATATTTTAATCAATATTTTGAATAGTGATATTTGTCTATAAATCCTTTTAAAAAAAAATTTATCTTTGCATTTATTTGAGTCGGAAACGACCGGTAATTGTTTTAAATGGAATGTTTAAAAACAATTGCTCACAGGAAAGGAAAGAAACTGATATGTAAGCCTTGTGGGGTTCCGGTTGGCATTCCGGGTAATGTGTGTCAATCGAGACGTCGCGGCGGTTGTCATGGGCCCGATGGAGGTTCCGGTTGTGACACTATGCCTATTATGTATTTAGTTTTTTGCATGGGGAACAAGAACTTTGAATGTTTTGATACCTCAAAATCCTAAATATTTGTCTATGGGTTGATTGAATAAATTACTTTGAAAATTTGAAATGAAGATGATTTTGGAAGACTTTAGCATTGAGTCATTTTGATATTGTTAGTGAAAAATTCACTCCTTTAATTTCGAGATGGAAATTAGTATTAACTTGGAATCTGAGAATGGTGAGGAAAACTCTAGCATTAAGTCACTTTGATTTCATTAGTGAACAACTTCACCTTTTCGCTTTCAAAATAAACTTTGCATAACCTTGGAAATTGGAAAATTATTTAGTGGTGCCTATTAAGTTAAGAACTTGTAGCTAGCGAAAGTAAACGATATCCATTGTGCAAAATGCTTAGTATATTTGATGTCGGTGACTTTGTGTACCGAACCATCAAAGTGTGATGACAACCTTTGTATTTTCTAGGTAGTTGACATGGTCTTATCTTTTTGTTATATAGATGATGGAGAGATTATACCAGTTTTATTTGGTGCTATGGCATAACTTTGTATTTACTCGGTAGTTGATTCAATCCTACCATTTTGTTTCAATTGTTCATCTTAATAGTGAGCTCCACAAACTACTTGCTTAGTTATTTGGATATTGTATTGGAAGAATGTGATATGCTTTAAAATTATATTGATTAAGGTTTGCACACAAGCATTTGAAATGATTTGATTTACCTCATTAACTCCTTGAGATTTTAAAAAATGATTGACAAGCCTTTGACACTTAAAAGAAATCAAAAGGTTTTCAAAACATTGAGATTTCAGTTGTGAGGATCAACATCCACATGATGAATGGTCAATCCTAGAGGAAACAAAGAGCAAATATGGCTTCTGTACAAGCATCGACATTTCAAGTAAAAAGCTTGATCCTAGGCACTCACAAGAATGACATGGCTTCTGAATGCGGATTGACATCCATGCTATGAAGCTCAATCCTAAGACAGAATGCAAGAAAGGCACTTCAAGCTTAGAAGATCAACATTCATGTTTTGCAGCTCAATTTTGAAACAGAATGGAAGAAAACCACCTAAAGCCCTAAGGATTGACATTTACACAACAAAGCTTAATTCTTGAAGAAGGAAGATAAAAAAATTTAGACACATCGAGCCAGGATCAACATCAACATTTAAAAGCTAGATCCAACAAGTATAATTCAAGGAAAAAATTCAAACCATGATCAACACCTTCAACACTAAGCTTGATCCTAAAGTTGCAGCGGACTACCATTTAACGCTTCCAATTTACTACCCTATTTAGACTATAACGGCTTTAATTAATGAGACTATAAAAGGAAGGTTCCCAGTTGATTTGAAGAATAGGAAGACTTTAAAAAACCATTCCACACTTAAGAAAAGCTTCGAGATCATTTACTCTCTTCACATACTTCATTTAAGTCTTCCTTCAAAGAATTTATTATGTTGATTTTCTGATATTCCTTATTCCTACTCTTTTCAAGCTTAAACACTTGGCTTAGCAGCCAAGAATTTATTGCTACTCATTTATTATAAAACTCGTAATGGTTATACCTTAGCCATTAAAGGTTGATTGTAGAGGTTATACCTTAGCCTAAGTAAAAGGTAGAAAGGTTGTGCTTGATCCTTGTGAAAAGGCATTGTAAAGGTTGTGCTTGATTCTATGAAAAGGTATTGTAAAGGTTATGCTTGAGCCTTGAAAAAGTATTTTTCATAGTAGATTTGAAATTCCTTAGTGAGCTAAAGGAGAAGACGTAGGCAAGAAAGCCAAACCTATATAAAAATCTTATGTCTTTATTTTTACTCTGCTTTGATTTCCATTGCTACTACTTGCTTCAAAGAGAATCATTTTCTCACTTAATTTGCAAAGAATTTTTCAAAAATCCCAATTTGCCCCCTTTTAGACTTATTTATTTGAAATATTACACTAACAATGAGAGTTTTGAGCTTGAATCTTTGATCATTATTCAAATTTAGCTGTGGTTGAAGAAAACCTATTTCAATCGAAAATGTACTTTGATTTTGGTATTTGAACTTTGAGAATTTGAACTAGAACGATTATTGACTTGTTTGAGGACTTGGAATATTGTTTTTGGCTGAAAATTAGGCTTGGTAACAAAAGTATCAATACTCCAAGAGGAGGTATTGATACTTGTTCATTAAAAGTTTCTAGAATTTCATTCTGTTTGGAAAGTATTAATACTTATGACAAAAGTATCGATACCTTGAACCTAGAAATCCTTTAATGAAATTCTATTTGAAAAGTATTGATACGCTTGTGGGGAATATCGATACTTAGGGTTGTTTGTGAAGTTTTCACTATTTTAAAAGGACTTTGAGATACAAATAGCTTGGTTAATGACTACCATCTTTTGTAAAAGATTCGTTTACATTTGAAATTGTTGTTGACTTTACATACACGTAAGCGCACGTATCGCACAAGTAATATAGTAGTAAGAAAAGTATCTTCTCCATAGAGAATTGTGTCTAAATTCTTGCTAAATATTAAAATTGGGCATCCTAATCTTATCTAAGTAACTCTAATTTGAAACTTAATTACAAATGAAACTAAAGTAACAAAGCTAAACTAGGGAGTTAATGCTAAAAATTACTAGAAAATCAATGAATTAAAATCTAAGTTATGGAATTGCTCAACCTTTCATTTGAATTTAATCTCTCTCTTTATACTTAAATCAATGGGTTGGTTGCTATCCTAGAGTCCATATTTATCTATAAGTTTCCGTAGAGATCCTTGTAAACATACCTCTCATAATTAATTCTCCATATGTTTATGTAAATTAATTAAGAGAGGTTCACTAAGCTTAGGCTCTAAATTTGGCTGCATATGATATTTAGGTATATTCAAACCCTTGGTATATTCTAAACTCCCTTTGTTAAGTTGCATTTAGAAATCTAAATCAATCTAATTGTTGATCGAGCTATTCGAATCAATAAGCATAGATTTGAAATAAACAACACAATACCTATTAATAATAAGTAAAAGAGAGTTAAATATCCAAACTACATGAAGAGATCAACCACAATCCTAGAAAAAGCTATTTAGTTCATCATATTCTTAGCAAACATCATCCACAAGAAAGAAACCATAAAGACAGCAAAAAACAAAGTGAGAAAAGAACAAATCCAGATAGAAACAAATTTTTACAGATTTTTTAGCCTTGATCTTCTTTTCTTTCTCCTCCTTTCTTTTTTTGCAATGATTTTTTTTTAAAGCTGCTCTGACCTCCTCCATTTTCAGCCTAAAAAAGCCCTTTTATAAACCACTCTAACTTATCCTTTTGATTTAAAATATCGGAGGGTGCAGAATAAAACTTGTTATGAGTCGGCACTAAGCTTGTTGTGTTGATGCTATTTGGCTAATAGGGGCAGTGTCGTGATGCTGGAAGCATGGCGCTGTGGCATTGAAGCTGTTGTGTTGGTGCCTTGTGCATTCCAGCCTCTGTGCTATCCCTAATGCAATTTAGTTACTTCCTTCATGATTTTGACCATGATCTAATTAGAATTAGATGAAGTGATGAACATGAAAGTTGTAGGCCTTTTACTTAGCTTTCTAATGGTTCAAAATTCATGGCAATCGGACTTTTATAGCTCAAATTAAACTCAAAATAGCGCAACATGTTCAAGCCCTCTTAAAACCAACTTGCATCATTCATTGCCATTTAAGCACCATGTTCTTGCACGCCTTCAACAATAAAAGACTAAATAAGTAGGGGATTAAATTACGACTTTTTGACCAGAAATTAACTAAAATTGCTTAAATGAAAATGCTATAACATAGATTAAGCTATTACTAAGAAAGCATATAAAATACCTATAAATTACTTAAAAACTAAAGAACTTAGCTCTATTTAGGTTCCAAAAATGTGTAAGATAACTCTATATAATAGACTTATTAGAAATACCTTGAAATGATTTAATTATGCTTGAGAAATGAAACGTGGATATATTTGGAACCTTGCTTGTTCACATTGAATTTGAAAGTATATTTTGATAAACACTATTCCGTTTACGCTTGTTCCCTCTCCCTGCATCTGCTTATGGAGTCTTTGTGACTCACACATTAGTTTCCCTTATTTTGTTTATAGATCAATAGACTATTTGACTCACCATCCTTTAGGTGTAACTATTATTGTTGGTTTTAGTAAGTGATTGATAAGGCATATGGTAGGCGCCAAACCTTTTCTTTAAGTTGAACTTTGTTGGACTTGTCCGTTTGATATACTCTGAATTTTGCTTATATTTGTAAAGAATGTTATATTTATACTTTAATATTTGGGAAATTTTTTGCTTCATATATATACAAGCTTAAAACGACATCGTTTCGATGTAACAAAACCCAAAAAAAAAAACAGACCATTCAATTGAGTGACACTTATCATTCAATTGAGCATACAATTGAAGGCAATTGAAATAGTAACACCGGATCCTACTTTTATTGATAGTATATATATATATATATTCATTCCATGGTGATGCATACCATGAGGTAATGAATAGTGGATTCGGTTTATTTGTTTTAAGGCTTGTTTGAGCTAAGTGGGACCTTCTCATTAGATCCTTGTGTCGATCATAAGCCCAAAGTTGGGGTCGTGACATAGATGATGTGGTATAAAAAGTGCCAACTGTATAGTTGACTAACAAAAGTTAGTCAACAGTTAGTGAAAGGGGTTTATTTAACCCAAAATAAAAAGTTCAAAGGCTTAATTGAACACAGTAAAAAGATAGCGGCTTAATTGACTTTTATGGTATAGTTCAAGGGCTTTTTTTTGTATTTAGCCTTAATTGTTTGTTGAAAGAATTCCCATTGGATGTAGGAAATCTCAAATATATACTAAAATAGATTTTTCTTTTCAAAAAAAATAATTGAAGAGAATTACAATTTTTTTCAACCCAAAATAAGAAAAAATGCATAATTTAGGGACTTGAAAAATGGATTGCGATTAGGATATTAGAAAAGAATAAAGAAAACCAAAAGAATTTTTTTTTGTTTTGGGTTATCTTTGTTAGCAATTTCCATGTTAACATTTTTGCCACGTAAACAAGTGCCATGTTAACATTTTTTTCCATATCAACACATAGTTAATGCCACGTCAACAAGAAATGTCATGTCAACTTTGTTGAAATGTTATGTCAACATACTTAATGGTAGAAATTTAATGGTATAGAGTTAGGGACAAAAATTAACATATTAGAAATATACAAGGACTCAATTTACACAAGTTGTTGTACAAAGACTAAATCCACATTTTTTTTATAGAGTACCAATAATTTAAGTTACCTTTGTTTGATATATATATATATATATTTTTTTTTTGGTTTTTACTTTCTAGAAAAAATGTTGGAAGAAATATGTTAGCTTTATTAGCTTTAAAATGATTATAGTTTCGAAATGACAAAATGATCAAAATTGCTTGAATGATTTTTGAAGTTGTTTGAATGAGTTTTGAACTTAAATTATTCATGTTAAAAACTCCCATGCATTTGCTTTTGAAATGTCTAAGTATTTGGCATCAAATTGGTTCAAAAGGAAGCATTTTTCATGATTTAAGTTCAGGGATCGATCTCCCCTTCAAAGAATGTCCATGATCTTTGCTGTCTTGCAAGGATCAATCCTTGGGGTCTAGAACTAGCCGTTATACATGAAATTCAAAGGAAAAATGACTAGTTTCTTCACCTAATCATCTTTAACAGCTCCAAAGCTTCTCCAACCCATTTTGAAAGTTAGACGAAGTGAGAAAAACACCATTTGATTTAGAATCAAATCTTATGAAGAAAAGGAAATAAAAAAAAGAAAAAGAAACCAATCTAGAACAAGCAAACCACATTTTTTTACTTAGCTTTTAAGCTATCTTTAAGCAAATCAAATCTTAGTGCTTTCATTCCTATTCTTTGTATCAATCATACCCTTCCAACATTATACTCATTTAGCAAAACCCACCTCCTAGAGGTATCTTTCCTTTCATCTTGTAAATGAGAAAAAAAGGTTATACCTTAGCCTTTAAAAGATAGTGTTTAGAGGTTGTGCCATATCCTTGAAAATGCAAGGTTGTGCTTGATTCTTAAAAAGACATAAAGGTTTTAACTTAGTTTTGAAAAGTTAAGAAAGTTGTATCATATCCTTGAAAATGCAAGGTCATGATTGAAATTTTAAAAATGTATTATATTGAATTCATTTGTATTGAATTCATTCAATAGTGGTTAAACTCCTTAATTTGCTAAGGGAGATGACGTAAGTACATAAGAGAGAATACCAAACCTCTATAAATCGTTTGTGTAATTTTGCCTTTTCTCTTCATTATATACACTTGCACATTTAACTTTGAAGAGTTTGGAAAATTTATTTTTAACTTGCTTATTCAATGATTTATTTATGAAATTACTTTTGGTATGTTTTAAAGTGCAAACAAATTTAAGAAACTTATCTTCAAACTCGCCTTTATTAAAAGTTGAATATGTTGAAATTTTTTTTATAAATCTAATTCACTAGAGGATATTTCTGCATTATTATTGAGCTAATTTTTTAACAAAAAGAAAAAAATAATTAGCTTAAAAATGATAAGAAATTAGGATTAACTCTTTAGTTTAAAAGTAAATTTTATTTCTTTATTTTCAAGAGAAGTAGTTTGACTTGTAGAAATTCCCGAGAGTTTCAATTTATTACCTTGACAAGCTAGCTAAATTTTTTATTAGTATCATTTTTCTTTTTCTAAGGATAAATCTACCTAAGTAGTTTATATATAATTGAGTTGTTCATGTTCTTTTCAATCGGTATTGTATGTTATGCGAGTAAAGAACTATCAGTGCATTTTACTCCAATCTGTTTGATAACTTTCAATTTTAAGATAAATCCGTTTCGTAAAGTTTCATTTGTTTTGATGTAAAATATTTTTTAAAAAATATTTTTAAAACTTATATTTGTTTGTAAGATGGAAAATTTATTATAGACGTAAAACTTTTTACAAGTCAACATGAAAAATACTCATTAATCACGTAAATGTCTTACATTTTTTGGGGGCGTAAGACATTTTTCAAAGAATAAAAAAAAAACCTCTTATACTAAATTTAACAGTATAAGTTTGATAAATATTATTATTTAACTTAAAATATTTAAGAAATTAAAAAATATTAATATTTAACTCAAAAAGTTTAACTTCAAATATTAAATTTAAATTATTCAATACTATTAGAATTAAAAAAATTTAATGAAATCATTCAATGCAATTAAAATTTTTATTTATAAATTGAATAAATCTTACTAATAATTATAATAAAAAATTTTCAATAATCGTTTTTTGATAAATATACACTTATAAATATAGGTTTTGGATGACTTACAAAATTGATAAATATTAATATCTTTATAATATTATGGTAAAAAAGTGATGGGAAGAAATTTTTTTTTTGAAAATTAGAGCTTACTTTCATTACAAATATGTGGTTAAATGCATTGGAAAATATCATTATTGATTTTGCCTATTTTCATTTTCATTGTTAATTTTGATCTTAAATTAGTGAAAACCAAGTGATACTATTGTTTTGTAATCAACTTCTATTTATATCTAACCCTAGATAACTACACCAGTAATAGTGGAAAATATTTTTCACATGACAAAACAAATAATTTAAAATGTTTTCGATAATTTATCTAAATAATAAAAAATATTAAATTTTCCTATAAAATATTTTATATAGAAAAAAATTTTCACAACATGTTATTTTCCTATTACCAAACTGAAAATTGAAAAGTTTTTCAAAGAAAATTTTCAAATTGTTTCCCTAGTTGGAAGGAGAAAAAACTTTTAAGAATGTAATATGTCACGACCCGTACTCCCCTCGAGCTTGTGACAACCGCCGCAGTGTCCCGATAGACACTCATTGTCCGGAATGTCAACCCGAAACCCCGCAAGACTTTACTATCAGTTTCTCTGTTCCCTTATGAGCAACCATTGTCAAATATCGTGTTCTAAAAGATTTTAAGCTGTTTTCAATATTAAACAAATAAAATATTAATTTTTCGTCTCACAGGGGAATTTTGGTCATTTTTCTCAAAAATTTCGAAACTGCCTAAAACGTAATATACAAGTACAAAACACATAATTCATATTCAAAATGAGTTTAAAAGTCTAAAATCTTCATTTAAAATGAAATTACAGTTATTTGAATATAATAAGAAAATAAAAGAAATATTAAGTAAAATATTCTATTTTCTTATAAAATAATATTTATAGAGTTATACGTGAATAATTTTTATAGCGTAAAAGCTAAATAAATTTATACATACTTAAATACAGTAAGCCAAAATATTTAATTTAATTTACAATAACAAGAGGGCTCCCGAATAAACAAAAGTAAAAAGGACTGTGAACTTACGGTTTGGAAAATGCAGATCCAACGGTAGTCCTGGATGAGATAAGCTATCTACAGCCTATATTGAACTTGAAATGGGTGGAAAGGAGGGTGGTGAGATTATAAAATCCCAATGAGTAAACAAACATCATCATAAATATCTAGAGTTGAGTACATGGAGACAATAAAATAAATCATCGTAAACTGGGTCACAGCATAAGAATACATTTCATTTAAAATATGTAAAGAGGTTTATGAATTTCATAAAAACTAGGCTTGTGCCATAAATCCATTCTCAGGGACACCTTGGCCGAGGCATCCTACCGAGATTGCCAAGGCTATTAAAATTCACATTTCACATAAATCATGTTTTTGTTTTGAAAACATAGCCGTTCCTTGGCGTTGGCTGAATTCCCCCTCACGTGGTGGTTTGGCGTGAAGTGAACCCTAAGCTTTACCCCAGGAGATACCCTACGCGCCTCTCCGTTCGAGGTAAGAATATAATGGGGTTTACTGTGCCCCTCTAAAAGGATGGTCCACAGAAACCCCCTACTGTAGTGATTAATTAATATATATAATCCACCATACAATAAAACTCAATAACATGATATGGCAATTTTGTAATTCACAATCTTTCAAGGCAATCAAACAATTCGCATTTCAATAAAATTGTCAACTAGCCAATCATGCCCGATTTATCATAAGCCAATCAATTTAAACAATCAAATTGCCACAATTAACAGTCTCTATGTACTATATTTTTCAAAATCACTATTAATTTCAAAACAATTTATAATTTAATTTCATTAAAACACATTTATTCATAAAACATGAAAATTTACCTTTTTAAATTCCTTTTTCCATAGAATTCATGAAATCATCTAAAAACCACCCTAGATAATTAAATTGACAGTAAGTTTAATCACAATGTCTAGAATGCAGACTTTTGAAGCACTTTGTCTACTGGTCCTCGGATGCAATTTCCTTGCCTTTATCGGAGGACTCACCACCTTGACACAGTACAAAATCAAAAAATTCACTACATTGGTACTAAATTGAAATTAAACTAATTTAGACTGTTAATGCATAATATGGAATGCAAAAATGCACTGGTAACTATCTAAACTCGGTATTGGCCTAATTCGTCTTATCACCCGATTAAATTACTAACGCGTCCAATTTAATCCCAAATTAATTTTTTTCAGTTTCTATACCTCAATTGCACCCAAATTGACTTAATGTCCCTCAGTGTGGTGCAAATTATCAGTCTCGATAACAAATTATGAAAATACCCCTAATGGGTTAAAATTCGTATTTTTGCTCCAAAAATTCCCATTATTTTTCTAGGCTCATAATTCATCATTTCTTAACCAATTCTCCTAAAATAAAAATCAAACTCATCCTCACTCATACATGGTAAATTCGGCCATTAATGGTTGTGGGAGAAAATATATTCTTTTCTTGTTGTTTTGTTTCTAAATATGCTAAACTAACTAAAAACACTAACATAACTTAAAATCAAATTAATCTAACAACTTTCTCTCTCCTAACCCATTTTGATCAGCCAACAATTCATCATAAAAACATGTAATTTAAGCATGGAAAATAAGGAGAAATGCTTAAGGAAAATAGATTTCAAGCTTAAGTTGAAAAATCCTACCTTTTTCACTTGTTTTCCTTGATTTTCCACACTTTTTCTCTTGAAATTCCTCACCTAGGGTTTGTTCTTCCTCTCTTTCTCTCTCTTCCTTGCTTGGCCAAATATTTGGAGAGTAATGGGCTGATTTATGCTGATTTTTTAGTTAAATAATAAAATATCCTAAGCTTGACACATGGCATTTTCTTATTGGTCCATTTTTAAAATTTTAAAAATTTAAACATTTTATCTCCACCACATGATTAGTCAAGGGTCAAAGATGAAGATAAAGGAAGACCATGTGCTGGAAAAAATGTCCTGATGGTGGAAAATTACAATTTTGCCCCTAGGGTGGCAAAATTACCATTTTACCTTTTTTACTCCAAATTATACCGAAATTAAAAATTTTCACTTCTAAACCTCAAATCATACTCCAATAAGTCAAATGGGGTCAAAAAAATCGTTTCTAAAATTCTCATTTTGTCCCCAGATTGCAAATGACCATTTTACCCCTAGATAGTGAAAATTCCGATTTGACTCCAAATTGATCCTCAAACTCCGAATTACCATTTTGAGTCATCCTTGGACTGTGACGATCTTAATCTCACCTTAAAATTCCTATTTGATCTAGTTCGAGGATTAAATCAACTTTGTTGTACCTCTAGGTACAATATCAACTTTTGTAAATTTTTCGGGACTCTCCAAGCATACAATCATGTTATCATCACATGTACGTCATGAATAGTATTTTATAAGGTCGGGCTTTATAGCACTACCCCCCTTAAAATAAAATTTTGACCTCAAAATTTCACTTACTGGATTCGAAGAAAAGATGTGGATATTGGTTTCTCATCTGGCCCTCGGCTTCCCACGTCATCTCCTCAATTCTAGCATTCTTCCACAATACTTTCACCATTGGAATGCTCTTGTTCCTTAGCACTCGATCCTTTCGATCTAGAATACGTACAGGCTGCACCTCGAACTTCAAATCCTCATGCAACTCAATGGGAGGTGTCTCTAAAATGTGAGAGGGATTGGGAACATACTTTTTCAACATCGAGACGTGGAAGACATTATGAATCCGATCTAACTCTGGGGGTAATTCAAGTTTGTAAGCCACTGGCCCAATCCTTTCAATGATACGAAAGGGTCCAATGTATCTTGGATTGAGCTTTCACCTCTTCGCGAATTGAATCACACCTTTCATCATCCAATAAATACCACAAATTATCACAATAGTTTAATCAAATAAGATTTAATACTTGGAATTTTCAAATTATTATCTTTCTAAAGAGAAACCTTAAGAAAAACTTTATCGTCGACTTCAAACTCCAAATCTTTCCTTCGTTTATCCGAATAATTCTTCTGCCTATCTTGAGCTGTCTTTAACTGCTCTCAGATAACCTTGACCTTATCATTTGTCAAATCAATCAATTCCACATTCACCAATTTCCTCTCACCTACTTCATCCCACCAGAGCGGAGTTCGGCACTTCCTTCCATATAAAGCCTCGTATGGTGCCATCCCAATACTAGACTAAAAACTGTTATTATACGCGAACTCCACCAATGGCAAGTGTCTGTCCCAACTCCCAATAAAGTCAATGACACAAGCCTGTAACATATCCTCCAAGGTCTGAATAGTTCTCTCAGATTGACCATCTGTCTATGGATGAAAGGCAGTACTAAATCTCAATTTAGTTCCAAGAGCTCCCTGAAATTTCGACCAAAATCGAGAAGTAAACCGAGGGCCTCGATCTGACACAATAGAAACTGAAACTCCATGCAATCTCACAACCTCATCTATATAAAGTCTTGCTAGCCTCTCAATAGAATACGTGCTATGGATAGCCAAGAAATGGGCGGACGTAGTCAATCTATCCACAATCACCCAAATAGCATCCTTCCCACTTTGTGCCCGCGGCAAACCCAATACAAAGTCCATAGTCACGTGTTCCCACTTCCATTCAGGAATCGATAAAGGTTGAAGAGTACTTGACGATTTTTTATGCTCCGCCTTAATCTGTTGGCATGTGAGACATTTCGCTACAAACTCTGCTATGTCTCGTTTCATACCCGGCCACTAATAACTTTCTTTAATAGTCCGATACATCTTGGTGCTTCCGGGATGTAAAGCGTAAACGGAAGAACGAGCTTCCTCCAAAATAGCTCGTCTCAATTGATCATCCTTAGGGACAGAAATTCGGTCTCTAAGCATCAAAGTACCATCATCGCTGAGTCTAAACTCACTAGTTTCTCCATCTTGTAGCTTTTGAACTTCCCGTTCCAACCAATCATTAGATTTATGCAATTCTCTGATCTAATTCAACAATGAAGGTCTCACGACGAAACTAGCAAGTAGGGTTCCATCCTCACCATTATTCAAT
This sequence comes from Theobroma cacao, assembly GCF_053813885.1. Classification (NCBI taxonomy): domain Eukaryota; kingdom Viridiplantae; phylum Streptophyta; class Magnoliopsida; order Malvales; family Malvaceae; genus Theobroma; species Theobroma cacao. Next base: position 34,212,141 of record NC_142647.1, on the reverse strand, counting down.
TGGATCCCTAGAGATTTCATCTCAAGTAACATCGAAAAATAAAAACTCCGAAGTGTTGCTAACGACGATGAGGATTTACGACTTAAGGCATCCACTACCACATTTGCTTTTCTCGAATGATAATCAATCACTAAGTCATAATCCTTAATCAACTCCAACCATCATCTCTGTCTCAATTTAAGCTCTTTCTGGGTGAGCAAATACTTCAAACTCTTATGATCAGTAAAAATTCGGCAACGCTCACCATATAAATAATGTCTCCAAATCTTCAATGTGAAAACTACTGCTGCTAACTCTAAGTCATGAGTAGGGTAATTCGTCTCATGCTTTTTCAACTACCGGGAAGCGTAAGCTATTACTTTCTCATCCTGCATCAATACACACCCTAATCCCAACTTAGATGCATCACTATATACCACAAATTCTTTTCCACTAACAAGAAGTGTTAAAACGGGAGCGGAGGTTAACCGATTCTTTAGCTCCTGAAATCGATTCTCACAAACATCATCCCACTCATACTTAACTCCTTTACGAGTCAAACGAGTCAAAGGAGCTGCTATCAAAGAAAATCCCTAAACAAATCTCCGGTAATAACCGGCTAAGCCAAGGAAACTACGAGTCTTAGTTACCGTTCTCGGTTGCTCCCATTGCAAGATTGCCTCAATCTTTTTGGGATCGACATAAATTCCAGCTCCGGACACCACATGTCTCAAGAAAACCACTTCCTTCAACCAGAATTCACATTTAGAGAACTTGGCATAGAGTTGCCTCTCGCGCAAAGTTTGCAACACAATGCGCAAATGGGCAGCATGTTCATCATCATTCTTTGAATAAACCAGGATGTCATCTATGAATACTATCACAAACTTATCTAAGTATGGATGGAACACCTTGTTCATAAGATCCATAAAAACTGTCGAGGCATTAGTCAAACCAAACGGCATCACCAAAAACTCATAATGCCCATAACGCGTCCTGAAGGCAGTCTTGGGTACATCCTGCTCCTTAATCCTCAACTGATAGTACCCAGATCTCAAATCAATCTTAGAGAATACCATAGTACCTCGTAATTGATCAAAAAGATCATCTATCCGAGGTAAAGGGTATTTATTCTTGATGGTCACTCGGTTCAGCTGACGGTAATTGATACACAATCGAAGAGTGTCATCCTTCTTCTTTACAAATAGGACTGGTGCTCCCCAAGGAGAAATGCTAGGGCGAATGAAACCTTTATCCACCAAATCTTGCAACTGGACTTTCAATTCCTTTAACTTTGCCGGAGCCATTCTATATGGAGGAATAGAAATATGTGCAGTACCCGGAAATAAATCAATAGGGAACTCAAGCTCTCGATCAGGAGGTAGTCTCGGTAAATCATCAGGAAATACATCAGGAAAATCACTTACTATTGGGACATCCTCTAACTTAGGTTCCCCCTTTGAAGTATCAATCACGTATGCCAAATAAGCCGGATACCCTTTTTGCACTAATTTTAAAGCTTTGATGGCCGAGATTACACAAGATGGTAATACTCGACGTTCCCCTACAAACACAATCTCTGCTCCCTCCGAATTCCGAAGAACAACTTCTTTTCGGAAACGATTCACGTTCGCCCGATGTGCAGTTAACCAGTCCATACCCAATATTAAATCAAAATCCTAGATCTCTAGAGGAATTAAGTCACCCCTAAATTCTTCCTCACCTACCCTTACCCCACAGCCTCTATAACAAGTATTTCTAATCAACTGTTCTCCTAGAGGGGTATGCATTACAATTTCTCCCTCTAATGGTGACAGGTTTCTATCAGCAATTGATGCAAATGTCGTACTCACATAAGATCTATCTGAGCCAGAATCTATCAAAACATAAGCATCTTTATCAAATAAAGACATAATACCTGTCACTGCTCCAGGTCGGACCCGTTCCTCATCTTCCGTCACAGTGAAAACTCTTGTCGAAGTACGAGTCTATGGTCTCGAAGGTGGATGCACCGAGGTATTACTCTCCACACTGAACCGTATGGCTACTCCCTGTCTCGATGGTAACCCAGAAGAATCTCTCCTCTACATATCAGTGCGAGCTGGTGGAGATGATGTAGCTACAGTGGCTCGTCTTAACCGTGGGCAATTACTCCTAATATGACCCGGTTGACCACAATGAAAACATAATGCAAGCCCTCTACACAGCCCAACATGATAATTTTCACAATTTCTGCATTTGTCAGAACCTCCGAAACTCTTCCCAAAATCAGTCATAGCAGATCTGCTAAACCTCGAAGGTTTCTGCTGTGATGGTGGAAATGGAGGTCGAGGAGATGTCACGAAAACAGAAGTAGTGCTCCCTGAAGTCGCTGAGTCCTTGCCTCTTTTTACTGGCTGACTAAAAGACATACCAAGATTCTTCCTTTTTACAAACTCAGTCTGAATCCTCCTATTCTCAGTCACGAGCTTCTCAGCCCGTAAAGCCATCTGTACCACCTCCTTATGTGGCTCCCTACCAGTCACTGTCATTCACTCTCTAATCTCATTACGGAGCCTTTCCTCTAAATAACTAGCCTGATTCTACTCAGATTTCACCAGATCCGACACATATAGCATTAACTTGTTAAAACGAGTCTCATACTCCTCTACAGTTAGATTTCCCTGTTTCAAACTCAGAAATTCTCTTTTCTTTTTTTTCTAATGAAAGTAAGTGAAATACTGACCATCGAATTCTTAGAGAAAATTGGACCATATCTGAGGAGTAGTGGAACGAGACTTCACTGAATTCCACCAGGTACGAGCCTTTTTCTCTAATAATCTCGTAGCCACCATCAGCTTCATGTCGTCATCCAATCCCATATCAGAGAGAGTCTCTGAAACCTAATTAATCCAGTCCTTTGCCATGGTGGTTCCAACTCACCCGCGAAAGACACACAACCGAGCTGTCTAGCCTCTTTTAGCTTCTTAGAAATGGATACATCCTGTACTGGTGGTGGAACTAAAGGAGTAACTAGAGGCACTATAGGTGGAACTTGACCAGTCTGAGCTTAACCAGCCATTGCGGTAAAGAAAGCTGTCAATGCTTGTGCTGCCTCGGTAGGCATGGCGGGAATACTAGTAGGTAGCTGAGGAGGTGGAGGATGTGGAGGACTCTCGGCCTGCTCAGCAGCAGGTGCTGCCCGAATGGTGGATGCAGCTGATTCCTCCTCTACTGTATCTAGCTGATGACGTTGGGAACGACCTCTTCCCCTCCCAACCGATCTAGTGAGAGGTGGGCGTCCGCGTCGAGGAGGCATTATAATCTATAAAAGAATACGAGCAAGTTTAGGTAACCTTAGGCTCTATATGCAGATGCATGTATTCTATTTAACCTAACCTAACCTAACTTAATCCGGGGCCACACTGATATTATAAAATTTTAAAACAACTTTAAAACTAAAAACTTTGATCTTTAAAACCAAAGACTCTGATACCAATCGAATTGTCACGACCCGGTACTCCCCTCGAGCCCGTGACAACCCCGTGGTGTCTTGGTAGACACTCATTGCCCGAAATGTCAACCCGAAACCCCGCAAGGCTTTACTATAAGTTTCTCTGTTCCCTTATGAGCAGCCATTGTCAAATATCGTGTTCTAAAAGAATTTAAGCTGTTTCCAACTTTAAACAAATAAAATATTAATTTTTCGTCTCATAGGGGTATTTTGGTCATTTTTCTTAAAAATTTCGAAACTGGCTAAAACGTAATATACAAGTACAAAACACATAATTCATATTCAAAATGAGTTTAAAAGTCTAAAATCTTTATTTAAAACGAAATTTCGGTTATTTGAACATAATAAGAAAATAAAAAAAATATTAAGTAAAATATTCTATTTTCTTATAAAACAATATTTATAGAGTTATACGTGAATAATTTTTATAGCGTAAAAGCTAAATAAATTTATACAGACTTAAATACAGTAAGCCAAAATATTTAATTTAATTTACAATAACAAGAGGGCTCCCGAATAAACAAAAGTAAAGAGTACTGTGAACCTACGGTTTGGAAAATACAGATCCAACGGTAGTCCTCGATGAGATCAGCTATCTACAGCCTATACTGAACCTGAAATGGGTGGAAAGGAGGGTGGTGAGATTATAAAATCCCAATGAGTAAATAGACATCATCATAAATATCTAGAGTTGAGTACATGGAGACAATAAAATAAATCATCGTAAACTGGGTCACAACATAAGAATACATTTCATTTAAAATATGTAAAGAGGTTTATGAATTTCATAAAAACTAGGCTTGTGCCATAAATCCATTCTCAGGGACACCTTGGCCGAGGCATCCTACCGAGATCGCCAAGGCTATTAAAATTCACATTTCACATAAATCATGTTTTTGTTTTGAAAACATAGCCGTTCCTTGGTGTTGGCTGAGTTCCCCCTCATGTGGTGGTTTGGCGTGAAGTGAACCCTAAGCTTTACCCCAGGAGATACCCTACGCGCCTCTCCGTTCGAGGTAAGAATATAATGGGGTTTACTGTGCCCCTCTAAAAGGCTGGTCCATAGAAACCCCCTACTGCAGTTATTAATTAATATATATAATCCACCATACAATAAAACTCTATAACATGATGTGGTAATTTTGTAATTCACAGTCTTTTAAGGCAATCAAACAATTCGCATTTCAATAAAATTGTCAACTAGCCAATCATGCCCGATTTATCATAAGCTAATCAATTTAAACAATCAAATTGCCACAAATAACAGTCTCCGTGTACTCTATTTTTCAAAATCACTATTAATTTCAAAACAATTTATAATTTAATTCATTAAAACACATTATTCATAAAACATGAAAATTTACCTTTTTAAATTTTTTTTTCCATAGAATTCATGAAATCATCTAAAAACCACCCTAGATAATTAAAATGACAGTAAGTTTACTCACAATGTCTAGAATGCAGACTTTCGAAGCACTCTGTCTACTGGTCCTAGGATGCAATTTCCTTGTCTTTATCGAAGGACTCACCACCTTAACACAGTACAAAATCGAAAAATTTACTACATTGGTACTAAATTGAAATTAAACTAATTTAGACTATTAATGCATAATATGGAATGCAAAAATGCACTGGTAACTATCTAAACTCGATATTGGCCTAATTCGTCTTATCACCCGATTAAATTACTAACGCGTCCAATTTAATCCCAAATTAATTTTTTTTTTAGTTTCTATACCTCAATTGCACCCAAATTGACTTAATGTCCCTCAGTGTGGTGCAAATTATCAGTCTCGACAGCAAATTACGATAATACCCCTAATAGGTAAAAATTCATATTTTTGCTCCAAAAATTCCCATTACTTTTCTAGGCTCATAATTCATCATTTCTTAACCAATTCTCCTAAAATAAAAATCAAACTCATCCTCACTCATACATGGTAAATTCGGCCATTAATGGTTGTGGGATAAAATAAATTCTTTTCTTGTTGTTTTGTTTCTAAATATGCTAAACTAACTAAAAACACTAACATAACTTAAAATCAAATTAATCTAACAACTTTCTCTCTCCTAACCCATTTTGATCAGCCAACAATTCATCATAAAAACATGTAATTTAAGCATGAAAAATAAGGAGAAGTGCTTAAGGAAAATAGATTTCAAGCTTAAGTTGAAAAATCCTACCTTTTTCACTTGTTTTCCTTGATTTTGCACACTTTTTCTCTTGAAATTCCTCACTTAGGGTTTGTTCTTCCTCTCTTTCTCTCTCTTCCTTGCTTGGCCGAATATTTGGAGAGTAATGGGCTGATTTATGCTGATTTTTTAGTTAAATAATAAAATATCCTAAGCTTGACACATGACATTTTCTTATTGGTCCATTTTTAAAATTTTAAAAATTTAAACATTTTATCTCCACCACATGATTAGTCAAGGGTCAAAGATGAAGATAAAGGAAGACCATGTGCTGGAAAAAACGTCCTGATGGTGGAAAATTACAATTTTGCCCCCTAGGATGGCAAAATTATCATTTTACCGTTTTACTCCAAATTATACCGAAATTAAAATTTTTCACTTATAAACCTCAAATCATACTCCAATAAGTCAAATTATACTCCAATAAGTCAAATGGGGTCAAAAAAATCTTTTCTAAAATTCTCATTTTGTCCCCAGGTGGCAAATGACCATTTTGCTCATAGATAGTGAAAATTTTGATTTGACTCCAAATTGATCCTCAAACTCTGAATTACCATTTTTGAGTCATCCTTGGACTATGACGATCTTAATCTCACCTTAAAATTCCTATTTGATCTAGTTCGAGGATTAAATCAACTTTATTGTACCTTTATGTACAATACCGACTTTTATAAATTTTTCGGGACTCTCCTAGCATACAATTATGCTATCATCACATGTACGTCATGAATAGTATTTTATAAGGTCGGGCTTTACATAATATGTTTTACGGATGAACGGAAAAAATTGTATTAATCAACGTAAAATGGCCTACGTTTGATAAAGGTCTCATCTACCATTTGTTTTTAAAAATAATATTTTTGATAATTTATCTAAATAATAAAAAATATTAAATTTTTTATTAAATATTTTATACAAAAATATTCTCCTTCAACCAGTTATTTTATGGTTATCAAGTAGAACCAAACTAAATTTCTTTTAAGCTTTACTTAAAACAAACAATTGAACTTTGCTGTATAATATAACCGTGATGGTCCTAAATGTTAAATATTAGTAAAAGGAGCATGAAATCTTTTAGGAAATAATGAATGGTTTGGGACAGCATAAGTATATAAGAGAGAAGGTGCTTTGAAGGTAAAAATGGAAGAGAGATTCCAAGCCAAGGCAGCGTGCAGCATGAGATTCCATTCACTTTTCTACTCGCTTTTGCTCTTCTTTTTGGAAGCGTCCAACGCTCCAATCTTTAATTTTCTTTTGTTTTCTTAAACAACTTTGAGTCGAACTTCTCCAAGTGTCATGCCTTCGTGCCTTCACGAATCTCGCTGCTTTCCTCGTTGACCAAATGAAATGGAGAGCTGAGGACAGGGCAACTACTCAGGCCTACCCCATATCATTATCTTATCACAAAAATCTCAAAAGCATTGACTCCTGCCTCTATATGAGTGTAATCTTTCTCTTCTTTCTTGGTTTTTCTCATCTGGAGGAAATGGCTTGCATGTCCCTGGCCTAATATATCCAGATAATCAAATGATTTAGTCAACTCAACATTGAGAAATCAGTCACACTAAAATGTGGAACAAATTCTAGCTGACAGGCTGACAAGAAAATGCGACAACCTGCCCACTACCTTATATCAACTTCAAACTTGAATCCCTTTCCTAACCCTTCCCCTTATATAAACCAGACCCCTTCTACCTTTTCTTCCACCCAAACTTCTCTTCACTCTATCTGCAATGGAACACCGAGTTGAAAGGCAGCAGAAAGGTGTTTCATCCAACAAACATGGCAAGTTCAAGGAGAGAATTGCAGACAATATTAGCAGAAGCAAGTTTGTTGGGGTAAGGCAGAGGCCTTCGGGGAAGTGGGTAGCAGAGATCAAAGACACAACACAGAAGATAAGAATGTGGCTGGGGACGTTTGAAACAGCGGAAGAAGCTGCCAGAGCTTATGATGAAGCTGCATGTCTTCTCCGGGGTTCGAATACACGAACCAATTTCGCAACTCCTGTTCCTAGCAACTCTCATCTGTCTTCGAAGATTAGAAACCTCCTCAATCACAAAAAGAGTTTAAGGCAAGGAACTTCTGCAATCAACTCGAAGAAAACCACGATTAAAGCAAACACTATAATTAGTAGTAATAGCAGCAGTAGCAGTAATGCTAGTAGTAATGACAGTTTTCTATCCAACAGTGGCAATGATAGCTTTCTAGTATGCAATTCCATGAAACAAGACACCCAGATCTTTGATGGTGCATACAGGCCAGATATGAGCTATCGCATTGGGGAACTTGAACCAGCCACGTCGCAGTTTGGTCAGTCCTGGCCAATCTCAACGGCGTTTGATCAGATTCCTTTAAACCAACAGGAAGTGCAGTTGCCACAAACTCTTGGTCCTCTGTCTAATGCAATTGATCCAGAGCCACTGGAATTCGAACGCTTGAAGGTAGAAAGACAGATAGCAGCATCTCTATATGCAATGAATGGAGTTGATGAGTACCTCGAGAATGCGTTTGACCTTGGTGATGCTCTCTGGGATCTTCCCACACATAGCCAGTTGTTCTGCCCAAGCTGATTCTCCCTTTCTACCATGGAATTTGAAGCACATGAAGGCAGCTAGAAGACTTCGGCAGGCGGCAGCTATGTTGCTAACTGATGAGAAAAATTGAGATTGTCTGTTTCGAGTGTCGCTAGGAGGAAATTCTATTAGGTGAGGCAGGAACAACAATTTTTCACTTTTGGATGCAAATTACTACTTATTTCAGTTGTGCTCCGCAAATCTTGTTTCTCTTACTCTTTAAGTCCAGAATAAATGCTGGTAAATCTCCGAGTATCAATATTTCCTAGACTGAATTGTCAAAGGGGAGAGATATTTGCTAGGTTCGTTCATGATTGATTCCTAACCATAATGAACTTTCCATTCCATGATTATATATTTCCATATTGACCTTTGTACATTCTTATGCAAATCCATCCAAAACTTAGAAGTTTGGGAAGCATTACTAAATTAACTCTTTCAAGCATTTTGAGAAAAGCAAACTTTTAAGCCTCACTCCATCCCTATTTCTCTTTCAATGAGCCTCATGAGTTAGAGGAAATCTTTCAATACTTTCTTGTTATTTACTATCATCAATGAAGTTGCACATGATTACCATACATGTAACCGATCCTAAAACTCCCTGGGATAGGAGGAATACAGTATGCATGGGTGAGATCTACAGAACCAAATCTATCACAAATCAGACAAGTGGAGGCTCGAGGCAAGTTCAGGTCAAACTCGTTGAGATGCCATGTATTCGTTTGGATCTGTAGGATTGTTTGGCAGAAGTTTGCAGCAAACGATCACTGCCTTGAGTTCTAACTTTTGGTTTATTGAAGCCAAAGGTTGGTTTTGCATAATAATTTACTGGTCATTTCTACCTCAACAAGTACTCTGCGCCATGTTGCTTCGGTTCATTTTCGTGAGGCAAATTCTTGACAAATCCTAGTCTTATACTAAGGCAACACCCAATGCAGATAAATGTTGAAAATCTTCCTGCAATTAGAGTGAGATGGTAAAAGATAACAATATAAGCGTTATTTATCAATCAATATGTTTTTCACCCGAGAAATATGTAGACTTGAGTTTGCACGGTGGAAACGTACTGCTGAGTTTAGTGAGCCCTAAACTGAGCATTTTTCTCTATTATCTGCATTCCTTCAAAGGAAGGGACCAAGCACACGAGCATTAATCCAAGAATATTCCATTTTTATAACCGACAGTAGAGCAAAGCTTGCGAAGCAACTTTTCCTTACCCTCTCATTATGCACGGTGAAAGAAGATAGAAATACTGCGGCATAAAAGACCGTAATTTCTACAATTTTCCCCTCTCCCAAGTAAATTTAGCAATTTCATGGAATCTGAAAAGAATTCAGTGCTTGAACATTTCCCAAACGACTACATTAAACATCTATCACCCTCAAGTTCGATATATTAATCCTATGCAAAATAGCCAATAACATGCGGCCATTATACTGCTAGTACGATTTTTTTTTTGGCAAGATTATAAGGCTGTTATGTGCCTAGAAAGCATCTTTCATATATAAATGTAAAAAATATTTCTAATATTCACCCAGTACAAAAACACATTTCTGAAGAAAACGGCATGCAACGCAACAGTAAACATTACTTAATTGAGATGGCATACAATGGCTTTAGGAGATTATACGGACACTTTGACAATCATACAGCACCCATAAGATGACAGCGCTAAACAAGAAGACAGAAGGATAGGACAAAGGGAAAAGGGGTGGGCAAACCGTCATACACTGAACCATCTTCAAAGTAAAATTTTTTTGCCTAAGTACATCAATAGTCTTCACCTTCCTCTTCATCTTCCACACCTTCGGCACCAACTTCTTCATAATCTTTCTCAAGAGCTGCCAGATCCTCACGGGCTTCTGAGAATTCACCTTCTTCCATGCCCTCACCAACATACCAATGCACAAAAGCTCTCTTTGCATACATGAGATCAAACTTGTGGTCAATGCGTGAGAACACTTCAGCCACTGCTGTATTGTTGCTGATCATGCAAACAGCTCGCTGCACCTTAGCAAGATCTCCCCCAGGTACAACAGTTGGGGGCTGATAGTTAATACCGCATTTGAAGCCAGTCGGGCACCTGCACAACCCAATAAAAAAGTTTTTCAGACAAAAGGGAACATTGAACACAAGGACAACCTCAGGTTGCATTACTGTAAGTAATAGATATGCCCACATCAACCCCTTAGCATTTGATAAGCTCCTAAAAATAAATCTAGATAACCTAGTATTTTGTTGGTGAGGCATGAGGCACATATCAGGTTGCATGAGTCAAACTTCACAAAACAAAAATCCGGTGCCAAGATGCTGTTCCTAAAGCATTCATGAGGCACATTCTATTGTTTGGGAATTGACAAACTTTCTTTGCTACGTAGAGGAAATGACAACTACAGTGGCTGAGGGTGGACTAGTATCAATGGAGAACTAGTGATGCAGAGCTTTCCATCCTTCAATACCAAATTTCTCTTACCAGTCAACAAACTGCACAGTTCTCTTGGTTTTGATAGTACTGACAGCAGCATTAACATCCTTGGGGACAACATCTCCTCGATACATCAGGCAGCATGCCATGTACTTCCCATGCCTAGGATCACACTTTGCCATCATGCTTGCGGGCTCAAACACAGCATTTGTGATCTCAGGAACTGATAATTGTTCATGGAAGGCTTTCTCAGCTGAGATGACAGGTGCATATGAAGAGAGCATGAAATGGATACGGGGATATGGAACAAGATTGGTTTGGAACTCTGTAATGTCCACATTAATGGCTCCATCAAATCTTAAAGAAGTTGTCAAGGATGATATGATTTGAGATATCAGTCGGTTCAAATTGGTGTAAGTTGGCCTCTCGATATCGAGAGATCTCCGGCATATGTCATAAATTGCTTCATTGTCCAATAGCACAGCGACATCTGTGTGCTCAAGAAGGGAATGAGTGGACAAAACGCTATTGTAAGGTTCCACAACAGCAGTTGAGACCTGTGAGTTTAACAAAGAAATATCAAAAGGTAAGTCCTACACTATCAAGTCAATATTTTTTCATAATATTTTAAAATAAATAATCATGCTCAAATAAAAGTTTCCATATTTTAGAAAGCATACATAATACCACAAAAATATTTCAAAAGCTAAACATAAAGGGTAGATATAGCAAACAGAAATGTAATTTCCACAGGTTTTTCTGCCCTCTGTGGTGTCTGGACTCTGGAGATATCCATGGGTTACCAGCATCAGAACATGCAAGTACCTGAGGTGAAGGATAGATGGTGAACCCAAGCTTTGACTTCTTTCCATAATCTACTGACAAGCGCTCTAACAACAAAGAGCCCAAACCAGAGCCAGTTCCACCGCCAACAGCATTAAACACCAAAAAGCCTTGCAAACCAGTGCAGTTATCAGCTAACTTCCTAACCCGATCAAGGCAGAGATCTACAATTTCCTTCCCAACTGCAAAACAAAAGCGGAATCAGACTAAGCCAAAAATACCAACAGCATTGAGAAATTGCAGAATCGATGTTCCTTACTTGTGTAGTGGCCCCTAGCAAAATTATTAGCAGCATCTTCCTTGCCAGAAATAAGCTGCTCAGGGTGGAAAAGTTGACGGTAAGGACCAGTCCTAACTTCATCAATAACAGTGGGTTCCAGATCAACAAAGATAGCTCTAGGCACATGCTTTCCGGAACCCGTTTCGCTGAAGAAAGTGTTGAAAGCATCATGTGCAACACCCACAGAGGTGTCACTGCAATCACCATTAATGTTCATCAACACGCGGTTTTTCAAAGCAAAATTGGATCAAAACAATTCAACAAAGTTACACCGATCAACTAACACAGTAGCAATAGCAATACTTAAAAGAACAATTAGCAAAAGAATACCCACTTTCTTTCAAGCTAAAACATCAACTACCATTCCTTTACAGGACTGAAAAGCGTAGCAAATTTTTGTCACGGTGATCTCTTCTCTAGGATAACATTTTAATTAATTAATTTCCGTTAAAATCGAGTACTGAGAAATTCCGAAACAAGTTAAAAAGGAAATGATAGAAGAAGAAGAAGAAAGAAAGAAAGAAAAGCAAAACCTGGGCATCATTCCATCAGGGTGAATTTCATGTTCTAGACAATAGAGCTCCCAGCAAGAATTCCCAACCTGAATCCCAGCTTGGCCTATGTGGATGCTTATAATTTCCCTCATCTCTCTCAATCCAGAAGAATCCCTTCCCCTTGTGCAAAAGCAAGGTAATAAATGGAAACAAAACCACAATTTCTCTGCTTTTTAATTAATGGGATTTGATTATTCTTTGGCGTCCGTATACGGGCTCGGCCTATGGCGCCACCCTTTACGTGGGGCCCACATTTTCTTTTGCACGGGGCCCTCTTAAATGCCTATCCTCGTCTCTCCCCACTCTCACTGCTCGTACGGAGATAGATAGAAAGAAATATATAATTTTTGTTGGATTTAAATTGATTATTTATTTTTATTTTTTGTAAAATAAAATTAATATTTAACTGCTATTTATTTTAATTTTATGGGGACTTAAAATTTTAAAAATTCCAAAACTCAAAGTATCCTAATTTTATTTTATAAATTTGTAATTTTCATATGATATTTCAAAAAATTATAATTAAAGTTGGTTAAGTTTAATATATATATAATAATAATAAAGTAATACATATAAATATATATTATATAAAATTAACATATTAGTGATTAGTAATTAGTGATGGATAAGGAGTGTAGATATCAAAATTCGAGTTGAGTTTAATTGTCTTGAATAAAGTCTTGATTAGGACTCTTTGGTTTAATTAGAAAAAGTCTTAAGTTAAGTGGATCACTAGAATTTATAAATGAATATGAGAGAGGCAATAAGGAAATACTTTAAATGACTGTAAGTTGTAAATGGTTAGCTTATGGTAATAGACAGAAAACTGTAGATTGAAAGTTGCTATAAATGGTAGCTATAAATACTTTAAATAGTTAGCTTCTGGTAATATACTGTTAATGGTTAGCTTTTAGTTGCATTAGTGAAAATTGGTGATTGTAAATCAAAGATGGTTTTAGGTTCTTTTAATTGTATTATAGGAAGGAGAGTTATTATATTAGATCCCTAATATTTTTAAATTGGATTTTTTGGGTGCTTTGGGCTTATTTCATGTTTTTATTTTTATATGTAATTTATAAAATCCAAATTAAGTTATTTTGACTTTGGTATGAAGTAATAAAATTGTAGAGTTTTAATTTGATTAAAAATTACTTATGCTTATTATAAATAAGTAATTAATATTTTACAAAATGATAAATTTAGTTAATAATTAAAAAATATTATATTATAAATAAATAATAAAATAATATTTAATTTTGTTCATAATGTAATAATAATAAATACGTTACATTGTAAATTAATGTCTAATATGTTATGAATATCTAAAGATATTATTATTATTATTATTATTAATTATTCATTACATAATAAGTTTAATATAAATATATTAAAATTTATTTATATTTATAATTTATTTAATTTTTAATAAAATTAAAATTATTTTTATTTGTATTGATATGAATGAAAATGAAATGGGTTGAAAAATATAAAAAGGATCCAATAACTTATTCAATTAATTGCATTTAAGCCCAACACCATTGGACTTGAACTAATGGCCATTCATGGGCTAAAGGCCTAGTCCTTTTTACAGAAGAAATTTTATACTTAAGCTTATTAGATGTCCGGCTCTCTATTTCCCCCTTTCCTCTTGTTATTTTCTTTATCAATCCTTCTTCTTTCTGTGCAAAACCTAGATCTAAATCGATTCTCCTTTGACGTCGTCCCTATTTGTCGTCGAGCTTTCTACGGCCTCCGTTCACATCTCTTTTTCTTTGGATCGAGGTCTAAAGAAGCTCTAATAGATAGTAGAACCCGAAACGAAGAAATCCCAAAGAGAGTCGGAGGCCGAGCTTGACTGTGAACCCTCCAAACTTGTTGCTGGAACTTTTCGCCCTTGGCTGCTAACTAAACATTCTTGTGCTATTTTTTGGGGGTTTTGAGATCAGATGCTGTGATATCAGTGTGAAGGGTAGCTCGTTTTGCTTCTTCATTTGCTGTAGCTTATTTTTTATTTTTGTTTCAAAATCTTTTTTTTATGGGTTTAGAATTATTGTGGTGAATTTGATAATGAAGGTGTGATGATAAAATGATGTGTCTTCTCTTTCTTTGTACCTATTCTTGCTATTATGCCGAATGTCCTCTTTCGTTCACTCTCCCTTCAATCCTCTCTGTACCCATTTTCACTACCCTTTTGCTCACCCTAGAACTGCCTTTCCTCTGTTGTTTCGTTTTTCACATTCATTAATTTTAAATTTTTTACCCTATTTTTTAGGTCCACGTTACAGCGAAGCTGGCAGCCTGTTAGAAGTTCTACCCGGTTTAGGGTGTCGTAGGGGAGGGATTGACCTTTCTAACGCATATGCAGTCCTACCGGTATGAACTCACTGATTTGTTTGTTGATCTTGATCGTGGTCTTTAATTAGCTTTTCTGTTGATGTGCTGAAAAATTTTACTCTTTTGGGTTGTTTTTGGTGCGAAATATGGGACTTTCACTTCATTTAAATTTTGGAAGACAATTTTTAGTACTTGTTTATTAAAAAAGATGTTGCTTTGAATAAGAGTTATTGGGTGTAGAATTAAAGATTCGAAATTAATCTTTTTTTTCTTTTGCACATATTTGCATCCATTGATATCCTGTTTTGATACATATATATGCCTTTCCAGATCTTTTATTATTTGCTTTCTAATCTAAAAAAAAGTAGCTAATCTTTTATCATTTATTTGTATCAATAAAAAATATTACTTTTCATTTGAGTAAATTAGGAAGCTTTAGAAATTAATTTGATTAGCTTTTTTTTTCTTGGCTATGTTGGTTGATTTAACGATTTTTTTTATTGGAAGCAGTTTATGTCAAGCCCGACTCTACAATATGTTTATTATGCCAATTTTACATAATAATGCATGTTTGCTTACTTGGGTACCTTGAAATCATTAAAGGACGGTATTGCACCAAATAGTACAATTAAGTTAAATTAAGCCTCGAACTAGTCTGAATAAAGATTTTAAGATGAAATTGAGAATTTTAAAACTCCAGAATGACTTAAAATGGTGATTCGGAGTTCGAAGACCGATTTGGAGTCAAATTGGAATTTTCATGATCTAGGGGCAAAATGGTCATTTTGCCACCTGAGGTTAAAAATTGGAATGTTGGATGAAATTTTTGACTAAGTTTAATCATTTGGAGTATAATTTGAGTTTGAGAAGTAAAGAATTTTAATTTCAATATTTTTTCGAGTATAGGGGTAAAATAGTCATTTTGCCACCCCATGGGCAAAATCGTAATTTTACACTACCCAACACTTGTCCAGTACATGGATTTTATCAAATATTATCATGGATAATTGAGAAAATTTAAGTGGTAGAGAGAGATTGCTTAATGGCTAAGTATGACACATGGACTAATGGAATGGTGACGTGTCAAAATCACATCCATTCATTATTTTCCTTATAAATTAGCACAAAATCAGCCCATTTCTCATTCATATGGCTGACCAAAGAAGAACAAAGGAAGAAAAGAAAGAACAAGAACCCTAGGTGGAGAATTTCAAGAGAAAAAGTGTGGAAAATCAAGAAAAACAAGTGAAAAAGGTAGGATTTCTCAATTTAAACTTGAAATATATTTTCCTTAAGCATTTCTCCTTATTTTTCATGGTTAAATTTCATGTTTTCATGGTGAATTCATGGCTAGCCGAATGAGTATGGAGAGAGAATGGTGTTGGATTGATTTGATTTCAAGTTATGTTAGTGTTTTTAGTGTGAGACCTTGACCTTTATAGACTCGTGAAGGGGAGTATACGCAAAATCCTTGATCAGGGGTAATTTCGTCATTTTCTTAGTAAGCCCATAAAAGTAAGATTTTTAAACAATATTATGGTCTAAGTAGGCCTAAGGCATAAATGGATGGTGAAATTAGGGGTAAAATGGAAAGGAAATCAAAATTTCGACGATTTTCACGGTAAGGGCAAAATGGTCATTTTTCACCTCGGGTTAAAATTTTATGTTTTCATGAACCCGAGTATGTTTAGACCATTATGGACCTTGTCCCAATGTCAAAAGAACAAAAAGATTGCATAAAAGATTGGAGGAGAGTAAGTTAATTGGTGGAGGGGTAATTTGGTAATTTTAAGTGGAATGGATAAGATTGGCCTATAAATACTTTCTTCCAACAGCTTGTCTTCTACATCTTCTTCTCTCTCACGTTTCTTCAAAACCTCCATGGAAGCTTGATATGTAGCTTGCAAAATTCTCTCTCTAGCTCTAGTTTTCATACTTTTGAGCCCTTTTGACTAGAACTCTAGTATTCTTTCACTCTCTCACTTCAAAACCCTTGGTAAAGTTTATTTCCATACTTTCTCTCACTAGTTGGGCATTTTAGAGAGAGAAAAAGAGAATTACCCCATTGATTTGGAAGCAATTGGAAGAGAATTTGACTACAAAGGAGCCCTAGGGTAAGTGATGAATTAAGCTTAGTTTTTAGCTGTGAATAATGGCTGGTAATTGGGAGTATGAGCTGTTTTATTGTTGAGTATGTTCATTACTTTTTAGTGATTAAGACAGTGAACATAGATAGCCATTTAATGTGGCAATTGAAAGCTAGCTAAGAGATAGCTTTTAGGGTTCGTAGTGTGTGAATTGACCTATTGCTTATGCCAATGTGATCCTAGGTTCTAAGGAAGCCCCATAATCTCATTTGGACAATTAGGAGAATTGGAGTCATCTAAAGGCTCTACAATCAATCAGTGAGTGAACTGCCTATCAAAATTATTTTGGGAATATGATTGTTTTGTACAAAGTGTTTGAATGATTTTATATAACTTTTCTCAAACATGAATGCCTTGGGAACAAGCTCTTGAGAAATGGTTTATGTTATGATATGTGGTTATTATGGATTTCTATGTGGCTGCATTATGTTGATATACATATATGTTTAGATATAATGTTATTTAATTATATTGACTCGGCTATGTGCGAGTAAGAAGTGCGCATAAGCCGGGGATGACCCGGTTATGTGCGAGTAAGGAGTGCGCATAACCCGTTGATGACCCAGCCATGTGCGAGTAGGGAGTGCGCATGAGCTGGTGATGATGATGATGGGCTGGTGTGTATGATGATGATGGGTATATACGTATACATATATACATATGTAAATATGTGTGTTATAGGAAATTAATGGATAATGGTTTATGGTTGTAATGCATGTGAAACTTGACATGTTAAACCTTGGGAAATTGTTATGTGTTTCATGTTGGTTTGGACATTTCAGTAGAGTGGTTTTTCCTTTGGAAGAAAGGTAAATTTTGCATTGGTGCTCTATTTCTCGTTGCAGTGAAAATCATTCTCGCTGTAGCGAGAAACTCTCAGGTTTTGGAGGGGTAGGCTGGTCGAAAACTCGCCACAGAGAGGATGCATTTTCGCTGCAACGAGAATGACACAGTAGCTTCTCGCTGCAGCAAGAAACTTTCTGGTATTGGGTTACAATTTCGCTACAGCGAGATTAAATCTCGCTGTAGCTAGAAACATTCTGTTTCTGGGTCACAATTTTGAATCTCGCTGTAGCGAAAAACCTTCTATTTTTGTCTCTTATCTTGTTTAATTACTGCCCTATTTTTCACTTCTTTGCTACCATATCGGAGCATGGACTTCCAACATTAAGGACTAAATGAGTTAAGTTTAAAATGAGGAGGTTTAGTGAGAAATCCTCGGCCAGTTGAGAAACCTTCGTTCGGCTAATAACTTAATCCCAACATCGCTGCAATGAAAATTCATTTTCGCTGCAGCGTAGTTGTAGTGAAATGCCTTTCCGCTATAGTGAAGATTCGTCATCGTATTTGACTTGCTTGCATATTATTAAAGCTTTCATTCTTCAAATGGTTCGTTATGTATGGGTTCATGATTTTCAAATGATTAATCATTTAAGGGCTTGGTTAGGGGTTTTTAATAAGAACAGAAACAAATTGCATTGTTTTGAAAAAGAATGCATCATGATTTCGTTAAAGATTCCTTATGGTATGCTTGTTCCCTTCCTTGTTCACTCATTGGGTTTGTACTCACTGTTTTCAACTTCATGTTTTCAGATCACGAGGCAACTGGTAACTAGGATGAGGTGTCCTTGTAGACTTGTATCCATCTTTTGGTAGGTGTCTCGGCATTCAGTAGCTGTACATTCGTCCGAATCCCTCCGCTAGAAGTCAAGTATTATTTTGTTGTGTATAGACGAACCTAATGTAAATTGTTAAGATACATGTTATAGACAAATGTACATACACTTGTTTAGTATGCCAGTATGAGATGGCAATGTGTAGTATTATTTTGATTCTAAGTTATGAAATGTGACTTAGCAGTTTATGATGAAATGATGAACACGTCAAATTAATAGACTTGCTTAGGCTTAGTGAACTACGTCCATTGGGCCCATGTGCCGGTCATGACCTGAAATTTGGGTCGTGACATTTAGTTAGTTTACCATGTCCAGAAGCAAAACAACAAGAAAAGAATTCATTTTCCCCATCACCCATCAACGACCGAACCTACCTTGTATTGAGTGAGGATGAATTTGATTTTTTATTTTAAGAGAATTGGTTAGAAAATGATGAATTATGGTGTGGAAAAGTAGCAGGAAAAATCACGGTGTTAATGCACCATTATTGATAGAAAATTCTAAAAAGAAAAGTGAAGATGGTTTTGCCAAATTTTAGGTTGTTTGACTTGTGTTTGGTGAATTAAGGTATTGGAAAAGAAATGGAGCAATTTGGAGCTAAATTGGACCCGTTGGCCAATTAATTGGGTGATAAGACGAACTAGGCTAATATCGAGTTTAGATGGTTACCCGTGCATTTTGCATTCCATATCATGCATTAGTAGTCTAAATTAGTTTAATTTCGATTTAGTACCAATGTAGTAAGTTTCTCGATTTTGTACTATGTCAAGGTGGTGAGTCATTCGATAAAGGCAAGTAAATTGCATCCGAGGACCAGTAGTCAAAGTACTTCGAAAATTCGCATTCTATACATTGTGAGTAACCTTATCATCATCTTGATTATCTGAAGTGAATTTTAATTCGTTTTTGTGATTTTATGAAAAATTAGTTTAAATGGTAAATCTTTATGTTTTATAAACAAAATGTGATTTAGTGAAATGATTTTATAAAATTGTCTTGAAATTGAAAGATGGTTTTGAAAATGGAGTAATTGGAGACTAATTGTTGTGTTATAAATCATGGTTTGAAGTGAATTACTTATGATAATATTGGCATGAATGGCTGAATTGGTATTTGTGTTGAAATGTATAAACTGTTGTTTGCCTTGATAGGCTGGATAATGATAAAAATAGCCATGTCATGCTGTTGAATTTTTATTGTATGGTGGGGTTGAGCTTGTTGCAGTAGGCGGGTTTCCGTGGACTAGTCTATTAGAGGGGCACGGTAAACCCCATTATATCTTACCTCAGTATGAGAGGCGCGGGTGGATAACTCCTAAGGTTAACACTTTAGAGTTCACTTCATGCAAAACTACCACGTGAGGGTGAACTCAGCCAACGTCAAGGAACGACTATGTTTTCAAAATAAAAACATAATTTATGCATACATGACTTTTTAACAGCCTTGGTGAACTCAGTTGGGATAACCCTCGATCAAGGCATCCCTAATAACTGGGTATGAGAATGGTTTTGGCACAAGCCAAAGTTTTAAGAAATTCATAAGCCATATTGATTACTCGATTTATATGAATTGATTTTATTTGGTTGAAACAAGTTGAAATGTGATGAATTACAATACGTTAAACTGTTTTATCTGTCTCTATTTACTCGACTTTAGATATTTTAGATGGTATTTGTTTACTCACTGAGATTATATAATCTCACCACCCTCATTTCCACCCATTTCAGGCTCTGGATAGTCTATAGATAGCTGATTTCATCGAGGACCACCATTGGATTTGCATTTTCCAAATTGTAGGTTCACAATTTTTCTTACTTTCGGTTATTCGAGGGCCCACTTGTTACTGTAAATTAAATTAAATACTCTAGCTTACTGTATTACGATATATATGCATTTATTTTTCTTTTATGTTGTAAGACTTATTTATGCAGTGTTCTAACAATATTGTTTTATGAGAAAATTGAATACTTTATTCAATATTTTTATTTAATTCTAATAATCATAATTTCATTTTAAATGAAGGTTTTAGATGTTTAAACTTATTTTTGATTATGAATTATGTGTTTTGTACTCGTATACTACATTTTTAGCTGGTTTCGAAATTTTTGAAGAAAATGACCAAAATACCCTTATGTAGTTGAAATTTCTCTTTGACTGTTTTTGAACTAAATTGGTTCATATCACTTTAAAACATGATTTTAGTAATTAATACTCACAGGGGAAGCGAGAAAACTGATGTTAAGCCTTGTCAGGTTTCGATTGACATTCCGAGTAATGAATGTCTATCGGGATGTCGCGGCGGTTGTCACGGGCTCGATGGGAGTTCCGGGTCATGACAATTCTATTGGTATAAGAGCTTTCGGTTTTAAAGATTAGAGCTTTTAGATTTAAAGTTGTTTTAAAGTTATTTTAAAAACTACAGTGTTAGTGTGGCCCCGAGTTAAGTTAGGTTTGATAGAATAGAATACGTGCATCTGCATATAAAATTTGGAGTTGTTTAGACTCGTTCTGTTTCTTCTTGTAGATCTTATGGGAGCATAAGTCATAGACAGGGAGCTATATGAACTCCTGTTCCCAGTAATCCATTTCTTTGTTAATGTCATGCAAAGGTCATAAGTAGGGTCATTGTCCGGGTTTAAGATGCCACCCGTGACACGAGCTTGTGTTAGAGAGATCTTAAAACGAATGCTCCTAATAAAAGATTAATGAAATGATATATTCTTCCGATTAAGGATGGAGAAATTTGGAGTTGGACTAATAGGCCGTGATAATTTATTCGTTTGGTGGAGTGTATAAATTAAGCATGAGGTTAGAGTAAACCCATACTTATGTGCATGAAGATAAGAACACTATGTTAATTGAGCTTGTTATGCCCATATAAAAGTGGTGTTGGGATTTTGAAATATTTTATATGTGAATATGTGTTGAATTGGTACAGCAGCTTAGAGGGAACTGATGTTGATTTCAATTAAGCGATTGTGAGATTTCAAGAATTAATTGGACCTATTATAGTTCATGGATATAAGCACGTGAATTAACTCGAGAGTGAGTATCAATGATTACTATAATTGATGTGTGGTCATGAAGTAAGAAATTAGTAAACAAATCTACTCTAAGGATGAGTTTGAACTTTGCTATGCATAGAAAAAGGGGGAGCCAAGGGATTAAAGGACTAGATGTGGAATTGACAGCTTGAGGTTAAATGATTTGGAAATGTCGAATCTAGTCTAAGTGCCATATGAAGTTTTATAATTGAGACTGATATACGAATTACTTGAAAGATCAATTTAAAAGTTTATTCGGTTCAAAGTGTGGCCTATGATACGAATGATCAGTCTTGAAGGTGATCTCCCCAGAGTAAAGAATTTAGAAAATGTTGATGTTTGGATATACTTTAAGAGAGAGAACTTCTGCATCCTAAGTTTAGGACAACTTTGATCTTATGATCGCAAAGGCAAGGTGTAATAACTAAGCAAATTATTCATTTAATAAATGTGATTGGTTATTGATGATTAAAGTCAAGATCTTAACATTTAGTGGTATACAATTTGATAATTATGTATTTAAGAGTTATTTGGAGACAATTCCTTCATCAAATTTGCACTAAATGCTATGGTAAAGGCATATCAATGTTAATATGGAAATGTATCTAGGAATGATCTTAACATACCACTGAAGGAGAATTAAACATGTTGAAATTAATGTTCTAATAGTGTGCATATGATCGAAAGCTAGTTTGTAAGTCGTAGTTTTCATGATCATGAAATATATAAAGATTATCAATCTATGGACATACACTTGGAGTTGTAATTTACAAATTTGGAGTATTTGAGATATGATTAAATGGAATTAGCATTAGTTAAGGTACATAAATATTTTAATTAATTTCTGTGGAGTATGCATGATAGTAGAATGGAGGAACATAGTGCCGTGATACTATATGGTGAAGTTACTATACAATATGGAAAAAGTATTTTAAAGTGCTATTTATTGATTGTTGACAAGTGTTATAGGATGAAATGAATTTGAAAATATCGACTTTACCTATTATATGTGATAAGCACAAGAGGATATAAATGGTTATGAAAATTGTGACGTAAGCTTGGAAGGAAACCAAATGGTTGAGAATGATTAATATAGTAACCTTAAATATAGATGAATAACATTGATTAAGTAAACTCCAATAGCCACCGTGTCGCGGTGTTAAGAACACTTCATGTCTAGGACGCATGAATAAAATGAAACAGATGTGAAGTTGAACTTATGAGTTGACCTAAAGTCATTGAACTTGATTCTAAGTTTTGTTAACTAGATTTTTAAGGTTTTGGAAGGTATCGATATGAATGAGTTAAAGCTGAAATGGTTAAAGGCGTTCCTTTCAGGGGGGGGGGGGGGAAGTAAAAAGTTTGGGGTTCGAAACTTGGCGAGAAGGTCTTGCAGGGCTTGTCGTGCAGCCCTTAGGCACAGCTTATGCTAGTAAGTCAAGTGATGGGGACCCAAACGTAACAATACCTCGGAGTGAGCCCCGAAAGGGATGCCACAGAAATGGCTAAGTTATGGGTTAAGTGATCACATGTTGTGAGACATAAGTTTAAGATAGATATCCCCAAGGAAATACTTAAGAGAAGTTCTGCCATGGATCTCGTGAAAGCAAGCACTAAGTTATGTGGTTATAAAAAGGAAGCTGTAAGCTGCGAGTGATATTAGTATTAATATTGAAAAGTACTTGAGGAGAATCTAGTTTCAAGTCTTGCAATTTCAAGTACAATTTGTAAATTGGTTCAGGAAGAATGATGTTATATTCATATGAAAGAGTGGAACAAAGGATGATTAAAGTTGACCTTGATAATGAAGTCAGATAATGAAACTTTCTTAATATATTATGGAAATTGGAAGTCGAAGATGCTTGAGGCATACATGATTCAAATTAGTTTGAGTTTTAAGTGACAAATCAATATCAGAATGCAAGAAGGATACAAGGTAATGTAGAGGCATGAAGGATAATCGAGGAAAAAGGATGACTCTTAGGAATTGTGGTATTACATAAGATGCAATAACCAAGTTAAGATAAATCTTTGAAGTATCAATGGGATTATAAAGCATACACGTATAATAGATTATAGTTCAATGGAGATGACATTATGATGCAATGATATATAGTATAAGGAAACTTAAGCATATAATTGGAAATGATAAGAAGAAAGTATAAGTATGTAAATGATGTGGAACTATGCACAAGCATGATGAGAATTTATATGAATTATGAAGATTATTCTATTGAATCTTGGTTATGGATGGAAATGAACAAAGAGAAATTAGTCTGAAGGCATTTGAAAATAGAGACCCGTATACATAATGAGGAATATGGACATTTGAATGTGCGTGTATACGTATGTGTGGAGTTAGTGATGTACCCAACTAAAATGAAGAATGGTTTTAGTGGTTCGAGATCTGAACTCAATATATTTGATGAGTTGTATAGATAATGTAACGATACAGAATCATATCAGAAGTCGATTTATGACGACCTAAGGAATTTTGGGAAATAGTTAAGGAAATGTAATCTATAGTGCGATTAAGCCATATGAGATGGATTAATAGGATTAAGAAGATTGAAATTTCCTAAATGCAAGGTAAACATGAAGTATGTGGAAATAATTGAAGCCATTAATCTTCCCTAACGTTGAGGATATGTATAAGAATGAATATGGCATGTTAATGATACTGTAAACTACATAATATTGTATGACGATGGAATGAATGAATGAAAGTCGAGAAATTTGAAATGGAATGAAGTAATAAGATAGTGATTGGTATACCTAAATAAGTATAAAATGCGATTGAAATTGATATGATTGAGATGGAGTTATGGTTCAAGTTTAATGATAGTAATAGAAGCATGCTTGGTGTCTCGATATAAGAGATCATAATTGTGAAGGTTACTGTTGATATGATTTTAAAGGATAATAATAGACATAAGCGAAGTACTCGAGTTAAATTGGAGGTAAATTAGGTGAACAAATCGAAATTCCCTATAAAGGGGAGGACATAAGAAGTCGAGCATTGGATGAGAAAACAATATCCCCACCTTTTCTTTGAGTTCAGTAAATGAAATTTTGAGGTCAAAATTTTATTTTAAGGGGGGGGGGGGGCAGTGTTGTCAAGCCCGACTCTACAATATATTTATTATGCCAATCTTACATAAGAATGCATGTTTGCTTACTTGGGTACCTTAGAAATCGTTAAAGGACGGTATTATACCAAATGGTACAATTAAGTTGAATTAAGCCTCGAACTAGTTTGAATAGAGATTTTAAGATGAAATTGAGAATTTTAAAACCCCATAATGACTTAAAATGGTGATTCAGAGTTCGAGGATCGATTTGGAGTCAAATTAGAATTTTCATGATCTAGGGGCAAAATGGTCATTTTGACACCCGAGGTTAAAAATTGGAATGTTGGATGAAATTTTTGACTAAGATTGATCATTTGGAGTATAATTTGAGTTTGAGAAGTGAAGAATTTTAATTTCGATATTTTTTCGAGCATAGGGGTAAAATAGTCATTTTGCCATCCTAGGGGCAGAATCGTAATTTTACACCACCCAACATTTGTCTAGCATATGGATTTTACCTAATATTATCATGGATAATTGAGGAAATTTAAGTGGTGGAGAGAGATTGCTTAATGGCTAAGTATGACACATGGACCAATGGAATGGTGACATGTGTCAAAATCACATCCATTCATTATTTTCCTTATAAATTAGCACAAAATCAGCCCATTTCTCATTCATATGGCCACCCAAAGAAGAAGAAAGGAAGAAAAGAAAGAACAAGAACCCTAAGTGGAGAATTTCAAGAGAAAATGTGTGGAAAATCAAGGAAAACAAGTGAAAAAGGTAGGATTTCTCAATTTAAACTTGAAATCTATTTTCCTTAAGCATTTCTCCTTATTTTTCATGGTTAAATTTCATGTTTTCATGGTGAATTCATGGCTAGCCGAATGGGTATGGAGAGAGAATGATGTTGGATTGATTTGATTTCAAGTTATGTCAGTGTTTTTAGTTAGTTTGCCATGTCTAGAAGCAAAGCAACAAGAAAAGAATTCATTTTCTCCATCACCCATCAATGGCCGCACCTACCTTGTATTGAGTGAGGATGAATTTGATTTTTTATTTTAAGAGAATTGGTTAGAAAATGATGAATTATGGTGTGGAAAAGTAGTAGGAAAAATCACGGTGTTAATGCACCATTATTGACAGAAAATTCTAAGAAGAAAAGTGAAGATGGTTTTGCCAAATTTTAGGATATTTGAGTTATGTTTGGTGAATTAAGGTATTGGAAAAGAAATGGAGCAATTTGGAGCTAAATTGGACGTGTTGGCCAATTAATCGGGTGATAAGATGAATTAGGCCAATACCGGGTTTAGATGGTTACCCGTGCATTTTGCATTCCATATTATGCATTAGTAGTCTAAATTAGTTTAATTTCGATTTAGTACCAATGTAGTAAGTTTCTTGATTTTGTACTATGTCAAGGTGGTGAGTCCTCCGATAAAGACAAGGAAATTGCATCCGAGGACCAATAGTGTCACGACTCGGAATCTCTCTCGGGCCCATGACAACCGTCGGGACGTCCAGATTGACACTCGTTACCCGGAATGCCAACCGAAACCCCGCAAGGCTTACATATCAGTTTCTTTTCTTTCCTGTGAGCAATCGTTTTTAAACATTTCATTAAAAACAATTATCAGTCGTTTCCGGCTCAAATAAATCCAAAGAAAATTTTTTTTAAAGGATTTATAGACAAATATCACTATTCAAAATATTGATTAAAATATAGCATTTTTATATAAAACAATATTTATAGAAACACGTGTAAGAAATCTTTTGTAACGTGTAAGTAAAATAAATTCATACATACAAAAATTTACAAAGTTATAATGTACAATAATGGTTACAATGACAAGTGGCCCAAAATACACCCAGTGTTGGTGCTAGAAACCTATTGTCTGTGTGGTAGAGATGTCAACTGGAATCCTCGACAAAATAGGGTATCTACAAGCTACCACAGGCCTGAAATGTTTGGAAAGGAGGTGGGTGAGATTTTGCAATCCCAATGAGTAAACAGACATTATCATAAATATCTAAAGGCGAGTAAAATGGAGGCAAGTTTAAACAACAAATTACGAACCATTTCATAATGTTTTCAATTTATTTCTTAAACCATAAAATATTTGTAATTTACCAAAACAGTTGTTAAGGCTTATGTCTTTTATTAAAAACAAGGCTCAAGCCAAAACTAATCCTCGGGGATACCTTGGTCGAGGCATCTAACCGAGTCCGCCAAGGTTGTTATAACATTTACATGTTAAACACATTTTTATTTTTAAAACAAGCTGTTGCTTGGCGTTAGTCGAGTTACACATTCACGTGGGGGTTCGACGTGAAGTGAGCTCTAATGCTACCCCAGGAGTTACCCTCCTCGCCTCTACAACTTGAGTAACTATATAACCGAGTTTACCGTGCCCCTCTAATAGGCAGTCCACGGAAACTCGTCACTGCAGTGACCAACCCACCAATTTTAATAAAATTTCGACAGTATAACGTGACTTTTATTTATTTATCCAGCCTGCATAGTAAAAAAAACTTACATAAATTTCCCAATACACTTACAAAATATAGCCACATATACTCATATCTCATAAGCCATTCATAGGAAAATATATAATTTTCAAGACAGTTAACAGCCTCCAATTACTCAATTTCATAATCAACCCAATATATCTTTATTTGTCACATTTATTTGTAAAACATCAAAAATCCCGTTTTAATCTCGTTTTCATTTCATAAAATACATAAAGAGCATTTAAAAATAAACTCTAGATAATTTACAATAATAATAAGTTTACTCACCGTTTGTACAAACTAAAAGCTTTCTAAGCGCCCCAATAACTACTCGTCGGGTACGATTTTCTTGCCTTTATCGGAAGGCTCTCCTCCTAGACACATTGTAAAAATTTACTCAATTCACCACATTGATGCTAAATGACTATATAATTGACTTAAATCCTATACTAATGCATGGCATGAAATGCAATAGCCTACAACGGCTTATATGCGGTATTAACTTATTTTTGGCACTTTACCCGATAAATTGCTAACGCGCTCCATTTTAGCTTTAAATCATCCCATTCTCTCTCCAAAATTTCTAACCATTAAATATCAGCCAATAACCTTCTAAAATCACCAAAATCAATTCACTTTCCTCCTTGAAAAATTCGGCCAAAAATGGGACATTAACTTGGTAAATTTTCTACTTTGTTTTTCTATCACATTTAATCATTTTTCATCATTTTCTCTTCATTTCTCTTAGAATAAAAATCAGTTCATCATCATTGGACATCAATGCATATTTAGCCAAAGGTGGGTATTGTGGAAATTTCATGTTTTCTTGCCCAATTTAATTTCTATACACATTTAACTAACTAAAACTATCAATTTAACTAAAAATCAAAACCTAAAAATTCCAAAATTCCTCCCCTAGAATTTCGACCAGGACATAGTGTCACTCTTTGATCTCTCTCCTCAAGCATGCTAAATGGAAATAAAGGCATAGGAAAGGTAGAAATCAAGCTAAAATTGAAAAATCTTACCGTTAGACGCGTAAACGGGCGAAAAACGCGAATTCTCCTTTGAATTTTCTTGTTTCTCTTTGGTTTTTCTTTTTTTCTTCCTTTCCTCTCTATTTTCTCTCTTGTTCTCCCTTATGGCCGGCCAGCACTTAGTATGGGGTTTAAATGGGCTGATTTTTCATTAAAATAATATTATATCATTAAAAAAATGCCATGTGTCACTTTCCCATTGGCCCATTTTTAAAATTTCATCCATTTGTTTCCAAATTTTTACCATACACTTGTCCCACATATTCATAGCTTAGATAAAATTCTCAGACTTATCCAAAGTCTCGGTGGAGTAATTTTTGAAATTTATACTTTTACCCTCGTAAAAGTGAAAAATTACATTTTTGTCCAAAAAACTGAAAAATTGCCCATAGAAATATTTTTCATCCCTTATACTCATACCATTCTCCAATTTGTCAAATTTGATCTAAATTCTCTCAAAATCTCAAATTTTGTCCGCGAGTGGTAAAATTACGATTTTACCCCTACACTCCAAAAATCACTAGAATTAAACTTTTTCACTTCCTATCATTAAATTATACTCCAAATAGTTAATCTTGGTCAAAAATTTCACTCCATGATCAAATTATTATCTTAGGTGGCAAAATGTCGACTTTTGCCCCTAAACATCAAAATTTTTAATTTTTTCCCAAATAAACCCTCAAACTCCGAACAATCATTTTTAGTCATTCCTTCACTATAAAATGTTAAATTTCATCCTACGATTTCTAGTTGAACTAGTTCGAGGTTAAATCAACTCAAGTGTATCGTTAAGTACGATACCGGGTTTCGTCTATTCTTAGGTGCTTTCCTAGCATAAGAACAAGCTATTCAGTGCATGTATGTCATGACATGTGTTTATAGGGTCGAGTTTTACAAATAGCCAGAGTACTTCAAAAATTCGCACTCTAGACATTGTGAGTAACCTTATCATCATCTTGATTATTTGAAGTGAATTTTAATTCGTTTTTGTGATTTTATGGAATATGAGTTTAAATGGTAAATCTTTATGTTTTATAAGCAAAATGTGATTAAGTGAAATGATTTTATAAAATTGTCTTGAAATTGAAAGATGGTTTTCAAAATGGAGTAATTGGAGACTAATTACTGTGTTATAAATCATGGTTTGAATTGAATGGCTTATGATAATATTGACATGAATGGCTGAATTGGTATTTGTGTTGAAATGTATAAATTGTTGTTTGCCTTGAATGGCTGGATAATGATAAAAATAGCCATGTCATGCTGTTGAATTTTTATTGTATGGTGGGGTTAAGCTTGCTGCAGTGGGCCGGTTTCCTTGGACCAGCCTATTAGAGGGGCACAGTAACCCCGTTATATCTTACCTCAGTATGAGAGGCGCGGGTGGATAACTCCTGAGGTTAACATTTTAGAGTTCACTTCATGCAAAACCACCACGTGAGGGTGAACTTAGCCAACGCCAAGGAACGACTATGTTTTCAAAATAAAAACATAATTTATGCGTACATGACTTATTAACAGCCTTGGCGGACTTAGTTGGGATAGCCTTCGATCAAGGCATCCTTGATAACTGGGTATGAGAATGGTTTTGGCACGAGCCAAAGTTTTAAGAAATTCATAAGCCATGTTGATTACTCGATTTATATGAATTGATTTTATTTGGTTGAAACAAGTTGAAAAGTGATGAATTACAGTATGTTAAACTGTTTTATCTGTCTCCATTTACTCAGCTTTAGATATTTTAGATGATATTTGTTTACTCACTGGGATTATATAATCTCACCACCCTCATTTCCACCCATTTCAAGCTTAGGATAGTCTATAGATAGCTGATTTCATTGAGGACCACCATTGGATTTGCATATTCCAAACTGTAGGTTCACAATTTTTCTTACTTTCGGTTATTCGAGAGCCCACTTGTTACTGTAAATTAAATTAAATACTCTGGCTTACTGTATTACGTTATATATGAATTTATTTTGCTTTTACGCTGTAAAAATTATTTATGCAGTGTTCTAAAAATATTATTTTATGAGAAAATTAAATATTTTATTTAATATTTTTATTTTATTCTAATAATTATAATTTCATTTTAAATGAAGGTTTTAGATGTTTAAACTTATTTTTGATTATGAATTATGTGTTTTGTACTCGTATACTACATTTTTAGCTAGTTTCGAAATTTTTGAAAAAAATTACCAAAATACCCTTGTGTAGTTGAAATTTCTCTTTGATTGTTTTTGAACTGAAATTGGTT
The DNA here is from genome assembly GCF_053813885.1 of Theobroma cacao. NCBI lineage: Eukaryota > Viridiplantae > Streptophyta > Magnoliopsida > Malvales > Malvaceae > Theobroma > Theobroma cacao. The sequence goes on along the minus strand of NC_142647.1, from coordinate 34,181,721 downwards.
CATATCCCTTTAAAACATGATTTTAGTAACTAATACTCATAGGGGAATTGAGAAAACTGATGTTAAGCCTTACGAGGTTTCGATTGACATTCCAAGTAATGAATGTCTATTGGGACGTCGCGACGGTTGTCACGGGTGTCTATTAGGACGTCGCGACGGTTGTCACGGGCTCGATGGGAGTTCCAGGTCGTGACAGTTTATGAGCTTGAATTTGTGGATTGATCTTTTCATTATATTGAAAGTGGAAAAGGGTGTTTGGAAATTTTAATTCAAGGCCATTATTCAAGTGACTTGAAGGAGAGTCAAACGAATTTTTTTATGACTGTGATTTAAAAGGATTCCTTGAAGTAGATTATTTTAAGAATTAATGGAGTAGATTTCATTTTGATAAATTTTTAAAATTTCAAGTTGGCATTCTCTTGTAACACTTAATCTAGCAATTCAATAGCATTTATTCCTTCATCTTACTGTTGCTAACGAATGCTTAAATTTGATTACACAAAAATTGTAGAAGAAATAAAGCGTAAGCACATTCAGTCACACTATGTTTTTTTGTTCACAACTTGTTAAAAGTACCTTCTACATCTCTTTTGCTTCTGCTGTTTTCACTACTTCAGTAAATGCTCAACTAACTTCGCCAATGTTGCCATCCTCCCTTCATTGAAATTCTACAGTCCCGGGACTGTGTAACTACCACTTGTTTTTATCCTCATTCATCTGCGCAAAAGCCGTGGTCACGGAAGTGTATATTTAATCACCAAACTCAATCTTGAGGGTAGACAATTTTTCATCTTCCTCGTCAAGAATTTTCTTAGTATTTCCTTCCTTGTTTTTGATTATCTTAAAAGGAACGAGTTCCTTGACAATAAGAGCTTGATTAAGTTCCTTTAAGTCATCCAGTTCTTCTTCCTTCTTTTTTAGTTGTTCTTTAATTGCCTCCATCTTTGTCTTTATTTCTATCTTTCCATCTCCTTCCATGTGCTGCATTACTTGCAAAGCACTTTTCATGCACTATCTCTCCATCTCCAGTGCTTGTTTAGCTTAAAGTTGCTTTTCTAGCTCAATGATTTCTCTATGGAGTTTCTCTGTTGCTAATGAATGCTTGATTGTTATTTTGTTTCTATTTGGCTATCTGAATAATGAATTATCTCCAAGTGCACTATTTTAATAGAGAAACCAAAGCATTCACCATAATTACATTGACAACTTTGGTTGATACTTCTCCTAATCTATCGCAGGTTGATTAATTAGATAAAACATCACATATGTAAAGCAACATATCTTTCTAGTTTGTCTACAAAAAGCAGCTTCTTTGGTTGCAAGTTAGTATAATTTTGGGTAGAACAAGTTAATATCAATGTGAGTTACCCATTGATGGTTTTCATATATATAATAATGGTAGGAAGGATACTGAGATGGGATTATTTGGTTTATTGAGATTGGTTTTTATGTTACATTTGAGTTAGATATTTTCTACATTCAAATTACCAAATTAATTTGATCTTAGCTTAATAGATATTTTGTACACATTTTTAATTGTAAACATTAATAGGAATTTCATTGCTTTACATATTCTGTGAAACTTAGGGTTACAAAATGATAGGAGATCGATCTTGGATGTACAATCGACTAACTTCTGATGGATTCATTAGAGATGAATTTATAGTTGGAGTTGAACAATTCATTGAATTTTGCATCATCTAATCGTACATTTATGTGGGAGAATAAGATTATATGTCCCTGTTTTCGGTGTAGCAACAACAAGTTTTTAAATTTCGATAAGGTGATGGATCACACCTTAAAAAAGGGTTTTACTGGTACTTACACAGTATGGAGTTTACATGGGAAATATGGTGTTGGATAATCATTTAGAAATGGAGATGACATGCAAGGAGAACCATATGCTTGTCATGGGGAATATGGGGAATATGAAGAACCAACATATGAAGAGGAAATAGAAAATCCATATACTAGAATGGTTAGGGATGCTATGGGTCAGGAAGTTGCTTTCAATTCTAGTCATGATGATCAATCAAGATTTATGGAGGAAGATCCAAATCCAAATGCGAGTAGCTTTTACTCTTTGTTAAGGAACGCAGATGAACCTTTGTGGTCAGGTTGCACAAAGTACACAACGCTTTTAGCTGTCTCGTAACTTTTAAATGTTAAATCAGAGTTTAATTTGAGTGAATAGTGTTTTGATCGTTTGTTGGAGATAGTAAAGAATATGTTGCCATCAGATGAAACTTTACCTAATGACTTCTATAGAATGAAAAAGAAGATGGCAAAACTTGGACTTGAATATATCAAAATTCATGCTTGTAAAAATTGCATATTGTTTTATAAGAAAACTGTTGATTTGGAGTATTATATGATATGTGGTCATCCTCGGTAAAAACTGAGGAAATCAAGTGTCCAAAGGCAAAAGAAAGTTCCTTATAAGATTTTGCGTTACTTGCCATTTATACCAAGACTTCAAAGGCTTTATATGTCAGGAAAAATTGCTGAACATATGACGTGGCATGCGCAGAACCAAAGTGATGATGGAGTACTTAGACACCCTATTAATGGTGAGGCTTGGCAACACTTCAACGGCGCACATGAGTTATTTGCAATGGAACCTCAGAATGTCAAGTTAGGGTTATGTACTGATGGTTTCAATCCTTTCGGACCAACAGCAAAACCTTACTCTGTTTGGCTTGTAATGCTTACTGTGTACAATTTACCCCCATGGATGTGTGTGAAATAACCATATATATTTCTTAATATGGTTATTTCGGGGAAGAAAAGTCCAAGTCAAAACATAGATGTTTTTATGAGACCTTTGATAGATGAGTTGAAAGTATTGTGAACTGAGGGTGTTATCACATATGATGCCTATAGGAAACAAAATTTCCAACTAAGGACAAAATTATTATGGACAATTAATGATTTTCTTGCTTATAGTATGTTGTCAGGGTGGAGCACTCATGAACAATTATCATGTCCTTATTGTATGGAACGCTCTAAGGCTTTCATATTGGATCATGGTAGGAAACCTTATTTTTTTTATTGTCATCGACAATTTTTGCCACTTAATCATCCCTTTAGGAGGCAGAGAGATAAATTTCTTAGAAAAAGAGTTAGCTGTGACATCTCAATTCCTTGATTATCAAGTGAAGAAATATTGTCAAGATTGAATTTGTTTCCTGATCTCCCATTTGGAACAAAAAAAGTATATTCTGAGAATTACCTTATTGGCATACGCTTCTTATTCGTCACAATCTAGATGTGATGCATATTGAACGTAATATATTTGAGAATATATTCAACACAATGATGGATGTTAAGGGGAGGACGAAAGACAACTTAAAGGCAAGGCAAGATTTGAAAGTGTATTGCAAGCATGCAGAATTAGAATTAGTGGAAAATAATGGAAAACTTTTCATGCCTAAGGCTTCGTACACTTTAAGTAAGGAGGAAAGAAAAATGGTTTGTGCTTGGGTGAAACAATTAAGGTTACCTGATAGTTTTGCATCGAACATATCTCAAGGTGTTAATGAGATCGATTGCAAATTTTATAGGATGAAAAGTCATGATTGTCATGTCTTTTTTCAGCGATTGCTCCCAATTGTCTTTCGTGATATGGTGCCTCACTCAATTTGGGATGCGATTATTGAGATATCTCATTTTTTAGAGATTTATGCTCAACTGAACTACATATACATCACAGGAAAGATTGGGAAGGAAAAATATGTGAAACTATATACAAACTAGAAAAGATCTTTCCTCCCAGTTTCTTTGACTCTATGGAGCATTTGCCAATTCATTTACCTTATGAGGCAGAAGTTGGAGGACCCGTCCAGTATCGATGGATGTATCCATTTGAAAGGTACTCTATCTGTTAGTTATTTTCTATCAGTTTATTAGAAGAGTTTTAGGTACTGATTAAGTATCAAGAATATTATGATGTTTAGGTTTTTGCATACTTTGAAGAATAAAGTGAAAAATCGAGCCTTTGTTGAAGGATCTATATGTGAGGCTTATATGATCGAGGAAATCTCCTCGTTTTGCTCATTGTATTTTGAACCTATTGCGCGAATAAGATTAAATTGACTGCCACGTAATGATGATGGGGGAGACATTGACTCTCGTGGTCACCTTTCGATTTTCACTCATCCTAGGCGAGCTTTTGGTCCACTAGATAAATCTCGATTTTTAAATGAGAATGAGTTTTATGCTGTTGAACTATATGTTTTAATGAATTGCGAAGAAATGCTCCCATATATTAAGTAAGTACTACTCTACCATAAACTTAAATGATTGATTAGAAGAATGAACTTAATTTGTTAATTACGGATATGATGATAGGATATTTGATGATATGGTGAAAAGAAATGTGCATATATCGGAAGAACTAGTTCCCTATTGTTAAGGCTTAACATCCTTTGGGAGGATCCAAATGGCTCAACAAAAATCCATAATTGCTGAGGGACAATCAACAAACATACCACCTCTGTTTGATGGCTCTAATTACCCTTATTGGAGCATAAGAATGTCAATCTATATTAGAGCTATAGACTATGAAATATAGGACGTCATAACTGATGGACCCTTTATGCTCTCAATCGTGAATGTAATGACAAATGAGTTGATGCCCAAGCCAAGGTCTGAATGGACTGAGGCTGAAACTAAGAAAGATCAAATAAATTTTAAGGCCATCAACACATTACATTGTGCCTTGACCCCCACTGAATTTAACAAAGTCTCAAGCTGTACAACAGCTAAACAAGTTTGGGAGAAAGTTAGAATAATCCATGAAGGGACTTTTCAAGTTAAGAAGTCCAAAATTGCCCTCTTAACACATAATTATGAAATGTTCAAAATGAAGCCTGGTGAAGACATCACCAGCATGTTTGATAGATTTATAAACATCACAAATAAATTGAGTCAGCTAGGAAAACCTATTCCTAAACATGAATTAGTAAAAAGACTGCTTAGGAGTTTACCAAAAAACTAGAAGCCTAAAGTGACTACATTAGAGAGGCTAAAGATCTGAACATCATCACACTCGATGAGATTTGTGGTTCTCTTCTTACTTATGAGTTGGAGCTTAAGGAAGAAGAAGAATAAAATCGAAGGGAAACAGAGGAAAAGAAAAAGAGTATTGCACTTAAAGCCAGTATCCTTGAAAAAGAGTTGGAAGAGCTTTTCTGTGATGATGATGAAGAATTAGCTCTGGTTACAAGAAAATTCAGAAAGCTAATGAGTAAAAGAAACCGAAGGCTAGCTAGAAGAGGTTTCAGGAAAGACCAAGGTGCCTCGCGAAAAAAAAGAAGCAAAATTGACTCCAACAAAAAGGAGGAGCTCATCTGCAACGAGTGCAAGAAACCTGGTCACTTCAAGTCTGAATGCCCATTGCTTAAAGATGAAACTCCCAAGAAAAATAAGAAATCCAAGAAAGCAATGGTGGCTGCTGCATGGTCGAATAGTGACACTTCAAGCTCAAAAGCTGAAGATGAAAAATTTGAGGAAAGAGCCAATATTTGTTTGATGGCACAAGATGATGAAACAAAGGTATCCTCATCCCCCTGCAATAATTCTTTTGATGACTTGAAAGATGAGTATGAATGCCTTTATGATGAATTTGAAAAGCTTTTTTCAAAATACAAATCATTAAAGAAAAAGGCTGCATTACTTGAAAATGATTTGTATCAAATCAAACAAGAGTTTACTTCTGTTTTTGAGCAAAGAAATATTTTGCAAATTGAGTTAGAACACTCAAAAACAGACTTTGAGGTTTTAAAACCAGAGCTGGAAACAAGTCTGAAGCTTTGCAAATAACTTTTGATGAAAACACAACTCTTAAAAGTTTGAAAAATGAATTTCCAAAAAGAGATGTGTACAAAAAGAAAGATTCTGCTAATGCATCACTAAAATGCTACATTTGTAGTAAAATTGGTCATTTTTCACATGACAATTTTAAGAAAAGAAAAGTGCAAAAAATTAAGAAAATATGGGTTCCTAAGGGATCCTTTGTTGTAACTAACACTCAAGGACCCATCAAAGTATGGGTACTTATAAAGAAAAACTGAAATTTTATTTTGTAGGTTGAGTTGGACTTAAAGGAGACATGTTCAAGAGCTTAACTCAAGAAGAAACAACCTTGGTACATGGACAGTGGCTGTTCACGGCACATGATAGGACATGAAATGCTGTTTGCTCAGCTGGATAAGAGAAAGGGAGGAACCATATCCTTTAGAGATGATTCAAAAGGAAGAATCCATGGTATAGGTACAGTTGGTAAGAATTTCCAAACTCAAATTAGTCATGTGTTGTTGGTTAAAGGCTTAAAGCATAATTTACTAAGTATTAGTCAATTATGTGATAAAGGTTTTAAAGTATGTTTTGATTCAACTAAGTGTGAAGTAATAGATATGAGTACAAATGAAATCTCATTTATAGGAAAAAGATTGAAAAATATGTATGTAGTTTTTCTTGAAGATCTTGAAGTAAATAGTGAAGTATGTCTTGTTGCAAATGCTGAAAAATGATAGTTGGCTATAGCATAGGAGATTAGGACATGTTAGCTTGCATACCATGTTAAAATTAATTAAGAAAAATCTTATTGTTGGACTGCCAGAGTTAAAATTTGAAAATTATAGAATATGTGATGCTTGCCGACTAGGAAAACAAGTTAGAACATCCTTTAAGTCTAAAAAGGTTGTGTCAACATCTAGACCTCTTGAATTGCTTCATATTGATTTATTTGGTCCAATAAGCACAACTAGTATAGGAGGAAAATCTTATGGCCTTGTAATAGTTGATGACTATTCAAGATATACTTGGGTTTATTTTCTTGCTCATAAAATGATACTTTATCAGCCTTCTTAAGTCATTGTAAGAGAGTAGAAAATGAAAAAGGACTAGCCATAGTTAGCATAAGCAGTGATCATGGAGGAGAATTTGAAAATGATGAGTTTGAAAAATTTTGCAATGAAAAGGGGTTGGATCACAATTTCTCTGCACCTAGAACACCCTAGCAAAATGAAGTTGTAAAGAGGAAAAACTGAACCTTAAAAGAAATGGCTAGGACCATGCTTTGTGAGAACAACCTATCTAAATATCTTTAGGCTTAGGCAGTAAATACAACAACTTATATTCTTAATAGAGTCTCAATAAGAGCCTTGATTTCAAAGATTCCATATGAACTTTACAAAGGTAGGAAACCAAATATTTCTCACCTTAGGAGTTTTGGTTGCAAGTGCTTTGTATTGAACAATGGAAAATAGCCCTTAGGGAAGTTTGATGCCAAGAGTGATGAAGCTATATTTTTAGGATGTGCATTAAACTCAAAGGCCTATAAAGTTTTTAACAAAACGACCTTAACCGTTGAAGAATCAATCCATGTAGTTTTTGATGAGTCAAATGCTTGACAAAAAGAAGTTCATGATGATGATGATGTAAAAGTCCTAGAAAAACAGATGGAGGAATAAGCTTAGAAAATAAAAAAAATAATGAAGAAAGCTCACTTAGAAGAGAAAATGAAACTCCACCTCTAGAAAATCTGCAAAGAGTAGAAAATCAGCATGATGATCTACCAAGGAGTTGGAGATTTGTAAGAGATCACCCACAAAACCAAATAATAGGTGACATTTCACAAGGAGTTAAAACTAGGAAAGCAACTAAAGAAACTTGTGAGTTTTCAGCTTTTATATCTCAAATTGAACCTAAAAACTTTGAAGAAGCTGAAAAAGAGGAAAGTTGGATAATGGCCATGCATGAAGAACTTGATCAATTCACAAGGAATCCTGTGTGGTCATTGGTACCTAGACCTTCAAATCACCCTATTGCTGGTACAAAATGGGTATTTAGAAATAAGGTAGATGAGCAAGGAAATATAGTTAGAAATAAAGCTAGGCTGGTTGCAAAAGGATACAACCAAGAGGAAAGAATAGATTATGATGAAACCTTTGCTCCCATTGCTAGGATTGAAGCCATAAGGCTGTTGCTGGCTTTTGCATGTTTCATGAATTTTAAACTGTTCCAAATGGATGTAAAAAGTGCATTCTTAAATGGATTAATTCAAGAGGAAGTATATGCAGAACAACCACCTGGTTTTGAAGACTTTGAAAAATCTGATCATGTTTTCAAACTTTATAAAGCCTTGTATGGATTGAAACGAGCTCCTAGAGCTTGGTGTGAGAGGCTTTCAAAATTTCTAGTTGAAAAAGGGTATGATAGCAGCATCGATACTACATTGTTCATTAAGAGATATCTAAATGATTTAATTGTTGTGCAAATATATGTGGATGACATTGTATTTGGTGCAACTAATGAGGCTTTATGCAAGAACTTTGCTAAGGAAATGCAGGGTGAATTTGAGATGAGCATGATGGGAGAGTTGAGGTACTTCCTTGGTCTTCAAATTAAACAAAGTGAGGAAGGAATCTTCATCAACCAAGAAAGATACACTCAAGATATGCTCAAGAAATTCGATATGCTGAAGCTGAAATCAATTTCCACTCCAATGAGTCCATCCATCAAACTCGACTTAGATGAAAAAGGTAAGGATGTAGATCAAAAGCTCTATAGAGGTATGATCGGCTCTCTTCTCTACTTAACAGCAAGTAGACCAGATATTCAGTTTAGTGTGTGCTTCTGTGCTAGATTTCAGTCACAGCCTAAAGAAACACACCTAACAGCTATTAAGAGAATTTTTAGATACCTCATAAACACTCAAGGACTAGGAATATGGTACTCTAGAGACTCAACTCTTAGCTTAGTTGGACATTCAGATGCTGACTTTGCTAGCAGCAGAATTGATAGGAAAAACACTAGTGGAACATGCCAATTTTTAGGAAGCATGCTTGTGTCTTGGTCCAGCAAGAAGCAAAACTCAGTAGCTTTGTTAACAGCCAAAGCAGAGTATGTATCACTAGGTAGCTGCTGTGCACAAATTCTTTAGATCAAGCAACAATTAAAAGACTGTGGAATAACTATGCATAACGTACCAATATACCGTGATAACACAAGTGCAATCAATATATCAAAAAACCCTGTGCAGCACTCTAGGACAAAGCACATTGAAATAAGATACCATTTCATTAGAGACCATGTAGTGAAAAATGATATTAAGATAGAATTTGTGAACACTTTACATCAATTAGCAGACATTTTTACCAAACCTCTGAATGAAGATAGATTCTGTGGGATTAGAATAAATTTAGGGATGATTAGTATAAAGGAATTATAAGAAAACCTTTGACTCTCACATAGAAAACAGAGTGCATTCAGTCGACTAAGGAAATCTTAGTGAACTAAGAGTGGTCTGACAGCATTAAATAATAAAACTCAGTCAGTTTAGAGAAAAAGAAGTTAAATGAGGTAAAAATTTAGTTTACCGGGTGCAAAGAGAAAGAAGAAATATTGCCAAAGGTAAATAACCAAAACTTTAGAGGGAATTTTGAAAATATAACGAATGAAAGTAAGGCAGCACTTAAGGGAAGGTGAGCAGTTTTTCTAAGAAATAACTGCTGACAACTTCTTCTATTGTCTCCCCTAAAACCCATTGCTCTAAAAACAAAAACCCAAATCTTTCTATTTGCCTCTGAAACTGACTCAAACCCTAACCATTAAAAATTTTTGGAATCAAAATGGCAAGAACATCTCAGAGTAAAGAGATATCAAAAAAGAAGAAAAGGGAAAGGCCAATGGAAGAAGGAACAGGAACGGAAAGTTTGAAGAAGAAACTGAAAATCATGCCTGGATCAATGAAAGAAATATATGAGAAACTAAGAGAAAAAAAGTAGAAAACCGACAAGAAGAAAGATACAGAATCCTCACTCCACAAAGGTACTAGTTCTTATTCTTCGAAGTTCAGGAATAAGTTACATGAATATAGGTTAAAAAATATCGAGAATATACCAATCTCCTGTGGCAAATTATTGATTAGAAGAGTTTTGATGAAAATGTAGAAATCCAGACTAGTTTATCTGAGTACTTTGATGAATTGAAACTAAAAGGTTATAGCACCAGAAATCCAAACTAGTTTATCTGAGTACTTTGATGAACTGAACTAAAAGGTTACAGCACCTTTAAAAATAGGTCTTATAGTTCAAGTCTGGTTAAAGAGTTCTATTCTGGCTTTGAAAGGAAAGGAATTAGTTGATTTTGATGATTATGTCTATGATGGTTTAAATATTTATTTGAATGGAAAAGAATTTGTTGTGACTGTTGAAGATTTAGGAAACCTGCTGAAAACAGAATGTGAAGAAGGTGAGTATGAGCTCTCTGAAAAATATGATCCATCCTCATATTGGGAGATCATCATTGGGAAAAAAGAAAAATACTCCTTAAAAAGTAATTTGGGTATGATTTTTACCCCTCAGATTAGAATTTTACACTATTTTATAGCAGCAAATATTCAGGGTAGAAATGAAAGTCTTAGCTTCATTAGCCTCCATGACCTTTGGCTGATGGAGCATGCCTTCAACGAGGTATCGCTAAATCTGGGAAGATATATGATTGAAAAAATGAGAAGTGCTTGTAGACTTGACAAGGTTAATCTGCCTTATGGGAATGTCATTACATCCCTTGTACAGAAAAAGGGAATATAGGCAAAGAGGCTGTAGTACCCCGTATTTTAATACGTTGGCTAATAGAGTTTACGGATGCCAATTAAGGTTGATTACTGAGTTAAAAGGGTAATTCAGAAGTGAACTTGTGAAATCTCGATCTCCATAGGCACATAACTAGAAGTAGACGCAATAATGCAGACCGAGGGTAATTTCATAATTTCTCTTGGTAAGCTCCTACGAGTGGGTTTTTTTTATGCTATTAAGGTCTAAATAGAACTAAGGAATGAATGGATGATGTTTATGATGGTAAATAAATGAGGAAGATAAAAATAATGATAATTTCCACGTTAGGGGTAAAATGGTCATTTTGTATCTCAGGTCTAAATTTTTAAGTTTCGTGAACTTGAGTACCTTTAGACTATTATGGACTTTGTTTCAGTGTTAAAAGCGCAAAAAGGTTGCACAAAGGATGGGAGGAAGACAAAGCCACCACGTTAAGGGTATTTTGGTAATTTCTGTGGAAATTTGGATTAACTTGAAGCTTAAATATCTGAGCTCCGGCAGCTTTCAGCAGCTTCTTATTCTTCTTCTTCCTCCCATTTCATGTTTCTTCATCCTCCATGGAAGCCTACTTTAAAGCTTCCATAACTTTCTCTCTCTAGCTTCAATTTTCATGCTTTTGAGCACTTTTTCATAGAACTTTTTATGCTCTTGCATTCTCCCATCTTAAAACCCCCAAAAGTCTTTATTCAGTACTTTCTCTCACTAGTTGAAAGTTTTAGAGAGAGAAAGAGAAACTTGCCATAGTAGCTTGGAAGCTTTTGAAAAAGCAATTCAACTACAAAAAACCACCAAGGTGAGTAATGAATTAGTTTGGGGTGGTGTACTCGTTGATATATGTTTATATATGTATATGTGATAGCAAGTTTATGATTATAATATGTGATTGTTTTGAATGTTGATAACTTGATTATTGTCAATGTGTTCACTTTGAGGTGCAATATGGTAGGGATGGATTTTGTGGCATGTGAAAACCCCTTATTTATCATTTGCCCTGAATCTCACTGCAGCGAGAATGCATTCTCACTGCAGCGAGAAAGTCTCAGGTGGTGGGGGCATAAACCAGCCCTGTTTCTCGCTGCAGCGAAAATAAATCTCGTTGTAGCGAGAAACTCTCGGGTCTGATGCAGTACCTTTACTTTGATAAAGATTTTGACCACTTTTCCATTCGAATTGGGAAAAGTGGTAAACATCAAAGTTGTAGCCTTACCTCTTAGTTTTCTCCCTGCAACGAGAAACTTTCTATTTTGGTCACCCGAATTTCACTGCAGAGAGAATGAACTTCGCTGCAACGAGAAACTTGCTGCCATGCTTGCTATCTTGCTTGATTTTGACCTACTTTTCACCCATTTAACTTCATGGATTGATCATGGGTTTGTGAAAGACTATGAGGGTATTAATCAAGGTTTAAAATGAGGGATTTTTAGTAAGAAATTAAATCAAGTGCATTGTTTTTGAAACAAGTGCATCATGATTTCCAAATTATTCCAATCGATTGCTTGTTCCCTTCTTATGTTCACTCACTGAGTTTTATACTCACATTTTTAAACTTCATGTTTTCAGATTCGAAGGCAATTGGGACATAGATTGAGTTGCACACATATGCTCGCCTTCTTGGTAGGTACTATGATATCTCAGTAGTTGTACCATCACCCACGATCACTCCGCTGACTGTAAAGAGTCTTATGCTTGTGTACATGTATAAGTAACGAAGACCACTAAGATTCATGTTAAAAATCAAATATGTATATTTGATTACTCATGCCACTGTAAGGTGGCAAATGAGTGATACTATGTTATCAAATATGTTAAAAATCAAGTAACGAGCACAATTGAGGCAAAACTACCAACCAAGGGAAAGAAGACTATGACCACCAAGACAGCTTTTCTCAAGAGAAGAAACTCTTCCAGGTTGGCAGAGAAATCCAGACCAGTTTTAGCCTCTTCTCCTTAGAGTCCAATTCTTATCTCAGACAAGTCTTCACCAGAGTCCTCACCTCTCTGAGAGCCCTCTCATTTTCCTTTAAACCGTTTCTATGACACTGAATCCTCACCCTCTGACACATCACATGAATAAAAGCCCTTTCCTTTGATGCTGACAAAAAGGGGGAGTAGAATGGGTGCAGGAACCAGAGAATAAATTTAAAAAAAATGTTAGGGTGGAGGAACCAAGAACCTAGGAAAGAAAAGAAAGCAGAATCAGGAGCAGGAACTTAGAAATATAGGAGACAAAAAGTAAAATTATCCAGGGGCAATTTCGAAATACTTTTTATTAACTGTTATTTGTGCCATGGTGGCACAGGAACACTTAAGTTTAATTCTGTTGATTATATGGTTGTGTATGAAAAGTGAATGCTGTAATGTCTATGTTGTTTAACTGCTACAAATTAGAGTCTACTGTTATTTGTTATCTTGGTATTTTTACTGTCATGAACAAAATCTGTTGATGTTATGCTGATATTGATTTACAAGCTGATAAATGATTTTCAATATGGCATTGAGAATAACTTCTGTTTATAAATAGATATAGATGTTGTGTATAGAAGGTCAATTGAATCATGAAGGGAATAGATAAAATCTGATGCCTGTATGTTGTTGACAGAACTCTACTGAATTCTTTATAAAGAATTTGTCAACATTCATTGCTGTAAATCATTCTAGATTTTTGCACATGTGTATACACATATATAGTCTAAGTGTATAATGTCATTCTCTCTATATGACAAGAATAAAATCTGCTAGAATAAAGTAAGCAAAATACGCACACACTAAGGGGGAGCATACACTTAGGGGGAGCAAGTCTCATTTTCTGCGGAAAATAAAAAAGAGTAAAAAGACACTATGCTGTTAATCAAGGAATGTTTTTTCATCATCAAAAGGGGGAGATTGTTGGCTCCATTAGTTTTTTATGATAATAAAATATTCTCATTTATTTGTGTTTAATATCTTTACTTGAGTGTGCAGGAAAATTAATATATGAAATTAATCATTTAACTCCTCAAAGAGTATATCAAAAGAAAAAGAAAAATAAAAATAACAAGATGTAACTATCTAACAAAGAGGAAGCCTATTGGTGAAATAAGGAAGAATATTGGTTGACAAGTTTCAAATTGGAGGAATTGTGGGTTGAAGAGTTTGAGAAACAGAACCAACTTAGTCGACCAAGTCAGTCGACTAAGAGCTCTTTGTTTGCAAATTGAACCAGAGTACTACAAGACAGATTAACGCCTAGAACTCATCCTCAACTGTTTCCAACGGGCATAAAACTACCAAACTGCCATTAAAGTTGCATCTCCAAGTATAAAAGGGTCTTCCAATAAATAGAAACAAGTTTGAGCAGCCTTGAATGAGATTTGAGCTATAGAAAGTTGAAAAACCAAAAAATCTTCACTGCACTTGTTTGCACTCAAATGCACACTCTTTGCATTTGTATTTTGCACATAATCTTGTACCAATCAGATCAACCAGTGATCATATGTACTTTCTTTTACTACTTTTCTTGTATTCTTAGAGTGAGAAAGTCACTCTAAGGGGTTGTTCAAGCTTGGGATAGCTTGATTGTTGTAGGTTGTGGTTGAGCCTTGGAAAATCACTTTGGGTTTTAGTTTAGCGTGTGAAAAACTAGTGTAAAAGGTTTTGGCTGAGCTTGCTAAAAGCCATTATAAAAGCTTGGTGAAAGCTTGTGAATTTCACAGGTTCTTAGTGAATTTATGGGAAAAATCCTTGGTTGGACAATCAAGGTAGTGGATGTAGGTCTTGGACCGAACCACTCTAAATTGTTGTGCATCTGGTACTCTGTTTTTATTTTCTTAAGTTCTGGAAAGTAGTTTCCAATATTATTAAGAGCCAAATTGTGCTATTCACCCCCCTCTAGCACTTATTATAGGGACCAACAAAACGTAGGGATGAAATTGACCCACGTATACTTGAAATCTCTCATGGTCCAGGACGTATGATAAGGTGTTACAAAGGATACTTTGTGAATGGTTTTAAGTTTCACACCCTAGACTATAGGCAAAATCGAAAGACAATGAATAGTGGGGTATGCATAAAAGGGAGTTTCTACAATGATTATGAGCGTGACTTTTATGGTATTTTAGTGGATATAATCGAGTTAGAGTATTTTGGTATCGGAAACAAAGTTGTGCTATTTAAGTGTCATTGGTTTGACATTGAAAAAGGTATTAAGGTAGACCCTTTTTATGGTCTTGTTGAAATTAAACACAACTCAATACTTGCCACTAATGAATTATTTGTTTTAGCTGCACAAGCTTAGCAAGTTTATTATAGTAGTTATCCGTCTATCAAAAGAGAACGACGTGATTAGTGGGCAGTATTTAAAACAAAAGTTAGAAGTAGATTCCACCTTTCTAGTAGTGGAGATAGAGAAAATGAATTTGATTTGAATGAAGAAGTGTACCAAAAAGATATTGTCTTTATTCCAATTAATGTTACTATTTCGGAAGAACTTGAAAACTCTACAGTTTTAGTAAGTGGTGTTTATAAAGTCGTTAATCTTTTGAATGAGGATGAAGAAGGTGATATACAAGGAGATGAAGATGAAAAAGATGACATGGAAGGAGATGAAGAAGAAGAAGAAGAAGAAAAAGAAAAAGAAGAAGTTGAAGACGAAGATGAAGAAACTTGTTGTGATGATAGTGGTAATAATGACTCCTAATCGTTACTTATTCTGAAAGTGAATGATGATGGTAGACATATATGATATCGGTTTTGTATCTTTTGTTAGACTGTTGCTTAACTTAGTTATTTATTTTGAAGATCTTAACATGTTATACAATTATTATAGTTTATATTTTCAATTGTTGAAGTGAACACTTTATGATGGCATCTTTTATTGTTCACATCATTAGGAATTACAAAAATGATAAATTGTAATTTGATGCTTTTATAATTTGTTTTAATTTGTTTAAATTTTATGTCTGAATTTTAACCGAAAATATATTTTTGTAGGAACAATGGTTAAAAGGAAGCATTCTAAACCCAGACCTAGAGCAACAAATGCCTCTGCAATTATGTCATTGCCATCAAATGCTAGTGTGTTTGTTGATCTATCCACTCGAGCACAGATGCAGCAGGTCAATGATATGCCCTCTGAGCCACCCTCTTTATTGGCTACATCTGCAGAACAAGAAGATAATGAGACATTTACTCACGATTCGTCTAGATCCACATCTATTGATTTAGGTGCAAGTGTAGATGGTTCATCCTCAAGGTTAAGGGGTAGGGGGCTTGATGTAGGATTACAGACTTCTATAGATCCATCAGAAAGATTACTTATAACTCCTGTTGGAGAGAGGTAAGTGATCTTGTATTATAATGAGATAGTTATATTTGTTATATATTTTAGTATGCAATAATTTTCTTTTATCTTATACCAGTACTTTTTTCGAGCGAAGGATCACCACTACAATAACAAGGATCATAAAAAATCACTTCAACGGTCCATGGCCGACATGGAGGAAAGTTCCTAATGATGTAAAGGAATTAATGTTTAAAAAATTTCAGGTACTATGTTTGTTATTCAATTAAATTATAACCTTTTATTCTCAATTAATTTGTATCAATTTTTTTAGTTACTACATTATTTTGATGTAGGAAAAATGTGTTTGGCCTCCAAATCAAGATGTTTTGGTTTGACGAATATGGGATAAAATTTGTTCTGATTGGTTAAGAGACATGCCTTCAGAAGAGAGGAATAAAGCAATGATAGAAGCTAAAATAAATAATATTACAGATTGCAAAGGCATGTCAAGGGAATAGATCACAAATGAAATTTGGGATGCCCTTATCGATATGGTATGGGGTATAAAAGAATGGCAAAACAAATCGAGAAAAGTAAGACAAAATTGTTTAACACCTAAAGAAGGAACCATTCCAAAGCACACTGGCAGTTCAGTTCCATTTGTTGTTCGTGTAAAAAGGATGGTATGAATTAATCTTACTTCGCATATATATGTATGGTTTTCTTTGTTTATTAAATTTAAATTGTATGTTTAGTAGTTTGACTTTGATTTTTCTTTACATGTTATTTATATATATGGATTATGATTAAGTATATATAGTTCTGAATAAATGTAGGCAATTAAGATGAAAAGAGATGTTAGCTTCTTGGAAGTGTTCAATCGGACGCATAAACGTATGGGGGGTCAAGGTGATTTTATAGATAACAAGTTTAAATCTACGAGTGTATCTATAAAATGGATTAATTTTTACTTAAAAATTGACGATATAATTGAATACTAATCTTATTCAATTTTTTATGTAGGAAATGTATACTTTTGTACTATCGCAGAAGTATGGTGAAGATTCATCTTCTCAGCTAGAGTTCGATCCGCATGCTTGGTCGGAAGCAATTGGAGGGATGGAGACCACACGCACTCAAGTATATGGGTTTGGTACTCGGGTGCCTGTTACAGCTCTACTTAGTGGAACACAAAGTGTTGGTCCCGTAAATATGTGCAAGAGGGGGGGTGAATAGCACAATTTGGCTCTTGACAAGGTGTGGAACTAATTTTCAGAACTCAAGAAATTTAAAACAAAGTATAAGATGCATAATAATTTAGAGTGGTTCGATCCAAGACCTACATCAACTACCTTGATTATCCAACCAAGGATTTTCCCAAGAATTCACTAACAATCTGGTGAAATTCACAAGCTTTCACCAAGCTTTTATAATGGCTTTTCGCAGGCTCAACCAAAACCTTGACACTAGTTTTTCACGGGCTCAACTAAAACCCAAAGTGGTTTTCCAAGGCTCAACCACAACCTATAACATTCAAGCTTTCCCAAGCTTGAACAACCCTTTAGAGTGACTCCTTCACTCTAAGTATACAAGAGGAGAGGTTAAAGAAAGTACCTATGATCACAAGTTGATCTGAATGGTACAAGATTAAGTGCTAAATACAATGGCAAAGAGTAGGCGTTTAAGTGCAGACAAGTGCAGTGAAGCTTTTCTTGTTTTTCAACTTTCTACAGTTCAAATCTCATTCAAGGCTTCTAAAAACTTGTTTCTCATTGTTGGAAGACCCTTTTATACTTGGAGATGCAACTCTGATGGCAGTTTGACAGTTTATGGTTGTTGAAAATAGTTAAGGATGAGTTCTAGCCGTTAATCTATCTTGTAGTGCTTTGGCTCAAATTGCAGACAGAGAGCTCTTAGTCGACTAACTTGGTTGACTAAGTTGATTCTGTTTCTGGTTTGCAGATTTTGGCAGAGGGCACTTAGTCGATTGACTTGGTTGACTAAGTTGGTTCTGTTTCTCAAACTCTTCAGCTCGCTATTTCTCCAATTTGAAATTTAGTCAACCAATGTTCTTCCTTGTTTCACCAACAAGCTTCCTCCTTGTTATTCAGTTACATCTTGTAGATTTTATCCCTCTTTTCTTTCAAAAATACTCTTTGAAGAGTTAAGAGATTAATTTTATATATTAATTTCCTACACACTCAAATAAAGGTATTAGACACAAATAAATGGGAATATTTTATTATCATCAAAAACTAATGGACCCAACAATCTCCCTCTTTTTGATGATGACAAAACACTCATTGACTACAAGAATTGAGGATTGCTCCCCCTAAGTATAAGCCCCTCCTTAGTGTGTGCATATTTTGCTTATTTTATTTCAGTCAGTTTTAGTCTCATCATATAGAAAATGATATTGTATATTTAGAGTATATATATATATGTTTAGCAGCATGTAAGTATTAGCAGATCATCATTAATCTTTCAGCTTTAAATGTTGACAGATTTTAATCACTATTCCAATAGTTGTCAATCAGCTTATTGATTCCAGATTTTGTATACATTATTCATTTTTCAATTGATATGCTATATACACCATCTATATCTATTTTTAACCAAAAATTATTGACAATACCATAAAAAAAATCAATTATCAGCATATAATTCAATATCAATGCAGTAGCAGATTTTGTCAACAGTAGTAAAAATACCAAGGATAGCAGATTTCAATTTCCATCAGTCAAGCATCATAATCATATCAGCATCCATTTGTTAAACAACCATATAGATAACAAGATTAAAACAAAGTGTTCAAGTGCCACCATGGCATAAATAACAATTAACCAATAAGTATTTCGAAACTGCCCCTGGACTATTTTTGTTTCCTATCTCTTATTTTTCAAAGTTCATTCATCTTTGATTCTATCTTCTTTCCTTACCTAGGTTCCTTCCTAGTTCCTCTGCCCTAACATTTTTTTTTAAATTTTATTGTTCTGGTTCCTGGTTCCTGCACCCATTCTATTCTACTCTTCCTTTTTGTCAGCATTAAAGAGAGGGGTTTCTATTCATCTGATGTGTCGGAGGGTGAGGATTCAGTATCATAGAAAGGGTTGAGAGGAAAAGGAGAGGGTTCTCAGAGAGGAGATGACTTTCTAGGAGAGGATTTTAGACAAGATTTGTCTAAAACATGAGCTGAATTGTGAGGAGAAGAGGCTGAAACTAGTTTGGGCTTCTTTGTCAATTTGAAAGACTTTCTTCTTTTTGAGAAAAGTTGTCTTTGTTGCCATAGTCTTCTTTCCTTTGGTTGGTTGTTTTGCCTCAGTTGGTGGTGTTGTGGTGGCTTCTGGTTTTCCGGTTTTTGCCTTTAGTTTGGGAGTTGAAGCAGGTTTCTTTCATTTTCTTACATTTACACCACCCTTCTGAGTTGCTGTTTTGACAGTGTCTTTTTTAGCTTGTTCCTCTCTGACCATTTGGTGAAAAATGTCCATAATGGAAACTTTCTCTGAATTTGGAGAAGAGGCTTGATGTTTCTTAGTTTCTGCACCAACTACTTAAGTCCCTTGTTTTAAGTCATTTTTGCTTTGAGGTTCAAGGGAGGGTGTTTTGGCTGGCTGATCAACTCCTTGTGGGGAGTCCTCAGTTTGCAGAAGAGGACTGGCAGACTTGTAGGTAGAGCCTTCAGCTTGAGTGCCAAAACTTCCAATATGAGGGGCAAACTTCTTTGTTGGCTCTGTTGAACCTTTAGCACCTTGCTGTGCAGGTGTAGTGCTGGATGTGGCAGAATTGTCTACAGCCACAGGTTCAGATGCCATGTTTTCCTTATTCTTCAGCTTGTTTTCCAACTCAGTGATTTTATCTTCCATTTTTTGTAGCTTCACTCCTTGGTCAGTCAGTTTACCATCAATCCTCATAAGCAAATTAAAAATCATCTCATTCGAAAATCTGGAAAAAGCTTCTTCAAGTTTAGTAGGTAGATTGTGATCTTTTCTTGGGCCAGTTTTGGAGGTTTTAATAAACTTCTCTCCATTAAGCACATACCCCATCTTAACCTAAGCTGCCATAAGAAATGGCTTGGTCTCTGGTTTTCACCAGGTCCATATCATACCTTTTAGCCCATATTCCTTTCTTCTGCACAAGGGATGTAATCACATTCCCATATGGCAGATTGACCTTATCAAGTCTGTAGGTACTTCTCATTTTCTCAATCATAAATCTCCCTAGATTTAGAGACACTCCATTAAAAGCATGCTCAATCAGCTAAAGATCCTGGAGGCTGATGTAGCTAAGACTTCCACTCCTCCCTTGAATATGTGCTGCTATAAAGTAATGCAGTATCCTAATCTGTGGATTGATTATCATACATGAATTACTTTTAGAGGAGTATTTTTCTTTCCTTCCAATGATGATCTCCCATAGTGAGGACAGATCATATTTTTCTAAAAGTTCAAATTCACCTATTTCATCCTCTATTTTCATCAGGTTCCCTAAATCTCCAACAGTCATAACAAATTCTTTTCCATTCAAACAGACATTCAAGCCATCTTCTACATAGTCATCAGAATCTATTAATTCCTTTTCTTTCAGAGCAATGTCAGAGTAAAATTCTTTAACTAGACTTGGACTATATGACCTATTCTTAAAGGTGTTGTAACCTTTAAGTTTGAGCTCATCAAAGTACTCAGATAGACTGGTTTTGATTTTTACATTTTCCTCAAAACTCTTTCAATTAATAAACTTTCCGCAGGAGATTGGTGCGTTTTCTATATTCTTGAACTATACTCATACAGCTTATTTCTAAATATCGAAGAAGAAGAGGAACTGATACCTTTTTGGAGTGAGGGTTCTGTATCTTTCTTTTTGTCTGTTTTCTGTTTCTTTTCTCTTAGTTTCTCGGCTATTTCCTTCACTAAAGCAGCTACGATTTTTTGTTTCTTTTTCTGATTTTCTTTTCTAGTTTCTTCCTCTATTGGCCTTTTTTCTTTCTTCTTCTCTGATACTTCTTTACCCTGAGATGTTCTAGCCATTTTGGTTCTAGAAATTTCTGAAGGTCTGAGTTGGTTTTAGAGGTAACTAGGAAGATTTAGGTTTTTGTTTTTAGAGCAACGGGTTACAGAGGAAAGGGAAGAAGAGGTTGGCAGCAGTTATTGCTCAAAAAACTTCTCATCTTCCTTTAAGAACTGCCCTACTTTTATTTCTTCATATTTTCAAATCTCCCTCTAAAATTTTGATTATTTACCTTTGGCAACTCTGCTCTATTCCTCTTTACACTCGGTAAATCAAATTTTACCTCAATTTAGTCTTATTTCTTTAAACTCACTGAGTCTTTTTATTTAAGGATGTTAGGCCACTCTTAGTTGACTAAGAATTCTTTAGTCGACTGAATGCATTCTGTTTTTAATATGAGAGCCAAAGATTTTCTTATAATTCCTTCACATTAACCATCCCTAAATTTCTTTTAATCTCACAAAATCTATTTTCACTTAGTGGTTTGGTAAAAATGTCTACTAATTGACGTAGAGTATTCACAAAATCTATTTTAATGTCATTTTTCACTATATGGTCTCTAATAAAATGGTTTCTAATTTCAATGTGCTTTGTCTTAGAATGTTGCACAGGATTTTTTGATATATTGATTGCACTTGTTTATCACAGTATATCGGTACATTATCCATAATTATTCCATAGTCTTTTAATTGTTGCTTGATCCAAAGGATTTGTGCACAGCAACTACTTAATGAAACATATTCAGCCTCTGCTGTAGATAGTGCTACTAAGTTTTGCTTCTTGCTGGACCAAGATACAAACATCCTTCCTAAAAATTGGCATGTTCCACTAGTGTTTTTCCTATCAGTTCTGCTGCCAGCAAAGTCAGCATCTGAATATCCAACTAAGTTAAGAGTTAAGTTTCTAGAGTACCATATTCCTAGTTCTTGAGTGTCTATGAGGTATCTAAAAATTCTCTTAACAGCTGTTAGGTGTGATTCTTTAGGCTGTGACTGAAATCTAGCACATAAGCACACACAAAACTGAATATTTGGTCTACTTGCTGGTAAGTAGAGAAGGGAGTCGATCATACCTCTATAGAGCTTTTGATCTACATCCTTACCTTTTTCATATAAATCGAGTTTGGTGGATGGACTCATTGGTGTGGAAATTGATTTCAGCTTTAGCATATCGAATTTCTTGAGCATATCATAAGTATATCTTTCTTGGTTGATGAAGATTGCTTCCTCACTTTGTTTGATTTTAAGACCAAGGAAGTACTTCAACTCTCCCATCATGCTCATCTCAAATTCACCCAGGATTTCCTTTGCAAAGTTTTTGCATAAAGCTTCATTAGTTGCACCAAATGCAATATAATCCACATATATTTGCATAACAATTAAATCATTTAGATATATCTCTTAATGAACAATGTAGTATCGATGTTGCCTCTATCATATCCTTTTTCAACTAGAAATTTTGAAAACCTCTCATACCAAGCTCTAGGAGCTTGTTTCAATCCATACAATGCTTTGTGAAGCTTAAAAACATGATCAGATTTTTCAAAATCTTCAAAACCAAATGGTTGTTCTACAAAAACTTCCTCTTGAATTAATCTATTTAAGAATGTACTTTTTACATCCATTTGGTGCAACTTAAAATTCATGAAGCATGCAAAAGCTAGCAACAACCTTATGGCTTCAATCCTAGCTACGGGAGTAAAGGTTTCATCATAATCTATTCCTTCTTCTTGGTTGTATCCTTTTGCTACCAGCCTAGCTTTGTTTCTAACTACATTTCTTTACTCATCTACTTTATTTCTAAATACCCATTTAGTACCAACAATAGGATGATTTGAAGGTCTAGGTACCAATGACCATACATGATTCCTAGTGAATTAATCAAGTTCTTCTTGCACGACAATTATCCAACTTTCCTCCTTTTTAGCTTTTTCAAAGTTTTTAGGTTCAATTTGAGATATAAAAGCTGAAAACTCACAAGTTTCTCTAGTTGTTTTCCTAATTCTAACTCCTTGTGAAATGTCACCTATTATTTGGTCTTATGGGTGATCTCTTACAAATCTCCAACTCCTTGGTAGATTATCATGCTAATTTTCTGCTCTTTGCAGATTTTATAGAAATGGAGTTTCATTTTCTCTTCTAGATGAGCTTTCTTCATTATTTTTATTGTTCTTTAAGCTCATTTCCTCCATTTGTTTTTCTAGGATTTCTATATCATCATCATCATCATGAACGTCTTTTTGTAAAGCATTTGACTCATCAAAAACTACATGGACTGATTCTTCAACGGTTAGGGTCCTTTTGTTAAAAACTCTATAAGCCTTTGAGTTTAACGCATATCCTAAAAATATTACTTCATCACTCTTTGCATCAAACTTCCCTATGGGCTGTTTTTCATTGTTCAGTACAAAGCATTTACAGCCAAAACTCCTAAGGTGAGAAATATTTGGTTTCCTACCTTTGTAAAGTTCGTATGAAGTCTTTGAAATCAAGGTTCTTATTGAGACTCTATTAAGAATATAAGCTGCTATATTTACTGCCTCAGCCCAAAGATATTTAGGTAGGTTGTTCTCACATAACATGGTCCTAGCCATTTTTTTTAATGTTCTGTTTTTCCTCTCTACAACTCCATTTTGCTGGGTGTTCTAGGTGTAGAAAAATTATGATCCAACCCCTTTTCATTGCAAAATTTTTCAAACTCATCATTCTCAAATTCTCCTCCAGGATCACTCTTTATGCTAACTATAGCTAGTCCTTTTTCATTTTCTACTTTCTTATAATAACTTAAGAATGCTTGTAGAGCATCATTCTTATGAGCAAGGAAGTATACCCAAGTATATCTAGAATAGTCATCAACTATTACAAAGCCATAAGATTTACCTCCTAAACTAGTTGTGCTTATTGGACCAAAAAGATCAATGTGCAACAATTCAAGAGGTCTAGATGTTGACATTATTTTCTTAGTCTTAAAGGATGTTCTAACTTGTTTTCCTAGTTGGCAAGCATCACATATCCTATCATTTTCAAATTTCAATTCCGACAGTCTGGCAACAAGATTTTTCTTTATTAATTTAGACATAGTATGCATGCTCACATGTCCTAATCTCCTGTGTCATAACCAGTTATCATTCTCAGCATTTGTAACAAGACATGCTTCACTATTCACATCAAGGTCTTCAAGAAAAATTACATACATGTTCTTCAACCTTTTTCCTATAAATGAGATTTTATTTGTACTCATATCAATCACTTCACACTTAGTTGAATCAAAATATACTTTAAATCCTTTATCACATAATTGACTAATACTTAGTAGATTATGCTTTAAGCCTTTAACTAGCAACACATGACTAATTTGAGTTTGGGAACTCTTACCAACCGTACTTATACCATGGATTCTGCCTTTTGAATCATCTCCAAAGGATACGGTTCCTCTCTTTTTCTTATCCAACTTAGCAAACAGCATTTCATGTCTTATCATGTGCCGTGAACAGCCACTATCTAAGTACCAAGGCTGTTTCTTCTTGAGTTGAGCTCTTGAACATGTCTCTTTTATGTCCAGCTCAACCTACAAAACAGAATTTCAGTTTTTCTTTATAGGTACCCATACTTTGATGGGTCCTTGAGTGTTAAATACTGCAAATGATCCCTTAGGAACCCAAAATTTCTTAACTTTCTGCACTTTTCTTTTCTTAAAACAGTCATATGACAAATGACCATGTTTACCACAATTATAACATCTAGGTAATGCTTTAGCTGAATATTTATTGTGGTATGCATCTCTTTTTGAAAATTCATTTTTCAAACATTTAAGAGCTGTGTTTTCATCAAGAGTTATTTGCAAGCTTCAGACTTGTTTTCCAGCTCTTGTTTTAAAAACTCAAATTCTGTTTTTGAGTGTTCTAACTCAACTTGCAAAATATTTCTTTGCTAAAAAACAAAGGTGAACTCTTGTTTGATTTGTTCCAAATCATTTTCAAGTAATGTAGCCTTTTTCTTCAATGATTTGTATTTTGAAAAAAGTTTTTCAAATTCATCATAAAGGCATTCATATTCATCCTGTAAATCATCATAAGAATTAATGTAGGGGGATGAGGGTACCTCTGTTTCATCCTCTTGTGCCATTAAACAGATGTTTGCTCTTTCCTCAGATTTTTCATGATCAGTTTCAGAGCTTGATGTGTCATTGTCTGACCATGCAACAGCCACCATTGCTTTCTTGGATCTCTTATTTTTCTTGGGGGTTTCATTTTTCAGCAATGGACACTTGGACTTGAAGTGACCAGGTTTCTTGCATTCGTATCAGATCATCTCCTCATTTTTGTTGGAGTCATTTTTGTTCTTTATTTTCCATGAAGCACCTTGGTTTTTCCTGAAATCTCTTCTAGTTAGCCTTCAATTTCTTCTGTTCATTAGTTTTTTGAATTTTCTTATAACTAGAGCTAATTCTTCATCATCATCACAAGAAAGCTCTTCCAACTCTTCTTCAAGGATGCTGACTTTAAGTGTAATGCTCTTTTTCTTTTCTTTTACTTCCCTTCGGTCTTCTTCTTCTTCTTCCTTAAGCTCTAGCTCATGAGTGAGAAGAGAACCATAAATCTCATCGAGAGTGATGATGTTTAGATCTTTAGCCTCTCTAATGGCAGTCACTTTTGGTTTTCAAGATTTTGGTAAGCATCTAAGAAGTCTCTTAACTAATTCATGTTCAGGGATAGGCTTGCCTAGCTGACTTAATTTATTTGTAATGTTTGTAAACCTATCAAACATGCTGGTGATGTCTTCACCAGGCTCCATTTTGAACATTTCATAACTATGTGTTAAGAAAGCAATTTTGGACTCATTTACTTGAGAAGTCCCTTCATGGATTATTTTAAGTTTTTCCCATACTTGTTTAGCTGTTGTACAGCTTGAGACTTTGTTAAATTCAGTGGGGGTCAAGGCACAATGTAATATGTTGATGGCCTTAAAGTTTATTTGAACTTTTTTAGTTTCAGCCTCAATCCATTTAGACCTTGGCTTGGGCATCAACTCATTTGTCACTACATTCACGGTTGAGGGCATAAAGGGTCCATCAGTTATGATGTCTCACATTTCATAATCTATAGCCCTAATATAGATTGACATTCTAGTGCTCCAATAAGGATAATTAGAGCCATCAAACAAAGGTGGCCTGTTTGTGGATTGTCCCTCAGCAACTATGGTTTTTTGTTGAGCCATTTGGATCTTTTCAAAAGATATTAAGCCTTAAAAATAGGGAACTAGCTCTGATACCAATTATTGGTCCTGTTAATATGTGCTAGAGGGGGGGTGAATAGCACAATTTAGCTCTTGACAAGGTGTGGAACTAATTTCTAGAACTCAAGAAATTAAAAACAGAGTAGAAGATGCACAACAATTTAGAGTGGTTCGGTCCAAGACCTACATCTACTACCTTGATTATCCAACCAAGGATTTTCCCAAGAATTCACTAAGAATTCGGTGAAATTCACAAGCTTTCACCAAGCTTTTACAATGGCTTTTCATAGGCTCAGCTAAAACCTTTACACTAGTTTTTCACGGGCTTAACTAAAACCCAAAGTGGTTTTCCAAGGCTTAACCACAACCTATAACATTCAAGCTTTCCTAAGCTTGAACAACCCCTTAGAGCGACTCCCTCACTCTAAGTATACAAGAAGAGAGGTTAAAGAAAGTGCCTATGATCAAAGTTGATCTAAATGGTACAAGATTGAGTGCTAAATACAATGGCAAAGAGTAGGCGTTTAAGTGTAGACAAGTGCAGCGAAGCTTTTCTAGTTTTTCAACTTTCTACAGCTCAAATATCATGCAAGGCTTTTAGAACTTATTTCTCATTGTTGGAAGACCTTTTTATACTTGGAGATGCAACTCTGATGGCAGTTTGACAGTTTATGGCCGTTGGAAACAATTGAGGATGAGTTCTAGCCGTTAATCTATCTTGTAGTGCTTTGGTTCAAATTACAGACAGGGAGTTCTTAGTCGACTAACTTGGTTGACTAAGTTGATTTTGTTTTTAGTTTGCAGATTCTGACAGAGGGTATTTAGTCGACTAACTTGGTTGACTAAAGTGGTTCTGTTTCTCAAACTCTTCAGCCTGCCATTTCTCTAATTTGAAATTTGGTCAACCAATGTTTTTCCTTGTTTCACCAACAAGCTTTCTCCTTGTTATTCAATTACATCTTGTTGATTTTATCCCTCTTTTTCTTTCAAAAATACTATTTGAAGAGTTAAGAGATTAATTTCATATATTAATTTCTTGTACACTCAAATAAAGGTATTAGACACAAATAAATGGGAATGTTTTATTATCATCAAAAACTAATGGAGCCAACACAAAGCAATGTAGCAACATTTAAGTCTGCGTGTGGTCCTATTAACTCAAATGCTACCAGTCCCACAATTACATTAAAAGAAAAAGTGGAAAATTTATCAAAAAACTTGGGTAAGATTCATGAGGAAATACGTGGGAAAATATGTGAAGAGATTAAGAATGCAATGGCAGAAAGCATGAGTGAATTTATGGCACATATAGAAACAAAGATCGTGACCAATGTGCTTTCAAAACCAGAAAATACGGGTACTTCAAGCTCGAATCTTGACAAGTGAGAAGGCAACATTTCATGATATGATGTCTCTTTTTCATTTCTAGCGTTAGATACTTTTTAGTATAGGTATTTAATAACACATTTAGGTTATGTGTTTGACATTTTTAGATTTTGTGTGTTTATGGTAATTTTTAATTATACGAAGCTCACTTTGAATTTTAGGTTTTAATGTGTGTTTATCTTATATATATTGAAAGTTAATTAATAATTTATTATCAAAATTTTAATTGGTAATTTTTTTGGGAAAAGCATTAGTAACAGAACATGCAATTGAAAATTAGTAACGGAAAATTTCGTTGGAAAAGCATTTCCAACGGAAAATTCCATTGCAAATTTCCAACAAAATTCCGTTGGAAATGCCTTTCGAACCAAAAAGTCTGTTGGAAATTTCCAACGGAATTTGGCTTTGGAAACACTTTTCCAATAGAATTATCCGTCGGAAACGCTTTCCAATGGAACTTTCTGTTGAAAATTTTCAACGAAATTATTCGTTAGAAAAGCATTTCAAGCAGAACTTTTTGTTGGAAATTTCCAACGGAATTTTCCGTTGGAACGAAAATTCCGTTAGAAATTTTCAATGAAATTCTGTAGGAAAAGCATTTCCACCTAAAATTTTGTTGAAAATTTCTAACGGGATGCTTGTGGGATAGCCCATGGATTAGCTCCTTCTTCCAACAGAAATTTTCGATGGATTTCCAACGGAAAGTATTACTGACGAGGCTTTTACTGACGAAATTTTCAACGAAAAATTTCGTTGAAAATCCATCAGAAAAACGTATTTCCCACTAAATTTTAGCTTTTTCCAACGAAAAATTTTGTCGAAAAAAACAAGTTTTTTGGTAGTGTATTTTATTTTAATTTATCGTATTTATAATTCATGTAACAAGATGTCATGTGCTAGAATTTAAGCCTAATCTCGTGTAGTCTTAAACTCCAAAAATAAGTTTAAATAAGACTTAAAACCCACAAAATAGTGAAAGCAAAAGAAATAATGATGAAGAGCAAGAGCTTTTGAGAAATAGAATACTTTGTATTTCTCTGAGGTGTGTTATAAATGAGTGCCCCCAATTTATAGGCTAATAGTCCCTTTATTAAATAAGATTAGATTAAAAGATAAGGATAAAATAAGATAAAATAAAGAGATAATGATAAGGGATTTAATTTGAAGAGATAATATTCAAATTAAATCCAAATCTTAGTCTAATATAATAAATCTACATCTAAACCTAGATATACATTAACAAATCCAAGAGTTCAAATTAGATTACACTATGTGGGGTTGGCCTATTGTCTAGTTTATCAAGGCTATCTGCCTTGTCTAGATTGCTTAGCATGCTTGGGCTGTTGTTTGTTGGGTTGCTTAGCTTGCTTGGATTGATTTGAACTCTTAGACTATGACATCTAGCCCCACTCATTTTAACAATGCCTTCGTTGTTAAGAAATGCACTTTTACATCACGGTTGTCCTCTCGCATGTCTTTGCTTCGAATGACCTCATTGTGTGCACTTTTGGCATTGACACACTTCTTTGGAATGTACCATCTCCTTGGGCACTTGTTTTGGACCAATCCTCCATTGCCTCTACCCCTTAGTCTCACAAATGCTAGGTTGGTTTTGATGTTTTTGTGCCTATGTCTTGGGCTTTTTGGCCTTTATTTGTGGCAGCTTACCATCACTGGTCTTGGTTTTCCTTAAACCATACGACATATCACTATTGTTTGTTTCTTCCTTTGGTGCAATACGACATTAGCCAAATTTAATGCGCTCCTTGGCTCCTTTACTGTGGATGATGACATTGCGGATGATGACACTTTTTGCCATTACACTGATCTTTCTCCTTTTCTGTGTGTAACACTAAGCTCCTTGAGTGTGATTGCTCATTAGGTCCCTCTATACACTGGTTGTAACTTTCGTTGCATGGATCTTCCTCATCTATCATAGTGGCCACGAGCTTTTATGCATCGGGCAATCCCTTGTCAAGTGCGTTTCCTCACACAAGAAATATTTGAGAGGCTTGATTTCCTAGCCCTTCCATTTAGTGGCTACCTTGGTTTGACGATGTGATGATTTTATGTCAATCTTTTCTTTTGACCCATTGTTTTTCTCTTCCCTACCATTGTCATTTTTCTTGGGCTTGAAAAAGAAAGGCCTGCTGTCAAGCTTGTGTAAATCCACTAATGATTTTGCCATGGCCATAGCCTTTGTGACATTCTGCGTACTTCTCCTTTGGAGTTCCAACTTGGCCTATGGTCTGAGCCTATCCATAAAAGAAAATAGTATTTCCTTTTCACCAAGATCATTAATTTGAAGTAACAACTCAAAGAATTGTTAACATATTCTCTTACCTTACGTTGTTTAGTAAGCCTCCTAAGTTTGCCATGCTCTTTATCATCTGTTTACTCAAGGTAAAATTGCTTCTAGAATTCCCTCTAAAACTCCACCTAAGTGTGGATGATTGTTCCCCCAAGTTTCTTATCGTACTTACATCTCCATCATAGCAAGACTATGTCCACGAAATACATGGTTGCAGAGTTAATCCATAGAGCATTCTCCATGATGCCTATGGCCTTGAAGTATTGCTCCAAGCTCCATAGGAAATTGTCCACCTCCTTGGCTTTTCTCTTACCTCAAAATTCCTTGGGCTTAGGCACCTTTAAACAAGTCCTTCATTGAGCGGCTAATGCACCACCTCTTGTGGTTGCCTTTAATGTGTCAAGCTTGTCCCCAACTCCCATACCTCTTGCCATAACAACTCGACCGACTTTTCCAATGCCGCATTTCGATGGTTAAACATCTCCATAGCTACTATCCTCATGTGCACTCCCACACCGCACATGGCAAATATCATGTGCACTCCCACACCGCACATGGCATATATCATCATGTGCACTCCCACATCGCACATGGCATATGTCATCAGTGTGTGCACTCCCACTCCGCACACCACCATCATCGTCATGTGCACTCCCACACTGCACACGCACGGTTATAGTTATCATTCAATATTACCTTTCAAGGCATAGCACACATAACAATATGCAACAAGAGTCTTTGCATAATAATACATTCCACATAATTCATTATTTTATTAATCATAGACATGGTTGCACAGTCTAGACATTCAAGGAAAATAATATTAATCATATTGCCACTAGTTTATAACATCTTAAAATTTCCAATGCATCACACACCACAATTCAATTTGCAATTCAACATATTATTTCAAACACGTAATTCATCACATTCTACGTTTAACAACATAGAAGAACCACTTGTGAAAGGCTTGTTCCGGCGCATAATTTTCTTAAAAGAGTCAACCAAGAATTTTCAAATACTTTATTCAAACACATGCACATTTGTTCAAAATAATTTAAATGCAAGTTCACTCACTTGTCTTTGTTGATTCTTTTGATCTACTCCAACTTCAACTAATGCTCCAAGTGGAGGTGTGGGGGTCTCGTTGGAACCTATCACACACAATAACATTACAACCAACCCAATTTGCATGAATATAAATCCACAGGCTGTTTCCTAAATCAACTTTACTAGTTTTTCCTAACTAGTTTTTCAATTACCATTTGACTAGTCAACGTAATACTAACTCCAACAAATTTCATAACACTTCTTTTATTACTTCCATTTTCCAACACTTTTATCATCCTTAAAATTCATAATTTCAAACTTAATTAATTCCCTTAGTGACATCTCACACCAACACAACGCCCTTTATTAAACTAGTCATCCATACCACTAGTTAAACCATGAATTACCACAGTTATTAATCATTTCTCCCGCCAACAATCTCCACCCATCAAAACAGCCCCTAATTCCCATTCTAAGTATTAATTTACTTGTAAATTTACAAAGCTAACATTCAAGTCATTAGCTAGCCATTTATTTGCACTATTCTAATCACACTAGTAATAAATAATCACATTTTCACCACAATATAACCATCAACAATAAAACAACCAATAGATCTAATTATTAGCTATCATTAACAAACTTAAAAATTAGCCTTAACTCATTACTCACCTTGGTGGACTCGTAGTTAATTTTCTTTGGTGAGGATTAAAATGGGAAGAATTCCTTCAAGAGTTTTCAAGCTAGTTTGAAGAGTTTCTCTCTCTTAGGGTTTGGTTGTGCTAAAAAATGGGGTTGAAAGTTGTGGGTTTGGTGCACAAGGAGATAAGAGAAGGAAGAAGTAAGAAAAGAAAGGAAAGGAAAAGAAAAAAAGGAAAACAAAATGAAAAAATTTTGATTTTCATGGTGTTGGAGGAAGAAGATGAAAAAGAAAAATGCCTTTTAGGGAGATAAGGATCAGCCATGGAAAAAGAAGAAAGGAGTCAAAGGTTCCTTTGGAAGCTTTGACCAAGTTAATGAATAAAATTACCATTTAGCCCTCCATGTTTCTCCCCTTTCTAATTTAGTCCTCACAACAATCTTTTAATTCTAATTTCTTCTATTTTTCTTCCTTTATACTTGTACAAATAAAATATAAAGTTTGCACTTTAACGCGGCATCACCATAATATTTAAATATATACTTACCCGCGCTAGCTTTATTTAATCAAGACACGCGAGCCCCACTAACGTCGTTTTTCTCCTAATTTCCCTCGTTTTTCTTCTCCCCAACTTAGATTGACCATATACTCCTCCTTCATGACTAATTTCGACATCAAATAAAATATTAATATTTTTATTTTATTTTATTAATAAAATATTATTTTATTTCAAGATTTTCCACTTGTCTCCTTGGAACCCAAAATGTCTTATTATGCCTCGATTCACTTTTTATCTTGCTAATTGATACTCAATAAAAATATTATTATTTAATTATTATTTCCTCGTATGCAGAATATTTTACTCTAGAATATTCCTTTTACCCACCACCGTTCTTTGACACTTAAATTCATGTCAATTAGCCCTTCTTCTTATCAATACGGTTATGTTGACTACTATACGAGGGTACGGAGTGTTATAGAGAATCTCACAATTATAACACTTTATAATTCTTTTTGCAAAGCATATATAATTTCTCGGACTTTATTTCATTTAGTCAACTATACAAGTCTTATGAAAATGAAGAATGCCTTTTATTAAATGTAAATGTTTAAATTACATATTTATCTCTAAACAACAAATTGACTTGCTTGAAGGGCATACATATACACTATCACTTATATGTATAAATGTTTATGTTTCTAAAATATAAGTAGTTTAATATTGTTAGAATTGAAAATATAATCAACTATAGCATATCAAGGTGAATAATACTAACACTCATATCAAAAAGTGATGATAAGTTAATTTTTTTGTCATTTCAATTAAGTTAATATTATATTGAAAGTAAAAATCTTTTTAAAAATTCGAGCATTCAGTTTAGTGTAGGTGAATGTGTCTTCTACTTCAAAATTTGGGTCTGAATCCCCTTCCCCCCATTTTATAAAGAAACTTCTTTTATAAAAGTAATTCATATAATTAAAAGTTTCTTATCTATAATATATTAATAATTAATAATTATAATTAATATGTAACTAAAAAAGTACCTATGCTACGTAGAAGGTTTCAAAAACTTTTTAAAAAACCATGTTAGAAATCATATAAAAAATTTAAGTCAATGGTTACTAAGGGATAATAATAGATTTTAATATCTTTTTTTCTGGCATAATGAATTTCGCTATTTGTTTATAATTAAGTGTATGTAAAAAGTGAAGGAATAAACTATGTTGAAATATATAGAAAAAGTATTCTTTACAAGATAGATACAAATTCTTACATAATGTAACAAAAATGTTGTCGATTCAATAATGACAATGATGTTGTTAAAAAAAACTTAGTATTGTAATCACTAGTAGCTACAACATAGAAATGAAGGTTTATTTTTTGCACAACATTCTACAAGATCTAAGTATTTTGTTACAATAGTCAAAATCTATTTAACAGCAAGCGTAATACAGTGCATAATGTAGAGCAAAAAATGAAACGCTCTTATTTACAAGATTTTGTCAAAAATGTAGATACTCAACATTGGTACAATGCAAATATATTGTATTTACGTATAGTATGTTGCCATGAAAATAAAGCAGACTCCAAGAACGTCACAATTAACTTTTATACAATATTGGAAACACAATATGGCATATAGCATCTAAGAAAAACAAACTACTACAAATTTTTGTAGCTTGTGAAAGCAGGTTTATTTTGTATATAGTAAGAACTACAATATAAGGGACATATTGTTTTAGAATTTGAAATAAAGAATTTAGATGTAAAGATTCGAATTGTAGGGAAATATCTCTCATTAGATGCTTCACCAAATATTTAGTTTTAAATGAGATTGTGCAGTAAATTGTATAAAAACATATTTGCTTATGAATGTACAATATTGTGTTAACACATAAATATGAACTTGTTGACAAATCATCACAATTCAAATAGAAATAAATATGCCACTACCAACCTAATGGTTTACAATTTAGAAACATAAATAAATAAAAGGTGTTGTAAGATTGTTGGATTATAATATAGAATAATAAGATATTCATACTTAGCTATCCTACAAACCAAAGGGCATATCATTAAAAAATTCAAATAGAAATAGATATGCCAATGCCAACCATAATGATTTACAACTTAAAAACATAAAACATTCATACCTAGCTATCGTACGAACCAAAGGGAGAAGAAATTAACATAGAATTCTAGATATGTTGGGTCTTCAACCTCAATTTGATCCCCAGCTCTTAGAAGTGCATCTACATCCCTATTGTTTGCAAGAGAAAAAGAAACATATCTAACAATTCCACCAATAGGATAACCTATTGTACCCACAGCTCATGTTGTCTGTATTAATAGCTGCCATAAATCCTCCACTCAAGACATTTTTTTACTCTATATGCAAATCCAAACAAGAAAATTGGACTCATTAATAGATTTTAAATAAAACAATTTACAAATAAGTAAAGCATGCAAGTGAACTGAAAAGCTATCTTAGCAGATAGGTAAGATGTGTTAGTCACACAACAACATCAAAGTAAAGAATATTAGTTGCCAGCCTCATTTGTCGGGTGTGGATAAATAGTAAATCAAATAATTAGTGCATACTATGAAACTTTGTTCCTTATGTGAGGTGAATTGAAGACCTAAACCATTTAAAGTTTTTAATTATTGGATTGATGAAGATAGGTTACATAGGTTAATTGTAGAGAATTGGGAGAAAGATAATTCAGGGGATGGAGTGAGTCCAAACATTTAGGTGAAATTATGAAATCTTAGAATGAGTCTAAAAAAATGGCAAAGATAGAATTGTGGGTGTTGCAGAAAAGGATTAGAAAAATTGAGGAGGAATTACATGAGTTAAATGATTTGTGGTAATTAGTGAGTGCAAATTTTGACACAAAAGAAGTAGTGCTTTTGAAGAATTTAGAGTTGTGGGATATGTATCGAAAGGAAAATAGAGCTTGGAAATAGGAATCGAGGACTAAATAGGTGACTTAGGGAGATCGTAATACTAATACTTTCATGTAGTATAGAAATGACTCGATAATATTAGTAGTTTGATAATTAAACTAAAGATTATTAAGAAGGAGATAAAGAGACAATTTTTGAAAGTGTAGAAGAATAAGCCAATAGTTTAGGTCCTAGATTTAACATGTGAGTTCTAGATGATTTCCAATGAACCAAAGTTGATGATTGAGGGTCTTCATTTTGAACAAGAAGTGTGGGGCACAATATGTAGTTATGATGGGGATAAAGCTCTTAAATTTGATGGATTAATTTGAATTTTGTTTAAGTCATTGGTCAATGATTAATAAAGATGTATTGTAGTTTATGGGGGACTTTTTAAAAGTTGGTAAGCTTGGTAAAGGGTAAATTCATCTTTTATCACATTAGTCCCAAAAGTAACTAATCTAAGGTTGATTAATGAATTTCACCCTATTAGTCTTGTGGGAAGTATACATAAGATTATGTTGAAATTGCTTGCTAACAGGCTACGGTTGGTACTTGGGGATCACCGATTTGCTTGTATTTGAGGTAAGCAAATTATTAATTGTACATTAATAGCTAATGAGATGATTAATCTAGCTAAAAAGTGTTTGAATGGGGGTCTGATTCTTAAGGTAGACTTTGAGAAGGCATATGATTATGTTAACTGGGAGTTTTTGGATTTGGTCATGAAAAAGATAGGCTTCAAAGATATATAGGGAAGTTGGATACAAGAGTGTGTCACCATTGCTAATGTTTCAGTATTAGTTAATGGATCATCGACTACTCTAATTCCTTTAAAGTGGGGTGAAGACAAGATTGCCAACTTTTCCCTTTTTTATTTAATATGGTTGTTGACGCTTTGAGTGCCTTTTAAATTTGGGTAGAGGAGGTGAAACTTTGTCAGGGGTTTCTAATAAAAGATAGTGGGAGAAAGATTACTTATTTACAGTTTGTGAATAATACGATGCTTTTTTTTAGAGTGAGGTTGGAGGACCTTGTTAACATTAAGAGGGTAATTAGATGTTTTTATATGGTAGTTAATATGAAAATAAATTTTTTAAGAGTTGTTTGCATGGAGTTGGTGTCAATAATGATGTTTTTGTTGATTTGGTAGGAGTTATTAAATGTAGAGTTGGAGAACTTCAAACAACATATTTGAGTCTTCCTGTTGGAGCTAACCCTAGACCTATCGAGACTTGAAAATCAGTCTTAGATAGAGTAGAGGCTAGACTTGCGAGTTGTAAGTCCAAGTTATTATCTATAAGAGGAAGAGTTACAATTTTGAGATTTGTTTTTTCTAGTTTGCCATTGTACTATATGCCACTATTTGAAATTTCACAAGAGGTGATTATGGAAATTAAAAACATTGAGAGGAGATTCTTATCGAATGAAGGAGGCTTAAAAAATAAGATGCACTTGGTGGATTAGGGTACTGTGTATAACTACCATAAGAATAGTCGGCTTTGGTTACTTAGTTGGGAACTTAAAAATAGACCTTTATTATGTAAATGGATATGAAAATATTGGCATGACAAAGGCTCCTTGTGGAGGGAGTTCATTGATGGGAGATAAGAGGTGACTCCACAACATTGTTTCTTAATCATACAGTCAATAGAAATTGCTCTATGATGTGAAGTGACGTTATTAGCCCTTATGCCTTACAAACAAATTTTTTATGCAGGTTTCATCAAGCTTTGTTGTAATTGTTGGGAATGAGGAAACGATCTCTTTTTGGAATGATGAGTGGATTGAGGGGTTCACATTAAGAGAAAGTTTTCCTAAGATGTATGCTTTAGCAGTAAAAAAAAAAAAACGAGGGTGTGTGAATATGGGGAATGGTTTGAGAATGAGTAGGTATAGAATATTAAGTTAAGAAAAAGAGTTTTTGGGTGGGAGATGAGTCAGAGAGATCAACTTTATAGTTTACTTAGTAAGTGTCCTTTGGATACGAGCCTCACTGATAAATTGGTATGGAAGCATGAAATTAATAAGAAATTCTCTATAGGCTTTTTTATAGGTCAGTTATGAATAAGGTTACTGAGATTGATGAAGTATGGAAGTTAGTTTGGCGAGGATTAGTTCCACATAAAGTAAAGGTTTTTACTTGGCAAATTATGCATGGTAGAGTGGCGGTCACGAGTGAACCTTTTAGGAGATGGTTAATAAATAGTACTATGGGTATATGCGGTATTTGTAATGTTGAGTTAGAGATTGTTGGGCATTTACTTAGAAGCTGTGGCATTTGTGGTTAAATTTATAAGGTGCCCAGTGCTATACTTTTGGGGATTTTAGGGCTTTTATACCTGCTTGGAAAAGAATTGTAATTAAAGAGCATACTAGAGAGGTTTTGGATTTTTTTTTTTTTGTTATCCATTGGTCTATGTGGTTGTTTAGGAATGGGATTGTATTTAAAGGGAAGCATTCAGTTTTAGATTAAGTAAAGATTCGTATAGCTACTTAAGCTCGAGATAAATGGCCTAGAATTTCTAGTTCCATTCTTGATATCCTACTTGCTCCAAATAATGTTAAAATCCTAGTAAGTGTCCTAAATTAGTTGCTATAGGGGATTAGGTTGCACCTTCAGAGAAGTGGTTGAAATTTAATGTTGATGGGGTTGCTATGTCAAGCCCGACCTTATAAAGTACTTGCCATGTCCTTCATGTGATTGACAATATGCTTGCATACTTGGAAAGCCCTGAAAAATCGTCAAAAGTCGATTTTGTACCAAATGGTACTATTAAGTTGAATTAAGCCTCGAACTAGTCTAAATAGAGATTTTAAGATGAAATTGAGAATTTTAAAACTCTAGAATGACTTAAAATGATGATTTAGAGTTCGAGGGCTGAATTGGAGTCAATTTGGAATTTTCATATTCTAGGGGCAAAATGGTAATTTTGTCACCTGAGGACAAAATGAGAATTTTTAGAAAAGATTTTGATCACATTTGACTCATTGGAGTATGATTTGAGTTTGAGAGGTGAAAAATTTAAATTTTGACATTTTTAGAGTCCTAGGGGTAAAACGATAATTTTACGAGTTTACGGGGGTAAAGTTGGAATTTTGGAATTTTACACCACCTAACACTTGTCATGCCCATGGATTTCAGCCATTAACATTTTACATTGTGGATAATTGAAACATTTTATGTGGTGGAGAGAGATTGCTTAATGGATAAGTATTACACATGGACCAATGGAAACATGCCATGTGTCAAGCTTGGATTATTCTAGTATTTCCTTGTAAAATCTATTTAAAACTCTCTTAGTCTCACCCATATGGCTGGCCAAAGCATAAAGTGAAGAGTAAAGGAAAGAACACAAACCGTAGGTGAGAAAATTGAAGAAAAATTGTGGGATTTCAAGAGATTAAGCTAATAAAGGTAAAATTTTATGATTTTATCTTGTGATTTACACTACCCATGCTTTCTTTTTCATTTTCCATGCTCAGAACTCAAGTTTGCATGATGAACCCATCCTGGCCGAATTTGAGAGGAGAGGTTTTGAGCATTGATTTTGCTAGATTTGAAGCTAATTAAGTGTTTTTGGTTGGTTGGTAATGGAAAGTATAAAAATCTAGCTAAGAATCACTTTGTTCTTCACAAACCCACAAGAGGCAGAATTTTCTAGGGAGGATATTGAGGCTGAAATTGATGATATTTCATGATATTTTGGTGGTATTTAATGATTGGTGAGGCTAGAAATTTAATGGGAAATTTTGGCATGAAAATATGAATTTTTACCTAATGTATAGACATGTGCAATTTATGGTTCGGACTGATAAATTGAATCATATTCATAGTCATTGAGGTATTTTAAGTATAATTGGAGTGTAGAAAGTGAAAGAAATCGATTTGGAGTTAAATTGGAGGTTTTAGCCAATTACATCGAGAATAGTGCGAATTAGGTCGAATACCGTATTTAAACGGCTATTCGGACATTTTCCATTACATTTCGTGCATTCATATAGATTTATAGAGCCTAAAATAGTTTATGCTAAATTGACACAATTTATTGAAATTCGTGTCACGTATGATGTATAAGTGGTGAGCCCTCTAACAAGGGTAAAGAGATTGTGCTCGAAGATCGAGAATAGGAGTATATCAAACTCCTAATCTTGTGAGTAACCTTACTATCGTCTTAATTATCTAAAGTGATTTTTATCCGATTTTGTGATTTTATGGAAAATGAGTTAAATGGTAAATCTTTGTGTTTTGTAATTAAAATGTGATTTAATGAAATGATTTTATAACATTATCTTGAAATGAAATGATGGTTTGGAAAATAGAGTAATTGGATACTGTTTTCATGTGTTGTAAATTTATGGTTTGAATCGAATGGCTTATGACAATATTTGCATGAATGACTGAATTGATATTTGTGTTGAAATATATGAACTGTGTATTTAGCCTTGAAAGGTTGTGAATTACAATAATTGCCATATCATGTTATTGAATTTTATTGATTGGTGGGATAATTATTAGCTTGTTGCAGTGGGTGGGTTTCCGTGCACCAGCCTATTAGAGGGGCACGGTAAATCCCGTTATATCTTACCTCAGTATGAGAGGCGCGAGTGGATAACTCCTGAGGTTAACACTTTTAGAGTTCACTTCACGTCAAACCACCACGTGAGGGGGAACTCGGCTAAGGCCAAGGAACGACTATGTTTTCAAAATAAAAACATGATTTATGCGTACATAACTTTTTAACAGCCTTGGTGGACTTGGTTTGGGATAGCCCTCGGCCAAGGTATCCCTGATGACTGAGTATGATAATGATTTTGGCACGAGCCAAAGTTTTAAGAAATTCATAAGCCATGTTAATTACTCGATTTATATGAATTGATTTTATTTAGTTGAAACAAGTTGAAAGGTGATGAATTTTAGTATGTTAAATTGTTTTATCTGTCTCATTTACTCGACTTTAGATGGTTTAGATGGTATCTGTTTAGTCACTGAGATTTTATAATCTCACCACCCTCCTTTTCAATCATTTCAGGCTCGAGGTAGCCTGTGGATAGCAGATATCGTCAAGGATTATAGTTGGCTTTACTACTCCAAAAACTGTAGGTTTACTGCTTTTATGCACTTTTGTTCCTTATGGGCCCACGAGTCACTGTAAAGTAAATTTCATATCCCAGTTATCTGTATTATAGTACGTATGAATTTATTTAGCTTTTACATTAGTAAAATTATTTACCGATGACTCAATAAATATTATTTTACAAGAAATTAGAATATTTTATTAAATATTTTTATTTTATTCAAATAGTTGCAATATCATTTTTAATAAATGTTTTAGCAACCAAATTTATTTTAAATCATGAAATATGTGTTTTCCACTCATCTACTACATTTTTAGTCGAGTTCGAAAAATTTTAAGGAAAAATGACGAAAACGCCCATGTGAGGCGAAAATTATTTTTCCACAGTTTTGAAAGGGAAAAAGCTTAAAATTCTTTAAAAACGAGGTTTTGGCGATGATTACTCACGGGAGATGAAAAAAAATGGTACTAAAGCCTTGCGGGGTTCCGGTTGGTATTACGGGTAATGAATGTCTACCGGGACGTCGTGACAGTTGTCACGGGCTCGAGGGGAGTACCGGGTCATGACATGCTAAGGGGAATTTAAGTGAGGTGGGTACTAGTGGGGTTCTAAGAAATGAGTTGGCTGAAATTAAAAGTATGTTTTCAAAATCTATAGAAGTGCATGATGCAAACTAAATAGGACTTAAAGTAGTACATGAAGCTTTTAAAATTTTGTATATCTCTAAGTGGTTGTCTACTCATTCCTTGTTAATTGAAAGTGATTCTACCAATACTATGAAGTGGGTTAATGACTCGAGTAGTGCACCATGGAAGTTTAGGAATTGGTTACTCAAAATTGAGTCTTTCGAAAGGAAGACATGAAATTGGGAAATTATACATACCTTGAGAAGTGCAAATGGAATTTGTCACGACCCGAAACTCCCATCGGGCCCGTGACAATCGCCGTGACGTCTTGATAGGCACTCATTATCCCGAATGCCGATTGAAACCCCGCAAGGTTTAGCATCAGCTTCCACATCTCCCTGGTGAGCGACAGTTATTAAATCTCGCATTTCAAGAAATCATAAGTCGTTTCCAAATCAAAACAATAAAATATTATTTTCTGGCTCACAGTGGTATTTTCATCATTTTTCTTCAAAAACACCGAAACCCGTCAAAAACATGGTGTAAAAGATAAATATATTCAGACGTACTTTAAATCAGATAACTGAAGTATAAAATTACTTTTACAGTGACACGTGGGCCCCCAACTGACCAAAAAGGTATAGGGCTACGAACCCTTACTTTCTAGGATGCAACTCCGAGATTAATTCTCGTCTTAATAAACTATCAACAAACTGTCCTGAGCCTAAAAAATGGATAGGAAGAGGGGTGAGATTATGATTACATAATCCCAGTGAGTAAACGGACACCATCTAAACTATCTAAAGGTGAGTAAAGGGAGACAATTAAAAATAATTCATTTCAGCAAATTTTTCACAACACACATATTCGTTTTAACCAAATAATCAATATGGCTCGTGAAAACTTGGCTCATGCCAAATCCTGTACTCAGGGACACCTAGACCAGGGGTATCCAACCGAGACCGCCAAGGTTGTGAAAAATTTTATATAATCATAAAACTTGTTTTTATTTAAAAAAAAAACAGTCGTTCCTTGGCGTTGATTGAGTCTCACTTCACATGGTGGTTAACGTGAAGTGCACTCAAAAAGCCCACCTCAAGAGATACCCTACGTGCCTCTACGACCGAGGTGAGAATATAAAGGAGTTTGCCGTGCCCTTCTAATAGGCTAGTCCACAGAACCCCGCCACTGCAGTAGCTAATCTTTAATCCACCAATTGATCAAATCTCGATGGCATAGCATGGCAATTAAATTACTAACCAATTTATCAAGGCAAAACAGACAGTTCATATTTTTCAACACAAGTATAAATTCAGCCAATTATGCCAATTTATCACAAGCCATTTAATTCAAATCATAATTTACAATAAATCACATGGTCTCCAATTACTCAAAATTTCAAATCCAACATTCTATTTTCAAATCAATTTATAAAAAATTCAATTTATTTTATAATTCTATTTATTTTATAAATTCATATTTTTCTCATAAAATAAGAAATTCATCATTTAAAATAATTTTCACAAATCCCAAAATTGAATAAAAACTACTCTAGATAATTCAGACGCTAATAGGTTTTCTCACAGTTTTAGGAGTCGATGTACTCCTAATCCCAGTCTCTAAGCACAATCTCTGTACTTTTACCAGTGTAATTTACTCATCACCTATCCACAGTGTACAATACATAATTCACCACATCAATGCTTGACCATTATAAAATCAATTCAGGGTCAGTGTATATGCATGGTATGATATGCAACTTATCCGACTGCCGCTTAAATGCGGTGCTGACCTAATTCGGCCTATTACCCGATTAAATGACAATTGTGTCCGATTTGGCTCCAAATTGCTACATTTCATTTCTAATACTTCAATTCACTAAATACAATTCCAATAATCTAAAATTCAGCCTAACAACCCTCACAATTTTTCTTGAAAATTTTGACCATTGTGGTGCACTATCACTAAAAATTTTTCCATTCCATTTTCTCACCATAAATCATCATTTCATCAATTTTTCAACCAATTCAC
This sequence comes from Theobroma cacao, assembly GCF_053813885.1. NCBI lineage: Eukaryota > Viridiplantae > Streptophyta > Magnoliopsida > Malvales > Malvaceae > Theobroma > Theobroma cacao. Next base: position 34,139,030 of record NC_142647.1, on the reverse strand, counting down.
TTGATCACAAAATCAATTCATTACTTCTACACTTCACATAGGGTTCGACCATTGAAGGTTCATGGGAAAAATGGATTCTTTTCTTGTTGTTTTGTTTCTAAACATGCTTAACTAACTAAAAACACTAGCATAACTTAGAATCAAATCAATCTAACATCATTCTGTCTCCATACCCATTCCAACCAGCCATGAATTCATCATGAAAACATATAATTTAACAATGGAAATTAAGGGAAAATGCACGGGTAAGGTAAATCACTAGCAAAATCAAAGAAATTTTACCTTTGCTTTATCAAATCCTTGAATTCCAACACTTTCTCTTTGATTTTTCCCACCTAGGGTTTGTTCTTCCTTGGTTTCTCTTCTCTTCTGGTTTGGCTGATCACTATGGGAGAAATGGGCTGATTTTTTTGCCTTTTTATAAAGAAATAATAAAATAATATAAACATGACACATAGCATTTCCTTATTAGTTCAAATGTTAAATATTTGACTTTTAATTCTTTAATTCTCCACCACACATTTCTCATGTTTATCCATTTCCATGGTGAATAAAATCTCTTGATCGTGACAAGTGTCGGGGGTAAAAATTTACCAATTTGCCCCCGGGGTGGCAAAATTACCAATTCACCCCTATACTCTAAATTATATCGGAATTAAAATTTTTCACTTTTAAACCTCAAATCATACTCCAATAAATCAAATGGGGCAAAAAAATCTTTTCTAAATATTCTCATTTTGTCCCCAAGTGGCAAATGACCATTTTACCCCTAGATAGTGAAAATTTTGGTTTGACTCCAAATTGATCCTCAAACTCCGAATTACCATTTTGAGTCATCCCTGAACTATGAAACTCTTAATTTCATCTTAAAATTTCTATTTGAACTAGTTCGAGACTTAATCGACTTAATGGTACCATTAGGGGCAATATCGTCTTTTAACGATTCCTCGAACTTCCTAAATATGCAAACATTCTATTAAGCATGTAAATGACGTCGTAATTATTTTATAGAATAGGGTTTGACAACACTACCCCCTTTAAAATAAAATTTTGTCCTCAAAATTTCACTTATCAAACTCAAAGAAAAGGTGAGGTATTTTCTTCTATTATTTCGACATACTTCTTGTTTATCTCACAGGTATAAAATATCAATCTTCTTAATCATATTAATCCATCTCGTACAGCTTAACCATGCTATAGATCATATTTCCTTGATATTATCTCGACTATTTTCTAGAGTCTCTTATGTTCACATAGTTCAATTTCTAATAAACTTTCTTGTCATTGTACTACCTACATCACTCATCATAAATTAAGTTTGAATCTTAATTCACTAAAAATCATTCTTCATTTTAGTTGATTACAACATTAACCCCACATATGTGTATATGCCTTATAATCCCATTTATGCTTCCAAGATTTACCTTGATTTGATCATTGAATACGATGCAGTATCACAATTCCTCAGAGTCATCCCTTTGTCCTTAATCATCTTTCATGCCTCTATATTGCTTTGTATCCCATCCTCATACTTATGTGCCATGTCAGTCATGAGTCTAACTTGACTATATAGCCATTTGCTCCTTAAGCTTTAATGTTTTCTCATTGCGAAAAGTCTTTCAAATTTATCACATCAGAGTATTCATAAGGTGGATACATATTCATATTTTATAGTTCAAGGTCTAACGCAGCGAACACTATCTCATCATTAAAGTTCTACCCTTATCTATCGATCATAGCTCCCTTGCACACTTACCTATACATTCCTGGGTTACCTACAAGCCACTCATGGCCATCCAACTTTTGCCCTCTTATAGTAAGTCAAACTAATATATTCTTTTATGCTTTTCCATACGCTTCCTTAATAAAGTTCTACTCTTTCATACGAATATAACATCATTCTTCCTTAACCAATTTACAAATTGTACTTGAAATTGCAAGACTTAAAACTAGATTCTCCTCAAGTACTTTTCAATATTAATACTAATATCACTCTCAACTTATAGCTTCCTTTTTATAATCACATAACTTAGTGCTTGCTTTTACAAGATCCACGGCAGAACTTCTCTTGAGTATTTCCTTAGGGATATCTATCTTAAACTTATGTCTCACAACATGTGATCACTTAACCCGTAACTTAGCCATTTATGTGGCATTCTCTTCGAGGCCCACCCATGTGGCCTCCCCATCCGGGGCCTACTCCAAGGTATTATTATATTTGTATCGATCCCCTTGGCTTCCTGACCTTACAAGACCGTATACACCAAGTATCGAACCCCAGACCTTTTACTTCCCTTGAAGGGAACGCCTTTAACCATTTCAGCTTTAACTCATTCATATCGATACCTTCTAAAACCTTAAAACTCTAATTACCAAAACTTAGAATCAAGTTCAATGACCTTAGGTCAACTCGTGAATTCAACTTCACATCTGTCTCATTTTATTCATGCGTCCTAGACATGAAGTGTTTTTAGCACTGCGACACGGTGGCTATTGGAGTTTACTTGATCAATGTTATTCATCTATATTTAAGGTTACTATACTAATCATTCTCAACCCGTTTGGTTTCCCTTCAAGCTTACGTCACAATTTTCATAACCATTTATATCCTCTTGTGCTTATCACATATAATAAGAAAAATAGATATTTTCAAATTCATCTCATCCTATTCAATCTAACCTAACTTAACCTAACTCAGGGCCACGTAGTGTTAGTGTGGATTTCTTAAAACAACTTTAAAATCGAAAACTTTAAAATCTAAAGCTTTAAAATCAAAATCTCTGATCTTTAAACCATACTCTGATACCAACTGAATTGTCATGACTCGGAACTACCATCGGGCCCGTGACAACCGTCGCGACGTCTCGATAGGCACTCATTACCCCAAATGCCGATTGAAATCCCGTAAGACTTAGCATCAACTTCTGCATCTCCTTGGTGAGCGACAGTTATTAAATCTCGCATTTCAAGAAATCATAAGTCGTTTCCAAATCAAAACAATAAAATATTATTTTCTGGCTCATAGGGGCATTTTCATCATTTTTTTTCAAAAACACCGAAACCCACCAAAAACATGGTGTAAAAGATAAATATGTTCATAAATACTTTAAATCAGATAACTAAAGTATAAAATTACTTTTACAGTGACACGTGGGCCCCCAACTGACCAAGAAGGTGTAGGGCTACGAACCCTTGCTTTATAAGATGCAACTCCGAGATTAATTCTCGTCTTAACAAACTATCAACAAACTGTCATGAGTCTGAAAAATGGATAGGAAGAGGGGTGAGATTATGATTACATAATCCCAGTGAGTAAACAGACACTATCTAAACTATCTAAAGGAGAGTAACGAGAGACAATTAAAAATAATTCATTTCAGCAAAATTTTCACAACACGAATATTCGTTTCAACCAAATAATCAATATGGCTCGTGAAAACTTGGCTCATGCCAAATCTTGTACTCAGGGACACCTAGACTAGGGGTATCCAACCGAGTCTGCCAAGGCTGTGAAAAATTTTATATAATCATAAAACTTGTTTTTATTTAAAAAAAAAAAGTAACCGTTCCTTGGCGTTGACTGAGTCTCACTTCACATGGTGGTTAACATGAAGTGCACTCAAAAAGCTCACCTCAGGAGATACCCTACGCGCCTCTACGACCGAGGTGAGAATATAAAGGAGTTTACCGTGCCCCTCTAATAGGCTGGTCCACGGAACCCCGCCACTGCAGTAGCTAATCTTTAATCCACCAATTGATCAAATCTCGATAGCATACCATGGCAATTACATTACTAACCAATTTATCAAGGCAAAACAGACAGTTCATATTTTTCAACACAAGTATAAATTCAGCCAATCATGCCAATTTATCACAAGCCATTTAATTCAAATCATAATTTACAATAAATCACATGGTCTCCAATTACTCAAATTTTCAAATCCAACATTCTATTTTCAAATCAATTTATAAAAAAATTAATTTATTTTATAATTCCATTTATTTTATAAATTCATATTTTTCTCATAAAACAAGAAATTCATCATTTAAAATAATTTTCACAAATCACAAAATTGAATAAAAACTACTCTAGATAATTCAGACGATAATAGGTTTACTCATAGTTCTAGGAGTCGATGTATTCTAATCCCAGTCTCCAAGCACAATCTCTGTACTTTTACTAGTGTAATTTACTCACCACCTATCCACAATGTACAATACATAATTCATCACATCAATGCTTAACCATTATAAAATTAATTCAGGCTCGGTGTATATGCATGATATGATATGCAACTTATCCGACTACCGCTTAAATGCGGTGCTAACCTAATTCGGCCTATTACCCGATTAAATAACAATTGTGTCCGATTTGGCTCCAAATTGCTCCATTTCATTTCTAATACTTCAATTCACTAAATACAATTCCAATAATCTAAAATTCAGTCTAACAACCCTCACAATTCTTCTTAAAAATTTCGACCATTGTGGTGCACTATCACTAAAAATTTTTCCATTCCATTTTCTCACCATAAATCATCATTTCATCAATTTTTCAACCAATTCACTTGATCACAAAATCAATTCATTACTTCTACACTTCACATAGGGTTCGTCCATTGAAGGTTCATGGGGAAAATGGATTCTTTTCTTGTTGTTTTGTTTCTAAACATGCTTAACTAATTAAAAACACTAGCATAACTTAGAATCAAATCAATCTGACATCATTCTCTCTCCATACCCATTCCAACCAGCCATGAATTCATCATGAAAACATATCATTTAACCATAGAAATTAAGGGAAAATGCATGGGTAAGGTAAATCACTAGCAAAATCAAAGAAATTTTACCTTTGCTTGATCAAATCCTTGAATTCCAACACTTTCTCTTTGATTTTTCCCACTTAGGTTTTGTTCTTCCTTGGTTTCTCTTCTCTTCTGGTTTGGCTGATCACTATGGGAGAAATGGGCTGATTTTTTTACCTTTTTATAAAGAAATAATAAAATAATATAAACATGACACATGGCATTTCCTTATTGGTTCAAATTTTAAATATTTGACTTCTAATTCTTTAATTCTCCACCACACATTTCTCATGTTTATCCATTTTCATGATGAATAAAATCCTTTAATCTTGACAAGTGTCGGGGGTGAAAATTTACCAATTTGCCCCTGGGATGGCAAAATTACCAATTCGCCCCTATACTCCAAATTATATCGAAATTAAAATTTTTCACTTATAAACCTCAAATTATACTCCAATAAGTCAAATGGGGAAAAAAAATCTTTTCTAAATATTTCCATTTTGTCCCCAAGTGGCAAATGACTATTTTACCCCTAGATAGTGAAAATTTTGGTTTGACTCGAAATTTATCCTCGAACTCCGAATTACCATTTTGAGTCATCCTTGAACTGTGAAACTCTTAATTTCACCTTAAAATTCCTATTTGAACTAGTTCGAGGCTTAATCGACTTAATGGTACCATTAGGGGCAATATCTTCTTTTAACGATTTCTCGAACTTCGTTAATATGCAAACATTCTATTGAGCATGTAAATGATGTCGTAATTATTTTATAGAATAAGGTTTGACAGAATTGTTGACCAATTGGCTAAAGATGGGGTATTGAGGGAGAATGAGTTCATTTCTATTGTTCCTTAATGCTAGTTATTTTGTCATATCTTATTTGACTCGAGTAATGATAGAGAAGAGTTTTGGGTTCCTACAAAACTAATTCCATTCATGTAGCATTGATAAAGGAACATGATAGCATTGGTGTCACGACCTAAATTTTGACTCATGACTTGCGCAAGGGCCCAATAGGCATAGCCCACTAAGCCCAAGCAAGCCAATTTATGAAATTCTATTTCATCATTCCCACCATTATTTCTAACCATAAATCTTTATCTCAACTATGCGTATTTCGATAATAAACAAGGCAACCAAATATTTATATTTGTACTAATCCAAAATACTGTCATTCATTGCCATCTCATAATTGCATCATCATATCACATATACATCTATTGTTTGTAGCCTAAATCTTAGCGATTTACATCAAGTGTAAATACACATGCAAAATTCTTGAGAACCAGCGGAGTGACTTAGGTGAGCGCATAGCTACTGAATGCCATATACCTACCAAGGGGTGAATACGAGTGGTCTCCTTAATCTTGGTCCCAACTAGCTACGAATCTGAAAACATGCAATTTAAAAGAGTGAGTATAAACTCAGTGAGTGAACATAAGAAGGGAACAAGCAACGATAAGGAACATTTTAGAAAACATGATGCACTTACGATAAAACCATGCAATTTAGTCTAATTTTTGGTTAAAACCCCTCGTTCCAAACTTTGAGTGCTTAATCCCTTAATGTTACAAGATCCATGATAAACCATGAAGATGAATAGAATGAAAATTTCAGCAATGACCAAGCAAGACAAGCAAACAGAGGGTTGTCTAATTGCAGTGAAAAGGCATTCTTAGTTTGCATATATTTCAATTTTTCAAGCATATCTCTCACTACAAAAGTCCAATTGACATTATTTTTAGGTCATTAGAAAGATAAGAGACTGGGATACAACTTTGATGTTTACCACTTTGCCCAGTTCTGATCGAAATGTGGTCAAAATCTTTGTCGAAGTAAAACCACTGCACCAAAATTCGGGAACCACTCGAGAGTTTCTTGCTGTAGTGAGAATCCATTTTCGCTGCAGCAAAATTCAAAGCATGGATTAAGGCTGCCTACCCAAGAGTTTCTCGCTGTAGTGAAAATGAATCTCGCTGTAGCGAGAAACAGAGCAATTTAGTTAAAGGGATCTTGTTACATCAAAAAGCCATTTCCTTGCTGAAATGAAAAGCAATTTGGGAGAAATTAACAATGCCAACGTACAGCCCAATCACAAATATTTTCATAAACGTTCAATAACATATATATATATATACATACATCATCATGCATATCACTGTCGCCTCACCCAGCTCATGTGCAACCCCCACATCGCCCACAATTAATGCCATTATGTGCAACCCCCACATCGTGCACAACAATGTCATCCTCCACACTCCCACACCCTATCATCACTAGCATGTGCATCACCCACATCGTGCACATGCACGGTTATATTCATTACACAATATTATCTACCAATATATAATACATACATATATATATATATATATATATCAACATATAAAGGGATTTTGCAAATTCATTGCAATCACATTTCACAACGTAAAAACGTTTCGTCAAAGACTTGTTCCAATATGCATTTTGAAGAAAAGATAATTTAAACCATTCAAGTGATTCGTTCAAACGTATATGCATCTACCCAAAGCATTTTAGTGCAAGTTCACTCACCAGTATTTGTTAAATCTTTACCCAACTTCAACTTCCTTTAATGGTCCAAATAGGGTGGTGGGGCTTCGTTGGAACCTATCATCACAATAGCATCATAATTAACTCAATTCACATAACTATAAATTCTAAAAGCTATCTCTTAACTAGTTTCCAATTGCCATTAAGTGGCTATCTATTTTCACTATCTTAATCACTCTAAAATGAATAAACAACCTTAACTACAAAACACTCATAAGTCTAATCACTAGCCATTCTCAACACTTAAAAATCAACTCTACTTCATTACTCACCTTAGTAGCTTTATAATTGAATCCCTTTCTAAGAGTTTTCAAGTTATTGTATAAGCTCTCTCTTTCTCTCTCTAAAACACCTAGCTAGTGAGAGAAAGTATAAGAGTAAGACTTTTGAGGGTTTTTAAGGTGAAAGAGTAAAAGAGTATGAAAAACTCTATAACAAGGTGTGTAGAAGCATGAAATTTGAGGTTAATTTGGGAGGGTGATGGAAGCTTTAAGAGAAGCTTTTGTGGAGGATGAAAGAAACATGAGTTGGGATGAGAAGAAGAAGAAGAAGTTGCTAGAGAAATGAAAATGCTGCTGGAAAAATGATATTTAAAGCTAAAGTTTATCCAAACTTTATTTAAATTACGAAAATGCCCTTAACAAGTTGGCTTGTCTTCCCCTAATCCTTTGTGCAATCCTTTTACTCTTTTGATACTGGGACACAGTCCATAATAGTCTAGAAATACTCAGGTTCACGAAAACCTAAAAATTTCTACTCGAGATGAAAAATGACCATTTTGCCCCTACCTTGGAAATCATCATTATTTCTATTTCCTTCGTCACTTTATCCTTATTTTCATCATTCATTTATGCCTTAAGCCTACTTAGGCCTTAATATTGTTTGAAACATACTTCTAGGAGCTCACTAAAGAAAATAACGAAATTATCCCTGGTCCGTTTTATTGCGTCTACTTCTAATTACGTGTCTATGGAGGTGAGGTCTCACAATTGGTGTGCGAACTATGTTAGATTATTGGAGTACTATTGTCACAACCCAAATCTTGGGCCATGACATATGCATGGGCCCAATGGGCATAGCCCACTAAGCCTATTTATGCAATCCCGATCATCATTCCCAACCATCATTTCTAAAACCACATATTGTAATTCTCAACTAAAAATATTTCAATAACATTTTATGGTGACCCAATACTCACCATTTTATTATATCAAAATAATGTCACCTGTTTGCTAACTCATAGTGGAATCAGTAGTCAAATATACATATTTGACTTATACCATGGATCCTAGCAGATTACATTACATATACATGTTCACAGGTAACAAACTCTTGACCGTTAGCGGAGTGACCGTGGGTGAAGGTACAGCTACTGAGATGCCATAGTACCTACCAAGAGGGCGAGCACATGTGAAAAACTCAATCTAGGTCCCAACTACCTCCGAATCTGAAAACATGAAGTTTAAAAGAGTGAGTATAAAACTCAACGAGTGAACATAAGAAGGGGACAAGCAATCGATAAGGAGAACTTGTAAATCATGATGCACTTGTTTCAAAAACAATGCAATTGATTTAATTTCTTACTAAAACCTCATTTTAAACTTGGATTAATAACCCATGATCAATCCATGAAGTTAAATGGGTGAAAAATATGTCAAAATCAGGCAAGGTAGCAAGCATGACAGCAAGTTTCTCGCTGCAATGAGAAATATTCTTAGTTTGCATATATTTCGGTTTTTCATGTATATCTCCCACTACAAAAGTCCAATTGACATGATTTTTAGACTATTAGAAAGATAAAAGGCTGGGATACAACTTTTATGTTTACCACTTTGTCCAATTCTAACTGAAAGGTGGTCAAAATCTATGTCAAAGCAAAGGTATTGCACTAGAAAATTTAGAGCCACCCGAGAGTTTCTCACTGTAGCGAGAAGCTTTAGCAAATTTCTCGCTGCAGTGAGAATACATTCTCGCTGCAGCAAGAATCGGGCTAGTGCAACCCCCCTCTAACCAGAGAGTTTCTCTCTGCAGAGAAAATGAATCTCGCTGCAGCGAGAAACAGAACAATTTGGTTAAAAGGGGTCTTGTTATATCAAAAGCCATTTTCTTGTTGAAATGAAAAGCAATTTGAGAGCAATTAACAATGCCAACATACAACACAATCACAATTAGTTTCATAAACTTCCTATAACATATATATATGTATACATACATCATCATGCATACTATCCCACCACACTCAGCTCATGTGCAACCCCCACATCGCGCACATAGCTGGAGTCATCAAGTGCATCCCCCATATCGTGCACAACTAATACCTTCATGTGCATCCCCCACATCGCGCATAGGCAATATCATCATCCACAGTCCCACACCCGTCATCACCGACATGTGCTCCCCCACATCACGCACATGCTTGGTTATAATTACAAACAATATTACTATCAATACATATCATACATATTTAGATATATATATATATATATCAACATAACACAGGGCACATGGATTCATCACAGTCGCATTCCACAATGCAAAACCTTTCATTAAAAGCTTGTTCCCATGCATATTTTAGAGAAAAACAAATAAAATATTTCAATGCATTTAGTCAAACACATATGCCCTAATCCCAAAACATTTTAATGCAAGTTCACTCACCGGTATTTGTTGAATCTTTACTCGACTCCAACTTCGACTATTGCTCCAAATGAAAATGTGAGGTCTTGTTGGAACCTATCACACACCAACATCACAACCAACCTAATTTGCATAAATACAATTCTAAAAGTTATTTCTTAAATCAAACCCCATTAGTTATTTCTAACTAGCTTCTAATTACCATTTGATTGGCTATTTATTCTCTCTACTCTAGTAACACTAGAAATAAATAAACAAACCTCAACAATAAACAACTCACAACTCCAATTACAAGCCATTGTCAACAACCTAAAATCAATCCTCATTCATTACTCACCTTGGTGGATTTGTAGTTGAATTCCTTCTCAAGAATACTCAAGCTATCATGGAAAGTCTCTTTCTTTCTCTCATTCTCTCTCTTTTTCTTTCTCTAAAATGTCCAACTAGTGAGAGAAAGTGTTGAGGAAAGATTTTGGAGGGTTTTAAGGTGAGAGAGTGAAAGAGCAAAAAAAGTTCTATGAAAAAGTGCTCAAAAGCATGAAAATTGAAGCTAGAGAGAGAGAGAGAGAGTTATGGAAGCTTTAAGGGAGGCTTCCATGGAAGATGAAGAAATGTGAGATGGGAGGAAAAAGAAGAAGAAGCTGCTAGAAAAATGAAGAAGCTGTTGGAGAAATGAGATATTTATAGCCTAAGCTTATCCAAACTTCACTTAAATTACGAAAATGCCCTTAACAAGTTGGCTGTCTTCCTCCAATCCTCTATGCAATCTTTTTACTCTTTCGGCACTAAGATAAAGTCCATAATAGTCTAGAAATACTCAGGTTCACGAAAACTTAAAAATTTCGACCCCAAATGAAAAATGAACATTTTGCGCCTACATTGGAAATCATCATTATTTCTATTTCCTTCGTCATTTTATCCTTATTTTCATCATTCATTTATGTCTTAGTCCTACTTAGGTTTTAATAACATTAGAAAGCTACTTCCAGGAGCTCACCATGAGAAATGACAAAATTACCCCTAGTCAGTGATATCACGTCTACTTCTAGCTGCAAGTCTATAAAAATTAAGGTCTCACAATTGTGTTGGCCATTTTCAACCGAGATGTGTACAGGTTGCTAGTAGAGTGAATTTGTTATTTCTTAACTTTGATTAATTGTTAAACGTTGTGTTCTATTGACTATGCTGCAATTATGAATACATTGAAAAATGTATCAGCAATTAAATCACAACAACCATTCTTGTAATAAAAATTTTTCCATCTTCAATTAAGTTTAATTTTCAAAACAAAAGAGTGAAAGCTTAAGAACATAAATTTTTTATAAAAAATCTAAGCAAAGCAACAAATATTTGATTTTAAGCTAAAAATGCTAAACCTTAACGCACACTTTCTCAAAAATAAAAAATTTAAAAAAGAAGGAAAAAAACTCACATGCGTTTAACAAACGAATTCAAACTTTATTGAAGAAAAAAAACTAAATGTTATTTATTCATCAATTAAAAAGCAAAGAATAAAATTAAAAGATTTCGCTATTTTTTACTGGTATGGTTTCATCGATTTTTTGGGAAAATGAACAGAGCATCACAAGTTTATGGAATCGATTATAGTCAAGGGTAATAACTTGCAAATGTTAGACTTCTAAAGCCTTCTGTAAAACCTACGAACAAAAATTTTCAAAATAGATATCATCAGGACAATGTTATAGATGTTAGATATAGAAAAGGAAAGCATCTAATAATTCCACCAACAAGTTAACCTATAGTATCCATAACTCATGCTTTCTATACTAACTGCTCCCATAGCTCTTGCACTCGAGGCATTTTTTCTACTATATATATAAAAATCCAAAAAACAAAATTGAACTCATTAACAACTTTTAAATAAAACAATTTACAAACAAATAAAGCATGCAGGTAAACAAAAAATCTATTTGAGTAGAGAGATAAAATGTACTAATCTTAAAATAGCATCAATTCAAGCCAAAATTAGCAGAACCAAAAACAATTTGCATGTTATGTCTTCTCACTCATTATGGTCATCATATCTTTTAAACTTTCCTTATACTAACCATCCAAAAGTTGCTAGAGTTCCATTCCCACTTTAAATTGACATTACCATATGGCATCCAAAAGTAAACAACTAAACAACCAATGTAGTAGTTCATTATGGTAAAGACATGCCAATTATTTCACTTTGCTTTGCTTGGAAAGGGCCAAAAACACTTGTAAAGTTCAATAACAGACTAATCAAGGCTAGTTCATTTCAAAAAGGCTAGAAAGAGTTCTACCTCAATTAGAAGAACTCTTTTGTTTAATACCTTTTTCTTGAGGCCAATTGCAAGGTCATGTGATATCTCATTTAGGTTCACTTTATGCCTATTGACAATCAAACACGTTAAATCTGGTAAGACAACAGAAAAACACAATGAAAAGCTAAAAGATGTTATGATTTCTTAACCAGCTTCTTTAGCATTTTAGCAGAGAGCTCATTTGGATCTATAACATCAACAAGCCACAGTATCGACTTGTCAGCCTTTCAAATCATGAATAATTCTTGTCTCTTCTCTTCTTTTATTGTCTTCGAATCTATAGGTGAAAAAAAAATAAGGTGAAATTCATTTATGATGAAACCACACCACTTCTTCTATAATTATAATTTTTTTCAATATTAGCAAATATGACAATTTGGTTAGTTCATATCTTAAAATGAAGAAACAGATACAATCCTTTATTAAAACCAAAATACAAAAATGCATCATAGCGTAGAGTTTAGTGAGATTGTTCTATATAGGTGTACCAGTCATCAACAACCATCTTAGCATAAGAAAGCAATCACTTAAGACATTATACAAAACCTATTAAAAGGTCTACAAATCAGAATGTCTTATTTTACCAACCTAGATTAAAAATACATAGAAATTAATTTATAAACCACAATATCATAAAGAAAGTGATTCATAGAATAACATGAAAGGTATATCAAGCTATATCAAGCTATCTTAACCATAAATTGGAAAGATTTTTAAGCCTTTGAGCTTTATCAATTATAGCATATGCTAGGGTATTTGAGAAAGAAAATGTTGAGCCATCAATGGTATGTCGTATGTTGTGAAGAGAACATCAAAGCGTAATGACAAAACTTGCAAATAAAACAAAAAATTCCTCAAACATATGACTAAAGTGAAAACTAATGTTTTAATACACTTAGAACTAGAGTAACATAATAACTTTGCCAAATTTTAAATAGAAAAGTGATTTTGATCTTTTAAGCAAGAAACTCACATTGGATGATAACTTCTCTTTTACATAGGCCCTAAAACAAACAAAACCAAAAGAAAAAAAAATGATAAAGAAATAATGGCTAAAATTTGGGGAAAAAAAAAGAGAGAATAACAAAGATTGGAAGTAGAAAAAGAATAGAGCAAAAGAAAGACCTTAAATAAGGCCACGATTAGCTTCGCCAATGTTGATAATGTAAGGCGTAGAAGCCCATTTTGGGAGAAGAGCATTCCATCCCATAAATGTAATGAAAAGTTACCCTAAATACACTAGAAGAAGAAGAAGGAAAGCAAAAGTAATAGAGATAAAATATCTTAATTGTGTTCTATGTGCCAAATCAAGGTCATCTTACACTTACATGTAAGAATTTGAGTTCAGAGAAATTGAAGGCTTAAAGAGACCATCAAATCGAGTAAACTTTGAGAAAAAATGGGGAGATCATTGGTTCTTTTTGTAGCGCTTGAGAGAAAAGAATAATGCCAATTTTTTTCTTAAAAAAAAATTTAGAAAACATTACTAGTAAATGTTTTTCCATAATTATATATCTTTTTAAAGTTCAAATAACATGGTTTGAAGTCAAACACCATCACACCACAATTCTCTGTAACGACCCTTTTCCTGATCATTACCGGCATCCAAGACTTGCGGGAAAACTGGCCAAATCCCGAACAAGCCTTAGTTGAGATTCTTGTTAACTAAATGGAACATTTAAATACGTATATTAAAGTACTAGGATTTCTTTATAACGTTTCCCCCTGTGGTGACCATTAAGGTTTTACCGAATTATACAAAATACGATCATTTACTTAAACCGAATAAGAGCTTTAATTAAAATTCAGTAATTAGATAACAATATCCAATTCTAGCAAGCGTCAAGGTACATTCAAACATCACACTTAGAATCCATTACACAACCTCAAAGTTTCTTAGCATTACAATTCCAATAAACTAATAATTTTTATAATTTTAACTGTTCTACATAACATGACCTTTATGCAGCGGAGCGACTCGGAGTGGAAGTCTAAGAGATGCCATTACCTATGTTGCAATGAGTCAAAATGTGCTAAGGCAATACACTTGAGCTGATCACTTATCTACAAAAAGGAGAAAATGAAAGGGGTGAGTCTCACAGACTCAGTGATCATTGGTTCCGTGAGCAAGGCATAGATGGGAAACAAGCCAGGGATAGAAAATTTGAATATTAAAAACATAAGAATATATATATATATATATATAAACAATTTTAACTCAAATGGAACATTTGTGCCTTATATATAAACCCAAGAATTGTGATGCAAAATAACCATTTCAAGTGATGTATTAAACCAGTGCAAGTGAAAGATTTCTACCATCGAAATAATTTAATGTCTTTTATTTAAAATCGAATTAACATAAGCACGCACGCTCCCATGAAATCAAACATTATCAAAGCTTATACACAAGTTCATAAACCATCTCATCCTTGAGGTATTAAACACAAAATCATTGTATAAATAAAGGAGTTACGAAAAAACTTGTAATTCTCACCATGCGAAAGAATTCATGTTTGAAAACCCAAAGAGATGTCATTCTTGAGAAGGTAATCGTAGTAATCAAGTAGTGGACTCACTTCCACATAATAACATCCGAGAGGCCCCCTTCCACTGAATTCCTATAGCCATGGCAGTCTCGACGATGTTGGTCGACATCGAAGAAATCATGTTGTCGCAACCACATATATCAACTTAGGGCCTAGCCATGTATATCAACCCTTGGCCTTGCCACGTATATATCACAAATCGTGGCCTAGCCACGTCTAATAAACCGTCAGCGACCCAAAGGTTCTCTAGCTAGAGCTTACTTGTGCATAAAGGTCACACTATCTCGATGTGACATTTTGCCTACTCTCGAATCTCTCAGTTTGACAAAACCATTCATAACCAAGTTAGGTTCTCAAAAACTTATTTTAAATCTATTTCCAAAACACCAATCACAGTGATATGATTAATCCATTTGTAAGACTTTATGATGTAAAACCTTTGCATGAGGTTTAAATATTAATCAAGCATGGTGAACATAAATTTTATTCATGAATGTACATCACAAAAACAAATTAGGCACGTTTTGACATAAACTGTGGTAAAGAGCTCATTCCCTGTCTTCTAAAACCCTTTACATATATAGCTTATATATATATATATATATATACAAACGTTTCTAAAAACATGGCATTCATAAGTGCCTAGAATTCTACCAACTCATGCTATCCACAATTTCATTTAAACAAAATCGACAATGTTTATTATATGTATATCATTATATAATTTACGAAACTTTTGAAATAAACACCCCCTACTCACCCCATAGTAACGAGCTGTTACTTCGCCATTGATTTGGGTGCATTTCTCGCTAATTTTACTTGCTGGTCACCCATCATGTCACGACCCGAAACTCCCCATCGAGCCCGTGACAACCGTCGCGAAGCCTCGACAAACATTCTTCACCCCGAATGTCGATCGAAACCTCGTAAGGCTCTCATATCAGCTTTCGCACTTCCCTGGTGAGCAATAGTTATCAAATAATCAAAATACGAGGATTACAAATTATTTCCAAATCATAACATAACATTTTTTTTGCTCACAGGGGCATTTTCGTCATTTTTGTCGAAAACCTCGAAACTTCCTAAAAATGTAGTAAGCCAAAAATATATATTTAATGATTTAAAAAAAATTAAGTATCTAAAACGTTTATTTGAAGTGAAAATTTGACCATTTCAATATAATAAAAATATTCAATAAAATAAACTATTTTCTTGTAAAATAATTTTCATAAAACTATCGGTACATAATTCTTATAGCGTAAAAGATAATTATATTCATATATACTATAAAGCAAATAACCAAAGCATAAAATTTCTTTTACAGTGACACGTGGGCCCACATCTATCCAAAATGCATCGGAAGCTGGAAACCTACAACTTTTACCGATTCGAGTCCAAATGAAGGTCCTTGTCAAATTCAGCTAACTATGAAATTCCCCGAGCCTGAAATGTGAGGAAATGAGGGTGGTGAGATTATAAAATCCTAGTGAGTAAACAAATACCATCTAAACTATCTAAAGTCGAGTAAATGGAGACAATTAAAATAAATCATCATACTGTAATTTCATTACCTTTCAACTCATTTCAACCAAATAAAATCAATCCATAAAAATCGAGTAATCAACTTGGCTTATGAATTTTTTAAAACTTTAGCTCGTGCCAAAACTCATACTCGGTGATACCTTGCGCAGGGCATCTAACCGAGTCCGCCAAGGCTGTTAAAATTTCGTATACACTTAAAATATATTTTTAGTTTGAGAAAATACAGTCGTTCCTTGACGTTGGTTGAGTTCCCCTTCACGTGGTGGTTTGGTGTGAAGTGAACCCTAAGCTTTACCCCAGGAAATACCCTACGTGCCTCTCCGTTCGAGGTAATAATATAATGGAGTTTACAGTGCCCCTCTAATAGGCTGGTCCACGGAACCCCCTCTGCAGTAAATAATTAATATATAATCCACCAATCAATAAAATTCATTCTAGCATGACATGACAATTTATCACAACTTAGCCTCTCAAGGCTGAATACTCAGTACTTATAATTCTAACATCAAAATCAGTTTAGCCATTCATGCTCATATATTGTCATAAGCCATTCAATTTAAAACCATAAATTTACAACACAAGCAGGCAGTCTCCAATTACTCTATTTTCAAAACCAATATTCGATTTTCCAGAAAATTTATAAAATCATTTTATAAAATTACAATTTCTCTTAAAACATAGCAATTTACCATTTAAACCCATTTTCCATAAAATCACACAGTTGTATAAAACTACTCTAGATAATTAAGACGATAATAAGTTCACTCACTATTCTAGGAGTCGATGTACTCCTAATCCCAATCTCCAAGCACAATCTCTGTACTTTTATCAGTGTACTTTGCTCACCACCTATCCACAGTGTACAATACATAATTCACCACATCAATACTTGACCATTATAAAATCAGTTCAGGCTCGGTATATATGCATGATATGATATACAACTTATCCGACTATCGCTTAAATGCGGTGTTGACCTAATTCGGCCTATTATCTCCAATTTAACTCCAAATCATTTCTTCTCACTTTCTACACTCCAATTATAACTAAATTACCTCCATGATTGTGAATGAGATTCAATTTATCAGTCTCGGTAGCAAATTACAAAAATACCCCTAGTGGGTAAAAATCGTATTTTTGCTCCTAAAATTTCCATTATTTTTTTATGCTCATAATTCATCATTTCTTAACCAATTCTCCTAAAATGAAAATCAAATTTATCCTCACTCAACACATGATAAATTCGGCCATTAATGATTGTGGGAGAAAATAAATTCTTTTCTTGTTGTTTTGTTTCTAAATATGCTAAACTAACTTAAAACACTAACATAACTTAAAATCAAATTAATTTAACAAGTTTCTCTCTCCTAACCCTTTTTTTCAGAATTGAATTCATCATGAAAACATGTAATTTAATCATGGAAAATAAAGAGAAATGCTTGGGAATAAGAAAACTCAAGCTTAATAGAAAAATCTCACCTTTTTCACTTAATTTCCTTGAAAATTCACACTTTTTCTTTGATTTTCTCTCTCTAGGGTTTTGTTTTTATTTTCTCTCTCTTCTTGCTGGTTTGGCCGGCCATGGGGTGGAAGATGAGCTGATTTTTGTGCCTTTTAAAAAGAAAAATAATAAATTAATAAAGGCATGACACGTGGCATCATGTCATTGGCCCGTTTTTAAAACTTTAAAAATTTTAATCCTTTTTATCTCCACCACACAATTAGTCAATGGTCAAAATGAGGATAAAGGAAGACCATGTGCTGGAAAAATGTCCTGGTGGTGGAAAATTACAATTTTGCCCCTAAGGTGGCAAAATTACCATTTTACCCTTTTACTCCAAATTATACCGAAATTAAAAATTCACTTCTAATCCTCAAATATTACTCCAATAAGTCAAATTATACTCCAATAAGTCAAATGGGGCCAAAAAATCTTTTCTAAAATTCTCATTTTGTCCCCAGGTGGCAAATGACCATTTTGCCCCTAGATAGCGAAAATTTTTGTTTGACTCCAAATTGATCCTCGAACTCCGAATCACCATATTAAACCATTCTGGAACTTTAAAATTCTTAATTTCATCATAAATTATCTATTTGATCTAGTTCGAGGGTTAAATCAACTTTATTGTACGTCTAGGTACAATACCGACTTTTGTAAATTTTTCGGGACTCTCTTAGCATGCAAACATGCTTTCCATCACATGTATGTCATGACAAATATTTTTATAAAGTCGGGCTTGTCATCTTCTCCCCCACTTGGATCAATCATATGATCCTTCTTCTTGATTGACTTCGACATCCGGCTAAATATTAATATTTTAATATTATTTTATTAATAAAATATTATTTTATTCTAAAAATTTTATCTTGTCTCTTTGGTACCCAAAATACTTTATTATGCCTCACTTGACTTCCGAATCGCCTTTTATCTCACAAATTATCCTCTGATAAAATTATTATTATTTTCTCACTTGCGAAATATTTTATCCTAAACTACTCCTTTCGTCTTTTATCACTTCTAAACATTTTAATTGACCTCAATTTGCATTCGATCAACTTTATTTATCACCATATCAAAGTATGGGGTATTTCACGTCACCTCCTCCGGTACACCACCATGGTAATTATTCTTTAATTATTAATTTCCTAGCAGCAATTAAACTCAAGATACTTAACAACTTTACAATTTGTTATATCTCACATTTGCTGCCCTCACTAGCTTAATGTTTTTGTAGTTATTCTTATTTCAAAATTTATCTCATTCTCACACACAATTATATATGGGAAGCAACTTTACCCAAGAAGTCTTAAATCTTTACATGCATAGTCTTTTATTCTTTGTTTTCTTCAAAACATTATAACCGATATAAACATTCTTCCTAGTCGAATCTAAGATAGCACAATCCATTCTCATTACTTGCTTACCTTTATAATAGCTTGGACTTTACATGCATTTCCAATATGCCTCCAAGTTTTGATCATCAAGGTTTAAATTCGTCGTTCAACCAAAGGTTGATGACATGCATGCATCTATTTCTTTCAAATCTTGGAAACCTTTGCTACCACAAACACTTTCCTATGTTACCATCCGATTTTCAAAACATATTCAAACTAAAATCACAATTCTTACCTTTCCTCACTTAGATCTTGAAACCAAGCCACACATCTCCTTCAAATCTTTAAAGTTCTCTTTGAATGACGACATTTCAAGACTCAACAAGTAAAGGAAAAGAAGCCTCACAGTTTCTTTAAAATTTTCTCCAAAAAGCCGAGCCTTTCCTTTCATGTCTCTTTTCTTCTCTTTTCTCTCTTTCTCTCTGGTGGAGCTTCACAAGGCTACATTCTCTCATTCTTTTCTCTCAAAGGTGCGGTTTTTGCCAATGTTCTCCAAGCCTTTCCCCACATTTCTCCTCTTTCTTTTATTCCTCACTTCTCATTGGACCAACACATCACCCACTCAATTTTCATGCACCAATTTTCTCCCTTGTTCATTGGCCCACTATCTATCCTCATTTATCTTCTCCATCCGCCACCTTTACTACCTCATCTTTTCTTTCTTCATTCTTTATTTCATGTACCACCTTATTCCTCCGATAATATTTCATGCACAACCTTTACTTTATATTTTGATTGGTCATTCATTTAACTATTCAAGTCACATGTATCCCATATCTTTCTTTCCTCATTTAGCCACCAAATGCACCAATCTTATTACATGTTATAGGATTTATTCTAATTCTTCTTTTTACTTCACATGGTAGGGGTCCCACATGTTCCTCACTAACTTTCTCCTTTTTGCATGCAATCATTTGCATGTAATAATGAACCCACATACACATTTCATTATCCCACTTATCTTTATTATCTCAATTAATTCTTCATTCCTTCCAAACTCACATATATTATTATTAATACTTATATCACTAAAATTTCACTCATTAAACTAATATTCTAGAATCAATAAAATATTATTTTATTCATCAAATCATCAAAATTATAGTATAACTCCCTCACTTAAGTTCAATGCTTAAATTATGTAAGTTTGTCCATCACTCACAATAGAAATATCTCAATATTATTTTAATAATATTTTACTAATAAAATATTATTAAATTCTAAAATTTTCCATTTGGCTTCCGAGGTTCCAAAACATTTTAATTCATCTCTGTTTAGCTTCATCGCTATTTTCTACTCCATAACGATGACCTTAATAAAATATTATTATTTTATTACTATGGAATTTTTTATTTCAAAATATTCCATTCCTCTTTCACCACTCTAAACTCTTGAATTGACATCTATCAGTTTTAATCTTGTTCTTAAAGTCGTATTAACCATCGTTTTAGGTCACAGGGTGTTACATTCTCCTACAAACATAAAACTATCATTTTAATCAAACCTTATTTCATTACATATAGCCAAACTAGAGCAAAACAATTGAAATGCAAAGAAAGTGATAAGCTGATGCTAGCTAATAAAAATAGATGTGTTGGCTAATACTAAGACTCACCAATACTAATGCAAAGAAAGTGATAAGCCGTGAAACTTGTCAAACCCTATTCTATAAAATAATTACGACGTCATTTATATGCTCAATAGAATGTTTGCATGTTTAGGAAGTTCGAGGAATCGTTAAAAGACGATATTGCCCCTAATTGTACCATTAAGTCGATTAAGCCTCGAACTAGTTCAAATAGGAATTTTGATGTGAAATTAAGAGTTTCACATTTCAAGGAAGACTCAAAATGGTAATTCGGAGTTCGAGGATCAATTTGGAGTCAAACTGAAATTTTCATTATATAGGGGCAAAATGGTCATTTGCCACCTAGGGACAAAATGAGAATTTTGAGAAATATTTTTTTTTGCCCCATTTAACTTATTGGAGTATGATTTGAGTATTGGAGTATAATTTGAGGGTTTGGCAGTGAAAAATTTTAATTTTGGTGATTTCTGGAGTTTAGGGGCAAAATCGTAATTTTTCCACCCGTGGAGAAAATTTGAGATTTTGAGAGAATTTAGATCACATTTGACAAATTGGAGAATAGTACGAGTATAAGGGATGAAAAATATGTCTATGGGCAATTTTTCAGTTTTTGGGGCAAAAATGTAATTTTTGACTTTTACGGGGGAAAAAGTGTAATTTCAAAAAAATTACTCCACCAAGACTTTGGATAAGTCTGAGAATTTTATCTAAGCTATGGATATGTGGGACAAGTGTATGTTGAAAATTTGGAAATAAATGGATGGCTAGAATTTAAGGAATTAATAAAACAAAAGAAAAGAATAAAATAATATTATATTATTTTAGCCTTTAAAAATGTCAAAATTCCAGAATTCTCATCTTCTTCAGCTGTCCAAACCAGGAGAGAAAAAGGGGGAAAAGAAATAAGAACCCTAGCTGAAAAAATTTGGGGAAAATCAAGAGAAATCAAGAAATCAAGCATTAAAAAGGTAAATTTCATTGATTTTCCTTGTGATTTTCACTACCCATGCATTTTTTTCTCATTTCCATGCAAAATTAGAAAGTGGGTATGGACACCCATGCTGGCCAAACCTCCATGGATTAGTTTTTAGCTTGAGTTTTGGTTGATTTTAATTGAATTAAGTGATTTTAGTTAGGTTATATTGAAATATAGCAAAAATAAGCTAGAGAAATAATTTTCTCCCATTGAAACCCATTATGCTGAATTTTCTAGGGGAATATTGGCTGCTGATCTTGATGTTTATTTGAGGAATTATGATGAATAATGATGAATTATGAGCCTAGAAAAATAATGGAAATTTTCGGAGCAAAAATACGAATTTTTACCCACTAGGGGTATTTTTGTAATTTGCTATCGAGACTGATAATTTGCACCACACTGAGGAACATTAAGTCAATTTGGGTGCAATTGAGGTATAGAAATTGAAAAATATTAATTTGGAGTTTAAACGGACGCGTATATCGATTTATCGGGTAAAAGACCGAAATAGGCTAACATCTCGTTTAGGCAAAATTTAGACATTTTGCACTTCATATCATGCATTAGTAGTATAAATTAGTTTATTTTGGTTTAGTACCAAAGTAGTAAACCTCCTAATTGTACAATTTGTCAAGGTGGCGAATCCTCTGGCAAGGGCAAAGAAATCGCACCCGAGGAGTAATAGTTGGAGTACCCGAATTTAATTTTCAGAAACTGTGAGTAAATTTATTATCGTCTTAATTATCTAGACTAGTTTTATACAATTGTGTGATTGTATGGGAAATGGGTTTAAATGGGTTTAAATGGTAAATTGTTATGTTTTAAGAGAAATTGTGATTTTATAAAATGATTTTATATATTTTCTGAAAAATCGAATACTGGTTTTGAAAATAGAGTAATTGGAGATTGCCTATTTGTATTGTAAATTTATGGTTTTAAATTGAATGGCTTATGACAATAAATGAGCATGAATGGCTAAACTGATTTTGGTGTTAGGATTTTTTGTACTGTGTATTTAGCCTTGAGAGGCTAGGTTGCGATAAATTGCCATGTCATGTAGAAAAAAATTTTATAAATTAGGTGGTAGATAAAAGATTAGCTACTGCAGTAGTGGGGGGTTCCGTGGGCCAGCCTATTAGAGGGGCACGGTAAACTCCTTTATATTCTCACCTTGGTCGTAGAGGCACGTAGGGTATCTCCTGAGGTGGGCTTTTTTAGTGCACTTCACGTTGACCACCGCGTGAGAGTGAGACTCAGCCAACGCCAAGGAATGGCTATGTTTCAAAATAAAAATATGATTTATGCGAAATATGAATTTTTAACTGCCTTGGCGGACTCGGTTGGATACCCCTAGTCCAGGTGTCATCGAGTACAGGATTTGGCATGAGCCAAGTTTTGAGTAATTCACGAGCCATATTGATTATTTGGTTGAAATGAATATTCGTGATGTGAAAAATTTACTGAAGTTAATTATTTTTTTATTTTCTCAATTTACGCGTCTTTAGATAGTTTAGATGGTGTTTGTTTTTTTTTTTTTTATGCTGGAAATTCACGCAGGGCCCAGCTACCCTGTTAAAATTTATTAATAACGAAATAAAAATACAAAGGAGAGGGGCATAAACCGTACCTCCAAGTTACATGATTAAACGTAGAGTTCATAGCAACACCTAGAGTAAGGAAAACTATCTTACGTGCATATCTTTTGTTTACTTACTGGGATTTTATAATCTCACCACCCTCAATTCCACACATTTCAGGTTCGGGATAGCCGGTAGATAGCCGATCGCATCAAGGACTTCAGTTAGCCTTGCATTGTCAAAATTATAGGTTCACAAACTTGCATCTTATTGGTTAGTTGGCGGCCCACGTGTCATTGTAAAAGTAATTTTATATTTTCGTTATCTGATTTAAAATATGTATGAACATATTTAGCTTTAACACCATGTTTTTGGCGAGTTTCGATATTATCGAAGAAAAATGACAAAAATGCCTCTGTGAGCCAGAAAATAATATTTTATTGTTTTGATTTGGAAACGACTTATGATTTCTTGAAATGTAAGATTTAATAACTGTCGCTCACCGGGGAGATGCGGAAGCTGATGCTAAGCCTTGCGGGGTTTCGATCGGCATTCGGGGTAAGGAGTGCCTATCGGGATGTCGCGACGGTTGTCACGGGCCCGATGGGAGTTCCGGGTCGTGACAAAACTACTGATGGGTTTGGCTATGGACGGTATGCTCCAAATACGCAACAGAAAGAAAATTAAAACTTTATAACTAAACAACCAAAACATGCCTCCACCCATGGATTACCTTGGTGATATTTAACACTTAAAAGCACAAAATAAATTATTATTCAGAAAGTTACCTTGCCAAGTAATTACGTAATCACATTGGCACTTCCTAAAGTAATACTGCGAACACCATAAGGAGCAAAAGCCCTAGCCAATCAAGTGCTTGGCCTCCAACGGTAGTACACACGATTGCACTTGAATCTTTAACAAAGGAGGGAGTTGAAGGAGGGAGTTGTTAACTATACTTTGTGCTAGCAAGGAGGACAACAATTGTTCTTTTCTTTTTTTTCACAATCTTAGCTAAACCTCTCTTGAAAATTGCTTCATAAGCAATTTTCTCTTTCACACAAATGGAGTGGTGGCAAAGAAAGAAAACGTTTTTCTTTTTTGGACAAAAACTAGGTTTTCTTTAATTGTGAAAAACTCTCATATAGAAAATAGTAAAAAGGTGACTTATATAGTTAGGTTAAAATAACTTCAATTTTGCAATTAAGCCCTCAATAACCCATTATAATATTAGGCTCATTACTTAATTAAACTCTTTTAATTAAGTCCTTGGAAATTAAAATCAAAATTAGTTTCCTTTATATTTTGCAATCAAGGCCCTATAATTATGTCTAAAACTTAATTAAACTCTTTTAATTAAGTTTATAGAAGTTAATTACCTAGCATGTGATTTAAGTCTAACTTAAATCATCACTCTCCTAATTTAATTCAAATGCAATCATTATGTGTGACCCATTAGGTTCCCAACATGTTGGCATTGGAATTGATTAATGACTTAATTGATTAATATAAATTTCAATCAATTAATTTATAATCAATTCCATAGACCAAGATTGGCATCTAGCAATGCATCATAGCTACCCAATTGTTAAGAGAGTCCAAGGGTTCTTTGACAACCTTTTAGAGTACAGTCTATCAATATAATTCATTCCCTCATCATATATATAAAACCTGACCCTATAAATACATGTCATGACATACATGCACTGAGTAACATGTTATTACGCTAAGAAAATCCCTAAGAATAGACGAAACCCAATATTGTACCTAACGGTACACTTGAGTTGACTTAACCTCGAACTAGTTGAAATAGGAATTGTAAGATAAAATTTAACATTTTACAGTCCAGGAATGACTAAAAATGATTTTTTGGAGTTCGAGGGTTCATTTGGGGAAAAATTAAAAATTTTGATGTTCATGGGCAAAATCGTCATTTTACCACCTAAGATAATAATTTGATCATGGAGTGAAATTTTTTACCAAGATTAACTATTTGGAGTATAATTTAATGATAGGAAGTGAAAAAGTTTAATTATGGTGATTTTTGGAGTGTAGGGGCAAAATCGTAATTTTGCCACCCACGGACAAAATTTGAGATTTTGAGAGAATTTACATCAAATTTGACAAATTGGAGAATGGTATGAGTATAAGGGATGAAAAATATGTTTATGGGCAATTTTTCAGTTTTTGGGGCAAAAATGTAATTTTTGACTTTTACGAGGGTAAAAGTGTAAATTTAAAAAATTACTCCACCAAGACTTTGGATAAGTCTGAGAATTTTATCTAAACTATGGATATGTGGGACAAGTGTATGGTGAAAATTTGGAAACAAATGGATGGCTAGAATTTAAGGAATTAATAAAATATTAAAAAAATTAATAAAATAATATTATATTATTTTAGCCTTTAAAAAGGTCAAAATTTCCAGAATTCTCATCTTCTTCAAGCCGTCCAAACCAGGAGAGAAAAGGGGGAAAAGAAATAAGAACCCTAGCTGAAAAATTTAGGAAAAATCAAGAGAAATCAAGAAATCAAGCATTAAAAAGGTAAATTTCATTGATTTTCCTTGTGATTTTCACTACCCATGTATTTTTTCTCATTTTCATGCAAAATTAGAAAGTGGGTATGGACACCCATGCTGGCCAAACCTCCATGGATGAGTTTTGAGCTTGAGTTTTGGTTGATTTTAATTGAATTAAGTGATTTTAGTTAGGTTATATTGTAATATAGCAAAAATAAGCTAGAGAAATAATTTTCTCCCATTGAAACCCATTATGCTGAATTTTCTAGGGGAATATTGGCTGCTGATCTTGATGTTTATTTGAGGAATTATGATGAATAATGATGAATTATGAGCCTAGAAAAATAATGAGAATTTTCGAAGTAAAAATACGAATTTTTACACACTAGGGGTATTTTTGTAATTTGCTGTCGAGACTGATAATTTGCACCATACTGAGGGACATTAAGTCAATTTGGGTGCAATTGAGGTATAGAAACTGAAAAAAATTAAGTTGGAGTTTAAATGGAGGGCGTTAGTAATTTATCGGGTAAAGTGCCAAAAATAGGTGAATACCGCGTTTAAGCCATTTTAGGCTATTGCATTTCATACCATGCATTAGCATAGGATTTAAGTCAGTTATATAGTGATTTAGCATCAATGTGATGAATTGCATAATTTTTGCAATGTGTCTAGAAGGAAAGCCTTCCGGTAAAGGCAAGGAAGTCGTACCCGACGAACAGTGATCAGGGCACCTAGAAAGCATTTAATTTGTACAAACGGTGAGTAAACCTATTATTATTGTAAATTATCTAGAGTTTATTTTTAAATGCTCTTTATGTATTTTATGAAACAAAAATGAGATTAAAATGGGACTTTTGATGTTTTAGAAATAAATGTGATAAATAAATATATTGTGTTGATTATCTGAAATAAGAAACTTTTGATTATGAAATTGAGTAAATGGGAGGCTGCCAATTGTCTTGAAATATATATTTTCCTATGAATGACTTATTATATATGAGTATATGTGGCTATATTTTATAATTGCATTGGGAATTTATGTAAGTTGTTTTTTACTATGCAGGCTGGGTAAATAAATAAAAGCCACGTTATACTGTCGAAATTTTATTAAAATTGGTGGGTTTAGTCACTGCAGTGGCAGGTTTTCGTGAATTGCCTATTAGAGGGGCATGGTAAACCCGGTTATATAGTTCCTCCGGTTGTAGAGGCGAGGAGGGTAACTCCCAAGGTAGTGTTAGAGCTCACTTCACGTCAAACCCCCGCGTGAATGTGTAACTCGGCCAACGCCAAGGAGCGGTTTGTTTTCAAAACTAACATGTGTTTAACATGTAATCTTAACAACCTTGGCGGAATCAGTTAGATGCCTCGACCAAGGTATCCCTGAGAATTAGTTTTTGGCTTGAGCCCTGTTTTTAATAAAAGTCATAAGCCTTAACAACTGTTTTGGAAAATTACAAATATTTTATGGTTTAAGAAATAAATTGAAAACCTTATGAAATGGTTTATGATTTGTTGTTTAAACTAGACTTCATTTTACTAGCCTTTAGATATTTATAATAATGTTTGTTTACTAATTGGGATTGCAAAATCTCACCCACCTCCTTTCCAAATATTTCAGGCCTGTGGTAGCTTGTAGATACCCGATTTTGTCGAGGATTTCAGTTGACCCCTCTATCTCACAGACAGTAGGTTACTATCACCAACACTTGGTGTATTTATGGGCCATTTGTCATTGTAATTATTATTGTACATTATAACTTTGTAAATTATTGTATGTATGAGTTTATTTTACTTACACGTGTTTCTATAAATATTGTTTTCTATAAAAATGCTATATTTTAATCAATATTTTGAATAGTAATTTTTATCTATAAATCCTTTTAAAATAATTTTGTCTTTTGATTTACTTGAGTCGAAAACGACTGGTAATTGCTTAAAATGGAATGTTTAACAACGATTGCTCATAGGAAAGGCAAGAAACTGATACGTAAGCCTTACGGGGTTCCGATTGGCATTCCGGGTAATGAGTGTAAATCGGGACGTCGCGGTGATTGTCATGGGCCCGAAGGAGGTTTCAAGTCGTGACAATATATCTCAGAGATAATAAGACCTTGGTACAGTGTCTACTCTTACTGACCTCTATATTTGTTCCTACAGTTATAGCATTAGCTTTATAGAGAGTTATGAAACCTTTTTTATAATCTCCATGTCACCTTGGCCAAGGACTTCAATAATTTAATGTTAACCAAGAACTGATAGAATATGTCCTCTAAAACACTTGAGGTGATAATTCTTATCTTGACCACTAATTTGCCTTCACATGCTTCATACTATACCTAAAAGTATTCTATTTTAGCATCCTTGGTTAAGCACCCGTAGGGATGAAATCAAAGCATAGCACTCCACATATAAGACAACCTGATGTCTCAAGTTTGGGGAGTATTTACACGACTAACACATGAGAAGTGTTGCATAGACATTGGAGTGTATTACCAAATGCACTTCTCATGGCGGGTCACGTTTAGTGAACTTGCTATCTAAGGCAAGCATCTATATTCTAGTTCCAAGTATCTCTATACTTCAATTTATTAGATTGATTACTTACTTTCAAAGTAAGGAACATAGAATATACTAGTCTCTAAGCATCATTGATATCCAGTCTCAATGATACATTGACTAGGAACATTTTGAGATTATGCTTTGATGCATAAGGATCTCACAACTGCAAGGTATATTAATCTCATGGATTTCATCGAATTAGACTTATAAGTCATTATAATTGATGTCTTATTGATGAAGAAAAACCTCTAATCATTCAACATTAATGATACTATTGTATGATTGGAATCAAGCCTTAACCAATCCTAATTAGCTACAGGGCTCATCCCAACAACTACCATACCTAACATGAAGCAGAATTCTCAATATCCAAGTTTTATTTTGAATAGAAACGATAATCTATCAATGGAAGAAAAATAAAATAGAATAACAACTAAGCAACCTTGAATAGGATTTTAACCAAACGTACACATACTAAATAGCCAACAAACCAAATTGCTAAATATTGGCAAATCAATTTGTAGTAGGAGAAAAGATTTTAATATTATGCACCCAAACTAAGAGACACTTTATTAGCACATGAAATCAAAACAACAAAAGTAAAGTTCTTAAAGTGGTGATTCTCTCTAAAGCAAAAATGTAGCTAAATAATAGGCAAGAAATAATACCAAATCTAACAGATATACTATTGCATCCATGCCCAGCCCTAGATGGATCATATTCATTCCTCATGGAAATATAATGTAATGCAACCATCAATCCCACTGTTGCCAAACTAGCCTTGAAGAACTTTGAGTTCTTGACATTATCGAAGACAATTTTGAATTGATTTTATTCGCTAATAATTTTAGTTCCTGCAGACACAACTTATTATTGAGTGTGTTTAAAGCATATGCATATATAAGGATTATAAAGCTCAAAACACAAACCTTGATAATCAATTTTTTCAAGTGGAAACGATTTTCAACCACATCAAGTATAGGCGTAGGGACTTTCTCCAAAATCAAATCATCAATATAAAGCAAAGAACATATTTATACAAACCAGACACAATCTTTTGTAGAAAAAAATAGAATATGTAGAGCAGACCAAACAATAGAGATAAGAAATCTTACTGATTGAGTTGAAGAAAGAGAGCAAATGTAAGCCTAAGACAGATTGAACACGAGACAGGGAGAAAAGCATATAGCTGAAACCTAAATTGACATAGCGATGGAACCTACCCAAATCGAAAATAGAGAGGGAGCAATGTAACCAAGGACTTAGTCATAAATAAAAATGGATTGTGCAAAAATGATAATGAAGAAAGAAAGCCCTGAACGACATAAGTGGGAGAAAAAAAAAGAAAGTAATATAAGGAAAAAAGAAAGAAATAAAGAAACGAGAAAGAGAAAAATAACATACTTGGGAAGCTTCTAGAGAATAGAAGAAGGTTACAGAAGTAGAAGAGAAAATAAGAAGAAAACACCTAAAATAACCCTTGGCATTTTAAACCAAGAGTCGAAAATGCCCCCACTATTATAAATGAAAAGTTCAAAACACCCTCAAAATGTCAAAATGCCATGGTCACTTATCAGTTCATTGAAAACTCAAAAATGTCCCTTAGAAACTCAAAAATGACAAAGCCATATGTCGCGTTTTGAGAGGGGTGTGTATGTTAAAAATTAATAATGATAATTAATATTTAATGTTAGAACTTCGAACTGGAAAATGCCAAAATGGCTTCATGTTGTGTAACAGTGCCACTGTCCTTAAGGTTTTATTTGCCGTTTTGATTATGTGTAAAAAGGTTACAAGAGATAAATCTCGAGGATACAATGAAGCCCAACAATTGACTACATTTTGCACTGACAAAATCAATTCATTGAGCATCCACCAATGTATGGCAAGATTACTGTAACACCCTATACCCCCATAGAGTAGTCAACATAACCGTATCGATAAGACAAAAGGGCAATTAACGTAAATTTAAGTGTCAAAGAGTGATAATGAAAAGCCCCATACTTTGAAACAGTGATTAATAAAGTTTATCGGATGCAAATTGAGGTCAATTAAAATGTTTAAAAGTGATAAAAGATGAAAGGAATAATTTATGATAAAATATTCCACACGCGAGTAAATAATAATAAAATAATAATATTTTATCGGAGGAGAATTTGAGAGATAAAAGGGTGATTCGGAGGTCAATTGAGGTATAATAAGGAATTTGGCAACCAAGGAGACAAGATAAAAATTTTAGAATAGAATAATATTTTATTAATAAAATAATATTACAATATTAATATTTAGCCGGATGTCGAAATCAGTCATAAAGAAGAATCAAATGGTTGATCCAAGTAGGGGAGAAGGTGTCAAGCCTGACACTATAAAATACTTGTCATGACATACATGTGATGGATAGCATGTTTGCATGCTAGGAGAGTCCCGAAAAATTTACAAAAGTCGGTATTGTACCTAAAGGTACAACAAAGTTGATTTAAGCCTCGAACTAGATCAAATAGAGAATTTAAGATGAAATTAAGAATATTAAAGTCCCAGAATGGTTTAATATGGTGATTAGGAGTTCGAAGATCAATTTGGAGTCAAACCAGAATTTTCATTATCTAGGGGTAAAATGGTAATTTTACCACTTGAGGATAAAATTGGAATATTGGAAGAAGTTTTTGATCAAGATTGATAACATTTGACTCATTGGAGTATAATTTGAGGTTGATAAGTCAAAAAAATTATATCCAGGTATTTTCGGAGCATAGGGGTAAAATGGTAATTTTGCCACCTCAAGGGCAAAATTGTAATTTTACACACCTGACACTTGTCCAGCACATGGATTTTATCCAATATTATCATGGATAATTGAAGGAGTTTAAGTGGTGGAGAGAGAAAGCTTAATAGTTAAGAAATTAAAAATGGACCAATGGGATGGTGACATGTGTCAAGTTAATATCCATTTATTTTTTTTTAGCTTTAAAATCAGCAAAAATCAGCTTATTTTCTCTTCGTGTGGCTGACCATAGCAAGAACAAAGAGAGGAAAAGAAAAACAAGAAACCTAGGTGGGAAAATTAAAGAACAAGTGTGGGATTTCAAGTAATCAAGTAATCAAAGGTAAAATTTCTTGATTTTGACTTGTGATCGACC
The DNA here is from genome assembly GCF_053813885.1 of Theobroma cacao. Taxonomy (NCBI): domain Eukaryota; kingdom Viridiplantae; phylum Streptophyta; class Magnoliopsida; order Malvales; family Malvaceae; genus Theobroma; species Theobroma cacao. Next base: position 34,107,357 of record NC_142647.1, on the reverse strand, counting down.
TTTCCCATGCTTTTCTCCTTATTTTCCATGGTTAGATTTCATGTTTTCATGGTGAATTCATGGCTGCCCAAATGGGTATGGAGAGAGAATGAAGTTAGATTGATTTGATTTTAAGTTATGTTAGTGTTTTTAGTTAGTTTAGCATATTTAGAAACAAAACAACAAGAAAAGAATTCATTTTCCCCCATCACCATTATTGGCCGAATTTTCTAGGGAGGATATTGTGGTTGAAATTGATGATATTTGATGATATTTGGGTGATATTTGATGTTTGGTGAGGCATGAAATTAAATGGTAAATCTTGAGTTTTACAAATAAAATGTGTCTACATGAAAAGATGTTATAAATTGTTTTAAAATTGAATGATGATTTTGAAAAATAGAGTAATTGGAGACCACTTGTTATGAATTAAATTTATGAATCTAATGGCTTATGATAGTATTTGCATGAATGGCTGAATTGGTATTGATGTTGAAATATATGAAATGTGTATTTAGCCTTGAAAGGCTATGAATTTTAATAATTGCCATGTCATGATAGAATGAATTTTATTGATTGGTGGATTATATATTAATTAATTACTACAGTAGGGGGTTTTTGTGGACCAGCCTTTTAGAGGGGCACGGTAAACCTCATTATATTCTTACCTCAAACGGAGAGGCGCGTAGGGTATCTCCTGGGGTAAAGCTTAGGGTTCGCTTCACGCCAAACCACCACGTGAAGAGGAACTCAGCCAACGCCAAGGAACGGCTGTGTTTTCTCAAACTAAAATATGTTTTACGTGTATACGAAATTTTTAACAGCCTTGGTGGGCTCAAGTGTACGCCTCTGATCAAAGTGTCATCGAGTATATTTGATGGCATGAGCCAACTGTTTATGAAAGTCATAAGCCCTAATGAGAAATTAAATGAAATACAACCGTTTACATGGGTTAGGATGAATTTTCAAATTGTGAAATACTTAAAATGATGGGATATTTTAATTGTCTCCTTTTACTCGGCTTTAGCTAATTTAAATGGTGTTTGTTTACTCACTGGGATTTTATAATCTCACCACCCTCTTTTCCACCCATTTCAGGATCAGAGTAGGCTGTAGATAGCTGGTTCTATCAAGGATTTCTATTGGATTGCGTCTTCCAAACTGTAGGTTCATAGCTTCTTTAATTCTAGTTATTGTGGGCCCACTTGATATTGTAAATTTAATAGTTTATTGTGTTATAGTATGAATGAATTTATTTTGTTTTTACATTACAAAAAGTATTTACGCATAACTCCAAATTTTCTGTTTATAAGAGAATAAAATGTTTTATTGAATATTTTGTTTTATCTTCTTGTTATATTCAAATAATTATAATTTCATTTTGAATAAAGGTTTTAGATGCCTAAACTTATTTTTAATTGTGAATTATGCAATTGGTACTTGTTTACTACATTTTAACTGGTTTCGAAATTTTTAGTGGAAAACAACCAAAATGCCCCTATGAGACAAAAATTTTAATTTTATCGGTTTTAAGTTGGAAATAGCTCAAAATCCTTTAGAACATAAAATTTGACAACGGTTACTCATCGAGGGAAATAAGAAACTGATATTAAGCCTTGCGGGGTTTCGATTGGCATTTCGGGAGATGAGTGCCTATCGGGGCACCGCGGCGATTGTCACGGGCTAGAGGGGAGTTCCGGGTCGTGAGAATTAGATTGGTATCAGAGCATTTGGTTTTAAAGATTAGAACTTTTGGTTTTTAAAGATTAGAGTTTTTGGATTTAAAGCTGGTTTAAAGTTGTTTTAAAGTTGTTTTAAAATTTACAGTATCAGTGTGGCCCCAAGTCCAGTTAAGTTAAAATAAGTTAAGTTAAGTTAAGTTAAGTTAGGTTAGGTTGAATAGAACGTGTACATCCACATATAGAAACCTACCTACTCTTGCGATGCAAAATTGATTACTCACCGGGAGAAATGAGAAACTGATATTAAGCCTTACGGGGTTCCGGTTGGCATTTTGGGAGATGAGTGCCCATTGGGGCACAGCGACGGTTGTCACGGGCTCGAAAGGAGTTCCGAGTCATGACAGATAATGTGTGAATGGAATAGTATAGAATAAAATATTTCGCACACGAGAAAATAGTAGTTAAATAATATTATTTTTATCGAGAATAAATGAGCAAGTTAAAAGGTGATTTAAAAGTAAACTAGGACAAAGTGAGACATTTTGGGTCTCGAGGAGACAAGTGGAGAATTTTGAAATAAAATAATATTTTATTAATAAAATAATATTAAAATATTAATATTTTATCTGTTATCGAAATTAGTCATGAAGGAGGATTATATGATTAATCTAAGTGGGAGAGAGGAAATAGGAAAGAATTTCACAAGAAAACGACCATAGTGGGGCTCGCGTGTCATTATTAAATAGAGCTAGAGTGGGTAAGTATATATTTAAATATTATGGTGATACCTTGGTGAAGTGCAAATTTTGTTTGTACACATGTAAAGGAAGAAAGATAGAAGGAAATTGGAGTTTAAGAAATGTTGAAAGGACCAAATTTTAAAGGATAAGAGTTTGGAGGGTCACACAGTAAATAAAGAAAAGTTAAAGGACTCATGTGTAAATTTTAATATTTGAATTTAAAAGGGAAATTACTAACCAAGGAAGGTTAGATTATGTGGAATATGAGATATACATGTGAAATTTACTATTACATGCAAACTATGTTGGGCAAAAAGGAAAAGTTAGTGGGGGACATATGGGACCCCCACCATGTGAAGTAAAAGAAAGAAAACAAAGAAAGAAGAAAATGGGTTGCATGTGACTTGAATGGGTCAAACAGAAGAATTGATTGGTATGACATGTAAAGAGAAAAGAAAAGAAAAAGAAATGGAAAAAGAATGGGTAATGAAGGTGGCGGGTGGAAAGCTTTTTGACTTGTAAGTTTAACCACATAAAAAAAAGGAAAATGACAAAATGACCAAGCTTTGGGCAATCTGCCCATAAGAGAAGAAAAGAAAGAAAATTTGAGTGGTGGGGAACTTGGGAGAATCCACCCACACCAAGGAATGGCAAAATATGTTTGCCTTGAGAAAACCCACACCTTTGGAAGGAAAAAGAGAGAGAATCGGCTTGGAAGTAAAGAGAGAAAGGAAAAAAGGAGAAAAAAGAGAAAAGCTTGGTGGAGGTTCACCTTGGAGAAGCTAGAAAAGAACCGAGAGGTTTTCCCTCCCCACCCACATGCCATTGTTGAAGTTTAAAGAGATTTGGTGGTTCAGTTTAGAAATTCCAAGCTAAGGAAGGTAAGTAGAACTTTGATTTTTGTTGTGATTTCTTGAGGAAATGAGTTGGTAATTGTGTGAGAATGTTTGTGGCAGCAAAAGTCCTCCAAGAATTGAAAGAAATAGATGCATGCTTGTGGGCCAATCTTGGAATCAATGGTGATTTTGAGCTAGATAAGCTATGGGTAAGTATTTTGGTCTTGAAATCACAAGTAAACAAAAGAAATGAGATGTATATTAATTGTTTATGTTTGTGGCAGCAATGGTGACCATGGGTGTGAGGAAATTGTGAGCTATATGTGTGGAATTCAAGCTAAAACCAAAAGGTGAGCATGCTATGTGAGTATAGTATATTGTGTTAACTATAGTTGGTTGAAAGTGTGCGAATTGTGTGTTAAATGATTGTGGATAATATTGATGAAAACTATAAAATTTGATTAAGGAATTGTTGATTTATGTGTTGCCTATGTATGAGCACCATTAAGTGTATTGGGTTTGAATGGTTGCTAGGAGGTGTACAAGTAGAGAAAGTGTGTGGTCGTGGTGTACCGGATGAGGTAACGGGTGACTGGCAAGTAAAATTAACTAGATACGCATCCGAGTCAATAGCAACGTAGTATCCCGCTATTGTACGGTGAGTAGGGGGTGCCTATTTCAAAATCTCCACACTATATATGGATTTACGTTAATAAACATTGTCGGTTTTCTTAAACACAATTATGGATAGCCTGAGCTGTTAGCCTTGATAGGCAATCTTAAAATGGATTTACAATGATTAATATGAGCTGGTAGAAACCATAAGAAATGGTGGATGCAAGTTGTTTTGAAAGTTGTTTTGGATATATCTATAGATAAGCTATATGTGTAAAGTGTTTTAGAAACCGGGAAACAAGCCTTTTTATGATGTTTGCATCAAAATTCGTGCCTTGAATTTTTGTGTGATATGCATAGTTAAATGCGATTGTTAGATGATTTTAAAATGCAAGTTTTGAGTACCGGTTATAGTCCGATCTTTGTATAAGAGAAAACACCATGGCTTTTTATGTGAAAAACAATTTGATAGGTTATTGAACTTGTTTTCAAATAATTTTACATGAAAGAATTGAAAACCTCAATTTGATTTTGAAAATGGTTTTGACAAACCAAGAGCGTCGAGAGTAGGTCGAGTGTCACATCGTTATAGTGTAACCCTTGTGCACAAGTGAGCTATAGCTAGAGAACCTTTGGGTCATCGACCGGCTGTTAAGCATGGCGGGGGCCACGGCTTGTGATATATATATACGTGGCTAGGCCACCAATGATATACATGGTTGCGATCGCTTGATTCTCTGATGTTGGCCAACATCGTTAAGACTACCATGGTTGTGGGATTCTAGTGAAGTGAGGCTCCCGGATTGTTATTACGTGGAAGTGGGTCCACGTGTGATTACTATGTTTACCTACTCGAGAGCCTTGTGAGTTTTTCGACGCGTACTCTTTTGCATGGTGGAGAGTTAAGACATTTTTACAGCTCCCTTTGTTTAAATAAAAGCTTTCAGTGCTTACTTAACAATCATGAGTTGGTTTATGTGGTTGTACACGTTGATTTCCTTACTTGCCACACATTTTGGGAGCGTGCATACCTTTATACTATTATTCATATTTTGATGGCAAGTGAAGTCTTCAATGATTGAACTCTGTTTTGCTACACTTGTTTTCGGCACCGTTTTGCAAAGTGAAACATTGTATTATGATTTTTCGGCATTATTTTTACAAGGCACAAACACTCTACTTGTGATTTAATTTTTCTGAGATTATTATTCTTATTCCGATTTTATCATTCAAATTTACCTACTTTATGCTTGTTTCCCATCTACGCCTTACTCACGGAGCCGATGATCACTAAGTCTGTGAGACTCACCCCCTTATTTTCCTTTTGAAGATAGTGATCGGCCTAGTGTGCAATCATCGGCACTTATGGTTCACCGCGAATAGGTAAAGGCATCTCATAGCATTTCATTCTGAGTCACTCCTCTGCTAGATGTCGAGTCATCTGTAGCATAATTTGATTATAAATAGTATTAATGTAAATATATGGTTGGATATTAAAAACCTTGATGTACTTCTACAATTATGTTGAATAAAAGTTGAGTGGATTTATCACAGCTATTGTTTAATTTATGTTACACCAAGGATGTACGGTTCAAGTAATTAAATAAATCAGTGGAATGGGTTCATTGTTATACAAAGGTTTCGAATAAGGCTTGTTCGGGGCTTAGCAGGTTCTCCCGCAAGACTTGGACACTAGTAGCGATCGAGGAGCAATCATTACAATCACCTAGACTTCTATAAGATTTTCTATAGTAAAAAGATATAGAAGAAAATTTGGAGCATATTGAAAGGGAAGGAGAAATTGTTCTTTTTTTTTTTTTGTTTCGTGTCTCTTTTGTCTTAAAGAAAGGTCCTTTTTATAGGCAATTGTGATAGTTTCCAACAGACACAATTGTGTATGTTTTAGACAGACATTGTCTGTTTATAACAATTATGTCTATTGGTTTTCCAATAAACATAATTATTTTTCAAACAAACATAACCGAATTGTCTTTCAAACAAACTTAACTGTTTTCAACAATTATTATCTATTGACAAAAATTTTAAAATTATTTTAATTGCCTACACATGCCTCTTGTCCAAGTGCCAAGCGCCATTATAATTAATTAAATATTAAATTTAATTAATTTCAAGACAAACTAGGCTCAGAAAACCTATCCATGGTCCATTGCTTACTGAAGTCCAATTATAATGGACTTATACTCCTTTTTATTTAGATGACTCTTTTTCTTTTTATTTTCTAATGTGGGATTGTGTACCAAATTCATTATTGTTGAAAATATCCAACATGTAATTCTTAAATATAATATAAAATGATAATTTACGAATACTAGTTTTTGTGTCACATGCATTGCATGTTGTCACGACCCAAATTTCGGGCCATGATCGGCGCATAGGTCCAATGGACGTAATCCACTAAACCCAAGCAAGCCTATTATTTATCTTACTTATAATTTCATCTATTATCACTAAGTCATATTTCATACCTTTGAATCAAAATAGTGATATACATTGTCAACTCGTACTGGCATTACTCATTTAAAATTTACATTAAGTCCATCTATACATAACAAAATAATACTCGACTTCCAGCGGAGGGACTCGGATGAATATATAGCTACCGAATGCCGAGACACCTACCCAAAGATGGACACAGGTCTACAAGGACACCTCGTCCTAATTATCGGCTGCCTCGTGATCTGAAAACATGAATTTGAAAATGGTGAGTATAAACCCAGTGAGTGAACAAGGAAGGGAACAAGCAACAATTAGAGAGAATTTAAAATCATGATGCACTTGTTTCAAAACAATGCAATTTAGTTGATACCTATTTAAAACCCCTCCAAACCCGAGAGTTTCTCGCTGCAGCGAGCATGAATTTCGCTGCAGCGAAAATGGAGCAACAAGAGAAACATTTTTCCTCACTCAACAAAAAGCCATCCTACTAAACTAATAAAATCAACATAAAATTCATGAAAATTCTCAAAGTACAATGTGTCAAATTTCACGTACATTACAATCATAAATCATTGTCCATCAATTTGCTATAACACACACATTTACATATATATATATATATATATATATATATATATATATACGTATATACCCATCATCATCATCTCACCAACCCATCATCATCATCACCAGCTCATCATCATCATCACCAGCTCATGCGCACTCCCTACTCGCACATGGCTGGGTCATCACCAGGTTATGCGCACTTCCTACTCGCACATAACCGAGTCATCACCGGGTTATGCGCACTCCCTACTCGCACATAACCGGGTCATCCTCGGCTTATGCACACTCCCTACTCGCACATAGCCGAGTCAACATAATTACACAACATTATATTCAAGCATATATGTATATCAACATAATGCAGCCACATAGAAATCCATAATAACTACATTTCATAACATAAACCTTTTCTCAGAAACTTGTTCCCAAGGCATTCATTTTCATAAAAAGTTTCATAAAATCCTTCAAACACTTTGTTCAAAACAGTCATATTCCCAAAACAATTTTGATAGGCAATCCACTCACAGGTGTCGAAAATTCGGATTTCGGGTGCACTCGGACTATAGTCCTCAAGCGCAATTCTTTTGCCTTTTTCGGACGTCTCACTACCTTGACAAATAACAAAGTCGAGGAGTTTACTATATATGTCCCTAAATTGATATAAACTAGTTTAAATTACTAGTGCTTGATATGTAAATGCAAAAATACGTTCGATTACCGCTTAATCATAGTATCGATTAAATTTGACTGATCACCCGATTAATTGGCGATTGTGTCCAAATCACCTCTAAATTAATTCATCTTCCCTCTATTATCTTAATTTACCACATACCATTTAAATAAAGCCAAATTCAGCATTAGAACCCTCACAGTTCCTTATAGAAAAATTCGGTCATTTGGTGCACTAGCACCGAAATTTTTTTTCTACATAACCGTTTCACCTTAATTCATCATTTTCCAAGCCATTTTCCTTGAAATAAAAACAATCCCCCATTGATATTCAGCCCTCATGGTTCGACCAACAAGGAACCCTAGAGAAATTGAATATTTCTTTTGTATTTTTGTTCATAACCATGCTTAACTATCCCTAAACACTAACATAGTCTAAAATCAAATTATTCCAACAACAATTCCTCTTCCATACCCATTTTTTAGAATTGAATTCATCATGATAACTCAATATTCAACAATGGAAATCAAGAACAAAAGCATGGGTAAGCTAGGTATCAAGGAGAATTAAAGAAATTTTAACTTACCTAGCTTGTTTTCTTGATTTCTTCACTTTTTCTTTGAATTTTCACCTAGGTTTTCTTGTTTTTCCCTTTGTTCTTCCTTTTTTCTTGTTGCTGGTTGTCTAGGCCGAATATGGTGAGAGAATTGGAGATTTAATGGGCTGATTTCTATAGAAAATAATAAAATAATCAAGCATGCCACGTGTCACATGCTTATTGGCCCAATTTTTAACTTTTTGACTTTTTCTTTTTAATTTTTCACCACAATTATTCTGGTATTTATCCAATCCTACCACATTTTAAATCCTTAGTCTTGACAAGTGCTAGGGCGAAATATTTACCGATTTGCCCTCTGGGTAAAAAAATTACAATTTTGCCCCTATACTCCGAAATGTACCGGAATCATATTATTTCTACTTTTCAACCTCAAATAACTCAAATATTGATCAATATTAACCAAATGGGCAAAAATTATTTTTTAAAAAATTCTCGTTTAGTCCTTTAGTGGTAAAATTATCATTTTGCCCTTATACTCCAAAAATACCAGGAATCACAATTTTTCACTGCTAAACATCATTTTATACTCCAATAATCAATATTATATTTCATATAATTATTCTTGGTCAAATGTGATCAAATCTTGGCTAGAAATCTCCATTTAATCATCAAATAGTAAAATGACTGTTTTATCCCTAATCGATCAATTTTCCTAATGGACTCCAAACTAGACCTTGAACTCCGAATCACTATTCTAAGCCATTCTGTGGGTTTCAAAATTTTCAATTTCCTCTTAGAATTTCTATTTGAACTAGTTCAAGGCTCGATTTAACTTAGTTGTACCACTCGGTACAATACCGTCTTTTAATTGAGCTTGATAGGGTCTCACACATGTGATTTGACATGTTTTTTGCACAAAAATTACATTGAGAAATTAAAAATTATTATCTATAAAAACTATTAAAATTAAAAGAAGAAAATAAATATAAATTATTAAATGTATAAAATTATAAGCTTTTGATGAGACATAGAAACTTTTTGTTATAATGATAACCCTATGAATTTGTAGAGCCAAAGAATCTCAATTTTAAATTTAAAGTGTCAATCCATTTGCACAATAAAATAAGGAGAAAATAGTCATTATTATGAAAAATTAAGTTTGTACGATAAGAAATCAGAATATAAAATGCTAATAGCTACAATGTTTTAAACTTTGAGATGAATACTATTAATTATAGTCATTAATATACATAATAAAGAACTTTTAAATTATAACTTGAACAAGTAGAATTTTAGATCACTTAGATAATTAAATTAGATTGGGCTTTATTAGCATAATTAACATTTAATTGAAAGTCATTGAACATAATTATAATGCTTATTATAAATTAGATGAATCTTATTACTTAATATTATATTAATTAAAATTTATTTAATATGATTTAAAAATATAATGAATAAAAATATTCATCCTTATCAATTAAAAAGTTTTTTTATGTTCATATTTTGATATATCATAGTAATACTTATTACTTAACCTTTTTCTTAGAGAACTTCTTGTGTGACATCCTTGACACGTTATATTGTGAACCATTGGATTTACTTTTTACATATTTGGTTCACGAAATGGAATAGAAAAGAGTAGAAAAGTTATTCTGTTATAATAAAATAAGATAGGAATATTATAGAATAATTATTATGTAGTTTAGTTTCTAGAATGGAATGTTAGAAATTTAAGAATATGGTACCCTAGAAAGCAAGTATATTCTAATGTTTAATTTCATTTAATTTATTTGTAATGAAAGTACATTTGATAATAAGACGAAGAGTTTATTTTAAGTAAGTATTCATTATCTAGTTATTAAGGTACCATGATTCTATTGAGAGATTAAATTGCATTTGTATGAAGAGTCATACATATAAGACATTTATTTTAATTGAATTTGAAAATTGTTCACAATCATATGATAAAGCTGGTCACTTTATAGTATTATGGTTGTAGTGTTCAGATTACTTCCAACAAAATGAATGTGATTCATTTCAAGGGAATGATGAGTCTCAAATCATTGAAATGGTTGACTTCAAGTAATGACACTATAACATGAACTAGAATCATGTGAGAATCAAATTTTAAGTTTAATCGTTACTTAAATCTTGATCTCAGACTTATGCATTTGCTTATAGTAGAACTGAAATTTTAATGGACAGTGGACTCGTGTTTAATCTCATTATAATCTTTGATATACCATGAGCATGATCATCATAAAGCGTTGATCTAGACTCAGTATGTTAAGATTATAATCGAGATGAACATCTGGAAACATATATCTAAATAGTGGAGTTCATAGCATTAACATCACTTTTAGTTATTTCAAGAAGATTGGTTATAAATCTGGGCCTAATGAATTGATGAATTAGCTACTCTTCACATTTGGATACTCAAAAGATTAGATCTAGATTATTGAAAAACTAATTGGATGAAATTTGAGATTAGGGGACAAAATTGACATAAAGGGTAAAACGGTACTTTCGACTTTTGTTATTGGATAGTTATGAGGGTTCACAATATAAAGTTTGCAATTAGACAACTAATAATTAATATCAATTATTGAATCATTTCTTGTAATTATAGTTAATCCAAGAGCGCAGCCATGAATCTATGGTGGAGTGACTAAGAACAATTCTAAATTTATTGGAGTTTGGAATATCTATGTCCAAATAGATTCACCAATTAGTTTCGTAGAATACAACTTGTTTACATTGGAATGCATGTTTTATTTGATTAATTAAATTGTGTACAAAAATAACAACTTTAACACGTTTTGTTTTAATTTAGACAAGAAAACATGTTTTGTCTTTATTTAGACAAAAGAACATGTTATGTCTTAATTTAGATAAGAAACCATCTTAATTTAGACAAGAAAACATGTTTTGTCTTAATTTAGATAAGCAGACATGTTTGTCTTAATTTAGATAAGAAAACATGTTTTGTGTTAATTTAGACAAAAAAATATGTTTGTCTTAATTTAAGACAAGAAAATATGTTTGTCTCAATTTAGACAATATAACATACTTTGTCTTAATTTAAGACAAGAGTTGTCTTAAATTAAAATAATGCTAGGAGGATTCTTGCAAAATGAATCTAGACATCCATATTGATAAAATGAGACTCCATGTTTGACTAGCACTCTTTTATTTATTATTAATTCTTTTTAAATAAAGATGGATAATAATAAAATAAGAGTTATTATTCAACAAGGAGTTTTATTTTATCAAAAACTCTAAATGATAATTAAAGAATTAAATTATTTATTCTTTAATTTTAATTTTGATCATTATGGAGCATGTTTGATGCTTCCATAACTCTAAATGGATGGTCAAGATTGAATCAAATGTATTTGATTTAAATTAAACCTTTGAGGTAAGAGTTTTAATAAAAAGATGTACATATCTTTCTTGAAAAAGTTTCAGTTGTCACTTCTCTCCTTCTAGTCCTGACTTTGCTGTACATCTCTTTTTTTCTCCCATTCTTAGCTAAATTTTTGGAAAGAAAAATAGCCATTAATTTTTAGGAAGAAAAGAGAGAAAAAATCAATTACCACCTTATAGTCTAGCATTCCACACCTTCTCCACTCAATGTTCAAGTTGAAAGCATTCTTGAAGAATAAGTGGTAAGTTTGTTTGGTTAAGAAATCAATCGTTGTTGTGGTGGTGTCCAAAAATAAGAATAACAAAATAAAAGGTATGTTTTATCTTTCTTTAATAGATTCTTATTTTTTAGGATGTGATTATATTATTTGCAATATGAATGGTGTGTTTTTCCACTTGTGTAATTGGATTGCTTGTTTCTTTTATAAAAGAAAATTTTTGAAATCTATACTTACACAAACACATCAATGCAATTAGATCCAACTCCATCATGGAATAGAGTAAGAATTGCTATTATTACTCATTTAAATATTTGGTTAGTAAGAATAGCTTTGGAATAATTAAAGAATAAATGATAAAATGACAAATTATCCTTTATTATAATATAATTTATTTTCATCAAAAATAAAATATCTTTATTTATAAATATGCAATTTTATTGCTGAATGCCAAAACTAAAATTAACTTTGGAGTTATTTTAACAAGTAAAATGTTGGAACAAAATAAATACATCAACTTGTAAAATAAAAAACCGCTATGTGCATTAAATCCGAATGTAGGGATGTCCGACACCTTAACTCCCTCTTTGAACACCATTAAGTTGTCCTAAGTGTTTGGACCGCTTGTATGAAGAGTGTTTGGACAAGTTATTCCAAGTGTTTGTTCACATGTATTGAATCTATCTGAACCATGAATGAGTGTTAGAGCAATCTATGTTGTCTGAGCATTTACCATTAGTTCCTTTAATGATTCTTTCCCACATTCAAACCTCCTCTCTCTTATGTTTAAAAGTTCTAATCTTAGAAAAGGAATAACATAATAAAATTTTGTTCGAACTCCTCCTTAACTTTTATCCATGTCTAAAAGCTCCATTAACCTTCTCCTACTAAAACATTACCTCACACTGATTGAGTCTGTGCAAAATAAAATTACATCATTATGCATTTTTTAGACTTGAATTGTTGCAATCTTCTTAGCATCTCAATCTAAATACAATAAGGACTCCCATAGCAAATGAACTTTAAATCAAATTAAAACCAAATATGATTAGACTCCTTAGTGCTCCACATCTCTATGCAATACATGGATTAAATCGGATCCCCTTGACACTCCTTCATTTACCAACTTACCAGTTACACTATTCCCACGCCTCAAAGTATGCATAACTTTCCAATATGAAATATTTTTTTGCAAATTCCTAATTTGAACTAGATGTTGTCTAAATTTCCATGGAGCTTCATATGGTTTATTCACCCACCTTACTACATTCAAAGAATCACTCTTCAACCAAAGTGTTAGCCTTGAGGTATATCTTGTTTTGATTTGATAGATATCATATGATTTCTTGAACTTAATGTTAAGCATTAGAAATTGTCTTAAATACATTCTTAATCCCCTAAGGTTACACATTTGTTTGGAAAGCCATGCATCATTGGAAAACACCTTATAAGCTTTCAATTTAGCTAAAAATGCATGAGCAAACATGCCTTGATATGTTATTTGAGTATAAGTACAAGGCAAGGAGGAAATAGCTAGAGAAAAGCACCAAAAAGCTATGTTAGCTTTAAAATTATTTTAGTTTTGATTATGACAAAATGATCAAATTTGCTTGAACATTATTTGAGTAATCCTTGAAAATTTCTTAAAATGATTTAACTCCCATGCATATGTTCTTACATAGATACAAGCTTGACTCTTGAAGTTATTAAACTATATCTATAAGCTTGTATGACTTAGGTGTATGAGTGTTTATGATTCTCATTCATTAAAGTTTGATTTAAAGATTAAAGGAAAATCTTGATGCACTCATTAAGGGGGAGTTTTTAGTATCTTGTTTAATGATGAAAAAGAAAAAGGAGAGAAGGAAAATTAAGTTAAATAAAGTTTAATAGGTCTTCATGTTTAATTTATGTGTGTGATGCTCAGTTTTGGTTTTGTTGAATATTATGTAAAGAAAACTAGATGCATTGACTAAGGGGGAGCAACTCATTCTACATAAAGATTTGAAGCATTCATATTGAACATAGACATTGCATTCTTAATCTAGGAGTGTTTTGTGATCACCAAAAATAAGAGATGGAGAATGTTGACTCTATATGTTTTTGATGATAGCAAATAATTCCCATTCCTTGATGTCTAATTATATTATTTAAATGTGCAGGAGAAAGCTTAAATTCATTAATATATTTTGGTATTCGAAAGTAAGTCAAGATGTTTGCTCAGTTGCAATATGGGTTAATTGGTTAAACAAGCAAAAAAGAAAGAACTTTAATGAAGGCAATCAAATTTGTGAAGAGCAATTCAAGAAGTCTCGGATGACTAACATATCTCATGGCTATTTAAGGGAAATGGAAGATCAGCGTTACTAAGCTAAGAGAAGTATTAATCAAACAAAGAAAAGTTGGTGAAGCTGGTTACTCTAGAAATAGTAAGCTCTTAATTGGTCAAAGTCTTTCTTAATTGATTAACAGAGTAAAGCAGATTGCAAGACAGAGAATACTTAATCGACTAAGAAGTATGGTTAGTCAACTAAAAGCTCACGATCAAAAATTAGATTACCAGACAGAGAAGACTTAGTCGACTAAGAAGTATTGTTAGCCAGCTAAGAGCTTACTGCTAGAAACTGGGTTCAAAGACAGAGAAGACTTAATCGACTAAGAAGTATGGTTAGTCAACTAAGAGCTTACTACCAGAAATTGGGTTCAAAGATAGAGACGACTTAATCGACTAAGAAGCATAGTTAGTCGACTAAGAGCATTTTGTCAGAAAATTTGAATTTCAGCACAAAGGATAAAATAATGGCTAGAAACGGCTAGTTTCTATCTCCAACGACCAAAATTTATTTTACAAGTATTTAAAGCCTCTCCAATAGTCAAAAACAAGAGAGAGAAGCCATCTATAGTGATTTTGAGCTTAGAAGACCAAAAACCTTCTCTTTACACTTGTATTTCACCCCCATCTTTTGAAAAAGTGTTTGAGCTTAACTTTGTTCATCTTAGATCAGCTAAGTGATCATTTGTACTTCATCTTTTCTTCATTTCTTAATTACTTAGAGTGTGCGAGGCACTATAAAGGGTTGATCAACTTTGGGTTAGCTTGGTTGTTGTTATAGGTTCTAACTTTGGCTTAGAAAAATTAGTTTTGGGCTTTGGTTGATCTCGTGAAAAACCATTGTTAAAGGTGGTGGCTGAGCTTGTGAAAAGCCATTGTAAAAACTTGGTGGAAGCTTGGGAATTCCACTAATTTTTGTGAATTGGTTTGAAAATCCTTGATTGGGAGATCAAGGTAGTGGATGTAGGTCAAGGGGACCGAACCACTATAAATCATTGTGTTTTGTCTACTTTCTTTTATTTTCTTCTTACTCTTAGCACTTAAATCATTCCTCCAGCAAGCTTTAAATTTCCTTTTTCAAATTCCTTTAATTAGCTCTTTACTTGGAAAGAATTTTTGTGTCATTCCAAAAGTGCTATTCACCCCCCCTCTAGCACACTCGCCAACAAGCTAAAGAAACCTTAAGACATAAGCCAAAAGTCGGTCCTAAAGAAGCTCAAGTCGATTTGAAGGCTAAAAGAGTGCAAAACTTGAAGTTTACATAGCGATAGTCGACAATGGAGGAACTATAGTCGACCTTGACACCTCAAAAGGCAAGAAATGTCATGATTACACAACTATAGTCGACCCAAACGAGTCAAAGGCTAGAAAAAGTCAAGATTACATAACCATAGTTGACTATAGAGGAAACATAGTTGACTATAGAAGGTGAGATTTGCAAAATACACACTCTTTGGAAGTTGATCGACTTAAGGAAGATTATACTCGACTATGGAAACCCTAATTGAGAAATTTAAAGAACATAGTTGACCCTTGGAGCATTGTAGTTGATCCTTAAGCTTTAGTAATGGTTAGATTTGATTCTATAAATAGATGTATTTGAGGCATTTTGGAGAATGAGAAGACCTGAACCAAAGCTTCAAGCCTTGGAAAGACTACCCACAAGCTCATCCTCAATCTCTAGCATTTTTTTAGTCCTCCACCAAGCTTTCAAAGTTGAATTTTTGCTTCCATCATGTCAAAATTCTCACTACAACCAAGCTAAAATCTCTAGCATCTAGCCTTTGTAAGGAAAATCTTTGCTATTACTCCTTTGTACTCACATCTTGTAAAGGTTCTAGCTTAACCTTAAAAAGCTATCTTGTAAGGTTTATCGCCTCCCATTGAAAAAGTAAGAATCCCTTTATGGATTGTGCAAAAGTTATCACTTGATCTCAGAAAAAGTCATTGTAAGGGTTGCCGCTTGATCTCATTAAAAAGCAAGAATCCCTTGGGAATTATGTGTGAGACCTCAACCCCTATAGGCTCATAACTATCCATAGACATAATAACACGGACCAGGGGTAATTTCATCATTTTCTCTGAAAAAGCTTCCAGAAGAAGGTTTTATGATATTTTAAGGTCTAAATAGGCATAAGACCGAATAAATAATGTGTAATGATGAAAACACGAAGAAAACTAGAAGTTTTGATAATTTTCACAATAGAGGCAAAATGGTCATTTTGCACCCCGAGTCAAAATTTTAAGTTTTCGTAAACCCAAGTAGTTTAGATCATTGTTGACCTTGTCCCAGTGTCAAAAGAATAAAAAAATTGCACAAAGGATTGGAGAAGAACAAGTTAACTTGCTAAAGGGCATTTTCGAAATTTCAAAGGGAGTTGGATAAGTATGAGCTATAAATATCTTTCTTTTAGCAGCTTCCTCATTCTCCAGCAACTTTTCTTCTTCTTCTTCCTTCTTCCCTCTCACGTTTCTTCATCCTTCATGGGAGTCCTCTTCAAGCATCCATAACTTTCTCTCTCTAGCTCGAATTTTCATGCCTCGATGCACTTTTTCATGAAATCCTTATGCTCTTTCACTCTCTCACTTTAAAACCCTTGAAAAATCCTACTTTCATACTTTCTCTCACTAGCTAGGTGTTTAGAGAGAGAAAGAAAGAGAAATCTCCCATAATAGCTTGGAAAATTTATTGGAAAGAATTTCAAAGTTTCAAGCTACCAAGGTTCCAACGAAGCCCCATCATCCCATTTGGACAATTAGGGAAGTTAGGATCAGCTAAAGGCTCAAATAATACTGGTGAGTGGACTTGCATTTCAAAATTTGTTTTGGGAATGTGAATGTAATTGTACAAACATTTGAAAGATTTTATCCAGCTTTTCTTTAAAGATGTAATTGTACACATATCTATATATCCAGTCTTTGGTGAAGTGTTTTTATCTTGTGAAAATGTTCTATATAAATGGTTTATGTGTTATCAAAATATGATGATATGTATAATATGCATTGGGTGTTTCTTTCTTATGTTGATGTGGACCCGGCTATATGCGAGTAGGAGTACGCATACTCCGATGAGGACCTGGCTATGTGCGAGTAAGAGTGCGCATAAGCCGATGCTGACCCAGCCATGTGCTAGTGGGGAGTGCACATGAATTGATGACGATGGGAGAGTGTGCATGATGATGGATATATATATATATATATACATATATAGATATGTGTGTCATGGAAAGTTCATGAATATGTATATGGTTGAAATGCATGTGAAATTTGACATGTTAAGCTTTGGGAATTTATATCTATTTCATGTTGCATTTGTCATGTGAACAGGGTGGCCTTTTCTTAAGGAAATGGGGAATTTTTACTGGTGCCCTGTTTCTCGCTATAGCGAGATTCATTCTCGCTGCAGTGAGAAACTCTTGGGTTTTCGAGGGTTTCACCAGACATGGTTCTCGCTGCAGCGAGAAAGTTTGTGTTTTATGGCTTGAATCTCACTGCAGCTAAAAACTTTCTGTTTCGCTTAGTATCTTGATCAATTGCTGCGCTATTTTCCACTTCTTTGGTATCATAGTTGAGCATGGACTTCCAACATTAAGGAATAAACAAATTAAGTTTAAAATGAGGGGCTTGGTGAAAAACCCTCGGCCAGCTAAGAAACCCTTAGCCTGCTAAAAAACCCTCAGCCAGTTGATAATTTAAGTCAAATGTCACTACAGTGGAAAGGCATAAAAGTTATTAAAGTTTTCATTCTTCAAATCTTTTGTTGAGCATGGACCCTTTACATTAAGTGATTTAATCAATTGGGGTTTTCCTGAAGGGTTTTGATAAGCACTAAATTAAATTGCATTGTTTTGAAATAAGTGCATCATGATTTTTAAATCCTTCCTTACTGTTGCTTGTTCCCTTCCTAGTTCACTCATTGGATTTATATTCACCATTTTCAACTTCATGTTTTTAGATCACGAGGCAGTTGGTAACTAGGTCGAAGTGTCTTCATATATTCGACCCTTGGTAGGTGTCTCAGCATTTAGTAGCTGTACATTTGTCCGAGTCTCTCCACTGGAAGTTGAGTACTCTTTTGTTGTGTATAGACAGACCCAATGTAAATTATTAAGACATATGTTTAGACAACACATGTTTATTAGTTGGTAATGCCATTATAAGTTGGCAATGAATAGCATTAACTGGATTCTAAATTATGAAATGTGACTTTAGTAATTTGATGGAATAATGAGCAGGATAATATAGCTAGGTTTGCTTGGGCTTAGTGGGCTATGTCCATTGAGCCCTCACACCAGTCATGGCTCGGGATTTGGGTCGTGACATTATGTAAGGGTTATTACTTCTTGTTAAAAAGCAAGAATCCCTTTATGGATTGTGTGAGTGCTATTGTTTCCCATTAAAAAGTAAGAATCCTTAATAGTGGATTGAAATTTCCTGATTACCAAAGGAGTGGATGTAAGCATCGAAAAAGTCGAACCACTATAAATTGTTTATATCTCTCTTTAATTTTTGCATTTTATTTATCGTTTATACTTGCCTTAGGAAAATAAATTTATATTGATTTGTTGTTTTTCACTTAAGAAAATATTTTTCCTTTACTTTTCATAGCTATAATTTATTTTAAGAAAAAAATTTTACCTTGATTGATTATTTTTGTACTTATTAATTTATTGTTGAAAATATTACTTTTGATGTTAGAAAATATTTTTGGGTGAAAAAGTTTTAATCATTATACTGTGATTTTCAAAGAGATTTTTATAAATATCAATTCACTACCTTTTTGGTATTTGTGCATTGAGATTTCAACACTAACAATTGATATCAGAGCTTGGTCTCAATTTTGTAAGTCTAACCGCCTTTGAGAGATCCTTTGTAGAAGCTCAAATTGACAAGAATAAAGGTTATAGCAATGGTATTTAGTGAACTGCGATCGATCCAAAGATCATTTCTCTTTATAGGTAATTATTAGGAATTTTGAGAATATGGTGCCCTAGAAAGCAAGTATATTCTCATGCTTAATTTCATTAAATTTGTAATGAAAATACATTTTGATGATAAGATGAAGAGTTTGTTTTAAGCAAGCATTCATTATCTAGTTATTAAGTTACCATGATTCTATTGAGATATTAAAATACATTTGCATGAAGTCATAGATAGCAGACATATATTTTAATTGAATCTAAAAATTATTCATAGCCATATAATAAAGCTGGTCACTTTATTGTATTAAGGTTGTAGTGTCCACATTACTTCCAACGAAATAAATGTGATTCACTTCAAGGAAGGATGAGTCTCAAATCATCGAAATGGTTGACTTTTAGTACTAACACTATAACATGAACTGAAATCATGTGAGAATCAAATTTAAGTTTAACAGTTACTTAATCCTTGATCTCACACTTAAGCATTTGCTTATAATAGAACCGAAATCCTAATAGATAGTGATGTCGTGTTTAATCTCCTTATAATCTTTGATTTACCATGAGCATGATCATCATAAAGAGTTGATCTAGACTCTGTATTTTGGGATTATAATCGAGATGATCATCTAGGAACATATATCCAAATAATGGAGTTCATAGCATTAACATCACTTCTAGTGATTTTAGGAAGATTGGTGATTAATTTGGACCTAGTGGATTGACGAATTAGCTATTAATCACATCTAGATACTCAAAAGATTAGATCTAGAGTATTGAAAAACTAATTGGATGAAATTTGAGATTAAGGGACAAAATTGACATAAAAGGTAAAACGATAATTTCACCTTTTGTCATTGGATGGTTATGAGGGTTCACAATATAAGGTTTGCAATTGGATAACTAATAATTAATATTAAGTATTGAATTATTTCTTGTAATTATAGTTAATCCAAGAGTGCAACCATGAATCTATGGTGGAGCGATTTCATGGTTAATAAGTTTGAATTATTTTTAATGAGATTAAGAATAATTATAAGTTTATTGGAGTTTGGAATATCTATGTCCAAATAGATTCCTCATTTAGTTTTGTAGAATTCAACTTGTTTAAGTTGGAATGTATGTTTTAATTTGATTAATTAAATTGTGTACAAAAATGGCAACTTTAACATGTTTGTCTTAATTTAGACAAGAAAACATGTTTGATCTTAATTTAGACAAGAAAATCTATTTGTCTTAATTTAAAACAAGAAAAATATTTTTTATCTTAATCTAGACAAGAAAACATATTTGTCTTAATTTAGACAAGACAAAATCTTTTTGTCTTAGTTAAAAACAAGAGTTGTCTTTAATTAAGATAATGTTAAGAGGATTCTTGGAAAATGAATCTAGACATCCATCTTGATAAAAGGAGACTCTATGTTTAATTATCACTTTTTTATTTATTATTAACTCTATTTAAATAAAGATGGATAATAATAAAATAAAGGTTATTATTCCATAAGGAGTTTTATTTTATCAAGAACTCTAAATGATAATTTAAGAATTAAATTATTTATTTTGTAATTTAATTTTGATAATTATGGAGCATGTTTGATGCTTCTATAACTCTAAACGGATTGTGAAGATTGATTCAAAGGTATTTGATTTTGATTAAACCTTTCAGGTAAATGTTTTAAAAAAAAGAAAAGAGATTGGATGAAAAGAAACGTATGTACTTTTTCTTTAAAAAGTTTCAACCGTCACTTCTCTCCTCCTCCTCTAAACTTTGTCGTATCTTTCTTCCTCTTTCCCATTCTTGGCTGAATTTTTTTTTAAAGAAAATAGCCATTAATTTTTAGGAAGAAAAGAGAGATAAAATCAGTTGCCATCCTGTAGTCTTGCATTCCACACCTTGTCCACTCAAGGTTCAAGTTGAAAACATTCTTGAAGAATAAGTGGTAAACTATTTAGTCGAGAAATCATTTATTGATGTGGTGGTGTCCAAAAATAAGAATCTCAAAATAAAAGGTATGTTTTTTTTCTTACTTAATAGATTCTTTTTTATTTAGGATGTGATTATGTTACTTGCAATAAGAATGATGTGTGTTTTATGTGTGTTTCCACTTGCGTAATTGGATTGCTTGCTATATTTATAATTTTTTTTTTAAATGCATGTTTTACTCAATTTCATGAATCCACTAAGATCCTACTCCAACAATTGGTATCAGAGTAAGGATCATTGGAAGTTTTGTTTCCTATACTTATTTTGCATGGTTGGCACTTTTGCATATATTTAACTATCTTGATGTGATCCATATATAGTTGTATGTTATTATGCATGATTCAAGGTTTTTTTCACATTAATTGTACTAAAAAATTTTACGTGCAACCTTTTTCTTTTGTCTATGTAATAAGAAGGGTGGCCTAATATTGCCATGTTTCCTTCTTGATTTATTTTTATTTTTCCTTAGATTTATGTAATTAGGAAAAGCCATGTAATTTTAATATTACTTGATGTATTTGGTGCATTCATGGAGAATAAAGTTGAAAGCCAAAAGGAAAAAGGTAATTAGGTAATATTTGGTCTCTTTAATTTTTTATGACAATTTTTTTTTTAGAAAAATGAGTTTGTCCTATATCATTTTTTTTTTAAGAAAAAGAGTTTTTCTTACATTAAAAAAAAAAGAGGAAGAAAGGGTTGGGTGTGTTGCCAAGCAGCACACTATTGTGTGCTGTTGGAGAACAGACAGCGTCTGTCTGTTGTTGGACAGCACACAATAGCAAGGTGCTGTTGGCAGCAACACAAGCTACTAGGCTACAACAGCCCATTAAGGTGGGCCACTTCTAAATTTTTTTTTTTGAAAAATTAATTTATTTTAGCCTTGGATTGAAAATTATTTTATTTTGGTATTAATTAATGAGATTAATTAATTGAACAAAATAAAGTTATTTTCTCAAATTGGGTTAAAATTAAAATTGAAATTGGGGTTTTCAATAGTCATAAAATTCAAAAGAGTGCCAAAAGGATGTGATCCTAACAAGTGGTGGAAGCAAGCAAGATTGAAGAGAATTACAAGTTGTAATTTTTTTTATTTTTTATTTTTTATTATATTTTTCTAGGATGGACATTAATGTGGCTTATTATTATATATATTTATATATATCTAAATGAATAATATTAGAAATTATTTGTATTTGAAAACATGTCATCTAGAATTAAGGTGCCAACTTCTCTTAAGGAATGCCATGCATACATTATGCATTTTAGTTCACAAGGAGTTTTATGCTATGAGATACATAATGGATATAGGAAAATAAATCACATTTAGACAAGATGGTAATATGGACTTAGTTATATACCAAAAGCGTTTAGTTGGAAACATAACCAAGCTTATAATTTGACTTAAGATATTCTAAATATGCATCTAGAAAATCCGATAAAAAGTTAATCAAAACCCTAAGTATTAAAATATTGAGTGCGAGAGGATGCTAGTAATCCTAAAGTCCACAGTCTCCATTGTTGGCCCATTAGCATGTGAAACATGTCACTCCCTACAAGTGGACATGAATCTAGATCATGACAGACTGAGTTTTCGAAAGGATAAATCCTTTTAGAATGGATTATGAAGTGAGACCTCCCATAAAGGCTCACTAAGTAAAGAGCTTAAAAGAATGAAACAATGGTTGTTACATTCAACATGAATTTACAATTAACCTACCTACAGTAGCTCTGTTGGTAAACTTCGTGGACCAAATGAAGGCCCTCCTTAACCATGTTAAGTATGAAGATACTGGGTAACATAGTTAAATGGAAGGGTCCCAGTTTGCCTCGTAATAAATTCCACAGCCCATAATCAGTTAATTTATTACAAAAAGGTAAATGATCATCAAACTAATAATACAATTTATAGGGTTTTATATATTGTTATCATGCATACATGCATCATGAAATGTTCAAAGTCCATAAATAACTAGTATGCTTACATAATTTCAAATGTACTTTCGAAAACATCTGCATCACAAATATGAATCCATTTTCATTTTTGTTGAACAAGTGCACTCTTAATGGTGATAACTACACTGAATGGAAAAGAAACCTTAATATCGTGCTTAATTATGACAAAATCACATGGGTTCTTTCAGACCATGCGTTTGAAGCACTAACTCCCCAATCAACTCCACAAGATATTGAATATCATAAAGAGTGGCATAATGCAAATGACCTTGCTAAATGCTATATACTGGCATTTATGAACAGTATATTGCAAAAGTAGAACTAAGGCATGGTTAATGCTGCTGACATTGTCATGACCCGGAACCATCCTTGAGTCCGTGACAATCATCGCGATGTCCCGATAGGCACTCATCCCCCGAATACCATATCAAGACCTCGCAAGGCTTTCATATCAATTTCTTATCTCCCCTGTGGTTAATCGTTGTCAAATGTCGTATTTTAGAGGCTTTTAAGCCTTTTTTCAATTTAAAACAGTGAAAAAATAAATTTCACTTCACAAAGGTATTTTGGTCATTTTTCGTCAAAAATTTCAAATTCGACCAAAATGTAGTATTTAAGCGAGAAATGCATATTTCGAAATCGAAATTAAATTTGAATGTCTAAAACGTGATTTAAAATGGGGTTATAACCATTTAAATAAAATAAAAATATTCGACAAAATATTCTATTTTCTTACAAATTAATATTTATAGAGTATTCTGAAAATGATTTTTTTAGTAGCGTAAAAGTTAAATAAATTTATACAAACTATAATACGGAAAACCAAAGTATGAAATTTAATTTACAGTGCTATGTGGGCTCACAAATGAACAAAAGTAGTAAAGACAGTAAACCTACAGTTTTTGAAGTAGTGTGGCCAACTATAGTTCTCGACAATGTCTGTTATCTACAAGCTAACCCGGCATGAAATGATGAGATAAAAAAAAGAGGTGAGATTATAAAATCTCAGTAAGTAAACAAACACCATCTAAATAATCTAAAGGCGAGTAAAGGGAGACAATTAAAAATAATTCATTTCAGCAAATTTCTCACAACACGAATATTCATTTCAACCAAATAATCAATATGGCTCGTGAATTTCTCAAAACTTGGCTCATGCCAAATCCTGTACTCGGGGACACCTGGACTAGGGGTATCCAACTGAGTCCGCCAAAGCTGTGAAAAATTTTATATAATCATAAAACTTGTTTTTATTTTGAAAAAAAAAACAGCCATCCCTTGGGGTTGACTGAGTCTCACTTCACGTGGTGGTTAACGTGAAGTGCACTCAAAAAGCCCACCTCAAGAGATACCCTACGCACCTCTACGACCGAGGTGAGAATATAAAGGAGTTTACCGTGCCCCTCTAATAGGTTGGTGTCACGACCCGGTACTTCCCTCGAGCCCGTGACA
Source organism: Theobroma cacao (assembly GCF_053813885.1). NCBI lineage: Eukaryota > Viridiplantae > Streptophyta > Magnoliopsida > Malvales > Malvaceae > Theobroma > Theobroma cacao. The sequence goes on along the minus strand of NC_142647.1, from coordinate 34,082,965 downwards.
ACCGCCGCGGTGTCTCGGTAGACACTTATTGCCCGGAATGTCAACCCGAAACCCCGCAAGGCTTTACTATCAGTTTCTCTGTTCCCTTGTGAGCAACCATTGTCAAATATCGTATTCTAAAAGATTTTAAGCTGTTTCCAACTTTAAACAAATAAAATATTAATTTTTCGTCTCATAGGGGTAATTTGGTCATTTTTCTTAAAAATTTTGAAACTGGCTAAAACGTAATATACAAGTACAAAACACACAATTCATATTCAAAATGAGTTTAAAAGTCTAAAATCTTCAATTAAAACGAAATTATGGTTATTTGAATATAATAAGAAAATAAAAGAAATATTAAGTAAAATATTCTATTTTCTTATAAAACAATATTTATAGAGTTATACGTAAATAATTTTTATAGCGTAAAAGCTAAATAAATTTATACATACTTAAATACAGTAGGCCAAAACATTTAATTTAATTTACAATAACAAGAGTGCCCCCGAATAAACAAAAGTAAAGAGGACTGTGAACCTACGGTTTGGAAAATGCAGATCCCACTGTAGTCCTCGATGAGATCAGCTATCTACAGTCTATACTGAACCTGAAATGGGTGGAAATGAGGGTGGTGAGATTATAAAATCTCAATGAGTAAACAGACATCATCATAAACATCTAGAGTTGAGTACATGGAGACAATAAAGTAAATCATCATAAACTGGGTTATACAATTAGAACACATCTCGTTCAAAATACGTAAAAAGGCTTATGAATCTCATAAAAATCTAGGCTTGTGCCATAAATCCATTCTCGGGGACACCTTGGCTGAGGCATCCTACCGAGACCGCCAAGGCTATTAAAATTCAAATTTCACATAAATCATGTTTTTGTTTTGAAAACATAGCCGTTCCTTGGCGTTGGCTGAGTTCCCCCTCACGTGGTGGTTTAGCATGAAGTGAACCCTAAACTTTACCCCAGGAGATACCCTACGCGCCTCTCCGTTCAAGGTAAGAATATAATGGGGTTTACCGTGCCCCTCTAAAAGGCTGGTCCACAGAAACCCTCTACTACAGTGATTAATTAATATATAATCCACCATATAATAAAACTCAATAACATGATATGGAAATTTTGCAATTCGTAGTTTTTCAAGGTAACCAAACAATTCGCATTTCAATACAATTGCCAACTAGCCAATCATGCTTGATTTATCATAAGCCAGTTAATTTAAACAATCAAATTGTCACAATTAACAGTCTCTGTGTACTCTATTTTTTAAAATCACTATTAATTTCAAAACAATTTATAATTTAATTTCATTGAAACTCATTTATTCATAAAACATGAAAATTTATCTTTTTAAATTTCTTTTTCCATAGAATTCATGAAAGCATCTAAAAACCACCCTAGATAATTAAAATGACAGTAAGTTTACTCACAATGTCTAGAATGCAGACTTTCGAAGCACTCTGTCTACTGGTCCTCGGATGCAATTTTCTTGCCTTTATCGGAGGACTCACCACCTTGACACAGTACAAAATCGAGAGTTTCACCAAGTTGGTACTAAATCAAAATTAAACTAATTTAGACTACCAATGCATGATATGGAATGCAAAAATGCACTGGTAACTATCTAAACCTAGTATTGGCCTAATTCGTCTTATCACCCGATTAAATTCCTAACGGGTCCGTTTAAACTCTAATTTAATTCTTTTCAGTTTCTATACTTCAATTGCACCCAAATTAACTTAATGTCCCTCAGTGTGGTGCAAATTATCAGTCCCAACAACAAATTACAAAAATACCCTTAATGGGTAAAAATTCGTATTTTTGCCCCGAAAATTCCCATTATTTTTCTAGGCTCATAATTCATTATTCCTTAACCAATTCTCCTAGAATAAAATCAAACTCATCCTCACTCACTACATGGTAAATTCAGCCATTAATGGTTGGGGGAGAAAATAAATTCTTTTCTTGTTGTTTTGTTTCTAAATATGCTAAACTAACTAAAAACACTAACATAAATTAAAATCAAATAAATCCAACAACTTTCTCTCTCCTAACCCATTTTTCCAGAATTGAATTCATCATGAAAACATGTAATTTAATCATGGAAAATAAAGAGAAATGCTTGGGAATAAGAAAACTCAAGCTTAATAGAACAAATCTCACATTTTTCACTTAATTTCCTTGAAAATTCACACTTTTTCTTTGATTTTCTCTCTCTAGGGTTTTGTTTTTGTTTTCTGTCTCTTCTTGCTGGTTTGGCCGGCCATGGGGTGGAAGATGGGCTGATTTTGTGCTTTTTAAAAAGGAAAATAATAAATTAATAAAGGCATGACACATGGCATCATGTCATTGGCCTGTTTTTAAAATTTTAAAAATTTAAACATTTTATCTCCACCACATGTTTAGTCAAGGGTCAAAGATGAAGACAAAGGAAGACCATGTGCTGGAAAAAATATCCTGGTGGTGGAAAATTACAATTTTTCCCCTGAGGTGGCAAAATTACCATTTTACCCCTATACTCCAAATTATACCGAAATTAAAAATTTTCACTTCTAAACCTCAAATCATACTTCAATAAGTCAAATTATACTCCAATAAGTCAAATGGGGTCAAAAAAGTTTTTTCTAAAATTCTCATTTTGTCCCCAAGTGGCAAATGACCATTTTGCCCCTAGTTAGTGAAAATTCCGATTTGACTCCAAATTGATCCTCAAACTCCAAATTACCATTTTAAGTCATCCATGAACTATGAAACTCTTAATCTCACCTTAAAATTCCTATTTGATCTAGTTCGAGGATTAAATAAACTTTGTTGTACCTCTAAGTATAATACCGACTTTTGTAAATTTTTCGAGACTCTCCTAGCATGCAATCATGTTATCATCACATGTAAGTCATGAATAGTATTTTATAAGGTCAGGCTTTACAGCACTACCCCCCTTAAAATAAAATTTTGACCTCAAAATTTCACTTACCTGATTCGAATAAAAGATGTGGATATTGGTTTCTCATCTAGCTCTCGACTTCCCACGTCATCTCCTCCATTCGAGCATTCTTCCACAATACTTTCACCATTGGAATGCTCTTGTTCCTTAGCACTCGATCCTTTCGATCTAGAATACCTACAGGCTTCACCTCGAACTTCAAATCCTCATGCAACTCAATGGGAGGTGTCTCTAAAATGTGAGAGGGATCGGGAACATACTTTTTCAACATCGAGACATGGAAGACATTATGAATCCGATCTAACTCTGGGGGTAATTCAAGTCTGTAAGCCACTGGCCCAATCCTTTCAATGATACGAAAGGGTCCAATGTATCTTGGATTGAGCTTTCCCCTCTTCGCGAATCGAATCACACCTTTCCAAGGAGAAACCTTAAGAAAAACTTTATCGTCGACTTCAAACTCCAAATCTTTCCTTCGTTTATCCGAATAATTCTTCTGCCTATCTTGAGCTGTCTTTAATCGCTCTCGGATAACTTCGACCTTATCGTTTGTCAAATCAATCAATTCCACATTCACTAATTTCCTCTCACCTACTTCATCCCAACAGAGCGGAGTTCGGCATTTCCTTCCATACAAAGCCTCATATGGTGCCATCCCAATACTAGACTGAAAACTGTTATTATAAGCAAACTCCACCAATGGCAAGTGTCTATCCCAACTCCCGATAAAGTCAATGACACAAGCCCGTAACATATCCTCTAATGTCTGAATAGTTCTCTCAGATTGACCATCTGTCTGTGGATGAAAGGCAGTACTAAATCTCAATTTAGTTCCAAGAGCTTCCTGAAATTTCGGCCAAAATCGAGAAGTAAATCGAGGGTCTCGATCTGACACAATAGAAATTGGGACTCCGTGTAATCTCACAATCTCATCTATATAAAGTCTTGCCAGCCTCTCAATAGAATACGTGCTATGGATAGCCAAGAAATGGGCGGACTTAGTCAATCTATCCACAATCACCCAAATAGCATCCTTCCCACTTTGTGTCCGCGGTAAACCCAATACAAAGTCCATAGTCACATGTTCCCACTTTCATTCAGGAATCGGTAAAGGCTGAAGAGTACCTAACAATTTTTGATGCTCCGCCTTGATTTGTTGGCATGTGAGACATTTCGCTACAAACTCTGCTATGTCTCGTTTCATACCCGGCCACCAATAACTTTCTTTAATAGTCCGATACATCTTGGTGCTTCCGGGATGTAAAGCGTAGGCGGAAGAATGAGCTTCCTCCAAAATAGCTCGTCTCAACTGATCATCCTTAGGGACACAAATTCGATCTCTAAGCATCAAAGTACCATCATTGCTGAGTCTAAACTCACTAGCTTCTCCATCTTGCAGCTTTTGAACTTCCTGTTTCAACCAATCATCAGATTTCTGCAATTCTCTGATCTGATTCAACAATGAAGGTCTCACGACGAAACTAGCAAGTAGGGTTCCATCCTCACCATTATTCAACTGGATCCCTAGAGATTTCATCTCAAGTAACATCGGAAAATAAGAACTCCAAAGTGTTGCTAACGACGATGAGGATTTACGACTTAAAGCATCCGCTACAACATTTGCTTTTCTCGGATGATAATCAATCACTAAGTCATAATCCTTAATCAACTCCAACCATCGTCTCTGTCTCAAGTTAAGCTCTTTCTGGGTGAGCAAATACTTCAAACTTTTATGATCAGAAAAAATCTGACAACGCTCACCATATAAATAATGTCTCCAAATCTTCAATGCGAATACTACTGCTGCTAACTCCAAGTCATGAGTAGGGTAATTTGTCTCGTGCTTCTTCAACTGTCGGGAAGCATAAGCTATTAACTTCTCATCCTGCATCAACACACACCCTAATCCCAACTTAGATGCATCGCTATATACCACAAATTCTTTTCCACTAACAGGAAGTGTTAAAACGGGAGCAGAGGTTAACCGGTTCTTTAGCTCCTGAAATCGATTCTCACAAACATCATCCCACTCAAACTTAACTCCTTTACGAGTCAGACGAGTCAGAGGAGCTGCTATCAAAGAAAATCCCTAAACAAATCTCCGATAATAACCGACTAAGCCAAGGAAACTACGAATCTTTGTAACCGTTCTTGGTTGCTCCCATTGCAAGATTGCCTCTATCTTCTTAGGATCGACATAAATTCCAGCTCCGGACACCACATGTCCCAAGAAAACCACTTCCTTCAACCTGAATTGACATTTAGAGAACTTGGCATAGAGTTGTCTCTCGCGCAAAGTTTGCAACACAATGCGCAAATGGGCAGCATGTTCATCATCATTCTTCGAATAAACCAGGATGTCATCGATGAATACTATCACAAACTTATCCAAGTATGGATGGAACACCCTGTTCATAAGATCCATAAAAACTGTCGGGGCATTAGTCAATCCAAACGGCATCACCAGAAACTCATAATGCCCATAACGCGTTCTGAAGGCAGTCTTAGGTACATCTTGCTCCTTAATCCTCAACTAATAGTACCCAGATCTCAAATCAATCTTAGAGAATACCATAGCACCTCGTAATTGATCAAAAAGATCATCTATCCGGGGTAAAGGGTATTTATTCTTGATGGTCACTCGGTTCAGCTGACGGTAATCGATACACAATCGAACAGTGCCATCCTTCTTCTTTACAAATAGGACTGGTGCTCCCCAAGGAGAAATGCTAGGGCGAATGAAACCTTTATCCACCAAATCTTGCAACTGGACTTTCAGTTCCTTCAACTCTGCTGGAGCCATTCTATATGGAGGAATAGAAATAGGTGCAGTACCCGGAAGTAAATCAATAGGGAACTCAAGCTCTCGATTAGGAGGTAGTCCCTGTAAATCATCAGGAAACTCACTTACTATTGGGACATCCTCTAACTTAGGTTCCCCCTTTGAAGTATCGATCAAGTATGCCAAATAAGCCGGATACCCTTTTTGCACTAATTTCGAAGCTTTGATGGCTGAGATTACACAAGATGGTAATACTCGACGTTCCCCTACAAACACAATCTCTGCTCCCTCCGAATTCCAAAGAGCAACTTCTTTTCGAAAACAATCCACGTTCGCCCGATGTGCAGTTAACCAGTCCATACCCAATATTAAATCAAAATCCAAGATCTCTAGAGGAATTAAGTCACCCCTAAATTCTTCCTCACCTACCCTTACCCCACAGTCTTTATAACAAGTATTTCTAATCAACTGTTCTCCTAGAGGGGTATGCACTACAATTTCTCCCTCTAATGGTGACAGGTTTCTATCAGCAATTGATGCAAATGTCGTACTCACATAAGATCTATCTGAGCCAGAATCTATCAAAACATAAGCATCTTTATCAAATAAAGACATAGTACCTGTCACTGCTCTCAGGTCGAACCCGTGCCTCATCTTCTGTCACAACAAAAACTCTTGTCGCGGTACGAGTCTGTGGTCTCGAAGGTGGATGTGACGGGGTATTACTCTCCACACCGGACCGTATGGCTACTCCCTGTCTCGGTGGTAACCCAGAAGAATCTCTCCTCTGTATATCAGTGCGAGCTGGTGGAAATGATGCAGCTACAGTGGCTCGTCCTAACTGCGGGCAATTACTCCTAATGTGACCCATCTGTCCACATTGGAAACATCTTGTTGGCCCTCTACATAGCCCACTATGATAATTCTCACAATTTCTGCATCTGTCAGAACCTCCGAAACTCTTCCTAGAACCAGTCATAGCAGATCTGCTAAACCTCGAAAGTCTCTGCTGTGATGGTGGAAATAGAGGTCGAAGAGATGTCACGAAAACAGAAGTAGTGCTCCCTGAAGTCGTTGAGTCCTTGCCTCTTTTTACTGGCTGACTAGAAGACATACCGGGATTATTCCTTTTTGCAAACTCAGTCCGAATCCTCCTATTCTCAGTCGCGAGCTTCTCAGCCCGTAAAGCCATCTGTACCACCTCCTTATGTGGCTCCCTACCAGTCGCTGTCATTCGCTCTCTAATCTCATAACGGAGCCCTTCCTCGAAATAGCTGGCCTGATCCTGCTCAGATTTCACCAGATCCGACACATATAACATCAACTATTTAAAACGAGTCTCGTACTCCTCTATAGTTAGATTTCCCTGTTTCAAACTCATAAATTCTCTCTTCTTTTCTTTTTGATGGAAATAAGTGAAATACTGACCATCGAATTCCCTGAGAAAATCAGACCATGTTTGAGGAGTAGCGGAACGAAACTTCATCAAATTCCACCAAGTACGAGCCCTCTTCTCTAATAATCTCGTAGCCACCATTAGCTTCATGTCGTCATCTAATCCCATATCAGAGAGAGTCTCTGAAACTTGATTAATCCAGTCCTTTGCCACCGTGGCATCCAACTCACCCGTGAAAGATACACAACCCAATTGCCTAGCCTCCTTCAGCTTCTTGGAAATGGATACATCCTGTACTGGTGGTGGAACTAAAGGAGTAGTTGGAGGCACTACAGGTGGAACTTGACCAGTCTGAGCTTGACCAGCCATTGCTACAAAGAAAGCTGCCAATGCTTGTGCTGCCTCAGTAGGCATGGCGGGAATACCCGTAGGTGGCTGAGGAGATGGAGGATGTGGAGGACTATCTGCTTGCTCAGCAGCAGGTGCTGCCCGAAAGGTAGATGCAGCTGATTCCTCCTCTACTGTATTTGGCTGATGACGTTGGGAACGACCTCTTCCCCTCCTAACCGATCTAGTGAGAGGTGGGCATCCGCGTCGAGGAGGCATTGTAATCTATAAAAAATACGGGCAAGTTTAGGTAACCTTAGGCTCTATATGCAGATGCATGCATTCTATTCAACCTAACCTAACTTAACTTAATCCGGGGCCACACTGATATTGTAAATTTTTAAAACAACTTTAAAACTAAAAACTTTGATCTTTAAAACCAAAAGCTCTGATACCAATCGACTTGTCACGACCCGGTACTTCCCTCGAGCCCGTGACAACCGCCGCGGTGTCCCGATAGACACTTATTGCCCGGAATGTCAACCCGAAACCCCGCAAGGCTTTACTATCAGTTTCTCTGTTCCCTTGTGAGCAACCATTGTCAAATATCGTATTCTAAAAGATTTTAAGCTGTTTCCAACTTTAAACAAATAAAATATTAATTTTTCGTCTCACAGGGGTAATTTGGTCATTTTTCTTAAAAATTTTGAAACTGGCTAAAACGTAATATACAAGTACAAAACACACAATTCATATTCAAAATGAGTTTAAAAGTCTAAAATCTTCATTTAAAACGAAATTATGGTTATTTGAATATAATAAGAAAATAAAAGAAATATTAAGTAAAATATTCTATTTTCTTATAAAACAATATTTATAAAGTTATACGTGAATAATTTTTATAGCGTAAAAGCTAAATAAATTTATACATACTTAAATACAGTAGGCCAAAATATTTAATTTAATTTACAATAACAAGAGTGCCCCCGAATAAACAAAAGGAAAGAGGACTGTGAACCTACGATTTGGAAAATGCAGATCCCACTGTAGTCCTCAATGAGATCAGCTATCTACAGTCTATACTGAACTTGAAATGGGTGGAAATGAGGGTGGTGAGATTATAAAATCCCAATGAGTAAACAGACATCATCATAAACATCTAGAGTTGATTACATGGAGACAACAAAGTAAATCATCATAAACTGGGTTATACAATTAGAACACATCTCGTTCAAAATACGTAAAAAGGCTTATGAATCTCATAAAAATCTAGGCTTGTGCCATAAATCCATTCTCGGGGACACCTTGGCCGAGGCATCCTACCAAGACCGCCAAGGCTATTAAAATTCACATTTCACATAAATCATGTTTTTGTTTTGAAAACATAGCCGTTCCTTGGCGTTGGCTGAGTTCCCCCTCACGTGGTGGTTTAGCGTGAAGTGAATCCTAAACTTTACCCCAGGAGATACCCTACACGCCTATCCGTTCGAGGTAAGAATATAATGGGGTTTACCATGCCCCTCTAAAAGGCTGATCCACAGAAACCCCCTACTGCAGTGATTAATTAATATATAATCCACCATATAATAAAACTCAATAACATGATATGGAAATTTTGTAATTCGTAGTTTTTCAAGGTAACCAAACAATTCGCATTTCAATACAATTGCCAACTAGCCAATCATGCTTGATTTATCATAAGCCAGTTAATTTAAACAATCAAATTGCCACAATTAACAGTTTCCGTGTACTCTATTTTTCAAAATCACTATTAATTTCATTACAATTTATAATTTAATTTCATTGAAACTCATTTATTCATAAAACATGAAAATTTATCTTTTTAAATTCCTTTTTCCATAGAATTCATGAAAGCATCTAAAAACCACCCTAGATAATTAAAATGACAGTAACTTTACTCACAATGTCTAGAATGCAGACTTTCGAAGCACTCTGTCTACTGGTCCTCGGATGCAATTTTCTTACCTTTATCGGAGGACTCACCACCTTGACACAGTACAAAATCGAGAGTTTCACCAAGTTGGTACTAAATCAAAATTAAACTAATTTAGACTACCAATGCATGATATGGAATGCAAAAATGCACTGGTAACTATCTAAACCCGGTATTGGCCTAATTCGTCTTATCACCCGATTAAATTCCTAACGGGTCCGTTTAAACTCCAATTTAATTCTTTTCAGTTTCTATACCTCAATTGCACCGAAATTAACTTAATGTCCCTCAGTGTGGTGCAAATTATCAGTCCCAACAGCAAATTACAAAAATACCCTTAATGGGTAAAAATTCGTATTTTTGCTCCGAAAATTCCCATTATTTTTCTAGGCTCATAATTCATTATTCCTTAACCAATTCTCCTAGAATAAAATCAAACTCATCCTCACTCACTACATGGTAAATTTAGCCATTAATGGTTGGGGGAGAAAATAAATTCTTTTCTTGTTGTTTTGTTTCTAAATATGCTAAACTAACTAAAAACACTAACATAAATTAAAATCAAATAAATCCAACAACTTTCTCTCTCCTAACCCATTTTTCCAGAATTGAATTCATCATGAAAACATGTAATTTAATCATGGAAAATAAAGAGAAATGCTTGGGAATAAGAAAACTCAAGCTTAATAGAAAAAATCTCACCTTTTTCACTTAATTTCCTTGAAAATTCACACTTTTTCTTTGATTTTCTCTCTCTAGGGTTTTGTTTTTGTTTTCTGTCTCTTCTTGCTGGTTTGGCCGGCCATGGGGTGGAAGATGGGCTGATTTTGTGCTTTTTAAAAAGGAAAATAATAAATTAATAAAGGCATGACACATGGCATCATGTCATTGGCCCGTTTTTAAAATTTTAAAAATTTAAACATTTTATCTCCACCACATGTTTAGTCAAGGGTCAAAGATGAAGACAAAGGAAGACCATGTGCTGGAAAAAATATCCTGGTGGTGGAAAATTACAATTTTGCCCCTGAGGTGGCAAAATTACCATTTTACCCCTATACTCCAAATTATACCGAAATTAAAATTTTTCACTTCTAAACCTCAAATCATACTTCAATAAGTCAAATTATACTCCAATAAGTCAAATGGAGCCAAAAATTTTTTTTCTAAAATTGCCATTTTGTCCCCAAGTGGCAAATGACCCTTTTGCCCCTAGTTAGTGAAAATTCCGATTTGACTCCAAATTGATCCTCAAACTCCAAATTACCATTTTAAGTCATCCATGAACTGTGAAACTCTTAATCTCACCTTAAAATTCCTATTTGATCTAGTTCGAGGATTAAATAAACTTTGTTGTACCTCTAAGTACAATATCGACTTTTGTAAATTTTTCGGGACTCTCCTAGCGTGCAATCATGCTATCATCACATGTAAGTCATGAATAGTATTTTATAAGGTCGGGCTTTACGGTTGGTCCACGGAACCACGCCACTGCAGTAGCTAATCTTTAATCCACCAATTGATCAAATCTCAATGGCATAGCATGGCAATTACATTACTAACCAATTTATCAAGGCAAAACAGACAGTTCATATTTTTCAACACAAGTATAAATTCAGCCAATCATGCTAATTTATCACAAGCCATTTAATTCAAATCATAATTTACAATAAATCACATGGCCTCCAATTACTCAAATTTTTAAATCCAACATTCTATTTTCAAATCAATTTAAAAAAAAATTAATTTATTTTATAATTCTATTTATTTTATAAATTCATATTTTTCTCATAAAACAAGAAATTCATCATTTAAAATAATTTTCACAAATCACAAAATTGAATAAAAATTACTCTAGATAATTCAGACGATAATAAGTTTACTCACAGGTTTCAAAAGTTCAGATTTCAGGTGTACTCAACGTAGTGATCCCCAAACGTAATTTACTTGCCTTTGTCGAACGGCACACCACTTTGACATAGTATAAAATCAAGGAATTTACTACGTTGCCCTTAAATTGAAATAACTAATTTAGATCACTAATGCATGGTATGAAATGCAAAAGGTCTAAATTTTGCCTAAACACCGTATTAACCTATTTCGATCTTTTACCTGATAAATTGAAATACTCATCCAATTTAGCTCCAATTGATCCCATTTCTTTTTCTAATGCTTCAAATCACCAATGTCCAGCCAAATAACCCAAAAATCAGCAAAGCCACATTCATATTCTGTCACGACTCGTAACTCCTATCGAGCCCGTGACAACCGCCGCGACGTCTCGATAGGCACTCATTATCCCGAATGCCGATCGAAACCCCGCAAGGCTTAGCATAAGCTTCCGCATCTCCCTAGTGAGTGACAGTTATTAAATCTCACATTTCAAAAAAATCATAAGTCATTTCCAAATCAAAACAATAAAATATTACTTTCAGGCTCACAGAGGCATTTTCTTCATTTTTCTTCGAAAATACCGAAACTCGCCAAAAACATGGTGTAAAAGCTAAATATATTCATACATACTTTAAATCAAATAACTGAAGAATAAAATTACTTTTACAGTGACACGTGGGCCCCCAACTGACTAAGAAGATGTAGGGCTACGAACCCTTACTTTCTAGGATGCAACTCTGAGATTAATTCTCGTCTTAATCAACTATCAACAAATTGTTTTGAGCCTGAAAAATGGATAGGAAGAGGGGTGAGATTATGATTATATAATCTCAGTGAGTAAACAACTACCATCAAAAGCATCTAAAGTCGAGTAGATGGAGATAATATAAAAACATTATATCTCAATAATGTTCATAACACAAAATTCGTTTCAATCTATACCAAATAATTTCTTTTCATCAAAATTTCCCGGCTTATGAATTTCTTAAACTTGGCCCCTGCCAGAATCATTCTCGCGGGTACCTTCGTCAAGGTATCCCACTGAGACCGCCAAGGCTGTTCAATGACCCATACCCATAAACATGTTTTCACATCTGACACACAGCCGTTCCTTGGCGTTGGTTGAGTCTCACTCTCACGTGGTGGCCCAAACGTGAGGTGCACTCAAATCATACCTCAGGAGATACTTCACCAAACATCTCCCCCCGGAGGTAAGTATATAATTGAGTTACCGTGTCCCTCTCATAGGCAGTCCACGGAAACCCCACCACTGTAGTGACCGTTTAATATACCACCAGACCCATAAAAATTTCAGTAGCATAATATGGCGAATAAAACGTAATCTAGTCTACCGAGACCAATCCAAAACTATTCATATATTTCATGCCAACCCCAAAAATTTAGCCATCATGCTACCGTAGTGTCATAAGCCACAATTTCAATAACATATAAAATCATAAATTTCAACACAGTCTCCATATACTCAATTTTCCCAAAACAATATTTGATTTCAAAACTAGTATAAATCTCATTTTTATTAAAAAATATTTTAATTGGAAAACATAATATTTTATAATTTAAACTCACCATTCAATAAAAGTATTAAACAAGTATAATTACTCTAGATATTTAAGATGATAAGTTGTCCACTCATAGTTCTAGGAGTCGATATACTCCTAACCCCAATCTTCAAGCACAATCTCTGTACTTTTACCAGTGTAATTCGCTCACCACCTATCCACAATGTACAATACATAATTTACCACATCAATGCTTGACCATTATAAAATCAATTCAGGCTCGGTATATATGCATGATATGATATACAACTTATCCGACTACTGTTTAAATGCGGTGCTGACCTAATTCGGCCTATTACCCGATTAAATCGATATACGCGTCCGTTTAAACTCCAAATTAATTTTTTTCAGTTTTCATACCTCAATTGCACCCAAATTGACTTAATGTCCCGCAGTGTGGTGCAAATTATCAGTCTCGATAGCAAATTACGAAAATACCCCTAATGGGTAAAAATTCATATTTTTGCTCCGAAAATTCCCATTATTTTTCTAGACTCATAATTCATCATTATTCATCATAATTCCTTAAATAAATATCAAGATCATCAGCCAATATTCCCCTAGAAAATTCAGCCAATAATGGTAATGGAGGAAAATAAATTCTTTTCTTGTTGTTTTGTTCCTAAATATGCTAAACTAACTTAAAACACTAACATAACTTAGAATCAAATTAATCTAACAAGTTTCTCTCTCCTAACCCATTTTTTCAGAATTGAATTCATCCTCAAATCACATGATTCAACCATGGAAAATGATGGGAAATGCATGGAAATGATAAATCTTAAGCTAAGCTTGAAAAATCATACCTTTAAACACTTGATTCCTTGAAAAATCACACTTTTTCTTTCAATTTTCTCACTCTAGGGTTTGTTCTTATTTCTCTCTCTCCTGCTGGTTTTGGCTGACCATCCCAATGAAGAATTCTGGAATTTTCAAGCCTTTTAATAGGCTTAATAAAATATTATTATTTTATTTACCTTTTTAATATTTTATTATTTTATTTTTTTACTAGTCATCTTTTTTACTTTCTTTTTCTACCACTCAATCCTCTTCACTTATCTATGTCTTCCATGAAATTTCTAGACTTTTCCAAAGTTTTGGTGGAGCAAATTTTTAAAAATTATACTTTTGCCCCCGTAAAGTGAAAAATTACATTTTTACCCCAAAAACTAAAAAATTGCCCATAGACATATTTTTCATCCCTTATACTCATACCATTCTCCAATTTGTCAAATGTGATCTAAATTCTCTCAAAATCTCAAATTTTGTCCGTGGTTGGAAAAATTATAATTTTACCCCTAGATAGTGAAAATTTCGGTTTGACTCCGAATTGATCCTCGAACTCCTAATTACCATTTTGACTCATCCCTAAACTGTGAAACTCTTAATTTCACCTTAAAATTCCTATTTGAATTAGTTCGAGGCTTAATCGACTTAATGATACCGTTAGGGGCAATATCATCTTTTAACGATTTCTCGAACTTCCTAAATATACAAACATTTCTATCGAGCATGTGAATGACATTATAATTATTTTACAAAGCAGGGTTTGACATATTCCTTCTTGGAAAAATTCGGCCAAAATGGTGCATCATTGTCACAATTTTTCCTACTTGATTTTCTTTTCATAATTCATTAATTTTCATATCAAAAACCATGATTTCATAATCAAATAACCTAAAATAACATCACATTCTTCCTCACCATTGACTTGAAAATTCAGCTAAGGCTAGGTAATGGGAAAAATGAATGTTTTTCTATATATTTTGTTTACTAACATGCTAAACTAACACTAAACACTAACATATATCAAAATCAAATCAATCCAACAATTTTCTCTGTCTAGACCCATATGACCAGTCATTAAATCACCATGAAAACATGCAATTTAATATGGAAAATAAGGAGAAATGCTTGGGAATAAGAAAACTCAAGCTTAATAGAAAAAATCTCACCTTTTTCACTTAATTTCCTTGAAAATTCACACTTTTTCTTTGATTTTCTCTCTCTAAGGTTTTGTTTTTATTTTCTCTCTCTTCTTGCTGGTTTCGCCGGCCATAGGGTGGAAGATGGGCTGATTTTTGTGCCTTTTAAAGAGGAAAATAATAACTTAATAAAGGCATGACACGTGGCATCATGTCATTGGTCCGTTTTTAAAACTTTAAAAATTTTAATCCATTTTATCTCCACCACACAATTAGTCAATGGTCAAAATGAGAATAAGGGAAGACCATGTGCTGGACAAATGTCCTGGTGGTGGAAAATTACTATTTTGCCCCTAGGGTGGTAAAATTATCATTTTGCCCCTATGCTCTGAAAAATACCAAGAATAAATTTTTTTTTTCACTTCTTAATCCTCAAATCATACTCCAATAAGTCAAATGGGGCCAAAAATCTTTTCTAAAAATTTCCATTTTGTCCTCAGGTGGCAAATGACCATTTTACCCCTAGATAGTGAAAATTTCGGTTTGACTCCAAATTGATCCTCGAACTCCAAATCACCATATTAAACCATTCTGGGACTTTAATATTCTTAATTTCATCTTAAATTCTCTATTTGATCTAGTTCGAGGCTTAAATCAACTTTGTTGTACCTCTAGGTACAATACCGACTTTTGTAAATTTTTTCAAGACTCTCCTAGCATGCAAACATGCTATCCATCACATGTATGTCATGACAAGTATTTTATAGAGTCAGGCTTGACATCTTTTCCCTACTTGGATCAACCATATGATCCTTCTTCATGTTTGATTTCAACATCCGACTAAATATTAATATTTTAATATTATTTTATTTTAAAAATTTTATCTTGTCTCTTTGGTTCCCAAAGTTCCTTATTATGCCTCAATTCGCATTTGACCAACTTTATTTATCACCATATCAAAGTATGGGGCGTTTCAAACATAATGTTGCACCTACATGAGATGTTTGGTACAAAAACAAGGTCTATTAAGGTGAAAGCAATCAATGCGTTTAAGGACCTTAAGCGAAAGCCTAAGGAGCTAGTTAGAGATGTTGAAAGTAATATCTTGTCTCAATAAGGCAAAACTAAATGGTGTTGAAATAGATGCGGAGATGCAAATATCAATGATAGTTCATAACTTAAATTCGTCATTTTCACAATTTAAAGTGGATTATGAACTGAACGCTAAGGATTACACCTTAAATGGGCTCATGAATGATCTCCAAAATGTGGATAAGGTTCTTGATTTGAGATAAAAGCTTGAAGCACATGCAGTTTCCACTTCTAAGCCTAAACCCAAGGGTAAAAAGAAGATAACTAGAAATAAAAAAACTTCTAAGGGCTCAATAGGAGCAAAGAAAAAGCCCATGAAGAAAAAGGCTGCTTCAAAAGACAACACCAAAGGAAAATGTTTCCATTGTGGTGTGAAAGGACATTAGAAGCGAAATTGCAAGGTTTACCTTGAAGAAATCCAAAAGAGTAAACAAGGTATGGGTTTTCTAAACATGTTAAAAGCTTGTTTAATGGTTGATTCTACGGATACGTGGATAATAGATTCTAGAGCTGTTAACCATGTTTGTAATTCTTTATAGGGGATTCAAGAAAGGAGAAAACTGAGTAAAAGGCAATTTCGGATGATGATGGTAAGTGGCACATTTGTTTTAGCATTAGTAGTGGGAGCCATTATTCTTCAATTTCCTTATGGTTGTAGCTTAGTTTTGGAAAATGTTTATTACATTCTGAAGACTTATAGAAATTTGATTTCTGTATTTTGTTTAATAAAAGTCTAGATATTCAATTTTTTTTGGTGAGACACTCACTATTTTTTTGAATAAGGATTTTATTTATTTTGGAATTGTAAGATATAATCTTTATTTCTTTGAGCCTACGAGTTATTCTGCAAATGCTATAAAATCAATATGATTTAAAATTGAAAAAGTCAAAGAATCTAGCATAAATCAAAATTATCTTTAGCATCTGCGTTTAGGTCATATCAATCAAAACAAACTCAATAGGCTTATAAAGGATGGTACTCTACCAAACATGGTTGAGGGTCCTTTGCCAGTATGTGAGTCTTGTATTGAAGCTAAAATGACTAAAGGCCTTTCAAGGCAAAAGGTAACAAAATGCTAAAAGTTGTAGACTTGGTGCACACAGATGTGTGTGGACCAATGAACATAAAAGCTAGAGGAGGTTATGAATATTTCATAACTTTTATTGATGACTACTTAAGACATGGCTCTGTGTATTTAATGTATAGAAAAATTGAATCGTTTGAACAGTTCAGAGAATTCTAAGCCGAAGTTAAAAAGCAACTAGGCAAGCCATTGAAACAACTTCAATCAAATTAGGGAGGTGAGTATTTATCAGATGAATTTCGACAATATCTTAATGACAATGGGATAATTTTCAATTTGTCAGTGCCAAGAACACCTCAACATAATGGTATAGCTGAAAAAAGAAATAAGACTCTTTTGAAATGGTTAGATCAATGATGTCCTATGCTAACCTTCCAATCTCATTCTGGGGATATTGTATGCAAATTGTTGAGTACTTGCTCAATTTTGCTCCATCTAAGGTTGTGCCTAAAACATCAAGGGAGTTATGGACAGGGTGTAAATCATCTGTATGTCATCTATGAATTTTGGAGTGTCCTGCACATGTTTTAAAGCCTGAGTCTAGAAAAGTGGAACCAAAGACTTAGGTGTGCTTATATGTAGGATATCCAAAGAGAACAAGAGGTTATTACTTTTATAGTCCTCAAGATAAGAAAGTTTTTGTTAGTGCGAATGTCACTTTCTTAGAGGAAGAGTTTGTGAGAAATCATAAACCTAGAAGTAAAATTGTCTTAGAAGAATTGTTTGATCCTTCAAATTTAAGATTTAATTATGAAGAAGTCATAACACAGTCTAATTCAAGGGTTGAAACAAAAACACAAGCTGAACATCAAATAGTGGTGCCTAGACATAGTGGGAGGGTTGTGAGACAACAAAAGAGATACATGGGTATGTGAGAAAACATGATTGCACTCTTAGATGAACATGAATTTGACCTTATTACATATAAGGAAGCAATTAATGATGTAGATGCTAAAGAGTCACATAAGGCAATGAAATTTGAGTTGGACTCCATGGATGCCAACAAAGTCTGAACTCTAGTAGTCCACTTGAAAGGATAAAACCCATAGGGTGCAAATGAATTTACAAGAGAAAAATAGAAAGTGATGGGAAGGTAGAGACCTTCAAGGTTAGACTACTGGCCAAAGGTTTTACCCAAAAAAAAGGCTTTGACTACAAGCAAACCTTTTCACCAGTTGCTATGCTTAAATCCATCAAGATCCTCCTATCCATAACTACACATCTTGATTATGAGATATGGCAAATGGATGTCAAGATCGTATTTTTAAATAGGGATCTTGAAAAGCGTATTTATATGGCTCAACTAGAAGGTTTCATTAAAAGGGCCACGAGCATAAGGTTTGTGAAGTGCATAGGTCCATTTATGGACTTAGGTAAGCATCTAGGTCTTAAAACATAATATTTGATACTGCTATCAAATCATATGATTTTCAACAAAATGTTGATGAACCTTCTGTCTATAAAAGGATACAAGATAAAAAGGTTGTTTTCCTAGTCTTTTATGTTGATGACATTCTACTAATTGGGAATGATGTAGGAATGTTATCAATAGCTAAAGGTTAGCTAAACCAACAATTCAATATGAAGGATTTGGGAAAAGCTAGCTATGTTCTAGGTATCAAACTTATAAGGGATCATAAGAACAAGCAAATAGCATTATCTCAAGTATCTTGGTCCCAAATGAATGTGCTAGAGGGGGTGAATAGCACTTTCTTGGCTCTTTACAAAGGTTACCTTCAAATTGGGGACAAAAGCAAGATAAAAGAGAAATTTAAAGTTGAATGACAAACTAAAACAGTAGAGACAATACACAAATATTTATAGTAGTTCGGTCCAAGACCTACATCCACTACCTTGATTGTTTAACCAAGGATTTTCTAATCAATCCACTAAGAATGGTGAAATTCAAAAGCTTTCACCAAGCTTTTACAATGACTTTTACCAAGCATAGCCAAAACCTTTCACAATAGTTTTTACCGAGATCAACTAAAACCCAACACTTAACTTTTCAAGGTTAAGTTAGAACCTATACTCAATCAAGCAATCCTAGCTTGAATCAATCCCTTAGAGTGACCTGCTCACTCGAAGAATACAAGGAGAGAAGTGATAAGAGTGTACCTATGATCACAAGGTTGATCTAAGTGGTACAAAGTGAAGTGCAGATCACAATTACAAAGATAGGAGTTAAGTGTAGTAAATGAGCAGAGAGTATTTGCTGGTTTTTTTTTAGCTCTTTTTGACTTGGAAGCCTTCATTCCATTTCTAGTCGTTGGAAGCCTTTTAAATACTTGGAAAGTTAGCTCTGATAGGTGTTAGGCAGTTTTTGACCGTTAGAAACAGTTTTGTTATAGTTCTGCCCATTAATTTGTCTTCTAGTGCACAAGTCAAATTTTTTGGTAGAATGCTCTTAGTTGACTAATGGATATCTTAGTCGACTAAGTTGTTTCTGTCTTCTATTCTATGCTTCTTGTAGTGAGCACTTAGTCAACTAACTTCCTTCTTAGTCAATTAAGTTGGTTCTGTCTTGAAGTCCAGATTTCTGGCAGTAGACTTTTTGTCGACTAACCCATTTCTTGGTCAACTAAGTCTTTTCTATTCCTCAATACTCTTGAGCCTGCCAACTTCTGATTTGAATTTTAGCTGACTAACCCTTTATTATTCAACTAAGAAGTTTCTGTTTTGCTTATTAATTGTGGCTTCTTATACATATAATTTTTTATATGTCCCTTGGAATAATTTATTTATCATTAGCATACAATTCTTGTCCTGCACACTCAAGTAGAAATATTAAACACAAATGAATGGGAATGTTTTATTATCATCAAAAACTAATAAAGCCAATAATCTCCCCATTTTTTTATGATGACAAAACATTCATTGATTAACAGTACAGTGTCCATTTAATCTTTTTAATTCTTCACAAAAAAAAAATGAGGATTTATCCCTCTAAATGAGTGCTCCCCCTTAGTGCGTGCTTATTTTACTTATTCATTTTAGCAAATTTTTATTTATGTCATATAGACAATGACATTATACATTCAGAATATATTTATGCTGGCATATAGAGTAATCAACAATAAATGACTGATTGACAGAATATCATCAATATTTCAGTTGTGATTGTCAATAGCATATTATTGCCAGATTTTATCTATGCCATTTATCATCCAATAAATATAGTATAATTAACATCCATATACATTCACAAACACAATCCATTCACAATATCATTGACAGAAATTGGTTATCATCATAACAGCCCAATATCAGTACCAAATCTCAAAACAGTAACAAACAAACTCAAGAACAAATTTAACAATCAACAAACAAATAATATAAGTAGCTTAACAACATCCTATTTTCAACACAATAACATCAACACAAAGTTAAATTCAGATGTTCAACTAACAGTAGAATAAAAAAAGCAAAAAAAGTAGTCATTGTTTTGTTCCTAAACTGCCCCTAGTTCTCCCTTAAACTTTTTACCATAATTCTCCCCCTTTTTGTCAGCATCAAATCCTAAGAGCGCTCAATCATCTTCTGAAGAGGGTGAAGGGGTAGATTCATCCATGCAATAGAAAACATTAAGGGGTTCAGGAGATAGTTCTGGAGGTGATTTTTGTGGTGAAGGTTCAGGTGATGATTTATCAGGAATTTCAAGGGGGTCTTAAGGAGAAAAGATTGCTGATGGTCTAGCTTTTTCAGCTATTCTGGAGGATTTTCGTCTGTTGAGGAATTTGGTCTTGGTTACCATTGTCTTCATGCCTTTACCAGATTGTTTAGACTTGGCTTGTGGAGCAGCAACATCTTTTTCTTTTCCTTTCCCAGATTGTTCCTCTGTAACTGAAGTTAGTTCACGAGATTCTTTTGGAGATACTAACTTTTGTGCTTCCCCTTTAGCTGCTTCCTTTTCAGCTTGTTCTTCTCTAACCATTTGGTGGAAGACATCCATTATTGAGACTTCCTCTAAATTGGGAGGAGAAGGCTGTTCTTGTTAAGGTTCATGATGGGATGGAGGAATTTCACCAAGTGATCCAAGCACCTCGTTACCTTGTTCCGATTCAACTTCCTTCTATGGCTCAGGTAAGGGGGATTTCCTTGGTTGATCCACTTCAGGTTCATGAACCTCGGCTTGGAAAGTAGAACCTTCAGCATCCTGACCTGCTAGTGTAGGATTTAGAGTGGCAGAGATGTTTACAGCTACAGGTTCAGAAGGCATTTTTCCTTTTTCCTTCAATACATTTTCGAGCTCTGTCAATTTCTCTTCAATTTTCTACATCCTTACTCTCTAGTCAGTCAGCTTTCCATCAATCCTCATGAGCATGTTGAAAAGTATTTCATTAAAGAACTATGAGGGAGCTGTTTCTAGTTGAATAGGGAGAGAAGACTCTTTTCTAAAAATGACCTTAGGGGATTTAACATATTTCTCTCCATCAAGCTTATACCCCACTTAAGGCAGACTCCTAAGGTAAATAACTTGGTCCCTGCTTTTCACTTTGTCCAATTCATATCTTGAGCTCCAAATTTCCTTTTTTTGTACCAATGATGTAATGATATTTCCATAAGGCAGATTTATTTTTTTCAGTCGACAGACTCCTCTCATTCTCTCAATCATGAATCTGCCTAGATTAAGTGGAGCACCATTAAAGCCAGGGTCCATTAGCCACAAGTCTTGAAGACTAATGTAGCTAAAACTGCCACCTCTTCCATGAATATTCGCAACAATAAAGTAATGCAAAATTCTAATCTATGGACTTTTAATCAGACCAGCATTACTTTTTGATGAATATTTTTCTTTCCTCCTTGTAATTATCTCCCACAAAGAAGTGGGATCATAGTTTTCAAGCATCTCATAGTCACCGTCTTCACTTTCAATTTTAAGCAAATTTCCTAAATTAGCAACAGTTATAACAAATTCCTTTTCATTTAAATAGACATTCAGACCATCATCAATATAATCATCAGAATCCTTAAGTTCATCCTTATCTATGGCTATGCTAGCATAAAATTCTTTCACCAAACTATCACTATTGGATTGATTCTTAAAAGTGCTAAAATCCTTTAGTTTCATTTCTTCAAAATAATATGATAGAACTACTTGAAATTCAAGTGACTCATCAAAACTACTCCAATAAATAGATTTACCATAAGTAATAGAGGCATTTTCGATCTTTTTGAACCTATCCTCATGAAATTTATTTCTAAATTTTGAGGATGAAGCCTTACCTTTCTTGAAGGATTTTTCTTTTTTTTTTCTTTTTCTCGGCTTTGTATTCCTTCTCTATTTGTGATTTTCCAGTTTTTCCAATCTCAGCAGTGGACACTATCTTCTTCTTCTTCTTCTGTACTTCTGCTTGCAAACTCTCTTCCAATGGACGTTTATCCTTTTTCTTCTTTAAAATATCTTTAGACTGTGATGATTTTGCCATTTGGTTTGGGAAATTTCTGACTCAGGGTTTCAAGATTTTGAGAGGGAATGGTTTCAGTTTTAGGTGGGCAGTTTCAGAAGAGAGAAAATCTAGAGAAGATGAGTTAAGGGCAGTTTAATTTTCTCAAAAATTGTTTATTTCCCCCTTAAATGTTGTCAGTTTTTCTCCTATTCAAAATTTAAAAAATTCCCTCTAAACTTAGTTTTTGCTTAGGTGGTTTTTCTTCTCTATTTTATTACCCGGTAGACAGTTTCTTTTCATTATTTTATTCCTCCTTCTTTTAACTGACTGAGTCTTATTATTTAAAGAGACAGAATACTCTTAGTTGATTAAGTGCCTCCCTTAGTCAACTAAGTGCCTACTGTATTTTGAGAAAACTTTAGAATTTTTCTTAAAGCTCCTGCACACCAACCATTCCTAGATTTCTCTTAATCTCACAAAATCTTTCCTCATTTAGTGGTTTGGTGAATATGTTAGCTAATTGTTGCAAAGTATTCACAAACTCAATTTTAATGTCACCTTTCACTACGTGATCTTTAAAAAAGTGATGCCTAATCTCGATATGTTTAGTTCTAGAATGCTGTACAAGATTTTTTGAAATATTGATTACACTTGTATTATCACAGTATATTGGTA
This sequence comes from Theobroma cacao, assembly GCF_053813885.1. Lineage (NCBI taxonomy): Eukaryota > Viridiplantae > Streptophyta > Magnoliopsida > Malvales > Malvaceae > Theobroma > Theobroma cacao. The sequence continues at coordinate 34,059,931 of NC_142647.1, read as the reverse complement.
TGCTATTCATTGTTACTCCAAAGTCTTTTAATTGTTATTTAATCCACAAGATTTGAGCACAACAACTACCTAGAGAAATATATTCAGCTTCAGTTGCAGAGAGAGCAACTGAATTCTGTTTTTTACTTGACCATGACACAAGCATACTACCTAAAAATTAGCAGGTTCCACCAGTGCTCTTTCTATCAGTTTTGGTTATAGCAAAATCTGCATCTGAATATCCAACTAGATTAAAGGATGATTCTCTAGGATACCATATCTGTAAAACCTGACCTTATAAACGCATGTCATGACATACATGCACTGAGTAGCATGTTATTACGCTAGGAAAGTCTCTAAGAATAGACGAAACTCGATATTGTACCTAACGGTACACTTGAGTGGATTTAACCTCGAACTAGTTTAAATAGGAATCGTAGAATGAAATTTAATATTTTACAGTTGAAGAATGACTAAAAATGATTGTTCGGAGTTCGAGGGTTCATTTAGGGTAAAATTGAAAACTTTGATGTTCAGGGGCCAAAATCGTTATTTTGCCATCTAAGATAATAATTTGATCATGTAGTGAAATTTTTGACCAAATTAACTATTTGGAATATATTTTAATGATAGGAAGTGAAAATTTTCAATTTCGGCAATTTTCGAAACATAGGGGCAAAACGGTAATTTTGTCATTTCAGGGTAAAAACCATAATTTTCACCACCCAAAACTTGTCAAAATCATAGGATTTATTTATTTTTGGTATGAATAACTATGTTGTTGTAAGTGGTGAAAAAATTGAAGTTTAAAAGACGAAATTTTAAAAACGGGCCAACGAGAAAGTGACACATGGCATTTTTTTAACGATTTAATATTATTTTAACGAAAAGTCAGCCCATTTAAACCCCATATTAAGTGATGGCCGGCCATAAGAAGAGAACAAGAAAGAAAATAGAGAGGAAAGGAAAAAAAGAGAAAAACCAAAGGGAAACTAGAAAATTCAAAGGGGAAATCGCGTTTTTCTTCTGTTTACACGTCTGACGGTAAGATTTTTCGACTTTAGCTTGATTTCTACCTTTCCTATGCCTTTATATCCATTTAGCATGCTTGAGGAGAGAGAGAAAAAAGTGACACCATGGGCTGGCCGAAATTCAAGGGGGAGGAATTTGAAATTTTTATGTTTTGATTTTTAGTTAAATTGATAGTTTTAGTTAGTTAAATGTGTATAGAAATCAAATTGGACAAAAAAGCATGAAATTTTCACAATACCCACCTTTGGCTGAATCTTCAATGATGTATAATGATGATGAACTGATTTTTATTCTAAGAGAAACAAAGAGAAAATGATGAAAAATGGTTAAATGTGATAGAAAAATAAAGTGGAAAATTTACCTAGTTAATGTCCCATTTTTGGCCGAATTTTTCAAGGAGGAAAGTGAGCTGATTTTGGTGATTTTAGAGGGTTATTGGCTGATATTTAATGGTTAGAAATGTTGGAGAGAAAATGGGATAATTTAGAGCTAAAATGGAGCGCATTAGCAATTTAACGGGTAAAGTGCAAAAAATAGGTTAATACCGCGTTTAAGCCGTTTTAGGCTATTGCATTTCATACCATGCATTAGTATAGGATTTAAGTCAATTATATAGTGATTTAGCATCAATGTGGTGAATTGGGTAAATTTTGCAATGTGTTTAGGAGGAGAGCCTTCCGGTAAAGGCAAGGAAGTCGTACCCGACAAACAATGATCGGGCCACCTAGAAAGCATTTAGTTTGTACAAACGGTGAGTAAACCTATTATTATTGTAAATTATCTAGAGTTTATTTTTAAATGCTCTTTATGTATTTTATGAAACGAAAATGAGATTAAAACGGGATTTTTGATGTTTTAGAAATAAATGTGACAAATAAAAATATATTGTGTTGATTATGAAATTGAGTAATTGGAGGCTGTCAATTATTTTGAAATATATATTTTACTATGAATGGTTTATGATATATGAGTATATGTGGCTATATTTTATAATTACATTGGGAATAAATGTAAGCTGTTTTTACTATGCAGGTTGGGTAAATAAATAAAAGTCACGTTATACTGTCGAAATTTTATTAAAATTGGTGGGTTAGTCACTACAGTGACGGGTTTCTGTGGATTGCCTATTAGAGGGGCACGGTAAACTCGATTATATAATTAGTCCAGTTGTAGAGGCGATGAGGGTAACTCCTAGGGAAGCGTTAGAGCTCACTTCACGTCGAACCCCCACGTGAATGTATAACTCGGCCAACGCCAAGGAACAGCTTGTTTTAAAAATTAAAATGTGTTTCACATGTAAATATCTTAACAACCTTGGCGGACTCGGTTAGATGCCTCGACCAAGGTATCCCCGAGGATTAGTTTTGGCTTGAGCCCTGTTTTTAATAAAAGTCAGAAGCCTTAACAACTGTTTTGGTAAATTACAAATATTTTATGGTTTAAGAAATAAATTGAAAACCTTATGAAATGGTTTGCGATATGTTGTTTAAACTTGCCTCCATTTTACTCGCCTTTAGATATTTATGATAATGTCTGTTTACTCATTAGGATTGAAAAATCTCACCCACCTTCTTTCCAAATATTTCAAGCCTGTGGTAGCTTGTAGATACCCAATTTTATCGAGGATTCTAGTTGACCCTTCTATCTCACAGACAGTAGGTTACTAGCATCAACACTAGGTGTATTTTGGGCCACTTGTCATTGTAATTATTATTGTACATTATAACTTTGTAAATTTTTGTATGTATAAATTTATTTTACTGTCACGTTACAAAAGATTATTTACACGTGTTTCTATTTTATATTGTTTTATAAAAAAAATGATATATTTTTGTCTTTTGATTTACTTAAGCCAGAAACGGCTGGTAATTGTTTAAACGGAATATTTAAAAACGATTGCTCACAAGAAAGGCAAGAAACTGATATGTAAGCCTTGCGACGTTCTGATTGGCATTTCGAGTAATGAGTGTCAATCGGGATGTCGCAACGGTTGCATGGGCCTAAGGGAGGTTCCGGATCATGACAATATCCCTAAAGTTTGTGTATCTAAGAGGTATCTAAAAATTCTTTTAACAACAGTCAAGTGTGATTCCGTGGGTTAAGATTGAAAACAAGCACACAAACATACATTGAATTGGATATCAAGCCTTCTGGCTATTAAATAAAGTAGTGATCCGATCATACCTTTATAGAACTTTTGATTAACATCCTTTCCTTTTTCATCAACCTCAAGTTTGGTGGATGGACTCATTGGTGTGCTAATTGATTTCAACTTTAGCATGTCAAACTCTTTGAGCATGTCTTGAATGTATCTTTCTTGGTTGATGAAAATTCCTTCCTCACTTTGTTTAATTTGGAGCCCAAGAAAGAATTTTAGCTCTCCCATCATTCTCATCTCAAATTCACCCTGCATTTCTTCAGCAAAGTTCTTGCATAAAGCCTCATTAGTTGCACCAAAAACAATATCATCCACATAGATTCGAACCATAATTAAATCATTTAAGTATCTCTTAATAAACAATGTTGTATCAATGTTGCCTCTAACATAACCTTTTTCAACTAAGAACTTAGAAAGTCTTTCATACCAAGCTCTTAGAGCTTGTTTTAGTCCATACAAAGCCTTATGAAGTTTGAACACATAATCTGGTCTTTCATAGTCCTCAAATCTAGGGGGCTGTTCAACATAAACTTCCTCTTGAATGAAACCATTTAAAAATGCATTTTTTACATCCATTTGAAATAATTTAAAGTTCATAAAGCAAGCAAATGCAAGCAATAACCTTATAGCTTCTATTTTAGCAACCGGTGCAAAAGTTTCATCATAGTCAATTGCTTCCTCTTGGTTATATCCTTGAGCCACTAATCTAGCTTTGTTTCTAATAACATTTCCTTGCTCATCTACTTTATTTCTAAACACCCATTTTGTCCCAACAATAGTGTGATTTAAAAGCCTAGAAACTAATGACCACACACGGTTTCTTTTGAATTGATCAAGTTCCTCTTGCATGGCTATTACCCAACTTTCCTCTTTTTCATCTTCTTCAAAGCTCTTAGGCTCAATTTAAGATATGAAAGCTGAAAACTCATATGTCTCTCCAACTTCTCTCTTAGTTTTAACACTTTGAGTAATGTCTTCTATGATCAGCTCTTGTGGATGGTCTTTTACATACCTCTAGTTTCTTGGAAGGTCATTATGCTGATTTTCAGTTCTTTGCAATGTTTCTAAAGGTGGAAGTTCTGTTTCTCTTCCTAGGGACTTTTCTTTACTATTTTTCTTATCATCTAAATTTATTTCTTCCATTTGTCTTTCAAGATCATCCGTATCATCTTCATCAGCAGGAATTTCTTTCTGTAAGGCATTTGATTCATCAAAAACTATATGGATCAATTCTTCAACAGTTAAAGTCCTTTTGTTAAAAACTCTATAGGCCTTTGAGTTTAATGTATATCTTAAAAATATTGCCTCATCACTCTTTGCATCAAACTTTTCTAGAGAATATTTTCCATTGTTCAATACAAAACATTTACAACCAAACCTCCTACGATGAGAGATATTTGGTTTCCTACCCTTGTAAAGTTCATAAGGTGTCTTTGATATTATGGCTCTAATTGAGACTCTATTAAGGATATATGCTGTTGTGTTGACAGTTTCTGCCCAAAAATATTTTGGTAAATTATTTTCACACAGCATAGTCTTGGCCATTTCTTTTAATGTTCGATTTTTCCTTTCTACAACTCCATTTTGCTGGGGTGTTCTAGGTGCAAAAAAATTGTGATCTAACCCCTTTTTATTGCAAAAGTTTTCAAACTCATCTCCTTCAAACTCACCACCATGATCACTCCTAGTACTAACTATGGCAAGTCTTTTTTCATTTTCAACCTTCCTACAATGATTTATAAATGCTGGTAATGCATCATTCTTATGAGCAAGGAAGTATACCCAAGTATACCTAGAGTAGTCATCAACTATCACAAAGCCATATGACTTTCCTCCTAAACTAGTTGTACTAATTGGCCCAAATAGATCAATGTGCAGTAATTCTAGTGGTCTAGAGGTTGACACATTCTTCTTACTTTTGAAAAATGTTCTAACTTGTTTTCCTACTTGACATGCATCATAAATTTGATCATATTCAAATTTAAGCTCAACCAATCCTATAACCTGATTTTTTCTTATCAATTTTGAAATGGTATGCAATCTTACATGACCAAGTCTCCTATGCCATAACCGACCATCCTTTTCAACATTGGCTATAAGATATGTTTCGCAATTCACTTCAAGATCTTCAAGAAATATAACATACATATTCTTCATTCTTTTTCCTATAAATGAAACTTTGTTAGTACTTATATCATCACTTCACATTTATTTGAGTCAAAGCATACCTTAAAACCTTTATCACATAATTGGCTGATACTCAATAAATTGTGTTTCAAACCTTTAACTAGCAACACATGACTAATTCGAGCTTGAGTGTTCTTACCAATGGTTCCAATACCACAAATTCTACCTTTTGAATTATCACCAAAGGAAACGGTACCTCTCTTTTTCTTGTTCAGCTGAGCAAACAGCATTTCGTTTCTAGTCATGTGCCTTGAGCAGCCACTGTCCATAAACCATGGTTCTTTCTCCTTTAGTTGAGCTCTTGAACATATGTCTTTTAGATTTAGCTTAACCTACAAAACAAATTTTTAGATTTTCTTAATAGGTACCCATACTTTGATGGGTCCTTGAAGGCTAGCTACAATATAAGATCCTTTTGAAACTTAAATTTTTTTTGTTTTCTGCATGCTTTTATCTCTATAGCAGTCATAAGATAAATGTCCAAATTTTCCACAATTGTAACATCTAGATGAGGTATTATCAGAATTTTTCTTAAAGTATGTGTTCCTCCTTGATGTTTCTTTCTTCAAACTTTTAAGATCAGTATTTTCTTTAACTGCCTTTTTCAAGGCTTCTGTTTTGTTTTCCAATTCTAATTTTAGAGTTTCAAAATCTGTTTTTGAATGCTCTAATTCAATTTGCAGAAAATTTCTTTGCTCAAAAATAGAATTGAAGTCATGTTTTATCTTTTGCAAATCAGTCTCAAGAAATGCAGTTTTTCTTTTCAAAGTTTTATATTTTGATGCAAGTTTCTCAAATTCATCATAAAGACATTCATACTCATCTTGTAATTCATCAATTGAAATATCACAGGGGATGAAGATACCTCGGATTCATCATCCCTTGCCATCAGACGCAAGTTAGCTATTTCTTCCACCTTTTTTTCTTCATCATCAGAACTTGAGATATCACTATCTGACCAGGTTGTAGCCACCATTGCTTTCTTTGATTTTTTGTTTTTCTTTAGCATTTCTTCCTTCAGTAAGAGGCATTTTGACTTGAAGTGTCCTGGCTTCTTGCATTCAAAGAATATAAACTCTTTCTTCTTGTTGGACTCGTTTTTATTTTTGGTTCTCCATGAAAAGCCTTGATCTCTTCTATACCCTCTTCTAGCCAATCTTTAGTTTCTTTGGCCCATAAGCTTTTTGAACCTTCTTACAACCATAGCCAGCTCCTCATCATCATCACAAGATAGGCTATCCAATTCTTCTTCAAGGATACTAGCTTTTAAGGCAATACTTTTCTTCATTTCCTTTGCTTCTTTTTTGTCTTCCTCTTCCTCTTCCTTGAGTTCCAGCTTGTGAGTGAGAAGAGAACCACAAATTTCATCCAAGGTTATAACATTCAAGTCCTTAGCTTCACGGATGGTAGTCACCTTTGGCTTCCAATTTTTTTGTAGGCTTCCAAGAAGTCTTTTAACGATTTCATGCTCAGGAATTGGTTTGCCTAGCTGACTTAATTTGTTTGTGATGTTTGTAAATCTATCTAACATGTTGGTGATATCTTCACCAGGTTCCATCTTAAACATCTCATAATTGTGGGTTAAGAGGGCTATCTTGGACTCCTTAACTTGTGAAGTCCCTTCATGAATAATCCTAAGTTTATCCCACACTTATTTAGCTGTGGTACAACTTGACACTTTATTGAATTCAGTGGGAGTTAAAGCACAATGCAATGTATTGATTGCCTTAAAGTTTGTTTGGACTCTTTTAGTTTCAACTTCGGTCCATTCAGACCTTGGCTTAGAAATCATCTTGTTATTTACAACATTTAAGGTTGAAGGAATAAAAGGACCATCAGTTATGGCATCCCACATCTCATAATTTATTGCTCTAATGTATATTGACATCCTAGTACTTCAATATGGGTAATTTGAGCCATCAAATAGAAGTGGTCTATTTGTTATTTGTCTCTCAGCCACTACTGATTTTTGAAGAGCCATTTGGATCTTCCCAAAGAGAGTTGACCTTAATAATAGGGAACTAGCTCTGATACCACTTATTGGTCCCAAATGAATGTGCTAGAAGGGGGTGAATAGCATTTTCTTGGCTCTTTACAAAGGTTACCTTCAAATTGGGGACAAGAGCAAGATAAAAGAGAAATTCAAGATGAATGATAAACTAAAATAGTAGAGACAATACACAAATATTTATAGTGGTTCGGTCAAAGACCTACATCCACTACCTTGATTGTTTAACCAAGGATTTTCCAATCAATCCACTAAGAATGGTGAAATTCACAAGCTTTCACCAAGCTTTTACAATGGCTTTTACTAGGCTTAGCCAAAACTTTTCACAATAGTTTTTACTAAGATCAACTAAAACCCAATACTTAACATTTTAAGGCTAAGTTAGAACCTATACTCAATCAAGCAATCTTAGCTTGAATCAATCCCTTAGAGTGACCCACTCACTCTAAGAATATAAGGAGAGAAGTGATAAGAGTGTACCTATGATCACAAGGTTGATCTAAGTGGTACAAAGTGAAGTGCAGATCACAATTACAAAGATAGAAGTTGAGTGCAGTAAATGAACAAAGAGTATTTACTGGTTTTTTTTTTAGCTCTTTTGGACTTGGAAGCCTTCATTCCATTTCTAGCCGTTAGAAGCCTTTTAAATACTTGGAAAATTAGCTCTGATAGGTGTTAGGTAGTTTTGACTGTTGGAAATAATTTTGTTGCAGTTTTGGCCGTTAATCTATCTTCTAGTTCACAATTCAAATTTTATGGCAGAATGCTCTTAGTCGACTAAGTTGTTTCTGTCTTCTGTTTTGTGCTTTTGGCAGTGAGCACTTAGTCGACTAACTTCCTTTTTAGTTGATTAAGTTAGTTCTATCTTGAAGTCTAGATTTTTGGTAATAGACTCTTAGTCGACTAACCCATTCCTTGGTCGACTAAGTCTTTTCTGTTCCTCAATACTCTTGAGCCCGCCAACTTCTGATTCGAATTTTAGCTGACTAACCCTTTATTATTGAACTAAGAAGCTTCTGTTTTGTTGATTAATTGTGGCTTCTTATACATATAATTTTTTATATGTCCCTTGGAATAATTTCTTTATCATTGGCATACAATTCTTGTCCTGCACACTCAAGTGGAAATATTAGACACAAATGAATGGGAATGTTTTATTATCATCAAAAACTAATGGATCCAACAAAGTATCCTACATAGACAAGATTTTGGCCAAGTTTGCTATGCTAGATTCCATGAAGGGTTTTATGCCCTTTAGACATGGAATCAAACTCTCTAAAGAGATGTCACCTAAAATTTCGGAGGAAGTTGAAAACATGAGACAAATTCCATACGCATCTGTTGTTGGAAGTCTCATGTATGTTATGTTGTGCACTAAGCTAGATATCTGCTATGCAGTTAGATTGGTTAGTGGATTTTAGTCAAACCCAGGTATGGAGCATTGGATTGCAGTCAAGTGCATTTTTAAATATCTTCTTATAATGAAGATAAAAGGAGGATTCTTGCAAAATGAATCTAGACATCCATGTTCATAAAAAAAGACTCCATGTTTGACTATCACTCTTTTATTTATTATTAATTCTTTTTAAATAAAGATGGATAATAATAAAATGAGAGTTATTATTCAATAAGGAGCTTTATTTTATAAAGAACTCTAAATGATAATTAAAGAATTAAATTATTTATTATTTAATTATAATTTTGATAATTATGAAGCATGTTTGATGCTTCTATAACTCTAAACGGATTATCAAGATTGATTCAAAGGAGTTTCATTTTGATTAAACCTTTGAGGTAAAATTTTTAATAAAAAAAGAAGAGATTGGAAGACAACAAATGTACATACGTTTTCTTGAAAAAGTTTCAGTTGTCACTTCTCTCCTCTTCCTCCAAACTTTGCCATATCTTTATTCCTCTCTCCCATTTTGAGCTGAATTTTTTTTGAAGGAAAATAGCCATTAATTTTTAGGAAGAAAAGAGAGACAAAATCGGTTGCCATCTTATAGTCTTGCATTCCACACCTTGTCCACTCAAGGTTCAAGTTGAAAGCATTCTTGAAGAACAAGTGGTAAACTTATTTGGTCGAGAAATCATTCATTGGTGTGGTGGTGTCCGAAAATAAGAATCTCAAAATAAAAGGTATGTTTTTTTTCTTAGTTAATAGATTCTTATTTCTTTAGGATGTGATTATGTTACTTGCAATAAGAATGATGTGTGTTTCCGCTTGTGTAATTGGATTGCTTACTTCCTATATAAAAGATATTTTTTTTAAATCCATGCTTTACACAATCACATCAATCCACTAAGATCCTACTGTAATAGTAATAATTATCCTTATTGGAAAAAGAGAATGGAAATGTTTATTCAATCTATGGATTTGGATGTGTGGGATGTGATATTAGATAGCCCTAATGTTCCATATAAATTAGGAGAAAGAAAATTAGTAATCAAGCCTAGAGATGAATGAAATGATAGGGATAAGAAACTAGCCCAAACAAATTGTAAGGCATATAATTTTTTTTTTGTGCTTTGAGTTCTAGTGAATATAATAAAATCTCTATGTGTGAAAATGCCAAACAAATTTGTGATACTTTAGATACCACATATGAGGGAACTAACCAAGTTAAGAAATCCAAAATTGGACTACTTATCCATGATTATGAACTATTTAAGATGAGAACAAGTGAATCAATAAGTGAGATGTTTGAAAGGTTCATAAACATTATAAGAGGTTTGAAGAATCTAGGGAAATACTTCCCAAATGCCCAACTAGTGAAAAAAATCTTGTATAGCCTACCCAAAACCTAGAAACCTAAACTTACGGCTGTAAAATAAGCTAAAATCCAAATAACTTGAAATTAGAAGAACTTATAAGATCCCTTATCACTTATGAGTTAACACTTAAAAGTAAGAGTGAAAGAGAATAGTCTAGAAATGAAGAAGTTAAACAAAAGAAAGATGCCTTAAATCCATAAATAAGAAAGAGGAAAAAGTCATAAAAAATTATAGTGATAGTGAGGAAGACATAGCTATGCTAACTAGAAAATTCAATAAGTTCATGATTAAAAATTATAAAAATAGAAAACCTATAAAGAGATATGTGCCTTAAGTGGAGCATTCAAATGATCATTTGACATGCCATTATTACAAAAAGCCTAAAGATACCAAAAATGAGTATTGACTCCATATGTTTTTTATTATAACAAAACATTTCTCATTCATTAATGTTTAATCTAGTTATTTAAGTGTGCAAGATTGAATTTAATACCCCCTAACAAAGTTGGTAATTAAAGGCAAGTCAAGAAGATTGCTAAATTTAATGAAAAGTTAATCACGTAAGAGAAAAGAAGAGTAAGGTGATTAATAAAGACAGAAGTTTAGTAACTAATTAACAAAGAGCTATAATCAGTTAAGGGATACCTAAGCATTAAGTTAAAGTAAAGCATAGGAGTCTTAATCAGTAAGCACCAAGCATAACTAATTAAAGAAGTGTTGGACGTTGAATACAAAGTCATGCTAATCGGATAAGAAGTCTGGTTAATCGGTTAAAGCATAAGGCACAAGTACTTTCAAGCACCAAAATCAAGTTTTAAAGATAGTTGATCATTTAAGGGAGCCAAAATGGAAAAGTTCAAAATTCAAAGAATTTCTAGTTGATTAAAGCTAATTTTAATCGGTTATGGTTAAAGGAAGTAAAGTTTCAATCAGTTAAAGGAAGAGTGAACCAATTTATGTAGAGAAAAATGAAAATAGAAAGTTTGTAATCGATTAAAGCCTACCATAACTAGCTAGAGAAAGCTTCCTAAAAAAAAAGAAATCTAAAGATAGAGAACTCTTAATTGGTTATTGCCTCCTATAATCGGTTAAAGAAAAGAACATAGTAGTAAGATAGTTCAAGGCAAATAAGCTATAATCTATTAGAGTTGCTTGTAACTAGTTAGCCGAACTTTGTTTGCCCTTTTGAATTTAAGCACTAAATGACAAAATAATAGCTAAAATGACATCAGAGTTGTTCCTAATGGCTAGAAACTGACTCTAACAGAAAAATATGACTTTTTAAGTATACATTGAAGTTCCAATGGTCAAAGAAACTAGATTGGTAGAGAAAATAGCTATTTTGAGCAAAAAGCCAAATATCCTTCACCAAAAACACTTGTTTTTTATTTTATATCTAGAAAAAGTGTTTGAGCTTAACTGTAATCTGTCCAAACTTATAAAGGTACTTAGTTGTACTTTTTTTTTTCTCTTTCTTGAGAAATTAAAGTGTAAGAAGCACTCTAAAGCTTGTTGTAAAAGATTAGAGCTTGGGTTAAAAGCTCACCTTGTAAAAGCTTGGTGGAAGCTATTAATTCAACTGGTTTAGTGAAGTTAGGTTGAAAATCCTTAATTAGGAGATCAAGGTAGAGGATGTAGGTCAAGGGTACACACCACTATAAGTGCTCTTGCATTGTCCACTTCTCTTTACCCTTCCTTACTTGGTATCTTGTAATTTTAACAAGTTCTAGTTCTTCCCTTCATCTAGTTGATTAAGTGTTCTTCAAGCTCTAAATGGCTAAATAGAACATTTTTAGTGCTATTCACCCCCTCTAACACTTCAATGGGAACAACAAGTGGTATCAGAGCCATTCCCTCAAAATTAAGGCTTAAAATCCTTAGGGAAGATTCGCATGGCTTTACAAAAGTTAGTTGTTACTTAAGGTCATTCCATAAATAGGCCTCTTTTATTTGATGAATCAAATTATGCTTATTAGAGCACTAGGATGGCTATATACATTAGAGCCATTAACTATGAAATGTGGGATGTAATCACAGAAGGACCCTTTGTTCCCACCTCACTTAGTTTTGTGACTGGTGAGAAAATGCCTAAGTCAACAGTTGAATGGACTGAAGCTGAACTTAAAAAGGTCCAAACAAATTTTAAAGCCATGAACACCTTTCACTGTGCACTGACTCCCTTAGAATTCAACAAAATCTCTAATTGTACTACAACCAAAAAGATTTGGGAAAAACTTAAAGTCATTCGTGAAAGGACTTCACAAGTAAAGTTATCTAAAATTGCCTTACTCACCCATAATTATGAAATGTTTAAAATGGAACTGGGTTAAGATGTCACTACCATGTTCGATAAGTTTACCAATATTACAAACAAGCTTAATCAACTTGAAAAACCATCCCTGAACATGAGTTAGTAAAAAGGCTTTTTAGATACCTCTCAAAAAGCTAGAAACCAAAAATCACTGCTAGCTGAAAGGCCAAGGATCTCAATATGGTCACACTTGATGAAATTTGTGGCTCTCTCCTCACATATGAACTTGAAATGAAGGAAGACAAAGAGGAAGAAAGGAAAGAAACCAAAGAGAAAAGTAAAAATCTTGCACTCAAGATTAGTACACTTAAGGAAGAACTTGAAGAATTATCAAGTAATGATGATGAAGAGTTAGCAATGATGGCAAAAAGGTGTAAAAAGCTGATTGGACAAAAAAGCAGAAGGCTTGGAATGAAAAATTATAAGAAAGACCAAGATTTCTTATCAAGCATGGCTCTATAATATGTTTATTATGTCATTCCTACATAAGAATGCATGTTTGCTTACTTGGGTACCTCAAAAATCGTTAAAGGATGACAATGTACGAAATGGTACAATTAAGTTAAATTAAACCTCGAACTAGTCCAAATAGAGATTTTAAGATGAAATTGAAAATTTTAAAACCCCATAATGACTTAAAATGGTGATTCGGAGTTCGATGACCGATTTGGAGTCAAATTGAAATTTTCATAACGTAAGGGCAAAATGATCATTTTTCCACTTAAGGTTAAAATTGGAATGTTGGAAGAATTTTTTAACCAAAATTGACCATTTAGAACATAATTTGAGTTTGAGAGGTGAAAAATTTAAATTTTGACATTTTTTCGAGCATAAGGGGCAAAATAGTCATTTTGTCACCCAGGGGTAAAATTGGAATTTTTCACCACCCAACACTTATCCAGCACATGAATTTCACCCATTATTATTATGGATAATTGAGGAATTTTAAATGGTGGAGAGAGATTGCTTAATGGGTAAGTATGACACTTGGGCCAATGAAATGGTGACATGTGTCAAATTTTCATCCATTTATAATTGGCTTTAGAAATCAGCACATAAACCTTCCCAACTCATTTCTCTTGGTCTGCCAAAGGAATAAAGGGGAAGAAAAGAAGAAGAACAAAACCCTAGCTAAGAAATTCAAGAGAAATTCACCAAATTTCAAGGAATCAAGCCATCAAAGGTGAAATTTCTTAATTCTAGCTTGTGATCTACCTTTCCTATGCATTATTTTGCATTTTCCATGGTTGAATCACAAGATATCATGAAGGATAGTGTGCTGATCAAACCTTAGGAGAGAGAATTTGATGATGAATTTAGTTAGAAAACATGTTATTCTAGTGTTTTTAGTTGTTTGGTGATGTGTAGTATGAAAAGTAAGCAAGAAAAATTCATGTTCTTACATCACCTTCATTGGCCGAATATTCCATGTGGAATATTAATGATGAATTTGATTGAATTTCAAGTGATTTGATTAGGAATAAATGATTTATGGTGTGAGAATCAAGCATGAAAAATTATATTGTTAGTGCACTCACCATGGCCGAATTTTTCAAAAGAAAATATGAGGATGATTTTGCCACATTTCAAGTTATTTAAATTATGTTTAATGATTTGGAGTATTGGGGGAGAAATGGAATTGTTTGGAGTTGAATTGGACGTATTGGCCAATTAATCGAGTGATAGATCGAATTAGGCTAATACCATTTTATTTAGGTACATAATTGAATTTATATTGAACACTGTATTTAGATAGTTACTTGAGTATTTCACATCCCATTTCATGCATTAGTATAGAGCCTAAATTAGTTTTACAACAGTTTAGCACAAATGTAGCAAATTGCTTATTGTGCATTATATCTAGGTGGTGAGCATTCTGGCAAAAGTAAAGAGGTAGTATCCACGGATCCAGAATCAGAGTATTCCGAATTCGATTCCCATTACAGTGAATAACCTTATTATCGTCTTAATTATCTAAAGTATGGTTTTTTTCGATTTTGTAATTTTATGAAAAATGTGTTTAAATGAAATGATTTTATAAATTGTTTTGAAATTTAATGATGACTTGAAAATGGAGTAATTGGAGACTACTTGTTGTATTGTAAATTATGTTTTGAATTGAATGGCTTATGATAATGTGGGCATGAATGACTGGATGGGTATTTGTGTTGAAAATATATAAACTGTTGTTTGCCTTGATAGGCTAGATAATGATAAAATTGTCATGTCATGCTGTTGAATTTTATTGAATTTGTGGGTTATAGATTGGTCACTACAGTGGCGGGTTCTGTGGATCAGCCTTTTTGAGGGGCACGAAATCTGAGTATATTCTTACCTCGGTTGAATAGGCGCGTAGGGTAACTCCTAAGGTAAAACTTTAGAGTTCACTTCACGCTGAACCACCACGTGAGGGTGAACTCAGCCAACGTCAAGGAACGACTATGTTTTCAAAATAAAAATATGATTTATGCGTACATAACTTTTTAACAGCCTTGGCGGATTCGGTTGGGATAGCCCCAAGCCAAGGTATCCCTGTCAACTGAGTATGAGAATGATTTTGGCATGAGCCAAGCTTTTCAGGAAATCATAAGCCTCGTTGTTTATTTGGGTGAAATGAATCTATTTTATCTTATTAAAATGAGTTTGAAATGTTGTGAATCATTTTTATGCTAATCTATTTTATCTGTCTCCATGTACTCAGCTATAAATATTTTAAATGATATTTGTTTACTCACTGAGATTATATAATCTCACCACCCTCCTTTCCACCCATTTCAGGATCAGGAGAGCTGGTAGATAGCTCATTTCGTTGAGGGCTACAGTTGGACTTGCATCATCAAAAATTGTAGGTTCACACCCTTCATTACTTTTAGTCATTCGGGGGCTCACATGTCATTGTTAAATGTTTTGAATACCTGCCTACGTGTGCTACTGTATGTAGGAATTTATTTTGCTTTTACGCTGTAAAAATTATTTACATAGCGTTCTATAAAAATTGTTTTATGAGAAATTGGAATATTTTATTCATTATTTTTATTTTATTCCATTAGCTATAATTTCACTTTAAATGAATGTTTTAGATATCTAAACTTATTTCGGTTATGAAATGTGTAAATTTATCTCATATACTACATTTTAGCTGGTTTTAGAATTTTTTTAAAAAAATGACCAAAATACCCCTATATAGTTGAAACTTCTCTTTGACTATTTTTGAATTGAAATTGGTTCATATCACTTTAAAACATGATTTTAGTAACTAATACTCACAGGGGAAGTGAGAAAATTGATGTTAAGCCTTGCGAGGTTTCGATTGACATTTTGGGTAATGAATGTCTATCGGGACATCGAGACGGTTGTCACGGGCTCGATGGGAGTTCCGGGTCGTGACATTTCTCTTGAAAAAGCAAGCGCAATGGTGATCCTAACAAGAAATATGAGATGATTTGCTTTAAATGTAAAAAATTAGGACATTTTAGATCTGAATGTCTAATACTAAAGGAAAAATCTTCAAAAAGGATGAAGAAACCAAAGAAAGCAATGGTGGCAACAACCTGGTCCGATAATGACTCCTCAAGCTTAGAAGAAGAAAAAGAAAAATTAGAAGAAAGAGCAAATTTCTGCTTGATGGCAAAAAAAGAAGAAATTGAGGTAACTTTAAATTCATGTGATATTTCTTATGCTCATTTACAAGATGAATATGATTGCCTATTTATTGAATTTGAAAAACTTGCCTTGAATTATAAAACTAGGAAAAAAAAGACCGTAGCATTGAATGAAGAATTAGAAAAAATTAAGCATGAGCATAACCCTATTTTTGATCAAAAAAATATGGTTCAAATTGAACTTGAACAGTCCAAAATTGATTTTGAATCTTGAAGTTAGATTTGGAAAACAAAAACTTAGAATTACAAAAAGCTGTTGATGAAAATGCTACACTTAAAATTGAAATAGAAGAAAGATCGAAATTGAAATCAAAATGTGAAGAAAATCCTAAAAGAAATGCACACCTTAGAAAGAAAATAAATAGATTCTCATGTCATTGTTAGGTATACGGTAAGAAAGGTCATATGTCTTATGATTGTTATCATAATGATACAAATCTTCTAAAAACTAAGTTGGTTTGGGGTTCCTAAAGCATCCCATGTGATGGCTAACCCCCAAGGACCTATCAAAGTCTAGGTACCTTTAAAAAAAATTGAAAATCTGTTTTATAGGTTGAGCAAGGACAAAAGGACCAATGTTTTGAAGCTCAACCAAAGAAGAGGCAGCCTTGGGACTTGGATAATGGTTGCTTAAGACACATGATCGAAAATGAAAACTTGTTTGTCAAGCTTGATAGGAAGAATAGTGGTATTGTTTCCTTTAGTGATGACTTCAAAGGTATTATCCAAGGAATTGGAACCATTGGTAAAAAATTTCAAACTCAAATCAAGCATGTTTTATTTGTTAAAGGTTTAAAACATAATTTGCTAAGCATTAGTTAGCTTTGTGATAGAGGTTTTAAAGTATGCTTTGATTCCCATGCATGCCAAGTAATTGATGTTAACATTAACAATGTAGGATTCATTGGCTAAAGAATTAAGAATATGTATGTCATTTTTCTTGATGAAATTAAGTCTAGTGAATCATGCTTTATTGCCAATGATGTTTGTGATAGTTGGTGTGGCATAGAAGACTAGAATATGCTAGTATGCACACAATTTCAAAACTTTTGAGAAAAGACTTAGTCATTAGACTTTTATTTGAAAATGACAAGGTTTGTGATGCTTGTCAATTTGGGAAACAAGTTAGAAGTTCCTTTAAATCTAAGTCATATCAACTTCTAGGACATTTGAACTATTACATGTTGACTTGTTTGAACTAAACACTGTTGCTAGTTTACGATGCAAGTCATATGACTTTGTTATTGTAGATGACTACTCTAGGTATACATGGGTATATTTTCTTGCTCATAAAAATGATGCATTGCAAATCTTTGTTAAATATTGTAAAAGAGCTTAAAATGAAAAAGGTCTCACCATTGTTAGTGTTAGAAGTGATCATTGTGGTGAATTTGAAAGTAAAAATTTTGAAATCTTTTGTAATCAAAATGGTTTTGATCACAATTTTTCTGCTCTTAAAACTCCACAATAAAATGGAGTTATGGAAAGAAAAAATAGAACTTTAAAAGAAATGGCATGAATAATGCTTTGTGAAAACAACTTGCCAAAATAATTTTGGGCTAAAGCTATTAATATTGCAGCTTACATTTTAAATAGAGTTTCCATTAGAGCCATGATTTCTAAAACCCCTTATGAGCTTCACAAAGGAAGAAAGCCAAATATCTCTCACTTAAGGAGTTTTGGATGCAAATGTTTTGTTTTCAATAATAGAAAACACACCAAGGAAAAGTTTGATGCTAGGAGTGATGAGGCAATTTTCTTAGGCTATGCATTGAACTCTAAAGCATACAAAAGAACTCTAGTTATAGAAGAGTCAATTCATATTGTTTTTTATGAGACCAATGTTGCATAAAGAAAGGTAGTGCTTGATGATGATGATGCAAATGACATTGAGAAGAAAATGGAGAAGATGAGCTTGGATAACAAAAAGAATGATGAAAAAAGCTTAAAGGAGAAAGATGATGATGAACCACCATTAGAAGACTTGCAAAAAGCTGAAGAATAGCACAATGATCTTCTTAAAAGCTGGAGATTTGTAAGGAATCATCCTCAAGAACTTATTATTGGTGATCCTTCGTAATGTGTCAAAACTAAAAAGGGATTAAGAGAAGCTTGTGAGTATGTAGCATTTATATCACAAGTGGAACCAAATAACTTTAAGGAAGCCGAAAAGAAAGAGAGTTGGATGATTGTTATGTAAGAAGAGCTAGGCCAATTTGAAATGAACAAGGTTTGGACCTTAGTTCCAAGGCCAACCAACCATCCAATAATTGGTACAAAATAGGTATTTAAGAACAAGATGGATAAGTTGGGAAATGTGGTAAGAAATAAGGCAAGGTTAGTTGTTGAAGGCTACAATCAAGAAGAAGGTATTGATTATGACGAAACTTTTGCCCTAGTAGCTAGATTATAAGCTATTAGACTTTTTCTTGCTTATGCAAGCTTTATGAACTTTAAATTATTTCAAGTGGATTATAAAAGTGCATTTCTTAATGGCTTTATATAAGAAGAAATATATGTTGAACAACCCCTAGTTTTGAAGTTTTTTACAAAATTGATCATGTATATAAATTGCATAAAGCTCTTTATGGATTAAAACAAGCTCCAAGAGCTTAAATGAATGAATTTCTAAGTTCTTAATTGAAAATGGGTATTCTAGGGGGAATGCAGATAATACATTATTTATTAAGAAAAATGAGATTGATTTGATTGTTGTTCAAATTTATGTTGATGATATTGTATTTGGTGCTACTAATGAAAGGTTATGTGAGAATATTGCCAAGGAAATGGAGGGAGAATTTGAAATGAGCATGATGGGAGAGCTAAAGCTCTTTCTTGGTCTATAAATCAAGCAATGTGAAGAGAGAACATTCATCAACCAAGAGAAGTGTTTCAAAGAAATGCTAAAGAAATTCGGTGTGATGAATATGAAATCAATTGGAACTCCTATGAGACCCTCCACAAAGCTTGACAAAGCTGATAAAGGGAAAGATTTAGACCAAAAACTTTATAGAGGTATGATAGGTTCACTTTTTTATCTAACTACAAGTAGACCTAATATATTATATAGTGTGTGCTTATGTGCAAGATTCCAATCATGTCTGAAAGAATCACATTTGACTACAGTAAAAAGGATTTTTAGATATCTCAAAGCCTAGGCTTATGGTATCCAAAAGGTTCATCTTTTAATCTTTTTGGCTATTCCAATGCTGATTTTGGTAGTAGCAAAACTGATTAGAAAAGCACTAGTGGCACTTGTCAATTCCTTTATAAACATGCTCGTGTTTTGGTCTTACAAGAAACAAAAATCTGTTGCTCTATCAACTGTTGAAGCTGAATATATATATTACTAGGTAGTTGTTGTGCACAAATACTATGGATTAGGTAGAAACTAAATGATTTTGGAATGATTATGCATAAAGTTCCCATATATTGTGATAATATGAATGCCATTAATATCTCCAAAAATCTTATTCAACATTTCAAAACAAAGCACATAGAAATAAGGCATCATTTCATTAGAGATCATGTGCTCAATGGAGATATTAAAATAGATTTTGTAAATGCCTTGCATCAATTGGCTGACATTTCCACAAAACCATTAAATGAAGAACAATTTTGTAGAATTAAAAGAGACTTAGGAATAATTGATGTCAATGAACACTAATTTATGCTAAATTGATTATGTTTTTTATGATAAGTCTTATGATAATCATGCTCACTTCTTGAAATATTTGATTAAAGCATGTTTGTGATGAGTTAGAGAAATGGTAAAATAGAAATAAGGATCACTGTAATTAGTTAAGACCCCCCCCCCCTTTAATCGATTAGAATATCTCTGTCCTAGGCTAGCTAAGTAAGTCAATAAATTCACAATCGGTTAAAGGTGTTCTTAATTGGTTAATGAAAATCTAACCCTTTAGAAAACCTTAAGTTAGAAACATAGTAACCGATTAAGATATAAGCTAATCAACTAAAAGACTTCTAGAAGTTAAAGGACTGTGGCACGAGAAAATTCTGGAAATAAAAAACAAAAAGTTAGGCAGATGGTACGGGAAACCACCCACTCAGAACGTGGTTAACTGATAAATAACCCATCATAAAATACCTCCCACCTACTAAGAACCATACCTTTGAGGAATCAAAAGTCCCAAGAAATTCCAGATTTTCTTCTCTCTTTCTCCCACTGATACCCGAGAAACCCTAGAAAAAGAAGTCCCATGTCAAAAACGTTTCTTTCCCACAAAATAGCTAACAAAGGAAAAAGAAAAAGGAAAGTTGATGATTCTCCCACACTTTCCCCTAAGAAAAAAAGAAACTTTAAAGAACCTTCAGCCAAAAAGATGACGGAAGGCAAAAAGAAAATGAAAGAGAAAGGGAAAGGATAAACAGATGCAAGAACCACCACAGGCAAAGGTACTGGTTACTCCTCCCGATTTCAAAATCACCTACATGCTGATTGGTTTAGAAAAATTAAAAATGCTACATCTCTTGTGTGAAATTTTTTGACTGAGCTAGTTTTAGTGATTCACCAGCAGTGAAAGAGGATCTAAAAAAGTATTTTGAAATTTTGAAGCTAAAATATATGAGTACATTTAGGGATAGGATGTTTAGCCCTTCCTTGGTTAAGGAATTTCATTCTAGCAGTGCTATTGACAAAACAAAATTGGGAGATTAAGAATGGTTTGTAGAGGATAGCTTGAATGTGTTTTTCAATGGTAGAGACTTTCAAATTAATGCTTAAGATTTAGGAGAATTTCTCAAAATTGAATTTGAAGTAGGAGAGTACTAGATGCCTGAGAAATATGATCTGAGTCACCTTTAGGAGATTGTAACTAGAAAAAGGGAAAAGTTTCCCTCTAGAAGTTATGCTTGTGAGATTAAGAATGCCTAGCTTAAAATTCTACATTATTTCATAACAACCACTCTACATGGAAGAAGCAGTAGTTTTAGCTATGTTAGTGCACAGGACTTGTGGCTGATGAAAGCTGTATTCAATGAAATTCCACTAAATGTGGGAAGGTATTTGGTAGAAAGAATTAAGGCAACCTTGCTGGGGGATAAAGCAAACTTGCCATATGGCAACATACTTTCAGCTTTAGGGAAAAAGAAAGGAGTTTGGAATGTAAGATTTCAATCTAATCTGGCAAGAAACAAGAATCTAGGGATATTCTTAGGAAGTGTACTAAAAATGGGTTACAAGATTGAGAGAAATGAATGCATTAAAATCACAAAAGGTACACCTCGACCCCCTCCAATCGGTAGTCCTTCGACACCCTTCTCCATATTCAATCAACCCCTTTATCAAGATGAAATGATGTTTAATCTCCTCATGAGAATAGATGGGAAGTTAACTGATTAGGTTGTAAAAATAACCAAGCTTAAGGAAAAACTTTGGCAGCTTGAAGCTTTCTTACATCAAACCAAGGAAACAAAATCCCTTGAAGATTCAGCCATTGCCACAAGTCAGTCAAGTGAAAGAACAGCTACATTCCAACTTCTGATAGTTAAAGGGAAATTGGAAAAGAAATACTTGAAAATGAAGATATGAGTCAAAATAAAAAAGAGGTTTCTAAAAAGGAAAATGCAAAACAAGGAGAACAGGAAAAGGCACCAATCACAGAAGAGAATGAGAAAGAAGAAGAAGTTGAAGAAAGACTGACAAGTGAACTAGCAAAATTGAATGAAACACAACCTCTAGCAGAAGAGGGGACAATACATCTCCAACAAGATTAAATGAGATAAAAGTATCTAAGTTCATAAATGACTTGCCGAAAATGGTCAAAGCTAATCAGGAAAAAGAAAAGGAAAAACTAGAGGAAGAGATTCAATTGTCTCAAAAGAAATCTGAAGAAACTGTTAATCAACCAGTCCAAGATACAGGTAAAACAGCAACTACTAGACAGACATCCTAAAAACCTACTGGTAAGGGAAAAACATTTGTGGCTACTAAGACCAAAACTTTTAAAAGAAGAAAGTCAGCCAAACTAGCATGGACCTCCACTTAACAACTTTCTAAACCTACAATTCCTTAGTCCATCTCATCCACCTTATCCTCTTCCTCCCCATCATCTGACTCTTCATCCAGCTCCTTTCCCAAACCTTTCAATGTTCATTTTAGCACTAATGAATCCTCACCCTCCTTATATTCAAATTAAGACGTTCTTTTGTACGATGACAAAATAGGGGAGAAAAGTAGAAAGGTAAGACAATAAGAGTAAGAAGCAAAGTTGATAAGAATGATAGGAAAGACAAACTTAGTCCTTAAGTTATGCCTTTATTGTCTTTGTTTTGGTATGTTTTATGGTTTGTTTTGGGCAATGTTTATGCTGAGCTATGAACAATAATTGAATGCTTATGGTTTTATTGAAATTGTGCTTATGTTTATGTTGTTTACGTTTTCATGGCTGAATGACTTTTTGTCTTTATGTTTCACACATGTATATTGAACAATTTTATTTAGGCACACATTTAAGAGGAGCACATATGTGTGAGACCCTGTCAAGCTCAATTAAAAGACGGTATTGTACCGAGTGGTACAACTAAGTTAAATCGAGCCTTGAACTAGTTCAAATAGAAATTCTAAGAGAAAATTAAAAATTTTGAAACCCACATAATGGCTTAGAATAGTGATTCGGAGTTCAAGGTCCAGTTTGGAGTCCATCAGGAAAATTGATCGATTAGGGACAAAACGGTCATTTTACCATTTGATGATTAAATGGAGATTTCTAGCCAAGATTTGATCACATTTGATCAAGAATAATTTTATGAAATATAATTATGATTATTGGAGTATAAAATGATGTTTAGCAGTGAAAAATTGTGATTCCCGATATTTTTGGAGTACTAGGGTAAAATGGTAATTTTGCCACTAGAGGACTAAACGAGAATTTAAAAAAAAATGATTTTTGCCCCATTTGGTTAATATTGATCAATATTAGTGTTATTTGAGGTTGAAAAGTAGAAATAATGTGATTCCGGTACATTTCAGAGTATAGGGGCAAAATCGTAATTTTTTCACCCTAAGGCCAAATCGGTAAATTTTTCGCCCCAGCACTTGTCAAGACCAAGGGATTTTAAATGTGTTAGGATTGGATAAATACCAGAATAATTGTGGTGGAAAATTAAGAAGAAAAAGTCAAAAAGTTAAAAATTGGGCTAACAAGCATGTGACACGTGGCATGCTTGATTTTTTTATTATTTTCTATGGAAATCAGCCCATTAAATCTCCAATTCTCTCACCATATTCAGCCTAGACAACCAGAAACAAGAAAAAAAAAGGAAGAACAAAGGGAAAAACAAGAAAACCTAGGTGAAAATTCAAAGAAAAAGTGAAGAAATCAAGGAAACAAGCTAGGTAAGTTAAAATTTCTTTAATTCTCCTTAATACCTAGCTTACCCATGCTTTTGTTCTTGATTTTCATGGTTGAATATTGAGTTATCATGATGAATTCAATTCTGAAAAATGGGTATGGAAGAGGAATTGTTGTTGGAATAATTTGATTTTAGACTATGTTAGTGTTTAGGGATAGTTAAGCATGGTTATGAACAAAAACACAAAAGAAATATTCAATTTCTCTAGGGTTCCTTGTTGGTCGAACCATGAGGGCTGAATATCAATGGGGGATTGTTTTTATTTCAAGGAAAATGGCTTGGAAAATGATGAATTAAGGTGAAACGGTTATGTAGAAAAAAATTTCGATGCTAAAGCACCAAATGACCAAATTTTTCTATAAGGAACTGTGAGGGTTCTAATGCTGAATTTGGCTTTATTTAAATGGTATGTGGTAAATTAAGGTATTAGAGGAAAAATGAATTAATTTAGAGGTGATTTGGACACAATCGCTAATTAATCGGGTGATCGGTCGAATTTAATCTATACCGCGATTAAGCGGTAATCGAACGTATGTTTGCATTTACATATCAAGCATTAGTAGTTTAAATTAGTTTATATCAATTTAGGGACAATATAGTAAATTTCTCGACTTTGTTATTTGTCAAGGTAGTGAAACGTCCGGAAAAGGCAAAAGAATTGCGTCTGAGGATTATTAGTCCGAGTGCACCCGGAATTCGAATTTTCGACACTTGTGAGTGGACTACCTATCAAAATTGTTTTGGGAATATGATTGTTTTGAACAAAGTGTTTGAATGATTTTATGCAATTTTTCATGAAAATGAATGCTGTGGGAACAAGCTTTTGAAAAAAGGTTTATGTTATGAAATGTGGTTATTATGGATTTCTATGTGGCTACATTATGTTGATATACATATATGCTTGAATATAATGTTGTGTAATTATGTTGACTCGACTATGTGCGAGTAGGGAGTGCGCATAAGCCGAGGATGACCCGATTATGTGCGAGTAGGGAATGCGCATAACCCGGTGATGACCCAGCCATGTGCGAGTAGGGAGTGCACATGAGCTGGTGATGATGATGATGAGCTGGTGAGATGATGATGATGGGTATATACGTATATATATATATATATATATATACATATGTAAATGTGTGTGTTATAACAAATTGATGGACAATGATTTATGGTTGTAATGTACGCAAAATTTGACACATTGTACTTTGAGAATTTTCATGAATTTTATGTTGATTTTATTAATTTAGCAGGATGGCTTTTTGTTGAGTGAGGAAAAATGTTTCTCTTGTTGTTCCGTTTTCGCTACAGCGAAATTCATGCTCGCTGCAACGAGAAACTCTTGGGTTTGGAGGGGTTTTAAATAGGAATGAACTAAATTGCATTATTTTGAAACAAGTGCTTCATGATTTTAAATTCTCCCTAATTGTTGCTTGTTCCCTTCCTTGTTCACTCACTGAGTATTGTACTCACGTTTTATAAAAATTTATGTTTTCAGATCAGGTGACTGTTGGACCCTAGATCGAGGAGTCCCCGTAGTGCATCTCCTGAGTATGTGTTTGGCGTTCGATAGTAATCCCTTTTATTATAAATGTTTTCGTTGGAAGTCATGGGTCCTTTTGTATTGTGAATACAATCTAACAATGTGAATATGTGTATGCAATGTAAATTGCTAAATACATGACTGGTATAGTGCATGTATATTATTATCGATAATGCCATTGTGTTTTGGCTATGTTCACACTCGGGAAAAGGTGTGTGTGTATGCATGATATGATAAATTTGTTAAGCAAAGGTAAATGGATAGGCTTGCTTGGGTTTAGTGAGCTATGCTCATTGAGCTCATGCGCCGGTCATGGCCCTGGAAATTGGGTCGTGACAATACGCAAAGGGAGTAACCCCAAATCTGCACATAAATTCTTTTTATATACAAACATTACACTCTTGAATCTAAGGGTGTTTTGTCATCATAAAAAAGAAGGGAGAATGTTGACTCTATATGTTTTTGATGATAACAAAATATTCCTCATTCATTAATGTCTAATCTTGTTATTTAATTGTGCAGGATTTAATTTAATACCCTTAACAAAGTTGTTAATTAAAGGAAAGTCAAGACGCTTGCTAAATTTAATAAAGAGTTAATTAGTTAAAAGAAAGGAAGAGCAAGGTGATTAATGAAGATAGAAGTTTAGTAACTGATTAATAAAGAGTTGTAATTGGTTCAGGGATACCTAGACGCTGAGTTAAAGCAAGGCATATGAGTCTTAATCAATTAGCACCAAGCGTAATTGATTAAGGAAATGCTGAAAGCTAAATAAAAAGTTATGCTAATCGGTTAAAAAGTTTGGTTAATCAGTTGAGCACATGGCACAAGTACTTTCAAGCGCCAAAATCAAGTTTCAAAGATAGTTGACCGTTTAAGGTAGCCAAAATGGAGAAGTTCAAAATTTGAAGAATTTTTAGTTGATTAAAGCTGATATTAATCGTGTCACGACCCAAATTTCGGGCCATGACCAGCGCATGAGCCCAATAGACATAGTCCACTAAGCCTAAGCAAGCCTATTAGTCCAACGTGTTCATCATTCCATCATAAACTGCTAAGTCATTTTTCAAAACTTAAAATCAAAATATTATTGAACATTGCCATCTCATATTGGCATACTAAACAAGTGTATATACATTTGTTTACAACATGTATCTTAACAATTACATTAGGTTCATCTATACATAACAAAATAATACTTGACTTCCAGCAGAGGGACTCGGACAAATGTACAGCTACTGAATGCCGAGACACCTACCAAAAGATGTGTACAAGTCTATAAGGACACCTTATCCTAGTTATCGGCTGCCTCGTGATCTGAAAACATGAAGTTGAAAATGGTGAGTATAAACCCAGTGAGTGAATAAGAAAGGGAACAAGCATACCATAAGGAATCTTTAATGAAATCATGATGCATTCTTTTTCAAAACAATGCAATTTGTTTCTATTTTTATTAAAAACCACTCATCAAGCCCTTAAATGATTAATCATTTGAAAATCATGAACCCATACATAATGAACCATTTGAAGAATGAAAGCTTTAATTATACACAAGCATGTCAAATACGACAGAGAGTTTTTCGCTGATGAAACAGAGAGTTTTTCACTGCAACGAGATTCCTTTTTCGCTGCAACGAGAAGCTACAGTGACTATCTCGCTGCAACGAAATACATTCTCGCTGCAACGAGAACCAATTCTGCTGAAAGTTCTCAAACCCGAGAGTTTCTCGCTGTAATGGAAAGGCATTCTTGCTGCAGCGAAATACAGGGCACCAAATGAAAATTTCCCTTTTTCCCAAAGAAAACCACCCTGCTTGATATGTTCAAAACCAATAAGAAATACATAACAACTTCCCAAAGTTTAACATGCCGAATTTCACATACATTACATCCATGCACACCATCCCTGCTTGATATGTTCAAAACCACCCTGCTTGATATGTTCAAAACCAATAAGAAATACATTACAACTCATAAATGTATTATAACACACATGATTACGTATGTATACATATACATATACCCATCACCATCATGCATACCATCCCATCATCATCATCACCAGCTCATGCGCACTCCCTACTCGCACATGGCTAGTCATCACCGGGTAATGCGCACTCCCTACTCGCACATAACTGGGTCATCCTCGGCTTATGCGCACTCCCTACTAGCACATAGCCGAGTCAATATAATTACACAACATTATATTCAACCATTAATGTATATCAACATAATGCAGCCACATAGAAATCCATAATAACCACATATCATAACATAAACCATTTCTCAAGAGCTTGTTCCCAAGGCATTCATTTTTTAGAAAAGTTATATAAAATCATTCAAACACTTTGTTCAAAACAGTCATATTCCCAAAACAATTTGATAGGCAGTCCACTCACTAATTGATTGTAGAGCCTTTAGATGACTCCAATTCCCCTAATTGTCCAAATGAGATGATGGAACTTCCTTAGAACCTATGATCACATCAGCATCAGCAATAGGTCAATTTACACACTATGAACCTTAAAAGCTATCTCTAAACTAGCTTTCAATTGCCACATTAAATGGTCATCTATGTTCACTATCTTAATCACTAAAAGTAATGAACATAATCAACAATAAACTGCTCATAAATCCTAATTACTAGCCATTTTCTACAGCTAAAAACCAAGCTTAATTCATCACTTACCCTAAGGCTCCTTTGTAGTCAAATTCTCTTCCAATTGCTTCCAAATCAATGGGGTAACTCTCTTTTTCTCTCTCTAAAATGCCCAACTAGTGAGAGAAAGTATGAAAACCAGATTTTTGAAGGGTTTTAAAGTGAAAGGATGAAAGAGCATAAGGGTTTATGGAAGAGTACACCAAAAGCATGAAAATTGGAGCTAGAGAGAGAAAGTTATGGAAGTTTAAAGAAAACTCCCATGGAAGAATTGAAGAAACGTGAGAGGGAAGAAAGGAAGAAGAAGACCAGCTGCTGAAAATTTCAAGAAGCTACTGGAAATTCAAGATATTTATAGGCCAAATTTATCCATTCCCTTAAAATTACCAATTTACCCCTCCACCAATTTACTTATTCTCTTCCAATCTTTTATGCAATCTTTTTGCTCTTTTAACACTAGGACAAGATCCATAATGGTCTAAACATACTCGGGTTCATAAAAACTTAAAATTTTAACCCGAGGTGAAAAATAACCATTTTGCCTCTATCGTGAAAATCATCAAAATTTTGGTTTTCTTTTCATTTTACCCCTAATTTCACCATCCATTTAAGCCTTAGGCCTACTTAGACCATAATATTGTTTAAAAACCTTACTTTTATGGGTTTACTAAGGAAATGACGAAATTACCTCTGATCAAGGATATCGCATATATTTCCCTTTACAAGTCTATAAAGGTCAAGGTTTCACAAATCGGTTATGGTTGAAGGAAGTAATGCTTCAATCAGTTAAAGGAAGAGCTAACCAATTAAAGGAACACTACTGTGTAGAGAAAAATGAATATAGAAAGTTTGGAATCGATTAGAGCCTACCATAACTAGTTAAAGGAAGTTCACTGAAGAAGAAAAACCTGAAGATAGAGAACTTTTAATCGGTTAAAGCCTCTTGTAATTGGTTAGAGCATAGAACACAGCAGCAAGTTAGTGCAAGGTAGAGAAACTTTAATCGGCTAAAGCAGCCTATAATTGATTAGTCGAACTTTGTCTACCCTTTTGAATTTAAGTGCTAGAGGACAAAGTAATAGCTAGAATGGCATCAGAGTTGTCCCCAATGACGAGAAACTGTCTTTCTTTTGAATTTAAATACTAGAGGACAAAGTAACAGCTAGAATGGCATCAGAGTTGTCAATAATGGCAAGAAACTATCTTTAACAGAAAAAATCTGACTCTCTAAGTATAAATTGAAGTTCCAACGATCAAAAGAGCTAAATTAGTAGAGAGAAGAGCCATTTTGAGCAAAAAGCCAAATATCTTTCACCAAAAACACTTGTTTTCATTCTATATCCAAAAAAAGTGTTTAAGCTTGATTGTAATCTATCCAGACTTGTAAACGTACTTAGTTATATTTCTTTTTCTTCTCTTTCTTGGGAAATTAAAGTGTGGGAAGCACTCTAAAGCTTGTTGTAAGGGACTAGAGCTTGGGTTAGAAGCTCACCTTGTAAAAGCTTGGTGGAAGCTGTTAATTCTACTAGTTTAGTGAAGTTGGGTTGAAAATCCTTGATTGGGAGATCAAGGTAGTGGATGTAGGTCAAAAGGGTTGAACCACTATAATTACTTTGCATTGTCCACTTCTCTTTACCCTTCCTTACTTTGTATCTGGTAATTCTAGCAAGTTCAAGTCCTTCCCTTCATCTAGTTGAGTAAATGCTCTTCAAGCTCTAAAAGGTTGAACATAAAATTTTTAGTGCTATTCACCCCCCTCTCAGCACTCCAACGGGACCAACAAGGACCACAACCAAATTTAAAATGATACCATGATAGTGGATGCTTTAGACAAATGACCAAAAGCAAGAAATCTTTCAAAGAATTGAGAACGGAAAAGGGAGGTAATGTAACCTTTAGTGACAACTCAAAACGTCACATTGAAGGTATTGGTACAATTAGTAAGAATTATTCCTCTCAAATGAAAATGTTTTACTTGTTAGCAAACTTAAGCATAATTTTTTAAATGTTAGTCAACTTTGTGACAAAGGTCTTAATGTCAATTTTGAATCCTTAGTTTGTCATGTTGTAGATGCTAAGACAAATATAGTGCTTTTTGTGGGTCAAAGACAAAGGAATACTTATGTTGTTTGTCTTGATGAATTGTCTTCAAATAATGTATGCTTCATGGATAGGAAAAATGAGAATGCTTGGTTGTGGCATAAGAAACTAGGACATGTTAATAGGAACACACTTGCAAAGTTGTTATCCTTAGATCTTGTAGTAAGAGTTCCTAAGCTAAAATTTGAAAATAACAAACTTTGTGATGCTATGCAAAAGGTAAACATAAGAGAGTCTCTTTTAAATCCAAAAAGAATGTGACCATAATTAGAGTATTGCAACTTTTTCAAATAGATTTGTTTGGCCCAACTAGGACTACAAGCAAAGAACTATGGGTTAGTTGTTGTTGATGATTACACTAAGTTTACGTGAGTTTATTTTCTTGCATACAAAGATGAGGCTTTAAAAACATTTACTCCATTTTGTAAGAGAGTTAAGAACGAAAAGGGTTTGCTATTTCAAAATTAGAAGTGACCATGGCAAAGAATTTGAAAACTTAAGATTTGATCAATTATATGAAGAAAATGGTTATGGTCATAATTTTTTGGACCTTAGGACCCCACAACAAAATGGTGCAGTAGAAAGGAATAATAGAACTTTAAAAGAAATGGACTTTAAAAGAAATGGCTAATACTATTTTGTGTGAAAATAATTTACCTAGATATCTTTGGGCCGAAGCCATTTAATACTTCATGCTACCTCATAAATAAGGTAATGGTTAGACCAATGCTAAAGAAGACACCATATGAGCTTTCCAAAGGCAAGAAACCCAATATTGCATATTTTCATCCTTTTGGTTGCAAATGTTATGTATTAAACAATGAAAAAGATAATTTAGTAAAATTTGATGCTAGAAGTGATGAAGGAATTTTTCTAGGATATTCTCTAACTTTAATGCTTATAGAGTATTTAATAAGAGTCAATGTATGTGTTATTTGATGATTCTAATCCTTTTTCTAGAAAGGAAGATTATGATGATCATGTAGGTATCCTTCAAGAGCAAATTGATAACCTTGATATCAACAAAAAAGGTTTTAAAGAAAGTGAAAAAGTACTATAAGAAGAATAACAACATATTGAGCAAATCATTGAAGAATAAAAGCCTAACTACCCCCATGGTGAGAAAAGAAGTTGATGAAAGCAAGATCATTGGTGATCCCATTCAACGGGTAAGGACAAGAGTACGAGCCAAACATGTTTGTGAGTATGTTGCTTTAATTTCTCAAGTAAAGCCTAAGAATATCGATGATGTTTTAAATGATGAACATTAGATTTTAGCAATGCAAGAGGAACTAAATCAGTTTGAGAGAAGTGAGGTATGTGAATTAGTACCTAGACCACATGATTATCCCATTGTAAGAACTAAATGGGTGTTTAGCAATAAGATGGATGAATATGGAAATATAACTAAAAATAAGGTTAGATTGGTGGGTAAGGGATATAGTCAAAAGGAAGGTATAGACTATGATGAAACATATGCACCCGTAGATAGGTTAGAGGCCATTAGGATGTTATTAGCATTCGCATGTTACACGAACTTCAAATTGTTTCAAATGGATGTCAAAACTGCTTTCCTAAATGGGAAAAATTAATGAAAAGGTGTACGTAGAGCAACCAGCCAGATTTGAAAGTTCAACCTTTCCTAACCATGTGTTTAAACTTAAAAAGGCTTTGTATACTTTAAAACAAACACCTAGGGCTTGGTATGAGACACTTTCAAAATTTCTATTAGACAAAGACTTTGATAGGGGTAAGGTGGATAAGACACACTTCATTAAAAGAAGGGGCATAGATATTTTAGTAGTACAAGTATATGTCGATGATATAATCTTTGGTGCTACTAATGAATCTCTTTGTCAAGAATTTTCAAAAGTAATGCATGGAGAATTGAGTATGATGGGTGAGCTAAATTATTTCTTGGGATTGCAAATAAAGTAAAGAAAGGATGGTACATTTATCAATCAAGCCAAGTACACTAATGAAATGATCAAGAAGCTTGAAATGGCGAGAACTAAATCCTATTCCACTCCAATGGCCACATCTACAAAGCTAGACATTGATGAGCAAGGTATTCCTATTGACTCTAAACTATATAGATCAATGATAGGTTCTTTGCTTTATCTTACCGCTAGTAAACCCGACATAAGCTTTAGTGTAGGGTTGTGTGCTAGGTTTTAATCATCACCCAAGGAGTTTCACTTAAGTGCTATCAAGAGAATATTTATATACCTTCATGACATTCCTAACTTAGGTTTATAGTACCTAAAGAACTCATCCTTTGACTTACACTTACTCGGATGCCGATTTTGGAAGATGTAAAGTAGATAGAAAGACCACATTTGGCACTTGCCAATTCTTTGGAAAATTGCTAATATCATGGTTTTCCAAAAAGCAAAATAGTGTAGCCTAATCCACAACTGAAGCCAAATATGTAGCAACGGGTCACTGTTGTGCTCAAATTCTTTGGATGAAACAACAATTAGAGGACTATGGGTTATCAACGAAAAAGATTCTCATTAAATGTGATAAAACTAGTGCTATTTATTCACAAAGAACCTCATTCATCATGTTAGAACAAAGCACATTGAAATAAGACACCATTTCATTAGCGATCATATAGAAAAGGAAGATGTCATCTTAGAATATGTTAGCACTCAATACAAACTGTTGGTTCTAAATAAATGTGCTAGAGGGGGGGTGAATTACACTTTTTGGCTCTTACTAAACTTGATTTCAAATTGGGGGTAAATTGAAGGTCAATGATGAGAAATTTGATGTAAGATGAAGGAACGATTTTAGAAAGACTGAAAATGAAAAATAAAACAGATGAGACAATACTCAAAAATTTATAGTGGTTCGGTTAAAGACCTATATCCATTACCTTGATTGTTCAACCAAGGATTTACTAAATCAAATCACTAAAACTAGTGGAATTCCCAAGTTTCCACTAAGCTTTTACAATGGCTTTTCACAAGCTCAGCCACAACCTTTAACAATGGTTTTTCACGGGATCACCCAAAAACCAAAATGGCTTTTCAAAGGCTCAACCACAACCTTTAACAATAATTTTTTACAGAATCAACCAAAACCCAAAACTAACTTTTCCAAGGCTAAGTTAGAACTTACCACAACAACCAAACTAACCCAAGCTTAATCAACCCCTTAGAGTGTCTCTCACACTCTAAGTAAACAGGAAATAGAGAAAAGATGAAGTACATCTGATCACCGAGCTGATCTAAGATGTACAAAGTTAAGCTCAAACACTTTTTCAAAGGATGGGAGTGAAATACAAAAGTAAAGACAAGGTTTTTGGTCTTCGACGCTCAAAATCACTTTGGATAACTTCTCTATCTTGTTTTTGATTGTTGGAGAGGCTTTAAATACTTACAAAATCAATTATGGCCGTTGGAGACAGAAACTAACCATTTTTAGCAGCTATTTTGTCCTTTTGTGCTGAAATTCAAATTTTCTAACAGTGTGCTCTTAGTTGACAAACTATGCTTCTTAGTCAATTAAGTCATCTTTGTCTCTAAACCTAGTTTCTAGCAGTAAGCTCATAGTCGACTAACAATGCTCTTTAGTCGATTAAGTTGTCTCTATTTTTAAACCCAATTTTTGGTAATAAGATCTTAGTCGACTAACAATGCTCCTTAGTCGATTAAGTTGTCTCTATTTCTGAACTAGCCATCTTCATTTTTGAGTTATTAATTTATTATTGACAAACATTTTTGTCCTACACACTCAAACAATATAATTAGACATCAATGAATGTGAATATTTTGTTATCATCAAAAACATATAAAGTCAACATTCTCTATCTCTTATTTTTTATGATGACAAAACACTCCTAAATTAAGAGTGGAATGTCTATGTTTAATATGAATGCTTCAAATCTTTATGCGTAATGAGTTGCTCCCCCTTAGTTAATGCATCTAGTTTTCTTTACATAATATTCAACAAAACCAAAACTGAGCATCACACACATAAATTAAACATGAAGACCTATTTAACTCTATTTGACTTAGTCTTCCTTCTCTCTTTTTTCTTTTTCATCATTAAACAAGATATTCAAAGCCCCCCCTTAATGAGTGCATCTAGATTTTCCTTTAATCTTTAAATTAGACTTTAATGAATGAGAATCATATGCACTCATACACCTAAGTGATACAAGCTTATAGATATAGTTCAACAACTTCAAGAGTCAAGCTTGTGTCTATGTAGAAACAAATGTATGGGAGTTAAATCATTTCAAGAAATTGTCAAGGATTACTCAAATAATGTTCAAGCAAATTTGATCATTTTGTCATAATCAAAACTATAATAATTTTAAAGCTAACACCAACTAGTTGATATTTTTACTAAGCCATTAGATATAGAAATCTTTTTCAAGATTAAAAGAGCACTAGGTATTATGAATATTCCATGACTAGTTGACAAATCTATGTGTTGATTTACATAAGTACAAGTATACTTGATTTTTCTTAATTTTCTTATTGCTTGATTTTTCTTGTTATTTAACTTTTTTTGTTCATATTATATATATGCTTATCCATGTATATATATTTATGTTTGAACTTCAAAAATGAAATGCCTACACTTTTGCATATATTTATACATAAGTATATGTGGCATTATTGATTGATTAATTATATACTCCTCATTGACTTACTTGAAAAATATATGAAATGGATATATATCTTGATTTGCTTATGATTCATTGATATATTCCATAATGCCTCAATTGAATATCTTACATGGATATATTCTATATCTACCTCGATTGCATTGGTTAAATATATTTCTTCATGCTTTACTTCAATATCTTGAGAAGAAATATATTATGTTCCTTAGATGTGCTAAATGAGTATATTTCCCATTGTTTTGCTTGAATATACATTAGTTGGGAATTTATCTTGATATAATGCTTTCACATAATGATAATTGGATATAGTTATTGTTTTATTGATAGAATATTTAAGTAGAAATATATCTTATTGTTTTGTTTTGATGGTTAGAGATCGTTCTTGAACTTTATGCTTATTTCTATTCAATGATTATCACTAACCATTTCCTTCGAGTTTAAGTGCTTAAAACGCACACTTCTTAACCTTTTTTATATAACAAAAAAGGGGAAAAGATTCATAAGCACATTGAAATGCTCTTATATTAGCTGAATTTTCCTTGAAAACATTTTTGAACTTCATGCATACATTGAGGGGGAGAATTTTCAATGTTTATAATCATTTCTTAAACCATTCTCATTTACACTTAAATGTTTTCAAAAAGGGCATAGAAACTAATTAAGTTAGGGGGAGGTTTAAAGAAATTTCAAATGCAATATGCTAAGGTTTTTGTCATATCATATCAAAAAAGGGAAGATTGTTAACTTTAAGTTACATCATGTTTTGATTTAACAAAAATCACATGTTTTCTTGAACTTAATGTCAAGCATTTGAAATTGTCTCAAATACATTCTCAGTCCTTTAGTGTTACACATTTGTTTGGAAAGCCATGTATCACTAGAAAACACATTATAAAATTTCAAATAATGCATATTTAGCTAAAAATGCAAAAGTAAACATGCCTTCAAATTTTATTTGAATATAAGCACAAGGCAAGAAGGAAATAGATAGAGAGAAGCACCAAAAGATAAGGAAACTTCAAGACAAAAGCCAAGAGTTGATCCTAGAGAAGCTCAAGTCGATTTGAAGACTGAAAGATTGCAAAACTTGAAGATTACACAGCCATAGTCAATTATAGAGGAAGCATAGTCGACCTTGACAAGTTAAAAGATAAGAAAAGTCAAGTTTACACAGCCATAATCTGCTATACAAGATGCATAGTTGACCTTGACAAGTCAAAGGCTAGAAAAAGTCAAGATTACATAGCCACAGTCGACTATAAAGGAAGCATAGTTGATTATAAAAGGTGAGATTTGCAAAATACATGCTCTTTGGAAGTTAATCAACTAAAGGAAGATTATATTTAACTATGGGAGCCGTAATTGAGAAATTTCAAGAACATAGTCAACCCTAGGAGCGTTGTAGTCAACCCTCAAGCTTTAACAATGACCAAATTTGATTCAAACTTGTGTCTAATAACTCCACACCTTGCCCTAGCTATAAATAGACTCATTTGAGGCATTTTGGAGAATGAGAAGATTTGAAATAAAGCTTTAAACCATAGAGAGACTTCCCACAAGGTCATTTTCACTCTCTATCATCTTTTTAGTCTTCTACCAAGCTTTCAAAGTTGAATCATTACTTTAATCAAGCTGAAATTTCTTTTCTCATTGCAACCAAGCTAAAATCTTTAGCAACTAGCCTTTATGAGGCAAATTTTTACTATTACTCCTTTTTACACACATTTGATAAGGGTTTTAGGTTAACAATGAAAAGCTATCTTGTAAAGGTTATTGCTTCCTATTTAAAAAGCAAGAATCCATTGGTGGAAAGTATAAGGGTTATTGCTTGATCTCATAAAAAGTTATTATAAGGGTTGCCACTTGATCCAGTTAAAAAGTAAGAATCCCTTATGAATTGTGTAAGGGTTATCACTTCCTGTTAAAAAGCAAGAATCTCTTTGTTGATTGTGTGAGGATTATTTCTTTCCATTAAAAAGCAAAAACCCTTGATAGTGCATTGAAATTCCTTAGTTACCAAGGGAGTGGGTGTAGGCATAGAAAAAGTCGAACCACTATAAATTGTTTGTGTCTGTCACAGCCTAATTTTCGGGCCATGACTGGCGCATGGGCCCAAGGGGATAACCCACTAAGCCCAAGCAAGCCTTTTTATGCAATCCCGATCATCATTCCCAGCCATCATTTCTAAAACCACATATTGTAATTCTCAACTATAAATATTTCAGTAACATTTTATAGCAACCCGATATTCACATTTGTATTATGTTAAAATAATGTCACTCGTTTGCCAACCTATAATGGCATCAGTAATCAAATATACATATTTGATTTTTAACATGAATCTTAGTGGTCTACATTACTCATACATATACGCAAGCATAAGACTCTTGACCGTCAGCGGAGTGACCTTGGGTGAAGGTACAACTACTGAGATGCCATAGTACCTACTAAGAAGGCGAGCATACATGGACAACTCAGTCTAGGTCCCAAATGGGTCCAAATCTGAAAACCTGAAGTTTAAAAGAGTAGGTATAAAACTCGTTGAGTGAACATAAAAAGGGAACAAGCAACCGATACGGAAAGATTTTGAAAACATGATGCACTTTTGTTAAAAACAATGCAATTTAGTTTGATTTCTTGTAAAACCGCATAATTTAACCTTTGATTATTACATCCCTTAGTGTTGAAAAATCCATGATAAACCATGAAGTTGAAAAGATTGAAAGTTTTAGCAAATGTCCAAGCAAGACAAGCAAAACAAATGGTTTCTTGCTGCAGCAAAAAGGCATTCTTGGTTTGCATATGTTTCGATTTTTCAAGCATATCTCCCACTAAAAAGTCCAATTGACATGATTTTTGGTCATTAGAAAGCTAAGAGGCTGGGCTACAACTTTGGTGTTTACTACTTTGCCCAGTTCTGATTGGAAGGTGGTCAAAATCGTTGTCAAAGTGAAAGCACTACACCATAATTTTGGAACCACCCAAGAGTTTCTCGCTGCAGCGAAATTCAGAGCATGGATTAAGGCTGCCTACCCGAGAGTTTCTCACTGCAACGAAAATGAATCTCGCTGCAATGAGAAACAAAGCAATTTAGTTGAAAGGGTCTTGTTACATCAAAAAGCCATTTTCTTGCCGAAATGAAAAGCAATTTGGGAGCAATTAACAATGCCAACATACAACACATTCACAAATATTTTCATAAACTTTATATAACATATATATATATATATATACATACATCATCATGCATACCATCCCGCCACACTCAGCTCATGTGCACTCCCTACTCGCACATAGCCGGGTCATCATCAACTCATGTGCAACCCCACACAGCACATAGCTGGGTCATCATCAGTTCATGTGCACTCCCACACCGCATATAGCTAGGTCATTATTATCACACAAAAGGAGCATCCAAAGCATAATATACATATCAATATAATGTGATAATGCATGAACTATTCATATTACACATTTCACAAGATAAAAACATTTCATCAAGGGCTTGTTCCCCAAGTATATTTTTTTAAAGCAAAAACAAATGAAACTTTCAAATATTTTGAAATATTTTGAAATGCAAGTTCACTCACCATACAATAGCGGGATATTGCATCGCTATTTGTTCGGAGGCATATCTAGATATTCCCACTTGTCAGTCGCTTGTTATTTCCCCCAGCACACCACCATAATAGCTACCTTTACTGTTGCACTTCCTAGCAACAATCCCAATTCAATAACTTTAGCATACATCATTTATACTTCCCTTTTTCATTCAATCACGAATCCTTATTCAACTTAACTAATCTTGACACAATTTTTACCAAAGTTGCTTTTATCCCTTGCTTGTGTAATTATTTAAATTATAATTACCGGTAACTTGTTTATGACTCTAACACATATATTAATCTTTTCTACAGATATTTATCAAGTTCAACCATCCTTTCCACAACAACCACAATTTCTCACAATATGCCGCTTCAAATGTCAATTACACAACAATACCCAATTTCTCAAGATTCCTCAACCACACTTAAAACATCATTTGTCTTTACCTTTATGGTTGCTTGACCCGTACTTGCACTCCAATATTCCTTCAAAACATTAATCATCAAGTTAACAAAATGATTCACACATTATTTCTCCAAAGATTTAACCAACCATGAGCTTAAAACACAAAAATCCTTACCTTAGCTTGCTTGAATTATAAAAACCAAGCTTTTCTTCCTTTCTTTCTTTTTCTTTCTTCTTTGCCTAGGGTTTAGATGTGCTAAAAATTGGGGTTAGAAGCTGCAGGTTTAGTGTCCAAGAAGTTTGGAGAACAAAGAAGTAAGAAAAGAAAGGAAATGAAAAGAAACAAGGGAAATCACATGAAAAAATTTGATTTTCATGAACTTGAAATGAAAATGGCGTTGGAAGCTTCAAGAAGAAGAAGAAAATATCTTGCTGGAGGAGATAAGGACGATCATGGCTGATAAAGATGAGAGTCAAAGCTTTCTTTGGAAGCTTTGACCAAACTTTACATAAAATTATCGTTTTACCCTCCAAGTTTCTTCCTTTTTTAATTTAGGCCTCCCAACACTCTTTTAACTCCAATTTCCTTCTATTCTCCTCTTTTACACATGTACAAACGAAATATAAAGCTTGTACTCCAACGCGACATCTCCATAATATTTCAAATATATTTTTTTCACATTAGTTTTATTTAATAATGCGCAGGCCCCACTAGCTTCATTTTTCTTTGAAATTTTCTCATTCTTCCTCTCCCTCACTTAGATTAACCGTATACTCCTTCTTCACGAAAAATTTCGACACTGAATAAAATATTAATATTTTAATATTATTTTAATTCAAAATTTTTCACTTGTCTCCTTGGTACCCAAAATACCTTATTATGCCTCAATTCACTTCCAAATCACTTTTTATCTCGCAAATTCTTTCTTAATAAAAATATTATTATTTTACTATTATTCCCTCACGTGCGAAATATTTTATCTTAAAATACTCTTTTCACCTTTCCTCACCTTTAAACATTATAATTAACCTCATTTGGCATCCAATAAGCTTCATTAACCACCATGTCAAAGTACGGGGTATTATAGTGTCTCTCTTTAATTTTTGCATTATTATTTATTATTTATACTTGCCTTAGGAAAATAGATTTATATTGATTTGTTGTTTTTCACTTAAAAAATATTTTTCTTTTACCTTTCATAACTAGCATTTATTTTAAGAAAAATATTTTACCTTGCTTGGTTAATTTTGCACTTAATAATTTATTATTGAAAATATTGTTTTTGATGTTAGAAAATATTTTTAGATTAAAAAGTTTTAATGATTATACTTAGAATTTCAAAGAGATTTTTTATAAAAACCAATTCATACCCACTCTTGGTATATTGCACATTGAGACTTCAACACTAACACAAAGATTGGAATATTGTTGACCCATAATGCCAATTAATATTTGGAAAGCTTCCTTAATAGACAAAATTTAAGCAACATTTGAATCCCTTTCTCTTATTGCTCTTGAAAATTTTAATTGAATCAAGCAAGCATGATCCCTTATCACACCACCTATTCCTACAAGTTCAAGATTTCCCATTGAAGTGCCAACCACACTGAATTTTAACCAGCCAACTTGTGGAACTTGCCATTCTACCTTCTAACTAGTTGCATTAGTAACTTGTGCCATAGAGAATAACTGTGGATTTCTCAAGATATCTCTAATACTTTGAATCAACTCTAGCCATTTAGCTTTACTCCGTAAGGCTATATGTAACTTAATTAAATCATAAAACTATGCTACATCCCATCTTTTCCTATTAAAGACAACTTTATTATGAGATAACCATATGGACCATGTTATAACATAAAAAGCTAGAACCCAAACTTTCATCCTAACACCACTAATGAACAACTTTTCCCAAGCAAGAAAGAAAGCTTTCAGATTTTCCATTATTACCTAACTAATCCTCCAATCCAAACACCACAACCCCAAACCCTCCATGTCTTTTCACATGTAAAGAAAAGATGTTGAATAGTTTCTAGTTTTCTATTACATAGCACACAATTAGCCTAGCTCTCCTCAAGTAAATTTTTTTTTGCTTGTTAGTAGTATAAACTCAATGTGATAAATACAAGAAGAGGTGAATTGGTATTTAAAAGAATTTTCTTTCAAACTTGAATGTAAAAATCAATTCCTTTTTAAAACCACATTTCCTTCTTATGTCAAAAACAAAGTGAATTTTTCTTAAAGCAAATAGCAATAATAAACCACAAAGCATAAAAATATTAAGACACAAGGATTTTTATAGTGGTTCGGCTTTCTCAAATGCTTACATCCACTCCCTTGGTTCACCAAGGAATTTCCAATCCATTAAAAGGATTCTTACTTTTTAATGGGATCAAGCGATAACCCTCACAACGGTTTTGACATAGGATTAAGCAATAACCCCTACACTTGTTTTTTAATAGGATCAAGCGATAACCCTTACACTGACTTTTTAAAGGGATCAAGCGATAACTGTCATAGTAACTTTTCAATGTTAAGCTAGAACCTTCACAAATGTGTGTACAAAGGAGTAATAGCAAAGATTTACCACAAAAAGGCTGAGTGCTAAAGGTTTAAGCTTGTGTGTACAAAGAGAAGAAATGATTTCACAAATATCAACTCAATGGTATTTAGGTAAGTGAATAAGCTTTTATGGCTTTTGAATGCTTGGTGGAAGACTTAAATGAAGTCTAAAGAGGTATAAAGATGTAGAAGGGTTCTATTTACGGTTTTCAAATGTAATGCTAGTTTTCTCTTACGTTAAAATGAGTCAATAGTGGCCTTTTATAGTCTCAAGGATGTTTCAAAGCAGTTTGGCACAAGTTTGAATTAGATTTGGCCATTGCTGTGCATGTAGAGTCGACTTCCACATTCCTAAGGTCGACTATGGTTCCTCAAAATCTTGAATTAGGGTTTCTATACTCGATTTTTGAGGTTTCTTACTCTATCCATTTTTAAAAGCTTGTGATTTTCGAAGTTTTGCTTGGTGTAGTTGATTATAGGTGCTTAAGGGTTGACTATGGCTTCTCAAGTCATTGATTCTTGCAAGTGTTTTGCCTCAAGGTCGACTATATCATTGGCAAGGTTGACTATGGTTGTTTAAATCTCGAATTGTTGTTGCATTCTGTCTCAAGGTCAACTATAGCTTCGATATGCCTTCTATACTTCACAATTCTTCACTCATTCTTCAACCATTCTACCATATGATTGACTAGAGCTTCTTTAGGGTCGACTCTTCTCTTGTGTCTTCAAGATTCCTTGACTTTTTGGCTCTTCATTTCAACTATTTCTTCCTTACTTATTCCCTATGATTAAATATCAATCAAAACATGTTTGCTCTATATTTTCTCAAGCTGAATACTAAATGTTTTGCAAAGCTTTGTGATGTTTTCTAATAATGAATGGCTTTTCAAACACTTGAATGATTTTAGGAGGGTGAAAAATATTATCTAGACAATTTCAAATGCTTTTCATTGAAGTTAAGATGTCATGCAATTTTGCCAAATCAAAACATAAGATATCTCAATGCCAACAATATTTCCCTTTTTGATATGACAAAATCATGAGCATATTTACATTTGAAATCTCTTCTTAACTCTATGAGTTTCTAAACCCTTGTTTGAAAACTTTTAATCTCAAGTGAAAAGATTTAAAAATGAATAAGAACTTTAAAATTCTCCCCCTCAACACATGCATGAAGTTTCAAAAAGTTAAAAAGTTTTCAAAAAGATTTAGCTTTATTAAGAGTAAAATAACATTTTAAAGTGAACATAAACCTTCTCCCCCTTTCTGTTATATCAAAAAGGCATAGAAGTGTGAGCTGTAAGCACTAAGACTCAAGAGATAATGGTTAACGAAAATCATCAAATATATGAGCATTAAGATCAAATAATGCCTAACCATCAATCCAAAGCATTATCAAGTCAAGATATATTTTCATTGAATATATTTTCAATCAAGCCATTAAGAAATATATCCTTTCAATACAATCAAGAAGCAATATATATATATATATATATATATACATTTATAAGCAAAAATTGTGGGCATTATATCCATTAAGTTCATGAGAGCAT
This sequence comes from Theobroma cacao, assembly GCF_053813885.1. Classification (NCBI taxonomy): domain Eukaryota; kingdom Viridiplantae; phylum Streptophyta; class Magnoliopsida; order Malvales; family Malvaceae; genus Theobroma; species Theobroma cacao. The sequence continues at coordinate 34,017,377 of NC_142647.1, read as the reverse complement.
AAATATAAAGCGTTCATAGGTACACACACATGATATGCATGAGTGTACAAGGTGCAAGTCATCCTAGCTAATGTCCTAATTTGGAAAGGAGTTGTGTAATTGATAATTCTATTTTATAGAATTATTTTATTCTAATTTTATTATTAAATATTAGCTAAGTCCTCAATTTTTAATTATAATTTACTTATTTTTAGTTGTTTTTATAATTAGGTTACTTTTAAGTTAGATATTTTAATTTTAGGTTATTCCTTTTAATTTGGTTATGATTTATTAGTTTTTATATTTCTTTTGTAGGATTAAAAGTGATTTGGCTTAATTTTGGAAAGTAAGATATTAAAAGACCCAGAATCTGCTTGCATATACTTCGGTATTTTGGCTATATCTCGAGCTACAGAACTCCAAATGATGTGATTCTTCAGCCAGTGGAAAGATAAGAGATAGAGCTACAACTTTTATGAAGATTACTTTTCCATTTCGGCATTGAAGATAGAGAAAATCGCGTTGTAAAAATGGCTGGACGTATTGTGCCGGGAATGGAAATTTGTAAGGACTGATAATTGATTTTTGGGCCTTTCATTACACTTTTAAGCCCAATTAAACCCTAGGTCAGCTGAAGGAGCTTTAGGTTAAGTCTATTAGTATAAATAGGATATGTTTAACAACATTAGGGGAGACAACCTTTGAGAGATTCAAGAAACTAGAAGTTGAGGCTGAAACTTGGAGATCATGTCGGCAATAATTGTTTTGTGTTCTTCCTTAGCTTTTAATTTTCTTGTTACTTTCAATGGTTAAATTTATTATAATGTTATTTGTTTTTGCAATTATGAGTGGCTAAATTTTTTTTTCTAGGATTGCAATTGAACTCACATATAGTCTAAATTTTTAAATCTCTTTCTTACTTATTTTAAGGGGATTTGAATTGTTTATTCCAATTTGTTCTTACGGCTTTTAATTTCCTAATCACCAATTAAATTAATCTAGGAACCTAAATAAACTTGGGAAAGGGAGTTTAGAGTAGACTAAAATTGGGATAGCATATGATCAAATTAATTGATTTGCGTATAGGATAAGAATATACCTATAGGCCGTATGTAGCTAGATTAGAGCCTGAACTTAATGAGTTTGTTTTAATTTTAAATCATATAGGGATATAGTGTTTTGGTTAAAATAGATATTTTTGTAAGTTGAGTTGGGAGACCCTTATAAATAATTTAGGACTCTAGATTAGCAATTCAACCCATTGAAATAAGTTAAGTAAGAGAGGCAAGATTTAGATGAAGTGTGAGGGATATTATGATCCTAGGTTTGTTTGATTTGATATTTTCTCAAGTTATTATTACTTTGATTTTTCTTGTTGGTTTTAATTTTAGTTAATTAGTTTTAGTTAATTAATAAATTTTGATTGTTTCGATAAGATTGAATTGTTCTAATTTTAGTAATTAGGAAAGTTTTAGATCAATTTCCTATGGGATCGATACCCTGCTTGCTAATATACTATCTATTTGATACATATACTTGTGTAGTAGGATTTTAACTGATAGTAATGTGAGCTCCCAAGGATTCTTGTTGCTCTAGAATGCACCGAATGTGCTTATCAATATCATTAAATTATGATGCCATAGCATGATCAATGACTAAAAATTTAGCCTTAATAGCATCTTGAAGAAGATCAAGACGTCAAGCATTTTCATCAATTGTTTCCATCATAGAATTAAGCCTTGCATCTATACCCACATTACTGGAAAAAATAGAAGGCATGGCGCTCGATGATGGTTCGGTTAAAGCTACTGGAGGCATATCCTCATCACCATCATTATTACTAGCCTCTCTTTGGCATGCCTTTTTGTGAACCTAAATGCCAGTCTCTACATTCTCAATATAGCCAATCCTAGAAATAATGGCTCTATCAAGGTTCATAATCTTGGGTTATGAAAATGCATCATCTAAAGATGTATCAATAAGAAAATGTGTTGTCGAATTCACCATGCAAGTGCACGTATCATTACCAAGTAATATAATAGAAAGTAAAGTTCATTCCCACAGAGAATTTTCTAAATCTTTTTGCTAGGTACTGAAATTAACACAACTTAATCTTATCCAAACAACTGAATTTAAAGCTGCAAAAAAAAAAAACTATAACTATAACTAAAACTGAAAGCAAAAGTAATAATTTAACTAAAATCAAACAATCAAAAGTTTAAAACCACAATATCCCCTTAATGTTTCATTTGAATCTCTTGTACTCTATTTTTACTTACTATATAGGCTCAAGTTGTTAACCTAGAGTTCTAATGTATTTTCATATCTCTTCCGATGTTCTTATAAAAATATCTTCCTTAACTAACTTACTATATTCCTCTACAAATTGAAATTAAGAAAAACTCATTAAGCTTAGACTCTAACTATGGCTACATATGACATGCAAGTGTATTCCTACCCTACAAATGAATCAAATCAATCATTCCATGCAATTGATATTGAACATATGCTATTTCATACATGGCTTACTCTAAACTCCATCTTCTATTTCCCTTTAGGTTTCCAAATCAATCTAATTGGTGATCAAGTACTCAAACGCATTAAGAACAAGACTAAAATAAACAACTTAAATACTATAAATCATAAGTAAGAAAGAATAGTGAAAATTCAAACTACACATTGGGTTTAATTGCAATTCTAGATTAAAAATTTAGTTCCCCATAACTACTAAAACATCATCTAAAAAAATATAACCATCAAAACTAAAGAAAGAAAGTATAAAGATAACAAAAGAAGAAAGAACTCCAAGTTTTGTCAAGTCTTCGATCCCCAATCTTCCTTGTTTTCCTGTCTTTCTTGCTATCTTGAATGCCTTTTTTCTTTAGAAAAACCTTGCTTAAACGTGCTCTAGAAGGGTCGTTAAATAAAGCTCAAATCTGTGTTGAAATAGAAGTTCGGTGGTAGGACAACTCCTCTCTGACTTGCGAGCATTGTGGCCCACCTTCCTTGGTCGTTGCGATACTGAAGAAAAAGGCGTGCATCCCTTTTCGGGGTGCCACTACATTCTACACTCTATCCTAAATTTATAGGTTCTACTGCACTACTTCAAATTGTGACACAATTTTCCCCTACTTCCAAGCTGAATTGGGCCAAGTGACCAATACAAAAGTTCTAGATCTGCCTCTTATCTTTCCAATCGTTTAAGAATCACATCAATTAGACTTCTGTAGTGAAAGATATTCTTGAAATATAGGAACATGTGTAGTGCAAGTCTACAGCTTGAATGCATTCTTCTTAATAAATTATCACCCTTTTCATAGCACACCTATAAAAGTAACAAATTAACTTAAACAATAACTAAACTTAAAGCAAAATATCATAAAATAACTTAAAGCAATTGAACCCAATATAATTAACTTAAATAAAATAAATGACTAAAATTAACAAATACTTAAACTAATTCTTAAGAATTTAGGCGAAATACACTAAAAATTGTGACCAAATAACTATAAAAAATAGAGTTATCACACCCTCAAACTTAAGATTTTACTAATCCTCGAGCAAAACATATAAAAAAACTAAAGAAAATTGAAAGCAATTTAAATGCTGAAAGTAATCATACATAAACAAACTAACTAGAGACAAGTAGTACCAAATCAATGATCTCCATAATTTCCTCAAAAGTATATCTATAAATCTCCAACTCAAGGAAAAATATAGGCATCATTCAAGTTCATGTTGCAATTCAAATGAAAGCTCATTCTCGAATAGATTTTCGTGTGTGTGTGTGTGTAATCTTTTATAAAGAACAATATACAACCCGGATAAGTTTTTGCCAATGCACAATTTTGAATTAGTAGTAGAATCCCATCGGTTTGCTTTTCATCTCTCTCTCCACTAATGTAGACTAAACTGAGTCAAGGATAATTAGGACTTTATTAAGCTTGTAATGAATGGCTAGGGTCAAGGTATTATAAAGGTCATTATTATGACTCAATTCACCCTAAGCACATAAGTATAGGACCTAAATAGGGCTCTTATTCTCATTCTCCAAGTAATACCTTTTTCTTCAATTTTGAACTTTTCTTTTGTTCAACACTTTATTCTTCTTCTCTTTTTTATCATCACAATTTTTACACCTTCAAATTTATTTCTTTCTATTGTAGGTAATAGGGTGAATACTAACCATATTTTGAACTTTTTTCATCAACTCCACCTTTCTACCTTATTCAACATCTAGCTGATAACACTTCCTAAAATGATTATATACTTAAAAGTGACGGATGAAAGATTAAAAATTTAATTAAAAGGCTAGGCTAAAATAATTAGATGTTTAACAAAGAAAAGGTAACATTATGTCACATCCCATTTCTTGGAGGGATCGTGACCGGCACAAGGACCTAGACAAGTATTGCCCACTAGGCTCAAGCAAGCCTCTTAACCTCAATAAATCATCAATCACATACGAGCATAGATAAATGTAAACATAAGCATCCATGCATAGGTGTAAGTACACAATTATGGACTTCTCAACATAAAAGGTGTACAAGCTTTTCATTCATAAAATATTTACTCGATATAATTAGCATAGAATCTGTAAAGGCACCTCGATGCTCATATAGGCTCGTTAGCCACCATTCACAATATTCACTTAATCCCATGAAAATAATTTGCCCTTCTGTGGCTTAACATTGATAATATTGACATATTATCATAAAAGTAACTTACCACAAAATGGCTTAACATTTTAATGCAAACAATTATTTATAAACAAAATAAAAGATCAACTCATCAGCAGAATATGACCTGACTCACTAGGCATCAAGCGGCTACTAGACACCTACCAATGAAGAATGACCAGATCACGTCTCCGTGACACTAGCTGCTAGCAAGAGAGTGTTATCATTGATCTGCAACAATAATAAATAGGGAAAATAACGTGTGAAACACAAAAACTCCGTGAGTGGATACGGGAAGGGGACAAGCCAAGGGATAAGAGTACTTCGTAAACATACAATATTAAACACGTACGAGTCATAAATCTTTCCTCATTACTATAATGATTATGAAACATAGTGGATAACACCATTCATGCAGTATTACATGAAAACAACTTTATATAAAACTTTTGGAAATCATTTACCTTTGAAATTTTCATCAAATTTGATCAAATGACCTTTTTTATAATGAATGTATTGATACATTCTTGAATGTATCGATACCTTTTGAAAAATCTATCCATACTTTAATAAATGTATCAATGCTTTTCACATAAAGCATTTTGTTAAAATGTATCAATACATACACCATATGTATCGATACTTTTAATTCAAAACCTAAATATTTGGGCAAAAATTCTCCATTTCTGCTGATTGTAAGTCCTCTTACCTCTTGGGACAAGTTATAAGGTTGATTTCTATCTAACCAAGCCTACATTCATGCCATAGTAAATATGCATCATGATCAATACTCAGTTAACATAACATACAACATTTCTAACAACGTTACACCATTTTCAACCATAAATCAATAATTCATACATTGTCATGGTTTGACCCCCATCAACCTTGAGCCAGCAATGTAGAAACCCTATTGCATCTTAGGTCGATAATATACAATCCCCATTGCACTTTGGGCATTTATGTTGCATCAAGGGAGTGTTAGGAATTTTGAGAATATGGTGCCTTGGAAAGCAAGTATATTCTCATGCTTAATTTTATTAAATTTATTTGTAATGAAAGTACATTTATAATAAGACGAAGAGTTTATTTTAAGTAAGCATTCATTATTTAGCTATTAAGGTGCCATGATTCTATTGAGATATTACAATACCTTTGTATGAAAAGTCATACATAGGAGACATGTACTTTAATTGAATCTAAAAATTGTTCATAGCCATATAATAAAGCTAGTCACTTTATTGTGTTAAGGCTGTAGTGTCCAGATTACTTAATGCGAAACAATTGTGATTCATTTCAAGGGAATGATGAGTGTCAAATCATCAAAATGGTTGACTTTGAGTAATGACACTATAACATGAACTAGAATCATGTGACAATCAAATTTAAGTTTAACCGTTACTTAAATCTTGATCTCACACTTATGCATTTACTTATAGAAGAACCGAAATCCTAATGGATAGTGGACTCATGTTTAATCTCCTTATAATATTTGATTTACCATGGGCATAATCATTATAAAGCGTTAATCTAGACTCCGTATTTTGAGATTATAATCGAGATGAACATTTGGGAATATATATCCAAATAATTGAGTTCATAGCATTAACATCATTTATAGTGATTTTAGAAAGATTGGTAATCAATCTAGGCCAAGAGGATTGATGAATTAGCTGCTCATCACATCTAGATACTCTAAAGATTAGATCAATAGTATTGAATCAATAATTGGATGAAATTTGAGACTAAAGGATAAAATTGACATAATGGGTAAACTGTAATTTCACTTTTTGTCATTGGATGGTTATGAAGATTCACAATATAAGGTTTGCAATTGGACAACTAATAATTAATATCAAGTATTGAATTGTTTCTTGTAATTATAGTTAATCCCAAGAGTGCAACCATGAATCTATGATGGAGTGATTTCATGGTTAATAAGCTTGAACTATTTTTTAATGAGATCAAGAATAATTCTAAGTTTATTGGAGCTTGGAATATCTATATCCAAATAGATTCCCCACTTAGTTTCATAGAATTCAACATGTTTACGTTAGAATGCATGTTTTATTTGATTAAATAAATTATGTACAAAAATGATAACTTTAACATGTTTGTCTTAATTTAGACAAGAAAACATGTTTAGTCGTAGTTTAGACAAGAAAATATGTTTGTCTTAATTTAAGACAAGAAAAATATTTTTTGTCTTAATCTAGACAAGAAAACATATTTGTCTCAATTTAGACCAGATAAAATATTTTTGTCTTAATTAAAGACGAGTTATCTTAAATTAAGATAATACTAGGAAGATTCTTACAAAATGAATCTAGACATCCATGTTGATAAAAGGAGACTCTATGTTTGACTATCACTTTTTTATTTATTATTATTCTTTTTAAATAAAGATGGATAATAATAAAATAAGAGTTATTATTCAATAAAGAGTTTTATTTTATCAAGAACTCTAAATGGTAATTAAATAATTAAATTATTTATTCTTTAATTTTCATTTTGATAATTATGGAGCATGTTTGATGCTTTCATAACTCTAAATGGATGGTCAAGATCGATTCGAAGGTGTTTGATTTTGATTAAACCTTTGAGGCAAGAATTTTAATAAATAGAGAAGAGATTGGAAGAAAAGAATAGAACGTATTTTTTCTTGAAAAATTTTCAGCCGTCACTTCTCTCCTCGTCCTTCAAACTTTGCCGTATCTTTCTTCCTTTCTTCCATTCTTAGCTGAATTTTATAACAGAAAATAGCCATTAATTTTTAGGAAGAACAAAGAGACAAAATCGATCGCCATCCTATAGTTTATCATTCCACACCTTGTCCACTCAAGGTTCAAGTTGAAAGCATTCTTTAAGAATAAGTGGTAAACTTGTTTGGTCGAGAAATCATTCACTGGTGTGGTTGTATCCAAAAATAAAAATCTCAAAATAAAAGGTATGTTTTTTTTTTACTTAATAGATTCTTATTTTTTTTAGAATATTATTATGTTACTTGCAATAAGAATGATGTGTGTTTCTGTTTGTGTAATTGAATTGCTTGCTTCCTTTATAAATGAAATTTTTGAAATCCATGCTTTACACAATCACATCAATCCACTAAGATCCTACTCCAACAATTGGTATCAAAGTAAGGATTATTGCAAGTTTTGTTTCCTATATTTATTTCGCATGGTTGGCACCTATGCATATATTTAACTATCTTGATGTGATCAATGTATGGTTGTATGTTATGATGCATATTCAAGGTTTTTGCCACATTAATTGTCCTAGAAAATTTTACATGAAACCTTTTTTTTTTAGCTATGTAACAAGAATGGTGGTATATCATTGCTATGTTTCCTTCTTGATTTTTTTTATTTTTCCTTAGATTTATGTAACTAGGAAAAGCCATGTAATTTTAATATTACTTGATGTATTTGGTGCATCCATGGATAAAGAAGTTCAAAGCCAAAAGGAAAAAGGTAATTAGGTAATATTCGGTCTCTTTAATTTTGTTTATGACTATTAATTTTTTAAGAAAAAAGAGTTTTTCTTGTATCAATTTTTTTAAGAAAAAGAGTTTTTCTTATATTAAAATTCTGTTATTATAAAAATATATATTTTTTCTATTAAAATATTTTTAGATTTAAAAAAAAAAAGGAAGGATGGTTAGGGTGTACTGTCAAGCAGCACAGTCCCTTGTTGTGCACTACCGAGCAACACACAACCCCAATAGCACACAACAGCAGTATGTTGTTGGCAACATCACAAGCTGCTGTCGGACAGTAGCACTGGGCAGCAGCCCACCCTTGGGTTGTTGGGCAACAAGTCATTAAAGTGGGCCCCCATCCAAATATTTTTAATAAATTAATTTTTTAAAAAAAATTATATATATATTCTTAAAATTTTTCCAAAATTTATTTTTTTGGAATATTAATTTATTTTAATCTTAGATTGAAAATTATTTTATTTTGGTATTAATTAATGAGATTAATTAATTGGATAAAATAAAATTATTTTCTCAAATTGGGTTAAAATTAAATTAAAATTAAAGATTTTAAATAGTCATAAAATTCAAAAGAGTGCCAAATAAATATGATCCTAACAAGCAGCGAAAGCAAGCAAGATTGAAGAGAATTACACGTTGTAATCTTTTTTTTAATTATTATATTTTTCTAGGATGGACATTAATGTGGCTTATTATTATTATTATTATTATTATATATACTAGAATGGTGCTCATAGCTATGCTATGAAAAAGATCACAGGAAATATTGATTATGTTAGAGTAAATTTCAATTTGGTACCTTTAAAAGAGCTTCTAGAGAAAGCAATATTGTATTAGTCAACTGCATGAATGTTCAGTTTTTACTGATAAAGGAAAAAATAAATTGGTATTAATTTAAAATAATTATTTGCTCTGGTTTCGATTACCGAAAACTTGCACCTACATATATGATTATAAAACAGTAAAATATTAAGAAATGAAAGAGTATATAACGTTTACTATTGGTAGATTAAGATAAACAATTGTATAATATAAGGCAACCGTACAATATAAATATCCTATCAATATAAAATAATTACTAATTTCTAATAATATATATTTTATATATAAAATGAATGGCTAAAGGTTGTCAAATTTAGTTGATTTATTTGTTCAATGATGCTATGTGCTATGTATATTAAGAAATGAACGAACCTTCTTGGCTTTTTTATTTTGTTCAATAAATTGGATGAATATTTATTGGAATTTAAACATTCATATATAAAAGAGATGTCTAAATACTATGGATTTAGGTTCATGCAGAATAAGAGGATATAAACAGAAAATAATATTAAATTACAATTAATAAATATTAAATGAATCTATATTCTAAACATTAAAAATTAAAAATTATTGTTTTCAAGTTCTTGTTAATAAAATAAATAAAAATAAAAAAAAACCCTCAAATGTAAAAAAAACAACGCAGGTTTGACATAAGGTGTAAAAAAAATTAATTCAATTGAGAATGACAACCAATTGACCTAATTAGTTATCCTATTTAAAACAGAATTTATCCAAAAAAAAGACGATAATCCTATCCAAGATTATTAGATGTATAATAAACTATTAAGAAATGAGAAAGTATATAACCTATACTATTAACAGATTAAAATAAACAGTTGTAAAATATAAGGTAACAATATAATGTAAAGATCCTACCAATATAAAATAGTCAGTAATTTCTAGTATTATATGTTTTGACTTCAGAACACCCACAACATGCTAAACCAATTGTTGCTGGCCTTAAAATCTTAGGCTTAGTAATGCTTTGTCTCCTTGCAAGATGACAAAAAGTTCCTAATGTGATAATTAGATCTCCTTGCAGCTTATATACTTTTCCCTTGCAATTACTTATAACTGTTAGCTGAGTAAAGAGTTAATTGTTCTTTAATTATATGCCCTCCCACCTCCACCTCTAAAAAAGAGTTAATTGATTTATTTATTCAATGATGACTGTGTGTCATGTATTGTCAAGCCCAGCTCTACAATATGTTTATTATGCCATTCTTACATAAGAATGCATGTTTGCTTACTTAGGTACCTCGAAAATCGTTAAAAGACGGCAATGTACCAAATGGTACAATTAAGTTGAATTAAGCCTCAAACTAGTCCAAATAGAGATTTTAAGATGAAATTGAGAATTTTAAAACCCCAGAATGACTTAAAATGGTGATTTGGAGTTCGAGGACCGATTTGGAGTCAAATTGGAATTTTCATGACCTAGGGTCATTTTGCCACCCAAGGTTAAGATGTGAGTGTTGGATGAAATTTTTGACTAAGATTGATCATTTGGAGTATAATTTGAGTTTGAGAGGTGAAGAATTTTAATTTCGGAGTTTTTTCGAGGATAAGGGCAAAATAGTCATTTTACCACCCTAGGGGCAAAATTGTAATTTTACACCACCCAACACTTGTCATGCACATGGATTTCAGCCATTAGCATTTTATATCATGGATAATTGAAGGATTTTATGTGGTGGTGGAAGAAAGCTTAATTATTAAGTTTTTAAACATGGACCAATAACATGGTGACAAGTGTCAAGCTTGGATTATTTTATTATTTGGCTTTAAAAATCAGCCCATAACCCTCCCAACTCATTTCTCTTGGTCGGCCGAAGGAAGAAAAGGGAAGAAAAGAAGAAGAACAAAACCCTAGCTAAGAAATTCAAGGGAAAATCACTAGATTTCAAGGAATCAAGACATAAAAGGTGAAATTTCTTAACTCTAGCTCGTGATCTATCTTTCCTATGCATTCTTTTGCATTTTCCATGGTTGAATCACAAGATATCATGAAGGATTCATGGCTGACTGAATTTAGAAAGAGAAGATTTGATGATTTATTTGGTTAGATTTTGAGATATTTTAGTGTTTTTAGTTGATTTATCATGTTTGGAAGGAAAACAAGAAAAATCACATATTCTTCATGGATTCTTCATTGGCTGAATTTCATGAAGAAAATATTGAAGATGAATCTTGTGATGTCTTATGTTATTTAGTTAGAATTTAATGAATTGTGGTAGTGGAAACCGAAAATGTTAATGTTTAGCATGAAAAACTGCATACCCCTTAAGAACCTCCATGGCCAAATTTTTCCAAGAGAAAATGTGAGGATGATTTTACCATATTTCAAGTTATTTAATTTGTGTTTGATGATTTAGAGTATTGGCAAAGAAATGGAATTATTTGGAGTTGAATTGGACATATTGGCCAATTAATCGGGTGATAGATCGAATTAGGCTAATACCGTTTTATTTAGGTACACAATTGAACTTATATTGAACGTTGTATTTAGATGGTTACCCAAGCATTTCACATCCCATTTCATGCATTAGTATAGAGCCTGAATTATTTTTATAACAATTTAGCACAAATGTAGTAAATGGCTTATTGTGCATTATGTCTAGGTGGTGAACTTTCTGGCAAAAGTAAAGAGATAGTACCCGAGGATCAAGAATCGAAGTACTCGAAACTTGATTTTTATTACAGTGAGTAACCTTATTATCGTCTTAATTATCTAAAGTATATTTTTATCCGATTTTGTAATTTTATGGAAAATGTGATTAAATGAAATGATTTTATAAAATTGTCTTGAAATTGAATGATGGTTTTGAAAATGGAGTAATTGGAGACTACTTGCTGTGTTATAAATCATGGTTGGAATTGAATGGCTTATGATAATATGGGCATGAGTGGCTGGATTGGTAATTATGCTAAACATATATGAACTGTTGTTTTGCCTTGACATGCTGTGTAGAAAAATAATTGTCATGTCATGCTATTGAATTTTTATTGAATTAGTGGGTTATAGATTGGTCACTGCAGTGGCGGGTTCTATGGACCAGCCTTTTTGAGGGGTACAGAATCTAGGTATATTCTTACCTCAGTTGAGGAGACGCGTAGGGTAACTCATGAGGTAAAATTTTAGAGTTCACTTCATGCTGAACCATCACGTGAGGGTGAACTCAGCCAACGCCAAAGAATGGCTATGTTTTGAAAATAAAAACATGATTTATGTGTACATGACTTTTTAATAGCCTAGGCGGACTCAGTTGGGATAGCCCCAGGCCAAGGTATCCCTGTCAACTGAGTATGAAAATGATTTTGGCACGAGCCAAGCTATTCAAGAAATCATAAGCCTTGTTGTTTGTTTGGGTGAAATGAATCTATTTTATCTGTCTCCATTTACTCAACTTTAGATATTTAGATGATATTTGTTTACTCACTGAGATTATATAATCTCACCACCCTCCTCTCCACCCATTTCAGACTCAGAATAGTCGGTAGATAGCTCATTTCGTTGAGGGCTACAGTTGGACTTGCATCCTCAAAAACTGTAGGTTCACAATCTTCATTACTTTTAGTCATTCGGGGGCCCACATATTATTGTTAAATGTTTTGAATACCTGGCTGCATGTGTTACTGTATGTAGGAATTTATTTTGCTTTTACGCTATAAAAATTATTTACGTAGCGTTCTATAAAAATGGTTTTATGAAAAATTGAAATATTTTATTCCATTAGCTATAATTTCACTTTAAATGAATGTTTTAGATATCTAAACTTATTTTCGATTATGAAATGTGTAAATTTCTCTCATATACTACATTTTAGTTGGTTTCAAAATTTATTTGAGAAAAATGACCAAAATACCCCTGTGTAGTTGAAACTTCTCTTTGACTGTTTCTGAATTGAAATTGGTTCATATCACTTTAAAACATGATTTTAGTAACTAATACTCACAGGGGAAGCGAGAAAACTAATGTCAAGTCTTACGAGGTTTCGATTGGCATTCCGGTTAATGAATGTCTATCGGGACATCGTGACGATTGTCACGAGCTCAATGGGAGTTTCGGGTCATGACATGTATATTAAGAAATGAGTAGGCCTTTTTGACTTTTTTATTTTGTTCAATGAATTGGATGGATGTTTATTAGAATTTAAAAATTCATGTACAAAAGAGATGTCTATATACTAGAGATTCAAGTTGATGCAGAATAAGAGAATATAGACAAAAAATAATATTAAATTGCAATTGATAAATATTAAATGAATCTATCTTATAAGCATTAAAAATTACAAATTATTGTTTTCAAATATTTTTTACTAAAATAAATAAAAGTAAAAAAGAAAAAAAACCCTTCAAATGTCAAAAACAAAGTAGTTTTGACATAAGGTGTAAAAAAATTAATTTAATTAAGAATGACAAATGTCAATCAATTGACCCAATCAATTATCCTACTTTTATATAATGAATTGGATGGATATTTATTAAAATTTAAACATTTAACTATAAAAGAGATATCTATTTACTATAGATTTAGGTTCATGCAGAACAAGAAAATATAGATAAAAAATAATATTAAATTGTAACTGATAAATATTAAATGAATCTATCTTCTAAGTATTAAAAGTTAGAAATTATTAAAAGTAACAAAGAAAAAAAAAACCCCTTCAAATGTCAAAAACAATGTAGTTTGGACATAAGATGTAAAAAAAATTAATTTAATTAAGAATGACAAATGTCAATCAATTAACCCAATCAATTATCTTACTTTTATATAATGAATTAGATGGATATTTTTTTAAATTTAAACATTTAACTATAAAAGAGATATCTATTTACTATAAATTCAGGTTCATGCAGAATAAGAAAATATAGATAAAAAATAATATTAAATTATTACTGATAAATATTAAATGAATCTATCTTCTCAATATTAAAAGTTAGAAATTATTGTTTTTAAGTTTTTTTATTAAAATAAATAAAAGTAAAAAAAAACCCCCTTCAAATGTCAAAAACAACTTATTTTTGACATAAGGTGTAAAAAAAATTAACTCAATAGAAAACGAAAGGTCAAAAAAATAAAAAAAGAGTTCTAATTGAATGACACTTATCATTCAATTGAAGACTTAATTGAAACAAATTGAAAGAAATTGAAACATCCTACTTTTATATATATTATAGATATATGTATCTATATGAATGATATTAGATATTATTTGTATGCTTGAAAACATGTCATCTAGAGTTAATGTGCCAACTTCTCTTAAGGAATGCCATGCAAACATTATGTATTTTAGTTTGAATGGAGTTTTATGCAATGAGATACATTATGAATATAGGAAAATGAATCACATCTAGACAATATGGTAATATGGACTTAGTAATATACTAAAAGCATTTAGTTGGAATGTCAAGCCTTACTCTATTATATACTTGTTGTCACGACCCGGAACCATCCTTGAGTCCGTGACAACCGTCGCGATGTCTCGATAGGCACTCATCCCCCGAATACCATATCGAGACCTCGCAAGGCTTTCGTATCAGTTTCTTATCTCCCCTGTGGTTTATCATTGCCAAATGTCATATTTTAGAGGCTTTTAAGTCTTTTTCCAATTTAAAACAGTGAAAAAATAAATTTCACTTCACAGGGGCATTTTGGTCATTTTTCGTCAAAAATTTCAAATTCGACCAAAATGTAGTACTTAAGGGAGAAATGCATATTTCGAAATCAAAATTAAATTTGAATGTCTAAAACGTGATTTAAAATGGAATTATAACCATTTAAATAAAATAAAAATATTCGACAAAATATTCTATTTTCTTACAAATTAATATTTATAGAGTATTCTGAAAATGATTTTTAGTAGCGTAAAAGTTAAATATATTTATACAAACTATAATACGAAAAACCAAAGTATGAAATTTAATTTACAGTGCTACGCGAGCCCACAAATGAACAAAAGTAGTAAAGACAGTAAACCTACAATTTTTTAAGTAGTATGGCCAACTATAGTTCTCCACGATGTCTGCTATCTATAGGTTAACCCGACCTGAAATGATGGGATAAAAAAAAAGGGTGAGATTATAAAATCTCAATGAGTAAACAAACACCATCTAAATAATCTAAAGGCGAGTAAAGGGAGACAATAATAATAATTCATTTCAGCAAATTTCTCACAACACGAATATTCATTTCAACCAAATAATCAATATGGCTCGTGAATTTCTCAAAACTTGGAGCATGCCAAATCCTGTACTCTGGGACACCTGGACCAGGGGTATCCAACCGAGTTCGCCAAGGCTGTGAAAAAATTTATATAATCATAAAACTTGTTTTTATTTAAAAAAAAAAAAGCAGTCATTCCTTAGCGTTGACTGAGTCTCACTTCATGTGGTGGTTAACGTGAAGTGCACTCAAAAAGCCCACCTCAAGAGATACCCTATGCGCCTCTACGACCGAGGTGAAAATATAAAGGAGTTTACCGTGCCCCTCTAATAGGTTGGTCCACGGAACCCCACCACTGCAGTAGCTAATCTTTAATCCACCAATTGATCAAATTTCAATGGCATAGCATGGCAATTACATTACTAACCAATTTATCAAGCCAAAACAGACAGTTCATATTTTTCAACACAAGTATAAATTTAGCCAATCATGCCAATTTATCACAAGCCATTTTATTCAAATCATAATTTATAATAAATCACATGGTCTCCAATTACTCAAATTTTCAAATCCAACATTCTATTTTCAAATCAATTTATAAAATTTTTAATTTATTTTATAATTCTATTTATTTTATAAATTCATATTTTTCTCATAAAACAAGAAATTCATCATTTAAAATAATTTTCACAAATCACAAAATTGAATAAAAACTACTCTAGATAATTCAGACGATAATAGGTTTACTCACAGGTTTCAAAAGTTCAGATTTCGGGTGTACTCAGCTTAGTGATCCCCAAGCATAATTTCCTTGCCTTTGTCGAAGGGCACACCACCTTGACACAGTATAAAATCAAGGAATTTACTACGTTGCCCTTAAATTGAAATAACTAATTTAGATCACTAATGCATGGTATGAAATGCAAAAGATCTAAATTTTGCCTAAACATCGTATTGACCTATTTCGGTCTTTTACCCGATAAATTGAAATACGCATCCAATTTAGCTCTAATTGATCCCATTTCTTTTTCTAATGCTTCAAATCACCAATGTCCAGCCAAATAACCCAAAAATCAGCAAAGCCACATTCATATTCCTTCTTGGAAAAATTCGGCCAAAATGGTGCATCATTGTCACAATTTTTCCTACTTGATTTTCTTTCCATAATTCATTAATTTTCGTATCAAAAACCATGATTTCATAATCAAATAACCTAAAATAACATCACATTCTTCCTCACCATTGACTTGAAAATTCAGCTAAGGCTAGGTAATGGGAAAAATGAATGTTTTTCTACATATTTTGTTTACTAACATGCTAAACTAACACTAAACACTAACATATATCAAAATCAAATCAATCCAACAATTTTCTCTCTCTAGACCCATGTGACCAGCCATTAAATCACCATTAAAACATGCAATTAAATCATGGAAAATAAGGAGAAATGCTTGGGAATAAGAAACTCAAGCTTAATAGAAAAAATCTCACCTTTTTCACTTAATTTCCTTGAAAATTCATACTTTTTCTTTGATTTTCTCTCTCTAGGGTTTTGTTTTTATTTTCTCTCTTCTTGCTGGTTTGGCCGGCCATGGGGTGGAAGATGGGCTGATTTTTGTGCCTTTTAAAAAGGAAAATAATAAATTAATAAAGGCATGACACGTGGCATCATGTCGTTGGCCCGTTTTTAAAACTTTAAAAATTTTAATCCTTTTTATCTCCACCACACAATTAGTCAATGGTCAAAATGAGAATAAGGGAAGACCATGTGCTGGACAAATGTCCTGATGGTGGAAAATTACTGTTTTGCCCCTAGGGTGGCAAAATTACCATTTTACCCCTATGCTCTGAAAAATACCAAGAATAAATTTTTTTCACTTCTTAATCCTCAAATCATACTCCAATAAGTCAAATGGGGTCAAAAATCTTTTCTAAAAATTCTCATTTTGTCCTCAAGTGGCAAATGACCATTTGCCCCTAAATAGTGAAAATTTCGGTTTGACTCCAAATTGATCCTCGAACTCCAAATCACCATATTAAACCATTTTGGGACTTTAATATTCTTAATTTCATCTTAAATTCTCTATTTGATCTAGTTCGAGGCTTAAATCAACTTTATTGTACCTCTAGGTACAATACCGACTTTTGTAAATTTTTTTCAGGACTCTCCTAGCATGCAAACATGCTATCCATCACATCTATGTTATAACATGTCAAACCCTGCTTTGTAAAATAATTATAATGTCATTCACATGCTTGATAGAATGTTTGTATATTTAGGAAGTTCGAGAAATTATCATGGTAAAAATATGTGAATATTGGTATCAGAGCAAAGGGAAAGATAACCCTATTCCTGGAAACTCTCGTATATGATCTATGGCGAAGTATTACTCTCCGCCCAGGAGACTTGGAAGAGGAGGGAAGGGACTGCTCTCGGTGCTTCTCGGAGTGAAGTGCACCTCTTGCCGAGTGCTCTGATAGGTACCATTGGATGCCATTATGCCTTGAGGGGTTGAGTCGAATTCGATTGGTATCAGAGCCAGGTTTCGATCTTGGGACCTGTGGGTTATGGGCCCACGTGTCATTGTAATTTAAATTGCATACTCCAGTTTTCTATATTACAGTATGTATAAATTTATTTTATTTGCATGTGCAGAAAAATTTTTGATGTTTCAAAAATATATATATGTATATATATTGTTTTACATTAAAATAGATTATTTTAATTAATATTTTTATTTTATTTTATTATTCAAAAAAAAGAAAAAAAAAGAGAGAGGAATGGAAAAACTGGTACAAAAGCCTTGCGAGGTCTTGAAAGACATTCGGGGGAAGAATGTCTGTCGAGGCTTCGCGACAGTTGTCACGGGCTCGATGAGAGTTTCGGGTCGTGACATGATAGGTATTTTATAGAGTTAGGCTTGACATCTTTTCCCCTACTTGGATCAACCATATGATCCTTTTTAATGTCTGATTTCGACATCCGACTAAATATTAATATTTTAATATTATTTTATTAATAAAAATATTATTTTATTCTAAAAATTTTATCTTGTCTTTTTGGTTTTCAAAGTTCCTTATTATGCCTCAATTCACATTCGACCAACTTTATTAATCACCATATCAAAGTTGGGGCATTCAACTTGATAGCATATCAACATATTGGGATGCCTCGAAGAATCGTTAAAAGTCGGTATCGTACCTAGTGGCACAATTAAATCGATTAAAATCTCAAACTAGTTTGAATAGAGATTTTAGGATATATTTGAGAGTTATTGAACCTTAGAATGTCTTAATATGGTGATTTGGAGTTCGAGGATTGATTTGGGGTCAAATTAGGAATTTCCATAACGTAGGGGCAAAATGGTCATTTTTCCACTCAAGGGTAAAATGGGAATGTTGGATGAAATTTTGACCACGTTTGACTAATTGGAGCATGATTTGAATTTGAGAAATGAAAAATTTTAATTTCGACATTTTTTCGAACATAAGGGCAAAACAGTCATTTTACGTGTCCACGAGGATGTAATTAGAATTTTTGGAATTTTACACCACTATAACACTTGTCAAGCCCATGAATTTTACCTATTATTATTTTATACTTTGGATAATTAAGAGATTACATGTGGTGGTGAGAAAATGCTTAATTGTTAAGTTTTAACCATGGACCAATCACATGGTGACACATGTCAAGCTTTAATATTTTTATAATTTCCTTTATAAACTCTCCCATTTCACTCTTCATGGTCGGCCAAAGCAAAGAACAAAGAGAAAAGAATAGAAACAAACCCTAGATAGGAAAATTCAAGAGAAATTTGTTGAATTTCAAAGAACAAAGCAATCAAAGGTAAGATTTTTCAATTTTAGCTTAAGATCTACCTTTCTCATGTTTTCTTTTTCATTTTCTATGGATGAAACACAAGTTTCCATGAGGGAATACTTGCTGGCCGAACATAGGGAGAGAGGTTTTGATGGTGGATTTTGTTAGATTTCATGATAACTTAGTATTTTTAGTTGTTTGATGATGTTTGGCATAAAAAACAAGCAAGAAAATCACATGCCCTTCAACAACCCTCTTTGGTCGAATTGTTTTAGATGACATGCTGATGATGGATTTGATTCCTAATGATGTAGATGGATTTATTGGACTGTGTTAGCACTGATTAGCACGCTAGGTCGAAATCGGAATGAATTTCGGTTATGATGAATTAAGTCACAATCAAGCTCATTGAGGTACTTTGGTGTATTTGGAATATTGGAAGTGTAATGAATATATTTAAAGTTGAATCGGATGTTTTGGTTAATTCAACAGTGTATAGTTTGAGTTAGGTCGAATACAAATTCAGTCCGATCTTAATTGAACCCACGTAGAACACCGTCTTTAAGTGATTATTCGAACAATTCTCATTCAATTTCATGCATTCATATAGAGCCTGAAATAGTTTTATAACAGTTTGGCACAAATATATTGAATTACGTGTCGTGTATTATGTATAGGTGGTGAGCCCTCTAATAAAGGTTGTCACGACCCGGTACTCCCCTCGAGGTCGTGACAACCGCCGCGGTGTCCTGGTAGACACTTGTTGCTCGGAATGTCAACCCGAAACCCCGCAAGGCTTTACTATCAGTTTCTCTATTCCCTTGTGAGCAACCATTGTCAAATATCGTGTTCTAAAAGATTTTAAGCTGTTTCCAACTTTAAATAAATAAAATATTAATTTTTTTTCATCTCACAAGGGTATTTTGGTCATTTTTCTTAAAGATTTCGAAACTGGCTAAAACGTAATATACAAGTACAAAACAGATAATTCATATTCAAAATGAGTTTAAAAGTCTAAAATCTTCATTTAAAATGAAATTATGGTTATTTGAATATAATAAGAAAATAAAAGAAATATTAAGTAAAATATTCTATTTTCTTATAAAATAATATTTATAGAGTTATACGTGAATAATTTTTATAGCGTAAAGCTAAATAAATTTATACATACTTAAATACAGTAAGCCAAAATATTTAATTTAATTTACAATAACAAGAGGGCCCCCGAATAAACAAAAGTAAAGAGGACTATGAACCTACGGTTTGGAAAATGCAGATCCCATTGTAGTCCTCGATGAGATTAGCTATCTGCAGTCTATACTGAACCTGAAATGGGTGGAAATGAGGGTGGTGAGATTATAAAATCCCAATGAGTAAACAGACATCATCATAAACATCTAGAGTTGAGTACATGGAGACAATAAAGTAAATCATCATAAACTGGGTTATATAATTAGAACACATCTCGTTCAAAATACGTAAAAAGGCTTATGAATCTCATAAAAATCTAGGCTTGTGCCATAAATCCATTCTCGAGGACACCTTGGCCGAGGCATCCTACCGAGACTGCCAAGGCTATTAAAATTCACATTTCACATAAATCATGTTTTTGTTTTGAAAACATAGCCGTTCCTTGGCGTTGGCTGAGTTCCCCCTCACGTGGTGGTTTAGCGTGAAGTGAACCCTAAACTTTACCCCAGGAGATACCCTACGCGCCTCTCCGTTCGAGGTAAAAATATAATGGGGTTTACCGTGCCCCTCTAAAAGGCTGGTCCATAGAAACCCCCTATTGCAGTGATTAATTAATATATAATCCACCATATAATAAAACTCAATAACATGATATGGCAATTTTGTAATTCGTAGTTTTTCAAGGCAACCAAACAATTCGCATTTCAATACAATTGCCAACTAGCCAATCATGCTCGATTTATCATAAGCCAGTCAATTTAAACAATCAAATTTGCCACAATTAACAGTCTCCGTGTACTCTATTTTTCAAAATCATTATTAATTTCAAAACAATTTATAAAATTTCATTGAAACTCATTTATTCATAAAATATGAAAATTTACCTTTTTAAATTCCTTTTTCCATAGAATTCATGAAGCATCTAAAAACCACCCTAGATAATTAAAATGACAGTAAGTTTACTCACAATGTCTAGAATGCAGACTTTCGAAGCACTCTGTCTACTGGTCCTCGGATGCAATTTCATTACCTTTATTGGAGGACTCACCACCTTGACACAGTACAAAATCGAGAATTTCACCAAGTTGGTACTAAATCAAAATTAAGCTAATTTAGACTACCAATGCATGATATGGAATGCAAAAATGCACTGGTAACTATCTAAACTCAGTATTGGCTTAAATCGACTTATCATCCGATTAAATTCCTAACGCGTCCGTTTAAACTCCAATTTAATTCTTTTCAGTTTCTATACCTCAATTGCACCCAAATTAACTTAATGTCCCTTAGTGTGGTGCAAATTATCAGTCTCGATAGTAAATTACGAAAATACCCCTAGTGGGTAAAAATTCGTATTTTTGCTCCGAAAATTCCCATTATTTTTCTAGGCTCATAATTCATTATTCCTTAACCAATTCTCCTAGAATAAAATCAAACTCATCCTCACTCACTACATGGTAAATTCAGCCATTAATGGTTGGGGGAGAAAATAAATTCTTTTCTTGTTGTTTTGTTTCTAAATATGCTAAACTAACTAAAAACACTAACATAAATTAAAATCAAATAAATCCAACAACTTTCTCTCTCCTAACCCATTTTTTCAGAATTGAATTCATCATGAAAACATGTAATTTAATCATGGAAAATAAAGAGAAATGCTTGGGAATAAGAAAACTCAAGCTTAATAGAAAAATCTCACATTTTCACTTAATTTCCTTGAAAATTCACACTTTTTCTTTGATTTTCTCTCTCTAGGGTTTTGTTTTTGTTTTCTCTCTCTTCTTGCTGGTTTGGCCTGCCATGGGGTGGAAGATGAGCTGATTTTTGTGCCTTTTAAAAAGGAAAATAATAAATTAATAAAGGCATGACACGTGGCATCATGTCATTGGTCCGTTTTTAAAATTTTAAAAATTTAAACATTTTATCTCCACCACATGATTAGTCAAGGGTCAAAGATGAACATAAAGGAAGACCATGTGCTGGAAAAATATCCTGGTGGTGAAAAATTACAATTTTGCCCCTGAGGTGGCAAAATTACCATTTTACCCTTTTACTCCAAATTATACCGAAATTAAAATTTTTCACTTCTAAACCTCAAATCATACTCCAATAAGTCAAATTATACTCCAATAAGTCAAATGGGGTCAAAAAATCTTTTCTAAAATTCCCATTTTATCCCCAGGTGGCAAATGACCATTTTACCCCTAGTTAGTGAAAATTTCGATTTGACTCCAAATTGATCCTCAAACTCCAAATTACCATTTTAAGTCATCCATGAACTGTGAAACTCTTAATCTCACCTTAAAATTCCTATGTGATATAGTTCGAGGATTAAATAAACTTTGTTGTACCTCTAGGTATAATACCGACTTTTGTAAATTTTTCAAGACTCTCCTAGTATGCAATCATGCTATCATCACATGTATGTCATGAATAGTATTTTATAAGGTCGGTCTTTATAAAGGTAAAGATATCGTACCCGAGGACCAAGAATAAGAGTACTCCAAACTCCTGTTATTGTGAGAAATCAAATGTTCAACTTAACTATATAAAGTAGTTTATATCCGTTTCTATGATTTTAAAGAATAATGAACTTAAACCATAGAATTTTATGTTTTATAAGTTAAGTGATGGTTAAATGAATGAGATTTATAAATTGTTTTGCAATTCAATGATGATTTTGGAAATTGAGTAATTGGAGACTATATACTTGTGTTATCTATATATATATATATATGGTTTGAATTGATGGCTTATGACAATGTGATGGCATGAATGGCTGGATTTGTGGTTTGTGGATTATATAAACTATTTTGTTTTACCTTGACAAGCTGGGTACTATTATATTAGCCATGTCATGCTGTTGAAATCTTTATTGATTTGGTGAGTTATTTGATTAGCTTACTGTAGTGGGCGGGTTTTCGTGGACCAGCCTATTAGAGGGGTACGGTAAACCCTGTTATATTTTACCTTAGTACGAGAGGCGCGGAGGGTATCTCCTAAGGTAAGTTTAGAGTTCACTTCACACCGAACCACCACGTGAGGATGAAACTCAGCCAACGCCAAAGAATGACTATATTTTAAAAGTAAAAAAATGTTTTATGAGTATATGTCGTTTTAACATCCTTGGCAGACTCGGTTGGATGCCTAGGCCAAGGTGTCCCCGAGTATGAGTTTTGGCACAAGCCAAGTTTTTAAGAGAATCATAAGCCTTGTTGATTATTTTGATGAAATGAGATTGTTTTATATGAATTGAAATGAGTTTTGGAATGTTATGAATTATATTATGATGGGATGATTTAACTGTCTCCATTTACTCGGCTTTAGATGTTGTAGATGAACTTTGCTTACTCACTGGGTTTATAAAAACTCACCCCTTCTTTTTACCCATTTCAGGCTCAGGACAGTCTGTAGACAATCGATTTTGTCGAGGGTTGCTTTTGGATTACATCCTTAGAAATCGAAGGTCTACAGTCTTGTATATTTACGGTTATATTGGGGCCCACATGTCATTGTAGAATATTTTGAATACATGGTTTAATGTGCTATTATATATATGAATTTATTTTACTTTTACACTACAAAAATTGTTTATGCAGGATTCTATAAATATTGTTTTATAAGAAAATGAAATATTTTATTTAATATTTTTATTTAGTTTGATTAGCCATAATTTCATTTTAAATGGATGATTTAGATTACTAAAATTATTTTTAGATAAGAAATGTATATTTTTTGATCGTATGCTGTATTTTTACCAAGTTTCAAAATTTCAGGGTAAAAATGACCAAAATATCCCTATGTGGCAGAAATTACTTTTTGTTTGTTTTGATTTAAAAATAGTTTATATTCCCTTAAAACATGATATTTAGTAACTGTTGCTCACAGGGGAGACGTAAAATTGATGCAAGAGCCTTCCAAGATTTCAGTTGACATTTCAGGTAATGAATGTCTATCGAGACATTGCGGCGGTTGTCACGGGCTCAAAGGGAGTACCGGGTTGTGACATGGAAACATAACCAAGCCCATAATTTGACTTAGGATATTCTAAATATGCATCTAGAAAATCCAGTAAAAAGTTAATCAAAACCCTAAGTATAAAATATTGAGTGGGAGAGGATGTTAGTGATCTTAAAGTCCACGGTCTCCATTGTTGGCCCATTAGCATGTGAAACATATCACTCCCTACAAGTGGACATGAATCTAGATCATGATGGACTGGGTCTCCGAAAGGATAAATCCCTTTAGGTGGATTATGAAGTGAGACCTCCCATAGAGGCTCACTAAGTAAGGAGCTTAAAAGAATGAAACAATGGTTATTACACTCAACATGAATTTACTATTAACCTGCCTACAATAGCTTTATTAGTAAACTTCATGGACCAAGTGAAAGTGCTCCTTAACCATGTTAAGAATGAAGATACTGGGCAACATTGTTAAGTAGGAGGGTCCTAGTTTTCCTAGTAGTAAATTCTCACGGCCCAAAGTCGGTTAATTTATTACAGAAAGGTAGATGACTGTAGAACTACTAATACAATTTATAGGGTTTTATATATTGTCATCATACATACATGCATCATGAAATGTTCAAAGTCCATAAATAACTAGTATGCCTACCTAATTTCAAATGTACTTTCAGAAACATATATGCATCACAAATATGAATCCATTTTCAATTTTGTTGAACAAATGCAATCTGAATGGTGATAACAACACTAAATGGAAAAGAAACCTTAATATCGTCCTTAATTATGACAAGATCGCATGGGTTCTTTCTGACCATGAGCCTGAAGCAATAACTCCCCAATCAACTCCATAAGATATTGAATATCATAAGAAGTGGCATGAAGCAAATGACCTGGCTAAATGTTATATACTTGCCTCTATGAACAGTATATTGCAAAAACAGCATGAAGGCATGGGTAATGCTACTAACATAATGTTGCACCTACATGAGATGTTTGGTACAAAAACAAGGTCTGCTAAGGTGAAAGCAATCAATGTTTTTAAGGACCTTAAATAGAACCTTGGGGAGCCAGTTAGAGATTACATGCTAAAAGTGATCTCATGTCTCAATGAGGTACAACTAAATGGTGTTGAGATAGATGTGAAAACGCAAATATCAATGATCGTTCATAGCTTGAGTTCATCACTTTCATAGCTCAAATTGGATTATGAACTGCACACTAGGGATTACACCTTAAGTGAGCTAATGAATGATCTCTAAAATGTGGAGGAGGTTCTTGATTTAAAAAAGAAGCCTGAAGCACATACAGTTTCCACTTCTAAGCCCAAACCCACGGATGAAAAGAAGATAGTTGGAAATAAAAGACTTTTAAAAGCTCAATGAGAGCAAAGAAAAAGCCCATTAAGCAAAAGACTGCTTCAAAAGAAAACACCAAAGGAAAATGTTTCCATTATAGTGTGAAAAGACATTGGAAGTGAAATTACAAGGTTTACCTTGAAGAAATCCCGAAGCATAAACAAGGTATGTGTTTTCTAAATATGTTAGAAGCATGTTTAGTGGTTGATTCTACGGATAATTGGATAGTAGTTTTTGGTGCCACTAACCATGTTTGTAATTCTTTACAAGGGTTTCAACAAAGGAGAAAAATAAATAAAGGGCAATTTCAGATAAGGATGGCAAATGGCACATTCGTTTCAGCATTAGCAGTGGGAGCCGTTATTCTTCAATTTCCTTGTGGTCGTAGCTTAGTTTTGGAAAATGTTTATTACATTTCAAAAACTTATAGAAATTTGATTTCTATCTCTTGTTTAATAAAGTCTAGATATTCAATTTATTTTAATGAGACACTCACTATTTATTTGAATAAGGATTTTATTTGTTCTGGAATTGTAAGATATAATCTTTATTTCCTTGAGCCTATGATTTATTTTGCAAATGCTATAGAAGCAATATGATTTAGAATTGAAAGAGTTAGAAAATCTAACACAAATCAAAATTATCTTTGGCATCTGCTTTTAGGTCATATCAATCAAAATAGACTCAATAGGCTTATAAAGGATGGTACTTTACCAGACATGATTGAGAGTCCTTTGCCAGTACGTGAGTCTTGTATTGAAGTTAAAATGACTAAAGGGCCTTTGAAGGCAAAAGGTAATAGAATGCTAAACATTCTAAACTTGGTGCACATAGATGTGTGTGGACCAATGAACGTAGAAGCTAAAGGAGGTTATGAATATTTCATAACTTTTATTGATGACTACTCAAGACATGGCTTTATGTATTTAATGCACAAAAAAAGAGAATTCTTTGAAAAGTTCAAAGAATTCAAAGCCGAAGTTGAAAAGCAACTAGGCAAACCATTGAAACAACTTCGATCAGATCGAGGAAATGAGTATTTATCATATGAATTTTAGCAATATCTCACTAACAATAGGATAATTTCCAATTTGTCAGCGTCGAGAACACCTCAACATAATGGTGTAATTAAAAGAATAAATAAGACTCTTTTAGAAATGGTTAGATCAATGATGCCCTATGCTAACATTCTAATCTCATTTTGGGGATATTGTATGCAAACTATTGAGTACTTACTCAATTTTGCTCCATTTAAGGTTGTGCCTAAGACACCAAGAGAGTTGTGGACACGGTATAAATCATCTGTATGTCATCTGCGAACTTATGGATGTCCTGCACATGTTTTAAAACCTGAGTCCACAAAGATGGAACCAAAGATTAAGGTGTGCTTGTTTGTAAGATATCCAAAGGGAATAAGAGGTTATTACTTCTATAGTCCTTAAGATAAGAAAGTTTTCATTAGTGTAAATGCCACTTTCTTAGAGGAAGAATTTGTGAGAAATCACAAACCTTGAAGTAAATTGTCTTAGAAGAATTGTCTAATCTTTCAAATTTAAGAGTTAATTTTGAAGAAGTCATAACATAGTCTGGTTCAAGGGTTGAAATAGAAACACAAACTGAACATCAAATAGTGGTGCCTTGACATAGTGGGAGGGTTGTGAGACAACCAAAGAGATACATGGGTCTAGGAGAAAACATGATTGCACTCTCAAATGAACATGAATCTGATCCTATTGCATACAAAGAAGCCATTAACGATGTAGATGCTAAAAAGTGGCATAAGGCAATGAAATCTGAGTTGGACTCCATGGATTTCAAGAAAGTCTAGACTCTGGTAGATCCACTGGAAGGGATAAAACCCATAGGGTGCAAATGGATTTACAAAAGAAAAACAAGAAGTGATGGGAAGGTGGAGACCTTCAAGGCTAGACTAGTGGCCAAGGTTTTACCCAAAGAGAAGGGATTGACTATGAGGAAACCTTCTTGTCAGTTGCTATGCTTAAATCCATCAAAATCCTCTTATCTATAATCGTACATCTTAATTATGATATATGGCAAATGGATATCAAGATCGCATTTTTAAATGGGGATCTCGAAGAGCACAGTTATATGGCTTAACCAGAAGTTTAATTAAAAAGGGCCACGAGTGTCACGACCCAAATTTTGAGCCATGATCGATGCAAGGGCCCAATGGACGTAGTCCATTAAGCCCAAGCAAGCCTATCTATTTATCTTACTCATCATTCCATCAAATATTGCTAAGTCACATTTCATAACTTTTAATCAAAATAGTGATAGACATTGCCAACTCGTACTGGCATTACTCATTTAAAATATACATATATTATCTACAACACGTATTCTAATAATTTACATCAAGTTCATCTATACATATCAAAAGGAGACTCGATGTCTAGCGGAGAAACTCAACGAATGTACAGCTACTGAATGCTGAGGCACCTACCAAGGGTTGAATGTATAAAGACACGTCGACCTAGCTACTAGCTGTCTCGTGATCTAAAAACATGAAGTTGAAAACGGTGAGTAAAAACCCAGTGAGTGAACAAGGAAGGGAATAAGCAACAATAGGGAAGAATTTAAAATCATGATGCACTAGTTTTTAAATAATGCAATTTAATATCATTCATATTAAAAACCCCTCATCAAACCCTTAAATGATTAATCACTTGGTAATGATGAACCCATACATAACAAATAATTTGAAAAATGAAGGCTTCAATGATACGCAAATAAGTCAAGTGCGACAATGAATCTTCGCTGTAGCGGAAAGGCATTCTCGTTGTAGCAACGCTGGGATTTAAGTTATTAACCGAACAAGGGTTTCTTACCAAACCTTCTCATTTTAAACTTAAATCATTGATTCCGTAATGTTGGAAGTCCATGCTCAACTATGGTATCAAAGAAGTGGAAAACGAGGCAGCAATCGAACCAAATGAGGAGCAAAACAGAAAGTTTTTCACTGCAGGGAGATTCAATCTCGCTGCAGTAAAATTTTGGTCCAAAAACAGAAAGTTTCTCGCTACAATGAGAAGCTACAATACCTTTCTTGCTGCAGCGAGAATCCATTCTCGCTGCAGTGAGTTTCGGGCCAACCAACCCTTTCAAAACTCAAGAGTTTCTCGCTGCAATGAAAATGAATCTCTCTACAGTGAGAAATAGAGCATCAAGAAAAAAGTTTCCCTTCACTCAATAAAAGGCCATCCTGCTAAACCAACAAAATCAACATGAAACACATGAAAATTCCTACAGTGCAACATATCAGATTTCACATGCGTTTCAATCATATATCATATTCATGAGCTTTCATTTCATAAGCATAGATATGCATAAATACATAGATAAACATCAATATTATCATAATCACACCAGGCTCATGTACACCCCCCCACATTGTGCACATAGCCGGCACCATCGTGTGCATCCCCCCACATCGTGCACAATCAGTGCCATCGTGTACATCCTCCCACATTGTGCACACGGGCACTATCATCATCCATCTCTCATGCCACCATCATCACCGGCATGTGCATCCCCCACATTGTGCACACACACGGTTACAGTCATCATACACAATACCAATCATCATGCACAACACACATATATATATCATCATAATGCAATAGTGCATGAATCCATAGCAATCACATATCACAACATAAAACCATTTGGCAAAAGCTTATTCCCAAGGCATTTGTTTTTATGAAAAACTTAATAATTCATTCAAATGTGTGGCAAATACATTATATTTCCCAAAACAAGTTTTGAAGGCAGTTCACTCACCGGTATATTGTTGAGCCTTTAGTTGACTCTAATTCCCCTAATGATCCAATCGGGGTGATGGGGCTTCGTTAGAACCTACCATCAAATTAACATTACCATAATGTCAATTCATACTTATAAACCCTAAAAGCTATCCCTTAGCAAGCTTTCAATTGCCACTTTAAATGGCTATCTATGTTCACTATCTTAATCACTATAAAATGAATGAACATCATCAAAAATAAAATAGCTCATAATCCCAATTACTAGCCATTATCCACAGCTAAAAACAAAGCTTAGTTCATCACTCACCCTAGGGTTTCTTTGTAGTTGAATTCTCTTCCAATAGCTTCCAAACAAATAGGGTAATTCTCTCTTTCTCTCTCTAAAATGCCCAACTAGTGAGAGAAAGTGTGGAAATAAGATTTATCAAGGGTTTTGAAGTGAGAGAGTGAAAGAATACAAGGGTTCTAGTCAAAAGTGCACAAAGGTATGAAAATTAAAGTTAGAGAGAGAAAATTATGCAAGCTCCATATCAAGCTTCCATGGAGGTTGGAAGTAACGTGAATTGAGAGGAGAAAAAGAAGAAGAAGCTGCTGGAATTTCAAGAAGCTGCTGGAAGGAGAAGATATTTATAGCTCAAATTTATCCATTCCTTTGAAATTACGAAAATGCCTTTAACTAGTTAGATTGTTCTCATACAACCCTTTGTGCAATCTTTTTACTCTTTTATCACTAGGACTAAGTCCATAATGGTCTAGACATGCTCGGGTTTGCGAAACTTTTAAAAGTTTGACTCGGTGTGCAAAATGACCATTTTTCCTCTATTGTGAAAATTATTGTCATTTCTAGTTTTCTTCATGTTTTCATCATTACACATCATTTATGTGGTCTTATGCCTATTTAGACCTTAAAATATCATAAAACTTTCTTCTGGGAGCTTATTAGAGAAAATGACGAAACTACCCCTAGCTTGTGTTATTGTGTCTATGCCTAGTTACAAGCCTATAAAGGTTGAGGTCTCACAACGAATATAAGGTCTATGAATTGCATAGGTCTATTTATAAACTTAAGCAAGCATCTAGGTCTTGGAACATAAGATTTGATATTGTTATCAAGTCATACGGTTTCCAACAAAATGTTAACAAACCTTGTGTCTATAAAATGATACAAGATAAAAAAGTTGTTTTCCTAGTCTTTTATGTTGATAACATTTTACTCATTGTGAATGATGTAGGAATGTTATCAATAGTTAAAGGTTGGCTAAACCAACAATTCAATATAAAGGATTTAGGAGAAGCTAGTTATGTTCTGGGTATCAAACTTATAAGGGATCGTAAGAATAAGCAAATAACATTATCTTAAGCATCCTACATAGAGAAAATTTTGGCCAAGTTTGCTATGCAAGATTCCAAGAAGGATTATATGCCCTCTAGACATGGAATCAAACTTTCTAAGGAGATGTCACCTAAAACTCCAAAGGAAGTTGAAAGCATGAGATGGATTCCATACGCATCTGCTATTGGAAGTTTCATGTATGCTATGCTATGCACTAGGCCAGATATCTGTTATGTAGTTGGATTGGTTAGTAGATTTCAGTCAAACCCAAGCATGGAGCACTAGACTGCAGTCAAGTGCATTTTTAAATATCTTCGTAAAATGAAGAATTACGTGCTTGTATTTTCTAGAAGGGACCTTATAGCAACATGGTACACTGATTCAAATTTTCAGTCTGATGTTGATTCTAGGAAATTGACATCAGGATCTGTTTTCACCATTGGAAGAGGAGCCAGAGTTTGGAAGAGTGTAAACCAATCTTATATCGCAGACTCTACTATGGAGGCATAGTATGTTGCAGGTTGTGAAGCAGCAAAGGAAGCTGTATGGCTCCATAATTTCCTTATGGACCTTGAAGTAATTCCAGATGCAGCCTATTACACTCTATTGTGATAACAATGGAGAAATGGCTAACTAAAAAGTACTGCTGAATCATAAAATAGCAAAACATATTGAAAGGAAGTATCATCTCATTCGGGAAATCATACAACGTGGAGAAGTACTTGTGAAAAAAATTCCAATTGAGCAAAACCTCGCCAATCATTCATAAAGACTCTAACACAAAAAAGTTTCGATGGTCACTTAGAAGGTCTTGAAATGAGGGGTATGTCATACTTATTTTAGGGCAAGTAGGAGATTGTTAGGAATTTTGAGAATATGGTGCCCTGGAAAGCAAGTATATTCTCATGCTTAATTCCATTAAATTTATTTGTAATGAAAGTACATTTTGATAATAAGATGAAAAGTTTGTTTTAAGTAAGCATTCATTATCTAGTTATTAAGGTACCATGATTTTATTGAGATATTAAAATACATTTGTATGAAGAGTCATACGTAGGAGACATGTATTTTAATTGAATCTGAAAATTATTCACAACCATATAATACAGCTAGTCACTTTATTGTGTTAAAGCTATAGTGTTTAAATTACTTCCAACAAAACAAATGTGATTCATTTCATGGAAATGATGAGTCTCAAATCATCGAAATGGTTAACTTCGAGTAATGACACTATAACATGAACTAGAATCATGTGAAAATCAAATTTAAGTTTAACCGTTACTTAAATCTTGATCTCACACTTATGCATTTGCTTATTGTAAAACCAAAATCCTAATGGATAGTGGACTCGTGTTTAATTTCCTTATAATCTTTGATTTACCATGAGCATGATCATCATTAAGCATTGATCTAGACGTCATATTTTGGGATTATAATCGACATAAACATCTGGGAACATATAGCTAAATAATGGAGTTCATAACATTAACATCACTTCTAGTGATTTCAGAATGATTGGTGATTAATCTGAGCCTAGTGGATTGATGAATTAGCTGTTGATCACATCTAGATACTCAAAAGATTAGATCTAGAGTATTGAATCACTAATTGGATGAAATTTGAGACTAGAGGACAAAATTGACATAAAAGGTAACACTGTAATTTCACCTTTTGTCATTGGATGGTTTTGAGGGTTCACAATATAAGGTTTGTAGTTGGACAACTAATAGTTAATATCAAGTATTGAATTGTTTCCTGTAATTATAATTAATCCAAGAGTGCAACTATAAATCTATGGTGGAGTGATTTCATGGTTAATAAGCTTGAATTATTTTTTTAACGAGATTAAGAATAATTCTAAGTTTATTAGAGCTTGGAATATCTATGTCCAAATAGATTCCCCATTTAACTTCATAGAATTCAACTTGTTTAAGTTGGAATGCATGTTTTATTTGATGAAATAAATTGTGTACAAAAATGGCAGCTTTAACATGTTTGTCTTAATTTAGACAAAAAAATATGTGTCTTAATTTAAGATAAGAAAAATATTTTTTGTCTTAATTTAGACAAGAAAACATATTTGTTTTAATTTAGATAGGATAAAATATTTTTGTCTTAATTAAAGACAAGAGTTATCTTAAATTAAGATAATGCTAGAAGGATTCTTGCAAAATGAATCTAGACATTCATGTTTATAAAAAGAGACTCTATGTTTGACTATCTCTCTATTATTTATTATTAATTATTTTAAAATAAATATGGATAGCAATAAAATAAAAGTTATTATTCAATAAGGAGTTTTATTTTATTAAGAACTCTAAATGATAATTAACGAATTAAATTATTTATTCTTTAATTTTAATTTTGATAATTATGGAACATGTTTGATGCTTCAATAACTCTAAATGGATGGTCAAGATCCATTCAAAGGTGTTTGATTTTGATTAAACCTTTGAGGCAAGAGTTTTAATAAGAAAAATAAGAGATTGAAGAAAAGAATATAACATACTTTTTCTTTCAAAAGTTTCAGCCGTCACTTCTCTCCTCGTCCTCCAAACTTTGCCGTTCCATTCTCCCATTCTTGGCTGAATTTTATGAAAGAAAATAGCCATTAATTTTTAGAAAGAAAAGAGAGACAAAATTGGTTGCCATCTTATAGTCTAGCATTCCACACCTTGTCCACTCAAGGTTCAAGTTAAAAGCGTTCTTGAAGAATAAGTGGCAAACTTGTTTGGTCGAGAAATCATTCATTAGTGTGGTGGTGTCCGAAAATAATAATCTCAAAATAAAAGGTATATTTTTTTAACTTAATAGATTTTTATTTTTTTTAGGATGTGATTATGTTACTTGCAATAAGAATGATGTGTGTTTCGGCTTGTGTAATTGGATTGCTTGCTTCCTTTATAAAAGAAATTTTGAAATCCATGCTTTACACAATCACATCAATCCATTAAGATCCTACTCCAACAGGGAGTGGAGGGATATACTGGCGTAGTTCTCGCTGCAACGAGAAACATTCTATTTTGTCGCCCGAATCTCGCTGCAGCGAGAAACTTCTGTCCAACATGCTACCTTGGTTGATTGCTGTCCCATTTGCCATTTCAGTAACACCATAGTTGATCATGGACTCTCAACATTAAGGAATTTATTTAATTAAGTTTGAGATGAAGGGTCTTAAAGAGAAACCCTTGGCCAATTGAGAAACCCTCGTGCAGTTGATAATTTGAGCCGAATTTCGCTGCAACGAGAATGCCTTTTCGCTGCAAATAGAATGCCTTTCCGCTGCAGCGAGAATGCCTTTCTGCTACAGCGAAGACCCGTCGTTTTACTTAACTTGACTTGTTTGAATACTATTAAAGTTTTCACTCTTCAAATCCTTTGTTGTGCATGGATCTTTTTCGCCAAGTGATTAACTCATTAAGGGTTTAATGAAGGGTTTTAATAAGAACTAAACTAAATTGCGTTGTTTTTGAAATAAGTGCATCATGATTTCATTAAACGTTCCTTATCATTTGCTTGTTCCCTTCCTTTGTTCACTCACTAGGTTTATACTCACTGTTTTCAACTTCATGTTTTCAGATCAAAAGGCAGCCGGTAACTAGGTCGAGGTGTCTTCGTAGATTCGTATCCTTGGTAGGTACCTTGGCATTCCATAGCCGCACCTACCCCTTGGTCACTCCGCTAAAAGCCTAGAGTCATTTTTGTTGTAAATACGTACATGTGATGTAAAGTATTAAGATGTATGCCTTAAACCTTGCATGTATATTTTGATTGGTAATGCCACGACGAGTTGGCAATCGTTATCAATATTTCGAATTAAAATTATGAAATGTGACTCTAGCAATTTTGATGGAATGATAAATAGGTCATATAGAAAGGCTTGCTTGGGCTTAGTGGGCTACATCCATTGGGCCCATGCGCCGGTCATGGCTTGAAAATTGGGTCGTGACAATATCCTAACTGATCTTGGTTGATATTAGCTTATTGAAGTCCTTGGCCAAGGCAACTTAAAGATTCTGAAAGGAGTTTTATAAGTCTTTATAAAGCTGATGATCAAACTTTAAGAACAAATATAAAGATCAATAAGAATTAACACTAAACCATGCTTTTATCATCACCGGGGATATATGATGAGAGAATGAACTGATCACTAAAAGGTTGAGTCAAACCATCTTGACTCTTCTAACATTTGGGTGGCCATGATGGATTGCTAGATCCCAATCTTGGTTTATGAACTCTAGGTAGTTAACTTGATTAATTATAAATTTAAAAATAGTTTAAATTTATCTAATTTTAAGTTTAACTTAAGAATTATATGTTGAGTTTATTGTTAACATGTTAGAAGCTTAATGGTCACACACCTAAAATGAATGTTGAAAATAAAATGGGAGAGGTGATTAAGTTGGACTTAATCAAATTAGAAGTTATGAACCTCTCAAGCACTTGATTAAAATTATTTAATTAATTTGTGCCTAATTAATTAAATTGTTTAATTTAGTCATTGGGCCTAGTTGATTAAATTAAACAATTAAGTTCACTAGGCTTCTTAAGGACTTAATTAAATTATTTAATCAAATTATTGGATTAATTGGCAATTACAAAATAACTTTGTAATTAAGGTTTAAAATTAATCCAAGGTATAAATACCTTGCTATGGCCTCCAAACAAGTTGAGAGAGAACAGCTGAAAAATTCAAAGAATGACACATTATAAATTCTTTTTGCCTTGCCTCTCATTGTGTGAAGAAAAAATAGTTTTTCATTCACTTGATTTCTTTTGTTTGTTCAGCCAGCCTCACAATTTTTTGTGAATTATGAGTTTACGAAACTCATCTTTGCTAGCACATTGTAGCACTCCCAATCCTTAAAAAAAGGATTTTCTAATTCATTAGTGTGGATCACCATTAGAGACTACACAAGGATTCCTTTGACAGCTTTACAACAACTGGGCTAAAGTGGTTGAGCTTTTTAAAGGCTGATTTGGTGGTTTAACAAAGGATTCATCAACCTTTTTAATTAGGTAAACTTGATATGATCACATATTTAATTTTAATTGAATTCTAAACTCAATTGGGCATGAAAGAGATCCTAGGAGGGTGAGGCGTAATTTAATTTTTAAATTAATTTCCATTAGATTTATTTGTATTTGATGCATGATCAGCCCTCACCCAACAGTGGTATCAGAGCCCCTTTCATGCCATTTGAGTGCTTGTTCATGTTCAATGAATGCTTGATTAACAAATAGTTGTTTTGCATTTTGATTTGGTGCAATTTTGCTAAAATCGATTTTTTAAAAAAATTTGCTTTGCCAATTTCATTTAATTCTGTCCAGCAACATTTGTAGCCTCTTTTAATCTTATTTTAACTTATTTAAATCATATATAGACTTAACTAATGTGTGTTTTGCACTGTGCAAAGGAAGAATAAGAAAAAAGGACACCATTAGGAATGGTTTTGGAGGCTGTCTTGCAAGGCAACACACAGATGGTTTTAGGTGCAAAATTTTGCTTCTATTTGTTCTCAATTTCCAGCAAATTAATTACTTGGAATTTCATTTAATCTAATATTATCATGACTAATATTTTACTTGGAATTTCATTTAATCTAATATTATCATTTAGTTTCTTAAATTAATTAAGAAACCTTATTTACCTATTAATTGCATTAATATCCATCAACACATTGCAAATGACCTCTACAGAGAAAAGATTTATCAATGAGGTCTCTTTCATTACAATCTTTACTAATAAGTTCTTTCACCATGCCATATTTCTCATGGATTTAGTGGATTTTTTTATATATTTGGGAAAAAGGGGATTCAAACCCTACTATTTTTTAGAGAGAAATCATGCATCAACCAATGAGTCAAATACTCGGATACCTCATGGGTTTTATCGATAAATAACTTCTATTGTCATATCCAACCCATGTAATACCAATTCATGATTTTCATTTGCATTGGACTTTGAAATATTATTTTTTAAAAAAATACTAATAAATAATATTAATATAAATAATATAATTCTAAATACCTTTTAGAAAATATACTGGTCGAATTTCTTGAGTCCAACAATCTTATAAAAATCGCTAGAATATCTTTTTCAATAAAGAATGATGAATCCTTATTGAGCATCTAATATAATTTATTTAACATATACATAACCCAATGTACCAAGGTATAGCCTTTAAATTAAGCATCACCTATTGGTAACCTCAAACTCATATAGATACTAATTAAATTATATTGACATCTCAAGTCTAAGGATATTTAATAAATTGTAATAGACCTCTTTTTAATTATTGATAGTGACAGACTTATATGAAGCTCTTTAATTGGATCATGTTCAATATATATATATATATCTCAAACACTACACTCACTTATTTGCTTTAAGGTCTCTACCCCAACATTAGAATTAAAACATTCTATCCTTTTTTATTAAATCATAACAAGTGTAAATTTTAAACAGTTTATCACATTTAGCCTATAACAATTTAGGCAAACAAGGAAGTGAAGAACTATAACTCAGTACTTAATAGTGTTGGCTCCATTAGTTTTTGATGATAATAAAACATTCTCATTTATTTATGTCTAATATCTTTACTTGAGTGTGCAAGAAAATTAATATATGAAATTAATTATTTAACTCTTCAAAGAGTATATCAAAAGAAAAAGAGGGATAATGTGAGACCTTGACCTTTATAGACTCGTAGATAGAAGTACACGCGATATCCCTGATTAGGGGTAATTTCGTCATTTCCTTAGTAAGCCTATAAAAGTAAGTTTTAAACAATATTAAGGCCTAAGTAGGCCTAAACGCATAAATGAATGATGAAAATATGGGTAAAATGACAAGGAAACAAAAATTTTGATGATTTTCACGGTAGGGGCAAAATGGTCATTTTTCACCTCGGATTAGAATTTTTAAGTTTTCATGAACCCAAGCATTTCTAGACCATTATGGACCTTGTCCCAGTGTCAAAAGAGTACAAAGATTGCATAAAAGATTGGAGGAGAATAAGTTAATTTGTGGAGGGGCATGTTGGTAATTTAAGTGGAGTGGTAAGCTTGGGCTATAAATATCTCTTTCTTCCAGCAACTTTTACATTCTCCAGCAGCTTTTCTTCTTCTTCTTCTTCTCTTTCACGTTGCTTCCCAACCTCAATGAAAGCTTGATAAGAAAGCTCCGCAACCTTCATTAAATAGCTCCAAATTTCATGCTTTTGGTGCACCCTTTCCATAAACCTTTGTGCTCTTCCACTCTCTCTCCTTAAAACCCTTGAAAAATCTTATTTCCATACTCTCTCTCACTAGTTAGGTGTTTTAGAGAGAGAAAGAGGAAGCTTAAAAAATAGCTTGAAAGTTTTGGCAAGAATTTCAAATACAAGCTACCAATGTGAGTAGTACACTAGAATTGAGTTTTGGTGTTGAGAATGATTAGTGTTTAGATTTGTGGGTGAATTGGTAGTTGGGGTGTTCATTCATTTTAAAGTGATAAGGGTAGAGAGAATAGATAGCCATTTAAATGGTCATTGGAAGTTAGCTAAGAGAAAGCTTTTGGATTTTAGAAGTATGTGAATTGACATATTAGTGATGCTAATGTGATGATAGGTTCTAACGAAGTCCCACAGCCCCAATTGGACCATTAGGGAGATTAGAGTCAATTAAAGGCTCAATAAATACTGGTAAGTGGACTTGCATTTCAAAATTTATTATGGGAATGTGAAGCAATTGTACAAACATTTGAAAGATTTTATCTAGTTTTCCTTTGAAAATGTACCTTGGGAACAAGCCTTTGGTGAAGTGATTTTATATTGTGAAAATGTGCTATACAATGGTTTATGTGTTATCACAATATGATAATATGCATGATATGCATTGGGTGTTTCTTTGTATGTTGATGTGGACCAGGCTATGTGCGAGTATGAGTGTACATAAGCCGATGATGACCCAGCTATGTGCGAGTGGAAGTGCACATAAGCCGATGATGACCCAGCCATGTGCTAGTGGGGAGTGCACATGAGCTGATGATGATGGGAGAGTGTGCTTGATGATGAATATATATATGTACATGTATAGATATATGTGTTATAGAAAGTTCATGAATATGTAAATGGTTGAAATGCATGTGAAATTTGACATGTTAAACTTTGGGAAATTATATGAGTTTCATGTTGTTTTGGTCATGTGAACAGGGTGGCCTTTGCTTGAGGGAATGGGGAATTTTTGTTGGTGTCCTGTTTCTCGCTACAGCGAGAAACTCTCGGGTTTGGAGAGGTGGTGCTGGTCGAAATCTCGCTGCAGCGAGAATGTTATTGTAACTTCTCATTGTAGCGGGATTCATTCTCGCTGCAGTGAGAAACTTTTTGTTTTGAAACCAAAAATTTCACTGCAGAGAGATTGAATCTTGCTGTAGCGAAAAACTTTATGTTTTTCTCCTCATGTGGTTCGATTGCTACCTTATTTTCCATTTCTTTGGTACCATAGTTGAGCATGGACTTCTAACATTAAGGAATAAATGAATTAAGTTTAAAATGAGGAGCTTTGGCGAGAAACCCTCGGTCAGTCAAGAAACCCTCGATTAGTTCATAATTTAAATCAAGTGTCGCTACAGCAAAAATTCATTCTCGCTGCAGCGAGAATGCCTTTCCGCTACAGCGAGGACCCGTCGTTTATTTGACCTGAATCACATGAATGCTATTAAAGTTTTCACTCTCCAAATCCTTTGTTGAGCACGGATCCTTTCATAAAGTGATTTACTCATATGGGGTTTACATGAGGGGTTTTGATAAGAACTAAAACAATTTGCATTGTTTTGAAAAGTGAATGCATCATGATTTCGTTAATCATTCCTTATGGTATGCTTATTCCCTTCTTGTTCACTCACTAAGTTTATACTCACCGTTTTCAACTTCATGTTTTTAGATCACGAGGCAGCTGGTAACTAGGTCGAAGTGTCTTCGTATATTCGACCCTTGGTAGGTGTCTCGGCATTCAGTAGCTGTACATTCATCCGAGTCTCTCCGCTGGAAATCGAGTTTTCTTTTTGAGATGTATAGACAAACTTGATGTAAATTATTAAGATACCTATTGTAGACAATGTACACTTGATTGGTATGCCAGTATGAGTTGGCAATGTTTAATATCATTTTGATTCAAAGTTATGAAATGAGACTTAATAGCTTTTGATGGAATGATGAACATGTCAGATGAATAGGCTTGTTTGGGCTTAGTGGACTACGTCCAGTGGGCTCATGCACCGGTCATGGCCCGAAATTTGGGTCATGACAAATAAAAATAACAAGATATAACTGTCTAACAAGGAGGAAGCTTATTGGTGAAACAAGGAAAAATGTTAGTTGACCAAGTTTCAAATTGGAAGAATGGCAGGTTGAAGAGTTTGAGAAACAGAACCAACTTAGTCAACCAAGTCAATCGACTAAGTGCTCTTTGCCAGAATCTGTAACCTGAAACAGAACCAACTTAGTCGACCAAGTCAGTCGACTAAAAGCTCTCTGTCTGCAAATTGAACTAGAGCACTACAAGACAGATTAACGGCTAGAACGAATCCTCAATTGTTTCCAACGGACATAAAACTGCCAAACTGCCATCAGAGTTGCATCTCCAAGTATAAAAGGGTCTTCCAACAATTAGAAACAAGTTTTTAGAAGCCTTGAATAAGATTTGAGCTATAGAGAGTTGAAAAACCAAAAAATCTTCACTGCACTTGTCTGCACTTAAACGCCTACTCTTTGCATTTGTATTTTGCACTCAATCTTGTACCAATCAGATCAACCAATGATCATAGGTACTTTCTTTTACTACTCTTCTTATATTCTTAAAGTGAGGAAGTCACTCTAAGGGGTTGTTCAAGCTTGGGATAGCTTGATTGTTGTAGGTTGTGGTTGAGCCTTGAAAAAACCACTTTGGGTTTTAGTTTAGCCCGTGAAGAACTAGTGTAAAAGGTTTTGGATGAGCCTTGAAAAGCCATTGTAAAGCTTGGTGAAAGCTTGGTGAAAGCTTGTGAATTTCACCGGTTCTTAGTGAAATTGTTTAGAAAATCCTTGGTTGGATAATCAAGGTAGTGGATGTAGGTCTTGGACCGAACCACTCTAAATTGTTGTGCATTGTTTACTTTGTTTTTATTTTCTTTGTTCTGGAAATTAGTTTCTCATCTTATCAAGAGCCAATTTGTGTTATTCACCCCCCCCCCCCCCCCCTCTAACACATATAATTGGGACCAACAAATAGTTCATCCACTATAAGCATAATTTTTCTACAATGTTACCAAATAATTTATAATCATATCATATATGTCATAAATAGATAAAATACCCATTAAAATATAATATATATAATCAATAATTGATGTAGTAATTTATTTATCTAATAAATAAATAATAAAATTAGTTTTTAAAGACATACGTCCAACATTAGTTATGTATTCCTCATCTTTGTTATTGGTTGGAATAATGCTACTTGCATTAAATGTCATTTGTTCACTCTCTCTTGTCAAGAAGCCAAAAAACCAAATGCTTTTCTCCCTTTTATAAAAAATTTCTCTCTTCGTCTAAACCAGATCTAATCTCCTTCCTGACACTCCTTTGCCGATTGAAAAGCAAAGATCTTTTTTTTTTTTGTGGTTTTGGGCTTGATAAGTTTAATGGTCCACTTGATTAAGTATTGCATAACTTTTCAATGGTTTAAAGCATGGGAATTGATAAAGAAACTGATGGGTTTGACTAAGGATGACATGCTCAAAATACGCAGCGGAAAGAAAATTAAAAATTTTATAACTAAACAACAAAACATGCCTCCACCCATGGATCACCTTGGTGATATTTAACACATAAAAGCACAAAATAAATTATTGTTTAGAAAGTTACTGAAATACCCCATACTTTGATATAGTGATAAATAAAGTTTATCGAATGCAAATTGAGGTCAATTAAAATGTTTAAAAGTGATAAAAGACGAAAGGAGTAGTTTAGGATAAAATATTTCGCAAGTGAGAAAATAATAATAAAATAATAATAATTTTATCAGAGGAGAATTTGTGAGATAAAAGGCAATTCAGAAGTCAAGTGAGGCATAATAAGGTATTTCAGG
Source organism: Theobroma cacao (assembly GCF_053813885.1). Classification (NCBI taxonomy): domain Eukaryota; kingdom Viridiplantae; phylum Streptophyta; class Magnoliopsida; order Malvales; family Malvaceae; genus Theobroma; species Theobroma cacao. Next base: position 33,975,671 of record NC_142647.1, on the reverse strand, counting down.
TACCAAGGAGACAAGATAAAATTTTTAAAATATTAATATTTAGCCGGATGTCGAAAGCAGTCAAGAAGAAAGATCATATGGTTGATCCAAGTGGGCGAGAAGATGACAAGCTTGACTCTATAAAAATATTTATCATGACATACATGTGATGGATAGCATGTTTGCATGCTAGGAGAGTTCCGAAAAATTTACAAAAGTCGGTATTATACCTAGAGGTACAATAAAGTTGATTTAAGCCTCGACTAGATCAAATAGAGAATTTACGATGAAATTAAGAATTTTAAAGTCTCAGAATGGTTTAATATGGTGATTCGGAGTTCGAGGATCAATTTGGAGTCAAACCGAAATTTTCGCTATTTAGGGGCAAAATGGTCATTTGCCACTTGGGGACAAAATGGGAATTTTAGAAAAGATTTTTTTGGCCCCATTTGACTTATTGGAGTATAATTTGACTCATTGGAGTAAGATTTGAGGTTTAAAAGTGAAAAATTTTAATTACGGTATAATTTAGAGTAAAAGGGTAAAATGGTAATTTTACCATCCCAGGGGCAAAATTGTAATTTTCCACCACCAGGACATTTTCCAGCACATGGTCTTCATTTATCCTCATTTTGATCATTGACTAATTGTGTGGTGGAGATAAAAAGGATTAAAATTTTAAAATTTTAAAAACGGGCCAATGACATGATGCCATGTGTCATACCTTTATTAATTTATTATTTTCCTTTTTAAAAGCCATAAAATCAGCCCATCTTCCACCCCATGGCCGGCCAAACCAGCAAGAAGAGAGAGAAAACAAAAACAAAACCCTAGAGAGAGAAAATCAAAGAAAAAGTGTAATTTTGAAGAATTTGCTCCACCAAAACTTTGGAAAAATCTGGAAATTTCACTTAAGACTTGGATAAGTCAAAGGGAATGCATGGTGGAAAAAGTAGGACAAATGGATGGCTAGAAAAAAAAATGAATTAATAAAATATTTAAAATATGAATAAAATAATATTATTTCATTAAACAATAAAAAAGGCATAAAAAAATCAGCCCACCCATTCTTCTTCTTCAACATTCGGCCAAGCAAGAAACAAGAGAGAGAAAGGAGAAAATAAAACCCTAGCTAAGAAATTTAAAGGGAAAATAGGTGGAAATTCAAAAATCAAAAAAAAAAAAGGTAACATTTCTTAAATTTGTCTTGTGCTTTACCTTTCCCATGCATTTTCCATCATTTTTCATGGTTGAATCATGTGATTTGAGGATGATTTGAATTCTGGTCATATGGGTTTAGAGAGAGAAAGTTGTTAGATAAATTTGATTTTGAGCTATGTTAGTGTTTAGTGTTAGTTTAGCATGTTTATGAGTAAAACAACAAGAAAAATATTTATCTTCTCCATGAATTTCCCTAGGCCGAATCTAGCCAATGGTATGTGAGGATGAGGTTGACTTTATTTTAAGAGAATTGGGTGGAAAAATGATGAATTATGAGGTTGGAAATTAAATGGGAATTTTCGGTGCAATAAATTGAAATTTTTACCCACTAGGGGTAAAAGCGTAATTTATAGTCTGGACTGATAAATTGGACCAAATTCACAATCATTGAGGTATTGTGGATATAATTGGATAATTGAAATTGAAATGGATGGAATTGGAGTCGAATTGGGGATTTTAGAAATTTACACCGTGTATAGGCGAGTTAAGTCGGACACCGCAATTAAGCGATTGTCTAGACATTTCAAATCCTATCTAGTGCATACGCATGGATAAGAGCGTGAAATAATTTATGATAAATTGACACAATTTATTGAATTTTGTGTCATGGATTATGGATAGGTGGTGAGTCAATTGTTTCGAGTAAGAGACTGCACCCAAGGGCGGAAGATAGGAGTATTTCTACTCCTAATACTGTGAGTAAACTTATTATCGTCTTAATTATCTAGAGTAGTTTTATACAACTATGTGATTTTATGAAAAATGGGTTTAAATGGTAAATTGTTATGTTTTAAGGGAAATTGTGATTTTATAAAATGATTTTATAAATTTTCTGAAAAATCGAATATTGGTTTTGAAAATAGAGTAATTGGAGACTGCTAGTTTGTGTTGCAAATTTATGGTTATGAATTGAATGGCTTATGATAATAAATGAGCATGAATGGCTAAACTGATTTTGGTGTTAAAATTATTTATACTGTGTATTCAGCCTTGAGAGGCTAGATTGCGATAAATTGTCATGTCATGCTAGAATGAATTTTATTAAATTGGTGGAGTATATATTAATTATTTACTGCAGAGGGGGTACCGTGGACCAGCCTATTAGAGGGGCACGGTAAACTCCATTATATTATTACCTCGAACGGAGAGGCGCGTAGGGTATCTCCTGGGGTAAAGCTTAGGGTTCACTTCACGCCAAACCACCACGTGAAGGGGAACTCAGCCAACGCCAAGGAACGGCTGTATTTTTCTCAAACTAAAAATATATTTTAAGTGTATACGAAATTTTAACAGCCTTGGCGGACTCGGTTGGATGCCTTGCGCAAGGTATCACCGAGTATGAGTTTTGGCACGAGCCAAAGTTTTAAGAAATTCATAAGCCAAGTTGATTACTCGATTTATATGGATTGATTTTGTTTGGTTGAAATGAACTGAAAGGTAATGAAATTACAGTATGATGACTTATTTTAATTGTCTCCATTTACTCGGCTTTAGATACTTTTGATGGTATCTGTTTACTCACTGGGATTATAAAATCTCACCCCTTCTTCCTATACATTTTTCAGGCTCAGGACAGTTTGTAGATAGTCGAGTAGGACGAGAACTAAGCTCGGAACTGCATTATAGAAAGTAAGAGTTCACAGTCTTACATCATCATGGTCAATTGGAGCCCACGTGTCATTGCAGATCAAAACTTATATTTTGGTTATTTGTATTTCTATTCATACAATTTTTACTTTACTTTCATGTGCGAAAAATTATTTACGAATATTTCTATAAAAAATTATTTTATGAGAAAATAGAATATTTTATTGATTATTTTTGAATAGTACTAGTTGTTAACAATTTGCTTTCAAATGAACGTTTTAGATACTTATTTTGTTTTTAAATCATTAAATATATATTTTCTACTTACCTACTACATTTTTAGCAAGTTTCGAGATTTTCGACAAAAATGACAAAAATGCCCCTATGAGCAAAAAAAAATGTTATGTTATGATTTGGAAATGATTTGTAATCCTTCGTATTTTGATTATTTGATAACTATTGCTCACCGGGGAAGTACGAAAGCTGATACGAGAGCCTTGCGAGGTTTCGATCGACATTCGGGGTGAAGAATGTTTGTCGAGGCTTCGCGGAGGTTGTCACGGGCTCGATGGGGAGTTCCGGGTCGTGACAGTTACCTTGCTATGTAATTTCGTAATCACGATGGCACTTTCCAAAGCAATCCCGCAAACACCACAAGGAAGAAAAACCCTAGCCAATCATGTGCTTGGCCTCCAATGGTACTACACACGATTGCACTTGAACCTTCAACAAAAAAAAGAGTTTTTAACTATACTTTGTGGTAGCAAAGAGGACAACAATTGTCATTTTCTTCTTTTCCACAATCTTAGCCAAACCTTTTCTCGAAAATTGCTTCATAAGCAATTTTCTCTTTCACACAAAGGGAGTGGTGGCAAGAAAGAAAATGTTTTTCTTTTCTAACAAAAACTACGTTTTCTTTAATTGTGAAAAACTCTCATATGGAAAATAGTTCAAAGTTGACTTATAGAGTTAGGTTAAAATAACTTCAATTTTGCAATTAAGCCCTCAATATTATAACACATTATAATATTGAGCCCATTACTTAATTAAACTCTTTTAATTAAGTCCTTGAAAATTAAAATCAAAATTAATTTCCTTTATATTTTGCAATCAAGGCCTTATAATTATAACTATTTATAATTATGCCTAAAACTTGATTAAACTCTTTTAATTAAGTTTATAAAAGTTAATTACCTAGCATGTGGTTTAAGTATAACTTAAATCATCACTCTCCCAATTTAATTCAAATGTAATCATTGTGTGTGACCCATTAGGTTCTCAACATGTTGGTAATGGAATTGATTAATGACTTAATTGATTAATATAAATTTCAATCAATTAGTTTATAATCAATTCCATAAACCAAGATTGGCATCTAGCAATGCATCATGGCCACCCAATTGTTGGGAGAGTCAAAGGGTTCTTTGACAACCTTTCAGTGTACAGTCTATTAGTGTAATTCATTCCCTCATCATATATCCCGAAGATGATAAGAGCTTGGTACAGTGTCTACTCTTATTAACCTCCACATTTGTTCCTGCAATTATAGCAATAGCTTTATAGAGAATTATGAAATCTTTTTCATAATCTCCATGTCGCCTTGGCCAAGGACTTCAATAAGCTAATTTTAACCAAGAACTGATAGGATATGTCCTCTAAAACACTTGAGGTGATGATTCCTATCTTGACCACTCATTTGCCTTCACATGTTTCATACTATACCCAAAAGCATCCTATTTTGGCATCCTTGGTTAGGCACCCGTAGGGATGAAATCAAAATATAGCACTCCACATATAAGACAACCTGGTGTCTCAAGTCTAGGGAGTATATACACGACTGACACATGAGGAGTGTTACATAGACACTAGAGTGTATTACCAAATGCACTTCTCATGGCGGTTCATGTTCAGTGAACTTGCTCTCTTAGGCAAACACCTATATTATAGTTCCAAGTATCTCTATACTTCAATCTATGAGATCGATTGTTTACTTCCAAAGTAAGGAACATAGAATATACCAGTCTCTAAGCATCATTGATGTCCAGTCTCAATGATACGTTGACTAGGAACATTTTGAGATTATGCTTTGATGCATAGGAATCTCATAACTACAACCCATTACAGTTTCCTTGCAAGGCATATTAATCTCATGGACTTCATCCAATTAGACTTATAACTCATTATAATTAATTTCTTATTGATGAAGGAAAACCTCTAATCATTTAACATGAATGATACTGTTGCATGATTGGAATCAAGCCTCAACCAATCCCAATTGGCTGTAGGGCTCATCCCAACATCTCCCACTAGCACAAAGCCAATTGCTACCTCATCGTATGTGGATCCAATCCATCTAGCAATCGTGTTTGCATGTAGACTCGCTTGTGCCCTTCAATGTGGTTAATTACTTTTATCTATCTTCATGATGTCCATGCATCACATTGTGTCATATTACTATATCTAGATCCAATGAGACCCAGGTTTTGCTTGTATGTCTCCATTGTTACATTAACAATGTTCAAAACCTTTTATTAGTTCCATGGACTAACGATCTAAGTATCTTCCTATTAGAGCCCTTTTAATAGGATGTATATGATTTTAATTATATACATGTACATAGTCCTTTTTCTTTCTTTAGAACCATTCCAACTAAACTATGCTGTATGCATCATATGCATTAGTCACTTTTCATTGTACCATCCGCCCCTTTTAAATTTTGGCACTTTCTTTTTATACACATTGCATCCCATGTAATTGTATCACCAAAGAATTGTATTCACTCCCACTAACTTTCTTTTGTGTATGAGATAAATACACTTGTACATATTATTAAATCCAACCTTTTGGATCCCATTTAATCAAACAAAGTGTGTAACTCCAACGAAAAACATATTTAGTAGTTCATCTCATATGAATAATACATCTTCAATGAATCTTACTAAAACCATGGAGTTCTCATACATATGATTATGCATCTCTATGCAAAATATTAAGAGTTAGATTCCAATGTAACCATGTAATAACTAAAAAACTCCTTTTTTAGTGTCGTCATACTTCCATTAAATCCAAGATCCTATGTGAGAGTAATAATCAAACTCTTTTGAATTTTTCGTGATGTTACATACATACATCTCAATGTATGCTTGGAATCATATTGGTTTGGAATAATATAATTGGCTACATATAACTTGGAGAGATATGGACCAAATCATATCACTATATGAGTTTGCTTTCTCCTTGGAACAAACATCTCTATGTTCTATTCATAAGAAAGTTCCATTTCACATGTATCTACATTCATCTTTTGAATGGTTAATTAATAAGTAAGAGTAATCTTCACTAAGATCATATCTTAATAGGAGTACTTCATAGTATATAGCTCATATGATCTTATATTTGAGTTCTATGAACATTTCAAGGTCTCAAATTTTATTTCTTTAAGTATACAAGACAAAATCTCAATTTGGTCTTGTGTAAACTTAATGAATTAGGAATATTTTCCATAACATTTTATGTTCAATGGTTCGTATTCATCTATATGTAGAAGACCTTTTGAACATACCAAGTCATTCACTTTTGCATAAAAATTGATTTGGTCATATAAGAATTACTAGCTCCTTTATGATTCTCAATAAAAAGGATCTAAGTATCTTCATACTCTAATTCTTACTTCAATGACCAAGACAAAAATGCCATAATTAAGATCATATGCAATCAGTTTTCTTGACATTTATATTGAGCATTAACTTACTACTATTGTTTTGCGCTTTATGTCATTACTTAAATGCATTCAACATCTAGATCGAATACTTATGATGTTAATACAACAGTAGTAACTTCTAACTCAATCATAAACTTAGGCAAAGTAGAGGCTTCTATAAGCTTCCTCTTCTTTAACTCTATCAAGGAAATTTCTTTTTTTTTTAGTCCCTCCTATGTCCATCTTTACCATAAAGATGTTTGAGAACATTTCTCAATTAGTGCTATTATCATGGTTGTCTTCCTAATTCATAATTAAGGCAATATAAATTCCATCTCATGGAAGTACAATTCTAATTATGAATTGTATTTGGTAGAGATTGTGGAACGAACAACCTTTCACTTGATAACATTTCTCAAGTCCTGGTACCTTTAAAAAGGGTTTGGTCTAGTTAGTTTGATTTGCATCCAAGATGCACCATAGTGACAGATTATTAGCCATGTATATAAATTATGTCTAAATAGATAAAATAAAGCAATACGTAAATATCATGCATAAACTATTTAAAACAAGGTTTTAAAATTTTAAATAGTTCTCCCACTATTTTCTGCAAGATGATAACCGTCCATATCACCTTGAGAGATCTCTACTAGGATTTTCTTAGTGGGCTAGGATCCCATCCATCAAGTCATGGCCTTGAGTGTGCTCAACAAACCATGATCGGTGGATTAGGTAGGTAATTGAGCTTACCGATTGTATCTTTATACAATTCCTAGATCAGCTAGGTGACAACACATTGCCTAAACATATCATATATATTTCGCCTAGCCTTTGCCTCTAGTTTCATAATAATCAAGTTTCCAAGCATCCGGATTTTATGAAACTAGTTGAGTAAGACCCACCAATAGCTCAAACATACTCGTGTAAAAGTGTGACCTTGAGTGTGCTCAACAAGTCTCCGATTAAAAGAGTAGCCAGGTTATCTTGCTATATGGTGGAAGGCAACTTGCTCATGCGTGGCATGTGACTCAATATATAATGAAGGATTTTGTTTTCGCCTTTATTAGGGTCTCATCTTTGCATGCATAGCATTTATTAAATCGTATAAAATAAATCTATTACATGCATACTACTTTGCATTGCATAGCATTTATTAAATTGCATAAAATAAATCTATCACATGCAAACTACTTTGGATGATTATGGACTTTAACTATACTAGTTTCCTTGAGCCATCAAAGGAAACTAGCTTGGTCAAACTTAAGGGATTACATATGAGAATCTTCAAAATTTTCTTGTAATCTCCTTGTCCTTCTTGGCGCCTTGGATCTCCATCGTCAATGTTTCCAAAATTCAATTCCTAATCTATCCTAATTCTAATTACATTTGAATGTAGAAACCTCGAGTTACATTCAAGGGGAGTAAGATAAGGAAAGAATTTTACAAACTGAGATAAAGAGATAAGGCAGGACACGCAGGTCCTATTTCAAAAATACCAAGAATATACATTCAACCATAGCATAATCATATTAGGCCTAAGTCCATAATCATCCACATATATTCATCAATATGAATAAAATTTAAAGACATGTCTCATTCAAATTGTTAATCATATGAGGTATTTGAGATTAGCAATTTTCAATATTTGAATTTTGCCAATTTCAAATTTTCGGATAACCATTTAATTCTATATATATGGAAACTTCTTTCATATATGGTAAGTATTACTAATCAAAATTAGTAATTTATCCATTCCTAATCTTCTTAGGATTAGAATTAAATTTTTATTACAAATTACAAATTAAAACATTTTTAATTTGTGCTCCTAAACATTTTACACAACCTATTATTAATCTCATTTAATTAAAGATTGAATGTCTATTATTACCTAATCTTATTAGGAAATAACTTAGACAATTTAATCTTTAAATTTAATGTCAAATTAGAATTATCTTCTTGTAAGAAGTCAATTCAAAATAAAATTTGTCTATATATATTAAGACTCCCATTACTCCTAGGAATCTAATTCCTAAATTAATGTAGTCTTAAATTATTTAAATTTTGACACCCTTAAATTAAGGAATCACATTCCATAATTTATGAAATAAATTATCAATCTTTACAGAACATATTCCATAAATATTTAATTGGCTAATGAAGATATTTTAACTTCCATAATTTTAGAAATCACATTTCTTTATTTGTGGATGTTAATGTATCATCTTTGAAATGCTTAATTTCAGGAATCATATTCCTTAAATTAGCATCATATTCCTTAAATTAAATGTTTCAAAAAATAAGCATAATTATGGAACCAATTCCATAACTTATCCTCAGCCAATTAACTAATTTAATTGATCATTTATTGGTGTAAAATTTTGACAAATTCTATGTTTTAACCAAGACAGTGTCCTGCTGCAGACAGCAGCAGACATGTCCTAATTACGTGGCATTATAGTGCTGTATATTTAGGAATTTAATTCCAATAAAATTTATCCTGATAGATAACTCATGGAACTATTCCAGAATAAATTTTCAGGATTTTAGGAGGTGATTTGGCCATTCAAAAAATTCAAAAACCGTGACCTTTATCTGCAGGAGGCAGAATTGGTTTTTGAGTTCTTTTGAAATTCTTTGTGACTAAAAATTAGGAATTTAATTCCTAATAAAATTTATCCTGATAGATACTCATGGAACTATTCCAGAATAAATTTTCAAGATTTTAGGAGGTGTTTTTGGCTGTCAAAAAAATTCAAAACCGTGACCTTTATCTGTAGAGGTAGTTTCGGTTTTGTCTTTCTTTTGAAGCTATTTGGTGGCAAAAAATCAGGAATTTAATTCCTAATTAAATTTTCCTTGATAGACAGCTTATGGAACAATTCTATAGTCAGTTTCCAGGATTTTAGGAAATGTTTTTGGCTGTCAAAAAAATTCAAACCCGTGGCTTGCTACTGCAGATGCAGCAACAGTTTTGACTCCACCAACTCTGAAGGCTTCCTTAAAATTCTTGGCAACAATTTGGATAATTTATGGAACCTTTTCATAAAAAAAAATCCTCAGCCAATTGGTGCAACTAATTGCAGAAATTTAAGCCTTTATCGGTTGCCAAACCAAACAAAACTATGACTGTCTCTGTTGCAAACAGCAATTGTTTTAGCCACGTTTTGGCAACTTTACCTCCACCATTAGCCACACATAATCACCCATCTTGGAACATTTCCAATGTGCATTGATCCCTTAATTTTCTTGCATTTTATGAAGCACTTAAGCCTCACTTTTATGACTGAAAATGCACCAATACCATGACTGGACAGAATCGAATTCTACCATTTAAATCACATCATAATGTTATGAGATCGAATCTTTATTTGCTAAATTAATTTGTGTATCTCATGCACTTGTTAATCTGTAATATTTTGACATCAAAACGAGATTAATATTATGACAAATAAATTTAAAATTTACAATTAAAATCTATCTAGAAATCAAAATAACTAGAACAAATTGTAAAATTTTAAAACTTACTAATTTGTGTAGAACAAAACCTGAACACCTCATATTCCTTTCAACAAGGCATTAACAACAATAGACATAAACATGTGTTAAAATTGAACCAAGGAAGGCTCTGATACCACTGATGGGCTTGACTATGGATGGCATACTCAAAATACGCAGCGAAAAGAAAATTAAAAATTTTATAACTAAACAACAAAACATGCCTCCACCCATGGATCTCCTTGGTGATATTTAACACATAAAAGCACAAAATAAATTATTGTTTAGAAAGTTACCTTGCCATGTAATTTCGTAATTACGATGGCACTTTCCGAAGCAATCCCGTAAACACCACAAGGAAGAAAAACCCTAGCCAATCAAGTGCTTAGCCTCCAATGGTAGTACACACGATTGCACTTGAACCTTCAACAAAAGAAGGAGTTTTTAACTATACTTTGTGGTAGCAAAGAGAACAACAATTGTCCTTTTTTTCTTTTTCACAATCTTAGCCGAACCTTTCTCGAAAATTGCTTCATAAGCAATTTTCTCTTTCACACAAAGGGAGTGGTGGCAAGAAAGAAAACGTTTTTCTTTTCTAACAAAAACCACGTTTTCTTCAATTGGGAAAAACTCTCATATGAAAAATAGTTAAAATGTGACTTATATAGTTAGGTTAAAATAACTTCAATTTTGCAATTAAGCCCTCAATATTATAACACATTATAATATTGGGCCCATTACTTAATTAAACTCTTTTAATTAAGTCCTTGAAAATTAAAATCAAAATTAATTTCCTTTATATTTTGCAATCAAGGCCTTATAATTATAACTATTTATAATTATGCCTAAAACTTAATTAAACTCTTTTAATTAAGTTTATAGAAGTTAATTACCTAGCATGTGGTTTAAGTCTAACTTAAATTATCAATCTCCCAATTTAATTCAAATGCAATCATTGTGTGTGACCCATTAGGTTCCCAACATGTTGGCAATGAAATTGATTAATGACTTAATTGATTAATATAAATTTCAGTCAATTAGTTTATAATCAATTCCATAGATCAAGATTGGCATCTAGCAATGCATCATGGCCACCCAATTGCTGGGAGAGTCAAAGGGTTCTTTGACAACCTTTTAGTGTACAGTCTATTAGTGTAATTCATTCCCTCATCATATATCCCGGAGATGATAAGAGCTTGGTACAATGTCTACTTTTATTAACCTCCATATTTGTTCCTGCAATTATAGCATTAGCTTTATAGAGAATTATGAAACCTTTTTCATAATCTCCATGTCGCCTTGGCCAAGGACTTCAATAAGCTAATGTTAACCAAGAACTAATAGGATATGTCCTCTAAAACACTTGAGGTGATGATTCCTATCTTAACCACTCATTTGCCTTCACATGCTTCATACTATACCCAAAAGTATCCTATTTTGGCATCCTTGGTTAGGCACCCGTAGGGATGAAATCAAAGTATAGCACTCCACATATAAGACAACCTAGTGTCTCAAGTTTAGGGAGTATTTACACGATTGACACATGAGAAGTGTTGCATAGACACTAGAATGTATTACCAAATGCACTTCTCATGGCAAATCATGTTCAGTGAACTTGCTCTCTTAGGCAAGCACCTATATTCTAGTTTCAAGTATCTCTATACTCCAATCTATGAGATCGATTGTTTACTTCCAAAGTAAGGAACATAGAATATACCAGTCTTTAAGCATCATTGATGTCCAGTCTCAATGATACATTGACTAGGAACATTTTGAGATTATGCTTTGATGCATAGGAATCTCATAACTACAACCCATTATAGTTTCCTTGCAAGGCATATTAATCTCATGGACTTCATCTAATTAAACTTATAACTCATTATAATTAATGTCTTATTGACGAAGGAAAACTTCTAATCATTCAACATGAATGATACTGTTGCATAATTGGAATCAAGCCTCAATCAATCCCAATTGACTGCAGGGCTCATCCCAACAGAAACATGAGAAGATTTATATTCTAAAAGGAGATTCTTAAGATATTGGAGCTGAGGCTGCAGCAATAGGGATAAAGCAAGGTTAAATCTAAATGGGGTTTCCTTTTTCATGGCTCTACAAGCTTTCTACATTTCCATGAATAAAGAAGCTATCACTTCATTTATACTAGCTTCTATGACGGTTGGAAAAAGTCATATCGGTAGCAAGCTAGGTGACATTATTGCTGTCATTGCCTGTCACATTCTTGAGACTATTTCCTATTTCTTCGTTGTTCTCCAATCAACTTATTACACATGCCAACAATCTGCTTGGAAGTGTAAGAAAGATGGCAGCATTAATATGTCCAAGGATAAACCATTCATGGTGAGATTTATTCAGCCAATAGTTTTCGAGAGTCAATTTAACATTTGAGTGATTTCTTATTTAATTTGGTAGTTATCCTTCAAAATATAAAAGAAAATGATGGTAAAGTTTCAAATTTATTTATTTTTCAATACGGATTAGTCTTGCCTATATCAGGTCCGTGTATTTAGTTCTATCATCTAGGTGAATGCATTTCGCTCGAGATATTTTAAGCATTTAAATTTTCACAATAGTTTTCGAATCTATTTTTAGTGTTGTTGATAAAGTTTTTGACTAATATCATAACTCACTCAAACCACATGTTGTGGAAGGAATTGTTTGTTGCAAGGATTGGTTATTTGAGAAAATGGGTAATGACAGATATTTTTTAATGATTATTCTACTTTTCTTTATCTCATCTCTAGCGCAATTATGAGCATAATTTCTTTTATCAATATATAATCAATGTTGCTTAGCTGATTATTTTGTTTTTGCAATTTTTTAGATTTGCAACAATTCTTTTGCTCCATGCTTTTGCTAGCCTTGCAACTAACTTTGAATATTGTTATATTTTTTGTTCTTAATAAAAAAATTTTTATCTTCCAAAAATGTAGAATCGACATAGATGGGCTTAAATGAGATATTTGAGGATATTATAAGCTTAGGTACCAGCAAGGAAGAAGTTACATTAGCACAATGCTCTACCACTTTCGAAGCTGAATAATAATGAATGAAAGGTTAGTAGAGCTTAAATTAAATTGTAAATTTTTATTTAATTTTTTTATTTTTATCCAATTTTATTAATACACATTTATTATTTTATACATAAGGTTTGCTGTATGGGAATGATAAATGGCCGTGTGAGAGTCCTAAATCTTGGCTAATGGTGTTTTACTATGCTGATAAATTATGGATAGTAATTATTTGGATTTTATTATGATTCTCTTATGTTGGATTTTACTATACTTATGTTGATGTTGATGGATTTACTTGAAGATTTTTAGCATGCTTGATGGATATTAATTGCGTTGTTATACTTGTTTTATGATGATTAGTTTTAAATTTGAATGATGAGGTTATATTTTATTTGTATGTACATTAAAATTAAATTACTGACAAAAAATTATATTAATTTAAACAAGTTATTTCATTAGAAAAAAATTAAATAGGTTAATCATGTTAATTGTGTTAAGTATATTAATTGTACTTCACATCGTACAAAATTTATTTTGACCCCTTTCCATAAACATATTAAACGTAGTCATATAATACATTTAATAATCGTATATATGTTTGTATTTAGGACCTTAAAACCTTTAATTGATTATATTATATTTATATTTATTCATATAAATGTTAAAACTCTATGTTTACACGAAATTGTTAAAACATGCAAATACGACTTCTTTATATCTTTTTGTTTTGGTGTATATACACTTATCCAGAATTTTTCCTTCAGAAGAAGAGAGAACAAAATTAGTAAAAGAGCAAATGTGGACAACAATAAGTGAAAGCAACCCGGGAAATTGCAACCATAGAGGAATTATGGTCCCCTGAAGTTCGCTAGAAATTGGATTATCTTCACACACAGCGAATAAATCCAATAGTAGAATATTCACAAAAACCGTCATTCGTTGTTGTCCTTGAGCAGCAATCCTCATTTATAAGCTGGGAAGTGGACAACTTCGATAGGTACGTTTGTGAGATCAGATTCCCACCTTGGGCTGTCTTCTGTAGGCTTAAATCTTAATAGTATTCAAGAAGCATAATTCTATTCAAAAAGAGAGAAAAAGCAACAAGAAGAAGAAGAAGCATAGCTCTATTCTTTTTCTTCAGCCCCATTAGACCCATTGAGTTGGTATTTTTAATTGTTGGAAATGTGCTTGATTATAGTTTCTTATACCTACTTTCAGGACCGAAGCATACAAGATTTAGAAGGAATGAATGGCCGTGAACAATGCAAGATTTTACTCTTTTTTTTTTTTATTTTAATAAGTTAATACCAGTTGATTTCCACCACTTGACCATTAGACGGCCAGCACGGCTTCACCTACCCTTGCACTCTACTGCTCTCACACAGTAATAATATTAATAAATTATTTATAAATTTGGAAACCCTCTTTTTTTTTTAGGTTTTACTCACGTGTCTTAAAATATGTGAAAGAGAGTGATTAAACCATTTTTTAAATCTTAAAATACTGTTTCCTTTTATCTTTTATTTAAGCAACACCATGCAACAATCTTTAAATCTATTTATATCTAAGGTATATATAAAATTGAATATATATATATATATATATATATATATATTAATATATAAAAATATGGATGTTGAAAATTTTTCAATTAATAAAAATAGTCATACTTTTTTATTATTTTTCTAAATTTGCATCCTAAATGATTTTTATTATTAATATCAATAAGGTTTATCTAACTTGTAAATATGTAAGAATTTTAATTGCATCAAATGACTTTCATTTGAAAATATTTTTTATAAAATATTAATAAAATTTATCCAATTTATAAATAAAAATCGTATTTGTATTGAACACTTTCATTAAAAAATGTTTTATATTAGTTTTAATAGTATCATATAATTTATAAATCAATAGTATAAAATTTCAAGTATTTATTATTGAAACATTAACTATCTTTTATATATAATTGTCTTTTATTTATAAACAATTAAATTTACATTTTAAAAGCATTTATATTTGACATATAATTGTCCTTTTAAAATAAATATTAATAAATATTCACATGTAATGCATGAAACAATACAGACTAATATATATATATATATATATGTATATGTAAGTATATTAGGTACATATATTTATAGGGTGTTGTGTAATGGTAACACAATTCCGAGGACATCATATATTATGCCCACCATGTTTCAAAATTTTAGATTGAATTCTTCTTCATTATTTTTCTATTTCTTATTTAGAGTATATTCATTTTTACCATTTACTTGTATCATATCCAATTAATAAATAGTTAAACTCATATTTATATAATAATTATTAAAATTACTTGAAAAAGTAATGAAAATTAGTTACGGAGTAGTAGAAACTCAAATTCCCTATTATCTACTCTGCTATAAAAAGCATAAAGCATTTGAGGAGCAGCGACTAGTGTGGAACCTTGTGAGGACTACAAAATAATTTTGGACATGATAGAAGGGTGATTTTGTAATATCACATAAAATTCATAAATGGGTGTTGACATAAGCTCCACAAACTAGTGTATCGTGCGGACACTTTGGCACGCCTTAGGCGACCTTAAGCGCCCCTCACAAACCGATGCTTATCTAAGTCAGCTTAGGAACCCTTTTTCCGCACCAAAGAATGGAACCAACGAGAAATATGCAACATAAATGAGAATGAAGTGTCAGGCAGTGAGTATTGTTTATTCACGGTATGAACATGTACAACAAAAACCTCTTTACAATCTATGCATACCCATGGCTAAGGGGGAAAAGCCCCCGTACACCACACAAACCCCTCTACATGGCTTGGGAAAACCCCTTTTACAGCCACCAAGGTTCCCCCAATGATTGGAGAGCCTTGAATTCAAATTTGAATGCCCTTAGCGGTTTTTAAGGGTCTTGGGGGTGTTGGAAGAGCTTCTTAACCGTTGATAATGACGAAGTCAATGTGATGGCGATTTTTACCTAAGTCTTTTAGTTTTTAATTTTTATTAGGGTAAAATATTCTCAACTTTTTAATTTTAATCGAAATTTTAAGTAGGTCCATTAGTTTTTAATATAGAAATCTTATTTTAAAAAAAATATTTTTCGTAGAATACATAAATCTAGTTATTAGTCAATTGTTAGTATTTTTATTAATTTGATAACGTGACAACATTAAAATGATAATTTTACTTTTTATTAATTTAAACAATTATTATTATATAATTTTTATTAATTTAAAAAAAGAACATCGGTTAGTGCTCCCTAAGGGAAGGGCCTGGTGGGGAGTACCAATCATGCTCATTTTTTTATTTTTTTATAAAAATATAATAATAATTTTTTAGATTAATAAAAAAAATATTTTTCTTTTCATCATCTCTGTTAATGATGTTTACACTTTTAAAACGAAGTGTTGATTTCAAAAACTAATGAACTTGCTTAGAATTTCAATTAAAACTTAAAAGTGTGAGAGTATTTTATCCTTATTATTATTATTGTTATAAAA
The DNA here is from genome assembly GCF_053813885.1 of Theobroma cacao. NCBI lineage: Eukaryota > Viridiplantae > Streptophyta > Magnoliopsida > Malvales > Malvaceae > Theobroma > Theobroma cacao. The sequence continues at coordinate 33,959,150 of NC_142647.1, read as the reverse complement.
TTTGAGATATATAGATGATGACTTTGTATTATTACTCTTTAATCACCTCTAATACAAAATTAAAATGTTATTTTGTATAATATATAATTACAAATTTAAACTTTTTTTAAAAATAATATTAATTATTGATAATTTAAATATTAATATTTTATATATAATTTAATAATTAATATATTAAAATATTAATATTTTATTTATAATTTAAATGTTATTATGGTTCAAATATTAATAATTTTAATTAATTTTTAAAATTTAAATATTATTTTTTATAATATATAAAATATAATTTTTTAAACTTATAAATGATATTTTAGTTTTTATAATTTTTTGAGACTATTTTTTAATTAAGAAATAGCTAATACCATGGGGATGTTAGTATTAGCTATTCCTTAATTTTAACTTATTTTGAAAAATAATCACTCTATTTCTTAAAACATGTAAGAACCAAACAATTTTTTCTCTGTTTTGCGAGTACTTTTAGGTAGGCATGACCTGAGTAATAGGAAAAATTGCAAATTGCTAATTGCCATTTGCCAACCATGGAATGGTACTATTTCTTGTGCTTGAAAAAAGAAAAAAGAAAAGGTAAAACAGCAAAAAACTCAACCAAGGGCAAAATAGTCAAGACGATCTTAGGCATGGTGGCATCGTAGTTTCCCACAAATCTGATGTTATGCACAAAACAAAAAGGCAAAAGTACAAACTTTTTTCCTTCACATATGGACTTGGGAGAGAGAAACGAAGCGAACTAAAACAACCAGGACTGGAGTAGTAATATTATTATAATAATTATTTTTTTATTTATTTTTATAGCCCAGGAGGGGAGGGTTTGTTTTCGTAATATACCCTCTTTCCTCGCTGTTTCACCCCCGAGTCTTCAACAAACACAAGCCCCCAGGCCGCAACTCTCTTTCTTCTCCTCTCGCATTTTTTTCTTTCTGGTCATTTTCTTACTTCACTGTTTTGAGTCAGAGAAATGGCAGAGGAGAAGAAGGCCCAAGCTGCTGGTGTCTGGCCAAAGGTTAAGCCTTTTGTCAATGGAGGTGCCTCTGGTATGCTTGCCACCTGTGTCATCCAACCCATCGACATGATCAAGGTTTTCATACATCTTTACTTTCATATCTCCCTGTATTTCTGTTAGATCACTTCTTTGTTTTTCCTTTTAGTGTTAAAAGGATGCTACTTTTAAACCCAAAGATGGGGGTTTTAGATCTGGGGTTTGCTCGGATTTCTTTCGGAGTATTTGTCTATTTTTGTTGTGTCATTTCGGCTAATGGTCCTTTGTTGTTTTGGTTTGGTGTAGGTGAGAATCCAACTGGGCCAGGGATCGGCAGCAACTGTCACCAAGAACATGCTTAGAGAGGAGGGTGTTGGTGCCTTTTACAAGGTTCTGTTCTACAACTTCATTCAAGTTTTGATTTTTTTTTCCTTTTTGAGTCATATGTATGGCTGATCTACTTTTTCAGGTATTAGATTTTGCTATCGACTTGTGAGATCTGTGTTAGAAGCTGGATCTTTTATTTGTAGTTCGTTTAACATGGCATACCAACGAGGATGTTCGAAGTTTCGAGTTTCTGTACATTTTTATTCTATGTTGTATATGACATTATGTAGCGATTTTGGTTGCCAAATTATTGGAATTCAATGCTGTTTCATGGGATTAGATGTGCTTCTTGATTTGTTAATACTTTATAGCATATAAAAGATGATATTGACAACAATTCATGCTTTCATTGTAGTCCGATTATCTGGAGGCTAGACTTTATACAACTTAAAACTGCAATTTGGTCATTGGTGGTTATACATAGAGATAGTGACATTATCTTGCTGAATTCGTACTTCCTATTTTCACAATTCGATAATTTGGTTAGATGTTCTCAGTTGCATTCAGAAAATATTTCTATTGTCCATGAGCCTAAGTTGTATTATTTTGGACAGGGGCTATCAGCTGGATTGCTCAGGCAAGCTACATACACTACTGCTCGACTTGGATCATTCAAGTGAGTGTCTAGTGTCTGCATATGGGATAGGATGTAAATGGTTGTGTGGCTTTCATTATACTCTTCAAGATACTTCCATTTTTGTTCTAATAATTAATAGTTTTGAGTCTGAAGTGTAAATTTCATTTTTGAACCTTATTAACATTTGATTTTGTTTTTATTGTCTCTTTCTGACATAGTTTGCTTCTGAGACTAAGTTTGAATTATCCATTCGGGTTCTGATTTAGATGTTGATTTATTTCCATTTTTTTTGTATAGAATGTTGACAAACAAAGCAATTGAAGCCAATGATGGGAAGCCCCTACCACTGTATCAGAAGGCTTTGTGTGGTCTGACTGCTGGTGCTATTGGAGCCTGTGTTGGCAGCCCAGCTGATTTGGCACTTATCCGTATGCAGGCTGATGCCACTTTGCCTGCTGCTCAGCGCCGAAATTACTCGAATGCATTCCATGCTCTCTATCGTATTGTTGCTGATGAAGGGGTTTTGGCACTTTGGAAAGGTGCAGGCCCTACCGTAGTTAGAGCCATGGCATTGAACATGGGAATGCTTGCCTCTTATGATCAAAGTGTTGAGTTTTTCAAGGATTCCCTTGGCTTAGGAGAAGCTGCTACAGTGCTAGGTAATAGTCTTTCTAAGTAGCATATGGATGTTTTAACCATTTTAAAGTCTTTCATTAACTATCATCGCAAAAGAAAAAGGACTACTTTATGTTCTAAATTTGTTAAGTCAGCTTAACTTATCCCTAAGTTCCCTAACTGATACTTTGTTGGTATAGGCAAATAGCAGAAGTCATTTGTTAGAAGTTATTGGTAACATTAGGAAAGATTGTTGAAACATGTAGCGTTGTTGGACTACCTAATGATAATTGGAGTTTATATTTTACTTGTTGTGATTAAGCACATCCCTTTTCAATGCCATGTGCATGAAAGATTGGTCTGAACATAATAATTTATCCCAACAACCACCAGGTTTTAATACTTCATTTCATAAAAATTTCCTTCAAGTGAATGACTTGTTTTATTTTCCTTATTATTGCAAATGTTGGATGAAAAATTTTTAACATATGCATTATGATGTCATATCTTTTTCTTTCACTTCTGTATATATATTACATATGTGCTAATTCGGAGTTGTTTGTGTGAAGGTATGTATATTATCTATGTGAGCATTGCCATCATGGACTTAATAATAAAGAAATAGTGTACTGACTAGGTTTTATGAGAAAGATAGGCTATGAGAGGACATTTTAACCCATGACTTTGATGAAGACACTTAGCTAAGGAGGGTTAATAAATACTAGTTCTATGCAAACCCACTATGTGGGTGAAATTGATAAATAACTTGATTATTTAGATAAATATTAAGAGAAGAACAGAAAATAAAAGAATTTGTAGTTATCTTAATATGTAGAAGAGAGAAGTGGGAAACTGCATGTTGAGATTTTTAGAATAGAGAAAAAGTAGGCACAGAAGTGGGTTTAAAGATATGAACTCCACCGCTACTTTCTAGGAAAAGTAAATAACTAATATGGCCTTATTAATACATATATTTAATTGTATGATTTCGTTTTTTTGTCAATTTAGCAACTGAGTTGGTGTCACTTGACTCGTGACATCAATCTCGTCAAGTACTTTATTAATAGTATAGATGTAAGCAAAAGTTAAATAAGCACAACAAATTAGGTTTTCTTGTTTAACTAATTTATGGTTGCTAGTGCACTCAACAAAGACTTAGGCTAATAGAGTAATACCTAAAGATGAGAAGCCTTGGGGTTTTTTGATAGCAAATGTAAGTATTGTGAAAGGAGATCTTAATGAAAAGAAACTAAGGATTAGTTTTAATCTTAAGAGGGAGAAATTTTACTTTTTTGATCTTTGGGTTTGTTTGTCTTTTCTGAAGCTGTTTTTATATTTTACATTTGTTTATTTTATTAATATTATTTTTTGGGGGTGAGCATGGTCAGTCAGGGAGGAGAAGGCTTGAACACTGACCCTCCTTCTTGGAGGGGAGTTATGTTTACTAATTATGCTATGCCTTGGCCATGAGGCCTTTATTTTTTGAGTAAGTTTGTTTGAAACAACCCTTTTTACAGTTTCAAAGATACATGCAGAGATTGTAGCAGGAATATTTTGTCTCCTTGCATTTTATTGTTTGTTAATTAGAGAACTGGTTTCTCCTACCTCATTTATATTTTTAATTGGTTGGTTGGGCTTATCTAGTGCTGGTCCTGATTTTGGAGGTGGCATTGTTATTTGACTAAATCTCGTTCTCCATGGCTGCCTTGATGTCCTTTTAGGTAAAATATTTGGCCTAATCTGCTTTCAGGATAGATTTTGATGCTTTTTCCAATTCTTAAAAAGACAGCAGTGTTGATAGGCATGCATTGCTAATTGTAAAACTTGTGAACTGCCTTTTGAATTCAGCAAAGATATGCCTTTGATCTCTTTTCCCACCTCTAGTAATGGTCCTTTTCTTTGTCTCAGGTGCAAGTACCGTTTCAGGATTTTTCGCTTCAGCTTGCAGTTTACCTTTTGATTATGTCAAAACACAAATTCAGAAAATGCAACCTGATGCTGAGGGAAAGTATCCATACAGTGGCTCTTTGGACTGTACCATGAAAACCTTCAAGTCTGGAGGACCATTCAAATTTTACACAGGATTCCCCGTATATTGTGTTAGAATTGCTCCACATGTCATGGTATTTACTCTATTCTTTCTGCATATTTGATTGTCCACTTAAACTGTAAAGTGAAAGCTTAGTGAAGAGTTTTTAATTATCACTGATGACTGGATGTTCTCTTATGCAGATGACTTGGATATTCCTCAACCAGATTCAGAAGGCACAGAAAAGCATAGGGTTGTAGAGTTCTCAGAGATGGGAATTATTGTTGGAGTCCATGAATTAAATAAAATCTTTATTTTTGGTTTTGTTGTATTCTTTTTTGCTAGTTCTGGCAAATTCCACACATCCTCAAAGTCAAACCATTTTGTTTACAAATTTTGAAGTGCATTTGAAGTAGGATCTTCAAAGTTATCTTTAGTTTGTCCTAGTAAAGTTTAGGGTGTGGCCGAAACCGGAGTCAACAAGTACCAATTGAAACCGAGAGTTACTGATTTGGGAGTTCACAAGGAACAAATACTTCTTAAGTAAAATAAATGTACTCTATAAACAGGTATTGGGGATTCTTCCTGATTGATAACCAAGTTCAATGCATTGAATCTTTATACTATGCATCTTTTCCATTTTTTATTTGTTTGGAGTTTCATGACAAATGCTGGTATCCCAGCAGCATCTTAGCTTTAGCTTCTCCAATTGTGTATTTATTTGTTCAGCTGTCTTGTGAGCTCTCTGCTTTATTATTTGGAGTGCATGAATTGTCTTCTCAGGAGTTGTATGATCAGAGTTTCATTACTATTTATCACGCAGGGAGTGATGGCATTGCCAGGCACTTCGTTAATTATAAAAGAATTTCATGTTTCGCCAAGTGCGAGGGAATCATGGATGTCTTTAGCGCACTTTCGAGTATTGACAACCTCAGCAGTTTAACAGATTTGATCAGTGTGATCGTGTTATAACCTTTCATAATGATTTATCGACTAAATGTTCAAAATTTTTTTTTTCGAATAGTATCAAATTTATTTATCATCAAGGGAAAGGAACCCCTCCACCATTACACACAAACAGAAGGCCAGAAAGCTTTGATTCGTATATCAGTCCATTTTCTCTCATATATCTTTCCAAAACCTCCTCCAAAGGTCACAGAGAAACGTCCCCTGTACACACCGAAAACCAAAAAGGCAAAACCCCCAAAGAGAGCCACTGCATTCACAAGGTAAGTTCTCCCTTCTCCATATCGATGAGTGCTCTAGCAATACATAAGAAAAGTTCTCCCGAGGATAATAAGAACCCGTTTATCCTCTTCTATATCTAGTACTATGAAACCCTCCGGGAAGATAAGTTTATCCACATTTACAAGCACATCTTCCACTATACCTCTCGGACATATGAGGGTTCTATATGCCAATTGTAGAGTCACAGTAGTGGGCTTAATCTCTCCTAAACCCAACTTGTTGTAGATAGGCAAAAGCATCAAATTAATACTTGCCCCATGATAATTTTATTTTATAGAATTATTTTTATCACAATTTGTTCTTAAAAGCTAGTTAAGTTCTTGAGTTGAGATTAGGATTTAGTTATTTTTAGTTATTTTTTTAATTAGTTTATTTTTATTACTTTATATTATTTTATGTTTATTTACCTTAGTTTGGTTATTATTTATTACTTTTATGTTTTTTGTAGGACTATAAATGTCATGATCCAAATCGAGGAGCCGTGACTGATGCACGAGCCTAGCAACCAAAGCTCATGAGACTCGAGCAAGCCTCAGAAATTCGGATCAAAGTAGAACATATAACATATAGCCAAGGGTTTTCCACAATAATATATTCATAATATAATTCAAATTCAAATACGTATAAGTTGCCTCTTGGCACATAGTTTATACATCAGCATCTTAACAATTTTCATAAGGCCCTACATTAGCCATCAAAGTAGGTTTGTACTTTACAACCCTTAGACAAATTTAAATGGCAATATCGTGCCTACATACATCAAAACTAAACCTAAAATCCATAGGCGAAAGCTAATACATCACAGACTCAATGAAGTGGACCCATCAAATGGGAGACCTATCAGATGCTAGAACTGGTCTGTCAAAGGACAAGCTTCTCCATGCACTGTCCAATGGCCTATTTATCTTAACAAGGTACAACAAATGGGTGAGTCACCGAATACTCAATGACGGGTGCAGATAAATCAAATATGTTAATGTTGATAAATGTAAACATATATATTGCATTTTCAATGTAATAAATTATTCTAACTAACATCTCTAATATTATGGGTATGCCATTCATCGCTAGAATATTCCATAATCTCACAAATCACACATGTCACAATATCTCCACAAATAGTACATATTGTGTTAGGCTTACCCTCAAAGCCATTACAAAGTTACTCTTCATAGGCATACCTTAGTTACCAAAGTGTCATATAAAATTAAAATTAATCTCTTCCTATCTAAGGCTATGTCATATCACTCATAATTGAAATCATAATCATAAAGTGGTCCTCCCTAGACATTATCAAATCATGCACGGTGGCCAATCGATGAAGTCAAATCACGCTCAGGGTTAAAGCCGCTGGTGGAGAATGAAATCATGTATGATGCCTAAGCAACAAGCGGAGCGTCAAATCACGTGCATGCCGAAGCAACAGGAGGAGAATCAAAGTCATCATATGGGGTATTCTTAACGGATAGCATCACAGCACTACAAAAGGGATTAAACCACCATTCCTACTTACCACCATCCCTGTAGCCATAAAACAAAGTCATAGGGAATAGGACTCCACTCAACCTCAAATCAAATCAACATCCAAAATTCTCATCATTGAACGGAGCACAATTCCACAAATAAGGCCATCATGCTTTTGATACCACATATGTACCATTTTATTTAGTATTTAATGTTTCTTTTCATTAATTATTGATTTTTTCTTATTAATTTTGTAGGTACCAAAAAAAATTCAATGTCGCGGCGCAAGAAGGAGAGTGTCGTGACACCTTGGAAATTAGACAACATGAAATTGTAAAGGTATGAGCACTACATCACCCGAGCAATGGCACTACAGTGCCTCAAGTTTGGCATCATGCACAATTTAGCGTCGCGGCGTAAGAGAGAAAATGTCTTAGCTATTGTTGATTTTGCACACGCAAGTATACCCATCGAGCAAGTAATATATATAGTAAGTCTAGCTTATTGTTCCCACAAGGATTTATTTCTAAAGTTTCACTAAGTACTAAAATTGTAGAACAAATTAATCTTATTTAAGCAATTCAAAAATTAAAAAGCTAAATTAAAGATGAAATTACAATTAACACTAAATAAACCATCAAAAATTAAATATGTTGAGAAAAATAGTAGATTAAAGACTTAGAATCCACCTTTTTTGATACTAGCTTTTCTTGTTATTTATCTTTTTTGGGTAGTTTTACTAACCTAGAATCCAAAGCTATGGACAAGTCTCCATCGAGATGCTTGTACGTACACCTAACTTAATTAGTTGACTATATGTATATAGGAATTAATCAAATTAAGTTCATTAAGCAATTGTCCTAATTTGGCTATGTGTGGCAATTGGCGTATGTCTATCCAAATCGCGAATCAAATCACCTAAATGACATGAACATACACTATTTAAATCTTAGTCCGACCTAAAATCTCTTTGTCGAGTTTCATTTAGATTCACAAATCAATTAATTGTTGATTAGGCTATTAAAGGCATTAAGAATAGATTTGAATAAGTAAAACGATACCCATTCATGATAAATAGTAGAAAAACAAGTATTCAGACTACATGTTGAAATCCACCATATTCCTAGATAAGCAAATTAGTTCATAATATCTAAAAAAAAAAATCCAAAGAAATTTAGTCATGAATTCAAAACAAGAAAATAAGAATAAAACAAAAGGACAGAAATGAACTAATGTCAAAGCTTGGTTGATCGTGAATCTCTCTCAATTGCTCTTGAATTCTTGATTGATTCGTAGCTCCAATTCTCCAAAAAAGCTGTTGCCGTCTCACTCTTTGAATGCTCTCCAAAGGCTTTTAAATATATACAAGATGCCCTACTTTCCAATTTCTTGTCAGAATTTTTAATTTTGGAAAACAGGGTGGTGCCACGGTGCCATGACAAGCTTTGGTATCATCGTGATGCTCCTTTTTTGGCACCGCAACTCCGTGCTCTCCGCCAATTGTATGATGCACCCTTCCAGCTCAGCACTGCAGCCATGGTTCCCCCAACACTGTGGTGGTAGATTCTTCAGCACCGTGGCCATGAGTAACTCAAAGCCACAGCCTTTGTCACCATGCTGCCTTAGTGTAGAACTGCATTTGTCTATCAAATTTGAATGTGATTTTCACTTCAATCTAGTACGAACTGGGTAAAGTGGAAAACATGAAACTTGCAGCCTATTCTCTTAGGTTTCCAATGAATTAAAAATTACATAAATTGGACTTCTGTAACATAAGTTAGCTTTAAATTACTGCAACATGTATGAGTGACACCTTCACCATACTTGTACTATTTTGACTCAATTTCACCTTGCTCATTACATATCCTACACATAACCATGAGAGAAATTGACATCAATTTTTCTTAAACTAAATTAAAACAAAATAAAGTAAATTAATCTAAAATAACTTAATTTAACTATTCAACATGTAATCTAACTTACATTAGAAAACAACTAAAATGCTAAAATTCGAACCTAAAATGCAAAGGTCTAGCTATTAAAGCCCGAAAAATGTGTTAAAAATAACTCTATATAATAGAGTTATCACACCCCCAAACTTAAGATTTTGCTAGTCCTTGAGCAAAATAAAAAAAAATGCAATAACTTAAACATGAAAACATTTAACTAGAGTTCAATTGCAGCATTTCATTAATTGCCTTTAATATCCTCAAAAGTTCCTCCATATTCATAACTGTAATCCACATACAAATATTATTCAAGTTCACATCTCAATTAAAATGCAAGCTTATTGTTAAGTGAATTTCAATGTGCATGTGATCTTTTCACCGAGACATTATACAATTCATATAAGTTTATATTCATGCAAAATTCAAATTAGTAATTAAATTCCATAAGTTTGCTTCTCATATCTCTCTCCACTAATGTAGACTAACACTAAATCAAGGATCAATAGGACTTCAATTAGCTTGTAATGTATGGTTAAGGTCAAAGTGAGATATGAGACAATATGGCTTAAATCATCTTAAGCACATAATTACTCTAGGACCTATTAAGAGCTTTATTTTCCTTCACCTAATATACCTCTTTTCATCAAGAATTTTCTTTTATTCATGTCTTCATCCTTTCTTCTTTCTTTCCCTTTTTCTTTTTCTCAATTTCACACCCCAAACTTATTTCTTTCATTGGGTAGTGAGATGAATAAAATCACATTTTGAACTTGTCTCCATTTTTTATCTTTACTACCTTTTTCACTATTTAGCTCAAAAAATTCCTAAATTGACTTATGTACTTAGGATTGAAGGGTGCAAAAATTATGGAAAAATCTATAAAAAGGTCTAGGCTGAAAATTAAGTGTTAAAACAAAGAAAAAGTGTTGTTTGGCTTAAAGGGGAAACTAAGGATAAATTTTGTAAAGGAGGGCTAAAAAGGCTTAATCGGTCTAAAAATGGCCTAAATCATTTCCTTAACTAAGTATAGTCTAAGATTTTGCCTCGAGAGAGAATCAAACAAATTCTAGAATTTAATACATAATTGAAAATTCTCACATTCACATAAACTTTCTCTAAATTCATATAATGAATCTAAGCGAAAGAAAAGGTGTCGTTTGGCTCAAAGGGGAAATTTGTTGCGATCGAATTAAGTCTTGCTACCATTCCCGTGAGTTCTTTTCTTGGGTGCCATTCTGCTCACACAAATAGAAAATACTACCTCCTAAAACAAGCCACCACAGTCCAAGTAAATGACCCATTCAATGATATATTATTATTTGAAAACACAAACTACACCACCCACAAGTTCTATGCCCATTCAAATATTGATAGTCATCATTCATCCTCTTCAAAAAATGAAATTTAGCACAAATTCATGAAAAATAAAGAAAATCCAACACATCTAGTTTACTTTAGCACAAATTCACATAATCCGTTCACCAATTAACTTTATATGTTTTAAAATATTCTTAACTAACAAATCTAAAAAAATAATTAAAGAAATTGACTTACTTGAGTGAAAAATGAAGAAATTGGAGAATGAATCGAAGAACACGTTTACTTGTCACAAAGAAGTGAGAAAATGCAAAAAATTGTCAATGGGTGAGATGTGGGTGGAAGGGAGAGGAACAGTTCTAAAGGTTAGAGAGAGAAAGGAACCTAAAATATGAAGAGAGGGTGAGAGAAAGGAAAAAATCGAGGCTTTTAAAGAAAAACCCTATGACACAGTGCCACGGTGCTCCTTTTTTGGCATCGCGATGCTCTAGCCCCGATCTAATGTATGGGTTAGGTTAGGCATTCAATGACACAGAGTTGAGTTTGTAGCACACGATGACCTCCTCTCGAGTTTTTGTACAAGAGAGGGCCTGATGCACCATGCCGCAACACTGAGTTCCATGCCATCGCGACATCCATTTTTTTTTTCTTTTGAATTTACTTACCTCATGAAAGTCCCATACCTACAACAATCAAATAAATAAAAATCAATTAACGGGGAAAGAAATATAAAATTGACAAATTAAAATTTGAAATTAACTAGAATTAAATGTTGGCTCCATAGTTTTTGATGATAATAAAACATTCCCACTCTTTTATGTCTAACTATACTACTTGAGTGTACAGGATGAAAATGTATGTCAATAATAAATTAATCACTGAAAAGCAAATATCAAAACTCATAAGAATAAGGAGCTACAATTGGGCCATAAAACAGAAGCCTTTTAGTCAGATAACTAATGGAGTTAGTTAACTAAAATTCAAAAATGAAGTTGGTCGGTCCAGAAACAGAAAAGACTTAGTCGACCAAGAAATAGGGTTAGTCGACTAAGTGCTTACTACTTGAAACTTCAATAAGAAAATAGAGAAGACTTATTCTACCAAGAAGCATGGTTAGTCGACTAAGTGCTCATTGCCAGAAACTAGGATTAGAAGACAAAAAAGACTTAGTTGACTAAGAAGTATGTTAGTCAACTAAGAGCACACTGTTTGAAAATTTGAATTTGAATGCTAGAAGACAAAGTAACAGCTAGAATTGACTCCAAACTATTTCCCAATGGTCAAAAACTATCAGACATCTATTAGAGTTGGTTTTCGAGTATATAAGGCACTCCCAATGGCTAAGAACAAGATCAGATGCTTCCAAGATAAAAAAAAGCTCAAAAATAGAAAAAACTCTCTCCATACTTTCTGCACTTCACTCCAATCCTTGTAATAGAGTTAAGCACTTCATCTTGTACCATTCAGTTAGGTTAGTGATCATAGGTACTTCTTTATTTCTATTCTCCTTGATTACTTAGAGTATGCTAGTCACTCTAAGGGGATTGATCGAGCTTGGGTTAGCTTGATTGGTTGTATAGGTTCCAACTCAATCTAGGAAAAGTTAGTTTTGGATTTTGGTTGATCCTAGAAAAAACCATTGTTAAAGGTTGTGGCTGATCCTATGAAAAGCCATTGTAAAAGCTTGGTGGAAGCTTGGAAATTTCACTATTTATAGTGATTTGGTTTGAAAAATCCTTGATTGGAAGATCAAGATAGTGGATGTAAGTCTTTGACTGAACCACTATAAATCTTTGTGCAATGTCTGCTCTGTTTTAGTTTTCATTTCATTTTTCTTTAAATCATTCTTTCATTGCAATTAACTTCTCATCTTGACCTTTAACTTGCCCCAATTTGAAGTCAATTTTAGTAACATTCAAAAAGCGCTATTCACCCCTCTCTAGCTCACTTATTTGGGACCAACAAGTGGTATCAGAGCATAACCCCTATTCTTAAGGTCTAACACCCTTTGGGAAGATCCAAATGGCTCTTCAAAAATTTGTAGTTACTGAGGGACAATCCATAAACAGACCGCCTCTGTTTGATGGATCAAACTACCCATATTGGAGCTCTAGAATGTTAATATACATAAGGGCAATAAACTATGAAATGTGGAATGCCATCACTGATGGACCCTTCATCCCCTTGACCATAAATGTTGTGACTAATGAAATGATTCCTAAGCCAAGATCTGAATGGATTGAAGCTAAAACAAAAAAAGTTCAAACAAACTTTAAGGCAATAAACACTTTACATTGTGCTTTAACTCTTACTAAGTTTAACAAAGTGTCAAGTTATACCACTACCAAACAAGTGTGGGACAAACTTAGAATTATCCATGAAAGGACTTCACAAGTCAAGGAGTCCAAAATAGCTCTTTTAAACCGACAATTATGAAATGTTCAAAATGGAACTTGGTGAAGATATCACTAGCATGCTTGATAGGTTGACTAACATCACCAATAAACTCAATCAATTAGGTAAGCCAATCCTTGAACATGAATTAGTGAAAAGACTTCTTAGAAGCCTACCGAAAACTTGAAAGCCAAAAATGACTGCCATTAGAGAAGCTAAAGTTTTAAATGTCATCACTCTTGATGAAATATGTGAGTCTCTTCTCACTCATGAGCTGGAACTTAAAGAAGAAGAAAAAAAAGACAAAATAGAAGCAAAAGAAAGAAAGAAAAGCATTGCCTTAAAAATAATCACTTTTGAAGAAGAATTGGATAATCTGTCATGTGATGATGATGAAGAATTAGCCATGGTAGGAAGAAGATTTAGAAAACTTATGGGACAATGAGATAAGATGCTAGCTAAGAAGGGGTACAGAAGATATCAAAGTTCTTCATGAAAAATCAGAAATAATAATGAATCCAATAAGAAGGAGGATGTAATATGTTATGAGTGCAAGAAACCTTGACACTTCTGATCAGAATGCCCTCTACTAAAAGAAAAAACTCTCAAGAAAAATAGAAAAACAAAGAAGGCTATGGTGGCTGCAACCTGATTTGATTATGATGTTTCAAGTTTAGATGTTGAAAAAGAGAAAGTGGAAGAAAGAGCTAACCTATGTTTGATGGCTAGAGATGATGAATCTGAGGTGTCTTCTACTCCTTGTGATATTTTAATAGATGAAATTCAGGAAGAATATGAATGCCCCTATGATGAGTTTGAAAAGTTGGCATTAAAATATAAGGTTTAAAAAGAAAAACTACATCTCTTGAACATGATTTGGAAAAGATAAGACATGAGTTCAACTCTATTTTTGAACAAAGAAATTTTCTTCAAACTGAATTAGAACATGCAAAAATAGATTTTGAAGTTCTGAAATTGGAATTGGATAACAAAACTGAAGCTTTACAAAAAGCAATTGATGAAAATACTGCTCTTAAGAGTTTGAGAAAAGAAACATCAAGAAGAAACACATACTTTAAGAAAAATTCTGATAATTTCTCATCTAGATGTTGTGTTTGTGATAAACTTGGTCATCTATTTTATGATTGTTATAGAAGAAGAAGCCCACAGAAAACAAAAAAGATTTAAGTTCCAAAAGGATCTTATGTAGCAACTAACCTTCAAGGACCTATCAAGGTATGGGTACTTGTTAAAAAAAAACTGAAAATCTATTTTGCAGGTTGAGCCAAACTGAGAAGATATATGTTCAAGAGCTCAACTAAAGGAAAAGCAACCATGGTACGTGGATAGTGACTGCTTAAGACACATGACTGGAAAAGAAATGTTGTTTACTCAGCTGGACAAGAAAAAGAGAGGTTTTGTATCTTTTGAAGATGATTCAAAAGGTAGAATTTATGGTATAGGAACTATTGGTAAGAATTCTCATGCTCAAATTAGTCATGTGTTGCTTGTTAAAGGTTTGAAACAGAATTTATTAAGTATTAGTAAATTGTGTGATAAAGGCTTTAAGGTATGTTTTGATTCATATAAATGTGAAGTGATAGACATTAGTACCAACAAAATTTCATTCATAGGAAAAAGAATCAAGAATATGTATGTTATATTTCTTGAAGATCTTGAGCTTAATTATGAAACATGTCTTATGTCAAATGATGGAAATGATAGTTAGTTATGGCATAGAAGACTTGGACATGTAAGCACGCATACCATCTCAAAATTGATGACCAAAAATCTGGTTATTGAATTTCCTGAACTTAAATTTGAGAATGATCATATTATGATGCTTGTCAACTAGGTAAACAAGTTAGAACATCCTTCAAAACCAAGAAGATTATTTCAACCTCTAGACCTCTTGAATTGCATATTGATTTATTTGGTCCAATCAACATAACTAGTCTAAGAGGCAAATCATATGGTTTTGTGATAGTTGATAACTACCCTAGGTACGCTTGGGTCTACTTCCTTGCTCATAAAAATGATGCATTAATTGCATTTGCAAATCATTGCAAGAGGGTTCAGAATGAAAAAAAGACTTGTCATTGTTAGTATTAGAAGTGATCATGGATGTGAGTTTGAAGGAGATGATTTTGAAAATTTTTGTAATGAAAAAGGGTTAGATCACAACTTTTCTACACCTAGAACACCTCAACAAATTGGGGTTGTAGAAAGGAAGAATCAAACTTTAAAAGAAATGGCTAGAACCATGCTTTGTGAAAACGATCTACCAAAGTACTTTTAGGCAGAAGTTGTCAACACAACAGCCTACATTCTTAATAGAGTCTCAATAAGGGCCATGATATCAAAAACCCCCTATGAATTGTACAAAGGTAGAAAACTAAATATTTCTCACTTTAGAAGTTTTGGCTGCAAATGCTTTGTATTGAACAACGGAAAACTTTATCTTGGAAAGTTTAATGCTAAGAGTGATGAGGCAATATTTCTAGGGTATGCATTGAGCTTAAAAGCTTATAGAGTTTTTAACAAAAGAACTTTAACAATTGAAGAGTCCATCCATGTAGTTTTTGATGAATCTAATGCCTTGCAAAAGGAAATTTTGTTGATGAAAATGATGCAGAGGACTTTGAAAGACAAATGGAAGATATGAGCTTAGAAAACACGAAAAACAGTGAAGAAAAGTCCTTTGGAAGAGAAGCAAAACCTCCACCCTTAGAAAATCTACAAAGAACTAAAAGTCAACACAATGACCTTCCAAAAAGCTGGAAATATTCTAAAGATCACCCACAAAAGCAAATTATTAGTGATTCTTTAGAAAGAGTTAAAACCAAAAGAGGAATTAGAGAAGCATGTGAATTCTTAACCTTTATCTCACAAATCGAGCCTAAAAGCTTTAAAGAGGCAGAAAAAGAAGAAACCTGGATATTAGCCATGCAAGAAGAACTTGAACAATTTCAAAGAAATCGAGTATGGACACTGGTTTATAGGCCATTCAATCACCCAATTGTTGGCACAAAGTGGGTGTTCAGAAACAAGGTAGATGAGCAAGGTAATGTTATTAGAAAAAAAGCTAGGCTAGTGGCTTAAGGATATAACCAAGAAGAAGGCATTGACTATGATGAAACATTTGCTCCTGCTGCTAGGATAGAAGCCATAAGATTATTGCTTGCATTTGCATGTTTCATGAACTTCAAATTATTTCAAATGGATGTGAAAAGTGCATTTTTAAATGGTCTCATTCAAGAAGAAGTCTATGTCAAACAACTCCCCAGATTTGAGGACTTTGAAAAGCCTGATTATGTATTCAAACTACATGAAACCTTATATGGATTAAAACAATCTCCAAGAGCTTGGTATGAAAGACTCTCAAAGTTCTTAGTTGAGAAAGGATATGTGAGAAGAAGTATTAACGCAACACTATTCATTAAGAAATACTTGAATGACTTGATTATTGTTCAAATTTATGTGGATGATATTGTATTTGGTGCGACTAATGAAGCTTTTTGTAAGAACTTTGTTGAAGAAATGCAGGGTGAATTTTAGATGAGCATGATAGGTGAACTGAAATTCTTTCTTGGTCTTCAAATCAAACAATGCAAAGCTGGCATCTTTATCAATCAAGAAAGATACATTCAAGACATGTTGAAGAGGTTTGATATGCTGAAGTTGAAATCAATTAACACACCAATGAGTCCCTCTACCAAGCCTGATAAAGATGAAAAAGGAAAAAATGTTGATCAAAAGCTTTATAGAGGTATGATTGGATCTTTACTTTAGTTAACTGCTGGCAGACCTGATATTCAATTTAATGTATGCTTGTGTGCAAGGTTTCAATCACAATCTAAAGAGTCACACTTAACTGTTGTAAAAAGAATCTTTAGGTATCTCTTGGACACACAAAACTTAGGATTATGCTATCCTAGAGGAACATTTTTTAGTCTTATTGGATATTCTGATGATGATTTTGCTGGAAGTAAAACTGGTAGAAAAAGCACTAGTGGCACTTGCCAGTTTCTAGAAAACATGCTTGTATCTTGGTCAAGTAAGAAACAAAACTCTATTACACTTTCAACAGCTGAAGTTGAATACATTTCCTTAGGTAGTTGTTGTGCTCAGATTATGTGGATTAAATAATAATTAAAAGATTTTGGAGTAACCATGCATAATGTTCCAATATTCTGTGATAACATAAGTGCCATAAACATCTCAAAGAATCCAGTTCAGCACTTTAGGAAAAAACATATTGAAATTCGACATCACTTTATTCGAGACTATGTGATTAAAAGAGACATTAAGATTGTATTTGTCAACACCTTGCAACAATTGGCTAATATATTTACCAAACCCTTAAATGAGGAAAGATTCTGTGAAATTAGGAGAAATCTAGGAATGGTTAATGTGTTGGTCCCTCCAATATGTGCTAGAGGGGGGGTGAATAGCACAATTTGGCTCTTAACAAAATTGGAAACTAATTTCCAGAACTTAAGAAAACAAAAACAGAGTATAAAATGCACAGCAATTTAGAGTGGTTTTGTGAAACCTCAACCCCTATAGGCTTATAGCGAGGCATAGGCTAATAACCCGAGCTAGGGGTAATTTTGTTATTTCCTCTAATAAGTTCCCAAAAGGAAGTTTGTTGATATTTAAGGTCTAAATAAGCATAAAGACCAAATAAATGATGTATAATGATGAAAACACGAAGAAAACTAGATGTGGCAATAATTTTCGTAATTGGGGCAAAATGGTCATTTTGCACCTCGAGTCAAAATTTTAAGTTTTTGTAAACCCGAGTAGTTTAGATCATTGTGGACCTTGTCCCAGTGTCAAAAGAATAAAAATATTTCACAAAGGATTGGAGAAGAATAAGTTAACTTGCTAAAGGGCATTTTTGTAATTTTCAAGGGAGTTGGATAAGTTTGAGCTGTAAATATCTTCTCCTTCCAGCAACTTCTTCATTCTCTAGCCGCTTCTTCTTCTTCTTCTTCTTCTTCCATCTCACGTTGCTTCCATCCTCCATGGAAGCGTGATATGAAACTTTCACAACTTTCTCTCTTTAGCTCTAATTTTCATACCTTTGTGCCCTTTTGACTAGAACCCTTGTGCTCTTTCACTCTCTCACTTTAAAACCCTCAAAAAGTCCTTGTTCAGCACTTTCTCTCACTAGTTGGAGGTTTTAGAGAGAGAAAAAGAGATTTTTCACATTTTTTTGGAAGCTATTGGAAGAGAATTCAACTACAAAGAAACCTTAAGGTGAGTGATGAACTAGCTTGGTTTTAAGTTGTTGATAATGGCTAGTAATTGGGATTATGAGCTGTTTTATTGTTGAGTTGTTTACTCATTTTTTAGTGTGATTAGAGTAGTGCAAGGAATAGCCATTTGATATAGTTGGAAGCCAATTAGGAATGACTAGAAGAATTTGAATTAGAAACTAGCTTTTGGAGTGATATTAATGTAAATTGGATTGGTTGTGCTGTTGTGTGTGTATAGGTTCCAACAAGGCCTCACTTGCCCATTTGAACCATTAGTGGAGGTTAGAGTCGATTAGAGGTTCAACAATACTGGTGAGTGAACTGCATTTCAAAATCGTTTTGGGAATGTGACTGTTTTGTACAAAGCATTTGAATGATTTTATACAACTTTTTCTTAAAACAAGTGCCTTGGGAACAAGCTTTTGCTAAATGGTTTTATGTTATGATATGTGGTTGTTATGGATTCATGCACTATTGCATTATGATGATATATATATATATATGTTGTGCATGATAGTTGATATTGTGTATGATCATTATAACCGTGTGTGTGCACGATGTGGGGGGATGCACATGCTGGTGATGATGGTGGTGTGGGAAATGGATGATGATAGTGCCCGTGTGCACGATGTGGGGGGATGTACACAATGGCACTGATTGTGCACGATGTGGGGGGATGCACATGATGGCGCCGACTATGTGCACGATGTGGGGGGATGCACATGAGCCGACTGTGATTATGATGATATTGATGTTTATCTATGTATTTATGCATATCTATGCTTATGAAATGAAAGTTCATGAATATGATATATGATTGAAATGCATGTGAAATTTGGCATGATGAATCTTGAGAAATTCCCATTTTCTTGCAAATTGATCTTTATTGCAGCACCAAATGGATTTTTTATGCAAAAGAGGTCCCTTTTTCACTTAGGTGCCCTACTTCTCGCTGCAGTGAGAATGCTTTCTCGTTGCAGCGAGAAACATTCTATTTTGGCAGCAGAAAACTTGCTGCAGCGAAAATAAATCTCGCTGTGACGAGAAACTCTCAAGTTCTACTGCAATATGTTCACTTCAATGAAGATTTTGACCACGTTCCCGTCTGAACTGGGAAAAGTGGTAAACATAAAAGTTATAGCCCTGCCTCTTATATTTCTAATGGTTTAAAAATCAGATCAATTGGATTTTTGTAATTGGAGATATTCCAGAGAAACTAAAACACATGCAAACTAGTACTGATTCTCGCTACAGCGAGAATGAACTTCGCTGTAGCGAGAAACATTCTGTCCTACATGCTACCTTATTCAGTTTTTGACATATTTTTCACCCATTTAAGTTCATGGATTGATCATGGGTTTGTTAAACACTATGAGGGCATTAATCAAGGTTTGAAATGAGGGGTTTTTAGTAAAAAATTAAATCAAGTGCATTGTTTTTTAAACAAGTGCATCATGATTTTCAAATTCTTCCTATCGATTGCTTGTTCCCTTCTTATGTTCACTCACTGAGTTTCGTACTCACGTTTTTAAACTTAATGTTTTCAGATTGGAGGCAGTTGGGACCTAGATTGAGTTGCACACATATGCTCGCTTTCTTGGTAGGTACTATGGCATCTCAATAGCCGCATCTTCACTGTGGTCACTCCGCTGGAAGTCAAGAGTCATTTTGTTTTATGAGTACGTTCATGTGATGTAAAATACTAAGATACGTGTCTTAGATGAAATATGTATATTTTAACTGTTAATGCCACCATGAGTTGAAATGTTAACATCATTTTGGGTTTATATTAATGAAATTCTTGATTACTATAGCCCATTATTAAAGTGATTATAAGTTGGAATTATGAAAGATGACTTGAGAATAGTTGATGGGATGTTAAGCAAGATTACATAATAGGCTTGCTTGGGCTTGGTGGGCTATGCCTATTGAGCCCATGCGTCGATCATGGCCCGAAAATTTGGGCTGTGACAGGTTTGGTCCAAGACCTACATCCACTACCTTAAATTTCCAACCAAGGATTTTCCCACAAATTCACTAACAATCGGTGAAATTCACAAGTTTTCACCAAGCTTTACAATGGCTTTTACTAGGCTCAACCAAAACCTTTTACACTAGTTTTTCATGGGCTCAACTAAAACCCCAAAGTGATTTTCCAAGGCTCAACCACAACCTACAACAATCAAGCTATCCCAAGCTTGAATAACCCCTTAGAGTGACTCCCTCACTCTAAGAATACAAGAGAAGTAGTAAAAGAAAGTACCTATGATCACTGGTTGATCTGATGGGTACAAGATTGAGAGAAAAATACAAATGCAAAGAGTAGGCGTTTAAGTGCAGACAAGTGCAGTGAAGCTTTTCTAGTTTTTCTACTTTCTATAGCTCAAATCTCATTCAAGGCTTCTAAAAAACTTATTTCTCATTGTTGGAAGACCCCTTTATACTTAGAGATGCAACTTTGATGGCAGTTTGACAGTTTATATTCGTTGGAAACGGTTGAGGATAAGTTCTAACCGTTAATCTGTCTTGTAGTGCTTTGGTTCAAATTACAGACAGAGAGCTCTTAGTCAACTGACTTGGTCGACTAAGTTTATTTTGTTTTTGGTTTGCAGAACTTGGCAGAGAGCACTTAGTCGACTGACTTGGTCAACTAAATTGGTTCTGTTTCTCAAATTCTTCAGCCCACCATTTCTCCAATTTGAAATTTAGTCAACCAATGTTCTTCCTTGTTTCACCAATAAGCTTCCTCATTGTTATTCAGTTACATCTTGTTGATTTTATCCCTCTTTTTCTTTCAAAAATACTCTTTGAAATGTTAATAAATTAATTTCATATATTAATTTCTTACACACTCAAGTAAAGGTATTAGACACAAGTAAATGAGGATATTTTATTATCATCAAAAACTAATGGAGCCAACATAATATACAGGAGCTTTAAGAAAATTTCTGAGCTTTTCTTTCATAAGATAGTAGATACTTAGTTGATTAAGAGAATCACTTAACTGATAAGAGCATTCTATTTTTTTTATCATAGACTTAGTCGAATAAGAGTAAAACTTAGTCAGTTAAGAAACTAAAATAAAAAAAAGGAATAAAATTTTAAAAAAGGGAAAGCATAACGGGAGAAAAAAAGAAAAGGAAAATTGCTTAACTGAAAAACAAAATGGGAGGCAAAATTTTGAATTTTGAAAAAGAGGGTAAATGACCACATTTAAAAGGAGGAGAGCAATAACCTCTCTTAACTCCTCAGTCTCTCTATTTATTCTCTCTCATTTGAAATCGACTCTGTGAGACCTTGACTTTTATAGACTCGTAAAGGGAAGTATAATCGATATCCCTAATCAGGGGTAATTTCGTCAATTCCTTAGTAAACGCATAGAAGTAAGATTTTTAAACAATATTATGGCCTAAGTAGGCCTAAGGCATAAATAGATGGTGAAATTAGGGGTAAAATGGATAGGAAACTAAAATTTTAATGATTTTCACAGTAAGGGCAAAATGGTCATTTTTCACCTCGAGTTAAAATTTTAAGTTTTTATGAACTCGAGCATGTCTAGACCATTATGGACCTTGTCCCAGTGTCAAAAGAGCAAAAGGATTGGAGGAGAACAAGCCAATTTATGGAGGGGTAATTTGGTAATTTTAAGGGAATGGATAAGATTGGCTATAAATATCTTTCTTCCAGTAGCTTCTTCTCCCATTTTCCAGCATCTTGTCTTCTTCTTCTTCTTCTCTTTCACGTTGCTTCCAACCTCCATGGGAGCTTGATATGGAGCTTGCATGATTTTCTCTCTCTAGCCCTAAATTTCATACTTTTATGCCCTTTTGACTAGAACCCTTGTATTCTTTCACTCTCTCACTTGAAAACCCTTGATAAATCTTATTTTCATACTCTTTCTCACTAGTTGGGCATTCTAGAGAGAGAAAGAGAGAATTACACCATTTGTTTGAAAGCTTTTGGAAGAGAATTCAACTACAAAGGAACCCTATGGTGAGTGATGAACCAAGCTTGATTTTTAGCTGTGAATAATGGCTAGCAATTTAGATTAAGAGCTGTTTTATTGTTGAGTATGTTCATTACTTTTTAGTAATTAAGATAGTGAACATAGATAGTCATTTAATGTGGCAATTGAAAGCTAACTAAGAGATAACTTTTAGGGTTTATAGTGTATGAATTGACCTATTGCTTATGCCAATGTGATCCTAGGTTCTAAAGAAGCCCCATCATCCCATTTGGACAATTAGGGAAATTAGAGTCAGCGAAAGGCTCAATAATATATTGATGAGTAGACTTGCATTTCAAACTTGTTTTGGGGAATATGACTGATTTTATCCAACTTGTCTTTGAAAATGAATCTTGGGAACAAGCCTTTGGTGAAGTGATTTTATATTGTGAAATTGTGATATACAATGGATTATGTGTTATCAAAATATGATAATATGCATGATATGCATTGGGTGCTTATTTGTATGTTGATGTGGACCCGACTATGTGCGAGTAAGAGTGCACATAAACCGTTACTGACCTGGCTATGTGCGAGTGAGAGTGTGCATAAGCCGTTGCATATGAGATGATGATGATGGGAGGGTGTACAAGATGATTGATATATATATTTACATATATGGTATGTGGTTGTAAATGCGAGAATGTGAACATTTGATTTATTGAAATTTGGGAGTTTGCATGTGTTATATGTTGCTTTTGTTATTTAACAGGATGGCTTTGTTTTAAGGGAAAAGGAGACTTTTTTCTGGATGTTCTGATTCTCGCTGCAGTGAGAAACTCTCAAGTTTTGGAGGGGTAGGCTAGCCGAAAACTCGCTGCAACGAAGATGCATTTTTGCTGCAGCGAGAATGACACTGTAGCTTTTCGCTGCAGCGAGAAACTTTCTGTTTCTGGGTTAAAATTTTGCTGCAGTGAGAAACCTTCTGTTTCTGGGTCACAATTTCGCTGCAGTGAGATTCAATCTCGCTATAGCGAAAAACTTTATGTTTTGTCTCCTATCTTGTCCAATTGCTGCCCTATTTTTAACTTCTTTGCTGCCATATTTGAGCATGGACTTCCAACATTAAGGACTAAATGAGTTAAGTTTAAAATGAGGAGGTTTAGTGAGAAACCCTCGGCTAGTTGAGAAACCCTCGTTCGGCTAATAACTTAATCCCAACGTCGCTGCAGCGAGAATGCTTTTTTTCTGCAGCGAAGATTCGTTATCGTATTTAACTTGCTTGCGTAATATTGAAGCTTTCATTCTTTAAATGGTTCATTATGTATGGGTTCATGATTTTCAAATGATTAATCATCTAAGGGCTTGATGAGGGGTTTTTAATATGAATGGAACTAAATTGCATTGTTTTGAAACAAATGCATCATGATTTTAAATTCTCCTTTGTTGTTGCTTGTTCCCTTCCTTGTTCACTCACTGGGTTTATACTCACCGTTTTCAACTTCATGTTTTCAGATCACGAGGTAGCCGGTAACTAGGATGGGGTGTCCTTGTAGACTTGTATCCATCTTTTAGTAGGTGTCTCGGCATTCAATAGTTGTACATTCGTCCGAGTCCTTCAGCTGGAAATCGAGTCTTCTTTTTGAGATGTATAGACAAACTTGATGTAAATTATTAAGATACATGCTGTAGACAATGTATGTATATTTTAAATGAGTAATGCCAATATGAGTTGGCAATGTCTATCACTATTTTGATTTAAAGTTATAATTTGTGACTTAGCAATATTTGATGGAATGTTGAGTAGGATAAATAGATAGGTTTGCTTGGGCTTAATGGACTACATCTATTGGGCCCTTGCGTCTGTCATGGCTCGAAATTTGGGTTGTGACAGACTCTCTCAAGAACCAAAATCCTCTCTTCCCAAACTTGCCAAACCCTAAGTCTAAAAATGCCAAAAATTGATGGCCAAATCCTCACTCGCTAGCGATTTCTTGGAAAAGAAGAAAGGAAAGCGACCCATGGAAGAGAGCCCACCATTCAAAGTTCAAAAGAAAGGGAAGAAAAATGAGCCTTTTTCAAAGATCGAAAAAGCTGGGAAAAAACAGAAAAAGAACATGCCGAAATCAAATAAAGAGATGGAAAAAGGAAAATCTGCCAAGAAGGTAACTCTTCATCCTTGAAATTTAGAAACAAGATTCATGAGGATAGATTTAGAAAAATAGAGAATGCACCCATCTCTTATGGAAAGTACATTAATTGGGATAGTTTCAATAAAGTTCCAGAAATAAAAGAGGGCCCAGCAGAATACTTTGAGGAAATAAATTTGAAGAAATTGAGTGTGTTTAAGAATATAACATATAGTGCTAGTCTAGTGAAAGAATTTTATGCTAGTATTGAACTGGAAGAAACTGAACTTGATGATCTAGATGACTATGTCGAGGATGGTCTCAATATATTTCTAAATGGGAAGGAGTTTGTGGTCACGGCCACTGATTTAGGAAATCTGCTGAACATTGAGTGTAATGAGGGAGAGTATGAAATCCCAAAGGATTATGATTCCTCATCCTTGTGGGAAATAATCACCAAGAAAAGGGAAAGATATTCCTCTAGAAGCTATGCAAGCTTTATCAAAAGTCCACAAACTAGGATCGTACACTATTTTATAGCTTTGACAATCCATGGAATAAGCGGTAGTTTTAGCTACGTGAGTCTTCAAGATATGTTGTTAATGGAGCATGCTTTTAATGCTACCCCCCTCAATTTAGGAAGATTCATGATAGAAAGAATGAAAGGAACATGTCGAGTTGACAAAGTGAATCTACCTTATGGAAACATAATCACCTCTCTAGTAAAGAAAAAGGGGATCTGAAGTTCCGGATATGAAATGGATCAAGTTAAGAGCAGGGATCAGGCTATCTATCTAAGAAGTTTGCCAAAAATTGGGTACAATCTAGAAAAAGAAAAATTTATCCAGACCCTCAAAGATACTTTAAGGGAAGAGCATCCTACCTCTGCTCAAACTAAGCTAATTTCATCTCAGATTTCAAATGAGATGATTTTGAATTTATTAATCATAATTGATGGGAAACTCACTGACCAGTCTGTAAGAATTCAAAAAATTGAAGAAAATCTGCAAGAGCTAGGAGATTTGATGAAAGATAAAAGGAAATCACCTACTGGTCCTACAATTGAGGATACCTAAACATCACCAAGTTCAGCACCAGTAGGACAGACTGCTGAGAACCTGGCTTTCAAGTTGAAGGTGATGAACCTAAATCTGCTGCAGTAAGAGAAACACTCACTCCTAAACTTGAAATTAAAAAAGAAGATAGTGATAACACAGAAGTGGTAGGATCGTTTAATGACAATTCTCCACAGCATGATGAGGCACAAACAGATAAACCATCCCCCACAAAATTTGAGGAAATTCTAATCATGTATGTTTTTCACTAGATGGTAAGGGAAGAGGAAGCTGAAAAAGAAGCAGCAAAAAGTAGAGCATAGAAACCAGCATTTGCAAAAGCATCCCTTGAATTAGTTCATACCACAAGGAAGAGTGAACAAATCGGTAAAGAAAAAGGGAAAGCTGTTGCATTTGCACAAGATAAACCCAAGCCGACTAGAAAAGGTAGAAAGACTATGGCAACAATGACCAAGTTCCTTAAGGCAAGAAAGTCTTCCAAACTAGTTGACAAAACCAAACCCTTAATCAAGTCTTTTGTTCAGGATCCACTCTAAGTTTCAGACACATCTTCTTCTGATTCTTCACCACAAAAATCCTCACCAGTGCCATCTCCTCAACCCTTTAATGTCCACTTTGGGACGGATGAATCAACCCCCTCTGACTCTTCTTAGTTCTATCTCTTTTTTGCTAATGACAAAAATGGGGAGATAAGTTAGAGTAGAAGTAATTTAAGGGTAATTTAGGAATCTGACTAGGAATTTGACTCTGATGATGCTTGCTGGGTTGTTTATGACAATATGTTATTTTACTTGCTGATGGATTGTAAGAACTTATTTTTGTTATGCTTTTGTGTTTAATGGATTGTCCATGACAATTGATCTTGGAATGAATGTGGTTTGTTTACAATAGGTTGATGACAGTGAGTTACAATATTGATAATATTTTGTCACCTATTATTGATTGTTCTAAAAGCTTGTATGAAGATACTCTGTTAAATGTCTAAATCCATGCTTGTTATTCTCTTTAAGAAATAGATAAAAACTTGCTGATATGCTAAGTTGGACATTAAAATAACTTGAAAAGATCAGGTTAGTGATGATAGGTGCTTCTTTATTTCTGTTCTCCTTGATTACTTAGAGTGTGCGAGTCATTCTAAGGGGATTGATCAAGCTTGGGTTAGCTTGATTAGTTGTATAGGTTTTAACTTAGCCTAGGAAAAGTTAGTTTTGGGTTTTAGTTGATCCGGGGAAAAACCATTGTTAAAGGTTGTGGCTGAGCCTATGAAAAGCCATTGTAAAAGCTTGGTGGAAGCTTGGGAATTTCACCATTTATAGTGATTTGGTTTGGGAAATCCTTGATTGAAAGATCAAGGTAGTGGATGTAGGTCTTTAACCAAACCAATATAAATCTTTGTGCATTGTCTGCTTTATTTTAGTTTTCATTTCATTTTTTTTTAAATCATTCCTTCATCTTGCAATTAACTTCTCATCTTGAACTTTAACTTGCCCCAATTTGACGTCAATTTTAGTAACACTCAAAAAGTGCTATTCACCCCCTCTAGCACACTTATTTGGGACCAACATTAAAAATACTAATAAAATTAACAATGTTGAGAAACTTGGGTTGCCTCTCAAGAAGTGCTTCGTTTAAGGTCATTAGATGTATCGTTGTGGAATTCATTTGGGGTCAAAGAGATAGATTGACAATCGATGTCGATCAATAGGTCCACCCAAGTAGTGCTTCAATCTTTGTCCATTCACCTTGAACATCTCATTTGTTAGCCAATCAATTATTTCCACTGTTCCATGTGGAAACATTTTGACACACTAAAGGGTCTAGACCATCTCATTTCAATTTTCCTAGAAATAACGTCATTCGGGAATTAAACAACAATGCTTGATGATCTAGCTCAAAATGGCACTCAACAATTTTTTTATCATGCCATCTTTTTTTCTTTTCCTCATATAATTTGGCATTCTCATAAGCATGTAACCAAATTTCATCCATGTCATTTAATTGAACCATTCTTTTCTCACTTGTTGCTTTTAAATCAAAATTAAATTTCTTGATGGCACAAAATGCATTATGCTCCAATTTAATTGGGTGGTGACATGCTTATCCAAAAACTAATCGATATGGGGACATACCTATTGGAATTTTGTAAATTATTCTATACACCCATAATGCATTGTCAAGTTTACTAGCTCAATTTTTCCTTGATGGTGACACCATTTTCTTAAGAATTCTTTTAATTTCTCAATTTGATACTTCCATTTGTCCACTTGTCTGAAGGTGACAATCTGTGGCTACCTTGTGGGACACTCCATACTTTGTGAGTAATTTTGTAAGATATTTTGTGAGACCTTGACCTTTATAGACTTGTAAAAGGAAATATACGCGATATCCCTAATCAAGGGTAATTTCGTCATTTCCTTAGTAAACCCATAAAAGTAAGGTTTTTAAACAATATTATGGTCTAAGTAGGCCTAAGGCATAAATGGATGGTGACATTAGGGGTAAAATGGAAAGAAAATCAAAATTTTGACGATTTTCACGGTAGGGGCAAAATGGTCATTTTTCACCTCGGGTTACAATTTTATATTTTTGTGAACCTGAGTAGGTCTAGACCATTATGAACCTTTTCCCAGTGTCAAAAGAACAAAAAGATTGCATAAAAGATTAGAGGAGAATAAGTAAATTGGTGGAAGGGCAAATTGGTAATTTTAAGGGAATGGATAAATTTGGCCTATAAATATCTTGAATTTCTAGTAGCTTCTTGAAATTTCTAGCAGCTGTCTTCTTCTTCCCTTCTCCTCTCTCATGTTTCTTCAATTCTTCCATGGGAGTTTTCTTTAAGCTTCCATAACTTTCTCTCTCTAGCTCCAATTTTCATGCTTTTGGTGTACCCTTCCATAAACCTTTATACTTTTTCATCCTATCACTTTAAAACCCTTCAAAAATCTGGTTTTCATACTTTTTCTCACTAGTTGGACGTTCTAGAGAGAGAAAGAGAGAATTACACCATTTATTTAGAAGCTATTGGGAGAGAATTTGACTACAAAGGAGCCCTAGGGTAAGTGATTAACTAAGCTCGATTTTTAGCTGCAGAAAATGGCTAGTAATTGGGATTTATGAGCTGTTTATTTTTTAGTATGTTCATTACCTTTAGTGATTTAGATAGTGAACATAGATGGCCATTTAATGTGGCAATTGAAAGCTAGCTAAGAGATAGCTTTTAGGGTTCATAGTGTGTAAATTGACCTATTGCTTATGCTAATGTGATCCTAGGTTCTAAGGAAGCCCCATCATCTCATTTGGACAATTAAGATAATTGGAGTCATCTAAAGGTTCTACAATCAATTGATGAGTGGACTGCCTTCAAAACTTGTTTTGAGAAATATAATGTATTTGCACTCATTTGAATGAATTATCAAGTTTTTCATAAAGACAAGTGCCTTGGGAACAAGCTTTTGCAAAATGGTTTTATATTGTGATATGTGAATGCTATGGATTCATGCACTATTGTAGTATGATGATATATAAATGTGTGTGTTGTGCATGATGAATGATATTGTGTATAATGACTATAACTATGTGTGTGCACGATGTGGGGGGATGCACATGCCGGTGATGATGGTGGCGTGGGAGGTGGATGATGATAGTGCCCGTGTGCACGATGTGGGGGGATGTACACGATGGCACTGATATGCACGATGTGGGGGGATGCACACGATGTGGGGGGATGTACATGAGCCGGATGTGTTTATGATGATGTTGATGTTTATCTATGTAATTATGCATATCTGGACTTATGAAATGAAAACTTATGAATGTGATATATGATTAACATATATGAGAATTTGATGCATTGCACTTTGGGAATTTTCATGTGCTGTATGTTGATTTTGTTGGTTTAGCAGGATGGCCTTTTTGTTGAGTGAGGGGAAACTTTTCTCTTGTTGCTCTGTTTTCGCTGTAGCAAACTTCATTCTCGTTGCAGTGAGAAACTCTTGGGTTTGAGAACCTTCACCAGAACTGGTTCTCGCTGCAGTGAGAATGTATTTTGCTGTAGCGAGATAGTCACCATAGCTTCTCGCTGCAGCGAAAAAGGAATCTCGTTGCAGCGAAAAACTCTCTGTTTCATCAGTGAAATTTCGCTACAGCGAGAAATCTTATGTTTATGGGTTACAATTTCGTTGCAGCGAGAAAGAATCTCGCTATAGCGAAAAACCTTCTATTTTGGTCTCCTATCTTGTCCAATTGCTGCCCTATCTTTCCCTTCTTTACTACCATATCAGAGCATGGACTTCCTACATTAAGGATTAAATGAGTTAAGTTTAAAGGGAGGAGGTTAGTGAGAAATCCTCGACCAGTTGAGAAACCCTCGATCGACTAATAACCAAATTCTAATGTCGCTGCAACGAAAATTCATTATCGCTGCAGCTACGCTGCAACGAGAATGCCTTTTCGCTGCAGCGAAGATTCGTTGTCATATTTGACTTGCTTACATATCATTGAAGCTTTCATTCTTCAAATGGTTCGTTGTGTATGGATTCATGATTTTCAAATGATCAATCAATTAAGGACTTGATGAGGGGTTTTTAGTAAGAATAGAAACAAATGGCATTGTTTTGAAAAAGAATGCATCATGATTTCATTAAAGATTCCTTACGGTATGCTTGTTCCCTTTCTTGTTCACTCATTGGGTTTATACTCACCATTTTCAACTTCATGTTTTTAGATCATGAGGCAGTTGGTAACTAGGACGAGGTGTCCTTGTAGACTTGTATACATATTTTGGGTAGGTGTCTCTGCATTCAGTAGCTGTACATTCGTCCGAGTCCCTCCGCTGGAAGTCGAGTATTATTTTGTTGTGTATTGACGAACCTAATGTAATTGTTAAGAGACAAGTTGTAAACAAATGTATATACACTTGTTTAGTATGCCTATATGAGATGGCAATGTTTAATAAAATTCTGATTCTAAGTTTTGAAAAATGACTTAGCACTTTATGATGGAATGATGAACACGTCGGATTAATAGGCTTACTTGGGCTTAACGGACTACGTCCATTGGCCCATGCACCGGTCATGGCCCGGAATTTGGGTCGTGACATATTTATTGGCAAAATGACTTCCTTCATTACTCACAATAGCTCTTCATGTACCAAATCTGGTGAAAGTGTTATTCTTTAAAAATTTCATCACCACCTTAGCATCGTTTGTAAGCAAGGCTGACGCTTCTACCCACTTCGACACACAGTTGACAGCCACCAAGATGAATCAATTGTTGAATGACAATATGAATGGTCCCATCAAATTGATTCCCCAGACATCGAAAATCTCCAATTCCAAAACGTTGTTAAACAACATCTTATGTCTTCTGAAAATGTTTCCCACTCTTTGACATCTATTACAATGCAACACAAAGTTATGAGCATCTTTGAATAATGTTGGCCAATACAAACCTGATTGAAGAAATTTGGCCATTGTACTATTGGCTTCAAAATTACCACCATATTCTGATGAGGGACAATGTCTCAACACATTTTCAACTTCTTCCTTTAGAATGCACCTTCTTATAATTCTATTATCACATTGCTTAAATAAAAATGGTTCATGCCACAATTAATATTTAACATCATGCACAAATTTTTTCTTTTGTTGAAAAGTTAAATTTGGAAGTAAAAGCTTACTGAAAATGAAGTTGACATAGTCAACATACCATGGCAATTTCTTATGAACAACACGCAACAATTGTTCATCAAGGAAAGTTTCATTGATCAAAGTCACATCCTTACCTTGGATGTCATGCTATAACCTTGACAAATGGTTAGCTACTTGATTTTCAAAACCTTTTCTATCTTTGATTTCTAAATCAAATTCTTGTAGCAGCAGAACCCATCTTATTGACCCTGGCTTGGCATCCTTTTAGCAATGAAATACTTAATTGTAGAGTGGTCAGTATAATCGATAACTTTAGTGCCAATCAGGTATGAGCGAAATTTGTCAAATTCTCACATAACAGCTAATAATTCTTCTTAGTGGTAGTGTAGTGCACCTAAGTTTCAGTCATGGTTTTACTTGTATAATATATAGAATGAAAAAGTTTATTCTTTCTTTGTCCTAGCATTGCACCTCCAGCATGACCACTAGCATCACACATAAGTTCAAATGGGAGTGACCAATCAGGATCTACGATAATGGGAGTAGTTGTCAACTTCTTTTTCAGTTCAATAAATGCAGCATGACATGCATCATCAAATTTAAATGGGATGTCTTTTGCTAAAAGATTGCACAAAGGTTTTGTAATTTTGGAAAAATCCTTAATGAATCACCGATAAAAAATCGGCATGTCCAAGGAAACTTAAATACCTTTTACCAAGGTTGGTGGTGGAAGCTTTTCAATGGTCTCCCTCAATGTTGGCTTTATCCACCTACAATCCTCAGCTTGACACCTTGTGAGCAAGAACAATGCCTTCTTGTACCATAAAATGGCACTTCTCCCTATTTAAAACCAAATTTGTCTCCTCACATCTTTATAATACCCTGTCAAGATTGAGCAAACATTCATCAAAATTATTGCCAAAGACTAAGAAATCATTCATAAATACCTATATGGCTTTGTCCACCATATTTGAGAAAATAAATATCATGCACCGTTGAAATGTGACTGGAGCATTGCACAATCCAAATGGCATTCATCTATATGCGAAAGTACCATGAGAGATGTAAGGTTGTTTTCTCTTGATCTTTTAGCATTATGGTAACCTGATTATAGCTTGAATATCCATCCAAGAAATAATAATACTCTCTTCCAGTTAACCTATTCAACATTTGGTCAATGAAAGGTCAAGGAAAATGATCTTTCCTTATGGCCTTATTTATCTTTATGTAACCTATGCATACTTTCCATCTAGTGACTGTCCGTGTAGGAATGAGCTCATTGTTTTCGTTAGCCACCACTGTCATCCCACCTTACTTTGGTATGTATTGCACTGGGCTTACCTATTCACTATTTGAAATAGGAAAAATGATGCCCACATCTAGCCATTTGATTTTATTTTTCTTGACTACTTTTTTCATAATTGGATTTAATTTCCTCTTATGCTCGATAGTGGCTCTATGATTATCTTCCAATAAAATTTTATGCATACATATTGAAGGACTTATCCCCTTGATATGAATTATTGACCACCCCAATGCCTTTTTGTGCTCTCTCAAAACTTTAAGCAACTTTTCTTTCTACTTATTATTAAGATCGGATGCAACAATAACTGGAAGAGTAGATGAGTTTCCAAGATATGCATGCCTAAAATGTTTTGCCAATGGTTTGAGTTCTAACTTAGAGGGGTCCTCAATGGAAGGTTTCATTAGTGAGAATGAAGATGAAGACAAATCTAACAATTCAAATCGAGTTCTCAATACCCAAGAAGCATTTAATACATTAACACATTCCATACCTTCTTCATTACAGGGCTCAAATTAAAAATCAATGATGCTTCAAATGGGTCATTAGGATGATTTTCCATAAAGACTTCACATGTGGCTCTATCTACCACACTAACTGCAAAACAATCATCATGATCATTAGTGAACTTTAAAGCATGAAAGATATTAAATGTTACCTTTTGATCTTGTACTCTAAATGTAAGTTCTCCATTTTCAGCATCAATGATTGCTCTGGTTGTGCATAAGAAATGTCTTTCAAGGATAATAGGAACCTCCCTATCGTCCTCCATATCAAGAACTATAAAGTTAGTTGGGCATATGAATTTATCCATTTTTACAAGCACATCTTCCACTATGCCCCTTGGATATTTGAGAGTTCTATCTACCAATTGAAGAGTTACAATGGTGGGCTTGATCTCCCTCAAACCCAATATGTTGTAGATTGATAGTGGCATCAAATTAATACTAGCCCCTAAATCACTCAAAGCCTTAGCAAAGAATAAGGCACCAATTATGCACTGAATAGTAAAATTTCCTAGGTCTTTAAGTTTTAGAGGGAGCTTATTCTGAATGATTGCACTGCACTCCTTGGTAAGTACTACCATGTGATACCCCGTACCCTCGTAGAGAAGTTAATATGACCTTATCAATGAGACAAAGGGTCAATGGATGCTAATTTAAGTGCCATAGAGTGGAGACGGGTGAAAAGGATATTTTAAAATAAAATATCCTGCACGTGAAAAAATAATAATAAAATAATAATATTTTTATTGAGGATAAATTAGTGAGTTAAATGGTGATTCAAAAGTGAACCAGGGCAAAGTAAGATGTTTTGGAGCCCTAGAAGGCTAGTAGAGATTTTTATAATAAAATAATATTTTATGAATAAATTAATATTAAAATATTAATATTTTATCTGTTATCGAAATTAGTTGTAAAAGAGCATTATATGACTCATCTAAGTGGGGGAAAAGAAAAAGAAAGAATTTCGAAGAAAAATGACGATAGTTGTGCCCGAGTGTCTTTATTAAATAGAGTTAGAGTGGGTAAGTAAATATTTAAATATTATGGTGATATCGCGTTGAAGTGAAAACTTTATATTTTGTTTGCAAACATGTAAAGGAAGAAAAATGGAAGAAAAGTGGAATTAAAAGATTGTTGGGAGGACTAAATTTAAAAGAGGAGGAACATAGAGGGCAAAACGGTAATTTTTCTATTAGCTTGGTTAAAGCTTCCAAACTCTTTTCCTCCTTATCCATGGCCGGTCCTTATCTTCTCCATAAGGCATTTTCTTCTTCTCCTCCAACCCAACGCGATTTTCTCCCTTGCAACAAAAATCGATCTCTTTTCTTTTTCTTTCTTTCTTTTCCCTTTTCTTTCTTCTCTTGATTCTTGATTCTTCTATCTTCTCCTTGTTCAACAATGCACCATTCTCCACTCCATTTTCATGACAAATGGGCTTTGGGAGAGAGAAAAGAAAAATTTCTTTTTTTTTTCTTTATTTTTCCATTGTACTCCATTTTCATCACTATTTAAGCTTTTTAGCTTCGAACCTGCGTTTGAAAGCCAAAAGGTATATATTTTCAACTCTTGGATT
This sequence comes from Theobroma cacao, assembly GCF_053813885.1. Classification (NCBI taxonomy): domain Eukaryota; kingdom Viridiplantae; phylum Streptophyta; class Magnoliopsida; order Malvales; family Malvaceae; genus Theobroma; species Theobroma cacao. The sequence continues at coordinate 33,924,728 of NC_142647.1, read as the reverse complement.
TTGAAATTTATTGGTTTATATGTATTTTCAGATTTATTTTCTAATTTTCTTCAAATTTATTTTCTTGGAAATATTAGGTTTCTATTGATCTGTATACCTCCAAGCTCATCCAGGTAAATAAACTTTAAATTGGAATAGTTGGTCTAATGGGTTTATGAATTAGACTAAAATTTTAGGTGAAATGTTAGGTTAGAGTGTAGATTGTCTAGTGTAAATTTATTAGAATTATTAGATTCAATTTATGACATAATTGAGGTTGTTATGGTTTATTGACAAATATAGGTGCTAATGGTGCTTCAGGGCTTACTTGGATTAGGACCTTGTTGGTGCTAGTTTTGTAAGGTGAGTGAACTTACATTTAAAAGGTTTTGAACAAATGCGTATGTGTTGAATGAAATGCTAGAATATCCTTGGTTGACTCTTTTAAAATTTATGCACAGGAACAAGCTTTTCACAAGTGAAACTTATACGTTTTTAAACGTAAAATGTGATGAATTACGTATTTTAAATATTATGTTGAATTGCTAATTAAATTGTGGCATGTGATGTATTGTTATGCAAAGATTCTTGTTACATATTGTTATGTGTGCCATGCATGGAAATGTAATGTTGAATGATAATTATAACCGTGCGTGTGCAGTGTTGGTGTGCACATGATGGTGCCGGTAGTGTGCGGTGTGGGAGAGCACACACCGATGATATATACCATGTGCGGTGTGGGAGAGCACATGATGATGATATATGCCATGTGTGGTGTGGGAAAGCATATAAGGATATTAGCTATGTGCGGTGTGGGAGTGCACATGAGCTGAGTTGAGGATGGCAGTTGTATGCGTTGAGCCATGTTGCTTGGTTAGGATTGATCTTGATGTGTTTCATGCATGTTTGAAATGTGATTGCATTGAATGTTGAAAGTAGAATTTCCTAAATGTTTTAAAATGATTTAAAAGTCAACATGGCATCGAGTTTGTTTATGATATACAAATTGCATGGTTTCAATACAAGTGCATCATGTTTTCTAAAGATCTCTCGTATCGTTTGCTTGCTTTCTTCCTATGTTCACTCACTGGGTTTATACTCACCCTTTTCAACTTAATGTTTTAGTTTTTAGGATAGAAGGCAGTTGGATCCTAGGTCGAGGTACTGTCTCATATTCATCCTTCGGTAGGTTTACCATGTCACTCGATGATAGTACCCGTGCCCAGAGTCACTCTGCTGGTAGTTAAGGGTTTGCTGTATGTTTATATGTGATGGTTTAATGTAAATTGTGAGATTTGTTGTGAACTTTGTATGTACTTGATTTTCAGGACTTAAATTTTGAAGAGATTGTTACTAGAAATTACGAGCTTTAGATCCTAAAGAAAAAAGAAGTGATAGTTAGACTACTGATGAGTTTACATAGAGAGGCTTGCTTGGGCCTAGTGGGCTATGCCTATTGGGCCCATGCGCCGATCATGGCCCAGGTTTTGGGCTGTGACATATCATTTCAAATTCACCTAATCTTCTTTTCTTGGATAGAATGTCTTTCAGAAATTTTACATGGGATGGCATTTACTCTAGTATCTTCGCAAATGGAATGTTGATGTAAAGCTTTTTAAATACCTTCATAAATTTCTAAAACTAACTCTTTTCTTGTTGCTTCTTAAAACGTTGAGGAAAAGGTGGTGGTGGTGTAGTTGCCTTAGTCACTTTTACTGGACATTGATCATTAGATCTTAAAATTTGAGTCATATTCTCTTTAAGTTTTCTTACTGAGCAACTTTTGTGGTTTTCTTTCAACTACCTTTCCACTTCTCAAAGTGATGGCCTTGACATGCTCTTTGCCCTATTTCCTCAGATTTGGCTTTGTATCACTAGGTAATGTTCCTTGAGATTGGTTGTTTAAAAAATTAGCAAGTTGACCAACCTGAGTCTCAAGGTTTCTAAGTAAGGCTGCTTGACTTTGAATGAGAGCCGTTTGACTTTGTATGATGCTATCATTCTACGTCATGTACTGCCCTAGCAAATCTTTAACAACTAGCTTCTTTTCTAAGAAAGGTACTCTGGTTTGTTGTTGGAATTGTAGAGGTGCATTAGGCTTTGAAGTTGATGATGCCCCTTGAATGTTCGCCCAAGAGAAATTGGGATAATTCCTCCACCCTAGGTTGAAAACGTTGGAGTAGGGGTTATTCTACTACCTATTCCTCACAAATTTCATTATTTTATAGAGTTTGGACATCGATAACTGGCATGATTATCTCCATAATACTCACAAGCTACAAAAGGTCTTTGCACAGAGTTAGTACTAAAAGATTTGAGAATCTTAGTTATAGCTGCTGCTTGAGCAGATAATGCTGACATGGCATCTACATCATGAATTCTAGCTACTCTCCTATGCATTGATTGCTCACTGGTCATTGTTAGTTGTTTGCAGATATTTCTTCCAATAAATCGTATGCCTCATCTATCAATTTAGCCATTAAAGCTCCTCTTGTAACAGTATCAATTGTAGTTCAGACCTGCCCACTCAAACCGTTATAAAAAGTTTGCACTTGAAGCCACTTTGGAAGACTATGATAAGAACAATGTCAAAGTAGTTCTTTATATCTTTCACAAGCTTCGTACAACAATTTAGAATTTTCCTACATGAATGATGTAATATCATTCTTCATTTTCACTGTCTTAGCTAGAGGAAAGAACTTGGCAAGGAACTTCTGAGCAAGATCATCCCATGTTGTTATTGAGCTAGTGCAGAGTACATTTAGCCTTGCTTTAGCTTTATCCCTCAATGAGAAAGGAAAAAGTTTTAAACGAATTACATCTAAGAAGTTTAATACATGGTCATTTGGATCATCATTGAAAGGCCCTCAAACTAGACTGAGGTTTGAATTATGGTGATGATAATTAGCCTGATCTCAAAATTGTTTGCTTGAATAGTTGGCCTTCGAATGTTCGATGGAATTCCTTGTACCAAAGGAACAATATAATCCCGTATGTGATACCCCATATTTTGAAATAGTGATTAATAAAGTTGATCGGATGCAAATTGAGATCAATTATAATGTTTAAAAGTGATGAAAGATGAAAGGAATAGTTTAGGATAAAATATTCCGCACGAGAAGAAATAATAAAAAAATAATAATATTTTTATTGAAAGAGAATTTGTGAGATAAAAGGTGATTCGGAAGCCAATTGAGACATAATAAGGTATTTTAGGTACAAAGGAGACAAAAGGAAAATTTTAGAATAAAATAATATTTTATTAATAAAATAAATATTAAAATATTAATATTTAACCGGATGTCGAAATCAAAATCAGTCATGAAGAAGGATCATATGGTTGATCCAAGTGGGGGAGAAGAAATACAAATAAATTTTTGGAGATGAGCGACAAAAGTAAAATACGTGTGTTTTGCTAAGTCGAGCCAACGAGGATAAGTAAATATTTAAATATTATGGTAATACCGCGTTGAAGTGTAATTCTGATATTTTGGTGATACATGTACAGGGAAGGAAGATAGATGAAAATTGAAATTTTTAGACGTATTAAAAGGATGGAATTTAAAATATAAAGATTGAAGGATTATGTAGAGGAATTAATAGAAGAAATAAAATAAACAAATAGTGAAATAATAATATAAGTATATATATAAAGAAAAGAAGACCAACATGGGTAGTCGCCCATGTGGTCAATAAAAAGAGTCAAAAAAATCTTTAATTTATGTGATGGAAGGAGGCCAGCCATGTGGAATAAAAATGAAGAAGGAAAAAAAGATGGGGGGGGGGGGGGGGCAGGCCAAATTGGAAGATTCATGAAACAAAAAATAAGTAAATAACAAAGTAAAGAAGAAGGGAGAGAAGTCGGTTGTGATGGAGAACAAAAGAAAAACAAAAGAACAAAGGAAAGAAAAAAGAGAGAAGCAGCCGAACGGTGAGGGGCAAGAAAGGAAGAAAAAAAAGGCTGAAAAAGCTGAGTTGAGGGGGGCGATTTTGCTGCAAATTTTGGAGGAAAGAACTGATTTTGGGGAAGGAAGGAGCAACTTTGGCTGTTGATTTTTGAGGCTTTAATTGCTTATTTTTAAGGTTGAAAGGTGCAGTTTTGGTTACTGATTTTGAAGGCTGAAAGGTGTGGTTTTTGTTGCTAATTTTTGTAGCTTTGGCTGCTAATTTTTGAAGGGAGAATAGAGCAGCTTAGCTACTGATTTTGAGGAGAAATAGAGCAGCTTGGCTACTGATTTTGATGTGTATATGAGTAGCTCCAGTTGTTGAAAATTTCTTGGTTGAAAGAACAAGAAATTACTGCTGGCGGTGAGAGGGAGAGAGAGAAGAAGTTGTGGACAGCTTTTGTACGCGAGAAAGGAAAAAAAAATAAGACAAGCAAGGAGCATTTGATTGGCGGGAGAGAGGAAAAAGAGAAAGAAAAGAAAAAAAAAAGAAAAAAAATATATATCTACATATATGCATAGAAATGGACATGACCCAATAAGGAAAGAATGGGCATGGCTCAATTAGAAAGAGAGAGTCCATGAAAAAGGATCCAAAAACAACAAAGGAAGAAAAGTCTAAAAAAGAAGAAAGGTGGAGACTTGAGCCAACCTAGCCTAATTTGGTAAAATTGCTTTACTCTTTTCCATGGCCTATTGTGAAATTGGACTGTTTAGAGGCTAGCTCACTTTATTTAATTATACATTGGTTATTTGGTGATATGAAGTAAATTTAAGTTGCTTAGAAGGTTTAAATAGGCACTTAATACCATAAATAAGTTACCGGTGTTAACAATCTAAAGAATTACGTGAGCAAAGGATGTAATTAATTTTAGTAAAAATATATTAAGAAGTGAATTAAGTGAATGGATTTATGATAGAATGAGAAAGAGAAGTTGAATTGATGCACTAAGTACATTGGGTTTAAATTGTTGCTAGGAAAGTTTGTTGTGGAAGCGTGCCGAACGAAGTATGTGACTGGCAAATAGGAATAATTACACGTGTACGAATTAATAGCGACGTAGAAATCTCACTATTGTGAAGTGAGTAACCTTATCGTCATTTTAATTATCTAAAGTGGTCTTTTTATTCGATTTTGTGAATTTTATGGAAAATGTGTTTAAATGAAATGATTTTATAAATTGTCTTGAAATTGAATGATAACTTTGAAAATAGAGTAATTGGAGACCACTTGATATGTTGTAAATTTATGGTTTTAATTGATTGGCTTATGGCAATATTGGCATGAATGGTTGAATTGTTAGATGTGCTAAAAATGCATGAATTATTGATTTGCCTTGAGAGGCTGTAAAATAAAATAATTACCATGTCATGCTATTGCAAATTTTATTGTGTGGTGGGTTTAGCTTGCTGCAGTGGGCGTGTTTTGTGGACCAGCCTATTAGAGGGGCATGGAATCTAGTTATATTCGTACCTCGATCGGAGAGGTGCGTAGGGTATCTCCTGAGGTATGGTTAGAGTTCACGTCATGCCGAACCACCTCGTGATGATGAATTCTGCTAACGCCAAGGAATGACTGTGTTTTCAAAACGAAAAAAAAATATGTTTTGCGTGCATACGAAATTTTTAACAGCCTTGGCGGGCTCGAGTGTACACCTCTGATCAAGGTGTCATCGAGTACTATTTGATGGCATGAGCCAAATGTTTATGAAAGTCATAAGTCTTAATGAGAAATTAAATGAAATACAACCGTTTGCATGGGTTGGGATGAATTTTCAAGTTGTGAAATACGTAATGTGATTGGATATTTTGATTGTCTTCTTTTACTCGACTTTAGCTGATTTAAATGATGTTTGTTTACTCGTTGGGATTTTATAATCTCACTACCCTCATTTTCACCCATTTCAGGCTCAGAATAGACTATAGATAGCTGATATCTTCGAGGATTACAATTAGATTTGCATCATCTAAAAACTGTAGGTTCATTTCTTTTGATACTTTTAGTCATTCGTGGGCCCATGTGTCACTGTAAATTAAATTTTATACTTTGGTTATCTGTATTACAGTATGTATGAATTTATTTAGCTTTTAAGTTACAAAAATTATTTACCGGTAACTCAATAAATATTGTTTTATAAGAAAATAGAAAATTTTATTGAATATTTTTGTTATATTCAAATAGATATAGTTTCGCTTTAAATGAATATTTTAGATATCTAAATTTATTTTTGATTATGAAATATGTGTTTTCCACTCGTATACTACATTTTTAACTGGTTTCAAGATTTGTGAGGAAAAATGACCAAAATGCCCTTGTGAGACAAAAATTATTTTTCTATTGGTTTGATTTGGAAATAGTTTATAACCTATCAAAACATGTTATTTTACAACTGTTGATCACAGGGGAGGTGAGAAAACTGATATTAAAGCCTTGCGAGGTTCCAATCGACATTCCAAGCGATGAATGTTTATCGCGACATCGCGACGGTTGTCACAAGCTCGAAAAGAGTATCGGGTCGTGACAATTAAGTTGGTATTAGAGCTTTTGGTTTTAAAAGATTAGAACTTTTGAGTTTAAAGTTATTTTAAAATTTACAGTGTCAGTGTGGCCTTAAGTTAAGTTAGGTTAGATTGAATAGAATGCATGCATCTACATATAGAAACTTACCTACTCTTGTGATGCATGAATGATTAAGTAATTATTACTTGGTTGCGTATAGGTTTTGAGGTGCATTGGTGACATACACACCATGTCTAGAAGAGGCAGTAGTCCCGATACCCCTCATAGTACTAGTGAGGGATCATTAGATTCCACTGCTAGAAGCCAATGGCGCCCTGATCCAGGTAATTTGAAAAGTGGTCCATCCCGAATTCCTATTAATAGAATTCCTCCGAACTTAGCAGAATGGTTTCGTAATAAGGAAAGCTTTGAGAGTAGCGAGAGTCTTGAAAGTGAGGATAGCTCCAATACTCTAGAAACTGTCAGAAATTTTCTTTTGAAACAACCTGAAGAGTACCATAGCGAATGGACGAGGGAGGAAATTGCAAGGGGATATATTTGTTCTAGGAAAAGAGTGTCAGTTGTTCAACACTATCCTCCAAGCTGTGGGATGAATGTAAATGAACAACAAGAAAAGAATAAGGAGAAAGTAACTGTTGCAAATTATCCCCTTAGGAAGGTGAACGTTGTACGACATTTTCCTCCCAGTTGTGGAAGAAATGTTGCATCGGTGAGTTATGAGGAATGTAGGAGAATACAACAAGCTTGGATTGAGGAGCAAAGGAGAAAATCATAAGAGGAGGAGAATCCAAAAAAGGATCTTAAGAAGGACTTGGAGTAGAATCTTCCGATAAGATCAGATTAAGATGATGATCCCAATGACATGTAATATTTTCGTAGGATTTTGTACTACTTTAACTCTAGGTAGACGTAAAATAAAGGAGATAATAGTTATCTATACAAAGAAGTTAATAGTTTGGTTTTTAAAGTGTATGACTAGAATGGATTATAAAGTAGCTGTTTAAATGACTGGATGTGTATGGGAATTTTTTTGTATGACAAAGATAAATTGGTAAGATAATTATTGAGGAAGGGTATAGGAGGAAGCAATAAGGTTATCAATAACATTCGAAATGGATAATGTGATTAAGTTGATGATTGTAATTTAAGCATGAAAGGGATTACTCAGTGATGCCATGACACTATGAGGTAATAATTGGGCACAAATATAGCCCAATGAAGTTAAATTATGGAGTATGAGGAATATGAAATTTTGATCTAGTAAGGATTGCGAGAATAAAGTGAGGAGGAAGCTGAGCTATTTTCGTAGTTAATTATTTCGACAGTTAATAAAATTATTGGAGTACAAGACAAGGAAGATAATTAGATAGGGATGACAATAAATTTGAGGAAAGCTGTAGACAGTAAGCAACTTATGTGTGAGGTGGTATATGTGTTATGAATTTATTACACCGTATAGAAAGGATGTTTTGAGGTGGGATTTTATGAAAGATGATGGAAGTCAAAAGATGACATGAGTTGAAAGTATAAACTTGGCTTAGTGTGTATGACAAGCAAAGAGAAGGTACTTGAAATACCCCATACTTTGATATGGTGATAAATAAAGTTGATCGAATGCAAATTGAGGTCAATTAAAATGTTTAGAAGTGATAAAAGACGAAAGGAGTAGTTTAGGATAAAATATTTCACAAGTGAGAAAATAATAATAAAATAATAATAATTTTATCGGAGGAGAATTTGTGAGATAAAAGGTGATTTGGAAGTCAAGTGAGGCATAATAAGGTATTTTGGGTACCAAGGAGACAAGATAAAATTTTTAGAATAAAATAATATTTTATTAATAAAATAATATTAAAATATTAATATTTAGCCGGATGTCGAAGTCAATCAAGAAGAAGGATCATATGGTTGATCCAAGTGGGGTAGAAGATGATAAGCCCGACTCTATAAAAATATTTATCATGACATACATGTGATGGATAGCATGTTTGCATGCTAGGAGAGTCCCGAAAAATTTACAAAAGTCGGTATTGTACCTAGAGGTACAATAAAGTTGATTTAAGCCTCGAACTAGATCAAATAGAGAATTTAAAATGAAATTAAGAATTTTAAAGTCCCAGAATGGTTTAATATGGTGATTCGGAGTTCGAGGATCAATTTGGAGTCAAACCAAAATTTTCGCTATCTAGGGGCAAAATGGTCATTTGCCACTTGGAGACAAAATGGAAATTTTAGAAAAGATTTTTTTGGCCCCATTTGACTTATTGGAGTAAGATTTGAGGTTTAGAAGTGAAAAATTTTAATTTCGGTATAATTTGGAGTAAAAGGGTAAAATGGTAATTTTGCCACCCTAGGGGCAAAATTGTAATTTTCCACCACCAGGACATTTTTTCAGCACATGGTCTTCCTTTATCCTCATTTTGACCATTGACTAATTGTGTGGTGGAGATAAAAAAGATTAAAATTTTTAAAGTTTTAAAAACGGGCTAATGACATGATGCCACGTGTCATGCCTTTATTAATTTATTATTTTCCTTTTTAAAAGGCAGAAAAATCAGCTCATCTTCCACCCCATGGCCGGCCAAACCAGCAAGAAGAGAGAGAAAATAAAAACAAAACCCTAGAGAGAGAAAATAAAAAAAGTGTGAATTTTCAAGGAAATTAAGTGAAAAAGGTGAGATTTTTTCTATTAAGCTTGAGTTTTCTTATTCCCAAGCATTTCTCTTTATTTTCCATGATTAAATTACATGTTTTCATGATGAATTGATGGCTGATCAAATGGGTTAGGAGAGAGAAAGTTGTTAGATTAATTTGATTTTAAGTTATGTTAGTGTTTTTAGTTAGTTTAGCATATTTAGGAACAAAACAACAAGAAAAGAATTTATTTTCCTCCATTACCATTATTGGCCAAATTTTCTAGGAGAATATTGACTGATGATCTTGATGTTTATTTGAGGAATTATGATGAATAATGATGAATTATGAGCCTAGAAAAATAATGGAAATTTTCGAAGCAAAAATATGAATTTTTACCCACTAAGGGTATTTTCGTAATTTACTATCGAGACTGATAAATTGAATCTCATTCACAGTCACTAAGGTAATTTAAGTATAATTGGAGTGTAGAAAGTGAGAAGAATTAATTTGGAGTTAAATTGGAGATAATAGGTCGAATTAGGTCAGCACCGCATTTAAGCGGTAGTCGGATAAGTTGTATATCATATCATGCATATATACCGAGCCTGAATTGATTTTATAATGGTCAAGCATTGATGTGGTGAATTGTGTATTGTATATTGTGGATAGGTGGTGAGCAAAGTACACTGGTAAAAGTACAGAGATTGTGCTTGGAGACTGGGATTAGGAGTACATCGACTCCTAGAACTGTGAGTAAACTTATTATCGTCTTAATTATCTAGAGTAGTTTTATACAATTGTGTGATTTCATGGAAAATGGGTTTAAATGGTAAATTACTATGTTTTAAGAGAAATTGTAATTTTATAAAATGATTTTATAAATTTTCTAGAAAATCGAATATTGGTTTTGAAAATAGAGTAATTGGAGACTGCTAGTTTGTGTTGCAAATTTATGATTTTGAATTGAATGGCTTATGATAATAAATGAGCATGAATGGCTAAACTAATTTTAGTGTTAGAATTATTTATACTGTGTATTCAGCCTTGAGAGGCTAGGTTGCGATAAATTGCCATGTCATGCTAGAATGAATTTTATTGATTGGTGGATTATATATTAATTATTTATTGCAGAGGGGGTTCCGTGGACCAGCCTATTAGAGGGGCACGGTAAACTCCATTATATTATTACCTCGAACGGAGAAGCGCGTAGGGTATCTCCTGGGGTAAAGCTTAGGGTTCACTTCACGCCAAACCACCACGTGAAGGGAAACTCAGCCAACGCCAATGAACGACTGTATTTTTCTCAAACTAAAATATATTTTAAGTGTATACAAAATTTTAACAGCCTTGGCGGACTCGGTTAGATGCCCTGCGTAAGGTATCACCGAGTATGAGTTTTGGCACGAGCCAAAGTTTTAAGAAATTCATAAGCCAAATTGATTACTCGATTTTTATGGATTGATTTTATTTGGTTGAAATGAGTTGAAAGGTAATGAAATTACAGTATGATGATTTATTTTAATTGTCTCCATTTACTCAACTTTAGATAGTTTAGATGGTATCTGTTTACTCATTGGGATTTTATAATCTCACCACCCTCATTTCCTCACATTTCAGGCTCGAGGAATTTCATAGTTAGCTGACTTTGACAAGGACCTTCATTTGGACTCGAATCGGTAAAAGCTGTAGGTTTCCAGCTTCCGATGCATTTTGGATAGATGTGGGCCCACGTGTCACTGTAAAAGAAATTTTATACTTTGGTTATTTGCTTTATAGTATATATAAATATAATTAACTTTTACGCTATTAAGAATTATGTACCTACAGTTTTATGAAAATTATTTTATAAGAAAATAGTTTATTTTATTGAATATTTTATTATATTCAAATGGTCAAATTTTCACTTCAAATGAACGTTTTAGATATTTAATTTGTTTTTAAATCATTAAATATATATTTTTTGCTTACCTATTATATTTTTAGCAAGTTTCGAGATTTTTGACAAAAATGACGAAAATGCCCTTGTGAGCCAGAAAACAATATGTTATGTTCTGATTTGAAAATGATTTGTAATCCCTTGAATTTTGATATTTGATAACTATTGCTCACTGGGGAAGTGCGAAAGTTGATACAAGAGCCTTGCGAGGTTTCGATCGACATTTGGGGTGAAGAATGTTTGTCGAGGCCTTGCGGCGGTTGTCACGGGCCCGATGGGGAGTTTCGGGTCGTGACAATTTAGATTGGTATCAGAGCATGGTTTAAAGATCAGATATTTTGATTTTAAAGCTTTAAATTTTAAAGTTTTTGATTTTAAGGTTGTTTTAAGAAATCTACACTGACACTGCGTGGCCCCAAGTCCAGTTAAGTTAAGATAAGTTAAGTTAAGTTAAGTTAGGTTAGATTTAATAGAATGTATGCATCTACATATAGAAATGTACCTACTTTTGAGATGCATAAATAATTAAACAATTACTATTTGATTGCATATAGGTTTTGAAGTGCACTAGTGACATACACACCATGTCTAAAAGAGGTGGTAGTCTCGATACCTCTCATAGTGATAGCGAGGGATCTCTAGATTCTACGGCTAGGAGCAAATGACACCCTGATTCAGGTGATTCGGAAGGTGGTCCATCCCGAATTCCTAATAATAGAATTCCTTTGAACTTAGTAGATTGGGTTCATAATAAGGAAAGCTTTGAGAGCGGCCAGAATTTTGAAAGTGAGAGTAGCTCCAATATTCTAAAAACTGAAATAGATTTCATTTTGAAACAATCCAAAGAGTACCATAGAGAACATACGAGGAAGGCAATTGCAAGGGGAGATATTCGTCTTAGGAAGGGGGTGAATGTTGTACGCCATTTTCCTTCTAGATGTGGAAGAAATGCTGCACTGGTGAGTGCCGAGGAAATTAGGAGAAGACAACAAGCCTGGATTGAAAAGCAAAGAAAAAAATCTCAAGAGGAGGAAAACCCGGAAGAGGATCTTTAGGAGGACTCGGAGTAGAATCTTTCGATAAGATCAGATTAAGATGATGATCCCAAGGACATGTAATATTTTTGTAGGATTTTACACTACCTTAACTCTAAGTAGATGTTGTGTAAAAGAGATAATAATGATCTGTACAAAGAAGTAAAAATAGTTTGGCTTTTAAAAGTATATGACTAGAATGTATTATAAAGTGGCTGTTTAAGTAACTGAAGGTATATAGGAATCTTTAGTATGATAGGGATAAATTGGTAGTATAACTATTGAAGAAGGTTATAGAAGGAAGCAACAAGGTTATAAAGGACATTCGGAATGGATAATGTGATTACGTTAATGATTGTAATTTAACCATGAAGGGGATTATTCAGTGATGTTATGACACTATGAGGTAATAGTTGGGCACAAATATAACCCAATGAAGTTAAATTATGGAATATGGGGAATATAAAATTTTGATTCAGTAAGGATTGCGAGAATAAAGTGAGGAGAAAGCTGAGCTGTTTTCGTAGTTAATTATACCGAAAATCAATAAAATTATTGGAGTATAAGACAAAGAAGATAATTAGATAGGGATGACAATAAATTTGAGAAAAGTTGTAAATAGTGAGCAACTTATGTGTGGAGTGGTATATGTATCATGAATTTATTACACTGTATGAAAAGGATGTTTTGAGGTGGAATTTTATGAAGGTTGATAAAAGTCAAAAGATGACATGAGATGAAAGTATTAATCTGGCTTAGTGTGTATGACAAGAAAATAGAAGGTACCTATACTTATGGAACTCATGATATATATCTAGAAGGGAAACCACTGGTTGAGAATGATTGATGTGGTGACTTTGAATGCAGACAAATAGCTTTGATAAGAAAATTTCCAATAGCTACAGTACTTTAGCATTGATTGTTCAACGCTGTAATGCTTCGAATACCTCACGCTTATGATGCATGAGTAAGATGGGAGTGACACGATAATGAGCTTACAAATTGAATTTTGGTTGTTGGTCATTATGTTTTGTTATCTGGGAGTCTTAAATATTCTGGAGAATGTTTACCCAAATGAATTGAAAAACTTCTTTATTGCCTTGTATATAGGCATATAATTAAAAGAAAAAAATTGAAAGATTCTTGAAATGACTATATTGAGATGAGATACCAAATAATGAAAGTGTGAAGGAAGAATTACGAGATTGGTATAGGAAATCAGTTTATATATAATATCATTACGAGAATTTGTAATATCTATTTTGATAGAGTAAAATGACAAGAGTTAGGAACAACATGAGGCCAATTGTGTGACACCCTAGAAACCTATGAAGATGAGTTAGGGATTGAATGGATGAGTATGTATTTATATATCTTTAAGAGTAAGTGTTTTAGGAATACATAAACATCTTTGAAAAGAGATTCTAATCATACACAGCAAGTATGAAACGTAAAATTTTTAAAACTTGCTGAGAAGCCTAACGGCTAAATCACAAGTTAAGGGATCACATGCTGTGAGACATAAGTTTAAGATAGATATTCCTAAGGAAATACTCAAGAGAAGTTTTACTCTGGATCTTGTTAAAGCAAGCACTAAGTTATGTGATTATAAAGAAGAAGCTGTAAGCTGAGAGTGATATTAGAATTAATATTGAAAAATACTTAAGGAGAATCTAGTTTTAAGTTTTACAATTTCAAGTACAATTTATAAATTGATTAAGGAAGAATGATGTTATGTTCATATGAAAGAGTGGAACAAAAGATGATAGAAGTTGACCTTGAAAATGAAGTCAGATAATGAAACTTTCTTAATATATTATGGAAATTGGAATTCAAAATTTGTGTTTACGTTAAAAAGTACTTAAGAAGAACTTTGTTTCAAGCCTTGCAGTTCCAAGTACAAACTACAGATTGGTCTAAGGAGAATGATGTCACATTAGTATGGAATAATAGAACAAAAGATGATTGAAGATAATTTGGATAATGAAGCCAATAATGAAAACTTCCTAAGGTAGTATGGAAATTGGAATTTGGAAATGCTTAAGGCATGCACGATTCGAATGAGTCTAAGTTTTAAGTGATTCATTAAAGTCGAAATGCGACAAGAATGTAAGGTATATATTAGAGGTATGAAAAAAATAATTGAGAAATAAAGATGACTTTTAGAAATTGTGGTATTGCATAAGATGAATGAATCAAGGTTGAGAAATTTGGCAAGGAGCAAATTAATAAAATGATGATTAGGTATACATAAGTAAGTATAATATGTGATCAAAATCGGTATAATTGAGATGAAGTTATGGTTCAAATTTAATAAGGGTGATAAAGGCATGCTTAGTGACTCAATATAAGAGATCATGATTGTGAAAGGTATTGCTGATCTAGCTCCAAAGGATGATAATTGACATAAATGAAGCATTTAAATTGAACTGAAGGTGAACGAGGTGAATAAATTGAATGTCCCTATAGAAGGAGAAAAGGAATAGGATCATAGAAGGAGATTGATAACGCAACATCGACGTGAATTCGAGGACGAATTTTATTTAAGTGAGGGATATTGGGATACCCCATATTTTGAAATAGTGATTAATAAAGTTGATCGGATCCAAATTGAGGTCAATTATAATGTTTAAAAGTGATGAAAGATGAAAGGAATAGTTTAGGATAAAATATTTCGCACGCGAGAAATAATAATAAAATAATAATATTTTTATCGAAAGAGAATTTGTGAGATAAAAGGTGATTCAAAAGTCAATTGAGGCATAATAAGGTATTTTAAGTACCAAGGAGACAAAAGGAAATTTTTAGAATAAAATAATATTTTATTAATAAAATAATATTAAAATATTAATATTTAACCGGATGTCGAAATCAAAATCAGTCATGAATAAGGATCATATGGTTGATCCAAGTGGGGGAGAAGAAATACAAATAAAGTTTTGGAGATGAGCGACAAAAGTAAAATATGCGATTTTGCTAAGTCGAGCCAACACGGATAAGTAAATATTTAAATATTATGGTAATACCGCATTGAAGTGTAATTATGATATTTTGGTGATACATGTACAGAGGAAGGAAGATAGATGAAAATTGAAATTTTTAGAGGTATTAAAAGGATCGAATTTAAAATATAAAGATTAAAGGATTATGTAGTGGAATTAATGGAAGAAATAAAATAAACAAATAGTGAAATAATAATATAAGTATATATATAAAGAAGACCAACATAGGTAGCCGCCCATGTGGTTAATAAAAAGAGTCAAAAAACTCTTTAATTTATTTGATGGAAGGAGGTCGGCCATGTGGAATAAAAATGAAGAAGGAAAGAAAGATGGGGGGGTCGGCCAAATTGGAAGATTCATGAATCAAAAACTAAGTAAATAACAAAGTAAAGAAGAAGGGAGAAAAGTCATTTGTGAGGGAGAACAAAAGAAAAACAAAAGAACAAAGGAAAGAAAAAAGAGAGAAGCAGTCGAACGGTGAGGAAGAAAAAAGGAAGAAAAAAAAGGCTGAAAAAGCTGAGTTGAGGGGGGCGATTTTGCTACAAATTTTGGAGGAGGAAAGAATTGATTTTGAGGAAGGAAGGAGCAGCTTTGGGTGCTGATTTTTGAGGCTTTAATTGCTTATTTTTAAGGCTGAAAGGTGCAGTTTTGGTTACTTATTCTGAAGGCTGAAAGTTGCAATTTTTGTTGCTAATTTTTGTAGCTTTGGCTGTTGATTTTTGGAGGGAGAATAGAGCAGCGTAGTTGCTGATTTTTAGGAGAAATAGAGCAGCTTGGCTGTTGATTTTGATGTGTATATGAGCAGCTCCAACTACTGAAAATTTCTTGGTTGAAAGAACAAGAAATTGTTGTCGAGGGTGAGAAGGAGAGAGAGAAGAAGTTATGGACAACTTTTGTACATGAGAAAGGAAAAAAAATAAGACAAGCAAGGAGCAGCTGATTGGCGGGAGAGAGGAAAAAGAGAGAAAAGAAAAGAAAAGAAAAGAAAAGAAGAGAAAAGAAAAGAAAAGAAAAAAAAAATATATATATATCTACATATATGCATAAAAATGGACATGACCCAATAAGGAAAGAATGGGCATGGCCCAATTAGAAAGAGATGGGAAGAGTCCATGAAAAAGGGTCCAAAAACAACAAAGGAAGAAAAGTCCAAAAGAGAAGGAAGGTGGAAACTTGAGCCAACCTAGCCTAATTTGGTAAAATTGCTTTACTCTTCTCCATGGCTTATTGTGAAATTGGACTGTTTAGAGGCTAGCTCACTTTATTTAATTATACATTAGTTATTTGGTGATATGAAGTAAATTTAAGTTGCTTAGAAGGTTGAAATAGGCACTTAATATCATAAATAAGTTACCGGTGTTAACAATCTAAAGAATTATGTGAGCAAAGGATGTAATTAATTTTAGTAAAAATATATTAAGAAGTGAATTAAGTGAATGGATTTATGATAGAATGAGAAAGAGAAGTGGAATTCATGCACTAAGTACATTGGGTTTAAATTGTTGCTAGGAAAGTTTATTGTGGAAGCGTGCTGAACGAAGTATGTGACTGGAAAATAGGAATAATTATACGTGTACGAATTAATAGCGACGTAGAAATCCCGCTTTTGTGAAGTGAGTAACCTTATTATCATTTTAATTATCTAAAGTGGTCTTTTTATTCGATTTTGTGAATTTTATGGAAAATGTGTTTAAATGAAATGATTTTATAAATTGTCTTGAAATTGAATGATGACTTTGAAAATAGAGTAATTGGAGACCACTTGATATGTTGTAAATTTATGGTTTTAATTGATTGGCTTATGGCAATATTGGCATGAATGGTTGAATTGCTAAATGTGCTGAAAATGAATGAATTATTGATTTTCCTTGAGAGGCTATAAAATAAAATAATTACCATGTCATGCTATTGCAACTTTTATTGTATGGTGGGTTTAGCTTGCTGCAGTGGGCGGGTTCTGTGGACCAGCCTATTAGAGGGGCACAGAATCCAGTTTTATTCGTACCTCAGTCGGAGAGGTGCGTAAGGTATCTCCGGAGGTATGGTTAGAGTTCACGTCACGCCGAACCACCTCGTGATGATGAACTCCGCTAACGCCAAGGAACGGTTGTGTTTTCAAAACGAAAAAATAAATAAGTTTTACGTGTATACAAAATTTTTAACAGTTTTGGCGGGCTCGAGTGTACGCCTCTGATCAAGGTGTCATCAAGTACTATTTGATGGCATGAGCCAAATGTTTATGAAAGTCATAAGCCTTAATGAGAAATTAAATGAAATACAACCGTTTGCATGGGTTGGGATAAATTTTCAAGTTGTGAAATACGTAATGTGATGGGATATTTTGATTGTCTCCTTTTACTCGGCTTTAGCTGATTTAAATGATGTTTGTTTACTCAATAGGATTTTATAATCTCACCACCCTCCTTTCCACCCATTTCAGGCTCAGAATAGACTATAGATAGCTGATATTGTCGAGGACTACAATTAGACTTGCATCATCCAAAAACTGTAGGTTCATTTCTTTTGATACTTTTAGTCATTCGTGGGCCCACGTGTCACTGTAAATTAAATTTTATACTTTGGTTATCTGTATTACAGTATGTATGAATTTATTTAGCTTTTAAGCTACAAAAATTATTTACCGGTACTTTATAAATATTGTTTTATAAGAAAATAGAAAATTTTATTGAATATTTTTGTTATTTTCAAATGGATATAGTTTCGCTCTAAATGAATGTTTTAGACATCTAAATTTATTTTTGATTATGAAATATGTGTTTTCCACTCGTATACTACATTTTTAACTGGTTTCATGATTTGTGAGGAAAAATAACAAAAATGCTCTTGTGAGACAAAAATTATTTTTCTATTGTTTTGATTTGGAAATAGTTTATAACCTATCAAAACATGTTATTTTACAACTGTTGATCACAGGGGAGGTGAGAAAACTGATATTAAAGCCTTGCGAGGTTCCGATCGGCATTCCAGGCGATGAATGTCTATCTGGACATCGTGGCTGTTGTCATGGGCTCGAGGAGAGTACCGGGTCATGACACCTTAAGCAACAATTTTTAGCTACTACACGCTCTTAGATTTCCTGTTCATCCTATTGATCAGTCATTGTATTTATTGGAGCAGCACCTTGTTGATTTTCTTGTCGAAGTTTGCAAAATGTTCTCTCAATTTCTGGATCACACGAGATAATCTCCAACTAATTTGCTTTTCTCATACAACTACCAAATACACTTGCAAAACAAAGAAACAAAACTTCAATTAAGACTAATCTGTAAAATTTTAATATTAACAAATAATAAAGAAAACAAAATCCCTAGCAATAGTGCCAAAACTTGTTGTCGATTTTAAACATGCAAATACACGTATTGAACAAGTAATATAGATAGTAAGTTTAGATTATTGTTCCCACAAGGATTTGTTTCTAAAGTTTCACGAAGTGCTAAAATTATATAACTAATTAATCTTATTTAAGCAATCCAAAAATTGAAAAGTTAAATTAAAGACGAAATTAAAATAAACACTAAATTAACTAGCAAAAATTAAATATGTTGAGAAAAGTAGTAGATTAAAGACCTAGGATCATGGGTTCATTCAACACTTCATCTGATACTAACTTTTCTTGTTATTTATCTTTCCTAGGTAGTTTTACTACCCTAGAATACAAAGCTATGGACAAGTATCCATCGAGATGCTTGCACATACACCTAACTTAATTAGTTTACTATATGTTTATAGGAATTAAGCAAATTAAGTTCATTAAGCAAGTGTCCTAATTTGGCTATGTATCTCAATTTGCGTATGTCTACCCGAATCGTAAATCAGATCACCTAAGTGACGTGAATATATACTATTCAAATCTTAGTCCAACGTAAAATCTCTCTGTCAAGGTTTCAATTAAATTCATGAATCAATTAATTGTTGATCAGGCAATTAAAGGCATTAAGTGTCACGACCTGGAACTCCCATCGAGCCCGTGACAACCGCCGCAACGTCCCGATAGGCACTCATTACCCCAAATATCGATCGAAACCTCGCAAGGCTTAGCAACAGCTTCCGCATCTCCCCGGTGAGCGAAGTTATTAAATCTCACATTTCAAGAAATTATAAGTCATTTCCAAATCAAAACAATAAAATATTACTTTCTGGCTCACAGGGGCACTTTCGTCATTTTTCTTCAAAAATACCGAAACTTGCCAAAAATATGGTATAAAAGCTAAATATATTCATACATACATTAAATCAAATAACTGAAGAATAAAATTACTTTTACAGTGACACGTGGGCCCCCAACTGACCAAGAGGATGTAAGATTGTGACTACGAACCCTTACTTTCTAGGATGCAACTCCGAGATTAATTCTCGTCTTAATCAACTATCAATAAACTGTCTTGAGCCTGAAAAATGTATAGGAAGAAGGGGTGAGATTTTATAATCCTAGTGAGTAAATAGATACCATATAAAGTATCTAAAGCCGAGTAAATGGAGACAATAAAATATCCCATCCCAATATGCATTTCATAACTTAGAAATTTGTTCCATCCCATGAAAACAATTATAATTCAATTAAAATGATTTTCAAGGCTTATGTCTCTCATAAAATTTGGCTCATGCCAAAACTCATCCTCGGGGATACTTGATCGTCATCAAAGCATCCACTCGAGTCCACCAAGACTGTTAAAACGACTTATTCATATAAAACAACTGTCCCTTGGCGTTGGCTGAATCTCACTTTCACGTGGTGGTAAAGCGTGAAGTGGACTCAAACCCTTCCACAAGAGTTACCCTACGCGCCTCTTCCACACAGGTAAAATAAATTAGCCGAGTTTACTGAGCCCCTCTAATAGGATGGTCTACGAAAACCCGCCACTGCAGTGTAGGTCAGCCCCACCATAATCATAAAATAGTTTAACAACATAACAAGGTAATTTTTTTATAATAACTAATTTGCACGGCTAGCCACAATTCAGGTAATTTCAATACAATAAATCAGCCAAGCATGCTCACACTATCATAAGCCATTTGAATTAAAAATACAATTCATACTTAACAACCATAGTCTCCATGTGCTCTATTTAAAAAAAAAATAACATTCATCATTAATTTCAAACAATTTATAAAACCATTTTATAAAAACACATTTATTTATAAAACACGAAATTTATCCTTTTTAAATCCATTTTTCATAAAATTTTTAAAATTTCATAAAAACTACTTTAGATAAATTAAATGATAATACGTTTACTCACAGTATTAGGAGTAGAAATACTCCTATCCTCCGCCCTCGAGTGCAGTCTCTTACCCGAAACAATTGACTCACCATGAAATACCCCATACTTTGATATGGTGATAAATAAAATTGATCGAATGCATATTGAGGTCAATTAAAATGTTTAGAAGTGATAAAAGACGAAAAGAGTAGTTTAGGATAAAATGTTTCGCAAGTGAAAAAATAATAATGAAATAATAATAATTTTATCGGAGGAGAATTTGTGACATAAAAGGCGATTTGGAAGTCAAGTGAGGCATAATAAGGTATTTTGGGTACCAAAGAGACAAGATAAAATTTTTAGAATAAAATAATATTTTATTAATAAAATATTATTAAAATATTAATATTTAGCCGGATGTCGAAGTCAATCAAGAAGAAAGATCATATGGTTGATCCAAGTGGGGGAGAAGATGACAAGCTCGACTCTATAAAAATATTTATCATGACATACATGTGATGGATAGTATGTTTGCATGCTAGGAGAGTTTCGAAAAATTTACAAAAGTCGGTATTGTACCTAGAGGTACAATAAAGTTGATTTAAGCTTCGAACTAGATCAAATAGAGAATTTACAATGAAATTAAGAATTTTAAAGTCCCAGAATGGGTTAATATGGTGATTCGGAGTTCGAGGATCAATTTGGAGTCAAATTGGAATTTTCGCTATCCAGGGGCAAAATGGTCATTTGCCACCTGGGAACAAAATGGAAATTTTTAGAAAAGATTTTTGGCCCCATTTGACTTATTGGAGTAAGATTTGAGGTTTAGAAGTGAAAAATTTTAATTTCGGTATAATTTGGAGTAAAAGGGTAAAATGGTAATTTTACCATTCGAAATCGAAAATTTAATTTTTTGAAAGGATTTTGATCAAATTTAATTATTTGGAGTGTGAAATGAGTATGAGGAGTGAAAATTATGCATTATGGAAAATTTTCAATTTTTGGGGTAAAAATGTAATTTTTGAAAAGTTCAGGGGCAAAAGTGTAATTTTGAAAAATTTGCTCCACCAAAACTTTGGAAAAATCTGGAAATATCACTTAAGACTTGGATAAGTCAAAGGGAATGCATGGTGAAAGAAAATAGGACAAGTGGATGGCTAGAAAAAAGAAATGAATTCATAAAATATTTAAAATATGAATAAAATAATATTATTTCATTAAACAATAAAAATGCATAAAAAAAAATCAGCCCACCCATTCTTCTTCTTCAACATTCGGCCAAGCAAGAAACAAGAGAGAGAAAGGAGAAAACAAAACCCTAGAGAGAGAAAATCAAAGAAAAAAGTGTGAATTTTCAAGGAAATTAAGTGAAAAAGGTGAGATTTTTTCTATTAAGCTTGAGTTTTCTTATTCCCAAGCATTTCTCTTTATTTTCCATGATTAAATTACATGTTTTCATGATGAATTCAATTCTGAAAAAAATGGGTTAGGAGAGAGAAAGTTGTTGGATTTATTTGATTTTAATTTATGTTAGTGTTTTTAGTTAGTTTAGCATATTTAGAAACAAAACAACAAGAAAAGAATTTATTTTCTCCCCCAACCATTAATGGCTGAATTTACCATGTAGTGAGTGAGGATGAGTTTGATTTTATTCTAGGAGAATTGGTTAAGGAATAATGAATTATGAGCCTAGAAAAATAATGGGAATTTTCGGAGCAAAAATACGAATTTTTACCCACTAGGGGTATTTTCGTAATTTACTATTGGGACTGATAATTTGCATCACACTGAGGGACATTAAGTTAATTTGGGTGCAATTGAGGTATAGAAACTGAAAAGAATTAAATTGGAGTTTAAACGAACCCGTTAGGAATTTAATCGGGTGATAAGACGAATTAGGCTAATACCGGATTTAGATAGTTACCAGTGCATTTTTGCATTCCATATCATGCATTGGTAGTCCAAATTAGTTTAATTTTGATTTAGTACCAACTTAGTGAATTCTCGATTTTGTACTGTGTCAAGGTGGTGAGTCCTCCAATAAAGGCAAGAAAATTACATCCGAGGACCAGTAGACAGAGTGCTTCGAAAGTCTACATTTTAGACATTGTGAGTAAACTTATTATCGTCTTAATTATCTAGAGTAGTTTTATACAACTATGTGATTTTATGAAAAATGGGTTTAAATGGTAAATTGTTATGTTTTAAGGGAAATTGTGATTTTATAAAATGATTTTATAAATTTTCTGAAAAATCGAATATTGGTTTTGAAAATAGAGTAATTGGAGACTGCTAGTTTGTGTTGCAAATTTATGGTTCTGAATTGAATGGCTTATGACAATAAATGAGCATGAATGGCTAAACTGATTTTGGTGTTATAATTATTTATACTGTGTATTCAGCCTTGAGAGGCTAGGTTGTGATAAATTGCCATGACATGCTAGAATGAATTTTATTGATTGGTGGATTATATATTAATTATTTACTGCAGAGGGGGTTCCGTGGACCAGCCTATTAGAGGGGCACGGTAAACTCCATTATATTATTACCTCGAACGGAGAGGCGCGTAGGGTATCTCCTGGGGTATAGCTTAGGGTTCACTTCACGCCAAACCACCACGTGAAGGGGAACTCAGCCAACGCCAAGGAACGACTGTATTTTTTTCAAACAAAAATATATTTTAAGTGTACACAAAATTTTAACAGCCTTGGCGGACTCGGTTAGATGCCCTGCGCAAGGTATCACCGAGTATGAGTTTTGGCACTAGCCAAAGTTTTAAGAAATTCATAAGCCAAGTTGATTACTCGATTTTTATGGATTGATTTTATATGGTTGAAATGAGTTGAATGGTAATGAAATTACAGTATGATGATTTATTTTAATTGTCTCCATTTACTCGACTTTAGATAGTTTAGATGGTATTTGTTTACTCACTGGGATTTTATAATCTCACCACCCTCATTTCCTCACATTTCAGGCTCAGGGAATTTCGTAGTTAGCTGACTTGAACAAGGACCTTCATTTGGACTCGAATCGGTAAAAGCTGTAGGTTTCTAGCTTCCGATGCATTTTGGATAGATATGGGCCCACGTGTCACTGTAAAAGAAATTTTATGCTTTGGTTATTTGCTTTATAGTATATATGAATATAATTATCTTTTACGCTATAAGAATTATGTACCGATAGTTTTATGAAAATTATTTTACAAGAAAATAGTTTATTTTATTGAATATTTTTATCATATTCAAATGGTCAAATTTTCACTTCAAATGAACGTTTTAGATACTTAATTTTTTTTAATCATTAAATATATATTTTCGGCTTACCTACTACATTTTTAGCAAGTTTCGAGGTTTTCGATAAAAATGGCGAAAATGCCCCTGTGAGCAAAAAAAAAAAAAAAAACAATATGTTATGTTATAATTTGGAAATGATTTGTAATCCTTCGTATTTTGATTATTTGATAACTATTGCTCACCGGGGAAGTGCGAAAGCTGATACGAGAGCCTTGCGAGGTTTCGATCGACATTCAGGGTGAAGAATGTTTGTCGAGGCTTCGCGGCGGTTGTCACGGGCTCGATGGGGAGTTCCGGGTCGTGACACACCACCTATCCATAATCCATGACACAAAATTCAATAAATTGTGTCAATTTATCATAAATTATTTCAGGCTCTTATCCATGCGTATGCACTAGATAGGGTTTGAAATGTTTGGATAATCGCTTAAGTGTGGTGTCCGACCTAACTCCCCTATACACGGTGTAAATTCCTAAAATCCCCAATTCAACTCCAATTCCATCCATTTCAATTTCAATTATCCAATCATATCCACAATACCTCAATGACTGTAAATTTGGTCCAATTTATCAGTCTGGACTATAAATTATGCTTTTACCCCTAATGGGTAAAAATTTTAATTTATTGCATCGAAAATTCCCATTTAATTTTCAACCTCATAATTCATCATTTTTTCACCCAATTCTCTTAAAATAAAGTCAACCTCATCCTCACATACCATTGGCTAGATTCGGCCTAGAGAAATTTATGGAGAAAATAAATATATTGCTTGTTGTTTTACTCATAAACATGCTAAACTAACACTAAACACTAACATAGCTCAAAATCAAATTTATCTAACAACTTTCTCTCTCTAAACCCATATGACCAGAATTGAAATCATCCTCAAATCACATGATTCAACCATGAAAAATGATGGGAAATGCATGGGAAAGGTAAAGCACAAGATAAATTTAAGAAATGTTACCTTTTTTTCACTTGATTTTTGAATTTCCACTAATTTTCCCTTTAAATTTGTTGGCTAGGGTTTTATTTTCTCCTTTCTCTCTCTTGTTTCTTGCTTGGCCGAATGTTGAAGAACAAGAATGGGTTATGGGCTGATTTTTTTATGCCTTTTTATTAGTTTAATGAAATAATATTATTTTATTCATATTTTGAATATTTTATTAATTCATTTTTTTTTCTAGCCATCCACTTGTCCTACTTTTTCCACCACTCATTCCCTTTGACTTATCCAAGTCTTAAGTGAAATTTTTAGATTTTTCCAAAGTTTTGGTGGAGTAAATTTTTTAAAATTACACTTTTGCCCCCTCACTTTTCAAAAATTACATTTTTGCCCCAAAAATTGAAAATTTGCCATAATGCATAATTTTCACTCCTCATACTCATTTCACACTCCAAATAATTAAATTTGATCAAAATCCTTTCAAAAATTAAATGTTTGATTTCGGGTGGCAAAATTACCATTTTGCCCCTATACTCTAAAAATACCGAAAACTCATATTTTTCACTGCTAAATCTTCCAATTGTACTTCAATACTAATATCATACTCAAACATGTCAAATGGGCCTAAGAAAATCTTTTCTAAAAATTTTCATTTTGTCCTCAAATTGCAAAATGACCATTTTGCCCCTAACCGGTCAATTTTTCGGATTGAGTCCAAATCGGACCTCGAACTCTGAATTACCATTTTGAGTCATCCCTGGACTGTGAGATTCTCAATTTCATCTTTAAGATCTCGATTTTATCTTGTTCGATGTTTAATCGACTTAACTGTACTTCTAGGGGCAATATCGTCTTTTGTCAATTTCTCGGGCTTTCTCAATATACAAACATTCTATCGAGTATGTGAATGACACCGTAATTACTTTATAGAGTAGGGTTTGACATTAAGAATATATTTGAATAAGCAAAATGATACCCATTCGTGATATAACAGAAAAACAAGTATTTAGACTACATGTTGAAATCCACGATAATCCTAGATAAGCAAATTAGTTCATAATATCTAAATAAAACACTATCCAAGGAAATTTAGTCACGAATTATAAACAAGAAAATAAGAATAGTATAAAAGGATAGAAAAACGAATCTCTCTCAATTGTTCTTGAATTCTTGATTGAATCATAGCTCCAATTCTCTAGAAAAGCTACTGCTATCTCTCTCTTTGAAAGCTTTCCAAAAAGCTTTTAAATATGTGCAAGATGACCTACTTTCTAATTTCTTGTCAGAATTTTTAATTTTGGAAAATGGGGTGGCACCACGGCCATGACTTCTTAGTACCTTGGCTCCATGACAAGCTTTAGTAGCACCGTGGTGCTCATTTTTTGTTATCGTGGCTTTGTGTTCTTGACCAATTATATGGTGCACCGTTCTAGCTTAGCACTGCAATCATGGTTCTCCCAATGTTGCCGTCATAGATTCTTTAGCATTGAGGCCATGAGGAACTTAGAGCCGCAACCTCAGTCACCATACTGCCTTATGTGCAGAATTTCATATGTATATCAACTTCGAATGTGATTTTCACCTCGATCTGGTTTGAACTGGGAAAAGTGGTAAATAAAACTTGTAGCTCATTCTCTTAGGTTTCCAATGAATCAAAAATCACATCAATTGGACTTTTGCTTCTCAAGTTATCTTTAAATTACTGCAACATGTATGAGTGACACCTTCACCATACTTATACTATTATGCCTCAATTTCACCTTGCTCATCACATATCCTGCACATAACCATGAGAGAAATTGACATCAACTTTTTTTAAAGTAAATTAAAACAAAATAAATTAAAATTAAACTAAAAAAGCTTAATTTAAATATTCAACATGTAATCTAACTTACATTAGAAAAACACCGAAAATGCTAGAATTTAAACCTAAAACTCAAATGTTTAGCTACTAAAGCCTCCAAAATGTGTTAAAAATAACTCTGTATAATAGAGTTATCATTAAAGCCCAAAGTTGGAGCTATGTCAATTGGGGGACAAGGCTTTCGACATCGTAGTGCCAAGTTAGAGCGCCACGATGGCCAAGCCACTATAAAAACCCTTTTATGTTCTCCTTTCCCCTTCGTTAGCCACCTCCTCCTTCTCTCTCTAGAAATTTTCTTCTTTCATTTTCTCTTATTTCTCTATACATCGCACTCAATTCCTTATTCAAACCAACTTCTGCTTTCAACCAATCAACATTGGGTCTTCAATATTCAAGTAAGTCCACCTTCTTACACTTATGATTTTTGAGATATTGTGCATTATGATATTGTGGATTGTGGGCTTTTAACTGCTTGAGTTGATAATGTCTGGTGAGTAATTGTTAAGGTATTTATTTGGAGTTTGAATTTTAGATTGTTGTGTGGAGATTGATCTATTGAGTATGACACCTAAGAGAGTTAGAGCTAGTTCTAGTAGTTCATGGGATTGGTCTAGATTTATTTTTGCTAATGCTAAAAAGTGATATAATAATGAAGTAATTTATAAATATCCAGTGCTTGAAAAGGGATTTAATGTTAGTGAAAGTTGGTACCTTGATATTCTTGCAATTATTCCTACTAGGTAGTGGGCCACATTTTGTAAACAGCCTCTTGCAGCTATGATGCCTATAGTTAGAGAGTTTTATTGTAATGCAAAGGAGCACAATAATGGGCCTATTTTTGTTTGAGGTAAATTTGTGCCCTTTACTATAGATGCTATATATACTTATTTTGAGATTCCAAAAGTTGTGATTGGTGAAGATTTTACTTGGGAGCTGAACTATAATGAGGTTCATAGTTATCTATGTAAGGTAATAGGGAGTGTAAAATATCTAAGGGGTTGCCTATATCTTTTAAGAGTAGCCAACTTCATGGTGCCTACAAGTGTTGGTTACATTTTATTGATGCTAGGTTGCTTCTAGTTAAGCGAGTGATGTTACTAAAGATGGAGCTTTGTTGCTTTATTGTATTATGACTGGAAAGGCAATTAATATTGGACGATTGATCCACATCACCATCCTTAGATCTGCTACTACACCTCATGAGGGTATCTGGTTTCCTTCTTTGATCATGGAGTTGTGTAAGAGAGTTGTTATTGAGTGGGGATCTGAGGAAGAGTCACTATACCCTAATGTTTCAATTAATGATGGAATAATGGAAAAGTTCATGCAACAAGATTCATCTACTGTTGGAGGTAGTTTGCCCATTGTAAGGCCCCGAGTGTCACATCCCCAAACTTTGTCCATGGCATAGAGGATGGAGTGACTTCAGGTCCGCATGGACCATCAAGCATAGTGCACTTGCGCTAGTGAATAGATAATGAAAGCTTATGCAGAACATGTGGGCATGGGTATGGCTATTTTCCCTGTGTTACCAGATGATCCTACCATTGTTACTTGAGTTGATGTTGATGACGAGGAGGAGGATGTTTAGATTCTCTTTTTGTGGCTGAATTGATACGGGAGTTTTTGTTTTCCTTTCTCTTGATTATATTTTTATTTCTTTTTTTTTCTTAAACGTTGGGGTCAATGTTTAGTTTTAAGTTTGAGGTGTGTCTTTAGATTTTGTTATTATGTGTCTTTATTTATTTTTATTTTCTTGTCTTTATTTTATTTACGTTAAATTTGTCTTTTGTTTTGCATGTTTTGTTAGTTTTAATTTTTAGTTTTTATCTAAAATGAAAAAAACAAAATGAAAAAAATAAAAATATATATAATCAGAAATATGCTTGAGATGATTTAAAACCTTGTTTATGATTTTCCTTATCCTATGATGATATTTTGATTATTTTATAATTTTAGCTTTTGGGAAGAATATGGATATGATTTAAGTTTGTGTTAATATACTTGTGTTAGCTTCATTGTAGGATGTGACTTCCAATAATTTGAGCACTATATTCTTTTATTTAGAATTGTCAAGTGATTCAGAAAAAGTTTATGTTAATAAAAAGTATAGTGATGTAAAGAATTCTAGAATTTCTTCGATTTTCTCTTGAGGCGAAATCCTAGATAACATTTAGGATAGGAAATGATTTAGGTCATCTTTGGACCATTTGAGCCTTTTCAAGCCTACCTTGTTTTATAATTTTATTCCTACTAACACTTTTTGAACTTAATTTCCCTTTTTCTTTGTTTAGCCATATAATTAACTTAGCCATGCCTTTGAAATAAAATTCTCAATTTTGTAACCCTCACTCCTAAGCATGTATATTGTTTTAGGAAAAATATATTGAGCTAGGTGCCTATGGTAGAAAGATGATATTGTAATGAAAAGTAAAATTGTATGAGTATTCACCCCACTACCTATAATAAAGGAAATAAGTTTGGCGGTGTAGAATTATGATAAAAAAAAGGTAAACAAAAGAAAAAAATGCAAAGAAAAAGGAGTTACTTGAAGAAGAAAAATGGAGCTTTATATAGGTCTTAGAATGATTATATGCTTAGGGTGATTTGAGCCTCCTTTATCATACCTTGACTTTAACCTTTGTTACAAGCTTAATAAAGACCTAGTGATCCTTGAATAAGTGTTAGTCTATATTAGTGGACAGAGAGATGAAAAGCAAACCTATGGGATCTTAGTACTAATCTGTGCTTAGAATTGGCATAAACCAAACCAAATTGCATATTGTTTTTTGTAAGAGATTATTCACCCACACACATGAAGTCCATTCAAAAGTGAGCTTTCATTTGAATTGATGCATGAATTTGAAGATTATATGTGTTTTACCTTAAGTTAGAATTGTGGGATAACTTCTGAGGAAAAATTGAGAAATCATGACTTGGTGAATTTTTATATCTTGCAAAAGTTTTCTCTTATTACTTTTCTTTGTTTTCTTTGTTTTGTTTTATTTTGCTTAAGGACTAGCAAAATCTTAAGTTTGGGGGTGTGATAATTTTATTTTATAGAATTATTTTTATCTTAATTTGTTCTTAAAAGTTAGTTAAGTTCTTAAGTTTAGGTTAAGATTTAGTTATTTTTCTAGTTAGTTTATTTTTATTAAGTTATTTTATTTTATGCTAATTTTATGTTTATTTGCCTTAGTTTAGTTATTATTTTTTAGTTTTATGTTTTTTAGGATTCTAAAGGAATAAGGCTCGATTTGGTGAAGAAAAGTGTTTAAAGAGCCAAGATTTTGTTCATACATGTTGTGGTATTTCGAGCATAACTTCCACTCCAGATGTCCAAATGACATGATTCTTAGGCCATTGGGAAGTTAGGAGACAAAGATACAATTTTTATGTGAATAACTTTGCCCAGTTCAGCATCAAAGATGGAGAAAATTGCATTGAAAGTTGACAAAGTGTAGTACTTGGTGCGAGAAGATCTAAAGACAAGTGAGCGCCACGGATTTAAATGGCTGTGTTGCGGTGTCAAGATGAAAAATTTGAAGAAATAATGTGGAGAAAAGAAAGCTATGGGCTAATTAAGTTTTTATTGGGTTTCTACACTAATTCTAAAGCCATATTAAGAGCCAATTAGGCTCAATTAGGGAGAATAGGTTAATTTAGTGGTATTTAAAGAGAGTTTAAGGAGAAGTTAGCAGTGATAAGATAATTCCTAAGAGAGATTCGAGAAGTTAGAAATTGAGGCTAGAGGGAATCAGTTTTAGGTTATTTTAGGAAGAGATTAGCCACCAAAAACTCAAGAAAAACAAGATTAACCATGGAAGATTGAAGATTGAAGATTGAAGATTACCATAATAATATCTACTGCACTTGATTATTATGAAAACTAGAGGCAATGGCTAGGTGAAAAATATCTGATATGTTTAGGCAATGTGTTATCACCTAGTTGTTCTAGGACTTGTATAGAGATACAATTGGTAAGCTTAGTTACCTATCATGGTTTGTTGATCACACTCAAGATCATGATTAAAATGGATAAGGATCCTAGCTCACTAAGAGAATCCTTGTAGAGATCTCTCGAGGTGATATGGGGGGTTATCATCTTGAAGTAAATAGTGGGAGCAATCAATTTAAGATTTATGATCTCATCTTAATTGATTATAATACGTGATTACTCATAAATGATCTTTAAATGTCTAGGTCGTTAGAATGCGAATACACATCACTTTGAGTAGCATACTTGATGTCATCATGAAATTTGGGCCAAAATGTTTGGACTGGTATATCAAGTTGAGAAACTTTCTCAAATATCTATTAAGAATAGATGTCATTAAGGAAGACATCGTTGCCTTCTTGACAATGTCAAAGAATTAGAAACTTCTACAAGTTTCACCTTTGACCATATATATGATCGAAGTAAATCTGTTTACTATTCATCCATCACCATGGGTATTAGATACTAGATGTTGGTCACACTTATGTAATGACATAAAGGTGCTAGAAACAAGTAGAAGATTAACAAATTGAGAGGTGGTCTTAAGAGTAAGAAATGGAGCAAAAGTTACTGTATCGGCTATAGGGATAGTTACCATACCTTTACGTTCTGGGTTGATTTTGGAATTAAGAGACTGCTATTGTGTTCCAGCCATATCTCGAAATATCATATCTGTGTCATGCTTGGCACAATATGATGATATTGAATTTTGCATTAGGGGCAACTGTTGTTCCTTCTCGAAGGGAGAAATGCATTATGGTGTAAGGACACATTTGAACGGTCTCTATATTCTCAAAGGGAGAGATGCATTATGGTGTAGGCTTAGACACATTAATGAGACTCACTTAACTAAGTTACACAAACAAGGTTATATCAATTCATTTAATTGTGAATCTTATGGAACGTGTGAGTGTTATCTCTTTGGTAAGATGACCAAGTTGCCTTTCACCAAGAAAGGTGATTGAGCTAAGGTGTTACTAGGACTTGTACATTCGAATGTATGTGGTCTTATGAATACTAGTGCTAGAGGAAGATACTTATACTTCATCACCTTCATAGATGACCATTCTCGCTATGTTTATGTATAGTTGATGATATATAAATCTAAATCCTTTGACAAGTTCAAAGAATATAAAGCGAAGGTTGAGAAACAAACTGGGAAGAGTATTTACACTTTTAGATTTGATCGAGGAAAAGAATATCTTATCTAAGAGTTTCAGAATTATCTTAAAGAGAATGAGATTCCTACACAATGGGCTCCTCTAGGGACTCCACAGAATAATGAGGTGTTTGAAAAAAGGAATCGAACATTATTGGACATGGTTTGATCCATGATGAGTCGTTCAGATCTTTCTATATCTTTCTATGGATTTGCGTTAGAAACTGCTGCTCACATATTGAACCAAGTTCTTACCAAATCAGTTGATAAGACACCATATGAGATATAGAGTGGGAAAAGGCCCAACTTGTCTTATGCCAAGATTTGGGGATGTATTGCTTATGTGAAGCGTACAATGTCTGATAAGCTAGGAGCGATATCAGAAAAATGTAAAATTGTGGGATATCCTAAAGAAACACACGGATATTAATTTTATAATCCCACTAAGCAAAAGGTGTTGTCTCAAGGCATGCCATTTTCCTTGAGAAAAAGTTCTTAATTGAAAGGGTTATTGATAGTAAAGTTGTACTCGAAGAAGTTCAAGACCCACAAATTGACATACCATTGTAACTTGAGCTTAAATTTGTGACATCTATTGTACAACCATAATCTCAAGAGGCATAACCACTCAAAAGGTCTAGTAGGATACATCAAGCTCCAACGAGATATGGATTTCTCTTGGAAAGGGATGCATTGCCTCTAATGATGAGTCTACAACTTATGAAGAGGCCATGTTGGACATCGATTGTGAGAAATGGCTGAAAGCCATGAAATCTGAAATGGATGCTATGGATACCAACCAAGTATGGACTTTGATGGATCCACCTGAAGAGATAAAATGTTGGAGTTGGATCTAAGTGGATTAATGTGATTGTGTAAAGCATGGATTTCAAAAAATTTCTTTTATAAAGGAAGCAAGTAATCTAATTACACAAGTAGAAATACACACTATTCTTATTGCAAGTAACGTAATCACATCCTAAAAATAAGAATCTATTAAGTAAGAAAAAACATACCTTTTTTTTTTAGATTCTTATTTTCAGACACCACCATTCTGGACCAAACAAGTTTACCACTTATTCTTCAAGAATGCTTTCAGCTTGAACCTTAAGTGGACAAGGTGTGGAATGCTAGACTACAAGATAACAACCAATTTTGTCTCTTTTTACTTTCTAAAATTTAATGGCTATTTTTCTTTCTAAAAATTCAACCAAGAATGGGAGAGAAGAAGAGAGATATAGAAAAGTTAGGAGGAGGAAAGAAGTGATGGATGAAATATTTTTCAAGAAAAGTATGTACGTTTTTTTTCTTCCAATCTCTTCTCTTTTTATTAAAACTCTTACCTCAAAGGTTTAATCAATATCAAATACCTTTGAATCAATCTTGACCATCCATTTAGAGTTATGGAAGCATCAAACATGCTCCATAATTATCAAAATTAAAATTAAAAAATAAATAATTTAATTCTTTAATTATCATTTAGAGTTCTTGATAAAATAAAACTCTTTGTTGAATAATAACTCTTATTCTATTATTTTTCATATTTATTTAAAAAAATTAATAAAGATTGATAGTCAAACATGGAGTCTCCTTTTATCAATATGGATGTCTGAATTCATTTTGCAAGAATCCTCCTAACATTATCTTAATTTAAGACAACTCGTCTTTAATTAAGACAAAAGTATTTTATCTTGTCTAAATTGAGATAAATATGTTTTCTTGTCTAGATTAAGATAAAAATATTTTTTTCTTATCTTAAATTAAGAAAAAATATATTTTCTTGTCTAAATTAAGACCAAACATATTTTCTTGTCTAAATTAAGACAAACATGTTTTTCATGTCTAAATTAAGACATAACATGTTTTCTTGTCTAAATTAAGACAAACATGTTAAAGTTGCCATTTTTGTGCACAATTTAATTAATCAAATAAAACATGCATTCCAACTTAAACAAGTTGAATTCTACGAAGCTAAGTGGGGATTCTATTTGGACATAGATATTCCAAACTCTAATAAACTTAGAATTATTCATAATCTCATTAAAAATAATTCAAGCTTATTAACCATGAAATCACGCCACCATAAATTCATTGTTGCACTTTGGATTAACTATAATTGCAAGAAATAATTCAATACTTGATATTAATTGTTAGTTGTCTAATTGCAAACCTTATATTGTGAACCCTCATAACCATCCAATGATAAAAGGTGAAATTACCGTTTTACCTTTTATGTCAATTTTCTCCTCTAGTCTCAAATTTCATCCAATTAGTGATTCAATACTCTAGATCTAATCTTTTGAGTATCTAGATGTGATGAGTAGCTAATTCATCAATCCACAGGAGCCTAGATTAATCACCAATTTTTCTGTAATCATTATAAGTGATGTTAATGCTATGAACTACAATATTTGGATATATGTTCCCATATGTTCATCTCGATTATAATCCCAACGTATGGAGTCTAAAC
The DNA here is from genome assembly GCF_053813885.1 of Theobroma cacao. Classification (NCBI taxonomy): domain Eukaryota; kingdom Viridiplantae; phylum Streptophyta; class Magnoliopsida; order Malvales; family Malvaceae; genus Theobroma; species Theobroma cacao. The sequence continues at coordinate 33,890,720 of NC_142647.1, read as the reverse complement.
CAATGCTTTATGATGATCATGCTCATGGTATATCAAAGATTATAAGAAGATTAAACATGAGTCCACTATCCATCAAGATTTCAGTTCTACTATAAGCAAATGCATAAGTGTGAGATCATGATTTAAATAATAGTTAAACTTAAATTTGATTCTCACTTGATTCTAGTTCATGTTTGTTAGTTAAAATTCTACTACGCAAATATACGTATCGAATATATAGTATATAAGCAAGCAGAGTATCCCACAAAGAATTGATCTAAAATTTTACTAAGTACTAAAATTATAACAATTTAATCTTATCCAAACAATCAAAATTAATTGATTAATTAAAACCAATTAACTAAAATTTAAACCAACAAGAAAAATCAAAATAATAACTTGAGAAAATATCAAATCAAACAAGCTTATGATTACAATATCCTTCAAACTTCGTCTAAATCCTACCTCTTTTCCTTAACTTGTTTCAATGGCTTGAATTGCTAACCTAGAGTCCTAAATTATTTATAAAGGTCTCCTGACTCATCTTATAAAAATATCTATTTTAACCAAAACACTACATCCCTATATGAATTGAAATTAAAATAGACTCATTAAGTTCAGGCTCTAATCTAGCTACATATGGCCTATAGGTATATCCCTATCCTATACGCAAATCAATTAATATGATCATATGCTATCCCGATTTTAGTTTACACTAAACTCCCTTTTCCAAGTTTGTTTAGGTTCCTAAATCAATTTAATTAGTGATCAGGCAATTAAAAGCATTAAGAACAAATTGGAATAAACAATTCTAATCCCATTAAAGATAAGCAAGAAAGAAATTAAAAATTTAGATTACATGTGAGTTCAATTGCAATCTTAGAAAAAGAAAATTAGCTACTCATAATCGCAAAGACAAATAACATTGTATATAATGCAACTATTGAGAGTAACAAGAAAAATAAAAGCCAAGGAAGAAAACAAAACAATATTTGCCACCTTGATGTTCAAGTTTCAGCCTCAACTTCTAGCTTCTTGAATCTCCTAGAAGTTGTCTACCTTAATGTTAACCTATACTACCCTAAGTTGACCTATGGTTTAATTGGGCTTAAAACTGTAATGGAGGCCCAAAAAATCAATTGTCAGTCTCTACAAATTTCCATTCATGGCATAGTACATCGAGCCATTTTTTGAAGCAATTTTCTCTATCTTCTATGTAGAACTGGGTAAAGTGATCTCATAAAAGTTTTATCTCTGTCTTTTAGCTTTCCAATGGTTCCAGAATCTCATCATTTGGAGTTCTATAGCACAAGTTATGGCCAAAACACTGAAGCATATGCAAGTAGACTTTTGGATCTTTCAACACTTCACTTTCCAAAATTAAGCCCAATTTTTTTTAGCCCTTGCGAAAAATATAAAAACTAATAAATAACAATTAAATTAAAAAAAATAACATAAAATTAAAATAACTTACTTAAAAATAAACTAATTATAAAAACAACTAAACATAAATAAATTATAATTAAAAATTGAGGACTTAGCTAATATTTCATAACAAAATTGGGCTAATATAATTTTATAAAATAGAATTGTCAATGTTATAGCGTCATTACTCAAAGATAACTATTTCGATAATTTGAGACACATCATTCCCTTGGAATCATCACATTTGTTTCGTTGGAAGTAATCTGGACATTACAGCCTTAACACAATAAAGTGACCAGCTTTATGATATGGTTGTGAACAATTTTTAGATTCAATTAAAATGTATGTCTTCTATGCATGACTCTTCATACAAATGTATTTTAATATCTCAATAGAATCATGGTACCTTAATAACTAGATAATGAATGCTTACTTAAAACAAACTCTTCGTCTTATTATGAAAATGTACTTTCATTACAAATAAAATTAAATGATATTAAACAGGAGAATATAATTGCTCTCTTAGGAACCATATTCTTAAAATTCCTAACATAAAACCCATTGGGTGCATAGGGGTCTTTAAGAGAAAGACTGATGTAGATGGCAAGGTACAAACCTTTAAAAGCTAGACTGGTTGTAAAAGGCTACAAACAAAGACAAGGAATTGATTTTGAAGAAACCTTTTCGCTAGTTGTTATGCTTAAATCCATTAGGATTTTGCTTGAAATTGATGCATACCATGACTTTGAAATATGGAAAATGAATGTGAAGATGGCATTTCTTAATGGGAATTTGCAAGAAGAAGTGTACATGACACAACCTGAAGGTTTTATATCTAATGCCAATGCTAATAAGGTGTGCAAGCTTCAAAAATCCATTTATGGACTGAAGCAAGCTTTTCAGAGTTAGAACATCCATTTTGATGAAACTGTAAAAGGGTTTGACTTTATCAAAAATGAAGATAAACCATGTGTCTATAAAAAGGTTAGTGAGAGTGCCATAATTTTCGTAGTGCTTTATGTTGATGACATATTGCTCATAGGAAATGATATACCATTGTTGCAATCTATGAAGATTTAGATGTTCAAACAATTCTCCATGAAGGATTTGGGAGAAGCAACTTACATTCTGGGAATAAAGATCTATGGAGATAGATATGAAAGGTTGCTAAGTTTCTCCTAATCCACATATATAGACAAGGTGCTAAAGAGGTTTAGCATAATGAAGTCTAAGAGGGGACACTTACTTATGTTGCAAGGCATCTGTCTCTCTAAGGACATGTGTCTAAAGAATCAAGAGGAGAGAGATCGCATGAATAAAATCCCATATGCTTCAACAATAGAATCTATCATGTAAAAGATGCTTTATACTAGACCAAATGTATCTTATGATGTGATTGTCATCAATAGATACCAAGCTAATCCTGGTGAGGGTCACTAAATAGCTGTGAAAAACATCTTGAAGTATTTACGAAGAACTAAGGATGTATTTATGGTCTATGGAGGAGGCGAACTCCAAGTTAAGGGTTATGTGGGATGCAAGCTTTGAAATTGACAAAGATGATAGCAAGCCAGAAAGTGGATATGTGTTCATACTCAATAGAGGCATAGTGAGTTGGAAGAGTTTCAAATAAGAAACACCTGCAAATACTATATCCAAGGTAAAATACATCTTTGCATATGAGGCAACGAAAAAGGTAGTTTGGATTAAGAAGTTCATTACTAAACTAGAAGTGGTTCATAGCATTGTTGATCTAATACCTTTCTATTGTGATAACAATGGAGCCGTTGCACATGCAAAGGAGCCAAGCTCTCATAAGAAATCCAAACATGTATTGCGACGTTATCATGTGATCAGGGAGATCATTGAAAAAGGAGACATTTGTATAGAGCGTATACCCACTAAGGATAATATTTCTGATCCTCTCACTAAAGCATTGTCCTAGCAAAAGCAAAATTGTCATGTTGAGAACATTGGCATTAAATACATAGGTCATTAGCTTTAATGCTAGTGGGAGATTGTTAGTATTAGCCTTGTAAGCCAATCTCTAGTCATATGGGAATTACATTTTGAGTTATTCATGTATGACAATTTATTACTTTATAATAATTATGAGGTAGTTCATTATCCATAAGTTTTTGATTTAATTTTTTTTTTTTACTTATGTAGGTAAAGCCCATGGAACTATATATGTCTTGCAAAAGAATTGTATTGGGATACAATTATGAGATCCTTATGCATCAAAGCATTGTTCCTAAAAGTTCTTAATCATTCTATTATTGAGACGGGGCATCAATAATACTAAAAGATCTGCACATGTTATGCTCCTTACTTGTGAAGTAAGCAACAGTTCTCATAGGTTAGAGTATAGAGATACTTGGAACTAACATGTCGGTGCTTGCCATGGGAGAGTAAGTTCATTGAACATGACTCGCCATGAGAAGTGTATTTGGTACCTCACTCAAGTGTCTATGCAATACTTCTCATGTGTCAGTTGTGTAACTACTCTCTAAACTTGAGACACCAAGTTGTCTTGTGTATGGAGTACTATGCCTTCATTTCATCCCTACAAGTGCCTAACCAAGGATGCCAAAATAGGATTTTTTTGGTATAGTATGAAGCATATGAAGGCAAATGAGTGATCAAGGTAGGAATCATCACCCCAAGTGATTCAAGGTAAAATATCTTATTAGTTCTTGGTTGACATTATCTTAATCAAATCCTTGGCCACGCTGATTAAGAGATTATAAAATGAGTTTCATAAGTCTCTATACAGCTAATGATATTATTACAAGAGCAAAAATGGAGGTTAATAAAAATAGGCACTGCACCAAGCTTTTATTATCTTTGGGATATATAATGAGGGAATGAATTACACTAATAAATTGCATAATGAAAGGTTGTCAAAGAATTCTTTGACTCTCTTAACAATTGGATGGCCATAATACATTTCTAGATGCCAATCTTGGTCTAGTAAATTGAATTAGTTAATTTAAAATTAAATATGATTCATTTATATTAATTAATTAATAAAATTATAATTCAATTCCATTGCCAACATGTTAAGAACCTAATGGGTCACACACAAAGGTTGCAATTTGGATTAAATTAGGAGTATGATCATTTAAGTTAGACTTAAATCAAATTCTAGGTTTTAATTACTAAGAACCTAAGTAAATTCTAGGTTTTAACTACTAAGGACCTAAGTAAAAGAGTTTAATTAGGCATTAGTTAAATATTATAATTGTTATAATATTAAGGACTTATTTTGAAAATTTTAATAAATCTAATAATAAAATTAAACCTAGATATAAATATCACATTATAGCCACTATTTTCTAAGGCAACAAAAGAAAAAAAAACTAATAGTTTTCCTCTTGAATGTTGCCACTCTTGAGAAGGGTTTTTTAAAAAACTTCTCCATTAATTCTTTGCTAAAAATAAAAGAAGAAAAAAAGACAAATCGTTGTCCACTTGCTAGCACAAGCCCGTGGCATAAAGCTCTCTTCTTGAGAAAGATCCGTTGCAATCGTATGTGTAACATTGGAGGCCAAGCAATTGAGTGTAAGAGATTTTTTCACACAAGAAGGTGTTCACCTTTGTCAATACCAAAAGGAATCCATTTCTTTATGTTATCACTTGGAAAGGTAAAATCTCTTTCTGATTTTCTATGGTGTTTAACTTTGCATTAAACGCCAAGGTGATCTAAAGGTAGGAGGCATGCTTTTTATTTTGCTTCAATTTTTGTTAATCCACTGTGTTGATGCTCTAATCATTGGTTTCCTAGCATGATTATTTTGAGATTTTGATTTTAGGAATTGATTACAATGAATGTTGAGTGATAGGTACACTTGAAAACTCCATGGATTTTGCCAAAACGGAGTTGTGATGGGAGCTAAGAATCAAATCTCCAACTAGGTGAGTGTATACACCACTTTCAAATTATTTTGATATGTAAAGCTAGCATGATTTCTATGAAAAGATTATTAATGTATATTGAAATGATATCTCTAAATTGGTTTATTAAAGGATTTGAGTTTCAAGAATGAAAATGATTTTCTAGGGAAATAAATTGTTAGCGATTGTGATATGTTTGACACAATGGTTTCAAAATGTTTACGAGTCTACTATGTATGCAAATATTCTACTATGTATTAGTTTTCAACAAGGGGGAACAAGCACCTTATGTTTAAAGTCCACTCGGTTACTTCAGTCTATGGACTAGTGTAGGTACAAGATATTTTATGCTTATTTATAAATTCTATAATGTGCATGTTTGGTATGATGAATACCATGAGATTGCGTATATGATGTAAATTCTATATACCATATAAGATGATTAAGTATGCATGATGAATACCATGAGATTGAGTATATGATGTAAATTCCATGTACTATTTAAAGTGATTAAGTATGCATGATAAACACCATGAGATTATGTATATGATGTATATTCCATACACTACATAAGATGATTGAGAAAGCTTGATAAATGCCATCAAATTATCTATATGATGCATTTTCCATATACTTTATAAGAAGAGTAAGCATGTATGTGTTGGACTTTCCACATACTTAATGCTATGCATGTGAGAACTCAATGAGTGTGATTGATTGCATTTCCACAGGGTGTAAGTGACAACTTCACTCCTATGATGCACCATAAATGTTCAAGGTGCAATATGTTGTCGGCCCAAGGTTGATGGGGGATAAACCATCACATTGTATGATTTATGATAATTGAATTAGGCATTTTAATGTTAATGGGATGATCATGATTGTCATGCATTTATGAAATGTTTGTATGTTGAGTTATTTGAGTATTGTTTATGATTTATACATTATGTTGGCATGGGAATAAGTGTGATGGAATGAATTGAATACTAAAGGTAGTCCCAAGAGGTAAGGGGACTTAAAGAATGGGAAAAATGCTGAATTTTACCCAAAAACTTGGGTTTTGTGTTCAAAGTATCAATACATATGGGTCACGTATTGATACATTCTAAATAGAACACTTCAAGAGGCTTTTTGTGTGAAATGTATTTATACATTTCACTAATGTATTAATAGATTCTTGGCAGTATCGATACATTGTATCTACACATTCGTGAATGTATCAATAGATTCATTGCAGAAAAGGTTGTTTAGTTGAATTTGATGAAAATTTCAAAGATAAAGAGGCTTCTAAAGGTTATGCAAACTTGATTTCATGCAAATGCTATTTAAAATGCATTTAAATACCATGTTTCATGAACTTTATGATTAAATTGTTTATAAATGGCATGAGATTGTAAGTGGATGTTTACAAAATATTCTTATCCCCTAACTTGTCCCCTTTTCGTATCCACTCACAAAGTCTTTGTGACTCACACGTTATTTTCCCCATTTATTTTGTTTATAGATCAGTGATAGTACTTTTGATAGCCGCTAGTGTCATGAAGATGTGATTCGTTCCTCTTTCGGTAGAAGATCTAACAAGTCTTTTACAATCTAGAGGTCGAGTCATGTTCTACTGACAAATCAATCTTTGATTTCATTTATAAATAATTCTTTACATTGGAATATTAAGCAATTATCTGGCAAGTTACTTTTTTGTTAATATGTGAATGTTAAGAATGTTGAGCCATAGAATGGCAATTCATTTGCATAAGATTATGTGAATATTATGAATCATGGTCTACAAGTCTATATGAGCATCTGGGATGCCTTTACAAATTTCATGTAAATTGAGTTGAGTACATATTTTATGAATGTGAAGAGTGTACATCTTTATGTTGAAAAGTCCATAATTGTGTACTTACGCCTATGCATAGATGCTTAGGTTTACAATTACCTGTGCTCATATGTGATTGATGATTGATTGAGGTTAGTAGGCTTGCTTGGGCCTAACGGGTTATACCCATTTAGGTCCATGCATCAGTCACAATTCCTCCAGAAAATGGGATGTGACATAAAATATGAGTCCACTATCCATCAGGATTATGGTTCTACCATAAGCAAATGCATAGGTATGAGATTAATATTTAAGGAAATGGCCTAACTTAAACTTAAATCTCACGTGATTCCAGTTCACTTTATAGTGTCATTACTCAAAGTCAACTACTTTGATGATTTGAAACTCATCATTCCTTTGAAGTGAATCACATTCTTTTCATTGGAAGCAATATGGACACTACAGCCTTAACATAATAAAGTGACCAGCTATATTATTCAATTATGAATTATTTTTGGATTCAATTAAAATACATGTCTCTTATGTATGACTCTTCATACAAATCTATTTTAATATTTATATAGAATCATGGTACCTCTATAACTAGATAACGAATGCTTACTTAAAACAAACTTTTGGTCTTATTATCAAAATGTATTTTCAAAATAGATAACTTAAATGGAATTTAAATATGAGAATATACTCGCTTTCTAAGGTACCATATTCTCAATTTCCTAACAGTGAGAACTTGTTGAGCTAATTAAGGGTTGCAAACCCATTCGTTGTAAATAAGTATACATGGCCAAGAAAGATCTTGAAGGAAAGATTGAAAGGTTTAAAGTCAGACTGATTGCTAAAGGTTTACTTTGAGATAAGGTATTGATTATAATGAAACCATGTAAATTGTATCATTCAAATATGTTGTTAGCATAATTGTGGCACTAGTAGCTTATTATGATTTATAACTACACTAAATGGATATTAGGACTACCTTTTTGAATCTTGTTGAAATGGTTTATATGTTGCAACTTGAAGGATTTAAAGAGGAGGGTAAAGATCATCTTTTGTGTAGAGTCAAAAGTCTATGTATAGGTTTAAACGAGCTTTTCACTAATAGTATCTTAAATGAGATGAAGTAGTCACCTTTTTTTGGTTTTGTTAAGAATAAGGTAGACTAATTCATATATCTCAAGATCAATGAGAACAGTTGTATCTTTCGTATTTTGTATGTTGGTGATATTTTACTTGCTAGTTGTATCTAAGAAATTTGACATGAAAGATCTTAAGGAGCATTCTATGTCCTTGAGATTGAAATCCATAGAGATAGATCTCATAACTTGTGGAACTCTTTTATTGTGCATACAATGATCGAGTGTTGGATATATTTTCTATGCTTGAATGCTAAGGTGAAGATGTGCTAGATGTTAAAAGTGATAAATTGAACTTAGAACAATGTCTTAAAATGATGTTAAGAAGGAAAATATGAAAGTGATGACATATGCTAGTTCAATAAGAAGTTTGATGTATGCTTAAGTGTGCATAAGGCTTGACATTGCTTATGTAGGGGGTCTTTTAGGAAGATATTTATCTAATCCTAATATAGATCATTAGGAAACTGCAAAGAAGGGGATGAGATATTTGTATAAGACTAAGGATTATATGTTACCTTATCAAAAGGTTGAAGACTTTAAGTTGGTGGCTTATATGGATTCTAACTCTGCCAATTGTTCAAATGATAAGAAATCCACATTATGATACATTTTTTATGTTGGCAAGTGGCGTAATATCTTGGAAATGTATTAAAATGAAACTTATGACATCATCCACTGTGCAAGCAAAACTTATAGCATGCTATATAGCAACTACAAAGCTATCTAGTTGAGAATTTCTTAAAGTAAGAACTCAAATGATGGTGAGTTTCCAAGAGGGGGTGAATTGGAAATATTTGAAGCTTTTTGCAATTTCAATTTTATAAGCAAATAAGAATTTAGAAATCAAAATTTTAGAGATTGATTTGTAGTCAAACTTTTAGCAAAGGATATGGTTTTGATAAACACAAAATTAAAAGTTAAAAGAGAAGAGCTTAGCACAAAGAAATTTATAGAGGTTCAACCTTTTGTCTACATCATTTCCCCTAGCTTGCTAAGTAATTTGTAATCCACTATGTATAAAAATGCCTTTAAAGGTTTAAGCATAACCTTTACAATAACCTTTTCAAGGATAAGGTTTAAAACCTTTACCTTTTCTATGGTTAAGGTATAACCAACCAATGTACCTTTTAAATGGTTAAAGTATAACCAATATCAATTACAATAATGAGAGAAACGAAAGAGCTATATGCCTCTTAATGGTTGGTAAGCAAGGTAGGAATAGGTATTAAATTAGTGAGGGGTAAAGAACTTAAGTACAATAAATGATACACCTGAAGACTTTAATGATTAGAGAAGAAGTAAATGAGAAATAAATGCTTAAAGCTTTCATCTTTTCTTTGTCTTGTGTTACAGAGTCTTCTCACTTTCTTAAATGTTGTAGGAGCTTGTTTTTATATTGTTGAAGACTTTATGAGGTGGTTAAAGTGGCATTAAATGCAAAAAGAGCTATTTTGTTGTTTATACTTCACTTTAGCAATCATAAGGTGTAAGACCCCTGATCTTGATGTTAACAATGTATAATTTTGGAATAGCATATGGGTTGATGTGATCTTGATGTGTATGTTTATGAATTCAACGGATGCCTATGTCCATAGAGAGGTGGTCATGAAATATATGAGTATGTAAAAGTTAAAATGATGTTATGCATATGCTTGGCACATGAATGATACAATACATATGTTTGGCACTAAATTGACTATGATATGTATGTAAGTTATGCTATGCTTAACTAATATACTATGTGACATAGAGCATGAATGAGAATTGGTGTCCATGATGGACTTGTGTGTTGGTTTAAGTGAAATATGTATGATTGGAGGTTGTGGGGAAGATTTAGAATGAGTTTAGACTTCAAAAGATCAAATTTTTATGAATTTGGACCTTAGAATTCAATCCTAGCACAAAGAGGATCAAATCTACGCAACAGAGAGTAAGGAAAAGAAAGTGCATTGGCCCAAGATTGAGTGTAGAGCTTTCGTAGTCAATCCTAGGCAATGGAATGGGAGCGGGGGTAAACAATCTGATCCAAGATCGACTCTAAGCCTCCCATAATCCATCATAGACTGTCAGATTAGTTAAATTTGGGCTTAAAATCCCTAAAACTCGATTTTCCCTATTTTCTTCCAATTTCCTCATTTCTCCACCATTTCCTCTCAACTTTTGCACCCTTCAAACCCACTCAATCCCAATGATAAATCATAGATTTTAAGAGCTACAGGAAGGAGATTTTACCTCCTAAAAGGCTTGGTTGGTGATTTTCACTTTCTCTCTCTAAAACTAAACCCTAGCTTCCAAGAATGAATTTTTTATGCACTTGGAGTTGTTTGGAGTAAATATGGAGCTTGGGAAATGCTTCTAGAAGTAAGATAAAGCATTATTACCGATTGATTTTCAATTTGAATAGTTGATAACTTAAATTTAAATTAATGCAGCTTTAGTGGAAAAATTACTCACTTGAGTTAACTGGATATTTGGGGTAAACAATAGCACAATCCAACTTTTAAGGTATGGATTAGCCCATTGTTGAAAAATTTGAGTTTATTTGTTAATATGCTAAAGATTTAGCTATTTTTAAAAAATTTGGAAATAATTTAAAAGCCAGGATTTTGTTATGAAATTGAGAATTATGATGTAAATGCTAATGAATATATGTTGTTAGATGCTAGATGACTATTAGGAGTAAGAATTCTGCCCATTTGAAAATATTAAGTTGTTGAGCTAAAGTGTACAAGTGCTGACAAGGAACCTTTGAATTGTCAAGGTGAGTGGGGAATTTTATGCGTAAGAGCATTATGACTAGGGTGCATATATGCTTCAATGATGATAATGCATAATGTATGCCATGTGTGGACTATAAATATGTCTAAAGGTAGAATTCCTAAACTAAAATATGTTAGAGAATAATGTGATATGCCTAAGAAAACTATTCCTAAACTAAAATATGTTAGAGAATAATGTGATATGCCTAAGAAAACTATGTCTAGGCCAATGATGTTAATGCTACTATGAGCCAATGTTATGGAAATTATGATGCTATGATGAACGTGTATATGATGAATATGCCTAGAAATGCTATGTCTAGACTAGTGAATGTTATAAGAATTATGTGAATTGCATAGAAGGATTATGCTTAGGCTGAATGTAAAAGTGATAAGATGATGATATAAGTAAGCTATAATTAAACGAATGATATCATGAGTGACAAAGAATATTAATGATATGATGTGAGATATGTATGTTCCGTCCATGGATGGTTTCGAACAATGATCTGATGTGATATATGTATATTTTGCCCATGGCGAATTAATGGACGATGCATATTATAAGGTTGAGTAAGTCCATACCCTTTGTGACTATGTATGCTGCCGGCAGGGATGGTGGTTTTATCCCATCTGTGATTCTTGCTTGCTATGCGATGATGATTTATGATGCTTACAGGGATGATTGTAGGCAAGGATGGTGGTTTTGTCCTGCTTGTAAAGCTATGATGCCATTTATTGAGATTATTCCGAATGATGACCACAGACTTCATCATTTTCTTGGCAATGGGGCGTGACTTGACTCTATCATTTACCCTAGGAATGGGGTGTGACATGGTATTATATGATGACTACATATTTCATTGTTTTCTGTTACAATGTGGCACAATAAGACTCAATCGTTTGCTTAGCAATGGGGCACAACAACACTATTTCGTTTGCTCAGCAATGGGGTGTGACTAGACTCCATCGTTTGCCATGGCAATGGGGCATGACATGACTTCGTCGTTTGCTGCAGCAATGGAGCATGACATGATATTGTATGTTGTCTATTAGTTGACCACCGAATGGGACTATGCTATGTCTAAGGATGACCACTCTATGATATGATGTGATGACTACGTAGTGGCATGGCTTGGGATTTGAAATGTAAATTATGTGATATGATGTCTATGAATTGATGATGAATGTAAGGGCTTAAGGTAAAAGCCAAATGAAATGCTATATGCAAAAATTGACATGATGAAAGCTTAAAGAGCTTATGATTTAGCGTCGAGGCAAGCGCTATCAGGTATGTATGCTGAGTCACGTATGCAGACAGCCATATGGTGGGTCGGTTTATATGGTAGATTATATTGGCAAACAATTATGGTGGTAATGGTGTTGAATGAACAAGGTGAGGATGATTACACCCTTTTAGTATGCTAATAGTCATAGATACGCAGTGTAGGACTACTGTCATGATTATGGTAGACTATGCTCGACAAGTGACGATTGACTTGTCTTACATGTATATGTTTTATGATGTAGGTTTCCCACTGATGGACACTCCGCTACGTCATAGTCTGAGTCATGGTTTATGTATGCTTCTGCTATGTATATAAAGTATATCATAAAGGAAATTTGACAGCATGAAGTTGCCTTATGTTATGTAATGAGATGTTTAATGACTTAGTGAATTACCCAATGAATGGCTGTGAGACCCTGCCAAGCTCGATTAAAATACGGTATTGTACCGAGTGGTACAACTAAGTTAAATCGAGCCTTGAACTAGTTCAAATGAAAATTCTAAGAGGAAATTGAAAATTTTGAAAACCCACAGAATGGCTTAAAATAGTGATTCAGAGTTCAAGGTCCAGTTTGGAGTCCATCAAGAAAATTGATCGATTAGGGACAAAACAATCATTTTACCATTTCATGATTAAATGGAGATTTTTAGCCAAGATTTGATCACATTTGACCAAGAGTAATTATATGAAATATAATTATGATTATTGGAGTATAAAATGATGTTTAGCAGTGAAAAAAAATTATGATTCCTGGTATTTTTGGAGCACAAGGGCAAAATGGTAATTTTGCCACTAGAGGACTAAACGAGAATTTTTATAAAACGAGTTTTTTGCCCCATTTGGTTAATATTGATCAATGTTAGTGTTATTTGAGGTTGAAAAGTAGAAATAATTTGATTCTGGTACATTTCGGAGTATAGGGGTAAATCGTAATTTTTCCACTCCAGGGGCAAATCGGTAAATTTTTTGCCCCAGCACTTGTCAAGGCCAAGGGATTTTATTCATCCTGTAAATTGATAAACATGAGAAATGTGTGGTGGAGAGAGATTGCTTGATGGCTAAGTATGACACATGGACCAATGGAATGGTGACATGTGTCAAAATCTCATCCATTCATTATTTTCTTTATAAAAGGCATAAAAATCAGCCCATTTCTCCCATAGTGATCAGCCAAACTAGAAGAGAAGAGAAACCAAGGAAGAACAAGCCCTAGGTGGGAAAAAATCAAAGAGAAAGTGTTGGAATTCAAGGAAATAAGCTAGGTAAGTTCAAATTTCTTTAATTCTCCTTGATACCTAGCTTACCCATGCTTTTGTTCTTGATTTCCATGGTTGAATATTGAGTTATCATGATGAATTCAATTCTGAAAAATGGGTATGGAAGAGGAATTGTTGTTGGAATAATTTGATTTTAGACTGTGTTAGTGTTTAGGGATAGTTAAGCATGGTTATGAACAAAAACACAAAAGAAATATTCAATTTCTCTAGGGTTCCTTGTTGGTTGAACCATGAGGACTGAATATCAATGGGGGATTGTTTTTATTTCAAGGAAAATGGCTTGGAAAATGATGAATTAAGGTGAAACGGTTATGTAGAAAAATTTTCGGTGCTAGTGCACCAAATGATCGAATTTTTCTATAAGGAGCTGTGAGGGTTCTAATGCTGAATTTGGCTCTATTTTAATGGTATGTGGTAAATTAAGGTATTAGAGGAGAAATGGATTAATTTGGAGTGAAATTGGATGCATTGGCCAATTGATCGAATGAAAAATCGACTTAGACCACTACCGGGTCTAGATGGCTACCCGTGCATTTTTCATTTCATATCATATATATATCGAACCTGAAATAGCTTATGACTGTTAGACACAATTTAATTGAAATATGTGTCATGGATTATGGCTAGGTGGTGAGCCATTAGATACGGGTAAAGGACTGTACCCGCAGACTGAAAATAGGAGTATTTCTACTCCTAATACCGATGAGTGGACTTGCATTTCAAACTTGTTTTGGGGAATATGAAAGATTCTATCTAACTTGTCTTAGAAAATGTACCTTGGGAACAAGCTTTTAGTAAAATGATTTTATATTGTGAAAATGTGCTATACAATGGTTTATGTGTTATCACAATATGATAAAATGCATGATATGAATTGGATGCTTCTTTATATGTTGATTTGAACCCAGCTATGTGCGAGTAGGAGTGCACATAAGCCGTTGTTGCCTCCTTAGCTTATAGGGCTGGATGCTTCGTGATCTTCAACCCTATGAGTGCTTTGATAGGTACGATCTATGGTGAAGTATGACTCTCCGCCCAAGAGCTTGGAAGTAGAGGGAAGGGACTGCTCCGTTGCTTCGTGATCCGGAGTGAAGTGCACCTCTTGCCGAGTGAAGGGGGGGATGCTTCGTGATCTCCCACCCCTTAGTGACAATAGCATAAGCCGTTGCATATGAAATGATGATGATGGGATGATGTGCATGATGATGATGATGATGGGATGGTGTGCATGTTGATGATGGGTATATGGTTGTAAATGCAAATATGTAAGCATTTGTTTTGTGGAAATTTGGAAGTTTACATGTGTTACATGTTGCTATTGTTATTTTAGCAGGATGACTTGTTTTAAGGGAAAAAGGAGACTTTTTCCTTGATGTTCTGGTTCTCACTGCAGCGAGAATGAAGTTCGCTACAGCGAGAAACTTTCTGTCCATTTTGCTAACTTGTGGGTTTTTGCCATATTTCCCATTTCTTTGGTACCATAGTTGAGCATGGATTTTCTTAAAGTGATTTACTCATGTGGGGTTTACATGAGGGGTTTAAAGGAGCTAAAACAATTGCATGGTTTTGAGAAAACAAATGCATCATGATTTCGATAAAACATTCCTTATGGTATGCTTGTTCCCTTCTTGTTCACTCACTGAGTATTGTACTCACGTTTTATAAAAAAAAATTCATGTTTTCAGATCAGGTGACTGTTGGACCCTAGATCGAGGAGTCCCCGTAGTGCATCTCCTGGGTATATATCTGGCATTTGATAGTAATCCCTTTTATTGTAAATGTCTCCGTTGGAAGTCATGGGTTCTTTTGTATTGTGAATACAATCTAACAATATGAATATGTGTATGTAATGTAAATTGCTAAATACATGACTGGTATAGTGCATGTATATTATTATCGATAATGCCATTGTGTTTTGGCTATGTTCACACCCGAGAAAAGGTGTGTGTGTATGCATGATATGATAAATTTGTTAAGCAAAGGTAAATAGATAGGCTTGCTTGGGCTTAGTGAGCTATGCTCATTGAGTTCATGTGCCGATCATGGCCCGGGAAATTGGGTCGTGACAATGGCTATGTGTATG
This sequence comes from Theobroma cacao, assembly GCF_053813885.1. Classification (NCBI taxonomy): domain Eukaryota; kingdom Viridiplantae; phylum Streptophyta; class Magnoliopsida; order Malvales; family Malvaceae; genus Theobroma; species Theobroma cacao. The sequence goes on along the minus strand of NC_142647.1, from coordinate 33,875,044 downwards.
TTGTGTTTAAGTCTTAAATGTCATCATGAGCCGAGGGGCTAATGTTGAATGATAAAAGATTTAATTTTAATGAATTAATGTTGGCTATGAGGCCTTATGATTATGGTATATGTTTATTAGAACTTAATTATGTAGGCTTCCTCTTGCTTGCCAGTCTCGTATGTGCTGGTCATGGCTCTTCGGATTTGGGTCATGACATAAGGTATCAGTACATTTACAAATGTATCGATACTTTCATTGCATCATTTTTGAAAACCTGTGAAAATTTATCGATACATTTTCATCTAGAATCATTCTGTTAAAAATCTATCGATACTTTTGGGCAAAGTGTAGATACATTTTCAGCCATAACCATTGTATTAAAAATCTATTAATACTTTTGGGCAAAGTATCAATACTTGTAACTCAATTTGGGTAAGTTCTCATTTTGTAAAAACTCTATCAACACATGTAGGCTAAGTATTGATACATGAAGTTTGACTTTTGAAATTTTGACTTTATGAAGAACAAGTATGGAGACAAGACCAAATATATCAATACTTGCATGAATGTATCCAAGTATCGATGCATTTCATGCAAAATCCATTTTTGAAACTTTTGAGTTGGTTTTCTTTTTCAAACACTTAGTCATTTCATTTAAAAGGAACAAGAGAAATTTTAGACTTTGTTCAAAACATATAAAAATAATTTTGATCACTTGTCTTTGTCATTTCAAAACATAAGATCAATTTAAAGCTAATAGAATTCTCATAAAGAATTATTGGTGGTTGGCTCTATTGTTAAAACTGTACAATTGTACTATGATAACGCTAAAATGGTTTCGTTCACTGACACCAATAGAGGTATCACAAGGGCTACACATATAGAGATAAAATATTTGACAACTAAAGAACTTGTGAAAAGGGTGACATTTCAATAAAGCATATTATAACTAATGACATGGTAACTGTGTGAGGCCTCGACCTTCACAGACATGTAGTAGAGGTAGACCCTATGATATGGAGCAGAGGTAGTTTGGTCATTTTTCTGGAGAGCTCCTAGAAGTGGGTTTTCTAATATTATTAAAGCCTAAGTAGGCCTAAGGCATAAATGAATGATGAAATTAAGGATAAAGTGTCAAAGAAAATAAAAATAATGATGATTTCCAAGGTAGGGGCAAAATGGTCATTTTTCATCTCGGGTCGAAATTTTTAAGTTTTGGTGAACCCAAGTATTTCTAGACTATTATGGACTTTATCTCATTCTCGAAAGAGTAAAAAAATTGCATAAAGGATTAGAGGAAGACAAAGCCAACTTGTTAAAGGCATTTTCGTAATTTAAATGAAGCTTAGATAAGCTTTAGCTATAAATATCATTTTCTAGCAGCTTCTTCTTCTTCTTCCTCCCATCTCACATTTCTTTCATCCTCCATGGAAGCTTGTTTTGAAACCTCCATAATTTCTCTCAAGTTAGCTCCAATTTTCATGCTTTTGTGCACTTTTTTATAAAACCTTTTGTGCTCTTTTACTCTCTCACATGAAAACCTTTGAAAAGTCTTACTCCCATACTTTCTCTCACTAGTTAGGTATTTTAGAGAGAGAAACAGAGAGAGCTTCCATAATAGCTTGAAAATTTTTGGAAAGGAATTCACTTACAAAGCCACCAAGGTGAAAGATGAGTTAGGGTTGATTTTAGGTGGTTAGAGATGGCTAATAATTAGAATTGTGGGCTATTATATTTTTTATGGTTATATTGTGTGCGATAGGTTCCAACGAGGCCTCACATGTCCGTTTGAAGCAATAATCAAAGTTAGAGTCAATTAAAGATTCAACAAATATCGGTGAGTGAACTTGCATTTCAAAAAAATATTTTAGGGAGTGTCCACATGTTTAAATAAATCATTTGAAAGTTTCATTTGTTTTTGCTTCAAAAATATACTTGGGGAACAAGCCCTTGATGAAATGTTTCTATCTTGTGAAATGTGCAATATGAATAGTTCATGCATTATCACATTATATTGATATGTGTATTATGCTTTGGATGCTCCTTTGTGTGATAATGATGACCCAGCTATGTGCGATGTGGTAGTACACATGAGCTGATGATGACCCGGCTATGTGTGAGTAGGGAGTGCGCATAAGCTGATGATGACCCAGCTATGTGCGTTGTGGGAGTGCACATGAGCTGATGATGATGACTCGACTATGTGCAGTGTGGGAGTGCACATGAGCTGATGATGATGACTCGGCTATGTGTGAGTAGGGAGTGCACATGACAATAAATGAAGTAGGGTGGTGTACGTGTTTATATATGTTTATGTATATGTGATAGAAAGTTTATTATTATAATATGTGATTGAAATGAATAATGAGAAACTTGATTATTGTCAATGTGTTCACTTTGATGTGCAATATGGTAGGAATGGATTTTGTCATCTGCCTTGAATCTCGCTGCAGTGAGAAACTATCGAGTGGTGGGGGCACAAACCAACCCTATTTCTCGCTGCAGTAAAAAAGAATTCTCACTGCAACTAGGAATTTCACTGCAGTGAGAAACTGTCTAGTGGTGGGGGCACAAACCAGCCCTATTTCTCACTGCAGTAAAAAAGAATTCTCACTGCAGTTAGGAATTTTGCTACAGCGAAAATGGATTGTCGCTGTAGCGAGAAACTCTCAGGTGGTTCCAAATTTTCTAGTGCAGTGCCTTTGCTTTGACATAGATTTTGACCACCTTCTAGTCAGAAATAGGAAAAGTGTAAACATAAAAGTTGTATCCCAGCCTCCTAGCTTTCTAATGGTTCAAATGTCATGTCAATTGGACCTCTGTAGTGGGAGATATTCTTGAAAAACTTAAACATATGAAAACTAAGACTATTTCTCGCTGCAGCGAGAAACTTGCTGTCATGCTTGCTACCTTGCTTGATTTTGACATATTTTTCACCCATTTAACTTCATGGATTGATCATGGGTTTTTGCAACACTATGAGGTTATTAATCAAAGTTTGAAATGAGGGGTTTTTAGTAAGAAATTAACTCAATTGCATTGTTTTTGAAACAAGTGCATCAGGATTTCCAAGTTCTCCTTATCAATTGCTTGTTCCCTTCTTATGTTCACCCACTGAGTTTTATACTCACATTTTTAAACTTCATATTTTCATATTTGGAGGCAGTTGGGACCTAGATTGAGTGTCCACATATGCTTGGCTTCTTGGTAGGTACTATGGCATCTCAGTAGCGGTACCTTTACTTAAAGTCACTCCGCTAATGGTTGAGAGTCTTTTGTCTATGTACCCGTATATGTAATGTATACTACTAAGAGTCATATTATAAATGAAGTATGTATATGTTGGATGGATGATGATGCCTTTATGAGACGGCAATGAATGACAGTACTTTGAGATAATACAAATATGAATATTCGGTTGTTATAAAATATTACTGAAACATTCATCGTTGAGAATTACAACACATGCTTTTAAAGATGATGGATGGAATGAGGAACAAGATCTCATAAAGAGGCTTGCTTGGGCTAGTGGGCTATGCCCACTAAGCCCATGAGTAGGTGATAGCCCAAAATTTAGGCTGTGACAAACTTGGTATCAGAGCTCTAGGTTTAATCGAGTCCTAGGGATTCTCGTGTCAGTCAGCGAAGTTGTTGGAGTTAATGTAGAGTCTTGTTTATGGTTTGTGACTACAGCACAATTCATAGACAAGAAGCTATATAAACTCTTATTCCTAGTAACTTACCCTCTTGCTAACATTATGCAAAGGTTATAAGTAGTGTCGTTGTTCGAGTTTAAGATGCCACCATCTATCTAGATTGGAGAATGATACTCAAGGTAAAGATTTCACCTTAATTAATGAAACTTTTCTTGATAAGCAATTGTTGCAAATTGGTCAAAAGTAGTTGCCTTGGTATGCTAATTATGTTAATTACATTGTGAGTAACCTTCTACGTACTAATTTAAATTTTCATCAAACAAAGAAATTTCTTCATGATGTTAAATTTTATGTTTGGGATGAACCTTTCTTATTTAATATATGTGCTAACCAAATTCTAAAAAAGGTGCATTCTAAAGGAAGAAGTTGAAAACATTTTGAAGCATTGCCACTCTTCAAATTATGGAAGACACTTTGGAAAGGATAAAATAGCAGCAAAAGTGCTTTAGTCCAATTTTTATTGGCCAACTTTGTTCAAATATGATCACAATTTTGATTTACACTGTGATACATATCAACGAGTGGGAAATGCCACTCAATAATATCCTTGAAGTAGAGATTTTCGATGTATGGAGCATAGATTTCATGAGGCCTTTCATTTTTTCATTCAATAATCGATATATACTTTTGGCTATGGATTAAGTGTCGAAATAGTTAAAAGCTATGGCAAAGCCTACAAATGATGCAAAGGTGGTGTTAAAGTTTTTAAGGAAGAACATCTTCACTAGATTTAGCACCCCACGGACAATAATAAGTGATGAAGGTAGTCATTTTTGCAACAATTATTTTGTTACAATTCTAGCTAAATATAGAGTGACACATAAAGTTACAACCACCTATTATCCATAAACAAGTGGACAAGTCGAGGTTTTCAATCACAAAGTCAAAAGGATTTTGGAGAAGGTTGTGTCTCCATCGAGAAAAGATTGGAGCAAAAGACTTGATGATGCACTTTGGGCATATAGGATAACTTATAAGACTTTAATATGTATGTCTCCTTATCAGTTAGATTTTGGAAAACCATGTCATCTTCTAAAAAAACTTGAACATGATGCTTATTGAGCAATCAAGAAGTTGAATTTCGGCATGAAAATAGCCCGTGAGAAGCAATTACTTCAACTCAATGAAATGGATGAAATTAGATTGGACGCATATGAAAATGCTAAGATCTACAAGGAGAAAACTAAGAAATGGCTTGATAGGAGAACTGTGGAGTGTTGTTTTGAGCCAAGTCAACATGTCTTATTGTTTAATTCTCAATTAAGGTTATTTCTAGGCAACCTGAAATCAAAGTGGTCAATACCTTTTCTTGTTTGAAGATTGTTTCCTTACGATGCAGTGGAAGTTGATGGTTCAACCAATGAGAAATTTAAAGTGAATGGGCAACAATTGAAGTACTGTTGTGGAGATGTTGTCGAGTGTCAATGTTCCTCCATCAATCTTTCCAATCCCAAATGAGCTTGAAGAGAGACCAACTGATGATTGTAAAGAAAACACTTCTTGGGAGGCAACCCAAGTTCTTTACACTCAATTTTTTTGTTTTAAGTTTTTCTTTATGATTTATTTCATGTTTTAATCTCTTTTTCCTTTTTCCTTTTAATGTTTAAGTAGTTAGTATCACTTACTAAGGGTTTATTTTCATTATTGTAGGAGGAAAAGATGCTTGTTATGGGTTGGATATTGTTATTAAAAAAAGGTTTGTTCTTACTGTATTAGTGGGATATATTCTTTGCTTGTTATAACTTTTGTAATTTTTTTTTTGAAAAGAAACAGCTTCATATATTGATTAAGATGAGAATACACAAATGCCATGAAAATCTATAGCCATACAATAATTGACATTAGGCTTGATGTGGCATTATAAGTCTCTCAACAATTACCTTGTAAAAAAAAAAAAAACCCTAACATTCTCGAAGTCAAAATGCATTTCCTATTTCCTCCTACTTCCCATTAATACAAATATCACACTTCTCCTAAGATCTAATCCTAATGATACTAGACCTCCATTACCACTCAATAATTCATGAAAGCACAACCATTTCATGCAAGCCTATAATGTTTATTGGCCCAGATTATTGTCAGTTTGTGCATCTTCTAGCTATTAAACTTAGCAAGATTACACCAACAAGATATCACCATAAACACTTTATACCCTTTGTACCCATTTGTGCATGGCAGCAACTTATTCTAACAAACCTTGAGTGTTAAGCTAGATGTCCCTAATAATGTTAAAGTTATAAACGCTTACATGAATTGGAGTAGACTCCTCTTTCGATGTAGCATGTTCCCTTAGTTTATGCTTTCTCGCAACTATGCACTCCTTGGTCATTCTCAAGTCTCCCTTCTCCCTTTTGGCCTTTGTTGTCACGACCCGAAACCTCCCTCGGGCCCATGACAACCGCCGCGACGCCCTAATTGACACTCATTACCCGAAATGCCAATCAGAACCCGCAAGGCTTACATATCAGTTTCTTGCCTTTTCTGTGAGCAATCGTTTTTAAACATTCCATTTTAAACAATTTCTAGTAGTTTCCTGCTCAAGTAATCAAAAGACAAAAATATTTTAAAAGGATTTATAGATAAATATCACTATTCAAAATATTGATTAAAATATAGCATTTTTTTATATAAAATAATATTTATAGAAACACGTGTAAGAAATCTTTTGTAACGTGTAAGTAAAATAAATTCACACATACAAAAATTTACAAAGTTATAATGTACAATAATGGTTACAATGACAAGTGGCCCAAAATACACCCAGTGTTGGTGCTAGAAACCTACTGTCTGTGTGGTAGAGATGTCAACTGGAATCCTCGACAAACTAGGATATCTACAAGCTACCACAGCCCTGAAATGTTTGGAAAGGAGGTGGGTGAGATTTTGCAATCCCAATGAATAAACAGACATTATCATAAATATCTAAAGGCGAGTAAAATGGAGGCAAGTTTAAACAACAAATTACGAATCATTTCATAATGTTTTTAATTTATTTTTTAAACCATAAAATATTTGTAATTTACCAAAACAGTTGTTAAGGCTTATGTCTTTTATTAAAAACAAGGCTCAAGCCAAAACTAATCCTCAGGGATACCTTGGTCGAGGCATCTAACCGAGTTCGCCAAGGTTGTTATAACATTTACATGTGAAACACATTTTTATTTTAAAAACAAGTCGTTCCTTGGCGTTGGCCGAGTTACACATTCACGTGGGGGTTCGACGTGAAGTGAGCTCTAATACTACCCCGGGAGTTACCCTCCTCGCCTCTACAACCGAAGTAACTATATAATCGGGTTTACTGTACCCCTCTAATAGGCAGTCCAGGGAAACCCGTCACTACAGTGACTAACCCACCAATTTTAATAAAATTTCGACAGTATAACGTGGCTTTTATTTATTTATCCAGTCTGCATAGTAAAAACAACTTACATAAATTTCTCAATGAACTTACAAAATATAGCCACATATACTTATCTCATAAGTCATTCATAGGAAAATATATAATTTTCAAGACAGTTAACAGCCTCTAATTACTCAATTTCATAATCAACCCAATATATTTTTATTTGTCACATTTATTTGTAAAACATCAAAAATCTCGTTTTAATCTCGTTTTCATTTCATAAAATACATAAAGAGCATTTAAAAATAAACTCTAGATAATTTACAATAATAATAAGTTTACTCACCGTTTATACAAACTAAAAGCTTTCTAGGTGCCCCGATAACTACTCATCGGGTACGATTTTCTTGCCTTTACCGGAAGGCTCTCCTCCTAGACACATTGCCAAAAATTTACTCAATTCATCACATTAATGCTAAATCACTATATATTTGACTTAAATCCTATACTAATGCATGGTATGAAATGCAATAGCCAAAAATGACTTAAACGCGGTATTAACCTATTTTTGGCACTTTACCCGATAAATTGGTAACACGCTCCATTTTAGCTCTAAATTGTCCCATTCTCTCTCCAACATTTCTAACCATTAATTATCAGCCAATATTCCTCTAAAATCACCAAAATCAGCTCACTCTCTTCCTTGGAAAATTCGGCCAAAAATGGGACATTAACTCGGTTAATTTTCTACTTTGTTTTTCTATCACATTTAACCATTTTTCATCATTTTCTCTTCATTTCTCTTAGAATAAAAATCAGATCATCATCATTGTACCTCATTGCAGATTCAGCCAAGGGTGGGTATTGTGGAAATTTAATGCTTTCTTGCCCAATTTAATTTCTAAACACATTTAACTAACTAAAACTATCAATTTAACTAAAACTCAAAACCTAAAAATTTCAATTTCTCTCCCCTAGAATTTCGTCCAGCCCTTGATATCACTTTTTCATCTCTCTCCTCAAGCATGCTAAATGGAAACAAAGGCATAAGAAAGGTAGAAATCAAGCTAAAGTCGAAAAATCTTACTGTTAGACGCTTAAACGGGCAAAAAACGCGAATTCCCCTTTGAATTTTCTTGTTTCCCTTTGGTTTTTCTTTTTTTCTTCCTTTCCTCTCTATTTTTTCTCTTGTTCTCCCATATGGCCGGCCAGCACTTAAAATGGGGTTTAAATGGGCTGACTTTTCATTAAAATAATATTATTTCATTTTAAAAATGCCACGTGTCACTTTCCCATTGGCCCATTTTTAAAATTTCATCCATTTGTTTCCAAATTTTCACCATACACTTGTCCCACATAATCCATAGCTTAGATAAAATTTTCAGACTTATCCAAAGTCTCGGTGGAGTAATTTTTGAAATTTACACTTTTGCCCCCGTAAAAGTGAAAAATTACATTTTTGCCCAAAAAACTGAAAAATTGCCCATAGACATATTTTTCATCCCTTATACTCATACCGTTCTCCAATTTGTCAAATTTGATCTAAATTCTCTCAAAATCTCAAATTTCGTCCGCTAGTGGTAAATTACGATTTTACCCCTACACTCCAGAAATCACCAGAATTAAACTTTTTCACTTCCTATCATTAAATTATACTCCAAATAGTTAATCTTGGTCAAAAATTTCACTCCATGATCAAATTATTATCTTAGGTGGCAAAATGACGATTTTGCCCATAAACATCCAAATTTCCAATTTTACCCCAAATGAACCCTCGAACTCGGAACAATTATTTTTTTTAGTCATTCCTGGACTATAAAATATTAAATTTCATCCTACAATTTCTATTTTAACTAGTTCGAGGTTAAATCAACTCAAGTGTACCGTTAGGTATGATACCGGGTTTCGTCTTTTCTTAGGTGCTTTCCTAGCATAATAACATGCTACTCAGTGCATGTATGTCATGACATGTATTTATAGGGTCGGTTTTTACATTTGTAAACCAGTTCCTTTCCTTATCCTCCTATCATGATAACTTGCCATGTTTTTTCTTTTCTCCTTTATGCCTAACGATGTTTCGTTATATCAATATTTTTGCTTCCTTTCCCTTTGTCTTCCTTAACTAGCTTCCATTTTTTGCTTTATTTTCTTTACATTTCTTGTTTGTTTTTTTTTTCAATTTCCACTTTATAGTTCCTTACACTATGGACACACCTCTCTTTGTTTTTTTCTTTGGCTTTCCTTCTTCCCTTTTTCCCCCTTCAGGTTCCTCTACTGTTCCTTATTTACTTTCTCTCTCTTTTTCATTCATTTTTATACAATCTAACTTGTCCCCTCTTTTTTCCTCTATGTGTGTTTCAACCTATCTTAAGCTTTCCACATGTTGTTTTCTATTTCTTTCTCTTTCTCTTGCTCTTTGACATTTTCTTCTTTATTTCTCTATTCCTTAAACCTAGTTGCTATAATTCTTTTCCTAAATGCTACTACATGTCACAACTCCATTGTCGTCCAGTGCTTTCAGCCACTAACATGTATCAACATCCACAAATAGACATATGCCCTTCAATCACACATATGGCTATAATAGCAATTGAGTAGACATGCCTTCTTATTACACATATGGCTATTCCCATAACTTACATAATTGGGTGGTCATATGCCCTATTTTCACACACATGACCATTCCCATCACATACACAACATATCCTATACTAGAATTTAACCAATTTATTGTCATATAACATTATTGCTTGTCCATAATGGACCAATTACACATTCATAAACATCAAGGGTAATATTCTTACCATGCCAAATGTGAGTAGCCAATCTCATGACATTTCCACCACATTCTCATACATTTATACATTTTCACTTATTCAAGCATATAGCAATTATATTCTCAATATCCTATCTTTCATAAGCATCATATCAACTTTTATCATTTCATTTTTGAAACGAAATCGTATTTAAAGATACTTGTTCCTATGTATAAAACTACTATATAGATATACATATTTACAAAATATAAATATATGCTAAAGCAATTAAAAAGGCATGCTTAGATATATATCAAAATACTTTAAAAATATTATATCTACTCACCTCAAGTGTAACACTTGAATAGCCACAAACGATTCACTAATACTTTACCTGAATTGGAATCTTGGAGTTTCAATAGACTCTATAATTGCTGCAATCAACATAAAACTCAATTAAATTCCATAATTTTTTTCAGAATTATTGAACTAATTAACAAAACTCTATCTCAACCTAACAATAAACCAATTTTTTGCCCTAATATCTCTTCTGGAACTCATACCCATAGTCTAAATAGCTTAAACTTAAGTTTATCTTATTACCTTGGACAGCTTGTAGAAGGAAAATCAAGCAAAACCTAACATTTTAGGGAGAGAAACATTAAAATCTTAGAGAGAGGAAGCTCAGAATTTAAAACCCATAAATATAAATGTCAAGAAGCTAATTTCCTACCTTGAATGAGCTAAAATTTTAAGATTTGTGGTTAGATTTTGAGCAAGCATGAAAGGATGAAGAAAGGAAGAAAAAAATAGAGGAAACGAGAAAAGAGTGAAATAAAAAAAAAGGTGGAGGAGGAAAAGAAGCAAGGGTGGCCAGCAGGAAGTTCTAACCAAGTCAAAAAAGTCAACAAAAATAAATAAAATTACCATTTTACCCTTATCCTGAAATACATTTGTTTTTTTATTTTTCTCATTCTTCTTTTTTTCAAATAGATTTAATAACTCGAAAATATAAATTTTTCAAAGAATAATTTAAAGTTTTTAGTTGAAAATAATATTTTATAAGCTTTACCAAGGAATTTACTATTACTCCTATACTAAAATCTCGGGTTTTACACTACATGATTAAAAGTTACAACCCTAAAATGGGGATTCAATTGCTCGACTGATGCTCCTTTCTCGGCTCACTTTCCTCTTTCGATGACTCTTAATACTTAATGTTCTCATATTAATCTTCTTCCCTTTCACTACCCCAACTTGAGAACACTTTCAGTCTTTTACTGCATATCACCCCATCTTGTTCCTTACAACCTTCATCCTTTCCTAACTCTCTATGCTCCCTTAGTATTTTCTCTTCACTCTCTGCAATTTCCCTCATTAACGTTAAGCCCCCATATTATCTATCTTGCCTCTTCCCTTCTTGTCTACTTCACATTCTAGTTACCTTACTCACCAACTCTGTTCCTTCCAAAAGTGCATGGGACTCCATTCTCAACAGATAGTTACTCCCTCGAAACACTCTTGGCACTCTAAGGCTTGGGAGCTCTTTTCCTACTATAAGCCTTTAATAGTGTTGCATTCCTTCACTGATGCGACCTTTTTCTTGCCTTTGGCCATCGATGATAACCTTTATTCCTCAGAAAACTTGTTCCCTTTTTTTTTATTTTCTTCTTTCTTTCTTTCTTCCTTCCCCCAAAATTTGTTTTTTCTTCCTTTCTACATTCCCCTGCTTCTTCTTCTTTTTTTTTTCCATTTTTTAATCTCTTCAGTTTTAATGAAATTTTATTATTTTCACCAAAGAAATATTATGATTAATTAAATGGATTAGGCAGATCATGACTGGAGTAAGTGGATTGATTAGTCTAAGATATTTTTTTTTTCATCATCCTTACCAAACACAAAAATTTAAAAGTAAATTTTCTTAATTTCTTTCCTTTTTCTTTCACATCTTTTTCCCTTCCCTTGATTTTTCTTCCTTCCTATGATAATGTTAGGAAAAACTATATATTTGATAGGATGAAAAGAAAATATGGGGAAAGGATAAAGGTGAGGAAATAAAAACTAATGAAGAGGAAGGAAAGTTGTTTTTCATTATAATTGGTAAGAAGGATGGAAAATAGAAAGAATGAAAAAAAAAAAGTTAAAAAGGGTAGAGTTGTACATTAATCATTTAACTTAAGTTGAAAGAGTCATTTACTTTTAGAAGAATTAGATTTGAAGAGAAGAAAAAAGTACAAACTCACTCATTTTCTTTTCCTCCTCTTATTTCCCTCCTATATATTGAAGGAAAGAAAAAAAAAAAGAAAAAAACGTATTGTGAATGACTTTAATCCTTCTTTCAAGTATCCTCAAATTTTCGTTAAGCAATAAAATGATAAAACCTAATTATTTACTTACTAAACACTAGGTTGATTAGTTGGTTGTCGTGTGTGATATATTTAAACTGGCATTACTAATCATAGTTCTAATTTTTCTTGGAAAATATGAAGACTCACAAAACCTCAAGCTACATAAAGGAGGGAGCCTACTCGCTTCCCATGTCCCCATTCTTACGTCAAAAAATTTAATATAAAATCTCGAAATTGGAATCTCCCATTTTAACCTTGTTGGATAGTCTCATTGAGAACACAATAGATTATTACTGGTAGTTAAATTATGTTTGATTATTAAATGATGTAGTTTATCAATTTTTGTAAGATTTATTTATTAATTTAGTAATATCTTTGTTTTTTAAGACAAAATTAGTGTCAATTAGGGGCGGAGCCACGGCCCCCCCAAAACTTTTTAAATTTTTTCCATAACTTATAAAAAATTTAAATTTTTTTATATATTCTATTACTAGCTCCTTCAAAATAATGTTTTATTTAATAATTAATATAAATAAAAAATAATAAAATGATTTCACTTATCTCACTCAATTTTAAATTTTTTTAATTTTTTTTATTATTATTATTTTTATTTTTTTATTTTTTTATTTTTATTCTATTTGTTCATATATTATAAATTTCTATAAATATTCTTTCCCAAATTTCTACAAACCATTAACCATATTCTTTTTCTTTCTTTTTTGTTATGTAATATGTGGTATCTACTTGCTACTTGCCATGTTCTTCTTTTTTATATAACATAAATTTTATTTTTTATGATTTGAATGTTTAAAAATTAATAAATTATTATATAGTTATCAAATATAAGTTGTAATATTATATTGTTACTTAAAATTTTATCAACGTATCATTTTTTTTATTAATCCTGATTATGTAAGAGGAAATTAACTTGAGTATATATTTTTTATATGCTTTACATTTTATGTTTAGTTAAAATAAAATTCTCTTGAATATATAGTATTTAAATAATTCTAATTATATAAGAAAAAATTAATAATTTTATATATCGTTTTTAACTATTTATATTTTACAAATTATAATTTTATATTTAATTTCATATTTCTATTATCAATATTTTATTGTTGATTGAATTTAACATATTAGTTTTTTAAAATTTTTAACTCTTATTTAACTGTGTTTGACCCTTTCAATAAAATTTGACTAGCTCCGCCCCTGGTGTCAATAATATATATATATATATATATATATATTTATGTGTGTGTATTCTAAATTGTGTATGTTTTATATGTATATTCTATTAGTACTGGATTCAGCATTTTAGTTGAAGATTTAGAAAGAAAAAGGCGAAATTCTAGAAAAGAGTTGTTTACGTAGTAAAATCTGTTACTGTTAAAAATAGCATATATTGAAAGCTAAGGGATGAAATGAAAGGAAGGGCGTAATGTAAGGATCTCGAGTGAAGAGTGAGCACAGGGATATTTGCGGGAGTTGCGTGGTTGACAATACATGTGCAGGAACGGATCCCCTGTATAAAAAGGCATGAGCCAAGAACCCACTCAGTTCATAGATCATCAAGGCAAACAAAATCTTCTTCCACTAGGGATAAACAGAGTAATCAAGAAATTAGCTCTTTCGAGACTAGTTTACTGAAAGCTGCAGGCAACGAGAGAAAAAGTGACGATGAATGGAGTGATGTTAATATTGTTGTTATGCCTCTGGGCTGCATCAATGTCGGCGGTCCGTGGCGAAGACCCTTACCTTTTCTTCACTTGGAACGTCACCTACGGTACCATCTCTCCAACGGGTGTTCCCCAGCAAGGCATTCTTATCAACGGTCAGTTCCCAGGGCCAAATATCAACTCTACCAGCAACAACAACGTAGTGGTCAATGTCTTCAATAACCTCGATGAGCCATTCCTTCTGACATGGTAAACAACTAGTACAATTCGTGATCAAATTGATTAGACTTCTTTTCTCTGAACTAATTCTTTAATTATGAAGAAATCGAGTGAATTATATGACAATGGAATTGGTTGCAGGACCGGCGTACAACAGAGGAAGAACTCCTGGCAAGATGGTGTGCTCGGAACCAACTGCCCTATCCCCCCTGGGAAGAATTACACCTATCACTTCCAGGTCAAGGACCAAATAGGTAGCTACATGTATTATCCATCGACAGCTATGCATAAGGCAGCCGGAGGTTTTGGAGGCCTTCGTATTAACAGCCGCTTGCTCATTCCTGTTCCCTATCCTGATCCGGAAGACGACTACACTATCCTCGCAGGAGACTGGTTCAGCAAAGGACACACCACACTCAAGAAAATGCTGGATAGCGGCCGTAACCTCGGCAGATGTGACGGTGTCCACATTAATGGGAAAGTTGCCAAAGGTGATGGTAAGGATGAACCTCTCTTCACCATGGAACCTGGCAAGACCTACAAGTACAGGATTTGCAATGTCGGGATCAAGACATCTCTCAACGTCAGGTTCCAAGGCCACAACATGAAACTGGTTGAGATGGAGGGTTCCCACACAGTGCAGAATACGTACGAATCCCTTGACGTGCACGTCGGACAGTGCTTTGGTGTGCTTGTAACGGCCGACCAGGAACCAAGGGATTACTATGTCGTGGCCTCCACCCGATTTACGAAACGAGTAATCACAGCCACTGGCATCATACGCTACACGAATGGCAAGGGACCTGCCTCACCCGAGCTGCCTCCAGCACCTATTGGTTGGGCTTGGTCGCTCAACCAATTCCGTACCTTCCGTTGGAACCTAACTGCCAGCGCTGCCAGGCCTAATCCTCAAGGCTCCTACCATTATGGTGCCATTGACATTACCCGCACCATCAAACTCGCAAACACCGCCGGAAAAGTAGGTGGGAAGCTTCGATATGCCATTAATGGGATTTCTCATGTCGACCCACCGACTCCATTGAAACTTGCGGAGTACTATAACGTGGCGGACAAGTCTTTCAAGTATGATATTCTTAGGGACGACCCACCGGCGAAGATCTCAGAAGAAATCACTGTGCAGCCTATTGTCGTCAACTTGACCTATCGGACCTTTGTCGAGATTATCTTCGAGAACCGTGAAACAGCCATTCAGTCCTGGCACTTGTCTGGCTATTCATTCTTCGCTGTGGCGTAAGTAGTGTTATCATTATTGAATGAATTTCGTGTTTTGAAAGTTTAAAGTATATAGGCACAGGCTTCAATTAAAAGATTAATTTGTGCTACTCATTGCTTGGCAGCGTCGAGACTGGGACATGGACTCCAGAGAAGAGGAAGAACTACAATCTTCTGGACGCGGTGAGCAGGCATACCATTCAGGTCTTCCCCAATTCATGGGCTGCTATCCTTTTGACTTTCGACAATTGCGGAATGTGGAACATCAGGTCCGAGATATGGGACAGGCATTACCTTGGCCAACAGCTCTATGCAAGCGTTCTCTCCCCGGAACACTCCCTGAGGGACGAGTACAACATTCCCGATAACGCATTGCTTTGCGGCGTCGTGGAAAGCATGCCCAAGCCTCCGCCCTACAGCATTTGATCGAACTCATTAATTTAATCAGTATTCCAATTCCGCTTCAAATACATTTATTGGGAGTGAGAGAGGGAGAGTTAGCTGCTTGAGATCAACAATGTTTTTAAGTACGTAATTCATTGTACGCAATTTCCTAGGCGGACTACTAAACAAAATGGTGACCAATAAGAGGGTTGGAACATGCATGTACGTTTCGATTCCTCCAAAATGCCATGACATTTTTGTTCTCTTTTATTCCTTTGTTTTTTATATAAAATGTTTATTAATTTGTCCTTACTTGGAACTATGTACTTTCTCATCCTTCTTTATTGACGTAATGATTCTCAAAAATTTAATATCATGTAGAGCTCATACATGGTAAAATTTCATCAAATAACAAGTGTATAGTTGATGGAAATGTAGTATTTTGCATTTTAGTCCAACTAAAGTAAAGGTTTATTAGTAACTAATTCTCCTAACATTATGTATATTTGGCAAATTTGGTTTCTACTCATTCACATCAACATGAAAAGGCTTGGGCAATTAAGAATTCTTTTTTTATTTTTGAAAAAAAATTATTTGATGAAATTTTTAACTTTATAATTAAGATTTTTTTTATTTAATATGAGGTTTCTTGACTTCACAAACCAGGATTTTTTATGTTAAAGAATATGAAACTTTGGTAAGGTTAAAACTACCATTTTTGTTTGTTTATTTTTTTATTAATTAAATTTATTTCATATCTAATAAATATTTTTATCGTTGTTTTTTTGAAAAATGGATTTTATGCAAGTGTTAGTCTTATTAGCTTTAAAATGATGATAGTTTTGAAATGATAAAATATCAAAATTTGCATCAATGATCTTTGAACTTTTGAGTGATCCTTGAATAGTCTTGAAATTATTGAACTCTCATACACTTGCTTTTGAAATATCTACAAGATTGATTGATTTAGTGGTATGAGTGTCAAATTTCATTGAATAAGTTTCATGACCTCTCTAACACTTAGTTTTGAGATATTGAAGTGTTTGCTTTCCAAGATAGGTTCACAAAGTGAGGAGTTTACCTTAAGAAATTCAAGAAGGATCAACATTCACAACATCAAGCTTAATTCAAAGTTAAGAAAGCATGTGTGACAAAGTTACTGAACCAGGATCGACTTTTAACTATTTCATATTCAATCCTATATGCACCAATGAAGAAAGAATGAGGAGAAGCCTTGGGTTTGGGATCGACTTAAGATTGTGAAACTCAATCCTAAGGCAGAAACCTAAGAAAAAAGGAAGTTTAGAGGATCGACTCTAAACAAGCCATACTCAATCCTATAAGGAAGAAAAGAAGCTAAAGTACCCTTGGAAGCTTAGAGGATCGACTTTCACATTACCATACTCGATCCTATAGATAGAAAAAAAGAAATGAAGCAAGCCTTGAGTTAAGGATTGACTCCCACTTTAAGAACTCAATCCTACAAGCACAAATTTGAAGAAGCAAATGCTTTAAAGCCATAAAATATCAACTCCCATACCTTTATAGTTGATCCTAGATATCTGTTAAACATAAATTTCAAAAGACAAATGGCTAGCTTTTTCCTTGAATCAACTTAAGACCCCTCTAACTATAAAAAAGAACACCATTAGGAAGCATTCAAGGGGGTGGAAAAAGTGAGAAAAATATCAAACACTTGAGAATTAAATCTTACAAAGCAAAGAGAGAGAAACCAAGCAAAAAACAAGCATTCTTACTTGAGCCAAGAATTTCTTTGTCTTTTCACTCCAATCCTTGTACACACTCTTTACACATTCTTCCTCCTTTGTACTTACTTAGCAAAATCCACCTCATAGAGGTATTCTTGCTCCTTAAAAAGGCATTGTAAAGGTCATGTGTGCTCCTTGAAAAGGCATTGTAGAGGTTGTGCATGCTCCTTAAAAAGGCATTGTACACTACCAAAACACAAGCTTTTTTCGATAAAATTTTTTGTTGGAAATGCCTTTTTCAGATGAATTTCCAATGGAAAAATCTGTTGAAAATTCCATCGATAAAAACCTCATCGAAAATACTTTCTTTTGGAAATCTGTGGAAAATTTTCAACAAAAACTCCATAAAAAAAATTACATAATCCGTCGACTGTACCATAGCAATTCCGTTGAAAATTTCCAACAAAATTTTTCGTTTGTAAAGCATTTCCAACGGAATTCCATAAAAAATTTTCGACTAAATTTTTCATTGGAAAAGCATTTCCAACAAAATTCCGTTAGAAATTTTCAATGGAATTTTTTGTTGGTGATGTATTTTCAATGAAAATTCCTTTGCTAATTTTAGATGCAATGTTCAATTAGTAATGCCTTTCCGACGAAAAGTACCAATTAAAATTTCAATAATAAATTATCAATTGACATCTACAATTTGATATTCAAAATTTATAAGAGAAACACGCATTAAAAACTAAAATTCAAAGTCAAGTTCATACAATTAAAAATCGTCATAAACACACAATATCTAAAAATGTCAAACACATAAAGCTAATTGTGCTATTATATGCCCATACTAAAAAAGTATCCAGGTCTAACAACGAATTAAAGACATCATATAATGAAATGTTGCATTCTTACTTGTCAAGATTTGAGCTTGAAGTACCCACATTTCCTTGTTTAGAAAGTGCACTAGTCACGATCATTGTTTCCATACGTGCCATAAATTCACTCATGCTTTCCACCATTGCATTTTTAATTTTTTCACTTATTTCCACACGAATTTCCTCAAGTATCTTATCCAAATTTTTGATAGATTTTTCACCTTTTTTCAATACAATTGAGGGATTACTAACGTTTGAGTTGATAGGGGCACACCTTGACTCAAATGTTGCTACATTGCTGTGTGTTCCACTAGGTAGAGTTGTAACAGGCACTCGAGTACTAAACCCATACACGTGAGTGTGTGTAGTCTCTATCCTTCCAATTACTTCAGTCCAAGCATGTGGATCCAATTCTAGTTGAGAGGACTAATCTTCACCATACTTCTACAGTAATGTAGAATTATACATTTCTTACAAAAAAATTAAAAAAGATTAGTATTCAATTATATCGTCAACTTTGAAGTAAAAATCAATTAATTTTTTACATACACTAGTAGATTTAGACTTGTTGTTTATAAAATCACCGTGACCTGTTAAATGTTTATGAGTGCGGTTGAACACTTCCAAAAAGCTAACATCTTGTTCCATCTCAATTGCCTGCATTTATTTACAACTATATATAGTCAATCATAATCCATATATGTAAATAACATGTAAGGAAAAACCAAAGTGAAACTACTTAACATACAATTTAAATTTAGTTTGAAAGAAAACCATATATATAAATGCCAAGTAAGATTAATTCATACCATCTTTTTTAAATGAACAATAAATGGAATTGAACTAGATAATGTTTCAGATTGCTGGTGTTTATAGATTGCTCAAGCGTGGGGCCTAATGTTTTAGAAGGCATCCCCACCTCCGTCGAAAATATTCTCTTGGCACAAACCATTAACAAGTGAGTTCAAGTTAAATGTTGATGGTAGTTCCAAACATAATTGTCAAAATGCTGTTGGTGGTGGACTTCTTCGAGATCATACAGGTACCATGATTTTTGGGTTTTCTGAAAATTTTGGACCTTATAATTCATTACAGGCCAAGTTAATGGCATTACATAGAGGTTTACTTTTATGTATTGAGTGCAATGTGTCTAGAATTTGAATAGAAATGGATGCAAAAGTAGTGGTACAAATGATACATGAGGGACATAAAGGCTTCTCCCAAACTAGGTATTTGTTGGCCTTGTTGGTCCCTATAATATGTGCTAAAATGGGGGTGAATAGCACAATTTGGCTCTTGACAAGATTGGAAACTAATTTCTAGAACTTAAGAAAACAAAAATAGAGTATAAAATGCACAGCAATTTAGAGTGGTTCGGTCCAAGACCTACATCCATTACCTTGATTATCCAACCAAAGATTTTTCCAATAATTCACTCAGAATCCGATGAAATTCACAAGCTTTCACCATGCTTTTACAATGACTTTTCGCAGGCTCAGCCAAAACCTTTACACTAGTTTTTCACGGGCTCAACTAAAATCCAAAGTGGTTTTCCAAGGCTCAACCACAACTTATAACATTCAAGCTTTCCCAAGCTTGACCAACCACTTGGAGTGACTCCCTCACTCTAAGTATACAAGAGAAGTAATAAAGAAGTACCTATGATCACTTAATTGATCTAGATGGTACAAGATTGAGTGCTAAATACAAATGCAAATAGTAGGCGTGTAAGTGCAAACAAGTGTAGTGAAGCTTTTTTGGGTTTTTTACTTTTTATAGCTCAAATCTCATTCAAGGCTTCCAAAAACTTGTTTCTCATTGTTGGAAGACCCTTTTATACTTAAAGATGCAACTTTGATGGCAGTTTGACAGTTTATGGCCATTGGAAACAGTTGAGGATAAGTTCTAGTTATTAATCTGTCTTGTAGTGCTTTGGTTCAAATTGCAGATAGAGAGCTCTTAGTCGACTAACTTGGTTGACTAAGTTAATTCTGTTTCTGGTTTGCAGATTCTGGCAAAGGGCACTTAGTCGACTGACTTGGTTGACTAGGTTATGTTTCTCAAACTCTTCAGCCCGTCATTTCTCCAATTTGAAATTTGGTCAACCAATGTTATTCCTTGTTTCACCAACAAGTTTCCTCGTTATTCAGTTACATCTTGTTAATTTTATCCCTTTTTTTCTTTCAAAAATACTCTTTGAAGAGTTAAGAAATTAATTTCATATATTAATTTCCTGCACACTCAAATAATGGTATTAGACACAAATAAATGGGAATGTTTTGTTATCATCAAAAACTAATGGAGCCAACAATCTCCCCCTTTTTGATGATGACAAAACACTCCTTGATTAACAGAATAGTGCCATTTTAAATTCTTTTTAGTTTTTTGCAAGAATTGAGGATTGTTCCCCCTTAGTGTGTGCATATTTTATTTATTTTATTTCAGCCAGTTTTATTCTCATCATATAGAAAATGATATTGTATATTTAGAGTATATATATATATATATATATATATATATATATGTTCAGTAGCATGGAGTGATTTGCAGCATGTAAGTATTAGCAGATCATCATTAATCTTTCAGCTTTAAATGTTGACAGATTTTAATCACTATTCCAGCAGCTGTCAATAAGCTTATTGATTCCAGATTTTGTATACATTATTTATGTTTCAATTGATATGTTATATACACCATCTATATCTATTTTCAACTAGAAATTATTCACAATACCACAAAAAAAATCAATTATCAGCATATAATTCAATATCAGTGCAGTAACAGATTTTGTCAACAGCAATAAAAATACCAAGGATAGCAGATTTCAATTTCCATCAGTCAAGCATCATAATCATATCAGCATCCATTTGTTAAACAACCATATAAATAACAAGATTAAAACCAAGTGTTCAAGTGCCACCATGGCACAAATAACAATTAACCAATAAGTATTCTGAAACTGCCCCTGGACTATTTTTGCTTCCTATCTCCTATTTTTCTAAGTTCATTCATCTTTGATTCTGTCTTCTTTCCTTTCCTATGTTCCTTCCTGGTTCCTCTACCCTAACATTTTTTTTAAAATTTTATTCTTCTGGTTCCTGGTTCCTGCACCCATTCTATTCTACTCCCCCTTTTTGTTAGCATCAAAGAGAAGGGCTTCTATTCATCTGATGTGTCGGAGGGTGAAGATTCAGTATCATAGAAAGGGTTGAGAGGAAAAAGAGAGGGTTCTCGGAGAGGAGATTACTTTCTAAGAGAGGATTCTAGAGAAAATTTATCTGAAACATGAACTGGATTGTGAGGAAAAAAGGTTGAAACTGGTTTGGACTTCTCTGCCAATCTGAAAGACTTTTTTCTTTTGAGAAAAGCTGTCTAGTTGCCATAGTCTTCCTTCTTTTGGTTGGTTGTTTTGCCTCAACTGGTGGTGCTGTGGTGGCTTCTAGTTTTCCTTGTTTTTGCCTTTAGTTTGAGAGTTGAAGCAGGTTTCTTTCCTTTTCTTACATTTGCACCATCCTTCTAAGTTTCTGTCTTGACAGTGTCTTTTTCAGCTTGTTCCTCTCTGACCATTTGTTGAAAAATGTCCATAATGGAAACTTCCTTTGAATTTGGAGAAAAAACTTAATGTTTCTCAGTTTCTGCACTAGCTACTTTAATCCCTTATTCTGAGTCATTTTTGCTTTGAGGTTCAGGTGAGGGTGTTTTGGCTGGCTAATCAACTCCTTGTGAGGAGTCCTCAGTTTGCAGAACAGCACTGACAAACTTATAGGTAGAGCCTTCAGCTTGAGTGTCAGAACTTCCAATATGAAGGGCAAACTTCTCTGCTGGCTCTGCTGAACCTTCAGCACCTTGCTGTGCAGGTGCAGTGTTGGATGTGGCAGAACTGTCTGCAGCCACAGGTTCAGATGCCATGTTTTCCTTCTCCTTCAGCTTGTTTTCCAACTCAGTGATTTTATCTTCCATTTTCTATAGCTTCACTCCTTGGTCAGTTAGCTTACCATCAATCCTCATAAGCAAATTAAAAAACATCTCATTCGAAAATCTAGAAGGAGCTTCTTCAGGTTGAGCAGGCAAACTGTGATCTTTTCTTGGGCCAGTTTTGAAGGTTTTAATAAACTTCTCTCCATCGAGCACATACCCTATCTTAACTAAGCTGCCATAATAAATGGCTTGGTCTTTGGTTTTCACCAGGTCCATATCATACCTTTTAGCCCATATTCCTTTCTTTTGCACAAGGGATGTAATCACATTCTCATGTGGCAGATTGACCTTATCAAGTTTACAGGGACTTCTCATTTTCTCAATCATAAATCTCCCCAGATTTAGAGACACTCTATTAAAAGTAAGCTCCATCAGCCAAAGATCCTGGAGGCTGATGTAGCTAAGACTTCCACTCCTCCCTTGAATATTTGCTGCTATAAAGTAATGCAATATCCTAATATGTGGATTGATTATCAGACCTGAATTACTTTTAGAGGAGTATTTTTTTTTCCTTTCAATGATTATCTCCCACGGTGAAGACGGATCATATTTTTTTGGAAGTTCAAATTCACCTACTTCACCCTATATTTTCAGCAGGTTCCTTAAATCTCCAACAATCACAACAAACTCTTTTCCATTCAAATAGACATTCAAGCCATCTTTTACATAGTCATCAGAATCTATTAATTCCTTTTCTTTTAGAGCAATGCCAGAGTAAAATTCTTTAACCAGACTTGGACTATATGACCTATTCTTAAAGGTGCTGTAACCTTTAAGTTTTAGCTCATCAAAGTACTCAGATATATTGTCTAGATTTCTACATTTTCCTCAAAACTCTTCCAATCAAAAAACTTTTTGCAGGAGATTGGTGCATTTTCTATATTCTTGAATCTATACTCATGCAGCCTATTTCTAAATTTCAAAGAAAAAGAGGAACTGATACCTTTCTGAAGTGAGCATTTTGTATCTTTCTTCTTGTCTGTTTTTTGCTTCTTTTCTCGTAGTTTCTCTGTTATTTCCTTTATTGAAGCGGCACAATTTTTTATTTTTTCTTCTGACTTTTTGTTCCAGTTTCTTCCTCAATTGGCCTTTTTCCTTTCTTATTCTTTGATACTTCTTTACTTTGAGATGTTCTAGCCATTTTGGTTCAAGAAATTTTTGAAGGTCTGAGTCGGTTTTAGAGGCAACTAGAAAGATTTAGGTTTCTGTTTTTAGAGCAACGGGTTGCAGAGGAGAGGGAAGAAGAGGTTGGCAGTAATTATTGCTCAGAAAACTTCTCATTTTCCTTTAAGAATTGCCTTACTTTTATTTCTTCATATTTTCAAATCTCCCTCTAAATTTTTGATTATTTACCTTTGGTAGCTCTGCTCTATTCTTCTTTACACCTGATAAATCAAATTTTTACCACAATTTACTCCTATTTCTTTAAACTCATTGAGTTTTATTATTTAAGGATGTCAGGCCACTCTTAGTTGACTAAGAATTCCTTAGTCGACTGAACACATTCTATTTTCAATGTGAGAGCCAAAGATTTTCTTATAATTCCTTCACATTAACCATCCCTAAATTTCTTCTAATCTCACAAAATCTATCTTCACTTAGTGGTTTGGTAAAAATGTTTGCTAATTAATGTAGAGTATTCACAAAATACATTTTAATGTCATTTTTCACTACATGGTCTCTAATAAAATGGTGTCTAATTTCAATGCGCTTTGTCCTAGAATGTTGCACAGGATTTTTTGATATATTGATTACACTTGTGTTATCACAGTATATCGGTACATTATGCATAATTATTCCATAGTCTTTTAATTATTGCTTGATCCAAAGGATTTGTGCACAGTAACTACCTAATGAAACATATTCAGCCTCCGCTGTAGATAGTGCTATTGAGTTTTGCTTTTTGCTTGACCAAGACACAAGCATCCTTCCTAAAAATTGGCATGTTCCACTAGTGCTTTTCTTATCAATTCTGCTGCAAGCAAAGTCAACATCTGAATATCCAACTAAGTTAAGAGTTGAGTTTCTAGAGCACCATATTCCTAGTTCTTGAGTGTTTATGAGGTATCTAAAAATTCTCTTAACAGCTGTTAGGTGTGATTTTTTTGGCTGTGACTGAAATCTAGCACACAAGCACACACAAAATTGAATATCTGGTCTACTTGCTGTTAAGTAGAGAAGAAAGCTGATCATACCTCTATAGAGTTCTACATCCTTACATTTTTCATCTAAATCGAGTTTGGTGGATGGACTCATTGGTGAGGAAATTGATTTCAGCTTTAGCATATCAAATTTCTTGAGAATATTATAAGTATATCTTTCTTGGTTGATGAAGATTTCTTCCTCACTTTGTTTGATTTGAAGACCAAGGAAGTATTTCAACTCTCCCATCATGCTCATCTCAAATTCACCTTACATTTCCTTTGCAAAGTTCTTGCATAAAGCTTCATTAGTTGCACCAAATACAATATCATCCACATATATTTGCACAACAATTAAATCATTTAGATATCTCTTAATGAACAATGTAGTATCGATGTTGCCTCTATCATATCCTTTTTCAACTAAAAATTTTGAAAGCCTCTCATACCAAGCTCTAGGAGCTTGTTTCAATCCATACAATGTTTTATGAAGCTTAAAAACATGATCAGAGTTTTTAAAATCTTCAAAACCAGGTGGTTGTTCTACAAAAACTTCCTCTTGAATTAATCCATTTAAGAATGCATTTTTTGCATCAATTTGTACAACTTAAAATTCATGAAGCGTGCAAAAGCTAGCAACAACCTCATGGCTTTAATCCTAGCTATGGGAGCAAAGTTTTCATCATAATCTATTCCTTCTTCTTGGTTATATCCTTTTGCTACCAGCCTAACTTTGTTTCTAACTACATTTCCTTGCTCATCTACTTTATTTCTAAATACCCATTTAGTACCAACAATAGGATGATTTGAAGGTCTAGGTACCAATGACCATACATGATTCCTAGTGAATTGATCAAGTTCTTCTTGCATGGCCATTATCCAACTTTCCTCCTTTTCAGCTTCTTCAAAGTTTTTAGGTTCAATTTGAGATATAAAAGCTAAAAAATCACAAGTTTCTCTAGTTGCTTTCCTAGTTCTAATTCCTTGTGAAATGTCACTTATTATTTGGTCTTGTGGGTGATCTCTTACAAATCTCCAATTCCTTGGTAGATCATCATGTTGATTTTCTGCTCTTTGCAGATTTTCTAGAAATGGAGTTTCATTTTCTTTTATTTGTTTTTCTAGGATTTCTATATCATCATCATCATCATGAACTTTTTTTGTAAAGCATTTGACTCATCAAAAACTACATGGACTAATTCTTTAACGCTTAAGGTTCTTTTGTTAAAAACTCTATAGGCCTTTAAGTTTAATGCATTTCCTAAAAATATTGCTTCATCACTCCTTGCATCAAACTTCCCTAGGGGCTGTTTTCCATTGTTCAATACAAAGCATTTACAGCCAAAACTCCTAAGGTGAGAAATATTTGGTTTCTTACCTTTGTAAAGTTCATATGGAGTCTTTGAAATCAAGGGTCTTATTGAGACTCTATTAAGAATATAAGCTGCTGTATTTACTGCCTCAACCTAAATATATTTAGGTAGGTTGTTCTCACATAACATGGTCCTAGCCATTTCTTTTAATTTTTTGTTTTTCCTCTCTACAACTCCATTTTGTTGGGGTGTTCTAAGTGTAGAAAATTGTGATCCAACCTCTTTTCATTGCAAAATTTTTCAAACTCATCATTTTCAAATTCTCCTCCATGATCACTCCTTATGCTAACTATGGCTAGTCCTTTTTCATTTTATACTTTCTTACAATAACTTAAGAATGCTTATAGAGCATCATTCTTATAAGCAAGGAAGTATACCCAAGTATATCTAGAATAGTCATCAAATATTACAAAGCCATAAGATTTACCTCATGAGCTAGTTGTGCTTATTGAACCAAATAGATCAATGTGCAACAATTCAAGAGGTCTAGATGTTGACACTATTTTCTTAGTCTTAAAGGATGTTCTAACTTGTTTTCCTAGTTGGCAAGCATTACATATCCTATCATTTTCAAATTTCAATTTTGACAGTCCAGCAACAAGATTTTTCTTTATTAATTTAGACATAGTATGCATGCTCACATGTCCTAATCTCCTATGCCATAACTGGCTATCATTCTCAGCATTTGCAACAAGACATACTTCACTATTCACATCAAGGTCTTCAAGAAAAATTACTTACATGTTTTTCAACCTTTTTCCTATAAATGAGATTTTATTTGTACTCATATCAATCACTTCACACTTAGTTGAATCAAAACATACTTTAAATCCTTTATCACATAATTGACTAATACTTAGTAGATTATGCTTTAAGCCTTTAACTAGCAACACATGAATAATTTGCGTTTGGGAACTCTTACCAACCGTACCTATAACATGGATTTTGCCTTTAGAGTAATCTCCAAAGGATACGGGTCCTCCCTTTCTCTTATCGAACTGAGCAAACAACATTTCATGTCTTGTCATGTGCCATGAACAACCACTATCCAACTACCAAGGTTGTTTCTTCTTGAGTTGAGCTCTTGAACATGTCTCTTTTAAGTCCAGCTCAACCTACAAAACATAATTTCAGTTTTTCTTTATAAGTACCCATACTTTGATGGTCTTTGAGTGTTAGTTGTAGCAAAGGATCCCTTAGGAACCCAAATTTTCTTAACTTTCTACACTTTTCTTTTCTTAAAACAGTCATATGACAAATGACCATGTTTACCACAATTATAACATCTAGGTAATGCTTTAGCTGTATATTTATTGTGGTATGCATCTATTTTTGAAGATTCATTTTTCAAACATTTAAGAGCTGTGTTTTCATCAAGAGTTATTTGCAAGGCTTCAGACTTGTTTTCCAGCTCTTGTTTTAAAAACTCAAAGTCTGTTTTTGAGTGTTCTAACTCAACTTGCAAAATATTTCTTTGCTAAAAAATAGAGGTGAACTCTTGTTTGATTTGTTCCAAATCATTTTCAAGTAATGCATCTTTTTTCTTCAATGATTTGTATTTTGAAAAAAGTTTTTCAAATTTATCATAAAGGCATTCATATTCATCTTGTAAATCATCATAAGAATTACTATAAGAGGATGAGGATACCTCTGATTCATCTTCTTGTGCCATTAAACAGATGTTTGCTATTTCCTCAGATTTTTCATCATCAGTTTCAAAGCTTGAAGTGTCACTGTCCGACCATGCAGTAGCCACAATTGCTTTCTTGGATTTCTTAATTTTCTTTAGGGTTTCATCTTTTAGCAATGGACACTCGGACTTGAAGTGACCAAGTTTCTTGCATTCATAGTAGATCATTTCCTCCTTTTTATTGGAGTCATTTTTGTTTCTTATTTTTCATGAAGCACCTTGATTTTTTCTGAAACCTCTTCTAGCTATCCTTCGGTTTCTTCTGCCCATTAGCATTCATCATCATCATCACAAGAAAGCTCTTCCAACTCTTCTTCAAGGATGCTGGCTTTAAGTGCAATACTCTTTTTCTTTTCCTTTGCTTCCCTTCAATCTTCTTCTTTTTCTTCTTTCAGCTACAATTCATGAGTGAGAAGAGAACTACAAATCTCATCGAGTGTGATGATGCTTAGATATTTAGCTTCTCTAATGGCAGTCACTTTTGGTTTCTAGGATTTTGGTAGGCATCTAAGCAGTCTTTTAACTAATTCATGTTCAGGGATAGGCTTGCCTAGCTGACTCAATTTATTTGTGATGTTTGTAAACCTATCAAATATGCTGGTGATGTCTTCACCAGGCTTCATTTTGAACATTTCATAACTATGTGTTAAGAGAATAATTTTGGACTCATTTACTTGAGAAGTCTCTTCATGGATTATTCTAAGTTTTTCCCACACTTGTTTAGCTCTTGTATAGCTTGAGACTTTGTTGAACTCAATGGGGGTTAATGCACAATGCAATGTGTTGATGGCCTTAAAATGTATTTGAACTTTCTTAGTTTCAGCCTCAATCCATTCAAACCTTAGCTTGGGCATCAACTTATTTGTCACCACATTCACGGTTATGGGCATAAAGGGTCCATCAGTTATGACGTCCCACATTTCATAATCTATAGCTCTAATGTAAATTGACATCTTAGTGCTCCAATAAGGATAATTAGAGTTATCAAATAGAGGTGGTCTGTTTGTTGATTGTCCCTCAGCTACAACTGATTTTTAAAGAGCCATTTGGATCTTCCCTAAGAATGTTAAGCCTTAAAGATAGGGAACTAGCTCTGATACAGATTGTTGGTCTCGTTAATATGTGCTAAAGGGGGGGTGAATAGCACAATTTGGCTCTTTATAAGGTGTGGAACTAATTTCCAGAACTCAAGAAATTAAAAACAGAGTATAAGATGCACACTAATTTAGAGTGGTTCAGTCCAAGACCTACATCCACTACCTTGATTATCCAACCAAGGATTTTCCCAACAATTTACTAAGAATCCGGTGAAATTCACAAGCTTTCACCAAGCTTTTACAATGACTTTTTGCAGGCTCAGCCAAAACTTTACACTAGTTTTTCACGGGCTCAACTAGAACCCAAAGTGGTTTTTCAAGGCTCAACCACAACCTATAACATTCAAGCTTTCCCAAGCTTGAACAACCCCTTAGAGTGACTCCCTCACTTTAAGTATACAAGAAGAGAGGTTAAAGAAAGTACTTATAATCACAAGTTGATCTGAATGGTACAAGATTGAGTGTTAAACACAATGGCAAAGAGTAGGCATTTAAGTGCAGACAAGTGCAGTGAAGCTTTTCTGGTATTTCAACTTTCTACAACTCAAATCTCATTCAAGGCTTCTAAAAACTAGTTTTTAATTGTTGGAAGATCCTTTTATACTTGAAGATGCAACTCTGATGGCAGTTTGGCAGTTTATATCTGCTGAAAACAGTTGAGGATGAGTTCTAGCCGTTAATCTATCTTGTAGTGCTCTGATTCAAATTGCAGACAGAGAGCCTTTAGTCGACTAACTTGGTTGACTAAGTTGGTTTTGTTTCTGGCTTGCAAATTCTGGCAAAGAGCACTTGGTCGATTGACTTGGTCAACTAAATTGATTCTGTTTCTCAAACTCTTCAGCCCGTCATTTTTCCAATTTGAAATTTGGTCAACCAATGTTCTTCTATATTTCACCAATAAGCTTCCTTCTTGTTATTCAATTACATCTTGTTGATTTTATCCCTCTTTTTCTTTCAAAAATACTCTTTGAGGAGTTAATTAAATTAATTTCATATATTAATTTTTTGCACACTCAAATAAAGGAATTAGACATAAATAAATGGGAATGTTTTATTATCATCAAAAACTAATGGAGCCAACACATACCCCCATATAAAATGGCACCTGTGGAGTTGAAGGAACTTAAAGATCAACTATAAGATTTGCTAGATAAAGGCTTTATCCGTCTCAGTGTCTCACCATGGGGAGCACCGGTACTATTTGTAAAGAAGAAAGATGGGTCACTCAGATTGTGTATTGACTACCGACAACTTAATAAAGTGTCGGTGAAGAATAAGTACCCCCTTCTGAGAATAGATGATTTATTTGACGAACTCCAAGGAGTACAATGTTTCTCTAAGATAGATCTGCGGTCTGGGTACCATCAGCTAAGGATCAAGAATGAGGATGTACCAAAGACCACATTTTGAACAAGATATGGGCACTATGAGTTTTTAGTGAAGTCATTTGGGCTGACGAATGCCCCTGCGACATTTATGGATTTGATGAACCGAGTGTTCAAGCTTTATTTGGACAAGTTTTTGGTGGTGTTTATCGATGACATCTTGATATACTCGAGGAGCCAGGTGGAACACGAGCAACACCTTAAGATAGTGCTCCAAACTTTGAGAGAACATCAATTGTATGCCAAGTTCTCCAAATGTGAGTTCTGGCTCAAAAGTGTTGCATTCTTAGGACATGTGGTCTCTAAGGATGGGGTACAAGTCAACCCAAAAAAAGTTAAGGTAGTAGAAAAGTGGCCAAGCCAACCTCAGTTACGGAGATTAAAAGCTTTTTGGGTTTAGCCGGTTATTATCGTCGTTTTGTAAAAGGATTTCTCCAAAATAGCCACTCCTCTGACTAGGCTGACACATAAGGATACAAAATTTGAGTGGTCAGATGCTTGTAAGGATTGCTTTGAGAAGCTTAAGGCTTGTCTCACCATAACTCAATTATTAAGCCTACAGCAAGGCACAGGGGGTTATACGATATTTTGTGATGCATCACGGGTTGGTTTAAGGTATATATTATTGCAGCATGGGAAGGTGATTACATATGCATTGAGGTAACTTAAAAGGCATTAGAAAAATTACCCCATGCACGATTTGGAGATGGCAGCAATCGTGTTTGCCTTAAAGATTTGGAGACATTATTTGTATAGTGAGACTTGCGAAATATATATAGACCACAAAAGCTTAAAATATATATTTCAGGAGAGGGATCTTAACTTACGGCAACGTAGGTGGATGGAGTTACTTAAGGATTATGACTGTACTATTCTCTATTATCCCGATAAGGCTAATGTAGTGACGGATGCCTTAAGTCGAAAGTCGATGGGGAGTTTGGCATATATATCTGTAGATAGGAGATCCTTGATTCAGGAGATGCCGGGCTTAAGAGATATGGGTGTGCATTTTGAGGTTTTAGAGACAAATGCATTGTTAGCACATTTAGAGTTAGACTTATCTTAATAGACTGGATTAGAGAAGCCCAAAGTAAAGATGAGTTCGTAACTAAGGCCTTGGAGGACCTTTAGGGAGGGAAAGGAAAAATGTTTACTAAAGGCACAGATGGAGTATTGAGGTATGGAACCAGACTTTATGTGCTTGATAGTGATGGATTGAGGAGAGAAATATTAAAAGAGGCACATATGGCAACATACATGGTACATCCGAGAACTACAAAGATGTATCAAGATATGAGGGAGGTATACTGGTGGAAAGGACTTAAGAAAGATGTAGTCGAGTTTGTCTCCAAGTGCCTCGTTTGTCAGCAGGTTAAGGCTGAGCACTAAAGGCCCGCAAGGCTACTACAACCATTGTCGGTGCCCAAATGGAAGTGGGAGCATGTTGTAATGGACTTTGTAACGGGCTTGCCCAGAACCAGTGGGGGTTATGACTCGATTTGGATTATAGTAGACCGGTTAATGAAGTCAGCTCATTTTCTTTCTATTAAAACTACTTATGGGGCTACCCAGTATGCTCGAGTTTATGTAGATGAGATAGTATGACTGCATGGTATTCCTATTTCTATCGTATCTGCCAGAAGGACACAGTTCACTAGTAGGTTCTGGGGAAAGTTGAAAGAAATGTTGGGTACTAAGTTGGATTTTAGCACGGTTTTCCACCCTCAGACTAATGGGCAATCTGAACGAATAATACAGACATTGGAAGATATGTTAAGGGCATGTGTAATAAACCTTGGGGTCAGATGGGATCGGTATATACCCTTCGTGGAGTTTGCTTACAATAATAGGTTCCAAGCTAACATCCAAATGGCACCATTTGAGGCATTATATGGACGGAGGTGCTAGTCATCCATTGGGTGGCTAAAGGTGGGAGGAAAGAAACTCTTAGGGCCAAAGTTGGTGCAAGACGCCATCGAGATGGTACGCATGATTCGACAGAGGATGTTATCAGCACAAAGTAGACAAAAGTCATATGTTGATAACAGATGGAGAGACTTAAAGTTCAAGTGGGGGATCATGTATTTTTGAACGTCTCACCAACAAAAGAGGTAATAAGGTTCGGTAAAAAGGGAAAATTAAGCCCACGGTATATAGGACCCTTCGAGATCTTAGAAAAGGTTAGAGCAATAGCATACCGTTTGGCTCTATCGTCGAACTTTTCAAATATCCACCTCGTATTTCATGTGTCAATGCTTAGGAAGTATAACCCGAATCCATCTCATGTGAACCATTCAGTTGAGAGATGACTTAACCTATGAAGAGCAACCGGTGGCTATCCTTGATGGGCAAGTCAAAAGGCTCCGTTCAAAGGATGTAGCCTCAGTGAAAGTGTTATGGCGAAACCACACCAATGAAGAGGTAACATGGGAAGCTGAAAAGGAGATGCGAACAAAGTATCCGCACCTCTTTAATATGTAGAGGTACACTACTTTATAGTTAGATTTAAATTCAGGGACCGAATTTCTTTTAGTGGGGGAGAATGTGAAACCTCGACCTTCATAGATGTGTAGCAAAGGTAGACATGATTACATGGATTAGGGGTAATTCTGTCATTTTCTTGGTGAGCTCTTAGAAGTGGGTTTTTCTAATATTATTAAGGTCTAAGTAGGCCTAAGGAATAAACAAATGAGGTATATAATAATGAAATGAACAAAAAAATAGAAATAATCATAATTTCCATAATAAAGGCAAAATGGTCATTTTGGATCTTGGATCTAAATTTCTAAGTTTTCATGAACTCGAGTACTTCTAGTCTATTATGGAGCTTGTCTCAGTGTCAAAAGAGTAAAAAGTTTGAACGAAAGGAAAGAAGAAGGAAAAGTCAACTATGCAACGACATTTTTGTAAATAGGTGGAACTTTACTCCACCTTAGGAGTAAATATCTAATTCTCCAGCACTTTCTCCTCACTTCTAGTAGATTCTTCCTTTTTTTCCTCTTTCTCCTTCCCATTTCCAACTTTCCATCTTCCATGAAAGCCATCCTTGAAATCTCCATGACTTTCTCTTCGAAACTCTAAACCTCATGTTTTTCTACACTAGTTCATAAGACTTTTCGTGTTCTTTTAGTTCGTCACTTCAATAGCCCTCAATTGCCTTTCCTTAGCACTTTTTCTCACTAGCTGAATGTTTTAGAGAGAGAAAGACTTTCCATAATAGCTTGAAAAACTTTTGAAAAGGAATTCAACTACAAAAATCACCAATGTGAGTAGTGAGTTAGGGTTAATTTCTAAGTTGTTGATGAGGGGCAATAATTAGAGTTGTGGGCTATTTTATTGTTGAGGTTATTTATTACTCCTAATGTGAATAGAATAGTACAAATAAATGACTAGTCAAAAGGTAATTGGAAACTAGTTAAGAATAACTAGTAAAATTTGATTTAGGAAATAGCTTTTGGAATAATATTCATATACATTGAGTTTGTTGTGATGCTATTGTGTATGATAGGTTCCAACGAGACCCAACATCTCCACTTGGAGCATTAGTGGAAGTTGGAGTCGATTAAATAATCAACAAAGACAAATGAGTGAACTTGAATTAAAATGTTTTGGGATAAATGCATAAGTGTTTGATAGAATCACTTGAAATATTTTATTGGTCTTTTCTTTAAAATATGCATGGGAACAAGCCCTTGATGAAATGTTTTTATGCTGTGAAATGTGAAATGTGATGAATTCATGTGTTCTTATATTATGATGATATGTATGTTATGCCTTGAATGATAATGTTATGTGTTAATTATAACCGAGCATGTGCAGTGTGGGAGTGCACATGCCTGTGATGATGTGGTGCGGGAGTGTACATGATGATAGTTACCATGTGCGGTGTAGGAGTGCACATGATGATTCTAGCTATGTGCGGTGTGGGAGTGCACATGAGCTGGTGAGTCGATAGTTGTATACATGTTTACACATTCCATAAAAGAGGTTATGGAAAATATATTGTGATTGCATTGAATATTGAATGTAAAAAACTTGACAAATGCTTTCCAATTGATTCTCATTGCAGTAAAAAAATGAAGGTTCTTTATGACAAGAATCCTTTTAACTTCATTCCCCTATTTCTCGCTGCAGTGAAATTTCATTCTCACTGCAACGAGAAACTCTCAGGTGCTTAAGGGCTGGACCTAGCCCTAATTTTCGCTACAGCGAGAAACTCTCGGGTGGTTCCAGTTCAGAATTTCGCTGTAGCGAAATTGTATTCTCACTGCAGTGAGAAACTCTCTGCCTTGCTTGAATATTTGATGTAGTTTTCACTCATTAACTCCATTGTTGATTATGGACCTTTCAACTCTAAGGGATTAAATAATCATGGGTTGAATCAAGGGGTTTTAATAATAAATTAAGCTAAAGTGTATTGTTTTTAACATAAGTGCATCATGCTTTCTAAAACTTTCTTTATTGTTTGTTTGTTCCCTTCTTATGTTCACTTACTGGGTTTATACTCACTTTTTTCAACTTCATGTTTTTCAAATTCAGAGGTAATTAAGACCTAGATTGAGGCGTCCATTTACACTCACCTTTTGGTAGGTACCATGGCATTCAGTAGCTGTACCTTCACCCAAAGTCACCCCGCTGGTAGTCAAGAGTCTTTTGCCTATGTATACATATACGTGATGTGAATTACTAAGATTCATGTTATAAACAATATGTATACATTTTGATTGATGATGCCACTATGAGTTGGCAATGGGTGGCATTATTTTGAGTTTATACAAATGCAAGTATTTGATTTTTATAATACATTATTGAAGTACTTATAGTTGAGAATTTACGAAATGTGACTTTAGGATTGATGGATGAAATGATGGACAAGACTACATACAGAGGCTTGCTTGGGCTTAGTGGGCTGTGCCCATTAGGCCCATACACCGATCATGGCCAGGAATTTGGGCTGTGATAGATAAAGACATCCTAGATTTCATTTGTGATCCATTCCCTTGACATGCCTTTGTAAACTTCAATTTTGTTTGTTTTGGCTTTTGTCATTGCCTTATTCTTCTCTTCTGAAAACATGTCTCTTAAGTGATTGGAACAAATTTTATCTCATACTCGTTGAACCAAAACATATTGATTTGTAGGCCAAACACATTTTTTCTACATCAAAATACTAGAGTAACTAAAAAAATTGATACAAATTAATCGAAAACAAAATTTATTGAATTAAAGCCTAGGATTGTTGAATTACTCTACCATTCATTTTAATTTAATCTTTTTCTTTATACTTATATCAATGGGTTGGTTGCTAGCCTAAAGTCCAAATTTGTCTACAAGTCTCTGTTGATATGTTGTAAACATACCTCTCATAATTAATTCTCCATAGTCTATGTAAATTGATTAAGGTAGGTTCACTAAGCTTATGCTTTAAATTTGGCTGCATATGGTATTTAGGTATATTTTTATCCTAAATACTAATAAAATCACCTAATCTCAAAGTGAAATGAACACATGTTATTCAAACCCTTGGTCTATTCTAAACTCCCTTTTTCATGTTGTATTTAAAGACCCAACTCAATCTAATTGTTAATCAAGCAATTAGAAGAAAAAACCATATATTTGAAATAAACAACACAATACCTTTTTAATAATAAGTAAAAGAGAGTTAAAATATCCAAACTACATGAAGTTATCAACCACAATCCAAGAAAAAGATATTTATCTCATCATAGTTAAAACAAAGTTCAATATTCCCATAAATAAATCATTTCTACAATAAAAGGTAGAGAAAGAAAAGAAAACTAACGAGAGAAATAAGTTGCTGCAGCTTTTTGAACCAATGTTCTTTGATTTCTCCCTTCTCCTCCTTTATAGAAAGCTTTCTGTTTCTCTCCAAAAAGTTCTCTACCTTTAGCCCCCTTTCTCTGAAGCAAAAGTTGCCTTTTATATCCCCTATCATAGCTACTTGATAAACAAAATCAAAGGATGGGATTTCTTAAAGTCCATGTTGGCATTGCAGCACCAAACCTTCTATGTGCCTTAGTGGTGATGCTTGTTTTGCACTACAGTGATAAACTTAT
The DNA here is from genome assembly GCF_053813885.1 of Theobroma cacao. Classification (NCBI taxonomy): domain Eukaryota; kingdom Viridiplantae; phylum Streptophyta; class Magnoliopsida; order Malvales; family Malvaceae; genus Theobroma; species Theobroma cacao. The sequence continues at coordinate 33,839,056 of NC_142647.1, read as the reverse complement.
TGACTTGATTGCTTGCTTTGCTGATTGGTTTGGCCTTGCAGTGTGGAAGGATTTGAGGCTGCAGCACCAAACACATTGTGTTGAGTTTGTTGCAGTTTTGCTTTTTCTGAAGTGATTTTCAACTATGATCTTATTAGAACTGAGTGGAGTGATGATCATGGAAGTTGTAGCTTCTCCTTTAAGCTTTCTAACAATCTAAAAATCATCTCCATTAGACTTTCTTAGCTTAAGTTACAGTTGAAACACCGTAGCATGTTTAAAAACCACTTCAAACCAACTTGCATCATCCACTTCCATTTTAGCTTCATGTCCTTGCACACCTTTATCAATAAAAGACCAAATAAGTGGAGGTTGAAATCAGGAAGTTTTAACAAAAAATCAAACTAATATTCTTAAATGAAAATGCTATAACATAATTGAATATATTACCAAGAAAGCATAAAACTACTTTAAACACCATTATGTCTAATAAATTTTATTATATCAAAAAAGCAATAACTATATCTTTTAACATACAGCACCAACTCTAATCACATATATCACTCAATAATATTGACATGAACTCACTATGGTAGCATAACAATGAAAAACAACACTTTCATGATCATCTATTTTAGTGTTGTTTTCATTTCTCAATCACTTTATTCTCTACTTTATGCAACCCAAGCTTACAAAAGCAACATTTTATAATTTATACAGTAATCCTGTATATCTACCATACATATCTCAAAATATAATTTATGTATAAAAAATACCTTTAAGGTTATCAATTTAAGCCCTAACCTATCTTAATATTGACACATGTCTTAAGTCTTCACATATGCAAAAAATGTAAATATGCATAAACACTTTATGATTGAATATCTTTATGTAATCTTTATTCATAATAAATCCATGTCATCAACAATGTGTTCCAAACAAATTATGCACAAAGCATAAAACAATGTCAAAATCCTCCTACTAACCAAATATATCAAAAGACTTCATAATACCATGCCAAACTATGTTTATTGAAATTGACAAGGCACAGTCTCTTAGCCAAAGGATCAGTTTGTCACAGCCCAAATTCTGGGTTATGACCGGTGCATGGGTTCAATGGGCATAGCACACTAGGCCCAAGCAAGCCTCTTTATGAGATCCCGTTCCTCATACCATCAATCATCTTTAAAATCATGTGTTGTAATTCTCAACGATGAATGTTTCAGTAATATTTTATAGCAACCGAATATTCATATTTGTATTATCTCAAAGTACTATCATTCATTGCTATCTCATAAGGGCATCATCATCCATCCAACATATACATACTTCATTTATAACATGACTCTTAGTAGTATACATTACATATATGGGGTACACAGACAAGAGACTCAACCGTTAGCGGAGTGACTTTAAGTGAAGGTACCACTACTGAGATGCCATAGTACCTACCAAGAAGACGAGCATACGTGGACACTTAATCTAGGTCCCAACTATCTCCAAATCTGAAAACATGAAGTTTAAAAATGTGAATATAAAACTTAGTGAGTGAACATAAGAAAGGAACAAGCAATCGATAAGGAGAACTTGGAAATCATGATGCACTTGTTTCAAAAACAATGTAATTGATTTAATTTCTTACTAAAAACCCCTCATTTCAAACTTTGATTAATAACCTCATAGTGTTGCAAAAACCCATGATCAATCCATGAAGTTAAATGGGTGAAAAATATGTCAAAATCAAGCAAGGTAGCAAGCATGACAGCAAGTTTCTCGTTGCAGCGAGAAACAGTCTCAGTTTGCATATATTTCAATTTTTCAAGTATATATCCCACTACAGAGGTCCAATTGACATGATTTTTGGACTATTAGAAAGATATGAGGTTGGGCTACAACTTTTATGTTTACATTTTTCCTAGTTCTGACCAGAAGGTGGTCAAAATCCATGTCAAAATGAAGGCATTGCACCAAAAAATTTGGAACCACTTGAGAGTTTCTCGCTGCAGTGAGAATTCTTTTTCACTGTAGCGAGAAACAGGGCTGGTTTGTGCCCCCACCACTCGAGAGTTTCTCGCTGCAGCGAGATTCAAGGCAGATGACAATTAAGGGATTTTCACATGCCACAAAATCCATTTCTACCATATTGCACATCAAAGTGAACACATTGACAATAATCAAGTTTCTCATTATTCATTTCAATCACATATTATAATCATAAACTTTCTATCACATATACATATATAAACACGTACACCACCCCACTTCATTCATCGTCATGTGAACTCCCTACTCACACATAGTCAGGTCCTCATCATCAGCTCATGTGCACTCCCACACCGTACATAACTAGGTCATCATCGGCTTATGCGCACTCCCTACTCCCACATAGCCAGGTCATCATCAGCTCATGTACACTACCACATCGCACATAGCTGGGTCATCATTATCACACAAAGAAGCATCCAAAGCATAATACACATATCAATATAATGTGATAATGCATGAACTATTCATATTGCACATTTCACAAGATAAAAACATTTCATCAAGGGCTTGTTTCCCCAAGTATATTTTTGAAGCAAAAACAAATGAAACTTTCAAATGATTTATTTAAACATGTGGACACTCCCTAAACCATTTTTTTGAAGTACAAGTTCACTCACCGATATTTGTTGAATCTTTAATTGACTCTAACTTCGATTATTGCTTCGAACGGACATGTGAGGCCTCGTTGGAACCTATCACACACAATATAACCATAAAAAATATAACAACCTACAATTCTAATTATTAGCTATGTCTAACCACCTAAAATCAACCTTAACTCATCTTTCACCTTGGTGGCTTTATAAGTGAATTCCTTTCCAAGAATTTTCAAGCTATTATGGAAGCTCTCTCTCTTTATCTCTCTAAAACACCTAGCTAGTGAGAGAAAGTATGGGAGTAAGACTTTTCAAAGGTTTTAAAGTGAGAGAGTGAAAGAGCACAAAAAGGTTCTATGAAAAAGTGCACAAAAACATGAAAATTGGAGCTAACTTGAGAGAAGTTATGAAGATTTCAAGACAAGCTTCCATGGAGGATGAAAGAAAAGTGAGATGTGAGGAAGAAAAAGAAAAAAGCTGTTGGAAAAATGAGAAGAAGCTGTTGGAAAATGATATTTATAGCTAAAGCTTATCCAAGCTCCACTAAAATTATGAGAATGCCTTTAACAAGTTGGCTTTGTCTTCCTCTAATCTTTTATGCAATCATTTTACTCTTTTGACAATGAGATAAAGTCCATAACAATCTAGAAATACTCAGGTTCATTAAAACTTAAAAATTTTGACTCGAGATGAAAAATGATCATTTTGCCCCTACCTTAGAAATCATCATTATTTCTATTTCCTTTGTCACTTTATCCTTATTTTCATCAATCATTTATGCGTTAGGCCTACTTAGGCCTTAATAATATTAGAAAACCCACTTCTAGGATCTCGCCAAGAAAATGACCAAACTACCCTTACTCCATATCATAGGGTCTACCTCCGCTACATGTCTGTGAAGGTCGAGGTCTCACATTCTCCCCCACTAAAAGAAATTCAGTCCTCGAATTTGAATCAAACTATAAGATAATGCATCTATATGCATTGAAGGGGTATGGATACTTTATCTGCATATTCTCTTCAGCCTCCCATGTTACCTCTTCACTAGTGTGGTTTCGCCATAATACTTTCACTGAGGCAACATCCTTTGAGCGATGCTTTTGACTTGTCTATCAAGAATAGCAACTGGTTGCTCCTCATATGTTGAATCATTATTCACAAAGTTAAGTTTCAACTTCTGAATCAATTCCTCCAAAAAAAAGTCAAAATATCATCTAAAAGAGAAAGTTTATAACTATCCTCAAATAAAAATTGATTTTTAATTTACTTCAAATTGAAAAAGAAAATTTTGTGAAAATAGAAATTGGCCAACCTTGAAATAATTTAAAGAAAGGTGTGAAGGAAAAACAGAAAATGAAGTAGTACAATAGAATGAAGACAATAAGGTGGCGTTTGGTATGAGGGAAGGGAGAGCACATTTCCTACAATGTGTTCAATTTAAATTACATTACAGTGTTTGTTTTGCAACAGACCACTGCAATGTAAGATTGCAATGCAATCACATTGCAGTCCAGGGATGCAATGTGATTGTAGTCCAAAAGCAATGAAATCACATTACATTGCACTTTGCAATGTCCTTAAGGATATCTTTACCCATCATTTTTTAAAAAAACTACTCATAATCCCTTTCAAAACTTATTCATTGTCGTTTTTGGGGTTTAGGGTCTATTGCTTCTTCATTTTGCTAAAGTTGCTCTTTCTTTTTCTAGCTAATAAGGTCCTACTTCTTCATCATCTGAAATTGTGGGTTGAAATCTCCCATTCTTCTTTCTCTTTCTCTTTTTTTTTTTATCTTCTTATTGTATTCTTTAAATTGGGTTTTTTTCTTTTAATTTGGGTTTTCTTCATATATATATAGTTTTGTTTTATTAGTGAAATAATTTGGCCCTTAATTGATAAGAGACGTTGGATTTTTGGGCTAATCTTCAACAAGAGGCATAGGTAATTTTTTTCTGAGATCTTATGAAATTTTAGATTTTCTAAATTTTTTTCTGGGATCTTTTGAAATCTAACATAGTGATTTTGTTTTATTGGGTTTTCCTTATTAGTTGATGTTTAGTAAGTCTTGAGAGAAATCTCAAGTCATGCATAAAAGTTGCTCTTGACTTTGTGTCTCCTGAAAACATTCATGAATGCATCCGTTTAACTGAGGAGTTTCGGGTTCTACCACATAACCATAAGGCTAAAGAACATAAATTAGAGGTGAAGAAAATGATACTTCATGCTTTGAACTATGTTGTGGGGGAATTGGAGAAGCTCACAGCATAAGTCTCTTTATCCCTACCTTTATCAACTTATTGTTGATATATCTATTTAGGGCACTGCTATGCTTGTTTAGTTCTTTATTCTAGAATCCTACTAGAGAGAAACAATGGCAGGTGCTATAATTATTCAAAAAAAAAAGTCTTGAGAGAGATATCATAATCATGGTCTTGAGAGAGAAGCTTTTAGATTTCTAATTTGACATTAAAATTTCGAAAACATTTTACAAGTTAAATATGATTAATGCAGGTTTGCTTAAGTCTAAATTAGGATGATTGACAAGGAGCTATAGCTAGTGATTTTGGGTTTCAAAGGAAAAACCCAATAAGCCATATCTAAATTTGAGCTCTTTTTTTGTTCTTGGAAGCCTTAATTACATTCTAGCCATTGGAAGTCCTTTTTATACTTACAGAATCAGCTCTGAAGTGAGTTAAATAGTTTTGACCGTTGGAAATAGTTTTGTTGCAGTTCTGGCCATTAATCTTTCTTCTAGTGCACAATTCAAATTTTCTGGCAGAATGCTCTTAGTCGACTAACTTATGTCTTAGTCGACTAAGTTGTCTTTGTTTTTTTGTTTTTAGTTTCTGGTAGTTAGCACTTAGTTGACTAACTTACTTCTTGGTCGACTAAGTTGATTCTGTCTTGAAGTCTAGATTTCTGGCAGTAGCTTCTTAGTCGACTAACCCATTTCTTGGTCGACTAAGTCTTTTTTGTTTCTCAATACTCTTGAGCCCACCAACTTTTGATTCGAATTTTAGCTGACCAATCCTTCATTATTCAACTAAGGAGCTTCTGTTTTGTTAATTGATTGTGGCTTCTTATTCATATACTTTTTGATATGTCCCTTGGAATTATTTATTTATCACTGGCATACAATTCTTATCTTGCACACTCAAGTAGAATTATTAGACACGAATGAATGGGAATGTTTTATTATCATCAAAAACTAATGGAGCTAACAATTATTTGGAGGCATGAGCGAAGATAAAGCTCAAGACATTGTGTACGAAACTGATGGTTTAATGAGATATCACTCACAAGTTTCTATGCCAAATATGGATGATTTCAGAAATGAGATTTTGGAAGAGGCGCATGTGGCAATCTATGCAATACGCCTAGGAGCCATCAAGATGTATCATGCTTTGAAGTATATGTATTGGTGGCTAGTACTAAAGAGACACATGGCTGAATATGTGTCTAAGTGTTTGACATGTCAGCAAGTGAAGGCTGAACATCAAAGACCTTTGTGATTACTGCAACCGTCATTGATGCTTGAGTGGAAGTGAAAACATGTAGCAATGGACTTTGTGATGGGTTTACCACTAGCTAGAGGTGGTCATGATGCCATTTGTGCTATAACCGATTGGCTAACTAAGCTCATTTTTTGCTAGTCAAGATTAAATACGAAGCAGCTCTGTACGCCTAAATTTATATTAATAAGATTGTAAGGCTACATGGTGTTTCGATAACGATAGTGCCCAACAAAGGATCACAGTTCACGAGTGAGTTGGAGGAAACTACAAGGGGCCTTAAGCACAATATTGGATTTTGGTATGGCCTTCCACCCACAAATGGATTGCCAATCCAAGCACACCATTCAAGTTCTCGAAGATATGTTGAAGGTAATTGTGCGCAACTTTGAAGTATTATGGAATCTTTATTTGTCTTTGGCCGAGTTTGCATATAATAATAGCCATCAAGCCACAATTGTAATCGCCTATTGGTTGGCTTGAAGTTGGGGAACGAAAACTTTTATGATAAAAAATGGTTTAAGAAGCTAAGTGATGCATCCATGTGATACGAGAAAGGATGTTAACAACTCAAAGTTGCCATAAATCTTATGCTGATAAAATTTGTAGACTTTTGGAGTTCGAGGTCTGCAATTATGTGTTTTTGAAAATCTCGTCAACCAAGGGAGTTGAGAGATTCAAAAAGAAATGGGAAATTGAGCTATAGATACATCGGACCCTTTAAGGTATTAAAGTGCATTGGTGCAATTGCTTATGACTTGGTGTTACCACCCAATTTGTTCGATGTCCATCTAGTTTTTCATGTATCCATGCTTAGGAAGTATGTTTCCAACCTTTCGCATGTGATACAATATAATGAAGTCCAATTGCGAGATAGACTTAGTTATGAGGAGCAGCTTGTAACCATTTTGGATCGACAAGTAAAATGAATTCGCCCCAAAGACATTGCAATAGTAAAAGTGTTGTGGCAAAGCCATTTGGTTAAGGAAGCCACATGGGAACTTGAAGAGGAAATGCAAGAGAAATATAACCACTTTTTTGAGGTTTGATATATGTTTTAACTTATGGTGTATGATTAAATTTATGGACGAATTTCCTAAAATGAAGGGAGAATGTAACCCCCCTAATTTTTGGTATAAACTAAGTTACCTGAAAATGAGTTATGAGATGTATTATGCTTTGAGAACTTTGATGATATGTTAAGTATGCCAAGTGTATAGGAACATGCATATTGACACTTAGGCAATTTTATGAAAAATATGTGATAAATCCTATAGTTTGAGGTTTTGATTTATGTTTGATATTATATTTAAGGATATATGTATATGGATTTGAATTATATGAGTTAATTGGAGTGCGATATTAATAAGGAATTAGATTGGGGTGTTAGATTTGGTTTTTTGGAACTTCAGAAGGCTAAAAATTGCCTACAATGGAAAATGTATCAATACATTCCCCAATATATTGATACATTCTTGGAAGAATGAATTACATAAGGCGTATGAGGGAAAATGTATCGATACATTCATAGTAAGATGAACAACTATCAATACATTGTTTGAATGTATTGATAGATTTGAAGTAGAGAGCACTTAGGGGAAAAAGTGAATGTATCGATACATTTTAGGCAGTAAGCATTCTACCTGAAATCTATCAATACATTACCTCAATGTATTGATAGATTTGAATGAAATTTATGAAATGTATTGACACATTTCCAAATGTATCGATACATCACTGAAAGAAGGTAAAAATAAAATGAATCGATAAAGCACTAACTCTCCCTCTCTCTTTACCACCCTAAAACCTTAAGGCCTGAAATGATTTTTTGGAGCAACTTGGAGCTAATTAAAGCTGGGGAAAATGTTATTAAGGTAAGATTAAATATTTTTACCGATTAGTTTTCAATTTAATCGATTAAATACTTAGAAATCCAATTTTTCCAACTTTAGTGAATTTCCCTTGATTTTGCTGGAATTTAAAACATAGATTCGTGCAATCCAACTACTAAGGTATAGGTTTAGCTCGTTATTGAAGGATTTGAGCTTGTATGTTGGATTATTAAGAATTTTGTTGCTTTTTAGAAAAGTTAGCATTTTTTCGAAAGCTAGGATTTAAATTAATATTTGTATATTTTGATGTGTTCTGAGGGGAAAGTTAAGACAATCCATTCATTAGCAAGCTAAAGGATGATTAATGGTTGGAGGTTAGTTTGGTTGTAGAGCGCCTTCAATCTATCACTGTGAGTGGGTTCAAATTAAAATGCATGTGATGCATGATGGTTGCTAGAGGTGCTGCTATGGTACTAGAATTGCTAGAGGCACTGCCATGGTACTAGAATAGATAATGTATGTGAATATATAAATATATATATGTTTGTCTAAAGGAATATGCATAGGCTAAAGAGAAAAAATGTATGTGACTCTATACTGTGATTGTGTGCTTAGAGCAAGCCACATAGTGGCCTATGTTGTGTGAGCCTAAACTAGGAAGTCTAGAGGGTACGATAAATGTCTAGGAGTGGATTACTCTAGACAATTAAACATAGACATGGATTATGAGTATTCGATGCCTTGGAGGTTGAAAAGGGCACTTAGAACCACATCAAGCTTATAGACAATTTGAAACCGTAAAATGTAATTTATGATTTGATGTGGACATATGGAATGTCAAAGGCATGATGGTGTTGTTTGTGGATATGTGCTCCATCCGATGGATGAATTTTGGACATTGATTTGATTTGAGGTTGAGTGGAGTCCCATCCCCTTATGACTTTGTTCTGTGCTTGCAGGGATGATGGTAAGCAGGGACAATGGTATTAATCCCACCTGTGATTCTCGCATGCAATGTTTAATGCCACCCATTTGAGAATACTTCAAGTGATGCCATCCATTGAGAGATTACTCTAGATGATGACTCTAATTCTCTCCTTGTAGCTTCGGCATGCGCATGATTTATTTTTTCACAGGTTTGCCCTGAGCATGATTTGTCTCGACCGGTAGGCCACTATGCTTGATTTGATGATGTCTAAGGGTGGACCACTTTATGATTGTGATTTTATTTGTATACCATGTGAGATAACCTCAGATAGGCCTAGATAAATTTGATTTGAACTTGATTTGATACTACGACGGTTAGAGTGTACAATGGAGAATAATTCTCAATGGCTTTGAGGATAAGCGTAGTGATATGTATGATATATGTGGAGACTCTTTAGGGATGATGATTTCCTCTAATATTGGGGATGCTTGTTAGAGCACTTTGATAGCATTGACTGTGCTATACGTGTGTATTTATGTATATGTATATGTGTTAGTTATTTGCACCACTCAATGAGTATTAGATGACTCACCTATGTTTGTACCATATGCAGATAAATAGGCCATGGATAATGTGTGGCAAGGATTGTCCATTGATGGACCAATTTTGTTATTCGATAAGTTTCCCCTCGATATGTCCACTCCACTGTGTTTGTTATGAGCTTCTGCCTTGCATTTGGCCTAGATATGTATGTAGGCACGCTGTGCCATTTGAACTTGTATTAAGGGTTGTTAAGCACGAACCCACTTTGATGGCCAATGTATGGCCTTATGAATATTGTGTATGAATTATGAGCTAGGGATAATGCTTTGTATTTAAATTTGAATTTTATTTATGAATATTTTGGTTTTAACATCCCTTGGCTATGTGTTACGTGATTCAGAGTTCTAAGGATTTGTCCAGTCTAGTAAGCTTTCCTTTTAGGCTCGTGCACTAGTCACAGACCCCCGGATTTGGGTTGTGACAAAAAAAGACAGTTTTTTTTTACCTTAAAATGCCTTCTCACTTCACTCCTTGTCCATTACACCAAACTCTTTCATGAATCTCTTCTCAATAATGATTCTTGGCTCTTAATAACATGCATTATGAACACTCTCTTGATCATTTGATGCAAACACATATTATTATGCTTAAAATGTTAAAATTGAAAATGGATAAACTTTCATGAATGCATTTATTCCCAAGCATGGCACTCATATTAATCTTATAAATTCACACACGTTTGCAATGATAAAATAGAAATATGATAAATTATTCGTAAATGCTTGAATTTGTTGGAACGCTCATGTGCTTGCATTGAAAAATCTTTCCTTGAAAATTGAAATGTTCAAATGCTTGGTCTAGGAACAACTCTTGACATATGCTTGGTCTGAAACTTTTCTGACTTGTAAAAACCAACTTCTTAATTTCTAGGAATCAATTCTTTTAATCTAGAAGCTATTCAAACCTGCAAGAATTGATCGTCCCTTGCTTAAGGTCGATTCTTGACACTTCCAATAACTATCTAAGGTTCATATACACCTTGGAATCAACCTTTCTTGCCCTAGAATCGATCCTTCAAGCTTAGATTTGTAAAACTTGCCTTTTTTTGGCCATCATTTCATATCATATTCTCATCCAATCATATTACATCAACTTTACCATCATCATAGCAAGAATTTCACGCCACGGGCTATCATATTAAAGCCTAATCAATATCTTCAGTTTCCTTTTTCTCCCATTCTTGCAATCATCATTTTTTCATGATTGTAACTCAATAATATGGAGAGATTAAACATCAAATGACAAGAAATTTTCATTGGTAATCATCACCAATTATAACTCATAAAAAGTTCAAAATTTTACCAAATTCCACAATATGAAAAAGTGGGGTTTCATATTGTCATCTTATGGACCTATTTTGCAACTTAGACATCTTAAGAGTGAACATTAGAAAGATTAAAAGCGCTCATATAACTAAATCATACAAACCTATAGATATATAGTTCAATAACTTTAAAAATCAAGCTTATAATTATATAAGAACAAATGTATGAGACCTAAATCATTTCAAGAACTTGTCAAGAATAGTTCAAATAATATCCAAGCAAATTAGGATCATTTTGTCATAATCAAAACTATAATCATTTTAACGCTAACATCCTTGCAGTTTCCAAGCGTTCCTAACATTCAACAATCATTGCTATCTTATCTAGCCATATAATTTCGTAATAACCATTTTAGATACTTTCAAAACTACTCGGGTTGATCAAAAACTAACTTTATAGCTTAAACCCACTATAACCTAACATAATAAATACTTAGAAACCCATAAATCCTTCATCTTAACCTTAGGTGAGCTTTGATGCTAAGGAAAGTCACAAAACCTTGAGCCTTTTGGATTCAACAGCAAAATTTGGACATAAAAATAATATTTTTAGTGCTAGAAATTTTATAAATTAAGATTTAAAAGTTGAAAGATGTCACCTATGTTTGAACAACCCAAAACCAAGCTTTCAATCTTCCAAAATAATGATTTAGGGTGAAAATGGGTTTGAGAGAGCATAAAGTTGCTGAACAAATGATGAGAGATGACTTAGAATGAAAAAACCTCGAGCAAAGGTCGTATTTATACTATGGGATGTGAAAATACCTTTTTACCCCTTTTATTTTTCAAAAATCGACTAAATGTATCAATACATTTGGCAATGTATCAATACATTGGTTCTAGAAAAATTGTATTGATACATTATGAACATATATCGATACATCTTCATCAAAAACCCTTTCTAGGCTAAATGTATGAATACATCATGAACATGTATCAATACATTTGAGACAGAATTTAGTTTTTGACACAAATTGACGATAAAAACTTACCAAGCTAATTTAAATTAAATACGATTTAAGTAAATGGCCTCATTTTTACTTATTTTCTTTTGAGTCTCCATTTACTTAAGACATTTAACATAAATAAGCAAACACCCCCCATTTGGATTCAATAAAAATATCAAAAAAATCAAAATCTAAAAGAATCAAAATCAAAATTTTGGTTTTAAGAATAAAATCAAAAAAGTTCAACTGAAATTAAATTTACGACTATCATTTACCATAGCAAACGTACTCCAACAATTACAGAAAAATCATTTTTGGTTATCTAAATATCAATGGAACCATTAGCACCATTTTTTATTTTCAAAATTTTTTTTTATAAAAATCAAATATTTTGATCCCTTCCAAATTTAGAAAAATTTTTGCTTCAATAGTGACAACCAACTAGGATGTCAATTAATTCTTTTTGAAGGTTAAAAGTAAATTCAATGTTCAAAACATGAAATCTACATGCCCACTTAAGGATTTCTTAATTTATTCTCCTACATAAAGGTGGGGTTTTACAACTTCTCTCAAATTGATTTAATTATTCCTGCATAGCTAATATCAGATAATCATCTCCTAAGGCCTCATCTATATTCTTAGGTTTTATTTAAGAAATAAATGCAACATATTCACAAGTATTTCTAGCTTTAGATTTAGTTATTACCCCTTGAGAAGGATCACCAATGGTTTTGACATGATCAACATACCTTCTATCTCTAGGATGAGTAGGTTCTTTTTCTTTTTCCACTTGTTGAATTTGTTGCTCATGGATGGTTTCCTCTTCTTTTTTCGTCTCTTATTCATTTTCTCTTTTTCAAGTTCTTGTTGAAGAATCCTATCTCATTATTAAAAGATTCCTTTCTTGAAAGAGGATTAAATTCATCAAACAAGATAGGTATAGACTCCTTTACCACTATTGTTCTTTTGTTAAAGACTCTATATGTTTTGGATGTAAGAGAATATCCTAAAAATATGCCTTCATCACTCGTAGCATCAAATTTACCAAAGTTATCCCTTCCATTGTTCAATATAAAGCATTTGCATCCAGATGAATGAAAATAGCTTATGTTAGGCTTTTTACCTTTGTATAACTCATAAGGTGTCTTATTTAATATTGGCATAATCATAGCTCTATTAATTGTATAGCAAGAAGTATTGATTACTTCTACCCATAGATATATTGGTAAATTATTTTCACAAATCATTATCCGAGCCATTTCTTATAATGTTCTATTTTTCATCTTTATCACTTTTAACATTTGTGACTACACATTCTTTTTCATTTTCAACTTTCTTACAAAAAGATGTGAAAATACCTAAGGCTTCATTTTTATGAGCTAGAAAGTAAACCCATGTGAACCTAGTGAAATCATCTACTATTAAAAATCCATAAGATTTACCAGCAAGGCTCATAATTCTAGTGGGTCCAAAAAGATCTATGTGTAAAAGTTGTAAGGATATAGTGGTTGCGACATCTGTCTTAGACTTAAATGAACTTCTTTAATGTTTTCCCTTATCACATCCATCACATAACTTATCATTATCAAAATTTAAAATAAGCAAACCAATTACAAGGTTATGAAGTGCTCCAAGAAGGTGCAAGGTCTAGTAGTAACCATGCCCTTGAAGGTGTTTATTGTAGAACATTTGTATAGAGCTTGTGTGGTCAAAGTTAAGGAAAGAGACACTAAATCTAATTTAGCGCTGCTAGACATGCTAGACTTTGATGTGATACTTGGGATGGATTAGTTATCTCCGAACTATGCAAGTGTGGATTATCATCACAATAGGGTGAAGTTTGAATACCTTGGAGAGACACCACTCTATATTTAAAGAGATCGCAGCATGGCCTTGAGTAGTATGATATCAACCATGATTGCTAGTAGTTTTATGAGACATGGATGCTAAGGATATTTGGCCGTAATCTTAGATACCCAAGAGGAAGTGGGTAATGTGGATGATGTGCCAATTATGGGAGATTATGCTGATGTGTTTCGAGAAGAGTTGCCAAGATTACCTCAAGATAGAGAGATAGAGTTTTGTATAGACTTGGTGTAGGACACTAGTTCGATATCTATACCACCTTACCGAATGGCACCAATTGAGCTCAAGGATCAGTTAGAGGATCTGCTGGACAAAGGTTTCATACGCCTTAGTGTCTCACTATGTGGTGCATCGATATTGATTGTAAAGAAGAATGATGATTCAATGGGACTTGGTATCGACTACAGATAGTTGGACAAAATGACCATAAAGAACAAGTATCCTCTCCCATGGATGGATGATTTCCTTGATCAGTTGTAAGGGGCGAAGTGTTTCTTCAAGATTGATTTATGATCGAGTTACCACTAAATGAGGATAAAGGTGGAGACAACCCAAGACTTTTCTCAAATGAGGTATAGCCATTATGAGTTTTTGGTTATGTCATTTGGATTAACTAAAGCCCTTGCAACTTTTATGGATATGATGAACAAAATATTTAGGCCATACTTGGATAAGTTTAGTACCAAAAATCAACCTTTTTCCAATAGAATTTTTCATTGGAAAAATTAAAATTCTCTAGAAATGCCTTTTTTGATGGGCCACCAAAAAATTCTGTTCAAAATTTTGTTGATGAAAGCATCGATGTAAATGCTTTCCCTAGGAAATCCATAAAAAATTTTTGACAAAAAATTTTGTCAGAAGTACATAATTCCGTTGAAAAAATTAACTAATTTCGTACACTGTATCACATCAATTTCGTCGATTCCACGGAATTCCACTAGAAATTTCCCACAAAATTTTCCATTGGAAAATCATTTCCAACAGAAATTACCAACCAAAATCTCCAAATTTTGTTAATGATGACTAAATTATTAATTAACATCCATAATTCACATTCAAAATTTATAAGAGAAACACATATTAAAAACTAAAACTCAAAGTCAAGTTCATGCAATTAAAAATCGTTATAAACACACTATATCTAAAAATGTCAAACAAATATAAACACAAAGCTAAATATGCTATTGTATGCCACATTGAAAAAGTATCCAAGTCCAACAATGGAAAAGAGGCATCATATCATGACATGTCACGTTGTTACTTGTCAAGATTTAAACTTGAAGTACCTACATTTCCTTGTTTTGAAAGCACATTACTCACGATCATTGCTTCCATAGATGCCGTAAATTTACTCATACTTTCTGCCATTGCTTGCTTCACGTTTGCCATTAAATTGGCATTATTCTCCTTAATTTCCTCACGTATCTCCTCACATATTTCCTCATGTATCTTACCCAGGTCTTCTGATAGATTCTCCACTTTTTCTTCCAATGCAATAACGAGACTGGTAATGTTTGAGTTGATAGGGCCACACCTTGACTTAGATGTTGCTGCATTGCTGTGTGTTGCACTAAGTAAAGCTATAATAGGCACCCGACCACCAAACCCATACATTGAGTACATGCAGTGTCCATCTCTCCAATTACATTAGTCCAACCATGCAAATAGAATTTTAGCTGCATGGATGATTTTTCACCATACTTCTATGATAATACAAAATTATACATTGCTACAAAAAAATTAAATAAGATTATTATTCAATTATATTGTCAACTTTGAAGTAAAATTCAATCAATTTTTTACATATACTAGTAAATTTAGACTTGTTGTCTATAAATTCACTACGACTTACTAAATGTTTATGAGTGCGGTTGAACACTTCCAAAAAACTAACATCTCATTCCATCTCGATTGCCTACATTTATTTACCTCTATATATACTCAATCATAATCCATATATATATATATATATATATATTACATATAAGGAAAAGCCCAAGTCAAACTGCTAAAAATACAAATTAAATTTTAGTTTGAAAGAAAATGCTGAAAACCATACATAAAAATGCCAAGTAAGATTAATTCATAATATCATTTTTGCATGAACAACCAATTGAACTAAACCACCAATGTGCTTTGAAATGCTTGATTCTTTTTAAAAGATTTTGCCTTGTTTTTCTCAATTTGTTTTGCCATTCTTCTATACCCCATACCGTATTGATAAAGGCATCCTAAATTTCATTTTTGATCTATTTCCTTGACATGCCTTTGCAGTTTCTAATGTCATCTATTTTCACATCCATCGTTGCTTTGTTCCTTTATTCTAAAAGCATGTTTTTTAACCAATCGGAACAAAGTTTATCCCATATCCATCAAACCAAAACATCTTGATTTGTAAGCCAAACACATGTTTCCTACATCAAAATAATAGAGTAAATAAAAAAATTGATACAAAAGTAATTGAAAACAAAAAGTTATAATTTAATTGAATAACAAACCTTTATGTCATTAAGGACTTTCTTCCATATCTGCTATGGATCGTGGAAATGATTTTTTATAATCCTTGTTATTGTAGCCATGACCCCTTGCTCAAAAAAAGTACTTGTACAAGATAAAAGAAAATTATTGCATAGTAACTAATATAACTATCTCATTAAAATACAAAATAACAAACCTCTATCCAATAGGAGTTATAAGCAATCTTTCGAATGGATCTGTAGGAGTCTGTAATCCTACACTAGGCCCTTTACCCCTTGACCTTGAGGATGTACCATCTCCACTTGCACCTAAAGGAATGGATATGGATCCATGAGAATTATGAGCAGATGTCACATTATCAACTTGCTCTGCAGATGCATTCAACGAAAAAGGAGGCTCCGAGGGCACATCATTGACGTGTTGCATCTATGATTGAGCGGATGGATTAGCAAATGCACTAGTAGTTGTAGGCAATGACATAGATCCAAAGGCATTTGTTGCTTTAGGTCTCAGTTTTAAATAATTCCCCCTAACCATCATTCCTACAATATTCTATAAAAAAAATTCATACAAAAATGTTAAAAACATTGAAACAAACTACAAAAATCATCAAATTACAACAATCAAGCGTAATTCCCAATCATGTGTATAGTAAAAAAATGTAATAAAAATGTCATTATAAAGTATTCATTTCAACAATTTAAAATATAAACTATAATAATTTTATAACATTTCAAGATCTTTCAATAATAGTAATAATTGAGTTAAACAAGTGTGTAACAAAAGATACAAAACCAGCAACATATATGCCTACCATCATCAATCACTTTCAGAATAAGCCAAATCATGTTCTTTATTATCATCACTATCATCACTAAAAGTTTCTTCATCTTCATCCTTAACTTCTTCCATGCCATCTTCTTCATTTTCATCTCCATGCATGTCATCTTCTTCATCCTCAATCAAGAGATTAACCTCTTCATAATCACCACTTACTAAAACTGTAGGGATATCAACTTCTTTCGAGGGAGTAACATTAATTGGAATAGACACATCATTTTCTTGGTATACTTCATTCAAATCAATTTCATTTTCTCCATCTCTATTGTAGTATCCCGTATTTTGATACATGGCTAATAAAGTTTACGGATGCCAATTAAGGTTAAGTATTGAGTTAAAAAGGGTAATTCAGAAGTGAACTTGTGAAATCTCGACCTCTACAGACACGTAACTAGAAGTAGACGTGATAATACGGACCAGGGCTAATTTCGTAATTTCTCTTGGTAGGCTCCGACGAGTGGGTTTTTTTTATGCTATTAAGGTCTAAATAGGCCTAAGGATTGAATGAATGATGTTTATGATGGTAAATAAATGAGAAAGATAAAAATAATGATAATTTCCACTGTAGGGGCAAAATGGTCATTTTACATCTTGAGTCTAAATTTTTAAGTTTCGTGAACCCGAGTACCTTTAGACTACTATGGACTTTGTTTTGGAGTCAAAAGAGCAAAACAGTTGCACAAAGGATGGGGGGAAGACAAAGCCACCATGTTAAGGGCATTTTGGTAATTTCGATGAAAATTTGGATTAACTTGAATCATAAATATCTAAGCTCCAGCAGCTTCTTTTTCTTCTTCTTCCTCCCATTTCACGTTTCTTCATCCTCCATGGGAGCCTTCCTTAAAGCTTCCATAACTTTCTCTCTCTAGCTTCAAATTTCATGCTTTTGAGCACTTTTTCATAAAACTTTTTATGCTTTTTCACTCTCCCACCTTAAAACCCTCAAAAAGCTTTGTTCAGCACTTTCTCTCACTAGTTGAAAGTTTTAGAGAGAGAAAAAGAGACTTGCTATAGTAGCTTGGAAGCTTTTGAAAAGGAATTCAACTACAAAAAAACCACTAAGGTGAATAATGAATTAGGTTAAATTTTCAAGTTGTTGATAATGGTTGATGATTAGAGTGGTGAGTTAATCTATTGTTGAGATTGTTATTCATTTTTTAGGTGACTAGAGTAGTGAAATAAATAGCCACCTAATGGTGATTAAAAGCTAGTTAGGAATAACTAGCTGAACTTGAGTTAAGAAATAGCTTTTAGAATTATATTAATGCCAATTTGGGTTGGTTGTGATGTTGTGTGTGTATAGGTTCCAACAAGGCCTCACCTGCCCATTTGAACCATTAGTTGAGGTTAGAGTCAAGCAAAGGAATCAACAAGACCGGTGAGTGAACTTGCATTTCAAAATCGTTTTAGGAGACATAATTTTATTGGTATGAAACATTGAATGATTTATTCCAACTTTTCTTTCAAAATGTGTGCCGGGGAACAAGCCCTTGAAAAAAAATATTTTAGTGTTGTGAAAATGTGAAATGTGTAAAAGAACGAACCTATGTGCTCCTCTATTATGTTGATATATATATATATATATACAAATATATGTTGTGCATTGAAGAATAATGTTGTGTAATGATATTGACTCAGCTATGTGCGAGCAGGAGTGCGCATAAGTCGATGCTGACCCGGCTATGTACGAGTAGGGAGTACGCATAAGCCGATGATGATGATGACCTAGCTATGACGATGAATGAAGTAGGGTGGTGTACGTGTTTATATATGTTTATATATGTGTATGTGATAGAAAGTTTATGATTATAATATGTGATCGAAATGAATAATGAGAAACTTGATTATTGTCAATGTGTTCACTTTGATGTGCAATATGGTAGGAATAGATTGTGTGGCATGTGAAAAATCCCTTAATTGTCATCTTCCCTGAATCTCACTGCAGCAAGAATGCACTCTTACTGCAACGAGAGACTCCCGGATGGTGGGGGCATAAGCTAGCCCTGTTTCTTGTTGCAACGAGGAAAATTTCGCTGCAACGAAAATAAATCTCACTACAGCGAGAAACTCTCGGGTTCTAATGCAAGGCTTTCACTTTGATGAAGATTTTGACCACCTTCTCATCCGAACTGGGAAAAGTTGTAAACATAAAAGTTGTAACCCTATCTCTTAGCTTTCTAATGCTCTAAAAATCAGGTCAATTGGACTTTTGTAATGGGAGATATGCTAGAAAAACTAAAATATTTACAAACTAACATTGGTTCTCGCTGCAGCAAGAAACTTTATGTTTTGGCCGCCTGAATCTCGTTGCAGCGAGAATGAACTTCGCTGCAACGAGAAACTTGCTACCTTGCTTGATTTTGACCTATTTTTCACTCATTTAACTTCATGGATTGATCATGGGTTTTTGCAACATTATGAGGTTAGTGATCAAAGTTTGAAATGAGGGGTTTTTTAGTAAGAAATTAAATCAATTGTATTGTTTTTGAAACAAGTGCATCATGATTTCCAAATTCCTTCTATCGATTGCTTGTTCCCTTCTTATGTTTACTCATTGAGTTTATACTCACGTTTTTAAACTTCATGTTTTCATATTCAAAGGTAGTTGGGACCTAGATTGAGCAGTCAACGTATGCTCGTGTTTTTGGTAGGTACTATGGCAACTCAGTAGCTATATCTTCACCTAGAGTCACTCCGCTGAGGGTCAAGAGTTTTATGCTTGTGTGCATGTATAAGTAATGAAGACCACTAAGATCCATGTTAAAAATCAAATATGTATATTTGATTACTGATGCCACTATAAAGTGGCAAATGAGTGATACTATGTTAGCATAACACAAATATGAATATTGGATTGCTATAAAACATTACTAAAATATTTATAATTGAGAATTGTAATATGTGGTTTTAGAAATGACGGTTGAGAATAATGAGTGGGATTGCAAAAAAAAAAAAAAGGCTTGCTTGGGCTTAGTGGGCTATGCCTATTGGGCCCATGGGCCGATCATGGCTCGAGATTTGGGTTGTGACAAAGGTTGTCACGACCTGGTACTCCTTTCGAGTCCGTGACATTCGCCGTGATGTCTCGATAAACATTCATTACCAAGATTGTCAATCGAAACTTCGCAAGGCTCTTACATCAGTTTTACATCTCCCTTGTGAGCAATAGTTACTAAATATCATGTTTTAAGTGAATATAAACTATTTTTAAATCAAAACAAAAAAAAAAATTCTATCATACATGGGTATTTTGGTCATTTTTATCCAAAAATTTTCGAACCCTGGAAAAAATATGATATATGAGTAATAAACATCCATTTCTTGTCTAAAAGTAAGTTTCGTTGTCTAATTCATCAATTTAAAGTGAAATTATAGCTATTCAAATTAAATAAAATATTCTATTTTCTTATAAAATAATATTTATAGAACTCTGAGTAAATAATTTTTTGTAGCGTAAAAACAAAATAAATACATACATACAGTAACGCATACAGCCAGGTATACAAAATATTCTACAATGATATGTGGGCCCCCAAAATAAACAAACATGTACAAGAAAGTAGACCTTTGATTTCTAAGGATGTAAATCCTAAAGTAGATCCTTGACGAAATCAGCTATTTACAGACTGTCTTGATCCTGGAATGAGTGGAAAGGAGGGTGGTGAGTTTATAATTCTCGGGGATACCTTGATCAGAGGCATCCAATCGAGTCCGCCAAGGTTGTTAAAGAAAAGTTCATATATGCATAAAATACATTTTTACGTTTAAAAGCATAACCGTTCCTTGGCGTTGGTTGAGTTCACCCTCACATGGTGGTTTAGTGTGTAGTGAACTCTAAATCTTTACCTCAAGAGATACCCTCCACGCCTCTCGTACCGAGGTAAAATATAATCGGGTTTACCATGCCTCTCTCTAATAGGCTGGTCCACAGAAACCCACCACTACAGTGACTAATCAATATCCCACCAAATCAATAAAAGTTTCGACAGCATGACATGGCAATTATATTACTACCCAGCCTGTTAAGGCAAAACAAACAATTCATGCAATTTCAACACAATTTCCAATTCAGCTATTCATGCCAATATCACCATAAGCCATTTAATTCAAACCATAAATTTACAACACAATCAAACAGTCTCCAATTACTCAATTTCTAAAATCATCATTCAATTTCAAAATGATTTATAAAACTCATTTCATTTAATCACATTTTACTTATAAAACATAAGGATTTACCATTAAAACTCATTTTTCTTTAAAATCACAAAAACGAATAAAAACTACTTTAGATAATTAAGACGATAATAAGGTTCCTCACAATATCGAGAATCGAGGTACTCCTAATCTCGGTCTTCTGGTACAATTTCCTTACCCTTATCGGAAGTTTCACCACCTAGACATAAAGCACAACAAGCAATTTACTATATTTGTGCTAAACCGTTATAAAACTAATTTAGGCTCTATATGAATGCATGAAATAGGATGTGAAATGTTCGGATTATTATCTAAATACGGTGTTCTACGTAGGTTCAATTGTGTATGGGGCTGAAATGGTATTGACCTAATTCACACTATACGTCGGTTAATTGGCCAAAATATCCAATTCAACTCCAAATAAATTCATTTCACTTCCAATACTCCAAATCATCAAATATAAGTTAGATAACATGACTTATAGCAAAATCATCCTTAACATTTTCTCTTGGAAAAATTCGACCATGAAGGGTTCATGAATAATATGTGGTTTTTCATACTTGATTTTTACACTTTACATCATAAAACAACTAAAAATACCTAAATAGCATGAAATTCATCAAAGTCCATTTTCCAATTTCTCTCTTGAAAAATTCAGCCAATGGGTGTGGGTGAAGGGCATGGAATTTCTTGCTTGTTTTCCATACTAAACATCACCAAACAACTAAAAACACTAGAATAACATGAAATCTAGCTAAATCCAAGATCAAAACCCCTCCCCCCATGTCCGGCCAGCAAAGGTATCTTCATGCAAACTTGATTCTCAACCATGGAAAATGAAAAAGAATGCATAGGAAAGGTAGATCACAAGCTAAAATCCAAAAATTTTACCTTTACTTGCTTAATTCCTTGAAATCCACCAATTTTCCCTTGAATTTTTGCTCACTAGGGTTTGTTCTCTTCTTTTTTCTCTTTGTTCTTGTCTTAGCCGACCATGAAGAATGAAATAAGAGAGGTGTGTGCTGGTTTTTTTTTTTTAAAAAAGGAAAATTAAAATAACTAAAGCTTGCCATGTGTCACCTTTTAATTGGTCCATTTTTAAACTTAATAATTAAGCATTCTCCCACCACCACATAAAATATCTCAATTATCCAAAGTATAATAGGTAAAATTCAAGGGCTTGACAAGTGTCATGGTGGTGCAAAATTTCAAAAATTCCAATTTTACCCTCATAGACGCGTAAAATGACCGTTTTGCCCTTATGCTCAGAAAAATGTCAGAATTAAAATTTTTCACTTCTCAAGCTCAAATTATGTTCCAATAGTCAAACTTGATCAAAATTTCATCCACCATTCCAATTTTACCCTCGAGTGGCAAAATGACCATTTTACCCCTACGTTATGAAAATTCTAATTTAACTCTAAATCAATCCTCAAACTCCAAATCACCATATTAAGTCATTCTAAGGTTCAATAACTCTTGAATGCATCTTAAAATCTCTATTTGGACTAGTTCGAGGCTTAAATCAACTTAATTGTACCATTAGGTACAATATTGTCTTTTAACGATTTCTGAGGCATTCAAGTATGCAGACATTCTACAAGTACCTATACAATATGGAAAATATATCATAGAGCTGGGCTTGACAAAGGTGGCATCAGAGCCCTAGGTTTAATCGAGTCATAGGGATTCTCGTGTCAGTCAGCGGAGTTGTCGGAGTTAATGTAGAGTTCTGTCTATGGTTTGTGACTGTAGCACAAGTCATAGATAGGAAGCTATATGAATTCCTATTCCTAGTAACCTATCCTTTTGCTATGGTCATGTAAAGGGCATAAATGGTATCGTTGCTCGGGTTTGAGATGCCACCCGAGATACAAACCATTATTGGAAAGATTTTTAAGCAAATGCTCCTAATGAAAGGTCAATATAATGATATATTCCTTCGACTAAGGATGGAGGAAGGTGGAGCTAAACTATTAGGTCCATAATAATTTATTCATTTGGTGGAATTATGATTTGAACCCAGGGTTAAAAAAAATTAAAAATTAGGAGACTATGGATTGTATTTGAGGTCAATATAGGGAGGATGTACGATAATGGTAATAAGAGCCGTATTTTGACTAGAATGAATAGTGATTGTTGTGACTCGCTTAAGGTTTATAAATTTAAGTATCGAGGAAAGAGTAAACTAATATTTGTGTGCACGGATGTAAGTGCACTATGTTAAGTGAGCTTGTTATGCCATATATAAAAGAAGTTGGTTTTCATTTCAATTAAGTAATTGCAAGATCCCAAGGTTCGATTTGAACTATTATGGTTTATAGTTATAAGTACATGAATTAGCTTAAGGGTGAAATTTGGTGACTATTATAATTGATGTGTGGTCATTAAGTGAGAGGTTGGTAAACAAATCTTCTCTAAGGAGGAGCATGAACTTTGTTATGCTGTGTGTGAGGTCAAAGGATTAAAGGACTAGATGTGGATTTAGCAGTTTGAAATTAAATGACATGGAAATGACAAATTTAGTCAAAGTGCCATATGGAGTTCTATATGAAGATCGATATATGAATTGCTTTAAAGGTCAATTTAAAAATATGTTTGGTTCAATATGCAACCTATGATGTAAATGATTAGTCTTGAATGTGACTTCTCCAAAGGTAAGGGACTTAAAACATGTGGATTTTTGGATATGCTTTAAGAGGAAGCTTCTACATCCAAAGCTTAAGAAATTTTGATCTTATGACTACAAAAGCACGATACAAAAATATAGTGAATTGTCTATATTATGGATGTAATTGGTTAAGAATTGATGAGTAAAGTCAAGATCTTAACACTAAGTGGTGTACAATTTGATATATGTGTACCTATGAGTAAATTTGGAAATCATTGCTTAATCAATTTGTACTGAATGTTGTGGTAAAGGTATATGAATGTTAGTAGTGAAGTATGTCCAAAGTGAGATATGTGGAGACTAATGTTCCGATCGCAAACTTGTGATAGGAAGCTAGTTTTGCAAATTGTGGTTTTATGACCATGAAATATATGGAGGTTACCAATATGTAAGCATACACTTGGAGTTGTACATCTTGTGATTCCCATGCATCATATAAAAGGAGATATCCCATAGGGGAGTTTACCTTGATTTATGATTACAGGACTATAGGCTTGGCATGAGATTGAGAATGCCCTGGCATAAATGTGGAATGTATTGTGAAAGGTTGAAAAGCCACATATACCTCAACAATGCCAATAACGTGAATGAGGGGGGAATATGGATGTTGATATGCTAAGCATAAAGAGCTTAAGGATAATTAATGCAATTATACTAAGTTAGATGGTATGATCCGAACTAAGAACACAAACACCTTGGGAGATTTAAAATAATGTCCAGTGGGGTCAGTGAGCTAAAATGTTATCGGGTATACAATGAACGATTAAAGTTATAAGTGGCTTTGAAGATAAGCCTTTGATTGATTAAGTTTTCAATGGAACCCTATTAAAGGAAGCGTTTAAGTGTTTTGGAAGTGTATGGAAAAGCATAAGAGAATATATTAGCTTGACTTGCTATAAGAGGTCGAATTTGGATGGCCATTAGTGGCTTGTGAACAATCAAGCAGTATAAAGTATGTGCTCATAAAGGGAGCTGTGATTGGTAGATAAAGGTGGAACTTTAGAATTTCACTGTCATAGTTATTAGATTATATTTTGTATTATATGATATAGTGTAGAACATCAATGATGAGATTGTGTTCAATGCTGTAGGCCTTGAATTGTAAGTTATGGACATGTATCCATCTTGTGAATACCCTAATGAGATAAATTCGAAAGATTTTTCACAGTGAGACAACATTAAAGCTCAAAGAGCAAATGGCTATATAGTCAAGTTGGGCTCGTGACTGATATGTCACATAAGTATGAAGATATGATACAAGCATAAGTATACTTGGAAATGTTGGTTTGAGGCAATGATTATCCTACTGTTTTGTGGACCTGATAAGGTTCTGGTCTTAAAATAATTGTAGACGCAAGGCATAAATTACGAAATGTGCTTCCCCCATAAGTTCCAATTTATTTTGAGTAATTATCAAGGTAAAGTGCTTGGTAAGGGTAGGCAAAGGTTGAATTATGTTTCAAATGTTTAGAGAACGAGGGTGACACGAGTTGATTAAATGATACTACTACTGGTGAGCGAATAGAAATACGCTACGGGAATGGCAGAGATCTACTTAGAAAAGAGACGATGATTTGAGAATTCAAGTACTCGTATACGAGTAAAGATTTGGTAATGAGACATGACCTAAAGTTGGAATACTACAATATGAATTTTGACTAAGAAAATCGACTTATAAAACACGTGGTGTTTGGAGATGGTGCCAATTAGTGGTTGACTCTTGTATGAGAATAGAATATTGAAATCAACTTTGTGTATTCACCACAAATGATGAGCATGATCTAACCAACCAAGAGAAGAAATGATTCTAAACTTGGTTGTTGGTTATTTTGGTTTTACAGATGGCTTATTGTGCTTGATATGCCTAAGGTTACCCGAAGTTAAAATTTTTGGAAATATATATGTATGGATATATATGTTGCATATTGGTATAAAAGCTCATGCGGAGTTAGTTATAACTTGATTCAATGATGATATTCTATCAATGTTTATAGTGCTAAACAATGATTAAGATGATTTATCGCTAATTTTGGCAATGAACAAGTGGATTATAATGTTGTTAGCTTAAAAGTAAGTGTTTATACTTCTGGTATGAGTTCATCAAATTCTATTATATCGTGATAAAACTCAATGTTTTAACATAGCCTGAGAGGCTTGGCATATGAACTAGCTTAACTATGAGCTAGAAATTGTTAGGTTATTATAAAGTACACAAATAGAGATGTATGACATGAATTTAATATCCTAAGGGGCAATGGAAAATGATGTATCAGTTTTGGTATAACTTCAATATATAGAGTTTTGATATATAAAGATGTGGGGAAAAGTTTATAGCTTATGCATAAAGGTGTGCATTTGTATTCGTATAATTAAAAGTGTAAAATCTACCTTGATTGGTATAAAGCTCATGATTCAAAATGAATGATTACGGATTTAATTTTCTAAGGTAAAAAGGACTAAAAGAAGTTAATATCAAAAATGTCTTAATAGATTATTCTTAAATTTTAAAGTGCACTTAAGGAGAGATAAATGTTTAATTTGATCTTCAGATTGATAAACTAATAAGGCCATGAGATCTGATGTTTGGAGTAAATTTGAAGAATTTCAAGTTAGATATGTTGTACGTGATTGATGATGAACAAATTAGCTACGACATTGGAAATATAGAAACAATTAGTAATCAAGATGAGACTTGGGAAAGGAACCTTAAAGGAAAATTTTGAACAACTTTAATCTTTGAAGGTTGAGTTATTGATTGAAGAGATTGGTTAAGATTATAAGAGGTATGTGAATGTCATGATTTATTGACTGCCTTGTGGTATAAGTTTAGATTTATCTAGTGAGCACTCGATCATGAAAATATTGGAGTTTGTTTTTGGGAATATGATGACTAATGGTTACTAGATTTGAATCATCTTTAATATTAAAAAAAATAAATGAAATGAGTAAAGAGCATTTGATCCTTATGTATTGTGAAATGCTTAAATGGAAATTGTATAGGAGAATGAAAAATGAAATAAAGATTGGTTGAAAAATTAGACCCATAGTCAATGGTGGAATAGATGCTTGAATATTGGAAGGTTTGATAAAGGAGCAAGGTAGAGGAGTTATGGATGGTTAATTAAGCATGCATAATTGATGATTTAAGGATGATTTGATTGAGATGTGACCAAAATTAATAACTTATTTGAATTATTATCATAAGATGAAGGATGATTTTGTTTTGATCCAACAAGAGTAGTGCACATAACTATATACTATGACATTGTCGAGTTTTTTATAAGATTGGAAGTTGATATACTGCATAAACCAAGATTCTATGTTCAGAATGCCTGAAAAAAGTGATGTGGTAGAACTTTAGAACTTTGGTTATTCACCCTACGCCGATTTGAATTCGAGGACGAATTCATTTTAAGTGGAGGAGACTGTAGTACCCCGTATTTTGATACGATGGCTAATAAAGTTTACGGATGCCAATTGAGGTTAAGTATCGAGTTAAAAAGGGTAATTCAGAAATGAACTTGTGAAATCTCGACCTCTATAGACACGTAACTAGAAGTATATCCGATACCAAGTCTATCACGACCCAAATTTTGGGCCATGATCAGCTCAAGGGCCTAATAGACGTAGTCCACTAAGCCCGAGCAAGCCTATCTATTATCCTACTCATTATCCCATCCAATATTGCTAAGTCACATTTCAAAACTTTGAATCAAAATAGTGATAGATATTACCATCTTATAGTGGCATACTCATTGAAATATACATACATTGTCTAAACAAATGGCATAATAATTTTCATTGGGTTTATCTATACACAACAAAAAAAAAAGAGTACTCGACTTCCAGCAGAGAGACTCGGACGAATATACAGCTACTGAATGTTGAGACACCTACCAAGGGTTGAATGTATAAAGACACCTCGACCTAGCTACCAGCTGTCTCGTGATCTGAAAACATGAAGTTGAAAATGATGAGTATAAACCTAGTGAGTGAACAAGGAAGGGAACAAGCAATTTATAAGGAAGACTTTGGAAATCATGATGCACTTGTTTTGAAAACAATGTAATTTGGTTTAATATCTTTCTTAAACCCCCCTGTTTTGGACATTGATTAGTGGACTTTTAGTATTGCAAAGACCCATGCTCAATCATAAAGATAAGTGAGTGAAGGAAATTATATCAGAACCCGAGCAAGGTAGCAACGTGACAGCACATTTCTCGCTGCAGCAAAAGGTATTTTCGGTTTGCATACAGTTCAGTTTTTCAAGCATATCGTCCACTAAATGGGTCCAATTGACATGATTGTAGGGTCATTAGAAAGATAAGAGGCAGGGCTACGACTTTAGTGTTTACCACTTTGCCTAGTTCTGATCGAAAAGTTATCAAAATTGTTGTCAAAATGACAGCACTGCACCACCACCGAGAGTTTCTGGCGACAGCGAGAATCCATTTTGCTACAGCCAAATTCCTTGTTGCAATGAGCACCAATTTGACAATACTTAGCAACTTTCAAAGTTCAACATGCAAAATTCACATATGCAAAACCATATACCATACTCATCAACTTTGATTTCATAAACATAGATGTATATATATAAATGCATAGATAACACCAATATCAGCATAATCACACCCGGCTCATGTACATCCACCCACATCGTGCACATAGCCGGCGCCATCATGTGCATCCCCCCACATCGTGCACAATTAGTGCCATCATGTACATCCCCCCACATTGTGCACACAGGCACTATCATCATCCATCTCCCACACCACCATCATCACCGGCATGTGCATCCCCCCACAACGTGCACACACATGGTTATAGTCATCATACACAATATCAACTATCATGCACAACATATATATATATATATATCATCATAATGAAATGGTGCATGAATCAATAACAACCACATATCACAACATAAAACTATTTAGCAAAAGCTTAATCCTAAGGCACTTGTTTTAAGATAAAGTTGTATAAAATCATTCAAATGCTTTGTACAAAACAGTCACATTCCCAAAATGATTTTGAAATGCAGTTCACTCACCGGTAATAGTTGAGCCTTTGGCCAACTCTAACCTTCCTAATGGTCCAATTGGGAGAATGGGGCTTCGTTGGAACCTACCATCAAATTAACATCACCATAATGTCAATTCATACTTATAAACCCTAAAAGCTACCCCTTAGCTAGCTTTCAAATGCCATTTTAAATGGCTATCTATTCCCACTATCCTAGTCACAATAGAGTCAATACACAATCTCAATAATAAACCCACAAATCAATCACTAAATATTATCAACACTTAAAACCCAATGCTAATTTACTATTTACCTTGATAGTTTTGTAACTTTGAAATTCTTTCCAACAATTCCCAAGCTATTATAGGGCTTTTTCTCTCTTTCTCTCTCTAAACACCTAGCTAGTGAGAGAACGTATGGAAACAAGTTTTTTCAAGGGTTTGAAAGTGAGAGAATGAAAGAGCACATAGTTTCTAAAGAAGGGTGCACCAAAACATGAAAATTTTAGCTATTTTGATATAGGTTATAAAGCTTTGATATCAAGCTTCCATGGAGGATGGAAGCAACGTGAAAAGGAGAAGAAGAAGAAGGAGAAAAACTGCTGGAAAAAATGTGAGAAGCTGCTGGAAGCAAGTTATTTATAGCCCAAGCTTATCCAATTCTCTTAGAAATTACAAAAATGCCCTTTAGCAAGTTAACTTGTTCTTCTCCAATCCTTTGTGCAATCTTTTTATTCCTTTGACACTGGGACAAGGTCCACAATGATCTAAACTACTCGGGTTCACGAAAACTTAAAATTTTGACTCAAGGTGCAAAATGACCATTTTACTCTTTTTGTTTCCTTTCGTTTTAATTTAGTACTCCCAACACCCATTTAACTCCAATTTCCTTCTACTACCTTCTTCTACACATGTACAAACAAATTATGAGGTTTGTACTCCAACGCGGTGTTCCCATAATATTTAAAATATTTATCTGTCTGCGCTATCTTTACTTAATAAAGACACACGGCCCTATTAACGTCATTTTTTTCTCCAAAATTCTTTCATTCTTCTTCTCTCCCACTTAGATTGACCATATATGCATTCTTCATGAAAAATCTTGACACTGAATAAAATAATATTATTTTAATATTATTTTATTTCAAAAATTTCCTCTTACCTCCTCTTGTCTCCTTCGCACCCAAAATACCTTATTATGCCAATTTAGACCTTAAAATATCATAAAAATTTCTTCTGGGAGCTTATTAGAAGAAATGACGAAACTACACCTGGTCTCGTGTTATTACATCTATGCTTAATTACAAGCCTATAGAGGTTGAGGTCTCATATTCTCCCTCACTTAAAGAAATTTGGTCCCCGAATTTAAATTCTACTATAAGGTAGCGTACCTCTAAGCATCAAAGAGATGGGGATACTTTGTTCGCATCTCCTCCTCGGCTTCCCACGTTACCTCATCGCTGGTGTGGTTTCGCCACAACACTTTTACTAAGGCCACATTCTTTGAATGGAGCTTTTTGACTTGCCGATCAAGGATAGCTACCGGTTGCTCCTCATAGGTCAAATCATCTTTCAATTGCATGGTTTCATACTGTATTACATGAGATGGATCTGGATTATACTTTCTAAACATTGACACGTGAAATACGAGGTAAATATTTGAGAGGTCTGGTGGTAATGCCAAACGGTATGCCACTGCTCCAACCCTTTCTAAGATCTCGAAGGGTCCTATATACCGAAGGCTCAACTTTCCTTTCTTGCCAAATCTCATTACTCCTTTCGTTAGTGAGACCTTCAAAAATACATGATCCCCCACCTAAAACTCCAAATCTCTCCGTCGGTTATTAACATATGACTTTTGTCTACTTTGTGCTATTAACATCCTCTGACGGACCATGCGTATTTTCTCAGTGGCGTCCTCCACCAACTCAGGCCCCAAGAGTTTTCTTTCTCCCACTTCCAGCCATCCAATGGGTGACCTGTACCTCCTTCCATATAATGCTTCAAATGGTGCCATTTGGATACTAGTTTGGAAACTGTTGTTGTAGGCAAACTCCACTAAGGGTAAATATCGATCCCACCTGACCCCAAGGTCTATTACACAGGCCCCCAAAATATCCTTCAATGCTTGAATGGTCCGTTTAGATTGGCCATCAGTTTACTGGTGGAAAGCCGTGCTAAAATCCAACTTAGTGCCCAATGCTTCCTGTAACTTTTCCCAGAACCTACTAGTGAATTGTGCTCCTCTGTCAGATACTATAGAAATAGGAATGCCATGCAACCGTATTATCTCATCTACATAAAGCTGGGCATACTAGGTAGCCCCGTATGTAGTTTTAATCGGAAGGAAGTGAGCGAATTTAGTTAACCGATCTATTATGACCCAGATCAAATCATAACCCCCACTAGTCCGAGGCAAACTTGTTACAAAGTCCATGGTAATACACTCCCACTTCCACTCGGGAACTGGTAACAGTCGTAATAGTCCTGCAAGCCTTTGATGCTCGGCCTTAACCTATTGACAAACCAGGCACTTGGAGACGAATTCGGCTACATCTTTCTTGAGTCCTTCCCACCAATATACCTATTTCATATCTTGATACATCTTTGTAGCCCCTAGATGTACCACATAGGTTGCCATGTGCGCTTCCTCCAATATTTTTCTCCTCAATCCATCACTATCTGGCACATATAGTCTAGTTGCATACCTCAACACTCCATCTGTGCCTTTAGTAAACATATTTCCTTTCCTTCCTTGAAGGTCTTCTAAGGCCTTAGCTATGAACTCATCCTTGCTTTATGCCTCTTTGATCCGATCAATTAAGATAGGCCTCACTCTGAAATGTGCTAGCAATGCATTTGCCTCCAAAACTTCCAAATGCACACCCATGTCTCCCAAACTATGGATCTCCCTAATCAAGGATCTTCTATCTGCAGAGATATGTGCCAGGCTCCCCATCGATTTTCGACTCAAAGCATGTGCCACCACATTTGCCTTACCGGGATGGTAAAGAATAGTACAATCAAAATCTTTTAGCAACTCTATCCATATCCGTTGCTGCAAATTAAGATCCCTCTGTTGAAATATATACTTCAAGATTTTATGGTCCGTATATATCTCACAAGTCTCACCATACAAATAATGTCTTCAAATCTTTAAGGCAAACATGATTGCTGCCATCTCCAAATTGTGTGCGGGATAATTCTACTCATGCGTTTTAAGTTGCCTAGATGCATACACAATCACCTTCCCCTGCTGCATTAATACACACTCTAAACTAACCCACGATGCATCACAAAATACCGTGTAACCCCTTGTACCTTACTGTAGGCTTAATATTGAAGCTGTGGTGAGACAGGTCTTAAGCTTCTCAAAGCTATTCTCACAAGCATCTGACCACTCAAATTTTGTATCTTTACGTGTCAACTTAGTCAGAGGGGCGACTATTTTGGAGAAGTCCTTCACAAAACGACGATAGTAGCCAGCCAAACCCAAAAAGCTTCTAATCTCCGTAACTGACATTGGCCTTGGCCATTTTTCCACTACTTCAACTTTCTTTGGATCAACTTGTATGCCATCCTTAGATACCACATGTCCCAAGAATGCAACACTTTCAAGCCAGAACTCACACTTGGAGAACTTGGCATACAATCAATGTTCTCTAAAAGTTTGGAACACTATCTTAAGATGTTGCTCGTGCTCTTCT
The DNA here is from genome assembly GCF_053813885.1 of Theobroma cacao. Classification (NCBI taxonomy): domain Eukaryota; kingdom Viridiplantae; phylum Streptophyta; class Magnoliopsida; order Malvales; family Malvaceae; genus Theobroma; species Theobroma cacao. The sequence goes on along the minus strand of NC_142647.1, from coordinate 33,806,503 downwards.
CGACTCTTCGAGTAGATCAAGATGTCATCAATAAACACTACCACAAACTTGTCCAAATAGGGCTTGAACACCCGGTTCATCAAATCCATAAAGGCCACAAGGGCATTCGTAAGCCCAAATGACATCACCAAGAATTCATAATGTCCATATCTTGTTAGAAATGTGATCTTGGGTATATCTTCATTTCGAATCCTCAACTGATGGTACCCAGATAGCATATCTATCTTGGAGAAACATTATGCCCCTTGTAGCTGATCAAATAGATCATCTATTCTTGGGAGAGGATACTTACTCTTTATTGTCACTTTATTAAGCTGTCGGTAATCAATACACAGCCTAATTAACCTATCTTTCTTCTTTACAAATAACACCGATGTTCCCCATGGTGAGACGCTAAGATGGATGAAGTCTTTATCCAATAAATCTTCTAACTGATCCTTAAGCTCTTTAAGCTCTGCAGGTGCCATTCTATATGGGGGTATGGATATAGGTCTAGTGTCGAGAATCAAATCTATGCAAAATTCAATCTCCCGCTTGGGAGGCAAATCTGGTAATTCCTCGAGAAATACATCCATGAACTCATTCACCACCGATACTTGGCTTATATCTCCAACCTTCACCTGAGCATCCCTTACAATAGCCAAGTATCCTAAACAACCCTGCCTCAATAACCTATTGGTAATCATGGCCGATATCAAATTGGTTGGAGATTACTTCTATCCCCCTAAATACTGAATGAAGGTTCACCGAGAAAATCAAATCTCACCAATTTATGATAACAATCCACACTAGCATGGCAGGGTGATAGCCAATCCATTCCTAAAATCACGTCAAAGTCGAAGGTGTCTAACACCACTAGATTCACTAAAGTGTCTTTGTCCTTAACTCGTACTACACAAGACTCATATTCCCACTCAGCCACAAATACCTCCTTTAAAGGAGTAGACACTACTAATTGTTCTTCTCTCCTAACATGATCTTTACCCAAACGCGATGCAAAACATGGAGAGACAAAAGAGTGGATAACACCAGGATCAAACAAAACTCGAGCATTCATATTACAAACGGAAAGAGTATATGAGACCACTGTATTAGATGTTTGGGCCTCTTGCAGTGTTAAAGCAAATACCCTTGCTTGACCCCTACTGGCAGAACTCTAACGTCCAGACCCCGATGGCCTGCTTGAGAAGAAGTACCAGCGCCTCTACCTCTAGATCCACTAGCCTCCCGACCAGATAAGGCAACAACTGAAGGAGCAGACAAAGCTAACTGGGTGGAGCCACAAACAAAATCTGGTGATTGATGTGCCATCAGACAATTCCTCTTAATGTGTCCAGGTTGACCACACCCAAAACAAACTCTCTCATTACGGAAGCATCGTCCACTATGTCGTCTCCCACAAGTATCACAAGGGTGGGTGACTTGACTACCTTGTCTAGAATTTTGTTGCCTACTAAAACTGAAGGTTCTTTGTCCCACCCCAATATTAGCACCAAGCGAGTCACTCCCCCTTTGGGGCAATCGTAAGCCCTTTTGTGGACCTTGACGGTTAAAAGATGACATGCCACTGCTGAAATCTCTATGGCCTTGATAACCCTCTGTCTTAGCCCTTTTTGCTTTATCTCTCACAGCCCTACTCCCACTGGTCCTCATCTCAATCCGCTGAGCACAATCCACTACTGTGGAATAGGTATTGAAATCTCAAGATGCCACAGCCCTAAACAACGGCTCCACTAACCCATCCACAAACCTCTGAATCTTCATCTCTTTGGTAGAAACAAGGTAGGGAGCATATCGAGCCAACTGCGTGAATTTGATGTCGTATTCTGACACCGTCATACTCAAAGTCTGCATCAAAGTCTCAAACTCTCTAGCTCTAGCATTACGTACACTGAGTGATAGAAATCGATCCAGAAAGGCTGTACTGAACTCACTCCAAGTCAAATATTCTGCATCTGTCGATCTGCCTCTACATAAGGAGTTATACCACTCCTGCGCCACATCCTCTAATTAGAAGGCGACTAGCTCAATTGATCATACACTAAAGCATCCCAAAGCTTTACATATTTTCTCCATCTTATCTAAGAAGATTTGGGGCTTCTCCGATGCATCAGACCCTGAAAATGACAGAGGTTGAGCTTAAGAAAATCAGGAAGAGAAATCTCTAAGGGTCCTCTCTCAACCTCATGATGTTGGCGATCGGCCTGTCCTTGGGAGCTAGGGGATTCTTGTACTGTAGGTCTCCCCTCTACCACCTTCTGTATATCGTCCATATGGGCTGCCATCATCTCTACAATCCGATTAACTCCCTGCAGGTCTGTTGCCAAGTCCTCAATGGTAATGCCCCCAGTGGGCTATCTATCCACTTCGCTCGAGGATTGTCCCCTCTCTCATCTACTCACAAGAGTATCCGCCCTCACTTGCCTATTGGCCCTGCCACGTCTACCCCAGCCCCTCAGGGTGGATGCTTGTGGCCTATCTGTCATCTCATTAGGGGCATATTGCTTTCCCATCTCTCTTGAGGCAACTCATGTCTTAGGCGACATTCTTACCTAGACAAGAGCAAACACTCGTTATTAAACACATTTATAATCATATTTAAGGCAAAATGTGGTTTCTAAGATAGGGAATTTATGTGGTCCCTTAGTCATAAAATGCGTCGCGGTTCACACTTTACAATTGAAGTTTTCACATAAAGACCCGACTCTTCGTTGGACCAACAAAGGAAGTCCTAGGACCTATACAACCTTAGGCTCTGACACCAAGTCTGTCACAACCTAAATTCTGGGCCATGACGGATGCAAGGGCCCAATGGACGTAGTCCACTAAGCCCAAGCAAGCCTACCTATTATCTTGCTCATTATCCCATCCAATATTGCTAAGTCACATTTCATAACTTTAAATCAAAATAGTGATAGTTATTACCATCTTATAATGGCATACTCATTGATATATACATACATTGTCTAAACATATGGCTTAATAATTTTCATTGGGTTTATCTATACACAATAAAAAAAAAGAGTACTCGACTTCCAAAGGAGAAACTCGGACGAATATACAGCTACTAAATGCCAAGACACTTACCAAGGGTCGAATGTATGAAGACACCTTGACCTAGCTACCAGTTGTCTCATGATCTGAAAACATGAAGTTGAAAACGGTGAGTATAAACCTAGTGAGTGAACAAGGAAGGGAACAAGCAATTTATAAGGAAGAATTTGGAAATCATGATGCACTTGTTTTGAAAACAATGCAATTTGGTTTAATTTCTTTCTTAAACCCCCTTGTTTTGGACATTGATCAGTGGACTCCTAGTATTGCAAAGACCCATTCTCAATCATGAAGATAAGGCAGTGAAGGAAATTATATCAGAACCCGAACAATGTACCAACGTGACATCACGTTTCTCGCTGCAGCAAAAGGCATTCTTGGTTTGCATACAGTTCAGTTTTTCAAGCATATCTTCCACTACATGAGTCCAATTGACATGCTTGTTAGGTCATTAGAAAGATAAGAGGTAGGGATACGACTTTAGTGTTTACCACTGTGCCCAGTTCTGATCGAAAGGTGGTCAAAATTGCTATCAAAGTGACAGCACTGCACCACCACCGAGAGTTTCTGGAGACAGCGAGAATCCATTTCGCTACAGCCAAATTCCTTGTTGCAATGAACACCAATTTGACAATACTTAGCAACTTTCAAAGTTCAACATGCAAGATTCACATATGCAAAACCACATACCATACTCATGAACTTTTATTTCATAAACATAGATGTATATATATAAATGCATAGATAACACCAATATCAGCATAATCACACCCGGCTCATGTACATCCCCCCACATCGTGCACATAGCCGATGCCATCATGTGCATCCCCCCACATCGTACACAATTAGTGCCATCGTGTACATCCCCCTACATCATGCACACGGGCACTATCATCATCCATCTCCCACACCACCATCATCACCGGCATGTGCATCCCCCCACATCGTGCACACAAACGGTTATAGTCATCATACACAGTATCAACTATCATGCACAACATATATATATATCATCATAATGAAATGGTGCATGAATCAATAACAATCACATATCACAACATAAAACCATTTAGCAAAAGCTTATTCCTAAGGCACTTGTTTTAAGATAAAGTTGTATAAAATCATTCAAATTCTTTGTACAAAACAGTCACATTCCCAAAATGATTTTGAAATGCAGTTCACTCACCGGTAGTAGTTGAGCCTTTATCCAACTCTAACCTCCTTAATGGTCCACTTGGGATAATGGGGCTTCGTTGGAACCTACCATCAAATTAACATCACCATAATGTCAATTCATACTTATAAACCCTAAAAGCTACCCCTTAGCTAGCTTTCAATTGCCATTTTAAATGGCTATCTATTCCCACTATCCTAGTAACAATAGAGTCAATACACAATCTCAACAATAAACCCACAAATCAATCACTAAACATTATCAACACTTAAAACCCAATGCTAATTTACTACTTACCTTGATAGTTTTGTAACTTTGAAATTCTTTCCAACAATTCCCAAGCTATTATAGGGCTTTTTCTCTCTTTCTCTCTCTAAACACCTAGCTAGTGAGAGAAAGTATGGAAACAAGATTTTCAAGGGTTTGAAAGTGAGAGAATGAAAGAGCACATAGTTTCTAAAAAGGGTGCACCAAAACATGAAAATTTAAGCTATTTTGATAGAGGTTATAAAGCTTTGATATCAAGCTTCCATGGAAGATGGAAGTAACGTGAAAAGGAGAAGAAGAAAAAGAGAACAGCTGCTGGAAAAAATGTGAGAAGCTGCTGGAAGCAAGATATTTATAGCCCAAGCTTATCCAATCCCCTTGAAAATTATGAAAATGCCCTTTAGCAAGTTAACTTTTTCTTCTCCAATCCTTTGTGCAATCTTTTTTTTCTTTTGACACTAGAACAAGGTCCACAATGATCTAAACTACTCGGGTTCACGAAAACTTAAAATTTTGACTCGGGGTGCAAAATGACCATTTTACCCTTTTTGTTTCCTTTCGTTTTAATTTAGTACTTCCAACACCCATTTAACTCCAATTTCCTTCTATTACCTTCTTCTACACATGTACAAACAAGGTATGAAGTTTGTACTCCAACGCGATGTTCCCATAATATTTAAAATATTTATCTACTTAATAAAGACACATGGCCCTACTAACATAATTTTTTTCTTCAAAATTCTTTCATTCTTCTTCTCTCCCACTTAGATTGACCATTTACTCCTTCTTCATGAAAAATCTTGACACTGAATAAAATATTAATATTTTAATATTATTTTTTTAATAAAATATTATTTTATTCTAAAAATTTTCTCCTGCCTCCTATTGTCTCCATGACACCCAAAATACCTTATTATGCCTATTTAGACCTTAAAATATCATAAAACTTTTTCCTGGGAGCTTATTAGAGGAAATGACGAAACTACCCCTAGCCCGTGTTATTACATCTATGCTTAATTACAAGCCTATAGAGGTTGAGGTCTCATATTCATCCTCCATGGGAGCCTCCCTTAAAGCTTCCTTAACCTTATCTCTCTAGCTTCAAGTTTCATGCATTGGAGCACTTTTTCATAAAACTTTTTATGCTCTTTCACTCTCCCACCTTAAAACCCTCAAAAGTCTTTATTCAGCACTTTCTCTCACTAGATGAAAGTTTTAGAGAGAGAAAGAGAGACTTGCCATAGTAGCTTGGAAGCTTTTGAAAAGGAATTCAACTACAAAAAAACCACCAAGGTGAGTAATGAATTAGGTTAAATTTTCAAGTTGTTGATAATGGTTGATGATTAGAGTGGTGAGTTAATCTATTGTTGAGATTGTTATTCATTTTTAAGGTGACTAAAGTAGGGAAATAAATAGCCACCTAACGGTGATTGAAAGCTAGTTAGGAATAACTAGCTGAACTTGAGTTAAGAAATAGCTTTTAGAATTATATTAATGCCAATTTAGTTTGGTTGTGATGTTATGTGTGTATAGGTTCCAACAAGGCCTCACCTGCCCATTTGAATCATTAGTTGAGGTTAGAGTCAAGCAAAAGAATCAACAAGACCGGTGAGTGAACTTGTATTTCAAAATCGTTTTAGGAGATATAATTGTTTTGGTATGAAACATTGAATGATTTATTCCAACTTTTCTTTCAAAATGTGTGCCGGGGAACAAGCCCTTGAAAAAAAATATTTTGGTATTGTGAAAATGTGAAATGTGTAAAATGACGAACCTATGTGCTCCTCTATTATGTTGATATATATATATATATATATATATATATATATACGAATATATGTTGTGCATTGACGAATAATGTTATGTAATGATATTGACCCGGCTATGTTCGAGTAGGAATGCGCATACGTCGATGCTGACCCAGCTATGTGCGAGTAGAAGTGCGCATAAGCCGATGCTGACCCGGCTATGTGCAAGTGGGAGTGCGCATAAGCCAATGCTGACCCAACTATGTACGAGTAGGAAATGTGCATAAGCCGATTATGATGATGACCTGGCTATGACGATGAATGAAGCGGGATGGTGCATGTGTTTATATATGTTTATATATGTCTATGTGATAGCAAGTTTATGATTATAATATGTGGTCGAAATGAATAATGAGAAACTTGATTATTGTCAATGTGTTCACTTTGATGTGCAATATGGTAGGAATGGATTGTGTGGCATGTGAAAAATCCCTTAATTATTATCTCCCCTGAATCTAGTTGCAGCGAGAATGCACTTTCACTACAGCGAGAGACTCCCGGGTGGTGGGGGCATAAGCCAACCTTGTTTCTCACTGCAGTGAGGAAAATCTCACTACAGCAAAAATAAATATCGCTGCAGTGAGAAACTTTCGAGTTCTAATGCAGTGTTTTCATTTCAATGGAGATTTTGACCACCTTCTTGTCCGAACTTGGAAAAGTGGTAAACATCAAAGTTGTAACCCTATCTCTTAGCTTTCTAATGGTTTAAAAATCAGGTCAATTGGACTTCTGTAACGGGAGATATTCTAGAAAAACTGAAATACATGCAAACTAACACTATTTCTCGCTATAGCGAGAAACTTTCTGTTTTGGCTGCCTAAATCTCGCTGCGGCGAGAATGAACTTCACTGCAGCAAGAAACTTGCTGCCATTCTTGCTACCTTGCTTGATTTTGACCTATTTTTCACCCATTTAACTTCATGGATTGATCATGGGTTTTGCAACACTATGAGGTTAGTGATCAAAGTTTGAAATGAGGGGTTTTTTAGTAAGAAATTAAATCAATTGCATTGTTTTTGAAACAAGTGCATCATGATTTCCAAATTCTTTCTATCAATTGCTTGTTCCCTTCTTATGTTCACTCACTGAGTTTATACTCATGTTTTTAAACTTCATGTTTTTAGATTCAGAGGCAGTTGGGACCTAGATTGAGCGGTCCACGTATGCTCATCTTTTTGGTAGGTACTATGGCAACTCAGTAGCTGTATCTTCACCTAGAGTCACTCCGTTGACGGTCAAGAGTTTTATGCTTTTGTACATGTATAAGTAATGAAGACCACTAAGATTCATGTTAAAAATCAAATATGTATATTTGATTAGTGATGCCACTATAAGGTGGCAAATGAGTGATATTATGTTAGCATAATACAAATGTGAATATTGGATTGCTATAAAACGTTACTGAAATATTTATAATTGAGAATTGTAATATGTAGTTTTAAAAATGATGGTTGAGAATGGTGATTGGGATTGCAAAAAAAAAAAAAAAGACTTGCTTGGGCTTAGTGCGCTATGCCCATTGGATCTATGCACCGGTCATGGCCTGAGATTTGGGCTGTGACATCTACTACTAGAAAGGTGAAATCTACTTCTAACTTTTGTTTTAAATATTACCCACAAATCTCTTTTGGTTGACAGATAACTACTATAATTGTTTATTTATGTTTGTAATTTTTATTTATGTATTGTCTATTTACTCAATAAATAGATTTCATGGTTATTGAAACAATTTTGTGTTTACTTCATATATCCATTAATATAAATATATATAATTTTTATGTATGTATGTATTTATTTATTTATAATATTGTAGCTGTTTATTATTTATTTATTTATTTATTTATATATTTTATTACATTAAAGAAAAAAAATAAGAAAGTACCTTTGTCTCAAAAATAAAACAGAATAGAGAATGGAAATAAAACTATTGTGCAGGCGCATATTTTTCCCTGCACTATATCATAATAATGATTAAGGAGGTCCAGTGGCATTAGCCAAATGAAAGCTGTTGCCCACGGTGCTCTTGGAGTTCCAACCGCAGCAGCAGTGCGGTTAAAATGAGCCAACCACGCCACGCAGATCTCACGAATGACACACCTGCGGCATGATAGGGGTCATGGTGCCAACCACAGCGCTCGGTCGTACCTAACGGACTCTAAAAAGGAGAAGCTAATTTTGGAAAGGCAGGAGCGAGTTACGATCTTTTTTTGTATTTTTTTAATTTTATTAACGCTGCTTTTTACTCGAACTGTTTCTACTGCTTAATATGGTAAATAGTTATTCTTAAATATATAATATACAATAAAAAATAGGAAAAAAAACTAGTGAAGAATTAAAGGCGTTAAAATAGGTGGTGAGAATAGCAATACCATGAAAATTTAGGTCGGACGAAACGAGAGGAGAGGCGACATCTGAGGGAGAAAACGAAGAGAGGGCTGAGAGGAATTAACGGATGGTGAACGGTGTGCATACACTCAACTCATGTATAAAAAGGGGAGATAGTGGCGAGAGGTCTTAGGACGGTAGAAGAAGCAAAGCATCTTCTTCCAACAGGGACAGATAGATAGAGGGAAGAAGATAGCGATCAGGTCGTAGGAAAGGGTTATTTATTACATTAAAAAAAACAGTAGGTAGCCGCTAGATCGATATCTAGCGACAGTAAGAGAGATGGGCGGGGTGATATTGATGCTTTTTTTGTGCTTCTCAGCTGGAGCATTTATCTCTGAGGTCCGCGGTGAAGATCCGTACTTGTTCTTCACATGGAACGTCACCTACGGCACCATCTCTCCATTGGGAGTTCCTCAGCAAGCCATTCTCATAAATGGTCAATTCCCAGGACCCAACATCAACTCTACAACCAACAATAACATTGTTATCAATGTCTTCAATAACCTGGATGAGCCATTCCTTTTGACATGGTACATATTTACACATATATATATATATATATGTTCTTGTGAACTAGTAGTAGCGTATACTTTGATTTGATTAATTAACGATCCTTTCATATATTTTTTTCCCTTTTAAACGCATGGCAGGAGCGGCATACAACACAGGAAAAACTCCTGGCAAGATGGAGTGCTTGGAACGAATTGTCCCATTCCCCCGGGGAAGAACTACACGTACCACTTCCAAGTCAAGGACCAGATTGGGAGCTACATCTACTACCCCTCCACGGCTATGCACAGGGCAGCTGGTGGTTTTGGTGGTCTTCGAGTAAACAGCCGTCTCCTCATCCCTGTCCCTTATTCTGATCCCGAAGATGACTACACTGTCCTCATTGGCGATTGGTATACCAAGAGCCACACCATGCTCAAGAAGTTCTTGGACAGCGGTCGTTCCTTGGGAAGGCCAGACGGTGTCCTCATCAATGGTAAAGTAGCCAAGGGTAATGGCAAGGACAAGCCTCTCTTCACCATGAAGCCTGGCAAAACGTACAAATACAGGATCTGCAACGTTGGACTGAAGAACTCCCTCAACTTCAGGATCCAAGGACACAGGATGAAACTTGTGGAGATGGAGGGTTCACACACCGTACAAAACGTGTACGAGTCCCTGGATGTGCATGTTGGGCAGTGCTTTGCGGTCCTTGTTACTGCCGACCAAGGCCCTAAGGACTACTTTATGGTCGCATCCACCCGATTTACAAAGAACGTGCTCACTGCCACAGGCATCATTCGCTACACCAATGGCAAGGGAGCAGCTGCCTCACCTAAGCTTCCTCCCGCCCCTGTTGGTTGGGCTTGGTCCCTGAACCAGTTCCGCACCTTCCGTTGGAATCTCACGGCCAGTGCTGCGAGGCCAAATCCTCAAGGCTCTTACCATTATGGTGCTATTAACATCACGCGCACTATCAAGTTAGTCAACACTGCTAGCAGGGCCGGTGGGAAGCTCCGGTACGGCATCAATGGCGTCTCCCATATCAACCCACCCACCCCGCTGAAGCTTGCGGAGTATTATAATGTTGCCAACAAGGTCTTCAAGTACGACGTGATCGGGGACGAACCACCAGCTAAGATCACAGGTGTCACTGTGCAACCGAACGTCCTCAACATGACATTCCGTAACTTCGTGGAGATAATTTTGGAGAACCACGAGAAAAGCATCCAGTCATATCACTTGGATGGATATTCATTCTTTGCCGTCGCGTAAGTTTGGTCCAACTCTGGAACTGGAAGAATTTACTTCGAACATTTTATGAATTAATTTCGTTAACTAATGATCAATTAATGCACCGGTTAACAAAGAAATTATATTGCCTACAGCATTGAGCCAGGCAGATGGACCCCCGAGAAAAGAAGGAACTACAATCTTCTAGACGCCGTTAGCAGGCACACCATCCAGGTTTTCCCCAAGTCCTGGGCTGCCATCCTTCTGACGTTCGACAACGCTGGCATGTGGAACATCAGGTCTGAGATTTGGGAGAGGACATACCTGGGCCAACAGCTCTACGCCAGTGTCGCGTCCCCGGTGCGCTCCCTCAGGGACGAGTACAACATCCCTGACAATGCCCCGCTCTGTGGCGTGGTCACGAACTTGCCCAAGCCTCCGCCTTACACTATCTGAGCCGTCTTCGCAAAAGGGAAGTAATTATATCTGGTAGCAGTTAATAACGGTGACGAGGTACTCCCAGAGCGGCTGCCCACCTCACTGCGCCTCATCAGCTTACATATATAAACCCTTTCCTCATATGTATTGCTACTAAACGTTTTGACTACTATTCTATTCTGTCCCTAGCTACCTCCTCCCTAAATAATATACGTAGAAATTTAATTCAATTGAATTCATACATCATCATTGTAACTCTTTGTCTGTCATATTTTGAATCTCTCTGTGTCTCTCCCTCCCGTTTTATTTTTTTTTTCTTTTTATTCTTTTTAACTTGCATTATTTGCCTTGGACGTCACCATTTAACCGATTCCCATCCATCCCCTCAGATCACCGCCGCCCCCCGCAATTAAACAGAAAAAGAAATTATGCGTTAAATAAACATTATTATATTGAAAAGTAACATCTCAAAGCGTTAAAAGTGAATAACATTAATAACTAGCTGCTCGTTATAATCTTCAATAGGCGAAAAAAAGGGACTTGTCACAGCCACTTTAAGGGTGTAATTCTTCTGAGCCTCCCCATTTTAATTGGCGAGTTATTTATGGGTCAAAGGATGAATAGATACCTCAGCAAAAAGGAAGGTGTTAGGCATATTATTGAACTTTTAAAGGAAAATATTTCAGAAAAATTTTCCTTGGGCTGTCCACCGTTAAATAATATATAAAATTAATTGTCTATTCCATTACATAAAATGTATGAAGAATATGATTATAGTAAAAAGATTCATTAGTCTAATTAATAAAGAAATAACCATCGTTTACAATATTTTCATTTTAGAAGTTAGTTGTAAAGTGTCAATACACATTATTTTAATTAAAAAATAAAAAAAATTAATTAATTTAAGAAATTAAATAAAATTAGATTAAGTAAAATTTCAATATAAAATTAGTCATGATATAATATGAATTTAGATACACAATTGTATAGAGAGATCCTCAAGAATCATCTCAGACATATTCATTTTAGAGTTTTTTTTTTTTTTTGTGTCTAGTATATAAATGGATAAAGATTGCTCCATATCATTGGCAATCAGAATTATTCAAACTAAAGATTGTAATTTTTATTTTGAAACGCTCTAATTGTATTAATAATTAAAAAGACTGTACATATAGTTGTTGCAATCAGCAACGTCATTAAGGTCTTACAAAAATAGACCAGTTCCAATCCTAAAGACCGCTTAGGAATTCACCTTGTAACTAGTAGCAGTACCTATTATATACTCCCTAAATCATGTAAAAAAAGAAAAAACAACCCAAAGATAATTGTTAAGGCCTAACAGCAGGACCAGCAACTAAATGAGCCTAACTCAATCAAGGTGGTTCCCTATGCTCAGGTTTACAAACATTTCACACATGGGAAAAGAAAGAAGAGAGAAGATTAGCTATCAATTAATGTGTTAATTGTCATTCTAATTTAAATTATTGTGGAATCAATTTTGCGTTATCTATCATTCTATTTTTAAATTATTGTGGAGGTAGTTTTACATTATCTACATGTTCCTAAATAGTTGGAGGTAGTTGCTGTTTAACAAGAGGTAGTTGCTTTTTAACAAGAGTCAGTTATATCAATCATGCTTGTAATATAGTTTAAAAAAAGAGTTATGTGGAGGAATAAAGCAAGCATTATTTCTAATCAAATTTCCAATTCTGAGATCGAAGAGTTCTCTTTAACGAGCTTTTAATTTTTTATTTTCAAAATAGGTCAAAAAGGTTGGAAAACTCATAAACATAACTTACAAGCTAAGTTGCCTTCAGATTTCAGATTTGAAAGGTCTTATAACTAGATCACAGTAAAGGGCCTATAACAACCTGGTATCAGAGTAGGGGGTTATGGGAGACTCTCGTACTCTTCAGCATCAATTCGAAGCCTTCATGGCTATGTATCAAGAAGATCGAGCACGAGATAGGGCCAAAAGAGAAAGGGACAAGGTTGCCAATTAGGCGAGGCAAAATGACATTACAACCTAATTGGAAGAACTTTTTCATGACCTAGCTACAAAATGATTAAAAGGTAGGGGAATGGGAAATATGAATAACAATTGTGGTCGTAAAGAGCAAAGGGTGGGATTGGAAAACCTAGATGGAGGAAACTTTGTGCCAAAATACTCCAAACTCAACTTTTCCCGTTATGATGGCTCTTATAATCCCTTAGGATGGTTGAGTCGCTACGAACACTTCTTTTGTCACCAACAAACATTAACAGAGGAAAAAGTAGGGTTAGCATCCTTCCACTTGGAAGGAGACGCTCAATTGTGGTTCCTCAAGTTAGAGAAGGACTGACTACAATTATCTTAGGAAGATTTCAAAGCCAACTACAACCTGTGTTTTGAGCTGCCAATCAGAAGCAACAAACTAGGAGAGTTATCTAAGCTTCGTCACATAAGCACGGTGGAAGGTTACCAACGATACTTTGAACAACTAGCAGCACATGCCAACAGTCTCACCCAAGAACAAGAAGTTGCAATTTTCATCAATGGGTTGAAAAGGGCAATAACATGGAGTTTGAGCTACAACATCCTTAAGATTTATCCAATGCTATGAGCTTAGTTCAGTTGTATGAACGCCAAGGGCATAGACATTGAAAAGAATCAAGTGGTCCACAAAAGAGCACAACAAATGGTGCACTATGAACATCTTTTTTGAAGCGACTAAGTAAGGTAGAGATGGAGGTAAGAAAGGCGAAAAGGGCTTTGTTTTAATTGTGATGAGTCTTACTTGGTGGAACATCATTGTAAAAGACTTTTTTGGTTAGAGGGAACTAATGACTTGCAACCTGAACCAGAAATTCTACCAGAAAAAATAGAGGAGTTTGAAACATCAATTCATACTATAACAGGAATGCAAAAATCATAAACGATGCAAGTGAAGGGATTTGTTGACGGAAAGCCCCTATTGATCTTGATTGACTCTAGAAGCACACACAACTTCGTGGATGAGGCCTTGGTGGATCAGATGAAAATGCCAACTGAATCAAAGGCTGAATTACAAGTAAGAGGTCTTTAAACCTTTTGCTTTGATTTATTTTTACTTCCTCTCTATGGGTTTGGTGTAGTGTTAGGGGTAAATTGGCTAAGAACATTTGGTCCTATATATTGGGACTTTGTGACTATAAAGATGAAATTTTGGTGACAAAATTAGAGGGTAACGCTAGATGGAATTAAAAACTCCAATTCACTTACAACTTCTTCTTTTTCAACCACACTAGTTGAGGTGGACAAGGAATTAGAGCTCAAAAGAATCATTATAGAATTCCAAGATTTATTTAAGGCACCAGAAAGGTTGCCTCCTTCTCGTCAATGTGATCATCGAATTATTCTTGAACCAGGAGTAGGGCCTGTAGAAGTCTCCCCTTACTATTTTCCTCATGGGTAAAAGGATGAGATTGAAAAACAAGGTCAAGAGATGCTAAAAGGGGAATTATCTACCCTAATCAATCCCCTTCTCTTATCCAATTCTCTTAGTTAAAAAGGCAGATAATTCTTAGAGGTTTTATGTCGATTATCACGCCTTGAATGCCCAGACTATCAAAGATAAATTTCCAATTCTAGTAATCGATGAACTACTAGAAGAATTACATGGGGCTCACTATACCACAAATTTGGATTTATGCTCTGGGTATCACCAAGTCAAGATGCGTGAGACAAATGTAGAAAAGACAGTTTTTCGCATTCATCATGGTCACTTCGAATTTCTAGTCATGCCTTTTTGGCTCATTAACGCACTTTCCACCTTCCAAGCCCTCACGAATGATGTATTCAAACAATACCTATACAAGTTCGTCTTGGTATTCTTCAACGACATATTGATTTATAGTAGTACCTAGGCAAAACACATCCAACATCTTCAAATTGTGTTCACCTTATTGAGACAGCATTGCTTATTTTTAAAACACTCTAAATGTTTGCTTGCACAAACTCAAGTTTTTTACTTAAGGCACCTAATTTCATCTTGTGGAGTAGAAGCAAACCCTCAGAAAGTGGCAGCAATGCTTCAATGGCCATAACCAAATACCATTCACGCATTATAAGGCTTCTTTGGTCTCATAAGGTATTATAGAAAATTCATGAAAAATTATGGAGAAATTTCTAGCCCGTTGACAACTATGTTACAAAAGAATTCCTTTGTTTGGACTTAGGACTAGTTGGCTACTTTTGAAGCATTAAAACTGGCCATGACCAAAATGCTAGTTTTAGCCTTTCTAGATTTTGAAAAGATCTTTATAATAGAGTGCGATGCCTTAGATTGTGGAATAGAAGTTGTCTTATAGTTAGAAGGTCGACTGATTGCTTTTTTTTAGTCATACACTAGCCAAGCGTCACCAACGTCTACCTATATATGAGAAAGAATTGATTGGCTTAGCTAAAGTTGTGTGCCATTGGAGGTCCTACTTGTGGGGAACCATTCCTAATATGAAAAAACCATTACAGCCTCGAGTTCCTTTTGACGCAATGCATTATTACCTTTCCACAACTACACTGGGTTAGCAAGCTAATGGGTTTTGACTTCATAGTAAAATATCGAGCTAGGGAAGAAAATGTGGTTGTTGATGCACTATCTCGCAGATATGAAGATGTGGGAATCCTAACATCAATCTCAATGCCTCAATGGGGATTTTTAATGTAATTCAAGCAGAACTTTCTAATTGACAAGAGTTACAACAACTTGTGGGACCTATCACCATATGTAAGAAGGGTAATCATTGGACATATTGTGACAGACAAATCTTTTTCAAAAACAAGGCTTATTTGCCAACTTCTTCTTCTTTTTTTCAAATAATAATTTTAGCAGTTTATGCTCAAATCCATGAAGGGTACCAAAAAAGGTTCTAACGGGTTTCAATAGATTTTTACTTGATGGGCATGAAGCACCAGGTTCAAGACATGGTCAAAACTTGTGATATTTGCCAAAGGAATAAGTCAAACTATTTATAACCTGTAAGGCTATTGTAGCCTCTCCCAATTACTACACAAGTATGGTCAGATATTTCCTTGGATTTCATAGATGGACTTCCCCCTTCAAATGGAAAAACTGTCTTATTGGTAGTGGTAGATCATTTCTCAAAATACGTATATTTCCTACCTCTAGCACACCTTTATTCAACTATCATAGTGGCTCATTTTTTTTTTACCACATTTTTAAATTACATGGGCTTCCAGATGTTGGTCTCGTTTGAGTGCTAGAAATGGGTGAATAGCACTAAAAATTTTCTATTCAGCCCTTTAGAGCTTGAAGAGCACTTAATCAACTAGATGAAGGGAAGGACTAGAACTTGTTAAAATTAAAAGACACCAAGTAAAGAAGGGTAAAAAAAAGTGGACAATGCAAGAGTATTTATAGTGGTTTCGTCCCCTTGACCTACATCCACTACCTTGATCTCCCAATCAAAGATTTTCAACACAACTTCACTAAACTAGTGGAATTAACAGCTTTAACCAAGCTTTTACAAGGTGAGCTTCTAACCAAAGCTCTAATCCCTTACAACAATCTTTAAAGTGCTTCTCGCACTCTAATTTCCCAAGAAAGAAAAGAAAAAGAAGTACAACTACGTACCTTTACAAGTCTTGACAAATTACAATCAAGTTCAAACACCTTTTCGAGATTTGGAATGAAGAACGAGTGTTTTTAGTGAAGAATATTTGGCTTTTTGCTTAAAGTAGCTTTTTTCTCTTTAAATCTTCAACTCACTATTTCTTTGACTATTGGAGCTTCTTTTTATACCTGGGGAGTCAGATTTTTCTGTTAGAGACAATTTCTAGCTATTAGAAATAACTCTGGTGCATTTTTAGCCGTTATTTTGTCCTCTATGGTTTAAATTCAAATAAGCAGACAAACTTCAGCTAATTGGTTACAGGCAACTCTAACCGATTATAACTTCTCTACCTTGCACTCTCTTGCTACTGCGTTCTCTACTTTAACCGATTATAAGAGGCTTTAACCAATTAAGAGTTTTTTATCTTTAAACTTCTCTTCTTCAAGAGACTTCCTCTGATTGGTTATGGGAGGCTCTAGCCGATTACAACCTTTCTATTTTCACTTCTCTTCACAACAGTCTTCCTCTAATTGGTTAGCTCTTCCTTTAACTGATTGAAGCTTTTCTTCTTTTAACCATAACCGATTAAAATCACCTTTAATCAACTAGAAGATCTTCGAATTTTAAACTTTTTCATTTTGGCTCCCTTCAACGGTCAACTACGTTTTCAAACTTGTTTTTGGCATTTGAAGATACTAGGACCTTGTGCTCTATCCGATTAACCCGACCTCTTAACCGATTGGCATATTCTATTTTGCAACTTATCACATAGCCATGCCTTCGCTGATTAAGGTCCTTTAATAATCAGTTACTAGGGTTCTGTTTTTGTTCATTCTTTACTCTTTCCTTTTCAAATGATTAACTCTTCATTAAACTTAGCAAGCTCTTTGTCTTGTTTTTAATTAATAGCTTTGTTATGGGCATTATATTAAATCTTGCATACTTAAATTGTGAAGTTAGACATTACTGAATAAGGAATGTTTTATTATTATAAAAAACATATGGAGTCAACAATTTTCTCCTTTTTTAATGATTACAAAACACTCCTAAATTTAAAAGTGTAATGTCTGTAAATAAAAAGAATATTTTGTGCAGTTTTGAGGATTGCTCCCTCTAACTATGTGTTCCCCCTAACTATGTGCTCCCCCTAAATATATGCTCTAATAAAATTATCCAACATAAAGCCATTCAAACACAGGAGCATATATATGTATATATTCAATATTCAACCATTCAGAATAAGATTAATCATAAAAGGTATAAAAACTCAGCGAAATATAAGTCACAAAACCCAAAAGAAACATTTTTTAACACATAACACCATCATAAAACTTATAAACCACACAAACTTTGCTAACACTGTTTAGCACAAACCAGAATACATACCAAGGCAAAGACAATAAAAGCATATATAAAGATTGGGTTCATCATTCCTATCATCTCTACTTCCTAATCATATTTTCTTATTTTCCTATATTTCTTCCCTTTTTTGACAGCATCTAAAAAGTTTCTAATTTGAATCAGATAAAGGTGAGGATTTGTCAATGCCAAAATGAACATTGAGAGGTTTAGGAGAGGAGTGGGATTGAGTGTCTAATGGAATAGGATAGGGGTTTGCAAATTTAGAGGTTGTTAGGTGGAAGTTAATGTCAGTCTTGCAGACTTTCTTCTTCTGAAGGTTTTGGTCTTGGTGGCCATAGTTTTCTTGCCTTTACCAGCTATCTTATTTGCTACAAGATCGGTGTCAATAGCTTTACCCTTGTATGAATGTGCTTCTTCTGTAATTTGTTCTATTTCTGGTGGAACTGACTAAACTTCTTAATGCATCCTTGCTTGTTGGTGTGCTTGGTCAGCTCTAGCTTCATTGATGATATCTCTTATGAAGTCAAAAATGAGAATCTCTTTAGATTCTGCAGGAGAGCTAATAGCATTCTTTTGAACCTTTAAATGTCCTTTTCAACTTGGGGTTCTTTCTTTTTTTCTTTTTCTTCCTTATGCTCTTAAGTGGGTGGTTGTTTTTCTTTTTTCTATTCTTCTTGTTCAACATTCTTCTTTTCAGATTCCTTAATTCCAGCATGAGTCACATCTGGACTTTTAGGTATTTCCTTTTTAATTTCCCTGCCATGACCAGAAGTAGCACTTTCAAATTATTCTGTAGCAGTCCTCTCACTTGACTGACGTGCAACAAAGACAAGGGCTTTGGGAACTTTGGTTTCCTTAGCTAGATTTATCATAGCTTCAAGCTGTTAAAGTTTTTCTTCAATCTTGACCATTTTCTTAGCTTGATCAGTTAACTTCCCATCAATTCTTAGAATGAGATTAAGCATCATGTCACTTTAAAGTGGGGGTTAACTGGCCTCTGGTGAAGGGTGTTGAATGACTACCAGTTGGAGGGGACAGAGGTGTATCTTTTGTGATCTTAATACATTCATTCTTCTCTATCTTGTATCCCATTTTCAATACACTACCCAAGAATATTCCCTGATCTTTATTCTTCATGAGATCAAAATGAAATCTTCCACTCCAAATTCCCTTCTTTTTCACTAAAACTATAAGGATATTGCCATACGACAGATTTGCTTTGTCCCCTAGTGTAGTTGTTCTAATCCTTTCCACCATGTATCTGCCCACATTCAGTGGAATTTCATTAAAGACAGCCTCCATTATCCACAGATCCTATGCACTCACATAACTAAAGCTGTTGCTTCTTTTATAGAGAGTAGTTGCTATGAAATAATGAAGAATTCTGAGCTGAGCATTTTTTATCTCACTTATATAACTTCTTGAGGGAAACTTTTCCCTCTTTCCAATGATAACTTCCCACATATGGTTTAACTCATATTTTTCTGACATTTTGTATTCTCCTGCTTCAAATTCAGTCATAAGAAATTCTCTTAGATCCTGAGCACTAATTTGAAAATCTTCACCATCTAAAAACACATTTAATCTATCTTCTTCAAATTTCTCTTCTTCTTCTAGTTCAATTTTGTCAATAGTTATACTAGAATATAGCTCTTTAACCACAGTTAGACTTTACATTTTATCTCTAAATGTACTCATAAATCTTAATTTCAGAGATTCAAAATATCCCTCCAAATCTTCTTTTACTCTCGGTGAATCATTAACGCTATCCCAATCAAAAAAAATTCCATAGGAAATTGTGGCATTCTCGATTCTCCTAAATCTATAAACATGTATGTCATTTCGAAATCGAGAAGAAGAATAACCAATACCTTTCCTTGTTGTAGCTCTTGCATCTGCCGGTCCTTTCTTTATCTTTGTCACTTTCCTTTTGCTTCCCTTTTTCTTTTTTGCTAAATGTTCTTTGATTTTTCTTTTCTTTTTAAGGGAATGTGATGAAGAATCATCAATTTTCCTTTTACCTTTCCCTTTTTCAGCTACTTTGTGGGTGAAGGAAGTTTTTGCCATGGGATTTTCTTTTCTAAGGTTTCTCAAGTTTCAGAGGAAATAATGGAGAGGAAAATCTAAAGACTTTTGGATGTTGATTTTCAATGTAACTAACTCTCTAAGTAGAAAGGTGGTCTTTTGTAGGGAGTTATAACCGGTTACCCATGTTTTGAATGGGAACTGTCCATACCTCCTGCCTAGTTTCTTTTTATTTTGAAAAATTCCTATGCTATAGCCTATCTCTTCCACTGTTGTCCTCTAATTAATTAGAGGAGGCCTTAATCGATTACTATGTTTCTAACTTGGAGGCCTTTTAACAACCAGACTTGCATTAATTGGTTGAGGGAGTTGCTAACTGATTATTACCTCACTGACTCAAGTTAACTCCTATAACACAGAATTATTTTAATTGATTAGGAAAGTTCTTAACTTATTAGAATGAATCTTATCTTCCATGTAAGGTCCTTTAGCTAACCTAGAATATTTACTAATCAGTTACACCAAGTAATCGACACACTCATCAGGCAACATATATATCATCAAAAGCATCATCATTTCATCATAATTTAGATTCATAAGCATCAATCATCTCTAAATCTCTTCAATTCTACAAAATTATTCTTCATTCAATGGTTTTGTGAAAATGTCATCCAATTGACACAAGGTATAAACAAAATCTATTTCAATATCTCCCCTAAGCACATGATCTCTAATGAAATGATGTTTAATTTTAATGTGCTTGGTTTTAGAGTGTTGAATAGGATTTTTAGAGATATTTATGGCACTCATATTATCACAATAAATAGGAACTTTATGTATAGCCATTCCAAAATCATTTAGTTGCTGCCTAATCCATAAAATTTGTGCACAACAACTACCTAGTGATATATACTTAGCTTCAACAATTGATAAAGCAACAGAATTTTGTTTCTTGCAAGACCAAGACACAAGCATGTTTCCAAGGAATTGACAAGTACCACTAGTGCTTTTTTGATTAGTTTTGGTACCAGCAAAATCAGCATCAGAATAGCCAACAAGATTAAAAGATGAACCTTTTGGATACCATAAGCCTAAGCTTTGAGTATCCAAAAGATATCTAAAAATTCTTTTCACTGCAATCAAATGTGATTCCTTGGGACATGATTGGAATCTTGCACATAGGCATACACTAAATAATATATCAGGTCTATTTGCAGTAAGATAAAGAAGTGAACCAATCATACCTCTATAGAGCTTTTGATCCATATCTTTTCCTTTATCATCTTTGTCAAGCTTTGTGGAGGGGCTCATAGGAGTTCCAATTGACTTCATATTCATCACACCAAACTTTTTCAGCATTTCTTTGATATACTTTTCTTGGTTGATGAATATTCCATCTTCACATTACTTGATTTGTAGACCAAGGAAGAACTTTAGTTCTCCCATCATACTCATTTCAAATTCTCCCTTCATTTCTTTAGCAAAATTCTCACACAACCTTTCTGTAGTAGCATTAAATACTATATTATCAACATAAATTTGAACACCAATCAAATTAGTCTCATTTTTCTTAATAAACAAAGTATTATCAACACTTCCCTTGAAATATCCTTTTTCAATCAAATACTTAAATAGTCTTTCATACCAAACTCTAGCAGCTTGTTTTAGTCCATATAGAGCTTTATGCAATTTATATACATGATCAATTTTATCAAACACTTCAAAACTAGGAGTTCTTCAACGTATACCACTTCTTGTATAAAGCCATTAAGAAATACACTTTTAACATCCATTTGAAACAATTTAAAGTTCATAAAGCATTCATAGGCAAGTAAAAGTCTAATAGCTTCTCATCTAGCTACTAGAGCAAAAGTTTCATCATAACCAATACCTTCTTCTTGATTGTAGCCTTGTGACACTAACCTTGCCTTATTTCTTACTACATTTCCCAACTCATCCATCTTGTTCTTAAATACCCACTTTGTTCCAACAATGGGATGGTTGGTTGGCCTAGGAACAAAGGTCCACACATTGTTCCTTTCAAATTGACCCAATCCTTCTTGCATTGCAATCATCTAACTCTTTTCCTTTTCAGCTTTCTTAAAGGTCCCTGGTTCCACTTGTGATATGAATGCTAGATACTCATAAACTTCTTTTAATCCCCTTCTAGTTTTAACACCATACGAGGAATCACCAATGATGAGTTCTTAAGGATGATTCCTTACGAATCTCCAGCTTCTAGGAAGATCATTGTTCTATTCTTCAGTTCTTTACAAGTCTTCTAGTAGTGGTTCATTATCATCTTTCTCCTTCGAGCTTTCTCCATCATTTTCTTTGTTGTCCAAGCTCATCTTCTCCATTTTCTTCTCAATGTCATCTGCATCATCATCATCATCAAGCACTACCTTTCTTTATGCAGCATTAGTCTCATAAAAAACAATATAAATCGACTATTCTATAACTAGAGCTTTTTCGTTAAACATTCTATATGCTTTAGAGTTCAATGCATAGTCTAACAAAATTACCTCATCACTCCTAGCATCAAACTTTTCCAAGGTGTGTTTTCCAATATTTAAGACAAAATATTTGCATCCAAAACTCCTTGGATGAGATATATTTGGTTTTCTTCCTTTGTAAAGCTCAAAAAGGGTTTTAGAAATCATGGCTTTAATGGAAACTCTATTCAATATATAAGCTGCAATGTTTACAGCTTTAGCCCAAAAATATTTTGGCAATTTATTTTCACAAAGCATTGTTCTTGCCATTTTTTTTAAAGTCCTATTTTTCCTATCAACAACTCCATTTTGCTGTGGAGTTCTAGGAGCAAAAAAATTATGATCAAAACCATTTTCATTGCAAAAAATTTCAAAATTATCACTTTCAAATTCACCACGATGATTACCCTTAACACTAACAATGGTGAGGGATTTTTCATTTAGAACTCTTTTACAATGCTTAATAAAAATTGGCAATGCATCATTTTTATGAGCAAAAAAATATACCCATGTATATCTAAAGTAATCATTAACAATAACAAAGCCATATGATTTGCCTCCTATGCTGGCTCCATTAGTTTTTTATGATAATAAAACATTCCCACTCATTTATGTCTAACCATACTACTTGAGTGTGCAGGATGAAAATGTATGTCAAAAATGAAGTAATCACTAAAAAGCAAATGTTAAAACTCAAAAGAATAAGGAGCTACAATTGAGCCACAAAACAGAATTCTCTTAGTCAGATAACCAAGGGAGTTAGTCTACTAAAACTCAAAAGTGAAGAAACCGAGTTCAGAGACAAAAACTACTTAATCAACTAAGAAGCATAGTTAGTCGACTAAGAGCTTACTGCTAGAAATTGGATTCAGAAATAAAGACGACTTAATCGACTAAGCATAGTTAGTCAACTAAGAGCTTACTACCAGAAACTGGGTTCAAAGACAAAGACGACTTAATCAACTAAGAAGCATAGTTAGTCGACTAAGAGCATTATATCTAAAATTTGGATTTGAATACTAGAAGACAATTTAACGGCTAGAACTAACTCCAAACTGTTTCCTAACAGTCAGAAACTATCAAACATTTATCAGAGTTGGTTCTTCAAATGCAAAAACCTTCCCCAACTACTAAGAACAAGACAAGATGCTTCCAAGATCAAAACGAGCTCAAAAATAGCAAAAACTCTCTACATATTTTCTGCACTTCACTCCAATCCTTGTAATTGAGATAAGCACTTCATATTGTACCATTCAGATCAGGTTAGTGATCATAGGTACTTCCTTATTTATTTTCTCCTTGAATACTTAAAGTGAGCAAGTCACTCTAAGGGGTTTATTCAAGCTTGGGTTAGCTTGATTAAGTATATAGGTTCTAACTCAGCCTAAGAAAAGTTAGTTTTGAGTTTTGGTCGATTCCGAAAAAACCATTGTTAAAGGTTGTGGCTGAGCTTGTGAAAAGCCATTATAAAAGCTTGGTGTAAGTGTCACAGTCTGATTTTCGGGCCATGATAAGTGCATGGGCCCAATGGGCACAACCCATTAAGCCTAAGCAAGCCTCTTTATGTAGTCTTGTTCATTTTTTCATCCATCATTCCTAAAGTCACATTTCGTAATTCTCAACTATAAGTACTTTAATAATGTGCTATAACAATCATATACTTACATTTATATTAACCCAAAATAATGTCACCCATTGCCAACTCATAGTGGCATCATCAATCAAAATATACATGTGTTGTTCATAACATGAATCTTAGTGATTTACATCACATGTGCGTATACACAAGCAAAAGACTTTTAACTATCAGCGAAGTAACTTTGAGAGAAGGTATAGCTACTAAATGCCATGGTACCTACCAAAAGGTGAATATTAGAGGACACCTCAATCTAAGTCTCAACTACCTCCAAATTTGAAAACATGAAGTTAAAAAGAGTGAGTATAAGCCTAGTGAGTGAACATAAGAAGGGAACAACAAACGTTAAGGAAGATTTAGAAATCATGATGCACTTATGCTAAAAACAATGCAATTTAGTTTAATTTCTTGCAAAACCCCTCGATTCAACCTTTGATTTTTTAACCCCTTAATGTTGAAGGATCCATGACCAACAATGAAATTGAGGAGTGAAGACAACAGCAAATAATCAAGCAAGACAAGCAAAACAAAGAGTTTCTCGTTGCAGCGAGAATACAATTTCGCTGTAGTGAAAATTAGGGCAGGAAACCACCCGAGAGTTTCTCATTCTTGTTGTAACGAAAATCTGGCTAGATCAAGCCCCCAGCACCAGAGAGTTTCTCGCTGCAGCGAAAACCAGGGCTATTAAGTTAGAAGAATTCTTGTTACAACGAAAATCCATTCTTGCTACAATGAAAATCAACTTGGAAGCATTTAACAATTTTAACATTCAACATTCATTGCAATCACATAATATTTTCCCTAACCTCTCTATGGTATGTGTAAACATGTATACAACTACCGGCTCACCAACTCATGTGCACTCCCACACCGCACATAGCTAGGTCATCATGTGCACTCCCACATCGCACATAGCTAATACCGTCATGTGCACTCCCACACCGCACATAGCTAGGTCATCATGTGCACTCCCACACCACACATAGCTAATACTGTCATGTGCACTCCCACACCACACATGCTCAATTGTAATTAACACACAACATTATCGTTCCAAGCATAACATACATATTATCATAATATAGGAACACAAGAATTCATCACATTTCACATTTCACAACATAAAAACGTTTCATCAAGGGCTTGTTCCTATGCATATTTTAAAGAAAAGACCAATAAAATATTTCAAGTGATTCAATCAAACACTTATGCATTTATCCCAAAACATTTTAATGCAAGTTCGCTCACTTGTCTTTGTTGATTCTTTAATCAACTCCAACTTCCACTAATACTCTAAATGGAGATGTGGGGTCTCGTTGGAACCTATTACACACAATAACATCACAACCAACTCAATTGACATGAATATTATTCCGAAAGCTATTTTCTAAATCAAACTTTGCTAGTTATTCCTAACTAGTTTCCCATTTACCATTTGACTAGTCATTAGTTCGCACTACTTTAGTTACACTAGAAATAAATAATCAACCTTCAACCATAAAATAGCCCATAACTCTAATTATTAGCCATCACCAACAACTTAAAAATCAACCCTAACTCACTAGTCACCTTGGTGATTTTGTAGTTGAATTCTTTTTCAAAAGTTTTTCAAGCTATTATGAAAAGTCTCTCTCTCTTTCTCTCTCTCTCTCTCTCTCTTTTTCTCTCTCTAAAATGTTCGGCTAGTGAAAGAAAGTGCTGAGGAAAGACAATTGAGGGCTCTTGAGGTGACAGAGTGAAAGAACACGAAAAATTCTATGAAAAAGTGTATTAAAACATGAGGTTTGGAATTTCTATAAGAAATTCATGGAGATTTCAAAGATGGCTTCCATGAAAGATGGAAAGTTGGAAATGGGAGGAGAAATGGGAAGTAGAAGAAGAAGAAGCTGCTGGAAAATTAGATATTTATTCTCAGGGTTGACTAAAGCTCCACTTATTCACAAAAATGTCATTGCATAGTTGACTTGGCCTTCTTCTTTCTTTTGGTTCAAACTTTTTACTCTTTTGATATTACGAAAAGGTCCATAATAGATTAAAGGTACTCGGGTTCATGAAAACATAGAAATTTAGACTTGAGACCCAAAATGACCATTTTACCCCTACTATGAAAATTATCATTGTTTCTATTTCTTCGTTTATTTTATTATTATATACATTATTCATTTATTCTTAGGCCTACTTAGACCTTAATAATATTAGAAAAACCCACTTCTAAGAACTCACCAAGAAAATGACAAAGCTACCCCTAATCCACGTCATTGTGTTTACCTCCGCTACACATCTATGAAGGTCGAGGTTTCACAGGAAGCTTAGGAATTCCACCATTTATAGTGATTTGGTTTGGAAAATCTTTGGTTGAACAATCAAGGTAGTGGATGTAGGTCTTTGATTGAACCACTATAAATTCTTGTCTATTGTTTGCTCTATTTTATTTTTCACTTTCATTCTTTCTTAAATCATCCCTCCATCTTGTATCAAACTTCTCATCATTGACCTTCAACTTGCTCCCAACTTGAAATCAATTTTAATGAGAGCCAAAAAGTGTTATTCACCCCTTTTTAGCACATTTATTTGGGACTAATAAGTCGTATCAAAGCCTATCCCTCTTTCTCAAGGCTTAACATCTTAAGAAAGATCCTAATGGCTTTTCAAAAATCAGTAGTTACTAAGGGACAGTCCACAAATAGATCACCTCTGTTTGATAGATCAAATTACCCCTATTGGAGCACAAAAATGTCAATCTATATAAGGGCAATAGATTATAAAATGCAGGATGTCATCACTGACGGACCCTTCACTCCCTCAACCATAAATGTGGTTACAAATGAAATGATTCTTAAGTCAAGGGCTGAATGGACTAAAACTGAAACCAAAAAGGTTCAAACAAACTTCAAGGCAATAAATACCTTACATTGTGCCTTAACTCCCACTGAGTTTAACAAAGTGTCAAGTTGTACAACAACTAAACAAGTGTGGGATAAACTAAAGATTATCCATGAGGGGACTTCACAAGTTAAGGAGTCCAAAATAGCTCTCTTAACTCATAATTATGAGATATTTAAGATGGAACCTGGTGAAGATATCACCAGCATGCTAGATAGGTTCACTAATATCACCAATAAACTTAGTCAGCTAGGCAAACCAATTCCTGAACATGAAATTGTCAAAAGACTTCTTAGAAGCTTACCTAAAAATTGGAAGCCAAAGGTGATTGCCATTCGTGAAGCCAAAGACTTAAAAGTCATCACCCTTGATGAAATTTATGGGTCTTTTCTTACTCACGAGCTGGAGCTTAAGGAAGAGGAAGAAGAAAACAAGAGAGAAGCAAAAGAAAAGAAGAAAAGCATTGCCTTAAAAGCAAGCATTCTTGAAGAAGAATTGGATAATTTATCCTGTGATGATGATGAAGAATTGGCTATGGTGGCAAAAAGATTCAAAAAACTTATGAGACAAAGAGACAAGAGATTGGCTAGAAAAGGGTACAGAAGAGATCAAGGTTCTTCATGGATAACCAAAAATAAAAATGAGTCCAACAAGAAGGAATAAGTTATATGCTTTAATGCAAGAAGCCTGGACACTTCAGGTCAGAATACCCCTTGCGGAATGAGGAAACGCCCAAGAAAAATAGAAAATCGAAAAAGGCAATGGTGGCTGCAACCTGGTCTGATAGTGATGTTTCAAGCTCAAATGTTGAAGAAGAAAAAGTGGAAGAAAGAGCAAATTTATAACTGATGGCAAGAGATGAGGAATCCAACGTATCTTCAGCTCTTTGTGATTTTTCTATTGATGAACTTCAAGAAGAATATGAATGTCTTTATGATGAATTCAAAAAACTTGCTTCAAAATACAAAGTTTTGAAAAAAAAGATTGCATCTCTTAAGATAGATTTAGAAAAGATAAGACATGACTTCAATTCTGTTTTTGAACAAAGAAACTTTCTTCAAACGGAACTAGAACATTCAAAAATAGATTTTGAATTCAAAAATAAACTTGAGGAACCTGAGGATTTTGTTGATGATGGTCTGAATGTGTTCCTAAATGGAAAAGAGTTTGTGGTCAGGGTCATGAATTTCGAAACTTTGCTCAAAGTTGGGTGTGAAGAGGGAGAATATGAAATTCCTGAAGATTATGATCCTTCATCTCTGTGGGAAATAATAACAAGGAAAAAGGAAAGATATTCATTCAAAAGTTATGCTAATTTCATTAAAAGCCCTCAGATTAGGATCCTGCATTATTTCATTGCTTCTACAATTCATGGAAGAAGTGGTAGCTTCAGCTACGTAAGCCTTCAAGATATGTAGCTAATGGAGCATACCTTTAATGTTACTCCTCTTAACTTAGGCAGATTCATGATAGAAAGGATGAGAAGAACACGTCAAGTTGATAAGGTAAATTTTCCATATGGAAACATAATTACCTCTCTGATTAAGAAAAAGGGCATATAGAGTTCAAGATATGAAATGGACTAAGTGAAAAGCAAGGACTAAGGAATCTATCTAGGAAGTTTGCCAAAGATGGGGTACAAACTGGAAGGAGAAAAGTTTGTCAAGACCCCCAAGATTACTCCAAGGGATGAACATTCCATCCCTACTCAGACAGCTTCCTCCCAGATTTCAAATGAAATGATTCTAAGCTTGCTAATGAGAATTGGTGGGAAACTCACTGACTAGTCTGCAAGGATACAAAAAATTGAAGATAAGTTGGAAGAGCTGGAAAATGTGATGAAAGAAAAAGGAAAATCACCTTCTGGTCCTGCAACTAAAGACATTTTTGCAGCACCAAGTCCAACACCAGCAAGACAAGCTGTTGAAAATCTTGTTTTCCAAGCTGAAGGTGATGAACAAGAATTTGTTCCAGCAAGGAAATCTCCCACTTCTAAGCCTCAAAATGAAGAAGAATCCAATGAAGGCACTGAAGTACTTAGATCTTTTAGTAACAACTCTCCACCACATGATGAACCATAACCAAAAAAACCATCTCCTCCTAACTCTGAGGAAGTTTCAATAATGGATGTCTTTCACCAAATGGTCAGAGAAGAACAAGCAGAAAGAGAAGCAGCAAAAAACAAAGCTTATAAGTCAGCATCTGGAAAGGCTTCTCTTGAGTCAGTTCACACTACCAGAGAAAGTGGACCTATTGATACAGAACAAAGGCAAGCAGCTACTTCCACCAAAGCTACATTCAAACCTACTGGTAAAGGCAAGAAGACCATGGCAACAAAGACAAAATTCTTTAAAAGAAGAAAATCTTCAAGAATAGTGAGAAAACCAAACCCTCAGTCAAGTCTTGTGCTCAAGATCCACTCCAAATTTCAGAAAAATCCTCCCCTGACTCCTCACCAAAATGATCATCACTTATACCATCTCCTAAACCCCTCAATGTCCATTTTGAAATTGATGAGTCTACCCTCTTTGATTCCTCCTAAATTGGTGCATCACCCCTGTTTCGTTGATGAGAAAAAAAGGGAGAAATATGATAGAAAGCTTAGGGGAGATAGAAAGTAGAAGAATTTTAGGGAGAAAGTAAAAGTGATTTAAGGGTAATTTAAGAATCTAAATTGACTCTGATGATATTGGGCTGTTTATGTTATTTTGTGTACTGATGGTGGAAAATTGGTTGCTAATAACTTATGTTTATGGTTGTTCTGTTGAATTATGAATGGAAACTGTTTCTAAAATGAAAATGGATGCTACTTATGCCTTTATGATAGATGATATTTCTGTTGGATGGTTAATGGCATTTATTTTTGGAATGGATATGATTTGTCGAAAATATGCTGATGACAGTGAATGATATTTCTGTCACCTACAACTGATTGTTCTGTAAAGCTGTATAAAAATATTCTGTCAAAAGGTTGAATCTATACCTGTCCTTTTCTTTAAGAAATAGATAAAAACTTGCTGAAGTGAATAATAAAATCATGTACACTTTAAGGGGGAGCACACACTCAGGGAGAGAAAATTCTCATTTTGTGCAGAACAAAAAGGAACTAATAGACACTGTGCTATTAATCAAGGAATGTTTTGTCATCATCAAAAAAGGGGGAGATTGTTGGCTCCATTAGTTTTTGATGATAATAAAACATTCCCACTCATTTATGTCTAACCATACTATTTGAGTGTGTAGGATGAAAATGTATGTCAAAAATGAATTAATTACTAAAAAGCAAATGTTAAAACTCATAAGAATGAGGAGCTACAATTGAGCCACAAAATAGAAGCCTTTTGGTCGGATATCCAAGGGAGTTAGTCAACTAAAACTCAAAAGTGAAGAAACCGGGTTCAGAGACAGAGACGACTTAATCGACTAAGAAACATAGTTAGTGGACTAAGAGCTTACTATCAAAAATCAGGTTCAGAGACAGAGACGACTTAATCGACTAAGAAGCATAGTTAGTCAACTAAGAGCATTCTGTCTAAATATTTGAATTTGAATACTAGAAGATAGATTAACGCTAGAACTGACTCCAAACTCTTTTCCAACAGTTAAAAACTATCAAACATCCATCAGAGTTGGTTCTTCAAATATAAAAACCCTCCCCAACGACTAAGAACAAGATGAGATGCTTTCAAGATCAAAAAGAGCTCAAAAATAGCAAAAACTCTTTGCATACTTTCTGCACTTCACTTCAATCCTTGAAATTGAGATAAGCACTTCATATTGTACCATTCAGAGTAGGTTAGTGATCATAGGTACTTCCTTATTTCTTTTCTCCTTGAATACTTAGAGTAAGCAAGTCACTCTAAGGGGTTTATTCAAGCTTAGGTTAGCTTGATTGAGTGTATAGGTTCTAACTTAGTCTAGGAAAAGTTAGTTTTGGGTTTTGGTTAATCTCGAGAAAAACCATTGTTAAAGGTTATGGCTGAGCCTGTGAAAAGCCATTGTAAAAGCTTGGTGAAAGCTTGGGAATTTCATTGTTTATAGTGATTTGGTTTGGAAAATCCTTGGTTGAATAATCAAGGTAGTGGATGTAGGGATTTGACCGACCCACTATAAATTCCTGTGTATTAGCTGCTCTGTTTTATTTTTCACTTTCATTCTTTCTTAAATCATCCCTCCATCTTGCATCAAACTTCTCATCATTGACCTTCAACTTGCTCCCAACTTGAAATCAATTTTAGTGAGACCTAAAAAGTGATATTCACTCCCCCTCTAGCACATTTATTTGGGACCAACATCCTACACCAGTGACAGTGATTGGTCCAAACAAGTCGGCATGTAATAATTCAAGTGACTTAGAAGTTAATATGACTTTCTTAGATTTAAAAGAACTTCTAACTTGTTTACCAAATTGGCATGCATCACAAACCTTGTCATTTTCAAATGATATTTTTGGAAGTCCAATGACTAAGTCTTTTCTCAAAAGTTTTGAAATTGTGTGCATACTAGCATGTCCTAACCTTCTATGCCACAACCAACTATCACAAACATCATTGACAATCAAGCATGATTCACAAGTCTTAATTTCATCAAGAAAAATGACATACACATTTTTAATTCTTTTACCAATGAATGTTACTCTGTTAGTGTTAACATCAATTAGTTGACATGCATAGGAATCAAAGCATAGTTTAAAACCTCTATCACAAAGTTGACTAATGCTTAGCAAATTATGTTTTAAACCTTTAACAAATAAAACATGCTTGATTTGTGTTTGAGATGTGTTACCAATGGTTCCAATTCCTTGGATAATACCCTTAGAGTCATCACCAAAGGAAACACTACCACACTTCTTCCTATCAATCTTAGCAAATAAGTTTTCATTGTCGGTCATGTGTCTCGAGCAACCATTGTCCAAGTACCAAGGCTGCCTTTTCTTTGGTTGAGCTTCAAAACATTGATCATTTTGTCCTTGCTCAACCTACAAATAGATTTTCAGTTTTTCTTTAAAGGTACCCATACTTTGATGGGTCCTTGGGGGTTAGCAATCACATGGGATCCTTTTGAAACCCAAACCAATTTCGTTCTATGAAATATTATGTTCGAATGAAAACATTCATAACACAAATGACCTTTCCTACCACACACATAACAGTGACATGAGACAACATTATTTTTTTTCTAAGGTTTGTTTGTCTGTTAAACTCTTCTTCATCTTTTGATTTCAATTTTAGTTTTTCTTCTCTATCAATTTTAAGTGCAGCATTTTCATCAACAACTCTTCTAAATTCTAAACTTTTACTTTCCAATTCAAGCTTCAAGAATTCGAAATCAGTTTTGAATTATTCTAGTTCAATTTGAAGCATGTTCCTTTGATCAAAAACAAAGTTGTACTCATGCTTGATTTTTTCTAAGTCTTCATTCAATGCAACAATCTTTTTCTTCATAGTCTTATATTTTAAAGAAAGTTTTTCAAATTCAGCATATAGATAGTCATATCTATCTTGCAATTCATCATAGGAAATATCACATGAATTAGAAGTTACCTCAATTTCTTCTTCCTTTGCCATCAAGCAGAAATTGGCTCTCTTTTCCAATTTTCTTTTTCTTCTTCTGAACTTGATGAATCACTATCAAACCATGTTACTGCCACCATTGCTCTTTTCGGTTTCTTTATCTTCTTTGAGGTTTCTTCTTTAAGTAATGGGCATTCTAATTTGAAGTGTCTTGTTTTTTTTTTTGGAAACTCGGGGTAGCGCCGCGACTCCAAGATAGCCTTTGGTAGCACAGCGGTGCTACTTTTTCAAGGCTACAAAGTCTTGCTCTCAGGTTTTTATATGATGCAGCCATCTAGCTCAGCGCTACGGTAGTGGTTCCTTTAGCATCGCGGCCTCAGTCGCTCTGCTGCCTTGTGCAAAATTGCATTTGTCGAGCATCGCCCAACACGATTTTCACCTCGATATGATTCAAACTGGGTAAAGTGATAAAAATGAAAATTTTATTCCTATCTCTTAACTTTCTAATGGCTCAAAAATCACATCAATTGGACTTCTAGAGTGAAAGATATGCTCTAAATACGGCATGATGTTCAATCCATGCATACTGCTATAGTGCTCCAAATTAGACAAATATTTTGACCACTATCCAATCAGAACTGGGTAAAGGGGTAAACATAAAAGTTATAGCCCTTCTATGTAGCATTCTAGTGGTCTAAGAATAACTTTATTTGGAGTTCTGTATAGAGAAATATGGTCAAAATACTGTAATATATATGAATAAAGCCATCATCATATTTGTACAGATTTTCATCAAATGAACCTTTTTCATCAAATTTCTTACAAAAACAATCAAAGAAACCAACAACTACTCTTAAAGTAATTTAAAACAAAATAACATAAAATTTAACTAAAATAACTTAAATTAACTCCTCAACATATGATCAAACTTAAACTATAAAAACACCTAAAATGCTACAATCGAATCTAAAATCTCAAAGATCTAGCTTCTTAAGCCCCCCAAATGTGTCAAATATAACTCTATATAATAGAGTTATCAATCTTTCCTTTAAGTTCAGCTTTAACATTCCTTTGAGGACTTTCTTCGTATTCAAAAATATCTTTCATTCATTTTCAAAGCTTATTAAGTTCAATCAATTTTGTCATGTCGAAACAAGAATAAAGCTAACAATGAAGATGAATAAATAGTTGAGATGCCTTTAGTAGGCTAATTAGCTGTACAAGGCTTTTAAATGTGTACAAAGAGTGGATAGAATTTTAAAGCTCTAATAAATGTGAGAGAAGGAATTCAAAGTTTAAGAAAGAGTAAATGAAGTTTTTGAGTTGTTAGGATGATTCTCTTTCTTTTGGAATGTTTTCAACTATTTGTCTTAGTCGTAAATGTGTTTCAAACTTCAAGTTATAGCTCTATAATGTTTTAGGAGCCGTTGAAGCTTTATTTAATACAAAATTTGCTGTTACAACCACTTGTCAAGCAATAGGTCTTAATACTTTCCTCAAGGTCTCGATACTTTTTGTTTGGGAATGGTCAAGTCTCAATACCTTCAATAAAAGTCTCGATATTTGCTTCATATTGGTCTTCTTCATTTGAATGATGTCTCGATACATCCAAGTCAGGTCTTAATACTTTTAGCTTGATATCGATACTTGTAATTGAGGTCTTGATACTTTGACTCACAAAATGCTTTTGTTTCCTCATGTCTCGATACTTATCCACTATGTCTTGATACTTTGCCAAACATAATGTTTCTGTTTGCTCATATCTCGATACATCCTCAGCATGTCTCGATACTTTGCTCCCTTATTTTCATAATTTTGCTCTTAGGTTGCTCAAGTTTTCAATACATCAAAGTGATGTCTCGATCCTTGACCCTTCAGCCTTTGTTAATTTTCTCTCTGATTTGGTAGGTCTCAATACCTCTATATGAAGTCTCGATACTTGTGCCTTGAAAGGTTGTTTTTGAACTTTTCAACCTTGTAAAACACTTGGCCAAAGTTTTCTTGAACATTTAGAGAGTTTTAAAGAATGTTAATCATTTTCAATTTGCATTTGATTATTTGATTTTATCATTTTGAAATAGGATCAATTATAAAGATGACAATTCATTTTCTTAATATTTGGTAAAATTTTGTAAAAGTTTGCTTAAGTTCAATTTTTTGAAACTAACCCAAAAAATCAAAGCAGTTCAATGTTTGATCAATCAGGTTAAGTATAATAATTCAATTTATTTTAATCTTTGCATAAAATAAGTTTAATTTTTTTAGTTTTAGAATTTTTAACACCGAACCAACTATTTACACACCGTATTGGCTGCTAGCTCTAAGGTAGCGTTTGGTATGAAAGAAATGAAAACACAGTTATTGCAATGTACCTAATTAAATTACATTACAGTGTTTGTTTTACACCAAACTACTACAATATAAGATTGCAATGCAATCACATTACAGCTACTGGATGTAATGTGATTGTAGTTCAAAACCAATGCAATCATATTGCATTACACTCTACAATGCTATTAAAGACATTTTTGTCTTTCAACTTTACTACTTTGTTAAAAATATTTTGCAATGTTATAATTTTTTTATAATAAATAGATTTCAAGAGATGTCTTTTTATTATTCTTGGTAGTCATGGTGACTATTAATAAAATTTATATTATCTTTTAAAAGAAAAAAATTAAAATAAAATATATAATATAGAAAATTATATTAAGAAATGAAAATAAAATATATAAGATTATACTAAGAAACAAAATAAAACATGACATTAAAAATATATTTAAAAAATGATATTATATAAAAATTAATAATAAAAAAATACAAGTATATTAAATTTGTATTTTAATAAATAAAGATAATTCTAAATATTGATATTTTGTTATAAAAAAAATACTTATAAATCAAATACTGTAATATTATCTTTCCCGTAATCACATTGCTTACAATTACATTACTTACAATCATATTATCTGTAATTATATTATATTATAAAATACCATACGTAACAAAAAAGTTAAAGTTTGTTTGTAAGGCATGGGATCTAGCTCCCAAATGTGCATCGCATTGTGTAGGGCAGTTGATCGGTTATGTCTTCTTGGAAATGACAATCATGCTCTCCAGGCTTAGATTCCGAGAACAGCCAGCAGTAAGAGACACGTGACAACGACTATTTTATGTTATGGGGCTTAAGCCCATTCTCAAAGAGAAACGAATTTAATCACCCCTTGGGCTTCAACCATTTGCATTTGCCTCCAAGTCTTAGCTTTTGAAAACCGACCCAACTATCAGTCCCGGCACCGTGGGTTGCAGAAGGCTGCAGAGAAAACACATTAAGATAAAGACGTAATGCGCCGAATCCAAAAAGTACCTCTAGTTTGGGATGTCTATGAAATAATGTTTCCTGAGTAAGTTTGAACCTCACCTTCAGTTCTGCAAGTAGAACACATTAAAACTGCCAAAAAATCACAGTGCAACCCTTCCAAGCTATATTTGTTTAAAATTAAAAATTAACATTCCATCAGTGTTTGCTTCCAAGGCTGAGACTGAATAAAACACACATCTGAATAAGCATTATTGAAAAGGTAATGAGGGTGCCACGCTATCAAACTGACAATTACAAGTACCCAATTGTTGTCCGTTATTCCTATCAAACTAAGCTTCACAAGTAGCTCCGATATTTCTCTGTTAATCAAACAGATAAAAATCGGATTATTTTCAGGCTTGAATGGAGAGCAGAAGAGAAGAAAATAGCAGAGCGCAACTAAGAGCACAATTGCATCTCTGATCAAACAGCTATTAGAGGCTTTGAACCAAACTTGACAGAATCATAATTTTTTATTTCACCAAATTCACTGTGTTCCACTGGCATTCACCTTTGAGGTGGATCCACTGTTCGAACATTTGCACCGGTCATTCCTTCAATGCGATCCTTCGTAATCTCCACAAAATGCCCCACTATTTCATGGAACTGCTTCAGCCCTGACAGTGGGAGAATAATGGAAGACCGATCAGAACCTGCAACCTGCAATTGTTGAACCATCCCATTATCAACTTAATCCATGCCTGGACCTTTTAATTCAATTTATTAAAAAAATGAAAGAAAAAGAAAGAAAGATGAACAGGAGAGAGAGAGAGAGAGAATACTTCAGATATCCTCAGGAAATGTCCTCTGTTATTGCTCCCAAGATCAAAGAAAAATCTCTTCTGATCAGCTCTGATCACCTTTGAAACCCCCATGTTACCAATTTCATCTTGTGCTGGCAAATCAACTGATCTGTCTACATTCAATTCAGAAGTCGAGGCAGGCTGGCTACTGTGTCCAGATATGAAGCCAGCCCCTACATCATCTGAAAGCCCAACAAGACGTTCTGAAGGTTCAGAAGTTTGCTGTTTCAGAAAACCCATATAGACACAACAACAACCAGATCGACAAATTAAATGAGACAATATGAAAAAATAAAGGCAGAGAAACTGGAAAGGAAGGAGCATATGGATGTAGCACAAAGATACCTGATTAGGCAATATGAAAAGCCGTGATGCCTCATTGATCTCTGCCAATATGTTCCTGAATGCTGCCCACCCTTCATCCCTGGTACTTCCTGCAGGCACAATAATGGTACTGCGGTTTCTGCTGACAGATGCTTCAGATACCTTCACAAGACAATTTTATTAGAGAAACATTTTTTGAAAATGGTGATGAGCTAACTTCTGATTTTTACTATCTTCCAAATATTCAGAGTTAATGCAAAGAATCAAAGTCAAGATATATATTATAAAAAAAAACAAAACACTATAACCAAAAAAAGAAATTAGAGGCACTACAATGGTCACAAACATGCACTCTTGTGAGCGCTCACAAGTATGCATGTGTATTCATGTGTGTAAATACATGTCTATGTTCTAGCATTATTCTAAAGAAAATACAATAACTGCCAGATCTTACAAAATTCCAAAAGGAATTTATGAGAATGATTTCATTGCTCTTCAGTTCAAATTTCTTCTATCTTTTGTTACTTAGCAGGAATTTTTATTTTTTTTTGGTTTTGTGTGTGTGTGTGTGTGTGCCAGGACTTTTGAATGTTCAAATTTAGAAAACTATGTTACTGCAACTCTTCATTCCTTGAATTACATGTGTCTGACACATATGATAGACATGGATATGGAGGTGGACCCTCTAAATACAAGAAAAAACTTAGAAAAAATTGAACGTTCCCCTATCAGACAGACAACCATATCGGACACTTATCGCCCAACTCTTAGTAACATAGCAGAAACAGCCTGTGCAAAGCAAGACTAAGGCTGTCCTCATTTTTTCTGTTGTGAAGCATTTAGAAAGATACATATAAAATTGATTTCTGTATTTCTTTCCATTTATATAAGAATCCAGAAGATTTACCAATCAGAAACTATTTACAGCAAAGTGATATTCAATAACAATCTAGCACAATAACCCCGTCTAATAAACAATCTAAACTGCTAATCTCAACTTGGATGAACTTTACCAAGACTCAACCTGCACATTCAGTTAAACACAATCATAATGAACTCCATTTTCCTACGATTGGCATTTCCCCACTCGTTGACCAGATAAAAAGTTAATAAGATTACCAGAAATTTCTACTCACAAACTGTAAGTACATACTTGACATTTTCTTCATCCATTTTATTTTATTTTTAAATTTCTTTCCCTTGCAGAGGCAATTCAAAGATAAGTACTAAAGATATAGTTCTTTTTAGCGAAGGCCATTAAAGCTATACTCAACCTTTTTCTAAGCCTCTCATGGGAAGTTCCGACAGATGAGCATCGTAGAATCTCAAGACTCCAGAAAGTTTCCCATAAAAGGTGGAAAATACACCTTGCAAGGTAAGGAATCAGGGACATGTTGCAGTGCTATTAAAAGTGGATAATCTTGCCATGCAATTGGGAAACATGATGTCTCTTAACTTTTTCAAGACACCTACAAATCTAGATGTAAAACATTTTTTGCTATATGATCATAGTCATTGGATTCATTTTATTAAAATTTTTATCATATAGAATCTAAATTTTTGAATTGTTTCCATGGCATTATTTGCCAAATTGGGGTATCAAATGGGTGCTAATTTTAGGAGTTTTTAGAATATAGTTTTAGGCATAGAAATAAGAAAATTGAAAGGGCCCCGGGGGGGGGGGGGGGGGGGGGGGGTGGGGTGGAACCATTGTTCATCATTTTCAGAATTTATAAAAATACGATGCTTAACCTTTGTGTTTTCACAAGTTGTTAAGTCATGTAACAGCCTCTTTCCTTTCATTCAGCAACAGTTAGTATCAAAATGAGTACAAGGGCATTAACCAACTGCTACGTTGATCACAAATTTCTTATCCAGTAGAAGATTCTTAAAATTAATTGCATTCTACAATTTTGAAGACTTAGTAGAATAATTATTATAGTACAAGGCTCGACAAGGTAAGAGAAAATTCATTCTTAAACCAGATTCAAAAGATTGTTGGCTATGGAATATTTCTTATGTCACTATGAAAAAATATTGTTCATACTAGAGAAGATGAATAATGCTTATTTTTAAACTTATGTAAGGATCAAAACGTAATTTATATTCAAGCTAGGAGAACAGAAAACCTGCTTTAAGTTCAAGTTGAGATTGGCAGAAAAAAATAAGCAAAGTATTATTTGCCCTCAACCAGTCACGTACACATCATAGCAAAAGTTGCTTTTCAAGCTGAGGAAGAGCAAAAGGAAGAACAATTATGACAAAATCCAATAGACACAAAGAGAAAACATTGATTGTAAAACATATTCAACAGTCCCCAAAATTGATTGCTTACCTATCATTCAAAAAGTTATTTCTAAAGCCATGGAAGCAAAAAGGAAAAGTTCATCAGAAAAGAAGAAATTTGTGGAGGATTGAGAAGATTGAAATGTGCAATCTTGAGGAGCATTCTTTGGAAGAAAGTTGGAAGTATTGATTTATCCAGCTGAAGAGATCACAAATTCAACCTGACAACTCAAAAGACTAGTTTCTATGAAAAGAAGGATCTACATACGCCACCTTAGATTACTCAATCAAAACCATTGCAAACTGAAAGCATTTGTAAAGGACAAACTTCGGTCAAAAACCTCTGAATGCATATCATAAGAACTCAGAGACTGAGAAACTTTTTTTTTTTTTTTTGAATGTGATGCCACTGGAGCAATTTGGGAAGCTTCTTTATTGCTACAAAAATAAAAAGGAATGCCTCTTGGTAAGATTAATAATTTATTTTAAACTGCTATTTAAAACTCTATCCTTACAAATATGATACAGTGTTAAACTTTTGCTGCCTGGCATTTGTGGATGTAGAGGAATGACAACTTTCAAGAAGAAATTTTTGATGAAGCTGCTTTCATCAAAACCATTAAAAACTGTTGTATCAACTTTTGAATTTTATATTCTTGTTAGAATACAGTACTTACTGCACATACATAAGCTCAGTTTCTTGTTTTAGTGCTGTAAGAGGTATTTTTTTCACTTTGTTGGGGATAAAATTTTACTTACTAACCAAAAAGAAACCATTGAATAAGTTTTTTTTTATTTGTGTGTGCAAAACAATTGAATAGGTTTTAATAGCAAAACTTTGTATGTTTCATTTTTTCTATATTTAAATCCGAGTTATCGTTTCTTTTACTTCTAAATTGTAATTAAGGTATTAGTAGGATGCTACATTGTTTAGAAATATTTTAGAAGCAATTTTACTTGAAGAGTAAGTTTATGGTAGAATATTAGGGGTATTTGTAGATAGAAACCAATGCACCAAATATTCTTCTTTGTGTTTCATAACACACTATCATGAACTGGGCTTATCATGCTTTTGGTTTGCATGAAAAGTAGGATGTCAATCAAGCAGATTAACTTCAGCAATTATTTACAGCAGAGCTTGGAATTTAACTTTAGGTGAGGCAAGACTAACACCATGGATAAATAATCTAGAACAATCTAATTAAAAAATCAATAATTTAGGCAAAAAGAAAAAGTTAACAAAAAAGATGAGATTTAAATGTACTTCTGTTGATTAATATGATAAGTAAATCAATTGTAAGACTTTGCTATCTTTCTTATTTTATTTTATTTTTTTGTCATTTTGCAATGTTACCTTGTTGCAAAATTGTTGTAGCTTCTTCTATTGCATCTTTGTCACGAACAATTTATGCAACTATTAAACACCAAAAAGAAAGAATATTATGCACAAAAGAACAGTTGTCTTGAATACTCATTCATCTAGTTTGAACCTTAAAATATGGATAAAAGGCTTTCATATGAGAATTAGGACTAAGCAAATGAGAAGGGTATTTCCTCAGTAAACTCAACCAGGAATTATATCATATGCAAGATTTGAGAGATGAGTTTATTTTTATCTAGAAACAATGAACTTTTACCAATTCCTTCGGTGGCCATAACCATAGAAGAAAGAAACAAAACTCCTGTTAGAGCAACCTAAACATAAGAATAGAGAAGTCACTGCCAAGATTGAGGCTTCTACAACCTTTTCCACCCTACCTCTCCCATAGCAAGTCCTAACTTCCTCCACTGCACTTTCTTTCCTTCTCTACACCATTAACCCTTTTCAATCTCTTTTCGCAATTGATCCCTCCCTTCCAATCAAAATACCTTTTCCTCCTACCCTTGCATCAACATTTCTTTCAACTAAATTAGCCTGATTGTTCATCAGACTGATGTTTCTTTCTGAAGGAATTCAGGGCCTTTAAATGAAAGAAGTCACCCAGCACTAGGAGAGAGAAACCCAAAAACAGAGAAGCATCCTTTGTCCTCTGTTACTATGAAGAAGAAGAAACAGCAGTTATCCCTTCGATTCAAAGAATACCCCTTCCATGGCTGCCCATCTCTATTTTGTTTGACACTTGAACTCTTTCTTGCATTCCTTGCAAGATCAGTAGGTTCTTCCTTCGAATTTCTTTGCATTCATTTTAGTTTTTTTTTTTTTTAACCAGTTTTGAAATCTTAGGATAAAGGAAAGGAACTTGCATCAGGGGTTGTTTGATGGCATCTGAATCCACCTGTTCATCTATTAATATGTCAAGTTTGGAAGTCAAGGAAGCATGGGTCTGTCCAAGTCTGTGTTTTATTGGTAATAGGTTCAGCCTCTGACCTGTCTCCTTTATCAGTAAATACATGTAACAGCAACCTGTTTTTGGCTTAAAAAAACTGAGATTTGTGGTTGGCTTTTCTAGAAATTTGCTTATGAAGCAGGGGCTTAAGAAAGAATGCCTCTCAAGAAAAGGGCAATCATCAAACAACAACACATAATGTGGGAAAATAATATTTTTAAAAAATAACGGGAAAAAAGAGGCTTGAGAAAATTCTCAACCAATAGTTTAATGATGACTATGAGAAGTTGACATCATGACAAGTTAGATGAAGATGAAGGTCAATTCAAAGAGATGGGCAGAGATTTATTGTTATCCTTTGGTATGAAATTAGACATATGTGAAGACATTTCTGCTTTTGAAGAATCTTGCAGATAGTAAGATGAAATGGGGAGAATCAATGTTTTTTCACCCTTATTGCGCTCCAAGTTGTTATTGAGATGTCCCTTACTAAAATTCTTAAAGTCAAGAAGGCAAAAGCTAACTTGACTCCAATGACGCACTCAATTTGCCCAAAACTCTACTTGAGCAATCCAAATTTACTACAGAGATCAATAACACCAAACCTGATATGTCTCAAAACAACCTAGCCCAGATATGAACACAGTTACTATCTACAGGCTAAGTAACAGGAACAAGTTGAGCCCAAACCAAAGACCTATTCAAACCCAATTTAACCCAGAAAGAATAGACTCAAAGGCAACAACCTGAACTTTATCAACCTAAAACCTCAAACGGACTAAGAAGTAAAAACTAGAAATGCCTAAATCCAAACCTAACCCAACCAATCCAATTGCAACCTCTAATTGAAGGTAAAGATAGCAGAGTTTATAAGAAATAAAAGTTGGAAGCGAAAATCTCAATTTTTAAGCAAGAATCAACAAAGTACAAGATGATTACAGATGCAAGGTTCAAGCAGCCACAGCTTCTTTTTTTTTTTTTTTATTCTTGTTTATTAGCATGCAGCCACAGTACTGCAATGAAACTACATACAAAAATCAGGGAGTTAGGAACTAGATATCTGGAGCTTCAACACAGTATTGTAGTGTTCTGAATAAAATCATCAATGCTAGCAACAAAGGCTCAGATAATCATGCACAAAAGGTCGGGCTTTGTAGACAAGAAATATTTAATTCGAGAAGCTAATATCATTCTTATGAAAGAACAATCCTGAGTTGCAACAAACGTTTCACTTGAAGGTATGGAAAAGAAGCTGATCAAAGGTTCAAGCAGCCACACGTACTATGAAGTGAATACAAACCAAAATCATGGTGCTGGAAACAAGTTTTTTGGAGATTCAAGGCAACATTATGGTTGCTTGGGAATAAAATCATCAATTCATGCCAGAAGGCTGACAGAATCAAACACAACATTTCAGGCTTCAAAGACAAC
Source organism: Theobroma cacao (assembly GCF_053813885.1). Taxonomy (NCBI): domain Eukaryota; kingdom Viridiplantae; phylum Streptophyta; class Magnoliopsida; order Malvales; family Malvaceae; genus Theobroma; species Theobroma cacao. Next base: position 33,763,614 of record NC_142647.1, on the reverse strand, counting down.
AAATATTGAATTGGAAGAGCTGATATCATTCTCATAAAGATAAATTTGGAGTTACAACAAACCTTTGAATTGAAGGTATGGAAAAAAAGCTTCATTAACAAGAAACAATATAGCTCTCATGCAAAAAGGACTCAGCAATTTCATTGTTTCAAGGAGTGCTAAATAGACTCATCTCAGGTAAAAGGTTTCCACTTTAAAACTTATCAATGAAAATGTGTACTCATGAGTCCAGTTCAAACATGAAAAAAGTTTCCAGAGTCTGCTCTCAACGTGTTAGAGATGTACATTTAAAAGCTAGGTGCATATTTCCTTCACAACCTGCTCGCGGGAAGTCATTCTAATCAAGTGAAATTTCCTTCTATGATTTTGTACTTCTCCAGCATGGGTAAGTCCAGCAAGTTCATATTCATCTATTTGCTTATCTAGCCGAGAAGAACAGCAAATTGAAATTTTTTAAGAAAGCATGGTCACAATTACTCTGCAACTTGATGATGGGTGACCTTCAATCACCAAAGAAGAAACCATAGCGGCAATGGCCACGGTTGATGAAAGACAACATTTATCATTCACCACTCTTGATTCTAATAAGGATGGGGCTCATGATATAATCGCAATGGTTCAACATTTACAATAGCTAGTTCAAGAACAACACAAAAGGGGTCTAGCATTCAAAGTGCTATCAAGCTAAGGCTTAGGTCTAATATCATCATAACTAAGAATGCCATTCTCCAATTCAAGAAGAGATCCAAGCCCCAAAACGATTCTACTAAAAGTCAACCTCATATATAGGAAAGAGAACATTGGAGCAAAAATGAGGCCCTATCTATAACGCCATGGGACAATCTTAACATCAAAAGAGAAAACAACAATAGACGGCAGTTGTGGGACAAGGAAATTGAATCAAGGAAAATTTAGAATGATTGCCTGGCAGTATCACCGACATGAAACAAGATTTCTTCATGACCTGAAATTTGTCTTTCATCCAGTTATTTGGTTTCTGTAAGTTCTGTCCTCATAGTTTACTCTATTAAAATCGCGTTTCGGAATTTGATTAGAGCTAAGGGCAATTAAACATAATAAGAGGTGGTTGAGTGAATGTAGTAATGAGAGTGTACCTTCAAAAAACGACCCCTGCGGTTCTCGCCAATGTCAAAGTAAAAGACTTTAGTGTCGAGCTGCAATTCCTTGCTGAAGAGGTCGTGGTCGTCGGAGTTGACGTAGTAATTGAAAAGATCGAGGAACCAGGAGATGCCAGAGGAAGGGACGATGATGGTGGACCTGGTAGCGGATGTCTTTTCGGAGATTTTTAGATAACGCCCGCGTGGGTTCTCCTTGAGATCGAAGTAGAACAGCTTGTGTTCTACCTGAAGTGTCTTGCAAACCAGCTCCACGTCGTTTCCTCCTCTTTCTCCTCCCCCTCCTCCTCCTCCACCTCCACCTCCTCTGTCTGCCCCGCCGCTGCCTCCTCCTCCCCCTCCTCCAGAATTCCCTTCCATTTCCCTTTCTTTAATTTTTTTTTTTTGTTTTTCGTGTTTTACCAGAAAAACATAAGCCTATCAGTAGCCTCCAACGTGGGACTAACTTACACCACCTAACAAATAACAAATACTAGGAAACGGCAGCACAAGAAAGCCTAGACTTAGATCTGAGTTCTGATATGCATTGGATGGGCAACGGAACAATTAAAACAGAATCTTAATTAAATGTTTTTTAAAAGTACTAGTAATTAACAATTAATTGCTAGTAGCAAGCATTTAAATTGTTAGGGTTCGGACTTTGGAGCTGAAGCTTTGGAGGAGGGATGACGATATGATATCATCATATATTATTATTGGATGGGGAAATTTGACCCTTGATTTGTATACTTGCTTACATATCCTGCCTTATTATAACAAGCAATACTTACCCCTAGTAATAATAGAAAGCCTATCTCTTAATATTTGCTGCTTGCGGCTTTTGTTCTTTCCGTTATCAATTCAGCACATCGCATTGACCAGCTCAGTTTTTACTCATCCTAATGCGCGTGCTCCAAGCCCTTCACATTGACATCTCCATCTGGGCTACCTCCTACCAACAACAACTCAAATTACCTGCTGCCCCTAAAACCAAGTCAACGACCCACCATAAAAGGCAAAACCATTTTTATGCTTCTTCTTATCTATTTTCAATCACAAAAGAGATTGGACATGGAATCTCACGTGTGTTGCACGTACCTACTTACTTTATATATTTTTCAAAAATTTTCTATTTTTAAGTGACATAAATGCATATACATTAACAGCACCAATCTTGTAATTTTGTAATTGTTAGAAGATCAATTTTCACTCAATTCGTATTTAATTTAATAATTCAATCATCCAAAAATATAATTCGATTTATTTTTCTTATTTATGAATAAAATTATGCGTATAATTTTAAAGTATGATGATAATTAATGTCCTTTTACATTGAAAAACTATTATAGCAACGTCCAAAGGGAGGGAAGGGGGGGCTATAAGGGGCCCCCACCTCTCCAAAGTTCTAAAAATTTATAATATTTCTTTTGTTTTTTTAATATTTATAATTTTACCCTTATTTTTTAATAAATTTTATAATTTCGTCCTTCAAAAATTACATTTTTTTGTTTTTTCCTCTTCAAACCTAAAATTCTAACTTTGTCACTGGCAACATCCATACATTTTGCAATTTGCACTTAATTAAATTACAAGTAGCGTGATAAATTAGATGAAGATAGTACTTCTAAACCTAATTGAAAAAGTTACGATGTAGCAATCCTGATTTTGATGTGGATTATGTGATATTAAGCTTATATTATAACACTTAAGCAATTTTTTGAAAAATGATTGATGAATCTTAAATTTTGAGGTTTAGACATTTGATCATGTGTTTGAGGGTAAATTTATGAGAATTTTGAGTTATAATAATTGTTTAAGTTATGATTTAAACAATGAATGATTTGGGGTGTTAAAATTTGAATTTTTTTAGAAGTTGAAGTTTTGAAAATGTCCATACAGGAGGAAAATGTATCGATACATTCACTAATGTATCGATACATTCACTATCGATACATTCACTAATATATCGATACATTCACTAATGTATCGATACGTTCTTGGCAAACAAAACAGTATGAGGCAATTTGAGAATTTTCTATTGATACATTTAATAATATATCGATAGATTTGAATTAGGATGAACATCTATCAATACATTGTCCAAATGTATCGATAGATTCGAAGCAGCGAACATTCTGTGGGAAAAGCATCGATAGATTCCTAAATCTATCAATAGATTTCAAGTAGAGAGCATTCTGTTTGAAATCTATCGATACATTGCCTCATGTATCGATAGATTTGAGGAGAAATCGTGCAAATGTATCGATACATTCACTAATGTATCAATACATCTTTGGGTATTTACAAAAATAAAAAGGACCTAGGACATATTCCACTCGTTTTAAAACAAAAGAAAAACCCTTCCCTCTCTTTACCCATTAAAAACCATAAACCCTAACCTGATTTTTGGGCTCAATTAAAGCAGATTGGAGCTTGGAAAATCACTTTAGAGTTAAAATTAAGCATTTCTACCAATTAATTTTTTTATTTAATCAATTTATGACATTAAAACCTATTTGTTCCAGCTTTGGTATTTTTTCCTTCATTTTGCTAGAGATTTGGAGTTTAGATTTAAGCAACCTAGCATTTAAGGTAAGGATTTAAGCTTTTGAACTTAAGATTTGAAACCTAGGTTTTATAACTATGAGTAGTTGGAATAAAACCTAGTTGAAAAGCTGAAAATTTTTGAAAGCTAAGAAATAATTTTGGTTTTGATTTGTTCAAGGGGAAAATAAAAGCTATTGACGCATTGGTGAGCTACAAAATGGTTGGAGGTTGGAAAGTTAAGCTTGGATGTGGGAGTGCCTTCGACTGTCATTGTGAGTAGGTTTAATTATGTGAATAAAAGCATCATTAATGCATTGCCATGGTACTTGAATGATGTATGTATGCTTAGAGGAATATGCCTAGGCTAGTAAACTCTTTGTGTGTGCGTGTGTTATATGCGATGTGTATGTGTGCCTTAGTGCAAGCCACATTGTGGCATATGTTAGAGCCTAGACTAAAGGTATATTGAATGTGATGAATGTCTAGGAGTAGTTTACTCAAGACAATTAATCCCTTGAAAGATTATGAGTATTTGATACCTTGAAGGATTAAGGACACAGAACGATATTGAGCTAATTAGTATCCGATGCTCATTAAGTGTGATCTTTGATATGAATGGCATATATATGTGATATCAAAGGCATGATGGCCTTATATTGTGGATTTGTACTTTATCCGTCGATGAGAATTTCATACATCAATTTGATTTGAGGTTGAGTGGAGTCTTATTCCCTGTGACTATGTTCCGCGCCTACACGGATGGTGATAAACAAGGAAGGTGGTATTAGTCCCGCTTGTGATTCCTGCTTGTAGTGCTTTGATGCCATCCATCAAGTAACTTCATATGATGACTTTGATTCTCCACCAGTTGCTTTAACACTAAGTGTGATTTGTTCTCTACTAGATGTTTCAACTCCGAGTGTGATCTGACCTCCACTCATTTTTTTGACATGTGTGTGATTTGATGCTCCATTAGTAGCTTACCCATGAGAATGATTTGACTTCGTCAGTTGGCCACCGCACGTGATTTGATTATGTCCAAGGAAAACCACTGTATGATTACGATTTGAACTATGAGTGATATGATATAGCCTTGAATAGGTAGAGGTGCGTTGAATTTGATATGATGCTTTGGTAATTATGGTGTGCCAATGGAGATTAACTTTGCATTGGCTTCAAAGGTAAGCCTAATTTTTTATGCATTATCTGTGGAGGCATAGTGGTACATGTGTGATTTGTGAGATTTGTTGAATGATTATCAAGGATAACTGATATGCCTTAAAATTTTGGAGACATTTGTTAGAATACTTTGTTTACGTTGATAATGTTATATATATAAGTGCAGATAAATCAAACACAATAATACCGATAAATATATATATTTATTTATCGGTATTATTGTGTTTGATTTATCTGCACCCATTCACTGAGTTTTAGATGGCTCACCCATTTGTTGTACCATGTACAAATAAATAGACCACTGGATAGTGTGTGGCTAGTGTTGTCTTTTGGATAGACAATTTTGGCATATGGTAGGTCTCCTATCCAATGGGTCCACTCCACTAAGTTTGTGATGTATTAGCTTCCACCTTCAAATTTTAGTTTCCTATCCATATGTACTTGGGATATGTGTAGGCACAATGTTGCCATTTAAATTTGTCTAAGGGTTGTGCGATACGAACCCATTATGTTAGCCAATGTATGACTTGTGTAAATGTTCAAAAAATTTTGTATGGACTAATTGCTAAGGGGCAACTTATATGTATTTGGATTTAAATTATATTATGAATATATTTGATGTGGAAACCATTGGCTAATTGTGTGTAGTATGATTTGGTTTAGATTTCTAAATCTTGTTCAGGTCTTGTGGGCTTTACTTGCTAGACTCGTGCACCAGTCACGGCTCCCCCGTTTAGGTCATGATAAAGTTTGCATCAAAGCTTAGGTTCTAAAATGTTTTAAGTAAATCTATGTCTTCTAATGGAGTGTTATGATTAGTGTAGAGTCTTGTTCATGATTTATGACTGCAACACAAATCATGAATAAAAGGTTGTACAAACTCCCAAGTTCTTAGTAAGCTAACCTCATTTTTGAACCATGAATTTTAGAATTTTGAGCATGGTATTGCTTTGTCTTGGTACAGGATGCCGTCTAAGACGAGAGCTACCTCAAGGGCTATTGGAGAGCAATACGCCTTAGATGAGCTTATGGAACAACCACGAGTGTCCTCATCAATGAGTCGTGGTAAAAACAAAGTTGCTCAGTGTGCTCAAAATGTGGAACCCAATTATATGTATACGAGGTGATGAAAATGTGGAAACTGGGGATGACTACCTTATGAGAAGAGGTGTTACCCTTAAGGATGTGGTAATAGGGCTGCAAAGTTTGGCTCATAAATTTGTTGAGTTTTGTAATCAAGGTGAGGCACATTCTAAAAAATGGGTGACTCTAGTTCGGGAGATTCGGACTACGTGCCTCAATGTGAACATTAGAGAAGGGCTATTGAGGTTACCATGGTAGATTTTATGAAGCTAAAGCCCCTGTCTTTTACTAGATTGGATGTGAAGGAAGATCCGTAGAGACTTTTGGAAAACATGGAATGTATATGTTTTGTTTTAGGATGCTCCACTTATTAGTCGTTGAATTAGTGGGATTTAGACTAAAAGATGTGGCCCAAATATAGTTTGTATCCCTCAAGAGGAGTAGACCATCTGGTTCAGCCCTAAATGACATGGGAGGAATTTGTCCAAGCTTTTTAAGATCACTTTTTGCTTAAAAGCATGAGAGGCATAAAGGCATAGGAGTTTGAGACATTGGTTCAAACCCCAGACATGATGGTAACAGAGTAGTCCAATTCACTCAACTATCTAGATATGCTCTTGAATTGGTCCTGGCTGAGGAGAAGAAGATCTAAAGATTAGTTAGGGGACTGATTAAACCACTTTTTAGAGCCTTTGCCACTTAGAGATTTGCCTCATACATGGTAATGGTGGATGCGGCTAAATTGATTGAAACTAGGAGAATGAAATCCAGAATGCAAAGAATAGGGGTCGAAGAGCTCGAACACAAGGCCAACAAGGTCAAAGATATTCTAATGCATTTAAGAGTCTAATATGTGTATGCCATTAAAGCCGTGAGAGAACCACTCCTACATGTAGCCCACCAAGGAACAGTGATTCGTTTAGCCCACTTTCTAGACAAGATCAATCTAGTGGAGCATCTAATTTAGGCCCTAAGTAAAGGGTGTTTTATGTAATTAATGTGGGAAAGCACATGTTGGACCATGCTACAGAATAGTTGGGTTATGCTTTGAATGTGGCTAATTTAAACATTTAATGAGAGATTGTCCGAGGCAAAGGCAGTCGACAAGAGCTAACCATGGATATGTTCAGCCAATTGCCACTACCCCACCTAGAACAACACCATCTGCAAGAAATGTCAAAAGTGATAAAGGTAAGGGTGTAGCCTTATCATCTCGGGGTATACTAGCACAACCGGGTAATGAAGGTGGAGCTTAAGCGAGGGTGTTGCTTTAACACTACAAGATGCTCAAACTTCCAATGCAATGGTTACAAGCACACTTTCTATTTGTGGTACAAAAACATTAGTTTTGTTTGATCTTGGATAGACAAATTCCTTTGTGTCACCACATTTTTGTGTCGATGTTGGATAGATTTTGTTGTAATATGGAAAAAACCCTTAATTGTGACTACTCCTTTAGAGGAAATTCAAGCAAAATATACCCATCTCTTTTAGGTTCAAATTATGCTTTAGTTTATGGTATGTGATTTAAATTCGAGGACTATATTTTATAAAGAAGGAATAATGTAACACCCTCGATTTTGATGTGGACTATGTGATAGGAAGCCTATATTATAACACCTAGGCAATTTTTATGAAAAATGATTGATGAATCTTAAAGTTTGAGGTTTAGACTGAATTTGATCATGTGTTTGAAGATAAATATATGAGAATTTTGAGTTATAATAATCGTTTGAGGTATGATTTAAACAAGGAATGATTTAAGGTGTTAAAATTCATATTTTTTAGAAGTTAGAGTGTTGAAAATGTCCATACGAGGGAAAATGTATCTATACATTCTTGGCAAGAAGAACAATACAAGGCAATCTAATAATTTTCTATTGATACATTCAAGAATGTTTCAATATATTTGAATTGGGATGAACATTTATTGATACATTGTCCAAATGTATCGATAGATTCAAAGCATAAGACATTCTGTGGGAAAAGTATCGATAGATTTTAGGTAGAGAGCATTCTGTTTCAAATCCATCGATACATTGCTCCCTCATGTATCGATAGATTTGAGGGGAAATCATGCAAATGTATCGTTACATTCATAAATGTATCGATACATCCCTAGGTATTTACAAAATAAAAAGTGCTTAGGGCATATTTTGCTTGTTTTAAAACAAAAGCAAAACCCTTCCCCTTCTTGACCCACCAAAAACAATAAGCCTGAACTTGATTTTTGGGCTCGATTAAAGCGGATTGGAGCTTGGGAAACCACTCTAGAGGTAAGATTAAGCATTTCTACTTATTACTTTTTTGATTTAATTGGTTTATGGCTTTGAAACCCATTTATTCTAGCTTTGGTGATTTTTCCTTTATTTTGCTGGAGATTTGGAGTTCAGATTTAGGCAACCCAGCATTTAAAGTAAGGATTTAAACTTTTGAACTTAAGATTTGAAACCTACGTTTTATAACTCTGAGTAGTTGGAATAAAGCCTAGTTGAAAAGTTGGAAACTTTAGAAAGCTAAGAAATAATTTTGGTTTTGATTTGTTTAAAGGGAAAATAGAAGCTATTGATGTATTGGTGAGCTAGAGAATGGTTGGAGGCTGGAAAGTTAAGCTTCGTCGTGGGAGTGCCTTCGATTGTCACTGTGAATGGGTTTAATTATGTGAATAAAAGTATGTGATGCTTAACCCATTGTTAATGCGCTGCCATGGTACTTAAATGATGTATGTATGCCTAGATGAATATGCTTAGACTAGTAATCTTTGTGTGTGTGTGTGTGTGTGTGTGTGTGTGTGTGTGTGTGTGTGTGTGTCTATATATATGTTACATGCGATGTGTATGTGTGCCTTAGTGCATGCCACATTATGGCGTATGCTATAGCCTAGACTAGAGGTCTAGTAAATGTGATGAATGTTTAGAAATAGTTTACCTAAGACAATTAACCTCTCGGAGGATTATGAGTATTTGATGCCTAGGAGGATTAAGGACACATAAAATGATATTGAGCTAATTAGTAATTGAAGCTCAATGTGATCTTTGATGTGCATGGCATATATATGTGATATCCAAGGCATGATGGCCTTATTTGTGGATTTGTACTTTGTTCGATGATGACAATTCCAAACATCGAATTGATTTAAGGTTGAATGGAGTTCTATTCCTTGTGAATGTGTTATGTGCTTGTGGAGATGGTGGTAAGCAGGGAAAGTGGTATTAGTCCTGCGTGTGATTCTCGCCTATAGTGATTTGATGACATCCATTGAGTAACTCCGAATGATGACTTTGATTCTCCACTAGTTGCTTCGGCATTGAGTGTGATCTGTTCTTTTCTAGATGTTTTGACTCTGAGTGTGACATGACCCTTCACTTGTTGTTTTGGAATGCGTGTGATTTGATGCTTCACCAGTGGCTTAGCCTTGAATGCAATTTGACTCCGTTAGTTGGCCATTACACGTGATTTGATTATGTCTAGGGAGGACCATTCTATGATTATGATTTGAACTATGAGTGATATGACATAGCCTTGAGTAGGCAAAGGTGAGTTTGAATTTGATACGATGCTTTGGCAACTATGGCGTGCCGATTGAGATTAACTTTATATTGGCAACTAAGGTGTGCCAATGTGTAATTTGTGAGATTTGCGTAATGACCATCAGGGATGAATGATATGCCCATAAAAATTTGGTAACGTTTGTTAAAATACTTTGTTTGCATTGGTAATGCAATATACATGTTTATCGGCACTATTATGTTTGATTTATCTGCATCTCTTCACTGAGTATTAGATGACTCAATCATTTATTGTACCATGTGCAAATAAAAAGGCCACTGGACAGCATGTGGCTAATGTCGTCTTTTAGGCAAACAATTTTGGCATCCAATAAGTCTCCTATTCGAGGGGTCCACTTCCTTGAGTTTGTGAACTTTCGCCTTTGGATTTAAGTTTCCTATCCATATGTACTTGGGATATGTGTAGGCACGATGTTGCCATTTAAATTTGTCTAAGGGTTGTGCGATACGAATCCATTATGCTAGCTGATGTATGGCTTGTTTAAATGTTCAAAAAAAATGTATGAACTAAGTGCCAAGGGGAAACTTATATGTATTTGGATTTAAATTATATTGTGAATATAGTTGATGTGGAAACCCTTGGCTAATTGTGTGTAGTCTGATTTAGTTCGGATTTTTGAGGCTTGCTCGGGTTTTGCGAGTCTTGCTTGCTAGACTCGTACGTCGATCACTGCTCTCTAGTTTGGGTCGGGACATAATGTACTTGATATGGTCTTGAACAAGATTATAAATGGTGAAATTCATAATATACCAAATTTATTCCAACTATATGCATATTTATTCGAGTTTTATTTGATGTGATTTTTTTATCAAATTTTAAAACTAATAATAAAAAAATCTTAAGTAAGAGTAACAATCTATAGATATATATAAAATTAAAACTCTATAATAAAAGATGAACTCATAATTCAAAGTAATTTTTGGATACAAAATAAAATATAAAAACGACATTGGCCATCCACTTTGTGTTATAATCTTCCGCGTAATGTTATTAAAAACCATTTTTTCAAATTAATAAATGCAACAATAATACTGATCACTTTTGCCTTATAAATATGCATGTACTGTAATAAAAAAATATCTTTTCAAATTAATAAACTCAACTACAATATTGATAACTTTGACATATAAATTTTCTTGCGATGTAATAAAAGATAATCTCTTTAAATTAATAAGCTCAACAACTATGTTGTCAATACACCAAAGGTCAAATGCTTAAGGAGTCCATAGAACCCATCAACAGGAAGGTGTTTGTGTGGTCTGTTGGTCCCAAAGAGCATGCTAAAGGGGAGGTAAATAGCACTTTTAGAATGACACGAAAATTCTTTCCAGGAAAGCGCTAATTAAGGGAATTGAAAATGGAAGTTTGAAGATTGCTAGAAGAATGATTTAAGTGCTAAGAGTAAGAAAAAAATAAAAGAAAGTAAACAAAACACAATGATTTATAGTGGTTCGGTCCCTTTAACCTACATTCACTACCATGATCTCCTAATCAAGGATTTTCAAACCAATTCACTAAAATCAATGGAATTCCCAAGCTTCCACCAAGCTTTTACAATGGCTTTTCACAGGCTCAGCCACAACCTTTAATAATGGTTTTTCACGAGATCAACCAAAACCCAAAACTAACTTTTTTAAGGCTGAGTTAGAACTTATAACAACAACCAAGCTAACCCAAGCTTGATCTACCCCTTAGAGTGCCTCACACACTCTAAGTAAACGAGAAATGAAGCAAAAATGAAGTACAAATGATCACTCGACTGATCTGAGATGTTCAAAGTTAAGCTCAAATAATTTTTCAAAGGATAGGAGTGAAATACAAGTGTAAAGAGAAAGCTTTTGGTCTTCTAAGCTCAAAATCACTTTGAATAACTTCCCTATTTGATTTTTGACTGTTAGAGAGGCTTTAAATACTTTCAAAATCACTTCTGGCCATTGGAGACAGAAACTAGTCGTTTCTAGCCGTTATTTTGCCCTTTTGTGCTTAATTTAAAATTTCTGATAATGAGCTTTTAACTAACTAACCATAATTCTTAGTCGATTAAGTCTTCGCTATCTCACAATCAAATTCTCTAACGATGAGCTTTTAGCTGGCTAACTATACTTCTTAGTCGATTTAGTATTCTTTGTCTTGCAATCTGCTTTACTCTGTTAATTGGTTAAGAAAGATTTTGACCGATTAAGAGCTTACTGTTTCTAGAGTAACCAGCTTTACCAACTTTTCTTTGTTTGATTAATTCTTCTCTTAGCTTGGTAACGCTGATCTTCCATTTCCCTTAAACAGCCATGAGATATGTTAATCATCCAAGACTTCTTGAATTGTTTTTCACAAATTTGACTACCTTTATTTTGGATCTTCACTTTTGGATTTTAGTTAACTAACTCCCTTGGTTAACTGACTCAAAGGCTTCTGTTTGTATCCAGCACTTGCTTAATTGATTAAATCTTGTGTTAACTAGTTAAGACCTTTCTATCTGTCCTTAGTAGAGTGCCTAAAATTGCTTTAATCGATTAAGGATTTGTGTTAATCGGTTAAGACTAATATGTCTTCATTAAAGCTCTTTCTTCTTTGCTTGTTTAACCAATTAACCCATCTTGCAACTGAACAAGCATCTTGACTTACTTTCAAATACCAAATATATTAATGAATTTAAGCTTTCTCCTACACACTTAAACAATATAATTGACACCCATGAATGGGAATATTTTGCTATCATCAAAAATATATAGAGTCAACATTCTCTATCTTTTATTTTTGATGATGACAAAACACTCCTAGATTAAGAGTGCAATGTCTATGTTCAATATGAATGCTTCAAATCTTTATGCATAATGAGTTGCTCCCCCTTAGTCAATGCATCTAGTTTTCTTTAAAGATTTGTAATAAAATATTTATAATATCCACAATAGCTAAGCAAGATATATTGAATATCCATTATAACTAGCACATAATATTGAACAAAATCATAACTATGCATTACACACATAAATTAAACATGAAGACCTATTAAACTCTATTTAACTTAGTCTTCCTTCTCTCTTTTTTCTTTTTCATCATTAAACAAGATATTCAAAACTCCCCCTTAATGAGTGCATCTAGATTTTCTTTTAATCTTTAAGTTAGACTTTAATGAACGAGAATCATAAGCACTCATACACTTAAGTCATACAAACTTATACATATAGTTCAATAACTTCAAGAGTCAAGCTTGTGTCTATGTAAGAACAAATGTATGGGAGTTAAATCATTTCAAGAAATTGTCAAGGATTACTCAAATAATATTCAAGCAAATTTGATCATTTTGTCATAATCAAAACTATAATAATTTTAAAGCTAACACGGTCCTCTTAAGAGACACCACCTGCCCTTCAAAGGACAAGGTAAATAGCCCTTGAAAATTGCCACAAGGGAAAGGGCACCTACCTATAATAGGCATGTCGTGTAGGATCCTATAATTTTCACTCATCACTCTCACACTTTCTCCTTCTCTCCTCTCATCTTCTACTTCCCTCTTTTTCTTTCCTCTTAGGAATCCTTGTTGACTTAAACATCAGAAAAGGAATCACAAGAAAACCTTTTATGCCCTTGTTCTTTACAATCCAAACGTTGAGTACTAACCATATCGATCTAGTGCAAATCCAACCCTTCAAAGACATCAATATGTGGCACCGTTTGTGGGAATCAACAGCTATTTATTTCTCTAGTTGAACATAATACTCTACCAACTTGCCTCAAACAATCCACTTTTTTCTGTTCCTTTTAACTGTTTTCCCTTTGCTAAACAACTCATGATAACCCCACTCACCTACTGTTTAGATATACCTTCGTCAGACCTCATTTTGAGAATAGCTTTATCTATTCCTATATGATATCAATCGTATGATGGTTCTAAACCAACCAACCCAACTATATTCTCCAACTCCTTATTTGAGCTTACAATCCCATCTTCAATGCTACTTCCCCACTTTTGGCCACTAGCCTAACCATCTTCAATAGAATTTCCCTTTGCCCAACTCCTCTTTTGCAACAACTTTAATTGTGGTGAATACTCAAATCCATTTACTCATTGTTAGTAGATCAAGACCAATGTAATAAACTCATCCCAATAGCCTACCTCTAGGTATAACATTAACTACTCTACTACCTATACCCCTTATTCATCTACACCAACCTAAATGGCGACAAAAGCCCATTTACAAACTCTACTTCATTCCCTCACAAAGTTTTCCCCATTATGGAATAATACAACCTATAACAAGTCTAAATTTTAACTACCTAACTAATCACATGACAACACTCCTTAAACCAACAAAGCCAAAAAGCCTTACAAAATCCAAACCTACTAGAACAACACAAAAAAGAAATAACCAAACAACTATAAAGTTCATCATCATCACCTAACTGCCCAGAAAAAACTGAGCACCTAAGGGGCGCCTCGTGTTTAAAAGTGAATGATTGCCTAAAGTGGTGCATTATCTAGTTATACTTTGCCATAAGTATTGATATTCCTTTCAAACTACTACAACAAATGGAAATAATGAAAGAATAGATCCATGAGTTAAAAAAAAAAAAAGGAAATTGGAGAGGACTTGGAATGGGTTAACAATGAAATAACCCATTATCCTTAGTTATCCAACAAAAAGAGATACTTCAAGTGACCATGATCCCAAAAGAACGATATGATGGCTCAAATGACCTTTTAGACTACTTGGACTACTTTAAAAACATCATAGACCTACAAGGTTCTTTGAATGACATCAAATACCGAGTATTTCTTATCACCTTTAAAGGGTATGCAAAAGCCTAGTTCTACTCACTTACACCAATTATGAACTTTGATTAGCCAAGGCCTTTATGGAAAACTTCCTTAATAGAAAGAAACAAATCAAAACTTTAGCAGGTTTAAAGAAAATCAAGCAAAAATCAAAGGAAACTCTCAAAATTACATCAAACGATTTAATGTAACAACTTTGAAGGTTCAAGACCTTAACATTAATTGCACATTGGGCAATTTAGGCATTCATGTCAAAACTACAACCTGATCACTTGTGCTACTCCTTGCGTGAAATAAAGCTTGGAGTACTTCACAAATAATTTAAGTGTCTCAAAAGTATATTAAAAGTGAAGAAACGTAAATTGTCAAGCATAAAAATAGCTAGTGGTAGGGGGCACACGTTGAATGAGATAATCAACCATACTTCCAAAAGAATGAATAGTAGAGCTCCAAACAAGCCTTTAACAATAAGATATAAGAGGACAAGTGGTTGAGTAAGGGACATTAAGCCCCTACACATGCAATATCTAATAGCTATACCCCTTAAATCCTAGTAAAACATAAATCAGTGTGCTTTAGTGGTGGACAACAAAATATTTGGTTACTAGCTTTTTATGCAATTACATGGTTGTTGTAGTTGTTTCGCAATGATATAGTGTTTAATGGAAAAGTTTGGGATGTTTTACAATTATTTGATCTTATTAAACTATCTATTGCAGTATAGGTGAAAGATAAATGGGCTAATCTGGTTGATATTGTTAGCCATATCTTTTTGAAATGACAAAATTGATTGAACTGAATATGCTTTAAAAATGAATGGAAGATGTTTTTGGATTTGAAGAAAATAATCAAGAATGTTTTGAAGTTGAAATTTAAAAGAGAGATATCTTGAAATGCTAAAATTTATTGAATATGCTTTGAAAGTGAACAATAATGCTCTTGAACTTAAAGATATACTTCTAAGTTTTCCCAAAGAATTCTTGTTTACAAACTCAAAGTGCCAACCTTAGAATTGAATTCTCAAAAGTAAAGATTTGATTCTTAAATGAACACAAAACAAAATTTATTTCTTTATCATAGGAAAAATCAATTTTGAAAATGGGAGAAGTAAGTTCTTAGTAGACAAATACAGTGAAGAATCAATTCTAAGAAAAGAAGAAGTCAATTCTTAAAGCTACAAGAATTAAGAAGAACCAACACCTTAGAGGGCAAGAATTGATTTTGGAAGAGTAGAATGTATAAGGCAAAGATGCAAGAAGAAAAAATTGATTCTCCATATAGCAGAAGGCAGTTCTGAGTGAAGAATGAATCGAAAAGCACAAGTTTGAAGACACAAAATCAATTCTAAACGAAGAAGATATTGGTTCTTGAAGCACCAAAATCAAAAATCAAAAACTTGGTGAACAAGGTAGAAATGGTATGAATGGATAAGATTGAAGTGTCAAAAGTCATGTTGAAATTCAAATTTTAGCACTAGTTAATAGTGAACAACTAATACCTTGAGGTAGAAGAATCAATTCTCTAAAAGCGCAAAGCTGTCACCTTAGAACCAAGTTATGGAAGAATCGACATCTCAAGAAAGAAGAATTGATTCTCTAGAAACAAAAAGTTCCAAACTTTATGAAGAACTGACATCTCAAAATAGAAAAATCAATTCTTTAAAGATAGAAAGTTCTAGACTTTATGAAGAATCAACAACTTATGATCAAAGAATTGATTCTCCATGAGCAATAGAAATGTGCAAGCTGGCTAGAACATTCGAAAGTTGATTCAAATTTCAATCCAACGAGGCAAGAAATCACAAGGCTTATAACTATCCACTTTAAGGACATTAAAGGAGTGATTTTGAGAGATCTTGAACAATTTTAAAATATTTTGAAGTGCCAAAAAGATGGAAAATAAGCAAATGAGCAAAAAGAAAAAAATGGTATTTTTGAGCAGAGCAGAACCAAAAGATCACACTTTTATCATTCAACTGATATTCTTTAAGCGTAAAAATTTTTTCAATATTCATCTTTCTTGAGAAAGCTCTCATCTTTCTATACTCAAAATCATTATCAACCTTTTTAGAGGTCTTAAACTATAGATTCTTTTTGAATCCACTATTGTATTGGTTATACCTCCACACCAAAAGTAGAAGAGTTTTACCTAATCCTTTAAAAGGTTGTATCTTGTGTCAAGGTTGTGCTTGAACCTGAAAAAATTAGTGTTTTGGTTTAGGTTATGCCTAATCTTGTGAAAAGGCATATTGTGAAGGTTACGCCTGACCTTGCTAAAAGGCATGTTGTAAAGGTTACGCCTGACCTTGTTGAAAAAGCAAGTTGATAATGGATTCGAACTCCTTGCGCTATCAAGGGAGAAGACGTAGGCATTGGAAGGCCAAACCTCTATAAAAATCTGATTAAGTACTCTTTATCTTTCTACATTTTACTTGCTTAGTTCATACTTTATTTTCGCTACTCTATTCCTTACATTTCTGCTGCATTGTCAAAGTTCTCTTAAACAAAGGAAATTTTTAATTCATAACTAATTTGTTAGCTTCAAAATTATTATAGTTTTAATTATGACAAAATAATTAAATTTGCTTGAACATTATTTGAGTAGTCCTTGAAAATTTCTTGAAATGATTTAACTCCCATACATTTGTTCTTGCATAGACACAAGCTTGACTCTTAAAGTTATTGAACTATATTTATAAGCTTGTATGACTTAGGTGTATGAGTGCATATGATTCTCATTCATTAAAGGTTGATTTAAAGATTAAAGGAAAATCTTGATGCACTCATTAAAGAGGAGTTTTGAATATCTTGTTTAATGATGAAAAAGAAAAAGGAGAGAAAGAAGACTAAGTTAAATAGAGTTTAATAGACTTCATGTTTAATTTATATGTGTAATGGTTAGTTTTGGTTTTGTTGAAAATTATGTAAAGAAAACTAGATGCATTGACTAAGGGGGAGCAACTCATAACGCATAAAGATTTGAAGCATTTATATTGAACATAGACATTGCACTCTTAACCCATGAGTGTTTTGTGATCATCAAAAATAAGAGATAGAGAATGTTGACTCTATATGTTTTTTTATGATAGCAAAATATTCTCATTTATTAATGTCTAATTATATTGTTTAAGTGTGCAGGAGAAAGCTTAAATTCACTAATATATTTGGTATTTGAAAGCAAATCAAGATGCTTGTTTAGTTGTAAGATGGGTTAATTGGTTAAACAAGCAAAGAATAAGGAGCCACACTTGATCAACAGAACAGAAGCGCCTTAGTCGAATAATGAAGGGTTAGTCAGCTAAAAATTCAAATTAGATGTTGGCGAGCTCAAGAGCATTGAGAGACAGAACCAACTTAGTCGACCAAGAAGTGGGTTAGTCGACTAAATAGCTACTGCCAAAAATCTGAACTTCAAGACAGAACCAACTTAGTAGACCAAAAAATAAGTTAGTCAACTAAGTGCTCACTGCCAGAAACTGGAAGGAGAAAACAGAGACGACTTAGTCAACTAAGACGTAAGTTAGTCGACTAAAAGCATTCTGTTTGAAAATTTGAATTGAGTAGAAAAAGATAAAATAACGGCCAGAAACAGCTAGTTTCTGTCTCCAACGACCAGAATTGATTTTGCAAGTATTTAAAGTCTTTCCAACAGTTAAAAACAAGAGAGAAAAGTTATCCAAAGTGATTTTGAGCTTAGAAGATCAAAAACCTTCTCTTTACACTTATATTTCACTCCCATCCTTTGAAAAAGTGTTTGAGCTTAACTTTGTACATCTTAGATCAAGTAAGTTGTCACGACCCGGAACTCCCATCAAGCCCGTGACAACCGCCGCGACGTCCCGATAGGCACTCATTACCCCAAATGTCGATCGAAATCCCGCAAGGCTTAGCATCAGTTTCTGCATCTTTCCAGTGAGCGACAGTTATTAAATCTCACATTTGAAAAAAATCATAAGTCATTTCCAAATCAAAAAAATAAAATATTACTTTCTGGCTCACAGGGGCATTTCGTCATTTTTCTTCGAAAATATCGAAACTCGCCAAAAACATGGTGTAAAAGCTAAATATATTCATACATACTTTAAATCAAATAACTGAAGAATAAAATTACTTTTACAGTGACACGTGGGCCCCCAACTGACTAAGAAGATGTAGGGCTACGAACCCTTACTTTCTAGGATGCAACTCCGAGATTAATTCTCGTCTTAATCAACTATCAACAAATTGTCCTGAGCCTGAAAAATGGATAGGAAGAGGGATGAGATTATGATTACATAATCCCAGTGAGTAGACAGACATCATCAAAATAATCTAAAGCCGAGTAATAGGAGACAATTAAAATAATTCATCCCAACCCATATAAATAATTGGATTTCATCCAATTACTCAACATGGCTTATGTACTTTTCAAAAATTTAGCCCTTGCCAAAAATCCATTCTCGGGGATACCTCGCGAAGGCATCTTACCGAGACCGCCAAGGCTGTTTATTGTCACACACACAAACACATTTCACCTCTAACAATACAGCCGTTCCTTGGCGTTGGCTGAGTCCCAGTTTCACGTGGTGGCCAGCGTGAAGTGTACTCAAATCCTACCTCGGGAGTTATCCTACGCGCCTCTCCAATCGAGGTAAGCTCAATAATTGGGAACCGTGCCCCTCTAATTAGGTTGGCCCACGGAACCCCCGTCATTGCAGTACCCACTTATAATCCACCAACCAATAAAATCACAATAGTATGACATGGCTCACTTAACACATTCAAGGCAAATCAAAGCAGTTCGCATATTCTTAAAATCATAAAAATAACCAGTCATACCCATATTTATCATAAGCCATTTAATGTAAAATCATGAATAAATAACACAATCATAGTATAGGTCTCCAATTACTCTATTTTTGAAATCATTATTAAATTTTCAAAAATTTTATAAAATTATTTTATAAAATCCCATTTTCTCATAAAACACAATAATTTTCCAATTAAACCATTTTTCCATAAAATCACACAATTAAATAAATCTACTCTAGATAATTAAGACGATAGTAAGTTTACTCACTGTACTAGGAGTAGATATACTCCTATTCTCGGTCCTCGGGTGTAGTATTTTACCCGTATCAGATAGCTCACCACCTATCCACAATACATGACACAAAAATTTCAATAATTTGTGTCAAATCAATATATATTATTTCAGGCTCTTATCCATGCGTATGCACTAGATAGGGTGTGAAATGTTTGGACAATCGCTTAATCACAGTGTCCGACCTAACTCGCTTATACACGGTATAGATTTCTAAAATCTCCAATTCAACTCCAATTCCATTTTGAGTCATCCCTGAACTGTGAAACTCTTAATTTCAACTTAAAATTCCTATTTGAACTAGTTCGAGGCTTAATCGACTCAATAGTACCATTAGGGGCAATATCATCTTTTAACGATTTCTCGAACTTCCTAAATATACAAACATTCTATCGAACATGTGAATGACATTATAATTATTTTACAAAGCAGGGTTTGACATAAGTGATCAATTGTACTTCATATTTTCTTTATTTTCTATTTACTTAGAGTGTGAGAGACACTCTAAGGGGTTGATGAAGCTTGGGTTAGCTTGGTTGTTGTGATAGGTTCTAACTTAGCCTAGAAAAGTTAGTTGTGGGTTTTGGTTGAGCCCAAGAAAAACCAGTGTTGAAGGTTGTGGTTGAGCCTTTGAAAAACCACTTTGGATTTTGGTTGAGCTCGAGAAAAACCAATTGTAAAGGGTTGTGGCTAAGCCTGGTAAAAGCCATTGTAAAAGCTTGGTGGAAGCTTGAGAATTCCACTGTTTTTAGTGATTTGGTTTGAAAAATCCTTGGTTGAACAATCAAGGTAGTGGATGTAGGTCTTGGACCAAACCACTATAAATTCTTTATGCATTGTCTACTTTGTTTTAGTTTTTTATTCATCTTTAAATTTATTGTTCATCTTGCATTTGTCCCCATTTAAGAGTCAATTCTAGTAAGAGCCAAAAAGTGCTACTCACCCCCCTCTAGCACATTTATTTGGGACCAACATAATTCACCCCCTTCTTTGTTACTTTACTTTAAGCTAATCTTCCTAACAGATACAACAAAGAAAATATTTTGATGTCCTGCAAACGTGACAAATATATAGAATGCGAAAGTGGCAAGGCCGGAAGCAATGTGGGTGGGTTCACCAATAGGTTGGGTAAAATTTAACATTGATGGAGTATCTTATGTGTCACGACCCGGAACCTCCCTCAGGCCCATGACAATCGCCGCGACGTCCCGATTGACACTCATTATCCGGAATGCCAACCGGAACCCCGCAAGGCTTACATATCAGTTTCTTTCCTTTCTTGTGAGCAATCATTGTTAGATATCGAGTCTTTAGAGAATATATACTATTTTAGATCAAAAACAATCAAAATAAAATTTTCGCCACATAGGGGTATTTTGGTCATTTTTTTCTCAAAAATTTCAAAACTGGCTAAAACGTAATATACAAGTACAAAATACATAATTCATATTCAAAATGAGTTTAAAAGTCTAAAATCTTCATTTAAAACGAAATTACGATTATTTGAATAAAATAAGAAAATAAAAGAAATATTAAGGGAAATATTCTATTTTCTTATAAAACAATATTTATAAAGTTATACGTGAATAATTTTTATAGCGTAAAAGCTAAATAAATTTATACATACTGAAATACAGTAAGCCAAAATATTTAATTTAATTTACAATAACCAGAGGGCCCCCGAATAAACAAAAGTAAAGAGGACTGTGAACCTACGGTTTGGAAAATGCAGATCCAATAGTAGTCCTCGATGAGATCAGCTATCTACAGTCTATACTGAACCTGAAATGGGTGGAAAGGAGTTGGGTGAGATTTTGCAATCCCAATGAGTAAACAGACATTATCATAAATATCTAAAGGCGAGTAAAATGGAGGCAAGTTAAACAATAAATTTCAACCCATTTCATAATGTTTTCAATTTATTTCTTAAACCATAAAATATTTGTAATTTACCAAAACAATTGTTAAGGCTTATGTCTTTTATAAAAACAAGGCTCAAGCCAAAACTAATCCTCGGGGATACCTTGGCCGAGGCATCTAACCGAGTCCGCCAAGGGTGTTAAAATATTCACACGTGAAACACATTTTTATTTTTAAAACCAGCCGTCCCTTGGCGTTGGCCGAGTTACACATTCACGTGGGGGTTCGACGTGAAGTGAGCTCTAATACTACCCCAGGAGTTACCCTCCTCGCCTCTACAACCGGAGTAACTATATAACTGGGTTTACCGTGCCCCTCTAATAGGCAGTCCACGGAAACCCGTCACTGCAGTGACTAACCCACCAATTTTAATAAAATTTCGACAGTATAACGTGGCTTTTATTTATTTATCCAGCCTGCATAGTAAAATCAACTTACATAAATATAGCCACATATACTCATTTCTCATAAGCCATTCCTAGTAAAATATATTTTTCAAGTCAGTTTGCAGCCTCCAATTACTCAATTTCATAATCAATACAATATATTTTTATTTATCACATTTATTCCTAAAACATCAAAAATCTCGTTTTCATTTCATAAAATACATAAAGGGCATTTAAAATAAACTCTAGATAATTTACAATAATAATAAGTTTACTCACCGTTTGTACAAACTAAAAGCT
This sequence comes from Theobroma cacao, assembly GCF_053813885.1. NCBI lineage: Eukaryota > Viridiplantae > Streptophyta > Magnoliopsida > Malvales > Malvaceae > Theobroma > Theobroma cacao. Next base: position 33,741,658 of record NC_142647.1, on the reverse strand, counting down.
TTCTAAGCGCCCCGATCACTACTCGTCGGGTACGACTTCTTTGCCTTTTCCGGAAGGCTCTCCTCCTAGACACATTATAAAAATTTACACAATTCATCACATTGATGCTAAATCACTATATAATTAACTTAAATCCTATACTAATGCATGGTATGAAATGCAATAGCCTAAAACGGCTTAAATGCGGTATTAACCTATTTTTGGCACTTTGCCCGATAAATTGCTAACGCGCTCCATTTTAGCTCTAAATCATCCCATTCTCTCTCCAACATTTCTAACCATCAAATATCAGCCAATAACCTTCTAAAAACAACAAAATCAGCTCACTCCCTTCCTTGGAAAATTCGGCCAAAAATGGGACATTAACTCGGTAAATTTTCTACTTTGTTTTTCTATCACGTTTAATCGTTTTTCATCATTTCTCTTCATTTTCCTTAGAATAAAATCAATTCATCATCATTGTACAGCATTGAGCATCCAGCCAAGAGTGGGTATTGTGAAAATTTACTGATTTCTTGCCCAATTTAATTTCTAAACACATTTAACTAACTAAAACTATCAATTTAACTAAAAATCAAAACCTAAAAATTTCAATTTCTCTCTCCTAGAATTTCGTCCAGCCCTTGATATCACTTTTTGATCTCTCTCCTCAAGCATGCTAAATGGAAATAAAGGCATAGGAAAGGTAGAAATCAAGCTAAAATCGAAAAATCTTACCGTTAGACGCGTAAACGGTCGAAAACCGCGAATTTCTCTTTGAATTTTCTTGTTTCTCTTTGGTTTTTCTTTTCTTCTTCCTTTCCTCTCTATTTCCTCTGTTTTTCTTCCTTATGGCCGGCCAGCACCCAAAATTTGGGTTTAAATGGCTGACTTTTCATTAAAATAATATTATTTCATTAAAAAAATGCCATGTGTCACTTTCCCATTGGCCCATTTTTAAAATTTCATCCATTTGTTTCCAAATTTTCACCATACACTTGTCTCATATATTCATAGCTTAGATAAAATTCTCAGACTCATCCAAAGTCTCGGTGGAGTAATTTTTGCAATTTACACTTTTACCCCCGTAAAAGTCAAAAATTACATTTTTGCCCCAAAAATTGAAAAATTGTCCATAGACATATTTTTCATCCCTTATACTCATACCATTCTCCAATTTGTCAAATTTGATCAAAATTCTCTCAAAATCTCAAATTTTGTCCATGGGTGGCAAAATTACGATTTTGCCCCTACACTCCAAAAATCACCAGAACTAAACTTTTTCACTTCCTATCATTCAATTATACTCCAAATAGTTAATCTTGGTCAAAAATTTCACTCCATGACCAAATTATTATCTTAGGTGGCAAAATGACGATTTTGCCCTTGAATATCAAAATTTCTAATTTTACCCCAAATGAACCCTCGAACTCCGAACAATCATTTTTAGTCATTCCTGAACTATAAAATATTAAATTTCATCCTACAATTCCTATTTGAACTAGTTCGAGGTTAAATCAACTCAAGTGTACCGTTAGGTACGATATCGGGTTTCGTCTTTTCTTATGTGCTTTCCTAGCATAATAACATGCTACTCAGTGCATGTATGTCATGACATGTATTTATAGGGTTGGGTTTTACATTATGGGAGTTCAGGAAAAGCTAAAATTGAAGTAATATTAAGGGATCATGAAGCTGTAATTAAAGTTATGTTCTCAAAGTCCATGGGTTTAAGGGATTCTAATTTAGTAGAAGTGTTGGCAATTAAAGAAGCTTTTGTAATTTTTACAAATGCTACGAGGTTTCAAAAATTTAGCTTATGGATTGAAAGTGATTCACAAAATTTAGTAATGTGGACAAATAATCCCAAAACCGCCCCTTAGGGAATGAGAAAATGGTCAGTTTCATATGGAGAATCTTTTGAATGAGATACGATAGTGGAAGGTAACTCATGTTTTATGAGAAGCAAATAGTGATATTGATATGATTTTAAATGAGGGTGTTCAAAAGCTATAGATTTATTGCATGTGTTTGACTAACTTGCATTGTGGTATTAGGTTTAATTCAATGTTTCAAATTGAGTTTAGGATCTGATTACAACACATGTGGAGTTCCAATACATATACTGGTGGAAAGAGGCGTGGGGATAGTGGAACAATCCAGTTGGCTTCACGTGTCTTAAATGGTGAACAATGGCAATATTTGAGTGCCAAATGGGTTCTACAATGTGGTGGATGAATATCTTAATTTGACCTTCAAATTAATTGAATCTAGATTCCAAGATTGAGTGAGATTGGACTATTGTGTTGAATTATAGGAGGACACCACGAACGACTAATTGAATTGTGATAAGTAACAAAGTTTGGATGGCGTGGGATTTTTGAATTCAAATTGAGTAAAAACTGAACTTTAGCATTTCCCTGGACTAGGACTTTAGTTCTTTGAGAATAAATATTTTAGCAAGTTGGGACATAGACAATTAATTGTCTAATTTTGGACAACAAGTACAGCATGCTAGACATTAGTTTGCACAATGTTGATGTATCTAAACATCCCTAAATCTATATTTTTAGTGGATGCAAGGGTCATTATTTTTATATGACACTTTTTTATATAATAAATCAATACGCTAAGTTTAGCTTATGGCTATTAGCAATAATAAAAAGCTTACTTTTCAAAAACAAAAAACATTTAGGTAGTATTGATGCATTGCTAGATGCCAATAATAACTTATAAATATGAACTAATCAATTGGGAATTGATGATGAATGTAAAGGAATTCGATTAATCCAATCTTAGTTCAGCTTGGATTATAGTTTATATTTATCACCAACATGTTAAAAACCTAGTGGGTCACACACATTAAGAATGTCAATTGATAATTTAAAAAGAAGTTACCTAAGTTGGACTTAGTTAAAAGAAGTTATCTACTTGAAGGACTTAATCGAAAAGTTCAATTAGTTTTGAGGTAATTATGCAATCACCATAAAGGTTATGCATAATATTACAAGGTTAATTAATTGCTTATAAATATGAGGCTTATGTGCACTTTGAGGGGCATGACCAACACTACTAAATTACTAGAAATAATTCACAAAACCCTAAAATGCTTATGAGGAAAAATTAGAAAGAGTTCTTATCCTTGAAAATAGCCTTGTGAGTTGCTGATCGTCATTTTTAGACAATTGGTCCTTTTTTTTTCTTGAGTGCGACTCTTGGATTATTGTCCACTACTAAGGTTTAAATAATTTTTGTTTGAAACCATATAGATTGGCTAAGGAGAAGAAACCATGTGGATTGCACCAAGCTTCGAGACTTGGTGTTTTTTCCACCAATTGATGAATTTTGAAGTTCTTAGTTGTGTTTTGATATTTTTTAGTGAAGGAAAACACTAATAGCATGTTTGGTTGGGCCATTCCCCCTTTATTCCCAAGGAATTTTGATTCCTTTGTTTGGTTGAAAAATGATCCAAGGAATAGTCATTCCATAGGAATGACTATTTTTCAAAATCTTTCAAAACCAAGGAATAGCTAATACCACTCTCCCCCATGGTATTAGCTATTCCATAGTTGAGGAATAAATTTAAAAATTGATAAAGACAAAAATACCTCTTACAAGTTTGAAAAATTACAACTTCATTTGTATAAAATATTATTTTTCTCTCTCTCCTCTTTCTCTCACTTGATTCCAACTTTTAATAAAATATTAATATTTTAAAATATTAATATTAAATTATAAATTATTCCTATTTAAAAACAAAATAAATTAAAAATAAATAAACATAATATCACTTAAATTAGATAAACAATATTAATAATTAAATCATCAATTATTAATATTTTAAATAAATTACCAATTATTAATATTTAAAAAATAAAATAAAAAATTAATCATAATAATATTTAAATTAAATAGAATTTTAATATTTAAATTATCTATTATTAATATTTTTTAAAAATAATCAATTATTAATTTTCAAAAACAAAATAAAATAAAATAATTGATCATCATAATATTTAAATTAAATAAAATATTAATATTTTAAAATATAAATTATTAAATTATAAATAAATATTAATATTGAAATTATCAATTATTAATATTTTAAATAAATTATCAATTATTAATATTTTAAAAATAAAATAAAATAAAAATTAATCATAATAATATTTAAATTAAATAAATATTAATATTTAAATTATTAATTATTAATATTTTAATTAAATTCTAGATTCTTAATATTTAAAAAATCTAACAAAAATAAAATGTCATATAAATAATAAAGGGTGTTTTTGTCTTTTTATTTTCTATTCCTTTCTTATTCCAAAATTATTGTTACCAACCAAACACTACAATAAGTCATAATAATTATTCATGTCCTATTCCTTTTGTCATACCAAACTAAGTAATAACTATTTTATTCTATTCCCACCTCATTCTATTCTCACATAATAACTATTCTATTTCATTCCTGTCTATTCCGCCAACCAAACGTACCATAATTACCTTTTCTTTTGCTAACACTAGGCTTTGTAAGCATAAGCAACCCAATTTTCTATTGGATTTAATAATAATTCCCATTCATGTGAATCACCATTTGAGGTTAGATACTAGGCGAGTTTGTGATTTGTTACAATTCGACTTGGTGCAAGAGGATTAAATTATGCAAGAACCTTGTGATTTTGACTCTAAGGCTTTAAGGTATTGTTAGAAATGTTAGCTCAATAAATCAAGTAACAAAAATGTCCTAGAGGGGATGAATTAGACTTTAAAAAATTTTGGAGAATGAAGTATGAACTGCTATAATCGACTATGGTTGTATTTCTCCTTGGTAAAACCTTTTCAAAGACTATTGAAACAAAAATATATTTGACTATGAAGACTTGATAGTCGATCCTAGATGAGAAACTCGTTTTGAAAGCTTGTAAGAAGTGTTCCAAGGAAAACCTTGATGAATATACAAATTTTAATCAAGTCTACTCAATCAAACATAGGCAAATAATCACTTTAAAATACTTCAAATGTTTTTAACTGTAAAATAAATAAAAGCAACTTAAGAAAAGGATTTCCATAAATACATAAGTAATGATGATAGAGAAAGGTTTAGAAAAAGGTAAATTAAGATGTGAAAAATACAAGCTATTTGTGAAATGAGTTTTCTTTTAAATGAAATGTAGCAAAGTAAGGTAATAATGAAATGAAGACACTAGGTAAAAATCAAACCTTTTTCAAAATAAATTTCCTACTTGAGTCAGAAACAAAATAAGTGATTTTCTAAAATAGGTTTTCAATAATAAATAGTGAAGCATGAAAGTAAATCATGACACAAAGAATTTATAGTGGTTCGACTTTCTCAAGTGCCAACATCCACTACCTTGGCCCACCAAGGAATTTCAAGTCCACTTAAGGAAATGTGCTTTTTACAGGCGATAACTCTATTATATAGAGTTATTTTGACATATTTTGGGGGCTTAAGTAGTAGATCTTTGAGATTTTAAGTTCGAATTTTAGTATTTTAGGTGTTTCTCTAGTTTAAGTTTGATTACATGTTGAGCAGTTAATTTAAGTTATTTTAGTTAAATTTTATGTTATTTTGTTTTAAATTACCTTAAGAATAGTTATTGCTGGTTTCTTTTATTGCTTTTGTAAGAAATTTGATGAAAAAGGCTCATTTGATGAAAATCTGTGCAAGTATGGTGATAGCTTTATTTGTATATGTTTTGGTATTTTAACCATAAGAAAATTTTTTTTCTGGTTAGCCAACATATGGAACTATTCCATATCAAATTTGCAAGATTTTTTTATGCAAATTGTTTGGTCAAATTACCCTCAAATCATGACTTTTTATTGCTTCTGGCAATAATGGTGCAATTATAGTTATATGCTTTAAAGAGGCTCTAAATCAGGGCATTTAATTCCCAATTTTTTTTATGGTCAGCTAACATATGGAGCCTTGCCATATTAATTTTTCATAATTTTTGGATGTAGATAAGCTACCTAAAAAATTCAAAAACCGTGACCTATGTTTATTGGACACAGGCACATTTTCAGCTACTTAAGTGGCATTGACAATGCCAAAATCCTAGTGATCAAATCCCTTGATTTTTGAACTTCGAATTTTGGAAATATTTGAACTCTTCCAAAACTTAAAATTTCAGCAAATAAGTACAACTAATTGCACAAATTTAGGCTCCTTTTAAGTTGTCAAAATTTGTCAAAATTGTGGCCTAAAATAGCTACTGGCAGTTGGAGTTTCAGCCATGATTTTGAGGCTATTGCACCACCATTCACCTTTGGCCAGCAATCCCTCTTGGAACTATTCCAAAGTACATTGCTTGCATGATTTTTTTCAGAATTTTTCAAGGCCATTAGATGCCTTTTTAGTACTAAAAATCGAACCACAACAACTGCTGGACAGAATCAAATTTTGCCCCTTAAACTGCACCAAAACATCATGAACTTGAATTTGATTTTGCAAATTTAATTTGTGCATCTTATGCGCTTCTTAATCTAGCCAAATCAAGACACTAAAACTCATATTAGTATATTCAAAATTAAGATTTAAAATTCACTAATTAAATTTGTTCAGAAAATTGAAACAACTCCAAAAAAGATTATTAAAATGTTAAATCCTTACCAACTTGAACCCGAACACCTCATATCAAATATAAACATTGAATCAACAACATGTTGGTCCTGATAATATGTGCTAGAGGGGGGTGAATAGCACAATTTGGCTTTTAATAGTGTTGGAAACTAATTTCCAGAACTTATGAAAATAAAAACAGAGCATAAGATGCACAACAATTTAGAGTGATTCGGTCCAAGACCTACATCCACTACCTTGATTATCCAACCAAGGATTTTCTCACAAATTCACTAAACATTGATGAAATTCACAAACTTTCACCAAGCTTTACAATAGCTTTTCGCAGGCTCAGCCAAAACCTTTTACACTAGTTTTCCATGGGATCAATTAAAACCCAAAGTGATTTTCCAAGGCTCAACCACAACCTTCAACAATCAAGCTATCCCAAGCTTGAACAACCCCTTAGAGTGACTCCCTCACTTTAAGAATACAAGAGAAGTAGTAAAAGAAGGTACCTATGATCACTGGTTGATCTGAGTGGTACAAGATTGAGTGCTAAATACAAATGCAAAGAGTAGGCGTTTAAGTGCAGACAAGTGCAGTGAAGATTTTTTGGTTTTTCAATTTTCTATAGCTCAAATCTCATTCAAGGCTTTTAAAAACTTGTTTCTAATTGTTGGAATACCCTTTTATACTTGAAAATGCAACTCTGATGGCAGTTTGACAGTTTATGGCCGTTGGAAACAGTTGAGGATGAGTTCTAGCCGTTAATCTATCTTGTAGTGCTATGGTTCAAATTACAGACAGAGAGCTCTTAGTTGACTGACTTAGTCGACTAAGTTGGTTCTGTTTCTGGTTGCAGATTCTAGCAAAGAGCAATTAGTCGACTTACTTGGTCGACTAAGTTGGTTCTGTTTCTCAAACTCTTCAGCCCGCCATTCCTCCAATTTGAAACTTGATCAACCAATATTCTTCCTTGTTTCACCAATAAGCTTCCTCCTTGTTAGATAGTTACATCTTGTTATTTTTATTCCTTTTTTTCTTTTAAAATACTCTTTGAGGAGTTAAATGATTAATTTCATATATTAATTTTCCTATACACTCAAGTAAAGATATTAGACAGAAATGAATGGAAATGTTTTTTATCATCAAAAACTAATGGAGCCAACACAACAATGGGACATCGTTTGTATTAAAACAAGCTATGGGAAGCTTTGATACCACTACTGGAATGGCATGAAACTTAGAGATAACAATTATAATTCATAGCAGAAAATGAAAAAAAAATTAAATGTACCATGCCATGCCACCACCCATGGATCATCTTGGTGGTTTTAGTACAAACAAAATTTAAGAGGGATAATCAAAAATATCACCTAGCCAAGTGATGTCATAATCACGATGGCAAATCCTCTTGATTGAGAGAAGATACGGTACTACTCTTGTTTCTACTTAAGCCCATGTACACCACAAAGGGAGGAAGAACCTAAGCCACCCAAGCATTTAGCCTCCAACGGTATCCTCACAATTGCACTTGAACCTTCAGCCAGGTAAGAGCTATTAACTACTCTTTGTGCTATCAGAGTGGACAACAATTGTCCTTTTCTTCACACACACTATAAGCCAGACCACTCTAGAGAAATTCATCACAAGAATTTTCTCTCAAAACCAAAAGGCGGCTAGAGAATTTTTTATTGTTTTTGACAACTAGGTTTTCATAGTCATATATAAAAATAGTTAAAGGTGATATTTATACCTAAGTTAAACAATCCCATAATTGCAACTAAGGGCCCTATATTATAACCCATTATAATATTGGCCCAACACTTAATTAAACCCTTTTAATTTAGCCCTTGGAAATTAAAATCAAATTAATTTCCTTTTGTCATGTTTACAATTAAGGTTCTAATATTATAACTATTTATATTGTTGACCTTACACTTAATTAAACTATTTTAATTGAGTCCTTATAAGTAAAAACCTAGAGTATGATATAAATCCAACTTAAATTACCACACTCCTAATTTAATTCATAATAAAACTTTTGTGTGTGATCCATTAGATTCATAACAAGTTGGTAATAAAATTAACTTGTAATATCGATCAACTAATTCAATTCCATAGACCAAGATTGGCATCCAACAATGCATCATGGCTATCCAATTGTTAGGAGAGTCAAAGGATTCTTTGACAACCTTTTAGTGTACAGTCTATTAGTATAATTCATTCTTTCATCATTTATCCTATAGATGACAAGAGCATGGTACAGTGTCTACTCTTATTGACCTCCATATTTGTTCTTGCAGTTAGATCATTAACTTTATGGAGACTTATGAAACTCTTTTCATAATCTCCAAGTTGCCTTGGCCAAGGACTTCAACAAGCTAATATCAACCAAGAATTGTTAAGATATGTCCCCTAAATCACTTAAGATGACGATTCCTTTCTTGACCACTCATTTGCCTTCACATGCTTCATGCTATACCCAAAAGCATTATGTTTTGGCATCCTTGGTTAAGCACCTGTAGGGATGAAATCAAAGCACAACACTTTACACAAAAGACAACTTGATGGCTTAAGTTTACGGAGTATTTACAGAACTAACACATGAAAAGCATGGCATAAACACTTAAGTGAAATATAAAATGCACTTCTCATGCCGGGTCATGTTCAGTGAACTTGCTCTCCTAAGGAAGCACCTATATTCTAGTCCCAAGTATCTCTATACTTCAACCTATGAGGTAAGTTACTTACTTTCGAAGTAAGAAACATAAAGCATACTAGTCTTTAGGTATCATTGATGTCCAGTCTCAATGATATATCTACCAGGAACATTGAAAGATTATACTTTGATGTATAGGGATCTCATAACTGCAATCCATTGCAGTTCATTTGCAAGGCATATTAATTTCATGGACTTCATCCAATTAGACATATAACCCATTATAATTAACGTCTTATTGATGAAGGAAAACCTCTAATCATTCAACATGAATGATATTGTTGCATGCTTAGAATCAAGCCTTAATCAGTCTCAATTGACTACAGGGCTTATCCCAACAATCAAACCCATAATTGAAAAGTTTTGTGATGTTGTACTTGAGATACCCCATGGACTACCACCAATGTGAGATATTCAACATGCCATCGATTTTATCTCTAATTCTATAATTCCAAACAAGCTTTCTTATTGCATGAGTCTACAAGAGCATAAGGAGTTATAACATCAAATCAAACAACTTTTGGAGAAAGACCTTATTATAGTCAAGTATTGTTTTCTTATTCTTCGATTGGATGAGATGCTTGATCAACTAGTTGGTTCCAAGGTGTTTTCGAAGATCAATTTGAAGATTGGACGTCACCAAATTCAAATATGACCTTGAAATGAGTTGGCAACATCCTTCTAAACACCAGATGAATTATTCAAATGGTTGATGTGGACCATGATAATATGTGGATCCAAACATCTACAAAGAGTATGTCAAGGCCTACTCATCGAAGTTGAGTTTTTTTTTCTTTTTTGACTTAAGGAGAATGATGCAGGAACATCTAGAATTCAATTTTATTTAATTTAGTTTTTTTTAATTTTAGGTGGTTTAGAATTTATTTTCTTTATTTCATTGAGATTGGGATTCTTTCTTATTTTTATTAAGATTTTTAGTATTTTAAGGATTATTATTTAATTAGGCTAGTCATGATCTATTTAGGAATAGAATACCTATTTTATTTAAATCTCATGTTAACCAGTCTTATTGTATTAAACAACTAGAAGTAGAGTTTTATTAAAGCGTGGGCCTATAATACTATAAAGAAGACCCTTAGACTTAGTTATGAGACATCCAAGTTGAGAATTAATAAATAATATTTTCTTAAGTAAGAGTGCTTATTTCTCTAAACTCTTTTCAAAAGAGGAAAAGGTTTTAATATAGTTGGCTTGGCCAACCAAAGTGGAATTTTGGCTATTTTTCACCTTAGTGGGGTTTTTCTAACCTTGCCAAGATTGGTGCTCATCTTAGTGTGGTTTCTAACCTCACCGCGATTGATGTCTTTCACAACATTCAGGTGTTTTCACAATGGCCCTGCATCAATAAGGTAGACATATAAATGTATTGAATAATCATAAGAGGTTTCTCTTGCAAGCTTGAGTTGTATAAAATAAACAATAAAGTGACAAACAAATGAATACAATACATTAAACAGATCACTAAGGAAGTATTGTTATTCATTGCAACACTACTACACTGAGTTCAAGTCAATCGAATTGAGTCGTATATGTGATTGTACCCTTAAAATTTCAATTTAAATAATGTAATCCAAGTGGAAGACTATTAGATTTTCTTGTAACATTAAAGTGTAAATTTACATTATTTATTTTTGTATTTTATCAAAATTAGACTAAGTTAATTTGATTGTGATAAAGAGATAATATTATAGTCCATAATATGATATAATAACTCCAACATTATATATGGGTTTAAGGGTGTAGGGCTATATAGAAAATCTTAAATCTTATAATAGATAGGATTAAGGATTCAATATATAAATTAAGACTAGATCTCTTTTTGTGTTTATAAAAAACATTTAAAATCTCACTTATTAGAGAGTTATAAAATAGGGAGGAGAAAAATCTTAATGTGTTGAATTTAATCAATAAATATTTGTTGTTAAATTACGAATAAAAAATCAAGATTGCTTTTAGTATAGTAAATCTTAAATTAATAAAATTATTATATATAAAATTTAGGGTAAAATACATTTACCCCTTGAAGTTTGATCATAATTCACTTTGAATCCATTAATATTGAAATGAGACACTCCACCTCAAATCCTTGAACAATATTAACAAATTTTATAAATTAACTAAATGCCCGTTTGGCCTGGTTTATTTTAGATTATTTACTGCTTAAAAGCAAAATCTGGGTCAAATAGGATTTCGTGAAAAGTTCTTTAAAAAAACTAGCTTTTTTAAAGAATAAAATCTAAAAAAAAACTTAAAAAAAAAGCTCTAATTAGGAGCTTTCTCTTTTTTAAAAAAAAAAAAAAGCATGCCAGCTTATTAGAAGAGCTATTTTTTCCTAAAAAGATCATCTCTCAAAAAATACTCCCTCTCTCTCCCTATCAATCTCCCTCTCCTTTCTTCCTTTTTGCAAATCATCATTTTAGTTTTTTTGTTCTTACAAAAATTAAGAAAAAAAAATCTAAAATTCAAAATTGCATTCAGGTATTATTTTTTTCTTTTCTTTCTATTTTGTTTTTTGTTTTATTTTTTTTTTTACTTTGAAAATTCTTTTGATTAGTTGATATTTCTCAGTTTATTATTTGATATGACAATTATATGATGTTTATTTATTCTTAACTTCTTTATGATGTATATAATATTTGATGATTATGATTGAAATAATTAATCAAATAGGTCAATGGTTGTGAGATAAATTAAATAAAAATTGAGATAATATTTGTTGATTATGGTTGTTAAGATAATATTGTTTATGGAGGTGAATTTTGTTAGTAAGGACATCAATAGCTAAAAGTGATTTTCCTAAATTATCACTCCCACTTTATACTTCTCTTCTTCTTTTTTTGGATTCTCCTCTATTGTTAGGGTTAACCTCTATTCTTAGGGTTAAAGGTTCTAATAGCCGACTCCCTACTTTCTTTCATCTCTTTTTTTATGATTTATTATTAATTATAAACTTTATGTTATATAAATTTTTTTATATTTTCAAAAATTTATTTTAAATAGATAAAAAAATAAAGTTAATTTTTTTTATTTTGAACAAAGAAATTAGTGGTTAATAAAAAATTATTTATTAAATACCTTTTATGGTAATTTTAATTAAAATTAGAGTTTATTTAAGTTGTTTTACCAAATATTTTATTTATAAAACAGAGTTTATAAAAAGTAAATTTATCAAACAATTTTAACTTAATTTTAAAAATTATTATTTTTTATAAGAGTTTTATAATAACTTTTAAATTAAAAAAAAATCAGACCAAATATGCTCTAAAATAAATTTTATAAAATAATTAAAATACCCCTCAAATAAAAAACTTCCAAAAAATAAAAAGAAAAAACCTCTTATACCTCCCACCAAAACTTCGGCTCCTTTTTTCCTCTATTCCTTCTCTTCTTCAATCTCTTTGCTGCTGAGTCAGTCATGGTGTTGGTGTCCTGTGCGTCACTCTGCTCTCTATCTTTGTTTCTTCTGTAAAATAATTTTTATGTTTATTTATATATTTATTTAATATATAGTGTTAAATATATATATATATATATTTTGTTGTGGGTGTGAGAGAAAAACATAAATAGCGTTTGTTCCTCTCCAACCCAGCTTTAATGGCGTGAGAGGGTACAAAGGGAAAGTGCATATATCTTTCTATGGTTCTCAAAGTAACTTTACCTGATCCCTTCAATTGACATCAATGAAATGAAATTTGGCAAATAAAAGTTTTCTTTTGTTTGATTTCCATCGTCACTCAAAGAGAACCAACCCCTCTTTTTTCCATTTTTCAAAATCTGAACAAAAACAGAAATGATGAAAAAGGGTAATCTCTTCTGGGTATTTGATATTAAAGTCTCTTTCAATTCGTATATGATGTGGGAATTCTGATTGTTTCTTTGGGTATTTGTCTATTTTGTTTTTCCTTTTGTTGGAAGCACCAACACTGATTGGCTGTGATGATTAGTTTCCTTCTTTTGAATGCTTCTGTTTGCCCAGTTACATTTTTGTTCTTGCTGAGTTTGGAGGTTGAGTTTATGCTGCTACAGGTACAACAAATAAGACTGATCCAGTGCATTTTCACTCAATGAAATTAAGCTTTTGCTTTTCAAAAACTTTTAGAAAATACGAAGAAGAAGGCCCTCGAAGCCGAAAGTTGCTCAGCTTCTCAAAATTAGAAAGTTCTTTAAGTCCTGATTATTGCTGTGCAGCACCACACAATATTTTGCAAATTAAGTTTTTATTAGTTCTTTATAAATCTATATTTAATGTACTGAAAGCATATAGTATATCATAAGTATTTGAAACTAATATTAAAAGTTTTTTTAAAAATACATATATAAGTTAAAATTAAGTATTTTTAAAAAATATATAAATAATAATTATTTTCTCTCTCCAACGTTTTCTTGTTCTCTTCTTCTTTTATCTCTTCAACTCCATCATTTTCATTCCTTTTTTTTTTTTCTTCTTTCCCCATTAAGAGCAAATTTAGTAAAATTATGCAACTTCAAGAGTTAAAGATTTTAAGAAAATTTTTACTTGTTGGTTTTAGTGATATATTTTTTAAGTGATTTTTATATTGAATTTAGTGTTACAATGTGATAAAAAAATTAATTTTTATTTGATTAGAGTTTATTTTTAATACATTAACAAAATCTTGAAGAGTATACATTTTTGTCACTTTTCCCACTAAAGTTTAGCATTAAATCTTGTTCAAAGAACTTTTTGGCAATTAAATTGACAACCAAATTTTGTTGCAAGTATAAGTATAGTTTTCTTTGTATGCTATTCAGTTTAACTCAACTTATGCGATTCCTATTTATATTTCCTATGATTTAACTTTGATTGCTGCATTTTAACTTAATTTATCAATTTATGTCTTGCTGTCTTTCGACTCTTGTGTGGAAAATTAGAAACCATTGGCAATCAAAGTCCCAAATGGAAGCTAGAATCAGACTTTCCTAACCCATGTCCATTACGTCGAGCTAAGACTTTCCTAAGCCTTTTCACTATTGAAGTTAACAGAATAATTTTGTCAAAATGATGGAGTTAGAGAGAGAAGAAATATTATTTATATATTTTTAAAATATATATATATATTTAATTTTATTTTAAATGTATTTTTTTAAAAAATTAATATTTAATTTTAAATCATTAATAAAGGTGATATGTTTTATAAGTCTGACAATATATAAAAATTATATAATGTCAATACATCAAATATAAATATTAAAAATATTGTACCTTAAAATTTAAAAATACCAAGCATTAAAGAAAACATAACTAATTTGAAGCTGCAGAAAAATTTCAAGGCAAACCCGGGCCAAAGCCCAAAGTTCAAAAGTATCAAAATTTGCTGGTGCTAGCACAAATTAGAAAGGCAACTCCAGTCGACGCACTACTTTTGTCCACACACGTGCGCAAAGAGATGAGCCAGCTCCGGTCCGTCCTTGAAGTAGGGAGACGAAAGAAGAGAGCGCTGAATTGCAGTGTAGGGGCAGCGGAGAATGACAATGAGAGAGTTGGGTTGCTTACTGAAGCGCTGCTCCAACCTGAAACATGTTGAGCAGGCACATGGATTCATGGTACGGACAGCCCTTGATCACGACGAGATTCTCCTCAGCCAATTTATCGAGGCATGCTCTTCTCTGGGCTTCTCCGGCTACGCGTACTCTGTGTTTGCCTTCAATTCACAGCCTCGCATATATGTGTTCAACACCATGATCAAAGCACTGACACTCTCTCACTCTGCCTTTGAGGCTCTCCACGTTTACAAAAGCATTGCCCGGGCCAAGTTGCGACCCGACAGTTACTCCTTCCCGTTTGCGTTGAAGGCGGTTGTCGACCTGCAGGCCCTTCGTTTTGGAACTCAGATTCACTCTCAAACCGTATGCGCTGGACTCAACGCCAATATCTACGTGGCTACGGCTCTCATTCAAATGTATTCCTCGTGTGCCTGCGTTTCGGATGCTCGCAAGCTGTTCGACCAACTCACCTCCGTCTCTACATCTATACAAGACGTTGCCCTTTGGAGTGCCACGATTGCTGGGTATGCCAAGGTTGGCAACCCGGATGCTGCCTGGGATTTGTTTGAGCGCATGCCTCAAACCCAAACAAATGCAGAAGCAGTAATGGTTTGTTGGACAACTGTGATTGCGGGCTATGCTCAAATGGACCGCCCCAACGAGGCCATCGCTGTGTTTCGCAGAATGCAGTTGGAGAATGTGAAGCCTGACGAGATTGCTATGTTGGCTGTGCTTACTGCTTGTGCCCATTTAGGTGCCATTCAGTTCCTATTGGGGGAGTGCATTCACGGCTACATTCATAAGCATGGATTCAATCAAATGATTCCCCTCAAAAATGCACTTATTGAAATGTATGCCAAGTCAGGCGATATTTGCAAGGCGTTGCAAGTATTTGAGAACTTGAACCATAAGACTGTAATAACTTGGACAACCATCATATCTGCGCTGGCATTTCACGGGCTTGGAACATTAGCTCTCCAAATGTTCTCTCGGATGGAAAGGGCTCAAGTCCAACCCAATGATATCACTTTCATTGCCGTCCTCTCTGCTTGTACTCATGTTGGATTGGTTGATTTGGGTGGCTGCTTTTTCAATACTATGAGTTCCAGGTATGGGATTCAACCCAAGATTCAGCACTATGGTTGCATGATCGATTTACTTGGGCGAGCAGGTTACCTAAGAGAAGCGCTGGAACTAGTTAGTCGGATGCCCTTTAAGCCAAATGCAGCTATATGGGGGTCACTTCTTGCTGCCTCTAATATTCATGCTAATGCTGAGCTGGGAGAGTTAGCTTTGCTGCATTTGGTAGAGTTGGAGCCTTGGAATAGTGGAAACTATGCACTTTTATCCAATATATATGCTTCAGGTGGCAGGTGGGATAAGTCTGTAATAACAAGGAAGATGATGAGGGACCAAGGTGTTCCAAAGATGCCGGGTAGGAGTTTCATTCAGGTGAGTAATAGAGCTCACGAATTCATTGCAGGAGACGTATCACACCCTCAGTATGATAGGATACATGGAATCCTATTCAACTTGAACGAGCAGTTGAAAATTGTTCATCATTTGCTTAGCGAATTTGATGAGCTTCTTGATTTTGATGGCTGATGGGATAAATAATTACTACTTAATCATGACTCTGGTGTTGGACCAGCTTTAATGGAACGAGCAGCATTTCCACATAAGTGATTGCAGTTCCCTTTAATGTGATCCGTCTTCTCAATTCAGAACAGTAACAGGTCAGCTAAAAAGAAGTCCATGCCTTGTTCTCTGCATGGTTGTACTTGAAGTATAGACACATCATGCCTGTCAATGGACATTGGTTGCATTGAAATCTATGTGCCAGCTCATCAATAGCAGGTACGTGTTTCCAAAGTCCCCTCTATTTAGCTGCTCGCAGTCGTAGCTTTTTCCACACATATTAACTTTCTCTTCTTTCACTTCCCCATACTGCTTCCCACTTGTCAAGTTTCACAAATCCTGTTCTCCTTCCACGCATAACAACAAGTTTATGCCAAGCTTTTAGTGGGGGAAACAAAAAAGAATAAGAAGGGTGAACAGGCAGATCCATTGGTAGCTTTGACTTCCTGGAGTTTGTAATGTTATGTGTTTACGCATAAAAGTCTCTTAAAATTGTAATATAGCGAAGAAGTAACAAGAAAGGGGAAAAAAGAAAAAAAAAACTAAAAACAAAAAAGAAGAAAGAAAAAGGGCTTCTAACAGCATTTAGTGAAAGATTTGACCATATTTCTCCAAGGCATCTTATGAAGGAAGTAATTCTATAAAGTTTATGGTGAAAACTTTTAGATGCTTGGACTGACCCCGCTGACTTAAACTGATTTCCAATAGATTGGTTGGTTCCTAGTGGAGACAAACGCTTAACAATTTTTTTTTTTCCACTTGGGGATGGGGATTCATACTCTAATGACAAAATTATTGCAGTGAATTGCATTATGATTGACAAAGCTATCAAAGTGATCAGAAAACTTTTAAACTTATGGATGGGATTTCAATGAGACATTTCGTAGTAAATTGTAATTACTGTGATGTATTATATCATTTGTTTATGCTTTCAGTTTCTATTTATGTCATGAGAAGACATGAGAGAGAGCAGTTAAGAAATGAAATGCAAATCATGTAAACAAGATAATATCTGCCATTTTTTTTATCGTATACAAACATCTAAATGAGCCCAATGAATACCTATATATATGAATTTAATTTATAAATACATATTTACAGCAACCACATAGCCTTTTCAGCCTACTAAGTGCACATCCAGAACTGTCACTTTTCGTTTCATTGCAGCAGAGTTCTAGCTAAAGAGTTTGAAACAGACATTGTTTAGGACATTTGAGATGAAGTGAGAACAATCTCATTGCACCTCCATATTGCACAGATATGAATAGATGCTGCATTGTCCTATTGGGGTTAAAACCTTAGCAGATGCAAGAGCAGGATTGGAACATTTAGGTTATGTGCAAACATTCAATCTTAATGATTGCTCAACCTCCAACTTTAATGTGAATTAAGTAGAAATTCCTTAATGTCATTCTGTCATGTACTGCAGCTGCTTCAGAGCACTAGACCATAGAAGAAGTCATGATCGAATCCTAAGTCGAGGAATCCCAATCCTAGAAGAGCACTGGCCCATGAAATCTGAACTTTCTGTTTAAGGATATAACATGCTCCTAGAAGAAGACATTAGAAATAATTTATAAAGCTGTAGATTAAGACTCCTGAAATCACATGCTCCTAGAAGGTGAATGCTACCTGTTGAGAATGAGCATAGTTATAGAATGGAGTCATGTTTGGTTTAGGCCTAAAACTTACCTTTGTTCTGTGTGATTTCTTGTGATTCTATGAGTGGCATCTTGAGATCTTTTTGTTTTATGTCATCCATAGATAATGCTCTTTGAGATTTCAGTCTGCACAGGTTTTGTCTAATCTCTTTTTGTGAGGATTGAGATAAGGCAGACACGTCCTCATTTCCACCAACTTCTGTAGCCATTTTGCTGGGTGCTTTTTCATGGTACCATTCCAGCTCTGATGCTAGGGCCGAAACATCAAAAATTTCTTGTGAGTTGCTTATCCAATTGTCCATGTCCGGTGGAGAAAACTGGTACCTGCTGTTCTTTAGCATGGAACTGTCTGAAGATTGTGCTGTGTCATTTATTGCCTGCACCATGGGTGTTGCATAGAATTCATTTTCATTATCAAATTGTTCTAATCCATCGCAGCAAAAATCAGGTGGAGAAAGACTGCCACCTTGGTTGTCCTCTATCAATAAGCCATCTAGTGAGTCTTGTGGGTGTTCTGTTGTCTGGCCTCTTGTTGCATGAGGTGGAGAAATGAAATTAGATATTGATTCCTCAACAAATAAATCCTTTAACGTTGGTGGTTTGTCTACCACCCTTTCAGAAACAGACCTTCCAGCTACCTCTAAAGTAGCCCGCTTCTCCTTTTTGCTGTGAATCCTTTGCGTTGCAAAGTCATATGTAGACACCTTCTCATTCCATAACATCTCTGTCTTTTTCTGTCCATTTGACCTTTGTTTCTTCTCTGAGATAGGAATGTCTAAAACCCAGTCATTCCTTGGAGCATAACCACTAATACTAGGTTCACTTTTACGTAAGTCAAGCCATTGATCAACCTTCAAAATTTTTGTGGAGCAACATTTGTTTGATTTTCTACTCCCATTTTTCTCAAGGTGACCAACCTGGGCCGTCATTTGATGATTGGATGTTACTTGTGATATATTCTGCTCTGGGAATACAACCATTTTTATATCAAACTCAGATGTGTCTTGGCTGTATTCTGTGTCATTATCTATACTAGCTTTCATGTTCAATTCCACTGCACATGTAGATCTTGAAATGCTGCGGTCAGAGTTGCATTCTGAATTATTCTTCACTGGGAAAGTCACTGACTCAGCTCGCTGAGATGATTGTCTTCTCCTTCTTGAATGAACTGGATCTCTCCCAACTGATGTTTGATGCTCCTTCCCAGATTTTCGTCTGCTGCAAATAGTTGATCTCATAAATCTAGGCAGTTGTGATGGGAGAGCTGTTATGACATTTCCAATCCTGTTCTTCGTAAAGTCAAGGTCAGGAGGAGGCTCTTCGGTAGATAATTGAGAAAGCTGCACTTGCTCTTCCAAAGATAGACCCGTCCTTGTCAGACCTTCTAATTTGTCTTTTAACCTTTTTATCTTTCTTCTCATATGTTGGCGTTCATCTTCAATCTTTTCAATCTTCTGCTGCAGATTTTTCATAACAGCTTCCTTGTGGCTTCTTACCTCCTGATATTTTATGGTTCATCCAAGTGATCACCGTAAGTTCATAAGAGCAATTTATTATGACATATAAGAGTTTTCTACATCAAATGATGGGATGAGGTGCTGAGATGGCAATCATTGCATACCAGCCAGGTAATGACCGTTAATAACTAAGAGTGTTGATGTACAACATTAATTATTCATTTCTTCCAAGTGAATGGATTTTGACGCAGCAGGATCATTGCTGATATTTTAATGGAATCTTATATTTCTTTCCCACAAGTGTATCTTAAAAAAAGAAATGACTAGTCTAATGCAGCTTCTTCAAATCCATACCATGACTAGAGATCTGTGAGATCACTTTGTTTTCATTTTTTCTCTCCCTCACTTTTTCCTTACTTGTTTTCCAATTCTGTTCTATCAATTTGCATGCATAATATTTATTGGCATTAATCTTCTCATTTTGATCTAGAATTTACTAAAGCATTATGCTATATCTACACAGCACAGTATTGGGGCTCGTTAACATGTTAATTGTACATCATCAAACGTTGTACTTGTACCATTAAAAGGCACATTTGGCCATGCAATGCAGCATGGTGGGTCCAGTGCTGTTTAGGGGTGCAGCACGGTGGGAAGGGGCTCCCACAGTGCTGCATTGCGTGGCCAAATGGGCTCCAACTTGTGAAGTTAGATAAGTATACAAAACCAGGCAGGATAACTTACATTGGACTCCTCATGCCCCAAATGAACACTTTTCACCCTTGTTGCAAAATTTAATGAACATATTGTTTCACATAGATCTTCTTCTTTGGGACTGACATGTACAAGCATCAGTGTTTTTGAATCTTCACCTAAAGATGATAAGATAAATAGAAAATTTTGAAAAAGCAAATAATATCTAATATAGGATTAGCAAATACAAAAATAGACAAATCCTCATGCACCTTTCATGCTTGAATAAAAGTGAACTAATTTGAGGACAAGAAAATGCAAAAATCGTCACATGCATAACTCCAACAAAATGCAAAAATCCTCACAGTGGACCGAGATCAGAGTTATATTTTAGCCCTAGAACTCAGGTACTTCGTAGGTAAAACAATTAGAAAAGTGGAAACTGGCATTCAGTAAAGAATCAGTTACCTAAGGAATCTTTAAGAACCCGTGTCAGCTTGCTGTTCCTGTCAAAAGTATAGTTAAGAAAAAAAGCTGGTGATTCAGGGATAAATCTATGATTCACAAGATCAGGTTGAATCATTCTTAGCGAACTCCAGTTATATTTTGATTCAGGCTTACCTATATGGTATGTGGTTCTTGTTCCTTTGAAGAGCATTTATTACATCTCCAAGAGCAGAAAGAGACAAATTAATGGCTTTTCCTTCATCAAGTCTTCTACCCCATGCCTTCGTCTTCATCACACGCTCACTTCCTCCAAGGTCAACTAACCAAATTTTATTTGTTTCTCGTCGCCTCTCAGGAGCATTGAAGCAAGTAATTGAGATGCGAATCATGCTAAGAGGAGCAACAAACACAACGTACTTAGAGCAGGAAAAATGATAGTATTTCTATTCACTATGCAGTTTCCAGAATTAGAATCAGAAATCAAAAGCAGTTTGCCTGCCAGGAATGTATCTCAAGCTCAGCTCTGCTCTCAGGGCCTCTAGAGAGTAGAACTGAGTTGAATAATCCGAGCTCTAAATATTCCTTTAAAATTCTGGTTGGAAAAAACTGGTTACCAGTGGGATCTGCTTGAAGTTGCGTTTGAATTTGTGGAGGCAGTTGATCTGAGTCGGCATCCTAATCTATACAGCTTTAAAGCTTGGTTGAAGTCGCTTACTTGGATGGTAACTAGGTTCTCAATTTCGATTGCTCCCTTGGGATCTGATTGAATTGAAAGGCTGCAGACAGGCATCACAGTATCGAATCAGCAGGCATTTGCAGCAAGGCACTCAACAAACTGTATTGCATACTCACCACGGTGGCAGAGGATCTGTTGGCCTCATAGGCTGTGGTACAAGTAAGTCTTTGAGATTTCCTAAATAAATCTCAAGCATACTGAAAGTTGCGAGAAAAGTATGGTTACTCTCCGCGGTTTGCTTGAACAAAGCCTCAATCGTGCGGGGCACAATTCCAGGGGAATCTGAAGTACCTTCCTGTATGTTTGTGTCAAGAATTAGCACATTTCAATTGTTGATGAGATCAAATCTGTTTATAATCATACCAAGGAAACCAAGCAGTGACCACAGTTTCATCAGAGTTGGAAAGATATTTACTACTAGTTTATGTTATAACGCTATCAGTATAAAGATAGTAGACTGTGGTCACCATTGTGAAGGTTTTTCCAGTTCCCGTTTGACCATATGCAAAAATGCATGCGTTGTAACCGTCAACGACGGATTTGATGACCGGTTCAACCTCTGAAAAAACTTCATCTGAAATTTTAAAGACATTTATGCAATCCATTATGAGTATGTAGTAAAATATTAAGAAATGAAATCAAGGAAGGGGAAGACTTGGATGGTACCTTGCGAGGAACCTGGGTGGAACACTTTGTCAAAGGTGTATCTTTTACTTTTGTTATCAGCAAGTTTTAGAAGGAGGCTACCTGTATCCAAAGCTACGACAGGTCCTAAACGTTCTATATGTTCCCCCAACGTGAAGGGCCTCACACGGCAAAAAACACGAATGTTCCCTGCAATATGACCGCATAACTATGATGAGCACACCCCTCTACCACGCTTTAATTTTCTTCAATCATCATATTCAATTACGGGTGCAACAGGTTCTTGTTCAATGGCCATCCTTACATAACTGAACTCGAGAATATAAAATGACTAACCTTTCAAGTCCAACAAATCATTCAAGACCTGCCTCCTCTGTATGTTCAATTGGTTTATGCAGTCGGTTAAGGCAGCAAGTTCTTCTGTTAACGTGAACACCAAAAACAGAGGGAGGGGTACACGCAGGGATTAGAACTAATGAGAGATTGATTAAAGCAAGCAAGCACATAGACTAAACATACACATCTATACCGGATAAGATTTTTAAGAATGGATTGGGGTTGGCGTACCTTTTATCTTGGAGCTATCGGTCGCAGATTCCTCACACTTGTTGCCAATTGATCCTTCATGTGGTATATTCTTTATTATATCACAAACTGACTTGACCCAAGTAGAATTTAAACGGGACTTGAATCCCAGCAGGGAATGAATTGTTTCGGCTAGGTTGTGAACAGATTTCTTTGAATTCATGGCCTTCTAGTTTACCAAAATCCTGCAAACTGCAATTTCGTAGTATCCAGCTCGTCACTCAATGACACAAATCAATTCAGTTGTACTTATAAGCTTTGAGGTTTCTAAAATTGAATTGGCACAACAAAAAGGTTTGAGCCTTGGAGGTGGGAATGGTAGGAGGAAACAAAATGAAGTGCAAAGAGCAAAGAGAGTAGGATACAAGGGACGAGGTTTGAGGGAAGCCCCCGATTTTGCCTTTTGTTCTTTGTAGAACAATCCATCATATACAGATTAACTAATGAAAATTAACATTCCGTTACAATGCTTACATAACATTTAGCTTCAATCTTAATTAAGCAAGATATTGCTTGTTTTAACTGTTAACATGTGAACAAGTTCATCTAATATATACATAGAGAAGATACGGCTAATTAAGTCTATTTTGTGATACAATTAACTAATGAGTTATATGACAAGATGGATGGGAGGCCTAATGTAAACGTAGCTTTGGTTTGGAGTAATGAAAGGTGAGAGAAAAATGAATACCATGAATCTGGTCGGAGGCTTCAGCACCATTCCGAAGCTCCTCGAGGGTTAAACTACTGGGATCTCGGAGCAAGTCATCCTAAAACCAAGACAAACTCAGGTTCTACTCTGGGGCTGTCCCCCATTGTGGGATTTGTGGCAGTTGAAATTTCTCTATGCAAAGTGAATGAATGGCACTAGAATGAAGCCAGGAGCCACCCAGAGAAAAAAGCCTACTACCGACTGCAAAACCCCTCCTTTTACCTAATAATTTCTCTAAAAACTGAAGGCTAGGCCATGTGAATGCATGAAATGGAACTACAATTCCTTCATATATTATACTAGGACAGAGTAACCAGTATTTGAGTACAGCTTCTTGACAAAGGACCTACCTTCATCTGCATGAGCATATGCCAAGGGCCCCATAAATATAATAGTTTGCAGAATGATTCAGGGTTGCGCGTTAACTAATAATTTTATTTCAATTCAATGGGTTAGAGTAAAAGGCTGTTCAAGTAGAGTCATAGTGTGCATAGATGGGGCTAATCTTAGCTACCGCTGATGACCTGACTCGCCGTTCACCAACCGTGACAGTTCGTCAGTTGTCAAATTCTGTATGGTCCAAATCTTTGATTGGGGTCCTGCCGTCCTGTCTTGAATGGATGATATATAAAAAATTTATGTGTGCGGACTACGCCAGCATAGACCAATGGATGAACCAGGGAAAATTCTGTTCCAACTTACGATAATGACTCAAACATCAAGAAATTAAAAAAATTATTGAGATTCACTAAAATCGAAGCCACCTCCATTAACAATTTGTGTTGTACTATGAACATTTGGGGAATGAACATATTAGATTTTCTCGATGTCCAAATAACCCAACCGCTCACAATAGCCATTGGATGGCATAATAATAATTTATAATTCCAAAATTAGTGAACTGACAATCTGGATAGATTAACCATTTCTATCTAGGTGAGGCAACCTGGGTGCTTCGGGGCTTGGGTTTATATTAGGACCAGGTATCGTAACCTGGGTGCTTCGGGGCTTGGGTTTATATTAGGACCAGGTATCGTAACCTGGGTGCTTCGGGGTTTGGATTTATATAGGACCAGGTATGATTGTAATATATATATATTGGTACATGTGATCTTAGGTTAAAAAATAAGACAATTTTGTTATCTTCTTATAAATCTCATTTCAAATCATCTTATAATTCAAATTCAGGGCTTTTAAATTGAAATCTAAGTTCTAAAACTTGTCACTTTGGAAATGTATACATTATGCTCAAATTACTTTATTTAAGCTCCACAAGTAGAGTTAATTGGTTGTTATAGTCTATTAATGATTAATTAATTTATTAATTTTCATAAAAAATTTTAATGAGCCATGCATCAACTCTAATTGCTCTTGTGGAGTTTAAAAGTTTTGCTGTAAGTATAAGATGATATACTTGCAATGCATGCATACGTACCCTTGATATATATCTTTTAAATTGAAAGTATGAGCTCGTACTAAGTAGTATTAAAAGTTATTAAAATTTTCACTAATTTGAAATCTTCTATGAGAGATATCAAAGTCAAAAAAACCTCTAACCAAAATAGATTTTTTTCCTCCACAAGTGAAAGAGCTAGTACAACGAGATATGGTACATGTTGAAGGTGTCCAAGCAATAAGTTATTATTTTAAGGTTAAGGACCAAGCCTAGTCAATTCTATATAAATAATAACAAACAAAGAAATAATTATTTTATTTGTAAATCTCAAAATAGATTTAAAAATAGGAAATTATATCAAACTTTTTGTAAGCGTGAGTGGGGCCTAAACGAAGGTTGGACTTGCCAAAGCATTAGGTCCAAGGCCCTTTTCGTTTTACCTTTGAGCATTGTTCGGCATGGGCACCTGGTAAAACTAATCGTCTGAATTCTTCTACGTGGTGGTGGAATGTTAGTTTTGTAATGGCCTTGAGTTCCGATTCGCATTGGATATTATTAATCGACATTAGGCACTAGAATCACTCTAAGTGGCCTAATTTATTAATTGTGTTCGTTACTAAAGCCCCACTCAAGTACTTTTTACATATCAAAAGTTGGAAACTTCATTATTATTATTATTATTATTATTTATACGTGGTTTATGACCTTTAGAAGCAATGAAATGGTTTATGCTGGAGATTAGTTATTTATTGCTGTTTTATGTCTAGGAACTGTTAAATTTTGACTGCGTACTTCTATCAAAATTGAAAATCGAGTTATAAAGTTATGCTCACCTAGCTAACTCATAAACACCTCTAATGCATATTCCAAAGTGTGTGCACTAGGCATGTGAATAGTGATTAATCCAGAAAGAGTAGGGGGCAAATCTTGGAAATTTGTCCTAGCTATTACATACCCAAAAGTAAATCTCAAATTTCAAGGTGATAAATCGGAAATTTATTTTCGACTAATGTGATGAGATGAAGCTTGATATAAATCATGGGTTAATTATAATAAACCGCTCAATGGTGTCATTTAATTACAACTTTCTCAAGCTTTCAGATCAATAAAACATTCCTAATGTTATATTTTTATTGAAAGAGATTATAACTATATCACACAGAGATAGATTGAAAGGGATTATAATTTCATTACATTTGCTAAGTGGGAGGAAGGGAGGTTTTCATCCCAAAGTTATCTTAGCACAATAGGCCATGGCAGAGCAGTGAGATTAGTAGTAGTGGTGAGGTAGGGAGTCATAATGTCAAGATTGTAACCAGTAGTGGGACAAAGTGTGTATGATAAAACAGCGGTGGAGGTGCCCTGTGAAGAGAAAATGACGATTAATTAAGGACATTCAGCTAACACTGGCTGTATTGATTATGTTTACAATATATTTGATACTTGAAATGCTAGAAAAAGTAGGAGAATCTATATATATATAAAAAAAAAACTAGGAGCAAAGCAGCCAAAGTCAAAAGAGTAATGAGTTGAAGGATATTTTCGTCCCTAAGCTACATATCGAAGGGCCAAAAAAAGAAAAGCTTAGTCAGGGTGAAACAAGGAGGGAGATGGGGGTAGTGTGATTTAGCCACTGCACCCTCGAAGGTCCAACACGACTGGAAATAGCCTCGGCCACGTTGTACTCTCTTTTCAAACAGGGGTGTTGTGATGGTAAGAGCCCAATCGCTCTTTAATGGTGCTCTACTATGCTTTGGAAAGGATACTTAATATTATGTTTGCTAGGAGTTAACGACAAAGTTGGGATTTCGATTTCATGTTGGAAGGGATAAAAGTAATACTTTTAATGTTCGTAGAGATAAAATTATAATTTTTTTTTGAAAAAAAAAGAAAAAAAAGGGTGAATAATATGTTGTGGATGTCCTAATGTTCAGCTCACATGTTAAATTATTTCCAAAAACTGTTCAGTAATTCAAAATGGAAAACATTTTTTCAATGTTGCCTTTCATTGAAATTACCAATTTTTTGGTGTCCCGTTTTAGTTGTTACAATTTTTCAGAGCAATAGTTATAAAGTAAGGAACACAAGACATTCATTCCTAAAGTTTATGAAATATTATACATACATATATATATATATATATTCTGAAAAGAGAAAACTTTAATGGAACAAAGACAAACTCTATAAGATAGGGACATTTTCATTCTTAGCTTGAGGTAAAAACAAGAGGGTGAAATTGGAAAAATATTTCAGGGCATTGCAGCTGAACCACTAAATTCTAGTATTGTGTTTGGATGAGGAATTCCTCGGACGGATTTCATGTGTAGAGAGAATTTTAAAATTTTAAAATAAAATTAACTAATTTGATAATATACAAATTGGAAAATGAATTAAATTTCTCATTTGAAATACCACCTCAAGAGGTAAAATTTGAGAAATTTCTTGAATTTTTTTAGTAAGATATCAACATTTATTAAGCAAATGGGCCCATTGTTTATCCAATATGTTTAGACTAACTTAATTTTTGCCTTTGCAGTCACAAATTCACAATAAACTTTCCAAAGCTCTATCTTCTCGATCAAGGATGGATGTTTGTGTGTGCTGGTAATGTAAGGAGTGAGGCTGATTAAAGCGAGGGTTGGGAAGGAAGCAGCTAAAACAAAGCTTCCGCACACGTATCCATATAGGTGCAATTAAAGTAGGAATTTACAAAGGAAATTAGGTAAGAAATAGGCTCCCCACTCATGCAGCAGTCATGATATTCCCTTCTCCTCCATGTTTTCTCAAGTAGGTGAATTTTTGGTTGGTGGGAAGTTGTTGGCTTGCTTTCATCACGTTCCAAATTGTGTTTGTGTCCCCTTACCAATTCGCATGTACTGTTGGGACAGAAAAATGGTCATCAAAGCAATCATTCTTAAGCTTTAAGTCTACAAAATTCCATAGAGTATTAACAAAGACTTTTTCTTTTTTTTTTTGCATGCTTTGTATACATATAATAGAAAAGTATAATATTCTAGAGGCTATACTTCAAAGAAAAATATAATTCGTTTATCATATGTTATTTCTTTAGAAAATTATTAAAATGTTAACGGTTTGATTGCTTGAATATTTATATTTTTATAAATATATGTACAATTAGTTATTCAATAATTACATGCACATAATTTCTTGAGTAATTAGATAGTCAAAAAATCAAACAAAATAGCATTACTTTGTGTCGTTATGTTAAAATCTCTATATAAAAAGAATTGTGAAACTATAAGAAAATGATTTGCATAGCATCTTCCAAAAGCTGATCCTCCATTACTTTATGTTGTAGTTAAGAAAAAGGTTTGGCATTAGGTTGAAGGTCAATTTGAAACCTGGCAGGAGATCTTTGATGACATGGGAGACCACTGATATTTACCAAAAAACAAAAACACCATGGAAGAGATTCAATATCACTGCAATGCGTAGCTACATATAGTATTGCGGGGTCTATCGACCCCACTCAGTTCTAAGCAAGTTAAGTTTATATAGGGTATGATAGTAAATTTTTTAAAAGTTTTTCTTTTAGGTTGACACCACTAAAATTATACAAAAATTTAAAGAGAGGGATTAAATGAGTCAATTTTTATCTAGTTTTATATTGAATAATGAGTAATATGTAGCCTTTGAAAAAGTTTTAAAAAGTCTTTTGTTTTGCGTTATAATTGATAGTATAGTTGTATACCCTGTAAATCAATCAATTGGCTACACACAGCGAGATGCATTTTGTGTTTTAAGAATTTACAATTAATAAAAGGTATTCTTTATTTCTATAAGACTTATAAATGTCGATTAGAGGAAATAAAATCCATGAAATGTTATATGTTTTGTAAAAAGAATTGTAAATAGTTATACTTACGAGATCCTTATTGCATCAAAGCATTGTTTCTAGTCAATATATTCTCAAGAAAAATAAAAATTGATAAAACATAAAAACCGACACATGGTTATATTTCTCACTTGTTAAGTGGACAGTAGATCTCCTAGATTGAAGTATGGAAGACATGTAGGTATTCACTGAACATGACCTTTCATGAGAATTTCATTTGGCATATCACTCAAGTGTCACTAAAAGAAAGAGATTTTTACTGATGGATATTTTCGTTAGTTAATGTAAAAATTTAATCAATAATTGCAAATACCCACAGAAATTTTCATTGGCATTTAGTCAGAAATACCCTTGTCAATAATGGCCTATCCATTAGTGTCATTCTTTTCCATCGGTAATTTTCAACGACTACTTTCTGGTGGTAATTCGGTTGGTAAAGTAGTGAATCTGTCGATGTTACGATTGGTAGGTTCTTTTTCTTTTACTTCGTTGGTAAACAAGTGGTTTCGTCAGTATTTCTGTCGGTATTCTTGGAAATAATAATTAAAAAAATAAATATAAAAATACCAATAGAAAACTTCATATTTCATTCCTTGTTCAGATTTCTAATGAAAAATAAAAATAAATAATAATATCAAAAAAAATTTATTTGTAATAAAAACAAAAAAATGTTACAAATGGTATTATTCAATAAACAATGAAAAAAAAAATCCAATCGTCCCACAATACAAAATATGCCTAAATCATACAAATTTAATTACTACCATCATCCCTCGATTACACCTCCTCATGATTAGACGAGCCCGATTGCTATGATGAAGACTTAGAGTGTTGTGCCGGTGTCACAAACTAGAGGATTTATGCAATGCTCGACTTCATATTTAAAATCTCATCACCAATGGAGTTGACTTTTACGTTTAGTGCCTACAGTTCCTTGAGATCTAATTGAGGAGCAGTTGTAATGTTGTTGGAAGGGGTTAGATTGCAAACGACCTCCAACATTTGAGCTCCACCAAGCACTAATGCAATTGCACCCTATTGCCAAACCCGTAGACATGCATTCAGGTGGTCTTCGACCCTCCAATAACCTCTGTCCATGCCTGTAAATCAAACTCTGGCTAGGACGATAACTCTTGATGTACTCCTACAATAATGCAAAATAATATGTTTTCAACAAAAAAAATGAAATGAATTAATAATTACATTGTTAAATATTGACATATAATGAGAACATATACAATTATATAATGAAATATAAATAGGTAATTGTTTTTACTTATACTAATGGTCCTGGACTTGTGGTCCACAAACTCTCTGCTATCCATTTCTCCGTTACCCATCATTTGCTTGTGGGTGCGGTCGAACAGTTTGAAGAATGTCACTTGTCTCTACAGCACCTCTGATTGTAATCACAACATGCAATACAATGATCACAATTAACGGTATAACAAACCAAAATGCAATCACAAAAAACATTAGAACAACTGAAAAAAAAATGACGAATTAAGAACACATACCATTCTCTTCACATTTACAACAAAATGTAATGAACTGTTTATGTGTTTTGATATGTTGTATTCCTTCTCTATCAAGTGGTTCTGCTTGGCCTTGTATAATTGGCATTACCACTCTTTGGTGCCCCAAAAGTCATCAATTAGCTGTATCTAGAGTTCTACAATGATCCATCGTCGAGACATTCCTTTGGTCTTGATGATGTTGTTGACATAAGCCTCTTTTTTTGTTTCATATTTTTCGAACCATCAAAGCATCTAAAGGGGCTCGCATAAAAGACTCCTATATAAAAAATAGTAATTTATTAATGTGAAAATATATATTTTCAGTAATAATTAATATTTCAATGAAAATACAATAAGGTACCTCAAATTTCCTCCAAATCTATTCTCAAGTCCACAAAAATAACCCTCTATTTAGGCTAGGCACCATTGAAATGACTCTTGATTATTTTTATGATTGTTGGAGTCACTCTAGCTTTCGTAACAGTACTATATTGTAATTACAATGCAGTAACAAAACTCATATTAATAATTATTTAAGTAATATAATGAATATTGAACATTTCAAAATTACGTAACTCTAAAAAGAGTCAAATGTATACACTGATCTAGATCAGTGGGAGTGGGTAAGCCTACACTAGGCCTTTGATCTATCGATTGCAGTGCCGAGTAAGAGCCACCCTCACCTCTATCATTAGCA
This sequence comes from Theobroma cacao, assembly GCF_053813885.1. NCBI lineage: Eukaryota > Viridiplantae > Streptophyta > Magnoliopsida > Malvales > Malvaceae > Theobroma > Theobroma cacao. Next base: position 33,710,805 of record NC_142647.1, on the reverse strand, counting down.
ATAGATGTACCAGCTTCGGACATCGAAGATGATGGAGGTGGCATTGGTAGTAGTAGAGTAACTGAAGTAATGGATGGCGGTACTAAAAGATCCAATTTCAAAGTGTCCATTGTCAACATCGATGATGATGTAGGCCGCTACTACTTAGTTGAACTTACTACAACACTCTACTATTATCACATCTCGTTTATTGGAAGGATCATGACTGGCACTAGAACCTATATGGGTATAGCCCACTGAACCCTAGGAAGCTTTTTTACATATTTTAATCATCAATCATTCATAGGTGGCTCATTTGCCATCATCATCATACATAAAAAATTTATCATAATGAATATAAACATCCATGAATAGGCATAAATACACGATTATGGAACTTCTCAACAAGAGTTGTGTATACACTTTTTCATTCACAATATTTATATGTTGTACATTTCATGGAAATTTTGTAAATGCATCTCAAGTGCTCATATGAGCTCTTAGGCGATCATTTATAACATTCGCATAAATTCATATAAGTAACTTGCCATTCAATGGCTTAACATTCAAGTATAAGTAAGTATCTATAGATAAAAATATAAAAATCAACTCGTTAAGTGAAACATGATCTGACTTCCTTGGCTTCAAAAAGCTACTATATCACTTACCAAAAGAAGAATAAATCACATTTTTGTAACACGAGTGTTAAACTGTTATCATTGATCTATAAAAAAATAGAAAAAACTAACGTGTGATTCACAAAGACTCCATGAGTGGATATGGGAAGGGGACAAGTTAAGGGGTTAGAGCTTTTGCACAAATAGTCTTTAAATAATCATGCATGTATGATCTTTCGAGTACACATTCATTGATTTAAGAAATAGATATGATCATGCTTTTGAAATACGCTATAGAAATCATTTGACATAATTACTTAACCTTATAACCATTAAGTAGAAAAGTTCATCAAACCTTGAATTACATTTCAAACACATTTAGAATTGCGTAATCCTTTAGAAACTATTTTTTATTGTAAAACCTTTGAGACACTTCCAACAAGGGCTAACTTATGCATTCATTATTCCATTTCGTGGTGTTGAGACTTACTCTCAATAGCTTGATACCTCATACACATGAACTTGAAGATTTCAGGCTAAAATGAATCTCAATTCTCATTATCTATCTTAACTCTTACTTCCATCCATAATTGACTAAGGAACCTTGGTCCAACATTTCCATATAACATACATGTAAGATCAATACACATCACATTAATTAGGTAAATCAATATCGACCATAATTTAGCAACTAAACATAAGGTGTCCATGTCTTATGGGACATAAGGTAGTAATGGTATGACCCTTATTACATATGGGCCGTTAATGGTATGACCCCTATTAACGTTTAGGCTACTAATGGTATAACTCCCATTAATCACTTAGTATACATGCACACGTGGGAATGGAATCACAACCTCATCTTCTTTTCTCTTTAAGAGATGATAATGTTATATCCTTTACTACTGCATGAGATTGCTAATGGTATAACCCTCATTAGTCACTAGGCAGCAATCAAGCAATTCACATCTTTTCTTATAAACATACTCATTGAAAGATTCATAATCTTTCTTTTAATATTTCATATATATGACATCATATTTATGCCCTCATACTCATATCATGTGGTATGTGGAAACTACATCACATACTTGGCATCATAACATTCATCATATACTCATTATTATCTCATGTGATATGTGGAAACAACATCACATATGTTGCAACATGTTTTGCATCATGTATTCATTCTCATTTTACATGGTATGTGGAAACAACATCAAATACATTTCAATAAAGCATACATTATGTGCTCATTCATAACTAATCTAATATGTGCAATTATCATCACATACATACAACAATTGAGCATACCTCATGTATTCTATACACATATTTGAAGTGGTGATTTTGGGATAAAAATGATTGAAAGAATTTGTTCCTTTTTGTTGGCAACTAATAAAAGTCCTTTAAAACTTGGGTTCAATCACTAACTCATTTGCATTTATAATATAGTGATAAGAAAGCATATTAATCATTAAACTATGCCTTAGTTTACATACTAAAATGGTTTTGGAAGTGGTGTATCCACTCACCTTGACAAAAACTTACTTTTAAACCTTGCTTCATCAAAACTTGCTTGTTTTACAATACTCTAACTCAGCAAAACCTATCACAATAATTTCTAGCATAAATTTTTTATTTTTCCAACAACCTATTTAATTCGAAACCAATCGAGTCTTTGAATATTTTCCATTAAAACTCAAATAAATTTATAAACTTCAAACCTTATTCGTAATATGAACAACCTTAAATATTGTTACTTTCACAATCTCTTTGGAGAGCAAAAAGCCCTAAAATCCTTAGCTCAAAATCAGAGTAAATGAGCTGAAATCATAACATCCTAAAGTTACGTTAAAACCTTGAGATTTAAACTCAAAAATAACAAATCTTACCTTGGAATCAAGTTTGAGAGGTTGAACTCTTGCCAAATGAGGAGTTGAAGGATGGTTTAGAAGTTGCTCGAGACAAGTTGGAGGCTAAAGGAGCGAAAATGAAGTCTAGGGCTCGAGTTATGTTTTATATTTTTTCCATGCTAGACCTCCAAGATCAACCCCTTGATCCTTAGGAGTTGATCCCTAGGTTTTTATTTTTCTGCCTAAGCTTATTAGGATTGACAGCTTGACCTCGGGGGGTTGATCTTTTTTGTTTTCCAAAAGAAAATTTGAAACTTTAACTTAATAGGGATCTACCTTTTTTTCCATTGGGGGTCGATCTTAATGCTTCCCAAGATATTTTTAAATGTTTTCTCTTGTTGGGATCAATCTTCCTTTTCATAGGGGTCGATCCTAGGCCATTTTAGAAGCTTGTTCAAGGTCTTATCATGTTGGGATCAACCTTTTCTTGCTCAACGGTCAATCTTAGTAATTCTAGTAGCTTATTGAAGGTTTTAAACCTTTACGGGTTGACCCTTCAAACATAGTTTTGCAAAAAATGTCTTTCTTTGGCCTTCATTTCCTATCATTCTCTCACCCATTAATACTACATTAATTCAACAATCCTTATAACAAAAATTTCATGTCAAAATAGTTAGAAAAACTCATCCAACTTTCAAATTTATATTAGAATAAAAATTCATTCACATAATCCATTCAAACTCATACCATACTTAAGTTTAACAACATAATTGCATAAAAGTTAAGGTTTCATAATTATCCTCAATGTGCACTATGCTTAACCTTAACCATGACTGAATGATCTGTCAACAAAGAAAAACAATTCATGAGCAAATTCAAATAGTATTGAAAAAAACACAAACAAGAAAAATCCCATTACTCTTCCATAAAAGAAAAATAACAACATAATTGCATTCATAAAAGAAAAATAACAACATAAAAGAAAAATAATCCATTCAAACTCATACCATACTTAAGTTTAACAACATAATTGCATAAAAGTTAAGGTTTCATAATTATCTTCAATGTACACTATGCTTAACCTTAACCATGACTGAATGATCTGTCAACATAAAAAAAAACAATTTATGAGCAAATTCAAATAGTATCGAAAAAAACACGAACAAGAAAAATCCCATTGCTCTTCCATAAAAGAAAAATAACAAATTCGAAAACATCTAAATCATGTCAAAGTAAACATTCAAATGTATACACAAACATAAAAGGGAAGATAAAAAATCATTTCTATGTCTTTTGTGTTCATGGAAACTTGAGAGGAATCAAATTGTACAATAGTAACAACACGAAACACATTTTTTATAATTTATATTATCATAAAGTACAATTTTAGACCTTAGTACCCAAAATTATTTTAGGCATAAAAAAGTAAAGGACTTATGTGTTTATAAACCTATAAATTTTGTAATTATGGTAATGATTGGTCAAATCTTATAAATTTTCAACTTTGACAATAATTTTGATAATAAAATCTTTGGAGTTTTCAATTTTCATATTGTTTGAAAAACCATGTTAACTTTTATTCTTATCCATTGATTTGTGGTGTTTTTCATTGATTGAGGTAATTTATTTGTTTAAATTTTAGTAATGTAATGTAAAATCTTATGAATTTTTAATTTTTATGGTATTTTTGGTAATAAATTCTATAAATTTTAAATTTTCATAATTACAATAATGAAACATCAAATCTTATGAATTTTTAATTTTTATGGTCATTTTAGTAATTAAGTCATATGAGTTATCAATTTTCATAATTATGGTAACAACATATCAAATTTAGTGAATTTTTAACTTTTTTAGTAATTATTGTGTCCAATTTTATTTCTGATCACATGTTCAAATTCTCAACCCATAAGACATGTCTAAAAATGGAGGAAAGCGTTTATTTATAAAACCAAGACTCATCAATCTCTTACTGATGTGAGATTTGTGATTCTACCTCACCCAATTGTGCAATGCTCTCATTGCATTGATTTTTTTTACTATTAAAGGAGAAAGACTCATCTTAATTTGGGTTTACCTTGACCTTGGTATCTCTCATGAGAGGTCCCATGTTAGTGATGAATTAAATAGACTCTGATACCATTTTTCATACACCTACATTTCTAACCCAAAAGGTATACTTATAGAAATGGTCTTATTTATAAGCCCAAGATCCATTAAGTAATAATTTATTATTTTGGTAAATTTTGTAACAATTTTGGTAATACCACGTCAACTTTTTTTCTTACCTTCACAATAGTTAGAAATATTTGTTCAATTACTTACCAAAATCATATAATATACTATTTCTAATTATAAGTAGTAATTATTGCTAACTTTACACACACGCAAGCGCATGTATCACACAAGTAATATAGTAGTAAGAAGAATCATCTCCACAAGAAGTTAGCTTAATAATTGTTGCTAAGTACTAACATTAAAACAAGCCAACTTTATCCAAGCAATTGAGATTTAAGAATTGAAGTAAAAATAAAATCTAAATAACTGAAACTAGCCTAAGAATTGTAATTAAAATTTAATGAAGAAGCAATGGAATAAAGTTTAGGATTATGAGTTTTGCTAATACTTTGTTTGGATGCTAGATTGGTTAATTACTTACTTTTATGGAAATCAATGTTAGTCTAGGATCCTCTAACTTATATGACTCTCCATCGAGCTATCATATAATTGTCTAACTTAATTAACCCTCTATGTGTCTATAGGGAATTAATTCATGCTAAGTTCATTAAGCCTAGGTCTTAACAATTGACTATGTATTATTAATAAGGTAGATAGGTGTATGTCTACCTTATTAACTAATCATCCACCCAATTTATTAAATGGAATGAACATACATTATTTAAATCTAGGTCTGTTTAGACTATCTTTGTCAAGCATCATCTAAAAACCTAAACTAATCTTGTTGATGATCAAGCAATAAAAGAGAAAATAAATACAGATTTGAATAACTATTGATAATTTTATAAAGAGTATATAAAAATCAATCTAAATATCCAAATTACATAATAACATCCACCATAATCCTAGATGAAGAAATCTAACTCATATCCATAATACAAACCAACATCTCAACAAAATAAAGCATTTCTAGAAAGAGAAATAGAAAGAGAATATTAAATCTAGATGGAGAAAGTAGTAATAGCAGCTTTTCCAAGCTTGATCCACAAGATTTCCTTTCTTTTTTTTCCTTTTTTGTTTTCAGCCCTTTTTTCCCAAAATGAGGTTTGCTCTTCTCCCCTTTTTTTAAGACTCAAAAGCTTATTTTTAACCCTTAAAAATACCCTCTAATTTAAAAGATCAAATAGTGCAGATCGAAGTAATACGTGTTGGCACCATCCTGGTTTGTAGTGAATTTTGGTTGAATAAGGGCACTATCGGAGCATTGGTCCTCAAAAGCTACGGCACTGCCTTGTTTGCCTAATTGTTGTCCTATTTGCTCCAGTCCTTTAACTTTTGACATGATTTTGACTATGATTCAATTAGAACTGGGTGAAATGCTAAACGTCAAAGTTATAGCCTTTCTTTTTAAATTTCCAATCTAGCACCAAATTTTGAATTTAAACTTGATTTGTGCTGCTCCACTCTTGTCCAATTGTACCATATTGTCCTTGGTCACCAAGTTTCTAAATTATACTTTTGATTCTTCAAGAATTGATATCTTTTCCATGTAGAATTAATATTTTTTTCATTGTTTTTCTACCTTCTGCATTCTATCTCTCTAGAATCAATTTTGTCCTTGAGGTGTCGATTCTTCACAAATCTTAAAGCTTTTGTCTTCCAAGAACCGACTTCTTTTTTTCTCAAAGTTGATTCTTCACAGTTGATCTCTACTTAAAAATTGACTTCTCCTTCTTCAAAATTGATTTTTCCTATTATAAGAAATAGATTTTGCTTTCTCTTCATTTAAGAATCAAGTCTTTTCTTTTAAGAATTTGATTCTTAGGCTGCCACTTGAGTTTTGAAAACAAGAGATTTTTGAGAAAATTAAGAGATATTTCTTTAAGTTCAAGAGCATGATCATTCATATTCAAAACATGTTCAATCAATCATAGCATTTCAATAAGTTCAACTTCAACACTTCTGTAAGGATTTTCTTCATATTCAAAAGTATCTTTCATTCATTTCAAATCTCATTGAGTTCAATCAATTTTGTCATTTCAAAACAAGAATAAAGCTAACAGATTTTACTAAAATTAAATTTTGGGCTCTCATTTATCATAGCAAACATACTTTTAAAATTATAGAAAAGTTGTTTTTAAGTTATTTCAATATTAAAGGAACCAATTCCAAGACTTTTTATCCCATTAGATAGTTTTACAAAAATTACACATTTTGTCCCCTTCCTAGTTTTAGAAAAATTTCTGCTTTTATAGTGACAACCAACCAAAGTATCAAGGCCACGAAGGATAAAAGAAAACAAGAGGTTGCAATCGATAAACGAAATCATTTAAGATAGATGATAAAAGCTCACCTAAGAATTTACCAAATTATCTATCCTCCAACAAAAGTTAGGGTTTCATACATGCGCTGCATAAAGTAGAGAATAGAGTGACAAACAAATGAAAACAACACATTGAGATCATCAAAAAACTGTTGTTATTCATTGCTAAACTACCACATTGAGTTCATGTTGATAAGATTAAGTAGTATATGTTATATAGTTGTTGGTATATCTTTGTAAACGTAGTTACTACTATTTTTCTATATTACAAAATTTTATTGGACAAAACGGTACTTGGAGTAGTCACAAGATCAATTTGTTTTTAAAATTTGACCCATAAAGTTTTTGGTTATCTTAACCTGTGAATCGATTTCAAGAAATTTACATTTTAAAATTTAAATTAAATAATATGGTCCAAGTGGGAGATTTTAGATTTTCTAGTAAAATCAATGTGGGGACGTACATTATTTATTTTATCATAATCTGGCCAAGATATTTTTTTTTTTTATAATTGGGAGAGGGAGGATTCGAACCCTCCTCTTTAGGCAGTGGGATTATGCACTAACCAATTAGTCAAATGCTCGGATGCTTTTTTTTTTAATAATTTTTTTTTATAATTGGGGGGCTAAGATATTTTGGTCTTGATAAAAAAAATAATATTATAATTCATAATATGACCTGATAAAGTGGGCTAGACTCTAATGTTATATGTGGACTTAAAAGTATAGGCTTTTGTAAGAAACCCTAAATCGTATTATAGGTGAGGCTAGGGATTTACTAAGTAAAAGGTGAGACTAGGTCCCCTTTCTATTTACAACAACACAAAAATCTCACCCGTTAAAAAGTTACAAAGAAAATGAAAGAAAGATCCTAGTGCATTAAGTATCAGTTTTATTTCCGCTGCTAAATCATGTATAAGAAATCAAATACACTTTTGTATTTTAAATTGCTACTATGGTAGATTCTGAATTAGTGTAAATTATTTATACATAAAGTCTAACATCCATTTCATACATGTCCTTCTATTGGATATAAGATTCTTCTCCTACACCGAAAGAATCACTATATCTTTTTTGCTGCTACTTATCTAGATTCTAGTTACTTATTTGGAATGCAGGAGACACAGTAAACTCAATCCTTCAAAATGAGCTCACACTTCTTGAAATATTTTTTAATTTGGTTTCTTGAAATATTAGCTGATTTTCCATATTCTTCTGTATTTGTTTTGCTCTCTCAGTCATCACAGAAGTTGCATTGTCACAACCTTTTCGTTGAAAATGGTATACCATATCCTGCACAAAGCACAGGTATAAATCCAGCAGAAATATGGAAGAACAAAAGGAGAGCATAGATGTAGAAAATGTGTAGGAATATGTACGAATGGGTTAAGCAAAGCCATATTTGTAAGTATTCAGAAGGGGTAAGCAAAAGGTCTAATAATTGTATGATATAAATTCATATAATAAATTGGTCTTGTAAACTACAAAACAGTGAATGTTCATATTAACCAGGCTTATAACCTTCCAGTATTTGAAGCAGGCTACATTTAAGAGCAAATTAAAGCAAATAAACGGTGAAGTATTATGTCCAAATTAATACTGAGAAAACTTGGTATGTAAAAGATCTAGCACAATACATATACGTATTCAAATATCAGACACAGTACTATTACCTGTGTAATCATGTTGAAGAAGCTTCTAGGCCTAGGTTGTTGGGTGTCGATAAATAGTTTCACCCAAGGCCTTGCTTGTGGAGCAGAAAGAAACATGTAGCCAAGGACAACCTGCCGATTTAAATTCGTCTCTACATATGAGTTGCTGGTGTTGGTAAAACTGAATGGATGCAAGAGGGAGAATCGGCAAGTCATCCTTGGCTGCACTTCACTTTCTGTGCCTACAGGCAAGACCACAGATGAGAGGATAATAATTGCTTAGGGACCGCCAAGTTTGATATATGACAAATGACGAGAGAGAATGTAATTTTTTCAATTGTTAAACAGAAATAGGCAGAGATGATCCATGATCATGACATTATATATGGTCCAAATCAGAAAGGAGTGTCAGAGATAAGGTTCTCCTGCATCTCCTCCTCCCCATTTCCACTACTCTCGAGATAATACTTGCCGAAAAGATTTGGAAAATATTAAAAAAACAAATCAAACCCTGCTTGGTTGTGCAGTCTGCGGCATCGGGAAGCCAAAGCATTAAAGGGTGACTGTCAATGTAGTGTGAGATTAATGGCCTAATGCCCTAAGCATATACGCAATTAACCTGCCTTGGCATGTGAGTGTAAGAGCAATATTTTACGATACAGTAGACAGTGAATTAGAGGGGGGAAAAGGAAGATAGAAAAGAGAGGGATATGGTTTCAGTGGAGGTATTGCACAAGCGATTGCTGGCACTGGCAGTGCAGAAATGGAATTCACGTGCAGCATTATACTTACCATCTTCGGAGCAACTCCAAAAGGACAGAAACAATAATGCTAGATGGTTTAGGAATCTCACATACTCTGACAATAACCAGGTCACATAGGGGTCTCTTTCAAATAATCAAATGCAATGAGTGGGCTGGGAGAGCAAGTAGGAGCAGTTTGAAACACTTGTGAAGATAATATGTGGAGCACTCTGATGAGTTAATTTGTCGAAAGATGGGCTGCTCACTTCTCCGATGGAATAATGCACTGCTAGTGCTTAAAACAAAACTTTAACTCTTCTCTCTCTGTCACAGGCTTACTACAGCCATACAATTAAATAGAAAGGTAAAATTAGAAGTGAAGTGAAAAGATTTGCATTTGCAGTCACAATCGCAGGCGGCCTGTGGAAGCAGCAGAATTTGAAAGCGAAATCAGAGACCGTCCACATCCATATATAGACATTGGAAAGCCACCGCTTAGAGTCATTGTCATGGCTCATTCACAATAAATTGCCAGGCTTCATAATCATCATTTGCTTTTAAACCTTACTCCAATATCTCTAACCATTAAAAAAATTAAAGATTTACGCATGATATGAGATTAAAATGAATAATCAGAGATAAGCTCCTGTTGAATTTCATTTTAGCCATCATCTACTTTTAGCATAAGAGAAGAGGAAACACCCATGGGCAAAAAGTACAATCATTTCTCGAGCAGCACAAACTAGGAAAACAATTGACAAAATCTATGTGAAAAAATGAAAGGGTATAACGGTTAATAAATACTAATACAAACTATGCAGAGATCGTCCAATTCTTACCCGATCTCTAGTTCATTGCTATCTGCTAAACAATGGGCTAAAACTAATGGTTAAACTTTTGGTCCTAGTATCACAAAATGTCAAATGTATCAGTAACAAACTATATCAGGATGTAGTATTCTAAAAAGCTAAAGAAACATACATGATACAAGCACACAAGCGAATTGCTAGCTATTCATTTGGAAATCTGATCAAACAACTCATGGTATACACAGCAATACTCATAAAAGCATAGAAGACCGACTTCATGGACTTAAAATGGGGAAAAGATTGGCTTCTGTCATCTGCAGCAGAGACTGCAACAACAATTGGAATCATGAGCTTTCTAAAGATTTGTCAGCTAGAAGACCTTGAACATAAACATAACCAAGGATATCTCCAATAAAAGGCATGGCACTCAAAATAATGCATTCAAAATTGCACCTTACAGGCCAGGAAGAGTCAAGTACTTAATCAACTGAAAAATAATATAGTTCTTCACATCAGCTTAAATAGTGATGGAATTTGAATTACTAAATATCAGAAGTTAGTCTCAAACAAATTGACAGACAAATGGTTATAACCATCTCTTCCAGAAATTTATTCTTTACAATGACATTAATTACATTGTCAACAAGGCCTGTGAAGTGAAAGCCACTCAACAAAATCCTACTCAAAGCAAGATCTCTAATTCATAAACAAACCAGAGAAATAAGCAAATCAAAACTAACATTCAAAAAAAAAAGTATCTTCCTTATTACCAACATAATAAAATGAACTTAAGAGTTAACAAATATTACAGTGTAACATCCATGCCCATTGCAACTATTTAACAACTAATACCTTCCACCTGTGCCTAGGACAGAAGCCTCAATACAACATAAAGATGCCAAATTGCACAAACAGCCAATCAATTGTCTTGGGGTGCCTCAAATCTTGTTGGAGTGTCAATGCCCATCATACAGCAAAGACCCGATATTAAAATTAAAAGCAACACAATTCCCTGAAAATCATGCAATGCAACCGTATCAGAAGCCCATATATATCATAATGGAGACACTTGTATACATAAAACAAAAAATAACACCAGAGGAAACACTTATATAACAAAAACAATCATAACACTTAAATAAGAAAAACAAACTCAATCAGAAAGTGTTAGAAAAAGCAGCAGCGGTCAACACCATGCTTCTCTTCCTCCTACCATTACCAGATACGAGAAAACTTTTATTTATTTATTTTAAAAAAATTATTGGTTTTCCCTTACGTGACAGTGGAGGAAAAATAATAATAATAAAGCCATATAAGAACAAGAAAAGCATCATTGTTAAATCAGACGTAAGACAAAAGTGTTGAAGGCAAGGACAGTGACTTACAACAAAAACTCCCTCTAGGAGTGATGATTTTATCTTGCAAACCTCATCACAGTCTGTGGAATGGGCTGAATCATTTCCTTCATTTCCTGCAGTACCTTCAGCAAGAAACCTTTCAAGCTCTCTATAAGCAGGATAATGAATGGACTCAAAAGGATCAGAAACATAAAGAGCTGCATATTTTGTCCCAGACAGCTCCACAGAACTGATAACTTCAGACATTATCTCACCTGCAGATAATTTTTTTAAAAAAATAAGAATAAATACTTTTTAAAGTAATATATCTTCAATCAAATAATGCACATGCCAACATAGCATACTCTCAGGGCGTTTTAGGCCAAGCTCTTTCAAAGAATGAGAACCTCCATGGCATAGGACAACCAAATCAGTCTCCCCCTTTCTTCTCTTTTCCATTCGTGAAACTAGATGTTCCTATTTATTGTTTATAGAAAAATTGTGGAGAAATTAATAATAGGAAGAAAACAAGATATTAAAATCTTTGTCACACCAACTCATCTGTAGCAAGGCATTTAAGATAACATTATAGAAGTTAATTTACTTGGACTGAATGCAAGTTTGCAAGTTTCTGGAAATCTCCACCCTCTATAGAGCATGATTCTGAAAATGCAACATTACTGACTCCCAAACCATGCCCACAAGCTTCCATAAAACCTGAAAACAACAAATTCTCCATTGTTTCCTCCTCAGAGGCAGCAACATATGGAAATGCCATTGAAAAATTGGACCTGGTAAAAGAGACCTGTTCAACAGCATGGATTAGTAATCGAAAAGAAGAAAATGGGAATCTAATCTAATTATTACCCCAACTAATAAATCTAATAAAAAAGAAGAAAATTGCAATCAGGTAAATCCTAGTTACCTTAAGCAAATTCACAAGAGCAGGATCTACATGTTTGTTTCCAGCCACATCAGAAGAGTGCAACTACAGGGAATAAAGGCAATATATTATAAGTTATGTGGACATGTATGCGAGCAGGGATTGCTGTTTATCACAATACAAAAGTGAACTAAATGCTCCTTTAACTCCTTTAAGAAAAGAATAAATAAATAACAAAGCTTATATAGGCTCAAACTATTGGCATGAGCTTGTATGCAGGGAGAGTATTGAAATAGACATCCATGAGCTGAAAACAGCATTACCATCACCACGACCATATTTCTATGAAGATCGTGACATGAAAATATCGACAATCTACTACATCATCCAACATGCTTGGATTCTTGATTTTGTGAAAAGAAAGTAACACTACACTATCAAAATTAGTATGCACAATACAAGTAAAGTTGAAATAACAATAAATTTTAAAAAAGAAGCTGCTTATTCCTATTATTACTAAAGTTTGTTTTTGGAGATAAGGAATCTGGTTATTTAGATATCTATATGCAGGGATTTTTGATGAAAAGGGATGCTTATGAATACATATGAAGCATTGAAAATAGTAATTTACACTCCAAGAATCTTACCTCTCTGCCAACAAAAACAATTGCCAGATCAACAGCGTGCTCATGTTTCCTTCCAGAGCACTGCCAAAAAAAAAATTAAACAGAAAAAATCAAATCGGAAAGTAGCAATTTATCGAGGCAATTAGCAAACTCAAACTGTGATTATAAAATTGAAGGGAAAGAAAGTGCAACCAGTAAATCAGACCAGCGTCCTTGAGAGAGAACAGAGTTGGCTAGATCCTTGGGGGAAATGATCTGATAATTTACAGATTCCTTCACTTCAATATTAGAGAAGCTGTAAGCACAACAAAATCATTCCTAAGAAAGTGAGATCCCAATTTGCACCTTGCAAGAAGAAGCCAAACCTAGAAGATTTAAGTAGCTATGATTTCGATACACGCGGGGATTTAGGGAATTACCGAGAAAAAAATTAAAAAGAAACCTTACCCCGGAGACCATAGAAAAGCAGGAACCGAGGATGCCAATGAAATCTGAGCTGCTGCAACCAAACCCACCACCACTACAAATATCTTCAATACCATCGCGCTTATTCTGATTGTCAATTTCAAATCAATTTTTTTTATAGTCTAACGAAAAAGAGAAACAGATCCAGAAACAATCCACCCAAGTTCACTACAATTCTTCTAAAAATCTAATATTCTGATCGGATCAATTCATATTAGTGAAGGAGAACCTCATTGTCTTCTGCACTAACAACAACAAAATGGAAGCTGCCGCGTTGCGGTTACGACGGGCTTCGTTCGGTTTGGTTTGGGTTAGTCTCTTGGACTGAATACTGAACACAACACTTTGCATTTGGGTCCTCCTTGTCCTTGGGCGTAGGGCAATCGCTACTTCCACTTATCTAGGCCCGGGCCTAAATCATACTCTCTGGGGGGACTTACAAAATGGGGCATTGGATACACGATATTTAGAGTTTGCCCCATCACGAAAAAATATTTATCAAGAAGGAAATAGAAAGGCATCCTACTACAAATAATTCTTGATTTATTTAAAATAATTTAAATAAATTTTTATTTTTCTATTGCATTCAATCGAGATTTTATATTTTTATTTTAAATCAAATACACTACTAACAGTTGATTAATTATTATTAATTAAAACACCACTTGTCAATTTATATTAATGTAGCACCTACATAATAAAAAATGTTATATGGTCATATCATTATATCACATCAACAGGTCACGTTATCATCTACAATAATATGTTAATGTGACACATTAACATTATGTGGCATAAAATGTCAAGTGGTATTTTAATTAATGATAGTTAATCAACCATTATTATAAGGGTTTATTTAACTCAAAATAAAAATATAAAAATTTAATTAAATGTAATATAAAAATAAAAACTTATTTAATTTTTTTAAAAACTTTAACAACATGTTTAACTGAGGAAATGGCCTTATTTCTATTATCTATTTATTCTTATATTTGGTTCATGAAATGGTCATTTTGCAAGACCATTCCTTGAAAAACCAAAATAGCCATTACCAAGATTATTCCACGCATGGGGAATAGACAAAAAATATTATTGTACAAAATTATCCTTGATCAATTTTAAAAATTACCCTTTTCATATAAGATGCAATTGAATCATTTTCACATTTTCTTTCTCTCTCTACCCATTTGCCACCCTCCTTTTCTCTCTAAATTAAACTAAAATTTTAATATAAATTATAAAAATAATATTTTAAATTTAAAAAATTAAATTAAAATTTTAATTATAAATTACAAAAAATAATAATTTTATTTTTAAAAATTAAATCAAAATTTTAATTATAAATTTTTAATATTTTAAAAATAAAAAAATAAAATAATGGTATTAATATTTTAATTATAAATTATTAATATTTTAAATGAAATATAAAGGCTAAATACCTAAATAAACCTCTAAGCTTTATCAAAAAAATCATTAAACTTCTATCCTTTATTGCATTTAAATAAACCCTTAAACTTTTATTTTAAATCAAATAAACTTATTTCTCTAACTATTGACTAAGTTTCGTTAGTCAACTATACAATTGACAATTTTATGCCACGTCATCTGCCACGTGACATGTTGACATATCATTTTGATGACGTTAATGTCACATGACAGATGATTTGATAGTATTAAACTTGCTAATTAAGAATTGGGTTTTCTCTTTTTTACCCATCCATATGTCCAAAATAATTGAGTTAGGGATTCGAAAAAAAAAATTTTAAAAATAATTGTTTCAAACTAAATCCTGATTACCATCATTCTTAACATGGAATAAGGTTTTTAATAGAAAAAGTAATTGCGTTTAACAAAAAAAATCCAAATGTCATGGGTTAGGGATAATCAAAGTGAGAAGACGTTTGAGAAGACTTTTTGTTGCAAATCTTTTTCATGATCATAATTCCTTCAAGATGAATATCTACTTCAAACCTATTTGTTTCTCAATATAACGAATTTTAGGAGAAAGGTTAAATTTTATTTTTATAACCTTGTGTTAGGGATTACAAGGAGTGTTTCGTTCAAGGCCGGGAGATTTAACTTTAATTTCAGAAGAATATTTCTCTTCAATAATGGGATATACTGATCATCAGTACTTGGCTTCGAATTCTCATTTTCACCATTACATGAAAGAGTTTCCAACTGTAAAGCAACACTATGATTAGCTATAGGAAGGGGGATGGATTGATTTGAAAGAGAAGGGCTAATCTTTTCACTAAAAATCCCAATCCTTAAACTACAGGCTCCATCGAAAGCCTAGACAGTTATAGCAAGATATTGGAGACTTTTTTCTCAATATTAGTGGCATCATCAAACAAGCCTAGATTGTTCATCATTTTGGATTTTAATGTTCCTTTTTTTTTCTTTTGGAAGAAAAGTTTTGGTAGATAATTTATTGAGGTAGGAGATAATAAAGAGGGGTGTTGCAAATTTAAAAGGAGTAAAAGGAAAATTTTAACTTTGAGAAGGATTGTTGTTTCTCTTTAATATGGAAATTAATATAAGTTTGCACAAATCAAATAAAATGACATATCAACATGTCACATGGCATAAAATTGTCAATTGTACCATTAACTAACAGAAATTAGTCAATCATTATTAAAAGATACTTATTTGATCCAAAATAAAAGTTCAAAGGCTTATATAAGCGCAATAAAAGAATATAGGCTTAATTGACTATTTTGGTATACTTTAGGAACTTATTTGAATACTTAGCCAAATATAAATTATTGACATTTTAAAAATAAAATAAAAATAAATAATCATATTAAAATTTTAAATAATAATTTATTAATATTTTTAATAAATTATTAAAATATAAATATTTTAAATTAAAAATAACATATTATAACAAATGACATTTTTATCTTTTATCACTTATTCCTTTGCTATTCCAAAGCTGCTTTTACCAACCAAATATTGGAATAGGTCATAATAGTAATTCCTATCCTATTCCATTCTATGAACCAAACTACATAGTTAGTAGCTATTTCTACTTTATTCATTTTCATAGAATAACCATTTTATTCCCTCTCTATTCCATTTCATGAACCACACACACCCTAACAACATGCTTGGTTGAGGGGAATGGAATAGTCATTCCCCCTATTCCAATTACCAATTAAAGACTATATTTGGTTGGATTGAATGGCCATTTCAAGAAAGCCCTGAATAGCTAATACTGAGCTCCCATCAGTATTGGCTATTCCAAAAAGGTAGGAATAAAATTATAAATTGATTAGACAAAATGTCCCTTAATAATATAAAAAAATTACTTTCCCATATAATACCCAATTAACCTTAGGTATTTAAACCATTTTTGTTTCTCCCTTTAAGACTCTTTCTCTATCTAAACCAACCATCCACTGCCACATTTCTCTCTACTAGTACTATATGGGCTCAAAAGTGTGGTTTCTCGCTCTATTGGTTTGTAGTGGGTTTTCCTATGCTGCAAAGTAAGAATGAGTTTTTTTGTCTTTATCCTTGGGCCAAAGGGTATGACATGACAGGACATGTCTTTATTCAATGATAGATGCCTTCAACTTTATGAAAAACCATCGAACTTAATTAAAGATGCCTAATTTTAGCATGCAGTAGTTATTAAAAAAATATTTTATTTTATATTTAATACGTAGTTAAAGTTATTTGTGTAATTTTCTCATTAATTTTTACCATTTAAGTTACTTTATATTTTTGTCAAACATTGAACTTCTAGTATGACTATTTTATAAACATTGTTTTTGTCACTTAAACGTGAAATCTTGGCTCCACCACTACTGTTGACGTCATATATTTTTGATGATAACAAAACATTCTCATTCATTAATGTCTAATTACTTTATTTAAGTGTGTAGGACAAAGTTTAAAACCCTTAATATATTTGTTGTTTGGAAGCAAGTCAATAAGATAAGTTAATCAAATAAAAAAGCAAAGAAAAAAGGCTTAGTGAAAACAGAATATTATTAACTGATTAATGTGATGCCGTAATCAGTTAAGGCAAAACTAGGTGCTATACAAAAAGCAAAACAGGGAAGTCTTAATCAGTTGGCACAAGGCTTAACTGACTAAAAAGGGTACTAGATGTAAAGATAGAAAAGCCTTAATCAGTTAGCATAAGCTTAACTAATTCAGCAAGTGCTAGAAGCTAAAGATAAGGGAGTGCTAATTAGTTAAGGAATGGGGTTAATCAGTTAGAGCACAAGACTAGAAGAAACTTGAAGCTCCAAAATCCAAATTTAAAATGAAGTTAACCATTGAAGAGAGCCAAAATGAAAAAAATTCAAATTCAAAGTATTTTAATTGATTAAAGCTAATCTTAATAAGTTAAAGTTAAAGAAAGTGAAGCCTCAACTAGTTAAAGGGAGTGCTAACCAATTAAAGGAAGACTATTGTATAGAGAAAAATGAAAACAGAAAGTTTCTAATCAGTCAGAGGAAACTGTAATTGATTAACGTATTGAACAAAGTTGCCAGACAATGCAAGGCAGAGAAGTTGTAATCAATTAGAGCTTGCTTGTAACTAGTTAACAGAATACTATTTGCCTATTTAAAAAAAGTCACTAGAAGGCAAAATAATAGCTAGAAACTATCTCTAACTGCTAGAGTCAATCTCTTAAATATTTAAAGGCTCTCTAACAGTCAAAAATTATAGAAATAAGCTACCAATAGTGATTTTGAGCTAAGAAGACCAAAAACCTTCTCTTTACACTTGTATTTCACTCATATTCTTTGTAAAGTGTTTGAGCTTAAAGTTGTACATCTTTTAGTGAGATGATCAATTGTACTCCATCTTTTCTTCATTTATTGATTGATTAAAGTGTGCGAGGCACTTTAAGGGGTTTAGTAAGCTTAAAAGAGCTTAGGGATTGTTGTAAAGGTTTAGAGCTTAGGTCAGAAGCTCACCTTGTAAAAGTTTGGTGGAAGCTATTAATTTCACTGCTTTTAGTGAAGTTGGGTTGAAAATCTTTAATTAAGAAGATCAAGGCAATGGATGTAAGTCAACTGGACCGAATCACTATAAATATTATGTTTTATCCACTTCTCTTAAAGTTCTCTTTACTTGATGTCTTTCAAACTTAACAAGTTTTAAACTTTCTATTCCAAAATTGTTTAAAAGTTATTCAAACTTAAGAGTTTCCTTTAAAATATTTTTAGTGTTATTCACCCCCTCTAGCACTCATTTTGGGACCAACAACTACTCTTTGGTTGTTTTCATTGGGTTAATTTGGAGACCCCCACTCTCCCTTTGTCTTCTTTCTTTCTTTCACTTCTTTTCTATCATGACCCGGTACTCCCCTCGAGCCCGTGACAACCGCAGCGGTGTCCCGGTAGACACTTATTGCCCGAAATGTCAACCTGAAACCCTGCAAAGCTTTACTATCAGTTTCTCTGTTCTCTTGTGAGCAACCATTATCAAATATCGTGTTCTAAAAGATTTTAAGCTGTTTCCAACTTTAAACAAATAAAATATTAATTTTTTCGTCTCACAAGGGTATTTTGGTCATTTTTCTCAAAAATTTCGAAACTGGCTAAAACGTAATATACAAGTACAAAACACATAATTCATATTCAAAATGAGTTTAAAAGTCTAAAATCTTCATTTAAAACGAAATTATGGTTATTTGAATATAATAAGAAAATAAAAGAAATATTAAGTAAAATATTCTATTTTCTTATAAAACAATATTTATAGAGTTATACGTGAATAATTTTTATAGCGTAAAAGCTAAATAAATTTATACATACTTAAATACAGTAAGCCAAAATATTTAATTTAATTTACAATAACAAGAATGCCCTCGAATAAATAAAAGTAAAGAGGACTGTGAACCTACGATTTGGAAAATGCAGATCCCACTGTAGTCCTCGATGAGATTAGCTATCTACAGTCTATACTGAACCTGAAATGGGTGGAAAGGAGGGTGGTGAGATTATAAAATCCCAATGAGTAAACAAACATCATCATAAACATCTAGAGTTGAGTACATGGAGACAATAAAGTAAATCATCATAAACTGGGTTATACAATTAGAACACATCTCGTTCAAAATACGTAAAAAGGCTTATGAATCTCATAAAAATCTAGGCTTGTGCCATAAATCCATTCTCGAGGACACCTTGGCCGAGGCATCCTACCGAGACCGCCAAGGCTATTAAAATTCACATTTCACATAAATCATGTTTTTGTTTTGAAAACATAGCCGTTCCTTGGCGTTAGCTGAGTTCCCCCTCACGTGGTGGTTTAGCGTGAAGTGAACCCTAAACTTTACCTCAGGAGATACCCTACGTGCCTCTCCGTTCGAGGTAAGAATATAATGGGGTTTACCGTGCCCCTCTAAAAGGCTGATCCACAGAAACCCCCTACTGCAGTGATTAATTAATATATAATCCACCATATAATAAAACTCAATAACATGATATGGCAATTTTGTAATTCGTAGTTTTTCAAGGTAACCAAACAATTCGCATTTCAATACAATTGCCAACTAGCCAATCATGCTCGATTTATCATAAGCCAGTTAATTTAAACAATCAAATTGCCACAATTAACAGTCTCCGTGTACTCTATTTTTCAAAATCACTATTAATTTCAAAACAATTTATAATTTAATTTCATTGAAACTCATTTATTCATAAAATATGAAAATTTATCTTTTTAAATTCCTTTTTCCATAGAATTCATGAAAGCATCTAAAAACCACCATAGATAATTAAAATGACAGTAAGTTTACTCACAATGTCTAGAATGCAGACTTTCGAAGCACTCTGTCTACTGGTCCTCGGATGCAATTTCCTTGCCTTTATCGGAAGACTCACCACCTTGACACAGTACAAAATCGAGAATTTCACCAAGTTGGTACTAAATCAAAATTAAACTAATTTCGACTACCAATGCATGATATGGAATGCAAAAATGCACTGGTAACTATCTAAACCCGGTATTGGCCTAATTCGTCTTATCACCCGATTAAATTCCTAACGGGTCCGTTTAAACTCCAATTTAATTCTTTTCAGTTTCTATACCTCAATTGCACCCAAATTAACTTAATGTCCCTCAGTGTGGTGCAAATTATCAGTCCCAACAGCAAATTATGAAAATACCCCTAGTGGGTAAAAATTCGTATTTTTGCTCCGAAAATTCTCATTATTTTTCTAGGCTCATAATTCATTATTCCTTAACCAATTCTCCTAGAATAAAATCAAACTCATCCTCACTCACTACATGGTAAATTCAGCCATTAATGGTTGGGGGAGAAAATAAATTCTTTTCTTGTTGTTTTGTTTCTAAATATGCTAAACTAACTAAAAACACTAACATAAATTAAAATCAAATAAATCCAACAACTTTCTCTCTCCTAACCCATTTTTTCAGAATTGAATTCATCATGAAAACATGTAATTTAATCATGGAAAATAAAGAGAAATGCTTGGGAATAAGAAAACTCAAGCTTAATAGAAAAAATCTCACCTTTTTCACTTAATTTTCTTGAAAATTCACACTTTTTCTTTGATTTTCTCTCTCTAGGGTTTTGTTTTTGTTTTCTCTCTCATCTTGCTGGTTTGGCCGGCCATGGGGTGAAAGATGAGCTGATTTTTGTGCCTTTTAAAAAGGAAAATAATAAATTAATAAAGGCATGACACGTGGCATCATGTCATTGGTCTGTTTTTAAAATTTTAAAAATTTAAACATTTTATCTCCACCACATGATTAGTCAAGGGTCAAAGATGAAGATAAAGGAAGACCATGTGCTGGAAAAATATCTTGGTGGTGGAAAATTACAATTTTGCCCCTGAGGTGACAAAATTACCATTTTACCCTTTTACTCCAAATTATACCGAAATTAAAATTTTTCACTTCTAAACCTCAAATCATACTCTAATAAGTCAAATTATACTCCAACAGGTCAAATGGGACCAAAAAATTCTTTTCTAAAATTCCCATTTTGTCCCCAAGTGGCAAATGACCATTTTGCCCCTAGTTAGTGAAAATTTCGATTTGACTCCAAATTGATCCTCAAACTCCAAATTACCATTTTAAGTCATCCATGAACTGTGAAACTCTTAATCTCACCTTAAAATTCCTATTTGATCTAGTTCGAGGATTAAATAAACTTTGTTGTACCTCTAGGTACAATACCGACTTTTGTAAATTTTTTGAGACTCTCCTAGCATGCAATCATGCTATCATCACATGTATGTCATGAATAGTATTTTATAAGGTCGGGCTTTACACTTTCACTTTATCTTAATCAAATAACGAAAAGTTGAAAAAAAAAAGAAAATAATTTCGTTGATTTCAAAATTATCAAAAAACAAAAGGTTTGTTGTTTTTGCCCACATAAGAATTAAACTATTTGAGCTCAAATAATACATTGATCAACTAGACCCAAGCACTCCAAAAACTTGCAGTCTAATCAATTGCACAATTTACCTAAACATGAACGGATGTTATCTCCACAATTTGAATGTTAAAATTATATATAATGTGTTTGGTCTAGCTTTTTTTCAACTTATCTACTTTTTAAAAGTAGAAGCCGGGCTAAACAAAATATTGAGAAGATCTTAAAAAATAACTTTTTTGGAGAACAAAATCTAAAAAAAAAAAAAAGAGTTCAGGAAAAGCTCAAGAAATGAGCTTTTTTTCTCTTCTTTTAAAAACACGCCACCTTTTCAAGAGAATTTTTTTTGTTCCAAATGTTGATTCCATTTTTTTTTAATGATGACAAAACGTTCCTCATTTATTAATGTCTAACCTTGTCATTTAAGTGTGCAAGATTTAGTTTAATTCTTCTAACAAAATTGGTAATCAAAGGCAAGTCAAGAAGCTTGCTAAATTCAAATAAGAGTTAATCAGTTTAAGAGAGAAAGACCAAAATGATTAATAAAGACAGAACTTTAGTAACTGATTAACAAGGAACCTTAATCAGTTAAGGCATAACTAGGCATTGACTTAAAGTAAGACAAAGGACCTTTAATCAGTTAGCACCAGACCTAACTGATTAAGGAAGTGCTAAAAGCTAAATTTGAAGTCATGCTAATCAGTTAAGAAGTCTGATTAATCAATCAATGCACATAGACCCAGTACTTTCAAGCACCAAAATCATGTTTAAAAAGAAAGTTGACCGTTAAAGGGAGCTAAAATGCAGAAGTTCCAAATTCAAAATTTTCTAGTTGACTAAAGCTGATTTTAATCAGTTATGGTTGAAGAAAGTAAAGCTTCAATCAATTAAAGGAAGAGCTAACCAATTAAAAGACATTGATGTGAAGAGGAAAATGAAAACAGAAAGTTTGTAATCGGTTAGAGCCTGCCATAACCAGTTAGAGGAAGTCTGCTGAAGTAGAGAGGCTTAAAGACAGAGATCTCTTAATCAGTTAGAGCTTCTTGTAATCAATTAAAGTAGAGAACACAATAGCAAGATAGTGAAAGACAGAGAAACTGTAATCAATTAGAGCTTCATGTAATTGGTTAGAGTAGTGAATACAATAACAAGACAGTGCAAGGCAGAAAAGTTGTAATCAGTTAGATTTGCTTGTAACCAATTAGCTGAACATTGTCTACTTATTTGAAAAGAGCTGCTAGAAGACAAAATAATGGCTAATAATGACTAGAAATTGTCTCTAACGACTAGAATCAATCTCCTAAGTATTTAAAGGCTCTTCAACAATCAAAAATGATATAGAGAAGCTACAAAAGTGATTTTGAGCTAAAAACATTCAAAAACCTTCTTTTAACACTTGTATTCCACTCTTATCCTTGTGAAAATGTTTATGTTGAAACCTATACAACTTAGATCAATTAAGTGGTTATTTGTATTTTCTTTTATCTTTTATTTCTTGTTTACTTAGTGTGTGCGAGACACTCTAAGGGGTAATCTAAGCTAAGGTAAGCTTAGAACTTGTTGTAAAAAGGCTAGAGCTTAAGTTAGAAGCTCAACTTGTAAAAGCTTGGTGGAAACTGTTAATTTCACTACTTTTAGTGAAGTTGGGTTGAAAATCCTTGATTAGGAAGATTAAGGTAGTTGATGTAGGTTAGGTGGACCAAACCATTATAAATATTGTGTTTTGTCCACTTCTCCTAACCTTTCTTTACTTGGTGTTCACTAACCTTCCCAAGTTCTAAACCATCCATCCTAAATCTTCCAAAAAGTTTTCAAATTTTTGAATTTATCTTCAAAATATTTTTAAAGTGTTATTCACCTCCTTTCTAGCTCTCCTTTTGGAACCAACAAGTGGTATTAGAGCCTAACTCTTGATTTTAAGGCTTAACATCTTAAGGGAAAAATCTAATGGTTGTTCAAAATTCTAATGTTACTAAAAGTCAATCCACAAATAGGCCTTCTCCATTTGATGGAACCAATTACTAACTTTGGAGTATTATGATGTCGATTTATATTAAGGTTTATGACTATGAAATGTGAAATGTCATCATCAATGGTCCCTTCATCCCTATGAAGACCAATTTGATAAATGGTTAGAATACTACCAAAGATATAAGTGAGTGGACAGAAGGTGAAATAAGGAAAATACAAAAAAAACTCCAATTCCATGCATGATAAGTCTATTATATAGAGTTATTTTGATACATTTTGGAGGCTTAAGTAGCTAGAATTTGAGATTGTAGGTTTGAATCGTAGCATTTTTTGTGCTTGTCTAGTTTAAGTTTGATTACATGTTAAGTAATTAATTTAAGTTATTTTAGTTAAATTTTATTTTATTTTGTTTTAAATTACTTTAAGAGTAGTTATTGTTGGTTTCTTTTATTGCTTTTGTAGGAAATTTGATGAAAAATGCTCATTTGATGAAAATCCGTGCAAGTATGGTGATAGCTTCATTCGTATATGTTACCGTATTTTGATCTTATCTCTCTATACAAAACTCCAAATGAAGTGATTCTTATACCACTAGAACACCAAGAGGAAGGGCTACAATGATTATGTTTACCACTTTGCCCAGTTCTAATCGGATCATGGTCAAAATATTTGTCTAATTCGTAACACTGTAGTACCATACATGGACTGAACATGATGCAGTACTTGGAGCATGTCTTTCACTCTAGAAGTCCAATTGATGTAATTTTTGAGCCATTAGAAAGTTAAGAGATAGGGATAAAACTTTCATGTTTACCAATTTGCCCAGTTTAGATCATATCATGGTGAAAATCACATCAGACAATGCTTGATAGATGCAGCTTCGCACAAGGCAGCAAAGTGACTAAGGTCGCGACGCTGACCTACTCATGGCCGCGGTGTTGAAGAAACCACTACCACAGTGCTGAAAATTTGTGGCAGCAGCGTTGGGTTAAATGCGCACATCATACAAAAACTTGAGAGCACGGCGCCGCGACACTAAGAAATCATGGTTGCTACGCTACCCGAGTTTCCTAAAATAAAAATTTGATAGAATTTTGAAAATTAGGTTACTTGGAGCCTATTTAAGGGATCTTTTTTAGATGTTTAGAGGAAGAGGCAGCAAGCAACTATTCTGGAGATTTGGAGCCAAGAACAAAGAAAGAAAACAAGAGAATTTGAGAGAGAATTGAGATTGCAAAGCTTTAATAATTAGTTTTTTTTTTCTATTTTTGTGTTTTTCGTATTTTCTTTGACTTGAATTCATAGTTAAATTTATTTGGATATTGTTTTTATTAGATATTATGAGCTTAATTATTTTTCTAGGATTTTAGTGGATTTCAACTTGTAGTTTGAATATTAATTTCTCTTTTATTTATCATGAATGGGTGTAGTATTGCTTATTCAAATCTGTTCTTAATGTTTTTGATTGTCTGATCAATAATTAACTGATTTATGAATCAAATTTAGGTTCGACAGAGAGATTTTAGATTGGATTAAAGTTTGAATAGTATATGCTTATGTCACTTAGGTGATCTAATTCACAATTTAGGTAGACATACAACAATTACCATACATAGCCACATTGGGACATTTGCTTAATGAACTTAATTTAATTGATTCTTATGAACATATAGTGTAAAGCCCGACCTTATAAAATACTATTCATGACGTACATGTGATGATAGCATGATTGTATACTAGGAGAGTCCCGAAAAATTTACAAAAGTCGGTATTGTACCTAGAGGTACAACAAAGTTGATTTAATCCTCAAACTAGATCAAATAGGAATTTTAAGGTGAGATTAAGATCGTCACAGTCCAAGGATGACTCAAAATGGTAATTCGGAGTTTGAGGATCAATTTGGAGTCGAATCGGAATTTTCACTATCCTAAGGCAAAATGGTCATTTGCCACCTAAGGACAAAATGGGAATTTTAGAAAAGATTTTTTTGACCCCATTTGACTTATTGGAGTATAATTTGACTTATTGGAGTATGATTTGAGGTTTAGAAGTGAAAAATTTTAATTTCAGTATAATTTGGAGTAAAAGGGTAAAATGGTAATTTTGCCACCCTAGGGGCAAAATTGTAATTTTCCACCATCAGGACATTTTTTCCAGCACATGGTCTTCCTTTATCTTCATCTTTGACCCTTGACTAATCATCTGGTGGAGATAAAATGTTTAAATTTTTAAAATTTTAAAAATGGACCAATAAGAAAATGTCATGTGTCAAGCCTAGGATATTTTATTATTTAACTAAAAAATCAGCATAAATCAGCCCATTACTTTCCAAATATTCGGCCAAGCAAGGAAGAGAGAGAAAGAGAGGAAGAACAAACCCTAGGTGAGGAATTTCAAGAGAAAAAGTGTGGAAAATCAAGGAAAACAAGTGAAAAAGGTAGGATTTTTCAACTTAAGCTTGAAATCTATTTTCCTTAAGCATTTCTCCTTATTTTTCATGCTTAAATTACATGTTTTTATGATGAATTGTTGGCTGATCAAAATGGGTTAGGAGAGAGAAAGTTGTTAGATTAATTTGATTTTAAGTTATGTTAGTGTTTTTAGTTAGTTTAACATATTTAGAAACAAAACAATAAGAAAAGAATTTATTTTCTCCCACAACCATTAATGGCCGAATTTACCATGTATGAGTGAGGATGAGTTTGATTTTTATTCTAGGACAATTGGTTAAGAAATGATGAATTATGAGCCTAGAAAAATAATGAGAATTTTCAGAGCAAAAATATGAATTTTTACCCATTAGGGGTATTTTCGTAATTTGCTATTGAGACTGATAATTTGCACCACACTGAGGGACATTAAGTCAATTTGGGTGCAATTGAGGTATAGAAACTGAAAAAAATTAATTTGGGATTAAATTGGATGCGTTAGTAATTTAATCGGGTGATAAGACGAATTAGGCCAATACCGAGTTTAGATGGTTACCAGTGCATTTTTGCATTCCATATTATGCATTAATGGTCTAAATTAGTTTAATTTCAATTTAGTACTAATGTAGTGAATTTCTCGATTTTGTTCTGTGTCAAGGTGGTGAGTCCTCCGATAAAGGCAAGAAAATTGTATCCGAGGACCAGTAGACAGAGTGCGTCGAAAGTCTGCATTCTAGACATTGTGAGTAAACTTATTGTCATTTTAATTATCTAGGGAGGTTTTTAGATGATTTCATGAATTCTATGGAAAAAGAAATTTAAAAAGATAAATTTTCATGTTTTATGAATAAATGTGTTTCAATGAAATTAAATTATAAATTGTTTTGAAATTAATAGTGATTTTGAAAAATAGAGTACACGGAGACTGTTAATTGTGGCAATTTGATTGTTTAAATTGATTGGCTTATGATAAATCGGGCATGATTGGCTAGTTGACAATTTTATTGAAATGTGAATTGTTTGGTTGCCTTGAAAGACTGTGAATTACAAAATTGTCATATCATGTTATTGAGTTTTATTGTATAATGGATTATATATATTAATTAATCACTACAGTATGGGGTTTCTGTGGACTAGCCTTTTAGAGGGGCACAATAAACCCCATTATATTCTTACCTCGAACGGAGAGGCGCGTAGGGTATCTCCTAGGGTAAAGCTTAGGGTTCACTTCACGCCAAACCACCACGTGAAGGGGAACTCAGCCAACGCCAAGGAACGGTTATGTTTTCAAAACAAAAACATGATTTACGTGAAATGTGAATTTTAATAGCCTTGGCGGTCTCAGTAGGATGCCTAGGCCAAGGTGTCCCCGAGAATGGGTTTATGGTACAAGCCTAGTTTTTATGAGATTCATAAGCCTCTTTCCATATTTTAAATGAAATGTATTCTTATGCTGTGACCCAGTTTACAATGATTTATTTTATTGTCTTCATGTACTCAACTCTAGATATTTATGATGATGTCTGTTTACTCATTGGGATTTTATAATCTCACCACCCTTCTTTCCACCCATTTCAGGTTCAGTATAGGCTGTAGATAGCTGATCTCATCGAGAACTACCGTTGGATTTGCATTTTCAAAATCGTAGGTTCACAGTCCTCTTTACTTCTGTTTATTCAGAGGCCCTCTTGTTATTGTAAATTAAATTAAATGTTTTGGCCTACTGTATTTCAGTATGTATAAATTTATTTAACTTTTACGCTATAAAAATTATTCACGTATAACTCTATAAATATTGTTTTATAAGAAAATAGAATATTTTACTTAATATTTCTTTTATTTTCTTATTATATTCAAATAACCGTAATTTCGTTTTAAATGAAGATTTTAGACTTTTAAACTCATTTTGAATATGAATTATGTGTTTTGTACTTGTATATTACGTTTTAGCCAGTTTCGAAAATTTTGAGAAAACAAATGACCAAAATACCCTGTGAGACAAAAATTAATATTTTATTTATTTTTAGTTGGAAACAGTTTAAAATCTTTTAGAACACAATATTTGACAATGGTTGCTCACAAGGGAAATGAGAAACTGATAGTAAAGCCTTGCGGGGTTTCGGGTTGACATTCCGGGCAATGAGTGTCTATCGAGACACCGCGACGGTTGTCACGGGCTCGAGGGGAGTACCGAGTTGTGACATATAGTGAACTCATTAAGTTAGGTATTTGTACAAGAAACTCGATAGAGACTTGTCCATAGCTTTGGATTTTAGGTTAGTAAAACCACTTAGGAAAGATAAATAATAAGAAAAGTTAGTATAAGATGAAATGTTGAATGAACCCATAATTCTAAGTTTTTAATATACTACTTTTCTCAACTTATTTACTTTGTTAGTTTATTTAGTGTTGAATTTTTAACTAATTTTAATTATTTTTTCTTTAATTTTTGAATTACTTAAATAAGGTTAATTTGTTTAATAATTTTAGTAATTAGTAAAACTTTAAAAACAAGTCTTTATGGGAACGACAATCTGGACTTACTGTCTATATTACTTGTTCGATACATAAACTTGTGTGTGCAAATTTAACAACAATGCACACTCTCATTTGTGCACTTGATTATAGAGCATACAATAAAGTATTCATGTGCAAAAGTGCCAAGGAGATTTTGAAAAAATTAGAAGAGGTATATGGAGAAACAAAGAAAGATGAAGTGGTATGCTTTGAGTGCAAAACATCTGGCCACTTTAAATCTGAATGTCCACTACTCAATAAGGAATCCTCAAAAAAGACCAAGAAGTCTAAAAGAGCAATGGTGGCTGCAACTTGGTTGGACTGTGACTCCACTAGCTTAGAGGTTGAAAAAGACAATATAAAAGAGAAAGCAAATTTCTGCGTAATGACCAAAGATGACGAATCTGAGGTACTATCTCATTTATGTGATATTTCATATAATAAATTTCAAGATGAATATGATTGCTTATATGCTGAATTTGAAAATTGGCTCTAAAGTATAAAGTTTGGAAAAAGAAAGCCATATCTTTAGATGATGAATTAAAAAAGATTAAATGTGATTTCAAATATGCCTTTGATCAAAGAAATATTTTTCAAATTGAACTTGACCATTCCAAAACAGATTTTGAATCTTTAAAGTTAGAACTAGAGAGCAAAAATGAGGCATTGCAAAAGGCATTAAATGAGAATATTGCTCTTAAACCTTCAATGGAAGAAAGCTCAAAATTGAAATTCAACAAAGAAGAAAAACCAAAAAGAAATGTTGTTTTTAGAAGAAAAAATGTTCCATCTTCATTTCACTGTTATGCTTGTGGCAAGAGAGGTAATCTCTCTTATGATTATTATCATAAGGGTAATAACCTCTTTAAAACCAAGTTGGTTTGAGTGCCTAAAAGTTCTTATGTACTTATTAACCCTTAAGGACCTATCAAAGTATGGGTACCTTTGAAAAAAAATGAAAAATTGTTTTGTAATTTGAGCAAAAGCAAAAAGAACAATATTTAAAAGCTTAACCAAAAGAGAGGCAACCTTAGATACTTGGGTAATGGCTGCTCAAGGCACATAATTGAAAATGAAAATTTATTTGTCAAGCTTGATCGAAAGAAAAGCAGAAATGTTTCTTTTGGTTACAACTCTAAGGAATTGGAACCATTGGTAACACTTTTCAAACTCAAATCAAGCATGTTTTAATTGTTAAAAGTTTAAAGCATAACTTGTTAAGCATTAGTCAACTTTGTGATAGAGAATTTAGAATTTACTTTAATTATCATGTATGCCATGTGATTAACATTGACACTAACAAAGTTGTATTCATTGGCATAAGATTTGAAAATATTTAAGTGATTTTTCTTGATGAAATTATTATTCAAAATAAGTCTTCTCTTGTAGCCAATGATGTGTGTGGTAGTTGGTTATGGCATAGAAGATTAGGACATACTAGCATGCACACCTTTTCAAAGATTTTAAAAATAGATTTGGTTATTGAACTTTCAAAGATTGTGATGCATATCAATTTGAAAAACATGTAAAAAGTTCTTTTAAATCAAAAAAAGTAACTTCAAGTTCTAGACAATTTGAACTGTTGCACATTGACTTGCTTGGACCTATTGATGTTATGAGCATGAGGGCAAGTCATATGGTTTTGTTATTGTTAATGATTACTTTAGGTATACTTTGTTGTATTTCCTTGCTTACAAAGATGATGCATTACATGCTTTTGTTGAACATTATAAGAAAGTGCAAAATGAGAAAGGGGTTTCCATTGTTAGCATTAGAAATGACCATGGTAGTGAAATTGAAAATTGTGATTTTGAAATATTTTGTAATAAAAATGGTTTTGATTACAAGTTTTCAACCCCTAGAACTCCACAACAAAATGAAGTTGTAAAATATAAAAAAAAAGACATTGAAGGAAATGGCCAAAACAATGCTTTGAGAAAATAATTTGCCAAAATACTTTGGGATTGAAAATGTAAACATAATCTCTTTCATTATAAATAGAGTTTCCATTAGGCATATAATTTCAAAAACCCCTTATGAGCTTTACAAAGAAGAAAATCAAATATTACACATTTAAGCAGTTTTGGATGCAAATTCTTTGTTTTAAATAATAGAAAACACACCTTGGAAAAGTTTGATGCTAAAAGTGATGAAGCTATTTTCTTAAGTTATGCAATTAATTTTGAAGCTTATAGATTGTTTAACAAAAGAACTTTAGCTATAGAAAAATTTAATCATGTTTTTTTATGAGACTAATGCTGCACCAAGAAAGGTAGTGTATGATGATGATGTAGATGATATTGAGGAGAAAATGAAAAAGATGAACTTGGAAAACAGAGAAGATGATGAAGACTATTCCAAGAAGAGAAATGAAGAAAAGCCATCATTAGAGAACTTGCAAAGAATTGAAGAACAACACAATGATCTTCCTAAAAACTGAAAATTTGTAAGAATTATCCTCAAGAGCAAATAATTGGAGATCCCTTGAAAAGTATCAAAACCATAAGAGGATTAGGGGAAACTTATGAGTTTATGGCTTACATTCCACAAATGGAACCCCAAAAATTTTGAGGAAGCTAAAAAAGAAAAAAGTTAGATGATGGCCATGCAAAAAGAACTTGGCCAATTTGAAAGGAACAAGGTCTAGACCTTAGTTCCAAGGCCAACCAACCATCCTATCATTGGTACCAAGTGGGTATTTAAAAACAAAATGGATGAGTTGGGTAATGTGGTAAGGAACAAGGCAAGGTTAGTTGCTCAAGTCTACAATCACGAGGAAGGTATTGATTATGATGAAACTTTTAATCTTGTAGTTAGATTAGAAGCAAATAGACTCTTGATTGCATATGCATGTTATATGAATTTCAAATTCCAAATGGATGTTAAAATTGCATTTCTAAATGGTTTTATTCAAGAAGAAATATATGTGAAACAACCTCCTAGTTTTGAAGATTTTAAAAAGATTGATTATGTTGATAAATTGCATAAAGCATTATATGCATTGAAGTAAGCTCCTAAAGCTTGGTATGAAAGATTTTCAAAATTCTTGATGGAAAAAGGATTTTTTTATGAGGAGTTTAGATACTATATTTTTTATTAAGAAAAATGATAATGATTTGATTATAGTTCAAATATATGTGGATAGTCTTTGATGCTACTAATGAAAAATTTTATGAGAATTTTACTAAAAAAATACAGAGTAAGTTCAAAATGATTATAATGAGAGAATTAAATTTCTTCCTTGATTTACAAATCAAGCAATGTGAGGATGAGATTTTCAACAACCAAGCAAAATTCACTTAGGAAATGCTAAAGAAGTTTGGTGTGATGAATGTAAAGTCAATTGAAACACCTATGCATCTTTCTACAAAGCTTGATAGAGATGAAAGGGGAAAAGGATTTAGACCACAAGCTCTATAGAGATATGGTTGGTTCACTTTTTTATTTTATCGCAAGTAGACCTAATACATGTTAAAGTAGGATCTTAGTGGATTGATGTGATTGTGTAAAGCATGGATTTCAAAAATTTCTTTTATAAAGGAAGCAAGCAATCCAATTATAGAAGTAGAAACACACATCATTCTTATTGCAAGTAATATAATCATATCTTAAAAAAATAAGAATCTATTAAGGGTCTATTTGTTTTTGTAAAATTCGACCCTATAAACACATGTCATGACATACATGCACTAAGTAGCATGTTATTATGCTAGGAAAGCACCTAAGAATAGACGAAACCTGGCATTGTACCTAACGGTACACTTGAGTTGATTTAACCTTGAATTAGTTCAAATAGGAATCGTAGGATAAAATTTAATATTATGCAGTCCAGAAATGACTAAAAATGATTGTTCTGAGTTCGAGGGTGCATTTGGGGTAAAATGAAAAATTTTGATGGTTAGGGGCAAAAATCGTCATTTTACCACCTAAGATAATAATTTGATCATGGAGTGAAATTTTTTACCAAGATTAACTTTTTGGAGTATAATTTAATGATAGGAAGTGAAAATTTTCAATTCCGGCAATTTTCGAAACATAAGGGCAAAACGGTAATTTTGTCATCTCGGGGTAAAAATCGTAATTTTCACCACCCAAAACTTGTCAAAATAATAGGATTTATTTATTTTTGGTATGAACAACTATGGTATGTTAAGTGGTGAAAAATTTAAGTTTAAAGGATGAAATTTTAAAAATGGGCCAATGGAAAAGGGACATATGGCACTTTTTAATTGTTTAATATTATTTTAATGGAAAATCAGTCCATTTAAACCCCATACTAAGTGCTGGCCGGCCATAAGGAAAGAACAAGAGAGAAAATAGAGAGGAAAGGAAGAAAAGAGAAAAACCAAAGAGAAACAAGAAAATTCAAAGGGGAATTCGCGTTTTTTGCCCGTTTAGACGTCTAACGGTAAGATTTTTCGACTTTAGCTTGATTTCTACCTTTCCTATGCCTTTGTTTCCATTTAGCATGCTTGAGGAGAGAGATCTAAAAGTGACATCAAGGGCTGGCCGAATTTCAAGGGGGGAGAAATTGAAATTTTTAGGTTTTGAGTTTTAGTAAAATTGATAGTTTTAGTTAGTTAAATGTGTTTAGAAATTAAATTGGGCAAGCAAGCATTAAATTTTCACAATACTCACCCTTGGCTGAATCTGAAATGAGGTACAATGATGATGATCTGATTTTTATTCTAATAGAAATGAAGAGAAAATGATGAAAAATGGTTAAATGTGATAGAAAAACAAAGTAGAAAATTTACCGAGTTAATGTCCCATTTTTGGCCGAATTTTACAAGGAGGAAAGTGAACTGATTTTGGTGATTTTAGAAGGTTATTGGCTGATATTTAATGGTTAGAAATGTTGGAGAGAGAATGGGATGATTTAGAGCTAAAATGGAGCGTGTTAGCAATTTATCGGGTAAAGTGCCAAAAATAGGTTAATACCGCGTTTATGCCGTTTTAGGCTATTGCATTTCATACCATGCATTAGTATAGGATTTAAGTCAATTACATAGTGATTTAGCATCAATGTGGTGAATTGGATAAATTTTGCAATGTGTCTAGGAGGAGAGCCTTCCGGTAAAGGCAAGGAAGTCGTACCCGACCAACAGTGATTGGGGCACCTAGGAAGCATTTCATCTGTACAAACGGTGAGTAACCTATTATTATTGTAAATTATCTAGAGTTTATTTTTAAATGCTCTTTATGTATTTTATGAAACAAAAATGAGATTAAAATGGGATTTTTGATGTTTTAGAAATAAATGTGACAAATAAAAATATATTGTGTTGATTATGAAATTGAGTAATTAGAGGCTACCAATTGTCTTGAAAAATATATTTTCTTATGAATGGCTTATGATATATGAGTATATGTGGCTATATTTTATAATTGCATTGGGAATAGAATGTAAGCTGTCTTTTACTATGCAGATTGGATAAATAAATAAAAGCCACGTTATACTGTCGAAATTTTATTAAAATTGGTGGGTTTAGTCACTGTAGTGACGGGTTTTCGTGGACTGCCTATTAGAGGGGCACAATAAACCTGGTTACATAGTTACTCCGGTTGTAGAGGCGAGGAGGGTAACTCCCAGGGTAATGTTAGAGTTCACTTCACGTCGAACCCCCACGTGAATGTGTAACTTGGCCAACGCCAAGGAACGGCTTGTTTTCAAAACTAAAATGTGTTTAACATGTAAATATCTTAACAACCTTGGCGGACTCGGTTAGATGCCTCGACCAAGGTATCTCCGATGACTAAATTTTGGCTTGAGCCATGTTTTAATAAAGGTTATAAGCCTTGACAACTGTTTTGGTAAATTACAAATGTTTTATGGTTTAAGAAAGAAATTGAAAACCTTATGAAATGGTTTGTGATTTGTTGTTTAAACTTGCCTCCATTTTACTCACCTTTAGATATTTATGATAATGTCTGTTTACTCATTGGGATTGCAAAATCTCACCCACCTCCTTTCCAAACATTTCAGGCCTGTGGTAGCTTGTAGATATCCGATTTTGTCGAGGATTCCAGTTGACCCTTCTATCCCACAAACAGTAGGTTACTATCACCAATACTGGGTGTATTTATGGGCCACTTGTCATTATAATTATTATTGTACATTATAACTTTGTAAATTATTGTATGTATGAATTTATTTTATTCTCACGCTACAAAAATTATTTATGTATAGTTCTATAAAAATTATTTTATAGAAAATGAAATATATTATCAAATATTTTTATTTAGTTTAATTAGCCAACTTTTCACTCTAAATGAATGATTTAGATTATAAAAATTTAATTTTAATCGGCAGTGGATATTTTTCTACCATATGTTGTATCTTTATCAAGTTTCGAGATTTTTTGGTAAAAATGACCAAAATACCCCTATGTGGCGAAAATTTTATTTTGATTGTTTTCGATCTAAAATAGTTTATATTTTCTTAAAACTTGATATTTAACAACGATTACTCACAAGAAAGGCAAGAAACTGATTCGTTAGCCTTGCGAGGTTCCATTGGCATTGCGGATAATGAGTGTCAATCGGGACGTCGCGGCGGTTGTTATGGGCCCAAGGGAGGTTCCGGGTCGTGACAGTTTTGCAGTAAAATATTTTTTGTAAAACATTTTCAGGATTTATGCTTGTTTGGCAGACGAAAAACTAATTCTAGATATAAAACATTTTACGGGTTAATAAGGTTAATCACGAAAATTATCTTACGCCCTTAAAAGGAGTAAGACATTTTCTAGAAAACAACAAAAACGCTTTTATACTAAGTTTATGAGTATAAGTTTGATGAATATTAATATTTAGCTTAAAATATTAAAAAATAAAAAAATTAATATTTAACTTTAAAATAATTAATTTAAAATATTAATATTTAAATTATACAACACCATTAAAATTAAAAAAATATTATTTTAATGAAACCATTCAATGCAATTAAATTTTTTATTTATAAATGGAATAAATCTTACTAATAATTATAATAAAAAATATTTCAATAATTGTTATTTAATGAATACATATTTATAAGTATAGGTTTTAGATATCTTACACAATTGATGAATATTTATATTTTTATAGTTATGATAAAAAAGTGATAAGATGGAAATTTATTGGAAAATTAGAGTTTATTTTAATTACAAATTTGTTGTTAAATGCTATGAGAAAAATCATTGTTGATTTTATCTGTTTTCATTTCCATTCTTAATTTTGATCCCAAATTAGTAAAAATCAAATATTAATATTGTTTTGTACTCAACTCCTATTTATTATTTTAACACCTAAATAACTTTACCACGATGAAAATAATTTTTCATGAAATGATCCAAACAATAGAAAATGTTTTCAACAGTTTATCTAAACAACAGAAAACATTTAATTTTCCTAGAAAACATTTTACATAGAAAAAATTTTCCTTCAGCAAATCATTTTTCGGTTACCAAATGGACCTTAAGGAAGAAACAACATACCTTTTTATTTTGAGATTCTTATTTTCGGACACCACCACACCAATGAATGATTTCTTGATCAAATAAGTTTATCACTTATTCTTCAAGAACGCTTTCAACTTGAACCTTGAGTGGACAAGGTGCGGAATGCTAGACTACAAGATGGCAATCGATTTTGTCTCTCTTTCCTTTCTAAAAATTAATGGCTATTTTCTTTCATAAAATTCAGCCAAGAATGGGAGAAAGGAAGAAAGATACAACAAAGTTTAGGGGAAGAGGAGGAGGAGGAGAGAAGTGACGGTTGAAAACTTTTTCGAGAAAAAGTACGTTTTTTTTTTCAATATCTTCTCTTTTTATTAAAACTCTTGCCTCAAAGGTTTAATCAAAATCAAACATCTTTGAATCGATCTTGACCATCCATTTAGGGTTATGAAAGCATCAAGCATGCTCCATAATTATCAAAATTAAAATTAAAGAATAAATAATTTAATTCTTTAATTATCATTTAGAGTTCTTGATAAAATAATACTTCTTATTGAATAATAGCTCTTATTTTATTATTATCAATTTTTATTTTAAAAAATTAATAATAAATAAAAGAGTGATAGTCAAACATGAAGTCTTCTTTTATCAACATGGATGTCTAGATTCATTTTGTAAGAATCCTTCTAACACTATCTTAATTTAAAACAACTCTTATCTTTAATTAAGATAAAAATATTTTATCTTGTCTAAATTGAGACAAATATGTTTCTTGTCTAGATTAAGACAA
Organism: Theobroma cacao; assembly: GCF_053813885.1. Lineage (NCBI taxonomy): Eukaryota > Viridiplantae > Streptophyta > Magnoliopsida > Malvales > Malvaceae > Theobroma > Theobroma cacao. The sequence continues at coordinate 33,673,818 of NC_142647.1, read as the reverse complement.
AAAATATTTTTTTGTCATCTTAAATTAAGATAAACATATTTTCTTATCTAAATTAAGATCAAACATATTTTCTTATCTAAATTAAGACAAACATGTCAAAGCTGCCATTTTTGTACACAATTTAATTAATCAAATAAAACATGTATTCCAACTAAAACAAGTTGAATTTTATGAAGGTAAGTGAGGAATATATTTGGACGTAGATATTCCAAGCTCCAATAAACTTAGAATTATTCTTAATTTTATTAAAAAATAATTCAAGCTTATTAACCATAAAATCACTCCACCATAGATTCATGTTTCACACTTGGATTAACTATAATTACAAGAAATAATTCAATACTTGATATTAATTATTAGTTGTCTAATTGCAAACCTTATATGTGAACCCTCATAACCATCTAATGACAAAAAGTAAAATTATTGTTTTACCCTTTATGTCAATTTGTCCTATAGTCTCATATTTCCTTCAATTAGTGATTCAATACTCTAGATCTAATCTTTTGAGTATCTAGATGTGATGAGTAGCTAATTCATCAATCCATTAGGTGCAGATTAATCACCAATCTTCCTGAAATCACTACAAGTGATGTTAATTCTATGAACTCCATTATTTGAATATATGTTTCCAGATGTTCATCTCGATTATAATCCCAAAATACGAAGTCTAGATAAACACTTTATGATGATCATGCTCATGGTAAATCAAAGATTATAAGGAGATTAAAAACGAATCTACTATCCATCAGAATTTTGGTTCTACAATAAGCAAATGCATAAGTGTGAAATCAAGATTTAAGTAACGGTTAAACTTAAATTTGATTCTCACATGATTTCAGTTCATGTCATAGTTTCATTACTCGAGGTCAATTATTTTGATGATTTGAGACTCATCATTTTCTTGAAATGAATCACATTCGTTTCGTTGGAAGTAATCTAGACACTACAACCTTGACACAATAAAATGACCAACCTTATTATATGGCTCTGAATAATTTTCAGATTCAATTAAAATACATGTCTCCTATGTATGATTTTTCGTACAAATGTATTTTATTATCTCAATAAAATCATGGTACCTTAATAACTAAATAATAAATGCTTACTTAAAACAAACTCTTCGTCTTATTATCAAAATATACTTTCATTACAAATAAATTTAATGAAATTAAGCATGAGAATATACTTGCTTTCCAAGGCACCTTGTTCTCAAAATTCCTAACAATATATTGTTTAATGTGTGCCTACATGCAAGATTTCAATCATGTTGCTGAAGTTGAATACATTTCAGTAGGTTGTTGTTGTGCATAAATTTTATGAATTAGGCAACAATTGAATGATTTTGGCATGTCCATGCATAATGTTCCTATCTTTTGTGACAATTCAAGTGCCATAAACATCTCCAAAAATCCTATTCAACATTCTAGAACTAAGCACATAAAAATTAGTCATTATTTCGTTAGAGATCATGTGCTTAAGGGAGATATTAAAATTAAATTTATGGATACCTTGCATCAATTAGCTGATATCTTTACAGAACCATTAAGTGAGGACCAATTTTGTAAAAATGGAAAAGAACTAGGAATGCTTAATGTGCAGAAGCTTGAATTAAGCTAAATTGAATATGTTTTGAATGCTTGATGTGCATGAGCTTGAATTAAGCTAAATTGAATATATTTTTGATGATGTATTATGAGATATTTGGCTTTAATTCTTACTTTATTTAGTTAAAAGGCATGCTCTTATTAGTTAAAGAAATCCTTAAAGTAAGGTAGGATGTGCACTGATCAATTAAGAGTTTCTTTAACCAATTAGAATAACTTTGTGTGCCTAATGTAAACCAAAACCAGTAGTGTTTTAATCAGTTAAAAATTTTCTTAGCTGGTTAAAACAATTTCGTCCAACTAGAATGTATCAAGTTAGTAAAACTTTAATAAGTTAAAGCCTCTTTTAACTGATTAAAATAGTTTTATTCTCCTAAATTAAAGCACAGCCTTTTAAGTCATTAGCGCTTTAATAGATTAAAGCTTGCCTTAACTAATTAAAGCACGAAAGTTAGGAGAAATGCTAGCACTCATATTGATATTATTAATTCTTTTATGTTTAATTGAACAAAATTGAGTTACTTTGAGCTCATGATTTTGCACAATGCAAGTCCAATTGAAATCTTGCATGTTTCAAGGGCAAAACTTTTGAAAATAAAGATCAAATCTTAATCAAATTATTTTCTTGCAAAACTTCTTGTTTTTTTTATTAAAATTGATCTATTGACTTTGCTCAAATTCTATTATGCTTGATATTTTTCTCATGACTTTTGAATTTAAGTGAAAGTATTTTCTTAAGAATTTGATGGCATTTTAAATACTTGTTATTCTTAAGGGTGTAATGATAAGAATAATAAGTATGCCTTATGTTGAAAAATGTTAAGAATAATAAGTTAATTGTTTGCCATGATTAACATTACCCAACATGCTTGTTGAACATTTCATACATCATATTTATGCTTCATGATGAAAATTGAACATAGCTGAACGTATTAGAAATATGATTTTTCAAATGAGCTTTCAAACTATTAGCACTTGTAAACAATAAGCAATAAAAGTCAAATTTTGAGTTCACATGTTTTCTTTGAAGAATCTTAAGCTACACAAGCTCAAAATGATATTCTAAATACGATCATTTAAAAAAAATTCAATTCATATCTACATAAATCCATGATTTGGAACCATTGCACCATTGCAAAGTGCATTGTCTACACTTTTTTTGGTTTTTTTGGTGCATAAATCAAACATAGTCAACTCCTAAAGTTTTGTAGTCAACTTCTAAATGCTCTGAAGCTAAAATAGACAATTTTTTTAACTTTAAAATGTCTTCTTACTTCACTTTTTTTTCCATTGCATTAAATCCTTTCATGCATTTTTTTCAATAATATTTTTTATTCTTGAAAACATGCATTGTGAACACTCTCATGATCATTTGATGCAAATACATACTTTCTTTGTATTTACAATGTTAAAAATAAAAAATAGAAAATTATTCATGAATTTATGAACTTATGTACTTACATAAATAATATCATCACTTGAGAATCAAATGTTCAAATGCTTAAGTCTAGGAATAATTCTTAAAATATGTTTCATGTTTGTACTTAAATGATTTTTTCAAAATCGAATCATTGCTTAAGCTCATAAAATTGATTAGGATGAAATCATTGAACTAAACGAAATTTTTTTGTTCATCTATTGTTTTGGTCAAATTAACTGCTTACATAACTTTTATTCTTGCTTGACCTTAATGATTAATGTCTATAACTTGACTTAAGTGGTAGAATTACTTATAGTGCTTAATTTTATAACTCAAGTCAAGTTTGATCATGACATATATTTGAGTTGACATAGTTGAAATTTATTTTAATATGTGTTTAACTGTTAACTATATCTTCACTGAGCCTTAATGTTTACATGATCTAAAGATTTTGTGTGCATCAAACTTTAACTTATAGGTTACCATGATTATCAAGAATGATGCTTGATGACAAATGATACCTTAAACATGCTTAGGAACTACTTTGTAAATATTTCTTCAAATTATGAGTATTTGATGCATATATTGAATATCTATTTAAATGCTCATACTCATCTAGATCCATGCATACTTGAGTATTAGATGAACTTGTTGAATATCTACTTAAATACTCATTTATTTTAGGCTCATGATTTCTCTCTTAACAAGTGGTGTTTTAACAATTGGAAATTTATTGGCTTCATAATTTGTCTAAAAAGGGAGCATTTGAATTAATCTTGTTTTACTTTTAACCACTCTTTTGATAATGACAAAAAAGGAAAGAAAGAATAAAGAATTATTGTGTTTGATGAAAAGAAAGAATTGTTGTGTTTGATGCAAAGAACTGCTGTACTTGAGTGCTTAATTTTCTTGAAATGTAGCTTATAATTTTCTTAAAATACTTGTGGCATTTGTACTCGTAAATTTACTTGCATCACACTCATTAAGGGGGAGTTTTGAACATATTTTTTAATGATGATAAAAAGGAGAAAAAAATGATGTAATGTAATGTGTCTATCTATTGTCATTTTTTATGTGTTTGTTTTTGAACATATTACTAGATTGGTCATATTATATTTATTCTTGATGATTGTTAATAACTCTTTACACATATGTGATTAATATCATATTTTGGTTGAGAAATCTGAAATTTTTTTTTATATGCACATATTGTCATGACCCGGAACCTCCCTCAGGCCCATGACAATCGCCGCGACGTCCCGATTGACACTCATTATTCGGAATGCCAACCGGAACCCCGCAAAGCTTACATATCAGTTTCTTTCCTTTCCTGTGAGCAATCATTGTTAAATATCGAGTTTTTAGAGAATATATACTATTTTAAATCAAAAACAATCAAAATAAAATTTTCGCCACATAGGGGTATTTTGGTCATTTTTTTCTCAAAAATTTCAAAACTGGCTAAAACGTAATAAACAAGTACAAAATACATAATTCATATTCAAAATGAGTTTAAAAGTCTAAAATCTTCATTTAAAACGAAATTACGATGATTTGAATATAATAAGAAAATAAAAGAAATATTAAGGGAAATATTCTATTTTCTTATAAAACAATATTTATAGAGTTATACGTGAATAATTTTTATAGCGTAAAAGCTAAATAAATTTATACATACTTAAATACAATAAGCCAAAATATTTAATTTAATTTACAATAACAAGAGTGCCCCCGAATAAACAAAAGTAAAGAGGACTGTGAACCTACGGTTTGGAAAATGCAGATCCCACTGTAGTCCTCGATGAGATCAGCTATCTACAGTCTATACTGAACCTGAAATGGGTGGAAAGGAGTTGGGTGAGATTTTGCAATCCCAATGAGTAAACAGACATTATCATAAATATCTAAAGGCGAGTAAAATGGAGGCAAGTTTAAATAACAAATTTCAACCCATTTCATAATGTTTTTAATTTATTTCTTAAACCATAAAATATTTGTAATTTACCAAAACAGTTGTTAAGGCTTATGTCTTTTATTAAAACAAGGCTCAAGCCAAAACTAATCCTCGGGGATACCTTGGCCGAGGTATCTAACCGAGTCCGCCAAGGGTGTTAAAATATTCACACGTGAAACACATTTTTATTTTTAAAACAAGCCGTCCCTTGGCGTTGGCCGAGTTACACACTCACGTGGGGGTTCGACGTGAAGTGAGCTCTAATACTACCCCGGGAGTTACCCTCCTCGCCTCTACAACCGGAGTAACTATATAACTGGGTTTACCGTGCCCCTCTAATAGGCAGTCCACGAAAACCCGTCACTGTAGTGACTAACCCACCAATTTTAATAAAATTTCGACAGTATAACGTGGCTTTTATTTATTTATCCAGCCTGCATAGTAAAACAACTTACATAAATTTCCCAATGCATTCACAAAATATAGCCACATATACTCATTCCTCATAAGCCATTCCTAGGAAAATATATATTTTTCAAGTCAATTTGTAGCCTCCAATTACTCAATTTCATAATCAATACAATATATTTTTATTTGTCACATTTATTCCTAAAACATCAAAAATCTCGTTTTAATCTCGTTCTCATTTCATAAAATACATAAAGGGTATTTAAAATAAACTCTAGATAATTTACAATAATAATAAGTTTACTCACCATTTGTACAAACTAAAAGCTTTCTAAGTGCCCCGATCACTACTTGTCGGGTACGACTTCTTTGTCTTTTCTGGAAGGCTCTCCTCCTAGACACATTACAAAAATTTACACAATTCATCACATTGATGCTAAATCACTATATAATTAACTTAAATCCTATACTAATGCATGGTATGAAATGCAATAGCCTAAAACGGCTTAAACGCGGTATTAACCTATTTTTGGCACTTTGCCCGATAAATTGTTAACGCGCTCCATTTTAGCTCTAAATCATCCCATTCTCTCTCCAACATTTCTAACCATTAAATATCAGCCAATAACCTTCTAAAAACAACAAAATCAGCTCACTCCCTTCCTTGGAAAATTCGGCCAAAAATGGGACATTAAGTCGGTTAATTTTCTACTTTGTTTTTCTATCACGTTTAATCGTTTTTCATCATTTTCTCTTCATTTTCCTTAGAATAAAATCAATTCATCATCATTGTACAGCATTGAGCATCCAGCCAAGAGTGGGTATTGTGAAAATTCAATGATTTCTTGCCCAATTTAATTTCTAAACACATTTAACTAACTAAAACTATCAATTTAACTAAAAATCAAAACCTAAAAATTTCAATTTCTCTCCCCTAGAATTTCATCCAGACCGTGATATCACTTTTTGATCTCTCTCCTCAAGCATGCTAAATGAAAATAAAGGCATAGGAAAGCTAGAAATCAAGCTAAAATCGAAAAATCTTACCGTTAGACGCGTAAACGGTCAAAAACCGTGAATTTCCCTTTGAATTTTCTTGTTTCTCTTTGGTTTTTCTTTTTTTCTTCCTTTCCTCTCTATTTCCTCTCTTTTTCTTCCTTATGGCCGGCCAGCACTTAAAATTTGGGTTTAAATGGGCTGACTTTTCATTAAAATAATATTATATCATTAAAAAATGCCACATGTCACTTTCCCATTGGTCCATTTTTAAAATTTCATCCATTTGTTTTCAAATTTTCACCATACACTTGTTTCATTTATTCATAGCTTAGATAAAATTCTCAGACTCATCCAAAGTCTGGGTGGAGTAATTTTTTTAAATTTACACTTTTTCCCCCGTAAAAGTCAAAAATTACATTTTTGCCCCAAAAATTGAAAAATTGCCCATAGACATATTTTTCATCCCTTATACTCATACCATTCTCCAATTTGTCAAATTTGATCTAAATTCTCTCAAAATCTCAAATTTTGTCCGTGAGTGGCAACATTACGATTTTGCCCCTGCACTCCAAAAATCACCAGAATTAAACTTTTTGACTTCCTATCATTAAATTATACTCCAAATAGTTAATCTTGGTCAAAAATTTCACTCCATAATCAAATTATTATCTTAGGTGGCAAAATGACGATTTTGCCCTTGAATATCAAAATTTCTAATTTTACCCCAAAATGAACCCTCGAACTCCGAACAATCATTTTTAGTCATTTCTGGACTATAAAATATTAAATTTCATCATACAATTCCTATTTGAACTAGTTCGAGGCTAAATCAATTTAAGTGTACCGTTAGGTACAATATCGGGTTTCGTCTATTCTTAGGTGCTTTTCTAGCGTAATAACATGCTACTCAATGCATGTATGTCATGACATGTATTTATAGGGTCGGGTTTTACACATATTAAGAGGAAGCATAGATTAAGGGGAAGTAATCTCTCAACTGCACATACATATAGAGAATACATAGACATTACACTTTTAATGTAGGAGTGCTTTGTTATCATCAAAAAAGGGGGAGAATGTTAACTCTGTATGTTTTTATGATAACAAAACATTCCTCATTCATTAATGTCTAACCTTGTTATTTAAGTGTGTAGGATTTAGTTTAATTCTCCTAACAAAATTGGTAATTAAAGGCAAGTCAAGAAGTTTGATAAATTCAAAAAAGAATTAATCAATTTAAGAGAGAAAGAGCAAAATGATTAATAAAGACAAAATTTTAGTAATTGATTAATAAGGATCCTTAATTAGTTAAGGCATAACTAAGTGTTGACTTAAAGCAAAATAGATGTCATGACCTGGTACTCTCCTCGAATCCGTAACAACCGTCGCGATGTCCCGATAGATATTCATTATCCAGAATGCCGACCGAAATCTCGTAAGGCTTTAATATCAATTTTCTCACCTCCCCTGTGAGCGACAATTGTTGAATATCATGTTTTGAGAGATTATAAACTATTTTCAAATCAAAATAATAAAAAAATAATTTGTTTTACAGAGGCATTTTGGTCATTTTTCTTCGAAAATCTCGAAACCAGCTAAAAATGTAGTATGCAAGTGGAAAACACATATTTCATAATCAAAAATAAGTTTAGATGTCTAAAACATTCATTTAAAGTGAAACTATAACTATTTGAATATAATAAAAATATTCAATAAAATATTCTATTTTATGATAAAACAATATTTATAGAGTTACCGGTAAATAATTTTTATAGCGTAAAAGCTAAATAAATTCATACATACTGTAATACAGATAACCAAAGTATAAAATTTAATTTACAGTGACACATGGGCCCACGAACGACCAAAAGTATCAAAAGAAATGAACCTACAATTTTTTAGGATGCAAGTCTAACTGTAGTCCTCGACGATATCAGTTATCTACAGTCTATTCTGAGCCTGAAATGGGTGGAAATGAGGGTGGTGAGATTATAAAATCCCAATGAGTAAACAAACATCATTTAAATCAGCTAAAGTCGAGTAATAGGAGATAATCAAAATATCCCATCACAATACGTATTTCATAACTTGAAAAGGCAAATGATTGTACTTCATTTAATTCCTCAATAAGGCTTATGACTTTCATAAACATTTGGTTCATGCCATCAAATAGTACTCGGTGACACCTTGATCAGAGGCATCCAACCGAGCCTGCCAAGGCTGTTAAAAATTTCGTATACACGTAAACATATTTTTAGTTTGAAAAACACAGCCGTTCCTTGGCATTAGCGGAGTTCATCATCACGAGGTGGTTCGGCGTGACGTGAACTCTAACTATACCTCAAGAGATACCCTGCGCGCCTCTCCGACTGAGGTACGAATATAATCGGATTTCATGCCCCTCTAATAGGTTGGTCCACAAAACCCGCCCACTGCAACAAGCTAAACCCACCATACAATAAAATTTGCAATAACATGACATGGCAATTATTTCACAATCCAACCTCTCAAGGCTAAATACACAATTCATATGTTTCAACACAAATACCAATTCAGCCATTCATGCAAATATTGTCATAAGCCGTTTAATTCAAACCATGAATTTACAACACATGAAAATAGTCTCCAAGTATTCTATTTTCAAACCACCATTCAATTTTAAGACAATGTTATAAAATCATTTCATTAAATCACATTTTAGTTACAAAACACAAAGATTTACCATTTAACTCATTTTCCATAAAATTCACAAAAATCGAATAAAAAAACTACTTTAGATAATTAAAATGATGATAAGGTTACTCACTTCACAATAGCGGAATTTCTACGTCGCTATTGATTCGTACACGTATAATTATTCCTATTTGCCAGTCACATACTTCGTTCGGCACGCTTCCATAACAAACTTTCCTAGCAACAATTTAAATCCAATATACTTAGTGCATCAATTCCACTTCTCTTTCTCATTCTATCATAAATCCATTCATCTAATTCACTTCTTAATACATTTTTACTAAAATTAATTACATCCTTTGCTCACGTAATTCTTTAGATTATTAACACCGGTAACTTATTTATGGTATTAAGTGCATATTTCAACCTTCTAAGTAACTTAAATTTACTTCATATCACCAAATAACCAATGTATAATTAAATAAAATGGGCTAGCCTCCAAACAGTCTAATTTCACAATAAGCCATGGAAAAGAGTAAAGCAATTTTACCAAATTAGGCTAGGTTTGTCACGACCCAAATTTCGGGCCATGACCGGTGCATGGGCCCAATGGATGTAGTCCACTAAGCCCAAGCAGGCCTATTAATCTGACGTGTTCATCATCCCATCATAACTTCTAAGTCATATTTTATAACGTAGAATCAAAATAAAATTAAACATTTGCCAACTCATACTGGCATACCAATTAAGTGTACATTGCCTACAACATGTATCTCAATAATTTACATCAAGTTTGTCTATACATCTCAAAAAGAAGACTTGACTTTCAGCAAAGGGACTGGGACGAATGTACAGCTACTGAATGTCGAGACACCTACCAAAAGATGGATATAAGTCTACAAGGACACCTCGTCCTAGTTACCAGCTGCCTCGTGATCTGAAAACATGAAGTTGAAAACGGTGAGTATAAACCCAGTGAGTGAACAAGAAAGGGAACAAGCATACCACAAGGAATGTTTAACGAAATCATGATGCATTCTTTTTAAAAACAAATGCAATTTGTTTTTGAACTTATTAAACCCCTAATGTAAACCCCACATGAGAAAAAAATCACTTATTGGAAAAAAATTCATGCTCAACAAAGGATTTAGAGAGTGAAAACTTTAATAACATTCATGCGAATCAAGTCAATAAACGACGGGTCTTCACTGCAGCGGAAAGGCATTCTCACTGCAGCTACGCTGCAGCGAGAATGAATTTTTGCTGCAGCGACACTTGATTTAAATTAACAATTAACCGAAGGTTTCTTCACTGGTTGAGGGTTTCTCACCAAACCTTCTCATTTTAAACTTAACTCATTTAATCCTTAATGTTGGAAGTCCATGCTCCGATATGGTAGCAAAGAAATGAAAGATAAGGTAACAATTAGACAAGATAGGAGACCAAAACAGAAAGTTTTTCGCTGCAGCAAGATTCAATTTCGCTGCAGCGAGAAGCTACTGTGTCATTCTCGTTGCAGCGAAAATGCATCCTCGCTGCAACGAGTTTTCGACCAGCCTACCTTTTCAAAATCAGAGAGTTTCTTGCTGCAGCGAGAATCAGAACATCAAGAAAAAGGTTTCCTTTTCCCTTAAAACAAATCCATCCTACTCAACAATAAAAGCAACATGTGACACATGCAAACTCCCAAATTTCAACACTTCAAATGCTCACATTTTTGCATTTACAACCATATACCATATATGTATATATATATAGAGATATCAATCATCATATACTCCCTCCCATCATCATCATCTCATATGCAACGACTTATGCGCACTCCCACTCGTACATAGCTAGGTCAGCAACAGCTTATGTGCACTCCCACTCGCACATAGCCGGGTCAACAACGGCTTATGTGCACTCCTACTCGCACATAACCGGGTCCACATCAACATACAAAGAAGTACCCAATGCATATCATGCTTACTATCATATTTTGATAACACGTAGCACATTGTATAGCACATTTCCACAGTATAAAATCACTACACCAAAGGCTTGTTCCCAAGGCACATTTTCAAAGTCAAGTTAGATAAAATCATTCACATTCCCCAAAACAAGTTTGAAATGCAAGTCCACTCACAAATTGATTGTAGAGCCTTTAGATGACTCCAATTCCCCTAATTGTCCAAATGAGATGATGGGGCTTTCTTAGAACCTAGGATCACATTAGCATAAGCAATAGGTCAGTTTACACACTATGAACCCTAAAAGCTATCTCTTAGCTAGTTTTCAATTGCCACATTAAATGGCTATCTATGTTCACTATCTTAATCACTAAAAAAGTAATGAACATACTCAACAATAAAACAGCTCATAATCCAAATTACTAGCCATTTTCTATAGCTTAAAATTGAGCTTAGTTCATCACTCACCCTTGGGTTTCTTTGTAGTTGAATTCCCTTCCAATAGCTTCCAAATAAGTGGGGTAATTCTCTTTTTCTCTCTCTAGAATGCCCAACTAGTGAGAGAAAGTATGGATATAAACTTTACCAAGGGTTTTGAAGTGAGAGAGTGAAAGAATAATAGGGTTCTAATCAATAGGGCTCAAAAGTATGAAAACTAGAGCTAGAGAGAGAAAATTTTGCAAGCTACATATCAAGCTTCCATGGAGGTTTTGAAAAAACGTGAGAGAGAAGAAGAAGAAGAAGAAGACAAGCTGCTGGAAAATGGGAGAAGAAGCTGCTGGAAGAAAGTATTTATAGGCCAAAGTTTTCCATTCCCTTAAAATTACTAAATTACCCCTCCACCAATTAACTTACTCTCCTCCAATCTTTTATGCAATCTTTTTGTTCTTTTGACACTAGGACAAGGTCCATAATGGTCTAAACATACTCAGGTTCATGAAAACATAAAATTTTAACTCGAAGTGAAAAATGACCATTTTGCCCATATTATGAAAATCTTCAAAATTTTTGGTTTTCTTTCCATTTTACCCCTAATTTCACCATCCATTTATGCCTTAGGCCTACTTAGACCATAATATTGTTTAAAAATTTTACTTTTATGGGCTTACTAAGAAAATAATGAAATTATCCCTAATTAAGGATATCACGTATACTTCCCTTTACGAGTCTATAAAGGTCAAGGTCTCACAAGGTTGGCCCAAGTCTCCACCTTCCTTCTCTTTTGGACTTTTCTTCCTTTATTGTTTTTAGGCCCTTTTTTCATGGGCTCTTCCCATTTCTTTCTATTTGGGCCATGCCCATTCTTTTCTTATTGGGCCATGTCCATTTATATGCATATATATATATATATATATATATTTTTTTTTTTTCTTCTTTTCTTTTCTTTTCTTTTCTTTCTCTCTTTCTCTTCCTCTTCTCTCCCACCGATCAACAACTCCTTGCTTGTCTTTCTTTTTCCTTTCTTACGTACACAAGTTGTCCACAACTTTTTCTCTCTCTCTCCTTCTCACCGCCAGCAACAACTTCTTGTTTCTTTCAACAAAAATTTTCAGCAACTAAAGCTGCTCATATCCACATCAAAATCAGTAGCCAAGTTGCTCTATTTCTCCTTAAAATCAGCAGCTAAGCTACTCTATTCTCCCTCAAAAAATTAGCAACCAAAGCTACAAAAATTAGCAACCAAAATCGCACCTTTCAACCTTCAAAATCAGCCACCAAAATTGCACCTTTCAGCCTTCAAAATCAGCAGTTAAAGTTGCTCCTCTCACCCTTAACTTGACAGAAAAATAGCTCTCCTTTCCTCCCTAAATGGCAGCAAAATCGCCCCCTCAACTCAGCTCTTTCTCCTTTCCCTTTCTTTCTCACCGCTCGGCTTTCTCTTTTTTTCTTTTTGCTCTTTTTGCTCTCTTTATGCCCGACGCCTTCTTCTTGTTTCTTTCTCTTCTCTTCCACTAACTGACTTCTCTCTTTCTTCCTCTTTACTTTACTTATTTACTTATTTATATATATTTTATTTCCCATTTGTTTTTCCAATTTGGTCGGCCCCTCCATCTTTCTTTCCATCTTCATCTTGTTCCACATGGCCAGCCCCCCCTTCCATCAAATAAAATAAAGAGTTTTTTTACTCTTTTTATTAACCACATGGGCGGCTGCCCATGTTGGTATTTCTTTATCTATTTATTTTATTTTATATATATATATATATATACTTATATTATTATTTCACTATTTGTTTATTTTATTTCTTCCATTTAATTCCACTACATAATCCTTCAATCTTTATATTTTAAATTCGATCCTTTTAATACATCTAAAAATTGCAATTTTCATCTATCTTCCTTCCTTTGTATGTGTACCACCCAAAATATCAGAATTACACTTCAACGCGGTATTGCCATAATATTTAAATATTTACTTATCCGCGTTGGCTCGACTTAGCAAAACACGTTTATTGCACTTTCGTCGGTCATCTCCAAAAATTTATTTGTATTCTTTCTCCCCCACTTGGATCAACCATAGGATCCTTCTTCATGATTAATTTCGACATTTTGTTAAATATTAATATTTTAATATTATTTTATTAATAAAATATTATTTTATTCTAAAAATTTCCTCTTGTCTCCTTAGTACCCAAAATACCTTATTACGCCTCAATTGACTTCCGAATCCCCTTTTATTTCACAAATTCTCTTCCATAAAATATTATTATTTTATTATTATTTTCTCGCATGCGGAATATTTTATCCTAACTATTTCTTTCATCTTTCATCACTTTTATATATTATAATTGACCTTAACTTGCATCCGATAAGCTTTATTAGTCACTGTATCAAAATATGGGGTAATACAACAGATTACCCTTAATCAGTTAGCATCAGGCTTAACTAATTAAGGAAGTGCTGGAATCTAAATTTGAAATCATGCTAATCAGTTAAGAAGTCTAGTTAATCAGTTAAAGCACATAGGCCTAGTACTTTCAACCGCCAAAATCAAGTTTAAAAAGATAGTTGACAATTGAAGGGAGCTAAAATGGAGAAGTTCAAAATTCGAAGATTTTCTAATTGATTAAAAGCTGATTTTAATCGGTTATGATTGAAGGAAGTAAAACTTCAATCAATTAAGGGAAAAACTAACCAATTAAATGAACACTGCTGCGTAGAGAAAAATAAAAATAGAAAGTTTGTAATTGGTTAAAACCTGTTGTAAACAATTAGAGGAAGTTTGCTAAAGAAGATGGGCTTAAAGACAAAAATCTCTTAATTAGTTAGAGCCTCCTATAATCAGTTAGAGTAGGGAACAAAAAGCAAGATAGTGAAAGGCAGAGAAGTTGTAATCGGTTAGAGCAGAGAACGTAGTAGCAAGACAGTGCAAGCAGAGAAGTTATAATCGATTAGAGCTGCTTGTAACTAGTTAATCAAACACTGTCTACCTATTTGAAAAGAGCAGCTAGAAGACAAAATAATGGCTAAAAACTATCTTTAATGGCTAAAATCAGTCTCTTAAATATTTAAAGGCTCTCCAATAGTTAAAAATGATATGGAGAAGCCACCAAGAGTGATTTTGGCTAAAAACATTCAAAAACCTTCTCTTAACACTTGTATTCCACTCCTACCCTTGTGAAAGTGTTTGTGTTAAAACTTGTACAACTTAAATAAGTTAAGTGGTCATTTGTACCTTCTTTTATCTCCTATTTCTTGTTTACTTAGAGTGTGCGAGACACTTTAAGAGGTAATCTAAGTTAGGGTAACCTTGGGGCTTGTTGTAAAAGAATTAGAGCTTGAGTTAGAAGCTAAACTTGTAAAAGCTTGGTGGAAGCTGTTAATTCTACTAGTTTTATTGAAGTTAGGTTGAAAATACTTGATTGGGAAGTTCAAGGTTGAAATACCCCATACTTTGATATGGTGATAAATAAAGTTGATTGAATGCAAATTGAGGTCAATTAAAATGTTTAAAAGTGATAAAAGACGAAAGGAGTAGTTTAGGATAAAATATTTTGCAAGTGAGAAAATAATAATAAAATAATAATAATTTTATCAGAGGAGAATTTGTGAGATAAAAGGCGATTCGGAAGTCAAGTGAGGCATAATAAGGTATTTCACGTATCAAGGAGACAAGATAAAATTTTTTTAAATATTAATATTTAGCCGGATGTCGAAATCAGTCATGAAGAAGGATCATATGGTTGATCCAAGTGGGGGAGAAGATGACAAGCCCGACTCTATAAAAATATTTGTCATGACATACATGTGATGGATAGCATGTTTGCATGCTAAAAGAGTCTCGAAAAAAATTTACAAAAGTCGATATTGTATCTAAAGGTACAACAAAGTTGAGTTAAACCTCGAACTAGATCAAATAGAGAATTTACGATGAAATTAAGAATTTTAAAGTCCTAGAATGGTTTAATATGGTGATTCGGAGTTCAAGGATGAATTTGGAGTCAAACCAAAATTTTCGTTATCTAGGGATAAAATGGTCATTTGACACCTGGGGACAAAATGAGAATTTTTAGAAAAGATTTTTGGCCCCATTTGACTTATTGGAGTAAGATTTGAGGTTTAGAAGTGAAAAATTTTAATTTCGGTATAATTTGGAGTAAAAGGGTAAAATGGTAATTTTGCCATGCAGAATCAAAAATTTAATTTTTGAAAGGATTTTGATCAATTTAATTATTTGGAGTGTGAAATGAGTATGAGGAGTGAAAATTATGCATTATGGCAAATTTTCAATTTTTGAGGCAAAAATGTAATTTTTGAAAAGTTCGGGGGCAAAAGTGTAATTTTGAAAAATTTACTCCACCAAAACTTTGGAAAAATCTGAAAATTTCACTTAAGACTTGGATAAGTCAAAGGGAATGCATGGTGGAAAAAGTAGGACAAGTGGATGGCTAGAAAAAAAATGAATTAATAAATATTCAAAATATGAATAAAATAATATTATTTCATTAAACTAATAAAAAAGGCATAAAAAAAATCAGCCCATAACCCATTCTTCTTCTTCAACATTTGGCCAAGCAAGAAACAAGAGAGAGAAAGGAGAAAATAAAACCCTAGCCAAGAAATTTAAAGGGAAAATAGGTGGAAATTCAAAAATCAAGAAAAAAAAGATAACATTTCTTAAATTTGTCTTGTGCTTTACCTTTCCCATGCATTTCTCATCATTTTTCGTGGTTGAATCATGTGATTTGAGGATGATTTCAATTCTGGTCATTTGGGTTTAGAGAGAGAAAGTTGTTAGATAAATTTGATTTTGAGCTATGTTAGTGTTTAATGTTAGTTTAGCATGTTTATGAGTAAAACAACAAGAAAAATATTTATCTTCTCCATGAATTTCTCTAGGCCGAATCTAGCCACGGTATGTGAGGATGAGGTTGACTTTATTTTAAGAGAATTGGGTGGAAAAATGATGAATTATGAGGTTGGAAATTAAATGAGAAATTTCGGTGCAATAAATTGAAATTTTTACCCATTAGGGGTAAAAGCGTAATTTATAGTCCGGACTGATAAATTGGACCAAATTCACAGTCATTGAGGTATTGTGGATATAATTGGATAATTGAAATTGAAATGGATGGAATTAGAGTCGAATTGGGGATTTTAGGAATTTACACCGTGTATAGGCGAGTTAGGTAGGACACCGCAATTAAGCGATTGTCTAGACATTTCAAATCCTATCTAGTGCATACGCATGGATAAGAGCCTGAAATAATTTATGATAAATTGACACAATTTATTGAATTTTGTGTCATGGATTATGGATAGGTGGTGAGTCAATTGTTTCGGGTAAGAGACTGCACCCAAGGGCGGAAGATAGGAGTATTTCTACTCCTAATATTGTGAGTAAACTTATTATCGTCTTAATTATCTAGAGTAGGTTTATACAATTGTGTGATTTTATGAAAAATGGGTTTAAATGGTAAATTGCTATGTTTTAGGAGAAATTGTGATTTTATAAAATGATTTTATAAATTTTCTGAAAAATCGAATACTGGTTTTGAAAATAGAGTAATTGGAGACTGTCTGCTTGTGTTGCAAATTTATGGTTTTGAATTGAATGGCTTATGACAATAAATGAGCATGAATGACTAAACTAATTTTGGTGTTAGAATTATTTATATTGTGTATTCAGCCTTGAGAGGCTAGGTTGCGATAAATTGTCATGTCATGCTAGAATGAATTTTATTGATTGGTGGATTATATATTAATTATTTACTGTAGAGGGGGTTCCGTGGACCAGCCTATTAGAGGGGCACGGTAAACTCCATTATATTATTACCTCGAACGAAGAGGCGCATAGGGTATCTCCTGAGATAAAGCTTAGGGTTCACTTCACGCCAAACCACCACGTGAAGGGGAACTCAGCCAACGTCAAGGAACGGCTGTATTTTTCTCAAACTAAAAATATATTTTAAGTGTATACAAAATTTTAACAACCTTGGCGGACTCGGTTGGATGCCCTGCGCAAGGTATCACCGAGTATGAGTTTTGGCACGAGCCAAAGTTTTAAGAAATTCATAAGCCAAGTTGATTACTCGATTTATATGGATTGATTTTATTTGGTTGAAATGAACTGAAAGGTAATGAAATTACAGTATGATGACTTGTTTTAATTGTCTCCATTTACTCGGCTTTAGATATTTTTAATGGTATCTGTTTACTCACTGGGATTATAAAATCTCACCCCTTCTTCCTATACATTTTTCAGGCTCAGGACAGTTTGTAGATAGTCGAGTAGAACGAGAACTAAGCTCGGAACTACATTATAGAAAGTAAGAGTTCACAGTCTTACATCCTCTTGGTCAATTGGGGCCCACGTGTCATTGCAGATCAAAACTTATATTTTGGTTATCTGTATTTCTATTCATACAATTTTTACTTTACTTTCATGTGCAAAAATTTATTTACGAATATTTCTATAAAAATTTATTTTATGAGAAAATAGAATATTTTATTGATTATTTTTTAATAGTACTAGTTATTAACAATTTGCTTTCAAATGAACGTTTTAGATACTTAATTTGTTTTAAAATCATTAAATATATATATTTCTGCTTACCTACTACATTTTTAGCAAGTTTTGAGATTTTTGACGAAAAATTACGAAAATGCCCCTATGAGCCAGAAAATAATATTTTATTGTTCTTATTTGAAAATGACTTATGATTTTTTTTAAATGCGAGATTTAATAATTGTTGCTCACCGGGGAGATGCGGAAGTTGATGCTAAGCCTTGCGGGGTTTCGATCGGCATTCGGGGTGAAGAATGTCTATCGAGGCCTTGCGGCGGTTGTCACGGGCCCGATGGGGAGTTTCGGGTCGTGACAAAGGTAGTGGATGTAGATTAAGTGAACCGAATCACTATAAATATTGTGTTTTGTCCACTTCTCTTAACCTTTCTTTACTTGGTGTTCACTAACATTCACAAGTTCTAAACCATCCATCCTAAATCTTCCAAAAGATTTTCAAATTTATGAATTTATCTTCAAAATATTTTTAAAGTGCTATTCACCACTCCTCTAGCACTCATTTTGAGACCAACACAAAAAATGTCCCTATCTATTAAAAATAATCCCAACATTACCTTTTCAAAAAATACTCTTATCTCTCAATCGATCTTTCTTTCCTCTACAAATCACCCATCTCCAACGTAAATCGATAAAAAATAAAGTTAACTTTTTCCCATTGTGAATAAAGAATTCATGATTAATAAAAAATTATTTATTAAATATCATTTATGGTAATTTTAACCAAAATTAGAGTTTATATAAGTTGTTTTGCCAAATAATTTATTTATAAAAAAGAGATTATAAAAGTAAATTTACCACACAATTTTAGTTTAATTTTAAAAGCTATTATATTTCATAAAAGCTTCATTAGTAACTTTTAAATTAAAAAAAAAAAACAAGTTAAACAGGCTCATAGTTTAAATTCAAAATTCTTTTCTCTTGACAATTGCAATGGAGACAGTATATAGATTTCAAGTTATTAATTAATAGAAAATGTAAAAATTGAAATTAATTTACTAGGTGCGAAATCTGGTAAGGTCATTCTTCTAAATGTGCAATCTTTATTGCTTAGGGCAATGGCCCTAGCATTTCAAAGTCACTAAGAGTGACATTGATTTCTCGTATGATAGATAAATAGATAAGAACAAATGAGATTGCAAATAGGAAGCAAGAGGATGTAGTAAGAAAAAAAAAAGAGAAAACCTATTTAGGAGAAAAATTGTTTTATAGTTTATATAAAATGGAGTTGAGATGTGTTTTTGATATTTTTATGCAAATGCATCAAATTCTCTATACTGCCCTAATTTAGACCAAGTGGCAAAGACTTGTGGCAAAGACTTGTGGCAAAAGAAATGAAATTTATTACAAGTTTTTATTAAAAAAATGAGTTTTATAATTTTATTATTTATAAAAATATAAATACTCCTAAATTAAACAAACATTTATTAAATATTTGATAATTAATATTTATATTAATTGTATGAATATGTTCCTTTCGTTCCAATTTTTTTTCTTATCTTGTTTTGGATGTTTTAAAATTATATTCTCTTTCTTTTCTGAGCATATGCAACTTTTAATTTTTTTTATATTCCACAATTATTTTTATGGTCTTTTTTAATATTGAAAATTATAAAAGATCAATTTTATAAAAAATTTAAATTATTAATATTAAATATAAATATAATATTTGAATAAGTCTTTAAATTATTAAGAAAAATTCAAATAAGCCCTATACTTTTATTGAGTTCAATTA
The DNA here is from genome assembly GCF_053813885.1 of Theobroma cacao. Classification (NCBI taxonomy): domain Eukaryota; kingdom Viridiplantae; phylum Streptophyta; class Magnoliopsida; order Malvales; family Malvaceae; genus Theobroma; species Theobroma cacao. The sequence goes on along the minus strand of NC_142647.1, from coordinate 33,654,050 downwards.
AGCCCTTAAACTTTTATTTTGAATAAAATAAATCTATATACTTTTATTTTAAGCCAAATAAATTCTTATGAATAATTATTAACTTAGTCAAAATGTCATTTGTCATTCCATATCACACGGTGCTAATGTGCATACTAACATGTTATAATTGATAATGATATGACATGTTAACATATTATAATTGATGATAATGTAACATGCTAATACGGTATGATAATGTGATTATGTGGCATTTTTCATCATTCAAATCAATGTCATATCAGTGCTATATGAATATAAAATGTCAAGTAACATTGTAATTAATGACAATTAATTAACCATTAGTTATAAAAACTTATTTAACTTCAAAATAAAAGTACATAAACTTAATTGAACGTAATAAAAGTTTTATTTAATTTTTTTTAAATAATTTAGAAACCTTTCATAGCATTATGTTTTAAATGTACAAAAACTTTTTCAAACTTTAGAAAAGTCCAAAAAAGATAAACAATTTAAGTAAAAGGGACTTAACTAATAAAACATGAAAAATTTGAAATCAAGATTACAATTACTGAATAATAATTTTGAATATAGAGTAGTACTAGTACATCTTTTTTGACATAATATTAAAAAAAAATTTAAATTATTTACAAAAATTTAAATAAAATTTTATTCTTTTATTATATTTAATTGGGTCATAATATTTTTATTTTGGATTAAATAAGTTTTTATAATTGATGATTGGTTAATTATTATTAATTAAAATACCACTTGTCATTTTATATCTACACGTATTGATATTATATTAATATGAAAAATATCACATGATCATATTATTATATCACATTAATATATTATATTATAATTAATTATAATATATTAACATATCACATCATTATTAATTATGATATATTAATATATTATGTTAGTGTTTCATAGTATAGAATGATAAAATGTATTTTAATTAAATTAATAATTAGTTATAAGTGTATATTTGAATTAAATTAAAAATATAAAAATTTATTTGATTTAAAATAAAAATATAAAAATTTGATTAGACGTAATAAAAATATAAAAATTTATTTAAAATTTTTTAAACAATTTACGGGATTTTAAGATATTATGTTTTTTTTTATGAAAAAGAATGCGAGCCGGAGGCAGGGTGACTTTCTACAGACACAGACGGAGTGACGGAGCAACACTGAAGTAAGCAATATACAAGGGCAACGGGTTAGGGTTGAGTTGAGTGTTCCCGCCTAAACCCTAAATTAAAGTTGCTGAAGTGGGCAACTGAAATCGGATGTTAATTGATTGATGTTGAGAAGTTGAAAACTGAAAATGGCGAGCAGAGTTGAAATTGAGGAAGAGAAGGAAGGAGAGCATGTTGATACCACGGATTTCTTCTTCGAGAAAATCGGCGAACCCGTGCCTATCAAATCTCAGGAGGATTCCCTATTCGATCTCCGAAGCCCTCCACCTCAGGCCCTCGCCCTCTCCCAGCGTTTCCAGCTGCTATTTCTCGCTCATTCATCTGGTGGTTACCTTTTCTCTACTTTCTCTCTTTTCATTTTTGTGTTTGTATTTCTGCACTTGTAATGTTTTCGTGTGAATAAATAAATAAAAATATAAATTTTATCAAATGCTTTTTAGGGTTCTTGGTGGCGAGGACCAAGGATGTGATTAATTTGGCCAAAGATATTAAGGAAACTGGTTCTCCTTCTAGTATTGAGGATTTGAGTTTGGTGGATGTTCCCATTGGCAAGCTTCGCATTCTGGCTCTTTCCCCCACCGACGATTCCACACTTGCGGTTTCTGTTGCCGCTGATATTCATTTCTTCAATGTCAACACCCTTCTCAATAAGGTACTAGCATTTCTTTCTGTCCCTCTTTCTTTCATTATAGTTAAGAGGCTGTTTCCTTATGATATCCTGTTTATGCATGACTCTGCCTCTATGCAGGAGATAAAGCCATGTTTTTCCATTTCGCTTCCTCAGTCAAGCTTTGTCAAGGATTTTCGATGGAGGAAGAAGAAGGATAACTCCTTCCTTGTTCTTTCAGATGATAGCAAGTTATATCATGGAACTCTTACTCACCCTCTTAAACATGTGATGGATAACGTCGATGCTGGTATCTTACTATGTCTTCATTTAAATAATCCATCACTACACATTATTCAATTCTCTTTTACTGCATATAACCTAAATGCCACTGCTGTTGTTGGTTTTTGCCTTCTTTAATAAATCAGAAGGTCCGTATTTCTCCTCTAATGTGTCTACGATTGCTTTCCTTTTCTTGACCTTTCTATGTTGCATGGGAGTTGCACTTCATTGTTTAAGCATAGTTTGAAGAGTATTTAATGAAAGATTATTATTCCATCATCTCCCATCTCACTTCCTTTTCTCCTCCCTCTGTTGAAGAATTTCTGTGTGCTAAAATCTAACTTAGCTCTTTTCTTGCTTTGTTTTTCTTTATCTTAGTTGAGTGGAGTGTAAAAGGTGCTTTTGTTGCTGTGGCGAAAGATGATAGTCTTAGTATTCTGTCAGCTAAATTCAATGAGAAGTTGTGCATGGTACTGCCATTCAAATCTTGGATTGGCGATTGCAATGGTGATTGCACTGTAAAAGGTATTTTGCATTAAATGGATTTTTTTTTCATCTTCAAAATTTCTTTAGATTTTTATGTTCTTGTATTTATTTCTTTAAACAGACACTTTAAGGTACTGGCTTATATATTAGCTATGGACTACTTTATTCCTGTTTGTAATTGCATACATTTTGTGATCATATTAGAGGTTACATTCTTGTCTTATTTTGTCAAAATGGTAAGATTTTCTTTTTACTTTTATGAAAAGTGAATTAAAACAATTAATATGCCTTTTATAAAATCTAGGATGAGTCTTTGTAGGGTCCATATTTGGCATCTATCATGTGCTGTGTTGTACTTTTTTTTTTCTTGGGTCAGAGCTGCATGGCATTTATCTGCATTTGGTATGAAGCCGTGTCTGTACTGGTGTTTTGAATTGTTTAAGGTTATTGGTTAAAAACATTTGGAGCTTAAAATGTATTTTTTCTCTTTAAAAAAGATTGTAATTGTGATGTCACTATGATGCTAGGTTCATTGATTACTTCATAGTTCTAGTGTTGCCAACTACAGGGCAATCTTGTGTAGAAATTTTATCTTAGATCATAATTAAAGTGTACTTTATATCTACATCCTTAGGTGAAAAAGTATATAAAGATTTTGTTGTTTGAACAATGCTGGTTATCGATGAACACACACTTAAAGCCCTATTCCTATTCTGTTTAAAGCTATTCCTTTCTTTCTTTTTTTTTTTTTATTTTTGATATCAAATCTTCGGCATTCCTAACCTCTGAAACTAAATATTTTTTATTTAAATAATTTTTTCAGTGGATACTATCAGGTGGGCTCGTCCTGATTGCATTGTTCTAGGTTGCTTTCAGTTTACTGCAGATGGTGAAGAGGAAAATTACCTTGTTCAAGTAGTCAAAAGCAAGACTGGCAAAATCACTGATGTTAGTATTGATTTCTTACATGTAGCTTGATGAGTTTATATAGAATTTGTTGTGATTTAGTTTATCAATTTGCTGCTTGTTGCAACTAATATGATGGTTACCAGTGAGAGAGGTTCTCTTGGAGTCCACTGCTATTTCTCGTGAATAGCAACTAACCGTATTTTATTTGGCTTTCAAGTTTAATAGGTAAATTATATAGCTTGCTTTGGCATCAGCTTTTGGTCTTTTCCCTCTAGTAGTATTCTTTTGTAGTTATTCATTGTGTCTTCTTTGAATTCACTCTGATCTATTCTTGCCCCCTTCATTCACGAAATCCCTATCTTTATTCACATAATCCCACAGTGGCTTACTATTGAACCAGGATCCAAATTTCACAAAAACTAGCATCTGTTCAAAATATTTATGCACCATTTTGCCAGCTGCCGGCCTCTTGAACATGCCACTGGATCATATTGTCTTCATGTTTGATATTTAAATCTATTCTCCTTCTAATTCAAACCATAAATCCCCCATTTCCCCAAACCAACACAGCAAAAGGTCTAATGAGCTAATTTAATGAATTTGTCCTACATTTGCTGAGCTTGTGCATGGATGCTCTTATTATGCACCATATTAACTGCTGACAACCTCTTGAACATGCCACAACCTGGATCAGTTCCTCATCTTGTTTAATATTTAAACCTGTTCTTCTTCTAATATAAACCGTAAATGCTTTCTTTCTTTAAACCAACTCACCAAAAGGTCTCATGGGCTAATTTAATGAATTTGTCCCACATTTGCTGAGCTTGTTCATGAATGCTCTTATCTTAATTCAGGGGCAACATATTAGAAAAGAAGTATCTTAGCTGTATGTTTTTCTTTACAATGATGCTGGCAAGGTTAGAGTTATATGGTGTTATTCAAGGATGGCAAATTAACCCCTACCCGATTTTATGTTTTATTTAGTTTTATATTTATGCATGTATATTATATTAATTAATTTATTCTTTAATACTAATTGAAGAGATTAACTTAATAATATAATATTTTTAAGATACAAATATTTATTTTACAGTAAAAAAGTACAAATTTTTATAAAATTTCAGAATGTGTCGGGTGCATGTTATATATATTTTTCTCAGGTTGGGTTGGGTATTAAAAATGATAAGCTGGTGTCAGGGTGGGTTGGTTTCTGGTTATGAAGACAGAGTCAGGTCAAGTTCAAGGAAGGGAAAAGTCTGCCTCACCTTTCCCAGTTGCTATTGTGTTGTCATTGGGCCTTATTCTGCTTTTAAAGTTTTATCTTCTTATAAGTGGAGGATGTTAGAATACTTTAGCAGGCTCTTGTGTTTGTGATTATCAATGCCATTAGCCTTTGGCTTTTCTATTGTTTTTAGAACTTAAGAGTTTGCATGAATAAGTGCCCAAGAAAGGTATTTCTTTAATCTCCCTCCAAGAACTTAGGCTTATGCATTTGCTTAATTGCACTCCAAACAAAAGAAGGAGATATTAGTTTTCTACCTATTGAACAAGAGATTCTGGAGGGATTCCTACCTTTAGTTAGTATTCATGATTTTTAGGAATGCTAATTACATTTTTGCAATGCTCATTTCTTGACTTGATTTTTTATTTTTAATTAATAGGAGCTTATGAAACCATTGTATTTAAAAATTTGTCTTTATGTTGGTCAACAGCCAACTTATTCCTTTACCTAGTGTGTGATGAACTGTTGAGGTTACAGAAGACCATATTAATCCATTCTCTCTTTCAATGTTATTATTGTTGTACCTTTAACTTTTAGAAATATTCATTGCAGGCTACTTCTGACTTGGTTGTGCTCTCCTTCAGTGATTTGTTTGCTGGTCTGATTGATGACATTGTGCCTTTCAGAACTGGACCTTATTTATTCTTGAGCTATTTGGAACAATGGTAATTTGATTTAGTTTCATTCTCTTGGATTCTTTTTTTCCTCCTTGCATCGGGAGGCTTGTCCTTTAGAATTAATAATATTCATCTCATTTCTAGAATTGCAAAAGGTAATTCTGGCTTATTTAGTCACAATAACTCACTTAAGAAAAACTGTAAATTAAAAAAATGTTTTCTTCTATTTCTTTTTAATTATGACTTTGTTTTTTGTGCCATTAAAATGATTTAAACTTGTACATAAAGTTTACCAAATGGGGAATTGTTAAATATTCTAAATGCAGCACTAATCAGTTAACTAAGACCGGGGGTAGACCATTGTTCCTTTTCTTTCTTTCTCTCTCTCTCTCTTTTTATCCATCTAAATGCTATTGTTTGAAGATCAATTGACTTGCATATTCATGTTTCTTTTTTAAGCAATTCTTTTATATACCTATTTTTTTTCCTTTTCTTTTTTATTCAAGTGCTCTGGGAATACTTGTTCATATGTTGGTTATGGGGCATTAGTAATTTTTGTTCTGGATTTGATTACAGTGAGCTTGCAATTGCTGCTAACATAAAGAACACAGATCAGCATATTGTGTTACTCAGTTGGTCACTTGGTGAGACTGGTGAAGCTTCAGTTATTGATATTGAGCGTGATAATTGGCTCCCAAGGATTGAGCTTCAAGGTTTTCAACCTGTCTTTTAGACTTGGTAGAAATAGCTCAAGCTGTTGTTTTGTTTTTCGTATCTTTTTTTTTATAAAGATCCAAATATTCAATTGGTAAAGCATTTTTGAATATGGATTGGAGGAAAATCATACTTGAGGTGGCTGTATGGAGTTGGATCCTAGTTTAGAACTTGGGTAGTGCTGCTTCAAATCTTGTTAAGAATTCACGTCTTTCTAACCGTTTTAGTAGCCTATTTTGTTCTTTTCTTTTTGAAATTTGCATTTTTATATCTATTTATATGTATAGTTACTTGTCTAAAACTTAACTTTTCAGATCTATATATAGTAGGGAGAAACTTACCAGCCCATTTTCAACAATATAGTGTCATCTTATGCTTTGTGCTCACTGATTTGTTTGCTGTTTTACCCATTGTTTCAGCAATTTGTTGGATGCTTCTGTGTAACTTTATTGCTCTATTCTAATGCAACTTTGTTGAATGGTCCATGCTTAGAGAATGGTGATGACAATTTGATCATGGGGCTTTGCATTGATAAAGTTTCTCTCTTTGGGAATGTGAAAGTCCAACTTGGAGTTGAAGAAGTCAAGGAACTTTCACCATATTGTGTTCTTATATGCCTTACTTTAGAGGGCAAGCTTATTATGTTCCACATTGCAAGGTAGGTTATTTTATTTTATTTTTATTTTGCCCCCTTATCTCCAAATTGTTTTTAGTTAATTTTTTGTTTCCAAATGAAGTTGTTTTTAATGCAGCTGAGCAGCCTGTGCATTATGTTGGCATCGTCATCATGCTTTACTCACGATTAGCTATTGTTTTTGTTATTACTGCAGTGTCACTAAAAATGCTGTTCCATTTGATGTTGCTGCCCATTCTGATAAAGAAGAGGATACCCCTGCTGTGGTACCTGAAGAATTTAATCTACCTAAACTTACTTATGGGCAGGGTGAGCAAAAGTCAGAACAGGTAGCTTCGGTTCTTCCATTACTGGATCAAAGCAAAAAGGAGCTGCTTACTAATGGTAGTGAAATTCCTATTAAAAGTGATGTAAACCTTTCTGAAAGGAATGTGAACTCTGTTATGCATGCAACCAATGAAGCATTCGATAAGGATAATATTCAGAGATCAGTGTCTTTACAAATCTCCCAGTCTTTTGAAGCTGTTGGCCAGCAAAAACCTCCAACCACAAAGCCGCTCCAAGAAGCAGGCAGTCAACGTAAATTGCTTTCTGGACAGCAAGGTACGAATTCAGGGCAATCATTTTTGAAGACTTCTCAACTAGAGGGACCTGGTAACAAGTTGAGGGATGGTAGTCAAACAGAAACTCAAAAGATTGCAGGAGTTGGATCTATTGCTTCTTTTGGAGGAAAATTTTCAAATGATACCTTAACACAACCAAACCATGAGAATGTACCAAAAAATTTTGAGCTGGTTAAGGAATCAGTAGGCAAAACTGGATCAATTGGATCGCAGAGTGCATCATTTCAGCCATGGCCAATTCCATCATCTCAGTCACTGATGAGTGGAAAACACATGCTTTCAGAGGAGTCTGATGCCAGATCTTCATTTTCACCTTCAAGTCATATTCAGTGCAGTAGATCTCTGGGTTCTGGAGTTACAATGGATACTACATGCATTTCTATTAGCAATGTTGGAAAACCTTCACATCTGAAAGATACTGCTGGGACATCAATTTCAGTCGATAAATTTTCAGGGAGACCAGTAGATACACAGAAATATTCAATGGGGGCAGGAAATATTGAGTCAGTACCTCTAATTTGTGGATCACAATTATCATCACAGCTAAATTTTGCACTGGAAAAGTCTCCCAACCAAAAGCTTTATCACCCCAAGGATGACTATAAATCTTCAACCCAGTCAGGGATGCGGACATCTGAACCACACTTATCCAAACAATTCAGCAATGTACTGTACTTGTTCTTGTGAGTTTTATATACAATGTTTTATCTCGAGCATGCTTGATTCTACGTTATGCTTTTGCTTAACTCATTAGTCAGTAGAACATAGAAGATCAGTACTGGCATTTATTTTTTGATAAGCCAAGTCATTGTTTTGATCATTATAAATACCGTCAGCAGCTTAAGCCTCTCGGCTTAAGGCAAATGCATCAGAGAATATCGCACCCTGCCAAGATCAGTACTGGCATATATTTGCATTTTTGATCCTGAAATATCATAGGGTTAAGTTTATTCTTTTTATCCTAAACTATCATTTTTTTTTTCGGTTCTTATTTGTCACTGTTCCTTTGTTATTTTCTATCTTGTGCAAAATGAATTTTGGCAATAAAAATTGCTTAGGGTTTTCTGAGCAAGAGAGAAATCTGGTGCTTTTGTATTTCTTAAATATAGATGGTTGTGCATCTCTATAGCTCTTACTGTTCTTTTTCCCTTTTTTTGCCTCCCTTTGTTTTTCAGATTAGAGAGATGGCTGAAGAATTGGACACACTTTTGGAATCTATTGAAGAAACTGGTGGCTTTAGGGATGCTTGCACTGTTTACCAAAAGAGTTCAGTTGAAGCGCTGGAGAGGGGAATAGCTTTTCTTTCTGACAAATGCAGGAGATGGGAGGTATTTTCTGTATCAGTGATTCACTGTGTCAATTTATTCCATTGTGTTCTATGTCCTTCCTAGCTGTAGCTTTTGATTGGTTGATATGCTTTGATCTGTTGAGATTTAGTTACTAAATTCTTCTGAAGAATTCTTTGCTCGGCAAGATACATATGAGAAACTTGATGCTATGACTATAAAATAGTGTCCTTGCCTTATTGATGCATAAAATTAGAACTAACCTGAAATAGGAAACCTGCTGAGATATTACTCTCTGACTTTAAAACATTATGTCCAATGAAAATGAAAAGAGGAAGAAGAAGAAGAAGAAGTTAGAGCTATCATTTTGGCTGGTCATGTTTCCTGGCTAGCTTGCTGTGAGGCTATGGAAATGAATCGTTGAATACTAATATATTAAAACAGCTTTCAAGTTAGTCTCACAGTTTCCCACCAACTTGCTTTCTTTCAGAATGAGCTGGTTTGTTTCCTAGTTTGCAATTTTCCTTTTCCTTTTTCTTTTGTCAAATTATTTTCAATGATTGAACAGAACTAGCATGTAAGAAACTAAAATAGCTGAACATTCCACCCTCTCCCTCCTCTCATATCCTAGAAGTTCTTTAAAGCAATTTTCATCCCTTTTCCCCCCCTCCTTTCTCTCTCCATACTTCACCCATGTAAAAAGTGGCAGAATAGAAGTTTAGAGTGAAGTTAAATATTGTTTTGACATAGAAACATTTATGAAAACTTACAAAAGCCTGCTTGAGATTTTGTAGAAATATACTTTCATTCTTGTATCATGAAACATATTTACGTAACTCCCTCCACATGCACATTTGAAGGAGGTAAACATAAGAAAATTGCCGCAGCCATTAATTATAAAATGGTGTCACAGCAGCAAATTGTGAAATAGAAAAAGTAAGACAGGAAAACATTAATAGCAAATTCTCACATGAAAGTTACTTCCGAAAACTGCCACCAAATTGTTAGAAAGTCTTCTAAGTATTACTAGAATCCAGCCTTCTCAATGGTGGGTGTAGGAAATCTCATGGAAAATAAATTGTGAGAGAAAAGAATTAGAGAATTCACATCAAATTATATTCTATATAAATTCTAAACATAATATTTAGAAGGGAGAGAAAAAAACTGAAGAAAGAAATAAAAAATGTAAAATGAAAAGAAATTTAAACAATGGGAGAAAATAATAATATATTTATAATTTCCTTGTCATTTTTTCCTTTGGCTCTCTTTCTTTTTTCTCTCACCGAAAATCCCAAACCTCTATACCTATTTTATATGTTTCTTTATCACCTTTTAAAATTTCCCCCCCACTTCTTCTTTTCCCTTCTTTTTTTTCCTGATTTTCTTTTTCCTTCCTTCTTTTTTCTTTTTCTTTCCTTTTCTTCTTTTCTCTTTCCAGCTGGTGAGGGCTATGGGGAAAGGTATGGGCATTGCCATTCAACATGCATGGCAATCTGGCCCTCGGCACTAGTCTATCTGCTGCAAAGGGTCAGAGTTGGCCTCTCTTTAGCAGTGTTGTGAAAACCGGACTGGACTGGTCATTCAAACCAGTTCAACCGCAATCCCTTAATCTCTCCTGTCCGGATGGTATATTAACCTAGATGGAGTCAAAACCGGTAAAACAGGTGGAACCGGCAAATCGTTAACTCAGGAAAACTGGGAAAACCATTATAACTGTTCTGAAATAGAGAAGTGAAATCTAGATCAATGAAACTTTAAAAAAGATCTAAGATTTATTTGCATATTCGTTAAAAATAGAAGATAGAAGAAAAAAAAAAACCTGAAATTCTCATAAGAGAGATCTGAGAACTTCTAGATTTCATACTAGATTTGTATGGCAATGAGAGGGAAGAAAGAACAAACTAAAAAAAAATCAGAGGAAGTGAATTAAGAAGAAAATTAACTAAAAGATAAAAAATGTGGTTGAAAAGGATGAACAGAGACTGCACGTGAAGAGTGGTGAGCAAGAGCAACTGTTGATTGACTATTGAGCATGCTTTGGAATTTCCAGAACTTTTGAATGGGCATGGAACCACCTAGAATTAGTAATAAAGGTACTTATTATATAATAAAAGTGGTGCTTTTCAATATATATATATATATATATATATATATATATATATATAAAATAAAAGTGGAAGTTGTTATGGTGGTTGAAGGAGCATGATTAAAAAAAACTATATGATGCATGTTGAATTCAAAATGGCCGGTACTGTTCGTTTACACTCAATTATTCAGTTACTGGTCCGGGTATGAAAAATTGCTCTTGATTGCCAAAGAAAGCAATTGGGGTGTTCAGGTTGTGCTATCTTCGAGTTTGGTTGTTTTGGATTTTAGTTCATTTCAGGTTCATACTGTTTTGGGTTTAGGCAGGTGTGGGTTATTTTGCAATTATACAAGCTATAGACTTTTTTATAAACACAAATGCAATAAATAATTTTGTTTTTTGTTATAAATGTCAAGTCAATATTTTTAATTAATTTAACAATTTAAGATAAAAATTTGAGAGAAAAAATTTAAATGTAAAAAATTTGATAAATATCTGTATAAATATACATGATATTCTAGTTTTGTGTATATTATATACTCATTAGTAGTATTTTTGTGTGCTTATTATATTTATCTTTTAGTCATTATCTATTTTTTATAATATTTCAATTTTTCAAGAATTTCTTCTTATATCTATTTTATGTTTTGTTTGTTCTTAAATATATCATTCAATTGATCAATTAATTGACTTGACATTAACACTTAGAAGTTGTAAGAAATCCAAAACTATGATATTTAAAACTAATTGATATAATATGCTCTAGATTTAACATTTGACTATTTTGGTATTAATAGAGAATAAAGATGTTTTGGCTTGATGAATAACATTATAAATTTTATTGATCATTAATTTGCATAATATTAAAAGTTTGTAGCAATAGGAAATCAATAATCATGGTATTTAAAATTAATTGATATGATGTTTGATTTATTTTAGCATTTTATCATTTTGACAATAAGGAAAAATTAAGAATTAAGAGGTCTATCTTGATTTGATTTAACTTGATAACTCTATATGTTTATGTGATTGATTAATTTATTAATTTTTTAACTAGTAACATTATTAGCTATTATTTATAATTAATAATCAATGAACTATATGAAATCATGATATTTAAAAGTTGAAATTAATTGATATGATTGTTTGGATATTAATGATGAAGAATGGAGATTTTTTTCTTGATTTAAATTTTTACATTTGAGTGCTTAAGTCTTAATTTTATTTTATTATAAGTATAAAAAATTTAAATTTAAATTTTAAAGAATAACTCAATAAGTCTGATTACTTAAATACAATGAATTTTAATATCCATAAATTACAATATTTGATTATATTTAAAATTAAAACCAATTGTATTGATATTCTTACTTATTAGTTTACTTTTAAATATATTGTTGTTTATGAGTATTAATTAATCTTATTCTTAATTGAATTTTAATTTTATTAATAAATAATAATAAAACAATCAAATTTCAAATTGAATAAAATAATTCATTTTGTGACCTCTTTCTCTTTTTCCTTCCTCCATAAAAATTGAAGTTTACTAGTGAAGAAAGAAAAATAAGAAAAATAACGACAAAGTAGGTGGGAAATGATAACAACAACAATCTTTCCAAAAATTTCCCAATTCCCAATTTTTCACATGATTATTTACATGTGGAATGAAAATATTCAATGTCAAATTAATAATATAATTTTATATAATTAATTGTTGTAAATAGTAGGGGTAATAAAGAAAATCATTTGATATTCATATTTAGTGTCTTAAATTAGTTCCGGAGTCCAATTCAAATTATGAATATTAAAAATGTTGAATATTCATTATTTATATAATTGTAAAAATATTATAAATAATATTACTTTTTAAAAAAATTTAAAATTTTCATGATAAATAAGAAAAAAGTTTATCATTTTTCCTTGAACTTATTTTAGACAAAATCATTTAATAATAGTTTGAGTCTTTTTGGGTCATAAACTTGGATTTTTTAGGGTTTCAGATTGGATCATTGTACGTTCGGTTCATTTCAGGTTCAGTTCACTTCAGGTTTTGTCATGTCGGTTCCGATCACTTTGGGTTTGACTTCTTTTAGATTCTGGTCTTTGACTCTTTTTAGTTGATTCAGATTGAACCGGTTTCGATTTTGAATCAATTCAGGCAGTTTTCATGTTTTGGGTTAGATTTTGCACCTTTATTGACACCCCTTCCCTTGCTGATCTCGCACAAACAGGCCTTTAGCCGCTTCTTCCCTATTTCCCCATGGCTTCCTCCCTCTCCTCTTCAATGGTGTTACTCTATCTTCAGTCCCAGAAATGCTAAAAAAAAAAGGAAAATACGAGCTGGAAAGTTTTCAAATGCCCAAATCTTTGTTAAAAATCCCGGGAGGGTCTCAAAAAATTGCAGCTGCCAAGTGGCCTCAATGTTTTTCCACAAATGTTGGTTAAAGAACCCACCAAGATAAAAAATAATGAATTGTATGGTTATATTTCTGAACTCTTTCAATTTTGGAACCCACCAATATTTGATGCATTCTACTATAAAACATTGAGCTCAAATCATCACACGGAAGAGGATCCTGCATCATTTTAAATCTTGGACTTAATCCATTTTTTTCAAAGTCGAGAAAGGCTGGATAGTGATTAACTTTACAATGAAAGTAATTTAAAGTTATCCTTTACTTTATGGATGTGGACGATGTTCTTTGTCTTTGCATTGTATAATCTTGGATGCATTTGAAGCAGTTTTATTCATTTTTCTTCAGATTCTCTAAGTGCTATTCATCCAATTGGATGTACATGCTTTTTGTTCTATTATTTGACCATTGTGATTGTTTCTGGGCTTTGTAGAACATGATGGATGAGCATCTTGGGAAGATCCAGCATCTTCTTGATAAAACTGTTCAAGGTATTGTCAAGTTTTAAAATATCTCATTGAAATTCAAGCATTTTGATTGTGTGGCGATTTAAATGATTGAAATTGTTTTATCAAGAGTGCAGTAACCTTAGAGGAATTGTGTCTTAGTCACTTATTATATTCATGAAAAAAACAAAAAAAGAGGGGGGCCTGGGGGGGGGGGGGGGGGGGGGGGGTTTATATTCTAACCACAGATGGACTAAAATCTCATTAAATTTTGAAAATGCTAATATTAAATTTTGATGATATTTTTATTTCATATCTCACAAACACTTACTTTGCTGCCCCAAGCATATTTTGAACAATCTGAGAAAGCAAGATATATTTCCTGACATAACATGGGAGCTAATTTTTAATTTCGAGGAACATTAGTCAACCTTGAGAATGTTATTAACAGGATGGTAATTCAAGAAATGTTTCACCATGTAATTGTTAAAAAATTGATCCTCAAAAAGTTTACTGCACCAGATGCCTAGAAGGCTAGAGGTGACGTTTAATGCTGCCCATCCAACAGTTGGAATAGACAAATCTGCTTCATTCTACACTCCAATTTGACATAAAAGGATTTAAATTAGTTGATGCTATGTTGCCTGTTTAATATCTGATGCATATGAGGGGAAATAATATTAGCAGGCACCACCACACTTTCTCTCTCTTTATCCAACCCCCCACCCACAATAAGGCTCAAAATAATAAAAGTAATCAATATGCATTAGATAATGTTTAATTAGAGATATCTTAACAGCCACCATAGGTGATTGGATTGAGGTTACTGACATTTGTACTGTGGTGACGAACTATTTTGCTGTACTTTACCACAATGGCTCAATAAGGCTCAAAATAATAAAAGTAATCAATATGCATTAGACAATGTTTAATTAGAGTTATCCTACTGGCCAGCAGAGGTGATTGGATTGAGTTTACTGACATTTGTAGTGTGGTGACGAACTATTTTTCTGTACTTTACCACAATGGCTTTGTAAGCTGTGGGAGTTTTGTTGAATTCTTAAGATTCACAGTTTGTTTAGTACATGTTTCTGTTTCTTTTGACAACCTTGTGAGTTGGTTCTGTTATAATGTACCAATTACTCTTGTGCTGGTTACCAGTTTTAGCAAGGAAGATATACATGGAAGGCATTGTTAAGCAAGCTTCTGATAGCCAATACTGGGACCTCTGGAATCGCCAGAAGTTGAGTTCTGAGCTTGAGCTTAAGCGGCGACATATACTGAAATTGAATCGGGTGAGTTGTCAGTTGATGGTTAATGTGAAGAGGACATGTCTGATTTGAGGTTTAATTAAGTTTTCTTTTCCAGGATTTGACCAATGAGTTAATTGAATTAGAGAGGCATTTCAACACCTTTGAACTCCATAAATTTGGTGATAACAATGGAGTTGATGCAGGTTGGAGAGCTTTGCAGAGTAGATTTGGGTCTTCAAGGTATGTTTAATGCAGTTTGTTAGCTATCATATCCAGCATCCTGAGCAGAATTTATTTCATTCCTTGTCAAAGTCTTCAAGCCACTACAACTATAAGATGACAAAGAGGCTTACAGATTCATGGTGGAGAATATGTACATGGTAAACTAGTTTTTACAGCTTTAGCAGAAAAATTGCTGAACTGAGCACTTGTTTCATTGCAGACACATACAGTCTCTGCATACTTTACATAACACAATGAATTCACAACTAGCAGCTGCTGAGCAACTTTCTGAATGCCTTTCACAACAAATGGCCATGCTGAGTGTAGAGTCACCTGTAAAACAACAAAATGTGAAAAAGGAGTTGTTCCAAACGATTGGTTTAGCATATGATGCCTCTTTTACCTCTCCAGGTGTGACAAAACCTAGCAATACTTCTTCAGTTAAGAAACTTGTTCTTTCCTCTGGGTCCACTGCTTCTAGAATTCAGTCCAGGAGAAACCCATCCAGTGCTCTGAAGAGTTTTGACCCAGAAATTGCAAGGAGGAGGAGGGACTCGCTGGATCAGGTAACGTCTTCTTGCGTTATTCTGAATTCTTAATTTTTATAGTAGATCTGTATCCTGAATCTGCTTTAGCTATGTACTTCTAGTTGAAGGTGCACTCAATTGTTTGTGAAACGAGCTTCAATTGTTAGAGTGGAAAGTATTGTTTATTTTATAACTAATCCTAGAGTTATTTAACTTTCTTATTATTTTCTTCTTTTCTTGTTCCTTTTGGTGAAGTTGTAGATGGAATCCTCTACCATTGTTCTGTATCATTATCCTATTCACTTAATCCTCTTTTATGTAATGCTGTCTACCAATATACTTGACAACATAACAGGTCAAAGTCAAAGTAGAGTTACATAGAAGAGTCTTTATCTATTTCTTTTCTATTAATTTCTTCCCAAACAAAAGGTAATATATCTTGCGTATAGTATGATAGGGTATTGGTGCATGATAGGGGCAAGTCGGCTAGAACTTTCCCTATCGTTCTTTTGTGCAGGTCTTAATGTGCATGCAGCAGAGAAATTTGTTCCTGATATGGTTTTATGGGGGGGTATGTCTCTAACAGTGGTAATTATGGCAGTTTGGTCAACTCTGTTGGAGGAAAAGCACTAATTCTTTATTGGTGCTAGCTATAAGATAATTTTAATGTAAATGATTTGGTGCATCAGAAATCCAATTTATCAGGAAGCTTTGGTCAAAAGCTCATTTGCAAATGTTTTTACTTTTAATATGTGGGGCAATTGGCAACCTATTATCATTTCAAACAGTTTGACAGCATGATATAGATTAGATCTCTTCTTATATACTAGTAACCATCCAGATTGTTTTTTTCTTTCTTTTTTTTTTTTTTTTTTATAATTGGTGGAGGGGGGGATTCGAATGCTTTTCTTTAAGCAGGGGGATAATGCAGCAACCAATGAGCCAAATGCTCGGGTGCTTCAGATAGTTTAATTAAACGGTTTTAGAATTTCTTATTTGCTTGATTGCACTTTGGATTACCAATCATGCTTATAACTTGATGGAAACTTTTTCCTTCATACCTGCATGAGATAATTACTGATTATTTCTCTATGGTTCTTTTTTTCTTATATTTTTTAGTAGATTCTTTTCTTCTTCCATTGTACTTTTTAGAACTTTTGCAAATTCTAATGTGTAAATTATTTTGTATGGCCTTGTGACAGAGCTGGGCTAGTTTTGAGCCTTCAAAAACTACCGTGAAAAGGATGCTTTTGCAAGAATCAGCAAGTGTAAAAAGAACATCCTTCACAGATAAGCAGAACTTTAGCCCTTACGCTCCTGAGGAATCAACAAGTTCATTGTCAAAGGAACACCCAGCAACTTCAGCCATGTTCTATCAATCTGGAAAAGAAGGTGAGGCATAACTAAAACCTTACTATTTTCTTGATAAGGTCATTTCTCCCATATATCCCTTAAGTTTATTTAGCTGTATGCTTATGGGAGCCAGCCACTAATCGTACCTTCCATGCTTGTTTGAGTTAAAACAGGCACCCAGGATGCATTCCCAAAGCAGGAATCTGAATCAACCCTATTCAGATGGGCTAATAATTCTCTAGTTGCGCCACAATCTACTGGGTGGAACTCTTCTACAGTGCAAACAAGTAACTTCTCTGCTTTGTCATCAACATCAGGATCACAACCTATGGTGGTGCAGAATCGTTTGGGGGAAACTTGCAGT
Source organism: Theobroma cacao (assembly GCF_053813885.1). Taxonomy (NCBI): domain Eukaryota; kingdom Viridiplantae; phylum Streptophyta; class Magnoliopsida; order Malvales; family Malvaceae; genus Theobroma; species Theobroma cacao. Next base: position 33,636,756 of record NC_142647.1, on the reverse strand, counting down.
ATTCCTGTTGCTAAATCAAACACTGGAGCTTCTCATCTTGAGAGGTTTAATAGTTCATCTTTCTATGAGAATGAGATTCAATTCACTCAACAGTTTAGACCTGATCTATGTCAAGAGTTATCAATCTCCCAGGTGGCTTCATTGCCAAAGAAATCCACAGACATCCCAAATTCAGATGGTAAAGGGACTGTGCTTGCAAATTCGGCCCTTGGGTATGTGAAACAGGTGCCATCAACCACAAAGAGTACACTTTTTGGTTCTTCTAACAATTATGACCCCCAGTTCATGCCCCCAGCTGCTGTTTCTGCATCTCCTACCCTTTCAGCAAAAGTTTCACAAGTCAATTTTATAAAAAGCAAAAGCCAGCCCAGTGAAAAGGTATCAGAGTCTTCTGCATTCTCAAAACCAGTTTCAGATTCGTCATCAACTCTTTCATTATCATCATCATTTTCTACGGTGCCAACCTCATCAGTCACATCAATCCCCACATCAGTTTCTATGTCATCATCTGCAACAATGGGTTCATCATCGGCCCCAAACTTTTCCTTTTCAACCTCATTTTCAATCGTTTCAACTTCATCATCTGGAACACAATTCAGCGATTCTATGACAAGTTCTATAGTTTCTGCACATGCTAATAGAAAAGCATCATCTTCATCATCATCACCATCAATTTTTCCCTCTGCTGGTGTTTCCTCTTCAAATTCCCTCTCCATTCATCCTCACCAAATACCTGTGCCCTTCCCTTCTGATTCACCACCCGTGAGTTCACCATCAGAGATTTTGAAAACTGAGGCTCAACCACGTATGGAAACACTTGGCTTGAAAAAGAATGTCGATTCAATGACACAGGCACTACCACTGCAGCATGAACTTCCAGCAGCGGGATTGAGTTTGAAGCCAGAAGCTGCAGTGTCATCTTCACCGATATGTGAAACTCCTACCCGAATATCATCTGGAAGCCAGAGCAGCATCATTAATGTTGCAAGTCCTGCATCTAATTTGGCATCAAATGCTCATCCAGTGCAGCCTGCTACTGGAGATATTCTTTTTACTGCACCATTGTCAACTAGTATTAGCACCACTGATGGAAAAAGTGGAAGTTTGGATGTAACGGTTACACAAGAGGATGAGATGGAGGAGGAGGCTCCTGAGACAAACCAAAGGACTGAACTTAGCTTGGGAAGCTTAAGTAGCTTTGGCAATGGCTCAACTCCTAACCCAACTGCTCCTAAGCCTAATCCATTTGGTGCTCCATTTGGAATTGTGGCTCCACGTATGGCTAGCTCTTCGTTCACCACAGCTCTTCCTAGTGGAGAGTTGTTTAGGCCTGCATCTTTTAGCTTCCAATCTCCTCAGCCTTCCCAATTGGCTCACCCTGCAAATTTTGGCGCATTCTCTGGTGGCTTTGCTTCTAGCACATCTGGTCAAGCTCCTGCTCAAAGGGCTTTTGGCCAACCAGCACAGCTTGGAGTTGGACAGCAGGCTCTGGGATCAGTTCTTGGTTCTTTTGGGCAGTCAAGACAGATTGGTACTGGACTACCAGGAAGTGGTTTTGCTTCTGTGAGTGGTTTTGGAGGTGGTTTTGCAGGTTCTCAATCTGCTGGTGGGTTTTCTAATGCTGCAACAGGAGGTGGATTTGCTGGCATTGCCTCTAGTAGTGGTGGCTTTGCTGCTTTGGCTTCAGGTGGTGGGGGATTTGGTGGTCTGGCTTCTGGTGGTGTTGGATTTGGTGGTCTGGCTTCTGGTGGTGGTGGATTTGGTCTGGGTTCAGCTGGAGGATTCACAGCTGCGGCCTCAGGTGGTGGTGGTGGAGGAGGATTTGCTGCTGCTGCCGCTGCTGCCTCAGGTGGTGGTGGTTTTGCAGGAGCTGCCTCAGGTAAAACTTGGTCTGTATTTGGGTCTCAAAATATTGTTTAAGCTTGTGACTCATGTCATGTGAATATCTATGCAGGGGGTGGGTTTGGCGCTTTCAGCAGCCAGCAAGGGAATGGTGGTTTCTCAGCCTTTGGAGGTGGCGCAGGACAAACTGGCAAACCTCCTGAGCTTTTCACACAAATGAGAAGGTAGTTTAACAAATTCCAGATAGCTGGGCCGAGGGGAATTTAATTTATTAGTGGAAAAGTGATCAAGTCATCTTTTTTGCCCTTTTAAGGGACTGACTGACTGCAAATGAAGATCGTTAAGTTACACTACAGTTTTGTTAAACGGTCCTTAATACACGGGGCTTATACCTTAATCCCAAGTTGACTGTTTATGTTTTCGGTAGAGAGTCCAAAAATGAACTTTATAAGGGGAGGATGCTAACTTAAGATTGTTTAATACACGTCGACTGCCAACTTAACATCCGTCAATATCCCTGCGCATCAACGTGGATCATAAACCGAAGTACACTCGTACTTCATTGCAAATATTGGTTAACCACCCTTTGCCGTATTTGATTCCATATTTCTCTTATTTATTTACGATATTATATTAAAAAATGTTTAAATTAATTTAAAAATTTAAAAACTTTTTGTTGAATTTAATCAAATTTTTGTATTTTTATCTTACGATAATTATATTTTTATAATTAACAGTTGATTGATTGTGATTAGTTAAAATGTTATTTATCATTCTATGTTTGTGGTATTGATGGCATGATCTTGATTTGAAAGGAGAAAATGTCATGTGGTTATATTATCTTTTTACAGCATGATGTCACGTAATAATTTATTATAATATGTTAACATATCACGTGATATAAAATGATAAATGATATCTTAATTAATAATAATAATTAATTATTAATTATAATAATTAATTAATTTAAAAATAAAAATATAAAAATTTAATCGAATGCAATAAAAGAATAAAGAGTTATTTAAATTTTTTTGAATAATTTAGATTTTTTTAAAATATTATGCATTGATTTATTAATGCTTATTATCTTTGTTAAAAAAAAAAAAGAAAAGAAATAGGGAAACATTAACCAAGCATAACCTAAATGGGCATCTTTCTTCTTCTCTTTCAATTTTGCGTAAGGCCAGAAACAAGGGAAGCATTACTGTTTGCATTTCACCATTCACTGGGACAGTGCAGGCGAGGATGCACGCAGCCAAGAGACAACTGGTATCTCCATACTTTATTTAAATAAGTATTTTTATTAGGAATTATGATAAAATTTTCACTAGTAATCACAATTTGTATATAAACAGTACGTTTTAATTAAGTTTTTATATCTTACTGATTTTATCATTAAATTTTATCAATTTTTCGTCACTAGCTTGTTCGGAAGAGTGAGCATTATTTGATCAAATTTTATATATAAATAAAATATTTTAATTTAAATTTTTTTTTATAGCTTATTGATTTTCTCATTGAATTCTTTCTTTCTATCTATCAGATTTAAATTTCAAAATTAATTTTTATTTGATCGCTTTTTAAGATGGATAAAATTTGTTTTAAAAGAAATTTTGAAATTATCTGTCGAGAGGCGATTAAAGAGTTGAAAAATATAATTGCCTTGATAAATCGAATAAGATACATAAAGTTTTGATTTATAAAATTTACATTCGAGTATTTACACATAGTCTTTACTATTTTGCTTCACCACTACAAATTTCATACCATATTTGTTGCTGCTAAAGTGGATCAAGCTGAAAATACTTAAATGACATCAGATTAGGTAAACTCTACAACCTGTAATAGGTGAAAACGACATTTGTAATACATAATAAATGGTTTACAATTCTACTTTTCAAGTCCCTTGTGGAAGTTGAATTACTTAAGTCAAGCATCAAATAGATTCCAATTTGAACCTAACGACCTATTTCTATGCAATGTTGTCCTCACTCTGCCCCTTTTGAATTCATCTTCACACATCACTTCTTTCAAGAATAATTATTTTCAATATGGGAAGGTTACCTCCTCTCATTCTCATTGGGTAACCCAAAATCATAAGTACCAAAAGCAAAGGACCCTTAACTAATTTCAATCCTGTTCAAGTTGTTTGACATCCTACAAAATGCAGCATCACTATAGAGATCCCCTTCCCTAAAACCAATTAGTAGGTGCTTTTACCGATGGCAAAAGCTTCATTGACATGAATCAATTATTTAAACAAACCACTGATCTCAATCAGATCATGAAAAATGTTGCTACTAAAATTATAACTCCAGAAAAGGAAATATTCAACAATGGAAGAATTGGCACATACTGCATATGGGATCAACACAAGAAAAATCGCCCTGGTCATCAGACAGGTATCCCCAATTCAGATATCTTCATTATCCTTTTGTCAAGTGAAACCCTCTGCTGCCTCAAAAGAGAAGCCATTGAAGCAACCTAATATAAATGTGAAAAGGGTTAAGACAGGAAGAAGCACTTTCATTTGAAATTCTTCTGTCAAAAGCAATGATATAATCATGATGATGATGATGATGAAGAGAATGTTGGACTTGCCTCTGCTCGTAGTTTCAATGCCTCCCTGCCAGGGATCTCTCGCAGCCCATCCATCAAATCTATACAGAAAATTAAAGAAAATGTACACATGATAACAGCATCCCATCACAATTTAAAGGTTACAATCAATAGAATCTAGAAGTTCCCTTTCCGTAACCCATTTGACAACACCTTATGCTACATTTGTGGCTACCTATCTGATCTGCTGATGGATACAATTCATACTTTTTCTGAAAGCAACAAGCTCGACCAGACATCCATATAAGTTCTACTATCATTTTAGTTAGCTACAGGTCAGAAGGACATTATAGGAGAATGGAAACCTTGTTGAAGTCATGCTAGAATATATGCAAAATTTCAGTTTATACACTTCCTATTACAATCCTTATATAACTGTAATACGGAGATAATTGGAGGGAGGGGGGGGGGGGGGCGCTTAATGGTGAAGACGCCAGGTTCATCAAAAGTACAAAATTAAAAGATCAAGTTTTCACGGAGGGACCAAGATGGCAAGAACTGTCTATTAAAGAAAAATAATACACACACATACACGTAAAGGTGACCTTTAAGCATACCTGCAGCTTGGGCCTCAGCCTTGTAAACTGATTTAGCAAGATGTTGAATTTGGCCTCCAGCATTCCTAAAAACAACTTGAAACAGTTAACCCAGAAAATTAATGAAGATTTAGAAGCATACAATTAAAAAAACTCATACTACTTACATGAGCTCTTTATGGCCCCGTTTCATATCCTTTTCTGCAAGAGCTGCCCTTTCAAGCAGCTTACTGCTTTCCTTTTTCATCATATCAACAGAAAGGTTCAACTCTTTTACATTCTTCTCAGCCCTAAGAAATTGTGCCTGGAGGAAATTTTAGCAAAAAGGCAATGTATAAGAGAGCTAAGTATTGACCCTTAAATTAAGACACGTGATACCTAGCACCTGCGTATTTACTTTTTGCTTTGTAAAGAAGTCAAAATGGCAGGTCATGCAGCAAATATAAATTGCTAGCAAAATTCTACTTATATTTCCATGAAGTCAAGGAAGCTTCTATCATATTATCAGGGTAGGTACCTCCTCACTTTGAAATCGGCCCAACGTATTACGAAACAAAAGCCTTCTTGGGCCTGCAATAAACACTCTGGCATTAGTTTATATGAGATTGAAAAGGCAAACTAAACAGAAAAATGTTTTTAAGTATACAGAAGTCAAAAGCAGAACATATCAAGACTAGTTAAATTCTTTCATTTCATCACTTGTCTGTAAAATCTAAAAGAGGGGAAAACAGAGGCCATAAGGAGGACGTAATTCAAATAAAACTGATATAGCCTAGTCCTAAAAGCCAAAGAGTACAAATCGTCATTTGGATATATATGACAAAACTCAGATCTTAGGCCAAGATTCATAACTTTTTCTTAAAATCAAACTAATGTGACCTTAGTTTTTGTTTCCATTTTGGGGGAAAAAATGTATTTAAGTCTGATTTATAAGGGCCGGTAAGTACACCTGGACAGGTTGAAATGGTGAAAAAATAAAGGGATGAAGTGCCAAGCAATTATGCGCCACACCCCCCCCCCCCCCCCCCCCCCCCCCAAAAAAAAAAAAGGGACCTTTGACCCAATATGAAGGAAACACAATAGAGCAGCTTGGGAGAAGGGGATAAACCAAGATCATGGAAGGCCATTATTCAAAATTGCACAAAGAAGAATAGTGAGTACAAATGCAAGCAACAACATCAAAACTCGAAAATAACTACAAAACAAGTTCCCCGCTTACTATGATTAAGATTAGAAATTCTAGCAAGCCAAAATTTAACTACTGCTCACCACATCATCATCACCACCTATGTCCCTAACTCAAACCACAGTTAATAGCACTTTGCATTTAAGTTTTCTTTCATCTTGATTTCATAAATTTGCAGAGGCAAAGGATCCAGATTTGAAACATTACATCAAGCTTCTATTTGAGAAAGCCACCAGAAGGCAGAATGTTAATGCAGTCAAAGGGGAATCACAGTGCTTCCTAGGCAGGATTTGTTATTCAAATCAGTCAGCGATCACATTGTCTCACTGAGATAGTTGAACATTGTAGGCATCTTCACCAGAGAATGGTTGTGTTGCCTCACTGGCAAAGCTTCTAAAGATAGATAACAAATGACTGGTTTGTCGGAGCCATCCTAACCATGATTTGCCCATTTTATCACAACAAAATTATTACACAGCATCTGAATAAGGCATTTCAAAAAAAGAATGAGAACCACTAAACAAAGAATTTAGAACCACAAAACAATCTCTATATCTTAGAACCACAAAACTTGCAAATTTCTGAAATACTCAATTGCTCCCTCATTCTTTTTTTTTTTGAAAAAAGGCTGCAAATAGTGCATTTTTGTGGGTTTATAATTCTTGCAGCAGGATGATATGTATCAAGTGTTGCAGGACATTGTAGAATGATATGATAATGAAGGAAAAAGAGAAAAAAAAAAAGAAAAGAAACCTGGCATAAGAAAGAGAGCAGCAGTAACAGTAATCCCAATAGCTGCAGCTGGGTGTTCCTTTGCACTCATCAACTCCTCTTTTTTATATATTAAAATAATAAAAAAAAAACAGTTACAAACTAATCAGTTAGTAATACCATAACCATCAATCAAATATAGATATTTATGAAAAAAACCTTTAAGTTTGTTGACAAATGCATCTTCGTATGATTTATAGCGGGAGAATGCATGTGGTACAAAATCCTGCAAAACCCAAACATTCATAATTTGATATTTGATACACAAAATTTTTCCCTTTTTTTTTCTTTTAAGTTTCATATATACTAATAGTATAACAAGGAAGAAAGCATAAGAAACCTGCAAAGAGCGTAGATGGGTAGAGGAGTTATGGTGAAGGGAGCGAGCAGACTGGATGGCTGATTCTTTGGAGTCTTGAAGGCTTCTCTGCAGTTCTTCTACCCATCCCGTTGTTGCTGTCGTTGTTGAATCAGCGGTACCACCTCCACCGCCTTCTTCTCCGCCCATTTCTTTTTTCGATGCCCAAATAGCGATCACGTCCTACGCCTGAAATTCTTTCTTTCCGCTTTGCCCTCGGTTTTTTCCCCCCTCACTTTTTAATGTATTTATAAGGGACATTTTAAAAAATAATCCTTAAAACATAAAAGATGTTTTAAAAAATAATTTTTTTATAATTTTAATTATTTTTAATTAAATTAGATAAAATTATCCTCAATGAAGTTACGTGCTATGATGTTACATGTCATGTACAAAAATCTGTGACAAGTCATGATTAACGTGTTATACGCTATGTACAAAAATATGTGACATATCATGTACAAAAACTTGTAATAAGTCATAGTTAGCGAGTTATACGTTATATATAAAAATATATATGACACATCATGTACAAAAACCTGTGACAAGCCATGATTAGCATATTACACATTATGTTCAAAAATATATGACAAGTCATGGTTAACTTATTACATATTATGTACAAAAATATGTGACAAGCCATGTACAAAAACCTGTGACAAGTTATGGTTAGCTTGTTACACGTCATGTACAAAAATCTGTGACAAGCCATAATTAGCGTGTTACACACTATGTGTAAAAATATGTGACACGTCATGTATAAAAACCTGTGACAAACCATGGTTAGCGTGGTACACGCTATTTACAAAATATGTGACAAGCTATAGTTAGCTTGTTACACACCATGTACAAAAACCTGTGATTAGTCATGGTTAGGTTGTTACACGTCATGTTGAAAAAAAATATTATTGTTATACGTCATGTAGAAAAGCATGTTACACGCCATGATTAAAAAAGGTTGTTACACGCCATGTTGAAAAAAAATATTGTTGTTACACGCCATGTTGAAAAAATATTATTGTTACACGACATATTCAAAAATATTTTGTTACATTTTAATACCTAAAATGTTGTTGTTACTTATGAACAAAAACTTCAAATCCTCTCAACTTTTTTTTTTTGACAATTTGGTACAGATTAAAGTGTTTTTAACATGTTTTCATAAATCAAAATACAAATATTTTTTTTTATCTAAAACACCTACTTTGATTAAAAATAAAAAAAATTCTTTAAAAACTTAGATTTATAAATTTCAAAATTTTGAGTTTATTGGTATCTAAGTCCTGAATTGATTCAATTAAAAGCTATTTCATACATTTGTGATTATTTCTACCGTTTTAGTTTTATCCAAAATACCTAAAAATCGAATTTTCCAAACAGCCACCACCCAAGCACGTCAAAATCATTGCTTGGTGTCTTAAAAGCGTAAGAAAGAGAAATCTGAAAACGCAGGAGAGAGAAATCAGGAGCATAGCAGACGCATGCCGAACAGACTAAATATGGCTAAAAACAATTAAACTTATTTTGATGGTTACTTTTAAAATGTTTTTATCAAGAAAGGTCATTTCTCACAATTTCCTCTATTTATAATATAAAAGGGTAACATCCATTATTACATAATTATTCTATATAAAAGTAAATCATGCAATTTTTTTAATGAAAAAATTATATATTTTATGTATAATCTTTTTAAAATATTGTTGTTTTTGTATCTAAATGCACTTTTTTTTGCTTGTAAAAGTAAAAGTTAAATATCAAAGGCTCTAATCAAGCCAAGTGTAAATAATGTTAGACCAATTAAAGTTATTTAAAATACCTCATCTATGTTAACGAGCTCTTGTCTCAATGATAAACAAAAAATCTTGAATTTTTGAAAATTTTATGTTAAAATCTCATTATATAAGGATTTTGTTCTGATTTAGTATAAATGTGTCCATATGTTTAGTTGTTCATTAATTTATATATGTTGAGAGACTTCATTATATTATAATTCCTACATTCACATACTATGTCATTAACAAAAACTCCATTTGTCTCATTTTATTCATCTATGTTTTATGTGTCAATATTATATTTTTTAAATATATATTATTAATTTTTTAATATTTGAAGATTATCTTTTTCTTTTTTTTTTTTTTTACTTTTAAGCATATTGTAGATGCCTAATTTTGAGTAACATATTATTATTCCTTTTTAAGTGTGTTTTATAGAATGAGAACAAGTCTAGAACAATTATGTCATGCAAAGTACTTTTAAAAGTAATTCAAAACAAAGTGACAGGTTTATGAGTTATTTTCACTTTTGAGATATTCTAGAGAAATTGGCTTGCTACGTCAGATATTGAAATAGTTAAGGGGTCAATTTCTTAACCTTTCCTTGAAGCACACGTGCTTCACCTTTTTCCCCCTTCTTAAGAAAACATGTGATACATTGTTAAGTGTTACTAAGCACCACTATGTCATTAAACCAAAACATCCTCCCATTGCCTAATACACAAACGTAATGGGCTAAGGTGTTTTTTTCTTTTTGTGATAAACATGTGTTGGTATATGCCCTTAAGCCAATTAGATTGATCAAGTAATATTTATTGTTATTTAATGCATATTTAATCGCATAACTATATGTGAAAGAGGTTTTCCTTCATGTTAGTACAGTAATAAAGAGTTATTAAGTACTAATTAGATGAATCTCATGGAACACAAAGGCCTAGCTAGAGAATTATAAAGTTGTTACAATTATGAGATCACTATGCATTAAAGCCATGTTCCTAAAATTGTTCTTGATCATTGTATTGTCAAGACAGGGCATTGACAATGCTCAAAGATCGGTACATGTTAAGCCTCCTTACTTGAGAAGTAAACAATCAATCTCATAGATTGAAGTACATGAGATACTTGAGGATAACATATGGGTGCTTATTAAAAAACAAGTTCATTGAACATGACCTGCTATGAGAACTCTATTTGGTATTTCACTTAAGTGTCTATGAAATATGTTGTCATGTGATAGTGTGCAACTAGTCCTCAGACCTAAGACACCAGGTCATCTTGTATGGGGAATGACATACTTTGATTTCACCCCTTACGGGTTTGGAAGCGATCAGATGCCTAAATAGGGTGTTTTTAGGTATGCCATGAAGCATGCAAAGGTGAATAAGTGGTCAAGAGAGGATTCATCACCCCAAGTGATATGAGGGGATGTATCTCCCTTGTTCTCAATTATTGATTAACTTGTATAAAGTCATTGGCCAAAGCATGATGCATTTGAAGAAAGTTAGTTTCTTAAATTGATAAGGTTAGTCATGAATTGTGAGAACTAATATGGAATGTCATAAGTAGACACCGAGCCATGCTTAATGAGATATCCGGGATATTTGATGAAAGGACCATATTACATTGAGAGGTTTATCATTGAAGGGCATTGTCAAATTCTTTAATTGACTATCTAACATTTGGGTGGTCATAATGTATTGCTAGATACCCGCTCATGATCTATAAATATAAATTAAATCAAATTGATATTTGATTAGGATTTATATTTATTGCTAACATGTTATAAGCCTAATGGATCACACATATTAAGTGACATGATTGGGATTAAATAAAGATAATTAATTAAGTTGGACTTACTTGAAAGAGACCAAAATCAGTGAGAAATTAATTAAGTTCACAGAAACTTAATTAAATTAAAATACAACTATTGTATTTAGGGTTACAAATCAGTTTGGCTATATAAATATATTATGTTAGCAAACTAAAACTCTAAGCCTCCAACCACTTCTTAGTTGTTTCATAAAATAAGAAAAGAAAAATAGTTTCCTTTGTCTGACAAAAATAAGATTCGGCAAGAATTTTTGATCTTTTTGTTTTAGAAACAAGACATGCTAGCACAAGTAAAAATCTTACTTTTGAGAAGGTCTTATTTGGTCATTGTTTGGATTACTGTTAGAGGCCAAACACATGGGTGGCTAAAGATTTAACAAATCCTAAAGGTGAAGAAGAAAAGATTTTGATTTAATTGGTTCTTGATTACGATATCTAGAGAAAGGTATGTAACTCTTAAACTTATGAGTGTTCATAATTAATTGGAAAGTTACATGAAAAACATAAACATTGATCTTATAGGATTCGACTGTTTTTCTGATTAAATGCTAGTTTATTTTTTTGTTGCATTATATTTTAATTTGTTGATTATTTTCATATTTGAGTATGAGGTCGAATCCCAACAGTATGGCCTAACATGTTATCCCCATGATGAAGGTGTTATTTCATAATGAATGTGTTTTTCCCATCATGAACATTGTTAGCTTTACAATTGATCTTAAGTTTTGAAATGACAAAATCAAATGATCAAAATTACTTAATTGAGTTTTAGAACAAGTATGAAAACTCCTTGACATTGTAAATTGAAATGGTTAGTTGTTTATGCAAGAAAATAGTTTCAAAGGCCTTAAATTTTAGGTTTCACGTTGCAAGTATCGACACCATTGAATAGGGTATTGATACATTTTTGTAGGTATTGATACCATTGAATGAGATATCGATACACTTGAAATAGAAAGCCAAAATCAAAGTGTTGAAACGCAGGTATCGATACTTAGCATTAAATTATTGATACATTTTAAACAAAATGATAAAAATTCAAAGTTGAGTTGCAAGTATCAATACCTAGCCATTGGGTATCGATACATCTTAAACATAATGCTTTTGTTTGGTAAAGTATCAATACCTCCCTTAAAGGGTATCAATACATTCTTATAGGTATTGATACCACTGAATGAGTTATTGATTGTTAGGAATTTTGAGAATATGGTGCCCTAGAAAGCAAGTATATTTTCATGTTTAATTTCATTTAACTTATTTGTAATGAAAGTACATTTTGATAATAAGACGAAGAGTTTGTTTTAAATAAGCATTCATTATCTAGTTATTAAGGTACCATGGTTCTATTGAGATATTAAAATACATTTGTATAAAGAGTCATACATAGGAGACATGTATTTTAATTTAATCTAAAAATTGTTCACAATCATAGAATAAAGCTAGTCATTTAAGACTGTAGTGTACATATTACTTTCAATGAAACGAATGTAATTCATTTTAAAGGAATGATGAGTCTTAAATCATTGAAATGGTTGACTTTGAGTAATGACACTACAACATGAACTGGAATCATGTAAAAATCAAATTTAAGTTTAACTGTTACTTAAATCATGAGCTCACACTTATGCATTTGCTTATAGTAGAACCAAAATTCTGATGGATAGTGGATTTATGTTTAATTTCCTTATAATTTTTTATATACCATGAGCATGATCATCATAAAGCATTGATCTAGACTCCGTATGTTGGGATTAGAGTTGAGATAAACATTTGGGAACATATATCTAAATAATGGAGTTCATAGAATTAACATTACTTATAGTAATTTCAGGAAAATTGGTGACTAATCTAGGCTTAGTGGATTGATGAATTAGCTACTCATCACATATGGATATTGAAAATATTAGATCTGGAATATTGAATCACTAATTGGATGAAATTTGAGACTAGAGGACAAAATTGACATAAAGGATAAAACGGTAAATTCACCTTTTGTTATTGGATGGCTATAACGGTAAATTCTCACGGTTCACAGTCGATTAATTTATTACGAAAAGGTAAATGACTGTCGAACTAATAATACAATTTATAGAGTTTTATATATCGTCATTATGCATACATGCATCATGAAATGTTCAAAGTCCATAAATAACTAGTATGCTTACATAATTTCAAATGTACTTTCAGAAACATATCTGCATCACAAATATGAATCCACTTTCAATTTTGCTAAACAAATGCACTCTGAATGGTGATAACTACTTTGAATGGAAAAGAAACCTTAATATCGTCCATACTTATGACAAGATCACATGGGCTCTTTCTAACCATGAGCCTAAAGCACTGACTCCCCAATCAACTCCGCATGATATTGAATATCATAAGAAGTGGTATGATGCAAACGAGCTAGTTAAATGCTATATACTGGCCTCTATGAACAGTATAATGCAAAAGCAGTAGGAAGGCATGGGTAATATTGCTGACATACTGTTGCACCTACATGGAATGTTTAGTACAGAAACTAGGTCTGTTAAGGTGAAAGCAATCAATGCTTTTAAGGACCTTAAGCAGAAACCTAAGGAACTAGTTAGAGATTACATGCTGAAAGTGATCTCTTATCTCAATGAGGCAAAATTAAATGGTGCTTAGATAGATGTGGAAATGCAAATATCAATGATCATTCATAGCTCGAATTCGTTATTTTCACAGTTCAAATTGGATTATGAACTACACACTAGGGATTACACCCTAAGTGGGCTAATGAATGATCTCCAAAATGTGAAGAAGGTTCTTGATTTGAAAAAAAAGCCTAAAGCACATGTAGTTTCCACTTTTAAGCCCAAACCCAAGGGTAAAAAGAAGATAGCTGGAAATAAAAAGATTTTTAAGGGCTCAATGGGAGCAAAGAAAAAGCCCATGAAGAAAAAGATTATTTCAAAAGACAACACCAAAGGAAAATGTTTCCATTGTGGTGTGAAAGGACATTGGAAGCGAAATTGCAAGGTTTACCTTGAAGAAATCTAAAATAGTAAACAAGGTATTTCTAAATATGTTAAAAGCTTGTTTAGTGGTTGATTTTGTGGATACTTGGATAGTAGATTCTGGAGCCACTAACCATGTTTGTAATTCTTTACAAGGGTTTCAACAAAAGAGAAAACTAAGTAAAGGATAGTTTCAGATGCGGATGGTAAATGGCACATTCGTTTCAGCATTAGTAGTGGGAGCCATTATTCTTCAATTTCCTTATGGTCGTAGCTTAGTTTTGAAAAATAGTTATCACATTCTAAAGACTTATAGAAATTTGATTTCTGTCTTTTGTTTAATAAAATCTGGATATTCAGTTTATTTTAGTGTGACACTCACTATTTATTTGAATTAGGATTTTATTTGTTCTAGAATTGTAAGATATAATCTTTATTTCCTTGAGCCTACGACTTATTCTACAAATGATGTAGAAGCAATACGATTTAAAACTAAAAGAGTCAAAGAACCTAGTATAAATCAAAATTATCTTTAACATCTGCGTTTAGGTCATATCAATCAAAATAGACTTAATAAGCTTATAAAGGATGGTCCTCTACCGGACAAGGTTAGGATCCTTTGTCAGTTTGTGAGTCTTGTATTAAAGCAAAAATGACTAAAGGGCCTTTTAAGGCAAAAGGTAATAAAATGACAAATGTTCTAGACTTGGTGCACACAAATGTGTGCGAACCAATGAATGTACAAGCTAAAAGAGGTTATGAATATTTCATAACTTTTATTGATGATTACTTGAGACATGGTTGTGTGTATTTAATGCATAGAAAAAGTGAATCTTTTGAAAAGTTCAGAGAATTCAAAACCTAAGTTGAGAAGCAACTAGGCAAGCCATTAAAACAGCTTCGATTAGATCTGAGAGGTGAGTATTTATCAGATGAGTTTTAGAAATATCTCACCAACAATGGGATAATTTCCAATTTGTCAATGTCGAGAACACCTCAATGTAATGGTGTAGTTGAAAGAAAAAATAAGACTCTTTTAAAAATGGTTAGATCAATGGTGTCTTATGCTAACCTTCTAATCTCCTTCTAGTGATATTGTATGCAAATTGCTGAGTATTTGCTCAATTTTGGTCCCTCTAAGGCTATGCCTAAGACACCAAGGGAGATATGGACAGGATGTAAATCATCCGTACGACATATGTGGACTTGGGAGTGTCTTACACATGTTTTAAAACCTAAGTCCACAAAGATGGAACCAAACGCTAAGGTGTGCTAGTTTGTAAGATATCCAAAGGAAACAATAGGTTATTACTTCTATAGTCTTCAATATAAGAAAGTTTTCATTAGTACAAATACCACTTTCTTAGAAGAAGAGTTTGTGAGAAATCACAAACCTAGAAGTAAAATTGTCTTAGATTATCACACAACTATATTTCTATTTTGCTTCAATTTATCACACAACCACGCCTTAATTGATTAAGGTCCCGCGATAATTAGTTACTAAGGTTCTATTTTTGTTCATTATTTGCTCTTTCCCTCTTAACTAATTAACTCTTCATTAAACGCAGTAGACTCTTTGGCTTGCCTTTAATTAACAACTTTGTTGGTGGTATTAAATTAAATCCTGCACACTTAATTAACAAGATTAGATATTAATGAATAAGGAATGTTTTGTTATCATAAAAAACATATGTAGTCAACAGTTTTTACTCCCATTGATGTTCATTCTATTTAGGAAAATGAGGTTGAACTGCCTTTAAGGAGATCTTTTAGGTAAAGAAAGTTTGTTATTCCTAATGATAACATGGTTTTTCTTGGAGAGAGTGATTATGATATCAGTCATGTGGTGGACCTTGTGACTTTTAGTGATGCCATTAATTGTCCCCAATTTACTATGTGGATGGATGCAATGAAAAATGAGATGAGTTCTATGGCTCAGAATGGTGTTTGGGAGCTAGTTGAACTTTCAAAGGGATGTAGGCCAATTGGTTGCAAAAAGGTGTATAAGACCAAGAAAGATTCTAAGGGAAAACTTGAGTGGTTTAAGGTTAGGTTGGTAGCAAAGGGATTTAGTCAAAAATAGGGAGTAGATTATAAAAAGACTTCTTCACCAGTGTTTTCCAAGGATTCTTTTAGAATCATCATGGCCTTAGTAGTACATTTTGATTTAGAGCTTCATCAAATGCATGTGGAGATAACCTTCTTGAATGGTAACCTTAAAGAAGAGGTTTATATAGTTCAACGTGAAGGATTTCAAGAAACCGGGAGTGAAAATTTGGTATGTAGACTTAAGAAGTCCATTTATGGTCTGAAGCAAGCTTCTTGACAATGGTATTTAAAGTTTGATGAGATAGTTACTTCCATGGGTTTTGAGGAAAATAAGCTTGATCAGTGCATATACCTTAAGATTAGTGGGAGTAAGTTCATTTTTCTTATGCTGTATGTGGATGATATCTTGCTAACCAACAATGATGTTCGATTGCTGCATGAAACTAAGTAGTCATTGTCCAATACTTTTGACATGAAAGATCTTGGTGATGCCTCATTTGTACTTAGGATTAAGATATGCAGAGATAGGTCTCGAAAATTATTGGGGCTTTCCTAGAGGGCGTACATTGATCGTGTGTTAAGCAGATTCAACATGTAGAATTGTAAGGTTGGGGATGCACCTATTGTGAAAGGTGATAAGTTTAAGCTTAGTCAATGTCCGAAAAATGATTTGGACAGAGAATTTATGAAAAACAACCCTATTTTGGTGCATTTGGAAGCCTTATGTATACACAAGTTTACACTAAACAAGACATAGCTTTTGCAATGGGATTCTTGACATATATCTTACTAATCTTGGTCTGTATCATTGGGTTACTGCTAAGAAAGTGAAAAGATACTTGCAAAAGACTAAAGATTATATGTTGAAATACAAAAAAGGTGGATAACCTTAAGATTGCTTGTTATACAGATTTTGACTTTGTTGGTTGTCAAGATGACATGAAATCTACCTCAAGGTATATTTTTATGTTAGCTGGAGAAGCAGTTTCTTGGAAAACTGTTAAGCAAACGCTCTTAGCTTTCTCTACTATGCAAGTTGACTTTGTTGCTTGTTATGGAGCTGCCACGCAGGCTATTTGGCTTAAAAATTTTATTTCTGGGTTATGTGTTGTTGATTCCATTTCTAAACCTCTTAAAATTTATTGTGATAATAGGTATGTCGTGTTGTTCACTAAGAACAACAAAAGCACTAATGAGTCCAAACATTTGAAGATAAAATATCTGAAGGTCAAGGATTTTGTTAAAAATGGTAACATTATTGTTGAACACATTGACACTAACAACATGTTGGCTAATCCTTTGACTAAGGGGTTAAGACCTACAGTTTTTAGTAGACATGTTGAAAGCATGGCTATTTTGATGTACTTGGTTAGTGGGAGTATGTTATTTATATAAATCTCACATCATAGTTTACATTTAGTTGTGTTGGGACCTTTTCTATTTGTTTTTAAACAATCATGAGATGTTTGATTTTATATTTGTTGATGATCATCGTTAATTGATAATTCGTGCTATTATTTGGTATTATTTGTACATGTACATCTAATTGTTATTTTGCATATATGCTTTATGAAATCTTGAGATTGAGATTGGTGTCTATCTCAAGAGTGATTTTATTAATATGTCTCATGAATGATACTAGCAAGAAACCTTAAGGATAAGTGGGAGACATACAAGCATGTTGTCAATGCCAAATAGATTTCTCACATACAAGCATGTTTATAGAAATCAGCAAGAGGACCGACAATGAAGATAACACATTGAGATCACATTTGGGTGTTATTTTCTTGCTACACAGCCACATTAGGATTATTGGTGCTTGTAATGATGGATTGGTCTTATGTCAATAAGTGGCATAATAACTGCCATAATTTAGTATTAGATGTTTTTGTTGGACAAGATCATTAAGATGTTGTCTCTAAGGGCTAAATATTTATAAATTGTGGTCACATCAAAATTAAGTCAATCAATCTGGAGTCTTGTTTTCTAAAATTTTCTTAAAGTCAAAATAAACTCCTATTAATATTGCCTAAGTGGGAGAATGTTAGAATTTTCTATTATGTGGGCTTCTATTAATTGGTAATTTTAATTTAATAAAACAGATTGATAATTTAGTTCTATTGTGAGACAAAGCATGAAAGCCCAATAGATATTAAAGTGATTAGTTAATGATGGGTTTTACACGTCTAATTGAGGTAGTGTGGTTTGACGGTTATGTAGGCCTTGGCCTAGAACGCTTTTAATGAGGAGGCTTGTATTAGGGTTTTGTTTATTATATATGTATGCCTAAGTCCTCTCTTCCCTTCTAACTTAACGTAATCTGCCTATTGAGAGCCGTCACAAATAATAGAGAAGTGCGAAAAGGAAGATCTAACCTTAACCAAGAATTTTCTGTTTTTTCGCTGCGAATAATGGCTACCTTTATGAATCAAACATGTACGCATTAAATAATTGATACTTTTGGTGTTCTAATATTCACACATGGATTTAGGGATTCAACTTACACGAATAAGCAAGGAAGTTGAGTTAAAAGGCTTTCTCCAAACTAACTCCTTTTTTGAAAGAACTTAAGTTTAGGTGGAAAGTCATCAAAGTAAAAGATAGAAATAGTGAATGAACTAAAAAAATAATTGTAGAAAAAAATAAAAAAAACATAGAATTGTTATTGAACTTAAAACTACACGAATTGGAAATTCAAAGCCAATTTCTGCTACACAAGAAAACTAAAAGAAAAATTGTTGAAAAAATAAAAAGAAACTTAAACTAATATCCTAAAAACTACAGAAAATAAAGAAGAGAAGGCTTGCTTGAAGAGCTAGTCTGGCAAGGTATTTATAGCCAAAAGGAAGGAGAGTTTTGGCTTAAGTCTTCCACCTTTAAAATTCAGAATTCAAGTTTTCAATTCACTCGATCACTTGGCTAGATTTCAGGCTGACTTTTATCTAATTTCCAGCTTGAATTTTGAGTGAAAATTGACTCCTTCAAGCTTCAAAGTGGCCGTCAATGCTAGGATGAATGTGTCCAAGTGCTTCCTTGAATTCAAATTGCAAATTGAATTTTCCCTATTCAATTTTTAAACCATTTTAGCTGAAATTCCCCTTAATTATTTTCTTCATTTAATGCCTTTTTATTCCAAAGAAAATCAGCTTAAAAATCATCTAAAATCTGGCTTGAAATTTAAACTCTTTAGGATTTGAATTTAGGCTCCAAACTTAGTTGATTAGGTGAGGACTCTTCCCATTTGAATTCTTTGATATCTCCAGAAAATCCTCCAGATTTCAAACCCTCTTGGACAGCCCACTTCTTGCGTGCATTTTGCATGAACTTGTCCAAAAACTTGCTAAAAGGTGATGATTTTGCATGCATGCAGCTTCAGGCAACTTGACCATTTTTCTGTTTAACATCCCTAATTTTTGATTTCCAGATCGGAATTAAGTGATTTCAAGTCCTTCTGAAAGCTAACTTGATGCTGAACAAATTTGTATCTCACGGCCTTCCTCAAATTCTGATGCAAAGGTAGTCAAATTTGGGCTGGAATTTGACCCTTGTGCATGGCTTGCATGAAAATTCCGAATTTTAGCCTTATTTTCCTACATAAATTAAAAAAAATACATAAGTTCACAAATTTTAAAATTATTTACAAAAGAAGACATTTTTTAAAAAATGGGGTAAAAATGAATTATTTTATTTGAAAACTATGCAAAAATCATGTGAATTAAGGCTTAAAAATAGTATATAAAATATAGTTATCAAATATATCTTGACAGTTGTTTTTAATGAGTTGTTGGGTGTAGTTTGTTTCCATTTTCTAATTTGTTATAAAGCTGGCGTATTGAGTTTATTATATTATCAATATTTGTAGGTGTATTTGATGGGATTCTAGTGAAGAGATTTTATCTTTGGTACCATGTCGGTCCATTTTGGGATCAGGATGTATCTTTCGATATGTAATAAAATATTCAGTTGATTGAGTAAAAGAAAAAAAAACTCTGTTACAACAATGCTTTCGACCACCACGGAAGGTTTTGTGACAAAAAGAGAGCTCCAAAAGCTACTTGACCATAAGAGTAAAAGCCTCAACTTTTCAGAGTTTAATCTTAAGCTGCCTATACCCCTTTAGTGTGGCTATTAAGCTGTATCCTAAAAACTACACCCGCCTTAAGTTCAACCAATTTAATGGCAATATTGGTGATGCTTGAGAGCATGTTATGAAGTTTGTGGAGACCTTTGGAGTAGAGAGATTGAAAGATAATTTGAAGTTAAAGGAACTCTCCAAGTCTCTTACTATAAGGGCATATACCTAATATATCAATCTCCATCTTGGTTCTGTGCAATCTTAGGGTCAAATAAGTAGGATGTTTTGCGAGAAATTCTTTTTTACCCAAGTGAAAGTTACTCTTGTTGACGTGGAAAGAGAGCATCAACTCATTAAATATATCCAACACTTCAAGGAAATGATGCTGGACATACAAAATTCCCATAATGAGGAGTTAGTGAAATTTTGCATCCAAGGTATGTTGATGAGAATAGGTACATTTGGAAAATTTACCTTTTCCCACCTTCCCTACTTTAGTTGAAAAGATACGAAAGACCAACAACATGATTCTTAGGCAAAGGGGAAGCAGTCATTTTGAGAAAAGAAATATCCCAACAATAAACACAATTTAAGGATGAAGCAAAGAAAAAAGATGTCCCAGACTTTATTTGCATCCTAGAAGAGACAACCTAAAAAGAAGACAAAAAGAGATTGATTCTGCATCATCAATCTCGCTAGATAGAGTGAGAGCGCTTTTCCACAAATTGATAAGGGATGTACATGTGAACTTACCTTACGTTTCGCGACCACTAACAACTTAAGAGAACTTTTAACCCAAGGTATTGTGACTATCACCATACAATTTGTCTTTCACTTGTTGAATGTAGAGATGTAAAATATTTTATAAGGAGGTGCAAGTAAGAGAAATAGTGGTTGGCAACAAAAAGATCTAGAACAACCTATTTCCTACTCATGTGTGATACTTCTAGGACTTTTACTCTTGATTACTTCATGCGTTGAAAATTTGATATTTGAAAAGAACAATAAATTCATTTTTCAATCGCAAGTTTTGTTGCTCTTACTTTGGTTGTAATGTTATTTTGTACCTTGTCGCAAATTTTATTACTCGTTCTTTAACCATAGTTTATCACTTATATTGCAAATAGCAAGCTTTACCACTCATAATTTGGTTGCAATGATATTGTGCTATTGATCGTAAATTTAATCACTAATTTCTTGATCATGGCTTACTCTTCTCAAATAGATCATAACTTTTATAATTAATTATTTAAAAGGTGAGCTAATCCTTAATGCTAAGTTAAGGTTTTCTTTTGACCGTAATATGAAATGTGAACAATGTGTACCATTCATATGAATAGCAGTACTTATATCAATCTATGAAAAATGTGGCCATAGAACATTGGCAATTGGAAATTAACTTTCAAATTATTCTGTTGTATATGTGTTACATAAAAGTGTGAATACCAACTCAATCAAAAGTAGGAGTAATATGATTCAAGCGTTACTAAGTGTACACAGAGTCATTGAAGAGAGATGAAGAACCCTCTACACATAAAAAATAATGAAACATCAAATTTATAAAATATATTAAAATTAAAATTTTATGTTTGAACTTCATAAAACTTGAAAAAAAAGCAACGAATGGGGGAATAGTAATTAAAAGTGGCGCAAGCGGCTGATAAAGGGGAGATATACCGAGGGACTGCTTGTTTGTGTTTTCACCTAAAGGTCAAACCTGAAATCAGATCATTCAGAAGCAAAATTAATTTCTAATTTCTAATTCTTTAAAATAATAAAAAAATAAAAAAAAAAGGGAGGAAAGAAAAATGGGGTGAACTAAAACAGGGAAAAAGAGGAGGAGTAAGCGAGTGAGGAGGAAGAGGGAAAAGGTAGTTTGAGAAGGGCAAAGAACAAGGAGAGGAGAGTTGAGGAGGGTTGATGCTCTCTTTCCGTTAAAGATTCAATTACTAGTATTTCATCAGTGACTCATAAGCAGTCGTATACGTTTTTTTTTTTTTTTGGTTTTAATTTCATTTCAATGTAGTCCCGCCAAAGCCAAACAACCACAAACAGTTTTTTTTATCAGATTTAAGATTGCTTTTAGTGCCCAATCAAAATTGGATGAATCGCAGCAGATGATGGTTTGTTGTTGCTCTCAGAATCTGAGAGATGGGATTCACGCTTGTATTCGCGATTATGATAGGCTCCAATATGTGGCCGTCCTCCTCATTTACATCCAAGTAATTTTTTTTTTCTCAGAATGTTTTTAATAGTGGTAGTTTCTAGGGTTTCTTTCATTGTTGAAAGAAACAAACTTATTCAGTTGATTTGATTGGTCAGATTGGGTGCGCCTTGATCGGATCCCTGGGCGCATTGTACAACGGAGTGTTGCTGATCGATTTGGGCATAGCGTTGTTCGCTTTGGTGGCCATCGAGAGCAGCAGTCAGAGCTTAGGCCGAACCTACGCCGTCTTGCTCTTCTGCGCCATTCTGCTGGACATTTCGTGGTTCATCCTCTTTTCCCACGATATTTGGAACATATCGTCGGAGAGTGAGAGTCATGGAATGCTGTTCATCTTCTCAGTCAGACTAACGCTGGCAATGGAAATCATAGGGTTTTTTGTGAGGTTGTGGTCGTCCCTGTTATGGATTCAAATATATAGGCTGGGGGTTTCTTATGTAGACAGTGGTGCAGGTCCACGAGACCCCGATTTCGATTTGAGAAATAGTTTTCTAAACCCTGCAACTCCATCCAATTCCGTACTTAGACAATGCTCTCACAATGACAGTGATGACGTTTTAGGAGGCGCCATCTATGATCCTGCTTATTACTCTTCTCTCTTTGAAGACCGTCAACAACACAATAGAAATTCTTTTCTTGTAACCCTTCTTCCTCTGTTTTTCCTAATTACTTGATGAGTCTGTATCCAATTTTAAATTTCATTCTCACGCATTTTGATTTTATTTATTTTTTCACAGGGTCATAATGATGCTATTAGTGGAAATGAATCTGCTTCTGGTGCTGACGCTTCTCAGCTGAAGTTCTCTCCCGTCAGGACTCTTCAGGCTATTGATGTAAGCATCTGTGTGTCTCTTTGTGTTCGTTTCCCCTTTTTTGCTTAGACTTATTGCTGATATTGCCACTTGTTAGGGCTATGCTTTGCTTTTCTTTTCTTTTTTGAGCAGCGTTCTGAACTTCCTTCTGGAATAGGTGCAGTAGATCTAACAGACAGCTTAATTTAGAAATAAGTCTGTCTCTCTAATTGCCATGTAGATTGAAATTTAGAAGGTAATGCTATCTGTGGTTCATTTAATTGTTTGAGATTAACGTACAGTCATCTTCTGCAAGGACTATATGTGTCCGTTCTTGTTAAAAAAGTGTCCTAAAGTTGCAGATTGTCTTGCTATTTGATGAATTATTACATAGGGAAACTTTCTGCCTATTTGGCTTGATTGTTGAAAGTTATTGACTTACCTCTCTTGACTGCCAGCTTGAAGAAGTAATTAGATTTTATTTACCACAATAATGTAACAGAAATATTACAGATTTTGTCCAATTTGCTATAGGAATATACTGATTGCTGCCACCTGTGCTACAAAAATTTTGACTGTTAGCATTATTCTGATAAGATTTTCTTCTGAGTACCATCAAAATCAAGTTAGTCTAGTGATGCCGGTGTGCTTAACCATTCCTTTAAGCACACACTTCTTTTATCTTCTCAATATGGTTTATTCGTGCAGTTTCTAAATCCTTGTATGATGACTTTGTTTAGAACTTGTAGTGGCTTGTTTGTTTCAAATATCTTTTAAACATAATGAGCTATCTCAAATTACATAGTAAAATAGCTCTGAAAGAGTTAAATTTATTTTCTGTTTTACTGTTTTTTAGGATAGCCAAGTGAATAAAGTTTTTGACAATTTTTATATCTGAGTTCTTGAGAACAAAGAGAATATTGAATGGAGAGAAGAGGAGAAGAAATCTTTTAGCTTCAAGGGCTCTTTAAGAGACATCAAAGGCTGATTGCATCATGGGAGATAAGAGCTGTAATGCTGGAAATTTCTGATAATAATTTTATATTAAACGACGGCTATTGAAATTTAAAGAACATATGTACTTATACCAAAAATAAATAAATAAATAAAAGGGTTAATCACACATATGCTACCTGAATTATAATAAATTGTACAAATTGGTAACTAAACATATAAAAATATACAATTTGCATCCATAACTTTCAAATCATGTACCGTGTTAGTGCAAATTTTAACATAATTACCCACCTTGCCTACGTAGCATCTAACCTATACAAGCACACCATGTGCAAGCCACATGTGAAATAAAAAAATTGAGTAATTCTTTGAATTTCCATGTGGATCCATATGGCAACTCACAGTTGGTGAATATTGGGTAAAAAAATTCATTTTTTAGTTGTTTTTTCTAAAAATAAAATCTTAAGTTTCAAATTTTGAAAAAAAAAATTATAGTAAAATATTAAAATATTATAGTATGTGGAGAAATCCAAGAGTATCTCACCGTTTACACTGGTTCAGAATCTCTCTAATTTCCTTATCCCCATTTTCATTCTCACCCACCTTTACCAAACCCTAACTCCAAAATGATTTTGATGTTCTAGGTGTTTAGATTGGAATTGAAGCTTTTTTTGATTAGATTTAAAATTTAAATTACTCCTAAAGATATTCATTCATGTTTAGTCAAATGGGTTTGTACTGATTTAATTTGTGTGTGCGTGTCTTATAGAAATTGGAAAGTGAGTTGGATGGTATTTGCTTGATTTTGATGCTTCAAGTGATTTGTCTAGACTTGAAGCTTGTTCTCCAGGTTTACTTTGTAGGTTTTAGTTTGATTTTGTAGAAACTTGAGAAAAATGTTTCTTGTGTACTATGTACTCTATGGTTATTTAAATGTTCTAGTTGTTTAGTTTGGAATTGAAGCATTTTTTGGTTGGATTTAAAATTTAATTACTTCTAAAGATATTCATTCGTTTTTAGTCAAATAGGTCTGTACTGATTTAATTTGTGCTTGTGTCTTATGGAAATTGGGAAGTGACTTGGATGGTATTTGCTTGATTTTGATGCTCCAAGTGGTTTGTCTAGATTTGAAGCTTGTTCTCCAAGTTTACTTTGTAGGTTTTAGTTTGATTTTGTAGAAACTTGAGAAAAATGCATCTCATGTACTAGAGGCTCTATGGTTATGATAGAATTTTCTGGAGAGATGGACTCCATTTTCATGATTTATTGACAGTGGTGGAGGAAAGAATAAGAAATGGGGCATTGATTGATTTTTTCAACTTGTTTAAAGACTGTTTGCTTGGTGAGAGAGAGAGAGGGAAATTGCGAGAAAATCTTGAAAAGAAGAAAGGTATCTATGTTTTTTTGCAAATATTAATTGTTTTTAATCTTTTGTACTAATATTTATCTTTTTTTTCTTTGAAAATTTTAAACTTGAAAATCTATTTAAAAAAAACTAAGAAATTAAAAATTATTTACTCAAAATCTACCAATTATGGATTGTCATGTGGCATCCATGTCGAAATTCAATTCATTTTTTTAATTTCATGCATGGCGTATACATGGCATAATTGTATTGGTTAGATGCTACATGGGCGAACTAGGTTGATGTTATGTTAATTTAGACTGACATGGTACATGATTTGTATAACATTTTTTGTTCAAGTATCAATTTGTACATTTTATTGTAGTTCAGGTGCTACATGTGTGATTTCTCTGAATATAATAACATAGTTACTTAAGAGCTAAGCCTTACACCTTAAATGCAAATGCCATATACAACCCTAAAGCCTAATCTTTGAAAGATAAGCAAAAGGAAAACTAATATAAAATATCATAAATAATCTAAGAAGTGTATACCTATAAATTACAATTAAGCTCATAAAATGCAACAAAGTAATAAAATAAAATCTCTAAGTAATTTAATGTCTCTAAGTAGCTTCTATCCCTCTTGCATCTTTAAAACTGATGTAGGATAGGTAGGTGATTAGGGCTTATGGCTAATTTTTATTTGAGTTCTTGAGATAGCATATAAAATTCATTAAAGAAAAAGAGAAGAAAAGAAAAAATCCCTAAGCTTCATGCATAGGGTTTCTAAGGAGTCACACCTAAGGTTTATTGCATCACACAATCTAAGAGCAATAATGCTGGAACTTTTTTGATAATAATTTTATATTAAACTAAAGCTATCGAAATTGAAACTACATTGTAGTTTTAAGCTAAGCTCTAAATCCTAATAAATACATAACACCAAATTTGTAACTTATTGAAACTAGAAGACATTTTATGGGTGCTTGACACTTGGATCAACCATTGTATGAAACTGTGGCTATCATTGTGTTTTTTTTCCCTCGAATTTTCAATAATGGGGATTTTTTTTACCTTAATTATTTTTCTGATTTCATTTTTGTTTTAAATTTTTGGGAAGGAAACATGAGAGAAAAAGAAAGTAAGAGGGAAGATAGAGAGGGGCTAAGGGAGGCAGAGGGGAAGGGAGAGAGGTTGGCAATGCTAGAAAATATGGGGGGAAAGGAGATCAGGTAGAATGGAGGATGAATGAGAGCATCAAAAGATTGAAGGGTAGAGAGAAGAGAGAGAGGAAGGGAGTGGATGAAGAGCCACCTTCTGATCCGGCCTTCTGTTACTAGATCAATAATAGACTAGGCCAACAACAGCAAGGCAGAGGTTGGGAAGAAAGAAGAAAAATGAAAAAAAGGAGAGAAAAGGAGAAGAAAGGGAAGAAAAGAATAAAAGGGAAAAAAGGAAAATAACAAATGAAAGAAGAAAATTTATAAAAAAAGGTTGATTCCCTATCAGTAGAATATATAAAAAAAGTTTTCATCAAAATTTTTTTTATTCCTTTTGTAGTTTGTTTAACATTATATTTTGATGATCATCTTATCTTTTATATTGTGTTTCCACAACTAACACGATTTTATAGCCTGTAATAAAATATGAATATTTTTAAAAATTAATAAAATTAATTTTCTATTGTACTAAAAAATAAGTGGAGCCGCTGCTATGTATGGGCTTTTTGCTAGTAGACTCATAAAACCTAATACTTGGAAAATGAGCAAAACACTATAAAAATTAGCCTAAATAATCTAAAATTTTAAATCTACATATAAAATTATAATTTACACGCTTAAAAATACAGTACAGTAACTAAAGGAAATCTTATATTGTTTAATCCCACAATTAGCATTTTTCTATTATATATCACAGAGAACCAAAAAGAAAAAAACATCCAATCTTAGAAGTTAGAAGCAGTCGCTAATATTTCTCAGTTCCTATTTCAGATTGAAAAAATATTGGAGATATAATAAATTATCCAAGTAATTATGCAGCTCTAACTGTTGAAAAGGTTGTGGTGTTGTAAGTTTGTGAGGCATTGCTTTACTTGAATGGTTTCTGCATCACTTTTGCTGCTTTTATTGTCTGCTTTTTCACGGATTTGGCGACACTGCTTGTGGTCCTCTGTCCCATGTTCAGTTCAATTTGTTGTGTATTGCTTTGGTGATCCTTAAAGCCATTCCTTCATCTGCTTGAATCTGTAAGCTGTTATTGATGAGTCATATTCATGGAACACTTTGTCATTGAATCTTTTGGCACTAAGCGTAATCCACTTTTGTGGGTGTTTTTTTTTCTTTTTTGTTAAATGCTTGAACAATGCACGGCAGTTTTAAATTTTAAATCATGTGGGTTTGCTCTGAGAATTATTGGCTACTATATTTTACTGTTTAGTGGTCTATCACTCTGTTTGGTGCCTTTACCCAAACTCAACCATTGCAGGAGGAGAATGCTACAAAAGTGCCTCAGACTGTTTGAATTCAAGCATGATATCTGTGAAAAACTCAGCTTAGTATCACCACTTCCGTATATTTTGTTTTGAGGCTTCCTTTATTTATCGGGGCTGGCTTAGGATATGCATGGAGTGGGGTTGTACAGGTTCCCACTTTGTCATTCTTTTCCCAGGATGTGGCTGCAACACTTTTGAGTTAGAAAGGCGAATGCTTTATTTATCCTGTAAGAAATAGAGTGAAGGCTATTTGAGAAGCAGTTCTGAATTCGTAATTTTTATAGTAAGCCAAGGTTATTCTCTTAGCTCGAAGGTCAAGATCAGAATCCAAGCCTGGCACATGGGTATGACTGCTCTGTTGAACATGTTTTGCATTTGGCTTGTTGGCTGTAGTTTAGGCAAAGGGGCTTGACATTGGGATGCCATCTGATGTGCAAGGATGTGTCTAGGTTCCATTGGTAATATCCATCCTACTTGATGAGCCCAGTTTAAAGTGGTATAAGAGTTGGCTGGAAAATTCTTTAGAAAGCAAGAACCAATACTGCACCGTTTTTCCTTTTCCTTTTTGACAGATTTGTGAGGATGTTTTTACGCTCTATTAAATGGAATGAGTTATTCTTTTTCAAGCTTGTTCATTTGTAGCTTAGGTAGTGCGGTATAGGCAAATGTAGCCTAATTGGGTGAATTCTAGCCCTCACCAGCCTAGTTGAGTTGATAAAGCGGATTCGAATCTTAAAAATCTGTGTAAATTCAGGTTTGATTTAACTCGATTCAATGAAATTAAAAGTCTATGACTATAATTTGTACTTGTATAATAACACAAAATAATGGTAGTGGTATTTCGTAGCTTCAGTATATAGGCCATCCATTATAGTGGTATTTCATTGCCTCATTTTTAGGTTGTCCATAAGGTAATCAATTGTCACAATCCAAACCCGAGATCATGACTGGTACAAGGGTGTTGATGGGAGTGATTTTATTAACCTATACAAGTTTCAAAATAAACGAACTAATAAATCAAAGCACGCCATGGGTCTCATCAACGTGAACTTTTATACAAAACATGTATGATTATAGTTATGCCGAACATCAAAACATCAGTTTACACGAATCTATACTTGGAAGTGCGAAAGTAAAACAAATTTCAAAGTTCAAACTATAAACCATCGTGGACAAATTCAAATGTAAGCCATTTCATGGCAATTTCATAGTGTAACATTTATAACAAAACGTAATTAAAGTCAAAAGTCCATAATTAGACAAATGCAATAGACACTCTAGCAAAGTACGATTCAAAGCAAAGAGGCTGTGACACCTATTGGATGCCTTATTGATCACCTACCAAAATTGATTGTGGAAGTAGCTCTTCCCAAAGGACAACGAACCAAGAAAATTACTAATCTGCAACAACAACTGTATCTTATATGTATGAGTTATAAATAACTCTATGAGTAGATATGAAAAAGCGGAACAAACTAAACGAAAGAGTGTTTGTCAAATGCACTTTCAGAATAATGTAATTATAGTAATTTCAAATGAATCCAAAGCCATCCTTTCAAACGTATCAAATATATCAAAGATTTTCAGAGTTCATTTGTTGAATGCGTATCAAATATCACAAAAATTCTCAAAGTCCACTTTTGCAAGCGTATCAAATATTTCAAAAATTTGCATGTGACATCCCAAGTACAATCAAATATCCTAGGAATCTCGAAACTTGTTTCCAAACATATACAAATTTGTTCAAAACGTTTTAAATAAAATATAGTTTGAAAACCCATACATAATCTTTAAAATGAAGTTTATTACTAGGGATATCAACAGGTAAGGTATCCGTTAATTTTTAGGTATTTGAACCCGAACCCTATAAAAAATAAACTACCCGAACTCTATTAACTACTCAAATATTACTTAAAACTACTACCCTAATCCTAACCCTAATACATCCTCACTATCCTATAATTACCATAACTTGTTTAAAAACCTGATTATGTAAGAAAATTATTAAAATACTATTCATAGATACCTAATTACCCGAATCTGAATCCGTATCCATATACAATAATATTTCTTTTCATATTCCATATAATTTACTAATAATTAAATTAAGTAAAACACACAAATAATAAAATTTAAATTTAAGTAATTAAAAACAAATATCTCAAACATAATTAATAAATTTATTAGTTATAATTTTTATAATGTTAACACAAAATAAAACGTAAATATATTTATATTTAAAGTGTATATATACTAAAAGTATTTTAATATATATATAATAGTAATTATATTTCTTATAAATGAACCCAATGTATATAAAGTATATGTCACGACCCGAAACTCCCCATCGAGCCCGTGACAACCGCCGCGAAGCCTCGACAAACATTCTTCACCCCGAATGTCGATCGAAACCTCGCAAGGCTCTCGTATCAGCTTTCGCACTTCCCCGGTGAGCAATAGTTATCAAATAATCAAAATACGAAGGATTACAAATCATTTCCAAATCATAACATAACATTTTTTTTTGGCTCACAGGGGCATTTTCGTCATTTTTGTCGAAAACCTCGAAACTTGCTAAAAATGTAGTAGGTAAGCCGAAAATATATACTTAATGAGAAAAAAAATTAAGTATCTAAAACGTTCATTTGAAGTGAAAATTTGACCATTTGAATATGATAAAAATATTCAATAAAATAAACTATTTTCTTGTAAAATAATTTTC
The DNA here is from genome assembly GCF_053813885.1 of Theobroma cacao. NCBI lineage: Eukaryota > Viridiplantae > Streptophyta > Magnoliopsida > Malvales > Malvaceae > Theobroma > Theobroma cacao. The sequence goes on along the minus strand of NC_142647.1, from coordinate 33,606,205 downwards.
ATAAAACTATCAGTACATAATTCTTATAGCGTAAAAGATAATTATATTCATATATACTATAAAGCAAATAACCAAAGCATAAAATTTCTTTTACAGTGACACGTGGGCCCATATCTATCCAAAATGCATCGGAAGCTGGAAACCTACAGCTTTTACCAATTCGAGTCCAAATGAAGGTCCTTGTTCAAGTCAGCTAACTACGAAATTCCCTGAGCCTGAAATGTGAGGAAATGAGGGTGGTGAGATTATAAAATCCCAGTGAGTAAACAGATACCATCTAAACTATCTAAAGTCGAGTAGATGGAGACAATTAAAATAAATCATCATACTGTAATTTCATTACCATTCAACTCATTTCAACCAAATAAAATCAATCCATAAAAATCGAGTAATCAACTTGGCTTATGAATTTCTTAAAACTTTGGCTCGTACCAAAACTCATACTCGATGATACCTTGCGCAGGGCATCTAACCGAGTCCGCCAAGGCTGTTAAAATTTTGTATACACTTAAAATATATTTTTGATTGAGAAAAATACAGCCGTTCCTTGGCGTTGGCTGAGTTCCCCTTCACGTGGTGGTTTGGCGTGAAGTGAACCCTAAGCTATACCCCAGGAGATACCCTACGCGCCTCTCCGTTCGAGGTAATAATATAATGGAGTTTACCGTGCCCTTCTAATAGGCTGATCCACGGAACCCCCTCTGCAGTAAATAATTAATATATACTCCACCAATTCAATAAAATTCATTCAGCATGGCATGGCAATTTATCGTAATCTAGCCTCTCAAGGCTGAATACACAATATAAATAATTATAACACCAAAATCAGTTTAACCATTCATGCTCATTTATTGTCATAAGCCATTCAATTTAAAACCATAAATTTGCAACACAAACTAGCAGTCTCCAATTACTCTATTTTCAAAACCAATATTCGATTTTCTAGAAAATTTATAAAATCATTTTATAAAATCACAATTTTCCTTAAAACATAACAATTTACCATTTAAACCCATTTTTCATAAAATCACACAGTTGTATAAAACTACTCTAGATAATTAAGACGATAATAAGTTTACTCACAATGTCTAGAATGCAGACTTTCGAAGCACTCTGTCTACTGGTCCTCGGATGCAATTTCCTTGCCTTTATTGGAGGACTCACCACCTTGACACAGTACAAAATCGAGAATTTCACTAAGTTGGTACTAAATCAAAATTAAACTAATTTAGACTACCAATGCATGATATGGAATGCAAAAATGCACTGGTAACTATCTAAACCCGGTATTAGCCTAATTCGTCTTATCACCCGATTAAATTCCTAACGGGTTCGTTTAAACTCCAATTTAATTCTTTTCAGTTTCTATACCTCAATTGCACCCAAATTAACTTAATGTCCCTCAGTGTGATGCAAATTATCAGTCCCAACAGCAAATTACGAAAATACCCCTAGTGGGTAAAAATTCGTATTTTTGCTCCGAAAATTCCCATTATTTTTCTAGGCTCATAATTCATTATTCCTTAACCAATTCTCCTAGAATAAAATCAAACTCATCCTCACTCACTACATGGTAAATTCAGCCATTAATAGTTGGGGGAGAAAATAAATTCTTTTCTTGTTGTTTTGTTTCTAAATATGCTAAACTAACTAAAAACACTAACATAAATTAAAATCAAATAAATCCAGCAACTTTCTCTCTCCTAACCCATTTTTTCAGAATTGAATTCATCATGAAAACATGTAATTTAATCATGGAAAATAAAGAGAAATGCTTGGGAATAAGAAAACTCAAGCTTAATAGAAAAAATCTCACCTTTTTCACTTAATTTCCTTGAAAATTCACACTTTTTCTTTGATTTTCTCTCTCTAGGGTTTTGTTTTCTCCTTTCTCTCTCTTGTTTCTTGCTTGGCCGAATGTTGAAGAAGAAGAATGGGTGGGCTGATTTTTTTTATACCTTTTTATTGTTTAATGAAATAATATTATTTTATTCATATTTTAAATATTTTATTAATTCATTTTTTTTTCTAGCCATCCACTTGTCCTATTTTTTTCACCATGCATTCCCTTTGACTAATCCAAGTCTTAAGTGAAATTTTCAGATTTTTCCAAAGTTTTGGTGGAGCAAATTTTTCAAAATTACACTTTTGCCCCCGAACTTTTCAAAAATTACATTTTTACCCCAAAAATTGAAAATTTTCCATAATGCATAATTTTCACTCCTCATACTCATTTCACACTCCAAATAATTAAATTTGATCAAAATCCTTTCAAAAATTTAAATTTTCGATTCCGAATGGTAAAATTACCATTTTACCCTTTTACTCCAAATTATACCGAAATTAAAATTTTTCATTTCTAAACCTCAAATCTTACTCCAATAAGTCAAATGGAGCCAAAAATCTTTTCTAAAAATTTCCATTTTGTCCCCAAGTGGCAAATGACCATTTTGCCCCTAGATAGCGAAAATTTCGGTTTGACTCCAAATTGATCATCGAACTCCGAATCACCATATTAAACCATTCTGAGACTTTAAAATTCTTAATTTCATCATAAATTCTCTATTTGAACTAGTCGAGATTTAAATCAACTTTATTGTACCTCTAGGTACAATACCGACTTTTGTAAATTTTTCGGAACTCTCCTAGCATGCAAACATGCTATCCATTACATGTATGTCATGATAAATATTTTTATAGAGTCGAGCTTGTCATCTTCTCCCCCACTTGGATCAACCATATGATCTTTCTTCTTGATTGACTTCGACATCTGGCTAAATATTAATATTTTAATAATATTTTATTAATAAAATATTATTTTATTCTAAAAATTTTATCTTGTCTCCTTGGTACCCAAAATACCTTATTATGCCTCACTTGACTTCCAAATCGCCTTTTATCTCACAAATTTTCCTCCGATAAAATTATTATTATTTTATTATTATTTTCTCACTTACGAAACATTTTATCCTAAACTACTCCTTTCGTCTTTTATCACTTCTAAACATTTTAATTGACCTCAATTTGCATTTGATCAACTTTATTTATCACCATATCAAAGTATGGGGTATTTCAGTATATATATTAAAAGACATTACAAGTCAATTAATAATCATAGTTTCATTAATTAATTTAATTAACTATATAAGTTTATCCTTAATTACAAGAAATTAAAAAAAAAAACTAAGTTTCCAAACTATTCTAATCTCAGAACTTCCTTTCAGATTTATATGTTATAAGTTTATATAAGTAAATGTCAAACCCTGTTTTATAAAATAATTACGACGTCATTTACATGCTTAATAAAATGGTTACATATTTAGGAAGTTTGAGAAAATCGTTTAAAGACGATATTGCCCCTAATGGTATCATTAAGTCGATTAAGCCTCGAACTAATTCAGATAGAAATTTTAAGATGAAATTAAGAATTTTAAAGTCCCAGAATGGTTAAATATGGTGATTCGGAGTTCGAGGATCAATTTGGAGTCAAACCGAAATTTTTACTATGTAGGGATAAAATGATCATTTGCCACTTGAGGACAAAATGGGAATTTTTAGAAAAGATTTTTTTGGTCCATTTGACTTATTGGAGTATGATTTGAGGTTTAGAAGTGAAAAAGTTTAATTTCGGTGATTTCTGGAGTGTAGGGGTAAAACTTGTAATTTTTCTACCCGCGGACAAAATTTGAGATTTGAGAGAATTTAGATCACATTTGACAAATTGGAGAATGGTATGAGTATAAGGGATGAAAAATATGTCTATGGGCAATTTTTCAGTTTTTAAGGTAAGAATGTAATTTTTTACTTCACAGGGGCAAAAGTGTAATTTTTAAAAATTTACTCCACCAAAACTTTGAAAAAGTCTAGAAATTTCATGGAAGACATGGATAAGTGAAGAGGATTGAGTGGTAGAAAAAGAAAGTCAAAAAGATAGCTAGAAAAAAATAAAATAATAAAATATTCAAAAGGTAAATAAAATAATAATATTTTATTAAGCCTATTAAAAGGCTTGAAAATTTCAGAATTCTTCATTGGTATGGTAAGCCAAAACCAGCAGGAGAGAGAGAGAAATAAGAACAAACCATAGAGTGAGAAAATTCAAAGAAAAAGTGTGATTTTTCAAGGAATCAAGTGTTTAAAGGTATGATTTTTCAAGCTTAGCTTAAGATTTATCATTTCCATGCATTTCTCCTTATTTTCCATGGTTAAATTATGTGTTTTGATGATGGATTCAAATCTGATCATATGGGTTTAGAGAGAGAAAGTCGTTAGATTAATTTGATTTTGAACTATGTTAGTGTTTTAAATTAGTTTAGCATATTTAGAAACAAAACAATAAGAAAAGAATTCATTTTCCTCCATTACCATTATTGGCTGAATTTTCTAGGGGAATATTGGCTGATGATCTTGATGTTTATTTGAGGAATTATGATGAATAATGATGAATTATGAGTCTAGAAAAATAATGGGAATTTTCGGAGTAAAAATACGAATTTTTACCCAGTAGGGGTATTTTCGTAATTTGCTATCGGGACTGATAATTTGCACCACATTGAGGGACATTAAGTCAATTTGGGTGCAATTGAGGTATAGAAACTGAAAAAAATTAATTTGGAGTTTAAACGGACGCGTATATCGATTTAATCGGGTAATAGGCCGAATTAGGTCAGCACTGCATTTAAGCGGTAGTCGGATAAGTTGTATATCATATCATGCATATATACCGAGCCTGAATTGATTTTATAATGGTCAAGCATTGATGTGGTGAATTATGTATTATACATTGTGGATAGGTGGTGAGCAAATTACACTGGTAAAAGTACAGAGATTGTGCTTGAAGACTGGGATTAGGAGTACATCGACTCCTAGAACTGTGAGTGGACAACTTATTGTCTTAAATATCTAGAGTTATTATACTTGTTTGATGCTTTTATTGAATGGTGAGCTTAAATTATAAAATATTATGTTTTCTAATTAAAATATTTTTTTAATAAAAATGAGATTTATACTGGTTTTGAAATTAAATATTGTTTTGGGAAAATTGAGTATATGGAGATTGTGTTGAAATTTATGATTTTATATGTTACTGAAATTGGGGCTTATGACACTATGGTAGCATGATGGCTAAATTTTTGGGGTTGGCATGAAATATATGAACAGTTTTGGATTGGTCTCGGTAGACTAGATTAAATTTTATTTGCCATATTATGCTACTGGAAATTTTATGGGTCTGGTGGTATATTAAACGGTCACTGCAGTGGTGGGGGTTTCCGTGGACTGCCTATGAGAGGGGCACGGTAACTCAATTATATATTTACCTCCGGGGGGAGATGTTGGGTGAAGTATCTCCTGAGGTATGATTTGAGTGCACCTCACGTTCGAGCCACCATGTGAGAGTGAGACTCAGCCAACGCCAAGGAACGGCTGTGTGTTAGATGTGAAAACATGTTTATGGGTATGGGTCATTAAACAGCCTTGGCGGTTTCAGTGGGATACCTTGACGTAGGTACCCGCGAGAATGATTCTGGCAGGGGCTAATTTTAAGAAATTCATAAGCCGAGAAATTTTGATGAAAAGAAATTGTTTGGTATAGATTGAAACGAATTTTGTGTTATGAACATTATTGAGATATAACGTTTTTATATTGTCTCCATCTACTCGGTTTTAGATGCTTTTGATGGTAATTGTTTACTCACTGGGATTATGTAATCATAATCTCACCTCTCTTCCTATCCATTTTACAGGCTCAGGACAGTTTGTTGATAGTTGATTAAGACGAGAATTAATCTCGGAGTTGCATCATAGGAAGTAAGGGTTCGTAGCTCTACACCTTCTTGGTTAGTTGGGAGCCCACGTGTCACTGTAAATGAAATTTCATACTTTAATTATCTTTATTACTATATGAATAAATTTATTTTACTCTTACGCTACAAAAGTTATTTTAGAAAGATTTTGAAAATATTGTGTTTTAAGAAAATAGAATATTTTATTTAATATTTTTATTATATTCAAATAGCTATAATTTTACTTTAAACGAATGTTTTAGACTTCAAAATTTAATTTAAATATGAAATATGTGTTTCCACTTACACATTACATTTTTACGAATTTCGAAATAAAAAAAATAAAAAATGACGAAAATGCCCCTGTGAGCTAGAAAATAATATTTTATTGTTTTGAGTTGGAAACAACTTATGATTTCTTGAAATGCGAGATTTAATAACTGTCGCTCACCGGGGAGATGCGGAAGTTGATGCTAAGCCTTGCAGGGTTTCGATCGGCATTCGGGGTAATGAGTGCTTATCGGGACGTCGCGGAGGTTGTCACGGGCCCGATGGGAGTTCCGGGTCGTGACAGTAAAGGTCCATATGTTGTAATTAATAATTTTATATGTTATAATTTTTGTAATGTTAACACAAAATAAAAAATAAATATGTTTATATTTAAAGTACATATGCACACACACACACACATTCATATATATATATATACATATACATATATAATAGTAATTATATTCCTTATAAATGAACTTAATATATATAACGTATATATATATTAAAAGACATTACAAGTTAATTAATAATTATAGTTTCATGAATTAATTTAATTAACTATACGAGTTTGTTCTTAATTACATGAAATTAAAAAAAAAATAACTTCGTTTCAGAACTATTCTAATCTCACAACTTCTCTTTAGGTTTATATATTATAAGTTTATATAAACAAAGTTATAAATATTATAATTAATAATTTTATAAGTAATAATTTTACAATGTTAACACAAAATAAAAAGTAAATGTGTTTATATTTAAAGTATATATATACTAAAAATATTTTAGTATATATATATAATAGTAATTATATTTCTTATAAACTAACACAATATATAAACTATATATATTGAAAGATATTACAAGTTAATTAATAATAATAGTTTTATGAATTAATTTAACTAACTATATGCATTTGTCTTTAATTTCATGAAATTAAAAAAAAATAGTTAGGTTCCAAAACTATTCTAATGTCAAAAGCTCTCTTTAAGTATATATGTTATAAGTTTATATAAATAATGGTATATATATTATAATTAATAATTTTATAAGTCATAATTTTTGTAATGTTAAAACACAAAATAGAAAGTAAATACATTTATGTTAAAAGTATATATATATATATATATATATATATAATAGTAATTATATTCTTTTATAATATGATATGATATTCATATTATTTAAACATGATTAACAATCAAATAATTTTTTAATTTAAATATATTTTTTTACAATTAGGGGAGGGAAAATTCAAACTCTGCTCTTTAGACAAGGAGATCATGTACCAACCAATGAGCCAAATGTTTGGGTGCAAATTAATGTCATCATATTAATAATCAGAGTAACCATACTTTTCATATCTTTGTTAGTTTTTGACAAAAGGAATTGCTTGTAAAGTTGGTAAAATTTATATATTTTTAATTTAATTATTAAAATAATAATAAAATATTTATAAACAGTAATCAGGTTCAGGTAACGGGTACCCAAGAAGTGGTACCTTAACCCGATTCGAGTAGTGCAATCACTACCTGAACCCATCTCAAACTCGATTATAAGGTACCCTAACCTTGTATAACTTGGTCGAGTATCCATGGGTACCTCATAATAAGGTACCCATTGCCATCCCTATTTATTACTTTATTCTTTATAAATCTCTTCAAATATGTTAAATGAAAACAAGTATTTTAATTGATTTTTATAACATTTTAAGTGAAAATTGAAGTATACAAAATTTTAATTCTAAAATAAATTCATTACTTTTAGAAAATCCTTTAAAGTCTTTTTGAGGTTAAAGATAAGCTTAATCTAATCAGAATGGAATGATCAAAGTCCAAACTTTAAACCAAACAAATATCCAAAGTCCGAATCAAATGTATCAAGTTCAAACATCATACCAAAGAAATATCCAAAGTTCGAATCAAATGTATCAAGTTCAAACATCAAACCAAACAATTGTTGAAAGTCCAAATCAAATATAACAAATTTAGAACATCAAAGCCAAACAAATATCATAGTCCAAATCGATTATGTCAAATATCATTTCAAATAGATTGTGGAGAGCTAGATAGCACGGACAATCAAAACAAAGTGTGCCATAGCACCAAAGTGGTCTGGAACATAGTCATCGTGTAACACCCCGTACCCTCGAATAGTAGTCAATGTAACTGTCCCGGTAAGACATTTCAGGACCAGAGGAGACAAGTGAAAAATTTTGAATAAAATAATATTTTATTAAATAAAATAATATTAAAATATTAATATTTAATCGGATGTTGGAATTAGTCGTGAAGAGGGATTATATGGTCAATCCAAGTGGGGGAGAAGAAGTACGAAGGAATGTTGGAGATAAATGACATAAGTGAGACCCGCATGTTTATATTAAAATTTAGCTAGCGCGAGTGAGTAAATATTTAAATATTATGTTGATACCACGTTGAAATGCAACTTCGCCATTTTGATTGTATACGTATAAAGGAAGAAAGATAGAAGGAAATTAGAATTTTTTTAAATATGTCGAATGGACCAAATTGTAAAAGATGAAAATTTAGAAGGTTATTCGGTAAATAAAGGAAAATTTGAGGATTACGTTGAAATTTTAATAATTGAAGTTAAATGGGAAATTACCAACTACGGAAGGTTGGATTATGTAGAATATGAGATAAACATGTTATTTGAATGGACCAAAGAATGATTAAATGAAAGATGAATTGTGCATGGAGCAAGAATAAAGAAATGAAAAAGAAAAGAATATCATAATAAGTAAATAAATAAATGAAAGGAAATGCATGAAGAAAAGATGAACAATGTGGACGGATGGAAAATGGGAATGACTCTTTGACTTGTACTTGGCCACATGGGAGAAAAAGAAAGGAAAGATTAAAAAAAAAAATGTGTGACAAAAGGATAACATGGGCAGCCGACCATGTGTTGAATAAAGAGGCAAAAAAAAAAATATTTTTTTTAAGTTGAATGATGGTAGGGGCCAGCCTAATGACACAAAAGAGAAAGAAGAAAAATGAGGGCCGACCAAGTGAGATGAAAGAGATGAAAGAGAGAAAGAAAAAGAAAAGTCAAAGCCATTTAAATCATGTACATTAAAGGTGGGGTCGACTATTTGAAAAAGGAAAAAGGAAAGAGAGAAGTCAGTGGTGAGGGAGAGAAGGAAAGCCGGCCAAAGCTAAGAAGAAAAGAAAGAAGAAAGGAGAAAGAAAGGAAGGAAAAAGAGAGAAAGAGAGGGTTGAAAGAGAGAGTAGAAAAATGGCAGTTGGAGAGTGAGAAAGACCAGGTAGCTGCTGTCATTTAGAGGAGTAAAAAGGGGACTATTGTGCTGCCAACTTGTGAGGGAAAGGAAGGGTTGTTGCAGCCAGCATAAGGGGGAAGAAAGGAGAAAGATGAAGAAGAAAAAAAATGGCAGTTGGAGAGCTAGAAGGAAAGAGGTGAGCGGCAGCTGGAGAAGAAAAAATGGAGAGAAGAAAGGTTCTACTGACCAAAAGAGAAGAAGAAGAAAAAAATGGTAATTTAATATTATATTTTAAGGTTTATGTGTCACAACCCGGAACTTCCCTCGGGCCCATGACAACCGCCGTGATGTCCCGATTGACACTCATTACTCGGAATGCCAATCGAAACCTCGTAAGGCTTACGTATTAGTTTCTTACCTTTCCTGTGAGCAATCGTTGTTAAACATTCCGTTTTAAACAATTACCAGTCGTTTCCGGCTCAAGTAAATCAAAAGATAATTTTTTTTAAAAGGATTTATAGACAAATATTACTATTCAAAATATTGATTAAAATATAGTATTTTTGTATAAAACAATATTTATAAAAATACGTGTAAGTAATCTTTTATAACGTGGAAGTAAAATAAATTCATACATACAATAATTTACAAAGTTATAATGTACAATAATAATTACAATGGCAAGTGGCCCATAAATACACCAAGTGTTGGTGATAGTAATCTATTGTCTGTGAGATAGAGGGGTCAACTGAAATCCTCGACAAAATCGGGTATCTACAAGCTACCACAGGCCTGAAATATTTGGAAAGGAGGTGGGTGAGATTTTGCAATCCCAATGAGTAAACAGACATTATTATAAATATCTAAAGGAGAGTAAAATGGAGGCAAGTTTAAACAACAAATCACAAACCATTTCATAAGGTTTTCAATTTATTTCTTAAACCATAAAATATTTGTAATTTACCAAAACAGTTGTTAAGGCTTATGACTTTTATTAAAAACAGGGCTCAAATCAAAAACTAGTCCTCGGGGATACCTTGGCTGAGGCATCTAACCGAGTCCGCCAAGGTTGTTAAGATATTTACATGTTAAACACATTTTAGTTTTGAAAACAAGCCGTTCCTTGACATTGGCCGAGTTACACATTCACGTGGGGGTTCGACGTGAAGTGAGCTCTAACACTACCCCGGGAGTTACCCTCATCGCCTTTACAATCGGAGTAACTATGCAACCGGGTTTACCGTGCTCCTCTAATATGCAGTCCACGAAAACCCATCATGCAGTGACTAAACCCACCAATTTTAATAAAATTTTGACAGTATAACGTGGCTTTTATTTATTTACCCAGCCTGCATCGTAAAAGACAACTTACATAAATTTCCAATGCAATTATAAAATATAGCCACATATACTCATATATCATAAGCCATTCATAGGAAAATATATTTTTCAAGACAATTGGCAGCCTCCAATTACTCAATTTCATAATCAAAAGTTTCTTACTTCAGATAATCAACACAATATATTTATTTGTCACATTTATTTCTAAAACATCAAAAGTCCCATTTTAATCTCATTTTCGTTTCATAAAATACATAAAGAGCATTTAAAAATAAACTCTAGATAATTTACAATAATAATAGGTTTACTCACAGTTTGTACAAATTAAATGCTTTCTAGGTGCCCCGATCATTGTTCGTCGGGTACTACTTCTTTGCCTTTACCAGAAGGCTCTCCTCCTAGATACATTGCAAAAATTACACAATTCACCACATTGATGCTAAATCACTATATAATTGACTTAAATCCTATACTAATGCATGGTATGAAATGCAATAGCCTAAAACGGTTTAAACGCGGTATTAACCTATTTTTGGCACTTTCCCCGTTAAATTGCTAATGCGCTCCATTTTAGCTCTAAATTGTCCCATTTTCTCTCCAACATTTCTAACCATTAAATATAAGCCAATAACCCTCTAAAATCACCAAAATCAGCTCACTTTCCTCCTTGAAAAATTCGGCCAAAAATGGGACATTAACTCGGTTAATTTTCCACTTTGTTTTTCTATCACATTTAACCATTTTTCATCATTTTCTCTTCATTTCTCTTAGAATAAAAATCAGTTCATCATCATTACATCACTGAATATTCGGCCAAGGGTGGGTATTGTGAGAATTTCATGCTTTCTTGCCCAATTTGATTTCTATACACATTTAACTAACTAAAACTACCAATTTAACTAAGAATCAAAACATAAAAATTTCAAAATCCTTCCCCTTGAAATTCGGCCAGCCCTTGGTATCACTTTTTGATCTCTCTCCTCAAGCATGCTAAATGGAAACAAAGGCATAGGAAATGTAGAAATCAAGCTAAAGTCGAAAAATCTTACCGTTAGACGTGTAAACGGACGAAAAACTTGAATTTCCCTTTGAATTTTCTAGTTTTCCTTTGGTTTTTCTCTTTTCTTCCTTTCCTCTCTATTTTCTCTCTTGTTTTCTCCTTATGGCTGACCATCACCTGATGTGGGGTTTAAATGGGCTGATTTTCCTTTAAAATAATATTAAATCATTAAAAAGTGCAATGTATCACTTTCCCATTAGCCCGTTTTTAAAATTTCATCCTTTAAACTTCAATTTTTCACCACTTAAAATACCATAGTTATTCATACCCAAAAATAAATAAATCCTATGATTTTGACAAGTTTTGGGTGGTGAAAATTACGATTTTACCCCAGGATGACTAAATTACCGTTTTGCCCCTATGTTTCAAAAATTACCGAAAATTGAAATTTTTCACTTCCTATCATTAAATTATACTCCAAATAGTTAATCTTGGTCAAAAATTTTACTCCATGATCAAATTATTATCTTAGGTGGCAAAATGACGATTTTGCCCCTGAACATCAAAATTTTCAATTTTACCTCAAATGAACCCTCGAACTCCGAACAATCATTTTTAATCATTCTTGGACTGTAAACTATTAAATTTCATCCTACGATTCCTATTTGAACTAGTTCAAGGTTAAATAAACTCAAGTGTACCGTTAGTTACAATACCGGGCTTCGTTTATTCTTAGGGGCTTTTCTAGCGTAATAACACGCTACTCAGTGCATGTATGTCATGACATGTATTTATAGGGTTGGATTTTACATTATGGGTAGTTTAATATGGTGCATATTTTGGATGAAAAATATGCAATTTGGATAAGGAATTTTTAATTAAGCTGTTATCCATACAAGTATGTGATTAAGTATATTGGGTTTAAATTGTTGCTAGGAGAGTTTGTTGTGGAGACATGCCGGACGAAGTATGTGACTGGCAAATAAGAATAATTATATACACGTACAAACTAATAGGGACGTAGTAATCCTGCTATTGTGAGGTGAGTAGGGGGTGTCAATTTTAAAAATTTTCGTAAATATATACCTATATGTATGATTTATTTTAAACGCGAAAATTGTGGATAGCATGTGCTGGTAGCAATATTAGGAAATTGTGCTTGCAAATTATGTTTAGAAATCGTTTGGACTATATATATATATGTATAAATAATATGTAAAGTGTTTTAAAAATCAAGAAACAAGCCCTTCACATTGTTTTGCCTCAAAATTTGTGCCTTATAATTATGCAGTGTCCATTCATGATTATATTGCTTACTCACCATGCAAATCACTATTTGATATTCATGCATATATTTTATTTTGAGAAAATGATAGATTTTATAATACCCAATATTTGATGCTTTGAAAATAATTCGGCACGAATTTTCAAGGACGCAATGTAAATTTTTTTTAAAAACGTTTTGGACAAATCGAGAGTGTCGAGAGAAGGCCGGATGTCACATCGATTAAGTGTGAGCCTCGTGCACGAGTGAGCTCTAGCTAGAGAACCATTGGGTCACCGACGGGCGGTTAGGTGTGGTTGGGGCCACGGCCTGTGATATATGTATGCGTGGCTAGGCCACCAGATGATTACGCAGTTACAATCGCTTGATTCTCCGATGTCGGCCAACATCGTGAGACTGCCATGGCATGTGGGATCCGGTGGAGCGAGGCTCCCGGATGTTATTACGTGGTAGCGGGACCACGAGTTTATTTTCATTCCCTACTCGAAAATGGCATTTCTAGGTTTTCAAACTCATATTTCTTTGCATGGTGAAAGTGGAATTTAATGGTTTTTCTGCAGCTCCCTTATTTTTACGGTGAAATGAATTTTAACTCCTCGAGTGCAAGGCGATTTGTGATTTACGTATGAGTTTGATTAACATTCGATTTCATGGGAGCTTACCGAATATATTGATTTGATTTGAGAAAAATGTCAATTGATCTTGACGGTGAAATTTTCTTTATGTAAAGTTGTTTTAATTCAATATTTCAAATGATTGACTTGAATAAGATGATGGATCTGTTTTGGATCGAAAATTTTTATCTGCTTTGGTTAATTTACCAATTGAAGTGTTTATAATGCGTAAGAAATCCTCGATTTTTCATATAAGGCACAAATTTCCGTTTGAAATAAATTGTTTTTATAATCCTGCATTTTAATAGTCAACTGATTTGTTGTTTGCTTGTTTTCCATCTATCCCCTGCTCACGGAGCTGATGATCACTAAGTCTGTGAGACTCAGACCCCTCTTTTTCTCCTTTTTGCAGACAGGGATCGGCCTAACGTGAAATACCCCATACTTTGATATAGTGATAAATAAAGTTGATCGAATGCAAATTAAGGTCAATTAAAATGTTTAAAAGTGATAAAAGACGAAAGGAGTAGTTTAGGATAAAAATATTTCACAAGTGAGAATATAATAATAAAATAATAATAATTTTATCGGAGGAGAATTTGTGAGATAAAAGGCGATTTGGAAGTCAAGTGAGGCATAATAAGGTTTTTTGGGTACCAAGGAGACAAGATAAAATTTTTAGAATAAAATAATATTTTATAAATAAAATAATATTAAAATATTAATATTTAGCTGGATGTCGAAGTCAATCAAGAAGAAGGATCATATGGTTGATCCAAGTGGGGGAGAAGATGACAAGCCCGACTCTATAAAAATAATTGTCATGACATACATGTGATGGATAGCATGTTTGCATGCTAAGAGAGTCCAAAAAAAAAATTTACAAAAGTCGGTATTATACCTAGACTTACAACAAAGTTGATTTAAGCCTCGAACTAGATCAAATAGAGAATTCACGATGAAATTAAGAATTTTAAAGTCCCAGAATGGTTTAATATGGTGATTCGGAGTTCAAGGATGAATTTGGAGTCAAACCAAAATTTTTGTTATCTAGGGGTAAAATGGTCATTTGACACTTGAGGATAAAATGGGAATTTTTAGAAAAGATTTTTGGCCCCATTTGACTTATTGGAGTAAGATTTGAGGTTTATAACTGAAAAATTTTAATTTCGGTATAATTTGGAGTAAAAGGGTAAAATGGTAATTTTACCACTCGGAATCAAAAATTTAATTTTTGAAAGGATTTTGATCAAATTTAATTATTTGGAGTGTAAAATGAGAATGAGGAGTGAAAATTATGCATTATGGCAAATTTTCAATTTTTAGGGTAAAAATGTAATTTTTGAAAAGTTCGGGGGAAAAAGTGTAATTTTGAAAAATTTGCTCCACCAAAACTTTGGAAAATTCCGAAAATTTCACTTAAGACTTGGATAAGTCAAAGGGAATGCATGGTGGAAAAAGTAGGACAAATGGATGGCTAGAAAAAAAAATGAATTAATAAAATATTCAAAATATGAATAAAATAATATTTTTTCATTAAACTAATTAAAAAAGTATAAAAAAAAATCAGCCCACCCATTCTTCTTCTCCAACATTCGGCCAAGCAAGAAACAAGAGAGAGAAAGGAGAAAATAAAACCCTAGCCAAGAAATTTAAAGGGAAAATAGGTGAAAATTCAAAAATCAAGTGAAAAAAAGGTAACATTTCTTAAATTTGTCTTGTGCTTTACCTTTCCCATGCATTTCCCATCATTTTCCATGGTTGAATCATGTGATTTGAGGATGATTTCAATTCTGATCATATGGGTTTAGAGAGAGAAAGTTGTTAGATAAATTTGATTTTAAGCTATGTTAGTGTTTAATGTTTGTTAGCATGTTTATGAGTAAAACAACAAGAAAAATATTTATATTCTCCATGAATTTCTCTAAGCCGAATCTAGCCAATGGTATGTGAGGATGAGGTTGACTTTATTTTAAGAGAATTGGGTGGAAAAAAATGATGAATTATGAGGTTGGAAATTAAATGGGAATTTACGGTGCAATAAATTGAAATTTTTACCCACTAGGGGTAAAAGCGTAATTTATAGTTCGGACTGATAAATTGGACCAAATTCACAGTCATTGAGGTATTGTGGATATAATTGGATAATTGAAATTGAAATGGATGGAATTGGAGTCGAATTGGAGATTTTAGGAATTTACACCGTGTATAGGCGAGTTAGGTAGGACACCGTAATTAAGCGATTGTCTAGACATTTCAAATCCTATCTAGTGCATACGCATGGATAAGAGTCTGAAATAATTTATGATAAATTGACACAATTTATTGAATTTTGTGTCATGGATTATAGATAGGTGGTGAGTCAATTGTTTCGGGTAAGAGACTGCACCCGAGGGCGGAAGATAGGAGTATTTCTACTCCTAATACTGTGAGTAAACTTATTATCGTCTTAATTATCTAGAGTAGTTTTATACAATTGTGTGATTTTATAAAAAATGAGTTTAAATAGTAAATTGCTATGTTTTAAGAGAAATTGTGATTTTATAAAATGATTTTATAAATTTTCTGGAAAATCGAATATTGGTTTTGAAAATAGAGTAATTGGAGACTGCCTGCTTGTGTTGCAAATTTATGGTTTTGAATTGAATGACTTATGACAATAAATGAGCATGAATGGCTAAACTGATTTTGGTGTTATAATTATTTATACTGTGTATTCAGCCTTGAGAGGCTAGGTTGCGATAAATTGCCATGTTATGCTAGAATGAATTTTATTGATTGGTGGATTATATATTAGTTATTTACTGCAGAGGGGGTTCCGTGGACCAGCCTATTAGAGGGGCACGGTAAACTCCATTATATTATTACGTCGAACGGAGAGGCGCGTAGGGTATCTCCTGGGGTAAAGCTTAGGGTTCACTTCACGCTAAACCACCACGTGAAGGGGAACTCAGCCAACGCCAAGGAACGGCTGTATTTTTCTCAAACTAAAAATATATTTTAAGTGTATACAAAATTTTAACAGCCTTGGCGGACTCGGTAGGATGCCCTGCGCAAGGTATCACTGAGTATGAGTTTTGGCACGAGCCAAAGTTTTAAGAAATTCATAAGCCAAGTTGATTACTCGATTTATATGGATTGATTTTATTTGGTTGAAATGAACTGAAAGGTAATGAAATTACGGTATGATGACTTATTTTAATTGTCTCCACTTACTCGGCTTTAGATACTTTAGATGGTATCTGTTTACTCACTGGGATTATATAATCTCACCCTTTTTTTCTATACATTTTTCAGGCTCAGGACAGTTTGTAGATAGTCGAGTAGGACGAGAACTAAGCTCGGAACTGCATTTTAGAAAGTAAGAGTTCACAATCTTACATCCTCTGGGTCAATTGGAGCCCACGTGTCATTGCAGATCAAAACTTATATTTTAGTTATCTGTATTTCTATTCATACAATTTTTACTTTACTTTCATGTGCGAAAAATTATTTACGAATATTTCTATAAAAATTTATTTTATGAGAAAATAAAATATTTTATTTATTATTTTTGAATAGTACTAGTTGTCAACAATTTGCTTTCAAATGAACGTTTTAGATGCTTAATTGTTTTTAAATCATTAAATATATATTTTCTGCTTACCTACTACATTTTTAGCAAGTTTCGAGATTTTCGATAAAAATGACGAAAATGCCCCTATGAGCAAAAAAAAATGTTATGTTATGATTTGAAAATAATTTGTAATCCTTTGTATTTTGATTTTTTGATAACTATTGCTCATCGGGGAAGTGCGAAAGCTGATACGAGAGCCTTGCGGGGTTTCAATCGGCATTCGGGGTGAAGAATGTCTGTTGAGGCCTCGTGGCGATTGTCACGGGCCCGATGGGGAGTTTCGGGTCGTGACATAACGTGTAATCATCGGTGTGTACGGTCCACCGCAAATAGGTAAAGGCATCTCATAGCATTTTATTCCGAGTCACTCCGCTGTTAGAGGTCTAGTCGTAGCACTTTATTTATTAAGTTGTAAATGGATATTGATTGTGTTATAAGTAAATAATTGAAGAATGTGTATTTCGATGTATATACTTGTGATTAAACGGTTTAAAGATTGAATTGATTATTATGTTTATAGTTCAAGGCATGATATGATAGAGTAATGTTTTAAGTATCAATATGGAATGGTGATTGTATATAGTGAACTAACGGGCATTTCTAGTCAGGCTTGTTTGGGACTTGGCGAGTCTTTCCCGAAGGTCTCAAACGGCGGTAACGATTGGGATGGGTCGTTACACATCGACCATATATCGAAAGTGGGGTAGGATTGTATCAACTTTCGAAAAAAAAAGGGTAAAATACCCTAAACTTCCTAAATTTTAATCGAAATTACACATAGATCTATTATTTTCGAAATGGACACCTTACTCCAAAAAATTATTTTTCGTTGGACACATAAGACCAGCCGTTAGTCAACTATTAGTATTTTCGTCAACTTGCTGACAAAGTAAGGGTAAAAAGACACTTTTACCCTTATTAATTTTTATAATTATAATTATATAATTTTATTATTTATTATAAATTAAAAAAAAGGTCTTTATGAAGGAGCATCGATCTGGTGTTCTTCTCTTTTGCCTTTTCAAGGGGAGTTGGGGAGCACCAATAGGTGCTCCCTATTATTTTTATTTTTTCAAAAATAAAATAATAATTTTTTAAATCAATGAAAAAAGAAAAGGCATTTTAGTCTTTTCATTATTTTTGTTAACAATGTTTGTAGCTTTGGGGCAGAGTATCCATTTCGAAAGCTAATGAACCTCTGTATAATTTCGATTAAAACTTAGAGGTGTCAGGGTATTTTATAAAAAAAAAAAACTAAGCATTGTGCATAATGTCTAACAGCTACTACAGCTAGCTACAGGTCCATAACTTAAGTAGGCTCCACTAAAACATATTTTACAAATTTCCAAATATTCAATGTTCATTCCCAACAAAAGGTTGAATCCATTCACCATCCAAGATCAAAGGGGTCAAAACAAAACTAAATCAAAATACCCAAAAGTCCATTTCTAAACAAAAAGTGAATCCATTCACCAATCAAAGTAAAGATTGCAACAAAACCAAAGATTGAAACAAAACCGAATTGAATTCATCAATCATACCAATATCTTAAAGGCAAATTGACCCAATGTGTCACAACTCATTTTTGAGGGCCCGCGACAAGTGCATGGACTTATATGGGTATGGCCCACTAAGCCCAAGCAAGCCTTAAATGTAAAACCCGACCCTATAAATACATGTCATGACATACATGCACTGAGTAGCATGTTATTATGCTAGGAAAGCACATAAGAAAAGACGAAACCCGATATCGTACCTAACGGTACACTTGAGTTGATTTAACCTCGAACTAGTTCAAATAGGAATTGTAGGATGAAATTTAATATTTTATAGTCCAGGAATGACAAAAATGATTGTTCGGAGTTCGAGGGTTCATTTAGGGTAAAATTGGAAATTTTGATGTTCAAGGGCAAAATCGTCATTTTGCCACCTAAGATAATAATTTGATCATGGAGTGAAATTTTTTGACCAAGATTAACTATTTGGAGTATAATTTAATGATAGGAAGTGAAAAAGTTTAATTCTGGTGATTTTTGGAGTGTAGGGGCAAAATCGTAATTTTGCCATCCGCAAACAAAATTTGGGATTTTGAGAGAATTTAGATCAAATTTGACAAATTGGAGAATGGTATGAGAATAAGGGATGAAAAATATGTCTATGGGCAATTTTTCAGTTTTTGGGGGCAAAAATATAATTTTTGACTTTTACGGGGGCAAAAGTGTAAATTTCAAAAAATTACTCCACCGAGACTTTGGATAAGTCTGAGAATTTTATCTAAGCTATGGATATGTGGGACAAGTGTATGGTGAAATTTTGGAAACAAATGGATGAAATTTTAAAAATGGGCCAATGGGAAAGTGACACGTGGCATTTTTTTTAATGAAATAATATTATTTTAATGAAAAGTCAGCCATTTAAACCCAAAATTTGAGTGCTGGCCGGCCATAAGGAAGAACAAGAGAGGAAATAGAGAGGAAAGGAAGAAAAAAAGAAAAACCAAAGAGAAACAAGAAAATTCAAAGGGAAATTCACGGTTTTCGACCGTTTACGCGTCTAACGATAAGATTTTTCGATTTTAGCTTGATTTCTACCTTTCCTATGCCTTTATTTCTATTTAGCATGCTTGAGGAGAGAGATCAAAAAGTGATATCAAGGGCTGGACGAAATTCTAGGGGAGAGAAATTGAAATTTTTAGGTTTTGATTTTTAGTTAAATTGATAGTTTTAGTTAGTTAAATGTGTTTAGAAATTAAATTGGGCAAGAAATCATTAAATTTTCACAATACCCACTCTTGGCTGGATGCTCAATGCTGTACAATGATGATGAATTGATTTTATTCTAAGGGAAATGAAGAGAAAATGATGAAAAACGATTAAACGTGATAGAAAAACAAAATAGAAAATTTACCGAGTTAATGTCTCATTTTTGGCCGAATTTTTCAAGGAAGGGAGTGAGCTGATTTTGTTGTTTTTAGAAGGTTATTGGCTGATATTTAATGGTTAGAAATGTTGGAGAGAGAATGGGATGATTTAGAGCTAAAATGGAGTGCGTTAGCAATTTATCGAGCAAAGTGCCAAAAATAGGTTAATACCGCGTTTAAGCCGTTTTAGGCTATTGCATTTCATACCATGCATTAGTATAGGATTTAAGTTAATTATATAGTGATTTAGCATCAATGTGATGAATTGTGTAAATTTTTGTAATGTGTCTAGGAGGAGAGCCTTCCGGAAAAGGCAAAGAAGTCATACCCGACGAGTAGTAATCGGGGCACTTAGAAAGCTTTTAGTTTGTACAAACGGTGAGTAAACTTATTATTATTGTAAATTATCTAGAGTTTATTTTAAATGCCCTTTATGTATTTTATGAAATGAGAACGAGATTAAAACGGGATTTTTGATGTTTTAGGAATAAATGTGACAAATAAAAATATATTGTATTGATTATGAAATTGAGTAATTGGAGGCTACAAATTGACTTGAAAAATATATATTTTCCTAGGAATGACTTATGAGAAATGAGTATATGTGGCTATATTTTGTGAATGCATTGGGAAATTTATGTAAGTTGTTTTACTATGCAGGCTGGATAAATAAATAAAAGCCACGTTATACTGTCGAAATTTTATTAAAATTGGTGGGTTAGTCACTGCAGTGACGGGTTTTCGTGGACTGCCTATTAGAGGGGCACGGTAAACCCAATTATATAGTTACTCCGGTTGTAGAGGCGAGGAGGGTAACTCCCGGGGTAGTATTAGAGCTCACTTCACGTCGAACCCCCACGTGAATGTGTAACTCGGCCAACGCCAAGGAACGGCTGGTTTTTAAAAATAAAAATGTGTTTCACGTGTGAATATTTTAACACCCTTGGCGGACTCGGTTAGATGCCTCGGTCAAGGTATCCCCGAGGATTAGTTTTGGCTTGAGCCTTGTTTTAATAAAAGACATAAGCCTTAACAATTGTTTTGGTAAATTACAAATATTTTATGGTTTAAGAAATAAATTGAAAACATTATGAAATGGGTTGAAATTTGTTGTTTAAACTTACCTCCATTTTACTCGCTTTTAGATATTTTTGATAATGTTTGTTTACTCATTGGGATTGCAAAATCTCACCCAACTCCTTTCCACCCATTTCAGGTTCAGTATAGACTGTAGATAGCTGATCTCATCGAGGACTACCATTGGATCTGCATTTTCCAAACCGTAGGTTCACAGTCCTCTTTAATTTTGTTTATTCAGGGGCCCTCTTGGTATTGTAAATTAAATTAAATATTTTGGCTTATTGTATTTCAGTATGTATAAATTTATTTAGCTTTTACGCTATAAAAATTATTCACGTATAACTCTATAAATATTGTTTTATAAGAAAATAGAATATTTTCCTTAATATTTCTTTTATTTTCTTATTATATTCAAATAACCGTAATTTCATTTTAAATGAAGATTTTAGACTTTTAAACTCATTTTGGATATGAATTATGTGTTTTGTACTTGTATATTACGTTTTAGCCAGTTTCGAAATTTTTGAGAAAAAAATGACCAAAATACCCCTGTGTGGCGAAAATTTTATTTTGATTGTTTTTGATCTAAAATAGTGTATATTCTCTAAAAAGTAGATATTTAACAACGATTGCTCACAGGAAAGGAAAAAAACTGATATGTAAGCCTTGCGGGGTTCCGGTTGGCATTCCGGATAATGAGTGTCAATCAGGGACGTTGCGACGATTGTCATGGGCCTGAGGGAGGTTCCGGGTCGTGACATTAAACCTCATATGTGGGCTTGACATCCAGCGCATTCATACAATATCCATATATTCCAATAATATTCATGAATATACAAACATTGTCACCTTATTATTTTAACTTCTCAACATAATGGGTGGAACATCATGCATTCAATTATCACATAACTACCATCACACAATCATGGAACTTCTTAACATGGTGTGTGGTTTCTATTGCATTTCATATCAATATTTACATTATATCTAACATTTGTGGTTCGGCACGCATCCGCTGCCTTTATCACCTATGGTCTTTCCAACATAGTAACAACATTTGTTCACACTCATTTCCAAGGCTCAACACAGTATTCACTATGAAAAACAAATATATGTATCAACATTTATTTACATAACAAAGTATCTTTCATCACATAAACAAAATAAGACCCGACTCGACACATTGTGGAGTGCAGTGACACTAGAAGGCTGGAAAAGAAGGCTCTGCCACACCTATCATGTATGAGCTGAGCTACTACTTCACAAGGCACTTAGTTAAGCGAGCTATCGATCTGTAAAACAAAAAGAAGAAAAAATAGCAAGTGAGTCATAAAGACTCCATGAATGGATACGGGGAAGTGAACAAGCCAAGGGGAAGAGTTTTTGCATTAAGCATAATTTGCAAAAACAATGTGAATTTCATAAGCATCATCATAAACCTTTCAAATGTCAATAATCTCATTTCAAACATTTGTCCCTAAATACATGTGAAATCCATGGTACATCAATGGTTAGATTAGACAATGAAAATTTCAAATATAAGTGTTTGCAATGAGAAAAGCTAGAGATTTTCCTTCATGGGCCCTAATATTTTCACTATGGGTAGCAACATCATACTTACTTGCAACCCAATTATCGAGGCGTTGCCTTTTGCTTGGAGGTTTGAAGACACTAGTAGATCATCATACTCATTGATCCCATGTCATTCGTTCAAGTTATAATCACTAAATTAAGCCATCATTCACATAATCAATCAATTAAATACATCATCATCAACACTTTTATATATCTACGATTCACAATATCAAGGTGGTATTCTTACCCCCACGGTGGGCATTATTCATGTGGTATTCTTATCCCTACAATAAGCTTTGTCGAATGGCATTCTTACCCCCATGGTGGGCAATAATTAAGTGGTACTCTTACCCTCATGATGGGTGATTTTTATGTGGTATTCTTACACCCACGATGGCAAAAAACCAATATTCACACACAAGGAATTGATACATAATATAACACATTCGTATGTCACACTTCACATCAAATTATTCATTCAATGGATTTATTGGTGGGCATCTATACATTCTTGCATAATCCTCATTGGTGGAGACTTATCCATTTTCACATTTTTCATAATTGGTACTCTAGCAACCACTTTCACCATATTGGGTGGGTATTATATCAACCACCTAGGCATTTATCTAATATGCATCAATTGTGCTTTATATATCTCATTGAGGAAATTTTGAATGAAAACATCTGAAAGAGCATGTCTCCCTTTATTGAAAACTAATACATAATAGAAATATTTACTACTTAGTAGATTGAAAACTGCATTTAAAACATTTATCTCACACAACGTGTTTTATCGAAACTAGTATAACATTCAATTCATGCAAGGTAACCATGCCAATAAAATATGCTCAACTTTACCATACAAATATTTTTAAGAGGTGTACCCACTCACCTTCGAAAGTTGACTTATACTAATAAGCCAATACTCTACTTTAGTGAATTTCTTAGAGATTCAACCATTCCTATTCATTCAACAAACATTGTAATCAATACCTAAACTAAGAATCGTGTAATAATCATCCTAAGCTCTTTCAAAACCACTTGGATACATCTAAAACTAATTTTCTAACTTAAACCCACTGCTACTTAATCAATTAAATGCTTAAAAATCCACAAAATCCTTGAGCTTTAGGATTCAACAAAAAAATCTAGGCATAAAAAATATATTTTCAGTGCTGGATATTCATGAATCAAAGATTTGAAAGTTGAAAAATATTACCTTTGTTCATAAAACTCAAATTCAACCTTCAAATCTTTCAAAATAATGATTTGGGTGAAAAATGGGTTTCAGAGAGCTTAGAGTTGATGAAGCATTGATGAGAGGCGACCTAGAAAGAAAACCCTCAAAGTGTGGGTCATATTTATGCTATGGGATGTGAAAATACCCTTTTGCCTCTTTTATTTTTCTAAAAATGATGAAATCTATTGATATATTTGGCAATGTATCGATACATGTGGTTGTGAAAGAATTGTATCGATACATTATATAGATGTATCGATACATGTTCATTAAAAAGCCTTTTTGGGCTAAATGTATTGATACATTTGAGACAGAATGCAGTTTTTGAAACAGATTGCTTATAAAAGCCTACCAAGCTTATTTACCTTTAATACCATTTATGTAAATGTCCTCATTTTTATTTCTTTCCTTTTTACTCTCCATTTACTTAATATATTTAATGTAAATAAGCAAAATCCCCATTTGGATTCAATAAAAATAGAAAAAAAATTCCAAAAGAATCAAAATCTACATTTTGGTTTCTAGAACAAAATCTGTCATGATCTAAACTCAGGGTTGTGACTGGCACATGAGTCCAACAGGCAGAGCTCACGAGTCTAGAGCAAGCCTCAAAATATCCAGTCACAATACACAAATTTGAAGACTTTCAACCACAACATATACATTATTAGTTTAGATTTAACATTTTTTTTAAACATTGCCTCCTTGGCACATAGTTAGCTAATAGTGTTCACACACTATAACATAAGTGTTGTTGAATTTAATATGCAAGTGCACATATCATTAACAAGTAATATAATGAAAAGTAAAGTATCATTCTCATGAGGGATTGCTACCAAAATTTTGATAACTACTAAAATTATAACAATTTAATCTTACTCAAACAAAGTAATCAAAACTATTGAATAACAAAGAAAATTAAACTAATGACAAGAATGCTAATTTAAATTGGAAAAATCAATTAGAAAAAACCTATGATTACAATTTCTTCTCAACACATTATTTGAATCGTTTTTATTCTCTCTAAACTTACTTAAATGGTCTAAGTTGCTTATAAAAATATCTCAAACAATTTACTATGTTCCTATGAAAATTGAATTAAAGAAGACTCATTAAGCTTAGTTTATAATTTTGGTTGGATATGACATGTAAGTATATTCCTATCTTACACGTAAAACAAATCAATCAATTAACTAATTGAATTTGAACATATATTATTTCATCCATGGTTTACAGTAAACTCCATTTTCCAAGTTGCATTAAGGTTACCCAATCAATATAATTAGTGGCCAGTCAATCAGGCACATTTATCACAGGATTGAAATAAACAACTTAAGTTCCATTAATCATAAGCAAAAGAGAATATTAAAAATCCAGACTACATGTTAGGTTTAATTACAATCCTAGATAAAGAAAATTAGTTCATACTGAATAATAAAAGCACAACCCAAGAAGTTTAACCATCAATAACAATTTAATAAAATCAAAGAAGAAACAAAGAAGAAAAGAAAACTAAAGATTGTCAACTCTTTGATCTTCAATTTTCAAAGTTTTTCTTATTTTCTTGTGTGCTTGATGTAACGACCTTCTTCCTGATCGTTACCGACGTCCGAGACTTGCGAGAGAACCCGCCAAATCCCAAACAAGCCTTAGTTGATATCTTTGTTAATTAAATCGAACATTTTAATGCGTATGTGACTTGACTTGTAATAATACTGTCGTTTACTTAAACCGAATGAGAAGTTGTAAGTAAGACGTAGCAAGTAGATAATAATACCCAATTCTAGTAGGCTTTACGATAAATTTAAACATCACATTTAGAATCCATTACACAACCTCACAGTTTTGAGCGATACAATCCGATAAATTAATAATTTTTATAAGTCTAACTGTTTTACACAACACGACCCCTATGCAGCGGAGCGACTCTATCACTACTCAAATTCTAGGCCATGACCGACGTATGGGCCCAATGGACGTAGTCCACTAAGCCCAAACAAGCCTATTAATCTGACATGTTCATCATTCCATCATAATTGCTAAGTCATATTTCATGACTTAGAATCAAAATAATATTGAACATTGCCATCTCATACTGGCATACCAAACAAGTGTATATACATTGTTTACAACATGTATCTTAATAATTTACATTAAGCTTGTTTATACACAACAAAAGAATACTCGACTTCTAGCAGAAAGACTCGGACGAATGTACAGCTATTGAATGCCGAGACACCTACCAAAAGATGGATACAAGTCTACGAGGACACCTCGTCCTAGTTATCGGCTGCCTCTTGATATGAAAACATGAAGTTTAAAAACGGTGAGTATAGACCTAGTGAGTGAACAAGGAAGGGAACAAGCATACCATAAGGAATAATTTAAAATCATGATGCACTTGTTTTAAAACAATGCAACTTAATTTCATTCATATTAAAAACCCCTCGTTAAACCCTTATATGATTAATCACTTGGTAATGAGAAACCCATACATAACAATTAATTTGAAAAATGAAGGGTTCAATGATACACAATCAAGTCAAATGAGACAACGAATCTTCGCTGTAGCGACGTTGGGATTTAAGTTATTAGTCGAACAAGGGTTTCTCAACCGACTGAAGGTTTCTCTCAAAATTTCCTCATTTCAAACTTAGTTAGATAATCCCCAAACATGTTGGAAGTCCATACTCCACTAGGGTATAAATGAAATGGGAAAGTATGGCAAAACTTGCAAGATAGCAAAATGGACAGAAGGTTTCTCGCTGCAGCCAAATTCAACTAATGAAGCAGAGAGTTTCTCGCTGCAACGAGATTCATTCTCGCTATAGCGAAATGCTACAATAACTTTCTCGTTGCAGCGAGATCCAAATCTGGTGAAAACCCTTACAACCCTAGAGTTTCTCACTGCAGCGAGAATGCATTTCGCTGCAACGAGAATAGAGCAACAAGAGAAAAGTTTTCACTCACTCAACAAAAAGGCCATCCTGCTAAACCAACAAAATCTACATAAAACACATGAAAATTCCCAAAGTGCAATGTATCAAATTTCACGTATATGTCCATCATATATCACATTCATGAGCTTTCATTTCATAAGTCTAGATATGCACGATTACATAGATAAACATCAATATCATCATAATCACACCCGGCTCATGTACATCCCCCCACATCGTGCACATAGCTGGCACCATCGTGTGCATCCCCCCACATCGTGCACAATCAGTGCCATCGTGTACATCCCCCCACATCGTGCACACGGGCACTATCATCATCCATATCTCACGCCACCATCATCACAGGCATGTGCATTCCCCCTCATCATGCACACACATGGTTACAGTCATCATACTCAATATCAATCATCATACACACACACACACACACACACATATATATATATATATATCATTATAATGTCATAGTGCATGAATCTATAGCAATCACATATCACAATATAAAACCATTTAGCAAAAGCTTGTTCCCAAGGCACTTGTTTTTATGAAAAACTTGATAATTCATTCAAATGTGAGGTAAATACATTATATTCCCCAAAACAAGTTTTGAAGGCAGTCCACTCACCGGTATTTGTTGAGCCCTTAACCGACTTTAACTTTTCTAATTGTCCAAATGGGATGATGGGGTTTCGTTGGAACCTACCATTACATTAACATCATAATTGTTAATTCATATACTATAAACCCTAAAAGCTATCTCTTAGCTAGCTTTCAAATTGCCATTAAATGGCTATCCATTTTCTCTAACCTAATCACTCCAAAGTGAATTAACAACCTCAACTACAAAATATCCACAATTCAACTCTCTAGTCATTCTCAACACTAAAATTTCAATTCAAATTTACTACTCACCTTAATAGCTTTGCTCCTGAAATTCTTTCCAACAATTCCCAAGCTATTATAAGGGCTTTCTTTCTTTTTCTCTCTCTAAACACCTAGCTAGTCAGAGAAAGTATGGAAATAAGATTTTTCAAGGGTTTTAAAGAGAGAGAATGGAAGAGCACAAGGGTTCCATGGAAAAGTGCACAAAGGCATGAAAATTAAAGCTAGAGAGAGAAAATTATGCAAGCTTGAAGAAAACTCCCATGGAGGAATTGAAGAAACGTGAGAGGGAAAAAGGAAGAAGAAGACAAGCTGCTGGGAAAATGGGAGAAGAAGCTACTAGAAGCAAGATATTTATAGGCCAAACTTAACCACTCCCTTGAAATTAAAAAAATGCCCTTGACTAGTTAGCTTGTTCTCATGCAACCCTTTGTGCAATCTTTTTACTCTTTTAACACTGAGACCAAGTCCATGATGGTCTAGACATGTTCGGGTTTGCGAAACTTTTAAAAATTTTGACTCGGGTGCAAAATGACCATTTTGCCCCTATTGTGAAAATTATCGAAACTTGTAGTTTTCTTCGTGTTTTCATCATTACACATTATTTATTTGGTCTTATGCCTATTTAGACCTTAAAATATCACAAAACTTTCTTTCGGGAGCTTATTAGAGAAAATGACAAAACTACCCCTAGCTCGTGTTATTACATCTATGCTTAGTTACAAGCCTATAGAGGTTGAGGTCTCACAGACTCGGAGTGAAAGTCTAAGAGATGCTTTTACCTATGTTGCAACAAGCCAAAATATGCTGGGGTAATACACTTGAGCTGATCACTTATCTGCAAAAAAGGAAGTTAAGGGGGTGAGTCTCACAAACTCAATGATCATTGGCTCCGTGAGCAGGGCATAGATGGGAAACAAGCTAGGGACAAAAGATTTGAATATTAAAACATAAGATTATATATATAAACAATTTAACTCAAAGGAAGATTTGTGCCTTATATGTAAAACCAAGAATTTTAATGCAAAGTAATCATTTCAATCAATGTATCAAAACTAGTGCAAGTGAAAGATTTCTACCCTCGAAATTCATTTAACATTCTTACTCAAATCAAACTAGCGTAAGCACGCATGCTCTCGTAAAATCAAGCATTATCAAAGCTTATACATAAGCTCATACATAAGCTCATAAATCAACTCGTCCTCGAGGAATTAAATATAAAATCATCGTATAAATAAAAAAGCTGTGAAAAACTTATGATTCTCACCATGCAGAATAATGCATGTTTGAAAACCCAAAGAGATATCACTCTCGAGTAAGTAATCGTAGTAATCAACTCGTGGACCTGTTTTCACGTAATAACATCCGGGAGGCCCCCTTCCACCGGATTTCCACAGCCATGGCAGTCTCAACGATGTTGGCCGACATCGGAGAAATCATGTGGTCGCAACCATGTATATCAACTGGTGGCCTAGCCACGTATATCATCCCATGGCCTTGCCACATATATATATCATAGACCGTGGCCTAGCCACGTCTAATAGCCCATCAGTGACCCAAAGGTTCTCTAGCTAGACCTCACTTGTGCACAAGGGTCACACTATCCCAATTTGACATTCGACCTACTCTCGAATCTTTCTGTTTGACAAAACCATTTAAAAGCAAATTAGGTTCTCAAGCTTATTTTAAATCTATTTCCAAAATACTAGTCATAGTGACATGATAAAACCCCTTTTTGCAAGACTTTATAATATAAAACCTTTGCATGAGGTTTAAATATCAAATCAGCATGGTGAACATATAATTTATTCATGAATGCACATCACACAAACATTAAGGCACATTTTGACATAAATCGTGGTAAAAGAGCTTGTTTCCCGATTTCTAAAACCCTTTACATATATATAGTTTATATATATACAAAACCTTTTTAAAAGCATGGCATTCACAAGTGCCTAGCATTCTACCAACTCATGCTGTCCACAATTGCACTTAAACAAAACCGGCACGTCTATTAAATGCATATCGATATATATAGTTTATGAAATTTTTTTGAAATAGATACCGCTTACTCACCTCACAATAGCGGGATGCTACATCGCTATCGGTTTGGGTGCGTCTCTAGCTAATTCTACTTGTCGATCACTCGTTATCTCCTCTGGTACACCATCAGGGCAAACCTTCCTCACTTAAACACTTCCTAGTAACAAATTAAACTCAATATACTTAATTGTACACATATATAGCCAGCACTTCAATCAATGAATCTTTAATCTAGCTTCACATTTTTCATCCTTGTTATTCACAATAATCTAACATGCAATCTATGAACTTTTAACCAACCAAGTCCAATATAACATAATGTACTCACATTGCATGCTTACCTTCTTGTTTTTACCTTGAATTCCACATATAGCTCACAATCTCCTCACATCCTCGGTCACCATTGCTGCCACAAGCATAAACAATTAATACACATCTCATTTTTCCTTCCACTTATGATCTCAAGATTAAAACACTTTCCCATCACTTGTCTTGCTCAAAATCACCATACTTCTAAGATCCACCTACATGCATGCACCCGGTTTCTTTGAATCCTTGAAGATTCTTGCTATCACAAGCACAATCCCACATTACATTCGGTTCACAAGGCATGCATTCAAACAAAATGATAACTTTCACCTTTCTTACCTAGAATGACCAAGCCAAACCTCCACTTTTTCCTTCAAGCTCCAACAATGGCATGCAACAGAAAACCTTTCTGTTTTTCTCCAATCTTCTAAAAAATTGAGCCTCCTCCAAGCCTTTTTCTTTTTTCTCCTTTCTCTTTTCTTCTTTCTCCTTCCTTCCTTATTTTTGCTTTCAAGGCCGATTCTCTTTCTTTTCTCTCAAAGGTGTGGATCTCTCAAGGCAAACTCACTTCGTTTGCTTTTTCTTTGGTATGGGCAGATATAACAAGAAATGAGCTTGAAATGGCCTTGTGAAAATTTCCATTTCCTTTCCATTTCTTTCATGGATAGATTGCCCAAGGCTTGTAACTTTTGGCATTTTTCTTTTTCTTTTATGTGGGTAAATATCACAAGGCAAAAAGCTTTGAAACCTTACTTTTTCACTTGTATGGGCGGATTCTCCCAAGTTCCCCGTCAACTCAAGTTTTCTTATTTTGTTTTCTTTCCATTAAATGTTATGATTATGCCTTTTTCTTTTCAAGTCACATTACCAATCTTGCTTTGTTTACCATGGGCTGTCTTTGCCAAACCATGGTTTTCTTTCAATTAAATACTCTTTATTCTTTTTCTCTTTGCCATCTTCCACATGGTGGGGGGGTCCCACATGTTCCCCACTAACTTTCTTCTTTTTGCATGCAATAGTTTGCATGTGATAGTGAATTCACATGCACATCTCATTAGCCCACATAATTTTTCATACCTCCATTCCTTCCAAACTCACATGTACTAGTATTAGTACTTACATCACTAAAATTTTACTTATTAAAATAATACTCTAGAATCAATAAAATACTATTTTATCCATCAAATCATCAAAATTATGGTATAACTACCCCACTTAAGTTCAACACAGATTATGTGAGTTTATCCACCACTCAAAATAGAAATATTTTGATATTATTTTAATAATATTTTACTAATAAAATATTAATAAATTTCAATATTCTCCATTTGGCTTTCAAGATTCCAAAACATTTTAATTTATCTCGGTTTAGCTCCATCGCTCCTCTTTACTCCATTACGATGACCTTAATAAAATATTATTAAAGTATTATTATTTTATTACGTATGGAATATTTTATTCCAAAATATTCCATTCCTCCTCCACCACTCCCAAACTCTTAAATTGACCTCTGCTGGTCTCAATCTTGTTCTTGCAATTGTATTAACCACCGTTTTAGGTCACGGGGCATTACACTTGACCACTACTTTTTCTTTAAAGAAACCCTAGCTTAATTGTATCTATAAATTGCTTCAAAAGATGCCTTTAGGTAGCTTAAAAAAAAACATAATTTTAATCAAACCTGGAAAACCCTTTGCCCAAGATATTGACATGACACTGCGACCTCAACTTTTTGGCACCACGGTGCCACTTTCTCAAATTGTTGTATGGTGCACTTCTTTTCCTTGACGCTACGGCCTCAAATCTTTGGTACCGTGGTGCCACACTCAATGTCTCCCAATGTGTGCTCTATTGCACTTAATCAACTTGCGATGCAATTTTCTCAATCTGGGTTGTATTAGGCAAAGTGGTCAACATCAAAATTGTAGCCTTGTCTCTTAGCTTTCTAATGACTCATGAATCATGTCAATTGAACCTCTAGAATGAGAATTATGCTTGAAATACTAAAACATGTATGAGAGAAGCATTGGCCATTCATGCACTTTTCTTCACCAATTGAAGCCTTTTTATTTGTACACGTATAAACACATATAACTAAATCAATACTAACTAAACTAAAAGAAATTTAACAAAAAACTAAAGTAAAACAACTCAACATGATTTCAACTAAACTAAGAAAAACAACTAAAAACACTTAATTCCAAACCTATATCTCAAGAATTTAGCCAATTTAGTACTCAAAATGTAACAAAATAACTTTATGAAATAGAGTTATGACATCTCCAAACTTTAGATTTTGCTAGTCCTCGAGAAAAACAAAAAAGAAAACTAAACTAAACAAAAATATAAACAATGTAAATGGTGAAAACAACTTAAATATAATGAAAATAATTAGCTAGAGATGAGTTGCACCAACTAATGATTTTCAAATTTCCTCATGAGTTATCTCAAAATCATGACATAAGGTAAACATAGAATTTATCCAAGTTCATCATTTAATTCAAATGAAAGCTCATTCTCAAACGGGTTTCTTATGTGTGTGTGTAATCTTTTACAAAGAATAGCATGCAATCCAGATTAATTTATGCTCATAGAAATTTGAATTAGTTCTAGATTCCATTACGTTTGTTATTGATCTCTCTCTCTCCACTAATGTAGACTAACACTTAATCATGGATCATTAGGACTTTATTAAGCTTTAATGAAAGGCTAGGGTCAAGGTAGGATAAAGGATATTAATGTGACTCAAATCACCTTAAGCACATTAATTATTCTAAGACCGTTGTAGAGCTTAATTCATATTCCAAGTAACAACCCAAAACCCATACTTGACTTCATCTTTTTTTTTTTCACCACTTTATTCTTTTTTTTAACATAATTCTACACCCAAAAACTTATTTCTTTCTATTTTGGATAGTAGGGTGTATACTAAGCACAATTGATTTTTTTTATCAACTCCACCCTTTTTACTTCAATTCATCATATAGCTCAATATATCTTCCTAAAATGATTAACATACTTAGGATTGAGGAATGCAAAATTGGAAAATAATTATAGGCTAGGGTAAATATGTCTTTGACAAAGAAAAGGTAAAATTAGGCTCAATGGGGTATACTAGGGATAAAAATAAATCAAGGTAGTCTCAAAAGACTCAAACGGTCCAAATATGGCCTAATTCATCTTTTTAACTAAGTATTGCTTGAGATTTCACCTCAAGAGAGAATCAAAAAAATTCTAAAATTTTCTAGAAATAGCATGGTTAGAGTACCAATGCAGTGGAATAAACAAAAATTAAAACAAATCGAAACCATGCCTCTTACCTTGGATCGCCTTGGTGTTTTAATGCAAAGTAAAAGCACCATGTAAAATCAAAGAATGATATTACCTTGGGACTTGATATTGAAATCAAATGGCTCATTTTTGGTGTTAAAAAACCATGCGCACTTTCAAGCTTGAAAGAATCCTAGCCAATCAATCACGCCTCCAATGTTGCACACACAATTGCAACGAAACCTTATTCAAAGAGAAAGCTTTCAACGATGGGATTGTGCTAGCAAGTGGAAAACGGTTTGTTTTACTCTTTTTCTTGGATTTCCAGCCAAGAATCACGAGAGAAGTCACTCTCAATTTCTCTCAAGGTTGGTGGCACTCAAAGAAAGCTATTAGTTTTTCTCTAAAAACTAACACACTTATAAAAAAAGCGGTTATCAAGTGACTTTTATATCTAGGTTTTTAGACTTATTAAAATAATAAAATAAGCCCTTCATATTATAATTTTTATAATATTTAACTAGTTCTTAATCAAACTATTTTAATTAGGTTTCTAGTAGAAAAAACCTAATATATGATATAAGTCTAACTTAAATTTGTTAGCATGAGCCTTGCAAGCCAATCTCTGGTCGTATGGGAATTAAATTTTAAGCTATTTGTGTATGACATTTTATTAATTTATAACAATTATGAGGTAGTTCTTTATCCATAAGTTTGTGATTTAATTACTTTTGTACTTACGTAAATAAAGCCCATGGAACTATATATGCCTTGCAAAGGAATTGTATTGGGATGCTATTATGAGTTCCTTCTGCCTCAAAGCATTGTTTCTAAAAGTTCTTGATCATTGTATTATTGAGACAGGGCATCAATAATGTTCAAAGATGGACACATGTTATATTCCTTTTTTGTGAAGTAAGTAACCACTCTTATAGGTTGAAGCATAGAGATAATTGGAACTAGCATGTGGATGCTTGCCATGGGAGAGCGAGTTCACTGAACATGACCAACCATGAGAAGTGCATTGGCACGTCACTCAAGTGTCTAAGCAATACTTCTCATGTGTTAGTTGTGTAACTGCTCCCTAGTCTTGAGACACCAATTTGTCTTGTATGTGGAGTACTATGCTTTGATTTCATATCTACGAGTGCTTAACCAAAGATGTCAAAACATGATATTTTTAGGTATAGTATGAAGCATATGAAGGCAAATGAGTGGTCAAGATGGGAATCATCACACTAAGTGATGCAAGGTGAAATATCTCATTAGTTCTTAATTGACATTAGCTTAACCAAATCCTTGACCAAGGTGATTAGGAGATTATTAAATGAGTTTCATAAGTCTCCACAAAGCTAATGATATAATTGCAGGAACAAATATGGAGGTTAATAAGAGTAGGCACTGCACTAAGCTTTTATTATCTCCAAGATATATGATGAGGGAATGAATTACACTAATAAAATTTACACTAAAAGGTTGTCAAAGAATCCTTTGGCTCTCTTAACAATTGGGTGGCCATAATGCATTGCTAGATGCCAATCTTGGTTTATGGAATTGAATTAGTTAATTTAAAATTGAAAATGATTCATTTAAATTAATTAATTAGTAAAATTATAATTCAATTCTATTATCAACATGTTAGGAACCTCATGGCTCACACATAAAGGTTACAATTTGGATTAAATTGAGAGTGTGATGATTTTAGTTAGACTTAAATCAAATTCTAGGTTTTAACTACTAAAGACCTAATTAAAAGAGTTTAATTAGGCATTAGTTAAATATTATAATTGTTATAATATTAAGGACTTATTTTGCAAATTATAATAAGTCTAATGATAAAATTAAACCTAGATATAAATATCACATTATAGCCATTTTTTTCTGAGGCAAAAAAATGAAAAAACTAATAGTTTTTCTTTGGAGTGCTACCAATCTTGTGAGGGTGTTTTTTAGATAACTTTCCCATCGATTCTTCGTTAGAAATCAAAGAAGAAAAGATGAAATATCATTGTCCACTTGGTAACACAAGCTCGTGGCATAAAGATCTCTTCTTGAGAAGGATTTATTGCAATCGTGTGTGCAACATTGGAAGTCATGCGTTTGAGTGGCAGGGATTCTTTCACATAAAAAGGAGTTCACGTTTTTTAGCACCAAAAAGAGTCCATTTGATTACAATATCATTTGGAAAGGTAAAAACTTTTTTCGAATTTTCTATGGTGTTTAACTTTGCATTAAATAACCAAGGAGATCCAAAGGTAAGAGGCATGGTTTTTATTTTGTTTCAATTTTGTTAATTTGTTGTGTTGATGATCTAATCATGCTATTCCTAGCACTGGTATCAGAGCCTCCCTTGACTCATTTTAATGCAAAGATATGTCTTGTTATTGTTTAATTCCAATTCTAATTGGATGTGAGGTGTTTGGAAGAGATCAATAAGTTTTAAATTTCGATTATGTTTTAAAGTAATTTATGATGGAGTTAGATCAAGTGGATTGATATGATTGTGTAAAGCATGAATTTCAAAAAATTTCTCTTACAAAAGAAGCAAGCAATCCAATTACACAAGCAGAAACACACATTATTCTGATTGCAAGTAACATAATCACATCCTAAAAATAAGAATCTATTAAGTAAGAAAAAAATATACTTTTTTTTAGATTCTTATTTTCGGACACCACCACACCAATGATTGATTTTTCGACCAAACAAGTTTTTCACTTGTTCTTCAAGAATGCTTTCAACTTGAACCTTGAGTGGACAAGGTGTAGAATGCTAGACTACAAGATGACAATCGATTTTGTCTTTCTTTTCTTCCACGAAATTAATGGCTATTTTTCTTTCAAAAAATTTAGCCAAGAATGGGAGAGAGGAACAGAGATATGGCAAAGTTAAGAGGAGGAGAAAAGTGACGGCTAAAACTTTTTCAAGAAACGTACGTACATCTCTTTCCTTCCAATCTTTTTTTTTATTAAAACTCTTTCCTTAAAGGTTTAATCAATATGAAATACTTTTGAATCAATCTTGACCATCCATTTAGAGTTATGGAAGCATCAAACATGCTCCATAATTATCAAAACTAAAATTAAAGAATAAATAATTTAATTCTTTAATTATCATTTAGAGTTCTTGATAAAATAAAACTCCTTGTTGAATAATAACTCTTATTTTATTATTATCCATCTTTATTTTAAAAAAATTAATAATAAATAAAAGAGTGATAGTCAAACACAGAGTCTCCTTTTATCAACATGAATGTCTAGATTCATTTTACAAGAATCCTCCTAGCATTATCTTAGTTTAAGACAACTTTTGTCTTTAATTAAGACTTGTCTTAAATTAAGGCAAAAATATTTTATCTTGTCTAAATTGAGACAAATATGTTTTGTTATCTAGATTAAGACAAAAAATATTTTTCTTATCTTAAATTAAGACAGACATATTTTCTTGTCTAAATTAAGACCAAACATGATTTCTTGTCTAAATTAAGACACACATTTTTTTTGTCTAAATTAAGACATGCAATGGTTTTATGTATAAATTAAGACAAACATGTTAAATTGTCATTTTTTTACACAGTTTAATTAATAAAATAAAACTTGCATTTCAACTTAACCAAGTTGAATTCTACGAAGCTAAGTGGGGAATCTATTTGGACATAGATATTCCAAGCTCTAATAAACTTTGAATTATTCATAATCTCATCAAAAATAATTCAAGCTTATTGACTATGAAATCACTCCACCATAGATTCATGGTTGCACTTTTGGATTAACTATAATTACAAGAAATAATTGAATACTTGATATTAATTATTAGTTGCCCAATTGTAAACCTTATATTGTGAACTCTCATAATCATCTAATTTTAAAAGATGAATGTACAGTTTTACCCTTTATGTCAATTTTATCCCCTAATCTCAAGTTTCATCCAATTAGTGATTCAATACTCTAGATCTAGTCTTTTGAGTATCTAGATGTGATGAGTAGCTAATTCATTAATCCACTAGGCTCAGATTAATCACCAATCTTCCTGAAATCACTAGAAGTGATGTTAATGCTATGAACTCCATTATTTGGATATATGTTCCCAAATGTTCATCTCGATTATAATCCCAACATACGGTGTCTAGATCAACACTTTATGATGATCATGCTCATAGTATATCAAAGATTATAAGGAGATTAAACACTAGTCCACTATCCATCAAGATTTTGGTTCTACTATAAGGACATGCATTAGTGTGAGATCAAGATTTAAGTAACAGTTAAACTTAAATTTGATTCTCACATGATTCTAGTTCATGTTATAATGTCATTGCTCAAAGTCAACCATTTCAATGATTTGAGACTCATCATTCCCTTGAAGTGAATCACATTCATTTCATTAGAAGTAAACTAGACGCTACAACCTTAACACAATAAAGTGACCAGATTTATTATATGGTTGTGAATAATTTTTAGATTCAATTTAAATACATGTCTCCCATGTATGACTCTTCATACAAATGTAATTTAATATCTCAGTAGAATCATGGAACCTTAATAACTAGATAATGAATGCTTACTTAAAACAAACTCTTCGTCTTATTATCAAAATGTACTTTCATTACAGATAAATTAAATAAAATTAAACATGAGAATATACTTGCTTTTTAGGGCATCATAGTCTTAAAATTCCTAACAGTTTACCACAAATTTTATTTTTTATTTTTAATACTTATTTGTTTCATCAACTAATCTTGCTTAAGTGTCTTAATTTTGCAAAAAAATGTGTGAATGAGATGCATAAAAGAGTTTGGCAAGAAAAGGATTTGAATTCATGGGAAAGAAGATGTGGTTTGGTGACAGAATTTGATTTTGTCCAGATTTGCATAGGTTAGATTTTCAATTTTTAATAGAAGTTTGAAAGCCTTTAAAAATTCTAAAAAGATTTAAAAGTAATCTACATTGAAAGTGTTTCAATATGATTGCTTACCAGCTACAAACGGTGAAGGAAAGGCCATGAAATCATGGTTAAAACCATTGTTGGCAATAGCAATTTTAGGTAATGGTTTTGGCTGAGAAAGTCATCTTCAAAGAGTCCTTAAATTATGCAATTGTTGTACCTTTTTAGATAAATTTTGAAGTTTTAATATGTTCAAATGATTTCTGGAAAGATTACTAAAATTAAGGGATTTAATCCCTTGACTTATGCCACCACAATGCCACATATGCAACCCCAAAACTAGAGCTATGTACAAAAGACATAGGCTACGGTTTCTTGGGGTTGTGGCTAGCTAAATCAAGTCCAAAGATTAAGAAATTTTAATATGGAAAGGTTCCATATGTTAGCTAACCATGGTTAAAATTTGGGAATTAAATTCCCTGGTTTGGTGCCGCATCAAGCCACAAAACTCTGACTGATTTAGTGCTACCAGAATTTTGTAAAGTCATGGTTTTTGGGATTTTAATGTCTATATTTGCAGCCTAAATTGGTGCAATTAAAAACACTAATTCACTATACAATATCTTATGGAAAAGTTCCAGAAAGATAAAGTTTGATATATTTAAATTAGGGAATTTGATTCCTACAAATATGGAAGTGTGATAAATACGGGCAAGATAAATATCATGAATTAATTTCCTTCTTTTTAGAAAGGAAGTTCGAATAGGACACTTAAATATAATTAAAGATAATGTTGTCTTAAACATTAGATTTAAATTATCTAATGAGATTAGTGTCACGACCTAATTTTCTGAGCCATGACTAGCGCATGAGCTCAATGAGCATAGCTCACTAAGCCCAAGCAAGCCTATCAATTTACCTTTGCTTAACAAATTTATCATATCATGCATACACATACACCTTTTCTCGAGTGTGAACATAGCCAAAACACAATGGCATTATCGAAAATAATATACATGTACTACACCAGTCATGTGTTTAGCAATTTACATTGCATACACATATTCACAATTTTAGATTGTATTCACAATACAAAAGGACCCATGACTTCCAGCGGAGACATTTACAATAAAAGAGATTACTATCGAATGCCAGACACATACCCAGGAGATGCATTACGGGGACTCCTTGATCTAGGGTCCAACAGTCACCTGATCTGAAAACATGAATTTTTATAAAACGTGAGTACAATACTCAGTGAGTGAATATTAGAAGGGAACAAGCAATCTCAACCAGGAAATTTGACAATCATGATGCACCGGTTGAAAATAAAGCCATTTTCATCTAACTACTATTCCAAACCCTTTTTCCCTTACCTAGAAATTTATTACGCATTCAAGGATTCAACATCCTTGAATTTACACCAATCCTTCTAGCAAAGTAGTAAAACTGACGATTATTTACAAATCGTCACACAATAAGGGTTTCACAACCCGTACGATTCATATATGCATATGTATCCCGTACAATTTCATTCACCAATTGTTCTATCAAGCAAGATAGCAAAATTAACGGTTTATCACAAACCATAAAAAACAAGAGTTTCACATACCACACAATCAAACATATATACACAAAGATATGAGCAATTATATACATCGCCAAGTCTTCACTATTCTTGGTGGTACAAAGAAATAACTATCGAAGTACTCGATAAGAGGTATCACTCAGTATCCCTCTTTGCACACCTCTAAATTTCTAAGAAATTGTGGGCGTTACGTATCGCCGTCCCCACAACCTTTATCATTAAACCAGCATTGCACTTCCCATTCTGCACATGCACAGTCGTAATTATCACATCCCTTGTCATTCAACTGGCATTGCACTTCCCACTCCGTACATGCACGGTTGCATCAATTTCACCATAATTTATTAATAATGCATATAAGCATAATACAAGGGTACACAGATTCAGTACACTTAATTTCACACAATTTCTCAATAATACATGTAAGCATCATACAGATATACACAGATGCATCGCAATCATATTTAACATCACAGAAATATTTTCACTAAAGGCTTGTTCCCGAGATTCATTTTTAAATGGGAATTAGATATAATCATTCACGCATTTCATTTCAACTTAATTAGAATTCCCAAATAAATTTTGAAATGCAAATTCACTCACAAGTGTCGAAAATCCAGATTTCGGGTGCACTCGGACTAATAGTCCTCAAGCGCAATTCTTTTACCTTTTCCGAACGTCTCATTACCTTGTCAAATAACAAAGTCGAGGAATTTACTATATTGTCCCTAAATTGATATAAACTAATTTAAATTACTAATGCTTGATATGTAAATGCAAAAATATGTCTGATTACCGCTTAATCGCGGTATTGATTAAATTCGACCGATCACCTGATTAATTGGCGATTGTGTCCAAATCACCTCTAAATTAATCAATTTCTCCTCTAATACCTTAATTTACCACATACCATTTAAATAAAGCCAAATTCAACATTAGAACCCTCACAGTTCCTTATAGAAAAGTTCGGTCATTTGGTGCACTAGCACCGAAATTTTTTCTACATAACCGTTTCACCTTAATTCATCATTTTTCAAGCCATTTTCCTTGAAATGAAAACAATCCCCCATTGATATTCAGCCCTCATGGTTCGACCAACAAGGAACCCTAGAGAAATTGAATATTTCTTTTGTGTTTTTGTTCATAACCATGCTTAACTATCCCTAAACACTAACATAGTCTAAAATCAAATTATTCCAACAGCAATTCCTCTTCCATACCCATTTTTTAGAATTGAATTCATCATGATAACTCAATATTCAACCATGGAAATCAAGAACAAAAGCATGGGTAAGCTAGGTATCAAGGAGAATTAAAGAAATTCTAACTTACTTAGCTTGTTTCCTTCATTTCTTCACTTTTTCTTTGAATTTCCACCTAGGTTTTCTTGTTTTTCCCTTTGTTCTTCCTTTGTTCTTGTTGCTGGTTGCCTAGGCAGAATATGGTGAGAGAATTGGGGATTTAATGGGCTGATTTCTATAGAAAATAATAAAATAATCAAGCATGCCACGTGTCACATGCTTATTGGCCTAATTTTTTTAACTTTTTGACTTTTCTTCTTAATTTTCCACCACAAATATTCTGGTACTTATCCAATCCTACCACAATTAAAATCCCTTGGTCTTGACAAGTGCTGGGGTGAAAAATTTACCGATTTACCCCCGAGACGAAAAAATTATGATTTTACCCCTATACTCCGAAATGTACCGGAATCACATTATTTCTACTTTTCAACCTCAAATAACACTAATATTGATCAATATTAACCAAATGGAGCAAAAATATTTAATTTAAAGATATTAGTAAAAGTTACTAAAATGTTTAAAGCTTGCGAATTAAAAATATTTTAATTCTAATCCTAATAGGATTAGGAATGAATAATATTACTAATACTGATTAGTAAAGACTTTCCATATATGGAAAATTGTTTCCATAAATAGAATTAAAAATGAACTCAAAATTAGTTGCACACTAATTTCAAATGCCTCATATGATTAAGAATTAGAATAATACATTGTTCTAATTTTATGTTCATGTGGATGGATGAATGCGGATGATTATGGACTAGGCCCAATATGATTATGGATGTATGGTTAAATTTTATCATAGTATTTATTTATTAAATAGGGTCTGCGCACCTTACCGTTTTCTTGATTTTCAGGGATTGTAAAATTCTCTCCTCACTTAACTCCCCTTGGATGTACCATGACATTTCTTTGCTAAAATGTAATTAGTTAGATGTAAGTGTGGAATTAGGATTAGTTTAGGAGTTATTTTACAATTCGAAGTTGAAGACCTAAAGGTGCGATGAAGATACAAGGAGGAAGATTACAATATGTTGTATGTTATCCCTTAGGTTGGACCAAGCTAATTTCTTTCAATGGTTAAAAGATATTAGTATAGATAAAGTCCATAATCATCCAGGTAGAATGCGTGTGATTGATTTATTTTATGCCATTTAAAAAATACTATGTGATACAAAGTAGCATGCTTGAGACAGATTTGTTTTATGTAATTAATTAATACTATGCATGCAAAAATGAAGTGTTAATTAAATCAAAAATAGGAAAAATCCCTTGATAAATATTGAGTCACATGCCACGCGTGATTAAGTTGCCTTCCACCATATAGCAAGATAACTTGATTGCTCTTTTAATCGGAGACTTGTTGAGCAAACTCAATGTAACACTTTTACATGAGTATGTTTGAGCTATTGGTGGCTCTTACTCAACTAGTTTCAAAAAATCCGGATCCTTGGAAACTTAATTATTATGAAAACTAGAGGCAATGGCTAGGCGAAACATATATGATACGTTTAGGTAATGTGTTGTCACCTAGCTGATCTAGGAGTTGTATAGAGATACAATTGGTAAGCTCAGTTACCTACCTAATCCACCAATCATGGTTTGTTGAGCACACTCAAGGTCATGATTAGAATGGATAGGGATCTTA
This sequence comes from Theobroma cacao, assembly GCF_053813885.1. NCBI lineage: Eukaryota > Viridiplantae > Streptophyta > Magnoliopsida > Malvales > Malvaceae > Theobroma > Theobroma cacao. The sequence continues at coordinate 33,563,349 of NC_142647.1, read as the reverse complement.
GCCCACTAAGAGAATCCTTGTAGAGATCTCTTGAGGTGATATGAAGGGTTATCGTTTTGAAGAAAATAGTGGTAGCAATCAATTTAAGATTTACTATCTCATCTTAATTAATTATAATACATGATTACTTATAAATGTTCTTTAAATGTCTAGGTTTGTTAGAACGTGAATACACATTACTTTGTGTGGCATACTTGATGCCATCATGAAATTCGAGCCAAAATGTTTGGATTGGTATATCAAGTTGAGAAACGTTCTCAAATATTATGTCATTAAGGAAGATATCCTTGCTTTCTTGACTAGGTCGAAGAATGAGAAACTTGTAGAAGTTTCATCTTTGACCATGTATATGATTGAAGTAAATCTGTTTACCATTGATCCGTCATCATGGGTATTAGATATTGGATGTGGGTCACGCTTATGTAATGACATGAAGGTGCTAGAAACAAGTAGAGGATTAACGAAGGGAGAAGTGGTCTTAATAGTAGGAAATGGAGCAAAGGTTGCTACATTGATTGTGGTACTTTCGAAACTACTCGCTTTTAGCTAAACTAATTTTCTAGCTAAAACCCATGCTTAAAAACCTATAAATCTTTCATTCTTGACTTAGTGGGCTTAAATGCTTAAGAAAATCACAAAACCTTTAAGCTTTAATCACTAATAGAAAATTTGGGCAATAAAATCATATTTTCAGAAACTAGAAATTAAGATTTAAAATTTCCAAAGCTTAAAAATGTCCCATTTTTCATAACAACTCAAGACTATATCATTTAATTATTAAAAATGAAGATTTGAGCTAAAAATGAGTTGAAAGGGTTTGACTTGAGAGAAATACCTTAGAAAAACAGTTGAGGGTTGAAAACCCTTGAAAAATGTGAGGTATTTATAGTTTTCAGTGTGAAAATATAGTTCTACCCTTTTTATTGTCTTTAAATCAACGAAATGTATCGATACATTTGGACATGTATCAATACATTAAGTTTTGAAAAAATTGTATCGGTACATTATGAACATGTATCGATACATGACCATATGTATGGATACATCATGAACATGTATCGATTCATTTAAGTAAATGTCTTCATTTTTACTTTTTTCCTTTTTACTCTCCATTTACTTAAGATATTTAATGTAAATAAGCAAACAATCCCTCATTTGGATTCAATAAAATATAAAAAAATAAAAATCGAAAAGAATCAAAATCTAAATTTTGGTTTCAAGAACAAAATCGAAAAAGTTTGATTGAAATTAAATTTGCAGCTCCCATTTACTACACCTAACGTATCCAAAAATTATTAAAAATTCTTTTTTGGTCATTTAAAAATCAAGAGAATCATTATTGCCATTTTTTAATTCCAAAAAATTATTTTATAAAAATCACATAGTTTGACCACTTCTAGACTTAGAAAATTTTTTGTTTTAAAAGTGACAGATAACCAAAAGTGTCAATGAATTCTTTTGAAGGTTAAAATTAACTTTGATGTTTAAAACATGTAATCTATGTGCTCACCTAAGGATTTCCTAACTTATCCTCTTACTCAAGGTGGGATTTTACACTGGCGTTGGAAAAAGAACTCAAAAAAAAAAAAAATCTAAGTGTGATTAAGTGCCTAGATGCTCGAAATGAGGGCCTAGGCATTGGTGCAATATCCCGATAATTTTTATATTCGAAGTTAGTCAGAATTAAGTCTTTCTAAGGCCTATTTAAAGGCCTTTTTAGAGCACTTCAAGGCAACAATTAAACTGGGGTTTTCTCAAGAAAAATTGGTCATCCAACATTAAGAGATTCGAGAAGCAAGCATCGAAGTGGAGGATAACAGTCTTTAGTTTATTCTTTCTTATTTTTTTTATTATTTTTGTAACTTTTGATGATTAATGTAAAGCTTGACTCTATAAAATACTTGTCATGACATACATGTGATGGATAACATGTTTGCATGCTAGGAGAGTCTCGAAGAATTTACAAAAGTCAGTATTGTACCTAGAGGTACAACAAAGATAATTTAAGCCTCGAACTAGATCAAAGAGAGATTTTAAGGTGAAAATGAAAATTTTAAAGTCCCAGAATGATTTAAAATGGTAATCCGGAGTTTGAGGATTAATTTGGAGTCAAACCGAAATTTTCACTATCTAGGGGTAAAATGGTCAATTCCCACTTAGGGACAAAATGGGAATTTTTAGAAAAGATTTTTGGCCCCATTTGACTTATTGGAGTATGATTTGAGTATTGGAGTATGATTGGAGGTTTAGAAGTGAAAATTTTAATTTCGGTATAAATTAAAGTACAGGGGCGAAATGGTAATTTTGCCACTCCGGGGGCAAATCAATAATTTTGCACCCCCAAAGCATTTTTCCAGCACAAGGTCTTCACTCATCATCATTTTTTACCCTTAAATAATGTGTGGTGGAGAGAGAAAGCTTAATAGTTAAGAAATGACATGTGGACCAATAATAAAGTGACATGTGTCAAGTTTATAACCATTTATTATTTAACTTTAAATTTAGCACAAAAATCAGCCCATTTTCTTCATATGGCCGGCCAAACCAAAAGCAAAGGAAGAACAAAGGGAGAAAAGAAAAACAAGAACCCTAGGTGGGAAAATTCAAGGGAAAATTGGTGGATTTCAAGTAATCAAGCAATCAAAGGTAAAATTTCTTGGTTTTGACTTGTGATCTACCTTTCCCATGCATTTCTCCTTATTTTTCATGGTTAAATTACATGTTTTCATGATGAATTCATGGCTGGTCAAAATGGGTATGGAGAGAGAAAAATGTTGGATTGATTTGATTTTAAGTTATATTAGTGTTTTTAGTTAGTTTAGCATATTTAGAAACAAAACAACAAGAAAATAATTCATTTTCCCCCATCACCATCATTGGCCGAATTTTCTAGGGAGGATATTGTGGCTGAAATTGATGATATTTCATGATATTTGGGTGATAATTGATGTTTGGTGAGGCTAGAAATTAAATGGGAAATTTTGGTGTGAAAATATGAATTTTTGCTCAACGTATAAACATGTGTGATTATTGACCCGGGACTGATAAATTGAATCTCATTCACAGTCACTGGGGTAATTTAGGTATAATTGGAGTGTAGAAAGTGAGAAGAATTGATTTGGAGTTAAATTGGAGATTTTAGACAATTACATCGAGAATAGTGCGAATTAGGTTGAATACCGTATTTAAATGGTTATTCGGACATTTTGCATCACATTTCGTGCATTCATATAGATTTATAGAGCCTGAAATAGTTTATGATAAATTGACACAATTTATTGAAATTCGTGTCACGTATGATGTATAGGTGGTGAGCCCTCTAACAAGAGTAAAGAGATTATGCCCGAAGACCGAGAATATGAGTATATCGAACTCCTAGTACTGTGAGTAACCTTATCATCATTTTAATTATCTAAAGTATGATTTTAATCGGTTTTGGTGGAATTTTATGAAAATGAGTTTAAATGGTTAATTTTTGGTTTTACAAATAAAATATGTTTAAATAAAATAATTTTATAAATTGTCTTGAAACGAAATAACGATTTTGAAAAATAGAGTAATTGGAGACCACTGGTATGTTGTAGATTTATGATTGGAATTGATGGCTTATGTTAATGTGTTGGCATTACTGGTTGGGCTGTGTTTTATGAATTGTATGAATTGTTTTATTTTACCCTTGTAGGCTGGGTAGTAATATATTAGCCCTGTCATGCTGTCAAAATTTTATTGTATGGTGGGTTTAGCTTACTATAGTAGGCGGGTTTTCGTGGACTAACCTATTAGAAGGGCACGATAAACCCCGTTATATTTTACCTCGGTTGGAAAGGTGAGTAGGGTAACTCCCGAGGTATAACTTTTAGAGTTCACTTCACGCCAAACCACCACGTGAGGGGAAACTCGGCCAACGCCAAGGAATGACTATATTTTCAAAATAAAAACATGATTTATGTGTTCATAGCTTTTTAACAGCCTTAGCGGACTCGGTTGGGATAACCCTCGATCAAGGTATCCCTGATAACTGAGTATGATAATGATTTTGGCACGAGCCAAAGTTTTAAGAAGTTCATAAGCCATACTGATTACTTGATTTAAATAAATTGATTTCATTTGGTTGAAATAAGTCGAAAGATGATAAATTTCAGTTTGATGAAATGTTTTAATAGTCTCTTTTTATTCGCCTTTAGATATTTTAAATGATATTTGTTTACTCACTGGGATTTTATAATCTCACCACCCTCCTTACCACCCATTTCAGGCTCGGAATAGATTGTAGATAACTGATATCGACGAGGACTACAGTTGGACTTGCCACATCCAAACACTGTAGGTTCATTTCTTTTGATACTTTTAGTCATTCGTGGGCCCATGTGTCATTGTAATTTAAATTTTATACTTTGGTTATCTGTATTACAGTATGTAGGAATTTATTTTACTTTTACATTGTAAAAATTATTTATGCAGTGTTCTTAAAATATTGTTTTATGAGAAAATTGAATATTTTATTCAATATTTTTATTTTATACTAATAGTCATAATTTCATTTTAAACGAATGTTTTAGACATCCAAAATTATTTTTGATTATGAAATATGTGTTTTCCACTTGCATACTACATTTTTAACTGATTTTGAGATTTTTGGAAAAAATAACCAAAATACCCCTGTGAGACGAAAATTATTATTTTATTTGTTTTAAGTTGGAAATTGCTTAAAATCTTTTAAAACGTGATATTCGGTAACGGTTACTCACAGGGGAAATGAGAAGTTAATATTAAAGCCTTGCAGGGTTTCGATTAACATTCCAGATAATGAGTGTCGATCGGGGTATCGCGGCGGTTGTCACGAGCTCCAGGGGAGTTTCGAGTCGTGACAATTAAACTTTAGATGTGTTTTTTTATCATTGCAATTATGAGTAGCTAATTTCTTTTCTCTAGGATTACAATTGAACTCACATGTAGTTTAATTTTTTAATCTTTTTTTGATTTATTTTCAATGGTAGTGGATTGTTTATTTCAATTTGTTCTTAATGCCTTTAATTGCTTCGCTACCAATTAAATTGATCTGGAAACCTAAACATAACTTGGGAAAGGGAGTTTAGTGTAGGCTAAGATTGAAATAAATTAATCATATTTATTTACTTGAATGAATAAATTGATTTGTGTATATGATAGAAATATACCTATATGTCATATGTAGTCAGGAATTGAAGTATGAATTTAATGAGTCTGTTTTAATATCAATTCACATAAGAATATAGTGTTTTGATTAAAATAGATATTTTTATAAGAGTTTCGGGAGAGCCTTATAAATAATTGAGGACTTTAGATTAGCAATCAAATCCATTGAATTAAGTTAAGAGAGAGAGAGTTAAGGTTTAGATAAGTGTGAGGGATATTGTAATCCTAGGTTTTTTAAAATCTTATTCTCTCATTTCTTTAGCTTATTCAAGATGTATATGTATAGCATCTGAAATTTTCTACTTGTTGGAGTAAGTTTTAAATCATTTCTTGTATGTTCACATCAACTTGCACAATTTTGTCGCTTTTGTAGAATCGATTCTTCGTAGTTAAGTTGTTAGTTCTTCGCAAAGTTTATAGCTTTTTGTCTCTAAAGAATCGATTTTCTATTTCTCAAGGTTGGTTCTTTTACAATTGGGCGTAAAGGTGACATCTTTACAATCTTGAAGAATCGATTCTTTTGCCTCAAGGTGTCGATTCTTCACTATGAATTGGTGGTAAAATTTGAACTCAAGCTTGAATTTTGCCGCTATGTTTTGCAAAATTGTGCCATGCTTTTCTTGGTCACCAAATTTTTGAGTTGTGCTTTTGGTGCTTCAAGAACCGAATTCTTCTCTTTGTAAGATCGATTTTTTCTTCCTTACTTTTCTCCTTTTGCCTTCTGTGTCACGACCCGGTACCCCTTTCGAGCCCGTGACAACCGCTGGGATGTCTCGATAGATATTCATTACCCGGAATGTCAACCGAAATGTCGCAAGGCTTTTGCATTAATTTTATGTCTCTCCTGTGAGCAACAGTTACTAAATATCATGTTTTAAGGGAATATAAACTATTTTTAAATAAAAAACAAACAAAAGTAATTTTTGCCACACAAGGGTATTTTGGTCATTTTTACTCGAAAATTTTGAAACCTAGTGAAAATACAACATACGATTGAAAAATATACATTTTTTATCTAAAATTAATTTCAATAATCTAAATCATCCATTTAATATAAAATTTTGGCTAATCAAACTAAATAAAAATATTAAATAAAATATTCTATTTTCTTATAAAACAATATTTATAGAACTCTGCGTAAATAATTTTTGTAGCGTAAAAGCAAAATAAATTCATACATACAGTGGCACACGCAGCCAGGTATACAAAATATCCTACAATGACATGTGGGCCTCGATATAACCGAAAATATGCAAGACTGTAGACCTTCGATTTCTAAGGATGCAAATCCAAAAGCAATCCTCGACAAAATCAGCTGTCTAGAGACTGTTCTGAGCCTGAAATGGATAAAAAAAGGGATGAGTTTTTACAAACCCAGTGAGTAAGAAAAATTCATCTATAACATCTAAAGTAGAGTAAATGGAGACAGTTAAATCATCCCATCATAAAATAGTTTATAACATTCAAAACTCATTTCAATTCTTATAAAACAATTACATTTCATCAAAACAATCAACAAGGCTTATGATTCTCTTAAAAACTTGGCTTGTGCCAAAACTCGTACTCAGTAACACCTTGGCCTGGGCATCCAATCGAGTCCGCCAAGGATGTTAAAATGACATATACCCATAAAACATGTTTTTACTTTTAAAATATAGCCATTCCTTAGCGTTGGCTGAGTTTCATCCTCACGGGGTGGTTCGGCGTGAAGTGAACTCTAAACTTACCTTAGGAGATACCCTCCGCGCCTCTCATACTAAGGTAGAATATAACGGGGTTTACCGTGCCCTTCTAATAGGCTGGTCCACGAAAACTCGCCCACTGCAGTAAACTAAATGCATAACCCACCAAATCAATAAAATTTCGGCAGCATAACATGGCTACTATAGTACTATCCAACCTGTCAATGAAAGACAAAACAATTTATATAATTCACAAAACCACAATTTCAGCCATTCATGCTACCACAATTTCATAAGCCATCAACTCAAATCATGTATATATATATAATACGAATGTATAGCCTCCACTTACTCTATTTCGAAAATCAACATTTAGTTTCAAAATAATTTATAAATCTCATTCATTTAACCAACATTTAAAATGTAAAACATAATAATTTGAAAATTAAGTGCCTTATTCTTTAAAATCTTAAAATAAGTATAAACCACTTTAGATAATTAAGATGAACATCTGATTACTCACAATAGCGGGAGTTTGGAGTGGTAGGAGTACTCTTATTCTTGGTCCTCGGGCACAATATCTTTACCCTTATCAGAGGGCTCACTACCTATACATAATACATGACACGTAATTCAATATATTTGTGCCAAACTATTATAAAACTATTTCAGGCTCTATATGAATGCATGACATTGAATGAGAATTATTCGAATAATCACTTAAAGATGGTGTTCTACGTGGGTTCGATTATGATCGGACTGAATTAGCATTCGACCTAACTCGCACTATGCCTTGTTTAATTAGCCAAGACATCCAATTCAACTTCAAATATCTTCATTACACTTCCAATATTCCAAATACACTAAAATACCTCAATGAGCTTAATTGTGACTTAAATCACTGTAACCGAAATTCATTCCGATTTCGATATCCAACATCATAATTCGTCAATTCCTAGCTAAATAACATGAATCACAACCAAATCCATCATCAACATGCCCTATAGAAAATTCGGCCAAATGAGGGTGGTTGAAGAACATGTGATTTTCTGGCTTATTTTTCCTTCCAAACATCACAAAATGGCTAAAAACACTAGGATATTATGAAATCTAGCAAAATTCATCACCAAAACTTCTCTCTCTAGGTTTGGCCAGCAAAGGTTCCCTCTTAAAAACTTGAATTTCAGCCATGGAGAAAAAAAGAATGCATGGGAAAGGTAGATCACAAGCTAAAATTAAAAAATCTTACATTTACTTGCTTGATTCCTTGAAATCCAACAATTTCTCTTGAATTTTTCCTTCCTAGGGTTTGTTCTTCTCTTTTTCTCTTTGTTCTCTTGCTTGGCCGGCCATAAGAGTGATTTGGGAGGAGTGTGTGCTGGTTTTTTAAAGAGAATTATAAAAGGATTAAAATTTGCCACGTGTCACCATGTAATTGGTCCATGCTTAAAACTTAATAATTAAGCATTTCATTCCCACCACATATAATCTCTCACTTAAAAAAATAATGGGTGAAATTCATGGGTTTGACAAGTGTCATGGTGGTGTAAAATTCCAAAAATTCCAATTACGTCCCCGTGGACACGTAAAATGACCGTTTTGCCTCTATGTTCGGAAAAATGTCGAAATTGAAAATTTTCACTTCTCAAATTCAAATAATGCTCTAATTAATCAAATTTAGTCAAAATATCATCCAACATTCCAATTTTACCCTTGGGTGGCAAAATGACCACTTTGCCCCTACGTTATGAAAATTTTTGAATTAACTCTAAATCAATCCTCGAATTTTGAATCATCATATTAAGACATTCTAAGATTCAATAACTCTTAAATACATCGTAAAATCTTTATTTGGCCTAGTTCGAGGCTTTAATCAACTTAATTGTACCACTAGGTACAATACCAACTTTTAACGATTTTTTGATACATTCATTTATGCAAACATTCTATCAAGCACATGAATGACATGACAAGTATATAATAGAGTAGGACTTGACATTCTATCTCTCCAAAATTGATTTGTTGTCTCTGAGGTGTCGGTTCTTCACAAGGTCCGTATCTTTTGTCTTCCACGAATTGACTTCTTGTCTTAGAATCGATTATTCACTATAGTTTTTTGTTTGAGAACTAACTTCTTCTTCTCCAAAATCGATTCTTCCTGTAATCAAAGAAATATATTTTGCTTCATTTCCATTCAAGAATCATGTCATTTCTTTGAAAACTTGATCCTTGGGTTGGCACATTTAATTTTGAAAATAAGAGACTTTTGAGAAAAATAAGAGCATGATCATCCATATTAAAAATATGTTTAAACAATTAAAGCATTTCAATATATTTTTCTATTAAGTTCAACTTTAATAATCTTTTGCGGTTTTTCTTCATACTTAAAAATATCTTTCACTTTTAAAGCTCATTAAGTTCAATCAATTTTGTCTTATCAAAACAAGAATAAAGCTAACAATCTCCCTCTTTTTGATATGACAAAATTAAGAGTTAAATTCGCTCATTGAAAAAAACTCCCCTTAAAAATATACTCAATATTTCAAAGTATTTTTCTCAAGTAATGTTCCCCTTGAATTTGTGCTTTTCTAAAAAGATTTGCATTTAAGTTTGAAAACACTTTTGAAAAACTATTTTGGCAAATCTAGCCACATGAATGAAAAGTTAAATGCAAATTTACTCATAATATTTCTCACCTTTTTTGTTATATGAAAAAGGTTTAGAAAATAGATTGTAGGAAAAAAAGAGGAAAAACTCATACAAAGATAGATCATTAGTAGCTCAAGTTATGTATGAAGGTTAAATAACATTTAAGAGTTAAACAAATAGACATTCATAGTAGGATAGCTTAATCAATTATCAGTAATCATAGAGAACAATAACAAGGGAGATATAAGCAAAAATGATATTTCGTTAAGTCAATGCATATACAAAAGATCATTAGGAATACAATCATGTTGGCATAAAGCAAAATGTATGCAAATGTTAATGCATATGCCTACTAGTTAGAAATAGTATCCGATTTTGAACTATCAAGATTAAGAATTATGGGTGATTTTGTTTTGTTGATCCTATCATGGAGTCTTTCTTTGTTGTAGGTCATATCAATTTGATTTTGCACTAGTTGCTTCATTTCGTTTTCTAGCTTGCTTATTGTTGTTTGCAACATTTTAATTGAGTGACAACAGTGATGAAAGACATTTTGGAATTAAGGAACAAATTTTGCAATTGCACCCTCAATCCTATGCTCAATTTCTCTAGATTTTTTTCAACCATCCTCCCTTGGTTGTCAACCTTTGCACTTAAATATTCATATTCACCTCTACCCATGTGCATTATGCTAGGTTAATTGGATGGCCTTAGAGCATGCAAAGTGACTGTTGATTGAGTGGCAACAGTGGTTGGAGCAAGTGGAGTTCCTAGTGCTTGTTGCTTTTTTTCTTGAGCTCCATCCTTTTTAATCCAACCATTTTGTTTAGTGCGGTACTCATATTCTCCCAAGGGTATTTTTATACATGAACTTAATCTTTTTCTACATTTTAAGCTTATCGTTGCTGGTGTCTATCTTCAGCTTATCAATTATTTCACTAATAGCCATACCATAAACAAATTGTTTCTAGCTCTTTGAACCAAATATCTCATGTCTTTGAAAATGAACTGACCAAGATCAATGTGGTCTTCATTTTGATGTGGTACATAAACCACATATCCTCTTGAGTCATTTACCAAGTCTTTGTTCCAAAAAGTTTTATGTTGTAAGTAACAATTAGATGTAAAATTCTATCATTTAGACTCAACTTTAAAACACTATTGGAAAATTTTGCTGATGTTATTGGCCCTACAAAAAATTTTGCATTCAGCTCCTCTTCAGATATAACATTTCCTTCACCTATAAAGGTTATTGCATTTCTACTTATGGGTTTCAGCCTTAATATCTTAAGAAGTAGTGAAGGTGCAATGATGTATGATCCTTTAGCCAATGAAGTTAGCAATGAGTTATCATGACTTACAATATCATCATCATCATCTTCTCTTTCATAGTTTGTTGTCCCATTTGAATAGAATATTCTTACCAAACCTTCATAAATGCCTTTTCTTAGGTTGAGATAATCGTACCAACCCATTTCTCTCAAATTCTGAATATAAGGGAATCCAAACTCATTTTTCAACCATTATAAATCAGTAATCCTTCCATCAAATACTTTCTTTATAGCATAATGATCATCGAACAATTTCCTTTTAGTTGGAGTAGAAAAGTGTAAGTCGAAAGCATCGATTTTCTCTTTTCTCTATTTCTTTGATGAAGTGGCAAGAGCGTTTCCTTTTTCTCCTTTTAACCTCTTTGGAGTCATCTTCTAGGAAGGTTTGAGTGAAGAATCGAGGTTTTGAGAAAAGGGGTGTTGATTCTTTCATGCAAATAATCGATTCTACTCTAGAATAACTTGTACTAGCAAATGGATCAATTGAAATTTAAATAGATTTGAAATCAAAAAGCTTTTGGGGGGAAAGTTTTAGTCTTTTAAAAGGAAACTTTGCCTTTAGTAAAGAGAAAATTTCTTAAAATAGACGGAATTGTGAGATTTTTGCTTTTGAAGAGCTTTAAAAACTAAAAGATTTGATTTTTAAAACTTAAGTAGTTTCTTGACTTAAGGCTCAAAAGTCAGTTCTTAAAAGATAAGAATTGATTCTTTATGCCCTAATTTTTGAAGACTTTTGAAATTCTTTATGAGCTTTGATTCTTGAAACTTAAGATGTCGATTCTTTGGATTTTTAAAGCATTTTGGAAAACTCTTTTTACTTGAAAAATTGATTCTTTGGAAATCAGAAGTCGATGCTTTACCTCTGTGAACTTGAAAAATAATGGATTTTTTAATCAAATCAAATACAAAAGATCTTACAAGTAGAATCAAGTTCAGTGGATAGGATTCTTGGTTTTGAATGATGCATGTCTATGAAATGATATGCAAATTTTATTGCAACAATTGTTATGCAAGTAAGATTATCAAAACAACATTCATTCAAATCATGAACTCAAGAAACTAATCTTTATTTCAACAATAATCAACCAATCAAAAGGCAACAAACAATCAACAAATTATCTTCTATAGATAACCATTCATGGAATACATATCACCTGATTTTATAGTAAGCTCAAACCATGCATTCTTGCCTTGATCTTTTTCTACAAAACAAAGATAAGTTTTTACTTTGGTACCCAAGGTTTCTTGGGTCCATGAGAGTTAGGTTTTCCGAGTTTTTTACTTAGTATCTCAAAAATTTCTACAATTCTTCCCCATGTGGATTTGGTTCCTTTTGGGACCCTTACCTTTTGGACAATATTTTTTTTAGGGGTTGTTTTCTAATAGGGCAGAAATATATAGAATGTCCCTTCTTGTGACAACAAACACAAACATGTGATGCACCATGCTTTTCATTTTCTTTTTCAAAAAAAATTTTTGCCTTTCTTCTATCATATCCCAAGCCATTTATGTCAAAGAAGGCTTTTTGAGTTTCAAGCGTTTCATTAAGTTTCTATGAGCTCATGTTTCATTTTGAATATGATTTAGTTAATTTCTTTTCTTCAAGACATTCACTTCATTTTTTAAAATGTTTATTTTGTTTTCTAGTTCAAACTTAATGTTAATCATGCAATCATTTTCTATCTTAAGCTTAGAAATGATCTTTTTGTATTTCAATGTCATGTTCTCAAATTCAAATGCTAACTCATCATATGCATGTTGAAGCTCATCAAAAGTATATGCATCATCATTATAATCATAAGAACAAGAAACAATGTTTGAAGAACATACCTTGGAGTTTTCAACTCCCATGAAACACAAATTTGTAGTTTCCTTTTCTTACGCATCTTGGGATTCATCACTATCTTTCCATGCAACTACCATAACTTTTCTCTTTCTTTAATGATTTTGTAAAGCCCGACCTTATAAAATACTAGTCATGACATATATGTGATGATAGCATAATTACATGCTAGAAGAGTCCCGAAAAATTTACAAAAGTCAGTATTATACCTAGAGGTACAACAAAGTTGATTTAATCCTCGAACTAGATCAAATAGGAATTTTAAGGTGAGATTAAGATCGTCATAGTCCAAGGATGACTCAAAATGGTAATTCGAAGTTTGAGGATCAATTTGGAGTCAAATCGAAATTTTCACTATCTAGGGGCAAAATGGTCATTTGCCACTTGAGGACAAAATGATAATTTTTAGAAAAGATTTATTTGGCCCCATTTGACTTATTGGAGTATGATTTGAGGTTTAGAAGTGGAAAATTTTAATTTCGGTATAATTTGGAGTATAGGGGTAAAATGGTAATTTTGCCACCTTAGGGGTAAAATTGTAATTTTCCACCACCAGGACATTTTTCCAGCACATGGTCTTCATTTATCCTCATTTTTGACCTTTGACTAATCATGTGGTGGAGATAAAATGTTTAAATTTTTAAAATTTTAAAAATGGACCAATAAGAAAATGCCATGTGTCAAGCTTAGGATAATTTGTTATTTAACTTAAAAATCAGCATAAATCAGCCCATTACTCTCCAAATATTCGGCCAAGCAAGGAAGAGAGGGAAAGAAAGGAAGAACAAACCCTAGGTGAGGAATTTCAAGTGAAAAAGGTAGGATTTTTTTAACTTAAGCTTGAAATCTATTTTCCTTAAGCATTTCTCCTTATTTTCCATGCTTAAATTACATGTTTTTATGATGAATTGTTGGCTGATCAAAATGCGTTAGTAGAGAGAAAGTTGTTGGATTGATTTGATTTTAAGTTATGTTAGTGTTTTTAGTTAGTTTAGCATATTTAGAAACAAAACAACAAGAAAAGAATTTATTTTCTCCCACAACCATTAATGGCCGAATTTACCATGTATTGAGTGAGGATGAGTTTGATTTTTATTCTAGGAGAATTGGTTAAGAAATGATGAATTATGGTGTGGAAAAGTAATAGGAAAAATCACGATGTTAATGCACCATTATTGGCTGAAAATTTTAAGAAGAAAAGTGAAGATAGTTTTGCCAAATTTTAGGTTATTTGATTTGAATTTGGTGAATTAAGATATTGGAAAAGAATTGGAACAATTTGGAGTAATTTGGGATTAAATTGGACGCGTTAGTAATTTAATCGGATGATAAGACGAATTAGGCCAATACCGAGTTTAGATAGTTACCAGTGCATTTTTGCATTCCATATTATGCATTAAGAGTCTAAATTAGTTTAATTTCAATTTAGTACCAATGTAGTGAGTTTCTCAATTTTGTACTGTGTCAAGGTGGCGAGTCCTCCGATAAAGGTAAGGGAATTGCATCCGAGGACCAGCAGTTTGAGTATTTTGAGAATCGGCACTCTAGACATTGTGAGTAAACTTACTATCATTTTAATTATCTAGGGTGATTTTTAGATGATTTCATTAATTCTATGGAAAAATGGATTTAAAAAGGTAAATTTTCATGTTTTATAAATAAAGGTGTTCCAATGAAATTAAATTATAAATTGTTTTGAAATTAATAGTGACTTTGAAAAATAGAGTACTCGGAGACTGTTAATAGTGGCAATTTGATTGTTTAAATTGATTGGCTTATGATAAATCGGGCATGATTGGCTAGTTGGCAATTGTATTGAAATACGAATTGTTTGGTTATCTTGAAAGACTGCGAATTACAAAATTACCATATCATGTTATTGAGTTTTATTGTATGGTGGATTATATATTAATTAATCACTGCAATTGGGTGTTTCTGTGGACCAACCTTTTAGAGGAGCACGGTAAACCCCATTATATTCTTACATCGAACGGAGAGGCTCGCAGGGTATCTCCTGGGGTAAAGCTTAGGGTTCACTTCACGCCAAACCACCACGTGAGGAGAAACTCAGCCAACGCCAAGGAATGGCTATGTTTTCAAAACAAAAACATGATTTATGTGAAATGTGAATTTTAATAGCCTTGGCGGTCTCGGTAGGATGCCTCGACCAAGGTGTCCCTGAGAATGGATTTATGGCATAAGCCTAGTTTTTATGAGATTCATAAGCCTCTTTACGTATTTTAAATGAAATGTATTCTAATGCTGTGACCCAGTTTACGATGATTTACTTTATTGTCTCCATGTACTCAACTCTAGATGTTTATGATGATGTCTGTTTACTCATTGAGATTTTATAATCTCACCACCCTCCTTTCCATCCATTTCAAGTTCAGTATAAACTGTAGATAGCTGACCTCATCGAGTACTACCGTTGGATCTGCATTTTCCAAATCATAGGTTCACAGTCCTCTTTACTTTTGTTTATTTGAGGGCCCTCTTGTTATTGTAAATTAAATTAAATATTTTGGTTTACTGTATTACAGTATGTATAAATTTATTTAGCTTTTACGCTATAAAAATTATTCACGTATAACTCTATAAATATTGTTTTATAAGAAAATAAAATATTTTACTTAATATTTCTTTTATTTTTTTATTATATTCAAATAACCATAATTTCGTTTTAAATGAAGATTTTAGACTTTTAAACTCCTTTTGAATATGAATTATGTGTTTTGTACTTGTATATTACATTTTAGCCAGTTTCGAAATTTTTTAGAAAAATGACCAAAATACCCCTGTGAGACGAAAATTAATATTTTATTTGTTTTAAGTTGGAAACAGTTTAAAATCTTTTAGAACACGATATTTGACAATGGTTGCTCACAAGGGAAATGAGAAACAGATTAAAAAGCCTTGCGAGGTTTCAGGTTGACATTCCGGGCAATGAGTGTCTACCTGGACACCGCGACGGCTGTCACGGGCTCGAGGGGAGTACCGAGTCGTGATAGATTCTTTTTAAGTTCTAGAAATTTATATCTAGTATGACCAAGCTTTTTGCATTCATAGCAAATAATATGATCATTTCCATGATTAACCTTTGAAATATCTCTTTTAAGATTTCTTCTCTGTTTTTCTCTACTGAAAGGTTTTCTGCTTCCTTGTTTGCTCCTAAAAAATTTATTGAACTTTTTGGTCAATAGTGCTATCTTGTCATCATCCTCATTTTCATTGTCAGTTTCAAGTGACTTTTCACCATTCTGTTTTACAACCTTGAGAGCAATATCTTTTTTTTTTTGAGTTTCCTCTTATTGCTTCATCTCTTTTTTTCTCATGCCTAAGGGTCATTTCATAAGTAAGCAAATAACCTAGAAGCTCATCTAACTTAAGTACATTTAAGTCTTTGGCTTTTTCTATGGCAGTGACCTTAGGTCTCCATGATTTGAGAAGACATGAAGGATTTTCTTCACTAGTTGTGCATTTGGGAGCTTTGTTCCAAGAGCTTTTAGTCCTCTTATTATTTTGGTGAATCTTTAAAACATTTCTTTGATAGATTCCTCATATTTCATCTTGAAAAACTCATAGTCAAGTGTTAACATACTAATATTTTATTCCTTTACTTGACTGGTTCCTTCATAATAGTTTTTTAATGTGTCCCAAATTTCTTTTACTAAGGAACACATTACTATTCTATTAAATTCATCTTCACTAAGAGCACGTAAGATAGTTGTTACAACTTTGTGATTCAATTGTAACAACTTTTTGTCTTTATCATCCCATTCAGCTCTAGTTTTAACACGTTTTACACCATCCATAGTTTTGGTAGGAATGTGAGGTCCATCAACAATAATATCTCAAAGATCTAAATCAATAGATTGAATAAAATTTTCAAACCTCATTTTCCAGAATGGGTAGTTTTCCCCTTTGAACAAGAAAACCTCATCATAGAATGTCCTTCACTAATAAAGCTTGAGGATGATGATGCCATAGTTGTTACTTTAAGCTTTTTGTTTAGAATCTTTCAAAGGTGGGTAAACTTGCAAAGAACTTGAAAACCTTCTCTGATACCAATTGCTAGAAAAGATAAGCTTAAAGTAAAACTACTAAGAGGGGGGTGAATTGTTTGTTAAGTAAAAATTCTCCCTTTTTAAGAAAATTAATGTTAGGATTCAACCTCATGTTTAAACATGAAAATAATCAAGAAATTAAAATATAACGTAGCGGAAAAATAAAATGTACATTTAATCAAAGAAACAACCGAATCCCATAGGATTAATGTTTGTGTTTTTTCATGTAACTTTCAAATTAATTATGAACATTCATAAGTTTAAGAGTTACATACCTTATTCTAAATATCGTAATAAGAGCCAATTAAATGAAAAAATGCTTTTGATGAAGCAAGTAACCTTAAAAAGAATAAAATGATCTAAAATCCTACAATTGAAATCTTTGCTATTTCAACTTTAAGATCTATCAAATCTTTAGCCACCAAAGTGATTGGCCTCTAACAATAATTCACATAGTAACTGAATAAGACCTTTTCAAAGGTCGGATTTTACTTGTGCTAGCAAGTTTTATTTCAAAAACAAAAAGATCAAAAGTTCTTGCCAAATTTTATTTTTATCAGACAAAGAAAGCTACTTTTCTTTTCTTATTGTTATGAAATAGCTAAGAAGTGGTTGGAGGCTTAGAGTTTTAGTTGGTTAACACAACATATTTATATAGCTAAACTAAGTTGTAACCCTAGATAGAACATTTGTATTTTTATTCAATTACGTCCTTGTGAACTTAATTAATTTTTCAACTTTATTTTGGTATATTTCAATTAAGTCCAACTTAATTAATTATCATTATTTGATCTCAATCATGTCACTTAATGTGTGTGACCTTTTAAGCTTATAACATGTTGGCAATAAATATAAATCATAATCAAATATCAATTGGATAATTGATTTATATTTATAGATCATGAGCGGCATCTAGTAATACATCATGACCACCTTAATGTTAGAGAGTCAACCAAAGAATTTGACAAAGTTTAGTGATAAGCCTCTCAGTGTAATATGGTCCTTTCATCAAATATTTTGGATATGTTATAGAGGAAGTCTCGATGTCTACTTATGACATTCCATATTAGTTCTCATAATTTATGACTAACTTTATGAATTCAGGAAACTAACTTTCCTCAAATTCACCATGCTTTGGCAAAAGACTTTATACAAGTTAATCAAGAATTGAAAATAAGTGAGATACATCCCCTCATATCACTTGGGGTGATCAATCCTCTCTTGACCACTTATCCACCTTCGCATGCTTCATGGCATACCCAAAAACACCCTAGTTAGGCATCTGATCGCCTCTAGACCCATAGAGGTGAAATAAAAAATATGTCATTCCCCATACAAGATGATCTGGTGTCTCAAGTTTGAGGAATAGGTACATGACTATCACATGAAACCTTATTCCATAGACACTTAAGTGAAATACCAAATGGAGTTCTCTTAACGGGTCATGTTCAGTGAACTTGTTCTTTAACAAGCACCCACATGTTATCCTCAAGTATCCCACATACTTCAATCTATAAGATCGATTGCTTACTTCCGAAGTAAGCAAAATTAACATGTATTAGTCTTTAAGCATTATTAATGCTCTGTCTTGATAATACAATGACCATAAACTATTTTAGGAATATGGCTTTGATGCATAGAGAACTCATAATTGTAACAACTTTACAATTCTCTTGCAAGGTCTTTATGTTTCATGGGCTTCATCCAATTAGTACTTAATAACTCCTTATTAGTGTAGTAACTCAAAGGAAAACCTCTATCACATAATGTTGTGCGATTAAGTATGCATTGACAATATATCCCTTGATCAATCTAATTGACTCCAGGGCATATACCAACAATTAGTTCAACCATGAAAGATTAAAATAATAAAACAAAGGATGAATTGAATAAGTAAAGAGCAGCAATGTAAAAAAGGACTCAGCAAGATTTTTATAAAGGTTCAGCCTTTCAATGCCTACATATTTTCCCTTGATAGCACAAGGAGTTTGAATCCACTATCAGGTTGCCTTTTCAACAGGGTCAGGGATAACCTTTACAACATGCCTTTTGCAAGATCAGGTGTAACTTTACGACTTGCCTTTCAAGATCATGCGTAACCTCTGCCAAAACATTGCCTTTTCAAGTAAAAGTACAACCTTTACACAAAAACAAGCCTTTTAAATGTTCAAGCAAAACCCCTCTAACTTTTGCTTGGTAGTATAACCAATACAACAGTGAATTCAAGTGAACCACAAACTAAAAACCTCTAAAAAGGTAGATAATAAAGTTTTGGTTCAGAAAGGTGTGAGCTTTAACAATCATAAGAATGATTAAGGAAGGTCTAAGCTTAAGAAAGATTAGCTTAAGGGTAAAGATATGAACTTTAGGCTCTTTGCTTGCTCAAAGGTAGGAACTTTTCTACTCATAGCTATTACTCTTGTTTTCCACTCTTTTCCTCTTGAAGGATGATTCAAAATCTTTCAAAATCCTCTTCTTTTATTTCTTGAACATCCTCAAGATGTATATTTATAGCCTTTAAAATTTTTTGCCCGTTGGAGTAAGCTTTCAACCATTTTTTGTACATTCATGCCAGCTTGCATAATTTTGTCATTTTTATGGAATCAATTCTTTGTAGTTGAGTTGTCAGTTCTTCACAAAGTCTATAGCTTTTTGTCTCTGAGGGATCAATTCTTCTATTTCGAGGGGTTGGTTTTTCTACAATTGGGCGTAATGGTGACATATTTGCAATTTGGATAATCGATTCTTTTGCCTCAAAATGTCGATTCTTCATTGTGGACTTGCACAAAAATTTGAATTCAAGCTTGAATTTTGCCACTCCACTTTTTTCTAACTCTGCCATACCTTTCTTGGTTACTAAGTTTGTGAGTTGTACTTTTGGTGCTTCAATAACCAACTTCTTCTTTTTGGAGAATCGACTATTTCTTCCTTGCTTTCTCCTTCTACCTTCTGTCTATCCAAAATCGATATTGTCTCTAAAGTGTTGGTTCTTCACAAGGTTTGTAGCTTTTGTTTTCCAAGAACTGACTTTTTCTTATCTGAGAATCGATTCTTCACTATTGTTCTTTGTTCAAGAATTGAGTTCTTTTTCTCCAGAATCAGTTTTTCCTATAATCAAAGAAATATATTTTGCTTCCTTTTCATTCAAGTATCAAGTAATTTCTTTTGAAAACTTGATCCTTGGGCTGGCACATTAAATTTTGAAAACAAGACACTTTTGAGAAAAATAAGAGCATGATCATCCATATTAAAAATATATTCAAACAATTAAAGCATTTCAATGTATTTTTCTATTAAGTTCAGCTTTAACAATCCTCTGAGATTTTTCTTCATAAATATCTTTCACTTCCAAAGCTCATTAAGTTTAATCAATTTTGTCATGACAAAATAAGAATAAAGCTAGCATATTTACGTGTGATATAGGAATATACTTACATGCCATATGTAACCAATATAGAGTTTAAGCCTAATGAATCTTTCTTTAATCTAATTCTCATAGGAATATAATTAATTGGTTGAGGGAGATATTTTTATAAGAATATCGAAAGATACTTAAAATTAAATTAGAATTCTAGGTTAACAATGCAGTTTATTTAGTAAGTTAAGAGAAAGTAGAAGAGATTCAACTGAAGTGTTAAGGGAAATTGTAGTGCTAGGTTTTTTTTTTCTAATAGATTTCTCAAGTTCAAATTGTCACTTTTGCTTGTTAGTTTTATTTTACTATTATTTCATAAATTTAAATCATGTGTTTGAATAAGATTAAGTTGTTACAATTGCCGTAATTAACAAATTTTGGTAATAATTCCTCATGGGAACAATACTTAACTCTTCAATATATTATTTGTTAGCAAAACATGCACTTACGTAAGAAATTCTACAACAATTCAATGATCAACCAAGGAAAGAATCCTTGTTGACCATTGAATGTTGCCTTATGTGGCAACTTACCTTCCATCCAAGGGCTGGTGGCTGGCACGCAAATGGAAATTTAAGCCACCATGTGCGGCGGCCCTAGGAGCTACCTTTGCTTTTTGGTAGCCATGGCACTAGGTAAAAAAACTTCCAAAATTGAAGCACCTTTCAGCAGCCTTTGAAACTGATTTTCAGCCTTATTCCAACCTCACACATGAACAATTCATGGTGAAATTAATTCTGGAAAATTTCAGGGTTAATGCAAAACAATTCTGCAATGATAAAACCGATACACATGTTGTGACTCTTCAGCAGGCAGATTTGGCTTCGCTTTGTTTTATGCTTAATTTCAGCCTCTTAAATCATGAACAATTCATGATTTTACTACCCAAATATCGAGCAATAAATGTGAAACAATTACATATTTTATTTTTCAGAAATTAAGTATAAAACGGAATCAAACATTCCATCTAAATTATGCATATTCATTCTGAATCACAACAGCGCAGTTTTCGTTTTTGACTTCTTTCTTGCTCAATTTTAGTCTTTTAAATCATGAACTTTTCATGATTATTTTCTATCCAATTTTCGACAATTAATATGAAATGGTTTCACAGTTTTCTTTGCTGGAAATTAAGCAAAAGCAGAAGCAAAATTCTGCACCTAAAACCATGTGTGCTGCCTTGAAAGACAGCCTCCAGATGCGTCCCTCTAGGTGTTCTTTTTCTAGTGCTTCCTTTGCACAATGTAAAACACAAATTAGGTAAGTCTCTAGGCATGATTTAAATAAATTAAAATAAAATTAAAAGAGGCTAAAAACATTGTTAGATAGAATTAAAATTCAATTCAAAAACTATATTTTTTAAAAAATTGGTTTTAACAAAATCGCACCAAATCAAAATGCAAAATAACTATTTGTTAATCAAGCATTCATTGAACATGAATAAGCACTCTAATGGCATGAAAGGTGCTCTGATACCATTGTTGGGTGAGGGCTGGTCATCCATCAAATACATACAAAAATGCAGCAAAAAATAGAAATGACTAAAGTTATGCCTCATCCTCATAGGATCTATTCCACGCATAATTGAGTACAAAAATAAATTAATAAATCAAATCAGATCATATTACCTAAATAACAAAGGTTGATGAATCCTTTGTTAAACCACCAAAACAGCCTTCAAAAGCTCAACCACCTTAGCCCAGTTGTTGCAAACCAAAGCTGTCCAAGAAATCCTTGTGCAGCCTCTAACAGTAATCCACACTAATGAATTAGAAAATCTTTTAACTCTGCAAAGATGAGTTTCATAAACTCTAATTCCCACACAAAACCTTATGACGGAACACTCTAAAAAACTAAGTGAAATAAAAATTGTTTTTCTCTTCACACGGGAAGGCTAAGTGAGGGAGTTTTTCAAATGTGTCATCACCAATGTGGGAGGCTATAACAAGGTATTTATACCTTGGATTGATTTTAAAACCCTAATTAGGTCAATTACATAACTTTTATATAATTGCCAATTAATCCAACAACCTAATTAAACAATTCAATTAAGTCCTTAAGAAGCTTATAAGTTCTTATTCAATTAAGTCTAACTTAATTAAACAATTTAATTAAGTCCTTGAGAAGCTTAATGTCACGACCCAAATTTTTGGGCCATGACAGGTGCATGGACCCAATGAGCATAGCTCACTAAGTCCAAGCAAGCCTATTTATGTAACCTGTTCATCATTCTATCGAATATTCCTAAAGTCACATTTCATGATCTCAACTATAAGTACTTGACTGATATGCTACAATGATCAAATACTCGCATATATATATTACCCCAAAATGGTGCTAACCATTGCCAACTCATAGTGGCATTACCATTCAAAGTATATATATATTGTCTAAGACAAGTATCTTAAAAATTTACATTTCGTTTATCTATATACAGCATAAAGACACTCGACTTCCAGCGGAGCGACCTTGGCGAAGGTACAGCTATTGAATGCCAAGATACCTACCAAAGAGACGAGTCACGTGGACACCTCGACCTAGGTTCCAACTGCCTCCTGATCTGAAAACATGAAGTTGAAAACCATGAGTATAAACTGAGTGAGTGAACATAAGAAGGGAACAAGCAATTGATAAGGAAAATTTGAAAATCATGATGCACTTGTTTTGAAAACAATGCAATTTAGTTTAATTTCTTTCCTAAACCCCTTGTTTCTAACATTGGTTAGTAAACTCTTAGTGTTTCAAAGACCCATACTCAATCATGAAGATAAAGGAGTGAAGAAAAATTATATCAGAACCCGAGCAAGGTAGCAACGTGACAGCACATTTCTCGCTGCAGCAAAAGGCATTCTCGGTTTGCATATGTTTTGGTTTTTCAAGCATATCTCTCACTACAAAAGTCCAATTGATATGCTTATTAGGTCATTAGAAAGCTAAGAGGAGAACTACGACTTTAATGTTTACTACTTTGCCCAGTTCTGATTGGAAAGTGCTAAAAATCACTGTCAAAGTGACAGCACTGCACCACCACCCTAGAGTTTCTGGCTGCAGCGAGAATCCATTTTCGTTGCAACCAAATTCCTTGCTGCAATAAACATCAATTTGAAAATACTTAGCAACTTTCAATGTTCAACATGCTTGATTCCACATACATTACAATCACGTACTATATTCATAAACCTTCTATTACGCATGTATATATATATATATATATAAACACGGCTACCACCACCTCACTCAACCAACGTGCACTCCCCACACGCACATCATAGTCGGCATGTGCACTTCCCACTCCGCACATGCACGATTGTAATTGTCATAACATTGTCATTCAACCAGTATGTGCACTGCCCACTCCGTACATGAACAATTGTAATTGTCCTAACATTGTCATTCAACCGGCGTGTGCACTGCCCACTCCACACATGCACGGTTACATTAATTATACAAAATTACTCAACAATACATACCATATATCTTTATATACATATCAGCGTCATATGGAGGTACATAGATTCATCACAATAATGTTCCATATCACAAAAACATTTCACTAAAGGCTTGTTCCCATGCATTTTGAAGAAAAGATAATTTAAATAGTTCAAGTGATTCGCTCAAACGTATGTTCCTCTACCCAAAACATTTTAGTGCAGGTTCACTCACCGTTACTTGTTGAATCTTTACTCAACTCTAACCTCCACTAATGGTCCAAATGGAACTGTGGGGCCTCATTGGGACCTATCATCACAACAACATCACAACCAACCCAATTTGCATAATTGTAGCTCTAAAAGCTATCCACTAAATCATGTTCTGCTGGTTATTTTTAACTAGCTTCCATCTACCATTAAGTGACTTTATATTTTTATTATTCTAGTCACACTACAATGAATAACCCACCTCAACTACAAAACACTCACCGATCTAGCCACTAGCCATTCTCAACAACTTAAAAAAAAATCAACTCAATTTCACTACTCACTTTGGTAGCTTTGTAATTAAATTTCTTTCCCAAAAGCTTTCAAACTATCATGAAAATCTCACTTTCTCTCTCTAGAATGTTCAACTAGTGAGAGAGTGTAATAAGGAAAGGTTTTTGAGGGTTTTATGGTGAAAAAGTAAAAGAGCACAAAGAACTTTGTGAAAGGGTGCACAAAAACATGAAAATCGAGGTTAACTCGAGGAAATATATGGAAGTTTCAAAGCAAGCTTCCATGGGGGGTGCAAAAATGTGGGAAAGGAAGAAGAAGAAGAAGAAGTGCTGGAAATTTGAAGAACCTCTTAGAAACTTAGATATTAATGCTTTATGTTTATCAATTTTCTCATGAAATTACCAAAATGCCCTTAACAAGGTCATTTTGTCTTTCCATTGCGTTTATACAATATTTTTACTTCTTTGACACTGAGACAAGGTCCATAAGGGTCTAGAAATGCTCGGGTTCATGAAAAATTAAAAATTTCAACTCGCGATGCAAAATGACTGTTTTACCCATATTATGAAAATTATCGTTATTTCTATCTTTTTCATTATCTTACCCTCATTCATTCATTCCTTAGGCCTACTTGGACCTTAATAACATTAGAAAACTACTTTCAGGGGCTCACAGGAGAAATGACAAAATTACCCTTGGTCTGTGTTATCGCGTCTACTTCTAGTTACGGGTCTCTAGAGGTCAAGGTCTCACACTTAAAGTTTCTAATTTGATTAAGTCCAACTTAATCACATCATCAGTTTTATTTTCAATATTCATTTTAAGTGTGTGACCATTAGGCTTCTAACTTGTTCGCAATAAACTTAAGATATAATCCTTAAGTTAACCTTAGGATTAGATAAATTTAAACTACTTTAAATTTATCATTAATCAAATTAACTATCTAAAGTTGAAGACCAAGATGGTTTGACTCAACCTTTCAGTAATCAGCCTCTCAGTGTAACTCATTCCCTTATCATATATCCTAGAAATGATAAGAGTATGGCACAGTGTCTACTCTTATTGATCTTCATGTTCATTCTTGAAGTTAGATCATTAGCCTTATATAGACTTATGAAATTTTTTTCATAATCTCCAAATCGCCTTGGCCAAAGACTTCAATAAGCTAATATAAACCAAAAACTGCTAGGATATGTCCCTTGAATCACTTGGTACGTTTTTTAGGTGCCTCTGTGACACTACATGAACAACAGTAAGAAGAAAGGGAAAGATTTCCATAATACTGAAGAGGGATCAATGGAATCCACTGCTCGGAGCCGTTATGTGCAAGAGTGTGAAAGCCCAGAAAGCAAAGTGACCCGAATTTTTATTGGATGGGTCCCCCCAAGAAGTGAAATAGTATTTCAGAGCTGGAGAAGACTTGAAAGGATGGCTCGTACTTCAATCAATTTTAAGGTAAAGGACAAGGAGAAAGTGGAAAAAGTAACTGTCGAAAACTATCGTCCAAGGAAAGTATCTACTATTCGAGAATTTCCTCCTGGTTGTGGGAGAGGAGTTGCACCCATTGGTAAGGAAGATTATGTGAATGAACAGCAAGGTGAGAATGATATGGATGAGGAGGATCCTCAAGAGGCCGAGGATGATATGGGATATGATCCATCGACGAGTACGAGCTCAGACAATGATAGTTTTTAGTGAAGTTAAATGGTTTATTTGGAATTAGTATGATTATGAGACTATGTTAATGTAGTTGGATTGAATTATGGTTGTAATTTGTGTGTTTGGAGGATTTGAGACGTCGTTGATTTTTATGTGGTTTGAACAAGTTAAGTAGTAGTTAATGTCACAACCCGGAACTCCCCATCGAGCCCGTGACAACCGCTGCGAGGCCTCGACAGACATTCTTCACCCCAAATATCGATCGAAACCCCGCAAGGCTCTCGTATCAGCTTTCGCACTTCCCCGGTGAGCAATAGTTTTCAAATATCAAAATTCAAGGGATTACAAATCATTTTCAAATCAGAACATAACATTTTGTTTTCTAGCTCACAGGGGCATTTTCGTCATTTCATTTTTTTTTTGAAAATCTCAAAAATTGTTAAAAATGTAGTAGGTAAGCAAAAAATATATATATATTTAATGATTTAAAAACAAATTAAGTATCTAAAACGTTCATTTGAAGTGAAAATTTGACCAATTGAATATAATAAAAATATTCAATAAAATAAACTATTTTCTTGTAAAATAATTTTCATAAAACTATCGATACATAATTCTTATAGCCTAAAAGTTAATTATATTCATATATACTATAAAGCAAATAACCAAAGCATAAAATTTCTTTTACAGTGACACGTGAGCCCACCTCTAACCAAAATGCATCGGAAGCTGAAAACCTACAGCTTTTACCGATTCAAGTCCAAATGAAAGTCCTTGTCAAAGTCAGCTAACTATGGAATTCCTCGAGCCTGAAATGTGAGGAAATGAGGGTGGTGAGATTACAAAATCCCGGTGAGTAAACAGATACCATCTAAACTATCTAAAGTCAAGTAAATTTAGACAATTAAATAAATCATCATACTGTAATTTCATTACCTTTCAACTCATTTCAACCAAATAAAATCAATCCATAAAAATCGAGTAATCAACTTGGCTTATGAATTTCTTAAAACTTTGGCTCATGCCAAAACTCATACTCGGTGATACCTTGCGCAGGGCATCCAACCGAGTCCGCCAAGGCTGTTAAAATTTTTGTATACACTTAAAATATATTTTTAGTTTGAGAAAAATACAGTCGTTCCTTGGTGTTGGCTGAGTTCCCCTTCACGTGGTGGTTTGGCGTGAAGTGAACCCTAAGCTTTACCCCAGGAGATACCCTACACGCCTCTCTGTTCGAGGTAAGAATATAATGGAGTTTACCGTGCCCCTCTAATAGGTTGGTCCACGGAACCCCCTCTGTAGTGAATAATTAATATATAATCCACCAATCAATAAAATTCATTCTAACATAACTTGGTAATTTATCGCAACCTAGCCTCTCAAGACTGAATACACAATATAAATAATTCTAACACCAAAATTAGTTTAGCCATTCATGCTCATTTATTGTCATAAGCCATTCAATTCAAAACCATAAATTTGCAACACAAGCAGGCAGTCTCCAATTACTCTATTTTCAAAACCAGTATTCAATTTTTCAGAAAATTTATAAAATCATTTTATAAAATCACAATTTCTCTTTAAACATAGCAATTTACCATTTAAACCCATTTCTATAAAATCACACAATTGTATAAAACTACTCTAGATAATTAAGACGATAATAAGTTCACTCACAGTTCTAAGACTCGACATACTCCTAATCCCAATCTCCGAGCACAATTTCTGTACTTTTACCAGTGTACTTTACTCACCACCTATCCACAATGTACAATACATAATTCATCACATCAATGCTTGATCATTATAAAATCAATTCAGGCTCGGTATATATACATGATATGATATACAACTTATCAGACTACCGTTTAAATGCGGTGCTGACCTAATTCGGCCTATTATCTCCAATTTAACTCCAAATCAATTCTTCTCACTTTCTACACTCCAATTATACCTAAATTACCTTAATAACTGTGAATGAGATTCAATTTATCAGTCTCGATAGCAAATTACGAAAATACCCCTAGTGGGTAAAAATTCATATTTTTGCTCCGAAAATTCCCATTATTTTTCTAGGCTCATAATTCATCATTTCTTAACCAAATTCTCCTAGAATGAAAATCAAATTCATCCTCACTCAACACATGATAAATTCGGCCATTAATGGTTGTGGGAGAAAATAAATTCTTTTCTTGTTGTTTTGTTTCTAAATATGCTAAACTAACTTAAAACACTAACATAACTTAAAATCAAATTAATCTAACAATTTTCTGTCTCCTAACCCATTTTTCAGAATTGAATTCATCATAATAATTCAATATTCAACCATGAAAATCAAGAACAAAAGCATGGGTAAGCTAGGTATCAAGGAGAACTAAAGAAATTCTAACTTACCTAGCTTGTTTCCTTGATTTCTTCACTTTTTCTTTGAATTTTCACCTAGGTTTTCTTGTTTTTCCCTTTGTTCTTCCTCTCTTTCTCTCTCTTCCTTGCTTGGCCGGCCATATCAAAAAAATGGGCTGATTTTATGCCTTTTTATAAAGAAACAATAAAATAATAAAGATATGACACATGGCATTTTCTTATTGGTCCATTTTTAAAATTTTAAAATTTTGATCCTTTTTATCTCCACCACACAATTAGTCAATGGTCAAAATGAGGATAAAGGAAGACCATGTGCTGGAAAAATGTCCTGGTGGTGGAAAATTACAATTTTGCCCTTGGGGTGGAAAAATTACCATTTTACCCTTTTACTCCAAATTATACCGAAATTAAAATTTTTCTCTTCTAAACCTCAAATCCTACTCCAATAAGTCAAATGGGGCCAAAAAAAATCTTTTCTAAAATTTCTATTTTTTCCCCAGGTGGCAAATGACCATTTTGCCCCTAGATAGCGAAAATTTTGGTTTGACTCCAAATTGATCCTCGAACTCCGAATCACCATATTAAACCATTCTGGGACTTTAAAATCCTTAATTTCATCGTGAATTCTCTATTTGATCTAGTTCGAGGCTTAAATCAACTTTATTGTACCTCTAGGTACAATACCGACTTTTGTAAATTTTTCGGGACTTTCCTAGCATGCAAACATGCTATCCATCACATGTATGTCATCACAAATATTTTTCTAGAGTCGGGCTTGTCATCTTCTCCCCCACTTGGATCAACCATATGATCCTTCTTCATGACTGATTTCGACATCAGGCTAAATATTAATATTTTAATATTATTTCATTAATAAAATATTATTTTATTCTAAAAATTTTATCTTGTCTCCTTGGTACCCAAAATACCTTATTATGCCTCACTTGACTTTCGAATCGCCTTTTATCTCACAAATTCTCCTCCGATAAATTTATTATTATTTTATTATTATTTTCTCACTTGCGGAATATTTTATCCTAAACTACTCCTTTCGTCTTTTATCACTTTTAAACATTTTAATTGACCTCAATTTGCATTCGATCAACTTTATTTATCACCATATCAAAGTATGGGGTATTTCAATCTCCCCCACTTAAATAGAATTCGTCCTCGAATTCCCGTCGATGTTGCGTTATTAATCTCCTTGTATGATCCTACTCCTTGTTCCTTCTATGGGGACATTCAATTTATTTACCTCATTCACCTTCAGTTCAATTAAATGCTTTATTTATGGCAATTATCATCCTTTGGAACCGGATCAGTAATACTTTTCACAACCATGATCTCTTATATCGAGACACTAAGCATGCCTTTATCACCATTATTAAATTTGAACCATAACTTCATCTCAATTATACCGATTTCGATCACATATCATACTTACTTATGTATACCTATTCATCATTTTATTAATTTGCTCCATACCAAATTTCTCAACCTTAATTCATTCATCTTATACTGGTCCATACCCTTCCTTTAATAGAGTTCCATTAAGAACTTAAATAATCCAAGGTTTACCTGCAAAGTCATTTATAACTTTAATCGTTCATTACATGTCCGTTAACACTTTAGCTCACTGACTTCTCTGGACACTATTTCAAAATCTCCCAATTACTGAGAACCATTCTTCACTTTAGTTAGTAAAATTATCAATTTCATATATACATATATACATGCATTTTCAAATGTCAACCTCTCTCTTTATGTATAGGAATCCATGTGTTCACATGCCTTGGTCTACATTCCCCCTTTATTCATCCGTATCCCAATCCTAGTTTCAATATAATAATTCTTATAATGCATGTCAACCTTCTTATTATACTTACGTATAACTTCATATCAGTCATATCATTTCCAACCATATGTTTGAGTTTCCTTGTACTATATATCATTGCATCACAATGTCATCTCCATTGAATTATAATCTATTATGCGTGTATGCTTTATAATCCTATTGATGCCTCAAAGATTTATCTTAACTTGATCATTGCATCTCATGCAATACCACAATTCTTAAGAGTCATCCTTTTTCCTTGATTATCCTTCATACCTCTACATTACCTTGTATCTTTCTTGCATTACGATATTGATTTGTCACTTAAGACTCAAACTCATTTGAATCATGTATACCTCAAGCATTTTCGAATTCCAATTTTCGTAATATATATTAGGAAAGTTTCATTATCTGACTTCATTTTCAAGGTCAACTTCTATCATCCTTTGTTCCACTTCTTCATATGAACATAACATCATTCTTCCTTAACCAATTTATAAATTGTACTTGAAATTGTAAAACTTAAAACTAGATTCTTCTCAAGTATTTTTCAATATTAATAATAATATTACTCTCAGCTTACAGCTTCCTTTTTATAATCACATAACTTAGTGCTTGCTTTAACGAGATCCAGAGCAAAACTTCTCTTGAGTATTTCCTTGGGAATATCTATCTTAAACTTATGTCTCACAGCCTGTGATCCCTTAACTTGTGATTTAGCCGTTAGGCTTCTCAGCAAGTTTTAAAAATTTTACGTTTCATACTTGTTGTGTATGATTAGAATCTCTTCTCAAAGATGTTTATGTATTCCTAAAACACTTAATCTTAAAGGTATATAAATACGTACTCATCCATTCAATCCCTAACTCATCTTCATAGATTTCTAGGGTGTCACACAATTAGCTTAATGTTGTTACTAACTCTTGTCATTTTACTATATCAAAACAGATATTACAAATTCTCGTAATGATATTCTATATAAATTGATTTTCTATACCAGTCTCGTAATTCTTCCTTCACACTTTCATTATTTGGTATCTCATCTCAATATAGTCATTTCAAGAATCTTTCAATTTTTCTTTTAATTATATGCCTATATACAAGGCAATAAAGAAGTTTTTCAATTCATTTGGGTAAACATTCTCCAGAATATTTAAAACTCCCAGATAACAAAACACAATGACCAATAACCAAAATTCAATTTGTAAGCTCATTATCGTGTCACTCCCATCTTACTTGTTCATCATAGGTGTGAGGTATTCGGAGCATTATAGCGTTGAACAGTCAATGCTAAAGTACATAGGCGTGAGGTATTCGAAGCATTACAGCGTTGAACAGTCAATGCTAAAGTACTGTAGCTATTAGAAATTTTCTCATCAAAGCTATTTGTCTGCATTCAAAGTCGCCACATTAATCATTCTCAACCAATGGTTTCCCTTCTAGATATATATCATGAGTTCCATAAGTATAGGTACCTTCTATTTTCTTGTCATACACACTAAGCCAGATTAATACTTTCATCTCATGTCATCTTTTGACTTTTATCAACCTTAATAAAATTCCACCTCAAAACATCCTTTCCATACAGTGTAATAAATTTATGATACATATACCACTCCACACATAAGTTGCTTACTATCTACAACTTTCCTCAAATTTATTGTCATCCTTATCCAACTATCTTCTTTGTCTTATACTCCAATAATCTTATTGACTTTCGGTATAATTAACTACGAAAACAGCCCAGCTTCCTCCTCACTTTATTCTCGCAATCCTTACTGAATCAAAATTTTATATTCCCCCTATTCCATAATTTAACTTCATTAGGTTATATTTGTGCCCAACTATTGCCTCATAGTGTCATAACATCACTGAATAATCCCCTTCATGGTTAAATTACAATCATTAACTTAATCACATTATCCATTCCGAATGTCCTTTATAACCTTGTTGCTTCCTTCTATAACCTTCCTCAATAGTTATATTACCAATTTATCCCTATCATACTAAAGATTCCTATATACCTTCATCACTTAAACAGCCATTTTATAATACATTCTAGTCATATACTTTTAAAAGCCAAACTATTTTTACTTTTTTGTACAGATAATTATTATCTCTTTTACACAACATCTACTTAGAGTTAAGGTACTGTAAAATCCTACGAAAATATTACATGTCCTTGGGATCATCATCTTAATCTGATCTTATCGGAAGATTCTACTCCGAGTCCTCCTGAAAATCCTCTTCCGGGTTTTCCTCCTCTTGAGATTTTTTTCTTTGCTTTTCAATCCAAGCTTGTTGTCTTCTCCTAATTTTCTCGGCACTCACCGGTGCAGCATTTCTTCCACATCCAAGAGGAAAATGGCGTACAACGTTCACCCCCTTCCTAAAACGAATATCTCCCCTTGCAATTGCCTTTCTCATATGTTCTCTATGGTACTCTTCGGATTGTTTCAAAAGGAAATCTATTTCAGTTGTCAAAATATTGGAGCTACTCTCACTTTCAAAATTCTGGCTACTCTCAAAGCTTTCCTTATTATGAACCCATTCTGCTAAGTTCAGAGGAATTCTATTATTAGGAATTCGGGATGGACCACCTTCCGAATCACCTGTATCAGGGTGCCATTTTCTTCTAACCGTAGAATCTAGAGATCCCTCGCTAGCACTATGAAAGGTATCGGGACTACCACCTATTCTAGACATGGTGTGTATATCACCAGTGCACCTCAAAACCTATATGTAATCAAATAGTAATTGTTTAATTATTTATGCATCTCAAAAATAGGTAGATTTCTATATGTAGATGCATACATTCTATTCAATCTAACCTAACTTAACTTATCTTAATTGAACTGGACTTGGGGCCACGCAATGTCAGTGTGGATTTCTTAAAACAACCTTAAAATCAAAAACTTTAAAATCCAAAGCTTTAAAACCAAAATCTGTGATCTTTAAACCATGCTTTGATACCAATCTAAATTGTCACGACCCGAAACTCCCCATCGAGCCTGTGACAACCGTCGCGAGGCCTCGACAAACATTCTTCACCCCGAATGCCGATTGAAACCCCGCAAGGCTCTCGTATCAGCTTTCGCACTTCCCCGGTGAGCAATAGTTATCAAATATCAAAATTCAAGGGATTACAAATCATTTCCAAATCAGAACATAACATTTTGTTTTCTAGCTCACAAGGGCATTTTCGTCATTTCATTTTTTTTTTTGAAAATCTCAAAACTTGCTAAAAATGTAGTAGGTAAGCAGAAAATATATATTTAATGATTTAAAAACAAATTAAGTATCTAAAACGTTCATTTGAAGTGAAATTTTGACCAATTGAATATAATAAAAATATTTAATAAAATAAACTATTTTCTTGTAAAATAATTTTTATAAAACTATCGGTACATAATTCTTATAGCGTAAAAGTTAATTATATTCATATATACTATAAAGCAAATAACCAAAGCATAAAATTTCTTTTACAGTGACACGTGGGCCCACCTCTAACCAAAATGCATCGGAAGCTGGAAACCTACAGCATTTACCGATTCGAGTCCAAATGAAAGTCCTTGTCAAAGTCAGCTAACTATGGAATTCCTCGAGCCTGAAATGTGAGGAAATGAGGGTGGTGAGATTATAAAATCCCAGTGAGTAAACAGATACCATCTAAACTATCTAAAGTCGAGTAAATGGAGACAATTAAAATAAATCATCATACTGTAATTTCATTACCTTTCAACTCATTTCAACCAAATAAAATCAATCCATAAAAATCGAGTAATCAACTTGGCTTATGAATTTCTTAAAACTTTGGCTCGTGCCAAAACTCATACTCGGTGATACCTTGCGTAGGGCATCCAACCGAGTCCGCCAAGGCTGTTAAAATTTTTGTATACACTTAAAATATATTTTTAGTTTGAGAAAAATACAGTCGTTCCTTGGCGTTGGCTGAGTTCCCCTTCACGTGGTGGTTTGGCGTGAAAAGAACCCTAAGCTTTACCCCAGGAGATACCCTACGCGCCTCTCCGTTCGAGGTAAGATTATAATGGAGTTTACCGTGCCCCTCTAATAGGCTGGTCCACGGAACCCCCTCTGCAGTGAATAATTAATATATAATCCACCAATCAATAAAATTCATTCTAGCATGACATGGCAATTTATCGCAACCTAGCCTCTCAAGACTGAATACACAATATAAATAATTCTAACACCAAAATTAGTTTAGCCATTCATGCTCATTTATTGTCATAAGCCATTCAATTCAAAACCATAAATTTGCAACACAAGCAAGCAGTCTCCAATTACTCTATTTTCAAAACCAGTATTCAATTTTTCAGAAAATTTATAAAATCATTTTATAAAATCACAATTTCTCTTAAAACATAGCAATTTACCATTTAAACCCATTTTCTATAAAATCACACAATTGTATAAAACTACTCTAGATAATTAAGACGATAATAAGTTCACTTATAGTTCTAGGAGTCGATATACTCCTAATCCCAGTCTCCAAGCACAATTTCTGTACTTTGACCAGTGTACTTTGCTTACCACCTATCCACAATGTACAATACATAATTCATCACATCAATGCTTGATCATTATAAAATCAATTCAGGCTCGGTATATATACATGATATGATATACAACTTATCAGACTACCATTTAAATGCGGTGCTGACCTAATTCGGCCTATTATCTCCAATTTAACTCCAAATCAATTCTTCTCACTCTCTACACTCCAATTATACCTAAACTACCTTAATGACTGTGAATGAGATTCAATTTATCAGTCTCGATAGCAAATTATGAAAATACCCTTAGTGGGTAAAAATTCATATTTTTGCTCCGAAAATTCTCATTATTTTTCTAGGCTCATAATTCATCATTTCTTAACCAATTCTCCTAGAATGAAAATC
Organism: Theobroma cacao; assembly: GCF_053813885.1. Taxonomy (NCBI): domain Eukaryota; kingdom Viridiplantae; phylum Streptophyta; class Magnoliopsida; order Malvales; family Malvaceae; genus Theobroma; species Theobroma cacao. Next base: position 33,528,476 of record NC_142647.1, on the reverse strand, counting down.
AAATTCATCCTCACTCAACACATGGTAAATTCAACCATTAATGGTTGTAGGAGAAAATAATTTCTTTTCTTGTTGTTTTGTTTATAAATATGCTAAATTAACTTAAAACACTGACATAACTTAAAATCAAATTAATCTAATAATTTTCTCTCTCCTAACCCATTTTTCAAAATTGAATTCATCATAATAACTCAATATTCAACCATGAAAATCAAGAACAAAAGCATGGGTAAGCTAGGTATCAAGGAGAACTAAAGAAATTCTAACTTACCTAACTTGTTTCCTTGATTTCTTCACTTTTTCTTTGAACTAAAAAATTACCATTTTACCCTTTCACTCTAAATTATACCGAAATTAAAATTTTTCTCTTCTAAACCTCAAATCCTACTCCAATAAGTCAAATGGGGCTAAAAAAATCTTTTCTAAAATTTTCATTTTTCTCCAGGCGACAAATGACGATTTTGCCCCTAGATAGCGAAAATTTCGGTTTGACTCCAAATTGATCCTCGAACTCCGAATCACCATATTAAACCATTCTAGGACTTTAAAATTCTTAATTTTATCTCAAATTTTTTATTTGATCTAGTTCGAGGCTTAAATCAACTTTATTGTACCTCTAGATACAATACCGACTTTTGTAAATTTTTTGGGACTTTCCTAGCATGCAAACATGCTATCCATCACATGTATGTCATGACAAATATTTTTATAGAGTCGGGCTTGTCATCTTCTCCCCCACTTGGATCAACCATATGATCCTTCTTCATGACTGATTTCGACATCAAGCTAAATATTAATATTTTAATATTATTTTATTAATAAAATATTATTTTATTCTAAAAATTTTATCTTGTCTCCTTGGTACCCAAAATACCTTATTATACCTCACTTGACTTACGAATTGCCTTTTATCTCACAATTTCTCCTCTGATGAATTTATTATTCTTTTATTGTTATTTTCTCACTTGCGAAATATTTTATCCTAAACTATTCCTTTCGTCTTTTATCACTTTTAAACATTTTAATTGACCTCAATTTGCATTCGATCAACTTTATTTATCACCATATCAAAGTATGGGGTATTTCAGTTAATCTAATGATTTGTTGAATGTTTGAAATTATCATGCATTGTTGATTGGGATTACCATTAGTAGAAGCATATGAATCTCTTAATTATTTCTTATGGAGAATGATAAATGGTTAGAATGGAGGCACATGGTGCCATGACATCATAGAATGATAATTGACACAAATATAGATCATTGGAGGTAAATGATGGAACCTGTGAAAGATGAATTTTTGAATTAATAATAATGTGAGCATGAGGTGTTGACCAAGATGGACTATTTTCATGGCAATTTTAACTTGAAAGTTAGTAAACTAATTGAGTTGCAAGACAAGAAAGGCAATTAGTTGTGAATATTAAGGAATTGTGGGATAACATGAGTTTAAAAGTAATGACTTGGTGTAGTGCATATGATAAGTAAAAGAGAAGATACACATGGTTATAAAAATTGTGGTATAGGTTTAGAGGAAAGCCAAATGGTTTAGCATGATCCATGTAGTAACTTTAAAAGTGGAAGAACCTTTTGTGGAAGAAATTTCTAGCAGCCACAACACCGCAGCGCTAACTCTTCAATGCTGCAGCATTGAAACCGCCTCATTTCCAGCAGCTGCAATGCCACAGCTCTGGCTATCCATCGCCGCAGTGCTAGGAACACCCCATGTTTAGGATGCATGAGCATTGTTATTTGGAGTTTTAAGTGTTATGGAGAATGTTATATGAATTGAAAAGTTTCTTTATTGCCTTATACATTGGAATGTAAGTAAAAGAGAAGTTGGAAAGTTATTGAGATAAGCTACAATGCGGAGAATTAAGAGGAACATTAAGTTGACCAAAGATGAATTTTAAGAAATAAAAGAGACAAGAGATAAAGCCTAGTCAAAGGCTAAGAAAAGAATAAGTGCATGCTTTTGGGAGTGAATGTGCGTGAAGAACTAATGAACAAATAAGTAATTAAATGTCCAGAAATGCATCAAAGTTTTGAAAGGGATATACCAAACTATATGTGGCAAGAATGATGGTTAATATTACTTTGGAATATTTTATATGCATGATGAGGTAATGTGGTGTTTGGAATTTGCTAAAAAGCCTAATGGTTAAACCACGGGTTATGTGGTCGCATGTTGTGAGACATAAACTAAGGTGGGTAATTACAAGAAAATACTCAAGAGGAATCCTGTTATGAATTTTATGAAAACAAGCATTAAGTTGTGTAGATGCTAAAAAGGAAATAATGACATATTAATATAAAGAAATCGTACAGAAGATGATTGAAGAAAACCATGATAATGAAGTCGGTTAATGAAAACCTCCCAATGTATTATGCTCGAAATTCGAAAATGCATGAGGTGCACCTGACTCAAATGAGCCTAAGTCCTGAGTGACTAATCAATATCGAAATGCAGTAAGGATATAATATATATATATATATATATATATATGTTGGAGGTATGAAAGATAATTGAGAAATGAAGATGACTTTTAGAAATTGTGGTATTGCGTAAGATGCATATGATTGGAAATGATAAGAAAAAAGTTTAAGCATGTAAATTACATGAAGTTATGCATAGGCACAATGTGAATTCATATGGATTACATAAGAGATAACTTAGGGTAGGATGTAAGTAAAAAGGTAACTTAAACATTCAAAGGGTGATCTAAAATTGATTATACTCTAATGTTTGTGGATTAAACTTGACTCATGGGAATAAAGTGAAAAAGTAAATTAAAAATGCCGAAATTGAGAAAAGCAAAAAAGGAATCATGTGTTATAAGGATATGATATTGAATTTTAGCTTTGGATTGGAATGAATAAAAGGAATTTAATCTGAACACAGTTAACAAGGATTCTATACATAGTGATGAATGTCGATGATTAAATATATGTATATATATGTATGTGGAGATGATTATATGAGCAACTAAAGTGAACAATTATTCTTAGTGATTTGAGATTTGTAACTCAATATATTTGATGAGTTGTATAGATGATACAATGATAAGAGACCTTATCAGAAATTAAGCTATGTGATATAAGGAAATTTTGAAGTAATAGTAAAATAAAGAATATCAAGAAATGGAATCTATAGGGTGGTTAAGCCATACAAGATGGATTGATATGATTGAGATGTAAGAATTAATGAAGTTCTATGTCATAGTTATATTAGACTCTCCAAAAGGCAATAGTGAAATGGATGGAGAACAAATGGTGATAGTGCTATAATGTGGGTATTTAGAGGAATTGATCGAGAAAGATAAAATTTAATTTTGTTAATGATGATCAAAATGTTTTAAGTCATAATAATGATATCATATTTTGAAATGTGAATCTCATTGGTTTAAGAATGATGTAGAAATGTGAACCTTTGAATGTGTAATTTATGGAGAAATTAAAAAGATTTGAATCGCCTAGAAGCAAGGTAAACATGAAGTATGTGGGAATAATTGAAGGCTTAACCTCCCCTAATGTTGAAAATATGTACAAGAATGAATATGGCATGTTTATGATGCTATAAGTTATGCAATAGTGTATGGGGATAAGATGGATGAATGTCAAGAAACTTGACAAGAAACGAAGTAATGAGATGGTGATTAGGTATACATAAATAAGCATGATGTGTGATCAAAATCGATATGATTGAGATTGAGTTATATTTAAAGTTAATAATGGAGCTAAAGGCATACTTGGGATCCTAATGATCAAAGAGAACGGTTGTGAAGGGTACCGTTGTTTTGATCCAAAAATGATAATAGACATAAGCAAAGTGTTCTAGTCGAATTGAAAGTAAATGAGGGGGATAAATTAAAATCCCTATGAAAGAGGGAATGAAATAAGATCATGGAGTGAGATTAATAGCCTGACACTAACGTGAATTCGAGGACGAATTCTATTTAAGTGGGGGAGATTTTAATACCTCGTACCTTCGTATAGAAGCCAATAAGACCTTATCGATAAGATGAAAGGTCAATTGACGTAAATTTAAGTGCCAAAGAATGGTGATGGGTGAAAGGAATATTTTGAAATAAAATATTTCACACATGAGAAAGTAATAATTAAATAATAATATTTTTATTGAGGATAAACTAGTGAGTTAAAAGGCAATTTAGAAGTGAACCAAGGCCAAGTGAGACACTTTGGAATCCAAGGAGACAAATGGAGAATTTTGGAATAAAATAATATTTTATTAATAAAATAATATTAAAATATTAATATTTTATCTGTTATCGAAATTAGTCATGAAAGAGGATTACACAGCTAATCTAAGTGGGGGAGAAGAAATAAGAAAGAATTTCAAAGAAAAACAACATAAGTGGGGCCCGTGTGCCTTTATTTAATAAAGTAAAAGCGGATAAGTATATATTTAAATATTATGGTGACACCTTGGTGAAGTGTAAATTTGATATTTTATTTGTACAAGTGTAAAGGAAGAAAGATAGAAGGAAATTGGAATTTAAAAGAAATTATTGAAGGACCAAATTGTAAAGGATGAAAAGTATGGATGGGTCGAATGGTAAATAAGGAAAAGTTGAGGACTTATGTGAAATTATAATATTTGAAGCTACATGGAAATTGACTAACCAAAGGAAAGTTAGATTATGTGGGATAATGAGATGTGCATGTAAATTCACTATTACATGCAAATGATAGCATGTAAAAAGGAGAAAGTTAGTGGGGAACATGTGAGACCCCCACCATGTGAAGTAAAAACAATGATAGACCTAAATCTATTTGTGTAAAGCCCGACCTTATAAAATACTATTCATGACATACATGTGATGATAGCATGATTGCATGCTAGGAGAGTCCCGAAAAATTTACAAAAGTCGGTATTGTACCTAGAGGTACAACAAAGTTTATTTAATCCTCGAACTAGATCAAATAGGAATTTTAAGGTGAGATTAAGAGTTTCACAGTTCATGGATGACTTAAAATGGTAATTTGGAGTTTGAGGATCAATTTGGAGTCAAATCGAAATTTTCACTAACTAGGGGCAAAATGGTCATTTGCCACCTGGGGACAAAATGGAAATTTTAGAAAAGATTTTTTTTGACCCCATTTGACTTATTAGAGTATAATTTGACTTATTGAAGTATGATTTGAGGTTTAGAAGTGAAAAATTTTAATTTCGGTATAATTTGGAGTATAGGGGTAAAATGGTAATTTTGCCACCTCAGGGGAAAAATTGTAATTTTCCACCACCAGGATATTTTTTCCAGCACATGGTCTTCCTTGTCTTCATCTTTGACCCTTGACTAAACATGTGGTGGAGATAAAATGTTTAAATTTTTAAAATTTTAAAAACGGGCCAATGACATGATGCCGTGTGTCATGCCTTTATTAATTTATTATTTTCCTTTTTAAAAGGCACAAAATCAGCCCATCTTCCACCCCATGGCCGGCCAAACCAGCAAGAAGAGAGAGAAAACAAAAACAAAACCCTAGAGAGAGAAAATCAAAGAAAAAGTGTGAATTTTCAAGGAAATTAAGTGAAAAAGGTGAGTTTTTTCTATTAAGCTTGAGTTTTCTTATTCCCAAGCATTTCTCTTTATTTTCCATGATTAAATTACATGTTTTCATGATGAATTAAATTCTGGAAAAATGGGTTAGGAGAGAGAAAGTTGTTGGATTTATTTGATTTTAATTTATGTTAGTGTTTTTAGTTAGTTTAGCATATTTAAAAACAAAACAACAAGAAAAGAATTTATTTTCTCCCCCAACCATTAATGGCTGAATTTACCATGTAGTGAGTGAGGATGAGTTTGATTTTATTCTAGGAGAATTGGTTAAGGAATGATGAATTATGAGCCTAGAAAAATAATGGGAATTTTCGGAGCAAAAATACGAATTTTTACCCACTAGGGGTATTTTCGTAATTTGCTGTTGGGACTGATAATTTGCACCACACTGAGGGACATTAAGTTAATTTGGGTGCAATTGAGGTATAGAAACTGAAAAGAATTAAATTGGAGTTTAAACGGACCCGTTAGGAATTTAATCGGGTGATAAGACGAATTAGGCCAATACCAGGTTTAGATAGTTACCAGTGCATTTTTGCATTCCATATCATGCATTGGTAGTCTAAATTAGTTTAATTTTGATTTAGTACCAACTTGGTGAAACTCTCGATTTTGTACTGTGTCAAGGTGGTGAGTCCTCCGATAAAGGCAAGGAAATTGCATCCGAGGACCAGTAGACAGAGTGCTTCGAAAGTCTGCATTCTAGACATTGTGAGTAAACTTACTGTCATTTTAATTATCTAGGGTGGTTTTTAGATGCTTTCATGAATTCTATGGAAAAAGGAATTTAAAAAGATAAATTTTCATGTTTTATGAATAAATGAGTTTCAATGAAATTAAATTATAAATTGTTTTGAAATTAATAGTGATTTTGAAAAATAGAGTACACGGAGACTGTTAATTGTGGCAATTTGATTGTTTAAATTAACTGGCTTATGATAAATCGAGCATGATTGGCTAGTTGGCAATTGTATTGAAATGCGAATTGTTTGGTTACCTTGAAAAACTACGAATTACAAAATTGCCATATCATGTTATTGAGTTTTATTATATGGTGGATTATATATTAATTAATCACTGCAGTAGGGGGTTTCTGTGGACCAGCCTTTTAGAGGGGCACGGTAAACCCCATTATATTCTTACCTCGAACGGAGAGGCGCGTAGGGTATCTCCTGGGGTAAAGTTTAGGGTTCACTTCACGCTAAACCACCACGTGAGGGGGAACTCAGCCAACGCCAAGGAACGGCTATGTTTTCAAAACAAAAAACATGATTTATGTGAAATGTGAATTTTAATAGCCTTGGCGGTCTCGGTAGGATGCCTCGGCCAAGGTGTCCCCGAGAATGGATTTATGGCACAAGCCTAGATTTTTATGAGATTCATAAGCCTCTTTACGTGTTTTGAACAAAATGTGTTCTAATGCTATAACCCAGTTTATGATGATTTACTTTATTGTCTCCATGTACTCAACTCTAGATGTTTAGGATGATGTTTGTTTACTCATTGAGATTTTATAATCTCACCACCCTCCTTTCCACCCATTTCAGGTTCAGTATAGACTGTAGATAGCTGATCTCATCGAGGACTACAGTGGGATCTGCATTTTCCAAATCGTAGGTTCACAGTCCTCTTTACTTTTGTTTATTCGGGGGCACTCTTGTTATTGTAAATTAAATTAAATATTTTGGCTTACTGTATTTAAGTATGTATAAATTTATTTAACTTTTACGTTATAAAAATTATTCACGTATAACTCTATAAATATTGTTTTATAAGAAAATAGAATATTTTACTTAATATTTCTTTTATTTTCTTATTATATTCAAATAACCATAATTTCATTTTAAATGAAGATTTTAGACTTTTAAACTCATTTTGAATATGAATTGTGTGTTTTGTACTTGTATATTACGTTTTAGCCAGTTTTAAAATTTTTGAGAAAAATGACCAAAATACACTTGTGAGACGAAAAATTAATATTTTATTTGTTTAAAGTTGGAAACAGCTTAAAATATTTTAGAACACGATATTTGACAATGGTTGCTCACAAGGGAACAGAGAAACTGATAGTAAAGCCTTGCGGGATTTTGGGTTGACATTCAGGGCAATAAGTGTCTACCGGGACACCGCGGCGGTTGTCACGGGCTCGAGGGGAGTATCGGGTCGTGACAATTCGATTGGTATCAGAGCTTTTGGTTTTCAAGATCAAAGTTTTTAGTTTTAAAGTTGTTTTAAATATTTACAATATCAGTGTGGCCCTGGATTAAGTTAAGTTAGGTTAGGTTGAATAGAATGCATGCATTTGCATATAGAGCCTAAGGTTACCTAAACTTGCTCGTATTTTTTTTATAGATTATAATGGCTCCTCGACGCGGACGCCCACCTCTCACTAGATCGGTTGGGAGGGGAAGAGGTCGTTCCCAACGTCATCAGCCAGATACAGTAGAGGAGGAATCAGCTGCATCTACCATTCGGGCAGCACCTGCTGCTGAGCAGGCCGATAGTCCTCCACATCCTTCACCTCCTCAGCCATCTACTGGTATTCCCGCCATGCCTACTGAGGCAGCACAGGCATTGGCAGCTTTCTTTGCAGCAATGGCTGGTCAAGCTCAAACTGGTCAAGTTCCACCTGTAGTGCCTCTAGCTACTCATTTAGTTCCACCACCAATACAAGATGTATCCATTTCCAAGAAGCTGAAGGAGGCTAGGCAATTGGGTTGTGTATCTTTCACTGGTGAGTTGGATGCCACTGTGGCAAAGGACTGGATTAATCAGGTGTCCGAGACTCTCTCTGATATGGGATTAGATGATGACATGAAGCTGATGGTGGCTACGAGATTATTAGAGAAGAGGGCTCGTACTTGGTGGAATTCGGTGAAGTCCCGTTCCGCTACTCCTCAGACATGGTCTGATTTTCTCAGGGAATTCGATGGTCAATATTTCACTTATTTCCATCAAAAAGAAAAGAAGAGAGAATTTCTGAGTTTGAAACAGGGAAATCTAACTCTAGAGGAGTACGAGACTCGTTTTAACGAGTTGATGTTATATGTGCCGGATCTGGTGAAATCTGAGCAGGATCAGGCCAGCTATTTCGAGGAAGGGCTCCGTAATGAGATCAGAGAGCGAATGACAGTGATTGGTAGGGAGCCACATAAGGAGGTGGTACAGATGGCTTTACGGGCTGAGAAGCTCGCAACTGAGAATAGAAGGATTCGGACTGAGTTTGCAAAAAGGAGGAATCCTGGTATGTCTTCTAGTCAGCCAGTAAAAAGAGGCAAGGACTTAGCGACTTCAGGGAGCACTACTTCTGTTTCCGTGACATCTCCTCGACCTCCATTTCCACCATCACAGCAGAGACCTTCGAGGTTTAGCAGATCTGCTATGACTGGTTCTGGGAAGAGTCTCGGAGGTTCTGACAGATGCAGAAATTGTGGGAATTATCATAGTGGGCTATGTAGAGGGCCAACAAGATGTTTCCAATGTGGACAGACGGGTCACATTAGGAGTAATTGCCCACAGTTAGGACGAGCCACTGTAGCTGCATCATCTCCACCAGCTCGCACAGATATACAGAGGAGAGATTCTTCTGGGTTACCACCGAGACAGGGAGTAGCCATACGGTCTGGTGTGGAGAGTAATACCCCGTCACATCCAACTTCGAGACCACAGACTCGTACCGCGACAAGAGTTTTTGCTGTGACAGAAGATGAGGCACGAGTCCGACCTGGAGCAGTGACAGGTACTATGTCTTTATTTGATAAAGATGCTTATGTTTTGATAGATTCTAGCTCAGATAGATCTTATGTGAGTACGACATTTGCATCAATTACTAATAGAAACCTGTCACCATTAGAGGAAGAAATTGTAGTGCATACCCCTCTAGGAGAACAGTTGATTAGAAATACTTGTTATAGAGACTGTGGGGTAAGGGTAGGTGAGGAAGAATTTAGTGGTGACTTAATTCCTCTAGAGATCTTGGATTTTGATTTAATATTAGGTATGGACTGGTTAACTGCACATCGGGCGAACGTGGATTGTTTTCGAAAAGAAGTTGTTCTTCGAAATTCGGAGGGAGCAGAGATTGTGTTTGTAGGGGAACGTCGAGTATTACCATCTTGTGTAATCTCGGCCATCAAAGCTTCAAAATTAGTGCAAAAAGGGTATCCGACTTATTTGGCATACGTGATCGATACTTCAAAGGGGGAACCTAAGTTAGAGGATGTCCCAATAGTAAGTGAGTTTTCTGATGTATTTCCTGATGATTTACCGGGAATACCTCCTAATCGAGAGCTTGAGTTCCCTATTGATTTACTTCCGGGTACCGCACCTATTTCTATTCCTCCATATAGAATGGCTCCAGCAGAGTTGAAGGAACTGAAAGCCCAGTTGCAAGATTTGGTGGATAAAGGTTTCATTCGCCCTAGCATTTCTCCTTGGGGAGCACCAGTCCTATTTGTAAAGAAGAAAGATGGCACTCTTCGATTGTGTATTGATTACCGTCAGCTGAACCGAGTGACCATCAAGAATAAATACCCTTTACCTCGGATAGATGATCTTTTTGATCAATTACGAGGTGCTATGGTATTCTCTAAGATTGATTTGAGATCTGGGTACTATCAGTTGAGGATTAAGGAGCAGGATGTACCTAAGACTGCCTTCAGGACGCGTTATGGGCATTATGAGTTTCTGGTGATGCCGTTTGGTTTGACTAATGCCCCGGCAGTTTTTATGGATCTTATGAACAGGTTGTTCCATCCATACTTGGATAAGTTTGTGATAGTATTCATCGATGACATCCTGGTTTATTCGAAGAATGATGATGAACATGCTGCCCATTTGCGCATTGTGTTGCAAACTTTGCGCGAGAGACAACTCTATGCCAAGTTCTCTAAATGTGAATTCTGGTTGAAGGAAGTGGTTTTCTTGGGACATGTGGTGTCCGGAGCTGGAATTTATGTCGATCCCAAGAAGATTGAGGCAATCTTGCAATGGGAGCAACCGAGAACGGTAACTGAGATTCGTAGTTTCCTTGGCTTAGCCGGTTATTACCGAAGATTTGTTCAGGGATTTTCTTTGATAGCAGCTCCTCTGACTCGTTTGACTCGTAAAGGAGTTAAGTATGAGTGGGATGATGTTTGTGAGAATCGATTTCAGGAGCTAAAGAACCAGTTAACCTCCGCTCCCGTTTTAACACTTCTTGTTAGTGGAAAAGAATTTGTGGTATATAGCGATGCATCTAAGTTGGGATTAGGGTGTGTGTTGATGCAGGACGAGAAAGTAATAGCTTATGCTTCCCGACAGTTGAAGAAGCACGAGACGAATTACCCTACTCATGACTTGGAGTTAGCAGCAGTAGTATTCGCATTGAAGATTTGGAGACATTATTTATATGGTGAGCGTTGTCGGATTTTTTCTGATCATAAAAGTTTGAAGTATTTGCTCACCCAGAAAGAGCTTAACTTGAGACAGAGACGATGGTTGGAGTTGATTAAGGATTATGACTTAGTGATTGATTATCATCCGGGAAAAGAAAATGTTGTAACGGATGCCTTAAGTCGTAAATCCTCATCGTCGTTAGCAACACTTCAAAGTTCTTATTTTCCGATGTTACTTGAGATGAAATCTCTAGGGATCCAGTTGAATAATGGTGAGGATGGAACCCTACTTGCTAGTTTCGTCGTGAGACCTTCATTGTTGAATCAGATAAGAGAATTGCAGAAATCTGATGATTGGTTGAAACAGGAAGTTCAAAAGCTGCAAGATGGAGAAGCTAGTGAGTTTAGACTCAGCGATGATGGTACTTTCATGCTTAGAGACCGAATTTGTGTTCCTAAGGATGATCAATTGAGACGAGCTATTTTGGAGGAAGCTCATTCTTCCGCCTACGCTTTACATCCCGGAAGCACCAAGATGTATCGGACTATTAAAGAAAGTTATTGGTGGCCGGGTATGAAACGAGACATAGCAGAGTTTGTAGCGAAATGTATCACATGCCAACAGATCAAGGCGGAGCATCAAAAACCGTCAGGTACTCTTCAACCTTTACCGATTCCTGAATGGAAGTGGGAACATGTGACTATGGACTTTGTATTGGGTTTGCCGCGGACACAAAGTGGGAAGGATGCTATTTGGGTGATTGTGGATAGATTGACTAAGTCCGCCCATTTCTTGGCTATCCATAGCACGTATTCTATTGAGAGGCTGGCAAGACTTTATATAGATGAGATTGTGAGATTACACGGAGTCCCAATTTCTATTGTGTCAGATCGAGACCCTCGATTTTGGCCGAAATTTCAGGAAGCTCTTGGAACTAAATTGAGATTTAGTACTGCCTTTCATCCACAGACAGATGGTCAATCTGAGAGAACTATTCAGACCTTGGAGCATATGTTACGGGCTTGTGTCATTGACTTTATCGGGAGTTGGGACAGACACTTGCCATTGGTGGAGTTTGATTATAATAACAGTTTTCAGTCTAGTATTGGGATGGCACCATACGAGGCTTTGTATGGAAGGAAATGCCGAACTCCGCTCTGTTGGGATGAAGTAGGTGAGAGGAAATTGGTGAATGTGGAATTGATTGATTTGACAAACGATAAGGTCAAAGTTATCCGAGAGCGATTAAAGACAGCTCAAGATAGGCAGAAGAATTATTTGGATAAACGAAGGAAAGATTTGGAGTTTGAAGTCGACGATAAAGTTTTTCTTAAGGTTTCTCCTTGGAAAGGTAATAATTTGAAATTTCCAAGTATTAAATCTTATTTGATTATACTATTGTGATAATTTGTGGTATTTATTGGATGATGAAAGGTGTGATTCGATTCGCGAAGAGGGGAAAGCTCAATCCAAGATACATTGGACCTTTTCGTATCATTGAAAGGATTGGGCCAGTGGCTTACAGACTTGAATTACCCCCAGAGTTAGATCGAATTCATAATGTCTTCCATGTCTCGATGTTGAAAAAGTATGTTCCCGATCCCTCTCACATTTTAGAGACACCTCCCATTGAGTTGCATGAGGATTTGAAGTTCGAGGTGCAGCCTGTACGTATTCTAGATCGAAAGGATCGAGTGCTAAGGAACAAGAGCATTCCAATGGTGAAAGTATTGTGGAAGAATGCTCGAATGGAGGAGATGACGTGGGAAGTCGAGAGCCAGATGAGAAACCAATATCCACATCTTTTATTCGAATCAGGTAAGTGAAATTTTGAGGTCAAAATTTTATTTTAAGGGGGGTAGTGCTGTAAAGCCCGACCTTATAAAATACTATTCATGACATACATGTGATGATAGCATGATTGCATGCTAGGAGAGTCCCAAAAAATTTACAAAAGTCGGTATTGTACCTAGAGGTACAACAAAGTTTATTTAATCCTCGAACTAGATCAAATAGGAATTTTAAGGTGAGATTAAGAGTTTCACAGTTCATGGATGACTTAAAATGGTAATTTGGAGTTTGAGGATCAATTTGGAGTCAAATCGAAATTTTCACTAACTAGGGGCAAAATGGTCATTTGCCACCTGGGGACAAAATGGGAATTTTAGAAAAGATTTTTTTTGACCCCATTTGACTTATTAGAGTATAATTTGACTTATTGAAGTATGATTTGAGGTTTAGAAGTGAAAAATTTTAATTTCGGTATAATTTGGAGTATAGGGGTAAAATGGTAATTTTGCCACCTCAAAGGCAAAATTGTAATTTTCCACCACCAGGATATTTTTTCCAGCACATGGTCTTCCTTGTCTTCATCTTTGACCCTTGACTAAACATGTGGTGGAGATAAAATGTTTAAATTTTTAAAATTTTAAAAACGGGCCAATGACATGATGCCGTGTGTCATGCCTTTATTAATTTATTATTTTCCTTTTTAAAAGGCACAAAATCAGCCCATCTTCCACCCCATGGCCGGCCAAACCAGCAAGAAGAGAGAGAAAACAAAAACAAAACCCTAGAGAGAGAAAATCAAAGAAAAAGTGTGAATTTTCAAGGAAATTAAGTGAAAAAGGTGAGTTTTTTCTATTAAGCTTGAGTTTTCTTATTCCCAAGCATTTCTCTTTATTTTCCATGATTAAATTACATGTTTTCATGATGAATTAAATTCTGGAAAAATGGGTTAGGAGAGACAAAGTTGTTGGATTTATTTGATTTTAATTTATGTTAGTGTTTTTAGTTAGTTTAGCATATTTAAAAACAAAACAACAAGAAAAGAATTTATTTTCTCCCCCAACAATTAATGGCTGAATTTACCATGTAGTGAGTGAGGATGAGTTTGATTTTATTCTAGGAGAATTGGTTAAGGAATGATGAATTATGAGCCTAGAAAAATAATGGGAATTTTCGGAGCAAAAATACGAATTTTTACCCACTAGGGGTATTTTCGTAATTTGCTGTTGGGACTGATAATTTGCACCACACTGAGGGACATTAAGTTAATTTGGGTGCAATTGAGGTATAGAAACTGAAAAGAATTAAATTGGAGTTTAAACGGACCCGTTAGGAATTTAATCGGGTGATAAGACGAATTAGGCCAATACCAGGTTTAGATAGTTACCAGTGCATTTTTGCATTCCATATCATGCATTGGTAGTCTAAATTAGTTTAATTTTGATTTAGTACCAACTTGGTGAAACTCTCGATTTTGTACTGTGTCAAGGTGGTGAGTCCTCCGATAAAGGCAAGGAAATTGCATCCGAGGACCAGTAGACAGAGTGCTTCGAAAGTCTGCATTCTAGACATTGTGAGTAAACTTACTGTCATTTTAATTATCTAGGGTGGTTTTTAGATGCTTTCATGAATTCTATGGAAAAAGGAATTTAAAAAGATAAATTTTCATGTTTTATGAATAAATGAGTTTCAATGAAATTAAATTATAAATTGTTTTGAAATTAATAGTGATTTTGAAAAATAGAGTACACGGAGACTGTTAATTGTGGCAATTTGATTGTTTAAATTAACTGGCTTATGATAAATCGAGCATGATTGGCTAGTTGGCAATTGTATTGAAATGCGAATTGTTTGGTTACCTTGAAAAACTACGAATTACAAAATTGCCATATCATGTTATTGAGTTTTATTATATGGTGGATTATATATTAATTAATCACTGCAGTAGGGGGTTTCTGTGGACCAGCCTTTTAGAGGGGCACGGTAAACCCCATTATATTCTTACCTCGAACGGAGAGGCGCGTAGGGTATCTCCTGGGGTAAAGTTTAGGGTTCACTTCACGCTAAACCACCACGTGAGGGGGAACTCAGCCAACGCCAAGGAACGGCTATGTTTTCAAAACAAAAAACATGATTTATGTGAAATGTGAATTTTAATAGCCTTGGCGGTCTCGGTAGGATGCCTCGGCCAAGGTGTCCCCGAGAATGGATTTATGGCACAAGCCTAGATTTTTATGAGATTCATAAGCCTCTTTACGTGTTTTGAACAAAATGTGTTCTAATGCTATAACCCAGTTTATGATGATTTACTTTATTGTCTCCATGTACTCAACTCTAGATGTTTAGGATGATGTTTGTTTACTCATTGAGATTTATAATCTCACCACCCTCCTTTCCACCCATTTCAGGTTCAGTATAGACTGTAGATAGCTGATCTCATCGAGGACTACAGTGGGATCTGCATTTTCCAAATCGTAGGTTCACAGTCCTCTTTACTTTTGTTTATTCGGGGGCACTCTTGTTATTGTAAATTAAATTAAATATTTTGGCTTACTGTATTTAAGTATGTATAAATTTATTTAACTTTTACGTTATAAAAATTATTCACGTATAACTCTATAAATATTGTTTTATAAGAAAATAGAATATTTTACTTAATATTTCTTTTATTTTCTTATTATATTCAAATAACCATAATTTCATTTTAAATGAAGATTTTAGACTTTTAAACTCATTTTGAATATGAATTGTGTGTTTTGTACTTGTATATTACGTTTTAGCCAGTTTTAAAATTTTTGAGAAAAATGACCAAAATACCCTTGTGAGACGAAAAATTAATATTTTATTTGTTTAAAGTTGGAAACAGCTTAAAATATTTTAGAACACGATATTTGACAATGGTTGCTCACAAGGGAACAGAGAAACTGATAGTAAAGCCTTGCGGGATTTCGGGTTGACATTCCGGGCAATAAGTGTCTACCGGGACACCGCGGCGGTTGTCACGGGCTCGAGGGGAGTATCGGGTCGTGACAATTTGCATATAAAGAGATTGGTGCATTTGATGGCCAAATGAGGAAAGAAAAATATGGATGCATGAGACTTGAATGGTTTCATAAATGACCAAATAAAATACAAAGTGAAGCTTGTGCATGAAATGTGATTGGAGGAATAAGGTGGTGCATGGAATAAAGAATGAAGAAAGAAAAAAAAATGAGAGAGTGAAGGTGGCGGATGGGAAAGCAAGTAAGGATAGATAATGGACCAATGTGGAGGAAAGGAAATTGGTGCATGAAGAACCATTGGTTGGCAAAATGGCCAAATGAGAATAGAGGAAAATTGGTGCATGTATTGTCATTAGTTGAATGGGTGGCCATAAATACTAAAATTCAAAGGTAAAAGAGAAATGTGAACTAAACCTTGGTAAAACTTGAGAGCCGACCATTTCGAGAAGAAAAAAAAGGAGAGAAAGCTTTGAAAAGTTTTACCCGAGAAGAAGAAAATAGAAAGAAAAAAGAGAAAGAGAAGAAAGGAGAGAGTTAAGGGGAGGCTCGGTTTAAAGAAAACCTAAGCCTACCGTGAAGATTTCCTTCCCCTTCACCTTGTTTAGATTTGATATTTCACCATCCAAAAAGAGATTTGAGACTTGAAAGAGGATGAATGGCTCGATTTTGTGATTCAAGTAAGGAAAAGGTAAGAGAATGGCTTTAGTTTGAATGTATTCTTGGAAATTCGAATTGGTAATGTTGGGTTGTGTTTTGTGCAGCAAAGATTGGCTTGATTGGAGAAGATTTAGTGATATGCAAGCTATCAAAACCATGGGTGCATGGTGAATTCAAAGTGAAAGAAAGATGGTAAGCATAATACTAGGTTTTAAGGCCTACTGTTGGTAAAATCTTTGAAGAAATGATTTGTGAATCATGTTGGCAGCTTGATGATTAAAGTTTCGGAGGAACATTGGAGTGCATGTGGGGATCAAGCCACCTTAAAGGTAAAAATGAGTAATGCTTTAAGTATAGTTAAGAGATTTTGAGAAATGGCTATTGTTGTGTGGTTGGAATCTTGAAAGGTACATTGTGAGGAACAATGGTTGTTGAAAGAATCTAAAATGCATGTGCTAGTTGGAAATGTTAAGTTTGGTTGGTATGTTATTTGAATGAAATAAGGAGGAATAATGTGGATGGAGGATTGAGAAATAAAACATTAAAAGTTAGATAAATTATGATGCATGTAAACTTGGAAATAATTGAGTGAGATTGGAATGATTGTTGCTGCCATAAATGTGGTTAATTCTATGAAAATATAAGATGGATTTGGATGAAAGTTGTTTGGAAAGGTTGAAATGGGCACTTCATGTTATAACTAAGTTGCCGGTACATATAATATAAACAATTACGCAAGTAAAAGTGTCACGACCCGGAACTCCCATCGAGCCCGTGACAACCGCCGCGAAGCCTCGATAGACATTCTTCCCCCGAACACCTTTCGAGACCTCGCAAGGCTTTTGTACCAGTTTTTCCATTCCTCTCTCTTTTTTCCTTTTTTTTTTGAATAATAAAATAAACTAAAAATATTAATTAAAATTATCTATTTTAATGTAAAACAATATATATATATATTTTTGAAACATCAAAAATTAATTATCTGCACATAAAATAAAATAAATTTATACATACTATAATATAGAAAACTAGAGTATGCAATTTAAATTACAATGACACGTGGGCCCCCAAATAACTGAGAAGGTTTAAGTCTATAACCTTGCTTTCTAGGATGCAACTCCGAAATTTACTTCTCGATGCAATTGACAGTCTACTGCCTATTCTGAGCCTGAAAAATGTATAGGAAGAAGGGGTGAGATTATAAAATCCCAGTGAGTAGACAGACATCATCAAAATAATCTAAAGCCGAGTAATAGGAGACAATTAAAATAATTCATCTCAACCCATATAAATAATTGGATTTCATCTAATTACTCAACATGGCTTATGCACTTTTCAAAAACTTGGCCTTTGCCAAAAATCCATTCTCGGGGATACCTCGCGAAAGCATCTTACCGAGACCGCCAAGGCTGTTTATTGTCACACACACAAACACATTTCACCTCTGACAACACAGCCGTTCCTTGGCGTTGGCTGAGTCCCACTTTCACGTGGTGGCTAGCGTGAAGTGTACTCAAATCCTACCTCGGGAGTTATCCTACACGCCTCTCCAATCGAGGTAAGCTCAATAATTGAGAACCGTGCCCCTCTAATTAGGCTGGCCCACGGAACCCCCGTCACTGCAGTGCCCACTTTATAATCCACCAACCAATAAAATCACAATAGTATGACATGGCTCACTTAACACATTCAAGGCAAATCAAAGCAGTTCACATATTCTTTAAATCATAAAAACAACCAGTCATACCCACATTTATCATAAGCCATCTAATATAAAATCATGGATAAACAACACAATCATAGTATAGGTCTCCAATTACTCTATTTTTGAAATCATTATTAAATTTTCAAAAATATTATAAAATTATTTTATAAAATCCCATTTTACCATAAAACACAATAATTTTCCAATTAAACCATTTTTCCATAAAATCACACAATTAAATAAATCTACTCTAGATAATTAAGACGATAGTAAGTTTACTCACTGTACTAGGAGTAGATATACTCCTATTCTCGGTCCTCGGGTGTAGTCTTTTACCCGTATCAGATAGCTCACCACCTATCCACAATACATGACACAAAAATTTAATAATTTGTGTCAAATCAATATATATTATTTCAGGCTCTTATCCATGCGTATGCACTAGATAGGGTGTGAAATGTTTGGACAATCGCTTAATCATGTGTCCGACCTAACTCGCCTATACACGGTGTAAATTTCTAAAATCTCCAATTCAACTCCAATTCCATCCATTTCAATTTCAATTATCCAATTATATCCACAATACCTCAATGACTATGAATGTGGTCCAATTTATCAGTTCGGATCACAAATTACGCTTTTACCCCTAGTGGGTAAAAATTTTAATTTTTTTACACCAAAAATTCCCATTTAATTTCCAACCTCATAATTCATCATTTTTCCATCTAATTCTCTTAAAATAAAGTCAACGTCATCCTCACACACCATTGGCTAGATTCGGCCTAGAGAAATTCATGGAGAAAATGAATATTTTTCTTGTTGTTTTACTCATAAACATGCTAAACTAACACTAAACACTAACATAGTTCAAAATCAAATTAATCTAACAACTTTCTCTCTCTAAACCCATATGATCAGATTTGAATCCATCATCAAAACACATAATTTAACCATAGAAAATAAGGAGAAATGCATGGAAATGATAAATCTTAAGCTAAGCTTGAAAAATCATACCTTTAAACACTTGATTCCTTGAAAAATCACACTTTTTCTTTGAATTTTCTCACTCTAGGGTTTGTTCTTATTTCTCTCTCTCTCCTGATGGTTTTGGCTGACCCTCCCAATGAATAATTCTGGAATTTTCAAGCCTTTTAATAGGCTTAATAAAATATTATTATTTTATTCACCTTTTGAATATTTTATTATTTTATTTTTTTCTAGCCATCTTTTTGACTTTCTTTTTCTACCACTCAATTCTTTTCACTTATCCATGTCTTCCATGAAATTTCTAGACTTTTCCAAAGTTTTGGTGGAGCAAATTTTTTTAAAAATTACACTTTTGCCCCTGTAAAAGTGAAAAATTACATTTTTGCCCCAAAAATTGGAAAATTACCAAAATGCATAATTTTCACTCCTTATACTCATATCATGCTCCATGTAATCAAATTTGATCTAAATTCTCTCGAAAAATTCAATTTCATCCTCGGATGGCAAAATTACCATTTTACCCCTATACTCCAAAAATATCAAAAATTCATATATTTTCACTGCTAAATCTTCCAATTGTACTTCAATACCCATATCATACTCAAATATGCCAAATGGGTCTAAGAAAATCTTTTTTTAAAAAAAAAAATTCCCATTTTGTCCTCAAATTGCAAAATGACCATTTTACCCCATAACCGGTCAAATTTCCTGATTGATTCCAAATTGATCCTCAAACTCTGAATCACCATTCCAAGTAGATTTTGGGATTTCAGAACTCTCAAATCCCTTTTAAATTTTTCATTTGAACTAGCTTGAGGTATAAATCAACTTCACAGCACCTCTAGGGGCAATACCGTCTTTTGTCGATTTCTCGGGCTTCCTCAATATACAAACATTCTATCGAGCATGTGAATAACATCATAATTATTTTACAAAGCAGGGTTTGACAAAAAGATATGAATTCCTTTGGTAAAAATATGTCAAGATGTATGTGCATATGCAAAGGTTAAGTGAGAAAGAATGGTGATTATAGCATGATGTAAGTTATTAAAATGATGATTAAAGTTTGAATGAGAAAGAAAATGGGATGTGGTATAAAAGCATAAAACTAAGAATGTGGTACATAAAGCAGCAAATATGAATGAATTTGTGGTGACATTCACTAAATATATTGAGTTAACTTGCTACTAGGAAGTGTACAAGTGAGGAAGGTTTGCCGTGGTGGTGTACCGGAGGTGGTAACGGGTGACCGGCAAGTAACATTAGCTAGAGACGCACCCAAACCGATAGCGAACGAAGTGTCCCGCTATTGTAAGGTGAGAAGGAGGTGCCTATTTCAAAAGATCTATACACTATATATTGTTATACATTTAATAAATGTTGTCGGTTTTCTTTAAATGTAATTGTGGATAGCATGAGTTGTTAGCCTCAATAAGCGATTTTAAAATGGATTTACAATGATTTATACACTGCTATTGTGAAAAGTATGAGCTGGTAGAAACCATAGGAGATTGTGGATGCAAGTTGATTTGGAAATTGTTTGTGTAGAATATATATATATATATACATATATGTAAAGAGTTTTAGAAATCGAGAAACAAGCCTTTTTGCACTATTTTACATCAAAAATCCTTGCCTTGTATCTTTGTGTGATATGCATAGTTAAATGTACTAGTCAAAATGGTTTAAATGCAAACTTTTGAGAGCCGATTTTAGTCCGATTTTTATATAAAGGTTTACACCATGCTTTTAATGTGAAAAGCAATTTGAAAGGTCATCAAACCTTATTTTCAAATGATTTTAAGCAAAAGTCTTGGAAAACTTGATTTGGTTTTAAATAAGGTTATCAAACCTTATTTTCACATCGAGATTAGAGTAACCCTTGTGCATAAGTGAGCTCTAACTAGAGAACCTTTAGGTCACTGACGGGTTATTAGTCGTGGCTAGGGCCATGGTTTGTGATATATACGTGGCAAGGCCACAGGTTGATATATGTGGCCAGGCCACAAGTTGTATACATGGTTATGACCACCTGATTTCTCCGATGTCGGCCAACATCTTCGATACTGCCATGGCTGTGGGAATTCGGTAGAGGAGGACCTCTCGGATTGTTATTACATGGAAGTGGGTCCACGAGTGATTATTATGTTTACCTATTCGAGAGACTTGAGAGTTTTAAACTCATACTCTTTTGCATGGTGGAGAGTTAATGTTTTTCGTAGCTTCCCTATTTGCTTGTGAGCTTTCAGCACTTTATAAGTTGATTTTGAGTTGATATACGTAAATGTACACGATTATCTTTACATGCTACACATTTTGAGAACGTGCTTGATTTATATGACTATTGTGTTTTGAAAGGAAATGGATGATTTCGAGCATTGAAATTTATTTTCCTATGCTTTATTTTAGGCATTGTTTACAAATGAAAGTATTACATTATGATTTATAGCATCATTTCTATAAGGCACAAATACCCTAATTGTGATTTGGTTTCATAAGATTATCCTTTTATATTCTAGTTTTATTATTCAAATGATCTACTTTACACTTGTTTCCCATCTACGCCCTGCTCACGGAGCCGATGATCACTGAGTCTGTGAGACTCACCCTCTTATCTCCCTTTTGCAGATAGTGATCTGCCTAGCGTGCGTTCATCGGCACATTTTGTCTACTGCGGATAGGTAAAGGCATCTCATAGCACCTTATTTCGAGTGGCTCCGCTACTAGAAGTCAAGTCGTCCATAGTATGATGTATTGGTAAATAGTGTCAATGTAAATGTACAGTTAGTTAATTATAAACTATAATGTATTTTTACCATTATGGCAAATAAAGGTCAAGATGGCTTATTACAATTTATGTTAAATATTTATTACAAAGAGCCATACGGTTCAAAGTAATTTCTTAGATAGGTGGCAAGAATATGTAGTAATAACTAAAATTTCAATTAAGGCTTGTTCGAGACTTGGAGGGTTTTCCCGCAATACTTGGATGCCGGTAGCAATCGAGGAGTGGTTGTTACACTTTCAAATGGCTTATATAGCAACCAAACTTGTAGTCTCTAAGTCCATTATCTTTCAAACAATATTAAGAAACGTACATCTTTTCTCACTCCACGATCGATATCTTTCAAACAGTAAGTGGATAAAATATTGTACCTTTTATAAAACCTTGTTTGTAAAATAGTTCATAAATTTTTAAAAGAATATTTAAAAGTTTGGGAATCAAATCAAAAGTTTGATTAAAATGTCATTTTAGGAGATTCTCAATGATTTAGTTCTAAAACAAAGTCATTTTCCTCTTTAAAAAACCCTTTGCAAACGTTATAGTTTCAAAATAAGCCTGATCTATCGATAAGTGGATCCCGTGTATCGATAGATTGCTTCATCTATCGATAGGGGTGAGCAGATATAAACCAAACCGAACCGAAATGAGTTTGGTTTTTTAGGTTTGGTTAGTTTGGTTAGGATAGTTCAATTAGTATAATTATTTTGGTTCAGTTTCAGTTAAAAAAATTTCTAACCGAACTAACAGAACTAATTGAACCCAAATAAGGGTATTTTGGAGATTTTACATAAAAAATTCCTAAACCTAAATACCTAATCTCGGTTCCCCTTTGGCCCTTTCTGGTTTCTGCCGACTGCTGTCTTGTCTCCACAATCGCCCTTTCTGGTTTCTGCTGACTATCGTCCCGTCTCCACTCTTGCCCTTTTTGGTTTCTTCCAACTACCGTCTCGTCTCCACTTTCCACTCTCCACCCTCTTCTCTTCCCCTTCTCTCATCTTTAGCAAGTCCAAGTTGCTGCCGTCCTTGATCCTTCACCTTTCCGTGCCTTCCCACATCAAGTAACTGGTAAGTTTTTTTGGGTTTCTGCCATCCTTCATCTTTTGATCCTTCACCATTCTTTTTAGTTTTTTTCTGGTTTTTAGTTTTTACTTTTTCAGTTTCTTCGTCATTGAAAAAGAAACGGTCAATGAAATTTAGTTGGGCAAATCCCTATTAGTCTCCCCACTTTCTGCTACATAACATATCGTTTGATTCTTTACAAATGTTTTGTTGATGTAGTTTTCCCTTCTTTTAGCTTTTTGTGGCCTATCCTAAACTGATCATTTGCTTTTGCCTCTTTAATTGTCATAGCTTTACCAGTTTCATTCTAAAAAGTGAGTTATAGCTATCTATCAGACAATACTCGAGCACCTTATCAGATATCTTTGGATACTCTGTGCTGATGAAACAATGTTTATTACTAGTATATGTAGTTTCTCCAATATATTTAATGAAAATCTTTTAATCCTTTTGGTTTCTTATTTATCCAGAAAACTTCATGAATTCAGGTGATCTTCTTCACCTTTTATTTCTACTTTTACTTTCATTTGGCAAAAGTCCCTAGATCATAACTAAAGAAAACAAAAGAAAAGTAAAGCAAAGTTGATATTATACAATTTGGGATTGAGATATAGTTGTTAATTGGTCAAGGTTGTGACATTCATTTATTTAAAATTTTTGTGACATTCAAAAGAGAAGACGGGGGTGCTGCTAGAGCATATATTGGTGTTTTGGATCTTACAAAAAAAAAAGCCAAATTGGGTCTGCTGTTCTTACTCTTGAAATGAGTGGTTTTTGTGCTAATGTTAGTAATGTGCCTGCTGCTAAAAATCCAACCCAAGCACCTGCCATTGCACTTTCCTTTGTTGCTCCACCCTTGTCTCCTACATCTTTCCTTCCATCTGAACCCCTCTCTGCTACACAGTCTCTAGCTGGTTTAGTGTCTCTCACCTCTATTTCTACTAGTATAAACTTTTCAAGGCCTGGTTTAAGGGTACAACCTATTTATTGAAGACTATTTGTTATTGTTTTTATCTAGTTAAATACTATTAATGATTTGTTGTTATTTGCTCAAGACTATTTATTGTTGTTTTTATCTATGTTTTAAATTATTTATTGTTATTTATATCATACAAATTATATGAGTATTCATTTTATTTATTATAATTTTTTAGGGTCATTTTTAATATTTTTTTATTATTGATTTATTTAAAAAAATACAACATAAATAAATATATACAAACCAAAAAAATTTATTAAGCTCGGTTTTCAATTAGTTCGGTTAGTTATATAGTTCGGTTCGATTTCGATTATTTTTATATAAGAGTTCGGTTAGTTCGATTATTGGATATTCAATAATCGAACTAACCATTTGCACAGCCCTATCTATCGATACATTACTCCAATGTATCAATAAATTTGAAGCAAAATGCAAATCCATCAATTTGTGTTGAATCTATCGATAGAGTGGCTCTATGTATCAATAGATTTGCTGCAAATAGCAAAATCTCAGCCTATAACTAACCACTAGGACCTCAAGCAAGACTATAAATCAACCATAGACAATTAAAAAATATTTAAACATCATGTAACAATAGGCATGATACAATTCATCAATTCAATCATGAGTTCAATAATAACTTAGTCTAAATCCACACATTAGGCATTCAATCAATCAAAATGGAGCGTTAACCTAGGACATCCAAACCACCTAGTATCATCACACTAAACCAAATAGCCCATTGCTCTAGGCCGACAACTATTCATAAAAAAGGTAGTACTTTGTTAACTACCAATATCCAGTGAGTCTTGGGAATTTCTCAACCAACTCAAGCTGCCACTCTTTGTGCACAATGGCTAGTGCCTCCTGCCATTAGCTACAAAACCTTATACCTATAGGCTCCATCAACCACAATACAACAATTCAATGTACAGTGTATAATCAATCAAGGGATGAAATCAGTCATCAATATCCATAAAGGTTGAGACAACATAAAACCACACAACACTTTAGAATAAAAGGTTATAAATACCATGGCATCATTAAGGAGAAAAACATTTGTCATGCAACTTTTGAAATCCATCCATCATGCATCAATCATTAACAAATGAGATGCTGAGATATAAATACAATTGAAAGGCTTGTTCCCCATTTTCAAATACTATACATGTCACGACCCGGAACCTCCCTCAGGCCCATGACAATCGACGCGACGTCCCGATTGACACTCATTATCCGGAATGCCAACCGGAACCCCGCAAGGCTTACATATCAGTTTCTTTCCTTTCCTGTGAGCAATCATTGTTAAATATCGAGTTTTTAGAGAATATATACTATTTTAGATCAAAAACAATCAAGATAAAATTTTCGCCACACAGGGGTATTTTGATCATTTTTTTCTCAAAAATTTCGAAACTGGCTAAAACGTAATATACAAGTACAAAACACATAATTCATATTCAAAATGAGTTTAAAAGTCTAAAATCTTCATTTAAAACGAAATTACAATTATTTCAATATAATAAAAAAATAAAAGAAATATTAAGGAAAATATTATATTTTCTTATAAAACAATATTTATAGAGTTATACGTGAATAATTTTTTATAGCGTAAAAGCTAAATAAATTTATACATACTGAAATACAGTAAGCCAAAATATTTAATTTAATTTACAATAACAAGAGGGCCCCCAAATAAACAAAAGTAAAGAGGACTGTGAACCTACGGTTTGGAAAATGCATATCCAATGGTAGTCCTCGATGAGATCAGCTATGTACAGTCTATACTGAACCTGAAATGGGTGAAAAGGAGGGTGGTGAGATTATAAAATCTCAATGAGTAAACAGACATTATCATAAATATCTAAAGGCGAGTAAAATGGAGGCAAGTTTAAACAACAAATTTCAACCCATTTCATAACGTTTCTAATTTATTTCTTAAACCATAAAATATTTGTAATTTACCAAAACAGTTGTTAAGGCTTATGTCTTTTATTAAAACAAGGCTCAAGCCAAAACTAATCCTTGGGGATACCTTGGCCGAGGCATTTAACCGAGTCTGCCAAGGGTGTTACAATATTCACACGTGAAACACATTTTTATTTTTAAAACCAGTCGTTCCTTGGCGTTGGCCGAGTTACACATTCACGTGGGGGTTCGACGTGAAGTGAGCTCTAATACTACCCCGGGAGTTTCCCTCCTCGCCTCTACAACCGGAGTAACTATATAACTGGGTTTACCGTACCCCTCTAATAGGCAGTCCACGGAAACCCGTCACTGCAGTGACTAACCCACCAATTTTAATAAAATTTCGACAATATAACGTGGCTTTTATTTATTTATCCAGCCTGCATAGTAAAAACAACTTACATAAATTTCCCAATGCACTTACAAAATATAGCCACATATACTCATTTCTCATAAGCCATTCCTAGGAAAATATATATTTTTCAAGTCAATTTGCAGCCTCCAATTACTCAATTTCATAATCAATACAATATATTTTTATTTGTCACATTTATTCCTAAAACATCAAAAATCCCGTTTTAATCTCGTTCTCATTTCATAAAATACATAAAGGGCATTTAAAAATAAACTCTAGATAATTTACAATAATAATAAGTTTACTCACCGTTTGTACAAACTAAAAGCTTTCTAAGCGCCCCGATCACTACTCGTCAGGTACGACTTCTTTGCCTTTTTCGGAAGGCTCTCCTCCTAGACACATTACAAAAATTTACACAATTCATCACATTGATGCTAAATCACTATATAATTAACTTAAATCCTATACTAATGCATGGTATGAAATGCAATAGCCTAAAATGGCTTAAACGCGGTATTAACCTATTTTTGGCACTTTACTCGATAAATTGCTAACGCGCTCCATTTTAGCTCTAAATCATCCCATTCTCTCTCCAACATTTCTAACCATTAAATATCAGCCAATAACCTTCTAAAAACAACAAAATCAGCTCACTTCCTTCCTTGGAAAATTCGGCCAAAAATGGGACATTAACTCGGTTAATTTTCTACTTTGTTTTTCTATCACGTTTAATCGTTTTTCATCATTTTCTCTTCATTTTCCTTAGAATAAAATCAATTCATCATCATTGTACAGCATTGAGCATCCAGCCAAGAGTGGGTATTGTGAAAATTTAATGATTTCTTGCCCAATTTAATTTCTAAACACATTTAACTAACTAAAACTATCAATTTAACTAAAAATCAAAACCTAAAAATTTCAATTTCTCTCCCCTAGAATTTCGTCCAGCCCTTGATATCACTTTTTGATCTCTCTCCTCAAGCATGCTAAATGGAAATAAAGGCATAGGAAAGGTAGAAATCAAGCTAAAATCGAAAATCTTACCGTTAGACGCGTAAACGGTCGAAAATCGTGAATTTTCCTTTGAATTTTCTTGTTTCTCTTTGGTTTTTCTTTTTTTCTTTCTTTCCTCTCTATTTCCTCTCTTGTTCTTCCTTATGGCCGGCTAGCACTTAAAATGGGGTTTAAATGGGCTGACTTTTCATTAAAATAATACTATTTCATTTTTAAAATGCCACGTGTCACTTTCCCATTGACCCATTTTTAAAATTTCGTCCATTTGTTTCCAAATTTTCACCATACACTTGTCTCACATATCCATAGCTTAGATAAAATTCTCAGACTTATCCAAAGTCTCGGTGGAGTAATTTTTGAAATTTACACTTTTGCCCCCGTAAAAGTGAAAAATTACATTTTTGCCCAAAAAACTGAAAAATTGCCCATAGACATATTTTCATCCCTTATACTCATACCATTCTCCAATTTGTCTAATTTGATCTAAATTCTCTCAAAATCTCAAATTTTGTCCGTAGGTGGTAAAATTACGATTTTGCCCTTACACTCCAGAAATCACCATAATTAAACTTTTTCACTTCCTATCATTAAATTATACTCCAAATAGTTAATCTTGGTCAAAAATTTCACTCCATGATCAAATTATTATCTTAGGTGGCAAAATGACGATTTTGCCCTTAAATATCAAAATTTTCAATTTTACCCCAAATGAACCTTCGAACTCTGAACAATCATTTTTAGTCATTTTTGGACTATAAAATATTAAATTTCATCCTACAATTCCTATTTGAACTAATTCGAGGTTAAATCAATTTAAGTGTACCGTTAGGTACAATATCGGGTTTCATCTATTCTTAGGTGCTTTTCTAGCGTAATAACATGCTACTCAATGCATGTATGTCATGACATGTGTTTATAAGGTCAGGTTTTACAATACAGGAGACTATATATACTTTGTCATCAAACGTACTTAAAAACACTTGTTCACCACGCAAATGTTATCAAAATCCATTTATATGTAAAGTTGTAGAATAGGTATGCTTAATTATATCAAAATAATTAAAAACACCATATCCACCCACCTCAAAGAAGCGCACCTTACTCTCTAGCTACTTTCGTCAAACACTTGGTTTTCCAAAGGTTCAAACTTTCTCCACAACACTGTGAGACCTCAACCTCTATAGGCTTGTAATTAAGCATAGATGTAATAATACGAGCTAGGGGTAGTTTCGTCATTTTCTCTAATAAGCTCTCAAAAGAAATTTTTATGATATATTAAGGTCTAAATAGGTATAAGACTGCATAAATAATGTGTACTGATGAAAACACGAAGAAAACTAGAAGTTTCAACAATTTTCATAACATGGGCAAAATGGTCATTTTTTACCTCAAGTTAAAATTTTAAGTTTTTATAAACTCGAGTATGTTTAGACCATTATGGACCTTGTCCTAGTGTCAAAAGAGCAAAAAGATTGCACAAAGGGTTGCATGAGAACAAGCTAACTAGTCAAGGGCATTTTCGTAATTTTAAGAGAATGGATAAGATTAGCTATAAATATCTTTCTTCCAGCAGCTTGTCTTCTTCTTCGTCTTCTTCTCTTTCACGTTGCTTCCAACCTCCATGGAAGCTTGATATGGAGCTTGCATAATTTTCTCTCTCTAGCTCTAGTTTTCATACCTCTGAGCCCTTTTGACTAGAACTCTTTAATTCTTTCACTCTCTCACTTCAAAACCCTTGATAAAGCTTATTTCCATACTTTCTCTCACTAGCTGGGCATTTTAGAAAGAGAAAGAGAGAATTACCCCATTGATTTGGAAGCTATTAGAAGAAAATTCAACTACAAAGGAAACCTAGGGTGAGTGATGAACCAAGCTTGATTTTTAGGTGTGAATAATAACTAGTAATTTAGATTAAGAGTTGTTGTATTGTTGAGTATGTTCATTACTTTTTTAGTGATTAAGATAGTGAACATAGATAGCCATTTAATGTGGCAATTGAAAGCTAGCTAAGAGATAGCTTTTAGGGTTCATAGTGTGTGAATTGACCTATTGTTTATGCTAATATGATCCTAGGTTCTAATGAAGTCCCATCCTTCCAATTGGATCATTAAGGGAATTAGAGTCAACTAAAGGCTCAACAATAAATCGGTGAGTGGACTGCCTATTAAAACTATTTTGGGATTATGACTGTTTTGTACAAAGTGTTTGAATGATTTTATACAACTTTTCTTAAGAGATAAGTGCCTTGGGAACAAGCTCTTGAGAAATGGTTTATATTGTGACATGTGACTATTATTGATTCATGCACTACCACATGGCGTTGATATATATATATATATATGAATATATTGTTGTGTAATGACATTGACTCGACTATGTGCGAGTAGGGAGTGCGCATAAGTCGAGGATGACCCGGTTATGTGCTAGTAGGGAGGCGCATAACCCGGTGATGACCCAGCCATGTGCGAGTAGGGAATGCGCATGAGTTGGTGATGATGATGATGGGATGGTGTGATAATGATGATGGGTATACATATACATATATACATATGTAAATATGTGTGATATAGGAAATTAATGAGTAATGGTATATGGTTGTAATGCATGTGAAACTTGACATGTTAAACTATGGAAAATTGTTATGCGTTTCATGTTGGTTTGGACATTTCAGCAGGGTGGTTTTTCTTTCGGAAGAAGGGCAAATTTTTCATTGGTGCCCTGTTTCTCATTGCAGCGAGAATCATTTTTGCTGTAGCGAGAAACTCTCAAGTTTGGAGGGGTAGACTGGCCAAAAACTCGCTACAGCGAGAATGCATTTTCACTGCAGTGAGAATGACACTGTAGCTTCTCGCTACATCGAAATTCATTCTCGCTGCAGCGAGAAACTTTCTGTTTCTGGGTTGCAATTGCTGCTCTATTTTTCACTTCTTTGCTACCATATCTGAGCATGGACTTTCAACATTAAGGACTAAATGAGTTAAGTTTAAAATGAGGAGGTTTAGTGAGAAACCCTCGGCCAGTTGAGAAACCCTCGTTCGGCTAATAACTAAATCCCAACGTCGCTACAACGGAAAGGCATTCTCGCTGCAGCGAAGATTCGTTGTTGTATTTGACTTGCTTGCGTATCATTGAAGCTTTCATTCTTCAAATGGTTCGTTATGTATGGGTTCATGATTTTCAAATGATTAATCATTTAAGGGCTTGATGAGGGGTTTTTAATATGAATGGAACTAAATTGCATTGTTTTGAAACAAGTGCATCATGATTATAAATTCTCCCTAATTGTTGCGTGTTCCCTTCCTTGTTCACTCACTGGGTTTATACTCACCATTTTTAAACTTCATGTTTTCAAATCACGAGGCAGTCGGTAACTAGAACGAGGTATCCTTATAGATTTGTGTCCATCTTTTGGCAGGTGTCTCGGCATTCAGTAGCTGTACATTCGTTCGAGTCCCTCCGCTAGAGGTCGAGTATTATTTTGTTGTGTATAGACGAACCTAATGTAAATTGTTAAGATACATGTTGTAGACAATGTATATACACTTGTTTGGTATGCCAGTATGAGATGGCAATGTGTAGTAATAATTTGATTCTAAGTTATTAAATGTGACTTAGTAGTTTATGATGGAATGATAAACATGTCAGATTAATAGACTTGGTTGGGCTTAGTGGATTACGTCCATTGGGCCCATGCGCCGGTCGTGGCCCGAAATTTGGGTCGTGACAAACACCTATCACAAAAGTTTCCATCATTAATATTTAATTCTCTAACAAAATCTTATATTATTGATCTAGCAACTAATCTAACTCCAACTAAAGGATTTAAATCTACTTGTAGCTAGAGTTAAAGCCACTTTACCTTAGTGAGCTTGAGAGTTCTAAAATCAACTCAAAACTTAAGTTTTTAGAACCAAAAATGAATTTATGAGTATCCACAAATTTTCAAAACCAGACCTTAAATTTAAAAGGTTTAAAAATCAAAACTTTACCCTCTAACGTTCTTAGAATGAAGAAACAAGCTTGAAAATCACTTTAAATCTTCAAAGTCCTCTGATTTTGAGAAAAATGATGTTGAGAGCAAAAGAGGATGAAGGTGGTTAGGTTTTGAGTGAAAAACCTCATTTTTTTCCCTAAGGGGAAAGTCAAAAGGTTTAAGGGTTTTAAATGAATGAGAAGAAACCAAAATAATCTTATTTTTTTCAAATATGGGCTTGATGTATCAATACAAAAGGATATTGTATCGATACATTTTGCCTTGGGTTTCATGTATCGATACATGATCAACATGTATTGATGCATGTTCATAAAAAATCTTTTTTTGGGTTTCATGTATTAATACATGATAAACATGTATCGATAAATTTTGTCCATAAGGTAGTTTTTATGTCCAAAACCATCCTTTTTGACTGCAAAAAGACACCAACTCCAAAATAGACTTATACACTACATAAATTATGAATCTTTTAAGTTAAAATGCTTCCATAAATAAGCTTAAAACATTAGCCCATTAGCTCACTGACTTAGGTTACAAGTCTAACTTTATGTCTAAAAGTAGGGTTTCAAAAAGTGTCAGCTTCTTGTGGCAGTTGTTGAGTCCCCAGTTTGGGGGAAAACTCTAAAAAGTATCATGACTGAGGCATGCAACCTTAATCACATTATGGAGATCATCAATCAGATTGTTGAGTAAAGGAGTCAGGGCAATATGCACACTACTGCAAAGGCCTTCCTCGTTTCACAAAGTTAAGGCACTTAGTTACAATCCGAGAAATCATGAAAGTCAAGGACACTTCCCATATCTCAGTTTCTTGGGTTGAATCCTCCATCTTTCATGGCGTTAGATGGATTAGAGGACCCCTTACTTTTCTTAGACATTATTTAGGGTAGTTGTAAGATCCTTGGATGTTTTGAGGATAAAACAGTGACACTCACTAACTTTAGATTAGAGGGTGCAGCACAGGCATGGTGCAACAATTTCCTCCTTGGAAATTGCTTGGCATCCATTACCTCGACATGGGAAGAATTTAGTATAGCTTTTTAAGCTCGATTTTTACCTTTTGAGGTGCAAATGGCCAAAAGGTGTGAATTTAAGCGTTTAGTATAG
This sequence comes from Theobroma cacao, assembly GCF_053813885.1. NCBI lineage: Eukaryota > Viridiplantae > Streptophyta > Magnoliopsida > Malvales > Malvaceae > Theobroma > Theobroma cacao. The sequence goes on along the minus strand of NC_142647.1, from coordinate 33,496,116 downwards.
ACTCTTAATATAACGATACCTGATTATTAAGTCTGTTTTGATCTGTTATCTTGCTATGCTCCTTATATTGTTGATATTGAAGAAAAGAAAGTGATAAAGTTTATGAATGGTTTAGCTGAACCACTATTTACGGTTATTGTTTCCCAAGGAATTTTTCTTTACTCGACAATTGTGGACTTTTGCTAACTCTATTATATAGAGTTATCTTGCCATATTTTGAGTAATAAAATAACTAAGTCTTTGAGTTTAGGTAAAATTTTAAGTAGTTTTCTTTGTTTTTTTAAATTAATTGACTCATGATTGAGCTGGTTTACGTCAAGTTATTTTAATTCATTTATATGGTAAAAATGCCTATTTTAGCCATGGCTAATTAGTTTTTATGTTTTTAAGGTCCTCAAAAGAGAAGGGGTCAAGTGGTAAGGAATTGTTCAAGTTGGCCAAGTGTAGACTTCACCGAACATGCTGCAGTATTTTAGACATAAGTCGAGCTAAAAAAGTCCAATCAACGTCATTCTTAAACCATCGAAAATCCAAGTGGAAGGGCTACAATGTTTGTGTTATCACTTAGCCTAATTTTGATTTGTACATGGTCAAAATCGCATCAAAAGCTGAAAGATTGCTGTAGACTACACACAACAACATAACATGTTTAGAGCCACAGTAAGTTTTCATTTTGGCTGTAGTGCCAAACTCAGCGACAATGTGAAGTCTCAAAATAGAAAGTTTGGCATTGTGGCCAGATTCCATTCTAGCTGTAGTGCCAATTTCATCAATAACAGGTGCTTAAGATAGAAAGTTTGGCGTCACGGCGAGATTCCATTGTAGTCGCAATGCCAAAAAAGGAGAAAAATTGAGCCACATTAGTAGTGGGTGCCGCAGCAAGAACCTATTTTGGCCATAGCACCAACACGGACTCTTTAAATCCTGATATCCAATTTTTTCATCAGGTAGCCAAGATTCAAGATGTAAATAAGGCCTTTTTAAGGCTTAAAAAGAGGAGATTCATAACGAAGAAAAAAAAAAGCTTTCTACAAAAAGGAAAGAAAAAGAATCAAGGATTTTTGGGGGGAGCTTTAATCATTTACATTAGGTCATTTTTCTCTCACTAGTTCTATCTTTCTCTGTTTACCTTTTAGTGTAGAAATGAATGATATTCTGGAAATGTTGGATTTTGTTATAAATATGTGGAACTAAATTTCTATTCCTAGGATTGTGGTTAATCTCTACTTGTAATTTGGATATTTTAGCTTTCTTTTACTTAATATTAATGGGTATTGTGTTGTTTATTTCAAATCTATGCTTGTTGCTTTTAATTGATTGATCAACAATTAGATTGAGTTAGGTCTTTAAATGCAACTGGACAAAGGGAATTTAGAATAGACTAGGGATTTGAATAGCATGTCTTGACTTCACTTAGAGTTTAGATGATTTTATTAGTATTTAGGATAGAAATATACCTAAATACCATGTGTAGCCAAAATTAGGGTGTAAGCTTAGTGAACCTACCTTAATTAATTTACATAGACATATGGAAAATTAATTATGATAAGTATGTTTACAATATCTCGGAAAAGAATTGTAAATAAATTTGGACTCTAGACTAGCAACCAACCCATTGATATAAGTCTAAGGAGGGAAATTAGATCCAAATGAAAAGTAGAGTAGTTCCACAATCTTAAACTTTATTTCACTGAATCTCTAGCAATTTTTAGCATTAATTCATTACTTTAACCTTGTTACTTTAATTTCATTTTTAGTTCATTTTCAAATTAGATTTACTTGGATAAGATTAGGGTGCCAAATTTTAGTAATTAACAAGAATTCAGATGCAATTCCCTGTGAAGGCAATATCTTACTGATTACTATATTACTTGTTGACCATGTGCATTTGCAAGATGTCTTTGCTAAATTGAGAAAATTTTTAAAGCAAATATCTTAGTAATTTAGCACGCAACAACTTTGCAAGTGCATTCGAGAAGAGAAATGTGCATCATCAGGCAGCAATAGAAAGGGGAAATGAGGCTAGGATGAAGGACCATATGGGTCAAGGAAAGGCCAAAGTTTGTATAAATCATTATTCCCTTAAAAGTCAAGGAAAATGTTAGGGACATGGATGACCTTGCCTTACTTGTGGGAGACCACATTAAGGACTGTGCCAAGGTGCACATAAGCCACATTTTAAGAGGTATCACACTTCTTTACTTACGAAAAACGACATAAAGGACTGTGCTTCTATATGATGAATAATTGTTACATTTGTCACCAACCAGGACACAAGAGGAAGGAGTGTTTGCAAGTTCAGCAGTCATGTGGACCATATTCTAGTTCTCCATAGCCTACTTTGACTCCAGTGCTTGTAGCAATGCCACCTAATGAAAGTGATAATGGAACAAAGGGCAAAGATGTAGTTGGCACTTCATAAAGTGTGGTATTGGAGTCTGCATCACAGGACGTCCCAACCTTAGAAGCAAATAATACAAGTACAAAGTTCAAATTTCTTAGATAATTGTGCTATGCCAAATTCTAGTTCTCTAATATGGATTTGAGATATTGTAGAATTTGATATGAAATTAAATAACAATAAACAATGGTATACCTATAATCTATGCAAAAGGAATTGGTGAGCATATGTAACATGTTGAGTCACGATCATAGATTTTGTTTAATGCAACTTATAAAGGTTGAAACTTGTAGTGGTCTTTGAGTTGCGGATGCTAGAATGATGCATTAGAGTGCTATGAAATGCTAATGGCAAGATGAAAAGATAGTGATGTAATGACTAATGACATCATTTAAGATACAGGAAAGTGTGTTTCCTAATAGTGGCATTGCTTAATTTAAATATTTTGGTAAAGTCCAATGTTTGATTGGTAGGTCGTATGACCGGAAAAGTCGAATGGTGAAAACATTATGAAGGATTCAAGAGGGATCCATTATCTTAATAGGTATTGTCAATAGATGCCTATGATCTTACTTGACATTTAGTCAAGTGTATATAGTCCATGTGGGATAAAAATTGTTTCTAGAAGGCAAACTGGTCTTGAAAAAGATTCTCCCACATTAGCATGACCCTCAAGGGAAATGAGCACCAAATTGGGAAAGACTATATGTAGTGAAGAAAGCTTTCTCTAGAAGAGCACTAATCTTGACCAACATGGATGGTTATAAACTACCAAACCCAGTAAATGTAGATGGGGTCAAAAGGTACCATGCTTATATTCACATGCTTCCCAAGAAAATACAATCATGTGAAGACGAGTATTTTTGAGGAATTTCTTAAGAGAGAAAATATTCTCAAGTTCCACTAGTATGATGGAAATATCCGAGAAATATTTTCAATAAAAGGTTTTCTTTGATTGTAGATAATAAAGTAATTGGCAATGAATAACGATTAAGGAAATATATATAGGAATAAAATCGAGAATTAAGGCATAAATAGGATAATATATGATTATTTGGTACCGTTCGTTGAACTGGCATCACGGGGGTGTTAATTCTTTCCTGTACGTAATCATTCTTCTGAATCCAACTTTAAAATATGTAGACTAGACTTTGTTCTTTAAATGAACCTAAAACCAATTTAGAATCACGTCGAAAATAATAGATTTAATCAGGTAGCCAATCACATATAAATAAAAGATTGGTGGTAACTCCAAATTCCACATTGAGACAGACGGGTTCTCGAACCTACTTGTTGCAACAAAAGCATTGAAATAAAAAGGAAGTAATACAAAGAAATGGTTATGTTGCATATTAAACTATTTTTTCCTTCTAATTCTTTTCTTTTTATATATTTTTTAAAATATTATGATTTCAAATAATTTTGAAAAACTAATTATAAATATTGTTTTAATCAAATTATATTCTTTTCAAAAATAAAGAATGGACTATTTAAATAAAAAGATATATACACAAACTATTAAGCTAAATGTTCTACTAATTTATATTTTTAAAATGCAAGAAAATTGGGACACCAAGCAACAGCAGATGAATTTTGTAGTTAAGATAAAAGGTGCAGAACGATTGCAGCCCGGATTGGGAGAGGATCTGCCAGCGGGGCATTGTCCCAATGAAGAAGAGTAAAGACACGTGTCTTTTTATGGTCCAACTGAAAATTGAGACCTTGTAAGAACCACTAGTCGCCCAACTGTAATCCCTAGCTGGTTTCAGACCAATCACGTACAGTCATACATACACTTTGGAGTTTCATCGCTTAGAACTTAAAAAGGATTTTCTCAGCACGAAAACAAGAGACAAACGAATATCAACTGAATCAACCATGTCTTTGGCTCCTAGCAGTCACCCATCTCTCTGCTCTTCGCCTCCATTGCCAAGAACCAGTCATATCCTTTTCTCTTCTATCAAGCATGTTGTATTCAACAACAGCAACTGCTCATTTTTTAGCACTTCTTCAGTCTCTTTCTGCAGTGCCAAGGAGCCGAAGCCACCGGTTTCGGTTGTCAAAGCATCCGAAACTGAGTCCCGAACGACAAATCAGGAACCGGAAAGTGAAGAGCAGTACGAGGAGTATGAGATAGAGATTGAGCAGCCTTATGGGCTCAAATTCAGAAAAGGCAGAGATGGTGGAACTTACATTGATGCTATTCTGCCTGGTGGAGCAGCAGACAAGACTGGGGTTTTCACTGTTGGGGACAAAGTACTTGCCACCAGGTTCTGTATAATTGTATATGCATATACTTTATTTCGTTGCTTTCATTTGCTCGTCTTTTAATTTCCTCAACTTTTTGCCTACTAACTAGAGATGATTAGACGGAGTTATTTCATTATTTTTAATTTTTTAAAATAATTGCGGGTTGCGAATATGCAAGCACATTACCAATTTTAAATTCAATGGCAAGGCAGTTTCTACGCTGGGAAGCCAGAGCAAACCTGTTAATTGTGCCAAATGCCACTGTACTTCTTAAGAGGTGGAGTTACGAGGCATTGCCACACACAAGGTGTCTGAAAGAAATGAAAAATATGGATTCAGCTTCCTGCTGGACAAGCATTAGCTTGGCCGAGTCAAAGTACTTCGGGATACCGCCTTTCTTGATCTAAGAGAATGGGCTTGATTGTCATCTTTGTGGGGACTCTCTTGTCCATTCCATAGGTCAATTTATGGCGGTTTGCCTTGGATAAATGCTTTTACCGAAACTTTTTCGCCCATCTTCAATAATTTTGGCAGATTCCATTCTCCATGGATCAGCTATCATTACGCGAGTGTTGAATGCATGTGTGTTTAATCTCCCAACCCCATAACGGATTGAAATTAGGAGGTGACCTATAATTTCTTGATGGGAATGCAGTGCAGTGTTTGGAACAGAAATATGGCCTTCCGCTGAATATGGTAGGACAATGTACACCATCCGCCAGAGAATTGGTCCATTGCTTATGAAAATGCAGAAGAGATATGGTAATTTATCACCTGATCTTGCTTTTTGCTTTACAATAAGTGAAGAATGTGTGCACATGGGCGTGTAAGAAATACAAAAGATCAGCAACTTATATTTGAATAGGATAATTTATACTAAATTAGCCTTAGTTTTTAATTCAATTTGTTGGCAAATGCCCTTGTCAGAAAAATATGAGCGTTTTCCCATCTTTTCCAGGGAAAGTTGATGATGGAGGTGAATTAACAGAAAAAGAAATCATTAGAGCTGAGAGGAACTCTGGAGTAATTAGTAACAGAGTGAGGGAAATCCAAGTGAGTACTTTCTAAAACTTGGCTATCAATTTGGATCTAAAATTGCATGCTAGAATACTTCATAACCTTTACTTCTTTTCACAAGGAAGAACCTTTTCTGTTTTATAACACCAATATAGTGTCTGCAACTTGCCTTGAACCTCAGATGCAAAATTATTTGAGGAAAAAGGAACAGAAAGAACGCCGAGCAATGGATCTTCGTGAAGGGTTGCAACTATACAGGTAACCTCTAACTTAATTTTAAAAGTATATTTGTTGTCCTTTGCTCATTTGTATTTTTATGGTTCAATGGTCTTCCAACAACATCAAGTTCCCAACTATATTCAATTATGTTTAAGCACCTAAATGTTTTTAGTTCTAGCTTCTGAACAATGAATTCTGCAAAGCTCTATCCAGCTAATATCTTGCTTGCTTTTATTGGGAAGGAGTGCCAAATATGAGGAAGCACTGGAGAAGTTTGAGTCTGTATTAGGATCAAAGCCAGAGCCTGATGAAGCATCAGTAGCGAGTTACAATGTTGCATGTTGTTATGCAAAGCTGAATCAGGTAGGTGATAAAGAATATATTGCGTCTTTCAGTTGTATCATTATTGATTTGGCAAGTATATATGAGTTTTGGCCAAAAGAACAAACAAACTATCCAGGCGTCTCTACTGGGACTACCGTGCTGAGTTTGTCGGTTAACACGGAATAAGTTTATGAGTTGAAGAATCTCTATTCAGGCTTCTCTATTAAATCCGTGCTATCTTTTTCCTCCATTGAAATTGTTTACAGATTCAAGCTGGGCTGTCAGCACTTCAAGATGCCTTGCAGGCAGGATTTGACGACTTCAAGGTAATAATCAATTGTGTTGCTTGTACTTGATTTGTTAGTCAAGTCTGTTAACTGAACTTGTTGCTGCTTTTAACAGAGAATCCGGACAGATCCTGACCTGGCCAATTTAAAAACTTCAGAGCAGTTTGAGTCTCTGCTGAAAAGGTTTGATGAATCATTTATAAATGAGAATGCCGTCAATGCCATTAAATCCTTATTTGGCATGTTCAACAAGAAATAAAGCAGTGAATTTGCTTCAGACATAAAACGATTTGAGTTGAAGCGTTGCATACAAGCATCAAAGAAGTTAAGAATCTCCCGAATCATCTTCAAAGAAGAAGTTACCCTTGTATATTTTTTGTTCACAGCTTTGAGGGTGACTGAAGAAATTCAACATGATATATGATCCATTAGGCGGCATCTTATTTGATTTTTTTGTTCTGTCAAACCATCTTAATCCAAACAAAGGCAAAATTTTAATGGTGAGGATCTCATCTTCTCTGCCCAAAACATTTATTTTCTTTCTTCATGTTTTCTGCCTTTTCAGTTACATTGGAGAGTTCCTGCCTTCCAAATAGGCCATGGTTCTCTTTCAAATTTTTTCTCTTAGAGAGAGAGAGAGAGCAGCTTCATATATGTTATTTGATCACTGAAATTCTCTTAAAAGATGGCTAGACTCAAGCAGCCACAGTGTCAATTTGGCCAAATCCTTTCCTAATCCACACCAACCTGTACCCATTTAAAATCGTTGTGAACTTAAATTTAAGTCTTGGGGATTTTAGAATTCGAATTCAATCAGTTGCATTCTTTTTTTTTTTTCTCAAAAAAGACTAGTTTACCATATCAATACTTATGTTCAATGGATATTTCTTAATGTAAGGTAATTGTCTTACTGATAAAGTCATGTGTACCAAGTCAAGGATGCAGAGGGAAGGGAAGAAAGATACGAAACATAGAATAAAAAATCAGAGCTAGGCCATGGCAAAACAAAAACATTTGAAATGTGAACCAAAAGAAACAGTATCCAGCAGATGAAAATGGCAGCTCAGGTAAGTCATATTGTGCTTAAATCTAAAACTCTAGAATATAATTCCCCTAAGCTGAAAACTTCACCTCTTCGCAATATTTAATTTGTTCGCATGATAAAGATTGCCGTTGTACAAAGACAGGGATCCTCTGTTATGCGAAAACCTCCTAGTTGAAAAGCAAAAATCTACATTTCATATGTTTAAGTGAGTTGTTCAATGCACCATTGGTCTTCTTTTAAGGTGTAATCATAATTGAAAGATCTATGCAGAAATCCCATGCTCAAAGCTTTCCATTGACCTGCTTATTTTAAAACTTACCACGATCTTCTACAAAATGCTAAAGTCTTCACAGCCAAATAGGAAATTAAAGAAGAGTCAAATTGAATCTAGAGTTTCATGAAAATTGAAGTTTGTGCCATTAGAATATTTCTTCAAGATGTCCCTAGAGAGAAATTTCTTTGCATAAGGGTTCGTCATCAGTGTTAGTATAGTTGTATGTTCTGCAAATCAATTGGTTGGTTGCACAGATATACATCTTGTATTTAAGTATTTATTATTTAGAAAAGGTAATTTTTATTTTCAAAAGACTTATAAATGCCGATTAGATGAAATAAACTTCATGAAATGTTATATGCTTTGCAAAAATATTATAAAGTGCTATAATTATAAGAACCTTATTGCATCAAAGTATTATTCTTAAATAGTTACTAGTTAAAGTTACATCAAGAAAAATAGATATTCATAAAACAGAAAGACCAGCACATGGTTATATTCCTCACTTATGAAGCAGTTAATCAATCTCATAAATTAAAGTATGGGGATACTTAAAATAACATATACGTACTTGTTATAAGAACAAGTTCAACAAACATGACTTGCCATGAGAATTCATTCGGTATATCACTCAAGTGTCTATGTAATAAATTCTCATATTACAATTGTATATGTGAGACCTCTACCTCTATAGGCCTGCAACTAGGTGTAGATGCGATAACACGGGTCAGGGGTAATTTCGTCATTTCTCATGGTGAGCCCCTAGAAGTAGGCTTTCAAACATTATTAAGGTCTAAGTAGGCCTAAGGAATAAATGAATGAGGGTAAAATAAATGAAGAAGATATAAATATTGATAATTTCCATGATAGGGGTAAAATGGTTATTTTGCACCTCGAGCCTAAATTTTTAAGTTTTCGTGAACTCGGGTACTTTTAAATTATTATAGACTTTGTTTCAGTGTTAAAGGAGTAAAAAGAGTGCATAAAGGAAACGAGGAAGACAAGTGGCCTTGTTAAGGGCATTATTGTAAATTGTATGAAAATTGGATAAACTTTAACTATAAATATCTAATCTCCAGCAGCTTTTCTTCTGTTTTCTAGCAACTTCTCTTCTTCTTCTTCCTCTTATCCTCTTCTCTATTTCATGTTTCTTTGCACCTTTTATGGAAATATCCTTTGAAACCTTTAAAACTTCCCCAAATTAGCTTTATTTCTCATGTTTTTCTACACCCTTTCATTGGGTTTTTCATGCTCTTGCACTTTTACACCTCAACAGCCTTCAAAAGTCTTTCTTAAGTACATTCACTCATTCGTTGGACGTGTAGAAAGAGAGGGAGTGATTTCCCTTATTAGCTTGGAAGAATTTTGAAAAGAAATTCAATTACAAATCCACTAAAGTGAGTAAACTTGAATTTAAAATATTTTGAGAAATGTATTGGTATTTGGATGAAGCATGTGAATGATTTTTATTTGATTTTTCCTTAAAAATTATGCATGGTAACAAGCCTTTATTAAAACGTTTTATGTGTTGAGTGTGCAATATGATGAATCCTTGTGCTCCTATAAGATGCTAATATATATATATATATATATATATGTTGTGTATCGATGTTAATATTGTGTAATAAATATAACTGTGCGTGTGCGCGATGTAAGGGATACACATGCCGGTAATGTTGGGTGCGGGAGTGTGGATGATGATATTGCTTGTGCGCAATGTGGGGGATGCACACGGCGGTATTAGCTGTGCACGATGTGGGGGATGCACACGATGACTTCAACTATGTGCGCGATGTGGGGGTTGCACATGAGCTGGGTGAGGCAGTGATGGTATTGGTGTTTATATATGTATATAAATATATATATTTATGCAATAGAAAGTTCATAAATATGGTATATGGTTGTAATGTATGTGAAATCTTGCATGTTGAATCTTGAAAATTGCTAAGTATTTTCAAGTTGATTTTGTCATTGTAGCAGAATGGCCTTTTCTTGATATAATGAGAACTTTCTTCTTGGTGTTCTGTTTCTCACTATAGCGAGAATGATTCTCGCTGCAGCGAGAAACTCTCGGGTTGGGAGGCTGGCTACAGTTCTATAACTCACTACAGCAAGAATACATTCTCGCTGCAACGAGATGTCTACAGGTGGTTTCACTACAGCGAGAATGAATTCTTGCTGTAGCAAGAAACCTTCTGTCGTGCTTGCTACCTTGTTTGGTTTCTGCCATATTTTCCACTTCTTTAACATCATAGCTGATCATGGACTTCCAACATCAAGGAATTAATTAATTAAGTTTGAAATGAGGAGTTTTAGTGAGAAACCCTCGACCAGTTGATGATTTGAGCCCAAATTTCGCTGCAGCGAGGATCAGTCATTTCGCTTGACTTGCTTGAATGCTACTAAACATGGATCCTTCATCATCAAGTGATTAACCAATTAAGGGTTTAATAAGGGGTTTTAATAAGAACTAAACTAAATTGCATTGTTTTTGAAAATAAGTGCATCATGATTTCTTTAAACTTTTCTTATCGCTTGCTTGTTCCCTTCCTTTGTTCACTCCTAGGTTTATACTCATTGTTTTCAACTTCATGTTTTCAAATCAGGAGGCAATCGGTAACTAGGTCGAGGTGTCCTCGTAGATTCGTCTCCTTGGTAGGTATCTCGACATTCAATAGCTATACTTTCGCCCAGGTCTCTCTGCTGGAAGTCGAGTATCCCTTTTGTTGTGTATAGACAAACCCGATGTAAATTATTAAGATGTATGTTTTAGACAATATATGTATATTTTGATTGGTAATACCACTATGAGTTGGAAATGGTTAGCATTATTTTGAATTGGAATTATGAAATGTGACTTTAGGAACTTTTGATAGAATGATGAACAAGTCATATAAATAGGTTTGCTTGGGCTTAGTGGGTTATGCCCATTAGGCCCAGCGCCAGTCATGACTCGGAAACTGGGCTGTAACAGTATAAATGATCCTTAAACTTGAAATCATTTAGTTACTTTAAGTGTGGAATGTTATGCTTTAATACTATCTAAAGTGGTCCTAGCAAAGGACGCTAAAAGAGGGATGGATATTGGGTATAACACGAAACCATGAAGGTAAGTCAATAAACAACAAAGTGTTAATCACCTTAAGTGAACATAAGGAGAATACCCCATTTTGTCGTGAGAAGTAATAACTCATGAAAGCTTTAGTCCTAGGAAATTGAAAATGTCAACAAAAAGGTTTGTCCACTCTTTAATGATGAGTTTGATTACTAAAATAAAGTGCCAAAATGGTAGATACAAAATTAGGATAGACATTGCGTAATGTTTTATGTCTTTTCTAGATAATAGATGATGAATGGATAATAATTACGCTACATGACTGTGCAGTGAAAGGTTGAGTCAAACCATTATAACTCTTCTTAACATTTGAATAGTCATGATGCATTGCTAGGTACCAATATATACTTATAAATATGAACTAATAAATTAGGAAATGGAAAATTAATGCATATGACTTTGATTAATCCAATGTCTATTGAACTTGGATTATAGTTACTATTTATTGTCAACATGTTAAGAATCTAATGGGTCACACATGTTAAACTATGTTAGTTGAGAATTTAAAAAGAATTGATTAAGTTGGACTTAATTAAAAGAAGATGAGAACTTCATGAACTTAATTGAATAGTTTAATTAGTCTTGAGACAATTTTGCAATTAACATAAAGTTATGTAAAGTTCTCCACAAATTAAAATTAATTTAATAGCTCATAAATATGAGGTTTATGTTTCATTAAAAAGGTAGCTACAATCAACCAAACCGTCATGACCCAAATCCAAGTCATGACTGGCGCAAAGGCTTAATAAATAAGGCCCACTAGACCCAAACAAGCCTCATGAACAAACAAACATAAACATATCACATATCAATATAATACAAGAAAACCATCTTAACATAAACAAATGTGTGTGTGTGTGTGTGTATCTAATGATATGTGATATTAGAGCCTTAGGTTGTTTAAGTCCTAAGTATTCTGTTTGAGTCAACAGAATTGTCAGGTTTTTATGTGGAATTTTGGTAGTGATTTGTGAACCGTAACACACTTCACAAATGGGAGACCACATAGATTCCCATGTTTGTTTAGAAACCCATCTAGTTGTCCATTTTGAGTCAAGATAAGTATTCGCTCTTGTTTTGGTATGGATGCCACCTAGAACTTGAGTTGTCTTTGATGAGTTTCTCGAGTAAGATGCTCCTAATAGAATAATGATGAGACCACGAACACCAATAGACATGGCAAGATTAATAGAATACTTCGAGAATAGATAGTTGAGGTAAGTTATGAATGTTATTCTCAAGCTTTCGAGAATAACCCTTTGGTTAAAGCACAATCATGTAAAATGTTTGAGATTATGACTGCACACAAAGAATGCGAAATAGGTATGTTCTCGTGTAAACAAAAATACGTAGAATATTTGATGTTATCACTAGATACACACAATTACTAAAACCCACATTAATGATTCCATGAGATTGGGATACCTTACTTTTTTATAAGAATGTGACCCTAGAAATGTATGATGAATTGAAAGATTTGGATAGTTGGTAAAGGATAATGATGTCCCTACTTGACCCACAATATGGTAAATACCTTGTGATCAATGTCATGGTGGAAAAGAATTTGATTCTAAGGACCTCATGGAATTAGGTCAATTACCATTGTTAGCATTTCTAAAGGTGAAGTAGCAAACCTTATTGAGAATAAATTTATGACTCATTGGTGTCTAATTATGAGATGTCGAGATAGACCTTAAGGGAATGGGTCTGTGGCATGATTTTCCTTATTGGAAAAGCACTTTAGCTACGTTCAAAGATGTGTAATTAAACAATATGATAATCGATCTCTAGATAATTTTTGGAAATGTCATAAGAGTTCTTTTGGATTTTTGTTTCACATGATGGAAGGTTTTGTCATGATTTTGATAATCAATTGCTAAGAGTTAGATATGAAAAGGTTATATTAAGAAGTAAATTCTTGAATGAGCACTTTATGCTGATAAACATGCCATAACAATAGAGTTTGGTATGCTTAGATGTTTAGATGTTTTTATAGCTTGATAAAAAGCTAAAAATTGATTACAAAATTATATAATTGGAAACCTTAATTGTGGTTCCAAAAAATTGAAAGTATACCATGAGAATCATTGGAATGATAGGTGATACCTAATATGGTAGCTATGATTTTATTAAATGTAAGTCCATAGGATTGAGACTTGTAGTAGTCTTTTGGAAGATTAAATGACGGATTTCTTTGTCACAGTACCACGACAAGATTACTGACAGTGAGTTAGTGATAATATGAGTTTCTAAATTACATACAGTTTGAGTTCCATTGGAATAATCCATTATTGGAAGACATTACCTTTCATAGTATGAGACCTAATGTATGAATCCATGTCTAAGGTTAAAGACATGGCTAGTGAAAGAATTTTATTTAATGTTGATATTAACTAAATACCCTTATATGTACAAGTTTGTGCTGCGAAAGACTACTTTATTAATTCAAAACAAACAAAGAATAATTCTTAGTGTGGTAAGGTTCCACAATTAAATGGTAGCCTTGTATGTTTGGGGAATTTTGAGTAGAAAATTGATTTTGTTAAGGTTAAAGGAAAATCTATGATATTGGTAGATACCATCCATTTGTACTTGCAACGCCACCATTGATTTGAAGTTAAGTATTTGGATTCATAAATTGGAGGAAAATTTTATAGAAACTATTTTTGCTTATGATATGATTTGGATTGTGATTGGGAGCAAGAAGTAAATTGCTTTATCTAAGAAATTTTTAAAATATCTTGATACCACAAGCCCTTTAGAGTACTCTATCCTTGTACAAGGATTTATCTAGAAGAGGTGTGAGTGAATAATATTTGATGTAAAAATGATTTTGGTTCTCAAGAAATTTAAAATGAATTGAACTCTTGTGGTATGAGTCACATGGGTGCACTTTACCATATAAGTATGGACTAGGCCTTGATTCTAAAGTTGACCGTGGTATGAATGAGCTAAGAAAAGTTTGAAATTTCTTGATGCTTATAAGCTATGTGGAGCAATTATTGCTATATGATCATTGGATTATGTGATGAAGGTAAATGTAATAGAAATTTTGGAGATGCCTTGGGCAATCAATTATCATGTTGGAATAGTATTGAGTCAAAATTTGAAAAAGATGTCATTTATAGCTTGGATTTTAGTCTTGGAATGGTTGATAATGGACAATCGATGATAAAGACCTAAATGTTAGTTCAAAGGAAACAAAATTGACAAGATATGCTTTTGAGCCAACAAAAGTATTTTTTCTATTATTGTTATTCTAATTATAAGGGTTATGTTGAGTAAACCTTTGGTATGCATTGGAAAACTTAATTCCGAGAGAATTTGTGAAATCATGAAGTAATCTAAGGATTTTGAAGACAATTGAGTCTGTCCATTAAAAGCAAGGTTAAGAAAAGCCAAATTTGTTATGTTAAGGTTATGATTGAATAAATATTAAAGTGCACATTGGAAATGCAATTTCAATAAATTATAGATTTTGTATTATTAGTCAAGTAGCTAATTGACCTTTATAAAAGTACAGATTATGTATTAAGTATGAAAAGGCTATGGATATTGTCAATTTGAAAATTTGAGGATTCGTATTGGGCATGAGAATTTCGATGTTTGTTGGGTGAAGGCTGATCATGCATCATAAACAAATAAAAATGCAGCGAAAATAAAATTAACAAATTGAATTGAGCCTCACACTCCTAGGATCTCTTCCTTGCCAAATTGAGTAAAGAATTAGATTAATAAATAAAATATATGATTATATCACTATACCTAAATAACAAAAGTTGATGAATCTTTTGTTAAAGCACCAAATCAACCTTCAAAAAGCCCAACCACCTTATCGATACATGTATCGATACATTAAACCCAGAACCTAAAGTATCGACAATTCTCTAAATGTATCAATACTTGACAACTTTTTTGAAAAAATAAAAAGGGTAAAATAGTTTTTTTCCTCATTTAAAAACTATATTAAAAGGCATATTTTTCATTTGTCTAAAGCTTTGGTTGCCTCCCAAGTATGTTCTCTCAACTTACAGCCACTCTTACACTTTTTTACTCCAAAAATCACCATTTTTGAAGATTCGAACTTGGTTTTGGGTTTTTTAACTATCAAAGGTAATGTTTTCCACATTTTAATCTTTCAAGACTTAGATTTCCTCTACTAATTTTAAATGTTCCAACAGATTTTCATGGTTGATAAAAAAAGCTAAGGTTTTCACAGGTTTATATCCTTAATAGCTCACCAATGTAAGGAATAGGGTAAGATTTAAATGTCTATATTACAAGTTAAGTGAATAACTGTGAATATTGAGCTAGAAAATTAATTATTGAAGAACTCAACTAGTTCCAAATTAGCATAGGATGAATATTACTTGCTATATAGCTTAAGTAAAGGCTACAATGGTTGATTGTACACGTAGGTACTGTCAAAACTTCAAGGAATTCGCTGGAGTAAAACTTTGGCTTTGGTAAAGGTCAAGTCTTCAAATAGGTGAGTGGATACACCGTTTCAATTGTTTAATATGTAAAGTAAAGCATGATTCATTGAGGTGTTTATCTTGCATGATTTAAATACCATTTTTATGCTGACTATTCAAATGTTTTGAATCCAAATAATTTCAAAGAAGATTTTGAATATACTACATATGTAAATATCTTACTATGTATTAGCTTTCAATGAGGGAGGACAAGCCCTTTCACTGATTTCCTTCAAAATGTGTTTAAGTTGATATGATGAGTTTGAGATGCATGTATGCTAGACGAGATGTTTTGGATGAGTATAAGATGCATGTATGCTAGATGAGATGTTTTGGTGGATGTAGACATTCCCACCCATGAGCTTATGATATAATTATGTACTTGAGCATGAAATGTATGATTATGAGAATTGTATGTGATGTAGTCCCACATACCTTATGAGATAAGTATGAGTATGAAGAATAAGCCATAGTAAAGTATGATTATGAAATAATGATGTTATAACTTTCGGATATGATAGATCATAGATGTTTATGACTAATCCAAGACAATGGAGATTTTTACCACTATTCATTATGAGTTGGGACGGATTACCACTCACAGTGTGAGTGAGGTAGAATGCCACTCACAAGAGCTCTTAGTAATCGAAGATGGTGGGATTAAACCTTATCCACTAAGAGTCAGGACAGATTGCCACTCCTAATGAGATCCAAGATAAGGGGCTATACCCTATCTGCTTATAGATGAAGCGAACTAACACTCACAGTTAGTTATGTTTTAGATGATTCTTAGAAGAGTATAGAAGTTGGATTTTAGGAAGATTACATACAAGTTATGATTGAGTAGTGATACAATATTGTTAAGGGATTGATGGAATATGGCTTAGTCCAAGTGAATCATAATCTTTATGAATGTCCCTAAATTAGAAAAACTTATAGAGTTAGAAATTGTAGAAAATTATCTGAAATTCTAAGTTTTATGAGTGAAGTATTGATATAGGAAGAATATGTATTGATAAGTTGAAGACAAAATGCCTCAATAAGTATTCTATGTAGATAGTATTAATACATTCTAAGGAAGTACTGATACATTTAGTTTAGGAAACATTATGTGTTAAAAGTATTGATACTTTACAAGGATGTATTGATACTTCAGCTACAAAACAATGTTTTCACTTCTTTTTAACAAGGTTTTCAAATGTTTTCAACTTTTATTTCATCCTAAATGTTTATACAACTTCGATTTCAATTAAACTTTTATGAAATGGCTTTGAATGACATTCTTTACAAGAATTTGAAGGTAATTTTATAAGATTCATGAATGTCATGTTTATGCAACTGATGATTTATGCTAAAACTTTTCACCTTAGCTTGTCTATTTCCTGTATTCGACTCACGGAGTCTTTGTGACTCATACGCTAGTTCCCCATTTTCTTTGTCGATCAATGAGTAGCTTACTACCCTTGTCGCAGAGACGAGCTCCTAATTATTCTTAGTGGGTGTTCTAATAGCCCACTTGATTCCTAGAGAAATCATATTCTACTGATAAGTCAGTCTTTATTTTATTATTATATGTTGATAGATGATTACTTTATGAGTATGTAGCTACAAATGGCACCATGATATACATGTTTTTTTAAAAGGATTTGACAGTTAAATGTTTATGACGAGATATTTGTATAGGTTATAAAAACCACTTTTGATTTAAAAGATTATTTTTGTTTCCACACATCATGAGGCAGCATTCCACCATGTTAGTGATGGCACCTAGTATGATGTTCATTAACGTTTCTACACATCGTGATGTAGAATTCCACCATATTGTGATGGCATACTAGATTACATGTTGATTTATTAATGATAATGTGTATGCTTTATATCTAAAGCAATGTATGCTTGATGAGTAAGAGGCTTGCTTAGGACTAGTGGGCCATTGATAACTCTATTTTATAAAGTTATAATTGGTCACAATTTTGAGTATTATTTGTTTAAGTTCTTGATTTTTAGTTTAAGTATTAATTATTTTTAGTCATTTATGATATTTAAGTTACTTATCTTGGGATTAATTGTTTTAAGTTATTTTATAATATTTTGCTCTAAGTTTAGTTATTATTTAAATTGTTTGTTACTTTTGTAGGTGTGCTATGAAAAAAGTGATAATTAGTGAAGGAGAGTGCATTCTAGGTGAGGACTTCCAATGCATATGTTACGGTATTTCGAGCATATCTCTTACTACAAAAGTCCAAATGATGTGATTCTTTGATCATTGAAAAGCTAAGAGGCAAAGCTACAACTTTTAAGTTTACCCCTTCACCCAATGTAGCCTCAAAGCAGGGGACAATTGCATCGGAATTCAAAATAGTGCAACAGAGCTTGACAATTCAAAGTACACATTTGGTGGCCGTGGCCTTCACAACTTCATGGCCACAGTGCCCAATCACTTAAAGATGCTTCAAGAGTTCAGAAGGCTCATGGCTAGAACCGTGGCCATTGACAAGGAAATTGCAAAAAAATAAAACAAGGACTGGTGGCCACAGTCCCCTATCACCATGGTGGCAGCCCTTAAAGATAAATAGGAATTTATGTGTATTTGGACTTCTAATTGGATACAAATTCAAGCTCCATTTAATTCCCCTTTCATAAGCATGTTGAAGCAACAATTAAGCAAGGTTTTTTTGAAGAAAAATAGGCATTCAAGCTAGCAAGGAAAGCAAGGAATATTGTGGATCAAAAGCTTAATAAATATTGTTGTTCTTTCTTTTCTTGTTATCTTTATACTTTCTTGTTTAGCGTTGATTGTTGAATTTATTGTTTTGATGATGTTTTTAGGAATTATGTTGACCTAAGTTTTTTAATCTAGTATTGCAATTGAACCCAATGCGTAGTTTAAATTTTTAATATTCTTTCTTACTTATAATTAATAGTGTTTAAGTTATTTATTTCAATCTTGTTCTTAATGCGTCTAATTGATTGTCCACCAATTAGATTGATTTGGAAACCTAAACAAAATTAGAAGAGAAAGTTTAGTGTAAACCATGGATGAAATAGCATATGTTCAATATTAATTGCATGAGATGATTAATGTGATTCATGTGTAAGGTAGGAATACAATTACATGTCATACGTAGCCATAATTAGAGTCTAAGTTTAACGAGTATTTCTTGATTTCAATTTACATAGGTGTATAGTAAATTGGTTAAGAAAGATATTTTTATAAGAACATTGAAAGAGACTTATAAATAAATTAAAACTCTGAGTTAACAACTCAAGCTTATATAGTAAATCAAAAGAGAGTAAAAGAGATTCAGATGAAATACTGAGGGGATATTGTGCTTCTAGACTTTTAATTAATTGATTAATTTTAGTTAAATTGCTATTTTTGCTTTGAAGTTTTAGTTTATTTAATTTTCAATAGTTTTAAAATTCAGTTTTCTGGATAAGATTAAGTTGGTTTAATTTTAATACTTAGCAAAACAATTTGAACAATTTTCCATGAGAACGAACTTTACTTTCTATTATATTACTTTTAACGATAGATGCATTTGCACGGTAAATCTGACAACAATCATACCCACATAAGTCTTTACACGAATCATGTCTCCAAAAATGAGATATGAGTGACATGTTCTTTGCTGTTTTTCAATTTCCTTTGATGAAAATAAAATATCAATCACCTTTTTCCTTGCTACCACTAGGCTTTGCGAGCATAAACAACCCTATTCTCCATTGAATTTATTCACTTTTACCATTCATGTGGATCACCATTGGAGGTTGAACATTTGAATAGCTTGTGGTTTGCTACAACTCAGCTTGGTGCAAGAGGATTATATTGTGATAAAGCCTCGTGATGTCGATTCCAAGGCATTAAGGTATAAAAGCTCTTAGCCTCTCATTGGGGTTAATTTATGATAAATATCCAAAAAGTGAATGGAAAATACGCGCTATTACAAGATGGAGGACCTCAAAAAAGCAAACAAAGTAAAGCTTATGGATACATGTACAGGAAATAGAGCAAGTGGCACTGGGTCTTGTTACAATAAAAACGAGGCTTTGAAAGTAAATGAGAAGCGTAGACTGCTCCCCCTGGGAAAAGGAAAAAGCATCTGGAGACGAAAAAGGCCTCTAGGGAGCACTTTTAGAGAGAGAAAGAGGAGGAAAGGTTAGCGATGGGAGAGAAAGGAGTGGCACACCTGCTGATTTCACCATTGTCAAGACCAAATCAGTTCCCCTTGCCTGATTAAGAGTAGTAGTGTCCCAGCATTAGGTTCTCGCTAGAATTTTTGGTTTGTTAATTACCATTTTTTGAGTTCGATTGTTAAGAGTTATTGGCTTTGTTGTCGCTTTTTAAATTTTATGATTTGTTAATTGGTTTTTTAATTCAATTGCTAAGATTTGTTTTTTCTTTTTTTGTTGTTTTTTAAAATTTATTGTTTGTTAATTACTGTAGAGTTGTTAATTTTGTTAATGTTCTTTAAATTTTATCTTCGAATGGTTTTTTTTTTTTTTTTTTTGTTCTGCATAAAGGTGGTTGGGTTATAATTAACTTTGTTTTTTCAGGGAGGCTTTTGATGATAGATTTGCAAGTTTAATTTGGGTAATGTACTTTACAATGTTGAATTACATCAAAGAATTCTCTTTTTTGGATTTTTCAGTATGAAGTTTATCTCTCTATTTTTAGCTTTTTACTTTTCAGCTTGATTTTATGTTTAATTCAAGTATTATTATGATTATATTGTGTATAATAACATTTTAGTACTATTTTGATTTTGAATGGAGATAATTATTTTTCATGTTATTTCTGGGTTCTTTGTGTTTTTTGACAGATATTGCTCACTTTGCCTGGTCAATTTTGTTACAATAAAAATTTTCAAAGTGTTTTTCATTATTAAATTAGTAATTTGTTTTCTTATGCTACAAAGAATGGGAGAAAGAATCCTCTTTGATGGAAAATGCTTGTACTTGCTGGAAACAAGGCATTTTTGTTTCTTATTCTAAACATAATGAGTGCTTATAAAAGTGAAAACTCAAAAAACTTTATTTGTTTTGCTTAGAGCTTTATGATACAGAGAATTGCAAACAGGTAAAATATTGTTGTGGCTATGAATGTATTTTTTTTTTATTCAATTCTTTTTTCTTTATGATTTGTTCTTCTTAACATGTACAAGTTAATTTATTTCTTGCTCTCTTCATTTGGTTTTCTATAGTTTTTTATTCAGATGTATATAATGCCCTCCTTTGTTTGCTATATGCATTTTCTTCTTACAGTTTTGACAAACCTCATTAAGCCATTTTATGGCTGTACTAGCTAAAGTGATCCAAACCTTCTCCACATGAACTTTGTAAAAATTTTGATAGTATCATTTAGAAGCATATCAAATATGTTATTCTCTTAGAATCTGTCTGATTCTCCAACATAACTTAAGGAAATTCTCCACTTCTGCATTATCTCATTGCTCAAACAGCAAAATTTGAATCTACCTTTCTTGAATAAAAAAATTCTAAATTCAAGTTATGTTTCAATTACTTATCTTCACCTCTTGCACTTTCAAACATTTCTTTTATAGTTAACTAGTCTGCTATGTGTTCGAAATGGTGATTTTTTTTTTCAATTGAATTGAGAATACGTTGTAAAATACATATATAATAATAATTATATTATCATATCTAATTGTTATTGTACATTGACATGTACAAAATATATAACTGTTGTTATTGTAATCATCATTACTTTTACTTTTTATTATTAATTTTTATATACTATCATCTTTTAAATATATTTTTAATGTCATATATGTTATTTTTATTTTTTTTAATAAATTTTTTATATTATATATTTTATTTTAATTTTTTTCTTTTAAAAGATCATATAAATTTTATTGATAGTGAGTATGATTACTGAGAATAATAAAAAAATATCATTGAAATCTAAAAAACAAATAAATTATAACATCATAAAATATTTTTAACAAAATAATAAAATTAAAAGATAAAATTATCTTTAAAAATATTACAGAGTGCAATGCAATCTAATTATATTGATTTTAGATTGCAATCATATTACATTCATTGACTGTAATGTGATTCATTGGCTATAATGTGATTCAGTGTAATCTTACATGACAATAGTTTATTGCAAAATAATCATTACAATATAATTTAATTAGATACATTATAGAAAATATGCTTATACTTTCCTTATTTCAAACACTATCTAAGAGCATATATATACCTTAACAATACTATATATGAGTCCATCATTTCTATCTTTTTCTTATTTCTCCATTTTGCCATGTTTGCGAATAGACACTAAAGTTATATTAATGGATATATTTAAGTTCCTTTACATTGTTATTTTATTAGTTAGTTTTTTTTTTATTTTAAAAAGTACAAAATAAAGAGTACATTTAAATATAAAAAAACTTATTTTTTAAAATTTAAGATTTAGAAAAATTAAAATTAAACTTTTGTAAATAACAACTATATAGTTTAATTTAATAAAAAAATTATATTATATAATTTGATTCAATAATTGACATTTATATATTTTTCCTTACCGTAAATAGTTAGATTCAAATTTTTTTAACTTCCAATGCAAATAAATGATAATTGCATTTCAATTGCTATTTTAATATGTATTAAATATGACTTGATATTTAACAATAAATGTTGAAAAACTAAGAAAAAAATACTAATAACCACATAGAAAGAAGGAAGCCCTTTTAGAACTTTCTTCCTTCAGGCAATATTACCAAGTGTCGAGTAAGGAAACCCTTCGGTGTTTGCTCTAAATATAATCGTAGATATATATATATATATATGCGAGTTAACTTTATACAATGACTCAAAAACAGTTATATTCACATATATAAATATATATTAAATCAACCTTATAAATTTTTACTCTATAAATTTAAACTTAATATAAAATTTTTCCTTTTAACTTTCTGATAATTACACGAATTCCCAAAAATTTTAAATTTAATTTGAAAAGCAATAATTAATTCACATAGCTCAAGTTTCCTTTTTAATTTTTCTTTCGGTTATCCGCCTGTGACTACCCTCTCTCTTTTTCTTCTTGTCCTCTGTGACTTAAAAGTGGTTTATGGCCTGTAGACGCAAAGAATAATATGCTGATGTAGTGAATGTTATTGGATTGACCCATTATCCTACTTTGTTATCTTATAATTTGCAAGGGAATAACACAAGACTCGGTTACCCTAAAAAGATGTTCAAAATTGTTGCAATTGCATACTGAAGTGCACAAATCAGTTTCTACTCCAGCAAGCTATCTCACCAGAATACTAAGGTTTCTCCCGTGTTGCCAAGTGATTTACAAAGAAAATAAGCACTCTACTCTCAACCATGATCAATTTTGGGTACCCTGGAGACTGAATAACTTATTCGCTTTCCTTCCCATATCTGCTTTAGTAGCCATATCCTGACAGAATCAAGGGCCCAACATGTTTAGTAGCTATAACATGTACAACAGAAAACAGCAAGAAAGTGTTGCATTTCCAATATTTTAAATTCTCAAGTGCATACCTGAAGTATCCATGGGATTGCCAGCAGGCACAGGCTCAGGTTCCTTTATCTCGACAACCACACAATCGGACATCAAGAATGTCTTAGCCACTGAGGATGCATGCTCCAAGCAACATCTGACCACCTAAATTAAGCAAAAAAATTTAAACATTTCTCAGTTTTCTATAGTAACCGAACTTGACAGCATAATTCTTAACTAAACTTGGTTTAATATACAAGTAATTGGACAAAGCCTGAAATTTAATATTGAAGGCCAAAACAGCAACATATGTTTTGAATATAATTATACATATTTTATTGGTAGATAAATTATCCAATTAGAATTAGATATCCAAGAAACAATTAAGCAAAACTAGAATAGAGAAAGTCCATTTAGAAAACCCTCAAAGATGAACAGAGAGAAATTGGCAGTTTAATTTGCTAAAATTTGAGCAT
Source organism: Theobroma cacao (assembly GCF_053813885.1). NCBI lineage: Eukaryota > Viridiplantae > Streptophyta > Magnoliopsida > Malvales > Malvaceae > Theobroma > Theobroma cacao. The sequence continues at coordinate 33,472,732 of NC_142647.1, read as the reverse complement.
AATAGTGCTTATCTCAGACTACAAACCTAATCATTGAATGTAACAAGAGGTGGCAATTGGACTTAATCAAGTTTAGTTCAAGTTACGTTATATTTCGGATAGATTTATTTAACTTCCGAATGATATGGAATAAGGATCACTTCAGGTATGGACCATATCAAGCAGGGGTCATTTCAAGTTTCAATCCATTCTTGCTAGAGTTGACGACCATTTTAAATTAATTTAAATTGAGTTTAATTCAATTTATTTTTAATAATAATATATAGTATTATATCCATAGATCTTTCAAATTAAATTATGATATAATACTCGAAAAGTACTATGTATAATTTAGGTTTCAAGCAGTTGAAAAGGCTAGGTTTACGTTTGGGTGAAGTCAAATTTTGGCCACTTTAGACTTGGGTTAATTTCTATTCAAGTCTTTTTGTGTCAGGATTGTAGACTTTTACGAGTCAAATCAGATTGGGCCGAGACAATTTCAAGCAAAAAGTTAGAAAGGCTTCGCAAGTCGGATCAAGTTCTACTAGCTCTTCGTATAACATTAAAAAAAGACAAAAGGTTGCACAAATTTTGATTAGGGAAGGTCGTATTATAAATTCTTCTAGAGAATAAAAACATCATTTTATCATTTCTTCAAATTCGAAACTTCATGTGAAAACAAAAGTTTCACAAGCTTGGGCAGCCTACCAATCACCTGTACACTTACACCTACCAAAAACACTTCGAAAATTTGGAAGAGTAAAATATAATCTCTCCATTTCAAAGCAATTGTCCATCTTATTTTTTTAAGATGTTTCAAAATGTGTACTTTCAATATGGTCATTTATTAAAATACTAACCTTAAATACTAACTTTAGGTGAGTCCCACAAGCTTTTATTACATTTATACGTTAAAAGTTGTAAAGTAGGGAATTGAGACAAAATATCACATTTCTTTACAACTTTATATTATTTGAAAGGTGAACATTCAATTTTAAATGGGGGAGTATATTAAAAAAAAAAAAAAGCAGATGTAGAGCTAAACAAGGAACTAACCTTGGTTGGATCGATAATTCCTGCAGCCATAAGATCCTCATATTTTCCAGTGGCAGCATTGTATCCATACTTAGGGTTATCACTGGAGAGCACCTGCAAATAAATAAATAAAATAAGCAAAAACGACTGCAGTTAGAAAACAACACACAAACTGGATCTGCTCATTGAAACTTGAACAACCATATTTTATACCTTCTCGCTCACCACACTTCCATTAACACCAGCATTCTTAGCAATCAGTTTTAGAGGGTAACTCAAGGCTCGTTTGACAATATCTGCTCCAACCTATTGTCCATCAAGATATTTAAGTGAGAAAGGCACCTTTTAAACAGCTGAATATCTGGTCGAAAACATTTTAGAAATCTAATAAATATTTCAAGCCTCTTTTAAGTTGTCAAAACAAGGCTTACCTTTTCTTCATCATTATCAAGGGAATCCTTAATAGAATCCACCTCAGAAGCAAGTCTTAGCAAAGTACATCCACCACCAACAACAATACCTTCCTCAACTGCTGCCTGAAAATCAATGAAATCAAGCACTTTTAATGATTTTGAACGACATCATTACAACATAAGACCATCATGGCAAGGTATGAGTGCATTACCTTAGTTGCATTAAGAGCATCTTCAACTCTCAATTTCTTTTCTTTAAGCTCTGTTTCAGTTTGAGCTCCAACCTTTAAAATTTCAAAAGCACATCAAAATTAGGGATAGATTAAATATGATATCACATATCAGATTTCATTTTAGATAAACTGAATAGCATGTTCCTTCAACCAACTAAAAGTTACCTGTATCACAGCTACACCACCAGACAATTTGGCAATCCTTTCATTAAGTTTTTCCTTCTCATAGTCTTGTTCTGCAGCCTGCAGTAAAGTAATAATGTCATAGGCATTGCAAGAAGACCGAAAGAAAGACTTGTATAAACAAATACATATAAGCATGCAGTAAAAGACAACCTCAATAAGATTTCTGATCTGCGCAACTCGTTTGTTTACAGCTCCCTGGGTGCTTCCATCACCCACAATGGTTGTTGTATCCTTGGTAAGCACCACCTTCGAAGCATGGCCGAGGACCTCACTGCCAGCTTTGTCCAAGGAAAGCCCAACCTCATCTCTGATAACAGTACCTGTACACAAATGGTAGAGAGATCTCTCATAAATTGGACTCAGATGTGTGAGTGCACATTTGTGCATGAGTGGCGTGCTTGTGCTGTGCATAAATGCAAGTATGCATGCATGCAAGAGAGAGAGAGAAGCTTAAGAATGATGCATTGCACAGGAAAATCAGAGACCACAAAACTAAAAATAATATTTAAACAGTAGCAAATGAAAAATACAGACTTCTGCTTACCACCAGTAAGAATAGCTATGTCATCAAGGTACTGGCTCTTGCGCTCTCCAAAGCCAGGAGCTTTGAGCGCAGCAATCTTCAGAGCCCCTCTAAGCTTGTTCACAACCAGCGTTGCTAAGGCTTCCTGTTCAATATCTTCTGCAATTATCAAAATTGGATACCCACTTTTAATAGCATCTTCCAGGATGTTGATAAGATCTCTTGCATTTGTTATTTTCTTATCAACAAGTAGCAACTGCAACCAGAATACAAAACACAATTGTCAACATTCAATGTAGGAAAGGGTTTTTTATCAGAATGAAAACTTTTGCCTCATGATTAGAACATATACCTTGCAGTTCTCATATTCTACTGCCATTTTCTCACCATCAGTCACAAAATAAGGTGAAATATAACCCCGATCAAATTGCATTCCTTCAACAACATAAAGACTATTTTCAGCACTTTTCCCCTCCTCAAGGGTAACCACACCCTTTCGACCCACTTTACTCATGGCCTCAGCAATCATATTCCCTACTTCATAGTTGTTTCCAGCACTAACAGCTGCCACATCTGCAAGTTCACTGTCTTCAACCTGCAGTCCCATAGCACAGTCATTATAGTCCCTTTCAATAGTAAAATCCAGACAACAAAATAACACTCGGTGACCATTAAAATTACCTCCTTTGAGATAGCCTTAAGCTCAGATACTAAAGCCTTTGAGGTCTTCTCAATGCCTCTGGTGATTAAGACCGGGTTTGCACCAGCCGCCACGACCTGAATAATAATTGTACTAAGCAATTACTAGAAATAGCATGACAATGACCAAAATTACACTGCTTTCCATATACCCAAACATAATGTTATAAAGATAAATGCACAAACCTTGACACCTTCAGCAATCAGACCTTGCGCGAGAACAACTGATGTTGTCGTTCCATCACCAGCCAGGTCATTTGTCTTAGCAGCTGCCTGTCTTACTAACTTAGCACCAATGTTCTCAACTGGATCCTCCAACTCAACCTTGAAATTAATACAGGCAAAACATTCAATTAATAATGGATAAGCAATAAGGAAAAGAGTGATTCTGTTTGATATTTCGAACTAGCAGTTACAGAATTACAACAAAGACAATGACAGCTGAAGATATAGATTATGGAAGGTCTTCTGGAAATTGATGCAGCTGTATACTTCAGAAAGTTGGATTGCCTAAACTACACTCAGCGTTAACATAAATTACAAGATAAGGTTGACACTAGATTCTTCTATAAAAATTGGAAATGAAAAAGATCTAGATGTTCTGACACAAAAAACTAAACATTCCAAGTGAAATACATAACCTTATGTCTGAAGCTAGAAGTGAAACAGACATTACACAACCAATTCTAATTTCAACTTCAATAGCTGGTTAAGAGCAAGGGCATACCTCCTTGGCCACTGTCACACCATCATTAACAATTTTCGGGGAGCCATATTTGCTTTCTAGAACAACATTTCTGCCTTTTGGTCCAAGAGTGACCCCAACCAGATCAGCAAGTTTGTTTACACCGGTCTACAACAAAAGAACAGAAAGTAAGATTGAGCAAACCTACAAAGGCTCTGATTCTGATTGAACACTAGCCAGACACTCATCATTTGAAACAAAAACTCACTTGCAATTTCTTTATAGCTGAGCCATCCTTGTTGAAATGTAGCTCTTTCGCTGCAGAAATCTTGGGCAGTCGTGTTCTCCTAAGAACAACATTCTGTCTCATACCAAAAGCAGTTGATGAAATGGAAGCAAAAGAGGACAATCTGTTTGAAGAAGATGCAAGTTTCTTATCCATGACACGACCATTTGGAGCAACAAATGAACCAACTGAAGACATGGCTGTGAAAGTGGAGGCCATCTACTCCTTTAAGCTGAAAATATTCAACATCATGGTCTTGGAATCAAAGCTATCTCAAATGTAAATTAATGAATCAATTAACAAAGAGTTCTAAGAATCAAATGACAATGTAAATGACCCCCATTTTCCAGAGATAAAAGAGAGATTCACACAGCGGATAACATGGTACTGATTCGTAATATAGTAGCAAGCTCAGAGAAAGGAACACTGATATTCACAACAACGAATGTATTCTGAACAAAAGCTCCATCTATCAACAACCTTCTTGTACATTAAAGAACATAGCTCCATATATGAACAGCCATATACTTATTACTATCATCATTTTATTGTTGTAAATTAAGCTCCATCTCCCAACAATCTTTTACTAGTTACTACCACCATTCATTCAGGAACATAGCCCATCTTTCAACAACGAATATTCACACTGCAATTGAACGATTGCTGGCTCCAACATAATTTAGTGCAGAACAAACTATGTCAATTACAGCTAAGCTAACAAAAAGGGAGACCAGCCTCTGCAACAAGAAACTTCATAACCATCCAAGCTTTAGCCTTTCAGTTAGCAAGTACATCTATAAATGAACCCATTTATCCGAACACAGTTACATATATTTCACAATATGACTTCTTCAATCGCATAACAAAAACAAGAAAAAGAAGGAAAAAACACACACACACAAGAAACGGACAGAAATCCATACAAGTCCCAAAAGAAAAGCTTGAGATGAAGCAAGATTAGAAGTGGAAAGAGAGAGCTTTACCGAAAGAAAGGAAAATGAGTAGGATTAGGGTTTACAAGGGTTTTGGATAAGAAAGACTGGCTGTCTGGGCGCTGCTGCTATCTGAGTCTTGGTTTGGAAAATGTTAGGTTAAAACTTTAGAGCTTACGACGTCCCTCGTTCGTATGAGAGTCCTACTTACTTATATTATTCTAAAATAAATAAATACTAGGACCAAAATACCATTTCTGTTTGAGGTCCCGAAGGTTCCACTGAATCTGGACCGTAGGATCTCTTGTTATGTTTTCATTTGTCCGATTGTTCTGCTTGTGGAACTCTCCAGAACACTTGCAACATTTCATTTTCTTTTAAACTTTCTAGATACGTTCGTGTCCCATCGTGTGCATAATCCTATGAGATGGGCCAATGGCCGAAACCCAACTTTGTAAGCCCACTTACTCTTCCATCCTTAATTCCTCTTCTCTTGCAGCGGAGGTCTTCCCGATAGGGGTGAGCATATACACACATAACCGAATAACCGAATAACCGAATAACCGAACCAATTCGAAATGAGTTCGGTTTTTTCGGTTCGGTTAATTCGGTTAGAGGAATTCAGTTAGTGTAATTTTTGCGATTCGATTTCGGTTAAAAAAATTTTAAACCGAACTAACCGAATACAAACAATGGTATTTTGGAGATTTTCCCTAAAAAATTCCTAAACCTATACCCAATCTCAGATTCTCAGTTCCCCAGCCGTTTAACCTTTCTGCCTTTTCGCTGTCCCGTGACTCACTAGCTCCCGTCTCCATTCTCAACTTCTCGCCCTTTCTGATTCGGTGATTCCTGGTTCTGTCGACTGCCGTCCAAACTCTCCCCTCGTCCCTCAGTCCCCCCTCTTAGCCTCTTCTCTACAACTTCATCAAGAAATTCGATGATATCGTGGGACCCCAAACGAATCATCTTCTCGATCTCCTCTTCTTTCCGCAAATATTCATGTTTCGTGATTCATGCTTCTGCCGACTGCAATCCAGACTCTCCCCTAATCCCCTCTCTTGGCGTCTTCTCTGCAACTTCATCAAGAAATTAGATGATTTCACGAAACCCCGTTTGTTGAATTGATTTGTTTTCTTTTCTTTTCCTTTTTTTTTTTTTGTGAAATTGCTCTTTTAGCTTACTTTTCGGGTTTAAGCACTCACTTCGATCTATTTTTGGTTTCATGCTTTAACATTTTGCTTTGCATCAGGTGCCTTTTAGTGTTATTATTTATGTATATTGAAAATTAAACTCAATTATTTTCGCTTAACTTGCTAAAATAACATGTTAATGTCGTTGGGCTGTTTACTGCTTAGGGTATTGGGGCCTGGAGTTGTGCTGTGCTTCAACCCAACTTTATTCTGTTTTGCTTCCTGTGGCTGTGGTGCTTTTCAGGGTTGGGGTCCTTTGGTTTTAGGCGTTACAGCTCTTATTTTGTGCTTAATGCCTTTGGGGTCCTGCTATAGTTTCATCAACTGGACAGATTCATTGGCACTGACGAGCCAATGTCACATCAATTTTTCTTGTGATCATGAATTTTTGTGTCTCTATTAAAGTTAACTCTACCTTTGTTTCATATATTTTGTCATACAAGCCCCATTTGGGAGTAAAGAGAAGGTGTCGAAAGAGAGTAAATAACATTATTAGCAATTCTTTTGTTTTGCTTTCTTTTGCAAATGTACAGGTTATTAATGAAAGTAAATAATTTTTATTTTGAATAAAAAAATTATTAAGTTCGGTTTTTGGTAACCTAACCGAACTAACCGAGTTAGTTTGATTTCGGTTGGTTTGGTTACTTTTTTACTTCGGTTCGATTTCGGTTAGTTTAATATAGGAGTTCGGTTAATTAACCAAACTATCCGTTTGCAGAGCCCTACTTCCCGGGGTTTTGTTTGAGTATAGGTCAAGTCAAATGGTCTCGAATTTAATGGTACAAATGACACTAAACTTTTTGCTATATAAAATAGGCACATATACACTAGTAAAAATCAACTTAAAGAGATTTTCTCAATTATGTTCGTAAAATTTCTCTCTCTTGAACTCTTTTACTTAATTCTAGTATGTTTATCAAAAACCCTAGGACTTAAAATATGAAAATTCATAGACAATTTTAATAGATGTTTCATAGGCAATAAGTCTTTGGAGGTTCATGAAACATATGTGATCTTGCAAATTAATAGCATTGGAGTAGGTAGAGCCAAAACCTAATGTGTTGCCAATGGTGGTATTGCAACTATATGTAATCGCACCAATTGATCATATGAATCAATAAGGGTTGTAGACACCTAACTACTTACCTTGTCAAACAAATGATCGTCTCAAGAGCAATTGAGCGACGATTGCATATTTTTCTTGGAAATCAAATATTGAAGGACTTTAAGAAATGAAGTAGTTCAACAGAAAATTTGCAAGGTTTTTCCTTTGAGTTTACTATTGGCTACAAAGCACCTTACTCTCAGTAATTTATTTCTCAAATCTCTTTCTCTACTGGTTTTGTAAAATTCTCAGAAAATGTTTGACAAAATAAGATTTCATACTTTCCAATAACACATCATTACGGGTGTATGGTAGAAAATCTCTTTAAGTTGTTCTCAAATCATTTTCATAATGTACTATTCTAGTAAAATATTGTATTTTTTATCATTTTCAAATGATTTTGATTTAAAAATATTCTTAGAAGAAAATAGACCTTGGGTTAAATTTTTAGATTAAAAATTCTTTTACAAAATTTGCAAGAAAAATTTTTATCAAATTGTTCTACATTAAAGGAATTTGTCAAACTTGACCCATCTACATATCAAATTTGCCTAATTGATGACAGGCACTAGATCCAAAATGATTGTATTTTAAAAATAAATTTGTGCAAATTTTCAAAGAGCTATTATTTGTAATTGTCATTGAAAATTAAATAATTTTTCTATTTTTTAAAAATAATTTCAAACTTGGAAATTAGACTTCCCTTTTTAATTGATTTGACCAAATTTGACTATAAGTAGTTCTAGTTGCCTTAAAAAAAGCTAGGTCCTTTGCCAGGGAATTATCTGTTTTAGTTCCTAACCACCATAAAAAATCTAGGTGGCGACAACTCCTTTAACCATTCCACCTTTAGATGAAAATTTTGATGACATATGCCCACCTTACAAATCAATCGGTTGATTGTACAGATATATATTTTTTATTTTAAGTATTTATATTTAATGAAAGGTATTCTTCGTTTTAATATGACTTATATATAGTTGACTAGATGAAATAAAATTCATGAAATTATATATATGCTTTGCAAAAGGAATTATAAAGTGTTATATTTTTTAAATTCTTGTTGCACCAAAGCATATATTTCTAAAAATTCCTAGTCAATGTTTTATCAAGAGTTGAATATTGATAATGATGAGAGATTGGTGCAATGTTCTGTTTTTTTCTTATGAAGTAAGCAATCGATGTCATGAGAATTAAGAATATAAAGATATGTGAGCTAACATGTGGATACTTGTTACATGAACAAGTGTACTAAATTTGATCCATCATAAGAATTCCATTCAGTATTATCACTCAAGTGCCTATGAAAAAATTCTCATGTAACATTCATGTAAGTGATCATTAGACTTGAGATCATTAGGTTGTCTTATGTGTAAATCATTTAACTTTGATACTCGTAAAAGATGGATATTATGTATAACATAAAGCATGTGAAGGCATGTGAAGACATGTGGATAATCAATTGAGGATTCATCTATTAGTAAATGCCCTTGCGACAATTGGATTGGTCAAGAAATATATATTGTCATTTAATACATACTTAATTGCATACCTATATGTGATAGAGTTTTTCCTTCATGTTAGTGCAATAATAAGGAGTTATTATGCACTACTTGGATGAAGTCCATAGAGTATAAATACCTTGCAAGAGAATTGTAAAGTAGTTATAATTATGAGATCACTATGCATCAAAGCCATACTCCTAAAATTGTTCCTAGTCATTATATTATTAAGACAGGGCATTGATAATGCTCAAAGATTGATATATGTTAAACCTCCTTACTTGGGAAGTAAGCAATCAATTTTATAGATTGAAGTATATGAGATATTTGAGGATAACATATGGGTATTTGTTAAAGAAAAAGTTCACTAAACATGACTCACTATGAGAATTTCATTCGGTATTTCACTCGAGTGTCTGTAGAATATGTTCTCGTGTGATAGTTGTGCAACTAGTCTTTGAACTTGAGACACCATGTCATCTTGTATGGGGAATGACATAATTTGATTTCACCCATACGATCTAGAGGAGACCAGATGCCTAATATAAGGTGATTTTGGGTATTCTATGAAGCATACGAAGGTGAATAAGTGGTCAAGAAAGGATTTATCACCTCAAGTAATATGAAGGGATGTATTTCATTTGTTCTCAATTCTAGATTAATTTGTCTTTGGCCAAAGTATGATGAATTTAAGAAAACTTAGTTTTCTAAATTCATAAGATTAGTCATGAATTATGAGAACTAATATGGAATGTCATAAGTAAATACTAAGTCATGCTTCATGACATATCCGAGATATTTGATGAAAGGACCGCATTGCATTGATAGACTTATCACTGAAAGGCTTTGTCAGATTCTTTAATTGACTCTCAAACATTTAAGTGATCATGATGTGTCACTAGATACCACTTATGATCTATAAATATAAATTAATTATCAAATTGATATTTGATTATTATTTATATTTATTGTCAATATGTTAGAAGCCTTATGGATCACACATATTAAGTGACATGATTGAATTGAATAAGGATAATCAAATAAGTTGGATTTAATTGAAATAGACCAAAATAAAGTTGAAAAATTAATAAGTTCATAAGGATTTAATTGAATAAAAATACAAATGCTGTATCTAGGGTTACAACTGAGTTTGGCTATATAAATATGTTATGTTAGCCAACTAAAACTCTAAACCTTCAGCCACTTTTTAGCTATTTCATAAAAATAAGAAAAGAAAAATAGTTTCTTTGTCTGATAGAAATAAGATTCGGCAAGAACTTTTGGTCTTCTTATTTTAGAAAAAAAACTTGCTAGTACAAATAAATTCCTACCTTTGAAAAGGCCTTATTTAGTCATTATGTGGATTACTGTTAGAGGCCAAACACTTGAATGGCTAAAGTTTGACAAATCTTAAAAGTGAAGAAACAAAGATTTCAACTACAGGATTTCATACAGTCTTATTCTTTTTTCGAGTTACTTGCTTTATCACAAGCATTTTTGGATTTAATTGGCTCTAGATTACAATATCTAAAGCAAGGTACATATTACTTGAACTTATGAGTGTTCATAATTAATGTGAAAATTGCATGAAAAACACAAATATTGATCCTAAAGGTTTCGACTATTTCTCTAATTAAATGTATTTTTTTATTTTTTTTTCACTGCGTTCTACTTTTATTTATTGATTATTTTCATATTTAAGTATGAAGCCGAATCCCAAAATCATCACCTTGTGATAGTGAAGGGAATATCTAATAGAGTCAATGTGTGTTTTACATATCAATCAACATGTTTTGTAAAAATGCATTGATATCTAATTTATTTATCGCAATAATAAAACACTTCCTTTATCTTTGAGTTTATACATTATTTGTTTGCTTACAAGGATAAAGTCCATGGAAAGAAAATACTTTGCAAAAGAATTATAATGTGGAATTATTATGAAATCTTCATAGCATCAAAACATTATTCTTAAATAGTTCCACTAGTTAATGCTTTATCAAGGTTAATTCGGTTAAATCCATAAGAAAATACTATTCATTGACTTAACCAACATCTATACACATTTTAACTGAATCAATCAATTTTACCCATTAATCGAATTAACCGACTTAATTCAATTAATTTGGTTTTAACAATTTAACCAATTTTTTTAACTTTATTAGTTAGGAGGAAAATAATATTAATTACAAACTTTTTTAATAAGTATCATTAATCGATATCAATAAATATAAAAAAATATTATATATATATATATATAATTTTAGTATTTTATAACATAAATATTAAAATATTAGATAATGGAATGATTTTGTGACTTGCAAAATTAATGTGTGTATATTTGTAACATTGTCATGTTATTTAAAGAGTTAGTGTATCTAATCTTGGACAAAATAACATTGTTGTTTAAAAAAGATAGATGTATGATGTAGTTAGTTTGATTTTATGTATTTTTACAAGTAATTTTATAAAATTGCTATAAAAGATAATATTGCAAGTCATGAACTTTGAATCATAGGGTTTACAAACATAATATATGCATAAATAGGATTAAATAGCATGAATATGTTACAAACCCAACCATTAGATTTGTTGATTTGAGTAATGAATTATGTCTTAAATCATGATGGATAAATATAATGGATATATATTATGATGGATAAAAAAAATTCTACACATTGTTATATTATAATATAATTGATAAATAATTGCAAACTTAAATAAAGCAAGTTGGCTTAGCTCAGCTTGTGTAGTGCTTAGATTCATTATACAATTTGAGTACCATGTCTTTTGCTTAGATTCATTATACATATCCAAAGAATGTTTATGTGAATGTGAAATTTTGAATTATGTATTGAGTTCTAGAATTTGTTTGATTCTCTCTTGAAGCAAAATCCTAAACTAGATATAGTTAAGGAATTGATTTAGGCCATTAGATCAATTGAGTCTTTTGAGAGACCTTGTTATATATTTATCCTTTGTTTAATTTTTTTTTGAGCTTAATATAACATTTTTCTTTGTTTAAACGCTTAATTTGTAGCCTAGACCCTTATATTAATATTTTTAATTTTTTGCATCCCTCATTCCTAAGTGCATAAGTCAATTTAGGAAGTATTATAAACTAAATAGTGAAAGAGGCAATAAAGATGAAAAGTGATGAAAAGTTCAAAAATATGATTATATTCATCTCACTACCCAATAAAATAAATAAGTTTGGAGATGTGAAATTGAGAAAAAGAAAAAAAGAAAGAAAGAAAAAGAAAATAATTGAATTGTTGAACACAAGAAAATTTTGACAAAAAAAAAGTTATACTAGGTGAAGAAAACTAAAGCTCTTAATAGGTCCTATAATGACTATGTGCTTAAAGTGATTTGAGCTACATATTATTCCATATTCTACCTTAACCCTAGTCATATATTATAAGTTTATTAAAGTCTTATTGATTCTTAACTTAGTATTAGTTTACATTAGTAGAGAGAGAGATGAAAAGCAAACATATGAAACTTTAATAATAATTTGAAATTTGCATGCATATAAACTTATCCGAATTGTATAAGTTTCTAGGTGAAAAGATTTCACACACACATGGAAATCCACTTAACGATAAGTTTGCATTTGAATTGAAACATGAACTTGAATAATATGTGTGTGTTGCTTAGAGTAGAGAATATGAATTAACTTTTGAGGAAATTAAAGGTGATTAATGAGTTGCTGCAATTGATTTCTAGTTAAGTGTTTTCTTCATTTAAGTTACTACATTTTATTTTATGTTTTGCTCGAAGACTAACAAAATCTTAAGTTTTGGGGTATGATAACTTTATTATATAGAATTATTTTGACACATTTTGAGACTTAGAACCTGTTTGGCTTGGTTTTTTTCTAGCTTAAAAGCTATTATGAAGCTCTTATGAAAAGTAATAGCTTTTAAAATTAAACTAAAGTTGTTTGGTAAATTTCTTTTTATAAATTCTTTTTTATAAGTTATAATTTTAGTTAAAATTATCGTTAAGGGTATTTCTTTTTTTGAGAGGGTAATATTGTAATTATTTTAACAGATGAGGATATTTTTGAAACAAAAATAAAAATTCTCTTGCATTTTTAAAAGAAGAGAAGAAAAAGCTCCTCATAGGAGCTTTTCCTGAAGCTCTTTTTTTCAAAATTTTATTCTTTAAAAAAAAGCTAGTTTTTTTAAAGAGCTTTTCAAAATTTTATATTTGACTTGGTTTTTGCTTTTAAGAGGTAGATACGCTGAAAAAAGGCTAGGCCAAACAAGGACTTAAATAGTTAGGTCTTTGAGATTTTAGATTCGGATTTTAGTATTTAAGGTGTTTTTCTTAGTTAGGTTTGATTACATGTTAATTAGTTTGATTTAAGTTATTCTAGTTCAATTTTACTTTATTTTGCTTTAAATTACTTTAAGAATTGTTATTGTTGATTTCTCTTATTGTTTTTGTAGGAAATTTGATAAAAAAAGGTTCATTTTATGAAAAACCGCACAAGTATAGTGAAGGCTTTATTCATATATGCTACAGTATTTCAAGGATAACTTAAGCTACAGAAATTCAATTGTTGTGATTCTTGATCCAATAGAAATCTAAGAGATAGGGCTATAACTTTCATGTTTAATACTTTTCCCAATTCGGATCAAATCAAGATGAAAATCACGTTTAAATATGCTGGACTACTGTAGTTTTTCACAAGGCAGCACATCGAATGAAGGGCACAACCTTGAGTTGCTCAAGGCTGCGGCTATAAGGAGGCCAAGGCTGTGGCGCTAAGGAAAGTGTGGCCACAACACTAGTTAAATGTGCATCCTTATAATGCCACTTGAGAGTAGTAGGCCACAACGCTACCAGAGAGGCTATGGCATCGTGATGCCAAGAAGGGCAACGTTGCGGTGCTAGGGGTTTTTCCAAAAATAAATTATTTTGCAAAAATTTGGAAATTAGGGTTTTTGGAACTTATTGAAAGGACCATTTTCGAAGGTTTTCATAAGAGGATGGCAAGCAATAATTCTAGAGAAAAGGACCAAGAACAAAGTGAGAAAGCAAGAGAATTTGAGAGAGAATTGAGATCACAAAAGCTTCTATAATTACTTTCTTTCTCTATTTTTGTGTTTCCCTTATTTTTTTTGACTTGGATTAATGGTTAAGTTTCTTTGGATGATGTTTTATTTAAATATTATGAACTAATTTGCTTTTCTAGGATTGTGGTGGATTTTAACATGTAATCTAAATATTTGTTTCTTTTTTATTTACTATGAATGAGTATAGATTTGGTTATTCAAATATGTTTTTATTCTTTTTTATTGTCTAGCCAACAATTAACTAATTTATGAATCTAATTAAAACTCGACAAAGAGATTTTAGATTGGACTAAGGTTTAAATAGTGTATGTTCACGTCATTTAGGTGATCTGATTCGTAATTAGAGTTGACATACACCTAAATGCCATATATAGTCAAATTAGAACACTAGCTTAATTAATCTTATTTAATTAATTACTATTGACATGTAGTGACCTAATTAAGTTAGGTATTTGTACAAGAATCTCAATGAAGACTTGTGCATAGTTTTGGATTCTAGGTTAGCAAAACCACCCATGAATATAAGTAATAAGATAAGCTGGTATCAAATGACTTATTGAATGAACCCATAATCCTAAGTTTTAATCTACTGCCTTTCTCAAGTGAATTTTTTATTTTGTTAATTAATTTAGTGTTAGATTGAATTTAGCTTTAATTTGTTTTACATAAAATCGAGTTACTTGAATAAAATTAGTTTGTTATAATTTTAGTACTTAGTGAACAATTAGGAGTAAATCTCTATGGGATATGATTATGGACTTGCTGGTTATATTACTTGTTCGATATGTATACTTGTGTGCACTAAATCCACAACACCTTTCTTTATATCAAATTTGACAAATAATCTTTCATTCCCGATCATATGTCTTAAGCAACCACTGTCTATATACCAAGGCAGCTTCTTCATTGGTTGAGCTTTCAAACATTATTCTTTTTGCCCTTACTTAACCTATAAACAAATTTGAAGTTTTTCTTTTAAAGTACCCATACTTTGATGGATCCTTGGAGGTTAGTGGGCACAAATGAACCTTTGAGCACTAAACTAATTTAGTTTTGGGATGATTACTTCCCTTATAGTAGCAATCATAAGAAATGTGACCTTTTTTGTCACATATATAACAATATGATGAAAATGCATTCCTTTTTTTTTTCCTAAAATTGGCATTTCTCTTACATTCTTTTTCTTTTTCCAATTTTAGTTTTGAAATTTCTTCCATTGAAATTTTTAAAGCAACATTTTCTTCTGAAGCCTTTTACAAGGCTTCATTTTTACCCCTTAATTCCAACTTCAAAGATTCAAATCTGTTTTGGAAAGCTCAAGTTCAATTTGAAAAATATTTCGTTGTTCAAAAACATAATTGAAATCATACGTGATTTTTTCTAATTCATCATTTAAAGACATGGCTTTCTTTCTTAAAACTTTGTATTTTAAAGCTAGCTTTTCAAATTCAGCATATAGGTAATCATACTCATCTTGATCATCATATGAAATATCACACAAGTTAGACGTTACCTTAAAGTTTCCATCTTTTTCCATCAAGCAGAAGTTTACTCTTTCTTTAACCTTGTCTTTTTCATCCTCCAAACTAGAGGAATCACTATCCAACCATGCAATAGCCACCATTGCCTTTTTTATCTTTCTGACCTTTTTTGAGGATCCCTCATTGAACAATGGGCATTTGGATATGAAGTGGTTAGGTTTTTTACATTAAAAGCATACCACCTCATCCTTTTTGTAGTAGTTATTTTTGTATTTGCTCTTCAATGAAGAACCTCAATCCTTTCTTTGATTTCTTCTTCCACATTTTTTGTCTCTTTGCCACATGATCTTCTTGAATCTTCTAGCTATCATGGCCAATTCTTCATTCTCATCACTTGAAAGATTTTCCAATTCTTCTTCAAATGAGCTTACCTTCAATGCTAAACTTTTTTTTTCTTTAACTTCTTTCTTCTCATTTGCTTCTTCTTTTTTCATTTCTAGCTCATGTTTGAGATGAAATACCCCATACTTTGATATGGTGATAAATAAAGTTGATTGAATGCAAATTGAGATCAATTAAAATGTTTAAAAGTGATAAAAGACGAAAGGAGTAGTTTAGGATAAAATATTTTGCAAGTGAGAAAATAACAATAAAATAATAATAATTTTATCGAAGGAGAATTTGTGAGATAAAAGGCGATTTGGAAGTCAAGTGAGGCATAATAAGGTATTTTGGGTACCAAGGAGATAAGATAAAATTTTTAGAATAAAATGATATTTTATTAATGAAATAATATTAAAATATTAATATTTAGCTAGATATCGAAGTCAATCAATAAGAATGATCATATGGTTGATCCAAGTGGGGGAGAAGATGACAAGCCCGACTCCATAAAATATTTGTCATGACATACATGTGATGGATAACATGTTTACATGCTAAGAGAGTCTCGAAAAATTTACAAAAGTCGGTATTGTACCTAGAGGTACAACAAAGTTAAGTTAAACCTCGAACTAGATCAAATAGAGAATTCATGATGAAATTAAGAATTTTAAAGTCCCAGAATGGTTTAATATGGTGATTCGGAGTTTGAGGATCAATTTGGAGTCAAACTGGAATTTTCGCTATCTAGTGGCAAAATGGTCATTTGCCACCTAGGGACAAAATGGAAATTTTTAGAAAAGATTTTTGGCCCCATTTGACTTATTGGAGTAAGATTTGAGGTTTAGAAGTGAAAAATTTTAATTTCGGTATAATTTGGAGAAAAGGGTAAAATGGTAATTTTGCCACCCAAAATCGAAAATTTAATTTTTGAAAGGATTTTGATCAAATTTAATTATTTGGAGTGTGAAATGAGTATGAGGAGTGCAAATTATGCATTATGGCAAATTTTCAATTTTTGGGGCAAAAATGTAATTTTTGAAAAGTTCGAGGGCAAAAGTGTAATTTTGAAAAATTTGCTCCACCAAAACTTTGGAAAAATCTGAAAATTTCACTTAAGACTTGGATAAGTCAAAGGGAATGCATGGTGGAAAAAGTAGGACAAGTGGATGGCTAGAAAAAAAAAAATGAATTAATAAAATATTTAATATATGAATAAAATAATATTATTTCATTAAACAATAAAAAGGCATAAAAAAAAAATCAGCCCACCCATTCTTCTTCTTCAACATTCGGCCAAGCAAGAAACAAGAGAGAGAAAGGAGAAAATAAAACCCTAGCCAAGAAATTTAAAGGGAAAATAGGTGGAAATTCAAAAATCAAGTGAAAAAGGTAACATTTCTTAAATTTGTCTTGTGCTTTACCTTTCCCATCATTTTCCATGGTTGAATCATGTGATTTGAGGATGATTTCAATTCTGGTCATATGGGTTTAGAGAGAGAAAGTTGTTAGATAAATTTGATTTTGAGCTATGTTAGTGTTTAGTGTTAGTGTAGCATGTTTATGAGTATAACAACAAGAAAAATATTTATCTTTTCCATGAATTTCTCTAGGCCGAATCTAGCCAATGGTATGTGAGGATGAGGTTGACTTTATTTTAAGAGAATTGGGTGAAAAAATGATGAATTATGAGGTTGGAAATTAAATGGGAATTTTCGGTGCAATAAATTGAAATTTTTACCCACTAGGGGTAAAAGCGTAATTTATAGTCTGAACTGATAAATTGGACCAAATTCACAGTCATTGAGGTATTGTGGATATAATTGGATAATTGAAATTGAAATGGATGGAATTGGAGTCGAATTGGGGATTTTAGGACTTTACACCGTGTATAGGCGAGTTAGGTCGGACACCGCAATTAACCGATTGTTTAAACATTTCAAATCATGTCTAGTGCATACGCATGGATAAGAGCCTGAAATAATTTATGATAAATTGACACAATTTATTGAATTTTGTGTCATAGATTACGGATAGGTGGAGAGTCAATTGTTTCGGGTAAGAGATTGCACCCGAGGGCGGAAGATAGGAGTATTTCTACTCCTAATACTGTGAGTGAACTTATTATCATCTTAATTATCTAGAGTAGTTTTATACAATTGTGTGATTTTATGAAAAATGGGTTTAAATGGTAAATTGCTATGTTTTAAGAGAAATTGTGATTTTATAAAATGATTTTATAAATTTTCTAGGAAATCGAATACTGGTTTTGAAAATAGAGTAATTGGAGACTGCCTGCTTGTGTTGTAAATTATGGTTTTAAATTGAATGGCTTATGATATTAAATGAGCATGAATGACTAAACTGATTTTGGTGTTAGAATTATTTATACTGTGTATTCAGCATTGAGAGGCTAGGTTGCGATAAATTGCCATGTCATGCTAGAATGAATTTTATTGATTGGTGGATTATATATTAATTATTTACTGCAGAGGGGGTTCTGTGGACCAGCCTATTAGAGGGGCACGGTAAACTCCATTATATTATTACCTCGAACGGAGAGGCGCGTAGGGTATCTCCTGGGGTAAAGCTTAGGGTTCACTTCACGCCAAACCACCATGTGAAGGGGAACTCAGCCAACGCCAAGGAACGACTATATTTTTCTCAAACTAAAATATATTTTAAGTGTATACAAAATTTTAACAGCCTTGGCGAACTCGGTTGGATGCCCTGCGCAAGGTATCACCGAGTATGAGTTTTGGCACGAGCCAAAGTTTTAAGAAATTCATAAGCCAAGTTGATTACTCAATTTATATGGATTGATTTTATTTGGTTGAAATGAACTTAAAGGTAATGAAATTATAATATGATGACTTATTTTAATTGTCTCCATTTACTCGGCTTTAGATACTTTAGATGGTATCTGTTTACTCACTGGGATTATAAAATCTCACCCCTTCTTCCTGTACATTTTTCAGGCTCAGGACAGTTTGTAGATAGTCGAGCAAGACGAGAACTAAGCTCGAAACTGCATTATAGAGAGTAAGAGTTCACAGTCTTACATCATCTTGGTTAATTGGAGCCCACGTGTCATTGCAGATCAAAACTTATATTTTGGTTATCTGTATTTCTATTCATACAATTTTTACTATACTTTCATGTGCGAAAAATTATTTACGAATATTTCTATAAAAATTTATTTTATGAGAAAATAGAATATTTTATTTATTATTTTTGAATAGTACTAGTTGTCAACAATTTGCTTTCAAATGAACATTTTAGATACTTAATTGTTTTTAAATCATTAAATATATATTTTCTGCTTACCTACTACATTTTTAGCAAGTTTTGAGATTTTTGACGAAAAATTATGAAAATGGCCCTATGAGCCAAAAATTAATATTTTATTATTCTTATTTGAAAATGACTTATGATTTATTTAAACGCGAGATTTAATAATTGTTGCTCATCGGGGAGATGCGGAAGTTGATGCTAAGCTTTGCGGGGTTTTGATCGGCATTCGGGGTGAAGAATGTCTGTCGAGGCCTAGCGGCGGTTGTCACAGGCTCGATGGGGAGTTCCGGCTCGTGACATGAGAAGTAAGCCATAAATCTCATCAAAGGTAATTGCATTGAGATCTTTTGTTTCTCGGATAGGAGTCACTTTTGGTTTCCAGCTCTTAGGTAAGCTTTTAGAAATTTCTTTACTAATTCATGTTCTGGGATGAGTTTGCCATGTTGATCAAGCTTGTTTGTAATGTTGGTGAACCTATCGAACATGGTGGTAATATATTTACTTGGTTTTATTTTGAACATTTCATAATTATGGGTGAGAAAGGCAATTTTGGACTTCTTAACTTGAGAAGTCCTTTCACTAATGATCCTAAGTTTTTCTCAAATTTCTTTGGTTATGGTACAACTAGAAATTTTGTTAAATTCTACAGGGGTTAAGGCGCAATGAAGAGTGTTAATGGCCTTGAAATTAATTTAGAGTTTTCTCATTTCTGCCTCAATCCATTCTTTTCTAGCTTTGGGTATTTCTCACAAGAGATAAGGTTCACATTAGTGGGAATGTAAAGACCTTGGGTGATCACATCCCATATTTCAAAATCCATATCTTTAATATAAATTGATATTCTAGCGCTCTAATATGGGTAGTTTAATCAAGAAATGAAGAAAAAATGAGTACAATTGATCACCTAGCTTATCTAAGATGTATAAATTCAAGCTCAAACGCTTGACAAAGGATAGGAATGGAATACAAGTGTACAAGAGAAGGTTTTTGCTCTTTTTGGCTCTTTCATACTTTTTGGAACTTCTCTAAACTGTTTGACCATTGGAGAGGGCTTTTATACTTGAGAGACAACTTCTAGTTGCTGGAGGTAAATTCTGGCCGTTGGAAATAGTTCTGGCCTTGTTCTAACCGTTATTTTGTCTTCAAGAGTTTAAATTCAAATGTGCTAATAGTGAGCTTTTAATCGGTTAAGGGTGAGCTTTAATCAATTAAGCCTTTTCTACCTTGCATTGTCTGACACTTTACTTCACTACATTAACTAGTTAAAGGAAACTTTAATCGATTATGAACTTTATATTTTGAGACCCTTTTAACCATTATTTTTGGCTCGCCTTCTTTCAACTGATTAATGCACCCTTCAACTGATTAAAGTTTCTCTTCTTTCATCCTTAACTGATTAAAATAAACTTCAACTAATTAGGAAATATTCAAATTTGCATCTCCTTGTTTAGTGCCTTTGCATGGTCAACATAACTTTGAATTTGAATTTTGGTGCTTCTACGTACTTTAAGCTTGGCCTTTAACCAATTAACCTTTTTGGTTAACTAATTAACAACTTTTTATTTTGCATCTAATACTTCCTTAATCAGTTAAACCTTGTGCTAACTGATTAAAGCGTTTTCGTTTTCACTTAAGTGCAATGCCTAGTTTTGCCTTAACTAATTAAGGCTTCATGTTATTCAGTTAGCAACATTATATTTTCACTAAGTCTTTTCTTCTTTGCTTTTTTAACTAATTAACTCATCTTTTAAATGAGTAAGCTTCTTGACTTGCTTTTAAACATCAAATTTATTATGAGAATTAAACTTTATCTTGCACACTTAAGTAATGTGTTATCATAAAAAACACATGGAGTTAGCAATCATTAGTCTATGAGGTATTTGAACCATATCATCAATCTTCTCAGCTATGCTTGGCAATTTTGCTTTAGACTAAGTGGCCACTCGTATTTTAATGAGATCTTAGACTTGCTTATTATCCCATGATTTCCCATTAAAGAAGATCTCATTATGGAAAAGCCAAATTGTCCAAACAATAGCATAAAAAGACAATATCCATATCTTACGATTATCCTCAAATGTACATAGGAATCTCCACGCCAAAAAGAAATGATTTGGGCTTTTATGTGTAATCCATTGAATCTCCCATTACCAACACCATAGACTCCATATTCTCCATGTTATTTTGCACGTGAAAATAGATGAGACATAGTTTCAGGTTCAGCTTTCAAAGAACACAATTCACTTAGTTGTCATCAATTAATTTCTACCTAGCCAATTTGGATTTGATAGCCACTCTTTGCTACATTAATTGCCAGATAAACACCTCAACTTTATATGTAGCATACCTTATCCAGATTTTCTTCCATAATTCTTTGTTTGCATAATATTTGTTAGGAATTTTGAGAATATGGTGCCTTGGAAAGCAAGTATATTCTCATGCTTAAATTCATTAAATTTATTTGTAATGAAAGTACAGTTTGATAATAAGACGAAGAGTTTGTTTTAGTGAGCATTAATTATCTAGTTATTAAGGTATCAATATTTTATTGAGATATTAAAATACATTTGTATGAAGAGTCATACATAGGAGACATGTATTTTAATTGAATCTAAAAATTATTCACAGCTATATAATAAAGCTGGTCACTTTATTGTGTTAAGACTGTAGTGTCCAGAATACTTCCAACAAAACGAATATGATTCATTTCAAGGGAATGATGAGTCTTAAATCATCGAAATGGTTGACTTCGAGTAATGACACTATAACATGAACTGGAATAATGTGAGAATCAAATATAAGTTTTACCGTTACCTAAATCTTGATCTCACACTTATGCATTTGCTTATAGTAGAACCGAAATCCTGATGGATATTGGACTCATGTTTAATCTCCTTATAATCTTTGATTTACCATGAGCATGATCATCATAAAGCATTAATCTAGACTCCGTATTTTGGGATTATAATCGAGATGAACATATGGGAACATATATTTAGATAATGGAGTTCATAGCATTAACATCACTTCTAGTGATTTCAGGAAGATTGGTGATTAATCTGGGCCTAGTGGATTGATGAATTAGCTTCTCATCACATCTGGATACTCAAAAGATTAGATCTAGAGTATTGAATCACTAATTGGATGAAATTTGAGACTAGGGGACAAAATTGACATAAAGGGTAAAACGGTAATTTCACTTTTTGTCATTGGATGGTTATGAGGGTTCACAATATAAGGTTTGCAATTGGACAATTAATAATTAATATCAAGTATTGAATTGTTTCTTGTGATTATAGTTAATCTAAGAGTGCAACCATGAATCTATGGTGGAGTGATTTTATAGCTAATAAGCTTGAATTATTTTTAATGAGATTAAGAATAATTCTAAGTTTATTGGAGCTTAAAATATTTATGTCCAAATAGATTCCCCACTTAGCCTCGTAGAATTCAACTTGTTTAAGTGGGAATACATGTTTTAATTTGTTTAATTAAATTGTGTACAAAAATGACAGCTTTAACATGTTTGTCTTAATTTAAATAAGAAAACATGTTTGTCTTAATTTAAACAAGAAAACATGTTTGTCTTAATTTAAGACAAGGAAAATATTTTTTATCTTAATCTAGACAAGAAAACATATTTGTCTCAATTTAGACAAGATAAAATATTTTATCTTAATTACAGACAAGAGTTGTCTTAAATTAAGATAACTTTAAGAGGATTTTTGCAAAATGAATCTAGACATCCATGTTGATAAAAGGAGACTCCATGTTTGACTATTACTCTTTTATTTATTATTAATTCTTTTTAAATAAAGATGGATAATAATAAAATAAGAGTTATTATTCAATAACGAGTTTTATTTTATTAAGAATTCTAAATGATAATTAAAGAATTAAATTATTTATTCTTTAATTTTTATTATGGAGCATGTTTGATGCTTCCATAACCCTGAATGGATGGTCAAAATTGATTCAAAGGTGTTTCATTTTGATTAAACCTTTGAAACAAGACTTTTAATAAAAAGAGAAGAGATTAAAAAAAAAATGAGAACGTACTTTTTCTAAAAAAAAAAGTTTCAGCAGTCACTTCTCTTTTTTTCTCCTCCTCCAAGCTTTTCCAAAGAAAAGAGAACAAAATCAGTTGCCATCTTGTAGTTTTGCATTCCATAACTTGTCCATTCAAGGTTCAAGTTTAAACTATTCTTGAAGAATAAGTGGTAAACTTATTTGGTCGAGAAATCATTCATTAGTATGATGGTGTCCGAAAATAAGAATCTCAAAATAAAGGTATGGTTTTTTCTTACTTAATAGATTCTTATTTTATTTCTTTAGATGTGATTATGCTACTTGCAATAATAATAATGTGTGTTTTCGCTTGTGTAATTGAATTGCTTGCTTCCTTTATAAAATAAATTTTGAAGTCCATGCTTTACACAATCACATTAATTCACTAAGATCATACTCCAACAATATTTGTTACAAGCAAGATGGCAAAAGGATTTAGATGTGAACGTACCACTTGGTGTAGGCTTCCAAATAATATTATTTTTAAAATTATTTCCAAGTGTAAATTCTCTGATAATACTCCACATCCTTGTCCATTGTGAAAACTCCCATCCAAAAAGCTGTCTTCGAAGTTTAATCTGCCACTACCATCCATTATTAGTCTAGTTTCCATAATCACAAAGCTTCCCATCCTTATGCACCGCCAATGCATATATCCTTGGAAATTCATTTTTCAAAGTCACATTTTCTACCTATGGATCATGCCAAAATGAAATAAATTTCCCATCACTTACAATAAATCTCAAATTAGTTATTACTTGCAAGAAAAATTTATCAGTAGGCATTAGAAGAGAAATAATATTTGCCATGTGTTTGAGCATTTACGGGCAATAGCAGGGTTGGGTATGAGGGCACAAGGATCATAGTCATTCTTAGCTGCCACAATTGTTCTCCACGAACTATTTGCTTCGTTCCCATATTGCCATACCCACTTTGTCGAACGAGCTCTATTTCTAATTTCTAGATAAAAAATTCTCATACCTCCACTATCCTTTGGATTACAAATAGTATCCCATTTAACATAACGTAGACCATGTTTATCACTATCACCCACCTAATAGAACCTTATCTGAATTTTATTTAGTTGATTCCTAATACCTAGAGACTGTTAGTGTAAGCCTCGCAAGCCAATCGATTTTGTGCTTGTAAAACACTATATTATATAGTCATATTTCATGTTAAATACATTATGGATATTTTATATAATGTATGAGGTATTTCTTTATCCATGAGTTTATTTATAAAGAGTTATGAGAGACTTATGTAGATAAACTCCTTGGAACATAATGGCCTTGCAAAGAAATTATAAAGGTTATAATTATGAGATTCTTATGCATCAAAGCCTTGTCCTTAAATATGTTCCTGGTCATTGTATTGTCAAGAATAAAGGTATTGACAATGCTTAAAGGCTAGTACATGCTAAGCCTCCTTACTTTAGAAGTAAGCAATTGATCTCATAAGTTGAAATATGTGAGATACTTGGGGATAGTATGTAGGTGCTTGTTAAGGAACAAGTTCACTGAACATGACCTGTTATGAGAGTTCTATTTGGTATTTCACTCAAGTGTCTATGAAAATACTTTCATGTGTTAGTAGTGTAAGTAATCCTTAGACTTGCGATACCAGGTCATCTTGTATGTGAATTGTCATGCTTTGATTTCACCTCTACGGGTCTGGAGATGACTAGATGCTTAAACAGGGTGCCTTTGGGTATGACATGAAGCATGCGAAGATGAATGAGTAGTCTAAAGAAGATTCATCACCCCAAGTGATTTAAAGGGGACATATCTCATTTGCTCCTAACTTATATTAATTAAAAGTCCTTGGCCAAGGCAATCTTGATAGGTCAATATAGAAGCTGCAGGACTAATATGGATAAGTTAGAAAGTAGACATTGAGCCAGACTTTCTATCTATCTGGGATATATGATGAAAGGATCAAATTACACTGAGATACTGTACACTGAAAGGTTAGTCAAATCATATTTACTCACTTGACATTTTGGTGGTCATGATGTATTGCTAGATGCCGCTTATGATCTATAAATATAAATATAAATTCTTAATTGAATTAATTTATATTTATTGCCAACATGTTGGGAACCTAATGGGTCACACACATAAGGTGAATTGTCAAAATTAATTTGAGTTCAATTGGATGTAATTTAATTGATTTTATAAAGGCTTAATCCAATTAAGTATTGGGCTAAATCAAATATGATTTGATGGAGTATTAAATAAAGGCCCAATTAGCCCAAGATATCTTATAATCCTTATTGGTTATAAAGTAGGTCAATTAACTCTATAAAAGAATCCCTTAGTCGTCTCTTGAATATATAGAAGAGTTCTATTTTATTTTCTCATGTGTTGAGATAAGATCACAGCCAAAAAGAGAGAAACACGAGGAAGCTCAAAGTTGAGAGTTTGCTAGCACAAATTTCAGCTTAGGGATTCACACATTCTTAGTGAAGAGATTTCGGCAAATCACTGTGTGGATCATCATTAGAGGCAGGACAACTGTGCTGCTATGGTTTGATAAGTCCTAGTTGGTGTACAAAAGTTAAAACGAAAAGCCAAGGAGGACTCCACCAAAGAAAGCAGACTTTCAGGTATGTCAAAATTTCTTTTGTGGTTTTTCTAGATTAGTTTCAATTAAAGTGATCCATGGTTTTGGGGATTAAAATTTAATAATATTCCGCTGCGTATGAGTTGTCTTAGCATGATTGAAATCCCCAACAGAGACATCTTAAATAAAAACATAAAAAAGATTGACAAATTGTTAATAACTAACCTTAATAATGTAACCCTACCACCACGTGAGAGCAATTTGGTTTTCCACCCTTCCAGTTTCAATTCAACTCGTTCAAGCAGAGGCCTCCAGATTTTAAACGAGTTATTTTGAGAATTCTGTGGGAGACCTAAATATGAAATAAATTGAGTTTCAATCTTACAGTGAACTTGAGAGCGCAGTTGACCTAAACTTCTTCATTAACGCCAATACCAATCAAATTGCATTTATGGAAATTGATCTTAAGACTAGAAACAATTTGACAATAAAACAAGTTCTGCAAAAATTTTGAGTTTCAAAGGTAACAATATTAATTTTGAAAAATTTAAATATTACTAATTCAAATACAAATTATATTTTTAAGATGTTATGTAATATGCATTTTGATTGAGTATAGTTGTAAATGAATGCAGACAATTAAGATGGATTGAAATGTTAGCTTTTTGAAAGTATTAAATCACACATATAAAAATTTTAGCTGGTCATGGTGATTTTATAGACAACAAGTCTAATTCTATTAGTGTACGTAAATAAATTGATTGATTTTTACTTTAAAGTTAACAATATAATTGAATACTAACCTTTTTATTTTTTTTCTTGCAGGAAAAGTATACTTGTACATTATTCTAGAAGTATGGTGAAGATTCATCTTCTCAGTCAGAATAAGATCCGCAAGCTTGGTCTAAAGCAATTGGAAGAATGGAGACTACACGCACTTACAGGTATGGGTTTGGTACTCATGTTCCTGTTACAACTGTACTTAATTCAACACACAACAATGCAACAACATCTGAGTCAACATGTGGCACTAATATCTCAAATGCTATCGATACCGCAATTGGGTTGGAAGAAAAAGTAAAAAATATATCACAAGATTTGGGTAAGATACGTGAGGATATACATGATGAAATTAAGGAGAATAATGTTAATATGATGGCAAAAATGAAAGAAGTAACAACAAAAAGCATGAAGGAATTTATGACACGTATAGAAGCAATGATTGTGAGTAATGCGCTTTCTAAATAAAGACATGCATCTACTTCTTGTTCAGATTCTGAAGAGCAAGATTATGAAATTTATTATGTCTCTTTTCTACATTTGAACTTAAATACTTTTTTAATATGCAAAAAATAGCACATTTAACTTTATGTTTAGATCTTAAAAAAAAAAAAACTTTATGTTTAGATATTTTGTGTTTATGACGATTTTTAATTGCCTCAACTTGATTTTGAATTTCACATTTTAATGCATTTTTTTATTATGAATATTAGATGTTAATTGTAAGTTGCATAGATTAATTATAATAACTAATATAATTTCGTTGGTAATGATTGAATTATCGACGGAATTCCGTAAGTAATTATTAAATTATCAACAAACCTTCATTGGTAATTTTCAACAAAAATTCATAAGTAATAACTAAATTACCAATGGAATTTCGTTGATAATTTCCAACGAAAATCCATAAGTAATGACTAAATAACTGACGGAATTTTGTTGGTAATTTCCAACAGAATGACTAAATTACCAATGGAATTCTGTCGGTAATTTTTTAACGAAAATCTTCCATTGGTAATTTCCAATAGAAATCTGTAGGTAATGACTAAATTATCGAAGGAACTTCGTTGGTAATTTTCAACGAAAAAATCTGAAAGTAATGACTAAATTACCGATGGAAATTTGTTTGCAATTTCCAACGAAAATCTATAGGTAATGACTAAATTACCAAAAAAAATTTTGTTGGTAATTTTCAACGAAAATTCGTTGGTAATATTTACTAACAAAAATTTCATTAGTAATTTTTGATGAATTTCTGTTGAAACAAATTTACCGGCTAAAATTTTCATCTATAATGTTCATCTTTTTCGACGGATTAATATTAAAATAAAAAAAAATATGGTAACTTTTTTTAATAGAATTTTGTAGCTTCTTCTAACAGAAATTTTCTGTAAAAATTTTTTAACGGATTTCCGACAATAAGCAATAGCATCAACCTTATTAGCAACAAAGTTTTCAATGGAATTTTTCATCAAAAATTCAATTCCAACAAAAATTTGACTTTTTCAACGAAATTTTCAGTCGAAACTAGTAGGATTTTTTGTAGTGCTAGTATTAGTGAATAATTCTTGTATTGTATTCTTTGGAGGTCAAAGTCTTACGGAATCCGCCTCATAAATCACATAGGGATCGGCCTTGGGTTTGCCTATGGCGCCTACAAGTATCTTTCACCACTTTTCCTCATATATAAATTACCTTTGCCGTCAATCTCTAATTCGGCAAATGCCATTCTTCAAATGCTTGAATTCTGAAAAAGAAAAAAAAATTTGGGTTGAAACTGGACTTATAGGGCTCTTCAAGATCATATCATTCACATTTTGGGAGTTAAATTATTGTTTAGCAATGGAAATTGTTTTAAAAGTTATAAGAAATCAGACTAAAATGTTTTGTCCAACTAATCTGTATTGGATCCAAAATTGACCAATTCTACTTTTGGGATTATTTCTTCCAGTTGATAGAAGCTTCCAGGCTTAAACCACTTGAAATTAAACGAGGATTCATTCAGCTTCCGAAGAGACTGACTCTACAATGTTTTTATGGAAATTAAATGGGTTTTCTTTTTGTCCCTAGAATCTGCTAAAAAAATATACACTTTGGTACTCTATATCAACTCCTAAAACTTTCCCTTGGAAGAAAACCCACGAACATAACATGAAAATATTATATAGCTGACATTAGTAATGATAAAATCTAATTTTCGCCATATTAGTATTCTCTATGGGGAATAGTAAGAGGCTAGAAATGTGTGGTTGTGGTACACAAGTACAAATCGGCTGTTAACTTTACAATATTCAAATAGCCAGCAAGCTACTATAATGACCATGTTTCAGCCAGAGGAGGAAATTAAAGACCGGGTGGGGGGGAAGACATCTTAGATTTGCTCATGAAGGCCATCTAGTGCAAAAACTCTCCTTTTAAATTGGAGAAGAAAGTTGACGAAATAAAAGCACGAGTCAAGTTCAATTACAGTGTGAATGTCCCTTGTTATCTAACTCTTCTTTTGGTACCTCAGTAATCACAGTTATGACAGTTTTGTCCGTTGGAACTTCGTCGGAACCCTGCAGAGGCTCCAAGGAATCTACTATATCTCGCATTAGGGGCCTTGCTTTCGGGTTCCGGTTCAGGCAATGATAGGCTAGCATGGCAGCTTTGTGAACCCCTCTGATGGGATAATCTCCTTGTAATCTTGGATCTATTATGTTGAGTAATTTCTTCTTCTCTTTGAGGAGAGGTAGAGCCCAATCGGTGAGGTTCTGTTCACGGGCTGGCCGTGACTTGTCTAATGATTTCCTTCCTGTGAGAAGTTCAAGAAGAACAACACCAAAGCTGTACACATCACTTCGAGGAGTCAGATGTCCTGCACAAGATCAGGTGCTGAGACGATGGAGTAAAACACAACACAAACTGAATGGACAATATCAATTGGGAAGCCTAATTTGCTTTTACTTGTCTGTATGGGAGTAATTTTTAGTTAAAATCAATTAGGAACAAGTTCAAGTCATTTGACATCCATCCTTAAGAAAGCTGAATGCATAAATATGGTTTAATGTCGAAACGACTGCTACCAAAAACTTACCTGTCATGATGTATTCAGGTGCTGCATATCCATATGTTCCCATAATGCGAGTGGAAACATGAGATTTGTCTCCTACGGGCCCATCTTTGGCAAGGCCAAAATCAGAGAGCTTTGCGTTGTATTCCTGTTTATTGAACGCATAAACAAGTGATTGACATACTTAATTCTTGCTATAAAATCAATCAGATTCTTGTGCATCATTAACCCACAAATTCTCATGATAATTAGGGAAAACATGCTATATATATATATATATATATATATATATATATCTCAGGCTTCAACAATAAGGCTCCACCCCGAGCATGGGTTAACTCAAATAAGATGGCTGTTTGTACTAGCGGAGAGAGGTACCCCATAAAGGGTTTAAAAATCTTGCCACTTTTGTGTTCAGAGCACGTTCAAAGTACAAACTAGATGAAGGGTTCTTAACATTTGGTTTTGACAAAAGTAATGTTTTAAAGAAGTGACAGCCATCATATCCCTCAGCGATTTGTGCACTAAGATCATATCTATGGCTCATTAATACCCTCCGTAGCATCATAATTATAAATAAAGCCTTCTCCAGTGTTAGGGCCACATTACCATACCCAACTTTTGAAAATTAATAACTTATTTTTATTATAAATAAAATATTAGTATTTTTCTTATATTGACATCATTAAACTTAGTTAAAAAAAGATTAAAGAATTTCATCTTCACTTTTACTTTTAACTTGACAATTTCTAATAATTTTCTTTAAATAAGAGTACAAGTTTAACGTCTGAGTTCAAAAAATTTATTTGGCTTGTATTTCTAGTGTGTTTTTTTTATGAAAAAATAGTTTATTGTATCATATCCATCTCTTTTAACTGCTTACATCATTTTCTCATATTCTAAGAGGTGGTTTGTGTGTGGCAAATTATATATTCGATAAAATTCCCAAGTTATGCTTCTAGAATTTCTCATTGTCTGGTTCGACTTCAACTTGAGTGATTGTTTTGTGTACTAAATTAAATTGGATGCATCAAATTATGTTATCTTCAAGCTTATGATTTTTTGGAAGTTGTAGAAATATGGAAGGAACCTCCATGTTTAAGGGAGAATCCAACATTTGCTCAAATGAAGCAATATAGTGTGGGGTGTTCCCAGAAGTATAAGGCCTTGTCTTCAATTCAAAATGATGTGCCTGATGTGATTGTTACAAGGATCACAACCTATGACACTCTAAAGCAAGCTTGGGACAAGATCAATGAGGAGTTTTAAGGCATAAAAAAGAACAGGCAATAACAGCTTATTAACTTGAGGAGAGAATTTGAGAATCTCAAGATGTAGTACACTGATACTGTCAAGCAATATTCATACAAGATCATGCCCGTTGTGAACAACATAAGGCTACATGGTAATGAATTTACAAAAAAAAAAAAAAAAAAAACAGAGAGAGAGAATTGTGGAAAAGATAATCACCACCCTATCATAAAAGTATGAGTCAAAGATTTCCTAGCCCTCGAACACTTAAAGAGATCTCTCCAATATTTCTTTCTCAAAGTTGATAAATGCTCTCTGTGCTTAAGAGCAAAGAAGGGCTAATAGATAGGAGGCTGTGATGGAGGGTGCATTCCAAGCCAAGGAGAAAGAAAAGACTCATTAAAGTGTTAAGGGTAGAAGACAACAAGGCAACAGAAGGGAGAAGTAGTGAAAAGAGGTTGAAAGCCGCAAAGATGGGTGTAAAAGAAAGTACCAGCATTAACGTGTTAAGGGTAGAAGACAACAAGGCAACAGAAGGGAGAAGTAGTGAAAAGAGGTTGAAAGCCGCAAAGATGGGTGTAAAAGAAAGTACCAGCATTAACGTGTTAAGGGTAGAAGACAACAAGGCAACAGAAGGGAGAAGTAGTGAAAAGAGGTTGAAAGCCGCAAAGATGGGTGTAAAAGAAAGTACCAGCCGTGCTCACGTTGTAAGAAAACCATCATTTGGAGAAGTATTGTTGGCATGGGCCAAAGATTCAATGTAAGTCTTGCAAACAAATGATTCATATAAAGAAGGTCAGCAAGAATAAAAGGTTACCGTAGAATACGCAAGCCTTAAATGCAGAAACCAATCAACAAAATGAAGAGCATGCGCTTGTGCAACATGCTATACTACCAGAAGAAAAATGAGTGATGCTTGGTTGACTATAAGTGGTTGTGCACACCACATGTTTTGAAATGAGAGAATATATAGGGAACTTGACAGGTTCGACACTCAAGGATCAAAATTGGCAATGGTGACTATATTAAGGACAAAGGAAAGGGAGATGTAGTTGTTTAAACCAAATCAAGTACCAAATTCATTTCACATGTTTTGTTTGGGCTTGAAATTGAGCTGAATCTAATTAGTGTCGGTCAGTTTCTAGAGACTGATTATTCTTTGGTGTTCAAGGGTAGAACATGTTTGATTTGTGAATCTAGTGGTAGTGAATTAGTTACTATAGGCATGAACAACAGATGTTTTATGTTAGATTGGTGTCCAACTATTTGTGAATCATATCCATGTTCTGTTGATGCATCATCATTGTGGCATGGAACAATGAGGCATGTACACTATCATTCACTAGGTAGTTTGCATAAATCTGGATTGGTTCTTAATTTACCCCCAATTCGGTAATTAGAAGGATGTGTGTGGGGTTTTTCAACTTGAAACATAAACCAGACTTTCATTTCCAATAAATCAAGCTTCAAGAGCATCTAAGAAGCTTCAGCTTGTGTGTGCTAATGTTTATGATCCAATTAGGACTTTTATCTTTGAGTGGTAACAAGTATTTCATTATATTTATTGATGATTATACCAGAATGTGTTGGGTTTACTTCCTTAACTGACAAAAAAATAGCTGATGTGTTTTGGAAGTGCAAGGCTTGGATTAAAACCAAAGTGGCTAAAGGATAAAAGTGATAAGGTCAAACAAAGGGCCAAAATATACTTCAGAAAAATTTCAAGAATTTTGTAATGAAGCTAGAACATGAGCATCAATTTACCATTGCCTACACCCAAAAAGAAAATAAGATAAGTGAGAGAAAGAACAAGAGAACAATGGAAATGACAAAATGCCTATTGTTTGAGAAAGGGTTACCAAAGAAGCTATGGGCAGAAGTTGTCAACATAGCAGTCTACCTGCATAGACTTCCTACAAAAGCATTGAAGGACTTGACTCCATTTGAAGCATAGTTTTCGGTGCAAACATCAAGTGCAACACTTGAAAAGTATTTGGGTGCATTTGTTATACTCACATTTCAGATGTCAAGAGGGATAAGCTAGAAAAAAAGGTGGTTGCAGGCATCTTTATTGGCTTTAGTAGCATTGCCCAAGGGTACATCATTTACAACCCTCTCTATGAGAAGGTGACAGTTTGTAGAGATTTGAGATTTGATGAAGTGGCGACCTGGAATTGGGAAAAATCACTGATTGAAGAAGTCAAAGATAAACAAAGGAGATTTTGACGTAAGAAAAAATGTCCAAATGAGGATGCAATTGATGATGTATGTGTATGAGAGACTCAATGTGTCTATTCTAGAGCCTGACAGCTTTTAAGAAGCTACAAATCTGTTGTTTTGAGAAAGCTAATACTAGATGATTTTGAGATGATTGAGAAAATTAAGAAATGGAAGCTTGTGAACAAATTAAGCCATAAGAAAGTGATTGGTGTAAAGTGTGTGTTAAAAATCAAACTAAATGCTGCTGGTTCTGTAACAAAACGATGGAAAGGATGGTTGTTAATGGGCATGCACAACAATATGGGATGGATTACTTAGAAAACTATGTACATTTTGCAAGACTTGACACAATTAGGTTGTTAATGGCCATTGGGCACAAAACCATGGTGGATACACCAGTTGGACATCAAGTCTTATTTTCCAAATGGAAATCTTCAAGATAAAATTTTTGTGGAGCAACATAAGGGCTTTACTGTTCAAAGGTGGTGAAGACAAATTGCTCCAAGGGCTTTACTGTTGATGATATGAACCATTTGTTCGAGTGTCTTTGCATGGAATCAAAGAAGAAAGACACGATAGCATAGTCAATAGTAGAGGCAGAATACACAGTTATAGCTAGAGCTGTGAATCTAGCAATTTGTCTTAGAAAATTGATGAATGATCTAAATTTTGCACAAGAGGACGCCACAGAAATCAAAGTTGATAATCAATCAGATTTGGCAACAGCCAAAAATCCTACATTCCACGGAAGAACATAGCACTTGAAGATCAAGTATCATTTTTTTAGGGAAGCACAACAAGAAAAGGAAGTCAATATAGTCCAGTGTAGTTCTGAAGACCAACTTGCTGATATCTTGACCAAGTAACTACCTAAGGACATATTTGAGATGCTACGAAGAAAATTAGAGTGTGCAGCGAAGCAGCCAAGGAGGATTGCTGAATTATGACTGGCTATGCTGCACTTTGCCTACGCAGATCATCATTAGCCACTGTAAGATAGTTTATTAGCTTCAAGAGCTGGCTTGTTTGTTGCAAATTAAATGTTTGATGAATTCCGACGTCACACTTGTAGAATTTTTCCTTGTCTAGTTCAAGTTAAACTTGAGTGGTTTTTGTTGTATTAAATTAAGTGTGATGAATAATGGTAGCTTATAGGATTGGTGCAGTCTACTTTGACAAATTTTCTAGTTTAACTCCAGTTTTTGTAGCATAGGTTAACTTGTGATTTTTGATATATCCGATTTTTTTGTTGTGATATTTCAGTGTTTAGATAATGAAAAAAGTAGCAGCAGTTAGCAATTTTTGTTGAAGCAGGCAAGTCCTTTGACACTACCTCCCCTTTATATACTTGTCTTAAGGTGAAATGAATTAAGGGAAAATTTCAAGTATTTTCTAAGCTTTGTTTTTTTTTCTTTTTATTGTATCTAACTTTGGTATTCTTGAGAATTTAGTGTGCAAATCTTTAAGTTTTGTTTTCAATAAATACCAAAGAAAATATCTTATTTTCCTCTTTCTATCTTCACACAATACCAGGGATAACACTATTATACTGATCCATGCTGAAACAAGGTCCTGGCCTTGCCCAATATAATCAGAGTTCTAATTCCTAATTATAGTTACTTTAGAAAAAAAGAGCACAACAAGTTTGAGTAAACCAAGTGCTAACCAGGTCCAGTAGAATATTAGATGTCTTAAAATCACGGTAGATGACGGGCTTCTCTGCTTCATGGAGAAAGGCAAGTCCTTTTGCAGCACCAAAAGCAATCTTCATTCTAGTAGACCAAGGAAGAGGAAGCAATACTCCTGTAACAAAGGATATTTTCGCTGGTTACGTATAACAAATAGTAAAGAAAACTGCAGGCATGCTACGCCTACGGTGATACCCTGAATAAGTTAGTACATTACGTGAAAATAACTTATGCTATAGAGAAAGTAGATAAATCCTCCTAAGACCATATAGTAACCTTTGAGGCCACTATACCGGGAATGATTTCCAACTGAAACAAGCTACTTCAGTATTTTAGCACTATATATGACAGAAGCTTTCTGTAAGTATCTCGTCTAGAGGACTAGAAACCATACTAGTAGCTTTTCAAGTGCTGTCTTAGATGCTACCTTCTCTGTTCTATATACATGTGATCTGGCTAAGAATGATGATGAACGTATTCCTTTGGTTGTTGGGAATTGGAGTTCCCATTGATTGGCAGACGAATGAAACACGACTTGTGTTAGCCTAAGCAAATGGTGTTCTTTTCTTGGTTAGTCACCAAATGTATGTCGTCAAAGATATTTTCGAGGTTTCTACAATGGCATGTCATTGATTTAGTGATGAAATCTACTTACTTGAGAAAAGATTGTTTTCCACACTGCCACGAGCCATATACTCGTATATTAGTACCCGATGGTCATCTTCGCAGCAGTAGCCAATAAGTTTCACCAAATTTGGATGAGAAAGCTGACCCAGAAATATGACCTCTGCCTAATAGTCCACAAAGCTACTCATCAAATTCGTAGGACACTCAAAGGTTCATGCAGCAGAAGAGGTTAAAAGGAAAACCAACAATAAAAAAACAAAAAGAGAACGAAAGACTACCAGCCATTCTCTGTGTCCTTGATAACTGTTATCACCATCATGCACCTTTACAGCAACAGCAAGGGGTTGAAGCCCCTCCCTCAAGTCCTCAGAAATCAACCCTTTATAAACACTTCCAAAACCTCCTCCACCCAACACACCGTCCTGCCTGAAATTTCCAGTGATGATCTTCAACTCTTCAAACGTGAATGCAATCAACGGATTCGCAGCAGAATCACGACGTAGGTCTTCTACTTCTTTGGGATTCGAGGGCAACTTACTATCGTCCCTCCTTTGTTTCTCTGAGGGACTGCGGTCTTTTGGAGACTCTGCAAAAGGAATAGATATATAAGCGCAAATGGCATCATTTATGTAATTCTCAAATCCGAAAAAGACCATATCGTTTTTCCGTTGTTGAAGGAGAAGATGATTAAAGCATTGCAATTTGCAGACCATGTTTTAGCAACCAGATGATCTTTCAGAACCTAAATTGTTAGAGGCTCAAACCTGATACGCAAAGACCAGGAAAAGGATTTCCTTAGACAAGTGTGAATTAGTTGAGGCAAAGCACCTCATTCATTCTCCATCTCTTTTCATTTCTATTTTAATTTACATTTATGATCTTACAATAAGCTCCCCAACATCAATATTCAATTAGGATTTCTGAAAATTAGAGATAATTTAAGTTTTGGGATATTTCATCAGCAGGAAGCAGCACAAGATGAGAAGAAAAAGGAGAAAAGAAATGCTGATTCTGACGGAGAAATTA
The DNA here is from genome assembly GCF_053813885.1 of Theobroma cacao. Classification (NCBI taxonomy): domain Eukaryota; kingdom Viridiplantae; phylum Streptophyta; class Magnoliopsida; order Malvales; family Malvaceae; genus Theobroma; species Theobroma cacao. Next base: position 33,436,441 of record NC_142647.1, on the reverse strand, counting down.
TTACTTCCAGAAATGCCTTTTTATATTTAAAAAAACTTGTCAAAGTTTAGTAGCAATATTATATAATATTATTGAGATAAGAACCAGGGTACTACGGTGACAGGCTTCCATTTGTAAAAGAAAAAACAAAAACCCACTACTCTCTTTTGTGGGGATAAAGATGAGCTAAACAAAAATACATATTGCTGTGTCTTTTCCAATTCTAATTGCAGAAGATTGTTAATATCAAGAACATATATCTGTACGGAAGACATTATATAAAGATGACAAAGAGGGAGAGAGAGAGAAGACAGAGAAATTCCACAAAATTGATTCAACGAATCTAAGAACTTAAATAATGAAAGAAACAACATGGAAAAGAAGCATATTTGACATTTCTAAGATTCATGGTAGAAACTGAATCCAATAAGAAAAGAAGAAGATAACACAGAAATCAGATGTAAAGTAGAAGTCAATGAAGCAGAGGATAAAACAGAGGAAAACAGAGTAGGAGCTACTTGAATTAAGTTGCAACTCAAATATTACAAATTTCAATTCGAAATATAGAGTGATAAAAGAAAATAAATACTTACGTTCATTGATTTGTTTTTAAGGAAGAAAAGCAATTACATAAATTTAATTAATGAAAAAAAATAATCAAACAAACCTGACTTAGCATTAGATGAGACTCTGTAAATGGAAGGCTCCCACCTACACAAGCAATTCCCCATTATAGCGAGAAGCAGAACGAAGCCAAAGAAAAGCCAACTTCCTTCAGAAACAACCCATCATCAAAACCAGAGTCATTTGAACTTATCTTTAATCTTTAGTAGTAAAAAGAAGAAACAAAACCCGAATCAGCAAAAGGAAAAGAACACTCTGCTATCATGAAGACAGAGAGATGTTGCCTGTGGGAAATTGTGAGGACAGCAAATTGGGAAAATGGTGATGAGAGAGAGAGAATTCTTGATGGCAATGATGGGATGAATGTTGAGGTGGGGGCTAGTTCTTGGCTATGGCGGAAATGGGCCCACAAAGAGGAGAAGAGTGTATTGTTGTTTTGCTTTGTTTCGTTTCGTTTTCGCGTCAAAATATTCAAAATTGTGTTGAAGCTTTTGTGCGCTTTCTCTTTAGTGCGCATGTTTGATCCCGCACCAATCTTTTTCTATCGTTATTCCCTCACCCTCATCTCTCAACTACAGCACTCGGCGTGCGTGTACTCTAATTCTCTCTCTCTCTCTCTAATGCCGTTTTGTTCATGTTCTCACGCTTCCACAGCTATCACACTACAATCGACAATACCATCACCCAACTCCTTGTGAATAAACTTTGCACCCACCTTACCTACCATTCCCTTTCTGTTTTTTTTTTTTTTTTTCTCTTTTTATCATTTTTTTTGTTAATTAATTGTTACTATATATTCTAATGCTACAACGTATACGTCCATTGTTGGGGCGAAGTTGTCCATGACTTCATCTGCTCCACCAACTCAAACAATTAACCAATTAAAATGCTATCTATGCGTAGGCATTTCATCTTTTCTAGAGAACCTTTCTCTTGAGTTTCACATTGTGCCATCTTCATGTTACCCTGAGCAGCTATAGTGTTATTTATATGATTGAATCATTTGATCACTTGCATGCCAATTGCTCATAAGATTTGCCTAGGGCTCTCTAGATTGTTTCATTTTGCTCATTAATAAAACCAGAATGAACATCTATATAGAGAGTGCAGAGAGAAGATTTTGTGGCGCGCTAAGCGTGATAGGGGCTACAACATGTTGGCTACACCTTGCTTGAAGAAATGCTTAACTGTCAGTGTGGTGTACCCTGTTGCATGTATGACGACGATGACGACGACGATGATGGGTCTAATCCATATTCTGTCACCATCGTTCCTCGATGACTAAGGAACATGCTCAATCATTAACCTCATCTTGATCATATGTCCAACTCAAGAAGAAATTTGAGGCAGCTAATAATTTATTACATGAGATCTAGTATGAGGTTTGAACATGTTGAAAAAGCTATAAAGGGCAAAGACTCGGTGATATCCGTGTTACTCGCACTAATACAATGTTTGATCAAGATTCGCCAAGTGAATTATGATTAAGAATAAGAATTAAAGGGAAAGAGAAGAAAAAGCAGAAAGTATACGCCTATGTGTGGATTATTTCAAGACAAATGTTTTAATTGCAGAGGAGTATAATGATTCAGCTTCTCCTTGAATATTGTTGGTTCATGTGGATTGTGGCTCACTTTAATATTCAATATTATAGATTGGGCATATATAGAAAGTGAACTAGTTAATGGGTTTTTTCAAAAATAACCCTCATACATAAAGTGTTTTTTAAAATAGCTCTTTCATAATTTTAATTATTTTTAGCCAAGAGAAATTAATTTTAAACAAAATTGCCTTTAATAAAATCAACTCATATGTTTGGGTTTATGTCTCAAACCGACCCATATTTTTAGGTCAAGTATTTTATCATTTTGATTTCTCAACTTTCCTCGATAGACCAAGCTTTCCTTTACAGACCAAGCATTCCTTGCCAGTCAAAGAAAAAACTTAGAGCGTTTTGAGCATTTTGAGCATTGATATGAGCATTTTGGAGTGGTTTGAGTGTAAAGCTATTTTTTTTCGTTGATTATGTTGTTAAATGAAATGTTGTGTGTTGTTTGAAGTTGTTAATTTTGTTAAATGGAAGTTGATAGTTTTAGTAGTTTTTGGGTTGAACATTGAGAGGGCATGTGTGACTAGTTGATAGGGCATACGTGACTAGTTTTATGCGTTGGGTTTAGGGGTTTTAGGCATTGCATGACTTGGGGTTTGCATGACTAGTTGATAGGGCATGCGTGAATGGTTTTGGGCATTGGGTTTATGGGTTTTAGGCATTGCATGACTTAGGGTTTGCCTGACTAGTTGATAGGGGATTGCGTGATCGATTTTTAAGTATTGCGTGAATAGTTGATAGGGCATTGCGTGATTGATATTTAGTCATTGCGTGACTCGTTGATAGAATATTGCATGACTAATTGTTAGTCATTGCATGACTGATTTTTAGGCATTGCATGCTTGGTTGTTAGTCATTGCATGACTAGCTTTTAGGCATTGCGTGACTGTTGATAGCCATTGTGTTACTGGTTGATAGGGCATTGTGTGACTGGTTGATGGGGCATTGCGTAATTGGTTTTTAGGCATTACATGACTACTTGATTGGGCATTACATGACGATTTTCTAGTCAATGCTTGGATATTAATGCTTTTTAATTTTTTGCTCAACTTTAATGCTTGTGTTATGTATATGTTTTGTTACTTAATAAGCGATGCTTAACACGTGCTTCATGTATTTTCTTTTAGTCTTCTATGTATGCAAAGATAGAAAAAACTAGTTTTTGTTTTTGTTTTTTTTTAAATCTTCCTTGATCACATTCACTAAATGGAAATGTTATTTGTTTTCTGTTGCAGATGGCCAGAACAGAACAAGAGAACATGGAAGCTTTGCTCCGTGTTACGAGGGACCAATGGGGTTTCAACGCTAGCATTAACATCCACTACAAGTGGATGTAGTTGCATGTCATACATGAGGCACTACGAAAAAAAATTAATTGGACATAATGAAGAGAACATGCTTTGAGAAACAGATAAACATCGAATCAAAAAAGAGTTTATTCGGTGCCAGTCTCGAGCATAACCTACTGCTGCGCAGAATAGATGAACCTAGCACCATTGAGGGTAAGTTATGGTTTGCCATAGGTAATACCAAGGCCTTTTTCTTGAAGCGTGAGTTTAGCCTAGTGACAACACTCAAGTTCGACCCCATGCCTGATGTTATTTCCAATCCCTATTAGGTCATCCCTAGAGGAATTAACGAGAGATATTAGGGGTGGAGAACCAAGTGAAGCTCCAAGATGTGTTAGATACGGTTGCGAGAGGGTAATTCTATCAGAACAGAGACACAATAAAGATATCCCTTCTCTTGATCGTAAACAATATTTTATTAGGTCAAGACTATGGAAGATCGGTGACTTCATGGCTGTTTTCGTTGGTCGAGAACATTGACTAGTGGAATGCATTCCCATAGGATACCTATGTATGGAGTTTGACCGTAGACTATATATCAAGGGGCTTCCAAGTTCCACAAATGGGGATGTATCAGAAAAAACATTACCACTTATATGGATTTGTATGGGTGCTTCAAGTAGTGTGCCATAAGGTTTTCCATTTCCTTTACACATAAGATTTTATCAGGTGTTTATAATGTCTTACAATTGACATGTAGTTCTAGGTGTTGGAGGCCATTCCTGATATCCAAAGCTTCATGGGATCTCGACGTCATTATGAAGACGTATATTCAAGAATACTTAAATGGCATTTTGATGAGAGACCCACAGGCCTTCACAAGATGATTGCAAATTTGGAGAGTGAAGGCAAGGAGAGGAATGAAACGAAATTATTTTTATTTTTTATTTTTTTGTTGTAATATTTCAACTATCTTTCAACTCAATGGCAATGTATGTTTTGGTGTAATTGCACGCATTAAGGACCATGGGGCCAATTGCGAAGGAGACCTTGAAGGCATATTGGGCCGATATCGATGTCCCTCTATCCTAAAGGCATCAATACGTTCCATTATGGTAGTTGTAAGGTCGAGTAGTATTCAGTCCTGAATAGAGGCAAAAGATCATTATGCAGTGTAAAGAGAAAAGAGTTATAGAAGTCATTAAGCGGAGGCGCATTACAGAGGAGGTCGATACCCTTTTTGCTACTCTTGAGGTTTCTGCTGCTCAATCATTAGATGATGAGTGCGATTTGATGCTGTGTCTTCAAATGCATACATTTTTAAAGCATGGGTTAAAACGAATTAAGATGTAGTGGAAGAAGGACCTATAGTCACTGTAGCTAAAGATTCAGCGAAAAATGTAGTCAATGCAGTTGGAGATCCAATAGGAGATCTAGCGAGGGATGCAGGGGTTAGAGGATTGGATTGTACGTCAGCTTGTTGACCATGTTAAGGTATGAGCTTCGAGCGTTTTCATTTTCAACATATAGCATTTAAGATCTATTTGATGTTTTAATGTGTTTAATTTCAATCACTCTGTAGGGTTGGTCTATCGATCAATAGGATGGTGAGCTCAACAAAGAGGGTGATGCCCATGAGGTAGATGGTGATGAGCCAACTGGTATTGATGAGCAAATTGGTTCAGCTCAAAGCTCACCTTGTCTTGCCTCGTACGTAGATGCTCCTTATAGCTCAACTCCAATTGAGGCCCCACATCTTGCTCATAGCATAACTCCACTTAAGGCCCTACAACATGCTCAAAGCACACCTTTTCTTGAGGCTCCACCTCAGGTTGAAGATGCATGGTTGAGCATGGCCAGCAAATACCTGCGGAGCCTTTACATTAACCCCTTATTAGTCCAACGCAAAACAAAGGATGCATTCAAGGACAAATACGAGCATTTCAAGAATAACAATCAAGCCAAATAAAATGAAAACATTACACGATATTAGGCATTATGGTTCAAAATAATTGAATTCAGCAACTTTTGATGCTAGTATTTTATATGTGCATGGTTAACATTTTGGGCATCGTAAGGCAAGAAGGCCTCAAAATTTTCAAGTTAATGGAGAAGCAAGATGAGTGGCTGACTAGCTAACACGTTGACGCATGCATTAGCGTCATGTGTAAGCGTAGTCAGGAGCATCGTCTCTGTTGTACAAGCAGAAAATATGCAATGTTGGCACGACTTTCTATGTAAGTATACTATAATGAGTTTTAATTATTAAAATATTTGTTAAGGGGTTTAATTCATGGCATCCAACTATTGAGCTTAACTTAATTGACAAGAGATTTTACATGCCCTGTGCCATGAAATGGACCCTACATCGTCTGATTCGAAGTTCAAGTCAACGAAGGCGGTTATTCTTGAACTTTAACATGATTATGTCAAGTGTGATAGTCCGCCGTGGGGGAAGCCATGCAATAAGGTGGACTCGATTTTGGCACCATGCCATTTCAATGGCCATTAGGTTCTAGTGCATATCAACTTTGGTCAAATGGGGTATAACATTGGTGGACTCCTCATATGGTTGCTTGGATGCAATTACTATTGGATTACATAAGGATCAAATGCATCCCCTAATCACGTTGATTCCCATTATATGCTACCAGTTTGAGTACTTTGATAGTGCGTGTCAAAAAAAATGACCTTAAATGAGGATGAGCTAACAATTAAATCGTGAAACCCTAGTATAGGAGGATGTGAACACTTGTGGGTATTAGGTAGTCGTAGTAGTGGAGTGGCTGATCAGTACATGTGACCCGTCCTTAAGGAAGGACACCATTAAAGGGCTAAGGAAAAGATATGCACTACAGATTTTTGCTAATAATATTGAGACTTAGTTTATTTTTTTGATTCAAACTTAAATTTGTGAAGTAACTTTGTTTATTATTGCTCCAAACCATTGAGTTTTAAACTTTTGAATTATGTATAGCTTTACAATTGTGGAAATCATATCTTTTGTAGATAGATTACATCCATAACTAAACATAAGTATAGCATATAAGCATTGCATGATTTAGGCATTGCATGATTGGTTTTGAGGCATTATTAGGCATTGTGTGGCCCCACATTCGGCATTGCATTACTTGATTTAGGCATTGCATTACTCGACATCTGGCATTGCATTGCATGACTTAAGCATTACGTGATAATTTTTTAGGCATTGTGTGACTGGATATTAGGCATTATATGACTGGATATTAGGCATTACGTGACTAGCTTTTAGACATTGCGTGACTGGCTTTTAGGCATTGCGTGACTTAAGCATTGCTTTACCCCACATCCAGCTTGCATTGCATGACAATTGTTTAGGCATTGTGTGACTAGATATTAAGCATTGTGTGACTGGCTTTCGGGCATTGCACGACTTAAGCATTACTAAACCTTCTTGCATAATTTAGAAAGCAAAAACTCTATTTTTTAAGGCCCCAAATGAACATTTACCGATAGATTACTAGTATCTATCGATAGATGACTTACTAAGGCCAAAAATATATCAATAGATGGTGTCCTGTGGTCTTCCTTAAGTCTAACAGACCACATCTATTGATAGATAGCACTATCTGTCGATAAATGAGGACTTGAGACCAAAAATAAAAATTGCTCAAAAAATCTATGGATATATACCGCGATCTATCTATAGATGAACACTGGGAGCTAAGTATTTGATGCAATCAATTGATAGATGCTCTCTTTTAAACGTTTCTATGGCTTCATTTCTCTTAAACCTGAAACTTTTCCTTCCCTTTCTTTTAAACGAATTTTTGTCACCTGCGCACAAATTGATCGCATCTTCCGAATACAGACCCATCAGGATGATCTTAGATATGTTCTTGATGATGGCAACCTTCATTCCATATTTGTTTATCCTCCACCTAACAATCGAGGTGGCTTTATTTGCATGAGGTTCTGTTTCGTTAATCGTGTCCTCTACCTCATCCTCACTGACATCATCCACCCTCATGGCTCTAATTACTCCACAATCACCCAAGAGGATCTTTGGTTCTTCTTCAACATCAAATTCAACCACCGAATTGATCTCGCCAAATTCATTATGGATGACATGCTTTGCACCATCCAAGAGATCATCAAAAACCTCCTTTATGGTACGTTGGTGAGTGAGATAATTGACTACTTTTCTGTTGACACTCGGTGTGATCCACCCAAGTTCCATGCCCTATTTTACCTTATTGATGAACACATAGTTAACAAGCTAAGTTTCGAGTTCAAGAATGGTAATTGAGTGAGGAAGGGTGTCGTAGATCTTTTGGTCTTTGATGATGAGCATCTTGAGGGCCATGAAGGCAATGAGAGAGAACCGAACACTTATCCTACTGGCCCATCCACTGTTCAACCTAGTTGTGAGATCTCGATCTCTAGAGACTCGTAACTAGAAGTAGACGCGATAACACGGACCATGGATAATTTCGTTATTTCTTTTGGTGAGCCCTGAAAGTAGTTTTCTATTGTTATTAAGGTCTAAGTAGGTCTAAGGAATGAATGAATGAGGGTAAGATAATGAAGAAGATAAGAATAACGATAATTTTCACGATAGGGGTAAAATGGTCATTTTGCATCTCGAGTTGAAATTTTTAAGTTTTCATGAACTTGAGTATTTCTAGGCCCTTATGGACCTTGTCTTAGTGTCAAAGAAGTAAAAAGATTATATAAAGGTAATGGAAAGACAAAATGACCTTGTTAAGGGCATTTTAGTAATTTCATGAGAAAATGGATAAACATAAAGCATAAATATCTAAGTTTCTAGGAGGTTCTTCAAATTTCCAACACTTCTTCTTCTTCTTCTTCTTCCTTTCCCACGTTTTTGCACTCCCCCATGGAAGTTTGCTTTGAAACTTCCATATATTTCCTCGAGTTAACCCTGATTTTCATGTTTTTGTGCACCCTTTCACTAAGTTCTCTGTGCTCTTTTACTTTTTCACCATAAAACCCTCAAAAACCTTTCTGTATTACACTCTCTCACTAGTTGGACATTTTAGAGAGATAAAGTGAGATTTTCATGATAGTTTGAAAGCTTTTGGGAAAGAAATTCAATTACAAAGCTACCAAGGTGAGTAGTGAAATTGAGTTGATTTTTTTTAAGTTGTTGAGAATGGCTAGTGGCTAGATTGGTGAGTGTTTTGTAGTTGAGGTGGGTTATTCATTGTAGTGTGACTAGAATAGTGAAAATATATAGTCTTTTAATGGTAGATGGAAGCTAGTTAAAAATAACTGGCATAACATGATTTAGTGGATAGCTTTTAGAACTATAATTATGCAAATCAGGTTGGTTGTGATGTTGTTGTGATGATAGGTCCCAACGAGGCCCCATAGTTCTATTTGGACCATTAGTGGAGGTTGGAGTCGAGTAAAGATTCAACAAATACCGGTGAGTGAACCTGCACTAAAATGTTTTGGGTAGATGTGCATACGTTTGAGCGAATCACTTGAACTGTTTAAATTATCTTTTCTTCAAAATGCATGGGAACAAGCCTTTAGTGAAATGTTTTTGTGATGTGGAACATGATTGTGATGATTCTATGTACCTCTATATGACACTGATATGTATATAAAGATATATGGTATGTATTGTTGAGTAATTTTGTATAATTGATGTAATCGTGCATGTGCGGAGTAGGCAGTGCACATGCCGGTTGAACGACAATGTTATGCAATTACAACCGTGCATGTGCGGAGTGGGCAGTGCACATGCCGGTTGAATGACAATGTTGTGACAATTACAATCGTGCATGTGCAGAGTGGGAAGTGCATATGCCGACTATGATGTGCCTGTGGGGAGTGCACGTTGGTTGAGTGAGGTGGCGGTAGTCGTGTTTATATATATATATATATATACATGCGTAATAGAAGGTTTATGAATATAGTACGCGATTGTAATGTATGTGGAATCTTGCATGTTGAACATTGAAAGTTGCTAAGTATTTTCAAATTGATGTTTATTGCAGTAAGGAATTTGGCTGCAACGAAAATGGATTCTTGCTGCAGCTTGAAACTCTCGGGTGGTGGTGCAGTTCTATCACTTTGATAGCGATTTTGACCACCTTCCAATTAGAACTGGGCAAAGTGGTAAACATTAAAGTCGTATCCCTGCCTCTTAGCTTTCTAATGACTCAACAAGCATGTTAATTGGACTTCTGTAGTGGGAGATATACTTGAAAAACCAAAACATATGCAAACCGAGAATGCCTTTTGCTGCAGCGAGAAACGTGTTGTCACGTTGCTACCTTGCTCAGGTTTTGATATAATTTTTCTTCACTCCTTTATCTTCATGATTGAGCATGGGTCTTTGCAACACTAAGAGTTTACTAACCAATGTTAGAAACAAGGGGTTAGGAAAGAAATTAAACTAAATTGCATTGTTTTCAAAACAAGTGCATCATGGTTTTCAAATTTTCCTTATCAATTGCTTGTTCCCTTCCTTTGTTCACTCACTGAGTTTATACTCACAGTTTTCAACTTCATGTTTTTAGATCAGGAGGCATTTGGAACCTAGGTTGAGGTGTCCACATAGACTCGTCTCTTTGGTAGGTATCTCAACATTCAATAGCTGTACCTTCGCCAAGGTCGCTCCGTTGGAAGTCGAGTGTCTTTATGCTGTATATAGATAAATGAAATGTAAATTTTTAAGATACTTGTCTTAGACAATATATATATATACTTTGAATGGTAACGCTACTATGAGTTAGCAATGGTTAGCACCATTTTGGGTTAATATATATATGTGAGTATTTGATCATTGTAGCATATCATTCAAGTACTTGCAGTTGAGATCATGAAATGTGACTTTAGGAATTTTCGATAGAATGATGAACAGGTTACATAAATAGGCTTGCTTGGACTTAGTGAGCTATGCTCATTGGGTCCATGCACCGGTCATGGCCCGAAAATTTAGGTCATGACACTAGTGCCTCGCCTATGTCTATCATCTTTGACATTGAGCATACCTTCACTCTGCTTCTCTCATACATGGAGACCATGGACTCATGCTTGAGTGCTCGTATGGATGTCTTGGAGGCACAAAATCGTGAGATTTTGTGGTCCCAGCTAGACTTGGAGGATGATTTTTGTTCTCACTTTCCACCACCATAATGAGCTCTCATAGGAGACATTTCTTCTAAGCAATTTTGGACTGCCCTGTGTATGGTTACATGTGCACATCATCTCCATGCATCATGCCATTTTAGATAGATACACGGTATCTATTGATAGATAAGCTTCCAAAAATGATTAAAGAGGACTATGACATGCATCTATTAGTAGATCTTTGGTTGGCATCTTTGGAGAGTTATCATTTCATCACTCTTGGTAAGTAATCGTTAAGGCTCTCAGTTGGTTATGGTTATCCTTTTATGTTACTGTGTTGGTCGATGTAACGACTCCTCCTTGGTCACTACCGACGTCTGAGACTTCCAAGGAATTTCCATTAAGTCCCAAACAAGCCTCATTTAAGACTTCTGCTAGATTTATTAAATACATATAATCACGTGCGTAAACGAATATTAATAATTAAATTACTATATACTCCATTCAAAATAATAATAATTCATGTTTATAAGTTAACAACATTTTTCAACATCTAGCAAATTTCGTTCTAACACAACACTAAATAGCGAAGCGACTCAGAGCGGGGTTAGGAGATGCCTTTACCTACTATGCGGTGATCCGTATGCATCGATGGTTACACATTAGACTGATCTCTATCCGCAAAAAGAGAAAATAAGAAGGGTGTGAGTCTCATAGACTCAGTGATAATCATCGACCCCGTGAGCAGGCGAGGAGGGGAAACAAACATAAAGGTGGAATGTTTATAAACTCAGGAGTAAGCGTAGAAAATACATTCCATAAAACTGAGAGATTTTGTTTTTATACCTTGCAATTCTTAAAATAATAATTCCCAGATAAACATATATGAAAACAGTTGTATTTAGGATACTAGAAAATCTTTCAACCCCAACATCCAGTGAACATTAAATTCAATGATAAGTGAAAAATGAAAATTCTCAAATATAAAAAAAAAGTGAAGTAATTGATCACCAATGAATAGGTAAATTTCACTTGCCATTAAATAAATAAAAATTTTCAAGTATTAATGCCATGCATAGTGAAATAAAAATCTACAAGTGAGCATCATCCTCGGGTAGGTTTAATATAGCCCTTAGGCTTACTCTCTCAGACATCATCACCTACTCGTGGGAATTGCCCACGCCACCATATGAATCGGGGCTTCAGGTCCCTCTTTACCTACTCGTGGGAACTACCCATGCCACCACATACCTACTCGTGGGAACTACCCATGCCACCACATATAAATCAGGGCTTCAGGTCCCCCTTACCTAGTCGTGGGAACTACCCACGCCACCATATATAAATCGGGGCTTCAAGTCCCTTTTTTTAAATTGAATATCAATAATCGACAATTACTACTTTGTGCACATAGACGACACTTGACCTGGTGTGGTAACAGGTCCTACCCAGAGTATCTCAATCACATTAAAATAAAATCATTGCAATTTAATACATTTGCATAACATGACAGATTAAAAGCAGTATAATCATAAAATGAATGTTATGCATAATTTATTTCAAAGCATGGCATATTTACCAAATCAGCATACTAAGTGAATTAAATAATTTATCATTAAGTTTTATGAATCAATACAAAAGCCATTAGCTTAAACATCACACAAACTTGCAAGGTATGATTTTGAAGTGAAAGCCAGTCAAAGATTTGTTTCTCCGTATTTAAAAACATGTAGATATATATATTTTTTATATATGATAAAAAAGAACGAATTTAAAATCCGTGTCACAAAAACAAACAACCTAAGGTTTTGTACCAACTCATGCTGTCCACAATTTTTTTCATATAAAATAAATCATACATAAATACATATATATTTACGAAAATTTTTAAAATTTGCACCCTCTACTCACCTCATAATAGCAGGATTACTACGTCACTATTGATTCGTACGTGTATATAATTATTCCTATTTGCCGGTCACATACTTCGTCCAGCACGCTCCCACGACAAACATTGTTTTTTCTAAAATCTGGCTACTCCCTCTTCTCTCTAACATTAACAGCTTCTATTGTTCTACTCTTTCACCCTTCCATTTTTTTCATATCTTTTTGCTCTCTTGGCCGACCCCTCCATCTTTTCTTCTCTTTCTTTCTTCATGGTTCCTTTTTAGGCCGGCCCCTACCTCCTTCACTTCATTAAAAATGAATTTAAAACCCTTTTTAATGCACACATGGGTGGCTGCCCATCAAATTTTACCTTTTTTTTTATTATTATTGGCTGGCCCCCTATCATTCTCTTCTCTTCTTATTATTTTTATTTTTATTTATTTATTTTTAAGTTGCATATTGATCACATGGGCGGCTGCCCTTTCTTCCCATATATTTATATTATTATGTTTGTACATATATATATATATATATATATTATTATTAACTTTAATTAACACATTTGCACTTAATCCTTGATTTTATTTTATTTACCACATAACCCTCCAACTTTCGTATTTTAAAATTCAGTCTTTCCGACGCGTTTAAAAATTCTAATTTTCATCTATCTTTCTTCCTTTACACACGTACAACCAAAATATCAAAATTGCACTTCAACGCGGTGTCACCATAATATTTTAAATATTTACTCACTAGCGTTAACTCGATTTAATAAAATCACTCGGGCACAATTATCATCGTTTTTCTTCGAAATTTTTTCTTGTTTCTTCTCCCCCACTTAGATTAGTCATATAATCCTTTTTCATGACTAATTCTGATAACATATAAAATATTAATATTTTAATATTATTTTATTTATAAAATAATATTTTATTTTAAAATATTCTTCTCACCCGTAACCGCTTTCGATTCTTAATTTACATCAAGTGACTCTTCGTTTTATTGATAGGGTCTTATTGACGGCTAAACAAGGGTATGGGGTGTTACAGTCAAGTCTTTTAATAGTTGGTTTGTAAATCTTGACAATGTTTAAGTTTGGCCAAAGTATGGCTTGAGATATTGTATATGTTTCATACTCACAAGATATATTGATAAATATGTATTTTCATTATGGATTGTTTGGGACGTTGAATTGTCACATCTAGAAACTGAGACATGACATGACCATATTACCTCGAGAATAAGGCCCAAAGTAATACGAAGCCTTTTTATCCAACATTCATAAAGAATTCCACAATAGAAGTCATCCTAACAATTCTATTCTAACAAATTGACTGTTACGACCCAAACCCAAGGGTTCATGACTGGTGCACGAGCCTGGCAAGCAAAACCTGTAAGACTTGAACAATCCTCAGAACATTAAATCACATGATACGTAGCTGGGGGATTTCATAACTGTTGGCTCAATTAGTTTTTGATGTAATAAAACATTTCCATTCATTTGTGTCTAATATCCCTACTTGAGTGTGCAGGACAAAATTGTATGCCAATAATAAATAAATCATTCAAAGGCATATATCAAAATTATATGAATAAGGGAACTACAATTGATTAACAAAATAGAAGCGTCTTAGTTGGATAATGAAGGGTATTAGTTAGCTAAAATTCAAATTAGAAGTTGGCGGGTTCAAGAAGTTTGAGAAATAGAGAAAACTTAGTCGACCAAGAAGTAAGTCAGTAGACTAAGAGCCTACTGCTAGAAATCTAGACTTAAAGACAGAAACAACTTAATCGACTAACAAGGAAGTTAGTCGACTAAGAGCTCACTGCTAGAAACTGGGATTAGAAGATAGAGACAACTTAGTCGACTAAGAGCACAGTTAGTCAACTAAGATCATTCTGTTAGAAAATTTGAATTGAGCACTAGAAGACATATTAACAGCCAAAATTGCCACCAAACTGTTTTCAACGGTCAAAAACTGCCTAACACCTATTAGAGCTGATTTCTCAAGTATTTAAGAGGCTTCCAATGGCTAGAAAAGTAATTAAGGCTTCCAAGTCCAAAAAGAGCTCAAAAATTGTAAAAACCTTCAACATTCTTTCTGCACTTCACTCCTATCTTTGCAAAAGATTCAAGCCCTTCACTTTGTACCACTTAAATCAAGTCAATGATCATAGATACACATTTATTTCTCTTCTCCTTGTATGCTTAGAGTGTGCAAGACACTCTAAGGGAATTTATTCGAGCTTGGATTGCTTGATTGAGTGTATAGGTTCTAACCTAGCCTAAAAAAGTTAGTTGTTTGGTTTTGGTTGATCCCGGTAAAAACCATTGTGAAAGGTTTTAGCTTTGCCTGGTAAAAGCCATTGTAAAAGCTTGGTGAAAGCTTGTGAATTTCACCGTTCATAGTGGATTTGTTTGGAAAATCCTTGGTTGAAAAATCAAGGTAGTGGATGTAAGTTTTGGACCGAACCACTATAAATTCTGGTGTGATTGTCTGCTCTGTTTTTAGTTTTTCATTCATCTTTAAATCTTTCTTTTATCTTGCATTTGTCCCCAATTAGAAGTCAATTTTAGTAAGAGCCAAAAAGTGCTATTCACCCCCCCTCTAGCACATTTACTTGAGACAAACAATAACCAAATATTCAAAAATAAAATTTAAATTCAAATATAAAACATTGTCCCTAGCATTCAATTCTTACATAGTATTTATAAGGCCATACATTGGCCATCAAAATGGGTTTGTACTTAACAACCCTTAATATAAATCCAAATGGCACAACTTGCATACATACATATCTAAACCAAATGCGGAGTGGAAGTTCACAACAGAAGCAGCGAAGTGGACATATCAGGTGGATACTGTCGGTTAAAATTCTACTACGCAAGTATATGTATCGAATAGATAGTATATAAGCAAGTAAAGTATCGATCCCACAGAGAATTGATCTAAACTTTTACTAAGTACTAAAATTAAAACAATTTAATCTTATCCAAACAATCAAATTCAAATAACTAAATTAATTAACTAAAACTAATTAACCAAAATTTATACTAAAAAGAGAAATCAAAGTAATAATAACTTGAGTAAAAATCAAATCAAACAAGCCTAGGATTACAATATCCCTCACACTTTATCTAAATCTTAACTCTCTTTCTTAACTTATTTCAATGGGTTAAATTACTAACCTAGAGTCTTCAATTATTTATAAGTGTTTCCCAACTCATCTTATAAAAATATCTATTTTAACCAAAACACTATATCTCTATATGAATTGAAATTAAAACAGACTTATTAAGTTCAGGCTCTAATTTGGCTATATAAGGCTTGTAGGTATATCCCTATCCTCTACAAAAATTAATTAATATGATCATATGCTATCTCAATTTTAGTCTACACTAAACTCCCTTTCCCCAATTTATTTAGGTTTCTAAATTAATTTAATTGGTGATCAAGCAATTAAAAGCATTAAGAACAAATTGGAATAAACAACTCAAATCCCATTAAAGATATGCAAGAAAAGATTAAAAGTTTAGATTACATGTGAAGTCAATTGTAATCCTAGAAAAGTAAATTTAGCTCATAATATCTAATAAAAACTTCATCCAAAGAAAATTAGCCATTAATCAAAGTCAAAGAAAATAAGAAAAAACACAAAAGTAAAAATAGAAGACTAATAGTTAGAGCTTTGTGATCTTGATTCTCTCTCCAATTTCTTGTTTTCTTGCTTTGTTCTTAGCTCCAAATCTCCAAAATAGTTGATTTTTGCTTTTCTCTTAAAACCTCTGAAAAAGGTCCCTTAAATAGGCTCTAAGTAACCTAATTTTCAAAAATCCCCTCAAATTTTTATTTTTGGAAAATCGCCCAACATCGTGGCCTTGATTTCTTAGTGTCATGGCACTGGATTCTTGCTACAGTAGCGCTGCAGTGCTGAGCTCTCGAGAAAATTGTATGGTGGGCTTCCTTTCACCAGCGCTGCAGCCTTGTTCTCCTAGTGCTATTGCGGTTTATCAATTTTGAACATCATATTTACTTTGATCTGCTCTGAATTGGGAAAAGTGGTAAATATAAAAGTTTTAACCTTCTCTTTTAACTTTCCAATGGCTTAATAATAATGTTAATTGGACTTCTAGATTGAAAGATATGCTCCAAATACCCCATCATGTTCAGTTCATGAATACTACTACAGAGCTCCAAATTAGACAAATATTTTGACCATGATCCAATTAGAACTGGGTGAATTGGTAAACATAAACATTGTATCTCTTCTTCTAAGAATTCTAATGGTCCAAGAATCACCTCATTTGGAGTTTTGTAGAGAGAGATAAGGTCAAAATACCGAAATATATACAAATGAAGCCATCACCATACTTTCACTGATTTTCATCAAATGAGCCTTTTTCATCAAATTTTCTACAAAAGCAATAAGAGAAATTAACAATAACTACTCTTAACATAAAATTTAAATAACATAACTTAAATTAACTACTCAACATGTAATCAAACTTAAACTAGAAAAAAACCTAAAATGCTACGATTTGAACCTAAAATCTCAAAGATCAAATTATTTAAACCCTCAAAATGTGTCAAAATAACTCTATATAATAAAGTTATCAAATACCTATCAGATGCCAAAATTGATCTGTTGATAGATGACCCTTGCCACGCATTGTCTAGTGGCTTATTATCTATGTGATAGACATGACACGGTCATATTACCTCGAGACTAAACCCCAAAGTAATACGAAGCCTTTCTATCTGACATTCATAAATAATTCCTCGATCAAAGTCATATTAACAATTCTGTTCTAACAAATTGACATAATTAACTATTACAATCCTATTAAAATCTCTAAGATGATAAATTAAACAACTAAAACTTAAATATTAATTACACATAATAAGAGTTTCAGCAAAGCTATTAATGTCTTGACACTGAGGTAGACTTCTGAAATCATTCTCTTAGCTCCCATAATTCTAAAGCTCTTATCTCTAGTCATTTGCAAAAAAGTAAGGAATAAGCAAACCATGGCTTAGCAAGTATAGCCACACACACCTTACTGGATCAAACATCGTTTTCAATATATCATATACATCATTCAAGAGCATTTCACTAAATCATGCTTTCAAATTATTCAGATTCATTGTATTCAAAGCAAATAATTTCATAAGTTCATAAATTATTGATCATCAAATATCATTTCTAAAATATCATTCAAGTAAATCTTAGATTCAATCTTTCAAAATAGTAAAGTTCATCATCTTTGGCTATGGTCACTACTATAACCTGTGACATGACTGTATTGACAAATCATTCTCATGATCATTACTAACTATTATAACATGTTAGTAGGGCCATATGCTAACTACTGTAACTTGCTAGCGAGGTCGTATGTTAACTACTATAACCTATTAGCAGGACTTTGTGCATGTTGGGATTCGACCTCATGCTCAAATATAAAAATTATCAAGAAATTTAAATATAATGTAGCGAAATAATAAACTAATATTTAATCAGAGAAACAGTTGAATCCTACAAGATTAATGTTTGTGTTTTTTATGTAATTTTCAAATTAATTATGAACACTCATAAGTTTAAGAGTCACATACCTAGCTTTAGATATCGTAATCAAGAGTCAATTAAATCCAAAAACACTTGTGATGAAGCAAGAAACCTCGAAAAGAGAATAAGATGGTCTAAAATCCTACAACCAAAATCTTTGCTTCTTCACCTTTAGCATTTGTTAAATCTTCAACCACTCAAGTGTTTGGCCTCTAACAATAATCCACACAGTGATCGAATAAAACCTTATCCAAAGTAGGATTTTACTTGTGCTAGCAAGTTTTATATCTAAAACAAAAAGACAAAAAGTTTTTTGTCGAATCTTATTTTTGCAAGACAAAGAAAACTATTTTTTTTTATTTTTTTGAAACGGCTAAGAAGTGGCTGGAGGCTTAAAGTTTTAGTTTGCTAATATAACATATTTATATAGCCAAACTAAGTTGTAACCCTAGATACAACAGTTTTATTTTAATTTAATTAAGTTCTAGTGAACTTAATTAATTTCTCACTTTATTTTGATCTATCCCAATTAAGTCTAACTTAATTGATTATTCTTATTTAACCTTAATCATGTCACTTAATGTGTGTGACCCATTAGGCTTCTAACATGTTGGCAATAAATATAAATCCTAATCAAATATTAATTTAATAATTAATTTATATTTATAGATCATGAGCAACATCTAGCAATACATCATGACCACCAAAATATTAAAGAATCAATTAAGGAATTTGACAAAGCCTTTTAGTGATAAGCCTTTTAGTGCATTAGGTCCTTTCATCAAATATCGCGAATACGTCATAAAGCATGGCTCAATGTCTATTTATAACATTTAATATTAGTTCTAATAATTCATGACTAACCTTATGAATTTAAAAACTAACTTTCCTCAAATTCATCATGCTTTAGCCAAAGACTTTATACAAGTTAATCAACAATTGAGAACAAGTGAGAATCATCCCCTCATATCACTTGGGTTGATGAATCCTTTCTTGACCACTCATTCACCTTCACATGTTTCATGGCATATCCAAAAACACCCTATTTAGGCATCTAGTCACCTCCAAACCCGTAGAGGTAAAATCAAGGTATGTTATTCCCCATACAAGATGACCTGGTGTCTCAAGTCCAAGGACTAGTTGCACGATTATCACATGAAAGCATATTCTATAGACACTTGAGTGAAATACCAAATGGAGTTCTTATAGCAGGTCATGTTTAGTGAACTTGTTCTTTATCAAGCACCCACAGGTTATCCTCAAGTATCCCATATACTTCAATTTATGAGATCGATTGCTTACTTTTCAAGTAAGGAGGCTTAACATGTACTAGTCTTTAAGCATTATCAATGACTTGTCTTGACAATACAATGACTAGGAACAATTTTAGGAACATGGCTTTGATGCATAGGGATCTCATAATTGCAGTAACTTTACAATTCTCTTGCAAAGCCTTTATGTTCCATGGGCTTCATCTAATTAGTACTTAATAACTCCTTATTGCTACACTAACATGAAGGAAAACCTCTATCACATATAGTTATGTGATTAAGTATGCAATAAATGACATTATATATTCTTTGACCAATCTAAATGGCTTAAAGGCATATACCAACAATGTTAACAACTATAATCCGTTAGCAAGGCTATAGAACTAGTTATGGTGTCGATTATCCCCTTTCCCAAGGATCATTTCATAGCTCTTAAAACCTTTTTTAAAGATAATCAAAGACTTCATTTCATTCATAAATCAATAATTGTCAATAAACCAAAACATTCGTGAAGCAATGCTCATCATATGAATAAACCAAATTATTTGTAAATCAATGTTCATCATTTGAATAAGTCCAAAATAGAAAATAATCATATGCTTGACCTTATTTTGATATAATGAAATAAAATATTTTATATATATATATACACACACACACACCATAGTTTTGAAATAAACAAGGTGTGTGAGGATATACTTGCCTTTCTTCGTTCTTACAAACTTGCTTTTTCCAAAATTAATCAAAAGCCTAATAACAATCATTTAAACATAGTAGTAGCAATCTAACTCTCTAAAATTTATTTATCACCTGAAACTACACAAAATAATCTAAACGATCCTAAATCAAAAATCTATGTAGCTTGCACATCATTCACTAAAAAGACTATATCTTAAGCTAAGAAACTCGAAATTAAGAAGCCTAAAAGAATAAGGTAGAGGGTAGTGATAACTCTATGATATAGAGTTATTTGGGCTTAATTTTGATAATAATTTAGCTTAGTTTTTGTAGTAATGCATAAAATTAGTAGGTTTTATTTAATTATTTTAAATTAGTTATTTTAGGTGAGTCAATCTAATTTGAGTTAATTTTATGCTTAATTTGGTGTTAATATGATTAATATAGGTTGTTGTTGATTTACTTGTGCCTTTGTAGGTGTTTGAAAGAAGAATTTTAAAGGAAGAAGGAGAGCAATTTCAAGGTGCAGACTTTCAATGCATATATTTCGGTATTTTGGATATAACTTTCTTTACAGAGCTTCAAATGAAGCGATTATTAGACCATTGGAAAGATAAGAGAAAGATATACAACTTTTATGTTTACCACTTCATCTATTTCGGCTTGTAGTATGGTCAAAAATCTTGTTGAAATTGACATACTGTAGTAGTCCTAGAGCAATTATGATTTTTGTTAATTAATTTGGCAAAGCTCTAACTTACAATTTGATGAAGACATCCTAGCTGAAATTGACTTCTTTCTTCACCAAACTTGGTCGAACTTTAAAGCCTATAAAAATAATCTTTCGGAGGACTTAAAAAAAGAGAGGAAGAAACACTAAATTGAAAGCTGAGAGTCAAGCCACAAAATCATTGAAGCTGAGAAGATTTTGAAGGATTCAAGAAGACTTGAAAGATCAAGATTATAATTCTTGAGTTTATTCTTTTTTATTATTCTTTATTTTCTTAGTTGTTTTTATTGTTTAAACTTTATTCGATGATAATGTGTGACTTGATGGGGAACTAAATTTTTAATCTAAGATTATGATTGAACTCAATATATAGTCTGAATTATTTATCTCTCTTTTACTTATTTGATAGATTTAAATTATTTATTTTATTATGTTCTTAATGCTTCTAATTGCTTGATCACCAATTAGATTGAATTGGAAACCTAGGTTAAACCTTGATGAAGGAGATTTAGGTAGACCTTGAATAGAATAACGTGTGATCGAATACACTTAGTTGATTAGGTGGTTTGATTTGCATATACGGTAGACATACACCTATAAGCCGTACGTAGCTAGGATTAGAGCACAAACTTAATGAATCTTTTTTTAATATAATTTGCATAGACATATAGTAAATTAATTGGGAGAGATACTTTTACGAGAAACTTGACAGAGACTTGTAAATAATTTAGAACTGTAGGTTAGCAATTTAATCCATTAAACAAAGTTAAGAGAGAGAGACAATAATCAGATAAAGTATTGAAGGATATCATAATCTTAGGTCTGGTAGTTGTTCACATTTAATAAAGTAAATTTGCTAATAGATTTTAGATTAAGTTTTAGTTTTCGTTATTAGTTTATTCATTTAAATTTTCCTTTTAATTTTAATTTGTTTAGATGAAATTAAGGTGTGTTAATTTTAGTAATTAACTGTAAGGATTAATTCAATTCTCTGTGGGATTGACACTCTCCTCATCTCTATATTATCTTTATGATACGTGCACTTGCGTGAGTAGAAAATTGAACAACAAGTAGAGATTTAGTTGACTCAACATTGGTGGACGAGGTTAAGAAGAGCAAGTCCATTGCCAAGGGATCTATGGGAGGCAAATCTAGATTTGAAAATAGTTAGTGTTTTTGAGGCAAAAGGTATGGGTATATTCAATGATTGCTCTAGAAAAAAGATGGAGATTATGGGAATAAAAGTGAGTACTCATGGTTGTTATTTAAATTCTATTATCACTCATGTTAGGTGATCATCTAATTGTGATTGTCATGAGTCATTGAGTTGTGAGAATCAAAATGTTTGATAGGACTGTGCATTCTTTTGAGTGGTGTTGGCTATGTCCCAAAGACGTATAAGTATCTAATATCATTTAGCCTTTTAGACTCCCATGGGTATAGATATTTGTCAACAATAGAACAGTGAAAGTCATACAAGACAACATGGTCTTATGCAGAGAGAATATGCATAATGGCATATATTGTTTAGAAGGTGAGGCCTCTTAAAAGGAACAATGCAAAAGGGATGGTAGCTATTAAAGTTTGGTTTCATCTACTGAGGAGATGATTAAAAATTTGCATGATGTAGATGATAGTGAGAGGATAAAAACCCATGTCTATGTTGGTGAATTGGAGGGGTTGCCGAGGTCTTTCTTTGAATTAAACTAGTGCCACTAGCATAATGATTACATATGTGCAATGACCATTTGTGAAATCACGTTTTGGACCATACTTGATTTGTTAAGTGTAATCCTAGTTGTTTTATAGAAGCCAATGGTTAAGAAAGTCTTGTGCTTACAGAGTTCTTTGAGATGTTAGAAAGTTGGTGGAGTTGAAGAGTTGCAATTGATTCCAACAAGTGGAAGAAGTTTAAAGAGTTCAAATTCAAGCCAAAAGGATGAGATTGCTGAGTTTTGTTGTTTGACTGAAATTGTAAATCTTATTTGACTACATTTTACTTGGTATATAATATTAGTGGTTGTATTTTTTAAAGTTCTTTTCCTGCATTGAATCTTTTCGACTTTTTATTATAAAAGTAATTCTCTAAACTTTAAAAATTGAGTAATGTCTGGGAGCTTTAGGGAAAGAAACACCTTGTAATTTTTTTTTGGGTGAAACTAAAATGGGTGTAAATGGATATTCTTATGATATTCAAAAAAGGCATATAATGGATCGATGAGTGTTCGGAAAATCAAAAGAAGAGTTTTTATTATAATTTAATTTCTTAATAATAGAAAAACTGCTTCACTCTAAACCACCTAAATTTTTGTATTTTCTGTCACTTGATTTCTACGTCTTTTTATTTCCTTAATGTTTCGTGGCCAAGTTCACAACAATATTTCTGTTGAGAAGGTGAAGGTAAAGGTAAAAGGGTAGGTTGGTCTGGTATCGAAGTTAACTTTTCAACCAGGCAAGTGCAGAAAATTTTGCTTCCATGGTTGCTCGTTAATCAAAACACGCACAGCAGGAGAAGGAAATCCGACCACAAGTCAAACTTATGCTGCTTTAAGCATACAAAGTTACATTCTTCCTTAAGCCATGAGAAGAAAAAGAAGCCAAAAAGAGTTTAATGTCTAATTAAGTCCGTAGGCTGGATCGGTTACGATGTCTTTGTCATCAGTCACCACAGATACCGCTGAGTCAGCAGGTAAATAACTTAACAATAACAATGTCCAATATGGTGTCTATTTTATAAAATAAACAAACAAAAACTCTGTTTTGATACCAAAATGGGGGGGAGGTAGGAAATCTGTCTCTTTCTCTCCAAGTAAGATTAGACTGCCGGCTTTTTTTGAATATTGCAATAAACTTGGAAATGCATTGGCAAGTTTGACACGATGTCCCAACTTATGACTTGAGCTTGATATATATTGTCATATCTGTGGAAAGGCTTAACGTAAATGCAAACTTGAGGCTTGTAAGTGAACACTGGGTCCAGTTCTGAATCTCATGTATGGTTCCCCTTTACTGCAGAACGACATGGACTGCAAGATAGCAAGCTGATCACAACTTGTTCAATTTGGCATATCCCACAGCAGTCAGCATACATTCATATACTTTTTTTTCTCAACCTCTCTAATTTTAAGCACACGCGTGTGAACAGACTGTAGACTCGAACAGTTTTCCTGTACATATAATGGCTTACATATAATCATAATTAGAGAGAAATGTAGAAGTTTTGTTCATCACAAATTATAATACAATCTCTCCAAAAGGAAAGTCGTTTATCTTACCCAATATTGTTATCAACACAGACAATAATAATAAAAGTAACAATCATATGTTGATTACGGGAATAATTGTCACTAATACAGTGGTCAGGTAAATGGATATCTGTTCGATCAATCATGCTTCAATTGCTAATATCAATAATGTACAAGTTTTACTACTTCTAATCATGATCAAGTATCTCCATAAGAAAACTGTCAATTATACACATTACATGTAAACATATACTGATTGAAATATAATAGCATTTCACTAATAAAATAGGCGAGGGCATATCTTTGGGTGATTAATTATGGCATCATTAGCATAAAATCTCTACTTTTGCCTATTCAAGTTCTTAATGAAAACTTTCAACTTGGTCCCGCCTGCAAAGAAAGCAAACAACTGATTTGCCCTTGGATCGTCAACAATCTGCAACGTGCAAAGAGGCTATCACGATATTTTACTTCGAGTAGGTCATGAGCTTTTTGTTGCTTAAAGCCATGCATATAAGAGGAGACCGGTATTTTTCTAATGTCAAACATTCCAGAGAATCAAGGGCATTAGAAATAGTGGCGGGACCAAGTACAGGATCAGAACAACTTTGAATAGTCACTATCGTGTGTTATGCGATATTTTTCTTACCAATAAGAAACGTGTAGCTAGGTATAAGACATTGCTTGGGGATGTGAACTTTAGCAAGAAAGTGAACTCTTTACATGAACCTATTTTAACTTCTTTTAGGAGAAAGTGATGCTCCTTTTCTGTTAGAATCACTTCATCAGTAATCCACAAGGAGACATAATATTCCAATTAAATGTGCATAAATAATTATTATTTTTTTCACTCTTTTTTGGCTTTGGCTTTGCTTGTGAAATCTTGACAACAAGAATGGTTAGATATTGCTCATTCTATAACCAACTCCATGGAAATCCTAGTATACGTTTCAACCAGGATGGCAGAAGTAAGTCATATTCTTAGGCTACTGTATTTGCTAATTAACAGGTAATCTGTCATGTTTTCAGCAACAAAATTGTGCAAAAATTCAGGGGTTCATGTCAATTCAGCAAAATGAATGGACATCTGGCTAGTTGAAAACATGAAACCTATTACTTTCAGTTAGCGCAGTTGTATTGAATTTAGAGCTGCAATTATACACGAATATAGATCAAGAAGGTGAAACTTGTAACTATGCTGGCTACCGTTCTATAGCCAATTCGATGGAATCCTGGTATACATTTTAACCAGGATGGAAAAAGTATGTCACATATAAGGCTACAACACTAGCTAGTTTTCGTACTCTCAGTACTAAATTCGTGCACAATGCAAGGGTTCTTATTTCTTAACCTTTCAGCCAAAAATTGTGCATTTGCTAAATTAAAAAATTAAACATGTGCTTTTTCAGTTGGGGTAGTTGTATTCAAATTTAGAGCTTCGAATATACATGAATATTATGTGCAAAAGGTGAAAATTTAAACTACATAAGCTTTGCTACTATTACAATTCCCCAAGGAATGATAAATCTTTCGGTGCTGCCACCGAAATTCCTGCTTACTTAAGCAAACGATGGCTGTTTTACTTCAATCAAATTATGATGTTGCATTACGATGCAATTATGGATTTCCATGACTGAAATCAGATGTCTAGAAGTAACAAGGAAGTTCTGAGTGTTCATGAAGAGGATAATTAAATGATGTGCGTATGTACCAGAGGATTTGACGTGTTTCGAAATTTTAGGCTTTTGATCATATGAATTTTTTATTACGCAACACGATTGAACACAATTTACGCAATGTGTTAACGAAAATTTTGCTATGCAATGATTAATGAGTGCTTAATTGTTTTTATTTTTAAATTGGTATTTCCTTTTTTTTTTCCCCTAAGGATAGCAACTACTACCGGTTAGATGACAGTCTCCTTTTAGATCATTGCCAGGTTAGGTTTATTCCTTGATCATGGAAGCTTTGCCCTCTTCTATAGGTGTATGATTGAAGCACATGTACATACAATGTATAGGTAGAAGATAAGTTATAGATAGATTAGAAGAAAAGAATGACATTAAAAAGAATCCTTAATTATTCTACTCAAAGAGTAGCATTTGTAGATAGGGGCAAGCTAAAGATCCCTTTCTTTTAGACGTGTTTATTCCTTAACTAAAGCAGTCTAAAACCTAAGGAAATTATCATTTCTGAGCATCACCGTATTAAGCTATTATTTGTAGTTAGTAAAAACAGTAGCTTAAATGATGTAGAAAGACCAAGCACAACTATAGATATCCAGGAATAAAGAAAATAATGACAAGTTCTGCAGCTCTTATCGTATTAGTCTCATAAATGCATTGATATAAAATATTTACAGTAGCAACTAGGCTAAGGCTTAGTTTCAGTGAATTACTTAATTCTAGGAGAGCAGAAGTAATTCTAAGCGAATATTACATATAAAAAAAAGGCCTTGAAATGCTATGTGATATTGCAGTTATCTTAGTTACTTTAGTCAACTAATTTTCTTCACGATAAAAAGGGAAGCCTGCAGAGGCATTACTCTAAAGAATGATGAAAGGCACATGTATTGCTCTTTATGGTATTCATGGTATATGATGGAGCTTTATGGAGGCATCTTCATTTCTATTTCCACCTAAGAAATAGGTGCAACACTACACAAGTTGGAAGAATAAAGAGGGAGTGGTGAGGAGTATGGGGGTTAATTTCATCTTTTTCAGCTAACTTTGAAGGGAAAATATAATCATGGATTCAAAGAGGCTTGTCAGTAGTGTTGTTGCAGCCTTTAAAGCCTTTGAGAACACGCACCATAACACCATCGATCCTTTGGCCGGCCACCAATTCAAATTATAAGTCAGCCTCTACTACACTATTTAAACCCAACAAACCATATGGTTCTTCCATGGGAGACAATGGCTACCTATCATCTTAAATGCTTTTGGGGCCTATGGCTTGCATTTTCACTTTATTTTATTCACTCAACATCCACATCTCATGTAACTTTATAGACAAAAGCTCTTCAGACTTCTTTTATCTTTCTCTTAAATAATGAACTCAATATCTGACTAATCTCATGTGTTTTTTACTTACAGACTTAGTCATATTGTTTTATATATGCAGGTTTACATAGTTTATTTAGGGATCAACCAATTTCATGATCCCATCCTTACTTCGAAGTTTCATCTTCAAGTCCTCTCTGATGTCTTTGCAAGGTTTTTAAACATCACATATTCTGACTGAGTTGGTCTTGTTACGTAGTATACCAGTCTTTAACCTACATATTTTCTTCTTTAACTTTCTTCCAGTGAAGAAGATGCTAAGCGGTGTATCCTCTATAGCTACAGGAATAGTTTCTCGGGCTTTTCAGCAAAGCTCAATTCTTCTCAAGCAACCACCTTAGCTAGTAATTTGCTAATCTACCTCTTAATCTCTTCCATTTTCAATAGAATACATATCAATTCTTTATAGCTTAAAGATTCTGTGAGTGCCTAAATTTGCAAACATTGTTTAAGAAATATTGTTGCAATTAAGAAAAGAAAAAATATTGCATGCAGAGATGGAGAACGTGGTATCAGTCTTCAGGAGCAAGATACTAAAGTTACACACAACAAGAAGCTGGGATTTTCTAGGCCTTCCTCTGTATGACAGTGAAGTTACTCCCTTGCAGCTTACCTACGGTCATGACGTAGTTGTTGGGATCTTTGACACAGGTATTAAGTCAGCATATTTTCCTTTATTTATATATCAAGTTCAAGTAAACTCTATCCCTGCAGTAGTTAGTAGCTTCATTCTTTCGGCAAATGTAAATAGAGGTTCTTATTTGTATACGCATAAAATTGGATATGGTAAACGGTAATCAACTTAGAAGCAGCTGTTTCATTGATTCACTAGGTAATCTTCCTCAAAAGTATATACATTTTGGTAGGCATCTCTTTTTCTTGTTTCATTTAATTACATCCAACAAATAAAGCAGATTATGCTGTTTCCCAAATGATTTGCTTCATTTTTGTCTCAGAAACTTAACCAATTTACCTGTCTGAATCTGATAAAAAATGGTTAGAGTAGAAAAGAGACTCATGTTTCCAATGGGATAGGATTGAACTGCTTGAACAATAGTAATTAGTTCCTACTTATTTATCTTGTAACAAAGCGTAGCCTTATTACCTGTAGTTTTGACATTCATATGCATTTTGGTTCTCTAGAGTATCTGATTTATCTTTATTTTTCTTAAACAAAAGACAAAGAGAGAGAGAGAGAGAGAGACTGTTCCTGTATTTCAAAATTGTATGCCATCTTACAACTCTATATATATACTGTGGTTAAGGCATCTGGCCAGAATCTGAAAGTTTCCAGGAAAAGCCTGGCATGGGACCAATTCCATCATCTTGGAAAGGAGTATGTGTAAAAGGAGAAAAGTTTGAGCCTGCTAAAGCATGTAACCGCAAGTTAATTGGCGCACGTTATTATCTTAAAGGGTTTGAACAAGCATTTGGGCCTCTGAACACCAGCGGAAACCCAGAATATAGATCAGCAAGAGATTTTCTTGGTCATGGAACACACACAGCTTCCACAGCAGCTGGGTCTATAGTCAAAAGTGCAGGCTTCTTTGGCATTGGCGAGGGCATCGCGAGAGGTGGAGCACCTTGGTCTAGGGTTGCTGTGTATAAAATATGCTGGGGCAAGAATCGTGTAGGAAGGTGCACTGAAGCAGATATCCTTGCAGCTTTTGATGATGCTTTGCATGACGGAGTTCATGTAATCTCTGCCTCATTTGGTGCAACGCCTCCCTTGTCCCCATTCTTCGCATCTAGTGCAGATATTGGTTCATTTCATGCAATGCAACTTGGTATTACCGCAGTATTCTCTGCTGGAAATGATGGTCCGGATCCATCTCTAGTCCAAAATGTTGCACCATGGTCTCTTTGTGTAGCTGCTTCAACTATTGATCGAAGTTTTCCAACTGAGATAGTCCTTGACAGTAACTTCTCCATCATGGTAATTGATTTGATCTTTTGCAAAAAGTTATGATTCCTCAAAATATAATGGATAGTTCCTATCACTAGGTTTAATGCTGCCTAGCTAGCTAGCAGATCAAATTTTCTTTTCACTTAACTGAGTGAAGCCAATATATAAATATTGCTATATAATGAATATTTTGTGCAGTTTCTGTTCATTTGTTACTTAAGAAAGCATCCGATAATGTGTCAGAAGTCATATTTTCCTTCGGTGAAAAGGGAATTAATTAACAAACCCTTCAAATTGCTAATCTTAAAATCTGTTGAGATTTGCCACCACAATCCTTACTATGCCTGGCGTGTGATTTATCTACTCTATGCATATTGTGGTACTTTCACTGATGTAGTCTCATTGTGCAGGGAGAAAGCATAATTAGCAAAGAAATCAAGGGAAAACTGGCGAATGCAGTCACGTATTTTGTTAATGGGTAATATCTCTCTCTCTCTCTAAGTCTCTGAGTGATATATGCCTATTTGTTTGCGAAAGTACATAGGCTTAATCCTTGGGCAGAATCACTTTCAAGCTTGTCTGACGTGGTCTTACTTCATGCTGCATTTTATGTGCAGAGTGTGCAACTTGGGGAACTGGAAACAAAAATTAGCTACTGGGAAAATAGTCCTATGCTTTTACATTCCAGGACTAGTATTTGAAATGGCACAAGAAGCTGTTAAGACAGCAAATGGTTTGGGTTTGATCTTCGCAGAACCGTTGACGAAGCCGATTGCCGAAGTTGAAGATACTATCCCAACAGTGCATGTTGACATTAGTCAAGGGACTATTATAGGGAACTATCTGGCAGAATCCCCTAAGTAAGCAAAGTCATCTCTACTTAAATTGCTTCATATCGACAGCATAATCCTGCCTAGTAGAAATGATGTGCCAACGAAGCATAAACAGATTATTTCAGAGAATTCTCTGTAGACAAGAGAACTCTGCCCCCACTATCTGATACTGAATAGCTATAGTTAAATATGCTATATTTAATATCATCAGAACGGTAGATCTTCTATTTTTCATTGTATATACACAACAGATACGTTTTAAAAAGCTTCCTGTCATAATCATACTGATATTCGAACATGAAATTTGCGTTCAATGAAGGCTGCCTCTAGTGCGGATAGCACCAAGTAAAACGATAATCGGAAAGTCACCAGCACCTACAGTCGTCTACTTTTCTTCTAGAGGTCCAAGCTCAATATCACCCGATATTCTCAAGGTATACATGTGGCTTTAGCATCTGAAAGCAGAAAGTAATGGATTTATGTTGTAATCTTGTAGATAGTTTAATTCTTTTTAATTAATGCTACCAGTAAAATGCGTGATTTCTTTCGATGCTAGTGCAGAAACAGGCCCCGTAACGTCGATGCGTGATGATTAGCATAACTGAACTCTTTTTGGTTGTTTGTTGCTTTTATAACAGCCAGACATCACGGCTCCAGGAATCAATATATTAGCAGCATGGCCTTGCCAAACTCCTCCAACTTTGCTACCTGGCGATAACCGTTCTGTGAAGTGGAATTTTCAGTCAGGAACATCAATGTCCTGTCCTCACGTTTCAGGAGTAGTTGCTCTTGTCAAATCTGTCCATCCAGATTGGTCACCTGCAGCCATTAGATCTGCTATCATGACCAGCGGTAAGAAATTAAGAAACAAGGAACGAAATTTTTACTTTTTAACAAGAAAAATGTCTTCTGCATCTTCTACACCATGTTACAGTAGAGTTATGTATACCAGGACCGTGGTTTAAGGCCTAGATGACCATTTGATCATACTAATGAAATGTGCTGCATTAATAACTTTCCGCTGCCTATAAGAATTGAATTAAGTTCTACATATTATTTTATATAGGACTGCAACATATGAAAAACAAAGAATAGGATTCTGAAAGATGCCACATCCTCTAGAGTAACGTTTCATTGCTGCACTAAGCTTAATTAATTCCTGAAAGGCTCACATATCATGGCAGTGTCAGAATCATAGAATTTGTAATTTTTATATGATGAGAAAAGGTGAGGTTTGAGAAACAGAGACAGTTTGGAGAAAGCCGCAAGCTAACCCCTGACAGTAGTATGTTTTGCCTTCCCAGCTTACACAAGAGACACAAGCCATGATAGCATTCTGGCCGGTGGCTCAGTGGCAGGTTCCAGTCCTTTTGACCTTGGTGCTGGCCACATAAACCCTTTAAGAGCAATTGATCCAGGGCTTATCTATGACATGAAAACCAGTGATTACATTCTCTTTCTCTGCAACATGGGCTATACGCAAGAACGAATAAAGAGGATGGTTCTTCCCTCTCCTGGGGTTGACACCAGCTGCGAGCATGTGGTTAAAACAAATGCAAATGTAAATTATCCATCCATAAGCATCTCAAATCTCCAATCCACCATGACCATCAAAAGGACCCTACGAAATGTGGGATGGAAGAAGAATGCAATTTATTTTGGTACCACAAAGGAGCCTGACGGAGTGGCGGTAGTAATCTGGCCTAGGGTCCTAATCTTTTCACCCTTGAAGCAAGATATCTCATATTACGTGACTCTGAAGCCACTTAAGAAGTCCCAAGGAAGATATGATTTTGGAGAAATAGTTTGGTCAGATGGCTTCCACTATGTCAGAAGTCCACTGGTTGTTCTTGTGAATACTGCTGCTGATTCCACTGTTCGCTCTACTATTTAACTTCCACTATATCACAAGCCCACTTAATTTGCTATATCTTCAAAATCTGCTATGCAGAGGAAGTTTGAGCCTTTTCACGTTTAGTTTGTTGGCCTGTGTGGTAAACCAATAAAGAAAAGTTCAGTCATTTCTTTTATCCTTTCACTAGTATTTTACCCGCCTGTTGTAACAGGAGCAAAAAGTTTTTAGGGGAAGTTACCGAATAGTCTAATGGTGGGCAAAATATGACTGTCTGATGTAATAGCTCAACATAATTCTAGTTTTGCCATATGGTGACGTCTGACATAATTCCTACTCGGTGTAATACATTTAAATAAATTTGATTATTTTACCCTTTCGTAACAAATTGTTTAGAGCTACTTGTTAACTCGTACATCTCGTTGTAATATTACATACATTATGTTTCATCAATTTTCCATCTGATATTTCATATATTTTTATATAAAAAATGAAAATATTACAAAATGATTAATCACATAAGAGTACCTATCTAGTTTCTTGATTGAATGTATGGAATGAGTCATGGAAATATACATCATATTTTAATGATTTGTGGATATTATTGTGTGATGGAGAATAATATTTTATGATGATCTATATATGTTGCTTCTCATGTATGTACATATAACATATTTTAAACCTCAAATTTAAAAAACAATAATATAAGATTTCTCTCATCAAGTACATTGTATTTATTAATATACATGAGAGGCCACGAATATGTACAATTTAGTATATTCATATATACATATTGCTTCTCATATATATATATATATATATATTTAAACACGAGTATTTTTGTTGTTATTGATGTACATGAGTGGACACTAATATGTACAATTTACTAGATTTATATGTAAATGCCGCTTCTCGTATACGTGCATCTCTTAAATATCAACATTTAAAATGAAAAATATAAGCCTTTTTCCTATCAAATTTAAAAGGAAAAACATATGTAATAAATTATGTATATGCACGGTTGAGAAAGGCCATGCAAAGTGGATTACATGCATTATAACAAAAAAATGTAAAACTTTTCAGTTGGCAAGATAAAAAATAGTTGTTTGATATGATGATTCTACTTTTAAGTTTGACGTTGAAATCAAGAGACATACAACAAGTAAATTAATAACTTTTCCCACAAAACTTAAGTTGTTGCAAAGCTCAAGTTGTCCAAACGTGTGGCCTTAAATGATTATCAGCACATACTCCAAGCAGAATAACACCAAGGGTGAGTTGGGATTTGCTTTTGCGGCTAAGCTTAGTGCTAACTAGGGAAGGCACTCACTGATCTTGCTCCACAAAGCAAATAAAAAAGCAATCACACAAGAAGAAGAGGACAAACACTGGTGGCTTACAGGGAAACTGCCATCAAGCCTGTAGGGCTTTGCAAGGTTGCAATTTCTCTCCTTTTTCTCCTTGGGTTTCGGATATGCTATCTTTTCTAATGCCAATATATAATTGCAACTCAGGCACATGTCAAGTATACTTAATTTGCAGCATATAAGCAAGTTATTTATAGGAAAAATCACTAATCTTAATCCTATTAGGAATTAGATAGCCTTTTAGGCTTATTTATAAAATTGTCTTTTAACAAAATTGAACTCATTCAATTTAGTCTTTTAAGTCTATATTTCTTGTTAATTAAGTCCAACTTATTCATCAATTTTACATTATTGCAATGTAAACCTTATGGTGTGGGACTCAATAAATTCTAAACAGGTTGGTAATAAACATGAACTATAATCCAACACTAATTCAGACTAGATAAATCAAACAATTTGCATTCATCATCAATTCAGAAATTGATTAATCCACATTTAAAGTCATGAGATTTATGTTGAGGGAATGAATTACACTGATAGACTATACACTGAAAAGTTGTCAAAGAACCCTTTAACTTTCTTAACAATTGGGTGGCTATGATGCATTGCTAGATGCCAATCTTGGTCTATGGAATTGAATTAATATAATATGAATATGATTCATTTAAATTAATAAAGATTATGATTCAATTACAGTGCCAACATGTTAGGAACCTAACGAGACACACACATAAAGCTGCATTATGGATTAAATTGAGAGTAAGACTACTTAAGTTAAACTTAAATTATAAACTAGTTTTTTGAACTACTAGAGATTTAACTAAAATAGTTTAATTAAGTTATAGGTCAATATTATAAGGAGTTATAATATTGAGGATTTATTTGCAAACAAATAAGTTATTTAACCAAGCTATAAAAGGTCTTTTTCTAGCCACTCTTGATACAAGTTTTCCTTTTAGAAAAATTAAGAGACTTTCTCTTATGCCGCCACCCCTTATAAGAGCTCTTGAGAGGAGTTTCTCTTGTGTGGTTTGACTAGAGATTGAGTGAAGAAGAAGAAGAGGACAATAGGTTGTCCACTTTGTTAGCAGAAAGGCGTAGTTAGAAAGCTCTCTCATTGAAGAAGTCTCCATTACAGTCGTGTATGCATCTGTTGGAGGCGAAATGCTTGGGTGGCTCAGGTTCTCCACCTTTTTTTAGTGTTCATGGGTTGAATAAAAAGAGGACAAAGCCATCATGATCCTCACATCACTTGGCAAAGGTATTTTGATCACTTTCCTATCCCTCAAAGTTTTAATTTATGTTAAAAACACCAAGGTGAGCCATGGTAGGTGTGGCATAGTGTTTATGTTTAATCGATTAAAATTCCTTCTACTGCACTCAATCTAATTTTTCCGTAACCAACAAGCAATGCTTTATATCATAATTAGGTGGAATTTCTTATCACCAATATAATTGTTCTCGCAAGAACATTAATACCATGGTCTAAGGTATCTCATATCCACCCCATGTTAGTCAACATGCCTCAATGGATTGGAACCTTTCAGCGTCGCCTCGTATACCATCCCCAATAGTGTTATGATGGACTACAGCCTTTCGACTCCCCTTTGTTGACCATTTTCTAATCATGCAGGATAAGTTTTGGGCCTTCGACTTCACCTTTATACACCATAATCTGCACACATCATTAACATAA
The DNA here is from genome assembly GCF_053813885.1 of Theobroma cacao. Classification (NCBI taxonomy): domain Eukaryota; kingdom Viridiplantae; phylum Streptophyta; class Magnoliopsida; order Malvales; family Malvaceae; genus Theobroma; species Theobroma cacao. The sequence goes on along the minus strand of NC_142647.1, from coordinate 33,401,762 downwards.
TAATGCATTTATTCCAATACTTCAACATAAAGATTCACACATTAGCCATATCAAAATAACCATACATAGTCACAAGTGTATGAAAATCAATGGGCAACATCATGCTCAATCAACAAAGCCAATACGCTTATGGGCTATTATCATCAATATTTCTATATCAATATCAAACAAAGGATATCATTTATCCATTCACATCCTTTGATGTTTACATGTCATTTTACCTATACCATTTCCGATCATAACATATTTCCATACAAGCATAATAACACCAACTCACCCTACATAAGTACCACAATATCCAATTTTATAAATAAGAAGTCAATTCATTCGTCAACCAAAAGATAAGGGGAAAATGGGTACATTTGCCTAATTCAACCTTGTGGTACTCTTACCCCTACACCAGGCTTTGTTCAAGTGGTATTATTTGTTAGGAATTTAAGAAAATGGTGCCTTAGAAAGTAAGTATATTCTAATGTTTAATTTCATTTAATTTATTTCTAATGAAAGTACATTTTGATAATAAAACAAAGAGTTTGTTTTAAGTAAGCATTCATTATCTAGTTATTAAGGTACCATGATTCTATTGAGATATTAAATACATTTGTATAAAAGGCCACACATAGGAGACATGTATTTTAATTGAATCTAAAACTTGTTCACAACCATATAATAAAACTGGTCACTTTATTGTGATAAGGTTGTAATGTTCAGATTTCTTTCAACGAAATGAATGTGATTCACTTCAAGGGCATAATGAGTCTCAAAACATCAAAATGGTTGATTTTGAGTAATGCAACTATAACATAAACTAGAATCACATGAAAATCAAATTTAAGTTTAACCGTTACTTAAATCTTGATTTTATACTTATGCATTTGCTTATGGTAGAACCGAAATCTTGATGAATAGTGGACTCGTGTTTTATCTTTTTATAATCTTTGATATACCGTGGGTATGATCATTTTAAAGCGTTGATCTAGAGCACAAGAAAATGTAAAATTTGCTTCCATCAAATGCATTTATTGTCATAAAGTATGATACTCTACTTACACTTGTCCTTTGAGAATGACCACTTTTAGAGGCAAGAACATAAAAAATATATGGGTTTCAAAAGGAACAAAGCCTTTACATGGTAAGGTAGTAAAATTGGAGTGCATTCCAAAAGGAACCAAAGACACTAACACATATGGACCCAAGAAAATTTGGGTACCAAAGTCAAATGCTTGATTTTGTCTTTGTAGGAAGAGCTTACTTGCTTGAAGTCAAGAGCACAAGAAAAAGGAAAAAGGTATCTTGATAGTGGGTGCTTCAAACACATGACCAGAACCAAGGAGTTCTTCAAGGAATTAAAGCCAAAGAAATGAGGAAATGTAACTTTTGGTGACAACTCAGAAGGTTACATGAAGGTATTAGGACAATTGGTAAAAATTTTTCCTCTCAAATTGAAAATGTTCTATTTGTAGATGGCCTTAAACATAACTTGTTAAATGTGAGTCAACTTTTTGACAAAGGCCTAGAGTCATCTTTGAATCATTAATATGCCATGTTGTTGATATTAAAACAAATGCAACTCTTTTCGTTGGCAATAGACCAGGTAACACATTTGTTGTTTTCTTGGATTATTTATCTTCTATTAATGTATGTTTCATGTCTAAAAAGAATGAAGATTGTTGGCTATGGCATAAAAAACTAGGACATGCTAGCATGAACACAATCTCAAAATTATTATCTCTAGATCTTTTAATAGGACTCCCTAAGTTAAATTTTGAAAATGATCAACTTTGTGATGCTTGTGCTAAAGGCAAACAAAGGAAAAACTCATTCAAATCTAAAAAAGATGTAACCACCATTATAGCCTTGCAATTACTTCACATAGATCTTTTTGGACCAACTAGGACCATTAACTTAGTTGGAAAGAATTATGGCGTAGTAGTTGTGGATGACTATACAAGATTCTCTTAGGTTTTCTTTCTTGCACACAAAGATGAAGCTTTAAAAATCTTTACTTCTTTTTGCAGAAGAGTTGAAAATGAAAAAGGATATAAGATACCAAATGTTAGAAGTGATCATGGAAAAGAATTTGAAAACCTAGGTTTTGAACAACTTTGTGATGAAAGTGGATACAGTCATAACTTTTTAGCTCCTAGGACACCACAACAAAATGGAGTAGTGGAAAGAAAAATAAGACTTTGGAAGAAATTGCTAGAACTATGCTATGTGAAAACAACTTACCTAGATACTTTTGGGTTAAAGTCGTCAATACCTCTTGTTATATCATAAATAAAACAATGGTTAGACCAATCTTAAAGAAGACTCCCTATGAACTTTACAAAGAAAAGAGACCTAACATTAATTACTTTCATCCATTTAGTTGCAAAAGTTATGTCTTAAACAATGGGAGGAATAACCTAGGTAAATTTGATGCTAAAAGTGATGAAGGAATCTTTCTAGCATATTCCTTGACCTCCAAAGCATATAGAATATTCAACAAGAGAACATTAGTTGTTGAAGAATCTATTCATGTGTTGTTTGATGATTCTAGGCATATTTCTAGAAAGGAACATTATGATGATGGTGTAGGTATCCTTCAAGAACAAGTTGAAGGGTTTGATCTCAACATTGAAAGATCCAAAGTAAATGAAGAGGAATCACAAAAGGAAGAGTGAAACATTGAACCAATAATTGAAGAAAGTGAGCCTAGCTATCTAATGGTAAGAAAAGAAGTTGCTGAAAGCAAAATCATTAGTGATCCCAATTAAGGGGTAAGAACCAGGTCTAAAGTTCAAAGTGTTTTGTGAAAATGTTGCTTTTATCTCACAAATCGAACCCAAGAACATTAATGAAGCTTTAGATGATGACTATTGGATATTAGCCATGCAAGGACAATTGAATCAATTTGAAAGATGTCAAGTGTAGGAACTAGTTCCTAAGCCAAATGATTACGCAATTGTAGGTACAAAATGGGTCTTTAGAAACAAAATGGATGAAAAAGGAATCATAACTAGAAACAAAGCTAGGTTGGTTGCCAAAGGATATAGTTAAGAGAAAGGTATAAATTATGATGAAACCTATGTTCTGGTAGCTAGACTAGAAGCAATTAGGATGTTATTAGCCTTTGCATGCTATATGAACTTTAAAATTTATCAAATGGATATCAAGAGTGCTTTCCTAAATGGGTTGATTAATAAAGAAGTGTATGTTGAATAACCACCCAGTTTTGAGAGCCTAACTTTTCCAAATCATGTATTTAGATTAAGAAAATCATTATATGGATTAAAACAAGCCCCTAGAGCTTGGTATGAAACATTATCGAAATTCTTAATCAAAAATGAATTTAACAGAGGAAATGTTGATAAAACTCTTTGCTGGGATTCGACCTCATGCTCAAACGTGAAATTAATCAAGAAATTAAAAATAATTCACAATGAAAAAATAAACTAGCATTTAATCATAAAAATAGCCTAATCTTACAAGATCAATGTTTATGTTTTTCATGTAATTTTCAGAACATTTATAAGTTTAGGAGTTACGTACCTTGCTTTAGATATCATAATCAATAGCCAATTAAATCGAAAACACTTGTGATGAAGCAAGCAACCTGAAAAGAGAATAAGATGGTCTAAAATCCTGCAACCGAAATCTTTGCTTCTTCACTTTTAGGATTTGTCAAATCTTCAGCTACCAAAGTGTTTGGCCTTTAACAATAATCCACACAGTAACTGAATAAGATCTTTTCAAAGGTAGGATTTTGCTTATGCTAGCAAGTTTTGTTTCTAAAACAAAAAGACCAAAAGTTCTTGTCGAATCTTATGTCAGACAAAGAAAAATATTTTTCTTTTCTTATTTTTATGAAATGGCTAAGAAGTGGCTGAAGGCTTAGAGTTTTAGTTTGCGAACATAACATATTTATATAGCCAAACTAAGTTGTAACCCTAGATACAACAATTGTATTTTAATTCAATTAAATCCTTATGAACTTAATTAATTTCTCACTTTATTTTGGTCTATTTCAATTAAGTTCAACGTAATTGATTATCTTTATTTAATCTCAATCATGTCACTTAATGTGTGTGACCTATTAGGCTTCTAACATGTTGGCAATAAATATAAATCCTAATCAAATATCAATTTGATAATTGATTTATATTTATAGATCATACGTGCATCTAGCAATACATCATGACCACCCAAATGTTAGAGAGTCAACTAAAGAATTCGACAAAGCCTTTCAGTGATAAGCCTTTCAGTGTAATACGGTCTTTTCATCAAATATCCTGGATATGTCATAAAGCATAGTTCATTGTCTACTTATAACATTCCATATTAGTTCTCACAATTCATGACTAACCTTATGAATTTAGGAAACTAACTTTCCTCAAATTCATCATGCTTTGGCCAAAGACTTTATACAAGGTAATCAAGAATTGAGAACAAGTGAGATACATCCTCTCATATCACTTGGGGTGATGAATCCTTTCTTGACCACTCATCCACCTTTATATGTTTCCTAGCATGCCCAAAAACACCTTGTTTTGGCATCTAGTCGCCTCCAAGCCCATAAAGGTAAAATCAAAGTATGTCATTCTCCATACAAAATGACTTGGTGTCTCAAGTTCATGGATTAGTTGCATGACTATCACATGAGAACATATTTCATAGACACTTGAATGAAATACCAAATGGAGTTCTCATAGCAGGTCATGTTTAGTGAACTTGTTCTTTAACAAGCACCCACATGTTATCCTCAAGTATTCCAATACTTTAATCTTATGAGATCGATTGCATACTTCCCAAGTAAGAAGGCTTAAGATATACCAGTCTTTGAGCATTATCAATACCCTATCTTGACAATACAATGACTAGGAACAATTTTAGGAATATGGCTTAGATGCATAGTGATCTCATAATTGTAACAACTTTACAATCCTCTTACAAGTTATGTTCAATGGGCTTCATCAAACTAGTACTTAATAACTCCTTATTATTGCACTAACATGAAGGAAAACCTTTATCACATATTGGTATGCGATTAAGTTTGCATTAAATGATAATTATATCCCTTGATCAATCCAATTGACTATAGGGCATATTCCAACACTCTTTTCATCAAAAACAAGGCAAAGACATTTTAATTGTGCAAGTTTATGCTGATAATATTATTTTTGGTGCTACTAATGAGATTCTTTGTCAAGAGTTTGTGAAAATTATGTAAGGAGAATTTGAGATAAGCATGATGGGTGAACCAAACTATTTTCTTGGACTACAAATTAAACAAAAAGAAGAGGATACATTCATAATTCAAGCCTAATATGCAAAAGATATGTTTAAGAAGTTTAGTATAGACAGCTCAATGACATATCACACACCAATGAGCACTTCAACCATGCTTGACAAGGATGAAAAAAGTACGTCCATTTACCAAAAGCTCTATAGATCAATGATTGGTTCATTCCTTTATCTCACTACTAGTAGACTGGATATAAGCTTTAGTGTAGGGCTATGTGCTAGGTTTCAATCATCTCCTAAAGAACCACACTTAAGTGCTGTCAAAAAATTTTTTAGAGATTTGAATAAGACATCTAATCTAGGAATATGGTATTCAAGGAGTTCCACTTTTAATCTCCACTCATACTCGGATGTTGATTTTGATGGGTGTAAGATAGATAGAAAGAACGCATCCGGTACATGTCAATTTTTAGGTAGTATGTTGATCTCATGGTTTTCAAAGAAATAAAATAGTGTAGCTTAATCCACTATGGAAGCTGAATATGTAACTACTAGAAGTTGTTGTGCTCAAGTATTATGGATGAAACAACAATTAGAAGATTATGGACTAGATATGGAAAGAATTCCCATAAAATGTGGTAACACTATTGCCATAAATCTCACAAGGAATCCTATCCATCACTCTAGGACTAAACACATAGAAATAAAGCCTCACTTCATTAGAGATCATGTTCAAAAAGGAGATGTTGTCCTTCAGTATGTCAATACAAAAGATTAATTGGCTGATATCTTTAAAAAAGCGCTTGATAGAGAACAATTTTGTAGGATTAGAAGTGAACTAGGTTTGATAAACCAAATATAAAAAAAAAAAAAAACTAGCTAGTGGTTACCTTCGATGATTGGTTGTATTCATGTCTAAATTAATTCTTGGTATCATGCATGATGATTGGTTATATTCATGTTTGAAATGACTTCATGCAAAATGTTTGAATGATTCTTGGCATTGATAGACGTACTTGTTTATGACATTTCTATGCATTCATGCCATGGCCATCTAATTCTTAAGGCTTGTGCGAGAGTTATTGAGTGAACCAAGATTTTCTTTCAAAAATTCTCGATTTTCTGTTCAAATTTCCCTTACAAAAGTTCTAGACCTATTTTAAAATATTTTCAACCCAAAAACTCATATTATTTTATTTATACGAAGTGTCTGGTCTAAATCACGGATTTTTAAAGTCAAAATCAATTTGTTCAAGGCTACAAAAGCTCATTAATCGATACATTACCTTATGTATTGATACATGAAGAACATGTATTAATAGATTTCTCCATTCTATCGATACATTTCGTCTAATAGCCAACATAAAATCCCATGTTAAAAGTATCAATACATATGTATATGTATTGATACATTCAAGAACATGTATCAATACATCTCCAAATGTATCAATACATTTCATCCAGTGGCCAAAAATAAAATGTTTTTCGTCGAATGTATTGATACACGGCCTCATGTATCGATACATCCTAAGGTTTTAAGAGTCCAACGATTCATTTTCACCCTATTCTTCGGTCTCTACTTTCCACAGTCTCTCAACTCTCAAATCTTTTTTTGGTCTTCACTCAAATATACACCAATTAAGTTGTTTCCATGCCTCTTTTATTACTCCAAACAATCATCTCTCCTCAAAATTTCATCCCATTTTACCCAAAATCTAAAATTCCCAATTTTAAAACTCTAACTCTGATTTCATCCGATTCTCGAATTTGGCTGCATTTTCATCCAAATTGTCCAATTAAATCATCTCTTAAGCCCCGACAACAACTTCCATCAATTATTTCCTCCCTAAATCCATTCTCAAATGGCCTCTCATCCAAAACGCACGAAATCCACTGTCAACCGCAACAAGGCTTTCACCTCCGAGGCCACTCTTTCCTTTCAACCTTGATCACTGCCAGCCTCACGGTTTGACAACTGCTCTTTCAAGTAGAATTTCTCTTATCCATCTTTAGAGCGGTAAATCGATAAAGACTTCACCAAAAGCGATGTCAAGTCGGGTCAGGTAATTGACTTTAACTACCTTGCAAGCGTTAATTTTCTGTATATAGATAACTTTCTAGAATTAAACTAGCTTAATTATTTGTCAATGAACTACACATACTATGCCGACCTTGTCCAAGTTTTTTATTTCAATGCCACCACCAAATTTCAAGATTATGAGGATAGTGAAGCTTTAAAGCACACTAATAGATTCTGCACTTATGGGCAAGAGAATTGTAGTTACCGAGTACACCTTAGATACTGTTCTTGACCTAGAAATATGTCAGGGTGACTTGAATTATGTTAAGGGAGTTATGTCATAAGAAGTCTTATCTACCATCTATTCCTATCCTCTAATTAGTGAGAAAAACGTGATTAATGTCAAACGCTTCTCCTTTTATGATTGCATCCTCCATCTCATCTTGTCTCACACTCTCTGCCTTCACGAGACAAATTACTTAACCATCAAGAGTGAGGATTTCTAGTTTTTGTATCAGATCAAAACCAATCAGCGTGTCAACATTGCCAAATTTATTCTTGGTAACATGTTAAAAATCATCAACAAATCTAGAAAGACCCTCCTTTATGGTAAGGCCATTAGCCCTACATTAACTCTATGGGCATCAACACTAGGTTTGATCCACCTAAGCAACATGCGATGCACATGAAGATCAATTAGCATGCCATCAATAAACTTGGTTTCGTGTTTGTCAATAATTCCTGGGTTTGAAAAGAAACTGTCCATGGACCTGAGTTTGCTACGGATAAGGGTGATGAGGGTATCTTTGCTAAACTTAGTGTCGCTCCCAGTACAACCCCTAGTGTCAATTCGAGTGTAGGCCCTAGTTATCCTTCCATGTCCACTGCTTTTGACAATGAGCAAGCTTATTCTTGACTATTACCTTTTATGGAATCTATGAATGCTCGTGTGATTCACAAGCTAGATGCCTTAAAGGCTCTAAATCAAGAGCTCTTTCACCATCAGCAGCTACTCGAGGAGAAATTCATTGTGTTCCGAACTTACTTTCCACTACCTGCTTGAGCACATCACATGGGACATTGGTCGCTCTTTTCACTCTCCATGCCTTTGTTGGATTTGATGGCCACATTTTTCTTTATGATCATCATTGCTACTTTGCTGATTTCTAACTCTTCATTATAGTTTGTTTTCGAAGTTTATTTACTAATGTTACATGGTCTTCATTAATCGATTTAGGTTTGTTACTTGGTTTATGGCACTTTATGCTTATGAACAGTTGTTTATTTCTATTGCTTATCTACATCTTTCTTCCTCTATATTGCTTTATGTGGTTACTTTCTATTATAGTGCTCTAATGTTATCTACAGTTCCTTATTCATTGATGTTAAGCTCTATCTATTTCTCTTTAACTGTTTCTTCATTTTTTTATACAACAAAAAAAGGGAGAATGGAGAGCAAATTTGTGAGACCTTGACCTTTATAGACTCGTAAAGGGAAGTATACGCGATATCCCTTATCAGGGGTAATTTCGTCATTTCCTTAGTAAGCCCATAAAAGTAAGATTTTTAAACAATATTATGGCCTAAGTAGGCCTAAGGCATAAATGGATGGTGAAATTAGGGGCAAAATGGAAAGGAAACCAAAATTTTAATATTTTCACTATAGGGGCAAAATGGTCATTTTTCACCTCAAGTTTGAATTTTAAGTTTTCATGAACCCGAGCATGTCTAGACCATTATGGACCTTGTCTTAGTGTCAAAAGAGTAAAAAGATTGCATAAAAGATTGGAGGAGAATAAGCTAATTTGTGGAGGGGTAATTTGGTAATTTTAAAGGAATAGATAAGATTGGCTATAAATATCTTTCTTCCAGTAGCTTCTTCTCCCATTTTCCAGCAACTTCTTCTTCTTCCTCATTCTTCTCTTTCACATTGCTTCCAACTTCCATGGAAGCTTGATATGGAGCTTGCATAATTTTCTCTCTCTAAGTCTAGTTTTCACACCTTTGTGCCCTTTTGACTAGAACCCTTGTATTCTTCCACTCTCTCTCTTTAAAACTCTTGAAAAATCTTATTTCCATACTTTCTCTCACTAGTTGGGCGTTCTAGAGAGAGAAAGAGAGAATTACCCTATTTGTTTGGAAGCTATTGGAAGAGAATTCAACTACAAAGTAACCCTAGGGTGAGTGATGAACCAAGCTTGATTTTTAGCTGTGAATAATGGCTAGTAATTGGGATTATGAGCTGTTTTATTATTGAGTATGTTCATTCCTTTTATAGTGATTAAGATAGTGAACATAGATAGCCATTTAATGTGGCAATTGAAAGCTAGTTAAGAGATAGCTTTTAGGGTTTATAGTGTGTGAATTAACCTATTGCTTATGCTAATGTGATTCTAGGTTCTAACGAAGTCCCATCCTTCCAATTGGATCATTAAGGGAATTAGAGTCAGCTAAAGGCTCTACAATCAACCGGTGAGTGAATTGTATTCAAAACTCGTTTTGGGGATATAATGTATTTGCCAAACATTTGAATGGATTATCTAGCTTTTCATAAAAACAAGTGCCTTGGGAACAAGCCTTTGATAAATCAATTTTATGTTATGACATGTGGTTATCATGGATTTCTATGTTGCAGCATTATGTTGATATACATATATGTTTAAATATAGTGTTGTGTAATTATATTGACTCGGCTATGTGCGAGTAGGGAGTGTGTATAAGTTGAGGATGATCGATTATGTGAGAGTAGGGAGTATGCATAACTCGGTGATCACCCAGCCATGTGCGAGTAGGGAGTGCGTATGAGCTGGTGATGATGATGATGGGATGGTGTGCATGATGATGATGGGTATACGTATACATATATACATATGTAAATATGTGTGTTATAGGAAATTAATGAGTAATGGTATATGGTTGTAATGCATGTGAAACTTGACATGTTAAACTTTGGAAAATTATTATGCGTTTCATGTTAGTTTGGACATTTCAGCAGGGTGGTTTTTCTTTGGGAAGAAGGGCAAATATTTCATTGGTGCCCTATTTCTCGCTGTAGCGAGAAATTCTCGAGTTTGAAGGGGTAGACTAGTTAGAAACTCGCTGCAGCGAGAATGCATTTTTGCTGCAATAAGAATGATACTGTAGCTTCTCGTTGCAGCGAAATTCATTCTTGCTGCAGTGAGAAACTTTCTGTTTCTGCGTCACAATTTCACTGTAGCGAGATTGAATCTCACTGCAACGAAAAACTTTCTGTTTTGTCTCCTATCTTGTCCAATTGCTGCCCTATTTTTCACTTCTTTGCTACCATATCTGAGCATGGATTTCCAATATTAAGGACTAAATGAGTTAAGTTTAAAATGAGGAGGTTTAGTGAGAAACCTTCGGCAAGTTGAGAAACCCTCGTTCGACTAATAACTTAATCCCAATGTCGTTGCAGTGAAAATTCATTCTCGCTGCAGCTACGCTGTAAGGAGAATGCCTTTCTGCTGCAGCGAAGATTCGTTGTCGTATTTTACTTGCTTGCGTATCATTGAAGCTTTCATTCTTCAAATGGTTTGTTATGTATGGGTTCATGATTTTCAAATGATTAATCATTTAAGAGCTTGATGAGGGGTTTTTAATATGAATGGAACTAAATTGCATTGTTTTGAAACAAGTGCATCATGATTTTAAATTCTCCCTTGTTGTTGCTTGTTCTTTTCCTTGTTCACTCACTGGGTTTATACTCACCATTTTCAACTTCATATTTTCAGATCACGAGACTGCCGGTAACTAGGACGAGGTGTCCTTGTAGACTTGTATTCATCTTTTGGTAGGTGTCTCGGCATTCAGTAGTTGTACATTCGTCCGAGTCCCTCCGCTGGAGGTCAAGTATTCTTTTTTTGTGTATAGACAAACCTAATGTAAATTATTAAGATTCATGTTGTAGATAATGTATATACATTTGTTTGGTATGCCAGTATGAGTTAGTAAATGTTTAATATTATTTTGATCCTAAGTTATGAAATGTGACTTAGCAGTTTATGATGGAATGATGAGCATGTCAGATTAATAGGCTTGCTTGGGCTTAGTGGACTACGTCCATTAGGCCCATGCGCCGGTCATGGCCCGAAATTTGGGTCGTGATAAAATTTTTAAATCACATACTTTGAATTCTATTTCATATAAGACCTTGAGTTAAGGGGAAGCAAAAATTGAGGGGGAGGACTTACAATTAAAAACAATTCTCAAATCCTCAAAAGTCTAGCAAATCAAAGTTTTAAAAATTTTACTATGTTTTTTTTGCCATATCAAAAAAGGGGAGATTGTTAGTGTTTGTATTCAAATCATCTTTATGTTTTGAAATGACAAAAAGAAATGACCAAAATTCATCTAAGTTTTGAAGTATCAAAGTTTTAAAATCCCCAAAAAGTGTTAAATGAGTTTGAAAAAGAAAAGAAATGAAAAAGGCTTTGAAAACGCATTCTGGTCCAAATCTATACATACATGTTCTTCATATATCGATACATTAGGAAAAGTATCGATAGATTTCAAAATCTATCGATACTTGTTCTTCAACAGAGTCAAAATTCAAAAGTCAAACTTAATCTATCAACACAAATTCAAATGTATCAATAGAATTGAGACAAATTGCTCACTGACTCCAAAGTATCGATACATCTCACAAATGTACTGATGCATTTTCAATAGAAGTGATTACTATCTCAAAAGTATCGATACATAGACATATGTATCAATACATTTTAAGTAGAACGTCAAGACCCTTGCAAGCAAGTTCAAATATATCAATACATCTCGGCTAGAATTCAAAAATAAAAAACAATCTATCGATACATCCTCATATGTATCGATACAACATGATAGTTAGAGCCTTAAATGAAAAGAAGAATGGCTATTTTCACAATAAATGCACTCCCAACTATCCTTGAAGCTTCAACCACTATAAATACAAGCTTCTTCAACATTTATGAAGGTTAGACAACTTGAAAACACAGCTCAAGAGAGAAGAATTAGTTAAGATTCACTTAAACATATTATATGCTTCTTGAATTCTAAAAGTCTTCTAGTCAAGCATTTACTAAGCTCTTATCTTTTCATTTAAACATTGTACCAAATTCTTTACCCAGCCTTTAAAAAGTATATTTGCTGCACCTATATTCCTCTCATTGTACTTGCTTAAGTGGTTATACTTTAACCAATAGAAAAGGTAGAGTGGTTATGCTTTAACCATAAAAAGGCATTGTATTGAAAGATTATGCTTGATCCACAAAAGGCATTTGTATTGAACCTTGATCAAATAGTGGATTTTAAACTACTTAATGAATCTAAGGGAGAGGACATAGGCAAGGAAGCCAAACCTCTATAAAATACTTGTGTCGAATTTTCTACTCTTACTTTTCCTTGGAATTTAAATTTCGTTCATTGATAAAGTGGTCAACTAATTCGTTTATCTTTAAATTGAGCATTTGAATTGAAGAGGGGACTTTGCCTTCTTAAACGTCAAAAGGTTCTTCAAAAAATTTCAAAACTATCCAATTCACCCCTTTGCTTGGATTTATATTGAGCTTATTAATCTAATAGGCTAAAATCAAGTAGTATTCTTAACCCTACGATGGGTTAAAGTTAGGTGGTATTCTTACCCTCATGATGGGCTAGTCAATTTATAACACAAAGAAAATTCATACAATATTCTACGAAAACCAAGCATCATACATTGCATCATGTAATTCATCTACCAAATTTAATAATTGGCATCATTACATCCACATGTAACCTCAAATAGTGGAGATTTACTCATCTATTTTCATATTCCATTTTGGTGAGCATTTTAGCAACCATTTCCACCTTTGCAAGTAGGCAACTTTAATCGTCCACACTAACACATATGCCTTGGTGGTTTCTCTAACATTCCTCAATCATATTTATTTGGGTGGTTATACATTAATCCATTTAGGCTTTTATTTAGCCACGCACTAACCGTGCAACATAAATCCAATTGAGGAGTATTTGAGTGAAAACATTTGTAAGGGTTTGCCCCCCTTTATTGAAAACTAATACGTAATAGAGATATTTACTTACATAATAGATCGAAAACTTTATCAAAAGCATTTGTGCTCAAACATTTAGATTTATCAATATCACAACATGATTCAAAATATGTAAGTAAACCCAAGTTAATAAACAATGCTAGCTTTACCGTATCAAATACTTTAAGAGGTGTACCCACTCACCTTAAAAAGAAACATACTCCTTTCCTAAGTTTCGAGTCATCAAAATCTTGCTCGTCTATGATCACAAGCTCTAACAATCACCAAACAAAATAAATCCTATCATAAGTTCCTACTTTTTAGCAAAAACCCATTTTTGAAACTAATGGATTTATCAAATAATCTCCCTTAAAGTTCCAATAAATTTATAAACTTTAAACCCAATCCATAAAATGAACAACTTTACTTTCCTTACCTTCACAACCTCCTTGAAGAGCAAAACCCCTCAAATCTTTAGCTTGAAAACGAAATAAATGGGTTAAAATTTGTAAAATCCTAGAGTTAGGTCATATCCATAAGATTTAAACTCAGAAATGTCAAATCTTACCTTAGATTTGAGTTGGAAGGTTGAATCCCTATCCAATGGGGTCTTGGGAGGTTGGGAGATGATTTGAATGGTGTCGAGGACGAATTTGAGGTTGAAAAAATGAAAAATGAATTTTAGGGCTCAAGTTGGGTTCATATTTTTTCCACGCTGAAGCTTGAGAATCAACTTCTAGATTCCCAAACATTGATTCTTTATGCTTATTTTTCTACTCAAACTTGCGAGAATTGACTTCTTGACTCCTCAACATCGATTCTTGAAATTCTAGTAGCTTGTTTTGAAATTCTATCCTATAGGAATTGACCTTTTAGCCATTGGAGATCGATTCTCGAGTTTCCAAAAGATGTTCTAAGTGTTCCATCTTGCAAGAATCGACCTTTTCCTACTTGGGGTTGATTCTTAACGCTTCTAGTAGCTATCTAAGGTTCATGTACACCTTGCGATCAATCCTTCTTGTCAACCCTTCAAACTTAAACTTGAAAAAATCCATATTTTTGGTTTCCTTTTCACCCATTCTTGCAACCATCATTCTTCCATGAATGTAACTCAATAATATGGAGAGATTGAACATCAAATGACAAGAAAATTTCATTAGTAATCATCACCAAATGTAATTCCTAACAAGTTCAAAATTTTACTAATCTCCATAATATGAAAAATTAGGATTTCACATTCTCTCCCCCTTAAGAAAACTCATCTTCATGACATCAACATAATAGAATAAGCTATTGAAAATAAATGTGGGTACTTCGACTTCATCTCGTCCTCGCATTCCCACGTCACCTTTTCACTAGAGTGGTTGTGCCATTGCACTTTGAACGAGGTTATCTCTTTAAAGCCAAGTTTCTTAACTTGCCTATCTAATATGGCTATGGGCTCTTCTACATAACTAAAGTCATCCACTAAGATCTCCCTTCTCCAATGATCAATATCCGGCACATATACTCTAGATCCATATTTGAGTAATACACCAATGCCTCTAATGAATTGGCTTTTCCTCCTTTAAAGATCTTCTAATGCTCTAGCCTAAAAGTCATCCTTGCCTTAGGCTTCCTTGATGCGATCCACCAAGATTGGCGTCACTTTATAATAAGCTAAAAATGCCTCAGTATCATCAACCTCAAATCAAATACCCATATCACCCAAGTCATGCATACTTTGCACCAATGATCTCCTATCAACTGAGATGTGGGCTAAAATCCTCATCAATTTCTAGCTCAAAGCATCTACCATGACATTTGTTTTACTGGGATGATACATTATAGTGCAATCATAATCTTTAAGCAACTTCATCTATCGACATTGCCTAAGGTTAAAATCTTTCTACTCAAAATATAGTTAAGACTTTTATGGTCTATGTAGGTCTCACAAGTCTCACCATACAAGTAATGCTTACATATCTTCACTGTAAAGACTATGGCGACCATCTCTAAATCATGGGTAATGTAATTCTACCCATGCTTCTTAAGCTGTCTCAACACATACGCAATCACATTCCCAAGTTAAATCAACACACGTCCAAGTCCTACTGATGATGCGTCACAATAAACTGTGTACCCCCTTGTGTTGCATGGTAAACTCAACACTGGAGTTGTGGTTAGACAAGTCTTAAGCTTCCTAAAGCTCTCCTCACTATCCAACCATATGAACTTGACACATCTATAAGCACTTCAAGTAACTTGTCCAGGAATACATCAACATAATCTCCCACAATTGGCACATCAGCCACACTACCCACTTCCACTTAGGAATCTAAAACTATAGCCAAATATCCTTGGCATCCATGTCTGATCAAACTACTAGCAATCTAACAGATATCATACTACTTGAGGCCATGTTGTGATCTCCCTGAATATAGAACGATGACTCTCCAAGGGACTTAAACTTCAACCTCTTGTGGTGACAATCCACACTCACGTAGTTGGGAGATAACCAATCCATCCCAAGCATCACATCCAAGTCTAACATGTCTAGTAGCATTAAATTCTCTAGGGTGTCCGTTCTTTTAACTTGGACTATGTGTTAGTTAAAATTCTACCCTGGCAAGTATATGTATGGAATAGATAGTATACTAGTAAACAGAGTATCGATCTCTCAGACAATTGTTTTAAAAATTTACTAAGTACTAAAATTAAAACAATTTAGTTTTATTCAAACAATCAAAATTTCAATTACTAATTAAACTAAAAACTAATCAACTACAGCTAAAAGCTAATTAACACTAATAATCAAAGCAAACAGATAATTAACTAAAAATCAAATTAGAAAAGCTTAGGAGTACAATATCTCTCACGCTTCATTTAAATCTTACCTCTCTCTCTTAACGGATTCGAATGAATTGAATTGCTAACCTAGAGTCCTAAATTATTTATAATGCTCTCCCAAGTCTCTTATAAAAATATCTACTTTAATCAAAACACTATATTCCTATGTGAATTGAAATTAAAATAGACTCATTAAGTTCAAGCTCTAGTCTGGCTACATCTGTCATATAGGTATATTCCTATCTTATACACAAATTAATTTATTTATCTAATCAAATAAATATGATCATACGCTATTCCAATTTTAGTTTACACTAAACTCCCTTTCCCAAATTTGTTTAAACTCTTAGATCTATTTAATTGGTGATCAGGCAATTAAAAGCATTGAGAACAAATTGAATAAACAATTCAATCTCATTGAAAATAAGCTAGAAAGAGATTAAAAATTTAAACTACATGTGAGTTCAAATGTAATCCTAGAAAAATAAATTTAGCTAGACATAATGAAAATATAAACTAAAAACATATGAAGTTTAGCCATCAAGAGTAATAAAAAATAATAAAAGCAAAGAAAGAAGAAAATAAACTAATTTTTTGTAGCCTTGATCTTCAATCTTTAGCCTCAACTCCTTACTTCTTAAATTGTTTTCAAGATTTCTCTTCAATATGCATGTGTATGGCTAACTTGTCCTTAAGCTAACTATTTATAACCTAACTTAACCTAATTCTACCTAAACTAAACTATTTCGGCCTAAAAACTATTAATATGGGCTTAGAATAAGTGTAGAGTGTTGGGTGAGGGTTGATCATGCATCAAATAAAATAAAACACAATGAAAATAAATTTAAAAAATTAAATTATGCCTCACCCTCCTAAGATCTCGTCCATGCCAAATTGAGTGCACAATTAAATTAAAAATAAAATATATGATCATATCACTTTACCTAAATAACAAAGGTTGATGAATCCTTTGTTAAACCATCAAATCAGCCTTCAAAAAGCTCAACCACCTCAACCTGGTTGTTGCAAACCAAAGCTGTCAAAGGAATCCTTGTGCAACCTCTAATGGTGATCCACACCAATGAATTAGAAAATCCTTCTTTAAGGATTGAGAGTGCTATGCCTTGACAATCTGCTAGCAAAGATGAGTTTCATAAACTCATAATCCACACAAAAATTTTAGGGCTGAACACACAAAAGAAATCAAGAGGATGGAAAACTATTTTTCTTCATACAAGGAACGGCAAGGCAGAGAAAAGAATTTCTAATGTGCCGTTCCTCTAATTTTTTAGCCACACAATTTTTTTTTTTTTTTTTTGGAGGCTGTAACAAGGTATTTATACTTTGGATTAATTTTAAACCCTAATTACAAAGTTATTTTGTAATTGCCAATTAATCTAATAATTTGATTAAACAATTTAATTAAGTCTTTAAAAAGCGTAATTAACTTAATTGTCTAATTTAATCAATTAGGCCCAATAACTTAATTAAACAATTTAGTTAATTAGGCTCAATGACTTAATTAAAGAATTTTAAGGCCTAATAACTTAAGTAAACAATTTTAATCAATTAGGCCCAATGACTTAACTTAATTAAACAATTTAATTAATTACGCACAACTTAATTAAACAATTTTAATCAAGTGCTTGAGAAGCTTATAACTTCTAATTTGATTAAGTTCAATTTAATCACCTCTCTCATTTTATTTTCAACATTCATTTTAGGTGTGTAACCTATTAGGCTTTTAACATGTTGGCAATGAACTCAATTTATAATTCTTAAGTTAAACTTAGAATTAGATAAATTTAAACTACTTTAAATTTATCATTAATCAAGTCAACTACCTAGAGCTCATAGACAAAGATTGAGATCTAGCAATCCATCATGGCCACCCAAATTTTAAAAGGGTCAAGATGGTTTGACTTAACTTTTCAGTGATCAGCCTTTCAGTGTAATTCATTCCTTCACCATATATCCCAGAAATGATAAGAGTATGATGCAGTGTCTACTTTGTCACGACCCAAATTCCGAGCCATGACCGACGCATGGGCCCAATGGGCATAGCCCACTAAGCCCAAGCAAGCTTATTTATGTGACTCCATTCATCGATTTCATCACTCACTCTTACAACCGTATTTCATAATTCTTATCAACAAGTATTCCAATACTTTTCCATCGAAACCATAAGTTCATATTTATGATTCAAAATAATGTCATTCGTGCCATCTCGTAATGGCAACATTAATCAACATAAACGTCTATTGCTTAAGCTATATATATATATCTTAACAATTTAAATCAAGGTACATATGTTCAACGAAAAGGACTCTAGACTTCCAATGGAGTGACCACAGTGAAGGTGCAGCTACTGAGATGCCATAGTACCTACTAAGAAGGTGAGCATATGTGTGTGACTCAATCTAGGTCCCAACTGCCTCCAAATCTAAAAACATGAATTTTAAAAACGTGAGTATGAAACTCAGTGAGTGAACATAAGAAGGGAACAAGCAATCAATAGGAAGAATTTGGAAATCATGATGCACTTGTTTCAAAACCAATGCAATTTAATTTAGTGCTTATCAAAACCCCTCAGGAAAACCCCAATTGATTAAATCACTTAATGTAAAGGGTCCATGCTCAACAAAAGATTTGAAGAATGAAAACTTTAATAACATTCATGCAAATCAAGTCAAGTAGACGACGGGTCCTCGCTGCAGTGGAAAGGCATTTTCGCTGCAACGACATTTGACTTAAATTATTAACTGGCCGAGGGTTTCTCATCAAACCCCTCATTTTAAACTTAATTTGTTTATTCCTTAATATTGGAAGTCCATGCTCAACTATGGTACCAAAGAAGTGGAAAATAGCGCAGCAATCGATCAAGATACTAAGCGAAACAGAAAGTTTTTCGCTGCAGCAAGATTCATGCCATAAAACATAAACTTTCTCGTTGCAGCGAGAACCATGTCTGGTGAAACCCTCGAAACCCGAGAGTTTCTCGCTGTATTGAGAATGGATCTCGCTGCAGTGAGAAACAGGGCATCAGTAAAAATTCCCCATTCCCTTAAGAAAAGGCCACCTTGTTCGCATGACAAATGCAACATGAAACACATAAATTCCCAAAGTTTAACATATCAAATTTCACATGCATTTTAATCATATATCATATTCATGAGCTTTCATTTCATAAACATAGATATGCATAAATACATAGATAAACACCAATATCACCATCATCACACCCAGCTCATGTGCATCCCCCCACATCTTGCACATAGTCGGAGTCATCGTGTGCATCCCCCCACATCATGCACAGTCAGTGCCATCATGTACATCCCCCCACATCGTGCACATGGGCACTATCATCATCCACCTTTCTCACCACGCCATCACCGGCATGTGCATCCCCCCACATCGTGCACACACACAGTTATAATCATCATACACAATATCAATTATCATGCACACCACATATATATATACACCACCAAAATGTAATAGTGCATAAATCCATAACCAACCACATGTCACAACATAAAGGAAATTTCCAAAGGCTTATTCCCAAGGCACTTGTTTTTAAGAAAAGCTAGATAAATCATTCAAATGTTTGTGCAATTTCATTCACATTCCCAAAACAAGTTTTGAGATACAGTTCATTCACCAGTATTATTTGAGCTTTGAGCCGATCCTAACTTCCTTAATTGTCCAAATGGGATGATGGGGCTTCGTTGGA
This sequence comes from Theobroma cacao, assembly GCF_053813885.1. Lineage (NCBI taxonomy): Eukaryota > Viridiplantae > Streptophyta > Magnoliopsida > Malvales > Malvaceae > Theobroma > Theobroma cacao. The sequence continues at coordinate 33,381,928 of NC_142647.1, read as the reverse complement.
ACCTATCATCACATTAACATCACCAATTTGTCAATTCACATACTTATAAAGTCTAAAGCTTTCTCTTAGCTAGCTTCCAATTGCCATTTAAATGGCTATCTATTTTCACTACCCTAATCACTCTAAAATGAGTGGATAACCTCAACTACAATATTCACAAGTCTACTTACTAATCATTCCCAACACAAAAAAATAAATTCTAATTCACTACTCAGCTTGGTAGCTTGTAACTTTGAAATTCTTTTCAATAAATTTTCCAAGCTATTGTGGGAGCTTTTTCTCTCTCTCTCTCTCTCTCTAAACACCTAACTAATGAGAGAAAGTATGCAAGTGGGATTTTTCAAGGGTTTTGAAGTAAAAGAGTGAAAGAGCACAAGGATTCCATGAAAAGGTGCACAAAGGCATGAAAATTGGAGCTTGAGAGAGAAAGTTATGAAGTTTTCATACCATGCTTCCATGAAGGGGGAAACAAACGTGAGATGGAAGGAGGAAGAAGAAAAAGCTGCTGGAAATTGAAGAAGCTGCTGGAAGGAGAAGATATTTATAGCTCAAACTTATCCAATTCTCTTAGAAATTACGAAAATGCCTTTTAGCAAGTTAACTTGTTCTTCTCGACTCCTTTGTGCAATCTTTTTATTCTTTTGAAACTAGGACAAGGTCCACAATGATCTAAACTACTTGGGTTTATGAAAACTTAAAATTTTGACTCGGGGTGCAAAATGACCATTTTGCCCCTATTGTGAAAATTATTGTCACTTCTAGTTTTCTTCGTGTTTTCATCATTACACCTCATTTATTCATTCCTTAGGCCTATTTAGACCTTAATAGCATAAAAAAAAACCCACTCGTAAGAGCTCACCAAGAGAAATTACGAAATTACCCCTAGTCCGCATTATCGCTTCTACTTCTAGTTATATGTCTATGGAGATCGAGATTTCACGAGTTCACTTCTGAAACACCCTTTTAACTCAGTAATCAACCTCAATTGGCATCCGTAAACTTTATTAGCTATAATATCAAAATACGGGGTACTACAATCTACTCTTATTTATCTCTATATTCATTCTTCAAGTTTGACCATTAACTTTATAGAGACTTGTGAAACTCCTTTCATAATCATTAAGTTACCTTGGCCAAAGACTTTAATAAGCTAATATCAACCAAGAATAGTTATGATATGTCCCCTGAATCACTTGGGGTGATGATTCCAATCTTAACCACTCATTTGCCTTCACATGCTTCATTCTATACCCAAAAGCATCTTATTTTGGCATCATTGGTTAGGCACTCATAAGGATGAAATCAAAGCATAGCACTCCACACAAAAGACAACCTGGTGTCTCAAGTCTATGGAGTATTTACGCAACTGACACATGAGAAGTATTGCATAGACACTTGAGTAAAATACCAAATGCACTTCTCATGGCGGGTCATGTCCAGTGAACTTGTTATCTTAAGCAAGCACTCATATTCTAGTTCTAAGCATCTTTATACCTTAATCTATGAGATTGATTGCTTACTTCCAAAGTAAAGAACATAAAATATACTAGTCTCTAAGCATCATTGATGTCCAATCTCAATGATACATTGACCAAGAACATTTTGAGATTATGCTTCGATACATAGAGATCTCATAATCGCAACCCACTACAGTTTTTGTAGAAGGCGTATTAATCTCATGGACTTCATCCAATTAGACTTATAACTCATTATAATTGATGTCTTATTGATGAAAGAAAACCTCTAATCATTCAACATGAATGATACTGTTACATGATTGGAATCAAGCCTTAACCAATCCTAATTGGTTGTAAGGCACATCCCAACATAGAGCCCAATGAGGGCTTAGTCAGCCCATAACCTGCTCTTTTCAGCCTTGTTTCTTCAAGTTTTCCAACTTGATGCCACGGCATACCCCATCTAAGCCACGTTGCTCCAATGGCTTCATGCTCTCTCTTGCTGACTACTACACTCTATCAATTTTGATTATGACTTTCTTTTAGATTTCTAATGGTCCAACAATTACATCATTTGGAGTTCTGAAGAGAGACTTATGCTTAAAATACCGTAACATGTATAAACAAGGTCTAAACTCCTTAAACACCTTTCTTCACCCAATTAAGTCTTATTCTTCTAAAATCCTATAATAACATAAAAACTAATAAATAATAACTAATTTAAGATAGATAAACATAAAATTAAATTAACTTAATGAAAATAAACTGAATAAAAAATAATTAAAAAGAACTAAATTCTAACCTAAATTCATGAACTTAGCTAACTTTTAAGAACGATTGAAATAAAAATAATTCTATTTCATAGAATTATAACTACGCAAGCTCCATACTCATGTTCCGCCACAAATACCTCTCTCAAAAGTGTGGTGATTACCAAATCGTTTTCTCATTTTCTCTAATACTGAATCCTTATCCAAGATTCCCATTTATACATTTCCACAATATGTTAGTGGTCTTGTCATATACTAAGTCATATATTGAGCCTTTACACCAAAATGGCCTCTCTTATTGGGACATAACTCCTCGATTCGAGGTAGTTATTTGAAATCTTCTCTTTCGTATAAACTTCCTTTATCTTGATCACAAAGTATCTAACTCGTGATACATCAAGTAGACACATTTTAGTCCTTTATCAACTAGTCAAGCCTTTCAACTTTCCATAATTTTTGAACAATTATCTTCCCTTCGAGGAAGTGTGTACTCCAATCCTTGGAATCGTTAACATAATTCTAGTACCTTGCAAATCTAAGTTATTACCAAAGTATTGTGTATATCTCATATACAAAATCAATTACTAGTCCGTGTTAGTCCACATTTTTAATACCATAACCAAATATACATAATTCTTTATTCCATCATCTAGGGTTGTACTTAACCCCAAGTATAATCATCGATATCTCGTGAGCAACATACATACTTGTACCTTTGATTGTCTATGCTCAAGCATTTTTCGTAGCTCTACCCTTTCCTTTAGGGCCACTAGAATTCGAACAGACAACCTTGTCATTATTTCATTAGGAGTCTCTCGCTCTAAAAATTTCCTTCAATCATAGCTTAAATCCTAGGCAACACCCTTATCTAGACTAGTATGCATTAAACATGGGTTCTAATTACAAGGAATATCAACTCATCCTAATCTCAACTATAGGAGGATAACCTCCATATGTTCGCTAGTGTACGTCTTTACCCTCGTTAGTCTTGCAGCTTAACCGCACTTTCCACTACCTCTAATTGTGAACATACATGGCTTAGTAGTAATATACTCAATAGCATCCGACTTTATTGCATCTGCCACAACCTCTATCTATAGACGTATATGGTTTTACCATAATCTTAGTGGGTGCATCTGGCTTTATCGCATATTCCATGACCCTTAACAGTGGACATCCGTGGTCTAGTTGTAATGTCTGCGAAAGTTTCATGCTTTACTACATCTCAAGGAATCACTTGAGTTCCGGACAGCATACTGTAACATCCCATTTTATAATGGAATTATGACTGACGCATGAATCCAAATGAGTATGGCTCGCTAGGCCCAAATAAGCCTTTTTGCATCTATTCACTCACATTTAAGTTCATTAACCAATATTGTAATACATAAAGGCAATTAATATACCACTCATAAACATCCATAAGCGTTAATACTACTGGGATTCGACCTCATGCTCAAACATGAAATAATCAATAATTAAAATAGTAACGCAGCAGAAAAATAAAATAAAATTTAATTAGAGAAACAGTCGAATCCTACAGGATCAATGTTTTTGTTTTTCATGTAACTTTTAAATTAATAATGAACATTCATAAGTTTAAGAGTTACATACCTTGCTCTGGATATCGTAATCGAGAGCCAATTAAATCCAAATCTTTGCTTCTTCACTTTTAAGATTTGTCAAATCTTTAGCCACCCAAGTGTTTAGCCTCTAACAGTAATCCACACAGTGACTGAATAAGACCTTCTCAAAGGTAGGATTTTTACTTGTGCTAGCAAGTATTGTTTCTAAAACAAATGGACCAAAAATTCTTGCTGAATCTTATTTTTGTCAAACAAAGAAAACTATTTTTCTTTTCTTATTTTATGAAATAACTGAGAAGTGGTGTTTTTTTAGGCTTCTTGTTCTAGTTTGCTAATATAATATATTTATATAGCCAAACTAGTTTGTAACCTAAACACAACAGTTGTATTTTAATTTAATTAAGTCTCTGAAAACTTAATTAATTTTCCACTTTATTTTGGTCTCTTTCAATTAAGTCCAACTTAATTAATTATCCTTATTTAATCTCAATCATGTCACTTAATGTGTGTGACCCATTAGGCTTATAACATGTTGGCAATAAATATAAATCATAATCAAATATCAATTTGATAATTAATTTATATTTATAGATCATGAACGGCATCTAGTAATACATCATGACCACCTAAATGTTAGAGAGTCAATTAAAGAATTTGACAAAGCCCTTCAGTGATAAGCCTTTCAGTGCAATACGATATTTTCATCAAATATCCCGGATATGTCATTAAGCATGGCTCAGTGTCTACTTATAACATTCCATATTAGTTCTCATAATTGATGACTAACCTTATGAATTTAGAAAACTAACTTTCCTCAAATTCATCATGCTTTGGCCAAAGACTTTATACAAGTTAATCAAGAATTGAGAACAAGTGAGATGCATCTTCTCATATCACTTGGGGTGATAAATCCTCTCTTGACCACTCATTCACCTTCGCATGCTTCATGGCATACCCAAAAACACCCTATTTAGGCATCTAGTTGCTTCCAAACTCGTAGGGGTGAAATCAAAGTATGTCATTCCCCATACAAGATGACCTGGTGTCTCAAGTCCAAGGACTAGTTGCACGACTATCACATGAGAACATTTTCCATAGACACTTGAGTGAAATACCAAATGGAGTTCTCATAGCGGGTCATGTTCAGTGAACTTGTTCTTTAACCAGCACCTACACGTTATCCTCAAGTATCCCATATACTTCAATCTATGAGATCAAATTCCCAAGTAAGGAGGCTTAACATGTACTAGTCTTTGAGCATTGTCAATGCTCTGTCTTGACAATACAATGTCTAGGAACAATATTAGGAACATGGCTTTGATGCATAGTGATCTCATAATTATAACAACTTTACAATTCTCTTGCAAGGCCTTTATGTTCCATGGGCTTCATCCAATTAGTACTTAATAACTACTTATCATTGCACTAACATGAAGGAAAACCTCTATCACATATAATTATGCGATTAAATATGCATTAAATGATAATATATATATATATATATATATATATATATTTCTTGACCAATCCAATTGACTCAAGGGCATATACCAACAAATACACAGTTATGAAACTTCTCAACATAAACAGTGTATACGCTTCAAATCATTAATAACATCAGAGTCAAAATCTCATACATTATTTCATATAAACATTCATCTATACCCTTGAGTGTCCATGTAGGCTCTCAAGCCACCTTTGTAACATTTAAGCATAACATTTCATAAAGCAAATACCATCCTTTGGCTACATCATCATAAACATGTTCATACATATATAAGCATAAAGTAAAAACTGACTCGTCAACAGAACATGACTCGATCCTTTAGGCATCAAATGAGCAGCTAAACACCTACCAAAAAAAAAAAGACCAAAAGCTCATCTCCACAACATGAGTGATAAGCTAATCACTAATCTACAAAAAAATTTGGGAAAACTAACATTTGAATCACAAAGACTCCATGAGTAAATATGGGGGAAGGGACAAGCCAAAAGGGAGAGTTTTTCATAAGCATCCATTTGCAATCTCATGTCATTCATAAAAATTTCCTTGATTTTCATAATACTCATCAAACCATTTAAATACATTTTCAATACGATTCATTTGAAAACAAGTTCATATAAACTATTAGAAATTAATTGCCTTTGAAAAGCCTTTGCAAAAACATTTGAAAACCTCATTTTGTAAAGAATCTATCAATACATTTAGGAATGTATCAATAGATTTTGGAATGCTTCCTACAACATTTTATCCAAAATCTATCGATACATCCCCCTCATGTATCGATAAATCAGCCATAAATCCTAATTTTCTAAGTAATTTCCTACACATAGCCATTCTCCAAGTTTATCTATTACATCAAACTATTCTATAGGCTAAATTTCAATCTAACAAAGCCTTCATTCATCACATTCTAGTTCACATCATTTCAACATTATTCATCAAACACAAGCATAGTCGTAACATCATCAATTCCATAAAACATTTCTAGTATATCATAAACATTTCATAACTTTGAGTGATGTACACCCTATTCAAGCGGATGGTTGTCAAAATCCCCACTATCTCACATTCCTAATGCACTTTGTGAGTGGCATTCTACCTTACCCTCACCTTTAAGTGGTGTTTGCCCCAACTTAAGTGAATAGTGATCAAATCCCCATTATCTCAGATTTCTTCAAGTTTTAAGATCTCTTTTGTCCATAATGTGCATCATAATCATTTAATCATTCTCATTAACCATTCTCATACTTGGCTCATAATGTACATGGAATTCACATCACATACATCTCATAACGTACATTTCATATCATATCTCATAATTCATAATCTTACCATGGGAGGGAATGTCTACATCCTCCAAGCATTTCATCATATTATATATACATGCCATAATCATTCATAAACTCATAGGTGCGAATACATGCAACCACCAACATATCATATGACATCATGTAAACATACACATCATAACGTTGAACTCATTTTGATCGATAACATTTGAAAGGGCTTGTCTTCTTTTGTTGAAACTAATAAATAATAGGATATTCATACACATAGTAGATTCACAAACTAGTTGAAATCATTTGAAATTGTTAGCCTTGAAATGACTTATATTTTGATTTGACAAAATCGCATGATGATTTAGATTTCATTACAAGCATTTGAAATAGTTCAATTCATGATTTCAACCTTATAAAGTCTTTAAACATGTTTGACAAATCACTCATACTTAGAAAATATCAAAGAGCTTTCAAACATTATGTTTTCAACTAAAGGAAAGAAAAAAGCAAAAATTTCACAACTTAAAACTCGACTATGAGGGTTCAATACTCGACTCTATGGCAAAAGCTTGAAGCATGAAAGAAGGCATGAAAAGTCAACTATAAGGCCACCATACTTGACTATTTGGCAAAATGCACGAAAAGTTGAAGAAAGCTTGCAAAAGTTGACTAAATGAAGTAATAGTTAACTACTAAAGGAAGAAAATGAGATTAAAGGACTCTTATGAAGAAGATCAAATATAGCCTTTATATACTCGACTATTGAAGCCCTAATTCAAAATTTTTGAAAGGCATAGTCAACCCTAAGGCTCTTATACTCGACTACAGAAACTCAGCAATGGCTATTTTTAGTCCAATCTCATCTTTAACGGCTTCATTCTCACAAATGAGTATATAAAGAAGCTACCCACTAATTTGGAAGCAAGAGAGAAAACTTAAAAACTTATTCCAATCCTTGAAAAAAGCTCTAAGATCATCATTTTCTCTCTTACACTCACTTTTTGCCCCTCTCACACCATCACGGGATGGCCACCAACAGGCCGCTAGACCCCACTAGTAACTTTCAGCTGGACAATGTACCTCCTCCCATGCCGATCTGGGTTGCCCATAATCGTCTGCCAACAAACAACCTTCAGCCACCACAAAAAAAAAAGGCTTCCTGCAAGCCATAACAGAAGGCAATCTACAGTCGCCAGTCAAACATGGCTTCCCACAAGCCCTAACATATGAAAACCAGCAACCTTTATCCCCTCGGGCACTCAAAAAATTGTTCTTGTCAATAGCAACAAAAGAAAAGCCTCCCGTGATCCCACCCACGAGGAATCTGAGCACCTACAAGGATAGGCCAGCCGCCATGTTTTATGACGATGAGATCCAAATTTTGGCTCATCCTTTCTCCCACTCCCTTGTTGGAAAATTCACTCGCATGCCCAAACTGCAGGACATACAGCAAGCGTTTAGGGGAATAGGTTTATTGAGGGAATATGAGATACGGTGGATGGATTACAAGAATGTGTTGATCCACCTGTCGAATGAACAGGATTTTAATCACCTATGGGTCAAGGAGCAGTGGTTTATTTTGAATCAAAAAATGAGAGTTTTCAAATGGACCCCAGATTTTGAAGCAGAGAAAGAATTGGCTTTGGTCCCAGTGTGGATTTCTTTTCCTAATCTTAGGGCTCATCTATATGAAAAATCGGCATTGATGTTGATAGCTAAAACGGTAGGGAAGCCGCTGTATGTGGATGAGGCAACGACAAATGGATCCCGTTCGAGTGTAGCAAGGGTCTATGTGGAGTATGATTACCGACAGCCACCAGTAGAGAAAGTCTAAATAGTGATCCGGAATAGAGAAATGGGTGCAATCACAGGTGGTTACTCTCAGAAAGTGGAGTTTGCAAGGATGCCGGATTATTGCGATCATTGCTGCCACTTAGGGCATAAGGAAGCCGAATGTATTATGTTGGGGAATAAACCAAAGCCTTTTGGATATGATAAACCATAAACCAAAGGCACTGAAAAGCTTTCGGTAGCACCACCAATACGAGCTGAGGGTGGGAAGAAGGTTGAGGGGGATGTAGGAGGTATTCTGGAAAAAAAAATCCAGAAAAAGAAAAATACTTGTGCCCGAAGGAACCAACCAAACAGATTCGATGTTGGCAAGTAGTGGGCAGAGTTGGCATCAATGGTGCAAAGGATCGGCATGGTAGAGAACTTGGGTCAGATCAGGACCCTGAGCATGTTGGCATTCCAGTTTTTAACAGGTTTCAAACAATATCGGGAGATGGAGAGAAGGCACAAAACCGAATTGAAAAACAGGGACAAACAAAGCATATGAATAGTAACCATGCGGGCCAAAATATTTTTCTGGGTATGTCACTTGGCTCATCAGATCGGGGTGAAAATGCGGCAGTTGAGATCGGTGAAACGTATGCAGTTCGTAGGACGAGCAATAATGCATCCAATGATGATCAACAGCAGCAGATAATGCATGAGAAGAAAAAGGAAATAATTACTGCACAAAATGAAGCTCGTTTGGATGGTGTCGAGAAGGCGACTATAATTGCTGCCAAGACATCCCCCATGGAGGATCCCGTTCAAGTGCATGAAGTGCAGGAGCATAATGGAATAAATAACAGTGTGAAGGAAATGGAGTTGACAGAATTAATGTGTAGGAAGAGATAAGAGAACTATTGTACGTGAGGCAAATAATGAATGCCATGCACACAGTGAAGAAGAACGAGCAAGTAATGTAACTATGCGCAATAACAAGAAGAAAAAATGCCAACAAAAGCCAATTGGCAGAGTTGAGAAATCTAGTCAGCAACTTCTAGAAAGTGCGCAGATACAAGAGGGACAAAAATTAATTTTAAACACAGTAAAAGGTAGTGGTGAAAACTGCACTAGGGATTGTCAAAATAAGATGGACAAGCTTCTTAGTATGAGAAACACGGAGTTTGTGGCGCCAATAGGGAGTGTCGGGGTTTTAGAGCCAGCTATAGGGCTATCAGTGCATAAATCAGTGCAAGCATAAGCAAGTGAGAAAATTAAGGGCGTTCCCATCGAGCCGTCAGTTCAAGCAACAGTTTTTCAGTCTGGGGGTGGCCGTCAATTTTCAAAAAAAGAGTAGAGGGGTTAGAATGTGTCTGTTGATATGTTGGAAGGTAGTGGAGAATATTGTCCAATAAATGAACAAGGTGCAAATGAGATGCGGGTTTCAACATAACACATCCGGATGGATTCTACAATGTTCACAAGAAAAGACAAAAGGCTATGTTGATGATCCTCCAAACTTGGAGTCAGCCTCGGGTAAGTACATGCACAATAAAGAACTGAGTCTTGTTCCTTCCGTTTCAGCTGCAGAAATGGAAGTTCACCCACTAGTGAGACATAGGAGGCACTCAGACACTGCAGCTACACTTGGGAAAATAATAAGTTTAGCATTGGAGGAAACAGTTGATATAGGGGAAAATGATGGGATCTTTGATGATGATTCCATCTCTGCAAGTTTTGAAGCTAAAACCCGATCATGATCAGTGCACTTGTGTGGAATGTGCGAGGCATTGCGAGAAAGGCAGTCCAAAGAAGACTTAAAAAATTGCAGCTCATGAATAAAATAAAATTGTTTGCTATTCTGGAACCTATGGTGGATGCTAACAAAGCATAATTTTTTAGGAGAAAATTGGGTTACGAGAAGGTGATATCCAATTGCTCCCAAAAAATATGGCTTTTTCATTTTTATGATATTGTCTGTGAAGTGCTGTTAAATCATAACCAATGTTTGCATGTAAGTATCTCATTTTCGTGGTTGGAGGTTCCTATCCTTATTACTATTGTTTATGCTAAATGTACAAGATCTGAACGTATACTGCTTTAGGACTGTATAAGGGAATTTGTCTATGGGTATTCAAGGGCCATGGCTGGTAGGGGGAGATTTTAATGTTTTTTTAAAGAATGAGGAGAGATTATATGGTGTCGACCCACATGGAGGTGCTATGGAGGATTTTGCTGCAGTTGTATTAGACTATGGATTAGTGGATGGTGGGTTTGAAGGCAATCTTTATACATGGACAAATAACCACATGTTCCAGAGGTTGGATAGAGTGGTTTATAATCATCACTGGTTAAATTTTTTGCCAATCACTTGGGTCCAGCATTTGAACAGGGATGGCTCGGACCATTGCCCATTATTAATCTCATGTTTGAGACAGACTGAGAAGTCTCCATCATCCTTCCATTTCTTGCATGCATGGGTTCATCATCATGGCTTTAAACAATGTGTGGAAGCAAACTGGCAGCAACCGATTCAGGGGAAAGGATTTATAGCTTTTTGGCAAAAACAACTTAGGTTGAAGCAACATTTAAAATGGTGGAATAAGGTAGTATTTGGTAACATCTTCAGTAATCTTAAAGAAGCAAAAAAACAAGCCCAAGTCAGTGAGATTAAGTTTCAGCAGGAGCAGTCCATGGTTAACCAAATGGCTTTAAATAAGTCATTTGCAAAACTTAATCAATTACTCAGTATAGAAAAAGCTTTTTGGCAGCAAAAATAAGGAATAAAATGGATTGTAGAAGGGGAGAGAAACACAAGATTTTTCCACATGAGAGTACAAAAAAATAGAGTTAAAAGCCACATTTTCAAAATAAAAAATCCACCAGGTGGGTGGTTGGAGGAACCGAGGGAAATACAAGACTCGGTATAGCTTTTTTCTCCTTTCTCATGCAAGCAGAACAATGTGACATGACTAGGTTTAATGCCTCTCTTATTCCTTATATTGTCTCTAAATCTGATAATGAAATTTTATGTGCAGTGCCAACGCCACAAGAAATTAAAGAAGCTATCTTTGACATTGATAAGGATAGTGTGGCTGGCCCGAATGGTTTTTCATCCTATTTTTATCAACAGTGTTGGAGTATTATATCAATAGACCTTCATGCAGCGGTTATGGATTTCTTTCATGGAGAGGACATGCCCAGGGGAGTAACTTCATCTACACTTGTGTTGTTGCCCAAAACTGCTAATGCATCAAAATGGAGTGATTTTAGGCCGATTAGTCTTTGCACGGTCTTGAATAAAATTGTGACAAAAGTCTTTGCGACTTAGTTGGGTAAGATTTTGGCTTCTATTATTTCAAAAAATCAAAGTGGATTTGTGGAAGGGCGTTTGATTAGTGATAATATTTTGCTTGCTCAAGAATTAATTGGGCGAATGATCGAAGGGCGAGAAGGGGTAATATTGCCATCAAATTAGACATGATGAAAGCTTATGACCTCATGGAATGGAATTTTTTGTACAAAATGTTGCAGCAATTCGATTTTTGCTCACAATGGATTGGTATGATCAAAAGGTGTATTGCTAATTGTTGGTTTTCGGTGTCGATCAATGGTAAGGCCGCAGGGTACTTTAAATTCGAGAGAAGGTTACGTTAGAGTGATTCTATCTCTCCTCAGCTATTTGTCTAGGCAGCCGAGTATCTATCCAGAAGGTTAAATGCTATTTATGTACAATATCCTTCTATTCATTATTTGTCCAAGTGTTCCATGTTAGTGAGTCACCTTGCATTTACGGATGATGTAATTATTTTCTCTAACAGCGCTAAGTCATCGTTACAGAGAATACTGTCCTTTTTACAAGAATATGAGGCGGTATCTGGATAACATGTCAATCACCAAAAGAGTTGCTTCATCACTCATAGGAATTTGGCACTCTCTAGACGCCAAATCATAGCCTAGACTACAGGCTTTACGCATCGTTGTCTTCCCATCACTTATTTGGGAGGCTCGTTTTACAAAGGTCCTAAGAAGGTAGTTTTATTTGATGATCTGATTGACAAAATTAAGGGGCGTATCTTAAGGTGGGAGAATAAAATTTGGTCTCCAGGTGGCCGTATCACTTTATTGCAAAGTGTGTTATCCTCATTACCTATTTATTTGCCACAAGTTCTTAAACCTCCTACTTGTGTTGTTGAGAAAATTGAGAGATTGTTTAACAATTTCTTGTGGGGAGATTCGACAGGTAATAAGAGGATGCATTGGACCTCTTGGCAGCAAGTCTCTTTCCCATCCACTGAGGGTGGTTTAGATACTATAAGCATAAATGATGTTTTTGAGACTTTCGGCATGAAACTGTGGTGGCGTTTTCAGACTTGTAATAGTTTGTGGACAAAATTTATGAGACAAAAATATTGTGGTGGGCAGATTCCAGGGTATGTACAACCGAAACTTCATGATTCGATGACTTGGAAAAGTATGATAATGAGTCGTACTATGACTGATCTCAACATGAGATGGTGAATTGGCGAGGGACAGTTGTTTTTTTGGCATGACTGTTGGATGGGTGATGAACCTCTGGTAAATCGATTTCCTTCATTTTCTACATCAATGACAAAAGTTTGTTATTTTTTTGACAGGGGTAAATGGGATGTAGATAAACTAAAAATGGTGTTGCCAGATGAAATTATTGGGGAGATTCTGAAAATACCGATTGATATATCGAGTGCAAATGTTGCATATTGGGTTGCTACCTCAGATGGGTAATTTTCCACTAAAAATGCATGGGAATTGATTCGGAAGCGACAATCTGTTAACCCTATTTATAATATTATTTGGCACAGGAACATCCCTTTAACAACATCCTTTTTTCTTTGATGGCTAATCAACAATTGGATTCTAGTGGAGATGAGGTTGAAAAAAAAAGGATTTCAATTTGTATCTAAATGTCACTGTTGTACTTCGGAGGAAACTCTCCTTCATGTTATGTGGGACAACATGGTGGCTAAACAGGTTTGGAATTATTTTGAAAAATTCTTTCAAATCTATGTTACTAATTCGTAAAATGTTGTTTAGATACTAAGGGCATGGACATATTCTGGTGATTATGTGAAGCCAGGCCATATACGCACACTCTTGCCTTTGTTTATTTTCTGGTTCCTATGAGTTGAACAAAATGATGCTAGGCATAGGAATATGGACATGTATTCAAACCAAGTGATTTGGCGTATTTTGAAACTTATACATCAGTTATTTTGTGGGGGGCAATTCCAACGTTGGCAATGGAAATGAGACTTTCAGATAGCACATATGTGGGGATTACATTTCCAACAGGGAATACCGATTGCTCCTAAATTAATATATTGGCATAAACCATTGATATATGAGTTCAAGTTGAATGTCGATGATAGTTCTAAAAATGCATTTCAGAATGCTGTTGGTAAGGGACTCTTTCTGGACCATACAGGTAACTTAATTTTTGGTTTTTTTGAAAATTTTGGACCTGCTAATTTGTTACAGGCAGAATTAATGGCTTTACATCGAGGTTTGTTACTATGTATTGAGTACAATGTATATTGCATTTAGATAGAAATGGATGTGAAAATAATTGTACACATGATACATGAGGGACATCAAGGTTCATATCAAACTCAATATTTGTTGGCCTCCATCCGTAAATGCTTGAGTAAGCTCACTTTTCGATTATCACATATACATAGAGAGGGGAACCAAGCTGTTGACTATCAATCTAATTAGGGACATGTGCATCACAACTTGTAGGTATTTGAACAAGCTGAAGGTAAGCTTAGAGGAACTCTTAAGTTAGACAAATTAATTTGCCTTATGTACGCTTTAAATAAATGTAAAGGAGTAGTACTCCTAATTTATTTTTATTCATTTTACGTTAGTAATTACTTAAACTCTTGTAAAAGGAAATTGTTTCAATTTTATGTTTGCATTCACAAATATGCACATAAAATTACATTTTCCTCATTACATGATTTTCTTAACTCTTATCAATCTCATGTAATTCTAGAGGTTCGGTTTATGTCCCCTTCCCTAATGTACTTAAATGTACTTAATTTTTTCGATTATTAATAAAATAATTACAGGGTAGCTGGGCCTTGCGGGAATTTTCCGACATTAAAAAAAATCATTGATTTTTTGGAGCTAATATTCTTTGTATACATTGTATTTAAAAGCTTAAACACTTAGCTCACTAACCTTTTAGAGGACTTTTTTGTTATCCAATCTTTATACCCACTCTTATAAAGGTTCTAACTTAACTTTGAAAAGTTATTGAGGGTTGTGCTTATTCCCCGTTAAAAGGTATTGTGACGATTTTTGCTTGAGCCCATTAAAAGGCGATTGTAAGAGTGTGCTTGAGCTTGGAAAAAGGCAATTTGTGAAGGTTTTGCTTGATCCCATTTAAAAGCATTTTCCTTATTGGATTTGAATTTCCTTGACAAGCTAAGGGAGAAGATGTAGGCATTAAACAAAGTCAAATCTCTATAAAAAATACATGTGTCGTTGTTTTTATTTTTGCATTAAAATTCATTACTAGAAATTTCTTTTAAGAAAAGCAACCTTTTTTATTTTAACTTCAGTAGCAAAATCATTTTTAAGTAATTTTGTTTTTAACTAAGTTTGCAAGAAAATTTCAAAGATCCCAATTCACCCCTTTTCGGTCTTGTATTATTGAGCTTACTGCACTAACAATTAGTATCAGTGCTAAAGCTCAATCTTGCAAGTATAACAACCTTGAGTGATCCATACTCAAAGCTAAAATCAAAATGCAGATTATGGCAATCGTGCTTGGTGAAGGGCAATCTATCTAAAGGTCTCCTATTTTTGTAGGTAAAAACTATCCTTATTGAAACAAGAGAATGAAAATGTTTATTCAATCTATGGACTTAAAAGTTTGGAATGTGATTTTAGATGGTCCACATGTACCTTATAAGGAAGTAAATGGCAAGAGAGTGATTAAGACTAGAAGAGAACGAGATGAGAAAAAAAAAGAAATTGACACAAATTAATTGCAACGCCTACAATACTCTCTTTTATTCCCTTGGTGCTAGTGAATTCAACAAGGTATCTATGTGTGAAATTGCAAAACAAATTTAGGATACCTTAGAGACCACATATGAGGGAACCAATCAAGTCAAGGAATCCAAGATTACACTTATTACACTTATCTATGAATTATTTAGAATGAAGGAAGGTGACACCATTAATCAAATGTTTTAGAGATTTACAAACATTTTAAGAGGTTTAAATGCTTTAGGGAAAGACTTTCCCAATCCCTAACTTGTCAAAAAATTACTTTATAGCCTACGCAAATCATGGAGACCCAAAGTAACAGCTATAGAGAAAGCTTAAAATCTCAACAACTTTAAGCTAGAAGAGTTTGTAGGATCTCTACTCACCTATGAAATTACCCTAAAACATGCAAGTGGGAGAGAAGAAGCCAAGAAAGAAAATACTAATAAAAAGGGAATAACTCTTAAGTCTATAATTGAATAAGAAAATAAAAGCACAAAAAGTGAAATTAAAGAAGATGGGGATATGACTATGCTAGCCAAGAAATTTAACCAGTTTATGAAGAAAAATTATAGAGGCAAGAAACCTACAAGGAAGGATGTGTTTAAGAGAAAGCATACCAAATACCATTTGATATGCTATGATTACAAGAAGCTGGGACACATTAAATATGAATACCCTAACATGAATAACACTTTAAGAAATTTTAAGAAGAAAGCAATGATGACAACTTGGAGTGACAATAATGATTCTCAAGATGAAAGAGATGATGAGATTGCAAACTTTTGCCCCATGGCACTTGATGCTTATAGGGTATGTTCTACCTTTTATGATATTGACTCATTTACTCTTAATGAAAATGATTATTCATTTAATGAATTGCAAGTGCATATAATGACTTAATGTTTGAATTTACAGAAAAAATTTTCAAATACAAAAGCATCATATCAAAGCTTAAAGTAGAGAATGAGACCCTAGTCAAGACTAGGACTAAGTTAGAGAACATTGTGAAAAGCATGCAAGATGAAATGAATGAATTAAAAAGGAAAGATGAGAACTTGCATGATACATTCATTAAATTTCAAAATAGCCAACAAAAACTGAATGACATGTTGGAATTGCAAAAACCTTCTTTTAACAAAGAATGATTGATAACTCTATGATATAAAGTTATTTTGCCACATTTTGATTATTAAAAATAGCTAAGTCCTTGTGTTTTTAAGTAATTTTAGGTAGTTTTTATGATTTTATTATTAAGTTTAGTGCATGTTGAACTACTTTAATTTGAGTAATTTTAGCTCATTTTTATGTTAAAAGTCCTAATTTGAGCCATCACTGATTTAGTCTTTGTTTTGAAGGTTATCAAGTGTAGAAAGATTCATGAAAGTGAACCGTACAAGGATGGCTAGGTGCAGATTTTTATTGAATATGCTTTGGTATTTTTGGCATAACCTACACAACAAAAGTCCAATTGATGAGATTTTTGGACAACTAGAAATATAAGAGAAACGGATACAACATTGATGTTTATCACTTTGCGTTGTTCTGATCGGATCATGGTCAAAATCCTTGTCGAAGTCGAAGCACTGTAGCAGTTTGCACAAACTAAACATGATGCTGTTTTTTCAGCATAACTCTCACTCCAGAAGTTTAATTGATCTGATTCTTGAACCATTACTAAGATACTAGGTCAAGACACAATTTTTATGTTTACCAGTTTTCCTAGTTCAAACGGGCTCATACAGGAAAATCATCGGGAAACCAATGCCGCGGGGCTAGCCCAATATCCCGACATTCTATTTTAGTGGGTTTTTAAAATATTAGGGTTTTGAAGGGCTATTTAAAGGGGCTTTTAAGAGCAACTTCAAACCTAATTAAGCTAGGTTTCTCTGCAGAAAAGAAGCCGACAAACACTCAAGGAAGCAAGGAAAATAAAAGAAGATTTAAGATTTAAGAATTGACAACTCTTTGTTTCCCTCTCAACTTTTGTTTTTTTTTTTTAACTTTCTTATACTTGTTTTAATGTATAATTTTCTTTGGATTATGTTTTTATTTTTAGCATGAACTAATTTACTTTTTCTAAGATTGTGGTGGATTTCAAAATGTAATCTGAATATTTGTTTCTCTTTTATTTATTATGAATGGATAATATTTTGCTTATTCAAATCTGTTCTTAATGCTTTTAATTGTTTGGCCAACAATTGAATGATTTGTTAATCTAGATGAGACTCGACAGAGTGATTGTAGCTTGGACTAAGGTTTGAATAGTGTATGTTCACATCACTTAGATGATCTGATTCGCAATTAGGTAGACATACGCCTAAATACCATACATAGACAAATTAGAATACTAGCTTAATGAATCTTATTTAATTGATTACTATAGACATATAATGATCCAATTAAGTTAGGTATTTTTACAAGCATCTCGACAAAGACTTGTGCATAGGCTTGGATTCTAAGTTAGCAAAACTACCCATGAATATAAATATTGAAAGAAACATATGTTAAATGAAGTGTTGAATGAACCCATAATCCTGGGTTTTAATCTATTGCCTTTTCTCAATTGAATTTTTAGTTTTTTGTTAATTAGTGTAGTGTTTGATTTAATTTAGTTTTAATTAACTTTCTATATAATCAAGTTACTTGAATAAGATTGATTTATCATAATTTTAGTATTTAGTGAACAATTAAGAGCAAATCTTTATGGGATACGATTTTGGACTTAATATCTATATTACTTGTTCAATACATATACTTGCATGTACTAAATCAACAACAAGTTTTTGACACTGTTACCGGGGATTTGTGTTTCCTATTCTTTGCTAATATTAATATTCATAGCTTAAGCTTAATTCAAGTTTTTCTTTCTTTGTTTATAGGTACTTTTGGTTGAGGTGATAAATTATTATAACTATCAACGGTTATCTGAACAATTTGTGCCTAAGAGGGTTACTAGTGATTATAAATTAGATGCAATCAATGCTTTGATCGCCCAAGTAGATGCTTTGTCTCAAAAAATCGACAATGTTTTTCAGAGTCCTATTGTGACATGCAAGCTTTGTGGAGATAGGAATTCAAGTGATTGTTGTCTTGTGTATTATGAATTAATGCAATTTGATGGAAGCTTCAATGGGTAGCAAAACAATTCATACTTCAACAGTTATAACTCAGGGTGGAATTACCTAAATTTTTCATGGAGTAATGGTTAGGGTCCTACATATTCATCATAACTTGTTTTCTATAATGGCTTTCATTCACAAGTTAGAACCCCTATACCCAATAAGAATCCAACTTTGGAAAAGATGTTTATGTAATACATAGTAAATATGGATGTAGTCATTCAAAGTAATGAAGCCTCAATGAGAACACATATGAGTCAATTTATTAATGACATTAATAATAGGCCTTAGGAAAATTTACCAAATGACATTAAGCCTAATCTTATAAGAAAAGAATATGGTAAGCATCTTGATGAGGTAAATGGCAAGAATGTGGTAGATGATGGAGATAAAGTAGGGCAAGAGAATACTTCCAGCAAGTAAGTTTAAGATAAAGAAGTTAAGCAAAAGGAGGAAGTATTTACACCACCACAAGTCAAGCTATATGTGCCTCTCATTCCCTTTTTGGATACAGTTGATGAGTTACTTAAAGAGGTTGTTGATATGAAAAATTCAAACAAAACTCCTTGAAGTTTGTTTAGTCTAAGATGTAACAACAAAAGGCTAGAAGAAAGAACTCACAAATGTTACACATGTTTTAAAGGCTACACCCAAAGTGCATTACTCAAGAAGAACTTTTTTGAGAAGTTAAGTAAAAGTCAGCCTATTCCACCACCTTGGGTTGAGCAAGCACCAAATCTTAAGTTAAAGCCACTACAACCTCATCTTAGGAAAAGGCTTTTTTCACACCTCAAGCATTTTCCATGCAAACTCAAACCTCCTTAAAGGGTGAATCAAAACCTTAACCAAAGTCAAGCTATTGACTATAAAGAAGAACTTCTTGATTTAGTTAGTTTTTGTTTTTCTTTTTAAATAAGTAGTTATAACCTCTCCCTAACTTGTTTTGTTGAGTATGCAGGTTTTGAAAGCATGAAGATGAGGACAAAGAAAATTAGAACTGCCACCATTGATAAAGAAGTTTATTTTTCTTATTCTTTTTTATTGTTATTAGTTTTTGTGATTTTTTAGGTTAGTTTATTTTTGTTAAAAAAATTTTCATTATTTAATTTTGTGCATATTTTAAGATTTTGAACTAGATAACTATGCTAATTTACTTAATTTACCTATCCAATGATGATAACTAATTAACTTGTTAATCTTTTGCTCATAATAAGCATGAATATTGCTTGAGTGTTATGTGAATTCTTATGTTTAATATCACGATAAGATGAGATTTTCATAATTGAGCACTATATCTCTTGCATTGAATTATTATGTACCTTTAGAGAAAGCTTAGGTAAATGTAAATTTTTTAAACCATGTTTGGAGTTTTAGAATTTGTTTGACTTTTCATTGAGGTGAAATTATAGGCTATACTTAGTTAGGGAGATGACTTAGGCCATTTTTGGATCGATTGAGCCTTTCAAGCTAACCTACTTACATTTTTATCCCTAGTATACCCCTTAGAGCTTATATTGTCCTTTTCTTTGATTAAACACATGAAAAAAATTAGCTTATCCTTTGAGATATTTTTCAATTTTACAACCCTCACTCCTAAGCATATATATTATTTTAGGAAATATAAGTTGAGCTATTTGATGAAAAAAGTGGAAAAGGTGAAGTGTAAAGAAAAATGCAAAATTTTTGTGAAGCATTCATCCCACTACCAATGAAAGAAATAAGTTTGGGGGTGTTGAATTGAGAATAAAAAAATGCTTGATGAATGAAAAGTGAAAGGAAAAGAAAAAGGTGTACTTAGTGAAGAAAAATAAAGCTACATAGGTCTTAGAACAATTATGTGCTTAGAGTGATTTGAGCTACATATTATCCCATATCCTACATCCTAGCCATGGTTACAAGCTGAATAAATTCTTAAGGATCCTTAGTTAAGTGCTAGCCTATATAAATGGAGAGAGAGATGAAAAACATACATATGAAACCCTAAATTAGTTTGGAGTTTGCATGAGCATAAACCTATCTGAAGTGCATGATTTTCATTATAAGAGATTTCACACACACAGAGGAATCCATTTGTAAAATGAGCTTGCATTTGAATGTAATGTGAACTTTGATAATATTTGTATTCTCCTTTGAGTTTGAAAAATGAGATAATTTATGAGGAAATTAAAGGTGATCAATGACTTGGTGCAACTTACTCCTAGTTTGATGCTTTCAACTATGTTATGTTATGTTATTTTTCTCTTAAGGTTTGCTCGAGGACTAGCAAAATAGTAAGTTTGGGGGTGTGATAACTCTATGATATAGAGTTATGTTGCCACATTTTGATTAGTAAAAATAGCTAAGTCTTTGTGTTTTTGAGTAATTTTAGATAGTTTTTATAGTTTTCGTTATTAACTTTAGTGCATGTTGATCTACTTTAACTTGACTAATTTTAGCTCATTTTTATGTTAAAAGTCCTAATTTGAGAATCACTGATTTAGTCTTTGATTTGAAGGTTCTCAAGTGCATAAAGATTCATGAAAGTAAACTGCGAAATGATGGTTAGGTGTAGATTTTCACTAAGCATACTTTAGTATTTTGGGCATAAATTGCACTACAAAAGTCTGATTATTGAGAATCTTGGATCAATGGAAATCTAAGAGAAAAAGGCTACAACTTTTATGTTTTCAAATTTGCCCAGTTTTGATCGAATCATGGTCAAAATTCTTGTCGAAATTGAAGAACTATAGTAATTTACATGAACTAAACATGATGCGGTATTTTAAGCGTAACTCTCACTCCAGAAGTCCAATTGATGTGATTCTTCAATCATTGGAAATATAAGAGGTAGTGCTACAAGTTTTATGTTTATTACTTTTCTTGGTTTGTCGAGGATCATAGAGAAACATTATCAGGAAGCTAGCATTGTGGCGCTTGCCCGATATCTCAGCATTTAGTTTTAACGAGTTTTTAAAATACTAGGGTTTTGAAGGGCTATTTAAGGGGGCTTTTGAGAGAAACTTCAAACACAATTAAGCTAGGTCACTCTGGAGACAAAGAAGCCATCGAACACACAAGAAAGCTAGGAAAATCGTGGAAGATTAAAGATTCAAGATTTGACAACTCTCTATTTCTCTCTCAACTTTTGTTTTTCTTTAACTTTCCTAGACTTTTTTTTATGGATAATTTTCTTTGGATTATGTTTTTATTTTTCAGAATGAACTAGTTTACTTTTTATAGAATTGTGGTGGATTCTAACATGTAATCTGAATATTTGTTTCCCTTTTATTTATTATGCATGGGTACAGTTTTACTAAATCAAATTTATTCTCAATGCTTTTAATTGCTTGGCCAATAATTGAATGATTTGTTAATCTAGATGAGCCTCGACATAGTGATTGTAGGTTGAAGGTTTGAATAGTGTATGTTCACGTCACTTAGGTGATTTTAGACTTGGCAATTCGTGTTTTCGTATCTTAAACGTGTCAAACACGATTAGACATGAAACACGTTAAGGCTAAACACGAATACTATTCGTGTCTTAAATCTGAAACACATATACGTATACGTTTAATAACTGTGTAACACAACACGACATGTTTAGACACGTTGTTAAATGTGTCAATATATCACAGACACAATTAATAACACGATTAACACTTTAACATGATTAAATAAAAATATTTACAATTAAATATAATTTTAGTATTTAAATTTAAAATCAACAATTATAAACATAATTATAATAAAACAAAATGACAAGAACATCAAATATAACAAAACAAAATTTAAAATTAGGATTTGGGCATGATATAATTACATTATTATCTTTATAAAATTTAAAAATCTTATTAAAATAATTATTTAAAATTATTTAAATAAGGCTAAAATAGTCTTCAACAATTAATTTTTAACAAGTTGATAAGCGTGTCATGTATACACGTTTAAACACAATCACACGATTAAACACATTTATACGTTTAAACACAATAACACAATTAACATGATTCATTAAATGTATTTAAATGTGTTTTAAACGTGTTACTCGTGTTTAACATGTTAAGACACAAAAATTTCGTATCTTAAACGTGTCAAACACGAAACACGTTAAGGCTAAACCCAAACATGTTTAACCTCGTGTTTTCCCGTGTCGTGTTAACGTGTTGTATCTAAAATTGTCAGGTCTAGGTGATTTAATTCTCTATTAGGGTAGTCATAAGCCTAATTGCCATACATAGCCAAATTAGAATACTAACTTCATGAATCTTATTTAATTGATTATTATATACATATAGTAACTCAATTAAGTTAGGTATTTGTACAAGCATCTTGATGGAGATTTGTGCATAAGTTTGGATTCTAGGTTAGCAAAACTGCCAATGAATATAAATATTGAGAGAAACAGATGTCAAATGAAGTGCTAAATGAACTCATAATCCTAGGTTTAATCTATTGCCTTTCTCAAGTGAATTTTTAGTTTCTGTTAATTAGTTTAGTGTTTGATTTAATTTAGTTTTAATTAATTTTTTATAAAATCGAGTCACTTGAATAAGATTGATCTGTCATAATTTTGGTATTTATTGAACAATTAGGAGTAAATCTCTGTGAGATACAATTCTGGACTTACTATCTATATTACTTGTTTGATACGTATACTTGTGTGTACTAAATCAATAACAAGGATTGAATTATGATTACACTAAAATGAAACACACCTTGAAAATTTGTTTGTTAAAAATAATCAAAACTATGAAGGCTTTTCTAGATGTATATTTTGTCTTAGAGTAGGACATTCTATTTATTCTTGTCCATTGAGAAAGCCATCACAAAAGAGCAAAGTTGTTAGGAATGCATGGGCTCTAAGAGGAACCAAAATTTCAAATGATAAGGTGGTTAAACCAGAGTGGGTTCCAAAAGGAACCAAGGTTACTGACTTAAAAGGACCTCAGAAGGTTTGGGTACCAAAATAAAAAATTTAAATTTCTTTTTGTAGGAAAAGCACACTTGCTTGAAGTCAAGAGCACAATGAAAAGGAAAATGGTATCTTGATAATGCATGCTCTAGACACATGACTGATAGCAAAGAGTCATTCAAAGAATTAAGGTCAAAGAGAAGAGGTAATGTGACATTTGGTGATGACTCAAAAGGTCACATTGAAAGTACTAGTACAATTGGTAAAAACTTTTTTTCTCAAATTGAAAATGTCTTATTCGTAAATGGCCTTAAGCATAACTTATTGAGTGTTAGCTAACTTTGTGATAAAGGTCTTAGAGTCATTTTTGAAGCATTGATTTGTCATGTTGTAAATATTAAAACAAATGAAATTTTTTTTATTGATCATAGGCAAGCTAATACATATGTTGTTTACTTGATGTATTGTCTTCAAAAAATATTTGTTTCATGGCTAAAAAGAATGAGGATAGTTGGTTGTGACATAGGAAACTTGGACATGCTAGTATGAACACAATCTCTAAATTGTCATCTTTAGATTTTGTAATAAGACTCCCAAAGCTAAATTTTAAAAATGACAAACTTTGTGATGCTTGTGCGAAAGGAAAACATAGAAGAAGTTCATTTAAATCTAAAAAGATGTAACTATTATTAAAGCACTAGAACTCCTTCACATAGATTTATTTGGACAAACTAGGACCACAAGCTTAGGTGGAAAGAGTTATGGCTTAGTAATTGTAGATGGCTAGACTAGGTTTTCTTGGGTTTATTTCTTTTCTCACAAAGATGAAGCTTTAAAGTCTTCACATCATTTTGCAAGAGAATTAAAAATGAGAAAAGGTATGCAAGTTCAAATGTTTAAAGTGATCTTGGGAAAGAATTTGAAAACTTAGGCTTTGAACAATTATGTGATGAAAATGGTTATGGTCATAATTTTTCAACCTTTAGAACTTCACAACAAAATGGTATAGTTAAGAGGAAAAGTAGAACTCTAGACAAAACAGCTAGGACCATGTTGTGTGAAAACAATTCACCTAGGTACTTATGGGATAAAGCTATTAACACCTCATTCTACATTGTGAATAAGGTAATGGTTAGACCAATGCTAAAGAAAACACCCTATGAACTTTATAAAGGCAAGAAACCTATTATTGCATGTTTTCATTCATTTGGTTGTAAATGTTATGTGTTAAACAATGAGAAAGATAATCAAGGAAAATTTGATGTCAAAAGTGATGAAGGTATCTTTCTAGGATACTGTTTAACCTCTAAAGCATATAGAATGTTCAACAAAAGAACATTAGTGGTTTAAGAGTTAATTCATGTGTTATTTGATGATTTTAATCCTCCTCCTAAAAATGAAGACTTTGATGATGATGTAGGTATCCTTTATTAGAAAATTGAAGTGCTTGATCTTAATAATGAAGGATCCAAAGAAAATGATGAGGCATCATATGAAGAAGAGCAACACATTGAACAAATCATTGAAGAAAAAGAGCCTAACCACCTAACGGTAAGGAAAGATGCTGATGAAGGTAATATTATTGGTGATTCTACTCAAAGGGTAAAAACTAAAGTTAAAGCTAAACATGTAAGTGAATATGTTGCCTTCATTTCTCAAACTAAGCCAAAATTTGTTGATGATGCATTAAATTTTCCAAGCAAGGAAGATCATGATTTAGCTAATCACATGTTGAATATTTTAGGTATTTAAGCATTTGGCCTATCAACATAATCATAGCATTCAGATATCCTAATGTGAAATGACTTGACCGATATAATATATATATAAATTTGAATTTTGGTGTTGCATAAGCAATGTATATTTAATAGTGTTTATTATTAATTTCTTCCACTTGAAAAGGTTGAGAATTAAGAATGATTAGTTTTTCATGGAGTAGTAATTACACAAGATTTATTACTTTATATATCTTGTTACAGTTTATGGCTAGCCACGAAATGCCTCCACCTATTTCTGAAATTCAGAAAAACCAAAACATAATGCAAAGTGAGATCTGGTCATTTACCAAAATCTTACTTTAAGTTTGTATAGATGAGATTCGTAAGTGTGAAAAATTAGGAATTTCATTCAGAACTAAGAGATGAGAAGTTGTAGTAGAGGAATTTAATACTCATGCTAATAAAAAATATACCTAAAAGCAATGGAAAATGGACTGGATAGTTTACAGAATAAATGGACTTTATGGAAACAATTGAAGGGCCGAAAAACAAGTTTGGGTTAGAACCATGAGACGAAAACCATCGAAGCTAATGCCACATGATGGGAAGTCAAAATAAAAGTAAGTACTTTAAATTTTATATATTTTAATTGCTATAAATTATTTTGCATATGCACGTTATTTAAAAGTTTCCTTCTATTTGATGTTTATGTAGGCTAATCCAAAATATATTAGATTTTGATATCACAGCTAGAACATGCTGATGAATTGGAATTTATATTTAGGGATACAATAGCCATTAATTAAAACGCATGGACACCACCAATAAGTGTATCATTTGAAGATACTGCCAAATCTACATATCTAACTCCTCTATAAGAAATTGTTGAATCTGATGTTGAAGAAATAAATTGTGATGAAAATGACAGCCCTATGGTAAACACCTAAATCAAGAGGAAAATAATGGTGCCAGAAGAAATGGGAAAAAAAGTGCCAAAAGGTAAGGCAAAAACTGGGATTTTAGCAAGCTTGTAAAGAACATTGGAATGATCGTGTGAGGTAGCAAAAAGTCATAATGCAACTAAAAGTGTTGAAATTACAATTTCATCACAAGCCGTAGAACAATACAGTATTCCAGAGTGCATTCAAACAATGAAATCTCTACAAAATGACGGGCAATTAAGTGCAAATGAATTTAATTAAAAAGGATGAAAATAGACTCATTTTTGTTTCTTTGCCAAATTTAAGTGATAAGCTAAACTAGATTCAATATGAGCATAATCTATCCAAAAACTGTGGTGGGAGTAGTTGATTAGTTTAGGATTTGATTTGTTTATTTTAGATTAATGTTGAACTTTAAACTACTTTCTCTTTGTATTTATGTTACTTGTTATGTGTAATTGAGTTGGTGTTTGAAAGAATTTGCTACTGCCCATGTTATATTTATTTGAATTGTTATTTGTACTATTTGATTTGTTTAAATAATATTTGTTTTTTTTAGTTGATATATTTGGATTTTTACTTATGTATTTTGATATTGTCAAATAGATGTCTTCTAATGAAGTAAAAGCATCAGTCCAAGTTGTAAAAAGAAGAAAATGTGCAAGATTTTATCAAAACGTATATGCAAGAGCTGTTAGTGCAATTGCATATAACATGAAATACTTAATGAAACAAGGAAACAAATTCAATTATTGTAATGGATGGAATTGGGTACATGAAACTTTACAAACTCCGGGTGAAAGTTATAGATTGTTTAGGATGGAATCACATGTTGTATTGCAACTTACAAATACATTGATGAATAAGGGATGGTTACTTCCATCTAAAGACGTAACAACATTGGAGGCGTTCGTTATGTTTCTTTGGACTTGTGCACACAGCGAAAAAAATTGTAATGTCTAAAATAAATTTAAAAACTTAGGAAAGACTGTAAGTAGAAAGTTCAATAAAGTGTTAGACATTTTATGTTTACTAACCAATGAAATAGTCAAGGCTCTAAATTTTTAATTTGCAGAAGTTTCATCCAAAATTAAAAATAATCGTAGACATTGTCCTTATTTTCAAGGGTGCATTGGTGCCATAAATGGATCACATTTTCCTACCATTCCTCCTGCAAATGATCAAATTTGTTTTATTGGTCAAAAGGGATATCCAACACACAACGTCATGTTAATGTGTAACTTTCACATGTTATTTACTTTTGTGGTTGTTGGTTGGCCTGGCACTGCATATGACACCCGTATCTTTTCAACTATGCTAAAAGAAATGAAAAGTGTGTTCTTTCACCCTCTAGAAGGTATAACTTATAATTTTTATGAAATAAAGTTTGCCATTTTATATATTTATGTCTTGAATTTTTTTAATGAACTAATACTAAAACTTATATTTTTACGTAAATATTATATATTGGATGCAGGTTATCCTAATATGAAAAGGTATCTAGCACCCTATAAAGGTGAAAGATACCACATTTCTTATTTTAGAAGTTGTAGTAAGCTAAAAAGTGTAGAAAAAACATTTACCATGCACATTCTTCATTAAGAAATGTCATTGAACTAACAATTGGAGTTTGGAAGAACAGGTGGTATATTTTACGTGATATAAAGCCATTTCTACTGATAAAACAGGAAAAGATTATTGTTGCAACGACGATACTTCATAACTACATCAGACAATGTGCTGTTATAGATGAGGGGTTTGACAAATGTCATTGTAATCCCAATATGTTCTTGACACTCAAGAAGAAAGAAGTAATGATGAAAAAATTGATTCATATACTTATAAAAGAGCATTAGATGATAGTTACATGGGTAAAGTTCACAACCAAATAGCTGTTGCATTGATGGAAAATAGATATCATTGATTTATGAGCTATTTATGAATTTTGTGTTACTTATAAATTATTTGTAGAATTCTTTTTTATGATTTATTATTAATTATAAACTTTATGTTATATAAAGATGCTTTTTATATTTTCAAAATTTTGTTTTAAATAAATAAAAAAATAAAGTTAACTTTTTTACATAATGAACAAAGAAAATCATGATTAATAAAAAGTTATTTATTAAATACCCTTTATGGTAATTTTAACTAAAATTAGAGATTATATAAGTTATTTTGCAAAACAGCTTATCTATAAAAAAAAACTTAAAAAAGTAAATTTACCAAACAGCTGTAACTTAATTTTAAAAGCTTTTATTTTTAACAAAAGCTTCATAATAGCTTTTAAGGTAAAAAAAAAAAACCAAGCCAAACAAGCTCTAAAATGAAAAATGGCCTATAACTTAATTTTGCAATGAATGCCTAATGAGTTTTAATTGAAAACTTATTTCTTGAATCTTGACAATTGGTATGCATTGATGATTAAATAATCATTTTAAATATATTCATGGGTTGAGTGCTTTATGTCCAACATTTCATACAATTGGTATCACTCATAAATCATGGATCATTGAGAAATAGCATGTACCTTGAACTTCAATAATTGCATATCTTTTAATGGATATGTGTCTATATTTTTTGGAAGAGTGAAATCATGCTTGCATTTCATGGAACAAATTATGCTTGCATTTTGTGGAACAAATTGAAATCATGATTAGCAAAAATAGCCAAGATTTTCCTTGCAATCATGCTTGTGCTTGCTTAATTACAACATTCCTCTATATAATTGCAAGATGTGTTAAATGCCTTGGTAATGCTTCATTGATATTGATATTTTCTTAATGTGAAAATTTCTCCATGAATTGATAGTGTTGTATATAATTTGAAGAATATTTCTTGCAATGCTTGGTTGAAAATATTTTAGAAGAATGCTTATTAAGTGATATTTAATGATGATATATTTTTGATATGGAATTTCTCCTTGAATTAATTGTTTCTTACACTCTTTGGAAAATATTCCTTGAAAATGCTTGGTTGATATTACTAAGAAAAGTTTATGATGCTTATGATTGATAATGCTTAATATATATTGAGAATGTTAGATGATACTTGATGACTATTGATACCTTAGACATGCCCAAGAACTAATTTACAAATATCTTGAAAATATAGGTACTTGATACCTATGTTGAACATCTATTTAAATGCTCATACGTACATAGTTCTACGAATATTTGAGTATTAGATGAATATATGAATATCTACTTAAATGCCCATTTATTCTAGGCTCATGTTTACTCTTCTAACATTTGATCTCTTAGGAATGTATAACAATTGATGCTAAGCTTAAGAATTCTTAAGGGGGAGTTGATCATTGTTCCGAACTTTATTTCACATTGGTATCATAAGCGCTTAAGATATTTAATGACAAGTTATGGTGAGAATTCAACAATTGGTGTTCTTCATTCATGGTAACATCTTTTCAACTCCAAATTGATACGGTGCTTTACATTGTTTGTCACTCCCACTTGAATAATGAGATGCATAATTGGTATCAAGCTTTGAATCTTCTAAATTGGTATCTAGTCTTGACCTTGCATCAAGCTTATATTCTCTTTTTTCACTTGAGCTTCCTTAAACATGTTTAAGTCTTAAATTGATATGCTTAAAATGTTGAAAGTCCTTTTAAAATGGGGAGTCTTTACTAATATTATGCCAAATGATATAGGCAGCTTTAAAATGAGTTTATCCCTTAAAATTGATCTTGTGCTTATTTGCTCTTACGAAAAAGGGATTATACTTTAACAATTAGTATGTTGAGATTTAACACTTGGCATTGGAGCTGAACATCAGTAACATTATGTGCTTATTGAATGCCCTTTTTCTCTCAAGGGTATGTCACTTATTGTGCCAATTGTTCTTGAATTTCATTATTGTTATGCCCATATCTTGCACTTAAACATCGTAATGCTTGATATATTTTAATGCTTACACTTCTAAACTTTTTTTATATAACAAAAAGGGGAGAAGGTGTCATGACCCGGAACCTCCCTCAAGCCCATGACAACCACCGCGACGTCCCAATTGACACTCATTACCCGAAATGTTAATCAGAACCCCGCAAGGCTTACATATCAGTTTCTTGCCTTTTCTGTGAGCAATCGTTTTTAAACATTCCATTTTAAACAATTTTCAGTAGTTTCCTGCTCAAGTAAATCAAAAGACAAAAATATCTTAAAAAGATTTATAGATAAATATCACTATTCAAAATATTGATTAAAATATAGCATTTTTTTATATAAAATAATATTTATAGAAACACGTATAAGAAATCTTTTGTAACATGTAAGTAAAATAAATTCACACATACAAAAATTTACAAAGTTATAATGTACAATAATGGTTACAATGACAAGTGGCCCAAAATACACCCAATGTTGGTGCTAGAAACCTACTATCTGTGTGGTAGAGATGTCAACTGGAATCCTCGACAAAATAGGGTATCTACAAGCTACCACAGACTTGAAATGTTTAGAAAGGAGGTGGGTGAGATTTTGCAATCCCAATGAGTAAACAGACATTATCATAAATATCTAAAGGCGAGTAATAGGGAGGCAAGTTTAAACAACAAATCACAAACCATTTCATAATGTTTTCAATTTATTTCTTAAACCATAAAATATTTGTAATTTACCAAAACAGTTGTTAAGGCTTATGTCTTTTATAAAAGAAAACAAGGCTCAAGCCAAAACTAATCCTCGGGGATACCTTGGCCGAGGCATCTAACCGAGTTCGCCAGGGTTGTTATAACATTTACATGTGAAACACATTTTTATTTTTAAAACAAGTCGTTCCTTGGCATTGGCCGAGTTACACATTCACGTGGGGGTTCGACGTGAAGTGAGCTCTAATACTACCTCGGGAGTTACCCTCCTCGCCTTTACAATCGGAGCAACTATATAACCGGGTTTACCGTGCCCCTCTAATAGGCAGTCCACGGAAACCCGTCACCGCAGTGACCAACCCACCAATTTTAATAAAATTTCGACAGTATAACGTGGCTTTTATTTATTTATCCAGCCTACATAGTAAAAACAGCTTACATAAAATTCCCAATACACTTACAAAATATAGCCACATATACTCATATCTCATAAGCCATTCATAGAAAAATATATAATTTTCAATACAGTTAACAGCCTCCAATTACTCAATTTCATAATCAACTCAATATATCTTTATTTGTCACATTTATTTGTAAAACATCAAAAATCCCGTTTAATCTCGTTTTTATTTCATAAAATACATAAAGAGCATTTAAAAATAAACTCTACATAATTTACAATAATAATAAGTTTACTCACCGTTTGTACAGATGAAATGCTTCCTAGGTGCCCCGATCACTGTTGGTTGGGTACGACTTCCTTGCCTTTACTAGAAGGCTTTCCTCCTAGACACATTGCAAAATTTACCCAATTCACCACATTGATGCTAAATCACTATATAATTGACTTAAATCCTACACTAATGCATGGTATGAAATGCAATAGCCTAAAACGGCTTAAATGCTGTATTAACCTATTTTTGGCATTTTACCCGATAAATATCTAACGTGCTCCATTTTAGCTCTAAATCGTCCCATTCTCTCTCCAACATTTCTAACCATTAAATATCAGCCAATAACCTTCTAAAATCACCAAAATCAGTTCACTTTCCTCCTTGGAAAATTAGGCCAAAAATGTGACATTAACTCGGTTAATTTTTCACTTTGTTTTTCTATCACATTTAACTATTTTTCACCATTTTCTCTTCATTTCTCTTAGAATAAAAATCAGTTCATCATCATTGTACACCAATGCACATTCAGCCAAGGGTGGGTATTGTGAAAATTTCATGCTTTCTTGCCCAATTTAATTTCTAAACACATTTAACTAACTAAAACTATCAATTTAACTAAAAATCAAAACCTAAAAATTACAAAATCTCTCCCCTAGAATTTCATCCAACCCTTGATATCACTTTTTGATCTCTCTCCTCAAGCATGCTTAATGGAAATAAAGGCATAGGAAAGGTAGAAATCAAGCTAAAATCGAAAAATCTTACCGTTAGATGCGAAAACGGGCAAAAAATGCGAATTCCCCTTTGAATTTTCTTGTTTCTCTGTGGTTTTTCTTTTTTTCTTCCTTTCCTCTCTATTTTCTCTCTTGTTCTCCCTTATGGCCGGCCATCACTTTAAATGGGGTTTAAATGGCTGACTTTTCCTTCAAAATATTATAATATTATTTTATTCATTTTTTTTGTTTTATTAATTCCTTAAATTCTAGTCATCCATTTGTTTCCAAATTTTCACCATATACTTGTCCCACATATTCATAGCTTAGATAAAATTTTCAGACTTATCCAAAGTCTTGGTGGAGTAATTTTTGAAATTTACACTTTTACCCCCGTAAAAGTCAAAAATTACATTTTTGCCCCAAAAACTAAAAAATTGCCCATAGACATATTTTTCATCCCTTATACTCATACCATTCTCCAATTTGTCAAATGTGATCTAAATTCTCTCAAAATCTCAAATTTTATCCACGGGTGGAAAAATTACGATTTTGCCCTTAAACATCAAAATTTTCAATTTTTCCCCAAATGAACCCTCGAACTCCAAACAATCATTTTTAGTCATTCCTTGACTATAAAATGTTAAATTTCATCCTACGATTCCTATTTGAACTAGTTCGAGGTTAAATCAACTCAAGTGTACCGTTAGGTACGATATCGGGTTTCGTCTATTCTTAGGTGCTTTCCTATCATAATAACATGCTACTCAGTGCATGTATGTCATGACATGTGTTTATAAAGTCGGGTTTTACAGAAGGTTTATAAGCACATTGAATTAAAATGTTTAATACTAAAGCTAAAACTTTTTGAAACTCCATGTATGTGTTGAAAGGGAGAATTTAAACAATAATTCCTTTTTAATTCTCTTCTCACTTGAGCTTAAACATTTTCAAAAAGGGCTTATAAACCAATGGAGTTAAGGGGAGAATTCAAAAGATATTTCAAATGCAAATTATGCTCATGTTTTTATCATATCAAAAAGGGGGAGATTGTTAACTTTAAAATGATTATAGGTCTGATTATGACAAAATGATCAAATTTGCTTGAATATTATTTAAGTGATCCTTGATAAGTTTTTGAAATAATTTAACTCTCATATAGTTGTTCTTATATGGTTACAAGCTTAATGGTTTCAATTATGTGAATTCTTGATGTTATAGAACTCTCACACACACACTTCATGAATATTTATAAGTTTGAATGACTTAGTTGTATGAATGTTAAACTTGCTTGAATGAGTTCTCTTCATGATCTCCTTAACAATTACAATTGAGATGTTTGAACGTGCAAAATAGGTTCACAAGTGGTGGAGTTTATCATGAGGCATTCAAAGATGATTGAACTATACAACACCAAACTTGTTTCAAGTCAAGAAACTTAGTCACCACTCAATATTTGACTACAAGGAAGATATGACCGACTAAACATGCAAAAATGTAAAGAAACTTAAAGACTCAAAATCCCTAACCGATCTTAGTGCAAGGCAAATCGATCTAATGGTATAATGTATGCAAATCTTAAAGAAAAAAAAACTCTAATCAATTCTTGAAGCATGGCTAGTAATTTCTATTGAAAAATGCTTGAAAATATCAAAGTTTGAGAAGCCCTAGTCAATCCCATAAGCCTTACCAGTCAATCTTGAAGCAAATTGCACGAAAATGTCATGTTTTAAGAAGCCCCAGTTGATCCTCAAGGATTCCTATTCGACTACTAAAGGCCAGATCTCAAATTACACACTCTCGGGTAAAATATCGAGTATAAGACACTTGTATTCAGCTATAGAAGTCCTAATTTGAAATTTTGAAGGAACATAGTTGACCCTAGAGGCTCTACACTCTGCTACAAGTAAACGTTAGACACAAAACTTAAAAACAAATGGCTAGTTTCTTCTTTGATTCATTTCTAGCAGCTCCAAGACTTTTTCAACTATAAAAAGGACCTTTTGGGAACATTTTGATTTGTGGAAAAAGGAGAAAAAAGGCTAAAATCTTGAGAATCAAAATCTTAAAAAGAAAAAAGAGAAAATCAAAGTAAAACCAAGCATTCTTAAGCTGAAACTTCTTTTATGCTTTCACTTTAATCCTTATACCCATAGTTTAAGCATTCTTCCTCTTTTGTACTTACCTAGAAAAATCTAACTCTTAGAGACACTCTTGCTATATCTTGTTTCCATCTTTGTAAAGGTTCTAACTTAACCTTGAAAAGTTAGTGTGAGTCGTGTTTCTCCTGGTAAAAAGTAATTGTAAGGGTTGTGCTTCCTCTCATTAAAAAGGCATTTACAGGTTATGGTTAAGTCCAAACAAAGCCATTGTGAGGCTTATTGCTTGATCCCATTAAAATACATTTGTGAGAGTTTATGCTTGATCTCGTAGAAAAGCATATTCTTTTAGTGGATTTGAAACTCTTAACTTGCTAAGGGATAAGACATAGGCATTTAAGAAAGTCAAACCTCTAGAAAAATACTTATGTTATCATCTTTATTTTTACTTTGCTTTGCTTCAATTTGCTGCACTTTATTTCAAGAAAATCAAACTCATAAATTGCTTGTAATCTTATTTGTTTATTTACTATTAAACTTTCTCATACGTCCTTGACTTATTTATTGTTGTTTAAAAGGTTTCTTGAAAATAGTTCTTGATAATGTTTTCATCGATTATTACTTAAAAATGTGTTAACATTTCAAAACTAATCCTTGGTTTATATTTGATTGTGTAGACTTGCTTAAGATTGGCATAAAAGGATTTCATTTACAAGCTTTCAAAATGATTGTCTAATCTAAGATCGACTAGTTAGCCTTTATAGTCGACTATATGTTTGGTTAAATAATTTTAAAAAGGTTTACCAAGGAGCAAACACGGTTATAGTTGATTGGAGCCTCTCCAAAGTATTTGAAAATTTTTAAACTCCAATTCACCTTTCTTCTTAGATATTCTTGCCACTTATTCATTGAGCTAACATTTCTAATATCTCATAGTTAATAACTCTAATATAAATAGATATCTTAGTGCTCCAATATCGATAATTTGTTCCATTGAATAGAGGAGGCCTATTAGTGGATTGACCCTCAACCACACTAGAGTTTTAGGTAGTCATTGGATCTTCCTCTTAGGATGTTAAGCCTTAAATTCAAAAGTTAGGTTCTGATACCATTTATTGGTCCTAATGGAATACTAGAGGGGGTGAATAGCATTTAAAAAAAATTTTGAATGAATAATATGAAGTGGAAAGTTTGAAAACTTGTTGAGATTAAAGAACACCAAGTAAAGAAAAAGTTAAGAGAAATGGACAAAACACTACTTATAGTGGTTCGATCCCCTTAACATACAAATCCACAACCTTGATATTCCAATCAAGGATTTTCAACCTAACTTCACTAAATTAGTGGAATTAACAACTTCCACCAAACTTTTACAAGACAAGCTTCTAACTTAAGCTCCCAACTTTACAAGATTCCCTAAACTTTCTTAAGCTTAGTCAACTTTTTAAAGTGCCTCTAACACTCTAAGTTAACAAGAGATAGAGAAAAAATGAAATACAATTGATCATCTAGTTGATCTAAGATGTACAAGTTTAAGCTCAAACACATTTTCAAATATATAGGAGTGAAATACACTTGAAAAGATAACTTTTTTACTCTTTTAAGCTCAATCTTGATTTTAGATGGTTTTTTCACGCATTTATGACCATTTGAACCCATTTTTATACTTGGAGAGTGAAATTTGGCCATTAGTCACAATTTAGGTAGAATTTGGCCATTATTTTATCTTGTAGCAACTTTTGAATTCAAGTCATCTGGCCATTTTTAATTGATTAAAATGGATTTTAATTGATTAAAATTTTTCGCTCTATCTTCTTGTGCTTCAAATTAATCGATTAAGGCTATCGATTAAAACCATTCAGTTTGTCTCCATTAGTTTAGTTTAATCGATTAAACTTGTCTTTAACTAATTAATAGTTCTTTGTTTCCTCCTTGATCAATTAATCTGATTTTAATTGATTAAAATCATCTTGGGTTTAAATTTCTTCACTTGGCATCCTTCAACGGTCAACTTCAAATTTGAATATTCATTTTTGGCGTTAAAGTACCTTCTATTTGAATTTTAATAAACTAAACCTAATGGTTAATCTGTTAATTCTATTGTAGCATCTTTCAGTACCATTTTAATTGATTAAGCCTTGTATTAATCGATTAAAAACTCTTTGTTTGTCTCAATGTGTATTCCAATGTTGTTTTAATTGATTAAGATTTGTGTTACTCGATTAAAACCTTTTCTGTCAAGACCCGGAACCTCCCTCAGGCCCATGACAATCGTCGCGACGTCCCGATTGACACTCATTATCCGGAATGTCAACCGGAACTCCGCAAGGCTTACATATTAGTTTATTTCCTTTCCTGTGAGCAATCATTGTTAAATATCGAGTTTTTAGAGAATATATACTATTTTAGATCAAAAACAATCAAAATAAAATTTTCGCCACACAGGGGTATTTTGGTCATTTTTTTCTCAAAAATTTCAAAACTGGTTAGAACGTAATATACAAGTACAAAACACATAATTCATATTCAAAATGAGTTTAAAAGTCTAAAATCTTCATTTAAAACGAAATTACGGTTATTTGAATATAATAAGAAAACAAAAGAAATATTAAGGAAAATATTCTATTTTCTTATAAAACAATATTTATAGAGTTATACGTGAATAATTTTTATAGCGTAAAAGCTAAATAAATTTATACATACTGAAATATAGTAAGCCAAAATATTTAATTTAATTTACAATAACAAGAGGGCCCCCGAATAAACAAAAGTAAAGAAGACTGTGAACCTACGGTTTGGAAAATGCAGATCCAATGGTAGTCCTCAATGAGATCAGCTATCTACAGTCTATACTGAACCTGAAATGGGTGGAAAGGAGGGTGGTGAGATTATAAAATCCCAATGAGTAAACAGACATTATTATAAATATCTAAAGGTGAGTAAAATGGAGGCAAGTTTAAACAACAAATTTCAACCCATTTCATAATGTTTCCAATTTATTTCTTAAACCATAAAATATTTGTAATTTACCAAAACAATTGTTAAGGCTTATGTCTTTTATTAAAACAAGGCTCAAGCCAAAACTAATCCTCTGGGATACCTTGGCCGAGGCATCTAACCGAGTCCGCCAAGGGTGTTAAAATATTCACACGTGAAATACATTTTTATTTTTAAAACCAGTCGTTCCTTGGCGTTGGCCGAGTTACACATTCACGTGGGGGTTCGACGTGAAGTGAGCTCTAATACTCCCCCGAGAGTTACCCTCCTCGCCTCTACAACCGGAGTAACTATATAACTGGGTTTACCGTGCCCCTCTAATAGGCAGTCCACGGAAACCCGTCACTGCAGTGACTAACCCACCAATTTTAATAAAATTTCGACAGTATAACGTGGCTTTTTATTTATTTATCCAGCCTGCATAGTAAAAACAACTTACATAAATTTCCCAATGCATTCACAAAATATAGCCACATATACTCATTTCTCATAAGCCATTCCTAGGAAAATATATATTTTTCAAGTCAATTTGAAGCCTCCAATTACTCAATTTCATAATCAATACAATGTATTTTTATTTGTCACATTTATTCCTGAAACATCAAAAATCCCGTTTTAATCTCGTTCTCATTTCATAAAATACATAAAGGGCATTTAAAAATAAACTATAGATAATTTACAATAATAATAAGTTTACTCACCGTTTGTACAAACTAAAAGCTTTCTAAGCGCCCCGATCACTACTCGTCGGGTACAACTTCTTTGCCTTTTCCGGAAGGCTCTCCTCCTTGATACATTACAAAAATTTACACAATTCATCACATTGATGCTAAATCACTATATAGTTAACTTAAATCCTATACTAATGCATGGTATGAAATGCAATAGCCTAAAACGGATTAAACGCGGTATTAACCTATTTTTGGCACTTTGCTCGATAAATTGCTAACGCGCTCCATTTTAACTCTAAATCATCCCATTCTCTCTCCAACATTTCTAACCATTAAATATCAGCCAATAACCTTCTAAAACAACAAAATCAGCTCACTCCCTTCCTTGGAAAATTCGGCCAAAAATGGGACATTAAGTCGGTTAATTTTCTACTTTGTTTTTCTATCACGTTTAATCGTTTTTCATCATTTTCTCTTCATTTTCCTTAGAATAAAATGAATTCATCATCATTGTACAGCATTGAGCATCCAGCCAAGGGTGGGTATTGTGAAAATTTAATGATTTCTTGCCCAATTTAATTTCTAAACACATTTAACTAACTAAAACTATCAATTTAACTAAAAATCAAAACCTAAAAATTTCAATTTCTCTCCCCTAGAATTTCGTCCAGCCCTTGATATCACTTTTTGATCTCTCTCCTCAAGCATGCTAAATGGAAATAAAGGCATAGGAAAGGTAGAAATCAAGCTAAAATCGAAAAATCTTACCGTTAGACGCGTAAACGGTCGAAAACCGCGAATTTCCCTTTGAATTTTCTTGTTTCTCTTTGGTTTTTCTTTTTTTCTTCCTTTCCTCTCTATTTCCTCTCTTGTTCTTCCTTATGGCCAGCCAACACTTAAAATGGGGTTTAAATGGGCTGACTTTTCATTAAAATAATATTATTTCATTAAAAATGCCACGTGTCACTTTCCCATTGGCCCATTTTTAAAATTTCATCCATTTGTTTCCAAATTTTCACCATACACTTGTCTCACATATCCATAGCTTAGATAAAATTCTCAGACTTATCCAAAGTCTCGGTGGAGTAATTTTTGAAATTTACACTTTTGCCCCTGTAAAAGTGAAAAATTACATTTTTACCCAAAAAACTGAAAAATTACCCATAGACATATTTTTCATCCCTTATACTCATACCATTCTCCAATTTGTCAAATTTGATCTAAATTCTCTCAAAATCTCAAATTTTGTCCGTGGGTGGAAAAATTACGATTTTGCCCCTACACTCCAGAAATCACCAGAATTAAACTTTTTCACTTCCTATCATTAAATTATACTCCAAATAGTTAATCTTGGTCAAAAATTTCACTCCAAGATCAAATTATTATCTTAGGTGGCAAAATGACGATTTTGCCCTTGAATATCAAAATTTCCAATTTTACCCCAAATTAACCCTCGAACTCTGAACAATCATTTTTTTAGTCATTTCTTGACTATAAAATATTAAATTTCATCCTACAATTCCTATTTGAACTAGTTCGAGGTTAAATCAACTCAAGTGTACAATTAGGTACAATACCGAGTTTCGTATATTCTTAGATGTTTTTCCTAGCATAATAACATACTACTCAATGCATGTATGTCATGACATGTGTTTATAGGGTCAGGTTTTACATTTTCGCCTGTCTTAAAGTTCCTTCCAATGTTACTTTAATTGATTAAACCGTAAGTTAATCGATTAAAATCTTTCAATGAAGCTTTAAGTCATTCTTTTTAACTTTTTTGATCGATCAAACTGAAATGTTAATTGATTAATCTTCATATAATGTCTTTTATTTTACTTGAACCACTTTCTTTGGACTTAGGACTTATCATGGGGAATTTGAGATGTGATATAAACAATAATATACCAATTTTACCCTTACACACTCAAGTAACATAGTTAGACCTTAAAGAATGAGGAATGTTTTGTTATCATAAAAAACACATAGAGTTAACACATATTTCAAATTAATTTTCCTAGAGTGAGGAGCAATTTAGGATTGCATCAAAGTATTGGGAGAGTTTTCTAAAATTTATTTCAATTTAAAATTAACTTAAATAATCATTAATAATAAAATAAAGGGTTAGGTTTGAATAAGATGAGCGCATAAAAATTAAATAATAATAGGATAAAAATAATAATAAGCAAAAACTAATAATTAATTAATTAATAAATAATAAAATATGTTTTCAAAAAAGGAAAATAATGAATTATATAAAATATAAGATGAAAAGAAAATAAATAAAAATAAATACAAAGTAAATAACTAGTTCTAAGAATAAGTAAATATCTTTCATAAAAGAAATATAAATGATAAAAAAAATTATGGGATAAAAAAGAAGAAGAATAGGAGTAACAAATAATTCAACAACAATAATTATAACAAATGAATATATTTTGGAAATTTTAAAATTATGTTTAAAAAGGAGAAAATAAGAACAAATGAAGAATAATAAAATATATATATCTAAATTATATATGATAAAAAATACAATAAACAATTTTTTTTTTGCATCACCATCATTCTTCTTTATTGTATTACATTCATTTGAGATTTGATATCTGGTGATGAGATTTTCTCAAGAATATTTTAGAGAAAATTTTTTTAAAAATTCTCTAAACGAGGAAATAGTTTTAAATTCCACCAAAGTGTTGGGAGAATTTAGAAAAGTTTCCAATATAAAGATTTTCTTTGACTATTTAATAAAATTATAAAATTGCATCATGCATTCCATGTTTGTATCATGTACCTTGAAAATATTAGTTAATTCAGCTAATAAATGAAGATTCCCAATGATGAAATTTTTTAAGGATATTGTAGAGACAAACTTCTTGAAAATTCTTGAGGTGAGGAAATATTTTTAAATTTCACTAAAACATAGGTAAAATTTAGAATAGTTTCCAATATAAAGGATTTTGTTTATTTAATTAATTAATAATTATTTTAGAGATAATAAAAACAAAAAACTAGTAAACTTATAATAATAAATTAAAAAATAAAAATATAAAGTTTAAAATCAATCCATTTCCATAAAATACTTGATGAATCTTACAATGGAGCCTCTTCAAGAAAATAGTTGTGTTTTATTGAATACTCTCTTGGTGAGGAAAATTTCCTAAGTACCACGAAAGTGTTGGAAAGACTTAGGATAATTTTCCAATAATTTATAATGGGTAAGAAATAGAAAAGAAAAAAATAAATAGTACAGTAATTAAGGGAAATATAAACAAATATGAAATTAAGAATTATTAATTAGGACTAAAATATGGTAATGCATGATTAATTGAATTTAACTATTATTTCTATTCAAATTTTCAAATAATTTTTTATCTATTACCTCTCATTAAAATGTTAATATTTGAGAATCTAAATAAAACTACTTCAAACTTTTGGAGTTAGGGTTGATCTTATAAGTTTGAAGTCACAACCATAATCAGTGTAAATCACTAATAATAATGAGTGTAATGAAAATGAAAATTAAATATCAATCAATCAAAAATCATTAATAATTTTTTTGGGAAAAATTATAATTTTTTATATATAAAATAATTATAAATTAATAAATGACTTTTAATTATTTTTTATATGATTTAATTTTTTTAAAAAAATATTTTTATGATATTACAAATAAAAATTGGAGATATGCTACAAATTTACAAAAATATCATTTTGGATAATTTTATTATGAGTAATAAAATCTAACTTGATTTTAATAATCCATTCAAATTCAACGGAATTTAATTTTAAAAATTAATATCTTAAATCTCAAATAATCAGAACAAAAAAATATGAACAACTCAAATACAAAATAATCCAAAGCTTAATCAATTGAAGTCTTTCTCAGCGTACACAACCCGACTTGTCCCGTTGGCACTCTGGCCCGTAGCCAAAACGTGTTTGGGATTTTGTAAATTAGGGTTTCCAATCATTTTCCCCCGAGGGCATGACTCGTCACTGGTTTAGAACTAGTAATACTCCTAGACGTCCTTGACCGTCACTGTGAGCGATGTCACCCACCAATAAAGAAAGAATAGGAGGGAAAGACATGAGACACGGTGATGCCAAGCAACGAATAGAGTAGTGCCACGTGGGATAAGAGCCAATGGGAAAGAAGTTTAGGTGAGAGACGGGTGACAATGGAAGAGAAGGAGAAAAAATAGAGCCCCCCGTGGTGCTATTTGAATCACCCCATTTGGATGGACAAAACCCTCTCTCTCTCTCTCTTTCCCTAAACCCAAAACTCTTTTTGTTTCTCTCTCATTCTGTCTCCTGGCGGCGGAGTCTGAGGTTGAGGCTGAGGCTGAGGCTGAGAGTGTAATTGATTCCGTTCGTTCCTATCTCCTCCTTCTCTCTCTCCTCGAGAACCCACAACTGAGTTTTGGGATTTTTATTTAGGGTTTAGAGATTCGATCTGGTCTGGTGATGGCGGCCACAGTTGCTCCCCCTGCAGATCGTATCCTTGAATATTTGATTATGTTATTATTGCTTTCATGTAGATCTGTTCATGTTTTTCGTTTGTCGATCCCCCGTTTTATGCGTGTCATGTCTTGTCGTATCCGGTATGTTCATTGAATTTGTTGTTTAGCGATTCACGTTCTGAATTCCAGATGGATGGACTTCTCTGTGCTCTCCTTTATATGGTTTGAATTTTGTTAAAAGAAAAATTCTTTGTTTGGTTTGTTTCTGATAATTTATCTCCATACTTATTATTGATTGAATTTGTTGTAAGGAACTGCTTGCTCTGTTGTTGTTAACTTGTTCTTTGTTCCTCTGTTGAATTGTGAAGGCCGTTTGGGTCTGGTTATTGGTTGTGAATTTGATAGATGGGATTATTCCCAAATCGCAAAAATTTGTATTTCCTTTACTCTTTGCTTTCTTATAGAAACAGCAGAGCTTTTGCAGAAATTGTCTTTAGACTCACAAGCAAAGCCTTTGGATATTCCTGAGCCTACCAAGAAGGTAATCAAATTTCCTACATGTATTGCAATTGATAAATGCTATGCGACTTAGGGTTAAAACTAATGTGATAGGACGAGTTAGTTTGGTACTCGTTTTGAAGATTGCTCAAGTCATGAGAGAAAACTTAAGTAGGAAGGAACACAGATCCATATTTGGCCTTCTTCAAACTGGCGAGAACTTGTGTGGTTGTCTAATTGCCTGATTTATTTTCTGTGCAGCCTTCTGTTTATCAGTATGAGTCTGTTGATTCAGGCAACGCAGGAAATACCCAAATTCCATCTTTTGAGCGATGTGCGACACCCTTGCTACCAGATTTTATGGATCCAACCATGTGCTATCTTCCTAATGGTTATCCATCTGCCTATTATTATGGAGGTATACTGTTCCAGGATTTTTAAACTGAATTGCTTTGGTGCTATAGTATGTATTTTTCTGAATTAATAGGGACTATAGTAGGATTGATCTGATTTTTCTTTCCTGCAGGCTTTGAAGGAACTGGTAATGATTGGGATGAATATTCACGATATGTGAATCCAGATGGAGTTGACATGACTTCAGTGAGTCTTTCTTTTTTGTCGTTGTCATTGTACTGGAAGAAGTTATTCATTGGTATATCTTTCCTGAGTTTTTTGTAACTAAGTTTATGTTGTGTTGTGTC
Organism: Theobroma cacao; assembly: GCF_053813885.1. Taxonomy (NCBI): domain Eukaryota; kingdom Viridiplantae; phylum Streptophyta; class Magnoliopsida; order Malvales; family Malvaceae; genus Theobroma; species Theobroma cacao. The sequence goes on along the minus strand of NC_142647.1, from coordinate 33,338,429 downwards.
AGGGAGTTTATGGGGACAATGGGTCTCTTATGTATCACCATGGTTATGGCTATGCACCATATGGACCATATTCACCAGCAGGTTCTCCAGTTCCAACTGTGGGAAATGATGGTCAGCTCTATGGGCCACAGCACTACCAGTATCCTCCCTACTTCCAGCCACTGACTCCTAGCAATGGCCCATTCACTCCAAACCCGGCTGCCCCATCCCAAGGTGAGCTTTCGACCTCTGCTGCTGCCGATCAAAAGCCATTGCCTGTTGAAACAGCTAATACAAATTCCAATGGAGTTGCTGGTGGGGCCAGTTTGAAGGGAAATAATGGTTCAGCTGCAATAAAACCATCATACCCAAGCTCATTTAATTCTAATAATTCTTATGGAAGGGGAGCCATGCCAGGAGGTATTCCTGCCTCTGGATATCAGGATCCAAGATTTGGTTTTGATGGGTTTCGGTCTCCTATCCCATGGCTTGATGGCTCTATGTTTTCAGATGGGCAACATAGGCCTGTGACTAGCACTGGAATAAACTCTTCATTTTCAAAAGCGAATAATATCCCATCTTTGAGGAATCAAAATTACCGTTCAAATTCTCATTACGTGGTATGCCTGATTTGGCTTTTCTTATCAATTGTCTTGTTTTGCATTGACATCATTGATCTTCTTCTGAGTTTTTGTTTCTAATGATTATACCCTTTGATTTTGTAGGGACTGCACCATCCTGGGCCAATGTCTGGCATGGGTACAGCTCATGGGTTTATTAATAGGATGTACCCAAACAAACTATATGGCCAGTATGGAAACACATTCAGATCTGGATTAGGCTTTGGATCTAATGGTTATGATCTGCGAGCAAATGGAAGGGGCTGGTTGGCTGCTGACAACAAGTATAAACCAAGGGGACGAGGCAATGGTTACTTTGGTTCTGGGAATGATAACATGGATGGTCTGAATGAACTGAACAGGGGACCAAGGGCTAAGGGACCTAAGAACCAAAAGGGGGCCACACCCATCGCAACAGCTGTCAAGGGGCAAAATGTTCCCTCAGATGGAACTAATAGGGAAGAGAAGGAAAAGGCATGTGTTGTTCCAGACCGCGAACGGTATAACAGAGAAGAATTCCCGGTGGATTATACTGATGCCAAGTTGTTTGTTATTAAGTCGTACAGTGAGGATGATGTCCATAAAAGCATTAAGTATAATGTTTGGGCCAGCACACCAAATGGTAACAAAAAGCTTGATGCAGCTTACCAGGAGGCTCAGCAGAAATCTGGTGGCTGTCCTGTATATCTTTTCTTCTCGGTGCGTGCCTTTGTGCAAGTGGTTTATTTGGGCTACTTTTACCTAGTTTTGCTTGTGCTTAATGCTCTTCCTTGAATTTTTGAACTTTTCATAGGTCAATACAAGTGGGCAATTTGTTGGCCTTGCTGAGATGGTAGGGCCTGTTGATTTCCAGAAGAATGTGGAGTACTGGCAACAAGACAAGTGGACTGGCTGTTTCCCAGTAAAGTGGCACATTATAAAGGATGTACCTAACAATTCCTTGAAGCACATCACTCTAGAGAACAATGAGAATAAACCTGTCACAAATAGCAGGGATACGCAAGAGGTATTCTTTGTTCCTAAAGCCATTTCCACTCTTCTTTTCTAGGTTTTTTTCTTTTTTCTTTTTTATTCTAATAGCGATCTCCTTTTGATTTGTGCAGATCAAGCTTGAGCAAGGACTTAAGTTGATCAAAATCTTCAAGGAGCATTCCAGCAAAACTTGCATTTTGGATGATTTTGAATTTTATGAGGTTCGCCAGAAGGCAATTCAGGAGAAAAAGGCTAAACAGCAGCAACAGCAGTTGCAAAAGCAGGTAAGACATACTTGGCTTTAACTCTGACATTACGATTGAATTTTGCTTTTGTTTAAGCTCTAATTCAGAGAAAATGCTGTGCTTGTTGTCAACCCATGTAGTTGATCTGTTTTGCATGCTTTTGGTATCTCAAATGCAGGTATGGGAAGGAAAGCCCGTGGATGACAAGAAAGATGTAGCAAACGGTTCACAGAAATCTATGGATGCTGGATCAGATTTGATAAAGGAATCTAGTGTAATTGCTCATTCGAATGGGGATCTAAAGCCTTCGGAGAATGGTTCAGTGACAAAATCTAGAGATGCCCCAAAGGGTGCGAAGCCAGTTGTAGTGTCAGAGAAGAGGGTTTTATCAAATGGGATTGCAAACGGATGCTAGCTTCCTGCCAAATCCCCCTTGGACGGTTTGTGATCTTGTAGAATATGAAGAGGAGTTTTCTTTGAAATTTTGCTGCTTTAGAATAGATTACAGAATCATGGGCCGTCGAAGTGGATCATCTGTCTTGGCTGATATGAAATGAATAATTTATGGGCGGGGCAGTGTAGGTTTCTGTGGGAATCCAAAAGGCAGGAGTATGATGGATCACTTTCTATAGATGGCTAGCTACGGACAGGTTTCTCCCCAGGAGGAGGTTGGGTTTAGGGTTTTTATATCAGGGGTGGTCTTTATTTATTTTTTTTCAACCTTTTTTTTTTTTTTTTTTTTTTGTTTTCTTTTTGCCGCTTTATTATGTTTTACATGCTTGTCGATTTCCTACCTCAAAAATCTAGAACGACTTTGGTTTTTGTACTAGCTCTACCTTTTTTCGTTTTTATTTTTGTTCCTTGGTTGTCATTTTACATAATAGCAGTATCAGTAAGATAATATATTATTATTATGCGTGGAAAGTGGAAAATTGAAAATTGCAATGTTATGTGAAAGAATGCTTCTTTCAGGGCCTTTGAAAAAGCTTGTCTGTGATCTCCAAAATCTTACTGGAAGCGTGGATTATGGCTACTTTTCTTGGATATTAGCTGTAGACAACTGGGTTAAAGGAAATAAAATATTTTCCGCATAAATAAATCTAACTGTATCTAAGAGGAAAATTTTCTAATATTAATGGCATCTTCATCTTATTTTATATGTCTGTGTGCCCAACTTTGAGAATTTGCTTTTCTTTCCAAATTTTGTGAATTGTGAGGGAGAATAAGGTGACGAAGGGGAGGATGGAGGGTCGATCGGCTCCTTGCACTAGATTGGCTTTTTTTAAACTCGATTTGAACATCTTGAGTTATAAAAATATTATTAATTTTAAAATTATTATAATTTTGATTATAACAAAATCAAATTTGCTTGAATATTATTTGTATGATCCTTGATAAGTTCTTGAAATGATTTAATTATCATATATTTGTTCTTATATAGTTACAAGTTTGATTTTTGAAGTTATTGAACTATATCTATAAGTTTGTATGAATACTTATGATTTTCATTCATTAAAATTTAATTTAAAGATTAAAGGAATAGAGTCTGATAAGTCTTTATATTTAATTTATGTGTGATACTTAGTTATAGCTTTGTTGAATATTATGTGCTAATTATTATAGATATTCAATATATCTTGCGTAGCTACTATGGATATTATGTATCTTATTTAGCTACTATAAATGTTATAAATATTTTATTGTAAATATTTAAAAAAAAAAACTAGATGCATTAACTAAAGGGGAGCAATTCTCATTATACACAAAAATGTAAAGCATTCATACTTAACATAGATATTGCACTCTTCATCTAGGAGTGTTTGTCATCATCAAAAATAAGAGAGAATGTTGATTCCATGTGTTTTTTATGATAACAAAATAATCCCATTCATTAGTGTTTAATTTTACTATTTAGGTATGTAGGATGTAGTTTAATTCTTTTAATAAATTTGTTAATTAAGGGCAAGTCAATAAGCTTGCTAAATTTAAAGAAGAGTTAATCAAGTAAAGAAAGAAAGAAAAAAGTGATTAGTAAAGACAAAACATTACTAACTAATTAACAAGGTGCCGTAATCAGTGAAGGCACAACTGGATGCTGGGTAAAAGCAAGACAGAAAAGCTGTAATCGGTTAGTACCACTGTTAACTGATTAAAGAGGTGTTGGAGACTAAAAATAGAGTCATGTTAATCGGTTAAGAAATTTGGTTAATCGGTTAGAGCACAAGGCCTTATTACCTTCAAGCGACAAAATCATATTTGAAAGAAAGTTGACCGTTGAAGGGAGTCAAAATGGAGAAATTCAAAATTCAAAGATTTTCCAATTGGTTAAAGCTGATTTTAATCAGTTAAGGTTGAGGAAGTGAAGCCTCAATCATTTAAAGGAAGAGCTAACCAATTAAAAGATGAATATTGCATTGAGAGGATCAAAAACAAAAAGTTTGCAATCAATTAGCGTTTCCTTTAACCGGTTAACATAGTGAACATAGTTGCCAGACAGTGCAAGGTAGAGAAGGTGTAATCGGTTAGAGTTTCTTTTAATCGATTAACACAGTGAACAAAGCTGCTAAATAGTGCAAGCTAAAAAAGACTTATTAATCAATTACAGCCTGCTTGTAATTAGTGAACGGAACTTTGTCTACACATTTAAATTTAATCGCAAAAAGACAAAATAATTGCTAGTAATGGCTATAAACTATCTCTAATGGCCAAAATCAATCTCCCAGTATTTAAATCCTCTCCAACAATAAAAAATCACATAGAAAAGCCATCCAAATTGGTTTTGAGGTTAGAAGACCAAAAACTTTCTCTTTACACTTGTATTTTACTCTCATCCTTTAAAAAGATGTTTAAGCTTAACTTTATATATCTTAGATCAGCTAAGGAATCAATCGTTCTTCATCTTTTCTTTATTTCTTATTTACTTAGAGTGTGAGAGACACTCTAAGGGGTAGACTAAGCTTAGGAAAGCTTAGGGAATCTTATAAGGGTTTTAAGCTTGGGTTAGAAGCTCACCTTGTAAAAGCTTGATAAAAGTTGTCAATTTCATTAGTTTAGTGTAGTTGGATTGAAAATCCTTGATTGGGAGATCAAGATAGTGGACGTAGGTCAAGAAGACCAAACCACTATAAATACTTATATTTTGTCCACTTTTCTTTACCCTTTTTTTACTTAGTGATTTTCTACCTTTTACAAGTTTTAAACTCTTTCTTTTTTAAAAAAAAATCCTTCAAAAGTCTTTCAACCTTAAAAGTTTGCATCAAATTTCTTTAAAAGTACTATTCACCCCCCTCTAACACTCCATTGGGAAAAACAAATATGTCTCATTAAAATCTCACTAAGAAAAAACCTCATTTAAATGTCAATATAAATGTGGGATTCATGGCTCTATTATAAGACCATGACATCTTCCATTGGCTCCTCTTTAAGAGCTTCTCTTTGATGTGGAATTTATGGTTCCCCACTAAGACTATGTATTCTCTCTTATGCGGGATTCAAGGTTCCTCATTGGGACCATGACATTAACTGTCACGATCCACACCACTCCTTGTAAGGTATTATTAGCTTTGGCTTAATAGCCTTACGATTTTGTCTCACAAAAAACACTTCACAAGTTGAAGATGGTGTGAATCTTTAAATACCCAATATCACTCTAGTACGCAGTTGATGTGGGATTCATAACTCCCTTGTAGGATCATGACATCCTCCTTTAACTCCCCTCTAGAAGTTTCTTTCAATATTGGATTTATGGCTCTAGGAATTTCTCTTTGGTATTGGATTTATGACTCTAACCATTGAGAGCATATCTTTTCGATGTGGGATTCACATGATTTCACATTAAGATCGTGACATCCTTCCCCACTATAACAAAAGCCCACTGTCTTTAGTAGCACATCGCTAGTACCCCAAGAGTCTGTGTTGATATCAACTGTCACAATCCACACCAACCCCCATAAGATATTGTCCACTTTGGTCCATTGGCCTTACTGTTTTGTCCCACAAAAGGTACATTATAGGTTGAAGGTAGTGTGAACCCTACCAACTGTCACAGTCCACACCAATCCTTACGTGGTATTGTCCACTTTGGTCCCCTGGCCTAACTGTTTTGTCTCAAAAAAGGTACCTTACTGGTTGAAAACAGTGTGAACCCTTAAATGCCCAATATCACTCTAACACACAATTCATGTGGGATTCATGGCTGTCTTCTAGGACCATGACATCTTCCCTTGGCTCCCTTTTAGGAGCTTCTTTTCTATGTAGGATTTATGGCTTTACCTGCTGTTTACTGGAAAAAAAGCTCATGGAAAAAAATCTTACTAAAAAAAAATGTACATAATTCCTTTCAATAATAGGTTTTTGAAATACTATCTCATTAAAAACCTTATCAAGAAAAAAGCCAATAGGAAAAACCTTAATGAAGGAAAAGAGTATAGTTCGTATTTTACTCTCCAGATGATTGTATTATTTAAGATCTTTAAAATAACAAATTTTAATCTTTTATACTAACTTTTCAAATGTTGTAGTAGTAAGGGCTTTGGTGAATAGTTTTGATAGATTGTCACTTGAACGAATTTATTGAACACTAATATCACCTTTTCTTGGATATCATTAATGAAGAAAAATTTTAGCGAAATATGTTTTGTTTTATCACTTTTACTATATCCTTTCTTTAACTAAGCTATGCAATCGGTATTATCCTTATATAATGTTGTTGGAATTTTCTTCTTGGTTGACAAGTCACGTATTTCTTAAATATGTTGAGTTACAAATCTTAACCAAAGACATTCATGACTTGTCTCATGAATTGCTAAAATTTCTGCATGGTTAGAAGAAGTAGCAACTATAGTTTGTTTTACAAAACACTATGAAATAGTCGTGCATCCATATGTGAATAAGTAACTTGACTGGGATCAAACTTTGTGTGGATCAGATAAACATTTTGCATCTGCAAAATCAATTAAATTTGATTTTGATACATTTAATTAATATACGCTCATGTCCATTGTTTCTCAAAGATATTGAAGTGTATGTTTAATTCCATTTTAATGTCTTCGAGTTAGACAAAAATTATATCTTACTAACAAATTTACAACAAATGATATATCAGGTCGTGTATTGTTAGAAAGATACGTTAGTACTCTAATTGCACTAAAATATGGTACTTCAAGACCAAGAAGTTCTTCATCATATTCAGAAGGTCGAAAAAATGGTCCTTTTTCACATCTAGTAACCTTACAATCATTGGTGAACTCAATAGATGTGTTTTGTCCATATAGAATCGTTTTAGCACTTTTGTTATATAATTTGATTGATGGATAAAAATTCCATTTGTCAAGTTGTTGTTAAATTTTCTACCCACCCAAGAATACGTATCACAAAGATAATATAGAGATGAGTAGAGTGTCAATCTCACAAAGAATTGAATTAATTCCTCACAAAGAATTGAATTAATTCTTACTGTTAACTACTAAAATTAACACACTTTAATTTTATCTAAACAATTAAAATTTAAATTTAAAACTAATAAACTAAAAACTAAAACTAATCTAAAATATATCAACAGAATTATTAACTTCTAGTGATTACTAGACCTAAGATTATGATATCCCTCAATACTTCATCTGAATATTGTCTCTCTCTCTCTTAACTCAATTTAATGGATTAAGTTGCTAACCTAGAGTCCTAAATTATTTACAAGTCTCTATCGAGTTTGTCGTAAAAATACCTTTCCCAATTAATTTACTATATGTTTATGCAAATTAAATTGAAGAAAGGTTCATTAAGTTCGTACTCTAATTTTAGCTACGTATGGCTTATAGGTGTATGTCTACCCTATATGCAAATCAAATCACCTAATCAACTAAGTGCATTTGATCATACGTTGTTCTATTCTAGGTTTGCCTACATCTCCTTCATCAAGGTTTAATTTAGGTTTCCAATTCAATCTAATTAGTGGCCAATCAATCAAAAGCATTAAGAACAGAATAAAATAAACAACTTAAATCCATCAAACATAAGTAAAAGAGAGATAAATAATTCAGACTACATATTGAGTTCAATCATAATCTTAGATAAAAAGTTTAGTTCTCCATAAAGTCACACATCATCATTGAATAAAGTTTAACATTTAAAAATTAAAACCAAGAGAATAAGAGAATGACAAAAAGATAGAAAAAACCAAAGATTGTATTCTTGATCTCTAAATCTCCTTGGATCCTTCAAATTCTTCTTAGATTCAATGATTTTGAGGCTTGACTTTCAACTGTCAATCTGGTGTTTTGTTTTTTCTAAAAAAAAGTCTTTCGAAAGGTTATTTTTATAGGGCTTTGAAGTTAGGCCAAGTTGGGTGAAGAAAAAAGTCAATTCCAATCAGGATTTCCTCACCAGACTACATGGGCAGTAGTAGCCTTGTTCAATTAATTAACAGAAATCGTAATTGCTCTAGGACTGCTACAGTATGTCAACTTTAACAAGAGTTTTGACCACTTTCTAGGTTGAATTGGGTGAAGTGGTAAACATAAAAGGTGTAGCATTTTCTCTAATCTTTCCAATGGTTTAAGAATCCCTTCATTTGTAGCTTTGTAGAGAGAGTTATGGCTGAAATACCAAAATATGTTTAGTGGAAGTTTACACCTTGAAATTGCTCTTCTTTTTCCGCTAAAATTTTTCTTTCATCAAACGCCTACAAAACCAAAAATAAATTAATAACAACCCATCTTAACCACATTAACACCAAATTAAGTATAAAATTAACTAAGATTAGATTGACTCACCTAAATTAAGTAGTTTAAAATAATTAAATATAATCTACTAATTTCTATACATTACTACAAGAACTAAGCAAAATTACCATCAAAATTAAGTCCAAATAACTCTATATCATAGAATTATCACAAGTGCTCAATTTAAAGACACAAACAAAACTTTTTTTTTTCTAAGGTCTTTTGTCTCAATTTCTTTCTTTATGTAATTCATGGCTTCTGATAATTCTTCAAGGGTACCAATAATATTCAAGTCATTAACATAAACAACAATTATGACAAATTCATATATGAATACATGGACATATAAGATCAATTTTATAGCCTTCTTTTAACAAATATTCACTAAGACATTTATACTACATGCGTTCGGATTATTTTAATCCATATACATATTTATTTAATTTGGTCGAATAAATTTTTAAGGAATTATATGCTTGCTTCAGGTAACTTAAAGCTTTCAGGGATTTTCATATAATTATCAATATTAAGTAAGCCATATAAATAGGTTGTAGCTACATTCATTAGATGAATTTCAATCTTCTCACGTATTGCTAGACTAAATAAATAAAAAAATATAATTGCATCCACTACAAGAAAATATGTTTCGTCATAATCAATACCAGGTTTTTGGGTAAAATCATATGCGACAAGTCGTGTTTTATATCTCACAATCTTATATTTCTCATTTCGTTTTTACACAAATACCCATTTAGATCCCATTGGTTTTAAATTATTTGTTGTGTGGACTATAGGTCCAAAAACTTCACATTTTGCAAGTAAATTTAATTTCACCTTGATTGCATCATTCCATAGTAGCCAAACATTCTTATGTATACATTCTTTAATAGATGTAGGTTCAATATTCTCATTTTTTTCATAATATTGAGCATTACATTATATGCAAAAATATCATCGACGTTTATTTCATTTCAATTCCATCTTTTCCCTGTTATGACATAATTTATTGAGATCTCTTCATTTTTAATGATTTTAAATACTTGAATTTTTTTTAAAATTTCATCAATTATGTCAAGGGTCTTTTCTAAAGTTTTTGTTTTCTCTTTCTGACCATTTTGTATATTTTTTCCTTTTCTTTTTGAGGATTTTATCTTTGAAATCAATTGGTTTCCCACGCTTTTGGCGTGCCTTGTCTTGCAGGGACATTAATTCTAATAGAAACATTTACAGATAATATATGAGATTTAATTACTCTCTTTAAATTAGTAAATACTTCGAGCAACTGATTTGTTATATTTTGTAAATGAATTATCTTTTATACTTTAAGTTTACATTGATTTGTGCAAGTATCAAAACTAGATAATAATAATGCATTCCAAGAAATTTCTTTTTCTAGCTACTTATTTTCTCTCCTTAATGTTGGAAAAATTATTTCATTAAAATGATAATCAAAAAACCATATCGTGAATAAATCTCTTGCTAATGGTTCTAGATATTTAATTATAGATGGAGATTCGTATTCAACATATATTCTTAACCTCCTTTAAAGATCCATTTTTGTGCATTGTGATAGAGCAATTGGGACATATATCGTACATCCAAAAATTCTTAAATAGAAAATATTTGGTTCCTTACCAAAAACTAATTCTATATGAGAGAATTTATGATATCTTGTTACCCTTATGCGTACGAGTGTTGTTGCATGCAAAATAGCATGCCCTTAAGCAGAAATTAGACATTTAGATTTCATAAGCAATGACTTACAATCAATTGGAAGTATTTAATAAACGATTATGTTATAAACATAAGTAACAGGCTGTTCAACAGTTATTCTAATTAATATGCAATATTCATTAAAAGCTTGAGACATAAATTCATCAGTATTGTCAAGATAAATTGTTTTGATTGCATAATCAGAAAAATGTACTCACAAACGAATGATTTGGGTGAGTAATCTTGCAAATGCCAAATTGCAAGTTGATAATATAAGTACACATGTGATTATCTAGTTGATGCATTGATTACAACTATAAAATATCTAAATGGTTAACATGGTGGATACATGGGTCCACATATATTGTCTTGAATACATTCTAAAAATGTAGGGGATTCAGTCCCAACTTTAACTAGTGATGGCTTTATAATTAATTTACCTTTAGAGCAAGTTCATAAGGACTTAATTGAATAAAAATATAATTATTGTATTTAGGGTTGCAACTTAATTTAACTATATAAATATGTTATATTAGCCTACTAAAACTCTAAGCCTTCAACCACTTTTTAGCCATTTCATAAAAATAAGAAAAGAAAATTAGTTTTTTTTTGTCTAATAGAAATAAGATTCGGGAAAACTTTTGGTCTTTTTGTTCGGGAAACAAAACTTGCTAACACAAGTAAAATCCTACCTTTGAGAAGGTCTTATTTAGTTACTGTGTGGATTACTGTTAAGGGTCAAACATTGGGGTGGCTGAAGATTTGATAAATCTTAAAAGTGAAGAAGCAAAGGATTCGGTTATAGGATTTTAGACCATCTTATTCTATTTTCGAGTTTCTTGCTTCATCACAAGCCTTTTTGATTTAATTGGTTTTTTATTACGATATTTGAAGCAAGGTATGTTATACTTAAACTTAGAAATGTTTATAATTAATTTGAAAATTATATAAAAAAAATACAAACATTGATCTTGTGGGATTCGACTATTTCTTTGATTAAATGTTTATTTTATTTTTTCACTACGTTATACTTTTTAATTTCATATTTAAGCATGAGGTTGAATCCCAGTAAGAGAATCGTGCTAATAATGTATTATGAAATATAAACTTAAAAACAACTATAAGAAAAAAATATTAATAAAGTAAGAAGATCTTAATCGAGAGTGTATTTACAAATGCACTAAAGAGCCTATTTATAGGTTAATAATCCCTTAAATGCTAATCTTAATCCAATCTAAATTTACATAAATAAATCTAAGAATTCAAATCAAATTATATTTCTTATGTCTGACCTATTGCACTGTTTGACTTGATATGAGCTTTTTGGGTTATAACATAGTGGACATTTACACATATATTCATAACATGTTGGACCTTTTTCTCATTTTTTAAATTTTCTATATTCTTTGTTTTTTCTTTTACTTTTTTTTCTTATAAGAAGAACTTAAAAACTGTTATCAACTATAAAAATTTAGTCCATTTATAAAAACATTTAGTCAATTATTTGTTTTTAATATAGGGGTAAAATATATATTAGGTTGTTTAGTGAAAGAAAAAAAATAAAAGAGAAAATATATAAAAAGATAAATGAAAACAAATTAAATTTTTTTGGTTATTCTTTTTAACTTTTTCTTCTTGATTTTCCCTTTGTTATACACAATTACATCAAAATAATAGTTTAAAATAATTTTTTTTGAAAAGTACGTAATTTTTGTTGTTAAATGCTAAGATTTTGATGAACCTTGGTCTTTATCGGTACAGTAAAAAAATAAAAATAGAATAATTAAAGATATTACTGCATTGCACATGTATACAATAATATATGTTGTAATAGTTGTATTTATCATATTTTTCATTCTATAACTTTTTGTAGGTAAGGACTAAGCAAGTCCATGTACTAAAAATTACATATACAAAATGTTATAGCATGGTCGTAGAAAATGTAAAGCAATATTATGATAATTTGTAATTTTATAGATTGATTGTTAGCTTAATTACAAAAAGCGATGTTTGTAAACAAAAGTCAGTATAAGGCTTTGGCAAAGCTCTACAAAAAGATGCACTGTTTTACGTTTTTTTGAAGTAGTGTGTTAATGTTCTGCCATTTCTCTAAGCAAATGAAAAAAATATAGTGACAATGTGCAAACAAACATGAAACTTTGTGACTAAACAATTATTTAAAATTAATAGTAACTGATATTGGGCTTGGAACCATAAAACTTCATATCAAGGATATTTGGCATTTTGCTTGAAATCACAATACTACAAAGCCAAGATAATAAGATATCAAGCATTATAATTGAAACTGTAAGACCTCAAATTAAGCATATCAAGTATTATGCTTGGAAACATAGCATTGTAAATTAAGGATATAATTAAGCAGTATTAAGGATATCATTTATTATGCTTGAAACCGTAGTAACCTAGATCAAAGATATCAAGCATTAAGCTTGGAAGTGTAGCACTAAAAATCAAGAATATCAAGCATAATGATTTGAACTGTATCATAATAGATCAAGGATATTAAACATTATGCTTGATACTATAGCATCTTATATTAAGGATATCATCTATTTTGTTTGGAATTGTAGCACCCCAAATCATAGATATCAAGCAATATGCTTGGAAACATAGCACTACAGATCAAGGATATTATTAAATAGTGGATATCATGACATATCAAGGATATCATCTATTATGTTTGGAACCATAGGACTTCAGATCAAGGATATTGGGCATTATTGTTGTAATCATGGCACTACAAATCAAGGATAATTAAGCAGTGGATATCAAGTAGATATCATAAGAAATCAAGGATATCAAGCATTATAATTAGAACTGCAGCACCTTAGATGGAGAATATCAAGCACTATGCTTGAAAACATAGCACTACAAATCAAGGATATAAGTAAACAGTATCAAAGATATCATCTATTATGCTTAGAACTGTAATACTAGATCAAGAATATCAAGCATTAGGCTTGGAAGCATAACACTACAGATCAAGGATATCAAGTATAATGATTTAAATTGTATCACTATAAATTAAGGATATCAAGCATTATACATGATATCATATCACCCTATATCAAGGATATCATCTGTTATGCTTGAAATTTTAGTATTATAGATCAAGAATATTTACTGTGTCACGACCCGAAACTCCCCATCGAGCCCGTGACAACCGCCACGAGGCCTCGACAGACATTCTTCAACCCGAATGCCTATCGAAACCCCGTAAGGCTTAGCATCAACTTTCGCATCTCCCCGGTGAGCAACAATTATAAAATCTCGCATTTAAAAAAATCATAAGTCATTTTCAAATAAGAACAATAAAATATTATTTTCTGGCTCATAGGGGCATTTTCGTAATTTTTCATCAAAAATCTCAAAACTTGCTAAAAATGTAATAGGTAAGCAGAAATTATATATTTAATGATTTAAAAACAAAATAAGTATCTAAAACGTTCATTTGAAAGCAAATTGTTAACAACTAATACTATTCAAAAATAATTAATAAAATATTTTATTTTCTCATAAAATAAATTTTTATAGAAATATTCGTAAATAATTTTTCGCACATGAAAGTAAAGTAAAAATTGTATGAATAGAAATACAGATAACCAAAATATAAGTTTTGATCTGCAATGACACGTGGGCTCCAATTGACCAAGAGGATGTAAGATTATGAACTCTTACTTTCTATAATGCAGTTCCGAACTTAGTTCTCGTCCTACTCGACTATCTACAAACTGTCCTGAGCCTGAAAAATGTATAGGAAGAAGGGGTGAGATTTTACAATCCCAGTGAGTAAACAAATACCATCTAAAGTATCTAAAACCGAGTAAATGGAGACAATTAAAATAAGTCATCATACTGTAATTTCATTACCTTTCAGTTCATTTCAACCAAATAAAATCAATCCATATAAATCGAGTAATCAACTTGGCTTATGAATTTCTTAAAACTTTGGCTCGTGCCAAAACTCATACTCGGTGATACCTTGCGCAGGGCATCTAACCGAGTCCGCCAAGGCTATTAAAATTTTGTATACACTTAAAATATATTTTAGTTTGAGAAAAATACAGCCGTTCCTTAGCGTTGGCTGAGTTCCCCTTCACGTGGTGGTTTAGCGTGAAGTGAACCCTAAGCTTTACCCCAGGAGATACCCTACGCGCCTCTCCGTTCGAGGTAAAATAATAATGGAGTTTACCGTGCCCCTCTAATAGGCTGGTCCACGGAACCCCCTCTGCAGTAAATAATTAATATATAATCCACCAATCAATAAAATTCATTCTAGCATGACATGGCAATTTATCGCAACCTAGCCTCTCAAGGCTGAATACACAGTATAAATAATTTTAACACCAAAATCAATTTAGCCATTCATGCTCATTTATTGTCATAAGCCATTCAATTCAAAACCATAAATTTGCAACACAAACTAGCAGTCTCCAATTACTCAATTTTCAAAACCAATATTCGATTTTCTAGAAAATTTATAAAATCATTTTATAAAATTCCAATTTCTCTTAAAACATAGCAATTTACCATTTAAACCCATTTTCCATAAAATCACACAGTTGTATAAAACTACTCTAGATAATTAAGACGATAATAAGTTTACTCACAATGTCTAGAATGCAGACTTTCGAAGCACTCTGTCTACTGGTCATCGGATGCAATTTCCTTGCCTTTATTGGAAGACTCACCACCTTGACACAGTACAAAATCGAGAATTTCACTAAGTTGGTACTAAATCAAAATTAAACTAATTTGGACTACCAATGCATGATATGGAATGAAAAAATGCACTGGTAACTATCTAAATCCGGTATTAGCCTAATTCGTCTTATCACCCGATTAAATTCTTAACGGGTTCGTTTAAACTCCAATTTAATTCTTTTCAGTTTCTATACCTCAATTGCACCCAAATTAACTTAATGTCCCTCAGTGTGATGCAAATTATCAGTCCCAACAGTAAATTACGAAAATACCCCTAGTGGGTAAAAATTCGTATTTTTGCTCCGAAAATTCCCATTATTTTTCTAGGCTCATAATTCATTATTCCTTAACCAATTCTCCTAGAATAAAATCAAACTCATCCTCACTCACTACATGGTAAATTCAGCCATTAATGGTTGGGGGAGAAAATAAATTCTTTTCTTGTTGTTTTGTTTCTAAATATGCTAAACTAACTAAAAACACTAACATAAATTAAAATCAAATAAATCCAACAACTTTCTCTCTCCTAACCCATTTTTTCAGAATTGAATTCATCATGAAAACATGTAATTTAATCATGGAAAATAAAGAGAAATGCTTGGGAATAAGAAAACTCAAGCTTAATAGAAAAAATCTCACCTTTTTCACTTAATTTCCTTGAAAATTCACACTTTTTCTTTGATTTTCTCTCTCTAGGGTTTTGTTTTCTCCTTTCTCTCTCTTGTTTCTTGCTTGGCCGAATTTTGAAGAAGAAGAATGGGTGGGCTGATTTTTTTTATGCCTTTTTATTGTTTAATGAAATAATATTATTTTATTCATATTTTAAATATTTTATTAATTCATTTTTTTTTTCTAGCCATCCACTTGTCCTATTTTTTTCACCATGCATTCCCTTTGACTTATCCAAGTCTTAAGTGAAATTTCCAGATTTTTCCAAAGTTTTGGTGGAGTAAATTTTTCAAAATTACACTTTTGCCCCCGAACTTTTCAAAAATTACATTTTTACCCCAAAAATTGAAAATTTTCCATAATGCATAATTTTCACTCCTCATACTCATTTCACACTCCAAATAATTAAATTTGATCTAAATCCTTTCAAAAAATTAAATTTTCGATTCCGAATGGTAAAATTACCATTTTACCCTTTTACTCCAAATTATACCGAAATTAAAATTTTTCACTTCTAAACCTCAAATCTTACTCCAATAAGTCAAATGGGGTCAAAAATCTTTTCTAAAAATTTCCATTTTGTCCCCAGGTGGCAAATGACCATTTTGCCCCTAGATAGCGAAAATTCCAATTTGACTCCAAATTGATCCTCGAACTCCGAATCACCATATTAACCCATTCTGGGACTTTAAAATTCTTAATTTCATTGTAAATTCTCTATTTGATCTAGTTCGAGGCTTAAATCAACTTTATTGTACCTCTAGGTACAATACCGACTTTTGTAAATTTTTCAAGACTCTCTTAGCATGTAAACATGCTATCCACCACATGTATGTCATCACAAATATTTCTGTAGAGTCGGGCTTGTCATCTTCTCCCCCACTTGGATCAACCATATGATCCTCCTTCTTGATTGACTTCGACATCCGGCTAAATTTTAATATTTTAATATTATTTTATTAATAAAATATTATTTTATTCTAAAAATTTTATCTTGTCTCCTTGGTACCAAAAATACCTTATTATGCCTCACTTGACTTCCAAATCGCCTTTTATCTCACAAATTCTCCTCCGATAAAATTATTATTATTTTATTATTATTTTTTCACTTGCGAAACATTTTATCCTAAACTACTCCTTTCGTCTTTTATCACTTCTAAACATTTTAATTGACCTCAATTTGCATTCGATCAACTTTATTTATCACCATATCAAAGTATGGGGTATTTCATACTGGATATCAAATAGATATCATGACATAATAAGGATATCATCTATTACGCATATGGAGCATTATGCTTGGAATCATAGCACTACAAATTAAGGATAATTAAGTAGTAGATATCAAGTAGATATCATAACAAATCACGGATATCAAGCATTAGAGTTACAGATCAATGATATTTAGTAGAAAAATCTTGTAAATAATGGTAATAATAGTAAGAAAGAATAATTTTAAATTAAAAAATTATAAATAATAATAGTAGTAATAAATCTAAGATAATTGTTTTAAAATATTGAATTTTTTTAAAAAAAAATTTCTTGGTGTTTCAATTTTATTAACAAATTTTCATATTATATTTGAATTTTTATTATTTTATTATTTATTATTTTGAGATGATTATAATGTTTATTATTTTTTTGTTTTATTTTTTAATTGTTTCTTCATTTTTTGGGCTTTGGGTTTTCCTTTTATATATGTTATAGATATAATGACTGTTAATTTCACTCTTAGCCTTGCCAAAAATTAGATGTGTAACCCTTATGAAGCATGAGGTAGGCTAACAGTTTTCACTTGCAGGAAGAGTGATAATTCAAGAATATACTCTCATCCAAATCGACAAAACTGAGGGACAAAACATATGAAAGACTTGGAGAAGATGGTACTGCATCGAGTGGTAAAAAATAAACAGAGCACCCATTGTAGCCACTCACGTATCGGGCCACACAAAGGAAATTGATTGAAACCACTTCCCAATGAGCTAAACCATTGACATACATAGTCGAAAAAAAAATGCTTTTGAAAATACTCATGTGGACTAAAACCATTGCAGACATGTGGCTATAACACACAAGTGAAAAATTGGAAAACCAAGACAGAGTAACACACCAACCAACGTCTGACCCATGGTTGAAAACTTTTTTTTCCCAAACCCAATGTTTGACCCAATACTGAAAGCTTTTTCTTTCCCAAAACACGATCCCAAACATATTTTTTCCCTCCAAATGCAAAAAAAAAAAAAAACAACAACCAACTTGTTCCACATCGAATCCAAGCTTTGACCTAAACATGTCAAAGAAGATTAGTATTTTTTTGGTGAGAAATATAAGGTATTTGTTTTATATAGAAAAATTTTACTTATAGGTAGATGAATGCTGAAGAATGATGAGGACACTAACATATTGGATTTATATGCAGAATTGATGCTTTGTTGGGCTATAGGAAAAACCAAACTCCACCTCATGATTTAAGCCTATTTTGCCCATAATCAATGCAAAACATACAAAAAAAATTATTGAGGATGGAAGCTTTGCTAGCTATTCTCACCACCACGCATCAACTAGAAACACCCAAGACGTGGCACTTAAAGAGGCAAAAAAACGTGGCCAAATGTGAGAGCTTCATTAAGGCTTCCTTTTACTTATAGGTAGATTTTAGAAAAAAAACCTAACAAAAAATCACTTCGAATACAAAGATTTTTGGATAAAAGAAATGCTTGACAAAGAAGCGAACCACGTTCATATAGTTTAAAATAATCTTTGAGGAAATCATGTCCACGAAGTTTAGAATAATGTTCAAAGCATGAAATATAAAATTTTGAAAATAAATTGCAATTAGAAAAGGAAAAGGAAAGAAAAAAGTTAAAAGAAAAAAACTTGGAATATAGGTTTTTCTTTTTTATTTATCATTCTTTTAATTTAGGTATTTTCTTTAAAAAAATTACAAATCAAAATAATTTGTACAAAAAATTCAAAATAAAAATTTATTAATTCAAATTCTTTTTTAAAAAAAAACTCTCACAACATCGCGCTGGGATTTTTCTAATGTACTTTGATATTTAATTTATCTATTTCTTAACATGTGATACATGTAATGAAAATAAATAGGATAAAATACTTAGATCTTCGTAAGTTCTAATCGAAATTTCAAGTAAGTCTATTAGTTTTCGAAATGAACATTCCGTCCCTAAAAAATATCTTTCGCTGGACACATAGGTTCAACCATTAGTCAATTGTTGTTATTTCTATTAATTTAATGACGTGGTAATATTGAAAAGACAATGTTACATTTTATTAATTCTAAAAATTACTATTATATAATTTTTTTTATAAAAAAAAAGATTCAAGGGAGTATTTTCCTTTGCTCCCTTAGGGAGGGGAGCACCAAATCCTCTTTTAAGAGCACTAGATTTGGTGCTCACTAGTGCTTTCTTGAATTTTTTTTAAAAAATTATATAATAATAATTTTAAAAAATAAAAAAAAAGTATTTTAGTTATTATATATTTTTTATTAACGATATTTATATTTTTTAGATGGATTATTTATTTTAAAAATTAATAAATTCGTATAAAATTATGACTTAAATTAAAAAATGAGAGTATTTCATCGAAATAAATATTATGTTTATAGAGGACTAATGTTAAAGTTTATCATGTTTACTTTATCTTAGAATTCTTCCAAACATATAACGTGTTTTGTTTAATTATAATCACATTGAGTATGTAGATTATAATCTAATATTTTAAAGTAACACGCAAAATCATATCCTGACTGTGCCACGTGACAGATAAGCATGGCGTTACTTTTAATAAATACACTTTCCAGCAAAATGTGATTAAATTTGGGAAGCGCAGGCAAAGAAAAAAGGCCTTTGTTTGCAGAAAGAAAAGTAGAGATGGCAACGGCTCTGAGGAACATTGGCAGAAGAGTGGGTCTGCCCCTCTGTAGGATGAGACCGTTTTCGACTGCTACTTGCGATATTGAGAATCAACAGAGCGCCAAATCCATCAACCTTTACTCTGCCATCAACCAAGCCCTTCATATTGCGCTTGAAACTGATCCTCGGTTCGTTTCTTTCAAATTCGCTGCTTGGCGTTTGCCCTTGTCTTATTTCTTTTCTTTTTACTGAGATATTAATCTGTTGTTTATTTTTAACATATGTGAGCTTGTTTAATGCTAAGTTGCTATCCTGTTTCTTCTTCACGGTTAATGCCAGGATTCGTTCAAATTTGTATATGTAGTAATATGTTGGAGCTCTAATTGGAACTCGCAAGTTTTAATAACCAATTACTTTAGCCTATAAGAGCGTATACAAGCATATTGTTATTGTTATTTGTTAGTATTATTTATTATTTACAAGGTGACAACACAAGGCTGGGCTTGATTTAAATGAAAGTTTTATGTTGTGGGTGGGGGAACTGCTTTCATCAAATATTACTAGTTCCTTCCATCCGACTGTGTGCTTGTAGATGATTATTTTCAGTTAAGCTTATTTTTCTTTTTCCAATTGCTTGACAGCACATTTGTTTTTGGAGAAGATGTCAGCTTTGGTGGAGTTTTCCGTTGCACAACGGGACTCGCTGACCGATTTGGTAAAAGTAGGGTGTTCAATACCCCTCTTTGTGAACAGGTAACCAATTAGTATCAGATTCTATTGCTGAATGCTTATCTACCCTTGTTCATAGATTACATACTTTTTTAACGATATCTGATTTCATGGTGAACCCTACAATGCTAACTTTGCTACCTAATTAATTTTGAGTTTGGATGGACAACATTAGCTTGTATGGCTCTTTTTGATTAATTACTGTTTTGAGAAGATGTATCTGTAATAATCAAGCTTAATCTTCTTGTAGGGCATAGTCGGATTTGGCATTGGCCTAGCTGCAATGGTGAGTTTGAGGATTTAATCAGTTGACTGCATAAGCTCGCAAATTGAACCTTTAAACAGTTTGCCTTTTTAATCCATCTAATATAATTGCTCTGCTCTTACCTTCATTGAACATAACAGGGTAATCGAGCCATAGCAGAAATTCAGTTTGCAGATTACATTTTCCCTGCTTTTGATCAGGCAAGCATCTTCTTTAGTTCTTTGTTATTCACATTCCCAGTCCACACCTTTTCTCTTTTTTTTTTTAAACATAATTTATTCTTGTAGATTGTAAATGAAGCTGCAAAGTTCAGATACCGTAGTGGGAATCAATTTAATTGTGGAGGTAAATTTGGTCATTGATTTTGATGCTTAGCACTTCATTTTGACTCTCTCAACCAGCTGCTTTTATTTTGCATTGCATGCTGAGTTTTCTGGCAAATTTCCAGGTTTGACCATTAGAGCCCCGTATGGTGCCGTTGGTCATGGTGGACATTACCACTCACAATCACCTGAAGCTTTCTTTTGCCATGTACCTGGTATCAAAGTATATTTCTGCTTCCTGAGCTTGTTTCTCTTTCATTTTTTATTCTCTGATGCTATCTTTTTCTTTCAAGTGCAATAGCCCATGTGGTACTGGCATGCTTAGAAAAACCATAAAAATAGCTCAATTCTGTATCATTTAGATATTTCATTTCATGAAATCAAACAAGTTAGCATTGTGATACACTCTGGGCAGCATGTGCACAAGTTGCAAACAAATTAGCAACCACAACACAAACTTATGTTATTTCATTCTAATTTAAACTTTTCATTCTTTTAGCGTTTACACTTCTATTTCCCCTTTTCCTTCAAATATGCAATTGCTTACACAGGTCTCTATTGGATCTTAAAGATATGTTACGTGTGAACATTTCCTAATTTTGCAATGGAAGAACTGAACAACTTTAGTTGACTTTTTGGCTAGTAATTGTTGCACTCTGAACTTGGATATTTTGAATCATTATAACTGTTCCTTTATTTGTCTATTGTCCTTTTCTTGTCCCTATATTTTGGTCAAATTACTTCTTATTTAATTGAACCATTGTTGAGACACTGTGTTTAATGTATTGATGAGAGCTGAACAAAACATTTGGCACTTTTTTTTTGGTTCCTAAACTTTGCTTCATGGGATGTTTGGGCCAAACAGCTTAATCTTCTGAAAGATTAATAAATTTTCTCCCTCTAAAACATGCTTCTCTTATAGGTGGTCATTCCTCGCAGCCCACAGCAAGCAAAAGGATTACTGTTGTCATGCATTCGTGATCCGAACCCTGTTGTATTTTTTGAGCCAAAGGTACTTGCTAAACTTATCCCAGATTGAAAGGTTAATTTGTACTGAATTTATCCTTGATGATTTCTTCAACTAAAGCTGTAAATGTACCTTGGAACTTTAGTGGCTTTACCGTTTGGCAGTGGAAGAGGTTCCTGAGCATGATTATATGTTGCCTTTATCCAAAGCAGAGGTAACTGCTGGTTCTTTCTGTTTTAATAGGAAATTCTGAATCTGAACTTAAAATTGCAAATGCAATGCGTAGGTAATTCGAGAAGGAAGTGACATCACCCTAGTCGGGTGGGGAGCACAACTCTCCATCATGGAACAAGCCTGTATTGATGCAGAAAAGGTTAGTGATTTTCATTTCTCAGTTCTGTTGATCAATGACAACAGTGAGGTACACAATTAGGGGCAGCCCAAAATCTCAAATGCTCATCTTGGGTTAAAGTTTAGACCTTCCTTTGAAATCAGAGAGGGTACTACTCGACTAGAATGGCCCGTTGTTCACTTTTTGATAGCTAATTTAAGATGTAGGCATTGAAAGTGTCCAGATACATAATGAAATTATTACAAATAGTGGGTGTCACAAATACACTGTATTTGGGGAGCATTATTTTGTCGCCACTGGTTTGAAGTTATACATAATGAAAGTATTACAAATATGTGGTGTCACAAATACTCTCTATTTGAGGGGCATTATTTTGTAGCTGCTGGTTTGACGTTTTTCATTATTAGTTCTCATATGTTAAATCTGACTTGTTAAGTAAATCCAGAATCATTGAGGGCCACTAGCATTGATTTCGTATGGTCATGTGCTCAGGGATGCTTTTTAAGAATTTTCACCACAAAATCTAAATCATTTGAATTACGGGATTTTTCAGGATGGAATTTCTTGTGAACTTATAGATCTGAAAACTCTAATACCCTGGGACAAAGAAACGGTTGAAGCCTCGGTCAGAAAAACTGGAAGACTTCTTGTGAGCATAATGCCTCTTTAATAAGTATGAATATATGTCCCCTGGAATTGATTGGCAGTTAATGATTATTACTTCTTGTCATCTGCATAGGTTAGTCATGAAGCTCCAGTTACCGGAGGTTTTGGTGCTGAGATCTCAGCTTCCATTGTTGAACGTTGCTTCTTAAGGGTAAGTAATTTCATATACTTTGTTCTGCTTATAGAGTATTACAGAGAGCCAATTCAATTTTTTTTTATTGAATCTCAGGCCTTTCACTGCACTAATAACCTTATTCTTGCACCGATAATCCTAAACATCCTTGCCAGCACCCTCAAAACCCAAAAAGAAGAAAATGAAAAAAATAAAAAAGTGCAAACCATGCTGACTTGTCTCTGTGGTGACAAGAGAATGCATGCAGCGGAATGGAACTGATAAAGTTGATAGAGTCTAGGATGACCTATTGGCAACATGGCTGTGAATAATAATTTGGTTAGTTACAGATTTGGTATCCGAACTATAATGAAGTTGTCGATTTTGTGCTGAAAGTTTAAAAATTTGCAATTAGATACTCGAAATTTACTTATGTTGAGCAATTTAAATAAGGCATGATGAGCTCGTGCTATAGTTGTCGAATAAAATCCTGATTATTGTGATTTAGGTAGGATGCCATGTGACATTTGATTGAAATACCTTTGAATCGTTAGGTGCAAATTGTTGTCATTCATCTCCTGCTAGGTACTTCTCACGCAGCAGTCATTGGCAGTGGAAATACTGCTAAAATAGATGTTGTGGTGAGGCTGTTGTTGATTGACAAAAATGCATGTGTTTGTGCAGTTGGAAGCTCCTGTAGCGAGAGTGTGTGGCCTCGACACCCCATTCCCTCTTGTTTTTGAACCCTTCTACATGCCAACAAAGAACAAGGTTATTCCTAGTCCTTCAATTCCAACATATTGGGTGGAAGTATGTGGCATCTTTGCTAACATGTATTCTGTGTTGGTTTAATCGTGTGCAGATATTGGACGCCATCAAAGCAACTGTCAATTACTAGGAACTCCTACATGTCCCATACATGCATGCTCAAAAAGATGAAGACCTTGTCTTATTGGATAGGAGTGTTAACGTAAGGAAAGATGTACATCAATATCTCAACTCATATTTTTTAAAGTATAATAATAATTATAATTGTATAGAATACGATTCTTCTTGAACCTTCGTCTACCCAAGGATCCAAGTCAGTCCTTTCTTTCGCTTTGATTTCTTAATTCTAAGTAAGCTATCACGTTTCATCTGACACCTTGTGGACTCCAATTATAGTTCTTTCATTTTTCTTTTATTTGAAGAATGGAGAAGTTAAACACAGCTCTTTAAAGCAGAAAATGCATACATTTATCTTTAAATCAATGTTTGATATGTTTGTGTTGGACTATTGACCAGACTGGCGAGTTCGGCTGGAAAATATTATTATAGTAATAAATTATATTTTTACTTTTAATATAACTTAAAAAACATTGTAATATTAATTTAAAAATCTTTTTAAGGTTTTCTTAATTAAAATAATAAAAATTGGTTTCGGCTATTTTTTTTTTAAGGTATTAACCGGACTCAAACTCAAAGTCGATTGAGTTCGACCCAGGGACATCACCTCTAACTAAAATCACATTCAGGTTATAAATCGATTTTTATAGAGTTGATTTCAATTGTTGATCTAAACATCAATTAGATTAAAATTTTAACTAAAAGACCCTTTTAATAGGATTTTAAAGAAAAAAACCAAAGGCCTCAGAGATCTTGGTGGACAAGAATCATCAGATGGTGGATTAAACGTGAACCCCATCAAGAGTAGCAAATATTTTATCACATCACCGGCCCCAGTTGCTTCATATAAGAAAACAAATATACAAAAAAAAGAAAAAAACGTAAAGGAGAGGAGGAGCCTCAAGAGTCAGAAGTAGCTGGTTATGTTCTCATCTCGGAATCAATGGGAATCCGTCTGATTGATTTCATCATCCTCCACCCCTTCCTACATTTCTCCTTCCGTTTAAAAACAAAGATACTAAAGTATGTATCTCCCTTGTCACCGAACAACCAACTCAAAAAACAGAGGATAATCGGAGCTAAAGGGAGAGTACACACAGAGGAAGGCTGCGCATACAAAACCCATCACTTTGGCCTAACGATAGATCCCTTGATCCATTCAATACAAAAGATCAAAGGATTGCAATTACTAGGCCATTAAAAGCAAATCAAATAACTTTTTTGAAAGAAAGAAATAAAAGGAACAGAACAGAGTTGCTTCTTTAGCCCACCACTCTCTAATGGTTGTCGCAGTAATCATGAATATATAGCGATAGAGAGAGAGAGAGAGGCGAGGACTCGCACAAAAGAAACCCTAACGCCTTCTTGTTTGGGCTGCGACGGCGCCCTCTCACTCCTTTACTTTTGGTTCTCTGTTTTATACGCCATCGCTACAAGCCCAGTTGCTCAGCCCAACTCACAGCCGGGTTCCATTTCTTCTTTATAGGTAACTTACAATTAGGGATGTCAATGATCCCTTAAAATCAGGCCTGCATTACCTGACCCAATTAAAGAACTTAGGTTATCTCATAATCAGATTCACATAGTAAAATTATTATTTATTACGGGATTTGAATAGAGATGAAGTAGTGATTTTAAGAGTACCGATATTTGAATTCGATTATAAACAGTAATTTTTAATATTAAATTTTAATTTTTTATATATTATTTTTTATTTATAAATTTCCTATAATTAGTGTAATATTAACTAAAATTGATTAATTGCTATAAATATGATTTTAAACTTTAATTTTATCTTTTTTATGAACTAATTTTAATTATTAATTTAATTTTCAATAATAATATACACAAATTTTATTTTAAATTTATTTTAATAAGATATTTAAGGGATACTTTTTAGGATATTCAGGTATCCTATCAAATAATTGAGTTTGGGTATCTTAAAAACAACGGGTACCTTAGTTGTTGTCATTCCTATTTACAATCATCAATTTTTAGCTTGATTGGAAGTAATAATTGGGCAAATTGGAAGGAAAAATTGGTCATTTTTAAATTTCGATCATTTTGAGTTTAAATTATTTTCAATTCAAATTGTTTCAATTCTATATTATTACCGGTTCGAATCGTGTCGAGTTTTAGGATTTTGGTGTTTGGGTCATTTGAGTTTAATGTTTCAAATTATTGATTTTTATAATCAAATTAAGTTAGATCTCAAAGATCTTTCAAGTCAACACATTTTATTAATTTTAGGTATAATATCTAAAAATCTCTTAACTATTTAAAGAAATTCAAATAAATTATTATTCTTTTATTGTGTTCAATTAAGCTCTTGAATTTTTATTTTGAGTAAATAAACTCTTATGACTAATGGTTGGCTAACTATTATTAATCAAAATATTACTTGTCAATTCTATACCACTATGAAACCCTACACCTTAAGTAAAAGGTAGAAAGTAATCATACTTGGTGAGCAAATTTAAGTTTAAGTTTAAGTTTATAAATAGTAGTTGATGTGTTTATGCCAAGAAGATCTCACCGGCGAGTGATTGACTTTGTGTCTGTAAGGTACAGGGAAAAGAAAAAAATGGAATCGGTTGTTCAACCTAGGAGTAGGATGTTCATGGCAAGTAAAAAACTGATGGTTAAGAAAGCGTTTTGTGAGAATCAATCTAGTGTTCCTCATGATAATGGTTGTCCATTGCAATCTCCAAGTAATCAGTGTTCTTTCAAAAAGGTCTTGTGTGAAACCCCAACCTTTTATGCCATGATGTTCTTTAAACTTAAGTAAGATATTGAGTAAGTTTGAATGTATTCTATGAATGAGTTATGTTCGAGTATAATTTTAAATGTTGGAATTGTTTTTCCAACTATATTGACATGAATTTCTTCCTGTGATGTTGTTGGATTGATGTGATACTTATGAATGAAAGAATAATAGGAAAGGAAAGCCAAGGAAATGCATTTTTATGAAATGAGGCATGAAGGGTCAATCTAGTGGCAAGGAGGGGTCGATCCCTAGAGGTTTATAGCCTTACATAACTATTGGAAATGCCTAGGATTGACCCCTGATGGAAGGAAGGGTCGATCCTCACTTCACAAGAATTTAGATTAGCTACTGGAATTGGTTAAGATTGACCTTTAAGCAAGGGAAGGTTGTTTTTTGCCAATCTCTTATCATTGGCCTCAAATTGACATAAAGGGTAAAACAGTAATTTCACCTTTTGTCATTGGATGGTTATGAGGGTTCACAATATAAGGCTTGCAATTGGACAACTAATAATTAATATCAAATAATGAATTATTTCTTGTAATAATAGTTAATCCAAAAGTGCAACCATGAATCTATAGTGGAGTGATTTCATGGTTAATAAGCTTAAATTATTTTTAATGAGATTAAGAATAATTCTAAGTTTATTGGAGCTTGGAATATCTATGTTCAAATAGATTCCCCACTTAGCTTCGTAGAATTCAACTTGTTTAAGTTGAAATGTATGTTTTAATTTGTTTAATTAAATTATGTACAAAATTGGTAGCTTGGACATGTTTGTCTTAATTTAGACAAGAAAACATATTTGGTCTTAATTTAGACAAAAAAAATATGTTTGCCTTAATTTAAGACAAGAAAAATATTTTTTGTCTTAATTTAGTTAAGAAAACATATTTGTCTCAATTTAGACAAGATAAAATATTTTTTGTCTTAATTACAAACAAGAGTTGTCTTAAATTAAGATAATTTTAGGAGGATTTTTGCAAAATGAATCTAGACATCCATGTTGATAAAAAAAAAGATTTCATGTTTGACTATTACTCTTTTATTTATTATTAATTCTTTTTAAATAAAGATGAATAATAATAAATAAGAGTTATTATTCAATAAGGAGTTTTATTTTATCAAGAACTTTAAATGATAATTAAAAAAATTAAATTATTTATTCTTTAATTTTTATTTTGATAATTATGGAGCATATTTGATACTTCCATAACTCTGAATGGATGGTCAAGATTGATTAAAAGGTGTTCCATTTTTATTAAACTTTTGAAGCAAAAGTTTTAATAAAAAGAGAAAAGATTGGAAGAAAATAAAAGAACGTACTTTTTCTTAAAAAAGTTTCAGCCATCTCTTCTCTTCTCCTCCTCCAAGCTTTTCCAAAGAAAAGAGAATAAACTTAGTTGCCATCTTGTAGCCTTACATTCCACACCTTGTCCACTCAAGGTTCAAGTTGAAAGTATTCTTGAAAAATATGTGGTAAACTTATTTAGTCGAAAAATCATTCATTGGTGTGGTATTATCAGAAAATAAGAATCTTAAAATAAAGGTATGGTTTTCTTATATAATAGATTCTTATTTTATTTTTTTTGGATGTGATTATATTACTTGCAATAATAATAATGTGTGCTTCCGCTTGTGTAATTAGATTGCTTGCTTCCTTTGTTAAAGAAATTTTTGAAATCTATGCTTTACACAATCACATTAATCCACAAGATCCTACTCCAACAATACTAAAGATGATTGGACTCATTGAGAGGCTTGGACAATTAGGATTGGCGATGAATCGTGAGCTGAGTATTGACTTAGTTCTACAGTCTCTTCTTGATAGCTTCAGTGAATTCGTGTTGAACTTCCATAAGAACCATTTGGAAGCTACTTTTGTCAAGCCTAGCTCTACAATATGTTTATTATGCCATTCTTACATAAGAATGCATGTTTGCTTACTTAGGTTCCTCGAAAATCGTTAAAGGGCGGCAATGTACCAAATGGTACAATTAAGTTGAATTAAGCCTCGAACTAGACCAAATAGAGATTTTAAGATAAAATTGAGGATTTTAAAATCCCAAAATGACTTAAAATGGTGATTCGGAGTTCGAAGACCGATTTGAAGTCAAATTGGAATTTTCATGACCTAGGGGCAAAATGATTATTTTGCCACCCGAGGTTAAGATGTGAGTGTTGGATGAAATTTTTGACTAAGATTGATCATTTGGAGTATAATTTGAGTTTGAGAAGTGAAAAATTTTAATTTTGATATTTTTTCGAGTATAGGGGTAAAATAGTCATTTTGTCACCCTAAGGGCAAAATTATAATTTTACACCACCCAACACTTATCCAGCACATGGATTTAATCCAATATTATCATGGATAATTGAGAAAATTTAAGTGGTGGAGAGAGATTGCTTAATGACTAAGTATGACACATGGACCAATGGAATGGTGACATGTGTCAAATTCTTATCCATTTATTATTTAGCTTAAAAATCAGCATAAAATCAGCCCATTTCTCTTCATATGGCCGCCCATAGCAAGAATAAAGGAAGAAAGAAGAACAAAAACCCTAGGTGAAAAAATTCAAGGGAAAAGTATGAAAATTCAAGTAATCAAGCAATCAAAGATAAAATTTCTTGATTTTGACTTGTGATCTACCTTTCCCATGCATTATTTTGCATTTTTCATGGTTGAATCACAAGATATCATGAAGGATTCATGGCTGACCGAATTTAGAGAGAGAAGATTTGATGATTTATTTGGTTAGATTTCAATGAATTTTAGTGTTTTTAGTTAGTTAGTGATGTGTAGCATGAAAATCAAGCAAGAAAATTTCATTTTCTCCCATCACCCATCATTGGCCGAATTTTCCATGTAGAGTGTGGATGATGATTTTGATTTTATTTCAAGTGAATTGGTTAGGAAATGATGAATTATGTGAGAAAATCAAGCAAGAAAAATCATAGTATTGATGCACCCACCATGGCCGAATTTTTCAAGAAAAATGTGAAAATAATTTTGCTAGATTTTATGCTTTTTGACTTGTGTTTGATGATTTGGAGTATTGGGAGAAAAATGAAATTACTTGGAGTTAAATTAGACATATTGGCCAATTAATCGAGTGATAGATCGAATTAGGCCAATACCGTTTTATTTAGGTACACAATTGAATTTGTGTAGAACACCGTGTTCAAACAATAATCTGAACAATTTGCATCTTATTTCATACATTAGTATAAAGCCTGAATTGGTTTTATAACAATTTAGCACAATGTAGTAAATGGCTTATTGTGCATTATGTCTAGATGGTGAGCATTCTGGCAAAAGTAAAGAGATAGTACTCGAGGATCAAGAATCGGAATACTTGGAATTCGACTCTCGAAATAGTGAGTAACCTTACTATCGTCTTAATTATTTAAAGTGGTTTTTATCCGATTTTGTGATTTTATGGAAAATGAGTTTAAATGGTAAATCTTTATGTTTTATAAGCAAAATGTGATTAAATGAAAATGATTTTATAAAATTGTCTTGAAATTGAAAGATGGTTTTGAAAATGGAGTAATTAGAAACTAATTGTTGTGTTATAAATCATGGTTTGAATTGAATGGCTTATGATAATATTGGCATGAATGGCTGAATTGGTATTTGTGTTGAAAATGTACGAACTGTTAATTTGCCTTGAGAGGTTGTAAAATAAAATAATTGTCATTTCATGCTATTGAATTTTATTGAATTGGTGGGTTATATATTGGTCGCTGCAGTGGACGGGTTCCGTGGACCAGCCTATTAGAGGGGCACGGTAACCCTATTATATTCATACCTCAGTATGAGAGGCGCGGATGGATAACTCCTGAGGTTAACACTTTAGAGTTCACTTTACGCTAAACCACCACGTGAAGGTGAACTCAGCCAATGCCAACGAACGACTATGTTTTCAAAATAAAAACATGATTTATGCGTACATAACTTTTTAATAGCCTTGGCGGACTCGGTTGGGATAGCCCTCGATCAAGATATCCCTAATAACTGAGTATGAGAATGATTTTGGCACGAGCCAAAGTTTTAAGAAATTCATAAGCCATGTTGATTACTCGATTTATATGAATTGATTTTATTTGGTTGAAATGAGTTGACAGGTGATGAATTAAAATATGTTAAACTATTTTATCTGTCTCCATTTACTCAGCTTTAGATATTTTAGATGGTATTTGTTTACTCACTGAGATTATATAATCTCACCACCCTCTTTTTCACCCATTTCAGGCTCAGGATAGTCGGTAGATAGCTCATTTCGTTGAGGGCTACAGTTGGATTTGCATCCTCCAAACTGTAGGTTCATAGTCTTTCTTACTTTTAGTTATTCGGGGGCCCATTAGTTATTGCAAATTAAATTAAATACTTTGGCTTACTGTATTACAATATGTATGAATTTATTTTGCTTTTACGCTGCAAAAATTATTTACGTATAACTCTAAAAATATTGTTTTATAAAAAAATAGAATATTTTATTAAATATTTCTTTTATTTTTTTATTATATCCAAATAATCATAATTTCATTTTAAATGAAGGTTTTAGATGTTTAAACTTATTTTTGATTATGAATTATGTGTTTTGTACTCGCATACTACATTTTTAGCGGATTTCGAGATTTTTAAGGAAAATTGACCAAAATGCCCCTGTGAGAAAAAATTATTTTTCTATTGTTTTGATTTGAAAATAGTTTATAATATCTCAAAACATAATTTTAGTGACTAATACTCATAGGGGAAGCGAGAAAAACTGATGTTAAGCCTTATGAGGTTTCGATTGATATTTCGGGTAATGAATGTTTATCGGGACGTCGCGGCCGTTGTCACGGGCTCGATGGGAGTTTTGGGTCGTGACAACTTTTTTCGAACTTCTGAACATGTTGGACATGGAAAAGAAGTCCATTAAAAGGGAAAAGGGAGCTTTACTTCTTGCTTCTTCTTTAAAGGTATAAACAATTCAAAAGAAGAGAAAAACCCAAAAAGGGAAGAAGGTAACATCCCAAAATCAGAAGGCATTAAAGCTTAAGGGAGGTGTTAAAAGACAAAAAGAAGGACATTTGCCATGATTGTGGCAAACCTAGGCATTGTAAGAGGAATTGCAAGAAGTACCTAGCTACTATAAACAAGAAGAAAAAGTTTATTAAAGTTTCTATTTCAGGTACCATTTGTTAAGATATACTACTTTATATTATAAAGGTATATGATACCTTATGTTGGTTCTAATATGTATGACATATTGCAGAGACCAAAGACAAAAAAAGAGTAGGATCTTAGTTGAGGAAGTGACCACATTGATGCACTACTTGAAACATTGGATGCTACATATGGATGGTTGCACTTATATTTAAACTTATGATTTGATTTGTTGAATAATGTGGTTAAATTTTTTGACATTTATTACCATATGGATGACTTGTGAAACATTTATATTTAGAATTTGGATGTTAAAGTTTTAATGTTTCATGTTTGGATAATTATTTAGAATAATTATATCTTACTTTATTATTATCCACATTTCATATTTCTTCTTGCAATGGTATTTGATTAATTATAAATTATGATTTATGTTAAATTAGTTTGATTAAAACAAAATTAATCAATTAAGATTAATCAACTAATCAAGTGATCTTACTTAAGGTAAGATCTTAGTAAATTTTGAGTTTGTGATTAATTGATCAAAGAAATGAATGTTGATTCATGTAAAGATGGAGCTTTCTTATGAATAGAACATAGAGATGTTTATTCAAAAGAAGAAAGCAAAGTCATATTGTGGTATGATTTGGTCCATACCTCTTTAAATACATTAAGTAGGGATGTCAATGGGTACCTTGGAACAAGGTACCTGACTCGATTATATAGAGTTAAGATACCCTATAATCGGGTTTAAGTAAGATTTGGATAGTAATTTTACTACTTGTATCGGGTTCGGGCACCACCCCTTGGGTACCTGATATTCAAACCCGATTATATATTTTTTTAATTTTATGTAATTAAAGACAAACCCATATCATTAATTAAATTAATTCATAAAAACTGTGATTATTAATTTAACTTGTAATATCTTTAAATACATATATTTTATTTATTGTGTTAATTTATAAAGAATATAATTACTATTATATATATATACTTTTAATTTGTATACTTTAAATATAAACATATTTACTTTCTATTTTGTGTTAACGTTACAGAAATTATAACTTATAAAATTATTGTTTATAATATATATTTTTGTGTATATAAACTTATAAATTGTATACTTAAAAAGAAATTGTAAGATTAGAATAATTTTGGAATATAGTTATTTTTTTAATTTCATGGACAAACCCATATAGTTAATTAAACTTGTAATGTTTAAGTTGTTGTTTGAATATTTGTTTTTAATTATTTAAGTTGATATTTGAGATATTTGTTTTTGATTATTTAAATTTAAATTTGGTCAAAATACTTGGAAAGTCATTGTACCCATGCATTTTGTTCAATTTAGTCTCTGTACTTAAAATCATAACATTTTAGTATCTTAATTTTAAGAATTACTTCAATTTAGTCCATCTCTCTAATGGCATCCAATTTTACCATTGAAAAGATGACATCAGCATTGACGTGATACATTTTGATGACATGACATGCCATGTGGCACTTACATGATGACGTGACAATGCCACGTGGCACTATTATGATGTGATGGCAATGTTGACGTGGCACTAACATGCTGACATGTCAGTGCCAAGTGGCAAATAAAAATTTTTCAAATTTTTTTTTAGTGTTACGTCATAGGAACTAAATTGAACAAAAATATATAGTACAGAGATTAAATTGAATAAAATTAAGATGTTGAAGGACTAAATTGAAAAAAAATTTAAAAAATGTAAATATTTAAGTAGATGATAGATATACTTATTAATAAGCTAAATATTTAAGTGTAAAAGATTTATGGTCTTAAAAAAAATATATAAATATTTTCTTACTTGATTATTTGATTCTAAAATATGTACATTATTTTTTTTTTGCAAAAATTAATTTTAGATTCTCCTTTGATAAAAAAATTTTGAAAAAATTTCATACCTAAAGTCAAATTTAGATGAATAACTTACATTATGTTGCAATAAAATAATACAAAATAACTAAATAAATTCTTTTTTCTTTTATTTATAATAGTATAAAAGTTTAAAATTTATTTAATTTAATTTTTAACTTGAACTGAATTCAAATTAACAAAATAAGTTGATTTAATTACAACTTTCACAATTTACAAATAACTATTCTTTTGGAATTATTCAACCCTTACCCAATTTATCTTTTATTTAAATTTACTCAAAATTTCTTATAAAATGATTTTATTTAACTTCAAAAACCACAATCAAATTATGCTAAATTTAAATTTAAATTATTAATTTGGATCTACAAAAAATTTGTAAATACAAAATAAAATTATACAAATATTTTCAATTATATTTAACTCTATCAACCATAAATGCAGTCTTTAATCTAGGAAATTTCAACCTAAAATATTAAACAAAGTAAAAACATAAAAAATAAATAAAAAATTGAAGGAGAGGAGTAACTCAAATTCTATGTTGTAATAAGAGGTTTGTAATGCTCAAATTAAGCAAGTCCAACAGAATTATTTTTATAATTATCGTTAACTCCATATCTCCATTCTTCATTATTTTAAAACAAAAACTAAATCAATCAATTTTGCTAATTTGAGTTCAGCTCAAGTTAAAACTAAGTCAAATAAATTTCAAATTTTTGTACTATTATAAATAAAAGAAAAAAATTTTATTTAGTCTTTTTATATTATTTTATTCCAACACAATGTAAATTATTCATCTAAATTTGATTTTAGGTATGAAATTTTTTGTGAAATTGTTTTATAAAAGGAGAATTCAAACTTAATTTTTGTAGAAAAAAATAAATTAATGTATATGTTCTAGAATCAAATAATCAAGTAAGAAAAAAAAAAATATATATATATATATATTTTAACACCATAAATTTTTACACTTAAATATTTGCTTTATTAATCATCTACTTAAAGATTTACATTTTTCAAATATTTTTTTCAATTTAGTCCCTCAATATCTTAATTTTGTTCAATTTAGTCTCTGTACTATAAAATTTTGTTCAATTTAGTCCCTATGACGTGGCAAAAAAAAGTTTTTTGAAAAATTTTTTGAAAACTTTTTGATTTGCCATGTGGCAATGACATGCTAGTTTGTCAGTGCCACGTTAGCATTGCCATGTCATCATACTAGTGCCACGTGGCACTGTCATGTCATCACGTCAGTGGCATACCACATCATCATGTAAGTGCCACGTCATCAAAATGTGCCACGTTAGTGTTGATGTCAATGTTGACGTTATCCTTTTAACAGTAAAATTGGATGTCATTAGAGGGAGAGACTAAATTAAAATAATTTCAAAAATTAAGGGATTAAAATGTTACGATTTTGAGTACAGGGACTAAATTGAACAAAATGCATGGGTACAAGGACTTCCCAAGTATTTTGACCACTTAAATTTTATTATTTATGTGCTTTTATAAATTTTAATTATTGGTGAATTATATGAAATATGGATGAAAATATTATTGTATATAGATACGAGTACAGATTCGGGTTCGAGTAATTGGGTGTCCATGAAGAGTATTTTAATAGTTTTTTTACATAATCGGGTTTTTAAATGGATTCGGATAATTATCGGATAGTGAGTATGTATTAGGATTCGGGTTAGGGTAGTAAATTTAAAAAATATTCGAGTAATTATCGGATTCAGGGACTCCATTTTTTAATTGAATTCGGGTTCGGGTACCTCAAAATTAGCAAGTACCTTAGCCGTTGACAACCCTAACATTAAGCCCACAATGGTATTCTAAAACCAATACAATTCCAAGCATGCATTGGCATGTATGTATGTAACTTCATGGATATTTAAAAGAGTTTGAATATTACTCTCACAAAGGATATTGAATTTAGTGGGAGATGATGACATTAAAAAATTTATTTCTTAACATTACTATGTTACACTGGAATTCAAAACTAGCGATTTTGCATTAAGTTTCATAACCAATATAACTGTATGAGAACTCCACGAGTTTAGCAAGATACATTGAGATGTTATTCATATTCAATGAATCTACTAAATATGATTTAATAGAATTTCACACTTTATTTTATTTAATGAGATCCCAAGAGTTGGATTTAATAGAATATGTTAGTGTTCTTGTTTCATACACATGAAGAGGTTGGTACAAGTGAATACAGTTATTTATTGATACAATTACATAAGATGTAATATATGTATAAAAAAAAGGCCAAGTTTTACTAAGTAGTGGATGGCACGATACTAAGTGACAAAATGCACGTGATGCATGAAGCATAGTCAAGTTGGAATAGTTCCAAAGTTAGAAAAGGACTATGACCATGTATATAAATGAGGTCATATGTTAGTGTTCTTGTCTCAATTCCGATCCTCCATTCACCCAACTTCCCTCACCTTCCATGGCACCCAATGCCTCGGGAGGCGCATGCCCTTGCTCTATCCTATTCAACAATACTAGAAAATACCTTTACAATAGGCACAAGTTATGGGGAGGGTTTAAGAATGATGTAGGTGATTCATATAAGTTTATGTTTTTTCTCACATAAATATTCCAACTACAGCATAATCATATACAAAATTATTCAGTTTGTCAAATGTTAATCATTGCCACAATATTTCTGGTTTTTAATTCGGTGCAGCCTGTTATAATAACTCACTCGCTTCATATGCACTATTGTACATTCTGAGCTTCACTAAAAGAGCAACGACGCTTCCAAAATCAGCTGAAGAATACACTACACATTGTCCACCTTTTGTTGGGAGACCTCAAATCGACAGCCTTCAATGACGTCACTTCATCCATCAAGTGGCACTTCCTTGTTTTGAGGCCTGAGCTATGCCAGTCCCAGCAAGATCCTTCACAAAAGTCCTTAGGCACCCGTTGATTACTCGTGGTGCTGCCCCGTCACAGAACCGCTTTGCAAGATCAACAGCCTTCACAGAGCACACAATGCATAATTTAATTATAAAGCCAGTGCCTAATGGTTGGAAATATGCTAAAAGAAAATAACATTCATTGATGAGAGAACATAAAAGAGAGATACCTCATTAATGACAATCTGATGCCGTGTTCCAAGAACAGTCATCTCTGACATTGCCAGGTGAAGAATACTAAGCTCCAAAATCCTGCCGGCTGGCTCATTCTACATGGAATCAATATATATAGATGTAAGGTATCTACAGGCACTAGCAAATATAATGAATTATCTTGTAAAAACAGTGTAAAAAGGTTGAGTATTATGTAAGAGATTCATAAGAAATCAAAAGGGTGAGGGGAGTGATGGACATTTAAACCGAACAGAATGTACACAAATATCTACCAAACAGATTAAGATAATTTAAGGCTCCAGTCCAGTAAAAAAGGAAAAATTCACTTCATTATCAACAATCAAAATAGCATTTTAAACTACAAAATCAGACCTTCCAATTTAACGGGGCAATTTTATCAATAACAAGGACATGACTGTCCCATTTGTCCACAATTGCTACCAACAGTTTCCTTGTGAAACTACAAGAAAGAACAAGAGGACAGTTAGAAGCACTATCTCCCGCAAATGTGTGAGAGCATGCGTACGAACATACACACAACCACCAATGCTTCATTTTTTTATCAAGTATTTTAGGGGGATGAGGAATCAAATCCGTCCTTTTGAGCAGATGAATACATGCACCGACCATTGAGCCAACTGCTCAGGTACTCAACAATGCTAGTTACATAATGATGCAATATACAATCAGAGGGTTTACCGCAATAGTAGCTTGCTGTACACCAACTTTGGAGGAGCTGAAAGAACTTCTGCCTCTGAGATATGACACAGAAGATCAGAAACTTGAGCATATAACAAGTCAACCATTGGAGAGTACAGTAAACAAAGACAGAAGTTATGGCAAGGAAGGAGCACATATAGAATGGAGAGGCAATTGTTGTGGTTAATTACCAATTGCAGAATCCTGCTCATCACTGCGCAAAAGCTCATCTGCTTCTTCAGCGGATTGTGTAGTGACAGGAGGGCCTCCAAAGCTCATGTGATTGTATTGCAATAGTGAGGCCTTGTCAAATTCATAACCAGGTTCTTTCAATTCAAAAACAGAATGAATCAGTATTCTTAAAAATCTCAAGTCCTGAAATAAAGTTGTAGTACTTGTATGAAGCAAAGCAGATAGAAAAGGTATATATTACGTATACCTCTTGTTGCATTAACTCGTTTCTCAAATAGTCGAATAGGGTCCGAGCCTTGTAAACACGCCGCATAAACTATCAATCTGCCCAATCTCCCAATGTTGAATTCAACTCGATGATGGAAACAAAAAGAAAAAAAACAGAAGCAAGAAAAAGAGAAAGAGAGGGAGGGCATACAAAGCAAGCTCCCGGGCGGCTCTGGGGCTGCAAAAGCGGCCACTCTTGTCAATCTTTGGGAGCATTTCTTTGGATTTGTGAAACGATTGTTGGTCCTGGACCTGCAGGGCCAAGGTAGGGAGACAGCTTCGAATTGTGGGGCTTGAGGTGAATTGACGCTTGGCCGGCAGGGGCAGGGGCAGCGGCAACCGGCACAGAAATGGATACTCCAACGCCTGATGATGTAATCTGAAATAAGTTTTAGAAGAATAGCAGCTTAATACACAGCTTGACCGGATTCCCTCCATGTTTTGCTTTGCCCGCTCTCCCTCTCACTCCAACTCCAACTCCAACACGCTGCTCTCTAACGTTCTACTGTCTACTGACGATATATCCGGTTCGGCTGAATTTTTAAGTGGTATGTAAAAAAATCTTGCATAAGTTAAAACGACAGCGTTTTTGTCCTGGAAAGAAACGACGCGTCGTTTGAGCCCTGAAACGTATGCCCCCTCTCCCCTAGTCGCTCCCATAGCCAGTGTAGTCGTTGTTGTCTCTGGCCCTCTGCTGCGTCACAACACAGAAATTACGTAATACTTTGGGTGACAATCGTCGAAAGCAAAGCAGAAAAAATTTTGATTGCACAAGATGAGAGTATATTTCAATTTTATGGTCATTCTCCTTGTGTTGTGCGTAGCTTCATGTTTTAGATCAGCTTCTTGTGCTGTCAAGCACCCCTTCCTCGGAATTTCTCCTCAAGGTCTTCTTTCCATCGTTCCTTAATCTTTAATCTACTAATTAATTGATTGTGAAATTTTACTAATTCTGATTGATTGATTGATGTGATACCCAGATGAGAAGTACTACAAGTCATCATCGGATTCCATCAAATGCAAAGACGGATCCAAGAAATTCTCCAAATCGCAGCTCAATGATGACTTCTGCGATTGCCCTGACGGCACCGATGAGCCTGGTCTGCGCTTGCTCCTCTCTTCTTTTCTGCCCCTGGGCCTTGCAAAATGTTGCTCCATTGCCCTTCTTCTTAACCTTCATTTGCTCTCATAGGTACATCGGCCTGCCCAACTGCAAAATTTTACTGCCAGAATGCTGGACATCTTCCGCAATTCTTATTTTCTTCTAGAGTGAATGATGGTATCTGTGGTAAGTTTGTTACTCTATTCCATTACTTCTAAGTGCACTGCATTGCTTTTATGGAAATGGCTGATTTTTTTTGTTTCTTTTGCTACATATAGACTCCCACGTCCTAAATAAAGTCTAATAGAATCTAATCCATCCTCTCATACCCTCTGTTTTTGAGCTGCTTTTCACTGGCTTACAATCTCCAGATTGTTGTGATGGGAGTGACGAGTATGATGGTCAAGTGAAGTGCCCCAATACCTGCTGGGAGGCTGGCAAAGTGGCTAGAGATAGGCTGATCAAAAAGATCACTACCTATAAGGAGGGGGTTACACTGCGAAAGCTGGAAATTGAACAGGCTAAAATAGCTATAGCCAAAAATAAAGCAGAACTAACAAAGCTTAAAGATGAGGAGAAGATATTGAAGGGCCTTGTTCAAGAGCTTAAAGGTATCTCTTTTCTTAATCTGCTGCATCTTCTTAATATTTATTGATATTCGTCATATTATCATTTTGATTTTGACAAGATTGTATGTCAAAATCTAGTTTGAATTGCATGTGTATACTGAAATGTTGTCCTTATTTGCTCTTGAGGTTGTGTCTAATGTGAGTATCATCATGACTGGTAACAGAGAAATGTTTTATGCCTGATTAAGATGGTAAATGCTTTTCCATGTGGCATGGGATCTACTTTTCTGGAACAAGATTTTGTTCTCAAAGCTCAAATTGTTGGTGTCATCATTTTTCTTATATGTCCAGTAAGCTAAAAATATCAAGGATGCTTGCATAGCAAATGCCATCACGATCCTAAATCTCAACTCTTATATGTTCTTAAATATGAGTGTGGAGATGGCTTAATTATAATTTATAACTAAATAAGTAGTATATCCTGAGTGCCACCAATATAGCTCTTGGGGGGCTAGTACAAGGGCATGATCCCACACTAATGAGAGGCTTTAAAGACCAGGTTCAAGGCACAGAGAAAAGAAAGGTGATTACCCTTCTTAAGGTGTGTTCATAGGTGGCTTTCAATTCTACTCAAACTCAATTTGTCCAGCTCTTTCTTCTATTAACTATGGCGCCATTTACCAAGCATTTGACAACACTTTGTCCTGTCTAATGTTAAATCTTCATGAAATTATTGGCAATTAAATTGTCTCACAATGTATACTGATGTTGTTTAGCTTTCCATGTGTCCTTTGGCTATCTCCAAGGTTAATTATACTGCTTCCCCTTGCCCTTTGTACCATAAGGCAGTTTATGCTTCAAGTAATCCATGATATTTCCCTTCATTTGTGTCTACCTAGTTTTCAATGGGAAGGAGGAGTAATTGAACCATGTCGGTATTTTCAAGCAAAAGCATATTCAACTCCAAGATCAATACAAAAATATATCACACAAGAGAGACAATGTTTAGAAGTGTTTGACACCCTTTTCATACATCCATGGGTGGGTGGAAAAAATTGAATATAAATGTAGAGATTACAAAGAGTATGAAACACCCAAAAATAAATACTAAACTTAAGACCCAAAACAAGCCTAGTTCTCATGCTCACTATTGTTTAAACCCATGGAATATCCTTTATCTCATGCAACTTGATATTTTCCACTCTTTCTCACATCCCTACAACTCTGTGAAACCGTCACGAATAACCCATCTCTCACATAGAGATTGCATCTCTTTCATAATTTTAATGGCTAAGACCCACTGCATATTTATAGAGCCCATTATTTGATCACCAAGAATTCCTACCATAATGTACCTTCTTGTTATTATTCCTACCATC
This sequence comes from Theobroma cacao, assembly GCF_053813885.1. Taxonomy (NCBI): domain Eukaryota; kingdom Viridiplantae; phylum Streptophyta; class Magnoliopsida; order Malvales; family Malvaceae; genus Theobroma; species Theobroma cacao. The sequence continues at coordinate 33,297,458 of NC_142647.1, read as the reverse complement.
CTCTTTCTTGAACTACCTATGTCTTAGATGTCTAACATTTATTCCTCAAGGTGTGACTTTGGCCTGTTATATTAAAAAAAATTCCCTTAAACTAGAGAGGTATTTTATGACCGCAAAGCATTTGTCATGGTGTTGTAATCTAGTCTAGCATATCTTCTTCCTACAGGAATATTTTCAGATCTTGGGTTTGTATCTAATATCAATCATGGGTCAGTAAACAGGTGGAGGAAGCTACCCCATTGTTTTATAAGCCAAACAATAATTTTTATCATTATTTTAAAACAGCTAGCAAAGCACTTGTCAAACTCAATCCTTTTTACCCTCTTTATCACTTGAGTAGGTGTTCAAAGTACACTAGTCTAGCCTTTATGCATGAATTTTTTTTCTCTTCTTTGTTATTTATCTTTTCAAATAAGGTGTGATTCTATGATAATTGAAAAAGAAAATTTCAATGATTTACTATCTTTATTGTGATTCATTATTTGTTTTGGGTACTACAGGATTGAATATTTTAAGTTAAGAGGTGTTAAAAATGTGAAGTAGCTAGAATGCAGTCCAAACTGTTGCTATATAGAAATTGCAAATCTCTTTCGCATAAATCCCTATAAGAATTTTTACAACACTTAATTTATTCCATACCCGCATATCAAACAATTTTACAAAACAAATTCAGCATTTAATTTTTCAGCATCAAAGTTTTTAGTTTATCAATTAGCACCTATATTGTATATCTATGGTGGGTTCATTCATATGGTGTTCATAAGTTGACCTAAGTGTCCACGAACCAACCCTACATTGTCCTTGATCTTATACATGTAATATTGAGCTTATTGCAACATGATTTGTTTACTTTACCTCGCATAGAACGTAAAGAACAGATAGAGAAGGCAGAGGAGAAAGAGAGGCTGCAGAAAGAGAAGGAAGAGAAGGAAAAAAGAAAAGCTGAGGAAGCTTTAAGGGAGAAAACGAAAGCTGAGGAGGAAGGGAAGGTGGAAAATGAAAAAGTTGAGCAAGAAGCTAGAAGTGAAGACAAACCAACAGAAAGTACACACGATGATACAATTGGTAACATTGAGGATTCTTCTTTAAATGAGGTCAGACTTTTTTTCTCTTTAAAGTTCTCTTGTAGTCTCTTTAGAAGACTGCAAATCTTATTTTTTCTGTTTTTTTTCTCATTGTCTTTGTCATTATCATCCTTGTGGCAGGACCTCAAAGTACATGACAGTTATGATGATCCAACACCAGAAGTTGAAAATGATGATACTTCCAAAACTGAAGGAGCTCCACTTAATAGGATAGAGGAGGTAAGCTAAGACTTTCTGTTGTAGTTCCGTTTTTTCACATAGAACCTCCAAATGGTTGTCTGCTATAGTTCAATGTTGACAGTGACACATTTTTACTTTATTCCATAGCATGTGTTAGAAAATGAGCATGGGCCTGCTTCGGCAAAACATGAGGATGATTCTGCTGTTGCAGCTGATATTGATCATGATGCTGGAAGCAAAGTATCACCTGATGAAGTCAAGAAAGTGGTAATTTTCTCCACTCACCAAGTTTCCTTGTTTGTCACAAGCTTAGTAACCTTGTAATTTAATAAAATAAGCGCTATTAAATAGGACTTGGGGGATAAGCACCCTTAAGTTGCTTTTTGGAAATAAATAGTTGAAGCATGCTGCTGGAAAAGTTTGATAGAATAGCTTATATAACTTGGATCTTGGTTACACTGATTAAAGTAAATCAACAAAACTTGCATTAGGAGCAAGAGATTAAGGGACTAGGAAGTGCGTTGGAAAGGAGAAAGAAAGATCAATTAATGAAATAAGGTTTCTAAAAGGTGAATAGAAACAGGATAAGCTGGCTATTTGGTTTAATTAAAAAGAATTTATCCTGCATTGGTGTAAAACTTGTTTCTTTTATAGGCTTGTGGAAGAGGCAGCTTAATTTTAGATCCATTAGTATCAGCTAATATATTTGGTTGTGTCTTCTGTATTTGTTTGCAGCAACTTGAATAATTTTTTGTTGTGGGGTATAAGAAAGGGTCTCAGGTTGAAAGGAAAAACAGAATTGGGGGCCCACTGGGGAGGGTGGTGGGTGGGGTAGGATTCTGTTTGTGTTTTTCAATGTGTGTGAGCGACAGGATTTTACTTTTGAGGGCTTTTACTTGACTACATTTTACTCTGGCAGGGGTATGTTTTTCAGAATACGAAACAGCACAAAAAGTTTCTCATAAATTTTGTCTTGCATGAGCTTGGCAAGTTTCTGAGATACTTCATCTTTGCTTGTCTACGTAATTGCTCTCTGGTGTCTGCAGGAGAGTGAAGCATCTGAAAATACGGAAGGATTGTCAAGGGAAGAGTTAGGTCGCCTTGTTGCTTCCCGTTGGACTGGAGAAAGTAATGAGAATCAAGGTGGCACCAATGATAATTCTGATGACAGCCATGAAGAGATGCTGAAGGACACACATGATGAGCAATATGGCGGATATGCTTCTGATACTGATGAGGATATTGGAAAATATGATGACAGTGGAAAATATGATGATGATAATGATATAGATGATGAAGTAGATGAAGGTTATGAAGAGGAGAATCATGATGATATGCCTTCGTACAAATCTGACTTAGATGATGAACCTGACTTGTCAGGTTTGCAATTCTTTACTGGTCAATTTTTCATTTTAAGCTAGGCTAATGCAATCCCTAAGCTTACTGTTGAATATGTTGTTAGATACAACGTCCACAAATAACCCATCTTGGTTGGGGAAGATACAACAAACAGTGAGGAATATTCTACAGGCTGTTAATTTATTCCAAAAGGCGGTAAACATATCAGGTATATATTGAACTTTTAATGTTAGTTACTAAAACTTTAAGTGAGTACACGGAAATGGTTAATCCATTGTGTTTAACTTGTTCAGAGGCTGCTCATGTACGCAAGGAATATGATGAATCCAGTGCGAAGCTATCTAAAATACAGTCAAGGATATCAAGTTTGACACAAAAGCTAAAACATGACTTTGGTATGTAATGAACTGTTTCAGTTTTTATCTGGTGAAAAATTATTTTATTGGTTTGGCTTCCATTGACTGAACTTGGGTTTAATATTGCAGGACCAGAGAAGGAGTTCTACTCATTCTATGATCGTTGTTTTGAGAGCAAGCAGAATAAGTTACGAACTTCTTGTTGGAGTAGTTTGTTCAGTTATCACATACTTGATTATATGGATTGTAAAAAAAAGTTGCTGCTATTAAAATTCCCATTTATTTCACCTTTTGTGAATAAAAACATTTTGCTTCAGGTATGTTTACAAAGTGTGCCCATACAAACAAGCTTCTCAGGAGGAGGGCCACGCCACTACTCGTTTGGGGTAGGTGTTTTCATTTTGTTCTTTCATTGATAGAATCCTTGTCCCTTCTGTATAGTGAAAATTGAGGTGTCACTGGGATGATGAAAAGGGGTAGAAAATACTACATGATATCTACTTGCTCTTTGACAACTGTGAGATCAAAATATTTTTTATTCTTGCAATTGTGAAATTTGTGTTAGAAAATAAATTGTAACAAATTTGTCAAAGAAAGATTTCATATATTCAAATATTATTTTATAACGAAAAAGAGATTTGATTGGCAGGTTGGGCCCGCCCATAGAAATGGGTAGATGGTTGGACATGCACATTTAAATTAAATGGGTGTTTACTACCCAACACATTTATAACTCACCCATGCCTGTTCAAACCTGCCCATTTCCACCCCCAGGCTTGGAGGTCCAACCTTCCAAATATATGAAAAAATTAAAAAAATTTAATGAACTCAGACACATACCTGTATCCAACATTGACCCCTGAATCAAAGTAACATAGGTGTACGCAATCCTGTAATTGTGCTTGTACCTGTGTGCAGGCTTGTAGGTTTCGTAGCCTTTTGGCTTAGGAGTTTTCTTCAAATTAAATTTTTATACTTTTCATACTCACTTTTTTACCTTTTTTTTTCGTTGCTGGGGGGGTTGTCTGCTAGGCGTTGGGACAAATTTGAGGACTTGTACCGGATGATGGTATTTTCAAATGGAGATAAGTGCTGGAATGGCCCAGATAGGAGTATGAAGGTACTGTTACATAACATAATTTCCATGCGCAGGTTTATTGTTGTTACTAGAGGAATTCCTGTTTACAGGTGTTTCCCTTAAATGAATGGGACTGTTTAATTGAGATGGTTTTATTGTTCCAAGTTTTATGATAGACTATTAAATGAGTTAAGATGTAGGTGAAAGAAGAATGAATTTTAAAATTTATGATGAAATTGATTTAGTGGCCCTTCAAGTTCTTGAACTCTATACATGTTCTTCTTCCTTACAGGTGAAATTACGATGCGGTTTGAAAAACGAGATCACTGATGTTGATGAACCAAGCCGTTGCGAGTAAGAATCTCTCTCTCCCTCTCCTGCATGTGCACGTGTATGTGTGTGCATGTGTCCATGCATGTGTCTTGCTCCTAACAATTAGTTTGTCATGGCAGATATGTAGCTTTGTTGTCTACACCAGCTCTTTGCGTGGAAGATAAGCAAAGGGTAATTGGCAGTTACTATAATGAATTTAGTGATGTAGTACTCTTCTCTGCTGCTTTGAAATTTCTAAACGGGCTTCTAAATCTCAATTGTGATAGGAGCTGCAACAAAAACTAGATTTGATGAACAAAGAACAACCTCGGGAACATGATGAACTTTGAGGAGCCTGAACAGAATTTTTGCAGATGCACTAGAGGATTTGGACTCCGTAACTAATCTATTCTTGGAAGGCTTATCAGTGTAATTTTAGAGATGTAAAATGTGGCCTTTCCGAGCTGGTAGGCTGAAGAATTTCAAGCAATATCTGAGGTGGCCTCCTGAAAATTTTTTTCCTAGTGGAGTATGCTTCATTATTGCAATTACACGGGTGGATTGAGGTGCAATTATTATTTGTCTGGCTAAAAAACTGATTTTGGTAACATTAGTGCTGTCATATATACTTGAATATCTGCATAGAATAATTATAAAGATACTAATAGTCAAAGATGACATTAGTTCCAGTGACCTGTGGTTCTCTTGGTAATTTGCTGACTATCAGATTTTTCTTATTGCCATATGATTGGTTTTCAACCAATCTGGGTTTCAAACCACCATAAACAATAGATGTTGTACTTGCAGGATTTAGGGTTCTTCCATGTCGAATCCAGCCTATAGCTGCTTTTTTTTTTTTTTTTTTTATGTCAGAAGATACATATAGAAGATCCATGGGATCTCAGTCGACATGGCAAGTAGTTTGTTTCCATGATTGTCAATAGAGAAAAATGACGTCAAACATGGATGCATTGGCTCTGATGTCTCTGCCTGATGGAATGGAGCTTTAGATTAGGTTATTGACCCAACAAGAACCTATGAGCACCAGTTTGTTTGTTCGTTTTTCTCTTTGATTTTAGACCGTCATATTTGCGAGTCAATCGGTTAGACTCTCTCGTTTTCAAGATCAAGTACAAAGTTGGCTGGGTGGGTGTTATCAGGAGAAAAGTTTGAGGGTGTAGAGTTTCAAAAGCGACAGATGTTTCACGTGAGCGTCAAAATTAAGCGTCACTCATTTCAATGGGTTCACAAGGCAATGGCTTGTAATTATCTGTTCCTGATTCCTCCGCCATACTACACACAAAACATCTCGACATAATCAAGCACAAAGCTCAACTCATATCAGCCCAATTATCTGCCTTTGGCTTCTCACACACCTACGGTTTCTTAACATTTTAGCTACTTTTGTTCGAGCTCTTGAGAGAAATTCTGGTTCATTTCTGCCTACTGCAAACTTTTGTTATTTGATGTGTTTGTAAGCTCTTTGACTATTTGTTCAATCAATCAATCAAACCCATCACATTAGTTTTCAAGCTTGTGCAAACTTTATTTCCTATGCTTCATTCATTTGAGCAATTCATCTACTTTGGTTTTATTTTTGTTTTTGTTCGTTAGATTTAATATCTTATTTTTCTATCTAGAATTGTGGTATTTTTTTTAAATTTTCTTGATGTTTTAAGCTTCATTGTAGCTTTCAAAAAATGTTTAGACCAAATTATCCTCTTAAAGTTGAAATCATTTGATCCAATCTATTATAAAGTGTCTTTTAGTCAAGTCACTATTATCAGGGAACAAGTTCACTAAATATGATTTTTTATAAGAATTTTATTTGATATTTCATTTAAATGTTTATGAAAAATTCTCATATAATAGTTATGTAAATGATTCCAAAACTTAAGGATAATAAGATACCTTGTGTGTAAAATGCCATGCTTTGATACTAACGTAAAACATCTAGTAGATAATTTATTGGAGCAGGCTGGGCATCAAAAGCCAAAACGAAAAACTCAAAAGTCATAAATGAGCATGTTCATAATTTTAATATTTTCCTTGTTAATTTTGAGTCTACATAGGAATTATAGGTATAATAGAATTTCTCTTTTATTTAATTTACTTGTATTAGGACTTTAGGATAGTGATGTTCTAATTAAGAATAAAACATTTATTTTATTTAAATCTGTTGTTAACTATTCTAGTTGTACTAAACAACCAGAAATAGAGTTTTATTAAGATTTGGACCTATAATGCTATAAATAGGACTTTTAAGCTTAGTTTTTAGAATCATCGAATAACATTATTGAGTTCTTCTCTCAAACTTGAGTTTAAGTTTCAATATTTGAAAACTTGGTTATTAACCTTAAAGGCTTAATCAGGTGCTAGCCTTTGTTTTTACTTTAATTTGTTGCGTTAGTTGGTATCAGAGTGGGAAAAACTCACCCAATCTAATGGCAAGTGACTTAGTTATGGTAGGCGGTGCTTTTCATGGCAAAGATCGAGGAATTGAGACCTTGCGATTTGCAGTGCAAGATTAAGGGGTGGCATTGAAGGCTTTGGAGTAACGAATGGATCTCAGATTCCAACGTTTGGAATGACGCTTTGAAGAAATTGCAGATCGACTTGATGCTCTAGGCGTAGATGCCAATAGAAACCGAAATGACGAAAGGCCACGTACCGAACATGATGTAGCTCACAGACAGCCTGTCGGCTGACCTGTTCCTACAAATGGGCGTAGACAACAAGTCTACATGAACGATTTAGAAGAGGAAGATGATTATGTTGTAGAAAGATATGCTGGATATGGAAAGAATGATTATGGTGGCAGAAATGCTCGCAATTTTAGATTAAAGGTAAATATTCCTTACTTTAATGGTCTGAATATTAAAGATTTTTTGGATTGGATTTTGGAAATAGATAGATTTTTCGAATATATGAAAATTCTAAAAGGAAAAAGGATAAGACTTGTCGCTTGTAGATTGAAAGATGGGGCTTCTGCATGGTGGGAAAGGTTGCAATCTAGAAAGAATTGTGAGGGAAAGCACCAGTTAGAACTTGGTATAGGATGAAGCAGTTGTTACAGAAAGATTTTCTTCCTCCTGATTATGAGCAGATTTTATTCTAGCAATACCAGAGGTGCCATCAAGGTCAAAAAACTGTACAAGATTATACTGCAGAATTTATGAGATTAGCAGAGCGGAATGACCTGAAGAAGATTGAAGAGCAACAACAGGTTGCCAAGTATCTAGAAAAGTAAAGCTAGTTATTAGAGACAAGATAGGGTTACAGGTATTACAAAATTTATCTGAAGCACAAAATATTGCTTTAAAGGCTGAACTGATATTGCGAGAAAAGAACAGAGTTGATTATTCTCACAAGAGTTTTGGCGAGGATAATTATAGAGCATCCAATGACAAGAATAAATCAGTTCATGATAGTTCTGCATGCAATGACTGGTACGAGGAAGAGAAAGCAGCTGGAAAGTAAAAAGTGACAGATACAAAAGAGGGGCACAAAGTTGCAAATCCCTATGCTAAACCAAATTCAGGGAAGTGTTTCAAAATCAACTTGGACATAGATTTAGTGATTGTTCTCTCAAAAAAGTAGTCCATGTGGTGGAACGAGCCATGTGGTGGAACGAGAAGAAGAGGATGATGAGATTTGTTGGGGTTTAGATAGGGATAATGACAAGTATAAGGATGATGATGATGGCTAGAACTATGTGGTGAAAAGAATGATGTTGTCTCCAAAGCAAGAGGATAATACTCAACGACATCAATTATTTCGAACCAGGTGCACACTCACTAACTGATTATTTGATGTGATTTTTGATAGTGGTAGTTGCAAGAATATTATTGGCAAGGATGCTGTGGAAAGTTTGGGATTTAAAACAAAAAACACCCTAATTCATACACTATTGGATGGATTAAAGCAGTAGAGAAGATTCATATAACAGAATGATGTAAGGTACCTTTTTCCCTTAGTAAATACAGGGATGAGGTATATTTTGATATTGTGGATATGGATGCTTGTTACCTGTTATTTGGTAGATCTTGGCAATTTGATGTTGTAGCGCAGCATGATGGAAGAGAAAACACTTATAAATTGGAAAAAGATGGCATAAAGTTTACTTTATTACCAATGAAAGGAAGTGACAAAACCAAAGCTTCTGAAGTGGAGGGATGGACTTTCTTTACCTTTACTTATTCTGGGAATGAGATAGAGACTGCTTTCAAGGAGTCAAAAAAGGTGCATGCTCTGATTGTGAAATGGGTGTTGTCAATTGAAGAATATAAAAAAATAGTAAAGCATCTAGAAGCAGTCAAACAGTTGCTAGCATAATTCAGTGAGGTGATGCCAGAAGATTTACCTGATAGTTTACCACTCATAAGAGATATTTAGCACCATATTGACTTGATTCTTGGTGCTAGTTTGCCAAACTTGCCTTATTACAAGATAAACCTAAAGAAAAGCGAGATTCTCAAGGAGATAGTGAAGGAATTATTGTGCAAAGGACATATTCAAGAGAGTATGAGTCCATGTGCAGTTCTTGCCTTATTAACCCCAAAGAAAGATGCAAGTTGAATGATGTGTGTGGATAGTCGAGCCATCAACAGAATTACTATTGGATACAAGTTTCCAATTCCTAAGCTAGATGACATGGTTGATAGGTTACATGGGGCCAAGGTGTTCACAAAAATTGATCTTCGTAGTCGATACCACCAAATTCAAATTAGACCTGAAGATAAGTGGAAAACAGCTTTTAAGACAAAAAAAGGTTTGCATGAGTGGTTTGTGATGCCATTTGAGTTGACCAATGCGCTTAGTACCTTTTATGCCATTGATGAATCAAGTATTGAAACCTTTTATTGGAAAATTAGTGGTGGTTTATTTTGATGATATCCTGATTTATAGTCAATCAGAAGAGGAGCACTTTTTGCACTTGCTCGAAGTATTAATAGTTTTACAAAAAAATAAGTTGCATATGAATTTAAAGAAGTGTAGCTTTATCATAAATAAATTGTTATTCCTGGGTTATGTAGTTAGTGCAAATGGAATTTAGGTGGATGAAGTGAAGATTCGAGTTATTAGAGAATGGCCTACCCTAAAAACAATAACAAAAGTTAGAAGTTTTCATGGGTTGGCAACATTCTATAAGTGTTTTATCAGAAATTTCAATAGTATTGCAGCACCTATTACAGAGTGTCTGAAGAAGGGGAAGTTCCAGTGGAGAGAAGAAGCTGCAACCAGTTTTGCTGTACTAAAGGAAAAGCTATGTACTTTACATGTTTTAGCATTACCAGATTTTGATACATTATTTGAAGTTGAATGCGACGCTAATGGTGTGGGAATAAGAGATGTTCTTTCACAAAAGAACAAACTAGTAGCTTATTTAAGTGAAAAGCTCAGTGATGCAAGGCGCAAATGGACCACGTATGATAAAGAATTTTATTCTATTGTGCATGCTTTGAAGAATTGGGAGCATCACTTGGTTGGGCGAGAATTTGTTTTATACTCAAATCATGAGGCATTGAAGTACTTGAATAGTCAAAAACAGATTAGTAAAGACATACATGCCAGGTGGTTTCAATTTCTGTAGAAGTTTCCTTTCAAGCTGAGGCACAAGGCTGGAGTACAGAATAAAGTAGCAGATGCATTGAGTGAACGTGTAGATTTATTAGTGACAATAATATAAAAAGTTGTGGGTTTTGATACAGTTAAGGAATTATATCATACTGATGAGAATTTTCATGATACATGGGAGAAGTTTATCACAAATCAATCTATCGAGGATTTTTACATTTGTGATGGTTTTTTAATGCGAGGCAACCAGCTTTGCATTCTTAGATCTTCATTGAGAGAAAAGTTGATTAGAGACTTGCATAGTGGAGGTCCTGCTGGTCATTTAAGCCATGATAAAACGATTACTGCTATTGGAGAAAGATATTATTGGCCACATTTAAGAAGGGATGCAACAAGATTTGTACAGCGATGTTACATATGCCAAATCGCAAAAAGACAGGCCCAAAATACTAGTTTGTACATGCCTTCACCTATTTCATTAAATATTTGGGAAGATTTATTTATGCATTTTTTGTGCTTGGATTTCCTAGAACACAAAGAGGTATGGATTCTGTTTTTGTTGTTGTTGATAGGCTTTCTAAAATGACACACTTTATCCCTTGCAAGAAGACTTCAAATGCAAGTGGAGTAGCAAAATTGTTGTTCAAGGAGACTGTTCGTTTACATGGTGTGCCTAAAACCATCACTTCAAATTGAGACAACAAGTTTCTTGGTCATTTTTGGAGGACTTTGTAGAAGATGTTTGACTCATCCTTGAATTATAGTAGCACAGCTCATCCACAAACCGATGGCCAAATTGAATTGGTGAACAAAACCCTTGGCAATCTGATTCATAGTTATTGTTGTGATAGATCAAAGCAATGGGACTTTGCATTGGCACAAGCAGGGTTTGCTTTTAATAGTGCTGCTCATAATGCCACAGGAAAATCTCCATTTTCTATTGTGTACATAAACTTGCCACAACATGCTCTTGACTTGGTTGAGTTGCCTAAAGTTCTTGGATTTAGTGTAGCTGTTGAAAATATGGCTAATCAATTGCAAGATGTTCAAGCAGAGGTAAAATAGAAATTAGAGCAAGCTAATGCCAAGTACAAGAAAGTTGCAGATCAACATTGCAAAAAGTAGATTTTTGAAGTGGTAGATCAAGTGATGGTGTTTCTACAAAAAGAAAGGTTTCTAGTGGGGACTTATAGTAAGTTACAACCTAAGAAGTACGGATATACTAGATTTTGAAGAAGATCAATGACAATGCATATGTTGTGGATCTGCCAGACACAATGAGAATTTCCAAAACATTTAACATGCTAGATATTTACTTGTTTTAATTAGGAATAGAACATTTATTTTATTTAAATCTCTTGTTAATTACTCTAGTTGTACTAGACAACTAGAAGTAGAGTTTTATTAAGATTTGGACCTATAATACTATAAATAGGACCCTTAGGCTTAGTTTTTAGGATCATCAAATAATATTACTAAGTTCTTCTCTCAAACTTAAGTTTAAGTTTCAATATTTGAAAACTTGGTTGTTAACCTTAACAGCTTAATCAAGTGCTAATTTTTGTTTTTACGTTAACTTGCTGCGTTAGATACTATCTAAAGTGAATCATATTTTGATTATTTACCTCATCTAATAAAAGATAAAAATCATTATATCTAATGTCCATGGAGTGGATAACACAAGAATTCAGCAAAATTTCAATCTACTGCACCAAGCTGAGTTGTAACAAACCACAAAGTCATCCAAGTATACAACCTCCAATGGTAATTGACTCGGATGGTATTAAAATTGCTTATGCTTACAAAACCTAGTGCTAGCTAGAAAAGGGTAATTAGAACTTTCTTTTCACTAAAAGGAAACTGAAACACAACCAAAAACATCAAGTAACACTAATCAACGATAAAAAAGTCCAACTCTCCGTATAGGTGTAGCTCATATGGTTTCTTTCATCTTTGTCAATGCATAGTGTTTTAAGAAATCATTGTCTAAACCTTGATGAGTGGATAACATTTCAAGAGTTGCATTCAAGAAAAAGAAGAAAACGATCTTTGAATTAGTTGGGAACATGAATTACCAAATCTACTTTTAAGTGAACATGTGATTTCTGGGTAAATTATTTTCCATTGTTCGAGGGTTGTTAGAGTTTTTGGGTGTAATCTCTAAGCTTTTGGGTGGTGACTTCGTCCATGAGAATATTTTAGTTTTCATTTTTAAGAAACACAAAGCAGCACCATTCTACAAAGACTTGAAAAAAAAAAAAAGAGAGAAAATTGCCATGTAACTATCAACAATTGGTGAATTGCTCTTTAATTGAGAATGGTCCTTACTTGGGGATAACTTTAATTAAATGGTTATTGATATATTTCCATGTCAAGTTTAGAAAAAGAAATCAAAGTATTAATTAACGCGTAATAGTATAGAAAAAGAGATAGGAGTGGTTTGGCGGGGGGGAAAATAAAAGTCCACGGGTTTCTCGAAACCAAAGGCAGGCAGGCAGGCAAGAGGATCCGACGTATTATTATTCTTGCAGGGATTCCCAGCTTGTTGCTCAAGCAAAGCGGACCAAAAGCAGGGAACTCCCTTTGCTCCTTTTTATTTTGCTACTTTTCTTATTAATTAGTTAGTTAATAAATAAATAAAACCTTGGCCAAGCACGCTTGTCTCCTTTATTTCCTCTTTCTCCTGTTTTTGTTTACGAGGAGGAAAGCAATCATCTTTTTGACAAGTCTCATCTTCTACGCCTGCGCCTGGGTCTCCTCTAACAGATCACTTGTTACTTAAATGGAAATGAATAATCATCATCAAGGGACAGCGGAAATGGAGAAGAAGTCCAAGACGAAGATCGTGTGCACCCTGGGGCCTGCATCGAGGTCAGTGCCTATGATCGAGAAGCTGTTGAGGGCTGGCATGAACGTTGCTCGTTTCAACTTCTCTCATGGATCTCACGCCTACCATCAGGAAACCCTTGACAATCTCAGGGCCGCCATGCTCAACACCGGTATTCTCTGTGCTGTCATGCTCGATACCAAGGTAAATACAAAGTCTTCTTCTTTTTTTTTTTTTGCCTTTCTTTTCCTTTTTAATTGATGCTATTAATTAGTTTGTTTGAGATCCGATTGCTTGTATGTGGTTTCTTTCTAAGATCAAGATGATCAGATCAGATGTGGGTTAACCTTCAAATTCATTGAACGTTTTTATTCTCTCTTACAAGTATACCATATAAAATTTATTATGAAATACATCTATTAGTAATATTGTGAGGACTGAGGAGGAGTACATGCTTCAAGAATTTGCTTCGCAACAATCAAAGTTTTTTAATTTATTATCCAGCTGTTCACCTCATCAACTTCCCTCTGCTCCTTTTGAGATCAAGCGCAATGAAAGAATGCTAGCCTTATTTACTTATGTAAGAATCAAGGGTTTCTCAGTATATCTTAGTTACTGCGTAGCCTTTTGTTTGGTTGTTTCATGACTTAGCAGTACTTATTCTAAATAAGAAGAAATTAAGCTGTGATTGATTATACAAAGTTTGAATATCATTGGCTTCAGAAGTATAGGGTCCCATTTACTTTCTTTTGGGTTGTACATATTTGGTTATTACCAAAAAAAAATTAGCATATTTGATTCCCACATTCCGAGCAAATTTTTACTGTGCTAATCAGCCAATCATGGGCGAAGTGGATGATATCTGCATTTAAGAAAGACATTTGATTTCTATAGTCAAAGCTTATTTTTAACTACACTAAGTAGCCAATTATGAGGAGGATAGATGATAATCATGATGATTATGTTTGTTAGAACCAGCAATGGTTGTAGGGTAAAAGATCTTAAGTTGTAATATAAGACTTGATTTGATGCTATTTATTTATAAGTCACAGTTACTATTCTTCAGAAAACCAATTCTCTAACCTCTAATATATTGCTTTACTTCTTTGCTTAAAACATGTACAGAGCATCTGAACAGCTCTGTGTATTCACATAACCAATGTCCAGACTCTTATCTAAAGCTTGAAAGGTTTTGTTTATTTTAATCTTAATAGAACATGGTAAAGCTGACCAATCCTAACTGTTTGTTCATATGTTAAACTTCCAGGGTCCTGAGATTCGAACTGGTTTTCTGAAGGATGGAAAAATTCAGCTGAAACAAGGTCAAGAAATCACAATAACTACTGACTATAGCATAAAGGGTGATGAGAAAATGATAAGTATGAGTTACAAAAAGTTGGCTGAGGATGTCAAACCAGGGATGGTCATACTTTGCGCAGATGGGACAATCTCATTTACAGTCTTATCTTGCGACAAACAAAAGGGTTTGGTTCACTGTCGCTGTGAGAACTCTGCAGTTCTTGGTGAGAGGAAGAATGTAAATCTTCCAGGGGTCATTGTTGACCTCCCTACCTTGACTGACAAAGACAAGGAAGATATCTTGGAATGGGGAGTTCCCAACCAAATTGACATGATTGCTCTTTCATTTGTTCGAAAGGGCTCAGATTTGGTGGAGGTTCGTAAGCTGCTTGGAAAGTATGCTAAGAATATTCTTCTCATGTCAAAGGTATGTTTGAAGAATTTCAAATGTGATTTATATGCTGTTTTATTTGCAATAAGGAACCATAACCAATAATTTCATTTGCTTTTGCCTAACTTCATTAGAAATCTATCGGTGGTAACATTTTGCTAACAGGAAGTTTTGAATGGGAAAAGTCATATAATAGTGAAAGTCAAACATGACAATTGGTTAGAGAGACTAACAATGCATGTCGGATTGTGAAGAAAAATTATGCCTAATGCATATATCCACGTAGACAGGTTACTATTATATTATGCCATTATGATTTCTCCTGAGGTCTTTTCCTTGAAAATGATCTGGTAGGTTGAAAATCAAGAAGGGGTGGCAAATTTTGATGACATCCTCGCAAATTCAGATGCATTTATGGTAGCACGAGGTGATCTTGGAATGGAGATTCCAATTGAAAAGATATTTCTGGCACAGAAAGTGATGGTTTACAAGTGTAACATCCAAGGAAAACCTGTTGTCACAGCAACACAGATGTTGGAATCCATGATAAAGTCTCCTCGGCCAACCAGGGCTGAAGCCACTGATGTTGCCAATGCCGTTCTTGATGGCACAGACTGTGTGATGTTAAGTGGTGAAACTGCTGCTGGAGCTTACCCGGAACTTGCAGTTCAGACCATGGCCAAAATTTGCGTAGAAGCAGAAAGCACACTTGATTATGGAGACGTCTTCAAAAGGGTTATGGAACACTCACCAGTGCCAATGAGTCCATTAGAAAGCCTGGCTTCTTCAGCTGTTAGAACAGCCAATTCAGCGAAAGCTGCTCTTATTTTGGTCTTAACCAGGGGAGGAAGTACTGCCAAGCTGGTGGCTAAGTACAGGCCTGGAATGCCCATTTTGTCTGTGGTTGTCCCCGAGATCAAGACTGATTCTTTTGATTGGTCATGCAGTGATGAAAGTCCTGCAAGGCACAGCTTAATCTTTCGTGGTTTGATCCCGGTTCTATATGCTGGTTCTGCCAGAGCTTCTCATGAAGAGACAACAGAAGAAGCATTGGATTTTGCTATTCAGCATGCCAAGGCAAAGGGACTTTGCGAGAATGGGGATTCAGTTGTTGCTTTGCATCGGATTGGAACTGCATCTGTAATCAAGATCTTGACTGTGAAGTGAGTTCACCTTGGTGATATTTGCCTCAATTTTGAATGTCATTTTTGGGAGTTTCCTCGGTACTAGGGATAAATGCTGCTTCTGATGTCAGCAGCTTTTAGTGTTTTATTTTTTTGATGCAACAAATGTGATCTAATATCACAAGTAAAATGTGCTGATGATTTGCGTACTAAACACTGAATATTAGACTTTTTTATGTAACTATGATTTTGTTGAGAGGTGATCTCATTTTGATTCCTTGAGTGATTTATCAACTGATAGCACTGCCATGGGTAAGAGGCTTGAAGGTGTCCAGAGTGTTAAGACTCTAGAATGTCACATGAACAGGGTTGTGTGACTGAGCGTTAGTACAGTCTTGCATTGCACTGCATTTTTGTTTCCGATGAAATCACTACTGTTACTGCCCCTCTCAGTTTGTGCTTCGTGTTTGATGCAAGTCCTATTTCAGTGGGAGTAGGCTGTTCTTCTGCTGGGTTTTTTGATTGATGCAGCGAAGGGCTCTTGTAAGTAAATGGCAATATCTGCTTTTCATGATGAAATAAAAAGTAAATAAATAAAAAGGTAAAGGAATTGTGAGGCTTGAATGTTAGGTAGGTTGTTGCTTGATCAGCAGAAGCTACCATTTACATCATAATTTATGAATGATGAAAGTCAAGGAAAGATGCATCGAGA
Organism: Theobroma cacao; assembly: GCF_053813885.1. Classification (NCBI taxonomy): domain Eukaryota; kingdom Viridiplantae; phylum Streptophyta; class Magnoliopsida; order Malvales; family Malvaceae; genus Theobroma; species Theobroma cacao. Next base: position 33,281,158 of record NC_142647.1, on the reverse strand, counting down.
AAATGCTGGGCAGTTACATGTCCATCGTTTTATGTCGTCCAAAAATAAATTAAATATTATCAACTTATTTATGAGCTTGTGGGAGGTTTCCCTTTCCCTGAAATAATATATAAATTTCCAAGCCATGATGTCGGTGAATATAGTCCGTATCAAATGTTAATTTTCCCATTCAAGCATTTACAACGCCCACGCAGTTGAACCTTTCAACCAAGCCAGCCAAGCAAGGCAAACAAAAGAATGACAAAGACCAATTACTATGATGAATAAGAAAGAAAATTACATATATCAGGAGCAGGTAAAATAGCAGCAGAAACTCTTCCATGGGGCAAAAGGATCTACAAGAATACAGAACATACAAGAGAAACACAATTTCATTTTCCCAAGATTCAAATTCAGTGTAAAATAACTATTTACATAAGCATGGCAGAATATTTAAGCAACATAGACAACCGGATGCTCATACAACCGACTTATAAAAATATACTCAATTCTCATCTGCTTGAGAAGCACTTCCGGACTGAGAGCCCGAAGAAGCAGAGGATGAATTGCCTCCACCAGCCTGAGACCCTGATGAGAACAACCCATTGAACGGCCATGGGAATGAGAACCTTCTTCCACTCCCACTTCTCCCATCTCCTTCACCCTCTTCACCACTACCATGAACATTGTTTTCACTCTCTCTTTGGTTGGTGTTATTTCTTGGCCTCTCAGTATCAAGTTTTGATTCATCAGCAGGCATTTGATATCTACAAACTGGACAAGAACTATGAAGCTCCAACCATGGCAATATACACCCACTATGAAACTTATGCTTGCATGGCATTTCCCTTGCTTCAGAGCCAGCCTCAAAATCATCCAAACACACAGAACATTGCAGATTCTCCTCAATCTTCACAGTGGGCATGGCTTCAATTGCCTCTTTTTGAGCCGGTGGAGTCCCATATCTGTTTGGGTCATTTTCTGCTAAATGCTGCAACAGCAAGTCTAAACCAGGCCCAACGAAATAATCACCTAAAGACCCTATATGGTTGGAGTTTTGGTTTTGACCACCCTGGTTGGAATCATAAGAACCCTGGACAATGATAGTCTGATTGAAAGGATTGATCAAAATTACACGCTCTCTTTCCCTATCTCTATCCCTGCTGGTATCCCTGTCCCTATCATTCTCAGAATTCTCAGCTTCAGATGCCATTCCATCTCTAATACCTTGAAGCAACTGTAAAATTGTTGCAGAGCTCCTTCTCCTCCTCCTAATGATGGATTCGAGTTCTCTGTCCAAATCAGTATCTCCTCCATGGCGGGCTTCACCATCATCATTGTCATCATCCTCTTCTTCAAAGTCAATACGTCTATGTCTTCTGCGGCGACGGGGATTACCCATCATACCTAACAAGATTGGTGCCCACAAAGAGAGTGCTCGATCAGATCCAATATCAGAATCTATGTCTTCACTGTCTCTTGTACCACTGCTCATTTCTTCAATGAACCCAGTTTCACATACTGGGCATTTAATCTCAACCTCCATGATGGGATTCACTATTCGAGAGCATTGGTGACACCAGTACCTTGCTGCCATTGCTTCCTCCATTCCCTTTTAGGCCTATCTCCTCCTTCCTCAGCACAAATTTCTTCTCTTTTCCTCTTCTTGGGGATCTGTCACAAACAAGCAAGAGCAAATAGCATCAGGAAAACCAAATACAGTCAACTCAAACGGAGAGCAATCCACCCAAAAAGATTATTCATTGGAAAGATTCAGCAGATCTACACATGGATTCTCCTTCAAACAAAACCTTTTCCAAGATGTGATTGACACAGGAAGAAAAACAAGCACCCAAATCATACAGCTATGTAATTAGATCCAATTCCTAACCCCTTAAGATCATTTTATATAACAAAAAAAAAAAGAAGAAAAGAAGAAAGAAAATGAGAATCCATCAAGAATTGAAGTCCTAGATTCAGAACAACCACTACAAAAATAACCACAAAATTGCAAACCTTACCAAGAGAAAAAGAATAGCAAGAGCGGAGCTTGAAAAGAGCTCCCCAAAGAACACAAGATTAAAAAAAGGAGAAACAAAAAACAAGGGACCCAGAATCTCCAAACTGCTAAATAACAACCACATATCCCAGAAAGGGGAGGTCTGGAAACAGTAAAGGATATTTTTTCACAGAAAAGGCTTTTCTTGGATCAGAATTTATTTATGTTAGAGAGGGCCAAGCCACCTACTAACCTTATGGGTTATGACACACAGAAAAATGAGGTAGGTTTAGTGAAATTAACGAGGTAGAAGGATCTGGAACTATCCCATTCGAATTCTCTCAAAGCCGAAGATTTGACCGAAACATATATATATCCCTTCGTAATTAATTACCTATGACAATCAATAACCAAAATCAGTTCAATAATTAGAATCCAGAAACAAAAGGATATCAGAGCCCAGAAACATACCCTAGATGTTATGTTTCTCTTACCTTTTCTTTTAGATTGTGGGTGGCTGCGAATTCGAATAAGAAAGCAAAAAGAAGATGACGAAGAATCTTGGGTTGATTTTGTGTCGAAGAAAAGAGAAAGAAATGGCTACAGAGTTACTTTTTTTCTCATTATAGGACAACCCAAACGCGTTCTCTCCTATCTCTTTCTTCTCTGAAATTTTTTTTAAGTACTAATTAACTTACATTTACCCTTAATTAAGTAATAATGATATTATTTTTGCATTGCGGTAAAATGTAAAATTTTGTTGGATTTTTCTTTTCTTTTATATATATATATATATATATATATCTTCTAGTGTTAATAATATTTTTTATTAAAGAAATGTTTTTTAATCTTCAAAAAATCGAATCTTTCGCATGAAAGAACTAAAAAACGCGTGGTGAGGTGGCAGTGTTTAATAGATGTCTGAAACTTTTCAAAATCCAATCAATCGATACTTTTGCCCTTTGGTTCCATCCACTGGACTGTCACCAAATTACACTATACGGTGCGGATGCTGCCACCTAAGCTATAAAGTGACAGCCACGATTGTTATTTATTATTTATAATAATTACATCTGCAATAAATTGAGAGAGTAATTCGAAGTCACTTATTTTCTCTACTTTGACGAATTAACAAAATCAATAATTTCTTTTCACTTTTTTTTTTTTTATAATTTGCTTTTATAATATATATATATATATATATATATATATATATATATATATATATATATAGAGGGACGGAGCATCCTTTTGTTATGAGAAAAATTTTAAAATTTTTTATATATTATATTTTTTAATAATTTTTTAAATAATTAATATATTAAAAAATAATAAAATGACCTTATAAGTCTCTTTCAATTTTACTCAAAATTTTAATTTTTTTAATTTTTTAAGTTTCTCCACCTATCATTCCTTCTTTTCTTTTTTGTTTTTATATTGTGAAATTATAAAGAGATAAAGTTTTTATTTAATTTTTTCTATTTATATTGTTATTATTATTTTTATTTATTTATTTTTATCAATTATATTCTATTTGCTTATATATTTTAAGTTTCTACAGATTTTTTTTTTAATTTCTACGAATCATCAACCATATATTTTTTTGTTATATAAGCTATATCTCCTACTTGTCATGGTTTTTTTTTTCTGTTATGTGAATTTTATTTTTAATGATTTTAATTTTTAAAAATTAAAAAATTATTGTATATATAATTCTCAAATATAAGTTCTAGTGTTGCATTATTGGTTTTTGTTTAAAATTTCACTAATATATTATTTTTTATTAATCCTAATTATATAAGAAAAAATTATCTTGAGTATATGTTTCTAATATGCTTTACGTTTTATATTTAGTTGAAAGGAAATTATCTTAAGTATAAGAAAAAATTATTAATTCTGTATATCGTATTTAACTATTTATATTTTATACATTATAAATTAATATTTAGTATTATAAACTTAAATATAATAAAATAAGAATATTGGATGTTGATTACATTAATTTTTTAGACGTTTGTATTGAAAAAGACAAGACTTTGAAATAAAATGGATGATAAGTTTCTTACAAATAATTTAGTTGTTTATATTAACAGAGATATTGTCATCATGAGATTTCCTCAAATCAAATCAAATATTATATTCTCAAAGAGATATAGTTGTTTATATAAGTTTTTTATTAAACCCATGCAAGCCTAACATGTACAATTCAAATCAAATACTTGGAATTACCTCATGGGACTCATTACCATGGAACCGTACACCAACATGCATGAACATATTATGTCACATAAGACTATATCATACTAGTCTACAAGCTTATGTGCTCAAAATGCAAAAGCAATACATATCTAAATGACAAATATAAGGCGTCCTGTGGCAAATACAAAGCAGTTGTTTCTTGCATATCTCATATACATGTCATTTAAGACAAGACATAAACATAGTCAAATCCATAACAGTCAAGCATGAACAATCAAACTAAATAGGACTAGCGGAGTACGACTCGAAACAAAAAGGTAGACGCTTATTGGATGCCATATATTCACCTACCCAAGATTGACTAAAGTATTGGCTTTTCCCAAAAGACAGCAAGCCAAGCAACTATTGATCTGCAAAGCAAGTGCATCTTACATGTGTGAGTTATAAATAACTTCATGAGTAGATATGAGGAGGAAGAACAAGCTAAATGGAAGAGTTTTTGTCAAAGATACTTTTTAAAAATAATGTAAGTAATCCATTTTGAACAATATCAACGTTTGCCTCTCAACATATCAAATATTCAAAGAGTTTAGGAATTTAATCCCAGAGCAAAATCAAACATCCCAAGGTGCGAGTTATGTGCCAAGTATGATCACGTATCAAAACAAAACTTAATACCATCGTCTCGACAGGTACAAACTCATTTAAAAGGATTTTTTAAGGTTTTTTTGAAAACCTATTTTTAAACCTTTGAAATAAAAATAATAGTTTGTAAAACATTCAAGTATTTCCAAGAAAATAATTTATAAATATCGAGTTTTAAAGTTTTTGTAAAAAATGTTGATGAAAACAAAGGTTTAGTTTCAAAGAAAGTGAATAATGTTGTCATCTTTAGAAAATCCTTAAAGAAAATGAGTGGATTTTAAAAATGACATAATTCATAGTAAATTGAATAAGCCAAGTTTAAATACCAAAGTTAGGGAAATTACCCAATCCAAAGATCAAGGTTGAGATGTATATCAAATCCAAATGCCAACATCAAATGAATACAAAACTCAAGCACTAAGGTTGAAGCAAATGTCAAATCCAAAGACCGGAGTCTAAACAAATACCAAATCCAAAGTCCAAAGTCGAAATAATGTCAACACTAAAATCCAAAGTTCAAAACAAATATCAAGTTCCAATTCCATTTTGTCAAATATCACTTCAAATAGATTGTGGAGCACTAAGTAGTATGGACAATCAAATCAAAGTGTGCCATAGCACCAAAGTGGTTGGATACATGATAGTCATTGACCGTATATCAAAGGTGGTAGTATCGTATCAAGTACCAAACAAAACCAAATCAAAGGGGTAAGACTCTGTCAACTACCCAATCAAAGCAAATCATTGTGCACAATGGCTAGTGGCTACTATCACTAGCTACAGGTCCATAACTCAAGTAGACTCCACTTAAACATTTTGTGTTATGTTTTTAAATATCTAAATATTCATTCCCAAATGAAAAAGTAAATTCATTTGTCATCAAAGATTAAAGGGTTCAAAACAAAATGAAGCCATAGTGTTCAAAGTCCATCTCCAAACAAAAGATGAATTCAATCATCTACATAATAGAAGTTCGAAGTAAAGACTAAATCAAAATCATCAATCTTAAAGACAAATTGACTTGCTGCTAGGGTCTATGAAAAACTCATCAATTTTCATTCCAAGTTTTCAATTCATTAACCAAGCAATCATTCATAGACAAATATCAATTTTGAGGCATCAAACAATTGAAAGGCTTGTTTCCCATGCTTAAAACTAAATACGTATTAACATATTTACATAGTATATGTGTATTTCTTTAAACAAGCTTGAAACCATTGTTCACATCACAAAGTTTGTCAAAAAATGTTTTAATGTGAGGTTGTAGAATAGGCATGCTTAATTATGTCAAAATAATTAAAAATGTCGTATCTATCCACCTTTTAAAGCTTGTCTTTTTCCTTTTAGCACCTTTTGTCAAAAGCTCAGTTTCTTCAACATACTTAAATTACTCCAATATCACCTAAAATGATATTCGATCATCAATACGCTCAAAGTCCTAATAAAAAGAAATTTAATCATCAGTATTCTCAAAAACTCCTAAACATTTTGGAGTACTTTGAATGCCCATTTCTAACCTTATTTAATCTTCATTAATTTTGTAATTATTTCCACCAAACTTTCATCCAAACCCCATACCTATTAAGTAAGCAGCTTATTTTATCTACCTTTCCTCCTTGGTGAGTTTCAAATGAAGGGATTTGGCCAAATCTTGAAAACTTAGAAAATTTCTAGCTTTTAGAGAGAAGATAAAATCTGAAAAACCAAGTTTTAGGAGTGAAAATCTTTACCTTTAACACTTGAAATCCAAAGTTTGATGATGGGATTTAGTGGGTTTTGAAAGCTGTGAAATTTGATAGAAAATGGGTAGAAGAACAAAAAGAAATGAAATAAAAGAGTGGGTCTTGGGTTTTATGGCTTTTATGCCTATTGAAGCTGTATGGGCATTCTAAGGTCGACTACAGAGGGTTTGGGGTTGACCTTAGACCAGAATGCTTGTATTTCCTCTGTTTTTACATTATAGGGTCAACCCTTTATGCATTGAGGTCAACTTTTTAGGTCTAGACTTGTACAAATTGCCCATTTTAAGGCCTAATTCCATTCTAAATCCCTTCCACATCCTCCATAACCTTTAGTTGAGAATTCTCAAGGATGAAACTAAGGTTCTTTGCCTAGTCTTTGCATTTCCTAAGCTCACCAAATTAATTGTCCAATTTATCCAAGTAACAGAAACTATGGGTTTCACAATTTATGAGATCCTAAGAATGTTTCTGGCTTTTCCTTTAAAATGCCAAAGGTGTTTTTAGGGTTATGTTTCTTCTCCTTTCATCTTGCTTTGTTGTTCTCTCATTCTCTCATCTTCTTTTCGTTTCTCTTTTACTTCAATTTACCACCTAGGGTATCTTACCCTCTAGAGAGCTTCTACTTAGTTTATCATCTAGGGTTTTTTGGGGTTCTGCTCTTCTCCTTTCTTTTTGCTTTGCTATTGTTGTTAACCCCCAACTTTTCTTCCAAGTATGGGTTATAAAATTTTTAATAGATACATATAAATTAAGCAATTTCTTTTAAGTTGTTAGAAGGGATTGTGAGACCTCAACCTCTATAGGCTCATAACTAGGCATAGACGTAATAACACGAGCTAGGGGTAGTTTCATCATTTCCTTAGTAAGCCTCTAAAAGTAAGTTTTTAAACAATATTAAGGCCAAAGTAGGCCTAAGGCATAAATGAATGATGAAATACGGGTAAAATGATGAAGGAAATAAAAATGATAATGATTTCCATGGTAAGGGCAAAATGGTCATTTTTCATCTCGGGTCAAAATTTTTAAGTTTCGTGAACTCGAGCATTTCTAGACCATTATGGACTTTGTTTCAGTGTCAAAAGAGTAAAAAGATTGCATAAAGGGTTAGAAGAGAACAAGCTAACTTGTTGAGGGCATTTTGATAATTTTAGTAGAGTGGATAAGCTTGAGCTATAAATATCTCTTTCTTCTAGCAAGTTTTTCATTCTCCAGCAGCTTTTCTTCATCTTCTTCCTCTCAACTCACGTTGCTTTCATCCTTCATGAAAGCTTGATATGAAAGCTCCATAACCTTTCTCAAAATAACTCCAATTTTCAAGCTTTTGTGCATTTTTGCATAGAACCCTTGTACTCTTTCACTCTTTTACTTTAAAACCCTTGAAAAAAAATCTTATTTCCATACTTTCTCTCACTAGCTAGGCATTTAGAGAGAGAAAAAGAGAGCTTCAATAATGCTTGAAAGTTTTTGGAAAGAATTTCAAATACAAAGCTACCAAGGTTCCAACGAAGCCCCATCGCCCTATTTGGACCATTAGGGAAGTTAGAGTCGACTAAAGGTTCAACAAAATACCGGTGAGTGAATTTGCATTTCAAAATTATTTTAGGAGATATAATTGCATTTGTATGACACATTTGAATGATTTATTTCAACTTTTCTTTAAAGATGTGTGCTGGGGAACAAGCCCTTGATAAAATATTTTGATGTTGTGAAAAATGTGAAATGTGTAAAAGGATGGACCTATGTGCTCTTATACCGTGTTGATATATACATACGAATAATGTTGTGTAATGATATTGACCCAGCTATATGTAAGTAGGAGTGCGCGGAAGCCGATGCTGACCTTGCAATGTGTGAGTGGGAGTGCGCATAAGCCGATGCTGACCCAACCATGTGCTAGTGGGAGTGCATATGAGCTGATGATGATGGGAGGGTGTGCATGATGATTGATATATATATATTTACATACATAGATATGTGTGTTATCAAAAGCTCATGAATATGATATATGGTTGTAATGCATGTGAAAATTTGACATGTTGAACTTTGAGAATTTATTTGTGTTTCATGTTGCTTTTGTCATTTCAGTGGGATGGCCTTTTCTTGAGAGAATGGAGACTTTTTCTTAGTGCTCTGTTTCTCGCTGTTGTGAGAAACTCTCGGGTTTTGAAGGTTTTTACCAGACCTGGTTCTCGTTGCAACGAGAAAGTTGTTGAAGCTTCTCGTTGTAGCTAGAAACTTTTTGTTTTATGGCGTGAATTTCACTGCAGCGAGAATGAATCTCACTGCAGCGAGAAACTTTCTATCTTGCTTTTTACCTTGTTCGATTGCTACCTTATTTTTCACTTCTTTGGTACCATAGTTGAGCATGGACTTCCAACATTAAGGAATTAATGAATTAAATTTGAAATGAGGAGGTTTGGTGAGAAACCCTCGGTTAATTGATAATTTGAGCCAATATCGCTGCAGCGAGAATGCCTTTTTGCTGCAGTGAGGACTCATTGTTTACTTGACTTGAATTGCATGAATGCTAGTAAAGTTTTCACTCTTCAAAACCTTTATTGTGCATGGACCCTTTTCAGCAAGTGATTTACTCAATTGGGGTTTACATGAGGGGTTTTAATAAGAATTAAACTAAATTGCATTGTTTTAAAGATAAATGCATCATGATTTCTTTAAGTCTTCCCTATTGTTTGCTTATTCCCTTCCTTATTCACTCATTGGGTTTATACTCACCGTTTTTAACTTCATGTTTTCAGATCAAGAGGTAGCTGGTAACTAGGTCGAGGTGTCCCCATAGACTTGCATCCATCTGTTGGTAGGTATCAATGGCATTCGGTAGCTGCACCTTTGCTATGGTTGCTCCGCTGGAAGTCTAGAGTCTTTTTTGTTGAACACACGTGCCCTAAAGTAAATTGTTAAGCATATATATATATATATATATATATCTTAAGTGAATAGATGTTTATATTGATTAATGTTGCCACTATGTAATGGCACGGATGACATTATTTTGAATCATATAAGTGTGAATATATAGTCAATAGAAAAGTATTGACATACTTGTTAGTGAAAATTACAAAATACGATTGTAAGAATGAATAATGAAATCGATGAATGGAGTCATGTAAATAGGCTTGCTTGGGCTTAGTGGGCTATGTCCATTGGGCCCAGGTGCCAGTCATGACCTAAAATTTGGGTCGTGATAGGGATTCCCATCTAAGAAGTCTTTAAATTTCTCTTCAAATAATGGTTAAATTTATTGAAGAATGATTGTTGAAATATGGGAGAAAAAGGGAATAAAAAGAATGCATTTTTGGAAGTTAAGGTAGTAAGGGTTGATCTTTGAAGGTTTTAGGGCTTATATTTAGCTTCTAGAACATGGGGGATCGACTTCTGAAGAAAAAAGGTTAGTCCCTAGAAGTTTTTAGACTTAGGATATGTTCTGGAATTGAAAAGATCAACCCTCTAGTCTTAAAAGGTCGATCCCAACAAGATGAAACACTTAGGACAACTTTTGGAACCACAAGGATTAGACCCAAGCCTTAAAAGGTCAATTCTTGCAAGTCAAAACATAAAATTAGCTTTTAAACTAAAAAATGATTTACATTTAAGTATTTAAGGTCGAACCTGTAACCACAAGATCGATCTCTAGGGTTTAGTGGTGAAAAATAAAAGACTTAACCAAAGCCTTAACTCTCATTTTTCCTTCCTCTCAGCCTCCATTCATTTTCTTTCACTCTTCACACCCTCTTATAGCCTCCATAGATGCCATTCAACAAGTATTATGTTTTTTGTGAAACACCATTTTAAGTTAGAGAATAAGTTAAGAAAATCCTTAGGTGAGCACGATGGTTTTATGTTTTGAAAATTCAAAAATTAAGTTTTAATCTTGGAAAATTCATGTTCTGATGCATAAAGATGATTTGTAAAGTTTGGTGTTAAAAAGAATCTAATTGGATAAATTTTTGAGTTTATTTTTACTTATTGGAACCTATCTATCGATAGATGTTCTTCATCTATCGATAAATAAACCTAGAAAAGGTTTTTAAAGAGAATTTAAGAAAATCTATTAATAGATGTTCATCATCTATTCATAGATAGCCCTATCTATCGATAGATCAAGCATATATATCAATAGATAGTAACCCGAGAGCTTTTAAAAGGGTCATGAAGGTGATCTATCGATAGATGACCCCAAGTTATCGATAAATGATGCTATTTCTAAAAAAATAAAAGAGTTAAAAACATATTTTCACTCCCTAAACTATAAATATATCACATTTTACAAGGGATGGTAGCCCCCGATCTTTTTTGCAAGGTATTTTTTAAACCTTAAATCCTCTTATACCCATTTTCAACCTAAAGCACCAATTTTGATGATTTGAAAGCTTGGATTTGAGTTTTTAAGAAAAAGATGGCATTTTTCAACTTTAAATCCTTGATTTATGACTTTCCAAAAGAAAAGATGTTCTTTTGGTGCTCGAATTTTAGTTGAATACTAGAGCTCAAAGGTTTTGTGATTTTTCTTAGCATTAAAGCTCACCTATAAGGATGAAGAATTTATGAGTTCCTATGCATTTATTATATTAAGTAGTAGTGGGGTTAAGCTAGAAAATTAGTTTTAATGGAACCTAAGTAGTTTTGAAAGTACTTAGATGGAAAATTACAAGATTAATATTCTAAGTAATGATTATGATGATTGTTGAATGTTAAGAATAGTTGAAAACTCTGAAGAAATCACCAGAGAAAGGTTGTGATTGGAGTTTGAGGTTGAATCTCCAATTAGGTGAGTGGATACACCTTTTCAAGTATTTTAATATGGTAAAGCAACATGATTTTTAATGTGATGATTTAATGATACATGATGAATCATATTTTCAGTTGTCTTTCAAAGGATTGAATGCAAGGGCTTTTCAATTGGCTTTGAATCAATGCTTTCAAGGGATTTAAATGCAAGTGGTTGCTAGATTTGGTTTGAAACTATATCTCTTTTAGATGATTGAATGCAAATGTTTTCAGAGTGTTTACGAATAGATTATGTATGTAAATATGCTATTAGGTATTAGTTTTCAACAAGGGGGGACAGGCACTTTCAAATGTTTTCCTTCTAAATGAGATGAATGGTATGATGGACATGCTTGACATGATGTAGCATGTAAGGTATGAAGGATGCAAGAGTTCCATTTACAGGGTTTTGACATGTATGCCATGAGATGTATGTGTTGAGAGTGTCATGTACACTATGGGCTAAGCATGTGGATGGATTATGAGATTATGACATATATGCCATGAGATGTATGTGTTGAGCATATCATGTACACTATGGGCTAAGCATGTGAATGACTTACAAGATTATGAAAAACATGCCATGAGATATATGTGTTGGGATAGTCATATACACTATGGGCTGAGTATAATGATGATTTATGAAAATGTTATATGTTTATGATGTAAGCTAAGGACGAGAACAATCTTAAGCTTAAGGAATCCTATGACAATAGTCGGGATTGATCACTATCCATTACAGTGGGGTGGGAGCACTCAAAGATTGTGGGTAAGTTTGATGTCCATTCACACAACTATGATGATTATTCACACGAGGTGAACCAGACGATTGGGAGGACTTTGTTCACTACCCGCCTAAGTGGGGTGGGACCACTTGAATGATTATGGGTGAGGGAAAATGCCACTCACACAATGTGCTAGGAAACCTTTAAATATTGGGGGTTTAAACCACTATTCATCAAAATAGGGTGGACCCACTCATAGATAGGATGCTGTGATGAATGAGGTTAATGAGTTTAAGTCATGATTGAATGAGTATTGCTTGATGTGTTGTCCATTTGAATGTTTAGACTAAGATTGAATGATTATTGATGATGTTATTCACATTAGATTACGGTGAAATTGGCTTGGTTAAGCAGAACCTTAGCTTAAGGTATAGTCCCATGAGATAGAGGGAATTATAGAATGATTATGTGCAACATTTTACCTGGGAAAGTAAGTTACAGTACTGATTTATCTGTCACGACCCAAATTCCGGGTCATGACCGGCGCATGGGTCCAATGGACGTAATCCACTAAACCCAGGCAAGCCTATTATTTATCTTACTTATGATTCTATTTATTATCACTAAGTCCTATTTCATGACTTTGAGTCAAAATAGTGATATACATTGCCAACTCGTACTGGCATTACTCTTTTAAAATTTACATTAAGTTCATCTATACATAACAAAATAATACTCGACCTCCAGCGGAGTGACTCGGATGGATATACAGCTACCGAATGCCGAGACACCTACCAGAAGATGTACACAGATCTACAAGGACACCTCGTCCTAATTATCAGCTACCTCGTGATCTAAAAACATGAATTTGAAAATGGTGAGTATAAACCCAGTGAGTGAACAAGGAAGGGAACAAGCAACAATTAGGAAAAATTTAAAATCATGATGCACTTGTTTCAAACAATGCAATTTAGTTCATTCCTATTTAAAACCCCTCCAAACCCCAGAGTTGTTCGCTACAGCGAGCATGAATTTCGATGTAGTGAAAACAAAGCAACAAGAGAAACATTTTTCCTCACTCAACAAAAGCCATCCTGCTAAACTAATAAAATCAACCTAACATTCATGAAAATTCTCAAAGTATAATGTGTCAAATTTTACGTACATTACAACCATAAATCATTGTCCATCAATTTGCTATATCACACACATTAACATATGTATATATATATATATATATATATATATATATATACGTATATACCCATCATCATCATCTCACCAACCCATCATCATCATCACCAGCTCATCATCATCATCATCACCAGCTCATGCGCACTCCCTACTCGCACATGGCTGGGTCATCACCGGATTATGCGCACTCCCTACTCGCACATAACCAGGTCATCCTCGGCTTATGCACACTCCCTACTCGCACATAGCCGAGTCAACATAATTACACAACATTATATTCAAGCATATATGTATATCAACATAATGCAGCGACATAGAAATCCATAATAACCACATTTCATAACATAAACCTTTTCTCAAAAGCTTGTTCCCAAGGCATTCATTTTCATGAAAAATTTCATAAAATCATTCAAACACTTTGTTCAAAACAGTCATATTCTCAAAACAATTTTGATAGGCAGTCTACTCACAGGTGTCGAAAATTCGGATTCCGGGTGAACTCTGACTAATAGTCCTCAAGCGTAATTCCTTTGCCTTTTCCGGACGTCTCACCACCTTGACAAATAACAAAGTCGAGGAATTTACTATATTGTCCCTAAATTGATATAAATTAATTTAAACTACTAATGCTTGATATGTAAATGCAAAAATATGTCCGATTACCGCTTAATCACGGTATCGATTAAATTCAACCGATCACCCGATTAATCGGCGATTGTGTCCAAATCACCTCCAAATTAATTCATTTCTCCTCTAATACCTTAATTTACCACATACATTTAAATAAAGCCAAATTCAGCATTAGAACCCTCACAATTCCTTATAGAAAAAATTTGGTCATTTGGTGTACTAGCATCGAATTTTTTTTCTACATAACCGTTTCACCTTACTTCATCATTTTCCATGCCATTTTCCTTGAAATAAAAACAATCCCCCATTGATATTCAGCCCTCATGGTTCGGCCAACAAGGAACCCTAGAGAAATTGAATATTTCTTTTGTGTTTTTGTTCATAACCATGCTTAACTATCCCTAAACACTAACATAGTCTAAAATCAAATTATTCCAACAACAATTCCTCTTCCATACCCATTTTTCAGAATTGAATTCATCATGATAACTCAATATTCAACCATGGAAATCAAGAACAAAAGCATGGGTAAGCTAGGTATCAAGGAGAATTAAAGAAATTTTAACTTACCTAGCTTGTTTCCTTGATTTCTTCACTTTTTCTTTGAATTTCCACCTAGGTTTACTTGTTTTTCCTTTTGTTCTTCCTTTTTTCTTGTTTCTGGATGTCTAGGCCGAATATGGTGAGGGAATTGGGGATTTAATGGGCTGATTTCTATAGAAAATAATAAAATAATCAAGCATGCCATGTGTCACATGCTTATTGGCCTAATTTTTAACTTTTTGACTTTTTCTTCTTAATTTTCCACCACAAATATTCTGGTATTTATCTAATCCTACCACAATTAAAATCCCTTGGTCTTGACAAGTGCTAGGCCGAAAATTTTACTGATTTGCCCCCGAGATAAAAAAATTACGATTTTGCCCTTATACTCCGAAATGTACCGGAATCTCATTATTTCTACTTTTCAACCTAAAATAACACTAATATTGATCAATATTAACCAAATGGGGCAAAAATTGTTTATAAAAAAATTTTCGTTTAGTCCACTAGTGGCAAAATTACCATTTTGCCCTTCTGCTCCATAAATACCGGGAATCACAATTTTTCACTACTAAACATCATTTTATACTCCAATAATCATAATTATATTTCATATAATTATTCTTGGTCAAATGTGATCAAATCTTGGTTAAAAATCTCCATTTAATCATCAAATGGTAAAATGACCGTTTTGTCCCTAATTGGTCAAGTTTCTGATGGACTCCAAACTGGACCTTGAACTCCAAATCACTATTCTAAGCCATTCTGTTGGTTTTAAAATTTTCAAATTCCTCTTAGAATTTCTATTTGAACTAGTTCAAGGCTCGATTTAACTTAGTTGTACCACTCGATACAATACCGTCTTTTAATCGAGCTTGACAAGGTCTCACATTATCGATACTTGAGGGTCATCTATCGATAGATAGAAGGAAGAATGATATAAAAAGCATTTTATGTTCCATTTATCGATAGATTTCACTTATCTATCGATAGATGCTTGACAAACATAAGTTTTTATGTGTTTTAAGGATTTTTCAAAGGCAAATGATTTTTTAAGGGTTTTAGGAACTTGTTTTCCATTCAATGTTATTTAAAATGTATTTAAATACCATGTTTCATGAACTACATGGAAATGTTGAAAGGTTTATGAATGACATGTGATTAAAAGTGCATGGTTACAAAAAACTCTCCCCACTGGCTCGTCCCTTTCCACTTATGGAGCTCTTGTGACTCACACGTTATTTTCCTTATTTTTTCTTTACAGATTAGTGATTAGTTTACTACTTGAGTCTCGGATACAAGTTTCTGGTCTTCTCCCTTTAGTAGGTGTCTAATAGCCACTTGATGCCTAGAGGGTCGATTATGTTCAACTAATAATTCAATCTTACATTATGTTTATGTTTATGGATATTGTACATGATTATGATGATGTAGCCAACGTTTGGCAGTTTACTTTATGAGTGTTATGGATAAATGTGCAAAGGTGGCTTGAAGGCCTATATGGATACTCGAGGGTGTTGAGAAATGTTTATATGATGTTGTGCATAAGGTTATGGTACTTTGATGATATATGAAATGATTGCACCTTACACTATTTATGTTGAGAAATTCCGTATCTGTGTAATGTTGCCTATTATTGCATGCATGAGATTACAATGTATGCATATGGATGATTGAATATATGCTTTCGCACTTGATTATGAATGTTTAATGAATGAATAGAATGAAGATTGCTTGGGCCTAGTGGGCTATACCCATCTCGGTCCATGCGTCTGTCATATCCCACCACAAAATGGGATGTGACACTTTCAAATTCAAATCTAAGGTAAGAGAAACCATTTTTGAACTCTAAATTTGTGGGCTTAAGCCTAATCTTCTTTCTCTACAAATTTCAACAACAAACCCTCGAATGAGCTAAGGATTGTTAGGGATTTTGTCTTTCAAAGTTGTTAAGGATTCTCATGGTCGGATAGTAAATGCTTTAAGTTTGAAGTTTTAAGTTCATCAGAATTAAATCAAAGAATATGAGTTTACTTGACTAGTTTCGAATAAATGGGTTTGATAGAAAATTAGGAAACTTATGATAAAGTTTGTTATGTTAGGGTTTGTTGAGGTTAAGGATCATAGAACGGGCAAGGTTTGACAAAGTAAGGCTTAGAAACATGCTTTTATCAAGGTGAGTGAATACACCTTTTTAAAATATTTAGTATGTAAAGCTATGCATGGTTTATCGAATTCGTTGCCTTGCATGATTTGAAAGCTATGTTTACAATAATAAGTCAAAATGTTTATATCCAAATGTTTTCAAAGAAGTTTTAATATCTCTATTATGTAGTAGCTTTCTTTCACATCTCATTTTAGGGACATGACCAGTGCATGGACCTATGTGGGTATGGCCCACTAGGCCTAAGCATGCTTTTCAACCAACATGTGTGGGCTTCTCATCCAACATATGTTAGCTTTAAAATTATTATAGTTTTGATTATGACAAAATGATCAAATTTGCTTGAGCATTATTTGAGTAATCCTTGATAATTTCTTGAAATGATTTAACTCCCATACACTTGTACTTACATTGACACAAGCTTGACTCTTGAAGTTATTGAGCTATATCTATAAGCTTGTATGACTTAGGTGTATGAGTGCTTATGATTCTCATTCGTTAAAGTTTGATTTAAAGATTAAAGGGTTTAGGGTTTAAAGTTTCCTTTAATTTAAAGATTAAAGGAAAATCTTGATGCACTCATTAAGGAGGAGTTTTGAATATCTTGTTTAATGATGAAAAAAAAAAGGAGAGAAGGAAGACTAAAACAAATAGAGTTAAATAGGTCTTCATGATTAATTTATGTGTGTGATGCTCAATTTTGGTTTTGGTGAATATTATGTAAAGAAAAGTAGATGCATTGACTAAGGGGGAGCACTTCATTATGCATAAAGATTTGAAGCATTCATATTGAACATAGACATTGCATCTTAATCTTGGAGTGTTTTGTGATCATAAAAAATAAGATATAGAGAATGTTGACTCTATATGTTTTTAATGATAGCAAAATATTCCCATTCACTGATGTCTAATTATATTGTTTAAGTGTGTAAGAGAAAGCTTAAATCATTAATATATTTGGTATTTGTAAGCAAGTCAAGATGGTTGTTCAGTGGAAAGATGGGTTAATTGGTTAAACAAGCAAAGAAGAAAGAGCTACAATTGAGTCACAAAACAGAAGTCTGTTAGTTGGATAATGAAGGGTATTAGTAAGCTATAATTCAAATTAGAAGTTGGCGGGCTCAAGAAGATTGAGAGACAGAGAAAACTTAGTCGACCAAGAAGTAAGTTAGTTGACTAAAAGCCTATTGCTAGAAATCCGGACTTCAAGATAGAAACAACTTAATCGACTAAGAAGGAAGTTAGTCGACTAAGTGCTCACTGCCAAAAACTGGGATCAGAAGACAAAGACAACTTAGTCAACTAAAAGCACAGTTAGTCAACTAAGATCATTCTGTTAGTAAATTTGAATTGAGCACTAGAAGACAAAATAACGGCTAGAAATGGCTATTTTCAGTCTCCAACAGCCAGAATTGATTTTGTAAGTATTTAAAGCCTTTCCAATAGTCAAAAACAAAATAGAGAAGTTATCTAAAGTGATTTTGAGCTTAGAAGACCAAAAACCTTCTCTTTTCACTTGTATTTCACTCCTATCCTTTGAAAAACTATTTGAGCTTAGCTTTGTACATCTCATATCAGCTAGGTGATCAATTGTACTTCATCTTTTCTTCATTTCTTAATTACTTAGAGTGTGCAAGGCACTCTAAGAGGTTGATCAAGCTTGGGTTAACTTGGTTGAGTGTATAGGTTCTAACTTAGCCTTGAAAGTTAGTTGTGGGGTTTCGGTTGATCCCATGAAAAACCATTGTTGTAGGTTGTGGTTAAGCCTTTGAAAAGCCACTTTGGGTTTTGGTTGAGCCCGTGAAAAACCATTGTGAAAGGTATTAGTTGAGCCTTTGAAAAACCACTTTGGGTTTTGGTTGATCCCGGTAAAAACCATTGTGAAAGGTTTTGGCTAAGCTTGGTAAAAACCATTGCAAAGCTTGGTGAAAGCTTGTGAATTTTACCGTTCTTAGTTGATTATTTGGAAAATCCTTGGTTGAACAATCAAGGTAGTGGATGTAGGTCTTGGACCGAACCACTCTAAATTCCTGCGCATTGTTTACTCTGTTTTATTTCCATTGCTTTTCAATTTAGTTCCTCACCTTGCCAAGAGCCAAAAAGTGCTATTCACCCCCCTCTAGCACATTTATATGGGACCAACAACATATTCATACAACATCCATATAATATAATATATTCATAAACAATGAGCGTTATCACACAATTATGAAACTTCTCAATGTAAAGTATAGAATTGCTTTCATTAAATATCGACATTCACATAAAACATAAATTTTGTGATTCGACACACTTCTTGTGCCATTATCTTTTATGGTCCTTTCACCAAAGGTATCATCATTCATATGCGCTTTTCTGGGGCTTAACACAAAAATCCACCATCATAAAGTAAGCATGAGTATCATCAATATTTATTTACAATTCAAAGTATCAATAATAAAATAAATAGTGTAAAAGTTGACTCTACTCGACACATTACGGAGTGTAACGACACTAGAGGGCTAGAAGGAAAGCATTATCACACATATAAAAAATGAGTTGAGCTACTCCTTCACAGGGTGTCAAGCTAAGTGAGCTGTTAATTTGTATAACAAAAATGAAGGAAACTAGTGGGTGAGTCATAAAGCTTGCAAGATTGGATATGGGAAAGCGACAAGCCAAAAGGGAGACTTTTTGCATAAATCATAGATTTATCATAAAATTGTGTTTTTGCATAATCATAGCTTTCTCATTCAAATTCTTGAAAACGAGCTTTGCTGTAAAACAAACAACTTTTTTTAATCACATTTGTTAGCCTTGAGTTACATCATGTTTTGATTTGACAAAAATCACATGTTATTTTGAACTTAATGTCAAGCATTTGAAATTATCTCAAATATGTTTTTAATCCCCTACGGTTCCATAATTATTTGAAAAGCCATGCATCATTTAAAAACTTCATATAATCTTTCAAACAATGCATATTCAGCTAAGAAAGCAAGAACAAACATGCCTTGAAATGTCATTTGAATGTAAGAACACGGCAAGGAAGAAGTAGCTAAAAAGAAATGCCCAAAAGTGAAGGAAACCTCAAGACACAAGTCAAGAGTTAATCTTAAAGAAGCTTAAGTCGATCCAAAGGTAAAAAAAGTGCAAAACTTGAGAAATATAAAGCCATAGTCAACCCTAGAGTGTCTATAGTTGATCTTGTTCCAAAAAGCTCAAGAAAATGAAGATTTGAATAGACATAGTCAAACCAAGCTCGAGTTTAGTTGACTTTGATGAGTCAAAAGCATGACAAAGTTGACTTTACATAGGCATAGTCGACTATAGAGAAGGCATAGTTGACTATAGCAGCTCAGATAAGAAAAAAACAAGCTCTCAGGAATTAGATCGAATAGAGGAAGGTTATACTCGACTATGGAGCCCTAGTTTGAGAAATTTGAAGAACGTAGTTGGCCTTAGGAGCATTGTAGTCGACCTTTAAGCTTCAACAATGGTCAAATTTGATTTACACTTATGTTTAATGGCTTCAAACTTTATACTAGCTATAAATAGCCACACTTGAACTATTTGGGAGTAAGAGAAGACTTAAGCCAAAGTTTTAAACCCCAGAAAGACCTCTAAAAGTTTATCCTCACTCTTTAGCTTTATTTTACTCTTCCACCAAATTTACAAAAGTTGAATACTTGTTTCATTTCAACTGATATTTTTTTCTCTCACTACATTCAAGCTTAAAGTGTTAGTACCCAGGCTTTGTAGAGGCATTTTCTTGCTGAAATTTGTTGTGCATTGTAAATGTTCTAGCTTAACTTTGAAAAGCTATTTGTGAAGGTTTGTGGTTGAGCCCATAAAAACCATTGTTGGCTAGTTATTGCTTGATCCTGTTAAAAAGCAACAATCACTTTGTGGATTCTGTAAAGGTTATTAGTTGATCTCATGAAAAAGCTGGTGTAAAGGTTATAGCCTGATCTAGTTAAAAAACAAGAATTGTTTTAGTGGATTGGAAATTCCTTGGTTGCCCAGGGAATGGATGTAGGCATTCAAAAAACTGAACCACTATAAAATCTTTGTATCTCTTTTTAAATTTTTTGCATTATTATTCATTGCTTGTATTTGCCTCAGGAAAATAGTTTTACATTGATTTATTGTTTTACACTTAGAAAAATGTTTTCACCTTTTTAGTTATAGCTAGTATTTAACTTAGGAAAATATTTTACTTTGATATATTATTTTTACACTTAGTAATTTATTGTTGAAAACTAGTTTTTGATAGTATAAAATATTTTTGGGAGAAAAAGTTTTGATTTTTATTCTTAGTTTTTAAAAATAATTTTTTAAATACCAATTCACCTTTCTCTTGGTATATTGCTCATTGAGACTTCTACACTAACAATTAGTATTAGAGCCTGGTCTCAAATTTTGTAAGTCTAACTGCCTTTGAGATATCCTTTGTGGAAGCTCAAATCGATGAAATGGGAGGTGATGACAATCGTACTTCGTGAAGGGCAATCGATCCAAAGGTAACCCCTTTTATAGGTGCAAATTATCCTTATTGGAAGAAATGTATAAAAATATTTATTCAATCTATGGATTTGGATGTGTGGAATGTGATATTAAATGGCCCTAATGTTCCACATAAGTTAGTATAGGGAAAATTAGTGATTAAAGCTAGAGATGAGTGGAGTGGTACAGGTAAGAAACTAGTGCAAACAAATTGTAACACATATAATACTTTTCTTTGTGCTTTGAGTGCTAGTGAATATAATAAAGTGTCTATGTGTGAAAATCCTAAGCATATTTGGGTAGTTTAGAAATGACATATGAGGGAACTAACCAAGTTAAGGAATCCAAAATTGGATTGCTTATCCATGTTTATGGACTTTTTAAGATAAAAGAAAGTGAATCAATAAATGTGAAGTTTGAAAGGTTCACAAACATTGTAGGAAGTTTGAAGGCTATAGGGAAAGACTTCTCAAATGCCCAACTAGTGAAAAAGATCTTATATAGCCTACCAAAAACTGGGAGATCTAAAGTTATGGTTATTAAAGAAGCTACAGATCTTAATGACTTCAAATTAGAAGAACTTATAAGATCCCTTTTCACTTATGAGTTGACACTTAAGTGTGAGAGTGAGAGAGAAGAGTATAAGAAGGAAGAAGTCAAACAAAAAAAAGTTGCCTTTAAATTTATAGATGAGGAAGAAGACAGAGTCATAAAATATGATAGCGAGAAAGATGAAGACATGGCCATGCTAGCTAAAAAATTCAATAAGTTCATGATTAAAAACTATAGAATTAGAAAGCATACAAAGAGAGATAAGCCTAAAGTGGAGCATTCAAATGATCATTTGTTATGCCATGATTACAGAAAGCCCAAAGACATCAAGTATGAGTACCAAGCAAGAAGAAAGTCTTAAGAAATTACAAGAAAAGGCAATGATAGCAATTTGAAGTGATGATGGTGATTTTCAAAATGTTGAGGTTACAAACTATTGTCTTATGGCATTTGACAGGCTATAAAGAAGAACACAAATGTTTGATGTTAAGGGCACAGCAAAATGGAAAATGGTGCCTCGATAGTGGATGCTCTAAACACATGATTGGTAGCAAAGAATCGTTCAAAGCATTGAGACCAAAGAAAAGAGGCAACGTAACTTTTGGTGGCAACTCAAAAGGTCACATTGAAGGTATTGGTACAATCGTTAAGCACTATTCTTCTCAAATTGAAAATGTTTTGGTTGTTAGTGGACTTAAGCATAATTTGTTAAGTATTAGTCATTTTTTTAACAAAGGTCTTAAAGTCATTTTTAAATCCTTAATTTGTCATGTTATATATGCTAAGACAAATAAAGTTCTTTTTGTGGGTCAAAGACAAGGCAATTCATATGTTGTTTATCTTGATGAATTGTCTTTAAATTATGTATGTTTCACTGCTAGGAAGAATGGTAATGCTTGGTTGTGGCATTGGAAATTTGGACATGTTAGTATGAACATACTTGCTAAATTGTCATCATTAGATCTTGTGGTAGGACTTCCTAAGCTAAATTTTGAGAATAATAAACTTTGTGATGCTTGTGCAAAAGGTAAATATAAGAGAGTCTTTTTTAAATCCAAAAAGAATGTGAACATAGATTTGTTTGGCCTAATTAGGACTACAAGCTTAAGTGGAAAAAACTATGGTTTGGTAATCGTGGATGACTACATTGTAACACCTCTAATTTTGATGTGAACTACGTGGTGGGAAGCTAAGCTAATTGATAAGCAAATTTGAATTTTTATGTATATGAGTATGCTCACAAGTTAATGAATTTGTACAATGTATTTGAGGAATTTTGATGATATGTTAAATGTGTTAAGTATACGGGGAGCATGCCTTATGATAAATGAATTAGGTGTCAAATTTTGAGGTTTAGATGGAGATTTGATTTTATATTGGAGTATATGTTTAAAGAATTTTGAGTTATATGAAGGTTTGAGATAGGGATATTGGATAGAAATGAATTAGGTGCCTAAAGGAGTGAATTTAGAGACTTGGGAAGTGAGAAATCTAAAATCTAGGCATAATTTGTTGAAAGTTGTTCTACATCTATTGATAGATGCAAGATATAAGGTCTAAGAAGGTAACTTGGATGAACATCTATCAATAGATTCATCTTGACTATCGATAGATGTCCACCTAAGAACCAAATGAAGCATGTGGGATGGAAAATATTGATAGATTCGTGAAATTTATTGATAAATGAATACACAAAATGAATACAAAGGGAGTTGAGAAGCATCTATTGATAAATTCACGGAATCTATCGAATAGATAGCTAAACGGGGAAAATGTGAAGGGGTTTAGTGCACCATCTATCAATTGACCCGATAAAGCTATTGATAGATGAAAGTTAATGCCCAAATTCTTAGAGGGATCTATCGATAGATGCCTATCATCAATCGATAGATTAAACCAAAAATGCAAAAATAAAAAAAAAATTTGGGCCATTTGGCCATTTTAACACAAACAAAACCTTCTCTCTCTTTTAAACCCTTAAAAGTTTTAACCTCTAAATGGATTTTTAGGCTCAATTAGAATGAATTAGAGCTTAGGAAATGCTTCTAGAGGTAAGATTAAGCATTATTACAGATTTATTTTCAATTTAATCGGTTAATAACTTAAAATCGATTTGATCTAATTTTGGTGAGATTTTTTTTCCTTGAGTTTGCTGGGGATTTGAAGTTGAGATTTAGGCATCCTAGCTACTAAGGTAAGGATTTAGCTCATTGTTGAAAGATTTGAGCTTGTATATTGAATTTTTAATAATTAGGTTATTTTATTTGAAAAGTTGGACAATTTTGAAAGTTTAGAAATGATTGTGGTTTGACTTGTTTAAGGGGGAGATTATAGTTCTTTCATTCATTGGTGAGCTAAAGAACGGTTGGAGGTTGGGAATTGGAGCTTGGTTGTGAGAGTGCCTTTGTCTGTCACTGTGAGTGGGTTTTATTTAACAAGCATGTGATGCTTAGCACATTAAATAATGTGCTACTATGGTACTAAAATAATATATATATATATATATATATATAATTGCCTTCATAAATGTGCCTAAGCTAAAGGATAAAATATATATGTGATATATATGCTGCGTATTGCGTGCCTTAGTGCAAGCCACATAGTGGCCTATGCTGTTTAAGCCTAGACTATGAGGTCTAATGAATATGATAGACGTCCAGGATTAGTTACTCTAGACACTGAACTTCATGGAGAATTGTGAATATTTAATGCCTTAGAGAGTTAAGGGCATTTAAACATGATATTGAGTAAAAAATGTTTAAAGCTCATTAAGAGTGATCTCTGACATAAATTGTGATATGTGAAATATCTAAGGCATGATGGCCTCACTTGTGGATTTGTATTCCATTCGATGATGAGAATTCCAGACGTTGATTTGAGTTGAGGTTCAGTGGAGTCCTACTCCTGTGATTATGTGTATACTCGTAGGGATGATGGTAAGCAAGGGCTATGGTATCAATCCCACCTGTAATTCCTGCTTGTAATGTGTTGATGCCATCCGTTAAGACTACTATGGATGATGATTATGTTCGTGATGCCATCCGTTGGGAGATTACTTCGGATGATGACTATGTTTATGATGCTATCTGTTGCTCTGGCATATGCGTGATTTGACTCTTCGCCAGCAACTTAACCTTGAGCATGATTTAATTGTTGGGATAAGCCCTGTAGCCAATTGGGATTAGTTAAGGCTTGATTCCAATCATGCAACAGTATCATTCGTGTTGAATGATTAAAGGTTTTCCTTCATCAATAAAACATCAATTATAATGAGTTATAAGTCTAATTGGATGAAGTCCATGAGATTAATATGCCTTGCAAGGGAACTGTAATGGGTTGCAGTTATGAGATCTTTATGCATCAAAGCATAATCTCAAAATGTTCCTGATCAATATATCATTGAGACTGGACATCAATGATGCTTAGAGACTGGTATATTCTATGTTCCTTACTTTGAAAGTAAGCAATCAATCTAATATATTGAAGTATAGAGATACTTGAAACTAGAATATAGGTGCTTACCTTGGAGAGCAAGTTCACTGAACATGACCCACCATGAGAAGTGCATTTGGTAATACACTCTAGTGTCTATGCAACACTTCTCATGTGTCACTTGTGTAAATACTCCCTAGACTTGAGACACTAGGTTATCTTATGTGTGGAGTGCTATGCTTTGATTTCATCCCTACGAGTGCCGAACCAAGGATGCCAAAACAGGATGCTTTTGGGTATAGTATGAAGCATGTGAAGGCAAATGAGTGGTCAAGATAGGAATCATCACCTCAAGCGTTTTAGAGGACATATCCTATCAGTTCTTGGTTAACATTAGCTTATTGAAGTCCTTGGCCAAGGTGACATGGAGATTATGAAAAAGGTTTCATAACTCTCTATAAAGCTAATGCTATAATTGCAGGAACAAATATGGAGGTCAATAATAGTAGACACTGTACTAAGCTCTTATCATCTTTGGGATATATGATGAGGGAATGAATTACATTGATAGACTGTACACTAAAAGGTTGTCAAAGAACCTTTTGATTCTCCCAATAATTGGGTGGCCATGATGCATTGCTAGATGCCAATCTTGGTCTATGGAATTGATTATAAATTAATTGATTGAAATTTATTTTAATGGATGAAGTCATTAATTAATTCCATTGCCAACATATTGGGAACCTAATGGGTCACACACAATTATTGCATTTGAATTAAATTGGAAAAATGATGATTTAAGTTAGACTTAAATCACATGCTGGGTAATTAACTTCTATAAACTTAATTATAATTATAAGGCCTTGATTGCAAAATATAAAGGAAATTAATTTTGATTTTAATTTTCAAGGACTTAATTAAAAGAGTTTAATTAAGTAATGGGCCAAATATTATAATGTGTTATAATATTGAGGGCTTAATTACAAAATTGAATTTTTTTTACTTAACTATATAAGTTACATTTTAACTATTTTTCATATGAAAAGTTTTTCACAATTGAAGAAAACCTAGTTTTTGTCAGAAAAAGAAAAGTGTTTTCTCTCTTTGCCACCACTCCTTTTGTGTGCAAGAGAAAATTGCTTATGAAGTAATTTTCGAGAGAGGTTCGGCTAAGATTGTGAAAAAGAAGAAAAGGACAATTGTTGCCCTCTTTGCTAGCACAAAGTATAGTTAAAAAACTCCCTCCTTTGTTGAAGGTTCAAGTGCAATTGTGTGTACTACCGTTGAAGGCCAAGCACTTGATTGGCTAGGGTTTTTGCTCTTTGTGGTGTTCGCGGGATTGCTTCGGGAAGTGCCATTGTGATTACGAAATTACTTGGCAAGATAACTTTCTGAATGAAAATTTATTTTGTACTTTTATTTGTTAAATATCACCAAGGTGATCCATCGGTGGAGGCATGTCTTGGTTGTTTAGTTATAAGTTTTAATTTTCTTTTCGTTGCGTATTTTGAGCATGCCGTCCATAGCCCAACCCATCCGTGGTATCAGAGCCCTCCTTGGTTCGATTTTAACACATTTTTATATCTATTGTTGTTATTGCCTTGTTGAAAAGGAATATGAGGTGTTCGGGTTCTGTTTTACACAAATTAGTAAGTTTTAAAATCTTACAATTTGTTCTAGTTATTTTGATTTCTAGATAGATTTTAATTGTAAATTTTAAAATTTATTTATCATAATATTAATCTCATTTTAATGTCAAAATATTACAGATTAACAAGAGCATGTGATGCACAAATTAATTTAGCAAATAAAGATTCGATTTCATGACATTATGCTGTGATTTAAATGGTAGAATTCAATTCTGTCCAGCCATGGTATTGGTCCATTTTCAGCCATAAAAGTGAGGCTTAAGTGCTTCATAAAATGGAGGAAATTTCCAAGATGGGTGATTATGTGTGGCTAATGGTGGAGGCAAAGCTACCAAAACGTGGCTAAAACAGCTGCTGTTTGCAACAGTGACAGTCACGGTTTTGTTTGTCTTGGCGACCAATAAAGACCTAAATTTGTACAATTAGTTACACCAATTGGCTATGGAATTTTTTATGGAAAGGTTCCATAAATTATCCAAATTGTTGCCAAGAATTTTAAGGATTTAAATCCCTAGAATTAAGCCTTCATAAAACTGAGTTGGTGGAGTCAAAACTGTTGCTGCCTCTGCAGCAGCAAGCCACGGTTTTGAATTTTTTTGACAGCTAAAAACGTTTCCTAAAATCCTGGAAAATTACTATGGAATTGTTCCATAAGTTTTATATCAACGAAAATTTAATTGGAAATTAAATTCCTGATTTTATGCGACCAAATAGCTTCAAAAGTAAGATAAAACTGAAACTGCCTCTACAGATAAAGGTCACCGTTTTGAATTTTTTTGACAGCCAAAAACACCTCCTAAAATCCTGAAAATTTATTCTGGAATATTTCCATGAGTTAGCTATCAGGATAAATTTTATTAGGAATTAAATTCCTAAATTTTAGTCACAAAGAATTTCAAAAGGACTCAAAAACCAATTCTGCCTCCTGCAGATAAGGTCATGATTTTTGAATTTTTTTGAATGGCCAAATCACCTCCTACAATCCTGAAAATTTATCTGGAATATTTTCATGAGTTATCTATCAGGATAAATTTTATTCGAATTAAATTCTTAAAGATACACCACCATAATGCCACATAATTAGGACATGTCTACTGCTGTCTGCAGCAGGACACTGTCTTGGTTAAGGCATAGAATTTGTCAAAATTTTACACCAATAAATGATCAATTAAATTAGTTAATTGGCTGAGGATAAGTTATGAAATTGGTTCCATAATTATGCTGATTTTTTGAAACATTTAATTTAAGGAATATAATTCCTAAAATCAAGGATGTCAAAGATGATGCATTAACATCCACAAATAAAGAAATGTGATTTCTAAAATTATGGAAGTTAAAATATCTTCATTAGCCAATTAAATATTTTTGAAATATGTTCCATAAAGATTGATAATTTATTTCATAAATTATGGAATGTGATTCCTTAATTTAAGGGTGTCAAAATTTAAATAATTTAAGACTACATTAATTTAGGAATTGGATTCCTAGGAGTAATAAGAGTCTAAATATTTATGTACAAATTTTGTTTTGAATTGACTTCTTGCAAGAAGATAATTCTAATTGGACATTAAATTTAAAGATTAAATTGTCTAAGTTATTTCCCAATAAGATTAGGTAATAATAGACATTCAATCTTTAATTAAATGAGATTAATAATAGGTTGTATAAAATGTTTAGGAGCACATATTAAAAATGTTTTAATTTGTAATAAAAATTTAATTCTAATCCTAAGAAGATTAGGAATGGATAAATTACTAATTTTGATTAGTAATACTTACCATATATGAAAGAAGTTTTCATATGTAGTACCCCATATTTTGATACGGTGGCTAATAAAGTTTACGGATGCCAATTGAGGTTAATTACCGAGTTAAAAAGGGAAATTCAGAAGTGAACCTGTGAAATCTCGATCTCCATAAACACATAACTAGAAATAGACGCGATAATGTGGACTAGGGGTAATTTCATAATTTCTCTTGGTGAGCTCCTATGAGTGGGTTTTCTTGATGCTATTAAGGTCTAAATAGGCCTAAGGAAGGAATAAATGATGTTTATGATGGTAAATAAATGAAGAAGATAAAAATAATGATAATTTCCATGGTAGGGGCAAAATGGTCATTTTGCATCTCAAGTCTAAATTTTTATGCTTTCATGAACCTGAGTATTTTTAGACTATTATGGACCTTGCCCTAGTGTCAAAAGAGTAAAAGTTTGCCCAAAGGATGAAAGGAAGACAAAGTCACCATGTTAAGGGCATTTTGGTAATTTATGTGAGAAATGGATAAACTTTAGATATAAATATCTAAAGCTCCAGTAATTTCCAGCAGCTTTCAGCCATTTCTTATTCCTTTCCCCTCTCACGTTTCTTCATCTCCATGGGAGCCTCCCTTAAAGCTTCCATGACTTTCTCTCTCTAGCTTCAATTTCATGCTTTTGAGCACTTTTTCAGAGAACCTTTTGTTCTTTTTCACTCTCTCACCTTAAAACCCTTAAAAAAAGTCTTACTTCCATATTCCTCTCACTAGTTGCACATGTAGAGAGAGAGAGAGAGAGAGAGTGATTTCCCTTGTTAGCTTGAAGAATTTTGAAAGAGAATTCAAATACAAAGACCATCAAGGTGAGTATAAGTTAGAGTTAAATTTCTTTAGTTGTTGATAATGGCTAACAATGGGGTTTGTGAGTGTTTTATCATTGAGGTTGTTTATTCACTCTTAGGGTGACTAGAGTAGTGTGAATAACTAGCCATTTAATGGCAATTGGAAGCTAGTTAGGAATAACTAGTGGAACTTGATTAGGAAAGAGCTTTTGGATTATATTAATGCCAATTTGGGTTGGTTATGATGTTGTGTGTGTATAGGTTCCAACAAGGCCTCACATGTCCATTTGGAGTATTAGTTGAGGTTAAAGTCAAGCAAAAGAATCAACAAGACCAGTGAGTGAACTTGCATTTCAAAATTTGCTTTGGGAGATGTAAATGTATTTGGATGAAACATTTTAATGATTTTATCCAACCTTTGTTTAAAAATGTGTGCCGGGGAACAAGCCCTTGATAAAATGCTTTGATGTTGTGAAAATGTGAAATGTGTAAAAGGATGAATCTATGTGCTCCTATATTATGTTGATATGTATGTATATGAATATATATTGTGCATTGATGAATAATGTTGTGTGAGGATGTTGAAGTGTGCGAGTAGGGAGTGCACACATGATGATGAATGCATATGTATATATATGTGTGTGTTATAGAAAGTTATGAAAATATTTGTGATTGTGTTACAAGTTGGCATTGTTAATTGCTCTCAAATTGCTTTTCATTTCAACAAGAAAATGGCTTTTGATGTAACAAGACCCATTTCAATTAAAATGCTCTGTTTCTCACTGCAGTGAGATTCATTTTTGCTACAGCGAGAAACTCTTGGGTTTTGGGGGTAACACTGGCCTGATTCTCAGCGAGAATAAATCTCGTTGCAGCGAGAAACTCTTGGGTTCTAGTGTAGTGCTTTCACTTTAATGAAGATTTTGACCACTTTCCCGTTCGAAATGGGAAAAATGGTAAACATAAAAGTTGTAGCCCTAGCCCTTATATTTCTAATGGTCTAAAAATATGGTTAATTGGACTTCTGTAGTGGGAGATATGATAGAAAAACTGAAATATATGCAAAATAAGATTGTTTCTCGCTGCAGTGAGAAACTTGCTGCCATGCTTGCTACCTTGCTTGGTTTTGACCTATTTTTCACCCATTTAACTTCATGGATTGATCATGGGTTTTTTCAACATTATGAGGTTATTGATCAAAGTTTGAAATGAGGGGTTTTTAGTAAGAAATTAAATCAATTGCATTGTTTTTGAAACAAGTGCATCATGATTTCCAAATTCCTTCTATCGATTGCTTATTCCCTTCTTATGTTCACTCACTGAGTTTTATACTCACATTTTTAAACTTCTTGTTTTCAGATTTGGAGACAGTTGGGACCTAGATTGAGTTGTCCACGTATGCTCACCTTCTTGGTAGGTACTATGGCATCTCAGTAGCTGTACCTTCACCCACGGTCACTCCGCTGACGATCAAGGGTCTGTTACTTGTGAACGCGTATATGTAATGTAATCCGCTAGGATCCATATTATAAGTCAATTATGTATATTTGATCATCGATGCCACTATGAGTTGGCAAAAGCGTGACATTATTTTGACCTAATAAAATTGTGAGTTTTGGGTCACTATAGAATATTACTGAAATATTTTTAATTCAGAATTTCAATATGTGGTTTTAGAAATGATGGTTGGGAATGATGATTGGGTTTGCATAAAAAGGCTTGCTTGGGCTTAGTGGGCTGTGCCCATTGGGCCCATGAGCCAGTCATGGCTCTTTATTTGGGCTGTGACAACATATATATAAAATTAAATGGTTACACGAAAATTTGCAATTGGCAAAATTCAAATGTTGAAAATTGCTAATCTCAAATGCCTTATATGATTAATAATTTGAATGAGAAATGTCTTTAAATTTTATTCTTATTGATGAATATATGTGGATGACTATGGACTTAGGCCCACTATGATTATGCTATGGTTCAATGTATATTCTTAGTATTTTTGAAATAGGGCTTGTGTGTCCTGCCTTATCTCTTTATCTCAGTTTGTAAAATTCTTTACTTATCTTACTCCCCTTGAATGTAACTCGAGGTTTCTACATTCAAATGTAATTAGAATTAGCATAGATTAGGAATTGAATTTTGGAAGAATTGACGATGAAGATCCAAGGCGCCAAGAAGGACAAGGAGATTACAAGAAAATTTTGAAGATTCTTATATGTAATCCCCTAGGTTTGACCAAGTTAGTTTCCTTTGATGGCTCAAGGAAATTAGTATAGTTAAAGTCCATAATCATCTAAAGTAGTTTGCATCTGATAGATTTATTTTATGCAATTTAATAAATGCTATGCAATGCAAAGTAGTATACATGTGATAGATTTATTTTATGCGATTTAATAAATGCCATGCATGCAAAGATGAAACCCTAACAAAGGTGAAAACAAAATCCTTCATTATATATTGAGTCACATGCCACGCATGAGCAAGTTGCCTTTCACCAGATAGCAAGATAACTTGGCTGCTCTTTTAATCGAAGACTTATTGAGCACACTCAAGATCACACTTTTACATGAGTATGTTTGAGCTATTAGTGGGTCTTACTCAACTAGTTTCATAAAATCTGGATGCTTGGAAACTTGATTATTATGAAACTAGAGGTAAAGGCTAGGTGAAACATGTATGATATGTTTAGGCAATGTGTTGTCACTTAGCTGATCTAGGAGTTGTATAGAGATACAATTGGTAATCTCAATTACCTACCTAATCCACCTATCATGGTTTGTTAAGCACACTTAAGGCCATGACTTGATGGATGGGACCCTAGCCCACTAAGAGAATCCTAGTAGAGATCTCTCGAGGTGATATGGAGGGTTATCATCTTGTAGAAAATAGTGGGAGAATTATTAAAAATTTTAAAACCTTGTTTTAAATAGTTTATTCATGATATTTACTTATTGCTTTATTTGATCTATTTAGACATAATTTATGTAGATGGTTAATAATCTGTCACTATGGTGCATCTTGAATGCGAATCAAACTCACTAGACCAAACCCTTTTTAAAGGTACCAGGACTTGAGAAATGTTCTCAAGCAAAAGGTTGTTCGTTCCACAATCTCTACCAAATACAATTCATAATTAGGAGTGTGCTTCCATGAGATGGAATTTATATTGCCTTAATTATGAATTGGGAAGACAACCAAGATAATGGCACTAACTGGGAAATGTTCTCAAACATCTTTATGGTAAAAATGGACAAAGGAGGGACTATAAAAAAAAATGTTTCCTTGACAAAGTTAAAGAAGAAGAAGCTTATAAAAGCTTTTACTTTACTAAAGTTTATGATTGAACTAGAAGTTACTACTATTGTATTAACATCATAAGTATTCGATACTAGATGTTGAATGCATTTAAGTAATGACATAAAGCACAAAACAATAGTAGTAAGTCAATGCTCAATATAAATGTCAAGAAAACTGATTGCATATGATCTCAATTATGGCATTTTCATCTTGGTCATTAAAGTAAGAATTAGAGTATGAAGATACTTAGGTCCTTTTGATTGGGAATCATTAAGGAGCTAGTAATTCTTATATGACCAAATCAATTTTCATGCAAAAGTGAATGATTTGGTATGTTCAAAAGGTCTTATACATATAGATGTATACGACCCATTGAGCATAAAATGTTATGGAAAATGTTCCTAATTCATTAAGTTTACACAAGACCAAATTGAGATTTTGTCTTGTATACTTAAAGAAATAGAATTTGAAACCTTGAAATGTTTAGAGAACTCAAATATAAGATCGTACGAGCTATATAGTATGAAGTTCTCTTATTAAGATATGATCTTAGTGAAGATTACTCTTACTTATTAATTAATCATTCAAAAATGAATGTAGATACATGTGAAATGAAACTTTCTTATGAATAGAACATAAAGATGTTTGGTCAAAGAAGAAAGCAAATTCATATAGTGATATGATTTGGTCCATAACTTCCAAGTTAGATGTAGCCAATTATATTATTCCAAACCAATATGATTCCAAGCATACATTGAGATGTATGTATGCAACATCACGAAAAATTCAAAAGAGTTCGATTATTACTCTCACAAAGGATCTTGGATTTAGTGGGAGTATGATGACACTAAGAAAGGAGTTTCTTAGTTATTACATGGTTACATTGGAATCTAACTCTTAAGATTTTGCATAGAGATGCATAATTATATGTATGAGAACTCCATGGATTTAGTAAGATACATTGAAGATGTATTATTCATATGGGATGAACTACTAAATATGTTTCTCATTGGAGTTATACACTTTGTTCTATTAAATGGGATCCAAAGGGTTGGATTTAATAAAATGTACAAGTGTATTTATCTCATACATAAAAGGAGGTTAGTAGGAGTGAATACAATTCTTTGGTGATACAATTACATGGGATGCAATGTGTATACAAAGAAAGTGCCAAAATTAAATAGGGGCAGATGGTACAATGAAAAGTGACAAATGCATATGATACATACAGCATAGTTTAGTTGGAATGGTTCTAAAGAAAGAAAGAGGACTATGTACATGTATATAATTAAAGTCATATACATCTTATTAAAAAGGCTCTAATAGGAAGATATTTAGATATTTAGTCCATGGAACTAATAAAAGGTTCTGAACATTGTTAATGTAACAATGGAGCCATACTATTAGAACCTGGGTCTCATTTGTCATGACCCAATTTTTGGGCCATGACAGACGCATGGGCCCAATGGACGTAGCCCACTAAGCCCAAGCAAACCTATTTATATAATCGTACTCATTATCCCGTCAACTATTCTTATATTTACATCTCATAATCTCAAACCTTTAAGTACTTTAATAGTAAATTATAACAATCAAAACTGCATTTATATTACCCCAAACTAACATTAACTATTGCCACTCATTGTAGCTTTACCAATCAAAATGTACGTAAATGGTCTAAGGTATACATCTTAGTACTTTACATCACAGGTACGTATTTACAACAAAAATGACTTTGGGCTTCCAGCAGAGTTACCAAGGTGAAGGTGCGGCTACAAAATACCAAGATACCTACCAAGGATACGAATCTACGAGAACACCTCGACCTAGTTATCGGCTGCCTCTTGATTTGAAAACATGAATTTGAAAAAGGTGAGTATAAACTCAGTGAGTGAACATAAGAAGGGAACAAGCAATCTATAGGAAGAATTTGGAAATCATGATGCACTTGTTTCAAAAACAATGCAATTGATTTAATTTCTTACTAAAAACCCCTCTTGTCAAACTTTGATTAATAACCTCATAGTGTTGCAAAAACCCGTGATCAATCCATGAAGTTAAATGAGTGAAAAATATGTCAAAATCAAGCAAGGTAGCAAGCATGGCAGCAAGTTTCTCGCTACAATGAGAAATAGTGTTAGTTTGCATGTGTTTCAGTTTTACTATCATATCTCCCACTACAGAAGTCCAATTGATCTGATTTTGGACCATTAGAAAGATAAGAGGGAGGGATACAACTTTTATGTTTACCACTTTTCCCATTTTAGACGGAAAAGTGGTTAAAATCTTCATTGAAGTGAAAGTACTGCACCAGAACTTGAGAGTTTCTCGCTGCAGTGAGATTTATTCTTGCTGCAGCGAGAATCAGGCTAGTGTGACCCCCAAAACCCGAGAGTTTCTCGCTGCAGCTAAAATGAATCTTGCTGTAGCAAGAAACAGAGCATTTTAAGTGAAATAGGTCTTGTTACATCAAAAGACATTTTCTTGTTGAAATGAAAGGCAATTTGGGAGCAATTAACAATGCCAACACACAACACAATCACAATTATTTTCATAAACTTTCTATAACATATATATATATATTTGTATATACATACATCATCATGCATACCATCCCACCACACTTAACTCAATGCAATATCATCATCATCATCACGTGTGCACTCCTTACTCGCACACTTCAACATCATCACGTGTGCACTCCCTACTCGCACACTCTATCATCATCAGGTGTGCACTCCATACTCGCACACTTCAACATCATCACACAACATTATTCATCAATACAAAACATATATTCATATATATATATACCTACCAACATAATATAGAAGCACACAGATTCATCCTTTTACACATTTCACATTTTTCACAACATCGAAACATTTTATCAAGGGCTTGTTCCCTAGCACACATTTTAAAGAAAAGTTGGATAAAATCATTCAAATGTTCATTCAAATATATTACATTTCCCAAAGATATTTTGAAATGCAAGTTCACTCACCAATCTTTATTGATGTTTTGGTGGGCTCTAGCTTCGACTAATGTTTCGAATGGAGGTGTAGGGTTTCGTTGGAACCTATCACAGATAACAACATCACCATCAACCCAACTTGGCATTATTACTATTCCAAAGCTATTTTCTAAATTGGGTTCTACTAGTCATTCCTAACTAGTTTCCAACTACTATTAAATGGCTATTATTTGCACCATCCTAATCACTTTAAAATGAATAAACAACCTCAATTACAAAACATTCCCAAGTCTCATCACTAGCTATTTTCAATACTTAAATATCAAATTCTAATTCCCTACTCACCTTGGTAGCTTTGTAGTTGAATCTCTTTCCAAAAATTTCAAGTTATTATGGAAGCTCCCTCTGTCTCTCTCTAAACACCTAGCTAGTGAGAGAAAGTATGAAGTAAGATTTTTTTTTCAAGGGTTTTAAAGTAAGAGAGTGAAAGAGCACAAAGGTTTTATGAAAGGGTGCACAAAAGCATGAAAAGTGGAGCTAGCTTGAGAGAGTTATGGAAGCTTAAAGAGAACTCCCATGAAGGATGAAGAAACGTGAGAGGGAAGAAGGAAGAAGAAGAAGAAGAAGAAGCTACTGGAAAATGTGAGAAGAAGCTACTAGAAAATGTGAGAAGAAGCTACTGGAAGATGATATTTATAGCTCAATCTTATCCAAAATTACAAAAATGCCCTTAACAAATTAGCTTATTCTTCTCCAATCCTTTGTGCAATCTTTTTACTCTTTTGACACTGAGGCCAAGTCCACAATGGTCTAAAATACTCGAGTTTACAAAAATTAAAATTTTGACCTGAGATGAGAAATGACCATTTTGCCCCTACTTTGAAAATCATCATTATTTTTATTTTTTTCATCATTTAATCCTTATTTTCATCATTCATTTATACTTTAGGCCTACTTTGGCCTTAAAAATGTTTGAAAGCATACTTCTAGGGCATCATTAAAAAGATGATGAAATTACCCCTAGCTCGGGTTATCGTGTCTACACCTAGTTATGAGGCTATAGAGGTCGAGGTCTCACATCATTAGATTTAGATAGATTAATATGACATCATGTGATGCATGGACATCATGAAGATAGATAAAAGTAATTAACCACATTAGAGGGCACAAGCGAGTCTGCATGCAGACATAATTGCTAGATGGATTAAATCCACATACGATTAGGTAGCAATTGGCTTTGTGCTAGTGGGAGATGTTAGGATGAGCCCTACAGCTAATTAGGATGGTTAAAGCTTGATTCCAATCATACAATAGTATCATTCATGTTGAATGATTAAAGGTTTTCCTTCATCAATAAGACATCAATTATAATGAGTTATAAGTCTAATTGGATGAAGTCCATGAGATTAATATGCTTTGCAAGGGACCTATAATGGGTTGCAGTTATGAGATACTTATGCATCAAAGCATAATCTCAAAATGTTCCTGGTCAATGTATCATTGAGATTAGACAACAATGATGCTTAGAGACTGGTATATTCTATGTTCCTTACTTTGGACATAAGCAATCGATCTTATAGATTAAAGTATAGAGATACTTGGGACTAGAATATAGGTTTTTGCCTTGGATAGCAAGTTCACTGAACATGACCTGCCATGAGAAGTGCATTTGGTAATACACTCTAGTGTCTATGCAACACTTCTCATGTGTCAGTTGTGTAAATACTCCATAGACTTGAGACACAAGGTTGTCTTATGTGTGGAGTGCTATGCTTTGATTTCATCCCTATGGGTGCCTAACCAAGGATGCCAAAACAAGATGCTTTTGGGTATAGTATGAAACATGTGAAGGCAAATGAGTGGTCAAGATAGGAATCATCACCTCAAGTGTTTTAAAGGACATATTTTATCAGTTCTTGGTTAACATTAGCTTATTGAAGTCCTTAGCCAATGTGACATGGAGATTATGAAAAAGGTTTCATAACTCTCTATAAAGCTAATGCTATAATTGCAGGAACAAATATGGAAGTTAATAAGAGTAGACACTGTACCAAGCTCTTATCATCTCTGGGATACATGATGAGGGAATGAATTAAACTGATAGACTGTACACTGAAAGGTTATCAATGAACCTTTTGACTCTCCCAACAATTTGGTGGCCATGATGCATTGCTAGATGCAAATCTTGGTCTATGGAATTGATTATAAATTAATTGATTGAAATTTATATTAATCAATTAAGTCATTAATCAATTCCATTGCCAACATGTTGGGAACTTAATGGGTCACACACATGATTGCATTTGAATTAAATTGGGAGAGTGATGATTTAAGTTAGACTTAAATCACATGCTAGGTAATGAACTTTTATAAACTTAATTAAAAGAGTTAAATTAAGTGTCAGACATAATTATAAATAGTTATAATTATAAGGTCTTGATTGCAAAATATAAAGGAAATTAATTTTGATTTTAATTTCCAAGGACTTAATTAAAAGAGTTTAATTAAGTAATAGGCCCAATATTATAATGTGTTATAATATTGAGGGCTTAATTGCAAAATTGAAGTTATTTTAACCTAACTATATAAGTCACCTTTTAACTATTTCCATATGAAAAGTTTTTCATAATTGAAGAAAACCTAGTTTTTGTCAGAAAAAGAAAAATGTTTTCTCTCTTTTCCACCATTCCCTTTGTGTGAAAGAGAAAATTGCTTATGAAGAAATTTTTGAAAGAGATTCAGCTAAGATTGTGAAAAAAAAGAAAAAGGATAATTGTTGTCCTTTTTGCTAGCACAAAGTATAGTTAAAAAACTCCTTCCTTTGTTGAAAGTTCAAGTGCAATCGTGTGTACTACCATTGGAGGCCAAACACTTGATTGGCTAGGGGTTTTTCTCCTTGTAGTGTTCTCGGGATTGTTTCGAGAAGTGCCATTGTGATTACGAAATTAGTTGGCAAGGTAACTTTTTGATTGAAAATTTATTTTGTGCTTTTATGTGTTAAATATCACCAAGGTGATCCATGGGTGGAGGCATATCTTGGTTGCTTAGTTATAAGTTTTAATTTTCTTTCCGCTGCGTATTTTGAGCATGCCGTCCATAGCCAAACCCATCATTAACTCTGTTGGTTGGCCACCTGCGTGATTTGATTATGTCTGGGGAAGACCACTCATAGATTATGATCCAAACTATGAATGATGAAACATAACCTCGATTAGGTTTAGATAAATTTGATTTGGATTTGATAAGATACTTCGACGACCAAGGTGTGCCTATGGAGAATAACTTTGAACGACTTTGAGGATAAGCCTAATGATATACACTACTTGTGGAGACTTCTTAGGGATGATTGATATGCCTTTGACATTGGAGAAGCTTGTTATAATATTTGGTTGCATTGATAATGCAACATATATATATATATGTTTATTTTGTCAATTATATATATTTGATTTATCTGCACCTCTTATTGAGTATTAGATGACTCAGCCATTTATTGTACCATGTGCAGATATAGGCCATATGACTGTGTGGCAAGGGTTGTCCATTGATAGACCAATTTAACATTTGGTAGGTCTTATTTCTTACACGTCCACTCCACTGAGTTTGTCATGAGGTTCTGCCTTTGGAGTTTGGTTTAGTTGTTATATTGATAACTCTGTTATATAGAGTTATTTTTAACACATTTTGGTGACTTTAGTGGCTAGACCCTTGAGTTCAAGATTGGATTTTAACCTTTTGAGTTGTTTTTCTAGTGTAAGTTAGATTACATATTGAATAGTTAAATTAGTTGGCGTTAGTTTAATTTCACTTTACTTTGTCTTAATTTACTTTAGGAAAAGTTATTGCTGATTTTTCTCATGGTTTTATGCAGAATATGATGAGCGAGGTGAAAGAAAGTTATAATAGCATAAGTGTGGTGAAGGTGCCACTCATACATGTTGCAGTAATTTGAAGATAACTTGAGCTGCTGAAATCCAGTTGATGTGATTTTTGATTCATTGGAAAACTAAGAGAATGGAATACAACTTTTATGTCGACCAATTACCCAGTTCGGACTAGATAGAGGTGAAAATTGTGTTCCACATTGATAGATAGATGTAGTTTTGTGCTTCATACAACATGGCTAAAGCGCTGCGATGCTAGAGAATCATGGCAGTGACGTTAAGAATCATGGGGGCATCATATAAAAACTTGAGAGCACAGCGCCTCGGCACTAAAGAAGTGGCTTTTCGGTGTTACCAAGGAAGACCACGGTGCCAAAATATCATGGTCGCGAAGCCACCTTGACTTTTAAAAATATACTTTCGATGAAAAGTTGGAAAGTAGGGCACCTTGCACATATTTAAAAGCCTTTTTGGAGGGCATTCAAAGGGGAGACGACAACAGCTTTTTTGGAGAATTGAATCTATGAATCTGCAAGAACTCAAGAGCAATTGAGAGAGTTTTGAGATTTACCTAGGTTCAATATTAGTTTTTCTCTCTTTTGTGTTATTTTTATTTTCTTGTTTTGAATTCATGGCTAAATTTCTTTGGACATTGTTTTTATTAAATATTATAAGCTGAACTATTTTTCTAGGATTGTGGTGGATTTCAACTTGTAGTCTAATATTAGTTTCTCTTTTATTTACAATGAATGTGTAAAGTTTTGCTTATTCAAATCTGTTTTTAATGCTTTTGATTGCATGACCAACAATTAATTGATTTATGAATATAATTGAGACTCGATAGAGAGATTTTAGATTAGACAAATGTTTGAAAAGTGTATGTTGATGTCACTTAGGTGATCTAATTCGCAATTTGGGTAGACATATGCCAATTGCCACACATAGACAAATTAGAACACTAGTCTAATGAACCTTATTTTATTGATTACTATAGACATATAGTGACCCAATTAAGTTAGGTATTTGTGCAAGCATCTCGACAGAGAATTGTACATAGCTTTGGATTCTAGGTTGTAAAACCACCCATGAATATAAATAATAAGAGAAGCTGGTATCAGATGAAATGTTGAATGAACCCATAATCATAGGTTTTAATATATTACCTTTCTCAAGTAATTTTAATTTCTGTTAATTAACTTAGTGCTTGGTTTAATTTTATTTTAATTAATTTTTTGAAAATTTTAGTTACTTAAATAAGATTAATTTATCATAAATTTTAGTACTTAGTAAAGATTTAGGAACAAATCTCTGTGGGAATAATATTCTACTTTATCATTATATTACTTGTTCGATACATATACTTGCATGTGCAAAATCGACAACAAGTTTTTGGCGCCATTGCTAGGGATTTTGTTTTCTTTGTTATTTGCTAATATTAAAATTTTACAAATTAGTCTTAATTTAAGTTTTATTTCTTTATTTTGTAGGTGTGTTCAGTCATTGTATGAGAAGAGCAAATAACTTGTAGATTATCCTGTGTGATCTAGAAATTGAGAGAACATTTCATAGACTTCGACGAGAAAATCAAGAAGGTGTTACTCTAAT
The DNA here is from genome assembly GCF_053813885.1 of Theobroma cacao. Lineage (NCBI taxonomy): Eukaryota > Viridiplantae > Streptophyta > Magnoliopsida > Malvales > Malvaceae > Theobroma > Theobroma cacao. The sequence goes on along the minus strand of NC_142647.1, from coordinate 33,240,079 downwards.
AAATACAATGGTTGATCAACAGGGTGAATAGAAAATCCAAGAGTGCATAGTAGTTGGCAATTGTTGCTTAAGGGATTATGCTGTTCCTTTGGTACAAGGAATTCCATCGAGCATTCGAAGACTAGCTATTCAAGTAAACAATTTTGAGATCAAGTTAGCTATCATCACCATGATTCAAACCTCATTTTAGTTTGGGGGTCTTTCGAATGATGATTCCAATGGCCATATATCAAACTTCTTGGAGATTTGTGACTCTTTCAAACATAATGGTGTCATAGAGGATGCAATTCGTTTGAGGCTTTTTCCTTTCTCATTAAAGGATAAAGCTAAAGCATTGTTGAATGCGCTCCCTACTAGCTTAATAACAACATGGGATGATCTTGCTTAGAAGTTCCTTGCTAAGTTCTTTTCTTTGTCTAAGACAATGAAAATGAGGAATGATCTCACATCATTCATGCAACAAGATTCTGAATCATTATATGAAGCTTAGGAAAGATACAAAGAATTACTTCGACAGTGTCCTCATCATGGGCTTCTAAAGTGGCTTCAGGTGGAAACTTTTTTACAATGGTTCGAGTAGGCATGTTCGAACCACGATTGATGCTGTACTAAAAGGAGCTTTGATGGCTAAATCGATTGATGAGGCATATGATTTGTTGGAAGAAATGGCTACAAACAACTACTAGTGGCTAGTGGAGCAATCAATGCATAGGAAAGTAGCTGAAATTCATGATGTAGATGCTTTTTCGGCATTATCCACTCAAGTAACTGTTCTAAATATGACACTTGAATCCTTTGTTACTAACTCCATTCAAAGCCCTTTTGTAGTGTGCAGATAATCATGCTAGTCATCAGTGTCCTAGCTCAACGAAAATAGCACAATTTGTAGCGAATAGGTAGCAAAATAACCCTTATTCTGACATGTACAACCCAAGGTGGATGAGTCATCCAATTTCTTTAGGGTTAATAAACAAGGGTTGTCATAACTTCAAGGCCATATACATTGCCAGGATTCCAACAGCAAGCCAGAACACCTCTTTTAGAAAATAAGCCAACTGTTGAAGATTTGCTAAAGCAGTACATGACATAGAATGATAGCATCATACAAAGTCAAACAACTCTCATTTAGAGTCAAGCAGCATCTTTTAAAATCTTGAGACTCAGGTTGGTCAACTTTCCAATTTATTAAACAACCGACTTCAAGGAACACTATCTAGTGATAGAAAGGTGAATTCAAAAAGAGAAGGTAAGGAACAAGTTATGGCAATCACCTTGAGGAATGGAAAAGAGGTTGAAAATAGTGTTAGGCAAGCTACTCTTCAAGACAAGCCTGTTGAGAATGAAAAAGTGATTGAGACAATTGACAAGCAAATTCAAGAGAAAGAAGTAGAGACAACTTTACCACCACCATCCTTTCCTCAGTGCCTTTAGAAACAAAAGCTTGATAATCACTTCCAAAAATTTTTTAAGGTATTTAAAAAGTTTCACTTCAACATTCCTTTTGCAGAAGCTTTAGAGAGATGCCATCATATGTGAAGTTTTTGAAGGACATATTGACCAAGAAAAGGAAATTGGTGGACTTTAAGACAATTACACTCATTGAGGAGTGTAGAGCGATGATCCAAAACAAGCTTTTGCCAAAGCTTAAGGACCTAAGGAGTTTTTCTATGCCTTGCTCAATTGGTAATTTTAATTTTTTGAAAACTTTGTGTAATTTAGGTGCTAGTGTCTTAATAATGTCATCATCTGTTGCTAAGAGACTTGGATTGATGAAGATTTAACCAACTACAGTCACCTTACAATTAGTAGATAAAGCAATAAGGCACCCTTGTGGGATTATAGAAGATGTCTTGCTTAAGGTGGGAAAACTATACATTCTGGTGGACTTCTTTGTACTTGAGATGGAGGAAGATCAAGAGGTTCAGATCATATTAGGACACCCATTCTTAGCCACTGTAGGCACACTAATCGATGTAAGGGAAGGCAAAATAACTTCCAGAGTTAGAGATGAGGTAGTTAAATTTACTATCTTCAATGCACCTAAACACCCTTCATCCACAACTCAATGTTATAGAGTGTACTTAGCTGATAGAGGTAAAGGTAATCATATTCCACCACCTACAAGTGAGCAAGCACTAACTCTTAAGTTAAAGCCATTGCCATTATATCTGAAAACAAAACAGTGTTATGATGAGCATAATCTACCACCTTCTAATGATAGTGATTTTAAGGTGGGATAACAAGTGTTACTGACCAAATTAGTCAAGCTCTTTCCTTGGAGAGAAAAAATCAAAGTGGTCAGGTCCTCACAAGATGGTTACGACCTATCCTTGTGCTACAATAGATATTTATAGTGAAGCTATTGGAACATTTGGAGTCAAAGGGCAGCGTTTCTAGCATTACTTGAGAGGTGAATTGGATCACCAAATATCCTCAAGAACTCTAATAGACAAAAAAAAGGGTATCACAGTCAAGCTAGTGACTATAAGGAAGCATTTCTAGGGAGGCAACCCAAGCTATATCTTTAAGTTTAGTTGTTATTTTATTAGTTTTGTTTTTTTATTTAAATAAGTACTTATAACCTCTCCTTAGCTTGTTTGTTGAGTCTGCAGGTTTGGAAAGCATGAAGGTAAGAAGGGAGAAAATTAGAGCTTTCAATGCACTATCACCATTGATAAGGGAGTTCCTTTTACTTATTCTTTTTAGCTTTTCACATTGAGGACAATGTGCAATTTAAGTTTGGGGGAGCATTGGATTGTTATTAGTTTTGTGATATTTTAGGTTAGTTTATTTTCATTCAAATTTTTTTATGCATGTGCATTTACATTTGAACTAGATTTAATTGTGCTAGTTTTGTTTAATTTACCTATCTAATGATGAGAACTTAGTTTCATTCCTATTTTGACTCTTTGAAACATGTGAATATTGTTTGAGTGTTATATAAATTCTTATGCTAAGCTTTGTTGTTAGGTTGAAATTTTTACATTTTTGAGTACCATGTCTATTGCTTAGATTCATTATACGAAATTAGAGAAGGTTTATGTGAATGTAAAAATTTTGAATTATGTATGAAGTTCTAGAATTTGTTTGATTATCTCTTGAGGTGAAATTCTAGGCTATACTTAGTTAAGAAAATGATTTAGGCAACTTTTGGACCGATTAAGCCTTTTGTAGCCCTCCCTTATGTAAATTATCCTTCGTTTTTCCCCTTTGAGCCTAATGACACCTTTTCTTTGTTTGAAAACTTAATTTTTTATACTTTTGAGCTTTTTTTTGTTCTTGAAAGCATCTAATGTTCTTCTTAGCCATTGGAGATGTTTTTTATACTTGAAAAATCAACTCTGATGGATGTTGACAACTTTAGACCATTGAAAATAGTTTAGAGTTTATTCTAGCCATTAGTTTATCTTCAATCATTCAAATTCAAATTTTTAGATAGTGTGCTTTTAGTTGACTAACCATACTTCTTAGTTGATTAAGTCTTCTCTGTCTTGTAATTGAATTCTCTAGCAGTGAGCTCTTAGCTGGTTAACAATACTTTTTAGTCCATTAAGTCTTCTTTGTTTCGTAATCTGCTTTACTCTCTTAATCGATTAAGTAAGGCTTTAACTGATTAAGAGCTTATTATCTTTGAACTAGCCAACTTCACTTTTGGATTTTAGCTAACTAACTTTTCTTGGTTATCTGACTAAGAGGCTTCTGTTTGTGGCTCATTTTTTTTAATGCTGGAAATTCCCGCAGGGCCCAGCTACTGTTTGTGGCTCATTTGTAACTCATTATTCTTATGAGTTTTGATATTTGCTTTCTAGAGATTAATTTATTATTGACATACATTTTCATCCTCTACACTCAAGTAGTATAGTTGGACATTAATCAGTGGGAATGTTTTGTTATCATCAAAAACTTATGGAGCCAACAATCTCCCACTTTTTGATGACCACAAAACATTCCTTGATTAATGGCACAGTCTATTCGTTCCTTTTGTATTGCACAAGATGAGGAATTTCGCCCCAAGTGTGTGCTCCCCCTTAAGTTATTTTGTTATCCAACTTAACAGGCTAGCTAATTTTTATCTATTTCTTAATGAAGATAACAAGCATTGATTCAGACATACAACAGAATATATTCATGAATAATATACAAGCTTGTAGAACTATTAGTAATAAGTGACAAGGTATTATCAATATTGTAACCAACTATCATCAGCATATCATCATCAATAGACCATATCTATTCTAAAAACAAATGTCATTATCAAGCTAACAAAGATAACAAGGAATCATAACAAAGAGTAAGTTATCAACACCCAAACACTAACCATCAATAGTCAAAATAGCATAATGTCATAAATAACTATGCATCAGAATGTCACAAATAACAACACATCATAAGAATCAAATTCCTAAATTACTGTATTGTTACTTCTACTTTCTCCCTCTTTTTGTCATTAGTAAAACTGGGATGGTCTACTGATTCAAGAAGAGTTAGAAGGGGTGAATTCATCAGTCCCAAAGTGAACATTGAGGGGTTTGGGAGATGACAAAGGTGATGATTTTTGGGGTGAGGAATCAAGGGAAGGAGTGTTTGAGACTTGGAAAGGATTTTGGCTAGGGGATTATCTGAGGATCTAGCTTTGTCAGCCAACCTGGAAGACAGTCTTCTATTGGGAAACCTGGTTTTCATTGCCATTGTCTTTTTGCCTTTTCTAGTAGGTTTGTATCATCATTGTATTCTCTTTCAACTCCAGGTTACTATTTTTTTGTTGGAGTAAGTTCAGGTTCACCACCTTCAGTTTGAGAAGCAGGATTCTCAATAGTTTGTCCTTCTAGTATAGGACTTGGGGCTACTCAGGTACCTTCAGATGTAGGACTAGATGGTGTTTTTCCTTTTTCTTTCATAAAATTTGCCAGCTCTTGCAGATGATTTTCAATTTTTAGAATTCTCTCAGATTGATCAGTTAGCTTGCCATCAATTTTCATCAATAAATTTAAAATCATCTCATTTGAGATTTGAAAGGGGGTTGACTTTTGTTTGAGCAGAGGTGGGATACTCATTTCTTGGGTGTCTTTAGGAGTTTTGATGAATTTTTCTCCTTCAAGTTTATATCCCATTTTTGGTAGACTTCCCAAATAGATGGCTTGATCTTTGTTGTTGACTTGATCCCTTTGATATCTTGTATTCCATATTCCATTTTTCCTTACCAAAGAGGTAATGGGGTTTCCATAAGCCAAATTAATTTGATCTATATGGCAGGTTCCCTTAATTCTTTCAATCATAAATCTTCTAAGATTGAGAGGAGTTGCATTGAATGCATGTTCCATCAGCCACATGTCTTGAAGACTTGCATAGCTAAAGCTACCTTTTCATCTATGAATTGTTGATGCAATAAAGTAGTGTAAGATCTTAGTTTAAGGACTCTTGATAAGACTTGCATAACTCCTAGAAGAGTATCTTTCTTTTTTCCCAGTGATGATTTTCCACAGAGATGAGGGATCGTATTCCTCTAGACTACCATATTCACCCACATTACACTCAATTTTTGGCAAATTTCCCATATCAGTAGTAGTGATCACAAATTCCTTTCCATTTAGAAACACATTAAGGCCATCGTCAACAAAATCCTCTGGATTATTAAGCTCTATTTTATCTAATGTAATGTTAGAGTAAAATTCTTTGACAAGACTGACATTATAAGATCTATTCCAAAAAAACCCTAGTTTCTTCAATTTGAGTTCCTCAAAATATTCTGACAAACAATTTTTGATATCTGGTACTTCATCAAAATTGTCCCAATCAATGAATTTTCACAAGATATGGGTGCATTCTTTATTTTCTTAAATCTTTCCTCATGAATCTTATTCTTAAATTTTGAGGATACAAAATTACCTTTTTGTTGGAATTTCCTCTTTCCACCACTTTCTTTGATTTCAATGCCATCTTTTTCTATTTCTTTCCTGTTTTTTCAATCACTGGTACTGGGTGGTTCTTTTTCCCTTTCTTTTGAACCTTAGGTGATGGACTGTCTTCCATGGGGCGTTTCCTTTTTTTTTTTTCAATGCATCACTTGGTAGTGAAGATTTGGCCATTGTTCTTGGTAGTTTCCGACTTAGGTAAAGAGTTTGAGATGAGGGGGTTTTGGTTTTGAAAAGAGAGGCTCAAGAGGGGAGAGAATATAAAGAAAAAGTGTGGAGTTAAGAGAGTTTACTAATCTCCCTCTTTAAATAAGGCTAGATATCCTTTTTTCAAAATTCAAAATTTTGGCTCCCCTTTTTTGTTTTCAGTTAGACAGTTTTCTTTTTCCTCTCCCCCCGTTCTCCTTTTGTTTTTCTTAAATATATTATATAAATTTTTTTATTTCAATTTCTTAACTGATTTAGTTTTACATTTAACCTACTAAGTCAAGCATTTTGAATAAAGGATCAACATAGAAAGTTTTGAATCAGTTAAATGATTCTTTTGATCATCTAAGTTTCTACTATCTTGCAAAAGGAGAACTCAAGAGATTTACCTAAAGCTCATTTACATTAAGCAGTCCTAGATTTCTCCTAATTCCTTAAAATCGTTCTTCATTTAAGGGTTTAGTGAAGGTATTAGATAGTTGATGCATAGTGTTAACAAATTCAATCTTCATGTCTCCTTTAAGCACATGATCTCAAATAAAATGATGTCGAATTTCAATGTGTTTGGTTCTAAAGTGCTGAATTGGATTTTTTGAGATGTTTATAGCACCTGTGTTATCATAAAATATGGGTATATTTTGTTACTCCAAAATCTTTTAACTGATGTTTAATCCATATAATTTGAGCATAACAACTTCCTAAGGATATGTATTCAGCTTCAGCTGTTGATAATGCAACATAGTTTTGCTTCTTGCATGTCCAAGATACAAGCATATTTCCATGAAACTGACAAGTGCCACTAGTGCTTTTTCTATTTGTTTTACTTCCAGCAAAATCAGCATCAAAGTATCTAATAAGATTAAAAGATGATCCTTTTGGATACCATAATTTTAAACTTTGTGTAGACAGTGCACAAAGATTTATAGTGGTTTGGTTTCTTTAACTTACATCCACTGCCTTGATATTTCAATCAAGGATGTTCAAACCAAAGCACTATAATTAGTGGAATTCTCAAGCTTCCACCAAGCTTTTACAATGGCTTTTCACAGGCTCAGCCACAACCTTTGATAATGGTTTTTCTTGGGATCAACCAAAACCCAAATCTAACTTTCCTAGGCTGAGTTAGAATACAAAACTAATCAAGCAAACCCAAGTTTGATTAATCCCCTTAGAGTGGCTCACACGCTTTAAGCAATCAAGAAGTATAGATAAAAAGAAGTACTTATGATCACTAACCTGATCTGAATGGTACAAGATGAAGTGCGAAATTCTATTACAAAGATTGGAGTGAAACGCAAGAAGGATTGAGAGAGTTTTTGCTATTTTTGAGCTCTTTTTGTTCTTGGAAGCATCTAATGTTCTTCTTTACCATTAAAGATGTCTTTTATACTTGAAAAATCAACTCTGATGGATGTTGATAACTTCAGACCGTTGGAAATAGTTTAGAGTTTATTCTAGCCGTTAGTCTGTCTTCAATAATTCATATTTAAATTTTCAGACAGTGTGCTTTTAGTTGACTAACCATACTTCTTAGTCGATTAAGTCTTGTTTGTCTTGTAATTAAATTCTCTAGTAATAAGCTTTTAGTTGGATAACTATACTTCTTGGTCGATTAAGTCTTCTTTACTTCGAAATTTGCTTTACTTTCTTAATCAATTAAGCAAGGCTTCAACCAATTAAGAGCTTACTGTCTTTGAACCAGCCAACTACACATTTGGATTTTAGCTAACTTCGTTGGTTATCTGACAAAAAGGCTTTTGTTTGTGGTTCATTTGTAACTCCTTATTCTTATTAGTTTTGATATTTGCTTTCTAGTGATTAATTTATTATTGACATACATTTTCATCCTGCACACTCAAGTAGTATAGTTAGACATTAATGAGTGGGAATGTTTTGTTATCATCAAAAACTTATGGAGCCAAGAATTGCATCCCTCATTCCTAAGTGCATAAGTCAATTTAGGAATGTTATGAGCTAAATAGTGAAAGAAGTAGTAAAGATGAAAAATGAAGAAAAGTTCAAAATATGATTGTATTCATCTCACTAACTAATAAAAGAAATAATTTTTGAGGGTGTGAAATTGAAAAAAAAAAAGAAAGAAAGAAGAAGAAAAAAAAGGAAGTGTTGAACAAAAGAAAATTTTTGATGAAAAAGGAGTATCCTAGGTGAAGGAAAATAAAGGTTTGAATAGGTCCTAGATTGGCTATGTGCTCAGGGTGATTTGAGCTATACATTATCCCATATCTAACCTTAACCCTAGCCATACATCACAAGCTAATTAAAGTCTTATTGATCCTTGATTTAGTGTTAGTCTACATTAGTGGAGAGATAGATGAAAAAGAAAACTTATGGAATTTAATTACTAATTTGGATTTTGCATAAATATAAACTTATTCGAATTGTACAATGTCTAGGTGAGAAGATTGCACACGCACACGAAATTTCACTTAATGATAAGCTTGCATTTGAATTGAGACATGAACTTCAATAATAGTTGTATGTGGATTAGAGTTATGAATGTGAAGTAACTTTTAAGGATATTAAAGGTAATGAATGAAATGGTGCAACTGAACTCTGGTTGAATGCTTTCATGTTTTCATGTTTAGGGTATTGCATTTAGTTTGGGGATGTGATAACTCTATCATATAGAGTTATTTTTAACACATTTTGGGGACTTTAGTGGCTAGAATCTTGAGTTCAAGATCAAATTTTAACCTTTTAAGTTGTTTTTCTAGTGTAAGTATCACGATCAGGTACTCCCCTCGAGCTCGTGACAACCGTCACGGTGTCCCGATCGACACTTATTACCCGAAATGTCAATCGAAACCCCGTAAGGCTTTAATATCAGTTTCTCATTTCCCCTGTGAGTAACCGTTGCCAAATATCATGTTCTAAAAGATTTTAAGCTATTTCCAACTTAAATCAATAAAAAAAATGATTTCTGTCTCACAGGGGCATTTTGGTAATTTTTCCTAGAAAATTTCGAAACCAGCTAAAAATGTAGTATGCGAGTATAAAACACATAATTCATAATAAAAAATAAGTTTAAACGTCTAAAACCTTCATTTAAAATGAAATTATGACTATTTGAATATAATAAAAATATCCAATAAAATATTCTATTTTCTTATAAAACAATATTTATAGAGTTACTAGTAAATAATTTTTGTAGCGTAAAAGCTAAATAAATTCATACATATTGTAATACAGATAACCAAAGTATAAAATTTAATTTACAGTGACACGTGGGCTCACGAACAACCAAAAGTATCAAAAGCGGTAAACCTACAGTTTTTGAGGATGCAAGTCCAACTGTAGCCTTCAACAAAATGAGCTATTTACCGACTATCCTGAGCCTGAAATAGGTGAAAAGGAGGGTGGTGAGATTATATACTCCCAGTGAGTAAACAAATACCATCTAAAATATCTAAAACTGAGTAAATGGAGACAGATAAAATAGATCATCATACTGTAATTCATCACTTTTCAACTCATTTCAACCAAATAAAATCAATTCATATAAATCGAGTAATCAACATGGCTTATGAATTTTTTAAAACTTTGGCTCGTGCCAAAATCATTCTCATACTCAGTTATCAGGGATACCTTGGCCGAGGGCTATCCCAATTGAGTCCGCCAAGGCTGTTAAAAGTCATGTACGCATAAATCATGTTTTTATTTTGAAAACCTAGCCGCTCCTTGGCGTTGGCTGAGTTCACCCTCACGTGGTAGTTTGGCGAGAAGTGAACTCTAAAGTTTTAACCTCAGGAGTTATCCAACCGCGCCTCTTATACTAAGGTATGAATATAATAGGGTTATCGTGCCCCTCTTATAGGCTGGTCCACGGAACTCGTCCACTGCAGCGACCAATTTATAACCCACAAATTCAATAAAATTCAACAGCATGACATGGCAATTATTTTATTTTACAGCCTCTCAAGGCAAATCAATAGTTCATACATTTTCAGCACATTTACCAATTCAACCATTCACACTAATATTATCATAAGCCATTCAATTCAAACCATGATTTATAACACAACAATTAGTCTCCAATTACTCCATTTTCGAAACCAACATTCAATTTCAAGACAATTTTATAAAATCATTTCATTTAATCACATTTTGCTTATAAAACATAAAGATTTACCATTTAACTCATTTTCCATAAAATCACAAAATCCGATAAAAACCACTTTAGATAATTAAGATGATAGTAAGGTTACTCATTGTATCAGGAGTTTGAATTTTGGAGTACTCCGACTATTGATCCTCGGGTGCAATTTTTTTGCCCTTTTTCGGAGGATTCACCACCTAGACATAATGCAAAATCAAGCAATTTACCACATTGGTGTTAATCCGTTATAAAACTAATCTAAACTCTATATGAATGCATGATATGGAATGCGAATTGTTCAGATTATTGTCTACATGCGGTGTTGGCCTAACTCTATCTATCACTCGATTAATTGGCCAATACGTCCAATTCAACTCCAAATAATTCCATTTCTCTTCCAATACTTCTAATCACCAAACACAAGTCAAATAACATAAAATTTAGCAAAACCATCCTCACATTTCTTCTTGAGAATTTCGGCCATGGTGAGTGCATCAACACTATGATTTTTCCTACTTGATTTTCTCACCATAATTCATCATTTCCTAACCAATTCACTTGAAATAAAATCAAATCCACCATCAACACTCTACAAGGATGATTCGGCCAATGATGAATTCATGAGGAATATGTGAATTTCAAGCTTAATTCTTACACTTAACACCATAAACAACTAAAAACATCCATATATCTTAAAAATCTATCTAAATCATCATCAAATTCTCTCTCCTAGGGTTTGATCAGCACACTATCCTTCATGATATCTTGTGATTCAACCATGAAAAATGCAAAATAATGCATAGGAAAGATAGATCACAAGCTTAATTGAAAAATCTTACCTTTTTTTCACTTGTTTCCTTCAATTTTCACACTTTTCCCTTGAATTTTTCCAGCTAGGGTTTTGTTCTTCCTTTTCTTTCTTTGTTCTTGCTTTGGCCGGCCATAAGAATGAGAAATGGGCTGGTTTTGTGCTAATTTATAAGGAAAATAATAAAGAAATAAAAGCTTGACACTTGTCACCTTACCATTGGTCCATTTTTAAATTCTTAACTATTGAGCTTTCTTTCTCCATCACATAAAATCCTTCAATTATCCATGATAATATTGGGTAAAATCCATGTTCTGGACAAGTGTTGGGTGGTGTAAAATTACAATTTTGCCCCTAGGGTGGCAAAATGACTATTTTGCCTTTATGCTCGAAAAAATGCATAAATTAAAATTTTTCACTTCTCAAACTCAAATTATACTCCAAATGATCAATCTTAGTCAAAAATTTCATCCAACTCTCACATCTTAACCTCGGGTGTCAAAATGACTATTTTGCCCCTAGGTCATGAAAATTCCAATTTGACTCCAAATCGGTCCTCGAACTCCGAATCACCATTTTAAGTAATTTTGAGGTTTTAAAATTCTCAATTTCATCTTAAAATCTCTATTTGGACTAGTTCAAGGCTTAATTCAACTTAATTGTACCATTTGGTACATTGCCATCCTTTAACGATTTTCGAGGTACCCAAGTAAGCAACATGCATTCTTATGTAGGAATGGCATAATAAACATATTATAGAGCCAGGCTTGACAGTAAGTTAGATTACATATTGAATAGTTAAAATAGTTGGTGTTAGTTTAAATTCACTTTAATTTCTCTTAAATTACTTTAAGAAAAGTTATTGCCAATTTTTCTCATGGTTTTGTGCAAAATATGATGAACAAGTTGAAAGAAAGTTATAATAGCATAAGTGTGGCGAAGGTGTTACTCATACATGTTGCAATAATTTGAAGATAAATTAAGCTGCAAAAATCCAATTATTGTGATTTTTGATTCATTGGAAAGTTAAGAGAATGGGCTACAACTTTCATGTTTACACTTTACTCAGTTAGGACTAGATCAAGGTGAAAATCACATTTAAAGTTGATAGATAGATGTAGTTCTACACTTCATGTAGCATGGCTAGAGTGCCACAAAGCTGAAAGTGAGATAGTTGCAGTGTCAAAGAACTATGGCCGCGGTGCTGAGCATCATGGGGGCATCATACAAAAACCTGAGAGCAACGTGCTGCGGTGCTACCAAGGAAGAGCACTGCGCCATGGGGCCAAAAAATCATGGCCATGATACAACTTTGACTTCCAAAAATATACTTTGGATGGAAAATTGGAAAGTAGGGCACTTTGCACATATTTAAGAACCTTTTTGGTGAGCATTCAAAAGGGGAACGAAAACAAATTTTCTAGAGAATTGGAGCTATGAATCAAGCAAGAATTCAAAAGCAATTGAGTGAGTTTTGAGATTTACTAGGATTCAACATTAGTTTCTTTCTCTCTTTTGTGTTATTCTTATTTTCTTGTTTTGAATTCATGGCTAAATTTCTTTAGATATTTTTTATTAGATATTATGAGCTAAACTATTTTTCTAAGATTATGGCAAATTTCAACATGTAGTCTGATATTCATTTCTTTTTTTATTTTCTATGAATGGGTACAGTTTTGCTTATTCAAATCTGTTCTTAATGCTTTTGATTGATTGGCCAATAATTAATTGATTTGTGAATCTAATTAAGACTAGACAAAACAATTTTAGATTGGATTAAGGTTTAAATAGTGTATGTTGATGCCCCTTAGGTGATCTGATTCAATTTTCGAGTAAACATACGCCAATTGCCATACATAGCCAAATTAGAACACTAGCTTAATGAACTTTATTTAATTGATTACTATAGACATATAGTGACCCAATTAAATTAGGTATTTGTGCAAGCATCTCAATGGAGACTTGTACATAGCTTTGGATTCTAGGTTAGTAAAACCACCCATGAATGTAAAAAATAAGAAAGGCTAGTATCAAATGAAGCGTTGAATGAACCCATAATCTTAGGTTTTAATATATTACCTTTCTCAAGTAATTTTAATTTTTTTTAGTTAACTTAGTGCTTGTTTTAATTTAATTTTAATTAATTTTTTAAAAATTTGAGTTACTTTAATAAGATTAATTTGTCATAAATTTTAGTACTTAGTCAAGATTTAGGAACAAATCTTCGTGGGAACGATACTTTACTTCATCACTATATTATTTGTTCGATATGTATACTTGCGCGCACAAAATCGACAACATATATATGTAGGCATGCCATGCCATTTAAATTTGTGCTGATGGTTGTAAAGTTTGAACCCGATTCTAGGTATGCATGTACAATGTGCCAAGGGCAACTGCTTGTAATTGAATTTAATTACTTTATGAATATGAATATTTGGGGACCCTTGGTTATGTGTTATGTGATTTTGAAATTCTAAGGCTTGCTTATGTCTTGTGAGCTTTGCCAGCCAAACTCATGCATTGGTAACAAACCCCTGGGTTGTTAGACTAAGATCTTAGTGGATTAAGGTGATTGTGTAAAGCATGTATTTCAAAAATTTTATAAAGGAAGCAAGCAATCCAATTACGCAAACGGAAGCACACATCATTCCTATTGCAAGTAACATAATCACATCCTAAAAAAAATAAGAATCTATTAAGTAAGAAAAATACTTTTTATTTTGAAATTCTTATTTTTAGATACCACGACACAAATGAATGATTTCTGAACCAAACAAGTTTACCATTTATTCTTCAAGAATGCTTTCAACTTGAACCTTGAGTGGGCAAGGTGTGGAATGCTAGACTACAAGATGGAAACCGATTTTGTCTCTCTTTTCTTCCTAAAAATTAATGGTTATTTTCTTTCAAAAAAATTTAGCCAAGAATGGGAGAGAGGAAGAAAGATACGTCAAAGTTTGGAGGAGGAGAAGAGAAGTGACAGTTGAAACATTTTCAAGAAAAAAGTACATACGTTTCTTTTCTTCCAATCTCTTCTCTTTTTATTAAAACTCTTGCCTCAAAGGTTTAATCAAAATAAAAAACCTTTAAATTGATCTTGACCATCCATTTTAGAGTTATGGAAGCATCCAACATGCTCCATAATTATCAAAATTAAAATTAAAGAATAAATAATTTAATTCTTTAATTATCATTTAGAGTTCTTGATAAAATAAATCTCCTTATTGAATAATAACTCTTATTTTATTATTATCCATCGTTATTTAAAAAAATTAATAACAAATAAAAGAGTGATAGTCAAATATGGAGTCTTTTTTTATCAACATGGATGTTTAGATTCATTTTGCAAGAATCCTCTTAGTATTATCTTAATTTAAGACAACTCTTGTCTTTAATTAAAACAAAAATATTTTATCTTGTCTAAATTGAGACAAATATGTTTTCTTATCTAGATTAAGACAAAAAATATTTTTCCTATCTTAAATTAAGACAAATATAGTATAATTACTCAAACTTAACCATTTTGATGATTTGAGGCTCATCATTCTCTTGAAGTGAATCACATTCATTTCATTGGAAGTAATTTAGACACTACAGCCTTAACACAATAAAGTGACTAGCTTTATTATATGGCTGTGAATAATTTTTTGATTCAATTAAATTACATGTCTCCTATGTATGACTCTTCATACAAATGTATCTTAATATCTCAATAGAATCATGGTACCTTAATAACTAGATAATGAATGCCCATTTAAAACAAACTCTTCGTCTTATTATCAAAATGTACTTTCATTACAAATTTAATAAAATTAAGCATGAGAATACACTTGCTTTTCAAGGCACCATATTCTCAAAATTCCTAACAATGTACCACTTGCCCTAAAGCAAGTATGACATATCCCTCATTCCAAAACCTTCTAAGTGACCATCGAAACTATTTTGTGTTAAAGTCTTTGTGAATGGATCGGCGAGGTTTTGCTCTGTTGGAATTTTCTTAACAAGTACTTCTCCATGTGGTATGATCTCTCGAATGAGATGATACTTCCTTTCAATATGTTTTGCTACGTTATGATTTCGCGGTTTTTTTGAGTTAGCCACTGCTCCACTGTTATCACAATAGAGTGTAATAGGCTTGTCCACATCTGGAATTACTTCAAGGTCCATAAGTAACTTACAGAGCTTTATAACTTCCTTTGTTGCTTCACAAGCCACAACATTCTCTACCTCCTTAGTAGAGTCTGCAATACAAGATTGCTTTACACTCCTCCAAAGTATGGCTCTTCCTTTAGTGGTGAAAACAAATCCTGATGTAGATTTCCTAGAATCAACATCAAATTGAAAATCTAAATTAGTGTACCTTGTTGCTACAAGGTCACTTCCAGAATATACAAACATGAAATTCTTCGTTTACAAAGATATTTAAAAATGCACTTGACTGTAGTCTAGTGCTTCATGCTTGGGTTTAACTAAAATCTGCTAACCAATCCAACTACATCTCAAATATTTAGCCTAGTGCATAGCATAGCATACATGAGACTTCCACCAGCAGATGTATATGGAATTCATCTCATGTTTTCAACTTCTTCTAGAGTTTTAGGTGTCATTCCCTTAGAAAGTTTGATTCCATGTCTAGAGGGCGTAAAACCCTTCTTGGAATCTTGCATAGCAAACTTGGCCAAATATTTCTATTTGCTTGTTCTTATGATTCTTTATAAGTTTAATCCCTAGAGCATAGCTAGCTTCTCCCAAATCCTTCATATTGAGTTGTTGGTTTAGCCAACCTTTAACTGTGGATAACATTCCTACATCATTCCCAATGAGTAGAATGTCATCAACATAAAAGACTAAAAAAAAACCTTTTTATCTTGTATCTTTTTATAGACACAAGGTTCATCAACATTTTGTTGGAAATTGTATGATTTGATAGCAGTATGAAATCTTATGTTCCAAGTCCTAGGTGTTTGCTTAAGTCCATGAATGGACTTATGCAATTCACAAACCTTACGCTTGTGGCCCTTTTTAATGAAACCTTCTAGTTGAGCCATATAAATGCCCTCTTCAAGATGCCTATTTAAAAATGTAGTCTTGACATCCATTTGCCATATCTCATAATCAATATGTTTAACTATGGATACGAAGATCTTGATGGATTTAAGCATAGCAACTGATGAGAAAGTTTCGTCATAGTCAATCCTTTCTCTTTAGGTAAAACCCTTGGCCACTAGTCCAGCCGTGAAGGTCTCTACCTTTCCATCACTTCCTCTATTTCTCTTATAAATTCATTTGTACCCTATAGGTTTTATCCTTTCAGGTGGATCTACTAAAGTCCATACTTTATTGGAATCCATGGAATCTAACTCAGATTTTATTGCTTTATGCCATTCTTTAGCATTTACATCGTTAATAGCTTCCTTATATGTAATAGGATCAGATTCATGTTCATTTGAGAGTGCAATCATGTTTTCTCCCAAACCCATGTATTTCTCTAGTTGTTTCACAACCTTCCCACTACATCGAGGCACCACTATTTGATGTTCAGGTTGTGTTTCTATTTCAACCTTTGAATCAAATTGTGTTATGACATATTCAAAATTAACTCTTAAATCTGAAGAATCAGACAATTCTTCTAAGACAAGTTTACTTCTAGGTTTGTGATTTCTCAAAAACTTTTCCTCTAAGAAAGTGGCATTCGCACTAACGAAAACTTTCTTATCTAGAGGACTATAGAAGTAATAACCTCTTGTTCCCTTTGGAATCCTACAAACAAGCAAACCTCAGTCTTTGGTTCCATCTTTGTGGACTCAGGCTTTAAAACATGTGCAAAATACCCCCAAGTTTGCAGATGACGAACAAATGATTTAAAACCTTGTCCAGAGCTCCCTTGGCGTCTTCAGCACAACCTTAGATGGAGCAAAATTGAGTAAGTACTCAACAGTTTGCATACAATACCCCCAGAATGAGATTGGAACGTTAGCATAGAACATCATTGATTTAACCATTTCTAAAAGAGTCTTATTTCTTTTTTCAGTTACACCATTATGTTGAGGTGTTCTCGGTGTAGACAAATTGGAAACTATCCTAGTGTCAATGAGATATTGCTAAAATTCATTTGAAAAATACACACCTCCCCTATCATATCGAAGTTGTTTCAATGGCTTGCCTAGTTGCTTTTTAACTTCGACTTTGAACTCTTTGAACTTTTTGAAGGATTCACTTTTTTTATGCATTAAATACACAAAGCCATGTCTTCAGTAGTCATCAATAAAAGTTATGAAATATTCATAACCTCCTTTAGCTTTTACATTCATTGGTCCATACACATTTACCTGCACCAAGTCTAAAACGTTTAGCATTCCGTTACTGTCACAACCCAAAACCTCCCTCGGGCCCATGAGAACCGCCGCGACGTCCTGATTGACACTCATTGCCTGGAATGCCAATTGGAACCCCGCAAGGCTTACGTATCAGTTTCTTGCCTTTTTTGTGAGCAATCATTTTTAAACATTCCGTTTTAAACAATTATCAGTCGTTTTCGGCTCAAGTAAATCAAAAGACAAAAATATAGCATTTTTATATAAAACAATATTTATAGAAACACATGTAAGTAAAATAAATTCATACATACAATAATTTACAAAGTTATAATGTACAATAATAATTACAATGACAAGTGGTCCCTAAATACACCAAGTGTTGGTGATATTAACCTACTGTCTGTGAGATAGAGGGGTCAACTGGAATCCTCGACAAAATCGGTATCTACAAGCTACCACAGGCCTGAAATATTTGGAAAGGAGGTGGGTGAGATTTTGCAATCCCAATGAGTAAACATACATTATCATAAATATCTAAAGGCGAGTAAAATGGAGGCAAGTTTAAACAACAAATTACAAACCATTTCATAAGGTTTTCAATTTATTTCTTAAACCATAAAATATTTGTAATTTACCAAAATAGTTGTTAAGGCTTTTGACTTTTATTAAAAACAAGGCTCAAGCCAAAACTAATCCTCGGGGATACCTTGGCCGAGGCATCTAACCGAGTTCGCCAAGGTTGTTAAGATATTTACATGTGAAACACATTTTTATTTTTAAAACAAACCGTTCCTTGACGTTGGCCGAGTTACACATTCATGTGGGGGATCGACGTGAAGTGAACTATAACACTACCTCAGGAGTTACCCTCTTCGCCTCTACTACCGGAGTAACTATATAACTGGGTTTACCGTGCCCCTCTAATAGGCAGTCCACGGAAACCCGCCACTGTAGTGACTAAACCCACCAACTTAGATAAAATTTCGACAATATAATGTGGCTTTTATTTATTTACGTAGCCTGCATAGTAAAAGATAGCTTACATAAATTCCCAATGCAATTATAACATATAGCCACATATACTCATATATCATAAGCCATTCATAGGAAAATATATATTTCAAAATAATTGGCAGCCTCCAAATTACTCAATTTCATAATCAACACAATATATTTTTATTTGTCACATTCATTTCTAAAACATCAAAAATCCCATTTTAATCTCATTTTCGTTTCATAAAATCCATGAAGAGCATTTAAAAATAAACTCTAGATAATTTACAATAATAATAGGTTTACTCACCGTTTGTACAAACTAATTGCTTTTTAGGTGTCCCGATCACTGTTCGTCTGGTATGACTTCCTTACCTTTACCGGAAGGCTCTCCTCCTAGACACATTGCAAAAATTACACAATTCGCCACATTGATGCTAAATCACTATATAATTGACTTAAATCCTATACTAATACATGGTATGAAATGCAATAGCCTAAAACGGCTTAAACGCGGTATTAACCTATTTTTGGCACTTTACCCGATAAATTGCTAACGCGCTCCATTTTAGCTCTAAATTGTCCCATTTTCTCTCCAACATTTCTAACCATTAAATATCAGCCAATAACTCACTAAAATCACCAAAATCAGCTCACTTTCCTCCTTGAAAAATTTGGCCAAAAATGGGACATTAATTCGGTAAATCTTTCACTTTGTTTTTCTATCACATTTAACCATTGTTCATCATTTTCTCTTCATTTCTCTTAGAATAAAAATCAGTTCATCATCATTGTACATCATTGAACATTCAGCCAAGGGTGGGTATTGTGAAAATTTCATGCTTTCTTGCCCAATTTGATTTCTATACACATTTAACTAACTAAAACTATCAATTTAACTAAAAATCAAAACATAAAAATTTCAAATTCCTCCCCCTTGAATTTCATCCAGCCCTTGATATCACTTTTTGATCTCTCTCCTCAAGCATGCTAAATGGAAACAAAGGCATTAGAAAGGTAGAAATCAATCTAAAGTCGAAAAATCTTACCGTTAGACGCGTAAACAGTCGAAAAACGTGATTTCCCCTTTGAATTTTCTAGTTTTCCTTTTGTTTTTCTCTTTTCTTCCTTTCCTCTCTATTTTCTCTCTTGTTCTCTCCTTATGGCTGGCCATCACTTAATATGGGGTTTAAATGGGCTGACTTTTCATTAAAATAATATTAAATCATTAAAAAGTGTCATGTGCCACTTTCCCATTGGCTCGTTTTTAAAATTTCATCCATTAAACTTCTATTTTTCACCACTTGAAATACCATAGTTATTCATACCCAAAATAAATAAATCCTATAATTTTGACAAGTTTTGGGTGGTGAAAATTACGATTTTTACCCGGAGATGACAAAATTACCGTTTGGCCCCTATGTTCTGAAAATTGCCAAAATTGAAAATTTTCACTTCCTATCATTAAATTATACTCCAAATAGTTAATCTTGGTCAAAAATTTCACTCCATGATCAAATTATTATCTTAGGTGGCAAAATGATAATTTTGCCTCTGAACATCAAAATTTCTAATTTTTCTCCAAATGAACCCTCGAACTCCAAACAATCATTTTTAGTCATTCTTGGACTGTAAACTATTAAATTTCATCCTACGATTCCTATTTGAACTAGTTCGAGGTTAAATCAACTCAAGTGTACCGTTAGGTATAATACCGGGTTTCATCTATTCTTAGGACTTTCCTAGCGTAATAACATGCTACTCAGTGCATGTATGTCATGACATGTGTTTATAGAGTTGGGTTTTATAGTTACCTTTTTCCTTGAAAGGTCTATTAGTCATTTTAACTTCAATACAAGACCCACCTATAGTAAAGGACCTTCAACCATGTCTAGTAGAATACCATTCTTTATAAGCCTATTAAGTCTATTTTGATTGATATGACCTAAATGCAGATTCCAAAGATAATTTTCATTTATGTTAGATTCTTTGACTCTTTTAGTTTTAAATTGTATTGCTTCTATAGGATTTGCAGAATAAGTCATAAGCTCAAGAAAATAAAGATTATATCTTACAATTCCATAACAAATAAAATTCGTATTCAAATAAATAGTGAATGTCTCACTAAAATAAATTGAATGTCCATACTTTATTAAACAAAAGACAAAAATCAAATTTTTATAAGTCTCTAGAATGTAATAAACATTTTCCAAAACTAAGTTATGACCATAAGTAAATTGAAGAATAATGGTTCCCATTGCTAATGTTGAAACGAATGTGCCATTTGCCATCTTCATCTGAAACTGCCCTTTACTCAGTTTTCTCCTTTGTTGAAACCCCTGTATAGAATTACAAACATGGTTAGTAGCTTCAGAATCGACTATCCAAGTATCCATAGAATCAACCACTAAATAGGCCTCTAACATATTTAGAAAACCCATACGTTGTTAACTCTTCTAGATTTCTTCAAGGTAAACCTTGCAATTTCGATTCCAATGTCCTTTCACACCACAATGGAAACATTTTCCTTTGATGTTGTCTTTTAAAGTAGTCTTTTTTTTTCATAGGCCTTTTCTTTGCTCCCATTAAGGCCTTAGAAGTCTTTTTATTCCCAGTTATCTTCTTTTTACCCTTGGGTTTAGGCTTAGAAGTGGAAACTGCATGTGCTTCAGGTTTCTTTTTCAAATCAAGAACCTCCTCCACATTTTGGAGATCATTCATTAGCCCATTTAAGGTGTAATCCTTAGTGTGTAGTTCCTAATCTAATTTGAACTATGAAAATGACCAATTTAAGCTATGAACGATCATTAATATTTACGTTTTCGCATCTATCTCAGCACCATTTAGTTCTGCCTTATTGACACAAGAGATCATTTTTAGTGTGTAATCTCTAACTAGCTCCCCAGGTTTCTGCTTAATGTCCTTAAAAGCATTGATTGCTTTTATCTTACCAGACCTTGTTTTTGTACCAAACATCTCATGTAGGTGCAACATTATGTCAGCAGCATTAGCCATCCCTTCGTGCTAGTTTTTCGATATATTGTTCATAAAGGCCAATATATAGCATTTGTAACACCCTGTACCCACGTATAGGAGCCAATAAGACCTTATCAACAAGACTAAGGGTCAATTGACGTAAAAAAAAATTGAGTGCTAAAGAGTGGTGATGGGTGTAGGGAATATTTTAATATAAAATATTTTACATACGAGAAACTAATAATTAAATAATAATATTTTTGTCGAGGATGAATTAGTAAGTTAGAAGGCAATTTGGAAATGAACCGAGGCAAAGTGGGGCACTTTGAGGCCCAAGTGGAGAATTTTAGAATAAAATAATATTTTATTAATAAAATATTAATATTTTATTTATTGTCAAAATTAGTTATAAAGGAGGAGTATATGATTAATCTAAGTGGGGGAGAAGAAGTAAGAATGAATTTTAAGGAAAAACAACGTAAGTGAGGCCCACGTGCCTTTATTAAATAAAGGAAGAACGGGTAAGTATATATTTAAATATTATGGTGACATCTTGGTAAAGTGCAAATTTTATATTTTATTTGTACAAGTATGAAGGAAGAAAGATAGAAGGAAATTGGAATTAAAAGAAATGATTGAAGGACCAAATTATAAAGGATGAAAAGTATGAAGGGTCAAATGATAAATAAGGAAAGTTGAGGACTTATGTGCAATTACAATATTTAAAGCTAAATGGAAATTAACTAAAAATTAGATTGTGTGGTAGGATGGAATATGCATGTAAATTTACTATTACATGCAAAAGTATGCATGCAAGGAGAAAGTTAGTGAGGAACATGTGGGACCCCCACCATGTGAAGTAAAAAGAAAAAAAAGCTTAAATCTATTTGCATGTAAGGGGATTGGTGCATTAGGTGGCCAAATGAGAAATAAGATGGGAGAATGCATGAAAGACCATTGGGTACAAATAAGGTGGGATTAAATGGAAATGAATTAAAGAATAGAAGGATAATGAAGAGTGAATATTTAACCAATGTGCAAGAAAAGAAATTGGTGCATGAAAACCCATTGATTGGCAAGGTGGCCAAATGAAAATAAAAGGTGAATTGGTGCATGTATTGTGATTAGTTTCAAAGGGTGGCCAAATGAAATAAGAAGAATAAGAATGCATGTGTTTTGATTGGTTCATGAAGGTGACCAAGTAAATAATTAAAAGAAAGAGAAAATAAAAGGAAAATGGCTCGGGAACTTAAGCAAAAACCGTGCCTTTGGGAGAATAAGAGAGAGAAAGGTGAACTAACTTTGAGAAGTTGAGAGAGGGTTGGCCATTTAAAGAATAAAGGGGAGAAGAGCAAGCTTAAGAAGTTCCGTTTGAGAGGAAGAAAAAAAGAAACAAAAGAAAAGGAGAGAAAAGTGGAAAGCTCGGGTAGTGAGGGTTCAAGGGAAAATCGTGGGAGAAAGGAAGGGTTTTTTGCCTTTTTCTTCCATTTAACCCATACTTTGATGTTTAGAATCTCAAAGGTTCACATGTTTTAAAGAGTGATTCAAGGGCATTTGAAGAAATATCAAGTGGGTTTCAAGATTCAAGGGAAAATAAGGTAAGGATTTTGGTTTTAACTTGAATAATCTTTGAAAATGGGTTGGTAACTATAAGAAATGTTTTGTGGCAGCAAAGATTGGCTTGATTGGACAAGATTTGGTGACATGCAAGCTACCAAAACCATGGGTGCATGGTGGATTCAAAGTGAACGAGAAGTGGTAAGCATAATATTGTGTTTTGAGCCACAGTTGGTAAGATCTTTGAAGAAATAACTTGTGAATCATGTTGCCAATTTGGTGATTGGAGCATTGGAAGGATATTAAGGTTGCATGCAAGGCCTAATCCATCACAAAGGTAAGGCATGCAATGTGAAATGATTGTGTGATGCTTTGAGTATGGTTAGGAAACAATTATGCTAGTTGAAAGCTTGAAAAAAATGAAATTTGTGGATATGTGTTGTTGTGAAAGATTGAAAATCTTAAGAATGTTTATAGAACATGAATGGAAATTGATGTTGTGCTTAGTGGCGGCATGTTAAAAGTAAATATGGTTGTTGAAAGAATCTAACACGCATGAGCTAGTTAGGAATATTAAGTTTGCTTGGTATGTTATTTGAAAGGATGAGGAGGAATAATATGAATGGTGGATTGAGAAATAAAGCATTGAAAGTTTGATAGATAATGATGCATTTAAACTTGCAAATAATTAAGTAAAATGGGAATGATTATTGCTGCCATATATATGGTTAATGTTATGAAAATATAAGATGGATTTGGATGAAAATTGCTTGGAAAGGTTGAAATGGGCACTTAATGACATAAATAAGTTGCCGGTACACATAACGTAAAGAATTACGCAAGTAAGAGCTATGAATTACCTTAGTAAAAAATATGTCAAAATGTACATGAATATGTAAAGATTAAGTGAGAAAGAATGATGATTCTAGCATGATGTAAGTTGTTATAATGATGATTAATGTTTGAATGAGGAAGAAAAATGGGAATGATAAACACTAAGAATATTAAGCTTGGTTTATTGCTAAGAAGTGTGCAAGTGGAAAAGGAACATCGTGGTGATTAACTAAAGGAGAAAATGTAATCGAATAAATGGCGCAGTGATATCCTACCATTGAAAGGTGAGTAAAGGGTGTCTATTTCAAAAGATTCAATATTATACGTAAAGTAATTTATCAATGAATTATTTAATGACATTGTTGAAAGCATGGGTTGTTAGAAATTAATAAGTGATTTGTATACTTGATTTGGAGAGATTTACAAACTGTTATTGTGGAAAGCATAAGCTGGTAAAAATGCTAGGCGATTGTGGATGCAATAATGTTTAAAATTGTTTTGGCTATATATATATAGGTTATATATGTAAAAGGATTTGAAAACCGTGAAACAAGCTTTTTACCACGATTTATATCAAAGTATGCCTTATTGATTTTTGTGATGTGCATTCATGAACAAATTACATATATTCACCATGCTGACTTGATATTTAAAATTCATGCAAAGGTTTTACATTGCAAAGTCTTACAAAAAGAGGTATTATGATGTTACCATGATTGGTACTTTTGAAATAAATTTGTAATGAGCTTTTCAGAACCTAATTTTCTTTTAAATGGTTTTACCAAACCGGGAGATTCGAGAGTAGGTCGAATGTCACATCGAAAAAGTATGACCCTTGGCACAAGTACGCTCTAGCTAAAGAACCTTTGGGTGTCGACTGGCTATTAGACGTAGCTGGGGCCATGGTCTGTGATATGTATATGTGGCTAGGCCACAAGTGATATATGCGGTTGCGATCGCTTGATTTCTCTGATGTTAGCCAACATCGTCAAGACTGCCATGGTTGTGGGAATCTAGTGGAGCGGTGCTCCTGGATTGTTATTATGTCAAAGTGGGTCCACGAGCGATTACTATTATCTACTCGAGAGTGATATCTTTTTGGGGTTTTCACATTCGTAGTTTTTTGCATGGTGAGAAATAACAGTTTTTTCGCAGCTCCCCTACTTATACAATGACATTGGATTTAACTTTTCACGTACAAGGTGATTTACGAATTTGCATATGAGCTTTGTTAATGTTAGATTTTACGGGAGCATGCGTGACTATACTGATTTGCTTCAAGCAAGTTGTTACATGATTTTTTCGGCATAGATATTTAGATGAATTGGATTGATACTTGATTTAAACGATTATCTTGCATTAAAATTTCTGGTTTTACATGTAAGGCACAAATTACCTTTTTGAACTAATTTGTTTTCATATATTTTTATATTTTTAATATTCAAATTTCCTATCCTTGGCTTGTTTCTCATCTACGCCTTGCTCACAGAGCCGATGATCACTAAGTATGGAAATAAGATTTTTCAAGGGTTATTATGAGGAAGGTTATGGAGCTTTCATATCAAGCTTTCATGGAGGATGAAAGCAACGTGAAATGAGAGGAAGAAGGAGAAGAAAAGCTGCTGAAGCATGAAGAAGCTGCTAGAAGAAAAAGATATTTATAGCTCAAGCTTATCTAACTCCACTTAAATTACGAAAATGCCCTCAACTAGTTAGCTTGTTCTCCTCCAACCCTTTATGCAATCTTTTTACTCTTTTGACACTGAAACAAAAGTCCATAATGGTTTAGAAATGCTCGGGTTCGAGGAACTTAAAAATTTTGACTCGAGATGAAAAATGACCATTTTACCCCTACCATGAAAATTATCATCATTTTTATTTCCTTTGTCATTTTACCCTTATTTTATCATTCATTTATGCCTTAGGCCTACTTAGGCCATAATATTGTTTAAAATCTTACTTTTATGGGCTTTTTAAGGAATTGACGAAATTACCCTTAGTCCATATTGTCGCGTCTATTTCTAATTACGAGTCTATAGAGGTCAAAGTCTCACAAGAAACTCCTGTTAATTCACTATACTCGTTCACCAATCCATGTTATTGCTTTAAACCATATACTTTCTTGACATGATTTGAACAATAAGCATAATAAATCAATTTGACCTTTAATCCATATGATCATATGTAAATACATCATAGTCTAAAATCTCTAATTGAATGTTTGTATTGAGACTAGTATTCATTTACAAAAGAAAACAAAGTACAATGACTTGACCTCTAGCAATAGAGCGACTCGAATAAGATGCTATGAGCTGCCTTTACCTATCTATGGTGGACAATGATTACCAATGAATGCACTCTAAGCCGATCGTTTAGACTTGTGGGTGTTTTGGTAGTTGAGGTTGTTCATTCACTTTAGAGCGATTAGGGTAGTGAACATAGATAGCCACCTAAATGGCAAGGGGAAGCTAGCTAAGAGAAAGCTTTTAGAATTTATAAGTATTTGAATTGACATAATGGTGATGCTAATGTGATGGTAGGTTCCAACGAAGCCCTATCGCCCCATTTGGACCATTAGGAAAGTTAGAGTCAACTAAAGGTTCAACAAAATATCGGTGAGTGAACTTGCATTTCAAAATCATTTTGGGAGATATAATTGTATTTGTATGACACATTTGAATGATTTATTTCAACTTTTCTTTAAAAATGTGTGCCGGGGAACAAGCCCTTGATAAGATATTTTGATGTTGTGAAAATGTGAAATGTGTAAAAGGACAGACCTATGTGCTCATATACTGTGTTGATATATATATATATATATATATATATATATATATAAGAATAATGTTGTGTAATGATATTGACCTAGCTATGTGCGAGTAGGAGAGCGCATAAGCCGATTCTGACTCGGCTATGTGCGAGTAGGAATGCGCATAAGTTTATGATGACCTAGCCATGTGCTAGTGGGAGTGTATATGAGCTGATGATGATGGGAGGGTGTGCATGATGATTGATATATATATATATATATATACATACATACATAGATGTGTGTTATCAAAAGCTCATGAACACGGTATAGGGTTGTAATGCATGTGAAAATTTGACATGTTGAACTTTGGGAATTTATTTGTGTTTCATGTTGCTTTTGTCATTTCAGCAGGATGGCCTTTTCTTGAGGCAATGGAGACTTTTTCTTAGTGCTCTGTTTCTCGCTGCAATAAGAAACTCTCGAGTTTTGAGGGGTTTTACCAGACTTGGTTCTCGCTACAGCGAGAAAGTTGTTGAAGCTTCTCGCTGCAGTGAGATTCATTCTTGCTGCAGTGAGAAACTTTCTGTTTTATGGCGTGAATTTCGTTGCAGTGAGAAACTTTCTATCTTGCTTATTATCTTATTCAATTGCTGCCCTATTTTCCACTTATTTGGACCATAGTTAAGCATGGACTTCCAACATTAAGGAATTAATGAATTAAATTTGAAATAAGGAGGTTTGGTGAGAAACCCTCGGCCAGCTAAGAAACCGTTGACCAGTTGATAATTGGAGACCAATATCGCTACAGCGAGAATGCCTTTTTGCTATAGCGAGGACCCGTCGTTTACTTGACTTGAATTGCATGAATGCTATTAAAGTTTTCACTCTTCAAATCCTTTATAGAGCATGGACCCTTTCCATTAAGTGATTTACTCATCTGGGGTTTACATGAGGGGTTTTGATAAGAACAAAACCAAATTGCATTGTTTAAAGATAAATGCATCATAATTTCTTTAAATTTTCCTTACTGTTGCTTGTTCCCTTCTTTATTCACTCACTGGGTTTATACTCATCGTTTTTAACTTCATGTTTTCAGATAATGAGGCAGTCGGTAACTAGGTCAAGGTGTCCTCGTAGATTCGTTTCCTTGGTAGGTATCTCAACATTTAATAGCTGTAGGTCGCTTGGATCTCTCTGCTGGAAGTCGAGTATTCTTTTGTTGTGTATAGACAAACTAATGTAAATTGTTAAAATATATGTATTAGACAATATATGTACACTTTGATTGGTATGCCACTATGAGTTGGCAATGTTTAGTATTTTTTTTATTCAAAGTTATGAAATGTGACTTAGAAACTTTTGATGGAATGATGAATAGGTCATATTAATAGGCTTGCTTGGGCTTAGTGGACTATGTCCATTGGGCCCATGCTCCGATCTTGGCCCAAAATTTAGGTTGTGACATTTCTAATAAGGCTTGTTCGGGACTTGACGGGTTCTCTCGAAAGTCTCGGATGTCGGTAGTGATTGAGGAGCAGTCGTTACAACATTTAGCCAGGTCATTTGCATCATGCCACTTCTTATGAGATTCAATATCTAGTGGAGTTGATCGGGAGTTAATGCTTCAGACTCATGGTAAAAATAATCCATGTGATCTTGTCATAATTAAAAACGATTTTAAGGTTTCTTTTCAACAGCACACAGTAGGGAGTTGTGTGTCATGGTCCACAGATCCCTGACTAGTCTAGCCTGTATGGACTATTGAGCTAGTCCACATGTAGGGGTCCATCAACTGTCACTTCGGCAGCTAAGCAAAGTATTCTAAGGCAACTAGAATACTTTCCAAAAATAAAGTCTCCCTTGTTGATTACTTGCTCATCAATGCAACATAGTTTTAGAACTTTATTTTTCTTATACTCCAAGGAAGTTTAGGTTAGATAGTTCCCTATTTACTTTTACTTGTGCACAAAGTTTAGGTTAAGTAAGGTATTCTAAATAGCAACCTTAGGAGTCATTAGAAAGCAATCAAATCAAGTTTACCGAATCAAGCAATTTACTTTGTGCTTAGATCTTAGGTACTTTTGGTTTTCTCTTATTGGAGCAATAATACTATTTATTCTCCTCAATTTCTTTATTCATATTTATTTACTTTACGTTTTTGCACCAATCATCGAGAAACCTCATTTAGGCTTTCTTAGTCTTACGAATACGAGATTACAGCATCGCACGGAACTTGGCCAAAGTTCCAAACCCTTGACTGTTGGTATCAGAGCAATGTTTTTCAGAGCTGGGTATCACACAATTTGAAGATTGAGAAAGAGAATGACATTAATTTGTCACCGGACCACATCCCGCTTGAACACCTTGGCTCAAGATATTATGAGTGTTGTAAAAAGGGAAACTGTGCACACACGTGCATCGAAGCATTACGAGTTTAAGGACATTTTACAAGCATTGGATAATCGCAAATCTCATCGTGAGACGGTTATCAATCACAAGGTGTGGAGCAACCTCAAACCGGTCGAAGACAACGTTGAGCAACCGGGGTCCAATATTGATGAGCTTCACAAAGGATGGTACAACATGGTGGATTCATTAATTTGCCACGATGTGGGGCTAGATGAATTAATGGCATACAAGTACTAGGAATACATGTTCCGTGACTTCCTTTGTCAAGCCCAGCTCTATTATATACTTGCCATGTCATTCATGTGCTTGATAGCATGTCTGCATACTTGGATGCCTCGAAAAATTGTTAAAAGTCGATATCGTACCTAGTAGTACAATTAAGTTGATTAAAACCTCGAACTAGTTCAAATAGAGACTTTAGGATGTATTTGAGAGTTATTGAACCTTAGAATGTCTTCAAATGGTGATTTGGAGTTCGAGGATTAATTTGGAATCCAATCAAGAATTTTTATAATGTCGGGCCAAAATGGTCATTTTGCCACTCGAGGGAAAAAATTGGAATGTTGGACGAGATTTTTGATCAAGTTTGACTATTTGGAGCATAATTTGAATTTGAGAAGTGAAAAATTCCAATTCTGACATTTTTTCGAGCATAAGGGCAAACCGGTCCTTTGACGTGTCTATGAGGACGTAATTGGAATTTTTAAAATTTTACACTACTGTGACACTTGTCAAGCCCATGAATTTCACCTATTATCATTTTTATACTTTGGATAATTAAGGTATTATATATGGTGGTAAGAAAATGCTTAATAGTTAAGTTTTAACAATGAACCATTCACACGTTGACATGTGTCAAGCTTTAATTCTTTTATAATTTTCTTTATAAACCAACAAAAAGTTCTCCCAATTCTTCTTTCATTGCCGTGCAAGCCAAAGAAAAGGGGGGAAAGAATAGAAACAACCCTTGAGGAAGAAAATTCAAGAGAAATTCATCAGTTATCGAAAAACGAAGTGATCTAAGGTAAGATTTTACGATTTTAGCTTAAGATTCACCTTTCCCATACTTTCTTTTTCATTTTCTGTGGTTGAAACCCAAACTTTCATGAAGGAAGTCATGTTGGCTTTTAGTTTGATTTCATGCTATCTAGGTGTTTTTAGTTGTTTTGTGATATTCGGTATGAAAAACAAGCAAGAAAACTACATGTTCTTCACTAAACCCTCATTGGGCGAATTTAATAGGGGATATATTGATGATGAATTTTGTTATATTTCATATTATTTAGCTCGTATTTGATTATTTATGGTGTCGAATATCGATAATGGTTATCGAAAAGTATAGTGCCTTTAGTAAACAACTTGAACGACAACGAGAAAATCATGGTAAATGGACTTGAATTTGATTTTTAATGATATATACGAACTTATTGGACTGCGTTGACACTGATTAACACGTTAGTTCGAAATTGAAATGAGTTTTGAATGTGATTATTTAAGTTACAATCAAGTTCATTGAGGTACTTTGGGTGTATTTGGAGTACCGAAAGTGCAATGAATCTATTTGGAGTTGAATTGGATGTTTTGGCAAATTAAACAATGTATAGTGCGAGTTAGGTCGAATACAATTTCAGTCCAATAACAATTGAACCTACGTAGAACACCATCTTTAAGTGATTATTCGAACATTTCTCATTCAATTTCATGCATTCATATAGAACCTGGAATAGTTTTATAACAGTTTGGCACAAATGTATTGAATTACTTGTTGTGTATTAGGTATAGGTGGTGAGTCCTCTAGTAAGGGTAAGGATATCGTACCCGAGGACCAGAAGTAGGAGTACTTCCATTATTGTGAGTAATCAGACTATTATCTTAACTATCTAAAGTAGTTTATACTCATTTTCATGATTTTAAAGAATAATGAACTTAAATTGTAAACTACTATGTTTTATAACTGAAGTCTAGGTTAAATGAAATGAGATTCATAATTTGGTTTGAAATTGAATCCTGGTTTTGGAAATTGAGTAAGTGGAGACTATATACTTGTGTTATATATATGTTTTGACTATTGTTAGTTATGCCGACCCTGCTTTGTAATAAATGTATCGGCATAACGGGATTTGCATATGACATATGGTTTGAATTGATGGCTTATGACAATGTGATGGTATGAATGGCTGGATTTGTGTTTGTGTGGAATATATGAACTGTTTTGTTTTACCTTGACAAGCTAGGTAATATCATATTAGCCATGTCATACTGTCAAAATTTTTATTAATTTGGTGGGGTAATTGATTGGCTTACTGCAGTGGGCGGGTTTTCGTGGACCGACCTATTAGAGGGGCAAGATAAACTCCGTCATATTTTACCTTATTATGAGAGGCACGGAGGGTATCTCCTAAGGTAGTTTAGAGTTCACTTCATGCCGAACCACCACGTGAGGGTGAAACTCAACCAACGCCAAGGAACGACTGTGTTTTTAAACGTAAAAACATGTTTTATGTGTATATGTTATTTTCACAGCCTTGACGGACTCGGTTGGATGCCCTACGCAAGGTGTCATAGAGTATGTCACGACCTGGAACCTCCCTTGGGCCCATGACAACCGCCGCGACATACCGATTGACACTCATTACCCGAAATGCCAACCGGAACCCCGCAAGGCTTACATATCAGTTTCTTTCCTTTTTTGTGAGCAATCGTTGTTAAACATTCCATTTAAAACAATTACTAGTCGTTTCCGGCTCAAATAAATCCAAAGAAATTTTTTTTAAAAAGGATTTGTAGACAAATATCACTATTCAAAATATTGATTAAAATATAACATTTTCATATAAAACAATATTTATAGAAACACGTGTAAGAAATATTTTGTAATGTGTAATTAAAATAAATTCATACATACAAAAATTTACTAAATTATAATGTACAATAATGGTTACAATGGTAAGTGGCCCAAAATACACCCAGTGTTGGTGCTAGAAACCTACTGTCTATGTGGTAGAGATGTCAACTGGAATCCTCGACAAAATAAGGTATCTACAAGCTACCACAGACCTGAAAAGTTTGGAAAAAAGGTGGGTGAGATTTTACAATCCCAATGAGTAAATAGACATTATCATAAATATCTAAAGGCGAGTAAAATGGAGGCAAGTTTAAACAACACATTACGAACCATTTCATAATGTTTTTAATTTATTTCTTAAACCATAAAATATTTGTAATTTACCAAAACAGTTGTTAAGGCTTATGTTTTTTATTAAAAACAAGGCTCAAGCCAAAACTAATCCTCAAGGATACCTTGGCCGAGGCATTTAACCGAGTCCGCCAAGGTTGTTATAACATTTACATGTGAAACACATTTTTATTTTTAAAACAAGCCGGTTCCTTGGCGTTGGCCGAGTTACACATTCACGTGGGGGTTCGACGTGAAGTGAGCTCTAATAGTACCCCAGAAGTTACCCTCATCGCCTCTACAATCGGAGTAACTATATAATCGGGTTTACCGTGCCCCTCTAATAGGCATCCACGGAAACCCACCAATTTTAATAAAATTTCGACAGTATAACGTGGCTTTTATTTATTTATCCAGCCTGCATAGTAAAAACAGCTTACATAAATTTCCCAATACACTTACAAAATATAGCCACATATACTCATATCTCATAAGCCATTCGTAGGAAAGTATATAATTTTCAAGACAGTTAACAACCTCCAATTACTCAATTTCATAATCAATCCAATATATCTTTATTTATCACATTTATTTGTAAAACATCAAAAATCTCGTTTTAATCTCGTTTTCATTTCATAAAATACATAAAGAGCATTTAAAAATAACCTCTAGATAATTTACAATAGTAATAAGTTTATTCATCGTTTGTACAAACTAAAAGCTTTCTAGGTGCCCCGATAACTACTCATCGAGTACGATTTCCTTGCCTTTACAGGAAGGTTCTCCTCCTAGACACATTGCAAAAATTTACTTAATTCATCACATTAATGCTAAATCACTATATATTTGACTTCAATCCTATACTAATGCATGGTATGAAATGCAATAGCCAAAAACGGCTTAAACGCGGTATTAACCTATTTTTGGTACTTTACCCGATAAATTGCTAACGCACTCCATTTGAGCTCTAAATTGTCCCATTCTCTCTCCAACATTTCTAACCATTAATTATCATCCAATATTCCTCTAAAATCACCAAAATCAGCTCACTCTCTTCCTTGAAAAATTTGGTCAAAAATGGGACATTAACTCGGTAAATTTTCCACTTTGTTTTTCTATCACATTTAACCATTTTTCATCATTTTCTCTTCATTTCTCTTAGAATAAAAATCAGATTATCATCATTGTACCTCATTGCAGATTCGGTCAAGGGTGGGTATTGTGAAAATTTAATGCTTTCTTGCCCAATTTAATTTCTAAACACATTTAACTAACTAAAACTATCAATTTAACTAAAAATCAAAACCTAAAAATTTCAATTTCTTCCCCCTTGAAATTCATCCAGCCCTTGATGTCACTTTTAGATCTCTCTCCTCAAGCGTGCTAAATGGAAACAAAGGCATAAGAAAGGTAGAAATCAAGCTAAAGTCGAAAAATCTTACCGTTAGACGCGTAAACGGGCGAAAAACGTGAATTGCCTTTTGAATTTTTCTAGTTTCCCTTTGTTTTCTTTCTTTTCTTCCTTTCCTCTCTATTTCCTCTCTTGTTCTTCCTTATGGCCGGTCATCACTTAAAATGGGGTTTAAATGGGCTGACTTTTCATTAAAATAGTATTAAACCATTAAAAATGCCATGTGTCACTTTCCCATTAGTCCGTTTTTAAAATTTCATCCATTTGTTTCCCAATTTTCACCATACAGTTGTCCCACATATCCATAGCGTAGATAAAATTCTCAGACTTATCCAAAGTCTTGGTGGAGTAATTTTTGAAATTTACACTTTTACCCACGTAAAAGTCATAAATTACATTTTTACCCCAAAAACTGAAAAATTGCCCATAGACATATTTTTCATCCCTTATACTCATACCATTCTCCAATTTGTCAAATGTGATCTAAATTCTCTCAAAATCTCAAATTTTGTCCACGGGTGGAAAAATTACGATTTTGCCCATGAACATCAAAATTTTCAAATTTTCCCCAAATGAACCCTCGAACTCCGAACAATCATTTTTAGTCATTCCTTGACTATAAAATGTTAAATTTCATCCTAGGATTCCTATTTGAACTCGTTCAAGGTTAAATCAATTCAAGTGTACCGTTAGGTACAATACCGAGTTTCGTCTATTCTTAGGGACTTTTCTAGCATAATAACATGCTACTCAGTGCATATATGTTATGACATGTATTTATAGGGTCGGGTTTTACAATTCTACTCTCCTTAAAATAAAATTTTGACCTTAAAATTTCACTTACCAGATTCGACAAATAGATGCGGGTATTGGCTCCTCATCTGATGCTTTACTTCCCATGTCATTTCTTCCATTCGAGCATTCTTCCACAATACTTTCACCATTGGAATGCTCTTGTTCCTCAGCACTCGATCCTTTCGATCTAGAATACGTACCGGCTGCATCTCAAACTTCAAATCGTCATGCAACTCGATTAGAGGTGCTTCGAGGATGTGAGAGGGATCTGGTACATATTTCTTAAGCATGGAGACATGAAAAACGTTGTGGATCCGATCTAACTCCGGAGGTAATTCTAATCGATAAGCCACTAGTCCAATTTTCTCAATGATTCAGAATGGTCTAATATACCTCGGGTTAAGCTTTCCCCGCTTCGCAAATCGAATCACACCTTTCATTATCCAACAAGATATCATAATTTACCATAATAATATAATCAAATAAAACGTAATACCACAAAGCATTCAAATTATTACCTTTCCAAGGAGACACCTTAAGAAAAACTCTATCATCGACCTCAAACTCCAAGTCTTTTCTCCGTTTATCTGCATAGCTCCTCTGCCTATCCTGGGCTACCTTTAGCCTTTCTCATGTAACCTTGATCTTGTCATTAGTTAAATCGATCAATTCCACACTAACTAACTTTCTTTCACCCACTTCTTCCCAACAAAGTGGAGTACGACATTTCCTTCCATATAAAGCTTCGTACGGTGCCATACCAACGCTAGACTGGAAGTTGTTGTTGTAAGCAAATTTCACTAACGGCAAGTGTCTATCCTAACTCCCAAGAAAATCCATGACACAAGCCCTCAACATATCTTCCATAGTGTGGATAGTCCTCTCTGACTGACCATCCGTCTGTGGGTGAAAAGCAGTGCTAAATTTCAATTTGGTTTCGAGAGCTTCTTGAAATTTCGGCTAGAATCGAGAAGTGAATCGAGGATCTCGGTCTGACACTATAGAAAGGGGAACTCCATGTAGCCTCACAATCTCATCTATATAGAGCTGAGCCAGCTTCTCAATAGAGTATGTACTATGGATTGCTAAAAAGTGAGCGGACTTAGTCAACCGATCTACGATCACCCAAATCGCATCCTTTCCTATCTGTGTCCGCGGCAGTCCCAAAACAAAATCCATAGTTACAT
Source organism: Theobroma cacao (assembly GCF_053813885.1). Classification (NCBI taxonomy): domain Eukaryota; kingdom Viridiplantae; phylum Streptophyta; class Magnoliopsida; order Malvales; family Malvaceae; genus Theobroma; species Theobroma cacao. Next base: position 33,204,626 of record NC_142647.1, on the reverse strand, counting down.
GCTCTCATTTCCACTCAAGAATAGGTAAAGACTGAAGTGTACCTGCTGGCCTCTGATGCTCCACCTTAACTTGCTGACATACGAGACATTTTGCTACAAATTCTGCTACGTCTCGTTTCATACCCGGCCACCAATAATTCTCCCTGATAGTCCTATACATCTTGGTGCTTCCAGGATGTAATGCATAGGCAGATGAATGGGCTTCTTCCATGATTGCCTGTCTTAGCTGGTTTCCCTCAGGAACACAAACTCGGTCTCTAAACATCAATACGTTATCCTCTCCGAATTTGAACTCACTGACTCCTCCATTGGTAAGTTTTTGAATTTCTTTTCTTAACTCATCATCAGACCTCTGAATATCCTAGATCTGATCAAGTAACGAAGGTCGCACTATGAAGCTTGCCAATAAGGATCCATCCTCACCATTTCTCAACTGGACCCCAAGAGATTTCATCTCTAATAATGCTGGAAAATAATAACTATGAAGTGCTGCTAAAGACGATGAAGACTTACGACTTAAGGGATCAGCTACAACGTTCGCCTTTCCTGGATGATAGTCTATCACCAAGTCATAATCTTTTATCAACTCCAACCATCGCCTTTGCCTTAAATTAAGCTCCTTCTGAGTGAGCAAATATTTTAAACTCTTGTGATCTGTAAATATCTGACAATGCTCACCATACAAGTAATGCCTTCAGATTTTTAAAGCAAACACCACTGTTGGTAACTCTAAATCATGGGTAGGGTAATTTGCTTCATACCTCTTTAGCTGTCTAGAAGCATAAGCCACAACTTTTTCATCCTGCATCAATACGCACCCCAACCCCAACTTTGAGGCATCACTATATACTACAAATCCTTTACCATTAACAGAAAGTGTTAAAACGAGAGCGAAGGTTAACCGGTTCTTTAGCTCTTGAAATCGATTCTCACAAACATCATCCCACTCAAACTTAACTCCCTTACGAGTTAGATGGGTCAAAGGAGCTGCTATTAAGGAAAACCCTTGAACAAACCTCCGATAATAACCGGCTAATCCGAGGAAACTACGAATCTCTGTCACTGTCTTAAGTTGCTCCCATTGTAAAATTGCCTTTATCTTCTTGGGATCAACATATATTCCAGCTCTCGATACTACATGTCCCAAGAATACCACTTCCTGAAACCAAAACTCACACTTCAAAAACTTTGCATACAACTGTCTTTCTCGTAAAGTCTATAATACTATACGCAAGTGGGTAGCATGCTCATCATTATCTCTCGAGTAAACCAGGATATCATCAATGAACACAATAACAAACTTGTCCAAGTAAGGGTGGAACACCCTGTTCATGAGATCCATAAAAGCTGCCGGTGCGTTAGTTAACTCGAAAGGCATGACCAAGAACTCATAATGACCGTACCGAGTCCTGAATGCTGTCTTGGGTACATCCTGTTCTTTAATCCTCAACTGATGATACCCAAACCTCATATCAACCTTAGAAAACACTGTAGCTCCCTGTAATTGATTGAAAAGATCATTAATCCTCGGCAACGGATACTTTTTCTTAATGGTCATTCTATTAAGCTGTCGGTAATCTATACATAATCGAAGTGTGCCGTCTTTCTTTTTCACAAATAAAATCGGTGCTCCTCACGGAGATGTACTAGGGTGTATAAAACCCTTGTCCACTAACTCTTGCAATAGTACTTTCAACTCCTTCAACTCTGCCGGAGCCATTCTATATGGAGGAATAGAGATAGGGGTAGTACCCGAAACTAAATCAATGGTGAATTTTAACTCACGATTGGGAGGAAGTCCTGGTAATTCATCAGGAAATACGCCAGAGAACTCACTTACTACAGGGACATTCTCTAACTTAGGTTCCTCCCTCGATATATCAATCACATGAGCCAAGTATGCCGGATATCCCTTTCGTACCAATTTCAAAGCTTTGAGGGTCGAGATTACACAAAACGGTAATACTCGATGCTCCCCCGTAAATACCACTTCTGCTCCCTCTGAACTTTGGAGAATCACTTCTTTCTTAAAACAATCCACCTTTTCTCGATGAGTGGACAACCAATCCATACCCAAGATCAAATCAAAGTCCCGAATCTCCAAAGGGATTAAATCACCCATGTATTCTTCTTCCCCAACTTTAATACCACAGTCTCTATAATACGTATTTCTTACTAATCGTTCGCCTAGAGGAGTATGCACTACAATCTCTTCCTCTAATGATGACAGGTTCCTATCTAAGAATGATGCAAATGATATGCTCACGTATGATCTATCGGAGCCTGAATCTATCAAAACATGTGCATCTCTATTAAACACAATCATAGTACCTGTCACGGTGCTAGGTTAAACTCGGGCTTCTTCCTTAGTCACTGTAAAGACCCTGGTCGAAATCTGGGGCTGCGATTTGGAAGATGGCTACTTTGGGGTATTACTTCCCATGCCTGACTGTATCACTCAGCCCTGTCTAGACTATGATCCAGAAGTGTCTCTCCACTGTATACTAGGACGAGTTGGAGGAGTAAAAGTAGTTACTGTACCCCATCTCAATTGAGGACAATCTCTCTTGATATGCCTTTTTTGGCCGCATTGAAAACACTTTACAGGCTGTCTACATGACCCAACATGAAATCCTCCATAATTACAGCATCTGTCCAATCCTCCTGAAGTTCCCCCCTGTCTATTCATCACTGGCCGATCAAATCTAGAAGATCTCGACTGTGACTGCTGAGATGGAGGTCTAGTGGATGCCACAGACGCTGAGGTAGTACTTCCTGCAGTAGATGTCGAATATTTGCCTGTCTTTAAAGACTGACCCGGGAACGTAGGCAGATTCCTTCTCTTTGCAAACTTAGCTCAGATCCGTCTATTCTCAGTAGCGAGCTTCTTAGCCAGTAAGGCCATCTGCACGATTTCCTTATGTGGCTCCCTACCAGTCATTGTCATCCGTTCCCTAATCTCATTACGGAGCCCTTCCTCAAAATAATTGGCTTGGTCCTACTTAGATTTCACCAGATCCGGTACATATAACATCAACTCGTTAAAATGAGTCTCATACTCCTCTACAATTAGATTTCCTTGTTTCAAGCTCAAAAATTCTCTTTTCTTTTCTTTATGATGAAAGTAAGTAAAATACTGACCATTAAATTCTCTAAGGAAGTCAGACCATGTCTAAGGAGTAGTGGAACGAGACTTCACCAAATTCCACCAAGTACGAGCCCTCTTCTCTAGTAATCTAGTATCCACCATTAGCTTCATATCGTCATCTAATCTCATATCAAAAAGAGTCTCCGAAACTTGATTAACCCAATCCTTAGCCGCGGTCGCATCCAACTCATTAGCAAACGAGACGCAACCCAACTGTCTAGCTTCCTTCAATTTCTTAGAAATGGAGACGTCTAGTGTCTAGGGTGGAATAGGAGGTGGTGGTACTGGGGCTGTTACAGGGGAATCAGCGGGTAGAACTGGACCAGCCTGAGCCTGGCCCGTAAGAGCAGCGAGAAAAGTCCCTAGTGCTTGAGCTACCTCGGGTGACATGGCAGGTACGCCAGGAGTAGCAACAGGTGGTGAAGGAGGTACAGGAATGTCAGTAGACTCAGCAGTAAGAATTGCTCTAAAAGAAAATGCAGCCGACTCCTCTTCTATGGAATCCGACTCACTCTGTCTAGGGCGACCTCTTCCCCTACCGGTAGATCTAGTGATAGGTGGTAGCTCACGTCGAGGAGGCATAATGATCTACAAAAAGAACGGAATTGGTTTAGACAACTTAAGACTCTATATGCAACTCATTAATCTTAACTGGGCCACACTAACATTATAAATTATTTTAAAATAACTTTAAATCCAAGAACTTTAAAAATCAAAAGCTTCTTCCAAAACCATAAGTTTTTAAACCAAAAGTTCTGGTACCAACTGAATTGTCATGACTCGGACCTCCCTCGGGCCCATGACAACCGTCGCGACGTCCCGATTGACACTCATTACCCTAAATGCCAACTGAAACCCCGTAAGGCTTACATATCAGTTTCTTTCTTTTCCTGTGAGCAATCGTTGTTAAACATTCCATTTAAAACAATTACCGGTCGTTTTCGGCTCAAATAAATCCAAAGAAATTTTTTTAAAGGATTTATAAACAAATATCACTATTCAAAATATTGATTAAAATATAGCATTTTTATATAAAACAATATTTATAGAAACACGTGTAAGAAATCTTTTGTAATGTGTAAGTAAAATAAATTCATACATACCAAAATTTACTAAGTTATAATGTACAATAATGGTTACAATGACAAGTGACCCAAAATACACCCAGTGTTGGTGTTAGAAACCTACTGTCTATGTGGTAGAGATGTCCACTGGAATCCTCGACAAAATAGGGTATCTACAAGCTACCACAGACCTGAAATGTTTGGAAAGGAGGTGGGTGAGATTTTGTAATCCCAATGAGTAAACAAACATTATCATAAATATCTAAATGCGAGTAAAATGGAGGCAAGTTTAAACAACAAATTACAAACCATTTCATAATGTTTTTAATTTATTTCTTAAACCATAAAATATTTATAATTTACCAAAACAGTTGTTAAGGCTTATGTCTTTTATTAAAAACAAGGCTCAAGCCAAAACTAATCCTCGGGGAAACCTTGGTCGAGGCATCTAACCGAGTCCACCAAGGTTGTTATAACATTTACATGTGAAACACATTTTTATTTTTAAAACAAGCCGTTCCTTGGCATTGACCGAGTTACACATTCACGTGGGGGTTCGACGTGAAGTGAGCTCTAATACTACCCCAAGAGTTACCCTCCTCGCCTCTACAACCGGAGTAACTATATAACCGGGTTTACCGTGCCCCTCTAATAGGTAGTCCACGGAAACCCGTCACTGTAGTGACCAACCCACCAATTTTAATAAAATTTCGACAGTATAACGTGGCTTTTATTTATTTACCCAGCCTGCATAGTAAAAACAGCTTACATAAATTTCCCAATACACTTACAAAATGTAGCCACATATACTCATATCTCATAAGCCATTCATAGGAAAATATATAATTTTCAAGACAGTTAACAGCCTCAAATTACTCAATTTCATAATCAACCCAATATATCTTTATTTGTCACATTTATTTGCAAAACATCAAAAATCCCGTTTTAATCTCGTTTTCATTTCATAAAATACATAAAGAGCATTTAAAAATAAACTCTAGATAATTTACAATAATAATAAGTTTACTCACCGTTTGTACAAACTAAAAGCTTTCTAGGTGCCCCGATAACTACTCATCGGGTACGATTTCCTTGCCTTTACCGGAAGGCTCTCCTAGACACATTACAAAAATTTACTCAATTCATCACATTAATGCTAAATCACTATATATTTGACTTAAATCCTATACTAATGCATCATATGAAATGCAATAGCCAAAAACAGCTTAAACGCGGTATTAACCTATTTTTGGCACTTTACCCGATAAATTGCTAACGCGCTCCATTTTAGCTATAAATTGTCCCATTCTCTCTCCAACATTTCTAACCATTAATTATCAGCCAATATTCCTCTAAAATCACCAAAATCAGCTCACTCTCTTCCTTGGAAAATTCAGCCAAAAATGGGACTTTAACTCGGTAAATTTTCCACTTTGTTTTTCTATCACATTTAACCATTTTTCATCATTTTCTCTTCATTTCTCTTAGAATAAAAATCAGATTATCATCATTTTACCTCATTGCAGATTCGGCCAAGGGTGGGTATTGTGAATATTTAATGCTTTCTTGCCCAATTTAATTTCTAAACACATTTAACTAACTAAAACTATCAATTTAACTAAAAGTCAAAACCTAAAAATTTCAATTTCTCCTCCCTTGAAATTCGTCCAGCCCTTGATGTCACTTTTAGATCTCTCTCCTCAAGCATGCTAAATGGAAACAAAGGCATAGGAAAGGTAGAAATCAAGCTAAAGTCGAAAAATCTTACCGTTAGACGCGTAAACGGGCAAAAAACGCGAGTTCCCCTTTGAATTTTTCTAGTTTCCCTTTGTTTTCTTTCTTTTCTTCCTTTCCTCTCTATTGCCTCTCTTGTTCTTCCTTATGGCCGGCCATCACTTAAAATGGGGTTTAAATGGGCTGACTTTTCGTTAAAATAATATTAAACCATTAAAAATGCCATGTGTCACTTTCCCATTAGTCATTTTCTAAAATTTCATCTATTTGTTTTCAAATTTTCACCATACACTTGTCCCACATATCCATAGCTTAGATAAAATTCTCAAACCTATCCAAAGGCTTGGTGGAGTAATTTTTAAAATTTACACTTTTGCCCCCGTAAAAGTAAAAATTACATTTTTACCCTAAAAACTGAAAAATTGCCGATAGACATATTTTTCATCCCTTATACTCATACCATTCTCCAATTTGTCAAATGTGATCTAAATTTTCTCAAAATCTCAAATTTTGTCCACGAGTGGAAAAATTACGATTTTGCCCCTGAATATCAAAATTTTCAATTTTTCCCCAAATGAACCCTCGAACTCTGAACAATCATTTTTAGTCATTCCTTGACTATAAAATGTTAAATTTCATCTTACGATTCCTATTTGAACTAGTTTGAGGTTAAATCAATTCAAGTGTACCGTTAGGTACAATATCGAGTTTCGTCTATTCTTAGGGACTTTCCTAGCATAATAACATGCTACCCAGTGCATGTATGTTATGACATGTATTTAGAGGGTCGGGTTTTACAAAGTAAAGTTTTGGTACGAGCCAAGTTTTTAAGAGAGTCATAAGCCTTGTTGAATTTTTTCTTTTTGAAATGTAATTTTTTTATATGGGTTGAAATGAGTTTTAATGTTATGAATCATATTATGATGAGATGTTTTAAATTGTCTCCATTTACTCGACTTTAGATGTTATAGATGATCTTTACTTACTCATTGGGTTTATAAAAACTCACCACCCTTCTTTCACCCATTTCAAGCTCAGGGCAGTCTATAGACCGTCGATTTTGTAGAAGGTTTACTTTTGGATTTGCACCCTTAGAAATCGTGGGTTTACAGTCGTGTTTATTTTTGTTATTTTGGGGCTCACATGTCATTGTAGAATATTTTTGTATACCTTGGCGCAATGTACTATTATATATACGAATTTATTTTGTTATTACTTTTTATTAATTGTTTACGTAGAATTTTATAAATATTGTTTTATATGAAAATGGAATATTTATTTAATATTTTTATTTAGTTTAATTAGCTATAATTTCACTTTAAATGGATGATTTAGATACCTAAATTTATTTTTAGATATGAAATGTATATTTTTCATTTATATATTATATTTTTAGCAGGTTTTGAAATTTTTGGGTAAAAGGACCAAAATACCCTTATGCGGTAGAAATTACTTTTTGATTGTCTTTGATTTGAAAATAGTCTATATTCCTTAAAAATATGATGTTTAGTAACTGCTACTCACAAGGGAGGCAGAGAACTGATGCTAGAGCCTTGTAAGGTTTCGGTTAACATTCCGAGTAAGGTATGTCTATTAGGACATCGCAAGGGTTGTCATGGGCTCGAAGAGAATATCGGGTTGTGGAATCCTTTTAGGGCAAAGGACATATGATTCACTGAGTTTTGACATTACTTACACGTAAAGCTCAAATTCTGTGTGTGTTGAAAATGGAGACACTGCACACATAGGAGCCGTGTACTTAAATGACATTGGCCAACCACGAGCCAATAATGCACATGGTAAAAAACATCCTAACTTGGAAGTGTTCTCGAGACACTTGGAGAAAAACTACCTCAAACACACCCATGACGCTTGTAGGGAGCTTGATGAAGACTTGTGGTTGGAAATAAACCACGAGGCAACGAGGGCATTGCCTAAATCAAGTAGGGGAAAATGTCACGATCCGTAGATTCGTGACTAGTCCAGCTTGTGTGGATTGTTGAGCCAATCCACATGCAGGGGTCCATCAACAGTAGCCTTGGTAGCCAAGCATAATATTCTAGGGCAACTACAATACTTTCGAAAAATAAAGTCTTCCTTGTTGATTTCTTGCTCATTAAGGAGGCATAGTTTTAGGATTTTACTTTTCTTGTACTACAAGGAAGTTTAGGTTAGATACTTCCATATTTACTTTTACTTTCGCATCAAGTTTAGGTTATGTAGGCTATTAAAAATAGTACCCTTAAGAGTCATTGGAACGCAATCAAATCAAGTTTACTGAATTAAACAATTTACTTTGTGCTTAGGTCTTACGTACTTTGTTCTTCTCTCATTGGAGCAAGAATACTTATTTATTCTCACTAATCTCTTTCTTCATATTTATTTACTTTATGTTTCCACGCTAATCATCAAGAAACCTCGTTTAGGCTTACTTAGTCTTACGAACATGAGACTACAGCGCTACACGAAAATTGGCTAAAGTTCCAAGCCCGTGACACTGTGCTGCCTAGTAGCACACAACAAGGGATTGTGCTACCCAGCAGCACACCCCACCCCACCTTCCTTTTTTTGTAATCAAAAAAATATTTTAATAGACGAAAAAATATTTTTTATAATAACAGAATTTTAATGTAAGAAAAACTCATTTCCTTAAAAAATTAATACAGGAAAAACTCTTTTTTCTTTAAAAAAATTAATAGCCATAAAAAAAATCAAAGGGAATAAATATTACCTAATTACCTTTTTCTTTTGGGCTTTCAACTTCTTTCTCCATCAATGAACCAAATATACCAAGTAATATTAGAATTAAATGGCTGTTCCTAGTTACATAAATTTAAAGAAAAAAAATAAAATAAAGAAGGAGACATGGTGATGATAGGCCACCCTTCTTGTTATATAGCCAAAAGAACAAGGTTACATGTAAAATTTTCTAACACAATTGATGTGGAAAAAATCTTGAATCATGCATCATAACATATAACCATACATTGATCACATCAAGATAGTTAAATATGTGCAAAGGTGCCAAGGGAATAAAATGGCAAAACCAAGGGAGAAGGAACCAGGAACCAGGAAGGAACTCAGGGAAGAAAGAAAGCAAAAATGAACTAGGAGCAGGAGCTTAGAGAAATAGAGGATAGGAAGTAAAAACAGTCTAGAGGCAATTTCGAAACATCTTTTTGATTAACTGCTATCTGTGCCATGGTAGCACTTGAACACTTAATTCTAATATTGTTGTTTATATGGTAGTGTGAGACATGAATGCTAATATGTCTATGATGTTTGATTGCTGAAAATTGAATGTTTGTTGATATTTTGCTATCCATGATATTTTAACTGTTATTAACAAAATCTACTACTGCACCATATTTGACTGCATGCTGATAACTGTTGCTGTATGCTGATAATTGGATAAATTGTGCTTATAAATGATTATGGACGCAGTGTATTGTGTATTGACTAAATCATGAAAGGATTGGACAAACTCTAATGGCTATATGTTGTTAACAGACTCTGCTGAATTTTCTATGAAAATTTGTCAACATTCATTGCTGTGAATCACTCCAAAATTATGCACATATGTATTCTCTAAATGTACAATGTCATTTTCTGTATAACAAGAATAAAACTTGTTGGAATAAAGTAAGCAAAATATGCACGCACTAAAGGAGAGCATATTCTTAGGGGTAGCAATCCTCATTTTCTGCAGAAACTAAAATGAGTAAAAAGATACTATACTGCTAATCAAGGAATGTTTTGGCATCATCAAAAAGGGGGAGATTGTTGGCTCAATTAGTTTTTGATGATAATAAAACATTCCCATTCAATTGTGTCTAATGCCTTTCCTTAAGTGTGCAGGAAAATTAATGTATGAAATTAATAAATCAATTTTTCAAAGTGAATATCAAAAGAAAAGAAAAGGGAGATAAAAATAATGAGACATAACTGATTAACAAGGAGGAAGCTCATTAGTTGAATAAGAAAGAATGTTGGTTGGCCAAGATTCAAATTGGAGAAATGGTGGGCTGAAAAGATTCAGAAACAGAACCAACTCAGTCGACCAAGAAATTGGCTAGTCAACTAAGTGCTTACTGCCAGAGACAGGGAGCAGAAAACAGAGACAACTTAGTCAACTAAGATATCTATTAGTCGACTAAGAGCATTTTGCTTGCAAGTTTGAAATCTGCACTAAAAGACAGAGTAACGACTAGAACCGACTCCTAACTGTCTCCAAAGGCTAAGAAACTGTCAAACTACCATCAGAGATGTTTCTCCAAGTATAAAAGAGTTTTCCAACAGTTAGAAACTAATTTTTAGAAGCATTAGAGATATTTGAACCACATAAGAGTTGAAAAACTAGAAAATCTCTCTTGTTCCTACTGCACCTTAACGCCTATTCTTTGTACTTGTAATATGCACTCAACCGTGTACCACTTAGATCAACTTGTGATCATAGGTACTTTCTTTTACTTCTCTTCTTGTATTCTTAGAGTGAGGAAGTCACTCTAAGGGGTTATTCAAGCTTGGGATAGCTTGATTGTTATAGGTTGTGGTTGAGCCTTGAAAAAACCACTTTGAGTTTTAGTTTAGCCCATGAAAAACTAGAGTAAAAGGTTTTGGCTGAGCCTTGTAAAAGTCATTGTAAAGCTTGATGAAAGCTTGTGAATTTCACCGGTTCTTAATGGATTTGTTGGAAAAATCCTTGGTTGGATAATCAAGGTAGTTGTTAGAAGTCTTAGATCGAACCACTCTAAATTCTGCTATCTCTTATTTACTATATTTTGTTTAATTTTCTTTCCTTCATTTGTCTTGCCCTTATCTAGAGTTTAAGACAATATTTAAAAGAGCCAAATTGTGCTATTCACCCCCCTTTTAGCACATATTATTGGGACCAACAAGTGGTATCAGTGTTAGTTCCCTATTATTAAGGCTTAACATCCTTTGGGAGGATCCAAATGTCTCAACTAAAATTAGTAGTGGCTGAAGGACAAACAACAAATAGACCATCTATGTTTGATGGCTCTAATTACCCTTATTGGAGCATTACGATGTCAATCTATATTAGAGCCATAGACTATGAAATGTGGGACGTCATAACTGATGGACCCTTTATGCCGTTAACCATAAATGTGGTGACAAATGAGTTGATGCCCAAGCCAAGGTCTGAATGGACCGAGGCTGAAACTAAGAAAGTTCAAATAAATTTTAAGGCCATCAACACATTACATTATGCCTTAACCCCCACTGGATTTAACAAAGTCTCAAGTTGTACAATAGCTAAACAAGTGTGGGAGAAACTTAGAATAATCCATGAAGGGACTTCTTAAGTAAAGGAGTCCAAAATTGCTCTCTTAACACATAACTATGAAATGTTCAAAATAGAGCCTGGTGAAGACATCACCAGCATGTTAGATAGGTTTACAAATATTACAAATAAATTGAGTCAGCTAGGCAAGCCTATCCTTGAACATGAATTAGTAAAAACACTACTTAGGAGTCTACCAAAATATTAGAAGGTTAAAGTGACTGCAATTCGAGAGGCAAAAGATCTAAATGTTATCATCTTATATGAGATTTGTGGCTCTCTCCTAACTCATGAGCTAGAGCTTAAAGAGGAAGAAGAAGAAGATATGAGGGAATCAAAGGAAAAGAAAAAGAGCATTGCACTTAAAGCCAACATCTTTGAAGAAGAGCTGGAAGAGTTGTCATGTGATGATGATGAAGAGTTAGCTCTGGTTGCAAGAAAATTCAAAAAGCTTATGGGAAGAAGAAACCGGAGGTTAGCTAGAAGAGGGTTTAGAAAAGATCAAGGTGCTTCATGGAAAATCAGAAACAAAAATGATTCCAACAAAAAGGAGGAGCTGATCTGCTACGAATGCAAGAAACCTGGCCACTTCAAGTCCAAATGTCCATTGCTGAAAGATGAGACACCAAAGAAGAATAGGAAATCCAAGAAAGTAATGGTGGCTGCTGCATGGTCGGATAGTGACACATCAAGCTTTGAAGCTGAAGATGAAAAATCTGAGGAAAGAGCCAGCCTCTGCTTGATGGCACAAGATGATGAAATAGAGGTATCCTCATCCCCCTATGATATCTTCATTGATGATTTACAAGATGAGTATGACAGCCTTTATGATGAATTTGAAAAACTTTTTTCAAAATATAAAATTCTAAATAAAAAGGCTACATCTCTCGAAAATGATTCGAAAAAAGTGAGACAAGAGTTCAATTCTGTTTTTGAGTAAAGAAATTTCCTACAAGTTGAGTTAGAACACTCAAAAACAGATTTTGAAGTTTTAAAGCAAGAGCTAAAAAATAAATCTAAAATTTTGCAAAAATTACTTGATGAAAACATAGCTCTCAAATGTTTAAAAAATGAATCTTCAAAAGACATGCAGACCATAATAAAAATTTTGCTAATGCATTACCTAGATGCTATAATTGTGGTAAACATGGTCATTTATCATATGATTGTTTTAAGAAAAAAATGTGCAGAAAATTAAAACAATTTGGGTTCCTAAAGGATCCTATATCGCAACTAACACTCAAGGACCCATCAAAGTATGGGTACCTATAAAGAAAAACTGAAATGTTGTTTTGTAGGTTGAGTTGCACTTGGAGGAGACATGTTCAAGAGCTCAACTCAAGAAGAAGCAGCCTTGGTACATGGATAGTGGTTGCTCACGACATATGACTGGAGATGAAATGTTATTTGCTTAGCTGGACAAAAGAAAGGGAGGTACCGTATCCTTTAGTGATGATTCTAAAGGTAGAATTCATGGGATAGGTACGGTTGGTAAGAACTCCCAAACTCAAATTAGTCATGTGTTGTTAGTAAAGGGTTTAAAGCATAATTTATTGAGTATTAGTCAATTATGTGACAAAGGATTTAAAGTACGTTTTGATTCAAATAAGTGTGAAGTAATAGACATAGGTACAAATAAAGTCTCATTTATAGGAAAGAGATTAAAGAATATGTATGTTGTTTTTCTTGAGGATCTTGAAATATGCCTTGTTGCAAATGCTGAAAATGACAGTTGGTTATGGCATAGGAGATTAGGACATGTAAGCTTGCATATTATGTCAAAAATGATTAAAAAGAACTTAATTGTTGGGCTGTCGGATTTAAAATTTGAAAATGAGAAAATATGTGATGCTTGTCAACTAGGAAAACAAGTTAGAACATCCTTCAAGACTAAAAAGATTGTGTCAACATTTAGACCTCTTGAATTATTACATATTGATCTATTTGGTCCAATAAGCACAACTAGTTTAGGAGGAAAATCTTATGGCTTTGTAATAGTTGATGACTACTTTAGATATAATTGGGTTTATTTTCTTACTCATAAGAATGATGCACTATCAGCTTTTATAAGTCATTGTAGGAAAATGGAGAATGAAAAAGGACTAGCCATAGTTAGCATAAGGAGTGATCATGGAGGAGAATTTGAAAATGATGAATTTGAGGAATTTTGCAATGAAAAGGGGTTGGATCACAATTTCTCTGCACCTAGAACACCATAGCAAAATGGAGTTGTAGAGAGGAAAAATCGAACCTTAAAAGAAATGGCTAGGACTATGCTATGTGAGAATAACTTATCAAAATATTTTTGGGCTGAGGCAGTGAACACAACAGCTTATATACTTAATAGAGTCTCAATAAAACCCATGATATCTAAGACACCTTATGAACTCTACAAGAGTAGGAAACCAAATATTTCTCACCTTAGGAGCTTTGGCTGTAAATGTTTTGTATTGAACAATGGAAAACAACCCTTAGGAAAGTTTGATGCAAAGAGTGATGAAGCAATATTTTTAGGATATGCATTAAACTCCAAGGCTTATAGAATTTTCAACAAAAAGACTCTAAATGTTGAAGAATTGATCCATGTAGTTTTTGATGAGTCCAATACTTTACAAAAGGAAATTTATGTTGATGATGATGATGTAGAAATTCTAGAAAAATAAATAGAAGAAATGAGCTTAGAGAACAATAAGAATACTGAAGAAAGCTCACCTAGAAGAGAAGATGAAACTCAATCTCTAGAAGATTTGCAAAGAACAGAAAATCAGCATAGTGATCTTCCAAAGAGTTGGAGATTTGTAAAAGATCATCCACAAGATCAAATAATAGGTGATATTTCTCAAGGAGTTAGAACTATGAGAACAACTAGGGAGACTTGTGAGTTTTCAGCCTTCATATCACAAATTGAACCTCAAAACTTTGAAGAAGCTGAAAATGAGGAAAGTTGGATAATAGCGATGCAAGAGGAATTTGACTAGTTCAAAAGAACTCATGTATGGTCACTAGTACCTAGACCTTCAAATCACCCTATTGTTGGCACAAAATGGGTGTTTAGAAATAAGGTAGATAAACAAGGAAATGTAGTTAGAAATAAAGCTAGGTTAGTAGCCGAAGGATACAACCAAGAGGAAGGAATAGACTATGATGAAACCTTTGCACCGGTTGCTAGAATTGAAGCCATAAGGTTGTTGTTAGCTTTTACATGCTTCATGAATTTCAAATTGTACTAAATGGATGTAAAAAGTGCATTTTTAAATGGATTCATTCAAGAGAAAGTGTATGTTGAGCAACCACCAGGTTTTGAAGAATTTGAAAAACTAGATCATTTTTTCAAACTTCACAAAGCCTTGTATGGATTGAAACAAGCTCCTAGAGCTTGGTATGAGAGGCTTTCAAAATTTTTAGTTAAAAAAGGGTACGTTAGAGGCAGCATTGATACTACATTGTTCATTAAAAGATATCTAAATGATTTAATTATTGTGCAAATATATTTGGATGACATTGAATTTGGTGCAACTAATGAGGCTTTATGCAAGAACTTTGCAAAAGAAATGCAGGGTGAATTTGAGATGAGCATGATTGGAGAATTGAAGTACTTTCTTGGTTTTCAAATTAAGTAAAGTGAGGAAGGAATCTTCATCAACCAAGAAAGGTACACTTCAGATATGCTTAAAAAATTCGATATGCTGAAGCTAAAGCCAATCTCCACACCAATGAGTCCATCCACAAGACTTGATGTTGATGAGAAGGAAAAAATGTAGATCAAAAGCTATATAGAGGTATGATTGGTTCACTACTTTACTTAACAGCAAGTAAACCAGATATTCAGTTTAGTGTGTGTTTGTGTGCTAGATTTCAGCCACAACCTAAAGAATCAAACTTAACAGCTGTGAAGAGAATTTTTAGATACCTCTTAGAAACTCAAACTCTAGACATATGGTATTCTAGAAAATCAACTTTTAGCCTAGTTGGATATTCGGATGTTGATTTTGCTGGCAGCAAAACTGATAGGAAAAGCACTAGTAGAACATGTCAATTTATAGGTAGTATGCTAGTGTCATGGTCCAACAAAAAGCAAAACTCAGTGGCTTTATCTACAATAGAAGCAGAGTATGTATCATTAGGTAGTTGCTGTGCCCAAATATTGTGGATTAAACAACAATTAGAGGACTATGGGTTATCAATGCATAACATACCAATATACTATGACAATACAAGTGTAATTAATATTTTAAAGAATCTTATGCAGCACTCTAGAACAAAACACATTGAAATTAGACACCATTTTGTTAGAGACCATTTAGTGAAAAATGACATTAAGATTGAATTTGTGAATACTTTGCATCAATTAGCAGATCTTTTTACAAAATCACTAAATGAAAAGAAATTCTGTGAAATTAGAAGGAATTTAGGTATGCTTAGTCAGCAAGAATTGTAAGAAAATCTTTGGCTTATGCACTTGAAGCAGAATGCATTTGGTCGACTAAGATGAATCTTAGTCAACTAAGAGTGTTCTGGTAGCATTAAATAATAAGACTCAATCAATAAAATAAGAAAGGAATAAAATAATATAAAGAATGTGTGTACCGGGTAATAAAGAAAAAAGATGCCTAAAGTGAATAACCAAAATTTAGAGGGAGTTTTGAAATTTTGAACAAATAGAATAGGGCAATATTTAAGGGGGAGGCGGACAATTTTTGGGAATTAACTGCTAACAACTTCTCATTTTCTCTCCCCTAAAACCCGAATCTCTAAAACTGAAACCAATCTCTTCACATTTTCCTCTGAAATCGATTCAAACCCTTACCATTTAAACAGAATGCCATTCAAAAAAATCATTGATTCAAAATGGGAAAAACCTCACAAAGTAGAGAAATCATTGAAAAGAAGAAGAGAAAGAGACTAATGGAAGAAGGATCAGAAATAGAAGTACTGAAAAGGAAACAGAGAATCGCGTCTACTTCAGTGAAAGAGATATCAGAGAAATTGAAAGAAAAGAAGCAGAAAACAGAAAAGAAGAAAGACAAGGAATCCACACTCAATAAGGTACTAGTTCTTCATTTTTTAAGTTTAGAAATAGGATGCATGAACTAAGGTTCAAAAAAATCGAGAATGCACCTATTACCTATGGCAAATATATTGACTGGAAGAGTTTTGATGAGAATTTAGAACTACAGACTAGTTTATCTGATTATTTTAATGAATTGAAACTAAAAGGATATAACACTTTTAAGAATAGATCTTACAGTGCAAGTCCAGTAAAGGAGTTCTATTCCAACATTGCTTTAGAAGTAAAAGAATTAGAGGATTTTGATGATTATGTCGAAAATGCTCTAAATGTGTGTTTGAATGGGAAAGAATTTGTTATCACTGCTGATGATTTAGGTAGCTTACTTAAAATCGAGTGTGAAGAAGGTGAGTATGAGTTCCCAAAAAATACGATCCCTCATCATTATGGGAAATTATCACCGGGAGAAAGGAAAAG
Source organism: Theobroma cacao (assembly GCF_053813885.1). Classification (NCBI taxonomy): domain Eukaryota; kingdom Viridiplantae; phylum Streptophyta; class Magnoliopsida; order Malvales; family Malvaceae; genus Theobroma; species Theobroma cacao. The sequence goes on along the minus strand of NC_142647.1, from coordinate 33,187,890 downwards.
TATTCTTTAAAAAGCAATTCAAGTATGATAATCAGCCCTCAGATTAAGATTCTACACTATTTTGTTGTGGCTAACATCTAGGGCAAAAGTGGAAGTCTAAGTTACATTAGCCTTCAAGATCTTTGGCTGATGGAACATGCCTTCAATAGGGTTGCTTTGAATGTAGGTAGATTTATGATTGAGAAAATGAGAGGTACTTGTAAACTTGAGAATGTAAATCTACCTTATGGAAATGTCATCACATCCTTTGTCCAGAAAAAGGGAGTTTGGGCCAAGAGGTATGAGATGGACATGGTGAAGACCAGAGATCAAGCCTTTTACTATGGCAGTTTGATCAAAATGGGGTACAAGCTGGATGGAGAGAAATTCACTAGAACACCTAAAGTCTTTGCTATACCAGCACCGAACGAGGCATCATCCTCCCAATTCTCTAGTGAAATGATTTTTAATCTTTTGATGAGGATAGACGGTTAACTCATGATCAAGGAATGAGATTGCAGAAGATTGAGGAGAGGATAGTTGAACTTGAGAATGAATTGAAAAGAAAGGAGAAAGTGCCCTCAAAACCTGCTACTGCAGGCTCATTTGAAACTCCAAGTGTTGCCCCAGCACAGTAAGGTGCTGAAAGCTCAACCTTGCAAGTAGAAGGGTCTTCTTCTTATGGTGCAAATCATGGCATTCAAGTAGAAGATTCTTATCTTGGAGTGGAGCAACCAACTAAGGCACCATCTTTTGAACACTAGAGCAAGGACAAATCTGATCAAGGGACAAAAGTGATAGCTTTCAAGGTTGAACATGTTTATGAGAAACATCAGCCTTCCCCTCCTAATAGAGAGGAGATATCCATCATGGAAATCTTCCATCAAATAGTAAGAAAAGAGCAAGTTCAGAAACAAGCTGCAATGGAAACTACCAAGGTAGAAACTGGTAAAGAAAAGGTAACTAAGAAGCGAGATGCACCTGCACAAGTTTTTAAAGGAAAAACAATATCTGGCAAAGAGAAACAAAAAGTCACTACAGCCTTATAAGAAAAGGAAGCCACTGCAACACCGTAGATGAGGAAGAAAACTATGCCCACCAAGATAGCCTTTCTTAAGAGAAGAAAGTCTTTCAGGTTGGCAAAAAAATCTAGACCAGCTCAAGTATCTTCACCTCAGGATCCAGTCAATGTCTTTGACAAGTTCTCACCATAACTTTCCCCAAAAAAATCATCACCTTTACGAGAACCCCTTCCTTTTCCTCTTAATTCTTTTTATGGCATTGAATCCTCACCCTTCGACACCTTAGATGACTAGAAACCCCTGATTTGATACTGACAAAAAAAGGGAGTAGAATGGTAGAACTACGGGAGAAGGTACTAGGAACTAGAAAATAATTAAAAAAAATATGTTATGGTGGAGGAACCAAGAAGGAACTCAAGGAAGAAAGAAAGTAGAAATGAACCAGGAGTAGGAACTTAGAGAAATAGGGGATAGGAAGCAAAAACAGTCTAGGGGCAATTTTGAAACTTCTTTTTGATTAACTGCTATCTGTGCCATGGTGGCACTTGAACACTTAATTCTAATATTGTTGTTTATATGGTAGTGTCAGACATGAATGCTAATATGTCTATGATGTTTGATTGCTAAAAATTGAATGTTTGCTGATATTTTGCTATCCATGATATTTTAACTGTTGTTAATAAAATCTGTTGCTGCACCATATTTGACTGCATGCTGATAACTATTGCTGTATGCTGATAATTGGATAAATTGTGCTTATAAATGATTATGGATGTTGTGTATTGTGTATTGACTGAATCATGAAAGGATTGGACAAAATCTAATGGCTATATGCTATTAACAGACTCTGTTGAATTTTCTATGAAAATCTGTCAACATTCATTGCTGTGAATTACACCAAAATTATGCACATATGTATACTCTAAATGTGCAATGTAATTTTCTGTATAACAAGAATAAAACTTGCTGGAATAAAGTAAGAAAAATTTGCACACACTAAAGGAGAGCATATGCTTAGAGGGAGCAATCCTCATTTTCTGTAGAAACTAAAATGACTGAAAAGACACTATGCTGCTAATCAAGGGATGTTTTGTCATCATCAAAAAGGGAGAAATTATTGGCTGAATTAGTTTTTGATGATAATAAAACATTCCCATTCATTTGTGTCTAATGCCTCTACTTAAGTGTGCAGGAAAATTAATGTATGAAATTAATAAATCAGTTTTTCAAATTGAATATCAAAAGAAAAAAAAAAGGTAGATAAAAATAATGAGACATGACTGATTAATAAGGAGGAAGCTCATTAGTTGAATAAGGAAGAATGTTGGTTGGCCAAGATTCAAATTGGAGAAATGGCGGGCTGAAAAGATTGAGAAACAGAACCAACTCAGTCGACCAAGAAATTGGCTAGTCAACTAAGTCCTTACTGCTAGAACTGCTAGAGCGAAAAACAGAGACAACTTAGTCAACTAAGATATCGATTAGTCGACTAAGAGCATTCTGCCTACAAGTTTGAAATCTGCACTAAAAGACAGAGTTACGGCTAGAACCGACTCTCAACTGTCTCCAACAGCTAAAAAACTGTTAAACTACCATAAGAGATGTTTCTCCAAGTATAAAAGTCTTCCAACATTAATAAACTAATTTTTAGAAGCATTAGAGAGATTTGAAGCACATAAGAGTTGAAAAACCAGAAAATCTCTCTTATACCTACTACACCTTAACGCCCATTCTTTGTACTTGTAATCTGCACTCAACCGTGTACCACTTAGATCAACTTGTGATCATAGGTACTTTCTTTTACTTCTCTTCTTGTATTCTTAGAGTGAGGAAGTCACTTTGAGGGGTTATTCAAGCTTGGAATAGCTTGATTGTTATAGGTTATGGTTGAGCCTTGGAAAAACCACTTTGGGTTTTAGTTTAGCCCGTGAAAAACTAGAGTAAAAGGTTTTGGCTAAGCCTTGTAAAATCCATTGTAAAGCTTGGTGAAAGCTTGTGAATTTCACTGATTCTTAGTGGATTTGTTGCGAAAATCTTTGGTTCGATAATCAAGGTACTGGATGTAGGTCTTGGACTGAACCACTCTAAATTTTGCTGTCTCTTATTTACTCTATTTTGTTTCAGTTTCTTTCCTTAATTTGTCTCACTCTTATCTAGAGTTTGAGACAATATTTGAAAGAGCTAAATTGTGCTATTCACCCCCCCTCTAGCACATATTATTGAGACCAACAGAATGTTAGACTATAAGATGACAACCGATTTTGTCTTTTTTTTCTTCCTAAAAATTAATGGCTATTTTCTTTCAAAAAATTTCAGCCAAGAATGGGAGAGAGGAAGAAAGATACGGCAAAGTTTGGAGAAGGAGAAAATAAATGATGGTTGAAACGTTTTCAAGAAAAAAGTATACACATTTCTTTTTTTCCAATATCTTCTCTTTTTATTAAAACTCTTACCTCAAAGGTTTAATTAAAGTCAAACACCTTTTAAATGATCTTGACCATCCATTTAGAGTTATGGAAGCATCAAACATACTCCACAATTATCAAAATTAAAATAAAAGAATAAATAATTTAATTTTTAATTATCATTTAGAGTTCTTGATAAAATAAAACTCCTTGTTGAATAATAACTCTTATTTTACTATTATCCATCTTTATTTAAAAAGAATTAATAATAAATACAAGAGTGATAGTCAAACATGGAGTCTCCTATTATCAACATGGATGTCTAGATTCATTTTGTAAGAATCCTTTTAGCATTTTCTTAATTTAAGACAACTCTTGTCTTTAATTAAGACAAAAATATTTTATCTTATTTAAATTGAGATAAATATGTTTTCTTGTCTAGATTAAGATAAAATATATATTTCTTGTCTTAAATAAAGATAAACATTTTTTCTTGTCTAAATTAAGATCAAATAGGTTTTCTTGTCTAAATTAATACAAGCATGTGAAAGCTGCCATTTTTGTACATAATTTAATTAATCAAATTAAAACATGCATTTCAACTTAAACAAGTTGACTTCTACAAAGCTAAGTGGGAAATCTATTTGCACATAGATATTCCAAGCTCTATTATACTTAGAATTATTCTTAAAAATAATTCAAGCATATTAACCATGAAATCACTTCACCATAGATTCATGGTTGCACTTTTGGATTAACTATAATTATAAAAAACAATTCAATACTTGATATTAAATATTAGTTGTCCAATTGCAAACCTTATATTGTGAACCCTCATAACTATTCAACGACAAAAAGTGAAATTACCATTTTACCCTATATTGAATATCTTTGCATGGAAATATATCTAATTGCTTTGATTTGATGATTAATGATTATTATTGGACTTAATGCTTATTTATACTTGATGATTGTCACGACCTGGTACTCCCTTCGAGCCCGTGACAACAGTTGTGATGTCTCGATAGACATTCATTACCCGAAATGTCAATCGAAACCTCGCAAGGCTCTTGCATCAATTTTACATCTCACCTATGAGCAATAGTTACTAAATATCATGTTTTAAGGGAATATAAACTATTTTTAAATAAAAAACAAACAAAAGTAATTTCTACCACATAGGGGTATTTTGGTCATTTTTACTCAAAATTTTTGAAACCTGGTGAAAATACACCATACGATCGAAAAATATACATTAAAAATAATTTTAGTAATCTAAATCATCCATTTAAAATGAAATTTTGGCTAATTAAACTAAATAAAAATATTAAATAAAATATTCCATTTTCTTATAAAACAATATTTATAGAATCTTGCATAAACAATTTTTGCAGCATAAAAGCAAAATAAATTCATATATATAATAGCACACTAAACCAAGTATATGAAAATATTCTGCAAAGACATGTGGGCCCCAAAATAACCGTAAATATACAAGACTGTAGACTTTCGATTTCTAAGGATGCGAATCCAAAAGCAACCCTCGACAAAATCGGCTATCTACAGACTATCCTGAGCTTGAAATGGATAAAACAAAGGGGTGAGTTTTTACAAACCCAGTGAGTAAGCCAAATTCATCTATAACATTTAAAGCTGAGTAAATGGAGAGAATTAAATCATCCCATCATAATATAGTTCATAACATTCAAAACTCGTTTCAATTCCTATAAAACAATTACATTTCATCAAAATAATCAACAAGGCTTATGATTCTCTTAAAAACTTGGCTTCTGCCAAAACTCATACTCGGTGACACCTTGGCTTGGACATCCATCCGAGTTCGCCAAGGATGTTAAAACGACATATACCCATAAAACATGTTTTTACTTTTAAAATATAGCCATTCCTTGGCGTTGTTTGAGTTTCATCCTCACGTGGTGGTTCGACGTGAAGTGAACTTTAAACTTACCTTAGGAGATATCCTTCGCACCTCTCATACTAAGGTAAAATATAATGGCGTTTATCGTGCCCCTCTAATACGCTGGACCACGAAAACCCACCCACTGCAGTAAGCTAAATACATAACCCACCAAATCAATAAAATTTCGACAGCATAACATGGCTAATATAGTACTATCCAACCTGTCAATGTAAGACAAAACAATTTATATAATTCACAAAACCACAATTTCAACCATTCATGCTACCACAATTTCATAAGCCATCAATTCAAATCATGTATATATATATATATATATATAATATGAATGTATAGCCTCCACTTACTCTATTTCGAAAATCAACATTTAGTTTCAGAATAGTTTATAAATCTCATTTATTTAACCAACATTTAAAATGTAAAACATAATAATTTACAAATTAAGTGCCTTATTCTTTAAAATCTTAAAACAAGTATAAACCACTTTAGATAATTAAGATGAACATCTGATTACTCACAATAGTAGGAGTTTGGAGTACTCCTATTCTTGGTCCTTGGGCACAATATCTTTACCCTTATCAGAGAGCTCACCACCTATACATAATACATGACATGTAATTCAATATATTTGTGCCAAACTGTTATAAAACTATTTCAGGCTCTATATGGATTCATGACATTGAATGAGAATTGTCCGAATAATCACTTAAAGATGGTGTTCTACATGGGTTCAATTATGATCGGACTGAATTGGCATTCGACCTAACTCGCACTATGCCTTGTTTAATTAGCTAAAGCATCCAATTCAACTCCAAATATCTTCATTACACTTCTAATATTCCAAATACACCAAAGTACCTCAATGAGCTTAATTGTGACTTAATTCACAGTAACCAAAATTCATTTCGATTTCGATATCCGATACCATAAATCATCAATTACGAGCTAATTAACATGAAATACAAAAAAATCTATCATCAACATGTCACCTAATAAATTGAGCCAAAGAGGGTTATTGAAGAACTTGTGATTTTTTTTCTTGTTTTTCCTTCCAAACATCACAAAATGACTAAAAACACTAGGATATTATGAAATGTAGCAAAATTCATCACCAAAACTTCTCTCTCTAGATTTGGCCAGCAAAGGTTCCCTCTTGAAAACTTGAATTTCAGCTATGGAGAATGAAAAAGAATGCATGGGAAAGGTAGATCACAGGCTAAAATTAAAAAAAATCTTACCTTTACTTACTTGATTCCTTGAAATCCAGCAATTTCTCTTGAATTTTTCCTTCCTAGGGTTTGTTCTTTTTTTTTTTCTCTTTGTTCCCTTGCTTGGCCGACCATAAGAGTGTGAATGTGAGGGTTTTAAGTGAGTTTATATAGGCAATTAAAATAATATTAAAGTTTGACACTTGTCACCTTTTAATTGGTCCATGTTTAAAAACTTAACAATTAAGCATTTCATTCCCACCACATATAATCTCTCACTTAAAAAAATAATGGGTGAAATTCATGGGTTTGACAAGTGTCATGGTGGTGTAAAATTCTAAAATTTCCAATTTTGTCCTCATGGACACTTAAAATGACCGTTTTACCCCTATGTTTGGAAAAATATCGAAATTGAAAATTTTCATTTCTTAAATTCAAATAATGCTCTAATTAATCAAATTTAGTCAAAATATCATCCAACAGTCCAATTTTGCCATTGGGTGGCAAAATGACCATTTTGCCCTTACGTTATGAAAATTCCCGAATTAACTCCAAATCAATCCTCGAATTTTGAATCATCATATTAAGACATTATAAGATTCAATAACTCTCAAATACATCGTAAAATCTTTATTTGGCCTAGTTCGATGCTTTAATCAACTTAATTGCACCACTAGGTACATACCAACTTTTAACGATTTTCTGATACATTCACTTATGTAAACATTCTATCAAGCACATGAATGACATGACAAGTATATAATAGAGTAGGGCTTGACAATGATTGTCACTAATTACTGTTGCTTGAGTTTAAATGCTTAAAGCTCACACTTCTTAACCTTTTTGATAGAACAAAAAAGGGAAGAAGGTTTATGAGCACATTTAAATGCTCTTATATTAGTTGAATCTTTCCTAAAAACATTTTTGAACTTTAAGCATAAATTGAGTGGGAGAATTTTCAAAGTTCATATTCATTTCTTAAACTCTTCTCACTTACACTTAAATGTTTTCAATAAGGGCACAAAGATTAATTAAGTTAGGGGGGTTTCAAGAAATTTTAAATGTAATATGCTCATGTTTTTGTAATATCAAAAAGGGGGAGATTGTTAGCCTTAAGTTAAATCATGTATTGATTTGACAAAAATCACATGATGTTATCTTGAACTTAATATTAAGTATTCGAAATTATCTTAAATATGTTTAATCCCCTAAGGTTACATAATTGTTTAAAAAGCCATACATCATTAGAAAACTTCATATAAGCTTCCAAACAATGTATATTCAGCTAAGAAAGCAAGAGCAAATATGCATTGAAATGTCATTTGAATGTAGGAATGTCATGACCTAAACTTGAGGCCATGACCGATACATGAGCCTAGCAAGCAAGCCCACTAGACTTGAGCAAGCGTTAAAGTTCATATTCAAACATACATAGGCCAAGGGATTCAATCATCAAATATTCATAGTAAATTCAAATAAAATACAACATCCTTGTCTTAATTTCCATACAAATATAAATAGGGCCATATGTTGGCCATCCAAACAGGTTCATACATATCAACCTTTAATACACAATATAATATGGCACTTAATGCCTACACACATTATCACAGCCTAATTCCCAGGCCCTGACTGGCACAAGAGCCCAATAGGCATAGCCCACCAGACCCAAGCAAGCCTCTCTTTCTTTAAGATCTATTACTCAAAATTTTAATGAATGTTCTTTCGAAATTAGACCATGAGAACCAAGTATATATATATATATATATAACATCCCTAAAATTGGGTTATCAATCTTCAACCCTAACTGACAGGGGTAATCAATCAACATACAGAGTGCATAACAATCTCATAATTTACATTTAAGTAAATATATACACTGATAAGAGATCTTGACTATCAGCGGAGTGACTCTAGGTGTGGGTGCGCTACAGGATACTATGGTACCTAACAAATGGCGAATACAAATGGGCACTTCAATTTAGGTCCCAACTACCTCCGAATTTGAAAACATGAAGTTAAAAAAAATGAATATAAACCCAGTGAGTGAACATAAAAAGGGAACAAGCAAACGATACGGAGAATTTTTCGAAAACATGATGCACTTGTGTAAAAACAATGCAATTTTATATATTATCAACAAAACTCAATGCCGTGCTATTTTTCAACTCATTTTAAAACATTTAGGAAATTCAAGCAAGGCAAGCATAGCAGAGCGAATCTTGCTACAGCGGAAAGGCATTCTATAGCAATAGTACAATCACATTTTTTATTTTCATAACTTGTCTATAGCATATATATATTTATATATACACACATGTACACCACCGCTGCCTTACTTAGTTCATGTGCACTCCCTACATGCACAAGGCAATATCATCATGTGCACTCCCTACATGCACATTTCAATATCTTCACACGCACTCCCGCCCACATCATTACCGGCATGTGCACTCCCACACTGGACAACACCGGCACCATCACGTGCACTCCCACACCGCACGTGCACGGTTAAGCTATTATACAGCATTATCACTCAAAGCATAACATACATATCTACATAATATAAGAACACATGGTTTCATTATATCACATATTTTACCACATAAAAACATTTCATCAAGGGCTTGTTCCCATGCACGTTTTAAAGAAAAACCAATAAAATATTTGCAAGTGGTTCAATCAAGTATATAATCATTTATTCCAAAACATTTTAATGCAAGTTCACTCACCTTAAGATAGTGAGATATTACATCGCTATTAGTTTAGAGGTGTATCTAGCTATTTCTACTTGTTGGTCGCTCGTTATTTCCTCCAGCACGCCACCACAGTCTACTATCTTTACTTTTGTACTTCCACTTGGTTTTAGATTTGGATTTCACCCAACAAAATTCATAATTTCCTCACACCCATGGTCACCATAGCTTATGTTTCTTGAATCTTGAGACCCACTTGATAGTTCTTCAATTACTCTTGAATAACTCACTACCCAAGTGTGATACCCTAACTTCTATAGGCTTGTAACTAAGTATAGATGTAATAATATGGGCTAGGGGTAGTTTCGTCATTTTCTCTAATAAGCTTCCAGAAGAAAGTTTTCTGATATTTTAAGGCCTAAATAGGCATAGGACAGTATAAATGATGTGTGCTTATGAAAACACGAAGAAAACTAGAAGTTTTAACAATTTTCATAACACGGGCAAAATGGTCATTTTTCACCTCAGGTTAAAATTTTAAGTTTTTATAAACCCGAGCATGTTTAGACCATTATGGATATTGTCCTAGTGTTAAAAGAGTAAAAAGATTGCATAAAAGATTGGAGGAGAGTAAGTTAATTGGTGGAAGGGTATTTTTGTAATTTTAAAGGAAATGATAAGATTGCCTATAAATACCTTGAATATTCAGCAGCTTCTTGAATTTTCCAGCAACTGGTCTTTTTCTTCCTTTCTCCTTTCTCACGTTTCTTCAAACTCCATGGAAGCTTGACTTTTAAACTTCCACAACTTTCTCTCTCTAGCTCTAATTTTCATGCTTTTGGTGCACCCTTCCATAAACCCTTGTGCTATTTCATCTTCTCACTTCAAAAACCTTGAAATATCTTGTTTTCATACTTTATCTCACTAGTTGGGCATTCTAGAGAGAGAAAGAGAGAATCATTCCATTGATTTGGAAGCTATTAGAGGAGAATCCAACTACAAAGAAACCCTAAGGTGAGTGATGCACCAAGTTTGATTTTAGCTACAGAAAATGGCTAGTAATTGTGATTTATGAGCTGTTTTATTGTTTAGTATGTTCATTACTTTTTAGTGATTAAGATAGTGAACATAGATAGCCATTTAAAATGGCAATTGAAAACTGGCTAAGAGATAGCTTTTAGAGTTCATAGTGTGTAAATTAATCTATTGTTTATGTTAATGTGATCCTAGGTTTTTAAGGAAGCACCATCATTCCAATTGGATCATTAGGGGAATTTGAGTCAACTAAAGGTTCTACAATCAATTGGTGAGTGGACTACCTTCAAAACTGATTTTGGGAATATGATGGATTTGACAAAGTGTTTGAATGATTTTATACAATTTCTCATGAAAATGAATGCCTTGGGAACAAGCTTTTGAGAAAAGGTTTATGTTATGAAATGTGATTATTATGGATTTCTATGTGGCTGCATTATGTTGATATACATATATGCTTGAGTATAATGTTGTGTAATTATATTGACTCAGCTATGTGCGAGTAAAGAGTGCGCATAAGCCGAGGATGACCTGGTTATGTGCGAGTAGGGAGTGCGCATAACCCGGTGATGACCCAACCTTGTGCGAGTAGGGAGTGCGCATGAGCTGGTGATGATGATGATGATGGGATGGTGTGATGATGATGATGGGTATATATGTATATATATATATATGTATATATATATATATATATATGTATGTAAATATGTGTGTTATAGGAAATTGATGGATAATGGGTTATGGTTGTAATGCATGTGAAACTTGACATGTTAAACCTTGAGAAATTGTTATGTGTTTTCATGTTGGTTTGGACCTGTTGGCAGGGTGGTTTTTCCTTTGGGAGAAAGGTAAATTTTGCATTGATGCCCTGTATTTCGTTGCAGCAAGAAACTCTCGGATTTGGAGGGGTACACTGGCTGGAAACTTGCTGCAACGAGGATGCATTTTCGCTGCAGCGAGAATGACACTATAGCTTCTCACTGTAGCGAAATGCATTTTCTCTGCAACGAGAAACTTTTTGTTTTCTGGGTTGCAATTTTGCTGCAGCGAGAAACATTCTGTTTCTAGGTAGAAATTTCGCTGCTGCGAAAAACTTTCTGTTTTGGTCTCTTATCTTGTCCAATTGCTGCCCTATCTTTCACTTCGTTGCTACCATATGGGAGCATGGACTTCCAACATTAAGGATTAAAAGAGTTAAGTTTAAAATGAGGAGGTTTAATGAGAAACCCTCGGCCAGTTGAGAAACCTTCGTTCGGTTAATAACTAAATTCCAACGTCGCTGCAGCGAAGATTCGTTGTTTTATTTGACTTGCTTGTGCAATATTGAAGCTTTCGTTCTCCCAATGATTCGCTATGTATGGGTTCATGATTTTCAAATGATTAATCACTTAAGGGCTTGATAAGGGGTTTTATTAGGAATGAACCAAATTGCATTGTTTTGAAACTAGTGCATCATGATTTTAAATTTTCCTTTGTTGTTGCTTGTTCCCTTCCTTATTCACTCACTGGGTTTATACTCACCATTTCAAATTCAGGTTTTCAGATCACGAGGCAGCTGGTAACAAGGACGAGGTATCCTTGTAGACCTGTGTCCATCTTTTGGTAGGTGTCTCAGCATTCAGTAGCTGTACATTCATTCAAGTCCTTCCGTTGGAAGTCAAGTCTTCTTTTTGAGATGTATAGGCGAACCTAATGTACATTATTAGAATACATGTTATAGACAGTGTATGTATATAATAAATGAGAAATGCCAATACGAGTTGGCAATGTCTATTACTATTTTGATTTTAAGTTTTGAAAAATGACTTAGCAGTTTATGATGGAATGATGAACACTTCAGACTATTAGGCTTGCTTGGGCTTAGTGGACTACGTCCATTGGGCCCATGCGCCGGTCATGGCCCTGAATTTGGGTCGTGACACCAAGCCTCTCACTTTTCTCTCATTTCTTTCCTTGGCCGATTATCTCCATTTTTCTTTTCAAATGCTTGGTGGCAAGGTGAAATGGCATGGGAGCATGAAAATGGCATTGGGTGGATGAAAATGGCGTTGGGAGCATGAAGGTGGAGGAGAAAATATCTTTTGGCTGAAGATAAGAACCAGCCATGGGATAAGGATGAAGAGTCAAAGCTTCTAAACTAATGGTAAAATTATTATTTTACCCTTCAAGGTTTTCACCCTTTTTAATTGTATCCTCCTACAATCTTTTAATTCCAATTTTCTTTCCATTTTTCTTCCTTAACACTTGTATTAATAAAATATCAAGTTTATGCTTCAACGCGGTATCACCGCAATATTTCAATAGTTGCTTACCGCGCTAGCTTTATTTAATAAAGAGACGCGGGCCCCATTAACGTCATTTTTCTCCAAAATTTCCTCCTTCTTCTCTTCCACTTAGATTGACCATATACTCTTTCTTCATGAAAAATTTCTACACTGAATAAAAATTAATATTTTATTAATAAAGTATTATTTTATTCTAAAATTTTTCACTTGTCTCCTTGGCACCTAAAATTTCTTATTATGCCCTGATTCACTTCCGAATCACTTTTTATATCGTTAATTCATCCTCAATAAAAATATTATTATTTAATTGCTATTGCTTCGCTTGCGAAATATTTTATTCCAAACTATGCCTTTCACCCTTCATCACTTTTAAACACTCTAATTAATCTCAATTGTCATCCGATAACCTTTATTAGCCAACATATCAAAGTACGGGATGTTACACACATTATCCATAGTGGAAGGCTTGAACTAACTCAGCGAAGTGACTAAAACGGGGAACCTACCAGATGCCAATATTGGTATATTTTTGGATGACCTTTACCACAAAGCTTTGTGGCCTATTTATCTGCACATGGTATACAAATGGGTGAGTACTATAAGACTTAGTGAATGGTGCAAATAAGCAAAATCATATGTGATTATATAAAATAATATATGCACCTTCCATGCAACTAGATGTTCTAGCAAACATTTTCAAGTACAAGGCATATCATCCCTAAATTTCCAATATGAGGGCATATCATCCCTAAATTTCCAATATGAGGGCATATCATCATCCTCAATGTCTCCAAAGGTCATCACATATATCGTTAAACTTGCCCTCAAAGTCAATCAAAGTTATTCAAATCATTCTCCATGGCACACTCTAGTTGTTGGAGTATCACATCATAATCATATCACATTTATCTAAGCCTTTCCATGGCTATCTCACATCATATATAAATAAAATCAATGAGTGGTCTTCCCTTAGACATAGTTAGATCACGCACATGGCCAACCGACGGAAAATCAAATCATGCTCAAGGCAAAGCTGCTAGCGGAGAAATAGATCATGCGCATGTCAAAGTAATAGGCGAAGAATAGATCACGCACAGTGCTGAAGCAGTTGGTGGAGAACAAGTCATCAATCGGAGTAAACTCCTGACGTCAACATCACCTGGAGTAATCTCACGGAAGGCATCAAAGCACTGCAGGAGGCAATCACAAGCGAGATTACTGCCACTATCCCTACTTACTACCATCGCTATAAGCACACAAATAGTTATAGGGGACAAAAATCCACTCAACCACAAATCATATCAACATCTAGAATTCATTCCTAGGACGGAAACACAAATCCACAAATAAGGCCATTATGCCTTTGTCATTCACAATTTCCTTATCAAACCTCAATTCACATTTATTGAGCTTTAATCGTCTTAAGCTCGATTAAGTTCTAAGAGCCTCTAAGTCTCCAAGGTATCATTCAATCAAATCAACTCAAATTTCATTCACCTAGGGTAATCTACTCCTAAGGGTTCATCATAGCCTTTAAACATCCTAGTTTAGGCATGCATAAAACATAGGTCACCAATGTGGCTCATATCATGGCACACAATCACACATAATCCACGTATATACATATACATAGGTATTGCTCTGTAACTTAGGTTCATTCGTCTAGGAAAACATATTTCATTCTAACATTAGTGTAATGCATCTTTAATGTGTTATGCATTACATGCATATTAAACTAAACCCACACATAGTAAGCTCTAATCCTTAGCCTCTAATCATCATCTAGCCTACCAATGAGATAATTTAATTCCGTTTCCCCCTTCAAACACATCAAAACATCAAAATGTTAATTATTTCTGGCTTTCAAAAAATGACAGCTTTTCAAACAATTAACTAAATCTTAACAATCGAACTATTTAAGCTCAAATCCATCAATAATGAGCTAAACCCATACCTTGGAAGTTAGATTGCACAAGTCTTAGCTCCCAAATTGCTCAATCCAAGCCAAAGAGGGAAAAATATCAAATTTGGAGAAAAGTCAGATTCAAAGTTGTTAACTAATTAAATTAGAAAATAATCACTAAAAATGTTAAATCTTACCTCCAAAATAGTTTCCCAAGCTCCAAGTAGCTTTAAATCATTTCAAAATCTATTTAGGGCTTTATGGTTTTGGGTTTCTAGAGAAAAAAAGGGAAAGAAAGTGCTGAGAAAAAAGGTTGGGCGAAATGGCCCGAAACCCTTTTCTTATTTTTACCTTAATTTATCGATACATTTGCCTTAATTTCGAATGAATGTATCGATACATTGGCATAATGTGTCAATACATTTTGAGCAGAATGGCCTTGGGTGCTTTTTGCTTTAAATGTATCGATACATTTAGACAATGTATCAATACATGTTCATCTTCAACCAAATTTATCGATACATTCTAAAATGTATCAATAAAATATTCTTTCTAGGGCCTTTGTTGTTCATCTTGCTATGAATGTATCGATACATTAGGGTATGTATCGATCTTTTACCCGTGTATGCCACTTTAAGCTTCCCTAAAACTCCAAAAATCCAAATACAACATTCCAATATTATTCTCGATTGATATTACACCTCAAATCATGCATTTAACTCAATCCCATACACATAAATTCATAAACATAACATCAAATTTTAATAAAAACCTCAAATTATGGGATTTATCACATATGTCCTTAAATTTGCCTACCTAAGTGTCAATATGTACACTCTTAAACACTAGGCATACAAATCATATCATCAAAGTCCTCAAGACTCCACATATGTCATAAATCATTCTTAGTTTACATAAAAAAAATTGGAGGTGTTACAAAGAACAAAGAAAAGAAGAAATAGTTGAAGAGAAGTGCCAAAAAGCTAAGAAAACTTAAGACACAAGTCAAGAGTCAATCCTAAAGAAGCTCAACTCGATCCAAAGGTAGAATGTGAGACCTTGACCTTTACAAACTCGTAGCTAGAAGTAAACACTACATCACGGACTAGGGGTAATTTTGTCATTTCTTTAGTGAGCCATAGAAGTATGCTTTCAAACAATATTAAGGCCTAAGGCATAAATGAATGATGAAAATAAGGATAAAATGATGAAGGAAATAAAAATAATGATGATTTCCAAGGTAAGGGTAAAATGGTCATTTTTCATATCGGGTAGAAATTTTTAAGTTTTCGTGAACCTGAGTATTTCTAGACTATTATGGACTTTTTCTCAATGTTAAAAGAGTAAAAAGATTGCACAAAGGATTGGAGGAAGAAAAAGCCAACTTGTTAAGGGTTTTTTTGTAATTTAAGTGGAGTTGGGATAAGCTTTAGCCATAAATATCATTTTCAAGCAGCTTCTTCTTTTTCTTCTTCTTCCCATCTCACGTTTCTTTCACCCTCCATGGAAGCTTGTTATGAAACCTCCATAACTTCTCTCCAGTTAGCTCTAATTTTCATGCTTTTGTGCATTTTTTTATAAAACCTTTTGTGCTCTTTCACTCTCTCAGTTTAAAACCCTTGAAAAGTCTTACTTCCATACTTCTTCTCACTAGCTAGGTGTTTTAGAAAGAGAAAGAGAGAGCTTCTATAATAACTTGGAAGAATTTTGAAAAGAAATTCAATTACAAACCCACCAAGGTGAGTGAACTTGCATCAAAATGTTTTGGGATTAGGGCATATGTGTTTGATTAAATCCATTGAAATATTTTATCTTTCTTTCTCTAAAATATGCATGGGAACAAGCTTTTAATGAAACGTTTTGTGTTGTGGAATGCGATTGTGATGAATTCATGTGCCTTGTGTTATGTTGATATATATATCTAAATATATATGCTATGTATTGATACTAATATTGTTTATAATTAAAACTGAGCATGTGCACGATGTGGGGGAGCACATGCCGGTGATGACGGGTGTGGGAGTGTGGATGATGATATTGTCTATGCATGATGTGGGGGATGCACACGGCGATATTAGTTGTGCACGATGTGGGGGATGCACATGATGACTCTAGCTATGTGTGCGATGTGGGGTTTGTACATGAGCTGGGTGAGGCAAGTGCTGATTAAGTCCTTGTGTTTGTAGGTTCTCAAGTGCATAAAGTTGAATGATGATGAATTATGCAATGGAGACAAAGTGCAGAGTTTCATTAAACATGTTGTAGTAATTTAGACAAAAATCACACTACAAAAATCCAATCAACGTGATTCTTAGACCAAAGGAAAGCTAAGAGGCAGAATTACAACTTTAATGTTTACCACTTCACCTAGATTAGCCTCGATATAAGAGCAAATCACATTGCAAGATGAAGTACTATAGTAGTTTGCATCAAGGCAGCATAAAGAGCAGCAGTGCCACAGCCTTGTAAATTTCAGGGTTGTAGTGCCCAAGAGAAGTTGCATGGTAACCATACAAAATAAGAGAAGCTAGTGCTAGAGCACCTAAGGAGGAGTGTCGCAGCACCAAATGGAAGATGAGCAAAAAATTTTATAAGTTAAAAGCACCACGACAACCTTGGAGCAAGGTTGCGAAGCTCTGATGTGGATTATGAGAATTCAACCAATTGGGAATTGAGTTTTTTAGGTTTTTTGAGGCTATAAATATGTCTTTTTAATAGTTGAGAGAAGGGGTTGAGAGAGGCAATGAATGATAGTTTTTGAAAGAAAAAAAAAGCATTTCAATGATAGAAACTAGAAGAAATTGAAGGAATCAAGGATCAAGAATCGAAAGAGGCTTTGATATTACTTTACCTTTCATTCCCTTCTTGTTATTTTGTTGTAGAAATGATCTTTTCTCTTTGAATTATTTATGTCTACTGTAAAAATGATGATTAACTAATTTTAGTTTCTAGAATTGTGTTTATTTCATTATGTAGTTTGAATATTTGATTTTTCTTTGCTTGGTATTAATGAAGATCGCATGGTTTATTCAATCCTGCACTGATTGCTTTTTAGTACCTAATCTCTAGTTGAAAAGTATTGGGTCTCTAAATGGAACTCAATAGAAAGAGTTTCGAATAGACCGTTATTTTAAATAGCATTTATTTGATTCACTTCAGTGTGAGGTGATAGTTTTGTGTTTAGGATAGACATATACCTAAATACCTTAGGCAACCAAATTAGAACATGAACATTATGAACTTGTTCTAAGTAATTTGTATAGACATATGAGATTAATTTTGAAAAAGTATGTGTGCATGATCTTGACAGAGACGTGTACATAATGCGGCTTCTAGATTAGCCATGTATTCCATTAATCTATGTTAAGGAGAATAGCTAAGTTTAGATGAAATATTGAAAGATAACATAATCCTAAATCTTAATTTAATATTTGTACTAGTAAAATTATATTTTATTTTATTTACTTAATCTTGAGATCATTTTTTGTTTAATCAACCTTTCAAAATAGAGTGCTTGAATAAGATTACTTTGTTTCAATTTTAATACTTAGTGAAAATAGGTACAAATCTCTATGGGAAATGATACTCGACTTACCTTTGTGTTACTTGTACGACCACATGCAATTGCATGTATTAATTTAACCAACAAGTTTTTTGGCTCCGTTGCTAGAGATTTGTTTTCTTTTTTATATTTGTTGATATTAAATGAAATAAATTGTCTTAGACCAAGCTTTTCCTTTTCTTTTGTGTTTTTTTTCAAGTGTGTTCTACATTGTATGCACAGAGCATGAAACTTAGAGACTATCTAATGTGACCTATAGATTGAGCGTTAATTTTGAAGATCAAGATGAGAAAGTCAACAAGATTCTAGTTCTTCTAATACAATGGATGAACAACCAAGAGAGCGTCAAGTCCAAGAGAGGGTAGTTGAAGAGAATCAATTATTAAAGGGCTATGTTGTTCCTTTAGTCCAAGGTATCCCATCAAGCATCAAAAGGTGAACCATTCAAGCAATAATTTCGAGATCAAGCCAGCCATCATCACTACGATCTAGATGTTAGTCTAGTTTCAAGGTATTTCGAATGACGACCTAAACACTCACATTTCTAATTTCTGAAAGATATGTGACACATTCAAGCACAACGAGGTCATAGATAATGCCATTCAATTGAGAATATTTCCATTTTCATTGAGGGATAGAATAAAGGTGTGGTTGAATTCTTTAACCACAAGCTCAATCACAACATAGGATGACCTTGCCTAGAAGTTCTTGGAAAATACTTCCCTCTAGAAAAGATAGCAAAAATAAGGAATGATATCACTTTGTTCATATAGTTTGCTAGTGAGATATTATATGAAGCTTAGGATAGACATCAGGACTTACTTCGACGTTGCCCACATCATGGTCTCTAAAAGTAGATTCAAGTTCAAACATTTTACAATGGCTTGCACAGTCAAGTTCGAGATACAATTTATGAAGTTACAAGAGGAGCTCTTATGGGAAAGACTATCAATGAAGCATACAACTTTTTGGAAGAGATGGCATCAAACAATTATCAATGGCCATCAGGACGATCCACACATAGGAGAGTAGTCATGAGATTAATACCATCATGACATTAATTGCACAAGTAGCTGCTTTAACCAAAAAGTTTGATTCCTTTAATACTAATCTTGTTCAAAGTCCTTTTATAATTTGCGACAATTGTGGAGATGGACACGCTAGTGATCAGTGTCCAATTAACAACATTGAAATAGTTCAATTCATTGTAAGTAGACAGCAAAACAACCCCTTTGCCAACACTTAAAAACCATCCAAAATTTTCATGGGGAAACAACCAGGGAGCATCAACTTCAAGACCAAATGTACCATTTGGTTTTCAACAACAACTGGGAGCCCCTATTCTTGATAAGAGGCTATCCATGGATGAGTTAAGGATGCAATATATGGCCAAGATAGATGCCACGATCCAAATCTGAGGGTCCGTGATTGTCGTAGGAGCCCAACAAGCAAGCTCACTAGACTCGAGTAAGCCTCAAAGTTCACAACCATATAACTCATAGCCAAGGGATTCCATAATCAAATATTCACAATATAACAAAATATATTACATTATCCCTAGCATATAATTCATACAAATATTTGTAGGGCCATATGTTGGCCATCCAAGATGGGTTTGTACATAACAACCCTTACACAAGTTCATATGGCACATCATGCCTACACACGCAACAAATTAAGTGCAGAGCAGAAGATCATGACTAATGCAACTGCGTGACATAATGGATGGGAACCTATCAGATGCCAAAATCGATCTGTCGTGAGGTGACCTTTACCATATAGCTCTGTGGCCTATTTATCTACACATGGTACACAAATGGGTAAGTACAATAATACTTAGCGAGTGGTACAGATAAACAAAGTAATGTGTAATTATATATATATATATATATATATATATAAATACTGCACTCTCGGTGCAACCACATAATCCCACAAACATCTCCAAACATAGGGCATATCATTATCCCTAAATTTTCAAAGTGAGGGCATATCATCATCCTTAATGTCTCTAAAGATCATCACACATATCATTAAGCTTACCTTCGAAGCCAATTTGTCACTACCCAAATCCTGAGCCATGATCGGTGCATGGGCCCAATGAGCATAGCCCACTAAGCCCAAACAAGCCTTTTTTTTTTTTGTAATCTTGATCGTCATTTCAGCAATCATTCCTAAAGTCACATTTCGTAACTCTCAGCTATAAAATATTCAATGATATCTATGGCAATCAAATACTTACACTTATATCATCCAAAATAATATCACCCATTGCCAACTCATAGTGGCATTATCAATCAAAATATACATATATTGTTTATACTATGAATCTTAGTGATTTACATCACGAATACGTATATGCAGGCAAAAGACTCTTGACTATTAGTAGAGTGACTTTGGGTGAAGGTACAACTACTGAATGCCATGGTACCTACCAAAAGACGAATACTTATGGACACTTCAATCTAGGTCCCAACTACCTCCGACTCTGAAAACATGAAGCTTAAAAGAGTGAGTATAAACCCAATGAGTGAACATAGAAAGGGAACAAGTAAACGATATGAAAAGTTTTAGAAAACATGATGCACTTATGTTAAAAAAATGCAATTTAGCTTAATTTCTTGTAAAGCCCCTTAATTCAACCTTTGATTATTTAATCCCTTAGGGTGAAGGATTTAGGATCAACAACAAAATTGAAAAGAATGGAAACTACAGCAAATATCCAAGCAAGATAAACAAGATAGAATTTTTTGTTGCAATGAAAATCAATTTGGAAGCAATTAACAATTTCAACATTCAACATTCATTGTAATCACATAGTATATCTCTCTAACCTCTCTATGATATGTGTAAACATGTATACAACTACCGGCTCATCAGCTCATGAGCAGTTCCACACCGCACATAGCTAGAATCATCATGTGCACTCCCACAGTGCACAAGGCAATATCATCATGTACACTCCCACACCACATCATCACTAGCATGTGCACTCCCACACCACACACCACCGACACCGTCATGTGCACTCCCACACCGCACATGCACGGTTATAGTTATCATCAACATTATCATTCAAAGCACAACATACATATCCACATAATATAGGAACACATGGTTTCCTTATATTACACATTTCATAGCATAAAAATATTTCATCAAGGGCTTGACCAATAAAATATTTCAAGTGATTCAATTAAAAACATATGCATTTATCCCAAAACATTTTAATGCAAGTTCACTCACCTATCTTTGTTGATTATTTGATCAACTCCAACTTCGACTATTGCTCCAAATGGAGATGTGGGGTCTCATCGGAACCTATCACACACAATAGCATCACAACCAACCCAATTTACTTGAATATTATTCCAAAAGTTGTTTCCTAAATCAAACTTTACTAGTTATTCCTAACTAGTTTCCAATTACTGTTTGACTAGTCATTAATTTGCACCATTCTAGTCACACTAGAAAGAAATAAATATCCTTCAACAGTAGAACAACCCACAAATCTAATTATTGACCATCATCAACAACTTAAAAATCAACCTTAACTCATTACTCACCTTGGTAAACTTGTCGTTGAATCCTTTAGTGAGATTTTAAGAGAGAAAATTCTTTTAAGGGTTTTCTTAAGCTATTTTGAAGAGTCTTTCTCTCCCTAAAATGTTCAGCTAGTGAGAGAAAGTGCATAGGAAAATTTTTTTGAGGGTTTTTGAGGTGAAAAAGTGAAAGAGAATGAATTACCCTATGAAAAAATGTACCAAAAACATGAGATTTGGGGTTATTATGAGAAAGTTATGAAGGTTGTAAGGGTTGCCTCCATGGAAGATGGAAAACTTGAAATAAGGAAGAAGGATGGGAAAAAGAAGAAGCAGAAGCTGCTGGAAGTGAGGATAAAGTGTTGGAACTTTAGATATTTATCTCTAAAGTTAGTCAAACTTTCACATAATTTACAAAAATACATTTTTTTGTTCTTTTGGTGCAGTACTTTAACTTTGACAAAGATTTTGACCACCTTTCAATCAGAACTGGGCAAGGTGGTAAACATCAAAATTGTAGCCCTACCTTTTAGCTTTCTATGTTAGCTTTAAAATTATTATAGTTTTGATTATGACAAAATGATCAAATTTGCTTGAACATTGCTTAAGTAATCTTTGACAATTTCTTGAAATGATTTAACTCCCATACATTTGTTCTTACATAGACACAAGCTTGACTCTTGAAGTTATTGAACTAAATCTATAAGCTTGTATGACTTAAGTATATGAGTGCTTATGATTCCTATTCATTAAAGTCTGATTTAAAGATTAAAGGAAAATCTAGATGCACTCATTACGGGAGAGTTTTTAATATCTTTTTTAATGATGGCAAAAAAAAAAAGAAGAGAAGGAAAACTAAGTTAAATTGAGTGTGATAGGTTTTCATGTTTAATTTATATGTGTGATGATTAGTTATGATTTTATTGAATATTATGTGCTAGTTATTATGGATATTCAATATATCTTGCTTAGCTAATGTGGGCATTATATATCTTGTTTACCTATTATGGATATTATAAATAGTTTATTGTAAAATCTTTAAAGAAAACTAGATGCATTGACTAGAGGGGAGCAACTCATTATGCATAAAGATTTGAAGTATTTATATTGAGCATAGACATTGCACTATTAATCTAGGAGTGTTTTGTCATCATAAAAAATAAGAGATAGAGAATGTTGACTCTATATGTTTTTTATGATAGCAAAATATTCCCTTTCATAGATGTCTAATTATATTATTTAAGTGTGTAGGACAAAAATTGTATGCCAAGAATAAATCAATCATTCAAAGACACATATCAAAAATCATATGAATAAAGAGCCACAATTGATCAACAAGACAAAAGTGTAGTACCCCGTACTTTGATATGGTGGCTAATAAAGCTTACTTGTGAAACCTCGACCTTCATAGATGCATAACTCGAGGTGGAACTTATGTTTAAAGGTTTAATTTGAGCTAATGATGCTAGTTTTATGTTACTTATAATTATCTTATGTCGTTATAGGAGTGGGATCAAAAATAATTTTAATTGGTGAAGAAAGATGCATAATGAATAGTAGCCCTATTTGCATATATGTCTCCCACTATAGAAGTTCAAATAACATGATTTTTAAACCATTAGAAAGCTAAGAGGCAGAGCTAAAACTTTGATGTTTACCACTTTTCCCAGTTCTGGTGGTAAGATGGTCAAAACCTTTGTCGAAGTGAAAGTACTGTGCCAGAAGAATCGAAATTGGTAGAATGTTTGAGTGCCGCGGCGCTGGAAATTAAGAGCCGTGGCCTTCACCGTAAAGTTTACAAATAATAAGATTTTGGGGTTTTCAAAGCTAGAACTTTTGAGGGCTACTTAAGGGACTTCTTTAAGAGGATTTTGGACCTTTCTCTAGTGTCAAAAGAGTAAAAGATTTCACAAGAACAAGAGGAAGACAAGTGGCATTGCTAAGGGCATTATTGTAATTTCATGAACAATTAGATAAGATTTAACTATAAATATCTTCATTCTCCAGCACCTTCCTCAGATTTCCAGCACTTCATCTTCTTCTTCCTCCCATCCCACATTTCTTCACCTTTCATGGGATTACTCTTTAAGCTTCCATAACTCTCTCAAGTTAGCCTTCATTTTCATGCTTTTGTGCATTGTTTTTTATAGAACCTCTTATGCTTTTTCACTCTTTCACCTTAAAACCCTAGAAATGTCTTAGATCAATACTTTCTCTCACTAACTAGGGTTTTAGAGAGAGAAAAAAAGACTTTCTATAATAATTGGGAATTCTTGAGTAGATATTCAATTGTAAATCTAGCAAGGTGAGCATTGAAATTGACTTAATATTTTAGTTGTTGAGAATGATTAATAGTTAGATTTATGAGTATTTTGTAATTGAGGTAGTTTATTCATTTTGGTGTGATTATAATAGTGCAAATAAATAGCCACTTGATAGTAGTTGGAAGCTAGTTAAGAATAACTAGTGGAACATGATTTAGGAGATAGCTTTTAGAATTATGGTTATGTGATTGAGTTGATTGTGATGCTAATGTGTGATAGGCTCCACCGAAACCCCACATCACCATTGGGGGCATTAGTGGAAGTTGGAGCTGCTTTAAGAATCAACAAAGACAGGTGAGTGAACTTGCATTAAAATGTTTTGGGATATACACATTTATGTTTGATTGAATCCCTTAAAATATTTTATTGGTTTTCTTCAAAACTCTCATGGGAACAAGCCTTTATGAAATGTTTTCATGCTATAAAATGGATGGTGTGATAAATCCATGTTTTTTTGTATAATATTAATGTATATATATATTATGTCATAAATGGTACATTGTGTGACAAAAATGCAACCGTGCATGTGCGAGGTGAGTGTGCACCTGTTAGTGATGACGATGGTGAGGGAGATGGATGATAATATTGCTTGTGCACGATGTGGGGGGATGCACACAATGACTTTGGCTATGTGCACGATTTGGGGGGATGCACATGAGCTGGGGGAGACGATGACTTCGGCTATGTGCACGATGTGGGGGGATGCACATGAGCTGGGTGAGATGATGACTCCGGCTATGTGCACGTTGTGGGGGGATGCACATGAGCTGGGTGAGACGAGGTGTCCGGCTATGTGAATGATGTGGGGGGATGCATATAAGCTGGGCGAGATGGTGATGTATGTATTTATATATATATATATACATTTACTATATAGAGATGTTTGGACTTAATATGTGCTTGCAATGACTATTGAAAACTTGAGTATTGTCAATGTGTTCAGTTTGTTATGCAATGTGGCATGAGTGGATTTTCTCGGTGGCAGTATAAGCCCCTTGGATTTTGTCTGGCCAAAATTTTGTTGCAGCGAGAATGAAACTTTATGTTCTGCTTATCATTTGGCTGGTTTTTGCCATATTTTCCACTTCTCCAATTTCATATGGAATATGAATTCTCTATCGTCACATGATTTAGAAACCAAGGGTTCAATTGAGGGTTTTAATAAGGACTTAAGCTAAAGTGCATTATGATTTCAAACTTTTCCTTATTATATTGCTTGTTCCCTTCCTATGTTCACTCACTGAGTTTGTACTCACGTTTTTAAAATTCATGTTTTAGGTTTCCTGAGTTAAAGGTAATTGGATCCTAGGATGAGGTGCTCCTCCCTATACATTGCTCGGTAGGTTTACCATGACATTAAATGTTAGCAACCACACCCAGAGTCACTCCACTGGCAGTCAAGGTCTAATTATGTATATATGAATATTTAATGTGAAACATTAAAAATCATTTGTTAATCTATTTATGAATTTATTGGTGGATGATGCCATTATGAATGTATGATTGGGTTTTATGAATCATTTTCAAATAAACGGTATTTGAACATTTCGAGCTTTGGATTCTAAAAGAATAAGGATTAATGTATAAGATCAATTAAGTAGGCTTGCTTGGGCTTAGTGGGTTGAGCCCATTGGGCCCTTGCGTCGGTCATGGCTCAAAAATTGGGTTGTGACAATGTTGGTATCAGAGCTGTAGGTGTAGTTGAATCTTGGGGAATCTCGTGTCAGTTAGCGGAGTTGTTGGAGTTAATGTAGAGTCTTGTTTAAGATTTGTGACTACAGCACAATTCATAGACATGAGATTATATGAACTCCTATTCCTAGTAACCTACCCTTTTACTAATGTTACATAAAGGTTATAAGTAGTGCCGTTGTCCGAGTTTGAGATGCCACTCAAGACACGGGCTGATGTTGGAAAGATTTTAAGCAAATGCTCCTAATGAGAGGGTAATGTAATGATATATCCCTCCGATTAAGGATAGAGGAAGGTGGAGTTGGACTAATAGGTCCGTAATAAGTTAGTCATTTGTTGGAATTATAATTTGAACCCATAATTGTTAATGGGAAGACAATTAGATGACTATGGTTGCATTTGAGGTCAATATAGAGGAGCACGTATAATAATGGTAATTAGGGGCATACTTGACCGAAACGAATAGTGATGGTTGTAATTTACTTGGAGTTTACAAATCTAAGCCTTGAGGGAGGTGTAAACCAATAGTTATGTGCACGGGGGTGAGTGCACTATTTTAATTAAGCTTGACATGATCCTATATAAAAAAAAATGGTGTGGGCTTTTGAAATATTTTATAAGCGTATAAGCGTCAAATATGTGTATAGTAGCTTAGATGGATCTGGTTTTGATTTCAATTAAGTGATTGCGAGATCCCAAGTTTTGATTTGAATTATTATGGGTTATACTTATAAGTACATGAAAGGATAGTAAACAAATTTGCCCTAAGGAAGAGCTTGAACTTTGTTATGCTTAATGTGAGGTTAAAGGATTAAAGGACTAGTTGTGGATTTGATGGCTTAAAGTTAAATGATTGAGAAATGTCAAATCAAGTCCAAATGCCATATGGAGTTCTATATTTGAGTTTGATATACGAATTGCTTTAGCGATCAATTTAAAAGTTTATTGGGTTCAGTACGCAATTTATGATAAAAATGATCAGTTTTGAATGTGATCTTCCCAAAGGTAAAGGATTTGGGAAATATCAATTCTTGGATAAGTTCTAGGAGGAAGTTTCTATATCCTAAGTTTAAGAAACTTTGATCTTATGACCTCAAAGGCGAGATACAATAGTTAAGTAAATTATTCACTTTATGAATGTAATGGGTTAAGAACTAAAGAGTAAAGTCAAGATCTCGATGATAAGTGGTGTACAATTTGATATATACGTAACCAAGAGTTATTGGGAGACAATTACTTAATCAAATTGTACTAAATGTTATGGTCAAGGAATATGATTGCTAGTAGTGCAATCAGCCTAAATGATGATTTTGGCATACCATAAAATGTGAAATAGATATACTGAAATTAATGTTCCGATTGCATATTTGTCATGACCCGGAACCATCCTTAAGTTCGTGACAACCGCCGCGATGTCCCGATAGGCACTCATCCCCCGAATACCATATCGAGACCTCGCAAGGCTTTCGTATCAGTTTCTTATCTCCCCTATGGTTAATCATTGCCAAATGTCGTATTTTAGAGGCTTTTAAGCCTTTTTCCAATTTCAAATAGTGGAAAAATAAATTTCACTTCACAGGGGTATTTTGGTCATTTTTCGTTAAAAATTTCAAATTCCACCAAAATGTAGTACTTAAGCGAGAAATGCATATTTCAAAATCGAAATTAAATTTGAATGTCTAAAACATGATTTAAAATAGAATTATAACCATTTAAATAAAATAAAAATATTCGACAAAATATTCTGTTTTCTTACAAATTAATATTTATAGAGTATTCTGAAAATGATTTTTAGTAGCATAAAAGTTAAATATATTTATACAAACTATAATACGGAAAACCAAAGTATGAAATTTAATTTACAGTGCTATATGGGCCCATAAATGAACAAAAGTAGTAAAGACATTAAACCTACAGTTTTTGAAACAGTGTGGCTAACTATAGTTCTAGACGATGTTTGCTATCTACAGGCTAACCCGGCCTGAAATGATGGGATAAAAAAAAGAGTGAGATTATAAAATCTTAGTGAGTAAACAAACAGCATCTAAATAATCTAAAGGCGAGTAAAAGGAGAAAATTAAAAATAATTCATTTCAACAAATTTTTCATAACACGAATATTCATTTCAACCAAATAATCAATATGGCTCGTGATTTTCTCAAAACTTGGCTCATGCCAAATCCTATACTCGGGGACACCTGGACCAGGGGTATCCAACTGAGTCCACCAAGGCTGTGAAAAATTTTATATAATCATAAAACTGGTTTTTATTTAAAAAAAAAAACAGTCGTTCCTTGGCGTTGACTAAGTCTCACTTCATGTGGTGGTTAACGTGAAGTCCACTCAAAAAGCCCACCTCAGGAGATACCCTACGTGCCTCTACGATCGAGGTGAGAATATAAAGGAGTTTACCGTGCCCTTCTAATAGGTTGGTCCACGAAACCCCGCCACTGCAGTAGCTAATCTTTAATCCACCAATTGATCAAATCTCAATGGCATAGCATGGCAATTACATTACTAACCAATTTATCAAGGCAAAACAGACAGTTTATATTTTTCAACACAAGTATAAATTTAGCCAATCATGCCAATTTATCACAAGCCATTTAATTCAAATCATAATTTACAATAAATCATATGGTCTCCAATTACTCAAATTTTCAAATCGAACATTCTATTTTCAAATCAATTTATAAAAAATTCAATTTATTTTATAATTCCATTTATTTTATAAATTCATATTTTTCTCATAAAACAAGAAATTCATCATTTAAAATAATTTTTCAAATCACAAAATTTAATAAAAACTACTTAAGATAATTTTGACGATAATAGGTTTACTCACAGGTTTCAAAAGTTTAGATTTCAGGTGTACTCAGCTTAGTGATCCCCAAGCGTAATTTCCTTGCCTTTGTCGAAGGGCACACCACCTTGACACAGTATAAAATCAAGGAATTTACTACGTCGCCCTTAAATTGAAATAACTAATTTAGATCACTAATGCATCGTATGAAATGCAAAAGGTCTAAATTTTGCCTAAACATCGTATTGACCTATTTTGATCTTTTACCCGATAAATTGAAATACGCATCCAATTTAGCTCCAATTGATCCCATTTCTTTTTCTAATGCTTCAAATCATCAATGTCCGGCCAAATAACCCAAAAATCAGCAAAGCCACATTCATATTCGTTCTTGGAAAAATTCGGCCAAAATGGTACATCATTGTCATAATTTTTCCTACTTGATTTTCTTTCCATACTTCATTAATTTCCATATCAAAAACCATGATTTCATCATCAAATAACTTAAAATAACATCACATTCTTCCTCACCATTGACTTGAAAATTCAGCTAAGGCTAGGTAATGGGAAAAATGAATGTTTTTCTACATATTTTGTTTACTAACATGCTAAACTAACACTAAACACTAACATATATCAAAATCAAATCAATCCAGCAATTTTCTCTCTCTAGACCCATATGACCAGCTATGAAATAACCCTGAAAACATGCAATTTAATCATGGAAAATAAGGAGAAGTGCTTGGGAATAAGAAAACTCAAGCTTAAGAGAAAAAATCTTACCTTTTTCACTTATTTTCCTTGAAAATTCACACTTTTTCTTTGATTTTTTCTCTCTAGGGTTTGGTTTTTTTATTTTCTCTCTCTTCTTGCTGGTTTGGCCGACCATGGGGTGGAAGATGGGCTGGTTTTGTGCCTTTTAAAAGGAAAAATAATAAATTAATAAAGGTATGACACGTGGCACCATGTCATTGGCCTGTTTTTTTTTTTAATTTTAACTTTTAATTTTAATTTTCCACCACTCCTTTATTCCATCTTTATCCATTCCCACCATAATTAAATTCCACAAATTTGACAAGTGTTGGTGGTGCAAAATTACCATTTTGCCCCCGGTATGGAAAAATTACCGTTTTGCCCCTATACTCTAGAAATACTGGGAATTGAAAATTTCTCACTCCTCAAACTCCAATTATGTTCTAAATAATCTAAATAATAAATCTTGATCAATTATTACCAATTTTTTTTTAAATTCTCGTTTTCTCCTTCAATGACAAAATGACCGTTTTGTCCCTAATCGGTCAATTCTCCCAATTGACTCCAAACTGGACCTCGAACTCCAAATCATTGTTTTTTTTGAGAAATCCCTGGACTGTGAAATTTAAAATTTCATCTTAAAATTCCTATTTTAATTAGTTCGAGGTATAAATCAACTTAGTTTTACTTTTAAGTACAATACCGATTTTTACCTATTTTATCGAGATATTCTAGTACACAAGCATGATGTCAACTATATGTATGACCTGACAAATAATTTAAGGCTGGGCTTGACAACACTACCCCCCTTAAAATAAAAATTTTGACCTCAAAATTTCATTTATCAATCTCAAAGGACTAATGGGGGTATTATCTTTTCATCATATCTTAAGTTTAAATCTTGAACCACCAAGAACCATTTTTCACTTGAGCTGATCATAATATCAATCCCTACACATGTGTATATGCCTCATAATTCCATTAGTGCTTCAAAAATTTATCTTGACTTGATCATTACATCATATACAATACCACAATTCCTAAGAGTCATCCTTTTTTTTTTTTCCTCGATTATCTTTCATGTAATGTAGAGGCATGATTCATGCGCATCCTTAACATTTTCGAACTCCGTTTTCCACAATATGTTATTAAGAAAGTTTCATTACAATATTCCCTATAAACTCATTTACTATATTATTCTTGAAACCTTTATTTACATTCTCATCACTTAATATTTACATATCTTATTACTATCTTATACCTATGTCTAACTTTTCACTCATTCTCTCTAGGTTGGACTCGTGCTTCATCTTTCGCTATAGCAAAAACCCTTGTCGAAGTACGAGTCTGTGGTCTAGGATGTGGATATGCCGGGATGTTACTCTCCACGTCAGACTGTATAGTCACTCCCTGTCTCGGTTGTACTTCAGTGGAATCTTTCCTTTGTATATTCGTACGAGCTGATGGAGATGGAACAACTACAGTGGCTCATCCTAACTGTGGGCAATCACTCTTATAGTGACCTAGCTGATCACAATGAAAGCATCTTACAAGCTTCCTACATAGTCGGATATGATATTTCCCACAATGTCTGCATTTGTCAGAACCTCCGGAACTCTTCTCAGAAGTAGTCATCTCAGACCTACTAAATCTCGGAGGCCTCTGTTGTGTCTGTGAAACTAAAGGTCGAGAAGATGTTATTGGGGCAGAAGTAGTACTTCTTGAAGCCATTGAGTCCTTGCCCTTTTTTGGCTGCTGACTAGAAGATCCACTCGGATTCCTTCTCTTTGTAATTTCAGCTCACATTCTCCTATTTTCATTTGCGAGCTTTTTGGCCTTTAGAGCCATCTATACCACTTCCTTATGTGGCTCCCTGCCTATCACTGTCATTCGTTCTCTTATCTCATTACGGAGCCCTTCCTCAAAATAACTAGCCTGATCTTGTTCCGATTTCACTAAATCAGGCACGTATAACATCAACTCATTAAAACGAGCTTCGTACTCCTCTATTATTAGATTCCCCTGCTTCAAATCTAAAAATTCTCTCCTCTTTTCTTTCTGATGGAGGTGGGTATAATACTGACGGTCAAATTCCCTCAAAAAGTCTAACCAGGTCAGTGGAGTAGTAGTTAGAGATTTTACCGAGTTCCACCAGGTACGGGCCCTCTTCTCCAATAATCGCGTAGCCACCATTAACTTCATGTCATCCTCTAATCTCATGTCAGAGAGAGTTTTCGAAACTTGGTTAATCCAGTCTTTGGCTACGGTAGAATCCAACTCGCCCGTAAAAGAAATGCAACCTAGCTTCCTTCAATTTCTTAGAAATAGAAATATCCAGCATCGGTGGTACTGTAGGAGTAGCTGGAGGCACTATAGGTGGAACTTGACCAGTTTGAGCTTAACCAGCCATAGCGATAAAAAAAGTTGCCAATGCTTTTGCTACCTCAGGAGGCATGGCAGGAATGCCGATAGGTGGTGGAGAAGGTGGAGGATGTGGGGGACTCTCTGCCTGCTTAGCAGTAGGTGCTGCTCGAAACGTAGATATAGTAGATTCCTCCTTTATAGGACTTGGTTGATTTTACCTAAGACGTCCTCTTCCCCTCCCAGCTGATCTAGTGTGGGGTGGGAGTTCTCTTCGAGGAGGCATGGTAGTCTAGAAAAGGAAACGAGGCAAGTTTAGTCGACCTTAGACTTTATATGCAGACACTCACATGTGACTCACTTTAACCTAACTTAACTCGGGGCCACACTAACACTACAACTTTTAAAACAGTTTCAAAACCAAAGACTCTGATCTTTGAAATCAAAAGCTCTGATACCACAAGTATTGTCACGACCCGGAACCATCCTTAAGTTTGTAACAACCGTCGCGATGTCCCGATAGGCACTCATCCCCCGAATACCATATCGAGACCTCGCAAGGCTTTCGTATCAGTTTCTTATCTCCCTTGTGGTTAATTGTTGCCAAATGTCGTATTTTAGAGACTTTTAAGCCTTTTTTCGATTTAAAACAGTGGAAAAATAAATTTCACTTCATAGGGACATTTTGGTCATTTTTCGTCAAAAATTTCAAATTCGACCAAAATGTAGTACTTAAGCGAGAAATGCATATTCGAAATCGAAATTAAATTTGAATGTCTAAAACGTGATTTAAAATGGAATTATAACCATTTAAATAAAATAAAAATATTCAACAAAATATTCTATTTTCTTACAAATTAATATTTATGGAGTATTCTGAAAATGATTTTTAGTAGCGTAAAAGTTAAATATATTTATACAAACTATAATACGGAAAACCAAAGTATGAAATTTAATTTACAGTGCTACGTGGGCCCACAAATGAACAAAAGTAGTAAAGACAGTAAACCTACAGTTTTGAAGTAGTATGGCTAACTATAGTTCTCGACGATGTTTGCTATCTACAGGCTAACCCAGGCTGAAATGATGGGATAAACAAAAAGGGTAAGATTATAAAATCTCAGTGAGTAAACAAAGACCATCTAAATAATCTAAAGGCGAGTAAAGGGAGACAATTAAAAATAATTCATTTTAGCAAGTTTTCACAACACGAATATTCATTTCAACCAAATAATCAATATGGCTCGTGATTTTCTCAAAACTTGGCTCATGCCAAATCCTGTACTCGGGGACACTTGGACTAGGGGTATCCAACCAAGTCTGCCAAGGCTGTGAAAAATTTTATATAATCATAAAACTTGTTTTTATTTAAAAAAAAAAAGCAGTCGTTCCTTGGCGTTGACTGAGTCTCACTTCACGTGGTGGTTAACGTGAAGTGCAGTCAAAAAACCCACCTTAGGAGATACCCTATGCGCCTCTACGACCGAGGTGAGAATATAAAAGAGTTTACCATGCCTCTCTAATAAGTTGGTCCACGGAACCCCTCCATTACAGTAGCTAATCTTTAATCCACCAATTGATTAAATCTCAATGGCATAGCATGGCAATTGCATTACTAAACAATTTATCAAGGCAAAACAGACAGTTCATATTTTTCAACACAAGTATAAATTCAGCCAATCATGCCAATTTATCACAAGCCATTTAATTCAAATCATAATTTACAATAAATCACATGGTCTCCAATTACTCAAATTTTCAAATCCAACATTCTATTTTCAAATCAATTTATAAAAAATTTAATTTATTTTATAATTCCATTTATTTTATAAATTCATATTTTTCTCATAAAACAAGAAATTCATCATTTAAAATAATTTTCACAAATCACAAAATTTAATAAAAACTACTCTAGATAATTCAGATGATAATAGGTTTACTCACAGGTTTCAAAAGTTTAGATTTCGGGTGTACTCAGCTTAGTGATCCCCAGGCGTAATTTCCTTGCCTTTGTCGAAGGGCACACCACCTTGACACAGTATAAAATCAAGGAATTTACTACGTTGCCCTTAAATTGAAACAACTAATTTAGATCACTAATGCATCGTATGAAATGCAAAAGGTCTAAAATTTGCCTAAACACCGTATTGTCCTATTTCGGTCTTTTACCCGATAAATTGAAATAAGCATCCAATTTAACTCCAATTGATCCCATTTCTTTTTCTAATGCTTCAAATCACCAATGTCGAGCCAAATAACCCAAAAATCAGCAAAGCGACATTCATATTCGTTCTTGGAAAAATTTGGCCAAAATGGTGCATCATTGTCACAATTTTTCCTACTTGATTTTCTTTCCATAATTCATTAATTTCCATACCAAAAACCATGATTTCATAATGAAATAACCTAAAATAACATCACATTCTTCCTCACCATTGACTTGAAAATTCAGCTAAGGCTAGGTAATGGGAAAAATGAATGTTTTTCTACTTATTTTGTTTACTAACATGCTAAACTAACACTAAACACTAACATATATCAAAATCAAATCAATCCAACAATTTTCTCTCTCTAGACCCATATGAGCAGCCATGAAATAACCCTAAAAAAATGCAATTTAATCATGGAAAAGAAGGAGAAATGCTTGGGAATAAGAAAACTCAAGCTTAATAGAAAAAATCTTACCTTTTTCACTTAATTTCCTTGAAAATTCACACTTTTTCTTTGATTTTCTCTCTCTAGGGTTTGGTTTTTTTTCTCTCTCTTCTTGCTGGTTTGGCCGACCATGGGGTGGAAGATGGGCTGGTTTTGTGCCTTTTAAAAAGGAAAAATAATAAATTAATAAAGGCATGACACGTGGCACCATGACATTGGCCCGTTTTTTTTTTTTAAATTTTGACTTTTAATTTTAATTTTCCACCACACCTTTATTCCATCTTTATCCATTCCCACCATAATTAAATTCCACAAATTTGACAAGTGTTGTGGTGGAAAATTACCATTTTGCCCCTATACTCGAAAAACATCGAGAATTGAGAATTTCTCACTCCTCAAACTCCAATTATGTTCTAAATAATCTAAATAATAATTCTTGATCAATTGTTGCCAATTTTTTTTTTTTAAATTCCCGTTTTGTCCTTAAATGACAAAATGACCGTTTTGTCCCTAATCGGTCAATTCTCCCGATTGACTCTAAACTGAATCTCAAACTCCGAATCACTATTTTTTTTGTAGAAATCCTTGGACTGTGAAATTTGAAATTTCATCTTAAAATTCCTATTTTAATTAGTTCGAGGTATAAATCAACTTAGTTGTACTTTTAAGTACAATACCGACTTTTACCTATTTTACCGAGATATTCTAGTACACAGGCATGATGTCAACTATATGTATGACTTGACAAATAATTTAGGGCTGGGCTTGACAATATTTGTGATAGAAAATTTTTTTTGCAAATTGTGGTTTCAATGATCATGAAATATATGAAGGTTATCAATATATAGGCATATACTTGAATGTGGAATGTTTTGTGATTCACATGCATAATGTGGAAGGAGATATTCTATGGAGGAATTTGGTCTTACTGATGGTTACATGGTTATAAGTTTGGCATGAGATTGAAAATGCTCTAGCATATATGTGGAATGCATTGAGACAGGTTAAAGGCCCTATATACATCAATAAAGCCATTAAAATGAATGATGGGTAAAATAAGGATATTGTTATAACAAACATAAGAGCTTAATAAGGCCCTATATACATCAACAAAGCCATTAAAATGAATGATGGGTGAAATAAGGATATTGTTATAACAAACATAAGAGCTTAAGGATAATTAATGCAAAAATACTAAGTTAGTTTAGTTCGGTTCAAAATAAGAGGAGGACACCTTGGAAGATCTTAAAATAATGCCCATTGGGGTCAATGAGCTAAAATGTCATTTGGCATACATTGAATTGTTAAAGTTATGAGTGGCTTTGAGATTAAGCCTTTGATTATTTAAATCCTCAATGAAATCTTATTAAAGGATGTGTTTGAACGTTTTGGGAAGTGAATAAAAAAACATAAGAACAATATACTAGTTCGACTTACCATGAGAGGTCGAATTTTGATGGCCATAAGTGACTTGTGAACAATCAAGCAGTGTATAAGTATATGCTCATAAAAGGGAGCTATGATTGGTAGATAAAGGTGGAATCTTAGAATTTCATTGTCATAGTTATGAGATTATATTTTTGTATTATATGGCATAGTGTAGAACTCCAACAGTGTGATAATGTTCACTGCTTTAGGCATTGAACTATAAGTTATGGACTTGCATCCACCTTGTGGACACCCTAATGAGATAAATTTGAGAGATTTCTCACACTGAGAAAACATTAAATTTCAAAGAACAAATGGCTATAATAGTCAAGATGGGGCTCGTGACTGATATGTCACATAAGTATAAAGATATGTTGCAAATATAAGGATTCCTGGAAATATTGGTCTAAGGCAATGATTATCTTACCATTATGTAGACCTTATGAAGTTACGGTCTCGATATACTGTAGACACAAGGCATAAATTGTGAAACGCGCCTTCTTTCGCCCCACAAAGTTTGAATTTATTTTGAGAATTATCAAGGTAAAGTGCTTGATAAGGGTAGGCAAAGGTTGAATTGTGTTACGAACGTTTAGAGAACGAGGGTGATATGTTTTGATTAAATAATACTACCCTTGGTGAGGGAATAGAAATACGCTATGGGAATTGTAGAGATCCACTTAGAACAAGAGTTGATGATTTAAGATTTTAATTAATCTTATATGAGAAAAGACTTTGGTAATGAGCTATGACTTAGAGGCATGACAATAGAATATAAATTCTGGCTAAGAAAATCGACTATAGAACATGTGATGTTTGAGGATGTTGCCAATTAGTGGTTGACTTTCGTATGAGAATGGACTATTGAAATCAGCTTTGTGTATTCACTATAAATGATGAGCATGATCTAATCAACTATAAGAAGAAATTATTCTAAACTTGATTGTCAATTATTTTAGTTTTAAAGATGGCTTATTGAGCTTGATATGCCTAACGCTACTTGAAGTCAAAATTTTTGAAAATATATATGGATATATATATGTTGCATATGGGTGAAAATGAACTCAGATGGAGTTGGTTATAATTTGATTTGATGATGATATCCTATCAGCGATTATAACATTAGGTAATGACTAAGATAATCCATCGGTGATCTTGACAGTGAATAAGTTGATTATAATTTGTTATCCTAAAGGTAAGTGTTTATAATTTTAGTATGAGTTCATAAAGTTCTATTATATCATAATCAAACTTAATGTTCTTGATATATTCTGAGAAACTGTGCATCTAAACTAGCTTGATTGTGAGATGGAAATTGTGAGGCTATTATGAAGTACACAAATACAGAAGTATGACATGAATTTAAAATCCTAAAGAGCAATGGAGAATGATGTATTAGTTTTGATATAGCTCCAATATATAGTTATGATATATGAAGATTTGGGGAAAAGATTATAGCTTATGCGTGAAGGAGTGCATTTGAATTCGTGTAAGAAAAAGTGTGAAATCTGCCTTGATTGGCATAAAGCCCATAATTGAGAATGAATGATTATGATTTTAATTTTCTAAGGTAAAAAGGGC
Organism: Theobroma cacao; assembly: GCF_053813885.1. Classification (NCBI taxonomy): domain Eukaryota; kingdom Viridiplantae; phylum Streptophyta; class Magnoliopsida; order Malvales; family Malvaceae; genus Theobroma; species Theobroma cacao. The sequence continues at coordinate 33,150,717 of NC_142647.1, read as the reverse complement.
TAAAAGAAGTTAATTTCGGAAAGGTCTTAGTAAATGATTCCTTGATTTTAAACTACACTTAAGGAAAGATCAATGTCCAATATCATCCTCAAACTGATAAACTAATGAGGCCATGAGATCTGACATTTGGAGTAGATTTGAGGAATTTCAAGTTAGATATGTTGTATGTGGTTGACGACGAACAAATTAGCTATGACATTGGAAATATAGAGATGATTAGTAATCAAGACAACACTAGGAATGGAACTTTAAAGGAAAAATTTTGAGCAACTTTAACCTTAAGTGGTTGGGTTATTGATTAAAGAGATTGGTTAAGATCATAAGGAGGTATGTGGGATGTCATGGTTTTTTGAAATGCCTAGTGGTATAAGTTGAGATTTATCTAGTGAGCACTCGATCATGAAAGTATTGGAGTTTGTTTTTGAGGATATGGTTACTAGTGGTTACTAGATTTCAATCATCCATGATGTTAAATATATTTGAAATAAATAAAGCGTGTTTTGACCCTTACGTATTATGAAATGCTTGAATGTGGGAAAGTTTGATAAAAGATCAAGGTAGAGGAGTTGTGGATGGTTAAGTAAACATGTATAATTGATGATTTAAAGATGATTTGATTGAGGTGTGACCGAAATTAATAGCATATTTGAATTCTCTTCATAAGATGAAGAATGATATTGTTTTGATCCAACAAAAGTAGTATCCATGATTAAATGTATTATGATATTGTCGAATTTTCTATAAAGATTGAAAGTCGATATAATACATAAACCAAGATCTTATGTTAAGAATGCTCAACAAAAGTGATGTGGTAGAATTTTAGAACTTTGACTATTCACACTATGTTGATTTGAATTCAAGGATGAATTCATTTTAAATGGGGGAGACTGTAGCACCCCGTACTTTGATATGGTGGCTAATAACACTTACGTGTGAAACCTCGACCTTCATAGATGCATAACTCTAGGTAGAACTTATGTTTAAAGGTTTAATTTGAGCTAATGATGCTAGTTTTATGTTACTTATAATTATCTTATGTCATTATAGGAGTAGGATCAAAAATAATTTTAATTGGTGAAGAGAGGTGCATAATGAACAGTAGCCCTATTTGCATATGTTTCGGTTTTTTAAGTATATCTCCCACTACGGAAGTTCAAATAACATGATTTTAAAACCATTAGAAATATAAGAGGTACGGCTATAACTTTGATGTTTACCACTTTTCCCAATTCTTGCGGTAAGGTGGTCAAAATCTTTGTCGAAGTGAAAAGACTGTGCTAGAAGAACAGAAATTGGCAGAATGTTTGAGCACCACGACGCTGGAAATTGAGAGCCGTGGCCCTCACCGTAAATTCTACAAATAACAAGATTTTGGGGTTTTTGATGATAGGACTTTTGAGGGCTACTTAAGGAACCTCTTTCAGAGTATTTTAGACCTTTCCCTAGTGTCAAAAGAGTAAAAGATTTCACAAAAACAAGAGGAAGACAAGTGGCATTGCTAAGGGCATTATTGTAATTTTATGAACAATTGGATAAGATTTAACTATAAATATCTTCATTCTCTAGCACGTTCCTCTGATTTCTAGCACTTCATCTTCTTCTTCTTCCTCCCATCCGATATTTCTTCACCTTCCATGGGAGTACTCTTCAAGTTTCCATAACTCTCTCAAGTTAGCCTTCATTTCCATGCTTTTGTGCATTTTTTTAATAGAACCTCTTATGCTCTTTCACTCTTTCACCTTAAAACCCTTGAAATGTCTTACATCAATCCTTTCTCTCACGAACTAGGATTTTAGAGAGAGAAATAAAGACCTTTTATAATAGTTGGGAATTCTTGAGGAGATATTCAATTACAAATCTAGCAAGGTGAGCATTGAAATTGAGTTAATATTTTAGTTGTTGAGAACGATTAATAGTTAGATTTATGAGTGTTTTGTAGTTGAGGTAGTTTATTCATTTTGGTGTGATTAAAATAATGCAAATAAATAGCCACTTGATAGTAGTTGGAAGCTAGTTAGGAATAACTAGTGGAACATGATTTAGGAGATAGCTTTTAGAATTATGGTTATGTGATTGAGTTGATTGTGATGCTAATGTGTGATAGGCTCCACCAAAACCCCACATCACCATTCGGGGCATTAGTGGAAGTTGGAGCTACTTTAAGAATCAACAAAGACAGGTCAGTGAACTTGCATTAAAATGTTTTGGGATATACACATTTATGTTTGATTGAATCCCTTAAAATATTTTATTGGTTTTCTTCAAAACTCGCACGGGAACAAGCTTTTATGAAATGTTTTCATGCTATAAAATGGATGGTGTGATGAATCCATGTGTTTCTATATAATATTAATGTATATATCTATTATGTCATAAATGGTACATTGTGTGACAAAAATGCAACTGTGCATGTGCGGGGTGAGTGTGCACCTGCCGTGATGACGGTGGTGAGGGAGATGGATGATGATATTGCTTGTGCACGATGTGGGGGGATGCACATGACCTGGGTGAAACGATGACTCCGGCTATCTGCACGATGTGGGGGGATGCACATGTGCTGGGTGAGACGATGACTCCGGCTACGTGCAGGATGTGGGGGGATGCACATGAGCTGGGTGAGATGAGGTGTCCAGCTATGTGCACGATGTGGAGGGATGCACATGAGCTAGGCGAGATGGTGGTGTATGTATTTATATATATATTTATATATATTTACTATATAGAGATGTTTGGACTTAATATGTTCTTGCATTGACAATTGAAAACTTGAGTATTGTCAATGTGTTTAGTTTATCGTGCAATGTGGCATGAGTGGATTTTCTCGGTGGTAGTGAAAGCCCCTTGGATTTTGTTTGGCCAGAATTTTGTTGAAACGAGAATGAAACTTTCTGTTCCACTTATCATTTGGCTGGTTGTCGCCATATTTTCCACTTCTCCAATTTCATGTTGAATATGAATTCTCTATCATCACATGATTTAGCAACCAAGGGTTCAATTGAAAGTTTTAATAAGAACTTAAGCTAAAGTGCATTATGATTTCAAACCTTTCCTTATTATATTGCTTGTTCCCTTCCTATGTTCACTCACTGAGTTTGTACTCACGTTTTTAAAATTCATGTTTTAGGTTTCTTGAGTTAAAGGTGATTGGATCCTAGGATGAGGTGCTCCTCCCTATACATTGCTCGGTAGGTTTACCATGACATTAAATGTTAGCAACCATGCCTAGAGTCACTCCGCTGGCGGTCAAGGTCTAATTATGTGTATATGAATATTTAATGTGAAACATTAAGAATAATTTGTTAATCTATTTATTAATATATTGGTGGATGATGCCATTATGAATGTATGATTGGGTTTTATGAATCATTTTCAAAGAAACGGTTTTTGAACATTTTGAGCTTTGGATTCTAAAGGAATAGGGATTAATGTATAAGATCAATTAAGTAGGCTTGCTCGGGCTTAGTGGGTTGAGCCCATTGGGCCCTTGTGCCAGGCATGGCTCAAAAATTGGGCTGTGACAAGAAGCCTTTAGTCGATTAATGAAGAGTTAGTTAGCTAAGATTTAAATCAAAGGTTGGCGGGCTGAAGAATATTGAGAAACAGAACCAACTTAGTCAACCAAGGAATGAGTTAGTCGACTAAGTGCACACTGCCAGAATTGCCAGAAATTGGGAACAGAAGACAGAAATGACTTAGTCAACTAAGTTATTAGTGAGTAAACTAAGATCATTGTTCCAAAAAATTTGAATTGAGCATTAGAAGACAAATTAACGACTAGAAACTACTAGTTTCTGTCTCCAACGGCCATAATTCATTTTGTAAGTATTTAAAGCCTCTCCAATAGTCCAAAACAAGAGAAAGGTTATCCAAAGTGATTTTGAGCTTAAAAGACCAAAAACCTTGTCTTTTCACTTGTATTTCACTCATATCCTTTGAAAAAATGTTTGAGCTTAGCTTTGTATATCTTAGATCAACTAGGTGATCAATTGTAGTTCATCTTTTCTTCCTTTCTTGATTACTTAGAGTGTGCAAAGCACTCTAAGGGATTTGTTCAAGCTTGGATTGCTTGATTGAGTGTATAGGTTCTAACTTAGCCTTGAAAAGTTAGTTGTTGGGTTTTGGTTGATCTTGTTAAAAACTATTATTGTAGGTTGTGGTTGAGCCTTTGAAAAACCACTTATGGTTTTGGTGAGCCCATGAAAAGCCATTGTGAAAGGTTGTGGTTGAGCCTTTGAAAAACCACTTTGGGTTTTGGTTGATCCCGATAAAAACCATTGTGAAAGGTTTTGGCTAAGCCTGGTAAAAGCCATTGAAAAAGCTTGGTAGAAGCTTGTGAATTTCACCGTTCATAGTGGATTAGTTTGGAAAATCCTTCGTTGGATAATCAAGGTAGTGGATGTAGGTCTTGGATCGAACCATTCTAAATTCTTGCGCATTATCTACTTTGTTTTTATTTTCATTGCTTTTTAAATTAGTTCCTCATCTTGCCAAGAGCCAAAAAGTCCTATTCACCCCCCCCCCCTTTAGCACATTTACTTCGGCCCAACAAGTGGTATTAGAGCCTAACCCTTATTTTTAAGGCTTAACATCCTTAAGGGAGATCCAAATGGCTCTAGAAAAATCTGTTGATGATGAGGGTCAATGCATAAATATGCCTCCTCAATTTGATGGATCAAACTATCCTTATTGGAGTACTAAAATGTCCATTTATGTTAGGACTTATGTCTATGAGATACGGGATGTCATTACCGATGGTCCTTTCATTCCTATGATTACAAATTCGGTAAATGGTGAGAAAACTCCCAAAGATAGAAATAAGTGGACAGAAGCTGAAATAAGGAGAGCACAAATCAACTCTAAGGCCATGCACACTCTCATTTGTGCACTTGATTATAGAGAATACGATAAAGTGTCCATGTGCAAAAGTGCTAAGGAAATTTGGCAAAAATTAGAAGAGTTATATGGAGAAAAAAAGATGGAAAAGGAATTGCAAGACAACTCTTGTGAGAATCAATGCTCAACAAGCAACATGGCAAATGCAGACAAGGAATCAAGTGAAGATGAATTCTCGAATCGAATTGAATTATGCCTCATGGCTCTTGAAGAGATAAAGGTAATGTCTTCATCTTGTGAATTTAATTCATATGCTTTTGATGAATTGCATGATGCTTTTGAGGATTTAGCATTTGAGTTTATGCAAATGAATATGAAGAACAAGAAAATTATTTCCATACTTGATGTTGATAATGAATTTTTGATGAAAACAAAAAATTGACTTGGAAAAAGAAAATGAAAATTTGGAAAAGGATTTCAAAGCTTACCAAAAGAAAATTGATATTTTGGAAATTGGAAATTTTGATATGAAATGAAATTTGAAGATTTATTGAATGAGAAATAAAAGGCTTCCATGAATTCCTCATCTTCCAAAATGACCAAATACAATCACTGCACATTTTATAGTTATTATTCATACACTTGTCTAATTAAAAAATATGTGCCTTACAAATTTAGACAAGTGTGGGTTCTAAAAGGAACTTTATGCAATGAGACTAACTTTCAAGGATCCAAAGCAATTTGGATACCAAAGATCAAATGAAAAATGTCTCTTGTAGGTGTGCTAGAGCAAGGAGGAACAATTCTTGAAGAATGGATGCTCTCTAGTCACACTTAAAAGAAAATGGGTGATTTCTATGCTAAATGTTTTTTAATGAGAATCTTGATTGCTTATTTATTGAATGTTTCATTCATTTGGCTTAGTTTCTAAAATTTTTTGCTCTTCTACATTGAAATTTTAGTTGCCTATTCTTGCTTGAATATTAAGTGCATAATTCTTTGAGCTTTATTGATCAATCTTGGCTATACAACTTGATTTGATATGATACATGCTATAAGTTGTAAGAAAGTATGAATCTAAAGATTGAGTATGTACTTATATATGATCTTGAATATATCATCATCTTTTTTTTGAGAAAATTGCTTTATTAAGATTGCTTAAGTATGGAAAATTGTTTCTATAAAATTTTCTCATGTTTTGTGAAATTGTTTCCATACTACTTCTTTGAGGAAAAATAATTTTTGAGCATAATTTTGAAACATAAAAGGTTGGATAATGTGATAGAAATATAAGCATACTTGATGACTTACACTCACAACTATTCAAGTAGCCTAAAACAAGGAATATTGAGTTAAAAAAAAGTGTCCTTGATTTCCTTGTGTCTAGCATAAGTTGACCATTTGAACAATCTTGATCTACATTCTAGAACTTCTTTGAATAGTTCAAGATGGTTGATAATGAGCTTGAAAGTTTTGACTACTTGAATTGGTACTTTTAAAGGAAAATGAGCTTATATGAGAAAAATGTTGCCATCCTTTAAGTTTAGAATGATTTATGAATTGAACTAGTTTGTTTTATAATGAAAAATACTTATGACTTGTTCTTATTGGATGTGCATGCTTGCTTGTAAACTTGAATGGTCATAGAGGTATTTTTGGAACATAATTGTGAGATATTTGCAAATGACCCTTGACATGCATATACATGATTCATTATGGCCATTACATATTTCATAAATCATTTAGAGTATAATGAAACAAAAATGATTTTTCACGAAGCAAGTCTAATCTTGAATGTTTCAAGTTAAAAAGTTTGCATAGAAAGATTAAATCTTTATCAATTGATTTTCTTGTGAAATCTTTTTAAGTCTCTTTGATTGAAATTGATTCATTGTTTTTGATGATATAGCATGGTTAAGCAAAATTGATTTGATACATGAATTGCATAAATCCGATTTTGCTTGGTATTTCTGTCATGATTGGTGAAATTGATTGAAAGGGATTTCTTAAGCATCATCTTGAATGTGATAATTTGGAATTAATGGCATTTTTCAAGCAAAAGAACATATCTATTTGCAATGTTTGACATCCTTGAGATTACAATGATTTCAATGATATATAACTTGAAGAAGTATACCTTCTGTTGAAAATGCCATTATATCTTGTTCTTGTTCCAAATGATTGCTTGAATAACCTTAAGGGCATTTTTGTCAATACATTGAAAAATTGTTGAAAATGCTAAATTTGATGCTTATTATGCTTAAACATTGTTTAAATGCTTGTTGTACATGTTATAAGTCATGGTCACGCATCATGATGTAAATTGAATATGTTTGAGCATATTAGAGACATGATTCTTCAAATGAGCATTTTAACTTTTTAGCACTTGCGAACAATAAGCAATAAAAGCCAAAATTTGAGTTCACATGTGTCACGACCCAAATTCCTGGCTGTGACTGGCGCAAGGGTCCAATGGATGTAATCCACTAAGCCCAAGCAAGCCTATTATTTATCTTACTTATAATTCCATCTAATATCACTAAGTCATATTTCATAACTTTAAATCAAAATAGTGATATACATTGCCAACTCGTACTGGCATTACTCCTTAAAAATTTACATACAATATCTACAACATGTATTTTAATAATTTACATTAAGTTCGTCTATACAAAACAAAATAATACTCGACTTCCAACGGAGTGACTCGGATGAATATACAGCTACCGAATGCCGAGACACCTACCAAAAGATGGACACAGGTCTACAAGGACACCTCGTCCTAGTTATCGGCTGCCTCGTGATCTGAAAACATGAATTTGAAAATGGTGAGTATAAACCCAGTGAGTGAACAAGGAAAGGAACAAGCAACAACAACAAGGGAGAATTTAAAATCATGATGCATTTGTTTCAAAACAATGCAATTTCGTTCCATTCATATTAAAAACCTCTCATTTTAAACTTAACTCATTTTGTCCTAAATGTTGGAAGTCCATGCTCAGATATGGTAGCAAAGAAGTGAAAAATAGGGCAGCAATTGGACAAGCTAGGAGACAAAACAGAAAGTTTTTCGCTGCAGCGAGAACCAGTTCTGGTGAAAGGTCCTTAAACTCGAGAGTTTCTCGCTGCAGTGAGCATGACTTTTGTTGCAGCGAAAACAGAGCAACACGAGAAACATTTTCCCTCACTCAACAAGAAGCCATCCTGCTAAACTAACAAAATCAACATAAAACTCATGAAAATTCTCAAAGTACAATGTGTCAAATTTCACATATATGTAAACCATATATCACATTCATGAGCTTTCATTTCATAAATCTAGATATGTATAATTACATAGACAAACATCAATATCATCATAATCACTCCCGACTCATGTACATCCCCCCACATCGTGCACATAGCCGGCACCATCATGTGCATCCCCCCACATCGTGCACAATCAGTGCTATCGTGTACATCCCCCCATATCGTGCACAGGGGCACTATCATCATCTATCTCTCACGCCACCACCATCACCGGCATGTGCATTCTTCACCTTGTGCACACACACGGTTACAGTCATTATATACAATATCAGTCATCATGCACAACACACACATATATATATATCATCATAATACAATAGTGCATGAATCCATAGCAATCACATATTACAACATAAAACCATTTTTCAAAAGCTTGTTCCCAAGGCACTTGTTTTCATGAAAAACTTGATAATTCACTCAAATGGGTGGCAATTACATTATATTTCCCAAAACAAGTTTTGAAGGCAATCCACTCACAAGTGTCGAAAATCTGAATTTCGGGTGCACTCGAACTAATAGTCCTCAAGCGCAATTCCTTTGCCTTTTCCGGACGTCTCACTACCTTGACAAATAACAAAGTCGAGGAATTTACTATATTGTCCCTAAATTGATATAAACTAATTTAAATTACTAATGCTTGATATGTAAATGTAAAAATACGTCCGATTACCGCTTAATTGCTATATTGATTAAATTCGATCGATCACTCAATTAATTGGCGATTGTGTCCAAATCACCTCCAAATTAATCCATTTCTCCTCTAATACCTTAATTTACCACAGACCATTTAAATAAAGCCAAATTCAGCATTAGAACCCTCACAGTTCCTTTTAGAAAAATTCGGTCATTTGGTGCATTAGCACCAAAATGTTTTTCTACATAACCGTTTCACCTTAATTCATCATTTTCCAAGCCATTTTCCTTGAAATAAAAACAATCCCCCATTGATATTCAGCCCTCATGGTTCGACCAACAAGGAACCCTAGAGAAATTGAATATTTCTTTTGTGTTTTTGTTCATAACCATGCTTAACTATCCCTAAACACTAACATAGTCTAAAATCAAATTATTCCAACAACAATTCCTCTTCCATACCCATTTGTCAGAATTGAATTCATCATGATAACTCAATATTCAACCATGGAAATCAAGAACAAAAGCATGGGTAAGCTAGGTATCAAGGAGAATTAAAGAAATTCTAACTACCTAACTTGTTTCCTTGATTTATTCACTTTTTCTTTGAATTTCCACCTAGGTTTGCTTGTTTTTCCCTTTGTTCTTCCTTTGTTCTTGTTGCTGGTTTCCTAGGCCGAATATGGTGAGAGAATTGGGGATTTAATGGGCTGATTTCTATAGAAAATAATAAAATAATCAAGCATGCCACGTGTCACATGCTTATTGGCCCAATTTTTTAACTTTTTGACTTTTTCTTCTTAATTTTCCACCACAAATATTCTGGTATTTATCCAATCCTACCACAATTAAAATCCTTTACTCTTGATAAGTGTTGGGGCGAAAAATTTACAGATTTGCCCCCGAGGCGAAAAAATTACAATTTTGCGCCTATACTTCGAAATGTACCGAAATCACATTATTTCTACTTTTCAACCTCAAATAACACTAATATTGATCAATATTAACCAAATGGGGCAAAAATCATTTTAGAAAAATTCCCGTGTAGTCCTCTAGTGGTAAAATTACCATTTTGCCCTTGTACTCTAAAAATATCGAGAATCACAAATTTTCACTACTAAACATCATTTTATACTCCAATAATCATAATTATATTTCATATAATTATTCTTGGTCAAATGTGATCAAATCTTGGCTAAAAATCTCCATTTTATCATCAAATGGTAAAATGACCGTTTTGTCCCTAATCGGTCAATTTTCCTGATGGACTCCAAACTGGACCTTGAACTCCGAATCACCATTCTAAGCCATTTTGTAGGTTTTAGAATTTTCAAATTTCTCTTAGAATTTCTATTTGAACTAGTTCAAGGCACGATTTAACTTAGTTGTACCACTCGGTACAATACCGTCTTTTAATCGAGCTTGACAAAGTCTCACATTCTCCCCCACTAACAAAAATTCGGTCCCCGAATTTAAATTCAATGTAGAGTGGCTTACCTTTACATATCGAAGAGGTGTGGATGCTTTGTCCGCATCTCATCCTCAGCTTCCCACGTTACCTTCTCGCTAGTGTGATTCCACCACAACACTTCCACTGAGGTACATCCTTTGAAAGAAGCTTTTTAACTTGCCTATCAAGGATAGCTACCGGTTGTTCCTCATAGGTTAGATCATCTTGCAACTGAATGGTTTCATACCATATTACATGTGATGGATCCGGGTTGTACTTCCTAAGCATGGACACGTGAAACATGGGATGAATATTCGAAAGGTCTGGTGGTAATGCCAAACGATAAGCCACCGCTCCAACCCTTTCTAAGATCTCGAATGGCCCTATATACCAAGGACTTAATTTCCCTTTCTTGCCAAACCTCATTACCCCTTTAGTTGGCGAAACTTTCAAAAATACATGATCTCCTACTAGGAACTCCAAGTCTCTCTGTCGGTTATCAGCATATGATTTTTGTCTACTTTGTGCTGTTAACATCCTCTGACGGATCATGCGTATTTTCTCGGTTGCATCCTGCACCAATTCAGGCCCCAAAAGTTTCCTTTCTCCCACCTCTAGGCATCCAATGGGTGACCTGCATCTTTGTCCATATAATGCCTCAAATGGTGCCATTTGGATGCTAGTTTGGAAACTATTGTTGTAGGCAAACTCCACTACGGGTAGATATTGATCCCACTTGACACCAAGGTCTATCACACAAGCTCTCAACATATCCTCCAATGTCTGTATGGTCCGTTCAGACTGTCCATCAGTCTGAGGGTGGAAAGCTGTGCTGAAATCCAACTTAGTGCCCAATGCTTCGTGCAACTTTCCCTAAAACCTACTAGTAAACTGAGCTCTTCTGTCAGATACTATAGAAATGGGAATACCATGCAGTCGTACTATCTCATCCACATAAACTCGAGCATATTGGGCAACCCCGTAAGTAGTCTTAACCGGAAGAAAATGAGTTGACTTTGTTAACCGGTCTACTATTATCCAAATTGAATTATATCCCCCACTGGTACGAGGCAAACCCGTTACAAAGTCCATAGCGATATGTTTCCACTTCCACTCGGGTACTAGTAATGGCTGTAGTAGCCTTGCAGGCTTTTGATGCTCAGCCTTAACTTGCTGACAAACCAGGCACTTGGAGACAAACTCAGCTACATCTCTCTTAAGTCCTTCCCACCAATACACCTCTTTCAAATCTTGATACATCTTTGTAGCCCTTGGATGTACCACATAAGCTGCCATGTGAGCTTCCTCCAATATTTCTCTCCTCAACCCATCACCATCAGGCACATAAAGTCTGGTTCCATACCTCAACACTCCATCTATGCCTTTGGTAAACATTGTTTCTTTCCTTCCCTGAGGATCCTCTAAGGCCTTAGCCACAAACTCATCTTTACTTTGTGCTTCTTTGATTCGATCCATTAAGATAGGCCTTACTCTAAAATGTGCTAGCAATGCATCTGTCTCCGCAACTTCCAAATGAACACCTATGTCTCCCAAGCTATGGATCTTTCTAACCAATGATCTCTTATCAGTAGAAATATGTGCCAAGCTTCCCAGTGATTTTCGACTCAAGGCATCTGCCACTACATTGGCCTTACCAAGATGGTAAAGAATAGTACAATCATAATCCTTTAGCAACTCCATCCATCTACGTTGTTGCAAGTTAAGATCCTTCTGCTGAAATATATACTTCAGACTTTTATGGTCCGTGTATATCTCGCAAGTCTCACCACACAAATAATGTCTCCAAATTTTCAAGGCAAACACGATTGCTGCCATTTCCAAATCGTGTATGGGGTAATTCTGCTCATGCCTTTTAAGTTGCCTAGATGCATACTCAATCACCTTCCCATGTTGCATTAATACACATCCTAAACCAACCCCCGATGCATCACAAAACACCGTATAACCCCTCGTGCCTTGTTGTAGGCTTAACATTGGAGTTGTGGTGAGACATGCCTTAAGCTTCTCAAAGCTATTCTCACAAGCATCAGACCACTCAAATTTTGTATCCTTACATGTCAACTTAGTCAGAGGGGTGACTATTTGTCAGTTAAAATCTTACTACGCAAGTATACGTATCGAATAGATAGTATATTAGCAAGCAAGGTATCGATCCCACAGGGAATTGATCTAAAACTTTACTAAGTACGAAAATTAGAACAATTTAATCTTATCTAAATAATCAAAATTAAATAATTAATTAAAACTAAAATTAAAACCAACAAGAAAAATCAAAATAATAGCTTGAGAAAATATCCAATCAATAAACCTAGGATTACAATATCCTCACACTTCATCTAAATCTTACCTCTCTTCCTTAACTTATTTCAATGGGTTGAATTGCTAACCTAGAGTCCTAAATTATTTATAAGGGCCTCCTGACTCATCTTATAAAAATATCTATTTTAACCAAAACACTATATCTCTATGTGAATTGAAATTAAAATAGACTCATTAAGTTCAGGCTCTAATCTGGCTACATACGGCCTATAGGTATATCCCTATCCTATACGCAAATCAATTAATATGATCATATGCTATCCCAATTTTAGTTTACTCTAAACTCCCCTTCCCAAGTTTGTTTTGGTTCCTAGATCAATTTAATTGGTGATCAGGCAATTAAAAGCAGTAAGAACAAATTGGAATAAACAATTCAAATCCCATTAAAATAAGTAAGAAAGAGATTAAAAACTTAGACTACAAGTGAGTTCAATTGCAATCCTAGAAAAAGAAAATTAACTACTTATACTTGCAAAATAAAATAACATTGTATAAAATTCAACCATTGAAAGTATCAAGAAAGATAAAAGCTAAGGAAGAAAACAAAACAATATTTTTCCGCCTTGATCTCCAAGTTTCAGCCTCAACTTGTAACTTCTTGAATCTCTCAAAAGTTCTCTTTTAATGTTGTTTAACATATCCTATTTATACTAATAAACTTAACCTAAAGTTCCTTAAGCGGACCTAGGGTTTAATTGGGCTTAAAAGTATACTAAAAGGCCCAAAAATCAATTATCAATCTTTACAATTTTCCATTCCAGGTACAGTACGTCTAGCTATTTTCCGACTCAATTTTCTCTATCTTTAAAGCAGAACTGGGCAAAGTAGTCTGCATAAAAGTTGTTGCTCGGTCTCTTATCTTTCCACTGGTTTAAGAATCGCATCATTTGAAGTTCTGTAGCTCGAGATATGGTCAAAATACTGAAGTATATGCAAGCAGATTCTAGGTCTGTCTACAACTTACTTTCCAAAATTAAACCCAATCACTTTTATTCCTACAAAAGAAATATAAAAACTAATAAATAATAACCAAATTAACATGAATAACATAAAATTAAAATAACTAACTTAAAAGTAACCTCATTATAAAAACAACTAAAAATAAGTAAATTATAATTAAAAATTGAGGACTTAGCTGATATTTAATAATAAAAATTGGAATAAAATAATTCTATAAAATAGAATTATCACTATTTTGGAGAAGTCCTTCACAAAGCGACGATAATAGCCAGCCAAACCCACAAAGCTTCTAATCTCCGTAACTGATGTTGGCCTTGGCCATTTTTCCATTGCTTCAATTTTCTTTGAATCAACTTGTATCCCATCCTTAGATACCACATGCCCCAAGAATGCAACACTTTCGAGCCAAAACTCACACTTGGAGAACTTGGCATACAATTGATGTTCTCTCAAAATTTGGAGCACTATCTTAAGATGCTGTTCATGCTTCTCTCGGCTCTTCAAATATATCAAGATGTCATCAATAAACACCACCACGAACTTATCCAAATAAGGCTTGAACACTCGGTTCATCAAATCCATAAAGGTTGCAGGAGCATTCGTGAGCCCAAATGACATCACCAAGAACTCATAGTGCCCATATCTTGTTCGAAATGCGGTCTTGGGTATATCTTCATTTCAGATTCTCAACTGATGGTACCCAAATCGCAGATCTATCTTAGAGAAACATTGTGTTCCTTATAGTTGATCAAATAAATCATCTATCCTTGGGAGAAGATATTTATTCTTCACCGTCACTTTATTAAGCTGTTGATAATCAATGCACAGCCTAAATGACCCATCTTTCTTCTTTACAAATAATACCGGTGCTCCCCATGGGGATACACTAGGATGGATGAAGCCTTTATCCAACAAATCCTCTAATTGATCCTTAAGCTCTTTAAGCTCTGCCGGTGCCATTCTATATGGGGGTATGGATATAGGTCTAGTGTCGGGAATTAAATCTATGCAAAATTTAATCTCCCGCTCGGGAGGTAAACCTGGTAGCTCCTCGGGAAATACATCCACGAACTCCTTCACCACCGACACTTGACTTACATTTTCAACCTTCACCTTAGTATCTCTTACCACGGCCAAGTAACCTATACAACCCTGTCGTAATAATCTTCTGGCAGAAATGATCGATATCAAATTGGTTAGAGCATTACTCCTATCCCCCCAAATACTAAATGATGGTTCACCGGGGAAATCAAATCTAACCAATTTATGATAACAATCCACACTAGCATGATAGGGTGATAACCAATCCATCCCTAAGATCACATCAAAGTCTAAGGTGTCTAACACCACCAAATTCACCAAAGTGTCCTTGTCCTTGACTCGTACTACACAGGACTCATACTCCCATTCGGCCATAAATATCTCTTTTAAAGGAGTAGACACCACTAATTATTCCTCTCTCCTAACATGATCTCTACCCAACCGAGATGCAAAACATGGAGAGATAAAAGAATGGGTAGCACCAAGATCAAATAAGACTCGAGCATTCATATCACAAATTGAAAGAATACTTGAGACCAAGACATTGGATGTCTAGGCCTCCTGCTGTGTTAAAGCAAACACCCTCACCTGGCCTCTACAAACAGAACTTTGATTTCTGGACCTAGATGGCCTGCCTTGAGAGGAAGTACCAGCACCTCTACCTCTCGATCCACTAGCCTCTCGGCCAGATGAGGCAGCAACAGAAGTAGCAGACGAATCTGGCTGGGTGGAACCACGTGCAGAATATTGTGATTGATGAGCCATCGGACAATTCCTCTTAATGTGCCCGGGTTAGCCATACCCATAACAAACTGCCGCAGTATGTAAACATCGTCCACTATGTCTCCTCCCACAAGTATTACAAGGGTGGAAAACTTGACTACTCTGTCTCGAATCTTGTTGCCTCATAGCATTGAAAGTTCTTTGTCCTGTCCCAACACTAGCACTAGGCAAGTCACTCCTCTGTTGGGATAATCATGAATCCCTCTGTGGACCCTGACAATTAGAAGATGAACCACCACTGTTGAAATCTCTACGGCCTTGATAACCCTTTGTCCTGGCCCTCTTTGCTCTATCCCTCACAGCCCTACTCTCATTGGTCCTCATCTTAATGCACTGAGCACAATCTACTGCTGCGAAAAAGGTAGTGAAATCTCGATATGCCGCAGCCCTAAACAGTGGCTCTACTAACCCATCCACAAACCTCTGAATCTTCATCTCCTCAGTAGAAACAAGGTAGGGAGCATACCGAGACAACTGTGTAAACTTGATGTCATACTCTGACACCGTCATACTCAAAGTCTGTACCAAAGTCTCAAACTCCCTAGCTCTAGCATTACGTACACTGAGTGCTAGGAACCGATCCAAGAAGGTTGCACTAAACTCACTCCAAGCCAATGGCTACTCATAGGCGTATCTGACCTACTCACAAGCGTATTTGACCTCACCGGCCTAGTGGCCCTGCCATGTCTACCTTCGCCTCTCCTGGTGGATGCCCGTGGTCTATCTGCCATCTCAATAGGAGCATCTTGCTCCCTCATTCGTCTTGAGGCGGCTCATGTCTTAGGCGGCATTTTTACTTAGACAAGAGCAAACACTTGATATTAAACACATATTATAATCATACTTAAGGCAAAATGTGGTTTCTAAGATAGGAAATCTATGCGGTCATTTGGTTGTAAAATGTGTCGCAGTTCACACTTTACAACTGAAATTCCCACAAAATGTCACGACCTAGTACTCTTTTCGAGCCCGTGACAACCGTCGTGAAGTCTCGGTAAACATTCATTACTCGGTATGTCACCGAAACCTCACAATGCTCTTGCATCAGTTTTCCACTTCCCTTGTGAGCAATAGTTACTAAATATCGAGTTTTAAGAGAATATAAACTATTTTAGATTGAAAACAATCAAAATAAAAATTTTGCCACACAGGGGTATTTTGGTCATTTTTACCTGAAAATTTCGAAACCTGATAAAAATACAACGTATGGTAGAAAGATATCCATTTTCGATTAAAAATAAATTTTTGTAATCTAAATCATCCATTTGGAGTGAAAAGTTGACTAATTAGAGTAAATAAAAATATTCGATAATATATCTATTTTCTTATAAAATAATTTTTGTAGAACTATGCATAAATAATTTTTGTAGCGCGAGAACAAAATAAATTCATACACATAGTGATACAATAAACCAGGTATTCAAAATTATCCTACAGTGGCATATGGACCTCGAGATAACCAAAAGTGTGCTAGAATGTAAACCTACGATTTCCAAGGAAGTAAGTCCAAAAGAGATCCTTGATGAAATCGACTGCCTACAGATTATCTTGAACCTGAAATGGTTAAAAAAAGAAAGGGTGAGTTTTTATAAACTCAGTGAGTAAACAAAGTCCGTCATTAACACCTAAAGCCGAGTAAATAGAGACAGTTAACTTTTCATCATACCATAATCCACAACATTTTGTACTTGTTTCTAATCATATATATATAAAACAACACATTTCATTATAATACACATCTCGACTTATAATTTTCTCAAAAACTTGGCTCGTGTCAAAAATCATACTCAGCGATACCTTGGTCGAGGCATTCAACCGGGTCTGCCAAGGTTATTAAGTTAACAACTACTCATAAAAACATAATTTAGCCATCCCTTGGCGTTGGCAGAGTTCATCCTCAAGTGGTGGTTCAACGTGAAGTGAACTCTATCGTACCTTAAGAGATATCCTCCGTGCCTCTCATACTAAGGTAAATATAATGAGGTTTACCGTGCCCCTCTAATAGGCTGGTCCACAGAAACTCGCCTACTGCAATGGCTAATTAAATAACCCACCAATCAATAAAATTTTGACAGCATAACGTGGCTAACATAATACTACCCAGCCTGTGAAAGGAAAACAACAGTTTATATATTTCACAACTCAAAAACCCAGCCACATATGTCATCACGTATCAGTTCATAAATCATCAATTCCAAACATTGGTACGTAAACTTAAATATATAGGCAACATCAAAGTTGGTCTCCACATACTCTCATTTTCAAAAACATTATTGAATTGTAAGATAATTCATAAACCTTATTCCTTAAATCGATTACTAGTTATAAAACATAAAATTCATTTAGGTTCAATATTCTTAAAATCATAAAAACGATTGTAAAAATACTTTAGATAGATAAGATGAACAATGGTTACTCACTTTGAATGGAATTTACAACACTCTTATTCTTGATCCTCGGGCGCAATACCTTTGCCCTTATCTGATGGCTCACCGCCTACACATAATGTGTAACAGGAAATTAAATATACTTATGCTAAATTGTCACAAAACTATTCTATGTTCTATATGAATGCATGCAATGAAATGGGAGGTGTCCGGCCTATCGCGCACTATACACTATTTAATCGGTCTAAACATCCAATTCGATTCCAATTAATTTATTTCACTTCCAGTACTCTCCAAAATTCCACACACTTCAATAAAAATCTATTCTAAGTGCAACTACCAAAATATCCTTCATTATGGTGCAAATTGCTAACTAACGCGAGTAAAATTTTTCGGTACCCGTTTTCGATTTTCGGTATTCCTAAGCACCAAATACATCTAAATGGCATGAAAAACAACCAAATTCATCATCAATCCTCACCCATAAAATTTAGCCAAGATAGGTTCTATACCTTGAAATTCAACTAAATTCATCACCAACTTTCTCTCTCTAAATCTTGCCAGCATATTGCCCTTCATGAAAACTTGAATTTAATTCATGGAAAATGGAAAAGAATGTGTGGGCAAGATGAATTTCAAGCTTAATATTAAAAATCTTACCTTTAGTCACCGATTTCTTGAAAATTCAACAAATTTTCCTTAGTTTTTCCTCCCTAGGGTTTTCTTTTCTTTTCTTCTCTTTTCTGCAGGTGCTAGCCGACCTTGAAATGCTGAGTGGAAGAGTGTGGGCTGGTTTTTAAATGGCAATATAAAAATATTAAATTTTTGACACATGTCACCTTTTTATTGGTCCACTTGTTTTAACTTAATTTTTAAGCCTTTTCTCACCACCACAAATGCTCTAATATTTATCCATAGCATAAAATAATAATAGGTAGAATTCTAGAGCTTGACAAATGTCATGGTGGTGTAAAATTATAATTTTGCCACTAGGGTGGTGAAATTACCATTTTACCCTTATGCTTTGAAAAATACTGAAATTATAATTTTTTTCACTTCTTAACCTCAAATCATACTCCAATACTCAAATCATACTCTAATAAGTCAAATGGGGTCAAAAAATCTTTTCTAAAAATTCCCATTTTGTCCCCAAGTGGCAAATGACCATTTTACCTCTAGATAGTAAAAAGTTCGGTTTGACTCCAAATTGATCCTCGAACTCCAAATCACTATATTAAACCATTCTGGTACTTTAATATCCTTAATTTCATCTCAAATTCTCTATTTGATCTAGTTTGAGGCTTAAATCAACTTTCTTGTACCTCTAGGTACAATACCTACTTTTGTAAATTTTTCGGGACTCTCCTAGCATGCAATCATGCTATCATCACATGTATGTCATGACAAGTATTTTATAAGGTCGGGCTTTACACATAAAGACCCGACTCTCCACTGGACCAACAAAAGGAACTTCTAGGACCTAGACAAACCTAGGGCTCTGATACCAACATTGTCACGACCCAAATTTCGAGCTATGACCGACGTAAGGGTCCAATGGACGTAATCCACTAAAGCCAAGCAAGCTTATTACTTATCTTACTTATAATTCCATCTAATATCACTAAGTCATATTTCATAACTTTGAATCAAAATAGTGATATACATTGCCAACTCGTACTGGCATTACTCCTTAAAAATTTACATACAATGTCTACAACATGTATTCTAATAATTTACATTAACTTCGTCTATACAAAACAAAATAACACTCGACTTCCAACGGAGTGACTCGGATGAATATACAGCTACCGAATGCCAAGACACCTACCAAAAGATGGACACAGGTCTACAAGGACACCTCGTCTTAGTTATCAACTGCCTCGTGATCTGAAAACATGAATTTGAAAATGGTGAGTATAAACCCAGTGAGTGAACAAGGAAGGGAACAAGCAACAACAACAAGGGAGAATTTAAAATCATGATGCACTTGTTTCAAAACAATGCAATTTAGTTCCGTTCATATTAAAAACCCCTCCTTTTAAACTTAAATCATTTTGTCCTAAATGTTTGAAGTCCATGCTCAGATATGGTAGCAAAGAACTGAAAAATAGGGCAGCAATTGGACAAGATAGGAGACAAAACAGAAAGTTTTTCGCTGCAGCGAAATTGTTACACAGAAACAGAAAGTTTTTCGCTGTAACGAGAACCAATTCTGGGGAAAGGTCCTTAAACCCGAGAGTTTCTCGCTGCAGCGAGCATGACTTTCGTTGCAGCAAAAACAGAGCAACAAGATAAACATTTTCCCTCACTCAACAAAAAGCCATCCTACTAAACTAACAAAATCAACATAAAAGTCATGAAAATTTTCAAAGTACAATGTGTCAAATTTCACATATATGTCAACCATATATCACATTCATGAGCTTTCATTTCATAAATCTAGATATGCATAATTACATAGACAAACATCAATATCATCATAATCACTCCCAGCTCATGTACATCCCCCAACATCGTGCACATAGCCGGCACCATCATGTGCATCCCCCCACATTGTGCACAATTAGTGCTATCGTGTACATCCCCCCACATCGTGCACACGGGCACTATCATCATCTATCTCTCACGCCACCACCATCACCAGCATGTGCATTCTCCACCTCGTGCACACACACGGTTACAGTCATTATATACAATATCATTCATCATGCACAACACACGCACACACACATATATATATATATCATCATAATACAATAGTGCATGAATCCATAGAAATCACATATTACAACATAAAATCATTTTTCAAAAGCTTGTTCCCAAGGCCCTTGTTTTCATGAAAAACTAGATAATTCACTCAAATGGGTGGCAATTACATTATATTTCCCAAAACAAGTTTTGAAGGCAATCCACTCACAAGTGTCGAAAATTCAGATTCTGGGTGCACTTGGACTAATAGTCCTCAAGCGCAATTCCTTTGCCTTTTCCGAACGTCTCACTACCTTGACAAATAACAAAGTCGAGGAATTTACTATATTGTCCCTAAATCGATATAAACTAATTTAAATTACTAATGCTTGATATGTAAATGCAAAAATACGTCCGATTATCGCTTAATCGCGGTATCGATTAAATTCGATCGATCACCCGATTAATTGGCGATTGTGTCCAAAATCACCTCCAAATTAATCCATTTCTCCTCTAATACCTTAATTTACCACATACCATTTAAACAAAGCCAAGTTCAGCATTAGAACCCTTATAGTTCCTTTTAGAAAAATTCGGTCATTTGGTGCACTAGTACCGAATTTTTTTTCTCCATAACCGTTTCACCTTAATTCATCATTTTCCAAGCCATTTTCCTTGAAATAAAAACAATCCCCCATTGATATTCAGCCCTCATGGTTCGACCAACAAGGAACCCTAGAGAAATAGAATATTTCTTTTGTGCTTTTGTTCATAACCATGCTTAACTATCCTTAAACACTAACATAGTCTAAAATCAAATTATTCCAACAACAATTCCTCTTCCATAGCCATTTTTCAGAATTGAATTCATCATGATAACTCAATATTCAACCATGGAAATCAAGAACAAAAGCATGGGTAAGCTAGGTATCAAGGAGAATTAAAGAAATTCTAACTTACCTAGCTTGTTTCCTTGATTTCTTCACTTTTTTTTTGAATTTCCACCTAGGTTTTCTTGTTTTTCCCTTTGTTCTTCCTTTGTTCTTGTTGCTGGTTGCCTAGGCCGAATATGGTGAGAGAATTGGGGATTTAATGGGTTGATTTCTATAGAAAATAATAAAATAATCAAGCATGCCACGTGTCACATGCTTATTGGCCCAATTTTTTAACTTTTTGACGTTTTCTTCTTAATTTTCCACCACAAATATTCTGGTATTTATCCAATCCTACCACAATTAAAATCCCTTGGTCTTGACAAGTGCTGGGGTAAAAAATTTACCAATTTGCCCCCGAGGTGAAAAAATTACGATTTTACCCTTATACTTCGAAATGTATCGGAATCACATTATTTCTACTTTTCAACCTCAAATAACACTAATATTCATCAATATTAACCAAATGGGGCAAAAATCATTTTATAAAAATTATCGTTTAGTCCTCTAGTGGCAAAATTACCATTTTGCCCTTGTGCTCCAAAAATACCAAGAATCACAATTTTTCACTACTAAACATAATTTTATACTCCAATAATCATAATTATATTTCATATAATTATTCTTGGTCAAATGTGATCAAATCTTGGCTAAAAATCTCCATTTTATCAACAAATGGTAAAATGATCGTTTTGTCCCTAATCGATCAATTTTCCTGATGGACTCCAAACTGGACCTTGAATTCTAAATCACTATTCTAAGCCATTTTGTGGGTTTTAGAATTTTCAAATTCCTCTTAGAATTTCGATTTAAACTAGTTCAAGGCTTGATTTAACTTATTTGTACCACTCGGTACAATACCGTCTTTTAATCGAGCTTGACAAGGTCTTACAACATGTTTCTCTTGAAGAATCTTTGATCATACATGTCCAAAATAATGTTCGAAACATGGTTGAAATGAAACTCTAAATTGTTCTTACACAAATCCATGTTTTGAGATCATTATACCTTGGAACATTGCATGTTTTGCACCTTTTTTTAGCTTTTCAATGTGTAGGAATCCAACATAATTGACTTCTTAGCATAGCTAGTCGACTATTGAAGAACAAAATGCAAATGCTGCTGGAATGATAAAAAGTGGACCCAAGGGATAAATAGTCGACTCTTTAGTGCTTTAAAGCCAAAATGGATAGGTTTTGTGTTCCAAAATATCTTTTTACTTTACTTATTGTCCATTACAATATTTTCTTCTTTGAATTTCCTTTTCAAAGATGATTCTTGACTCTTAAAAACATGCATTATGAATACTTTCATGATCATTTGGTGCAAGTACATGTTCTTGAAATTGCAAAACTTGTTGAAAAATGGGAAATCCTTTTTGATGACTTAAATCTATCTATTCCCAAGCATGACACTCATATTGATTCCATAAATTCTCATGTATTTACAATGACAAAATATAAATATGAGAAATTGTTCATCAAAGCTTGAATTTGTTAATTCGATTGGATTCTCATGTGCATATATAGAAAATATCTTCTCATAAAAATTGAAATGTTCAAATGCTAATGTAGGAACAATTCTTGAAATATATTTATGTTTGAGCTCAATTGATTGTTTCAAAATTGATTTCTTGATTATGCATACAAACTCAATTAGGATGAACTCATTGAACTTAATAAAAATATTCTAGGTTCATCTACTATAATAGTCAAGACACATGCTTATATGATTTTTCTTTATGCTTGACCTTAAGGTTTGAAGTTTGAAACTTGACTTGAGCTATGCATTTGAATATGAATTTAATTGTCAAGTTTGATCATGGCATAAATTGTGAGTTGACATAGTTAAAATTTATTTTGAATATGCATTTAAATGTTAACTATGTCTTCATTGAGCCTTAACGTTTACATGATCTAAAGATTTTATGTGCATCCAACTTTAGGTTATAGGTCACCATAAACAACTTGACATGTCAAATAAAATATGGCCTATAGCTTTAGTTAGCAATGAATGTATTAAACCCTGTTCTATAAAATAATTATGACGTCATTTACATGCTCAATAGAATGTTTGCATATTTAGGAAGTTCAAGAAATCGTTAAAAGACGATATTGCCCCTAATGGTACTATTAAGTTGATTAAGGATTGAACTAGTTCAAATAGGAATTTTAATGTGAAATTAACAGTTTCACAGTCTAGGAATAATTTAAAATGGTGATTTGGAGTTTGAGGATCAATTTGGAGTCAAATCAGAATTTTCATTCTCTAGGGGTAAAATGGTCATTTGCCACTTGGGGACAAAATGAAATTTTAGAAAATATTTTTTTTTGGCCCCATTTGACTTATTGGAGTATGATTTGAGGTTTAGAAGTGAAAATTTTTAATTTCAGTATAATTTGGAGTATAAGGGTAAAATGGAAATTTTGCCACCCTAGGGGCAAAATTATAATTTTTCACCACCAGGACATTTTTCCAGCACATGGTCTTCCCTTATCCTCATTTTGACCTTTGACTATTCATGTGGTGGAGATAAAAGGTTCAAAATTTTTAAAGTTTTAAAAATGGACCAATGGAAACATGCCATGTGTCAAGCTTAGGATATTTTATTATTTAACTTAAAAATCAGCATAAATCACCCATTATCTCTCCAAATATTCGGCCAAGCAAGGAAGAGATGGAAAAAAATGAAGAACAAACCCTAGGTGAAGAATTTCAAGAGAAAAAGTGTGGAAAATCAAGGAAAACAAGTGAAAAAGGTACGATTTTTCAACTTAAGCTTGAAATCTATTTTCCTTAAGCATTTCTCCTTATTTTCCATGCTTAAATTACATGATTTCATGATGAATTCATGGCTGGTCAAAATGGGTAAGGAGAGAGAAAGATGTTGGATTGATTTGATTTTAAGATATGTTAGTGTTTTTAGTTAGTTTAGCATATTTAGAAGCAAAACAACAAGAAAAGAATCCATTTTCCCCATGAATCTTCATTGGCCGAATCTTCCTTGATGTGTGTGGGTGATGGATTGTTATTATTTCAAGAGAAATGGCTTAGAAAATGATGAATAATGGTGAGAAAATTAAGTAGGAAAAATCACGGTCTTAGTGCACTGTAATGGCCGAATTTTTCCATGAAGAAATGGGTGGGTTTTGATGCTGAAATTGGTGTGATTTGAATAATGTTTAGTGAATTGAGGTATTAGAAATGAAATGGAGCAATTTGGAGTCAAATCGGATACAATTGTCATTTAATCGGGTAATAGGCCGAATTAGGTTAGCACCACATTTAAGCGGTAGTCGGATAAGTTGCATATCATATCATGCATATACACTGAGCCTGAATTGATTTATAATGGTCAAGCATTAATGTGGTGAATTATGTATTGTACATTGTGGATAGGTGGTGAGCAAATTACATTGGTAAAAGTACAAACATTGTGCTTGAAGATTGGGATTAGGAGTACATCGACTCCTAGAACTATGAGTAAACTTATTATCGTCTTAATTATCTAGAGTAGTTTTATTCAACTGTGTGATTCTATAGAAAATGCGTTTAAATGGTAAATTGCTATGTTTTAGGAGAAATTGTGATTTTATAGAATGATTTTATAAATTTTCTGGAAAATTGAATGCTAGTTTTGAAAGTAGAGTAATTGGAGACTGCCCGCTTGTGTTATAAATTGTGTTTTAAATTATATGGCTTATAGCAATATGTGAGCATGAATGGCAAAGTCGGTATTTGTATCAAACTTATATATACTATGTATTCAACCTTGAGAGGCTAGATTGCGATAAATTGCCATGTCATGCAGATAAAGATTTTATAAATCATGTGGTAGATAAAATAATCCATAATCCCTGTAGTGGAGGTTCTGTGGACCAGCCTAAGAGAGGGGGCACAGAATCAGATATACCTTACCTCGATCAGAGAGCCGTGTGGAGGGTTTCTCTAGAGGTAAAGATTTGAGTTCACTTCACGTGGACCATCGCGTGAGAGTGAGACTCAGCCAACACCAAGGCATGGCTAGAATGTCGGATGTAAAGACATTTAACAGCCTTGGTGGTCTCGGTCAGATGCCTAGGCCAAGGCATCCCTGGGAATGATTTTGGCAAGAGCCAAGTTTTGTGAGATATATAAGTCATGTTGATTAATTGAGTAAACTAAATATTCATGTTATGAAACACATATTGGAAAAGAATATTTTAATTCGTCTCCATTTACTTGCCTTTAGATAGTTTAGATGGTGTCTGTTTACTCACTAGGATTTTATAATCTCACCACCCTAAATTCCCCACATTTCAGGCTCGGGATAGCCGGTAGATAGCCGATTGCATCAAGGACTTCAATTAACCTTGCATCGACAAAATTGTAGGTTCACAAACTCGCACCTTATTGGTTTGTTGGGGGCCCACGTGTCACTGTAAAAGTAATTTTATACTTCAGTTATTTGCTTTAAAGTACGTATGAATACATTTAGCTTTTACACTACAGAAATTAAATTACGGATTTCTCTATAAATATTATTTTTTATTTAGAAAATAAAATATTTCATTGAATATTATTATTTTATTCAAACAATTATTATTTCATTTCAAATAATTATTTTAGACATCTAAATTTACTTTTAATTATGAAACATGTGTTTTCACCCACACACCATGTTTTTGGTGGGTTTCGGTATTTTCGAAGAAAAATGACGAAAATGCCCCTGTGAGCCAGAAAATAATATTATATTATTTTGATTTGAAAATGACTTATGATTTCTTGAAATGCGAAATTAATAACTGTCGCTCACCGGGGAGATGCGGAAGGTGATGCTAAGCCTTGCGGGGTTCCAATCGGCATTCAGGGTAATAAGTGCCTATCGGGACGTCGCGGCGGTTGTCATGGGCCCGATGGGAGTTTCGGGTCGTGACAAAATGCCTAATGTGCTTTGATTAAATATCTCTTTCTTAAATCTTGATAATTGGTATTCATTGATGATTGAATGTTCACTTTGAATATATTCATGAGTTGAGTGCTTTACTTTCAATATTCTATAACAATTGATATCACTAATGAATCATGAATTATTGAGAAATTGCATGTACCTTGAACTTCAATGGTTGCATATTTTTGAAATGGGTATATGTCTATATTGAACTCATGCTTGCATTTTGATGAACAAAATTGGAATCATGATTAAGGAGGATAGCCATGTTATTTCTTGTAATCATATTTGTGTTTATTTGATCATAACTTTCATACATGATTGCAATAAATGCAAAATGCTTTAGTCATGCTTCATTAATAATGATATGCCTTTTGTGAAATTTTTCCTTGAATTGACAATTTCATATATAATTTGGAGAATACATCTTGCAATGATTGCTTCAAAATGACTTGGATGAATAACTGCTTGAAGTTGATTTAGAAGAATACTCGCTAAAAATGCTTAATGATGATATTTTTTAATTTCTCCTTGAGTTGCTATTTTTAGGGAATTTCCTAGAAATGTGTGATTAATACTGCTTGGCTGATTCATATTGAGAATAAATAATGAATGCTTGATGATGATTGATAACACTTGATGATAATTGAGAATGATGCTTGAAAACTAATGATATCTTAGACATGCCTAGGAACTACTTTGCAAATATTTCTTGAAATGTGAGTATTTTATGCATATGTTGAACATCTATTCAAATGCTCATACTTTTTTAGTTTCATGAATACTTGAGTATTAAGAAAATAGATTGAATATCCATTTGAATGCTCATTTATTCTAGGCTCATGATTTCTCTCTTAATGCTTGATTATTGAGGATCTCTAACAATTTGTGTTGAGTTTATGATTTCTTAAAAGGGAGTCAATCATTGTCCTTGATATCATAAGGAATTAAGATCTTCAACAACAAGGTTTGGTGAGAATTCAACATTTGGTGTTCTTCGTTACTAGTAACATCTTTCTAAACACCAACATAGATATTGTGCCTTATATTGCTTCTTACATAAACTTGAATGTTGAAATGCATAATTGGTATCAAGCCTCAAGTTTTCTCAATTAGTGTCTAGCTTTAAAATTAGCATCAAGTTTTATAATTATCTCTTCTCACTTGAGCTTTAAATCGATCAGATCTTTCTTAAATGTTTTAAGCCTTGAAGTTGATATGCTTGGAATGTTTAATAATAAAGGAAGTCTTTCCTAGTGCTTTACCAATTGATATAATGAGCTTTAAAATGATTCCATCTCTCATAATTGATATTGTGCTTTTACAAAAGGGGAGATTTTACTTATATCTATCAATTGGTATATTAAGCTTTAACAATTTGTATTGGAGTTCAAACATGGCTTATGTCCTTATTGAACATCTTTATGATCATCTTTGTTGGACTTCATAATCATTATAAGCACATTTTGCTTATAGTATATATTCATGTGGTTAAGTGCATATATATGATGACTTGGTGACTTTATGGTTACATAACCATGGTCTTCATGCTTATATTCTTGATGGATTTTGCTAACCATTATTTCTTGAGCTTAAGTGTTTAATGCTCACTCTTATTAACCTTTTTGATATAACAAACAGGGGAGGAAGATTTATGAGAAAATTTAATTTTATGCATATGTTGAGGGGGAGATTTTAAAATATTTCAAATGCAAATTATGCTCATAGTTTTGTCATATCAAAAAGGGGGAGATTGTTAGCTTTAAAATTATTATAGATTTGATTATGACAAAATGATCAAATTTGCTTGAACATTATTTGAGTAATCTTTGATAATTTCTTGAAATGATTTAACTCCCATACATTTGTTCTTACATAGACACAAGCTTGACTATTTAAGTTATTGAACTATATCTATAAGCTTGTATGACTTAAGTATATGAGTGCTTATGATTCCTATTCATTAAAGTCTGATTTAAAGATTAAAGGAAAATCTAGATGCACTCATTAAGGGGAGTTTTGAATATCTTTTTGAATGATGGCAAAAAAAAAAAAAAAAGAAAAGAAGGAAAACTAAGTTAAATTGAGTGTGATAGGTTTTCATGTTTAATTTATATGTGTGATGCTTAGTAATGAGTTTATTGAATATTATGTGCTAGTTATTATAGATATTCAATATATCTTGCTTAGCTACTATGGGCATTGTATATCTTGTTTAGCTATTATGGATATTATAAATAGTTTATTGCAAATCTTTAAAGAAAACTAGATGCATTAACTAAGGGGGTGCAACTCAGTATGCATAAAGATTTGAAGCATTTATATTAAATATAGACATTGCACTATTAACCTAGGAGTGTTTTGTCATCATCAAAAATAAGAGATAGAGAATGTTGACTCTATATGTTTTTATAATAGTAAAATATTCCCTTTCATAGATGTCTAATTATATTATTTAAGTGTGCAGGACAAAAACTGTATGCCAAGAATAAATCAATTATTCAAAGACACATATAAAAAATCATATGAATAAGGAGCCACAATTGATCAACAAGATAGAAGCCCCTTAGTTGATTAATGAAGAGTTAGTTAGCTAAGATTTAAATCAAAGGTTGGCGGGCTGAAGAGTATTGAGAAATAAAACCAACTTAGTGGACCAAGGAATGAGTTAGTGGACTAAGTGCACACTACCAAAATTGGCAGAAACTAGGAGCAAAAGACAGAAACGACTTAGTCGACTAAGATATTGGTGAGTCAACTAAGATCATTCTACCAAAAAATTTGAATTGAGCATTAGAAGACAAAATAATGGCTAGAAATGGCTAGTTTCTCTCTCCAACGGCCAGAATTGATTTTGCAAGTATTTAAAGCCTCTCCAACAGTCAAAAACAAGAGAGAGAAGTTATCCAAAGTGATTTTGAGCTTAGAAAACCAAAAACCTTCTTTTTTCACTTGCATTTCACTCCTATCCTTTGAAAAAGTGTTTGAGCTTCGCTTTGTACATCTTAGATCAACTAGGTGATCAATTGTACTTCATCTTTTCTTCATTTCTTGATTACTTAGAGTGTGCAAGGCAGTCTAAGGAATTTGTTCAAGCTTGGATGTTTGATTGAGTGCATAGGTTCTAACTTAGCCTTGAAAAGTTAGTTGTTGGGTTTTGGTTGATCTCATGAAAAACAATTGTTGTAGGTTGTGGTTGAGCCTTTGGAAAACAACTTTGGGTTTTGGTTGAGCCCGTGAAAAGCCATTGTAAAAGGTTGTGGTTGAGCCTTTGAAAAACCACTTTGGGTTTTGGTTGATCCCGATAAAAATCATTGTGAAAGGTTTTGGCTAAGCCAAGTAAAAGCCATTGTAAAAGCTTGGTGAAAGCTTGTGAATTTCACCATTCATAATGGATTAGTTTGGAAAATCCTTTGTTAGATAATCAAGGTAGTGGATGTAGGTCTTGAATCAAACCACTCTAAATTCCTGCGCATTGTCTACTCTATTTTTTTTTTCATTGCTTTTAAAATTAGTTCCTCATCTTGCCAAGAGCCAAAAAGTGCTATTCACCCCTGCCCTAGCACATTTACTTGGGACCAACATTCTAATGGTCCAAAAATCATGTCATTTGAAATTCTGTAGTGGGAGATATGCTTGAAAAACCTAAACATGTGCAAATAGAGCAACAATCCATTATGCACCTTTCTTCACCAATTGAAATTATTTTTAATCCTACTCCTATAAAAACATAAAATAAATATAAACAACGTAAAACTAACATTATTAAATTAAAATAAACATTTAAACATAAATTAAATTAAACTAATAAAATAAATAAAAATACCTAAATTCGATCCTAAATCTAGTCCAACTTAGATTAATTAGGTATTTAATCTCTCATTAAATATATGAATTTAATGCACTCATCAGTCTACCTCTAGTTACGCGTCTATAGAGGTTGAGGTTTCACATTCTCCCCCACTAAAAGAAAATTCGATCCCCGAATTTAAATTGAACTATGAGGTTGCGTACCTTTATGTATTAAAGAGGTGTGGATACTTTGTCCTCATCTCCTCTTCAGCTTCCCATGTTTCCTCTTCACTAGTGTGGTTTCGCTATAACACTTTCACTAAGGCTACATTCTTTGAATGAAGCTTTTTGACTTGCCTATCAAGGATAGACATCAGTTGCTCTTCATAGGTTAAATCATCTCTCAACTAGATGGTTTCATACTATATTACGTGAGATGGATCCGGGTTATACTTTCTAAGCATCGACACATGAAATACTGGATGGATATTCGAGATATCCAGCAGTAGTGCCAAACGGTATGCTACTGTTCCAATATTTTCTAAGATCTTGAAGGGTCTTACATACCGAGGACTTAATTTTCCCTTTTTACCAAACCTCATTACCCTTTTTTGTTGATGAAACCTTCAAAAATACATGATCCCCCACTTAAAACTCTAAGTCTCTTCGTTTGTTATAAGCATATGACTTTTGTCTACTTTGTGCTGATAACATCCTCTGACAAATCATGTGTATCTTTTCAGTGGCATCCTGCACCAATTCTTGCCCCAAGATTTGATGAGTGCACCAAACTCTTGCCATCCAATGGGTGCCCTGCATCTTCATCCATATAATGCCTCAAATGGTGCCATTTGGATGCTAGCTTGGAAGTTATTGTTGTAAGCAAACTCTACTAAGGGTAAATACTGATCCCACTTGAACCTAAGGTCTATTACACACACCTTTAGCATATCTTCCAATGTCTATATTATTCGCAGACTGTCCATCAGTCTGTGTGTGGAAAGCTGTGCTAAAATCCAACTTAGTGCCTAGAGCTTCTTGCAACTTTCCCTATAACCTACTGGTGAACTGTTTCCCTCTATTAGATACTATAGAAATGGGAATACTATGCAATCGAACTATCTCATCCACATAAACTCGAGCGTATTGGGTAGCCTCGTAAGTAGTTTTAACCGAAAGAAATGAGCTGACTTCATTAACCGGTCTACTATAATCCAAATTGAGTGTTAGCCTCTGTTATTTCGAGGCAAGCTCGTTACGAAGTCCATTGTAACATGCTCCCACTTTCATTCGGGCACCGGTAATGGTTGTAGTAGCCTTGCGGGCCTTTGGTGCTCTACTTTAACTTGTTAATGAACTAGGCACTTAGCAACAAACACAGCTACATCTTTCTTAAGTCTTTCCCACCAGTATAACTCCCTGAAATCTCGATACATCTTTGTAGCTCTTAGATGTACCATGCATGCTGCCATATGCACCTCCTCTAGTATTTTTCTCCTCAATCCATCACTGTTGGGCACATAAACTCTGGTTCCATACCTCAATACTCCATCTATGCCTTTAGTAAACATTTTTCCCTTCCTTCCTGAGGGTCTTCTAAGGCCTTGGCCACAAACTCATTTTTACTTTGTGCTTCCCTAATTCGGTCTATTAAAATAGGTTTAAGCCTAAAATATGTGAACAATGCATTTGTCCTTGAAACTTCAAAATGCACACCCATATCTCCTAAGCCATGCATCTCCCGAATCAAGGATCTCCTATCCATAGATATATGTGCTAGACTCCCCATGGATTTTTTACTTAGGGCATTCACCACTACATTTACCTTATTGGGATGATAGAGAATAGTACAATCATAATCCTTAACAACTCCATCCATCTATGTTGCCACAAGTTAAGATCCCTCTGCTGAAATATGTACTTTAAGCTTTTGTTGTTAAGCCTAGCTCGACAACATGTTTATTATGCCATCCCTACATAAGAATGCATGTTTGCTTACTTGGGTACCTTGAAAATCGTTAAGAACGGTATTGTACCAAATGGTACAATTAAGTTGAATTAAGCCTCGAACTAGTCCAAATAGAAATTTTATGATGAAATTGAGAATTTTAAAACCCTAGAATGACTTAAAATGGTGATTCGGAGTTCGAGGATCGATTTGGAGTCAAATTGGAATTTTCATGACCTAGGGGCAAAATGGTCATTTTGCCACCTAAGGTTAAAATTGGAATGTTGGAAGAAGTTTTTGATCAAGATTGACTATTTAGAACATAATTTGAGTTTGAGAAGTGAAAATTTTTAATTCCAGCATTTTTCTGAGCATAACGGTAAAATAATCATTTTGCCACCCCAAGGGCAAAATTGTAATTTTACACCACCCAACACTTGTCCAGCACATGGATTATACCCAATATTATTATGGATAAATGAGAAAATTTAAGTGGTGAAGAGAGATTGCTTAATGGGTAAGTATGACACATGGACCAATGGAATGGTGACATGTGTCAAATTTTCATCCATTTATTATTTGGCTTAAAAATCAGCACAAAATCAGCTCATTTCTCTTCATATTGCCAGCCAAAGCAAGAACAAAGGAAGAAAAGAAAGAATAAGAACCCTAAGGTGAAAATTCAAGAGAAAATTGATGGATTTCAAGTAATCAAGCAATTGAAGGTAAAAGTTCTTGATTTTGACTTGTGATCTACCTTTCCCATACATTCTTTTGCATTTTCCATGGTTGAATCACATGATTTCATGATGGGTATCTTGCTGGCTGAACACTTAAAGAGAGGTTTTGATGCTTGATTTGGTTAGATTTCAATGTATTTTAGTGTTTTTAGTTGATTGGTGATGTATAACATGAAAATCAAGTAAGAAAAATTCATGTTCTTCCATCGCCCATCATTGGCCAAATTCTCCATGTGGAATATTGAGGATGATTTTGATTTTATTTCAAGTGATTTGGTTAGGAATTAGTGATTTATGGTGTGAAAATCAAGTAGGAAAAATCATAGTGTTCATGCACCCACCATGGCCGAATTTTCCAAGAGAAAATGTGAGGATGATTTTCCCATATTTCAAGTTATTTAATTTGTGTTTGATGATCTGGAGTATTGGGAGAAAAATAGAATTATTTGGAGTTGAATTGGACGTATTGGCCAATTAATCGGGTGATAGATCGAATTAGGCCAATATCGTTTTATTAGGTACATAATTGAATTTATATTAAACATCGTATTTAGATAGTTACTCGAGTATTTCACATCCCATTTCACGCATTAGTATAGAGCCTGAATTGGTTTTATAACAATTTAGCACAAATGTAGTAAATGGCTTATTGTGCATTATGTCTAGGTGGTGAGCATTCTGGTAAAAGTAAAGAGATAGTACCCGAGGTTCAAGAATAGGAGTACTCGAAATTCCACTCCCGAAATAGTGAGTAACCTTACTATCGTCTTAATTACCTAAAGTGGTTTTTATCCGATTTTGTTATTTTATGGAAAATGAGTTTAAATAGTAAATCTTTATGTTTTATAAACAAAATGTGTTTAAATGAAATGATTTTATAAATTTGTCTTGAAATTGAAAGATGGTTTTGAAAATGGAGTAATTGGAGACTAATTACTGTGTTATAAATCATGGTTTGAATTGAATGGCTTATGATAATATTGGCATGAATGGTTGCATTGGTATTTGTGTTGAAAATGTATAAACTGTAGTTTGTCTTGATAGGTTGGATAATGATAAAATTGCCATGTCATGCTGTTGAATTTTATTGAATTGGTGGGTTATTGATTAGTCGCTATAGTGGACGGGTTCTGTAGACCAGCCTATTAGAGGAGGCACGGTAACCCTAATATATTCAAACCTCAGTATGAGAGGCGTGGATGGATAACTCCTGAGGTTAACACTTTAGAGTTCACTTCACGCTAAACCACCACGTGAGGGTGAACTCAGCCAACGCCAAGGAACGACTATATTTTCAAAATAAAAACATGATTTATGCGTACATAACTTTTTAATAGCCTTGGCGTACTCGGTTGGGATAGCCCTCTGCCAAGGTATCCTTGATAACTGAGTATGAGAATTATTTTGGCATGAGTCAAAGTTTTAAGAAATTCATAAGCCATGTTGATTAGTCGATTTATATGAATTGATTTTATTTGGTTGAAATGAGTTGAAAGGTGATGAATTACAGTATGTTAAACTATTTTATCTATCTCCATTTACTCAGCTTTAGATATTTTAGATGGTATTTGTTTACTCACTGGGATTATATAATCTCACCACCCTCTTTTTCACCCATTTCAGGCTAAGGATAATCGATAGATAGCTCATTTTGTTGAGGGCCACAATTGGACTTGCATCCTCAAAAACTGTAGGTTCATAGCCTTATTTACTCATAGTCATTTGAGGGCCCACATTTCATTGTAAATTAAATTACATATCTTGACTATCTGTATTACAGTATGTATGAATTTATTGAGCTTTTACGCTATAAAAATTATTTACAAATAACTCTATAAATATTGTTTTATAAGAAAATAGAATATTTTATTGAATATTTTTATTATATTCAAATAGTTATAATTTCACTTTAAATGAATGTTTTAGACATCTAAACTTATTTTTTATTATGAAATATGTGTTTTCCACTCGCATACTACATTTTTAGCCGGTTTCGAGACTTTCGAGAAAAAATCACCAAAATGCTCCTGTGAGAGAAAAATTATTTTTCTATTGTTTTGATTTGGAAATAGTTTATAATCTCTCAAAACATGATACTTAACAACTGTTGCTCACAGGGGAGATGCGAAAACTGATATTAAAGCCTTGCGAGGTTTCGGTTGACATTCTAGGAAATGAATGTCTATCGGAACATCGCGACGGTTGTCACGGGCTCCAGGAGAGTACTGGGTCGTGACACTTGTGATCTATAATGTCTCCAAATCTTTAAGGCAAACATGATTGCTGCCATATCCAAATCATGTGCGAGGTAATTTTGCTCATGTCTTTTAAGTTGTCTTGATGCATATGCAATCACTTTGCCATGCTGCATTAATACACACCCTCAACCAACTCATGATGCATCACAAAATACCGTATAACCCCCTGTACCTTGTGGTAGGCTTAATAGGAGAGCAGTGGTGAGACAAGCCTTAAGCTTCTCAAAGCTATCCTCATAAGCATTTGACCACATAAATTTTGTATCCTTATGTGTCAGCCTTGTCAAAGGAGCAACTATTTTGGAGAAATCTTTCACAAAACGATGATAATAGCTAGCCAACCTCAGAAAGCTCCTAATCTCTATAACTGATGTGGGCCTTCGCCATTTTTCCACTGCCTCAACTTTCTTTGGGTTGACTTGTACTCCATCTTTAGAGACCACGTGTCCTAAGAATCCAACACTTTTGAGCCAAAACTCACACTTGGAGAACTTGGCATACAATTGATGTTCCCTCAAAGTTTGGAGCACTATCTTAAGGTGTTGCTCGTGCTCCTCTCTGCTCCTGAAGTATATCAAGATATCATCAATAAATACCATCACAAATTTGTCCAAATAAGGTTTGAACACTCTGTTCATCAAATGCATAAAGGTTGTAGGGGCATTCGTAAGCCCAAATGACATCATTAAAAACTCATATTGCCCATATCTTGTTCGAAATGCAGTCTTTGGTATGTCTTCATTCTTGATCCTTAATTGATGGTACCTAGATCGCAAATCTATCTTAGAAAAACATTGTGCTCCTTGTAGTTGGTCAAATAAATCATCTATTCTCAGAATGGGGTACCTATTTTTCATCGTTACTTTATTAAGCTGTCTACAGTCGATATACAGTCCAAGTGACCCAACTTTCTTCTTTACAAATAGCACCGATACTCCCCATGGTGAGACGCTGAGGCAGATGAAGCCTTTATCTAACAAATCTTTTAACTGATCCTTAAGTTCCTTAAGCTCTGCAGGTGCCATTCAATATGGGGGTATGGACATGGGTCGAGTGTGAAAAATCAAGTCTATACAAAATTCAATCTCCCGCTCGGGAGGCAAACCTAGTAGTTCGTCTAGAAATACATCTATAAACTCAGTCACTACTGACACTTGGTTTATATCTCTGACCTTCACTTGGGTACCTCTCACAATAGCCAAGTAACCGGACAACCCTATCTTAATAGCCTTTTTGTAGATATGACAGATATAAAATTGGTTGGAGCATTGCTCCTATCCCCTAGAATACTTAATGATGGCTCATCCGAAAAATCAAATCTAACCAGTTTATGATAACAATCCACACTGGCATGGCAGGGCGACAGCCAATCCATTCCCAAAATCACATCAAAATCTAAGGTGTCTAATACCACTAGATTGACCAAAGTGTCTCTATCCTTGACCCGAACTACACAAAACCTATTGTCACAGCCCAATTCCCAAGCCATGATCGGCGCAAGGGCCCAATAGGCATAGCCCACTAGGCCTTAGCAAGCCTTTCCATGTGAACTCATACATTAGTTCATCTATCATCCGTATCTATTTCAGATCTCTAATTCATTATGTTCAAATGGTAATTCTTTGGAAATAATTCATAAACCCCATGTATATACTTATAGTGGCATCATTGATCAAAATATACATAGATAGTTTGCAAATAAATCTTGATAATTCACAACAAGTATACATATACACATATAAAGACTTCGACCATCAGCAAAGTGACTCTGGGTGTGGTGCTAACATTTAGTGTCATGGCAAACCTACCCAAAATGAATGAGAAGGAGCACCTCGATCTAGGATCCAATTTACTTCAATTTAGAGAACCTAAAACATGAAGTTTAAAAAGAATGAGTATAAACCCAGTGAGTGAACATAAGAAAGGAACAAGAAAACGTTATGGAGAGCTTTTCGAAAACATGATGCACTTGTGTAAAAACAATGTGATTTTATATATTATCAACAAAACTCGATGCTGTGCTATTTTTCAACTCATTTTAAAACATTTAGAAAATTCAAGCAAGGTAACCATAGCAGGGTGAATCTCGCTGCAGCAGAAAGGCATTCTCTAGCATATAATAAAATCACATTTTTATTTTTATAACTTGTCTATATCACAAATATATATATATATATATATATATATATATATATATACATGTACACCACCGCCACCTTACTCAGCTCACGTGCATTCCCTACACGCACAAAGAAATATCATCATGTGCACTCCCTACATGAACATTTCAATATCATCATGTGCACTCCCTACACGCACATTTGAATAGAATCACACGCACTCCCACCTACATCATTACCGGCATGTGCACTTCCACACCGTACACCACTAGCACCGTCATGTGCACTCCCACACCGCACGTGCACAGTTATAGCTATTATACAACATTATCACTCAAAACATAACATACATATCCATATAATATGGGAACACATGGTTTCATTATATCACATATTTTACCACATAAAAACATTTCATCAAGAGCTTGTTCCCATGCACGTTTTAAAGAAAAGTCCGATAAAACATTTCAGGTAGCTCAATTAAACACATATGCATTTATCCCAAAACATTTTAATGTAAGTTCACTCACCTTACGATAGTGGGATTTTACATTGATATTAGTTCAAAGGAGTATCTAGTTATTTCGACTTGCTGGTCACTCGTTATTTCCTTCCGCACGCCACCACAGTACACTACCTTTACTCTTGTACTTCCTAGCAACAATTCAAACTCAATATCTTGAGTATACCTCATTTCTACTTCTCTTTTTCCTTCAATCATGAATCCTCATTCAATTAACTTATATCTAGACACATTCTTTACCAAAGTGGCCTTTATCCTTTACTTGCATAATTCTTTAGATTATGGATACCGGTAGCTTATTTATGACTCTAACACATATATAAATCTTGTCTAAGGATATTTATCAAGTTTATCCATCATTTCTACAACAATTACCTAACATATGGCAGCAACTATAAATTTACTTCCATCAAACATTTTCTAAGTCGACAAGTACCACCAGCCTCATTTACATGTTGCCACCAAGCATAACATTAGTATTCATTCATGCACACCAACATCCATAACCTTTTAAATCTTTCTTAACAACACATATCAACACACCAAACTTTCAATTAATATTAATGCCTTCCAACCATATCCATGACATCACAAGAACACTACATATGTACACAATCATTCTTAGAATATTAAACCAATCATAAGCTTCAAATTGTAGAATCAAGCTTACCACTTGGTTTTAGCTTGAATTTCACCCAACAAAAGTCATAATTTCCTCACACCCATGGTCACCATAGCTGCCACAAAATGATTTACACATTATTTTTTCCAACAATTTAACCAACCATGAACTTAAAACACAAAATCCTTACCTTATGTTTCTTGAATCTTGAGACCCACTTGATATTTCTTTAATTTCTCTCGGATCACTTACTACCCAAGCCTTCCACCTTTTTCTCCTTTCTTTCCTTAGCCGATTCTTTCTATTTTTCTCTTCAATTGCATGGGGTAAATTGAAAATGTGGTGGAAGTATGGAAATGGCATGGGTGGAGGAAGATGGAGAAGAAAAAAACATCATCTTGAAGAGATGAGGATCAGCCAAGGATAAGGATGAAGGGTCAAAGCTTCCAAAGGAAGCTTTGACCAAGCTTGATAGGAAAATTATGGTTTTGCCCTCCTAGGTTCCCATCCTTTCAATTTAGTCCTCCCAACCCTCTTCTAAAGTCTAATTTTCTTCTATTATCTTCTTTTACACATGTACAAAGGAAATAAAAATTTTGTACTACAACGTAGTGTCCTCATAATATTTAATATATTTATTTACCCGCACTATCTTTATTTAATAAAGACATGCGGGCCCCATTAACGCCATTTTTCTCTGAAATTTTCTCGTTTGTCTTCTCCCCCACTTAGATTGACCATATATTCCTTCTTCATGGAAAATTTTGACACTGAATAAAATATTAATATTTTAATATTATTTTTTTCCAAAATTTTTCACTTGTCTCATTGGCACCCAAAACACCTTGTTATAACTCGATTCACTTCTGAATCACTTTTTTCTCACTAATTCATCCTTAATAAAAATATTATTATTTGATTATTATTTCTTCGCGTGCGGCATATTTTTTCTCTAACTTATTCCTTTCAACTTTCATCACTTTTAAACGTTCTAATCAACCTCAATTGGCATCTTATAAGCTTTATTAGCCACCATATCAAAGTATAGGGTATTACAGTCTCCCACAGTTAAATAGAATTCATCCTCGAATTGATGTCAGTGTTGGATTATCAATCTCACTATATGATGTTATTCCATTCCTCCCTTTATAGGGAATTTTGGTTTAGTCACCTCATTCATCTCCAGTTCGACTAGAATACTTTACTTATGTCTATTATCATCCTTTAGAATTAGATCAGCAGTACCCTTCACAATCATTATCTCTTATATTGAGGCATCGAGTATGCCTTTATCACTATCATTAAAT
Organism: Theobroma cacao; assembly: GCF_053813885.1. Classification (NCBI taxonomy): domain Eukaryota; kingdom Viridiplantae; phylum Streptophyta; class Magnoliopsida; order Malvales; family Malvaceae; genus Theobroma; species Theobroma cacao. The sequence goes on along the minus strand of NC_142647.1, from coordinate 33,111,121 downwards.
TTGAACCATAACTCCATCTCAACCGTACCTATTTCGATCACATCTTATAGTTACTTATATATACCTAATCACCATCTTATTACTTCATTCCTTGTCGAACTTCTCGACATTCATTCATTCATCTTATCCCCATACACTATTATATAGCTTACAGCATTATAAACATGCCATATTCATTCCTGTACGTACTCTGAACGTTAGGGGGAGGTTAATGCCTTCAATTATTCCCAAATACTTCATGTTTACTTTGGTTCTAGGCACTTTAAATTTTCTTAGTTTTTCTGTTACATTGTGCGTTCCAAGATTCATGCTTCTACATTATCCTTAATTCATTGCGATCTAAATCTTACGGAAAGCAACTCACTTGTAAATCTTTATCTTTATCCATTCATCATCAAATTCTTTTCATTAATTCTAGTCTTTCATGTCTTAAAATATGTCATTATCATTATAACTCAAAACTTTTTGACCATCCTTAACAAAATTAGATTTTTTTTTATCTGTCTTACTCAATTCCTCTAAATACTCACATTATAATGCTATCACCATTTATTCTCCATCTGTGGCTCTATTGCCACATAGAAAGCTTAGCATAACCATGAAATAACACTTCCTTTGCTTTTTCATCTCGATCGTATTACCCTATTTTTACTTTCCTAAATTTTGACATGTCTAATTTATCCTTCCACTTTATATCCATAGATCATAGTTAGTCCACGAACATCCAAATATAATCAATTCCTAGATTACTTTTTGGACATTTAAGTTATTATTCAGCTTACATTCTATCATATGTTATCTCTCATTTCATCCACACGCACTCACATTATGCCGATGCATAACTTTACATACTTACAAACTTAAGCTTTTCTCTTATCATTTCCAACCATATACATAAGTTTCATCATCATACGCATCCTTGTATCACAATGTCATTAACCACATTTCAATCATTAAATATCATTTCATCCAATTACAATCCTGTATCCGTATATGCTTTACGATCTTATTGATCCTTCAAAGGTTTCCTTTGATTCATTCTTGCCTCTTTTGCAATATCACAATTCCTAAGAGTCATCTACGTATCTCATTTACCATATATACTTTCATCATATATATCCTTATTCATTTAGATATTAGTTAGTCACTTAAAATTTAGATTTATGGGAGTTGCGTGCACATCTTGCAAAATTTTTTTTAAACTCACATCATGTGACCACGTAACCCATGGTTTAGCCATCAAGCTTTTTGACAATTCCAAATACAACATTACCTCATCATACAGGTAAAGTATTCGAAAGTACTATTATCCATCTTTAATCAACTTAATATTCCTCTCGATTCTTTACATCGTAGCTTATCTCAAAGACTTTCCATCTTCCATTTCACTTACATGCCACTATATATAAGGCAATAAAGTAACTTTTCAATTCATGTATCATTCTCCAATTCATTTAAATCTCCACATAACAATGCTCAATATCAAGGACTTTGATACTAACTTTGTCACTAGGGGCAGCTCCACCTTTTTGGGTAGCCCTTTCCTCCTTCGCAAGTGACAACAAAGGGTACCTATCATAGTACTCATAGGGCGGCTCCACCTCTCCGGATAGCCCTTTCCTCTATAAGCCCCTGGGCAGAGAGTCATGCTTCGCCATTGTTCACATGCGAGAGTTCCCAGGGATCAAGTTACAGCCTCTTGCTCATACGTTCAATACATGAGATGTTCCGAGCATCGTGGCACTGGACAGTTACTGTTACGATGGTGCAACTGCCAAAAACTTCTTCCACAAGGAAGTTCTCTTATCTTCAAAGTTACTACTTCAATCCTCCTCAACCATATGGCTTTCCTTTAAGCTCTTACCATAATTTCCATAAGCATGTGTATCTTCATAGTGCTTATCATATGTGTTAGGCCAAGTCAATACTTTAAACTCATATTATCCTTTAACACTCATCATCAATCATTAAGTCCCACCTTAGGACATTCTCTCCATATAGTGTAATGACTTCACAAGATATATATACAACACCACACACATAATTATTCATTATTTATGACATCCCACAATTCTTATCATCCACAATTAATTGTTTTTCTTGTCTTGTAACTCAAATAGTTTATTGACATTTCAATACAAATGACCATGAAAATAGTTCATCTTTTCGACAACTTATACTCACAATCCGTACTAATCAAGAATTCATCTTTCTTAAGTTCCATCATTTACCCCCAATGCTCTATATTTGTGCCAAATTATCATTTTATAATGTTATGGCACCATGTGCTTCCATTCTTACCATCAATCATACTTCAAAACAAACAATTTAAAATACTTACATACCTTTTTCTTCTTTTGTGCATTGCACAACTTCTTAGGACCTACTTACACACTACAGACACTTGACCAACGAATTATCTTTTTTGACCCTTTTCCTGTTTATCCAGCATATACCCTTAACATTCCTCATCCACAGGAATATCGAGTTACAATTCCCTTAATACTTAAGTTTACAATCCTCGACATTAAGCACGTTAACCATCCAAAGTATCAGCTACAATCTCATGGATTTCTCTCACATCCTTTCAAAATTGTATTGTAATTAAGAATTTCAGTTCCACTATGAGACCTCAGCCTCTATAGGCTTGTAACTAGGCATAGACGCTATAACACGGGCTAGAGGTAGTTTCTTCATTTCCTCTAATAAGCTCCCAGAAGAAATTTTTATTATATTTTAAGGTCTAAATAGGCATAAGACAACATAAATGATGTGTAATGATGAAAACACGAAGAAAACTAGAAGTTTTAATAATTTTCACAATAAGGGCAAAATGGTCATTTTTCACATCGAGTAAAAATTTTTAAGTTTTCATGAACCCGAGCATTTCTAGACCATTATGGACCTTGTCCCAATGTCAAAAGAGTAAAAAGATTGCATAAAAGATTGGAGGAGAATAAGCTAATTTGTGGAAGGGTATTTTGGTAATTTAAGTGGAGTGGATAAACATGAGCTATAAATATCTCTTTCTTCCAGCAGGTTCTACATTCTCCAACAGCTTTTCTTCTTTTTCTTCTTCTCTTTCACATTGCTTCCCAACCTCCATGAAAGCTCGATAAAAAAGCTCCACAACCTTTCTCAAATAGCTCCAAATTTCATGCTTTTGGTGCACCCTTTCCATAAACCCTTATGCTCTTCCATTCTCTCACTTTAAAACCCTTAAAAAAATCCCACTTCCACACTTTCTCTCACTAGTTAGGTGTTTAGAGAGAGAAAGAGAAAGAAAGCCCTTATAATAGCTTGGAAAACTATTAGAAAGAATTTTAAAATTTCAAGGCTATCAAGGTGAGCAGTAAATTAAAGTTGATTTTAAATGTTGAGGGTGCCTAATGATTAGGCTTGTGAATGTTTTATAGTAGGATGTTTATTCATTTTAGAGTGGTTAAGGTAGTGAATATAGATAGCCATTTAAATGGCAATTGGAAGCTAGCCAAGAAATAGCTTTTAGAATCTATAAGTATGTGAATTGACATAATGGTGATGCTAATGTAATGGTAGGTTCCAACGAAGCTCTATCACCCCATTTGGACCATTAAGGAAGTTAGAGTTAATTAAAGGCCCAACAACATACAAGTGAGTGGACTTGCATTTCAAAATTTGTTTTGGGAATGTTAATGCAATTGTACAAACATTTGAAAGATTTTATCTAGTTTTCTTTTGAAAATGTACCTTGGGAACAAGCATTTGGTGAAGTGATTTTATATTGTGAAAATGTGCTATACAATGGTTTATGTGTTATCACAATATGATCATATGCATGATATGCATTGGGTGCTTCTTTGCATGTTGATGTGGACCCGGCTATGTGCGAGTAGGAGTGTACATAAGCCGATGATGACCCGGCTATGTGCGAGTAGGAGTGCACATAAGCTGATGATGACCCAGCCATGTGCTAGTGGGGAGTGCACATGAGCTGATGACGATGGGAGAGTGTGCATGATGATGAATATATATATATATATACATGTATAGATATGTGTGTTATAGAAAGTTCATGAATATGAAAATGGTTGAAATGCATGTGAAATTTGACATGTTAAACTTCGGGAAATTATATGAGTTTCATGTTTTGTTGGTCATGTGAACAGGATGGCCTTTGCTTGAGGGAAATGGGGATTTTTTACTAGTGCCTCTCGAGTTTAAAAGGGTGGTGCTGGCCGGAATCCCGCTGCAGCGAGAAAGTTACTATAGCTCCCGCTGTAGCGAGATTCATTCTCACTGCAGCTAAAAACTTTCTGTTTTGTGACCAAAAATTTCGCTGCAGCAAAAAATTTTCTATTTTGCTCCTCACTTGGTTCGGTTACTACCCTATTTTTCATTTCTTTGATACCATAATTGAGCATGGACTTCAAGCATTAAGGAATAAATGAATTAAGTTTAAAATGAGAAGGTTTGGTGAGAAACCCTCAGCCAGTTAAGAAACCCTCGGCTAGTTGAAAATTTAAGTCAAGTGTCGTTGCAGAAAGAATGCCTTTCTACTGCAGCGAGGACCCGTCGTTTATTTGACTTGATTTGAATGAATGCTATTAAAATTTTCACTCTCTAAATCCTTTGTTGAGCATAGACCCTTTTCATAAAGTGATTTACTTATGTGGGGTTTACATGAGGGGTTTTAATAAGAACTAAAACAAATTACATTGTTTTGAAAAATGAATGCATCATGATTTCGTTAAACATTCCTTAATGTTTTCTTATTCCTTTTCTTGTTCACTCACTGGTTTATACTCACCATTTTCAACTTCATGTTTTTAGATCAAGAGGCAGCCGGTAACTAGGACGAGGTGTCCTCGTAGACTTGTATCCATCTTTTGGTAGGTATCAATGGCATTCAGTAGCTGCACCTTCGCTATGGTTACTCCGCTGGAAATCGAGTCTTCTTTTTGAGATGTATAGACAACCTTGATGTAAATTATTAAGATACATGTTATAGACAATGTATATATATATATATACTTTATCAATATGCCACTATGAGTTGGCAATGTTTAGTATTATTTTGATTCAAAGTTATGAAATATGACTTCAGTAATTTTGATGGAGTAATGAACAGATAATGTAAATAGGCTTGCTTGGGCTTAGTGGGCTATGTCCATTAGGCACATGCGCCAGCCATGGCCCAGAATTTGGGTCGTGACATCCACAATCCTACGATTGATTGTTGGCCTTACCATGCTATCTCATGATATCCCATGCAATTACGACACATTAAATTCTTTTATCCTAACGTTGCCCCTGGTTCAATGTGTTTACTTGAAAGTCAACATCTTCGATACAACTTGCCCCATGAACTAGGACTTTATTTATTTATTTTCATATTCGAAATCATGCCAAAAACCCATATACCATGATAAATGATAATTTCTAATAAACGCAATCAATTCAAATGGCATTTTATACCTTGTTAAAAAATCTAGGGTTATCACTCAAAAGTCCATCATGCTTATTGGTAACCATTTCATAGTATTGCAAAACACATTTATCATCAGGTTCGGTAGTTGCTTGAATCATTAATGGCTTTCTACGTCAACCTTCAATAATTGCCTAAGGCGACTAATCACGCCACTAGGGTGTATATCCTTCCTCAATGATTATATTGCTAGTCCACCTCTGTCAAACCAAAAGATTCCCATATGCACCAAGTCATTTAAACAGTTGCTTCACAATCCATTCGAATCACACCAAAATAAAAACCAAACTCTTAAGTCTTTTGTACAAAAAACTACTATTACTTAATTTACACCGCATTTACCCATACTTAAAGTAATACGCAATTCAACGAAAGTATTAAGTGCCCTTAGGATTATCATTGCCATGATCTGGGCACGTCGACGGATCCTCTCCCATATCCTCTTCATCCTCTTGAGATTTCTCTATTTTATCCTTAATCTAAGCTTGTTGTATTCTTATGTATTCCTTCCTACTCAAAGGCGCAACACCTATTCCACAACTAGGAGGAAAGTCTCAAACACCTAACACCTTGCTTGGATGATAAACCCTTGCCATTGCCTTCTTTATCTTTTCCTCAAACATTTCCAAAAAGAAACTTTTTATGCTTTCCCAAATCTCAGTGCGTACCTCACTTTCAGAGCTCTTACTACTTTCCAGGATTTCCCTACTCTGAAACAATGTTTCCAAATCTGGTGGGATCCATCCAATAGGAATCTAGGACTGGCATTTTCCTGACTCTCTGGATCAAGGGTGCCATTGGCTCCTAGCAGTGGAATCTAGAGATCCCTCACTAGTACTATAAAAGGTATTCAGACTACCGTTGCTTCTAGACATGGCGCGTGCAACAAGCGCACGTCCAAACCTATATGCAACCAAGCATCAATTGCTTAGTCATTTATGCATCATAGGAATAGGTAGGTTTCTAATGAATTAGGGGCCTATGTAGCTTGTCATCCTTGAGTTGTGTTGTGCACCCACAATCTAAGGACAAGACTCTGCACAGACTCAAACAACTCTGCTGACAAACATAAGAATCCCTACAACTCAACCAAACCTAGAGCTCTGATACCACCTTCATCATAGCCTAATTCCCGGGCCATGATCTGTGCAAGGGCCCAATAGGCATAGCCCACTAGGCCCTAGCAAGCCGTTCCATGTGAACCCGTACATTAGTCCATCTATCATCCGTATCTTTTTTAGATATATAATTCATTATGTTCAAATAGTAATTCTTTGGAAATAATTCATAAAACCCATGTATATGCTCATAATGGCATCATTGATCAAAATATACATTGATAGTTTGCAAATGAATCTCAATAATTCACAGCAAGTATACATATACACATACAAAGACCTAGACCATCAACGAAGTGACTCTGAGCGTGGGTGTTAACATTTAGTGTCATGGCAAACCTACCGAAAATGGATGAGAAGGAGCACCTCCATCTAGGATCCAATTTACTTTAATTCAGAAAACCTAAAACATGAAGTTTAAAAAGAATGAGTATAAACCTAGTGAGTGAACATAAGAAGGAAACAAGAAAATGATAAGGAGAGCTTTTCGAAAACATGATGCACTTGTGTAAAAACAATGCAATTTTATGTATTATCAACAAAACTCGATGCCGTGCTGTTTTTCAACTCATTTTAAAACATTTAGGAAATTCAAGCAAGGCAAGCATAGCAAAGCGAATCTCACTGCAGCGGAAAGACATTCTCTAGCATATAGTATAGTCACATTTTTATTTTCATAACTTGTCTATAGCACATATATATATACATACACCACTGTCGCCTTACTCAGTTTATGTGCACTCCCGACATGCACAAGGCAATATCATCATGTGCACTCCCTACACGAACATTTCAATATCATCTTGTGCACTCCCTACATGAACATTTCAATATCATCACACGCACTCTTGCCCACATCATTATCAGCATGTGCACTTCCACACAGCACACCATCGGCACCGTCACATGTACTCCCACACCGCACGTGCATGGTTGTAGCTATTATACAGCATTATCACTCAAAACATAACATACATATCCACATAATATGGGAACACATGATTTCATTATATCACATATTTTACCACATAAAAACATTTCATCAAGGGCTTGTTCCCATGCACGTTTTTAAGAAAAGTTCGATAAAACATTTCAGGTGGTTCAATTAAACACATATGAATTTATCCCTAAACATTTTAATGCAAGTTCACTCACCTTACAATAGTGGGATGTTACATCGCTATTAGTTCAAAGGCGTATCTAGTTATTTTCACTTACCGGTTGCTCGTTATTTCCTTTGGCATGCCACCATAGGACACTACCTTTACTCTTGTACTTCCTAGCAACAATTCAAATTCAATATCTTTAGTGTACCTCATTTCTACTTCTCTTTTTCCTTCAATCATGAATCCTTATTCAACTAACTTATATCTTGACACATTCTTTACCAATGTGGCCTTTATCCTTTACTTGCGTAATTCTTTAGATTATGGATACCGGTAACTTATTTATGACTCTAGCACATATATAAATCTTGTCTAAGGATAGTTATCAAGTTTATCCATCATTTCTATAACAATTACCTAACATATGGCAGCAACTATAAATTTACTTCCATCAAACATTTTCTAAGTCTACATGTACCACCAGCCTCATTTACATGTTGCCACCAAGCATAGCATTAATATTCATTCATGTACACCAACATCCATAACCTTTCAAAACCTTTCCTAGCAACACATATCTACACACCAAACTTCCAATTAATATAATTGCCTTCCAACCATATCCATGACATCATAATAGCACTACATATGTATGCAATCATCTCATAATATTAAACCAATCATAAGCTTCAAATTGTAGCATTAAGCTTACCACTTGGTTTTAGCATGAATTTCACCCAACAAAATTCATAATTTCCTCACACCCATGGTCACCATAGCTACCACAAAATGATTCACACATTATTTTTCCAAAGATTTAACCAACCATGAACTTAAAACACAAAATCCTTACCTTATGTTTCTTGAATCTTGAGACCCACTTGATATTTCTTCAATTTCTCTTCAATCACTTACTACCCAAGCCTTCCACCTTTCTCTCATTTCTTTCCTTAGCCGATTCTCTCTATTTTTCTCTTCAATTGCATGGGGTAAAGTGAAAATGGGGTAGAAGTATGGAAATGGCGTGGGAAGAAGAAGATGGAGAAGAAAAAAAACATCATCTTGAAAAGATGAGGATCAGCCAAGGATAAGGATGAAGGGTCAAAGCTCCCAAAGGAAGCTTTTACCAAGCTTGATAGGAAAATTATCATTTGCCCTTCTATGTTCCCATATTTTCAATTTAGTCCTCCCAACCCTCTTTTAAATTCCAATTTCCTTTTATTATCTTCTTTTACACATGTACAAATGAAATATAAAGTTTGTACTCCTACACAGTGTCTCCATAATATTTAAAATATTTATTTACCCGTTCTATCTTTATTTAATAAAGACACGCGAGCCCCATTAATGTCATTTTTCTTTGAAATTTTCTTGTTTGTCTTCTCCCTCACTTAAATTGACCATATATTCCTCCTTCATGGAAAATTTTGACATCAAATAAAATATTAATATTTTAATATTATTTTTTAATAAAATATTATTTTATTCCAAAATTTTCCACTAGTCTCTTTGGCACCCAAAACACCTTGTTATACCCTGTTTCATTTCTGAATCACACCTTTTCATGCTAATTCATCTTGAATAAAAATATTATTATTTAATTATTATTTCTTCTCGTGCGGCATATTTTTTCTCCAAGCTATTCCGTTCACCTTTCATCACTTTTAAACATTCTAATCAACTTCAATTGGCATCCGATAAGCTTTATTAGCCACCATATCAAAGTACGGGGTATTACACCTATATTCCCATTCTACCACAAATACCTCCCTTAAAAGGGTAGACACCACTAATTGTTCTTTTCTCATAACACGATCCTTACCCAATCAAGGTGCAAAACATGGAGAAACAAAAGAGTAGATAGAACCTAGATCAAACAATACTTGAGCATTCATATCATAATTAAAAAAGTACCTGAGACCACTGCATTAGATGTCTGGGCCTCCTGCGATGTTAAAGCATATACCTTCGCATGGTCCTTACTCGCAGAACTCTGACATTCAGACCCAGACGGTTTGCTCTGAGATGAAACAACGACCTCTCCTTAGTCGCTGCCGGCGTCCAAGACTTCTGAAAAAGACTTGTCAAGTCTCGAACAAGCTTGTCTAGAATTTGCTTGTTAATCCACTACATTTAATCACCATATAATATTGATACTTTCATATACTAAATTGAACCATAAATATAAAAATCAATACGAACTTTTTCCTTTTATTCTTAAGTATATGCATTAAAATCTATAATCTCCAAATTAATGCTTATATAAAAATTTAGAATTCATTTACAACTTAATAAATAAAATGCTACAACTTGACCTCTAACAGCGAAGCGACTTGGAATAAAATGCTAAGAGATGCCTTTACCTATTCACAGTGGATCGAACGCGTCATTGACTACACGCTAGGCTGATCCCTATCTGCAAAAGGGGAAATAAAGGGGTGTGAGTCTCATAGACTTAGTGATAATCATCGACTCAGCGAGTAGGGCGTAGATGGGAAACAAGCAAACGACAGATTAGTTGAATATAAAAAAGCAAGATTATAAGAACAATTCAATTCAAATGAGGGTTTGTGCCTTACATAAAAATCGAGAATTTCTTATAAAGTATAAATAATCGAGGTAATAAAATTTTTTGCATCAAAATATATTAATAATCATTTTTGAATCAAATCAATAAAATTTAGCAAGCTCCCGCAAAACCAAATAATATTTAAAATCATGCACAAATCATAACTCGCCCCATATGTGAGGAATTACAGATTCATTTCACAGATAAACAAATAGGGGAGCTGCAAAAAATCGTTTAATTCCTTTTTCACCATGCAGAGAAATACAATTCAAAATATTAAAACTTATTTCAACTCATATAAAACCATTACATTTTCGTCAAAAATAAACAACATGGCTTATGACTTTCTTAAAAACTTGGCTTGTGCCAAAATCATTCTCATACTCAGTTGTCAGGGATACCTTGGCCTGAGGCTATCCCAACTGAGTCCGCCAAGGCTGTTAAAAAGTCATGTACGCATAAATCATGTCTTTATTTTGAAAACATAGCCGTTCCTTGGCGTTGGCTGAGTTCACCCTCACGTGGTGGTTCAACAAAAAGTGAACTCTAAAGTTGTACCTCAGGAGTTACCCTACACGCATCTCCAACAGAGGTAAGAATATAACGAGATTACCGTGCCCCTCTAATAGGCTGGTCCACGGAACCTGCCCACTGCAGCAAGCTAAACCCATCATCCAATAAAATTTACAATAGCATGACATGGCAATTATTTTATTTTACAGCCTCTCAAGGCAAATCAACAGTTCATACATTTTCAGCACATTAACCAATCCAGCCAATCATGCCCACATTATTATAAGCCATTCGATTCAAAATGCAATTTATAACACAACAAGTAGTAGTCTTCAATTACTTTTGAATTTCTTGGTTAAAATGAAATCACCTTTTAAAAGAAATCAAATTTGATCTTCAAGGGGATAATTTAAATTTTTCTCAAAATATCGGTCCCCACATCACGTTAAAACTCTCTTTTCGTAAAATGTTCATTGTAAATATTTGCATGATATTTTGTATCAAAATAGCATGGTGAATATGTAATAAATTTTATGAATGCACACCACACAAACAATAAGGCACAATTTCCTTTGATGTAAATCTTTTCGAAAAGCTTGTTTCCCGATTTAAAACACTATACGTCTAATATATATATATATTCCAAATGATTTCTAAAAATAACTTCCACGCACAATTCCTTAAAATTCTATCAACGCATGCTTTCCATAAATTTTACACTTCAAGTAAAATATACGTACATGTATATATATACGAAATTTTTAAAATTGACACCCCTTACTCACCTCATAATAGTGGGATATTACTTCACTATTGATTTTTATGCGCATATAATTTTTCCTATTTGTCGGTCACATATTTCGCTCGACATGCCTTCACGATAAACTTTCCTAGCAACAATTTAAACTCAGTATACTTAATCACACATTTGTATGGGTAGCAACTTAATTAAAAATTCCTTAAGCAACTTGCATATTTTTCATCCAAAATATGCACAATATTAAACTACCTATAAACCTTAAAATATAACATTAACTTACCATTGGGCCCTCTCCATGGGCTTTTCCATTTGTCCTATTTGGGCTAAGCCCATTTATTTTTATTTCCTATTGGGCCATGCCCACTTATTTTCTATTTTTTTCTTTTCTTTCTTTTTCTCTCTTTCACGTTTCTTTTTCTTCTTCTTTTCTTTCCAGCCCATCACTCCCTTCACCACCGTGGCTTCCTCTCAAAATCAATCACCAAAAGCCTCATTTTCTCACCATTTTTGCTACCATTTTCTACTCTAAAATCAGCAGATTTCCAGCTCAAATTTTGAGCAACAAAACTTCTTAATTTTGGCAGCACAAAGCTCTCCAATTTTCCTACACAAACTATCAACAAACAGCTCCAATTTTTCTGCACAAATTGCCAGCAAACAGCTCAAATTTTCAGCAGCCAAAGTTGTCCTTCAATGGCAGCAAAAACCTCCAAAAATTTCCAACAACATAACCTCAATATTCAGCAGCAAAAACCTTGAATTTTCAACACCAAAATCCCTCTAAAAGCACCAAATTTTCTTTCTCAAAGTCCAGCAAAAATTAGCTTCTTACCTCACAAATTTTCAACTTTCTTCTTCCTCCAAAAATTACAACAAAAGCTCTCTTTTTCCTTTCTCAAAGTGCAGCAAAACTGTTCTCTTTTCTCTTCCTCTCCCACAGTTCTTTCTTTCCTTTATTTCTCTTCTCCCACTCTCAACCGACTTCCTCTCCTTTTTCTCTTTTATCTCTTTTTCATTTCTTTCATCTCACATTGCCGACCCCACCATCATTTCTACATTCTTCTCTTTTGTTTTCTTTGTTTTTTTTTTTTTTGTCTTTCTTCCTTTCTTTTGCTTTTATTTTTGTCTTGCTTGTTTTTACTCACATGGGATTGAAATTGAAAGTCAAAAAAACTTGTGCATCTTTTCCATCCGCCACACACACTTTTCTTTCTTTTGTTTTTGTCCTCATTCCATTCTTGACTCATGTGGCCACTCATGTACATATAAAAATATTGTTTGACTTTTCAACATCTTTTCTTCATTATTTTATCATCCATTTTATTTTCATTTTCTTTTTATTTCTTCAAAACAATAAAATTTACATATTATGCCTTAACTTCATTTTATGTAACACGCCTCCCTCAAATTTTCATATTTTAAAATTAATTCTTCCAACATGTGTAAAAATTCTAATTTCCTTCTATCTTCCTTCTCTTACACATGTATAATCAAAATATCGAGATCGCATTTCAACGCAGTGTCATCATAATATTTAAATATTTACTTACCCACGTTAGCTCGATTTAATAAAATCACGCTGACACAATTATCGTCGTTTTTCTTCAAAATTCTTCTTTACTTTTTCTCCCCCACTTAAATTAGTCATATTCCATTTTTCATGGCTAATTTTGACAACATATAAAATATTAATATTTTAATATTATTTTATTGAATAAAATATTAATATTTAAATATTATTTTATTAAATAAAATATTATTTTATTTCAAAAATTTTCACTTGCCTTCTTTGGTCTTGAAACACAACATTACATCTCGGTTTATTTTTGAATCATCCTTTAGCTTACTAATTCCTCTCCAATGAAAATATTATTATTTATTTATTGTTTTTGCACGAGTGAAACATTTTATTCTTAAAGGTTCCTTTCATCCTTTGTTGCTCTTTAGCATGCCAATTCACATCAAACGATCATTCGTTTGATCGATAAGGTCTTATTTGTGTCCAACGAGGGTGCGGGGTATTACACAACACCTCACCTCTAAACTCGCTAGTGTTCCGATCAGGTAAGGCGGCTACTAATGAAGTAAACAAAACTGACTGAGTAGAATTGCAAGCAGAACCTTGTAATTGATGAGCCATCGGGCAACTCCTCCTCAGATGTCTAGGTTGACCACACGCATAACAAACTCCCATAGCACGAAAGCATCGTCAATTATGTCGTACTCCATAAATAGTGCAACGATTGATAACCTGGCCACCTTGCCTTGAATCTTGCTGTCTCACAACACTGAAGGTCTTCTGTCCCACCCCAATATTGGCACTAGGCAAGCCACTCCCCTGTTTGGGTGACCGTGAATCCCGGTGTGGGCCTTGACAACTAGAAGATGAAATACCACTACTGAAGTCTCTACAATTTTGATGACCCTTTATCTTGGCCCTTTTTATTGTATCCCTTGCAACCTTACTCTTGCTGCTCCTCATTTTAATCTGCTGAGCGCAATCCATGGCTGTGGAGTAGGTATCGAAATCCTTGGATGCTACAACCTTAAACAATGGCTCCACTAGCCCATCTACAAATCTTCGAATCTTCATCTTCTTTATGGAAACTAGATAGGGTGCATACTGAGCCAACTATGTGAATTTGATGTCGTATTCCGACACCGTCATACTTGAGGTTTGCACTAATGCCTCAAACTCCCTAGCTCTTGCATTTCGTACACTGATTGGTAAGAATCAATCCAAAAAAGCTGTACTAAACTCATTCCAAGTCAATGATGTTGCACTCTTCGGCCTACCTCTACACAAAGAGCTATACCACTATTCTGCCACATTCTCTAAGTGAAAAATGGCTAGCTCAACTGATCTGGTACTAGAACATCCTAAAGCATTACAAATTTTCTCCATACTATCCAAGAAAACCTAGGGTTTCTCTGATGCATTAGACCTTGTAAACGACGAAGGCTTAAGTTTTAGGAAATCAGGAAGTCAAACCTTTACATGACTCCTCTCAACCTCTAGATGTTGGTAGCCAGCCCGTCCTTGTGAACTAGGGGACACTTGTGCTGCATGACTCCCTTTTACTATTCTCTGTATGTCATCCACACGGTTTGCCATAATCTCCACAGCCCTATTAACTCATTGTAGACCTGCAGCCAAGTCCTCAATGGTAATACCCCTAGGGTGTCTACCTGCATCATCTAAAGGATGTTCCTCCTCACGTCTACTCACAAGCGTCTCGACCCTCATCGACTTAATGGCCCACCACGTCTACCTCACCTTCTAGGAGTGGAAGCCCGTGACCTACCCATTGTCTCCTTAGGAGCATCTTGCTCCCCTGTCCATTTCAAGGTGACTCGTGTCTTAGGTGGCATTCTTACTTAGACAAGAGCAAACACTTGCTATTAAACACATTTTATAATCATACCTAAAGGAAAAGGTTATGTCTTGAATAGGGAATCTATGCAGTTTCTTGGTTGTAAAATGTGTCGCGGTTCACAATTCACAACTGAAGTTTCCACATAAAGACCCAATACTCTGCTAGACCAATAATAAAAATTCTAGGACCTAGACAACCTAAGGCTTTGATACCAATTTTGTTATAGCCCAAATCCCAAGCCATGACCAGTGCATGGGCACAATGAGGATAGCCCACTAAGCCCAAGCAAGCCTTTTTTTTTTTTACAATCTTGATCGTCATTTCAGCAATCATTCTTAAAGTCACATTTCGTAACTCTCAACTATAAAATATTCAATGATATACTATGGCAATCAAATACTTACATTTATATCATCCAAAATAATATCACCCATTGCCAACTCATAATGGCATTATCAATCAAAATATACATATATTGTTTATACTATGAATCTTAGTGATTTACATCACGAGTACGTATACATAAGCAAAAGACTCTTGACCATCAGCGGAGTGACTTTGGGTGAAAGAACAACTACTGAATGCCATGATACCTACCAAAAGACGAATACATGTGGACACCTCAATCTAGGTCCCAATTGCCTCTGACTCTGAAAACATGAAGTTTAAAAGAGTGAGTATAGACCTAGTGAGTGAACATAGGAAGGGAACAAGCAAACTATACGAAAAGTTTTAGGAAACATGATGCACTTATGTTAAAAAAAATGAAATTTAGCTTAATTTCTTGTAAAGCCCCTTAATTCAACCTTTGATTATTTAATCCCTTAGGGTGAAGGATCTAGGATGAACATCGAAGTTGAAATGAGTGAAAAGTACATCAAATATCCAAGCAAGACAGAGAATTTCTCGTTGAAATGAAAATCAATTTGGAAGCAATTAACAATTTGAACATTCAACATTCATTGCAATCACATAATATTTTCTCTAACCTTTCTATGATATGTGTGAACATGTATACAACCACCAGCTCATAAGCTCATGTGCACTCCCACATCGCACATAGCTGGAATCATCATGTGCACTACCACATCGTACACCACCGGCACCGTCACATGCACTCCCACACTGCACATGCACGGTTATAGTTATCACACAACATTATCATTTAAGGCACAACATACATATGCACATAATATAGGAACACATGGTTTCATTATATTACACATTTCATAGCATAATTCATCAAGGGCTTGCTCCCATGCACATTTTAAAGAAAATACCAATAAAATGTTTCAAGTGATTCAATCAAACACATGTGCATTTATCCCAAAACATTTTAATGCAAGTTGACTCACCTATCTTTCTTGATTCTTTGATTAACTCCAACTTCGACTATTGCTCCAAATGGAGATGTGGGGTCTCGTTGGAACCTATCACACACAATAGCATGACAACCAACCCAATTTACTTGAATATTATTCCAAAAGCTGTTTCCTAAATCAAACTTTACTAGTTATTCCTAACTAGTTTCCAATTACCATTTAACTAGTCATTAATTTGCACCATTCTAGTCACACTAGAAATAAATAAATATCCCTCAACAATAGAACAACCCACAAATCTAATTATTCCCCATCATCAACAACTTAAAAATCAACCCTAACTCATTACTCACCTTGGTGAACTTGTAGGTAAATCCTTTAGTGAGAATGTGAGAGAAAAAATTCTTTTAAGGGTTTTCTCAAGCTATTTTGAAGAGTCTCTCTCTCTAAATGTTCAGCTAGTGAGAGAAAGTGCATAGGAAAAACTTTTTAAGGGTTTTTGAGGGGCAAAAGTGAAAGAGAACAAAAAACCCTATGAAAAAGTGTACCAAAAATATGAGATTTAGGGTTACTATGAGAAGGTTATGGAGGTTTTAAGGGTGGTTTCCATGGAAGATGGAAAACTTGAAATGGGGAAGAAGGATGGGAAGAAGAAGAAGAAGCTACTGGAAGTGAGGAGAAAGTGCTAGAACTTTAGATATTTATGTCTAAATTTAGTCAAAGTTTCACATTATTTACAAAAATACCTATTTTTTGTTCTTCTAGTGTAGTGCTTTCAATTTGACAAAGATTTTGACCACCTTCCGATCAGAACTAGGCAAGGTGGTAAACATCAAACTTGTAGCCCTGCCTCTTAGCTTTCTAATGGTCAAAGATCATGTCATTTGAACTTCTGTAGTGGGAAATATGCTTGAAAAATCAAAACATGTGCAAATAGAGCAACAGTCCATTATGCACCTTTCTTCACCAATTGAAATTATTTTTGATCCTACTCCTTAAAAAACATAAAATAAATATAAATAATGTAAAACTAACATTATTAACTTAAAATAAACATTTAAACAGAAATTAAACTAAACTAATAAAATAAATAAAAATACCTAAATTCGATCTTAAATCTAGTCCAACTTAAACTAATTAGGTATTTAATCTCCAATTAAATGTATGAATTTGATGCACTCATCAGTCTACCTCTAGTTATACGTCTATAGAGGTCAAGGTTTCACACGATCCAAGTTATTCACATTATTTTCCTTAGCACACTTTAGTTGCCAGAGTCTCACATCATAATCATATCACATTTATCTAAGCCTCTTTATGGCTATTTTGCATCATATACAAATCAAATCAATGACTGTTCCTCCCCTAGACATAGTCAAATCACGCTCGGTGGCCAACCGACGAAGAATTAAATCATGCTCAGGGCAAAACCGCTGGCAAAGAAATAGATCAAGCACTTGCCAAAGCAACAAGCAAAGAACAAATCACGCACAACATCGAAGCAGTTGGTGGAGAATCAAATCATCAACCGAAGTAATCTCCCAATGTCGGCATCACCCATAGTAATCTCAACTGATGGCATCAAAGCATTGCAAGGGGAATCACAGATGAGATTAGTGCCACCGTCCCTACTTACCACCATCCCTGCAAGCACAACATAGTCATAGAGGGACGGAACTCCTCTCCACCACAAATCAGATCAACATCCAGAATTCATTCCTTGGACGAAAGCACAAATCCATAAATAAGGCCATCATGCCTTTATCATTCACCTTTTCCTCAATGAACCTCAATTCACATTTATCGAACTTAAATTGTCTTTAAGCTCGATTAGGTTCTAAGTGTCTCTAAATCTCCAAGGCATCATTTAATCAAATCGTCTCGACATATCATTTACCTAGGGTAATGTACTCCTAGGGGTTCATTATAGCCTCTAGACATCCTAGTCTAGACACACCAAGCATAGGCCATCTATGTGGCTTACATCACAGCACACATCACACACGATTCACATATATACATATACACATATATCATTCTCTAGCCTAGGTTCATTCGTTTAGGCATACATATTTCATTTTAATGCCATGGCAGCGCATCTATCATGCGTCATGCATTACATGCATTTTATTTAAACCTATTCATAGTGACAAATTAAAGGTACTCTTAGCCAAGCTTTGATCCTTAGCCACCAATCGTTGTTTAGATTGCCAACTAGTTGATTTAACTTCGTTTCCCGCTTCAAAGACATCAAAACACCATAATATTAATTAAATCTTGACTTTTGAAAAATGCCAACTTTTCCACAATTAACCAAATCTTAGCAATCCAACTATTTCAGCTCAAATTCTTCATTGATGAGCTAAACCCATACCTTGGAAGCTAGATTGCATGAGTCTTAGCTCAAAATTCTCCAACCAAACTAAAGAGGGAAAATTACTAAATCTAGAGAAAATCATATTTCGGAGTTTTTAATCGATTAAATTGAAACATAATCAGTAAAACCATTAAATCTTAGCTCCAAGATGGTTTCTTAAGCTCTAAATAGCCTCAAATGGCTTTAAAAATCAAATTGGGGGTTAAGGTTTTGAGTGTTAGAGAGAGAAAGGGAAAGAAAGAGTTAAGAGAAAGGGTTGGCTGAAAATGGCCCCACACCCCTTTTTATTTTTACCTTTTCTCTGTGATGTATCGATACATTTGGCAATGTATTGATCCATTTTCCTTAATTTTGAATGATTGTATTGATGCATTGAGGCAATGTATCGATACATTTCAAGCAGAATGGTCTTGGATGCTCTCTGATTCAAATGTATCGATACATTGAGGCAATGTATTGATACATGTTCATCCTTTGCAAATCTATCGATACATCCTTAATTGTATCAATAGAATTTCTCTAGAACACCTCATGTTGTTCATTTTGCCAAGAATGTATCGATACATAGAGGGATGTATCGGTACATTTTCCCTCGTAGGTAGTTTTAAGCTTCCAAAACTTCCAAAAATCTAAGTTTAACACCCCAAAATCATTCCCTATTAATATCACACTTCAAATCATTCTTTTAACTTAATCCGATACACATAATCTTACAAACATAACATCAAACTTAGGCTAAAACCTTAAACTATGGGATTTATCACATATTTCCTCAAAATTTGCCTAAATGTTCATTTATCTTCATATATATATCCTCAAACACTTGGCATACATAACATATCATCCATTAACTCAATTTACATTGAAAAATGAGGGTGCTCTAGCAGTCTCCCTCATCAATAGTTAGGTAACATAATTAAGAAATCTTGAGATGCAAGTTGGGCAATTAGCAAGCCCAATTAGTAGTAAGGCTCCAGGAACATTACTTAGTAACACTAAGACAAATCCGACAAAGGAAGGTAAAGAACATGTAAAGGCCATGCATTGAGAAATGGAAAAGAGATTGAGGGCAATACTAAACAAGCTGATCTACTGAAGAAGGAAGCTTAAAATGAGACATAGCTAGTTAGTCCTAACAAGTATAACGCAGAGAAGGAAACTATAATCACATCGCCACCACCTTTTTTTTAACTATTTAGGAAACAATAACATGAAAATCAATTTTAGAAATTTACAGAGGTTTTCAAAAAGCTACACATCAACATACCATTCGTAAAGGCTTTAAAGTAGATGCCTTTGTACGTTTAGTTTCTAAAAAGATATTGACGAAGAAAAGATGACTAGGTGCATTAGTGATTGTGGTATTTATTGAGGAGTGTAGTGCAATCATTCAAAATGAGCTTTTGTCGAAACTCAAGGATTTTGGTAGTTTTACAATACTGTGCACAATTGGTGTAATGTCACAGCCTAAATTTCGGACTATGACAAGCGCATGGGCTCAGTGGGCATAGCCCACTAGGCCCAAGCATGCCTCTTTATGAGATCTTGTTTCTCATTCCATCCATCATCTTTAAAACCATGTGTTGTAATTCTCAACGATGAATGTTTTAGTAATATTTTATGGCAACCAAATATTCATATTTGTATTATCTCAAATTACTGTCATTCATTGCCGTCTCATAAGGGTATCATCATCAATCCAACATATACATGCTTTATTTATAACATGACTCTTAGTAGCTTACATTACATATACGTGTACACAGACAAAAGACTCTCAACTGTTAGCGAAATGACTTTAAGTGAAGGTACTGCTACTAAGATGCCATAGTACCTACCAAGAAGACGAGCATACGTGGACACTCAATCTAGGTCCTGACTGCCTCTAAATCTAAAACATAAAGTTTAAAAATGTGAGTATAAAACTCAGTGAGTGAACATAAGAAGGGAACAAGCAATCGATAAGGAAAACTTGGAAATCATAATGCACTTGTTTCAAAAACAAAGCAATTGATTTAATTTCTTACTAATAACCCCTCATTTCAAACTTTGAATAATAACCTCATAGTGTTGCAAAAACCCATGATCAATCTATGAAGTTAAATGGGTGAAAAATATTTCAAAATCAAGCAAGGTAGTAAGCATGGCAGCAAGTTTCTCGCTGCAATGAGAAACAATCTTGGTTTGCATATGTTTTGGTTTTTCAAGTATATCTCCCACTAAAGAAGTACAATTGACATGATTTTTAGACCATTAGAAATCTAATAGGCTGGGATATAACTTTTTTGTTTATCACTTTGCCCAATTTTGATCAGAAGGTGGTCAAAATCTATGTCAAAGTGAAGGTACTGCATTAGAAAATTTGGAACCACCCAAGACTTTCTCGTTCCAGCAAAAACCAAGCTAGTGTGACCCCCCCAACCTAAGAGTTTCTCACTGTAGTGAAAATGAATCTCGTTGCAATGAGAAACAGAGCAATTTGGTTAAAAGGGGTCTTGTTATATCAAAAACCATTTTCTTGTTGAAATGAAAAGAAATTTGAGAGCAATTAACAATGCTAACATACAACACAATCACAATTAGTTTCATAAACTTTCTATAACATATATATATGTATACATCATCAAACATACCATCCTGCCACATTCAACTCAATGCAATATCATCATCATGTGTGCACTCCCTACTCTCACACTTCAACATCATCATGTGTGCACTCCCTACTCGCACACTCTAACATCATCATGTGTGCACTCCCTACTCGCACACTTCAACATCATCACACAACATTATTAATCAATGCACAACATATATTCATATATATACATACCAACATAATATAAAAGCACATGGATTCATCCTTTTACACATTTCACATTTTCACAACATCAAAATATTTCATCAAGGGCTTGTTCCTTAACACATAATTTTAAAGAAAGGTTGGATAAAATCATTCAAATGTTTCATCCAAATACATTTACATTTCCTAAAGCAATTTTAAAATGCAAGTTCACTCAATGGTATTTGTTGAATCTTTACTCAACTCCAACTTCGACTATTGCTCTAAATGAAAATGCAAGGTCTTGTTGGAACCTATCACACACGAACATCACAACCAACCCAATTTGCATAAATACAATTCTAAAAGCTATTTCTTAAATCAAGCCCCACTAGTTATTCCTAACTAGTTTGTAATTACCATTTGACTGGCTATCTATTCTCTCTACTGTAATAACACTAGAAACAAATAAACAAACCTCAACAATAAAACAACTCATAACTCCAATTACTAACCATTACCAACAACCTAAAATCAATCCTCATTCATTACTCACCTTGGTGGCTTTGTAGTAGAATTCCTTCTCAAAAATACTCAAGCTATCATGGAAAGTCTCCCTCTCTCTTTTTTTCTCTCTCTAAAATGTCCAACTAGTGAGAGAAAGTGTTGAGGAAAGACTTTTAAGGGTTTTAAGGTGAAAGAGTGAATGAGCAAAAAAGGTTATATGAGAAAGTGCTCAAAAGCATGAAAATTGAAGCTAGAGAAAGAGAGTTATGGAAGCTTTAAGGGAGGCTTCCATGGTAGATAAAGAAACATGAGATGAGAGGAAGAAGAACAAGAAGCTACTGGAAAAATGAGGAAGCTGCTAGAGAAATGAGATATTTATAGCCTAAGCTTATCCAAACTTCACTTAAATTATGAAAATGCCCTTAACAAGTTGGCTTTGTCTTCCTCCAATCCTATATGCAATCTTTTTACTCTTTTGACACTGAGATAAAGTCCATAATAGTCTACAAATACTCAGGTTCACAAAAACTTAAAAATTTCAACTCGAGATGAAAAATGACCATTTTGCCTCTACCTTGGAAATCATCATTATTTCTATTTCCTACATCATTTTATCCGTATTTTCATTATTCATTTATATCTTAGGCCTACTTAGGCCTTAATAACATTAGAAAATTACTTCTAGGAGCTCACCATGAGAAATGACAAAATTATCCCTAGTCAGTGATATCACGTCTACTTCTAACTATGAGTCTATAAAAATCGAGGTCTCATATGTAATATCCTGTACTTTGATATGGTGGCTAATAAAGCTTATCAAATGCTAATTGAGGTTAATTGGAATGTTTAAAAGTGATGAAAGGTGAAAAAAGAATTTTAAGATAAAATATTTCACATAAGAGGAAATAATCATAAAATAATAATAATGTTTTTATTGAGGATGAATTAGTGAGATAAAAAGTTATTCGAAAGTGAATTGAGGTATAACAAGATGTTTTGGGTGCCAAGGAGACAAGTGAAAAATTTTAGAATAAAATAACATTAAAATATAAATATTTTATTCAGTGTCATAATTTTCCTTGAAAAGGGAGTATATGGTGAATCTAAGTGGAGGAGAAGACAAACAAGGAAATTTCAGAGAAAAATGACGTTAATGGGGCTTGTGCGCCTTTATTGAATAAAGATAGCGCGGGTAGATAAATATTTTAAATATTATGGGGACACCGCGTTGAAGTTAAAACTTTATATTTCATTTGTACATGTGTAAAAGAAGATAATGGAAAGAAATTGAAATTAAAAGATTGTGGGAGGATACAATTAAAGTGGGTGAAAACCTTGGAGGGAAAATTAGTAATTTTGCCATTAAAGTGGTCAAAGCTTCCAAAGGAAGCTTTGACTCTTTATCCTTATCCTTGGTTGATCCTTATCTCTTCAAGATGGCATTTTTCTTCTCTATCTCCTTCCTCCCATGCCATTTCCATACTTCCACCCCAATTTCACTTGACTCCCATGCAATTGAAGAGGAAAATAGAGAGAATTAGCTAAGGAAAGAAATGAGAGAAAGGTGGAAGGCTTGGTTAGTAAGTGATTCAAGAGTAATTGAAAAAATATCAAGTGGATCTCAAGATTCAAGAAACATAAGGTAAGGGTTTTTGTGTTTTAAGCTCATGGTTGGTTAAATCTTTGGAAAAATGATGTGTGAATCATTTTGTGGTAGCTATGGTGACCATGGGTGTGAGGAAATTATGAATTTTGTTGGGTTAAATCCAAGCTAAAACCAAGTGGTAAGCTTAATGCTACAATTTGAAGCTTATGATTGGCTTAATATTGTAAGAATGATTATATGCATATGTAGTGTTATTGTGATGTCATGGGTATGGTTGGAAGGCAACTATATTAATTGGAAGTTTGGTGTGTAGATATGTGTTGTTAGGAAAGGTTTAAAAGGTTATGGATGTTGGTGTGCATGAATAAATATTAATGTTATGCTTGGTGGCAATATGTAAATGAGGATGGTGATACATGTAGACTTAGAAAATGTTTGATGGAAGTAAATTTATAGTTGCTGCCATATGCTAGGTAATTATTGTGGAAATGGTGGATAAACTTGATAAATATCCTTAGACAAGATTTATATATGTGCTAGAGTCATAAATAAGTTGCTGGTATCCATAATCTAAAGAATTACACAAGTAAAGGATAAAGGCCACTTTGGTAAAGAATGTGTCAAGATATAAGTTAGTTGAATAAGGATTCGTGATTGAAGGAAAAAGAGAAGTAGAAATGAGGTACACTAAAGATATTGAATTTGGATTGTTGCTAGAAAGTACAAAAGTAAAGGTAGTGTAATATGGTAGCGTGCTGAAAGAAATAATGAGCGACTAGCAAGTAGTAATAGCTAAATACACCTCTAAACTAATACTGATGTAACATCCCGCTATCGTAAGGTGAGTGAACTTGTATTAAAATGTTTTAGAATAAATGATTATATGCTTTATTGAACCACTTGAATTATTTTATTAGTTTTTCTTAAAATTTGCATGGGAACAAGCCCTTGATGAAACGCTATATGTTATGAATGTGTAATATGATGAATCCTTGTGCTCCCTTATTATGTTGATATATATATGTTGTGCATTGATAGTTAATATTATGTGATAATTATAACCGCGCATGTGCGCGATGTAGGGCTTGCACATGCCAATGATGATGGGGTGAGGGAGTGTGGATGATGAGATTGCCTATGTGCACAATGTGGGGGGAGCACATGATGGCATTAGTTTGCACGATGTGGGGGTGCACACGATGATGATGATATATGCCATGTGCACAATGTAGGAAGAGCACATGATGGCATTAGTTATGCATAATGTGGGGGTGCACACGATGATGATGATAATATATGCCATGTGTGCGATGTAGGGGAAGCACACGATGGCATTAGTTGTGCGCGATGTAGGGGTGCACACGATGACTCCGACTATGTGCGGTGTGGAGTGCACATGAATTGTGTGAGGTGGTGGTTGTATACATGCTTGTATATATATATGCTATAAACATGTTTTGTATATGCTATAGAAAAGGTTATGAAAATAATATGTGACTACATTGAATATTGAGAAAACTTGATTATTGTCAATGTGCTTAATTTAATGTACAATGTGGCATGAGTGCATTTTCCTTGTGGCAATGAAAACCCCTTAGATTTATCTGGTCAGAATTTCGTTGCAGCAAGAATGCCTTTTCGCTGCAGTGAGAATCAATCTATTAGGCTTGACTTGCTTGAATTCTACTAAAGTTTTTAGTCTTTAACTTCTTTGTTGTTCATGGATCCTTCATCATCAAGTGATTAAACAACCAAGGGTTTGAATGAGGGGTTTTTAATAAAAAATAAACTAAATTGCTTTGTTTTTTAGCTTAAGTGCATCATGATTTCTAAACCTTCCTTAACGTTGCTTGTTCCCTTCTTATGTTCACTCACTGGGTTTATACTCACGTTTTTAAACTTTGTATTTTAGGTTTTTTGAGTTAAAGGTGACTGATCCTAGGATGAGGTGCTCCTCCCTATCCATTGCTCGGTAGGTTTACCATGATACTAAATGTTAGCAACCGTGCCAAAAGTTACTTCGCTGACAATCAAGGTCTAATTATGTGTATATGAATGCTTGATGTGAAATGCTAAGACTCATTTGTCAAGCTATATATGTATATTATGGTTGATGATGCCATTATGAATACGTAATTGGGTCTTATGAATTGTTTTCAAAGGAATTATATTTGAACATTACGAATTTTGGATTTTAAATACATATGGATTAATATACAAGATTATATAAATAGGCTTGCTTGGGCTTAGTAGGTTGAGCCTATTGGGCCCTTGCGCTGGTCATGGCTCAAAAATTAGGCTGTGACAATTGGCGTATATTATTTTGCCAAGGCATTGAGTGATTTGGGAGCTAGTATCAACCTTATGCCACTGTCTATTTAGAAGAAACTAGGTTTAGGAGAAATCAAACCCACCACAGTGACTCTACAACTCGTAAATCGCACCATCACATATCCTCATGGCATTGTAGAAAATGTATTAGTAAAGGTGGACAAGTTCATCTTTCCAATTGATTTTGTCATACTCAATATGGAGGAAAATAGAAAGGTTCTAATCATTCTAAGAAAACCTTTCTTTCATACCGTTAGAGCACTCATAGATGTAGAGAAATGAGAGCTTACCTTGAGAATCCATGAATAAGAGGTAACTTTCAATACCTTTAAATCTTTGAAATATGCTAATGATTATGATGAGTGCTTTGCAGTAAATGTAGTTACGGGTGAAAAGCTACTATTTCAATTAAACGAGATGGACAAAACAAGGTTAAATGCTTATATAAAATTCTAGAATTTACAAAGAAAAGACAAAACGATGGCATAACAAGAAGATTATTGAATGACATTTTGAGCCAAGTCAACATGTGTTGTTGTTCAATTCTCATTTGAAGTTGTTTCCTGGAAAATTGAAGTCAAGATGGTTAAGACCATTTCTCATATCAAGAGCGTTCCCATGTGGTGTCGTGGAATTAGTGGACAGCACAACCAGTGCAAAGTTTAAGGTGAATGGGTGTAGGTTAAAGCATTATTGGGGAGGTGACATAGATTAGCAACACTCTTCCATTAGTCTTTTTGAATCCAATTGAGCTAAAACCAGCATCTAGCTAAAAATGTTAAAGAAACCACTACTTGGGAGGCGATCCAAGTTCTAGTCATTAATTATTTTTGTTAGTAATTCAATTTCAATTTTATTTTTCATATTACTATCTAATTATTTTTATTTTATTTTTACCGGTAAATTATACCAATAATAAAAATTATTTGATTTTTCCCAAAAAAAAAGGAAGTTCTTAATGTTGTGACATTGACACATTCCTTGGGTTCCATAGTAGAACCTGAGGTTAGGGAATTGTGATTCCCACAAAATTTTTTGAATAAGGCATGGGCCCGTGGAGCACCGCGGCTTTCCAAGTTTGGCATCGCAGTGCCATGATGGGCCCATGGTCTTATAGAAACCTTTTTTGTTCCCATTTTACAACCCTAGGGAGAAATTTTCACTCTCTCTCTACCCGATTTGAGAAATTTCACTCTCTCTTCACCTACCCATTACAAAATCTATTCGAAACACCAATTATTTTTCATCAAACTTGGAGTTTAAAGTATTTTAGAGCATTTTTAGCTTCTTATAGAAATTTGAGTGCAAGAAATTGTGGTAAGTGCTTTATTTTCTTATTCTAATTCTTTTTATACATAGTTTGCAACCCAAAAACTACAACTATGTATAGAATACTTAAGCTATGGTTTTTTTGGATTTTGATAAGGTAAATCAAGTCCAAAAATTATGAAATTTTAATATGGGAAGTTCTTATATGTTATTTGACCATGGTTAAAATTTGGGAATTAAATTCCTTGATTTGGTTCCGCATCAAGCCACAAAATTGTGATTGGTACAATGCTGTCAAAATTTTGTAATGTCATGGTTTTTGGGATTTTAATGTCTACATTTGTAGCCTAAATTGGTGCAATAAAAAACATTAATTCACTAAAAAATATCTTATGGAAAAGTACTAGAAAAATGAATTTTTATATATTTAGATTAGGGAATTTGATTCCATAAAATAAAGATATCAGAATTCAATTAATCACATTCATAAATTGAGGAGTTTGATTATACAAATATGGAAGTGTGATAACTATGGACAAGATAAATATCACGAATTAATTTCCTTCTTTTAAGAAGGGAAATTTGAATATGAAACTTCAATATAATTAAAGATAATGTTGTCTTAAATATTAGATTTAAATTATCTAATGAGATTAGATAATAGAAGACATAATCTTTAATTTAGAAGGATTAGTAAAAGTTACTTAAAAAAATTTTGGATTATGAATTTAAAATGTTTTAATTTGTAATAATATTTTAATTCTAATCCTAATAAGATTAGGAAAGGATAATATTACTAATATTGGTTAGTTAAGACTTTCCATATATGGCAAACTATTTCCATACATAGAATTAAAAATGAACTTGAAATTAATTGCACATTAATTTCAGATGCCTCATATGATTAACAATTAGAACAAGACATAGTTTTAATGTTATGTTCATATGGGTGGATGAATGTTGATGATTATGGACTAGGCCCAATATGGTTGTGGATGTATAATTAAATTTTATCATGGTATTTATTCATTAAATAGGATCTACACACCCTGCCTTTCTCTTCATTTTCAGGGATTGTAAAATTCTCTCCTCACCTAATTCCCCTCGGATGTATCATGAGGTTTCTTTACTAAAATGTAATTAATTACATATAAGTGTAGAATTAGATTAGTTTAGGAGTTATTTTATAATTCAAAGATGAAGACCTAAAGGCACCATGAAGATACAAGGAGGAAGATTATAATATGTTGTATGTTATCCCCTAGGTTTTGTTGGGGATTTAAATCATGCTAAGAGGACTCATACGCAATGGAATATTATTAAAATTTTAATCCCCTAAGCCTCGGATCACTTTAATTGAAGCTAATCTAGAAAAACCATAAGAGAGGTTTTGACATACCTAAAAGTCTGTTTTCTTTGGTCGAGTGCTCCTTGGCTTTTTGTTTTTAAGTTTTGTACACCAACTAGGACTTATCAAACCATAGCAGCATAGTTGTTCTACTTTTAATGGTGATCCACACAGTGATTTGTCAAAATCTATTCACTAATAGTGTGTGAATCCCTAAGCCGAAGTTTGTGCTGGTAAACTTTCAACTTTGAGCTTCCTTGTGTTTCTCTCTTTTTGGCTATAATCCTATCTCAACATATGAGAAAATAAAATAGAACTCTTTTATATATTCAAAAGGTGGCTAAGGGATTTTTTTATAGAATGAATTGACGTACTTTATATCCAATAAGGATTATAAAATGTGTTGGGCTAATTGGGCCTTTATTTAATACTCCATCAATCATATTAGATTTAGCTTGATACTTAATTGGATTAAGCCTCTATAAAATCAATTAGATCACATCCAATTGAACTGAAATTAATTTCGACAATTCACCTTATGTGTGTGACCCATTAGGTTCCAAACATGTTGACAATAAATATAAATTAGTTCAATTAAGAATTTATATTTATATTTATAGATTATGAGTGGCATTTAGTAATACATCATGACCACCCAAATGTCAGGAAAGTAAATATGATTTGAATAACCTTTCAGTGTACAATATCTTAGTGTAATTCAATCCTTTCATCATATATCCCAAATAGATAGAAAGCCGAGCTCAGTGTCTATTTTCTAACTTATCCATATTAGTCTTGCATCTTCTATATTGACCTATCAAGATTGCCTTAGCCAAGGACTTTTAATCAATATAAGCTAGGAGCAAATGTGATATGTCCCCTTCAAATCAAATGGGGTAATGAATCCTTTCTAGACTACTCATTCATCTTTGCATGCTTCACGCTAGTTTAAGCATCTGGTCATCTCCAAACTTATAGAGATGAAATCAAAGCATGACAAATCACATACAAGATGACTTGGTATCACAAGTCTAAGTGCCAAGCCCGGCTCTACAATATGTTTATTATGCCATTCCTACATAAGGATGCATGTTTGCTTACTTAGGTGCGTCAAAAATCGTTAAAGGTCAGTATTATACCAAATGGTACAATTAAGTTGAATTAAGCCTCGAACTAGTCCAAATAGAGATTTTAAGATGAAATTAAGAATTTTAAAACTCCAGAATGACGTAAAATGGTGATTCGAAGTTCGAGGACCGATTTGGAGTCAAATTGGAATTTTCATGACCTAGGGGCAAAATAGTCATTTTGCCACCCAAGGTTAAAATTGGAATTTTGGAAGAAGTTTTTGATCAAGATTGACTATTTAGAGTATAATTTGAGTTTCAGAAGTGAAAAATTTTAATTTCGGAATTTTTTCGAGCAAAGGGTAAAATAGTCATTTTGCCACCATAGGGGCAAAATTATAATTTTACAACACCGAACACTTTTCTAGCACATGGCTTTTACCCAATATTATCATGGATAATTGAAGGATTTTATGTGGTGGAGATAGAAAGCTTAATAGTTAAGAATTTAAAAATGGACCAATGCTAAGGTGACAAGTGTCAAGCTTTTATTTCTTTATTATTTTCCTTATAAATTAGCACAAAATCAGCCCATTTCTCATTCTTATGGCCGGCCATGGTAAGAACAAAGGAAGAAAAGAAGAACAAAAACCCTAGAGTGAAAATTCAAGAGAAAATTGGTGGATTTCAAGTAATTAAGCCATCAAAGGTGAAATTTCTTAACTCTAGCTTGTGATCTATCTTTTCTATGCATTATTTTGCATTTTCCATAGTTGAATCACAAGATATCATGAAGCATAGTGTGCTGATCAAACCCTAGGAGAGAGAATTTGATGATGATTTAGATAGATTTTTAAGATATATGGATGTTTTTAGTTGTTTATGGTGTTAAGTGTAAGAATTAAGCTTGAAATTCACATATTCCTCATGAGTTCATCATTGGCTAAATCTTCCTTGTAGAGTGTTGATGGTGGATTTGATTTTATTTCAAGTGAATTGGTTAGGAAATGATGAATTATGGTGAGAAAATCAAGTAGGAAAAATCATAGTGTTGATGCACTCACCATGGCCAAAATTCTCAAGAAGAAAATATGAGGATGGTTTTGCTAAATTTTATGTTATTTGACTTGTGTTTGGTGATTTGAAGTATTGGGAGAGAAATGGAATTATTTGGAGTTGAATTAGACATATTAGCTAATTAATTGAGTGATAGATCGAATTAGACCAATACCGTTTTATTCAGGTACACAATTGAATTTGTGTAGAACATCGTGTTTAGACGATAATCCGAACAATTTACATCCCATTTCTTGCATTAGTATAAAGCCTGAATTGGTTTTATAACAATTTAGCACAAATGTAGTAAATGGCTTATTATGCATTATGTCTAGGTGGTGAGCATTCTGGCAAAAGTAAAGAGATAGTACCTGAGGATCAAGAATCGGAGTACTCGAAATTCAACTCCCAAAATAGTGAGTAACCTTATCATTGTCTTAATTATCTAAAGCAATTTTTAATCATTTTTGTGATTTTATGGAAAATGAGTTTAAATGGCAAATCTTTATGTTTTATAAGAAAAATCTGATTAAATGAAATGATTTTATAAAATTGTCTTCAAATTGAATGATGGTTTTGAAAATGGAGTAATTGGAGACTAGTTGTTGTATTATAAATCATGGTTCTAATTGATTGGCTTATAGTAATATTGGCATGAATGACTAGATTTGGTAAATGTGCTGAAAATGTATGAACTGTTGATTTGCCTTGAGAGGCTGTAAAATAAAATAATTACCATATCATGCTGTTGAATTTTATTGAATTGGTGGGTTATAAATTGGTCGCTGCAGTGGACGGGATTCGTGGACCAGCCTATTAAAGGGGCACGGTAACCCTATTATATTCTTACCTCAGTATGAGAGGCGCGGATGGATAACTCCTGAGGTTAACACTTTAGAGTTCACTTCACGCTAAACCACCACGTGAGGGTGAACCCAGCCAACGCCAAAGAACGGCTATGTTTTCAAAATAAAAACATAATTTATGCATACATGACTTTTTAACAGCCTTGGTGGACTCTGTTGGGATAGCCCTTGATCAAGGTATCCTTGATAATTGAGTATGATAATGATTTTGGCACAAGCCAAACTTTTTAGAAAATCATAAGCCTTGTTGTTTATTTTGGTGAAATGAATTTATTTTATCATATTAAAATGAGTTCAAAATGCTGTGAATCATTTTTATGCTAATCTATTTTATCTGTCTCCATTTACTCAGCTTTAGATATTTTAGATGATATTTGTTTACTCACTGGGATTATATAATCTCACCAGCCTCCTTTTCACCCATTTCAGGCTCAGGATAGTCGGTAGATAGCTCACTTTGTTGAAGGCTACAGTTGGACTTGCATCCTCAAAAACTGTAGGTTTACCGCTTTTCATACTTTTGATCGTTCATGGGCCCACGTGTCACTATAAATTAAATTTTATACTTTGGTTATCTGTATTACAGTATGTATAAATTTATTTAGCTTTTATGCTACAAAAATTATTTACCGGTAACTCTATAAATATTGTTTTATAAGAAAATAGAATATTTTATTGAATATTTTTATTATATTCAAATAGTTATAATTTAACTTTAAATGAATGTTTTAGATATCTAAACTTATATTTGATTATGAAATATGTGTTTTCCACTTGCATACTATATTTTTAGCTGGTTTCGAGATTTTTGAGGAAAAATGACCAAAATGCCTCTATGAGACAAAAATCATTTTTTTATTAATTTAAGTTGAAAATAGCTTAAAATCTTTTAGAACATGATATTTGGCAACGGTTACTCATAGGGGAAATGAGAAACTGATATTAAAGCCTTGCGGGGTTCCGGTTGACATTCTGGGTAATGAGTGTTGATTGGGACATCGCGGCGGTTGTCACGAGCTCGAGGGGAGTACTGGGTCATGACACTAAGGATTACTGACACTACTTACAGATGAGAGTATTTTCATAGACACTTGAGAGAAATACGGAATGGAACTCTCATAGCGAGTCATGTTTAGTGAACTTGTTCTTTAACAAGCATCCACATACGATCCTCAAGTATCTCACATAATTCAACTAATGAATTCAATTGCTTACTTCTAAAGTAAAGAGCTTAGCATGTGCTAGCCTTTGAGCATTGCTAAGGTTCTTATTCTTGACAATACAATGACTAGGAGCATATTTAGGAACAAGGCTTTGATGCATAAGAATCTTATAATTATAGCCTATATAATTTCTTTGCAAGGCTATTATGTTCCAAGGACTTTATCTACATAAGTCTCTCATAACTCTTTATAAATAAATTCATGGATAAAGAAATACTTCATGCATTATATAAAATATCCATAATGTATTTAACATGAAATATGACTAATTAATGTAGTGTTTTACAAGCACAACATAGATTGGCTTACAGGGCTTACACTAACAAGCTTGACCAAGTTAATTTCCTTCGATAGCTCAAGGAAATTAGTATAAATAAAGGCCATAATCATCCAAAGTAGAATACATATAGTAGATTTATGTTATGCCATTTAATAAGTGCTAAGTGATGCAATGTAGTATGCATGAGATAGATTTATTTTATCTGATTAATTAATACTATGCATGCAAAGATGAGACCTTAACTAAATCAAAAATAAGAAAAATCCCTTGGTAAATATCGAGTCACATGCCATGCATGATTAAGTTACCTTCCACCATATGGCAAGATAACCTAGCTGCTCTTTAAATCAGAGACTTGTTGAGCACACTCAAGGTCACACTTTTACACGAGTATTTTTGAACTATTGGTGGATCTTACTCAACTAGTTTCATAAAATCTGGATGCTTGGAAACCTGATTATTATGGAAACTAGAGGTAATGACTAGGTGAAACATATATGATATATTTAGACAATGTGCTGTCATCTAGCTGATCTAAGAGTTGTATAGAGATACAATCGATGAGCTCAGTTACGTACCTAATCCACCTATCATGGTTTGTTGAGTACACTCAAGGTCACGATTAGAATGGATAAGGATCCTAGCCCATTAAGATAATATTTGCAGAGATCTCTCAAGATGATATAGAGGTTTATCATCTTGGAGAAAATAGTGGGAGCAATCAATTTAAGATTTACTATCTCATCTTAATTGATTATAATATATGATTACTCATAAACGTTCTTTAAATGTCTAGGTTGTTAGAATATAAATACACACCACTTTGTGTGGCATACTTGATGCCATCATGAAATCTGGGCCAAAATGTTTGGATTGGTATATCAAGTCAAGAAATGATCTCAAATATCTATATGAAACCTCGACCTCCATAGACGTGTAACTTGAGGTAGACACGAAGACATGGATAAGGGGTAATCTTGTCATTTTTCTTAGTGAGCTCCTAGAAGTAGGTTTTCTAATATTATTAAGGTCTAAGTAAGTAGAATAAGTAAATAAATAATATATAACAATAAAATATATAAAATAAAAATAATTTCCAAATTAGGGGTAAAATGGTAATTTTAGATCTCGAGTCTAAATTTTTAAGTTTTTGTGAATTCGAGTACCTCTAATCTTTTGTGGACATTGTCTTAATGTCAAAACAGTAAAAGATTGCACCAAAAGAAAGGGGGAAGACAAAGTCAACTTGTTAATGGCATTTTCATAAATATGTGAAACTTTTGTCAACCTTAGGTATAAATATCTTACTTTCCAACACCTTCTCCATTCTTCCTCTCATTTCTTCTCTCCATTGCAGATTTTTCATCTTCCATGGAGACTATCCTTGAAACCTCCGTAACTTTCTCATATTAACTCCAAATTTCATGTTTTTATACACTTTTTCATAGGATTTTTCGTGCTCTTTTACTTTTTTACCTAAAAAACCCTCAAAAAATTTTTCCTCTGCACTTTCTCTCACTAGCTAAATGTTTTTAGAAAGAAAAACTCTTCAAAATAGCTTGAAAACTCTTGAAGCAATTTTTTCCATTTTTAATCCTCACTAAGGAAATTCAACTACAAGTCAACCAAGGTGAGTAATGAGTTAAAGTTGATTTTTAAGTTGTTAATGATGGCTAATAATTAGATTTGTAAACTGTTTTATTGTTGATGGTTATATTGTGGTGAAAATGAGATTATTTATTACTAGTGTGATTAGAATTGTGCAAATAAATGACTAGCTAATCACTTGAATGTTAGCCTTGTAAATTTACAAGTAAATTAATACTTGGAATGGGAATTAGGGGCTGTTTTGATGGCTGGAGATTGTTGGAGGGAGAAATGATTAATAATTATGGTAATTCATGGTTTAACTAGTGGTATGGATAACTAGTTTAATAAAGGGCAATTTGTTGGTGTGAGATGTCACTAAGGGAATTAACTAAGTTTGGAATTATGAATTTTAAGGATGATATAGGTGCTAGAAAATGGAAGTAATAAAAAAAGTGTTATGAAATTTGTTGGAGTTAGTATTAGGTTGACTATTCAAATGGTAATTGAAATACTAGTTAGGAAAAACTAGTAAAGTTTGATTTAGGAAACTACCTTTAGATTTATATTCATGCAAATTGGGTTGGTTGTGATGCTATTGTATGTGATAGGTTCCAACGACACCCCACATCTCCACTTGGAGCATTAGTTGAAGTTAGAGTCGATCAAACGAATCAACAAAGACAAGTGAGTGAACTTGCATTTAAAACGTTTGAAACAAATGAGCATGTGTTTAAGTAAAGTATTTAAATATTCTTGGTTGACTCTTTTAAAGAAAATCTTGCATGGGAATAAGCCTTTTTCAAGTGATATTTTTATATTGTTAAATGTGAAATAAGATGAATCACATGTTTGAAATATTATGTTGAATTGTCAATTGAATGATAATTATAACCGTGCGAGTGCGGTGTGGGAGTGAACATGATGGTGATGGTGGTGTGCAGTGTAGGAGTGCACATGACAGTGATGGTGTGTGTGGTGCGGGAGTGCACACGCTAAAGATATATGTCATGTGTGGTGTGGGAGTGTACATGATGACATATGCCATGTGTGGTGTGGGAGTGCACATAAGGATATTAGCTATGCACGATGTGGGAGTGCACATACTGAGTTGAGTTTGGCGGTTGTATGTGCGGAGGCTTGTTGACTAGTATGGGGATGACCTTGGTGTATGTTTGAATTATCTATATATATATATATATACACATAATGCATACATGATTCTTACACGCATGTGTATTTGTCTTGTAGAATATAGATGTTTGGAAAATGTAATGTGATTGAATTGAATGTTGAAAGTTGATATCCATAAATGTTTCCAAATGAGTTAAAAGACATCATAGCATTGAGTTTGGTGTTCCAAGAATAAATTGCATTGTTTTTAACAAAAGTGCATCATGTTTCCTAAAACGTTCTGTATTATTGCTTGTTCCCTTCCTATGTTCACTCACTGGGTTTATACTCATTCTTTTTAACTTCATGTTTTCGTTTTCAGATTCAAAGGTGGTTGGGACCTAGATTGAAATGTCCACTTATATTCACCTTTTGGTAGGTTTACCATGGCATCCAGTAGCAGTACCTTTACCCAGAATCACTCCGTTGGTAGTCAAGGGTCTTTTGCATTTGTGCATGTATACTTGATGTGAATTACTAAGATTTATTTTGTAAACATTATATGTCTATTTTGATTGATGATGCCATTATGAACTGGCAATTGATGACATTTTTTTTATATGATACAAATATGTGTATTTGGGTGCCATGGTATATTATTGACGTGCTTATAGTTGAGAATTACAAATTGTAGTTTTAGAAATGATGATGTATGATTGATAGATCGATGAACAGGATCACATAAAGAGGCTTGCTTAGGCTTAATGGGCTATGCCTATTAGGCCCATGTGCCAGTCATGGCTCAAGATTTAGTTGTGATAAAGTTGGTATCAGAGCTCTAAGTTGTCTAAGTGTCCCGACTCGAAATTCGCATCGAGCCTGTGACAACTGCTACGATGTCTCGATTGACATTCATTACCCGGAATGCCAACTGAAACCTCGCAAGGCTTTCGCATCAATTTTACTTCTCCCTTGTGAGCAACAGTTATTAAATACCATGTTTTAAAGAAATATAGACTAATTTCAAATCAAAAACAATCAAAAAGTAATTTCTACTACACAAGGGTATTTTGGTCATTTTACCCAAAAATTTTTAACCCTAGTAAAAATATGATATACGAGTAATAAGCATCCATTTCATGTTTAAAAATAAGTTTCGTTGTCTAATTCATCAATTTAAAGTGAAATTATAGCTATTCAAATTAAATAAAAATATTAAATAAAATATTTTATTTTCTTATAAAACAATATTTATAGAACTCTGCGTAAATAATTTTTATTGCGTAAAAGTAAAATAAATTCTTACATACAGTGGCACACGCAGCCAGGTATACAAAATATTCTACAATGACATGTGGGCCCCCAAAATAAACAAATATTTACAAGAAGGTAGACCTTCAATTTCTAAGGATGTAAATCCAAAAGTAGATCCTCAACGAAATAAGCTATCTACAGACTATCCTGAGGCTGAAATGGTTAAAAAAAAGAAGAGGTGAGTTTTTATGAGCTTAGTGAGTAAGTAGAGTTCGTCTGTAGCATCTAAAGTCAAGTTACTGGAGACAGTTAAATCATCCCATCAATAAATATATAATTCATGGCATCAAAACCCATTTCAATCCATGTAAAAACAATCACATTTCATCAAGAAAATCAACAAGGCTTATGACTTTCTTAAAAACTTGGCTCGTGCCAAAAATTAGTACTCGATGATGCCTTGCGCCGGGCATCCAACCAAGTCCGCCAAGGCAGTTAAAAAAACATATACACATAAAACATGTTTTCACGTTTAAAAACATAGACGTTCCTTGGCGTTGGCTGAGTTTCACTTTCACGTGGTAGTTCAACGTGAAGTGAACTCTAAACTTTACCTTAGGAGATACCCTCCGCGCCTCTTGTACTAACGTAAATATAACAGGGTTTACCGTGCCCCTCTAATAGGCTGGTCCACGGAAACCCGCCCACTGTAGTAAGCTAAATACACAACCCACCAAATCAATAAAATTTCGACAGCATAACATGGCTAATATAGTACTATCCAACCTGTCAATATAAGACAAAACAATTTATATAATTCACAAAACCATAGTTTCAGCCATTCATGCTACCACAATTTCATAAGCCATCAATTCAAATCATGTATATATATATATATATAATACGAATGTATAGCCTCCACTTACTATATTTTGAAAATCAACATTTAGTTTTAGAATAATTTATAAATCTCATTCATTTAACCAACATTTAAAATGTAAAACATAATAATTTACAAAGTAAATGCCTTATTCTTTAAAATCCTAAAACAAATATAAACCATTTTAGATAATTAAGATGAACATCTGATTACTCACTATAATGGCAATTTGGAGTGGTAGGAGTACTCCTATTCTCGGTCCTCCGGCACGATATCTTTGCCCTTATCGAGGGGTTCAGCACCTATCCATAATACATAATACGTAATTCAATACATTGGTGTCAAATTGTGATAAACTATTTCACACTCTATATGAATGCATGAAGTTGAATGAGAAATGTTCGGATAGTCACTTACAAACGGTGTTTTACGTAGGTTCAATTGTGATCGGAAGGAATTTGTATTTGACCTAATTCGAACTATACACCATTGATTTAACCAAAACATCTGATTCAACTCCAAATATATTCATTACACTTCCAATAATCCAAAACACCAAAGCACTACAATGAACTTGATTTTTGACTACACCATTTTTCGAAATTCATTCCGATTTCGAACTAACATACTAATCAATGTCTACACAGTCTCGTAAATCCATATATATCATTAGGAATCAAATCCAAGTCCATTTACTATGATTTTCTCAGTTTCCATCAAGCCATTTTCTAAAGGAACTAAACTTTTCAATAACCAGTTTCGATAACCAACATCATAATTCTTCATTCCTAGCTAAATAACATGAATTACAACCAAATCCATCATTAACATGCTCTATAGAAAATTCGGCCAAATGAGAATGGTTGAAGAACATGTGATTTTCTTGCTTGTTTTTCCTTCCAAACATCACAAAATGACTAAAAACACAAGGATATTATGAAATCTAGCAAAATTCATCACCAAAACTTCTCTCTCTAGATTTGGCCAGCAAAGGTTCCCTCTTGAAAACTTGAATTTCAGCCATGGAGAATGAAAAAGAATTCATGGGAAAGGTAGATCACAAGCTAAAATTAAAAAATCTTACCTTTACTTGCTTAATATCTTGAAATCCCAACAATTTCTCTTGAATTTTTTCTTCCTAGGGTTTGTTCTTCTCTTTTTCTCTTTGTTCCCTTGCTTGGGCGGCCATAAGAGTGTGAATGTGAGGGTTTTAAGTGAGTTTATATAGGCAATTAAAATAATATTAAAGCTTGACACTTGTCACCTTTTAATTGGTCCATGTTTAAAAACTTAATAATTAAGCATTTCATTCCCACCACATATAATCTCTCCATTAAAAAAAATAATGGGTGAAATTCATGGGTTTGACAAGTGTCATGGTGGTGTAAAATTCTAAAATTTCAAATTTCGTCCTCATGGACACTTAAAATGACTGTTTTGCCCTTATGTTCGAAAAAATGTCGAAATTGAAATTTTTCACTTCTCAAATTCAAATAATGCTCTAATTAATCAAATTTAGTCAAAATATCATCCAACATTCCAATTTTGCCCTTGGGTGGCAAAATGACCATTTTGCCCTTACGTTATGAAAATTCTCGAATTAACTCCAAATCAATCCTTGAATTTCGTATCATCATATTAAGAAATTCTAAGATTCAATAACTCTCAATTACATCGTAAAATCTTTATTTGGCCTAGTTCGAGGCTTTAATCAACTTAATTGTACCACTATGTACAATACTGACTTTTAACGATTTTTCGATACGTTCACTTATGCAAACATTCTATCAAGCACATGAATGACATGACAAGTATATAATAAAGTAGAGCTTGACACTAAGTCCTAAGATTTTTTTTTATTTGGTCTAGCGGAGTATCGAGGTCTTTATGTGGAAACTTTGGTTGTGAATTGTGAACGGCGACATATTTTACAATCAATAAATTGCATAAATTCCCTATACTAGAAACCACCTTCTTCTTTAAGTATGATTATAAAGTGTGCTTATTAATAGGTGTTTGCTCTTGTCTAGGTAAAGATGTCACCTAAGACACGAGCCACCTCAAGGGGGACAGGGGAGCAAGATGCTCTTAATGAGATGACGGGTAGGCCACGGGTAT
Organism: Theobroma cacao; assembly: GCF_053813885.1. Lineage (NCBI taxonomy): Eukaryota > Viridiplantae > Streptophyta > Magnoliopsida > Malvales > Malvaceae > Theobroma > Theobroma cacao. The sequence continues at coordinate 33,071,228 of NC_142647.1, read as the reverse complement.
CCACCATTAAGGGGCGAGGCAGACGTGACGGGAGGGGCCACTAGGTTAGTGAGGGCAGATACGCTTATGAGTAGACATGAGGAGCAACAGTCTTTAGGTGATGCGAATAGACACCCAACTGGGGGCATTACCGTCGAGGACTTGGCTGCAAGTCTACAGGGAGTTATTAAGGTTGTGGAGATGATGGCAACCCGTATGGATGACGTACCAAGAATAGTAGGGGGAAGACATGCAGCACAAGTGTCCCCTAGTTCACAAGGATAGGCTGATCGCCAACATCTAGGGGTTGAAAGGGGTCATGTAGAGGTTTCACTTCCTGATTTTTTAAAGCTTAAGCCTCCGTCGTTTATAGGGTCTGATGCGTCGGAGAAACCCTAAGTTTTCTTAGACAATATGGAAAAAATTCTTAGTGCCTTGGGATGTTCTAGTACCAGATCAATTGAACTAGCTACTCCTTGTATAGAGGTAGGCTGACGAGTGCAACATCGTTGACTTGGAATGAGTTTAGTACAATGTTCTTGAATCGATTTTGTGATACCCCATACCCTCATATAGAAGTCAATAAGGCCTTATCTACAAGATGAAGGGTCAATTGACATGGATATTAGTGTCAAAGAGCGGTGACGGGTGAAAGGAATATTTTAGAGTAAAATATTTCGCACGCGAGGAAATAATAATTAAATAATAAAATTTTTATTAAGGATGAATTAGCGAGATAAAAAGTGATTTGGAAGTGAATCGGGGTATAATAAGACATTTTGGGTTCCAAAGAGATAAGTGAAAATTTTAGAATAAAATAATAATTTATTAATAAAATAATATTAAATATTAATATTTTATTTGATGCCAAAATTAGTCATTCTCACAACCTAATTTTTGGACCATCACCGGTGCATAGGCCAAATGGGCACAGCCCACCAAACCCAAGCAACCCTCTTATGCAACCTGTTCATCATTCCATTAGACATTTCTAAAGTTACATTTCTTAATTCTCAACTATATGTACTTTAGTATTGTACTATGACAACCAAATACTTGCTTTTATATTAACCCAAAACGATGTCAACCATTGCCAACTCATAGTGGCAACATTAATCAAAATGAACACATACTATTTGTGACATGTATCTTAGTGATTTACATCATGTGTACATATACACAGGCAAAAGACTTTCGAATTCCAGCGGAGTGACCTTAGGTGAAGATACAACTACTGAATGCCGTGGTACCTACCAAAAGGGCGAATATACGTGGACCCCTCGCTCTAGGTTCCAACTATCTCTGGATCTGAAAAACATGAAGTTAAAAAGGGTGAGTATAAACTCATTGAGTGAACATAAAAAGGGAGCAAGCAAATGTTAAGGAAAGTTTAGAAATCATAACGCACTTAAGTTAAAACAATGCAATTTAGTTTAATATCTTATTAAAAACCCCTCATTCAAACTTTGATTGTTTGGTCCCTTAGTGTATAGAATCCATGCTCAACCATGAAGTTGAAAGGAGCGTAAACTACAATAGAATCCAAGCAAGGTAAGCATGATAGGGTGAATCTCACTACAACGAAATTCAGGGGAAAAAGAGCAATCACCCCAGAGTTTCTCGCTGCAACGAAATCCAAAACAAGGGTTAAGGCCATCCACCTGAGAGTTTCTCATTGCAGCGAAAAGGCATTTTCTCTGCAGCAAAATTTCTAGGCTGATGAAATTAGGGGAATTTTCACTACTATAAAAATCCAATCCTGTTGCAATGAAAATTAGATTAAACACATTTGACAATAATTAAGTTTCAACAGTGAATGCAATCACATATTATTCCAAACCTCTCTATATAGTAAATATATATAAACACGTATACCACCATCGCCACAGCCAGCTCATGTGCACTCCCACACCGCACATAGCCGGAGTCATCGTGTGCACCCCCCATATAATGCATAGCTAATGCCATCGTGTGCACCCCCACATCATGCACAGGCAATATCATCATTCACACTCCCGCACCCCATCATCCCTGGCATGTGCACTCCCACACCGCACATGCGCGATTATAATTGTCACACAATATTAACTATCAATACACAACATATATATATCAACATAATATAGGAGCACAAAGATTCATCATATTACACACTCACAACATACAACGTTTCATCAAGGTCTTGTTCCCATGCATATTTTGAGAAAAGATTAGTAAAATATTTCAAGTGATTCAACCAAATAGATATGCATTTATCCTAAAACATTTTAATGCAAGTTCACTCACATGTCTTTGTTAATGCTTGTGGACCGACTCCAACTTCGCCTAATGCTCTGTGTGGAGGTGTGGGGCCTCGTTAGAACCTATCACACACAATAGCATCACAACCAACTCAATTTACATAAATGTTATTCCGTAAGCTATTTCTTAATTCAAACTTTACTAGTTATTCCTAACTAGTTTCCAATTGCTATTTGACTAGCCATTTATTTGTACCATTCTGGTCACAATATAAATAAATAAACAACCTTCAACACTAGAATAGCCCACAAATCTAATCATTGACCTTCATCAACAACTTAAAGATTAACCCTAATTCACTACTCACCTTGGTGGGCTTGTATTGGAATTCCTTGATAAAGATTAAAAAGGGGAAAACTCTTTTACGAGCTTTCAAGCTACTTTAAAGAGTTTTTCTCTCTATAAAGCTTTTGACTAGTGAGAGAAAATGTAAGGGAGATACTTTTTAAGGGTTTTGAGGTGGAAAAGTGAAAGATCATGAAAAAGCTTATGAAAAAGTGGGCAAAAACATGAAATTTAGACTTTCTATGAGAAAGTTATGGAGGATTCAAGGTGTCTTCCCATGGAAGATGAAGAATTCTACAAAAAGTAGAGAAGAAATGAGAGGAAGATTGTCAAGCCTAGCTCTACAATATGTTTATTATATCATTCTTACATAAGAATGCATGTTTGCTTACTTGGGTACCTTGGAAATCGTTAAAGAACGATATTATACCAAATGGTACAATTAAGTTGAGTTAAGCCTCGAACTAGTCCAAATAGAGATTTTAAGATGAAATTGAGAATTTTAAAACTCCAAAATGACTTAAAATGGTGATTCAGAGTTCAAAGACCGATTTGGAGTCAAATTGAAATTTTCATGACTTAGGGGTAAAATGGTCATTTTGCCACCCGAGGTTAAGATGTGAGTGTTGGATGAAATTTTTGACTAAGATTGATCATTTGGAGTATAATTTGAGTTTGAGAAGTGAAAAATTTAATTTTTGCATTTTTTCGAGGTAAGGGCAAATAGTCATTTTGCCACCTCAGGGGCAAAATTATAATTTTACACTACCCAACACTTGTCCAGCACATGAATTTCACCCATTATTATTATGGATAATTGAGGAATTTTAAATGGTGGAGTGAGATTGCTTAATGGGTAAGTATGACACATGGGCCAATGGAATGTTAATCTATTTTATCTATCTCCATTTACTCAGTTTTAGATATTTTAGATGGTATTTGTTTACTCACTGGGGTTATATAATCTCACCACCCTCCTTTTCACCCATTTCAGGCTCAGGATAGTCGGTAGATAGCTCACTTTATTGAGGGCTACAGTTGGACTTGCATCCTCAAAAATTGTAGGTTTACTGCTTTTGATACTTTTGGTCGTTCGTGGGCCCACGTGTCACTATAAATTATATTTTATACTTTGGTTATCTGTATTATAGTATGTATGAATTTATTTAGCTTTTACGCTACAAAAATTAATTACAGGTAACTCTATAAATATTGTTTTATAAGAAAATAGAATATTTTATTGAATATTTTTATTATATTCAAATAGTCATAATTTCATTTTAAATGAAGGTTTTAGACATTTAAACTTATTTTTTATTATGAATTATGTATTTTATACTCACATACGACATTTTTAGCTTGTTTCAAAATTTTTGTGGAAAAATGACCAAAATGCCCCTGTGAGATAGAAATTATTATTTTTTTATTGATTTAAGTTGGAAATAGCTTAAAATCTTTTAAAACATGATATTTGGCAACGGTTACTCACAGGGGAAATGAGAAACTGATATTAAAGCATTGCGGGGTTCCGGTTAACATTTCGGGTAATGAGTGTCGATCGGGACACCACGGTGGTTGTCACGGGCTCGAGGGGAGTATCGGGTCGTGACAAAGATGAAGAAGGTGCTAGAACTTTAGATACTAATATCCAAAGTTAATCCAAGTCTCACATAAATTACAAAAATGCCCTTAACAAGGTGATTCTGTCTTCTTCTTTTCCTTTGTGCAGTGTTTTTATCTTTTGAAACTAAGAAAAGGTCCATAATAGATTAGGGGCGCTCAAGTTCTTGAAAACTTAGAAATTTAGACTCAAGATCCAAAATGACCATTTTGCCCTTATTGTGAAAATATCATTATTTTTATTTTTTATATTTATTTTATTATTATTTACATCACTCATGTATTCTTTAGGCCTACTTAGGCCTTGATAATAGTATAAAGCCCACCTCTAGGAGCTCACTAAAGAAAATGATGTCCCTAGTTCGTATTATCGCATCTATTTGTAGTTAAGTGTCTATGGAGGTCGAGGTTTCATAGTCATGAAGAAGGAGTATATGGTCAATCAAAGTGGGGGAGAAGAAGACTGAGGGAATTTTGAAGAAAAATGACGTTAGTGGGGCCTACATGTCTTTATTAAATAAAGCTAACGCGAGTAAGTATATATTTAAATGTTATGGTGATACCACATTGAAGTGCAAACTTTATATTTTGTTTGCACATATGTAAAGGAAGAAAAATAGAAGGAAATTGGAATTAAAAGATTGTTGGAAGGACTAAATTATAAAAGGGAGAAACTTGGAAGGCAAAACGATAATTTTTCCATGAGCTTGGTCAAAGCTTTCAAAAAAAGCTTTGACTCTTTTCTTCCTTATCGATGGCTGATCCTTATCTTCTCCAAAAGGCATTTTCTTCTCCATCTTCTTCTTACCATGCCATTTTCCTTTCTTCACCATAAAAATCAAGTGTTTTCTTCTCCTTTCTGTTCTTTTCTTACTCCTTCATTCTCCTACCCCTTTATTCACCCAACCCCTAACTCTCAACCTCATTTTTCATCCACCTGAACTCTAGGAGAGAGAAAGGAAGAAAGAAGAAAGGAAAGAAAGAAAGGAAAAAGGAAGAGAAAAACTCGAAGGACGCTCAGCCTTGGAGGAGAAAAGAGAAAACAGAGAGGTTTTCGTCCCCACCCATACACCATTGTTGAGGTTTGAAAAGAATTTGGTGGTTTGCCTTGTGGGTTTCAAGGTTAGGAAGGTAGAAATTCATGTTTTGTTTGAAAGCATATAGTTTGAACCAATTAGGATGTGAGGTTTTGTTTATGGTAGCAAAGATCAATAAAGATCTAAAGAACCCGAGGCATGCGTGTGGAAGAATCTTGGAATGCGTGGTGATTTTGAGCTAGATTAAGTGGTGGGTAAGCGCTCAAATCTTTAAATCACAAGTAGAAAAGAAAAATGAGATATGTATTGATTTTTTGTGCTTGTGGCAGCATGTAAAAGTAAATTGTGGTGCATGTGGACTTAGAAAATGCTTGATGGAATTAAAATTATAGTTTCTGCCATATGCTAGGTTATTGGGGGGGAAATGATGGTTGAACTTGATAAATATCCTTAGAAAAGATTAATATACATGCTAGAGTCATAAATGAGTTACCGGTATTTATAATCTAAAGAATTACGCAAGCAAAGGGTGAAGGCAACTTCGGTAAAAATGTGTCAAGATATAAGTTAGTTGAATAAGGATTCACAATTGAATGAAAAAGAGAAGTAGAAATGATATACACTAAAGATATTGAATTTGGATGGTTGTTAGGAAATGCAAAAGTAAAGATAGTGTACTGTGGTGGCGTGCTGGAGGAAATAACAAGCAACCAGCAAGTAAAAATAGCTAGATACGCCTCCAAACTAATAGCGATGCAGTATCCCGCTATCGTAAGGTGAGTGAACTTGCATTTAAAATATTTTGAACAAATGCACATGTGTTGAATGAAGTATTAGAATATCTTTGGTTGACTCTTTTAAAATTTATGCATGGGAACAAGCTTTTCACAAGTGATACTTCTACTTTTTTGAACGTATAATGTGATGAATTACGTATTTGAAATATTATGTTGAATTACCAACTGAATTGTGGCATGTGATGTATTGTTATGCAAAAATTCTTATTACATGTTGTTATGCGTGCCATGCATTGAAATGTAATGTTGAATGATAATTATAATCATGCGTGTGCGGTGTGGGAGTGCACATGACGGTGATGGTGGTGTGCGGTGTGGGAATTGACATGATGATGATATTTGCCATGTACAGTATGATCGTGCACATGATGGGGATATGGTGTGCGGTGTCGGAGTGCACACGATGATGATGATATATGCCATGTGCGGTGTGGGAGTGCACTTGATATATGCCATGTGCGGTGTAGGAGTGCACATGATATTTGCCATGTGCGATGTGGGAGTGCACATAAGTATATTAGCTATGTGTGGTGTGGGAGTGCACATGAGTTGAGTTGAGGATGGCAGTTGTGTACGTTGAGCCGTGTTGTCTAGTTGGGTTTAACCTTGATGTGTTTCATGTATGTTTGAATTGTGATTGCATTGAATGTTGAAAGTTGAATTTCTTAAATGCTTTAAAATGAGTTGAAAAACAGCATGGCATCAAGTTTTGTTTATGATAACAAAATTGAATTGTTTTAACAAAAGTGCATTATGTTTTCAAAAAATCTTTCGTATCGTTTGCTTGTTCCCTTCCTATGTTCACTCATTGAGTTTATACTCATTCTTTTCAACTTCATGTTTTAGTTTTCAGGATCGAAGGTAGTTGGATCCTAGGTCGAGGTGCTCCCTCCTATTCATCTTTCGACAAGTTCACTACGACTCTCAATGATAGCACCCTTGCCCAGAGTCACTCCGTTGGTTGTCAAGGGTCTGTTGTATGTTTATATGTGAAGGTTTAATGTAAATTGTCAGATTTGTTGTGAACTTTGTATGTACTTGGTTTTCACAATTTAAATTTTGAAGAGATTGTTTTTAGAAATTACAAGTTTTAGATCCTAAAGAAAAAGAAGTGATAGATGGACTACTAATGAGTTTACATAGAGAGGCTTGTTTGGGCTTTGTTGGCTATGCCTATTGGGCCCATGTGCCGATCATGGCCTGAGTTTTGTGCTGTGATAGATTCTTACTAATCAGTCTATAAAATGCGAGAGCTAAGGAGTTTGAGGCCTTAATACAGACCCCAGGTATGACGGTGTCGGAATACGACATCAAACTCACATAGTTGGCTCGGTATGCACTCTATCTAGTTTCTACTGAGGAGATGAAGATTCGAAGATTTGTGGATGGGCTAGTGGAGCCATTGCTTAGGGTTATAGCATCCAAGGATTTTGATACCTATTCTGCAACCGTAGATTGCGCTCAGCAAATTGAGATGAGGAGCAACGAGAATAGGGTTGCTAAGGATAGAGTCAAGAAGGCTAAGATAGAGGGTCATCAGGGCCCCGGAGACTTCAGTAGTAGTATTTCATCTTCTAGCTGCCAGGGCCCATAAAGGGACTTACGGTTACCCTAATAAGGGAGCAGCTTGACTAGTGCCAGCAAACCTTTAGTGTTGTGAGGTAGCAAGATTCAAGGCAAGGTAACCAAGCTATCAATCGTTGCACTACTTGTGGGATACAATACTTTCGTGGCACAGGAGTTTGTTTCTTGTGTGGTCAACCTGGACATATGAGAAGAAGTTGCTTGATGGCTCATCAACTATAAGAATTTGGTCGCGGCCTTACCCAGCCAACTTCATCTGCTCCTTCAGTAGTCACCTCATCTGATTGGGAGGCTAGCGGATCGAGAGGTAGAGGTGTTGTTACTTCCTCTCAGAGCAAACCGTCTAGGTCTGGACATCAGAGTTCTACTGGTAGGGGCCACACAAGGGTATACGCCTTAACACCGTATGAGGCCCGACATCTAATGCAGTGGTCTAAAGTATTTTTTCTGTTTGTAATATGGATGCTTGAGTATTGTTTGATCCTAGTTCTAACCACTTATTTGTTTCTCCATGTTTTGCACTTCGGTTGGGTGAAGATCATGTTATGAGAGAAGAACAGTTGATGGTCTCTACCCCTTTAAAGGAGGTATTTACGGTAGGATAGGAATATAAGTGCTATGTAGTTCAAGTCAAGGACAAAGACACTTTGGTAAATCTAGTGGTATTAGACACCTTAGATTTTGACGTGATCTTGGGAATGGATTAGCTTTTGCCTTGCCATGCCAACATGGACTGTTATCATAAATTGGTTAGATTTGATTTTCTAAGTGAACCATCATTTAGTGTTCAAGGGGATAAGAATAATGCTCCAACCAATTTGATATCCATCATGTCTACAAAAAGGTTATTAAGACAAGGTTGTCCAGGTCACTTGTCTATTGTGAGAGATACCCAAGCAAAGGTGGAGAATATAAACCAAGTGTCAATAGTGAATGAGTTTGTAGATGTATTTCCAAAGGAATTACTAAGTTTGCCTCCTGAGCGAGAGATTGAATTTTGTATAGACTTGATTTCGAATACTAAACCCATATCCATACCCCCATACCAAATGGCACTTGCGGAGCTTAAAAAACTTAAGGATCAATTAAAAGATTTGTTAGATAAAGGCTTCATTCGCCCTAGCGTCTCGCCATGGGGAGCATCAATGCTATTTGAAAAGAAGAAATATGGGTAACTTAGATTGTGTATTGACTACCGACAGCTTAATAAAGTGACGGTGAAGAATAAGTACCCTCTTCTGAGAATAGATGATTTATTTGATGAACTACAAGGAGCACAATGTTTCTCTAAGATAGATGTACGATCTGGGTACCATCAATTAAGGATCAAGAATAAAGACATACCAAAGATCGCATTTTGAACAAGATATGGGCATTATGAGTTTTTAGCAATGTCATTTGGACTTACGAATGCCCCTGCAGTATTTATGGATTTGATGAACCAAGTGTTCAAGCCTTATTTGGACAAGTTTGTGGTGGTATTTATTGATGACATTTTGATATCCTCTAGAAGTAGAGGGGAGCACGAGCAACACCTTAAGATAGTGCTCTAGACGTTGAGGGAACATCAATTGTATGCCAAGTTCTCCAAGTGTGAGTTCTGGCCCAAAAGTGTTGGGTTCTTAGGACATTTTGTCTCTAAGGATGAAGTACAAATCGACCCAAAGAAAGTTGAGGTAGTGGAAAAGTGGCTAAGGCCAACATTAGTTATAGAGATTAAGAGCTTTTGGGGTTGGTCGGCTATTATCGTTGTTTTGTGAAGGATTTCTCCAAAATAGCTACTCCTCTGACCAAGCTGACATATAAGGACACAAAGTTTGTGTGGTCTGATGCTTGTGAGGATAGCTTTGAAAAGCTTAAGGCTTGTCTCACCACAACTCTAGTATTAAGTCTGCTGCAAGGCACAAGGGGTTATACAGTATTTTGTGATACATCACGAGTGGGTTTAGGGTGTGTATTAATGCAGCAGGGTAAAGTGATTACATATGCATCTAGACAACTTAAACGGCATGAGCAAAATTACCCCACACACGATTTGGAAATGGCAGCAATCATGTTTGCCTTAAAAATTTGGTGACATTACTTGTATGGTGAGACTTGCGAGATATATACAGATCATAAGAGCTTAAACTATATATTTCGATAGAGGGATCTTAACTTACGGTAGCGTAGGTGGATGGAGTTGCTTAAGGATTACAACTGTACTATTCTCTATCATCCCGATAAGGCGAATGTAGTGGTCGATGCCTTAAGTCAAAAATCAATGGGGAGTCTAGCACATATCTCTGTAGATAGGAGATCCTTGATTCGGGAGATGCATAGCTTAGGAGATATAGGTGTGCATTTTGAAGTTTCAGAGACAAATACATTGTTAGCACATTTTAGAGTTAAACCCATTTTAATAGATTAGATAGAGAAGCACAAAGTAAAGAAGAGTTTGTAGCTAAGGCTTTAGAGGACCCTTAAGGAAAGAAAGGAGAAATGCATCCTAAAGGCACAAATAGAGTATTGAGGAGTGGAACTAGACTTTATGTGCCTGATAGTGATGGATTTAGGAGAGAAATATTAGAAGTGGCGCATATGGAACTGTACGTGGTACATTAGAGAGCTATAAAGATGTACCAAGATTTGATGGAAGTAGACTGGTTAGAAGGACTTAAAAAAGACATAGCTAAGTTTGTTTCTAAGTGCCTAGTTTGTCAACAAGTTAAGGCAAAACACCAAAGGCCCTTAGGGCTACTATAGCCATTACCGATGCCCGAATGGAAGTGGGAGCATGTTGTAATGGACTTTGTAATAAGCTTGCCCTGAACTAGTGGGGGTTATGACTCAATTTAGATTATAATAAACCAGTTAACGAAGTCAGCTCATTTTTTTTTGATTAAAAGTACTTACGGCGCTACCCAATATGCTCTAGTTTATGTGGATGAGATAGTACGACTGCATTGTGTTCCTATTTCTATAGTATCTGATAAAAGGACACAGTTCACTAGTAGGTTCTGGAAAAAGTTGTAGAAGGCTTTGGGCACTAGGTTGGATTTCAACATAGCTTTCCACCCTTAGACTGATGGATAGTTTGAATGAACAATACAAACATTGGCAGATATGCTGAGGGCATGTGTAATAGACTTTGGAGTCAAATGGGATCAGTACTTACCCTTAATGGAGTTTGCTTATAACAATAGCTTTCAAACTAGTATCCAAATGGCACCATTGGAGGCATTATATGGACGGAGGTGTAGGTCACACATTGGGTGACTAAAGGTGGGAGAAAGGAAAGTCTTGGGGCTAGAGTTTGTGCAGGACGCCACCGAGAAGATACACATGATCCGTTAGAGGATGTTATCAGCACAAAGTAGATAGAAGTCATATGCGGATAACATACGGAGAGACTTGGAGTTTCAAGTGGGGGATCTTGTATTTTTTAAGGTCTCACCAGCAAAAGGGGTAATGAGGTTCGGTAAGAAAGGAAAATTAAGTCCTCAGTATGTAAGATCTTTTGAGATCTTTGAAAAGATTAAAGCAATAGCATACCAGTTGGCATTACCACCAGACCTTTCGAATATCCACCTCGTATTTCATGTGTTGATGCTTAAGAAGTATAACTCGGATCCATCTCATGTAATACGATATGAAACTATTAATTTGAGAGATGATTTTACCTATGAAGAGCAACTGGTGGCTATTCTTGATAGGCAAGTCAAAAAGCTTCGCTCAAAAGATATAGCCTCAGTGAAAGTGTTATGGTAAAACCACACCAATGAAGAGGTAACGTGGGAGGCTGAAAAGGAGATGCAGACAAAGTATTCGCACCTCTTCAATACATAGAGGTACGCTATCTTAAAGTTGGATTTAATGGAGATCGAATTTCTTTTAATGGGGGAGAATGTGAAACCTCGACCTCCATAGATGCATAACTTGAGGTAGACATGAAGACATGGATTAGGGGTAATCTTGTCATTTTTCTTGGTGAGCTTCTAGAAGTAGGTTTTCTAATATTATTAAGGTCTAAGTAAGTAGAATAAGTAAATATATAATATATAATAATAAAATAAATAAATAAATAAAATTTCCACATTAGGGTAAAATGGTAATTTTAGATACCAAGTCTAAATTTCTAAGTTTTCGTGAACTTGAGTACCTCTAATCTATTGTTGACCTTGTCTAAATGTCAAAAGAGTAAAACATTACACCAAAAGAAAGGGGGAAGACAAAGTTAACTTTTTAATGGCATTTTCTAGCACCTTCTCCATTCTTCCTCTCATTTCTTCTCTCAATTGTAGATTTTTCATCTTCCATGAAAGCCATCCTTGAAACCTCCATAAGGTTCTCATATTAACTCCAAATTTCATGTTTGTATACACTTTTTCATTGGATATTTCATGCTCTTTTACTTTTTCATCTTAAAAACCCTCAAAAATTTTTTCCTTTACACTTTTTCTCACAAGTTTAACATTTTTAGAGAGAGAAACTCTTCAAAATAGCTTGAAAACTCTTAAAAGAGTTTTTCCCTTTTTTAATCCTCACTAAGGAAATTCAACTACAAGTCTACCAAGGTGAGTAATGAGTTAGGGTTGATTTTTAAGTTGTTAATGATGGCTAATAATTACATTTGTGGGTTGTTTTATTGTTCATGGTTATATTGTGGTGAAAATGAGATTATTTATTACTAGTGTGATTAGAATAGTAGAAATAAATGACTAGCTAATGACTTGAATATTAGCCTTGTAAGTTTACAAGTAAATTAATACTTGGAACAGGAATTAGGGGCTGTATTAATGGGTGGAGATTGTTGGAGGGAGAAATGATTAATAATTATGGTAATTCACGGTTTAACTAGTGGTATGGATGACTAGTTTAATAGAGGGCATTATGTTGGTGTGAGATGTCACTAAGGGAATTAAGTAAGTTTAGAATTATGAATTTTAAGGATAATATAAGTGCTAGAAAATGGAAGTAATAAAAGAAGTGTTATGAAATTTGTTGGAGTTAGTATTAGGTTGACTAGTCAAATGGTAATTGAAAATCTAGTTAGAAATAACTAGTATAGTTTGATTTAGGAAACAACCTTTGGATTTATATTCATGAAAATTGGGTTAGTTGTGATGTTATTGTGTGTGATAGGTTCCAACGAGACCCCACACCTCCACTTAGAGCATTAGTTAAAGTGGGAGTCGATCAAAAGACTCAATAAAGACAAACAAGTGAACTTGCATTTAAAACGTTTGAAACAAATGAGCATGTGTTTGAGTAAAGTATTTAAATATTCTTGGTTGACTCTTTTTAAGAAAATCTTGCACGGGAAGAAGCCTTTTTTGAGTGAGATTTCTATGATGTTAAACGTGAAATGTGATGAATCACATGTTTGAAATATTATGTTGAATTGTCAATTGCATGATAATTATAACCGTGCGTGTGCGGTGTGGGAGTGCACATGAGGATATTAGCTATGTGCGGTGTGGGAGTGCACATGAGCTAGGTTGAGGTTGGCAGTTGTATGTGCAAAGGCTTGTTGACTAGTGTGAGGATGACCTTGGTGTATGTTTGAATTATCTATATATTTATATACACATGATGCATACATGAATTCTTACACGCATGTGTAACTATCCTATAGAGTATAGATGTTTGAAAAATGTAATGTGATTGAATTGAATGTTGAAAGTTGATATCCATAAATGTTTTCAAATTAGTTAAAAGACATCATAGCATTGAGTTTGGTGTTCGAAGAATAAATTGCATTATTTTTAACATAAGTGCATCGTGTTTCCTTAAACCTTCTGTATCATTGCTTGTTCCCTTCCTATGTTCACTCACTAGGTTTATACTCATTCTTTTCAACTTTATGTTTTCATTTTCAGATTCGAAGGTGGTTGGGACCTAGATTGAAGTGTCCACTTATATTCACCTTTCGGTACGTTTACCATGGCATCCAGTAGTAGTACCCTTTCCTAGAGTCACTTCGCTAATAGTCAAAGGTCCATTGCATTTGTGCATGTATACTTGATGTGAATTACTAAGATTTATTTTGTAAACATTATATGTCTATTTTGATTGATGATGCCATTATGAGTTAGCCATTGATGACATTATTTTGGGATGATACAAATATGTGTATTTGGTTGCCGTGGTATATAATTGAAGTGCTTATAGTTGAGAATTATGAATTGTGGTTTTAGAAATGATGATGTATGATTGATAGATCGATGAACAGGATGACATAAAGAGGCTTGCTTGAGCTTAGTGGGCTGTGCCCATTGGGCCCATGCGTCGGTCATGGGTTAAGATTTGGGCTGTGACAATCTATTAAGAATAAAGGTCATTAAAGAAGATATCTTTGCCTTCTTGACTCTATCAGAGAATGAGATATTTGTAGAAGTTTGACCTTTGTCCTTGTATATGAATGAAGTAAATCTATTTACCATTGATTCATTATCATGGGTATTAGGTATTGGATGTGGGTCACACTTATGTAATGACATGAGTGCTGGAAACGAGTAGAAGATTAACAAAAGGAAAGGTTGTCTTAAGAATAAGAAATAGAGCAAAGGTTACTTCATCGGCTAAAGGGACAATTACCATACCTTTACCTTCTAGGTTGATCATGAAGTTAAGAGACTGCTACTATGTTTCTTTCACATCTTGAAATATCATTTTTGTGTCATACTTGGCACTATATGATGATTTTGAATTTAGCATTAAGGGCAATTGTTGTTCTTTCTCGAAGCGAGAGACGTATTTTAGTGCAAGGACAAATTCGAATTGTCCTTATATTCTTGATCTTAAATGATCCATACTCAATATAGAGATTAAAAAAGCAAAGAAAGATGATGCAAAACTATCCTACATCTGGTACTATTGGCTTAGACACATCAATGAGACTTGTTTAACCTAGTTACACAAACAAGATTATATCGATCCATTTAATTATGAACCTTATGGAATGTGCGAGTGTTGTCTCCTTAGTAAGATGACCAATTTGCCTTTCACCAAGAAGGGTGTACGAGCTAGGGTATTACTAGGACTTGTATATTTGGATGTATATGGTGTTATGAATAGTAATGTTAAAGGAGGATACTCTTACTTCATCACCTTCATAGATGACCATTCTCATTATAGTTATGTATATTTGATGACATATAAAGCTAAATCCTTTGACAAGTTCAAATAATATAGAGCGAAAGTTGAGAAACAAACTTGGAAGAGTATTCTCACTCTTAGATCTGAACAAGGAAGAGAATGTCTTAGCCAAAAGTTTTAGGATTATCTAAAAAAGAGTGGAATTCTCGCACAATGGACTCCTCCAAGGACTCCACAGCACAATGGGGTGTTTAAAAGAAAGAATCTAACATTGTTGGACATAGTTCAATCCATGATTAGTCATGTAGATCTTCCTATATCTTTTTGGCGATATGCCCTAGAAACTGCTACTCACATACTTAACCATGTTCTTACCAAATCAGTTGATAAGACACCATATGAGATATGGAGTGGGAAAAGGCTCAACTTGTCTTATGCCATGATTTGGGGATGTTCTACTTATCTAAAACGTACAATGTCTAATAAGCTAGAAGTGAAATCAGATAAATGTAAATTTATGGGATATCTTAGAGGAACACACGAATATTACTTATATAATCCCATTAAGCAAAAGGTGTTTGTCTCAAGGCATGGTACTTTCCTTGAGAAAAAGTTCTTAATTGAAAGGGCTAATGGGAGTAAAGTAATACTTGAAGAAGTTTGAGACCCACAAATTAACATTCCGTTGGAACTTGGGCATGAGATTGTGACATCTGATATACAACCATAATCTCAAGAAGCACAACCACTCAAAAGGTTTAGTAAAATATTTGAAGCTCTAGGGAGATATGGATTTCTCTTGGAAAATGACGTATTGGCCATAAATGATGAGCCTACAACCTATGAGGAGGCGATGTTGGACATTAATTTTGAGAAATGGCTAGAAGACATGATTTTTGAAATTGATGCCATGGATACCAACCAAGTTTGGACTGTGGTGGATCTAGCTGCAGGGATAAAATCCATTGGGTGCAAGTGCATCTTTAAGGGAAAGACTGATGTAGATGGCAAGGTGTAAACCTTTAAAGCTAAACTAGTAGCAAAAGGTTACAAACAAAGACAAGAAATTAACCTTGAAGAACCTTTTTACTAGTTGTTATGCTTAAATCCATTAGGATTTTGCTTGTAATTCTGCATACCATGATTATGAAATATGGCAAATGGATGTAAAAATGCATTCCTCGATGAAAACTTGCAAGAAGAAGTGTACATGACACAACTTGAGTGTTTTACATTCGATGCTTAAGCCGATAAGGTGTGCAAGCTTCAAAAATCCATTTATGAACTTAAGCAAGCTTCTCGAAGTTGAAACATCCATTTTGATAAAGCTATAAAATGGTTAGACTTCATCAAGAATGAGGATGAACCATGTCTCTATAAAAAGGCTAGAGGGAGTGCCATAATTTTCCTAGTGCTTTATGTTGATGACATATTACTCATAGGAAATGATAAACCATTGTTGCAATTTACGAGGATTTGGCTGTCCAAACAATTCTCCATGAAAGATTTGGGAGAAGCAACTTATATTCTAGGAATAAATATATATAAAGATAAATCTAAAAGGTTGCTAGGTCATTCCCAATCCACATAAATTGACAAGGTGCTAAAAAGGTTTAGCATGATAGAGTCGAAGATAGGAGACTTGCCTATGTCACAAGGCATCAATCTATCACATCTTGTTTCTTGAAGGGATTGTGATCGGGTTATGGACCCTAACAAGCATAACCCGCTAGGGCCTAGCAAGCCTCTTATCATAAAGATCATTAAACATTTATCATTACATGTGGAAGTAGCTTATAACATCCATTTACTTACAAAATCATCATGCATGCATTCATAATACTCATTATACAATTACAGAACTTCTTATCTTAATTATATAAGCTCAGGCATTTGATATATATATATATATATATATCAAAAGGTGCCATTGTCACAATGCACAATATCATTAGCTATCAACCACACCTTTGGGTGTCCATGTTAGCTCTCGAGCCATTATCATAATCTCATACATAACGATCTCAATGTAAAATGCCTAAACATAGGCTACATTAACATAACATGTTTGTAATCCATAAATATAATCAAATCTATAAAGATGAACATATTACCAACTCGTCAGCAGAACATGACTGACCCTCTAGGCATCAAAGGCTACTAGACACTTACCAAAGAATGAAAATTGGACACTTATGTCCATGACACTAGTTGATATCAGACTGCTATCACTAATCTGCAACAAAATAAATGAGAAAAATTACGTGTGAGCCACAAAGGCTCTATGAATGGATGTGAGAAGGGGACAAGCTAGGGGAAAAGAGTGTTTTGTAAACATGCACTCATAATCTCATGCCAATTATAATCAATTCAAACTTTAATCTCATGAAACATGGTGTTTAAACATGTTTGAAATAGCATATATGATGTAAACAAGTGTGAATAACCACTAGAAACCCCTTTTGCCTTTGAAAAGCTTTCTAACAATTCAATATACTCAATTTTGGAACTCATCTATCGATAGAGTTGAAATAGAATGCTTCTTGTTGTATTTTGTCTGCTATCTATCAGTAAATGATTTACATGTATGAATAAATAGCCTCTAAAACTCTGTTTTCTACATAAAATTTTGTATTTTTGCCATTCCTTAAGTCTTTTTACCTCTTAGGACTATCTCTACGACTCATTTCATTTCTTTAAACACATTCTCATGCCAACATAAAGTATAACTCAATAACGTTATTCAAGATGAACATAATATGCAACATATCATATAGATAACAATTAGAACCATTCCATTAACATTAAATTCACACATTGTGATGGTACAACCCCCATCAACCCTAGGCTGGCAATGTACAACCTTATTGCACCTTGGGGGTTTATGATGCATCATAAGACTGAAGTCGTCACTACACCCCATGTGAGAGGAATCAATTGCACTCGTTGTGCTCATAGCATTTAGTATTAGGAACGTCCATCACATACATGCTTACTCATCTCATAAGGTATATGGAATTTCACATCATATACACATCTCATGGCATTTCCTCATGCTTACTTTTTCATCATATCACATGTAAAAGATGTATTGAATACATAATCTGATAGGTTTCATCATGTTTCCTTAAACATCTTATGTAGTATATGGAAAAGACATCATACACATAAACATAATATTTTGGATGGAAATCATCATACATGCCATCACACATTTCATGCCTCAACATAGCTAGCATACACCTTATACGTTTATGCATTAATCATAAAGCATATCTTGTACCCACACTAGTTTGAAGACCGGAGTAATAGAGTGGACTCGAACATAAGGTGCTTGTCTCTCTTGTTGAAAACTAATACATAATTTCATATTTAGGAACATGGTAGGTTGAAACCGAATTTTAAAATATTTTCTCATCCACAGTTAAATTTTTAGTTCATAAATATTTGCAAAAAATCATATTCATCAATAATCCTCAAATCATGCTTCAACTTAGTATATCAAAATAGTTTTGAAAGTGGTGTATCCACTCGCTTTATAGGATGCCTTATTGCAAATTCTGTCTAATTCGGTGTGTTTTCAACCATTCTAATCACACAATATTCAAAACAATCAATTTCTAAACTAATAAACTTAGAATAATTAATCTAACAACTTTTGAAATCTATTTGCTTTTGACTATAGTCACTTTCTTTCTCTAGAATAGGCTAGAAATGTATAAATCCTTTACACTTACCTCAGATGAACTTAGGTGTTGAAGGAAATCATAAAAATCTTAGCTTTAATCCTCAACAGAAATTTTTGGGCAAAAGTCATAAATTTCCACCATTAAAATGTAAGTGTTAAAGGTTTCAAAGCATAAAAGTGACATTTTCATCATGAAATCTGAAAATGAAGATCATAATCATTGAAAATGAAGAATTTTGACAAAAAGAAAGTTGGACAGGGTTTAGGAAAGGGTTTACCTTAGCAAAAATGATTGAGGATTGACAAAACCTTTAGTATTATATCATATTGATCGTTTAAGAAGGAAAAATACGCTATTACCCCTTTTATGTTTATGAAAACAACATCACTATTGATAGATTGAGTATATCTATTGATAGATGAGCTTTAGAACCTTTTTTGAAAGCTTTCTAGTTGCCATTTATCAATAGATGGGAGCCATCTATAGATAGATTTGGCCATCTATGGATAGATTTGCTCATCTATCCATAGATGTTCTTTAAGGCAACTTTGATAAGACCTTTTTGGATTGTATCTGTCAATAGATGAAGAACATTAATCAATAGATTAGGTCTAGAAAGCAAAAAAAAAACCTTAAAAACATGTCTAATTGAACTCCTTTTAACACCAATCTTTGTAAATCATTTTAATGCATCAAAAAATGAATTTTTCTAAGATCAAAACTTATTTTTGAACATTCCAAACACAAAAATCATCTCAAAATATTACACCATAAAATTTTCCATTCGCAAAACTAAATTTCAAGTTTTCAAAACACAATTTAACTTGCTTATCTATGGATTTCTAACTTAGCAAATCCCACATTAAGGTGAGGCTTCACATTTTCCCCTTTTAAGGAAAATTCATCCCTAAATTCAACTTAGGCACTAACCTTCACTGAATAAATGCAAGTATCGTGCTCGTTTATCATGTTCAGATTCCCAAATGACCTCCTCGCTCATTTGGTTGCGTCAGTGCACCTTGACTAAGTGTACCTCCTTGGATCATAACTTTTTCACTTTCCTATCCAAAATGGCTATTGACACCTCCCCATAGCTTAAATCACCCTCTAACTACAAAAAGTTATGCTGAATCATGTGAGAAGGATCTGTTTGGTACTTTTGTAGTACCAAAATGTGAAACACTAAATGAACACTAGCAAAATCTAATGAAACCGATATGCTACTACGCCAACCTTCTCCAATATCTCAAATGGTCCAATAAATCTTGGACTCAGCTTACGCTTCTTACTGAACCTCATAATGCCTTTCATTGGAAAGATTGATAAGAACACATGTTACCCAACCCCAAACTCTAACTCTTGGCGTTTATGGTCGACATATGACTTTTGGTGACTTTATGTTGCCAACATCCTCTCCTTAATCAAATGGATCTTGTTGATGGTTTCTTGACTAATTTTGGTCAAAGTAACTTTCTCTCACCGACCTCAAACCAACATATAATCCACCTACATTTCCCCAGTATAAAGCCTCATAAGGCGCCATCTCAATGCTAGTATACTATGTCGCTCCATAGGTGGTCCTCACTGGTGAAAATGAGTGGACTTAGTTAGTCTATCCATTATCACCCAAATAGAATCATACCTTTTACTCGTACGAGGTAGTCTAGTAACAAAATCCATAAAAATATGCTCGTACTTCCACTCAAGAATAGGCAAAGGTTGTAACAATCCAATAGGTCTTTGATGGTCTGCCTTAACCTGTTGGCATACTAGACATTTAGTTACAAACTTAGCCACATCCTTTTTAAGGCCTTCCCACTAGTATATGTTCCTCAAGTCATGGCACATCTTGGTGGTGGTAGGATGAACAACATATTGTTAGCTTTAAAATTATTATAGTTTTGATTATGACAAAATGATCAAATTTACTTAAACATTATTTGAGTAATCTTTGACAATTTCTTGAAATAATTTAACTCCCATACATTTGTTCCTACATAGATACAAGCTTGACTCTTGAAGATGTTGAAGTATATCTATAAGCTTGTATGACTTAGGTGTATGAGTGCTTATGATTCTTATTCATTAAACTCTAATTTAACGATTAAAGGAAAATCTAGATGCACTCATTGTCAAGCCCAGCTCTACAATATATTTATTATGCCATTCTTACATAAAAATGCATGTTTGCTTACTTGGGTACCTCAAAAATCGTTAAAGGACAACAATGTACCAAATGGTACAATTAAGTTGAATTAAGCCTCAAACTAGTCCAAATAGAGATTTTAAGATGAAATTGAGAATTTTAAAACCCCAAAATGACTTAAAATGGTGATTCAGAGTTCGAAGACCGATTTGGAGTCAAATTGGAATTTTCATGATCTAGGGGTAAAATGGTCATTTTGCCACCTAAGGTTAAAATTGGAATGTTGGAAGAAGTTTTGGATCAAGATTGACTATTTAGAACATAATTTGAGTTTGAGAAGTGAAAAATTTTAATTTCGACATTTTTTCGAGCATTGGGGTAAATATAGTCATTTTGTCGCTCAAGGGCAAAATTGAAATTTTAGACCACCCAACACTTGTCCAGAACATGGATTTTACCCAATATTATCATGGATAATTGAGGAAATTTAATTGGTGGAGAGAGATTGCTTAATGGCCAAGTATGACACATGAACCAATGGAATGGTGACATGTGTCAAATTTATATCCATTTATTTTTTGGCTTAAAAATCAGCATAAAATCAGCCCATTTCTCTTCACATGGCCGGCCAAAGGAAGAACAAAGGAAGAAAAGTGAAGAACAAGAACCCTAGGGTGAAAATTCAAGAGAAAATTGGTGGATTTCAAGTAATCAAGCAATCAAAGGTAAAAATTCTTGATTTTGACTTGTGATCTACCTTTCCCATGCATTATTTTGCATTTTCCATGGTTGAATCACAAGATATCATGATGGATAGTGTGCTGATCAAACCCTAGGAGAGAGGGTATGATGCTTGATTTGGTTAGATTTCAATGTATTTTAGTGTTTTTAGTTGATTGGTGATGTGTAGCATGAAAATCAAGCAACAAAAATTCATGTTCTCCCATCACCCATCATTGGGTGAATTCTCCATGTAGAATATTGATAATGATTTTGATTTTATTTCAAGTGATTTGGTTAGGAATTAGTGATTTTTTGTGTGAGAATCAAGTGGTAAAAATTGTAATGTTGATGCACCTACCATGGCCAAATTTTCCAAGAGAAAATGTGAGGATGATTTTGCCATATTTCAAGTTATTTAATTTTTGTTTGATGATTGGGAGTATTTGGAGAAAAATGAAATTATTTGGAGTTCAATTGGACGTATTGGCCAATTAATCGAGTGATAGATCGAATTAGGCCAATACCGTTTAATTTAGGTACACAATTGAATTTGTGTAGAACACCGTGTTTAGACAATAATCCGAACAAATTGCATCCCATTTCATACATTAGTATAAAGCCTGAATTGGTTTTATAACAATTTAGCACAATGTAGTAAATGATTTATTGTGCATTATGTCTAGGTGATGAGCATTCTGGCAAAAGTAAAGAGATAGTACCCGAGGATCAAGAATCGGAGTACTTGGAATTCGACTCTCGAAATAATGAGTAACCTTATCATCATCTTAATTATCTAAAGTATGTTTTATTCGATTTTGTGAATTTTATGAAAAATGAATTAAATGATTAATTTTTTGGTTTTATAAACAAAATGTGATTTAATGAAATGATTTCATAAAATTGTTTTAAAATTGAATGATGGTTTGAAAATAGAGTAATTGGAGACTGTTTTTGTTTGTTTTAAATTCATGATTCTAATTGATTGGCTTATGGCAATATTGGCATGAATGGTTGATTTGATAAATGTGTTGGAAATGTATAAATTGTTGATTTGCCTTGAAAGGCTGTAAAATAAAATAAAATAACTGCCATGTCATGCTATTGCAAATTTTATTGTGTGGTGGGTTTAGTTTGCTGCAATGGGCGGGTTTTTTGTGGACTAGCCTACTAGAGGAGCATGGAATCCCTTTATATTTTACCTCGGTTGGAGAGGCGAGTAGGGTAACTTCCGAGGTATAACTTTAGAGTTTCATTTCACGCAAAACCACCACGTGAGGGTGAACTCGGCCAACGCAAGGAACAGCTATGTTTTCAAAATAAAAACATAATTTATGAGTACATGGCTTTTTAACAGCCTTGGCAGACTCAGTTGGGATAGCCGTCGGCCAAAGTATCCCTAATAACTGAGTATGATAATGATTTTTGGCACGAGCCAAGCCTTTCAAGAAATCATAAGCCTCAATGATTATTTGGATGAAATAAATTTATTTTATGTTATTAAATCAAGTTTGAAATGCTATGAATTATTTTTATGCTAATCTATTTAAATTGTCTCCATTTAGTTAGTTTTAGATATTTTAGATGATATTTGTTTACTCACTGGGATTATATAATCTCACCACCCTCATTTTCACCCATTTCAGGTTCAGGATAGTCTATAAATAGCTGATTTCATCGAGGACTACCATTGGATTTGCATCCTCCAAACTGTAGGTTCACAATCTTTCTTACTTTTGGTTATTCGAGGGCTCACTTGTTACTGTAAATTAAATTAATACTCTGGCTTATTGTATTATAGTATATATGAATTTATTTTGCTTTTGCACTGAAAAAAAACAAAATTATTTACGCAGTGTTCTAAAAATATTATTTTATGAGAAAAAAATTGAATTTTTTATTCAATATTTTTATTTTATTCTAATTGTCATAATTTCATTTTAAACGAATGTTTTAGACATCCAAAATAATTTTTAATTATGAAATATGTGTTTTGCACCCGTATACTACATTATTAGCTAGTTTTAAATTTTTCAGGAAAAAAAATGACTAAAATACCCCTATGAGACAAAAATTTTTTTTTTATTGTTTTAAGTTGGAAATAGTTTAAAATTTTTTAGAACGTGATATTTGGCAACGATTACTCATAGGGGAAATGAGAAACTGATATTAAAGCCTTGCAAGGTTTTGGTTGACATTCCGGGTAATGAGTGTCTATCAGGACACTACGGTGATTGTCACGGGCTCGAAGGGAGTACCGGGTTGTGACACTCATTAAGGGAGAGTTTAAAATATCTTGTTTAATGATGAAAAAGAAAAAGGAGTGAAGGAAGACTAAATCAAATAGAGTTAAATAGGTCTTCATGTTTAATTTATTTGTGTGACGTTTAGTTTTGGTTTTGTTGAATATTATGTAAAGAAAAGTAGATGCATTGACTAAGGAGGAGCACCTCATTATGCATAAAGATTTAAAGCATTCATATTGAACATAGACATTGCATTCTTAATCTTGGAGTATTTTGTGATCATAAAAAATAAGAGATAGAGAATGTTGACTCTATATGTTTTTGATGATAGCAAAATATTCTCATTCATTGATGTCTAATTATAATGTTTAAGTGTGCAGGAGAAAGCTTAAATCATTAATATATTTGGTATTTGTAAACAAGTCAAGATGCTCGTTCAGTTGCAAGATGGGTTAATTGGTTAAACAAAAGAAAAAGAAAGAGCTACAATTGAGTTACAAAATAGAAGCCTCTTAGTCGGATGATGATTGGAGTTAGTCAACTAAAATTTAAAAATGAAGTTGGTTGGTTCAAGAGCAGATTGCAAAACAGAGAAGACTTAGTCGACCAAGAAGGATGGTTAGTCGACTAAGAGCCTATTGCTAGAAATCTGGATTACAAGACAGAATGAACTTAATCGACTAAGAACCATTGTTAGTCGACTAAGAGCTTATTGATAGAAATTGGGTTCAGAGACAGAGGCGACTTAATCGACTAAGACGTATGTTAGTCGACTAAGAGCACACTGTTAAAAATATTGAATTTAAGCAGATAAGGACAAAATAATGACTAGAAACGGCTAGTTTCTGTCTCCAATGGCCAGAATTGATTTTGCAAGTCTAATAGTCAAAAACAAGATAGAGAAGCCATCCAAAGTGATTTGTGCTTAGAAGACCAAAAAGCTTCTCTTTTCACTTGTATTTTCACTCCTATCCTTTGAAAAAGTGTTTGAGCTTAACTTTGTACATCTTAGATTAGCTAGGTAATCAATTGTACTTCATTTTTTCTTTATTTCCTATTTACTTAGAGTGTGAGAGACACTCTAAGGGGTTGATCAAGCATAGGTTTAGCTTGGTTGTTGTGGTAGGCTTTAACTTAACCTTAGAAAAGTTAGTTTTGGGTTTTGGTTGATCCCGTGAAAAACCATTGTTAAAGGTTGTGGTTGAGCCTTTGAAAAGCCATTTTCGGTTTTGGTTGATCCCATGTAAAACCATTGTTAAAGGTTGTGGTTGAGCCTGTGAAAAGCCATTGTAAAAGCTTGGTGGAAGCTTGGGAATTCCACTGTTTTTTGTGATTTGATTTGGAAAATCCTTGGTTGAATAATCAAGGTAGTGGATGTAGATCTTTGACCAAACCACTATAAATCTTTGTGTATTGTCTCTTCTGTTTTAGTTTTAATTTTCATTCTTTCTTAAATCATTCATTCATCTTGCATCGAACTTCTCATCATTGACCTCCAACTTGCCCTCAATTAGAAATCAAGTTTAGTGAGAGCCAAAAAGTGTTATTCACCCCCCTTTAACACATTTATTTGGGACCAACAAGTGGTGTTAGAGCCTAACCCTCATTTTAAGGCTTAACATTTTTAGAAAAGATCCAAATGGCTCTAGAAAAATCTGTTGATGCTGAGGACCAATGCATAAATATGCCTCCTCTATTTGATAGATCAAACTATCCTTATTGAAGTACTAGAATGTCCATTATGTTAGGGCTTATGACTATGAGATATGGGATGTCATGAATGATGGTCCTTTCATTCCTATGATTACAAATTTAGTAAATGGTGAGAAAACTCGCAAAGATAGAAATAAGTGGACAGAAGTTGAAATGCGGAGAGCACAAATCAACTCTAAGGCCATGCACACTCTCATTTGTACACTTGATTATACAGAATACGATAAAGTGTTCATGTGCAAAAATGCTAAGGAAATTTGGCAAAAGTTAGAAGAGTTATATGGAGAAACAAAGATGCAAAAGGAATTGGAAGACAACTTGTCAAACCCTATTCTATAAAATAATTACGACGTCATTTACATGCTCAATAGAATGTTTGCATATTTAGAAAGTTCGAGAAATCGTTGAAAAACGATATTGCCCCTAATGGTACCATTAAGTCGATTAAGCCTCGAACTAGTTCAAATAGAAATTTTAAGGTTAAATTAAGAGTTTCACAGTCCAGGGATGAATCAAAATGGTAATTCGAAGTTCGAGGATTAATTTGGAGTCAAATCAAAATTTTCACTATCTAGGGGTAAAATGGTAATTTTACCACTTGAGGGTAAAATTGGAATATTGGAAGAAGTTTTTGATCAAGATTGATCACATCTGACTCATTGGAGTATAATTTGAGGTTGATAAGTGAAAAAGTTGTAATTTCGATATTTTTGGAGTATAGAGGCAAAATAGTAATTTTACTGCCGGGGGGCAAATAGGTAAATTTTCACCTCTGACACTTGTCAAGACCAAGGGATTTTATTCATCATGGAAATGGATAAACATGAGAAATGTGTGGTGGAGAATTAAAGAATTAAAAGTCAAATATTTAAAATTTGAACGAATAAGGAAATGCCATGTGTCATGCTTTCAATATTTTATTATTTCTTTATAAAAAGGCATAAAAACCAGTCCATTTCTCCCATAGTGGTCAGCCAACCAAAGGAGAAGAGAAACCAAGGAAGAACAAACCCTAGGTGGGGAAAATCAAAGAGAAAGTGTTGGAATTCAAGGATTTGATCAAGCAAAGGTAAAATTTCTTTGATTTTGCTAGTGATTTACCTTACCCATGCATTTTTCCTTAATTTTCATGGTTGAAAAGCATGCTTTCATGGTGAATTCATGGCTGGTCAAAAAGGGTATGGAGAGAGAATGATCTTGGATTGGTTTGATTTTTAGGTATGTTAGTGTTTTTAGGTGATTAATGATGTGTAGCATGCAAACAAGTGAAGAAAACAACCAAAGGTTTGGTGCCCATCAATAGCCAAATTCTCTAAGTGAATAATGAGGAAGAATGAAATGTTATTCTAGATGATTTGATTAAGAAATAATAGTCTTTGGTGAATTGAGGGATTGGAAAAGAAATGGAGAAAGTTAGAGTGAAATTGGACGCATTGGCCAATTTATCGGATGAAAAATCGACTTAGGCCAATACCGGGTCTAGATGGCTACCCATGCATTTTTCATTTCATATCACGCATATATATCGAGCTTGAAATAGATTATGACTGTTAGACACAATTTAATCGAAATATGTGTCATGGATTAAGACTAGGTGGTGAGCCATTGGATACGAGCAAAGGACTGTACCCACAGACTGAAAATAAGAGTATTTCTACTCGTAATACTATGTGTAAACTTATTATCGTCTTAATTATCTAGAGTAGTTTTATACAATTGTGTGATTTTATAGAAAATGGGTTTAAATGGTAAATTGCTATGTTTTAGGAGAAATTATGATTTTATAAAATGATTTTATAAATTTTTTGGAAAATTGAATACTGGTTTTGAAAATATAGTAATTGGAGACTACCTACTTGTGTTATAAATTGTGTTTTAAATTATATGACTTATAGAAATATGTCAGCATGAATGGCAAAGTCGGTATTTGTGTCAAAATTATATATACTATGTATTCAGCCTTGAGAGGCTAGATTGCGATAAATTGCCATGTCATGCAAATAAAATTTTTATAAATCAGGTGGTAGATAAAATAGTCCATAATCCCTGCAGTGGAGGTTCTATGGACCAGTCTAAGAGGGGGGGCACAAAATCAGATATACCTTACCTCGATCGAAGAGCCGTGTGGAGGGTGTCTCTGGAGGTAAAGATTTGAGTGCATTTCACGTGGACCACCGTGTGAGATTGAGACTCAGCCAACCCCAACGCATGGCTAGAATTTTGGATGTAAAGACATTTAACACCCTTGGTGGTCTCAATCAGATGCCTAGGCCAAGGCATCCCCGGGAATGATTTTGGTAGAAGCCAAGTTTTGTGAGATATATAAGCCATATTGATTAATTGAGTATACTGAATATTCATGTTATGAAACATATATTGGAAAAGAATATTTTAATTCGTCTCCATTTACTCGCCTTTAGATAGTTTAGATGGCGTCTGTTTACTCACTAGGATTATGTAATCTCACCCGTCTTCGTATCCATTTTTTAGGCTCAGGACAGTTTGTAGATAGTTGATTAAGACGAGAATTAATCTCGAAGTTGCATCCTAGAAAGTAAGGGTTCGTAGCCCTACACCTTATTGGTCAGTTAGGGACCCGCGTGTCACTGTAAAAGTAATTTTCTACTTCAGTTATTTAATTTAAAGTATGTATGAACATATTTAGCTTTTACACCATGTTTTTGGAGGGTTTCGATATTTTTGAAGAAAAATGACGAAAATGCCCCTGTGAGCCAAAAAATAATATTTTATTGTTTTGATTTGGAAACGACTTATGATTTATTGAAATGCGAGATTTAATAACTATCGCTCACCGGGGAGATGCGAAAGCTGATACGAGAGCCTTGCGAGGTTTCGATCGGCATTCGGGGTGAAGAATGTCTGTTGAGGCTTCGAGATGGTTGTCACGGGCCCGGTGGGGAGTTTCGAGTTGTGACACAACTCCTGTGAGAATCAATACTCAACAAGCAACATGGCAAATGAAGACAAGGAATCCAGTGAAGATGAATCCTCAAATCAAATTGAATTATGCCTCATAACTTTTGAAGAGATAAAGGTAACTTTTTCATATTGTGAAATTAATTCAAATGCTTTTGATGAATTGCATGATGCTTTTGAGGACTTAGCATTTGAGTTTGAGAAAATGAATATGAAGAACAAGAAAATTATTTCCACACTTAATGTTGAAAATGAATTTTTGATAAAAGCAAAAATTGACTTGGCAAAAGAAAATTAAAATTTGGAAAAGGATTTTAAAGCTTACCAAAAGAAAATTAATATTTTGGAAAAAGGAAATTTTGATATGGAAATGAAATTTGATGATTTATTGAATGAGAAACAAAAGGCTTCCATGAAATCCTTATCTTCCAAAATGACCAAATACAATCATTGCACATTTTACAGTTATTGTTCATACACTTGTCTAATTAAAAAATGTTTGCCTTACAAATTTAGACAAGTGTGGGTTCCAAAAGGAACTTTATGCAACAAGACTAACTTTCAAGGATCCAAAGCAATTTTGATAACAAAGATCAAATGAAAAATGTCTCTTGTAGCTGTACTAGAGAAAGGAGGAACAATTCTTGAAGAATGGATGCTCTCTAGTCACATGTAAAGGAAAATAGGTGATTTCTATGCTAAAATCTTGATTGCTTATTTATTGAATATTTCATTCATTTGGCTTGGTTTCTAAAATTGTTTGCTTTTCTACATTGAAAATTTTAGTTGGCTATTCTTGCTTGAAAATTAAGTGCATAATTCATTGAGCTTCATTGATCAATCTTGGCTATGCAACTTGATTTGATATGATACATGCTATAAGTTGCAAGGAAGTATGAATCTAAAGATTGAGTATGTACTTATATTTGATCTTGAATATATCATCATCCTTATTTTGAGAAAATTGTTTTATTAAGATTGCTTGATTATGGAAAATTGTTTCTATAACATTTCCTCATGTTTCATGAAATTGTTTCCATACTACTTTTTTGAGGAAAAATGATTTTTGAGCATAATTTTGAAACATAAAAGGTTGGATAATGTGATAGAAATATGAGCATACTTGATGACTTACACTCATAACTATTCAAGTAGCCTAAAACAAGGAAAATTGAGTTAAAAAAATTGTCCTTGATTGCCTTATGTCTAGCATAAGTTGACCATATGAACAATCTTGATCTACATTGTAGAACTTGCTTGAATAGTTCAAGATGGCTGATAATGAACTTGAAAGTTTTAACTACTTTGATTGGTACTTTTAAAGCAAAATGAGCTTAAATGGGAAAAATGTTGCTATCCTTTAAGCCTAGAATGATTTATGAATTGAACAAGTTTGTTTCATAATGAAAATACTTATGACTAGTTCTTATTGGATGTGCATGCTTGCTTGGAAGCTTGAATGGTCTTAAGGGCATTTTTGGAATATAATTATGAGATATTTGTAAATGACCCTTGACATACATGAATATGATTCATTATGCCCATTACATATTTCATAAATCATTTAAAGCATAATTGAACAAAATTGAGTGATATTGAGCTCATGATTTTTCACAAAGCATTGCTAATCTTGAATGTTTCAAGTTGAAAAGTTTGCAAAGAAAGATTAAATCTTTATCAATTGATTTTCTTGCAAAATCTTTTTATCCTCCTTGATTGAAAATGATTTATTAATTCTTTATTTTTAATGATATAGCATGGTTGAGCAAACTTGATTTGATATATTTATATAAATTGCACAAATTCGATGTTGCTTGGTATTTCTCTTTTGATTAGTGAAATTGATTGAAAGGGATTTCTTAAGCATGATCTTTAGTGTGATAATTTAACATTGATGGCATTTTTCAAAAAAAAAAAAAAGAACATATCTATTTGCAATGTTTGGAATCCTTGAGATTATAATGATTTCAATGATATATAACTTGAACAAGTATACCTTGTGTTGAAAATGCCATTATATCTTGTTCTTGTTGCAAATGAATGCTTGAGAAACCTTAAGGGCATTTTTATCCATATGTTAAAAATTTGTAGAAAATGCTAAATTTGATGCTTATTATGCTAAAACATTGTTTAAATGCTTGTTGTACATTTTACAAGTCATATTCATGAATCATGATGAAAATTGAACATGTTTAAGCATATTAGAGACATTATTCTTGAAATAAGCATTTCAACTTTTTAGCACTTGTGAACAATGAGCAATAAAAGCCAAAATTTGAGTTCACATGTTTTTCTTAAAGAATCTTTGATCATACATGTCCAAAATAATGTTTCAAACATGGTTGAAATGAAATTCTAAATTGTTCTTACACAAATCCATGTGTTGAGATCATTATACCTTGGAACATTGCGTGTTTTGCACTTTTTCTTGCTTTTCAATATGCAGGAATCAAGCATAATTGACTCCGTAGCATAGCTAGTCGACTATTGTAGAAGAAAATGCAAACAATGCTGCTATAATGATAAAAAGTGGACCCAAGGGATATGTAGTCGACTCTTGAGTGCTCTAAAGACAAAATGGATAGGTTTTGAGTTCCAAAATGTCTTTTTACTTTACTTCTTATCCATTACAATGTTTTCTTCTCTGAATTTCCTTTCAAAGATGATTCTTGACTCTTAAAAACATGCATTATGAATACTCTCATGATCATTTGGTGCAAGTACAAGTTCTTGAAATTACAAAACTTCCTGAAAAATGGGAAATCCTTTTATGACATAAATCTAGCTATTCCCAAGCATGACACTCATATTGATTCCATAAATTCTCATGTATTTAGAATGACAAAATAGAAATATGAGAAATTGTTCATCAATGCTTGAATTTGTTAATTCGATTGGATTTTCATTTGCATATATAGAAAATATCTTCTCATGAAAATTGAAATGTTCAAATGCTAATCTAGGAACAGTTTTTGTAACTACAAGGTAGTTGGGCTCTACGAGAATTTCCAGCACAAAAAAAAAATTCTAGAAACAGTTCTTGAAATATATTTTACTTTTATGCTCAATTGATTGTTTCAAATTGATTTCTTGATTATGCATACTTATTCCATTAAGATGAACTCATTGAACTTAATGAAAATACTCTTGATTCATCTACTATATTGGTCAAGACACATGCTTATATGATTTTTCTTTATGATTGACCTTAAAGTTTGAAGTTTAAAACTTGACTTGAGCTATGCATTTGAATATGAATGTAATTGTCAAGTTTGGTCATGACATATATTGTGAGTTGACATAGTTGAAATTTACTTTGAATATGCATTTAAATGTTAACTATGTCTTCATTGAGCCTTAATATTTACATGATCTAAAGATTTTCTGTGCATCCAACTTTAGCTTATGGGTCACCATAAACAACTTGAAATGTCAAATAAAATATGACCTATAGCTCTAGTTAGCAATGAATGCCTAATGTGCTTGAATTAAATATCTCTTTCTTGAATCTTGATAATTGGTATTCATTGATGATTGAATGTTCACTTTGAAAATATTCATGAGTTGAGTACTTTACTTTCAATATTCTATAACAATTGATATCACTCATGAATCATGAATTATTGAAAAATTGCATGTACCTTGAACTTCAATGGTTACATAATTTTTGAATGGGTATATGTCTATATTGAACTCATGCTTGCATTTTGATGAACAAAATTGGAATCATGATTAAGGAAGATAGCCATGTTATTTCTTGTAACCATGTTTGTGCTTATTTGATAATAACTCTCATACATAATTGCAATAGATGCAAAATGCTTTAGTCATGCTTCAGTAATAATGATATGCCTTTTGTGAAAGTTTTCTTTGACTTTACAATTTCATGGATAATTTGGAGAATACATCTTGTAATGCTTGCTTCAAAATGACTTGGATAAATGACTACTTAAAATTGATTTGGAAAATACTTGCTAAAAATGCTTAATAATGATATTTTTCCTCCTTGAGTTGCTAATTTTAGGGAATTTCCTAGAAATACGTGATTAATACTACTTGGTTGATTGATATTGAGAATAAATAATGAATGCTTGATGATGACTAATAATACTTGATGATAATTGAGAATAATGCTTAAAGACTAATGATACCTTAGACATGCCTAGGAACTACTTTGAAAACACTTCTTGAAAATGTGAGTATTTGATGCATATGTTGACCATTTATTCAAATGCTCATACTTTTTTAGTTCCATGAATATTTGAGTATTAGGAAAATAAATTGAATACCCATTTGAATGCTCATTTATTCTAGGCTTATGATTTCTCTCCTAATGTTTGATCTATTAAGGATCTCTAACAATTTTTCTTGAGCATATGATTTCTTAAAGGGAAGTCAATCATTGTCCTTGATATCATAAGGAATTAAGATCTTCAACAACAAGGTTTGGTGAGATTCAACATTTTTTGTTCTTCACTACCGGTAACATCTTTCTAAACACCAAAATAGATATTGTACCATGTATTGCTTTTCACTTAAACTTGAATGTTGAAATACATAATTGGTATCAAGCCTTAAGTTTTCTCGATTAGTGTCTAGCTTTAAAATTAGCATCAAGCTTTATAATTGTCTCTTCTCTCTTGAGCTTTAAATTGATCATATCTTTCTTAAATGTTTTGAACCTTGAACTTGATATGCTTGGAATGCTTAGTGATACGAGAAGTCTTTACTAGTGCTTTACTAATTGATATAATGAGTTTTAAAATGATTCCATCTCTCATAATTGATATTGTGCTTTTATAACCAGGGAGATTTTACTTATATCTATCAATTTGTATTTTGAGCTTTAACACTTGGTGTTGGAGTTGAAATATGGCTTATGTGCTTATTGAACATCTTTATGATTATGTTTTTTGAACTTCATAATTGTTATGTCCACATTTTGCTTATATATATATAAACATGTGGCTTTCTTATTGATGATTCTCTTGATGAATTAATACTTGAATATGCGTAATGGGTATATTTCTTAATGACTCGGTTAAGGATATTAAGTGTAGATATATGATGACTTGGTGACTTTATGGTTACATATTCATGGTCTTAATGCTTATGTTCTTGATGGATTTTTCTAACCATTATTTCTTGAGCTTAAGTGTTTAATGCTCACTCTTTTTAACCTTTTTGATATAACAAAAAAGGGGAGAAGGTTAATGAGCAAATTTAATTTTACGCATATGTTAAGGGGGAGATTTTAAAATCATTTCGAATACAAATTCTGTTCATAGTTTTGTCATATCAAAAAAGGGGAGATTGTTAGATTTAAAATTATTATAGTTTTGATTATGACAAAATGATCAAATTCGCTTGAACATTATTTGAGTAATTTTTTACAATTTCTCGAAATGATTTGACTCCCATACATTTGTTCCTACATAGACACAAGCTGGACTCTTGAAGATGTTGAACTATATCTATAAGCTTGTACGACTTAGGTGTATGAGTGCTGATGATTCTTATTCATTAAAGTCTAATTTAAAGATTAAAGGAAAATCTAGATAAACTCATTAAGGGGGAGTTTTAAATATCTTGTTTAATGATGAAAAAGAAAAAGGAAATTTGAATTTAAGCACATAAGGACAAAATAACGGCCAGAAACGGCTAGTTTCTGTCTCCAATGGCCATAATTGATTTTGCAAGTATTTAAAGCCTCTCTAATAGTCAAAAACAAGATAGAGAAGCCATATAAAGTGATTTGAGCTTAGAAGACCAAAAACCTTCTCTTTTCACTTGTTTTTTTACTCCTATCCTTTGAAAAAGTGTTTGAGGTTAACTTCGTACATCTTAGATCAGCTAGGTGATCAATTGTACTTCATCTTTTCTCTATTTCCTGTTTACTTAGAGCGTGAGAGACACTCTAAGGGGTTGATCAAGCTTAGGTTAGCTTGGTTGTTGTGGTAGGTTTTAAGTTAGCCTTAAAAAAGTTAGTTTTGGGTTTTGGTTGATCTTGTGGAAAACCATTGTTAAAGGCTGTGGTTGAGCCTTTGAAAAGCCATTTTTTATTTTGGTTGATCCCGTGAAAAACCATTGTTAAAGGTAATGGCTGAGCCTATGAAAAGCCATTGTAAAAGCTTGGTGGAAGCTTGGGAATTCCACTATTTTTAGTGATTTGGTTTGAAAAATCTTTGGTTAAACAATCAAGGTAGTGGATGTAGGTCTTTGACCAAACCACTAAAAATCTTTGTGTATTGTCTATTTTGTTTTAGTTTTCATTTTCTTTCTTTCTTAAATCATTCCTTCATCTTGCATCGAACTTCTCATTATTCCCCTCTAACTTGCCCTCAATTAGAAATCAAGTTTAGTGAGAGCCAAAAAGTGTTATTCACCCCTCTTTAGCACATTTATTTGGGACCAACACATATGTATCCATGTTTGGCTTCTCTAAAATCTCTCGTCTCAAATCATCAATATCTGGCACATGCACTCTAGATCCATATTTGAGTAATCCATCGGTGCCTCTGGTAAACATTTATCCCTTCTTCCTTTGAGGATTCTCTAAAACTCTAGCTACAAAATCATCCTTATCTTGAGCTTCCTTGATCCAATCCATCAACATCGATCTAACCCTAAAATGGGCTAATAATGCCTCAATATCATTAACCTCAAATCGAATGCCCATATCCCCCAACTCATGCATACACTACACCAATGATCTTCTCTCGACTGAGATGTAGGCTAGACTCCTTATGAATTTTTGGCTCAAGGCATTTGTCACCACATTGGCTTTGTTTTAATGATACAATATCGAGCAATCATAATCCTTAAGTAGGTTCATCCATTGACATTATCTAAGGTTGAGATCCCTTCGCTCAAAAATATACTTAAGACTCTTACGATCTGTATAAACCTTACAAGTCTTGCCATACAAATAATGCCTCTAAATCTTTAAGGCAAAGATTATGGCAGCCATCCCAAAATCATGTGTGGGGTAATTCTGCTCGTGTTTCTTGAGCTGTCTAGATGCATATACTATCACCTAACCATGTTGCATACACACGCATCCAAGTCCTAGTTGTGATGCGTCATAATAGACTCAAAACCCCTTGAACCACATGGTAATCTCAACATTGGAGATGTAGTAAGTAAAGTCTTGAGCTTTTTAAAACTTTCCTCACATGCATCTGTCCATAAAAACTTGACGTCTTTCTACATCAACTTAGTCATAGGAGTAGTAATCTTGGAAAAATCCTTAACGAATCTCCTATAATATCTAACCAACCTTAGAAAAATTCGTATCTCGATCATTAAAGTAGGCCTTGGCCATGTTGTTACCGCCTTAATCTTCTTTAGGTCCACCATCACTCCATCTTTAAGCACACGTGGCCTAAGAAGTTAACACTATCAAGCCAAAACTTGAATTTCAAGAACTTGGAAAATAGTTGGTGTTCCTCTCGACTCCTCGAATACACTAAAATATCATCAATGAACATGCCACAAACTTTTCCAAATATGGTCTAAATACCTTGTTCATCATATCCATAAAAGCTGTAGGGGCATTTGTCAATCCAAATGACATAACCAAAAACTCATAATGACCATACCTCGTGCAAAAGCAATCTTAGGTATGTCGCCACTTCTAATCCTCAACTAATGGTACACTGATCGCAAATCAATCTTAGGAAAACACTTGGCCCTTTGCAACTAATCAAACAAATCATAAATACATGGGAGGGGATAGTTGTTCTTGATGGTCACTTTATTCAACTGCTTGTAATTGATACAAAACCTCATAAAACCATTTTTTTTAACAAACAATACCATTGCACCCCAAGGCAAGACATTAGGGCAAATGAAGCCCTTGTTCAATAAGTCTGTCTACTAATCCTTGAGCTCCCAAAGCTTGGTCGATGCCATTCGATATGGTGGTATAGAAATCAGACTTTTGTCCTGCACCAAGTCTATGCAAAATTCCATCTCCTACTTTGGCAGCAATCCGGGTAATTCTTTTACGAATACATCTATGAACTCCTTCACAATAGGCACATTAATGACTTCCAGTTAGGTATCTATCACCATAACCAAAAACCCTTGACATCCATGTTTCGTCAAGTAACTAGCAATCATAGTCGATATTAGCTACTTGAGGCCATGCTGCGATCTCCCTGTAAATAAAAGGTTGTCTCTTTAGGGTAGTCAAATCTAATCCTTTTGTGGTGACAATCCATGTTTGCATAGTTGAGAGATAACCATTCCATCCCATGAATCACATCAAACTCTATCATGTCCATCAACACTAGATTTGCCCGAGTGTCTTTCCTCTTAACTCAAACCACGCAATCTCTATACTTATCCTTGACCACAAATACCTTTCTCTAAACGGTGCAAACTACCAAGTTTTGCTTTTTCTTGGAGCATTTAATACATAATCTAGATGCAAAGCATAGAGATACAAAAGAATGTGTACCACCAAGGTCATACAATACATGTGCATTAATAGAGCAAATGAGCAATATACTTGTAATGATTGCATTGGATGCCTGCGCATCTTGTTGAGTCAAAGCATAAACTTTGGCTTGTCCAAGACCAATGATACCCTATGCCCTAAATCCAAATCCTGAAGCTCGACTTTGAGTAGCTATATCAGTGCCTCTACCTCTACCTTTTCTAGTGCCTCTAATAGATTGTGTGGCAACAGGCGAGGGTGGTAAGGCTACCTGTGTATGCCCTTATGTATCTTCCTAAGAGAAATGAGTAGTAGGGCACTCTTTGGCAAACTGTCCTGGTTGTCCACAAGTACAACATGAGGTGGAACCTTGCCTGCACTACCTTTTAAAGCCTTTTTATTATAAGTGGTACATGGAAAGAGAGGAAGATGACTCTGCCTAGCACCCTACTGACCTTGAGGTGAAGCCATTCCATGATCTCTACTAACTTCATCCCTTTCAATACCTTTCCCTTAATGGGATCCCTATGAACCA
Source organism: Theobroma cacao (assembly GCF_053813885.1). NCBI lineage: Eukaryota > Viridiplantae > Streptophyta > Magnoliopsida > Malvales > Malvaceae > Theobroma > Theobroma cacao. The sequence continues at coordinate 33,034,116 of NC_142647.1, read as the reverse complement.
CCATAATGTATTTGATGGCCTGAGGAATGTCTAAGGCTTTACCAACCTCTGGTCTTGGCCTTCTTGAGCTTAGGTCTTATCATGACCCAAATTTCGAGCACTGATGTCACAACCCGGAACCTCCCTCAGGCCCATGACAATCGCCACGACATCCCAATTGACACTCATTACCCGAAATGCCAATTAGAACCTCGCAAGGCTTACATATCAGTTTCTTGCCTTTCTTGTGATCAATCGTTTTTAAATATTCTGTTTTAAACAATTACCAGTTGTTTTTCGCTCAAGTAAATCAAAAGACAAAAATATATCATTTTTTATATAAAACAATATAAAATAGAAACACGTGTAAATAATCTTTTGTAACGTGAAAGTAAAATAAATTCATACATACAAAAATTTACAAAGTTATAATGTACAATAATAATTACAATGACAAGTGGCCCAAAATACACCCAGTGTTGGTGCTAGTAACCTACTATCTGTGAGATAGAGGGGTCAACTGGAATCCTTGACAAAATAGGGTATCTACATGCTACCACAGACTTGAAATGTTTAGAAAGGAGGTGGGTGAGATTTTGCAATCCCAATGAGTAAACAGACATTATCATAAATATCTAAAGGCGAGTAAAATGGAGGCAAGTTTAAACAACAAATCACAAACCATTTCATAAGGTTTTCAATTTCTTTCTTAAACCATAAAACATTTATAATTTACCAAAACAATTGTCAAGGCTTATAACCTTTATTAAAAACATGGCTCAAGCCAAAATCTAGTCCTCGGGGATACCTTGGCTAAGGCATCTAACCGAGTCTGCCAAGGTTGTTAAGATATTTACATGTTAAACACATTCTAGTTTTGAAAACAAGTCGTCCTTAGCGTTGGCCGAGTTACACATTCACGTGGGGGGTCGACGTGAAGTGAACTCTAACACTACCCCGGGAGTTACCCTCTTCGCCTCTACAACGGGAGTAACTATGAAACCGGGTTTATTGTGCCCCTCTAATAGGCAGTCCACGAAAACCCGTCACTGCAGTGACTAACCCACAAATTTTAATAAAATTTCGACAATATAAGGTGGCTTTTATTTATTTACCCAGCCTGCATAGTAAAAACAACTTACATTTATTCCCAATGCAATTATAAAATATAGCCACATATACTCATATATCATAAGCCATTCATAGTAAAATATATATTTCAAAATAATTGACAGCCTCCAATTACTCAATTTCATAATCAACACAATATATTTTTATTTGTCACATTTATTTCGAAAACATCAAAAATCTCATTTTAATCTCATTTTCGTTTCATAAAATACATAAAGAGCATTTAAAAATAAACTCTAGATAATTTACAATAATAATAGGTTTACTCACCGTTTGTACAGATGAAATGCTTCCTAAGTGCCCCGATCACTGTTGGTCGGGTACGACTTCCTTGCCTTTACCGGAAGGCTCTCCTTCTAGAAACATTGCAAAATTTACCCAATTCACTACATTGATGCTAAATCACTATGTAATTGACTTAAATCCTATAGTAATGCATGGTATGAAATGCAATAGCCTAAAACGACTTAAACGCGGTATTAACCTATTTTTGGCACTTTACCCGTTAAATTGCTAATGCGCTCCATTTTAGCTCTCAATTGTCCCATTTTCTCCACAACATTTCTAACCATTAAATATCAGCCAATAACCTTCTAAAATCACCAAAATCAGGTCACTTTCCTCCTTGAAAAATTTGGTCAAAAATGGGACATTTACTCGGTTAATTTTCCACTTTGTTTTTCTATCACATTTAACCATTTTTCATCATTTTCTCTTCATTTCTCTTAGAATAAAAATCAGTTAATCATCATTGTACATCAATGCATATTCAGCCAAGGGTGGGTATTGTGAAAATTTCATGCTTTCTTGCCCAATTTAATTTCTATACACATTTAACTAACTAAAACTACCAATTTAACTAAAAATCAAAACCTAAAAATTCCATAATCTCTCTTGTAGAATTTCGGCCAGCCCTTGGTTTCACTTTTTGATCTCTCTCCTCAAGCATGCTAAATGGAAACAAAGGCATAGGAAAGGTAGAAATCAAGCTAAAGTCTAAAAACCTTACCATTAGACGCGTAAACGGGTGAAAAACGCGAATTCCCCTTTGAATTTTCTTGTTTCTTTTTGGTTTTTCTTTTTTTCTTCCTTTCCTCTCTATTTTCTCTCTTGTTCTCCCTTATGGCCAGCCATCTTAATATGGGGTTTAAATGGACTTACTTTTCATTAAAATAATATTAAATCATTAAAAAGTTCCATGTGTCACTTTCCCATTGGCCCGTTTTTAAAATTTCATCCATTTGTTTTCAAATTTTCACCATACACTTGTCTCACATATCCATACCTTAGATAAAATTCTCAGACTTATCCAAAGTCTTGGTGGAGTAATTTTTGAAATTTACACTTTTGCCCCCATAAAAGTGAAAAATTACATTTTTGCTCAGAAAACTGAAAAATTGCCCATAGACATATTTTTGATCCCTTATACTCATACCATTCCCCAATTTGTCAAATTTGATCTAAATTCTCTCAAAATCTCAAATTTTATCCACAGGTGGCAAAATTACGATTTTGCCCCTAAACATCAAAATTTCCAATTTTACCCCAAATGAACCCTCAAACTCCGAACAATCATTTTTAGTCATATCTAGACTGTAAAATATTAAATTTCATCCTACGATTCCTATTTGAACTAGTTCGAGGTTAAATCAACTCTAGTGTACCGTTAGGTACAATACCGTGTTTTGTCTATTCTTAGGACTTTCCTAGCGTAATAACATGCTACTCAGTGCATGTATGTCATGACATGTGTTTATAGGGTCAGGTTTTACAGATGACCAATGCATGGGCCCAATGGACGTAGCCCACTAAGCCCAAACAAGCCTATTTATATCACTTGTTCATCATTCCATCAAAAATTTCTAAAGTCATATTTCATAATTCCAATTCAAAAAAATGCTAACCGTTGCCAACTCTTAGTTGCATTACTAATCAAAATATACATATATTTTCTAAAACATACATCTTGATAATTTACATCGGGTTTGTCTATACACAACAAAAAGGATACTCGACTTCCAACGGAGAGACCCGGGCAAAAGTACAGCTATTGAATGCCAAGATACCTACCAAGGAGACAAATCTACGAAGACACCTAGACCTAGTTACCGACTGCCTCCTGATCTGAAAACATGAAGTTGAAAATAGTAAGTATAAACCTAGTAAGTGAACAAAGGAAGGGAACAAGCAAAGGATAAGAAAATTTTAAGAAATCATGATGCACTTATTTTCAAAAACAATGTAATTTAGTTTAATTCTTATTAAAACCCCTCATTAAATCCTTAATTGGTTAATCACTTGATGATGAAGGATCCATACATAACAAAGAATTTGAAGAGTGAAAACTTTAGTAGCATGCAAGCAAGTCAAGTGAAATGACGAGTCCTCGCTGCAGCAGAAAGGCATTCTTGTTGCAGCGTATAGGGCTGCAGCTAGCCTCTCAACCCGAGAGTTTCTCGCTGCAGCGAGAAATAGAAGACCAAGAAAAATTCTCATCATGTCAAGAAAAAGCCATTCTGCTACAATGACAAAATCAACTTGAAAATACTCTACAATTTCGAAGGTTCAACATGCAAGATTTCACATACATTGCAACCATATACCATATTCACGAACTTTCTATTGCATAAATATATATATATATATATATACACATAACCACTAATACCACCACCGCCTCACCCAGCTCATGTGTAACCTCCACATCGCACACATAGCTGGAGTCATCATGTGCATCCCCCACATCATGCACAACTAATACCACCATGTGCATCCCCCACATCGCTCACAAACAATATCATCATCCACACTCCCACACCCGTCATCACTGGCATGTGCTCCTCCACATGAGCACATGCTCGGTTTTAATTACAAAAATTATTACTATCAATACATATCATATATATTTAGATATATATATATATATATATATATACATATATCAACATAACACAGGGCACATGGATTCATCACAGTCGCATTCCACAACGCAAAACGTTTCATTAAAAGCTTATTCCCATGCATATTTTAGAGAAAGACAGATAAAATATTTCAATGGATTTAATCCAACACATATGCCCTAATCCCAATACATTTTAATACAAGTTCACTCACCTTGGTGGGTTTGTAATTGAATTTCTATTCAAAATTCTTCCAAGCTATTATAGAAGCTCCCTCTTTCTCTCTCTAAAACACCTAGCTTGTAATGCCTCGTACTTTGCTATGGTGACTAATAAAGATTATCAGAAGCTAGTTGAGGTTAATTATAATGTTTAGAAGTGATGAAAGATGAAAAGAATAGTTTCGGATAAAATATTTCGCACACGAGTAAATAAAAATAAAATAATAATATTTTTATCGAGGAAGAAATTGTGAGATAAAAAGTGATTGAAAAGTGAATTGAGGCATAATAAGGTATTTTGGGTACCAAGGAGACAAGAGGAAATTTTTGGAATAAAATAATATTTTATTAATAAAATAAAATTAAAATATTAATAATTTATTCAATGTCGAAATTTTTCATGAAGGAGGAGTATATGGTCAATCTAAGTGGGGGAGAAGAGGAATGAGAAAATTTCAGAGAAAAGTGACATTAATGGGGTCGTGTGTATTTATTACATAAAGATAGCGCGGCTAAATAAATATTTTAAATATTATGGGGACACTACATTGGAGTACAAACTTTATACTTTTGTTTGTACATGTGTAGAAGAAGATAATAGAAGGAAATTGGAGTTAAATGAGTGTTGGGAGGACTAAATTACAATGGAAAGAAACTTAAAGGGCAAAACGATAATTTTACACAAAGTTTTGTCAAAGCTTCCAAAGGAAGTGTTGACTCTCATCCTTATCAGCCCAAAACCGCCCTTATCTCCTCTAGCAAGATGTTTCTTCTTCAATCTTGAAGCTTCCAACGCCATTCTCTCATTCTCCCATGGAAAGTTAATTTTCTTTCCTTGTTTTCTTTTCATTTCCTATCTCTTCTTGCTTATTTCTTCTCCTAACTCCTTGTGCACCAAAGTTACAACTTCTAAACCCAATTTCCAGTACTTCCAAACCCAAGGAGAGAGAAAGAAAAACAATCTCTTTTTCTTTCCCTTATTTTCTATTTCTAGTTCACTTTCAACAACACTTGGATTTTTGGCTTCAAATCTTCAATTTCAAGGTTGAAAGGTATATACTTCCAACTTTTGGAATTTTTGAATTTATGGTTATATTTCAGATTTATTCCCTAATTTCCTCAAACATTTTGCTTGGAAATATTAGGTTTTTTTTTTCTTGATCTTCATGCCTCCAAGCTCATCCAGGTAACGAAATTTTAAATTGGGGTAGTTGGCCAAATGGGTTTTTGAATTAGACTAGAAACTTAGGTTACATGTTAGGTTAGAGGGTAGATTGCCTAATGTAAATTCATTAGAATTATTAGATTTAATTTATGACTTAATTGAGATTGTTATGGTTTATTGATAAATATAGGTTTCAATGGTATTTCGAGACTACTTGGATTAGGACCTAGTTGGTGCTAGTTTTTTCAAGTGAGTGAACTTTCATTTCAAAATGTTTTGGGGAAATGTTTATGTGTTTCAATGAATCATTTGGGAATTTATCAATTTTTGCTTTAAAATTTCCTGGGAACAAGCCCTTGATAAAATGTTTGATGTTGTGAAATGTGAAATGTGTAAAACGATGAATCCATATGCTTTTGTATAATGTTGATATATATATATATATATATATATATATATATATATATACTATGTCATAAATGGTACCATTGTGTGACAAATGCAACCGTGCATGTGCGGGGTGAGTGTGCACTTATTGGTGATGACGGTGGCGACGGAGATGCATGGTGATACTGTTCGGCTATGTGCACGATGTGGTGGGATGCACATGAGTTGGGTGAGATGCACATGATGAATCTTGAAAATTTACCATTTATTTACAACTTGACTTTATTGCAACGAGAAACATTCTGTTTATACTGCCTTGCTTGGATAATTACTGAAAATTTTCCTTCTTTCCAATTTCATGCTAAATACGGTTCCTTCATCATTAAATGGTTTTACAACCAAAGGTTTAATTGAGGGATTTTAATAAGAACTTGAACTAAATGGCATTGTTTTCAAATAAGTGCATTTGTTTTCTAAACCATTCCTTGTCATTGCTTGTTCCCTTCCTATGATCACTCACTAAGTTTGTACTCACGTTTTTAAAATTCATGTTTTAGGTTTCTTGAGTTAAAGGTGATTGGATCCTATGGCAAGGTGTTTCTCCCTATCCATTGCTCGGTAGGTTTACCATGATATTAAATGTTAGCAACCATGACCAGAGTCACTCCGCTGATGGTCAAGGCCTAATTATGTGTATATAAATACTTGAGGTGAAATACTAAGATTCATTGGTCAGCCTATATATGTATATTATGGTAGATGATGCCATTATGAATGCATAATTTGGTTTTATGAATTGTTTTCAAAGGGACTATATTTGAACATTATGAATTTTGGATTTAAAATGTATATGAATTATTGTATAAGATTATACAAAGAGGCTTGCTTGGGCTCAGTGGGCTGAGCCCATTGGGCCCTTGCGCAAATCATGGCCCAAAAATTTGGCTGTGACAAAGGTGGTATCAGAGCTCTAAGTTTAGTTAAGTCCTAGGGATTCCTGTATGGTTAGCGGAGTTGTTGGAGGTTTTGTAGAGTCTTGTCTTTAGATTATGGGTGCGTAACGCAAGTCAAGGACGAGAGGCTACATGGGCCCCTACTTCATTAAAAACCTACCTATTCTTATGATGTCTACATGGATGAGTAATTAATACTTGGTTGTGTATAGGTGTAGGTGCGTCGGTTGCACACGCCATGTCTAGAAAAGACGGCAGTCCCGACACTCCTTATACTACTAGTGAGGGATCATTCGATTCCACTGCTAGAAGCTAATAACGCCCTGATCTAGGTAATCCAGAAGATGACCCATCCCGAATTCCTATAAATTGGATTCCCCCAAAATTAGAAGAATGGTTTTGTGATAAGGAAAGCCTTGAGAGTAGCGAGAGTCTTGAAAGTGAGAACAACTTTGACATTCAGGAAGTTGTAAGAAATTTCCTTTTGAAAAGATCTGAGGAATGGCATAGGGAAAGGATGAAAAAGGTAATTTCAAAGGGAATATTCATCCCAGGAAAGTATCTACTGTCCGACACTTTCCTCTTGGTTGTGGAATAGGTGCTGTGCCTGTAAGTAGTGAGGAATACAGGAAGATACAGCAAGCTTGGGTTGAGGATTAAATGAAAAAATCTCAAGAGGAAGAGGAGGACCCAGAAGAGGATCCGTCGATGTGCTCGGATCAAGGAAACGAGGATCCTAAAGACACTTAATACCTTCGTTGAAGTTTTTATCACTTTAATTCTAGGCAGATGTGGTGTAAGGGAAATAGTAGTAGTTATATGTACAAAAGAGTTAAGAGTTGGCTTATATTTTGTATGAGTTGAACGGATTATAAAGTAGTCGTTTAAATGACAGGATGTGTATGGGAATCTTTTGGTATGTCAAAGGTAAAATAGCAATATAATTATCGAGGAAGGATATTCACCTTAGTGGCGTGGTTGGTCACCTTAAATAACTATTAAGGATTGACGTAGAAAGTCATTAATGGTACAAACAACAACGAAACCTGACAAATGATTACCAATTAATCGTGGAAAGGTAAAATTTGAAATCCAGTTACAGTTACAATTCGGAAGGATATGGGAGAAATCAATGAGGGTATAGGTGACACTTAGAATGGCTGATGTGATTAAGTCAAGGATTGTAAAATTTAAGTATGGAGGGAACTACAAAATGATGCCATGACATTATAAGATGATAATTTGGCACAAATATGGACTAAGGGAGGCAAATTATGAAACTTGGGAAGAGGTGAATCCTTGATTTAATAAAAATTGTGAATGTAGAGCGTGGACAAAGATGAACTATTTTCATGATCATTTGTACTGAAAGTCAATGAAACTATTTGAGTTATAAGACAAGAAAAATAATTAATTGTGAATGTTAAGGAATTGTGGAATGTCATAAATGGTGAATAATTTTGTGTGTGGTATTATATATTGAGAATTTGATGCATAATATGGCAAGATTGTCCTAAGGTGAGACTTATTAGTTGAAGATAAATGTTAAAGGATAAAATGAGTTTTAAAATATTGACTCGGCTTAATGCATATGATAAACAAAAAAAAAGATACACCTGGTCATGAAAATTGTGGGATAGGCTTGGAGGAAAGCCAAATAGTTGAGCATGATCCCTGTAGTAACTTTAAAGATGGAAGAACTTATTCGTGGAAGAAATTTCCAGCAACCATAGTGCTATAGCACTAACTCTTTAGTGCTGAGTGTTGAAACTATCCCATGTCCAGCAGTTGCAACGCTACAGCACTGACTGTCCAGCATCGTAGCGCTAGGGACACCTCATGTCTAGGATGCATGAGCAAGATGGGAGTGGCACAACAATGAGCTTACAAGCTGAATCATGGTCAGTGGTCATTGAGCTTTGTTATTTAGGAGTTTTGAATGTTCCGAAGAATGTTTACATGAATGAATTGAAAAGTTTCTTTATTGCCTTGTATATGCGCATATAATTAAAAGAGAAGTTGAAAGATTCTTGAGATGGCTACATTGAGATAAGATACCATGTGAAGTATTAGGATGAATAATATATTGACCAAAGTCAAATCCTAAGAAATAAGGGAGACGAGAGATTAATCCTTGTTAAAGGTGAAGGAAAAAGGGAGTGAAGAGTTAGATGAATATATGAGATATTGATAAGGGATGTCAATACCAAGTGATGGAAGTGTGAATGAAGGACTACAAGAGTGGTATAGCAAATGGGTTTATCCAAAATATCGTTATGAGAATTTACAATTCTTGCTTGGACTCAACTAAATGAAGAAGGTTAGTACCAACACAAGGCCAATTGTGTGGCACACTAGAAACCTATGAAGATGAATTGGGGATTGAATGGGCGAGTATGTATTTATATATCTTTAAGAATAAGTGCATGTCTATAGAACGATATGCTTAGGATGTTAAGGAGCAAATAAGAGACTAAGTGTTTCAGGAATGCACAAACATCTTTAAGAAGGAATTACTAATCATACACGGCAAGTATATCCAACAAGATGTTTCTTCTCCATTCTTGAAGCTTCCAATGCCATTCTCTCATTCTCCCATGGAAAGTTAATTTTCTTTCATTTTTTTTCCTTGTTTTCTTTCATTTCCTTTCTCTTCTTGCTTCTTTCTTCTCCCAACTCCTTGTGCACCAAAGTTACAACTTGTAAACCCAATTTCTAGCACTTCGAAACCTAAGGAGAGAGAAAGAAAAAAAATCTCTCTTTCTTTCCTTTATTTTTTATTTCTAGTTCACTTTCAACAACACTTGGATTTTTGGCTTCAAATCTTCATTTTCAAGGTTGAAAGGTATATACTTCCAACTTTTGGAATTTTTGAATTTACGATTATATTTCAGATTTATTCCCTAATTTCTTCACATTATTTTTCTTGAAAATATTAGGATTTTTTTTGTTGATCTTCATGCCTCCAAGCTCATCCAGGTAAAGAAATTTTAAATTGGAGTAGTTGGCCAACTGGTTTGTGAATTAGACTAGAAACTTAGGTTAAATGTTAGGTTAGAGGGTAGATTGCCTAATGTAAATTCATTAGAATTATTAGATTTAATTTATGACTTAATTGAGGTTGTTATGGTTTATTGATAAATATAGGTTTCAATGGTATTTCGAGACTACCTGGATTAGGACCTTGTTGTTGGTAGTTTTGTCAGGTGAGTGAACTTGCATTTCAAAATGTTTTAGGGAAATGTTTACTTGTTTCAATGAATCATTTCGAAATTATATCAATTTTTGCTTTAAAATTTCCTAGGAATAAGCCCTTGATAAAATGTTTGATGTTGTGAAATGTGAAATGTGTAAAAGGATGAATCCATATGTTTTTGTATAATGTTGATATATATTTATATCTACTATGTCATAAATGGTACCATTGTGTGACAAATGCAACCGTGCATGTGCGAGGTGAGTGTGCACTTGCCGGTGACGGTAGTGGTGAGGGAGATGGATGGTGACACTGTCAGGCTATGTGCATGATGTGGTGGGTTGCACATGAGCTAGGTGAGATGCACATGATGAATCTCGAAAATTTGGCATTTATTTGCAAATTGATTTTATTGCAACAAGAAACATTCTGTTTCTACTACCTTGCTTGGATAATTCTTGAAAATTTCCCTTCTTTCAAATTTCATGCTGAATACGGTTCCTTCATCATTAACTTATTTTACAACAAAGGGTTTAATTGAGGGATTTTAATAAGAACTTGAACTAAATGGAATTGTTTTCAAATAAGTGCATTATGTTTTCTAAACCATTCCTTGTCATTGCTTGTTCCCTTCCTATATTCACTCACTGAGTTTGTACTCACGTTTATAAAATTCATGTTTTAGATTTACTGAGTTAAAGGTGATTGGATCGTAGGGCAAGGTACACCTCCCTATCCATTGCTCGGTAGGTTTACCATGACATTAAATGTTAGCAACCGTGACCAGAGTCACTCCGCTGACAGTCAAGGCCTAATTATGTGTATATGAATACTTGAGGTGAAATACTAAGATTCATTTGTCAAGCTATATATGTATATTATGGTAGATGATGACATTATGAACACATAATTGGGTTTTATGAATTTTTTTCAAGGGGACTATATTTGACATTATGAATTTTGGATTTTAAAGGTATATGAATTACAATACAAGATTATACAAAGAGGCTTGCTTGGGCTTAGTGGGCTGAGCCCATTGTGCCCTTGGGCCGGTCATGACCTAGAAATTGGGCTGTGATATAGCTAGTGAGAGGAAGTATGAAAACTAGACTTTTCAAGGGTTTTAAAGTGAGAGAGTGAAATAGCACAAAAGGTTCTATGAAAGGGTATACAAAACATGAAAATTAGAACTAGCTTGAGAGAAGTTATGGAGGTTTCAAAACAAGCTTCCATGGAGGATGAAAGAAACGTGAGATGGGATGAAGAAGAAGAAAAAGCTGTTAGAGAAATGAAAAAGCTACTGGAAAACATGATATTTATAGCTAAAGCTTATCCAATCTCAACTTAAATTACAAAAATGCCCTTAACAAGTTGGCTTGTTCTCCCTCTATCCTTGGTGCAATCTTTTTACTCTTTTGACATTGGGACAAAGTCCATAATAGTCTAGAAATACTCGGGTTCATCAAAACTTAAATTTTTGACTCGAGATGCAAAATGACCATTTTGCCCCTACCTTGAAAATCATCATTATTTTTATTTCCTTTATCATTTTACCATTATTTTCATCATTCATTTATGCTTTATGCCTACTTAGGCCTTAATATTGTTTGAAAGCCTACTTCTAGGGGCTCACTAAGGAAATGACAAAATTACCCCTAGTCCGTGGTATCGCGTCTACACCTAGTTACGACCTATAGAGGTCGAGGTCTCACAGGTCCATCCAATTAACCCTCTACATTCTTAAGTTATAACCTCTAAGCACAGTTCACCACTTTAGAGTAGCTGGTGAACTCATGTGATGTGATAACTCTATATAATGGGAGTAACAGTCCATTCATGAACCTCTAAGTCTACATCTTCTCCTTGTTGGTCAAATATGGAGCATACCTAGTCAACTTAGTGAACTTAACACTGCACTCTGCCACTAACATGCTTGGTGTTTACACTAAAGTCTCAAACTCACGTGCTCTAGCCTCTTGCATGGGATATAGAAGGACAACAATCCAAGAATGCTATGTTGAACTCCTCTCAAGTCATCGGATCAACAGCAGGCGCTTTATCACTGTGCAACATCTCATACCACTATCTCACTACATTGTCAAGTTGGACAATGGTAAACTGAATTGATCTAGTGCTGGTGCAACTCAATGCATTACATATCACCAATATCTCATATAAGAACTCCTGAGCATCCTCTATTGCATTAGATCTTGAAAACCATGGAAGTCTCAGCCTTCTAAATTATTACAGCAGAACCTCATATACAACCCTGGCAATGTCAGACGGCCGGTGGTCATCATGACTCTATGACCCAAGGGAGGTTTGAAAAAAAGGGTGGCCTTTGCCTTATCTCCTATAATTTAACATCTCTTGAGCTTGCAACTCCATCGTTTAATTGACTCCTTGTAAGCAACAACTAGATTCTTTATGGTCAAGACCCTCGATAAGGGCATTATACCAATGGCGTCATCCCTCAACTACTACCTCAGAACACTATTTCTCTATCTATGCAATGGTGGCGGTATCAATCTTCCCTGAACTAGTGACCCTGTCGCTCTTACCGCAACCTCTAGTAGTAGGCATACAGGGTCTATCAGTAGTCTCCATGGGAGCATTGCTCTCTATCACGCCCTAGCACTAGCCCATGTCCTAGGCAGCATATCTCACCTAAATAGAGGGCAATGTATATGGTAAGACTCAATAGTATATAGTTACAAAAATTCTAGACATATCTCTTAAGCATAAAATGGTTAAACAGACAAGAAATTTTATGCGGGTCTCTCTTTCTCGATTTGTGCCTGGGTACACAAAACAAAAACAAGATTCCTACTTATGACTTTAACATTTTGCTGACAACCAAAGAAATCCTAGGACTCTGTAAACCTAAAGCTCTGATACTAACTTTGTCATATCTCATTTTTTAGAGGGATTGTGACCAGCACAAGGCCCTTGATGAGCACAACCTGCTAGACCCGAGCAAGCCTCTTATCATAAACATCATTAAACATTCATCATTACATGTGGAAGTAACTCATAACATCCATTTACATACAAAATCATCATGTATGCATTCATACTAATCATTATACAATTAAGGAACTTTTCAAATTAATTGTATAGACTCAAGCATTTGAACTATATATATATATGAAAAAGTACCATTGTCACAGTGCACAATAACATTAGTTGTTAACCACACCCTTGGGGTGTCCATGTAAGCTTTTGAGCCATTATCATTATCTCATACATAACATTCTCGATGTAAAATGCCCAAAAATAGGCTACATTAACATAACCATGTTCGCTTTCCATAAATATAATCAAGTCCATAAATATGAACATATGATTGACTTATCAGCAAAATATGATTGTGAAACCTCGACCTCCATAGACACGTAACTAGAAATAAACACAATACTACGAAGTAGGAGTAATTTCATCATTTTCCTTAGTAAGCTCCTAGAAGTGGATTTTCTAATATTATTAAGACCAAGTAGGCCTAAGGAATGCATGAATGATGTATATAATAATAAAATAAATGAAGAAAATAGAAATAATGATATTTCCATAATAAGGCTAAAATGGTCATTTTAGACCTCGATCTAAATTTCTAAGTTTTCACAAACTCGATTGCCTTAATCTATTATGGACCTTTTCTTAGTGTCAAAAGAGTAAAAGACTGGACAAAGGAAAAGATTCCATAAAACCATTTAAAACGAGTAATAAAGCTTTTGATGGCATGAATGACTATAAATTGACTTTTCTTACTAATGTAAGGCTTTCGCTTCACGTTTCTTGAGGCAAATATTCAATTATGATCTGTTTTAATCGAAAAGGTCAAAGAATTCAATTTCAAATCAATTATGAGATTATAAAACCATTTAAAGCGAGTAAAAAGCCTTTTGAATGCATGAGTGACTACAAATGAACTTTTCTTCCCAATGGATGGCTTTTGCTTCACATTTCCTAAGGTAGACATTCAATTATAAATTGTGTTAACCAAAAATGTAAAAAAAATCAACTTAAAATCAATTATTAGATTATAAAACCATTTAAAGCGAGTAATAAAGCTTTTGATGTCATGAGTGACTATAAATGGACTTTTTTTACCAATAGATGGCTTTAGCTTTATGTTTCTTGAGGCAAATATTCAATTATGATATGTTTAAACCAAAAAGGTAAAAAAATTCAACTTGAAATCAATTATGAGACTATAAAACCAGTTAAAGTGAGTAACAAGCCTTTTGAAGGCATGAGTGACTATAAATGAACTTTTCTTCCCAATGGATGGCTTTTGCTTCACGTTTCCGGAGGTAAACATTCAATTATAAACTGTTATAACCAAAAATGTAAAAAAAATCAATTTAAAATCAATTATGAGATTATAAAACCATTTAATGCAAGTAATAAGGCTTTTGAAGGTATGAGTGACTATAAATATAGTTTTCTTCTCAATGAATGGTTTTCGCTTCATGTTTCCCAAGGAAAATATTCAATTGTGATATCTTTTAACCAAAAACATAAAAAAATTCATCTTAAAATTAGTTATGAGATTACAAAACCATTTAAAGTGAGTAATAAGGCTTTCGAATGCATGGGTGACTACAAATGGACTTTTCTTGTCAATGGATGGCTTTCGCTTCATATTTAATGGGGAAAACATTCAATTATAATCTGTGTTGACCAAAAATGTAAAAAAAAATCAACTTAAAATCAATTATAAGTTTATAAAACTATTTAAAGTGTGTAATAAGGCTTGTGAAGGCATGAGTGACTATAAATGAAGTTTTCTGCTCAATGAATAGCTTTCACTTCACGTTTCTTGAGGTAAATATTAAATTATAATATGTTTTAACCAAAAAGGTAAAAAAATTCAACATAAAATAATTATGAGATTATAAAACCATTTAAAGTGAGTAATAAGGCTTTTGAAGGCATAAGTGATTATAAATTAACTTTTCTTCTGTCACGACCCGGTACTACCCTCTAGCCCATGACAACTGTCGCGACGTCTCGGTAGACATTCGTTACCCAAAGTGCCAATTGGAACCCCGCAAGGCTTTAGTACCATTTTTTTTCATCTCCCTTGTGAGTAATTATCACCAAACCTCGTTTTTAAAGAATTTTAAGCTTTTTCCCTTTCAAAATAGTAGAAAAATAATTTTCACCTCACAGGGGTATTTTCGTCATTTTTTCTCAAAATTTTTTGAACCCGACTAAAGATGTTGTAGATAAGTGGAAAACACATATTTCATGATTAAAATAAATTTGGGTGTCTAAAACATTTATTAAAAATGATATTGCAACTATTTGAATAAAATAAAATATTCAATAAAATATTCTAATTTCTTGTAAAATAATATTTATAGAGTCATCGGTAAATAATTTTTGTAATGTAAAAGCTAAATAAATTCATACGTACTATAATACAGATAACTAGGATATGAAATTTACTTTACAGTGACTCGTGGGACCACAAAGAACAAAAGTGCACAAAGGCAGTAAACCTACAGTTTTTGGAGTAGTAAAGCCGACTATAATCCTTGACGATATTTACTATCCACAAGCTACCTCGAGCCTGAAATGGTTGAAAAGGAGGGTGGTGAGATTATGAAATCCCAGTGAGTAAAAAGTTTAACATATTGAAATTCATCACCTTTCAACTTGTTTCAACCAATTAAAATCAATTCATATAAATCGAGTAATTAACATGGCTTATGAATTTCTTAAAACTTTGGCTTGTGCCAAAATCATTTTCATACTCAGTCATCAAGGATACCTTGGCCGAGGGCTATCCCAAACCGAGTCAGCCAAGGCTGTTAAAAAGTTATATACGCATAAATCATGTTTTTATTTTGAAAACATAGCCGTTCCTTGGCGTTCGCAGAGTTCCCCCTAACGTGGTGGTTTGACATGAAGTGAACTCTAAAAGTGTTAGCCTCAAGAGTTATCCACCCGCGCCTCTCATATTGAGGTAAGAATATAGCGGGGTTACCGTGCCCCTCTAAAAGGTTGGTCCATAGAACCCGCTCACTGCAGTAAGCTAATAATTATCCCACCAATCAATAAAATTCAATAACATGATATGGCAATTATTGTAATTCACAGCCTTTCAAGGCTAAATATACAGTTCATATATATTTCAACACAAATACCAATTCAGCCATTCATGCAAATATTGTCATAAGCCATTCGATTCAAACCATGAATTTACAACACATGAAAACTATCTCCAATTACTCTATTTTCAAACCATCTGTCAATTTTAAAACAATTTTATGAAATCATTTCATTAAATCACATTTTGCTTATAAAACCAAAAAATTAATCATTTAATTCATTTTCCATAAATTTCACAAAATCGAAGAAAACATACTTTAGATAATTAAGATGACGATAAGGTTACTCACAGTACTAGAAGTTCAATATACTCTTATTCTCGGTCTTCAGGCACAATCTCTTTACCCTTGTTAGAAGGCTCACCACCTATACATCACAGGTGACACGAATTTTCATAAATTGTGTCAATTTATCATAAACTATTTCAGACTCTATAAATCTATATGAATGCACGAAATGTGATGCAAAATGTCGAATAGCTGTTTTAAATACGATATTCGACCTAATTCGCACTATTCTCGGTGTAATTGGCTAAAACCTCCAATTTAACTCCAAATAGATTTCTTTCACTTTCTACACTCCAATTATACTTAAAATACCACAATGACTGTGAATATGATTCAATTTATCAGTCCGGACCATAAATTGCACATGTCTATACATTAGGTAAAAATTCTGATTTTGATGCCAAAATTTCCCATTAAATTTCTAGCCTCACCAATCATTAAATTCCACCAATATATCATGAAATGTCATCAATTTCAGCCTTAATATCCTCCCTAGAAAATTCGACCTCTTGTGGGTTTGTGAAGAACAAAGTGATTCCTTGCTAGATTTTCATACTTTCCATTACCAAACAACCAAAAACACTTAATTAGCTTGAAATCTAGCAAAATCAATGCTCAAAACCTTTCCTCTCAAATTCAGCCAGCATGGGTTCATCATGCAAACTGGAGTTCTAAGCATGGAAAATGAAAAAGAAAGCATGGGTAGTGTAAATCACAAGATAAAATCACAAAATTTTACCTTTATTAGCTTAATCCCTTGAAATCCCACACTTTTTCTTCAATTTTTCCACCTAGGGTTTGTGTTCTTTCCTTTCCTCTTCACTTCATGCTTTGGCCGGCCATATGGGTGAGACTAAGAGAGTTTTAAATAGATTTTACAAGGAAATTCTAGAATAATCCAAGCTTAACACATGGCATGTTTCCATTGGTCCATGTGTAATACTTATCCATTAAGGAATCTCTCTCCACCACATAAAATGTTTCAATTGTCCACAATGTAAAATGTTAATGGCTGAAATCCATGGGCATGACAAGTGTTAGGTGGTGTAAAATTCCAAAATTCCAACTTTACCCCCGTAAACTCGTAAAATTACCGTTTTGCCCCTAGGACTCCAAAAATGTTAGAAATAAAATTTTTCGCCTCTCAAACTCAAATCATACTCCAATGAGTCAAATGTGATCAAAATATTTTCTAAAAATTCTCATTTTGTCCTTGGGTGACAACTTACCATTTTACCTCTAGAACATGAAAATTCCAAATTGACTCCAATTTAGCCCTCGAACTCCAAATCATCATTTTAAGTCATTTTGGGTTTTTAAAATTCTCAATTTCATCTTAAGATCTCTATTTAGACTAGTTAGAGGCATAATTCAACTTAATAGTACCCTTTGGTACAATGCCGACTTTTGATGATTTTTCAAGGCTTTCTAAGTATGCAAGCATATTGTCAATCACATGAAAGACATGGCAAGTACTTTATAAGGTTGGGCTTGACAGCACTACCCCCCTTAAAATAAAATTTTGACCTCAAAATTTCATTTACTGAACTCAAAAAAAATGTGGGGTATTGTCTTCTCATCTGATGTTCAACTTCCCATGTCATTTCTTCAATTCGAGCATACATCCACAATACTTTAACCATTGGGATGCTCTTATTTATTCCTATACGTGTCCTCATATTTATGTTTACCTCACATTTCTGTAGCTTCAATCTTCTTAATCATATTAGTCCATCGCGTACGGCTTAACCGTGCTATCGATTACATTTCCTTCATACCATTTCCTTAACTATCTCCCAAAGTATTTTATGTCCATGTAACTCAGCCTCTAATGGGATTTCTTATCGTTACGCTACCTTTATCACTTGTCAACAATCAATAATTCTCACTTCAAAATACTCTTTCCATATTACAACTACTTCCAAATCAATTTTTCTACTAAAGGGGTGTGGACTACAATTCCTATTCAAGCATTTCATAATACATAAGGATCAAACACTCTTTATTTATCCATATATATATTTAACATCACAGATAATTCAAATTTGATAACCATTAGTAACCATATTCTCAAAAAGAAAACTCTAGTACACTTTAAAATCAAAGTATCACTTATCAAAACATTTCTGGTATCAACTTCCTTCAGCCCTTTTTACCTTGGAAGATTAAATCCATAATCATCCATTTTGAGTCATGGGCTTATGCCAATCATGGCAAATTTTCACACTTTTGATTACATGAATTCGATTGCACATATTCCATTCTCATATGAGAGTTAACCACTAGTTGGCATCATCCCCTAACAACACGTATTATATAAATCAAATTTTTATAGTCAAAGTTCATATTAGAGTAATTCAACCCTATGTCATATCTCATCACCAAACCCTTACTTGTACATGAGTACTTGAATTTTCGAATCATCATTTCTTTTTTAAGTAGATCTTTATAGTCCCCGTAGTGTATTTCTATTCCCTTACACATAATAGTGTCATTTAATCAAACCGTATCACCCTCATTTTCTAAACATTTGGAACACAATTCAACCTTTGCCTACCATTATCAAGTACTTTGCCTTGATAATTACTTAAAAATAAATTGAAACTTGTGGGGAAGTACATTCCACAATTTATGTTTTGCGTCTACAATTATGTCGAGACCAGAACCTCATCGGGTCCATAAAATAGTAGGATAATCATTGCCTCAAACTAGTATTTCCAAGTATACTAATGGTTGTATCCCATCCTCATACTTATGTGACATGTCAGTCATGAGTCTAACTTAACTGTATAACCATTTGCTCCTTAAGCTTTAATGTTTTTTCATTGCGAAAAGTTTTTCGAATTTATCACATCAGAGTATTCATAAGGTGGATACATATCCATATTTTACAGTTCAAGGTCTAACGTAGCGAACACTGTCTCATCATTAAAGTTCTACCCTTATCTATCGATCATAGCTCTCTTGCACACTTACCTATATATTTTGGGGTTACTTACAAGCCACTCATGGCCATCCAACTTTTAACCTCTTATAGTAAGTCAAACTAATTTATTCTCTTATGCTTTTCCATATGCTTCCTTTAATAAAGTTCCATTGAGAACTTAAACAATCCAAGGCTTATCTTCAAAGTCACTCATAACTTTAGTCGTGCATTGCATGCCTGATAACACTTTAGCTCACTAACCCCACTGGACATTATTTCAAAATCTCCCAAGGCGTCCATGTTTTTAATTCGGATCATACCATCTAACTTAATATAATTGCATTAATTATCCTTAAGTCCTTATGCTCAGCCTATCAACATCCATATCTCCCCCTCCTTCATGTTATTGGCTTTGTTAAAGTATATGTGGCTTTTTAACCTTTCACACTACATTCTACATTTATGCCAAGGCACTCTCAATTTCATGTCAAACCTATTGTCATGTAACCATAAATTAGGGTAAGCTCCCCTATGGAATATCTCCTTCCATGTGATGCATGGGGATCATAAGATGCATAACTCCAAGTGTATGCCTACATATTGATAATCTCCATATATTTCATGATCATGGAAACCACAATTTTCAACACTATCTTTTTATCGCAAGTTTACGATTGGAACATTAATCTCCACATATACGTATACACGCACATTCAACTGTCCATATTCCTCATTATGTATACGGGTCTCTGTTTTCAAATACCTTCAGACTAATTTCCCTTTGTTCATTTCCAATTATATGTTTAAGTTTCCTTGTACTATATATCATTGCATCATAATGTCATCTCCATTGAATTATAATCTGTTATGCGTGTATGCTTTATAATCCCTTTGATACTTCAAAGATTTATCTTAACTTGATCATTGCATCTTATGCAATACCACAATTCCTAAGAGTCATCCTTTTTCCTCGATTATTCTTCATGCCTTTCTATTACCTTGTATCCTTCTTGCATTCCGATATTGATTTGTCACTTAAAACTCAGACTCATTGGAATCATGTATGCCTCAAGCATCTTCGAATTCCAATTTCCATAATATATTAGGAAAGTTTCATTATTTGACGTCATTATCAAGGTCAACTTCAATCATCCTTTGTTCCACTCTTTCATATCAATATAACATCATTCTTCCTTAATTAATTTACAAATTGCACTTGAAATTGAAAAACTTTAAACTAGATTCTCCTCAAGTACTTTTCAATATTAATACTAATATCACTCTCACCTTTCAGCTTCCTTTTTATAATAGCATAACTTAGTGCTTGCTTTCACCAGATCCATGGTAGAACTTCTCTTGAGTATTTTCTTGGGGATATCTACCTTAAACTTATGTCTCACAACATGTGATCACTTAACCCGTAACTTAGCCATTTATGCGGCATCCCCTTCGGGGCCTACTCTGAGGTATTGTTACGTCTGGGTCCCCATCACTTGACTTACTCGCATACGTCTTGCCTAAGGGCAGCACGACAGGCTCTGCAGGACCTTCTCGCCAAGTTTCGAACCCCAAACCTTTTGCTTCCCCCTCCGAAGGGAACGCCTTTAACCATTTCAGCTTTATATCCATATAATCGACCTTGTGTTGCTACTAGCCCCTTTTTATTCAACTGAGTCGAGACAAGAATTATAAATTCTCATAGCAACACTTTACATTAACTCATTTACCATACCACACTTGTAATTAATTATTCATACTTCATCACTTAACATTGATATTCCTCATCGATATCTCATATCTTCATCTTTTTTTACACTTATATTCACAATCCTCATAGAATCAAAATCCATTATAAGTGTCACTTATATCCTTTCAAATTTGTAGCTGCAACTGAAATTTCAAATTTTACCTTTTCCATAAGAAATTTTGAAGTCACTTATCACGTATTGTAGTTGCCCATACCATTGATGAATTTCTACGTCAATTCTCAGTAATTATATAAGGCAACTAATCACACCGCTAAGGTGAATGCCTCTCCTCAATGATTATACCACTAATCCACTTCTGTC
This sequence comes from Theobroma cacao, assembly GCF_053813885.1. Taxonomy (NCBI): domain Eukaryota; kingdom Viridiplantae; phylum Streptophyta; class Magnoliopsida; order Malvales; family Malvaceae; genus Theobroma; species Theobroma cacao. The sequence goes on along the minus strand of NC_142647.1, from coordinate 33,012,782 downwards.
CTACCACAAAGTTTCCCATATACATATATCCAGTCATTTAAACAACTACTTCATTCACATTATATAAAATAAAAGTCAACTCTTAATTCCTTTATACAGGTAGTTACTATTTCCTTTATACTACATCTATCTAGAGTTAAAGTAGTACAACTTCAACAAAACACTAAGTATCTTTAGGGTCATCATCACCCTGATCCTCTTTCGGATTCTCTTGGAGCTTTTTTTTTTTTTTTTGTTCTTCAATCCGAGCCTGTTGGATTTTCCTACATTCCTCAATTTCTTTCAACATGAAATTTCTTATGCCTTCATTAACGTTGTTACTATCAACACTTTCATCTGTCTCACTAGTACTAGTGCTTTCCTTTATCCGAACCTTCGCTCCCAAATCCAATGGAGTCCAATTAATAGAAACTCTAAACGGATATCTTTCTAAATTACTGGGTTCAGAACGACATTGGCTTTTAGCGGTGGAATCTATTGATCCTTCATTAGTATAATGTGATGTATTGAAATCACTGTCTCTCCTAGGCATAGTAAGTGCAATCCACGCACCACAACCTATACGTAACCAAATGGTAATTTCTTGATCATTTATATCCCACAAGGACAGGTAGGTTTCCATATGCAGATGTATCTATCCAACAAAATCTAATTTAACTTAACTTAACTTGGGGCCACACTGACATAGTAGTTTTTTTTTAAACAACTTTAAAACCAAATGTTCTAACCTTTAAAACCAAATGCTCTGATACCATTCGAAATGTCATGACTCGGTACTCCCTTTGAGCCCGTGACAACCTCCGTGACGTCCCGGTAGACATTCATTACCCGGAGTGCCAATAGGAACCCTGCAAGGCTTTAGTACCATTTTTTTTCATCTCCCCTGGGAGTAATCATCGCCAAACCTCATTTTTAAAGAATTTTAAGCTTTTTCACTTTCAAAACCGTAGAAAAATAATTTTCACCTCATAGGGGCGTTTTCATCATTTTTTCTCGAAATTTTTCGAACCTGACTAAAGATGTAGTAGATGAGTGGAAAACACATATTTCATGATTTAAAATAAATTTGGGTGCCTAAAACATTTATTAAAAATGATATTGCAACTATTTGAATAAAATAAAAATATTTAATAAAATATTCTAATTTATTGTAAAACAATATTTATAGAGTCATTGGTAAATAATTTTTGCAATGTAAAAGCTAAATAAATTCATACGTACTATAATACAGATAACTAGGATATGAAATTTACTTTATAGTGACTCGTGGGCCCATAAAGACCAAAAGTGCACAAAGGCAGTAAACCTACAGTTTTGGAGTAGTAAAGCCGACTATAATCCATGACGATATCTTCTATCCACATGCTACCTCAGGCCTGAAATGGTTGAAAAGAAGGGTGGTGATATTATAAAAGCTAGTGAGTAAACAAATACCATCTAAGCCATCTAAAGTCGAGTAAATTGAGATAGATAAAACAGTTTAACATACTGAAATTCATCACCTTTCAACTTGTTTCAACCAATTAAAATCAATTCATATAAATCAAGTAATTAACATGGCTTATGAATTTCTTAAGACATTGGATTGTGCCAAAATCATTATCATACTCAGTCATCAGGGATACCTTGGCCGAGGGCTATCCCAAACCGAGTCCGCCAAGGCTGTTAAAAAGTTATATACGCATAAATCATGTTTTAATTTTGAAAACATAGTCGTTCCTTGGCGTTGGCTGAGTTCCCCCTCACGTGGTGGGTTGACGTGAAGTGAACTCTAAAAGTCTTAGCCTCAGGAGTTATCCACCCGTGCCTTTCATACTGAGGTAAGAATATAACGGGATTACCGTGTCTCTCTAATAGGCTGGTTTACGGAACCCGCTCACTGCAGTTAGCTAATAATTATCCCACCAATCAATAAAATTCAATAACATGATATGGTAATTATTGTAATTCACAGCCTTTCAAGGCTAAATACACAGTGCATATATATTTCAACCCAAATACCAATTCAGCCATTCATGCAAATATTGTCATAAGCCATTCGATTCAAACCATGACTTTACAACACATGAAAACCGTCTCTAATTACCCTATTTTCAAACCATCATTCAATTTTGAAACAATCTTATGAAATCATTTCATTAAAAAACATTTTATTTATAAAATTGAAAAATTAATCATTTAATTCATTTTCCATAAAATTCACAAAATCAAATAAACATACTTTAGATAATTAAGATGATGATAAGGTTACTCATAGTACCAGGAGTTCAATATACTCGTATTCCCGGTCTTCGGGCACAATCTCTTTACCCTTGTTAGAAGGCTCACCACCTATACATCATACGTGACACGAATTTCAATAAATTGTGTCAATTTATCATAAACTATTTCGGGCTCTATAAATCTATATGAATGCACGAAATGTGATGCAAAATGTCTGAATAGCCATTTAAATACGGTATTCGACCTAATTCGCACGATTCTCAATGTAATTGGCTAAAACCTCCAATTTAACTCCAAATAGATTTCTTTCACTTTCTACACTCCAATTATACTTAAAATACCTCAATGAATGTGAATATGATTCAATTTATCAGTCCGGACCATAAATTGCACATGTCTATACATTATATAAAAATTCAGATTTTCATGCCAAAATTTCCCATTAAATTTCTAGCCCCACCAATCATTAAATACCACCAATATATCATGAAATATCATCAATTTCAGCTACAATATCTTCCCTAGAAATTTCGGCCTCTTGTGGGTTTGTGAAGAACAAAGTGATTCCTTGCTAAATTTTCAAACTTTCCATTACCAAACAACCAAAAACACTTAATGAGCTTGATATCTAGCAAAATCAATGCTCAAAACCTCTCCTCTCAAATTCGGCCAGCATGGGTTCATCATGCAAACTTGAGTTCAAAGCATGAAAAATGAAAAAGAAAGCATGGGTAGTGTAAATCACAAGATAAAATCACAAAATTTTACCTTTATTAGCTTAATCCCTTGAAATCCCACACTTTTTCTTCAATTTTCCCACCTAGGGTTTGTGTTCTTTCCTTTCCTCTTCACTTCATGCTTTGGCCGGCCATATGGGTCAGACTAAGAGAGTTTTAAATAGATTTTACAAGGAAATTCTAGAATACTCAAAGCTTGACACATGGTATGTTTCCATTTGTCCATGTGTAATACTTATCCATTAAGCAATCTCTCTCCACCACATAATATGTTCCAATTATCCACAATGTAAAATGTTAATGGCTGAAATCCATGGGCATGACAAGTGTTAGGTGGTGTAAAATTCTAAAATTCCAACTTTGCCCCCGTAAACTCGTAAAATTATCGTTTTGCCCCTAAAACTCCAAAAATGTTAGAATTTAAAATTTTCACCTCTCAAACTCAAATCATACTCCAATGAGTCAAATGGGATCAAAATCTTTTCTAAAAATTCCCATTTTGTCCTCAAGTGACAAAATTACCATTTTGCCCCTAGAACATGAAAATTCCAAATTGACTCCAATTCAGCCCTCAAACTCCAAATCATCATTTTAAGTCATTTTGGGTTTTTAAAATTCTCAATTTCATCTGAAGATCTCTATTTAGACTAGTTGAGGCTTAATTCAACTTCATAGTACCCTTTGGTACAATATCGATTTTTGACGATTTTTCGGGGCTTTTCAAGTATGCAAGCATATTGTCAATCACATGAAGGACATGGCAAGTACTTGATAAGGTCAGGCTTCACATCTTCCTAATGGATGGCTTTCGCTTTACATTTTCCAAGGTAAAGATTCAATTAATATTTGTTTTAACCCAAAATGTAAAAAAAAATCACCTTAAAATCAATTATTAGATTATAAAACCATTTAAAGCGAGTAATAAGGATTTCAGAGGTATGAGTGACTATAAATGAACTTTTCTTCTCAATGAAGGGCTTTCACTTCACGTTTCTTGAGGTAAATATTTAATTATGATTGTTGTAACCAAAAAAGTAAAAAATTCAACTGAAAATCAATTATGAGATTATAAAACCATTTAAAGTGAATAATAAGGCTTTCAAGGGCATGAGAAAATTCTCCTACATTTTCTTTCACTAGTTGAAAGTTTTAGAGAGAGAAAGACTCTTCAAAGTAGATTGAAAGCTCTTAAAAGAGTTTTCCCCTCTTTAATCTTTATCAAGGAATTCCAATACAAGCCCACTAAGGTGAGTAGTGAATTAGGGTTAATTTTTAAGTTGTTGATGAAGGTCAATGATTGGATTTGTGGGTTGTTCTAGTGTTGAGGGTTGTTTATTTATTTCTATTGTGACCAGAATAGTACAAATAAATGGCTAGTCAAATAGTAATTGGAAACTAGCTAGGAATAACTAGTAAAGTTTGAATTAGGAAATAGCTTTTGGAATAACATTTATGTAAATTGAGTTGGTTGTGATGCTATTATGTGTGATAGGTTCCAACGAGGCCCCACACCTCCACACGAAGCATTAGTTGAAGTTGAAGTCAGTCCACAAGCGTTAAGAAATACATATGAGAGAACTTGCATTAAATTGTTTTGGGATAAATGCATATGTATTTAGTTGAATCACTTGAAATATGTTATTGAACTTTTCTCAAAATATGCATGGGAACAAGCCCTTGATGAAACGTTGTATGCTGTGAATGTGTAATATAATGAATCCTTGTGCTCTTATATTATGTTGATAGATATATGTTGTGTATTGATAGTTAATATTGTGTGATAATTATAACCGTGCATGTGCAGTGTGGGAGTGCACATGCCGACGATGATGGGGTGCGGGAGTATGAATGATGGCATTAGCTATGTGCGATGTATGGGTGCACACGATGGCATTAGCTGTGCGTGATGTGGGGGTGCACACGATGGTATTAGCTGTACGCAATGTGGGGGTGCACACGATGACTCTGGTTATGTGCGGTGTAGGAGTGCACATGAGCTGGGTGAGGAGGTGGTGGCATACGTGTGTATATATATATATATATATATATATTTACTATATAGAGAGGTTTGGAACTAATTGTGATTACATTGACTGCTGAAACTTGATTAGCGTCAAATGTGTTTAATCTAATTTTCGTTGTAACAGGATTAGATTTTTAAAGCAATGAAAATTCCCCTAATTTCATCTACCTAGAATTTCGCTGCAGCGAAAATGCCTTCTCATTGCAATAAGAAACTCTTAGGTGGATGGCCTTAACCCTTGCTCTTGATTTCACTGCAGCGAAAATGGATTCTTGCTGCAACGAGAAACTCTTGGGTGGTTAGGTAAAATGTCTGCCTGGATTTTTGCTGTAGCGAAAATGCATTCTCGTTGCAGCTAGAAACTCTTGGGTTGTTGGTTCAGATTTACCCTGAAGTTCTCTGCAACAAAAATTCATTCTTGTTGCAGTGCCTTTCCACTACAACGAGATTCACTCTACTATGCTTGCCTTGCTTGAACTTCCTAAATATTTTAAAATGAGTTGAAAAATAACACGGCATCGAGTTTTGTCCATGGTATACAAAATTGCATTATTTTAACTTAAGTGCATTATGATTTCTAAACTTTCCTTATCGTATGCTTGTTCCCCTTTTATGTTCACTCACTGAGTTTATACTCACTCTTTTTAACTTCATGTTTTTTAGATTTGGAGTAGTTGGAACCTAAAGTGATGGGTCCACGTATATTCTCTCTTTTGGTAGGTACCACAACATTCAGTAGCTGTACCTTCACCTAAGGTCACTTCGCTGGAAGTCAAGAGTCTTTTGCCTGTGTATATGTAAACGTGCTGTAAATCATTAAGATACATGTCACAAACAATATGTGTTCATTTTGATTAATGTTGCCACTATGAGTTGGCAAATGGTTGACATCGTTTTGGGTTAATATAAATGCAAATATTTGGTTGTCATAGCACATTACTAAAGTACTTATAGTTGAGAATTAAGAAATGTAACTTTAGCAATATCTTATGGAATAATGAACAAGTTGCATAAGAGGCTTGCTTGGGTTTGGTAGGCTATGCCCATTTGGCCCATGCACCGGTGATGACTCAAAAATTGGGCTGTGACATTGATCGACCCTTTAGGAATCAAGGGCTACTAAACACTTACCAAATAATGAAAACCAGACACTTGTATCTACGATACTGATTACTATCAGACTACTATCACTGATCTACAAAAAAATAAATGGAAAAACTAATGTGTGGGTCACAAAAACTCCATGAGTGAACAGGGAAAGGGACAAGCTAGGGGAAAATAGTGTTTTGTAAGCATTCACTTATAATCTAATGCTAATTATAATCAATTTAAACTTTAATCTCATGAAACATGGTGTTTAAACATGTTTAAAATAGCATATATGATGTAAACATGTGTGAATAACCTCTGGAAAACCTTTGGACCTTTGAAAAGCTTTTAAAAAAGTCAATACATTCAATTCTAGAACTCATCTATCAATAGATTTGAAACAGAATGCTTCTTGTTGCATTATGTTTGCTATCTATTGATAGATGTCCTACATGCATCGATAGATAGCCTCTAAAACTCTGCTTTATAAACAAAATTTTATATTTTTGCCATTCCTTTAGTCCCTTTACCTCTTGGGACTATCTCTACAACTTATTTCATTTCTCTAAACACATTCTCATGCTAACATAAAGTATAACTCAAGAACATTATTCAAGATGAACTTAACATGCAACATATCATAAAGATAGCAATCATAATCATTGCATTAACATTAAACTCAGACATTATGATGGTACAACCCCCATTAACCATGGGCCAGCAATGTACAGCCCCATTGCACCTTGGGCGTTTATGATTCATCATAGAAATAAAGTCATCATTACACCTTGTGTGAGTGGAATCAATCAGAGTCATTATGCTTTTGTGCTCATTGCATTTAGTATGTGGAATGTCCATTACATACATGCTTACTCATCTCATAAGGTATATGGAATTTCACATCATATACACATCTCATGGCATTTCCTCGTGCCTACTCTTTCATCATATCGTATGTAAAACATGCATTACATACATAATCTCATAGCTTTCATCATGCTTCCTCAAACATCTAATGTAGTATATGGAAAACACATCATATACATAAACATAATATCTTGGATAGAAATCATCATACAAGCCATTACACAATTCATGCCTTAACATAGCTAGCATATACCTTAAACATTCATGCATTAATCATAAATCATATCTCATACCCACAATAGTCCAAAACCAAAAGTAATCAAGTGGACTCAAACATAAGGTGCTTGCCCCCCCTTATTGAAAACTATTACATAATATCATATTTACATACATAGTAGGTTGAAAACGGATTTTAGAATATTTTCTCATCCATAAATAAATTTTCAATTCATAAATATTTGCAGAAAATTGTATTCATCAATAATCCTTAAATCATGCTTCAACTTTACATATCAAAATAGTTTTTAGAGTGGTGTATCCATTCACCTTATGGGAAGTTTGATTGTAAATTTCATGTAATCCGGTGTGTTTTCCAGCATTCCTATCACACAATATTTGTAACAATTTGATAGGTTTTGTTATGGATAGCATGCTAAAAATAGAAGTGGAAAGAAAATTAAAACTTTAGAACTAAACAACCAAAATATGCCTTAACCCATGGATCACTTTGGTGATATTTAGCACATAAAAGAACAAAATTAATTATTATTCAGAAAGTTACCTTGCCAAGTAATTTCATGATCACAATGGCACTTCCCGAAGCAATCCCACTAACACTAGAATGAGCAAAAACCCTAGCCAATCAAGTGCTTGGCCTCCAACGGTAGTACACGATTGCACACGAACCTTGAACAAAGGAGGGAGTTTTTAACTACTCTTTGTGCTAGCAAAAAGGAAAACAATTGTCCTTTTCTTCTTTTTCACAATCTTGGACGAACTTCTCTTGAAAAGTCCTTCAAAGTAATTTTCTCTTTCACACAAAGGGAGTGGTGGCAAAGAGAGAAAACATTCATTTTTCTTTTTCTAACAGAAATTAGGTTTTCTTCAATTGTGAAAAACTCTTATATGGAAAATAGTTAAAAGATGACTTATATAGTTAGGTTAAAATAACTTCAATTTTGCAATTAAGTGCTCAATATTATAACACATTATAATATTGGATCCATTACTTAATTTAACTCTTTTAATTAATTCTTTGGAAATTAAAATCAAAATTAATTTCCTTTATATTTTGCAATCCAGGCCTTATAATCACAACTGTTTATAAATATGCCTAAAATTTAATTAAACTCTTTTAAGTAAGTTTATAAAAGTTAATTACCAAGCATGTGATTTAAGTCTAACTTAAATCATCACTCTCTTAATTTAATTCAAATGCAATAATTGTGTGTAACCCATTAGGTTCCTAACACGTTGGCAATGGAATTGATTAATGATTTAATTGATTAATATAAATTTCAATCAAATAATTTATAATCAATTCCATAGACCAAGATTGCCATATAGCAATGCATCGTTGCCACCTAATTGTTAGGAGAGTCAAAGGGTTCTTTGACAACCTTTTAGTGTACAGTCTATTAGTGTAATTCATTCCTTCATCATATATCCTAATGATTATGAGAGCTTGGTACAGTGTCTACTCTTATGGACCTCCATATTTGTTCCTACAATTGTAGCATTAGCCTTATAGAGACTTATGAAACCTTTTCATAATCTCCATGTCGCCTTGGCCATGGACTTTAATAAGTTAATGTTAACCAAGAACTGATAGGATATTTCCTCTAAAACACTTGAGGTGATGATTCCTATCTTGACCATTCATTGTCCTTCACATGCTTCATACAATACCCAAAAGCATCCAATTTTGGCATCCTTGGTTAAGCACCCATAGGGATGAAATTAAAGCATAGCACTCCACATATAAGACAACCTGGTCTCTCAAGTCTAGGGAGTATTTACACAAGTGACACATAGAAGTGTTGCATAGACACCAGAGTGTATTATCAAATTCACTTTTAATGGCAGGTCATGTTTAGTGAACTTGCTCTCCTAGGCAAGCACCTATATTCTAGTTCCAAGTATCTCTATACTTCAATATATGAGATCAATTACTTACTTCCAAAGTAAAAAACATATAATATACTAGTCTCAAGCGTCATTGATGTCCAATCTCAATGATAAATTGACCAGGAACATTTTGAGATTATGCTTTGATGCATAAAGATCTCATAATTGTAACCCATTACAGTTCCCTTGCAAGGCATATTAATCCCATGAACTTCATCCAATTAGACTTATAACTCATTATAATTGATGTCTTATTAATGAAGGACAACCTCTAATCATTCAAAATGAATGATATTGTTGCACGATTGAAATCAAGCCTTAACCAATCCCAATTGGCTTCAGGGCTCATCCCAACAAAATCAATTTCTAAATTAATAAACTCGAAATAATTAATCTAGCAAATTTTTAAATTTATTTGCTTTTGACTATAGTCATTTTCTCTCTTTAGACTAAGCTAGAAATGCATAAATCCTCTAAACTTACCTCAATTGAAATTGGATGTTGAAGAAAATCACAAAAATCTGAGCTTTAATCTTCCATAAAAATTTTTGAGAAAAAAGCATAAATTTCCAACTTTAAAATGTGAGCTTTAAAGGTTTTAAAGCGTAAAATAAACATTTTCATCTTTAAATCTCAAAACTAAGATCATAATAATTGAAAATGAAGATTTTTGAGTAAAAACAAGTTGAAAAGGGTTTACAAAAGGGTTTACTTTGGCAAAAACAGCTAAAGGTTGAGAAATCCTCAAGTATTATGTCATATTTATAATTTGGAAATTGAAAATAAACTTTTACCCCTTTTATTTTTGTAAAAATAATGTCATCTATTGATAGATTGGGGCCATCTATCGATAAATGAGCTTTAGAACCATTTCTGGAAGTTGTCTGATTGCTATCTATTGATAGATGGGAGACATTTATCGATAGATTTTGCTATTTTATGAATAAATCTGCTCATCTACTGTCACAGCCTAATTTTTGGGCTATGACTGGCGCATGGACCCAGTGGGCATAGACCACTAAGCGTAAGCAAGCCTAAGTATATAACCTATTCATCATTCTATCAATGTTCCTAAAGTCACATTTCATAATTCCAACCTATAAATACTTTAATAATATGCTACAGCAATCAAATACTTGCATTTATATTAACCCAAAATAATGTTAACCATTGCCAACTCATAGTGGCATTACCAATCAAAATATACATATATTGTCTAAGACATACTTCTTAGTAATTTACATCGCGTTTATCTATGCACAACAAAAAGACACTCAACTTTCAGCTGAGTGACCTTAGTGAAGGTATAACTATTGAATGCCGAGATACCTACCAAGGAGATGAATCTACATGGTCACCTCGACCTAGGTTCCAATTGCCTCCTGATATGAAAACATGAAGTTGAAAACAGTGAGTATAAACCCAGTGAATGAACATACGAAGAGAATAAGCGAACAATAAGGAACGCTTAAAAACCATGATACACTTATATTCAAAAACAATGCAATTTAGTTTTATTCTTATAAAATCCCTCATTTCAAACTTGATTAATTAATCCTTTGATGTTGAAAATCCATGATCAACCATGATGTTAAAGAAGTAGAAAATATGGTAGAAACCAAGCAAGATAGCTAGCTTGACAAGAGGTTTCTTGCTGCAGCGAGAATGAATTCTAGCTACAATGAGATTCAGGCAACAAAAACCCTAGAGTTTCTCACTACGGCGAGAATCATTCTTGCTGTAGTGAAAACCCTTCGAGACATCTCGCTGAATTCTCGCTGTAGCGAGAAGTAGAACCGTGGCCAACCTCGCAAAGCCGAGAGTTTTTGCCAACAGCGATACTCATTCTCACTGCAATGAGAATCAAAACAACCAAGGAAGAGTTTCTTTTCATAGCAAAAGAGGCCATTTGCTGCAACATAATTTAATTTGAAAATACTTAGCAAAATTTCAACGTTCAACGTGCAAGATTCCACATACAGTACAACCACATCTATATTCATAACTTTCTCTTGCACATGCATATTTGCATATATGAACACGAACACCACCACTTCACTCAGCCAATGTGCACTCCCTACATGCATAAAGCAATATCATTATGTGCACTCCCTACTCACACATTTCAATATCATCACACGCACTCCCGCCCACATCATTATAGCATGCGCTTTCCCTCCCCGCACATGCACGGTTATATTTATTTCACAATATTACCTATCAAGGCAGAACACACATATATATGTATATCAACATAATAAAGGAGTATGTGGACTCATCGCAGTCACATTTTCAGAAAACAAAATTTCATCAGGAGCTTGTTCCCGTATACATTTTTAAAGAAAAAGACAATTAAATCTTTTCAAATAAATCATTCAAACATATGTGCATTTACCCCAAAGCATTTTAATGCAAGTTCACTCACCTTGGTGGATTTGTAATTGAATTCCTTTTCAAGAGTTGTCAAGCTTTCGTGGAAAATCTCTCTATCTCTCTTTTTCTTTCTCTCTCTAGAACGTCCAACTAGTGAGATATAGTATTGAGGAAAGACTATTGAGGGTTCTTAAGGTGTAGAAGTGGAAGAGTATAAAAACCCTATGAAAAAGTGGGCAAAAACTTGAAATTTTGGCTTTCTATGAGAAGGCTATGGAGGGATCAAGGTTTTCTTCCCATGGAGGACGAAGAAAACGTGAAATGGAGAGAAGAGATGGAAGGAAGAAAAAGCTACTAGAATTTGCTAGAGAATTAGATATTTATGCTTAAAGTTTATCCCAATTTCTTATAATTTACCAAAATATCGTCAATGAGGTGACTTTATCTTCCTCTTATGCTTTTTGTAATCTTTTTACTTCTTTGACATTAAGACAAAGTCCATAATAGTCTAGAAATACTCAAGTTCACGAAAACGTAAAATTTTTACCCGAGATGCAAAATGACCGTTTTAACCCTATTATGAAAATTATCATTATTTCTATTTTCTTCATTTATTTATCATGACATACATCATTTATTTATTCCTTAGGCCTACTTAGGCCTTAATAATATTAGAAAATATACTTGTAAGAGCTCACTAAGAAAATGACAAAATTACCCTTAGTCCGTTTTATCGAGTCTACTTTTAGTTAGTTGTCTATGGAAGTCGAGGTTTCACATTCTCCCCCACTAAAAAATATTTGATCCTCGAATTTAAATCTAACTATAAGGTAACGTACCTCTAAGCATTAAAGAGGTGCGGATACTTTGTTCGCATCTCCTCTTCGGCTTCCCACTTTATCTCTTCATTGGTGTGGTTTTGCCACAACACTTTCACTAAGGCTACATCCTTTGAACGGAGCTTTTTGACTTGCCTATCAAGGATAGCTACCGGTTGCTCTTCATAGGTTAAGTCATCTCTCAACTGAATGGTTTCATACCGTATTCTGTGAGATGGATTCGAGTTATACTTCATAAGCATTGACACATGAAACACCAGATGGATATTCGAAAAGTCTGACGGTAGTGCCAAACGGTATGCTACTGCTCCAATCTTTTCTAAGATCTCGAAGGCTCTATATATCGAGGGCTAAATTTTCCTTTCTTGTTGAACCTTATTACCGCTTTTGTTGGTGATACCTTAAAAAATACATGATCTCCCACTTAAAACTCTAAGTCTCTCCATCTGTTATTAGCATATGACTTTTGTCTACTTTGTGCTGATAACATCCTTTGACGAATCATGTGTATTTTCTTGGTGGCATCCTATACCAATTCTGGCCCCAAGAGTTTCCTTACTCCCACCTCTAGCCATCCAATGGGTGACTTGCACCTTCGTCCATATAATGCTTCAGATGGTGCCATCTAGATGCTAGTATAGTACCTCGTATTTTGATACGATGGTTAATAAAGTTTACGGATGCCAATTAAGGTTAATTATTGAGTTAAAAAGTGTAATTCAGAAGTGAACCTGTGAAATCTCGATCTCCATAGACACATAACTAGAAGTATATGCGATAATGCAGACTAGGGGTAATTTCATAATTTCACTTGGTGAGCTCCTACGAGTGGGTTTTTTTATGCTGTTAAGGTCTAAATAGGCTTAAGGAATGAATAAATGATGTTGTGAAATTGTGAAATGTGTAAAAAGATTAATCCATGTGCTCCTATATTATGTTGGTATGTATATATATGAATATGTGTTCTGCATTGATGAATAATGTTGTGTGATAATGATGACCCAACTATGTGTGATGTGGAAGTGCACATGAGCTGATGATGACCCAGCTATGTGCAAGTAAGGAGTGCGCATAAGGTGATGATGACCAGGCTATGTGCGAGTAGGGAGTGCGCATAAGCAGATGATGATGAGCCCGCTATGACAATGAATGAAGTGGGGTGGTGTACGTGTTTATATATGTTTATATATGTATATGTGATAGAAAGTTTATGATTATAATATGTGATTGAAATGAATAATGAGAATCTTGATTATTGTCAATGTGTTCACTTTCATGTGCAATATGAAAGGAATGGGTTTTGTGGCATGTGAAAACCCCTTAATATTAATCTGCCCTGAATCTCGTTGCAGCGAGAAACTCTCGGGTGTTGGAGGCACAAACCAGCCATGTTTCTTGCTACAGCGAAGAAGAATTCTTGCTGCAACGAAATTAGATTCTCGCTGCAGCAAGAAACTCTCGAGTAGACCCAAAATTCTAGTGTAGTGCTTGAAATTTGACAACAATTTTGACCACCTTCGTTTCAGAACTGGGCAATGTAGTAAACATAAAAGTTGTATAACTTTCTCTTATCTTCCTATTGGTAAAAAAAATCAGGTCAATTGGACTTCTGTAGTGGGATATATGATAGAAAAAGTAAAGAATATGCAACCTGAGACTAGTTCTTGCTACAGCGAGAAACTTGCTGCCATGCTTGCTACCTTGCTTGATTTTGACATATTTTTCACCCATTAAACTTCATGGATTAATCATGGGTTTTTGCAACACTATGAGGTTATTAATCAAAGTTTGAAATGAAGGGTTTTTAGTAAAAAATTAAATCAATTGCATTGTTTTTGAAACAATTGCATCATGATTTCCAAATTCTTCCTATCGATTGCTTGTTCCCTTCTTAAGTTCACTCACTAAGTTTTATACTCACATTTTTAAATTTCATTTTTTCAGATTCGAAGACAGTTGAGACCTAGATTGAGTGCCCACATATGCTCGTCCTCTTGGTAGGTACTATGGCATCTCAGTAGCTGTATCTTGGCCCACGGTCACTCCGCTGACGGTCAAGAGTCTGTTACCTGTGAACGCGTATATGTAATGTAATCCGCTAGGATCCATGTTATAAGTCAAATATGTATATTTGATTATTGATGCCACTATGAGTTGGCAAATTGGTGACATTATTTTGACAATAAAATTATAAGTATTGGGTCACGATAAAATATTACTGAAATATTTTAGTAGAGAATTACAATATGTGGTTTTGGAAATGATGGTTGGGAATGATGATTCGGATTGCATAAAAAGGCTTGCTTGGGCTTAGTGGGTTATGCCTATTGAGTCCATGCACCGGTCATGGCCCACGATTTGGACTATAACAAAGGTGGTATTAGAGCTCTAGGTTTAGTCGAGTCCTAGGGATTCTTGTGTCAGTCAGTGGAGTTGTCGGAGTTAATGTAAAGTCTTGTTTATGGTTTGTGACTATAGCACAATTCATAGACAAGAGGCTCTATGAACTTCTATTCCTAGTAACCTACCCTCTTGCTAGCAATATGCAAAGGTCATAAGTGGTGCCGTTGTCCAGGTCTGAGATGCCACCCGAGACACGAGCTGTTGTTGGAAAGATTTTAAGCAAATGCTCTTAATGAAAGGTTAATTTAATAACAAATCCCTCCGATTAAAGATGGAGGAAATTAGAGTTAGACTAATAGATCCATAATGACTTATTCATTCAATGGAGCTAGAATTTATGCCCATAATTGTCAATGGGAATAAATTGGTTGACATTGGATCATTATTGAGGTCAATATAAAGGAACACGTACGATAATTGTAATAAGGGGTGCACTTTCATTGGAATGAATAGTGGTGGTTCTAATTTACTTGGAGTGTATAGATCTAAGTATTAAGGAAGGTGTAAACTGATGTTTATGTGCACGAAGGTATGTGCACTATGTTAAATGAACTTCTCATGCCACTATAGAAATGGTATGGGCTTTTGAAATATTTTATAAGCATATAAGTGTTGGATATGCGTATAGTAGCTTAAATGGAGTTGGTTTTGATTTCCATTAAGTAATTATAAGATCCCAAGGTTCGATTTGAACTATTATGGTTTATAGTTATACGTACATGAATTAACGTAAGGGAGAAATTCAGTGACTATTATAATTGATCTGTGGTCATCAAGTGAGAGGTTGGTACACAAACCTGCTCTAAGGATGAGCTTGACTTTTGCTATGCTTAGCGTGGAGCCAAAGGATTAAAGGACTAGGTTTGGATTTGGCAGTTTGAAATTAAATGACATGGAAATGATGAATTTAGTCTAAGTGCCATATGGAGTTCTATATTGAGATTGATATATGAATTGCATTAAAGGTCAATTTAAAAAAACTCTATTTGGTTCAATATGCAACCTATGATGTAAATGATTAGTCTTGAATGTGATTTCTCCAAAGGCAAGGAACTTAGAACATGTGGATTTTTAGATATGCTCTAAGAGGAAGCTTCTGCACCCTAAGCTTAAGAAATTTTGATCTTATGACTGCAAAAGCAAGATACAAAAATTTAATGAATTGTCTATCTTATGGATGTAATTGGTTAATAATTGATGAGTAAAGTCAAGATCTCAACACTAAGTGGTGTGTAATTTGATATATATATATCTAAGAGTAAATTTGGAGATCATTGCTTAATCAATTTGCACTGAATGTTATGGTAAAGGTATTTGAATGCTAGTAGTGAAGTATGCCCAAAGTGAGATATGTTGAGACTAATGTTCTGATCGCAAACTTGTGATAGAAAGCTAGTTTTACAAAATGTGGTTTTTATGACCATGAAATATATGGAGGTTACCAATATGTAAGTATACACTCGAAGTTGTATATCTTGTGATTCGCTTTCATCGTGTGGAAGGAGATATTCCATAGAAAGATTTGGCCTAATTGGTGATTACATGACTATAGGCTTGGTATGAGATTAAGAATGCCCTAACATATATGAGAAGTGTGTTGCGAAAGGTTGAAAGTCATTAAGACTAATGATGGGTGAAACATAGATGTTGTTATAACGAGCATAAAAAGCTCAAGGATAATCAATGCAATTATATTAAGTTAGCTTGGTTCGGTCCAAAATAAGAGTAAAGACATCTTGAAAGATCTTAAAATAATGTTCAATGGGGTTAATGAGCTAAATGTTATCAAATATATATTAAATTGTTAAAGTTATGCATGGCCTTGAAGATAAGCCTTTGATTGTTTGAGTCCTCAACATAATTCTATTAAAGGATGTGTTTAACCATTTTTTATGTGTATTGAAAAACATAAGAGTAATATACTAGTTTGACTTGCTATAAGAGGTCGAATTTGGATGGCCACAAGTGGCTTGTGAACAATCAAGTAATGTAAAGTATGTGCTCATAAAGGGAACTATGATTGGTAGATAAAGGTGGAACTTTAGAAGTTCATTGTCATAGTTATCAGATTATATTTTGTATTATATGATATAGCGTAGAACATCAATGATGAGATTGTGTTCAATGCTTTAGACATTGAACTGTAAGTTATGGACACGTATCCTCCTTGTGAATACCCTGATGAGATAAATTCGAAAGATTTTTCACAATGAGAAAACATTAAAGCTCAAGAAGCAAATGGCCATATAGTCAAGTTGGGCTCGTGACTGATATGTCACATAAGTATGAAGATATGATACAAGCATAAGTATACTTGGAAATGCTAGTTTGAGGCAATGATTATCCTACCATTTTATGGACTCGATGACGTTCTAGTTTTGACATAATTGTAGATACAAGGCATAAATTGTGAAATATGCTTCCCCCACAAGTTCTAATTTATTTTGAGTAATTATCAAGGTAAAGTGCTTGAGAGGGATAGGCAAAGGTTGAATTATGCTTCAAATGTTTAGAGAAGGAGGGTGACATGGTTTGATTAAATTAACTACCCTTGGTAAGGGAATAGAAATACACTACGAAAATTGTAGAAATCTACTTCGAAAAGAGATGATGATTCGAGTATTTATATACGAGTCAAGACTTTGGTAATGAGCTACAATCTAGAAGCATGATATTAGAATATGAATTTTGGCTAAGAAAAAAATTTGATTTTTAAGACACATGGTGCTTTGGGGATGGTGCCAATTAGTGGTCGATTCTCATATGAGATTAGAATATTAGGATCAGCTTTGTGTATTCACCACAAATTATGAGCACGATCTAACCAACTATAAGAATAATTGATTCTAAACGTGATTGTTGGTTATTTTGGTTTTACAAATGGCTTATTGTGCTTGATATGCCTAAGGCTACCCAAACTTAAAATTTTTGGAAAAACATATATGTATGTTTATATATGTTGCATATTGGTGTAAGAAAAAAACTCATATGGAGTTGGTTATAATTTGATTCGATGATAATATTCTTTCGATGGTTATAGCGCTAGACAGTGATTAAGATGATTTATCGATGATTTTGGCAGTGAACAAGTTGATTATAGTGTTGTTAGCTTAAAAGTAAGTGTTTATACTTTTGGTATAAGTTCCTCAATTGTTATTATATCGTGATCAAATTTGGTGTTTTGATACAGCCTAAGAGGCTTGGCATATGAACTAGCTTAATTGTAAGCTAGAATTTCTTAGGCTGTTATGAAGTACCCAAATAGAGAAGTATGCCATAGATTTAATTCTCTAAAGGCTAATGGGATAGAACGTATGAGTACTGCTATAGCTTCAATATAAGGTTTTGACTATTGGAGATTTGGGTAAAAATCTATAGCTTATGTGTAAAGGTGTGCATTTGAATTCGTGTAATTAAAAGTGTAAAATCTGCCTTGATTGGCATAGAGCCCATGATTTAAAAAGAAGGATTATGGATTTAATTTTCTAACGAAAAAAGGCTAAAGAAGTGGATTTCAGAAAGGTATAAGTAAATGATTCATTGATTTTAAAGTACACTTAAGGAGAGGTTAGTGTCAAATTTCATCATCGGACTGATAAACTAATAAGGTCACAAGATTTAGCATTTAGAGTAAATTTGAAGAATTTCAAGTTCGATATGTTATATGTGATTGATGACGAACAAATTAGCTATGACATTGGAAATATAGAAATGATTAGTAATCAAAATGAGACTTGGAAAGGAACTTTAAAGGGAAAATTTTGAGCAACTTTAATCTTGAGAGGTTGAGTTATTGATTAAAGAGATTGGTTAAGATTATAAGGGGGTGTGTGGAATGTCATGATTTATTGAAATGCCTTGTGGTATAAGTTGAGATTTATCTAGTGAGCACTCCATCATGAAAGTATTGCAGTTTGTTTTTGGGAATATGGTGACTAGTGGTTACAAGATTTGAATCATCTTTGATATTAAGGAAAAGTAAATGAAATGAATAAAAAGCATTTGATCTTTATGTATTGTGAAATGCTTAAATGGAATTTGTATGGGAGAATGAAAAATGAAATAGAGATTGGTTGACAAATTAGACCCATAGTTAATGGTGGAATATATGCTTGAATATTGGAAGGTTTGATAAAGGAGCAAGGTAGGAGTTACGGATGGTTAAGTAAACATGCATAATTGATGATTTAAGGATGATTTGATTGAGGTGTGACCAGAATTAATAGCTCATTTGAATTCTCTTCATAAGATGAAGGATGATATTGTTTTGATCCAACAAGAGTAGTACACATAACTATATACTATTACATTGTCAAATTTTTATAAGATTGGAAGTTGATATGATGCATAAACCAAGATTCTATGTTAAGAATTCCTGACGAAAATGATGTGGTAGAACTTTAGAACTTTGATTATTCACCCTACCCCAATTTGAATTTGAGGGCGAATTCATTTTAAGTGGGGGAGACTATCGTACCCCGTATTTTGATGCGATGACTAATAAAGTTTACGGATGCAAATTGAGGTTAATTACCGAGTTAAAAAGGGTAATTCAGAAGTAAACTTGTGAAATCTTGATCTCCATAGACACATAACTAGAAGTATACATGATAATGCAGACCAGGGTAATTTCATAATATCTCTTGGTGAGCTCCTACGAGTGGGTTTTTTTTATGCTATTAAGGTCTAAATAGGCCTAAGGAATGAATAAATGATGTTTATGATCGTAAATAAATGAAGAAGATAAAAATAATGATAATTTTCATGATAGGGGCAAAATGATCATTTTGCATCTTGGGTCTAAATTTTTATGTTTTTGTGAACCCGAGTATTTTTAGACTATTATGGACCTTGTCCTAGTGTTGAAAGAGTAAAAGGTTGCACAAAGGATGGGAGGAAGATAAAGTCACCATGTTAAGGGCATTTTGGTAATTTATGTGAGAAATGGATAATCTTTAGTTATAAATATCAAAATTTCCAGTAACCTCCAGCCATTTCTTCTTCCCTTCCCATCTCACGTTTCTTAATCTCCATGGGAGCCTCCCATAAAGCTTCCATAGCTCTCTCAATTAACTTCAATTGTCATGCTTTTGAGCACTTTTTAATATAACCTTTTATGTTATTACACTCACTCACCTTAAAACCCTTAAAAAGTCTTACTTCCATCTTCCTCCCACTAGTTGGACATGTGGAGAGAGTGAGCATTTCCCTTGTTAGCTTGAAGAATTTTGAAAGAGAATTCAACTACAAAGATCATCAAGGTGAATATAAGTTAAGGTTGAATTTCTTTAGTTGTTGCTAATGGCTAACAATGGGGTTTGTGAGTGTTTTATCATTGAGGTTGTTTATAAACTTTTAGGGTGACTAGAATAGTGTGAATAACTAGCCACTTAATGGCAATTGGAAGCTAGTTAAGAATAACTAGTAGAACTTGATTAGAAAGAGCTTTTGGAATTATATTAATTTCAATTTGGGTTGGTGGTGATATTGTGTGTGTATCGGTTCCAACAAGGCGTCACATGTCCATTTGGAGCATTAGCTGAGGTTAGAGTCAAACAAAAGAATCAACAAGACCGATGAGTGAACTTGCATCAAAGTGTTTTTGGGAAATACATATATATTGGGATGAAGTATTTAAATGATTTTTTTTGGTTTTCATTAAATTATGCATGGGAACAAGCCCTTGATAAAATGTTTTGATGTTGTGAAATTGTGAAATGTGTAAAAAGATGAATCCATGTGCTCCTATGTTTTGTTGGTATGTACATATATGAACATGTGTTGTGCATTAATGAATAATGTTATGTGATAATGATGACCTAGCTATGTGCGATGTGGGAGTGCACATGAGCTGATGATGACCCGACTATGTGTGAGTAGAGAGTGCACATAAGTCGATGATGACCCAGCTATGGGCGAGTAGGGAGTGCGTATAAGCTGATGATGATTAGTCGGCTATGACGATGAATGAAGTGGGGTGGTGTACGTTTTTATATATGTTTATATATGTATATGTGATAGAAAGTTTATAATTATAATATGTGATTCAAATGAATAATGAGAAACTTGATTATTGTCAATGTGTTCACTGTGATGTGCAATATGGTAGGAATGGAATTTGTGGCATGTGAAAACCCCTTAATTGTCATTTGCCCTAAATCTCGCTACAGCAAGAATGCATTCGCACTGCAGTGAGAAACTCTAGGGTGGTGGGTGCACAAACCAACCCTGATTCTTGCCATAACGAAGAAGAATTCTTGCTGCAGTGAAATTGGATTCTCGTTGCAGTGAGAAACTCTTGGGTAGACCTAAAATTCTGGTGCAGTGCTTCCACTTTGACAACAATTTTGACCACCTTCCATTCAGAACTGGGAAATATGGTAAACATAAAAGTTGTAGCTCTTCTTCTTATCTTTTTATTGGTCAAAAATCAGGTTAATTAGACTTCTATAGTGGGAGATATGCTAGAAAAACTAAAACATATGCAAACTAAGACTATTTCTCACTACAGCGAGAAACTTGCTACTATGCTTGCTACCTTGCTTGATGTTGACATATTTTTCACCTATTTAACTTCATGGATTGATCATGGGTTTTTGCAACACTATGAGGTTATTAATCAAAGTTTGAAATGAGGGGTTTTTGGTAAGAAATTAAATCAATTGCATTGTTTTTGAAACAAGTGCATCATGATTTCCAAATTCTTCTTATCGATTGTTTGTTCCCTTCTTATGTTCACTCACTGAGTTTTATGCTCACGTTTTAAAACTTCATGGTTTCAGATTCGAAGACAGTTGAGACCTAGACTGAGTGTCCACATATGCTCGTCCTCTTAGTAAGTACTATGACATTTCAGTAGCTGTACCTTCACCCACGGTCACTCCGTTGACGGTCAAGAGTCTGTTACCTGTGAACACGTATATGTAATGTAATCTGCTAGGATCCATGTTATAAGTCAAATATGTATATTGGATTACTGATGCCACTATGAGTTGGCAAACGGGTGACATTTGTGAGACCTTGACCTTTATAGACTCATAGTTAGTAAAATATGCGATATCCTTGATTAGGGGTAATTTCATCATTTCCTTAGTATGCCTATAAAAGTAAAATTTTAAACAATATTATGGCCTAAGTAGGCCTAAGGCATAAATGGATGATGCAATTAGGGGTAAAATGAAAAGGAAACAAAACTTTTGATGATTTTCATGATAAGGGCAAAATGGTCATTTTTCACCTCGAGTTAAAATTTTAAGTTTTCATGAACCCGACTATGTCTAGACCATTATGGACCTTGTCTTAGTTTCAAAAGAACAAAAAAAGTGCATAAAAGATTAGAGGAGAATAAGCTAATTTGTGGTGGGGCAATTTGGTAATTTCAAGGGAATGGATAAGCTTGGGCTATAAATATCTTCTCCTTCCAGTAGCTTCTTGAATTTTCAACAGCTTGTCTTCTTTTTCTTCTTCCATCTCACGTTGCTTCCAACCTCCATGGAAGCTTGATATGGAGCTTGCATAATTTTCTCTCTCTAGCTCTAGTTTTCATACCTTTGAGCCCTTTTGACTAGAACCCCTATATTCGTTCACTCTCTCACTTCAAAACCCTTGATAAATCTTATTTCCATACTTTCTCTCACTAGTTGGGCATTTTAGAGAGAGAAAAAGGGAATTACCCCATTTGTGTGGAAGCTATTGGAAGAGAATTCAACTACAAAGGAACCCTAGGGTGAGTGATGAACTAAGTTTGGTTTTTAGTTGTGGATAATGGCTAGTAATTTAGATTATGAGCTATTTTATTGTTGAGGATGTTCATTCATTTTATAGTGATTTAGATAGTGAACATAGATAGCCATTTAAAGTGGCAATTGAAAGCTAGCTAAGAGATAGCTTTTTTAGGGTTTATAGTATGTGAATTGACCTATTGCTGATGCTAATGTGATTTTAGGTTCTAACAAAGCCCCATCACCCCAATTGGATCATTAAGGGAATTAGAGTTAGCTAAAGGCTCAACAATAAATCGGTGAGTGAACTGCATTCAAAACTTGTTTTGGGGATATAATGTATTTGCCAAACATTTGAATGGATTATCTAGCTTTTCATAAAAACAAGTGCCTTGGGAACAAGCTTTTGATAAATTGTCTCCATGTTGTGACATGTGACTATTATTGATTCATGCACTACCACATTGTGTTGATATATATATATGAATACATTGTTGTGTAATGACTTTGACTCAGCTATGTGTGAGTAGGGAGTGGGCATAAGTCGATGATGACCCGGTTATGTGCAAGTAGGGAGTGTGCATAACCCGGTGATGACCTAGCCATGTGTGAGTAGGGAGTGCGCATGAGTTGGGGGATGATGGGATGATGTGCATGATGATGACGGGATGGTGTACATGATGATTGATATATATATATATATATATATATATATATATATATACGTATATGGTATATGGTTGAAATGCAAAAGTGTGAGCATTTGAATTGCTGAAATTTGGGAGTTTGCATGTGTTACATGTTGCTTTTGTTATTTAGCAGGATGGCTTTGTTTTAAAGGAAAAAGGACATTTTTTCTTGATGTTCTGATTCTCTCTGCAGCGAGAAACTCTCGGGCTTTTTTTTAGAGCCTCACCAGTTTGGTTCTCGCTGTAGCGAAAATGCATTCTCGCTACAGCGAGAAAGGTACTGTAGCTTCTCGCTGCAGCGAGAAACATTCTGTTTTGGGACCAAAATTTCACTGCAGTGAGATTCATTCTCGCTGCAACGAAAAACTTTCTGTTTTGTTTCCTTTTTGGTTCGGTTGCTGCTCCATTTTCCATTTCTTTGGTAGCATAGTTGAGCTTGGACTTCCAACATTAAGGAATAAGTGAATTAAGTTTAAAATGAGTAGGTTGGGTGAGAAACCCTTGGTCAGTTGAGGAACCCTTGTTCGGCTAATAACTTAGTCCGAACGTCGCTGCAGCGAGAATGCCTTTCCGCTACAACGAAGATTCGTTTTTGCATTTGACTTGCTTGTGTATCACTGAAGCCTTCATTTTTCAAATTATTTGATATGTATGGGTTCATCATTACCAAGTGATTAATTATTTAAGGGTTTAATGAGGGGTTTTCAATATGAATGAAATTAAATTGCATTGTTTTAAAACAAGTGCATCATGATTTTAAATTCTCCCTTATGGTTACTTGTTCCCTTCCTTGTTAACTCACTAGGTTTATACTCACTATTTTCAACTTCATGTTTTCAGATCACGAGGTAGCCGGTAACTAGGATGAGGTATCCTTGTAGACTTATATCCATCTTTTGGTAGGTGTCTCGACATTCAGTAGCTGTCCATTTGTCCGAGTGTCTCCGCTAGAAGTCGAGTATTCTTTTGTTATGTATAGACAAACCTAATGTAAATTATTAAGATACATGTTGTAGATAATGTATATACACTTGTTTGGTATGCCAGTATGAGGTGGCAATGTTTAATATTATTTTGATTCTAAGTTATGAAATATGACTTAGCAGTTTATGATGGAATGATGAACATGTCAGATTAATAGGCTTGCTTGAGCTTAGTGCATTATGTCTATTGGGCCCTTGCGTCGGTCATGGCCCAGAATTTGGGTCGTGACAATATTATTTTGACATAATAAAATTGTAAGTATCGGGTCACTATAAAATATTAATGAAATATTTTAGTAGAGAATTACAATATATGGTTTTAGAAATGATGGTTGGGAATGATGATCATGATTGCATAAAAAGGCTTGCTTCGACTAAGTGGGCTATGCCCATTGAGCCCATGGGTCAGTCATGGCTCGAGATTTAGGCTGTGACAGCTAACTTGGAAACTGTTGTTGTACGCAAACTCCACTAAAGGCAAATACTGATCCCATCTGACCCCAAAGTCCATTACACATGCCCTCAGCATATCTTCTAATGTTTGTATTGTTCGTTCAGACCGCTGATAATTCTATTTTATAGAATTATTTTATTCTAATTTTGTTATTAAATATTAGCTAAGTCCTCAATTTTCAATTGTTATCTTATTTATTTTTAGTAGTTTTTATAATGAGGGTACTTTAAGTTAGTTATTTTAATTTTTGTTAATTTGGTTATTATTTATTAGTTTTTATATTTCTTTTGTAGGATTAAAAGTGATTGGGCTTAATTTTGGAAAGTAAGGTGTAGACAGACCCATAATCTGCTTGCATATACTTCAGTATTTTGGCTATATCTCGAGTTACATAACTCCAAATGATGTAATTCATGGACCAAAGGAAAGCTACGACACAGAGCTACAACTTTTATGCAGATCACTTTGCCCAGTTCTGCATTGAAGATAGAGAAAATTGCGTTGGCAAATTGATAGACGTACTATGCCGGGAATGAAAATTTGTAAAGACTGGTAATTGATTTTTGGGCCTTTCATTACACTTTTAAGCCCAATGAAACCCTAGGTCAGCTGAAGGAACTTTAGGATAAGTCTATTAGTATAAATAGGATATGTTTAACAACATTGGAAAAAAAAAACGTTGGAGAGATTCAAGAAACTAGAAGTTCAAGCTGAAACATGGAGATCAAGTCGGCAATAATTGTTTTGTGTTCTTCCTTCGCTTTTAATTTTCTTGTTACTTTCAATGGTTAAACTTGTTATAATGTTATTTGTTTTTGCAATTATGAGTGGCTAAATTTCTTTTTCTAGGATTGCAATTGAACTCACATGTAGTTTAAATTTTTAAATCTCTTTCTTACTTATTTTAGTGGTGTTTGAATTGTTTATTCCAATTTGTTCTTACTGCTTATAATTGCCTGATCACCAATTAAATTGATCTAAGAACCTAAAAAAACTTGGGAAAGGCAGTTTAGAGTAGACTAAAATTCAGATAGCATATGTTCAAATTAATTGATTTGCGTATAGGATAGGGATATACCTATAGGCTGTATGTAGCCAGATTAGAGCTTGAACTCAATGTGTCTGTTTTAATTTCAAATCACATAGGGATATAGTGTTTTGGTTAAAATAGATATTTTTATAGGTTGAGTCGGGAGACCCTTATAAATAATTTGGGACTCTAGGTTAGCAATTCAACCCATTGAAATAAGTTAAGGAAGAGAGGTAAGATTTAGATGAAGTGTGAGGGATATTGTAATCTTAGGCCTGTTTGATTTTATATTTTCTAAAGTTATTATTATTTTGATTTTTCTTGTTGGTTTTAATTTTAGTTTTAATTAATTATTTAATTTTGATTATTTGGATAAGATTAAATTGTTCTAATTTTAGTACTTAGTAAAGTTTTAGATCAATGCCCTGTGGGATCGATACCCTGCTTGCTAATATACTATCTATTTGGTACATATACTTGCGTAGTAGGATTTTAACTGACAAGTTTTTGGCGCCGTTGTCTGGGAGTTGTTTCTAGAATTTTTACTAATACTAATGCCAAGCAATTTGGTCTTACTTCAATTTTTTTTTTGTTTTAATTTTAGGTTTTGTTTATCTTGCAGATATCTTTGGTCATTGTATGCAAAGAAGAGACAACTTGAATCTTGTTCATTTTGATCCTGAGATAGAAAGAACTTTTAGAAGACATCGAAGGGAGTTGCAGCTTTAAATCAGACAATGGCTGAGGATAACATTAATAATGGTAATAATTCCATTAATGTGGTTCCCGAAGCAAATAGAGCATTGCAAGATTATGCAGTTCCTCTATTGCAAGGTTTGCACCAAAGCATTAGGAGACTGTCCATCAATGCGAATAATTTTGAAATTAAACTAGCCTATATTCAAATGATTCAGTCTTCAGTCCAGTTTGGTGGGTTACCTTATGATGATCCTAATGCCTATTTAGTAAATTTTTTGGAGATTTGCGATACTTTTAAATACAATGGAGTAACTGAGTATGCTATTAGATTGAGACTGTTTCCAGTCTCTCTAAGGGATAAAGCAAAAAGCTGGCTTAATTCACTGCCTAATGGGTCTATCACTACATGGGAGGAATTGGCTCAAAAGTTTCTCGCAAAGTTCTTTCCACCTGCAAAGACTGCAAAATTGAGAAACGATATCACATCATTCACACAATTTGATGGTGAGTCCTTGTATGAAGCCTGGGAGAGGTTTAAAGAACTACTGCGAAGATGTCCACATCATGGGCTTCCTAATTGGCTGCAAGTTCAAACACTCTACATTGGGCTGATTGGGTCAATTAAAACCACAATTGATGCTGCTGCTGGTAGGGCATTGATGAGTAAGAATGCGGCAGATGCTTATAATTTGTTGGAAGAGATGGCTTCAAATAATTATCAATGGCCTTCAGAAAGGTCGGGTTTGAGAAAAGCTATTAGAGCCTATGAAATTGATGCAATGAGCAACTTAGCCGCGCAAGTGGCTGCACTGTCCAAGAAGATTGACATAATGGGAGTTCATGAAGTTCAAAATTCAATTTGTGAGATGTGTGGATGGCCATTCGAATGATCAATGTCCATACAATTCTGAATCAATCCAGTTTGTGGGGAACTTTAACAGATAGCAGAACAACCCATATTCCAATACTTATAATCCTAGTTGGAGAAACCATCCCAATTTTTCATGGAATAACAATGCAGGGCCTTCAAATCCAAAACCCAACATGCCTCCGGGATTTCAACAACAAGTTAGACCACTAGTTCCTAAAAAGAAGACCCAAGTGGAATAACTTCTCTTGCAGTATATATGCAAGAATGATGCGATAATTCAAAGCTTTGGAGCATCCTTGAGAAATCTTGAAACCCAAATGGGATAGCTTGCAAATTCCATCAACAATAGACCTCAAGGTTCTCTACCTAGTGACACACAAATCAATCCTAAAGGTAAGGAACAATGCCAAGCAATCACTTTAAGGAGTGGAAAGGAGATTGAAGGGGTGCATGAAAAAGCAGATGAACCTGAGAATGAAGTTGTTGATAGGGAAGGAATGTGTGAAAAAGATAGTGAAGTTGAAAAGAAAGATGATGTCAAGGCTGAAAATCATGGAACTTCTCAAGTCATCTATCCTCCACCACCTTTTCCCCAAAGACTAGAAAAGCAAAAGCTTGAAAAGCAATTTCAGAAGTTCATTGATGTCTTCAAGAAATTACACATAAATATTCCTTTTGCTGAAGCTTTAGAACAAATGCCCAGTTATGTCAAGTTCTTGAAGGACATCCTCTCCAAAAAGAGAAAGCTAAGTGAGTTTGAAACTGTCTCCCTTACAAAAGAGTGTAGTGCAATTCTCCAAAACAAGCTGCCACCAAAACTCAAAGATCCAGGTAGTTTCACAATCCCTTACACTATTGGTAATTTATTTTTTGCAAAAGCTTTGAGTGATTTAGGTGCAAGTATCAATTTAATGCCTTGGTCAATTTTTGAGAAACTTGGTTTGGGTGAATGCAAACCCACTTCTGTAACTTTGCAATTAGCTGATCGTTCTTATGTGCACCCAAGGGGAATTATTGAAGATGTTCTTGTCAAGGTAGATAAATTTATTTTTCCAATTGATTTTATAATTCTTGACATGGAAGAAGATAGGCAAATTCCAATCATTCTTGGGAGGCGATATTAGCAACTGCTAGAGCTTTGATTAATGTTGAAAAAGGTGAGCTCACTTTGAGAGTTCAAGACCAACAGGTAACATTTAATATTTTCAAAGCTTTAAAATTGCCTGTGACATCTGAAGACTGTTTTTCTGTGAGTGTAGTGAATAATTTGACACATGATGTTTTCTTAGAAGAAAATCCCAATGATCCTCTTGAAGCATGTTTAGTTGCTAACTCTGATAGGGATGATGATGAGTTTATTGAATATTCAAATTTGCTGAATGCTCACTCCAGATTTAGAACTAATCATCAATTTGAGTCTTTAGATATTTCAGCTTCTTTGGTGCCAAATTCTAAGCCTTCCATTAAGGAGCCACCTACTTTGGAACTCAAACCTCTACCAGCACACTTAAGGTATGCTTTTCTTGGAAAATCTTCCCCTCTTTCAGTTATTATTTTTGATGCTCTTACTAGCTTGCAAGAGGAGAAGTTATTGAAAACACTTAGAGAATTCAAGAAAGCAATAGGGTGGACCATAGTTGGTATTAAGGGAATTAGCCCTTCTATTTGCTTGCATAAAATTCTTCTTGAGGAAGATCACAAAGCCACAATTGAACAACAAAAAAGATTGAATCCCATCATGAAGGAAATAATCAAGAAGGAAATCATCAAGTGATTGGATGCCGAAATAATTTACCCTATCTCTAATAGCTCATGGGTAAGTCCAGTTCAATGTGTTCCTAAGAAAGGAGGAATGGTTGTGGTGGCCAATGACAATAATGAGCTCATTCCAACAAGAACGTTGACTGGATGGAGAGTGTGCATGGACTACCGCAAGCTCAACAAAGCTATAAGGAAAGATCACTTCCTCTTTCCATTCATTGATCAAATGTTAGATCGGTTGGCTGGTAAGGAATATTATTGTTTTCTAGATGGTTATTTTGGCTATAACCAAATTGCTATTACTCCTGAAGATCAGGAAAAGACAACATTTACATGTCTTTATGGCACCTTTGCTTTTAGAAGAATGCCATTTGGATTATGTAATGCACCTGCCACCTTTCAACGATGCATGATGGCCATATTCATCGACATGGTGGTAAAATGCTTGGAGGTATTTATGGATGATTTCTCAGTTTTTGGAAATAATTTTGATGATTGTCTTTTAAATCTTGCTAAGGTACTCAAGAGGTGCGAAGAGACAAATTTAGTGCTCAATTGGGAGAAATGTCACTTCATGGTGCGAGAAGGTATTGTTCTTGGGCACAAGATCTCTAGTAATGGCATTGAGGTAGATAAAGCAAAAATTTAAGCAATTGAGAAATTACCACCTCGAATAAATGTCAAAGGTATTAGAAGTTTTCATGGTCATGCTGGTTTTTATAGAAGATTTACTAAGGACTTTTCAAAAATTTCTAAACCACTTTTCAATTTATTGGAGAAAGATGTGCCATTTAAGTTTGATAATTAATGTCTTGTTGCTTTTGATGAATCAAAGAAAAGATTAATATCTGCACCTATCATAATTAGTCCCGATTGGACTCTTCATTCTAAGCTAATGTGTGATGCGAGTGATTATGCGGTGGGAGCTGTTTTGGGACAAAGGAAAGATAAAATCTTCCATTCCATCTATTATGCTAACAAGACTTTGAATGAGGCTCCGAAAATTTATACCATGATAGAAAAGGAGCTTTCGGTTGTGGTTTTTGCTTTTGACAAATTTCGGTCCTATCTTGTGGGGATAAAGGTGATAGTGTACACTGATCACTCAGCTATCAAGTATTTGATTGCCAAGAAGGATGCTAAGCCAAGATTGATAAGGTGGATGCTCTTACTTCAAGAATTTGATCTTGAGATTCGTGATAGAAAAGGAACAGAAAATCAAGTTGCAGACCACCTCTCAAGATTAGAAATTGAAGCTCAAGGTAAGGATTCGACCTTAATCAAAGAGACGTTTCTTGATGAACAAATCCTTCAAGTTGGTAAGAAATCACTTCCTTGGTATGCTGATTTTGTAAACTATTTGGTAAGCAATATTATTCCCCCTGATTTAAATTTTCATCAGAAAAAGAAATTTTTGCATGATGTTAAATTTTATTTTTGGGATGAGCCTTACTTGTTCAAACAGTGTAAACACCAAATGTTCAGAAAATGCATCTTGGAGGAAAAGATTCAAAGTGTGCTTCACCATTGCCAGTCTTCAGATTATGGAGGACACTTTAGAGGAACAAGGACTGCTGCCAAAGTCCTCCAATCAGGTTTGTATTGGCCTACATTATTTAAGGATGCTCATAATTTTGTCTTCCATTGGGACAGGTGCAAACGGGTGGGGAATATCTCAAGGTGACATGAGATTCCTCTAAACAACATCATGGAGATAGAAATTTTTGATGTATGGGGTATCGACTCCATGGGTCCGTTCATATCCTCATATAACAACAAATACATTTTGCTTGTTGTGGATTATGTTTCCAAGTGGGTTGAAGCGGCAACCTTTCCTCATAATGATTTGAAGGTGGTAATGAATTTCATCAAGAAGAATATTTTCACTCGATTCGGAGTGAGGGGAGTATTCTTGTCCCTTGTCTTTTATTTTTGTTATCACATTGAGGGCAATGCCCATTTCTAGTTTGGGGGAGTAGTTTAGACTTTTGTTAGTTCATTTTTTGTTGCTTGCTTTTATTTGCATGTTTTGTTGTGTTTTCGAAAAAAAATAAAAATAAAATAATAATATTTTGAGATAGTTGTACCTCATTCATGATTGTTCCAATCCTAGGATGATATTTTAATTATTTTTTTATTCTTAGCTTTTGGGAAGCATATAGTTATGATTTATTTTTATGTGATATTTTTGTGTTAACTTTATTTTAGAATTTGACTTCCAAAAATTTTAGCACTGCACTCTTTTACTTAGAATCTTTTGTGTGATTTAGAGAAAGTTTATGTTGAATAAGAAAGTATAGTGAAGTCAAGAATACTATAAATTGTTTGATTCTCTTTCGAGGCGAAATCTTAGATAACACTTAGGATAGGAAGTGATTTAGGCCATATTTGGACCGTTTGAGCCTTTTTGAGCCTACCTTGTTATATTTATCCTTAGTCACCCTTTTTGAGCCTAATTTACCTTTTCTTTGTAATTACACAGTTATATTAGCCTTGGCCTATTTATTTAATTCCAGTAATTTGAACCTTTCACCCTCTAAGTATGATAATCTTTCTAAAGAATGGTTTGAGCTTAAAGATAAATTGAGGGAGAGAGCCAAAAAAAAAATGATGGTTGTTAGCAAAATTACCCCTAGTTTATAATTGTCAAAAATAAGTTTAGGGGTTGAAAAAAAAAAGAAAGAATAAAAGAAAAGAATAAAATATGTGGTACAAAGGAAAGTGTACTTCAAGTTTTGGAGTGCTTAACAAAAAAAAAATTTTGAGCTCTTTATATGATCTAGATTGATTAAGTGCTTAGGGTGAAGTTGAGCTTAAATATATAATTTATCATACCTTGACCCTAGCCTTACATTACAAGCTTGATAAAGACCTATTGATCCTTGAATAAGTGTTCACCTACATTAGTGGAGAGAGAGATGAACAACAAACTTATGGGATCTTAGTACTAATCTATGCTTAGATTTGACATAAATTGATTGGAATTGCATGATATTCTTTGTAAGAGAGGATTCACACACACAAGGAAGTCCATTCGAAAAAATAAGTTTTCACTTGAATTGATGCATGAATTTAAGGATTAGATGTTTGTTACCTTAAGTTGGAATTGGAGTTAATTTTTGAGGAAAAATTGGGAAATCATGATTTGGTATTTCTATCTCTTGTTCAAGCAATTTTTTTTTATGTTAAGTTTTCTTTTGTGATTTTCTTTTGCTCGATGACTAGCAAAATCTTAAGTTTGGGGGTGTGATAATTCTATTTTATAGAATTATTTTATTTCAATTTTGTTATTAAATATTAGCTAAGTCCTCAATTTTTAATTATTATTTTATTTATTTTTAGTAGTTTTTATAATGAGGGTATTTTAAGTTAGTTATTTTAATTTTTGTTAATTTGGTTATTATTTATTAGTTTTTATATTTCTTTTGTAGGATTAAAAGTGATTGGGCTTAATTTTGGAAAGTAAGGTGTTGACAGACCCAAAATCTACTTCCATATACTTTAGTATTTTGGCTATATCTCGAGATGCAGAACTCCAAATGATGTGATTCTTAAACCAATGGAAAGCTAAGAGACAGAGCTACAACTTTAATGAGATTAATTTGCCCAGTTCTGTGCTTAAGATAGATTAAAGCTCGTCGGAAAATGGCTAGATGTACTGTGCCGGGAATGAAAATTTGTAAAGACTGATAATTGATATTTGGGCCTTTCATTAAACTTTTAAGCCCAATTAAACCCTAAGTCAGCTGAAGGAAGTTTAGGTTAAGTCTATTAGTATAAATAGGATATTTTTAACAACATTGGAAAAAAAAAAAAACCTTGGAGAGATTCAAGAAACTAGAAGTTGAGGCTGAAACTTGGAGATCAAGTCGGCAACAATTGTTTTGTGTTCTTCCTTCGCTTTTAATTTTCTTGTTACTTTCAATGGTTAAATTTGTTATAATGTTATTTGTTTTTGCAATTACGAGTGGCTAAATTTTTTTTTCTAGGATTCCAATTGAACTCATATGTAGTTTAAATTTTTAAATCTCTTTCTTACTTATTTTAGTGGTATTTGAATTGTTTATTCCAATTTGTTCTTACTGGTTTTAATTGCCTGATCACCAATTAAATTGATCTAGGAACCTAAACAAACTTGGGAAAGGGAGTTTAGAGTAGACTAAAATTGGGATAGTATATGATCAAATTAATTTATTTACGTAGAGGATAGGGATATACCTATAGGCTGTATGTAGCCAGATTAGAGCCTGAACTCAATAAGTTTGTTTTAATTTCAAATCACATAAGGATATAGTGTTTTGGTTAAAATAGATATTTTTATAGGTTGAGTCGAGAGACTCTTATAAATAATTTAGGACTCTAGATTAGCAATTCAACCCATTGAAAAAACTGCCCATCAGTCTGAGGGTGGAAAGCTATGCTAAATCCAACTTAGTGCCCAAAGCTTTCCTTAACTTTCCCCAGAACCTACTGGTGAACTATGTTCCTTTATCAGACACTATAGAAATGGGAATACCATGCAATTGAACTATCTCATCCACATAAACTCGAGCATATTGGGCAGCCCCATATGTAGTTTTAATTGGAAGAAAATGAGCTGACTTCATTAATCGGTCTACTATGATCGAAATCGAGTCGTAGCTCCCACTAGTTCGGGGCAAACCCATTACAAAATCCATTGTAACATGCTCCCACTTTCATTCAGGCATCGGTAATGGCTGTAGTAGCCCTGTAGGCCTTTGGTGCTCGGCCTTAACCTACTGACAAACTAGGCACTTGGAGACAAACTTAGCTACATCTTTCTTGAGTCCTTCCCACCAATATACCTCTCTCAAATCTTGATACATCTTTGTAGCCCCTAGATGTACCACATAGGCTGCCATGTGCGCCTTTTCCAATATTTTTCTCCTCAATCCATCACTATCGAGCACATAAAGTCTGGTTCCATACCTCAATACTCCATCTGAGCCTTTAGTAAACATCTTTCCTTTCCTTTCTAGATGGTCCTCTAAGGCCTTAGCTATGAACTCATCTTTACTTTGTGCTTCTTTAATTTGGTCCATTAAAATAGGCCTCAATCTAAAATGTGCTAGCAATGCATTTGCCTCCGAAACTTCCAAATGCACACCCATGTCTCCCAAGCTATGCATCTCCCTAATCAAGGATCTCCTACTTGTAGAGATATGTGCCAGGCTCCCCATCGATTTTTGACTCAAGGCATCTGCCACTACATTTGCCTTACTGGGGTGGTAAAGAATAACACAATCATAATCCTTTAGCAACTCCATCCACCTACGTTGCCGCAAGTTAAGATCCCCTTGCTGAAATATATACTTAAGAGTTTTGTAGTCCATATATATCTCGCAAGTCTGACCATACAAGTAATGTCTCTAAATCTTTAAGGCAAATATGATTTGTCAAGCCTGGCTCTACAATATGTTTTTTATGCCATTCTTACATAAGAATGCATGTTTGCCTACTTGGGTACCTTAGAAATCGTTAAAGGACGACAATGTACCAAATGGTACAATTAAGTTGAATTAAGTCTCGAACTAGTCCAAAGAGAGATTTTAAGATGAAATTGAGAATTTTAAAACCCCATAATGACTGAAAATGGTGATTCGGAGTTTGAGGACCAATTTGGAGTCAAATTGGAATTTTCATGATTTAAGGGCAAAATGGTCATTTTGCCACTTGAGGTTAAAATTGGAATGTTGGAAGAAGTTTTTGATCAAGATTGACTATTTAGAACATAATTTGAGTTTCAGAAGTCAACAATTTTAATTCCGGCATTTTTTCAAGCATAAAGGCAAAATAGTCATTTTGCCACCCTAAGGGTAAAATTGTAATTTTACACCACCCAACACTTGTCCAGAACATGGATTTTACCCAATATTATTATGGATAATTGAGAAAATTTAAGTGGTGGAGAGAGATTGCTTAATGGGTAAGTATGACATATGGACTAATGGAATGGTGACATGTGTCAAATTCTCATCCATTTATTATTTTCCTTATAAATTAGTACAAAATCAGCTCATTTCTCTTCATATGGCCAGCCAAAGGAAGAACAAAGGAAGAAAAGAAAGAACAAGAACCCTAGGGTGAAAATTCAAGAGAAAAATTGGTGGATTTCAAGTAATCAAGCAATCAAAACTAAAATTTCTTGATTTTGACTTGTGATCTACCTTTCCCATGCATTCTTTTGCATTTTCCATGGTTGAATCACATGATCTCATGATGGGTATCTTGCTGGCTGAACACTTAGATAGAGGTTTTGATGCTTGATTTGGCTAGATTTTAAGATATTTTAGTGTTTTTAGTTAGTTAGTGATGTGTAGCATGAAAAGCCAACAAGAAAAATTCATTTTCTTCCACCACCCATCATTGTCCGAATTCTCCATGTGGAATATTGATGATGATTTTGATTTTATTTCAAGTGATTTGGTTAGGAATTAGTGATTTATGGTGTGAGAATCAAGTGGGAAAAATCATAGTATTGATGCACCCACCATGGCCGAATTTTCCAAGAGAAAATGTGATGATGATTTTGCCATATTTCAAGTTATTTAATTTGTGTTTGATGATTTGGAGAATTGGAAGAAAAATGTAGTTAATTGGAGTTGAATTGGACATATTGGCCAATTAATCGAGTGATAGATCGAATTAGGCCAATACCGTTTTATTTAAGTATACAATTGAATTTGTGTAGAACACCATGTTTAGACGACAATCCAAATAATTTACATCCCATTTCATGCATTAGTATAGAGCCTGAATTGGTTTTATAACAATTTAGCACAAATGTAGTAAATGGCTTATTGTGCATTATGCCTAGGTGGTGAGCATTCTAGCAAAAGTAAAGAGATAGTACCCGAGGATCAAGAATCAGAGTACTTGAAATTCGACTCCTAAAATAGTGAGTAACCTTACTATCGTCTTAATTATCTAAAGTGGTTTTATTCGATTTTGTGATTTTATGGAAAATGAGTCTAAGTGGTAAATCTTTATGTTTTATAAGCAAAATGAGATTAAATGAAAATGATTTTATAAAATTGTCTTGAGATTGAATGATGGTTTTGAAAATAGAGTAATTGGAGACTGTTTTCATGTGTTGTAAATTCATGGTTTGAATCGAATGGCTTATGATAATATTTGCATGAATGGCTGAATTGGTAAATGAGCTGAAAATATATGAACTGTGTATTTAGCCTTGAGAGGCTGGATTGTGATATAATTGCCATGTCATGCAGTTGAGATTTTATTGAATTGGTGGGTTTAGCTTGCTGTAGTGGGCGGGTTCCATGGACCAGCCTATTAGAGGGGCACGGTAACCCTGTTATAGTCTTACCTCGTTCAGAGAGGCATGTAGAGTAACTCCCGAGGTACACTTTTAGAGTTCACTTCACGCCAAACCACCTCGTGAGGGTGAACTCAGCCAACGCCAAGGAACGGCTATGTTTTCAAAATAAAAAAATGTTTATGTGCATATGAAATTTTTAATAGCATTGGCGGACTCAGTTGGGATAGCCCCAGGCCAAGGTATCCCTGATAACTAAGTATGACAATGATTTTGACACGAGCCAAAGTTTTAAGAAATTCATAAGCCATGTTGATTACTCGATTTATATGAATTGATTTTATTTGGTTAAAATGAGTTAGAAGGTGAGAAATTACAATATGATGATCTATTTTAATCTGTCTCCATTTACTCAGCTTTAGATATTTTAGATGGTATTTGTTTACTCAATGAGATCATATAATCTCACCACCATCCTTTCCACCCATTTCAGGCTCAGAATAGACTGTAGATAGTGGATTTCATCGAGGCTACCATTAGATTTGCATCCTTCAAACTGTAGGTTCACAATCTTCCTTACTTTTGGTTATTCCGGGGCCCACTGGTTATTGTAAATTAAATTAAATACTCTGGCTTGCTGTATTATCGTATATATGAATTTATTTTGCTTTTACGCTGAAAAAAATTATTTACGCATAACTCTAAAAATATTGTTTTATAAGAAAATAGAATATTTTATTGAATATTTCTTTTATTTTTTTATTATATCCAAATAATAATAATTTCATTTTAAATGAAGGTTTTAGATGTTTAAACTTATTTTTGATTATGAATTATATGTTTTGTACTCGCATACCACATTTTTAGTGGATTTTGAGATTTTTTAGGAAAAATGACGAAAATGCCCCTGTGAGAAAAAAATTATTTTTTCATTGTTTTGATTTGAAAATAGTTTATAATCTCACAAAACATGATTTTAGTAACTAATACTCACAAGGGAAGCAAGAAAAACTGATATTAAGCCTTGCGAGGTTTCGATTGATATTCCGGGTAATGAATGTCTATTGGGACGTCGCGACGGTTGTCAAGTGCTAAATGGGAGTTCTGAGTCATGACAATTAGATTCGTTTCAGAGCTTTTGGTTTTAAAGATCAAAGCTTTTGGGTTTAAAGTTGTTTTAAAATTTACAGTGTCAATGTGGCCTTGAGTTAAGTTAGGTTAGGTGAGTCGAATGCATGCATTTGCATGTAGAAACCTACCTGCTCTGGTGATGCTTAAATGATTAAGTAATTATTACTTGATTGCATATAGGTTTTGAGGTGTGCTGGTTGCACACACCATGTCTAGGAGAGACAGTAGTCCCGATGCCTCTCATAGTATTAGCGAGGGATCATTAGATTGTACTGCTAGGAGCCGATAGCAACCTGAACCAAGTAGTCCAGAAAATGCTGATAGTAATAAGGAAAGCTTCAAGAGTAGTGAGAATTTTGACAGTGAGAGCAGCTCCGATACTCTGAAAATGGTAAAAGATTTCCTTTTGGAACAACCTAAAGAGTGCCATAGAGAATGGGCGAGGACGACAATTGCAAGGGGAGGCATTTGTCCTAGGAAGGGTGTGTCAGTTGTTCGACACTATCCTCCAAGCTGTGGGATGAATGTAAAGGAACAATAGGAAAAGAATAAGGAAAAAGTAACTGTTGCAAATAATCCCCGTAGGAAGGTGAACGTTGTACGACATTTTCCTCCCGATTGTGGAAGAAATGCTGCATTGGTGAGTTATAAGGAATGTAGGAGAATACAACAAGCTTGGATTGAGGAACAATGGAGAAAATCTTAGGAGGAAAACTAGAAAGAGGATCTTAAAAAGGACTTGGAGTAGAATCTTTCAATAACATCAGATTAAGATGATAATCCTAATGACATGTAATATTTTCGTAGGATTTTGTACTACATTAACTCTAGGTAAATGTAGAGTAAAGGAGATAATAGTTATTGTACAGAGAAGTTAAAAGTTTGGCTTTCAAAGTGTGTGACTAGAATGTATTATAAAGTAGTTGTTTAAGTGACTGGAGGTATATGGGAATCTTTTGGTAGGACAAAAGTGGATTAGCACTATGACTATTAAGGAAAGATATTTATCTTAGTGGCATGGTTGATCATCTTAAATAATTACTAAAGACTGATGTGGAAAGTCATTAATGATTCAAGCAATTACCAGATCTAGCAATGAATATATTTTGCAGTACTAAGAAATGGACACCGATTAACGTGATGAACTTTTGGGGTGATAACCCTAGATTTTGACGAGGTATAAAAGGTCATTTGAATTAATGATGTTTGTTGAGAATCATTACTTATCATACTATGTGAGTTTTTGATATGATTCCAAATGCAAAGCTAAATAAATAAAATTCTGGTTTATGCGACAAATTGTATAAGAGAAGATGATTCCTGAGCAAACACATTGAACTAGGGGACTATGTTATAATAAGCGGGTTCAGTGTGTTGTAATTGCACAGGATAATGGGAGACAGTGTGGTAAGACTAACAATCAATCATGGATATGTGAAATTGGGAATCTTAATTGTAGTTATAATTCGAAAGGATATGGAAGAAATCAAAGAGGCTCTAGATGACATTTTGAGCGATTAAGGTGATAAAGTCAAATATTGTAAACTCGAGGGTGAAGGAAGTATAAAATGATGCCATAACATTATAGGAAGATGATCTAATAAAATTATGGTCCATTAGAGATAAATGAAGGAACTTGAAAAAGATAAATTTTTTATTAATAAGGATTGTGAGTATAAATGTAGTGGAAGATGAACTAGTTTTGTGGCCTTTGTATTGGAAGATAATGAACTATTGGAGTTACAAGACAAGGAAGAAGATCAGAAATGGATAATGAAAATAGTGGGATACCATAAATAATAAGTAATTATGTGTATGATGATGTATATATTGTGAATTCATTACACCATATGGGAAAGATGTCCTAAGGTGGGACTTGAAATATGTGGATTTTTGGATATGCTCTAGGAGGGAACTTCTGCATCCTAAATTCTAGATATCTTGATCTTATAACTACAAGGACGAGATGTAATAATTAAGTGAATTATCCACTTTATAAAGGTAATTGGTTAAGAACCCTTTATGGCTAGAAAGCACGAGCAAATTGAGAGTGGCATGAAGATGAAACTCACGAGTTGAAGAATGGTCATTGGTTTTGATGATAAGCTTTGTTGTTTGGAGTCTTAAGTGTATTGGGGAGGTATTAAGATAAAGATAATGAGTGAAATTGCAAAGTTCTTTATTGCCTTATATATTGGCATGTAAGAGAAGGAAAAGTTAGAGAGTTTTTGAGATGGCTACATAAAATAAATTAACATGTGGAGTGTTAAGATAAATAATATGTTGACTGAAGTCAAATCTTAAGAAATAAAGAAGACAAGAGATTAAGCCTTGTTAAAGACTAAAGAGAAAGCGAGTGAAAAGTTAGATGAATGTATGAGATATTGATAAGAGATGTCAATACCAAGTGATGAAAGTTTAAATAAAGATTTCAATAATGATATAACAAATGAGTTTATATAGAATATTGTTATGAGAATATATTGATCTTGTCTTGACCTTGTTCAAAGGAAAGGATTAGTAACAACACAAGTAAACTAGGTGACATGTTAGAAACCCTTGGAGATAAATTGAAGCATGAGTAGTAGGGCATGCCTTTATGGAAATGATATGCTCGAAGTATGAAAGAGCAAATAAGTGATTAAGTGTTTCAAGAATGTTTAAACAACTTTGAGAAAGAATTATAAATTATACGAGATAAGTATAAGATGCGTGATTTTGAAACTTGCTAAGGAGCCAAACAGCTAAGTCACGAGTTAAGTGATCACCTACTGTGAGACATAAGTCTAAGATAGATATCCCCAAGGAAATACTCAAGAGAAGTTCTGCCATGGATCTCGTGAAAGCAAGCACTAAGTTATGTGGTTATAAAAAGGAAGCTGTAAGCTGAGAGTGATATTAGAAATTAATATTGAAAAAATACTTGAGGAGAATCTAGTTTCAAGTCTTGTAATTTCAAGTACAATTTGTAAATTGGCTAAGGGAGAATGATGTTATGTTCATATGAAAGAGTGGAACAAAAGATGATTAAAGTTAACCTTGATAGTGAAGTCAGATAATGAAACTTTCCTAATATATATTGGAAATTGGAATTCGAAAATGCTTGAGGCATACACGATTCAAATGATTCTGAGTTTCAAGTGACAAATCAATATCAAAATGCAAGAAGGATACAAAGTAATGTAGAGGCATGAAGGATAATCGAGGAAAAAGGATGACTCTTAGGAATTGTGGTATTGCATAAGATGCAAGGATCAAGTTAAGATAAATCTTTGAGGCATCGATGGGATTATAAAGCATACACGCAAAATAGATTATAATTCAATGGAGATGACATTGTGATGCAATGATATATAGTACAAGGAATTTAAGCATATAATTGGAAATGATAAGAAGAGAGTATAAGTATGTAAATGATGTGGAACTATGCACAGGCATGATGAGAATTTGTATGAATTATGAAGATTATTCTATTGAATCTTGGTTATGGATGGGAATGAACAAAGAGAAATTAGTCTGAAGGCATTTGAAAACAGAGACCCGTATACATAATGAGGAATATAGACATTTGAATGTGCGTGTATACGTATGTGTGGAGTTAGTGATGTACCCAACTAAAATGAAGAATGGTTTTAGTGGTTCGAGATTTGAACTCGATATATTTGATGAGTTGTATAGATAATGTAACGATCAAGAATCTTATCAGAAGTCGATTTATGGCGACCTAAGGAATTTTGGAGAAATAGTTAAGGGAATGTAATCCATAGTGCGATTAAGCCATATGAGATGGACTTATAGGATTATGAATATTGAAATTTCCTAAATGCAAGGTAAACATGAAGTATGTGGAAATAATTGAAGCCATTAATCTTCCTTAATGTTGAGGATATGTACAGGAATGAGTATGGCATGTTAATGATGCCATAAACTGCACAGTAGTGTATGAGGATAGGATGAATGAATGAAAGTCGAGAAATTTGATATGGAATGAAGTAATAAGATAGTGATTGGTATACCTAAATAAGTGTAAAATGCGATTGAAATTGGTATGATTGAGATGGAGTTATGGTTCAAGTTTAATGATAGTAATAGAAGCATGCTTGGTGTCTCGATATAAGAGATCATAATTATGAAGGTTATTGTTGATATGATTTTAAAGAATAATAATAGACATAAGTGAATTACTCGAGTTGAATTGGAGGTAAATGAGGTGAACAAATCAAAATTTCCTATAAAGGGGAGGACATAAGAAGTCGAGCATTAGATGAGAAAACAATATCCTCACATTTTCTCTAAGTTTGGTAAATGAAATTT
The DNA here is from genome assembly GCF_053813885.1 of Theobroma cacao. Classification (NCBI taxonomy): domain Eukaryota; kingdom Viridiplantae; phylum Streptophyta; class Magnoliopsida; order Malvales; family Malvaceae; genus Theobroma; species Theobroma cacao. Next base: position 32,971,148 of record NC_142647.1, on the reverse strand, counting down.
TGAGGTCAAAATTTTATTTTAAGGGGGATAGTACTGTCAAACTTGGCTCTACAATATGTTTGTTATACTATTCTTACATAACAATGCATGTTTGCTTACTTGGGTACGTTGAAAATCGTTAAAGGATGATAATGTATCAAATGGTACAATTAAGTTGAATTAAGCCTCGAACTAGTCCAAATAGAGATTTTAAGATCAAATTGAGAATTTTAAAACCCCTAAATGACTTTAAATGGTGATTCGAAGTTCGAAAACTAATTTGGAGTCAAATTAGAATTATCATGATCTAGGGGTAAAATGGTTATTTTGCCACTCGAGGTTAAAATTGGAATGTTGGAAGAAGTTTTTGATCAAGATTGACTATTTAGAACATAATTTGAGTTTGAGAAGTCAACAATTTTAATTCCGGCATTTTTTTGAGCATAAGGGCAAAATAGTCATTTTGCCACCCCAAGGGCAAAATTGTAATTTTACACCACCCAACACTTGTCCAGCATATGGATTTTACCCAATATTATCATGGATAATTGAAGAAATTTAAGTGGTGGAGAGAGATTGCTTAATGGGTAAGTATGACACATGGACCAATGGAATGGTGACATGTGTCAAATTCTCATCCATTTACTATTTTCCTTATAGATTAGCACAAAATCAGCTCATTTCTCTTCATATGGCCGGCCAAAGGAAGAACAAAGGAAGAAAAGAAAGAACAACAACCCTTGGGTGAAAATTCAAGAGAAAAATTGGTGGATTTCAAGTAATCAAGCAATGAAAGGTAAAATTTCTTGATTTTGACTTGTGATCTACCTTTCCCATGCATTCTTTTGCATTTTCCATGGTTGAATCACATGATTTCATGATGGGTATCTTGTTGGCTGAACACTTAGAGAGAGGTTTTGATGCTTGATTTGGTTAGATTTTAAGATATTTTGGTGTTTTTAGTTAGTTAGTGATGTGTAGCATGAAAAGCCAACAAGAAAAATTCATTTTCTCCCATCACCCATCAATGGCCGAATTCTCCATGTGGAATATTGATGATGATTTTGATTTTATTTCAAGTGATTTGGTTAGGAACTAGTGATTTATGGTGTGAGAATCAAGTAGGAAAAATTATAGTATTGATGCAGCCACCATGGACGAATTTTCCAAGAGAAAATGTGAGGATGATTTTGCAATATTTCAAGTTATTTAATTTGTGTTTGATGATTTGGAGAATTGGAAGAAAAATGGATTTAATTAGAGTTGAATTGGACATATTGGTTAATTAATCGAGTGATAAATCAAATAAGGCCAATACCGATTTATTTAAGTACACAATTGAATTTGTGTAGAACACAGTGTTTAGACGATAATCTGAACAATTTACATCCCATTTCATGCATTAGTATAGAGCCTGAATTGGTTTTATAATAATTTAGCACAAATGTAGTAAATGGCTTATTGTGCATTATGTCTAGGTGGTGAGCATTCTAGCAAAAGTAAAGAGATAGTACTTGAGGATCAAGAATCGGAGTATTTGGAATTCGACTCCCGAAATAGTGAGTAACCTTACTATCGTCTTAATTATCTAAAGTGATTTTATCTGATTTGATGATTTTATGGAAAATGAGTTTAAATGGTAAATCTTTATGTTTTATAAGCAAAATGAGATTAAATGAAAATGATTTTATAAAATTGTCTTGAGATTGAATGATGGTTTTTAAAATAGAGTAATTGGAGACTGTTTTCATGTGTTGTAAATTGATGGTTTGAATCGAATGGCTTATGACAATATTTGCATGAATGGTTGAATTAGTAAATGTGCTAAAAATATATGAACTGTGCATTTAGCCTGGAGAGGCTGGATTGTGATATAATTGCCATGTCATGCAGTTGAGATTTTATTGAATTTGTGGGTTTAGCTTGCTGCAGTGGGCGGGTTCCGTGGACCAGCCTATTAGAGGGGTATGGTAACCCTGTTATATTCTTACCTTAGTCGGAGAGGCGTGTAGGGTAACTCCCAAGGTACACTTTTAGAGTTCACTTCATGCCAAACCACCTCATGAGGGTGAACTCAGCCAACGCCAAGTAATGGCTATGTTTTCAAAATAAAAATATGTTTATGTGTATACGAAATTTTTAACAGCCTTGGCAGACTCAGTTGGGATAGCGTCAGGCCACGGTATCTTTGATAACTAAGTATGAGAATGATTTTGGGATGAGCCAAAGTTTTAAGAAATTCATAAGCCATGTTGATTACTCGATTTATATGAATTGATTTTATTTGGTTAAAATGAGTTGAAAGGTGATAAATTACAATATGATGATATATTTTAATCTGTCTCCATTTACTTAGGTTTAGATATTTTAGATGGTATTTATTTACTCACTGGGATTATATAATCTCACCACCCTCATTTCCACCCATTTTAGGCTCAGAATAGGCTGTAGATAGCGGTTTCATCGAGGCTACCATTGGATTTACATCTTTCAAACTGTAGGTTGACAGTATTCCTTACTTTTGGTTATTTGGGGGCCCATTGGTTATTGTAAATTAAATTAAATACTATGACTTACTGTATTACCATTTGTATGGATCTAGTTTGCTTGTACGCTGCAAAAAAAATTATTTACGTATAACTCTAAAAATATTGTTTTATAAGAAAATAGAATATTTTATTGAATATTTCTTTTATTTTTTTATTATATCCAAATAATCATAATTTCATTTTAAATGAAGGTTTTAGTTGTTTAAACTTATTTTTGATTATGAATTATGTGATTTGTACTCGCATGCTACATTTTTAGTGAATTTTGAGATTTTTGAGGAAAAATGGCCAAAATGCTCTACGAGAAAAAAATTATTTTTCTATTGTTTTGATTTGGAAATAGTTTATAATCTCTCAAAATATGATTTTAGTAACTAATACTCACAGGAAAAGCGAGAAAAACTTATGTTAAGCCTTGCAAGGTTTTGGTTGACATTCTAAGTAATGAATGTCTATTGGGACATCGCGATGGTTGTCATGGGCTCGATGGGAGTTCCGAGTTGTGACACGATTGCTGCCATCTCCAAATCATGTGCGAGGTAATTTTGCTCATGCCTTTTAAGTTGCCTTGATGCATATGCAATCACTTTCCCATCCTGTATTAATACACACCTTAAACCAACTTGTGATGCATCACAAAATACTGTATAACCCCCTGTGCCTTGCGGTAGGCTTAATACTGGAGCTGTGGTGAGACAAGCCTTAAGCTTCTCGAAGCTATTCTCACAAGCATCTTTATGTGTCAGCCTAGTAAGAGGTGCGGCTATTTTGGAGAAATCCTTCACAAAACCACGATAATAGCTAGCCAAACCCAAAAAACTTCTAATCTCTATAATTGAGGTTGGCCTTGGCCACTTTTCTACTACCTCAACTTTCTTTGGATCGACTTGTACCGCATCCTTAAAGACCACATGTCCTAACAATGCAACACTTTCGAGCTAGAACTCATACTTGGAGAACTTGGCATACAATTGATGTTCTCTCAAAATTTGGAGCATTATCTTAAGGTGTTGCTCGTGCTTTGCCCGGCTTCTTGAATAAATCAAGATTTCATCAATAAATACCACCATAAACTTGTCCAAATAAGGCTTGAACACTTAATTCATCAAATCCATAAATGCTGCAAGGGCATATGTAAGCCCAAAGGGCATCACTAAAAACTCATAATGCCCACATCTTGTTTGAAATGTGATCTTTGGTATGTCTTCATTTCGGATCCTCAATTGATGGTACCCAGACCGTAGATCGATTTTTGAGAAACATTGTACTCCTTGTAGTTGGTCAAATAAATCATTTATCCTTGGAAGGGGATACTTATTCTTCACTATTACCTTATTAAGTTGTCAGTAATTAATACATAATCTGAGTGACCCATCTTTCTTCTTTACAAATAGCACCGATGCTCCCTATGGTGAGACGCTAGGGAAGATGAAGCCTTTATCCAACAAATCTTCTAATTGATCCTTAAGTTCCTTAAGCTCCGCAAGTGCCATTCTATATGGGGGTATGGGTATAGGTCTAGTGTCCTAAATCAAGTCTATACAAAATTCAATCTCCCGCTCAGGAGGTAACTTGTCATAGCCTAAATTTCAGGCTATGACCGACGCATGGGCCCAATGGGCATAGCCAACTAAGCCCAAGCAAGCCTATTTAAGAAATCCCAATCATTAATCCCAGCCATCATTTCTAAAACCACATATTAAAATTCTTAACTAAAAATATTTCAGTAATATTCTATAGTGACCCAAAACTCACAATTTTATTATGTCAAAATAATGTCACCCATTTGCCAACTCATAGTGGCATCGGTAATAAAATATACATAATTGACTTATAATATGGAGCCTAGCGAATTACATTACATATACGCGTTCACAAGTAACAGACCCTTGACCTTCAGCGAAGTGACCGTAGGTGAAGGTACAGCTATTAAGATGCCATAGTACTTACCAAGAGGACGAGCATACGTGGACACTCAATCTAGGTCCCAACTATTTTTGAATCTAAAAACATGAAGTTTAAAAACGTGAGTATAAGACTCAGTGAGTGAACATAAGAAAGGAATAAGTAATCGATAGAAAGAATTTGGAAATCATGATGCACTTGTTTCAAAAACAATGCACTTGATTTAATATCTTACTAAAAACCCCTAATTTCAAACTTTGATTAATAACCTCATAGTGTTGCAAAAACCCATGACCAATCCATGAAGTTGAATGGATGAAAAATAGGTCAAAATCAAGCAAGGTAGCAAGCATGGCAGCAAGTTTCTCGCTGGAGCGAGAAATAGTCTCAATTTCCATATGTTTTAGTTTTTCTATCATATCTCACACTACAGAAGTCTAATTGACTTGAGTTTTGGACCATTAGAATGCGAAGAGGCAGAGCTAGAACTTTTATGTTTACCACTTTTCCCAGTTCGGATGGTAAGGTAGTCAAAATCTTTATCAAAGTGAAAGAACTGCACTGAACCCGAGAGTTTCTCGTTGCAGCAAGAATTAGGCCAATGTGACCCTTAAAACCCGAGAGTTTCTCATTGTAGCGAAAATGAATCTCGCTGTAGCTAGAAACAAAGCATTTTAAGTGAAATGGGTCTTGTTACATTAGAAGCCATTTTCTTGTTGAAATGAAAAGCAATTTGGGAGCAATTAACAATACCAACACACAACACAATCACAATTATTTTCATAAACTTTCTATAACATATATATATTTGTATATACATACATCATCATGCATACCATCCCACCACACTCAACTCAATGCAATATCATCATCATGTGTGCACTCCCTACTCGCATACTTCAACATCATCACACAACATTATTCATCTATACAAAACATATATTCATATATATATACCTACCAACATAATATAGAAGCACATGGATTCATCCTTTTACACATTTCACATTTTTCACAGCATCAAAACATTTTATCAAGGGCTTGTTCCCTGGCACACATTTTTAAGGAAAAGTTGAATAAAATCATTTACGCGTTCATTCAAATACATTACATTTCCCAAAGAAATTTTCAAATGCAAGTTCACTCACCGATCTTGCTGATTCTTTTGCTTGACTATAACCTCAACTAATACTCCAAATGGACATGTGAGGCCTTGTTGGAACCTATACACACACAACATCACAACCAACCCAATTAGCATTAATATAATCCAAAAGCTCTTTCCTAATCAAGTTCCACTACTTATTCCTAACTAGCTTCCAATTGCCATTAAAAGGCTAGTTATTCACACTACTCTAGTCACTCTAAAAGTGAATAAACAACCTTAATGATAAAACACTCACAAACCCCATTGTTAGCCATTATCAACAACTAAAGAAATTTAACTCTAACTTATACTCACCTTGATGGTCTTTGTAGTTGAATTCTCTTTCAAAATTCTTCAATCTAACAAGGGAAATCACTCTTTCTCTCTCTACATGTCTTGCTAGTGAGAGGAAGATGGAAGTAAGACTTTTTAAGGGTTTTAAGGTGAGAGAGTGAAAGAGCACAAAAGGTTCTATGAAAAAGTGCTCAAAGCATGAAATTGAAGCTAGAGAGAGAAAGTTATGAAAGCTTTAAGGGAGGCTCCCATGGCGATGAAGAAACGTGAGAGGGGAAAGGAAGAAAAAATGGCTGGAAGCTGCTAGAAATAGCTAGAGCTTTAGATATTTATATCTAAAGTTTATCCATTTCTCACTTAAATTACCAAAATGCCTAGAACATGGTGACTTTATCTTCTTCTCATCCTTTGTGCAACCTTTTACTCTTTTGACAATAAGGCAAGGTCCATAATAGTATAGAAATACTCAGATTCACGAAAACATAAAAATTTAGACTCGAGATGCAAAATGACCATTTTGCCACTATCATGGAAATTATCATTATTTTTATCTTCTTCAGTTATTTACCATCAGAAACATCATTTATTCATTCCTTAGGCCTATTTAGACCTTAATAGCAGAAAAACAACCTACTCGTAGGAGCTCACCAAGAGAAATTATGAAATTACCCCTAGTCTGCATTATCGCGTCTACTTCTAGTTATGTGTCTATGGAGATCGAGATTTCACAAGTTCACTTTTGAATTACCCTTTTTAACTCGGTAATTAACCTTAATTGGCATCTGCAAACTTTATTAGCCACCGTATCAAAATACAGGGTACTACACAACCCTAGTAGTTCATTCAGAAATACATCTATAAACTCATTCACTACCGACACTTGATTTATATCCCCGACCTTTGCTTGGGTTTTTCTCACAATAGCCAAGTAACCTGCACAACCCTGTCTTAATAGCCTCTTAGTTGACATGAAGGATATCAAATTAGTTGGAGCATTACTCCTATCCCCCTAAATACTAAATGATGGTTCACCAGAAAAATGAAATGTAACCAATTTATGATAACAGTCCACGCTTGCATGGTAGGGCGATAGCCAATCCATTCCCAAAATCACGTCAAAATCTAAGGTGTCCAATTCCATTAGATTTACCAAAGTGTCCTTGTCCTTGACTCGAACTACACAGGACCTATATTCCCATTTTGCAACAAATACCTCCCTTAAAGGGGTAGACACCACTAATTGTTTTTCTCTCAAGACACGATCTTTACCCAAACGAAGTGCAAAATATGGATAAATAAAAGAGTGGGTAGCACTAGGATCAAACAATACTTGAGCATCCATATTACAAATAGAAAGAATGCTTGAGACCACAGTGTTGGATGTTTGAGCCTCTTACGGTGTTAAAGCAAATACCCTTCCATGACCCCTTCTAGCGAAACACTATTGTCCAGACCCAGACAACTTGCCTTGAGAGGAAGTAACAGCACATCTACCGCTCGATCCGTTAACCTCTCAATCAGATGTAGTGGCTACTGCAGGAGCAGACGAAGCTAGCTGGGTAGAGTTGGAAGCAGATCCTTGTAGTTGACGAGCCATCGAGCAATTCCTCTTTATATGCCCAAGTTGACCACACTAAAAACAAACTCTTGTAGCAAGAAAACATCATCCTTTATGCTGTATCCCACAAGAATTGCAAAGGTTGATAACTTGACTACTCTACCTTGAGTCTTGTTGCCTCCCAATATTGAAGATTTTCTGTCTCGATCCAATGCTTGCACTAGTCAAGTCACTCCCCTATTGGGGTAATCGTGAGTCCCTCTGTGGGCCTTGATGTTTAGAAGATGCAATACCACTATTGAAATCTTTGTGACCCTGATAGTTGTGAGACCTCGACCTCTATAGGCCCATAACTAGGTGTAGACGCGATAACACGGGCCAGGGGTAATTTCATCATTTCTCATGGTGAGCCCCTTGAAGTAGGCTTTCAGACATTATCAAGGCCCTAAACCCTAAGGAATAAATGAATGAAGGCAAATTGAATGAAGAAGATATAAATACTAATAATTTCCATGGTAAGGGTAAAATGGTCATTTTGCACCTTGAGCTTAAATTTTAAAGTTTTCATGAACTCGAGTACTTTTAGACTATTATGGACTTAGTCTCAGTGTTAAGGGAGTAAAAAGAGTGCATAAAGGAAAGGAGGAAGACAAGTGGCCTTGTTAAGGGCATTATTGTAAATTGTATGAAAATTGGATAAGCTGTAACTATAAATATCTAATCTCTAGTAGCTTTTCTTCAGTTTTCCAGTAACTTCTCTTCTTCTTCTTCCTCTTATCCTCCTTTCCATTCCATGTTTCTTTGCACCTTTCATGGAAGTATCCTTTGAAACCTTTAAAACTTCCCCAAATTAGCTTTATTTCTCATGTTTTTCTACACCCTTTCATAGGGTTTTTCATGCTCTTCCACTTTTACACCTCAACAGCCTTCAAAAGTCTTTCTTAAGTACATTCACTCTCTAGTTGGACATGTAGAGAGAGAGGGAGTGATTTCCCTTATTAGCTTGGAAGAATTTTTAAAAGAAATTCAATTACAAATCCCCTAAGGTGAGTGAACTTGCATTTAAAATATTTTGAGAAATGTATTGATATTTGGATGAAGCATGTGAATGATTTTTATTTGATTTTTCCTTAAAGATTATGCATGGGAACAAGCCTTTATTAAAACATTTTATGTGGTGAGTGTGCAATATGATGAATCCTTGTGCTCTTATAGGATGCTGATATATATATATATATGTTGTGTATCGAGAGTTAATATTGTGTAATAAATATAACCGTGCGTGTGCACGATGTGGGCGATGCACATGCCGGTGATAACGGGTGCGGGAGTGTGGATGATGATATTACCTGTGCGCGATGTGAGGGATGCACACAGTGGTATTAGTTATGCACGATGTGAGGGATGCACATGATGACTCCGGCTATGTGCATGATGTGGGGGTTGCACATGAGCTGGGTGAAGGGTGATGGTATTGGTGTTTATATATGTATATATATATATATATATATATATATATTTATGCAATCAAAAGTTCATGAATATGGTATATGGTTGTAATGTATGATAAATCTTGCATGTTGAACTTTGGAAATTGCTAAGTATTTTCAAGTTGATTTTGTCATTGCAGTAGAATGGCCTTTTCTTGATATAATGAGAACTTTCTTCTTGGTGTTCTGCTTCTCACTGCAGTGAGAAACTCTCGGGTTAAGGGACTAGCTACAGTCTTGTAACTCGCTGCAGCGAGAAGCCTTCTGTCGTACTTGCTACCTTATTTGGTTTCTGCCATATTTTCCACTTCTTTAACATCATAGTTGATCATGGATTTCCAACATTAAGGAATTAATTAATTAAGTTTGAAATGAGGGGTTTTAGTGAGAAACCCTCAGCCAGTTAATGCCTTTCCGCTGTAGCGAGGATCAGTCATTTTGCTTGACTTGCTTGACGGCTACTAAAGTTTTCACTGTTCAAATTCTTTTTTGTGCATGGATCCTTCATCCTTAAGTGATTAACCAATTAAGGGTTTAATGAGGGGTTTTAGTAAGAACTAAACTAAATTGCATTATTTTTTAAAATAAGTGCATCATGATTTCTTTAAACTTTTCTTATAGTTTGCTTGTTCCCTTCCTTTGTTCACTCACTGTGTTTATAGTCACTGTTTTCAACTTCATGTTTTCAGATCAGGAGGCAGTTGGTAATTAGGTCGAGGTGTCTTCGTAGATTCGTTTCATTGGTGGGTATCTCAGCATTCAATAGCTGTACTTTCACCCGAGTCTCTCCATTAGAAGTTGAGTATCCCTTTTGTTATGTATAGACAAACCCTGATGTAAATTATGAAGATGTATGTTTTAGACAATATATGTATATTTTGATTGGTAATGCCATTATGAGTTGGCAATGGTTAGCATTATTTTGAATTGGAATTATGAAATGTGACTTTAGGAACTTTTGATGGAATGATGAACAGGTCATATAAATAGGCTTGCTTGGGCTTAGTGGTCTATGCCCATTGGGTCCATGAGCCTATCATGACCTGAAAACTGGGCTGTGACAATAGCCCTCTGTTTTGGCTCTTTTTGCTTTATCCCTCGCATCCCTACTCTCACTGGTCCTAATCTCAATCCGCTGAACGCAATCCACTGTCGCGGAGTAGGTATCAAAATCTCGAGATGCTACCGCCTTAAACAATGGCTCCACTAACCCATCTATAAACCTTTGAATCTTCATCTCCTTAGTAGAAACTAGATAGGGCGCATACCGAGCCGGTTGCATGAATTTAATGTTGTATTCCGACACCGTCACACTTGGAGTCTGTACTAATGCCTCAAACTACCTAGCTCTTGCATTACATACACTAAGTGGTAAGAATCGATCTAAAAAAGCTGTATTGAACTCGCTCTAAGTCAATAGTGGTACACCCAATGACCTACCTCTATGCAAGGATCCATCCCACTCTACATCCTTTAATCAGAAAGCAACTAGCTCTACTGATCTAGTACTAGAACATCCCAGGGCATCGTAAATTTTCTCTATCTTATCTAAGAACACTTGGGGTTTCTCCGATGCATTAGACCTTGTAAATGAAAAAAGCTTAAGCTTCAAGAAGTCAGGAAGTGAAACCTCTACATGACCCCTTTCAGCCTCTAGATGTTGGCGAACGGCTTGCCCTTGAGAACTAGGGGATTCTTGTACCATGAGTCTCCCCTCCACTATCCTCTGTATATCATCTATACAGGTTACCATCATCTCTACAACTCAATTAACTCCTTGAAGGCCTGTTGCCAAGTCCTCAATGGTGATGCCTTCAGTTGGTTGCCTATCCGCATCACCTAAGGACTGTTCCTCATCACATCTATTCATTGGCGTATCCGCCTTAGCTGACCTAGTGGCCCCGCCACGTCTACCTCACCCCATGGGGGTAAGTGCCCGTTGCTTGCCCGTCATTTCATTAGAGCGTTTTGCTCTCCCATCCGTCTTGAGGAGACTCGTCTCTTAGGCGACATTCTTACCTAGACAAGAGCAAACACCAGTTGTTAAACACATTTTTTTTTTTACAATTGTATCTAAGGGAAAAGGTAGTTTCTAAGATAGGGAATCTATGCGGTCCCTTGATTGTGAAATGTGCCTCTGTTCACAACTCACAACCGAAGTTTCCACATAAAGACTTAACACTCCACTAGTCCAAACAGGAATATCCTAAGACCTAGATAACCTAGGGCTCTGATACCAAGTCTGTCACAGCCCAATTTTTGGGCCATGATAGGCGCATGGACCCAATGGGCATAGTCCACTAAGCCCAAGCAAGCTTAAGTATATAACTTGTTCATCATTCTATCAATGTTCCTAAAGTCATATTTCATAATTCCAACCTACAAATACTTTAATAATATGCTACAGTAATCAGATACTTGCATTTATATTAACCTAAAATAATGTTAACCGTTGCCAACTTATAGTGGCATTACTAATCGAAATATACATATATTGTCTAAGACATACTTTTAAGTAATTTACATCGCGTTTATTTATACACAACAAAAAGACAGTCGACTTCCGGTGGAGTGACCTTGGTGAAGGTAAAACTAGTGAATGCCGAGATACCTACCAAGGAGATGAATCTACGTGGTCACCTCCATTTGGGTTCCAACTGCCTCCTGCTCTGAAAACATGAAGTTGAAAATAGTGAGTATAAACCCAATGAGTGAACATACGAAGGGAACAAGCGAACGATAAGGAACGCTTAAAAACCATGATACACTTATATTAAAAAAAAATGCAATTTAGTTTTATTCTTATAAAACCCCTCATTTCAAACTTGATTAATTAATCCCTTGATGTTGAAAATCCATGATCAACTGTGATGTTAAAGATGTAGAAACTATGGCAGAAGCCAAGCAAGGTAGCAAGCTTGACAAGGGGTTTCTCGCTAAGCGAGATTCAGGCAACAAAAATTGAGAGTTTCTCGCTACGACGAGAATCATTTTTGTTGTAGCGAAAACCCTCCGAGACATCTAATTGCAGCTAGAAGTAGAACCGTGGCCAACCTCGCAAAGCCGAGAGTTTCTGGCTACAGCGAGAATCAAAACAACCAAGGAAGAGTTTTTTTTCATAGCAAAAGAGGCCATTTGCTGCAATATAATTCAATTTAAAAATACTTAACAAAATTTCAAGGTTCAACATGCAAGATTCCACATACATTACAACCACATGCTATATTCATAATTTTCTATTGCACATGCATATATGCATATATGAACACGAATACCACCATTTCACTCAGCCAATGTGCACTCCTTACATGCACAAGGCAATATCATCATGTGCACTCCTTGCTTGCACATTTCAATATCATCACATGCACTCCCGCCCACATCATTACCGGCATGTGCTCTTCCTCCCCGCACACGCACGGTTATAATTATGTTACGATATTATCTATCAAGGCACAACACACATATATATGTATATCAATATAATAAAGGAGTATGTGGACTCATCTCAGTCACATTTTCACAACACAAAAATTTCATCAGGAGCTTGTTCTCGTATATATTTTTAAAGAAAAAGATAATTAAATATTTTCAAGTAAATCATTAAAACATATGTGCATTTACCCCAAAGCATTTTAATGCAAGGTCACTCCCCTTGGTGGATTTGTAATTGAATTCCTTTTCAAGAGTTGTCAAGCTTTCATGGAAAATCTCTCTCTCTCTTTAGAATGTCCAACTAGTGAGATATAGTATTGCGGAAACACTTTTGAGGGTTCTTAAGGTGTAGAAGTGGAAGAGCATAAAAACCCTATGAAAAAGTGGGCAAAAACTTGAAATTTAGGCTTTTTATGAGAAGACTATGAAGGAATCAAGGTTTTCTTCCCATAGAGGATGAAGAAAATGTGAAATGGAGAGAAGAGATGGAAGGAAGAAGAAGCTTCTGGAAGTTGCTGGAGAATTAGATATTTATGCTTAAAGTTTATCCAAGTTTCATATAATTTACCAAAATGCCCTCAACAAGGTAACTTTGTCTTCCTCAGATCCTTATTGTAATCTTTTTACTTATTTGACATTAAGACAAAGTCCATAATTGTTTAGAAATGCTCGAGTTCACGAAAATGTAAATTTTTTTACTTGAGATGCAAAATGACCGTTTTACCCTTATTATGAAAATTATCATTATTTCTATTTATTTATTTATTTATCATGATATACATAATTCATTTATTCCTTAGGCCTACTTAGGCCTTAATAATATGAGAAAATCTACTTTTAAGAGCTCACCAAGAAAATGATAAAATTACCCCTAGTCCATTTTATCGAGTCTACTTCTATTTACATGTCTATGGAGGTCAAGGCTTCACATCTATCCATAGCTATTCTTCAAGGTAGCTTTGATAAACATTTCTAGATTGTATCTATCGATAGATGAAGAACATTTATGGATAGATTGGGTCCAAAAAGCAAAAATAAACCTTAAAAACGTGTCCAATTGAACTCTTTTTAACACCAAATGTCGTAAACTATCTTAAGGCATCAAAACATGAATTCTTTTAAGATCAAAACTTACTTTTGAACATTCCAAACACAAAAAAAAATCTTAAAACATTACACCATAAAATTTTCCATTCACAAAACTAAATTTCAAGTTTTCAAAACACAATTTAACTTGCTCATATAAGGATTTCTAACTTAGCAAATCCCACATCAAGGTAAGGTTTCACACAATCTCTTTAAGGACAAGTGTCCGAACAATCAAGAGGAGAGATATAGCATGGATAAGATCCCATATGCTTCAACAATAGGATCTATCATGTATGCGATTTTTGTATTAGACTAGATGTATTTTATGCTTTGAGTGTCATGAGTAGATACCAAGCTAATCTTTGTGGGGGTCACTAGATAGTTGTGAAAAACATCCTAAAGGACTTACAAAGTACTAGGGATGTATTTTTGGTCTATGAAAGAGGAGAACTCTAAATTAGTGGTTATGCGGATGCAATCTTTCAAATTGACAAAGAGGATAGCAAGTTGCAAAGTGGATATCAGTTCACACTTAATGGAGGTGTAGTGAGCTAAAAGAGTTGCAAATATGAGATGATTGTGGATTCTACAATTGAGGTTGAATTAAGAAGGTCATTACTAAATTAGATGTGGTTTTTTTCATTGATGATCCAATACCTTTGTATTGTGATAACAATGAAGCCATTGCACAAGCATAAGAAGCAAGGTCTCTTCAGAAATCCAAACATGTATTGCAGCATTACCATGTGATCAAGGAAATCATTGGAAGAAGAGACATTTTCATAGAGCGTATATCCATTAAGGATGATATTACTGATCCTCTAACTAAAGCATTATCCCAATAGAAGCATAATCGTCATGTTAAGAACACTACATTAAATATATAAGCGATTGGCTTCAATGTTAGGGGGAGAATGTTAGTAGAAGCCCTACAAACCAATTTCTGGTCTTATGGGAATGATATTTTGAGTTATTCATGTATGATATTTTACTAATTTATAATAATTATGAGGTAGTTCTTTATCGATAAGTTTGTGATTTAATTACTTTTTATGCTTATATAAATAAAGCCCATGGAACCATATATGCCTTGCAAAGGAATTGTATTGGGATACAATTATGAGATCCTTATGCATCAAAGCATTGTTCTTAAAAGTTCTTGATCATTGTATTATTGAGACAAGGCATCAATAATGCTCAAAGATTGGCACAAGCTATGTTTCTTACTTATGGAGTAAGCAACCGCTTTCATAGGTTGAAGTATAGAGATGCTTGGAGCTAGCTTGTGGGTGCTTGCCATGGGAGAGTGGGTTCACTGAACATGACCCACCGTGAGAAGTGCATTTGGTACCTCACTCAAGTGGCTATGCAATACTTCTCATGTGTTACTTGTGGAACTAATCCCTAGATATAAGACACTAGGTTGTCTTATATGTGGAGTACTATGCTTTGATTTCATCCTTACGTCAAGGTTGCCAAAACAAGATGTTTTTAGGTATAGTACGAAGCATATGAAGGCAAATAAGTGGTCAAGATAGGAATCATTACCCTTAGTGGTTCAAGGGGAAATATCTCATTATTTCTTGATTGACATTAGTTTAGTCACATCTTTGGCCAAGGTGATTAGGAGATTATGAAATGAGTTTCATAAGTCAAAATAAAGCTAACGATTTAATTGTAGGAACAAATATGGAGGTCAATAAGAGTAGGCATTGCATCGAGCTCTTATCATCTCTGGGACATATGATGAGGGAATGAATTACACTAATAAACTATACACTGAAAGATTTTCAAAAAATCCTTTGACTCTCATAACAATTGGGTGGCCATGATGCATTGCTAGATGCCAATCTTGGTCTATGGAATTGAATTAGTTAATTTAGAATTAAATATGATTCGTTTAAATTAATTAATTAATAAAATTATAATTCAATTCATTGCCAACATGTTGGAAACCTAATGAGTCACACACAAAAGTTGGAATTTAGATTAAATTGAGAGTGTGATGATTTAAGTTAGACTTAAATCAAATTGTAAGTTTTAACTACTAATGATCTAATTAAAAAAGTTTACTTAGGCATCAGTTAAATATTATAATTGTTATACTATTAAGGACTTATTTTGCAAATTCTAATAAGTCTAATAATAAAATTAAATCTAGATATAAATATCACATTATAGCCACTCTTTTATGAGGAAACATGTGAGACCTTGACCTTTATAGATTCGTAAAGGGGAGTATACGCGATATCCCTAATCAGGGGTAATTTCGTCATTTCCTTAGTAAGCCCATAAAAGTAAGATTTTTAAACAATATTTTAGCCTAAGTAGGCCTGAGGCATAAATGGATGGTGAAATTAGGGGTAAAATGGAAAGGAAATCAAAATTTCGATGATTTTCATGATAGGGGCAAAATGGTCATTTTTCACCTTAAGTTAAAATTTTATGTTTTCATGAACCCGAGTATGTCTAGACCATTATGGACCTTGTCCCATTGTAAAAAGAACAAAAAGATTGTATAAAAGATTAGAAGAGAGTAAGTTAAATGGTGGAGAGGTAATTTCGTAATTTCAAGGGAAAGGATAGGTTTGGCCTATAAATATCTTGAATTTCCAACAGCTTCTTGAATTTCTAGCAACTTGTCTTCTTCTCCTTGTTCCCTCTCACGTTTCTTCAAAACCTCCATGGAAGCTTGATGTGAAGCTTGAATAATTTTCTCTCTTTAGCTCTAGTTTTCATTCCTTTGTACCCTTTTGACTAGAATCCTTATATTCTTTCACTCTCTCACTTCAAAACCCTTGGTAAAGTTTATTTTCATACTTTCTCTCACTAGCTGGGCATTTTAGAGGGAGAAATAGAGAATTACCCCACTTATTTGGAAGCTATTGAACGGGAATTCAACTACAAAGAAACCCAAGGGTGAGTGATGAACTAAGCTCAGTTTTAAGCTGTAGAAAATGGCTAGTAATTGGGATTATGAGCTATTTTATTGTTGAGTATGTTCATTACTTTTTTTGTGATTAAGATAGTGAACATAGATAGCCATTTAATGTGGCAATTGAAAACTAGCTAAGAGATAGCTTTTAGGGTTCATAGTGTGTAAATTGACCTATTGCTTATGCTAATGTGATCCTAGCTTCTAAGGAAGCCCTATCATCTAATTTGGACAATTAGGGGAATTGGAGTCATCTAAAGGCTCTACAACCAATTGGTTAGTGGACTGCCTATCAAAATCATTTTGGGAATGTGACTATTTTGTAAAAAGTGTTTGAATGATTTTATAAAACTTTTCTCAAAAATGAATGCCTTGGGAACAAGCTCTTGAGAAATGGTTTATGTTATGACATGTGGTTATTATGGATTTCTATGCGGCTGCATTATGTTGATATACATATATGTTTGAATATAATATTGTGTAATTATATTGACTCGACTATGTACGAGTAGGGAGTGCGCATAACCTAGTGATGACCCAACCATGTGCGAGTAGGCAGTGCGCATGAGCTGGAGATGATGATGATGTGATGGTGTATATGATGATGATGGGATGATGTGCATGATAATGATGGGTATACGTATACATATATGCATATGTAAATATGTGTGTTATAGGAAATTTATGAGCAATGGTATATGGTTGTAATGCATGTGAAACTTGACATGTTAAACTTTGGAAAATTGTCATGTGTTTCATGTTGGTTTGGACAATTCAGCAGGGTGGTTTTTCTTTAGGAGAAAGGGATATTTTACATTAGTTCCCTGTATTTCGTTGTAGCGAGAATCATTCTCGCTGTAGTGAGAAGCCTCGGGTTTGAGAACCTTCACCAGAACTGGTTATCGCTGTAGCGAGAATGAATTTCGTTGTAGCGAGATAATCACTGTAGCTTCTCGCTGCTGTGAGAAACTCTCTGTTTCATCAGTTGAGTTTTGCTGCAGCTAGAAACCTTTTGTTTCTGGGTTACAATTTCGCTACAGCAAGATTAAATCTCGCTACAGCAAAAAACTTTCTGTTTTTGACTCCTAGCTTGTCCATTTGTTGGCCTATTTTCCACTTCATTGCTACCATATCTGAGTATGGACTTCCAACACTTAGGATTAAATGAGTTAAGTTTAAAATGAGGAAGTTTTGTGAGAAACCCTCAACCAGTTGAGAAACCCTTGTTAGGATAATAACTAAATTCCAAAGTCCCTGCAACGAAAATTTATTCTCGCTGCAAAGTAGCTGTAGGTAGAATGCCTTTCCGCTGTAGCGAAGATTCGTTGTCGTATTTGACTTGCTAGTGTAATATTGAGGCTTTCATTCTTCAAATGGTTCGTTATGTATGGGTTTATGATTTTCAAGTGATTAATCATTTAAGGGCTTGATGAAGGGTTTTTAATATGAATGGAAATAAATTGCATTGTTTTGAAACAAGTGCATCATGATTTTTAAATTATCCCTTGTTGTTGCTTATTCCCTTCCTTGTTCACTCACTGGGTTTACACTTACCGTTTTCAACTTCATGTTTTCAGATCACGAGGCAGCCGGTAACTAGGATGAGGTGTCCTTGTAGACTTATATCCATCTTTTGGTAGGTGTCTCGGCATTCAGTAGCTGTACATTCGTCTGAGTCCCTCCGCTGGAAATCGAGTCTTCTTTTTGAGATGTATAGACAAACTTGATGTAAATTATTAAGATACATGCTGTAGACAATGTACATATATTTTAAATGAGTAATGCCAATACGAGTTGGCAATGTCTATCACTATTTTGATTTAAAGTTATAATTTGTGACTTAGCAATATTTGATGGAATAATGAGTAGAATAAATAGATAGGCTTGCTGCTTAATGGACTACGTCTATTGGGCCCATGCGCCGGTCATGGCCTGAAATTTGTGTCGTGACAAAACACAAGAAAAAAATCTAATAGTTTTTCTCTTGAGTGCCATGCCGCCACTTTTGAGAGTGTTTTTCAAAAAACTTCTCCATTGATTCTTTACTAGAAATCAAGCAAGAAAAAAAGGACAAATCGTTATCCACTTGCTAGCATAAGCCCATGGCATAAAGCTCTCTCCTTGAGAAGGATCCATTCTAACTGTGTGCGCATCATTAGAGGCCAAACGTTTGAGTGGGTAGGATTCTTTCACATAAGAAGGTGTTCACATTTTTCAGTACCAAAAGGAATCCATTTGATTATGATATGATTAGGAAAGGTAAAAACCTTTTGTTTATTTTCTATGGTGTTTAATTTTGCATTAAACAACCAAGATGATTTAAAAGTAAGAGGTATGGTTTTTATTTTGTTTCAATTTTTATTAATCCCCTGCGTTGATGCTCTAATCATGTCGTTCCTAGCAATAGTTAGTATAAATTATTTTGTCTATGTTGATCAATTATTTTTCATATATACTAACTAGTTATGGTTGAAAGTGTGCTACTTGTTGTTTAGGTATTTAGATAATCGTCATGACACCGAAGAAAAGGACACGTGTGAGTGGAAGTTGAAATAGCTTTGATGGAAGCAAATTTATTTCGATTGAAGTTGAGAAATACCACACCCAGTGCCTATTTCACAAAGTTTTAGTTCCAAAAATGTGGCATCAATGTCTAAAGAGCACTTTATCTTGACATCTATAATATTATTGACACACGACAATGGAAAAAATTTTACGCCTAGCCAAAGGTTGTAGTAATGCCTAAGGTTAAGGAATTCTATACCAATGCTATTGAATATGAAGACGAGTGAGCCTCCATTTGAGGACATCAGGTACCTTTTGATGGCCACACTATGAATCAGTTTTATAATACACCTGACATTAGGAATGATGAGTATGGCTAATTCATGAATGGTGATGTTGATTTGGATGAAGTTTTGGGATTTATTAGTATTTTGGGTACTGAATAGAAAGTGCACAAGGGTGTTAGAATTTCATTCAAATCTAATGCCATGGATAGTGACTACAAGGTGTGGTATCACTTGTTAGTAATGAAGATGCTTCTTGTAAAACCTGAGTGATGTGACTAAGGATTGAGTGGTCTTCTTGTACACAATCGTCACTGAAAATCTATTGACATTAGGGAATTGATCTTCAAAAACATTATCATGTCAGCTTAGTCGGCACATGATGGATTATGCTATCCATATTTGATCATTACCATATGCCATCAAGCCAAAGTTGTTTAGTCTACCAATGAAGAGTTGTTGCATCCAAAGATTCCATTGGATGGTGCGATCATCAATAAATTCTACATGCGGGAGCAGACCACCGCTAGAGGAAGTTCATATGTGGAACCTCAACCATTATGGTGTTCTCAAAATCTCTCCACACCTTAATGAATGGAATGGCTTGAGCATCGTTTGGACCATCTAATAGATTATCTCAAAGCCATTAACGAGATGATGAGGGCATATGCCGAGCATTTTAGCATGGACATAGCTACATTCTCCACATTACCCATTGATCCCACTCGAGATGAGGATGATGGTGCTACTATGAAAGAGGATGAGGATTGACTTCTTCTGCAAGTTTGGGGGAGCATTTTCTTTCTTTACTTTTAGGA
This sequence comes from Theobroma cacao, assembly GCF_053813885.1. Classification (NCBI taxonomy): domain Eukaryota; kingdom Viridiplantae; phylum Streptophyta; class Magnoliopsida; order Malvales; family Malvaceae; genus Theobroma; species Theobroma cacao. The sequence goes on along the minus strand of NC_142647.1, from coordinate 32,951,160 downwards.
AAATTGATGGCAATGTTCACTTTAAGTTTGGGGGAATTTTTATGGTTTCTTTTATTTATATTATTTTTGCTTAAACTAGTTCATTTGCATGTTAGTATTAAGAAAGTGTTGAAATATTAAGCTAGAGTTGTGCACCAATAACAATTGATTTATTATGCAATGATGAAAACTAATTGCCTTGTTATTCTTTTTACCTTTAACAACCTTGAATATTGTTGTAGTATTGTGTGGAATTCTTGTGCATAACATCAATTGAGAATGCGATTTCCATATTTGAGCACTATGTTTCTTATATTGTTTCATCATGTACATTTAGAAAATGAATATGTGAGTGTGAATCTTTAAACTATGTTTTACAATATTAGAATGTGTTCAATCCTTCCTTGAGGCAAAATTCTAAGTTATTCTTAGCTAGGAAATGACTTAGGCCACCTTTGGATCGATTGGGCCTTTCCAAGCTACCTTAGTCAAATTTTGTCCTTGGTACACCCTTTTCAGCCCAAATTTATTCTTTTTTTTGTCAACCAAAAATAAATTATCCTACCTTGTAAATAAATTTCAAAAATCATTACCCTCATTCCTAAGCATGTATATTGTTTTAGGATTTATATGTATGGATACAATGTTAAAAAAAAGTAGAAAAGATGAGTGAGAACAATTTCCAACCATGATGTGTGAAACATCCATTCTCAAACAGCAAACAAAAGAAGTTTGGGGGGAATGTTGAATTGTGAGAAAAATAAATTTATGCTTGATGAATGAAAAGTGAAAAAGAAAGAATAAGGTGTACTTGGTGAAGGAAGATACAGCTATATAGATCCTAGAATAATTTTGTGCTTATGGTGAATTAAGCCTTAATATATCCCATATCATACCTTAACAAAAAGCTGAACATTGCAAGCTCAAAAAAGTCCTAAGGATCCATAGCTAAGTGATGACCTACATTAGTGGAGAGGGAGGTGAAGAACGAACATATGAAATTTTAAGCTTTCTAAGATTTGCATGAACATAATCTTTTCCGAAGTGAATGATGTGCCTTATAAGAAACCTTATACACACACTAGAAAAGTCATTCGAAAAATGAGCATGTACTGGGATGAAAAAGAAACTTAGATAATATCTATGTTTTATTTTGAGTTTGAAATACAAGGTAATTTATGAGGAAATTAAAGATGATAAATGATTTGGTGCATTCTCATAGTGGATGTGTTCAACTACATGGTTTCATTTTAGTTTTTGCTCGAGGATTAGCAAAATATTAAGTTTGGACGTGCGGTAACTCTATCATATAGAGTTATTTAGCCACATTTTGGGGTATTAATGTAACTAAGTCCTCGTGATTTAAGTAGCTTTTATACAACTTTTATGTTTTTGGTTGATTAGTTTAAAACATATGAATTTAGTCTAATTCATGTAATTCTAGAATATTTTCATATTGAAGGTCCTATTTTAGTCCAATACTGATTTAGTCCTTGTGTTTGTAGTTTCTGAAGTGTATAAAGTTGAATGATGATGAATTATGCAATGAAGACTAAGTGATGATTTTCACTGAACAAGTTTCTGTAATTCAGACATAACTCAAGCTACAGAGATCCAATCAACATGATTCTTACACTATATAAACTACAAGAGTAGACCTACAACTTTCATGTTTACCATTTCAAGTCGACCACCCTCTAGGTAGGAGAAAATCACGTTGTAATATAAAGTATTGTAGTAGTCTGTGTAACAATCGCTCCTCTATCGCTACCGACGTCCGAGACTTTCGAGAAAACCTACCAAGTCTTGAACAAGCCTTATTAGAAACTCTCAATACTGCATTATACTCGGTCACCCATCTATGTTAATGCTATAGACCGCATAACTATCATAGCCCAAATCTCGAGCCATGACTGGCGCATGGACCCAATAGGCATGGCCCACTGGGCCCAAGCAAGCCTTTGTATGAAAACGTGTCCATTAGACCCTCTGTCCCTCATTTACCTCTAAATTTCTTAATTCATAGTCTTCAAAAATAATTTCTTCTCAAGAATAAATCATGGTAACCGAACATATACCATTCACAAAATAGTATTACCATTTGCCAACCTGTGGTGACATTATCATGCAAACAATACATACAGTGTTTACAACAAATCTCATGAATTACATTTAAATAACCATATACACATACAAAAGACCTTGACTATCAGCAGAGTGACTCTGGCATGGGTACTATCATGGAGTGTCTTGGTAAACCTACCGTATGATGAACTGGAGGAAACACCTCTACCTAGGATCCAATTACCTTCGAACTTGAAAACGAAAACATGAAGTTGAAAAGAATGAGTATAAACATAGTGAGTGAACATAGGAAGGGAATAAGCAAACACAGTGAGTGAACATAGCATGATGCACTCATTTCAAGACCATGCAATTTGTATATCATAAACAACTTGATACCATGTTGACGTTTAACTCATTTTAAAACACTTAGGAAATTCAACTTTCAATAATCAATGCAATCACATTTCATTTTCTAAACATCCCTACTCTACAGGGCAGTTTCATAGGCATGTAAGAATTCATGTATCCATTTTGTATATATATATATATATATTTTCAAACATTCATCAAATATATCAAGATCATTCCCACACTAGTCAACATGGCTCAATGCAAACAACCACCATCCTTAACTCAGCTCATGTGCACTCCCACACCGCACATAGCTGATATCCTCATGTGCACTCCCACACCACACATGGTAAATATCATGTACACTCCTACACCACATCATCACAAATATCATGTGCACTCCTACACTGCACACCACCGGCACCGTCACTTGCACTCCCACACTGGACATGCACGGTTATAGTTATCATACAACATTATCATTCCAAGCATAACATACATATCCACATAATATAAGAACACATGGTTTCATTATATTACACATTTCACAGTATAAAAACGTTTCATCAAGGGCTTGTTCCTATGCACATTTTAAAGAAAAAACCAATAAAATATTTCAAGTGATTCAATCAAGCACATATGCATTTATCCCAAAACATTTTAATGCAAGTTCACTCACCTTGGTAATGCCACCTTACAAAATTAGCACCAACAAGGCTTTACTCCAAGTTAAGTCTTGAAGTACCATTAAAACCTATATTTGCCAATAAATAATAATAGCTTCAAATATATCATAAATTTGAACTCAATAATTCTAATAAATGCACACTAGATAAACTACATTCTAGCCTGATATTTAACCTAGAATTCTAGTCTAATTCACAACCCACTATACCAACTATTCCAATTTAAAGATTCTTTACCTTAGTGAGCCTGGAAGCATAAAGATCAACAAAAACATAGTATTTCCAAGAAAATAAATTTGAAGAAATTAGGAAATAAAATCTGAAAATATAACCCATAAATTCTAAAATTCAAGAGTTGAAAATACATACCTTTTGGCTTTAAAAATGAAGAAATGAAAGACAGATTTTTCTTTCTCTCTCCTAGGGTTTGGTTATGCTGAAAATTAAGGTTAAAAGTTTTGGGTTTTGGTTCCCAAGAAGTTAGGAGAATGAAGAAGTAAGAAAAGAAAGGAAAGGAAAAGAAAATGAAAGAAAATTGATTTTTCATGGTGGAGAGAGAAAATGGCGTGGGAGTATGATGTGAAGATAAGAACTGGTTGTCACGACCCAATTTCTAGGGCCATGACCGGCGCATGAGCTCAATGAGCATAGCTCACTAAGCCCAAGCAAGCCTATCCATTTACCTTTGCTTAACAAATTTATCATATCATGCATACACACACACCTTTTCCTGGGTGTGAACATAGCCAAAACACAATGGCATTATCGATAATAATATACATGCACTATACCAGTCATGTATTTAGCAATTTACATTGCATACACATATTCACATTGTTAGATTGTATTCAAAATACAAAAGAACCCATGACTTCCAGCGGAGACATTTACAATAAGAGGGATTACTATCGAATGCCAGATACATACCCAGGAGATGCACTACGGGGACTCCTCGATCTAGGGTCCAATAGTCACCTGATCTGAAAAACATAAATTTTTTTTTATATATAAAACGTGAGTACAATACTCAGTGAGTGAACAAGAAGGGAACAAGCATACCATAAGGAATGTTTATTGAAATCATGATGCATTCGTTTTCTCAAAACCATGCAATTGTTTTAGCTTTTTTAAACCCCTCATGTAAATCCCACATGAGTAAATCACTTTACAAAAATCCATGCTCAACTATGGTACCAAAGAAATGGGAAATATGGTAAAAACCCACAAGTTAGCAAAATGGATAAAAAGTTTCTCACTGTAGCGAACTTCATTCTCCCTGCAGCGAGAACCAGAACATCAAGGAAAAAAAGTCTCATTTTTCCCTTAAAACAAGTCATCCTGCTAAAATAACAATAGCAACATGTAACACATGTAAACTTCCAAATTTTCACAAAACAAATGCTTACATATTTGCATTTACAACCATATACCCATCATCAACATGCACACCATCCCATCATCATCATCATGCACATCATCCCATTATCATCATCTCATATGCAACGGCTTATGCTATTGTCACTAGGGGGTGGGAGATCACGAAGCATCCCCCCCTTCACTCAGTAAGAGGTGCACTTCACTCCGGATCACGAAGCAACGGAGCAGTCCCTTCCCTCATCTTCCAAGCTCCTGGGCGGAAAGTCATACTTCGCCACAGATCATACCTATCAAAGCACTCATAGGGTGGAAGATCACGAAGCATCCAGCCCTATAAGCTACGGAGGCAACAACGGCTTATGTTCACTCCCACTCACACATAGCCAAGTCAGCAACGGCTTATGTGCACTCCTACTCGCACATAGTCGGGTTCAAATCAACATGTAAAGAAGCATCCAATGCATATCATGCATTTTATCATATTGTGATAACACATAAACCATTGTATAGCACATTTTCACAATATAAAATCATTTTACTAAAAGCTTGTTCCCAAGGTACATTTTCTAAGACAAGTTGGATAGAATCTTTCATATTTCCCAAAACAAGTTTGAAATGCAAGTCCACTCACCGGTATCGAAAATCCAGATTCCGGGTGCACTCAGACTAATAGCCCTCAGGCGCAATTCCTTTGCCTTTTTCGGACGTCTCACCACCTAGCTTGTTTCCTTGATTTCTTCACTTTTTCTTTGAATTTCCACCTAGGTTGTCTTGTTTTTCCTTTTGTTCTTCCTTTTTTCTTGTTGCTGGATGCCTAGGCCGAATATGGTGAGGGAATTGGGGATTTAATGGGCTGATTTCTATAGAAAATAATAAAATAATCAAGCATGCCATGTGTCACATGCTTATTGGCCTAATTTTTAACTTTTTGACTTTTTCTTCTTAATTTTCCACCACAAATATTCTGGTATTTATCCAATCCTACCACAATTAAAATCCCTTGGTCTTGACAAGTGTTGGGGCGAAAATTTTACTGATTTGCCCCCGAGACGAAAAAATTACGATTTTACCCCTATACTCTGAAATGTACCGGAATCTCATTATTTCTACTTTTCAACCTAAAATAACACTAATATTGATCAATATTAACCAAATGGGGCAAAAACTGTTTAAAAAATTTTCGTTTAGTCCTCTAGTGGCAAAATTACCATTTTGCCCTTGTGCTCCATAAATACCGAGAATCACAATTTTTCACTACTAAACATCATTTTATACTCCAATAATCATAATTATATTTCATATAATTATTCTTGGTCAAATGTGATCAAATCTTGGCTAAAAATCTCAATTTTATCATCAAATGGTAAAATGACCGTTTTGTCCCTAATTGGTCAATTTTCTGATGGACTCCAACTGGACCTTGAACTCCAAATCACTATTCTAAGCCATTCTGTTGGTTTTAAAATTTTCAAATTCCTCTTGGAATTTCTATTTGAACTAGTTCAAGGCTCGATTTAACTTAGTTGTACCACTCAGTACAATACCGTCTTTTAATCGAGCTTGACAAGGTCTCACACTGGTCATGGAAGAAGAAGATAAGAGTCAAAGCTTCCTTTGGAAGCTTTAACCAAACTAATGGCAAAATTATCATTTTGCCCTCTAGGGTTTTTAGCCTTTTTAATTAACTCTTCCTACAATATTTTAATTTCAATTTCTTTCTATTTTTCTTCCTTAATACTTGTACCAATAAAATATTAAGTTCACACTTCAACGCAGTATCACCATAATATTTAAATATATATTTACCCGTGCTATCTTTACTTGATAAAGACACGCGAGCCCCACTAACATCATTTTTCTCTGAAATTCCCTTGTTCTTCTTCTCCCCCACTTAGGTTGACCATATACTCTCTCTTCATGACTAATTTTGACATCAAATAAAATATTAATATTTTAATATTATTTTATTAATGAAATGTTATTTTATTCTAAAATTTTCCACTTGTCTCCTCAGTATCGAAAATACCTTATTATGCCCCGATTTACTTCCAAATCACTTTTTATCTCACTAATTCATCCTCAATATAGTATTATTATTTAATTATTATTTCCTCTCGTGCGAAATATTTTACACTAGAATATTTCTTTCACCCGTCACCGCTTTTTGACATTTAAATCCAAGTCAATTAGCCCTTCGTCTTATCGATACAGTTATATTGACTACTACACGGTGATACGGGGTATCACAGTCTGCCCCACTTAAAAAGAATTAGTCCTTGAATTCACGTCGGTGTCCGGCTATTAATCTCATTTTATGATCTTATTCCATTCTTTCCTTATAGGGAATTTTGATTTATTTATCTCGTTTACCTCCAATTCGACTAGAATATCTCACTTATGTCTGTTACCATCTTTTAGAATCAAATCGATGATACCCTTCACGATCATTATCTCTTATTTTAAGACGTCGAGTATGCCGTTATCACCATCATTAAATTTGAACCATAACTCCATCTTAATCATACCGATTTCGATCACATTTTTATACTTCCTTATGTATACCTAATCACCATCTTATTACTTCATTCCTTGTCAAACTTCTCGACATTCATTCATTCATCTTAGCCCCATACACTATTATATAGCTTACAACATTATAAACATGCCATATTCATTCCTGTACGTACTCTGAACGTTGGGGGAGGTTAATGCCTTCAATTATTCCCACATGCATCATGTTTATCTTGCTTTATGCAACTTCAATCTTCTTAATCATATTAGTCCATCTTGTATGGTTTAACCATGCTATAGTTTACATTTCCTTGGTATCATTTCTTTGGCTATTACTCCAAAAATTTCTTATATCAACATAGCTCAATTTCTGATGGGATTTCTTATCATTGTACTAGCTATATAGCTCATCAAATATATTGAGTTCAAATCTTGAATCAGTAAGAACAATTCTTCACTTTAGTTGGTCACATTATTAACTTCACACTTACGTATGTACGTGCACATTTAAATGTCCACATTCCTTATTATGTATAGGGATCCTTGTGTTCAAGTGCCATCAGACTAATTTCTCTTAGTTCGTTCCCATCCATAACCAAGACTCAATATAATAATTGTCATAGTTCATGTCAATATTCTTATATTTTATCTACGAACATTAGGGTACAATCAATTTCAGATTGCGCTTTTTAGATGTTTAAATTATCATTCCACTTGCGTCTTACCTTAAGTTATTCCTTACGTAATCCATATGAATTCTCATTATGCCTATGCATAGCTTCACATCCTTGTCATGCTTATACTCCTTTCTTATCATTTCTAGTTATATGGTTAAGTTTCATTGTACTATATATATCCTTGCATTATAATGTCATTAATCACATCTCACTTGCTGAATGTCATTTTCATTAAATTGCAATCTAGTATTCGTATATGCTTTATAATCTCATTGATCCTTCAAAGATTCATCTTCACTTGATCATTGCATCTTATGCAATACCATAATTCCTAAAAATCATGCTTATTTCTCAATCATCTTTCATACCTCTAACATACATATTATATACTTATTGCAATTTGATATTAGTTAGTCACTTAAAACTTAGACTCATCTGAATCATGCAAGTCTCATGTATTTTTCGAATTCTAATTTCTACACTAGGAGGTTTTCATTATCCGACTTCATTATCAAGGTTACCTTCCATCATCTTTTGTATTATTCTTTTATACTAACATAACATCATTCTCCCTTAGCCATTATACAATTTGAACTTGTAATTGTAAGACTTGAAACAAGGTTCTTCTTAAGTATTTCTTAATGTCAATGTAAGTATCACTTTCAGTTTACAGCTTTCTTTTTGTAACTACATAACTTAATGCTTGTTTTCACAAGATTCATAGTAGAATTCTTTTAAGTATTTCCTTGTAGATACCCACCTTAAACTTATGTCTCACTATATATGATCACATAACCTGTGGTTTAGCTGTTAGCTCCTTAGCAAGTTTCAAAATCCCACATACTATACTTGCCTCGTATGATTGGTAATTCCTTCTAAAGGATGTTCATGCATTCTTAAAACACCTAACCACTTATTTGCTCTTTAACATTCCGAGCATATCATTCTGAAAAGGCATACACTTATTCACTAAGATATTTGAATGCATGCTCAGCTATTCATACTTCAATTCATTTTCATTGGTTTCTAGCATGCCACATAATTGGCCTTGCGTTGTTACTAATCCTCTTCATTCAACTAAGTCAATACAAGATTTGTAAATCTTCATAGCAATACTTTATATTAACTTATTTACTATGCCACCCTTGTAATCCTTTATTCACAATTTCATCACTTAGTATTGACATCCCTTGTTAATGTCTCATACATTCATCTAACTTTTCACTCACTTTTTCCTTAGCCTTTAACAAGGCTTAATCTCTTATCTTCTTTATTTCTTAGGATTTAACTTTAGTCAACATATTATTCATCTTAATACTTCACATGGTAATTGATCTTAATGTAGCCATATCAAGAACTCTCTAACTTCTCTTTTACTTATAGGCCAATACATAAGGCAATAAAGAAACTTTTCAATTCACTCATATAAACACTTTTCCAGCGCACTTAAAACTCCAAATAACAAAGCTCAACATCATGACCAATGACCATAATTTGGCTTGTAAATGTATCATCATGCCACTCGCAGTTTGCTCAAACTTTTTAACCATAAGAGGTTCTTAACACGGTAGCGTTGGGCAGTCAGCGTTGCGGCGTTGCAGCACTAGAATTTACTTTATCAAGCAATTCTTCTACCTTTAAAATTACTACTCTAATCATTTTCAGCCACATGGATTTCCTCTAAGCCTATACCACAATTTCTATAAACATGTGTATCTTTTCTTTGCTTATCATATGCACTAGGCCAAGTTAATACTTTCAACTCATATTATCTTTTAACACTTATCATCAATCATTAAGTCTGACCTTAGGACATCCTTTCTATATTGTGTTATAACTTCACAATATATATAACACCACACACATAATTATTCACTGCATATGGCATCCCACAATTCTTACCATCCACAATTGATTATCTTTCTTGTCTTGTAACTCAAATAATTTATTGACTTTTAATACAAAAACTATGAAAATAATTCATCTTTCTCCACACTTTTACTCACAATCCTTATTAAATCAAGAATTCATCTTTCCCAAGTTCCATGATTTACCTTCAATTGTCTATATTTGTGTCAAATTATCATTTTATAATGTCATGTCACCATGTGCCTCCATTTTTACCATCAATCATACTTCATAAGAAACAATTTAAAAGATTTACATACCTTTTTCTTCTTTTATGCACTGCACAAATCTTCAGGACCTATCTACACACTATAGACACTTGACAAATGAGTTATCTTTTTAACCCTTTTCTTGTTTATCCAGCATATACCCCTTAACACCTCTCATCCACAGAAATATCGAGTTACAATTCCCTCAATACTTAAGGTTACAATCCTCGACATTAAGCACGTTAACCATTCAAAGTATCATCTATAATGTAGTTCCCCGTATGTTGATACGATGGCTAATAAAGTTTATGGATACCAATTGAGGTTGATTACTGAGTTAAAAGGGTAATTCAAAAGTGAACTTGTGAAATCTCGATCTCCATAGACACATATCTAGAAGTAGACGTGGTAATGCAGATCAGGGGTAATTTCATAATTGCTCTTGGTGAGCTCCTACGAGTGGGTTTTTTTTTATGCTATTAAGATCTAAATAGGCCTAAGGAATGAATAAATGATGTTTATGATGGTAAATAAATGAAGAAGATAAAAATAATGATAGTTTCCAAGGTAAGGGCAAAATGGTCATTTTGCATATCGGGTCTAAATTTTTAAGTTTCATGAACTGGAGTACCTTTAGACTATTATGGACTTTGTTTCAGTGTCAAAAGAGCAAAAAGTTCCACAAAGGATGGGAGGAAGACAAAGCCACCAAGTTAAGAGCCTTTTGGTAATTTCAGTGGAAATTTGGATTAACTTGAAGCATAAATATCTAAGCTCCAACAGCTTTTAGCAGCTTCTACTTCTTCTTCTTCCTCCTTTTTCACGTTCTTTTTATCCTCCATGGAAGCTTGCTTTGCAACTTCCATAACTTTCTCTCTCTAGCTCCAAATTTTATGCTTTTACTCGTTCTTTCATACGATTTTTCATGCTTTTCCACTTTTACATCTTAAAACCCTCAAAATAGTCTTTGTTCAGCACTTTCTCGCAATAGTTGAATGTTTTAGAGAGAGAAAGAGAGACTTGCCATAGTAGCTTGGAAGCTTTTGAAAAGGAATTCAACTATAAAAAAAAAACCCACCAAGGTGAGAAATGAGTTAGAATTTGATTTTTAGGTGTTAGAGATGGCTAGAAATTTGATTTATGGGCTATTATATTTGTATAGTTATATTGTGGGTGATAGGTTCCAACAAGGCCTAACACGTCCGTTTGAAGTAATAATCGAAGTTAGAGTCTATTAGAGGTTCAACAATCCCAATGAGTGAACTTGCATTTCAAAATTGTTTTGGGAATGTGAATGTATTTGCACAAAACCTTTAAATGATTTTATCCCATTTTTCTTAAAAATGGTGCTTTGGGAACAAGCCCTTGATAAATTGTCTCTATGTGTGACATGTGGCTGTTATGGATTCTTGTACTACATTATTTTGATATATATATATATATGTTGTGTATTGATGGTTGATATTGTGTGATAATGATAACCGTGTGTGTGCACGATGTGGGGGGATGCACATGCTAGTGATGACGGTGGTGAAGGAGATAGATGATGATAATGCCCGTGTGCACGATGTGGGGGTATGTAAACGATGGCACTAACTGTGCACGATGGGGGGGATGCACAGGATGACTCTGACTATGTGCACGATGTGGGGGGATGCACATGAGCTGGGTGAGATGATGATGGTATTGGTGTTTAATTATGTATATATGTATATATATATGTTTGTGAAATAAAACTTCATGAATATAGTATATGGTTGTAATGCATGTGAAAATTTGGCATGTTGAACTTTGGAAATTTTTTAGTATTTCATGTTGAAATTAGCATGATGAATCTTGAGAATGTCACATTTTATTGCAAATTGAGTTTATTGCAGCACCGAATGGATTTTTAGTGCAAAGGAGGTCCTTTTTACATTTAGGTACAATACTTTCTCGCTGCAACGAGAAACATTCTGTTTTGGCAGATAAAAACTCGCTGTAGCGAGAATAAATCTCACTGTAGTGAGAAACTCTCGAGGTTCTAATGCAGTACTTTTACTTTGGTGAAGATTTTAACCACCTTACCGTCCAAATTGGGAAAAGTAGTTAAATCAAAGTTGTAGCCCTTTCTCTTAGCTTTTTAACGGTTCAAAAATCAGGTCAATTAGACTTCTGTAATGGGAGATATCCTAGAAAAATTGAAACATATGTAAACTAACACTATTTCTCGCTGCAGCGAGAAACTTTCTATTTTGGCCGCCTGAATCTCACTGCAATGAGAAACTTGCTGCCATGCTTGCTACCTTGCTTGATTTTGATATATTTTTCACCCATTTAACTTCATGGGTTGATCTTGGGTTTTTACAACACTATGAGGTTATTAATCAAAGTTTGAAATAAGGGGTTTTTAGTAAGAAACTAAATAAATTACTTTGTTTTTGAAACAAGTGCATCATGATTTTCAAATTCGTCCTATTGATTGCTTGTTCCCTTCTTATGTTCACTCACTGAGTTTTATACTCACGTTTTTTAAACTTCATGTTTTCATATTTGAAGGCAGTTGGGACCTAGATTGAGTGTCCACGTATGCTCGTCCTCTTGGTAGGTACTATGGCATCTCAATAGCTGTGCCTTCACCCATGATCACTCCGCTGATAGTCACGAGTCTATTACCTGTGAACATGTATATGTAATGTAATCCACTAGGATCCATGTTATAAGTCAAATATGTATATTTGATTACTGATGCCACCATGAGTTGGAAAACGGGTGACATTATTTTGACATAATAAAATGTTATTGAAATATTCTTAGTTGAGAAGTTCAGTATGTGATTTTAGAAATGATGGCTAGGATTAATGATCTGGATTGCATAAATAGGCTTGCTTGGGCTTAGTGGGCTATGCCCATTGGGCCCATGCTCCGGTCAAGGCCCGAGAATTTGGGCTGTGATAAAGGTGGTGTCAGAGCTATAGGTTTAGCCTAGCCCTAGGGATTCTTGTGTTAGTCAGCGGAGTTGTCGGAGTTAATGTAGAGTCTTATCTATGGTTTGTGACTGCAGCACAAGTCATAGACAAGAAGCTATATGAACTTATATTCCTAGTAACCTACCCTTTTGCTATCGTCATGTAAATGGCATAAATGGTATTGTTGCCCGGGTTTGAGATGCCACCCGAGACACAAACCATTATTGAAAGGATTTTTAAGCAAATGCTCCTAATGAAAGGTCAATATAATGATATATTCCTCCAACTAAGGATGGAGGAAGGTGGAGCTGGATTGTTAGGTCCATAATAATTTATTCATTTGGTGGAATTATGATTTGAACCCATGGTTAAAAAAAATTAAAATTTCGGAGACTATGGATTGTATTTGAGGTCAATATAGGGGTGACGTACGATAAAGGTAATAAGAGCTGTATCTTGACTGGAATGAAGAGTGATTGTTATGACTTGCTTAAGGTTATAAATTTAAGTATCGAGGAAAGTGTAAACCAATGTTTATGTGCACGGAGGTAAGTGCACTATGTTAATTGAGCTTGACATGCCCCTATGAAATGGTCTGGGCTTTTGATATATTTTATAAGTGTATAAGTGTTTAATATGTGTATAGTGGCTTAAATGGAGTTGGTTTTGATTTCAACTAAGTGATTGCGAGATTCCAAGGCTTGAATTGAATTATTGTGGTTTATGGTTATAATTGCATGAATTAGCTCAAGGGTGAAAATCACGAATTATTATAATTGATGTATGGTCATGAAGTAAAAGGCTAGTAAATGATCTACTCTACGGATGAGGTTGAATTTTGCTATGCTTAGTGTGGAGCCAAAGAATTAAAGGACTAGATGTGGATTTAGTAGTTTGAAATTAAATGACATGGAAATGATAAATTTAGTTTAAGTGCCATATGGAGTTCTATATGAAGATCGATATATGAATTGCTTTAAAGGTCAATTTAAAAATATGTTTGGTTAAATATGCAACCTATGATGTAAATGATTAGTCTTGAATGTGACTTCTCCAAAGGTAAGGGACTTAAAACATGTGGATTTTCGGATATGCTCTAAGAGGAAGTTTCTGCATCCTAAGCTTAATAAATTTTGATCTTATGATTGTAAAAGCAAGATACAAAGATTTAGTGAATTGTCTATCTTATGGATGTAATTGGTTAAGAATTGATGAGTAAAGTCAAGATTTTAATACTAAGTGGTGTACAATTTAATATATTTGTACCTAAGAGTAAATTTGGAGATCATTGATTAATCAATTTGCACTGGATGTTTTGGTTAAGGTATACGAATGTTAGTAGTGAATGATGGCCAAAGTGATATATGTAAAGACTAATGTTCTTATCGCAAACTTGTGATAGAAAGCTAGTTTTGCAAATTGTGGTTTCCATGATCTTAAAATATATGGAGGTTATCAATATGTAGGCATACACTTGGAGTTGTACATCTTGTGATCCCCATGCATCATATGGAAGGAGATATCCCATAGGGGAGTTTACCCTGATTTATGGTTACATGACTATAGGCTTGGCATGAGGTTGAGAATGCCCTAGCATAAATGTGGAATGTATTGTGAAAGGTTGAAAAGCCACATATACCTTAACAATGTCAATAACATGAATGAGGGGGAAATATGGATGTTGATATGCTGAGCATAAAGAGCATAAGGATAATTAATGCAATTATACTAAGTTAGATGGTATGATCCGAACAAAGAACACGAACACCTTGGGAGATTTTAAAATAATGTCTAATGGGGTTAGTGACCTAAAGTGTTATCAAGCATACAATGAATGATTAAAGTTATGAGTGGCTTTAAAGATGAGCCTTTGATTGATTAAGTTCTCAATGGAACCCTATTAGAGGAAGTGTTTAAGTGTTTTGGAAGTGTATGGAATAGCATAAGAGAATATATTAGCTTGACTTGCTATAAGAGGTCAAAATTTGGATGGCCATGAGTGGCTTGTGAGTAACCCAACAATATATAAGTAAATATGCAAGGGAGCTATGATTGATAGATAAGGTAGAACTTTAATGATGGGATAGTGTTCACTTTTTTAGGCATTGAACCATAAGTTATCGGCTTGTATCTATTTTGCGAACACCTTGGAAGGATAATTCAAAGGAGTTCTCACAATGTGGAAACATTAAAGCTCGAAGAGCTAATAGTTATATAGCGATGTTGATGCTCGTGACTGATATGTCACATAGTACCAAGGTATGCTGCAAGCCTAAGAATGCTTGGAAATGTTGGTTTGGGGTAATGACTACCTTGCCATTATGTAGACCCGATAATGATACGGTTCGATACATTTGTGGAGGCAGAGCATACAATAGTAAAGGTGCTTCCCTCACATGTTTCATTTCATTTTAAGTACTTATCAAGGTAGTGCACCAAATAAAGGTAAGTGAAGATTGAACTGTGCTTTAAATGGTTAGTGAATAATGGAGATATGCTTTAGTTAATCGATATTACCCTTGGTGAGGGAACAAAAGTACGCAACTGGATTCGTAGAGATCTACTTGGGAAAAAAAATGATGATTTGAGAATTCAAGTACTCATATATGAATAAAGATTTGGTAAGGAGACATGACCTAGAGATGGAACACTGCAATATGAATTTTGGCTCAGAAAATCGACTTATAAAACAAATGGTGTTTAGGGATGGTGCTAATTAGTGGTTGACTCTCGTATAAGAATGGAATATTGAAATCAGCTTTGTGTATTCACCACAAATGATGAGCATGATCTAACCAACCAAGAGAAGAAATGATTCTAAACTTGATTGTTGGTTATTTTGGTTTTATAGATGGCTTATTGAGCTTGATATGCCTAAGGCAATTCGAAGTTAAAATTTTTGGAAATATATATGTATGGCTATATTGTTGCATATTGGTATAAAAGCTCATGCGGAGTTAGTTATAATTTGATTCGATGAGGGTATTCTATCAATGGTTATAGTGCTAGACAATGATTAAGATAATTTATCACTGATTTTGGCAGTGAACAAGTGGATTATAATGTTGTTAGCTTAAAAGTAAATATTTATACTTTTGGTATGAGTTCATTAAATTCTATTATATCGTGATAAAACTTGGTGTTTTGATAGAGCCTGAAAGGCTTGGCATATGAACTAGCTTAATTGTGAGCTAGAAATTGTTAGGTTATTATGAAGTACACAAATAGGGAAGTATGACATGAATTTAATATCCTAAGGGGCAATGGAAAATGATGTATCAGTTTTGGTATAGCTTCAATATATATATAGTTTTTATATATAAAGATGTGGGGAAAAGTTTATAGCTTATGCGTAAAGGTGTGCATTTGAATTCGTATAATTAAAAGTTTAAAATCTGCCTTGTTTGGCATAAAGCCCATCATTGAGAATGAATGATTATTGATTTAATTTTCTAAGGTAAAAAGGCTAAAAGGAGTTAATATCATAAAGGTCTTAATAAATGATTCTTAAATTTTAAATTGCACTTAAGGAGAGATAAATGTTTAATTTGATATTCAAATTGACAAACTAATGAGGCCATGAGATCTGATGTTTGGAGTAAATTTGAGAAATATCAAGTTAGATATGTTGTAGGTGATTAATGACGAACAAACCAGCTATGACATTGGAAATATAGAAATGATTAGTAATCAAAATGAAACTTGGAAAGGAACTTTAAAGGGAAAATTTTGAGCAACCTTAACCTTAAGAGGTTGAGTTATTGATTAAAGAGATTGGTTAAGATTATAAAGGGGTATGTGGAATGTCATGATTTATTGAAATGCCTTGTGGTATAAGTTGAGATTTATCTAGAGAGCACTCGATCATGAAAGTATTGGAGTTTGTTTTCTGGAATATGATGACTAATGGTTACTAGATTTGAATCATCTTTGATATTAAAAAAAAAAACAGATGAAATGAATAAAGAGCATTTGATCCTTATGTATTGTGAAATGCTTACATGGAATTTGTATGGGAGAATGAAAAATGAAATAGAGATTGGTTGACAAATTAGATCCATAGTCAATGGTGGAATAGATGCTTGAATATTGGAAGGTTTGATAAAAGAGCAAGGTAGAAGAGTTGTGGATGGTTAAGTAAACATGCATAATTGATGATTTAACGATGATTTGATTGAGGTGTGACCAGAATTAATAGCTTAATTGAATTATGTTCATAAGATGAAGGATGATATTGTGTTGATCCAACAAGAGTAGTACACATAACTATATACTATGACATTGTCGAGTTTTCTATAAGATTGGAAGTCGATATGATGCATAAACCAAGGTCCTATGTTAAGAATGCCCGATGAAAGTGATGTGGTAGAGCTTTAGAACTTTGATTATTCACCCAATGCCGATTTGAATTCAAGGACAAATTCATTTTAAGTGGGGGAGACTGTAGTACCCTGTATTTTGATACGGTGGCTAATAAAGTTTACGGATACCCATTGAGGTTGATTACTGAGTTAAAAGGGTAATTCAAAAGTGAACTTGTGAAATCTCGATCTCATAGACACATAACTAGAAGTAGACGCGATAATGCGGACAAGGGGTAATTTCATAATTTCTCTTGGTGAGCTCTTACGAGTGGGTTTTTTTTATGCTATTAAGATCTAAATAGGCCTAAGGAATGAATAAATGATGTTTATGATGGTAAATAAATGAAGAAGATAAAAATAATGATAGTTTCATGAACCTGAGTACCTTTAGACTATTATGGACTTTATTTCGGTGTCAAAAGAGCAAAAAGGTTACACAAAGGATGGGAGGAAGACAAAGCCACCATGTGTAAGGGCATTTTGGTAATTTTGATGGAAATTTCGATTAACTTGAAGCATAAATATCTAAGCTCCAGCAGCTTCTCCTTCTTCTTCTTCCTCCCCTTTCACGTTCCTTTTATCCTCCATGGAAGCTTGCTTTGCAACTTCCATAACTTTCTCTCTCTAGCTCCAAATTTCATGCTTTTGCCGACTCTTTCATATGATTTTTCATGCTCTTTCACTTTTACACCTTAAAACCCTCAAAAAAGTCTTTGTTTAGCACTTTCTCTCACTAGTTGAAAGTTTTAGAGAGAGAAAGAGAGACTTGCCATAGTAGCTTGGAAGGTTGTGAAAAGGAATTCAACTATAAAAAAAAAACCACCAAGGTGAGAAATGAGTTAGAATTTGATTTTTAGGTGTTAGATATGCGAAGAAATTTGATTAATGGGCTGTTATATTTTTTATAGTTATATTGTGGGTGATAGGTTCCAACAAGGCCTCACATATCCGTTTGAAGTAATAATCGAAGTTAGAGTCGATTAGAGGTTCAACAATCTTGGTGAGTGAACTTGCATTTCAAAATTGTTTTGCGAATGTGAATGTATTTGCACAAAACCTTTAAACAATTTTATCCCATTTTTCTTAAAAATGGTGCCTTGGGAACATGCCCTTGATAAATTGTAAAACCCGACATTGTACCTAATGGTACACTTGAATTGATTTAACCTCGAACTAGTTCAAATAGGAATCGTAGGATGAAATTTAACATTTTATAGTCAAAGAATGACTAAAAATGATTGTTCGGAGTTCGAGGGTTCATTTGGAGAAAAATTAAAAATTTTGATGTTTAGGGGCAAAATCGTAATTTTTCCACCCGTTGACAAAATTTTAGATTTTGAGAGAATTTAGATCACATTTGAAAAATTGGAGAATGGTATGAGTATAAGGGATGAAAAATATGTATATGGGCAATTTTTCAGTTTTTGGGGCAAAAATGTAATTTTTGACTTTTACGGGAGTAAAAGTGTAAATTTCAAAAATTACTCCACCAAGACTTTGGATAAGTCTGAGAATTTTATCTAAGCTATGGATATGTGGGACAAGTGTATGGTGAAAATTTGGAAACAAATGGATGAAATTTTAAAAACGGACCAATGGGAAAATGACACATGGCATTTTTGAATGGTTTAATATTATTTTAATGAAAAGTCAGCCCATTTAAACCCCATTTTAAGTGATGGCTGGCCATAAAGAAGAACAAGAGAGTAAATATAGAGGAAAGGAAGAAAACAAAGAAAACAAAAGGAAACTAGAAAAATTCAAAGGGGAATTCGCGTTTTTTGCCCGTTTACGATTCTAACGATAAGATTTTTCGACTTTTGCTTGATTTCTACGTTTCCTATGCCTTTGTTTCCATTTAGCATGCTTCAGGAGAGAGATCTAAAAGTGACATCAAGGGCTGGATGAATTTCAAGGGGGGAGAAGTTGAAATTTTTAGGTTTTGATTTTTAGTTAAATTGGTAGTTTTAGTTAGTTAAATGTGTTTAGAAATTGAATTGGGCAAGAAAGCATTAAATTTTCACAATACCCACCCTTGGCCGAATCTGCAATGAGGTACAATGATGATAATCTGATTTTTATTCTAAGAGAAATGAAGAGAAAATGATGAAAAATGGTTTAATGTGATAGAAAAACAAAGTGGAAAATTAACCGAGTTAATGTCCCATTTTTGGCCGAATTTTCCAAGGAAGAGAGTGAGCTGATTTTGGTGATTTTAGAGGAATATTGGCTGATAATTAATGGTTAGAAATGTTGGAGAGAGAATGGGACAATTTAGAGCTAAAATGGAGCGCGTTAGCAATTTATCGGGTAAAGTACCAAAAATATGTTAATACCGTGTTTAAGCCGTTTTTAGCTATTGCATTTAATACCATGCATTAGTATAGGATTTAAGTCAAATATATAGTGATTTAGCATTAATGTGATGAATTGAGTAAATTTTTGCAATGTGTCTAGGAGGAGAGCCTTCCGGTAAAGGCAAGGAAATCGTACCCGACGAGTAGTTATCGGGGCACCTAGAAAGCTTTTAGTTTGTACAAATGGTGAGTAAACTTATTATTATTATAAATTATCTAGAGTTTATTTTTAAATGCTCTTTGTGTATATTTATGAAATGAATGTGACAAATAAAGATATATTGGGTTGATTATGAAATTGAGTAATTGGAGGCTATTAACTGTCTTGAAAATTATGTATTTTCCTATGAATGGCTTATGAGATATGAGTATATGTGGCTATATTTTGTAAGTGTATTGGGAAATTTATGTAAGCTATTTTTACTATGCAGGCTGGATAAATAAATAACAGCCACGTTATATTGTTGAAATTTTATTAAAATTGGTGGGTTGGTCACTACAGTGACGGGTTTTTGTGGACTGCCTATTAGAGGGGCACGGTAAACCTGGTTATATAGTTACTCCAGTTGTAGAGGCGAAGAGGGTAACTCCTGGGGTAGTATTAGAGCTCACTTCACGTCAAACCCCCACGTGAATGTGTAACTCAGCCAACGCCAGGGAACGGCTTGTTTTAAAAATAAAAATGTGTTTCACATGTAAATGTTATAACAACCTTGGCGAACTCAGTTAGATGCCTCGACCAAGGTATCCCCGAGGATTAGTTTTGGCTTGAGCCTTGTTTTTAATAAAAGACATAAGCCTTAACAACTGTTTTCGTAAATTACAAATATTTTATGGTTTAAGAAATAATTTGAAAACATTATGAAATGGTTCGTAATTTGTTGTGTAAACTTACCTCCATTTTACTAGCCATTAGATATTTATGATAATGTCTGTTTACTCATTGGGATTGCAAAATCTCACCCACCTCCTTTCCAAACATTTCAGGTCTGTGGTAGCTTGTAGATACCCTATTTTGTCGAGGATTCCAGTTGACATCTCTACCACATAGACAGTAGGTTTCTAGCACCAACATTGGGTGTATTTTGGGCCACTTGTCATCGTAACCATTATTGTACATTATAACTTAGTAAATTTTTGTATGTATGAATTTATTTTACTTACACATTACAAAAGATTTCTTACACGTGTTTCTATAAATATTGTTTTATATAAAAATGTTATATTTTAATCAATATTTTGAATAGTGATATTTGTCTATAAATCATTTTAAAAAAAATATTTCTTTGGATTTATTTGAGCCGAAAATGACCGGTAATTGTTTTAATGGAATGTTTAACAATGATTGCTCATAGGAAAGGAAAGAAACTGATATGTAAGCCTTGCGGGGTCTCGGTTGACATTTCAGGTAATGAGTGTCAATCGGGCGTCGCGGTGGTTATCATGGGCCGGAGGGAGGTTTCGGGTCATGACATAAATTGTCTTTATGTGTGACATGTGGCTGTTATGAATTCTTGTACTACATTATGTTGATATATATATATATATATGTTGTGCATTGATGGTTGATATTGTGTGATAATGATAACCGTGTGTGTGTGTCACGCCCCTTTTGTGGAAGAGGGCGGAACAGCTCGATGGCAAGGGCTTGCGGCTCGAGAGTGGGCGAGCCAGCTCGAAGATGGGCGAGCAACGAAGGTTGAAACCCCAATTTGGTGCCAAGGGACTTGAGACATCGGCACCCATGGGCGGATGAGCACGCAGGCCAGCAATCAGACTAGGCGCGTGGGCCAGCAGATAGGCAGTGTGCATGGGCCAATACACAGATGAGGTGCATAGGTGAGTAGGAAAATGGCGCGCAGTGAGTGCGTAAAAACTGCCCAAGCAATCTGCTAGAAGTGCGGGAAACACTGGCCAGTCCGAGGCTTGCGGGCCAACCGTTGCCTGCCGTTGGAAACAGTGCTAGAGGCGCAACAAAGGGGCCTAGTAGAGTTCAAAGTAGCCCCTAGCAGTTGGGAACTTCCTTGTAACGGCTCCAAGGGGTCCTAGGCTATATAAACCCCTTGAGCCCCCTTACTTGTGACTAATGACTCTTGTATTGGAAATTCTATCAATAAGAGCTCTCTTTTTGTTCTCTCAACTCTCTTGTGCTTGCCATATTTGATCCTAACTAGCTAACTTGAGAAGGCTGCTAGCCTTTCTAACCCCCTTTAGCAAGGCAAAGGCTAGGCCACACGGGACAAGAGAAAACCCCCGTGACATGTGTATGATGTGGGGGGATGCACATGCCGGTGATGATGGTGGTGAAGGAGATAGATGATGACAGTGCCTGTGTGCACGATGTGGGAGATGTACATGATGGCACTGACTGTGCAGATTGTGGGGGGATGCACACGATGACTTCGGCTATGTGCACGATGTGGGGGGATACACATGACCTAGGTGAGATAATGGTGCTATTGGTGTTTAATTATGTATATATGTATATATATATGTTTGTGAAATAAAAGTTCATGAATATAGTATATGGTTGTAATGCATGTGAAAATTTGGCATGTTGAACTTTGGAAATTTTTGACTATTTCATGTTGAAATTGGCATGATGAATCTTGAGAATGTCACATTTTCTTGCAAATTGAGTTTATTATAGCACCAAGTAGATTTTTAGTGCAAAATAGGTCTTTTTTACATTTAAGTGCCATGTTTCTCGCTGTAGTGAGAAACATTCTGTTTTGGCAGCAAGAAACTCACTACAGCGAGAAACTCTCGAGTTTTGATGCAGTGCTTTCAATTCAATAAAGATTTTGACCATCTTCCCATCCAAAATGGGAAAAGTGGTAAACATCAAAGTTGTAGCCCTATCTCTTAGCTTTCTAACGGTCTAAAAATTAGGTCAATTGAACTTCTGTAATGGGAGCGATTCTAGAAAAAATGAAATACATGCAAACTAACACTATTTCTCGCTACAGCGAGAAACTTTCTGTTTTGGCTACCTGAATCTCGTTGCAGTGATAATGAACTTTACTACAGTGAGACACTTGTTGCCATGATTGCTACCTTGCTTGATTTTGACATATTTTTCACCCATTTAACTTCATCGGTTGATCTTGGGTTTTTGCAACACTATGAGGTTATTAATCAAAGTTTGAAGTGAGGGGTTTTTAGTAAGAAACTAAATCAATTGCATTGTTTTTGAAAGAAATGCATCATGATTTCCAGATTCTTTCTATTGATTGCTTGTTCCTTTCTTATGTTCACTTATTGAGTTTTATACTTATGTTTTTTAAACTTCATGTTTTCATATTCGAAGGCAGTTGGGACCTAGATTGAGTGTCCATGTATGCTCGTCTTCTTGGTAGGTACTATGGCATCTCAATAACTGTACCTTCACTTACGGTCACTCCGCTGATGGTCACGAGTCTATTACCTGTGAACATGTATATGTATTGTAATCTTCTAGGATCCATGTTATAAGTCAAATATGTATATTTGATTACTGATGCTCCAATGAGTTGGCAAACGGGTGACATTATTTTGACATAACAAAATGTTATTGAAATATTTTTAGTTGAGAATTCCAATATGTGGTTTTAGAAATGATGGTTAGGATTAATGATCGAGATTGCATAAATAGGCTTGCTTGGGCTTAGTGAGCTATGCCCATTGGGCCCATGCATCGGTCATGGCCGAAATTTTGGGTCGTGACATATGATCTCATGGATTTCTCCCAAATCCTTTCAAAATTGTAACTGTAATTAAGGTTTCTAGTTCCACAATCCTACGATTGATTGTTGGCCTTACCACGCTATCTGATGATATCCCATGCACTTACGACACTTTGAACTCTTTTATTATAATATAGTCCCATAGTTCAATGTGTTTACTCGAAAGTCAATGTCTTTGATACACTTTGCCCCATAAACTAGGACTTTTTTTATTTATTTTCATATTCGAAATCATGCTAAAAACCCACATACCATGATAAATGATAATTTCCAATAAACACTATTAATTCAAATAGCATTTTATATCTTGCTAGAAACTAGGGTTACCACTCAAAAGTCCATCATGTTTATTGGTAACCATTTCATAATACTGCAAAACATATTTATCGTCAGTTCCTGTAGTTGCTTGAGTCATTAATGACTTTCTACGTCAACCTTTAATAAATGCCTAAAGTGACCAACCAGTCCACTAGGGTGAATATCTTTCCTTAAACATTATAGTGCTAATCTACATCGATCAGGCATGAAGATTCCCATACACCTTAAGTCATTAAAATAACTACTTCATAATACATTTGAGTCATAAAAACATAAAAGCCAACTCTTAAATCCTTTATACGTATAGCATATACTATTTAGTTCATACTACATTTACCCATACTTAAAGTAATACGAAATTCAACGAAAATATTAAGTGTCATTAGGATCATCATCACCTTGATCCGAACACATCGATGGATCCTCCTCCGGGTCCTCTTCAGGATCCTTTTCATCCTTTTGGTTCTATTCTTCCAAGCTTTCTGTTGCCTCTTAAATTCCTCCCTATTGATAGGTGCAGCACCTCTCCCATAACCAGGAGGAAAGTCTCGAACAGCTGACACCTTCCTAGGACAATAACTTCCTTTTGCCATTGCCTCTTTCACCTTCTCCTTAAACTTTTCCTAAGACATTACCAAAAAGAAATTCTTTTACGCCTTCCTAAGTCTCAATGCTTGCCTTACTTTCAAGGCTCTCACTACTTTCGAGGCTTTCCCCACTACGAAACATTATTTCCAATCTTGGTGGAATCCATCCAGTAGGAATCTGGGACTAGCCACTTTCTTGATTACCTAGATCAAGGTGCCATTGGCTTCTAGCAGTGGAATTTAGTGATACCTCGCTTGTACTATGAGGGGCATCAAGACTACCGTCGACTTTAGACATGGCGTGTGCAACAGGCACACTTCCAAACCTATACGCAACTAAGCATTAATTATTTAGCCATTTATACCTCATAGGAATAAGTAGGTTTCTAACGATTTAGGTGCCTATGTAACCTCCCATCCTTAGCTTGCATTGCGCACCCACAATCCAAGGATGAGACTCTACACAAATTCCTACAACTCCATTGATAGACACAAGATTTCTTAGGACTCAACTAAACCTAAAGCTCTGATACAAACTTTGTCATAGCCCAAATCCCGAGCCATGACTGGTGCATGGACCCAATTGGCATGGCCCACTAGGCCCAAGCAAGTTTTTCTATGAAAGCTTGTGGGAGAGAGAAAATGAAAGAAAATTGATCTTTCATGGTGGAGAGAGAAAATGACGTGGGAGTATGAAGAAAAAGAAGAAGAAAATACCTTTTGGTGGAGATAAGAACCTGTCATGGAAGAAGAAGATAAAAGTCAAAGCTTCCATTGGAAGCTTTGACCAAGCTAATGGTAAAATTACCATTTTACCCTCCAAGGTTTTTACCCTTTTTAATTAAGTCCTCCCACAATCTTTTAATTCTAATTTCTTTCTATTTTTCTTCCTTAACACTAGTACCAATAAAATATCAAGTTCGCACTTCAATGCGGTATCATCATAATATTTAAATATATACTTACATGTTTTAGCTTTACTTGATAAAGACACGTAAGCCCCACTAACTTCATTTTTCTCCAAAATTTCCTCGTTCTTCTTCTCTCCCACTTAAGTTGACCATATACTCCCCCTTCATGATTAATTTCAACATCGAATAAAATATTAATATTTTCATATTATTTTATTAATAAAATTTTATTTTATTCCAAAATTTTCCACTTGTCTCTTTGGTACCCAAAATACCTTATCATGCCCCGATTCACTTCCAAATCACTTTTTATATCTCGCTATTTCATCTTCAATAAAATATTATTATTTAATTCATATATTCCTCTCGTGCGGAATAATTTACTCTAGAATGTTCCTTTTACCTGCCACCACTCTTTGACACTTAAATCTATGTCAATTAGCCCTTCGTCTTATCGATACGGTTATATTAACTACTATACGAGGGTACGTGGTATCACAATAGCTCTCGTGACATGAATTGAACAATAAACATAATTAATCAACTTGACTTTTACTCCATATGATTGTAAGCAATTACATTAAAGTCCTTAACATCCAACCATACATTTAAATTGACCTTAATTGTAAATACGCTATGCTATAAATGACTCGATCTCTAGTAGTGGAGTGACTCGGAATAAGATGCTACGAGATGGTTTTACCTATTCGTGGTAGATAATAAATGCCAATGAATGCACATTAGGTCGATCACTATCTGCAAAAGGGGAAATAAGGGGGTAAGTCTCACAAACTCAGTGATCATCGGCTCCGTGAGCAGGGTGTAGATGGGAAACAAGCTTAAGGAAGATCATTTGAATTATAAAACAAAAATAAGAATAAAAATCTTAAAAAAATCAAGTCACAAGTAGAGTGTTTGTGCCTTGTAAAAAAATGATGGCGTAAAATCATTGTAACGCCCAGTACAGTCGTATAGTAGTCAATGTAACAATCTCGGTAAGACAAAGGGCTAATTGGTACTAAATTATGTGCTAAAGAGCGATTAAAGGTGAAAGGAATGCTCAAGAGTAAAATTTTTCGCACGCACGAAAATAAAAATTAAATAATCATACCCTTTTTGGGGACGAATTAGCAAGTTAAAAGATGAATTGGAAGTGCAACTTCAATATTTTGATTGTATACGTGAAAAAGAAGAAAAATAGAAGAAAATTGAAATATAATAAATGTTGAAAGGACCAAATTATAAAGGATGAAAGTTCACAGAGTCACATGGTAAATAAAGAATAAAAATTAAAACTAGTTTGTATGAAATTTGATTGGTGCAATGGTGGTCAAATGTTGGAAGAATAAAGTGGGGTGAATGTGGTTTGGATAGGACCATGAAAGAATAAATAAATGAGGAAAGTTTAACATGAAGAAAATGAGCACACCTTGGGAATCCACCCATGAGGAAGATAAAGAAGAAGAAATAAACGGCAAAATAAGGAAAAAGGTAATTAAAGGCTTGTTTTGAAGAGGTGGGTCTGACCAAGTAAGGAAGGTATAGAAAAGAATATTGACAAGTGTCAAATTGTTATGTTACCCCCCCCCCCCGACATCAAGAAACATCCAAATGATAAATTTTCTTGTCTTCATGAAACAAAAATCCACACCTTTAGTCATAAGTAAATGAGGAAAGTCAACTTGAATGAATGGAAAAGAAAGAAAAGAAAAATAAAGAGGAAATATAAGAATGGGGCAAGCTGCCCATGTGATTAAAAATGAGAAAAAAGAAAATCATTTTTTTTCAAGGGTCGGCCTTGAAAGAGCCAGCCATGTCCAAAGGGGAAAAAGAAAAGGGAAAGAAAGAAGAAAAGAGAAAGGAAAGGAAAAGAAGAAAGGAGAGAAAAGAGAGAAAGAAATGTGAGGCTCGACTAGAAAAAAAAAAGAGAAGGAAATTCGACTAAGAGAAATAAAAGAAAAAAAAAGAAAGAAACTATATGTAGAAAATGGGAGAGACAAGAGTTTAGTTTTTTTTAGTTCTAGTTAGGGTATTTTCTAGAGGGAAAAGGTTGGATCTTTTGGAGTTGGCAGAGAAAAAGAGAGAGCTTGGGTTCTTTGGGCAACAGTGAGGGGATCCGGTTTAGGTAAACTAAAAGAGAGAAAGAGTTGGGTTGTGGTGGCTGATGGAAAAAAAAAAAAGAGAGAGCTTGGTTTTTGGTGACAAAATGGTTGAATAAAAAAAAGAGAAAATTTAAGTTCTTTGGACTGATCTAGAGCTAACCATCGGTGGAAGCAAAAAGGGGGCTTTAAGCCGTTGGTGGTGCGAGGGAGAGAGAGAGAGTTGGTGCTGTCCATTGGTGTTGGGAAGCAGCCACACAAGGCCGAATAGTGCATTCCCAAAGCAGACCGTGGGTCTGGTGGAGACTTGGGCCAATGTAGCCCAATTTGGAAGCACCAAAGTAAAGATAGTGCACTATAATGGCATGCTAGAGGAAGTAACGTGCGACCGGTAAGTAGAAATAGTGACGTAGTAATCCCGCTATTGTGAGTTGAGTAAGGGGTGTCAATTTTAAAATTTTCGTAAATATATACCTATATGTATGATTTATTTTAAACGTGAAAATTGTGGATAACATGAGCTCTTAAAAATTGTAGGAGATTGTGGATGAAAGTTATTTTTAAAAATTATTCTGGATATACATATAGATAAAATTATATACGTAAAGTGTTTTGAAAATCGAGAAACAAGCCTTTCACACTGTTTTACATCAAAATTTTGTGCCTTATATTTGTGTAGTGTGGATTCATGATTATATTGCTTATTCACCATGCAAATTATTGTTTTGAAATACATGCATAAATTTTAATTTAAGAAAATGATATATTTATAATACCCAATGTTGGATGCTTTGGAAATAATTTTGACACGAATTTTTAGGGACGTAATGTAATTTCTAAAATGTTTTTGATAAACCGAGAGGGTCGAGAATAGGTCAGATGTTACATCGATTAAGTGTGGCCCTTGTCCACAAGTGAGCTCTAGCTAGAGAACCTTTGGTTTGCCGACAGGTGCTTAGGTGTGGCGGGGGCCATGACTTGTGATATATGTATGCGTGCCTAGGCCACCAGATGATTACGAGGTTGCGACCGCTTGATTGTCCGACGTTGGTCAGCATTGTTGAGACTGCCATGGCATGTGGGATTCGGTGGAGCGAGGCTCTCGGATGTTATTCCGTGGTAGTGGGACCGTGGACTTTATTTGATTTCCTACTAGAGACTAAAATCTCCTTGGGTTCTAAGACTCATATCTCTTTGCATGGTGAAAATGGAATTAAACTATTTTCCACAGCTCCCCTACTTTTATGGTGAAATGAATTTTAACTCCTAAAGTATGAGGTAATTTTTTATTTACATATAAATTTGATTCACATTCGATTTCATGGGAGATTGCCCGAATTATTTGATTTGATTTTAGTAAAATGTCAATTGATTTCGACGACGGAATTCTTTTATGTAAAATTGTTTTAAATCAATATTTCAAATGATTGACTTGAATAAGGTGATGGATTTGGTTTGGAGTGGAAATTTTTATCTACCTTGGTTGATTTATAACTTGGATGATTATAATGCATAAGAAATTCTCAGTACTTCATATAAGGCACAAACCCCCATTTGAAATAAATTGTTTTTATAATCTTGCATTTTTATATTCAACTGATCTACTATTTGCTTGTTTCCAATCTACGCCCTACTCACGGAGCCGATGATCACTGAGTCTGTGAGACTCACCCCCTCTTATTTCCCCTTTTGCAGATAGGGATCGGCCTAACATGTAATCATCTGCACATACAATCCACTGCAGATAGCTACAGGCATCTCATAGCATTTTATTCCGAGTTGCTACGCTGTTAGAGGTTGAGTTGTAGTACTCTAGTTTTACTATGTAAACAAATATTAGTTTTGATATAAACGAAAATTTGAGATTTTTGAACTCAATGTATTTAATTGTGATGTCATGACTTAAAGTCAAAATTTAATGGCTATGCTTATTGTTGAATTCATGTTATAAATATATATGGTTCAAACATTAATATGGTTTAGTAAAAGTGTACAATGAGTTATTGAGAAATTTCTTTAATGCTTGTTCAGGACTTGGCGAGATCTCCCGGAGGTCTCGGACACCGGTAGCGACCAAGGAGGGGTCGTTACAATCATAATGCAATATTTCACTTGGCAAAATGATGCTAGAAAAAAGTTTAGTAAAACAAAGTTCAATAATCGAAAACATCACTTGCCATCAAAATACGAAAAACAACATAAAAGTATGCACACTCCCAAAATGTGTGGCATGAAAGGAAATCAATGTGTACAGCCACATAAACCAACTCATGATCGTCAAGTAAGCACTGAAAGCTTTATTCAAATAGAGGGAGCTGTAAAGAAGCCTTAACTCTCCACCATGCAAAAGAGTTTGCGTCAAAAAACTCACAAGGCTCTCGAGTAGGTAAGCATAGTAATCACCCGTGGACCCACTTCCACGTAGTAACAATCTAGGAGCCTCGCTCCACAAGATTCTCACAGCCATGGTAGTCTCGATGATGTTGGCCGACATCGGAGAAATCAAGTGGTCACAATCGTGAATATCACTTGTGGCCTAGCCACATATAACAACTTGTGGCCTTGCCACGTATAATCACAAACCATGGCCTCAACCACATCTAACAACCCGCAGGCGACCCAAAGGTTCTCTAGCTAGAGCTCACTTATGCACAAGGGTCACACTATCCCGATGTGACATTCGACCTACTCTCAACGCTCACGGTTTGTTAAAACCATTTTCAAAATCAAATCAGGGTTTCCAAGTCTTTCGCATAAACCATTTGACAACAAGGTTCGATAACCTTTCAAATTGCTTTTCATGTAAAAAGGCATGGTGTATTCTCTTATACGAAGATCGGACTAAAACTGGTACTCAAAACTTGCATTTTAAATCATTTAACAAATGCATTTAACTATGCATATCACACAAAAATACAAGGCACAAATTTTGATGCAAACATTGTAAAAAGGCTTGTTTCCCAGTTTCTAAAACACTTTACACATATAGCTTATCTATAGATATATCCAAAACAACTTTCAAAAGAACTTGTATCCACAATTTCCTATGGTTTCTACCAGCTCATGCTTTCCACAATAGCAATATATAAATCATTGTAAATCCATTTTTGAGATTGCCTATCAAGGCTAACAGCTCATGCTATCCACAATTGCGTTTAAGAAAACAGGCAACGTTTATTAACGTAAATCCATATATAGTATGGAGATTTTGAAATAGGCACCCCCTACTCACCTCACAATAGCAGGACACTACGTCGCTATTGATTTGGGTGCGTCTCTAGCTAATGTTACTTACTGGTCGCTCGTTACCACCTCTAATACGCCACCACGGCTAACCTTCCCCACTTGTACACTTCCTAGTAGCAAGTTAACTCAATTTATTTAGTGAATGTCACCACAAATTCATTCATATTTGCTACCCTATGTACCACTATTTATATTTACATGCTGCCACTAAGCACAACATCAACTTTTCATTCATACACACCAACATTCTTAACCTTTTATGTCACGACCCGGAACCTCCCTTGGGCCTATGATAACCGTCGTGATGTCCCGATTTACACTCATTACCCGGAATGCCAATCGGAACCCCACAAGGCTTACGTATCAGTTTCTTGCTTTTTCTGTGAGCAATCATTGTTAAACATTCCGTTTTAAATAATTACCAGTCATTTCCGGCTCAAGTAAATCAAAAGACAAATTTTTTTAAAAAGGATTTATAGACAAATATTACTATTCAAAATATTGATTAAAATATAGCATTTTTATATAAAATAATATTTATAGAAACACGTGTAAGTAAAATAAATTCATACATACAATAATTTACAAAGTTATAATGTATAATAATAATTACAATGACAAGTGGCCCATAAATACAGCAAGTGTTGGTAATAGTAACCTACTGTCTGTGAGATAGAGGGGTCAATTGGAATCCTCAACAAAATCGGGTATCTACAAGCTACCACCGGCCTGAAATATTTGGAAAGGAGGTGGGTGAGATTTTGCAATCCCAATGAGTAAACAGACATTATTATAATTATCTAAAGGCGAGTAAAATGGAGGCAAGTTTAAACAACAAATCACAAACCATTTCATAAGGTTTTCAATTTATTTCTTAAACCATAAAATATTTGTAATTTACCAAAACAGTTGTTAAGGCTTATGACTTTTATTAGAAACAGGGCTCAAGCCAAAAACTAGTCCTCGGGGATACCTTGGCCGAGGCATCTAACCGAGTCCGCCAAGGTTGTTAAGATATTTACATGTTAAACATATGTTAGTTTTGAAAACAAACCGTTCCTTGGCGTTGGTCGAGTTACACATTCACGTGGGGGTTCGACGTGAAGTGAACTCTAACACTACCTCGGGAGTTACCCTCCTCGCCTATACAATCAGAGTAACTATATAATCGGGTTTACCGTGCCCCTCTAATAGGCAGTCCACGGAAACCAGTCACTGCAGTGACTAAACCCACTAACTTTACTAAAATTTCGATAGTATAACGTGGCTTTTATTTATTTACCCAATCTGCATAGTAAAAGACAGCTTACATAAGTTCCCAATGCAATTATAAAATATAGCCACATATACTCATATATTATAAGCCATTCACAGGAAAATATATTTTTCAAGACAATTGGCAGCCTCCCATTTACTCAATTTCATAATCAAAAGTTTCTTGTTTCAGATAATCAACACAATATATTTATGTCACATTTATTTCTAAAACATCAAAAAACCCATTTTAATCTCATTTTCGTTTCATAAAATACCTAAAGAGCATTTAAAAATAAACACTAGATAATTTACAATAATAATAGGTTTACTCACCGTTTGTACAAATTAAATACTTTTTAGGTGCCCCGATCACTGTTCGTCGGGTACGACTTCCTTGCCTTTACCGGAAGGCTCTCCTCCTAGACACATTGCAAAAATTACACAATTCACCACATTGATGCTAAATCACTATATAACTGACTTAAATCCTATACTAATGCATGGTATGAAATGCAATAGCCTAAAATGGCTTAAACGCGGTATTAACTTATTTTTAGCACTTTACCCGATAAATTGCTAACGCTCTCCATTTTAGCTCTAAATTGTCCCATTTTCTCTCCAACATTTCTAACCATTAAATATCAGCCAATAACCTTCTAAAATCATCAAAATCAGCTCACTTTCCTCCTTGAAAATTTCGGCATAATGGGTTTCGATGGGAGAAAATTATTTCTTTAGCTTATTTTTGCTATATTACAATATAACCTAACTAAAACCACTAAATTCAATTAAAATCAACCAAAACTCAAGCTCAAAACTCATCCATGGAGATTTGGCCAGCATGGGTGTCCATACCCACTTTCTAATTTTGCATGGAAATGAGAAAAATGTATAGGTAGTGAAAATCACAAGGAAAATCAATGAAATTTACCTTTTTAATGCTTGATTTCTTGATTTCTCTTGATTTTCCCCAAATTTTTCAGCTAGGGTTCTTATTTCTTTTCCCCCTTTTCTCTCCTGGTTTGGACGGCTTGAAGAAGATGAGAATTCTGGAATTTTGACCTTTTTAAAGGCTAAAATAATATAATATTATTTTATTCAATTTTTTAATGTTTTAGTAATTCCTTAAATTCTAGCCATCCATTTCTTTCCAAATTTTCACCATACACTTGTCCCACATATCCATAGCTTAGATAAAATTTTCAGACTTATCCAAAGTCTTGGTAGAGTAATTTTTTAAAATTTACACTTTTGCCCCCATAAAAGTCAAAAATTACATTTTTGCCTCAAAAATTGAAAAATTGCCCATAGACATATTTTTCATCCCTTATACTCATACCATTCTCCAATTTTTCAAATTTGATCTAAATTCTCTCAAAATCTTAAATTTTATCCGAGGGTGGTAAAATTACGATTTTGCCCCACACTTCAGAAATCACCGGAATTAAACTTTTTCACTTCATATCATTAAATTATACTCCAAATAGTTAATCTTGATCAAAAATTTCACTCCATGATCAAATTATTATCTTAGGTGTCAAAATGACGATTTTGCCCCTAAACATCAAAATTTTCAATTTTTCCCCAAATGAACCCTCGAACTCCAAACAATCATTTTTAGTCATTCTTGGATTGTAAAATATTAAATTTCATTATACGATTCCTATTTGAACTAGTTCGAGGTTAAATCAACTCAAGTGTACCGTTAGGTACAATACCGGGTTTCGTTTATTATTAGTGACTTTCCTAGCGTAATAACATGCTACTCAGTGCATGTATGTCATGACATGTGTTTATAGGGTCGGGTTTTACAATTCTACCCCCGTAAAAATAAAATTTTGACCTTAAAATTTCACTTACCAGATTCGACAAATAGATGCGAGTATTGGTTCCTCATCTAATGCTCTATTTCCCATGTCATTTCCTCCATTCGAGCACTTTTCCACAACACTTTGACCATTGAAATACTCTTGTTCCTCAATACTCGGTCATTTCGATCCAAGATACTCACAGGTTGCACCTCGAATAAAATATAAATTTGTACTTTACCAAGATGTCACCATAATATTTAAATATATACTTATCAACTCTTTTTTTATTAAATAATGGTACACAAGCCCCACTTATGTCGTTTTTCCTAAAAATTCATTCTTACTTCTTCTCCCTCACTTAGATTAGTCATATAGTTCTCCTTCTTGACTAATTTCAATAATTAATAAACTATTATTTTATTTTTACATTTCTCACTTGTCTCATCGGGACCCAAAATGCTCACTTAGTCTCGATTCACTTCCAAATCACCTTTTAACTCGTTAATTCATCCTTGAAAAAATATATTATTATTATTTTATTATTTTATTATTTTATTATTTTATTATTTTTTCCTCACGAATGAAATATTTTATTTTAAAATATTCCTTGCATCCATCACCGCTCTTTGGCCCTTAAATTTATGCCAATTGACCCTTCATCTTATTGATAAGGTCTTATTGGCTCCTATACAAGGTTATGAGGTGTTACAGTTTGCACCTAGGCAGCATATGGAGGAGCAACACCGCGGTCTTGTAGAGTTCAAGGCCGCAATGCTTAGGAGAAACTGCATGGCAGCCATACAAAAACCAGAGAAACCACCACTGTAGTGCCTAAGGAGAAGCACCACAGCATTGGATGGAAGACGAGCAAAAAATTTTATAAGTCATGAATGTCGCGGCGCCCTAGGAGAAAGGTCGCCACGCTCTAAGAGCATGGTTGCCACGCTTTGATGTGGATTATGATAATTCAGCCAATTGGTAATTGAGTTATTTAAGGGTTTTTGAGGCTATAAAAAGGTCTTTTTTAGCAATTGAGATAGGGGGTTGAGAGAGGCAACGAACGACAGTTTTTGAGAGAAAAGAAAAGGCTTTTCAACTAGAGAAACAAGAAAAATTTGAAAAAATCAAGGATGAAGAATTGAAAGTGTCATGACCTAAACCCAGGGGTTTGTGACAAGGGCATAAGCCCAACAAGCAAGCACACGAGCCTAGCAAGCAAGCCCTCTAGACTCGAGTAAGCCTCAAAGTACAAATCACATAACACATAGCCAAGGAAATTAATAAGTAAATAGTCATAATAAAATTCAAGTATATTCCATCTTCCTTGGCTCATAATCCATACAAATATTCAAAGACCATACATTGGCCATTAAATTGGGTTCGTACATAAGAACCCTTATACAATTCAAATGGCACATCGTGCCTAACATATTTTACATTTAATCAGACTTGAAGGCGAAAGGCCCACATAGACTTAGTGGAGTGACACATTGGGAAGGAAACCTACCAGATGCCAATTTCGTGTTTGTCCAATTGACTACACTTGCCACGTAACCCCATAGCTTCTCTTATCTACACACGGTACAATAGAGGGGTGAGTCATTTAGTACTTAGTGAGGCGATGCTATCACAGCATAATATTTTACATATAAAATATATTTAGGACTATCTAGCCATAAGACATTCATATTCAAATATCTCCAATTCGAAGGTGCGAAGATCATCCTAATATCCTCCATGAGCAACTCTTCATATCAAGTCCTATCAGATCACATCTTAACTATGTATCATATACACAAATTCCCAAATTCTAAGTTCTCACCTCAAATCATATCGATTCAAGACTTACCTTTTAGCCACTATCATCAAACTAGGCTTCATAGGCACACTTAGTTGTCAAGCCCAACCCCAAATCTCATTTCCAAATAATTTCTTATTCTGAAGCATTTCATCAAATTTCATTCACAGTGGTCACCACATATTCATATTTCAAATTAGATCATGCCATCCCCGATACTTGTTATCATTGTCAAACAAAATCTAATGGTGGTCCTACCCTAGATGTAGTCAAATCATGCTTGGTGGCCAATCAGAAGAGAAACCAATCAAGCGCAGGGTAAAGTCGCTAGGTGGAGAAATAGATCATGTGTGTGTCGAAGCAACAAGTGGAGAATAGGTCACTCACGTACAAAAGTAATAGGCAGAAAACAAATCACGCACATGCCGAAGCAACGAGCGGAGAATCATATCATTAATTGGAGTAATCTCCCCATGTTGGCATCAATCGGAGTAATCTCAACGAATGGCATCAACGCACTGCATGTAGGAATCATAGGGGGGATCAGTGCCATCGTCCCTACTTACCACGATCTCTGCAAGCAAACAATAGTCACAGGGAGTGGACTCTACTCCACCTCAAGTTAAATTAACATCCAAAATTCATCCCTCAGATAGAACACATATCCACAAATCAAGCCATCATGCTTGTGACATTCCATATGTCCATATCAAATCATATTAAAATTTAACAAGCTTTATTCATCTCTAAGCTCGGTATAATTCTAAGTGCCTTCAAATTCCCAAGGCATCATCAAACAAAACATAATCAATCTCTAGGCCTTCATGCCATAACCCCACATGGGTATTCATCATACTCAATCATATCAATCATGGTTAACTGTCACAACCTGGAACTCCTCTCGAGCCCGTGACAACTGCCGCAACGTCCCGATAGACATTCATTGCCCGAAATGCCAACTGAAATCTCGCAAGGCTTTAATATCAGTTTTTGCACCTCCCTTGTGAGCAATAGTTGTTAAGTATCATGTTTTGAGAGATTATAAACTATTTCCAAATCAAAACAATGGAAAATAATTTTTTCTCATAGGGGCATTTTGGTCATTTTTTCTCAAAAATCTCGAAACCGGCTAAAAATGTAGTATGCAAGTGGAAAACACATATTTCATAATCAAAAATAAGTTTAGATATCTAAAACATTCATTTAAAGTGAAATTATAACTATTTGAATATAATAAAAATATTCAATAAAATATTCTATTTTCTTATAAAACAATATTTATAAAGTTACCGGTAAATAATTTTTGTAGCATAAAAGCTAAATAAATTCATACATACTGTAATACAGATAACCAAAGCATAAGATTTAATTTACAGTGACACATGGGCCCACGAACGACCAAAAGTATCAAAAGCGGTAAACCTACAATTTTTGAGGATCCAAGTACAATTGTAGCTGTCACGACCCGGAACTCCCATCGGGCCCGTGACAACAACCGCAACGTCCCGATAAGCACTCATTACCCCGAATGCCGATCGAAACCCCGCAAGGCTTAGCATCAACTTCCGCATCTCCCCGGTGAGCGACAGTTATTAAATCTCGCATTTCAAGAAATCATAAGTTGTTTCCAACTCAAAACAATAAAAATATTATTTTCTAGCTCATTGGGGCATTTTCATCATTTTCTTTTTTTGAAATTTTGAAATCCGAAAAAATGTAATATGTAAGTGGAAACACATATTTCATAATTTAAATTAAATTTTGAAGTCTAAAACATTCGTTTAAAGTAAAATTATAGCTATTTGAATATAATAAAAATATTAAATAAAATATTCTATTTTCTTAAAACACAATATTTTCAAAGTCTTCCTAAAATAACTTTTGTAGCGTAAGAGTAAAATAAATTTATTCATATAGTAATAAAGATAATTAAAGTATGAAATTTCGTTTACAGTGACACGTGGGCCCCCAATTAACCAAGAAGGTGTAGAGCTACGAACCCTTACTTCCTATGATGCAACTTCGAGATTAATTCTCGTCTTAATCAACTATCAACAAACTGTCCTGAGCCTGAAAAATGGATAGGAAGAGGGGTGAGATAAAATAATCCCAGTGAGTAAACAATTACCATCAAAAGCATCTAAAGCCGAGTAGATGGAGACAATATAAAAACGTTATATCTCAATAATGTTCATAACACAAAATTCGTTTCAATCTATACCAAATAATTTCTTTTTATCAAAATTTCCCTGACTTATGAATTTTTTTAAACTTGGCCCCTGCCAATATCATTCTCGCGGGTACCTTCGTCAAGGTATCCCACTGAGACCGCCAAGGCTGTTCAATGACCCATACCCATAAACATGTTTTCACATCTGACACACAGCCGTTCCTTGGCGTTGGCTGAGTCTCACTCTCACGTGGTGGCCCGAATGTGAGGTGCACTCAAATCACCCCTCAGGAGATACTTCACCCAACATCTCCCCCCGGAGGTAAGTATATAATTGAGTTACCGTGCCCCTCTCATAGGCAGTCCAAGGAAACCCCCACCACTGCAGTGACCGTTTAATATACCACCAGTCCCATAAAAATTCCAGTAGCATAATATGGCGAATAAAATGTAATCCAGTCTACCGAGACCAATCCAAAATTGTTCATATATTTCATGCCAACCCCAAAAATTTAGCCATGATGCTACCATAGTGTCATAAGCCCCAATTTCAATAACATATAAAATCATAAATTTCAACACAGTCTCCATATACTCAATTTTCCCAAAACAATATTTGATTTCAAAACCAGTATAAATCTCATTTTTTATTAAAAAACATTTTAATTGGAAAACATAATATTTTATAATTTAAATTCACCATTCAATAAAAGCATCAAACAAGTATAATTACTCTAGATATTTAAGACGATAAATTGTCCACTCACAATTCTAGGAGTCGATGTACTCCTAATCCCAGTCTTCAAGCACAATTTTGGTACTTTTACCAGTGTAATTTGCTCACCACCTATCCACAATGTACAATACATAATTCACCACATCAATGCTTGACCATTATAAAATCAATTCAGGCTCGGTATATATGCATGATATGACATGCAACTTATCCGACTACCGCTTAAATGCGGTGCTGGCCTAATTCGGCCTATTACCCGATTAAATTACTAACGTGTCCAATTTAATCTCAAATTAATTTTTTTCAGTTTCTATACCTCAATTGCACCCAAATTGACTTAATGTCCCTCGGTGTGGTGCAAATTATCAGTCTTGATAGCAAATTACGAAAATACCCATAATGGGTAAAAATTCATATTTTTGCTGCAAAAATTTCCATTATTTTTCTAAACTCATAATTCATCATTATTCATCATAATTCCTCAAATAAACATCAAGATCATCAGCCAATATTCCCCTAGAAAATTCAGCCAATAATGGTAATGGAGGAAAATAAATTCTTTTCTTGTTGTTTTGTTCCTAAATATGCTAAACTAACTTAAAACACTAACATAACTTAAAATCAAATTAATCTAACAAGTTTCTCTCTCCTAACCCCTTTTTCCATAATTGAATTCATCCTCAAATCACATGATTCAACCATGGAAAATGATGGGAAATGCATGGGAAAGGTAAAGCACAAGTCAAAATCAAGAAATTTTACCTTTGGTCACTTGTTTCCTTGAATTTTCACCAATTTTTCCTTGAATTTCTCCCCCTAGGTTTTTGTTTTTCTTTTCCCCTTTGTTTTCTTGCTATGGCCGGCCATAATGAAGAGAAAATGGTGGTGTGGGCTGTTTTTTATAGTTAAATAATATAATAATCTAAACTTGCCAGATGTCACTACATTATTGGTCCATTTTTTAAATTCTTATCTTTCAAGCTTTAAATCTCCACCACACATTATTCCTTAAAATATCCATAACTTAGATAAAATTCTCAAACTTATCCAAGTCTTGGTGAAGTAATTTTTTATATTTACACTTTTGCCCCCGTAAAAATCAAAAATTACATTTTTGCCCCAAAAACTGAAAAATTGCCCATAGACATATTTTTTATCCCTTATACTCATATCATTCCCCAATTTGTCAAATGCGATCTAAATTCTCTCAAAATCTCAAATTTTGTCCGCAGATGGAAAAATTACAATTTTACCCCTATATAGTGAAAATTTCAATTTGACTCCGAATTGATCCTCGAACTCCTAATTACCATTTTGAGTCATCCCTGAACTGTGAAACTCTTAATTTCACCTTAAAATTCCTATTTGAACTAGTTCGAGGCTTAATCGACTTAATGATACCATTAGGGGCAATATCGTCTTTTAACGATTTCTCGAACTTCCTAAATATACAAACATTCTATCGAGCATGTGAATGATATTATAATTATTTTACAAAGCAGGGTTTGACAATAGCCCTCAACGAAATAAGCTATTTATCGACTATCCTGAGCCTGAAATGGGTGGAAATGAGGGTGGTGAGATTATGTAATCCCAGTGAGTAAACAAATACCATCTAAAATATCTAAAGCTAAGTAAATGGAGATAGATAAAATAGTTTAACATACTGTAATTCATCACCTTTCAACTCATTTCAACCAAATAAAATCAATTCATATAAATCGAGTAATCAACATGGCTTATGAATTTCTTAAAACTTCGGCTCGTGCCAAAATCATTCTCATACTCAGTTATCGGGGATACCTTGGCTGAGGGCTATCCCAACCGAGTCTGCCAAGGCTGTTAAAAAGTTATGTACGCATAAATCATGTTTTTATTTTGAAAACATAGCTGTTCCTTGGTGTTGGCTGAGTTCACTCTCACGTGGTGATTTGGCATGAAGTGAACTCTAAAGTGTTAACCTCAGGAGTTATCCATCTGCGCCTCTCATACTAAGGTTTGAATATAATAGGGTTATCGTGCCCCTCTAATAGGCTGGTCCATGGAACCCATCCACTGCAGCGACCAATTAATAACCCACCAATAAAATTCAACAGCACGACATGACAATTATTTTATTTTACAGCCTCTCTAGGCAAATCAACAGTTCATACATTTTCAGCACATTTACCAAATCAACCATTCATGCCAATATTATCATAAGCCATTCAATTCAAACCATGATTTATAACACAGCAATTAGTCTCCAATTACTCCTTTTTCAAAACCATCTTTCAATTTCAAGACAATTTTATAAAATTATTTCATTTAAACACATTTTGTTTATAAAACATAAAGATTTACCATTTAAACTCATTTTCCATAAAATCACAAAAGCGAATAAAAACTACTTTAGATAATTAAGACGATAATAAGGTTACTCACTGTAATGGAAATCGAGTTCCGAGTACTCCGATTCTTAATCCTCGGGTACTATCTCTTTACTTTTGCCAGAATGCTCACCACTTAGACATAATGCATAATAAGCCATTTACTACATTTGTGCTAAATTGTTATAAAACCAATTCAGGGTTTATACTAATGCATGAAATGGATTGTGAAATACTCGGGTAACTATCTAAATACAGTGTTCAATATAAATGCAATTATGTGCCTAAATAAAACGGTATTGTCCTAATTCAATCTATCACCCGATTAATTGGCCAATATGTCCAATTCAACTCCAAATAATTTCATTTTTCTCCCAATACTCCAAATCATCAAACACAAATTAAATAACTTGAAATATAGCAAAATCATCCTAACATTTTCTCTTGGAAAATTCGGCCATGGTGGGTGCATCAACACTATAATTTTTCCTACTTGATTTTCTCACCATAATTCATCATTTCCTAACCAATTCACTTGAAATAAAATCAAATCCACCATCAACACACCATAGGAAAGATTCGGCCAATGGAGGTTCTTGAGGGGTATACGATTGTTTTATGCTAAACATTACCATTTTCGGTTTCCACCACCACAATTCATTAAATTCTAACTAAATAACATAAGACATCACAAGATTCATCTTCAATATTGTCTTTATGAAATTCGGCCAATGAAGAATCCATGAAGAATATGTGATTTTTCTTGTTTTCCTTCCAAACATGATAAATCAACTATAAACACTAAAATATCTCAAAATCTAACCAAATAAATCATCAAATCTTCTCTCTCTAAATTCGGTCAGCCATGAATCCTTCATGATATCTTTTGATTCAACCATGGAAATTGCAAAATAATGCATGGGAAAGGTAGATCACAAGTCAAAATCAAGAAATTTTACCTTTGATTACTTGAAATCCATCAATTTTCTCTTGAATTTTCACTCTAGGGTTTTTGTTCTTCTTTTCTTCCTTTGTTCTTGCTATGGCCGGCCATGAGAAATGAGTTGGGAGAGTTTATGTGCTGATTTTTAAAATCAAATATAAATGGATGAAAATTTGACACATGTCACCATTCCATTGACCTATGTGTCATACTTACCCATTAAGCAATCTCTCTCCACCATTTAAATTTCCTCAATTATCCATGATAATATTGGGTAAAATCCATGTGCTGGACAAGTGTTGGGTGGTGTAAAATTATAATTTTGCCCCTGGGGTGGCAAAATGACTATTTTGCCCTTATGCTCGAAAAAATATCGAAATTAAAATTTTTCACTTCTCAAACTCAAATTATGTTCTAAATAGTCAATCTTGATCAAAAACTTCTTCCGACATTCAAATTTTAACCTCAGGTTGCAAAATGACCATTTTGCCCCTAGGTCATGAAAATTCCAATTTCATTCCAAATCGGTCATCGATCTCCGAATCACCATTTTAAGTCATTATGGGGTTTTAAAATTCTCAATTTCATCTTAAAAACTGTATTTGGACTAGTTCGAGGCTTAATTCAACTTAATTGTACCATTTGGTACAATACCGTCCTTTAACGATTTTTGAGGTACCCAAGTAAGTAAACATGCATTCTTATATAGGAATGGCATAATAAACATATTGTAGAGCTGGGCTTGACATTAACAGCTTTATGCATATCCTCAAATCAACCACAAATATGTGGGCATTAATGCATATATTATATCCATAAGCAATCATGACCCTTCAGCCTCACGTAACCAATATCATTTCTATTGCTATGCCATTATCCCAAATACATACCATTTCCATATACCTAATTGGGCAGTCCATTTAGCATAATCTGGCACAGTCCTTAATCCATGAGTCATATGGCACCATGTGTAGGCCTCTTGCTCTAGGTCCAACATACCATGGGTTCTAACACAATGCCACGTTGTGGCTCACCACAAGTCACACAAACACAAATTTCTTATATAAGATAACTAATTAGCATAGGCATCCTCATCCAGGCACACATAATCATATTTGTTCTCTAGCCTAGGCACATAGCTCTAGGTAAACATATACACACACACACACACATACATATATATATATATATATATATATACATATCAATTCTCGAGCCTAGGCATTATCATCTAGGCATACACACAACATTTAAGTACCATGGCATATACATTATACGAGATGTGTCACATGAATTTAATTAAATCCCACTCACCTTGACAATCAGACGCACATTGCAATCAAGCTCAACCTTTAGCCTCTAGTCATTTTCCAGCTCACAAACGCATCAATAGCCTCCATTCTCCCATTAGACATATCAAAACATCAAAATCATAATTATTTCCTAACTTTTGAAAATATCCCAACTTTTTAAAAATACCCAAATTCAATGTACATATTCATTCTTCCAACAAATTAGCTAAATCCTTACCTTAGAAGCTGGGTTACCCAAATCTAAGCTTTAAATCTCTAATAAACTCAAGGGAAGAGAGTTTGACCAAATCTAAAAATATTTGGATTAGAGGTTATTAACCGATTAAATCGAAAATCAATTGGTAAAAATGCATAGTCTTACCTCTAGATCATTTCCCAAGCTCAAATCTAGCTCAAATGGGCTCTAAATGGTATTTGGGAGCTTAAGGTTTCATATGGGGTAGAGAAGAAAGAGAGAAAATGGGTTTTTATCTGAATGAGGCAAAATGCTTGAAAACCCTTTTTATTTTTACCTTTCTTCTGTTATGTATCAATACATTTAGCAATGTATCAATACATTTCCCCAAATTTCGACTAAATGTTTCAATACATTAGGGCAATGTATCGATACATTTTAGGCAGAAATGTCCTTGGTGCTCTCTGCTTCCAATGTATTGATACATTTAGACAATGTATCTATATATGTTCAGTTGTGGCTAAATCTATCGATGCATTCTTGAATGTATCGATACAATTCCACCTATAGGCCTTGTATTGTTTATCCTGCCAAGAATGTATCGATGCATGAGGGGATATATCGATACATTTTCCCTTGTAGGTAGTTTTAAGTTTGTTAAAATTTCCAAAAATCCAACTTAACACCCTAAATCATTTCTTATTTAAGTCATACTTCACAATGACTATCTTAACTCATAATATTCATTCATATACTCAAACACACAATCAAATCTCAATCTAAACTTCAAATTCAAGATTTATCACCCATTCCTCAAAATTTTGGCTAAGTCTCAAGGTTTTACGTTCCAAAGGCCACAATTATCATTCTCGTCTCAATTCATCAAGAATGCTCAATATCTAGGCATGTACTCGTCACACATATTCAAATCCTTGTTATGCTCTATGTCATGTAGTATACAAATCAAAGCTTGGCATAATTTACATTAAGCATCATATTTATCAAAGTGCCAAACAATGCATTATACCATTAATATGCCAAACATATGCACAACATTATTTTGAGCCTTCATGTGCTCATATATCATATTCATTGCTCTAAGGAAATAAGCTTACTCTTAAACTCTTAAACATATGCACCAAAAAATAAATTTAGCTTATCAATTGGCTTGATGCACATGACATAGTTCATAT
Source organism: Theobroma cacao (assembly GCF_053813885.1). Lineage (NCBI taxonomy): Eukaryota > Viridiplantae > Streptophyta > Magnoliopsida > Malvales > Malvaceae > Theobroma > Theobroma cacao. Next base: position 32,907,075 of record NC_142647.1, on the reverse strand, counting down.
AAAAAATTCGGGGGTGTTACATAAAAAGGCCTCGATATTTCTTTACCCTTTATTTCCTTCTTGTTTTTTTGCTGTAGAAATGATCTTTTCCCTAGAATTAATAATGCCAACTGTAAAATTGATGATCAAGTAATTTTATTTTCTAGGATTATTGTTTTTTCATTCTATAGCTTGAATATTTGATTTTTCCTTGCTTGGTATTAATGGAAATCAGATGGTTTATTCAATCCTGCACTTATTGCTTTCCACTGCCTGATCACCAATTGAAATGTATTAGGTCTCTGAATTGAACTTGAGAGAGAAAGATTAGAATAGACCATTGCTTTGAATAGCATTTGTTTGATTCACTTTAAAGTTAGGTGATAGTTTCGTGTGTAGGATAGACATATACCTAAATACCTTAGGCAGCCAAATTAGAACATGAACATAATGACCTTTCTCAAATTAATTTGGACAGACATGTGGGATTAATTTTTAAAATGCATGTATGCACGATCTCGACAAAGAGGTGTAGATAATGTGGATTCTAAGTGAGCCATGTATTCTATTAATCTAAGTTATGGAGAACAATTAAATTCAGATGAAATATTGAAAGATACCATAATCCTATTTCTTAATTTAATATTCGTATTAGTAAAATTATATTTTATTTTATTTACTTAATTTTGAGATTGTCTTTCGTTTAATCAACCTTTCAAAATAGAGTGATTGGAAAGATTACTTTGTTCTAAATTTAAAACCTAGTGAAAATAAGTATAAAACTCTGTAGGAAATGATACTCGACTTGCCTTTATATTACTTGTACGACCACATGCACTTGCCTGTATTAATTCAACCAACACATTGCAAATGAAATTAATAGAAATGAACATGAAAATATACTTGCTTTCTAGGGCACCATATTCTCAATTTCCTAACATATATCACATATCATTATGTTGGATTTAGGCATTTTGTCTACACTCATATACTGTCCAAATCATTAGTTCCTTGATGGTTTGGGATCTTTTATCTACACCCATATGCCATCTCATGGCATTAACAAGATGGTTTAGGCCTTACATCTATACCTTGTATGCTGTCGTGTCATCACACATGATGAAAGATTTAAGCCCTCTGTCTGCACCCTTTCACTCCATAACTTCATACTTCATAATTATAACTACACATACATTAAAAAAAAACTCAACACAACCATACAAATTTACAAGTGTACATAACAATAGGCAATATCATGCTCAAACAACAAAGCTAATTCTCACATAGGCAATTACCATTAATATTTCCAGTAGAATTCAATATGTAGTTTGGATATCATGTCTTTCTTTTACTTATTTTTAATGCCACAACCCAAATTCGAGGGCCCTTGATTGGTGCATGAGTCCGACAGCAAAGCCCTTAAAACCCAAGCAAGCCTCAAAACATTCATTATCGACTCAAACATCATACACGCGTTTATAGGTTTATATAACCTTCGCATATTCATTTCATAACATAAATTTTAAAATTTACAATATTACTTCTTGGCACATAATTCAAATTAAACACTTAGTCATAATAGCTTAGGCCATACGTTGGCTAGCAATGTAGGTTCGTGTTGTTCAACCTTTAACACAATAACGACAATAGAATGCCTATAATATCTAAAATAGAACATTTTTCTAAGTTTTAATATCGAAAGGAAAAACTATTATAGCTTGGACTCAAAATAGTGGACCTATTGATAGGAAACCTACCAAATGCCAAAATATGTCCATAAAAACAATGTCAGCCACTCAATCTTGTAGCTTCACTTATTTGCACATGCTACACATAGAAGGGTGAGTATCTAATGCTCAATGAGAAGTAAGCCAACATAGTATAATAAAATTCATGTAAATACATACATATATATAAAGCCATATCTAATCATAAGGCATACATGGCTATTTATCAAGCATCTCCAAAGATAGATCATCCTAATACCTTACGTGCACATCTCATCATGCTATGCCTTGTCATGATCACATCTCAAAGAAGATACCCACATTCAAGATTAATCAAAAATATGTCTCCATAAACAATGCATATTAAATTAAGGCTTACTTTTAAAGCCATCATCAAGCTAGGCTCCATAGGCACACCATAGTTGCCGAGCACAACTTTAAACTCAATATATATAAATATATAATTTGCTTACCTCAAAGGTTTCCATTGGATATCAACCAAATTTCAATTACACATTGATAATCACTTGCTTATATATTATATCATGCCATTCCCAATGCATATCATCATGATCACACATAATCAATGAGTGGTCCTCCTTGGACATGGTCAAATCATATATGGTGGCTAGTCAATAGAGTTAAATCACGCATGGTGCCAAAGGAACAGACAGAGAGTCAAATCATGCCTAGTGCTGAAGTAGTTAGAGGAGAGTCAAATCATGCTTAGTGCCAAAGCAACTGATTGAGGGTTCAAATCATGTATGGCACTGAAGTGACTAGTAGAGGGTTCAAATCACGCTTAGTGTTGAAGCTACTAGCAGAGAATCAAAGTCATTATCCAGAAGCACTTGACGGATGGCACCAAAGCATTGTAGATGAGAATCACAGATGGGACTTTTACCACCATCCTTGTAGGTGTAAAGCATAGTCATAGGGGAAGGACACCACTCAACCTCAAATCAAATCAACATCCAGAGTTAACACATCAAATGGAACATAATCAAATTTATAGGCTATCATGCCTTTAACTCCACACGTGTGTTCAAACTGTTCACTCCAATTAATCGTGGCTCAATAGCCTTATGCACTTCAACAATTCAACCTCAATTAAGCAAGTATGTGCACACATCAAATATGTTAGGATAATGCTTTTCTAATAGGCTATTCATCATATATGATTATCCCTAAAGACATAAGTAAAGCATATACATACATTATTCTCATCAATTAACCATGTTTTTAAGGCCTCACACGTTTAACAACTCAGCATCAATCTATATGTGCTTTCACTAATCAGACATATTGAGCATAAGGGTTTTCTACTAAGCTATCAATCATGTACTATTAATCCAAATACATATCATGATCACATACACAATTAAGCAGTCTACTCCCTTTTAATGTAGCACAACCAATAACTCAATATTAATATTGTAGCATAAATAAACACTATAGTCTAAGCTTCATATGCAATTTAATTCTACTCACTGCCACCATGTGGCTCACAACATAACACACAAGCATAATATTTTATATCAAATAATTTATTAGCTTAGGCATACCCATCTAGGCATATACTTATCAATTAGGTACCATGGCTGCACATTAATCATGTGTTATGCATCAAATGCATTTTCCAACATAAAAACTCCATTCACCTTGACAAATGGGAGTTCTTCCAGTAGTAAATCAACTATTCGTTGTTCCAATAGCAATTTAACCAGCCCAACCATGATTTCCAAACTCAACAATGCTATAAAATCTTCAATTTTTCTTTTTTTGTACAAAACATATAAACCTAACTTATTGTTTCAAATAAATTCCAACGCCTCAAACTATTTTAACTTTGAATTACTTATCTTAAGAAATTCTAATTTCGAATTCTACAATCAAAATACTTAAAACCTTTACCTTGGTGCTGATTCACACTTAATTTAAACTCCCAATTTTCAAGCAAGTCAAGGGAAATGCAACCAAGTTGAAACAACAAGAAATTTTCAGTTTTATATTGATTAAAGTATAAACATAGTGGTTAGGAAACCTAACCTTTCCTTCAACAATCTCATTTAGTTCACCCATTTCCAAAATTTTTTGATCCATATCAACAAAGCCAAAACTTTTATTAAAAATAAATTCTAGAAAACTAGACTAGTTAAAATGTAAACCAATAAGGTAGGAAGCTTAAACTTACCTTTATGATCATTGTCCAGGCTCTCAAATTCCTTAAATGAGCTTCAAGAACCAATAAGGGTCGTGAGGTTTTGAACACAACAAAGAGGCCCTAAGTTTTCTATTATTTCCAAATGGGTGGAATGCTCAAAGCCTTTTTTATTTTTGCAACTTCTCATGCATGTACTAATACATTAACTAATGTATCAACACATTCTTTCGAATTTCCCTTAAATCTATCAATACATGTGCCAATGTATGAATAAAAATCCAATAGAATGCACCATTTCCAAAATGTATTGATACATTTATTGAATGTATCGATATAAATTCAACAGAATGTTTCCCCAACTCAAATCTATTGATACATTCTTGTAATGTATCAGTAGTTTTTACACATGAGGTTCCCTAATATGAATCTATTGATACATCCTTAAATGTATCAATATTTTTCTCACAAAATGCTTCCCTAATGCTTGTTGTCAATAATGTATCGATAGATTGATGGATCTATCGATAAATTTGCTCCAGAAACTAGATTTTTAGCACTTCTAACTTCCTAACTCCAAATTAAAACTTCTAAAGTCATTTATTACTTCACATTCATGTCTTAACTCATTGATTAGCTTATCCATTGTCACACACCAAATCTCGAGCCATGACCTATGCATGGGCCAAAAAGGGATAGCCCACTAGGCCCAAGCAAGCCTGTGAGACCCCAACCTCTATAGGCTTGTAGCTAAGTATAGATGTAATAATACGAGCCAGGGGTAGTTTCGTCATTTTATCTAATAAGCTCCCAAAAGAAAGTTTTATGATATTTTAAGGTCTAAATGGGTATAAGACTGCATAAATGATGTGTACTGATGAAAACATGAAGAAAACTAGAAGTTTCAACAATTTTCCATAACAGGAGCAAAATGGTCATTTTTCACCTCGGGTTAAAATTTTAAGTTTTTATGAACCCGAACATGTCTAGACCATTATGGATCTTGGCCCAGTGTTAAAAGAGTAAAAAGATTGCATAAAAGATTAGAGGAGAATAAGTTAATTGGTGGAAGAGTAATTTGGTAATTTTATGGGAATGGATAAGTTGGCCTATAAATATCTTGAAATTTCCAGCACCTTCTGGAATTTCGAGCAGCTGGTTTTCTTCTTCCCTTCTCTTCTCTCACGTTTCTTCAAAACTCCATGGAAGCTTGATTTGAAGCTTGAATGATTTTCTCTCTCTAGCTATAGTTTTCACACCTTTGAACCCTTTTGATTAGAACCTTTGAATTCTTTCATCCTCTCACTTCAAAACCCTTGATAAAGCTTATTTCAATACTTTCTCTCACTAGTTGGGCATTTTAGAAAGAGAAAAAGATAATTACCCCATTGATTTGGAAGCAATTGGAAGAGAATTTGACTACAAAGGAGCCCTAAGGTAAGTGATGAACTAAGCTCGATTTTTAGCTGCAGAAAATGGCTAGTAATTCGGATTTATGAGCTGTTTTATTGTTGAGTATGTTCATTACTTTTAGTGATTAAGATAGTGAACATAGATGGCCATTTAATGTGGCAATTGAAAGCTAGCTAAGAGATAGCTTTTAGAGTTCATAGTGTGTAAATTGATCTATTGTTTATGTTAATGTGATCCTAGGTTTTAAGGAAGCCCCATCATCCCATTTGGACAATTAGGGAAATTAGAGTCATCTAAAGGCTCTACAATCATTTGGTGAGTGGACTACCTTCAAAACTTATTTTGGGAATATAAAGTATTTGACAAACGTTTGAATGATTTTATACGATTTTTCATGAAAATGAATGTCTTGGGAACAAGCTCTTGAGAAATGATTTATGTTATGATATGTGGTTATTATGGATTTCTATGTGGCTGCATTATGTTGATATACATATATGCTTGAATATAATGTTGTGTAATTATATTGACTCGGTTATGTACGAGTAGGGAGTACGCATAAGCCAAGGATGACCCGGTTATGTGCGAGTAAGGAGTGCGCATAACCCGATGATGACCCAGCCATGTGCGAGTAGGGAGTGCGCATGAGTTGGTGAGGATGATGATGGGATGGTGTGATGATGATGATGGGTATATGCGTATATATATATATATATATATATATATATGCATATGTAAATATGTGTGTTATAGGAAATTAATGAATAATGGTTTATGGTTGTAATGCATGTGAAACTTGACATGTTAAACCTTGAGAAATTGTTATGTGCTTCATATTGGTTTTGAACATTTCAAGCAAGGTGGTTTTCTTTGGGAAAAAGGGGAAATTTTCATTTGATGCATTGTATTTCACTACATCAAGAATCATTCTCGTTGCAGCGAGAAACTCTCGAGTTTTGAAAGGGTAGGGTGGATGAAAACTTGCTACAGCGAGGATGCATTTTTGCTGCAGCGAGAATGACACTATAGCTTCTCGCTGAAGCAAAATAAATTGTCGCTGCAGCGAGAAACTTTCTATTTTTGGGTATGAATTTCACTATAGAGAGATTGAATCTCGCTGCATCTAAAAACTCTCTGTTTTCGTCTCTTATCTTGTTCAATTGCTGCCCTATCTTTTACTTCTTTGCTACCATATTGGAGCATGGACTTCTAACATTAATGATTAAATGAGTTAAGTTTAAAATGAGGAAGTTTAGTGAGAAATCCTCAGCCAGTTGAGAAACCCTTGTTCGGTTAATAACTAAATCCCAACGTCGCTGCAGCGAAGATTTGTTGTCATATTTGACTTGCTTGTGTAATATTGAAGTTTTCATTCTTCAAATGGTTTGTTATGTATGGGTCCTTGATTTTCAAATGATTAATCATTTAAGGGCTTGATGAGGGGTTTTCAATAAGAATATAAACAAATTGCATTGTTTTGAAAAAGAATGCGTCATGATTTCATTAAAGACTCCTTATGGTATGCTTGTTCCCTTCCTTATTCACTCACTAGGTTTATCCTCACCATTTTCAAATTCATGTTTTCAGATCACGAGGCAGCCGGTAACTAGGACGTGGTGTCCTTGTAGACCTGTGTCCATCTTTTGGTAAGTGTCTCGGCATTCAGTAGCTGTACATTCATTCGAGTCCCTCCAATGGAAGTCGAGTATTATTTTGTTGTGTATAGACGAACCTAATGTAATTGTTAAGATACATATTGTAAACAAATGTATATACACTTGTTTAGTATGCCAATATGAGATGGCAATGTTTAAAAATATTTTGATTCTAAGTTTTGAAAAATGACTTAGCAGTTTATGATGGAATGATGAACATGTCAGACAATTAGGCTTGCTTGGGCTTAGTGGACTACGTCCATTAGGCCCATGCATCGGTCATGGCCCAGAATTTGGGTCGTGACAAAGTTGGTATCAGAGCTCTAGGTTTGTCTAGGTCCTAGAACTTCCTTTTGTTGGTCTAGCGGAGAGTCGAGTCTTTATGTGGGAACTCTAGTTGTGAAGTGTGAACCGTGGCACATTGTATAACCAAGTGACCGCATAGATTCCCTATCTTAGAAACTACCTTTTGCCTTAAGTATGATTATGAAATGTGTTTAATAACAAGTGTTTGCTCTTGTCTAGGTAAGAATACAGCCTAAGACACGAGCCGCCTCAAGACGGATGGGGGAGCAAGATGCTTCTATTGAGATGGTAGGTAGGCCACGGGCATCCACCCGGAGGGGCCGAGGTAGACGTGGCAAGGCCACAAGGTCGGTGCAGGCGAATACGCTTGTGAGTAGGCAAGAGGAGGGACAATCCTCAAGTGATGTAGATAGACACTCAGCTGGGGGTATTACCATCGAAGATTTGGCAGCAGGCCTACAGGGAGTCAATCAAGTTGTAGAGATGATGGTGACCCGTATGGAGGATATACAAAGGGTAGTAGAGGAGAGACCTATAGTACAAGAATCCCCTAGCTCCCAAGGACAGGCCGATCGCCAACATCATGAGTTCGAGAGTGGACATCTAGATATTTCTCTACCTGATTTTCTTAAGCTCAAGCCTCTATCATTTTCAGGGTCTGATGTATCAGAGAAACCCCAGGTTTTCTTAGATAAGATGGAGAAAAAAGCTTTGGGATGCTCTAGTGTCCGATCAGTCGAGTTAGTCGCTTTCAGATTAAAGGATGTGGCGCAGGAGTGGTATAGCTCTTTATGTAGAGGCAAACCAACGGATGCAGCGCCATTGGCTTGGAGTGAGTTTAGTGCAGCCTTTTTGGATCGGTTCCTACAACTCAGTGTACGTAATGCTAGAGCCAGAGAGTTTGAGACTTTGGTACAGACATAGAGTATGACGGTGTCGGAGTATGATATCAAGTTCACACAGTTGTCTCGGTATGCTCCCTACCTCGTTTCTACTGAGGAGATGAAGATTCAAAGGTTTGTGGATGGGCTAGTAGAGCCATTGTTTAGGGTTGTGGCATCCCGAGATTTTAATACCTACTCTGCAGCAATGGATTGTGCTCAACGGATTGAGATAAGGACTAGTGAAAGTAGGGCTACGAGGGATAGAGCAAAAAGGGCAAGACAGAGGGTTATCAGGGCCGTAGAGATTTCAGCAATGGTGGTTCATCTTCTAGCCATCAGGGTCCACAGAGGGACTCACGATTATCCCAACAGAGGAGTGACCTGCCTAGTGCTAGTGTTGGGACGGGACAAAGAACTTTCAATTCTGGGAGGCAACAAGATTCTAGACGAGGTAGTCAAGCCACCCACCCTTGTGATACTTGTGGGAGATGACATAGTGCATGATGCTTCCTTACCACAAGAACTTGTTTCGGGTGCTGTCAACTTGGGCATATTAGGCGGGATTTTCTGAGGGCTCATTAATCACAAGATTCTGCTCATGGTTCCACTCAGCTAGCTTCATCTGCTCCTTCAGTTGCTGCCTTATCTGGCTGAGAAGCTAGTGGATCGAGAGGTAGAGATGCTGGTACTTCCTCTCAGGGCAGGCCATCTGGGTCCGGACATCAAAGTTCTATTGGTAGAGGCCAGACGAGGGTGTTTGCTTTAACACAGCAGGAGGCTAAGACATCCAATACCGTGGTCTCAAGTATTCTTTCCATTTGTAATATGAATGCTCGGGTACTATTTGATCCTGGTGCTACCCATTCTTTTATCTCACCATGTTTTGCATCTCGGTTGGGTAGAGATCGTGTTAGGAGAAAGGAATAATTAGTGGTGTCTACTCCTTTAAAGGAGATATTTGTGGCCGAATGGGAATATGAGTCCTGTGTAGTACGAGTCAAGGACAAGGACACTTTGGTGAATTTGGTGGTGTTAGACACCTTAGAATTTGATGTGATCTTGAGGATGGATTGGTTATCACCCTGGCATGCTAGTGTGAACTGCTATCGTAAATTGGTTAGATTTGATTCCCCCGGTGAACTATCATTTAGTATTCAGGGGGATAGGAGTAATGCTCCAATCAATTTGATATCGGTCATATCTGCTAGAAGATTATTACGATAGGGTTGTATAGGTTACTTGATTGTTGTAAAGGATACTCAGGCGAAGATTGGAGATGTAACTCAAGTGTCTGTGGTGAAGGAGTTCGTGGATGTATTTCCTGAGGAGCTACCAGGTTTGCCTCTTGAACGGGAGATTGAGTTTTGCATAGATTTGATTCCCGACACTAGACCTATATCCATACCCCCATATAGAATGGCACTTGCAGAGCTTAAAGAGCTTAAGGATCAGTTGGAGGATTTGTTGGATAAAGGTTTCATCTGACCTAGTGTATCCACATGGGGAGCACTGGTGCTATTTGTGAAGAAGAAAGATGGGTCACTTAGGCTATGCATTGACTATCAACAGCTTAATAAAGTGACAGTGAAGAATAAGTATCCTCTCCCAAGAATAGATGATTTATTTGATCAACTACAAGGAGCACAATGTTTCTCTAAGATAGATCTGCGATCTAGGTACCATTAGTTGAGAATCCGAAATGAAGATATACCCAAGACTGCATTTCGAACAAGGTATGGACACTATGAGTTCTTGGTGATGTCATTTGGGCTCACGAATGCTCCTGCAGCCTTTATGGATTTGATGAACCTAGTGTTCAAGCCTTATTTGGATAAGTTCGTGGTGGTGTTTATTGATGACATCTTGATATATTCGAAGAGCCGAGAGGAGCATGAGCAGCATCTTAAGATAGTGCTCCAAATTTTAAGAGAACATCAATTGCATGCCAAGTTCTCCAAGTGTGAGTTCTGGCTCGAAAGTGTTGCATTCTTAGGGCATGTGGTATCTAAGGATGGAGTACAAGTTTATTCAAAGAAAGTTGAAGCAGTGGAAAAATGGCCAAGGCCAACATCAGTTATGGAGATTAGAAGCTTTGTGGGTTTGGCCGGCTATTATCGTCACTTTGTGAAGGACTTCTATAAAATAGTCTCCCCTCTGACTAAGCTTACATGTAAGGATACACAATTTGAGTGGTCTGATGCTTGTGAGAATAGCTTTGAGAAGCTTCAGGCATGTCTCACCACAGCTCCTGTGTTAAGCCTACCGTAAGGCACGGAGGGTTATACGGTGTTTTGTGATGCATCGGGGATTGGTTTAGGATGTGTATTAATGCAACATGGGAAGGTGATTGCGTATGCATCTAGGCAACTTAAAAGGCATGAGCAGAATTACCCCATACACAATTTGGAAATGGCAGCAATCATGTTTGCCTCGAAAATTTGGAGACATTATTTGTATGGTGAGACTTGTGAGATATATACAGACCACAAAAGCTTGAAGCATATATTTCAGTAGAGGGATCTTAACTTGCGGCAATGTAGATGGATGGATTTGCTAAAGGATTATGATTGTACTATTCTTTATCATCCCCGTAAGGCCAATGTAGTGGCGGATGCTTTGAGTCGAAAATCAATGGGAAGTTTGGCACATATTTCTACAGAAAGGAGATCCTTGGTTAAAGAGATCCATAGCTTGGGAGACATGGGTGTGCATTTGGAAGTTGTGGAGACAAATGCATTGCTAGCACATTTTAGAGTGTAGCCTATTTTAATGGACCGAATCAAAGAAGCAAAAAGTAGAGATGAGTTTGTGGCTAAGGCCTTAGAGGATCCTCAAGGAAGGAAAGGAAAAATGTTTACCAAAGGCACAAATGGAGTGTTGAGGTATGGAACCAGACTTTATGTGCCTGATGGTGACAGGTTGAGGAGAGAAATATTGAAGGAAGCTCACATGGTAACTTATGTGGTACATCCAAGGGCTACAAAGATGTATCAAGATTTGAAAGAGGTGTATTGGTGGGAAGGACTCAAGAGAGATGTAGCTGAGTTTGTCTCCAACTGCTTGGTTTGTCAGCAGGTTAAGGCCGAGCATCAAAAGCCTGCAGGGCTACTACAGCCATTACCAGTGCCTTAATAGAAGTCAGAGCATATTGCCATGGACTTTGTAACGAGTTTGCCTCGAACTAGTGGGGGCTACGACTCAATTTGGATAGTAGTAGACTAGTTAACGAAGTCAGCTCATTTTCTTTTGATTAAGACTACTTATAGGGCTACCCAATACGCTTGAGTTTATGTGGATGAGATAGTACGACTACATGGTATCCCCATTTCTATAGTATTTGACAGAGGAGCTCAGTTTACTAGTAGGTTTTGAGGAAAGTTGCAAGAAGCATTGGGCACTAAGTTGGATTTCAGCACAGTTTTCCACCCTCAGACTGATGGACAGTCTGAACGGACCATACAGACATTAGAGGATATGTTGAGGGCTTGTGCGATAGACCTTGCGGTCCGGTGGGATCAATATCTACCCTTAATGGAATTTGCCTACAACAACAGTTTCCAAACTAGCATCCAAATGGCACCATTTGAGGCATTATATGGACAGAGGTGTAGGTCACCCATTTGATGGCTAGAGGTGGGAGAAAGGAAACTTTTGGGGCCTGAGTTGGTGCAAGACGCAACTGAGAAAATACGCATGATTCGGTAGCGAATGTCAATAGCACAAAGTAGATAGAAATCATATGTTGATAACTGACAGAGAGACTTGGAGTTCCAAGTAGGAGATCACGTATTTTTGAAAGTTTCACCAACTAAAAGGGTAATGAGGTTTGGCAAGAAAGGGAAGTTAAGTCCTTGGTATATAGGACCCTTCGACATTTTAGAAAGGGTTGGAGTAGTGGCATATCATTTGGCATTACCGCCAGGCCTTTCGAATATTCATCCCGTGTTTCATGTGTCCATGCTTAGAAAGTACATCCCGGATCCATCACATGTAATACGGTATGAAACCATTCAGTTGCAAGATGATCTAACCTATGAGGAGCAACCGGTAGCTATCCTTGATAGGCAAGTTAAAAAGCTCCGTTCAAAGGATGTAGCCTTAGTAAAAGTGTTATGGCGAAACCACACTAATGAAGAGGTAACGTGGGAAGCCGAGGAGGGAATGCGAACAAAGTATCCCCATCTCTTTGATACTTAGAGGTACATTACCTTATAGTTGAATTTAAATTCGGGGACCGAATTTCTTTAAGTGGGGGAGAATGTGAGACCCCAACCTCTATAGGCTTGTAGCTAAGCATAGATGTAATAATACGAGCCAGGGGTAGTTTCGTCATTTTCTTTAATAAGCTCGCAAAAGAAAGTTTATGATATTTTAAGGTCTAAATGGGTATAAGACAGCATAAATGATGTGTACTGATGAAAACACGAAGAAAACTAGAAGTTTCAACAATTTTCATAACAGGGGCAAAATGGTCATTTTTCTCCTCGAGTTAAAATTTTAAGTTTTTATGAACCCGAACATGTCTAGACCATTATGGATCTTGTCCCAATGTTAAAAGAGCAAAAAGATTGCATAAAAGATTGGAGGAGAATAAGTTAATTGGTGGAAGGGCAATTTTGTAATTTTATGGGAATGGATAAGTTGGTCTATAAATATCTTGAAATTTCCAGCACCTTCTGGAATTTCCAACAGCTGGTTTTCTTCTTCCCTTCTCCTCTCTCACGTTTCTTCAAAACTCCTTGGAAGCTTGATTTGAAGCTTGAATGATTTTCTCTCTCGAGCTCTAGTTTTCACACCTTTGAACCCTTTTGACTAGAACCTTTGAATTCTTTCATCCTCTCACTTAAAACCCTTGATAAAGCTTATTTCAAGACTTTCTCTAACTAGTTGGGCATTCTAGAGAGAGAAAAAGAGAATTATCCCATTGATTTGGAAGCAATTGGAAGAGAATTTGACTACAAAAGAGCGCTAGGGTAAGTGATGTACTAAGCTCGATTTTTAGCTGCAGAAAATGGCTAGTAATTGGGATTTATGAGTTGTTTTATTGTTGAGTGTGTTCATTACTTTTAGTGATTAAGATAGTGAACATAGATGGCCATTTAATGTGGCAATTGAAAACTAGCTAAGAGATAGCTTTTAGAGTTCATAGTGTGTGAATTGATCTAATGTTTATGTTAATGTGATCCTAGGTTTTAAGGAAGCCCCATCATCCCATTTGGACAATTAGGGGAATTAAAGTCATCTAAAGGCTCTACAATCATTTGGTGAGTGGACTGCCTTCAAAACTTATTCTGGGAATATAATGTATTTGACAAACGTTTGAATGATTTTATACGATTTTTCATGAAAATGAATGTCTTGGGAACAAGCTCTTGAGAAATGATTTATGTTATGATATGTGGTTATTATGGATTTCTGTATGGCTGCATTATGTTGATATACATATATGCTTGAATATAATGTTGTGTAATTATATTGACTCGGCTATGTGCGAGTACGGAGTGCGCATAAGCCGAGGATGACCCGATTATGTGTGAGTAGGGAGTACGCATAACCCGGTGATGACCCAGCCATGTGCGAGTAGGGAGTGCGCATGAGCTGGTGAGGATGATGATGGGATGGTGTGATGATGATGATGGGTATATGCGTATATATATATAAATATGTAAATATGTGTGTTATAGGAAATTGATGAATAATGGTTTATGGTTGTAATGCATGCGAAACTTGACATGTTAAACCTTGAGAAATTATTATGTGTTTCATATTGGTTTTGAACATTTCAAGCAGGGTGGTTTTCTTTGGGAAAAAGGGGAAATTTTCATTTGATGCCTTGTATTTCGCTGCAGCGAGAATCAGCGAGAAACTCTCGGGTTTTGAAAGGGTAGGCTGGCCGAAAACTCGCTGCAGCGAGGATGCATTTTCGCTATAGCGAGAATGACACTGAAGCTTCTGGCTGCAGCGAAATACATTCTCGCTGCAGCGAGAAACATTCTGTTTTCTGGGTTGCAATTTTGCTGCAGCAAGATTGAATCTCACTGTAGCGAGAAACTTTCTGTTTTTAGGTATGAATTTCGCTGCAACGAAAAACTTTTTGTTTTGGTCTCTTATCTTGTTCAATTGCTGCCCTATCTTTTACTTCTTTGCTACCGTATCGCAGCATGGACTACTAACATTAAGGATTAAATTAGTTAAGTTTAAAATGATGAGGTTTAGTGAGAAATCCTCAGCCAGTTGAGAAACCCTCATTCGGTTAATAACTAAATCCCAACGTCGCTGCGGTGGAAAGGCATTCTCGCTGCAGCTACGCCGCAGCAAAGATTCGTTATCGTATTTGACTTGCTTGTGTAATATTGAAGTTTTCATTCTTCAAATGGTTTGTTATGTATGGGTCCTTGATTTTCAAATGATTAATCATTTAAGGGCTTGATGAGGGGTTTTCAATAAAAGTAGAAACAAATTGCATTGTTTTGAAAAGAATGCATCATGATTTCATTAAAGATTCCTTATGGTATGCTTGTTCCCTTCCTTACTTACTCACTGGGTTTATACTCACCATTTTCAAATTCATGTTTTCATATCACGAGGCAGCCAGTAACTAGGACGAGGTGTCCTTGTAGACTTGTGTCCATCTTTTGGTAGGTGTCTCGGCATTCAGTAGCTGTACATTCATCCGAGTCCCTCCGCTGGAAGTGGAGTATTATTTTGTTGTGTATAGACGAGCCTAATGTAATTGTTAAGATACATGTTGTAAACAAATGTATATACACTTGTTTAGTATGCCAATATGAGATGGCAATGTTTAAAAATATTTTGATTCTAAGTTTTGAAAAATGACTTAGTTGTTTATGATGAAATGATGAACACGTCGAACTATTAGGCTTGCTTGGGATCAGTGGACTACATCCATTGAGCCCATGCGCCGGTCATGGCCTTGAATTTGGGTCGTGACAAAGCCTCTCTATGTAAACTTGTTCATTAGTCCATCTATCACCCATAGGTCATGTTTGGTTGGGGGAATGGCTTTTATTCCTTACAAAATTTATCCCCTTGTTTGGTTTACTCTTCGGGAAGGAATAGCCATTCTAAAAGGAATGGCTATTGTTTAAAATTGGGCAAAAGCTTGGAATAGCTAATACCACATTCCCCCATGGTATTAGCTATTCCACACCTATGGGAATAAAATTTAAACATTTTGGATTAAAATGTCTTTATTTATTTTTAAAAATTATAAATTTAAATTTATAAAATTAATATTTTAAATTAAAATTAAAATTATTAATATTTTCTTATTTTTAAATTATAAATAAAAATTAATATTTTAAAATATTAATTTTTAAATTATTAAGTGAAATTTAAATTAAAAAATGAAAAGTGCAAATAGAGAAAAATAAATCTTATTATAATAAAATGGTTAAGCTATTAATTATATATTATAAAATATTGAAAATTTAAAATTAATTAAAATTATTATTATTTTAATCATAATAATATTTACATTGTAAATTAAATTACCAATTATTAATATTTTCAATCAATTATAGATTATTAATATTTTAAAAATAAAATAAAAACAAATAATCATAATAACATTTTAATTATATAGTATTTTATAATTTAATGATTAAATTATAAATAAAATATTAATACTTAAATAATCAACTATTAATATTTAAGAAAATATAAATTATTAATATTTAAAAGATAAAATTAAATAAAAATAAATAATCATAATAAAATTTAAATTATAAATAAAATATTTACATTTAAAAAATAATCATTCCTTTATGAATAAAATATTAATATTTAAATGAATATTATTAATAGGGGCATTTTTAAAAATAACCCTTAAAGATAAGATGTTTTAAAAAATAGCATTCTTTATAATTTTAACTATTTTTAACTAGGTTGGATAAAATTACCCTTAATGAAATTACACGCTATGATGTTACACGCTATGTAAAAAAATATGTTACATGCCATGATTAAGTTGTTACACGCCATGTGCAAAAACATGTGACACGCCATGTGCAAAAACATGTGACACGCCATGGTTAGGTTATTACACGCCATTTACAGAAACATGTTACACGCTATGTACAGAAACATGTGACACGTCATAGTTAGGTTGTTACACACCACGTTGAAAAAATACTATTGTTACACGCCATGCACAAAAACATATTACACGCCATGGTTAAAAAAGGTTGTTACACACCATGTTGAAAAAAAATTATTATTACACGTCATATTCAAAAACATTTTGTTACACTTTAATGTCTAAAATGTTGTTGTTACTTATGAACCAAAACTTCAAATCCTCTCAACTCTCTTCATTTTTTTTTGTTTTTTTGATAATTTGGCACTAATTAAAGTGTTTCTAACATATTTTCATAAATCAAAACATAAATTTTCTTATCTAAAACACCTATTTCAACTAAAAATAAAAAAAAATTCTTTAAAAAACTAAGTTTATAAATTTCAATTTCTTGAGTTTATTGTTGTCTAGGTCCTAAATTGATTCAATTAAAAGTCATTTCAAACATCTATAATCATTTCTACAGTTTTAGTTTTACCCAAAATACCTAAAAATCAAAATTTTCAAATAGCCACCCACCCAAGCACATCAAAACCATTGCTTAATGTCTTGAAAGAGCAAGAAAGAGAAATCTGAAATAAAGGAGAGAGAAATCGGAAGCATAGCAGACAAATGTCGACGAGAGAAATCGATAAAGTTTTAGAGACTAGGATGGTGAGAGAAAGAAATCAGAAACACAAATGAAGAGAAATTGTGATGAATGGTTTAATTTATTTGAAATAGTTTCAAGGGCATTTTTGTCAAGTCATGGCTAAATATGGCTAAAAACAGTTAAATTTATTTTGATGGTTATTTTTAAAATGTCCTTATCAAGAAAAACTATTCCTCATAATTTCCTCTTATTAATATTATAAATAAAATATAAATTATTAATATTTAAAAAATAAAATAAAATAAAAAAATAATCATAATAACATTTAATATTAATGATTAAAGTATAAACAAAATATTAATGTTTAAATTATCAATTTTTAATATTTTAAATATATTATACATTATTAATGTTTAAAAATAAAATAATTTAAAAATAAATAATCATAATAACATGTAAATTACAAATAAAATATTAGTATTTTATAATGTTAATGATTAGATTATAAATAAAATAAAATAAAATAATCATATATATAATAAAAGGTATTTTTATCTTTTTATTTTTATTTCTTTTTTATTCCAAAGTTATTGTTACCAACCAAACACTGCAATAAGTTATAATAACCATTTCTTTTCCATTCCATTCGTCATACCAAACTATGTAATACTTATACTATTCTATTCTCATCTCACTCTATTTCCACGTAATAGCTATTCTATTCCATTCCTGTCTATTCCGCGAACCAAACATGCTAATATTTCTTTAAGATCCACCGTTCGTAATTTTCAATAATAATTCCTTCGGGAATCAATCGTGACAACCAAGCATATATCATTCTCAAATAGTAATATCGCATGCCAACCCATGGCGACAATATTAATCAAACAACACATATAGTGTTTACAACAAATCTCACAATTTACATTTAAACTACCATATACATATATAAAGACCCTTGACAGCTAGCGGAGCGACTTTGGGTGTGGATACTATCATTGAGTGTCATGGTCAACCTACCAAAAGCTAAATATGAGGAAGCACCCCAACCTAGGATCCAACTACCTCCAAACCTGATAACTAAAACATGAAGTTGAAAAAAATGAGTATAACCAGTGAGTGAACATAAGAAGGGAACAAGCAACGATACGAAAGATTTTAGGAAATGCGATGCACTTATGTTAAAAACAATGCAATTTATTCTTCGAAAACCAAACTCGATGCTATGATGTCTTTTAACTCATTTTGGAAACATTTATGAATATCAACTTTCAATAAACAATTCAATCACATTACATTTCCTTAAAATCTCTACTCTACAGGATAGGTGCACAAACGTGTAAAAATTCATATATAAATTATGTATGTATAAATATATAGATAATTTAAACATACCCCAAGGCCATTCCCACACTAGTCACCACGCCTTCGCACATACACCCACCAACCTCAACTCAATAGATGTGCACTCCCACACCGCACATAGCTAATATCCTCATGTGCACTCCCATACCGCACATGGCAAGTATCATGTGCACTCCCACACCGCACATGGCATATATCATTACGTGCACTCCCACACCGCACATGGCAAATATCATCAGCATGTGCACTCCCACACCGCACACACACAGTTATAGTTATCATTCAATATTACCTTTCAAAGCATAGCACACATAACAACATGTTACAAGAATCTTTGCATAATAATACATTCCACATAATTCATTATTTTATTAGTCATATACATGGTTGCACAATCCAATATTCAAGGAAAATAATATTAGTCGTATCACCACTAGTTTAGAACAACTCAAGATTTCCATTGCATCACACGCCACAATTCAATTGGCAATTCAACATAATATTTCAAACACGTAATTCATCACATTCCACGTTTAACACATAGAAATATCACTTGTAAAAGGCTTGTTCCCATGCATAATTTTTAATGTAGTTTTCTAATGTTACTAAGGTCCGAGTAGGCCTAAGGAATGAATGAATGAGGGTAAGATAATGAAGAAGATAGAAATAATGATAATTTTCACAGTAAGGGTAAAACGGTCATTTTGCATCTCGAGTTGAAATTTTTAAGTTTTCATGAACCCGAGCATTTCTAGACCTTTACGGACCTTGTCTTAGTGTCAAAGAAGTAAAAAGATTGTATAAAGGCAATGGAAAGACAAAATGACCTTGTTAAGGACATTTTGGTAATTTCATGAGAAAATGGATAAACATAAAGCATAAATATCTAAGTTTCTAGGAGGTTCTTCAAATTTCTAGTACTTCTTCTTCTTCTTCTTCCTTTCCCATGTTTTTTGCACCCCCCATGGAAGCTTGCTTTGAAACTTCCATATATTTCCTCAAGTTAACCCCGATTTTCATGTTTTTGTGCACCCTTTTACAAAGTTCTTTGTGCTTTTTTACTTTTTCACCATAAAACCCTCAAAAACCTTTTCTTATTACACTCTCTCACTAGCTGGACATTCTAGAGAGAGAAAGAGAGACTTTCCTCATTTGTTTGGAAGCTATTGGAAGAGAATTCAGCTACAAAGAAACCCTAAGGTGAGTGATGAATTAGGCTTGGTTTTAAGTTGTTGATAATGGCTAGTAATTAGGATTATGAGCTGTTTTATTATTAAGGTTCTTTATTCATTTTTAGTGTGATTAGAGTAGTGCAAGGAATAGCCATTTGATATAGTTGGAAGCCAATTAGGAATGACTAGTAGAACTTTAATTAGAAACTAGCTTTTGGAGTGATATTAATGTAAATTGGATTGGTTGTGATGTTTTTGTGCGTGATAGGTTCCAACGAGGCCCCACAGCCCCATTTAAACCATTAGTGGAGGTTAGAGTCGATTAGAGGTTCAACAATATCGGTGAGTGAACTTGCATTTCAAAATTATTTTGGAAAATAGAATTATGTTGAGATGAATTATTTGCATGATTTTATCCAACTTTTCATTAAAAATGGGTGCTTGTGAACAAGCCCTTGATAAATGCTTTGATGTTGTAAAAGGTGTGAAATGTGTAAAGAGGATGAATTCATGTGCTCCTATATTGTGTTGGTATACATAGTTGAATGTATGTTGTGCAATGATAAATAATGTTGCATGATGATAATGAGGTGTGCGAGTAGGGAGTGCACACATGATGACATTGAAATGTGCGAGTAGGGAGTGCACATATGGTGGTATTGCCTTGTGCGTGTAGGGAGTGCACAAGGGTTGAGGAAGGCGGGGTGGTGTAGGTGTTATATATGGTTATATCTATAGATATGTGATAGAATGCGTGTGATTGTAAAATGTGATTGTAATGCATGTGAAATTTGGCATGATGAATCTTGAGAATTTCCCATTTTCTTGTAAATTGATTTTTATTGCAAGACCAAATGGATTTTAAGTGCAAAGGAGGTCTTTTTTACACTTAAGTTCCCTGCTTCTCGCTGCAACGAGAAGCATTCTGTTTTACTAGGCAACAACTCGCTTCAGCTAGAAACTCTCAGGTTTTGGTGCAATGCTTTCACTTAGATAAAGCTTTTAACCACCTTCCCATCCGAACTGGGAAAAGTGGTAAACATAAAAGTTGTATCCTTACCTCTTAGCTTTCTAATGGTCTAAAAATTAGGTCAATTAGACTTTTGTAGTGGGAGATATGCTAGAAAAAAAATACATGCAAACTGACACTGTTTCTCGCTGCAGCGAGAAACTTGCTGCCATGCTTGCTACCTTGCTTGATTTTGAGATATTTTTCACCCATTTAACTTCATGGATTGATCGTGGGGTTTTTGCAACACTATAAGGTTATCAATCAAAGTTTGAAATGAGGAGTTTTTAGTAAGAAATTAAATCAATTGCATTGTTTTTGAAACAAGTGCAACATGATTTCCAAATTCTTCGTATCGATTGCTTGTTCCCTTCTTATGTTCACTCACTGAGTTTGTTCTCACAGTTTTCAATTTCATGTTTTCAGATCAGGAGGCAATTGGAACCTAGGTCGAGGTGTCCACGTAGTTTCTTCTTCTTGGTATGTATTTGGGCATTTAGTAGCCGCACCTTCACTATGGTCATTTCGCTAGAAGTCAGGAGTCATTTTGTTTTATGAATACGTTCATGTGATGTAAAGTACTAAGATACGTGTCTTAGACAAAATATGTATATTTTAACTATTCAAGCCACCATGACTTGAAATGTTGACATCATTTTTGGTTTATATTAATGAAATTCTTGATTGCTATAGCCCATTATTAAAGTGATTATAAGTTAGACTTATGAAAGGTGACTTGAGAATAGTTGATGGAATGTTGAGCAAGATTATATAATAAGCTTGCTTGGGCTTGGTGGGCTATGCCCATTAAGCCCATGCGCCGGTCATGGCCCGAAAATTTGGTCGTGACACATTCCAACTAAACTATGTTGTGTGCATCATATGCATTTGTCATTTTTCATTGTACCATCTGCCCCTTTTAAATTTTGGCACTTTCTTTTTATACACATTGCATCCCATGTAATTGTATCACCAAAGAATTGTATTCACTCCCACTAGCCTTCTTTTGTCTATGAGATAAATACACTTGTACATATTATTAAATCCAACCCTTTGGATCCCATATAATAGAATAAAGTGTATAACTCCAACGAAAAACATATTTAGTAATTCATAGATATGATTATGCATCTCTATGCAAAATCTTAAGAGTTAGATTCCAATGTAACCATGTAATAACTAAAAAACTCCTTTTTTAGTGTCGTCATACTCCCACTAAATCCAAGATCCTTTGTGAGAGTAATAATCAAACTCTTTTGAATTTTTCGTGATGTTACATACATACATTTCAATGTATGCTTGGAATCATATTGGTTTGGAATAATATAATTGGCTACATATAACTTGGAGAGATATGGACCAAATCAGATCACTATATGAGTTTGCTTTCTTCTTTGAACAAACATTTCTATGTTCTATTCACAAGAAAGTTTCATTTCACATGTATCTACATTCATCTTTTGAATGATTAATTAATAAGTGACAGTAATCTTCACTAAGATCATATCTTAATAAGAGTACTTCATACTGTATAGCTCGTATGATCTTATATTTGAGTTTTCTGAACATTTCAAGGTTTCAAATTTTATTTCTTTAAGTATACAAGACAAAATCTCAATTTGGTCTTATGTAAACTTAATGAATTAGGAACATTTTCCATAACATTTTATGTTCAATGGTTCGTATACATCTATATGTAGAAGACTTTTTGAACATACCAAGTCATCACTTTTGCATGAAAATTGATTTGGTCATATAAGAATTACTAGCTCCTTTATGATTCCCAATCAAAAGGATCTAAGTATCTTCATACTCTAATACTTACTTCAATGACCAAGACAAAAATGCCATAATCGAGATCATATGCAATCAGTTTTCTTGACATTTATATTGAGCATTGACTTACTACTATTGTTTTGCGCTTTATGTCATTACTTAAGTGCATTCAACATCTAGTATCAAATACTTATGATGTTAATACAACAGCAGTAACTTCTAGCTCAATCATAAATTTTGACAAAGTAGAAGCTTCTATAAGCTTCTTCTTCTTTAACTCTGTCAAGGAAATTTTTTTTTTACTCCTTCTTTTGTCTATCTTTACCATAAAGATGTTTGAGAACATTTCCCAATTAGTGCCATTATCGTGATTGTCTTCCTAATTCATAATTAAGGTAGTATAAATTCCATCTCATGGAAGCACACTCCTAATTATGAATTGTATTTGGTAGAGATTGTGGAATGAACAACCTTTCACTTGAGAACATTTCTCAAGTCCTGGTACCTTTAAAAATATTTGGTCTAGTGAGTTTGATTTGCATCCAAGATGCACCATAGTGACATATTATTAGCCATGTATATAAATTATGTCTAAATAGATAAAATAAAGTAATACGTAAATATCATCCGTAAACTATTTAAATCAAGGTTTTAAAATTTTAAATAGTTCTACCATTATTTTCTGTAAGATGATAACCTTCCATATCACCTCGAGAGATCTCTACTAGTATTCTCTTAGTGGGCTAGGATCCCATCCATCAAGTCATGGCCTTTAGTGTGCTCAACAAACCATGATCGGTGGATTAGGTAGGTAACTGAACTGACCAATTGTATCTTTATACAACTCCTAGATCAGCTAGGTGACAACACATTGCCTAAACATATCATATATATTTTGCCTAGCCTTTGCCTTTAGTTTCATAATAATCAAGTTTCCAAGCATCCGAATTTTATGAAACTAGTTGAGTAAGATCCACCAATAGTTCAAACATACTCTTGTAAAAGTGTGACTTTGAGTGTACTCAACAAGTCTCCAATTAAAAGAGCAGCCAAGTTATCTTGCTATATGGTGGAAGGAAACTTGCTCATGCGTGGCATGTGACTCAATATATAATGAAGGATTTTGTTTTCGCCTTTATTAGGGTCTCATCTTTGCATGCATAGCATTTATTAAATCGCATAAAATAAATCTATCACATGCAAACTACTTTGGATGATTATGGACTTTAACTATACTAATTTCCTTGAGCCATCAAAGGAAACTAGCTAGGTCAAACCTAGGGGATTACATAAAGAATCTTCAAAATTTGCTTGTAATCTCCTTGTCTTTCTTGGCACCTTGGATCTCCATCGTCAATTTTTCTAAAATTCAATTCCTAATCTACCCTAATTCTAATTACATTTGAGTGTAGAAACCTCGAGTTACATTCGAGGGGAGTAAGATAAGGAAAGAATTTTACAAACTGAGATAAAGAGACAAGGCAGGACATGCAAACCCTATTTCAAAAATACCAAAAATATACATTCAACCATAGCATAATCATATTCGGCCTAAGTCCATAATCATCCACATATATTCATCAATATGAATAAAATTTAAAAACATGTCTCATTCAAATTGTTAATCATATGAGGCATTTGAGATTGGCTATGAGACCTTGTCAAGCTCGATTAAAAGACGGTATTGTACCGAGTGGTACAACTAAGTTAAATCGAGCCTTAAACTAGTTCAAATAGAAATTCTAAGAGGAATTTGAAAATTTTAAAACCCACAGAATGGCTTATAATAGTGATTCGGAGTTCAAGGTCCAGTTTGGAGCCCATCAGAAAAATTGACCGATTAGGGACAAAACGGTCATTTTACCATTTGATGATAAAATGGAGATTTTTAGCCAAATTTTGATCACATTTGACTAAGAATAATTATATACAATATAATTATGATTATTGGAGTATAAAATGATGTTTAGCAGTGAAAAATTGTGATTCCCGGTATTTTTGGAGCACAAGGGTAAAATGGTAATTTTGCCACTAGAGGACTAAACAGGAATTTTTATAAAATGAATTTTTCCCCATTTGGTTAATATTGATCAATATTAGTGTTATTTAAGGTTGAAAAGTAGAAATAATGTGATTCCGGTACATTTCAGAGTATAGGGGTAATATCGTAATTTTTTCACCCTAAGGGCAAATTGGTAAATTTTTCGCCCCAGCACTTGTCAAGACCAAGGGATTTTAATTATGGTAGGATTGGATAAATACCAGAATATTTGTGGTGGAAAATTAAGAAGAAAAAGTCAAAAAGTTAAAAAAATTAGGCCAATAAGCATGTGACACTTGGCATGCTTGATTATTTTATTATTTTCTGTAGAAATCAGCTCATTAAATCTCCAATTCTCTCACCATATTTGGCCTAGGCAACCAGCAACAAGAACAAAGGAAGAACAAAGGGAAAAACAAGAAAACCTAGGTGGAAATTCAAAGAAAAAGTGAAGAAATCAAGGAAACAAGTTAGGTAAGTTAGAATTTCTTTAATTCTCCTTGATACCTAGCTTACCCATGCTTTTGTTCTTGATTTCCATGATTGAATATTGAGTTATCATGATGAATTCAATTCTGAAAAATGGGCATGGAAGAGGAATTGTTGTTGGAATAATTTGATTTTAGACTATGTTAGTGTTTAGGGATAATTAAGCATGGTTATGAACAAAAATACAAAACAAATATTCAATTTCTCTATGGTTCCTTGTTGGTCGAACCATGAGGGCTAAATATCAATGGGGGATTGTTTTTATTTCAAGGAAAATGGCTTGGAAAATGATGAATTAATGTGAAACGGTTATGTAGAAAAATTTTCGATGCTAGTGCACCAAATGACCAAATTTTTCTATAAAGAACTGTGAGGGTTCTAATGCTGAATTTGGCTTTATTTAAATGGTATGTGGTAAACTAAGGTATTAGAGGAGAAATGGATTAATTTGGAGGTGATTTGGACATAATCACCAATTAATCAGGTGATCGGTCGAATTTAATCGATACCGCGATTAAGCGATAATCGGACGTATTTTTGCATTTACGTATCAAGCATTAGTAATTTAAATTAGTTTATATCAATTTAGGGATAATATAGTAAATTCCTCGACTTTGTTATTTGTCAAGGTAGTGAGACGTTTGAAAAAGACAAGGGAATTGCGCCTGAGGGCTATTAGTCCGAGTGCACCCGGAATCCGAATTTTCGATACAGGTGAGTGGACTTGCATTTCAAACTTGTTTTGGGGAATATGAAAGATTCTATTCAACTTGTCTTAGAAAATGTACCTTGGAAAAAAGCTTTTAGTACAATGATTTTATATTGTGAAAATGTTCTATACAATGGTTTATGTGCTATCACAATATGATAAAATGCATGATATGCATTGGATGCTTCTTTGCATGTTGATTTGGAACCGGCTATGTGCTAGTAGGAGTGCACATAAGCCGTTGCTGACCCGGCTATGTGCGAGTAGGAGTGCACATAAGCCGTTGTTGACCCGGCTATGTGCGAGTAGGAGTGCACATAAGCCGTTGCTGACCCGGTTATGTGTGAGTGGGAGTGCACATAAACCGTTGCTGACCCGGCTATATGCGCATAAGCCGTTGCATATCAGATGATGATGATGGGATGGTGTGCATGTTGATGATGGGTATATGGTTGTAAATGCAAATATGTAAGCGTTTGTTTTGTTGAAATTTGGAAGTTTACATGTGTTACATGTTGCTATTGTTATTTTAGCAAGATGGCTTGTTTTAAGGGAAAAAGGGTTTGGAATAGCAGTTAGATGAAAATGGCTTTATTTTCAACCGGTGCATCATGATTGTCAAATTTCGTAGTTGAGATTGCTTGTTCCCTTCTAATATTCACTCACTGAGTATTGTACTCACGTTTTATAAAAACTCATGTTTTCAGATCAAGTGACTATTGGACCGTAGATCGAGGAGTCCCCGTAGTGCATCTCCTTGGTATGTGTTTGACATTCGATAGTAATCCCTTTTATTGTAAATGTCTCCGCTGGAAGTCATGGGTCCTTTTGTATTGTGAATACAATCTAACAATGTGAATATGTGTATGCAATGTAAATTGCTAAATACATGACTGGTATAGTGCATGTATATTATTATCGATAATGCCATTGTGTTTTGGTTATGTTCACACTCGAGAAAAGGTGTGTGTGTATGCATGATATGATAAATTTGTTAAGCAAAGGTAAATGGATAGGCTTGCTTGGGCTTAGTTAGCTATGCTCATTGAGCTCATGTGCCGGTCATGGCCCGGGAAATTGGGTCGTGACATTGGTAATTTTCAACATTTGAATTTTGCCAATTTCAAATTTTCTGGTAACCATTTAATTCTATATATATGGAAACTTCTTTCATATATGGTAACTATTACTAATCAAAATTAGTAATTTATCTATTCCTAATCTTCTTAGGATTAGAATTAAATTTTTATTACAAATTACAAATTAAAACATTTTTAATTTGTGCTCCTAAACATTTTACACAACCTATTATTAATCTCATTTAATTAAAGATTGAATGTCTATTATTAACTGATCTTATTAGGAAATAACTTAGACAATTTAATCTTTAAATTTAATGTCAAATTAGAATTATCTTCTTGTAAGAAGTCAATTAAAAATAAAATTTGTCCATAAATATTAAGACTCCCATTACTCCTAGAAATCTAATTCCTAAATTAATGTAGCTTTAAATTATTTAAATTTTGACACCCTTAAATTAAGGAATCATATTCCATAATTTATGAAATAAATTATCAATCTTTACAGAAGATATTCCATAAATATTTAATTGGCTAATTAAGATATTTTAACTTCCATAATTTTATAAATCACATTTCTTTATTTGTGGATGTTAATGTATCATCTTTGACATGCTTAATTTTAGGAATCATATTCCTTAAATTAAATGTTTCAAAAAATCAGCATAATTATGGAACCAATTCCATAGCTTATTCTCAGCCAATTAAGTAATTTAATTGATCATTTATTGGTGTAAAAGTTTGACAAATTCTATGTCTTAACGAAGGAAGTGTCCTGCTACAGACAGCAGCAGACATGTCCTAATTACGTGGCATTATGGTGCTGTATCTATAGGAATTTAATTCCAATAAAATTTATCTTGATGGAACTATTCCAGAATAAATTTTCAGGATTTTAAGAGGTGATTTGGCCATTCAAAAAATTCAAAAACCGTGACCTTTATCTGCAGGAGGCAGAATTGGTTTTTAAGCACTTTTGAAATTTTTTGTGACTAAAACTTAGGAGTTTAATTCCTAAAAAAATTTATCCTGATAGATAACTCATGGAAATATTCTAGAATAAATTTTTAGGATTTTAGGAGGTGTTTTTGGTTGTCAAAAAAATTCAAAACCATTACCTTTATCTACAGAGGCAATTTCGGTTTTGTCTTCCTTTTGAAGCTATTTGGTGGCATAAAATTAGGAATTTATTTCCCAATTAAATTTTCCTTGATAGACAACTTATGGAAAAATTCGATAGTAATTTTCGAGGATTTTAGGAAACATTTTTGGCTATCAAAAATATTCAAAACCGTGGCTTGTTGCTGTAGAGGTAGCAACAGTTTTGACTCCACCAACTCAGTTTTTATGAAGGCTTAATTCTAGGGATTTAAATCCTTAAAATTCTTGGCAAGAATTTGGATAAATGGAATCTTTTCATAAAAAAAATTCCTCAGCCAATTGGTGTAACTAATTGCACAAATTTAGGGCTTTATTGGTTGCCAAGCCAAACAAAACCATGATTGTCTCTATTGCAAACAACAACTGTTATAGCCACGTTGTGGTAACTTTACCTCCACCATTAGCCACACATAATCACCCATCTTGGAACATTTCCAATGTGTTTGATCTCTTAATTTTCTTGCATTTTATGATGCACTTAAGCCTCACTTTTGTGGCCGAAAATGGACCAATACCATGGCTGGACAGAATCAAATTCTACCATTTAAATCACACCATAATGTCATGAGATCGAATCTTTATTTGTTAAATTAATTTGGGCATCTCATGCACTTGTTAATTAATTTGTGTAGAACAAAACCCGAACACTCATATTCTTTTTCAATAAGGCATTAACAACAATAGACATAAAATGTGTTAAAATCGAACCAAAGAAGGCTCTGATACCACTGATGGGTTTGGCTATGCATGGCATGCTCAAAATACGCAATGGAAAGAAAATTAAAAACTTTATAACTAAACAACAAAACATGCCTCCACCCATGGATCACCTTGATGATATTTAACACATAAAAGCACAAAATAAATTATTGCTTAGAAAGTTACCTTGCCATGTAATTTCGTAATCATGATGGCACTTTCCGAAGCAATCCCGCGAACACCACAAGGAGCAAAAACCTAGCCAATCAAGTGCTTGGCCTCCAATGGTAGTACACACGATTGCACTTGAACCTTCAACAAAGGAAGGAGTTTTTAACTATACTTTGTGCTAGCAAAGAGGACAACAATTGTCCTTTTCTTCTTTTTCACAATCTTAGCCTAACCTTTTTCAAAAATTGCTTCATAAGCAATTTTCTCTTTCACACAAAGGGAGTGGTGGAGAAGAAAGAAAACGTTTTCCTTCTTCTAACAAAAACTACGTTTTCTTCAATTGTGAAAAACTCTTATATGGAAAAATAATTAAAAGGTGACTTATATAGTTAGGTTAAAATAACTTCAATTTTACAATTAAGCCCTCAATATTATAGCACATTATAATATTGGGCCTATTACTTAATTAAACTCTTTTAATTAAGTCCTTGGAAATTAAAATAAAAATTAATTTCCTTTATACTTTGCAATCAAGGCCTTATAGTTATAACCATTTATAATTATGCCAAAAACTTAATTAAACTCTTTTAATTAAGTTTATAGAAGTGATTTACTTAGCATGTGATTTAAGTTTATCTTAAATTGTCACTCTCCCAATTTAATTCAAATGTAATCATTGTGTGTGACCCATTAGGTTCCCAACATGTTGGCAATGGAATTGTTAATGACTTAATTGATTAATATAAATTTCAATCAATTAGTTTATAATATATTCCATAGACCAAGATTTACATCTAGTAATGCATCATGGCCACCCAATTATTGGGAAAGTCAAAGGGTTCATTGACAACCTTTCAGTGTACAGCCTATCAGTGTAATTCATTCCCTCATCATATATCCCGGAGATGATAAGAGCTTGGTAAAGTGTCTACTCTTATTGACCTCCATATTTGTTCCTACAATTATAGCATTAGCTTTATAGAGAGTTATGAAACCTTTTTCATAATCTCTATGTCGCCTTGGCCAAGGACCTCAATAAGCTAATGTTAACCAAGAACTAATAGCATATGCCCTCTAAAACACTTGAGGTTATGATTCCTATCTTGACCACTCATTTGCCTTCACATGTTTCATACTATACCCAAAAGCATCCTGTTTTGGCATCCTTGGTTAAGCACCCATAAGGATGAAATCAAAGCATAGCACTCCACACATAAGACAACCTAGTGTCTCATGTCTAGGGAGTATTTACACAACTGACACATGAGAAGTATTGCATAAACACTAGAATGTATTACGAAATGCACTTCTCATGGAGGGTCATGTTTAGTGAACTTGCTCTCCTAGGCAAACACCTATATTCTAGTTTCAAGTATCTCTATACTTCAATCTATGAGATCGATTGGTTACCTCCAAAGTAAGGAACATAGAATATACCAGTCTCTAAGCATCATTGATGTCCAATCTCAATGATACATCGACCGGGAATATTTTGAGATTATGCTTTGATGCCTAGGAATCTCATAACTGCAACTCATTACAGTTTCCTTGCAAAGCATATTAATCTCATGGACTTCATCCAATTAGACTTATAACTCATTATAATTAATATCTTATTGATGAAGGAAAACCTCTAATCATTCAACATGAATGATACTGTTGCATGATTGAAATCAAGCCTCAACTAATCCCAATTGGCTATAAGGCTCATCCTAACAGCAAGGTCATTCCTCACAAGAACATAATTATGTACTTCAGTCTACTTGCTCCAAATAAACCTTCTCAATGAAAATCCTTGGTTGTCCATATTCTTTAATAGAGTTTAGATGAGGACTCAAACAATCAAAGGCTTATCTTCAAAGCTTTATCTTCAAAGCCACTCATAACTTTAACAATTCAATGCATGCTTAATAGCATTTCAGCTAATTGGTCCCAAGGGACATTATTTGCAAATCTCCCAAGGCGTCCTTGTCTTTAATCCAAACCATACAATACTAACTCAGTATATTTGCATTGATTATCCTTAAGCTTTTTATGCCCATCATAACAACATCCATATTTTCCCCACCATTCATGTTATTGACCTTATTAATGTATATGTGGCTTTTCAGCCTTTCACAATACACTCCACATATACGCCAAGGCATTCTCAATCTCATACCAAACCTATAGTCAGGTAACCACCTATCCCTATATGGGATATCTCCTTCCATATGATGCATGTGAATCACAAAATGTACAACTTAAAGAACATGCCTACATATTGATAAGCTTTATATATTTCATGATCATGAAAATCACAATTTGCAAAACTTGCTTTCTATCTCAAGTACACAACTAGAGCATTAATTTCGACATATCTATTCTACATTTTGTGGTATGCCAAAATCATCATTTGGGCATATTTCATTACTACCAATTATACACCTTTATCATAACATTTAGTGTAAACTTTGTTAAGCAATGATCTTCAAATAACTCTTAGGTACATAAATATCAAAGTGTACATCACTCAACATTGGGATCTTAACGTTACCAATCAATCCTTAACAATTTACATTTCTAAGGTGGACAATTCACTTACTTATTGCATCTCGCCTTTTCGGTCATAAAATCAAAATTTCCTAAACTTAAGATGCAGAAGCTTCCTCTTAGAGTTTATCAAAAAATCAACATTTTCTAACTCCCATGCCTTTGGGG
The DNA here is from genome assembly GCF_053813885.1 of Theobroma cacao. Taxonomy (NCBI): domain Eukaryota; kingdom Viridiplantae; phylum Streptophyta; class Magnoliopsida; order Malvales; family Malvaceae; genus Theobroma; species Theobroma cacao. The sequence goes on along the minus strand of NC_142647.1, from coordinate 32,875,889 downwards.
AAATAAGAAGCTTCCTCTTAGGTTGCATATTGAACCAAATAAAATTTTAAATTGATCTTTAAAGTAATTTGTATATCAAGCTCAAATATAAAACTCAATATGGTGTTTATACTAGAATCAACATTTCTAAGTCATTTGACTTTTAGGCTACTAAATTCATAATTAGTCCTTTAATTCCTTGACTTCATGCTAAGCATAGCAAAACTATGTTCATCCTTAGAGCTAATTTGTCTACTAGTCTTTTACATCATGACCACACATCAATTATGATAGCCGCTAATGTTTTTCCTTGGCTAATTCATATATTTATAACTATAAACCATAATGAGTCAAATCAAATCTTGGGAATTCACAGCCACCTAATTGAAATCAAAACTAGCTCTATCTAAGCTGCTATACACATATTCAACACATATATGCGTATAAAATATTTTGAAAGCCTGACACCATTTATATATGTGCATGGCAAGCTTAATAATCTATCACCATGCAGAAACAATAACTAGGTGACTTGTACAAAGCTGAACAACAATGTCTCGATTGATCATAGTCTGACATACTAAAAATGGCCAAGCACAATTATCATAGTGCACTAACCTCCGAACACATAAATATTGGTTTACACCTCCCTTATTACTTAGATTTATAAGCCTTAAGTGAATCACAATAATTATTATTCATTATAGTAAAGGGGCGCTCCTTATTGCCAATATCGTACGTGCTCCTTTCTATTGACCTTCATAATGGTCCGATGTAATTTAATTTCTTCCCATTTACAATCATGGGTCAAAGTTATAGCTTCACCAGATGAATAAGCTATTAAGGACCTATTAGTCCTACTCCACCTTCCTCTATTCTTAATCGGAGGGATATATCATTGTAGTAACCTTTCATTAAGAGCATTTTGCTTTATGATCTTTCCAACAACAGCTCGTGTCTCGGGTGGCATCTCAAACCCAGACGACGGTGCTACTTATGACCTTTATATGACGTTAGTAAAAGGTAGATTACTAGGAATAGGAGTTTATATAACTTCTTGCCTATGACTTGTGCTGCAGTCACAAATCATAAACAAGACTCTACACTAACTCCGACAACTCCGCTAACTGACACAAGAGTTCCTAGGACTCAACTAAACCTAGGCTCCGATACCAACTGTCACAGCCCAATTTTTGAGCCATGACCGGTGCAAGGACCCAATAGGCTCAGCCCACTAAGCCCAAGCAAGCCTATTTATATAATCGTACACATTGATCCACGTTTCTTTAAAATCCAAAATTCGTAGTGTTCAAATATAGTTCCTTTCAAAACAACTCACAAAACCTAATCATACATTCATAATGGCATCAACAACCATTATATACATATATAGATTAACAAATGAATCTTAACATTTCACATCAAGTATTCATATACACATAATTGGACCTTGACCATCAGTGGAGTGACTCTAGGCACGATTGCTAACATCTAATGTCATGGTAAACCTACCGAGCAATGGACAGGGAGGAGCACGTCGTCCTAGGATCCAATCACCTTTCACTCAGGAAACCTAACAAAACTAGCACCAACAAGGTCCTAATCCAGGTAGTTTTGAAATACCATTAAAACCTAGATGAGCTTAGAGGCATGAAGATCAACAAAAAAAACATTTCAACCTTGAAAATGAAGATTTGAAGCCAATAATCCAAGTGTTGTTGAAAGTGAAGTAGAAATAGAAAATAAAAGAAAGAAAAAGAGATTTTTCTTTCTCTCTCATTGGGTTTAGAAGTGCTGGAAATTGGGTTTAGAAGTTGTAACTTTGGTGCACAAGGAGTTGGGAGAAGAAAGAAGCAAGAAGAGAAAGGAAATGAAAAGAAAACAAGGAAATAAAATGAAAGAAAATTAACTTTCCATGGGAGAATGAGAGAATGGCATTGGAAGCTTCAAGAATGAAGAAGAAACATCTTGCTGGAGGACATAAAGATGGTTTTGGGCTCATAAGGATGGGAGTCAAAGCTTTCTTTGGAAGCTTTCACCAAATTTTGTTTAAAATTACTGTTTTGCCCTCCAAGTTTCTTCCCATTTTAATTTAGTCCTCCCAACACTCATTTAACTCCAATTTCCTTTTATTATCTTCTTCTACACATGTACAAACAAAATATAAAGTTTGTACTCCAACGTGGTGTCCCCATAATATTTAAAATATTTATTTACCCCTCGCTATCTTTACCTAATAAAGACACGCGACCCCATTAACATCGTTTTTCTCTGAAATTTTTTCATTCCTCTTCTCCCCCACTTAGATTGACCATATACTCCTCCTTCATGAAAAATTTCGACACTAAATAATATATTAATACTTTAATATTATTTTATTCCAAAAATTTCCTCTTGTCTGCTTGGTACCCAAAATACCTTATTATGCCTCAATTCACTTTCGAATCACTTTTTATCTCGTAAATTCTTCCTCGATAAAAATATTATTATTTTATTATTATTTCCTGGTGTGCGAAAAATTTTATCCCAAACTATTCCTTTCTTCTTTCAACACTTCTAAACATTACAATTAACCTCAATTGGCGTCCGATAAGCTTTATTAGTCACCTTATCAAAGTACAAGGCATTACACCAACTTGGTCACAACCCAAATCTCGGGCCATGACAAGAGCATGGGCCCAATAGGCACAGCCCACTAGGCCCAAGCAAGCCTCTATATTCAAACCTGTTCATTAGTCCATCTATCACCCATATTTCTTTAAGATCCACCATCTGTAATTTTCAACAATAATTCCTTCGAGAATTAATCGTGACAACCAAGCATATATCATTCTCAAATAGTATTATCGCATGCCAACCCATGGCGACAATATTAATCAAACTACACATATAATGTTTACAACAAATCTCACAATTTGCATTTAAACTACCATATACACATACAAAGACCCTTGATTGTCAACAGAGCAACTATGGGCGTGGGTACTATCATTGAGTGTCATGGTAAATCTACCGAACCTTGAATATGAAGAATCACCCCAACTTAGGATCTAACTACCTCCGAACCTGAAAACTAAAACATGAAGTTGAAAAGAATGAGTATAATCCAGTGACTGAACATAAGAAGGGAACAAGCAACGATATGAAAAGTTTTAGGAAATGCGATGCACTTATGTTAAAAACAATGCAATTTATTCTTTGAAAACTAAACTCGATGCTATAATGTCTTTTAACTCATTATGGAAACATTTATGAATAGCAACATTCAATATACAATTCAATCACATTACATTTCCTTAAAATCTTTACTCTACAGGATAAGTGCACAAGTGTGTAAAATTTCATATGTACAGTATGTATATATAAATATATAGATAATTCAAACATACCCCAAGGTCATCCCCACACTAGTCACCACGGATCCGCACATGCACCCACCAACCTCAACTCAGCTCATGTGCACTCCCACACCGCACATAGCTAATATCCTTATGTGCACTCCCACACCGCACATGGCAAGTATCATGTGGACTCCCACACCACACATGGCATATATCATCATGTGCACTCCCACACCGCACATGGCATATATCATCAGCGTGTGCACTCCCACATTGCACATGCACGGTTATAGTTATCATTCAATATTACCTTTCAAAGCATAGCACACATAACAACATGTTACAAGAATCTTTTCATAATAATACATTCCACATAATTCATTATTTTATTAGTCATATACATGGTTGCACAGTCCAATATTCAAGGAAAATAATATTAGTCGTATCACCACTAGTTTAGAACAGCTCAAGATTTCCATTGCATCACACGCCACAATTCAATTGGCAATTCAACATAATATTTCAAACACATAATTCAGTGAAGAAAATATTGTAATGAGCGAGATGTAAAGTAAAAAGACATTTTGGAACTTAAAACCTGTCCATTTTGGTTTTAGAGCACTCAAGAGTCGACTACATATCCCGTAGGTCCACTTTTTATCATTCCAATAGCATTGTTTGCATTGTTTTCTACAAAAGTTGACTAGCTATGCTAAGGAGTCAATTATACTTGATTCTTGCATATTGGAAAGCCAGAAAAAGGTGCAAAACATGCAATGTTTCAAGGTATAATGATCTAAAAACATGGATTTGTGTGAGAACAATTTAGAATTTCATTTCAACCATGTGTAGAACATCATTTTGGACATGTATAATCAAATATTCTTCACGAAAAACATGTGAACTCAAATTTTAGCTTTTATTGCTCATTGTTCATAAGTGCTAAAAGGTTAAAATGCTCATTTGAAGAATCATGCCTTTAATATGCTCAAACATACTCAATTTACATCATAATGCGTAACTATGACTTATAACATGTACAACAAGCAGTTAAATAATGTTTAAGCATAATAAGCATCAAATTTAGCATTTTCAACAATTTTCCAACATATGGATAAAAATGCCCTTGAGGTCATTCATTCAAGTATTCATTTGCAAGAAGATCAAGTTATAATAGCATTTTCAACATAAGGCACACTTCTTCAGGTTTTATATCATTGAAATCATTGTAGCCTCAAGCATTATAAGAAGATTTGTTCCTTTGCTTGAAAAATGCCATCAATGCCAAATTATCACACTCAAAATCATGCTTAAGAAATCCATTTCAATCAATTTCACCAATCATGAGAGAAATACCAAGCAAAATGGGATTTATGCAATTCATGTATCAAATCAATTTTGCTCAACCATGCTATATCATCAAAAACAATGAATCAAATTCAATCAAAGAGAATAAAAAGATTTCGCAAGAAAATCAATTGATAAAGATTTAATCTTTCTTTGTAAACTTTTTAACTTGAAACATTTGAGATTATACTTGCTTTGTGAAAAATCATGAGCTCAATGTCACTCAATTTTGTTTCATTATGCTCTAAATGATTTATGAAATATGTAATGGGCATAATGGATCATGTAATGCATGTCAAGGGTCATTTGCAAATAACTCACAATCATGTACCGAAAATGCTTTTATGACCATTCAAGCTTATAAGCAAGCATGCACATCCAATAAGAACAAGTCATAAGTATTTTCATTGTGAAACAAACTTGTTTAATTCATAAATCATTCTAAACTTAAAGGATGACAACATTTTTCTCATATAAGGTCATTTTGCTTTAAAAGTACCAATCAAAGTTGTCAAAACTTTCAAGCTCATTATTAACCATCTTCAACTATTAAGCAAGTTCTAGAATGTAGATCAAGATTGTTCAAATGGTCGACAGAAGAAAATCAAGGACAATTTTTTTTAACTCAATTTTCCTTGTCCTGGGCTACTTGAATAAGTGTGAGTGTAAGTCATCAAGTAAGCTCATATTTCTATCACATTATCCGACCTTTAATGTTTCAAAATTATGCTCAAAAATCATTTTTCCTCAAAGAAGTAGTATGGAAACAATTTCACAAAACATGAGAAAATTTTATAGAAACAATTTTCTATAATTAAGCAATTTTCTAAAAAAATGATGATATATTCAAGATCAAATATAAGTACATACTCTATCTTTAGATTCATACTTTCTTGTAACTTATAGCATGTATCATATCAAATCAAGTTGCATAGCCAAGATTGATCAATAAAGCTCAAAGAATTATGCACTTAATATTCAAGCAAGAATAGGCAACTAAAATTTCAATGTAGAAAAACAAACAATTTTAGAAACCAAGCCAAATGAATGAAACATTCAATAAATAAGCAATCAAGATTCCCATTTAAAAAAATTAGCATAGAAATCACCCATTTTCCTTTACATGTGACTAGAGAGCATCCATTCTTTAAGAATTGTTCCTCCTTGCTTTAGTACACCTACAAGAGACATTTTTCATTTGATCTTTGGTATCCAAATTGCTTTGGATCCTTGAAAGTTAGTCTCGTTGCATAAAGTTCCTTTTGGAACCCACACTTGTCTAAATTTGTAAGGCACACATTTTTTAATTGGATAAGCGTATGAATAATAACTATAAAATGTGCAATGATTGTATTTGGTCATTTTGGAAGATGAGGAATTCATGGAAGCCTTTTGTTACTCATTCAATAAATCTTCAAATTTCATTTCCATATCAAAATTTCCATTTTCCAAAATATCAATTTTCTTTTGGTAAGCTTTGAAATCCTTTTCCAAATTTTCATTTTCTTTTTCCAAGTCAATTTTTGTTTTCATCAAAAATTCATTTTCAACATCAAGTATGGAAATAATTTCCTTGTTCTTCATATTCATTTTCTCAAACTCAAATACTAAATCCTTAAAAGCATCATGCAATTCATTAAAAGCATATGAATTAAATTCACAAGATGAAGACATTACCTTTATCTCTTCAAGAGCCATGAGGCATAATTCTATTTGATTCAAGAATTCATCTTCACTTGATTCATTGTCTACATTTGCCATGTTGCTTGTTGAGCATTGATTCTCACAAGAGTTGTCTTCCAGTTCTTTTTTCATCTTTTTTTCTCCATATAACTCTTCTAATTTTTGCCAAATTTCCTTGGCACTTTTGCACATGGACACTTTATCGTATTCTCTATAATCAAGTGCACAAATGAAAGTGTGCATGGCCTTAGAGTTTATTTGTGCTCTCCTTATTTCAGCTTCTGTCCACTTATTTCTATCTTTGAGAGTTTTCTCACCACTTACCGAATTTGTAATCATAGGAATGAAAGGACCATTGGTAATGACATCCCATATCTCATAGTCATAAGCTCTAACATAAATGGACATTCTAGTACTCTAATAAGATAGTTTGATCCATCAAATTGAGGAAGCATATTTATGCATTTACCCTCAGCATCAACAGATTTTTCTAGAGCTATTTGGATCTCCCCTAAGGATGTTAAGCCTTAAAAATGAGGGTTAGGCTCTGATACCACTTGTTGGTCCCAAGTAAATGTGCTAGAGGGGGGTGAATAGCACAATTTGGCTTTTTCAAAAATTGGCTCTAAGTGGGAACAAATGCAAGTGGAAGAAGGAATGAAAATAAGAACAAAAAAAGAGTAAACAATATAGCAAAATTTTGAGTGGTTCGGTTTAAGACCTACATCCACTACCTTGATTATTCAACCAAGGATTTTCCAAATCAATCCACTATAAAAGGTGAAATTCACAAGCTTTCACCAAGCTTTACAATGGCTTTTACCAAGTTCAGCCAAAACTGTCAAACCCGACCTTATAAATACATGTCATGACATACATGCACTGAGTAACATGTTATTACGTTAGGAAAGTCCCTAAGAATAGACGAAACCCGATATTATACTTAACGGTACACTTGAGTTGATTTAACCTCGAACTAGTTCAAATAGGAATCGTAGGATGAAATTTAATATTTTACAGTCCAAGAATGACTAAAAATGATTGTTCGGAGTTCGAGGGTTCATTTGGTAAAGAAATTGGAAATTTTGATGTTTAGGGGCAAAATCGTCATTTTGCCACCTAAGATAATAATTTGATTATGGAGTGAAATTTTTGACCAAGATTAACTATTTGGAGTATAATTTAATGATAGGAAGTCAAAATTTTCAATTCTGGCAATTTTTGGAACATAGGGGCAAAATGATAATTTTGTCATCCCGGGGTCAAAACCGTAATTTTTACCACCCAAACTTGTAAAAATCATAGGATTTATTTATTTTTGGTATGAATAACTATGGTATGTTAAGTGGTGAAAAATTGAAGTTTAAAGGATGAAATTTTAAAAACGGACCAATGGGAAAGTGACACATGGCATTTTTTTAATGGTTTAATATTATTTTAATGAAAAGTCAGCCCATTTAAACCCCATATTAAGTGCTGGCCGCCCATAAGGAAAGAACAAGAGAGAAAATAGAGAGCAAAGGAAGAAAAGAGAAAAACAAAGGAAAACTAGAAAATTCAAAGGGGAAATCGCGTTTTTTGTCCGTTTATGCGTCTAACTGTAAGATTTTTCGATTTTAGCTTGATTTCTACCTTTCCTATGCTTTTATTTCCATTTAGCATGCTTGAGGAGAGAGATCAAAAAGTGAAACCAAGGGCTGGCCGAAATTCAAGGGGAGAGATTATGGAATTTTTAGGTTTTGATTTTTAGTTAAATTGGTAGTTTTAGTTAGTTAAATGTGTATAGAAATTAAATTGGGCAAGAAAGCATGAAATTTTCACAATACCCACCCTTGGCTGAATATGCATTGATGTACAATGATGATGAACTATTTTTATTCTAAGAGAAATGAAGAGAAAATGATGAAAAATGGTTAAATGTGATAGAAAAACAAAGTGGAAAATTAACCGAGTAAATGTCCCATTTTTGATCGAATTTTCCAAGGAGGAAAGTAAGCTGATTTTGGTGATTTTAGAAGGTTATTGGCTGATATTTAATGGTTAGAAATGTTGGAGAGAAAATGGGACAATTTAGAGCTAAAATGGAGCGCGTTAGCAATTTAACGGGTAAAGTGCCAAAAATAGGTTAATACCGCGTTTAAGCCGTTTTAGGCTATTGCATTTCATACCATGCATTAGTATAGGATTTAAGTCAATTATATAGTGATTTAGCATCAATGTGGTGAATTGAGTAATTTTTGCAATGTGTCTAGGAGGAGAGCCTTCCGGTAAAGGCAAGGAAGTCGTACCTGACGAACAGTGATCGGGGCACCTAGGAAGCAGTTAGTTTGTACAAACGGTGAGTAAACTTATTATTATTGTAAATTATCTAGAGTTTATGTTTAAATGCTCTTTATGTATTTTATGAAATGAAAACGAGATTAAAATGGGATTTTTGATGTTTTAGAAATAAATGTGACAAATAAAAATATATTGTGTTGATTATGAAATTGAGTAATTGGAGGCTTCCAATTATTTTGAAATATATATTTTCCTATGAATGGCTTATGAAATATGAGTATAGGTGGCTATATTTAATAAATTGCATTGGGAATTTATGTATGCTGTTTTTACTATGTAGGCTAGGTAAATAAATAAAAGCCACGTTATACTGTCAAAATTTTATTAAAATTGGTGTGTTTAGTCACTACAGTGACGGGTTTTCGTGGACTGCTTATTAGAGGGGCACGGTAAATCCAGTTGTATAGTTACTCTGGTTGTAGAGGCGAGGAGGGTAACTCCCGAGGTAGTATTAGAACTCATTTCACGTCAAACCCCCATGTGAATGTGTAACTCAACCAACGCCAAGGAACGACTTGTTGTTAAAATAAAAATGTGTTTCACATGAAAATATCATAACAACCTTGGCGAACTCGGTTAAATGCCTCGGCCAAGGTATCCCCGAGGATTAGTTTTGGCTTGAGCCTTGTTTGAATAAAAGTCATAAGCCTTAACAATTATTTTGATAAATTACAAATATTTTATGGTTTAGGGAATAAATTGAAAACCTTATGAAATGGTTTGTAATTTGTTGTTTAAACTTGCCTCCATGTTACTCGCCTTTAGATATTTATGATAATGTCTGTTTACTCATTGGGAATGCAAAATCTCACCCACCTCATTTCCAAACATTTCAGGTCTGTGGTAGCTTGTAGATACCTTATTTTGTCGAGGATTCCAGTTGACATCTTTATCTCACACACAGAAGGTTACTATCACCAATACTTGGTGTATTTTGGGCCACTTGTCATTGTAATTATTATGGTACATTATAACTTTGTAAATTATTGTATGTATGAATTTATTTTACTTCCAAGTTATAAAAGATTTCTTACGCGTATTTCTATAAATATTGTTTTATATAAAAATCTTATATTTTAATCAATATTTTGAATAGTAATATTTGTCTATAAATCCTTTTAAAATATTTTTTGCCTTTTGATTTATTTGAGCCAGAAACTACTGGAAATTGTTTAAAATGGATTGTTTAAAAACTGATATGTAAGCCTTGCAGGGTTCTGATTGGTAGTCCGGGTAATGAGTGTCAATCAGGACGTCGCAGCGGTTGTCATGGGTCCGAGGGAGGTTTCGAGTCGTGACAAAAACCTTTCACAATGGTTTTTATCAGGATCGACCAAAACCCAACAACTAACTTTTCTAGGCTAAGTTGGAACCTATACACTTAACTAAGCTAACCCAAGCTTGATCAACCCCTTAGAGTACCTTGCACACTCTAAGTAATCAAGAAATGAAAAAAAGATGAAGTGCAATTGATCACCTAGCTGATCTAAGATGTACAAAGCTAAGCTCAAACACTTTTTCAAAGGATAGGAATGAAATACAAGTGAAAAGAGAAGGTTTTTGGTCTTCTAAGCTCAAAATCACTTTGGATAACTTCTCTTTCTTGTTTTTGACTGTTTTAAAGGCTTTAAAAACTTGCAAAATCAATTATGGCAGTTGGAGACAGAAACTAGCTGTTTCAAGCCGTTATTTTGTCTTCTAGTGCTCAATTCAAATTTTCAGATAGAATGATCTTAGTTGACTAACTGCACTCTTAGTCAACTAAGTTGTCTCTATTTTTTGATCCCAGTTTTTGGCAGTGAGCACTTAGTCGACTAACTTCCTTCTTAGTCAATTAAGTTGTTTCTATCTTGAAGTCCAGATTTCTAGCAGTAGACTCTTAGTCGACTAACCCATTTCTTGATCCACTAAGTCTTTTTTGTTTCTCAATACTCTTGAGCCCACCAACTTTTGATTTTGAATTTTTGCTTACTAACCCTTTATTATTCAACTAAGGAGCTTCTATTTTGTTGATTAATTGTGGCTTCTTATACATATACTTTTTGATATGTCTCTTGGAAAAATTTATTTATCATTGGCGTACAATTCTTGTCATGCACACTCAAGTAGAAATATTAGACACAAATGAATGGGAATATTTTACTATCATAGAAAACATATGAGTCAACATTCTCTATTTCTTATTTTTGATGATGACAAAACACTCATAGATTAATAGTGCAATGTCTATGTTCAATATAAATGCTTCAAATCTTTATGCATAATGAGTTGCACCCCCTTAGTCAATGCATCTAGTGTCTTTAAAGATTTGCAATAAACTATTTATAATATCCATAATAGCTAAACAAGATATACAATGACCACAGTAGCTTTGCAAGGTATATTGAATATCCATAATAACTAGCACATAATATTCAATAAAATCATAACTAAGCATCACACACATAAATTAAATATGAAAACCTATCACACTCAATTTAACTTAGTTTTCCTTTTCTCCTTTTTTTGCAATCATTAAAAAAGATAATCAAAACACCCCCTTAATGAGTGCATCTAGATTTTCCTTTAATCTTTAAATTAGACTTTAATGAATAAGAATCATAAGCACTCATATACTTAAGTCATACAAGCTTATAGATATAGTTCAATAACTTTAAGAGTCAAGCTTGTGTCTTTGTAAGAACAAATGTATGGGAGTTAAATCATTTCAAGAAATTGTCAAAGATTACATAAATAATGTTTAGGCAAATTTGATCATTTTGTCATAATCAAAACTATAATAATTTTAAAGCTAACAAAAGTTTTGGAGGTTTCAAGGATGGCCTCCATGGAAGATGGAAAGTTTGAAATGGGAGGAAGAAAGAGAAAGTGTTGGAAGGTGCTGAAAATTAACATATTTATACCTAGGATTGAAAAAAATTTCAATTATTTACGAAAATGCCATTAAGAAGTTTACTTTGCCTTCTTTTTCTTTTCTTGTGAAATCTTTTTACTCTTTTGACATTGAGCAAAGGTCGACAATAGATTAGAGGTACTCGAGTTTATGAAAACTTAAAAATTTAGACTCGAGATGTAAAATTATCATTTTACCCCTAAGGTCAAAATCTCTCTCTTCTTTGTCTTCTTTTTCTTTTTTTGTGGAATCCTTTTACTTTTTTGACATTGAGAAAAGGTCCAGAATAGATTAGAGGTACTCAAGTTTATGAAAACTTAAAAATTTAGACTTGAGATGTAAAATTACCATTTTACCCCTAAGGTGAAAATCTCTTTTTTTTTTTATATATAAATAATTTATTAAGTCCCGAATATAAAATATTTGCTAAGACTCACCAAGAAGAAGACGAAAACTACCCTTGGTCCATGTCACCACTATTATGCTACTTTACACGTATATTAGTCATACATAATCTTTATCTTGGTTGAGGGTGCTACAACTAATGGGTATTGTTATGTTTATTCAAATCTAAGCTTATTGCCTTTGATTGCCTGATCAATAATTGAATTGGACGTGGGTATCCAAATGAGACTTGATGAAGTTAGTTTAGATTAGACCATGGCTTGAGTAGTGTGTTTTCATTTCACTTAGGAATTGAGTGAATTGATTAGCAATTAGAGTAGACACACACCTAAATGCCACATACGATCAAATTAGAACATATACTTAAAGAACCTACTTAAATTGATTCCTATAAATGTATAGTAACCCAATTAGTTAGGAATTCGTGCATTATCTTGATGGAGACTTGTACATAAAGGTGGATTCTAGGCTAGCATCACCACCAATTGATTTAAGTATGAAGAGAAATATTAGTCCATATGAAATGTTGAATGAAACCATAATCCTAAAATTTTAGTCCATTATTTTTTTATTAATTTTTGTTTCCATTTCTTAGATTAATGTTATTAACTAGATTTTATCTTTAATTAATTGTCAAAAAATTGATTTACTTGGATAAAACTAGGGTGCAATAATTTTGGTATTTAGCAAATTTTTAGATGCAACTCCTCGTGGGATATGATACTTAGTTACCTTTGTACACTTATGGGACACATGCACTTGAGTGTGTAAAGTCATAAACAAGTTTTTGGCGCCATTTCTAGGGAGTTGTTTTTCTATCTTTTTGCTAGTATTAATACCAAACAAACTAGTCTTAATTCAAGTTTTGTTTTCATTATTTATAGGTACTTTATGGTCATTGAATGAGAAAAGTAAGGAGCTTGGAAATTTTCCCTTATGATCCAAAACTTGAGAAAACTTTTCAGAGACTTTTGAGGCAAAATGCACAAGACTCTAATCATTTTGAAACAATAGCTGATAATCGAAGAGAATAGTAAATTCAAGAGCAAGTAGTGGATAATCGATCTTTAAGGGATTATGTTGTTCCATTGGTGCAAGGTCTTCACTCGAGCATTAAAAGACTTACCATTCAAGTTTGAGATAAAGCCAGCAATCATCCAAATGTTCTAGACTTCAATCCAGTTTGGGGTTCTACCTAATGATGACCCAAATGCTTACATTTCAAATTTTTTGGATATTTGAGACACCTTCAAGCACAATAGAGTTACCAATGATGCTATTAGACTATGACTTTTCCTTTTCTCATTACGAAACAAGGCAGAGGTGTAGTTAAATTCTTTTTGAACAAGCTCCATTAGGACTTAGGATGATCTTGCTCAAAAGTTCTTAGCTAAATTCTTTCCTCTGGCCAAGACAGCGAAGATGTGGAAGGATATTACTTCTTTCTTGCAACTTGACTCTAAATTGTTGTATGAGACCCAAGAAAGATACAAGCATTTGCTTTGACGTTGCCTTCATCATGGTTTACCGAAGTTGCATTAGTACAAACATTTTATAATGGTTTAAATGGTCATATTTTGATTACTATTGATGTAGCTACTAAGGGAGCTCTCATTGTGAAGTCTATTGATAAGGCATATGCTTTAGTGGAAGAAATGGCATAAAACAACTATCAATGGCCATCAGAGAGGTTTGTGCACAATAGAGTGGCTAGGATTCATGATTTGGATGCCATTAATGCTTTGACAGCACAAGTAGCGACTCTATCTAATAAGTTTGACTCTTTTAGAGTTTAGTCTGTCTAGAGCCCTTTCATCACTTATGATTATTGTAGGGATAGGCATTCCACCGATCATTGTCCTATGAATTTTGAATTAGTGCAGCTTGTGGGGAATAGTAACAAAAAATGAATACTCCTACACATATAATCTTGGGTGGAGGAATGACCCAAACTTCTCTTAAAGTAGTAATTAAGGGTCTTCACTAGCTTTGAGACCAAATTTTCCTCCCAGATTTCCTTAGCAAGCTAGACTTCTAATGCAAGAAAAGAAACAATCTATGGAAGAGTTGATCATGTAATATATGGCTAAGACAGAAGTTTTCATTCATAGTCAAACAATTTCACTTAGAAATCTTGAGACTCAAGTTGGACAACTTGCCAACACCATCAACAATAAGCCTTGAGGTACTGCCTAGTGACATAAAAGCTAATATTGAGAGGGAAAGTAAGGAACATTGCAATGCAATCAACCTTAGGAGCGGAAGAGAGGTGGGATATAGTAGCAAGCACACTAAAGCTCAGGATATGCATGTTGAAAATAAGATAATGGTTAAGAATTCTGATAAGCAAGTTCAAGAGAATGAAATAAAGGCAAACTCACCACTGCCACCTTTTCCTTAGCACTTTCAAAAGCAAAAGCTTAATCATCAATTCCAGAAGTTCTTAGAAGTATTGAAGAAGCTTCACACCAACATTCCTTTTATGGAAGCTCTGGAAAGCATGCCAAGCTATGTGAAGTTTTTGAAAGACATCTAGACCCAAACAAGGAAATTAGAAGAGTTTGAGATAATTGTACTTATTCAAAAGTGCAGTGCTATAATATAGAATAAGCTTCCACCAAAGCTTAAGGATCTAGAAAGTTTTTCTATTCCTTGCACTCTTGGTAGTTTTAAAATTTCTAAAGCTTTGTGTGATTTGGGTTTTGTTGTTTCAATTATTCTTTTGTCTATTACAAAGAAACTTGGACTAAAAGAGATACAACCTACTACAATTTCTTTGTAGTTAGTAAACAGAATAATCAAGTACCTTGTTGGGATTATAAAGGATGTGTTGGTTAAAATTGGGTATCTCTACATTCTAGTGGACTTCATTGTGCTTGAGATGGAAGAGGGTGTGGAAATTCTTCTAAACTTGGGACAACCATTCTTTGCTACTACAAGCGCAATCATTGAAGTGAAGGGAGACAAGATAGCTTTTAAAGTTGGAGAAGAATAGTCGAGTTTAACATTTTTAATGTAATTAAGCATCTTGCCTCTACAGATAATTACTATAAAGTGGATTTAGTTGATGAAGGCAAAGGTTAGTTGATGAAGGCAAAGATAAGCTTATTTCCCCAACAACAAATGAGCAAGCACCAACCTTTGAGTTAAAGCCACCACCTCTACATATCAGAACCACCTCCTTATCTTCCACCACCTCCCAATTGTCTTGATTTTGAGGTTGGACTACAAGTGTTACTCTTATTGACGCTTCAAACTTTTTCCATAGAAATGCACGGCAAGATGTTTGGTTTTTTTCAATGTGGTAAAGGTTTATCCTTGTGGTATAATAAAGATTAATAGTAAGGATACTGGTGCATTCATGGTTAATGGATTAAGGCTCAAGCCTTATTTTATGGATGAAGAAGTGCAGAAAAGGGTGCCATTGTAATACCCTATACTTGATGTGGTCACTAATAAAGCTTATTGGATGTCAATTGAGGTTGATTATAATGTTTAAAAGTGATAGAAGACAAAAGGAATAGTTTGGGATAAAATATTCCACACGCGAGGAAATAATAATAAAATAATGATATTTTTATCGGAGAAGAATTTGTGAGATAAAAAGTGATTCGAAAGTCAATTGAGGCATAATAAGGAATTTTGGGTACCAAGGAGACAAGAGGAAATATTTGGAATAAAATAATATTAAAATATTAATATTTTATTCAGTATCAAAATTTTCCATGAATAAGGAGTATATGGTCAATCGAAGTGGGGGAGAAGAGGAATGAGAAGATTTCAGAGAAAAATGACGTTACTAGGGCCTCGTGTCTTTATTAAGTAAAGATAGCTCAGGTAAATAAATATTTTAAATATTATGGGGACACTGCGTTGGAGTACAAACTTCATACTTTGTTTGTACATGTGTAGAAAAAGGTAATAGAAGGAGATTGGAATTAAATGAGTGTTAGGATGACTAAATTAAAATGGAAAGAAACAAAAAAGGGTAAAACGATAATTTTACGTGAAGTTGGGTCAAAGCTTCTAAAGGAAGCTTTGACTCTCATCTTTATCAGCCCAAAATAGTCCTTATCTCCTCCAACAATACATTTTCTTCTCGTTCTTGAAGCTTCCAATGCCATTTTCATGTCAAGTTCATGAAAATCAAATTTTTTTCATGTGATTTTCTTTGTTTCTTCTTATTTCCTTTCTGTTCTTGCTTCTTTCTTCTCCCAACTTCTTGTGCACCAAAGTTACAACCTCTAACCCTAATTTCCAGCACATACAAACCCTAGGAGAAGAAGAAAGAAAAAGAGAGAAAGGAAGAAAAAGCTTGGTTTTGGTGATTCAAGTAAGGAACGGTAAGAATTCTTGTTTTTGGCTTGAGTAGTCTTTGAAAATGAGTTAGTGACTTAGAGAAATGTCTTGTGGCAGCAAAGATTGGCTTGATTGGAGAAAAATTGGTAGCATATAATCCAATAAACCCATGGGTACATGAAGGACTCAAAGTGGAAAATTAAAACGGTAAGCTTAACACTATGTTTTAAAGCCTACGGTTAGTTGAATATTGTGAGGAATTATGGTTGTTGAAAGGATTTATTTGCCTAAGCTAGTTGAAAATTATTAAGATTGTATGGCATGTTGTTTGAAAGAAATGAAAAAAGAATATTGTGGATGAAGGATTAAGAAACAAAGTATTGAAAGTTAGATAGATAACGATGCATGTAAACTAAGAAATAATCGAGTGAAAGTGAGAATGATTGTTGCTGCCATATATGTGGATTATGTGTGGAAATATAAGATAGATTTGGGTGGAAATTATTTAGAAAGGCTGAAGTAGACACGTGATATCATAACTAAGTTGTTGGTGATATAATTTAATGAATTACGTAAGCAATGGATATAAGTAATTTTAGTAAAAATGTATTAAGATGTGAGTTAGTAGAAGATGGTTTCATGATAGAATGAAAAATATAAATTTGAGTAAGGATTAATTGATTGAAGTGCTGCCCGTATACATATATAATTAAATATATTGAGTTCGTATTATTGTTAAGAAGTGCAAAGATAAGGTTAGAATACTGTGGTGGCATGCCAGAGTAAATAACGAGCGATCGGCCAGTGAAAATAGTTAGAGACACCTCCGATCAAATAGTGATGTAATATCCCGCTATAGTAAGGTGAGTGAACTTGCATTAAAATGTTTTGGAATAAATGATTTTATGCTTGATTAAGCCACTTGAAATATTTTGTTTGTTTTTCTTTAAAAGTTGCATGGGAACAAGCCCTTGATGAAATGTTCTGATATTATGAGATATGAACATGATGAATTCATGAGTTTCTTCATTATGTTGATGTGCATATTATACATTAAATGATATTTTTTTGTGATAATTATGACCCAGTCATGTGCGGTGTAGGAGTGCACATGAGCTGTGCTGACCCAGCCATGTGCGATGTATGAGTGCACATGAGCTGTGCTGACCCGGCTATGTGCGCTGTGGTAGTGCACATAAGCTGAGATAGAGTTGGGGGTGAGGCCGGTGGATATATATATGTTTATATATGATATATATATATATAGAGGTTTTGAAAATTATATTGTGGTTGCCTTGATTTTTGAATGTTAAAACTTGAGAAATGGTTTCCACTTGATTTTCACCGCAACAAAGACAGATTTCTGTTGTGACAAGAAATTGAGTTAAATTGCATTGTCTTCAACATAAATGCATCATGATTTCTAAAACTTCTCATATTGATGCTTGTTCCCTTCTTATGTTCACTCACTAAGTTTGCACTCACATTTTTAAAATTCATGTTTTAGGTTTCTTGAGTTAAAGGTGATTAGATCCTAGGACGAGGTCCTCCTCCATTTACATTGCTCAATAGATTTAATGTGATACTAAGTGTTATAAATCGTGCCCAGAGTCACTCCACTGATGGTCAAGTTCTAATTACGTGCATATGACTACTTGTTGTGAAATACTGAGATTTACTTATCAAATTATATGTATGTATATAATGGTTGATGATGCCATTATGAATACATGACTGGGTTTTATGAGTTGTTTTCAAAGGAATTGTAATTGAGCATTATGAAATTTCAGATTTTAAAGGAATATGGATTAACACATAAGATCATGTAAGTAGGCTTGCTTGGGCTTGGTGGGCTGAGCCCATTGGGCCCTTGCACAGGTCATGGCCCAAAAATTGGGCTGTGACAGCCATAGTCAAGATAGTGACTATAAAGAAACGCTTGTTGGGAGGCAACCCAAGTTTTCCGCACTTAGACATTTTTGCTTAGTAGTTTTCTTTATGTCTCCTTAAATTCTTAATTTTTAATTTTTAATGTTATTTACTAATTTTTCCTTATTGTTTTCTCTTTTGTAGGTATTACTAATATTTCATTATTTTACTTTAGTTTACATTTAAGATAAGGAAGATAGCATTCTTGGTGCTGCGGCACCATGAATGCTATTTTTCTAATAAGGTTAGCACCACGGCACTAAACAATATAAAAAAATTTATGCTTCAACTAGAGACCATGACACCGCGAGATTAGAAGGCTAGCACCGCGATGTTGTATTGGGACCCATCCCCCTATTCAAACACCATTTGTCCCGTTTCTTCCTTATTTGAACCTTAGCCTCTAAAATTTTCTATTCTTTCCCAACAAAAGTGTAGAAACTTCTCACACCCATTAAAGAATACTTGAAAATTTTCATTTGCTTGCATAAACACACTAGTTTCAAGGATTTTGATAATCTTTTCTCCATTAAACATCAATAAAGTGCAAATATTTTTAGTAAGTACCAAGTTCTTGCAAGAATTTTTGTTTTTGTGGAAATTAGCAACTATAAAAGAATTTTGTTGGTGATTTTTTATGGGCTTTTGATAGTTCTGCATGATAAGTTTATTGTGCTTGAAGATTCAATGAATTAAGTTGGTGATTTTGAGAATTTGATAGTCAACAAAAGTGAATAGTGCTAAATTTTCTGCACTTTATATTGAATTACATTAATTTGGTGATTTTTGGTAATGTTTAGAGTTGTGGAGTAGTTTGTAGAGAGAATTGAATAAGTTGTGATATTAATGAATAATGTTCATGATTTTTGTGGTGCATTGAGTATTTGTGGTTAGAAGTTGAATTTTCATTGTGATTAAATAATGAGAACAATATTATGTCACCTAAGAGAGCTAGGAGTAATAGTAGCAGTGGCTTTGATAGGACTAAGTTAGTGTCATGTCACAACACAAAACCAGAGCCCATGACCTGTGCAAGGGTATCAATAGGAGTAACCTTTTTAACCAATGCAAGCCTAAGATGAACAAATAAAACAATTACTCAAATTAGCCATTATGGGGTTTATCACCATGGAACCATACATCAAACATACACGAATATATAATATCTCGTAGGAATATATCATAGTAGTTTGCACGCTCACATGTTCAAAATGCAGAAGCAACACATATCAAAATAGCAAGTATAGGACATCTTGTGTCGAATACAATTGTAGTTGTTTCTTGGCATATCTCAAAAACATGTGATTTAATACAAGACATAAACAGAGTCATACCCATAACATTCAAACATAAATGACCAAACCAAAATAGGAGCAATGGGGTATAACTCAAAATAAAAGGCTGGCACTTACTAGATGCCTTACCAAACACCTAATAATGCTAACTATGGAAGTAGCTCCTTCCAAAGGACAACAAGCTCAAGCATCTACTGATCTGCAAAACAAATGCATCTTATATGTGTGAGTTATAAATAACTCCGTGAGCAGATACGAGGAAGGGGAACAAGCTAAACGAAAGAGTGTTTGTTAAAAATACTTTTAAAATAAATGCAAATAATCAATTTCAAACAATATCCAAGTTTGCCTTTCAATCATAACAAATATTTAAAGAGTTTGAAAAATTCAATCCCAAGCAAAATCAAACATCCCAATGTGCGAGTTATGTGCCAAGTAGGATCATGTGTCAAAGAAAACTTCAATACCATCGTCTCAACGTATACAAACTCATTTAAAAAGATTTTATAAGGTTTTGAAAACCCATTTTTAAGCCTTTGAAATAAGAATAATGGTTTGCAAAATGTACAACTATTTCCAGAAAAACAATTTATAAGTATTGGGTCTGAAAGCTTTTGTAGAAGATGTTAAGGAAAGCAAAGGTTTAGTTTCAAGGAAAATGAAATAATGTTGTTGTTTTTAGAAAATCCTTGAAGAAAATGAATGGATTTCAAAAATAACATAATTTGTATTGCATTGAGTAAATTAAGTGTGAAACCTTGACCTTTATAGGCCTGTAACTAGGTGTAGATGTGATAACACAAGCTAAGGGTAATTTCGTCATTTCTTTAGTGAGACCCTATAAGTATGCTTTCAAACATTATTAATGCCCAACTAGGCCTAAGGCATAAATGAATGATGAAAATAAGGGTTAAATGACGAAAAAAATAAAAATAATGATGATTTCCATGATAGGGGTAAAATGGTTATTTTTCATGTCGAGTCGAAATTTTAAGTTTTTGTGAACCTGAGTATTTCTAGACCATTATGGACCTTGTCCCAGTGTCAAAAGAGTAAAAAGATTGAACAAAGGATTGAAGGAGAACAAGCCAACTTGTTAAGGGCATTTTCGTAATTTAAAAAGAGATTGGATAAGCTTTAGCTATAAATATCATTTATTCCAGTAGCTTCTTCTTTTCTCCAGAAGCTTCTTCTTCTTCTTCCTTCCATCTCACTTTGCTTTCATCCTCCATGGAAGCTTGTTTTGAAACCTCCATAACTTCTCACAAGCTAGCTTCAATTTTTATGCTTTTGTGCACCCTTTCATAGAACCTCTTGTGCTCTTTCAATCTCTCACTTAAAAACCCTTGAAAAGTCTTACTTTCATACTTTCTCTCACTAGCTAGGTGTTTTAGAGAGAGAAAGAGGGAGCTTCTATAATAGCTTGAAAATTTTTGCAAGGAATTTCAAGTGCAAAGCTACCAAGGTGAGTAGTGACTTAGAGTTAATTTTTAAGTGTTAAGAATGGCAAGTGAATAGACTTGTGAGTGTTTTGTAGTTGAGGTTGTTTATTCATTTTAGAGTGATTAGGATAGTGAAAATAGATAGCCACTTAATGGCAATTGGAAGCTAGTTAGGAGATAGCTTTTAGAATTTATAGTTATGTGAATTGAGTAAATTGTGATGCTATTGTGATGATAGGTTCCAACAAAGCCCCACCGCCTCATTTGGACCATAAGAGGAAGTTGGAGTTGGGTAAAGATTTTACAAATACCAGTGAGTGAACTTGCATTTCAAAATGTTTTGGGAAGTGCCTACATGTTTAAATGAATCATTTGAAAGTTCATTTGTTTTTGCTTTAGAGAAATATACCTGGGGAACAAGCCTTTGGTGAAATGTTTCTATCTTGTGAAAATGTGCCATATAAATGGTTCATGCGTTATCACATTATATTGATATGTATATTATGCATTGGATGTTCCTTTTTGTGTGATAATGATGACCCAATTATGTGCGTGTGGGAGTGCACATGAGCTGATGATGACCCAACTATGTGCGACGTGGGAGTGCACATGAGCTGATGATGACCCAGTTATGTGCGAGTGGGGAGTGCACATGAGCGGAGTGTGGTGGGATGGTATGCATGATAATGTATATATATATATATATA
This sequence comes from Theobroma cacao, assembly GCF_053813885.1. Classification (NCBI taxonomy): domain Eukaryota; kingdom Viridiplantae; phylum Streptophyta; class Magnoliopsida; order Malvales; family Malvaceae; genus Theobroma; species Theobroma cacao. The sequence continues at coordinate 32,854,229 of NC_142647.1, read as the reverse complement.
TATATGTCATAGAAAGTTTATGAAAATATTTGTGATTGTGTTGTATGTTGGCATTGTTAATTGCTCCCAAATTACTTTTCATTTCAGCAAGAAAATAGCTTTTGATGTAACAAGATCACTTTTAACAAAATTGCTTTGTTTCTCGCTGTGGCAAGATTCATTCTAGCTGCAGTGAGAAACTCTCAGGTTCGAGGGGGGTTACACTAGCTTGATTCTCGCTGAAGCGAGAAATTTTCTGGAGATTCTCGCTGCAACAAAAATGAATCAATCTCGTTGCAGCGAGAAACTCTCAGGTTCTAGTGTAGTGCTTTCAATTTGAAAAAGATTTTGACCATGTTAGAGTCAGAATTGGGAAAAGTGGTAAACATAAAAGTTGTAGCCCAACCTCTTAGCTTTCTAATGGTTCAAAAATCATGTCAATTAGACTTTTTTAGTGGGAGATATACTTGAAAAACCGAAACATATGCAAATTGAGACTGTTTCTCACTATAGCGAGAAACTTACTGTCATGCTTGCCACCTTGCTTGATTTTGACATATTTTTGACCCATTTAACTTCATGGATTGATCATGGGTTTTTGCAACATTATGAGGTTATTAATCAAAGTTTGAAATGAGGGGTTTTTGGTAAGAAAGTAAATCAATTGCATTATTTTTGAAACAAATGCATCATGATTTCCAAGTTCGCCTTATCGATTGCTTGTTCCTTCTTATGTTCACTCACTGAGTTTATACTCACCTTTTTCAAATTCATGTTTTTAGATCAGGAGGCAGTTGCAACATAGATTAAGGTTTCCATGTACATCCATCTTTTGGTAGGTATCAACGGCATTCAGTAACTGCACCTTCACTATGGTCACTCTGCTGGAAGTCTAAAGTCCTTTTCGTTGAACATACGCACCCTGAGGTAAATTGTTAAGACATATATATATCTTAAGCAATATATGTTTATGTTCATTAATGTTGCCACTATGAGATGGCACGGATGACATTATTTTGAATCATATAAATGTGAATATATGGTTTCGATAGAAAATTATTGAAATACTCGTTCATAAGAATTACGAAATACGGTTGTAAGAACGAATGATGAAATCGATGAATGGAGTCACATAGATAGGCTTGCTTGGGCTTAGTGGGCTATGTCCATTAAGTCCAGGCACCGGTCATGGCCTAGGATTTAGGTCATGACATCAAGTCTAAACACCAAAGTTAGGACAATTATTGATGAAGTTGGATCGAAACAGATTGATGTGATTGTGTAAAGCATGGATTTCAAAAAAAAATTTTCATAAAGGACGTAAGCAATCCAATTACACAAGCAGGAATACACATCATTCTTACTGTAAGTAACATAATCACATCTTAAAAAATAAGAATCTATTAAGTAAGAAAAAAAGCATACCTTTTATTATGAGATTCTTATTTTTCGACACTACCACACCAATGATTGATTTCTAGACCAAACAAGTTTACCACTTATTCTTCAGGAATACTTTCAACTTGAACCTTGAGTGGACAAGGTGTGAAATGCTAAACAATAAGATGGCAACCAATTTTGTCTCTCTTTTCGTCCTAAAATTTAATGGCTATTTTTCTATCCAAAAAAATATTCAGCCAAGAATGAGAGAGAGGAAGAGGAGACAAGTGACGGTTGAAAACTCTTTCTAGAAAAGTACGTACGTTTCTTTTCTTCCAATCTGTTCTCTTTTTATTAAAACTCTTACCTCAAAGGTTTAATCAAAGTTAAACACCTTTAAACAAATTTTGACCATCCATTTAGAGTTATGGAGGAATCAAACATGTTCCATAATTATCAAAATTAAAATTAAAGAATAAATAATTTAATTCTTTAATTATCATTTAAAGTTTTAGATAAAATAAAACTCCTTGTTAAATAATAACTTTTATTTTATTGTTATTCATCTTTATTTAAAAAGAATTAATAATAAATAAACTAGTGATAGTCAAACATGGAGTCTCATTTTATCAACATTGATGTCTCATGTAACGACCACTCCTTAATCGTTACTAGTGTTCAAGACTTGCGAGTAAACTCGCCAAATCTCGAACAAGCCTTAGTTGAGATTTCGGATAATTAAAAATCAACAATATTAATACTAATGTTTACTCAAACTAAATAAACACGATATTTAAAACTTATCATCTAGATACCAATAACCAGATTTAATAACTCCAAAGTAATTTCAACATCACAAGTAGTAGTCATTACACAACCTCAAAGTTTTAGCAAATACATTTTCGATAGACTAATAATCTTTATAAGTGTGACAATTTGACACAACACGACCTCTATGTAGCAGAGTTACTTGGAGTGGAAGTCTAAAGATGCCATTACCTACATTGTAGCAAATCTCGATGTGCTGAGCAATGCACTTGTGCTGATTACTTATCTGCAAAAGGAAGATAAGGGGGTGAGTCTCACTGACTCAGTGATCATCGACTGCGTGAGTAGGACATAGATGGGAAACAAGCATAAAGTAGATAAGTTTTAACATTGCAACATATGAATATGTATAACAATTTAAAATCAAATGGGGTATTTGTGCCTTACATTTAAACCCAAAAGTCATGTTGCAAATAATCATTTCAATTAATGTATTAAAACCAGTGTAACAAAAAGATTTCTATCCTCGAAATCATTTAACATCTTTACTTAAATCAAATTAGTTTAATCAACCACACTCCCGTGAAATCAAATATTATCAAAGCTTATGCATAAATTCGTAAATCGTCTCATACGCGAGGAGTTAAATCCAACATCATAGTATAAATAGAGGACCTGCAAAAATTCTTATCATTCTCACCATGCGAAAGAATACGTATAGAAAACCCGAAGAGATATCCCTCTTGAGTAAGTAATAGAAATAAGAACTCATGGACCTGCTTCCACGTAATAACATCCTAGAGCTCCGCTCCACCGGATCCCACAGCCATGGCAGTCTCGACGATGTTGGCTGACATTAAAGAAATCAGGCAGTTGCAACCGTTTATATCACTTTTGGCCTAGCAATGTATATCATCCCATGGCCTTGCCACATATAATCATAAACCATGGCCCCAGCCCGTTGGCAACCCCAAGCTTCTCTAGCTAGAGCTCACTTGTGCACAAGGGTCACACTATCTCGATGTGACATTCGACCTATTCTCAAACTCCCAGTTTGATAAAACCATTTAAAAATGAAGTCGGGTTCTCAAAAGTTTATTTCAAATCCATTTCAAAAGTACCAACCATAGTAACACGATAAAACTCTTTTTCATGAGACTTTTGCATTGTAAAACCTTTGCATGAGGTCTAGATGTCAAATTAGCATGGTGATTGTAAAATTCATTCGTGAATGCAAATCACACAATCAACAAGGCACATTTGATATAAACCATAGTAAAACACTTGTTTCTCGATTTCAAAACCCTTTACGTATATAGTTAATGTCCACATATATACAAAACATTTCTCAAAGCATGGAATTCACAAGACTAACATCCTACCAACTCATGTTGTCCACCAATTTGCGTTTAAAGTAAACCAATACGTATATATATATATATATATATAATTATGAAAATTTTAAAATGGACACCCCCTACTCACTATACAATAGCGAGACACTATGTCGCTATTGATTCAAGTGCATATCTAACTAATTTTACTTGTCAGTGACCAGTTGTAATACTTCACACTTTGATATGATGATGAGCAAAGCTTATCGGATGCCAATTGAGGCATAATAAGGTATTTTGGGTACCAAGGAGACAAGTGAAAAATTTTAAAATAAAATAATATTTTATTAATAAAATAATATTAAAATATTAATATTTAACAGGATGTCGAAATCAATCATGAAGAATGATCATATGGTTGATCCAAGTGGAGAAGAAGCAGTACGAATGAAGTTTGGAAATAAATGACGTAAGTGAGATACGCGTGTTTTGTTAAGTCGAGCTAACGCGGATAAATAAATATTTAAATATTATGGTAATACCACGTTGAAGTGCAATTTTGATATTTTGGTGGTACACATGTAGAGGAAGAAAAATATATGAAAATTGGAATTTTTAAACGTGTCGGAAGGATTAAATTTTAATTATGAAAGTTGAAAGATTATGTAGTAAAATTAAATGGGAGAAGTAAATAAACAAATAATAGAATAATAATAAAAGTATATATATAATAAAATAAAATAAAAAAGAAGAGAAAGGGCAACATGGGTAGCAGCCCATGTGGTCAATTAAAGAGTCAACAAATTTTTTTTATGGTGGTAGGGGCCGGGCAAATTGATAAGTAAAGTGAAAAACAAAATGAAAGAAAAAATGGAAGGAGAGAAAAGAAAAGTCAAAGTCGGTTGTGAGGGGAAAACCGTCTATTTGGAGAAGGAAAGAGAGAAGTCGGTGTGAGAGAGCAAAGGGAAAGTCAAAAAAGAAAGAAAGAAGTCGGTGTGAGAGAGAGCAAAGGGGAAAACTGCTAGCCAAGGGAGAAAGAGAGGGCTAGAAGAGAGAACAAAAAAATGGCAGCTACCGCCGCTTAGAAGAGTAAAGAGAGAGTCTTTGTGTTGCAAAATTTTGATAGGGAAATAGAAAGAGTTTCGCTGTAAATTTTTAGAAGGAAATAGAAATAGAAAGAGTTTTGCTGGAAATTTTGAGAAGGAAAAAGAAAGAGTTTTGCTGCAAATTTGAGAGAGAAAACAAGGGCTGGTGCTGTTGGGTTTGAGAAAGAGTAAACAAAGGCTTAAGTTGCCGGCTTGTGAGTGAAAGGAGGGAAAAGGAAGGAAAAGAAAAAAAAAAGAGAGAAGAAAGGTGTTGCCGACCTACGGGAAAGAGGACAAGAAGAAAGAGAGAAAGAAACGAGAAAGGGAGAAAGAAAAAAAAAGATAAAAATAAAAATGAAAATAATTATTCCTTTGGGCCTCTAACAATACCTTTGGCAAAGAAGGTCCAGTGGCTGCAATATTTTACTTAGGTTAGCATCTGAGCCCAAGTGAGGTAAAAGTTAAAATCAAGCCCTTTTCTTTATGGATCCATTATGAAGTATGTTGTTTGGGTTTAGTCCAATTCATTGGTTTGAATGTATAATATAATGATATAGAACAAGATGAATTATTCGGTATAAATGTTCTAGAATTGTTAGATAATATTTAAAATATGAAAATTAGTGTAAGTACAATATATGAAGGTAAATATCAATAGTAAGAAAATCAATGATAGATTTAGTTAGTTTTAAAATAATAATGGTAATAGTAATAATAAGTGAATAATGAGGATGAAAAATGTGAATTAGATTAAGGATTAATTGATTGAAGTGTTGTCGCATACATGTATAATTAAATATATTGAGTTTGAATTGTTGCTAAAAAGTGCCAAGTAAAGATAGTACACTATAGTGGCGTGCCAGAAGAAAGATGGAGTGACCGACAAGTAGAGATAGTGAGAGACACCTCCAAAAAATAGCAACTTGATATCTTGTTGTTACAAGGTGATTGAACTTGCATTAAATTGTTTTGGGAGATACACATTTATGTTTGATTGAATCGCCTAAAACGTTTTATATGTTTTTCTTCAAAAACTTGCATGGGAACAAGCCCTTATGAAATGTTTTTATGTTATGAAATGGATAGTGTGATGAATTCATATGTTTATGTATAATGTTGATATATATATACTATGTCATAAATGGTACCATTGTGTGACAAATGCAACTGTGCATGTGCTGGGTGAGTGTGCACTTGCCGGTGATGACGGTGGTGAGGGAGATGGATGGTGATACTGCCCGTGTGCACGATGTGGGGGGATGAACATGATGGCATTAACCATGCACGATGTGGGGGGATGCACACGATAACTCCGACTATGTGCACGATATAAGGGGATGCACATGAGCTGGGTGAGATGGGGTGTCCGGCTATGTGCATGATATGGGGGGATGCACATGAGTTCGGTGAGATGGGGTGTCCGACTATATGCACGATGTGGGGGGATGAACATGAGCTAAGTGAGATGGGGTGTTCGGCCATGTGCACGATGTGTGGGGATGCACATGAGCTGGATGAGATGTGGTGGTATACTAATTAATATATGCTTAATTATATGTATATGCAATAGAAAGATCATGATTATAATATGTGATTATATGGCATGATGAATCTTGAAAATTTCCCATTTACTTGTAAATTGATTTTATTGCAGTGAGAAACATTTTGATTATACTGCCTTGCTTTGATAATTGCTGAAAATTTTCTCTCTTTCAAATTTCCTGCTAAATGTGGTTCCTTCATCATTAAATGATTTAATAACCAGGGGTTTAATGAAGGGATTTGTAATAAGAACTTGAACTAAGTTGCATTGTTTTCGAACTGAAGTGCATCATGATTTCTAAACTTTCCTTAACGTTGCTTTTTCCCTTTCTATGTTCACTCACTGAGTTTGTACTTACGTTTTTAAACTTCATGTTTTAGGTTTCCTGAGTTAAAGGTGATTGGATCCTAGGACGAGGTGCTCCTCCCTATCTATTGGTCGGTAGGTTTACCATGACATTAAATGTTAGCAACCATGCCTAGAGTCACTCCGCTGACGGTCAAGGTCTAATTATGTGTATATGAATACTTGATGTGAAATATTAAGATTAATTTGTTAATCTATATATGTATATAATGGTTGATGATGCAATTATGAATTCATGATTGGGTTTTATGAATTGTTTCCAAAGGAATTACATTTAAACACTACGAATTGTGGAATTTAAAGAAATATGGATTAATGTAGAAGATTGTCAAGACCCAAATCTCGGGCCATGACCGGCGTGAGGGCTCAATGAACATAGCCCACTAAGCCCAAGCAAGCCTAACTATATTACCCTGCTCATTATTCCATCAAATTACTAAAGTCACATTTCATAATTTAGAATCCAGTTAATACTATTCATTGCCAACTTATAATGGCATTACCAACTAATATATATGTGTTGTCTAATCATATGTCTTAATAATTTACATTGGGTCTGTTTATACACAAGAAAAGAGTACTCGACTTTCAGCGGAGAGACTCAAACTAATGTACAGCTATTGAATGCCAAGATACCTACCAAGGGTTGAATATATGAAGACACTTCGACCTAATTACCAGTTACCTAGTGATCTAAAAACATGAAGTTAAAAACGGTGAGTATAAACCCAGTGAGTGAACAAGGAAAGGAACAAGCAACAGTAAGGAAGGATTTAAAAATCATGATGCACTTATTTCAAAACAATGCAATTTAATTTAGTGATTATCAAAACCCCTCAAGAAAACCCTAATTGATTAAATCACTTAATGTAAAGGGTCCATGCTCAACAAAAGATTTGAAGAATGAAAACTTTAATAACTTTCATGCAATTCAAGTCAAGTAGGCGACGGGTCCTCGCTGCAGTGGAAAGGCATTCTTGCTACAGCGACATTTGACTTAAACTATCAACTGGCCTAGGGTTTTTTGCTGGTCGAGGGTTTCTCACCAAACCACTCATTTTAAACTTAATTTGTTTATTCCTTAATGCTGGAAGTCCATGCTCAACTATGGTACCAAAGAAGTGAAAAATAGAGCAATAATCGATCAAGCTACTAAGCAAAACAAAAAGTTTTTTGCTACAGCAAGATTCAAGCCATAAAGCACAAATTTTCTGGCTGCAGCGAGAACCATGTCTACTGAAACCCTTGAAAACCTGAGAGTTTCTCGTTGCAGCGAGAAACAAGGCGCCAGCAAAAGTTCCCCATTTCCTCAAGAAAGGGCCACCCTGTTCACATGACAAATGCAACGTGAAACACATATAAATTCCCAAAGCTTAACATGTCAAATTTCACATGCATTTCAACCATATACATATTCATGAACTTTCCATGACACACATATCTATATATGTATATATATATATATATATATATCCATCATCATGCACACTCTGCCATCGTCATCAGTTCATGTGCACTTCCCATTAGCACCTGGCTGGGTCAGCATCGGCTTATGCGCACTCCTACTCGCATATAGCCGAGTTATCAACGGCTTATGTGCACTTCTACTCGCACATAGCCGGGTCATCATCGGCGTATGCGCACTCCTACTCACACATAGTCGGGTCCACATCAACGTACGAAAGAAACACCCAATGCATATTATACATATCATCATATGGTCATAACACATAAACCATTTATATAGCACATTTTTACAAGATAAAAAAACTTCACCAAAAGCTTGTTCGCAAGGTACATTTTTAAAGAAAAACTGGATAAAATCTTTCAAATGTTTGTACAATTACATTTACATTCCCAAAGCAAATTTTGAAATGCAAATCCACTCACCGGTATTATTTGAGCCTATAACCGATCCTAACTTCCCTAATTGTCCAAATGGAATGATGGGGCTTCGTTGGAACCTATCATCACATTAGTGTGAGACCTTGACCTTTATAGACTCATAGTTAGTAATATACGCGATATCCCTGGTTAGGAGTAATTTCGTCATTTCCTTAGTGAGCCCATAAAAGTAAGATTTTAAACAATATTATGGCCTAAGTAGGCCTAAGGCATAAATGAATGATGAAAATATGGGTAAAATGACAAGGAAACAAAAATTTTGATGATTTTCATAGTAAAGGCAAAATGGTCATTTTTCACCTCGGGTTAAAATTTTTAAGTTTTCATGAACCCGAGCATTTCTAGACCATTATGGACCTTGTCCTAGTGTCAAAAGAGTAAAAAGATTGTATAAAAGATTGGAGGAGAATAAGCTAATTTATGGAAGGGCATTTTAGTAATTTAAGTGGAGTGGATAAGCTTGGGCTATAAATATCTCTTTTTTCAGCCGCTTCTACATTCTCTAGCAGCTTTTCTTCTTCTTCTTCTTCTCTTTCACGTTGCTTCCCAACCTCCATGAAAGCTTGATAAGAAAGCTTCACAACCTTCCTCAAATAGCTCCAAATTTCATGCTTTTGGTGCACCCTTTCCATAAACCCTTGTGGTCTTCCACTCTCTCTCCTTCAAACCCTTAAAAAATCTTATTTCCATACTCTCTCTCACTAGTTAGGTGTTTTAGAGAGAGAAATAGAGAGTTTAAAAATAGTTTGAAAGTTTTGGAAAGAATTTCAAATACAAGCTACCAAGGTGAGTAGTACACTAGAATTGAGTTTTGGTTTTGAGAATTATTAGTGTTTAGATTTGTGGGTGAATTGGTAGTTGGGATGTTCATTCGTTTTAAAGTGATAAGGGTAGAGAGAATAGATAGCCATTTAAATGGCCATTGGAAGTTAGCTAAGAGAAAGCTTTCAGACTTTATAAGTATGTGAATTGACATATTGGTGATGCTAATGTGATGATAGGTTCTAACTAAGTCCCACAGCCCCAATTGGACCATTAGGGAGGTTGGAGTTGGTTAAAGGCTCAACAAATACCGATGAGTGGACTTGTATTTCAAAATTTGTTTTGGGAATGTGAATGCAATTGTACAAACATTTGAAAGATTTTATCCAGTTTCCTTTGAAAATGTACCTTGGGAACAAGCCTTGGTGAAGTGATTTTATATTGTGAAAATGTGCTATACAATGGTTTATGTGTTATCACAATATGATAATATGCATGATATGCATTGGGTGCTTCTTTGTATGTTGATGTGGACCCGGCTATATGCGAGTAGGAGTGTACATAAGCCGATGATGACCCGGTTATGTGCAAGTAGGAGTGCACATAAGCCGATGATGACCTAACCATGTGCTAGTGGGGAGTGCACATGAGTTGATGACGATGGGAAAGTGTGCTTGAAGATGAATATATATATATATACATATACATGTATAGATATGTGTGTTATAGAAAGTTCATGAATATGTAAATGGTTGAAATACATGTGAAATTTGACATGTTAAACTTTGGGAAATTATATGACTTTCATGTTGTGTTCTTCATGTGAATAGAGTGGCCTTTGCTTGAGGGAATGGGGAATTTTTGTTGGTGCCCTGTTTCTCGCTGCAGTGAGAAACTCTCGGGTTTAGAGGGATAGTGCTGGCTAGAATCTCGCTGTAGTGAGAATGTTACTGTCGCTTCTTGTTGCAAGGAGAAACTTTCTGTTTTGAGACCAAAAATTTTGCTGCAGCAAGATTCTATCTCACTGTAGCGAAAAACTTTCTGTTTTGCTCCTCATTTGGTTCGATTGCTACCCTATTTTCCATTTCTTTGATACCATAGTTGAGCATGGACTACCAACATTAAGGAATAAATGAAGTAAGTTTAAAATGAGGAGGTTTGATGAGAAACCCTCTGTCAGTTAAGAAACCCTCGGTTAGTTGATAATTTAAGTCAAGTGTCGTTGCAACAAAGATTCGTTCTCGCTGCAGTGAGAATACCTTTCCGCTATAGTGAGGACCCATCGTTTATTGGACCTAATTTCGCATGAATGCTATTAAAGTTTTCACTCTCCAAATCCTTTGTTGAGCATGGACCCTTTTCATAAAGTGATTTACTCATGTGGGGTTTACATGAGGGGTTTTTAATAAGAACTAAAACAAATTGCATTGTTTTGAAAAATGAATGCATCATGATTTCGTTAAACATTCCTTAATGTTTGCTTGTTCCTTTCTTATTCACTCACTAGGTTTATACTCACCGTTTTCAACTTTATTTTTTCAGATCATGAAGTAGCTGGTAACTAGGTCGAAGTGTCTTTGTATATTCGACCCTTTGTAGGTGTCTCGACATTCAGTAGCGGTACATTCGTCCAAGTCTTTCCGCTGAAAGTCGAGTACTCTTTTGTTGTGTATAGACAAACCAATGTAAATTATTAAATTATGCTTAGATAATATATGTACTATTTGATTGATATGCCACTATGAGATGGCAATGTTTAATATTATTTTTATTCAAAGTCACAAAATGTGACTTAGCAACTTTTAATGGAATGGTGAAAAGGTTATATTAATAGGTTTGCTTAGACTTAATGGACTACTTCCATTGGGCCCATGCTCTTGTCATGGCCTGAAATTTGGGTCGTGACAATTAGCATCACCAATTTGTCAATTCACATACTTATAAAGTCTAAAGCTTTCTCTTAGCTAGCTTCCAATTGCCTTTTAATGGCTATCTATTTTCACTACCCTAATCACTCTAAAATGAGTGGATAACCTCAACTACAAGCATTCACAATTCCCTAAAATATCTACCAGCACATGCTATCCATAATTTTCGTAATTAAAATAAATCATAGTTATAGGTATATATATTTATGAAAATTTTGAAAATTGATACCCCTTAGTCACCTTGGTATCTTGAAACTTTGAAATTCTTTCCAAAAAATTTTCCAAGCTATTATCGGAGCTTTCTCTCTCTTTCTTTCTCTAAACACCTAACTAGTGAGAGAAAGTATGAAAGTGGGATTTTTCAAGGGTTTTAAAGTGAGAGAGTGAAAGAGCACAAGGATTTCATGAAAAGGTGCACCGAGGCATGAAAGTTGGAGCTAGAGAGAGAAAGTTATGGAAGCCTGAAGAGGACTCCCCTGGAGGATGAAGAATTGTGAGAAGGAAGAAGACGAAGAAGAAAAGCTATTGGAGAATGAGGAAGCTGTTGGAAGAAAGATATTTATAGCTCATACTTATCCAACTCCCCTTGAAATTATGAAAATGCCCTTTAGCAAGTTAACTTGTTCTTCTCCAATCCTTTGTGCAATTTTTTTATTCTTTCGACACTGGGACAAGGTCCACAATTATCTAAACTACTCGGGTTTACGAAAACTTAAAATTTTCACTACGAGTGCAAAATGACCATTTTGCCCCTATTGTGAAAATTATCGAAACTTATAGTTTTCTTCTTGTTTTCATCATTACACATTATTTATTCGGTCTTATACCTATTTAGACCTTAAAATATCATAAAACCTTCTTCTAGGAGCTTTTTATAGGAAATGATGAAACTACCCCTGGCTTGTGTTATGCGTAGTTGTGAGCCTATAGGGGCTGAGGTATCATAAAGATTATATAAACAGGCTTGCTTGGGCTTAGTAGGCTAGGCCCATTGGGCCTTTGCATTGGTCATGGCTCGAAAATTAGACTGTGACAAACTTGGTATCAAAGCTCTAGGTTTAGTTGAGTCCTAGGGATTCTTGTGTGGTCAACGAAGTTGTTGGAGTCTGTGTAGAGTCTTGTCTTTGGATTGTGGGTGCTCAACGTAAGTTAGTGATAGGAGGCTACATGGGCCCCTACTTTATTAGAAACCTACCTATTCATATGAGCTATAAATGGCTAAGTAATTTATGCTTGGTTGCATATAGGTTGGAAAATGCCCCTGTTGCATGCTCCATGTCTAGAAGAGATGGTAGTCCCGACGCCCCTCAGTATTAGTAAGGGATCATTAGATTCCAATGCCAGGAGCCAATGGCACCTTGATCTAGGTAATTCAGAAGGTGGCCCGCCCCAAATTCCAATTAACTGGATTCCACTGGAATAGGAAGAATGGTTTCGTAATAAGGAAAGTTTTGGCAATAATGAAAGCCTTGAAAGTAAGGACAACACTTGTACTCGAGAATGGCATGAAAAATGTCTTGAGGAATGGCATAAGGAATAAACGAAAGAGGCAATTACAAAGAGAAATATTTGTCCTAGAAAAGTATCTGTTGTCCAACACTTTCCCCTAGGTTGTGGGAGAGGTGTTGCGTCTGTGAGTAGGGAGGAACACATAAGAATATAGCAAGCTTGGGTTAAGGCTAATATGGGGAAATCTTAGGAGGTAAAAGAGGACCCGGAAGAGGATCCGTCGATATGCTTACATCAAGGCGACGAGGACCCTGAAGACACTTAATATTTTCGTTGAAGTTCATACCACTTTAAGTCTAGGCAAATACGGTGTAAAGGAAATAGTGGTAGTTATCTGTACAAAAGAGTTAAGAGTTGGCTTTTCTTTTGTATGACTCAAATGGATTATGAAATAGTTGTTTTAATGACTTGATGCGTATTGGAATCCTTCGATATGATAGAGATAGATTAGCAATATAATGATTGAGGGAGGATATTCACCTTAGTGGCGTGGTTGGTCGCCTTAGATAATTATTTGAGATTGACGTAGAAAGTTATTAATGGTACAAACAACTATGAAACCTAACAAATGATTGCCAGTTAATCGTGGAAAGGTGGAAATTGAAATCCCATTTGCAGTTAAAATTCGAAAGGATATGGGAGAAATCAGTGAGGCTATAAGTGACACTTAGAATGAATGCTGTGATTAAGTCAAGGATTGTAAAAATTTAAGTATGGAGGGAACTGCAAAATGATGCCATGACATTATAAGATGATAATTTGGCACTAATATGGAACTTGGGAAAACGGTGAACCCTTGATTTAATAAAGATTGTGAATGTTAAGGAATTGTTGAATGTCATAATTGGTGAATAATTTTGTGTGTGGTATTATATATTGAGAATTTGATGCACGATATGGCAAGATTGTCCTAAGGTGAGACTTTTTTTTTTTTCCTAAGGTGAGACTTATTGGTTGAACATAAATGTTAAAGGATAAAATGAGTTTGAAAAATATTGACTTGGTTTAGTGCATATGATAAACAAAAGAGAAGATACACATGGTCATGAAAATTGTGGGATAGGCTTGGAGGAAAGCCAAATGGTTGAGCATGATCCTTGTAGTAACTTTAAAGATGGATGGACTTATTCGTGGAAGAAATTTCCAGTAGCCACGGCACTACAGTACTAACTCTTTAGCGCTGCAGCGTTGAAACTATTCCATGTCCAGCAGTCGCGATGCTACAGCATTGACTATCTAGCGCCATAGCGTTAGGGACACCTCATGTCTAAGATGCATGAGCAAGATGGGAGTGGCACGATAATGAGCTTACAAGCTGAATTATGGTCGTTGGTCATTGAGCTTTGTTATTTGGGAGTTTTAAATGTTCTGGAGAATGTTTACATGAATGAATTCAAAAGTTTCTTTATTGCCTTGTATATGGGCATATAATTAAAAGAAAAGTTGAAAGATTCTTGAGATGGCTAGATTGAGATAAGATACCGTGTGAAGTATTGGGATGAATAATATGTTGACCAAAGATAAATCCTAAGAAATAAGGGAGACAGGAGATTAAGCCTTGTCAAAGGCTGAGGAAAAAGGGAGTGAAGAGTTAGATGAATATATGAGATATTAATAAGGGATGTCAATACCAAGTGATGGAAGTGTGAATGAAGGACTACAAGAGTGGTATAGAAAATGGGTTTATCCAGAATATCATTATGAGAATTTACAATTCTTGTCTTAACTCAGCTAAATGAAGAGGGTTAGTAATGACACAAGGCCAATTGTGTGGCACACTAGAAACTTATGAAGATGAATTATGGATTTAAGGGACAAGTATGTATTTATATATCTTTAAGAATAAGTGCATGTCTATAGGATGATATGCTCGGGATGTTAAGGTGAAAATAAGAGAATAAGTGTTTCAAGAATGCACAAACATCTTTGAGAAGGAATTACTAATCATGCATGGCAAGTATAAAGTGTGGGAATTTTGAAACTTACTGAGGAGCCTAATGGCTAAGCCATGAGTTAAGTGATCACATGCGATGAGACATAAGTTTAAGATAGGTATCCCCAAGGAAATACTCAAGAGGAGTTCTGCTAGGGATTTTGTGAAAGCAAGCATTAAAATATGTGGTTATAAATAGGAAGCCATAAGTTGAAAGTGATATTAGTATTGCCATTGAAAAGTACTTGAGGCGGACCTTGTTTCAAGTCTTGCAGTTTCAAGTACAACTGCTGTCAAACCCTACTTTGTAAAATAATTATAATGTCATTCACATGTTCGATAGAATGTTTGTATATTTAGGAAGTTCGAGAAATCGTTAAAAGATGATATTACCCCTAATGGTACCATTAAGTCGATTAAGCCTCGAACTAATTCAAATAGGACTTTTAAGGTGAAATTAAGAGTTTCACAGTTCAGGGATGACTCAAAATGGTAATTCGGAGTTCGAGGATCAATTCGGAGTCAAATCAAAATTTTCACTATCTAGGGGCAAAATCGTAATTTTTTCACTCGCGGATAAATTTTGAGATTTTGAGAGAATTTAGATCACATTTGACAAATTGGAGAATGGTATGAGTATAAGGGATGAAAAATATGTCTATGGGCAATTTTTCAATTTTTGGGGTAAAAATGTAATTTTTCACTTTACGGGGGCAAAAGTGTAATTTTTAAAAATTTACTCCACCAAAACTTTGGAAAAGTGTAGAAATTTCATGGAAGACATGGATAAGTGAAGAGGATTGAGTGGTAGTAAAAGAAAGTAAAAAAGATGGCTAGAAAAAAATAAAATAATAAAATATTCAAAAGGTAAATAAAATAATAATATTTTATTAAGCCTATTAAAAGGCTTGAAAATTTCAGAATTATTCATTGGGAGGGTCAGCCAAAACCAGCAGGAGAGACAGAGAAATAAGAACAAACCCTAGAGTGAGAAAATTCAAAGAAAAAGTGTGATTTTTCAAGAAATCAAGTGTTTAAAGGTATGATTTTTCAAGCTTAGCTTAAGATTTATCATTTCCATGCATTTCTCCTTATTTTCCATGGTTAAATTATGTGTTTTGATTATGGATTCAAATATGATCATATGGGTTTAGAGAGAGAAAGTTGTTAGATTAATTTCATTTTGAACTATGTTAGTGTTTAGTGTTAGTTTAGCATGTTTATGAGTAAAACAACAAGAAAAATATTCATGTTCTCCATGAAGTTCTCTAGGCCGAATCTAGCCAATGGTGTGTGAGGATGAGGTTGACTTTATTTTAAAAGAATTAGATGAAAAAATGATGAATTATGAGGTTGGAAATTAAATGGGAATTTTTGGTGCAAAAAAAAAATTTAACAGCCTTGGCGGACTCGGTTGGGATAGCCCTCGATTAAGGTATCCTTGATAATTGGGTATGAGAATGATTTTGGCTTGTGCCAAAGTTTGAAGATACTCATAAGCCATGTTGATTACTCGATTTATAGGAATTGATTTTATTTGGTTGAAATGAGTTGAAAGGTGATGAATTACAGTATATTAAACTATTTTATCTATCTCCATTTACTCAGCTTTAGATATTTTATATGGCATTTGTTTACTCACTAGGATTTTATAATCTCACCACCCTCCTTTCCACCCATTTCAGGCTCAGTATAGGCTGTAGATAGCTAATATCGTCGAAGGCCACAGTTGGCTTTACTTCCTAAAAACCTATAAGTTTGTAGCCTTCGTTCATTTTTGTCATTTGGGGGTCCACATGTCACTGTAAATTAAATTTCATACTCTAGTTATCTGTACTACTGTATGTAGGAATTTATTTTGCTTTTACGCTAGAAAAAAATTATTTACGCAGTGTTTTAAAATATTATTTTATAAGAAAATATAATATTTTGTTTAATATTTTTATTTTATTCTAACAGTCATAATTTCATTTTAAACGAATGTTTTAGACATCTAAATTTATTTTTGATTTTGAAATATGTGTTCTGCACTTATATAGTACATTATTAGCTGGTATAGAAATTTTCAAGAAAAATGACCAAAATACCTATGTGAGACGAAAATTATTATTTTTATTGTTTTAAGTTAGAAATAGTTTAAAATATTTTAGAACATGATATTTGGCAACGATTACTCATAGGGGAAATGAGAAGTTAATATTAAAGCCTTACGGGGTTTCGGTTGACATTTCGGATAATGAGTGTCGATCGGGACATCGCGGTGATTGTCACGGGCTTGAAGGGAGTTCCGAGTCGTGCCATGGTAATTGCTAGTAACCATATTTCCAAAAACAAAACTCCAGTTCTTTCATGATCGAGTACTTAGTAGGTAAATTTCAACTTATATCGAGTCCTAACAAGCTTCGCAACTTTTGTCTTACCTTTTTACCACAATGCATTTCAATAAATAACAAGATTCTTGCATGCATCCTTATGGACTTAACTAATCTCTTTAATGAATAGCTCAACCTCTTAAGGTTAAAATTACTCAAAATTTTCCTTGAAGTTTCTTACCAAGTCTTATCTTAATTACTAACCATTTCTATAATTCCAGAGTCATAGCTAATTTACTAATCATATGCCACATACAATCATATCTAACTTGAGATTCCTCAAAGTTATTTCAAATGTCAAACCTCACGACCTCATTAGCTCATCAATCCAGAGATAAAACTAGACACTTATCTTTTCTTAGGTGCTCCTTAAAATCAAAGAATTCTATACCAGGACTTTTCCGAAACTAACTTCTTCTAGTGTTTTTATCTTAGGAAGTTAATGTCACGACCCAAATTTCGGGCCATGACAAGCGCATAGGCCCAATGGACGTAGTCCACTAAGCCCAAGCAAGCTTATTAATCTAACTTGTTCATCATTCCATCTTAAACTACTAAGTCACATTTGTTAACTTAGGATCAAAGTAATATTAAACATTTGCTACTTCATATTGGCATACCAAACAAGTGTATATACGTCGTCTACAACATGTATCTTAATAATTTACATTAGGTTTGTCTATACACAACAAAAGAATACTCGACTTCTAGCGGAGAGACTCGAATGAATGTACAGCTACTGAATGCCGAGACACCTACAAAAAAATGGATACAAGTCTACAAGGACACCTCATCCTAGTTACCGGGTGCCTCGTGATCTGAAAGTATGAAGTTGAAAACGGTGAGTATAAACCCAGTGAGTGAACAAGAGAGGGAACAAGCATACTATAAGGAATGTTTAACGAAATCATGATGCATTCTTTTTCAAAACAATGCAATTTGTTTTTGTTCTTATTAAAACCCCTCATGTAAACCCCACATGAGTAAATCACTTAATGAAAGGGTCCATGTTCAACAAAAGATTTGGAGAGCGAAAACTTTAATAGCATTCATGCGATTCAGGTTAAATAAATGACGGGTCCATATTAAGCTTTGGAGAATGCTTTTCCGTTGTAGCGACACTAGATTTAAATTATCAACTAACCGAGGGTTTCTTGACTGGCCGAGGGTTTCTCACCAAACCTCCTCATATTAAGCTTAATTCATTTATTCCTTAATGTTGGAAATCCATGCTCAGATATGGTAGCAAAGAACGGGAAAATAGGGCAACAATTGATCAAAATGTGAGACAAAACAGAACGTTTTTCATTGCAGCGAGAATGCTATAGTATTTTATCGCTACAGCGAGAATGCATTCTCGCTGGAGCGAGTTTCCGGCCAGCCACCCTCCAAAAACTCGAGAGTTTCTCGCTACAGCGAAAATGATTCTCGCTACAGCGAAAACGATTCTTGCTGCAGCGAGAAACAGAGCACCTAGAAAAGGGTTTCCCTTCACTTTATAAAAGGCCATCTTGTTAAACCAACAAAATTAACATAAAACGCATGAAAATTTCCAAAGTGTAATGTATCAAATTTCACATATATGTCAATCATATATCATATTCATGAACTTTCATTTCATAAGTATAGATATGCATAATTACTTAGATAAACATTAATATCATCATAATCACACTCGGCTCATGTACATCCCCCTACGTTGTGCACATAGCCGACGCCATCGTATGCATCCCCCCACATTGTGCACAATCAGTGCCATCCTGTACATCCCCCCACATCATGCACACAAGCACTATCATCATCCATCTCTCACGCCACCATCATCACCTGCATATGCATCTCCCACATCGTGCACACACACGGTTACAACCATCATACACAATATCAATCATCATGCACAACACACATATATATTTATCATCATAATGCAATAGTGCATGAATCCATAGCAATCACATATCACAACATAAAACCATTTAGCAAAAGCATGTTCCCAAGGCACTTGTTTTTATGAAAAACTTGATAATTCATTCAAATGTGTAGTAAATACATTATATTCCCTAAAACAAGTTTTGAAGGCAGTTCACTCACTGGTATATTGTTGAGCCTTTAGCTGACTCTAATTTCCCTAATGATCCAATTGGGGTGATGGGGCTTTGTTAGAACCTACCATCAAATTAACATTACCTTAGTGTCAATTCATACTTATAAACCCTAAAAGTTATCCCTTAGCAAGCTTTCAATTGCTGCTTTTAATGGCTATCTATGTTTACTATCTTAATCACTATAAAATGAATGAACATCCTCAACAATAAAATAGCTCATAATCCCAATTACTAGCTATTATCCACAGCTAAAAACCAAGCTTAGTTCATCACTCACCCTAGGGTTTCTTTGTAGTTGAATTCTCTTCCAATAGCTTCCAAACAAATGGGGTAATTCTCTTTTTTTCTCTCTAGAACGCCCAGCTAGTGAGAGAAAGTATGGAATTAAGATTTATCAAGGGTTTTAAAGTGAGAGAGTGAAAGAATACAAGGATTCTAGTCAAAAAGGCACCAAGGTATGAAAATTAAAGCTAGAGAGAGAAAATTATGTAAGCTTCATATGAAGCTTCCATGGAGGTTTGAAGCAATGTAAGATGGGAAGAGAAAAAGAAGAAGAAGCTGCTGGAAGAAAGAGATATTTATGGCCCAAGCTTATCCACTTTAATTAAATTACTAAAATACCCCTCCACATTATTAGCTTATTCTCCTCCAATCTTTTATGCAATCTTTTAGCTCTTTGGACACTAGGACAAGGTCCATAATGGTCTAAATATACTCAGGTTCACAAAACTTAAAATTCTAACCCGAGGTGAAAAATGACCATTTTACCCCTATCGTGAAAATCATAAAAAATTTTGTTTCCTTGTCATTTTACCCCTAATTTCATCATTCATTTATGCCTTAGGCCTACGTAGGCCATAATATTGTTTAAAATCTTACTTTTATGGGCTTACAAAGGAAATGATGAAATTACCCCTAATTAGGGATATCGCGTATTTTACTAACTATGAGTCTATAAAGGTCAAGGTCTCACAATTAAATCCATAATTATTCATTCTCAATCATGGGCTCAATGCCAAACAAGGAAGATTTTAAACTTTTCTTATATAAATTCAAATGCACAATCTTCATGCATAAGCCATAAAATTTTCACCAAATCTCCATATATAAACTTTGATTGGAGCTATACCAGTGCTAATACGTTCTATTCCATTAGCCCTTAGGGAATTAAATCCATGGCGTACTTCTCTATTTATGTACTTCATAATGGCTAACAAACTCTAGCTTACCATTAAGCTAGTTCGTGTGCCAAGCCTCTCAAACTACATAAAAAATACCAAGCTTGATCGCTAAAAGATAGAACTTTATGAACGAATATCATACGTATGAATGCCTACCTTTAAGCTAATAGCATTATAATTAATTTGTTTACTGCCAAAATCACCAATGGATCATCTTAATCATCGTCTAGTGCTATAACCATTGATAGAATATCATCATCGAACAAATTATAAGCAGCTCCATATGAGTTTTTGTGCCAATATACAACATCTATATTCATATACATTTCTAAAAATTTCAACTTCAAGTAGTATTAGGCATAACAAGCTCAATAAGCCTTTCGTAATATCGAAATAACCAAAAAATCGAGTTTAGGATCATCTCCTTTTACTATTGATCAAATCATGCTTACCATCATGTAGGGAATACACCAAGCCTGTCTCAATACTCTAATCTCATACGAAAGTCAATTGCTAATTGGCACCATCCCCAGGCACCACGTGATTTAAAACTGATTCTTACTTAGCTGGAATTCATATTATAGTATCCTGCCTCTAGATCATGGCTCATTACCAAAATCTTTACTCGTATATGAGTACTTGAAATCTTAAATCATCATCTCTTTTCTAAGTAGATCTCTACAAATTTTGTAGTGTATTTCTATTCTTTCACTAAGGGTATTATCATTTAACTAGACCATATTATCATTGCTCTCTAAGCATCTAGAGCACAATTCAACCTTTGCCTACCCTTATCAGGCACTTTGCCTTGATTACTCAAAACAAAATGAAACTTGCGGGGGAAGCACTTGACACAATTTTATGCCTAGCGTCTACAAGCATATTGAGACAACAGCCACATCGGGTCTACAAATGGCCAGATAATCATTGCCTCACACCAATATTTCAAGCATTCTTATACTCGCAGCATATCCTTATACTATGTGACATATCAGTCACGAGCATCAACATCACTATATAGCCATTAACTCTTTGAGCTTTAATGTTTTCACATTGTAAGAAATCTCTCGAACTAACTCATCAGGGTGTTCACAAGGTGGATACAAGTCCATAACATGTAATCTAAAGCCTAAAGCAGTGAACACAATCTCATTGTTAAAGTTCTACGTTGTATCATGTTATACCAAGCATAACTTCGCAACTACAACAATGCCATTCTAAGGTTCCTCCCTTACCTACCAATCATAGCTCATTTTACGAGCATATACTTATACACTACTTGATTACTCACAAGCCTTTCATGGCCATCCAAATTTGATTTCTTGCAGCAAGTCAACTAGCATTTTAGTCTCACACTTCTCCATACATTCCCAAAACACTTAAATGCATCCTTTAATAAAATTCCGTTGAGGACTTTAAACAATCAAAGGCTTATCTTCAAAGCCACTCATAAGTTTAACAATTTAATGTATTCTCAATAGCATTTCAGCTCATTAGCCCCAAAGGACATTATTTTCAAATCTCCCAAGGTGTCCTTGTCTTTAATTCGGACCACATAAACTAATTTAGTATATTTACATAGATTATCCTTAAGCTTTTTATGCTCATCATAGCAATATCCATTTTTCTCCCATCATTTATCTTATTATCCTTATTAGCGTATATGTGGCTTTTGGCCTTTCACAATGCATTCCACATATATGCTAGGGCATTCTCAATTTCCTGCCTAGCCTATAATCATGTAACCACCAATTAGGTTAAATCCCTCTATGGGATATCTGCTTTCGTATGATGCATGTCAATCACAAAATATACAACTTCAAGTACTTGCCTACATATTGACAACCTTCATATATTCCATGATCATGAAAACCCAAAATTGTATAACTTTCTATCACAAGTACACAATCAAAACATTATTCTCGACATATCTATTTCACCTTTTGTGGTATGCCAAAATCATCCTTTGGGCATATTTCACTACCAACAATCGTATACATTTACCATATCATTTAGTGCAAACTTGGTTAAGCAATGGTCTCCAAATAACTCTTATGTACATAAATATCAAATTGTACACTACTTAGTGTTGAGATCTTAACTTTACTCATCAATTCTTAACTAATTACACTTGCAAAGTGAACAATTCACTTAATTGTTGCATCTTGCCCTTGCGGTCATATGATCAAAATTTTCTAAACTTAGGAGGCAGAAGTTCCCTCTTAGATCTTATCCAAACATCAACATTTTCTAAATCCCTTACCTTTGGAGAAATCTAATTCAAGACTAATCATTTATGTCATAGGTTGTATACTGATCCAAGTAGACTTTTAAATTGATCTTTATAATGATTTCTATATAAAGCTCAAATATAGAACTCCATATGGCATTTAGACTAGAGTCAACATTTCTAAGTCATCTAACTTCAAGCTACCAAATCCTTAACTAGTCCTTTAATTCTCTGGCTTCATGCTAAACATAGCAAAATTCAAGATCATCCTTAGAGCAAATTTGTTTACTAGCCTTTTACTTCATGACCACACATTAATTATAATAATCGTTGATTTTCACCTTTGGGCTAATTCATGTATTTATAACCATAGACCATAATGGTCAAATCAAATCTTAGAAATTCATAACCACTTAATTGAAACCAAAACCAGATTCAATGTCATCCAATTACTTCCCATTGACAGTCATGGGCTTAAGTTATAGCTTCACCAAATAAATAAGTTATTACGAACCTATTAGTCTTGTTCCACCTTCCTCCATCCTTAGTCGGAGGGATATCTTATCACATTAACCTTTCATTAAGAGCATTTTGCTTTAAGATCTTTCCAACAATGGCTTGTGTCTTGAGTGGTATCTCAAACCTGAACGATGGCACTACTTACGACCTTTATATGACGTTAATATAAAGGTAGGTTACTAAGAATATGAGTTTATATAGCCTCTTGTCTATGACTTGTGCTGCAGTCACAAACCATAAACAAGACTCTACATTAACTTTGACAACTCCGTTGACGAAAATAAGAATTCTTAGGACTCTACATTACCAGCATTCGAGACTTGCGAGTAAACCCGCCAAATCTTGGACAAGCCTTAGTTGAGATTCTGGATAATTAAAAATCAATTGGCAATATTAATATAAACGTTTACTCAAACCAAACAACACGATATTTAAAACGTATCATTTCGATACCAATAACCAGATTTAATAACTCCAAAGCAATTTCAACATCACATGTAGTAATCATTACATAACCTTAAAGTTTTAGGAAATACATTTTTGATAGACTAATAATCTTTATAAGTTTGAATATTTGATACAACACAACCTCTATTCAGCAGACCAACTCAGAGATGCCATTACCTACGTTGCAGCAAGTCTCGATGTGCTAAGCAATGCACTTAAGCTGATTACTTATTTGCGAAAGCATGATAAGGCGGTGAGTCTCACTAACTCAATGATTGTCGACTCCGTGAGTAGGGCGTAGATGGAAAACAAGCATATAGTAGATAAGTTTGAACATTAAAACATATGAATATGTATAAACAATTTAAAATCAAATGGGGTATTTGTGCCTTACGTTTAAACCCAAAAGTCATGTTGCCAATAATCATTTCAACTACTGTATTAAAACCAGTGTAAGGAAAAGATTTCTATCGTGAAAATCATTTAACATCTTTACTCAAATCAAATCAGTTTAATCACGCACGCTCCCATGAAATCAAATATTATCAAAGCTTATGCATAAATCCGCAAATCGCCTCATACTTGAGAAGTTAAATCCAACATCCTAGTATAAATAGGGGAGTTGTAAAAATTCTTATAGTTCTCACCATGCAAAAGAATATGTATAGAAAACCCAAAAAGATATCCTTTTCGAGTAGGTAATAGAAATAAGAACTCGTGGACTTGCTTCCATGTAATAACATCTGGGAGCTCCTCTCCACCGGATTCAGCAGCCATGGCAGTCTCGACTAATGTTGGCCTACATTGGAGAAATCAGACCGTCGCAACCGTGTATATCACTTATGGGCTAGCCACGTATATCATCTTGTGGCCTTTCCACGTATAATCATAGACTGTGGCCCCAGCCACGTCCAATAGCCCATCGGCAACCCAAAGGTTCTCTAGATAGAGCTCACTTGTGTACAAGGGTCACACTATCCCGATGTGACATTCGACCTACTCTTGAATCTCCTAGTTTGATAAAACAAGTTAAAAATCAAGTTGGGTTCTCAAAAGTTTATTTTGAATCCATTTCAAAAGTACCAACCATGGTAACATGATAAAACCTCTTTTCATGAGACTTTTTCATTGTAAGACCTTTGCATGAGGTTTAGATGCCAAATCGGCATGGTGATTGTAAAATTCATTCATGAATGCACATCACACAATCAACAACGCACATTTGATATAAACGGCAGTAAAAAGCTTGTTTCCTGATTTTAAAACCTTTTACGTATGTAGTTAACATATACATATATACAAAACCTTTATCTAAGCATGCCATTCACAATCCCAACATCCTACCGACTCATGCTATCCACAAATTTGCGTTTAAAGTAAACCAACAATTATATATATATAGATATATAATTCTGGGAATTTTGAAATGGACACCCCCTACTCACCGTACAATAGCGGGATGCTACGTCGCTATTGATTCAAGTGCATATTTACCTAATTCTACTTGCTAGTGACCCGTTATCTCCTCCGGTATGCCACCACGGTAAATTTTCTCACTTACGTACTTCCTAGCAAGAATTCAAACTCAATATATTTAATTCCTCACATGTACGCACAACACTTCAATCAACAAATCCTTAATCTAATTTTACTTTTTTTCATCTTCATCATTCATAGTAATTTAACATGCAATCCACATACATGCATCTATTTCTTTCAAATCTTGGAGGACCTTTGCTGCCTTAAATAATTTAACGAAAAGGTTCAATCGACGGAGTTAAATAAAATGACTAGATTCATAATTTCTTACCTCTCAAATGAAACTCCCAGCTCCACAACTCTATTGTGGAGCCTTAACTCTTCAAAGATCACTCTACACAAACTCGAGTTAAAAGAGAAACAAACATGCAGCAAGCTTCTCCAAACTGAGCTTACTATTCACTACACAATCAAAACAATGATATTCAATTGTTTATTCTCAACTATAATAACTTAAAACCAAAGCTCTTATCTCTACCATGAATTCCCTAACTCAAAATCAATGCTAAAGAGCTTAAATCTCTTAGGAAAAAGCTTTAAAAGTGTGGGGTATTAAAGAAAAGGATGATAGATCCATATTTCTTCCAAAAATGGTAAAATGCCCAATGTTGGCTGGTTGCTTGTTTTTATACCTTATTCTTTCAATTTTTCAGCTCCTATTTGAGGTTATGAAGTTTAAATTCTTTGTGGAGGATTTTGAGAAGCTCAGGTTTTCACTTGGAGAGGGAAAGAATTAGGAAAGGCCTTGCAAAAAGTGTTTCCTTGCCTTAACGTTAATACCAATGAAGTCAAGATAATCATGCACCTTTTGTATGCAGAGTGGTAGACAATAAGGGCTGTTGTTAATCCCTAAGAAAGCATGTCAAAATGCAACCTTTTTCATGTAAATTCGTGGCCAATGAGGGCTGTCGTTAGTTCTTAGGTGGTTTATATAAAATATTAACCTTTGCATGTAAATTCTCTTCTTTAGTCTTTCTTATTAATGCCGCCTTCAATGGTTGGCTTAAGCATGCATTAATTTTCATTCTTTTTATTTATTTCATTAGTTTAAGCATGGTCCCACTTAATGTTTAGTTTACTATTATAATTTATTTATTTATTTATATATATTTTAAATCAATTTAGTGTAATGATTATGCCTTTTTCTTTTCAAATCACATTACCATCCATGGGCTATCTTTGCCAAACCATGGTTTTCTTTTACTTAAATGCTTTTTATTCTTTTTCTCTTTATCAACTTTCACATGGTGGGCTCCCACATGTTTCCCACTAACTTCCTACTTTTTGCATGTAATAGTGAATTCATATGTAGATTTCATATCCCACATAATCTAACTTTCCTTAGTTAGAAAATGTCCACTTAACTACAAATATTGAAATTGCACACAAATCCTCAAACTTTTCCTTATTTGAAATTCGACCCTCTAAATTTTCATCCTTTACAATTTGCTCCTTCCAACGTTTATTTAATTCCAATTTCCTTCTATCTTCCTTCCTTTACACTTGTACAAATAGGATATAAAATTTGCACTTCACCAAGATGTCGACATAATATTTAAATATTTGCTTACCCACTCTAGCTCGATTTAACAATGACACGCGGGCCCCACTATCATCGTTTTTCTTCAAAATTCCTTCTTATTTCTTCTCCCCCACTTAGATTAGTCATATAATCCTCTTTTATGACTAACTTTGATAATAGATAAAATATTAATATTTCAATATTATTTTATTTCAAAATTTTCCTCTAGCTTTCTAAGGCTCCAAAACATCTTACTTGCCTCGGTTTACTTCCAAATCGCCTTTTAACTCGTTAATTCATCCTCGATAAAAATATTATTATTTAATTATTATTTTATCACGTGTGAAATATTTTATTTCAAAATACTCCTTTCACTTGTCACTGCTCTTTGGTACTTAAACTTACATTGATGGACCCTTTGTCTTGTCAATAAGGTCATATTGGCTTTTATACGAGGGTACGGGGTGTTACATCTAGAATCAGTTTGCTAGAATCCTCCTAGCATTATTTTAATTTTAAGACAAAAATATGTTATCTTGTCTAAATTGAAACAAATATGTTGTCTTGTCTAGATTAAGAAAAAACATATTTTTCTTGTCTTAAATTAAGACAAATATATTTTCTTGTCTAAA
Source organism: Theobroma cacao (assembly GCF_053813885.1). Lineage (NCBI taxonomy): Eukaryota > Viridiplantae > Streptophyta > Magnoliopsida > Malvales > Malvaceae > Theobroma > Theobroma cacao. Next base: position 32,827,190 of record NC_142647.1, on the reverse strand, counting down.
TTAAGACCAAACATATGTTCTTGTATAAATTAAGACAAACATGTTTTCTTGTCTAAATTAAGACAAACATGTTTAAGCTACCATTTTTGTATACAATTTAATTAATCAAATAAAACATGCATTCCAACTTAAACAAGTTGAATTCTACGAAGCTTAGTGGGGGATCTATTTGGACAGAGATATTCCAAGTTCTGATAAACTTAAAATTATTCTTAATCTCATTAAAAAATAATTCAAGTTTATTAACCATGAAATCACTCCACCAAAGATTCATGATTGCACTCTTGGATTTAACTATAATTATAAGAAATAATTCAATACTTGATATTAATTATTAGTTGTCCAATTGCAAACCTTATATTATGAACCCTCATAACCATCAAATGACAAATGGTGAAATTACCACTTCACCCTTTATATCAATTTTGTCCCTTAGTCTCAAATTTCATCCAATTAGTGATTCAATACTCTAGATCTAATCTTTTGAGTATGTAGATGTGATAAGTAGTTAATTCATCAATCCACTGGGCCTAGATTAATCTCCAATCTTCCTAAAATCACTTGAAGTGATGTTAACTCTATGAACTCCATTATTTGGATATATGTTCCCAAATGTTCATCTCAATTATAATCCCAAAATACGGAGTCTACATCAACGCTTCATGATGATCATGCTTATGGTATATCAAAGATTATAAGGGGATTAAACACAAGTCCATTATACATCAGGATTTCGGTTTTACTATAAACAAATGAATAAGTGCGAGATCATGATTTAAGTAACCATTAAACTTAAATTTGATTCTCACGTGATTCCAGTTCATGTTATTATGTCATTACTTGAAGTCAACCATTTCGACGATTTGAGACTCATCATTCCCTTGAAGTGAATCACATTTGTTTCGTTGGAGGTAATGTGGACACTATAGCCTTAACACAATAAAGTGACTAGCTTTATTATATGGCTGTGAATAATTTTTAGATTCAATTAAAATACATGTCTCCTATGTATGACTCTTCATATAAATGTATTTTAATATCTCAATAAAATCATGGTACCTTAATAACTAGATAATGAATGCTTACTTAAAACAAACTCTTTATCTTATTATCAAAATATACTTTCATTACAAATAAATTAAATGAAATTAAACATGAGAATATGCTTGCTTTCCAAGGCACCATATTCTCAAAATTCCTAACAATTACCCAATCCAAAGACTAAGGTCGAGACAAATACCAAATCCAAATGTCAAACTCAAAACAAATAATAACTCAAGCACCATGGTGGATATAATTGCCAAATTCAAGGACCAAGGTCTAAATAAATAGTAAAATCAAACTCCAAAATTAACAATAGTGATTCCAAAAACCAAAGTCGAAACAAATATAGAATTTTAATTCTATAAAGTCAAATATCATTACAGATAGATTTTGGAGCGCTAGATAGCATGGACAATAAAATAAAAGTGTTCCATAGCATCAAAGTGGTTGGATACATGATAGTTATCGACGATATATCAAAAGAGGTAGGATCATATCAATTACCAAACGAAACCAAATCGAAAGGGGTAGGACTCCGTTAGCTACACAATCAAAGGTAAGATGAGGAGCAGTAAATTAGGGGAGTATTTTCTTCTTGACCTCAATTTTGAAATAGATGGGGGTACTTTGCACACATCTCATCCTTAGCTTCCTAAGTCACCTCATTTTCAGAGTAGTTGCGCTAAATTCATACATGTCACTAATTTGATGACAAAGCATTTGGCTGCCTTAAGAGAGTCATAGTTACTCCCACCATTTACCCATGCTTGGTTGAATTTCTTCACTTTGACATTTAGAGCATTAGGTAGAAATCACAATGACTTTCACTGAAGCTACATTTTTGGTGCACAATCATTTTACTTGTCTATCCAAGATCTGCAATGGTACCTTCTCATATAGCAAATCATCATCCAAGTGAATTTCCTGATATCAAATCACATGAGATAGGTTAAGGTTGTACTTACGAAGCAAAAAGGCATGAAACATCGGATGAATGAAAAAATTTGAGGGTAGCACCTATTTATAATCTACTGCATTGACTTTTCCAAGATCTCAAAGGGTCTAATGTATCTTGCACTCAACATTCCTTTCTTACCAAATCTAATGATTCCCTTTGTAAGCAAAACCTTTAAGAATACATGGTTACCCACCTCAAACTTTAAGTTTTGATGCTTATGGTCGATGTATGATTTTTGTCGACATTGAGCTATCAACAACTTATCTCAAATCAATCAAATCTTGTTGGTGGCTTCTTGAACTACTGTTGGTCCAAGTAGCTTCCTTTCACCAACCTCAAACTAAGCGATAGGTGATCTACACTTATGCCCATATAATGCCTTATAAGGTGCCATCTTAATGCTAACCTAGTAACTATTGTTATAGGCAAACTCCATCAGAGGCAAGTGTCGATCCCAAGTTACTCTAAAATCAACAACACAAGCTTCCAACATATCCTCCAAAGTTTGTATAGTTCTCTTAAACTATCCATCAATTTAAAGATGAAAAGTAGTGCTGAAATTTAGCTTGGTTCCCATAACCTCTTGGAATTTACCCTAAAATTGACTAATGAACTGGCTACCTTTATTCAAGACTATGGTAAATGAAATCCCATGCAATTATACTATTTCCTCAATATATAGGCATGCATATTGGACTACCCCATAGGTGACATTAGCTGGTAAGAAATCAGCAAACTTAACCAATTTGTCTACGATGACCATAAAGGAATCATATACTTTACTAGTGCAAGGTAACGCATCACAAAATCCATAGATATGTGCTCCCACTTGTACTCGAGAATGGATAAGGGCTGTAGCAAACCTATAGGCCTCTCATGCTCCATTTTAACTTGGCTACATCTTTCTTCATACTTTCCCACTAGTATTGTAACACCCTTAACGTTGATATGGACTTTGTGGTGTGAGGACTTGGATGATATGTTAGATATGCAAAGCATATGGAAGAATGCCTATTGACACAGGTAAAAATTTATGAGTATATTTGGTAAACCTTAGAGTTTGATACTTTGATTAAGACTTGAGCATATATATAAAGGATTTTGAGTAATATGAATGATTTGAAGTGTTTTGATTGGAAAAAAATGAATTAAAGGCTTTGGGAGTGAATTTGGAGACTTGAGAAAGTGAAAATATGAAATCTGGGCATGATTTATGAATAGATGTTCTACATTTATTGATAAATGCAAGATAGAAGGCCTAAGAAAGCAATTTGGATGAACATTTATTCATAAACTCCTAACAACTGTCAATAGATTACCATTTTCAAATGAAGTATATGGAATGGAATCCATTGATAGATTTGCGGTATCTATCAATAGATAGCCACATGAAATGGAAAGTAAACAAGTTGAGAATCATCTATTGCTAGATTCACGAAATCTATCGATAGAAGCCTAAACAAGGAAAAATAGAAAGAGGGTTAGAGCATGATCTATCAATAGATACAAGGAATCTATTGATAAATGATGGTCAATGCCTAAAATTTGTAGAGGTATTTATCGATAGATGACCTTGTAAAGGCAATAATAAAAAGGGGGCTTTGAGTCATTTTACCCTAAAAACAAAAAAAAAATCCTCATTTTCTCAAACCCTCTGAAACCTTAACCTCTAAACCAAAAATTTGTTATGCCATTTGAAGTAGGTCAGAGCTTCAAAACTACTTTGAAGGTAAGATTACAAATTTTTATTGATTCATTTTCAATTTAATCTGTTAATAATTTACAATCAATTTGGTCTAACTTAGGTGAGATTTTTTTCCCTTGAGTTTGTTGGAGATTTAGAGCTAAGATTTAAGCCCTTTGGCCACCAAGATAAGGATTTTGCTTATTTTTAAAGGGTTTGAGCTTATATATTGACTTGGGTTATTTGCAAAAAGCTAGATATTTTCGAAAGCTAAGAAATAAATATTATTTAGGTGTTTTGATGTGTTTCAGGGAAAGTTGGAGCTACCTAACATGTTGATGAGCTATAGGACGGTTTGAGGCTAAGAATTTGAGTTTGGCTATGGAGCTCCTCCGATTGCCAGTGTGAGTGGGATTTATTGTTTGAATAAAATACATGTGATACATGACGTATTGGTAAATGCACTGCCATGGTACTTAAATGCTATGTGAATGCCTAGATCAGTATGCCTAGGCTAAAGAACTATGCAAATATATATGTGAATATGATTGCCTAGATGAGTATGCCTAAGCTAGAGAACTATATATGTATGTATATAGATAACTGCCTAGATGAATATGCCTAGGCTAGAGAACAAAATGTCTCTATATATATGTGAATTGTGAATTGTATATGTTGTGTTTTGTGCCTTAGTGCAATTCGTATAATAGCTTACATAGTGTGAGCCTAGACTAAAAAGTCTAGTTATTATGATGTACGTCTAGGAGTAGTTTGCAAGGAATGGCATGATTAGAGCATCAACGTAGAAGAATAACAAAAAAATTTGAAATAGAATAGAAACCGTGCCTTCTACCTTTGGATCACCTTAGTTGTTTAATGCAAAGTTAAGCGCCATATAAAATCAAAAATAGTTTTACCTTTCCAAGTGATATTGTAATCAAATGGATTCTTTTTGGTGACAAATGTGAACACCTTTTGTGTGAAAGAATCCCAACCACTCAATAGCCTTGCCTCTAATGTTGCACACATGATTGCACTGGATTCTCCTCAAGGAGAGAGCTTTATGCCACAAGCTTGTGCTAGTAAGTGGACAACAATTTGTCCTCTTTTCTTCTGTGATTCTAGCAAAGAATCAAAGGAGAAGTTTTCAAGAAAAAAACTTTTAAAGAATGGCGGCACTCAAGAGAAAAACCTTTTTTTTTGTTTTTCCTTCTTTTTTTCTCTCTATAGAAAATAGTGGCTATAATATGATATTTATATCTAGATTTAACTTATTAAAATTTGCAAAATAAGTCCTTAATATTATAACAATTGTAATATTTAACCAATACCTAATTAAACTCTTTTAATTATGTCCTTAGTAGTTAAAACCTAAAATTTGATTTAAGTCTAACTTAAATCATCACACTCTCAATTTAATCCAAATTGCAACCTTTCTGTGTGACCCATTAGGTTCCTAACATGTTGGCAATGGAATTGAATTATAATATTATTGATTAATTAATTTAAATGAATCATATTCAATTTTAAATTAACTAATAAAATTTCATAGACCATAATTGGCATCTAGTAATGCATCATGGCCACCCAATTGTTAGAAGAGTCGAAGGATTCTTTGATAACCTTTTATTGTACAGTTTTTCAGTGTAATTCATTCCTTCATCATATATCTTGGATAAGATAAGAGTTTGGTGTAGTGCCTACTATTACGGGCCTCCATATTTGTTCCTACAGTTAGATCATTAGCTTTATGGATACATATGAAACTCATTTCATAATCTCCTAATCACCTTGGCTAAGGATTTGATTAAGCTAATGTCAATAAAGAACTAATGAGATATTTCTCCTAAAATTAGTTGGGGTGATGATTCCTATCTTGACCACTCATTTGCCGTTATATGCTTCATACTATACCCAAAAATATCTTGTTTGGGCATCCTTGGTTAGGCACCCTAGGGATGAAATCAAAGCATAATACTCCACATACAAGACAACTTGGTGTCTCAAGTCTAGGGAGTAGTTACACAACTGACACATGAGAAGATTGCATAGACACTTGAGTGAGGTACCAAGTGCAATTCTCATGGAGGGTCAAGTTCAGTGAACTTGCTTTCCCATGGCAAGCACCCACATGCTAGTTCCAAGTATTTCTATACTTCAACCTATGAGAGCAATTGCTTACTTCACAAGTAAGGAACATAACATGTGCCAATCTTTTAGCATTATTGATGCCCTGTCTAAATAATACAATCAGGAACTTTTAAGAACAATGCTTTGATGCATAAGAATCTTGTAATTGTATCCTAATACAATTCCGTTGCAAGGCATATATAGTTCCATAGGCTTTATCTACATAAGTACCAAAAAGTAATTAAATCATTAACTTATGGATAAAGAACTACCTCAATGTTATTATGAACAACAGAATGTCATAGATGAATATCTCAAAATTGCAATTCCCATACAACCACAAATTGGCGTATAGGGTTTATACTAACAATCTCCCATTAGCATTAAAGCCAATTGCCTATGTATCTTATACCAATGTTCTCAACATGACTATTATGCTTCTATTGGGATAGTGCTTTAGTCAGACGATCAGTAAAATTATCCTCAGTGGGTATACGCTTTATGCAAATGTCTCATCTTCCAATGATCTCCCTGATCACATGGTAACACCGCAATACATGTTTAAATTTTGGATGAGACATTGGTTCATTTGCTTGTTCAATGGCTCCATTATTATCACAATACAAGGGTATTGGAGACGTGATTTTATTGTCCACTTGTTAATTTGTGTCACAGCCTAATTTCCAAGCCATGACTTGCGCAAAAGCTCAATGGGCTCAACCTACTAAGCCCAAGCAAGCCTCTTTATAGAATCTTATACATTAATCCATACTCATTTAAAATTCAAAATCTATAACGTTCAAATATAGTTCCTTTGAAAACAATTCATAAACCCCAACTATGCATTCAAAATGGCATCATCAACCATAATACACATATATAGTTTGACAAATGAATCTTAGCTTTTTTTCAACAAGTATTCATATATACGTGATTAGAACTTGACTGTCAACGGAGTGACTCTGGACACGTTTGCTAACATTTAATGTCCTGGTAAACCTACCGAGCAATGGATAGGGAGTAACACCTCATCCTAGGATCCAACCACTTTTGACTCAGGAAACCTAAAACATGAATTTTGAAAACGTGAGTACAAACTCAGTGAGTGAGAATAGGAAGGGAATAAGCAATGACATGGAATGCTTTAGGAAACATGATGCACTTATTTGAACACAATGCCATTTAGTTCAAGTTCTTATTAAAATCCCTCCATTAAACCCTTGGTTGTAAAATATTTTGAGGATGGAGATCAATACTCTAATTAAAAAAAATTCAAGGATGAATTTTTATAAGCTGGGGAGAATGTAATGTTGGGATGAGCCCTACAGCCAATTAAGATTGGTTAAGGCTTGGTTCCAATCATGCAACGATATCATTCATATTGAATTATTAGAGGTTTTTCTTCATTAATAAGATATTAATTATAATGAGCTATAAGTCTAATTAGATGAAGTCCATGAAATTAATATGCTTTCTAAATAAATTTTAATGGGTTTCAGTTATGAAATCCTTATGCATCAAAGCATAATCTAAAAATGTTTCTGGTCAATGTATCATTGAGATTGGCAATCAATGATGCTTAGAGATTGGTACATTCTATGTTCGTTACTTTGGAAGTAAGCAATTGATCTCATAGATTGAAGTATAGAGACATTTAGAATTAGAATGTAGGTGTTTGCCTAGAAGAGCAAGCTCATTGAACATCACTTGCCATGAGGATTGCATTTTGCAGTACACTTCAGTGTCTATGCAACACTTCTCATATGTCAATCTTGTAAATACATCCTACACTTGAGACATCAAGTTGTCTTATATGTGGAATGCTATTTTTTAATTTCATCCCTACAGGTGCTTAACCAAGAATGCCTAAATAGGATGCTTTTAGGTATAGTATAAAGCAAGTGAAGGTAAATGAGTGGTCAAGATAGGAAGCATTACCTCAAGCGTTTTTAAAGGACATATCCTATGAGTTCTTGGTTAACATTAGCTTATTGAAGTCCTTGGCCAAGACGACTTAAAGATCGTGAAAAAGGTTTCATAAGTCTCTATAAAGCTAATGCTACAACTATGGAACGAATATGGAAGTCAATAAAAGTAGACACTGTACCAAGCTCTTTCATCTTTGGGACATATAATGAGGGAATGAATTACACTAATAGACTGTATACTGAAAGGCTGTCAAAAAACCATTTGACTCTCCTAACAATTGGGTGGCTATGATGCATTATTAGACGCCAATCTTGATTTATGGAATTGATAATAAATTAATTGATGGAAATTTATATTAATCAATTAAGTCATTATTCAATTCCATTACCAACATGTTAGGAATCTAATAGGCCACACACATTGGTTGCATTTGAATTAAATTGGGAGAATGATGATTTAAGTTAGACTTAAATCACATGCTAGGTAATTAACTTTTATAAACTTAATTGAAAAGAGTTTAACTAAGTTTTAGGCATGATATATAAATAGTTATAATTATAATGCCGAATTGCAACAATATAAAGGAAATTATTTCAATTTAATTTCCATTGGGCTTAATTAAAATAGTCTAATTAAGTCATGGGCCTATATTGTAATGTGATATATTTTTGAGGGCTTTATTGCAAAATTAAAGTTAATTTTATCCTAGCTATATAAATCACATTTGACTATTTTTCACTTATGAAGAAAAAAGAGTTGTTACAAAAAAGAAAAAAATGGTTTTCTCCCTATTTGTCATAACCTACTTTGTGAAGAAGAAAAATTGTATTCAAATCAATTTTTCAAGTGTGCAATTCGACCATCCTTGTGAAAAGTGGAAAGGGATAAACGTTGACCCCTTTTGCTAGCACAAAAGCATAGTTAAAATCTTTCTTCTTTGTCCAAAGGTTCGAGTGAAATCGTGTGTACTACCATCGAAGGTGAAGAGCTTGATTGGATAAAGTTCATGCTTCTTGTGGAGTTCGCAGGTTGCATAAAGGAGATAGCTTTTCCAATCAGAAGAATGTTGGTAAGGTAAGCTTTTGATTTTATAATTTTATATTCTATTTTATGTGTTAAAATATTGCCATGGCGATTCATGGTTGTAGGTATGTTTTTTTTTTTTAAGTTTTAATTTTCTTTTCGCTGCATAATTTTGAGCATGTCGTCCATAGCGAAACCCAACATGTAATAGCCCTAACTTTGATATGGACTTTGTGGTGTGAGGACTTGGATGATATGTTAAATATGCTAAGCATATGCAAGATGTCTATTGACACTTAAGCAAAATTTCATGAGTAAATTTGGTAAACCTTAGAGTTTGATATTTTGATAAAGACTTGATCATATAATTGAGCATATGTATGAAAATTTTCAAGTAATATGAATGATTTGAAGTGTTTTGATTGGAGGAAAGTAAATTTGAGGCCTTAGGAATGAATTTGGACACATAAAGAGGTGAAAATATGAAATCTAGGCATGCTCTGTGGATAAATGTTCTACATCTATTGATAGTTCCATAGCTGCAAGATAGAAGTCTTGAGAAGGCAATTTGGTTGAACATCAATCAATGGACTTCTAGTAACTATCGATAGCTGACGACTGAGGAACCAAATGAAGTATCTAGAATGTAATCTATCAATAGATCTGTAATCTCTATCGATAGATAGCTATACGAAATGGAAGGCAAACAAGTTGAGAAACATCTTTCAATATATCCATTGAATTTATCGATTGATGGCCTAATGGGAAAGACTATGAAGAAGGTTAGGGCACAATCTATCAATAGATTCAAGGAATTTATGGGTAAATGAAGGTTAAAGCCCAAAATATTTAGAGGTATCTATCGATAGATGACCCCGTAAAGGTCAAAATAAAAAAAGGGCTTTAGGACATTTTAGCCCTAAAACAAAAAGGAAAACGTTCTTTCTTTCAAACCTTCCAAAATGCTAACCTCCAAATCAATTTTTAGAGCCATCTGGAGTAGATTGAGGTTCGAAAAACTATTTTGAAGGTCAAATTTAACATTTTTACCAATTGATTTTCAATTTAATAGGTTAATAACTTATAGTCAATTTGGCCCAACTTTGGTGAAATTTTCTCCCTTGAGTTTGCTGGGGATTTGGAGCTATGATTTTAGTATGCCTAAGCTAGAGAACTATATATGTATGTATATATATAATTGCCTAGGCTAGAGAATAATATATATATATATATATGTCAATTGTGAATTGTATGTGCTATTTTGTGTTGTGTGCCTTAGTGCAAGCCACACAGTGGCCTATGTTGTGTGAGCCTAGACTAGGAAGTCTACTAACTATGATGGACGTTTAGGAGTAGTTTACTGTAGACAATGAACCTCATGGAGGAGTATGATCATTTGACGCCTTAAAAGATTGAAGGGCACTTTGAACCGTATCAAGCTTATAAGTCATTAAAGCTCATCAAATATGATTTGGGGTTTATGTGGACATATGAAATTGCTGATGGCACAATGGCCTTGTTTGTGAATTATAAAGTGAAGCTGCCTAAGTGTGTGAGGCCACTAGTCCATAGTACTTTATGTAAGTTGCTTATGCATATGAGGCTAGGAATCCAAATCAATACATAAATTGTGACTTGTGAATTATAAAGCAGTGATGGCCTAAGAGTTTGATGATGTTGTCTGATGGATGAATTTTAGATGTTGATTTGATTTAAGGATGAGTGGAGTCCTACCCTTGTGATTATGTGTGTGCTTGTAGGGATGATGGTAAGTGGGGACGATGGTGTTAATCTCACCTACAATGCTTGATGCCACCCATTCGAGAATACTCTAGGTGATGCTATCCATTGAGAGATTACTTCAAATGATGACTCTATATTTGATATCACCCAGTTTGATAACACTCCAAGTGATGTTGTCCATTGTGAGATTACTCTGAATGATTGGTGGATTCTTCATCCGTTGCTTCAACAGGCACATTAATTGACTCTCCGCCAGTGGGTTAGCCCCTGAGCATGATTTGACTCTGTCGATTGGCCACCATGTGTGATTTGATTATGTCAAGGGAGGACCACCCAAGATTGTAATCTAAATTCGTGAATCATTTGAGATAGCCTGGGATAGGCTTTGATAAATATGATTTGAAATCGATATGATACCTTGGCAACTAGAGTGTGCCTATGGTTAATTACTTTGATACGACTTTGAGTATAAGCTTAATAATATATATATAATATGGATACTCCCCAAGGATGATTGATGTGCACCTAATATGGGAGATGTATGATGGAAATATGGTTGATACTTGATGAAACACTTTGAGGTAAGCGAATCATATATTAAGTATTGTTATTATGCTTGGCTATTAAGGTGAGCCAAGAGAACCTAATTGATAATGGCTTTGAAAGGTAAGCCTTAATCGAAACATGTGTCATGGAAATATGGATAAGAGTAACATGAGTTGGATAATGCTGTTGAGTTGTTATCCCGACCAAGCATAATGTGATCAGATATTTGTGTAGGATATTCAAATGTCCATATAATGCACGATATGGACAACTTAATTGTGTAAGCTCAACTTAATACATCTATATGTATATTAACAAATGCCACTATCATAGTGCATGATAACATAAACATTAAACATCATCAGCAGCCTTAGGTGTTCATATAGGCTTTTAAGCCATCATCATGATCTTATATATAACATTATTCATATAAGATGCGCAAACATTAGCAATATCAACATAAACATGTTCATAGTTTGTAAACATAACATAAAGTAAAGGTCGACTTGTTAGCAGAATATGACCAACCCTCTAGGCATCAATGGCTCTAGACATCTACCAAAAAATAAAGATTGGACACTAGTATCCATGACATTGGTTGCTATCAGACGCTATCATTAATCTGCAACAAAATAAATGGGGAAATAATGTGTGAGTTACAAAGACTCTGTGAGTGGATTCAAAAAGGGGACAAGGCAAGGGATACGAGTATTTCCTAACCATGCATTTATAAACTATTGTTGATTTGCACATGCAAGTATACGTATCAAACAAGTAATATAGTGATAAAGTAGAGTATCATTCTTACAGAGATTTGTTCCTAAATTTTTACTAAGTACTAAAATCTTATAACAAATCAATTTTATTTAAGTAATCAAAATTTTCAAAAAATTAATTAAAACCAAATTAAAATAAACACTAAATTAACTAACAAACAAAATAAGTTGAGAAAAACATTATATTAAAGACCTAGGATTACAGGTTCATTCAACATTTTATCTGAGATAAGCTTTTCTTGTTATTTATCTTTCCTGAGTGGTTTTACTAACCTAGAATCCAAAGCTATGGACAAGTCTCCATCGAGTTGCTTGTACAAATAACTAACTTCATTAGTTCACTAAATGTCAATAAGAATCAATTAAATTAAGTTCATTAAGCAAGTGTCCTAATGTGGTTTTGTATAGCAATTGGCGTATGTCTACCCGAATCGCGAATCAAATCACCTAAGTGATGTGAACATACACTATTCAAACCTTAGTCCAATCTAAAATCTCTTTGTTGAGTCGCAATTAGATTCACAAATCAGTTAATTGTTGGCTAAGCAATCAAAAGCATTAAGAATAGATTTGAATAAGCAAAACTACACCCATTCATGATAAATAACAAATAAACTAATATTCAAACTACATGTTGATATCTATCACAATCCTGGAAAGATAATTTAGCTCATAAAAACAAATAAAAACAACATCCAAAGAAATTTAGCCATGAATCCAAGTCAAAGAAAATGCAAAAAAAACAAAAGTAGAGAAAGAAAGTAATTATTGAAGCTTTACGATCTCCAATCTCTCTCAAATTCTCTTGTTTTTTTACTTTGTTTTTGGCTCCAAATCTCTAGAATAGTTGCTTGCTACCTCCTTCTTAAAACTTTGAAAAAGGTCCATTAAATAGGCTCCAAGTAACCTAATTTCCAAAATCTCGTTAACTTTTTATTTTTGAAAACTCACCCAGTGCTGCGACGCTACTTCCTCAGTGCTGCTACGCTAAGTTCTCGGGAAAATGTGGTGTGCTTCCTTTCACTAGCACTGTTGCTTTGTTCTCCTAGTGCTATAACAGTCTATCACTTTCAAACATGATTTTCACCCTGATCTATTATGTACTGGGAAAAATGATAAACATAAAAGTTTTACTCCTATCTCTTAAATTTTCAATGGCTCAAGAATCACATCAATTAAAATTTGGGATTTAAAGATAAGCTCCAAATACTGCATCATGTTCAGTTCATGCATACTATTGCAATGCTCCAAATTAAACAAATATTTTGACCATTATCCAATCTGAACTGGGAAATGTGGTTAGCATAAAAGTTGTAACCCTTTCTCTTAACGTTCTAGTGGTCTAAAATTCCCTTCATTTGGAGTTCTGTAGACAGAGATATGGTCAAAATATCACAATGTATATGAATAAAGCCATCACTATACTTGCATGGATTTTCATCAAATGAGCCTTTTTCATCAAATTTCCTACAAAAGCAATAAAAGAAATTACCAATACTACTCTGAAAGTAGTTAAAACAAAATAACATAAAATTTAACTAAAATAACTTAAATTAACTACTCGACATGTAATCAAACTTAAACTAGAAAAACACCTAAAATGCTACGATTTGAACCTAAAATCTAGAAGATCTAACTACTTAAGGTCCTAAAATGTGTCAAAATAATGCTATATAATAGAGTTATCATAAACTCATGCCATTCATAACTTCCTAATTATAAAGTTCATGATACATGTAATTTAGACTCATTTAAATACCTTTCATTTGAAACAAATTTATATAAACCTTCATAAATCCTCATCAAATTCACTCAAACATTCTTTTTTGTACCATATCTATTGGTACATTATTGAATGTATCAATACTTTCAAGCATCTATCGATACATTAGTAAAATTTATTGATACGTTTCGCACAGAAAGCCTCCTATGGCAATTTGTTTAGAATGTATCGATACTTTGAACATAGAAACCAAGTTTATAGACAATTTTTGCATTTTTGCCATTCCTTATGTCCTTCTACATCTTGGAAACTATCTTTAGGGCTTAGTTCTTCTCACTAAGCACCTTCTCATGTCATCATAAGGTATAAACCATAAACACTACTCAAATGAAGTCAACAAACAACATACCATAAACATATCAATCTGTCACGATAAATTTCGGGCCATGACCGGTGCAAGGGCCCAATAGACGTAGTTCATTAAGCCCAAGCAAGCCTATCTATTTATCCTACTCATTATTCCATCAAATATTGCTAAGTCACAAATTATAACTTTAAATTAAAATAGTAATAGACATTGCCAACTCGTATTAGCATTACTCATTTATTATATACATATATTGTCTACAACATGTATTTCAATAATTTACATTAGGTTCGTCTATACACAATAAAAGAATACTCGACTTCCAACGGAGGGACTTGAATGAATGTACAGCTACTGAATGCCGAGACACCTACCAAAAGATGGATACAAGTCTACAAGGACACCTCGTCCTAGTTACTGGTTGCCTCATGATCTGAAAACATGAAGTTCAAAGTGGTGAGTATAAACCTAGTGAGTGAACAACGAAGGGAACAAGCAACAAGAAGGGAGAATTTAAAAATCATGATGCACTTGTTTCAAAACAATGCAATTTAGTTCCATTCATATTAAAAACCCCTCATCAAGCCTTTAAATGATTAATCATTTGAAAATCATGAACCCATACATAACGAACCATTTGAAGAATAAAAGCTTCAATGATACACAAGCAAATCAAATACGACAATGAATCTTAGCTGCAGCGAGAATGAATTTTCGTTGTAGTGACGTTGGGATCAAGTTATTAGCCGAACGATGGTTTCTCAACTGGCTGAGGGTTTCCGACTAAATCTCCTCATTTTAAACTTAACTCATTTGATCATAAATGTTGGAAGTCCATGCTCAGATATGGTAGCAAAGAAGTGAAAAATTGGGCAGCAAATGGACAAGATAGGAGACAAAAATAGAAAGTTTTTTGTTGTAGCGAGATTTTGGTCATAAAACAGAAAGTTTTTCACTGCAGGGAAATTGTAACCCAGAAACAGAAACTTTCTCGCTGCAGTGAGAAGCTACAGTGTCATTCTCGCTGCAGGGAGTTTTCGACCAGTCTACTCCTCCAAAAGTGAAGAGTTTTTCGCTGTAGCGAGAATCAAAACATAAAAAAAAAAGTCTCCTTTTCCCTTAAAACAAAGCCATTATGCTAAATAACAAAAGTAACATATAACACATGTAAACTCCCAAATTTCAACAAATCAAATGTTCACATTTTTGCATTTACAACCATATACCATATATGTATATATATATAGATATCAATCATCATATACACTCTCCCATCATCATCATCTCATATGTAACGGCTTATGCGCACTCCTACTCGCACATAGCCTGGTCAGCAATGGCTTATGTGCACTCCTACTCGCACATAGTCGGGTCCACATCAACATACAAATAAGCACCCAATGCATATCATGCATATTATCATATTTTGATAACACATAATCCATTGTATATCACAATTTCACAATATAAAATCACTTCACCAAAGGCTTGTTCCCAAGATACATTTTCAAAAACAAGTTGGATAAAATCATTCATATTCCCCAAACAAGTTTGAAATGCAAGTCCACTCACCGGTATATTGTTCAGCCTTTAGATGACTCCAATTCCCTTAATTGTCCAAATGGGATGATGAGGCTTCCTTAGAACCTAGGATCACATTAGCATAAGCAATAGGTCAATTCACACACTATGAACCCTAAAAGCTATCTCTTAGCTAGCTTTCACTTGCCACATCAAATGGCTATCTATGTTCACTATCTTAATCACTAAAAAAGTAATGAACATACTCAACAATAAAATAGCTCATAATCACAATTACTAGCCATTATTCACAACTAAAAATCAAGTTTAGTTCATCACTTACCCTAGGGTTCCTTTGTAGTTGAATTCTCTTCCAAACCAATGATATAATTCTCTCTTTCTCTCTCTAAAATGCCCAACTAGTGAGAGAAAGTATGAAAATAAGATTTATCAAGGGTTTTGAAGTGAGAGGATGAAATAGCACAAGGGTTTATGGAAGGGTGCACCAAAAGCATGAAAATTAGAGCTAGAGAGAGAAAGTTATGGAAGCTTGAAGAAAACTCCCATGGAGGAATTAAAGAAACGTGAGAGGGAAGAAGGAAGAAAAAGACAAGCTGCTGGAAATTTCAAGAAGGTGTTGGAAATTCAAGATATTTGTAGCCAAACTTATCCACTCCACTTAAATTACCAAAATGCCCCTTCACAAATTAACTTATTCTCCTCTAATCTTTTATGCAATCTTTTTGCTTTTTTAACATTGGGACAAGGTCCATAATGGTCTAGACATACTCGGGTTCATGAAAACTTAAAATTTTAACCCGAGGTGATAAAATGACCATTTTGCCCTTATCGTGAAAATCTTTAAAATTTTGGTTTCTTTTCCATTTTACCCCTGATTTCATCATCCATTTATACCTTAGGCCTACTTAAGCCATAATATTGTTTAAAAATCTTACTTTTATGGGCTTATTAGAGAAAATGATGAAACTACCCTTGGCTCGTATTATTACATCTATACTTAGTTACAAGCCTATAGAGGTTGGGGTCTCACACAATCATAGTCATTTCATTAACATTAAAACTCACACATTGTGATGGTTTGACCCCCATCAACCTTGGCCCGGCAACATACATTCCTATTGCACTCTGGGCATTTTATGATGCATCATAGGAGTAAAGTCGTCAGTTGCACCCTATGAGAGTGGTATTAGTTGCACTCTTTGAGTTCTCATACTCATAGCATGTGTTATGTGGAATGTCCTTCACATACATGCTTACTTATCTCATAAGGTATATGGAATTTATATCATATACATAATCTCATGGCATTCATCATGCTTTCTCAATGATCTCATGTAGTATATGGAGTATACATCATTTACATAATCTCATGGCATTTATAATGCATACTTAATCACCACATATGGTATAGGGAATTTACATCATATCCACAATTTTATAGTATACATCATGCATACCTAATATCTCATATGGTATATGGAAATTACATCATATACATAATCTTATGGCATTCATCATACCAAACATGCACATTATAGCATCTATAAAAACATACAATATCTTGTACCCACACTAGTCTAAAGACCAGAGTAATCGAGTGGACTTCAAACATACGGTGCTTGTCCCCCTTTGTTGAAAACTAACACATAATAGAATATTTACATACATAGTAGATTCATAGACATTTTAAAAACCATGGAGTCAATCACATAACAATCATTATCAATTTATTTTCTTAAAAAATCATTTTCATTCCCGAAACTCAAATCCTTTGATAAACCATTTTACAGATATCATTTCAACATACATAAATAATCTTTTTCATCGAAATCATGCTAGCTTGACATATCATAATAATTTTAAAGTGTTATATCCACTCACCTAATTGGAGAGTCAATTCCTAGCTCTAATCACAACTTCGTTTCGGTGAAATATGTGGAGTTTTCAAGTATTCCTATCATACAACAATCATCAATATCATTTCCTAGAATAAAAATATCATAATAATGCTTCTAGGTACTTTCGAAACTACTTGCTTTTAGCTACACTAATTTTCTAGCTAAAACCCATGCTTAGAAACCCATAAGCATTTCATTTTTACCTTACGTGAGCTTAGATGCTTAAGAAAATCATAAAACCTTTGAACTTTATTCATCAATAAAAAATCTGGGGAATAAAACTACTATTTAACTTCTTAAAATCTAAGACCAAGTGATTTAAAAGCTAAAAATGTCATCTTTTTTCATAAAAAACCAAAACTAAGCTTCAGAATCATAAAAATGGAGTTTTAATTTAAAAATGAGTTAAAAGAGCTTAAGAGTAAGGGTTTTACCTTGCAAATGCGGTTGAGGGTTGTCAACCATCGAAAAATGTGATATATTTATAAGCTGAGGTATGAAAATATGTTTTTACCCTTTTTCTTTTTTTGAAATCGATGAAATGTATCGATACATTGGCCCATGTATTGATACATTTGGTTTTGGGGAAAATGTATCGATACATGTACATCAAAAACCCTTTCTATGCTAAATGTATCGATACATCATGAACATGTATCAATATATTTGAGACAAATTGTAGTTTCTAAGACAGATTGCTTATAAAAACCTGCACAGCTTATTTACATTAAATATTATTTAAGTAAATGTCCTCTTTACTTTTTACTCTCCATTTACTTAAGATATCTAATGTAAATAAGCAAACAGCCCCCCATTTGGATTCAATAAAATTATCAAAAAATCAAAATCCAAAAGAATTAAAATCTAATTTTTGGTCTCAAGAACAAAATAAAAAAAGTTCGATTGAAATTAAATTTATGGTTTGCATTTACCATAGTAAACATACTCCAAAAATTATGGAAAAATCATTTTTGATCATCTAAAAATCAAGGGAATCATTACTACCAATTTTTATTTCTGAAAGATTGTTCTATAAAAATCACATATTTTAAACCTTTACAAACTTTGAAAATTTTCTGCTTTAGAAGTTATAGATAACCAAAAGTGTCAATGAATTCTTTTGAAGGTTCAAACTAAGTTTGATGTTCAAAATATGTAATATAATGCTCACCTAAATATTTCCTAACTTATCCTCTTACTCAAGGTGGGATTTCACATTCTCCCCCGTTTATGAAAATCCATCCTCGAATTTAACTAATGCACTAACCTTCGTAGAATAAGTGTGGATACTTGGCTCGCATGTCATCCTCGACTTCCCAAGTCACCTCATCATTCTTGTGATTGTGCCATTCTACCTTAACCAAGGTTATCTCTTTGAAGCGTAACTTCTTGTCACGATCCAAATTCCAGACCGTGACCAGCGCATGGACCCCATGAGCATAGCCACTAAGTCTAAGCAAGCCTATTTATATAACCTGTTCATCAATCTATTGAGTATTCCTAAAGTCACATTTCATGATCTGAACTGTAAGTACTTGAATGATATTCTACCATGATCAAATATTCGCATGTATATATATATATATATATATATTAGCCTAAAATGGTGCTAACCATCGCCAACTCGTAATGGTGTTACCATTCAAAGTATATATATACATATGTATTGTCTAAGACAAGTATCTTAAAATTTTACATTTTGTTTATCTATATATATAGCATAAAGACACTAGACTTCCAGCAGAGCAACCTTGGCGAAGGTACAGCTATTGAATGCCGAGATACCTACCAAAGAGACGAGTCCACGTGGACACCTTGACCTAGGTTCCAACTACCTCATGATCTTAAAACATGAAGTTGAAAACTGTGAGTATGAACTTAGTGAGTGAACATAAGAAGGGAACAAGCAATTGATGAGGAAAATTTAAAAATCATGATGCACTTGTTTTGAAAACAATGCAGTTTAGTTTAATTTCTTCCTTAAACCCCGTGTTTCGAACATTGGTAAATAAACTCTTAGTGTTGCAAAGACCCATGCTCAATCATGAAGACAAAAGAGTGAAGAAAAATTATATAAAAAATCGAGCAAGGTAGCGACGTGACAACACGTTTCTCGCTGCAGCAAAAGGCATTTTCGGTTTGCATATGTTTTGGTTTTTCAAGCATATCTCCCACTAAAGAAGCTCAATTGACATTCTTGTTAGGTCATTAGAAAGCTAAAAGGTAGGGCTACGACTTTAATGTTTACTACTTTGCCTAGTTCTGACTGAAAAGTGGTCAAAATTACTGTTAAAGTGACAGTACTGTACCACCGCCTGAGAGTTTGTGGTTACAGCGAGAATCCATTTTAGCTATAGCCAAATTCCTTGCTGCAATAAACATCAATTATAAAATACTTAACAACTTTCACTGTTCAACATGCAAGATTCCACATACATTATAATCACGTACTATATTCATAAACTTTCTACTATGCATGTATATATATATATATATATATATATATATAAACACGAATACCACCACCTCCCTCAGCCAACATGCACTCCCCAAAGGCACATCATTATCGGCATGTGCACTGCCCACTTCACACATGCACAGTTGTAAGTGTCACAACATCGTCATTCGATCGGCATATGCACTGCCCATTTTGCACATGCACAGGTACATCAATTACACAAAATTACTTAGCAATACATATCATATATTTTTATATACACATCAGCATCATATAAAGGTACAGAGATTCATCACAATCATGTTTCACATCACCAAAAATATTTCACTAAAGGCTTGTTCCCATATATTTTATAGAAAAATAATTAAAATGTGTAACGACCACTCCTCGGTCGCCACCAGAGTCTGAGACTTTCGAGAGAACCCGCCAAGTCCCGAACAAGCCTTCACAGATATCAATTTTCAACTATGACACATTCATTGGACAATCTCGTAATCATCACAATTTTATTAATAATAAATATTCTCGATACATTATATTCCATCATCACATATATGTCTACATTGTACCCAAGTGTTTGTTTCCATAACTGAATATACTATAATTGACCCAACCTCTAACAGTGGAGCGACTTGGAATAGGTTGCTAGGAGATGCCTTACCTACATCACGATCGACCATAATGTCGATGAATATCTCACTAGCTGATCACTAACTGTAAAAGAGAAATAAGGGGGTGAGTCTCACAAACTCAGTGATCATCGGCTTCGTGAGAAGAGGATAGATGGGAAACAAGCAATAAGGTAAAGATTTTGAATAATAAAAATTTCAAGAGTAGATAAAAATATTTAATTCAAATGGAGATTTGTGCCTTATATATATATATAAGAAAATATCAAGAATCTTTTGTAAGTCATAATCAAACATAATGTATATCAAGTCAAGTAAGTAAACTTTTGTGCAGCGGGAAGGTTAATAACCATTTTCAAACTAAATCAGTAAAATATCATTTTAAACATCGTGTTCGTAAAAGATCTCTGCAGTCGAAATTATTTCATATAATACTCAATTTAAATCAATAAAGTTGGGCAAGCTCCCGCGAAACCAAATAATAACTAGGTTTATTCACAATTCGCAAATCGCCTCGCATACGAAGGTAAAATTCATATAACAGTAAAACCAGGGAGAGTTGCAGAAAACTGTATAATTCCGTTTTCACCATGGCAGAAATAAGAGTCTGAAAACCCAAAGAGATTTTTGTCTCGAGTAGGAAATCAAATAAAATCTATGGTCCCACTACCACATAATAACATCCGGGAGCCTCGCTCAATCGGATCCCACATGCCATGGCAGTCTCAATGATGTTGGCCGACATCGGACAAATAAAGCGGTCGCAATCACGTAATCATCTGGTGGCCTAGCCATGCATACTAATATCACAAGCCATGGTCCCCACCAAGCCTAACCGCCTGTCGATGACCCGAAGGTTCTCTAGCTAGAGCTTACTCGTGCACGAGGGTCACACTTAACCAAAGTGACAACTGGCCTACTCTAGAATCTCTCGGTTTGTAAAACCATTTTGCAATTGTGTTATGTCCTTACAAGCTCGTCTCAAAATTATTTCCAAAGCATTTGACACAGGGTATGGTAAAATCTATCATTTTCTCAAAATATATTTATACATGAATTTCAAAACAATAATTTGCATGGTGAATAAGCAATATAACCATGAATGCACACTGTACAAATATAAGGCACAAATTTTGAGGTAAAACAACGTGAAGGGCTTGTTTCTCATTTTTTCAAAATACTTTACATATAATTTATACATATATATATTCAAAACGATTTCTAAACGTAATTTGCAACCATAATTTCCTAAGATTGCTACTAGCACATGCTATCCACAATTTTCACGTTTAAAATAAATCATACGTATAGGTATATGTTTACGAAAATTTTAAAATTGACACCCCTTACTCACCTCAGAATAGCGGGACACTAAATCGCTATTAATTCGAAAATGTATCTACTTATTCCTTCTTGCCGGTCGCTCACTATTTCCTCCGACCTGCCGCCACAGTGCAACACCTTTACTTATTTTTCTTAACTATTGAAACCCACTTAATTAATATATCTATATATCTTATTTTATTCTAACAATATTATTATGTATTTTATTATTTTCTTACGTTTCTTTCCCGTTTATTTTTTTCTCTCTTTTGCTCGTTTTTCTCTTATTTTCTTCTTTTTCTCCTTTTTTTCGTTTATGTTACTTTTTCACTAAAATCCATAGAGATATGCTGCCACTTCTATTCGGGGACCGATAATGGCTGTAGCAATCTAACAAGCCTCTGATGCTCTACCTTAACTTGTTGGCACACTATACGCTTAGCCACAAACTCAACTATATCCCTTTTAAGGCCTTCCCACTAGTACATTTCCTTTAAATCATAGTACATCTTATTGGTGCTTGGATGAACAACATATGTTGCCATAAGGGCCTCCTCTAAGGTCTCTTGTCTCAAATCATGAATATTTGGCACATACACTCTAGATCCATAGCAGAGTAATCCATTGGTGCCTTCAGTAATCATTTGCCCTTTCCTCCCTTAAAGATCTTCTAAAGCTCTAGTCACAAAATCATCTTTGCCTTGGGTTTCCTTGATGCAATCCATGAACATTGATCTCACTCTAAAATGGGCTAATAACACATCGGTATCATTAACCTCAAATCGAATGCCCATATCACCCAACTCATGCATATACTATATCATCGATCTCATTTCAACTAAAATATGGGCTAAACTTCGCATGGATTTTCGACTGAAAGCGTCATCGATCTCCTTTCAACTAAAATGTGGGCTAAACTTCGCATGGATTTTTGACTTAAAGCATAAACCACCACATTAGCTCTATTAGGATGATACAAAATAGTGTAGTCATAATCCTTAAGCAACTCTATCTATCTATGTTGCTTAAGGTTAAGATCTCTATGCTTAAAAATATACTTGAGACTTTTATGATCCGTGTAAATCTCACAAGTCTCACCATAGAAGCAATGCCTCCATATTTTCAAGGCAAATACTATGGCAGTCATCTTTAAATCATGTGTGGGGTAATTTTGCTCATGCTTCTTAAGCTGTCTTGATGCATAAGCTATCAAATTTCCATGTTGCATTAGCACATATCCAAGTTTTACTCGTGATCCGTCACAATAAACTGTATAAGCCCCTGAACCACATGGCAAACTCAACACTAGAGCTGTGGTAAGTAAAGTCTTGAGCTTTCAAAAACTCTCCTCACATGCATCTATCCATGTAAACTTAATACCCTTTTGTGTCAACTTACTCATAGGAGCAGCAATCTTAGTGAAATCTTCAACAAATCTCCCATAGTATCCAGCTAGCTAGAAAATTTCGTATCTCCATTACCGAAGTAGGCCTTGGCCATTTCTCTATTACCTTAATTCTCTTTCGGTCCACCATTACCCTATCCTTAGATACAATGTGGCCTAAGAAGCTAACACTTTCAAGCCAAAACTCACACTTGGAGAACTAGGCATATAGTTGGTGCTCTCTTAGCATTTGTAGTACAATCCTCAAGTGCTACTTATGTTCCTCCCGACTCCTTGAATACACTAAGATATCTTTAATGAACATGACCACAAAATTATCCAAATATGGTCCAAATACCCTGTTCATAATATCCATAAAAGGTGCAAGGCATTAGTCAATCCAAATGACATAACCAAAAACTCAAAATGACCATATCTCGAGCAAAAAGTAGTCTTAGGTATGTCTACACCTCTAATCCTCAACTAGTGATACCTCTGTCGTAGATCAATCTTAGAGAAACACTTAGGCCCTTGCAACTAATCAAGCAATAATTGATATGTGCAAAGGGATACTTGTTCTTGATGGTCGCTTTGTTCAACTACCTATAGTTGATACAAAGCCTTATTAAACCATATTTCTTCTTTGCAAACAATACTGACTCACCCCATGGCAAGACACTAGAGCAAATTAAGCCCTTGTCCAATAAATCCTTCAACTAATCCTTCAACTTCTTAAGCTAGACCGGTGTCATCTAGTATGGTGGTATAAAAATTGGACTAGTGTCCTACACCAAGCCTATGAAAAATTTTGTTTCCTACTTTAGAGGTTATTTGGGTAACTCTTCCAAGAATACATCTATGAACTCCTTCACAATAGGTACATCTACCATGCTAACTATCTCTACTTGAGTGTCATCACCACAACCAAAAATGTTAGACATCCATGGAACATTAAATGAGTAGTAGTCATGGCCGACATCATGCTACTTGAGGCCATACTGTGATCTCCCTGTAATAGAAATGTGTCTCTCTAGGGTAGTTAAACTTAACCCTCTTATGGTGATAATCCACACCAGAATAGTTTGGAGATAACCAATCCATCCCAATAATCACATCAAACTCAAGCATGTCTATTAGTACTAGATTTGCTCAAGTGTCCCTCTTTTTAACTCAGACTACGCAACTCTCTACTTATATTTCACCAAAAACACCTTTCTTAAAGGTGTGAAAACTAATAAGTCCTGCTTCCTCTTGGAGCAGTTAATACATAGTCTAGACACAAAGTATGGAGATACAAAAGAATGGGTAGTACCTGGGTCATACATTACATGTGCATCAATAGAACAAATGGGTAGCATACTTGTAACAACTGCATTGGATGCCTGAACATCCTGTTAAGTCAAAGCATAAACTCAGGCTTGTCATGACTAGTAGTACCTTGTGCTCCAGATCCAAATCTTGAAGTACTACTTTGGGTAGCTGTACTAGTACCTCTAGCTCTACATCTTTTAGTGCCTCTGACAAGTTGCGTAACAATAAGCGTAAATGGTAAAGCTACTAGTGCATGCCTCTTTGTATCACCCTGACAAGAATGTCTTAATGAGCACTCTCTAGCAAAATGGCTAGTCTATCTACAAGAGTAACATGAAGTGGAACTTTGCATACACTGCCCCTTATGCTTCCTACCGCAAGTGGGACATAGAGGAAGAGGAGGAGAACTTTGCCTAGCACCTCGCCGACTCTAAGGTTTAGTCCCTCTATGGCCTTGACTATCTCCATTTCTCCTAGCCTCTTTCCCTTTATGGGATCCTTGTGAGCCTCCATGATGGCCTTGTCAACCTACAGCCTTAACGGCCTCTAATCTTGACCCTCTTGCGCTTAAGTCCATCTAACCGTCCTTTTTTATCCTTAAGCTCTAATCTTTGTGCACAATTCGTCACTCTAAACTAGCTAGTGAAATTATGAGATGCTACAACCCTATACAGAGGGCACAATAAACCATTTTCGAACCTTTAAGTCTGCATCTTCTTTGTAACTTTCAAGTATGGGGCATATCTAACCAACTGTATGAACTTCAGATTGTACGTTGCCACTGACATCCTTGGGGTTCCAAATGATTTTTAATATCAAGAGACCATGGTTTTAAGTTTACGATTTAAATTGAAGCATGTTTAGAAAACCTCTAGTTTAGTGATTGCGGTTTAAGTGAGTTTAGCTCAAGATAAAATATTGGCTATTACGACTATAAGCATGATCTTATGCCCAAAGTTTGGACCCCACTATAGCAAATTAAGTGCTGCCTTTATGCAATGAATGATTAAATGTATAATGCGAGTTTGGTATAAAAGGGATTCCTACCCTATGACTTTGATATCCCATTAGTAGCTTCGACACTAGACAATGGCTTTGATTTGCCACCAATGGTTCTAGCATTGGACATGTTTGCATAAATGAAACAAATATTTGATACTATCTAAGAAGGATCACTCTTTTTTATGCGCTTAATGGGCAACTTTGTTTGAATAAGCTTCTTAAGATTTGATTCAATTAGTGATTCTGATTGAGATATCATATATGATCGTAGATAACGGGGCTGGTTACCATGGTGAAAGATATATCTGATAAGCTAATATTAAGGCTAATTAAGAGGCTGAATTTGGATGGCCATGAGGGGCTTATGAGCAGTCGGGTAGCATATGAGTATATACCCATAAAGGGAGCCATGATTGGTGGCTAAAGGTGGAACCATAGAATTGTATTTGTGTTGCTATAAGGTTATGTTTTAAGTAATGTAACTATAGCGTAATACTTTAACAGTGAAATTATGGTCCTTACTTTAGACGTTGGACCACATGTTACGGACTTGTATCCATTCTACAAATACCTTTGATGAGGTAGGTTGAGAATGTTGATTTCAGGTAATAATTCCTTGCCTTTATGTAAACCCGATGATCTTCCGATCTTGATATGCTTATGGAGGCAACATATGAAAATGCGAAAAGTGTTTCTCTCACATGTACAACGCCTACTAAGAAAAGGCAAATATTATATTGTGATCCACCGTATTTGGTGTTATGATTTGTAAGTTGGAAGGGACAACAAGATAAATTTGTAATCATGCTTAGAACTAAATAACAATTGATTATCATATTGAATTCGTAAGAGATGTATCACAAAGCATTCCAAACCTAATTAATCACATGAACTAACCTTTGAAAGGATTTCTTTCCCTAACCAATGATGAACGAATTATGATATGTGAGTATACATAAAAGTTATGGATATAATGCCCCAAAGGAAAGTAAATAAGTTTGCTTCATAAGATTTCTATACATGATAGAAATAGTGGGAGCTAATGACACTTTAAAGTTCAAAGGTCATGAAATTATGAAATCCAATAAATAAGATCTATGCACAAAGATTGATTTACTGGGATGCATAAAGATGCATAATTCATCCGTTAAATACAAACCATTAATAGGATGCATATTGATGCACTACTCGTATAAGTCGAGTCTACTAAATGATCCAACTTGAGTGATTAGATAATAATCTCTATTCAATGTAATAAATTCAAAATAGTTTAATACATTGAATAAGATAAACATATTTTGTGCAAATCATAAGATTAGTGGAAGCCAAATAAGTTACAAATTAAAAGTGTATAAGATACATTTATCAATCTAAGAAAAACAAAATGGGACTAAAGAGTTAGAGCTTGAAAAAGGACTTAACAAAAGAAAGTAAGATGACATGTTAAAGGAGTTTAACATAGAGAATCCTAAATGTTAAAAGTGACATAAAGTCATGATTGAGCAGTCATATTAGAATGGTTTTAAAACAAGAGATAACTGCATGATTATATCTATAATCGGATACAAACTTTTTGTTTAGGCTATAAAAGAAGAGATATTTGGATCATTGGTTTAATGAACCAATAAATGATTCTGAGTTGTTAAGGTAACAATAAGAGCCATAATAATGGAATCAAGGTCTCGTGTGATCTAAAATAGTATTTCGATTATGACAATGAAGATTGTCAAACATATAAAAGAACGTATTCCCAAATAGTGCAATTTGAGTTGTCCTCATAAAGACACAATTGCTAAGACAAAGTTCGATATTGGATACGTTAGCAATTGAATTAAGTGCAAGTGGGAGATTGTTGGTATATGCCTTAAGCCAATTGGATTCATTAAGGAATATATATTGTCATTTAATGCATATTTAATAGCATAACTATATGTGATAAAGGTTTTCCTTCATGTTAGTGCAATAATAAGGAGTTATTAAGTACTAATCAAATGAAGCCCATGAAACATAAAGGCCTTGCAAGTGAATTGTAAATTTTACAATTATGAGATCACTATGCATCAAAGCCATGTTCCAAAAATTGTTCCTGGTTATTGTATTGTCAAGATAAAGTATTGACAATACTCAAAGACTTATACATGTTAAGCCTCCTTACTTGGGAAGTTAGCAATCAATCTTATAGATTGAAGTATATGGGTTACTTGAGGATAACATGTGGGTGATTACAAGTTCACTGAATATGATCCGCTATGAGAACTCCATTTGCTATTTCACTCATGTGTCTATGGAATATGTTCTCCTGTGATAATTGTACAGCTAGTCCTTGGACATAAACACCAAGTCATCTTGTATGAGGAATGACATACTTTGATTTAACCCCTACGAGCCTAAAGGCGACCAGATGCCTAAA
This sequence comes from Theobroma cacao, assembly GCF_053813885.1. Classification (NCBI taxonomy): domain Eukaryota; kingdom Viridiplantae; phylum Streptophyta; class Magnoliopsida; order Malvales; family Malvaceae; genus Theobroma; species Theobroma cacao. The sequence continues at coordinate 32,799,310 of NC_142647.1, read as the reverse complement.
TAGGGTGTTTTTGGATATGTCATGAAACATGCAAAGGTGAATGAGTGGTCAAAAGAGGATTCATCACCCCAAGTGTTATGAGGGGATGTATCTCACTTATTCTCAATTCTCAATTAACTTGTATAAAGTCTTTGGCCAAAGCATGATGAATTTGGGGAAAGTTGGTTTCCTAAATTCATAAGGTTAGTCATGAATTATGAGAACTAATATGGAATGTCATAAGTAGACGTTGAGCCATGCTTTATGACATATTTGAGATATTTGATGAAAGGACCGTATGGCATTGAGAGGCTTATCAATAAAGGGCTTTGTCAAATTCTTTAATTGACTCTCTAATATTTGGGTGGTCATTATATATTGCTAGATGCCGCTCATGATATATAAATATAAATCAATTATCAAATTGACATTTGATTAGGATTTATATTTATTGCCAACATGTTAGAAGCCTAATGGGTCACATACATTAAGTGACAAGATTGGGATTAAATAATGATAATTAATTAAATTGGACTTAATTGAAACAGATCAAAATAAAGTGAGAAAATTAATTAAGTTCACAACAACTTAATTGAATAAAAATGCAACTATTGTATCTAGGGTTACAACTTAGTTTGGCTATATAAATATGTTACGTTAGCTAGCTAAAACTCTAAACCTTCAGCCACTTTTTACCCATTTCATAAAAATAAGAAAAGAAAAATATTTTTCTTTGTTTGATAGAAATAAGATTCGACAAGAATTTTTTGTCTTTTTTTTTTAGAAACAAAACTTGCTAGCACCAGTAAAAAAAATCTTATCTTTAAGAAGGTCTTATTTGGTCAATGTGTGAATTATTGTTAGAGGCCAAACACTTGCGTGGCTGAAGATTTGACAAATCATAAAGGTGAAGAAGCAAAGATTTTGACTGCAAGATTTTATACTGTTTTATTCTCTTTTTCGGTTACTCGCTTGATCACAAGTATTTTTGGATTTAATTGGCTTTTGATTACGATATCTAGAGCAAGGTATGTAACTCTTAAACTTATAAATGTTCGTAATTAATTTGAAAATTATAACTGAAAAACACAAACATTGATCTTTTAGGATTCGACTATTTCTTTGATTAAATGCTAGTTTATTTTTCCATTGCATTATAATTTTTAATTTCATGTTTGAGCATGAGGTCGAATCCCAACAACACTATGATTACCTTCAATGCCGAAAGACAACTCACCTGCTAATCAAATTTAACTAGCTTGTGATAGCAATCCATGCAAGCGAAATTTGACGATAGCCAATCCATACCCAAAATCACATCAAAGTCCAACATATCAAGCAAAATCAAAGTGCTTGTGTGTTCTTATCCCTTATTACAACCACACAAGACTTATACTCAAATTGAGCAACAAATATCTTTTTAACTGGAGTAGTTACTACCAAACCAAATTCAATCAAAGTACGGTTGATAACTCTGTTACATAGAGTTATTTTTAACACATTTTGAGGACTTCAGTGGCTAGATTCTTGAGTTTCGGATCTGATTTTAAACCTTTTTAGCTATATTTCTGCTAGGAACGGCGTGATTAAAGCATCAACACAGCGAAATAAAAAAATTGAAATAAAATAAAAAATCATGCCTCATACCTTTGGATCACCATGGTTGTTTAATGCCAAGTTATGTACTACATAAAATCAGAAAAAGAGTGTACCTTTCCAAATGATATTGCAATCAAACGGATTCCTTTTCTTGACAAAACGTGAACACCTTTTGTGTGAAAAAATCCCAGCCCCTCAAACGCTTGGTCTCCAATGATGCACACACGATTGCAATGGATCCTTCTCAAGGAAAGAGCTTTATGCCACTGGATTGTGCTAGCAAGTGGACAACGATTTGTCCTCTTTTCTTCTTTGATTTCCAGCAAAGAATCAAAGAAAAAGTTTTCAAAAAAATGAAAATAAACTTCTCAAGAGTGGCAGCACTCAAGAGAAAATTTTTTTTGTTTCCTTCTCACTTCAGAAAAGAATGGCTATAACGTGATATTTATATCTAGGTTTAACTTATTAAAATTTGCAAAATAAGTCCTTAATATTATAATAATTATAATATTTAACCAATACTTAATTAAACTTTTTTAATTAGGTCCTTAGTAGTTAAAACCTAAAATTTGATTTAAGTTTAACTTAAATCATCACACTCTCAATTCAATCCAAATTGTAACCTTTGTGTGTGACCCATTAGGTTCTTAACATGTTGACAATGGAATTGAATTATAATATTATTAATTAATTAATTTAAATGAATCATATTCAATTTTAAATTAACTAATTCAATTCCATAAACCATGATTGGCATCTAGCAATGCATCATAGCCACCCAATTGTTAGGAGAGTCAAAGGATTCTTTGACAACCTTTCAATGTACAATTTTTCAGTGTAATTCATTCCCTCATCATATATCTCGAAGATGAGAAGAGCTTGGTGCAGTGCCTACTCTTATTGATATCCATATTTGTTCTTGTAATTAGATCATTAGCTTTATGGAGACTTATGAAACTCATTTCATAATCTCCTAATCACCTTGGGCAAGGATTTGATTAAGCTAATGTCAACCAAGAGCTAATGAGATATTTCCCCTTGAATCACTAGGGGTAATGATTCCTATCTTGACCACTCATTTGCCTTCATATGCTTCATACTATACTAAAAAACATCCTGTTTTGGCATCCCTGATTAGGCACCCATAAGGATGAAATCAAAGCATAGTACTCCACATACAAAACAATCTAGTGTCTCAAGTTTAGGGAGTAGTTACACAACTGACACATGAGAAGTATTACATAGACACTTGAGTGAGGTACTGAATACACTTTTTATGGTGGGTCATGTCTAGCGAACTCGCTTTCCCATGGCAAGCACCCACATGCTAGTTTCAAAAATTTCTATACTTCAACCTATGAGAACGATTGATTACTTCACAAGTAAGGAACATAACATGTGTCAATCTTTGAGCATTATTGATGCCTTGTCTCAATAATACAATGATCAGAAACGTTTAGAAACAATGCTTTGATGCATAAAGATCTCATAATTGTATCCTAATACAATTCCTTTGCAAGGTATATATAGTTATATGGGCGTTATCTACATAAGTACAAAAAGTAATTAAATTACAAATTATAGATCAAGAACTACCTCAATGTTATTATGAATAACAAAATGCCATACATGAATATCTCAAAATTACAATTCCCATACAACCACAAATAGGCTTGTAGGGCTTACACTAACAATTAAATTAAATTGTTTAATTCAATTATAAGCATCCGTAGCATTCTTCTACTTTGTGACTTGTGAAGCATTCAATCACCCAAATTGGCATTAATATAATTCCAAAAGCTATTTCCTAACTCAAGTTTAGCTAGTTATTCCTAACTAGCTTCCAATCTGTCACGACCCAAATTCTAAGCCATGACCGACGCATGGGCCAAATGGACATAGTCCACTAAGCCCAAGCAAGCCTATCAATCTGACATGTTCATCATTCCATCATAAACTACTAAGTCACATTTCATAACTTAGGATCAAAGTAATATTAAACAATGCCAACTCATACTAGCATTCCAATTAAGTGTACGTTGCCTACAACATGTATCTTAATAATCTACTTCAAGTTTGTCTATATATCTCAAAAAGAAGACTTGATTTCCAGCGGAGGGAGTCGAACGAATGTACAGCTACTGAATCCCGAGACACCTACCAATAGATGGATACAAGTCTACAAGAACACCTCGTCCTAGTTACTAGTTGCCTCGTGATCTGAAAACATGAAGTTGAAAATGCTGAGTATAAACCCAGTGAGTGAACAAGGAAAGGAACAAGCAACAATAAGGGAGAATTTAAATCATGATGCATTTGTTTCAAAACAATGCAATTTAGTTCCATTCATATTAAAAACCCCTCATCAAGCCCTTAAATGATTAATCATTTTAAAATCTTGGACCTGTACATAACGAACCATTTGAAGAATGAAAGCTTCAATGATACGCAAGCAAGTCAAATACAACAATGAATCTTTGCTGTAGCGGAAAGGCATTCTCACTGCCGACGTTGGGATTAAGTTAATAGCCGAACGAGGGTTTCTCAATTGGCTGAGGGTTTCTCACTAAACCACCTCATTTTAAACTTAACTCATTTAGTCCTTAATGTTGGAAGTCCATGCTCAGATATGGTAGCAAAGAAGTGAAAAATGGGGTAGCAACTGGACAAGATAGGTGACAAAACATAAAGTTTTTCGCTGCAGCGAAATTATAACCCCGAAACAGAAAGTTTCTCGCTGCAGCGAAATCCATTCTCGCTGCAACAAAATTTTAATCAGAAACAGAAAGTTTCTCGCTACAGTGAGTTTTCGACTAGTCTACCCCTCCAAACCCGAGAGTTTCTCACTGCAGCGAAAATGATTCTCGTTGCAGCGAGAAACAGGGCACCAATGAAAAATTTGCCCTTCTTCCCAAAAAAAAACCACCCTGCTAAAATGTCCAAACCAACATGGAACGCATGACAATTTTCCAAGGTTTAACATGTCAAGTTTCACATGCATTACAACCATATACCATTACTCATTAATTTCCTATAACACACATTTGCATATGTATATATGTATACATATACCCATCATCATCATGCACACCATCACATCATCATCATCATCACCAGCTCATGCACACTCCCTACTCGCACATAATCGGGTCATCCTCGGCTTATACGCACTCCCTACTCACACATAGCCGAGTCAATATAATTACACAACACTATATTCAAACATATATGTATATCAACATAATGCTGCAGCATAGAGATTCATGATAAACATATGTCATAACATAAAATTGATTTATCAAAGGCTTGTTCCCAAGGCACTTGTTTTAACAAAAGTTGTATAGAATCATTCAAATACTTTGTACAAAACGGTCATATTCCCAAAACAATTTTGATAGGCAGTCCACTCACCAGTGTATTGTTGAGCCTTTAGATGACTCAAATTCCCCTAATTGTCCAAATGGGTTGATGGGACTTCCTTAAAACCTACCATCACATTAACATCACCATTATGTTAATTCACATACTATAAACCCTAAAAGCTATCTCTTAGCTAGCCTTCAATTGCCACTTTAAATGGCTATCTATGTTCACTATCTAAATCACCATAAAATGAATGAACATCCTCAACAATAAAACAGCTCATAATCTAAATTACTAGCCATTATCCACAGCTAAAAACCAAGCTTAGTGCATCACTCACCCTAGGGTTCCTTTGTAGTTGAATTATCTTCTAATAACTTCCAAACAAATAGTGTAATTCTCTCTTTCTCTCTCTAAAACACCCAACTAGTGAGAGAAAGTATGGAAATAAGATTTATCAAGGGTTTTGAAGTGAGAGAGTGAAAGAATACAAGGGTTCTAGTCATAAGGGCACAAAGGTATGAAAACTAGAGCTAAAGAGAGAAATTCATGCAAGCTCCATATCAAGCTTGCATGGAGGTTGGAAGCAATGTGAGATGGAAGAAGAAGAAGAAGAAGAAGACAAGCTACTGGAAAATGGGAGAATAAGCTATTGGAAGAAAGGTATTTATAGCCAATCTTATCCATTCCCTTGAAATTACCAAATTACCCCTCCACCAATTAACTTACTCTTTTCCAATCCTTTATGAAACCTTTTTACTCCTTTGACACTAGGACAAGGTCCATAATGGTCTAGACATACTTGGGTTCATGAAAACATAAAATTTTATCACAAGGTGAAAAATGACCATTTTGCCCCTACCATGAAAATCATCAAAATTTTTGTTTTCTTTTTATTTTACCCATAATTTCATCATCCATTTATGCTTTAGGCCTACTTAAGAAAAGGCTTTTAAAGGTTCTTAAGGTGTAGAAGTGGAAAAGCATGAAAAACGCTATGAAAAAGTGGGCAAAAGCATGAAACTTAGACTTTCTACGAGAGATTTATGGAGGATTCAAGGTTTCTTCCCATGGAAAATGAAGAAAAACATGAAATGGAGAGAAAGAATGGGATAAAGAAGAAGGAGCTGCTCCAAGTTGCTGGAACTTAGATATTTATGCTTCAAGTTAATCCAAATTTTACTTAATTTACCAAAATGCCCTAACATGGTGGCTTTGTCTTCCTCTCATTCTTTGTGTAACCTTTTTACTCTTTTGACACTAAGACAAAGTCCATAATAGTCTAAAAATACTTGAGTTCACAAAAACGTAAAACTTTGGACTCGAGATGCAAAATGACCATTTTACCCTTACTATGGAAATTATTAGTGTTTCTATCTTCTTCATTTATTTTACCATCATTCATTTATTCCTTGGGCTTACTTAGACCTTAATAACATTAGAAAACTACTTCCAAGAGCTCACCATGAGAAATGATGAAATTACCCTTGGTTTGTGTTATCGCGTCTACTTCTAGTTACTAGTCTATAAAGGTCAAGGTTTCACAATACGAGGGTACTGGGTGTCACATTTGAATTGCTAACCTAGAGCCCTAAATTATTTATAAGGGTCTCCTGACTCATCTTATAAAAATATCTATTTTAACCAAAATAATATATCCCTATGTGAATTGAAATGAAAATAGATTCATTAAGTTCAAGCTCTAATCTGGTTACATATAGCCTATAGCTATATCCCTATCCTATATGCAAATCAATTAATATGATCATATGCTATTCTAATTTTAGTCTATACTAAACTCCCTTTCCCAAGTTTGTTTAGGTTCCTAAATCAAGTTAGCTAGCGGCCTAGCAATTAAAAGCATTAAGAACAAATTGGAATAAACAATTCAATTCACATTGAAGATAAGTAAGTAAGCAATTAAAAGCATTAAGTACATGTGAGTTCAATTGCAATCCTAGAAAAAGAAAATTAGCTACTCATGGTTGCCAAAACAAATAACATTGTATAAAATTCAACCATTAAGAGTAACAAGAAAAATAAAAGCCAAGGAAGAAAACAAAACAAATATTTGCCGCCTTGATCTCCAAGTTTCAGGCTCAACTTCTAGCTTCTTAAATCTCCCAAACGTTGTCTACCCAAATGTTCTTCAAACTATCCTATTTATACTAATAAGTTAACCTATAGTTATTTAAGTTGACTTAAGGTTTAATTGGGGTTACAAGTGTAATGAGAGGGAATTACAACTCTCGACCTTTCTGAAGGCCATTAATAATTATTTAAGGCCATCTCTTCCAACAAATTATAAGCATCTACAGCATTCTTACTCATCAATGCCCCACCAGTAGCAGCAGCATCTATTGTGGTTTTTATTGACCCAACCAGCCCATTGTAGAATGTCTGAACTTGCAACCAATTAGGAATCCCATGATATGGACATCTTCTCAGTAGTTCTTTAAAACTCTCCAAAGCTTCATATAAGGACTCATCTTTAAATTGTGTGAATGCGGTGATATCATTCCTCATTTTTGTAGTCTTTGCAGCTGGGAAGAACTTTGCAAGAAACTTTTGAGCCAAGTCCTCCCATGTAGTGATAAACCCATTTGGCAATGAATTAAGCTAGATCTTTGCTTTATCCCTCAAAGAAAACGAAAACAGGCTTAATCTAATAGCATCATCAGTTACTCCTTTGCATTTAAAGACATTGCAAATCTCTAAGAAATTTACTAAATGAGAATTAGGACCATCACTATGCAACCCACCAAACTAGACTGAAGACTAAATCATCTGAATGTATGATAGTTTAATTTTGAAATTATTTGCATTGATGGAGGGTCTCCTAATGCTTAGATGCAAACCTTGTGTCAGTTAAAATCCTACTACGTAAGTATACGTATCGAATAGATAGTATATTAGCAAGCAGGGTATCGATCCCACAAGGAATTGATCTAAAACTTTACTAAGTACTAAAATTAGAACAATTTAATCTTATCCAAATAATCAAAATTAAATAATTAATTAAAACTAAAATTAAAACCAACAAGAAAAATCAAAATAATAACTTTGAGAAAATATCCAATCAATAAACCTAGGATTACAATATCCCTCACACTTCATCTAAATCTTACCTCTCTTCCTTTACTTATTTCAACAGATTGAATTGCTAACCTAGAGTCCTCAGTTATTTATAAGGGTCTCCCGACTCGTCCTATAAAAATATCTATTTTAACCAAAACACTATATCCCTATGTGAATTGAAATTAAAACAGACTCATTAAGTTCAGGCTCTAATCTTGCTACATATGGCCTATAGGTATATCCCTATCCTATACGCAAATCAATTAATATGATCATATGCTATCCCAATTTTAATTTACTTTAAACTCCCTTTCCCAAGTTTCTTTAGGTTCCTAGATCAATTTAATTGGTGGCCAAGCAATTAAAAACATTAAGAACAAATTGGAATAAACAATTCCAATCCCATTGAAAATAAGTAAGACAGAGATTAAAACTTAGACTACATGTGAGTTCAATTGCAATCCTAGAAAAAGAAATTTAGCTACTCATAATCGAAAAATAAAATAACATTGTATAAAATTCAACCATTGAAAGTATCAAGAACGATAAAAGCTAAGGAATAAAACAAAACAATAATTGTCGTCTTGATCTCCAAGTTTCAGTCTCAACTTCTAGTTTCTTGAATCTCCCAAAGGTTCTCTCCCTAATGTTGTTAAACATATCCTATTTATACTAATAAACTTAACCTAAAGTTCCTTCAGCTGACCTAGTGTTTAATTGGGCTTAAAAGTGTAATAAAACGCCCAAAAATCAATTATCAGTCTTTACAAATTTCCATTCCCAGCACAGTACGTCTAGCTATTTTCCAACGTGATTTTCTCTATCTTAGAGGCAAACCTGGGCAAAGTAATCTACACAAAAGTTGTAGCCCTATCTCTTATCTTTCAACTGGTCAAGAATCGCATCATTTGGAGTTCTGTAGCTCGAGATATAGCCAAAATACCGAAGTACATGCAAGCAGATTTTGGGTCTATCTACACCTTACTTTCCAAAATTAAGCCCAATCACTTTTAATCCTACAAAAGAAATAAAAGCCAATAAATAATAACCAAATTAACAAGAAAAACATAAAATTAAAATAACTAACTTAAAGTACCCTAATTATAAAAACTACTAAAAATAAATAAAACAACAATTGAAAATTGAGGACTTAGCTAATATTTAATAACAAAATTGGCGTAAAATAATTCTATAAAATAGAATTATTACCTTGCAAAAGAGGAATAGCATAATCCTGCAATGCTCTATTTGCTTCAGGAACCAGATTAATGTCATTATTGTCGTTGTTATTGTTATCCTTAGCAATTGTCTGATTTAAAGCTGTAACTTGCAAATTCTCTCTTCGACGCCTCCTGAAAGTTCTTTCTATCTCAAGATCAAAAGGAACAAGATTCAAGTTGTTTCTTCTTTGCATACAATGACCAAAGTATATGCAAACAAACAAAATCTAATATTAAAGCAAGAAAAATAAAATTTGAAGTAAGACTAAATTGCTTGGTATTAGTATTTGTAAAAATTCTATAAATAAGTCCTTAGAAATAGCACCAAAAACTTGTTAGTTAAAATTCTACTAGCAAGTGTACGTATCGAATAGATAGTATATAAGCAAGCAGAGTATCGATCTCATAGAGAATTGATCTAAAATTTTACTAAGTACTAAAATTAGAAGAAATTGATCTTATCCAAACACTCAAAATTAATTAATTAACTAAAATTTAAACCAACAAGAAAAATCAAAATAATAATAACTTGAGAAAATATCAAATCAAACAAGCCTAGGATTACAATATCCCTCACACTTAATCTAAATCTTACCTCTCTTCCTTAACTTATTTCAATGAGTTGAATTGTTAACCTAGAGTCCTAAATTACTTATAAAGGTCTCCCAACTCATCTTATAAAAATATCTATTTTAACCAAACACTATATCCTTATCTAAATTGATATTAAAATAGACTCATTAAGTTCAAGCTTTAATCTTACTACATGTGGCTTATAGGTATATCTTTATCCTATACGCAAATCAATTACTATGACCATATGCTATACCAATTTTAGTCTACACTAAGCTCCCTTTCCCAAGTTTGTTTAAGTTCCTAAATCGATTTAATTGGTGATTAGGCAATCAAAAGCATTAAGAACAAATTGGAATAAACAATTAAAGACAAGCAAGGAAGAGATTAAAAATTTAAATTACATGTGAGTTCAATTGCAATCCTAGAAAAAGAAAATTAGCTACTCATAATCACAAAAACAAATAACATTGTATATAATTCAACCATTGAGAGTAACAAGAAAAATAAAAGCCAAGGAAGAAAACAAAACAAATATTTGCCACCTTGATCTCCAAGTTTCAGCCTCAACTTCTAGCTTCTTGAAGCTCTCAAAAGTTGTCTACCCTAAAGTTTTTTTTTTAATGTTGAAAAATCTCGCAAGGCTCAGCTACCCTATAATTATTTATTAATAATCAAGAAATTAAGTACAATGGGGAGCGGGACATAAACCGAACCTCTAGAATTACATGAGTGTGGGAGAAGCTTAAAGAAATACCTAACAAGAAATGTTCCATTTTACATGCATATTTATGAGAGTAATCAAAAAATTGAAATACCTCCATGTTACAAGATTCTAAATAAAAAACAAAATGAATTAAGCAAGAATAAATTAGGAGTACTACTCCTTTACATTTATTTAAAACGAACATACAATAAATTGTTTTTGTCTAATATGAGAATACCTTTAAGCTGACCTTCGGCTTGTGAAAAGACATGCAAGTTTTGATAAGTGTGCCCTTGATTGGAGAGCAAATCTACAGCCTGGTTACCTTCTCTATGAATGTGTGATATCCGAAAAGAGATGACACTAAAGCATTTATGAATAGAAGCTAATAAGTATCTAATCTGGGCAGAACCTTTATGTCCTCCACGTATCATTTGTACCATTACTTTCGCATCCGTCTCTTTCCATAGTCTACGAACATTATGCTCAATACATAAAAGCAAACCTCTATGTAATGCCATTAACTCTGCTTGTAATGAATTATGAGGCCCAACATTTTCAGTAAAACTAAAAATTAGAGTACTTGTATGATCCCGAAGAAGTCCACCACCAGTAGCACTCTAACAATCATGCTTAGAACTACCATCAACATTCAACTTAAACTCACATGTTAATGGTTTCTGCCAAGAGAATACTTTTGGTTGAGGTAGGGATGTCTTCTGGAATAAAAGGCCCCATGCTTTAGCAATCTGTATATCTCTCCTCCATTACCATTGCTGGAATTGCCTCCCATGGAATAATTGATGAATAAGCTTTAGCACTTTTCATATTACTCTGTTGGGATAGATGCCTAGGTTCCTATGCTTTGCATCATTACGTTCAAACCGATAGAAACCAAAAAATAAATAGAGGCATTAAAATGCGGATGTGTCCTTTTTTAGTGTAGTCACCAGAGTATAGCCATGCCCAAATAATCTGATAAACATTTTGTGGATGAATAATATAGATTTGGAAGAATCTTGAAAAAAATTCCAAACTTGTGAAGCTAGAGGACATTCCCACATGACATGAAAAAGTGACTCCTTTGAGTTGTAGTGTTGGCATTTGGAAGCAAGTTGGAAGCCTTTGGGTTTCAACCTCAAATCAACTGAATTCCAATCCTGAAATAATCTCCATCGAAAAAAAGAAATAATAAGTAGGATGCTTTGATGCCAAATTAAATCAAACACAAAGTTATCCGAATGGCATTGTCGAACTATCTCCTAAGCTAACTTAGTAGTGAAACGACCATCCAAAGTGGGAGCCCAATATGCCTCATCAACCCGAGATTCATCGATTAGAATTTTCAAGATTTTCGCAACAACATCGTCAGGCAATTCATCATTTAACTTACCCATATTCCATGTGCTATTATGATAGAAATTGGACACTCAAATCATGGAAGATGCAAAGGACGAAAAATGATTAACCAAAATTTTGTCACCCATCCAATAGTCATGCCAAAAGAATAACTCACCCCTCTTAATCCGCCATCTGATGTATTGTTCAGTTACCAGGCAATTAGCTAAATCCATTTCCAAGTTTAGGAATGATGGAGTTTAGGCTGAATTTGTCTCGGAATCCTATTTGTGCAGTATTTAGCTCTCATAAACCGTGTCCATAGGCTAGTACAAGTCTAAAATCTCCACCACAACTTCATACTAAATGCCTCAAAAACATCGCTTAGGCTCCTTCTATCCAGGCCACCTTCAAAGGATGGGAATGTACTGTGTCACCATGAAGCCCAATGAATTTTCCTTGTATCTGTAGAATCTCCCCATAAAAAACTATTAAAATTCTATGAATTTTCTCAATGACACAAAATGGAGGTTTAAGAACCTAAAGTAAATAAATAAGTAAAGAAAATAACACGCTCCTTAATAAAGTTATTCGTCCCCCAGGAGAAAGAATCTTATTTTCCCATCTTGAGATTCTCACCCTTAATTTCGTAATCAAATCATCAAACAAAATCACCTTTTTAGGGCCTTTGTAAAGGGGGGCTCCCAAATAAGTAATAGGCAAGCATTTATGAATGAAACCTGTCAAAACCTGTAGCTTGTGCTATTATCTGTCTTCTCGTGGTTGCAATGTTTATGTGGGTAATGAAGCAACTCTTTTGAGTATTAATCCTCTATCCAGAAACTATCTCATATTCTTACATAAATACTTTAATTTTTTGCAAGGAAGCTTTAGTTCCGTTAGTAAAAATTACAACATCATCTACAAAAGCCAAATGACTAACCGGGAATGAACAACCAACATTATAATAAAGAGTAGGATATTGAGCAAAAAGGCCATTAAGTCCCCTTGACAAATATTTCGCTGCCAATATAAAAAGTTAAAAGGAGATAGAGTCACCTTGATGAAGTCCCCATTCCAATTTGAAATAGTCAGTTGTCGTGCCATTTATTAAAACTGAAAACCACCAATTTGATATACACCATTGAATCATATCAACCCACTATGGACAAAATCCAAATTGCTGAAGCACTGTAACAAGGAAATCCCAATCAAGATGGTCATAGGCCTTCATCATGTCCAGTTGTAGCACTAAGTTTCCTCCTCTAGCCTTTCGGTCAATTCGTCCAATCAATTCCTGTGCGGACAAAATATTATCACTTATCAATCTTCCACTCACAAACCCATTTTAGTTCTCTATAATAATGGAAGGCAGTAACTTGGCCAGTCGATTTTCTAACAACTTTGTGATGATTTTGTTAAGCACATTACACAGACTAATAGGCTGAAAATCACTCCAAGCAAAGGCATTACTTTTCTTTGGTAGAAGGACAAGGGTGGTGAAAGTAATTCCACAAGGTAGGTACGTCCCTGGGAAGAAATCCAAAACTGCTTCAAAGAGATCATCAGCAAGAATATCCTAGCAGTGTTGGTAAAAAAAATGATGAAAAGCCATTAAGCCCAGCAACGCTGTCCTTGTTTGTCGCAAAGACAACTTCTTTGACTTCTTGTAGTGTTGGGCTACACATAAAAAATTATTGTCAGTTGCTGAGACTAAAGTGGGAATAATAGAACTATTAAACCTGGACAAGTCGCACTGCTCTTTCTTCATGGGAGGAGAAAAACTCAACAACAGAGACCTTTATTAATACCGGATCTTCAACCCACTCACCTTTCGATTGTTGGATCTTAAAACCATGGCTTTTAATTCTCTTTTTTTGAACCCGCATGTGGAAGAATTTGGTATTGCGTTCTCCCTCAACAAACCATTTTATACCTGATTTTTGCTACCAAAAAGTCTCCTCAACACTCAAATAATGGTTAAGCTGCGCATATGACTTATTTAAAACCACTTTATTTTCAAAAGATTGCTCCTGCTGAAAAGTTATTTCACATTCCTCAACTACTTTTTCCACTTCGTTCAAGCAATGGAATATACCTCCAAATACTACTTTATTCCACCATTTCAAATTTTGTTTCAATCTCAGTTGCTTGCCCCAAAAAGCTTTCAATCTCAATCCCTGTATAGGCAGTTTCCAGTTTGTAGCAACAAATTTTTTAAACTCATGATGATGGATCCATGCATGCAAGAAACTAAATGAAGAAGGATATTTTTCAACAGTTTGTGAGCAAGAAATCAACAAGGGACAGTGGTCCGAGCCATCCTGGTTTAGATGCTGCACCCTTGTAAGTGGAAAGCTCGCTACCCAATGGTGATTATATACCACCCTATTTAATCTTTGAAAAATATGAGAGTTTGTCCATGTGTAAGGATTACCCTCAAAACCTCCATCTAACAACCCACAGTCCATTAAAGCTACTGTGAAATCCTTCATAGCTCTTCTATGTGGTTTGGCACCATACAATCTTTCCTCTATTTGCAAAATGATGTTAAAATCCCCCTCGACCAGCCAAGGTGCATCAATACCTGCAGAAACTGCTCTTAAACACTCCCATAGCGGTAGTCTCTCTTACCTGCTACATTTAGCATAGACAAATGTGGCAAGAAATGGAGAAGCTATCCATGGCAAAGACAACCGCACATGTAAACACTGGACATGATCAAATAGTATTTCACAAAACACATCATAAGAATAAAATACCCATATCTTTTGGGAGCAATTAACAATAATATGCTTTTTCAACATTAACCATAGGCTTCAAAGTAATTGAAATTTTGATTTTATGCATAAGTAAAAAATTTTTTATTCTTCTCAAAGTTGGCTTACCTAAAATACCTGTCATATTCCACACAAGAGCATTAATCATTGACAATTTCTGGCAGCAAAGCATATAGAGATGGAGTCTCCATCAGAGTCCCCTTCATTTCTACCCATGACTATTGCATCCTCTATGGTTGAACTAAATGTTTTCCAATATGGAATTGCACTATCTGAATGTCCTTTGTGCCTCTCTTGGGGATGGACTTCTAACTCCGCATGGTTATTGCCTGAAAAAGATGGAATATCATTCAGATCTTATTATACATACCCTTACCCAAGGCCAACTCCAAGTTGGGAGGATTGTCATCATAGCCTTTCGTCCTATCACGTGGGCATGCCATTGTTGAATCCACCCGATTATGCCAAGCAAAACCCCTAGTCTGAATATCACCTTTTCCATTCATTGGGTTTTGCTCTCCACTGCCTTCTAACATGGTCTTTGACACATTCAGACCCCTTGACCCACTCTTTGGAACCTGTTGTCCATCCCCTTGCATTAAAGCTGCTGCCTGCATGATGGCTCACCAAAATAATTTTTAATTTTCTTACTCACACCTGCATGTTTAGAATTCTGGATCGACGTCCCATCACCCTCTACAGGCACTAATAATTCCTTCTCCCTCACTCCCGTGACTTTATTCATTGAGTCCCATTCTCCATGCACTTAGTGAGAAGGATGTGAGGTAGACAATCCAACTGCTGGTGCTCTCTCACCCCCGATAGGCGCTGTCACAACAACCTCCCTCATTCTCGTAAGCTGCTGTTTTTTAGTCCCATGCAACGTAGCATCCATAGCCCGATCAGGGGATGTTTTTTGGATTTTTTTCAACTTGCTATTTCTAACGTTTATATTACTCTGGCGTTCTTCATCCCATTGCTCATAGGTACCACTAATTGCCACACAATCAAAAACTATTTCAAACAGTCCCTGCTTAGCATTTTCATCGACCCGTGGAGTGTTATCGGGGTCCTTATTCTGTACTGCTTTACCACCCTCCGACCCATTAATTTCTCCTCCTTCAGTCGGTGGCAAAGTCACAGCAACGGCAAGGTTAGTTACGGCTTGGTTGGTTGTTGCTGCAGTGTTTTGCGCTGGCATGGCATTGTTCACGTGCTATGTTTGCCCCTATTTATGTGTTAAAATGAGTAAAGAATAACATAAAATTAAAATAACTCATTTAAACATAAACTAATTATAAAAACAACTAAAAATAAGTAAATTATAAATGAAATTTGAGGACTTAGTTAATATTTCATAACAAAATTGGACTAAAATAATTCTACAAAACAGAATTATCACACCCCTAAACTTAAGATTTTGCTAGACCTCAAGCAAAAGAAAATCAAAAAAAGAAAACTAAACATAAAAATACTTAAACCAGAGATAGAAGTACCAAATCATGATTTCCAAATTTTTCCTCATAAATTAACTCAAATTCCAACTTAAACTAACACACGGCTAATCCTTAAATTCATGCATCAATTCAAGTGAAAACGTATTTTTCGAATGGAATTCCCCATGTGTGTGTGAATGCTCTCTTACAAAGAATATCATGCAATTCAGATTAGTTTATGCCAAATCTAAGCATAGATTAATACTAGGATCCCATAAGTTTGCTTTTCATCTCTCTCTCCACTAATGTAGATTAGCGCTTATTCGAGGATCAATAGGTCTTTATCAAGCTTGTAATGTAAGGCTAGGGTCAAGGTATGATAAAGGATATATTTAGGCTCAAATTCACCCTAAACACTTAATCAATCTAGGACATATAAAGAGGTCAAAAAGTTTTTTTTGAATAGCACCCCTAAACTTGAAGTAACTTTCCTTTGTACCACACGTTTTAATTTTTTTTTCAACCCTCAAACTTATTTTTGACAATTATAAACAAAGGGTATTTTCCCAACAACCATCCCTTTTTTTTTTCATCTTTCTCCTCTAATTTATCTTTAAGCTCAAACCATTCCTTAGAAAGATTAAAATCCTTAAAGGGTGAAAGGTTCAAATTGTCGGATTTAAATAAACAGGTCAAGGCTAATTCAATGTGTAATTACAAAGAAAAGGTAAATTATGCTCAAAAAGGGTGACTAAGGATAAATATAATAAGGTAAGCTCAAAAAAGCTCGAACGATCCAAAGATGGCGTAAATCACTTCCTATCCTAAGTGTTATCTAAGATTTCGCCTTAAGAGAGAATCAAACAAATTCTAGAATTCTTGACTTCACTATACTTCTTCATCAACATAAACTTTATCTAAGTCACATAAAAATTCTAAGTAAAAGAGTATAGTGCTCAAATTATTGGAAGTCACATTTTAACATAAGGCTAAACACAAGAATGTCACATAAAATTAAATCATAACTATATGCTTCCCAAAAGTTAAGAATCAAAAGATAAATAAAATATCATCCTAGGATTGGGACAGTCATGAATGAGGTGTAACTAAATAAAAAAAAAATTTTGAAGCACAAATAAAACATACAAAATATAAATAAACATGCAAGACATGTCTTAAAATAAAGCTAACTAAACATAATGAAAAAAAAATAAACCAACAAAATTCTAAACCACTCACTTAAACTTGAAACAAACATTGTCCTCAATGTGATAAAAGAAAATAAAAAAGAAAGGACAAAGATACTCCCCTAACTTAGAAGTTGCAGTCTACATGTTCTCCGCATCGTCACCACCAAAATCGTCCTTAAAGTCAGAATTCGTAGGCAATGAAGGAAAAGTAGTCATATCCAGCCTAATGTGTTCAGCATCCGCTCTTAAGCAGCTAGAGAATTCGGGGGAAAAAAGAAGAATAGAAGAAGAAAAAATATATATTTAAAACAAAAAAAGGGGTCTTACTAGCGCCGCAACGCTCAAACATTTTGTCCCCTAGTACGTCCAGCGCCGCGATGCTCCCCTTGAGGGCAACAACGTTGAAACTTTCTATTCCAGTCACTTTGTTTTCTTCTTTTCTAGGTCGCGGCTCTCATTTTGAGCATCACAGGGTCGACCTTTTTTTTTCTGAAATTGAATTTTTTTTCTTTTTTTTAGTTTTTTGAAATTTTTTAACCAGTTACCTATATAAGGAAACATTAAAAAAAAAGAATTAGAACACAAGAAATAAATTGATACTAACAAAACTTAAATAAAAGAAAAAAATTAGTAAGGTTAAAGGAGCTTGGGTTGCCTCCCAAGAAGCGCTTGTTTAATACACTAGCTTGACTATAGCACCACTTTTTTCAATTCTTCATCCTCGAAATATGGTCTTACGCTCAACCCATTAACCATGGATGTGCCCGTATCCTCACTATCAATCTCAATTATTCCACAAGGATAAGTTTTTACTACTTTGAAAAAACCCCACCATCTTTCTTTGTGTTTCCATGGAAAAAGCTTGAAGTATGATCGAGAAAACGCCATTACTTGTTGTCCAATCTCGAAAAGACAATTAGGTGGTAGTGGAAGATGCTCGTTTGGTGACTGCTTGGGTCTCACTAGTGTAGATGGTGGCTTAAACTCAAAGATTGGTGCTTGCTCAATTGTAGGTGAAGAAATAGGTTCACCTTTGCCTTGACCAATTACCTCTACTCTATAGCAACAATTTATAGAGCTAGGATGTCTATTTGCATTGAAAATATTAAACTCAACTACCTCTTCTTCAACTTTAAAAGTTATCTTGCCTTCCCTTACATCAATGATTGAGCCTGCAGTAGCTAAGAATGGTCATCCCAAGATTAAAGGAATTTCCAAATGTTCTTCCATCTCCAGCACAATGAAGTCCACTAGAATGTAGAGATGCCCAACTTTAGCCAATACATCCTCAATAATCCCAATAAGGTACCTGATTGTTCTATCTGTTAATTGCAAAAAAAAACTATGGTAGGTTGTATCTCCTTAAGTCTAAGTTTCTCAGCAATTGACAAAGGCATGATTGAAACACTTGAACCCAAATCACATAAAGCTTTAGTAAATTTAAATCTATCAATAGTACAATGGATAGAAAAACTCCCTAGATCCTTAAGTTTTGGTGGAAGCTTGTTTTGAATTATTTCGCTACACTCCTTAGTAAGTGCCACTGTTTCAAAATCTTTCATTTTCCTCATCTTGGTTAAGATGTCTTTCAAGAATTTAACATAACTTGGCATGTTTTCCAAAGCTTTAGCAAAAGGGATATTTATGTTGAGCTTCTTCAAGACATTGAGAAATTTCTCAAACTATTTATCAAGCTTTTCCTTTTCAACCTTTGTGGGAATAGTGGTGGAGGATAGTTTGCGTGACAATTTCCTTGATTTTTAGCTTGCCCATTATTTGTCTTTTTCACTTCAACTTCTTTCTCAATAATTACCTTGTCATCATCTATATGCTCCTTTGAAGATTCAATTGATTTTTCATTCACCCTTTCAACTTCTTTTCCATTCCTAAAGGTAACTGCATTACAATGTTCCTTACCTTTGGGATTGACTTGTGTATCACTTGGTAAGGCACCTTGAGGTCTATTGTTGACGGAATTTGCAAGCTATCCCACTTGGGTCTTAAGATTTCTCAAGGACACTCCATAGCTTTGAATTATGGCATCATTCTCTGATATATATTGCAAGAGAAGTTCTTCAACTTAGGACTTCCTTTCAGGAATTGGTGGTCTAGCTTCTTTTCAAAGACAATAAATGAATTTTGAACTCCATGAACTCTAACTTTGTCAAACTTCTTAATAGTGCAGCCACTTCTATGGCTACTTGAGCAGTTAAGGTACCAAGTGCATCAATTTCATAAACTCCAATGGCTTTTCTTAGACCCAATCTTTCTAAAGGCCATTGATAATTATTTGAGGCCATCTTTTCCAACAAATTATAAGCATCTACAGCATTCTTACTCATTAATGCCCCACCAGCTGTAGCAACTATTGTAGTTTTTATTGACCCAACCAGCCCATTGTAGAATGTTTGAACTTCCAACTAATCAGGAATCTCATGATGTGGACATCTTCTCAGTAGTTCTTTAAAACTCTCTCAAGCTTCATACAATGACTCACCATCAAATTGTGTGAATGAGGTGATATCATTCCTCATTTTTGTAGTCTTTGCAAATGGGAATAACTTTGCGAGAAACTTTTGAGCCAAGTCCTCCCATGTAGTGATAAACCCATTTGGCAGTTAATTAAGCCAGCTCTTTGCTTTATCCCCTAGAGAAAATGGAAATAGTCTCAATCTAATAGCATCATCAGTTACTCCATTGTATTTAAAGGCATCACAAATCTCCAAGAAATTTACCAAATGAGAATTAGGATCATCACTATTTAACACACAAAACTAGACTGAAGATTGGATCATTTGAATGTATGATGGTTTAATTTTGAAATTATTTGCATTGATGGAAGGTCTCCTAATGCTTTGATGCAAACCTTGCAAAAGAAGAACAACATAATCCTGCGGTGCTCTATTTGCTTCAAGAACCAGATTAATGCCATTACTGCCATTGTTATTGTTATCCTTTACAATTGTTTGATTTAAGGCTGCAACTTGCAAATTCTCCCTTCGACGCCTTCTGAAAGTTTTTTCTATCTCAGGATAAAAAGGAACAAGATTCAAGTTGTTTCTTCTTTGCATACAATGACCAAAGTATCTACAAACAAAAAAATCTAATATTAAAATAGGAAAAAAAATTTTGAAGTAAGACTAAATTGCTTGGTATTAGTATTAGTAAAAATTCTAGAAACAAGTCCCCAACAATGACCCCAAAAACTTGTCAGTTAAAATTCTACTACGTAAGTATACGCATTGAATAGATAGTATATAAGCAAGTAGAGTATCGATCTTACAGAGAATTGATCTAATATTTTACTAAGTACTAAAAGTAGAAGAAATTAATCTTATCCAAACACTCAAAATTAATTGATTAACTAAAACTAATTAACTAAAATTTAAACCAACAAGAAAAAGCAAAATAATAATAACTTGAGAAAATATCAAATCAAACAAGCCTAGGATTACAATATCCCTCACACTTAATCTAAATCTTACCTCTCTTCCTTAACTTATTTTAATGAGTTGAATTGCTAACCTAGAGTCATAAATTATTTATAAGGATCTCTCGACTCATCTTATAAAAATATCTATTTTAACTAAACACTATATCCTTATGTAAATTGAAATTAAAATAGACTCATTAAGTTCAAGCTTTAATCTGACTACATATGGCCTATAGGTATATCCTTATCCTATACGCAAATCAATTAATATGATCATATGCTATCCCAATTGTAGTCTACAGTAAACTCCCTTACCTAAGTTTGTTTATGTAAAACCCGACCCTATAAACACATGCCATGACATACATGCACTAAGTAGCATGTTAGTATGCTAGGAAAGCACCTAAGAATAGACGAAACCCGATATCGTACCTAACGGTACACTTGAGTTGATTTAACCTCGAACTAGTTCAAATAGGAATTGTAGGATGAAATTTAATATTTTATAGTCCAGGAATGACTAAAAATGATTGTTCAGAGTTCGAGAGTTCATTAGGGGTAAAATTGAAAATTTTGATGTCTAAGGGCAAAAATCGTCATTTTGCCACCTAAGATAATAATTTGATCATGGAGTCAAATTTTTTACCAAGATTAACTTTTTGGAGTATAATTTAATGATAGGAAGTTAAAATTTTCAATTTCGACAATTTTTGGAACATAGGGGCAAAACGGTAATTTTGTCGTCTGGGGTAAAAATCGTAATTTTCACCACCCAAAACTTGTCAAAATCATAGGTTTTATTTATTTTTGGTATGAACAACTATGGTATGTTAAGTGGTGAAAAATTGAAGTTTAAAAGACAAAATTTTAAAAATGGGCCAATGAGAAAGTGACACATGGCACTTTTTAATGATTTAATATTATTTTTGTGAAAAATCAGCCCATTTAAACCCCATTTTAAGTGATGGCAGGCCATAAGGGAGAACAAGAGAGAAAATAGAGAGGAAAGGAAGAAAAAAAAAGAAAAACTAAAGAGAAACAAGAAAATTCAAAGGGGAATTCGCGTTTTTTGCCCGTTTACGCTTCTAACGGTAAGATTTTTCTACTTTAGCTTGATTTCTACCTTTCCTATGCCTTTGTTTCCATTTAGCATGCTTGAGGAGAGAGATCTAAAAGTGACATCAAGGGCTGGCCGAATTTCAAGGGGGGAGAAAGTGAAATTTTTAGGTTTTGACTTTTAGTTAAATTGATAGTTTTAGTTAGTTAAATATGTTTAGAAATTAAATTGGGCAAGAAAGCATTAAATTTTCAAAATACCCACCCTTGGCCGAATCTGCAATGAGGTACGATGATGATGATCTGATTTTTATTCTCAGAGAAATGAAGAGAAAATGATGAAAAATGGTTAAATGTGATAGAAAAACAAAGTAGAAAATTTACCGAGTTAATGTCCCATTTTTGACCGAATTTTTCAACGAGGAAAGTGAACTGATTTTGGTGATTTTAGAAGGTTATTGGCTGATATTTAATGGTTAGAAATGTTGGAGAGAGAATGGGACGATTTAGAGCTAAAATGGATCGCGTTAGTAATTTATCGGGTAAAGTGCCAAAAATAGCTTAATATCGCGTTTAAGTCGTTTTAGGCTATTGCATTTCATACCATGCATTAGTATAGGATTTAAGTCAATTATATAGTCATTTAGCATCAATGTGGTGAATTGGGTAAATTTTGCAATGTGTCTAGGAGAAGAGCCTTTCGGTAAAGGCAAGGAAGTCATACCCGACCAACAGTGATCGGGGCACCTAGGAAGCATTTTATCTGTACAAACGGTGAGTAAACTTATTATTATTGTAAATTATCTAGAGTTTATTTTTAAATGCTTTTCATGGATTTTATGAAATGAAAATGAGATTAAAATGGGATTTTTGATGTTTTAGAAATAAATGTGACAAATAAAAATATATTGTGTTGATTATGAAATTGAGTAATTGGAAGCTGCCAATTATTTTGAAATATATATTTTCCTATGAATGGCTTATGATATATGAGTATATGTGGCTATATGTTATAATTGCCTTGGAAATAGAATGTAAGATGTCTTTTACTATGCAGGCTAGATAAATAAATAAAAGCCACGTTATATTGTCGAAATTTTATTAAAATTGGTGGGTTTAGTCACTACAGTGACTGGTTTCCGTGGACTGCCTATTAGAGGGGCAAGGTAAACTCGGTTTCACAGTTACTCCGGTTGTAGAGGCGAGGAGGGTAACTCCCGGGGTAGTGTTAGAGTTCACTTCACGTCGAACCCCCACGTGAATGTGTAATTCGGCCAACGCCAAGGAACGACTTGTTTTCAAAACTAGAATGTGTTTAACATGTAAATATCTTAACAACCTTGGCGGACTCGGTTAGATGCCTTGGCCAAGGTATCCCCGAGGACTAGATTTTGGCTTGAGCCATGTTTTTAATAAAGGTTATAAGCCTTGACAACTGTTTTGGTAAATTACAAATGTTTTATGATTTAAGAAAGAAATTGAAAACCTTATGAAATGGTTTGTGATTTGTTGTTTAAACTTGCCTCCATTTTACTCGCCTTTAGATATTTATGATAATGTCTGTTTACTCATTGGGATTGCAAAATCTCACCCACCTCCTTTCCAAACATTTCAGGCCTGTGGTAGCTTGTAGATATCCGATTTTGTCGAGGATTCCAGTTGACCCTTCTATCCCACAGACAGTAGGTTACTATCACCAATACTAGGTGTATTTATGGGCCACTTGTCATTGTAATTATTATTGTACATTATAACTTTGTAAATTATTGTATGTATGAATTTATTTTATTCTCACGCTATAAAAACTATTTATGTATAGTTCTATAAAAATTGTTTTATAAGAAAATGAAATATATTATCAAATATTTTTATTTAGTTTAATTAGCCAACTTTTCACTCTAAATGAATGATTTAGATTACAAAAATTTATTTTTAATCGGCAGTGGATATTTTTCTACCATACGTTGTATCTTTATCAGGTTTCAAAATTTTTTGATAAAAATGACCAAAATACCCCTATGTGGCGAAAATTTTATTTTGATTGTTTTCGATCTAAAATAGTTTCTATTCTCTTAAAACTCGATATTTAGTAACTATTGCTCACAAGGGAGGTGGAAAACTGATGCAAGAGCCTTGCGAGGTTTCGGTAGATATACCGGGTAATGAAGGTTTACCGAGACTTCGCGACGGTTGTCATGGGCCCGAGGGAGGTTCCAAGTCGTGACAGTTTAGGTTCCTAAATCAATTTACCTGGTGATCAGGCAATCAAAAGCATTAAGTAAAAATTGGAATAAACAATTAAAGATAAGCAAGAAAGAGATTAAAAATTTAAATTACATGTGAGTTCAATTGCAATCCTAGAAAAAGAAAATTAGCTACTCATAATCTCAAAAACAAATAACATTGTATATAATTCAACCATTGAGAGAAACAAGAAAAATTAAAGCCAAGGAAGAAAACAAAATGAATATTTGCCGCCTTGATCACCAATTTTCAACCTCAACTTCTAGCTTCTTCAATCTCCCAAAAGTTGTCTACCCTAATGTTCTTCAAACTATCCTATTCATACTAATAACTTAACCCATACTTCCTTAAGTTGACCTAAGGTTTAATTGGGCTTAAAAGTATAATGAGAGGCCCAAAAATCAATTGTCAGTCTTTACAAATTTTTATTCCAGGTACAGTACATCCAACCATTTTTTGATATGATTTTCTCTATCTTTGATGTAGAACTGGGTAAAGTGATCTTCATGAAAGTTTCAGCTTTGTCTCTTAGCTTTATAATGGTCTTAGAATCGCATCATTTAGAGTTTTTTAAAGTGAGTTATGGCTAAAACACTGAAGTATATGCATGCAGATTCTAGGTCTTTGAACACTTTACTTTCGAAAATTAAGCCCAATTCCTTTAGCTCCTACAAAAAAAACTAATAAATAACAACTAAATTAAAAGAAATAACATAAGATTAAAATAACTCACGTAAACATAAATTAATTATAAAAGCAACTAAAAGTAAGTAAATTATAGTTGAAAATTGAGGACTTAGCTAATGTTTCATAACAAAATTGGACAAAAATAATTCTATAAAATATAATTATCAACTATTATAAATCATTGTGCATTGTTTACCTTCTTTTATTTCTTATTTTCATTCTCCTTTAAACAATCATTCTATCTAGTTCTCAAATCATTATCATCTACTTTTAACAAGCTCTAAATTAGAAGTTAAGATTAGTGGCATTCAGAATGTGCTATTCACCCCCTTAGCACACAACCATGAACCAATAGATACAAATCAAATCAAACAAGCCTAAGATTACAATATCCCTTACACTTCATCTAAATCTTACTTTTCTTCCTTAACTTATTCCAGTGCGTTGAATTCTAGCCTAGAGTCCTCAACTATTTATAAGGCTCTCTTGATACGCTTAGAAAAATATCTATTTTAATCAAAACACTATCTCTTTGTGTGAATTGAAATTAAAACAGATTCAGTAAGTTCAGACTCTGATACTGGCTACATACGGCATATAGGTATATCTTTATCCTATACATAAATCAATTTATTCATCTAAGTAAATAAATCTGATCATATGCTATTCCAGTTTTTAGCCTACTCTAAAGTCCCTTCTGCAAGTTATGTTTAGGTTTCCAAATCAATTTAACTAGTGGCAGACAATTAAAAGCATTAAGAACAAATTGGAATAAACGATTCAATTCCATCAAAAATATGTAAGAACAAGATTAAAAATTTAAACTGCATGTGGGTTCAATTGCAATCCTAGAAAAAGAAATTTAACTATTCATAATTGCAATAATAGATAAAAACTTATGATGTTGAGTAACAAGAATAATAAAATCTAAGGAAGAAGAGAGTAAACAAATATTGGAAACCTTGATTTTCAATCTTGAGCCTCCACTTCTAAATTCTTGAATCTCTCTTTGAGTTGTCTTCTTACAACTAACTTCTCCTTAAGCTCTCTTTAAATACCACTAAATTAACTTATTCTCCATAATTAGGGCTAATTGGCTCTTAATATGAGCTTAAAATAGTTATAAGACCCATAAAACTTTAACAAGCTTGTAGCTTTGTCTTTCTGCACCAATCATTCAGAATTTTCCTCTCAACGCTACGACACAACCTTTTTACGTTGCAGCACTCATTTGGCTTTAGGTATTCTCTTGTGGACTATTGCACTCTGTCTACTTCCGAAGAGATTTTCTCCCATGTTAAGGAAGAATCAGGCAAAGTGTTCTTCATGAAAGTTGTAACTCTATCTCTTATCTTTCCAATGGTTCAAAAATCATATACGTTGAAGTAGGATCTTAATGGATTAATGTGATTGTGTAAAGCATAGATTTCAAAATTTTCTTTTATAAAGGAAGCAAGCAATCCAATTACACAAGTAGAAACACACATCATTATTCTTGCAAGTAACATAATCACATCCTAAAAAAAAAAAGAATCTATTAAGCAAGAAAAGCCATACCTTTTATTTTGAGATTCTTATTTTCGGATACCACCACACCAATGAATGATTTCTCCACCAAACAAGTTTACCACTTATTCTTCAAGAATACTTTCAACTTGAACCTTGAGTGGACAAGGTGTGGAATGCAAGACTACAAGATGGCAACCGATTTTGTTTTTCTTTTCTTCGAAAAAGTTTAGAGGAGCAGAACATAAGTGAAAGCTACAACTTTTTCAAGAAAAAGTACGTTCATCTTTTCTTTTTCTTCCAATCTCTTCTCTTGTTATTAAAACTCTTGCCTCAAAAGTTTAATCAAAATGAAGCACCTTTAAATCAATCTTGACCATCCATTCAGAGTTATGGAAGCATCAAACATGTTGAATAATTATCAAAATTAAAATTAAAGAATAAATAATTTAATTCTTTAATTATCATTTAGAGTTCTTGATAAAATAAAACTCCTTATTGAATAATAACTCTCATTTTATTATTATCCATCATTATTTAAAAAGAATTAATAACAAATAAAAGGGCAATAGTCAAACATGGAGTCTTCTTTTATCAACATAGATGTCTAGATTCATTTTGTAAAAATCCTCCTAGTGTTTGTTTAATTTAAGACAACTCTTGTCTTTAATTAACACAAAAATATTTTATCTTGTGTAAATTGAGACAAATATATTTTCTTGTCTAAATTAAGACAAAAAATATTTTTCTTGTCTTAAATTAATACAAACATATTTTCTTGTCTAAATTAAGACGAAACATGTTTTCTTGTCTAAATTAAGACAAACATGTTAAAAGCAGCCATTTTTGTACACAAAGCTAAGAGGGGAATCTATTTGGACATAGATATTCCAAGTTCTAATAAGCTCAGAATTATTCTTAATCTCATTAATAATAATTCAAGCTTATTAACCACGAAATCACTCTACCATAGATTCATATTTGCACTATTGGATTAACTATAATTACAAGAAATAATTCAATACCTGATATTAATTATTAGCTATCCAATTGCAAACCTTATATTGTGAACCCTCATAACCATCTAATGATAAAAAGTGAAATTACTGTTTTACCCTTTATGTCAATTTTGTTCCCTAGTCTCAAATTTCATCCAATTAGTGATTGAATATTCTAGATCTAATCTTTTGAGTATCTAAATGTGATGAGTAGATAATTCATTAATTCACTGGGTCTAAATTAATCACCAATCTTCTTGAAATCACTAAAAGTGATGTTAATGCTATGAACTCCATTATTTGGATATATGTTCCCAGATGTTCATCTCAATTATAATCCCAAAATACGTAGTCTCGATCAATGCTTTATGATCATCATGCTCATGGTAAATTAAAGATTATGAGGAGATTAAACATAAGTCCATTATCTATCAGGATTTTAATTCTACTATAAGCGAATGCATAATTGTGAGATCAAGATTTAAGTAATGGTAAAACTTAAATTTGATTCTCACATGATTCAAGTTCATGTTATAGTGTCATTACTCGAAGTCAACCATTTCGATGATTTGAGACTCATCATTCCCTTGTAATGAATCACATTCGTTTCGTTGGAAGTAATCTGGACACTATAGCCTTAACACAATAAAGTGACTAGCTTTATTATCTGGCTGTGAACAATTTTTAGATTCAATTAAAATACATTTCTCCTATGTATGACTCTTCATACAAATGTATTTTAATATCTCAATAGTGTCATGTTACCTTAATAACTAGATAATATATGCTTACTAAAACAAACTCTTCATCTTATTATCAAAATGTACTTTCATTACAAATAAATTTAATCAAATTAAGCATGAGAATATACTTGCTTTCCAAGGCACCATATTCTCAAAATTCTTAAAAAATATCATTTGGACAATTGGAGTGAGAGTTAGGCTCAAAATACTTCAACATGTATGAATAGGGCCTTCGTTCTTTAAACTCCTTTCTTCACCAAATTAAGCCTTATTCCTTTAGAATCTTACAAAAACATAAAAACCAATAATTACTAACTAAACTAAAGCAAGTAAACATAAAAATAGTACAAAATAAAATAACTCATTAAAAATAAACTAATTAGACAAACTATTAAAAAATGAAATACTAGTATAAACTCAAGAACTTAGCTAGCATTTAATAACAAAATGTGACAAAATAATTCTATAAAATAGAATTATCAGAGACATGAGAAAACTTACATCGCACATGATTTAGAGATGGCTGCAGTAGTTTTTGTCTTAATGAATTGGAGGCATTATTTGTGTGGTGAGACGTGTGAGATTTACATAGATCACAAAAGTCTCAAGCACATTTTTGAGCAAAGAGATCTTAATCTTAGGCAACATAAGTGGATGGAGCTGCTTAAAGACTATGACTGCACTATATTATATCATTTTGGAAAAGCTAGTGCGATGGCGGATGCATTGAGCTTGAAGTCTATGGGAATTGTAGCCCACATCTTAATTGAAAGGAGATAATTGGAGTAGAGGTACACAACTTAGGTGATATGAGCATTCGATTTGAGGTTGATGATATAGAGGCATTATTAACCCATTTTAGAGTACGACTGATGTTAATGGATCACATCAAGGAAGCCTAAGATAGGGATGGTAAAGGCTTTAGAGGATCCTCAAGAGAAAAAAGGATAAATGTTCACTAGAGGCACTGATGGATTACCCAAGTATGGATCTAAAGTGTATGTGCTGAACTTTGATGATTTGAGGCGAAAGATTTTAAAGGCGGCCTACGTATTAGCATATGTTATACACCTAGGCACCATCAAAATGTATCATGATTTGAGGAAGATGTATAGGTTGGAAGGCCTTAAAAGAGAAGTGGTTGAGTTTGTTGCCAAATGTCTAATGTGCCAATAAGTTAAGGTAGAGCATTTGAGGTGTGTTAGATTATTACAGTTGTTACCTACTCTCGAGTGGAAGTGGGAACATATCCCTATGGGTTTTGCGATTGGTCTACCTTATACGAGTAAGGGGTATGATTTTATTTGGCTGATTATGAATAGAAGGACTAAGTCTGCTCATTTCTTGCTAGTGAAGACCACTTGTGGAGTGGCATAGTATGCTAAACTATACATTGATGAGATAATGCGTTTGCATAGAGTTTCAGTCATTTTAGTATTCAATAGGTGCATATCGTTAACGAGCAAATTTTGAGGGAGGGTTTAGGAAGTGTTGGGGATTAAGTTAAATTTTAGTATTACTTTCCACCCATAGACAAATGGATAGTCTGAGAGGACTATTCAAACCTTAAAGGATATGTTGAGGGCTTGTGTCTTGGATTTTGGAGTCACTTGGGACTGACACGTGCTAGTTGTTAAGTTCACCTACAATAACAGTTTTTAAGCTAGTATTCAGATGATGCCTTATGAGGTTTTATACGATTGAGATGTAAATCACTCATGTCAATTTGAGGTTGGTGAAAGAAAACTTTTTGGATTGGAGATAGTGCAAAAGACCGTGTTAGCTTTATAATTGATCCTTTGTTTTAATATAACAAAAGCTAATGATGAAAATA
Source organism: Theobroma cacao (assembly GCF_053813885.1). NCBI lineage: Eukaryota > Viridiplantae > Streptophyta > Magnoliopsida > Malvales > Malvaceae > Theobroma > Theobroma cacao. The sequence continues at coordinate 32,769,547 of NC_142647.1, read as the reverse complement.
TTGAATGCCTATTGAATTTAGACTTTAAAGAAAACCCCATGCCTTTGATTGATAAACAAGCTAGGCATTTAAGTTCAATATTTGTTAAGAGGCTAAAACTAAACTGAAGTATTGAGACCTCAACAAAAGCTATCGAGATTAGTTTGTTTGTGTATGCGTTAAGAACTAACTGAAGGAAAAAAGTGTATCAAGACTACTCTAGATGGTATTGACACTCCACTCAAAAAGAGTTATAGTTCCAGAGAACAAATACTAAAGTATTGAGAACGAGAGCATTAAGTATCGAGACAAGTTCATAGCAATGCAAAATTCTAGAAAGCAAGGATTTGTGTATCGAGACACCATCAAAAATTTGATATCTTGCCTTCAAACTTCAGATTCTAAAGCAGAAGTCTAATTGTATAGAAAAGGAAGATTTTCAGTATTAAGACAACACCATTAAAGAATGAACAACAGAAAGGATGTGTCGAAGTATCGAGGCACATTACATTTGTATCTAGAATAGAACTTCAAGATTCAAAATTCAAAATGGCCAAGTAAATCAATATCGAGATTAGTTTGCAAGAGTATCACGATAACATCTTATGAGGTAAATTCCAGAAAGCAAACTAAAATGTATCAAGACTAGGGGAATATGGTATCGAGACAAGGCTTAGTCAAAATTGTGCATGAAAGATAAAAGTATCGAGAAAGACATCTGAAGTATCAAGCCATCAATAAGCAAGGAACTTAAAGTATCGAGACTCAAATCCCAAGTATAGGAACATCCCTTGAGATAAGCTAGAAAAAACTAGGATAACGGCCATAATTTTGAAATTCAAAAGCCCAATGGCTAGTTTAAGGTCTCTAAGTATAAAAGGAAGGCTGAAACTCTTTATAAGTTGAGAGAGCACATTAAAAATAAATTCTAAGAGTGAATCCTCCAAAAGAAAATTCCTCATTCTCACTTTTCAAACTTAGTGGTCTCATCATTTGTTGATCATTGGGTTGAACTCTTACTCCTTTATCAAGCCTTCAAGATCCTTTCTTTGGTATTCATTGTTGTATTGTGCCTATTTAGAGGCAAAATCCTTGAGCATCACTTTCATCATTGTAATCTCTCGTAAAGGTTATACCATACCCTTGAAAAGATAAAAAGCTTAAAAATGGTTATACCTTAACCCTTAAAAAGGTCATTGTATATGTTCTGCTTGATCCTTGAAAGAGCAAGTGATAGGTTTTGCTTGATCCTTGAAAAAAACAAGTGTAAAAGTTATGCTTGAGCTTGTGAGAAAGCTCTTTGTATACGTTATTCTTTAGCCTTAAGAAAGTATTTGGGTTAAAGGATTTTTAACTCCTTGGTAAGCCAAGGGAGAGGGCATAGGCATCGAAGCTGAACCTCCATAAGTCTTTTATGCCTTTTATGCTTGCTTGATTTTCTTACTTGTGTTCTTACTTTCTCATCATTTCAAAGCTTTCCACCAAAGGACAATAAAAACTCTTTTTGCTTGATTTTTAAAGGCTTATTGTGTTTGATTTGCAAACGAGTTTTTGATTTTCACAAGAAAAGGGATTTTTCAAAGAGCTTTCAAAAAAGTCAATGCTTTTTAAGCTTAACGACTCTAAAAATTAGTATCAAAGCTTTGATCTTAGTTTTGTAAGTTTAAACACCTTTAGAAAGATCCATAAAGTTCAAAGGCCATGGCAGCAACTCTTACAACCATTACCTTGGGTAAGGGACAATCTTTAGTATGACCTCCTTCATTTAAGGGCAAAAATTGTCCTTATTGGAAAAGAATATGGAAATATTTATAAAAGCTCATGATTTAGATGCATGGACTATTATTTTAGAAGATCCCAATGTCCCAATTAAGATTGTAGATAACAAGAAAGTGCCAAAACTTAGGAAGGATTGGGATGATAAATATAGAAAGCTTGAACAAGTCAATGACAAAGTTGTAAATACTTTATATTGTGCATTAAGACTAGAAATTTTCAATATGGTGTCCATGTGTAAAAATGCAAAAGAAATTTAGGACACATTAAAGACATTGCTTGAAGGTGCAACTCAAGTCAAGGAGTTAAAACTAGGATTACTTACCCCTGACTATAAGTTGTTTAGGATGAAAGATGAAGAAACAATCACCCGAATGTACAATAGATTCATGAACATTATAGTTGGATTAAAAGCTCTTAGGAAACATCTTCCAAATTCATAATTAGTGAAGAAAGTGTTGCATAGTTTGCCCAAGGAATGGAGACCAAAGTTTACAGCTACATAAAAGGCTAGATATTTAAATACCTTTGGATTAGATGAGCTTGTGGTTCACTTCTCACTTATGAGCTATCTCTCAATCATGAGAAAGGAAGAGAGGAAGAGTTGAAGGACAAAGAAAAGTCAAAAAGCATGGATATTAAAGCCACTTTAGAAAGTAGTGAGAAAAGTGTAGAGAACAATGAAAAGAAAAAGAAAGAAGAAATTGCATTGTTGACCAAAAAGTTCAACAAACTTTTGAGGTACAAGCAAAATGGTAAAGATAAAAGGCCATTGAGGAAAAACACAAGGAGAGATGCACCCAAAAATGATCATGGAGGTAACCACATTATCTTATATGAATTTAGTAAGAACGGTCACAGAAAATACAAATGTTCAAATGTCAACAAGACCTATTTCGTGAACACCAAGAAGAAGGCGATGGTAGCAGTATGGACAGTGATGATTCTTAAAGTGAAGAAGATGAGGAAACCATTAACACATGCTTTATGGCTCTTGAAGAACACGAGATATTTTCAAACCTTTATACTTCATCATAATTAAACCTTTATAGTTAAAACCCTCAATGTTGATTTACCCATACTTGTTTATATATTAGAATGTTATGTTGAACCTCAAATATTTTTGGTCCCAAGTAAATGTGCTAGAGGGGGGGTGAATAGCACTTTTTAGCTCTTACTAAAATTAACTTCTAATTGGGGACAAATGCAAGATAAAAGAAAGGTTTAAAGATGAATGAAAGATTAAAAACAGAGTAGACAATCACACAAGAATTTATGGTGGTTCGGTCCAAGACCTACATCCACTACTTTGATTGTTTAACTAAGGATTTTCAAATCAATCCACTAAGAATCGTGAAATTCACAAGCTTTCACCAAGCTTTTACAATGGCTTTTACCAGGCTTAGCCGAAACCTTTCACAATAATTTTTACTAGGATCAACTAAAACCTAACACCTAACTTTTCAAGGCTACGTTAGAACCTATACTCAATCAAGCAATCCTGCCTTGAATCAATCCTTTAGAATGACCAGTTCACTTTAAGAATACGAAGAGGGAAGTGACAAGAGTGTACCTATGATCACAAGGTTGATCTAAGTGGTACAAAGTGAAGTGCAGATCACAATTACAAAGATAAGAGTTGAGTGCAGTAAATGAGCAAAGAGTATTTGCTGATTTTTTAGCTCTTTTGGACTTGGAAGCCTATAATCTACTTTTTTAGCCTTTGAAAGTCCCTTTTATACTTTGAAAATCAGCTTTGATATGAGTTAGACAGTTTTTGACCGTCGAAAACAGTTTGGTAGCAGTTATGGCCGTTAATCTGTCTTCTTGTGCACAATTCAAATTTTTTGACAGAATGCTCTTAGTCGACTAACATACGTCTTAGTCAACTAAGTTGTCTTTCTTTTCTATTTCTAGTTTCTGGTAGTGAGCAGTTAGTCGACTAACTTGCTTCTTGGTCAACTAAGTTGGTTCTGTCTTGAAGTCAAGATTTCTGGCAATAGCTTCTTATTCGACTAACCCATTTCTTGGTTGACTAAGTCTTTTCTGTTTCTCAATACTCTTGAGCAAGCCAACTTCTTATTCAAAATTTAGCTGACTGATTCTTCATTATTCAACTAAGGAGCTCTTGTTTTGTTGATTAGTTATGGCTTCTTATTCATATACTTTTTAATATGTCCCATGGAATTATTTATTTATCATTGCCATACAATTCTTGTCCTGCACACTCAAGTAGAATTATTAGACACAAATGAATGAAATGTTTTATTATCATAAAAAACTAATGGAGCCAACAATCTACCCCCTTTTTATTATGACAAAACATTCCTTGATTAACTGTATAGTGTCCATTTAATCTTTTTAGTTCTACAAAAAATGAGGACTTCTCTCGCTAAGTGTGTGCTCCCCCTTAGTATGTACTTATTTTACTTATTCATTTTAGTAAATTTTTATTCATGTCATACAAACAATGACATTATACATTTAGAATATATTTATGCTGACATATAGAGTAATCAACATTAGGTGACTGGTTGACAGAATATCATCAATATTTCAGTTGTGTCTATCAACAGCATATTGTTACCAGATTTTATCTATGCCATTTATCATTCAATAAATATAGGATAATTAACATCCATATACATTCACAAACACAATCCATTCACATTCCATTCACAATATTATGACAAAAATTGGTTATCATCATAGAAACCTAATATTAGTTACCAAATCTCAAAACAGCAACAAACAAACTTAATAACAGATTTAACCATCAGAAGACAAATAATATACGCAACTTAACAGCATCCCATTTTTCTAAATATAATACCATAAACATAGACATAAACAACAAAGTTAAATTTAAAGGCTCAATAGAACAAAAAATAACAAAAAAAGTAGCAAAAAAAATATTCATTATTTTGTTCCTAAACTACCCCTAGTTCTCCCCTTAAACTTTCTACCATAATTCTTTCCCTTTTTGTCATCATCAAATCCTATGGACACTCAATCATCTTCTGAAGAAGGTGAAGGGGTAGATTCATCAATGCCATAGAAAACATTAAGGGGTTCAGGAGATGGTTCTAGTGGTGATTTTTGTGGTAAAGGTTCAGGTGGTGATTGATCAAAAATTTTCAAGGGGTCTTGAGGAGAAAAGATGGTTGATGGCCTAGCCTTTTCAGCTATTCTAGAGGATTTTCTTTTTCTGAGGAACTTGGTATTGGTGGCCATTGTTTTCTTTCCTTTGCTAGGTGGTTTTGATTTGGCCTGTGGAGCTGCAGCAGCTTTTTATTTCTCTTTACCCAATTGCTCCTCTGTTGTGTAAGCTGGCTTAGTGGATGCAAAATTTTGTGCTTGTGCTTTGGCTACTTCCTTTTCTACTTGCTTTTCCCAGACCATTTGATGAAAGACATCCATAATTGATACTTCCTCAGAATTTAGAGGAGAAGGTTGCTCTTTCTAAGGTTTTGGATGGGATGGAGAGTTTTCATCCAATAAGCCAAGCACCTTAGTTCCTTGTTCATATTTATCTTTGTTATATGGCTCAAGTGAGGGGGATTTCCTTGGTTGATTAACTTCAGGCTCATGTCCCTCAGATTGAAAGGCAGAGCCTTCAACACCTTGCCCTACTAGTGCAAAGCTTGGTGTTGAAGAGGTATTTGCAGCTATAGGTTCAGAGAGCATTTTTCCTTTTTCCTTCAATACATTTTCTAGTTCTGTCAATTTCTCTTCAATTTTTTGCATTCTCACTCCCTGGTCAGTAAGCTTTCCATGAATTTGCATGAGCAGGTTGAAAACCATTTCATTTAAGAACTGAGATGAACTTGCCTCTTGTTGAGCAGGTAAAGAAGATTCTTTTCCTGGACCAACCTTGGGGGTTTTAATAAATGTTTCTCCATCAAGCTTATACCCTATTTTAGGTAGACTCCCAAGGTAAATAGCATGGTCCCTACTCTTCACTTTATCTACTTCATACCTAAAGCTTCAAATTCCCTTCTTTTGTATCAGAGATGTAATGTCATTTCCATAAGGCAAATTTATTTTGTCTCCTCGACAGGCTCTTCTCATCCTTTCAATTAAAAATCTTCCTAGATTGAATGGAGTGCTACTGAAGGCATGCTCCATTAGCCATAAGTCCTGAAGACTAATGTAACTAAAACTGTCACTTCTACCATGAATATTTGCTGCAATAAAGTAGTGCAAAATTTTGATTTGAGGACTTGTAATTAGATCGACATTACTTTTGGAGGAGTATTTTTTATTTTTCCTTGTGATTATTTCCCACAGGGATGAGGGGTCATAATTTTTAGAGAATTTAAACTCACCCTCTTCAAACTCGATTTTGAGTAAACTCCCTAAATCAGTAGTAGTTACAACAAATTCCTTTCCCTTCAAAAAGGCATTCATTCCATCATCAATATAATCATCAAAATCCTAAAGTTCATCCTTATCTAGTGCTATACTTGCATAAAATTCTTTTACCAAACTAGCATTGTAAGATCGATTTTTAAAAGTTCTAAACTCCTTCAATTTTAATTCCTCAAAATAATCAAAAAAGCTCATCTGAATTTCTGAGGTTTCACTAAAGCTATCCTAATCAATGAATTTACCATAAGTGGTTGGGGCATTTTCTATTTTCTTGTATATATCGTCATGCGCTTTATTCCTCAATTTGGAGGATGGAATATTACCTTTCTTGAGTGATTTAGCTTTATCTTTCTTCTTCTTTATTTTGTGACTATTCTTGATCAGCGTTTATCCATATTTTTAGATCCCAGAACTAGACAAAATCTTCTTCTTTTTCTTTTGGATTTCAACTTGTGAACTTTTTTCCAATGGCCGCTTCCCCTTTTTCTTTTCCAGAGTTTCTTGAGATTATCTCGATTTTGCCATTTGGTTTGTGAGATTTTTTACTCAAGCTTTAGGAGTTTGAGAGGAGAAGGTTTCAATTTCAGGTGGGTCAGTTTCAGAAAAGAGAAAATGTCCATAAAATGAGTTAAGGGCAGTTTAATTTTCTCAAAACCCATTTGTCTCCCCCTTAAATGTTGTCAGTTTTTCTCCTGTTCAATACTTTAAAAGTTCCCTCTAAACTTAGTTTTTGTCTAGGTGGTTTTTCTTCTCTGTCTTATTACCCGATAGACAGTTTCTTTCCATTAGTTTATTCCTCTTTCCTGTGACTGATTGAGTCTTATTATTTAAATAGATAAAATGTTCTTAGTTGATTAAGTGCCTCTCTTAGTCAACTAAGTGCCTACTGTCCTTTGAGAAAATTTCAAAATTTTCTTAAAGCTCCTGCACAATAACCATTCCTAAATTTCTCTTAATCTCATAGAATCTTCCCTCATTCAAAGGCATCGTGAATATGTCAGCTAATTGTTGTAGAGTATTAACAAACTCAATCTTAATATCACCTTTCACAATATGATCTCTAACAAAGTGATGCCTAATCTCGATGTTAAGCCCAACTCTATAATATATTTGCCATATTGTATAGGTACTTGATAGAATGTTTGCATACTTGAATGCCTCAAAAATCGTTAAAAGACGATATTGTGCCTAATGGTACAATTAAGTTGATTTAAGCCTTGAACTAGTTCAAATAGAGATTTTAAGATGAAATTGAGAATTTTAAAACCCCAGAATGACTTAATATGGTGATTCAGAGTTCGAGGATTGATTTGGAGTTAAATTACAATTTTCATAACGTGTGGGCAAAATTGTCATTTTGCCACCCGAGGTTAAAATTGGAATGTTGGAAGAATTTTTTGACCAAGATTGACCATTTAGAACATAATTTGAGTTTGAGAGGTGAAAAATTTTAATTTTGACATTTTTTCGAGCATAAGGGGCAAAATAGTCATTGTACCGCCTAAGGGCAAAATTGGAATTTTACACCACCCAACACTTGTCCAACACATGAATTTCACCCATTATTATTATGGAAAATTGAGGAATTTTAAATGGTGGAGAGAGATTGCTTAATGGGTAAGTATAACATATGGGCCAATGGAATGGTGACATGTGTCAAATTTTTAACCATTTATAATTGGCTTTAGAAATTAGCACATAAACCCTCCCAACTCAGTTCTCTTGGTCGGCCAAAGGAAGAAAAGGGATGAAACGAAGAAGAACAAAACCCTAGCTAAGAAATTCAAGGGAAAATCACTAGATTTCAAGGAATCAAGACATTAAAGATGAAATTTCTTAACTCTATCTTGTGATCTCTCTTTCCTATGCATTCTTTTGCATTTTCCATGGTTGAATCACAAGATATCATGAAGGATTCCTGGCTGACCGGATTTAGAGAGAGAAGATTTGATGATTTATTTGGTTAGATTTTGAGATATTTTAGTGTTTTTAGTTGATTTATCATGTTTGGAAGGAAAACAAGTAAGAAAAATCACATATTCTTCATGGATTCTTCATTGGCCGAATTTCATAAAGAAAATATTGAAGATGAATCTTATGATGTCTTATGTTATTTAGTTAGAATTTAATGCATTGTGGTGGTGGAAACCGAAAATGGTAATGTTTAGCATGAAAAACCGTATACCCCTCAAGAACCTCCATCGCCGAATTTTTTCAAGAGAAAATGTGAGGATGATTTTACCATATTTCAAGTTATTTAATTTATGTTTGATGATTTGGAGTATTGGCAGAGAAATAGAATTATATGGAGTTGAATTGGACGTATTGGCCAATTAATCAGGTGATAGATTGAATTAGGCCAATACCATTTTATTTAGGTACACAATTGAACTTATATTGAACGCCGTATTTAGATGGTTACCAGAGCATTTCACATTCCATTTCATGCATTAGTATAGAGCCTAAATTAGTTTTATATCAGTTTAGCACAAATGTAGTAAATGGCTTATTGTGCATTATGTCTAGGTGGTGAGCTTTCTGGCAAAAGTAAAGAGATAGTACCCGAAGATCAAGAATCGGAGTACTCAAAACTCGATTTCCATTACAGTGAGTAACATTATCATCATCTTGATTATCTAAAATGAATTTTAATTTGTTTTTGTGAGTTTATGGAAAATGAGTTTAAATGGTAAATCTTTATGTTTTATAAAGCAAAATGTGATTAAATAAAATGATTTTATAAATTATCTTGAAATTGAATGATGGTTTTGAAAATGGAGTAATTGGAGACTACTTACTGTATTGTAAATTATGTTTTGAATTCAATGGCTTATGATAATGTGGGCATGAATGGCTAGATGGGTATTTGTGTTGAAAATGTATAAACTATTGTTTGCCTTGATAGGTTGGATAATGATAAAATTTCCATGTCATGCTATTGAATTTTTATTGAATTGGTGGGTTATAGATTGGTCACTACAGTGGCGGGTTGGTGGACAAGCCTATTAGAGGGGCACGAAATCCGGGTATATTCTTACCTCGCTCGAAGAGGCGCGTAGGGTAACTCCTGAGGTAAAACTTGAAAGTTCACTTCACGATGAACCACCACGTGAGGGTGAACTCAGCCAATGCCAAGGAATGGCTATGTTTTTCAAAATAAAAACATGATTTATGCGTACATGACTTTTTAACAGTCATGGCGGATTTGATTGGGATAGCCCTAGGCTAAGGTATCCCTGACAACTAAGTATGAGAATGATTTTGGCACGAGCCAAGCTTTTCAGGAAATCATAAGCCTCATTGTTTATTTGGGTGAAATGAATCTATTTTATCTAATTAAAATGAGTTCGAAATGCTGTGAATCATTTTATGCTAATCTATTTTATCTGTGTAAAGCCCAACCTTATAAAATACTTGTCATGACATACATGTGATGGATAGCATGTTTGCATGCTAGGAGAGTCTCGAAAAATTTACAAAAGTCAGTATTATACCTAGAGGAACAACAAAGTTGATTTAAGCCTCGACCTAGATCAAATAGAGATATTAGGGTGAAATTGAAAAATTTACAGTCAATGAATGACTTAAGATGGTGATTCGGAGTTTGAGGATTAATTTGGAGTCAAATCGGAATTTTCACTATCTAGGGGTAAAATGATAATTTTGCCACCTGGGGATAAAATTGGAATAGTGGAAGAAGTTTTTGATCAAGATTGATCACATTTGACTCCTTAAAGAATAATTTGAGGTTGATAAGCGAAAAAAATTATAATCTTGATATTTTCGGAGCATAAGGGTAAAATGGTAATTTTGGCACCTCAAGGGCAAAATTGTAAGTTTACACACCCGACACATGTCCAACAGATGGATTTTATCCAATATTATCATGGATAATTGAAGGAATTTAAGTGGTGGAGAGACAAAGCTTAATAGTTAAGAAATTAAAAATGGACCAACGAGATGGTGACATGTGTCAAGTTATATCCATTTATTTTTTTAGCTTTAAAATCAGCAAAAATCAGCTTATTTTCTCTTCATGTGGCCGGCCATAGCAAGAACAAAGAGAGGAAAAGAAAAACAAGAAACATAGGTGGGAAACTTAAAGAAAAAGTGTGGGATTTCAAGGAATCAAGCAATCAAAGGTAAAATTTCTTGATTTTGACTTGTGATCTACCTTTCCCATGCTTTTCTCCTTATTTTCCATGGTTAGATTTCATGTTTTTATGGTGAATTCATGGCTGCCCAAATGGGTATGGAGAGAGAATGAAGTTAGATTGATTTGATTTTAAGTTATGTTAGTGTTTTAAGTTAGTTTAGCATATTTAGAAACAAAACAACAAGAAAAGAATTCATTTTCCCCCATTACCATCATTGGCCGAATTTCCTAGGGAGAATATTGTGGCTAAATTTGATGATATTTTGGTGATATTTGACATTTGGTGAGGCTAGAAATTAAATGGGAAAATTTGGTGTGAAAATACGAATTTTTGCTCAACATATAGACATATGTAATTATTGACCCAGGATGGATAAATTGAACCTCATTCACAGTCACTGAGGTAATTTAGGTATAATTGGAGTGTAGAAAGTGAAAAGAATTGATTTGGAGTTAAATTGAAGATTTTAGCTGATTAGACCGAGAATAGTGCGAATTAGGTCGAACACCGTATTTAAACGGCTATTCGGACATTTTTGCATTCCATATCATGCATTAGTAGCCTAAATTAGTTTAATTTCAATTTAGTATCAAAGCGGTGAATTCCTCAATTTTATACTGTGTCAAGGTGGTGAGTCCTACGATAAAGGCAAGGAAATTGCATCCGAGGATCAGTAGACAGAGTACTTCGAAAGTCTGTATTCTAAACATTGTGAGTAAACTTACTGTCATTTTAATTATCTAGGGTGGTTTTTAGATGATTTCATGAATTCTATGGAAAAATGGATTTAAAAGGTAAATTTTTTTGTTTTATGAATAAAGGTGTTCCAATGAAATTAAATTTTAAATTGTTTTGAAACTAATAATGATTTTGAAAAATATAGAGTACATGGAGACTGTTAATTGTGGTAATTTGATTGTTCAAATTGATGGCTTATGTTATATTGTTATTGTGTTGGCATGACTGGCTGGGCTGTGTTTTATGAACTCTATGAATTGTTTTATTTTACCCTTGCAGGCTGGGTAGTATTTCATTAGCCCTGTCATGTTGTCAAAACTTTATTATATGGTGGATTATATATTAATTAATCACTGCAGTAGGGGGTTTCTGTGGACCAACTTTTTACAGGGGCACAGTAAACCCCATTATATTCTTCCCTCGATCGGAGAGGCGCGTAGGGTATCTCCTGGGGTAAAGCTTGGGGTTCACTTCACGCTAAACCACCACGTGAGGGGGAACTCAGCCAACGCCTAGGAACGGCTATGTTTTCAAAATAAAAACATGATTTATGCGAAATATGAATTTTAATAGCCTTGGCAGTCTCAGCAGGATGCCTTGGCCAAGGTGTCCCTAAGAATGGATTTATGACACAAGCTTAGTTTTTATGAGATTGGTAAGCCTCTTCACGTATTTTAAATGAAATGTATTCTAATGCTGTGACCCAATTTATGATGATTTACTTTATTGTCTCCATGTACTCAACTCTAAATGTTTATGATGATGTCTGTTTACTCATTAGGATTTTATAATCTCACCACCCTCATTTCCATCCATTTCAGGTTCAGTATAGACTGTAGATAGCTGATCTCATTGAGGACTACCGTTAGATCTGTATTTTCCAAACTATAGGTTCACAGTCCTCTTTACTTTTGCTTATTCGGGGGCCCTCTTGTATTACAAATTAAATTACATACTCTGACTTACTGTATTACAATAGGTATGAATTTATTTAGCTTTTACGCTACAAAAATTATTTATGTATAACTCTAAAAATATTGTTTTAGAAGAAAATATAATATTTTACTTAATATTTCTTTTATTTTCTTATTATATCCAAATAATCACAATTTCGTTTTAAATGAAGATTTTAGACTTTAAAACTCACTTTTGACTATGAATTATATATTTTGTACTCGTATATTACATTTTAGCCGGTTTCAAAATTTTTAGGAAAAAATGACTAAAATACCCCTGTGAGACAAAAATTATTATTTTATTTGTTTTAAGTTGGAAACAGCTTAAAATCTTCTAGAACATGATTTTCGGCAATGGTTACTCACGGGGGAATTGAGATACTGATATTAAGCCTTGTGGGGTCCCGATTGACATTCCAAAAAATGAGTGTTTATCGGGGTACCATGACTGTTGTCACGGGCTCGAAGGGAGTCTCGGGTCGTGACAATTCGGTTGGTATCGGAGCTTTTGGTTTTAAATATAAGAGTTTTTTATTTTAAAGTTGTTTTAAAAATTTACAATATCAGTGTGCCCCGAGATTAAGTCAGGTTAGGTTAAATAGAATGCTTGCATCTGCATATAGAGTCTAAGGTTGATTAAATTTGCCTTGTTCCCTTGTATAGATTGCCATGCCTCCTCGACAGAGACGCCCACCTCTCACTAGGTTGGTTGGGAGGGGAAGAGGTCTTTCCCAACGTTGTCAGCTAGATTCAGTAGAGGAAGAATCGGCTGCATCCACTATTTGGGCAACACCTACTACTGAGCAGGCTTATAGTCCTCCACATCTTCCATCTTCTCAGCCACCCACTAGTATTCCTACCATGCCTACTAAGGCAGCACAGGCATTGGCAGCTTTCTTTACCGCAATGGCTGGTCAAGTTCCACCTATAGTGCCTCCAACTACTTCTTCAGTTTCGTCAGTACAAGATGTATCCATTTCATAGAAGCTGAAGGAGGTTAGACAATTGGGTTGTGTGTCTTTCATGGGTGAGTTGGATGCCACTGTGGCAAAGGACTGGATTATTCAAGTTTCAGAGACTCTCTCTGATATGAGATTAGATGACGACATGAAGCTGATGGTGGCTACGAGATTATTAGAGAAGAGGGCTCGTACTTGGTGGAATTCGCTGAAGTCCCGTTCCACTACTCCTCAAACATAGTCTAACTTCCTCAGAGAATTTGATGGTCAGTATTTCACTTAGTTTCATCAGAAAGAAAGAAAAGAGAATTTCTAAGCTTGAAACAAGGAAATCTAACTGTAGAGGAGTACGAGACTCGTTTTAACGAGTTGATGTTATATGTGATGAATCTGGTCAAATCTGAGCAGGATGAGGCCAATTATTTCAAGGAAGGGCTCCGTAATGAGATTAGAGAGTAGATGACAGTGACTGGTAGGGAGCCACATAAGGAGGTGATATAGATGGCTTTACGGGCTGAGAAGCTCACGATTGAGAATAGGTGGATTTGGACCGAGTTTGCAAAAAGAAGAAATCCTGGTGTATCTTCTAGTCAACCACCAAAGAGAGGCAAGGACTCAGCAACTTCAGGGAGCACTACTTCTATTTCAGTGACATCTCCTCGACCTCCATTTCCACCATCACAGCAGGGACCTTCGAGGTTTACCAGATCTGCTATGACTGGTTCTAGGAAGAGTTTTGGAGGTTCTGATAGATGTAGAAATTGTGGGAATTATCATGTTGGGCTGTGTAGGGGGCCTACGCGATGTTTTCATTGTGGTCAGTCGGGTCATATTAGGAGTAATTGCCCACGATTAGAACGAGACACTGTAGCTGCATCATCTCCACCAGCTCGCACTGATATGTAGAGGAGAGATTCTTCTAGGTTACCATCGAGACAGGGAGTACCCATACAGTCTAGTGTGGAGAGTAATACCCCGGCATATCCACCTTTGAGACCACAGATTCGTACTTCAACAAGAGTTTTTACAGTGATAGAAGATGAGGCACGGGTCCGACCTGGAGTAGTGACAGGTATTATGTCTTTATTTGATAAAAATGCTTATGTTTTGATAGATTCTGGCTCAGATAGATCTTATGTGAGTACGGCATTTGCATCAATTGCTGATAGAAACCTGTCACCATTAGAGGGAGAAATTGTAGTACATACCCCTCTAGGAGAACAGTTGATTAGAAATACTTATTATAGAGATTGTGGGGTAAGGGTAGGTGAGGAAGAATTTAGGGGTGACTTAATTCCTCTAGAGATCTTGGATTTTGATATAATATTGGGTATGGACTGGTTAACTGCACCTCGGGCGAACGTAGATTGTTTTCCAAAAGAAGTTTTTCGAAATTCGAAAGGAGTAGAGATTGTATTTGCAAGGGAACATCGAGTATTACCGTCTTGTGTAATCTCGACCATCAAAGCTTTGAAACTAGTGCAGAAAGGGTATCAAGATTATTTGGCTCACATGATCGATACTTGAAAGGGGGAACCTAAGTTAGCGGATGACCCAATAGTAAGTGAGTTTCCTGATGTATTTCTTGATGAGTTACCGGGACTACCTCCTGATCGAGTGCTTAAGTTCCCTATTGATTTACTTTCGGGTACCGCACCTATTTTTATTCCTCCATATAGAATGGCTTCGGCAGAGTTGAAGGAACTAAAAGTCCAGTTGCAAGATTTGGTGGATAAAGGTTTCATTCGCCTTAGCATTTCTCCTTGGGGAGTACTAGTCCTATTTGTAAAAAAGAAGGATGGCACTCTTCGATTGTGTATCGATTACCGTCAGCTGAACCAAGTGACCATCAAGAATAAATACCCTTTACCCCAGATCGATGATCTTTTTGATCAATTATGAGGTGCTATGGTGTTTTCAAATATTGATTTGAGGTCTGGGTATTATCAGTTGAAGATTAAGGAGCAGGATGTACCCAATACTACTTTTAGGACATGTTATGGGCATTATGAGTTTCTGGTGATGCCGTTTGGTTTGACTAATGCCTCGGCAGTTTTTATGGATCTTATGAATAGGGTGTTTCATCCATACTTGGATAAGTTGGTGATAGTATTCATAAATGACATCCTGGTTTATTCGAAGAATGATGATGAACATGCTGCTCATTTGCACATTGTGTTGCAAACTTTGCGCGAGAGACAACTCTATGCCAAGTTCTCTAAATGTGAGTTCTAGTTAAAGGAAGTGGTTTTCTTGGGACATGTGGTGTTCGGAGTTGGAATTTGTGTCGATCCCAAAAAGTTAAGGCAATCTTACAATGGGAGCAACCGAAAATGGTAATTGAGATTCGCAGTTTCCTTGGCTTAGTTGGTTATTATCAGAGATTTGTTCAGGGATTTTCTTTGATAGCAGCTCCTCTGACTCGTTTGACTCGTAAAGGAGTTAAGTTTGAGTGGGATGATGTTTGTGAGAATCGATTTCAGGAGTTGAAGAACCGATTGACCTCCGCTCCCATTTTAACACTTCCTGTTAATGGAAAAGAATTTGTGGTATACAGTGATGCATTTAAGTTAAGATTAGGGTGCGTATTGATGCAGGATGAAAAAGTAATAGCTTATGCTTCCCGACAGTTAAATAAGCATGAGACGAATTACCCTACTCATGACCTGGAGTTAGTAGCAGTAGTCTTCGCATTGAAGATTTGGAGACATTATTTATATGGTGAGCGTTGTCAGATTTTTACTGATCATAAGAGTTTGAAATATTTGTTCACCTAGAAAGAACGTAATTTGAGACAAAGACGGTGGCTGGAGTTGATTAAGGATTACGACTTGGTGATTGATTATCATCTGGAGAAGACAAATGTTGAAGCGGAAGCTTTAAGTCATAAATCCTCATCATCGTTAACAACACTTCGGAGTTCTTGTTTTCCAATATTACTTGAGATGAAATCTCTAGGGATCTAGTTGAATAATGGTGAGGATGGAACCCTACTTGCTAGTTTTGTTGTGAGACCTTCATTGTTGAATCAAATAAGAGAATTGCAGAAATCTGATGATTGGTTGAAACAGGAAGTTCAAAAGTTGCAAGATGGAGAAACTAGTGAGTTTAGACTCAGTGATGATGGTACTTTGATGCTTAGAGACCGAATTTGTGTCCCTAAGGATGATTAGTTGAGACGAGCTATTTTGGAGGAAGCTCATTCTTTCGCCTACGCTTTACATCCCGAAAGCACCAAGATGTATCGGACTATTAATGAAAGTTATTGGTGGCCGGGTATAAAATGAGACATAGCAGAGTTTGTAGCAAAATGTCTCACATGCGAATAGATCAAGGCGGAGCATCAAAAATCGTCAAGTACTCTTCAGCCTTTACCGATTCTTGAATGGAAGTGGGAACATCTGACTATGGACTTTGTATTGGGTTTGCCACGGACATAGAGTTGGAAGGATGCTATTTGGGTGATTGTTGATTGATTGACTAAGTCTGCCCATTTCTTGGCTATCCATAGCACGTATTCTATTGAGAAACTGGCGAAACTTTATATAGATGAGATTGTGAGACTACATGGAGTTCCAGTTTCTATTGTGTCAGATTGAGACCCTTGATTTACTTCTAGATTTTGGCTGAAATTTCAGGAAGCTCTCGGAACTAAATTGAGATTTAGTACTACCTTTCATCCCCAAACTGATGGTCAATCTGAAAGGACTATTCAGACCTTGGAGGATATGTTACGGGCTTGTGTCATTGACTTCATTGGGAGTTGGGACAGACACTTGCCATTGGTAGAGTTCCTGTATAATAACAGTTTTCAGTCTACTATTGGGATGGCACCATATGAGGCTTTGTATGGAAGGAAGTGCTGATCTCCACTCTGTTGGGATGAAGTGGGAGAAAGGAAATTGGTTAATGTGGAATTGATTGATTTGACAAATGACAAGATTAAGATTATCAGAGAGCGGTTAAAGATAGCTCAAGATAGGCAGAAGAGTTATTCTGATAAACGAAGGAAAGATTTGGAGTTTGAAGTTGACGATAAAGTTTTTCTTAAGGTTCTCCTTGGAAAGGTAATAATTTGAAAATTTCAAGTATTAAATCTTGTTTGATTATACTATTATGATAATTTGTGGTATTTATTGGATAATGAAAGGTGTGATTCGATTCGCGAAACGGGGAAAGCTCAATCCGAGATACATTGGACCCTTTCATACCATTGAAAGGATTGGGCCAGTTGGTTACAAACTTGAATTACCCCCGGAGTTAGATCGGATTCATAATATCTTCCATGTCTCGATGTTGAAAAAGTATGTTCTCGATCCCTCTCATATACTAAAAACACCTCCCATTGAGTTGCATGAAGATTTGAAGTTCGAAGTGCAACCTGTACGCATTCTAGATCGAAAGGATCGAGTGCTAAGAAACAAGAGTATTCCAATGGTGAAAGTATTGTGAAAACATGCTCGAATGGAAGAGATGACGTGAGAAGTCGAGCACCAAATGAGAAACCAATATCCACATCTTTTCTTGGAATCTGGTAAGTGAAATTTTGAGGTCAAAATTTTATTTTAAAGGGGGTAGTGCTGTAAAGCCCGACCTTATAAAATACTTGTCATGACATACATGTGATGGATAGCATGTTTGCATGCTATGAGAGTCCCGAAAAAATTATAAAAGTTGGTATTGTACGTAGAGGAACAACAAAGTTGATTTAAGCCTCGAACTAGATCAAATAGAGATTTTAGGGTGAAATTGAAAATTTTACAGTCAATGAATGACTTAAAATGGTGATTCGGAGTTCGAGGATTAATTTGGAGTCAAATCGGAATTTTCACTATCCAATGGTAAAATGGTAATTTTGCCACCTGAGGATAAAGTTGGAATATTGGAAGAAGTTTTTGATCAAGATTGATCACATTTGACTCATTGGACTATAATTTGAGGTTGATAAGCGAAAAAAATTGCAATCATGATATTTTCAGAGCATAGGGGTAAAATGGTAATTTTGTCACCTCAGGGGTAAAATTATAATTTTACACACCCGACACTTGTCCAGCACATGGATTTTATCAAATGTTATCATGGATAATTGAAGGAATTTAAGTGGTGGAGAGAGAAAGCTTAATAGTTAAGAAATTAAAAATGGACCAATGAGATGGTGACATGTGTCAAGTTAATATCCATTTATTTTTTTTAGCTTTAAAATCAGCAAAAATCAGCTTATTTTCTCTTCATGTGGCCGGCCATAGCAAGAACAAAGAGAGGAAAAGAAAAACAAGAAACCTAGGCGGGAAAATTAAAGAAAAAGTGTGAGATTTCAAGGAATCAAGCAATCAAAGGTAAAATTTCTTGATTTTGACTTGTGATCTACCTTTCCCATGCTTTTCTCCTTATTTTCCATGGTTAGATTTCATGTTTTCATGGTGAATTCATGGCTGCCCAAATGGGTATGGAGAGAGAATGAAGTTAGATTGATTTGATTTTAAGTTATGTTAGTGTTTTAAGTTAGTTTAGCATATTTAGAAACAAAACAACAAGAAAAGAATTCATTTTCCCCCATTACCATCATTGGCCGAATTTCGTAGGGAGAATATTGTGGCTGAATTTGATGATATTTCATGATATTTTGGTGATATTTGATGTTTGGTGAGGCTAGAAATTAAATGTGAAATTTTGGTGCGAAAATACGAATGTTTGCTCAACATATAGACATGTGTAATTATTGACCCGAAATCGATAAATTGAACCTCATTCACAATCACTGAGGTAATTTAGGTATAATTGGAGTGTAGAAAGTGAAAAGAATTGATTTGGAGTTAAATTGAAGATTTAAGCCGATTAGATCGATAATAGTGCGAATAAGGTCGAACACCGTATTTAAACGTCTATTCGGACATTTTTGCATACCATATCATGCATTAGTAGCCTAAATTAGTTTAATTTCAATTTAGTATCAATGTGGAGAATTTCTCAATTTTGTACTGTGTCAAGGTGGTGAGTCCTCCGATAAACGTAAGGAAATTGCATCCGGGGATCAGTAGACAGAGTACTTCGAAAGTCTGCATTCTAGACATTGTGAGTAAACTTACTGTTATTTTAATTATCTAGGGTGATTTTTAGATGATTTCATGAACTCTATGAAAAAATGGATTTAAAAGGTAAATTTTCATGTTTTATGAATAAAGGTGTTCCAATGAAATGAAATTATAAATTGTTTTGAAACTAATAATGATTTTGAGAAAAATAGAGTACACGGAGACTGTTAATTGTGGCAATTTGATTGTTTAAATTGATGGCTTATGTTATATTGTTATTGTGTTGCCATGACTGGCTGGGCTGTGTTTTATGAATTGTATGAATTATTTTATTTTACCCTTGCAGGCTGGGTAGTATTTCATTAGCCCTGTCATGCTGTCAAAACTTTATTATATGGTGGATTCTATATTAATTAATCACTGCAGTAGGGGGTTTTTGTGGACCAGCCTTTTAGAGGGGTACAGTAAACCCCATTATATTCTTACCTCGAACGGAGAGGTGGGTAGGGTATCTCCTAGGGTAAAGCTTAGGGTTCACTTCACGCTAAACCACCACGTGAAGGGGAACTCAGCCAACGTCAAGGAATGTCTATGTTTTCAAAATAAAAACAAGATTTATGCAAAATGTGAATTTTAACAACCTTGGCGGTCTCGGTAGGATGCCTCGGCCAAGGTGTCCCTAAGAATGGATTTATGGCACAAGCCTAGTTTTTATGATATTCATAAGCCTCTTCACGTATTTTAAATGAAATGTATTCTAATGCTGTGACCCAGTTTACGATGATTTACTCTATTGTCTCCATGTACTCAACTCTAGATGTTTATGATGATGTCTATTTACTCATTGGGATTTTATAATCTGACCACCCTCCTTTTCATCCATTTCAGGTTCAGTATAGATTGTAGATAGCTGATCTCATTGAGGACTACCGTTAGATCTGCATATTCCAAACTATAGGTTCATAGTCCTCTTTACTTTTGTTTATTCGGGGGCCCTCTTGTATTGTAAATTAAATTACATACTCTGAGTTACTGTATTACAGTATGTATGAATTTATTTAGCTTTTACGCTACAAAAATTATTTACGTATAACTCTAAAAATATTGTTTCATAAGAAAATAGAATATTTTACTTAATATTTCTTTTGTTTTCTTATTATATCCAAATAATCACAATTTCGTTTTAAATGAAGATTTTAGACTTTAAAACTCACTTTTGATTATGAATTATATATTTTGTACTCGTATATTACATTTTAGCCAGTTTCAAAATTTTTGAAGAAAAATGACTAAAATACCATTGTGAGACGAAAATAATTATTTTAGTTGTTTTCAGTTGGAAACAGCTTAAAATCTTCTAGAACTTGATTTTCGGCAACGGTTACTGACGGGGGAATTGAGATACTGATATTAAGCCTTACGGGGTCCCGGTTGGCATTTCGAAAAATGAGTGTCTATCAGGGTACTGCAGCAGTTGTCACGGGCTCGAGGGGAGTATCGGGTTGTGACAATCTATCTCCATTTACTCAGCTTTAGACATTTTAGATGATATTTGTTTACTCACTGGGATTATATAATCTCACCACCCTTCTTTCCACCAATTTCAGGCTCAGGATAGTCGGTAGATAGCTCATTTCGTTGAGGGCTACAGTTGGACTTGCATCCTCAAAAACTATAGGTTCACAGCCTTCATTACTTTTAGTCATTCAGGGGCTCACATGTCATTGTTAAATGTTTTGAATACTTGGCTACGTGTGCTACTGTATGTAGGAATTTATTTTGCTTTTACGCTATAAAAATTATTTACGTAGCGTTCTATAAAAATTGTTTTATGAAAAATTAGAATATTTTATTAATTATTTTTTTTTATTCCATTAGCTATAATTTTGCTTTGAAAGTATGTTTTAGATATCTAAACTTATTTTCGGTTATGAAGTGTGTAAATTTCTCTCATATACTACATTTTAACTGGTTTCGAAATTTTTTAAAAAAATGACCAAAATATCCCTGTGTAGTTGAAATTTCTCTTTAACTGTTTTTGAATTGAAATTGGTTCATACACTTTAAAAAAATGATTTTAGTAACTAATACTCACAAGGGAAGCGAGAAAACTGATGTTAAGCCTTGCAAGGTTTCGATTGGCATTCTAGGTAATGAATGTCTATCGGGACATCGCGACGGTTTTCATGGACTCGATGGGAGTTACGGGTCTTGACACTCGATATGCTTAGTCCTAGAATGTTGAACATGATTTTTTGAAATATTAATTGCACTTGTATTAACACAATACATTGGAATGTTATGCATTGATATTTCATAGTCTTTTAGTTGTTGTTTAATCCATAAGATTTGAGTACAGCAGCTACCTAGAGATACATATTCGACTTTAGCTGTAGAGAGAGCAACTAAATTCTGCTTTTGGCTTGACCATTACATGAACATGCTACCTAGAAATTGGAAGATTTTGCTAGTGCTCTTTCTATCTATTTTGCTGCCACCAAAATCTGCATCTGAATATCCAACTAGACTAAAGGATGATTCCCTAGGATACCATATGCCTAAAGTTTGTGTGTCTATGAGGTATTTAAAAATTCTTTTAACAGCAGTCAGGTGTGATTCCTTGGGTTCAGATTGAAAACGAGCACACAGACATACCCTGAATTGGATGTCAGGCCTGCTGTCTATTAAATAGAGCAGTGATCCGATCATACCTCTATAAAGCTTTTGATCAACGTCCTTTTCTTTTTCATCTACATCAAGTCTGGTGGATGGCCACATTGGTGTGTAAATTGATTTCAGCTTTAGCATATCAAATCTTTTGAGCATCTCTTGAATGTATCTTTCATAGTTGAAGAAGATTCCTTTTTCGCTTTGTTTAATTTGAAGGCCAAGAAAGTACTTCAGCTTGCCCATCATGCTCATCTCAAATTCACCTTGCATCTCTTCAGCAAAGTTCTTGCATAGAGCCTCATTAGTTACACCAAACACAATGTCACGAACTGGTACTCCCCTCGAGCCCGTGACAACCATCGTGGTGTCCCGATCGACACTCATTACCCGAAATGTCAATCGGAACCTCGCAAGGCTTTAATATCAATTTCTCATTTCCCCTATGAGTAACCGTTTCCAAATATCATATTCTAAAAGATTTTAAGCTATTTCCAACATAAATCAATAGAAAAAATTATTTTTGTGTCACAGTGGCATTTTGGTCATTCTTCCTCAAAAATCTCGAAACCAGCTAAAAATGTAGTATGAAAGTGGAAAACACATATTTCATAATCAAAAATAAGTTTAGATATCTAAAACATTCATTTAAAGTGAAAATTATAACTATTTGAATATAATAAAAATATTCAATAAAATATTCTATTTTCTTATAAAATAATATTTATAGAGTTACCGGTAAATAATTTCTGTAGTGTAAAAGCTAAATAAATTCATACATACTGTAATACAGATAACCAAAGTATAAAATTTAATTTATAGTCACACCTGGCCCCACGAATGAGCAAAAGTATCAAAAGCGGTAAACCTAAATTTTTTTGAGGATGCAAGTCCAACTGTAGCCCTCAACAAAGTGAGCTATCTATCAACTATCCTGAGCCTAAAATGAGTGAAAATGAGGGTGGTGAGATTATATAATCTCAGTGAGTAAGCAAATACCATCTAAAATATCTAAAGCTGAGTAAATGGAGACAGATTAAAATAGATCATCATACTATAATTCATCACCTTTCAACTCATTTCAACCAAATAAAATCAATTCATATAAATCGAGTAATCATGTGGCTTATGAATTTCTTCAAACTTTGGCTCATGCCAAAATCATTCTCATACTCGGTTGTCAGGGATACCTTGGCCTGGGGCTATCCCAACCGAGTCCACCAAGGATGTTAAAAAGTCATGTACGCATAAATCATGTTTTTATTTTGAAAACATAGCCATTCCTTGGCGTTGGCTGAGTTGACCCTCACCTGGTGGTTTGGAGTGAAGTGAACTCTAAAGTTGTACCTTGGGAGTTACCCTACGCGCCTCCCCAATCGAGGTAAGAATATAACAGAATTCCATGCCCCTCAAAAAGGCTGGTCCACAGAATCCACCCACTGCAACAAGCTAAACCCACCATACAATAAAATTTGAGATAGCATGACATGGCAATTATTTTATTTTACAGCCTCTCAAGGCAAAATAACAATTCATACATTTTCAACACATTTACCAATTCAGCCATTCATGCCAACATTATCATAAGCCATTCAATTCAAACCATGATTTATAACACAGCAATTAGTCTCCAATTACTCCATTTTCAAAACCATCTTTCAATTTCAAGACAATTTTATAAAATCATTTCATTTAATCACATTTTGCTTATAAAATATAAAGATTTACCATTTAAACTCATTTTCCATAAAATCATAAAAATGAATAAAAACTACTTTAGATAATTAAGACGAAAATAAGGTTACTCACTATTTCGGGAGTCGAATTCTGAGTACTTCTATTCTTGATCCTCGGGTACAATCTCTTTACTTTTGCTAGAATGCTCACCACCTAGACATAATGCACAATAAGCCAATTACTACATTTGTGCTAAATTGTTATAAAACCAATTCAGGCTCTATATTAATGCATGAAATGGGATGTGAAATGCCCGGGTAACTATCTAAATATGGTGTTCAATATAAGTTCAATTGTGTACCTAAATAAAATGGTATTGGCCTAATTCGATCTATCACCCGATTAATTGGCCAATATGTCCAATTTAACTCCAATTAACTCCATTTTTCTTCCAATACTTCAAATCACCAAACACAAGTCAAATAACATAAAATTTAGCAAAACCATCCTCCCATTTCTTCTTGAGAATTTCGACCATGGTAGTGCATCAACACTATGATTTTTCCTACTTGATTTTCTCACCATCATTTCCTAACCAATTCACTTGAAATAAAATCAAATCCACCATCCATACTCTACATGGAAGATTTGGCCAATGATGGGTGATGGGAGAAAGTGAATTTTTCTTGTTGGTTTTTCATGCTACACATCACTAACTAACTAAAAACACTAAAATACATTGAAATCTAACCAAATCATGTATCAAAACCTCCCTCTAAGTGCTCGGCCAGCAAGGGATTCATCATGATTTCATGTGATTCAACCATGGAAAATAAGAAAAAATGCTTAAGAAAGAGAGGTCTCAAGCTTAATTGAAAAAATCATACCTTTTTTCACTTGTTTCCTTGAATTTTCGCACTTTTCCCTTGAATTTTTCCACCTAGGGTTTTGTTCTTCCTTTTCTTCCTTTGTTCTTGATTTGGCCGGCAATAATGAAGAGAAATGGGCTGGTTTTGTGCTAATTTATAAGGAAAATAATAAAAAAATAAAAGCTTGACACTTGTCACCACTCCATTGGTCAATTTTTAAATTCTTAACTATTAAGCTTTCTTTCTCCAACACATAAAATCCTTCAATTATCCATAATAATAATGGGTGAAATTCATATGCTGGACAAGTGTTGGGTAGTGTAAAATTACAATTTTGCCTCTAGGATGGTAAAATGACTATTTTGCCTTTATGCTCGAAAAAATGTCGAAATTAATATTCTTCACCTCTGAAACTCAAATTATACTCCAAATGATCAATCTTAGTCAAAAATTTCATCCAACACTCACATCTTAACCTCGGGTAGTAAAATGACCATTTTACCCCTGAGTCATGAAAATTCCAATTTGACTCCAAATCGATCCTCGAACTCCGAATCACCATTTTAAGTCAATATGGGGTTTTAAAATTCTCAATTTCATCTTAAAATCTCTATTTGGACTAGTTCGAGGCTTAATTCAACTTAATTGCACCATTTGGTACAATATCGTCCTTTAACGATTTTCGAGATACCCAAGTAAGCAAACATGCATTCTTATGTAGGAATAGCATAATAAACATATTGTAGAGCCGGGCTTAACACACAATGTCATCCACATAAATTTGAACAACAATTAAATTATTTAAGTATCTTTTGATAAACAATGTTGTATCAATACTACCTCTAACATAACCTTTTTCAGCCAGAAATTTTGAAAGCCTCTCATACCAAGTTCTAGGAGCTTGTTTTAATCCATACAAGGCTTTATGAAGTTTGAAAACATGATATGGTGTTTCAAAGTCTTCAAATCCAGGAGGTTGTTCAACATATACTTCATCTTGAATGAAACCATTTAAAAATGCACTTTTTACATCCATTTGGAACAATTTAAAATTCATAAAGCATGCAAAAGCAAGCAACAACCTTATGGCTTCTATCCTAGCAATCGGTGTAAAGGTTTCATCATAGTCAATTCCTTTTTCTTGGTTATATCCTTGAGCCACTAACTTAGCCTTGTTCCTAATGACATTTCCTTGCTCATCTACCTTATTTCTAAACACCCATTTTGTGCCGATAATAGGGTGGTTTAAAGGCCTAGAAACTAATGAGCACACATGGTTTCTTTTGAACTGATCAAGTTCTTCTTGCATGGCCATTATCCAGCTTTCCTCTTTTTCTACCTCCTCAAAGTTCTTAGGCTCAATTTGAGAGATAAAAACAGAAAACTCACATGTCTCTCTAGTTGCTCATCTAGTTTTAAATCCATGAGAAATGTCACTTATGATTTGCTCTTGCGGATGATCCTTAATGTACCTCTAGTTCTTTAGAAGATCAAGATGTTGATTTTCAATCCTTCGTAAAGTTTCTAAGAGTGGAGGTTCTGTTTCTCTACTTGGCATATTTTCTTCACAATTTTTCTTATCATCTAAACTCATCTCTTCAATTTGTCTTTCAAGGACATCCGTATCATTTTCATTATCAGAAATTTCCTTTTGGAAGGTATTGGATTCATCAAAAACTACGTAGATGGATTCTTCAACTGTTAAAGATCTTTTGTTGAAGACTCTATAGGCTTTTGAGTTTAATACATATCCTAGAAATATAGCTTCATCACTCTTTGCATCAAACTTTCCTCAAGGTTGTTTTCCATTGTGTAACACAAAGAATTTGCATCCAAAGCTCCTAAGGTGAGATATATTTGGTTTCCTACCTTTGTATAAATTGTATGGGGTCTTTGATATCATGGCTCTTACAGACACTCTACTAAAAATATAAGCTACTATGTTAACATCTTCTGACCAAAAGTATTTAGGTAGGTCATTCCCACATGGCATAGTTCGAGCCATTTCTTTCAAGGTTCAATTTTTGCTTTCTACAACTCCATTTTGCTAACGTGTTCTAGGTGCAGAAAAATTATGATCCAACCTATTTTCATTATAAAAATTCTCGAATTCATCTTCTTCAAACTGACTTCCATGATCACTCCTAATACTAATTATAGCTAGTCCTTTTTCATTTTTAACCTTCCTACAATGACTTATGAATGGTGGTAGAGCATCGTTCTTATGAGCAAGGAAATAAACCCAAGTGAACCTATAGTAGTCATCAACTATTACAAAGCCATAAGATTTTTCTCTTAGACTAGTTGTACTTATTGGACTAAATAGATCAATGTGCAGCAATTCAAGAGGTCTAGATGTGGAGACAACTTTCTTGGTTTTAAAAGATGTTCTAGTTTGTTTGCCTAATTGGCATGCATCACAAATTTGATCATTCTCAAATTTAAGGTTAGGCAATCCTATAACTAGATTTTTCCTAATTAACTTGGACATGGTATGCATGCTCACATGTCCAAGTCTCATATGCCATAGTCGTCCATCATTTTCAACTTTTGCTACAAGACATGTTTCACAATCCATTTCAAGATTCTCAAGAAATACAACATACATATTCCTTATTGTTTTTCCTATAAGTGAGACTTTGTTAGTGCTTATATCCATAACTTCACATTTAGTTGAGTCAAAACATACCTTAAAACCTTTGTCACATAATTGGCTAATACTTAATAAATTATATTTCAGACCTTTAACCAACAACACATTACTAATTTGAGTTTAGGACCAACCGTTCCTATGCCATGAATTCTACCTTTTGAATCATCACCAAAGTATACGGTACCTCCCTTTCTTTTGTCTAACTGAGAAAATAGCATTTCATCTCCTGTCATGTGCCTTGAGCAGCCACTGTCCATATACCAAGGCTGCTTCTTCTTTAGTTGAGCTTTTGAACATGTAATTTTTGAGTGCAACTCAACCTACAAAACAAATTTTTAGTTTTTCTTAATAGGCACCCATACCTTGATGGGTCCTTGATTGTTAGTAGGAACAAAAGATCTTTTTGGAACCCAAATTTTTCTAATTTTCTATACATTTCTTTTTCTATAGCAATCATAGGATAAATGACTAATTCTATCATAAATATAACACCTATATGATGCCTTAATGGAATTCTTCTTGAAGTATGTATTTCTTTTTGAAGTTTCATTTTTCAAACATTTGAGTGCAGCATTTTCTTCACTTACCTTTTGTAATGCTTCAGTTTTGCTTTCCAATTCCAATTTTAGATTTTCAAAATTTGTTTTTGAATGTTTTAATTCAATTTGCATAAATTTTTTTGGTTCAAAAACAAAATCAAAGTCAAGTTTAATCTTTTCCAAATCTGATTTTAGAGATGCAGACTTTTCCTTTAAAGTCTTGTATTTCAAAACAAGTTTCTCAAATTCATCATATAAACATTCATATTCATCTTGAAGTTCATCAACTGAAATATTGCAAGGGGATGAAGATACCTCGAATTCATCATCCCGTGCCATTAAACACAAGTTCGCTATTTCTTTAGCTTTTTCTTCCTCAACTTCAGAACTAGAAGTATCACTATCTGACCAAGTAGATGCCACCATTGCCTTCTTTGATTTCTTGTTTTTCATTGGAGTTTCTTCTTTCAGCAAGGGGCATTCAGACTTGAAATGTCCAAGCTTCTTGCATTCGAAGCATGTAAGCTCTTCCTTTTTATTAGAGTCATTTTTATTTCTGGTTCTCCATCAAAAACCTTGATCTCTTCTAAACCCTCTTCTAGCCAATCTCTGATTCTTTTGGCCCATAAGCTTTCTAAATCTCCTTGCAACCAGTGCCAATTCTTCATCATCTTCATAGGATGGTTTGTTCAATTTTTCTTCAAGAATGCTAGCTTTTAAGGCAATGCTCTTCTTTTTTTCTTTTGCTTCCCTTCTATCTTTTTCTTCCTCTTCCTTGAGTTTAGCTCATGAATAAGGAGAGAACCATAAATTTCATCCAAAGTTATAACATATAAGTCTTTGGCTTCTCGGATGGCTGTCACGTTAGGCTTCTAATTTTTAGGTAGGCTTTTAAGAAGTCTTTTAATAATTTCATGCTCGAGGATTGATTTGCCTAGTTAACTAAGTTTGTTTATGATGTTTGTGAATGTATCTAGCATGCTGGCGATATCTTCACCAGGCTCCATTTTAAACATTTCATAATTATGGGTTAAAAAGGCTATCTTTAACTTCTTGACTTGAGAAGTCCCTTCGTGGATAATCCTAAGTTTATCCCACACCTATTTTACTATGGTACAGCTTGATACTTTGTTGAATTCGGTGGGAGTTAGAGCACAATGCAACGTATTAATTGCCTTAAAATTGGTTTGGACCTTTTTGGTTTTAGACTCGGTCCATTCAGACCTTGGCTTAAGAATTATCTCGTTGATCACTACATTTAAAGTTGAGGGAATGAATGGTCTATCAGTTATGACGTCCCACATCTTATAATCGATTGCGCTAATATATATTGACATCCTAATACTCCAATAAAGGTAATCTAAGCCATCAAATAAAGGTGGTCTGTTGGTTGATTGTCCCTAAGCAACTATGGAGTTTTGAAGAGCCATTTGGATTTCCAAAGGTGTTAGACCTTACTAACAAGGGTTAGGCTCTGATACCACTTGTTGGTCCCAAGTAAATGTACTAGAAGGGGATGCATAACACTTTTTGGCTCTTACTAAAATTAACTTCAAATTTGGGACAAATGCAAGATAAAAGAAAGGTTTAAAGATGAATGAAAGATTAAAAATAGAGTAGACAATCAGACAAGAATTTATAGTCATTCCGTCTAAGACCTACATCCACTACCTTGATTGTTCAACCAAAGATTTTCTAATCAATCCATTAAGAATGGTGAAATTCATAAGCTTTCACTAAGCTTTTACAATGGCTTTTACCAGGATTAGCCAAAACCTTTCACAATAGTTTTTACCGAGATCAACTAAAACCCAACACCTAACTTTTCAAGGCTAAGTTAGAACCTATACTCAATCAAGCAATCCTGATTTAAATCAATCCCTTAGAGTGACTCGCTCACTCTAAAAATACAAAGTGAGAAGTGATAAGAGTGTACCTATGATCGCAAGGTTGATCTAAGTGGTACAAAGTGAAGTGCATATCACAATTACAAAGATAGAAGTTGAGTGTAATAAATGAGCAGAGAGTATTTGCTAGTTTTTGAGCTCTTATGGACTTGAAAGCCTTTAATCTACTTTTTTAGCCATTGGAAGTCCCTTTTATACTTGGAAAATCATCTCTGATGTGAGTTAGATAGTTTTTGACCATTGAAAATAGTTTGGTAGTCGTTCTGGCCGTTAATCTATCTTCTAGTGCATAATTCAAATTTTCTGGCAGAATGCTCTTAGTCGACTAACAAATGTCTTAGTCGACTAAGTTGTCTCTATTTTCTGTTTCCAATTTCTAGCAATGAGCACTTAGTTGACTAACTTACTTCTTAGTCAACTATCTCATTTCTTAGTTGACTAAGTCTTTTCTGTTTCTCAATACTCTTGAGCCCGCCAACTTCTTATTCAAATTTTAGCTGACCGATCCTTCATTATTCAACTAAGGAGCTTCTGTTTTATTGATTAGTTGTGGCTTCTTATTCATATACTTTTTGATATGTCCCATGGAAATATTTATTTATCATTGCCATACAATTATTGTCCTGCACACTCAAGTAGAATTATTAGACACAAATGAATAGGAATGTTTTATTATCATCAAAAACTAATGGAGCCAACAAATATGAGTGTAGGTGAATGATAAAAATATGGTGGATGAACCATAATAACATAGGAACGGGATGTATGCTAGACCAGAGTTATTATGACATTGAGAATATTTATATGAAATTTGACAGAAACCACACTTAACATTGAGAAGTTCCATAATATGGTGGACTTGATGGATTATTTGTATACTCTTAATTGTGAATGAAAATGCATGTGAATACGATGGATGACTAACCCATGCATTATTGGTTAGGCTTGCTTGGGCCTAGTGGGCTATACCCATGTAGGTCTAAACGTTAGCCACGATCCTTTTAGAAAATGGGATGTGACAGTAAATCTTCAAAATCCTTAACTTAAAGAAGGATCAATAAGCTAAAATTCATAAAAAAGGTGTTAGGTTAAACCCACAGTCTTTACAACTTAAAAATGTTAAACCTTACCTTAGGTTTGAGTTTGGAAGGCTGAATCCTTGTTAAATGGGGTCTTTAATGGTTGTTGGAGAGTGAATGAAGGCTAAAGAAATGAAAAAAGAGAAGTAAGGCTCGATTTAGTGTTGGAGATTGGTTTTTTATGCATTGATGTGTTTGTGTAAACCATAAATTAAAAAAAAAAAAATTTAAAGGAAGCAAGCATTCCAAATACACAAGCGGAATTCATGCATCATACTTATTGCAAAAGCATGTAATCACATCCATAAAAGTCAAGAATCTATGAAGAATGACGGACATTGCTTTCCTTGATTCTGTTCCTTAAATTCGTTTCACACTGACTAGCAACATGTGACAAATGTTGCTCTTTAATCATGTTCGAACTAGGCAAAATGATACATAAAAGAATTGTAGCCCTGGTTCTTATCTTTCCAATTCTTCAAGAATCACATCATTTAGACCTCTAAAAAGAAAGTTATGCCCACATTATCAAAATAGGTTTTTCCTTTGAAAGATTCTTGATTCTTGACTTCTAGTGAATTATAGTAAATTCACCACTAGACCAAAGGTTGATTTCTCAACCAAATAAACATACCACTTATTCTTAAAGATTGGATTTTAACTTGAAGCTCGAGTAGACAAGGTATGGAATGCTAAATCAAGCTGGTAACAATTGAATTTCTCTCTTTTTCTACTTTAAATTTATGGTTGGTTTCTTATGAGAGGTTTCTAGAAAAATATGCCAAGATTGAAAATAAAAAAAAACCTAAAGAAAAGGGGCAACTATGGAGGATTCTTGGAGGAACTTTTGGACTTAGGGTTGCGGCTTTAAAAGATGATGAAAATTTCTTTTTCCCTTTTTTAAGGTATGGCCATGACTTTAAATTTTTGTTTCTTGATGGACTCTTATTTTATTTTTATTTTTAATTAGAAATAAATTCCTATTAAGGGTCCAAGTTGCTCATCCATAAAGTGTTATGGCTGTACCATACTCCTCAAATAAAAATTCAAATTATAATTAAAAAGAAATAATTTATTTGTTTAATTATAATTATTAGTCCAAGCCAAAATATGACTCATTATTCAATAATTATTCTATTTTATTATAATCTATCTTTAATTAAAAGTAATTAATAATAAAATAAAAGAATCCTAATCAAGCATGTACTCTTATAATTTATCAAGAAATTATAAATAAATTTAAATAAAGAATAAACTATTTAATTCTTTAATTATAATTAAAATCTTCCAATATTATTTTCTCTTAAGAAAATAATTATCTTAATAAATATTTTTCATTTTAAGACAACTCTTGCTTTTAAAAAATATTTATTCATTAAGACAATTTTTTTGACTTACTAATAAAAAATAATATAATCAAGACATCTCTTGTCTTAAATCAACACATATACTCTTGTCTAAATTAAACTATTCTTGTCTCAATTAAGACAACACATGCATCTCGTCTAAATTGAGACAACTCTTGTCTTAATTAAGACTATATGTAAAATTACCATTTTTGAACATAAATTTAAATTATTATATAAAACATGCATTCCAACTTAAACAAGTTGAATTCTAAGAAGCTGAGTGGGTAATCTATTTGGACATAGATGTTTCAAGCTCTAATAAACATAGAATTATTCTTAATCTCATTATGATAATTCAAGTTTATTAACCATGAAATCACTCCATCATAGATTCATCGTTGTACTCTTAGATTACCTACAATTATATGAAATGATCCAATATTTAAAATTCAATATTGGTTGTCAAATTTGCAAACCTTATCATGTGAACTCTCATAACCATCCAATGAAAAGGTGAAATTATCATTTTACCCCTTATTTTAATTTTATCCCCTAATTTTAGATTTCGTGCTTATTTGGCCTAACTTTTTTTCAGGTTATCTACCTCTTAAAAGCAAAAGCCAGGCCAAACATAAATTTTGAGAAGCTCTTAAAAAAAGTAGGCTTTTTTTTAAAGAATAAAATTTTAAAAAAAAAAGCTTCAGAAAAAGCTTCTATGAGGAGCTTTTTCTTCTCTTCTTTTAAAAATATAAGAGAATTTTTATTTTTGTTTCAAAAATATCCTCATCTGTTAAAAATAATTACGATATTACCCTCTAAAAAATTACCTTCTATGATAATTTTAACAAAAAATATAACTTACAAAAAAAAATTTACCAAACAATTTTAGCTTAATTTTAAAAGCTATTATTTTTCATAAGAGCTTCATAATAGCTTTTAAGCTAGAAAAAAGTCAGGCCAAACAGGCTCTTCATCCAATTAGTGATCCAATACTCTTGATATAATTTTTTGAGCATAAAGATGTGATGAATGGCTAATTTATCAATCCGCTAGGCCCAGATTAGTCGCCAATCTTCTTGAAATCACTAAAAATGATCTTAAAGCTATGAAATCTGCTATTTGGATATATGTTCCCGGATGCTCACCTTAATTATAATCCTAATGTACAAAGTCTAGATCAACGCATTAAGATGATCATGCCCATGGTATATCAAAGATTTTAAGGGGATAAAACATGAGTCCACTATCCATCAGGTTTTCAATTCTATCAAGAGCAAATGCATAAGTGTGTGATCAAGATTTAAGTAATAGTTAAAACTTAAATTTGATTCTGATGTGATTCTAGTTCATCTTAAAGTGTCATTACTCAAAGTCAATTATTTCGATGATTTGCAACTCATCATTCCCTTGAAGTGAATCACATTCTTTTGTTGGAAGTAATCTAGACACTACAACTTTAACATAACAAAGTGACCAACTTTATTATATGGCTATGAACAATTTGTAAATTCAATTAAAATACAAGTCTCCTATGTATGACTCTGCATACAAATGCATTTTAATATCTCAATAAAACCATGGTACTTTTATAATTAGATAATAAATGCTTACTAAAAATAAACTTTTCATCTTATTATCAAAATGTACTTTCATTACAAATAAAATAAATGGAATATAATCATAAGAATATACTTGCTTTCCAAGGCACCATATTCTAGATTTCGTAATAGTTAGGGCTTTTATTTTTTCCTGTTGAACCTTAGGGATTGACCTCAGGGTCAATCCTTGGGTTTATTTTTTCTTCCTAGCATTGTAGGGTTCGACGCCTTAACCTTCTCGGGTTGATCCTTTTGATTTCTAGTAGCTATTTTTGGGTTTTAACTTGTAGGGATCAATCCTTTAACCATCAAAGATTGGCCTTTTGGCTCCAAAAGTTTCTTTAAGTATTTTATCATGTAGTGTTTGATCTTTTAACACTTGGGATCAATCCTTGACACGTCTAGTAGCTAATATGAGCCAAAATACTTTCAAGGATCGACCCTTCATTCCTTAACATGAAAAAGTTTATTCTTTGGTTACCTTCCTTTTCCATTCTTTCAACCATCAACCATCCATAGATATAACACCATATTATGAAGAATTTTATACCTAAATGGCTGAGAAAACTCTTTCAATAATCAAAATCAAATAGAGTTCATCAATACTCAAAATTTTACCAAGTTTCACTTAATGAAACATCGAGGTTTCACACTTTCAACAATGGGGACAAGCCTTTTTAAATGTTTTACTTCTTATGATCCAATCTGTTATGATTACCAAATTAGTAATGTGTATGAATTTACAGATGATAGGGTGGAAGTAAGTTTCCCACCTTAGTGTTTGAAGATGAGTATGATGTTGAGTGTTCGTGAAAATACAATTCATGGTGAAATAGCACATAAGATGATGTTTTTGAAAATATAGGTGGTTATTTAAATGGATGTAAACATTCCAGCTTTTAAACCTATGATAGGTTTTTATATGATCAACAATCGGTCTTGAAAACCAAATATCTTGATTTGTATATGTCATAGTTCCACATGCCCCATGAGATAAGTACAGATATGAAATATGAGACGTGGTATACATGATTATTTATCGATAATGAATTGAGTTATGAAAATTGCATTTGTATGCACATGTTTCCTTGAGTTTCCAAGTGGTGTAAGGTAGCATTCCACACATGGTGATGGCGTACAATGATATGTTTAAAGCTATTCCACCCATTGTGATGTAGGATTCCACCACGTGGTGATGGCACTTAATATGAGTCAGGTAGAATGCCACTTATAACATGGTCAAAATTAATAGGTAACGACCACATGGTGTGTACACTAAGCATGACATATTTAGCATGATTCAATGCCACTCATGATGCCCAGACGTGGGTTGCCTAGATGTGGGCCTAAATGCATTCATTCATTAAGCATACATGATGACTGGATATTGTTATTGTCATTGACATACAGTTTTTTGATTGCTTTTTATGTTTAGAATGATTAATTGATTTATAAACTAAGGTCTAAGTTAGCTAAGATGGATTGAAAGACAAAATAAGTTCTTAGACCCAAGTTTGAGTTGTACTAATTGATAGATGACTACTTGATGTTATATGATTGAATCTTAAAGAAAATCTAGATGTATTGTCACACTTCAACTTTGATGTTGAGCTATGTGTAGTGTTGACTAAGCTATTGGTTGAGCTAGATTAAAATTTAATGTGTATACCTAAAATTATGCTATTATTTAGAGAGAATGACTTTATATTTTATTATGTTTAAGGATATTTAACGAATGTGATGTATATGCTTAGTCATTAAAATTTTGAACTATGATACTTAGCCAAATTCTTTAAGAAAAGATTGATGAACCATATAACTTAGAGTTTGATTGATGATTTGGACTAGCATGACTTGAAGTGTTGATGAATATTAGACTAAGGCTTGAGCTTGTGAATTGAAATTATAAGTTATAAGAGTTGTTTTGAAGTGTGAATTAAATAGGAAATGATTTGGGAGTTTGAAACTTAGATTCTTGAATGTTGGAAGTGTTGAAAATATGCATTGTGAAGAAAATGTATCGATACATACACTAATGTATAGATATATTATTGGCAAGAAGAACAAGAAGAGGCGTTCTATGGATTTTCTATCGATACATTCAAGAATGTTTTGATAGATTTGAAGAAAAAGGACATTCTTTGGACTTTATATCTATAGATGTCCTAATCTATCGATACATTTAACGTAGAGAGCTTTCTGCTCAATTTTTATCCATACATGAGGCAATGTATCGATATATGTGAAGAAAATCCATGAAAATGTATCAATATATTCACAAATCTATCTATACATCCCTAGGTAATTACAAAAATAAAAAAGGGTTAGGACAATTCACCTTGTTAAAAACAAAAAGAAAAACTCTCCTCTCTCTCAACGCTCTAAAAACCCTAGACCCCAAATGGAATTCGGAGCTGAAAAAAGTGGATTGGAGCCTACTAAACCACTTTAGAGGTAAGATTACACCTTTTCACCATTGATTTTGAATTTAATTTGTTGGAATGAAAATTCCATTTTGTTTCAGCTTTCGTGGAAATTCTCCCTTGAGTTGTTGGAGATGTGAAATCCAAGGTAGATAAATCCAGTGTTGAAGGTAAAGATTTAAGCTTTTTGAACTTTAGATTTGAAACCCAAGTTCTATAACTATGGGTAATTGAAATAAAGACTAGTTTGAAATGTTGAAACCTTTGAAAACTTAGAAATAATTATTGTTGCGGTTTACTTTAGGGGAAATTAAACCTATTAGCACATTGGTGAGCTAAAGAATAATTGAAGGTAAGAAAGTTAAGTTTGGCTTTAGGAGTGCCTTCGATTGTCAGTGTGAATGGGATTTATTATTTGAATATATGCGTGTGACGCATGACCCATGGTAAATGCACTGCCATGTTACTTGAATAAAATATATATGTCCATAATTGCCTATATAAATGTGCTTAGGCTAGTGAATTAATGATATGTGAACTTGTGTGTGTATGCCTTAGTGCAAGCCACATAATGGCATATGTTTGAGCCTAGACTAGGAGATCTAGTGAATATGATGAATGTCTAGGAGTAGTTTACTAAAGACAAATAGCCTCTTGGATGATTTTGAGAGTTTGATGCCATGAAAGATCAAGGGCACTTAGAAATGATGTTAAGCTAGTTAGTATTTGAAGCTCATTAAGAATAATCTTTGACGTGAAATGGCATATATGTTGTATAAAAGGCATGATGGCCTTGATTATGATTTGCATTTCGTTTAAAGATGAGAGTTTCCTGGTGTTGATTTGATTTGAGGTTGAATGGAGCACTATCCTTGTGATCTGATTTTTAATTGGATTCTTCAGTTTCAAGTGTGATTTGATTCTTTGCCAGCTACTTTAGCAATGAGCATGATTTGTTCTCCTCCAGATGCTTTGGCTCTAAGCATGATCTGACTCTCCATTGATTACTTCAGTGTCACACATGATTTGATTTAAACCTTTCATCGATGATTTTGCTATCGTGCATGATCTAATTCTTGGCCAATTACTTCATCACCTTGCGTGATTTGACTCTCGATTGGCCATTGTACATGATTCCATTATTTCTAGGGAGGACCACTAAATAATTATGACTTGAATTATGTGTAATATGCTATAGCATTTGAATATGTGATTATGGCGGAGTATGTAAATATGACATAGTTTCATAGTAAAAAAAAATAAGTTTTAATTCGATATGATGCTTTGGCAACTATGGTGTGCCTCTGGAGATTAACTTTGTAATGGCTCCTAGGGTAAGCCTAATTTGATATGCACTATATATGGAGATATAATGACATGAATGTGATGTGCAAAATTTGGAGAATACTTTTTGTGGTGATTTGTTTTGCCTCTATTGTTGGAGATATTTGTTCGAATATGTTTAATAGCAATACGAATGCTTATATGTATTTATTTATTTGCACAAATTAATTTGACTTATATGCACCCCTTCAATGAGTATTAGATGACACACCCTTCTGTTTGTGCCATATGCTGATAAATAGGCCATAGAGATACGTGGCTAGTGTCATCCTTTGATAGACCAATTTTATCATCTGATAAGTCTCCTATCCAATGGATGCACTCTGATAAGCCCGAATCTATATATCATTTTGCTTCTAGTTTAGTTGTGAACTATGTTTCACTTCAGATTATGTAAGCATGGTGTTGCCATTTAATTTGTCTAAGGGTTATATGGGATGAACGTGCTACGTTAACCAACATATGGCTTGTGTATATTATGTTCTATATTGTGTATGAACTATGTGCCAAGGGGAAACTTGTGTATGTTTGAATGTAAGTTATATTATAAATATTTTTGGTATGAAATTGACTGTTTGTTGTTTGATTTGATTTCATTCTAATTTTTGAGGCCTTGTTTGCTAGACTCGTGCGCCAGTCATAGCTCCCAAGCTTGGGTCGATACAAAGTTCTGTATCAAAACCTAAGTTCTAGAATGCCCTAGGTTATTTTGTGTCTATCAACAAAGTGTTAGGATTAGTATAGAGTCTTGTTCATGGTTTGTGACTGTAGCCTAGGTCATAAGTGGGAGGCTACATAAACTCTTTAGTCTTTAGAAACTAAACCCTATTTTTGAACCAAGAATTTTTTAATTTTTGAGCATGGTGTTGCTTTCATTTGGTACAAGATGTCGTTTAGGACAAGAATCGCCTTAAGGGCCACGGGTGAGCAAGATGCCCCGAACAAGCTTACAATGAGACAATAGTGACCTCGTGTAGGAGTCGTGGAAGGAACAGAGTTGTTAGACACGCTTAAGATATAGATCCTAGTGAGATGTCTCCTAGTGATAGTTTTAAGGGAGCTAGGGACGACCATTCGATCGGAAGAGTTGTCACCCTAGAAGATTTGGAAGCAAAATTGCAAAATTTGGCACATGAGTTTAGTGAATTTCATAATAGGGGTGAGGCACATTCCAAAGAATGGGTTGATTCTAGCTCACAAGACTTAGAATACTTGCCTCAGTGTGAGTATCAAAGAAGGGCTATTGAGGTTACCTTAGTGGATAATTAAACCTCTATTATTTACTAGATCAGATGCGGAGGAAGATCTGTAGAGATTTGGAAGACATGGACTGCATATGGTCTGCATTGGGATGCTCCACTTATCAGTAAGTTGAATTGGTTTGATTTAGATTAAAAGATGTGGCCCGAATATGGTTTGTATCTTTCAAGAGGAATAAATCATCTAGTTCAACCTTGATGACTTGGGAGGAATTTGTCTAAGCCTTTTTGAATTGCTTCTTACTTGAGAGCATTAAAGACACAAAGGCATAAGAGTTTGAGACTTTGGTTCAAACCCTATAGATGTCGGTGATGGAATATGATGTCTGATTCACCCAATTGTATCGTTATGCTCCTGATTTGGTCCTAACTAAGGAGAAAAAGGATCAAGAGATTTATTAGAGGTTTGATTGAGTCGCTATTTAGAGTCGTTGCCATCGAGAAATTTGCTTGTTACTCTACAATGGTGGATGTAGCCAAATTGATTGAGACTAAGAGAATGGAAACTAGAATGGAAAGAAATAAGGGTCGAAGAGCTTGGACACAAGGCCAACAGAGCCGTAAAAATTCTATTGCAACTAGAAGTCTAATATTTATACACCATCAGTGCCGTGAAGGAACCATTGCGACGTGCAACCATCAAAAAATAATGACTCATTTGGCCTAACTACTAGCCAAGAGCAATCTATAGGAGTATTTAACTTGGGCCCAAAATAAAAGGGTATTATGTGTAATTAATGTGGGAAGGCACATGATGGGTTGTGCTTCAGAATAGTTGGATTACGCTTTGGGTGTAGTCAATCTAGACATTTGATGAGAGATTACTCGAGTTAGAGGCAGGCATCAAAAGTTGACCATGGATATGTACAATCAATTGCCAGTACCTCACCTAGAACAGCACCGTCTAAAAGAAATGTTAAGGGTGATAAAGGCAAAGGAGTAGCTTCATCATCTCGGGGTAGGTCAACATAACTAGGCAACGAAAGTGGAGGTCAAGCAAGGGTGTTTGCTCTAACACCACAAGATGTTCAAACTTCGAATGTAGTAGTCACAAGTACACTTTTTATTTGTTGTACCAAAGCATTAGTTTTTTTTTTTTTATCTTTGATCAACAGATTCTTTTTTGTCCCCACACTTTGTCCTAAAGTTAGGTAGATTTTATTGTAATATGGAAAAGCCTTTAATTGTGATTACTCCTTTAGAGGAAGTGTTTGTGGCAAAATATGTGTATAAGTCATGTGGTCCATATTAAGAATAAAGACACCTTAGCATACTTGGTGTTGCTGTTTTCTTTTGATTTTGATGTAATCTTGGGAATGGACTAGGTAACATCATTTTTTTTGTTAAAATCGATTGCCACTATAAGTCTATGAAATTTAAGTTTCTAAGAGAACCTTTGTTTTTGATTTATCGGCATAATAGTCTAATGTCTGTGGAAGTTATGCCAACTATGGCTACTGGACGAGTGCGAGGACAAGAAGGCCAAGGATATCTAATGATGACAGGAGACATTTTGACGGATGAAGGGAGTTTGGATTATGTACCAATAGTAGGTGAGTATTCCGACGTGTTTCTAGATGAATTACTTGGATTGCCTTCAAAGAGGGAGATTGAATTTTGCATTGATTTAGCTTTAGAGACGAGGCTAATATCTATACCTCCATATCGAATGGCTTCGGCTGAGTTAAGGAAATTAAGGAGCAATTAATGGATTTGTTGAACAAGGG
Source organism: Theobroma cacao (assembly GCF_053813885.1). Taxonomy (NCBI): domain Eukaryota; kingdom Viridiplantae; phylum Streptophyta; class Magnoliopsida; order Malvales; family Malvaceae; genus Theobroma; species Theobroma cacao. The sequence continues at coordinate 32,729,488 of NC_142647.1, read as the reverse complement.
CTTCATTCGCCCAAGTGTTTCACCTTGGAGAGCTTTAGTAATGTTTGCGAAAAACAAAAATGGTAGGCTTCGATTGTGTATCGACTACCAATAACTCAATAAAACGGTGATAAGGAAAAAATATCCATTCTAGAGAATAGAAAATTTATTTGATCAACTGCAGGTTGTAGTGTGCTTTTCTAAGATAGACTTAGGCTCTGGAATAGAACTAATTGAGAATCCGAGAGACTGATATACCCAGGACAACGCTCCACACATGTTATAGGTATTATAAGTATCTAGTGATGTCGTTTGGATTCACTAAAACCTAACAACCTTCATGGACTTAATTAATAGAGTATTTCAGGCATATTTGGACAGATTTGTAGTCTTGTTTATAGACAACATATTGGTGTACTTAAGAGCTAGAAGAACTTGCATAACACTTAAGAATTGTGCTTCAAACGCTCAGAAAGCATAGATTATATGCAAAGTTTTCAAACTGTGAATTTTAGCAAAAAAAAAGTTAGTTTCTTAAGACATGTTGTGTCTGAGTAAGGGCTGCAAGTCGATCCCAATAAGATAGAAGCTATGGAGAATTGGCCAAGGCCAACATCTATGACAAAAGTTAGAAGTTTCTTAGGTTTAACTAGATATTAAAAACAATTTGTACAAGATTTCTCCATGATCGCATCCCCTTTGACAAGATTAACCTTAAAATGAGTTGAATTCGATTAGTTTGATGCATGTGAGACTAGTTTTCTGAGGCTTAAAGCCTATCTCAATTTTGCACCAATATTATGCATATTGTGTGGATCAAGAGGCTATACCGTGTACTACGATGCATCACGGGTTGGATTGGGTTATGTATTGATGCAACACAAGAGAGTCATAGCATATGCCTCATAACAACATGAGAGACATGAACAAAACTACCCTTTGCATGATTTAAAGATGGTAGTAATCATATTTGCATTCAAATTTTAGAGACATTATTTATATAGGGAAACCTATGAAATATATATTTTAGTAGATAGATTTGAATTTAAGGCAATGTAGGTGGTTAGAGTTATTAAAAGACTATGACTACACCATACTTTACCATCCTAGCAAGGCAAATGTTATACTAGATGCCTTGAGCTGGAAATCGATGGAAAGTTTGGTACATGTGACAATGTAGAGTTTATATAATCATGGTAATATGGGTGTGCATTTTGAGGTTAATAATTAAGATGCATTAGTGGTACACTTTAGAGTACAACCAACAATTATGGATTAGATCAAAGGCGCACAAGATTAGGAGACATGAGTGTAGATAAAGGCCCAAACTTTGTTTACAACACTGACAGTTTATGTCACGACCCAAATTTCGGGCCATGACTGACGCATGGGCCCAATGGATATAGTCCACTAAGCCCAAGCAAGCCTATCAATTTGACATGTTCATCGTTCCATCATAAACTACTAAGTCACATTTCATAACTTAGGATCAAAGTAATATTAAACAATGCCAACTCATACTAACATACCAATTAAGTGTACATTACCTACAACATGTATCTTAATAATTTACATCAAGTTTGTGAATACATCTCAAAAAGAAGACTTGATTTCCAACGGAGGGACTCTGACGAATGTACAGCTACTGAATGCCAAGACACCTACCAAAAGATGGATACAAGTCTACAAGGACACCTCGTCCTAGTTGTTGGTTGCCTCGTGATCTGAAAACATGAAGTTGAAAATGGTGAGTATAAACCTAGTGAGTGAACAAGGAAGGGAACAAACAACAACAAGGGAGAGTTTTAAATCATGATGCACTTGTTTCGAAACAATGCAATTTAGTTCCATTCATATTAAAAACCCCTCATTAAGCCCTTAATTGATTAATCATTTGAAAATCATGAACCCGTACATAACAAACCATTTGAAGAATGCCTTTCCTCTGCAGCGATTTTGGGATTAAGTTAATAGCCGAACGAAGGTTTCTCAACTGGCTGAGGGTTTCTCACTAAACCTCCTCATTTTAAACTTAACACATTTAGTCCTTAATGTTGGAAGTCCATGCTTAGATATGGTAGCAAAGAAGTGAAAAATAGGGCAGCAATTGGACAAGATAGGAGACAAAATAGAAAGTTTTTCACTACAGGGAGATTCAATCTCGCTGTAATGAAATTGTAACCCAAAAACAGAAAGTTTCTCACTGCAGCGGGAATGAATTTCACTACAGCGAGAAGCTACAGTGTCATTCTCCCTGCAGTGAGTTTTTGGCTAGTCTACCCCTTCAAACCCGAGAGTTTCTTGCTGTAGCGAAAATGATTCTCGCTGCAGTGAGAAACAGGGCACCAATGAAAAATTTATCCTACATCCCAAAGAAAAACCACCCTGCTGAAATGTCCAAACCAACATGAAACGCATGACAATTTTCCAAGGTTTAACATGTCAAGTTTTGCATGCATTACAACCATATACCATTACTCATTAATTTCCTATAACACACATATTTACATATGTATATATGTATACGTATACCCATCATCATCATGCAAACCATCACATCATCATCATCACCAGCTCATGCACACTCCCTACTCGCACATGGCTAGGTCATCACTAGGTTATGCGTATTCCCTACTTAGACATAACCGGGTCATCCTCAGCTTATGCGCACTCCTTACTCATACATAGCCGAGTCAATATAATTACACAACCCTATATTCAAACATATATGTATATCAACATAATGCTGCAGCATAGAGATTCATGATAACCACATGTCATAACATAAAATTGATTTATCAAAGGCTTGTTCCCAAGGCACTTGTTTTAACAAAAGTTGTATAGAATCATTCAAATACTTTGTACAAAACGGTCATATTCCGAAAACAATTTTGATAGGCAGTCCACTCACCAGTATATTGTTGAGCCTTTAGATGACTCCAATTCCCCTGATTGTCCAAATGGGATGATGGGGCTTCCTTGAAACCTACCATCACATTAACATCACCATTATGTTAATTCACATACTATAAACCCTAAAAGCTATCTCTTAGCTAGCCTTCAATTGCTACTTTAAATGGCTATCTATGTTCACTATCTAAATCACTATAAAATGAATGAACATCCTCAACAATAAAACAGCTCATAATCTAAATTACTAGCCATTATCCACAGCTAAAAACAAAGCTTAGTGCATCACTCACCCTAGGGTTCCTTTGTAGTTGAATGATCTTCCAATAGTTTCCAAACAAATGGTGTAATTCTCTCTTTCTCTCTCTAGAATGCCCAACTAGTGAGAGAAAGTATGGAAATAAGATTTATCAAGGGTTTTGAAGTAAGAGAGTGAAAGAATACAAGGGTTCTAGTCATAAGGGCACAAAGGTATGAAAACTAGAGCTAGAAAGAGAAAGTCATGCAAGCTCCATAACAAGCTTCCATGGAGGTTGGAAATAACGTCAGATGTAAGAAGAAGAAGAAAACAAGCTGCTGGAAGAAAGATATTTATAGCCAATCTTATCCATTCCCTTAAAATTACCAAATTACCCCTCCACCAATTAACTTACTCTCCTCGAACCCTTTATGAAATCTTTTTACTCCTTTGACACTAGGACAAGGTACATAATGGTCTAGACATACTTGGGTTCATGAAAACTTAAAATTTTAACTCGAGGTGAAAAATGACCATTTTGCCCCTACCATGAAAATCATCAAAATTTTTGTTTCCTTTTTATTTTACCCCTAATTTCATCATCCATTTATGCCTTAGGCCTACGTAGGCCATAATATTGTTTAAAATCTTACTTTTATGGGCTTACTAAAGAAATGATGAAATTACCCCTGATTAAGGATATCGCATATACTTCCCTTTACGAGTCTATAAAAGTCAAGGTCTCACAGTTTACTTAGGTATCAATCATGAGTTTCCATGCTAAATTTGGATTGTTTGAGAAATGAGATATTGGAAAAGGCTCATGTTGTAGCCTATGCTATACACTTAGGAGCCACTGAAATGTATCATGATTTGAAATCTGTTTACTGATGGCCAGGGTTAAAGAGAGACGTAGCGAAATATGTCTCTAAGTATTTGGTTTGTCAACAAGTGAAAGCCAAACATCAAAGACCTTTGGGACTATTACAACCGTTATCGATACTCGATTGCAAGTAGGAACATGTAGCCATGGACTTTGTGATGGTTTTACCTTGAGTTAGGGGTGACTACGATGCCATTTGGGTGACAATTGATCAGTTAACAAAGTCAGCTTATTTTTTACCAATTAAGACTAAGTATTGAACAGCTCTGTATGCCCAAATTTACATTAATGAAATTGTGAGGCTACATGGTGCTTTGATAATGATAGCGTTTGACAGAGGATCGTAGTTCACTCTTCAGTTTTGGAGGACTTCGCAAGAAGCCCTAGGCAAAAGATTGGATTTTAATACAACCTTTTCATGCATAAATAAATGACCAATCATAGCACACAATTTAGATGCTCGAGGATATATTAAAAGCAATAGTGCTCAACTTTGGAGTCTTATGGAATCATTACTTGCCTTTAGCCGAGTTTACTTATAACAACAACTATTAAACCACTATTTGTATGGCAACATGTGAGGCTTTATGTAGGCAAAGATGTAGATCACATATTGGAAAGCTTGAAGTTAGGGAATGAAAAGTCTTAGGGTTAAAGATGGTCTAAGAAGCTGAGAGAGGTGTCGATATAATCTAAGAAAAGATGTTAACAACTCAAAGTCGATAGAAATCATATGCCGATAATAGGTGAAAACCTTTGGAATTTGAGGTTGGAGATTGTATGTTTTTGAAGGTTTTACCAATTAAGGAGGTTAAGAGATTTGGTAAGGAAGGGAAATTGAGCCTTAGATACATCAACCCTTGGAGGTGCTAAAGCGCATAAGTGCTGTTGCTTGTCACTTGGCATTACTGCCAGGTTTGTCTAATGTTCATCTAGGCTTCCACATATCCATGCTTAGGAAATATGTTTTCGATCATTCACATGTGATTTAGTATGATCAAGTCTAATTACAAGATGGATTTACCTATGAGAAGCAACCTGTAGCCATATTGGATCGACAAGTAAAATGGTTTCATTCCAAAAACATTGCTACGATGAAAGTATTATGGCAAAGTCATTCAGTTGAGGAAGCAACATGGGAACTTGAGGAAGAGATGCAAGAAAAATATTCCTATCTTTTTGAGGTTTAAGATATGTTTTAGCTTGTGGTGTTTGATTTGAATTTATGCGTGAATTTCTATAAGAAAGGGAGAATGTAATACCTCGCCTTTGATGTTGAGCTGTGTGTAGTGTTGACTAAGCTATTTGATGAGCTATATCAAAATTTAATATGTATATCTATGATTATGTTATGGTCTATAGAGAATAAGTTTGAATTTTATTATGTTTGAGGATATTTAATGCATGTGATGTATATGTTAAGTCATTAAAAGTATGAACTATGATACTTAACAAAATTCTTGAAGAAATGATTGATAAACCATATAACTTAGAGTTAGATTGATGATTTGGACTAGTATGATTTGGAGTTTTGATAAATATTGGGCTACAACTTGAGCTTGTGAATTGAAATTATGAGTTATACAAGTTATTTTAAAGTGTGAATTAAATAGAAATGATTTGGGAGTTTGAAACTTGGATTTTTGAATGTTGGGAGTGTTGAAATATGCATTCTAGAGAAAATGTATCGATACATTGGTGAATGTATTAATGCATTCTTGGTAACAAGAACAAGAAGAGACATTTTGTGGATTCTTTATTGATACATTTTTGAATGTATCGATACATTAAAGGTATTTAAGGCATTTGAAGAAGAGAGACATTATGTGGACTTTGTATCGATACATTTCCAAATATATCAATACATTTAAGCCAGAGAGCATTCTACTTGATTTCTAATGACACATGAGGCAATGTATTGATTGTTCGGATGAGCCCTGCAACAAATTGGGATTGGTTAAGGCTTGCTTCCAATCATTCAACAATATCTTTTATGTTGAATAATTAGAGGTTTTCCTTCATCAATAAGACATTAATTATAATGGGTTATAAGTCTAATTGGATGAAGTCCATGAGATTACTATGCCTTACAAAGGAACTGTAATGGGATGTAGTTCTGAGATCCTTGTGCATCAAAGCATAATCTCTAAATGTTCCTGATCCATGTATCATTGAGACTAGACATCAATAATACTTAGAGACCGATACATTCTATGTTTCTTACTTGGGAAGTAAGCAACTGATCTCATAGGTTGAAGTACAGTGTTACTTGAAACTGGAATGTAAGTGTTTGCCTAAAAGAGCAAGTTCACTAAACATGACCCGTCATGAGAAGTGCATTTGGTATTTCGCTTAAATGTCTATGTAATACTTCTCATGTGTTAGTTGTGTAAATACTCTCTAGACTTAAGACACTAGGTTGTATTATGTGTGGAATGCTATGCTTTGATTTCATCCCTACGGGGTGCCTAACCAATGATGCCAAAACATAACGCTTTTGGGTATAGCATGAATCATATGAAGGCAAATGAGTGGTCAAGAGAAGAATCATTACCTCAAGTGATTTAAGGGGACATATCTTATTAGTTCTTGGTTGACATTAGCTTATTGAGGACCTTGGACAAGGTGACTCGGAGATTATGAAAAAAGTTTCATAAGTCTCTATAAAGCTAATGATCTAACTATAGGAATGAATATGGAGGTCAATAAAAGTAGACACTGTACCATGCTCTTATCGTCTCTAGGATATATGATGAAGGAATGAATTACACTGATAGATTGTACACTAAAAGGTTGTCAAAGAATCCTTTGACTCTCTTAACAATTGGGTGGCCATGATGCATTGCTAGATGCCAATATTGGTCTATGAAATTGAATTAATTGATTAATATTATAATTTAATTCCCTTGGCAACTTGTTAGGAACGTAATGGGCCATTCACAAAAGTTGTACTATGAATTAAATTTGGAGTGTGATGATTTAAGTTGGACTTAAATCATACTCTAGGTTTTAACTTATGAGGACTTAATTAAAATAGTTTAATTAAATGTATGGTCAATATTATGAATAGTTATAATATTAGAACTTTAATTGCAAACATGACTAAAGGAAACTAATTTGATTTTAATTTCCAAGGGCTAAATTAAAAGGAATTAATTAAGTGTTAGACTAATATTATAATGGATTATAATATTGGGCTCTTTGCTGCTATTATGAGAGTTGTTTAACCTAGGCATAAATATCACCTTTAACTATTTCTCATATATGACCATGAAAACTTAGTTGTCAAAAACAGCCAAAAAAATTTTTTTTTCCAGCCACCATTTGTTTTTGAGAGAAAATTCTTGTAATGAGTTTCTCTATAGTGGTTTGACCTATAGTGTGTGTGAAGAAAAGGACAATTGTTGTCCACTCTGCTAGCATAGAAAGTAGTTAAAAGCTTTTACCTTACTGAAGGTTCAAGTGCAATTGTGTGGGTACCGTCGAAGGCTAAACGTTTAGGTGGCTTGGGTTTTTCCTCCCTTTGTGGTGTACACGGGTTTGAGTAAAACAAGAGTAGTGTCGTATCTTCTCTCAATCAAGAGGATTTGCCGTCATGATTACAACTTCACTTGGCTAGGCGATATTTTTGATTACTCTTGTTGAATTTTGTTTGTATTAAGACTACCAAGGTGATCTATGGGTAGTGGCATGGAGTGGTACGTTAAAATTTTTTATTTTTAATAGCATATGATAATTGTTATCTCTAAGTTTCATGCCATTCTAGTAGAGGTATCAGAGCCTCCCTTGGCTTGTTTTATTACAAATGATGTCTCATTGTTGTTGATTCAATGTTCAAATTTGATATGAGGTGTTCGGGTAAAAGTAAGTACAGATTTAAAATTTTTGAAATCTGTTTTGGAGCTGTTTCAATTTTCAAGAGAGATTTATAATAATATGTATTTTAGTGTCATAGTTTGGCTAGATTAAGAAGTGCATAAGATGCACAAATTAAATTCACAAAATCATATTCAAGTTAATGATGTTTTAATGTAGTTTGAAAGGCAGAATTTGATTTTGTCCAACATATGTTGTGGTTTGATTTTTAGTATTAAAAAGGCATCTAATGGCCTTCACAAGTTTTGAAAAAATCATGGAAACAATGTACTATAGAATAGTTCCAAGAGGGATCCCCGACCAAAGGTGAATAGTGGTGCAATAGCCACAAAATCATGGTTGAAACCATTATTGCCACCAGCCACTTCAGGCCACGATTTTGACAAATTTTGGCAACTTAAAAGGAGCCTAAATTTGTGCAATTAGTTGCACTTATATGCTGAAATTTAAAGTTTTGAAAGACTTCAATTATTGTCAAATTTAAAGTTCAAAAATCAAGGGATTTGATCCCTACAATTTTGGAATTGTCAATGCCACCCAAGCAGTTAAAATCGTAATTGTGTCCAACAAACATAAGTCACTCTTTTTGAATTTTTGGGCAGCTTATTTGCATCCAAAACTTATGAAAAAAAAATTAAGAATCAAATTCCTTGATTGGGAATGCTTTAAAACATAAAACTATAACTGCACCATTGCTGCTAGTAGCAACAAAGAGTTATGGTTGTGGGGTGATTTAATTAATCAATTTGCATCCAAAAATAGTGCAAATTTGATATGGAAAAGTTCCATATGTTAGCTAACCAAGAAAAAATTTTGGAATTAAAATTTCTCAATATAAGGCCTCGTAAAAACTGAAATTGTGACTGCACCAATGCTGCCTACAACTAACTAATGCCACTATTTTAGCATTGATTGCTTGCCTAAATTGCATCCTTAATTGGTGCAATTTGAATTACAATTTGGCTATTTGAATATTTATGGAAAGGTTTCATAAAGATAATTTTAACATAATTAAATTAAAAAGTTTGATTTCTTAAATAAAGGATGTCAAGATTTAATTTATGACACCCATAAATTATGAAATTTGCTTCCCAAAGTTACGAGAGTTAATAATATTCAAAAACTGATTGGATAATTATGGAAATAGTTCCACAAAGAAAATAAATTCAAATATTTTGAATTAAGGAATCTAGTTCCTTAAATTAAGGAATTTAATTCCTTAAATTAAGGATATATAAAATTAGTTTAGTGTGAGTCTAAGTTTTAGGTGACTCATTAAAGTTGAAATGTAATAAAGTATAGTATATATATGTTAGAGTTATAAAGAATAATTAAGAAATAAGGATGCCTTTTAGGGATTGTGGTATTGCACAAGATGCAATGATCCAATAAAGATAAACCTTTGAAAGATCAACGAGATTATAAAGCATATATGAATACCGAATTGCAATTTAATGCAAATGACATTTAGCAAGTGAGATGTGATTAATGACATTGTGATGCAAGGATATATATAGTACGATGAAACTCAAGCATATAAATGGGATATGATATAAATGATATGAAATTATGCATAGGCATAACAAGAATGTTGACATGCACTATGAGGATTATTATATTGAATCTTGGATAGGGATGGGGATGAATAAAGGGAGATGTAGTTCAAGGCACGCAAACACATGGATCCCTATGCGTAACGAGAAATGTTGACATTTGGAGGTGAAGAATTGTGAGATTTGAACTTGACGACTTGACCAACTGAGGTGAAGAATTGTTCTAAATAATTTAAGATTTGAACTCAATAATTGATGAGTTGTATAGATAATACAACGATAAAATATCCCATAAGAAGTTGAGCTATGTTGATATAAGAAATTTTGGAGAAATAGTCAAAGAAATGATACCAAGGAAATGTAATCTATAACGTGGTTAAGCCATACAAGATGGACTAATATAATTAAGAATATTGAAGTTGCAGAAATTGAAGGTAAACATGAGTAAGTGGGAATAATTGAAGCCATTAACCTTCCCCAATGTTGAGAATACGTACAGGAATGAATATGGCATGTTAATGATGCTGTAAGCTACATAATAGTGTATGAGGATAGGATGAATGAATGAATGTCGAGAAGTTTGACAAGGAATGAAGTAATAACATGGTGATTGGTATACATAAGTAAGTATAAAATGTGATTGAAATCGATATGATTAAGATGGAGTTATGGTTCAAATTTAATGATGGGGATAATGGCATACTCAAAGTCTTAAAATAAGAGATAATGATCGTGAAGGCTACCATCGATTTGATTCTAAAGGATGATAATAGACATAAGTGAAGCATTCTAGTCGAATTAGAGGTAAATGAGGTGAATGAATGACTGGAGGTTTGACAAGAATCGAAATAAAGATATGTTTGAGGTTAGTGACGGAATTAAAGACATATTTGGGATCTTAGTGAGAAGAAAGAACAATTGAGAAGGGTACCGTGGTTTTGACTCAAAGATGATAATAGATATAAGACACGTACCCTGATCTTGTAAAGTGTTCTAGTCAAATTGAAGGTAATGAAGTGCGTAAATCAAAATTCCCTATGAAGAAGGAAATGGAATAAGATCATTGAAGCATATTAATAACCCGATGTTGAGCAAACTTCAAAGATGAATTTTATTTAAGTAGGGGAGACTGTAATGCCTTGTACTTTGATATGGTGACTAATAAAGCTTATCGGACGCCAATTGAGGTTAATTATAATGTTTAGAAGTGATGAAAGATGAAAGGAATAGTTTAGGATAAAATATTTCACATACGAGGAAATAATAATAAAATAATAATATTTTATCGAGGAAGAATTTAAGAGATAGAAAGTGATTCGGAAGTAAATCGAGGCATAATAAGGTATTTTGGGTACCAAGGAGACAAGAGAAAATATTTGTAATAAAATAATATTAAAATATTAATATTTTATTCAGTGTCGAAAATTTTCATGAAGGAGGATTATATGTCAATCTAAGTGGGGGAAAAGAGGAATGAGAAAATTTTGGAGAAAAATGATGTTAATGGGACCTTGTGTCTTTATTAAGTAAAGATAGCGTGGGTAAATAAATATTTTAAATATTATGGGGACACCGCATTGGAGTACAAACTTTATACTTTGTTTGTACATGTGTAGAAGAAGACAATAGATGGAAATTGGAGTTAAATGAGTGTTGGGAGGACTAAATTCAAAAGGAAAAAAAACTTAGAGGGCAAAACGATAATTTTACACAAAGTTTGGTTTGGAAGCTTTGACTCTCATCCTTATCAGCCCAAAACCATTCTTATCTCCTCCAACAAGATGTTTCTTCTTCATTCTTGAAGCTTCCAACACCATTCTCTCATTTTCCCATGGAAAGTTAATTTTCTTTCATTTTCTTTCCTTGTTTTCTTTTCATTTCCTTTCTCTTCTTGCTTCTTTCTTCTCCTAACTCCTTGTGCACCAAAGTTACAGCTTCTAACCCCAATTTTCAGAAATTCCAAACCCAAGGAGAGAGAAAGAAAAATCTCTCTTTCTTTCCTTTAGTTTTTATTTCTGCTTCACTTTCAACAACAATTGGATTTTTGGCTTCAAATCTTCATTTTCAAGGTTGAAAGGTATATATTTCCAACTTTTGGAATTTTTGAATTTATGGTTATATTTTTGAAATTGTAACGACCACTCCTCGGTCGTTACCGGTGTTCGAGATTTCCAGGAGAGAGACCTGCCAAGTCCCAAACAAGCTTAAATAGAAATACCCTTTAATCATTACAAACATTTAAGAAACCGTATTAATGCTTAAACCATATACATTTGTGTCATAATTTGAACAATACGCATAATAAATCAAGTTCACCTTTGAGTCATACAATCATGAGTATATACATTGAAGTCCAAATCTCTAAATTTTCATTTCTATCAAAACCAATTTCCATTTACATAATAATAACAAAGGGTTACAACTTGACCTCTAACAACGGAGCGGCTTAGAATGGAAGGCTAAGAGGTGCAATTACCTAGACTGCAATAAGTGTTGGTGTGCTGAATAGTGTACTTGAGCAGTTTACTTATCTGCAAAAGGAAATAAGGGGGGTGAGTCTCACAGACTCAATGATCATAGACTCCATGAGTAAGGTGTAGACGGGAAACAAGCATAAAGCAGATAAGTTTGAACATTAAAGATGAGAAATTACATAAACAATTTAATTCAAAGGAAGTTTGTGCCTTATGTGAAAAACCGAGAATTTCTTATGCATTGTAATCATTTAAAGTAGTATACTAAATCCGGGTAAGTAAAAGTTTCCACATCGAAATAGGTAATTGCCTTATTCAAATCAAAACATCTCAAGTATCACATTAAACTAGTGTACGTAAAAGATTTGTACCACCGAAATCATATGACGTTTTACTTAAATCAAATAAATAGAATCTAGTAAGCTCCCATGAAATCAAATGTTATTAAAGCTTATACACAAATTACAAATTGCTTCATATGCGAAGAGTTAAATTCATACCATTGTATAAATAGGGGAGCTACAGAAAATCTTATAGTTTTCACCTTGCAAGGAAATACGAGTTCGAAAACCCAAGGAGATACCACTTTTGAGTAGGAAATAGAAATAAAAGTCATGGTCTCGCTACCACGTAATAACATCCGGGAGCATTGCTTCAACTGGATTCCCACATGCCATGGTATTCTCAAAGATGTTGGTCGACATCGAAGAAATCAAGCGGTTGCAACAGCGTATATCACTAGTGGCCAAGCCACGTGTAATATCACAGGTTCTCTAATTAGAGCTCACTCATGCATGAGGGTCACACTTAATCGAAGTGACAGCCGGCCTACTTTTGAACTCTCAGTTTAGTAAAATCACTTAAAATAGAGTTACGTTCTCAAAAACCATTTCAAAACCCTTATAAGCTTTGTAATGTAAAATCATGGTATGAAGTTAATACATAAATCCACATGGTGAACACATATTTATCTCATGATTGTACACTACACAAACATCAAGGCACAATTGATAGAAAATCATGGTATAAAGGCTTGTTTCCCAATTTAAAAACACTTTACGTATCTAGCTTATATATATGTATATAATCAAAACATTCATAAACATTTAAGCAGTCACAAATTCCTAGGATTCTATCACCTCATGCTTTCCATAATTTTTGCATTTCAAATAAACCATTCATATATATATATATATATATATATATATATATATATATATATATATATATATACATAGTATAGGAATTTTGAAATGGACACCCCCTACTCACCTTACGATAGTGGGATATTACGTCGCTATTTCTACTTGCCGGCCACTTGTCACTTCCTCCGGCACGCCACCACCGTATACTATCTTTACTTTTGCACTTCCTAGCAATAATCCAAACTCAATATATTTAGTGCATCAATTCCACTTCTCTTTCTCATTCAATCATGAATCCACATTCAACTAACTCACATCTTGATACATTTTTACTAAAATTACTTATATTCTTTTACTCGCGTAATTCTTTAGATTATAAACACCGGTAGCTTATTTATGATATTAAGTGCTTATTTCAACCTTTCCAAGCAACTTCCATCCCAATACATCTTATATTTTCATAGCATTAACCACATACATGGCAGCAACAATCATTCCAAATCTACTCAAATATTTCCAAGTTTACATGCATCATCATCTATCTAACTTCCAATGCATTATTTTTCAATCTTCCATCCACATTATTCCTCCTTATTTCTTCCAAATAGCATACCACGCAACTTAACACTGCCAACTAACTTATGCAAATAGATTCTTTCGACAACCATAATTCCTTATAATGAACCATTTCAATATTTCAACCACAAATCAATAACCATTTCTCAAGATTTCTCAACTATACTTAAAACATTATTCATTTTTTTACCTTTATGGTTGCTTGATCCGCACATGCACTCTAAGGTTCCTCCACAACTTCAATCATCAAGCTGCTAAAATAATTCACAATTTATTTCTTAAAAGATCTTACTAATCGTGGCTTAAAACACAATATTATGCTTACCAGTTCTGTTCCACTTTGAATCCACCATGCATCTACGTTTTTGGTAGCTTTGCATGTAACTAATGTTGGGATGAGCCCTGCAGCCAATTGGGATTGGTTGAGGCTTGATTCTAATCATGCAACGGTATCATTCATGTTGAATGATTAGAGGTTTTCCTTCATCAATAAGACATTAATTATAATGAGTTATAAGTCTAATTGGATGAAGTCCATGAGATAAATATGCCTTACAAGGAAACTGTAATGGGTTGCGGTTATGAGATTTCTATGCATCAAAGCATAATCTCAAAATGTTCCTGGTCAATGTATCATTGAGATCGAACATCAATGATGCTTAGAGACTGGTATATTCTATATTCTTTACTTTAGAAGTAAGCAATCGATCTCATAGATTGAAGTATATAGATATTTGGAACTAGAATATAGGTGCTTGCCTAAGAGAGCAAGTTCACTGAACATGATCTGCCATGAGAAGTACATTTGGTAATACACTCTAGTGTCTATGCAACACTTCTCATGTGTCAATTGTGTAAATACTCCCTAGACTTGAGACACCAGGTTGTCTTATGTGTGGAGTGTTATGCTTTGATTTCATCCCTACGGGTGCCTAACCAAGGATGCCAAAACAGGATGCTATTGGGTATAGTATGAAGCATGTGAAGACAAATGAGTGGTCAAGATAGGAATCATCACCTCAAGTGTTTTAGAGGACATATCCTATCAGTTCTTCGTTAACATTAGCTTATTGAATTCCTTGGCTAAAGCGACATGGAGATTATGAAAAAGGTTTCATAACTCTCTATAAAGCTAATACTATTGCAGGAACAAATATGGAGGTCAATAAGAGTAGACACTGTACCAAGCTCTTATCATCTCCGAGATATATGATGAGGGAATGATTTACACTGATAGACTGTACATTGAAAGGTTGTCAAAGAACCCTTTGACTCTCCCAACAATTGGGTGGCCATGATGCATTGCTAGATGCCAATCTTGGTCTATGGAATTGATTATAAATTAATTATTTGAAATTTATATTAATCAATTCCATTGCCAACTTGTTAGGAACTTAATGGGTCACACACAATGATTGCATTTGAATTAAATTGGGAGAGTGACGATTTAAGTTATACTTAAATCACATGCTAGGTAATTAACTTCTATAAACTTAATTAAAAGAGTTTAATTATGTTTTTGACATAATTATTAATGGTTATAATTATAAGGACTTGATTGCAAATTAAGTAATGGGCCCAATATTATAATGTGTTATAATATTTAGGGCTTAATTGCAAAATTGAAGTTATTTTAACCCAACTATATAAGTCACCTTTTAACTATTTTTCATATGAGAGTTTTTCACAATTGAAGAAAACGTAGTTTTTGTCAGATAAAGAAAAACGTTTTCTTTCATTGCCACCACTCCCTTTGTGTGAAAGAGAAAATTGCTTATGAAGCAATTGTCAAGAAGGGTTCGATTAAGATTGTGAAAAAGAAGAAAAGTACAATTGTTGTCCTCCTTGCTAGCACAAAGTATAGTTAAAAACTTCCTCCTTTGTTGAAGGTTCAAGTGCAATCGTGTGTACTAGCATTGGAGGCCAAGCACTTGATTGGCTAGGGTTTTTGCTTTTGTGGTGTTCGTGGGATTGCTTTGGAAAGTGCCATTGTGATTACAAAACTATTTGGTAAGGTAACTTTCTATACAATAATTTATTTTGTGCTTTTATGTGTTAAATATCACCAAGGTGATCCATGGGTGGAGGCATGTTTTTCTTGTTTAGTTATAAAGTTTTAATTTTTTTTTCGTTGCATATTTTGAGCATGCCATCAATAGCCAAACGCATCAGTGGCATCAAAGCCTTCTTTGGTTCGATTTTAACACATTTTAATGTCTATTGTTGTTAATGCCTTGTTGAAAAGCAATATGAGATGTTCAGGTTTTATTCTACACAAATTAGTAAGTTTTAAAATTTTACAATTTGTTCTAGTTATTTCGATTTCTAGATAGATTTTAATTGTAAATTTTAAAATTTGTTTGTCATAATATTAATCTCATTTTAATGTCAAAATATTGCATATTAACATGTGCATGAGATGCACAAATTAATTTAGCAAATAAAGATTCGATCTTATGACATTATGATGTGATTTAAATGGTAGAATTTGATTTTGTCCAGCCATGGTATTGGTCCATTTTCAGCCATAAAAGTGAGGCTTAAATGCTCTATAAAATGCAAGAAAATTAAGGGATCAATACACATTGGAAATATTCTAAGATGGGTGATTATGTGTGGCTTAAGGTGAAGGTAAAGTTACCAAGACGTGGCTAAAACAGCTGTTGTTTGCAACAGTGACAGTCATGGTTTGTTTGGCTTGGCAACCAATAAAGGCCTAAATTTGTGCAATTAGTTGCACCAATTGGCTAAGGATTTTTTTATGGAAAGGTTCCATAAATTATCCAAATTGTTGCTAATGAAGGAGATTTGGCTTGAGAGTAATAATGAAGGAGATTTGAATTGACTAATTGATTCCTTAGTCAAGGGCATAACCGATGTAATTGATTTCTTAAACCATGGCATAACCTATGCCTTTACCTTAGGTAGCCACTTATTGTAGATATTTCTTTCCTTTATATCACCATCACCACTTGTATTTAAGCACATCGTGCCTTGAGAATAACATCATCAATAAGAGTTTTCAAACTCTTCATGGTATTAGAGCAAAGGTTGCAGACAACCTAAGCTATATCTAGATGACTAATAGGGGTGAGGAAGAAGCAGACAAAAGTAATGGGAATTTGGTACCGACTACAGTCACTTCAAACAACATTGTAGTTGACATCAAATCACCTTACTACCTGCATTCCATTGATCACCCTGGCCTACTTTATGTTACTCATCCCCTAAGTGAAATCGAGGAAAACTATTTCACTTGGAGATGCAATTTTATGAATGCTTTTCAATCCAAGAATAAAACAGGGTTCGTGGATGGGTCAATCCTAAAACCAGAAATTAGTTCACCTGAATTTCGAGATTGGGTGTAGTGTAATGCAACGGTATTATCATGGTTGATTAACGCTCTCTCCAAGGAATTGCAGGTGGGAGCTGTACATGTAGAGACTGGTAATAAGGTATGGACTGACCTTAAAGAAAGGTTCACTTAGGGAATTACTCTCAGAGTTTATGAACTTAAACGAGCAGTCACATTTTTACGACAGGAAACAATTCCAATTTCCACTTATTATGAAAAATTAAAATCATTATGGAATGAAATTCAAACGTTTGAGCCTTACTAGTTTGTAGTTATGGAAAGTGTACTTGTGGTGTAGCTAGATAGATGTAGGAAATGCGAGAAAAAGAAAAACTGTTATATTTTTTGATGGGCTTGGATGACTACTACAGGGTTATGTGCTCTCAAATTCTCAATGTCGAACCGTTGCCTAGCGTTTGGGGTGCCTACACAATTGTAGCCCAAGAAGAAAAACAAGGGGTTATTGCAGCAGCTCGGGTTGAATGACGGAAGCGACAACCCTATTGACCAAAAATCAAACCATTGGTGGAAAAAGAAGGCATGGCATTGGCAATCGAACTGAGGGACGTGGTGAACAGCAAGGGCCATGACCCAAGTGCTTTTATTGTGACAAATCGGGCCACACCCGTGAGTCATGCTTTAAAATTGTGGGTTACCCACCAGATTGGCAAAGAAGATAGAAGGCCAGAAATGAGTCGCATGGTGATTGAGCAACCAAAACACCAGTTGGGGACGTTGGAGGACAAGTACCTGCTTTTGTGGCAGGGTCAAATAATGTTCACATTGGGCCGACAGGTTTTTTTTCTATTGGGCCAGCTTTCTCTTCCAAAGGAATAGGAGATTCCTCTTTGATTCCTGGATTAACTCAGGCCCAGATGCAACAATTAACGGATCTCTTGAACCAATGACCTACCCAAACAAACTCTATTAATGGGCCAGTTGCAAACATCTCCTCTAATGCTAATTTCTCTAATAATTTTCTTAGAAAAAGGGATGACACATGGGTAATTGATATTGGGGCCACAGACCATATCAGTCATCAAATTGATGGTCTATCAGATATGGTCAAAAATCCTAAAATTCCACCAATTCAAATTTTGAATGGTGACACTGTACCAGTACATGCTTTGGGCCAATTAAATCTTGGGTAAAGCTTGACTTGAAAACGAGTTCTTGGTGTACTATAGTTTTGTTTTAACTTATTATCTGTAAGCAAGATAACTCGTGACTTGAATTGTCTCCTGATATTTTGATATAATTTTTGTGTAATGCAGGACTTGCTCTCGAGGAAGCCAATTGGAGTGGGTAAAGTGTGAAACGGATTATATTATTTGGAGCCAACAAGAACAAGCAAAGCATTTCTAACTAAAGGCAAAGACAACGCATCTCTATGGCATCATCAATTAGGGCACATTCAATTGGAGTGCCTCTCAATGGTTCCAAACTTGGCTATCACTTATAATAAGAAGGACAATTTTCTTTGTGACGCTTCTTGTAAAGTAAAACAAACTAGTTTACCTTTTCCGAGTCGAAAGAATAAAAGTTCACAAGCTTTTGATTTGATTCACTGTGATATTTAAGGTCCTTATCACATCGCATCCTTTTCAAGAGTGCACTATTTTCTATCAATTTGTTGATGATTATAGCCGAGCAACATGGGTGTTTCTTATGAAACATAAAATAGAAACAAAAAGTTTTCTGCTTTATTTCTTCTAGTGGTTCAAAACGTAGTTTAATGCACAAGTCAAGATATTACGAATAGATAATGGATTGGAGTTTGATCATGAGGATTTAGTGAATCACTATTTTGAGTAAGGGATGGAGAGATAGATTAGATGCACGAAAACACCCCAACAAAATAGAGTGGTGGAACAGAAGCATCGCCATCTTTTAGAAGTATCACGTGCACTACGATTCCAAGCCAACCTTCCCATCACCTTCTAGGGCGAATGTGTACTCATAGCAACTTATCTAATCAATCGTATGCCACTTTCAATCATAGAGAACCAGACTCCATATGAGAAATTGTTTGAGAAATATCCATCATATGATCATTTTAGAACATTTGGATGTTTTTGTTACAGCCATATCAATAAACCACGTGACAAGTTTGCTTCTCGTAGCCGATCTGGTGCCTTTGTTGGGTACTCGACAAGACAAAAGGGGTATCGCATATAGGACCTTTAAAGCAAGAAGATATTTGTTTCCCAAGATGTATAGTTTTGGGAAGAAATATTTCCTTTTGCCAAGATAGATAAGGAAACTAATGATTCAATTACCGAAAAGACACATCATGTGCAAATTGATCCACCCATTTTATTTGATGAGCCAATTGATCATCTAGTCCCACACAATAAGAGCCGCAGGATCATACACAAGAGCTTGAGGTAGCATAAAATCCTGATATCACATCTATACCAGTAAAGTCAACATCATCAGGCCAACAATAAGACAACCAACTTACAAAAATTGAAGAACAGCACAATACACTCCCTGCTAAGCGACAACGACAAGTTTCAAAAAATTTTTTTGGTTACAATTATACTTTGCCTGCCTTACTTGCTCCTACTTCGCACTCTACACCTCCTTCGGCCAACTCAACGGTATATCCTCTATCACACAATATTTCTTCCTCCAAATTTTCTAGAGCTCACAGTGTGTTTCTAGCAGCCATCTCTGTTGTCGATGGGCCTAAATCATTTTTTCAGGCAGTCAAATTACAACACTGACGAGATGCTATAGAGAGAGAAATATCGACATTAGAGGCAAACAACACTTGGATTCTCACATCTTTGCCCTTAGGAAAATGATCCATAGATTCCAAATAGGTGTACAAAATTCAATATAACCCAAATGGATCAGTGGAATGTTATAAAGCACAGTTAGTGGCCAAAAGGTATACTCAAATTGAAGGGGTAGACTTTCATGAGACTTTCACCCCAGTTGCAAAATTAGTCACTGTCCACTGTCTTCTATCAATTGCTTCGATACATCATTGGGAGTTACATTAGTTGGATGTCAACAATGCATTCTTACATGGAGATTTGGAAGAAGAAGTTTATATGAAGGTACCTCAGGGTTTTGCCAAAAAAAGGGAGCAATGAGTATGTTGCCTTAAGAAATCTCTCTATGGACTTCGTCAAGCGTCACAAAATTGGTATCAAAAGCTTACTAATTCTTTACTGGCTATTGGTTTCGCACAATCTCATGCCAATCATTCTTTGTTTACAAGCTCTGCCAAATAATCATTTGTTGCAGTGTTAGTATATGTTGATGACATCACAGTGACAGGGAATGACGCACTCAAAATCTCTTAGCTAAAAACTCATTTGGATCGTGAATTTAGCATCAAAGACTTGGGCAAGCTAAAATACTTTATGGGAATTGAGGTAGCACGATCACCATCTAGAATTGTCTTAAATCAACAGAAATATGTGCTTGACATATTAGCAGATAGTGGACTCACTAGGTGCAAACCCGTGGCATCGCCTATGGACCAACAAATCAAGTTAGATCCTGATGCAGGCCCACTTTGTTCAGACCCAGGACACTATAGGAGATTGATAGGTAGATTGTTATACCTCACCATCACTCGACTTGATATTAGTTTTGTTGTCCATATATTAAGTCAATTTCTACACTGTCCACGTCAAACACATTTTGATGCAGCCTTACGAATGCTACGATATTTAAAAAGGGCACCAGGTCAAGGTTTGTTATTGCCTAGTCATAACCAATTGACACTTCGAGCCTATTGTGATGCAGATTAGGTAGGCTATCTAACAACACGAAAATCAACACTGGGTACAACATTTTGCTTGGCTCATCACCCACTTCATAGCAATCCAAAAAACAATTAGTAGTTTCTTGATCATCTGCAGAAGCAGAATATAGAACCATGGCTACTACAGCAAGTGAGATTGTGTGGCTCTTAAGATTATTGAACGATCTGGGCATTTCTCATCCAACACCAGTCTCATTATTTTGTGATAATTAGGCTGCAATTCACATTGCATCAAATCCAGTTTTTCATGAACACACCAAACATATCAAAATAGATTATCACTTTATCAGACAACATGTTCAGTTAAAGATACTTGTTCCCAGATCCATCTCAACGCATTCTCAATTAGCAAACATTTTCACCAAGGCTCTTGGATGAAATCGATTCCATGATTTATTGGCCAAGTTGGGCATTACCAATTTACATGCTCCAACTTGAAGGGGCGTAATGAAGGAGATTTGGCTTGAGAGTAATAGTGAAAGAGATTTGAATTGACTAATTGATTCCTTAGTCAAGGGCATAACCGATGTAATTAATTTCTTAAACCATGGCATAACCTACGCCTTTACCTTAGGCAGCCACTTATTGTAGATATGTCTTTCCTTGTTATCACCATCACCACTTGTATTTAAGCACATCTTGCCTTGAGAATAACATCATCAATCAAAGTTTTCAAACTCTTCAATTGCCAAGAATTCTAGGGATTTAAATCCCTAGAATTAAGCCTTCATAAAACTGAGTTGGTGGAGTCAAAACCGTTGCTGCCTCTATTGCAGCAAGCCACGGTTTTGATTTATTTTTACAGCCAAAGTCGTTTCCTAAAATCTTGGAAAATTTCTATAGTATTGTTCCATAAGTTATCTATCAGGATAAATTTTATTAGGAATTAAATTCCTAAGTTTTAGTTACAAGGAATTTCAAAAGTTCTCAAAAACCAATTCTACCTCCTACAGATAAAGGTCTCGGTTTTAGAATTTTTTGAATGGGCCAATCACCTTCTAAAATCCTGAAAATTTATTTTGGAATAGGTCCATGAGTTATCTATCAGGATAAATTTTATTGGAATTAAATTTCTAAAGATACACCACCATAATGCCACATATTTAGGACATGTCTGCTGCTGTCTGTAGTAGAACACTGTCTTGGTTAAGACATAGAATTTGTCCAAATTTTACACCAATAAATGATCAATTAAATTAGTTAATTGGCTGAGGATAAGTTATGAAATTGGTTCCATAATTATGTTGATTTTCTGAAACATTTAATTTAAGGAATATGATTCCTAAAATAAAGGATGTCGAAGATGATGCATTAACATCCACAAATAAAGAAATGTGATTTCTAAAATTATGGAAGTTAAAATATCTTCATTAGCCAATTAAATATTTATGGAATATGTTCTGTAAAGATTGATAATTTATTTCATAAATTACAAAATTAGATTCCTAGGAGTAATAGGAGTCTAAATATTTATAAACAAATTTTGTTTTGAATTGACTTCTTAGAATAAGATAATTCTAATTTAACATTAAATTTAAAGATTAAATTGTCTAAGTTATTTCCTAATAAGATTAGGCAATAATAGAAATTCAATCTTTAATTAAATGAGATTAATAATAGGTTGTGTAAAATGCTTAGGAGCACAAATTAAAAATGTTTTAATTTGTAATTTGTAAGTAAAATGTTTAGGAGCACAAATTAAAAAAGTTTTAATTTGTAATTTGTAATAAAAGTTTAATTCTAATCCTAAGAAGATTAGGAATGGATAAATTACTAATTTTGATTAGTAATATTTACCATATATGAAAGAAGTTTCCATATATATAGAATTAAATGGTTACGTGAAAATTTGAAATTGGAAAAATTCAAATGTTGAAAATTGCTAATCTCAAATACCTCATATGATTAGCAATTTGAATGAGACATGCCTTTAAGTTTTATTCATATTGATGAATATATGTGGATGATTATGGACTTAGGCCCAATATGATTATGCTATGGTTAAATGTATATTCTTGGTATTTTGAAATAAGGCTTGCATGTCCTGCTTTGTCTCTTTATCTCAGTTTGTAAAATTCTTTCCTTATCTTCCTCCCCTCGAATGTAGCTCGAGGTTTCTACATTCAAATGTAATTAGAATTAGGATAGATTAAGGATTGAATTTTGGAAAAATTGACAATGGAGATCCCAAGTGCCAAAAAAGACAAGGAGATTACAAGCAAATTTTGAAGATTCTTATACGTAATCCCCTAGGTTTGACCAAGTTAGTTTCCTTTGATGGCTCAAGGAAATTAGTATAGTTAAAGTCCACAATCATCCAAAGTAGTTTGCATGTGATAGATTTGTGTTTTGGAATTTAATAAATGCTAATGCAAAATAGTATACATGTGATAAATTTATTTTATGTGATTTAATAAATGTTATGCATGCAAGGATGAGACCCTAATAAAGGTGAAAACAAAATCCTTCATTATATATTGAGTCACATGCCACGCATGAGCAAGTTGCCTTCCACCATATAGCAAGATAACTTGGCTGCTTTTTTAATCAGAGACTTGTTGAGCATACTCAAGGTCACACTTTTTCACGAGTATGTCTGAGCTATTGGTGGGTCTTACTCAACTAGTTTCATAAAATCTGGATGCTTGGAAACTTGATTATTATGAAACTAGAGGCAAAGGCTAGGCGAAACATATATGATATGCTTAAGCAATTTGTTGTTACCTGGCTGATCTAGGAGTTGTATAGTGATACAATTGGTAAGCTCAATTACCAACCTAATCCACCTATCATGGTGTGTTGAGCACACTCAAGGCCATGACTTGATGGATGGGATCCTAGCCCACTAAGAGAATCCTAGTAAAGATCTCTTGAGGTGATATGGAGGGTTATCATCTTGTAGAAAATAGTGGGAGAATTATTTAAAATTTTAAAACCTTGTTTTAAATAGTTTATGCATGATATTTACGTATTGTTTTATTTTATCTATTTAGACATAATTTATATACATGGCTAATAATATGTCACTATGGTGCATTTTGGATGCACATCAAACTCACTAGACCAAACCCTTCTTAAAGGTACCAAGACTTGAGAAATGTTCTCAAGCAAAAGATTGTTCGTTCCACAATCTCTACCAAATACAGTTCATAATTAGGAGTGTGCTTCCATGAGATGGAATTTATATTGCCTTAAGTATGAATTAAGAAGACAACCATGATAATGGCACTAACTGGGAAATGTTTTTAAACATCTTTATGGTAAAGATGGACAAATGAGGGACTATAAAAAAAATATTTCCTTGACAGAGTTAAGGAAGAGGAAGCTTATAGAAGCCTCTACTTTGCTAAAGTTTATGATTGAGTTAGAAGTTATTACTATTGTATTAACATCATAAGTATTCGATACTAGATGTTGAATGCATTTAAGTAATGACATAAAGCGCAAAACAATAGTAGTAAGTCAATGCTCAATATAAATGTCAAGAAAACTGATTACATATGATCTCAATTATGGCTTTTTTGTCTTGGTCATTGAAGTAAGAATTAGAGTATGAAGATTCTTAGATCCTTTTGATTGGGAATCATAAAGGAGCTAGTAATTCTTATATGGCCAAATCAATTTTCATGCAAAAGTAAATGACTTGGTATGTGCAAAAGGTCTTATACATATAGATGTATATGAACCATTGAACATAAAATGTTATGGAAAATGTTCTTAATTCATTAAGTTTACACAAGACCAAATTGAGATTTTGTCTTGTATACTTAAAAAAATAAAATTTGAAACCTTGAAATGTTCGAAGAACTCAAATATAAGATCATACGAGCTATATAGTATGAAGTACTCTTATTAAGATGTGATCTTAGTGAAGATTACTCTTACTTATTAATTAATCATTCAAAAGATGAATGTAGATACATATGAAATGGAACTTTCTTATGAATAGAACATAGAGATGTTTGTTTAAAGAAGAAAGCAAACTCATATAGTGATATGATTTGGTTCATATCTCTCCAAGTTATATGTAGCCAATTATATTATTCCAAACCAATATGATTCCAAGCATACGTTGAGATGCATGTATGTAACATCATGAAAAATTCAAAAGAGTTTGATTATTACTCTCACAAAGGATCTTGGATTTAATGGGAGTATGACGACACTAAAAAAAGAGTTTTTTAGTTATTACATGGTTACATTGGAATCTAACTCTTAAGATTTTGCATAGAGATGCATAGTCATATGTATGAGAACTCCATGGATTTAGTAAGATACATTGAAGATGTATTATTCATATGAGATGAACTGCTAAATATGTTTTTCGTTGGAGTTATACACTTTATTCTATTATATGGGATCCAAAGGGTTGGATTTAATAATATGTACAAGTGTATTTATCTCATACACAAAAAGGAGGTTAGTGGGAGTGAATACAATTCTTTGGTGATACAATAACATGGGATGCAATGTGTATAAAAAGAAAGTGCCAAAATTTAAAAGGGGCGGATGGTACAATGAAAATTGACAAATGCATATGATGCATACAACATAGTTTAGTTGGAATGGTTCCAAAGAAAGAAAGAGGACTATGTACATGTATATAATTAAAGTTATATACATCCTATTAAAAGGGCTATAATAGGAAGATACTTAGATTGTTAGTCTATGGAGCTAATAAAAGGTTTTGAACATTGTGAATGTTAAAATGGAGCCATAAAAACAGAACATGTGTCTCATTGGATCTAGATATAGTAATATGACATGATGTGATGCATGGACATCACGAAGATAGATAAAAGTAATTAACCACATTGAAGGGCACAAGTGAGTCTACATGCTGACACGATTGCTAAATGGATTGAATCCACATACGATGAGGTAGTAATTGGCTTTGTGCTGGTGGGAGATGTTGGGATGAGCCCTACAACCAATTGGGATTAGTTAAGGCTTGATTCCAATCATGCAACAGTATCATTCATGTTGAATGATTAGAGGTTTTCCTTCATCAATAAAACATTAATTAAAATGAGTTATAAGTCTAATTGGATGAAGTCCATGAGATTAATATGCCTTGCAAGGAAACTGTAATGGGTTGTAGTTATGAGATTTCTACGCATTAAAGCATAATCTCAAAATGTTCCTGGTCAATGTATCATTGAGACCGGACATCAATGATGCTTAGAGACTCGTATATTCTATGTTCCTTAGAAGTAAGCAATCGATCTCATAGACTGAAGTATAGAGATACTTGGAACTAGAATATAGTTGCTTGCCTAGGAGATCAAGGTCACTGAACATGACTCGCCATAAGAAGTGCATTTGGTAATACACTTTAGTGTCTATGCAACACTTCTTATGTGTCAGTTGTGTAAATACTCCCTAGACTTGAGACACTAAGTTGTCTTATGTGTTGAGTGCTATGCTTTGATTTCATCCCTACAGCTGCTTAACCAAGGATGCCAAAACAGGATGCTTTTAGGTATAGTATGAAACATGTGAAGGCAAATGAGTGGTCAAGATAAGAATCATCACCTCAAGTGTTTTAGAGAACATATCCTATCAGTTCTTGGTTAACATAAGCTTATTGAAGTCCTTGGCCAAGGCGACATGGAGATTATGAAAAAGGTTTCATAACTCTCTATAAAGCTAATGCTATAATTGCACAAACAAATATGGAGGTCAATAAGAGTAGACATTGTACCAAGCTCTTATCATCTCTATAATATATGATGAGGGAATGAATTACACTGATAGACTGTAAATTGAAAGGTTGTCAAAGAACCCTTTGACTCTCCCAACAATTAGGTGGCCAAGATGCATTGCTAGATGCCAATCTCGATCTATGGAATTCATTATAAATTAATTGATTGAAATTTATATTAATCAATTAAGTCATTAATCAGTTCTATTGCCAACATGTTAGGAACCTAATGGGTCACACAGAATGATTGCATTTGAATTAAATTGGGAGAGTGACGATTTAAGTTAGACTTAAATCACATGCTAGGTAATTAACTTTTATAAACTTAATTAAAAGAGTTTAATTAAGTTTTTGGCATAATTATAAATAGTTATAATTATAAGGCCTTGATTGCAAAATATCAAGGAAATTAATTTTTATTTTAATTTCAAAGGACTTAATTAAAAGAGTTTAATTAAGTAATGGTCCCAATATTATAATGTGTTATAATATTGAGGGCTTAATTGTAAAATTGAAGTTATTTTAACCTAACAATATAAGTCACCTTTTAACTATTTTCCATATGAGCGTTATTCACAATTGAAGACAACATAGTTTTTCTCAGAAAAAGAAATATGTTTTCTTTCATTGCCACCAATCCCTTTGTGTGAAAGAGAAAATTGCTTCTTAAGCATTTTCAAGAGAGGTTCAACTAAGATTGTGAAAAAGAAGAAAAGGGCAATTGTTGTCCGCTTTGCTAGCACAAAGTATAGCTAAAAACTTCCTCTTTTGTTGAAGTTTCAAGTGCAATAGTGTGTACTACCATTGGAGGCCAAGCACTTGATTGGCTAGGGTTTTTGCTCCTTGTGGTGTTTGTGGGATTGCTTCGGAAGGTGCCATTGTGATTACGAAATTACTTGGCAAGGTAACTTTCTAAACAATAATTTATTTTGTGCTTTTATGTGTTAAATATCACCAAGGTGATCCTTGGGTGAAGGCATGTTTTTGTTGTTTAGTTATAAAGTTTTAATTTTCTTTCCGCTGCGTATTTTGAGCATGCCATCCATAGCCAAACCCATCAACTAAATCCTCTCTAATCAAACCAATCTATGCTGCCACAAAACATATCTCATAATTACCAACCCATTTTCAAAAATTATTCAAACTAAAACCACAATCCGTACCTTATTTCTCTTGAATTTTACAACCCACTTGATATTTCTTCAAATGCCCTTGAATCACTCTTCAAAACATGTGTGTATTATTGGGATGAGCCTTGCAGCCAATTGGGATTGGTTAAGGCTTGATTCCAATCATGCAACAACATCATTCATGTTGAATGATTAAAGGTTTTCCTTCATCAATAAGACGTCAATTATAACAAGTTATAAGTGTAATTGGATGAAGTCCATGAGATTAATATGCCTTGCAAGGGAACTGTAATGGGTTACAGTTATGAGATCCTTATGCATCAAAGTGTAATCTCAAAATGTTCCTGGTCAATGTATCATTAAGACTGGACATCAACGATACTTAGAGACTGATACATTCTATTTTCCTTACTTGAGAAGTAAGCAACCGATCTCATAGATTGAAGTATAAAGATACTTGGAACTAGAATATAGGTGCTTGCTTAGGAGAGCAAGTTCACTAAATATGATTCGCCATAAGAAGTGCATTTGGTATTTCACTCAAGTGTCTATGCAATACTTTTCATGTGTCAGTTATGTAAATACTCTCTAGACTTGAGACACCAGGTTGTCTTATGTGTGGAGTGCTATGCTTTAATTTCATCCCTACAGGTGCCTAACCAAGGATGCCTAAACAGGATGCTTTTGGATATAGCATGAAGCATGTGAAGGCAAATGAGTGGTCAAGATAGGAATCATTACCCCAAGTGATGCAGGGGACATATCCTAACTGTTCTTGGTTGATATCAGCTTATTGAAGTCCTTGGCTAAGGTAACTTAAAAATTATGAAAGGAGTTTCATAAGTCTTTATGAAGCTAATGATCAAACTTTAAGAACAAATATGGAGATCAATAAAAGTAGACACTACACCATGCTCTTATCATCTCCAAGATATATGATGAGGGAATGAATTACATTGAAAGGCTAATCACTGAAAGGTTGAGTCAAACCATCTTTACTCTTCTAACATTTGGGTGGTCATGATGGATTGCTAGATCCCTATCTTGGTTTATGAACAATAGGTAGTTAACTTGATTAATGATAAATTTGAAGTAGTTTAAATTTATCTAATTCTAAGTTTAACTTAAGAATTATATGTTGAGTTCATTGCCAACATGTTAGAAGCCTAATGGGTTACACACCTAAAATGAATGTTGAAAATAAAATGGGAGAGGTGATTAAGTTGGACTTAATCATATTAGAAGTTATGAGCTTCTCAAGCACTTGATTAAAATTGTTTAATTAAGTTATGCCTAATAAATTAAATTGTTTAATTAAATCATTGAGCCTAATTAATTAAATTGTTTAATTAAGTCATTCGACCTAATTAATTAAATTAAACAACTAAGTTATTGGGCCTAATTTATTAAATTTGTTTAATTAAGTCATTAGGCCTAGTTGATTAAAATTGTTTAATTAAATTGTTGGGCTTATTTAATTAAATTGTTTAATTAAGTTATTGGGCCTAATTGATTAAATTAAACAATTAAGTTAATTGGGCTTCTAAAGGACTTAATTAAATTGTTTATTCAAATTATTGGATTAATTGGCAATTACAAAATAGTTTTGTAATTAGGTTTGAAATTAATCCAAGGTATAAATACCTTGCTATATCCTCCAAATAAAAAGAGTGGAAACGGCTAAAAAAAAAAAAGGAGTGAACGGCACATTAGAACTTCTTTTGTCTTAACGTTCATTGTGTGAAGAAAAATAATTTTTCATTCACTTCATTTTTTTTTTGTTTGTTCAGCCCCACAATTTTGTGTGCATTATGAGTTTATGAAACTCATCTTTGCTAGCACATTGTCAAGGCATAGCACTTCCAATTCTTAAAGAAGGATTTTCTCATTCATTTGACTGGATCACCATTAGAGGCTACACAAGGATTATTTGGACAGCTTTGGTTTGCAATAACCGAGCTAAGGTGGTTGAGCTTTTTGAAGGCTGATTTGGTGGTTTAACAAAGGATTCATCAACCTTTGTTATTTAGGTAAAGTGATATAATCATGTATTTTTATTTTAATTTAATTTTGTACTCAATTTGGCATGAAAGAAATCCTAGGAAGGTGAGGTGTAAATTTAATTTTTAAATTTATTTCCACTGTGTTTTGTTTGTATATGATGCATGATCAGCCCTCACCCAACATGTATGTGTACCTTGGAGATTCTAAGCATCAAAGTATGGGTGAAATGGAAGAAAAAGGCAAGAGTTTCTTCCTTTCTCCCACGATTTTCTTTTAAACCTCACTACTCGAGCGTTCACCTTTCTTGTCTTTCTTTTCTTTTTCTTCCTTTCTCCTTCTTCCAAGCCGACTCTCCCCCTTTCATTATGTCTCAAATGTGCGGTTTTACTGCAAGAAGAAAAGACAAAAATATCATTTTGATGTTTCTTAATGTGGGGGGCCAACATCACAAGTATGACACTTGTCCATCTTCTTTTCCTATGCCTTCCTCACTTATGGCCGGACCCCCTTTTCAAAACAAGCCTTAACATGACTTTTACTTCCCCTTTATCACACATGGGCGATTTGTCAAGTCATGTCCCCCTTTTTTTTTTTGTTTTTATCCCTTGATATTCTTTTCTTTTCATTTCTTTATTTCATGCTCCATGTACAACTTATAGTTTATTTAATCATTCTTTGCCCCATTCAAATCACATGCCGATCTCATATTCCACATAATCCAACCTTCCTTAGTTAATAAAATCCCATTTAACTTCAAATATTAAAATTTGCACATAATTCCTCAAACTTTTCTTTATTTACCATGTGACCCTCTGAACTTTCATCTTTTATAATTTGATCCTGCCAACATTTATTAAATTTCAATTTCCTTCTATTTTCCTTCCTTTACATGTGTACAAACAAAATATAAAGTTTGCACTTCAACACGGTATCACCATAACATTTAAATATTTACTTACCCGCTCTAAATCTATTTAATAAAGACACGCGGGCATGACTATCATTGTTTTTCTTCGCAATTCTTTCTTATTTCTTCTCCCCTACTTAGATTAGTCATATAATCCTTTTTCAAGACTAATTTTGACAACAAATAAAATATTAATATTTTAATATTATATTATTCATAAAATATTATTTTATTCTAAAATTCTCCACTTATCTCTTGGAGAACCAAAATGTCTCACTTTGTCCCGATTCACTTCCGAATCACCTTTTTAACTTTCTAATCCATCTTAGATAAAAATGTTATTATTTAATTACTATTTTCTCACATGCGGAATATTTTTACTCCACACTATTTCTTTCATGCATCACCGCTCTTTGACACTTGAATTTACATCAATTGCCCCTTCATCCTATTGATACGATTATATTGATTACTATACAAGGTTACGGGGAGTTATAGAAATCATCTATTTCGTTCAAAAATACAATAGCTGTATAAAAGCACGCACGCTCCCAAAATGTGTGGCATGTAAAAATAATCATGTGCATCCACATATATCAACTCATGATCAACACATAAAGCACTGAAAGCTTTCAATCAAATAGGGAGCTGAGAAAAAACATAATCTCTCCACCATGCCAAAGAGAACGAGTCTAAAAACTCTAAAGGCTATCAAGTAGGTAATCATAGATAATCAACCCGTGGACCCTCTTCCAAGTAATAACAATCCGAGAGGCCCCCCTCCACTAGATTCCCACAACCATGGCAATCTCAACAATGTTGGCCTACATCGGAGAAATCATGTGGTCGCAACCACGTATATCAACTCGTGGCCTTGCCACGTATAACAACCTATGGCCTTGCCACGTATAATCATAGACCATAGCCTAGCCACGTCTAATAGCCTATCGGTGACCCAAAGGTTCTCTAGCTAGAGCTCACTTGTGCACAAGGGTCACACTATCCCGATGTGACATTTGGCCTACACTTGATGCTCTCAGTTTGTCAAAATCGTTTACAAAACCAAATCAAGGTTTCCAAGAGTTTTCTTTAAATCTAGTGAAAACAAGGTTCGACAACCTTTCAAAATTGCTTTTCATATTAAAATGCATGGTGTAAACATTAACATAAAGTTTGGACTAAAAACGGCTTACAAGAATTCAAATTTAAGCCATTTATCAAGTGCAATCAACTATGCAGACTGCACAAAGATTCAAGGCACGGTTTGATGCAAAACATTGCGAAAGGGCTTGTTTCCCAGTTTCTAAAACACTTTACATATATGTATATATATATAGTCTACACAAACAACTTCCAAATCACTTTTCATCCACAATTGCCTATGGTTTCTACCAGCTCATGCTTTCCACAAAAGCAATGTATAAATTGTTCCAAACCATGTATTCAAATCACAAATCACTTATCAAATCACTTATCATTTTCCAGCAACTCATGCTTTCCACAAAGGCATTGAACAATCATTAGCAAGTTACTATATATAAAACATTATATAGTATGGAATCTTTTAAAATATACACCCCGTACTCACCTTACAATGGCTGGATATTACTTCGCCACTTATCCAGCTACGTTTCAAATTAAATTAGCTTGCTGGTCACCCATTTCCTCCTCTAGTTAATCACCACGATAATCCTTTTTTTTCACTTGCACACTTCCTAGCAATAAATCAAGCTTACTATACTTAGTATTTATCATTCCAATTCAGCTCACATTTGTTACCCTATGTACCACATGCTTAGTTCCTTTCATTTTCAAGAACTCTTTTTATTTCAAATAATTATTTTTCACTATACCCAACCTCACACATTATTTCCAATTTCATGCATATGCATAATTATATATGGGTAGCATCTTAACCAAGAATCCTTAATCAATATCCTTATTGTTCATCTTTATTCTTATAAATATTCTCACATGCAACCATTAATTTTCAACTAGTCGAACCTATGCCATAACATACCCACATTGCATGCTTACCTTCCAAATCACTTTGAACTCTACATGCAATTCAATATCTCCTCATAACATTGTTCACCATTGCTGCCACAAACATAAATCATCAACAAATGTTCTATTTTTCTTTCCATTCATGAAACTTAAGGTTAAGAACACTTGCGCATCATTTCTTTGTCTCAAATCACCATATACCCATGTACAATCAACATGCATGCATCTAGTTCTTTGATTTGTTGAAGATCTTGCTATCACAAAACATGTCTTATGATTACCATCTGATCGTCAAAACATAATCAAATCAAAACCACAATGCTTACCTTTGTTTCTCTTGAAACTTTAGAACCAAGCTTTCCTCTCTCCTCAAGCTCAACAAATTAGTTCCTCTCTTGCATGTGGAAGATTACTTTTTTGGGTGATGAGATGCTAAACTCAACAATGAAGAGCAAGGAACCCATGGTTTCCTTGAATCCTCAAAACCTGAGCCTTCCCCACATTTTTCTTTTTCTTTCTCTTTTTTTCCTCTCGGGTGGAGCTAATAAAAACACTTTCTTTTTCTTTTCCTCTCTCAATGTCTAGTTCTCTCAAGCTTCACCAAGGCCAATCCACATTTCGTTTACTCCTTGAAACTTGGTATTTATATGGCCACCCATTTAAACAATCAAATTGCATGCACACATTTGCCTTTGATTTTCATTTGGCCATATTGCCAACCAATAGGTTTCATGCATCCTATCTCCTTTCTTCCACATTGGTTAGAAATCCTCCTTTACTATCCATATCCATTCGTTAATTCATTTCCACTTAATCCAACCTTATTTGTGCCTAATGGTATTTCATGCAACTTTCCCACCTTCATTTCCATTCGGCTTCCTCCTTGGACAATGACATTACATGCAACTATATTGTAGTACCCGTACTTTGAGATGGTGGCTAATAAAGCTATCAGATGCCAATTGAGATTGATTACTAAGTTAAAAAGGTTATTTAGAAGTGAGCCTGTGAAACTTTGACCTCCATAGACACATAACTAGAAGTAGACGCGATAACACTAACTAGGGATAATTTCATCATTTCTCTTGGTGAGTTGCAACGAGTGGGTTTTTATGATGCTATTAAGGTCTAAATGGGCCTAAGGAATGAATGAATGATGCTTATCATTGTAAAATAAATGAAGAAGTAAAAATTATGATAATTTCTACAATAGGGGCAAAATGGTCATTTTGCATCTTGGGTCTAAATTTTTATGTTTTTGTGAACTTGAGTATTTCTAAACTATTATGGACCTTGCCCTAGTATCAAAAGAGTAAAAGGTTGCATAAAGGATGGGAGGAAGACAACGTCACCATTTTAAGGGCATTTTGGTAATTTATGTGAGAAATGGATAAACTTTAGATATAAATATCTAAAGCTCCAGTAAATTTTCAACAGCTTGCAGCAACTCTTCTTCTTCCTCCCCTCTCTTCTCTCCATTTCATGTTTTCTTCATCTTCCATGGAAGCCTCCCACGGTAACCCTAAACCTTGTGTTTTTCTACACCTTTTCATAGGGTTTTTCATACTCTTTCTCTTCTACACCTCGAAAGCCCTTAAAGGTCTTTCCTTGGTATATTTTCTCACTAGTTGGACGGGTGGAGAGAGAGAGAGGGAGATTGTTCACAATAGCTTGGAAGCTTTTGAAAAGGAATTCAACTACAAAAACAACCAAGGTGAGTAATGAATTAGGTTTAATTTTCAAGTTCTTGATGATGGTTGATGATTAGAGTCATGAGTTAATCTATTATTGAGATTGTTAATCATTTTTAGAGTGACTAGAGTAGAGTAAACAAATAGCCACTTAATGGTAATTGGGAGCTAATTAGGAATAACTAGCTGAACTTGAATTAGGAAATAGCTTTTGAGAGTGTATTAACGTCAATTTGGGTTGATTAAGGTGCTATTATGTGTATAGGTTCCAACGAGGCCTCACATGTCCATTTGAAGCATTAGTTGAGGCTAGAGTCAAGCAAAAGAATCAACAAGACCGGTGAGTGAACATGCATCAAAGTTTTTTTGGGAAATACATATGTGTTGGGATGAAGCATTTACATGATTTTACTTTGTTTTCATTAAATTATGCATGGGAACAAGCCCTTGATAAAATGTTCTGATGTTGTGAAAATGTGAAATATGTAAAAAGATAAATCCATGTGCTCCTATATTATGTTGGTATGTATATATATGAATATGTGTTGTGCATTAATGAATAATGTTGTGTGATAATGATGACCCAACTATGTGCGATGTGGGAGTGCACATGAGCTAATGATGAGCTGGCTATATGTGCAAGTAGAAGTGCGCATAAGCCGATGATGATACGGCTATGTGTGAGTAGGAGTGCGCATAAGCAGATGATGACCCTGCTTTGTGCGAGTAAGGAGTGCGTATAAGCTGATGATGATGACCCGGCTATGACAATGAATGAACTGAGGTGGTGTACGTGTTATGCATGTTTATATATGTATATGTGATAGAAAGTTTATGATTATAATATGTGATTGAAATGAATAATGAGAAACTTGATTATTGTCAATGTGTTCACTTTAATGTGCAATATGATAGGAATGGATTTTGTGGCATGTGAAAATCCTTTAATTTTTCATCTGCCTTAAATCTCACTACAGCGAGAAACTCTCGAGTGGTAGGGGCACAAACGAGCCTTGTTTCTCGCTGCAACAAAGAAGAATTCTCGTTGCAGCGAGGAATTTCACTGCAGCGAAAATGGATTATCGCTATAACGAGAAACTCTCAGGTAGACCCAAAATTTTGGTGCAGTGCTTCCAGTTTGATATTGATTTTGACCACTTTTCAGTCAGAACTGGGAAAAGTGGTAAACATAAAAGTTGTAACCCTTCCTATTAGCTTTCTAATGGTCTTAAAATTAGGTCAATTAAACTCATGTAGCGGGAGATATGCTAGAAAAACTAAAATATATGCAAACTAGGACTATTTCTCACTGCAGCGAGAAACTTGCTGCCATGCTTGCTACCTTGCTTGATTTTGACCTATTTATCACCCATTTAACTTTATGGATTGATCATGGGTTTTTGCAACACTATGAGGTTATTAATCAAAGTTTGAATGAGGGGCTTTTAGTAAGAAATTAAATCAATTGCATTGTTTTTGAAACAAGTGCATCATGATTTTCAAATTCTTCCTATCGATTGCTTGTTCCCTTCTTATGTTCACTCACTAAGTTTTATACTCACGTTTTTAAACTTCATGTTTTCAGATTCGAAGATAGTTGGGACCTAGATTGACTGTCCACATATGCTCGTCCTCTTGGTAGGTACTATGGCATCTTAGCAGCTGTACCTTCACCCACGGTAATTTTGCTGACGGTTAAGGGTCTGTTACCTGTGAACACGTATATGTAATGTAATCCACTAGTATCCATGTTATAAGTCAAATATGTATATCTGATTA
Organism: Theobroma cacao; assembly: GCF_053813885.1. Taxonomy (NCBI): domain Eukaryota; kingdom Viridiplantae; phylum Streptophyta; class Magnoliopsida; order Malvales; family Malvaceae; genus Theobroma; species Theobroma cacao. The sequence continues at coordinate 32,693,493 of NC_142647.1, read as the reverse complement.
CTGATGACACTAGGAGTTGGCAAATGGGTGACATTATTTTGACATAATAAAATTGCAAGTATTGGGTCACTATAAAATGTTATTGGAATATTTTTAGTAGAGAATTACAATATGTGGTTTTAGAAATGATGGTTGGGAATGATGATCGGGATTGCATAAAAAGGCTTGCTTGGGCTTAGTGGGCTATGCCCATTAAGCCCATGCACTGGTCATGGCCCGAGATTTGGGCTGTGACATATACTTTCTCTTCTTTTAGTTTAATTGTCACCAAGTGTCCATCATGCATAAATTTTCTATGCATTCTTTTAACTCAAAAATACACATGCATATGTTATCTTGTTCATTTTGTCTTATGCCTTTTTGTTTGTCACATGGTGGGGGTCCCACATGTTCCCCACTACAAGTACATCCTTGCATGCATATCTTTGCATGTAATAGTATTTGTTACATGCATATTCCATCCTCCCACATAATCTAATTTTCCTTGGTTAGTTAATTTCCATTTAACTTCAAATGTTGAAAATGCACATAAGTCTTCAAATTTTTCCTTAATTACCATTTGACCATATAAACTTTTCATCCTTTACAATTGGCCCTTCAAAGATTTCGTAAACTACAATTTGATCCTTCAACTTGTTCATAATTATAGCTTCACCCCTTTACTTTTCGTTATTTGCAATTCCACCCCTCAACTTCTTATTCTTTTCAATTAGGTCCCCCATCATTCCTTTAATTCCAATTTCCTTCTATTTTTCTTCCATTACACTTGTACAAATAAAATATCAAATTGACACTTCACCAAGGTGTCACCATAATATTTAAATATATACTTACCCTCTCTGGCTTTATTTAATGAATGCACGTGAACCCCACTTACGTCGTTTTTCTTCAAAATTCTTTCTTACTTCTTCTCCCCCACTTATATTAGCCATATAGTCCTCCTTCATGACTAATTTCAACTACAAATAAAATATTAATATTTTAATATTATTTTATTAATAAAATGTTATTTTACTCCAAAATTCTCCACTTGTTTCCTCGAGTCTTAAAGTGTCCCACCTTGGTTCACTTCCAAGTCACTATTTTAACATGTTAATTCATCCTCGAGATAATATTATTACTATTTAATTATTTTTTTGTCACGTACAGAATATTTTTTTTCAAAGTATTCCTTTCACCCGTCACCACTCTTTGGCACTTAAATTTACGTCAATTAACTCTTCGTCTTGTCGATAAGGTCTTATTGACTTCTATAGGAGGGTTCTGGGTGTTACAAACCTGATGATCACTGAGTATGTGAGACTCACCCACGTTATTTAATATGTAGATAAATAGATAGCTAGAGACATCATTAGTGAGGAATCCTTTTGTAGCTATATAGGTAATGGCAACTCCTAGCTTTTTTCAAGTCACTTCGCTATCTAGTCATCAAGTCGTTTTAAAATTGTAATAAATAATGTGTTTAGAACCATTTTGAGACTAAGATCTTTAAATATTGTAAATTAAAAATGTGAAGTTATGTCATCAAAACACTTTGAACTATTACTTGGTTATTATTATTTTGATGTGAATTATGGATAAGACAATGATATTGATGATTGACAAATTTAATTGGAGTAATAATGAAAATCTGAGGAAAATAAATATAGGTGAAATAAAATGCTTAAAAGGCTAGTCGGGTTTTGTAGGCTTGTTTATATGACCTGTATGCCGGTAACGGCCATGTGAGTGGGTCGTTACACTAGGCTAGTGAATTGATGATATGTGAATTTGTGTGTGTGTATACCTTAGTGTAAGCCACATAGTGGCATATGTTTGAGCCTAGATTGGAGGTATAATGAATATGTTGAATCTCTAGGAGTAGTTTACTTAAGACAAATAGCCTCAAATAGCCTCTTTGAAGATTTTGAGAGTTTGATGCCTTGGAGGATTAAGGACACAGTATTGAGCTAGTTACTATTTGAAGCTCATTAAGAATAATCTTTGATTTGATATGGTATACAAGAGGTATAAAAGGCATGATGGACTTGATTGTGGATTTGCATTCTGTCAAACAAATGAGTGATTTTGAGTGTTGATTTGATTTGAGGTTGAGTGAAGTCCTATTCCTGTGATCTAATTTTGTATTAGATACTTTGGCTCTGACTATGACTTGATTCTCCACTAGTTGCTTCGGCACTAAGTGGGATTCGTTCTCCACCAAATGCTTTGGGTCCGTGCGTGATCTTACTCTTCATCGATCACTTTGGTGTCATGCGCAATTTGATTCTTTGCTAGTGGCTTTGGCCTTAACTATGGTTTGTACCCTATGTCGGTCACTTCATTGCCATCATGATCTGATTTTCTACAGGTTGCTTCGGCACAATGCGTGATTTGACTCTACTAGTTGGCCACCATACGTGATTTAATTATGTTTAGGGAGGACCACTCAATAATTATAATTTGAATTATGAGTAATATGCCATAGCATTTGAACATGTGGTTATCAAGGAGTATACAAAAATGACATAGTTTTGTATTAAGTAGAAATAAGTTTGAATTCGATGTAATGCTTTGGCAACTATGGTGTGCCTATAGAGATTGACTTTGTAATGGCTCTTAAGGTAACCTAATTTGATATGCACTATTTATGGAGACATAATGACATGAATGTGATGTGTAAAAATTGGAAAATACCCTTTTAGGGTAATTTGTTATGCCTCTATTGTTGGAGTTATTTGTTTGAATATGTTTGATAGCATTGTGAATGCTTATATGTATTTATTTATCTGCACAATTTTATTTGACTTATATGCACCCCTCTCACTGAGTATTAGATGACTCAACTTTCTATTTGTAACTTGTGCAAATAAATAGTCCATGGAGCTATGTGGTCAATGTCATCCTTTAACAGACCAATTTTGGCATCCGGTAAGCCTCCTATCCGATTGATCCACTTCGCTGAGTCTGAACCTGTGTATCATTTCGCTTCCGGTTTAGTTTTGAACCATGTTCTAGTTCAAAGTATGTAGACACGATGGTGCCATTTAATTTGTCTAAGGGATAAATGGGATGAACCCTGTTATGTGAGCCAACATATGGCTTTTGTATATTATGTTTAGTATTGTGTATGAACTATGTGCCAATGGACAATTTGTGTGTGTTTGAATTTAAGTTATATGATGAATATGTTTGATGTGAAAACCCTTAGCTATTTGTTGTGTGATTTGTTTTGATTTGAATTTCGGAGGGTTGCTCTGGTTTTATGGGCCTTACTTGCTAGACTTGTGTACCGTACACAGCTCCTCGGTTTGGGTCGTGACGTGTATATGAGTAGCTTAAGAAATGTATGGAAAAGTTGCAACAGGCTACACTAAGTGTGGTTTAAACAATTAAGTATTGCTAACTCTTAGGGAGGATTTGATGCTATAAGTACAATATAACTCTCATATTTTTCCTAAAGGATTTATAGAAATGGTCATCTTTCCTTTAAAGGACTGTATATTTATGAAACAGTGGTTTCATTAAGAAAATTATGTGAAATCCCACCTTAATGTATGATGCTAAGTTGAGAAATCCTTAGGTGAGCAAATAAATGACATGTTTTTTGATAACTCTATTATGTAGAGTTATCTTGCACATTTTTGGAACCTAAATGGAGCTAAGTCCTTTAGTTTTCAAGTAATTTATAGGTATTTTTTATGCTTTCTTAGTAATAGTTTAAGTTATGTTATAGCATTTTCATTTAAGAAATTTTAGTCTTTTATTGTTGAAGGTGTGCAAGGACATGGAGCTTAAATGGCAATGGGTGATGCAAGCCAGCTTAAAGTGGGTTTTGAACATGGTATGGTGCTTTGAGCCCAACTTGGGCTACAAAAGTCCAATCGATGTGATTCTTGGACTATTGGAAAGCTAAGAGGAAGGGCTACAACTGTTGTGCTGATCACTCCACCCAATTTTGACCACATCATGGTTGAAATCATATTAGAAGAAGTAGAACTATAGCAAACGCAATACAGCAAGTTTGGCTACGCAACCTCGAATCCTTCCTCACCAATTCTAGCTAGCATCTTAAGTCTTCAAGCCAGAGAGTTTGGCATCGGAGTGTCGACACAAGAATTAATGAATCCTTCAAATATAATTTTTAATCATGTGGTTATGATTTGGGGTATAAAAAGGTGGCTATTTACCTCAGAGAAAGGGGCTGAAGAGTAGACCTCATCTTACATAAAAGGTGGTTAAAAACAAAGAAGGAAAAAGGAGAGGAAATCTTAAAGATTAAGCTTGGAAAAACAGCAATCAAAGACTTTCTCATTCAAGATTTGATTTCTCCCTCTATCTTGCTTTGTAGAAATGCTTTATTTTGCTAAAATGTGATAACTCTATTATATAGAGTTATTTTGACACATTTTGGGAGCTTAAGTAGCTAGACTTTTGAGATTGTAGGTTCAGATTGTAGCATTTTAGGTGTTTTTCTAGTTTAAATTTGATTACATGTTGAATAGTTATTTTAAGTTATTTTAATAAAATTTATATGATTTTGTTTTAAATTACTTTAAAAGTAGTTATTGCAAGTTTTTTTTATTGCTTTTTGCAAGAAATTTGATGAAAAATGCTCTTTTGATAAAAATTCGTGCAAGTAGAGTGATGGCTTTATTCATATATGTTGTGAAATTTTGTCCATATCTCTCTATAAAAAACTCCAAATGATTTGATTCTTAGACCATTAGAATGTTAAGAGGAAGGGCTACAATGTTTATGTTTACTATTTTCCCCAGTTCTAATCAGATCATGGTCAAAATATTTGCCTAATTCGGAGCACTGCAGTAGTAGGCGTGGACTGAATATGATGCGGTATTTGGAGCATATTTTTCACTCCAGAAGTCCAAATGACATAATTCTTAAGCTGGTAGAAAGTTAAGAGATAGGTCGTAAACTTTTGTGCTTACCACTTTCCCCAGTTTTGATCATATCAAGGTGAAATTCATGTTGAACAACGCTTAATAGATGTAGTTCTGCACAAGGTAGCAGGGCGACTAAGGTCGAAGCGTTGAGCTACTCATGGTTGCGGCACTAAAGGAACCACTACCACAACACTGGAAATTTGTGGCTGCAGCAGTAGGCTAGATTGGCACATCATACAAAAACTTGAGAGCTTGGTGTCGCGGCATTGAAGAACTTGCGCGGTGAAATCATGGCCTCGACGCTACCCCAAGCTTCCAAAATTATAAATTTGATGGAATTTTGGAAATTAGGTTACTTGAAGCCTATTTAAGGGACCTTTTCAGAGGTTTAAAGGGGGAGGCAGCAAGTAACTATTTTGAAGAAAAGAAGCCAAGAACAAAGCAAGAAAATAAGAGAATTGAGATCATAAAGCTTCAATAATTAGTTGCTTTCTCCACTTTTATGGTTTTTTTAATTTTTTTTACTTGGATTCATGGCTGAATTTCTTTGGATTTGTTTTTATTAGATATTATGAGCTAAACTATTTTTCTAGGATTATGGTGGATTTTAACATGTAGTTTGAATATTAGTTTTTCTTTTGTTTATCATGAATGGGTGTAGTTTTGTTTATTTAAATCTGTTCTTAATGCTTTTGATTGTCTAGCCAACAATTAACTGATTTATGAATGTAATTGAGACTCGACGGAGAGATTTTAGATTGAACTAAGATTTGAATAGTGTATGTTCACGTCACTTAGGTGATCTAATTCGCGATTTGAGTAGACATACGCCAATTGTCATACATAGCCACATTAGGACACTTGGTTAATGAACTTATTTAATTGATTCCTATAGACATGTAGTCAACTAATTAAGTTAGGCATTTGTTCAAGCAACTCGATGGAGACTTGTCCATAGCTTGGATTCTAGGTTAGTAAAACCACTCAGGAAAGATAAATAACAAGAAAAGCTGGTATCAGATGAATGTTTGAATGAACCTATAATCCTAGGTCTTTAATATATTACTTTGCTAAACTTATTTAGTTTGTTAGTTTATTTAATGTTGATTTTTTATTGTTTTTAAATACTTTTTCTTTAATTTTTTGATTATTTAAATAAGATTAATTTGCTTTGTAATTTTAGTACTTAGTGAAACTTTAGAAACAAATCCTTGTGGGAACAATAATCTAGACTTGTTATCTATATTACTTGTTCGATACATATACTTGTGTATGCAAAATCGATAACAAGTTTTGGTGCCATTGTCGAGGCCATCTTGTGCTGGTCATGGAACCAACACTAGAACATGCCTCTAATTCACTCAATCATGATAGTTATTGGCACTTTTCTTGCATGCCTTGAACACATGTTAATACATTTTGTAATGTTAGATGCCATGAGTTTGTGTTGGTCCCATTAATATGTGCTAAAGGGGGGTGAATAGCATAATTTGACTCTTGACAAGATGTGGAACTAATTTCCAGAACTTAAGAATATAAAAACAGAGTAAGGTCAACAACAATTTAGAGTGGTTCGGTCCAAGACCTACATCCACTACCTTGATTATCCAACCAAGGATTTTCCCAACGATTCACTAAGAATCTCGTGAAATTCACAAGCTTTCACCAAGCTTTTACAATGGCTTTTCACAGGCTCAACTAAAACTGTCACTACCCAAATTCCGGGAAAAGCTGTCTTGGTTGCCATAAACTTCCTTCCTTTAGTTGGTTGTTTTGCCTCAGCTGGTGGGGCTGTGGTAGCTTTTGGTTTCCCTGTTTTTGCCTTTAGTTTGGGAGTTGAAGTAGGTTTCTTTTCTTTTATTACATTTGCACCATCCTTATGAGTTGTTGTCTTGACAGTGTCTTTTTCAGCTTGTTCCTCTCTGACCATTTGGTGAAAAATGTCCATAACGAAAACTTTCTCTGAATTTGGAGAATAAACCTAATGTTTCTCAATTTCTACATCAGCTACTTCAGTCCTTTGTTCGGAGTCATTTTTTCTTTGAGATTCAAGGGAGAATGTTTTGGCTAGCTGATCAACTCTTTTTGGGGAGTTCTCAGTTTGCAAAACAAGACTGGCAGACTTGTAGTTAGAGCCTTCAGTTTAAGTCCCATAACTTCTTATATGAGGGACAAACTTCTCTATTGGCTCTACTGAACCTTCAGCACCTTGCTGTGCAGGTGCAGTGCTGGATGTAGCAGAATTGTCTGCAGCCATAGGTTCAGATGCCATGTTTTCCTTCTCCTTCAGCTTGTTTTCCAACTCAGTGATTTTATCTTCCATTTTCTGGAGCTTCACTCCTTGGTTAGTCAACTTACCATCAATCCTCATAAGCAAATTAAAAATCATGTCATTCGAAAATCTGGAAAAAGCTTTTTCATGTTGAGCAGGCAGACTGTGATATTTTCTTGGGCCAGTTTTGGAGGTTTTAATAAACTTCTCTGCATCAAGCACATACCTCATCGTAACTAAGCTGCCATAATAAATGGCTTGGTTTTTGGTTTTCTCCAAGTCCATATCATACCTTTAGCCCATATTCCTTTCTTCTGCACAAGGAATGTAATCACATTCTCATATGGCAGATTAACGTTATCAAGTCCACAAGCACTTCTCATTTTCTCAATCATAAATCTCCCCAAATTTAGAGATACTCCATTAAAAGCATGCTCCATCAACCAAAGATCCTGAAGAATGATGTAGCTAAGACTTCCACTTCTCTCTTGAATATTTGCTGTTATAAAGTAATGCAGTATCCTAATCTGTGGATTGATTATCAAACCTGAATTACTTTTAAAAGAGTACTTTTCTTTCTTTCTAGTGATGATCTCCCACAGTGAGAACAGATCATATTTTTCTGGAAATTCAAATTCACCTATTTCACCCTCTTTTTTCAACATGTTCCCTAAATCTCCAGCAGTCACGACAAACTCTTTTCCATTCAAATAGACATTTAAGCCATCTTCTACATAGTCATCAGAATCTATTCATTCCTTTTCTTTTAGAGCAATGCCAGAGAAAAATTCTTTAACAAGACTTGGACTATATGACCTATTCTTAAAGGTGCTGTAACCTTTAAGTTTCAGTTCATCAAAGTACTCAGATAGATTGGTCTAGATTTTTACATTTTCCTCAAAACTCTTCCAATCAATAAACTTTTCACAGGAGATTGGTGCATTTTCTATATTCTTGAATCTATACTCATGCAGCTTATATCTAAATTTTGAAGAAGAAAATGAATTGATACCTTTCTGGAGTGAGGGTTCTGTATCTTTCTTCTTGTCAGTTTTCTATTTCTTTTCCCTTAGTTTTTTGGCTATTTCCTTCACTGATGCAGGCACGATTTTTTGTTTCTTCTTCTGACTTTTTGTTCCAGTTTCTTCCTCTATTGGCCTTTTTCCTTTCTTATTCTCTGATACTTCTTTACTCTGAGATGTTCTAGCCATTTTGGTTCTAGAAATTTTTGAAGGTCTGAGTCGGTTTTAGAGGCAACTAGGAAGATTTAAGTTTTTGTTTTTAGAGTAATGAGTTACAGAGGAGAGGGAATAAGAGGTTGGCAGCAGTTATTGCTCAGAAAACTTCTTATCTTCCTTGAAGAACTGTCCTACTATTATTTCTTCATATTTTCAAATCTCCTTCTAAAATTTTGATTATTTACCTTTGGCACCTCTACTCTATTCCTCTTTACACCCGGTAAATCAAATTTTTACCACAATTTATTCCTATTTCTTTAAACTCACTAAGTCTCATTATTTAAGGATGTCAAGCCACTCTTAGTTGACTAAGAATTCCTTAGTCGACTGAATGCATTTTGTTTTCAATGTGAAAGCCAAAGATTTTCTTATAATTCCTTCACATTAACCATCCCCAAATTTCTTCTAATCCCACAAAATCTATCTTCAATCAACGGTTTGGTAAAAATGTCTGCTAATTGATGTAGAGTATTCACAAAATCTATTTTAATGTCATTTTTCACTACATGGTCTCTAATAAACTGGTGTTTAATTTCAATGTGCTTTGTCCTAGAATGTTGCACAGGATTTTTTTATATATTAATTGCACTTGTGTTATCACAGTATATCGGTACATTATGCATTGTTATTCCATAGTCTTTTAATTGTTGCTTGATCCAAAGAATTTGTGCACAACAGCTACCTAATGATACATATTCAGCCTCTACTGTAGACAGTGCTATTGAGTTTTGCTTCTTACTAGACCAAGACACAAGCATCCTTCCTAAAAATTGACATGTTCCACTAATGCTTTTCCTATCAGTTCTACTACCAGCAAAGTCAACATCTGAATATCCAACTAAGCTAAGAGTTGAGTCTCTAGAGTACCATATTCCTAGTTCTTGAGTGTCTATGAGGTATCAAAAAATTCTCTTAACAGTTGTTAAGTGTGATTCTTTAGGCTGTGACTGAAATCTAGCACACAAGCGCACACTAAACTGAATATCTGGTCTACTTGCTATTAAGTAATAAAGAGAACCGATCATACCTCTATAGAGCTTTTGATCCATATCTTTTCCTTTTTCATCTATGTCAAGTTTGGTAGATGTATTCATTGGTGTGGAAATTGATTTTAGCTTCAGCATATCAAATTTCTTGAACATACGATGAGTATATCTTTCTTGGTTGATGAAGATTCCTTCCTCACTTTGTTTGATTTAAAGATTGAGAAAATACTTCAACTCTCCCATCATGCTCATCTCAAAATCACCTTGCATTTCTTTTGCAAAGTTCTTACATAAAGCTTCATTAGTTGCACCAAATACAATATCATCCACATATATTTGCACAACAATTAAATCATTTAGATATCTTTTTATGAACAATGTAGTATCAATGCTGCCTCTATTATATCCTTTTTCAACTAGAAATTTTGAAAGCCTCTCATACCAAGCTCTAGGAGCTTGCTTCAATCCATGCAATGCTTTGTGAAGCTTAAAAACATGATAAGATTTTTCAAAATCTTCAAAACCAGGTGGTTATTCTACAAAAACTTCCTCTTGAATTAATCCATTTAAGAATGCACTTTTTACATCCATTTGGTACAACTTAAAATTCATGAAGCATGCAAAAGCTAGCAACAACCTTATGGCTTCAATCCTAGCTACGGGAGCAAAGGTTTCATCATAATCTATTCTTTTTTCTTGGTTGTATCCTTTTGCTACCAACCTAGCTTTGTTTCTAACTAAATTTCTTTGCTCATCTACTTTATTTCTAAATACCCATTTAGTACCAACAATAGGATGATTTGAAGGTCTAGGTACCAAAGACCATACATGATTCCTAGTGAATTGATCAAGTTCTTCTTGCATGGTTATTATCCAACTTTCCTCATTTTCAGCTTCTTAAAAGCTTTTAGGTTCAATTTGAGATATAAAAGCTAAAAACTCACAAGTTTCTCTAGTTGTTTTCCTGGTTCTAACTTCATGTGAAATGTCACTTATTATTTGGTCTTGTGGGTGATCTCTTACAAATCTCTAACTCCTCGGTAGATCATCATGCTGATCTTCTACTCTTTGCAGATTTTCTATAAATAGAGTTTCATTTTCTCTTCTAGATGAGCTTTCTTTATTATTTTTATTGTTTTCTATGCTCATTTCCTCATTTTGTTTTTCTAAGATTTCTATATCATCATCATCATCATGAACTTCTTTTTGTAAAGCATTTGACTCATCAAAAACAACATGGACTGATTCTTCAATGGTTAGGGTCATTTTGTTAAAAACTCTATAGGCCTTTGAGTTTAATGCATATCCTAAAAATATTGCTTCATCACTCTTTGCATCAAACTTCCCTAGAGGCTGTTTTCCATTGTTCAATACAAAGCATTTACAGCCAAAACTCCTAAGGTGAGAAATATTTGGTTTCCTACCTTTGTAAAGGTCATATGGAGTCTTTGAAATCAAGGGTCTTATTAAGACTCTATTAAGAATATAAGCTGTTGTATTTATTTCCTCAGCTCAAAGATATTTAGGTAGGTTGTTCCCATATAACATGGTCTTAGCCATTTCTTTTAATGTTCTATTTTTCCTCTCTGCAACTCCATTTTGCTGGGGTGTTCTAGGTGCAGAAAAATTGTGATCCAACCTTTTTTCATTGCAAAATTTTTCAAACTCATGATTCTCAAATTCTCCTCCATGATCATTCCTTTTGCTAACTATGGCTAGTCCTTTTTTATTTTCTACTTTTTTACAATAATTTAAGAATGCTTGCAGAGCATCATTCTTATGAGCAAGGAAGTATACCCAAGTATATCTAGAATAGTCAACAACTATTAGAAAGCCATAAGATTTACCTCCTAAGCTAATTGTGCTTATTGGACCAAATAGATCAATGTGCAACAATTCAAGAGGTCTAGACGTTGACACTATTTTCTTAGTCTTAAAGGATGTTATAACTTGTTTTCCTAGTTGGCAAGCATCACATATCCTATCATTTTCAAATTTCAATTTTGGCAGTCAGCATTAAGATTTTTCTTTATTAATTTAGACATATTATGCATGCTCACATGTCTTAATCTCCTATGCCATAACCAGCTATCATTCTCAGCATTTGCAACAAGACATACTTCACTATTCACATCAAGGACTTCAAGAAAAACTACAAACATGTTCTTCAACCTTTTTCCTATAAATGAGATTTTATTTGTACTCATATCAATCACTTCACACTCAGTTGAATCAAAGCATACTTTGAATCTTTCATCACATAATTGACTAATACTTAGTAGATTATGCTTTAAGCCTTTAACAAGAAACACATGACTAATTTGAGTTTGGGAACTCTTACCAATCGTACCTATACCATGGATTCTGCCTTTTAAATCATCTCCAAAGGATACGGTTCCTCTCTTTCTCTTGTCCAACTGAGCAAACAACATTTCATGTCCTGTCATGTGCCGTGAACAGCCACTATCCAAGTACCAAGGCTATTTCTTCTTGAGTTGAGCTCTTGAACATGTCTCTTTTAAGTCCAGCTCAACCTACAAAATCGAATTTCAGTTTTTCTTTATAGGTATCCATACTTTGATGGGTCCTTAAGTGTTAGTTGCAGCAAAAGATCCTTTAGGAACCCAAATTTTCTTAACTTTCTACACTTTTCTTTTCTTAAAACAGTAATATGACAAATGACCATGTTTACCACAATTATAACATCTAGGTAATGCTTTAGCTGAATATTTATTATGGTATGCATCTCTTTTTGAAGATTCATTTTTCAAACATTTAAGAGCTGTGTTTTCATCAAGAGTTATTTGCAAGGCTTTAGACTTGTTTTCCAGCTCTTGTTTTAAAAACTCAAAGTCTGTTTTTGAGTGTTCTAACTCAACTTGCAAAATATTTCTTTGCTCAAAAATAGAGGTGAACTCTTATTTGATTTGTTCCAAATCATTTTCAAGTAATGCAGCCTTTTTCTTCAATGATTTGTATTTTGAAAAATGTTTTTCAAATTCATCATAAAGGCATTTATAGTCATCTTGTAAATCATCATAAGAATTAATGCAGGGGGATGAGGATACCTATGATTCATCCTCTTGTGCCATTAAATAGATGTTTGCTCTTCCTCAAATTTTTCATCATCAGTTTCAGAGCTTGAAGTGTCACTGTCCGACCATGTAGCAGCCACCATTGTTTTCTTGGATTTCTTAATTTTTTTTTTGGGTTTCATCTTTCAGCAATGGACACTCGGACTTGAAGTGACCAGGTTTCTTGCAATCGTAACAGCTCATTTCCTCCTTTTTGTTGGAGTCATTTTTGTTTCTTATTTTCCATGAAGCACCTTGCTCTTTCCTGAAACCTCTTCTAGCTATCCTTCGATTTTTTCTGCCCATTAGCTTTCTGAATTTTCTTACAACCAGAGCTAATTCATCATCATCATCACTAGAAAGCTCTTTCAGCTCTTATTCAAGAATGCTGGATTTAAGTGTAATACTCTTTTTCTTTTTCTTTACTTCCCTTCGGTCTTTTTCTTTTTCTTCCTTAAGCTCCAGCTCATGAGTGAGAAGAGAACCACAAATCTCATGAAGAGTGATGATGTTTAGATCTTTAGCCTCTCTAACGACAGTCACTTTTGGTTTCTAGGATTTTGGTAAGCATCTAAGCAGTCTCTTAACTAATTCATGCTCAGGGATAAGCTTGCCTAGCTAACTCAATTTATTTGTGATGTTTGTAAACCTATCAAACATGCTGGTGATGTCTTCACCAGGCTCCATTTTGAACATTTCATAACTATGTGTTAAGAGAGCAATTTTGGACTCCTTTACTTGAGTAGTCCCTTCATGGATTATTCTAAGTTTTTCTCACACTTGTTTAGCTTTTATACAGCTTGAGACTTTGTTTAACTCAGTGGGGGTTAATGCACAATGCAATGTGTTGATGGCTTTAAAATTTATTTGAACTTTCTTAGTTTCAGCCTCAGTCCATTCAAACCTTGGCTTGGGCATCAACTCATTTGTCACCACATTCACGGTTAAGGGCATGAAGGGTCCATCAGTTATGACGTCCCACATTTCATAGTCTATAGCTCAAATGTAAATTGATATCCTAGTGCTCCAATAAGGATAATTAGAGCTATCAAACAGAGGTGGTCTGTTTGTTGATTGTCCTTCAGCTACTACTGATTTTGGTTGAGCCATTTGGATCATCCCAAAAAATGTTAAGCCTTAATAATAAGAAACTAGCTCTGATACCAATTGTTGATCCCGTTAATATGTGCTAGAAGGGGGGTGAATAACACAATTTGGCTCTTGACAAGATGTGGAACTAATTTCCAAAACTTAAGAATATAAAAATAGAATATAAGGTGCACAACAATTTAGAGTGGTTCGGTCCAAGACCTACATCCACTACCTTGATTATCCAACCAAGGATTTTTCCAACGATTCTCTAAGAATCTGATGAAATTCACAAGCTTTCACTAAGCTTTTAAAATGGCTTTTCCCAGGCTCAGCCAAAAGCTTTACACTAGTTTTTCACGGACTCAACCAAAACCTAAAGTGATTTTCCAAGGCTCAACCACAACCTATAACATTCAAGCTTTCCCAAGCTTGAACAACCCCTTAGAGTGACTTCTTCACTCTAAGTATACAAGAAGAGAGGTTAAAGAAAGTACCTTTGATCACAGTTGATCTGAATGGTACAAGATTGAGTGCTAAATACAATGGCAAAGAGTAAGCATTTAAGTGCAGACAAGTGTAGTGAAGCTTTACTGGTTTTTCAACTTTCTACAACTCAAATCTCATTCAAAGCTTCTAAAAAACTTGTTTCTCATTGTTGGAAGACCCTTTTATACTTGGAGATGCAACTCTGATGGCAGTTTGACAGTTTATGGCCATTGGAAATAGTTGAGGATGAGTTATAGCCGTTACTTTGTCTTGTAGTGCTCTAGTTCAAATTGCAAATAGAGAGCTCTTAGTCGACTAACTTGGTTGACTAAGTTGATTCTGTTTCTAGTTTGCAGATTATGGCAGAGGGCACTTAGTCGACTAACTTCGTTGACTAAGTTAGCTCTGTTTCTTAAACTCTTCAGCTCGCCATTTCTCCAATTTGAAATTTGGTCAACCAATGTTTTTCTTTATATCACCAATAAGCTTTTTCCTTGTTATTCAATTACATCTTGTTGATTTTATCCCTCTTTTTCTTTCAAAAATACTCTTTGAAGAGTTAATAAATTAATTTCATATATTAATTTCCTGCACACTCAAGTAAAGGTATTAAACACACATAAATGGGAATGTTTTATTGTCATCAAAAACTAATGGAGCCAACAGTTTGTAGTGCTTTACTAATGACCATGCACATGCCCATCTCTCAAGGAATAATATCATAAAATGGTCGTAAGCATCCTTGCAAAGCTGTTTCAACTGATTCGTATGTCTGTTCAAATAGACTACAGTGTAACAGTTAGCTATGAGGGTGAAAATCACTGCAATGTCTTTGCGCTTGAACCTATTTTTTACATTTTTTCTCAAGTGGTAATTGTATAGACCGTGGTGCGCGTCGTGGTACACTTTCTCAACTACATTCTTCATGCCAATATGCTAATCAAAAATGAACATTGCATTTTTAGGACAACCAATTGCACGATGCAATTAGTAAGAAACTACAACCACGACTCTTCATCCTCCACATGGCCAATGTAAAATGCAACTGGATATATCTGCTCATTCACATCTTTGCAGACAACAACAAACAGAATACCCTAAATCTACCTTTCAGATGTGTGGCATTGATAGTAGCTACAAGCCACATTATAATCCTAAAACCCCCAGATACATGCCCCATGTGCCTAGAAACAACATTTGAATCGTTGGTACTGATCCGTAGCCACAACTATGACTATACCAAGATTTTCATGTTTCAACATATGGAAATACATGGGTAAGAGTTCGAATGACTCCTCCTGGGGACCAAAAACAAGACTCTCTACATACCTCTTCACTTGATAGGCCTTGCTATACTAGCATTACAATCTTTACTTGTGATTTATCTCTTCCATTATTTCCTTAGGTCTCAATGGTGTTACATTATTTCCTTGTGCTCATTGTTCGTTACCCACCTTGTAAACCATCAGCAATACACGTGTATACCTTGTGAAACATGCATACTTGCCAATAATCTCCCTTATACAACATTGTTGTATGCACAACGAACTTGCATGCCTTGTCCTTACAAGCAACCTCAAAACGAGTATGACATGAGTTTTTAACTCTAGTTTTGAAATGCTCTTCTAGTGGTAATGTAACACCTCGTACTCTCGTTTAGAAGCCCATAAGACCATATCGATCGGACGAAAGGGCATTTAACGTACATTTAAGTTCCATAGAGCGAGAATGGGCGAAAAGAATATATATTGGAATAAAATATTATTTATGAACAAAATATTATTAAAATATAAATTTATTTCTTCCATTTAATTTATATTTAAATCCTCAAACTTTCCTCTTTGACAATTTGGCCCTTCTGACACATTTTAAATTTCAATTTCTGTCTATCTATATTCCTTTACATGTGTACAACCAAAATGTCAAAGTTGCACTTTAACGCGGTATCACCATAATATCTAAATATTTACTTATCGCACTAGCTTGATTTAAAAAAAAATCACATGGCCTCAATTATCATCGTTTTCTCTCTAAATTTTTTTTTCTTTTTTTTCTCTTGACCGGCCATTTGAAGAAGGGAAAAAGAGAGAAAATACAAGAAAGAATGAGAAGAAAAAGGGGGGGACAGTCAAGAGGAAAAAAAGAAAACAAAAGTGGGGTCGACCAAAATTGAAGGACAAGACAAAAAAAAAAAGAGAAGAAAGAGAGCGACCTGAAGAGTGGGTACTCGAGTGAGGAAAGAAGAAAAATAAGAAGGAAGAGAGAGGGAGAGCAGCGACATACCGGAGGAGAAAGAAGAGAGAGAGGAAAGAAGAAAAAGAAGAAAGAAGATAAAGGGAGAGTAGCGGCATGCTGGAGAAGAAATAAGAGAGAGAAAAAAGAAGAAAGAAGAAAAAGAAGAAGGAAGAAAGAGGGAAAGCAGCGATGCTAGAGGAGAAAGGGGAAAAAGGAAAAAAGAAAAAAAAAAAAGAAACGTCGGCTAGAAGGAAAACTAGTAGCAAGGAGAGAGAGGAGGGAATAGAAAAGAAAAGAAAAAAAAAAAGAGGAGCAAGAAAGAGAAAGAAAGAAACAGGAAAAGAAAAAAGAATAGCTAGATACAAGCACGAACCAATAGCAAAGTAGCTCCCCGCTATTGTGAGGCGAGTGGGTGCTAAATTTCAAAAACTATATCCCAGTTCATATTGGGTGGAGTGGGCAGTTCCCACGAGTAGGTAAAGAGGGACCTGAAGCCCCGATTTACATATGGTAGCATAGGCACTTCCCACGAGTAGGTGATGATGTGTGAGAGAGTAAGGCTAAGGGCTATACCAAACCTACCCGAGGATGATGCTCACTTGTGGATTTTTATTACACAAAGCATGGCATTAACACTTGAAATTTACCATTGAATGGAAAGTGAAATTTGCATATTTATGGGTGATTAGTTATTTTGCATTTTTTTTCATTTGAGACTCTTCATTCTACAGTTGCCACTGGATTTACTGTTGACTGAATATCAAAATTGAAAGATTTTTTTTAGTACCTTAAATATAACTGTTTTCATATATGTTTACTTGTGATTTATTATTCTTAAGACTTGCAAGGTATAAAAACAAAATCTCTCAGTTTAATGAAGTGTGTTTTCTACACCTACTCTTGGATTTATAAATACTCCATCCTTATGTTTGTTTCCTCTCCTCGCTTGCTCACAAGGTCGATGATCACTGAGTCTGTGAGACTTACACCCCTCTTATTTCCCCTTTTTGTAGATAGCAATCAACCTAACGTGTAATCATTGGGGCATACGATTCACTGTAAATTAGGTAAAGACATCTCCTAACCCACTCCAAGTCGTTCCGCTTCGTAGGGTTGTGTGGTAAAGAATTTGCTAAATATTGAAAAATGTTGTTAACTTATGACATGAATTGTTAAAGACCTTGTAATTGATATTTAATTGTTATTATTTTGAATGGAGTAAATAGTAGTACAATTATTAATGTTCACTTACACACGTGAATGTGTATTTAATGAATCTAATGAAAATCTCAAATAAGGCTTGTTCGAGACTTGACGAAATTCCTCGAAAGTCTCGTACGTCGGTAGTTATTTAGGAGGGGTTGTTACAAGCAACATGCTCAAAGCTCATTTAAATTTCACCTTGGATGGAAACACTTTTCTGTGATATAAGTGGTCATCACTTGATCTAGACTCCTTGGTCACAACCATTTGAAAGGATATCATATCTGCTCTAGAAATAATCCATTAACGATATACTCCTACATTTACCCTTTCTTGATCAATGTCGTCGGGAGGACGAATCCTAATCTCACCAACTATAAGGTTGTCATCCATGGTCATTGCACTGAACATCTTCCAACACTACAGTTGTCACATGTTCTGTACTGCCATCTCTATGATTGCAATCCGGAATGTCATCGCCTCACCACTATCCTCCTCTCAATAGTCATCATACTCACCAACGTAATCATTTTCACAGTCATCATCCATCTCATCATTTTATTCGGTAATGTCATCCTTTTCACAATCATCATCCATCTAATTAGATGCATAGTCATCACTTGCGATATCACAGTGTCGTTTATGAATGGCAATGGAACCAATGCATTCCAGGGCAAAGGTTGCATTCGTTGGCAAGAACTAAGTATTTCATTCGATGCACATTCTAATTAGAATTGTGTAGATTTCGTTTGCAGACACTTCATGTTTGTACCGGGCTGCTCAAACTCATGTACATATGTCAATGGTGATTGCCATTGTTGTTCGTTAGGGAATGCATGGTGTGGTATGTCAGAAGCAATGTAATTCTGATTCAGGTGATTACTATGTTGGACACCTTGTTCATGTAGCATAACATTTGCATTTCATTCCATAACTTTTACAAACACTACAACTACCCTCTCATCTCTAGAATACTTACTACATCTTTATCATCCCCGATAACTACCCGTGAAACCCTTACAACCTAATTGAGCAATACAAGTAGCTCAATTTTGTGATTTTATAAGTTTACCCCAACAACATCTTCAATCAGTTTCATTAGGCCTGAAAATGACAAATCACTTCCAACGCTCCTCACTCGTGTCTCATCACCCTTATAAGTGTCATCGCCCGATGACCACCATATGTAATCATAAGCTTCACATTTAGTAAGCCTTTGAAATTTAATAGAACATAAGTGTCACAATCAATTAATTTATCAAAAAGTGTCACACAATGCATAAAAACCAATCACGCAATACCTAAGTCACTCAATACCTTAAAGTCAATCTCACAAAGCCTAATATCAAATCACATAATGCCTAAAAACTAGTCAAGCAATGCCTAAAAACCAGAGATGCATTGCACAAGTAACGCAATGCCTAAAAGCCAGTCTCACAATACCTAATATTAAGTCACACAATGCCTATTATCCACTCATGTATGCTAAATAAACTGGTCACGCAATGCCTAAATCTAGTCACACAAAGCTTAAGTAACGCAATACATAACAACCAGTCATGGAACACATCACAACCTGTCACGCAATGCCTAATATCCATTCACACAATGCCTAAAATCTAATCACGTAATGCCTAACAAATTATATAATATTCCAACTATTGTCATCATACCTTTGATTCTCTTATATAAATAGAAAATTAAGAAATTATGGTAAGCAAACAAGTTATTGAGCATAAAAAAAATTAATGGTAGTTACTATTTATGTAAAATATGCAATAAAACAAAATTTTTATTCATAAAGCTGAAACTAAGCAGATGATACAGCATCAGAACCATGTATTATAAGCCTTCCATGCTTCATTTCTTCTTAATCTCATCAACTATTTCATAAATTTCAGCCAAAATTTTGTTATTGTTTAAAATTTTTGTCTGTAAAACTTTTATCCTAACAAACACCTTGTTAATCAAAACACGCAAGTTTTTCTCCATGTTCTCAATCACATCCATCAATTTTCCCATATATGTTGCAACATATTTAAGGATATCTTCCTTTTAAGAAGTAACACCCTTCCCAGTTTCCCCTCTAGAATGTTTAAAAGCCATGAGAAGTTTGAGATTTTGTGACTTTCATTTAGATGATTTTGAATGAAATGGACAAAGGTTTCCTTTATTTATAGGCATGAATGGTGACTCTTGGAAAGTTGTTTAATGGTTTTGGGCTTTCTTTCTAATAAATATGGTTAGCCTGTAAATCGATGCAATAAGTGATTTAAAGAGAATTTCAGAGTTCTATGTCAGTTGAGTTTGTATGGTTTTCTACACTGACATAAGTGGAATTAAGGGGACTATATTGGTTATTAAGCATTTCTAATTCTCTGCTAATTTAATAGAATAAAGGGGCTTAATTAGTAGATATTCAACTTCAAAAATAAGTAAATAAAGTAACACAATAACTAAAAACCAGTCACGTAATGCTTACAAACTAGTCAAGCAATGCACAAGTCATACAATTTCTAAAAGCTAGTCTCACAATACCTAATATCTAGTCACACATTGCCTAATATTCAATCATGTAATTCCAAATAAACTAGTCACGTAATTTGTAACGACAACTCCTCGATCGCTACTGGTGTTTGAGTCTTGCAAGAGAACCCGCCAAGTCCCGAACAAGCCTTAATTTAAACTTTAGTTATTACTTCATATTCATGCCATCAATCTATGAAATTACTTTGAAATGTATTACACTTTGTAATAAAATTTGAACAAAAGTCATAATAAGTTATCTTAACCTTTATTCACCATAATTGTAAAAGTACATTATAGTCTAAAATCTCTAATTGTAATTTTATATTGAGTCTAGTATCAATTTACAAAAATAAAATATATTACAAATGACGTGACCTCTAGCAGCAGAGCAACTCGAGATAAAATGCTATGAGATGCCTTTACCTATCTGCAGTAGATAATAGATGCTGATGAATGCACGCTAGGCTTATCATTTATATGCAAAAGGGGTGATAAGGGGGTAAGTCTCACAAACTCAGTGATCATCGACTCTGTAAGCAGGGTGTAAATGGGAAACAAGCTTAGAGCAGATCATTTGAGTAATAAAACCAGAATAGAAAATGATAGCCTTATAAAACCAAATAAAAAGTAAGGTATTTCTGCCTTGTAAAATAATGCTGTAAAATTGTAGTGCAATACTTTCCTTGGTAAACAATGCCAAACAAAGAGTAGTAAAATAAATTTCAATGCTCGAAATCATCTATTTCCTTTTAAAACACAATAGTCATATAAAATCACGCACACTCTCAAAATGTGTGGCTTGTAAAAATAATCGTGTACATCTACATATATCAACTCATAATAAACATATAAAGCAATGAAAGCTTTCAATCAAATAGGGGAACTACAGAAAAACAATAACTCTCCACCATGTAGAAGAGTATGAATCTAAAAACTGTCAAGCCTCTCGAATAGGTAATCATAGATAATCAATCCGTGGATCCTCTTCCATATAATAACAATTCGGGAGGCCCCCCTTCACCAGATTCCCACAACCATGGCAATCTTGACGATGTTGGCCGACATTGGAGAAATCATATGGTCGCAACCACGTATATCAACTTGTAACCTTGCCACATATAACAACCCATGGCCTTGCCACGTATAATCATAGACCGTGGCCTAGCCAAGTCTAACAACCCATCGACTACCCAAAGGTTCTCTAGCTCGAGCTCACTTGTGCGCAAGGGTCACACTATCCCGATATGACATTCGACCTACTCTCAATGCTCTTAGTTTGTCAAAACCATTTTCAAAACCAAATTAAGCTTTCCAAGACTTTTGCTTTGAATCATTTGAAAACAAGGCTCGATAACCTTTCAAATTGCTTTTCACATAAAAATGCATGGTGTAAACATTTATATAAAGATCGGACTAAAATTGGCTCTCAAAAATTTGCATTTAAACCATTTAACAAGTACATTTAACTATGCACGTCTAACAAAGATATAACTCGCAGATTTGATGCAAAACATTGCAAAAGGGCTTGTTTCCTGGTTTCTAAAACACTTTACATATATGTATATATATATATATAAAATACACAAACAACTTCCAAGTCAATTTGCATTCACAATTTCCTATCGTTTCTACCAGTTCATGCTTTCCACAATAGCAATGTATAAATCATTGCAAACTATGTATTCAAATCACTTATCATTTTCTTGCAACTCATGCTTTCCACAAAAACAGTATAATTGATTACAAATCCATTTAAAAATCGCCTACCGAGGCTAACAACTCATGTTATCCACAATTGCATTTAAAGAAAACCAGTTACGTTTATTAAATGTATATCAGTATATAATTTATGAAACTTTTGAAATAGATACCCCCTACTCACATTACAATGGTCGGATACTATTTCACCACTTATCTGGTTACGTTTTGTATTAAATCAGCATGCTAGTCACCCGTTTCCTCCTTGAAAATGATTTGGAACAAATGAAACAAGAGTTCACCTCTGTTTTTTAGCAAAGAAATATTTTACAAGCTGAGTTAGAACACTCAAAAACAGACTTTGAGTGTTTAAAACAAGAGCTAGAAAATAAGTCTGAAGTCTTGCAAATAACTCTTGATGAAAACACAGCTCTTAAATGCTTGAAAAATAAATCTTCAAAAAAAGATGCATACCACAATAAATATTCAACTAAAGCATTATCTACAAGTTATAATTGTGGTAAACATGGTCATTTGTCATATGACTATTTTAAGAAAAAGAAAGTTCATAAAGTTAAGAAAATTTGGGTTGCTAAGAGATCCTTTGCTGCAACTAACACTCAAGGACCTATCAAAGTATGGGTACCTATAAAGAAAAACTGAAATTCTGCTTTGTAGGTTGAGCTGAACTTAAAAGAGACATGTTCAAGAGCTCAACTTAGGAAGAAACAGCCTTGGTACTTGGATAGTGGCTGTTCACGGCACATGATAAGACATGAAGAGTTGTTTGCTCAGTTGAAAAAGAGAAAGGGAGGAACCGTATCCTTTGGAGATGATTCAAAAGGTAAAATCCATGGTATAGGTATGGTTGGTAAGAGTCCTCAAACTCAAATTAGTCATATGTTGCTAGTTAAAGGCTTAAAGCATAATCTTCTAAGTATTATTCAATTATGTGATAAAGGATTTAAAGTATGCTTTGATTCAACTAAATGTGAAATGATTGATATGAGTACAAATAAAATCTTATTTGTAGAAAAAAGGTTGAAGAATATGTATGTAATTTTTCTTGAAGACCTGATGTGAATAGTGAAGTTTGTTTTGTTGTAAATGCTGAAAATGATAGCTGGTTATGGCATAGGAGATTAGGACATGTGAGCATGCATACATTGTCTAAATTAATAAAGAAAAATCTTATTGCTCGACTGGCGGAATTGAAATTTGAAAAATATAGGATATGTGATGCTTGTCAACTAAGAAAACAAGTTAGAACATCCTTTAAGACTAAGAAAATAGTGTCAACATCAAGACCTCTTGAATTGTTGCACATTTATCTATTTGGTCAAATAAGCACAACTAGCTTAAAAGGTAAATTTTATGGCTTTGTAATAGTTGATGACTATTCTAGATATACTTGGGTGTACTTCCTTGCTCATAAGAATGATGCTCTACAAGTATTCTTAAGTTATTGTAAGAAAGTAGAAAATGAAAAAAGACTAGCCATAGTTAGCATAAGGAGTGACCATGGAAGAGAATTTGAGAATGATGAGTTTGAAAAAATTTACAATGAAAAGAGGTTGGATCACAATTTTTTTGCACCTAGAACACCCTAGCAAAATGGAGTTGTAGAGAGGAAAAACAGAACATTAAAAGAAATGGCTAGGACCATGTTATGTGAGAACAACCTACCTGACTATCTTTGGGCTGAGGCAGTAAATACAGAAACCTATATTCTTAATAGAGTCTCAATAAAACCCTTGTTTTCAAAGACTCCATATGACCTTTACAAAGGTAGGAAACCAAATATTTCTCACCTTAGGAGGTTTGGCTGTAGATGCTTTGTATTGAACAATGGAAAACAACCCCTAAGGAAGTTTGATGTAAAGAGTGATGATGCAATATTTTTAGGATATGCATTACACTCAAAGGCCTATAGAGTTTTTAACAAAAGGACTCTAACTGTTGAAGAGTCAGTCCATGTAGTTTTTGATGAGTCAAACACTTTACAAAAAGAAGTTCATGATGATGATGATGATATAGAAATTCTAGAAAAACAAATGGAGGAAATAAGCTTAGAGAACAATAAAAATAATGAGGAAAGCTCATGTAGAAGAGGAAATGAAACTCCAATTCTAGAAAATCTGCAAAGAGCAGAAAATCAGCATGGTGATCTACCAAGGAGTTGGAGATTTGTAAGAGATCACCCACTAGACCAAATAATAGGTGACATTTAACAAGGAGTTAGAACTAGGAAAGCAACTAGAAAAACTTGTGAGTTTTCAGCTTTTATATCTCAAATTGAACGTAAAAACTTTGAAGAAGCTGAAATGAAGGAAAGTTGGATAATGGCCATGCAAGAAGAACTTGATCAATTCACTAGGAATCAAGTATGGTCATTGGTGCCTAGACCTTCAAATCATCCTATTATTAATACCAAATGGGATTTAAAAATAAAGTAGATGAGTAAGGAAATGTAGTTAGAAACAAAGCTAGGCTGGTAGCAAAAGGATACAACCAAGAAGAAGGAATAGATTATGATGAAACCTTTACTCCCGTAGCTAGGATTGAAGCCATAAGGTTGTTGCTAGCTTTTGCATGCTTCATGAATTTTAAGTTGTACCAAATGGATGTAAAAAGTGCATTTTCAAATGGACTAATTCAAGAAGAAGTTTTTGTAGAACAACCACCTAATTTTGAAGATTTTAAAAAGTCTGATCATGTTTTTAAACTTCACAAAGCATTGTATGGATTGAAACAAGTTCTTAGAGCTTGGTATGAGAGGCTTTCAAAATTTCTCGTTAAAAATGGATATGATAAAGGCAGCATTGATACTACATTGCTCATTAAGAGATATCTAAATGATTTAATTGTTGTACAAATATATGTGGATGACATTATATTCGGTGCAACTAATGAAGCTTTATGCAAGAACATTGCAAAAAAAACGCAGGGTGAATTTGAGATGACCATGATGGGAGAGTTAAAGTACTTCCTTGGTCTTCAAACTAAGCAAAGTGAGGAAGGGATCTTCATCAATCAAGAAAGATATACTTATGATATGCTCAAGAAATTTGATCTGCTGAAACTAAAATCAACTTCCACACCAATGAGTCCATCCACCAAACTCGATTTAGATGAAAAAGGTAAAGATGTAGATCAAAAGCTCTATAGGGGTATGATCGACTCTCTTCTTTACTTAACAGCAAGTAGACCAGACATTCAGTTTTGTGTGTGCTTATGTGCTAGATTTCAGTCACAGCCTAAGGAATCACACCTAACAGCTGTTAAGAGAATTTTTAGATACCTCATAGGCATTCAAGAACTAAGAATATGGTACTCTAGAAACTCAACTCTTAACTTAGTTGGATATTTTGATGTTGACTTTGTTGGCAACTGAACTGATAGGAAAAACACTAATGGAACATGTCAATTTTTAGGAATGATGCTTGTATCTTGGTCTACAAGAACCAAAACTCAATACCACTATCTACAACAGAGGCTGAATATGTTTCATTAAGTAGTTGTTATGCACAAATCCTTTAGATCAAGCAACAATTAAAAGACTATGGAATAATTATGCATAATGTACCAATATACTATGATAACACAAGTGCAATCAATATATCAAAAAATCCTATGCAACACTCTAGGACTAAGCACATTGAAGTTAGACACCATTTCATTAGAGACCATGTAGTGAAAATTGACATTAAAATAGACTTTGTGAATACTCTACACCAATTAGAGGACATTTTTACCAAACCACTAAGTGAAGATAGATTTTGTGAGATTAGAAGAAATTTGGGGATGGTTAATGTGAAGGAATTATAAGAAAATCTTTGACTCTCACATTGAAAACAAAATGCATTCAGTTGACTAAGGAATTCTTAGTCAACTAAGAGTGGCCTGACATCCTTAAATAATAAGACTCAGAGTGTTTAATGAAAAAAGAGTAAATTATGGTAAAAATTTGATTTATCGGGTGTAAAGAGGAAAAGAGCAGAGTTGATAAAGGTAAATAATCAAAATTTTAGAAGGAGATTTGAAAATATAAAGAAATACAAGTAGGGCGATTCTTAAAGGAAGATGAGAAGTTTTCTGAGCAATAACTGCTGCCAACCTCTTCTTCCCTCTCCTCTGCAACCTGTTGTTCTAAAAATAAAAACCTAAATCTTCCTAGTTGCCTCTAAAACTGACTCAGACCTTTAAAAATTTCCAAAACTAAAATGGCCAGAACTTCTCAAAGTAAAGAAGTATCAGAGAAGAAGAAAGGAAAAAGGCCAATGGAAGAAGAAACTGGAACAGAAAGTCAGAAGAAGAAACAAAAAATTGTGCTTGCCTCAATGAAGGAAATAGCCAAGAAGTTGAGGGAAAACAAGCAGAAAATGCACAAGAAGAAAGATACAAAACCCTCACTCTAGAAAGGTATCAGTTCCTCTTATTCTTCAAAATTTAGAAATAAGCTACATGAGTATCGATTCAAGAATATAGAAAATGCACCAATCTCCTACGGAAAGTTCATTGACTGGAAAAGTTTTAAGGAAAATGTAAAAATCTTGACCAGTCTATTTGAGTACTTTGATGAACTTAAACTTAAAGGTTACAGCACCTTTAAGAATAGGTCATATAGTCCAAGTCTGGTTAAGGAATTTTACTCTGGCATTGCTATGAAAGAAAAAGAATTAGCAGAATCTGATGACTATGTAAAAGATGGGCTTAATGTCTATTTAAATGGAAAAGAGTTTATTGTAACTGCTGAAGACTTAGGGAATCTGCTGGAAATAAAAGGTGAAATAGGTGAATTTGAACTTCCAGAAAAATATGATCCGTCCTCACTGTGGGAGATCATCACTGGAAGAAAACAAAAATACTCCTCTAAAAGTAATTCAGGACTGATAATCAATCCACAAATTAGGATATTGCATTACTTCATTGCTGCATTACTTCATTGCTGCAAAAATTCAATGGAGGAGTGGAAGTTTTAGCTACATCAGCCTATAAGATCTTTGGCTGATTGAGCATGCTTTTAATGGAGTGTCTCTAAATTTTGGGAGATTCATAATTGAGAAAATGAGAAGTACCTACAGACTTGATAAGGTCAATCTGCCATATGGGAATGTGATTACATCCCTAGTGCAGAAGAAAAGAATATGGGCTAAAAGGTATGATATGGACCTGGTGAACACCAAAGACCAAGCCATTTAATATGGCAGCCTAAATAAGATGGAGTATGTGCTAGATGGAGAGAAGTTTATCAAAACCTCTAAAACTGACCCAAGAAAAGATCACAGTCTGCCTACTCAACCTGAAGAAGTTCCTTCCAGATTTTCGAATGAGATGATTTTTAATTTACTTATGAGGATTGATGGTAAGATGACTGACCAATGAGTGAAGCTACAAAAAATGGAAGATAAGATCACTGAGATAGAAAACAAGCTGAAGGAAAAGGAAAACATGGGGTCTGAACTTGTGGCTGCAGACAATTGTGCCACATCCAGCACTGCACCTACATAGTAAGGTGCTAAAGGTTTAATAGAGCCAGCAGAGAAGTCTGCAAATTTTGACACTCAAACAGAAGGCTCTACCTACAAGTCTGCCAGTCCTATTCTGCAAACTGAGGACTCCCCACAAGGAGTTGAACAACCAGCCAAATCACCCTCTCTTGAACCTCAAAGTAAAACTGACTCAGAACAAAGGACTGAAGTAGCTGGTGCAGAAACTGAGAAACAGTAGGTCACTTCTCCAAATTCAAAGGAAGTTTCCATTATGGACATTTTTCATTAAATGGTCAGAGAGGAACAAGTTGAAAAAGACATTATGAAGACAACAACTCGAAAGGATGGTGCAAATGTAAGAAAAGGAAAGAAACCTCCTTCAACTCCCAAACTAAAGGCAAAAACAGGGAAACCAGAAGCTACCACAGCACCACCAGCTGAGGCAAACCAACCAACCAAAGGAAGGAAGATTATGGCAACCAAGATAACTTTTCTCAAAAGAAGAAAGTCTTCCAAATTGGCAGAAAAGTCCAAACCAGTTTCAACCTCTTCTTTTCACAGTCTAGTTCATATTTCAAACAAATTTACTCCAGAATCTTCTCTTAAAAAGTCATCTCCTCCTCGAGAACCCTCTTCATTTCCTCTTTAACCCTTTCTATGGAACTGAATCCTCACCCTCTGCCTCATCCGATAAATAGAATTCCCCTTCTTTGATGCTGACAAAAAAGGGGAGAAGTATGGTACTAGGGACCAAGGGAGTAGAAACCAAGAACTAGAAAATGTTTAAAAAATAAAAAAATGTTAAGGTAGAGGAACTAAGAACCTAGGAAAGGAAAGAAAGCAGAACCAGAGGAGCATGAAATTAGAGAAATAGGAGATAAGAAACATAACTAGTCCAAGGGCATTTTCAAAATACTTTTTATTTAACTGTTATTTGTGCTTTGGTGGCACTTAAACACTTAGCTTTAACTCTGTTATTTATGTGGATGTATGTGAAATATGAATGCTGACATGTTTATGTTGCATAACTGCTGAAAATTAAAATCTGCTGATATCTTATTATTTGAGCATTTTGACTACAATGAACAAAATTTACTGCTGCTACGCTGATATGGATTCACATGCTGATAGATGATTTTTGTTATACAATTGTGGATAATTTCTAGTTATAAATAGATATAGATGGTGTGTACTGTTTACAAGTTGAAACATGAATAATGTGGACAAAATTTGAATGTTAACAACAGTTGGAATATTAATGAAAATCTGTCAAAACTTCAGTTGAAAATTTCTGACTGCAAATCACTCTACATTGATGAACATGTATATAGACATATATAGAATATAAATGTATATTGTCATTCCCTCCACATAACATTGAACAAAACTTGCTGGAATAAAGTAAGCAAATTATGCACGCACTAAGGGGGAGCTTATACTTAAGGGGAGCAATCCCTAATTCCTGTAGAAAACTAAAAAGAATTTAAAATGACACTATGCTGTTAATCAAGGAGTGTTTTGTCATCATTAAAAAAGGGGGAGATT
The DNA here is from genome assembly GCF_053813885.1 of Theobroma cacao. Lineage (NCBI taxonomy): Eukaryota > Viridiplantae > Streptophyta > Magnoliopsida > Malvales > Malvaceae > Theobroma > Theobroma cacao. The sequence goes on along the minus strand of NC_142647.1, from coordinate 32,664,760 downwards.
GTTGGCTCCATTAGTTTTTGATGATAATAAAACATTCTCATTTATTTGTGTCTAATTTCTTTTCTTAAGTGTGTAAGAAATTAATACATGAAATAAATTTTTTAAATCTTTAAAGAGTATTTTTTTGAAAGAAAAAGAGGGATAAAATCAATAAGATGTAACTGAATAACAAGGAGGAAGCTTGTTGGTTAAACAAGGAAGAACATTAGTTGACCAAATTTCAAATTGGATAAATGACAGGTTGAAGAGTTTGAGAAACAGAACCAACTTAGTCAACCAAGTTAGTCGACTAAATGCCCTCTACCAGAATCTACAAACCAGAAACATAATCAACTTAGTCAACCAAGTTAGTTAACTAAGAGCTTTCTATTTGCAGCTTGAACCAAAGCACTACAAGACAGATTAACGGCTAGAACTTATCTTTAACTGTTTTCAACGGGCATAAACTACCCAACTGCCATCAGAGTTGCATCTCCAAGTGTAAAAGGGTCTTCCAACAATGAGAAAGAAGTTTTTTGAAGCTTTGAATGAGATTTGAGCTATAGAAAGTTGAAAAACCAGAAAAAGCTTCATCGCATTTATCTGCACCGCAACGCCTATTCTTTGCATTTGTGATTAGCACTCAATCCTGTACCAATCAGATCATCCAGTGATCATAGGTACTTTCTTTTACAACTTCTTCTTGTATACTTAGAGTGAATGAGTCACTCTTAGGGGTTGTTCAAGCTTGGGAAAGCTTGAATGATATTGGTTATGGTTAAGCCTTGGAAAACCACCTTGGGTTTTAGTTTAGCCCGGGAAAAACTAGTGTAAAGGTTGTGGCAAAGCCTACGAAAAGCCATTGTAAAAGCTTAGTGGAAGCTAGTGAATTTCACCGAATTCTTAGTGAATTGTTGGGAAAATCTTTGGTTGGATAATCAAGGTAGTGGATGTAGGTCTTGGACCGAACCACTATAAATTGTTGTCCATTATCTACTCTAGTTTTACTTTCCTTGTTTTAGAAATTAGTTCTTCATCTTGTTAAGAGCCAAATTGTGCTATTCATCCCCCCTCTAGCACATATTAATAGGACCAACACCAAGTTTACATGCATAATTGTCTATCTAACTTTCAATGCTTTATTTCTCAATCCTCCATCCACATTATTCCTCCTTATTTTTTTCAAAAAACATACCAAGCAAACTTAACATTTCCAACTAGCTCATGCATTTTAGATTCTTTCAACAACCATTATTCCTCACAATGTACCTTTCAAGATTCTAATCAACACAACAATAGCCATTTTCTCAAGATCTCTCAACTATACTTAAAGCATTATTTATTTTTAACTTTGAGGTTGCTTGATTTGCACATGCACTCCAATATTCCTTCAAAGCTTTAATCATCAAGTTGCCAACATGATTCATAAATTATTTCCTTAGCAATTTACCAACCATAGGCCTTAAAACACAATACCATGCTTACCGTTTCTCTTCCACTTTGAATCCATCCTACATTCGAGAGTTTAATGGCTTGCATGTCAGTAAATCCTTTCTAATCAAGCTTTTCTTTGCTGCCACAAAACATTTCTCATGGTTACCATCCCATTTCTAAAGAACATTCAAGCTAAAACCACAATCCTTACCTTGTTCCTCTTGTATCTTGAAACCAAACTTTACACTTCCATCATCACTCCACGGTTTCTCTCTTGAATGTTGAAGACTCTTTGGGAGGTAAAATGTCAAGACTCCACAGGATAAGGGAAGGAAACCTCATGGTTTCTTTGAATCTTCTCCCACAATCGAGCCTTTCTTTGGTTTTTCTCTTTTCTTTCTCTTTTCTTCCTCTAGAGTGGAGTTTCTCCAAGCTCTCTCTCCTTTATTTTCTTCTCTCAATGGCCAGCTCTCTTAAGTCTCACTAAGGCTAATTCACATTTTTCTTGCACCCTTGAATCCTGGTATTTATATGGCCACCCATTTAACCAATCACAACACATGCACTAATTCACCTTTTATTTTATTTGGCCATTTTGCCAACCAATGGTTCTTCATGCACCAATATTCTCTACATTTCATTGGTTAAATATCCACCCTTCATTATCCTTCAATTCTTTAATTCATTTCCATTTAATCCCACTTTATTTGTACCCAATGGCCCTTCATGCAACTTTTCCACCTTAATTTCCATTTGGCCTCCTCATTTGCCAATGGCATTACATGCAACTATATTTTCTTTTCTTTTAGTCTAATTGTCACCAAGTGTCCATCATGCATAAGTCCTCCATGCATTTTTTTAACTTAAAAATCGACATGCATGTGTCATTTTATTCATTTGTCTCATGCCTTTTTATTTGTCACATGGTGGGGGTCCCACATGTTCCCCACTACAAGTACATCTTTGCATGCATATTTTTGCATGTAATAGTATTTGTTGTATGCATATTCCATCCTTCCACACAATCTAATTTTCCTTAGTTAATTAGTTTCCATTTAACTTCAAATATTGTAATTACACATAAGTCCTCAACTTTTCCTTATTTACCATTTGACCCTCCATACTTTTCATCATTTACAATTAGGTCCTCCCATCATTCCTTTAATTCCAATTTCCTTCTATTTTCCTTCCTTTGCACTTGTACAAATAAAATATCAAATTGACACTTCATCAAGGTGTCACCATAATATTTCGATATATACTTACCCGCTCTTGCTTTATTTAATAAAGGCACATGAGCCCTACTAATGTCGTTCTTCTTCAAAAGTCTTTCTTACTTCTTTTTCCCCACTTAGATTAGTCATATAGTCCCCCTTCATGACTACTGTAACGACCTTCTCCCTGATCGTTATCGGCGTTGGAGACTTACGAGTGAACCCGATAAATCCCGAACAAGCCTTGGTTGGGATTCCGGATAATTAAAACCAACTGACAATATTAGTACTGCCATTTTCTTAAACTAAATAAATATATGTGATTAAAGTGTAGCAACCAGTCAAAAAATCCATAAATATCCAAACTTCACATTTAGCATCCAATACACAACATTAAGTTTTTAACAAAATACACATCCAAACAGTTAATGATACTTTATACCATCTAACAGTCTTATGTGACACGACCCTAGGCTACAAAGCGACTCGTAGTGGAAGTCTAAGAGATGCCATTACCTACATTGCAGCAAGTCTCGATGTGTTGAGTAATGCACTTGAACTGATTACTTATCTGCAAAAGGAAATAAAGGGGGGTGAGTCTCACAAACTCAGTGATCATCAACTCTATGAGTAGGGTGTAGATGGGAAACAAGCTAAAAGTGGAGAATTTGAATGTTAAAAATATAAACATATATAAACAATTTAACTTAAAGAAGGGATGTGTGCCTTATGTGTAAAACCGAGAATTTTTAATACATGATAATCATTTCAAACCACATATATATCAAATCCAATGTGAATAAACGTTTCTACCATTGAAATCCTTTTATAACTTTACTTGAATCAAATCTGTATATACATGCATGCTCCTATAAACTTAAACATTTTGAAAGCTTATAGGCAAATCCACAAATCACCTTGTACGCGAGGAGTTAAATCCATATCATCATATAAATAAGGGAGTTGTCGAACATCTTATAGTTCTCACCATGCGTAGAAATACGAGTTTGAAAACACAAAGAGATTTCATTCTTGAGTAGGTAATAGAAATAAAAACTCGTGGACCCATTTCCACGTAATAACATCCGAGAGCCTTGCTCCATCGGATCCCATAGCCATGGCAATCTAGACAATGTTGGCCGACATCGGAGAAATCAAGTGGTTGCAACCGCGTATAACATCTTGTGGCCTAGTGTCATAACCCAAATTCTAGGCTATGATCGATGCATGGGCTCAGTGGGCGTAGCCCACTAGGCCAAAGCAACCTCTTTATGAGATCCTGTTCCTCATTCCATCCATTATCTTTAAAACCATGTGCTGCAAATCTCAACGATGAATGTTTCAGTAATATTTTATAGCAACCGAATATTCATATTTGTATTATCTCAAAGTACCATCATTCATTGTCGTCTCATAAGGGTATCATCATCAATCCAACATATACATACTTTATTTATAATAAGACTCTTAGTAGTTTACATTACATATACGTGTACACGACAAAAGACTCTCAACCATCAATGGAGTGACTTTAAGTGAAGGTACCGCTACTGAAATGCCATAGTACCTACCAAGAAAATGAGCATATGTGGACACTCAATCTAGGTCCCAACTGCCTCCAAATCTAAAAGCATAAAGTTTAAAAACGTGAGTATAAAATTCAGTGAGTGAACATAAGAAGGGAACAAGCAATCGATAAAGAGAACTTGGAAATCATGATGCACTTGTTTCAAAAACAATGCAATTGATTTAATTTCTTACTAAAAACCCCTTATTTCAAACTTTGATTAATAACCTCATAGTGTTGCAAAAACCCATGATCAATCTATGAAGTTAAATGGGTGAAAAATATGATAAAATCAAGCAAGGTAGCAAGCATGACAACAAGTTTCTTGCTGCAATGAGAAACATTCTTGGTTTGCATATGTTTTGGTTTTTCAATAATATCTCCCACTAAAGAAGTCCAATTGACATAATTTTCCAACCATTAGAAAGATAAGAGGCTGAACTACAACTTTTATGTTTACTCCTTTGCCCAGTTCTGACTGAAAGGTGGTCAAAATCTATGTCAAAGCAAAAGCATTGCACCAGAAATTTTTGAACCACCCGAGAGTTTCTCGCTGCAGCAAGAATCCATTTTCGCTACAGTGAGAACTCTTTTTGGCTACAATGAGAAACAAGGCTGGTTTGTACCCCCACCACTCGAGAGTTTCTTGCTGTAGTGAGATTCAGGGCAGATGACAATTAAGGGATTTTCACATGCCACAAAATCCATTCCTACCATATTGCACATCAAAGTGAACACATTGACAATAATCAAGTTTCTCATTATTCATTTCAATCACATATTATAATCATAAACTTTCTATCACATATACATATATAAACATATATAAACACCAATACCACCACCGTCTCACCCAACTCATGTGTAGCCCCCACATCGTGCACATAGCTGGAGTCATCATGCGCATCCCCCCACATCGTGCACATGCAATATCATCATTCACACTCCCGCACCCATCATTACCGGCATGTACTCCCTCACATCGCACATAGGCTCGGTTATAATTACAAACAATATGACTATCAATACACATCATATACATTTAGATATACATATATATCAACATAACACAGGGCACATGGCTTCATCACAATCGCATTCCACAATGTAAAACACTTCATTAAAAGGTTGTTCCCATGCATATTTTAGAGAGAACCAGATAAAATATTTCAATGGATTTCATCAAACACATATGCCCTAATCCCAAAACATTTTAATGCAAGTTCACTCGCAGATATTTGTTGAATCTTTAATTGACTCTAACTTCAATTATTGCTTCAAATGGACATGTGAGGCCTCGTTGGAACCTATCACACACAATATAACCATAAAAAATATAACAGCCCACAATTCTAATTATTAGCCATCTCTAACCACCTAAAATCAACCCTAACTCATCTCTCACCTTGGTGGACTTATAGTTGAACTCCTTTTCAAAAGTTTTCAAGCTACTATGGCAAGTCTTTTTTCCTCTCTCTTAAACTTCCAACTAGTGAGAGAAAGTGTTGAACAAAGACTTTTGAGGGTTTTATGGTGCGAGAGATAAAGATCACAAAAGGTTCTATGAAAAAGTGCTCAAAAGCATGAAAATTGAAGCTAGAGAGAGAAAGTTATGGAAGCTTTAAGGGAGGCTTCCATGGAATATGAAGAAATGTGAGATGAGGAAGGAGAAGAACAAGAAGCTGCTAGAAAAATAAGGAAGCTGCTAGAGAAATGAGATATTTATAGTCTAAGCTTATCGAAACTTCACTTAAATTACGAAAATGCCCTTAACAAGTTAGCTTTGTCTTCCTCCAATCCTTTATGCAATCTTTTTACTCTTTTGACACTGAGATAAAGTCCATAATAGTCTAGAAATACTTGGGTTCATGAAAACTTAAAAATTTCGACTTGAGATGAAAAATGACCATTTTGCCCCTACCTTAGAAATCATCATTATTTCTATTTCCTTCGTCATTTTATCGTTATTTCCATCATTCATTTGTGCTTTAGGCCTACTTAGGCCTTAATAATGTTTGAAAGCATACTTTTAAGGGCTCACTAAAGAAATGACAAAATTACCCATAGTCCGTGATATCATGTCTACTTCTAGCTACGAGTCTATAAAGATCAAGGTTTCACACCTAGCCACGTATGTACAACACAGACCATGGCCTCTGCCATGTCTAATTGCTAGTCGATGACCCAAAGGTTCTCTAGCTATAGCTCACTTGTGCACAAGGGTCACACTTTTTCGATGTGACATCCGACCTACTCTCGAATCTCTCGGTTTAATAAAACCACTTTAAAAATCAAGTTACGTTCTCAAAAGCCAATTTCAAAACCATTTCTGAAACATTCAACATAGTAACATGATGAAATCCCTTATAAGTCCTTTAACATAAAATCTTTGCATGAGTTTGAAACATCAATCCGCATGGTGAATATGTGTTTTATACATGAATGCACATCACACAAACTATAAGGCACATTTTAATTTGAATCCTATTAAAAAGCCTATTTCCTAGTTTAAAAACACTTTTACGTATATAGCTTATATATATATAACCAAAACACTATCAAATATTTAAGCATCCAAAAAATACCTAGAATTCTACCAGTTCATGCTTTCCACAAATTTGCATTTAAAGTAAATCAACACATGTATATATATATATATATATATATATACAAAATTATGGGAATTTAAAAATAGACACCCCCTACTCACGTAACAAAAGTGGGACACTACGTCGCTATTGATTCGAGTGTGTATATAACTAATCCTACTTGCTAGTCATCCGTTACCTCGTCCGGCATGCCACTACAATACACTTCCTTTACTTATACGCTTTCTAGCAACCATTCAAACCTAATTCACTTAATTGTACTCATGCATGGCAGCAAATCAACTAATAAATTCTTAACCAAATTTCATGGTTAATCCCATGCTTACACACAATTATATATGGTAGCAACTTTACCAAAGAAATCTTAAATCTTTTCATGCATAATCCTTGTCCTTTACTTTCTTCAACATTACATTCTCACAACATCAAATCTCACAACCAACATAGACATTCTTTCTAACCCACAATCATTTAGCATAAACAATCAAGGATTAGGCCACAATTGTCTTACCTTCCCTCAATAATTCAACTTGATCAAAAACCAAGAAATCTCAAGCTCCTTGGTAGCAAAATCTCACATTCTTAGTGATTCACCAACATGCAGGGTTTTCTTAGCACCCATAAGGTATTCTTTTGCTGCCACAAACATTTTCACACATTATAATCGGTTTAAACAGTATGCATTCAATCAAACTAACAATTTTTACCTTCCTTACCTTGAAATCTTTAAGCCAAACCACCAAGCTCTCCTTAAATTTCAACAATGGCGTGTGGGTGGGAGGAAAAACCTCTCGATTTTTCTCTAGCTTCTCCAACCGAACCTTTCTTCCTTTCTCTCTTTTTTCTTTCTTTCTTTCCTTCCCTTTCTCTTTTCTTCTTTCTTTCTTCTCCTTTCTCTTTTCTTCTTGGTTATGGGTGGACTCCTCAAGGCCAAGCCTTGAAAATGGCTTTCATTTTTTTATTTTTGCCCGCACATGGGCGGATTGCCAAAAGCCACACCTTTTCCATTATTTTCTTTTCTCTTTACTATTCTTGCATGGGCAGATTACCGAAAGCTTCATGGCTTGTTGGCATTCTTCCTTTTATTTTATGTGATAAAATTACAAGGCAAAAAGGCTTGCAACCTTTCCACTCGCGACCTTGCATTTCCATTATTTCTTTTCATTTTTTTTATTCCATGCAATACATTTACTTTATATTTTATTTAGTCACTATTTGACCCATTCAAATTACATGCAACCCACTTTCTTCTTTCTTCATTTGACCACCAATCCACCAATCACATTACATGCAAATAAATTTTAGTCTTATTCTTTCTTTTGCTCCACATGGTAGGGGTCCCACATGTCCCCCACTAACTTTTCCTTTTTGCACACCATAGTTTGCATGTAATAGTAACTTTCATAAGTACATCTCATATTTCTCATAATCTAACCTTCCTTGGTTAGGAAATTCCCCTTTTAACTTCAAATATTGAAATTGCAAATGAGTCCCGAAACTTTTCCTTATTTACCATGTGACCCCTCCAACTTTCATCCTTTACAATTGGGTCCTTTCAACTTTTCTTAAACTCCAATTTCCTTCTATTTTCCTTCCTTTACATGTGTACAAACAAAATATAAAATTCGCGCTTCATCAAGGTGTCACCATAATATTTAAATATATACTTACCTGCACTAACTTTATTTAATAAAGACACGCAAGCCTCATTAACGATGTTTTTCTTCAAAATCCTTCCTTGCTTATTCTCTCCTACTTAGATTAGTCATATAATTCTCATTTCTGACAAATTTCAATAATAAAAAAAATTAATATTTTAATATTATTTTATTTATTAAATATTATTTTGTTTCAAAATATCTTTTTCACCTGTCACTACTCTTTGGCACTTAAATTTATATCAAGTGACCCTTCATCTCATCAATAGGGTCTTATTGGCTTCTAAACGAGGGTACAAGGTGTTACAACTAATTTCAATAATAGATAAAATATTAATATTTTAATATTATTTTATTAATAAAATATTATTTTATGCTAAAATCCTCCACTTATCTCCTCGGGTCCCAAAGTGTCTCACTTGGCCCCGGTTCACTTCCAAATTGCCTTTTAACTTCGCTACTTCATCTTTGATAAAATATTATTATTTTATTATTATTTTTTCTCATACAAATATTTTATTCCAAAAATTCCTTTCACCCGTTACCGCTCTCTGGCACTTAAATTTACTTCAATTGACCCTTTGTCTTGTCGATAAAGTTGTATTGGCTTCTATACGAGGGTACGGGGTGTTACACAATTCTTAAAAACTAATCACGTAATGCTTAAGTCGCGCAATACATAACAACCAGTCATGTAATGCCCAATATCCAGTCACACAATACCTAACATCCAGTGACACAATGCCTAAAAAATATTCATGAAATGCCTAATAACTATAACATCCCTAAATTTTAATGTTAACTGTGTATGATGCTAGACTAGCTCATAGGTTGATCTTAAGTGAAATGTGAATGATTGAAGGTTGTGGAGGAGATTTGGAAAGAGTTTAGGGTTCAAAAGAACCAATTTTTGCAAATTTGAACCTCAAGAGTTGATCCCAATGCTTGGAGGATCGATCCTATGAAGCAAAATTTTAAAGGTTAAAAATTTGTGAAGTAGAAATTTAAGGGTAAAAAATAACACTGACCCAAGATCGAGTACAGAACCCTTGTAGTCGATTCAAGGGTAGGAAATGGGGGCAAGACTAAACAATCTGATCCAGGATTAACTCTGGAGCCCCCATAGTTGATCTTGAGGTGCCAAATTAGCAAAAAATCAGGCTTGAATGCCCCAAAACCAAAAAAATCCTCCATTTTCTTCTATTTCTTCATTCTCTCATCTGATTTCTCTCAAATTTCACCCCACTCAAAACTTTCGTACTCTAATGCTTAATCTTGGATTTAAATTGCCAAAAGTGAGGATTTGCACTTCCAAAAGTGTGGATTTGATTTGTGATCTCTCTCTCCACTAATTTCAAACCCTAAGTCTCAAGGTGATGCGTAGGCTTATTTGAGCTAGATCCAAGCTTCAACAACACTCCTAAAGGTAAGATTTAGTGTTTTTGTTGGTTAATTCTCAATTTAGTCGGTTCATAACCTAAGATTTAATTTTGGTCCAACTTTGAGGAAAATTGATCCCATTAAGTTGACTAAAGATTTGGGATAAACAATTGTACAACCCGGCTTCTAAGGTATGGTTTTAGCTTATTGTTGAAGGATCTGAGCTTATATGTTGAATTGCTAAGGATTTAGCTATTTTTAAAAAAACTGGCATTTTTATAAAGCCAGGATTTAATGGGTTTTATAATGTTTTGATGTGTTTAAGGGAATATCGAGTTATTTGAGCACGTTTGTGAGCTAAAACATGATTGAAGGCTAAAGAATAAAGCTCAGTTGAGGAGCACCTTTAAATTGTCACTATGAATGGGATTTATCAAATGCATGTGATGCATAACACATGCAATATGCACTGTATTGGTAAAATATTATGAATGTAGGCTTAAATGAGCATGCCTAGGCTAGAGAATTATGTATGTGTGTGAATGTGATTGCCTAGATGGATGTACCTAGGTTAATATATGGTTTATAGATATGTTAATATATATGCATGTTTTATGAATGCCATCAAGAAGCATGAGTTATCAAACATCTAGTTGATGTATAATTTTGATGGCTACTAGATATGTTGTGGTTAAATCATTATGATGGTGATACTACAATGTGGGATTAGATTGCCCATTTGTTAACAAAATGTTGATGCATGATTTGATATGATATTATTCTTGTATATATGGCTATTAGGCAATAATTGAATATAAATGAGATTGTTGATGTATACATAGCCAAATGATTAATGAGGTATTTAGAACTTGAATGAGCTTATTGATAGATGAGGCTCAATAAATGTGATCGTCACCATGTTGTGGACATATGGAAATATAGAGACATGATCTCATTGTGGAAATGTGTTCTGTCTGAGGAATGAGTTCCGGACATCGATCTGACTTGAGGATGAGTGGAGTTCGATATCCCTGTGACTATGTCCATGCCTCAGGGATGGTGGTAAATAAGGGTAGTGGTTGAAATCCCACCTGTGATTCCCGCCTATTGTGTACGATGCCATCCATCGGGAGATTACTCAAGATGATGATTATGATGCCATTTGTGGAGAATACTCTAGGTGATGTTGCCTATTGGGATATTCCCTTGGACTATGATTGTGATGCCATCCGTGGAGAATACTTCAGGTGATTCCATCTGTTGGCATATTGCCCTGGATGAGGATTGTGATGTCATCCATGAAGAGATTGCTCCGGACGATGATTTTGATATTTCACTAGATGCTTTCGCATTAGGCATGATTTGTTTCTCCGTCGACTTGCCAAAATGTGTGATTTGTTGATGTCCAGGGGAGGACCACTCAAAGATTGTGTTTTGATTTGTCTGTGATATGATATAGCCTTGATTAGGCTAAATGGAATTTAATATGAAACCCCAGCAACTAGAATGTGTTGTGAAGCATGACTTATATGACTTCAAAAATAAGCCTAGTACTATATATGATGTACTTTGGAGGCATTAGAGATGATGATATACCCCTCATTAAAAACCTTAGGCAGAACGGTATGCCCCTATGGTTGGAGATGGTTGTTAGAACATTTGGATGCACCGAGAGTGCAATACTTTATATATGTTTATATATGTGTGTATGACTTTATTATGTGAACCACTCACTGAGTATCATGGTACTCACCCACTTTCTACCATGCGTAGATAAATAGGCTATTGGACAGAGCATCGTAAGACTGGTCTATTGACAGACCGATTTTGGCATTTGGTAGTTTTCCCGTCTTGGTCACTCCGCTCGATCAAGTCCAAATTAGATTCTGGACTTGAAATGCTAAGTTTAGAAAGTATCATACTTTGAATATTGTAGGCACTGAGTGCCATGTGATATTGTGTACTAAGGGTTGTTAGTTACAAACCTGCCTTAAACGGTCAATGTATGACCTTATGATGAATGCATGGATTGTGCCAAGCACGGCATGATGTGTTGAATTTAAATTCTAGTGACGAATATGATGGGTAGCATCCCTTGGCTATGTGTTGTATGGTTTTGAATAGTAAGGCTTGCTCTGGGTCTAACGGGCTTAGCTATTGGGCTCGTACGCCAGTCATGGCCCCCAAGTTTGGGTCATGGCAATAACTAATTGATTTCATTACTTGCAGTCATGTTTAAGTTGCCAAAGTCATATAACTTACCCATCAACTTTTAGGTTCTATGAATATCGACAAATAAACCTAAGAACCCAAAACACATAACTTGATGTTATCTCTACTCTTTGGGATGGTGAGAGAGAGTTGGATGGCAAGATAAACTTTGATTGCATTAGAGAGCTAGACAACGAGATAGAGAAATTATGATTTAATTTTGAAATTTTTATATGGATGGGAGGATAGAGAAACCTAGGACCATTTAATTTGTTTGAAATAATTTAAAAGGCATTATTGTCAAGTCAAGTCAAAAATTGGCAAAAACAGTTAAAATTATAATGAGGGTCGTTTTTGAATTGGGCTAATAATGAGGGTATTTCTCAAAATTTCCTTGACTCAAGAACATAGCAAATTATTAACTAAGATTAAGACCAAATAACTCTCTAAAATAACTCTATATCATAGAGTTATCATAAATATATATATATACACACAACCAAAAACAACCTATTTCCAACAGAATATTTCGTTGGAAAAAGGCATTTTCGATGGATTTCCAAAGGAAAAATTAGTTGGAAATTCTGTTGGTAAAAGCCTCGTCGGTAATACTTTTCGTTGGAAATCTATTACAAATTTCCAACGAAAAATTCCGTTGAAAAATTTCGTTGGAAAAATATGATTTCTGTAGGTTATCCCATTGGAATTCCGTTGCAAACAACTGTGAAAAGAATTTCGTTGGAAATTTCCAATGGAATTTTTCGTTCAAAAAAAAAATTCTGACAGAAAATTCCATTGGAAATGATTTTCCAATGGAATTTTTAGTTGGAAATACTTTTCCAACGAAAAATCATTGAAAATTTCCACCAGAAAATTTCGTTGGAAAAATATTTTCAACAAAAAATTCCATTGGGAAAGCATTTCCAACCGAATTTTTTTATATTAAAAAACGCATTTTCAACAGAAATTATTTCACTAAAATTTAATTGCATATCCTTCTACTAATGCTTTTCCAAAAAAATTACCAATTTCCATTTCGATAGTAAATTATCAATTCACATCCACATTTGACTTTCAAAATATATAACAGAAACACACATTAAAAATCGAGATTCAAAGTCAAATTCATACAATTAAAAATTACCCTAACACATAATATCTAAAAAAGTTGAACACATATGAATACAAAGCTAAATGTGTTATTAAACAGCTATACTAAAAAGTATATAAGTGTAGTAGTGAAAAATAGACATTATATCATGAAATGTGATCTTACTTGTCAAGATGTTAGCTTGAAGGTCCCGCATTTCCTTGTTTTGAAAGCGCATTAGTCATGATCATGGTTTCCATACGTGCCATAAATTCACTCATGCTTTCCGCCATTACATTCTTAATTTCTTCACGTATTTCCTCACGTGTCTTACCTAAGATTTTTGAAAGATTTTTCACTTTTTCTTCCAATGAAATTACGGGATTGGTAGCGTTTGAGTTGATAGGGCCACACACAGACTCAGATGTTGCTACATTGCTGTGTGTTCCAGTAAGTAAAGCTGTAGTAAGCACCCGAGTACCAAACCCATACACGTGAGTACGTGTAGTCTCCATCCCTCCAATTGCTTCAGTCCAAGCATTCGGATCGAATTCTGGCAGAGAAGGTGAATCCTCACCATACTTCTACAATAGTACAGAATTATACATTTCCTACATAAAAAATTAAATAAGATTAATATTCAACTACGGTCATCAACTTTAAAGTCAAAATTACTCAATTTGTACGTACACTCATAGACTTGGACTTGTTATCTATAAAATCACCATGACCCCCTAAACGCTTATGAGTGTGGTTGAACACTTCCAAAAAGCTAACATCTCATTTCATCTCAATTGCCTGCTATCATAGCCCAATTCCCGGACCATGACCGGTGCAAGGGCCCAATGGGCTTAGCCCACTAAGCCCAAGCAAGCCTATTTATATAATCTTATACATTAATCCACGTCTCTTTAAAATCCAAAATCCGTAGTGTTCAAATATAGTTCCTTTGAAAACAATTCATAAAACCCAATTATGCATTCATAATGGCATCATCAACCATTATATACATATATAAATCGACAAATGAATCTTAATATTTCACATCAAGTATTCATATACACATCATTAGACCTTGACCGTCAGAGGAGTGACTCTGGGCGCAGTTGCTGACATTTCGTGTTATGGTAAACCTATCGAGCAATGGATAGGGAGGAGCACACTATCTTAGGATCCAATCACCTTTAACTCAGGAAACCTAAAACATGAACTTTAAAAACGTGAGCACCAACTCAGTGAGTGAATATAAGAAGGGAACAAGCAACGTTAAGGAAGGTTTAGAAATCATGATGCACTTAAGTTCAAAAACAATGCAATTTAGTTTAACTCTTATTAAAACCCCTCATTTCAAACCCTTGGTTGTTTAATCACTCTATGAGGAAAGATCCATGAACCACAAAAAGTTGAAGAGTGAAAACTTTAATAGAATTCAAGCAAGTCAAGCATAATAGATTGATTCTCGCTGTAGCGAAATTTTGGCCAAATAAAATCAAAGGGGTTTTCATTGCCCCAAGGAAAATCCACTCATGCCACATTGTACTTTAAATTGAACACATTGACAATAATCATGTTTTCTCAATATTCAATGCAATCACATATTATTTTCATTCCCTTTTCTGTAGCATATAAAAGCATATCTAATGCATATATATATATATATATATACAAGCATGTATACAACCACCACCTCACCCAGCTCATGTGCACTCCAAGCGCACATAGCCGGAGTCATCGTGTGCACTCCCTACTCGCACACATCAACATCATCGTGCGCACTCCCTACTCGTACACATCAAATGCCATTATGTGCAACCCCCACATCGCGCATAGGCCATATCATCGACCACACTCCCACACCCGTCATCACCAGCATGTGCATCCCATCCCAAAAAATCGTGGACACGCAAGATTATATTTATCACACAATATTACTTATCAATATTTATCACATAATCATATATTTACATATATACATCAACATGACATATAAGTACACGGATCAATTACAGTCACATTTTACAACGCAAAACGTTTCATTAAAGGCTTGTTCCCATGCATATTTTAAAGGAAGAAAAATAAAATATTTTGATAGATTCAATCAACCGTACCTGCCCCAATCCCAAAACAATTTTTATGCAAGTTCACTCAGCTTACGATGGCGAGATATTACATCGTTATTTGTTCGGAGGTGTATCTAGCTGTTCCTACTTGTCGGTCGCTTGTTATTTCCTCTGACACGCCACTATAGTGCATTACCTTTACTTTGACACTTCCAAGCAATAATCCAAACTCAATATATTTAATGATACACGTGTACGACAGCACTTAAATCAATTAATCCTTAATCTAATTCACATTTTTCATCCTCATCATTCACTTATTATTATTATGACCATTATTATTTTAAAACTAACTAAATCTATTATTGATTTTCTTACTATTGACATTTACCTTTATATATTGTACTTATAATAATTTTCATATTTTAAATATTATCTAACAATTCTAAAACATTTATACCAAATAATTCAACTTATTCTATATCATTATATCACACATTCAACCCAATGAATTGGACTAAACCCAAACAACTTACTCCATAATGGATCCATAAAGAAAAATATTGTAGCCCACTGGACCTTCTTTGCTAAATATATTGTTGGAGGCCCAAAGGAATAATTATTATTTATTTTTATTTTTATTTTTATTTTTTTTCTTTTTTCCTATTTTTTTCTCTCTCTTCTACTCCTCTTCCCCCATCGGTTGGTGGCACCTCCCTTCTCTCTCTTTTTCCTTTCTTTTCCTTCCTTACACTCACGAGCTAGCCACAATTCCTCCTCTCTCTCTCTCACTGCCGCAGCAAGTTTCGGCTCCTTTTAACCTCAAAAATCAACAGCCAAAGCTACTCATTTCAGCTTCAAAAATCAGCAGTCAAAGCTACTCATTTCACCCTCAAAATCGACAGCCAAAACCTTAAAAATCAGCCTTTTTTCTCCCTTAAAATGGTAAAAAAAAGCTCTCCTTTCCTCCTTAAAATGACAGCAAAATCGCCTCCTCAAACTCAGTTCCTTCTCCTTTCTTTTTATTCTTTTTCTTCTCTTTCTTCATTCTCCTCTGGCACCATTACTCTCCCTCTCTCTTTCTTCTTCCTTTTCTTTCTTTTCTTTCTCCTTTCTTCTTTCTTTCCTCTTTAGTTGGCAGACTTTTCTTCTCTCTCTCGGGTTCCTCACCCTCCAGACTTTTCTTCTTTTTCTCTCTTTCTTTCTTCTTCTTTTATTCTCTTGGCCGACCCTTTATCATTTCTTCTCCTTCTTTCTTGTCTTTTCTCTCTTTCATCCTTATCTCATTTTACTTACCAATTTGGCCGACCCCTACCACCATAAAAAAATTATTTATTGACTCTTTAATGGACCACATGGGCGGCTACCCATCTTGGTCTTTTTCTTTTTTTTTTTTATTGTTTATTTTATTCCTCCCATTTAATTTTACTACATAATCCTCCAACTTTTATATTTTAAAATTCGATCCTTCCGACACGTTTAAAAATTCTAAATTTTCATATATCTTTCTTCCTCTGCACGTATACCACCAAAAAATCGAAATTGCACTACAACGCGGTATCACCATAATATTTAAATATTTACTTACTCGTGCTAGCTCGACTTAACAAAAACACGCAGGTCTCGCTTACGTCATTGATCTCCAAAATTCATTCGTACTTCTTCTCCCCCACTTGGATCGACCATATGATCCTTTTTCATGACTAATTTCGACATTCGATTAAATATTAATATTTTAATATTTTTATTCCAAAATTTTTCACTTGTCTTCGCTTGTCTCCTTGGTACCCAAAATATCTTATTATGCCTCAATTGGCATCCAGTAAGCATTATTAGTCACCATATCAAAGTACGGGGTATTACACCTACATTTATTTACAACTATATATACTCAATCATAATCGATATATATAAATAACATGTAAGGGAAAACCAATGTCAAATTACTAAACATACAATTTAAATTTTGTTTGAAACAAAACCATACATATAAATGTGAAGTAAGATTAATTCAGACCATCCTTTTTGCATGAACCACAAATGGAACTGAACCGCCAATGTGCTTTGGAATGCTTCTTTCTTTTGGCGTTAAACGATTTTGCCTTGCTTTTCTCGATTTGTTTTGCCATTCTTCTGTACCCCATGCTGTATCGATAAGGGCATCCCAGATTTCATTTGTGATCCATTCCCTTGACATGCCTTTGCAATCCCTAATGTTGTTTCTTTTGGCTTCTATCATTACTTTATTCCTTTCTTCTGAAAGCATTTCTCTTAACCGATCAGAACAAATTTTATCCCATATTCTTCGAACCAAAACATCTTGATTTGCAGGCTAAACACATTTTTCCTACAGCAAAATAATAGTGTAATTAGAAAAATTGATACAAATTAATTGAAAACAAAAAGTTATAATTTAATTGAATAACAAATATAGTACCTAAAATTTTTGAAACATTAACTCCTTTATATCATTAGAGACTTTCCTCTATGTCGACCATGGACCATTGAAGTGATTTTTCATGTTCCTTGTTATTGTAGCTGTGACCCCTCACTCGAAAAAAGTACTTGTAGAATATAAAAAAAATTTATGTATTAAAATTTATAACAAATATAACGATTTCATTAACAAATATAACAAATATAACAAGATAACATACCTTTCCTAAATAGGAGTTATACGCAATCTGTCGGATGGATCTATAGGAGTCTGTAATCCTACACTAAGCCCCGTACCCCTTGACCTTAAGGATGTGTCATCTACACTTGCACCTAAATCAATAGATGGGGATCTACGAGAATCTTGAGTAGATGTCTTATTTCTACTTGCTCTGCAGATGCACCCAACAAAGAAGGTGTCTTAGAGGACACATCACTATACTCCTGCTGCATCTGCCGTTGAATGGATAGATCAGCAAAGGCACTAGCATTTATAGGCAAGGACATACTTCTAGAGACATTTGTTGATCCAGGTCTCGGTTTTGAATCTTTCCTTTAACCATCGTTCCTGCAATATGTTTTTGTTAAAATTCATACACAAATTATGTTCAATAAAATTGAAGCAAAGTATAAAAATCATCAATTTAAAACAATGATAAGTATGATTATTCATTTGTACAATCAAAGCTGCAATTATATAGCATTAATTTCAACATTTATAAATATAAACCTTTCATTATAATTTTATATAATGTCAAGATCTTTTAATATTATAAAATTAAAGTTAAACAACTATGTAACAAAAAATATAAAACCAATATCATATGCGCCTACCATTATCAATCACTTTCATAATAAGCAAACTCATGTTCTTCATTATTATCACTATCATCACTAAAACTTTCACAATCGTCGTCTTCAAGTATATATTTTCTTATGAGAAAATATATTTTAATCTATTTTACTTAACCAATCCCTTTTTAAAACTAAATATTTTATTATTCATTATATTTTTCATCCATCTATACTTGTTGTTTTTATTTTTTTATTATTTTTTTTACAACTTTCTACCTAAACCAGTTACCATTATTCACATACTTATTTACTTATCTGAAAACAAACATTTATTTATTGCCTATTTGTAATTTTCCATATTTTTAATCATGATAAAACTTTTAACTTTCTTTCTTAATTATCTTATACCTACAATGCTCCTCAACACAATACTGGACCAACCAACAAGTCCATATAACAAATAAGGGAAAGGATTTTACCTTGTTTCGGCTTGAATACCAACGCAAAATGATTGATCTATTTTGCAGCACCCAAGCCCGTGTCCTCAACTCACCATGCTTCCTCTACCGATTGTTCTGTGGGAGGGAAAAAGAGAAGCCTTTCCTTCTCCAACTAATACGGTGCCATTTAGAGCCTTTTTCTTCTTTTTCTCTTCTTTCTTTCCCTCTTTTTTCTTCTTTCTTCTACCGTTCACCCTTTCTCTCTAGCTCTTTTTTACTCTACTCTTTCACTAGCTCTCTTTCCTCACTCAAAAGCTCACTCCTTGGCCTTGCTACCTAACCAGCAGTAACCGAAATCCTCCCTTTTTCTCATACTGACGCCACACCTAAGCCAAAAAACTCTCTCCTTTACCGACACTGAAACCTTTCTCCCTCTCTTTTTTCTACCAGCATCGTTCAACCCTCTCTTTCTCCCTTAAACCAATGACAATAGCTCCCTAAACTTCTCCCCTCTAAACTTCAACTCATAAACCAGAAAATAAAAATCTAATCCTAGAAACCCAATGTCATAACCCAATTACCGAGCCATGACCGATGCATGGGCCCAATGGGCATAGCCCACTAAGCTTAAGCAACCCTATGTATGCAATCTCGATCATCATTCCAAACCATCATTTTTCAAACCCATATTATAATTCCCAAGTAAAAATATTTCAATAACATTTTATAGTAACCCAATTGTGAGACCTTGTCAAGCTCAATTAAAAGACAATATTGTACCGAGTGGTACAACTAAGTTAAATCGAGCCTTGAACTAGTTCAAATAGAAATTCTAAGAGGAATTTGAAAATTTGGAAACCCACAGAATGGCTTAGAATAGTGATTCGGAGTTCAAGGTTCAATTTGGAGTCCATCAGGAAAATTGACCGATTAGGGACAAAACGGTCATTTTACCATTTGATGATGAAATGGAGATTTTTAGCCAAGATTTGATCACATTTGACCAAGAATAATTATATGAAATATAATTATGATTATTGGATTATAAAATGATGTTTAGCAGTGAAAAATTGTGATTCCCAGTATTTTTGGAGCACAAGGGTAAGATGGTAATTTTGCTACTAGAGGACTAAACGGAAATTTTTATAAAATAATTTTTGCCCCATTTGGTTAATATTGATCAATATTAGTGTTATTTGAGGTTGAAAAGTAGAAATAATGTGATTTCGTTACATTTCGGAGTATAGGGACAAAATCGTAATTTTTTCAGTCCGGGGGCAAATCGGTAAATTTTTCACCCCAGCACTTGTCAAGAGCAAGGGATTTTAATTGTGGTAGGATTGGATAAATACCAGAATATTTGTGGCGGAAAATTAAGAAGAAAAAGTCAAAAAGTTAAAAAAAAATTAGGCCAATAAGCATGTGACACGTGGCATGCTTGATTATTTTATTATTTTTTATAGAAATCAGCCCATTAAATCCCCAATTCTCTCACCATATTTGGCCTAGGCAACCAGCAACAAGAACAAAGGAAGAACAAAGGGAAAAACAAGAAAACCTAGGTGAAAATTCAAAGAAAAAGTGAAGAAATCAAGGAAACAAGCTAGGTAAGTTAGAATTTCTTTAATTCTCCTTCATACCTAGCTTACCCATGCTTTTGTTCTTGATTTTCATGGTTGAATATTGAGTTATCATGATGAATTCAATTCTGAAAAATAGGTATGGAAGAGGAATTGTTGTTGGAATAATTTGATTTTAGACTATGTTATTGTTTAGGGATAGTTAAGCATGGTTATTAAAAAAAACGCAAAAGAAATATTCAATTTCTCTAGGGTTCCTTGTT
Organism: Theobroma cacao; assembly: GCF_053813885.1. Lineage (NCBI taxonomy): Eukaryota > Viridiplantae > Streptophyta > Magnoliopsida > Malvales > Malvaceae > Theobroma > Theobroma cacao. The sequence goes on along the minus strand of NC_142647.1, from coordinate 32,644,044 downwards.
GGTCGAACCATGAGGGCTGAATATCAATGGGGGATTGTTTTTATTTCAAGGAAAATGGCTTGGAAAAAGATGAATTAAGGTGAAACGGTTATGTCGAAAAAATTTCGGTGCTAGTGCACCAAATGACCGAATTTTTCTATAAGGAACTGTGAGGGTTCTAATGCTAAATTTGGCTTTATTTAAATGGCATGTGGTAAATTAAGGTATTAGAGGAGAAATGGATTAATTTGGAGGTGATTTGGACACAATCGCCAATTAATCGGTGATCGGTCGAATTTAATCGATACCGTGATTAAGCGGTAATCGGACTTATTTTTGCATTTACATATCAAGCATTAGTAATTTAAATTAGTTTATATCAATTTAGGGACAATATAGTAAATTCCTTGACTTTGTTATTTGTCAAGGTAGTGAGATGTCCAGAAAAGGCAAAAGAATTGCGCCTAAGGACTATTAGTCCGAGTGCACCCGAAATCCAGATTTTCAATATCGGTGAGTGGACTTGCATTTCAAACTTGTTTTGGGGAATATGAAAGATTCTATCCAACTTGTCTTAGAAAATGTACCTTGGGAATAAGATTTTGTTAAATGGTTTGATGTTGTGATATGTGATTGCTATGGATGCATGCATTATTGCAATATGATGAGATATATATGTGTGTGTTATGCATGATCAATGATATTGTGTATAATGACTGTAACCGTGTGTGTGCACGATGTGGGGGGATGCACATGCCAGTGATGATAGTGGCGTGAGAGGTGGATGATGAAAGTGCCCGTGTGCACGATGTGGGGGGATGTACACAATGGCACTGATTGTGCACGATGTGGGGGGATACACATGATAGTGCCGGCTATGTGCATGATGTGGGGGGATGTACATGAGTCGGGTGTGATTATGATTATATTGATGTTTGTCTATCTAATTATGCATATCTAGACTTATGAAATTAAAACTCATGAATGTGATATATGGTTGACATATATGTGAAATTTGATACATTGCACTTTGGGAATTTTCATGAGTTTTATGTTGATTTTGTTCGTTTAGTAGGATGGCCTTTTTGTTGAGTGAAGGGAAACTTTTCTCTTGTTGCTCTGTTTCGCTGCAGCGAGAAACTCTCGGGTTTGAGAGCCTTCACCAGAACTGGTTCTCACTACAACGAGAAACTTTCTGTCCATTTTGCTAACTTGTGGATTTTTGCCATATTTCCCATTTCTTTGGTACCATAGTTGAGCATGGATTTTTATAAAGTGATTTACTCATGTGGGGTTTACATGAGGGGTTTAAAGGAGCTAAAACAATTGCATGGTTTTGAGAAAATGAATGCATCATGATTTCGATAAACATTCCTTATGGTATGCTTGTTCCCTTCTTGTTCACTCACTGAGTATTGTACTCACGTTTTATAAAAATTCATGTTTTCAGATTAGGTGACTGTTGGACCCTAGATCGAGGAGTCCCCGTAGTGCATCTCCTGGGCATGTGTCTGGTATTCGATAGTAATCCCTTTTATTGTAAATGTCTCCGCTGGAAGTCATGGGTCCTTTTGTATTGTGAATACAATCTAACAATGTGAATATGTGTATGCAATGTAAATTGCTAAATACATGACTGGTATAGTGCAAGTATATTATTATCGATAATGCCATTGTGTTTTGGTTATGTTCACACCCAGGAAAAGGTGTGTGTGTGTATGCATGATATGATAAATTTGTTAAGTAAAGGTAAATGGATAGGCTTGCTTGGGCTTAGTGAGTTATGCTCATTGAGCTCATGCGCCGGTCATGGCCCGAGAAATTGGGTCGTGACACCAATACTCACAATTGTATTATGCTAACATAGTATCACTCATTTACCACCTTACAGTGGCTTCAATAATCAAATATAAAAATTTGATTTTTAACATGAATCTTAGTGGTTTTCATTACTTATATATGTTCACAAGCATAAGACTCTTGACCGTCAGTGGAGTGACTGTGGGTGAAGGTACAGCTATTGAGATGCCATAGTACCTACGAAGAAGGCGAGCATTTGTGTGCAACTCAATCTATGTCCCAATTGCCTTCAAATCTGAAAACATGAAGTTTAAAAATATGAGTGTAAAACTCAGTGAGTGAACATAAGAAGGGAACAAGCAATCAAATGAAGAATTTGGAAATCATGATGCACTTGTTTCAAAAATAATGCAATTGATTTAATTTCTTACTAAAAACCCCTCATTTCAAACCTTGATTAATACCCTCATAGTGTTTCACAAACCCATGATCAATCCATGAAGTTAAATGGGTGAAAAGTAGGTCAAAATCAAGCAAGGTAGCAAGCATGCCAACAAGTTTCTCGCTGCAGTGAAGTTCATTCTCGCTGCAGCAAGATTCGGGCAGCCAAAACAATAAGTTTCTCGCTACAATGAGAAATAGTGGCTGTTTGCATGTGTTTTAGGTTTTCTAGCAAATCTCCTGTTACAGAAGTTAAATTGACCTGATTTTTGGATTATTAAAAAGCTAAGAGGTAGGGCTACAACTTTTATCTTTACCATTTTTCCCAGTTCGGATGGAAAGAGGGTCAAAATCTTCCTTAAATTGAAGGCACTGCATTAGAACCTGAGATTTTCGCGCTGCAGCGAGATTTATTTTCGCTGCAGCGAAATTTCCTCGCTGAATCTCACTGTAGCAAGAAACAGGGCTAGTTTATGCCCCCACCACCCCAGAGTTTCTAGCTGCAGTGAGAATGCATTCTCACTACAGAGAGATTTAGGGCAAATGACCAATAAGGGGTTTTCACATGCCACAAAATCCATCCCTACCAAATTGCACATCAAAGTGAACACATTGACGATAATCAAGTTATCAACATTCAAAACAATAATATATTATAATCATAAACTTGCTATCACATATACATATATAAACATATTTCAACAAGTACACCACCCCACTTCATTCATCATCATAGCCGGGTCATCATCATCATCGGTTTATGCGCACTCCCTACTCGCATATAGCTGGGTCAATATTATCACACAACATTATTCATCAATGCACAACATATATTCATATATATATACATACCAAAATAATATAAGAGCACATGGATTCATCCATTTACACTTTTCACATTTTAGCAACATCAAAACATTTATCAAGAGGTTGTTTCCAGGCACCCATTTTTAATGATAAGTTGGATAAAATCATGCAAATAATTCATCTCAACATAATTCTATTTTCCAAAACAATTTTGAAATGCAAGTTCATTCACCGGAATTGTTGAACCTCTAATCGACTCTAACTTCGATTATTACTTCAAACAGACATGTGACGCCTTGTTGGAACCTACCACCCACAATATAACTATCAAAAATATAACAGCCCAAAAATCAAACTTCTAGCCATCTCTAACACCTTAAAATCAAATTCTAACTCATTTCTCAACTTGGTGGGTTTTTGTAGCTGAATTCCTTTACAAAAGCTTCAAGCTACTATGGCAAGTCTCTCTTTCTCTCCCTAAAACTTTTAACTAGTGAGAGAAAGTGCTAAACAAAGACTTTTTACAGGTTTTAAGCTGTAAAAGTGGAAGAGCATGAAAAACCCTATGAAGGAGTGGGCAAAAGCATAAAATTTGGACTTTCCATGAGAGATTTATGAAGGATTCAAGGTTTTCCTCCCATGGAGAATGAGGAAAACGTGAAATGAACAGAAGGGCTGGGATGAAAAAGGAGCAACTGTTGGAGCATAGATATTTATGCTTCAAGTAAATCCAAATTTCCACCAAAATTACCAAAATGCCCTTAACATGGTGGCTTTGTCTCCCTCCATCCTTTGGGCAACCTTTTTGCTCTTTTGACACTGAAACAAAGTCCATAATAGTCTAAAGGTACTCGGGTTCACGAAACTCAAAAATTTAGACCCGAGATGCAAAATGACCGTTTTGGCCATTTCGTGGAAATTATCATTATTTTTATCTTCTTCATTTATTTACCATCATAAACATCATTTATTCATTCCTTAGGCTTATTTAGATCTTAATAGCATCAAAAACACCCACTCGTAGGAGCTCACCAAGAGAAATTACGAAATTACCCTTGGTCCACATTATCGCGTCTACTTCTAGTTATGTGCCTATGGAGATCGAGATTTCACAGATTCACTTCTGAATTATCCTTTTAACTCAATAATCAACCTCAATTGGCATCCGTAAACTTTATTAGCTACTGTATCAAAAATACGGGGTACTACAATCTCCCCCACTTAAAATGAATTCGTCCTCAAATTCAAATCAGTGTAGGGTGAATAATCAAAGTTCTGAAGTTCTGCCACATCACTTTTGTCAGGCATTCTTAACATAGAATCTTGGTTTATGCATCACATCAACTTCCAATCTTATAGAAAATCTCGACAATGTGCACTACTCTTGTTGGATCAAAACAATATCATCTTTCATCTTATGAAGAGAATTCAAATAAGCTATTAATTATGGTCACACCTCAATCAAATCATCCTTAAATCATCAATTATGCATGTTTACTTAACCATCCGTAACTCCTCTACCTTGCTCCTTTGTCAAACCTTCCAACATTCAAGCATCTATTCCACCATTGACTATGGGTCTAATTTGTCAACCAATCTCTATTTCATTTTTCATTCTCCCATATAAATTACATTTAAGCATTTCACAATACATAAGGATCAAATGCTCTTTACTTATTCATATATATTTAACATCACAGATGATTCAAATCCGGTAACCATTAGTAACCATATTCCCAAAAACAAACTCCAATACTTTCACGATCTAGTGCTCACTAGATAAATCTCAACTTATACCACAAGGCATTTCAATAAATTATGACATTCCACATACCCCCTTATAATCTTAACCAATCTCTTAATCAATAACTCAACCTCTCAAGATTAAAGTTGCTCAAAATTTTCCCTTTAAAGTTCCTTCCCAAGTCTCATTTTGATTACTAATCATTTTTACATTTCCGATGTCATAGCTAATTTACTTGTCATCAATCACCCAAAACATTCTAACTTGATATTTCTCAAATTTACTCCAAACATCATATCTCATGGCCTCATTAGTTCATCAATCTGAAGATCAAATTAAACATTTATCTCTCCTTATGTCCACTTTAAAATTTAAGAATTATCTATTAAGACCTTTCTGATATTAACTTCTTTTGTCTGTTTTACCTTAGAAAATTAAATCCATAATCATTCATTTTGAATCATGAGCTTTATACCAATCAAGGTAGATTTTACACTTTTAATTATGTGAATTCAAATGCACGCCTTTACGCATAAGCTATAAACTTTTCCCCGCATCTTTATATATCAAACTATATATATTGAAGCTATACCAAAACTGATACATCATTTTCCATTGTCCCTTAGGATATTAAATTCATGTCATACTTCTCTATTTGTGTACTTTATAATAACCTAATAATTTCTAGCTCACAGTTAAGCTAGTTCATATGCCAAGCCTCTCAGGCTATATCAAAACACCAAGTTTTATCACGATATAATAGAATTTGATGAACTCATACCAAAAGTATAAACACTTACTTTTAAGCTAACAGCATTATAATCCACTTGTTCACTGCCAAAATCAGCGATAAATTATCTTAATTATTGTCTAGCACTATAACCATTGATAGAAAATCATCATCGAATCAAATTATAACTAACTCCGCATGAGCTTTTATACCAATATGCAACATATATATCCATGCATATATATATTTCCAAAAATTTTAACTTCGAATAGCCTTAGGCATATCAAGCTCAATAAGCCATCTGTAAAACCAAAATAACCAACAATCAAGTTCAGAATCATTTCTTCTCTTGGTTGGTTAGATCATGCTCATCATTTGTGGTGAATACATAAAGCTGATTTCAATATTCCATTCTCATACAAGAGTCAACCACTAATTAGCACCATCTCCAAACACCATGTGTTTTATAAGTTGATTTTCTTAGTCAAAATTCATATTGTAGTATTCCATCTCTAGGTCATGTCTCATTACCAAATTTTTATTCGTTTATGAGTACTTGAATTCTCAAATCATCATCTCTTTTCCCAAGTAGATCTCTATGAATCCAATTGTGTACTTTTATTCCCTCACCAAGGGTAATATCGATTAACTAAAGCATATCACCATTATTCACTAAGCATTCAAAGCATAGTTCAATCTTCGCTTACCTTTATATGGTACTCTATCTTGATAACTACTCAAAATGAACTGAAACATGTGAGAGAAGCACTTTTTTTTTTTTACTATTATATGCTCTGCCTCCACAAGCTTATCAAGATCGTATCATTATCGGGTCTACGTAATGGCAAGGTAGTCATTACCTCAAACCAACATTCCCAAGCGTTCTTAGACTTGCAGCGTACCTTGGTACTATGTGACATATCAGTCACAAGCATCAACATCGCTATAAAACTATTAGCTCCTCGAGCTTTAATATTTTCTCATTGTGAAAAATTTCTCGAATTTATCTTACCAGGATGTTCACTAGGTGGATACATGTTCGTAATTTACTGTTCAATGCCTAAAGCAGTTAACACAGTCTCATCATTAAAGTTCTACCCTTATCTATCAATCATAGCTCCCTTGCACATTTACCTATACATTGTTAGGTTACTCACAAGCCACTCATGGCCATCCAAATTTCGACCTCTTATACCAAGTCAAGCTAATATATTCTCTTATGCTTTTCCATACACTTCTAAAACACTTAAACACTTCCTTTAATAGGGTTCCATTGAGAACTTAATCAATCAAAGGCTTATCTTTAAAGCCACTCTTAACTTTAATTGTTCATTGTATGCCCGATAACACTTTAGCTCACCGACCCCACTAGACATTATTTTAAAATCTCCCAAGGTGTCTGTGTTCTTAGTTCGGATTATACCATCTAACTTAGTATAATTGCATTAATTATCCTTAAGCTCTTTATGCTCAGCATATCAACATTCATATTTCCCCCTCATTTATGTTATTGACCTTGTTAAGGTATATGTGGCTTTTCAACCTTTCACAATATATTCCACATTTATGCCAGGGCATTCTCAATCTCATGCCAAGCCTATAGGCATGTAATCACCAATTAAGCCAAATCCTTCTATGGAATATCTCCTTCCATACAATGAATGCGAATCACAAGATATACAACTTCGAGTGTATGCTTACATATTGGTAACCTCCATATATTTCATGGTCATAAAAACCACAATCTGCAAAACTAGCTTTCTATCACAAGTTTGTGATTAGAACATTAATTTCCACATATCTCACTTTGGACATACTTCACTACCAACATTCATATACCTTTTCCACAACATTCAATGCAAATTAATTAAGCAATGATCTCCAAATTTACTCTTAGGTACACATATATCAAATTGTACACCACTTAGTGTTAAGATATTGACTTTACTCATCAATTCTTAACCAATTACATCCATAAGATAGACAATTCACTAAATTTTTGTATCTTGCTTTTGTAGTCATAAGATCAAAATTTCTTAAACTTAAGATGCAAAAGCTTCCTCTTAGAGCATATTTGAAAATCCACATGTTTTAAGTCCCTTACCTTTGAAGAAGTCACATTCAAGACTAATCATTTACATCATAGGTTGCATATTGAACCAAACATATTTTTAAATTGACCTTTAAAGCAATTCATATATCGATCTTTATATAGAACTCCATATGTCACTTAGACTAAATTTGTCATTTAATTTCAAACTGCTAAATCTACATCTAGTCCTTTAATTCTTTGGCTCCACACTAAGCATAGCAAAATTTAAGCTCATCCTTAGAGTAGATCATTTGCTAGCCTTTTACTTTGTGACCATACATCAATTATAATAATCAATGACTTTCACCCTTGAGCTAAGTCATATACCTTTAATTTTAAACCATAATAGTTCAAATTAACCCTTGGGATCTCACAGTCACTTAATTGGAATCAAAACCAGCTCCCTCTAACCTGTTGTACCCATATTCAACACATATGCTCATATAAATATTTCGGAAGCCCAACACCATTTATATATGGCATAACAAGCTCAATTAACCAAGTGCGCTTACCTTCGTGCACATAAGTATTGGGTTACTCTTACCTCAATGCTTAAATTTATAAACTCCAAGTGAATCACAATCATCGTTATTCATTCCAATCAAAGTGCGCCTCTTGTACCATTACTATATACGTTTCTTTATATGGATTGCAATAATGATCCAATATCGTCCAATTTCTTCTCATTGACAATTATAGGCTCAAGTTATAACTCTACTGAATGAATAAGTCATTATGAACCTATTAGTCCAGCTCCAATTTCCTCCATCTTTAATCGGAGGAATTTGTTATTACATTAGCCTTTCATTAGGAGCATTTTCTTAAAAATCTTTTCAATAATGGTTTGTGTCTCAGGTGGCATCTCAAACCCGAGCAGTGATACCATTTATACCCTTTACATGACGATAGCAAAAGGGTATGTTACTAGGAATAGGAGTTCATATAGCTTCCCGTCTATGACTTGTGCTGCAGTCACAAACCATAGACAAGACTTTACATTAACTTTGACAACTCTGCTAACTGACACAAGAATCGCTAGGACTCAACTAAACCTAGAGCTCTGATACCGCCTTTGTCACAGCCCAATTACCGGGCCATGACCGGCGCATGGGCCCAATGGGCATAGCCCACTAAGCCTAAGCAAGCCTATGTATGCAATCTCGATCATCATTCCAAACCATCATTTCTCAAACCCATATTGTAATTCTCAACTAAAAATATTTCAATAACATTTTCTAGTAACCCAATACTCACAATTGTATTATGCTAACATAGTATCACTCATTTGCCACCTTACAGTGGCTTCAGTAATCAAATATACATATTTGATTTTTAACATGAATCTTTATGGTCTTCATTACTTATACATGTTCATAAGCATAAGACTCTTGACCGTCAGCGAAGTGATCGTGGGTGAAGGTGCAACTACTGAAATGCCATAGTACCTACCAAGAAGGCGAGCATATGTATGCGACTCAATCTAGGTCCCAACTACCTTCGAATCTAAAAACATGAAGTTTAAAAACGTGAGTATAAAACTCAATGAGTGAACATAAGAAGGGAACAAGCAATCAAATGAAGAATTTTGAAATCATGATGCACTTGTTTCAAAAACAATGCAATTGATTTAATTTCTTACTAAAAACCCCTCATTTCAAACCTTGATTAATACCCAAATATTGTTTTGCAAACCGATGATCAATCCATGAAGTTAAATGGGTGAAAAGTAGGTCAAAATCAAGTAACGTAGCAAGCATGGCAGCAAGTTTCTCGTTGCAGAGAAGTTCATTCTAGCTACAGCAAGTTTCTCACTGCAACGAAGTTCATTCTCGCTACAGTGAGATTCGAGCGGCCAAAACAGTAAGTTTCTCGCTGTAGCGAGAAACAATGGTAGTTTGCATGTGTTTCAGTTTTTCTAGCATATCTCTTGTTACAAAAGTTAAATTGACCTGATTTTTTGACTATTAGCAAGCTAAGAGGTAGGGCTACAACTTTAATCTTTACCACTTTTCCTAGTTCAGACGAAAAGGGGTCAAAATCTTCATTAAAGTGAAGGCACTACATCAAAACCCAAGAGTTTCTAGCTATAGCGAGATTTATTTTCGTTGCAGCAAAATTTCCTCCCTGCAGCTAGATTCAATCTCACTGCAGTGAGAAACAGGGCTAGTTTATGCCCCCACCACCTGAGAGTTTCTCGTTACAGCGAGAATGCATTCTTGCTGCAGCGAGATTTAGGGTAAATGACCAATAAGGGGTTTTCACATGCCACAAAATCCATCCCTACCAACTTGCACATCAAACGAAACACATTGACAATAATCAAGTTATCAACATTCAAAACAATAACATATTATAATCATAAACTTGCTATCATATATACATATATAAACATATTTCAACAAGTACACCACCTCACTTCATTCATCATCATAGCTGGGTCATTATCATCATCGGCTTATGCGCACTCCCTACTCGTACATAGCCAGGTCATCATCATCATCAGCTTATGCGTACTCCCTACTCGCATAGCCGAGTCAATATTATCACACAACATTATTCATCAGTGCACAACATATATTCATATATATATACATACCAACATAACATAGGAGCACATGGATTCATCCTTTTGCACTTTTCACATTTTAGCAACATCAAAACATTTATCAAGGGCTTGTTCCCAAGCACCCATTTTTAATTAAAGTTGGATAAAATCATGCAAATAATTCATCTGAACACAATTCTATTTTCCAAAACAATTTTGAAATGCAAGTTCACTCACTGGGATTGTTGAACCTTTAATCTACTCTAACTTTGATTATTACTTCAAACGGACATGTGAGGCCTTGTTGGAACCTATCACCCACAATATAGCTATAAAAAAATTAACAGCACATAAATCAAATTTCTAGCCATCTCTAACACCTTAAAATCAAATTCTAACTCATTTCTCACCTTGGTGGGTTTTTGTAGTTGAATTCCTTTACAAAAGCTTCCAAGCGACAATGGCAAGTCTCTCTTTCTCTCCCTAAAACTTTCAACTAGTGAGAGAAAGTGCTGAACAAAGACTTTTTGAGGGTTTTAAGGTGTAAAAGTGGAAGAGCATGAAAAACCCTATGAATGAATGGGCAAAAGCATGAAATTTGGACTTACCATGAGAGATTTATGGAGGATTCAAGGTTTTCCTCCCATGGAGAATGAGGAAAATGTGAAATGAAGAGAAGGGTTGGGATGAAGAAGGAGAAGCTGCTGGAGCATAGATATTTATGCTTCAAGTAAATCCAAATTTCCATCGAAATTATCAAAATGCCTTTAACATGGTGGCTTTGTCTCCCTCCCATCCTTTGGGCAACATTTTTGCTATTTTGACATTGAAACAAAGTCCATAATAGTCTAAAGGTACTCGGGTTCACAAAACTCAAAAATTTAGATTCGAGATGCAAAATGATAATTTTACCCCTACCGTGGAAATTATCATTATTTTTATCTTCTTCATTTATTTACCATCATAAATATCATTTATTCATTCCTTAGGCCTATTTAGATCTTAATAGCATCAGAAAAACCCACTCGTAGGAGTTCACCAAGAGAAATTACGAAATTACCCCTGGTCCACATTTTTGCGTCTACTTCTAGTTATGTGCCTATGGAGACTAAGATTTCATAGATTCACTTCTGAATTACCCTTTTAACTCAGTAATCAACCTCAATTGGCATCCGTAAACTTTATTAGCTACCGTATCAAAAATACGGGGTACTACACCCAAATCAAGAAATCCCAAAACTACTCCGTTTCTCTCATTTTTAAATGGTGTATTTTTTTTTCTTTTTTCTTTTTGTTTTTTTTTTTATTTTTAACAAAAAGTTGCAGTTTGGTTTCTAGAAATAAACTAAAGCTTTTTGATTTTTGTTACTCTCTTTGTAGGGTTTGGTTGGCAGAAGAAAGTTAAGCAAAGTTGAGGATTTGGGGGAAACTGAACGGCGCAGATGGTAAGGATTTCTATTTGACTTGTATCGATTTGGTTTCTTTTGAAATTAAGTTGGGGAGCTTTCAAAACAGTTTGGGTAGGTGGTAGAATTAGTTAAAGTCTAATTCATTTAACATGTGGTCAAAGGTTCAAGTCTTGACCCTAACACAAATTTGAATATTTTAAATTTTATTAAGAAATTAATTTTTTTAATATTACTCAATATAAAACATAATGTTATATTACTAAATTTATTATAAACATATATTTATGACACAAATTATATGTTATACTTTGATAAATATTACAAAATTTGTATAATTAATTATCAATATAATTTTATAAAAGTATGATAATAACTAATAAAATTAATAACTGTAATCATATAAATGAAATTTACTATAAACTTACATATAAAACATATTAATATATATATGTAGGATATTTTAATATCTTATATACATACATATATATATATTAACTTATAAAGTTATATCAATTGAAGAATATAACTTGTATTTTCATATTAATACAAATGGTTATATATATATATATATATTGTAAATAATGCAGGTTTATCTATATATATATATATATATATGTATATATTCTATAGCTATGATTCTAATTTGTATACATAGATATAATAAATTAATATATTTTAAATATATTATATTAATAAGTTTATTGTAAATCTATCTTCTTAATTTATATATATTAACTAATTACAATCAAAACATACATAAAGTATTATTATTTTTTGTTTAATTGATTATTATATTTTATCATGTATTTTTATAAAAGTAACAAATTTATTTTGTTCTTTTTATAAATTTTTTAATGTTATAAAATTATTTTATAATGTATGATTCAATAAAGTTTTAAAAAATGTACAAAATTAATCAAAGGAAAACATACTTAAACTTTTAAATATTATAAACTTCAATATGTATGTATTTGCTTTTATTAATATCTATTTTTTATAAAAGATTAATAAATTTTATAAAAAGTATAAAATATTTTAAGAAAAAAATTAAAATAATATTGTTACCAACGAAATTTTCCAACGAAATCTTTTGTTGGAAAATTTCCGTTAGTAATAATTTTTTCCAATGGAAAATTCAGTTGGAAACTTTATCGAGCTTCAAAATTTTTTGAGTTGTTAAACTTTCCGATGGATTTCCAACGAAAAATTTTCCATTGGAAAATTTCAACCGAAATCCGTTGGAAATTCTGTCAAAAAAGGTGGTGGCTGGAATTTTTTTTGTCGCAAAAAAATTTTTCAACAAAAAAATTTTATTGGAAATCCGTCAAAAATATGTCGAAAAATTAGTTTGAATTTTTGTTAAAATTTCGTTGGAAATTTTCAGCTACATTTTTTCCATCCAAAAAAACCTGTTTTCTTGTAGTGATATATATATACATATGTATATAAATATATACATATGTATATGTATATGTACATACATATGTATGTATGTATATGTATATGTACATACATATGTATGTATGTATGTACATATACATATATATATGTATATATTTCCATGGTGATGCATCCCATGAGGCATTTGATTATTGTATTTGGTTTATTTATTTTGAGACTTGCTTGGATTGAGTGAGATTTTCTCACTTGAGTCTTGCACTGGTGATGACCATCAAGTTTAGCTTGTGACAATATATGTTAGTTAAATAAGACCCATCTATCATAGCAAAAATATATTGCATATTTCTTATTAAAGTTGACCTTGAGTAACTCAACAAATCAATAATAAAAAAGAATTATGATGTTGCTGTGATAATGGAAGGCAACTTGATCATATTGAAAAATTAGTTACTTAATAATTTATGAGGGATTTTAATTTTGGAAACTAATTTCCAACGGTATATTATGACAAACAGTTTTAGGTCTTATCAATTGCAGCATCGTATTTATAAATATTTTATAAAATAAATCTATCACATGCACACTATTCAGATGATTATAGATTTTATCTAATTTAGTTTCCTCGAGCCATTGAAAAAAACTACTTGGTATAAATCCTATGTAATTACATACATAGTCTTCATAAGTTCTTGAATGCAATCCCCTTGGTTGTCCTCCATGGTGCCTTGAATTTGACGTGCCCTTTTAGATTTGACCAATAACAATATGGCCTGTCTGATTCATCGATGCGAATTTGGACCCAAACAGTGCATGAGTGGGAAATTTGTTATATGGACCTGTAGTTAGTTGGTAACACCCTATTTTGGGAGTCTGACCCATTTATATGTATCAACGGGAATTTGACCTCTAGCATAGGTGGTGCGACCGCTAGAATTTTTTTCACCGGTATTTAGGTAGCCGGAAGTCAACAAACAGCCCGTGACACTTAGAACAATAGTTTTTCGGTTTTCACCGGCACTTATAAATGCCGGAAAAAATTACTTTTCTTGTAGTGGGCCTGCGTTTGATTAAAATTAAAATAATGGATGACAGCCTTTTCCCAGTTGTGCAACTTGTTCTACGCAACCTAATAATTGCATTATAATGGATGGAAATATAGGTAGATCACCGAACGTCAATGCCTCTGCCATTTAGGCTGAAATTCTTTCAATGGTAAAATAAATTGTAGTTAATTAGATAGAGAACAGTTAAAATTGGTCAATTTTGGTTGCTACACTAGCCAAAAGTTTTGCTCTCCAGGTTGTCCTGCTTGTTAAGTCAACTTATCGCTAGTGATTCCACATCGGACGAGAACATCACATTATTCATGCTTTCCAGTATCCGTAGACCCGATCTCGTTTATACTCCAAACCCCAACAGCTCTTACCATGTATTTTCACATGCAACCAAGGAAAGTTCCAAACCCCGATTTTCATACGCCAATGAACAATGTCATTCTTGGTTTTGGCATCTTTGATCAAGCTTTCGCTATAAAATTTTAATTCAAGTTGACAATTGTTTCATGAATTTGCCGCAAGTATGCTTAATATCATTTCTTCTGTAGTTGTAGTAGTGGCTAGCTACCTGTTTAGCAGTCCAAGGAAGGGTTCTCATTGTTTATTTGCTATAGATCTGTCTAAGGAAATGCCACAATTGACCTCCTACCGGTTCGGTCCCCTCCATTTAAAATAAAGTAAAAGGACTTGACCAAATTGAAAAGCTAATCCTTAGCATATACACAACTAACATGCACTGCTGCAGGAGAAGTTTTATTGCTTCCACATACAGAATGGATTAAAATGACCAAGAATTTCCACTCCCACCACAATCACGCAAAAAGAAGTCCTTCCTGCTGTAAACTTTTATGCCCAATTAAAGGGCAGCTAAGAGCTAGAATTTTATAAAGAATCGGATAAACACAATCATGGAGAGGAAAAGGATTAAAAAAAGGCACAAGGCTCCAACCCATCTTTGTGCCTTATCAAATATACAGCAAGCCATTTGAAAAGGAACTTTGATACCATTTATCTTTTGGTAGTAGCTTTCCAACTTTTGACTGGGTGGGATGTAATGTGCCAAAAGTTTTGCTGACTTCTCTCAGTTGTGTGTTGGCAGCTGGTTGTAGATCAAAAAGGTCAAGTCCTAAATTATTAGCTTGTCGGGTCCAGAGCAATGAGGGGAGTATCGAAGAGAATCCTTCTATGGGGGCCTTTACAGCCACTCGCCGTATATTGTTTGATATAATTTTTCTTATTTATACAAGACTGTCAACGAAAAATATCTGCCTCAAACAATATATACTGGAGTTCTAGTATGAATGAGTTACGCATGATTGCAGTAAGCTTGTTTCAAATTAAGGGTTTTTATTTAAAAAAAAAAAAGACAAATTAATCCATTGCTAAACTCAATCTACTTGTCTGTTATTTTACCCACATTTCTATATCCGGAAAGAAAATTGTGATGGGAATATATTGTCCGGCTATCCCAACGTCGGGTTTACATTATTCAAATCATTCGCAAAGAATTATCCTCATAGCGATATATGCACTAGTAATTATCTTGGCCCGCATGATTAAAGCTCTTCTAGCACTAACATATGAGTAAATAGCTAAAATATTACAGAGTATAACATATGAGTAAATTATTTGTCCACGCCAGCAAGTTTAGCTCTATTTTGTTCAGGTTTGACATAAGGTCCAAACTTGACCCGACCTATTAATTTTTATTAATAAATAAAACATATTTATTTCATTTTAATTCTAAAACATCTTTAAAATATTGAATATCAAAATAAAATAAAAATATTATTTTAATAATAAAACTATATGTAAATGAACATATTGTGTTGGACTTGTGCTTGACTTTTAAAAGGAAGCTTGGTAAACCCACCTACCTAGCTCATGGACACTTTTAATTCCACTGTTAGTATAAGCCCTACAAGCCAATCTGTGGTTGTATGGGAATTGTAATTTTTTGATATTCATGTATGATATTTTGTTATTCATAATAATATTGAGATAGTTCTTTATCTATAAGTTTGTAATTTAATTACTTTTTGTACTTATGTAGATAAAGCCTATGAAACTATATATGCCTTGCAAAAGAATTGTATCGGGATATAATTATGAGATCTTGATGCATTAAAGCATTATTCTTAAAAGTTCCTGATCATTGTGATATTGAAACAGGACATCAATAATGCTCAAAGATTGGCACATGTTATGTTCTTACTTGTGAAGTAAGCAATCGTTCTCATATGTTGAAGTATAGAGATACTCGAAACTAGCATGTGGGTGCTTGCCGTGGGACAACGAATTCACTCAACATGACCTGCCACAAGAAGTGCATTTGGTACCTCACTCAAGTGTCTATGCAATACTTCTCATGTGTCAGTTGTGTAACTACTCCCTAGACTTGAGACGCCAGATTGTCTTGTATGTGGAGTACTATGCTTTGATTTCATCCTTATGGGTGCCTAATCAAGGATGCCAAAACAGGATGTTTTTGAGTATAGTATGAAGCATATGAAGGCAAATGAGTGGTCAAGATATGAATCATCACCTCAAGTGATTCGAGAGAAAATATCTCATTAGTTCTTGGTTGACATTAGCTTAATCAAATCTTTGGCCAAGGTGATTAAGAGATTATGAAATGAGTTTCATAAGTCTCCATAAAGCTAATGATCTAACTAGAAGAACAAATATGGAGATCAATAAGATTAGGCATTGCACCAAGCTTTTATCATCTTCAGGATATTTGATAAGGAATAAATTACACTGAAAAACTGTACACTGAAAAGTTGTCAAAGAATCCTTTGACTCTCTTAATAATTAAGTGGCCATGATGCATTGCTAGATGCCAATCATGGTCTATGGAATTGAATTAGTTAATTTAAAATTGAATATGATTCATTTAAATTAATTAATTAATAGTTCTAGAATTCAATTCCATTGCCAACATGTTAGGAACCTAATGAGTCACACACAAAGGTTGCAATTTAGATTAAATTGAGAGTGTGATGATTTAAGTTAGACTTAAATCAAATTCTAAGTTTTAACTATTAAGGACCTAATTAAAAGAGTTTAATTAGGTATTGGTTAAATATTATAATTGTTATAATATTAAGGACTTATTTTGCAAATTTTAATAAGTTAAACCTAGATATAAATATCACATTACAGCCACTCTTTTTTTCTAAGAAAGGAGAAGGAAACAAAGAAAAAAAAGGGAATTTTCTCTTAAGTGCTGCCACTCTTGAGAAGTTTATTTTTTTATTTTGAAAAACTTCTCCATTGATTCTTTGCTAGAAATCAAAGAAGAAAAGAGGACAAATCGTTGTCCACTTGCTAACACAAGCTCGTGGCTTAAAGCTCTCTCCTTGAGAAGGATCCCTTACAATCGTGTGTGCATCATTGGAGGCCAAGTGATTGAGTGGCTGGAATTCTTTCACACCAAAGGTGTTTATGTTTTATCACCAAAAGGAATCCATTTGATTACGATATCACTTGGAAAGGTATATTCTTTTTCTGATTTTATGTGGTACATAACTTTACATTAAATAACCAAGGTGATCCAAAGGTAGGAGGCATGGTTTTTATTTTTATTTCAATTTTTTTTATTCCGCTACATTGATACTCTAATCATGCCGTTCCTAGCAGTGGTATCAGAGCCTTCCTTGGCTCGTTTTAATGCAAAGGTATGCCTTGTTGTTGTTAATACTATGTTCGACATAGATGTGAAAATTTCAGTATCAAATGGTGAGTTCATGTTTACATAATTCTGTTTTGAAATTGTTTGATATTTCTAAACAGTTTTATTTTGTAAATATTATATTCTTATTAATGAACATTAAACATGTTTTAATGTCAAGAATTTGCAGATTAAAGTTTGCATAAAATGCACAAAAATCAGCAAAGGAATTCGGGTTCATGGAGGAATGGAGATATGGGTATTAAGGGCAGATTTTGATTCTGTCCAGGTTTGGTTTTTGTGTCATTTCAACAAGCACATAAATCCTAAAAATTCTTAAAATTTGCAGAAATGATGTTAAGTTGATGTCCTTTGAAAACGTTTCAAATGTGGCTGAAAACCAATACCACCAAGTGTGTATGAAGCCTTGAAACCATGACTAGTCACTGCTGCCAATACCAGACTTTGAGTCATGGTTTTGCTTGTTTTCAGCAGGTAGGAGGCAGCCAAAATTGATGCTAATGATGATGAAAGAGGTTTCATACCTTAGCTGATTGGAGGATTATGATAAGGATAAAATCCCAAAATTTTATGCCACTTTAATGACCAAGAAACATGGGCAATAAAATTGCTGCAAGCAGTTTTTTGAATGCCACGATTTTGGCATTTTGAATTGCCTTATCTTGCATCTTAATTTGATGCAATTTAAAAATCAATTGACTATAAGATATTTTGTGGAAGTAGTTCCATAAAATCAACGTATCAAAATGGATTTTGAAAGTTTCCACAAAATAAGGAATTTGATTCTTACAAAATATGGAAATTATTTTAATCAATTGATAAATTAAAATAATTTGACATATTAAATTTAGAAATTGGTTTCCTAATTTTATTGAAGTCAAAATTATTTTAAAAGCTTCCATAAATTAAGGAATTAGATTCTTATACATTATGAGAGTCTAAGAATAAATAGGCAATTTAAAATCAGAGGAATATCTCCATAATATTAGCTATGGAATTTGAATTTGACAATTGGATAAATGAAGATTTTATTGTCTTAAAATTACCAACTGAGATTAGGTGATCTAAGACATAAAATCTTTAATATCTGATTGGTAAAGGATAACCTTAAATATTTGAACAAAGCAAATTAAAATTGTTTTAATTTGTAATACATCTTATCCTAATAAGATTAGAATATGGATAAAGGTTATTTATATTCATTAGTAAGGACTTCTATATATAGAAATTGTTTCTTTATATATGGAAATAAATTGATACCAAAAAATTTGAAATGAAGTTAATTCAAAAGTTGAATTTAACTAATTTCAAATAAATCATGTGATTAACAATTTGAACAAGACATAGATTTAATTTTATGTTCATGTGGATGTATGGTTAAATTTTATCATGGTATTTATTTATTAAATAGGGTCTACGCACCCTACCTTTCTTTTGATTTTCTGTAATTGTAAAATTCTTTCCTCACCTAACTCCCCTAGGATGTACCACGAGGTTTTTTTACTAAAATGTAATTAGTTACATATAACTGTAGAATTAGGATTAGTTTAGGAGTTATTTTACAATTCGAAGATGAATACCTAAAGGCGCAGTGAAAATACAAGGAGGAAGATTACAATATGTTGTATGTTATCCCTTAGGTTTAACCAAGCTAATTTCCTTCGATGGCTCAAAGAAATTAGTATAAATAAAGTCCATAATCATCCAAAGTAATATGCATGAGATAGATTTATTTATGCAATTAATAAATACTATGCATGCAAAGATGAGACCTTAACTAAGTTAAAAATAAGAAAATCCCTCAGTAAATATTGAGTCACATGCTACGCATGATTAAGTTGCCTTCCACCATATAGCAAGATAACCTGACTGCTCTTTTAATCGGAGACTTGTTGAGCACACTCAACGTCACACTTTTACAGAAGTATGTTTGAGCTATTAGTGGGTCTTACTCAACTAGTTTCATAAAATTCAGATGCTTGGAAACTTGATTGTTATGGAAACTAGAGGCAGTGGCTAGACGAAACATATAATGATATGTTTAGGCAATGTGTTGTCACCTAGCTGATCTAGGAGTTGTACAAAGATAAAATTGGTAAGCTCAGTTACCTACCTAATCCAATTATCATGGTTTGTTGAGCACACTCAAGGTCATGATTAGAATGGACAAGGATCTTAGCCCACTAAGAGAATCCTTATAAAGATATCTCGAGGTGATATGGAGGGTTGTCATCTTGAAGAAAATAGTGGGAGCAATCAATTTAAGATTTACTATCTCATCTTAATTCTTAATTGATTATAATACATGATCACTCACAAACGTTCAATAAATGTCTAGGTTGTTAGAATGCGAATACACATTACTTTGAGTGGCATACTTGATGTCATCATGAAATTCGAGCCAAAATGTTTGGACTGGTATATCAAGTTGAGAAATGTTCTCAAATATCTATTTAGAATAGATGTTATTAAGGAAGATATTCTTGCCTTCTTGACAAGGTCAAAGAATGAGAAACTTGTAGAAGTTTCACCTTTGACCATGTATATGATTGAAGTAAATCTGTCTGCTATTGATCATCATCATGGGTATTAGATACTGGATTTGGGTCACACTTATGTAATGACATGAAGGTACTGGAAATGAGTAGAATATTAACGAAGGGAGAGGTGGTCCTAAGAGTAGGAAATGGAGCAAAGGTTCTTGCATCGACTGTGGGGACAGTTACCATACCTTTACCTTCTAGGTTGATCCTGAAATTAAAAGACTGCTACTATGTTCCTTCCATATCTCGAAATATCATATCTATGTCATACTTGGCATTATATGATGATATGGAATTTTGCATTAAGGGCAATTGTTGTTCTTTCTTGAAGGGAGAGATGCATTATGGTGCAGGGACACATTCGAACGGTCTCTATATTCTTGATCCTAAAAGACCCATACTCAATATAGAGGTCAAGACAGTAAAGGAAGATGATCCAAAACTATCCTACATCTAGCACTATAGGCTTGGACACATCAATGGGACTCGTTTAACCAAGTTACACAAACAAGGTTACATTGATCCATTTAATTATGAATCTTATGGAACATGTGAGTGTTATCTCCTTGGTAAGATAACCAAGTCGTCTTTCACCAAGAAGAGTGAACAAGTTGGGGTGTTACTAGGACTTGTACATTCAAATGTATGTGGTCCTATGAGTACTAGTGCTAGAAGAGGATACTCCTACTTCATCACCTTCACAAATGACCATTCTCGCTATGGTTATGTATATTTGATGAAATAAAAATCTGAATCCTTTGATAAGTTTAAAGAATACAAAGCGGAGGTTGAAAAACAAACTGGGAAGAGTATTCTCGCTCTTAAATCTGATCGAGGAGGAGAATATCTTAGTGAAGAGTTTTAGGATTATTTGAAAGAGTATGGGATTCTCGCATAATGGACTCCTCAGGGACTCCACAGCATAATGGGGTGTTTAAGAGAAGGAATCGAACATTATGAGACATGATTCGATCCATGATGAATCATGTAAATCTTCCTATATCTTTTTAGGGATATGCCCTAGAAACTGTTACTCGTATATTGAACCAGGTTTCTACCAAATCGGTTGATAAGACACCATATGAGATATGGAGTGGGAAAAAGCCCAACTTGTCTTATAGTAGGATTTGGGGATGTACTGCTTATGTGAAGCGTACAATGTCTAATAAGCTGGAAGCGAGATCAGACAAATGTAAATTTGTGGGATATTCTAAAGAAACACACGGATATTATTTCTATAATCCCACTGAGCAAAAGGTGTTTGTCTCAAGGTATGCCACTTTCCTTGAGAAAGAGTTCTTAAATGAAAGGGCTAATGGGAGTAAAGTTGTACTCGAAGAAGTTCGAGACCCACAAATTGACATTCCATTGGAACTTGAACCTGAGATTGTGACATCTGATATACAACCACAATCTCAAGAGGCATAACCACTCAAAAGGTTTAGTAAAATACGTCAAGCTCTAAAGAGATATGGATTTCTCTTGGAAAGGGACGCATTGCCCATAAATGATGAGCCTACAACCTATGAGGAGGCGATGTTAGACATCGATTCTGAGAAATGGCTAGAAGCCATAAAATCTGAAATGGATGCCATGGATACCAACCAAGTATGGACTTTGGTGGATCCACCTAAAGGAATAAAACCCATTAGGTGCAAGTGGGTCTTTAAGAAAAAGACCGATGTAGATGGCAAGGTGCAAACCTTTAAAGCTAGACTGGTAGCAAAAGGTTACAAACAAAGACAAGGTATTGACTTTGAAAAAACCTTTTAACTAGTTACTATGCTTAAATCCATTAGGATTTTGCTTGCAATTGCTACATACCATGATTATGAAATATGGCAAATGGATGTAAAAATTGCATTCTTTAATGGAAATTACAAGAGGAAGTGTACATGACACAACTTGAAGGTTTTATATCCAATGCCAATGCTAATAAGGTGTGCAAGCTTCAAAAGTCCATTTATGGACTTAAGCAAGCTTCTCGAAGTTCGAACATCCGTTTTGATGAAGCTGTAAAAGGGTTTGATTTCATCAAAAATGAGAATGAACCATGTGTCTATAAAAAGGTTAGTCGGAGTGCCATAATTTTCCTAATGCTATATGTTGATGACATATTGCTCATAGGAAATGATATACCATTGCTGCAATTTACAAAGATTTGGCTCTTCAAACAATTCTCCATGAAGGATTTGGGAAAAGCAACTTACATTCTAGGAATTAAGATCTATAGAGATAGATCTAAAAAGTTGCTAGGTCTTTCTCAATCCACATACAAAGACAAGGTGTTAAAGAGGTTTAGCATGATAGAGTCCATGAAGGGACACTTGCCTATGTCGTAAGGCATATATCTCCCTAAGGACACGTGTCCAAAGAATTAAAAAGAGAAAGATCGCATGGATAAGATCCTATATGCTTCAGCAATAGGATCTATCATGTATGCGATGCTTTGCACTCGACCAGATGTATCTTACGCTCTAAATGTCATGAGTAGATACCAAGCTAATCCTGGTGAAAGTCATTGGATAGCTATGAAAAACATCTTGAAGTACTTACGAAGAACTAAGGATGTATTTCTAGTTTATGGATGAGGTGAACTCCAAGTTAGGGGTTATACAGATGCAAGCTTTTAAACTAACAAAGATGATAGCAAGTCGCAAAGTCGATATGTGTTCACACTCAATAGAGGTGTAGTGAGTTGGAAAAGTTCCAAACAAGAGATGACTCCATATTCTACAACCGAGGCTGAATACATCTCTGTGTTTGAGGCAGCAAAAAAGGCAGTTTGGATTAAGAAGTTCATTACTAAACTAGATGTGGTTCCTAGCATTGTTAACCCAATATCTTTGTATTGTGATAACAATGGAACCATTGCACAAGCAAAGGAACCAAGGTCTCATCAGAAATCCAAACATGTATTGCGGTATTACCATGTGATCAGGGAAATCATTGGAAAAGGAGACATTTGCATAGAGCGTATACCCACTGAGGATAATATTGTTGATCCTCTCACTAAAGCACTATCCCAATAGAAGCATAATTATCATGTTGAGAACATTGATATTAGATACATAGGCGAATGGCTTTAGTGCTAGTGGGAGATTGTTAGTATAAGCCCTACAAGCCAATCGGTGGTTGTATGGGAATTGCAATTTTGAGATATTCATGTATGACATTTTGTTATTCATAATAACATTAAGGTAGTTCTTTATCCATAAGTTTGTAATTTAATTACTTTTTGTACTTATGTAGATAAAGCCCATGGAACTATATATGCCTTACAAAGGAATTGTTTTGGGATACAATTATAAGATCCTTATGCATTAAAGCATTGTTCCTAAAAGTTCTTGATCATTGTATTATTGAGATAGGGCATCAATAATGCTTAAAGATTGGCACATGTTATGTTCCTCACTTGTGAAGTAAGAAATCGTTCTCATAGGTTGAAGTATAGAGATACTTGGAACTAGCATGTGGGTGTTTGCCGTGCGAAAGCGAGTTCACTAAACATGACTTGCCATGAGAAGTGCATTTGGTACCTCACTCAAATGTCAATGCAATACTTCTCATGTGTCAGTTATGTAACAACTCCCTAGACTTGAGACACCAAGTTGTCTTGTTTGTGGAGTACTATGCTTTGATTTCATCCTTATGGGTGCCTAATCAAGGATGCCAAAACAAGATGTTTTTTAGTATAGTATGAAGCATATGAAGGCAAATGAGTGGTCAAGATAATAATCATCACCCCAAGTGATTCGAGGGGAAATATCTCATTAGTTCTTGGTTGACATTAGCTTAATCAAATCCTTGGCCAAGGTGATTAAGAGAATATGAAATAAGTTTCATAAGTCTCCATAAAGCTAATGATCTAACTGCAAGAACAAATATGGAGATCAATAAGAGTAGGCACTGCACCAAGCTCTTATCATCTTTGGGATATATGATGAGGGAGTGAATTGCACTGAAAAACTGTACACTAAAAGATTGTCAAAGAATCCTTTGACTCTCTTAACAATTAGATGGCCATGATGCATTGCTAGATGCCAATCATGGTCTATGGAATTGAATTAGTTAATTTAAAATTGAATATGATTCATTTAAATTAATTAAATAATAATATTATAATTCAATTCCATTGCCAACATGTTGGAACCTAATGGGTCACACACAAAGGTTGCAATTTGGATTAAATTAAGAGTGTGATGATTTAAGTTAGACTTAAATCAAATTCTAGGTTTTAACTACTAAGGACCTAATTAAAAAAGTTTAATCAGGTATCAGTTAAATATTATAATTGTTATAATATTAAGGACTTATTTTGCAAGTTTTAATAAGTTAAACCTAGATATAAATATTACATTATAGCCATTCTTTTTTTCTAAGAGAGGAGAAGGAAACAAAAAAAAAGGATTTTTCTCTTAAGTGTGGGCACTCTTGAGAAGTTTATTTTTTTATTTTGAAAAACTTTTCTTTTGATTCTTTGCTGAAAATCAAAGAAGAAAAGAGGACAAATCGTTGTCCACTTGCTAGCACAAGCCCGTGGCATAAAGCTCTCTCCTTGAGAAGGATCCATTGCAATCGTGTGTGCATCGTTGGAGGCCAAGCAATTGAGTGGCTGGGATTCTTTCACACCAAAGGTGTTCATGTTTTATCACCAAAAGGAATCCATTTGATTACAATGTCACTTGGAAAGGTACATTCTTTTTCTGATTTTATGTGGTACATAACTTTGCATTAAACAACCAAGGTGATCCAAAGGTAAGAGGCATGGTTTTTATTTTTATTTTTTTATTCCGCTGCGTTGATGTTCTAATCATGTCGTTCCTAGCATGCACTACATTAAAAATAATTTACGTGTAATAAGTTTTCTCGAAAAAAATAAAAAAGCTTTGTTATTCCTTAGTTTGCAAGCAAGCCATGGCCCTGCAAACCTAAAGTTCTCAAACAGTGTCAAAAATCTTAATTTTTTGAGACCCCACAATGCTTATCTGTTGACAAAAGCTGTCCCCAAGCTTAACTGGTCCGAAATATAAGCCAAATTTTGTGTCCAAATGTGTCTTTGTGAAACCCTAACTTTCCATTTAAGTGTAGTTTGATAATTTTCTAGAAATATAATGTGCTTTGTCTTTATGAGCTATTAGCATGAGTTTTTCAATCACAACATTCTTAAATTTCCCTCCTCATATAATGTTTTCATGCAAAGAAATGAATATTTGAAGAATGAAAGGAAAAGGAAACCAAAAGGAATTAATTTTTGCCAGTTAAAACATGAAAGGTCGATCTCTAGCAAGAAGGAGTCAACCCTAGAGCTTAAAGGTTCATTTTTAGCTCTCTGGAATTCAAGAATTGACCCTTGAAGGAAGAATGTCGGTCCCTGCAACCTAAACATGAATTTTAGCACTCTGGAACTCAGGATTAACCCTTAAGTATTAAAAGGTTGATCCCTACAACAAAAAACACTATTAAAAGCTTTTTGGAATTTAAGGATTAACCCTTAAAGAAAACTATGTCAATCCGTATAGCTTAACATGGAAATAATAAGACACAAGATCAACTCTCTAAGGAAATTAGGTTGATCCTTAGAGCATAATGTGGAAAGAATAAAACCCTTGTTTAAGCCTCCACTCTTTATTTCACCCTCTTACAACCTCTTTCTCTTTTCCTCTCACTCTCGTAACCTCTTCCCTTCGCACTTACTCAATTTTTAGCTACAATTAAGCTTCCAAACATGAATCTAAGGTAAGATTTGGCCTTATTTAGCTTGTAAATCCTTGAGTTTAGCTCTAACTTTTTTTCTATACGACTTTCAAATTTTCTCTTCACTTGAGTAAGGGCTTTTTCAAAGGACTCACTAAGGTAAGAACTCTCTTGGTTGAGTAATATGGATTATGGGTTTAAAGTTTAAAGTTTGTTGGTGTTCAATCATTGAACTTGTTGTTTACTCGACTTTTTTTGAATAAATAGATTTTAGAGAAAACTAGGAAACTCATGGTGAAAATTTTAATACAATAGGTTTTGTTAGAGCTCAAGGATCATAATTAAGCAAGGCTTAGATAATCGAAGGCTACAAGAGAAACACATTTTTTCACAGTGAGTAGATACACTGTCTTCAATATTTAATATGTAAAGCTAAGCATGATTCTTATTGAATGTTTTGACTTGCATTACTTAAAAGTTATCTTTATGATTGTGGACTTATTACCAAATTTAAAAGCTTTTATGAAATTTAAATCCAAATCTAATGTTTTGATAAGGATTTTGTCAAGACCCGGTACTCCCTTCGAGCCTGTGACAATCGTCACGATGTCTTGATAGACATTCATTACCCAGAATGTCAACCGAAATCTCACAAGGCTCTTGCATCAATTTTACGTCTCTCTTGTGAGCAACAGTTACTAAATATCATGTTTTAAAGGAATATAAACTATTTTTAAATAAAAAACAAACAAAAAGTAATTTCGGTTACACAAGGTTATTGTGGTCATTTTTACCCGAAAATTTTGAAACTTCGTGAAAATACAATATACGATCGAAAAATATACATTTTTTATCTAAAAATAATTTTAGTAATCTAGATCATCCATTTAAAATGAAATTATGGCTAATCAAACACAATAAAATATTCCATTTTCTTATAAAACAATATTCATAGAATCCTGCATAAACAAATTTTGTAGCGTAAGAGCAAAATAAATTAATATATATAATAGCACACTAAACTAAGTATAAAAAAATATTCTACAATGACATGTGGGCCCCAAAATAACAAAAGTAAACAGGACTGTAGACCTACGATTTCTAAGGGTGCAAATCCAAAAGCAAACCCTCGACAAAATCGACTGTCTACAAACTGCTCTGAACCTGAAATAGGTGAAAAGAAAAGGGTGAGTTTTTATAAACCCAGTGAGTAAGCAAAGTTCATCTACAACATCTAAAGCCGAGTAAATGGAAACAGTTAAATCATCCCATCAAAATATGAGTCATAACATTTAAAACTCATTTCAATTCATATAAAACAATTACATTTCATCGAAATAATCAACAAGGCTTATGATTCTCTTAAAAACTTGGCTTGTGTCAAAACTCATACTCGGTGATACCTTGGCTCGGGCATCCAACCGAGTCTGCCAAGAATGCTAAAATGACATATACCCGTAAAACATGTTTTTACGTATAAAATATAGCCATTTGTTGGCGTTGGCTGAGTTTCATCCTCACGTGGTAGTTCGGCATGAAGTGAACTCTAAACTTACCTTAAAAGATACCTTCCGCGCCTCTCATACTAAGGTAAAATATAACGGGGTTTTATGCCCCTTTAATAGGCTGGTCCACGAAAACCCGCCCACTGCAGTAAGCTAATCAAATAACCCACCAAATCAATAAAAATTTTGACAGCATGACATGGCTAATATAATATTACCCAGCTTGTCAAGGTAAAACAAAACAATTTATATAACCCACAAGCCACAAATCCAGCCATTCATGCCATTACATTGTCATAAGCCATCAATTAAAACCATATATATATATAGATAACACAAGTATATAGTCTCCACTTACTCAATTTCCAAAACCAGTATTCAATTTCATAACAAGTTATAAATCTCATTTCGTTTAACCAACACTTCAATTTTAAAACATAATAATTTACAATTTAAACTCATTATTCTTTAAAACATAGAAACGAGTTTAAACTACTTTAGATAGTTAAGATGATCGTCTGATTACTCACAATAACGGGAGTTTGGAGTACTCCTATTCTTGGTCCTCGAGTACGATATCTTTATCCTTATCAGAGAGCTCACCACCTATACATAATACACGACACGTAATTCAATATATTTGTACCAAACTGTTATAAAACTATTTCAGGCTCTATATGAATGCATGAAATTGAATGAGAATTGTTCGAATAATCACTTAAAGATGGTGTTCTAAGTGGGTTCAATTATGATCGAACTGAATTTGTATTCGACCTAACTTGAACCATACACTATTTAATTAACCAAAACATCCGATTCAACTTCAAATATATTCATTACACTTCCAATATTCCAAATACACCAAAGAACCTCAATGAGCTTGATTGTGACTTAATTCATCGTAATCGAAATTCATTCCGATTCCGAACTAACGTGCTAATCAGTGTTAACACAGTCCAATAAATCCATCTATATCATTAAGAATCAAATGCAAGTCCATTCACTATGATTTTCTCATTATTGTTCAAGTCGTTTACTAAAGGAACTATACTTTTCGATAACCGTTTTCGATATCTGATACCATAAATCATCAATTACGAGCTAAATAACATGAAATACAACAAAATCCATCATCAACATGTCACTTATAACATTCAGCCAAAGAGGGTTGTTGAAGGGCATGTGATTTTCTTGCTTGTTTTTCATGCCAAACATCATCAAACAACTAAAAACACTAAGATATCATGAAATCTAGCAAAATCCATCATCAAAACCTCTCTCCTTATGTTCGGCTAGCAAGTATTCCCTCATAAAAACTTGTGTTTCAACCATAGAAAATGAAAAAGAAAGCATGGGAAAGGTAGATTTTAAGCTAAAATTGAAAAATCTTACCTTTGATTGCTTTGTTCTTTGAAATTCAACAAATTTCTCTTGAATTTTCCTCTCTAGGGTTTGTTTCTATTCTTTTCTCTTTGTTCTTTGCTTTGGCTGGCCATGAAGAGTGAAATGGGAGAGTTTATGTTGAGTTTATAGAGGAAATTATAAAAATATTAAAGCTTGACATGTGTCACCATGTGATTGGTCCATGGTTAAAACTTAACAATTAAGCATTTTCTCACCACCACATGTAATCTCTTAATTATCCAAAGTATAAAATAATAATAGGTGAAATTCATGGGCTTGACAAGTGTTATGGTGGTGTAAAATTCCAAAAATTCCAATTACGTCCTCATGGACACGTGAAATGACCGATTTGCCCTTATGTTTGAAAAAATGTCGAAATTGGAAATTTTCATTTTTCCAATTCAAATCATGCTCCAATTAGTCAAACTTGGTCAAAAATTTCATCCAACATTCCCATTTTGCCCCTATGTTATGAAAATTCCTAATTTGACTCCAAATTAATCCTCGAACTCCAAATCACCATATTAAGACATTCTAAGGTTCAATAACTCTCAAATATATCCTAAAATCTCTATTCAAACTAGTTCGAGGCTTTAATCGACTTAATTGTACCACTATGTATGATACCAACTTTTAACGATTCTTCGAGGCATCTCAGTATGTAGATATGCTATCAAGTATATGAATGGCATGACAAGTATAATAGAGTAGGGCTTGATAGATTTCAAATCTATACATAATCCGTAAATATCTATATTATGTAGTAGTTTTTTTATAAAGGGGAGAAGCAAAATCAAATGGTTGCCTTCAAAATAAATCCATGATTATATGTTCGAGTATAAAATTCATGTATAATTAGAGGAATGAGAAGGTAGATGTATGCATTCCCATCCGTATGATAATGAGATAATCATGTTATATGCACATGAGTATGTAAAAAATAATCATGAGTTTGGTACATGAAGTAGTACCATGTACAAGATGACTTAAGCATGATTATTATTATAAGTTATGATGATATATCATGATAAGTTTATGATGTTACATGTCACAAATTTGTTAAGTCTCATATGATTATGAGGGTTTTAATGTGGGGCGTTGTACCACACACAACTATATATAGCAATGAGTTCGAATGGAATACCACTCAAACTATATCCTAGATAGTGAAGATTGTACCATTATCCTCAATTGTCCTAGATAATGGGGACTATATCATTATGCTTGATTGTCCTAGATAATAAGAATTGTACCATTATCCTCAATTATCCTATACAGTGGGGATTGTACCATTGTCCTTGGTTAGGTTTTATGATGAACTTACTATGAATAAACAAGTTAGATTGATAGAAAGACTAAGTTCTAAGTTATGGATTTACGGTATGAGTTGATGATTGATGAATAGTGTTATATGGTTGAATCCTATAGAAATATTATGTTACATAATTGTCCCTAAGATGAAGGAATTAAGTGGTATTGGAAAACACAAAATCATCAAAAAAATGAGGTTTACGATATAAGTATCGATACCAAATGTACAGAACAAACTCCTTACCCCATTTAAAAGTTTCTCATATGTATTCAACTTTTCTTTTCAATTAAAACTTCTATGTAATTTTGACTTTAATTAAATTATTTGAGTTGGCTTTATAACAATACTATTTTCAAGGAGTTAGTAAGAATGTTTGATTATCTTAAACATTCATGTTTATTGCAAATTGTGGTTTATGAAAAAAAATCTTCCCCTTAGCTTGTCCCCTTTCGCATGTGCTCATGGAGTCTTTATAACTCACTCACATAAGATCTATTTGTTTTGTAGATTAGTGATTAGCTTAGTAACCTTGTCGTAGAGAGGAGCTCCCAATCTTTCTTGGTAAGTGTTCTAGAAGCCAACTTGAAGCCTAAAGAGTCAGGTCAAGTTCCATTAAAGAGTAGGACTTTATATATATGTTCTTATGCTGTTGGATATTTTTTATAGTTATGTAGCCATGAGGTGGCATTACGCTGTACATGTTTTAAACGAA
Source organism: Theobroma cacao (assembly GCF_053813885.1). NCBI lineage: Eukaryota > Viridiplantae > Streptophyta > Magnoliopsida > Malvales > Malvaceae > Theobroma > Theobroma cacao. The sequence continues at coordinate 32,613,174 of NC_142647.1, read as the reverse complement.
TTGAATTATTATGATGGCTTGAGACCCTAATTCAGCACCATAGAGTGCATATGCATGTTAATATGAGATGTTATATGAGTTATGCTATACATACATTGGTATATATAACTTTTATATGTATTGTAGATTATAAATTTTTATGAATATCTGAGTTAGTCTTCATACTTTTAACATATCGATTAAATATGACTTGAAACTCATATATGTTAACAATTATAACCTTATTATGCAACAAAAACAATTAGATATGTTCCGTAAATTTGAAAAGTAAATCAAACAGTTGATTTTAAAAATGCATGATCCATGTAAAAAAATTTCTAAGGTTGTTTAAACATTTAAAATCTTTTTCATCATATATATTAAACACATTTTTTTGGACTTTTGGGATAATAACCATTAAATAAATCCACATGAAAGGTAAGATCCAAATATTGGTGAATAAGTATCCTTAATGAGATTGTGAACAAAATTCCTCAAACTCTCAGGGACAATAAGAGCAACTTACCATCAACCTTATATATTCCAATAAATAAGGATCCTTCAACTGAGCTAGGTAAAAGAAAGCGTGCAAGTATCCCCTGTCAAGAGAGCTTTCATGATTGCTCCGTAAAATGAAGTTGAACCAAGAACTATTCACCTCTATACATAAGAGGATATTAATGTGATGAATAATGAAATGGAGTCTATGAAGATTAACCATGTTTAGGACTTTGTGGACCTTCCACCACGTGTAAGACTATTAGGAACAAATTGGTGAAAAAAGTGAAATGCAAGGTAGATGGTTTCATTAAGAGTATACACAACTAGATGTGGACTATGAGGAAACTTTCTCATCGATAGTCAGGTTTTCCTCAATTCGCTTAATTCTATCCATGGTTGTAGATTTGGTTTTGGAACTTTACCAAAAGGACATAAGAAAGGAATAAGCAATAATAAGGGAGGACTTGTAGAAAACTATGCCATGAATTTGAAACCATGCATGTTTATACTTTGAAAACAAAAAACCGAATGCAATGCAATTATCAAACCACTTTGGATACCTTTACATCACATACTCAATACACCTCACACAATTAAGTGCTTTTGAAATCATATTTCATAAGTCAAGACATAATATTTCAAAAAACATAATATATTAATATTAGAATCATTTTACCTTGATAAAGCCACTCAAGAAGTACATTGCTCAATGGATTTCACTCCCTCACTAGTAGATGTGATACCATAAATAGTGTATTTTCGCTTCCCCACTATCTAAGGTGATAAGATAGGGTATCTAAACCCACAACAAAAGGTTTCGTGCCTTAAGCCAATGACCACATCAAATTACTTATGCCATCCTTAGCCACATGACTGGCACCATTTCCACTCTTTTATGCTAGCTAGGGTTATCTTAGTGTGCACAATAGCCAGGGGATGCTGTTGCTCAACCAAGTTCTACTCAAGGGCTCAACCTAAACCATTTATGGACAAATCAAATCCATAATTCATGTAACTAGCACTACCATAACACACATTGTATCAAGCATAATCATTTTCAAACTAGCCCAACAATTGGCTATAATCTTAATTTATACAAGTTCACACAACATAGTAGTCTTTAAGCCAATTTGCAATCCTTAACACATTAAATGTTTATCAAATAAAATCACCATCATTAAAGCACCATTTTGGAGTAGTTGAATACATGAAACATCAACAATATTGAAAGGCTTGTTCCCATGCAATTTCATTGTATAAACATAAATTTATATCCATGTGCCTACCCTCATTTAACAAAATCATAAAAAACATTTCCTAGGCACTTATAGTAAAAGAAAAATACAATTTTTCTTGTTTTCCTTACCAAAACATTTTCAATGTAAGTCCACTCACCATTTTATGCCACCAATACACTTACAATGCTACCTAGCCAAGCTCTTCTAATTAGTTGGCTTTTCAGCTTTAAGAAAGCCTAGCACATATAATAAGCATAAATGATAAATTTTAGCATTTATTTGAAAACTAATATTTAGTTAACAATTTAATAACCTTCCACTATCTTTTCTATTGGATTTGGGTCCTCTTTTCCTTAACTTATACACCTCATAACCATTTATACAACAAGGATTTTCCTTGAAACCCACTTTCGTAAACCTTCTTTTAGCAAGATTTTAAGATGTTTATCACATCAATATCCTCTTTGTACCCCATGCTTAAATCTAGGTCCCTCAACATTGCCATGTATTTTTCATACCCATGTACATGCTTAAGTTTTTTTAGAAAAAACCTTACCTTGGTGACTTGATGGCAACTTGATTGAAGTGAGAAAGCCCCCTAAAACCTTTAAATTAATGGTTGAAAAATAAGCTTAAAGATAAGTAAAAGGAGAAAAAAGAAAGTGAAGTTTTTTGGTGAAGAAAGGAATGAATAAAAAGCCCTTTGGTTGGGGTTTTAAAACCCATTTTTTGCTTGTGATATGACATTGGGATTGACCTTTTAACCTTCATGGGTCGATCCTTATGCTCCAAAAACATTCAATTTTAATTAGGGACTTTCAAGGATCGACCTTTTAATCAATGAAGGTTGATCCTTGCAAAACAAAATGCCTTCCAAGCACTCTATTTACCTAAGAATCGACGTTTCTCCCCTTAGGGGTCAAACCTTTCTAAATAGTATGCAAAAATTGAACTGTAAACTTTCAAAGATCAATCCTTTATTCTTAAATTGTAAAGATGATCTTTTTTAAACTTGATTCCCTTCTTACTTTTCCTTCAAACCTTTACAACTCTAATTTATGGATTTATTACGATAAAAAGTGAGGATTCTTGGTCTAACAAGGCATTCATAAGCTCACCAAGTAAACTTATTCTTTTATTCTCATATCAAGATTTAGGGTTTAGGGTTTAGGTTTCATAGTTAAACTGTCTAAGGGAAGTTTCATCAACTTGTTATTATACATTGATGATCACACACTATTGGCTAGAAATGATAAGGAGAAGATTGTTGCCACTAAAAAGTGGTTATCATAGAGCTTTAAAATGGATGACATGGGGTGAAGCAAATTATATGCTTGGAGTTAAGATCCTAAGGAATCATTCAAAATGACTTCTTGGTTTGTCCTAAAAGACATTATCAAGAAGATTCTTGAATAGTTATATAAATGCAAGATTTCAAGGCCACTAACACTCTTATTGCAAAAAATAAAACTTTGACTGTTGATTTAGCTTATAAGACTCCCAAAGAACATAAATGTGAAACTCCAATTTTACATGTTGTGGAAATTTGATGAGAACTTGAATTTTTATGCTTCATATGTTAATGATGATTATCAATGGAAATTCTGTATCACTTGAAGTAAATCCTTCCATATTATTATATTAAATTCATGGATGAATAATAGGTGAAGGAATGGTTGAAAAAGGAAGCCAGAAAAATGTATTTTAACAAGTTTAAACTTGGAAGATCAATCCCCAATGGTTACAAGTCGATCTTATGGCAGAGAACATGAAAAATTCCAAGATTTAAGAAGCCATAGTCGATCCCCTAGCTCCTCTAGTAGACCCAAAGGTAGATTATGTAAAAAATACAAGATTTAAAAAGCCATAGTTGACCCCCTAAACCCTATAGTCGACTATAGTGCCTTTTTGACATATCAGTACATAAAGTGTTCCACATGAGCCTTAACCTTCATTTTGTGTTTTTTCAACCTTTAACTCATCCCTAACAACCATCAAACCCTTCTATAACCTTTCCAAATCCCATTGGATGAATATTCAACCTTCCAAACCCAAATCTAAGGTAACATTTGACACTTTTGTGTATTAATCACAATGTTTCAACTTAACCCAAGGGTTTTGTAAATTTCAGCTCATTTAACCCAAATTTGAACTTGGGGGATTTTGTTCTTCAACAAGGTTGTGGCTGTAAGAATGATTAAGGTTTCATCATATATGACTTGGATTTAAAGTATTGTGAATTATTGGCTTGAGACAAAAAAATAGGTTTAATCGGTTAGTTTCGAATAATGGGTTTGTTGGAAAAATAGGAAGTTTATGTTAGACATCATTATGTTAGGTTGCATTGAGATCATGAATTGTAGAACATGCGAAGTTTCATGAAGCAAGGCTTAAAAACACGCTTTTGTCAAGGTGAACGGATACATCACTTTTAAACCTTTTTAGTATGTAAAATTGATGCATGATTTGATGAGTATGGTTTCTCATAAATGTTTGGCTAAGTGAAAATGTGTGTTGGTCCCATTAGAGTGCTAAAGGAGGGTGAATAGTATTAAAAAATTTTAAAATCAACCTTTTTAAAATGATAGCGCTTTTAACAGATTAAAGAAAAATAGATATAAAGCTTGTGGTAGCTGAATGACACCAAGAAAAGAAGGGTAGAGAGAAGTGGACAATGTAAAGCAATATATAGCGGTTCAATCCCCTTGACCTACATCCACTACCTTGATCTCCCAATCAAGGATTTCAAATCTAACTACACTATCCTAGTGGAATTAACAGCTTCTACCAAGCTTTTACAAGGTGAGCTTCTAACCCAAGCTCCAATCCCTTTCAACAATCTTTAGAGTGTTTCCCACACTCTAATTTCTAAGAAAGAGAAGAAAAAAAAGTACAACTATGACACTTTACAAATCTAGAATTATTACAGCTAAGCTCAAACACTTTTTCTGGATTTAGAATGAAGAACAGGTGTTTTTAGTAAAGAATGTTTGGCTTTTTTACTCAAAATGGCTCTTCTCTCATCAAATCTCACTTTTTTAACTGTTGAAGCTTCTTTTTATACTTGGGGAGTCAGATTTTTCTGTTGGAGACAATTTCTAGCGGTTAGAAACGACTTTGATGCACTTCTACTCGTTATTTTGTCCTTTAACGTTTAAATTCAGAGAAGGAGACACAGTTCGACTAACCAATTACTAGTACCTTTAATTGATTATAGGTTTTCTACCTTGCACTGTCCTGCTGCTATGATCTCTGCTCTAACCGACTACAGTAGGCTCTAACCAATTAAGAGTTCTCTATCTTTAGGCTTTTCTTTTTCAACAAACTTCTTCTAACTAGTTATGGCAGGCTTTAACTAATTACAAACTTTCTGTTTTCACTTTTTTACACAACAGTCTTCCTCTAATTGATTAGTTATTCCCTTAACCAACTAAAGGTTTACTTCCTCCAACCATAACCGATTAAAATTAGCTTTAATCAACTAGAAATTCTTCAAATTTTAAACTTCCCTATTTTAGCTCCCTTCAATGGTCAACTATATTTTCAAACTTGTTTTTAGAACTTGAATATACTAAGACCTTGTGCTTTAACCAGTTAACCAGACTTCTTAACCGATTAACATATTTTTTGTTTTGCCAACTTATCACATAGCCATGCCTTCACTGATTACGGTCCCTTATTAATCAGTTACTAAGGTTCTATTTTTGTTCATTACTTGCTTTTTCCTTCTTAACTAATTTACTCTTCATTAAACTTAGTAAGCTCCTTGGCTTGCCTTTAATAAACAACTTTGCTAGGGGTATTAAATTAAATCCCGCACATTTAAATAACAAGATTAGACATTAATGACTGAGGAATATTTTGTTATCATAAAAAACATATGAAGTCAACATTCTCCCCCTTGTTTGATGATGACAAAACACTCCTAGATTAAGAGTGCAATGTATGCAAATGATAAAAAATTTTTGTACAGTTTTAGGGATTGCTCCCCCTAAATATATGCTTATTAACATTATCCAACATAAGGCCATTTAAACACAAGAGCATATATATATATATATATATATATATATATATATATATATACATATATGTATTTATATATTCAATGTTCAACCATTCAGTATAAGTTCAACATAAAAATATAAAAACTCAACACAACATAAGCCACATAACCCATATAAACATTGTTGAGCACATACCACCATCATAAAGCATATAAACCACATAAACATTGTTCAGCATTGTTCATCACCAAATAAACAAAAAAAATACCAAAGTAAAGACAATAAAAGCGTAAGATAAGGACTGAGTTCATCATTCTTATCAGCTCAACTTCCTAATCCTATTTTCTTGACTTTTTATTTTTCTTTCCCTTTTTGGCATCATGTAAAAAGGTTCTAATTTGAATAAGATGAATCAAATGAACATTGAAAGGTTTGGGAGAAGAGCGAGATGGAAAGTCAGAAGATGATATGGGCTGAGGGGCTATAGGTTTAAAGGTTGGTTTGATGGAGGTCAATGCTAATCTTGCAGACTTTTTTCTTTTGAAGGTTTTCGTTTTAGTGGCTATTGTTTTCCTCCCCCTTACTGTAGTTTTCTTTGCAATAGGAGTAGTGTCCCTTTCAACTACTTTATCCTTGTCTTGATTTTCTTCCCCTGCACCTTATTCTGTCCTTTATGGAGCTAACTGAACTTCCTACAACTCTACTTGTTGTTGTGCCTGATCAGCTTTAGCTTACTTGGTGATGTCTCTAATAAAGTCAGAAACTAAAATCTCTTCAGAGTCTCTAAGGGAACTCACAACACTTTTTCAGTAGCTGAGTGTTCTTTTTCCACTTAGGGTTCTTTCTTCATTTCTCTTTCTTCCTCATTCTCTTCTATGGTTGGTTCTTTTTCCATTCTTTTTGTTCCTCATTTTTTCTATGGTTGGTGTTTTTTCATTTTCCTGTTCTACTTTTTCAGCATTCTCTTTAGGTATTTCTTGTCCAATTTCCTTTTCATGATTAGAAACAGCATCCTCAAAATGTTCTGTAGCTATTCTTTCACTGGACTGACTTACAGTAATGGCTAAGGCTTCAGGAGATTTTATTTCCTTGGTTGGAAGTAACAAGGCTTCAAGCTGTTGGAGTTTTTCTTCAATCTTTATAATCTTTTCAACCTGATTAGTCAACTTCCCATTGAATCTCATGAGGAGATTAAACATCACGTCATTTTGAAAAGGGAGTTGGCTGGTCCTAGCGAAAAGTGTTAAGGAACTTCTAGTTTGAGGGGGTAGAGGTCTACCTTTTGTCACCTCAATGCATTCATTCCTCTCTATCTTATACACCATTTTTAGTACACTTCCTTAAAATAACCCTGATCTTTGTTTCTTGTAAGATCATATTGAAATCTTCCATTCCATATTCCTTTCTTTTTCACCAAGGCTGTAAGAATATTGCTATAAGGCAAGTTTGCTTTGTCCCCCAATAGGATTTCCTTGATTCTTTCTACCATATTGTAAAACCCAACCCTATAAATACATATCATGACATACATGCATTGAGTAGCATGTTATTACGTTAGAAAAGCACCTAAGAATAGACGAAACCCGATATTGTACCTAACGGTACACTTAAATTGATTTAACCTCGAACTAGTTCAAATAGGAATTGTAGGATGAAATTTAATATTTTATAGTCCAGGAATGACTAAAAATGATTGTTCGGAGTTCGAGGGTTCATTTTGGGTAAAATTAGAAATTTTGATATTTAAGGGTAAAATCGTCATTTTGCCACCTAAGATAATAATTTGATCATGGAGTGAAATTTTTGATCAAGATTAACTATTTGGAGTATAATTTAATGATAGGAAGTGAAAAAGTTTAATTCTGGTGATTTTTGGAGTGTAGGGGCAAAATCGTAATTTTGCCATCCCGGACAAAATTTGAAATTTTGAGAGAATTTAGATCAAATTTGAAAAATTGGATAATGATATGAGTATAAGGGATGAAAAATATGTCTATGGGCAATTTTTCAATTTTTGGGGCAAAAATGTAATTTTTGACTTTTACGGGGATAAAAGTGTAAATTTCAAAAATTACTCCACCGAGACTTTGGATGAGTCTGAGAATTTTATCTAAGCTATGAATATATGAGACAAGTGTATGGTGAAAATTTGGAAACAAATGGATGAAATTTTAAAAATGGGCCAATGGGAAAGTGACATGTGGCATTTTTTAATGATATAATATTATTTTAATGAAAAATCAGCCCATTTAAACCCAAATTTTAAGTGCTGGCCGGCCATAAGGAAGAACAAGAGAGGAAATAGAGAGGAAAGGAAGAAAAAAAGAAAAACCAAAGAGAAACAAGAAAATTCAAAGGGAAATTCACGGTTTTCGATCGTTTACGCGTCTAACGGTAAGATTTTTCGATTTTAGCTTGATTTCTACCTTTCCTATGCCTTTATTTCCATTTAGCATGCTTGAGGAGAGAGATCAAAAAGTGATATCAAGGTCTGGATGAAATTCTAAGGCAGAGAAATTGAAATTTTTAGGTTTTGATTTTTAGTTAAATTGATAGTTTTAGTTAGTTAAATGTGTTTAGAAATTAAATTGGGCAAGAAATCATTAAATTTTCACACTACCCACTCTTGGCTGGATGCTCAATGCTGTACAATGATGATGAATTGATTTTATTCTAAGGGAAATGAAGAGAAAATGATGAAAAACGATTAAACGTGATAGAAAAACAAAGTAGAAAATTAACCGAGTTAATGTCCCATTTTTGGCCGAATTTTTCAAGGAAGGGAGTGAGCTGATTTTGTTGTTTTTAGAAGGTTATTGGCTGATATTTAATGGTTAGAAATGTTGGAGAGAGAATGGGATGATTTAGAGCTAAAATGGAGCGCGTTAGCAATTTATCGGGCAAAGTGTCAAAAATAGGTTAATACCGCGTTTAAGCCGTTTTAGGCTATTGCATTTCATACCATGCATTAGTATAGGATTTAAGTTAATTATATAGTGATTTAGCATCAATGTGATGAATTGTGTAAATTTTTGTAATGTGTCTAGGAGGAGAGCCTTCCGGAAAAGGCAAAGAAGTCGTACCCGACGAGTAGTGATCGAGGAGCTTAGAAAGCTTTTAGTTTGTACAAACGGTGAGTAAACTTATTATTATTGTAAATTATTTAGAGTTTATTTTAATGCCCTTTATGTATTTTATGAAATGAGAACGAGATTAAAACGGGATTTTTGATGTTTTAGGAATAAATGTGACAAATAAAAATATATTGTATTGATTATGAAATTGAGTAATTGGAGGCTACAAATTGACTTGAAAAATATATATTTTTCTAGGAATGGCTTATGAGAAATGAGTATATGTGGCTATATTTTGTGAATGCATTGGAAAATTTATGTAAGTTGTTTTACTATGCAGGCTGGATAAATAAATAAAGCCACGTTATACTGTCGAAATTTTATTAAAATTGGTGAGTTAGTCACTGCAGTGACGGGTTTCCGTGGACTGCCTATTAGAGGGGCACGGTAAACCCAGTTATACAGTTACTCCGTTTGTAGAGGCGAGGAGGGTAACTCCCGGGGTAGTATTAGAGCTCACTTCACGTCGAACCCCCACGTGAATGTGTAACTCGGCCAACGCCAAGGAACGGCTGGTTTTTAAAAATAAAAATGTGTTTCACGTGTGAATATTTTAACACCCTTGGCGGACTCGGTTAGATGCCTCGGCCAAGGTATCCCCGAGGATTAGTTTTGGCTTGAGCCTTGTTTTAATAAAAGACATAAGCCTTAACAATTGTTTTGGTAAATTACAAATATTTTATGGTTTAAGAAATAAATTGAAAACATTATGAAATGGGTTGAAATTTGTTGTTTAAACTTGCCTCCATTTTACTCACCTTTAGATATTTATGATAATGTCTATTTACTCATTGGGATTGCAAAATCTCACCCAACTCCTTTCCACCCATTTCAGGTTCAGTATAGACTATAGATAGCTGATCTCATCGAGGACTACCATTGGATCTCCATTTTCCAGACCGTAGGTTCACAGTCCTCTTTACTTTTGTTTATTCGGGGGCCCTCTTGTTATTGTAAATTAAATTAAATATTTTGGTTTACTGTATTTCAGTATGTATAAATTTATTTAGCTTTTACGCTATAAAAATTATTCACGTATAACTCTATAAATATTGTTTTATAAGAAAATAGAATATTTTCCTTAATATTTCTTTTATTTTCTTATTATATTCAAATAACCGTAATTTCGTTTTAAATGAAGATTTTAGACTTTTAAACTCATTTTGAATATGAATTATGTGTTTTGTACTTGTATATTACGTTTTAGCCAGTTTCGAAATTTTTGAGAAAAAAATGACCAAAATACCCCTGTGTGGCGAAAATTTTATTTTGATTGTTTTTGATCTAAAATAGTATATATTCTCTAAAAACTCGATATTTAACAATGTTGCTCACAGGAAAGGAAAGAAACTGATATGTAAGCCTTGCGGGGTTCCGGTTGGCATTCTAGATAATGAGTGTCAATCGGGACGTCGCGGCGATTGTCATGGGCCTGAGGGAGGTTCCGGGTCGTGACACATATACCTTTCCACATTCAATGGGATTTCATTGAATACAGCCTCCATCAACCACAAGTTTTGTGCACTAACATAACTAAAGCTGCTACTTCTTCCATGCAAAGTGGTTGCTATGACATAAAGAAGAATCCTAAGTTGAACATTCTTAATCTGACTAGCATAACTTTTAGAGGGAAATTTTTCCCTTTTTCCAGTGACAATCTCCCATAAATGGGTCAGCTCATATTTCTCAAGCATCTTGTACTCTCCTACTTCAAATTCAGCTTTGAGAAATTCTCTAAAATCCTGAGCATTAATTTGAAAAGCTCTACCATTTAAGAACACATTTAAGCTATCATCTGCAAATTCTTCTTGATCTTCCAGTTCAGTTTTGTCGATAGCAATGCTAGAATATAATTCTTTAATCAAAGAAGGGCTAAACATTCTGTCTCCAAATGTACTTATATACCTTAACTTCAATATTTCAAAATATCCTTTTAGATCTTCTTTCCCTCTTAGTGAATCAGTAAAACTTTCCCAATCAAAAAAATTTCCCACAAGAGATTATAGCATTCTCAATCTTTCTAAACCTATCAACATGTAAGTGATTTCGAAATCGAGAGGATGAATCATTACCTTTGCTTGTGGGGCCTCTTGCCTTCGTTGATCCTTTCCCTTTCTCTGTTGCCTTTTTTTACTTCCCTTCTTCTTTTCTATTGAAGATTCTTTGATTCTTCTTTCTTCTTAGGGGAATGTGATGAAAAATCATCAGCTTTACTTTTTCCTTTTCCCTTTTCAACTACGTTGTGGGTAAAAGAAGTTTTTGCCATGGGATTTTCTATCCTAAGGCTTCTCAAGTTTCAGAGAAAAGTAGAGAGAGAAAAATCTAAAAGCTTCTAGATATTGATTTTTAATGTAATTGACTCTCTAAGTAGATAGTGAGTCTTTCATGGGGAGTTAATAACTAGTTACCCACATTTTGAGCGGGTGGTTTCCCATACCACCTGCCTAGTTTTTGTTATTTTTAATTTTCAAAATTTCTCGCACTTTTGTCTTTTAGCCCCTCAGAGGTCCTCTAATTGATTAGCTCATGTTATAGTCGATTACTATGTTTCTGACTTAAGGTTTGCTAAAAGGTCAAATTTTCTTTAACTGATTATGAACATCATTAATCGATTATCAATTTACTGACTTGCTCAGCTATCCTAAAATCGAAGTGTTCTAATCAGTTAGAAGGGGTCTTAACTAATTACAGTGATCCTGGTTTCTATTTTACCATTCCTATAACTCATCACAATCCCCCTTTAATCAAATATGTCAAAAAGTGGACATGATTATCACAAGAGTTATCATAAAAAACATGATCAATTCAGCAAAAATTAGAGTTCATTGACATCAATCATTCCTAAATCTCTCCTAATTCTACAAAATTGTTCTTCATTCAATGATTTTATGAAAATGTCAGCCAATTGATGCAAGGTATCAACAAAATCTACTTCAATATCTTCTTTAAGCACATGATCTTTAATGAAATGATGCCTTATTTCTATGTGCTTTGTTCTAGAATGTTGAACAAGAGTTTTGGAGATATTAATGGCACTCATATTATCACAATATATAGGAACTTTGTGCATAGCCATTCCAAAATCATTTAGTTGCTACCTAATCCAAAGTATTTATGCACAACAACTACTTAATGATATATATGCAACTTCGGCAGTTGATAGAGAAATAGAATTTTGTTTCTTTCAAGACCAAGACACAAGTATATTTCCAAGGAATTGACAAGTACCACTAGTGCTTTTCCGATCAGTTTTGTTGCCAACAAAATTAGCATCGGAATAGCCTAAAATATTGAAAGATGAACCTTTTAGATACCATAAGCCTAAGCTTTGAGTATCCAAGAGATATCTAAAAGTCCTTTCACAACAATCAAATGTTATTCCTTCGGACATGATTGGAATCTTGCACATAGGCATACACTAAATAGGAATCAGGCTTACTTGTAGTCAAATAAAGAAGTGAGCCAATCATACCTCTATAGAGTTTTTGGTCCACTTCTTTTCTTTTCTCATCCTTGTCAAGCTTTTTTGAAGGACTCTTGGGAGTTCTAATTGACTTCATATTCATCACACTAAATTTCTTCAGCATTTCTTTAGTATATTTCTCTTGGTTGATGAATATTCCATCCGCACATTGCCTGATTTGTAGACCAAGAAAGAACTTTAGCTCTCCCGTCATGCTCATCTCAAATTCTGCCTATATTTCCTTAGCAAAATTCTCACACAACCTTTCATTAGTAGCACAAAATACTATATCATCAACATAAATTAGACATCAAATCAACCTCATTTTTCTTAATAAACAAAGTATTATCTACACTTTCCCTAGAATATCCTTTTTCAATTAAAAACTTAGAAAGCCATTCATACCAAGCTCTAAGAGCTTGTTTTAATCCATAAAAAGCTATATGCAATTTATATACATGATCAATTATATCAACCCTTTGACTTGTCCCCTTCTCATATCCATTCATGGAGTCCTTATGACTCACACGTTAGTTTTCTCTAATTTTTTTTTTTGTAGATTTGTGATAGTTGTTTAGCACCCGTGTTACAGAAATGTGGTCCATTCTTCCTTTGGGTAGGTGAGATAGCAACTTTCTTGAAATTTAAGAAGTCGGGTCATATTTCACTTGATGAGTCAGTCTTTAAATTTTCATTTATAATTTCACTTCCCTAACCAAGGAATCGATCTTACCACCAGCAAGAAGAATAAGAGAACTACCATGTAGATGAAACCACCCGTTGGTCACTTAAAATTGAATATTGATGGTGCTTCAAGCATAATCCAGAAACTGAAGAATTTGGGCGATTCTTCGAAATGAAAATAGAGACGCATTGATTTTTTTTTCAAAGGTGATTGATGTCTCTAACTCCAACACAATGGAACTCCTCACGATCAAGGAGGTTGCCTTACTATTTGCTGCTTAAGGTTGCCTTTCACACCCGTTACTCATCGAATGTGATTCACTCAATGTTGTTCATTGGATTATAAACCCTTTTATCTATACCTTGGAGATTAAGGTGTCATGTTATGCAAATTACAAAATTACTGGGTCATACTAGAGTATAAATCATGTCCCTCATGCTGCAAATGAAACTATTGATGATCTAGTCAAGAATGGTGTTTCATGAAATCCAAACTTCCTTTGGGTTAATGTGGAAGTAAGCAATAAGGTCCTAATTGAGAATGAAAGGAATTTTTTTGTTGAATATAAAACTGAAGCTAATAGAAGTTAACTTTCCATATTGTATATTTGTTATCTCTGTTAGCTTTAAGCTAGTTCTTATATTTTTGTGTAACAATATACCCTACATTGTGCTTATGCTTGCCCAATCTTTGATTATGCCTTAGATTTTCCTTCAATAAGTAGCTTTGGAAGTCAGGGATACATAAGTCTATGGCTCTTTTTGTTTAGACAATAACCTGTATTATGTACTATTCTCTTCTAAGCAATGAATTTGCAAGCATTTCAAAAATAAATTCTATTTATAAATGTTGTTTATGGATGGCAATTAAGCCATTGAATGGCAAGATATTTCTTATGATGTTATGTAACTGCTATGAATGATGGCATGAGGCCTCATGAGCACCTGGGTTGCCAATTTACAAATTTTACACGAAATGTACTAGGTACAATTATTATGAATGGCAATGCGCATACACAATTTATGTTGAGAAGTCCATAATCATGTGTTATGCCTATATATGAATGTTATGTTTATGATAATGAATAATTTACGTATAAATGATAATGATGGAAAATGAGCCAAATGTGATTGATTAATTGATGATAGAATGATGAAAAAAGCTTACTAGGGTCTAGTGGGCCATACCCACGTAAGTCCTAGTGCCGATCATGATCCCTCTAGAAAATGGGATGTGATAATAAACTTATTGCTTGTGTTCCCTATCCTAGTATTTTTGGGAGCCTTATGTATGCCATGATGTGCATTAGACCTAATATCATCTGTTTAAATGGTTTGGTTAGTAAATTCGAGTCAAACCTTGAACTTACTCATTAAAAAGAAATTAAAAGGATAATACAGACTTGATCAATGAAAAACAGATATAAGGATATTGCACAATCTAAAATAAACTATTGCTTACATGTTATTTTGTCATGGTTCAAGTCGAAACCTAATTGACTATTAATACCAATTGAGGTAATGAGCCCAAATCAACTTCAAGCTATGAATTCTTGCTCAATAAGGGTTATATCTCTTAAAGCAACAAGAAACAATCTTATACTGCTTTATCCACTATGGAAACAAAGATTATAGCTTTTTCATCAATCATACATCAAATTGTTTAGTAAAGGCAATTCCTTCTAAATCTTGATGTAACTAGTTATGCCTCAAATCCGATGACCAATCACTTTGATAGTATGGTTAGGATTGCTTTTACAAAAGATCCCAAATATGATATATGGAAAAAGAAGTGATCTTTAAACATATTTTCCCTAGTCGTATGGTGGCAAATCCTTTGATTAAACCTATTACTAAACATACATATGTGACTCATGTTTAGTTTTTAGAACTTCATAGATGGTGATTGCTATGTTCAATCATTTGTTTTGAGTAATTTATTAGGATATTAATAACATTCATGTGTTTTTTCATTCTATTGTTTATGTGTTTATTTGTTAGCACATGATATAATTAAGTATGTCAACAAGCTTAAGATTAGCTGACTTGCACAAGAAATTGCCTTTGGCACCTATAAAGTGAAACAAAAAAGAGACACAAACTACTAGTGCTTTTAGATATTGAATAGAGATTGAAATGTCACCTTAGTGGCATCCAAGATGAGGTCCTCACAATAAATAAAATTTAAGGGAGTCAAAATGGACTAGCCCACAATCAATTTATCCTGAAAAGTAAGCCAAAAATGAAATCTAATTTGGCACATAGAATGGTGACCAAATGAGGAAGTCAAGTTAGCCACTTTGAAGAGCAACTAGACTAAAATATGTATCATTTAGGGAGTTTGATGTATGCTTTTATATAATGACACTCCATCATAGCATGTATTTCATACTAAATGTGTTTTACAATTGATATAGGAAGTGGAGGAATGGATCACCACTTCTTTACCATGTCAATCCTAAAAAGGTTAATAAAACCTTCATAATGCCCCTTTGTGACTTTTTTTTCTATGCCATAAGGTAAGGAATGGATGTTTATTACAATAATATGTTGCCCAATACCATGGATGATTCAATTATATAGGATTAAATGGCATGAGGGCAAAGGAAAGACTTTTTGATATCACATCTATGCACTATATTCAAGGTCGATCAATTATGTCAATTTTGAGAGCTATGACATGATTGTGAATATAGGTTGCAACATAAGAAAGGTTGAAGTATGCTTATTGAGCGTTTTAAGATTCTCAATCCAATGTGATCAAATAGGTCTAACGCATACGAGACATTATATTCGTAAGGGTTGATGTCTCCATTAAGGTTTTAATGAGTTCCTAGTATAAAGCTGTCAAAAGTGTACTCACAAATAGCACAGTTCATTAACCTGTATGAACTAGGGATTAGGATGGTTTAGGAGAGTGGTAGGTGGCTTCCCATCATGTGTGAGTGGGAGATGTTGGGCTATTGGAATAACAAACATGATGATAATCCTATTTAGATATGACTATCAAAGGATAAAGGCTTACCCTTTTATCTTGGTAAATTTAAGTTATCAAGATTATCTAATATGAGCATTATCAAATCAGAGTTCTTAGGATTTTCTTGATAAAAGGTATTAGGTAATCAATAAAGGGTTATAAATAGGCTTCGATGTTCCACATAAATTTACAACAACAATTCACTAAAGTAATCTAAAAATTTACTAAAGTAGTAAACCTTCTCCCTTCCTAGAGAAAAACTTTCTTTCCTCTATTTCAATCTAAAGGTTCATGAAGTGTCAAAAGTGTGGTTGTTGCTTGGTTCTGAAATAGCTTTTCACCACATGTATTGGAGACTAGTTTATGAAACATTCATGAAAGAAGATGGAGTCATTTTACATTTATCTCGAAAAGGTTAACACTCGAAATAGGTTTGTGCAAAATTTATTTGATTTTATGTATTCATAATTTTATCTTATAGATTTGATATAGGCCTTACAATTTTCTATATGACACGAACACGACACAAGTTTAAGCGAATTTGGGTTTATGCTAATCGTGTTTCGTATATTAATTGTGTTGACATAGTTAAAACATGAATAAATCATGTCTTAATCGTGTCAAACCTGCTTAACCCATCTAAGACATCATTAGTTAATCGTGTTATCGTGTATCCGTATAACATGTGTCCCGTTATTACTCATTTATTTAATTATGTTCAAGTGTAGTGTAGACACGTTTAGTACACAGTTAAGATCCATTTATTGATCTATATAAATGCTAATATTTTTATGATGATTAAGATTTATTGATATTGAATTTTATTATATTTGGTAAATATTATTATATTTATAATTTTTTTTAATTTGAATAATAGAATCAAATTTTACTTGTATGTAATTTAATTTAATCATTTTAATCTTATCAATTGTATAAATTTTAACCATATCATTTCGTATAAAATTTAACACGACATGTTTAATAAATGTGTTAGCCATGTCGTATGACACATTTATTAAACGTATCAATGCACATATTTAAATCCTGACATGATTAATTAATCATGTTGTATTCATATTTATCCATATAATTATTGATATCCTCTATTTACATGATATGGTTAAAATATAAAAACATGAATTACCAAATCTAATTTGATATCCAATATAAGTATATTTGCTTATGAAACGGAGGAAAAGTCCTACAAACAAATACACTCACGTTAGCTCACCTCTTTACACTCATAAAAACACTCATATATGTGTGTGTCTATGTGTAGACGTTAGAAAAATATCAAACCAATTAAGTCGTTACTATTATAATCAACCAGTTTATTAGTATAACATTGAAAAAAAATCCAATATAACGTTGAAATAGACCCATAAATAGTATATTTACCCTAAAGTTAAACTAAATTTATGTAAGGTGGAATTTGAACTTGATAAATTAAAGATAATAGAATGCAAGATATGTTGGAAAAAATGATACTGATAAATTAAAGATAACAGAAGATACGATTGGCAAAGATGGTGGCACAATCAGCTGAGAGCGTGACCCTAGAAAAAGTTCCTTTTTGATTGATAACTTTAACTTTGGTCCATCATACAATGAAGTAAAGAGACACTAGCATGTAGGATGATTAATTTTCTTTTCTAGTATGTAAAGCAAATCATCATATTTAATTAAAAATGAACATCATTTAACATTTAACATATAGTTCATATCAAATTCAAGAGACTACAATTTCATGAATTTTTACTATAATTTGTAACCACGGGAGCTCCTTTTATTGGTTTTTTTAATTAATTGTAATGATGAAATTGAGGTATATAAATTTTACAATATTGATCACTCCAAAATTTCTTTGCGAAATAGTTTCACTCTTTTCCTTTCCATATTTGCATGTAGCTATATACAAAGAGGATAATTGAATACAAATAGACAAAAATAATTATTTCAATAAATCACCAAAGGTTCCCTTGGGCTTCTTCACAGCGGCTATATGAAAGAAAATAATTGAAAAAAGTTAATTAATGCATATGCTACCTATATTGTAGCAAAATGTACAAACTGTATTAAAACCAATGTTATAATATAAATATGAACATTAGTTGCCGGAGATGGAAACTGATAACGGCTCAGTCAATGGTGACAGGTACAGCCAAAACAACAGCTTGAGTGGGCCACTGAAGCACCAATCTAGAGCTAGTGGCTACCAGTGGTTAGTACTCTTAATCGACACTACTAACGACTAGGCCAAACCACCAGTGACCATATTTTGCGACACGAGCTCTAGACTGGCCGATTTGACTCTACTAGCGACTCGATCTAGTCTTTAGCTAGCTGATCCAACAATTCGAGCTAAGGTTCATGCTTGCTGGCAAGAAACAAACGCTACCAGTAACCAAATTTGGCCTTTGGCGAGTTTATCTATTGCAGCTACGAGCCAGACCTTGCCATCGACATGTCAATCTAGCCAGAAAGATGGCCTTTTTGGTCAGTTGAGATTGTTCTGGTATCCAAATTTTCATTTCGTCTTTTCATTATTTTTTTTTTTCATTTCAAAAGCAGAATTCTAAAACAATCAAAGAAAGCAATTATTTTTAATAAAATATCCACCAATGAGTCACCACGTGGCATCCATGTGGAAATTTTATGAATCATTTATTTTTCTCAGCTTTAAATATTAAAAAACACTTTTCTTAAATTAAAAAAAAAAACTTTTGAAATATGATCATTTCTTCAACTTACCCCCTAATCTTTTATACCCTAATAAGTCCTTAATTTTTCGTTTCAAAAAAATAAACCCTTAATTTTTTATGACCCCTAAACAAGCAACCCTAATGAAAAACTAGTTACCGTTAGACTCAATTCTAGATAGTATTTGTTGTTCACGTGGCATATGAAGTAGCTTAATGATGTGGCATAGTTTTGTTCTTCTTTTCTTTTCTTTTTTTACCCTCTCACCCCTTCTCAAAACAATGTAGTTTTAAGAAAGCTATATAAGCCTTCCCATTTTCTTCCTTCCTCTCTCTATTTTCACATTCCATTCCTTTTGCCCCTCTCTCTCTTTGTGATCAACCCAAAATTTGGCCATCACTCCCTATCATTGGCACCCTCCGCCACTGGTTGCCTTTCGTCCTCAATAAAATCTGAAATAAATCTTATTTTTTAGTTACTCATGCTTCCCTCTATGTAAGGGTGAGCAAATAGATGGATTTAGTGATTTGATTCGTCATACTTAAAGACCAAATGGAGCAAACATTTTTAGAAAACTAACCAAACATAAAAAAGACCAAATCGATTAAACATAGAATTAGTTTGGCAGGTTTGATTTTAGACCAATGGATCAAAATTTTATCATTTTTTTACAAATTATAATATTAAAACTTATAAACTTCATCCATAATTATAAAACGTAAAAATTATGTATAAATTAAATATATGTATATATATAATATATTACTTTATTATATATATGAAATTAATGACACAACTTATATGTTATAATATTTTAATTTTTATATCAAAGTTTGTATAAATAATAACTAATTATAAATAATATGTCATAAAAATTAAGACGATAACTAATAAAATTATTAAGTGTAATCATATAAATAAAGTTTATTATAAGTTACAGTAATGCTTATATATAAATTAAATATATGTATATGTATAATATATTCCTATATTATGTATATATGACATTAATAATACAATTTATATGTTATAATATTTTACAGCAAAGTTTGTATAAATAATAACTAATTATAAACAATATGTTATAAAAAAAAAGGTGATAATTAATAAGGTTATTAAATGTAATCATATAAATAAAGTTTATTATAAATTATATTAATACTTATATATAAATTAAATATATATAATAGTTATACAATTATATATATATATTCATAACATTTTATATTACAAACCATTACCAACTATCATATATTATAATATTAACATATAAGTTATATCATTTATAATATATAACTTGCAATTTCATATTAATAAAGATTTATAAATAAATATATAACTAAAATTAAATTGCTATGATTATGATTTATATACGTACATATAATAAACTAATATATTTTAAGTATATTATTAATTAAGTTTACCATCAATTGTTCTTTATATATATAAAACATTTTACATATTAATATATAATATAAATATATATATATAAATTAGTTTAGTTTTTAGGATGGATTGGACCAAACATTTTGGACCAATTGATCCAATGGACCAATTAAACCAAACCATTTTACCCAAATCACATTTGGTTTGGTTTGGTTTTACTCACCCTTCCCTTTACCTGTTAATCGATTTAGTTTTCTTAAAAAATCTCTCTTTTTCCTCCTATTTCTCTTTTTCCTCAAAAAAATAAAACCTAAATCAAGTCATTTTAAGATGGGACTTTGCTATTGCTACTACCAATCCCTTTTTCCTCTTCCTCTCTCTTTTTCTTCACATTTGCATCAATTCATTTTCACCAAATTTCAAAGCCAAAACTTATATCTAGGAATTTTAGATGTTCCAGTTTTTTCTTTTTTAGATTTGGAGAAAAACAAGGACATTTTTTAATCACTACTCTAATTAAAAAAAAAAAAAGGGGAGAGGGAGGGCAATTAGAAAATGACTTTTTTTGTAATTCAATGCTAATAGACAATGACAATCAATGATTCATGACCAATGGCGGAGGCAATGTTTGTGGTTCATTGAATTTTAGGTTTTGGGTGCTACCACATCAACAACCACATAGTGAGCCACGTCATATACCATATGGATAGAAAATGCTAGTTGGACTTGGGTTTGGTGGTGGTTAACTTTCAATTAGGGATAAGGGTTGGTTTAGGTACAAATCAAAGAGTAAGGACTAGTTTGGATATATTGAAAGATGAGCGATTTAGTTGACAAATTCACCAACGTTAAAAAGCTTTCTTACTATAAGCCTTTTTTTATTGCATGAGTGGTGTACATGTGATGCAATGCTATTGGTCATGTACAATGTAGATAAAATAGGTTGATGACAATAAAGTTTGGACTAACATGATACAAATTTTAAAAGTTCAAGGTGCAATGTAAATTTCTTTTAGATACCAAGAAGGATACTTTGCAATGGTTTGAGTAGGCTTGAAGGACGGCTAGTGGAAACCAAGGTACCAAACTACATTGATGATTTTGACTGTAAATGGCTAGGTTTGATCTACATTGATTATTTTCTTATTTGCTTTAGGCAATGTGCTTGGTTGATTGACTCAGTTGTTGATGGAGAAACTTTCCCCCCGAAACCTACCAAAAAACTAACAAAGAGTTTTTATATATTTATTTATAATATAAGGGCAAATGATATATTTAGTCTTTATTTATCCCCCCCTTTTCCTCCAATTATGAATTTGAAACGCTAAACTGTAGCCTTTCACCTTTCCTTTCCCTTTAAAACCATAAACGCCTTCATTTTATCTCTCTACTGTTGCCATCAATCCATCAACTGATAATCGTGCCACTTGAAGTTGTCAAGCTCCTTAGGTTTTTTCCCCATTATTAATGCACATGATTGATGCTTTTTGCAGCCTCAGTTTCTCGATTTCCTTTCCTAAATTATAAAAAATGGTACCAATAACATGTTTAGGAAAACACAACTATTGCAACTTAAATCTTTATGCTCCAAGACATGCCAAATTCATGAATTTTTTTTTATTGCAGCTAATAGCTAAGATGTAAAAAACTTTAACCATATACAATTTTTCATTTTCTCTAATCATTAGAAACCTTTTTGGTAATTGGCAATGATTAACTTATACGAGTATCTTACAAATGCTATGGATTGAATTTGTAAGTTTTACGTCGTACCTTAAGTTTTGATCAATATACTATGTGACACAGAGCATGAATGAGAATTTGAACTATATGATGAGTTTATGTATTGGTATTGAGCATTTCATGATCAATTCAGATGAAAATGTAAGTTGGAAAATGGTGAAGGGACTTTAAGTTTGAAATTTGAACTTAAAAAGCTTGGGGTGTCAAAAATAGACAATCTATAGCATATGTATCAATACATTCTTAGCAAGAAGAACACAAATAAGTATTTTGTGAATTTTCTATCAATACATTTAAGAATGTATCGGTAGATTTGAAGAAAGGAGCATTCTATGTGATTTCTATCGATACATTGTTCGAATGTATTGATAGATTTGGGCCAAAGGACATTCTGTGAAAAATGTATTGATAGATTTTCAACATCGACCAGTAGATTTCGAGCAGAAAGTATTGTGTTTGAATTGCATCTATACATTGCCTCATGTATTGATATATTTAAGGGAAATCTATGAAAATATATTGATACATTTACAAATATATCGAAAGATCCATGAAAATCTGTAAAAAAAAAAAAAATAAGAACTTTGAGCATTTCGCCCATTTGCAAAAAAAAGAAAGAAAAAGCTTTCTCCTCTTCCCTTTGAAGCAACGTTCCCACATATGATTTTAAAGCTAAAAAAAGTGGATTTGAGCCTAGAAAATCAATTTAGAGGTAAGATTAAAGCTTTTTACATATTGATTTTCAATTTAAATAGTTTATGATATAGGAATTCTCTGTTCTAGCTTTGATGGTTGTTGAAGCTAAATGTTGCTAGAGATTTGGAATTGAAGTGGGCCAAATCAGCAAATAAGGTAAGATTTAAACCTTTTATGAAAGAATTAAAAGGATTTAAGACTATTAATATTAATAGCTAGAGATTGAGCTATTTCGAAAAACTACAAAAAATTTGAAAGCTAGAATTCAACTTGGAAGTAGAGAATAATTACACAAATATTGATGATTATGCATTTGTTGAATGTAAGATTACAATAGGAGTCAGAATTATGCCCATTTCTAAATTTTAAATTGCTTGAGTTGAAGTTAAGGCATTGGTGAGCTACATGTTACAAGTTTTGATAGAGGATCACTTGGATTATCAGGGTGAGTGGGGATTTCTATGAAATAGGAGCATAATGACTAGATGTGCATGTATGCTTCTTATGATAAAATGTATGATTTGTACTATATGTATATATTATATATGTCTAGACTAGTAAATATCCATGAATGATGTCTAATGCCTAGTGACACCATGCCTAGGCTAGATGTTGCTAGTGTATCTATGAATCTATGCCATGGGAGAATCGATGCATAATATTTGATGATCCTAGGAATGATCTACATGTTAGTTATGATGTCAATATGAGCTATGATGGATCTTAGATCATAAAAATTTATGGTTTTTCATATGAAATTTATAGTCATAATAATATGCAATATAAGTAGCTATTGAGTATGCTACCAATATGCACAAATGTGCAATATGAATTGGCATGTATGTAGTTAACATGTACTCTTAACAAGCAGTATTACTATCCATGATGAGAAATGAATATGTCTTATCCGAGGATGATTCCAGACGTTGACATGATATGGAGGTAAGTGGCATCCTACCCTCGTGATTATGTTTTGCCTGCAAGGATGGTGGGTTCAAGTCCCACCTGTGATTCTTGCTTGTTATGCTTGTTTGTATATGTATATATTTGTATGTTTTTGCTTGTAGGGATGGTGGTTTAGTCCTACCTTGTGATTCTCGCCTACAGTGCTATAATACCATCCATCAATTTATTTTGGATGATGATAATGATTTTTCGCCAGTCGCCTTGGCACTGAACATGTGATGATGTGTTATGTTGTTCATCAGTTGGGCACTGTACGTGATTATGTTCCATCCAGGGGGGACCACTCTACAATTATGATGTTGAACTATGTATATTATGCCTTCAGTTTACAATTATGAAATATAAGTTATGATATGAAATATGAGATGTAATTGATGAAATGGCCTAAGGTAAGGGTTATATGTATGCATTGATCAAAGATGAGCTCAGATTAAGCTTAGAGTGTCCACATACCTAACATTAGTATAAACACTATTCAAGTAAGATAAACTAGACATGAGATAAGTGATAGCCATGAGTTTGGGCTAGGAATATACATATATACGTTAGCGTTGTAGTATGGCTGCTATGATGATGATAACATACTTATCGTTAGGCGATCAATATCGGCACTCATGCCTCGCAAGCAAGCTCACCAAGTCCCTAGCCAGCCTTAATTTAAACTCTTGATATTTTACCATAAGATATACTATGAGATGACTTCGCTTTCATTTAGTTCTACATGACTTCACTTTCATTTTACTTAGTTATTTTACCATAGGATACTAGGCATTTAGCCAACTTAATTACCATGAAATCAAGACATATTCCAAATTAATCAAAACATATCCATGTCCATTTTCCACAATCAAAACATAACTTAGTTGTTTAAAATTATAGTCTCGTACTTTCCAAATTTTTATGACCATCAAAGACATATTATAGACGGACAAACTTCTAGCTGTAAAGTGACTCGGGAGGAAATACTATGAGGTGCTTTTACCTACACCGAAGTAAATAGAAAATTCACCAAGGTATACGTTAAGTCGATCACTATTTACAAAATAGAAATATTGATATGAGTCTCACAGACTTAGTGATCATTAGCTCAGTGAGCAGGGTGAAGATGGGAAACAAGCATAAAGAGGAAACACTTGAATATAGAAATCAGAATATAATGTAGTGAAAATGAGTAAATAAAATGGGATGAGAGCCTTGCAATCATAAATTATAAAACCATAGTGTAATGTGCCCAATATCAAATTCATGCATAGCTCAAAATATGTAAAATATATCAAATTCAATAAGGAAAAACATTAGGTGCATTTTTGCATTTGTAATAAGGCAGTTTACACATATGCATATGCTCATTAAAAATAAGGCATTTAAAATAGTTCTGGACTCATCCATATAGTAATGCAATTATGACTCAAAATATCATTGCACAAAATCTTTCTACATAAAGGAACTACGGAAAATAAAGTGTAAAGGATATGCCAACAATTCGAATTTAATTTAAATGTATGTGTTGCTCTTAAGTAGGTCATTAACTCGTGAGCCCATCCCCATGATAATATTTAAAGGGCCCATTTCCCTTGCTTCTCATGCCAATGGTATACCATATATCAAGGTGGCCAATAAAAGAGTAGCATGCTAGGAACGGAATGATTAGAGCATTGACACATCGAAAATTGAAACAAAAATAAAAACTATGCCTTTTATTTTTGGATCACCTTGGTTGTTTAATGCAAAGTTAGACATCATAGAAAATCAAAAAAAGTTTTTACCTTTCCAAATGATATCGTAATCAAATGGATTCTTTTTTATGCTGAAAAACATGAACAACTTCTTGTGTGAAAGAATCTCAACTAGTTAATCGCTTGGCTTCCCATGTTGCACTCCCAATTGCAGCGAATCCTTCTCAAAGAGAAAACTTTATGCCACAAGCTTGTGCTAGCAAGTGGACAATGATTTGTCCTCTTTTCTTCTTTGATTTCTAGCAAAGAATCAATGGAAAAGTTTTCAAAAAAACCCTCTCAAGAGTGACGGCACTTAAGAGAAAAATGTTGGCTCCATTAGTTTTTGATGATAATAAAACATTCCCATTTATGTGTGTCTAATATCTTTACTTGAGTGTGCAGAAAAATTAATATATGAAATTAATCATTTAACTCCTCAAAGAGTATATCAAAAGAAAAAGAGGAATAAAAATAACAAGATGTAACTATCTTACAAGGAGGAAGCTTATTGGTGAAACAAGAAAGAATATTGGTTGACCAAGTTTCAAATTGGAGGAATGGCGGGCTGAAGAGTTTAAGAAACAGAACCAACTTAGTCGACCAAGTTAGTCGACTAAGTGTTCTCTGTCAAGATCTGCAAACCAAAAACAAAATCAACTTAGTCGACTAAGTCAGTCGACTAAAAGCTCTCTGTCTGTAATTTGAACCAAAGCACTACAAGATAGATTAACGACTAGAACTCATCCTCAACTATTTCCAATGGCCATAAACTGCCAAATTGCCATCAGAGTTGCATTTCCAAGTATAAAAGGGTCTTCCAACAATTAGAAACAAGTTTTTTAGAAGTTTTGGAGGAGATTTGAGCCATATAGAGCTAAAAAACCAGAAAATCTTCTTTACACCTTGCTGCACTCAAATGCCTATCTCTTGTATTTGTACTCTGCACTCAACCTTGTACCATTTAGATCAACTTGTGATCATAGGTACTTTCTTTTACTTCTCTTTATATTCTTAGAGTGAGGGAGTCACTCTAAGTGTTTGTTTCAAGCTAGGAATGCTTGATTGAGTGTATAGGTTCTAACTTAGCCTTGAAAAGTTAGTTGTTGGGTTTTGGTTCATCTCGTGAAAAACCATTGTTGTAGGTTGTGGTTGAGCCTTTGAAAAACCACTTTGGGTTTTGGTTGAGTCCGTGAAAAACCATTGTGAAAGGTTGTGGTTGAGCCTTTGAAAAACCACTTTGGGTTTTAGTTGATCCCGGTAAAAACTATTGTGAAAGGTTTTGGCTAAGCCATTGTAAAGCTTGGTGAAATCTTGTGAATTTCAACGGTTCATAGTGAATTTGTTGGAAAAATCCTTGGTTGAATAATCAAGATAGTGGATGTAGGTCTTGGACCGAACCACTCTAAATTCTGTTATCATCTTTACTCTGTTTTTGTTTCATTTTCTTTCCTTCATTTGTCTTGCCCTTATCTAGACTTTGAGACAATATTTGAAAGATCCAAATTGTTTTATTCACCCCCCTCTAGCACATATCATTGGGACCAACAAGTAGTATCAGAGCTAGTTCCCTATTATTAAGGCTTAACATCCTTTACGAGGATCCAAATGGCTCAACAAATATCCATAGTTGCTGAGGGATAATCAACAAATAGACCACCTCTGTTTGATGGCTCTAATTACCCTTATGGGAGCACAAGAATGTCAATCTATATTAAGGCTATAGATTATGAAATGTGAGACGTCATAACTGATGGACCCTTTATGCCCTCAACGATGAATGTAGTGACAAATGCGTTGATGCCCAAGCTAAGGTCTGAATGGACTGAAGCTGAAACTAAGAAAGTTTAAATAAACTTTAAGGCTATCAACACATTGCATTGTGCATTAACCCCCACTGAATTTAACAAAGTCTCAAGCTGTGCAACAGCTAAACAAGTGTGGGAAAAACTTAGAATAATACATGAAGGGACTTCTCAAGTAAAGGAGTCCAAAATTGCTCTCTTAATACATAGTTATCAAATGTTTAAAATGGAGCCTGATGAAGACATTACCAACATGTTTGATAGGTTTACAAACATCACAAATAAATTGAGTTAGCTAGGCAAGCCTATTCCTAAACATGAATTAGTTAAGAGACTGATTAGGAGTCTACCAAAAAACCAGAAGCCTAAAATGACTGCCATTAGAGAGGCTAAAAATCTGAACATCATCACACTTGATGAGATTTGCGGTTCTCTTCTTACTCATGAGTTGGAGCTTAAGGAAGAAGAAGAAGAAAACCGAAGGGAAGCAAAGGAAAAGAAAAAGAGTATTGCACTTAAAGCCAACATCCTTGAAGAAGAGCTGGAAAAGCTTTCCTATGATGATGATGAAGAATTGGCTCTGGTTACAAGAAAATTCAGAAAGCTAATGAGCAAAAGAAACTGAAGGCTAGCTAGAAGAGGTTTCAAGAAAGACCAAGGTGCTTCATGGAAAATAAGGAACAAAAATGACTCCAACAAAAAGGAGGAGATGATTTCCTACGAATGCAAGAAGCCTGGTCACTTCAAGTCCGAGTGTCCATTGCTGAAAGATGAAACTCCCAAGAAAAATAAGAAATCCAAGAAAGCAATGGTGGCAGCTACGGTCGGATAGTGACACATCAAGCTTTAAAACTAATGATGAAAAATCTAAGGAAAGAGCAAACATCTGTTTAATGGCACATGAAGATGAAACAGAGATATCCTCATCCCCTTGCATTAATTCTTTTGATGATTTACAAGATGAGTATGAGTGCCTTTATGATAAATTTGAAAAACTTTTTTCAAAATACAAATCATTAAAAAAAAAAGGTTGCATTACTTGAAAATGATTTGGAACAAATCAAACAAGAATTTACTTCTATTTTTTAGCAAAGAAATATTTTGCAAGTTGAGTTAGAACACTCAAAAACAGACTTTGAGGTTTTAAAACAAGAGCTAGAAAACAAGTCTGAAGCTTTGCAAATAATTCTTGATGAAAACACAGCTCTTAAATGTTTGAAAAATGAATCTTCAAAAAGAGATGTATACCACAATAAAAATTCAGCTAAAGCATTACCTAGATGTTATAATTGTGGTAAACATGGTCATTTATCATATGATTGTTTTAAGAAAATAAAAGTGCTGAAATTTAAGAAAATCTGGGTTCCTAAGGGATCCTTTGTTGCAACTAACACTCAAGGACCCATAAAAGTATGGGTACTTATAAAGAAAAACTGAAATTCTGTTTTGTAGGTTGAGCTAGACTTAAAAGAGACATGTTCAAGAGCTCAACTCAAGAAGAAACAACCTTGGTACATGGACAGTGGTTGTTCATGGCACATGACAGGACATGAAATGCTGTTTGGTCAGCTGGATAAGAGAAAGGGAGGAACCGTACCTTTTGGAGATGATTCAAAAGGCAAAATCCATGGTATAAGTACGATTGGTAAGAATTCTCAAACTAAAATCAATCATGTGTTCTTGGTTAAAGGATTAAAGCATAATTTACTAAGTATTAGTCAATTATGTGATAAAGGATTTAAAGTATGTTTTGATTCAACTAAGTGTGAAGTGATAGATATGAGTACAAATAAAATCTCATTTATAGGAAAAAAGATTGAAAAATATGTATGTAGTTTTTCTTGAGGACCTTGAAGAAAATAGTGAGGTATGTCTTGTTGCAAATACTGAAAATGATAGTTGGCTATGGTGTAGGAGATTAGGACATGTGAGCATGCATATTATGTCAAAATTAATTAAGAAAAATCTTATTGCTGGACTATCGGAGTTAAAATTTAAAAATTATAGGATATGTGATGCTTGCCAACTAGGAAAACAAGTTAGAACATCCTTTAAGACCAAAAAGATAGTGTCAACATCTAGATCTCTTGAATTGTTACACATTGATCTATTTGGTCCAATTAGCATAACTAGCTTAGGAGGAAAATCTTATGGCTTTGTAATAGTTGATGACTATTCTAGATATACTTGGGTGTATTTTCTTGCTCATAAGAATGATGTTCTACAAGCATTCTTAAGTCATTGTAAGAAAGTAGAAAATAAAAAAGGACTACCCATAGTTAGCATAAAGAGTGATCATGGAGGAGAATTTGAAAATGATGAGTTTGAAAAATTTTATAATGAAAAAAGGTTGGATCACAATTTTTCTGCACCTAGAACACCCTAGCAAAATGGAGTTGTAGAAAGGAAAAACCAAACCTTAAAAGAAATGGCTAGGGCCATGCTATATGAGAATAACCTACCTAAATATCTTTGGACTAAGGCAGTAAATACAACAGCTTATATTCTTAATAGAGTCTC
The DNA here is from genome assembly GCF_053813885.1 of Theobroma cacao. NCBI lineage: Eukaryota > Viridiplantae > Streptophyta > Magnoliopsida > Malvales > Malvaceae > Theobroma > Theobroma cacao. Next base: position 32,583,660 of record NC_142647.1, on the reverse strand, counting down.
AATAAGACCCTTGATTTCAAAGACTCCATATGAACTTTACAAGGGTAGGAAACCAAATATTTCTCACCTTAGGAGTTTTGGTTGTAAGTGCTTTATATTGAGCAATGGAAAACAGCCCCTAGGGAAGTTTAATGCAAAGAGTGATGAAGCAATATTTTTAAGATATGCTTTAAACTCACAAGCCTATAGAGTTTTTAACAAAAGGACTCTAACCGTTGAAGAATCAATCCATGTAGTTTTTGATGAGTCAAATGCCTTACAAAAAGAAGTTTAGGATGATGATAATGATGTAGAAATCCTAGAAAAACAAATGGAGGAAATGAGCTTAGAGAATAACAAAAATAATGAAGAAAGTTGACCTAGAAGAGAAAATGAAACTCCACCTCTAGAAAATCTGCAAAGTGCAGAACATCAGCATGATGATCTACCAAGAAGTTAGAGATTTGTAAGAGATCACCCATAAGACCAAATAATAGGTGACATTTCACAAGGAGTTAGAACTAGGAAAGCAACTAGAGAAACTTGTGAGTTTTCAACTTTTATATCTCAAATTGAACCTAAAAACTTTGAAGAAGCTGAAAAAAAAGAAATTGGATAATGGCCATGCAAGAAGAACTTGATCAATTCACAAAGAATCGTGAATGGTCATTGGTGCCTAGACCTTCAAATCACCCTACTGTTGGTACAAAATGGGTATTTAGAAATAAGGTAGATGAGTAAGGAAATGTAGTTAGAAATAAAGCTAGGTTGGTAGCAAAAGGATACAACCAAGAAGAAGAAATAGATTATGATGCAACCTTTGCTCCCGTTGTTAGGATTGAAGCCATAAGGTTGTTGCTAGCTTTTGCATGTTTCATGAATTTTAAATTGTTCCAAATGGATGTAAAAAGTGCATTTTTGAATGGATTAATTCAAGAGGAAGTATATGTAGAACAACCATTTGGTTTTGAAGACTTTGAAAAATTTGATCATGTTTTTAAACTTCATAAAGCTTTGTATGGATTGAAACAAGCTCCTACAGCTTGGTATGAGAGGCTTTCAAAATTTCCAGTTGAAAAAGGGTATGATAGAGGTAGCATTGATACTACATTGTTCATAAAAAGACATCTAAATGATTTAATTGTTGTGCAAATATATGTGGATGACATTGTATTTGGTGCAACTAATGAGGCTTTATGCAAGAACTTTGCTAAAGAAATGCAGGGTGAATTTGAAATGAGCATGATGGGAGAGTTGAAGTACTTCCTTGGTCTTCAAATTGAACAAAGTGAGGAAGGAATTTTCATCAACCAATAAAGATACACTCATGATATGCTCAAGAAATTTGATATGCTTAAGCTGAAATGAATTTCCACACCAATGAGTCCATCCACCAAACTCGACTTAGATGAAAAAGGTAAGGATGTAGATCAAAAGCTCTATAGAGGTATGATCGGCTCTCTTCTCTACTTAATAGCAAGTAGACCAGATATTCAGTTTAGTGTGTGCTTATGTGCTAGATTTCAGTCACAGCCTAAAGAATCACACCTAACAACTGTTAAGAGAATTTTTAGATACCTCATAGACACTCGAGGACTAGGAATATGGTAATCTAGAGACTCAACTCTTAGCTTAGTTAGACATTCAGATGCTGACTTTGATGGCAGCAGAACAGATAGGAAAAACACTAGTGGAACATGCCAATTTTTAGGAGGGATGCTTGTGTCTTGATCTAGCAAAAAGCAAAACTCAGTGGCACTATCTACGGCAAAGGCTAAATATGTATCATTAGGTAGTTGCTGTGCACAAATCCTTTGGATCAAGTAAAAATTAAAAGACTATGGAATAATTATGCATAATGTACCAATATATTGTGATAACACAAGTGCAATCAATATATCAAAAAACCCTGTGCAACACTCTAGGACAAAGCACATTCAAATTAGACACCATTTTATTAGAGACCATGTAGTGAAAAATGATATTAAGATAGAATTTGTGAATAATTTATATCAATTAGCAAACATTTTTACCAAACCTCTGAGTGAAGATAGATTCTGTGAGATTAGAAGAAATTTAGGGATGATTAGTGTGAAGGAATTATAAGAAAACCTTTGGCTCTCATATAGAAAACAGAGTGCATTCAGTTGACTAAGGAAATCTTAGTCAACTAAGAGAGGTCTAACAGCATTAAATAATAAGACTCAGTAAGTTTAGAGGAAGAGAAGTAAAATAAGGTAAAATTTTGGTTTACCGGGTGCAAAGAGAAAGAAGAAATACTGCCAAAGGTAATTAACCAAAAGTTCAGAAAGAATTTTGAAATAATAAAGAATGAAAGTAGGGCAGCACTTAAGGGAAGGTGAGCAGTTTTTTTTTTAAGAAATAACTGTTTACAACCTCTCATCTTCTCTCTTCTAAAACCCGTTGCTCTAAAAACAAAAACCAAATCTTTCTGTTTGCCTCTGAAAGTAACTCAAACCTTAACCCTCAGAAATTTCTAAAACCAAAATGGCAAGAATATCTCAGAGTAAAGAGATATCAGAAAAGAAGAAAGGGAAAAGGCCAATGGAGGAAGGAACAGGAACGAAAAATTTGAAGAGGAAACTGAAAATCATGCCTGCTTTAGTGAAAGAAATATCTGAGAAACTAAAAGAAAAGAAGCAAAAAATTGACAAGAAGAAAGATACAGAATCCTCACTCCATAAAGGTACTAGTTCTTCTTCTTCAAAGTTTAGGAATAAGTTGCATGAATATAGGTTCAAGAATATCGAGAATGCACTAATCTCCTATGGAAAATTTATTGATTGGAAGAGTTTTGAGGTAAATATAGAAATTCAGACTAGTTTATCTGAGTACTTTGATGAACTGAAACTAAAAGGTTATAGTACCTTTAAGAATAAGTCTTATAGTCCAAGCCTAGTTAAAGAGTTCTATTCTAGCATTGCTTTCAAAAGAAAGGAATTAGTAGATTCTGATGATTATGTGGAAGATGGTTTAAATGTATATTTGAATGGAAAAGAATTGTTGTGTCTGCTGAAGATTTAGGAAACCTGCTAAAAATAAAATGTAGAAAATGTGAGTATGAGCTCCCTGAAAAATATGATCCATCCTCATTGTGGGAGATTATCACTAAGAAAAAAGAAAAATATTCTTTAAAGAGTAATTCTGGTTGGATAACTAGCCCTCAGATTAGAATTCTACACCATTTCATAGCAGCAAATATACAGGGTAGAAGTGGAAGCCTTAGCTGCATCAGCCTCTAGGACCTTTGGCCGATGGAACATGCCTTTAACAAGGTATCTTTGAATTTGGGAAGATATATGATTAAAAAGATGAGAAGTGCCTACAAACTTGATAAGGTTAATCGGCTGTATGGGAATGTGATTACATCCCTTCTGCAAAAAAATGGAATATGGGCAAAAAGGTATGATATGGACTTAGTAAAAACCAGATATCATGCTATTTATTATGGCAGCTGGGTTAAAATGGGGATGTGCTCGATGGGAAAAGGTTCATTAAGACCCCCAAGACTGGTCCAAGAAAAGAACATAGCCTACCTGCTCAACCTGAAGAAGCCTCTTCTAGATTCTCAAATGATGTAATTTTCAACTTGCTCATGAGGATTGATGGAAAGCTGACTGACCAAGGAGAAAAGCTATAAAAAAATTGAAGAGAGAATCACTGAGTTGGAAAACAAGCTAAAGGAGAAAGAAAACATTCCATTTGAACCTGTGGCTGCAGATAACTCTGCAACATCTAGCACTGCACCAGCACAGCAAGGTGCTGAAGGTTTAGTTAAGTCAGCAGAAAAATTTGCTCCTCATGTTGGAAGTTATGGCATTCAAGCTGAAGGTTCCACCTACAAATTTGTCAGTCTTGTTCTACAATCTGAAGACTCTCACTAAGGGAATGATCAGCAAGCCAAGACACCCTCTCTTAAACTTCAAAGTAAAAATGAATCAGAACAAGGAATTGAAGTGATTGGATTAGAAACAAAGAAACATCAGGCCTCTCCTCCAAATTCAGAGGAAGTTTCCATTATGGATGTCTTCCACCAAATGGTTAAGGAGGGACAAACTGAAAAAGACACTACCAGAACAGAAACTCAAAAAGATGGTGGAAATGTAGGAAAAAGGAAGAAACCTACATCAGTTCCCAAAGTAAAGGCAAAATCTGGAAAAGAAAAAGCCACTGCAGCACCACCAACTAAAGGAAAGAAGACTATGGCCACCAAGACAGTTTTTCTCAAGCGAAGAAAGTCTTCCAAGTTGGCAGAGAGATCTAGACCAGTTTCAGTCTCTTTTCCTCAGAATCCAATCCCTGTCTCAAACAAGTCCTCACTAAAACATTCACCTCTCCGAGAACCCTCTCCTTTTCCTCTAAACCCTTTCTATGACACTAAATCCTCACTCTCTGACACATCAGATGAATAGAAGCCACTTCCTTTGATGTTGACAAAAAGGGGGATTAGAATGGGTGCAGGAACTAGAGAATAAATTTTAAAAAAAAATTTAGGGTGGAGGAACCAAGAACTTAGGAAAGAAAAGAAAGCAGAATCAGGAACAAGAGCTTAGAAAAATAGGAGATAGGATGCAAAATTGTCTAGGGGCAATTTCAAAATACTTTTTTATTACCTGCTATTTGTGCCATGGTGGCACTTGAACACTTAAGTTTAATTCTGTTGTCTATATGGTTGTGTGTGAAAAGTGAATGCTGTAATGTCTATGTTGTTTAACTGCTACAAATTGAAGTCTGCTGATATTTTGTTATCTTGGTATTTTCACTGTCATGAACAAAATCTGCTGATGCTATGCTGATATTGATTTACAAGTTGATAAATGATTTTCAATATGGCATTGAGAATAACTTCTATTTATAAATAGATATAGATGTTGTGTATAGAATATCCATTGAATCATGAAAGGAATAGATAAAATCTGATGATTGTATGGTGATTGACAGAACTCTGTTAAATTCTTTATGAAAATCTGTCAACATTCATTGTTGTAAATCATTCTAGATTTCTGCACATATATATACACATATATAATCTAAGTGTACAATGTCATTCTCTTTATATGACAAGAATAAAATTTGCTGGAATAAAGTAAGCAAAATATGCACACACTAAGGGGGAGCATATACTTAGGGGGAGCAATCCTCATTTTCTGCAAAAAACTAAAAAGACTAAAAGGACATTATGCTGTCAATCAAGGAATATTTTGTCATCATAAAAAACGGAGAGATTGTTGACTCCATTAGTGTTTGAAGTTAATAAAACAATTCCATTTATGTGTGTCTAATATCTTTACTTGAGTCTACAGGAAAATTAATATATGAAATTAATCATTTAACTCCTCAAAGAGTATATCAAAAGAAAAAGAGGAATAAAAATAACAAGATGTAACTATCTACCAAGGAGAAAGCTTATTGGTGAAACAAGGAAGAATATTGGTTGACCAAGTTTCAAATTGGAGGAATGGCGAGCAAAAGAGTTTGAGAAACAGAACCAACTTAGTCGACCAAGTCAGTCGACTAAGTGCTCTCTGCCAAGATCTGCAAACCAGAAACAGAATCAACTTAGTCGACCTAGTCAGTCGACTAAGAGCTCTCTGTCTGCAATTTGAACCAAAGTACTACAAGACAGATTAACGGCTAGAACTCATCCTCAACTATTTCCAACGGCCATAAATTGCCAAACTACCATTAAAGTTGCATCTCCAAGTATAAAAGGGTCTTCCAACAATTAGAAACAAGTTTTTTAGAAGTTTTGGAAGAGATTTGAGCCATATAGAGCTAAAAAACCAGAAAATCTTCTCTACACCTTGTTGCACTCAAACTCCCATCTCTTGTATTTGTACTCTGCACTCAACCTTGTACCATTTAGATTAACTTGTGATCATAGGTACTTTCTTTTACTTCTCTTTATATTCTTAGAGTGAGGGAGTCACTCTAAGTGTTTGTTTCAAGCTAAGATTGCTTGATTGAATGTATAGGTTCTAACTTAGCCTTGAAAAGTTAGTTGTTGGGTTTTGATTGATCCTGTGAAAAACCATTGTTGTAGGTTGTGGTTGAGCCTTTGAAAAACCACTTTGGGTTTTGGTTGAGCCCGTGAAAAACCATTGTGAAAAGTTGTGGTTAAGCCTTTGAAAAACCGCTTTGGCTTTTAGTTGATCCCGGTAAAAACTATTGTGAAAGGTTTTGGCTAAGCCTGGTAAAAGCCATTGTAAAGCTCGGTGAAAGCTTATGAATTTCACCGGTTCATAGCAGATTTGTTAGGAAAATCCTTGGTTGAATAATCAAGGTAGTGGATGTAGATCTTAGACCGAACCACTCTAAATTCTGCTTTCATGTTTACTCTGTTTTTGTTTCATTTTCTTTCCTTCATTTGTCTCACCCTTATCTAGACTTTGAGACAATATTTGAAAGAGCCAAATTGTGCTATTCACCCCCCCTCTAGCACATATTATTGGGACCAATAAAAACCTATGAGCTTTTTTTTTTCTTTTGTTGCCTTAAAGAAGAGTGGCTATAATGTGATATTTATATTTAAGTTTAATTTTATTATTAAACTTATTAAATTTTGTAAAAAAGTCCTTAATAGTTTAACAATTATAATATTTTACTAATGCCTAATTAAACTATTTGAATTAGGTCCTTATTAGTTAAAACTTAGAATTTGATTTAAGTCTAACTTAAATCATCACACTCTTAATTTAATCCAAATTGCAACCTTCGTGTGACCCATTAGGTTCCTAACATGTTGGCAATGGAGTTGAATTATAATTTTATTAATTACTTAATTTAAATGAATCATATTAAATTTTAAATTAACTAATTCAATTCCATAGACAAAGATTGGTGTAAGACCTTGACCTTTATAAACTCATAGTTAGGTAATATACATGATATCCTTGCTTAGGGGTAATTTCATCATTTCTTTAATGAGCCCATAAAAGTAAGATTTTAAACAATATTATGGCCTAAGTAGGCCTAAGGCATAAATGAATGATGAAAATATGGGTAAAATGACAAGGAAACAAAAATTTTGATATTTTCACGGTAGGGGCAAAATGGTCATTTTTCACCTTCAGTTAGAATTTTTAAGTTTTCATGAACCCGAGCATTTCTAGACCATTATGGACCTTGTCTCAGTGTCAAAAGAGTAAAAAGATTGCATAAAAGATTGGAGGAGAATAAGCTAATTTATGGAGGGGCATTTTGGTAATTTAAGTGGAGTGGATAAGCTTGGGCTATAAATATCTCTTTCTTCCAGCAGCTTCTACATTCTCCAACAGCTTTTCTTCTTCTTCTTCTTCTCTTTCATGTTGCTTTCCAACCTCCATGAAAGCTTGATAAGAAGGCTCCACAACCTTCCTCAAATAGCTCTAAATTTCATGCTTTTGGTGCATCCTTTCCATAAACCCTTGTGCTCTTCCACTCTCTCTCCTTAAAACCCTTGAAAAATCCCACTTCCATACTTTCTCTCACTAGCTAGGTGTTTAGAGAGAGAAAGAGAAAGAAAGCCCCTATAATAGCTTTGAAAACTATTGGAAAGAATTTCAAAATTTCAAGGTTATCAAGGTGAGCATTAAATTAAAGTTGATTTTAAAGGTTGAGGGTGGCTAATGATTAGGCTTATGAATGTTTTATAGTAGGATGTTTATTCATTTTAGAGTGGTTAAGGTAGTGAATACAGATAGCCATTTAAATGGCAATTGGAAGCTAGCCAAGAAATAGCTTTTAGAATCTATAAGTATGTGAATTGACATAATGGTGATGCTAATGTAATGGTAGGTTCCAACGAAGCTCTATCACCCCATTTGGACCATTAGGGAAGTTAGAGTCGATTAAAGGCCCAACAACATACCGGTGAGTGGACTTACATTTCAAAATTTGTTTTGGAAATGTGAATGCAATTGTACAAACATTTGAAAGATTTATCCAGTTTTCCTTTGAAAATGTACCTTGGGAACAAGCCTTTGGTGAAGTGATTTTATATTGTGAAAATGTGTTATCACAATATGATAATATGCATGATATGCATTGGGTGCTTCTTTGTATGTTGATGTGGACCCAGCTATGTGTGAGTAAGAGTGTACATAAGTCGATGATGACCCAACTATGTGCGAGTGGGAGTGTACATAAGCCGATGATGACCCAGCCATATGCTAGTGGGGAGTGCACATGAGTTGATGACGATGGGAGAGTGTGCTTAATGATGAATATATATATATATATATATATATATATATATATATACATGTATAGATATCCGTGTTATAGAAAGTTCATGAATATGTAAATGGTTGAAATGCATGTGAAATTTGACATGTTAAACTTTGGGAAATTATATGAGTTTCATGTTATGTTGGTCATGTGAACAGGGTGGCCTTCGCTTGAGGGAATGGGGAATTTTTGCTAGTGCCCTGTTTCTCACTGCAGCGAGAAACTCTCAGGATTTGAAGGGTGGTGCTGGCCTGAATCTCGCTGCAGCGAGAATGTTACTGTAGCTTCTCGCTGCAGCGAGATTCATTCTTGCTGCAACAAGAAATTTTCTGTTTTGTGACCAAAAATTTTGCTGTAGTAAGATTGAATCTCACTACAGCGAAAAACTTTCTATTTTGCTCCTCATTTAGTTTGGTTGCTGCCCTATTTTCCATTTCTTTGATACCATAGTTGAGCATGAACTTCCTACATTAAGGAATAAATGAATTAAGTTTAAAATGAGGAGGTTTGGTGAGAAACCCTCGGTTAGTTGATAATTTAAATCAAGTGTCGCTGCAGCGAAAAGGCATTCTCAAATGAATGCTATTAAAGTTTTGTCAAGCTCAGCTCTACAATATGTTTATTATGCCATTCCTACATAAGAATGCATGTTTGCTTACTTGGGTACCTCGAAAAACATTAAAGGACGATAATGTACCAAATGGTACAATTAAGTTGAATTAAGCCTCAAACTAGACCAAATAGAGATTTTAAGATGAAATTGAGAAATTTAAAACCCCAGAATGACTTAAAATGGTGATTCGGAGTTCGAGGACTGATTTGGAGTCAAATTGGAATTTTCATGACCTAGGGGTAAAATGGTCATTTTGCCACACGAGGTTAAGATGTGAGTGTTGGATGAAATTTTTGACTAAGATTGATCATTTGGAGTGTAATTGGAGTTTGAGAAGTGAAAAAATTTTAATTTCGGTATTTTTTTGAGCATAAAGGCAAAATAGTCATTTTGCCACCCTAGGGGCAAAATTGGAATTTTACACCACCCAACAGTTGTCCAGCACATGGATTTTACCCAATATTATCATGGATAATTGAAGGATTTTATGTGGTGGAGAAAGAAAGCTTAATAGTTAAGAATTTAAAAATGGACCAATGGTAAGGTGACAAGTGTCAAGTTTTTTTTTCTTTATTATTTTCCTTATAAATTAGCACAAAACTAGCCCATTTCTCATTCTTATGGCTGGCCAAAGCAAGAACAAAGGAAGAAAAGGAAGAACAAAACCCTAGGTGGAAAAATTTAAGGGAAAAGTGTGAAAATTCAAGGAAACAAGTGAAAAAAAGGTAAAATTTTTCAATTAAGCTTGAGATCTCTCTTTCTTAAGCATTTTTTCTTATTTTCCATGGTTCAATCACATGATTTCATGATGAATCTCTTGCTGGCCGAACACTTAGAGAGAGATTTGGATGGTTGTTTTGGTTAGATTTTAAGATATTCTAGTGTTTTTAGTTGATTGGTGATGTGTAGCATGAAAATCAAGCAAGAAAAATTCATGTTCTCTCATCACCCATCATTGACCGAATTTTCCATGTAGAGTGTGGATGACAGATTTGATTTTATTTCAAGTGAATTGGTTAGGAAATGATGAATTACGGTGAGAAAATCAAGTAGGAAAAATCATAGTGTTGATGCACCCACCATGGCCGAAATTCCCAAGAGAAAATGTGAAAATGATTTTGTTAAATTTTATGCTATTTGACTTGTGTTTGATGGTTGGAGAATTTGAAGAAAAATGGAATAATTGGAGTTGAATTGGACATATTGGCTAATTAATCGAGTGATAGATCGAATTAGGCCAATACCATTTTATTTAGGTACACAATTGAATTTATATTGAACATCATATTTAGATAGTTACCCGAGTATTTCACATCCCATTTCATGCATTAGTATAAAGCCTGAATTGGTTTTACAACGGTTTAGCACAAATGTAGTAAATGGCTTATTGTGCATTATGTCTAAGTGGTGAGCTTTCTGGCAAAAGTAAAAAGATAGTACTCCAGGATCAAGAATCGGAGTACTTGGAATTCGACTCCTGAAATAGTGAGTAACCTTACTATCATCTTAATTATCTAAAGTGGTTTTTATCTGATTTTGTAATTTTATGAAAAATGAGTTAAATGGTAAATCTTTGTGTTTTGTAATTAAAATATGATTTAATGAAATGATTTTATAACATTGTCTTGAAATGAAATGATGGTTTGAAAATAGAGTAATTGGAGACTGTTTTCATGTGTTGTAAATTCATGGTTTGAATCGAATGGCTTATGAAAATATTTGCATGAATGGCTGAATTGGTATTTGTGTTGAAATATATGAACTGTGTATTTAACCTTGAGAGGCTGGATTGTGATATAATTGCCATGTCATGCTGTTGAGATTTTATTGAATTGGTGGGTTTAGCTTGCTGCAATGGTCGGGTTCCGTGGACCAGCCTATTGGAGGGGCACGGTAACCCCGTTATATTCTTACCTCGGTCGAAGAGGCGTGGAGGGTAACTCCCGAGGTACAACTTTAGAGTTCACTTCATGCCAAACCATCGCGTGAGGGTGAACTCAGCCAACGCTAAGGAACGACTATGTTTTCAAAATAAAACACATGATTTATGCGTACATGACTTTTTAACAGCCTTGGCGGACTCGGTTGGGATAGCCCTAGGCCAAGGTATCCCTGATAACTGAGTATGAGAATGATCTTGGCACGAGCCAAAGTTTTAAGAAATGCATAAGCCATGTTGATTACTCGATTTATATGAATTGATTTTATTTGGTTGAAATGAGTTGAAAGGTGATGAATTACAGTATGATGATCTATTTTAATCTGTCTTCATTTACTCAGCTTTAGATATTTTAGATGGTATTTGTTTACTCACTGGGATTATATAATCTCACCACCTTCCTTTCCACCCATTTCAGGCTCAGGATAGTCGGTAAATAGCTCATTTCGTTGAGGGCTACAATTGGACTTGCATCCTCAAAAACTGTAGGTTTACCGCTTTTGATACTGTTGGTCGTTCGTGAGCCCACATATCACTGTAAATTAAATCTTATGCTTTGGTTATCTATATTACAGTATGTATGAATTTATTTAGCTTTTACATTACAAAAATTATTTATCAGTAACTCTATAAATATTGTTTTATAAGAAAATAGAATATTTTTATTATATTCAAATAGGTATAGTTTCACTTTAAATGAATGTTTTAGACATCTAAATTTTATTTTGATTATGAAATATGTGTTTTCCACTCGCATACTAAATTTTTAGCTGGTTTCGAGATTTTCAAGAAAAAATAACCAAAATACCCCTGTGTAGTTTAAATTTCTCTTTGACTGTTTTTGAATTGAAATTGGTTCATATCACTTTAAAACATGATTTTAGTAACTAATACTCACAACGGAAGCGAGAAAACTGATGTTAAGCCTTGCGAGGTTTCGATTGGCATTTCGAGTAATGAATGTCTATCGGGACATCGTGGCTGTTGTCACGGGCTCGATGGGAGTTCCGGGTCATGACAAGTTTTCACTCTCCAAATCCTTTGTTGAGCATGGACCCTTTTTCATTAAGTGATTTACGCATGTGGGGTTTACATGAGGCGTTTTAATAAGAACTAAAACAAATTGCATTGTTTTGAAAAATGGATGCATCATGATTTCGTTAAACATTCCTTAATGTTTGCTTGTTCCCTTTCTTGTTCACTCACTGGGTTTAGACTCACTATTTTCAACTTCATGTTTTCAAATCACGAGGCAACTGGTAACTAGGTCTAAGTGTCTTCGTATATTCGACCCTTGGTAGGTGTCTCGGCATTCAGTAGTTGTACATTCGTCCGAGTCTCTCTGCTAGAAGTCGAGTACTCTTTTGTTGTGTATAGACAAATCGATGTAAATTATTAAATTATGTTTAAATAATATATGTACTCTTTGATTGCTATGCCACTATGAGATGGTAATGTTTAGTATTATTTTGATTCAAAGTTATAAAATGTGACTTAGCAACTTTTAATGGATTAGTTAAAAGGTTATATTAATAGCCTTGCTTGAGCTTAGTGGACTACGTCCATTGGGCCCATGCGCCGATCATGGCCTAAAATTTGGGTCGTGACAATTGGCATCTAGCAATGCATCATGGCCACCCAATTGTTAAGAGAGTCAAAGGATTTTTTAACAACCTTTTAGTGTACAGGTTATCAGTGTAATTCATTCCCTAATCAATATCCCGAAGATGATAAGAGCTGCGTATAATGCTTACTCTTATTAACCTGCATATTTGTTCCTATAGTTAGATAATTAGCTTTATGGGGACTTATGAAACTCAATTCATAATCTCTTAATCACGTTGGCCAAGGATTTGATTAAGCTAATGTCAACCAAGAAATAATGAGATATTTCCCCTTGAATCACTTGGGGTGATAATTTCTATCTTGGCCACTCATTTGCCTTCATATGCTTCATACTATACCCAAAAACATCTTGTTTTGGCATCCTTGGTTAAGCACCCGTAGGGACAAAATTAAAGCATAGTACTCCACATACAAGACAAATTAGTGTTTCAAATCTTGAGAGTAGTTACACAAATAACACGTGAGAAGTATTGCATAAACACTTGAGTGGGGTACCAAATGCACTTCTCATGGTGGGTCATGTTTAGTGAACTCGCTCTCCCATGGCAAACACCCACATACTAGTTCCAAATATCTCTATACTTTAACCTATGAAAGTGGTTGCTTACTTCACAAGTAAGGAACTTAGCATCTGCCAATCTTTAAGCATTATTGTTGTCCCATCTCTATAATATAATGATCAGGAACTTTTAGGAATAATGCTTTGATACATAAGGATCTCATAACTGTATCACAATACAATTCCTTTGTAAGGCATATATAGTTCCATGGGCTTTATCTATATAAGTACAAAAAGTAATTAAATCACAAACTTATGGATAAAGAACTACCTCATAATTATTATAAATTAATAAAATGTCATACATGAATAACTCAATATGCAAGTCCCATACAACCTGAGATTAGCTTGCAAGGCTTATACTAACACAACATACTCATAACCAGTGGTTTTAGCCACGTATAAACAATCTAGTGGCCTTACCACAAATATACAAGCCTGTCAACTTCCCTAAAATAACCTCTAGCTAGAGCTTGTTGTGCAAAAAGGTCACACAAAGTCTGGTGTGACAACTGTACCTACTCTTGATCATCACGATTTAATAAAACCACAACTTCTAAAATAGTGCAAGGGTTTCGAAATAATCTGTTCATAAACTTTTCAAAATAAAGATGTGGCACCATTTATAATCTTGGTTCCGCATGTGATGCATGGAATAAAACAAAATGTGTAAAAGTTTAGAATTTAAATCAATTTGTGGTAATCATGTAATCTGATTGTTTACAGCATGCAACTAATTATGCACATTACATAACCTTACAAGGCATAGTTTGAAGCAAAACATTTATGAAGGGCTTGTTTCCCTATTTGGCAAAACACTTTACTTATATATGTAATATGTATAACTAAAACAAATTTAAGAATAGTTTCATTCACAATTCACCTATGATTTCCTACCAGCTCATGCTTTACATAATGACATTGCATAAATCAATCACATGTAGATATCTATCTATTTTATATGATAAGGAATATTTTGAAATAGGTACCCCCTACTCACTTCGGTTTGGTGGGATTTTACTTCAACAATTTTTGACCTTAATGAGTTTATCAATGCTAAACCACAAGTTTTTGGCAAGGTTTCCTCTTAATCTCTAACAATGCCAAACCTATCCAAAGGAATAACACCACTTACAACCTCAATATCATTTAGTATTATTTCAAGGCTCCATGGTTTGACCTGTTGGCCATCAAAATTTTTAAGTATTAAAACTTCATTCGCTCATCATCTTTTTTTTTTACCTTGCTAGTAGTGATTTCCCACCATCAAACATTCAAGCTTCAAATTTCAAAAAAACTCTTTTTTGTACTATAATTTCTTTAGGAGATGCGTGTAATATTTAACTAATTAAATCCTCAAATTTGCCTTTAAATGGAGTATGGGTTAGGAGAATGTGCTTACCCCTTGTAAACTTCAAATCCCTAATTTATCTTGATAAATCTTAAGCTCCCTCAAAGTAGTTCTAAGGTGCCTCAGCTTTAAGTGGAATGCAGGCAACAACTTCCTTCATTCTAAGATAAATTTGCTGCCACAAACATACATATAGTTATCCATCTTTGCTCAAAGAGCTAGCAAACCAAAAACCTATTTCTTCTTATGTTAACCGTGCTTGAGTCTTCATACCAATCACATAATATCTCTTTATAACTTCTAAGGTCTTCCTTGGAGCAGCAACCGAAGCTTACACTATGGAAAAGTTATGAATCCTTTGGGTTTGTCATACAAGACTTGAGAGAATCACCAAATAATCAAGAAAAAGGAAGAGAGCTCTTGGGTGGGAAAGAAAACAAAGAAAAATATAAGTTATTTTCCTCTTAAAGGGGTAGATTTCTCAAGGAATAAGTTATAGTCTTTGGTTCTTTCTTTTAAAAATAATTTTATATACTTAAAAACTTCATACATGACACTTGGCGGTTTGCACCTTATAGCTCCCAATAAGGATTCATGCCTTAGTCTTGCATGTAGCCTACTAGGGAAAACCATGCACAATGATGTATGTACATGTGTTGACTTTTCCCACTTGTGATGCATGCAAAATCTCTTTCTACCCTTTTTGCATGCATGACATCAACTCTTTTGTCTCTTAGTTTTTGTCCTTTCCCTTCTTCTTAGTTTTCACACAGTGGAGGTCCCACATGTCCCCCACTTAAACTATAGCATTTTGCATGCAATCATTTGCATGTAATAGTAACTTCACATGCAAATTCCATCCTACTATGCATTCTCACTTAACCTACTTAATTAACTAAATTTCATATATTTATAACATGTATATACATATATATTATCTAAAATTTATTATATGAATAACAAAATAATAATATTATTATTTTATTCATTATATTAAATAATTCAATTTCCTTCTCCCCCATTTAAGCTTAGCATATAATTCGCATAATGTACCCCATTTTTGCATCTAAATAATTTTAGTATTATTTTATTAATAAAATATTATTTTATTTCAAAAATATTCCTCTCACTTTCCAATACTCCAAAACACCTTTAATTAGCCCTAATCTACTACCTATCACCTTTTAACTTCATTAATTCCACCTTTAATAAAATATATTATTTTATTATTATTTTAATATTATTTGATGGCATAAATATTTTTTTATTCTAAAATACCCTTTTCCCCTTCTACCTCTCCAAAACACTTCTCTCAACCTCAATTGACCTTCACATCACCCTTAAGACCTCTATTAAATAGCTTACTAGTGTATGGGGTGTTACACTTATAGCAGGTGATGTCCAACTTGTTTTAACTGTAAACATGTTTAGCCTGTTGTAATATAAGTATGTTTAGAGGATATGTGTAGCAACTATCCCTGCACATTCAGTTTTGATTATATGCTTCCACTCACTGAGTATTTGGATGACTCACTCCTTTCGAATGTATTGTGCAAATAAATAGACAGTAGGCATTTGAGGTGGCATAACGTTGTCCCTAAATAGACATTTTGGCATATGGTAGGCTTCTTTTCATGATGAGTCCACTTTTTTAAGTTAGGGTTATGTTTTATGCTTTCGCACTAAATGTTTTCAATCCATGTCCTATAATGGATTATGTGGGCACTACATTGCCCTATTTATTCAATATGTTGTACTAATTTTTTTTTAGTTAGCCAACGTATGGCTATATGGATAATATGTTTATGCTTTATGTAAGAACATGCCAAGGGGACTAATGTTTAATATGAAGTTTCAGTAAGATTATGAGTATGATTTGTGGCTATGAAGCCCCTTTTTATGTAAAGATATGTAATGAATAGATTGATGCATGAAAGCTTGCTCGAGTCTCGCGAGCTACACTTACCAAGCTTGTGTGACCATCACAGCTCCTTGGGTTTGGTTGTGAAAGCCCAAGTCGTCTCCAAAATTCAAATATGATTTACTACCTAGTTCATAAATTAAATATCACATAAGGGTTAAACTCCTTAGAAAGGCTACAACTATCAAACTCTTATAAAATCTGTCGTTGACATAACAAGGTCATGCCTTGTATGACATACTTATGTATTTCAAAATACTTATTCCAAATCAACTTTCCCAATAAAATTCTTAGTTGATTATGACTTAGGTATAGTTTCATGGCTTAGGTCTCCTACCACAAAAAACAATCCTCTTTGATCACTAATTATTTTAACAAATCTCGAATAATGTATCAATTGGAAAATAGCATCACAAGTTAACAATCTTACTATAATCTAAGTTAAAAGTCTAATGTTCAACTCCAAAAGATGGCTCATTTATCCATTCACACTAGTTTAAGCAAGTATCCTCTTTACACTAAGTGTCATTCCATCTTAAATGCAAGGTAGAAATCAAAATCCTTTAAGGTAGTCCAAGTTATCAACACCAACCAATAAATCAAGTTTTACAATCATTATCTAATGCCAATTCTAATAATTCATGCTTATACTCCAAAAACCAAAACCCTTTTAATGATAACATTAAATATAGGGTGTCTATCTTTTCTATTAACTTACAGGCATATTGTTGGCCTTTATCAAACTAACTAAACCTTTTTATTTCACCACAAGATTATAAAAGAATTATCTAACACCAAAGGAACCAGAATTAAATTTAGCACAAACTTCTAGAGAACATAAATGTTTTATACCTAAGCTAGCCATATCTAAGGTTTAGGCATCTTGAGCTCAGCTGAACTATGTTATATAGACCCAAATGCTTTACTTTGTGAAGAGTTAGCTGTACCTCTGTCCCTGGACCCATTAGCCTCTTTGGTGGGTTGAATTGTTATGGGTGAAGATTTCAAAATGGGCTAAGATGTATTGCGTGATGCTCCGTGAAATTGTAGTGTCTTAAGACAGTCTTTCCTCAAATGACATGACTAGCTACAATAAAAGTAAAGCCACACGGCATGGCACGGTAACATACCGCTCTATGTAATTTCCCACATATGAGACATAATGTAACAAACTACCCACTTTAGCCAAAGACATGTTGTCTCGAGGTAATAAAGATCCCAAGTTTTTGTCTCAAACCCGTACTAGACAAACTACTCCTCTGCTGGAGCTAATGTGGGTCCTTATGCTAGCCTTGATAGCTTGTAAGAGATGAATCCATGCCCAAACTGTGATCTCTTCAACCTTGTTAGCCCTCTATCCTAACCTTCATAGTCATCTCTCTAGCCACATGACTTTCAATATCCTTCCACTCCATCATTAGAACACACTCAACTATGAACATATATGTACAATACCTATGTAGTGCTATGGCTCTATACAATGAGTCCACCAATCAATTGATGAACCTCTTCACCCTCATCTCTTCAGTAGTAACAAGGTAAGGTGCAAATCTAGACAGATATTAAAATGAATATCATACTTTGAAACTAACATCATGAGAATTTATACTAATGCCTTAAACTTGCAAGCTTTAGTATCCCATATACTCTCTGAAAGGAATCTAGTCATGAATGTCGTATTGAACTCATCCCAATTCAATGGAAACGATCTTTCAGGTCTCCTTTTAAGTTAAGACTCAAACCACTACTGAGCTATATCTTTCAGTCTAAAGTTGGTGAAGTCCATCGACCTAATGCCAAATCAACTCAACATTCTGCAAATTGTGTCCATGATGGCTAGAAATCTTTGAGGGCCCTCTACCATATTTGACTTAGAAAAAGTGGAGGGTTTCAACTTAAGGAAGTCCATTAGCGATATCTCTATATGTCCCTACGCCAAAATAGACTACTGATAGTCATCCTAACTTTGAGAGCTGGGAGAAACACGCACAATATAGTGCCCTCCGACCTGGCATTACATATCAATCATCTCATTGGCAAACATCTCTGTGAGACCCTGTCAAGCTCGATTAAAAAAAGGTATTGTACCGAGTAGTACAACTAAATTAAATCGAGCCTTGAACTAGTTCAAATAGAAATTTTAAGAGAAATTTGAAAATTTTGAAACCCACAGAATGGCTTAGAATAGTGATTCGGAGTTCAAGGTCCAGTTTGGAGTTCATCAGGAAAATTGACCGATTAGAGACAAAACGGTTATTTTACCATTTGATGATAAAATGGAGATTTTTAGCCAAGATTTGATCACATTTGACCAAGAATAATTATATGAAATGTAATTATGATTATTGGAGTATAAAATGATGTTTAGCAGTGAAAAATTGTGATTCTCGATATTTTTGGAGCACAAGGGTAAAATGGTAATTTTGCCACTAGAGGACTAAATGGGAATTTTTATAAAACGATTTTTGCCCCATTTGGTTAATATTGATCAATAGTGTTATTTGAGGTTGAAAAGTAGAAATAATGTGATTCTGATACATATCGGAGTATAGGGCCAAATCGGTAAATTTTTTACCCCAGCACTTGTCAAGACCAAGGGATTTTAATTGTGGTAGGATTGGATAAATACTAGAATATTGTAGTGGAAAATTAAGAAGAAAAAGTCAAAAAGTTAAAAAATTAGGCCAATAAGCATGTGACAAGTGGCATGCTTGATTATTTTATTATTTTCTATAGAAATCAGCCCATTGAATCCCTAATTTTCTCACCATATTCGGCCTAGGCAACCAGCAACAAGAACAAATGAAGAACAAAGGGAAAAACAAGAAAACCTAGGTAGAAATTCAAAGAAAAAGTGAAGAAATCAAGGAAACAAGCTAGGTAAGTTAGAATTTCTTTAACTCTCCTTGATACCTAGCTTACCCATGCTTTTGTTCTTGATTTTCATGGTTGAATATTGAGTTATCATGATGAATTCAATTCTGAAAAATGGGTATGGAAGAGGAATTGTTGTTGGAATAATTTGATTTTAGACTATGTTAGTGTTTAGGGATAGTTAAGCATGGTTATGAACAAAAACACAAAAGAAATATTCAATTTCTCTAGGGTTCCTTGTTGGTCGAACCATGAGGGCTGAATGTCAATGGGGGATTGTTTTTATTTCAAGGAAAATGACTTGGAAAAAGATGAATTAAGGTGAAACGGTTATGTAGAAAAAATTTCAGTGCTAGTGCACCAAATGATTGAATTTTTCTATAAGAAACTGTGAGGGTTCTAATGTTGAATTTGGCTTTATTTAAATGGTATGTGGTAAATTAAGGTATTAGAGGAGATATGGATTAATTTGGAGATGATTTGGACACAATCGTCAATTAATCGGTGATCTGTCGAATTTAATCGATACCGCGATTAAGCGATAATCGGACGTATTTTTGCATTTACATATCAAGCATTAGTAATTTAAATTAGTTTATATCAATTTAGGGACAATATAGTAAATTCCTTGACTTTGTTATTTGTCAAGGTAGTGAGACGTCCGGAAAAGGCAAAGGAATTGCGCCTGAGGACTATTAGTCCGAGTGCACCCAAAATCTGAATTTTCGATACCGGTGAATGGACTTGCATTTCAAACTTGTTTTGGGGAATATGAAATTCTATCCAACTTGTCTTAGAAAAGGTACCTTGGGAACAAGCTTTTGTTAAATGGTTTGATGTTGTAATATGTGATTGCTATGGATTTATACATTATTGCAATATGATGATATATATATATATATATGTGTGTGTGTGTGTGTGTGTGTTGTGCATGATGAATGATATTGTGTATAATGACTGTAACCGTGTGTGTGCACGATGTGGGGGGATGCACATGCTGGTGATGATGGTGGCGTGAGAGATGGATGATGATGTGCCCGTGTGCACGATGTGGGGGGATGTACACGATGGCACTCATTGTGCACGATGTGGGGGCATGCACACGATGGTGCCGGCTATGTGCACGATGTGGGGGGATGTGTATGAGCCGGGTGTGATTATGATGATATTGATGTTTGTCTATCAAATTATGCATATCTAGACTTATGAAATGAAAGCTCATGAATGTGATATATGGTTGACATATATATGAAATTTGATACATTGCACTTTGGGAATTTTCATGAGTTTTATGTTGATTTTGTTGGTTTAGTAGGATGACCCTTTTGTTGGGTGGAGGAAAAATGTTTCTCTTGTTGCTCTGTTTCACTGCAGCGAAATTCATTCTCGCTACAGCGAGAAACTCTCGGGTTTGAAGGCCTTCACCAGAACTAGTACTCGCTACAGCGAGAAACTTTCTGTCCATTTTGCTAACTTATGGGTTTTTGCCATATTTCTCATTTCTTTGGTACCATAGTTGAGCATGGATTTTTGTAAAGTGATTTACTCATGTGGGGTTTACATGAGGGGTTTAAAGGAGCTAAAACAATTGCATGATTTTGAGAAAATGAATGCATCATGATTTCGATAAACATTCCTTATGCCATTCCATGGCTCAACATTCATAATATTCACATATTATCATGAATGTAACTTGCCACACAATGGGTTAACATTCGAATGCAAACAATTATTTATAAACAAAATAAAAGATCAACTCAGCAGCGGAACATGACTAAACTCTCTAGGCATCAAGAGGTTGCTAGGCACCTACCAATGAAGTATGAACGGATCACGTCTCCATGACACTAGCTGCTAGCAAGAGAGTGTTATCACTAATTTGCAACAAACATAAAGAGGAAAATACTATGTGAGTCACAAAAACTCCATGAGTGGATACAAGAATGGGACAAGTTAGGGGATAAGAGTATTTCATAAACATGCACTTATAATCTCTTGCCATTCATAAACCATTTAAATATAAAGTTCATGAAACATGGTGTTTAAACACATTTTAAATAGCATTTGTGAGATAAACAAATTTGTATAGCCTCTAGAAAATTTTTTACCTTTGAAAGCCTGTAAATAAGCCAATACATACAATTTTGGAACTCCTCTATCAATAGATTAAGGTAATCTATTGATAGATTCGAATCAAAATGCTTCCTGTTGCATTCAGTCTGCTATCTATTGATAGATGTTCTACATGTATCAATAAATAGACTTTAAAACTCTATTTAATGGGTAAAATTCTGCATTTTTGCCATTCCTTAAGTCCCCTTACCTCTTGGGACTATCATTAAGGCTTAATTCTTTTCACTAAGCACATTTTTATGCCATCATAAAGTATAAATCATAAACAATACTCAAATGAACTTAACATGCAACATATTATAAATCATAAAAATTATAATTATTCCGTTAATATTAAACTCACAAATTATGATGGTTTGACCCCCATCAACCTTGGGCTGACAATGTACATCTCCATTGCACCTTAGGCATTTATGATGCATCATAGGAGTAAAGTGATCACTTGCACCCCATTAGAATGGAATCAATTGCACTCATTGAGTTCTTGTACTCATAGCATGTGGTATGTGGAATGTCCTGCACAGACATGCTTACTCATCTCATAAGATATATGGAATTTACATCATATACACTCCTCGTGGCATTCCTCATGCCTACTCCATTTTCTCATGTAGTATGTAAAACATACATTACATACATAATCTCATGGCATTCATCGTGCTTTTTCAAACACCTTATGTAATATATGGAATACACATCATATACATAAACATAGCATCTTAGATGAAAAATCATCATATAATCCATCACACATTTCATGCCTCAACATATCTAACATGCACGTCATAGCATTCATGCATTAATCATAAATCTTGTAACCACACTAATCTAAAGACTGGAGTAATCGAGTGCTTAAATCAATAAGGTGCTTATCCTCCCTTGTTGAAAACTAATACATAGTAGAATATTTACATGCATAGTAGATTCATAAATGTTTTAAGAATCATTGTATCAATCATATCACAATCACTAACAATTTAATTTCTTAGAAAACCATTTTCATTCTTGAAACGTAAATTATTTGATAAACCATCTTAAAGATCATTTCAACATACATAAATAATCATTTCTCTAGAAATCGTGCTAGCTTTACATATCAAAATAATTTGAAAATGGTGTATCCACTCACCTAATTGAAGAGTCAATTTCCTAGCTCCAATCATAACTTTGTTTTGGTGAAATCCATAGAGTTTTCAAGCGTTCCTATGATAACTTTATTATATAGAGTTATTTTTACACATTTTGGAGACTTTAGTTGCTAGACCCTTGAGTTTAGGATTGAATTTTAACCTTTTAAGTTGTTTTTCTAGTGTAAGTTAGATTTTATGTTGAATAGTTAAATTAGTTGGTGTTAGTTTAATTCCACTTTATTTTGCCTCAATTTATGTTAAGAAAAGATTTTGCCGATTTTTCTCATGGTTTTGTGCAGAATATGATGTGCGAGGTGAAAGAAAGATATGATAGCATAACTGAGGAGAAAGTGTCACTCATACATGTTGCAGTAATTTGAAGATAACTTGAGCTGAAGAAATCCAATTGAGGTTATTTTTGATCCATTAGAAAGCTAAGAGAATAGGATACAACTTTTATGTTGACCCAGTTCTAACTAGATCAAGGTGAAAATCATGTTCAAAATTGGTGGACAAATGCAGCTTTGCATTAAAATAGCATGGCTAAAGTGTCACGACACTGCAAGTGATACCGCCGCAGTTTAAGAGAGCAATGGTCTCGGTGCTGAGCATCTTGGGAGCATCATACAAAAACCTGAGAGAATGGAGCCGTGGCGCTACCAACGATGACCACGGCACCGTGATGCCACCCTAATTTCCATAATTAAAACTTTGATGAAAAATTGGAAAGTAGGGCACCCTTGCACGTATTTAAGAGCTTTTTCTAGAGCATTCAGAGAGAGAGGAAGCAAGTAGCTTTTCTGGAGAATTGGAGTTACGAATCAAGCAAGAATTCAAGAGCAATTGAGAGAGTTTTGAGATTTATTAGGATCTAACATTAGTTTCTTTCTCTACTTTTGTGTTATTCTTATTTTCTTGTTTTGAATTCATGGCTAAATTTCTTTTGATATTGTTTTTATTAGATATTGTGAGCTAACTATTTTCTAGGATTGTGGTGGATTTCAACATGTAATATGAATTTTGTTTCTCTTTTATTTACTATGAATGGGTATAGTTTTGCTTATTCAAATCTGTTCTTAATTCTTTTGATTGCTTAGCCAACAATTAACTGATTTGTGAATCTAATTAAGACTCGACAAAGAGATTTTAAAGTGGACTAAGGTTTGAATAATGTATGTTCACATCACTTAGGTGATCTTATTCACGATTCAGGTATACATACATCAATTGCCATACATAGCCAAATTAGAACACATGCTTAATGAACCTAATTTAGTTGATTCTATAGACATATAATGACTTAATTAAGTTAGGTATTTGCACAATCATCTTGACGAAGACTTGTATATAGCTTTGGATTCTAGGTTAGTAAAACTACCCATGAATGTAAATAATAAGAGAAGCTGGTATCAGATAAATTGTTGAAAGAACCCATAATCCTAGGTTTTAATATATTGCCTTTCTCAAGTAATTTTAATTTCTATTATTTAATTTAGTGTTTATTTTAATTTTGTTTTAATTAATTTTTTAAAAATTTTAGTTACTTAAATAAGATTGATTTGTCATAAATTTTAGTACTTAGTAAAGATTTAGGAATAAATCTCCGTGGGAACAATACTCTACTTCATCACTATATTACTTATTTGATACGTATACTTGCGTGAAAAATTATCACAATCATTACCTAGAACAATAATCTCATAGTAATCACTCTAGGTACTTTCGAAACTATTTGAATTCAACTAAATCTAAATTTCTAACTTAATCGCCTGACTACTCAACCAAATCAATGCTTAAAAACCCATAAATCCTTCATCCTTACCTTATGTGAGCTTAGATGCTTAAGAAAAACACAAAGTCTTAAACTTTAGCAATCCATAGAAATATCTAGGCATTAAAATAACTATTTTAATTCTGGATCCAAGACCAAAAGATTTCAAAGCTAAAAATGTCATCTTTTCCATAAAAATCCAAAACTAAGCTTTAAAATCATAAAAATAGAGTTTTTAGTTAAAAATGGGTTAGAAGACCCTTGGAGTTGAGGGTTTACCTTGCAAATGTAGCTGAGGGTTGCTAACCCTCAAAAAATGTGAGCTATTTATAGTTTTGAATGTGCAAATATCATTTTACCCCTTTTATTTTTTGAAAATGACGAAATGTATTAATACATTTGGGCCATGTATTGATACATTTGGTTTTAGAAAAATTGTATCAATACATTATGAATATGTATCGATACAACTGAAACGAAATGCAGTTTTTGAGATAGATTACCTATGAAACCTGCCTAACTTATTTATATTAAATACCATTTAAGTAAATTTCCTCATTTTTACTTCTTTCCTTTTTAGTCTCCATTTACTTAAGATATTTAATGTAAATAAGCAAGCAGCCCCCCATTTGAATTCAATAAAAATATCAAAAAATCAAAATCTAAAAAAATAAAAATCCAAATTTTGGTTTCAAGAAAAAAGTCAAAAAAGTTCGACCTATATTGAATTTGTAGCTCCCATTTACCATAGCAAACACATTCCAAAAATTATGAAAAAATCATTTTTGGTCATTTAAATACCAAGGGAATCATTATCGCCATTTTTTACTTCCAAAAGATTGTTCTATAAAATCACATATTTTGACTCTTCCCAAACTTAGAAAAATTTTTGCTTCAAAAGTGACGAACAACCAAAGTGTCAATAAATTCTTTTTTGAAGATTAAAACTAAGTTTGATATTCAAAACATGTAATTTATATACTCACCTATGGATTTCCTAACTTATCCTCTTACTCAAAGTGGGATTTCACATTGTTAAATCATTGTTAGTTGTTGTGGAAGGTTCCAGCATTGAGTACTGAACAAATTTGATCGATTAGAGGTGTTAGAGGAAAGGCAATCTTTGTACTTATGAGTAGACATGGAGTTTTCAAATTATTTTGACATTTAATAAGCATGCCCTTCATGTTCAAATGCCAAATGATGATATTCCAAAAGTACATAGCATTAAAATGTTTTACTTGACAAATCCTATATTATAAACGATTTGGAGTTGTATTCAATGTTTTAATAAGCTTACAAATATATTATGCTATGTAAATATGTATATCTATATAGTATATTTGCATAAGGGCAGCACCTTCAAATGTGTTTTATTGCAAAATGGATTAATGGTGGTTGTTGTAATGATTATGAGCAATGTGATTTCTATAATATAGTTACTATGTGTATCATTAAGTTAGGCTTAATGTTTGAATATATTGTGGATAAAATGGAATATGTGAAACTCATATATAAATGTTGATAATTGTTGATGATACCATGACTAGAGCTAATGATGTATGTTGTTGGCCTTGATTCGAACTTTTGATATTACCTAAGTAATGGGGCAAAATACCACTATCTTATGGGTTAAATACCCCTAATATTGCTTAAGTAGTGGGGCAGAAATACCATTATCTCATGAGTTGAATACCCGTAATATTGCCTTAGTAATTGAGAAGAAACACCACTACTTCTTAAGTTGAACACCTTTAATATTTCCTTAATGGTGGTGTGAAAGTACCAATATCTCTTGAGTAGAATGCCCTTAATATTGCCTTGGTAGTGAAGCGAAAATATCACTATCTCCTTAGGCTAGTGCACCCTTGGTTATTTCCTAAATGGTGGGGTGGAAATACCACTATCCTTAAAGTTGATATATCCTTGATATATGTTATTGTGGTAGTTGATTTACGTGTTGGAATTATATATATGCTCTAGCTGGTTAAATCTTAAGATAGGAATTACAAGTGGAAGGTAGTTATATGAATTAGTGATTGTGTATGTGTGTATTTATGTAAGGTATTATGTTGATTAAAAGGTAGTAGGGATAGTGAGGTCCTAAAGACCTTTTTTTTTTTTGGAAAAAATAGCCCAATTTCTAGGCTGGAAGAATGAAGTATCAATATCTCTTGAAAAAGGTATTGATACCTAGCAAGCAGAATGCCTTATAAGGCATTCTATGCAAAAAGTATAGATCCTTTTGAGGGAAAGTGTCATACTTAATAGGAAGTATCAATACCTCTCAAAAAGGTATCGATACCTAGCATTTAGTAGCTCTCTAAATGGAAGGTATCGATATTCCTCAAAGAGTTACTGATACTTATGGTACAATTAAGCTCGCTTACTCTCTTTTTAAAGGCTTTTCACATGTTTTGACTTCTCATTTCAATCTAAACTTCTAAATGACTATGATTTCAACTAGAATTACTCAAATGAGCGGGAAATAACATTATTTCATAATTTTGGATAAAATTGATAACTTTTTCTAAATACATGTTTATATATGAAATGTGGTTTATATAAAAACTTCTCCTTTTAAGTTACTCACTTCCCCATGTTTTCTCACTTTGTTTTTATAATTCACACATGTTAATTCTATTTTGTTTTCAGATTCTTAAGTTAGCTTAAATTGTAATGTTGAAGGGATCCTTAAGTCTTGCTTTTGGTCGGTATACCTAGAGGCCTTTCATGAAGCCTCCTTGTATCATGTCATGTTCTGCTGATGACTTTACTTTTGCTTATGTTTATTACAATGTTGTTATACACTTTTTACTTTGTAGCCAATGATTGGCATTATACTTTGACATATGTTATATGAACGGATGTGATGGATTAAAGGCCTACATGAGCACACAAAATGTGCAAGAGAATGTTGATATGATCTTGATATTTAAAGAGCAAATGACATTATGTTGATGTACTGCACAAAGTATGTTTTCTATGAATATATGTGAAATTATGTGTTTATGTGCGGTAGTGGTTATGTGGCAATACATATGTGGTTAATATGTATAAGGCTTGTTTGTGTCAAGTAGGCTTTGCCTAGTTAGTCCTTGTGCTAATCATGGCCTAAGATTGGGTCGTGATACATAGACAGGTACCACCCTTTCTTACCACTGATCCTTGCAACCCTTAAGTGGATAGCCATGCTTCACTACTGTTTATGTGTAAGAGTTCCCAAAAATTGTAAGCAAGACAACACTACCAACCCTACTTAGTTCTTATACCAACTTTGTCACTATCTAATCTAGGGCCATGACTAACACAAAGACCAAAGAAGTGAAACCCACTTGATCCAAGCAAGCCTCAGATACAAACAAATGGATATACTTAACACAACATTAAAAAATGAGACTCATCTCAACACATTCATGCATATATCTATATGAACACCTCCTCAAGTGTGTGTGTGTGTGTGTGTGTGTGTGTTCATATCTTGGAGCAACATTCAAATGCACACCATATGCTCAAAACATTCAAAATAGATAAAATATTTCAAAACAAATATATATAGTCATAAGCCATCTCATGGCTAAGTTATAAAATACATAAACTTTTTACAAACATGGCCAAGAACTGTAATAGACTTTGAAACACACAAACACTAAACAGATAAGCAGAGTTGACTCGAAGATAAGCAACATATACCAAATACCTTAACAAACACCTACCAAAAATATATATGGAGCTTTTCCAATGACATCAAACTGAAGCTCTACTAAATTGAAAACACAACCAAAATTTACATTTGTGAGTTTATAACTTAGTAAGCATATACGAGGAGGGGGAACAAGCTTAAGCATGAGTGTTTGCACAAAAGCCCATTTTCATCAAATATGCAATTGATAACTCTATTTCATAAAGTTATTTTATTACATTTTGAGCATTAGAATTGGCTAAATCCTTGAGATTTATTAGAAATTCTTCGTTTTTAGTTTGTTTCTTAAAGTTTAGGTTTAATTATTTTTAATAGTTTAATTTTAGTGATCTTGGTTAAGTTTTATGTAAATTAAGTTCGATTTCTTATGTAAGTAATTTAGTTTGAATTTTTTTTTTTAAAGGTGCCTATGAAACGGAGTTCCAAATCATGAAGAAAAGTAAATAGAGCCAAAAATCAACAAGCATGGCGTCGCAGCTCTGGAAGATTAGGAGCCATGACGCCACAAAGAGAAGTGAAGAAGCATGGTACCTGAGTGTTGGGTGCTGCGGCCATGGAAAAGTTGGCGTAGCAATGCCAAGAAAATGAGGCAGCCGTACATGGGGTAGCAAGCAGGGCATCGTGGCACTAAAGAAGTAAGGCCACGATGCCAAGGCATCAGGGAGTTAGGAGCCGTGGTGCCAAAAAGTGGAGGTCACGACGCCAACATGATATCTTTTTCAAATTTTTTTTCTGAATTTGATTCGAAGTAGGTTTTTTTGGAAGCTCTTTAAAGGCACCTTTGGTGCAATTAAAAGACACATTTGAACTAGGTTTCTTTGAAGGAAAAGTAGCCATCAAGCATACAATAAGGCAAGAAAGACTTTGAAAGATTAAAGATTGAAGATATGACAAATCTTTAGTTTTCTTTTCTTTTTTGTTTCTTTTTAGTTTTTCTTATATTTTAATTGATGGTTAAACTTCTTTGGATTATGTTTTCAATATTTAAGATGAGGTAAATTTATTTTTCTAGGATTACAATTGAACTCAACATGCGGTTTGGATTTTTAATATTCTCTCTTTCTTATGATTAATGGTAGTTGAGTTGTTTATTCTAATTCTGTGTTTAATGCATTTGATTGATTGATCATTAATTAGATTGATTAGGTAGCCTAAATAAACTTGGAAATGGACTTTAGTGTAAGCCATGGATGGAATAGTATATGTTCAAATTCATTTAGTTGATTGAATGATTTGTTTCGCGTGTGAGATAGGAATATACATGTTATATGTAGCCAATATTAGAGTTAAGCTTATGAATCTTTCTTTGATTTAATCTGCATAGGAATATAGTAAATAGGTTATGAGAGATATTTTTATAAGAACATCATAAAATACTTATAAATAAATTAAAACTTTAGGTTAACAACTCATTTCATTTATTAAGTTACGAGAAAGTAAAAGAGATTCAAATAAAGTGTTGAGGGAAATTATAATCTTAAGTGTTTTTTGATTAATTTCTCAAGTTTAAATTGTCATTTTTATTACTAGTTTAGATTTTTATATTACTCCTTAATTTAGATTGTGTGTTTGGATAAGATTCAAGTGTTTTAATTTTAGTAATTAACGAATTTTGGTAATAAATTCTTATGAGAACAAGACTCTACTCTTCACTATATTACTTGTTAGCGATACATGTACTTGTGTAGTGAAATCAACAACAACAATCTTACTTTAAATCCAAATTCTCATTCAAATCATGGAATAAAAGTGTTTTTGAACATCATTCAGATAGTTTTAAATGAACACAAAACCTCTTAGGAGTTTGGTTTGAAATATTAAAGCTAAAAGCATCCAAAACCCATTTAAAAGTATGAATTTCTACAGAAAATGTTTTAAGTATCAATACCTAGCTCAAAGGTGGCATTACTTCTCATACAGAATGCCTTTTAGAGCATTTTGGGTACTAGGTATTGAGACTTATACTAAAATTATCGATACTTTTTACATGTAATTCTTATTAGCTTCCAAGTATCAATACCTATACCCAAGGTATTGACACTTAGATGTCACAGCCCAAATCTTGGGCTATGACTGGCGCATGGACCCATAGGCATAGCCCATCGAACCCAAGCAAGCCTTTCTATGAAAACTTATTCATTAAACTGCTTGTCTCTCATTTACCTTTAAGGTTCTCAATTCATAATTTTCAAAAATAATTCCTTCTCACGAGTTAAATCATGGCAATCGAGCATATAGTATTCACAAAATAATATTACCATTTGCCTACGTGTGGCAGCACTATTATTCAAACCAAACACATAGTATTTGCAATAACTTTCACGAATTACACTTAAACAATCATAGACACATACAAAAGACGTTGACTATCAGCAGAGTGACTTTAGTAGGGTTACTATCATTGAGAGTCATAGTGAACTACCGAAAGATGAATAGGAGGGAACGCCTCGACCTAGGATCCAACTACCTTCGATTCTATAAACTAAAGCATGAAGTTGAAAAAAAAGGATGAGTATACACCCAGTGAGTGAACATAGGAAGGGAACAAGCATCAATACAGGAAGTTTTAGAAAACATGATGCACTTATGTTGAAAACAATGCAATTTATTTTAATTTCTTCTAAAGCCCTTAATTCAACCCTTGATTATTTAATCCCTTGAGGTCAAGGATTTATAATCCACAATGGAGTTGAAAAGAGTAAAAACTATAGCAAATATCCAATCAAGACAAGCAAAACAAAGGGTTTCTCGTTGCAGCAGAAAGGCATTCTATAGCATATAGTACAATCACATTTTTTATTTTCATAACTTGTCTTTAGCATATATACATGTACACCATCGTCGCCTTACTCAGCTCATGTGCACTCCCTACACACACAAGGCAATATCATCATGTGCATTCCCTACACACACATTTCAATATCATCATGTGCACTCCCTACACGCACATTTCAATATCATCATGTGCACTCCCTACACGCACATTGCAATATCATTACATGCACTCTCGCCCACATCATTTCAGGCATGTGCACTCCCACACCGCACACCACTGGCACCGTCATGTGCACTCCCACACCACACGTGCATGGTTATAGCTATTATACAGCATTATCACTCAAAACATAACACACATATCCACATAATATAGGAACACATGGTCTCATTATATCACATATTTTACCACATAAAACATTTCATCAAGGGCTTGTTCCGATGCACGTTTTAAAAAAAATTTCGATAAAACATTTTAGGTGATTCAATTAAACACGTATGCATTTATCCCAAAACATTTTAATGCAAGTTCACTCACCTTACGATTGCGGGATACTACGTCGTTATTAGTTCTGAGGGGTATCTAGCTATTTTTACTTGTCGGTCGTTCGTTATTTCCTCTGACACGCCGCCACAGTACACTGTCTTTACTTTTGCACTTCCTAGCAATAATCCAAATTCAATATCTTTAGTGTACATCATTTCTACTTCTCTTTTTCATTCAATCGTGAATCCTTATTCAACTAACTTACATCTTGACACATTTTTAACAAAATTGCCTTTATCCTTTGCTTGCGTAATTCTTTAAATTATAATTACCGGTAACTCATTTATGACTCTAGTACATATATTAATCTTTTCTAAGGACATTTATCAAGTTCAACCATCATTTCCACACCAATGACCTAGTATATGGCAGCAATTATAAATTTACTTCCATCAAACATTTTCTAAGTCTACATGTACTACCATTCTCATTTACATGTTGCCACTAAGTATAACATCAATATTCATCCATGCACACCAACACCCATAACCTTGTAAGCCTTTCCTAAAAATACATATCCACACATATCCAAACTTCCAATTAATACAATTGCCTACCAACCATACCCATGACATCACAATAACACTACATATTGCACACAATCATTCTCACAATATTAAACCAATCATAGGTTTCAAATTGTAGCATTAAGCTTACCACTTGGTTTTAGCTTGGATTTCACCCAACAAAATTCATAATTTCCTCACACCCATAAACACCATAGCTGCCACAAAATGATTCACACATTATTCCTCCAAAGATTTAACAAACTGGGAGCTTAAAACACAAAAATCCTTACCTTATGTTTCTTGAATCTTGAGACCCACTTGCTATTTCTTCAATTACTCTTGAATCACTTACTACTTAATCCTCCCACTTTTCTCTCCTTTCTTTTCTTAGCCAATTCTCTCCATTTTTCTTTTCAAATGCAAGGTGGTAACGTGAAAATAGCATGGGAGCATGAAAATGGCATAGGAGCTGTCATGACCCAAATTTTAGACCATGCCCGGCGCAAGGGCCCAATAGACGTAGTCCACTAAGCCCAAGCAAGCCTATTAATCTTACATGTTCATCATTCCATCATAAACTGCTAAGTCATATTTCATAACTTAGAATCAAAATAATATTAAACATTGCCACCTCATACTGGCATACCAAACAAGTGTATATACATTATCTACAACATGTATCTTAATAATTTACATT
Organism: Theobroma cacao; assembly: GCF_053813885.1. Classification (NCBI taxonomy): domain Eukaryota; kingdom Viridiplantae; phylum Streptophyta; class Magnoliopsida; order Malvales; family Malvaceae; genus Theobroma; species Theobroma cacao. The sequence continues at coordinate 32,551,304 of NC_142647.1, read as the reverse complement.
AGGTTTGTCTATACACAACAAAAGACTACTCGACTTCCAGAGGAGGGACTTGGATGAATGTACTGCTACTAAATGCCGAGACACCTACCAAAAGATGGATACAAGTCTACGAGGACACCTCGTCCTAGTTACCGGCTGCCTCGTGATATGAAAACATGAAGTTGAAAACAGTGAGTATAAACCCAGTGAGTGAACAAGGTAGGGAACAAGCAACCATAAGGGAGAATTTAAAATCATGATGCACTTGTTTTAAAACAATGCAACTTAATTTCATTCATATTGAAAACCCCTCATTAAACCCTTAAATATTAATCACTTGGTAATGATGAACCCATACATAATAAATAATTTGAAAAAATGAAGGCTTCAGTGATACTCAAGCAAGTCAAATGCGACAACGAATCTTCGCTGCAGTAAAAATTCATTCTCGCTACAGTTGCGACATTGGGATTAAGTTATTAGCCGAACGAGGGTTCCTCAACTGGCCAAGGGTTTCTCACCAAACCTACTCATTTTAAACTTAATTCATGTTGGAAGTCCAAGCTCAACTATGGTACCAAAGAAATGGAAAATGGAGTAGCAACCAAACCAAAAAGGAAACAAAACAGAAAGTTTTTCGTTGCAGCGAGAATGAATCTCACTGCAACAAAATTTTGGTCCTAAAACAGAATGTTTCTCGCTGTAGCAAAAAGCTGCAGTACCTTTCTCGCTGTAGCAAAAATGGATTCTCGTTGCAGCGAGTTTTCGGCCAGCCTACCCCTTCAAAACCCTAGAGTTTCTTGCTGCAGTGAAAATGAATCTCGCTGCAGCGAGAAACAGAGCACCAAGAAAAAAGTTTCCCTTCACTCAAAAAAGGCCATCTTGCTAAACCAACAAAATCAACATAAAACACATGAAAATTCCCAAAGTGCAATGTATCAAATTTCACACATATGTCAATCATATATCATATTCATGAGTTTTCATTTCATAAGTATAGATATGCATAATTACATAGATAAACATCAATATCATCAGAATTACACCCAGCTCATGTACATCCCCCCACATCGTGCACATAGCCGGCGCCATCATTGTATCCCCCCACATCGTGCACAATCAGTGCCATCATGTACATCCCCCCACATCATGCACACGAGCATTATCATCATCCACCTCTCACACCACCATCATCACTAGCATGTGCATCCCCCACATTGTGCACACACGCGGTTACAGTCATTATACACAATATCAATCATCATGCACAACACACGTATATATTTATCATCATAATGCAATAGTGCATGAATCCATACCAATCACATATCCCCACATAAAACCATTTAACAAAAGCTTGTTCCCAAGGCACTTATTTTTATGAAAAACTTTATAATTCATTCAAATGTGTGGCAAATACATTATATTCCCAAAACAAGTTTTGAAGGCAGTTCACTCACCGACATATTGTTGAGCCTTTTGCTGACTCTAATTCCCCTAATGATCCAATTGGGGTGATGGGGCTTCGTTAGAACCTACCATCAAATTAACATTACCATAATGTCAATTCATACTTATAAACTCTAAAAGTTATCCCTTAGCAAGCTTTCAATTGCCACTTTAAATGGCTATCTATGTTCACTATCTTAATCACTATAAAAGGAATGAACATACTCAACAATAAAACAGCTCATAATCCCAATTACTAGTCATTATTCACAGCTAAAAATCAAGCTTAGTTCACCACTCACCCTAGGGTTTCTTTGTAGTTGAATTCTCTTCCAATAGCTTCCAAACAAATGGTGTAATTTTCTCTTTCTCTCTCTAAAATGCCTAACTAGTGAGAGAAAGTATGGAAATAAGATTTATCAAGGGTTTTGAAGTGAGAGAGTGAAAGAATAGAAGGATTCTAGTCAAAAGGGCACAAAGGTATGAAAATTAAAGTTAGAGAGAGAAAATTATGCAAGTTCCATATCAAGCTTCCATGGAGGTTGGAAGTAACGTGAATTGAGAGGAGAAGAAGAAGAAGAAGAAACTGCTAGAATTTCAAGAAGCTGCTGGAAGGAGAAGATATTTATAGCCCAAGCTTATCCACTCCTTTAGAAATTACGAAAATGCCTTTAGTAATTTAGCTTGTCTTTCTCCACCCCTATATGCAATCTTTTTACTCTTTTGACACTAGGACAAAGTCCATAATGGTCTAGACATGTTTGGGTTTACGAAACTTGAAAAATTTTGACACAAGGTAAAAATGACCACTTTACCCTTGTAGTGAAAATTATTGTCATTTCTAGTTTTCTTTTTGTTTTCATCATTACACATCATTTATGTGGTCTTATGCTTATTTAGACCTTAAAATATCATAAAACTTTCTTCTAGGAGCTTATTAGAGAAAATGACGAAACTACCCTAGCCCGTGTTATTGTGACTATACCTAATTACGAGCCTATAGAGGTCAAGGTCTCATAGGAGCATGAAAGAGAAAAAGAAAATATCTACTGGAGAAGATAAGAACCGGTCATGGATAAGGAAGAAAAGAGTCAAAGCTTCCTTTGGAAGCTTTGACCAAACTAATGGCAAAATTACCATTTTGCCTTTCAAGGTTTTCACCATTTTTAATTGTATCCTCCCACAATCTTTTAAATTTCAATTTCCTTCTATTATCTTATTTTGCACATGTACAACCGAAATATAAAGTTTGTACTCCAACGCAATGTCCCCATAATATTTAAAATAGTTACTTACACGTGTTAGCTTTATTTAATAAGGACATGCGAGCCCAATTAACGTCATTTTCCTCTGAAATTTTCTCGTTCTTCTTCTCCCCCACTTAGATTGACCATATACTCCTTCTTCATGAAAAATTTTACATTAAATAAAATATTAATATTTTATTAAAAAAATGTTATTTTATTATAAAATTTTTCACTTGTCTCCTTATCACCCAAAATGTCTTATTGTGCCTCGATTCACTTCCGAATCACTTTTTATCTTGCTAATTCTTTCTCGATAAAAATATTATTATTTTATTATTATTTCTTCATATGCAAAATATTTTCTCCAAACTATTCCTTTCGCCTTTCATCACTTTTAAACACTTTAATTAACCTCAATTGGCATCCAATAAGCTTTATTAGCCACCTTATCAAAGTACAAGGTATTACATTAGAACATAGAATGCTTCCTAGAGCATTCTGTTGGCTAGTTATCAACACCACATTCAAAGGGTATCAATACCTTAATTAAAATTTCCCTGATTTCTAACAATTTCTAGATTTTTGACTTCCAACAAAAGGTTTAATCAATCCTCAATCAAAATATCCTAATTTTATATACAAAACAAGTCATTAAACACATTCAAACATAAATTCTTCCAAATCATTCTACAAACAAGTAAGAATCAAATTTGAGTTTAAAATCTAACCAAACAAATATCATTTAAGGGTTCAAACTCATACTTAGCAAGCTTATAATGTCAAGCCCAGCTCTACAATATGTTTATTATGCCATTCCTACATAAGAATGCATGTTTGTTTACTTGAGTACCTCCAAAATTGTTAAAGGACGGTAATGTACCAAATGGTACAATTAAGTTGAATTAAGCCTCGAACTAGTCCAAATAGAGATTTTAAGATGAAATTGAGAATTTTAAAACCCCAAAATGACTTAAAATGGTGATTCGAAGTTTGAGGACCAATTTGGAGTTAAATTAGAATTTTCATGACCTAGGGGTAAAATGGTCATTTTGCCACCCGAGGTTAAGATGTGAGTGTTGGATGAAAATTTTGACTAAAATTGATCATTTGAAGTGTAATTTGAGTTTAAGAAGTGAAAATTTTTAATTTCGGCATTTTTTCGAGCATAAGGGCAAAATAGTCATTTTACCACCTTAGGGGTAAAATTGTAATTTTACACCACCCAACACTTGTCCAACACATGGATTTTACCCAATATTATCATGGATAATTGAGGAAATTTAGGTGGTAGAGAGAAATTGCTTAATGGGTAAGTATGACACATGGACCAATGGAATGGTGACATGTGTCAAATTTTCATCCATTTATTATTTGGCTTAAAAATCAGCATAAAATCAGCCCATTTCTCTTCATATGGCCGGCCAAAGCAAAAACAAAGGAAGAAAAGAAAGAACAAGAACCCTAGGGTGAAAATTCAAAAGAAAATTGGTGGATTTCAAGTAATCAAGCAATCAAAGGTAAAATTTCTTGATTTTGACTTGTGATCTACCTTTCCCATACATTCTTTTGCATTTTCCATGGTTGAATCACATGATTTCATGATGGGTATCTTGCTGGCTGAACACTTAGCGAGAGGTTTTGATGCTTGATTTGGTTAGATTTCAATGTATTTTAGTGTTTTTAGTTGATTGGTGATGTGTAGCATGAAAATCAAGCAAGAAAAATTCATGTTCTTCCATCACCCATCATTGGCCGAATTCTCCATGTGGAATATTGAGGATGATTTTGATTTTATTTCAAGTGATTTGGTTAGGAATTAGTGATTTATGGTGTGAGAATCAAGTAGGAAAAAGTATAGTGTTGATGTACCCACCATGGCCGAATTTTCCAAGAGAAAATGTGAGGATGATTTTGCCATATTTCAAGTTATTTAATTTGTGTTTGATGATTTGGAGTATTGGGGAAAAAATGAAATTATTTGGAGTTGAATTGGACGTATTGGCCAATTAATCGGGTGATATATCGAATTAGGCCAATACTGTTTTATTTAGGTACATAATTGAATTTATATTGAACATCGTATTTAGATAGTTACCCGAGTATTTCACATCCCATTTTATGCATTAGTATAGAGTCTGAATTGGTTTTATAACAATTTAGCACAAATGTAGTAAATGGCTTATTGTGCATTATGTCTAGGTGGTGAGCATTCTGGCAAAAGTAAAGAAATAGTACCCGAGGATCAAGAATCGAAGTACTCAAAATTTGACTCCCAAAATAGTGAGTAACCTTACTATCATCTTAATTATCTAAAGTAGTTTTTATTTGTTTTTGTGATTTTATAGAAAAATGTGTTTAAATGGTAAATCTTAAGGTTTTATAAACAAAATGTGTTTAAATGAAATGATTTTATAAATTGTCTTGAAATTGAATGATGGTTTTGAAAATGGAGTAATTAGAGACTAATTGTTGTGTTATAAATCATGGTTTGAATTGAATGGCTTATGATAATATTGACATGAATGGTTGAATTGGTATCTGTGTTGAAAATGAATAAATTGTTATTTGCCTTGATAGGCTGGATAATGATAAAATTGCCATGTCATGTTGTTAAATTTTATTGAATTAGTGGGTTATTGATTAGTCGCTGCAATGGACGGGTTCCGTGGACTAGCCTATTAAAGGGGGCACGGTAACCCTATTATATTCATACCTCAGTATGAGAGGCGCGGATGGATAACTCTTGAGGTTAACACTTTAGAGTTCACTTCACGCTAAACCACCACGTGAGAGTGAACTCAGCTAACGCCAAGGAACGGTTATGTTTTCAAAATAAAAACATGATTTATGCATACATCACTTTTTAACAACCTTAGTGGACTCGGTTGGAATAGCCCTCGGCCAAGGTATCCCTGATAACTGAGTATGAGAATGATTTTGGCACGAGCCAAAGTTTTAAGAAATTCATAAGCCATGTTGATTACTCAATTTATATGAATTGATTTTATTTAGTTGAAATGAGTTGAAAGGTGATGAATTACAGTATGTTAAACTATTTTATCTGTCTCCATTTACTCAGCTTTAGATATTTTAAATGGTATTTGTTTACTCAACGGGATTATATAATCTCACCACCCTCCTTTTCACCCATTTCAGGCTCAAGATAGTCGGTAAATAGCTCATTTCGTTGTGGGCTACAGTTGGACTTGCATCCTCAAAAACTATAAGTTTACCGCTTTTGATACTTTTGGTCGTTCGTGGCCCCACATGTCATTGTAAATTAAATTTTATGCTTTGGTTATCTATATTACAGTATGTATGAATTTATTTAGCTTTTACGCTACAAAAATTATTTACCGGTAACTCTATAAATATTATTTTATAAGAAAATAGAATATTTTTTTAAATACTTTTATTATATTCAAATAGTTATAATTTCACTTTAAATGAATGTTTTAGATATCTAAACTTATTTTTTATTATGAAATATGTGTTTTCCACTCACATACTACATTTTTAGCTAGTTTTGAGACTTTCGAGAAAAAATGACCAAAATGCCCCTGTAAGCGAAAAATTATTTTTCTATTGTTTTGATTTGGAAATAGTTTATAATCTCTCAAAACATGATACTTAACAATTGTTTCTCACAAGGGAGGTGAGAAAACTGATATTAAAGCCTTGTAGAGTTTCGGTTGGCATTCTAGGTAATGAATGTCTATCGGAACATCGCGGCGATTGTCATGGGCTCGAGGAAAGTACCGGGTCATGACATATAAACTTATGGAGTTCTATCTTAAGTAATACATAATAAAACATTGATAATGGTATGGTCCCCACTATCTAAGACAAACATTAATAATGGTGCAATCCCCATTATGTTGGACAGAACATTGAAAATGGTATAGTCTTACTATCTTAAATGACTCTTTGATAATGATACAGTCTCCACTATTTTGGACTATGCATTGATAATTGTACAGTCTCCATTATCTTGGATGACACATTGATAATGGTAGAATCCCCACTATCTTGGACAACACATTGATATTGGTATAGTCCCCATTATCTTGGATGACACATTGACAATGGTACAATGCCCACTATTTTGAAAGAAATTAAAGGTAACACCATTATACAACAAAATAGACATCACCATTATACAACGAAATAGACATTGTGCCTACTGTCACTAACTACAGGTTCTAAACTTAAGAGACTCCACTGAAACATTATAAATAGAATTTGTAGGGTAGACTATTTCATCTACCCATAATGAATATATCTAGACATGTAACTCATACAATGTCATTTTAAGCACATGAGTTTCACATCACTCACTTTGTTCAATTATGCTCTAAATGATTTATGAAGTATGTGATGAGCATAATGAAATATATTTATGCATACCAATGTTCATTTTCAAATTTTTCATAATTATGAACTAAAAATTTCTTCATGACCATTCAAATTTACAAGTGACCATGCACATGCAACAAGAACAAGTTAATAAGTACTTTCATCATGAGACAAAGTTGTTCAATCCATCAATCATCATAAACTCATGGGTGGCAATCATTTTTCTCATGTAAGCTTATTATGCTTTAAAGATATCGATTCAAGTAGTCCAAAACTTATCAAGCTCGAGGGAGAATGAACAAATAATTATGCGATTTGATATTCAAGCAAGAATAGGCAAACAAATCAAAACTCTTAAACCAAACAAATAAATACCTTTTGATATAGAAATTACCAATATTCCTTTGTGTGTCAAGGAGCATTCTTTTTCAAGAGTTTGTTCCTCCTTGTTCTAGCACACCTATAAGAGATATTCTCATTTGATTTTGGTATCGAAACTTCTTTGGATCCTTGAGGATTAATCTTAACAAATATATGCATAAAACAAGTACTTAAACATTGAAGATAAATTAAATAATGAATGCTAAATTAATGAACTTATGAGACTTTCTACATCTAATGTCTTTATTTTCCTTTCACAATATTTTCAATTTTATGTTTTCCTCTTCTAATCGATTATAATTTCTTTGAAGCATTTCAACATCAACTTTCAACTGATTGTTTTCTTCCATCAATGAATTATTCTTAATTCTAAGTTTTGTAATTTACTCTTTTTGACTTAAGCTTTATTCTAGAAATGAAAAAGCTAGTTATTCAAGGTACTCCCTAATCCTTTATTTGTAAAAACAAGTGATCATGGGAAGAAAATCATAGTTTGATGTTGAGCCACAAGATTATCTAAACTCTTTATCTTCACTTGCTGAATTTTGATCCAAGAGATCATATTTTTTTAGCTCTTTTTCTAGAGGTTGTCCATATAGTTCTTCTAGCTTTTCCCATATTTCTTTGGCACTCACACAACTTTGAACTTGATTGTATTGTTTTTCTTCGAGTTCACTATAAACGGGGTGCATTGCTTAAGCATTAAGTTAAATAAAATCAAAACCATTTGAATCCCAACTGCCCATGTCTTTCTTTATTTTGTGTGATCTATTCTTAATTTGCTTCCAAGCTTCATAATCTTTATCAATGATGAAGTAGTTCATTCTATATCTCCAAATAAAGAAATCTTCACCATCAAAAAGTGGAGGCTCTAAAAGTGATGGTCCTTTTTCGATGGTTGGCTCATGAGAGTTGATTGTCATATCTTGGATCTTGTAGTCATCAAGTTTCATAAGACAAAAATTTACAACTTCATTATCTTCCTCTTCTTGTGAGCCATCACTATCACTCCAAGTGGTTTTCATTGCCTTTTTCTTAAAATTTCTTGAAATGTTCTTGTTGTTGTAGCATTTATACTTTGTGTGACCTAGTTTCTTGCATTCATAGCATATCAAGTGATCTCTTGTATGCTCTTTCTTAGGCACATCCCTCCTTGTAGGTTTTCTAGCTCTAAGATTTTTCTTCATAAACCTATTAAATTTTCTAGCTAGCAATGCTATGTCCTCTTTTTGTTCACTCTCACTCTTTTGGCTTCTTTCTTCTTCCTCTACTACGGATTGAAGGGTTGTTCCCTTTTTCTTAACATTCTTTTTCATAGGTTCCTCTCTCTCACTTTTATGCTTTAATATCATCTCATAAGTAAGAAACGATCTTATAAATCCTTCTAGTTTAAAATCATTGAGATTTTTAGCCTTTTGTATAACAGTAGCCTTAGGTCATCAAGATTTTGGTAAGCTATAAAGAATTTTCTTCACAAGTTAAGCATTTGGAAATTCTTTTCCTAAAGCCTTTAGACCTCTTACAATGTTAGTGAATCTTTCAAACATCTCATTAATTGATTCATCCTCTTTCATCCTACAAAGTTCATAGTCATGAGTTAACAATCTAATCTTAGATTCCTTAGCATGATTTGTGCTCTCATATGTGGTCTCTAAAGTATCCCATACTTGCTTAGCATTTTCACACATAGAGACTTTGTTAATTTAACTAGCACCCAAGGCACATATGATAGTGTTATAGGATTCGTAATTAATTTGAATCAATTTCTTATTTCCATTCTTCCATTCTCTCTCAGTCTTAATGACTAATTTGCTATCTACTTCCTTATATGGAACATGTGGACCATCTAATATAACATTCTAAACATCCAAGTTCATAGATTCTATAAACATTTTCTTACATTTTTTTCTATAAAGGTAGTTAGTACTTACAAAGAAAGGTGGCCTTTGGATTGATTACCATTCACCAATCACGATTGCTGTAACCTCCATTTTTAATTATTTAAGCTACTACAACCGATCACTCAAGACAACAGATCACTCAAGGTTGTTAGACTTGCAAAATTGAGCCTTTACTTTGATACCAATTGTTAGTGTAGTAAGCTCAATGCAATAAATATCAAAAGGGGGTGAATTAGTATTTTAAAAATTTTCTTTGCAAGCTCAATGAAGAATAAACCGTTTTTGAAATACAAATTTTCTTCTTGTGTCAAAAGCAAAGTAAATATCAACAATAAATCACAAAGCATAAAAATAAATCAAGACACAAGGATTTTATAATAGTTTAGCTTTCTCAAGTGCCTACATCCACTCCCTTGGCTCACCAAGGAATTTTCAATTCACTAAAAAGATTCTTACTTTTTCATGAGATCAAGTGATAACCTTTACACTAGCTTTTTAATTGGATTAAGTGATAACCCTTATAATGGCTTTTTATGGGATCAAGAGATAAAACTTACAATTGCTTTTTCACAAGATCAAAAATAACCCTTACACCAACTTTTTAACGAAATCAAGTGATAACCCATACACTAACTTTTCAAGATTAAGTTAGAACCTTTACAAATATGTGTGCAAAAAAGTAATAGCAAAGATTTGCCTCACAAAGGCTGGGTGCTAAAAGTTTAAGATTTGGTGTATAAAAAGAAGAAATAATCTCACAAATATCAGCTCAAGGATTTGCAAGTGGATAAGCTTGAAAGGCTTTGAATGCTTGGTGGAAGACTAAAATAAAGTCTAGATAGCTATACAGATGTAGAAGTTTTCTCTCTGGTGTTTTCAAATGTAGTGCTGGTCTTCTCTTACTTCAAAATGAGTCACAGGCAACCTTTTATAGTATCATGGATGTTTGCAGCCATTAGACACAAGTTTGAATTAGATCTGGCCTTTGTTGTGCTTATAGGGTTTACTACCATGCTTCTAAGGTCAATTATGGTTCCTTAAAATCTTCAATTAGGGTTTCCATATTTGACTCTTGAGGTTTTCTACTTGATCCATTTCCAAAAGCTTGTGATTTTCAAAGTTAAGCTTGGTGTAGTCGACTATAGGTGCTTGAAGGTCGACTATGGCTTCTCAAAGCATTGATTCTTGCAAGTGTTCTACCTCAAGGTTAACGATAGCTTCATCAAAGTTAAGTATGGCTACTCAAATCTTGAGTTGGGTTTGCATTCTGTCTCAGGGTTGACTATAGCTTCTATAAAGTCGACTATGGCTTCATGTCTTCGTGATTTTTCATCCATCTTGTCACAAGCTCGACTATGGTGCTTTTAGGGTCAACTATGCCTTCTACATTTCATAATTCTTCAGTTGTTCCTCAACCATTTTTCCATAGGGTCAATTAAAGCTTCTTTAAGGTTGACTCTTACCTTGTGTTTTCAAGATTTCTTGACTTTTTGGCTATTCACTTCAAGTATTTCTTCCTTGCTTCTTTTCTATGGTCAAATATCAATCAAAGCATGTTTGCTCTATATTCACTCAACTGAAGACTCAATGTTTTGGAAAGCTTTGTGATGTTTTCTTATCATGAATGGCTTTTCAAACACTTGAAATGATTTTAAGAGGGTTAAAAATATAAGCTAGACAATTTCAAATGCTTGTTATTAAAGTTAAGATGTCAAGGAATTTTGTCAAATAAAAACATAAGATATCTCAATGCTAATAACCTATAAATATATAACTTAAGTTGCACATTAAATACATAACAAAACGTGTGATTAGCATTGAAAAACCCCTAAAAACAATCCATAAAACCCCAACAGGCAAGTGAGAAAATTTGGAAGAGTTCTAAAACTTTAAGAATCAATTTTCACCTTTTAACCGTGTAAGTTGTCGATCTCTCGTTTCTCAACCAATTTGGCTTCTATTTTCTTCTTTGTATAATGTGACTCTTTTTGTTCTTAGCCTTGATTGAGGATTGAAAAATTATTGTTTTAATCCTTATGAGAATCAATGAAAAGAATAAACCTTGTAAAGTTGCACCTTGGTGAAAAAGTTGATGCTTTTGTTGCCGATTGGTGTAGATTGGTATTCTTGGTTGTGTTTTGATCTCTTTAGGTGAAAAGAGAGATTATATTGTCTTTCTCCTAGCTTGCACTAGGCTCTACAAGCATAACCAATCCTAATCTCCATGAGAGTTACTTATAACTATCATTCATATGAATTGCCATAGAGGTTGGACACTTAAACAGCTTATGGTTTGCTACAACCCAACTTGTGAAGAAGATTTAATTATACTGGTAATCTTGTGATTTCGACTCCAAGGAATCAAGGTACTATAACCTTTATCCTCTAATTGGGGTCGATTTATGATAAATATACAAAGTAAGATTTTTCTTATGGGAACATTTTAAAATTTTTAATGCATACATGAAATATGATTGCATGACATTATTCCACTTTTTCTTAAGAATAAGAGCTAAGGTGATACTCGTGGCATTATAATTGGTAAAAAAACTTCTTTAGTTATGATTTTGGTTTATATTTTGGATCTTTCACTTAGTTCATGGTGTTGTGTAAAGGAAGTATCCAAGGGTGATGTTGGCAATGGCATATTAGAAACAAAGGGATGGGTTTGAATTTTAGTGATGGACAAGCATTTCATGAAGACATTTATTAATCTTTTGTAAAATGATAAGGTGGGTGAGGTCGAGTAGAAACGAGAAGACAATGCAAGTTTTCCATATAAAAGATTGCCTTATAGACAACTGTATTATCAAAAATAGTAAAGATAGGAGTCATACAAGAGCTAACTATCAAAGGGCTGCCCCAATGATGAACACCATGTCGATAGTAGTTGTTTAACACCAAGAACTAGGAAAGAGTTACCATGTCAAAGAACTACCTAACTATTCATCAAAAGTGGAGTTGAATGATATTAGGTACCTTATTGCTAGTCTAGAATGGAGTTACATTATGGGCTTACTTCATTATTGTTGATTAGAGGGTTGAAAGAGCCATTTCCTTTCATGGTACATGGTAGTAGTCGAACTACCTCAAAGCCTTAGTTTGTCAAGTAAGGTCTTAAGGTGTGATATTAGCATGTTGCTAATGATGATGGCTTGTAAAATGTCATTGTTGGCATTTGTAGGGTATTTTACTGTCGGTTGGAATGCTCTTGAATCTTGGATTTAAGTGAAGAGTTTGGACCATTTAGTTGAGGTTTAGTGTTTTGATTGATAGGTACTAGGGTTCTACCCTCTTGATACTACTGATAGGGGATTTAGATATAGTAATAAGCATGTTTCCCAAATAATGTGGATAGACATTGCTGGCTCGTGCCTTAGTATAGGCCTTGATAAGAATCAATTCATCCCCTTATTGGCCACTACACCCTCCCCTCTACTAGTGCCCACCTTGCATCTAATCACATGTCCTTATATATATTTGGTTGCCGATTCCATGCAAAGGTCTTGACTTTTGTTCTATATAATTATCTTGTTTTATCGTTTTTTTACTTATTTTTGTTTTTCATCAATTTTAAATCTTGTCATTTACAAATTTCATGTTTTTGAATTTTTTTATAATTATTTCATTCATGTTTAATCATGGATTTATTAAAATATTTTGTTCTAATACATTTTGACCTGTTTCCACTCATTTGATGTATATTCATGGTTTCTATCAAATTTTATTTTATTTTCTTGAAAAACCCAAAAGATTTAAAGTTGCTTCACACTAATTTGCTGTTACATTTTGTCTTAGTTATTCTTTATCGAGTTCTTTGTGTTAACTAGTTATCTGTTGACTAAATTCTTCAAAAACCTTAAAAAAATATTTTCTTTATTTTTCGTTGTGCTTTGTATGATTTTTCTTTGATTTTTAATCTTTATTTTGGCACGGTTTCAATTTTGATTTTTATGTTTTTATAGCATCTTTTATATATTATTCAATTAGACTTGTTTATTTTATTAGTTTATTTATGTTTTAATCTATAGTTTTCTTACTTAACAAACGTTATGGATTCATTTTAAGGACTTTTTTATATTTTTGAATATTTATAATTATTTTTGGGTATTATTCTTGCTTCGTCTTGTTCTTAGGCTATGCTTGTGATTGCTTGTTTTGGATGATGACATGCTTTCTAGTTACTTTATGTGTTTTATAGGCTATAAAAAGTGTAAAGGAGCTTTTAGTTTTGTGTTTTAATTATTATTGTTGTATGGTTAACTAAATATTAATTGATGCCAAGTTCTATTTAAGCATGATGGGTACCTAATACCTTTCCATTTTCATGTATACTCTAATTTGGATATTTCTTTAATTACGTATAAAAGAGGTTCCATTGTTTATGAGGGGTCTAACAATTGCTCTTTTGAGTTCTAAGCTCCATAACAAATTTGGGTTTTCATCTTACCACCCATAGGAAAATAAAGAAAAAAAAAAGGAGAAAGAGCTCTTGAACAACTTATATAACATAATCAGAAATTATGTTATTAAAACATATATAGCAACCATAACATATGAATCAATCAAAGCATAGAGCTTGAAACATATGATTCTTAGCAAAAACAAAAATCGTATTTTCCATATCCTCTTATACATCCCTCTCTCTCTCTCTCATTGTATTTTTAGTTTTTTCTTAAAATACCACCATGTTAATTAAAAATTTTAGATTACTTGCCACGCTAGCCATAAAAAGCCATGTCATCAATTTATTGGTCTTTATCGTTAATTTAACGGTGATTATTGATTGAGGGACCAAAACCCACGTTTAATAGAAATATAAGGATCAAAATTCTTGAAATAAAAGAAAATAGACTAAAATTCATAATTTTAATAAGTATATAAGAATCCAATTTGTATTTTAATCATTATATATTGACTTTAGAATCTAAGCACTTATAAAATTTTCATTTAGGATCCAACATTTTATTTAACAAATTTAGGATTCCAACTTCTTAAATTCAATTAAGAAAATTTGGATCACAAAAAATGCAACTTATCATGGTAAGAGTTATGAACTCCATTATTTAGGTGGATTAGTCATTTTATAGGTTAATTTATTTACTAAAAGAAATATTTTTATGTTTTTTTGTTTTATTTTCAAGTTTTTAATTAACCAAAATAAAAAATTGAAATTATAAATTTATCAAAATTAAACATTACATTTTGAACGAAAAGATTTTACTAATGTTGAACCTTAAAATAGATATACAATGAAATGAAAAGCAATTCTCCATTGGTTTCACATTGAATATTCATCTTATTATTTTAGGATATTTAAAAATACTTTTACTTTGTTAAAATGAAAAACACTTTTTCAATATTACCCAAATATTAATTTGAAGTAGATATCTCTAACTTTTACAATTTTTAAGTGCAATAATTGTAAAGTACATAATAAAATAATATATATTTAAAATTTTATGATATTTAAAAAGTGGATGTTCTCTTTGTCTCATTTTTTATGGAATTTAAGATGAAAACTTTAATTCTAATGTATTCTATATTAAACTTTGTTATAAAATTAATTTATCATTATTTTTAATTTCAAAATGTGAAAAAATTATGAAAACTAATTTTGAAATATAAAAAATATAAGATGTAATTTTAAAATATCTAAAATAAAAAAAATTAAAAAAAGGAAGAAAATATTTAATTTGAAACAAGCGAGTACTATTGGTGAATATGATTTTCGCCTTGTCCATTGGATTCTTTCCTTTCATAACCGTTGGCCAAATTATCTTTCCTATCTCACCCCTGATCGTGATGGGATGGGTGCTGCTTGCTCACGGGTGGGTTTTTTTGAATTGACGTACACGTGTACGTTCAATGATGAAACCACACCCGGGTGACCTTCCTGCAAGTGGCGTTAACCTTTTTCGTCCTTGCGTTGCCTTACCTTGTGAGTTGTGAGCGATTACCTGGCGGTTATTAACTCAAAACCTCACCCGCAATTGATTTAATGACGGCGTTATGACGAATTTTCTGTTCTGCCATTTGCCTCGGTTATAACGAGGAAACAGACGAGCGCCTTCACATTGGGAAGAAGAATTTTCTTTTTTTACACTTCGAACCCATAACTATTCTTAAATAACCGAAGTTATATTAATTTTTTTTTATTTCAGGAAAACAGACCATAATCCTGTTCTTTAAATTTGAGGTTTTTTTATTCTTTAAATTGTTATTGTAATAATACTAATATTTATTATTATTATTTTATTATACGAATTGGATTATAAAATAAGATAATTTGATTAAATCAAGTTGAATAGTTGAAGGTATTTGATTATAAAGTATTCATTAACATTTTCAACTCAAATATTGAAAAATTGTAATTTTGAAAATTTACGTAATAGTTTTTATTAATTTTAATTTTATCATGAAAAAGAATTATATAAACTAATATCTCTAAAGGAACATCTTAACAATTATAAAGTATTTAAGACGCCAACTCGGAGATATAATTTTAGGTTCTTAAGATTCAAAAACCATAAAAACAATTGTTCCATTAAATTGTATTTTCCACTCAAAATTATCAAAATTTGATCCTGTCTTTTCATCTTTGGCTTGTATGTCTTCCACTCAATCCCCTAACTTAGGATGTTACTGAAAAGTCTTAACGCATGAACAAATTGAATGGCTATGAGAAATGTTGGTGCCACCAAAAATACCATATTCTAATACATTGGAAAGTTGTGCACTTTACATATAGAATAGAATAAATAAATACTTACAATATTTATGAAAAAAAGAATAAATAAATACAATAAATTGGACCACTGCCGAAGCATCTTTAACATGCTTAGGAGTTTGATTCTACAATTGTAAGCCATTCATTTCGCTAAAGATATACCCTATTAAATTATATAAAGGAAAATTTTGTATCATAAGTTAGGATTTGAGCAGAAGAAACGTTGTCTAGAAATAGTATAAAAGCATGATCGTGGATGAGAAGCCACGGTGTCAGTGATGCAGATGCCAGCTAAAAATGATTTTCCTCACTGATAAATATATATAATATATATCTATATATATATATTAAGTAAATTATAATGTAATTATGGCACCGGTTATTTTCTTTGGATTCCTATGGATAGTTTGGTTAAACAAACGCAATTATTTTCATTTAAGGAGAGGGGACCCCACTCGACTCCAACTCAATCAAGGAATTCATGACGAATCTCAATGATCAATCATTTTCCACAGGAATGATCTCAATCACCTTATAAACCTTGGAGCAAAGCCACTAGCAATAAGATAGTTCAGCGGTAAAATTAATAATAATAATAATTATTCTACTTATTTAAAGTTATGGATTTTTTAGTAATGATAACAGGAAATACAATAGTCTCATTCTCATTTACTTATGTTATTTGGATTTTTTGACGTTAAATATTAGCAGGAATCCTATTTTTTTATTCAAATAAAAAAGGTCGGGGAAAACAGTGATGTTAAGAGGGACAGAGGCTGAGACGCTGGGGCAAGTGGGACTTGGCAGTCCTTCCCCAAAACGACAAAGAAAGCTCATGTGCATACAGTTACCTATGAAAATTGTCCTATTTTCCCCACTCTGCGCATCTCTTTTCAGTCACAATTCCTCGTGCTAAATATAAAATAAAATAAAAAGTCTCGGGAGAAAAATACTAAAATAAATGCAAAAAAGATTAGCTTTTGAAATTTGAGGGAGCGAGCGTAAGGAAAGGAGGAAAAAGTTGACAGACAGATGAAAAAGCAAAAACATAATAAAAAAATTTAAAGAAAATAAAAGGTTGAGAGAGAAAGTGTGAAGAAAGAGAGAGAGAAAGTGGGTTAATACCAATGGGCAAATTTAATTTGGATTTTTGTGGAAACCAAAGAAGACCCACTTCTGCAAAGGTTTGGCCTTTAAAGTTTAAGGGGTCTGTCTTCTTCACCGCTTTTGGTTTTAGACTTTGGTTTATGGTGTGGGTAATGGTGCTTCAGCTCTAACCAATTTGCACTGCACCGGGGGTGCGTAGGATAACCGAGCATTAACCACAGAGACAAGAGGAAATCTTTGGTTTGGGCTACCAACAAAAAGAAAAGAAAAAAAAAAAGAGAATGGCGGATGTGCATTTTAGCAGAGGGTGGACGAGAAGAGGAGTGCTGCTAGTGGTTTTCTGCTTTCTGGGTTCGATCTCGCTATCTTGCGCGGCCAGGCCAGGTGTGTCGAGGCAGAGGCTTCAAGTACAAAAGCACTTGAACCGCCTGAACAAACCTGCTGTTAAAACGATCGAGGTAGGCCTAGTTTTTCTGTCTTTCGTCTCAGTTTGTTTGCTTCAAGGCTTCAAGCCATTTTTTAAGGAAAGGAAAAGGAGTGGAAGTCAAGCAAGGGAAACGTTCTTTGTTTTTTTTTCTCCTTTTTGACCTTATTTTCTATGCGGTTGGATATTTTTGCCCTTTTGTATTTTTTTGAAAATACACTACTATCTTTTTTAAAAACATTTTCATGCTCCTCTCAACTAGACTTGAATATATTTTTGGTTTTTTTAAGCAATTTTGACGGCAACCAAACTGGGAATAAATGCAGAGGAGTAGATACATTTTTCGTGAATATCAAGGTTTTTGAAGCTACTGTTTGACGTTTTGATTATTTCATTCTCCTCTTTCTACGCAGTTATTGTGGAAATAAAGCAATTTAGTGCAGAAGTAAGACATGAGTAGTGATAAAGGATTTATAGTATTTCTTTGTTTTTTTTAATTTCTATTTTTATCACACCTGTTTGAAGATAGCAAAATCTTTTGACTGCATTAATAGTAGTAATTTCTTGCTTGTGAACCGGTGTAAGATGTCCAGACTTCTAACCAATGTTGTGGTTTTGTATGGTCATATGCAGAGCCCGGATGGGGATATTATAGATTGCGTTCACATCTCTCACCAGCCAGCCTTTGATCACCCTTTTCTTAAAGACCACAAAATTCAGGTTCATTCTTCACCTTTTTCCTGTTATCCCGCAGCTTTCCATCTAATTGGAACTGGAGTGTTGATTCTTTGTATTGGTGCATCAGATGAGGCCTAATTACCACCGAGAGGGTCTTTTTGATGAGAACAAGGTCTCTGAGAAACCCAAAACGCACTCAAACCCTATAACTCAGTTGTGGCACGTGAATGGTAAATGTCCTGAAGGGACCATACCCATCAGAAGAACTAAGGAACAAGATGTTTTGAGGGCAAGCTCAGTCAAAAGATATGGTAGGAAGAAGCATAGGGCCATCCCTCAGCCCAGGTCTGCTGATCCTGATCTCATCAATGAAAGTGGTCATCAGGTATTACAAAATAGTTTTACTTTCCTTTCTTTTCTTCCACTTGACAGTTTAAACTCATTGATTTTGTCATCTATTTCTTCTTACTTTCGTTTTGTGTTTTGGTATGTTTGGCTTTTATATTGGGGGGCGATTAGCATGCAATAGCATATGTGGAAGGGGATAAGTATTATGGAGCAAAAGCAACCATAAATGTGTGGGAACCCAAAATACAGCAGCCTAATGAGTTCAGCTTGTCCCAGCTGTGGATTCTTGGAGGTTCTTTTGGTGAAGATCTAAACAGCATTGAAGCTGGTTGGCAGGTAATTATAATAATCCTCATGTGATTAACCATAATGGAGCCGAGAATGGAGACGGTTTTATATTCCAGTTTATTTTAATTCTTATACATGTAAACAGGTCAGCCCAGATTTATATGGTGACAACAATACAAGACTTTTCACCTACTGGACTGTAAGTTTCTGCAACTACGGCTGGATCATTTTTATGGGTATTTTTGGGGTTTTCCTCACTATTTTGTCCTGGTGAATATGTTACAGAGCGATGCATATCAAGCCACAGGCTGCTACAATCTCCTCTGCTCAGGTTTTATTCAAATTAACAGTGAAATAGCAATGGGAGCAAGTATATCTCCTGTTTCAGCCTATCGGAATTCCCAATATGATATCAGTATACTTGTATGGAAGGTAAAAAAAAAAGAACTCAAATATCTAGAATTACAAAAACTTTGGTGATAACATTCATTAAGATTTAAAAATTAGCCAACGAGGAAGATGGAGTTGATACTGCCAAGGATGCATGTGATCTGAGCATCAGTGGAAATTGTCCTTTTCGAAGGAAGCTAACGTTGCCTGTTGCAATGCATTCTCGTCTTTTGGCAGTATCAGCCAGCCCAAGCGGTGCTTGTAGTTATATTATTGAGGGTATGGAATCAGAAAATCATTGTGGTTCAGAGTTGCCGAGAATCTTTTGCATTATTTTTCTGATGACATATTTTTGGACACTTAATGTGATTGATTGAGAGTGCATGCGCCTTTCTATTTATTTTTAGTGCATAAAGCAGAATAAAAACAACAGTTTTTGCTTTTCAACCCTCCCCTTCTTTTTGTGAAAAGAGAAAGAGGGGGTGGGGGGTGTTTATACTTTTGTTCTAAATCCTGCCTTTTCAAGTTAATCAACTTTGCTTCGGCGTTGAAATGTCATGTGATGATGATAATATGGGCTTAAACTGTATCGGAAACTGTTTTGTAGGATCCAAAGGAAGGGCATTGGTGGATGCAGTTTGGTAACGACTATGTGTTGGGTTATTGGCCATCGTTCTTATTCTCTTACTTAGCGGACAGTGCTTCCATGATTGAGTGGGGAGGTGAGGTTGTGAATTCTGAACCAGATGGTCATCACACTTCCACTCAAATGGGCAGCGGCCGTTTTCCTGAAGAAGGTTTTGGCAAATCAAGTTATTTCAGGAATATACAGGTTGTTGATGGCTCCAATAATCTCAAAGCCCCTAAAGGGCTTGGCACATTCACGGAACAATCAAACTGCTATGATGTACAAACAGGCAGTAATGGGGATTGGGGCCATTACTTTTATTATGGGGGCCCTGGGAAAAACCCCAATTGTCCTTGAGGAAAAGCACCTTTTTACCGCCCTGTTCCCATGTATCATTCAGCCCCTAGTGTACTTTCTCCTCCCTTCTATATACCCCTTTTTTACTATTAGGTTGGTTAGTAACATGTGACCTCTCTAGCGGGAAGTTTTGACTCCTTTGCTTTTTACTTGAAAGGATCCTCCATGTAAGTGGTTGGGAATGTGGCCAAGTTTCTGAAAAGCCTAAAGAAACAGGCCTTTGTTATTCTTTCTTGTATTTTATTTGTTTGTTTACTCCGTTCTTGGAGTGGTTTGTTAATGAACTTCTTTTTAATCTCGCTCTCGCAACGAATTAACGTGAATGCTGCTTAGAACGTTCCATTTCCACGAGTTCCGTTGGATCATCTTTCACGGCAAAGGCAACATTGCTACCTGTCGGTACCTTCAAACCAAAACCAATAATGAGGATCCTTTTGCTTGCAAATAGCCCTTCTCTTTGTTGAAGTGTTCGGAACTAAAACCAATAGTGGGTCCCCAACCTTCTTTGGCTTTTGGGCCTCTTGGCTCATCAGAACGTGGTACTCTCTGAAAAAGCTAGTTTGGATAATGGTAGCTACATGTGAGTGGATGACAGTGCTTTTTTAATCACTGATAGGCCCTCTTTCTTTTCTACAGAACCCCACCACCTCTACTTCAGAAAGCCCCATCACGGTCACGGAGGCAACTAAATCCTATTGTCTATCCTTTTGAAACTATGCTAGGTTTCTGCAAACTTGGACTCGACCAAATGAAATGATAATTTTGTTTTTCCCTTTTCGGGGTGAAGGAATCTCTCAATAGGCCTTAAAGTTGGACGCATTTTTGAGAGAAAAAAATAAAATATAAAAGTGAAAATTGGGTCCTATTTGGTTCACTAATTTAAGTTCATTACCTCTTAACTATCATTTATAAGTATAAGATTAGCAATATTATACTTAATTTAAGTTCATTACCTCTTAATTATCATTTATAAGATCGCTTTTTACACGTTAGAATGGTGATTGACGAGTCTATTATAAAGTTAATGAACTTGACTGTAATCTAAAGTTATATTTTAATGACTTAATGTAATAAAAAGTAATGAACTAGATGGAATGGAGACGTGTAGGTAGAAGGAGACATGGTAGTAATTTTTAGAGTTTTCATTGACGTGTTTTTTTTTTTTTTGGATTTTTACAGCTTGGTTTTAGGGTATTTTTGACATTGCCAAATTCTTTTGGAGGATTTTCGACAAGAGAAAATGGGATGAGGAAAAAAGCACATGACAATTGGGAGTTCGGGCCCGGCTCAAGGGGCTAAAGTGGCCTTATCAGACAAAATAACGACAACATCAATCTTGCCGCATGTTTAATGGGTTTGGTAAGAAAAAATTGTTTTCGACCTTCAAGAGTTTAGGTGGATACAAGGATGTACTGATCTTTTCTTACATTTTTTTCTTAAATATTTTTTACAATAATTTTTTTATAAAATATTATCAAGTGTATATGGTTGTTTAGTACTTAGTTTTTTTATAAAATTAACGAAAATATCTTTGTACTTTTTTGTGAAAAAAATAGAAGATGAGGGGATGAGACAAAAAAAATAAGAAAAGAAATAAGGGTTAATTACACATACCGTATCGGAATTATGATCCAATGCTAAACTTGGTACCTAAAATGTAAAAATTTGTAATTAGTACTTGACTTTTACTTATTGTAAATAGTATCCACTTAAGACTAACTTTATTAGTCAAATAAGTAATGTGGTGAAAAATAGCTAATAGAAGTTTAAACTTTGTTTCTGATTAGAATGAATAATCCAAGAGGGGGAGGGTGGGTGAATTGGATTTTTAAAGATATTCTTCACAATAAACTCTAAAAAGAGTTGTACTGAATATTTAGATGATTAACAATTCAATAAATATTTAATTGAAAGTAAATGCAATAAGGATAAAGAGTGAGAGGTAAAGAGAATTGAAAACTCAATTTGTAAAGGTCAGGACCCTTCCTCATTGTGCCTATGTCATTTCCATTGGCTTGTTAAGGAGCTTCAACCACTATTAAATTTCAACCAATAAAAATACTTTTTGAAGGTTAAGGTATACTTTTTTTTTTTTTTTATAAAGGTTAGGGTATAACCCATTAAACCTAAGCAAGCCTTTAACATTCATACATAAATAGAACAATCATATAAATCATTAAATGTTCATTCATATATCATATAAATTGTAGAAAGGAGCCATCACGTCGTTCTGAAATGCAGCCTCATAATGTGTGGAAACACTCACATGCTTATATCATGTCATTTCAAAACATAATTTAGAAATCATATTTGATACGTGAGTTTGCACCTCGTGTCATAGCCCAAATCTTGAGCCATGACCGACGCATGGACCCAATGGGCACAGCCCACTAAGCCCAAGCAAGCCTCTTTACATGATCATATTCATTATTCTATCAATTATACATTATCATTTCTAAAGCCACATTTCGTAATTCTTAACTATAAGTATTTCAGTAATATACTATGGCAACTAAATACTTACATTTGTATAATCCCCAAACAATGTCATCCATTGCCAACTCATAGTGGCATCATCAATCAAAATACGTATATATTGTTTATAACATAAGTCTTAGAAATTTACATCAAGTGTACATGTACACATACAAAAGACCCTTGACTACCAGTGTAATGACTTTGGGTACAGGTATTGCTACTGAATGCCATGGTACCTACGAAAAGGTGAATATAAGTGGACACCTCAATCTAAGTCCCAACTGCCTACGAATCTGAAAAACATGAAATTGAAAAAAGTGAGTATAAACCCAGTGAGTGAACATAGGAAGGGAATAAGCAAACGATACGGAAAGTTTTAGAAAACATGATGCATTTATGTTAAAAACAATGCAATTTAGCTTAATTTCTTGTTAAAACCCCTTAATTCAGCCCTTGATTATTTAATCCCTTAGTATTGAAGGATCCATGATCAACAATGAAGTTAAGAAGTGAGAACTGCAGCAGATTTCCAAACAAGACAGAGAGTTTTTCGCTGCGGCGAGAATCAAATTTGGCTGTGGCAAGATCAGTGACTCCCAAGGTAGAAAGTTTCTCGCCATGGTAAAAATCAATTTGGTTGCAGCGAGAACAGTAACTCTTAAGGCAAAAAGTTTCTCGTCACGGCAAAAATCAATTTGGCTGTGGCAAGAATAGTAACTCCTAAGGCAGAAAGTTTCTCGCCTCGGCGAAAATCAATTTTGCTGCAACAAAAATTATGTTCTTTGTAATGCCCTTATTTAGATTCGATTTATATAAATTGGCTCGCCCCTAAAACAGTTTATATGT
This sequence comes from Theobroma cacao, assembly GCF_053813885.1. Lineage (NCBI taxonomy): Eukaryota > Viridiplantae > Streptophyta > Magnoliopsida > Malvales > Malvaceae > Theobroma > Theobroma cacao. The sequence goes on along the minus strand of NC_142647.1, from coordinate 32,527,717 downwards.
CATAAACAAACCCGATGCTATGTGTAAACATGTATACAAGAATTTATATGAATATATATATTTACTTTATATATTTATATATGTATCCATATGTAACTTCAAACATTCATCAAGGACATTCCACTCACCCCCAAAATAGTCGACATGGTTCAGCGCAAACAACTACCGACTTCAACCCAGTTCATGTGCACTCCTACACTGCACATAGCTAATACCGTCATCATGTGCACTCCCACACCGCACACGGCAATATCATCATGTGCACTCCCATGCCACATCACCACTGTCATGTGCACTCTCACATTGCACACGCATGGTTGTAGTTATCATACAATAGTACATTTCAAGGCATAACATACATATCAACATAATATGGAAAACACATGAATTCCTCACATTACACATTTCACAACATAAGGACGTTTCATCAAAGGCTTGTTCCCATGCATATTTTAAAGAAAAGACAAATAAAATTTTTTCAAGTGATTCATTCAAACACATATGCATTTATCCTAAACATTAAATCCAAGTTCACTCACTTGTCTTTGTTGATTTTTCTTTTTGATCGGCTCCAACCTCAACTAATGCTCCAAGTGGAAATGTAAGGTCTCGTTGGAACCTATCACACATAATAACATCAAAACCAACCCAATTTGCATGAATATAAATCCAAAGGCTGTTTCCTAAATCAAACTTTACTAGTTTTTCCTAACTAGTTTTCAATCACTATTTGACTAGTCAACTTAATACTAACTCCAACCAATTTCATAACACTTCTTTCATTACTTCCAGCACCTATATCATCCTTAAAATTCAAAATTCCAAACTTAATTAATTCCCTTAGTGACATCTTACACCAACACTATCAAGCCTAGCCCTATAATATACTTTCCATGTCATTCATGTATTTGACAACATGCTTGCATACTTGAATACCTCGAAAAAATCGTCAAAAGTCAATAGTGTACCAAGTGGTACAACTAAGTTGATTAAGCCTCGAACTAGTTCAAATAAAGATTTTAAGATGCAATTGAGAGCTATTGAATCTTAGAATGACTTAATATGGTGATTCGGAGTTCAGAGATTGATTTGGAGTTAAATTGAAATTTTCCATAATGTAGGGGTAAAATGGTCATTTTTCCACCCAAGGGCAAATTTGGGATGGTGGATGAAATTTTGATCAAGTTTGACTATTTGGAACATAATTTGAGCTTGAGAAGTGAAAAATTTTAATTCTGACAATTTTTCGAACGTAAGGGTAAAAAGGTCATTTCAAATGTCCACAAGGATGTAATTGGAATTTTTAGAATTTTACACTTCCTTGACACTTGTCAAACCCATGAAATTCATTTTATACTTTGGATAATTGAGAGATTTTATGTGGTGGAGAAGAAATGCTTAATTATTAAGTTTTATGCATGGACCAATCACATGGTGACAAGTGTCAAGCTTTAATATTATTATATTTTTGTTTATAAACACAACTAAAACTCTCCCATCTCATTTCTCTTGGCCGGCCAAGGCAAGAACAAAAGGGAAAAAGCATAGAACAAACCCTAGAGAAGAAAATCAAGAGAAAATTCATTGGATTTCAAGGAATTAAGCAAGTAAAGGTACAATTTCTTAATTCTAGCTTGTGATCTACCTTTCCTATGCATTCTTTTTCAATTACCATGGTTAAAATTCAAGATCTCATGAAGGATTCATGGCTGACCAAATTTAGGGAGAGAAGATTTGATGATTTATTTGATTAGATTTCAAGGTATCTTAGTGTTTTTAGTTGTTTGGTGATGTTTAGTATGAAAAACAAGCAAGAAATTTCATACCCTTCACCCACACTCCTTGGTTGAAATTTTCAAGAAAGAAATTGGATAATGGACTTTGATGAATTTCATGCTATTTATGTCACGACCTGGAACTCTCATCGAGCCCGTGGCAACCGCCGCGACGTCTCGATCGACATTCATTACTCGGAATGTCAACCGGAACCCCGCAAGGTTTTAATATCAACTTCTCATTTCCCCTGTGGGTAACTATTGCCAAATACCACATTCTAAAAGATTTTAAACTGTTTCCAACTTAAACAAATAAAATAATAATTTTCGTCTCACAGGGGTATTTTGGTCATTTATCCCAAAAATCTCAAAATCAGTTAAAAATATAGTATGTAAGTGGAAAACACATATTTCATAATCAAAAATAATTTTGGATGTCTAAAACATTCGTTTAAAATGGAATTATGACTGTTAGAATAAAATAAAAATATTAAATAAAATATTCAATTTTCACATAAAACAATATTTTAAGAACACTGCATAAATAATTTTTACAGTGTAAAAGCAACATAAATTCCTACATACCGTAATGCAGATAACCAAAGTATAGAATTTAATTTATAGTGACACGTGGGCCCACAATGACCAAAAGTATCAAAAGAAATAAACCTACAGTTTTTGGATGTGGCAAGTTCAACTGTAATCCTCGCCGATATCAGTTATTTACAATCTATTTTGAGTCTGAAATGGGTGAAAATGAGGGTGGTGAGATTATAAAATCCCAGTGAGTAAACAAACATCACTCAAAATATCTAAAGTCGAGTAAAAGAAGACTATTAAAACATTTAATCAAACTGTAATTTATCATCCTTCAACTTATTTAAACCAAATGAAATCAATTTATTTAAAGCAAGTAATCAGTATGGCTTATGAATTTCTTAAAAAGCTTGGCTCATGCCAAAAATTATTATCATACTCAGTTATCTGGGATACCTTGGCCGACGGCTATCCCAACTAAGTCCGCCAAGGTTATTAGAAAGTCATGTTTTTATTTTGAAAATATAGCCGTTCCTTGGTGTTGGCTGAGTTCCCCTTCACGTGGTGGTTTGGCATGAAGTGAACTCTAAAAGTTATACCTCGGGAGTTACCCTACTCGCCTCTCCAACCGAGGTAAAAATATAACATGATTCCGTGCCCCTCTAATAGGCTAGTCCACAGAACCCAACCCACTACAATAGGTCAAACTCACCATACAATAAAATTCGATAACATGATATGGCTATTATTGCAATTCACAGCCTTTCAAGGCTAAATATATATTTTATATATTTCAACACAAATATCAAATCAGCCATTCATGCAAATACTGTCATAAGCCATTCGATTCAAATAATAAATTTAATTCATAACAAGTGGTCTCCAATTACTCTATTTTCAAAATCGTTATTTCGTTTCAAGACAATTTATAAAATATTTTCATTTAAACTCATTTTGTTTACAAAACATAAAAATTTACCATTTGAACTCATTTTCATAAAATTCACCAAAACTGAATAAAAACATACTTTAGATAATTAAAATGATGGTAAGGTTACTCACAGTGTCTAGAGAGGGGATTTTCGAAATACTCAGACTACTAGTCCTCGGGTGCAATTCCCTTGCCTTTATCGGAGGACTCACCACCTTAACACAGTACAAAATCCAGAAATTCACCACATTGGTACTAAATTGAAATTAAACTAATTTAGACTACTAATGCATGATATGGAATGCAAAAATGTCTAAATTTTACCTAAAAACGGTGTTAGCTTATTTCGGTCTTTTACCCGATAAATCGATATACGCGCCCGTTTAAACTCCAAATTAATTTTTTTCAGTTTCTATACCTCAATTGCACCCAAATTGACTTAATGTCCCTCAGTGTGGTGCAAATTATCAGTCCTGATAGCAAATTACGAAAATACCCCTAGTGGGTAAAAATTCATGTTTTTGCTCCAAAAATTCCCATTATTTTTCTAGGCTCATAATTCATCATTATTCATCATAATTCCTCAAATAAACATCAAGATCAGCAGCCAATATTCCCCTAGAAAATTTGGCATAATGGGTTTCAATGGGAGAAAATTATTTCTCTAGCTTATTTTTGCTATATTTCAATATAACCTAAATAAAATCACTTAATTCAATTAAAATCAACCAAAACTCAAGCTCAAAACTCATCCATGGAGGTTTGGCCAGCTGGGTGTCCATACCCACTTTCTAATTTTGCATGGAAATGAGAAAAAAAATGCATGGGTAGTGAAAATCACAAGGAAAATCAATGAAATTTACCTTTTTAATGCTTGATTTATTGATTTCTCTTGATTTTCTCCAAAATTTTCAGCTAGGGTTCTTATTTCTTTTCCCCCTTTTCTCTCCTGGTTTGGACGGCTTGAAGAAGATGAAAATTCTGGAAATTTTGACCTTTTTAAAGGCTAAAATAATATAATATTATTTTTTTCATTTTTTTTGTTTTATTAATTCCTTAAATTCTAGCCATCCATTTGTTTCCAAATTTTCACCATACACTTGTCCCACATATCCATAGCTTAGATAAAATTCTCAGACTTATCCAAAGTCTTGGTGGAGTAATTTTTTTAAAATTTACACTTTTGCTCTTGTAAAAGTCAAAAATTACATTTTTGCCCCAAAAACTGAAAAATTGCCCATAGACATATTTTTCATCCCTTATACTCATACCATTCTCCAATTTGTCAAATTTGATCTAAATTCTCTCAAAATCTCAAATTTTATCCGCGGGTGGTAAAATTACGATTTTACCCCTACACTCTAGAAATCACCGAAATTAAAATTTTTCACTTCTAAACCTCAAATCATACTCCAATACTCAAATCATACTCCAATAAATCAAATGGGGCGAAAGAAATCTTTTTTAAAAATTCCCATTGTGTCCCTAGGTGGCAAATGATCATTTTGCCCCTAGACAGTGAAAATTCCGGTTTGACTCCAAATTGATCCTCGAACTCCAAATCACCATATTAAACCATTCTGAGACTTTAATATTCTTAATTTCATTTTAAATTCTCTATTTGATCTAGTTCGAGGCTTAAATTAACTTAATTGTACTATTTGGTACATTGTCGTTTTTTAACGATTTTTCTTTTGGGGCTTTCCAAGTATGCAAGCATATTGTCAATCATATGAATGACATGGCAAGTATTTTATAAGGTCAGGCTTGACAATTTAGGTGTTTTTAGTTGTTTTATGATGTAAGGTGTAAAAATCAAGCATGAAAATTACATGTTCCACACTAAACCTTCAATTGCCGAATTTTACAAGGAAGATATTGATGATGGATTTTTGTGATATTACATATTATTTAACTTGTAATTGATGACTTGGAGTGTTGGAAGTGGAATCAAGTTAATTGGAGTTGAATTGGATGTATTGGCCAATTAACCGGTGTGTAGATCGAATTAGGCCAATTCCATTTTATTTCGATACATAATTAAAGCTATGTAGAACACCATATTTAGATAATAATCCAAACATTTCTTGTGATTGCTTGTTGTGCATTATGTTTAGGTGGTGAAACTTCCGATAAGGTTAAAGAGATTGTACCCGAAGACCAGGACTAAGAGTACTTCGACTCCTGATATTGTGAGTAACCTTATTATCGTCTTAATTATCTAAAGTAGTTTTTATTCGTTTTTGTGATTTTATAGAAAAATGAGTTTAAATGGTAAATCCTTATGTTTTATAAGTAAAATGTGATTAAATGAAATGAGTTTTATAAATCATTTTGAAATTGAATGATGATTTTAGAAATTGAGTAATTGGAGACTGTTTGATTGTGTTGTAAATTTATGGTTTGAATTGAATGGCTTATGGTGATATCGGCATTAATGGCTGAATTGGAAATTGTGTTGAAATTGTATGAACTGTTTGTTTTGCCTTAACAAGATGGGTAGTAATATAATTGCCATGTCATGCTGTCGAAACTTTTATTGATTTGGTGGGATATTGATTAGTCATTGCAGTGGCGGGTTTCTGTGAACCAGCCTATTAGAGAGAGGAACAGTAAACCCGGTTATATTTTACCTCGGTACGAGAGGCGAGGAGAGTATCTCCTGAGGTAAAGCTTTAGAGTTCACTACACGCTAAACCACCACATGAGGGTGAACTCAGCCAACGCCAAGGAATGGCTATGCTTTTAAATGTAAAAATATGTTTTATGCGTATATAAACTTTTCTTTAACAGCCTTGGCGGACACGATTGGATGCCTCAGCCAAGGTATCCTCGAGAATGAGTTTTAGCACGAGCCAAATTTTTAAGAAATTCATAAGCTATGTTGATTATTTGAGTGAAATGAAATTATTTTATTTAGTTGAAATGAGTTTGAAACGTTATGAATCATAGTACAATGAACTATTTAAAGTTGTCTCCATTTACTCGACTTTAGATATTTTAGATGATGTTTGTTTACTCACTGAGTTTATATAAACTCACCACCCTCATTTCCATTCATTCCAGGATTAGGACAGTTCGTAAATAGCTGATTAAGTCGAGGGTTATTATTGGACTTGCCTCCTCAGAAATTGGAGGTCCACAGCCTTTGTTACCTTTGGTCATTCGGGGCCCACACGTCATTGTAAATTAAATTACATACTCTGGTTATTTGTGTTACTGTATGGATTTATTTTGCTTTTACGCTAAAAAGATTATTTACGCAGAGTTCTATAAATATTGTTTTATAAGAAAATGAAATATTTCATTTAATATTTTTATTTTATTCTATTAGCTACACTTTCACCCTAAATGAATGTTTTAGACATGAAAACTTGTTTTTAGTTATGAAATGTGTATTTTCCCCTATATATTATATTTTCAGCAGGTTTCAAAATTTTTAGAAAAAATGACCAAAATGCCCTTGTGAGATAGAAAAAATTTTTTTATTATTGTTTTGATTTGGAAATAGCTTATAATCTTTTAAAATATGATATTTAGTTATTATTTCTCACAAGGGAGGTGCAAAAACTGACATTAAGCCTTGCGAGGTTTCGGTTGGCATTCAAGGTAATGAATGTCTATCGGGACATCGCGATGGTTGTCACCGGCTCGAGGAGAGTACTGGGTCATGACAAACACAATGCTCTTTATTAAACTAGTCATTTGTTTGCATTATTCTAATCACACTAGAAATAAATAATCACATTTTCATCACAATATAAGCTTCCACAATAAAACAGCCCACAAATCTAATTATTGGCCATCATTAACAACTTAAAAAGCAACCCTAACTCATTACTCACTTTGGTGGACTCGTAGTTAAATTTCCTTAGTGAGGATTAAAGAGGGAAAAATTCTTTTAAGAGTTTTCAAGATATTTTGAAGAGTTTCTCTCTCTAAAAATGTTCAGTTAGTGAGATAAAGTGCAGAGGAAAACTTTTTGAGGGTTTTTGAGGTGGACAAGTGAAAGATTATGAAAAATCCTATGAAAAGTGTACCAAAAACATGAAGTTTGGAGTTAATATGAGAAAGTTATGGAGGTTTCAAGGATGGCCTCCATGGAAGATAGAAAGTTTGAAATAGGGATGAGAAATGGGAGGAAGAAGAAGAAAGTGTTGGAAAGTGAGATATTTATACCTAGGGTTGACAAAAGTTTCACATATTTACGAAAATGCCATTAACAAGTTGACTTTGTCTTCTCCCTTTCTTTTGGTGAAATCTTTTACTCTTTTGACATTGGGAAAAGGTTCACAATAGATTAGAGGTACTCGAGTTCATGAAAACTTAGAAATTTAGGCTCGATAGCCAAAATTACCATTTTACCCCTATTATGAAAATTATTTTTATTTTTATTTATTTAGTTATTTTACTTACTTAGACCTTAATAATACTAGAAGACCTACTTCTAGGAGCTCACCAAGAAAAATGACAGGATTACCCTTAATCCGCGTCATCGTTCCTACCTCATGTTACGTGTCTATAGAAATCGGGGTTTCACACCTCGGTGCTCATCTAGGCCCTTGGCCATAGAAGCATAATCTAGTAAAATATGCATAGTGCCATGGAAGGCTACTAATCCATAACTTGCTTAATATCCATTACATAAACGTAAATAAAGACTAACTTGTCAATAGAACATGATAAGACCTCTAGGTTGCAAGTGGTTGCTAAATCACCTAAAGAGAAGAGAAGCGAATCATGCCTCCCTGACACTAGCTATTAGTAAAAGAGCTATCACTGATCTACAACTAAAAAAATGAAAAACTAACATGTTAGTCATAAAGACTCCATGAGTAGATACGGGAAGGGGACAAGTCAAGGGCGTTAAAGCTTTTGCACAAATATAACCTTTAAATAACCATGCATGTATGATCTTTAAATGTGTTAGCTTTATTAGCTTTAAAATGATTACACTTTTGAAATGACAAAAAGGATAAAAATTGCTTGAATGATTTTTGAAGTTATTTGTGTTGGAATGAGCCTTGTAGCCAATTAAGGTTGGTCAAGGCTTAGTTCTAATTATGCAATCATATCATTCACATTGAATGATTAAAGGTTTTCATTCATTAATAAGACATCAATTATAAAGGTTATAAGTCTATTGGATGAAGTCTATGAAATTAATGCCTTGTAGGGGACTTGTAATGGGTTACAATTATGAGATCCTTATGGATCAAAGTATAGTCTCTAAATGTTCTTGGTCAATGTATCATTTATTAGGAATTTTGAGAATATGGTGCCCTGGAAAGCAAGTATATTCTCATGCTTAAATTCATTAAATTTATTTATAATGAAAGTACATTTTGATAATAAGACGAAGAGTTTGTTTTAGTAAGCATTTATTATCTAGTTATTAAGGTACCAAGATTCTATTGATATATTAAAATACATTTGTATGAAAAGTCATACATAGGAGACATGTATTTTTATTGAATGTAAAAAATTTTTTCACAACCATATAAGAAAACTGGTCATTTTATTATGTTAAGGCTGTAGTGTCCTGATTACTTCCAACGAAATGAATGTGATTCATTTCAAGGGAATGATGAGTCTCAAATCATCGAAATGGTTGACTTCAAGTAATGACACTATAACATGAATTGGAATCATGTGAGAATCAAATTTAAGTTTTACCATTACCTAAATCTTGATCCCACACTTATGCATTTACTTATAGTAGAATCGAAATCCTGATAGATAGTGGACTCGTTGTTTAATCTATTTATTGTCAAGCCCGACCTTATAAAATACTTTCCATGTCATTCATATGATTGACAATATGCTTGCATACTTGGAAAGCCCTGAAAGAAAAATCGTTAAAAGACGACAATGTACCAAATGGTACAATTAAGTTAATTTAAGTCTCGAACTAGATCAAATAGAGAATTTAAAATGAAATTAAGAATATTAAAGTCCCAGAATGGTTTAATATGGTGATTTGGAGTTCGAGAATCAATTTGAAGTCAAACTAGAATTTTTACTGTCCAGGGGCAAAATGGTCATTTGCCACCCAAGGACACAATGGGAATTTTTAGAAAAGAATTTTTTTAGCCCCATTTGACTTATTGGAGTATGATTTGAGTATTGGAGTATAATTTGAGGGTTTGGCAGTGAAAAAGTTTAATTCCAGTGATTTCTAGAGTGTAGGGGCAAAATCGTAATTTTGCCACTCGCGGACAAAATTTGAGATTTTGAGAGAATTTAGATCAAATTTGACAAATTGGAGAATGGTATGAGTATAAGGGATGAAAAATCTGTCTATGGGCAATTTTTCAATTTTTGGGGCAAAAATGTAATTTTTGACTTTTACGGGGGTAAAAGTGTAAATTTCAAAAAATTACTCCACCAAGACTTTGGATAAGTCTGATAATTTTACCTAAGCTATGGATATGTGGGACAAGTGTATGGTGAAAATTTGGAAACAAATGGATGGCTAGAATTTAAGGAATTAATAAAACATTAAAAAAATGAATAAAATAATATTATATTATTTTAGCCTTTAAAAAGGTAAAAATTCCGGAATTCTCATCTTCTTCAGCTGTCCAAACCAGGGGAGAAAAGGGGAAAAAAAAAACAAGAATCCTACCTGAAAAATTTGGAGAAAATCAAGAGAAATCAAGAAATCAAGCATTAAAAAGGTAAATTTCATTGATTTTCCTTGTGGTTTTCACTACCCATGCATTTTTTTCTCATTTCCATGCAAAATTAGAAAGTGGGTATGGACACCCATGCTGGCCAAACCTCCATGGATGAGTTTTGAGCTTGATTTTTGGTTGATTTTAATTGAATTAAGTGATTTTAGTTAAGTTATATTGAAATATAGCAAAAATAAGCTAGAAATATAATTTTCTCCCATTGAAACCCATTATGCTGAATTTTCTAGGGGAATATTGGCTGCTGATCTTGATGGTTATTTGAGGAATTATGATGAATAATGATGAATTATGAGCCTAGAAAAATAATGGAAATTTTCGGAGCAAAAATACAAATTTTTACCCACTAGGGGTATTTTCGTAATTTATTATCGGGACTGATAATTTGCACCACACTGAGGGACATTAAGTCAATTTGGGTGCAATTGAGGTATAGAAACTGAAAAAAATTAATTTGGAGTTTAAACGGACGCGTATATCAATTTATCGGGTAAAAGACCGAAATAGGCTAACACCGCATTTAGGCAAAAATTTAGACATTTTTGCATTCCATATCAAGCATTAGTAGTCTAAATTAGTTTAATTTCAATTTAGTACCAATGTGGTGAATTTCTCGATTTTGTACTGTGTCAAGGTGGTGAGTCCTCTAATAAAGGCAAGGGAATTGCACCCGAGGACCAATAGTCTGAGTATTTCGAAAATCCTCACTCTAGACACGGTGAGTAACCTTACCATCATTTTAATTATCTAAAGTATGTTTTTATTCGGTTTTGGTGAATTTTATGAAAATGAGTTCAAATGGTAAATTTTTATGTTTTGTAAACAAAATGAGTTTAAATGAAAATATTTTATAAATTGTCTTGAAACGAAATAACGATTTTGAAAAATAGAGTAATTGGAGACCACTGATATGTTGTAAATTTAAAATTGAATTATTGGCTTATGTTATTGTATTGGCATGACTGGCTGGGCTGTGTTTTTATGAATTATATGAATTGCTTTATTTTACCCTTGCAGGCTGGGTAGTAATATATTAGCCCTGTCATGCTGTCAAAATTTTATTGTATGGTGGGTTTGACCTGCAGCAGTGGGCTGGATTCTGTGGACTAGCCTATTAGAGGGGCACGGAATCCTGTTATATTTTTACCTCGGTTGGAGAGGCGAGTAGGGTAACTCCTGAGGTATAACTTTTAGAGTTCACTTCACGCCAAACCACCACGTGAAGGGGAACTCGGCCAACGTCAAGGAATGGCTATGTTTTCAAAATAAAAACATGACTTTCTAATAGCCTTGGCGGACTCAGTTGGGATAGCCCTCGGCCAAGGTATCCCAAATAACTGAGTATGATAATAATTTTTGGCATGAGCCAAGTTTTTAAGAAATTCATAAGCCATACTGATTACTTGCTTTAAATAAATTAATTTCATTTGGTTGAAATAAGTTGAAAGATGATAAATTACAGTTTGATGAAATGTTTTAATAGTCTCCTTTTACTCGACTTTAGATATTTTGAGTGATGTTTGTTTACTCACTGGGATTTTATAATCTCACCACCCTCATTTCCACCCATTTCAGGTTCAGAATAGATTGTAGATAACTGATATCGGCAAGGATTACAGTTGAACTTGCCACATCCAAAGACTGTAGGTTCATTTCTTTTGATACTTTTGATCATTCGTGGGCCCACGTGTCACTGTAAATTAAATTCTATACTTTGGTTATCTGTATTACGGTATGTAAGAATTTATTTTGCTTTTACGCTATAAAAATTATTTATGCAGTGTTCTTAAAATATCGTTTTATGTGAAAATTGAATATTTTATTGAATATTTTTATTTTATTATAACAGTCATAATTCCATTTTAAACGAATGTTTTAGACATCCAAAATTATTTTTGATTAAGAAATATGTGTTTTCCACTTACATACTATATTTTTAGATGATTTTTGAGATTTTTGGGATAAATGACAAAAATACCCCTGTGAGACGGAAATTATTATTTCATTTGTTTAAGTTGGAAACAGTTTAAAATCTTTTAAAATGTGGTATTTGGAAACAGCTACCCACAGGGGAAATGAGAAGCTGATATTAAAGCCTTGCGGGGTCTCGGTTGACATTCTGGGTAATGAATGTAAATTGAGACGTCGCGGCGGTTGTCACGGGCTCGATGGGAGTTCCGGGTCGTGACATTTATAATCTTGGATTTACCATGAGCATGATCATCATAAAGTGTTGATCTAGACTCCGTATTTTGGGATTATAATCGAGATGAACATCTGGGAACATATATCCAGATAATGGAGTTCATAACATTAACAACACTTCTAGTGATTTCAAGAAGATTGGTAATTAATCTAGGCTTAGTGAATTGATGAATTAGGTACTCATCACATCTGGATACTCAAAGATTAGATCTAGAGTATTGAATCACTAATTGGATGAAATTTGAGACTAGGGGACAAAATTGACATAAAGGGTAAAACGATAATTTCACCTTTTGTCATTGGATGGTTATGAGGGTTCACAATATAAGGTTTGCAATTGGACAACTAACAATTAATATGAAGTATTGAATTGTTTCTTGTAAATATAATTAATCCAAGAGTGCAACCATGAATCTATGGTGGAGTGATTTCATGGTTAATAAGCTTGAATTATTTTTAATGAGATTAAGAATATTCTAAGTTTATTGGAGCTTGGAATATCTATGTCCAAATAGATTCCCCACTTAGGTTCGTAGAATTCAACTTGTTTAAGTTGGAATGCATGTTTTAATTTGTTTAATTAAATTGTGTACAAAAATGGCAGCTTTAACATTTTTATCTTAATGCAGACATGAGTTGTCTTAAATTAAGATAATTTTAGGAGGATTCTTGCAAAATGAATCTAGACATCCATGTTGATAAAATGAGACTCTATGTTTGACTATTACTCTTTTATTTATTATTAATTCTTTTTAAATAAAAATGGATAATAATAAAATAAGAGTTATTATTCAATAAGGAGTTTTATTTTATCAAGAACTCTAAATGATAATTAAAGAATTAAATTATTTATTCTTTAATTTTTATTTTGATAATTATGGAGCATGTTTGATGCTTCCATAACTCTGAATGGATGGTCAAGATTGATTCAAAAGTGTTTCATTTTGATTAAACCTTTGAAGCAAGAGTTTTAATAAAAAGAGAAGAGATTAGAAGAAAATAGAGAGAATGTACTTTTTCTTAAAAACAAAAGCTTCAACCATCTTTTCTCTTTTCCTCCTCCAAGCTTTTCAAAGAAAAGAGAGAGAAAAAAAATCGGTTGCCATCTTGTAGTCTTGCATTCCACACCTTATCCACTCAAGGTTCAAATTGAAAGTATTCTTGAAGAATAAGTGGTAAACTTGTTCGGTCGAGAAATCGTTCATTGGTTTGGTGGTGTCTGAAAATAAGAATCTAAAAATAAAGGTATGATTTTTCTTACTTAATAGATTCTTATTTTATTTTTTGATGTGATTATATTGCTTGCAATAATAATAATGTGTGTTTCCGCTTGTGTAATTGGATTGCTTGCTTCCTTTATAAAAAGAAATTTGTTTTTGAAATCCATGCTTTACACAATCACATTAATTCAGTCAGATCCTACTCCAACAATTGGTATCAGAGCAGGGATTATTGCAAGTTTGTTTCCTATATTTATTTTGCATAGTTGGCACTTTTGCATATGTTTAACTATTTTGATGTGATCAATATATGGTTGTATGTTATAATGCATGATTCAAGGTTTTTGCCACATTAATTGTCCTAGAAAATTTTACATGTAACATTTTTTTTTTGGTTATGTAACAAGAAGGGTGGCCTATCATCGCCATGTTTCCTTCTTGATTTTTTTTATTATTTTTCCTTAGATTTATGTAACTAGGAAAACCCATGTAATTTTAATATTTCTTGATGTATTTGGTGCATTCATGGAGAAAAAAGTTCAAAGACAAAAGGAAAAAGGTAATTAGGTAATATTTGGTCTCTCTATTTTTTTTATGACTATTATTTTTTTAAAAAAAAGGAGTTTTTCTTGTATTTATCTTTTTGTAAAGAAAAAGAGTTTTTCTTATATTAAAATTCTGTTATTATAAAAATATATATTTTATGCTATTAGAATATTTTTTTTATTAAAAAAAAAGGAGGATAGGGGAAAAGAGGGGTAAGTGTGCTACTGGATAGCAGTACATGCTGCTGGGCAACAGCAAGTGCTGCCACAAGGCAGCAGCCCACCCTTGGGCTCTTGGGCAACAGCCCATTAGGGTGGGCCCCTTTCTAATTTTTTTTAATAAAATTATTTAAAAAAATATATATTGAAATATTATTATATATATTCTTAAAAATTTTTCTATTTTTTTTTATTTTTGGAAAATTAATTTTAGCCTTGGATTAAAATATATATATATATATATTATTTTGGTATTAATTAATGAGATTAATTAATTGGATAAAAAAATTATTTTATTATTTTCTCAAATTGAGTTAAAATTAAAATTAAATTTGAAGATTTTTAAATAGTAATAAAATTCAAAAAAGTGCCAAATGGATGTGATCCTAACAAGCAGCGGAAGCAAGCAAGATTGAAGAGAATTACAAGTTGTAATTTTATTTTATTTTTTCTAAGATGGACATTAATGTGGCTTATTATATATATATGAATATTTATATGTATTTATATGAATGATATTAGATATTATTTGTATGCTTGAAAACATGTCATCTAGAATTAAGTTGCCAATATCTCTTAAGGAATGCCATGCATACAGTATGTATTTTAATTTAAAAGGAGTTTTATACTATGAGATACATAATGAATATAGGAAAATAAATCACATCTAGACAAGATGGTAATATGGACTTAGTTATATACTAAAAGCGTTTAGTTGGAAACATAACCAAGCCCATAATTTAACTTAAGATATTCTAAATATGCATCTAGAAAATCCAGTAAAAAAGTCAAAACCCTAAGTATAAAAATATTGAGTGGGAGAGGATGCTAGTAATCCTAGAGTCCACGGTCTCCATTGTTGGCCCATTGGCATGTGAAACATGTCACTCCCTACAGGTGGACATGAATCTAGATCATGATGGACTGGGTCTCTGAAAGGATAAATCCTTTTAGGTGGATTATGAAGTGAGACCTCCCATAGAGGCTAACTAAGTAAGGAGCTTAAAAGAATGAAACAATGGTTGTTACACTCAACATGAATTTACTATTAACTTGCCTATAGTAGCTCTATTAGTAAACTTCGAGGACCAAATGAAGGCGCTCCTTAACCATGTTAAGTATGAAGATACTGGGCAACATAGTTAAGTGGGAGGGTCCCAGTTTACTTGGTAGTAAATTCTCACGGCCCATAGTCGGTTAATTTATTACAGAAAGGTAGATAACCATCGAACTAATAATATAATTTATAGGGTTTTATATATTGTTATCTTGCATACATGCCTCATGAAATGTTCAAAGTCTATGAATAACTAGTATGCTTACATAATTTCAAATGTACTTTCATAAACATATCTGCATCACAAATATGAATCCACTTTCAATTTTGCTAAACAAATGCACTCTAAATGGTGATAACTACTTTGAATGGAAAAGAAACCTTAATATTGTCCTTAATTATGACAAGATCACATGGGTTCTTTCGACCATGAGCCTGAAGCACTGACTCCCCGATCAACTCCACAAGTTATTGAATATCATAAGAAGTGGCATGATGCAAATGAGCTGGCTAAATGCTATATACTGGCCTCTATGAACAGTATATTGCAAAAGCAGCATGAAGGCATGGGTAATGCTGCTGACATAATGTTGCACCTACATGAGATGTTTGGTACGAAAACTAGATCTGCTAAGGTGAAAGCAATCAATGCTTGTAAGGACCTTAAGTAGACACTTGGGGAGCCAGTTAGAGATTAAATGTTGAAAGTGATCTCTTATCTCAATGAGGTAGAACTAAATGGTGCTGAGATAGATGCGGAAACACAAATATCAATGATTGTTCATAGCTTGAATTTGTCATTTTCACAGTTCAAATTGGATTATGAACTGCACACTAGGGATTACACCCTAAGTGGGCTAATGAATGATCTTCAAAATGTGGAGGAGGTTTTTGATTTGAAAAAAAGCCTAAAGCACACACAATTTCCACTTCTAAGCCCAAACCCAAGGGTAAAAAGAAGATAGTTGGAAATAAAAAGATTTCTAAGGGCTTAGTGGGAGCAAAGAAAAAGCCCATCAAGAAAAAGACTACTTCAAAAGACAACACCAAAGGAAAATGTTTCCATTGTGGTGTGAAAGGACATTGGAGGCGAAATTGCAAGGTCTACCTTGAAGAAATCTAGAAGAATAAACAAGGTATGGGTTTTTTAAATATGTTAGAAGCTTGTTTAGTGGTTGATTCTACAGATACTTGGATAGTAGATTTTGGAGCCACTAACCATGTTTGCAATTCTTTACAGGGGTTTCAACAAAGGAGAAAACTGAGTAAAGGGTAGTTTCAGATGAGGATGGCAAATGGAACCTTCGTTTCAGCATTAGTAGTGGGAGCCATTATTCTTCAATTTCCTTATGGTCATAGCTTAGTTTTGGAAAATGTTTATTACATTTCAAAGACTTATAGAAATTTGATTTCTTTCTTTTGTCTAATAAAGTCTGGATATTCAGTTTATTTTAGTGAGATACTCACTATTTATTTGAATAAAGATTTTATTTGTTCTGGAATTGTAAGATATAATCTTTATTTCCTTGAGCCTATGACTTGTTCTACAAATGCTATAGAAGCAATACGATTTGAAACTGAAAGAGTCAAAGAATTTAGTATAAATCAAAATTATCTTTAGCATCTGCCTTTAGGTCATATAAAATCAAAATAGGCTTATAAAGGATGGTATTCTACCAAACATGGTTGAGTGTCCTTTGCCAGTATGTGAGTCTTGTATTGAAGCTAAAATGACTAAAGGGCCTTTCAAGGCAAAAGGTAATAGAATGCCAAACGCTCTAGACTTGGTGCACACAGATGTGTGTGGACTAATGAACGTAGAAGCTAGAGAAGGTTATGAATATTTCATAACTTTTATTGATGATTACTCGAGACATGGCTTTATGTATTTAATGCACAGAAAAAGTGAATCCTTTGAAAAGTTCAAAGAATTCAATGCCGAAGTTGAAAAGTAACTAGGCAATCCATTGAAACAACTTCGATCAGATCGGGGAGGTGAGTATTTATCAGATGAATTTCAACAATATCTTACTGACAATGGGATAATTTCTAATTTGTCAATGCCAAGAACACCTCAACATAAGGGTGTAGCTGAAAGAAGAAATAAGACTCTTTTAGAAATGGTTAGATCAATGATGTCATATGCTAACCTTCCAATCTCATTATGGGAATATTGTATGCAAATTGCTCAGTACTTGCTTAATTTTGCTTTATCTAAGGTTGTGCCTAAGACACCAAGGGAGTTATGGACAGGGCGTAAATCATTTCTACGTCATCTGCAAACTTGGGGGTGTCCTGCCCATGTTTTAAAGCTTGAGTCCACAAAGATGGAGCCAAAGACTGAGGTGTGTTTATTTGTAGGATATCCAAAGGGAACAAGAGGTTATTACTTCTATAGTCCTCATGATAAGAAAGTTTTTGTTAGTGCGAATGCCACTTTCTTAGAGGAAGAGTTTATGAGAAATCATAAACCTAGAAGTGAAATTGCCTTAGAAGAATTGTTTGATCCTTTAGATTTAAGAGTTAATTCTGAAGATATCATAACACAGTCTAATTGAAGGGTTGAAACAGAAACACAAACTGAACATCAAATAAGGGTGCCACGACGTAGTGTGAGGGTTGTGAGACAACCAGAAAGATACATGGGTGTGGGAGAAAACATGATTGCACTATCAGATGAACATGAATATGATCCTATTACATATAAGGAAGCTATGAACAATGTTGATGTTGAAGAATGGCATAAGGCAATGAAATCTGAGTTGGACTCCATGGATTCTAATAAAGTCTGGACTCTAGTAGATCCACTTGAAAGGATAAAACCTATAGGGTGCAAATGGATTTACAGGAGAAAAAGAGGAAGTGATGGGAAGGTAGAGACCTTCAATGCTAGACTAATGGCCAAGGGTTTTACCCAAAGAAAATGGATTGACTATGAGGAAACCTTCTCATCGGTTGCTATGCTTAAATCCATTAGGATCCTTCTATCCATAGCCGCACATCTTGATTATGAGATATGAAAAATGGATGTCAAGACCTCATTTTTAAATGGAGATCTTGAAGAGCGCATTTATATGGCTCAACCAAAATGTTTCATTAAAAAGGGCCATGAGCAGAAGGTTTGTGAATTACATAGGTTTATCTATGGACTTAAGCAAGCATCTAGGTCTTGGAACATACGATTTGATACTGCTATGAAATCATACGATTTCCAGCAAAATGTTGACGAACTCTGTGTCTATAAAAGGATACGGGATAAAAAGGTTGTTTTTCTAGTCCTTTATGTTGATGACATTCTACTCATTGGGAATGATATAGGAATGTTATCAACAGTTAAAGGTTGGCTGAACCAACAATTCAATATGAAGGATTTAGGAGAAGCTAGCTATGTTCTAGGGATCAAACTTATAAGGGATCGTAAGAACAATCAGATAGCATTATCTCAAGCATCCTACATAGACAAGATTTTGGCCAAGTTTGCTATACAAGATTCCAAGAAGGGTTTTATGCCCTTTAGACATGGAATCAAACTTTCTAAAGAGATGTCACCTAAAACTCCAGAGGAAGTTGAAAACATGAGACGGATTCCATATGCATCTGCTGTTGGAAGTCTCATGTATGCTATGCTATGCACTAGGCTAGACATTTGCTATGCAATTGGATTGGTTAGTAGATTTCAGTTAAACCTAGGCGTGGAGCACTGGACTGCAGTCAAGTGCATTTTTAAATATCTTCGTAGAATGAAGAATTACATGCTTGTATACTCTGGAAGTGACCTTGTAGCGACAGGGTACACTGATTCAGATTTTCAGTCTGATGTTGATTTTAGAAAATCAACATCAGGATCTGTTTTCACCATTGGAGGAGGAGCCATAGTTTGAAGGAGTGTAAAGCAATCTTGTATTGCAGACTCTATTATGGAGGTAGAGTATGTTGCAGCTTGTGAAGCAGCAAAGGAAGCTGTATGGCTCCGTAAGTTCCTTATGGACCTTGAAGTAATTCCAGATGTGGACAAGCCTATTACACTCTATTGTGATAATAGTGGAGTAGTGGCTAACTCAAAAGAACCGCAAAATCATAAAGCAGCAAAACATATTGAAAGGAAGTATCATTTCACTAGAGAGACCATAGAATGTGAAGAACTAAATGTGAAGAAATGTCACGACCTGGTACTCCCCTCGAGCCCGTGACAACCGTCGTAAAGTCCCGATAGACATTCATCGCTCGTAATGCCAATCGGAACCTCGCAAGGCTCTAATATCAGTTTTCGCACCTCCCCTGTGACCAATAGTTGTTAAGTATCATATTTTGAGAGATTATAAACTATTTCCAAATCAAAACAATAGAAAAATAATTTTTTCCTCATAGGGGCATTTTGGTCATTTTTTCACAAAAATCTTGAAACCAGCTAAAAATGTAGTATGCAGGTGGAAAACACATATTTCATAATAAAAAATAAGTTTAGATGTCTAAAACATTAATTTAAAGTGAAACTATAACTATTTGAATATAATAAAAATATTCAATAAAATATTCTATTTTCTTATAAAACAATATTTATAGAGTTACCGATAAATAATTTTTTTAGCGTAAAAGATAAAAAATTCATACATACTATAATACAGATAACCAAAGTATGAAATTTAAATTTGCAGTGACACGTGGGCCGACGAATGACCAAAAGTATTAAAAGCAATAAACCTATCGTTTTTGAGGATGCAAGTCCAATTGTAGCCCTCAACAAAGTGAGCTATCTACCGACTATCTTGAGCCTGAAAGGGGTGGAAAGGAGGGTGGTGAGATTATATAATCCCAGTGAGTAAACAAATACCATCTAAAATATCTAAAGCTGAGTAAATGGAGACAGATAAAATAATTTAACATACTATAATTCATCACCTTTCAACTCATTTCAACCAAATAAAATCAATTCATATAAATCGAGTAATCAACATGGCTTATGAATTTCTTAAAAGCTTTGGCTCGTGCCAAAATCATTTTCATACTCAGTTATCAGGGATACCTTGGCCGAGGGCTATCCCAACCAAGACCTCCAAGGCTGTTAAAAAGTTATGTACACATAAATCATGTTTTTATTTTGAAAATATAGCCGTTCCTTAGCGTTGGCTGAGTTCACTCTCACGTGGTGGTTTGGCGTGAAGTGAACTCTCAAGTGACCTCAGGAGTTATCCATCCGCGCCTCTCATATTGAGGTATGAATATAATAGGGTTACCATGCCCCTCTAATAGGCTGGTCCACAGAACCCGTCCACTGTAGCGACTAAACCCACCATACAATAACATTTGCAATAGCATGACATGGCAATTATTTTATTTTACAGCCTCCCAAGGCAAATTAACAGTTCATACATTTTCAACATAAATACCAATTTAGCCATTCATGCAAATATTATCATAAGCCATACAATTCAAACCGTGATTTATAACACAACAATTTAGTCTCCAATTACCCTATTTCCAAAACCATCTTTCAATTTCAAGATAATTTTATAAAATCATTTTCATTTAATCACATTTTGCTTATAAAACATAAAGATTTACCATTTAAACTCATTTTCCATAAAATCAAAAAGTCGGATAAACATCACTTTAGATAATTAAGACGATAGTAAGGTTACTCACTGTAATGGGAATCGAATTTCGAGTACTCCGATTCTTGATCCTCGAGTACTATCTCTTTACTTTTGTCAGAATGCTCACCACCTAGACATAATTGGTCACGACTCGGAACTCCCCATCGGGCTCGTGACAACCGCCGCGAGGCCTCGATAGACATTCTTCACCCCGAATGCCGATTGAAACCCCGCAAGGCTTAGCATCAACTTCTGCATCTCCTCGGTGAGCAACAGTTATTAAATCTCGCATTTCAAACAAATCATAAGTCATTTTTAAATAAGAATAATAAAATATTATTTTGTGGCTCATAGGGGTATTTTCGTAATTTTTCGTCAAAAATCTCAAAACTTGCTAAAAAAGTAGTAGGTAAGCAGAAAATATATATTTAATGATTTAAAAACAATTAAGTATCTAAAACGTTCATTTGAAAGCAAATTGCTGACAACTAGTACTATTCAAAAATAATAAATAAAATATTCTATTTTCTCATAAAATAAATTTTTATACAAATATTCGTAAATAATTTTTCGCACATGAAAGTAAAGTAAAAATTGTATGAATAGAAATACAGATAACCAAAATATAAGTTTTGATCTGCAATGACACGTGGGCTCCAATTGACCAAGAGGATGTAAGAATGTGAACTCTTACATTCTATAATGCAGTTCCGAGCTTAGTTCTCGTCTTACTCGACTATCTACAAACTGTCCTGAGCCTGAAAAATGTATAGGAAGAAGGGGTGAGATTTTATAATCCCAGTGAGTAAACAGATACCATCTAAAGTATCTAAAGCCAAGTAAATGGAGACAATTAAAATAAGTCATCATACCGTAATTTCATTACCTTTCAGTTCATTTCAACCAAATAAAATCAATCCATATAAATCGAGTAATCAACTTGGCTTATGAATTTCTTAAAACTTTGGCTCGTGCCAAAACTCATACTCGGTGATACCTTGTGCAGGGCATCTAACCGAGTCCGCCAATGCTGTTAAAATTTTGTATACACTTAAAATATATTTTAGTTTGAGAAAAATACAGCCGTTCCTTGGTGTTGGCTGAGTTCCCCTTCACGTGGTGGTTTGGCGTGAAGTGAACCCTAAGCTTTACCCCAGGAGATACCCTACGCGCCTTTCCGTTCGAGGTAATAATATAATGGAGTTTACCGTGCCCCTCTAATAGGCTGGTCCACGGAACCCCCTCTGCAGTAAATAATTAATATATAATCCACCAATCAATAAAATTCATTCTAGCATGACATGGCAATTTATCGCAACCTAGCCTCTCAAGGCTGAATACACAGTATAAATAATTCTAACACCAAAATCAGTTTAGCCATTCATGCTTATTTATTATCATAAGCCATTCAATTCAAAACCATAAATTTGCAACACAAGCAGGCAGTCTCCAATTACTCTATTTTCAAAACCAATATTCGATTTTCCAGAAAATTTATAAAATCATTTTATAAAATTACAATTTCTCTTAAAACATAGCAATTTACCATTTAAACCCATTTTCTATAAAACCACAGAATTGTATAAAACTACTCTAGATAATTAAGACGATAATAAGTTTACTCACTGTTCTAGGAGTCGATGTACTCCTAATCCCAATCTCCAAGCACAATTTTTGTACTTTTACCAGTGTACTTTGCTCACCACCTATCCACAATGTACAATACATAATTCACCACATCAATACTTGACCATTATAAAATCGATTCAGGCTCGGTATATATGCATGATATGATATACAACTTATCCGACTACCGCTTAAATGCGGTGTTGACATAATTCGGCCTATTATCTCCAATTTAACTCCAAATCAATTCTTCTCACATTCTACACTCCAATTATAACTAAATTACCTCCATGAATGTGAATGAGATTCAATTTATCAGTCTCGGTAGCAAATTACGAAAATACCCCTAGTGGGTAAAAATTGTATTTTTGCTCCGAAAATTCCCATTTTTTTTTCTAGGCTCATAATTCATCATTTCTTAACCAATTCTCCTAGAATGAAAATCAAATTCATCCTCACTCAACACATGATAAATTCAGCCATTAATGATTGTGGGAGAAAATAAATTCTTTTCTTGTTGTTTTGTTCATAAACATGCTAAACTAACACTAAACACTAACATAGCTCAAAAATCAAATTTATCTAACAACTTTCTCTCTCTAAACCCATATGACCGGAATTGAAATCATCCTCAATTCACATGATTCAACCATGGAAAGTGATGGAAAATGCATGGGAAAGGTAAATCACAAGACAAATTTAAGAAATGCTACCTTTTTTTCACTTGATTTTTGAATTTTCACCTATTTTCCCTTTAAATTTCTTAGCTAGGGTTTTATTTTCTCCTTTCTCTCTCTTGTTTCTTGCTTGGCCGAATGTTGAAGAAGAAGAATGGGTGGGCTGATTTTTTTATGCCTTTTTGTTGTTTAATGAAATAATATTATTTTATTCATATTTTAAATATTTTATTAATTCATTTTTTTTCTAGCCATCCACTTGTCCTACTTTTTCCACCATGCATTCCCTTTGACTTATCCAAGTCTTAAGTGAAATTTTCAGATTTTTCCAAAGTTTTGGTGGAGCAAATTTTTCAAAATTACACTTTTGCCCTTGAACTTTTCAAAAATTACATTTTTACCCCAAAAATTGAAAATTTGCCATAATGCATAATTTTCACTCCTCATACTCATTTCACACTTCAAATAATTAAATTTGATCAAAATCCTTTCAAAAATTAAAATTTCGATTTCGGATGGTAAAATTACCATTTTACCATTTTACTCCAAATTATACTGAAATTAAAAATTTTCACTTCTAAACTTCAAATCTTACTCCAATAAGTCAAATGGGGCCAAAAATCTTTTCTAAAATTCCCATTTTGTCTCCAAGTGGCAAATGACCATTTTGCCCCTAGATAGCGAAAATTTCGGTTTGACTCCAAATTGATCCTTAAACTCCGAATTACCATATTAAACCATTCTGGGACTTTAAAATTCTTAATTTCATCGTGAATTCTCTATTTGATCTAGTTCGAGGTTTAAATCAACTTTGTTGCATGTCTAGGTATAATACCAACTTTTGTAAATTTTTTTCGGGACTCTCTTAGCATGCAAACATGCTATCCATCACATGTATGTCATGATAAATATTTTTATAGAGTCGGGCTTGTCATCTTCTCCCCCACTTGAATCAACCATATGATCTTTCTTCTTGACTGATTTCGATATCCGGCTAAATATTAATATTTTAATATTATTTCATTAATAAAATATTATTTTATTCTAAAAATTTTATCTTGCCTCCTTGGTACCCAAAATACCTTATTATGCCTCACTTGATTTTCAAATCCCCTTTTATCTCACAAATTCTCCTCCGATAAAATTATTATTATTTTATTATATTTTTCTCACTTGCGAAATATTTTATCCTCAACTACTCCTTTCGTCTTTTATCACTTCTAAACATTTTAATTGACCTCAATTTGCATTCGATCAACTTTATTTATCACCATATCAAAGTCTGGGGTACTTCAATCTCCCCCACTTAAATAGAATTCGTCCCCGAATTCCCGTCGATGTTGCATTATCAATCTCCTTCTATGATCCTACTCTTTGTTCCTTCTATGGGGACATTCAATTTATTTACCTCGTTCACCTTCAGTTCAATTAAATGCTTTATTTATGACAATTATCATCCTTTGAAACCGGATCAGTAATACTTTTCACAACCATGATCTCTTATATCGAGACACTAAGCATGCCTTTATCACCATTATTAAATTTGAACCATAACTTCACCTCAATTATACTGATTTTGATCACATATGATACTTACTTATGTATACCTAATCATCATTTTATTAATTCGCTCTAAACCAAATTTCTTAACCTTGATTCATCCATCTTATACTAGTCCATACCCTTCCTTTAATAGAGTTCCATTAAGAACTTAAACAATTAAGGTTTACCTTCAAAGTCACTCATAACTTTAATTGTTCATTGCATGTCCGTTAACACTTTAGCTCACTGACCTCTCTGGACACTATTTCAAAATCTCCCAATTACTGAAAACCATTCTTCACTTTAGTTAGTAAAATTATCAATTTCATATATACATATATACATGCATTTTCAAATGTCAACATCTCTCTTTATATATAGGAATCCATGTGTTCATATGCTTTGGACTACATTCCCCCTTTATTCATCCGTATCCCAATCCTAGTTTCAATATAATAATTCTTATAGTGCATGTCAACCTTCTTATTATACTTGTATATAACTTCATATCATTCATATCATTTCCAACCATATGTTTGAGTTTCCTTATACTATATATCATTCATCACAATGTCATCTCCATTGAATTATAATCTATTATGCGTGTATGCTTTATAACTTATTGATGCCTCAAAGATTTATCTTATGTTCATCATTGCATCTCATGCAATACCACAATTCCTAAGAGTCATCCTTTTGTCCTTCATCATCTTTCATGCCTCTATGTTACCTTGTATCTTTATTGCATTACGATATTGATTTGTCACTTAAGACTCGAACCCATTTGAATCATGTATGCCTTAAGCATTTTCGAATTCCAATTTCCATAATATATTAGGAAAGTTTCATTATCTGACTTCATTATCAGGGTCAACTTCTATTATCCTTTGTTCCACTCCTTCATATGAACATAACATCATTCTTCCTTAACCAATCTATAAATTGTACTTAAAATTGTAAAACTTAAAACTAGATTCTCCTCAAGTACTTTTCAATATTAATACTAATATCACTCTCAGCTTACAACTTCTTTTTTTTTATAATTACATAACTTAGTGCTTGCTTTTATGAGATCCAGAGCAAAACTTCTCGTAAGTATTTCCTGGGAATATCTTTCTTAAACTTATGTCTCACAGCATGCGATTCCTTAACTTGTGATTTAGCCGTTAGGCTTCTCAGTAAGTTTTAAAAATTTTACGTTTCATACTTGCTGTGTATGATTAGAATCTCTTCTCAAAGATGTTTATGTGTTCCTAAAACACTTACTCTTAAAGATATATAAATACGTACTCATCCATTCAATCCCTAACTCATCTTCATAGGTTTCTAGGGTGTCACACAATTAGCCTCATGTTGTTATTAACCCTTGTCATTTTACTGTATCAAAACAGATATTACAAATTCTTGTAATGATATTCTATATAAACTGATTTTCTATACCAGTCTTGTAATTCTTCCTTCACACTTTCATTACTTGGTATCTCATCTCAATATAGTCATCTCAAGAATCTTTCAATTTTTCTTTTAATTATATGCCCATATACAAGGCAATAAAGAAGTTTTTCAATTCATTTGGGTAAACATTCTCCAGAATATTCAACACTCTCAGATAACAAAACACAATGACCAAGAACCAAAATTCAATTTGTAAGCTCATTATCATGTCACTTCCATCTTACTCATGCATCATAGGCGTGAAGTATTCGGAGCATTACAACGTTGAACAGTCAATGTTGAAGTACTGTAGCTATTGGAAATTTTCTCATCAAAGCTATTTGTCTGCATTCAAAGTCACCACATCAATCATTCTCAACTAGTGGTTTCCCTTCTAGATATATATCATGAGTTCCATAAGTATAGGTACCTTCTATTTTCTTGTCAAACACATTAAGCCAAATTAATACTTTCATCTCATGTCATCTTTTCACTTTTATCAACCTTCATAAAATTCCACCTCAAAACATCCTTTCCATACAGTGTAATAAATTCAAAATACATATACAACTCCACACATAAGTTTCCTACTATCTACAACTTTCCTCAAATTTATTGTCATCCCTATCCAATTATCTTCTTTGTCTCATACTCCAATAATTTTATTGACTTTCGGTATAATTAACTACGAAGACAGCCCAGCTTTCTCCTCACTTTATTCTCGCAATCCTTACTGAATCAAAATTTATATTCCCCATATTCCATAATTTAACTTCATTGGGTTATATTTAGCCCAACTATTGCCTCATAGTGTCATAACATCACTGAATAATCCCCTTCATGCTTAAATTACAATCATTAATGTAATTACATTATCCATTCCGAATGTCATTTATAACCTTATTGCTTCCTTCTATAACCTTCCTCAATAATTATATTACCAATTTATCCCTATCATACTAAAGATTCCCATATACCTTCAGTTACTTAAACAACCATTTTATAATACATTCTAGTCCTATACTTTAAAAGCCAAACTATTTTTTACTTCTTTGTACAGATAATTGTTATCTCTTTTACACAACATATACTTAGAGTTAAGGTAGTGTAAAATCCTATGAAAATATTACATGTCCTTGGGATCATCATCTTAATCTGATCTTATCAGAAGATTTTACTCCGAGTCCTCCTGAAGATCCTCTTCCGGGTTTTCCTCCTCTTGAGATTTTTTTTTTCTTTGCTTTTTAATCCAGGCTTGTTGTATTCTCCTATATTCTTCATCACTCACCGGTGCAACATTTCTTCCACATCCAGGAGGAAAATGGCGTACAATGTTTACCCCCTTCCTAAGACGAATATCTCCCCTTGCAATTGCCTTGCTCGTATGTTCTCTATGGTACTCTTCGGATTGTTTCAAAAGGAAATCTATTTCAGTTTTCAGAATATTAGAGCTACTATCACTTTCAAAATTCTGGCTACTCTCGAAGCTCCCCTTATTATGAACCCATTCTGATAAGTTCTTAGGAATTCTATTATCAGGAATTTGAGACGGACCACCTTCCGAATCACCTGTATCAGGGTGCCATTTTCTTCTAGCCGTAGAATCTAGAGATCCCTCGCTATCACTATGAGAGGTATCGAGACTACCACCTTTTCTAGACATGGTGTGTATGTCACCAGCGTACCTCAAAAGCTATACGCAACCAAGTAGTAATTACTTAATCATTCATGTATCCCAAAAGTAGGTAGGTTTCTATATGTAGATGCATGCATTATATTCAATATAACCTAACTTAACTTATCTTAATTGAATTGGACTTGGGGCCACGTAGTGTCAGTGTGGATTGCTTAAAACAACCTTAAAATCAAAAACTTTAAAATCCAAAGCTTTAAAATCAAAATATCTGATCTTTAAACCATGCTCTGATACCAATAAAATTGTCACGACCCGGAACTCCCCATCGGGCCCGTGACAACCGCCGTGAGGCCTCGACAAACATTCTTCACCCCGAATGCCGATTGAAACCCCGCAAGACTTAGCATCAACTTCTGCATCTCCCCGGTGAGCAACAGTTATTAAATCTCGCATTTCAAAAAAATCATAAGTCATTTTTAAATAAGAATAATAAAATATTATTTTCTGGCTCATAGGGGTATTTTCGTAATTTTTCGTCAAAAATCTCAAAACTTGCTAAAAATGTAGTAGGTAAGCAGAAAATATATATTTAATGATTTAAAAACAATTAAGTATCTAAAATGTTCATTTGAAAGCAAATTGTTGACAACTAGTACTATTCAAAAATAATAAATAAAATATTCTATTTTCTCATAAAATAAATTTTTATAGAAATATTCGTAAATAATTTTTCGCACATGAAAGTAAAGTAAAAATTGTATGAATAGAAATACAGATAACCAAAATATAATTTTTAATCTGCAATGACACGTGGGCTCCAATTGACCAAGAGGATGTAAGATTGTGAACTCTTACTTTCTATAATGCAGTTCTGAGCTTAGTTCTCGTCCTACTCGACTATTTACAAACTGTCCTGAGCCTGAAAAATGTATAGAAAGAAGGGGTGAGATTTTATAATCCCAGTGAGTAAACAGATACCATCTAAAGTATCTAAAGCCGAGTAAATGGAGACAATTAAAATAAGTCATCATACCGTAATTTCATTACCTTTCAGTTCATTTCAACCAAATAAAATCAATCCATATAAATCGAGTAATCAACTTGGCTTATGAATTTCTTAAAACTTTGGCTCGTGCCAAAACTCATACTCGGTGATACCTTGCGCAGGGCATCTAACCGAGTCTGCCAAGGCTGTTAAAATTTTGTATACACTTAAAATATATTTTAGTTTGAGAAAAATACAGCCGTTCCTTGGTGTTGGCTGAGTTCCCCTTCACGTGGTAGTTTGGCGTGAAGTGAACCCTAAGTTTTACCCCAGGAGATACCCTACGCGCCTCTCCGTTCGAGGTAATAATATAATGGAGTTTACCGGACCCCTCTAATAGGCTGGTCCACGGAACCCCCTCTGCAGTAAATAATTAATATATAATCCACCAATCAATAAAATTCATTTTAGCATGACATGGCAATTTATCGCAACCTAGCCTTTCAAGGCTGAATACACAGTATAAATAATTCTAACACCAAAATCAGTTTAGCCATTCATGCTTATTTATTATCATAAGCCATTCAATTCAAAACCATAAATTTGCAACACAAGCAGGCAGTCTCCAATTACTCTATTTTCAAAACCAATATTCGATTTTTCAGAAATTTATAAAATCATTTTATAAAATTACAATTTCTCTTAAAACATAGCAATTTACCATTTAAACCCATTTTCTATAAAATCACACAATTGTATAAAACTACTCTAGATAATTAAGACGATAATAAGTTTACTCACTGTTCTAGGAGTCGATGTACTCATAATCCCAGTCTCCAAGCACAATTTTTGTACTTTTACTAGTGTACTTTGCTCACCACCTATCCACAATGTACAATACATAATTCACCACATCAGTACTTGACCATTATAAAATCGATTCAGGCTCTGTATATATGCATGATATGCTATACAACTTATCCGACTACCGCTTAAATGCGGTGTTGACATAATTCGGCCTATTATCTCCAATTTAACTCCAAATCAATTCTTTTCACTTTCTACACTCCAATTATAACTAAATTACCTCCATGACTGTGAATGAGATTCAATTTATCAGTCTCGGTAGCAAATTACGAAAATACCCCTAGTGGGTAAAAATTGTATTTTTGCTCTGAAAATTCCCATTATTTTTCTAGGCTCATAATTCATCATTTCTTAACCAATTCTCCTAGAATAAAAATCAAATTCATCCTCACTCAACACATGATAAATTCAGCCATTAATGATTGTGAGAGAAAATAAATTCTTTTCTTGTTGTTTTGTTCATAAACATGCTAAACTAACACTAAACACTAACATAGCTCAAAAATCAAATTTATCTAACAACTTTCTCTCTCTAAACCCATATGACCTGAATTGAAATCATCCTCAAATCACATGATTCAACCATGGAAAATGATGGGAAATGCATGGGAAAGGTAAATCACAAGACAAATTTAAGAAATGCTGCCTTTTTTTCACTTGATTTTTGAATTTTCACCTATTTTCCCTTTAAATTTCTTAGCTAGGGTTTTATTTTCTCCTTTCTCTCTCTTGTTTCTTGCTTGGCCGAATGTTGAAGAAGAAGAATGGGTGGGCTGATTTTTTTATGCCTTTTTATTTTTTAATGAAATAATATTATTTTATTCATATTTTAAATATTTTATTAATTCATTTTTTTTTCTAGCCATCCACTTGTCCTACTTTTTCCACCATGCATTCCCTTTGACTTATCCAAGTCTTAAGTGAAATTTTCAGATTTTTCCAAAGTTTTGGTGGAGCAAATTTTTCAAAATTACACTTTTGCCCCTGAACTTTTCAAAAATTACATTTTTACCCCAAAAATTGAAAATTTGCCATAATGCATAATTTTCACTCCTCATACTCATTTCACACTTCAAATAATTAAATTTGATCAAAATCCTTTCAAAAATTAAATTTTCGATTTCGGATGGCAAAATTACCATTTTACCCTTTTACTCCAAATTATACTGAAATTAAAATTTTTCACTTCTAAACTTCAAATTTTACTCCAATAAGTGAAATGGGGTGAAAAATCTTTTCTAAAATTCCCATTTTGTCTCCAAGTGGCAAATGACCATTTTGCCCCTAGAAAGCGAAAATTTCGGTTTGACTCCAAATTGATCCTCAAACTCCGAATTACCATATTAAACCATTCTGGGACTTTAAAATTCTTAATTTCATCGTGAATTCTCTATTTGATCTAGTTCGAGGCTTAAATCAACTTTGTTGTATGTCTAGGTATAATACCAACTTTTGTAAATTTTTTTCGGGACTCTCTTAGCATGCAAACATGCTATCCATCACATGTATGTCATGATAAATATGTTTATAGAGTCGGGCTTGTCATCTTCTCCCCCACTTGAATCAACCATATGATCTTTCTTCTTGACTAATTTCGATATCCGACTAAATATTAATATTTTAATATTGTTTCATTAATAAAATATTATTTTATTCTAAAAATTTTATCTTGTCTCCTTGGTACCCAAAATACCTTATTATGCCTCACTTGACTTTCAAATCCCCTTTTATCTCACAAATTCTCCTCCGATAAAATTATTATTTTTTTTTTATATTTTTCTCACTTGCGAAATATTTTATCCTAAACTACTCCTTTCGTTTTTTATCACTTCTAAACATTTTAATTGACCTCAATTTGCATTCGATCAACTTTATTTATCACCATATCAAAGTATGGGGTATTTCATAATGCACAATAAGCCATTTACTACATTTGTGCTAAATTGTTATAAAACCAATTCAGGCTTTATCCTAATGCATGAAATGGAATGTAAAATACTCGAGTAACTATAAATATGGTGTTCTACACAAATTCAATTGTGTACCTAAATAAAATGGTATTGGCCTAATTCGATCTATCACCCTATTATTGGCCAATACGTCCAATTCAACTCGAAATAATTCTATTTTTCTCCCAATACTCCAAATAATCAAACGCAAATTAAATAACTTGAAATATGGCAAAATCATCCTCACATTTTCTCTTGGAAAATTCGGCCATGGTGGGTGCATCAACACTATAATTTTTCCTACTTGATTCTCACACCATAAATCACTAATTCCTAACCAAATCACTTGAAATAAAATCAAAATCATCCTCAATATTCCACATGGAGAATTCGGCCAATGATGGGTGATGGAAGAACATGAATTTTTCTTGCTTGATTTTCATGCTACACATCACCAATCAACTAAAAACACTAAAATATCTCAAAATCTAACCAAATAAATCATCAAATCCTCTCTCTCTAAATTCGGTCAGCCATGAATCCTTCATGATATCTTGTGATTCAACCATGGAAAATGCAAAATAATGCATGGGAAAGGTAGATCACAAGTCAAAATCAAGAAATTTTACCTTTGATTGCTTGATTACTTGAATTTTCACACTTTTCCCTTGAATTTTCACCCTAGGGTTCTTATTCTTTCTTTTCTTTCTTTGTTCTTGCTTTGGCCGGCCATATGAAGAGAAATGGGCTGATTTTATGCTGATTTCTAAGCCAAAAAATAAATGGATATAAATTTAACACATGTCACCATTCCATTGATCCATGTGTCATACTTAGTCATTAAGCAATCTCTCTCCACCACTTAAATTTTCTCAATTATCCATGATAATATTGGGTAAAATCTATGTGCTGGACAAGTGTTGGGTGGTGTAAAATTACAATTTTGCCCCTAAGGTGGTAAAATGACTATTTTACCCCTATGCTTGAAAAAATACCAGAATTAAAAATTTTCACTTCTCAAACTCAAATTATACTCCAAATGATCATTCTTAGTCAAAAATTTCATCCAACACTCACATCTTAACCTCGGGTGGCAAAATGACCATTTTACCCCTAGGTCATGAAAATTTCAATTTGACTCCAAATCGGTGCTCGAACTTCGAATCACCATTTTAAGTCATTCTGGAGTTTTAAAATTCTCAATTTCATCTTAAAATCTCTATTTGGACTAGTTCTAGGCTTAATTCAACTTAATGGTACCATTTGGTACATCGCCGTCCTTTAACGATTTTCGAGGTACCCAAGTAAGCAAACATTCATTCTTATGTAAGAATGACATAATAAACATATTGTAGAGTTGGGCTTGACAAGAAAATTCCAATAGAGCAAAACCTAGCCGATCCATTCACAAAGACTCTAACACAAAAGAGTTTCGATGGTCACTTAGAAGGTCTTGGAATGAGGGATATGTCATACTTGCTTTAGGACAAGTGGGAGATTGTTAGGAATTTTGAGAATATGGTGCCTTGGAAAGCAAGTATATTCTCATGCTTAAATTCATTAAATTTATTTGTAATGAAAGTACATTTTGATAATAAGACGAAGAGTTTGTTTTAGTAAGCATTCATTATCTAGTTGTTAAGGTACCAAGATTCTATTAAGATATTAGAATACATTTGTATGAAGAGTCATACATAGGAGACATGTATTTTAATTGAATCTAAAAAAATTATTCACAACCATATAATAAAGCTGGTCACTTTATTATGTTAAGGCTGTAGTGTTCAGATTACTTCAAACGAAATGAATGCGATTCATTTCAAGGGAATGATGAGTCTCAAATCATCGAAATGGTTGACTTCGAGTAATGACACTATAACATGAATTGGAATCATGTAAGAATCAAATTTAAGTTTTACCGTTACCTAAATCTTGATCTCACACTTATGCATTTGCTTATAGTAAAACCAAAATCTTGATGGATAATGGACTCATGTTTAATCTCCTTAAAATCTTTGATTTACCATGAGCATGATCATAAAGCATTGATCTAGACTCCGTATTTTGGGATTATAATTGAGATGAACATCTGGGAACATATATCCAAATAATGGAGTTCATAGCATTAATAACACTTCTAGTGATTTCAAGAAGATTGGTGATTAATCTAGGCCCAGTGGATTGATGAATTTGCTACTCATCACATCTAGATTGTCAAACCCTGTTCTATAAAATAATTACAACGTCATTTACATGCTCAATAGAATGTTTGCATGTTTAGGAAGTTCGAGGAATCGTTAAAAGACGATATTGCCCTTAATGGTACCATTAAGTCGATTAAGCCTCGAACTAGTTCAAATAGGAATTTTGAGGTGAAATTAAGAGTTTCACAGTTCAAGGATGACTCAAAATGGTAATTCGAAGTTCGAGGATCAATTTGGAGTCAAACCAAAATTTTCACTATCTAGGGGCAAAATGGTCATTTGACACTTGGGGACAAAATGGGAATTTTGAGAAAAGATTTTTTTGGCCCCATTTAACTTATTGGAGTATGATTTGAGTATTGGAGTATAATTGGAGGTTTGAGAGTGAAAAAGTTTAATTTCGGTGATTTTTGGAGTGTAGGGGCAAATTCATAATTTTTTCACCCCCGAACAAAATTTGAGATTTTGAGAGAATTTAGATCATATTTGACAAATTGAAGAATGGTATGACTATAAGGGATGAAAAATATGTCTATGGGTAATTTTTCAATTTTTGGGGCAAAAATGTAATTTTGCCACCCCGGGGGCAAAACGGTAATTTTGCACCCCCAGAGCATTTTTTCAGTACAAGGTCTTCACCCATCATCATTTTTGACCCTTGAATAATGTGTGGTGGAGAGAGAAAGCTCAATAGTTAAGAAATGACACATGGACCAATAATAAGGTGACATGTGTCAAGTTTATATTCATTATTTATCTAGCTTTAAAATAAGCATAAAAAATCAGCCAATTTTCTTTTACATGGCCAGCCAAACAAAGAAAAAGGAAGAACAAAAGGAGGAAAGGAAAAAACAAGAAACCTAGGTGGGAAAATTAAAGGAAAATTGGTGGATTTCAAGGAATCAAGCAATCAAAGGTAAAATTTCTTGATTTTGACTTGTGATCTACCTTTCCCATGCTTTTCTCCTTATTTTCCACAGTTAGATTTCATGTTTTCATGGTGAATTCATGGCTGCCCAAATGGGTATGGAGAGAGAATGAAGTTAGATTAATTTGATTTTAAGTTATGTTAATGTTTTTAGTTAGTTTAGCATATTTAGGAACAAAACAATAAGAAAAGAATTCATTTTCCTCAATTACCATTATTGGCCAAATTTTCTAGGGGAATATTGGCTGCTGATCTTGATGTTTATTTGAGGAATTGTGATGAATTATGAGTCTAGAAAAATAATGGAAATTTTCGGAGCAAAAGTACGAATTTTTATCCACTAGGGGTATTTTCGTAATTTGCTACTGGGACTGATAATTTGCACCACACTGAGGAACATTAAGTCAATTTGGGTGCAATTGAGGTATAGAAATTGAAAAAAATTAATTTGGAGTTTAAACGGACTCGCATATCGATTTATCGGGTCAAAGACCAAAATAGGCTAACATCTCGTTTAGGCAAAATTTAGACATTTTGCACTTCATATCATGCATTAGTAGTATAAATTAGTTTATTTTGGTTTAGTACCAAAGTAGTAAACCTCTTAATTGTGCAATATGTCAAGGTGGCGAATCCTTTGGCAAGGGAAAGAAATCGCACCCGAGGAGTAATAGTTGGAGTACCCGAATTTAGTTTTCGGAAACTGTAAGTAAACTTATTATCGTCTTAATTATCTAGAGTAGTTTTATACAATTGTGTGATTTTATGAAAAATGGGTTGAAATGATAAATTGCTATGTTTTAAGAGAAATTGTGATTTTATAAAATGATTTTATAAATTTTCTGAAAAATCGAATACTGGTTTTGAAAATAGAGTAATTGGAGACTGCCTGCTTGCGTTGTAAATTTATGGTTTTAAATTGAATGGCTTATGACAATAAATGAGCATGAATGACTAAACTGATTTTAGTGTTAGAATTATTTGTATTGTGTATTTAGCCTTGAGAGGCTAGGTTGTGATACATTGCCATGTCATGAAGAAAAAGATTTTATAAATCAAGTGGTAGATAAAAGAGTAGCTACTGCATTGGTGGGGGGTTCCGTGGGCCAGCCTATTAAAGGGCCACGGTAAACTCCTTTATATTCTCACATCGGTCGTAGAGGCGCTTAGGGTATCTCCTGAGGTGTGCTTTTTTAGTGCACTTCACGTGGACCACCGCGTGAGAGTGAGACTTAGCCAATGCCAAGGAACGACTATGTTTCAAAATAAAAATATGATTTATGCGAAATATGAATTTTTAACAGCCTTGGTGGACTTGGTTGGATACCCCTGGTCCAAGTGTCCCCGAGTACAGGATTTGGCATGAGCCAAGTTTTGAGTAATTCACGAGCCGTATTGATTTTTTGGTTGAAATGAATATTCATGATGTGAAAAATTTACTGAAATGAATTATTTTTATTTCTTTCCCTTTACTCGCGTTTAGATTATTTAGATGGTGTTTGTTTACTCACTGAGATTTTATAATCTCACCCTTTTTTTTTGTCCCATCATTTCAGGCCGGGTTAGCCTGTAGATAACAGACATCTTTGAGAACTATAGTTGGCCATACTACTTCAAAAACTGTAGGTTTACTATCTTTACTACTTTTGTTCATTTGTGGGGCCATGTAGCACTGTAAATTAAATTTCATGCTTTGGTTTTCCGTATTATAGTTTGTATAAATATATTTAACTTTTACGCTACTAAAAATCATTTTTAGAATACTCTATAAATATTAATTTGTAAGAAAATGGAATATTTTTATTTTATTTAAATGGTTATAATTCCATTTTAAATCACGTTTTAGACATTCAAATTTAATTTCGATTTCGAAATATGCATTTCTCGCTTAAGTATTACATTTTGGTCGAATTTGAAATTTTTGACGAAAAATGACCAAAATGCCCCTGTGAAGTGACATTTATTTTTCCACTATTTTAAATAGGAAAAAGGCTTAAAAGCCTCTAAAATACGACATTTGGCAACAATTAACCACACAAGAGATAAGAAACTGATACGAAAGCCTTGCGATGTTTCGATCGATATTCAGGGTATGAATGCCTATCGAGACGTCGCGGCGGTTGTCACGGGCTCGATGGGAGTTTCGGGTTGTGACAATTAAAGTGGTATCAGAGCATGGTTTAAAGATAAGAGATTTTGATTTTAAAGCTTTGGATTTTAAAGTTTTTGGTTTTAAAGTTGTTTGAAGAAATCCACACTGACACTGCGTGGCCCAAGTTAAGTTAGTTAA
The DNA here is from genome assembly GCF_053813885.1 of Theobroma cacao. Classification (NCBI taxonomy): domain Eukaryota; kingdom Viridiplantae; phylum Streptophyta; class Magnoliopsida; order Malvales; family Malvaceae; genus Theobroma; species Theobroma cacao. Next base: position 32,490,801 of record NC_142647.1, on the reverse strand, counting down.
GTTAAGTCAGGTTAGGTAGAATAGAATACGTGCATCTGCATATAGAATTTGGAGTTGTTTAGACTTGTTTTGGTTTTTCTTATAAATCTTATGGGAGCTATAGGAACTCCTCTTCCCAGTAATTCACTTCCTTGTTAATGTCATGCAAAGGTCATAAGTAGGGCCGTTGTTCGAGTTTAAGATGCCACCCGTGCCACGAGCCAGTGTTGGAGAGATCTTAAAACAAATGCTCCTAATGAAAGATTAATGAAATGATATATCCCTTCGATTATGGATGGAGAAATTTGGAATTGGACAAATAGGCCGTGATAATTTATTCATTTGGTGGAGTGTACAAATTAAGCATTGAGGTAAGAGTAAATTCATACATATGTGCATGAAGATGAGAACACTATGTTAATTGAGCGTGTTATGCCCATATAAAAGTGGTGTTGATTTCAATTAAGCGATTGTGAGATTTTAAAAATTGATTGGATCTATTATAGTTCATGGATATAAGCACGTGAACTAACTCGAGAGTGAGTACTAATAATTACTATAATTGATGTGTGGTCATGAAGTAAGAAGTTAGTAAACAAATTTGCTCTAAGGATGAGCTTGAACTTTGTTATGCATAGTAAGGAGGAGCCAAGGGATTAAAGGACTAGATGTGGAATTGGCAGCTTGAGGTTAAATGACTTGGAAATGTCGAATCTAGTCTAAGTGCCATATGAAGTTCTATAATTGAGATTGATATACGAATTACTTGAAAGATTAATTTAAAATTTTATTCGATTCAAAGTGTGGTCTATGATACGAATGATCATTCTTAAAGGTGATCTCCCCAGAGTAAGGAATTTAGAAAATGTTGATGTTTGGATATACTCTAAGAGAGAGAACTTCTGCATCCTAAGTTTAGGACAACTTTGATCTTATGATTGCAAAGGCAATGTGTAATAACTAAGTAAATTATTCACTTAATAAATGTGATTGATTATTGATGAATAAAGTCAAGATCTTGATGTTTAGTGGTATATAATTTGATAATTATGTATTTAAGGGTTATTTGGAGACAATTTCTTTATCAAATTTGCACTAAATGCTATGATAAAGGCATATCAATGTTAATATGAAAATGTATTCAGGAATGATCTTAACATATTACCAAAGGAGAATTAAACATGTTGAAGTTAATGTTCTAATAGTGTGCATATGATAGAAAGCTAGTTTGTAAGTTGTAGTTTTTATGAAATATATAAGGATTATCAATATATGGACATACACTTGGAGTTGTAATTTACAAGTTTGGAGTATTTAAGATATGATTAAATGGAATTAGCATTAGTTAAGGTACGTGAATCTTCTAATTAAATTTTGTGGAGTATACATGATAGTAGAATGGAGGAACAGAGTGCCGTGATACTATATGGTGAAGTTACTATACAATAAGGAAAAAGTATTCTAAAGTGGGATTTATTGACCGATGATAAGTGATGTGCAATCTGAGATACATGTAACTATGAATAAATTTGGAGATCTTTGCTTAAGCAAACTCGTACTAAATATTATGGTAAAGATATATGAATGTTAGTGGCAAAATAAAGACATTAAATCAATGTTATGATCACGTACTTGTGATAGAAAGTTAGTATTGCTAATTGTGGTATAGACTCAGAGGGAAGCCACACGATTGTGAATAATTGAGGTAGTAGCTTTAAAGGTAGAAGAGTTACTGGGATAAAGTGAAATCAAACAGTTGCAACGCCACAGTACTGACTCTCAAACGCTGTCGCGTTAAGAACCCCTAATGGCTAGCAAGCATGAGCAAATTGAGAGTGGCATGGAGATGAAACTTACGAGTTGAGGAATGGTCATTGGTTTTCATGCTAAGTTTTGTTGTTTGGAATCTTAAGTGCATTGGGGAGGTATTAAGATAAAGATGATGAGTGAAATTGTAAAGTTTTTTTATTGCCTTGTATATTGGCATGTAAGAGAAAGAAAAGTTAGAGAGTTTTTGAGATGGTTACATAAAACTAAATTAACATGGGGAGTGTTAAGATGAATAATATGATGACTGAAGTCAAATCTTAAGAAATAAGGAAGATAAGAGATTAAGACTTGTTAAAGACTAATGAGGAAGCGAGCGAAAGGTTAGATGAATGTATGAGATACTGATAAGAGATGTCAATACCAAGTGAGGAAAAATGTAAATAAAGATTTCAATAATGATATAGCAAATGAGTTGATATAGAATATTGTTATGAGAATATACTGATCTTGTCTTAACTTTGTTGAAAGGAAAGGATTAGTAACAACACAAGTAAACTAGGTGGCATGCTAGAAACTCTTGGAGATAAATTGAAATATGAGTAGTTGGGTATACCTTTATGGAAATGATATACTTGGAGTATTAAAGAGCAAATAAGTGATTAGGTGTTTCAAGAATATTTAAATACCTTTGAGGAAGAATTATACATTATATGAGATGAGTATAAGATGTGTGATTTTAAAACTTGTTGAGGAGCCTAAAGGCTAAGTCACAAGTTAGGTGATCGTATTCTGTGAGACATAAGTCTAAGATAGATATTCCCAATGAAATACTGAAGAAGAGTTTTGCTACGGATTTCGTGAAAGCAAGCACTAAGTTATGTGATTATAAAAAGGAAGCTGTAAGCTGAAAGTGATATTCATATTAATATTGAAAAATACTTGAGGAGAATCTAGTTTCAAGTTTTACAATTTTAGGTGCAATTTGTAAATTGGTTAAGGAAGAATGATGTTATATTTATATGAAAGAGTAGAACAAAGGATGATTGAAGTTAACCTTGAAAATGAAGTTAGATAATGAAATTTTCCTAATACATTATGGAAATTGGAATTCGAAAATGCTTGAGGTATACATGATTCAAATGAGTTTGAGTCTTAAGTGACAAATCAATATCGAAATGCAAGAAAGATACAAGGTAATATAGAGGCATGAAAGATGATTAAGGACAAAAGGATGACTCTGAGAAATTATGATATTGCATCGTATTCAATGATCAAATCAAGGTAGATCTTGGAAGCATAAATGGGATTATAAGGCATATACACATATGTGGGGTTGATATTGTGATCAACTAAAATGAAGAATGATTTTTAGTGAATTAAGATTCAAACTTAATATATGATGAGTGATGTAGGTAGTACCATGATAAGAAATTTTATCAGAAATTGAACTATGTAAACATAAAAGACTCTGAGAAATAGTCAAGGAGATAATATCAAGGAAATGTGATCTATAGCATGGTTAAGCCATACGAGATGGATTAATATGATTAAGAAGATTGATATTTCATACTTGTGAGATAAACAGGAAGTACATGGAAATAATGGAAGAAAATACCCCACATTTTCTTTGAGTTTGATAAGTGAAATTTTTAGGATAAAATTTTATTTTAAGGGGGGTAGTGTTGTCAAACCCTGTTTTATAAAATAATTACGACGTCATTTACATGCTCAATAGAATGTTTGCATGTTTAGGAAGTTCGAGGAATCGTTAAAAGACGATATTACCCCTAATGGTACCATTAAGTCGATTAAGCCTCGAACTAGTTCAAATAGGAATTTTGAGGTGAAATTAAGAGTTTCACAGTTCAGGGATGACTCAAAATGGTAATTCGAAGTTCGAGGATCAATTTGGAGTCAAACCGAAATTTTCACTATCTAGGGGCAAAATGGTCATTTGACACTTGGGGACAAAATGAAAATTTTGAGAAAAGCTTTTTTTTGGCCCCATTTAACTTATTGGAGTATGATTTGAGTATTGGAGTATAATTTGAGGTTTCGCAGTGAAAAAGTTTAATTTCAGTGATTTTTGGAGTGTAGGGGCAAAATCGTAATTTTTCCACCCACGGACAAAATTTGAGATTTTGAGAGAATTTAGATCACATTTGACAAATTGGAGAATGGTATGACTATAAGGGATGAAAAATATGTCTATGGGCATTTTTTCAATTTTTGGGGCAAAACGGTAATTTTGCACCCCCAGAGCATTTTTTCAGCACAAGGTCTTCACCCATCATCATTTTTGACCCTTGAATAATGTGTGGTGGAGAGAGAAAGCTTAATAGTTAAGAAATGACACATGGACCAATAATAAGGTGACATGTGTTAAGTTTATATTCATTATTTATTTAGCTTTAAAATAAGCATAAAAAATCAGCCAAATTTCTTTTACATGGCCGGCCAAACAAAGAAAAAGGAAGAACAAAAGGAGGAAAGGAAAAAACAAGAAACCTAGGTGGGAAAATTAAAGGAAAATTGGTGGATTTCAAGGAATCAAGCAATCAAATGTAAAATTTCTTGATTTTGACTTGTGATCTACCTTTCCCATGTTTTCTCCTTATTTTCCATTGTTAGATTTCATGTTTTCATGGTAAATTCATGGCTTCCCAAATGGGTATGGAGAGAGAATAAAGTTAGATTAATTTGATTATAAGTTAGGTTAGTGTTTTTAGTTAGTTTAGCATATTTAGGAACAAAACAACAAGAAAAGAATTCATTTTCCTCCATTACCATTATTGGTCGAATTTTCTAGGGGAATATTGGTTGCTGATCTTGATGTTTATTTGAGGAGCTATGATGAATAATGATGAATTATGAGCCTAGAAAAATAATGGGAATTTTCAGAGCAAAAATATGAATTTTTACCCTCTAGGGGTATTTTTGTAATTTGCTATCGGGACTGATAATTTGCACCACACTGAGGAGCATTAAGTCAATTTGGATGCAATTGAGGTATAGAAATTGAAAAAATTAATTTAGAATTTAAACGGGCGCGTTTATCGATTGATCGGGTAAAAGATCGAAATAGGCTAACATCTCGTTTAGGCAAAATTTAGACATTTTGCACTTCATATCATGCATTAGTAGTATAAATTAGTTTATTTTGGTTTAGTACCAAAGTAGTAAACCTCTTAATTGTGCAATTTGTCAAGGTGGCGAATCCTCTGGCAAGGGGAAAGAAATCGCACCCGAGGAGTAATAGTTGGAGTACCCGAATTTAGTTTTCGAAAACTGTGAGTAAACTTATTATCGTCTTAATTATCTAGAGTAGTTTTATACAATTGTGTGATTTTATGGAAAATGGGTTTAAATGGTAAATTGCTATGTTTTAAGAGAAATTGTGATTTTATAAAATGATTTTATAAATTTTCTGAAAAATCGAATACTGGTTTTGAAAATAGAGTAATTGGAGACTGCCTGCTTGTGTTGTAAATTTATGGTTTTAAATTGAATGGCTTATGACAATAAATGAGCATGAATGGCTAAACTGATTTTGGTGTTAGAATTATTTGTACTGTGTATTTAGCCTTGAGAGGCTAGGTTGCGATAAATTGCCATGTCATGCAGAAAAATATTTTATAAATCAGGTGGTAGATAAAAGAGTAGCTACTGCATTGGTGGGGGGTTCCGTGGGCCAGCCTATTAGAGGGGCACGGTAAACTCCTTTATATTCTCACATCGGTTGTAGAGGCGCGTAGGGTATCTCCTGAGGTGAGCTTTTTGAGTGCACTTCACATGGACGACCGCGTGAGAGTGAGACTCAGCCAACGCCAAGGAACAGCTATGTTTCAAAATCAAAATATGATTTATGCGAAATATGAATTTTTAACGACCTTGGCGGACTCGGTTGGATACCCCTGGTCCAGGTGTCCCCGAGTATAGGATTTGGCATGAGCCAAGTTTTGAGTAATTCACGAGCCATATTGATTATTTGGTTGAAATGAATATTCGTGATGTGAAAAATTTACTGAAATGAATTATTTTTAATTGTCTCCCTTTACTCGCCTTTAGATTATTTAGATAGTGTTTGTTTACTCACTGAGATTTTATAATCTCACCCTTTTTTTTTGTCCCATCATTTCAGGTCGGGTTAGCTTGTAGATAGCAGACATCATCGAGAACTATAGTTGGCCATACTACTTCAAAAACTGTAGGTTTACTGTCTTTACTACTTTTGTTCATTTGTGGGCCCACGTAGCACTGTAAATTAAATTTCATACTTTGGTTTTCCGTATTATAGTTTGTATAAATATATTTAACTTTTACGCTACTAAAAATCATTTTCAGAATACTCTATAAATATTAATTTGTAAGAAAATAGAATATTTTTATTTTATTTAAATGGTTATAATTCCATTTTAAATCACGTTTTAGACATTCAAATTAATTTCGATTTCGAAATATGTATTTCTCGCTTAAGTATTACATTTTGGTCGAATTTGAAATTTTTGACGAAAAATGACCAAAATGCCCCTATGAAGTGAAATTTATTTTTTCACTGTTTTAAATTGGAAAAAGGCTTAAAAGCCTCTAAAATACGACATTTGGCAACGACTAACCATAGGGGAGATAAGAAACTGATACGAAAGCCTTGCGATGTTTCGGTCGGTATTCAAGGTATGAATGCCTATCGAGATGTCGCGACGGTTGTCACGGGCTCGATGGGAGTTCCGGGTCGTGACATAGATGCTCAAAAGATTAGATCTAGAGTATTCATCACTAATTAGATGAAATTTGAGACTAGGGGACAAAATTAACATAAAGGGTAAAACGGTAATTTCACCTTTTGTCATTGGATGGTTATGAGGGTTCACAATATAAGGTTTGTAATCGGGCAACTAATAATTAATATCAAGTATTGAATTTTTTCTTGTAATTATAGTTAATCCAAGAGTGCAACCATGAATCTATGGTGGAGTGATTTCCTGGTTAATAAGCTTGAATTATTTTTAGCAAGATTAAGAATAATTCTAAGTTTATTGGAGCTTGGAATATCTATGTCCAAATAGATTCCCCCCTTAGCTTCGTAGAATTCAACTTGTTTAAGTTGGAATGCATGTTTTAATTTGTTTAATTAAATTGTGTAAAAAATGGCAGCTTTAACATTTTTGTCTTAATTTACACAAGAAAACATATTTGTCTCAATTTAGACAGGATAAAATGTTTTTTTATCTTAATTACAGACAAGAGTTGTCTTAAATTAAGATAATTGTAGGAGGATTCTTGCAAATGAATCTAAACATCCATGTTGATAAAAGGAGACTCCATGTTTGACTATTACTCTTTTATTTATTATTAATTCTTTTTAAATAAAGATGGATAATAATAAAATAAGAGTTATTATTCAATAAGGAGTTTTATTTTATCAAGAACTCTAAATGATAATTAAAGAATTAAATTATTTATTCTTTAATTTTTTTTTGATAATTATGGAGCATGTTTGATGCTTCCATAACTCTGAATGGATGGTCAAGATTGATTCAAATGTGTTTTCTTTTGATTAAACTTTTGAAGCAAGTGTTTTAATAAAAAGAGGAGATTGGAAGAAAATAGAGATAATGTACTTTTTCTTAAAAAAAAAAAGTTTCAGCCATCTCTTTTCTTTTCCTCCTCCAAGCTTTTCAAAGAAAAGAGAGAAAAAAAATCGATTGCCATCTTGTAGTCTTGCATTCCACACCTTGTCCATTCAAGGTTCAAGTTGAAAGTATTCTTGAAGAATAAGTGGTAAACTTGTTCGGTCGAGAAATCGTTCATTGGTTTGGTGGTGTCTGAAAATAAGAATCTAAAAATAAAGGTATGGTTTTTCTTACTTAATAGATTTTTATTTTATTTTTTGATGTGATTATATTGCTTGTAGTAATAATAATGTGTGTTTCCGCTTATGTAATTGGATTGCTTGCTTCCTTTATAAAAAGAATTTTTTTTTGAAATCCATGCTTTACACAATCACATTAATTCAGTAAGATCTACTCCAACATCATTGAGACTGGACATCAATGATATATAGAGACTAGTGCATTCTATATTCCTTACTTGGGAAGTAAGCAACAGATCTCATAAGTTAAAGTATAAAGATACTTGGAACTAGAATGTAGGTGCTTGTTCCATGAACAAGTTCATTGAACATGACCTATGTCACGACCCAAACCCAGGGCTCGTGACAGACGCACGAGCCTAGTGGGCGAAGCTTGTGAGACCCGACCAAGCCTCACAATTTTAAATTACATAATACATAGCCAAGGGTTCCCAAATTATCACATTCATAAAATATTTAAAGTCAAATACATAACTATTTTCCTTCGCACATAATTCATATACAATATCCAAAAGGCCATACATTGGCCAACAAACAAGTTTGTACTTAACAACTCTTAATACAATTTAAATCGCACATCGTGCCTACATACACAATTAAACTGGATATGGAGCAAAAGCTCATGACAAACTCAGCGAAGTGGTGATAACTCAATGATATAGAGTTATTTAGGCTTAATTTTGATTGTAATTTAGCCTAGTTTTTGTAGTAATGTATATAAATTAGTAAGTTTAACTAACTATTTAAAGTTAATTAATTTAGGTGAGTCAATCTAATCTTAATTGATTTTATGCTTAAATTGGTGTTAATATGCTTAAGATAGGTTGTTATTGAGTTTTTTGTGCTTTTGTAGGTGTTTATTGAAGGAAGACTTTTAATGGACGAAGGAGAGCAATTTTGAAGTGCAGACTTTCACTATATATGTCTCGATATTTCAACCATAACTCTCTATAAAGAACTTCAAATGAGATGATTCTTGAATCATTGGAAAGATAAGAGAAAATATACAAAGTTCATATTTACCACGTCCTTAGTTAAGCTTGGAGGGTGGTCAAAAGTCTTGTCAAAGTTGAAGCACTGTAGTAGTCCTAGTGTAATTATGATTTCTGGTAATTAAATGGTTGAGGCCGCAACCTTGGTGGAGGTAAGCCACGACTCATGTAGGCTGATGAGAAAATTCTAGTTAGAATTGATTTCTTTCTTCATCTAACTTGGCCTAACTTCAAAGCCTTATTAAAACAATCTTTTGGAGGACTTTTAGAGATACGAAACACTAGATTAAGAGTTGAGAATCAAGCCACAAGGTCATTGAAAAATTATCATTGAAGTTGAGGAGAAATCAAGGGAATTAAAGAGATCAAGATTACAATTCTTGGGTTTTTTTTTTTATCTTTTTGTTATTCTTTTCGTTTCTTGGTTTTTGTTTTAATAATTAAATTTAATTTGATGATGATGTGTGACTGGATAAGGAACTAAATTATTTATCTAAGATTATGATTAAACTCAATACATAGTTCGAATTATTTATATCTCTTTTGCTTATATTTGATGGTTTTAAGTTGTTTATTCTATTATGTTCTTAATGCTTTTAGTTGATTGGCTACCAATTAGATTGAATTGGAAACCTAAGTTAAACCTTGACGAAGGACATTTAGGTAGACCTTGCATAAAATAGCGTATGAGCAAATACACTTAGTTGATTAGGTGGTTTGATTTGCAATAAGGTAGACATACACCTATAAGCCATATGTAGTCAAGATTAGAGCTTGAACTTAATGAATCTTTCTTCAATTTAATTTGCATAGACATATAGTAAATTAATTGGGAAAGATATTTTTATAAGAAACACGACAGAGACTTGTAAATAATTTAGGACTCTAGGTTAGCAACTTAATCCATTAAACTAAGTTAAGAGAGAGAGACGATATTCATATGAAGTATTAAGGGATATCATAATCTTATGTCTAGTAATCACTCGAATTTAATAAAGTAATTTTGCTTATTGATTTTAGATTAGTTTTAGTTTATTAGTTTTAGTTTTTCTTTTAATAATTTTAAAATTAGATTGTTTGAATAAGATTAGGGTGCGTTAATGTTAATAGTCAACATTAAGAATTAATTCAATTCTCTGTGAGAGCGAATTCTACTCTTTCCTAAATTATTTGTTTTTGATATATGCATTTGATTGAGAAATCAACAACAAGTGGATGTGTCGGATGGGAACCTATCATATGCCAAAATTGGTTTGTTAATGGACGACCCTTGCCACGTACTGTTTAGTGGCCTATTTATTTACTCATGGTATAAAAACGGGTGAGTTATTTAAAACTCAGTGAGGGGTGCAGACAAAAAAAAAAAACATATATATAAACACATATATAATATCTGTAAAACCCAACCCTATAAATACATGTCATGACATACATGCACTGAGTAGCATGTTATTATGCTAGAAAGCACATAAGAAAAGACGAAACCCGATATCGTACCTAACGGTACACTTGAGTTGATTTAACCTCGAACTAGTTCAAATAGGAATTGTAGGATGAAATTTAATATTTTATAGTCCAGGAATGACAAAAATGATTGTTCGGAGTTCGAGGGTTCATTTGGGGTAAAATTGAAAATTTTGATGTTCAAGGGCAAACTCGTCATTTTGCCACCTAAGATAATAATTTGATCATGGAGTGAAATTTTTGACCAAGATTAACTATTTGGAGTATAATTTAATGATAGGAAGTGAAAAAGTTTAATTCTGGTGATTTTTGGAGTGTAGGGGCAAAAACGTAATTTTGCCACCCACAGACAAAATTTGAGATTTTGAGAGAATTTAGATCAAATTTGACAAATTGGAGAATGGTATGAGTATAAGGGATGAAAAATATGTCTATGGGCAATTTTTCAATTTTTGGGGCAAAAATGTAATTTTTGACTTTTACTGGGGCAAAAGTGTAAATTTCAAAAATTACTCCACCGAGACTTTGGATGAGTCTGAGAATTTTATCTAAGCTATGGATATGTGGGACAAGTGTATGGTGAAAATTTGGAAACAAATGGATGAAATTTTAAAGATGGGCCAATGGGAAAGTGACACATGGCATTTTTTTAATGAAATAATATTATTTTAATGAAAAGTCAGCCATTTAAACCCAAATTTTGAGTGCTGGCCGGCCATAAGGAAGAAAAGGAGAGAAAATAGAGAGGAAAGGAAGAAAAAAAGAAAAACCAAAGAGAAACAAGAAAATTCAAAGAGAAATTCACGATTTTCGACCGTTTACGCGTCTAACGGTAAGATTTTTCGATTTTGGCTTGATTTCTACCTTTCCTATGCCTTTATTTCCATTTAGCATGCTTGAGGAGAGAGATCAAAAAGTGATATCAAGGGCTGGACGAAATTCTAGGGGAGAGAAATTGAAATTTTTAGGTTTTGATTTTTAGTTAAATTGATAGTTTTAGTTAGTTAAATGTGTTTAGAAATTAAATTGGGCAAGAAATCATTAAATTTTCACAATACCCACTCTTGGCTGGATGCTCAATGCAGTACAATGATGTTGAATTGATTTTATTCTAAGGGAAATGAAGAGAAAATGATGAAAAATGATTAAACGTGATAGAAAAACAAAGTAGAAAATTAACCGAGTTAGTGTCCCATTTTTGGCCGAATTTTCCAAGGAAGGGAGTGAGCTGATTTTGTTGTTTTTAGAAAGTTATTGGCTGATATTTAATGGTTAGAAATGTTGGAGAGAGAATGGGATGATTTAGAGCTAAAATGGAGCGCGTTAGCAATTTATCGGGCAAAGTGCCAAAAATAGGTTAATACTGCATTTAAGCCGTTTTAGGCTATTGCATTTCATACCATGCATTAGTATAGGATTTAAGTTAATTATATAGTGATTTAGCATCAATGTGATGAATTGTGTAAATTTTTTTAATGTGTCTAGGAGGAGAGCCTTCCGGAAAAGGCAAAGAAGTCGTACCCGACAAGTAGTGATCGGGGCGCTTAGAAAGCTTTTAGTTTGTACAAACGGTGAGTAAACTTGTTATTATTGTAAATTATCTAGAGTTTATTTTTAAATGCCCTTTATGTATTTTATGAAATGAAAACGGGATTTTTGATGTTTTAGGAATAAATGTGATAAATAAAAATATATTGTATTGATTATGAAATTGAGTAATTGGAGGCTGCAAACTGACTTGAAAAATATACATTTTCCTAGGAATGGCTTATGAGAAATGAGTATATGTGGCTATATTTTGTGAGTGCATTTGGGAAAGTTATGTAAGTTGATTTTACTATGCAGGCTGGATAAATAAATAAAAGCCACGTTATACTGTCGAAATTTTATTAAAATTGGTGGGTTAGTCACTGCAGTGATGGGTTTCCGTGGACTGCCTATTAGAGGGGCACGGTAAACCCAGTTATATAGTTACTTCGGTTGTAGAGGCGAGGAGGGTAACTCCTGGGGTAGTATTAGAGCTCACTTCACGTCGAACCCCCACGTGAATGTGTAACTCGGCCAACGCCAAGGGACGACTTGTTTTAAAAATAAAAATGTGTTTCACGTGTGAATATTTTAACACCCTTGACGAACTCGGTTAGATACCTCGGCCAAGGTATCCCCGAGGATTAGTTTTGGCTTGAGCCTTGTTTTAATAAAAGACATAAGCCTTAACAATTGTTTTGGTAAATTACAAATATTTTATGGTTTAAGAAATAAATTGAAAACATTATGAAATGAGTTGAAATTTGTTGTTTAAACTTGCCTCCATTTTACTCGCCTTTAGATATTTATGATAATGTCTGTTTACTCATTAGGATTGCAAAATCTCACCCAACTCTTCTCCACCCATTTCAAGTTCAGTATAGACTGTAGATAGCTGATCTCATCGAGGACTACCATTGGATCTGCATTTTCCAAACCGTAGGTTCACAGTCCTCTTTACTTTTGTTTATTCGGGGGCCCTCTTGTTATTGTAAATTAAATTAAATATTTTGGCTTACTGTATTTCAGTATGTATAAATTTATTTAGCTTTTACGCTATAAAAATTATTCACGTATAACTCTATAAATATTGTTTTATAAGAAAATAGAATATTTTCCTTAATATTTCTTTTATTTTCTTATTATATTCAAATAACCGTAATTTCGTTTTAAATGAAGATTTTAGACTTTTAAAATCATTTTGAATATGAATTATGTGTTTTGTACTTGTATATTACGTTTTAGCCAGTTTCGAAATTTTTGAGAAAAAAATGACCAAAATACCCCTGTGTGGTGAAAATTTTATTTTGATTGTTTTTGATCTAAAATGGTATATATTCTCTAAAAACTCGATATTTAACAATGATTGCTCACAAGAAAGGAAATAAACTGATATGTAAGCCTTGCGGGGTTCCGGTTGGCATTCCGGATAATGAGTGTCAATCGGGACATCGCGGCGATTGTCATGGGCCTGAGGGAGGTTCCGGGTCGTGACAATATCGCATTATCAATGCAACCAAATAGTCCAACAGATGTCTCCAAAGTTAGGGGCATATCATTATCCTTAAGGAATCTCCACAAATACTATATCATCGGGCTTATCCTTGAAGCCATATCAAATCATTCTCCATAGGTGCACTCTAGTCTTCGGGGTATCATATCAAACTTAACTTCAATTTGCCTCAACCTATTTAAGGCTGAACACATCACCTATAGTTCAAATCATAATACTAGAGTGGTCCTCCCCTAGACATTAAGGATGGCAATGGGTACCCTATCATAGGGTACTTGCGGGTACTCGACCTGATTATATCTGTAAAGCCTGACCTTATAAAATACTTGTCATGACATACATGTGATGATAGCATGATTGCATGCTAGGAGAGTCCCGAAAAATTTACAAAACTAGGTATTGTACCTAGAGGTACAACAAAGTTGATTTAAGCCTTGAACTAGATCAAATAGGAATTTTAAGGTAAAATTAAAAGCTTCACAATCTAGGGATGACTCAAAATGGTAATTCGAAGTTTGAGGATCAATTTGGAGAAAAACTGAAATTTTCACTATCTAGGGGTAAAATGGTCATTTGCCACTTGGGGACAAAATGAGAATTTTTAGAAAAGGTTTTTGGCCCTATTTGACTTATTGGAGTGTGATTTGAGTATTGGAGTATGATTTGAGGTTGACAAGTGAAAAATTGTAATCCCGGTATTTTTCAGAGCATAGGGGTAAAATGGTAATTTTGTCACCTCAGTGGCAGAATTGTAATTTTACACCACTAACAGTTGTCATGCTCATAGAATTCATTCATTGACTTTTTATGTTATGGATAAGTGAGAAAATATATGTGATGGAGATAAAAAGTTTAAATTTTTAAAGTTTTAAAAATGGACCAATAAGAAAATGACAAGTGTCAAGCTTAGAATATTTTATTATTTAGCTCTAAAAATCAGCATAAATCAGCCTATTATCTCTCCAAATATTCGGCCAAGCAAAGAAAAGAGGGAAACAAAGGAAGAACAAACCCTAGGTGGAGAATTTCAAGAGAAAAAGTGTGGAAAATCAAGGAAAACAAGTGAAAAAGGTAGGATTTTTCAATTTAAACTTGAAATCTATTTTCTTTAAGCATTTCTCCTTATTTTCCATGGTTAAATTACATGTTTTCATGATGAATTCATGTCTGGTCAAAATGGGTATGGTGAGAGAAAGATGTTGGATTAATTTGATTTTAAGATATGTTAGTGTTTTTAGTTAGTTTAGCATATTTAGAAGCAAAACAACAAGAAAAGAATCCATTTTTCCCATGAATCTTAATTGGCCGAATCTTCCTTGATGTGTGTGGGTGATGGATTGTTATTATTTCAAGAGAAATGGCTTAAAAAATGATGAATAATGGTGAGAAAAATTAAGTAGGAAAAATCACGATGTTAGTGCACTATAATGGCCGAATTTTTCCGTGAAGAAAAGGGAGGGTTTTGATGCTGAAATTAGTGTTATTTGAATAATGTTTGGTGAATTGAGGTATTAAAAAAGAAATGGAGCAATTTGGAGCTAAATTGGACGCGTTGGCCAATTAATCGGGTGATAAGTCGAATTAGGCCAATATTGGGGATTAGATGGTTACTAGTGCATTTTGCATTCCATATCATGCATTAGTAGTCTAAATTAGTTTAAATTCAACTTAGTACCAATGAAGTAAGTTTCTCAATTTTGTACTGTGTTAAGGTGGTGAGTCCTCCGATAAAGGCAAGGGAATTGCACCCGAAGATCAGTAATCTGAATACTTCGAAAATCTCCATTCTAGACATTGTGAGTAACTTTATCATCATTTTAATTATCTAAAGTATGTTTTAACTCGGTTTTAGTGAAATTTTATGAAAATGAGTTAAATGGCAAATTTTAGGTTTTATAAACAAAAATGTGTTTAAATGAAAAGATTTTATAAATTGTCTTGAAAAGAAATAACGATTTTGAAAATAGAGTAATTGGAGACCACCAGTATGTTGTAAATTTATGATTAGAAATTGATGGCTTATGTTATATTGTTATTATGTTGGCATGATTGGCTGGGCTATGTTTTATGAATTGTATGAATTGTTTTATTTTACCCTTACAGGTTGGGTAGTAAAATATTAGCCCTGTCATGTTGTCAAAATTTTATTGTATGGTGGGTTTAGCTTGCTGCAGTAGGCGGATTCTGTGGACTAGCCTATTAGAGGGGCACAGAATCCGGATATACATATGTACCTCGGTCGGAGAGGTGCGTAGGGTATCTCTTGAGGTATGGTTAGAGTTCACGTCACGCCGAACCACCTCGTGATGATGAACTCCGCTAACGCCAAGGAACGGTTGTGTTTTTCAAACTAATAATTTGTTTACGTGTATACGAAATTTTTAACAGTCTTGGCGGACTTGGTTAGATGCCTCAATCAAGGTATCCCCGAGAATGATTTTGGCAAGAGCCAAGCTTTTAAAATACTCATAAGCCATGTTGATTATTTAAATGAAATGAGTATTTATGTTATGAAAAACATATTTAAATGAAATGTTTTAATAGTCTCATTTTACTCGACTTTAGATCTTTTGAATGATGTTTATTTACTCATTGGGATTATAAAATCTCACCACTCTCTTTTCCACCCATTTCAGGTTTAGATTAGTCTGTAGATAGCTGAGTTCATCGAGGACTACCCTTGGATTTGCATTCCTTCAAACTGTAGGTTCACAGTCCTTTTTACTTTTGTTTATTCGGGGAGGGCCACTTATTATTGTAAATTAAATTAAATACTCTGACTTACTGTATTACAGTATGTATGAATTTATTTAGCTTTTACGTTACAAAAATTATTTACGTATAACTCTATAAATATTGTTTTATAAGAAAATAGAATATTTTACTTAATATTTCTTTTATTTTCTTATTATATCCAAATAATCGCAATTTCATTTTAAATGAAGATTTTAGACTTTAAAACTCATTTTTGATTATGAATTATGTGTTTTGTACTTGGTTACTACATTTTTAGCGAATTTCGAGATTTTTGAGAAAAAATGACCAAAAT
Organism: Theobroma cacao; assembly: GCF_053813885.1. Taxonomy (NCBI): domain Eukaryota; kingdom Viridiplantae; phylum Streptophyta; class Magnoliopsida; order Malvales; family Malvaceae; genus Theobroma; species Theobroma cacao. The sequence goes on along the minus strand of NC_142647.1, from coordinate 32,474,635 downwards.
GCCCCTATGAGGAAAAGTTTATTTTTCTATTGTTTTGAATTGGAAATAGTTTATAATCTCTTAAAACATGATTTTAGCAACTAATACTCGTGGGGGAAGCGAGAAAAACTGATGTTAAGCCTTGCGAGGTTTCAATTAACATTTCGGGTAATGAATGTCTATTGGGATGTCGCGACGGTTGTCTCGGGCTCGATGGGAGTTTCGGGTCGTGACAATATCGGGTTAGGGTACCTTATAATTGAGTTTGGGATAGGTTTGGGTACAACCCCTTGGGTACCCGTTACTCAAACTTGATTATGTTAATATTTCGGTAATATGGGTATTGGCCCCGAAACTCGATCCCAATACCCATTTATATATATTTAATTGTTATATAAATGATTGAATTAAAAATAATCAACATTAATATATTTATTAAAAGTTAACAAACATATTAAAAAGTATGGTTACTCAAATTATTAATGTGATGACATTAATATAATTAAATTAAAAAATTATTAGATTATTAATTATGTTTAAATAATATGAATATCATATCATATTACAAAGGAATATAATTACTATTATATATATACTTTAAATATAAATATATTTGCTTTTTATTTTGTGTTAATATTACAAAAATTATTATAATATATATACTTAAAGAGAGTTTTTGAGATTAAAATAGTTTTGGAATCTAATTATTTTTAATTTCTTGTAATTAAAGATAAACCCATATAGTTAATTAAATTAATTCATTAAAGTATGATTATTAATTAACTTGGAATGTTTTTTAATATATACATTATATATATTGGGTTCATTTATAAGAAATATAATTACTATATTATATATATCCTAATACTTTTAGTCTATATATACACTTGAAATATAAATATATTTACTTTATATTTTATATTAACATTACAAAAATTATAACTTGTAAAATTATTAATTATAATATATACACATTTGTTTATATAAACTTATAATATACAAACCTTAAGAGAAGTGAGATTAGAATAGTTTTGAGACCTAGTTATTTTTTTTTTAATTTCATGCAATTAAGGACAAACTCATATAATTAATTAAATTAATTCATAAAACTATGATTATTCATTATCTTGTAATGTCTTTTAATATATTTACTTTATATATATTGGGTTCATTTATAAAGAATATAATTACTATTATACATATAGTAAAATACTTTTAGTGTGTGTGTATATATATATAGATATATACACTTTAAATATAAACATATTTACTTTCAATTTTGTGTTAATATTAAAAATATTATAACTTATAAAATTATTAATTATAATATATATATCTTTGTTTATATAAACTTAATTATCTAAAAAGAAGTTGTGAGATTAGAATAGTTTTGAAACTTAGCTATTTTTTTTTTAATTTCATGTAATTAAGGACAAACCCATATAATTAATTAAATTAATTAATGAAACTATGATTATTAATTAACTTGTAATGTCTTTTAGTATCTATGCTTTATATATATATTAAGTTCATTTATAAGGAATATAATACTATTATATATATGCACTAAAATACTTTTAATATATATTACTTTAAATATAAATATATTTACTTTTTATTTTGTATTAACATTATAAAAATTATAACTTATAAAATTATTAATTATAATATATATATACACAGTTTATAGTATATAACATGTAATGTCTTTTAATGCATACACTTTATATTATATATTATGTTCATTTATAAAGAACATAATTACTATTGTATAAGTTAATAATTACTAAACAATAAAATAATATTGATTTGTATTTATATTATATTCATTTATAAACACATTTTATAGTTTTTGATTATTTAAATTTAAATTTTATTATTTTTGTTTTTATTAATTTAATTACTAGTTAATTATATGATATATGTAGGAGAAATATTATTGTATATGGATATGGGTTCGGGTTCAAATAATTAGGTATCCATGAAGAACATTTTAATAATTTTTTTTATCTAATCAAGTTTTTAAACAAGTTAAGGTAATTATAGGGTAGTGGGAATGTATTAGTGTTAGGGTAGTAACTTTCAAAATTATTCAAATAGTTAATATGGTTCGGGTATTTGGATTTTTATAGGGTTAAGGTTCGGGTATCATAAAATTAATGGGTACCTTACTTGTTGACCACCCTATTAGACATCATCAAATTGCGCATGGTGGTCAATTGGCAGGGTCAAATCACACTTAAGGCAAAGTCGTTGGCAGAGGGTCAAATCACTTGTGTGCCAAAGTAACGGATAGAGAATCAGAGTTATCGTCTAGAGTAATCTCCCAACGGACGACATCACTCGAAGTGATCTTAAACGGCTGGCATCCAAGCACTGTAGGCCGGTATCACAGGCAGGACTAACACTACCATCCCTGTAGGCACACACATAGTCATAGGGGTAAGCATCCACTCAACATCAAATCAAATCCACGTTTGAAATTATTAGCATCGGATGGAACACAAATCCACAAGGAGGCCATCATGCCTTAGGTATCATCAATACCACATTTCATATCCAAGATTTGTCTTATGATCCCTAGACATCCCTAGCTCAATCTCATTTAAATGCCCTTAATCTTTAAGGCATCAACTACTTAATGTCCTCCATGAGTTGTCTATCTAGAGTAATCTTACTCCTAGACATCCATAATGTTCACCACACTTCCTAGTTTAGTCACAATTAAGTTTAGTGGCTCATTTCAAGGCACACATATCACAACACACATAATTCACACACACACACACACATATATATATATATATATATATATATATATATCATTTGTTTTCTAGCCTAGGCATGTTCATCTAGGCCTACATAAAAAATCTAGTACCATGGCAGCACATATATCATGCATCCTGCATTACATGCATTTTAGTTAACTCATTTACATTGATAATTGAAGGCACGTTCCACCACCAAACTCTAATCCTTAGCCTCCAATTGTCCTTTAGCATACCAGGTAGCATCAATTTTCCATTAAACACATCAAACCATCAAAATATAATTAAATTTATGGCTTTCGAAAATACCAACTTTTCTAAAATAACTAAATTATTACCAATCCAACATTCAAGCTCAAATCCTTCAACAATGAGTTAAACACATACCTTAAAAGTTGGATTGCACAAATCTAAGCTCTAAATCTCTAGTAAACTCAAGGGAGAAAATTTTACCAAAGCTGGACCGATTTAAATCTAAGTCATTAACCGATTACATTGAAAATCAATTGGTAAAAATGTTTAATCTTACTTTTAAAAGTGTTTCCCAAGCTCCAATTTGATCGAAATGGCTCTAAAAGTTAGTTTAGGGGTTAGGGTTTCGGTGGGTTAGAAAGAGAAAGAGTTTGGGTTTTGTTTAAAATGGGTGGATAGTTCGAAACCCCTTTTTATTTTTTCCATGATCCAAGAATGTATCGATATGTTTGTATGAATTTCATTCGAATCTATTGATACATTAGGCAATGTATCAATAGAAATGAGGTAGAATGCTCGCTGTCCAAAATGTATCGATACATGGGGGAAATCTATTAGTACTTTTTGCCTTGAGTGCTCTCTACTTCAATCTATTGATAATTTGGACAATGTATTGATAGATGTTCATCTTGTCAAGAATGTATCGATACATTGGGGAATGTATCGATACATTTTCCTATGTAGGTAGATTTTCAATAACTAAACTTCCAAAAATCCAAACTTCAACACTGTGAATTCATTCCTGTTTAAATCACAATTCAGATAACCATTAAAACTCATATTTCTTACTCATATATCCTTAAATATAACACTAAATTTAAATCAAACCTCAAGCTATAGGATTTATCACATATTTTCCATAAAAATTTGCCTAAGTGTCAATATGCATATTCCCATGCACTTGGCATACTTAACATATCATTAAAGTCCTTAAAGCACAACATATTTCATAAATAATTCTTAGTTAACTTAGTTTACACCAAAAATTGGGGGTGTTACAACTCGACATGAGAAATGCATTTGGTATCTCATTCGAGTGTCTATGCAAATATTTCTCATGTGTTAGTTGTGTAAATACTCCTTAAACTTAAGACACTAGGTTGTCTTATAAGTGGAGTGCTATATTTTTGATCATATCCCTATAGGCCCTACAAAGGATGCCAAAATAGGATATGGTTGGTTGTAGCATGAAGCATGTGAAGGTAAATGAGTGGTTAAGAAAGGAATCATCACCCTAAGTGATTTAGGGGACATATCTTAACAATTCTTGGATAATATTAGCTTATTGAATTCTTTGGCCAAGGTGACTTGGAGATTATGAAAAAGAGTTTCATATGTCTCTATAAAGCTAATGATCTAACTTAAAAAACGTATATGGAGATCAATAAGAGTAGACACTGCACCATGCTTTTATCATTTTTGGGATATATGATGAGGGAATGAATTACACTGATATAGTGTACACTAAAAGGTTACCAAAGAACCATTTGTCTCTTCTAACAATTGGATGGCCATGATGCATTGCTAGATCCCAATCTTGGTCTATGGAATTGAATTAACTAATTTAATAAAAATTATAATTCAATTCCATTGCCAACATGCTAAGAACTTAATGGGTCACATATAATAAGTTGCATTATGAATTAAATTGGGAGTGTTACGATTTAAGTTGGAATTAAATTGTACACTAGGTTTTTAACTTCTAAAGACTTAATTAAAATGGTTGAATAAGTATAAGGACAATATTGTTGGGATGAGCCCAGCAGCCAATTAGGATTGGTTAAGGCTTGATTCCAATCATGCAACAATATCATTCATGTTGAATGATTATAAGTTTTTCTTCATCAATGAGATGTTAATTATAATGGATTATAAGTATAATTGGATGAAATCCATTAGATTAATAGGCCTTGCAAGAGAACTATAATGGGTTACAGTTATGAGATCTTTATGCATTAAAGCATAATCTCTAAATGTTTCTGGTTGTTGTATCATTGAGACTAGACATCAATGATAGTAAGAGACTGGTAAATTCTATTTTTCTTAATTGGGAAGTAAGCAACTAATCTCATAGGTTGAAGTATAGAGATTCTTGAAACTAGAATGTAGGTGCTTGTCTAGGAAAGCAAGTTCATTGAATATGACCCGTCATGAGAAGTGCATTTAGTATTTTACTTAAGTGTCTATGCAATACTTCTCATGTATCAGATGTGTAAATACTCTCTAAACTTGAGACACCAGGTTATCTTATGTGTGAAATTCTATGTTTTGATTTTGTGAGACCTTGACCCTTATAAGCTTGTAACTATGTGTAGACGTGATGACACGGGCCAGGGGTAATTTTGTCATTTCCTTAGTGAGCCCCTAGAAGTGAGCTTTCAAAAAATATTAAGGACTAAGTAGGCCTAAGGCATAAATGAGTGATGAAAATAAGGGTAAAATCATGAAGGAAATAAAAATAATGATGATTTCCAAGGTAGGGGCAAAATGGTCATTTTTCATCTCGAGTCGAAATTTTAAGTTTTCATGAACCTGAGTATTTCTAGACCATTATGGACCTTATCCCAATGTCAAAAGAGTAAAAAGAGTGCACAAAGGATTGGAGGAGAACAAGACAACTTATTAAGGGCATTTTCATAATTTAAGAAGAGATTGGATAAGCTTTAGCTATAAATATCATTTGTTCCAGCAGCTTCTTCATTTCTCCAATAGCTTCTTCTTCTTCTTCCTCCTATCTCACGTTGCTTTCATCCTCCATGGAAGCTTGTTTGGAAATCTCCATAACTTCTCTCAAGCTAGCTCTAATTTTCATGCTTTTGTGCACCCTTTCATAAAACCTTTTGTGTTCTTTCACTCTCTCACTTTAAAACCTTGGAAAGTCTTACTTTCATACTTCCTCTCATGAGCTAGGTGTTTTAGAGAGAGAAAGAGGGAGCTTCTATAATAGCTTGGAAATTTTTTAGAAGAATTTCAATTAGAAAGCTACCAAGGTGAGTAGTGAATTAGACTTGATTTTTAAGTGTTGAGAATGGCTAATGATTAGACTTGTGAGTGTTTTGTAGTTGAGGTTGTTCATTCATTTTAGAGTGATTAGGATAGTGAAAATAGATAGCCATTTAATGGCAATTGAAAGCTAGTTAGGAGATAGCTTTTAGAATTTATAGTTATGTGAATTGAGTTATTGTGATGCTAATGTGATGATAGGTTCCAACGAAGCCCCACCGCTCCATTTGGACCATTAGAGGAAGTTGGAGTTGAGTAAAGATTTAATGAATACCGGTGAGTGAACTTGCATTGAAATGTTTTGGGTTTTGGGCATATGTGTTTGATTAAATCCATTGAAACATTTTATCCGATTTTCTCTAAAATATGCATGGGAACACTCTTTTAATGAAACGTTTTGCGTTGTGGAATGGGATTGTGATGAAGCCATGTGCCCTGTGTTATGTTGATATATATGTATATCTAAATATATATGATATGTATTGATAGTAATATTGTTTGTCATTATAACCGAGCCTGAGTGCTATGTGGGGGAGCACATGCCGGTGATGATGGGTGCGGGGGTGTGGATGATGATATTGCCTGTGCGCGATGTGGGGGATGCACACAGTGGTATTAGCTGTGCACGATGTGGGGGATGCACACGATGACTCCAACTACGTGCGCGATGTGGGGGTTGCACATGAGCTGGATGAGACGATGGTGGTATTGGTGTTTATATATGTAACGTATATATATATATATATATATATATATATGTTTATGCAATAAAAGTTCATGAATAAGGTATACCACAACATATGATCATTTAACCCGTAACTTAGCCATTTGGCTCCTTAGCAAGTTTCAAAGTCACGCATCTTATGCTCATCATGTATAACTTATAATTCTTTCTCAAGGGCGTTTAAACATTCTTGAAACACTTAATCACTTATTTACTCTTTTATACACCAAGTATATCATTTCCATAAAGGCATGCCCAACTACTCATGCTTCAATTTATCTCCATGGGGTCCTAGCATGTCACCTAGTTTACTTGTGTTGTTACTAATCCTTTCCTTTCAACAAGGTCAAGACAAGATCAGTATATTCTCATAACAATATTCTATATAAACTCGTTTGCTATATTATTATTGAAATCTTTATTTACATTTTCCTCACTTGGTATTGACATCTCTTATCAGTATCTCATACATTCATCTAACCTTTCGCTCGCTTCCTCTTTAGTCTTTAACAAGACTTAATCTCTTGTCTTCTTTATTTCTTAAGATTTGACTTCAGTCATCATGTTATTCATCTTAACACTCCACATTTTAATTTATTTTTATGTAGCCATCTCAAAAATTCTCTAACTTTTCTTTCTCTTACATGCCAAAATATATAAGGCAATAAAAAAACACTCTGCAATTTCACTCATCATCTTTATCTTAATACCTCATAATACACTTAAGACTCCAAACAACAAAGCTTAGCATGAAAACCAATGATCATTCTTCAACTCATGAGTTTCATCTTCATGCCACTCTCAATTTGCTCTTACTTTCTAGCCAATAGGGGTTCTTAACGTGACAGCATTTGATAGTCAGTACTGTGGCATTGCAACGGTTTGAATTCACTTTATCTTAGCAACTCTTCAACCTTTAAAGCTACTACCTCAATTATTCACAATCGTGTGGCTTCCCTCTGAGTCTATACCATAATTAGCAAGACTAACTTTTTATCACAAGTGCGCGATCAAAACATTGATTTAACGTATTTATTTTGCCACTAACATTCATATATGTTTACCATAACATCTAATACAAGTTTGCTTAAGCAAAAATCTCCAAATTTATTCATAGCTACATGTATCTCAAATTGCTCATCACTTATCATTTGTCAATAAATCCCACTCGAAAATACCCTTTCCATATTGTATAGTGATTTCACCATATAGCATCACTGCACTATGTTCCTCCATTCTACTATCACGCATACTCCATAGAAATTAATTAAAAGATTTACGTACCTTAACTAATGCTAATTCCATTTAATCATATCTTAAATACTTCAAACTTGTAAATTACAACTCCAAATGTATGTCCATATATTGATAATCTTTATATATTTCATGATCATGAAAACTACAACTTATAAACTAGTTTTCTATCATATGTACTTTATTAGAGCACTAATTTCAACATATTTAATCTACCCTTGGTGGTATGTCAAAATCATCCCTGTCTCAATTACAATCCAGAGGAATCTTTCCTCTACATATCCGTATGAGCTGGTGGAGATGGAGCAGCTACCGTAGCCTGTCTTAACTGTGGCCAATCTCTTCTAATGTGACCCGATTGGCACAACGAAAACATCGTGCAGGCCCTCTGCACAGCCCAATATGATAATTCTCACAATTTCTGCATCTACGTGAACTTCATGAAACAGAGGAGTCTTTGCCCTTTTTTGGTGGCTGACTAGAAGATACACTTAGATTTCTCCTTTTTGCTAACTCTGCTCGTAGACTCCTATTTTCATTCACAAGCTTCTTAGCTCTTAAAGCCATTCGCACCACCTCTTTAGCCACTGTTGCGTCCGACTCACCCATAAAAGAAAAAAAAGTATGTTGCCTAGCCTCTTTAAGCTTCTTAGAATTAGAAACATCCAGCACTGGTGGTGGGACAAGAGGTGGGGGTGGTGCTACTGAAGGAGCAGCTGGAGGAATTGTAGGAAGAGCTTGACCAACCTGAGCCTGGCCAACAATAGCAGTAAAGAAGGCTGCTAATGCCTGAACTGCCTCAAGAGGCATGACAGGAATACTAGTAAGTGGCGGAGGAAGTGGAGGATGTGGAGGAGTCTTGGTCTGTTCAGCAGCAAGTGTTGCCCGAATGGTGGATGCAGTCGATTTCTCCTCTATTGCACCTAACTGACGACGTTGGAAACGACCTTTTTCTTCCCCAACTGATCTAGTGAGAGGTGGGTGTTCGCATCGAGGAGACATAATAATCTATAAGAGGGAACAAAGTGAGTTTAGGTAACCTCGGGCTCTATATGCTTATGCATGTATTTTATTCAACCTAACCTAACTTAACTCGGGGCCACACTGACACTATAAATTTTAAAAATAGCTTTAAGATAACTTTAAACCCAAAAACTCTAATCTTTAAAACCAAAAGCTCTGATACCAACTTAATTGTCACGATCCGGAACTCCCATCGAGCCCGTGACAACCGTCGCGACTAAACGATCGACATTCATTACCCGGATGTCAATCGGAACCTCGCAAGGCTTTAATATCAGCTTCTCATTTCCCTTGTGGGTAACTGTTGCCAAATACCACATTCTAAAAGATTTTAAATTGTTTCCAACTTAAACAAATAAAATAATAATTTTCGTCTCACAGGGGTATTTTGGTCATTTATCCTAAAAATCTCAAATCAGTTAAAAATATAGTATGTAAGTGGAAAACACATATTTCATAATCAAAAATAATTTTGAATGTCTAAAACATTCGTTTAAAATGGAATTTTGACTGTTAGAATAAAATGAAAATATTAAATAAAATATTCAATTTTCACATAAAACAATATTTTAAGAACACTGCATAAATAATTTTTAGAGCATATAAGCAAAATAAATTCCTACATACTATAATGCAGATAACCAAAGTATAGAATTTAATTTACAATGACACGTGGGCCCATGAATGACCAAAAGTATCAAAAGAAATGAACCTACAGTTTTTGGATGTGGCAAGTTCAATTGTAATCCTCGCCAATATCAGTTATCTACAATCTATTCTGAGCCTGAAATGGGTGGAAAGGAGGGTGGTGAGATTATAAAATCCCAGTGAGTAAACAAACATCACTCAAAATATCTAAAGTCGAGTAAAAGAAGACTATTAAAACATTTCATCAAACTGTAATTTATCATCTTTCAACTTACTTCAACCAAATGAAATCAATTTATTTAAAGCAAGTAATCAGTATGGCTTATGAATTTCCTAAAAAGCTTGGCTCATGCCAAAAATTATTATCATACTGAGTTAACTAGGATACCTTGGCCGAGGGCTATCCCAACTGAGTCCGCCAAGGCTATTATAAAGTCATATTTTTATTTTGAAGTTGTTCCTTGGCGTTGGCCAAGTTCCCCTTCACGTGGTGGTTTGGCGTGAAGTGAACTCTAAAAGTTATACCTCGGGAGTTACCCTACTCGCCTCTCCAACCGAGGTAAAAATATAATAGGATTTCGTGCCCCTTTAATTGGCTAGTCCAATAACCCAGCCCACTGCAGAAGGTCAAACTCACCATACAATAAAATTTTGACAGCATGTCAGGGCTAATATATTACTACCCAGCTTGCAAGGGTAAAATAAAACAATTCATACAATTCATAAAAAACACAACCCAGCTAGTCATGCCAATACAATAACATAAGCCATTAATTCAATTTTAAATTTACAGCATATCAGTGGCATCCAATTACTCTATTTTCAAAATCGTTATTTCGTTTCAAGACAATTTATAAAATATTTTCATTTAAACTCATTTTGTTTACAAAACATAAAAATTTACCATTTGAACTCATTTTCATAAAATTCACCAAAACCGAATAAAAACATATTTTAGATAATTAAAATGATGGTAAGGTTACTTACAGTGTCTAGAGTGGGGATTTTCAAAATACTTAGATTATTGGTCCTCGGGTGCAATTCCCTTGCCTTTATCGGAGGACTCACCACCTTGACACAGTACAAAATCGAGAAATTCACCACATTGGTACTAAATTAAAATTAAACTAATTTAGACTACTAATGCATGATATGGAATGCAAAAATGTCTAAATTTTGCGTAAACGCGATGTTAGCCTATTTCGGTCGTTTACCCGATAAATTGATATACGCGTCCGTTTAAACTCCAAATTATTTTTTTTCAGTTTCTATACCTCAATTGCACCCAAATTGACTTAATGTCCCTCAGTGTGGTGCAAATTATCAGTCCCGACCACAAATTATGAAAGTACCCCTAATGGGTAAAAATTCGTATTTGTGCTTCGAAAATTTTCATTATTTTTCTAGGCTCATAATTTATCATTATTCATCATAATTCCTCAAATAAACATCAAGATCAGCAGCCAATATTCCCCTAGAAAATTCGGCATAATGGGTTTCAATGGGAAAAAATTATTTCTCTAGCTTATTTTTGCTATATTTCAATATAACCTAACTAAAATCACTTAATTCAATTAAAATCAACCAAAACTCAAGCTCAAAACTCATCCATGGAGGTTTGGCCAGCATGGGTGTCCATACCCACTTTCTAAATTTTGCATGGAAATGAGAAAAAAATGCATGGGCAGTGAAAATCACAAGGAAAATTAATGAAATTTACCTTTTTAATGCTTGATTTCTTGATTTCTCTTGATTTTCCCCAAATTTTTCAGCTAGGGTTCTTATTTCTTTTTCCCCTTTTCTCTCCTGGTTTGGACGGCTTGAAGAAGATGAGAATTCTGAAAATTTTGACCTTTTTAAAGGCTAAAATAATATAATATTATTTTATACATTTTTTTGTTTTATTAATTCCTTAAATTCTAGCCATCCATTTGTTTCCAAATTTTCCCCATACACTTGTCCCACATATCCATAGCTTAGATAAAATTCTCAGACTTATCCAAAGTCTTGGTGGAATAATTTTTTGAAATTACACTTTTGCCCCTATAAAAGTAAAAAATTACATTTTTACCTCAAAAACTGAAAATTTGCCCATAGACATATTTTTCATCCCTTATACTCATACCATTCTCCAATTTGTCAAATTTGATCTAAATTCTCTCAAAATCTCAAATTTTGTCCATGGGTGGTAAAATTACGATTTTGCCCCTACACTCTAGAAATCACCGAAATTAAACTTTTTCACTTTTAAGCCTCAAATCATACTCCAATACTCAAATCATACTCCAATAAGTCAAATGGGGCCAAAAAAAATCTTTTCTAAAAATTCCCACTGTGTCCTTAGGTGGCAAATGACTATTTTGCCCCTAGACAGTGAAAATTTCGGTTTAACTCCAAATTGATCCTCGAACTCCAAATCACCATATTAAACCATTATGGGACTTTAATATTCTTAATTTCATTTTAAATTCTCTATTTGATCTAGTTCGAGGCTTAAATTAACTTAATTGTACCATTTGGTACATTGTCGTCTTTTAACGATTTTTTTTTCGGGGCTTTCCAAGTATGAAAGCATATTATCAACCATATGAATGACGTGACAAGTATTTTATAAGGTCGGGCTTGACAAAAAATGCCCTTAATGAGCCGTCTTCATTAGCGTGCACTCTCAAACAAGCGAAAAATGGGAGAAAAAAAATAAATATGCAAGGATTGGTTGTGCAAAATATCCATTTTTTTTCCAAAGGTTGTGCAAAACAAAATAATGTTGCATGAGATGTGTTTTTAGAGATTTGGGACATGGCATTCAAATAATAGGAGAAGAGAGATATTAAATAGAATGAGGAACCGGTCATCATGAATGGAAAGCTTGGCTAATGATGTGAAGCCAGAAATCCTTGATACGGTGGTGAATTGGAAGGAGAAAGATGTGAATCCAAAGGAAAAAACGGTCTTGCTATAGTATGCCATATGTTAGACAGCTGTCGCAGAGCAGGGTTTAGAGTTTATGAAACGTCATGTTGGGAATGTGTGACACGGCACTGCTCAGAGTTGGTGAGACACCATGGACGGAATTTGTGAAATGCTAGAGTTAAGAATTGCTGACACGCCATGGTGGGAATCTGTGACATGGTAGCCTTTAGAGTTGGTGAGATGCCATGGAGGGAATTTGTGACACGCTAGAGTTAAGAGTTGGTGACATGACATGGAGGGAATCTGTGACACGCCAACGTTTAGAGTTCGTGAGACGCCATGGAGGGAATCTGTGACACGTTAGAGTGAAGAGTTAGTGACACGCCATGGTCATGATTTAGAGTGTGTGACACGACATTGCTTGAAAAGCTGACATGCCGTGGTCATGGTTTAGAGTGTGTGACACGGTAGTGCTTGAGTAGGTGACACGTCATGGTTTGAAATAGAGAAATGAAAAAAAAGTGGGCAGTTAATATGGTAATCGTTTCGACTTCCACTGAATTAATTCTCCTTTTTCAGAATAAATAAGAATATTAGAAGGCCATTTTTCATTTTAAATAGTGATTATTTAGAATTCGTAACATCTGTGTGATTCATTTTTCATTCTCGCAGGTACATGAGTGTTCAAGAAGGCTCTTTGCAAGTGTAACGACACCACAGCACCAGCAAAAATGTCGGCCATGAATGAAGAGGTTAGTGAGTCTCAAATTAAAACATTTTTGTGTTCGTTAATTTTTTGGTTTTTTCTTGGGTTTGTTTGATATGTTCGAGTTTTTTGTTTTGTTTTGCAAATGTTTAGATTGTGTTTTCTTGCTGGTTTGATGGTTGTTGCGGTTAAGCTGTAGTGGTTTTAGGGGTTTTGGGTGTTTATCGTGTGACGCCATTGTTATTATAGTTAGTTATTGACGTGTAACAGCATTTTACTTGATATGCATGGCGTGTGACAGCATTTTACTTGATATGCATGGCGTGTGACAGCATTTTACTTGTTATGCATGGCATGTGACAACATTTTACTTGATATGCATAGCATGTCACAACGTTTAACTTGTTATGCATGGTGTGTCACAACATTTTACTTGTTGTGTATGGTGTGTCACAACATTTTGCTTGTAATGCTTGGCGTGTCACAACATTTATTCCTTATTTATGACCTCAGTGTACCTTGTTGCACATGACGGCTTAACTCACTAGTGCATGTGTGCCATGTTTTGCAGATCCAGCGTAGACAGTATGAGGATCTTGACAGTTTGCTGATTGTGTCGAGGGAGAAGTGGGCGTTCAACATCGTAATTAACACTCACTGTAAGTGGTCGTAGCTGCATTACATCACAAAGACTCTCCAACAGAAGGGGGAGTACGATCCAGTTAAGCGTACCTGCATCAGAATGCTCCTGGATGTCTATCCACAGGGGTACTTTTGCACTGATCTCTTGCATAGCATCATGATTCGCCGAATCACTGAGAGCCAGTCAATGGACCATGAGCTATGGTTTGCCATTAGCAAGAGCAAGGCGCAACTATCAAAGTAGGAGTTATGCCTCATCACCGAGTTAAAGTTTAGTCCAATGCCCGATGTGCTCAAACGACCGTACGAGGTTACTGTGGAGGAAATTTATGACAGATACTGGAATGGGCAGGAGAGTGTTAAGCTGCAGACTTTGCTTGATATGTTTCGCGGGGGCAACTTCCAACAACTAGGAGATGTTGCCAAGATGGCACTCGTCTTGATCGTGAATAACATTTTATTTGGTCAAGACTACCGTAGACGGGTGACGCGTTGGTTGCTGTCATTGGTGGAGGACATCGACGCTTGGAATGTCTTCCCATGGGGGCACTATGTTTAGAAGCTGACCTTGGACTACCTTTTGAAGGGGTTTGAAGTGCCTGACTCAAGCGTGACAAAGGAAACTCGATTATGCTACAACAATTATGGATTTGCATAGGTGGTGTAGGTATTATCACGTAACATTTTTCAGTTTCCTTTTGAAAAAAAAATTTATGGGTGCACTCGTTTATGATTTACGGTCTAATAATGGTTACATTTGACATGCAATTTTAGGCAATGAAGGCAATTATGGCCCTTCGAAAAATAGTTGCCCCCTCTGGTTCGAAGGACAACGTCTACCCACGAATGTGCAGATGGGATTACAATCAGAAGTCAAAAAACTTCTTCAGGGTAATTTAGAAGTTAGAGTCATCTGACCATGTGAGTGAATAGCTGCTAATTTTTGCGTTATATTTGTATAATAATTTTCCCTATTCGATAATGACAACATTTTATTTGTTTATTTACAGTTGTGCGCACTGGAGACGTTGGAACCCACCGCGGATGAGGCCTTCTGGGAGTATTTTGTTGACCTTGATGTCCCGTTATCAGAGGGCCACGAGTACATGCCAATACGGCACATGGAGGATCGGTCGGATTGGGGCTTAGGTGCGAGGCAAAAAAGGAAAAGCTTGAAGGAGAAAAGAGCCTTTGGTGGCACGAAGTGGATGCGCACCGCCGCTGCTTTAGTTGATGAGCTGTCGGGCCCTGAGTTGATGGACGAAGGGGACGACCATGGTCAAGGCAATGAACAGTCGGTAAGGACAATTGTAATGATTTTTTGTTCTCCAATTCCATATGTGATTATCGAATAACATTTTTGTATTTACAGTTGGACCATGCACCAGTAACTCCAAAACCACCCACCGGTCTTCCTCAGACGCAGAGTGGAAATGACCCATCAGTAAGATCGGTTCTAACGATTTGTGTTCTACACTCCCATATATGTTTATCGAGTAACACAGTAATTTCTATAATTGCAGTTTAGGAAAGGGACGACAAGTCCTCAAGCATCAATCGGTTCGACTCAATCGTAAACAGCTAATGAGCCGACGGTAAGGATATTAAAGTTGTAACGGTTAATGTTCAACAATTCCATACATGATTATTGAATAACACAGTTATATATGTAATTGCAGTTTGCAGAAGCGATGATAGGTCCTTAAGCATTGATAGGTCCGACTCAACCACAAACAGCTAACAAGTTGGCAGTAAGGATATTAAAGTTGTAATGGTTAATGTTCAACAATTCCATACATGATTATTAAATAACACAATTATATATGTAATTGTAGTTTGCGGAAGCGACGACAGGTCCTCATGCACCGATCGGTCCGGCTCCACCGTAGACTGTTAACGAGTGCCAGTTAGGATATTAAAGTTGTAACGGTTAATGTTCAACAATTCCATATATGATTATTGAATAACACAGTTATATATGTTATTGTAGTTGACCCAGTCGAGAACAGTCAATGACAAAGCAGTCACTGCCCGTCAGCTTTGACGGATCATGCGCAAGCATGAAAAAGAGATGTTGGTGCTGAAGGCTTCAATTCAGTCATTGAGTCTAGCAATGCAGATGCTTGAGGACCGTATCATTGGTTGGATTCTTGACAGCCTTAAATCACAAGTACGTTATTCTATCTTCACTTGTATTTTGATGGTTTACGTTTAGCAACTGTTTAGACTGTGTTTTCTTGTGGTTTGATGGTTTTTGGGGTTAAGTGGTAGTGGTGGAACTGATTTTTGGTCATTAGCGGGTCAGGACATTTGCATTATAGTTAGTTATTGTCGTGTCAGCCTTAGCGTGTGACAACATTTGACTTGATATGCATGGCATGTCACAACATTTTATTTGTTATTCATGGCGTGTCACAACGTTTGATTTGATATGCATGGTGTGTCAGAACATTTTGCTTGTTATCCTTGGTGTGTCACAACAATTTGCTTGTTATGGATGGTGTGTCACAACGTTTAACTTGTTATGCATGGCGTGTCACAACATTTTACTTGTTATGGATGGCGTGTCACAAAGTTTATCTTGTTATGCATGATGTGTCACAACATTTTACTTGTTTTGCATGACGTGTGACAACATTTTACTTGATATGCATGGCGTGTCACAACATTTTACTGTTTATGGTTTGTGGTATTTTATGAGCTAACTAACGATTTTTCCAATTTTGTGGGGCGGTCCATCTCACAGTGCTGATCTAGAGCATGATGATGCTAATGATGGACATCATCATGAACCTGGTGTTGACATTGACGATGACATTCTTGGTGCTGACGGAGAACACATAACTAATGTCAATGACGTTGTCGATGAAGCTATGGCTGTGGATGTCACCTTTCAATCAGATGATGTTGAAAGAGAGCATGTTCCTCTGCCCGAGTCCATTATTGATGCATCTATTGGAGGGGATGGGGAGCTTGACTTAATCGTGGCTGAAGGAGAGCGTCTTCCTCCGGTCGATGCATTCGTCGACGCAGCAGTAGGAACTATCGTTCTTTATCGTGGGAGCACTCCAAATGCAGTTGAGATACGGTCGTCATCACCAGAGTCATCTGTTGTCCATCATGGTGCAGTAGAAATTTCAGACCCAATTGAGCGGGCATGGCTGAAAATGGCGAGCAAATACATGGTAAACTCATTCGTCGACCCCTTAGTGACCCGTCGAGATGTGAGGGATAAAATCATAGAAGACTATAGAAGACTACGAAGCTTTCAAGAAAGACGAGTCTACAAGGTAAGCTTGTTAATAACATTGCAAATATTGTTTTTTAATGAAACATTAATCCACCAAGTCTTATGAAATTCATTATGTTACATATGTAGGCGTAACATCGGCATCTTAGGGGATCAAGGGGTTAACTTTTTCATAACCTTAAAGGATCCCAATGAGGAAATGACAAGTGAACATATCGACGTATGCCTTAGCCTACTCTGTAAGTGAATGACAGGGCCAAAGTAGAAGCTGTACACTACCCCTTGCATGCGTGGTTGACACGATATTCTTCGTTAGTTTATTTGAAAATTGTTCAATTTTATAAATACTAAGTTTTTGATTGCATGAAGTGTAAGCTAATGTTTACATGTTTCACAGGACACCATCTGTATGCTGCACACCGAATTTCCAACAAAAGATGCCCGAGCCACAATGTAGATTCCAGATGAGTTACGAGGGTATGTGGAGGGTGAAAGGCCAACATATGCCAAAAAATGGGAAGATGTGGATTTCATCCTCGCTCATTGCAACGTTGGTGGGCATTGGGTGGTTGTGAAGATCGACTTGGTGAGGTAGACGATCAAGGTGGTGGACTCTACAAGAACTTCGGATGCTTAGGATAACGGAGTTCGTGCAGGTCAGATGACACCCTTGATGACAATGATGCCATTCATCTGCCACCAAGTTGATTATTTCAACAACATACGTCGGAAGAGAAGGGATTTGACGTCGATTCCATTGGATATTCATTTGCCAAAAGTGAAAGTGTATCGGCAGAATGATAGTGTCAGCTGTGGTATGTTCATGATAGGGTACATGGACCATATTTTGCAATCAGAAAAGATCGAAATTAAGTAGAATATGATTACAAAAATGCGTCGACAATATGCTCTAGAAATTTTTTCCAACAGTTGTGAGAGCGAACCCTGAACATATCAACCCTTGTCTGTACAATTTTTTTGTATACAGAATTTTTTTATACAATTAATTTTATACATAAATTTTTTGTATACACAATTTATTTTATACAATTCATTGTAAACAGAATTAATTCTTTTTGTATACACAATATACTTTATACAATTATTTTATACACAATTAATTTGATACCAAGAATTTTTTTCCTTTTCTATATACACTATATTTAATTTGATACACAGTCGTAAGAAGTCAGCGTGTGACGCCATAAATATGATACCACTCAGCGTCTCCCCACATACATCTGTTTGCACTCAACGTGTGACCCCATAAATCTGCAAGAAGTCAGCGTGTGATGTCGTAAATCCACTATCACTCAGCGTGTCAGTCAATAAATTTGCTTCCACTCAGCGTGTCAGCCTATAAATCTGCTTCCACTCAGCGTGTCAGAACAATTGGGCCTTGCCGTGTCACGCCATAAATCTCCAAGACCTATAAATTTAATTGTTATGCATGGCGTGTCACAACGTTTAACTTGTTATGCATGGTGTGTTAGAACAATTTACTTGTTATGCATGGCAGGTCAGAACAATTTAATTGTTACGCATGGCGTGTCACAACGTTTAACTTGTTATACATGGTGTGTCAGAACAATTCACTTGTTATTCATGGCGGGTCAGAACAATTTAATTGTTATGCATGGCGTGTCACAACGTCTAACTTGTTATGCATAGCGTGTCAGAACAATTTACTTGTTATGCATGGCATGTCAGAATATTTTACTTGATATGCACGGCGTGTCACAACATTTTACTTGTTTTGCATGGCGTGTCTCACATTTATTCCTTATTTATTTCTTCTGTATACCTTGTTGCACATGATGGCTTAACTCACTAGTGCATCTGTGCCATGTTTTGCAGATCCAACGCATACAGTATGAGGATCTTGACATTTTGCCTCTCCAAGAGACGGGGGAGTTCATGCAGTGAAGCGTACGTTTTTGGGATGCTCCTTGAGTTCAATCCACAAGCTTGGTCTATCAAACTTTGACCTTGCTTGCATGGTTGAGTTGATTGTAGCCCAGTACAGTTTTCCTAGTATCCCAAGGGAAGCATACATAGGTTTGTCAACCCTCTGCATGAAGTCTGGAAACTCCCTTGGTTTCAGGGATCAAGCCATCTCAGCTGGTGTTGCTATCTTTGCAAAATCAACAGCCATAGAGTGAAGAGTTGCCAATTCTAGGCTGGATCGAGACCTCAAATCATGGACCTAGAATTTGCAACTCTTCACTATATGGCTGTTGATTTTGCAAAGATAACAGCACCAGCTGAGATGGCTCGGTCCCTGAAACCAAGGGAGTTTCCAAACTTCATGCAGACGGTTGACAAACCCATGTATGCTTCCCTTGGGGTACTAGGAAAACTGTACCGGGCTACAATCAACTCAATCATGCAAGCAAGATCAAAGTTTGATAGACCAAGCTTGTGGATAGACATCTAAGAGTATCCCGAAGCACTTAGGCTTCACTGCATTGTACTCCCATATCTTTTCAAGAGCCTTTGTGATGTAATGCAGCTGCCACCACTTACAGTGGGTTTTAGTATTGAGTATCGATAAGCATATGAGAGCTAGAAACCCCCAAATTAAAATATCAGGTTAGTCTGCATGAGATGCAAAGTTTGCATGCACTCAACATGTCACCACAATACTTGCAGGAAGAACATAAACAGTTTATCAAATGAAATAGAAAGGAATTAAATCAAATCATTAATTATTTGATACAAGTGGTAACAAAATGTGACAAATGGGGTTACAATATAGGGACTTTATCTCTTAATATTGGTAGCCATTCCATGCTTGTTGTTCCCTCATAAGATTTATGTAGCCATTTATACTTAATGTGTCTGAAAATTGTAGTTGATTTCATTTTGCTTTACGGATTTGTCTGCTCGGTCATTCTATGAGCCATTTTTAGTTACGAACTTTGTTGCCAAACATTTCAGGCAGATAAGCCTATCAAGGCTCCTGTCTGATGGAGATTGTAATCGGAAACATTCTTACAAACAATGTAACAATGTACTTTAACATGATCTTGATCAGACAGAGGCCTGGATAGGCTTATTTGCTTGAAATGTTTGGCAACAAAGTCCGTAACTAAAAGTGGCTCATAGAATGATTGAGCAGACAAATCTGTAAAGCAAAACGAAATCAACTACAATTTTCAAACAGATTTAGTTAGGCGGACAAGCTGTCTTCATCCACAACACACCTTACATTTTCAGACATTGTCCTTCGTATTGGACAGTTGTTGCGTGTGTGACCGATTTGTCTGCAACTTGAACATGCTTTGGGTTGGCGCAGTCATGGAGGCACCAATTGACTTAGAGATGGTGCCAAATTTGTGGATGGAACTACAAATGGGGATGGGGAGCCCTGTCTGTTATGCTGGTACCTCTTGCATTGCGAACATCTCTGTGCTCGACTGCCTTCACCAGTTGATGGAATCCTTATCCTTTTAGGTCTTCCTGCTTGGCTTCGCCAAGGTGAAGGCAAGACGATAATTTGTTTCACATGAGGGGGGATGTCCCACTCACTAGGATGCCCTACCGGCCTAATGGATCCTGAATAACCCTCCACCAAAATGGTTATCTTGTAATAGTCAGCGCAGAATTCAATGGCTTCACGATTGCATTTATTGAAAAACACAATAAACTCAATCTTCAAGCACAATGTAAATGCTATGTCAATTATGGTTCAAATAAGAAATAAAGATATTATGACCTTATTGCTGCAATGGCATGGCTACATGACAGTAAATCTGTTTGGAACTCACAACATGAACACGTCTTCTTAGACAAGTTTACAAGTTCGTCCATCTTCCCGTCTTTAACTTCAAACTCTACTCGATTGATAGGCTTAACTAGAAAGTGATGTGCATCATTGAACCTTTTGCTCAACTGCTTGACAACCCAAAGGCTGAGGGGCATGGTCACCTTGACAGTTTCCTTATATCGTTCATGAAACCAACGCTGGAACATGTCTATAAAGAACTCGATCAAAACAGTGATCGACATTTGTCTTGCATGCTTCAAGCATGAGTTAACACATTCCGCAATGTTGGATGTCATCATTTGGTATCGCCTTGTCGGTGAACATGCACGTGCCTATTTCTCAGGCCCTATTCTCATAAGATTCGAGTGGACTCCGAGTGAATCTATTGTATCTAGTTCATATGTTTATTGAAATCGACCACCTTATAGCAATCTCAAGCAAGGGTGAAAAGCATACAAACATCATCGCACTTGAACTTGTTTTTAAAGGTTTTTTTTCAAGTGGGAACCGCATAAACCATGGTGCGCTTCTGGGTATGCATTTTGGATTGCTTTCTTAATGCTGAGATGTTGATCAGAAATGAACATAGTGTTTTTAGGACAACCAACCGCATCACGCAGCTTGCTAAGAAACCACATCCACGAGTCTTCGTCCTCAACATGGCCGATGCGAAACGGAACTGGATATACACACTCATTCGTATCTTTGCATACAGCGACAAACAGAACACCTTTGGACCTGCCTTTTAGATGTGTCACATCAATTGCAACCGTAGGACGCATTACATCCCTAAACCCCTGAATACAAGCCCCGTATGACTAGAAAAAATATTTGAATCTCTCTTCCTCATCAGTAGCCACTGCACTCACTGTGCTAGGATTTTCTTGTTCCAACATATAAAAATACGATGGTAGTACTTGAAATGACTCCTCTGGTGGATCGAAAACAAGCCTTTTCGCATACTCCTTCGCTTGCCAAGCCTTACCATACAAGCATTCCAATCCCCACTGAACCCTCATCTCACAAATTATGTCCTTAGGTTTCAATGCTACTCCATTAGCCCGAAGCTTGTGGGACATAAGTTCACCAATCATCTTCGCACTCGTAGTTGGAAATCGCCCTTGCAAACCATCAACGGTGTAGGTGTGTACTTTGTGGAATGTCCGAACTTGCCAATATTCTCCTCTATCAGGTAACTTCGTTGCACGAACACTGAACTTGCATGCCTTGTCCTTGCAACAAACCTTCTAACGAGCTTTACATGACCTTTTTACTCTTATCACAAACTTCTCTTTTATAACCAACATGTTCAAAGCTCGTTTTAACTCGGCCTTTGACGAAAACATTCTTCCTTTGTATAAGCGATCTTCGACACATGTCGACTCCTCAGTGGTAATTGTTTGGAAGGAGAACTTTTCTACACCTGCAATTACCCACATACGAGATATCCCTGCGTTTCCCCTTTCCTGATCACTATCATCGAGCAATGTATCAAGGGAACGAATCCCATTCTCACCAGCGATGGGGTTATTGTATATGGGGTCATCACACTGAACATCTCCTACATCAACACCTCCAACAGGTTACGTTTCGCCTTCAGCATTATTGTAAATTGGAATGTCACTGTCATAAAGTCAGTCATCGTCTGAATTGTAGTCTTGCGATTGTTCAAGCCCATCATCTGAAGTGTCATCAAATCTATCTTCACTGGTAGCGAACAAATCCTCATTTCCCTTATCAAATGCAGTATTATCCTCCAGCGTCACAATGTCACCCTCCAACCTCAAATTGTTGTCCTCAAGTGTCGTATTCTCATTTGGCAATGGCATTACACACTCTACAGTGTCACTTGGCCGTTGCATTTGTTGGACAGAAGCAAGAAATTGGTTTGATGCACATCCTTATCAGAATTGTGCAGCCAACTGTTGTGCGAATGTCGTCTGTCTACTAGGCTGCACAAACTCTTGTGCATACCTTAATTGCCATTGTTGTGGGTTACAGACTGAATGTTGTGGTATATGTGAAGCATTGTAAATCTCATTTTGATTGAGCTGATTACCATGTTGTCCAACTTCCTCATGTGACATAACATTTGTTTGGAGTCCCTTAATGTTGACATACATAGTTGGAACATTCCTCTGTTCTAGCAAAATTAATGCAACACCCTCATCGTCCTTGATAATTGGCTGTGATAGCTCTCTAGGTGTACTGATCAATGCATGTAACTTAATCTCGTCAATTTCTGAGTTTACCCCAACAACATATTCAACTAGCTTCATCAAGCCCACAAATGACAAATCACTCCTAAACCCCCACATTCGTGACTCACCACCCTTGAAAATGCCATCCACCCACTAACCACCGTGTCTTATCACAAGTTACACAATTGGAACCCCATTGAAATTTTGAAAAAAAAAATTGTCAATCATTTTACACAATAATGCTGTGATCAAAAATTTGTCAGTCGTGTTGTTACACGCCATGCATATAAAGTAAAATGTTGTAACACGCCATGCATATCAAGTCAAATGTCATGCCACGCCATGCATCACTGTCGTGACAAGCCATGCATCACTGTCGTGTCACGCCAATCACTGTAATTACTGACTCGTTACAGCAATAGCCGTGACACGCTAAAAACCCAAAAAACCAGTTAACCCACGACACACCAGAACAACCGTGACATGCCAAAAACCCATAAATTCAGTTAACCCACGACACGCCAGGAACAGCCGTGACACGCTAACAACCCAAAAAACTAGTTAACCCACAACATGCCAGGAACAGCTGTGACACCCTAAAATAACTCTAACACATGTTAGAGATGCATGGCGTGTAACAACTTTGGGCAATGTTTCTAATCCATCTTCTAATTTACATCAAATGTTTTAGCAATTTAAGTGTGTTGCAGAAATAAACCCAATAATAGGTACCTTGATGTCATCTCTGCTATAGGGTTTGAATCTACGACAATGTGGCCAGATGCCGAGAGATAGACCACAGCCCGATCACGATGGTGCACAACAGAGAGTTGACAAATCTCATACAGTCAAGAGATCTAAGAGAGAGAGCTGACAATGATGGTGCTCAACAAAGATTTGCCAGAGTTGAGACAGTTCAGAGAGTTGAGAGAGAAAGATGACCCAGCCCAAACAGTTGCGCGCATTTATTTTTATTTTTTTCTATTTTCTCTCTAGCGGGAGCTAGATAACCCAAACAACTGAGCATTTATTTGAAACGATGTTTTTAAGGGCATTTTGGTCTACTCATGCTTATTTTTGGCTAGAAACAGATAACTTTATATGGGTGGTTATTTCTAAAATCACCTTATCATTAGGTCCTTTTCTCACAATTTTCTCTTTTAAATGTCCATATTTGAAGCCTAAATTGGTGCAATCAAGAGCACTAATAGACTAACTAATATTTAATGGAAATGGTTCCATGAAAGATAAATTTGACATATTTAAATTAAGGAATTTGATTCCTTAAATTAAGGATGTCAAAATTTATTTGAACACATTCATAAATCAAGGAATTTGATTCCTAGGAATTATGGAAGTTTAAAATTATGAGCAAGACTATTATCATGAATTAATTTCCTTCATTTAAGGAATGAAATTTGAATTTGACACATGAAAATGAATTATGGACTTTCATCTTAAATGTTAGATTTAAATTACCTAATGAGATTAGGTAATTAAGACATATAATCTTTAATTTAAAATGGATTAGTAAGAGGTTACCAAAATGTTTGGGAAGAATAAATTAAAATAGTTTTAATTTATAATATTTTAGTTCTAATCTTAATAAGATTAGGAGTGGATAATGTTACAAATTTTGATTAGTGATACTTTCCATATATGGAAAAAGTTTTATGTATAGAATTAATTGGTTACCCAAAAATTTGAAATTGGCAAAATTCAATTATTTAAAATTTCTAATCTCAAATACCTCATATGATTAACAATTTGAATGACACATGTCTTTAACTTTTATTCATATTGATGAATGTATGTGGATAATTATGGACTTAGGCCTAATATGATTGTGTGAAATCTGTAGTTACCATTGCTCGGATAAATTAGACAATTAACTTGATGAGCTTAGGAAATGCAAAGACTAGCCAAAGCACCTTAATTTCATCCTTGAGAATTCACAAAAGGTTATGGAGGTTGTGGAAAGGATTTAGAATGTAATTAGGCCTTAAAAAGAACAATTTTTGCAAATTTAGACCTAAGAAGTCAATGCTAGTGCATAGAGGGTCCACCATGTGAAGTAAAAGCAGGGTAAGTCATGCATTCTGGTCCAAGGTCGACTATAGACCCTCTATAGTCCATCCTGTGAAGGAAAATGAAAGGAAATGTAAACATTCTAGTATGAGATCAACCCTAGACTTGCCATAGTTGACCCTAAACTACCTAGATAGCTTTAAACGGGCTTAAACACCCTAAAACTCGAGACTCACTCATTTTTCTCATATCTCTTTGTTTTTCCACCTATTTTCTCTCAAATTTCACATCTTTTAGGACCTTCATACTTCATCATCAAATCTTGGATTCTAAGTTCTAAAGGTAAGGGTTTTGACTCCCAAAACTTGGTTTTAATGATTTTTATTCTCTTTCTAAAATCTAAATTTTTTTAGGTTTTCAAGATTTGGCTAGATCCCTCCACCAGAAGCTCACTAAGAAGGAAAAATAAGTAAGATAAGTTGTTTATTTATTGGGTATGAGGCTTGGATGAAGGATTTATGGAAATTATTGAGAATAAGTGAAGATTAAATAGAGTAGAAATATATATTTAAAGTATTCTAAAATAATTATGGATTTTTGAGAATATTGATGATTAAACCTTATTTTTAAGTGTTATTGGAGTAATTTGAGTTTGTTGAAGAAGTCGAGCTTTCAACAAAAGGTGCAAAGAGGAAAAAGCACGCTTCAAAAGGTGGGTAGAAACAACATTTTTATTATTTTAATCTAATTAAGCATGCTTATTCTATAACCTTGCATTAAAACGTATTTTGATAATGAATGATGGTTTCAAGTTTGTTTTATGAAATCAATGTATACTATGTAAATATGTTATTATGTATTTCGTTTTGAGCATGGGGAGCAAGCCTTTCAAATGTTTGATGCCTCAAAATTGACATTTGTCTATGGTCATTTGGATAATTGATGACTTGACTTAGTTTTGTTTCTCACTCATTTGATTAGTGATTGAATCCTTTGCTTGGAAATGGACTTCGAATACATGACTTTGTTTTGTTTCAAACCCTTTGATCTTGGATGGTAAATGGATCACCTTTTCGTTTGAGGATGAATATTTGAATATTTGTATATATAAATAAAATGCTTTAGTGGAGTGTACTTGAGTTATGGACTTGTAACTAGTGGTAATAGCCACTAGCCATTGTGCACAATGTTTAGTTGACAGAGTCTTATCCCTTTGATTTGGTTTTGTTTGGTAGTCAATACGATCCTACCTCATTTTATATACAATCTATGATTATCATGTATCTGACCACTTTGGTGCTACGACACGCTTTGATTTGATTGTCTATGCTATCTAATGTTCCACAATCTATTTGTAATGATATTTGACTCTATGGAATTAGGATTCAATGTTTGTTTTGACTTTGGACTTTGGAATTGATATTGTTTGATTTTGGTATTTGTTTAGACTTTGGTCCTTGAATTTGGCAATTATTTTTACCATGGTGCTTGAGTTACTATTTGTTTTCATTTTGGCATTTTGATTTGGTATTTGTGTCAACCTTGATCTTTACTCAATGTAATAAAAATTATGTTATTTTTGAAATCCATTTGTTTTCTTCAAGGATTTTTTGAAGATAACAACATTATTTCATTTTCTTTAAAACTAAACCTTTGTTTCCCTCAACATCTTTTACAAAAGCTTTAGAGCCTAATATTTTAAAATTTTTTTCTTGGAAATACTTGAACGTTAACCATTATTCTTATTTCAAAGGCTTAAGAATGGGTTTTCAATAAAACCTTATAAAATCTTTTTTAAATGAGTTTTTATTCTTCAAGACAATGGTATTGAATTTTTATTTACACGTGATCCTACTTGGCGCATAACTTGCACCTTGGGATGGTTGAAATTGTTTAGGAATTGAATTCCCAAATCCTTTGAATATTTGTTACGGTTGAAAGGCAAACTTTGATATTGTTTGAAATGGATTACTTGCATTTATTTTAAAAGTTTATTGGACAAACATTCTCCCGTTTAGCTTGTTCCCCTCCCCGTAGCTGCTTATAGAGTTTTCTATAACTGTTACATGTAAGATGCATTAGTTTTGCAGATCAGTAGTTGCTTAAGTTTACTGTTTGTTGGAAGGAGCTACTTCCATAGTCAACATTGTTATGTGTTTAGTAAGGCATCCAATAGGCATTAACCTTTTTGTTTCGACTTGTACTTTGCTGGTTCTATTTGTTTTGGTCATTTATATTTGACTGTTATGGATATGACTATGTTTATGTCTTATATTAAATTACATGTATTTGAGAAATGCCAAGAAATGGCTACATTTGTATTTGCCACAGAATGGCTCATACTTGTTATTTTGATATGTGTTGCTTTCACATTTTGAGCATGTGAACATGCAGGTTACTATGATATATTCCTATGTAATATAATATGTTCATTTATGTTTGATGTATGGTTCTATGGTGATGAGTCCCATGAGGTTAATCCAATTAATTGTTTTATTCGTTCATCTTAGGCTTGCATAGGTTAAGGTCACTCCCATCGATACCCTTGCATTGATCATGGATATTGGGTTTAGGCTATGACAAAGTTGGTATTAGAGCCCTAGGCTTGTCTAAGTCCTAGTAATTTGTTTTGAGTTAGCATAGTTGGGTTTTTGTGTCGTGTCTTATTTTCGGTTTGTGAACTACAGCATAACCCACGAATGAAAAACAACATAGATTCCTTTATTTGTTTAGATTCTACCCTTTTTGTTCACCATATTAAGTTCAATGTTTACTTTTGTCTAGGTCAAGATGCCACCTAGGACATGAGCTATGGCTAAGGGGATGGTAGAGTAAAGTGCTCCTATTGATGCATCAACAAGATGACAAGCTTCCATTGTTAGGGGGAGTGGTAGTCGGGTTAGGACCACTAGATTTGTTAGTGTAGAGCCACCTGTAGCAACTAGTGATGAGGTATCTATGGAGGAACTTGTTGATGCTCTATCTTAGGAGGGGAAAGATGAAGTACTTGTTGGGGAGTCAACCTTGGCAGATGTAGTAGCTAATTTACAAAGGGTTAATAAGGTTATGGAGATGATGGCTACTCATTTGGATGACCTTTAGAGGTGAGTAAAGGGTTGACAACCAATACATGCTACGCACAACTCTCAAGATCAAGATGACTGATAGTAGTCAGGGTTTGCTAGAAGGACTATTGAGGTTTCACTAACAAATTTCCTTAAGATGAAATCACCCTCATTTTCTGGTTTTGATGAAATAGAGGACCTTTAGATTTTCTTGGATGAGATAGAGAAAATTTGCATTGCATTGGGATGTTTTAGCTTGCGATTAGTGGAGTTACCTACTTTTAAGTTTAAGGACGTGGCCTATTAGTGGTATTAGTCCTTACATAAAGGTAGACTAGCTAGCGCTAACCCATTGACTTGGGAGGAATTTACAATGGCCTTTTTAAGTCAATTTATGCTTGATAATGTGTGAGCCACCACTATGTATGAGTTTAAGGCATTAGTTTTGAGTATGACATTTGGTTCACACAATTATCTCGGTATGGACCATACCTTGTAGCTATTGAAGATATGGGGATTAGACGATTTGTGGAAGGTTTGATAGAATTGCTGTTTAAGGATATTGCATCACAAACATTTAGTACATATGCCTTTGCAGTTGATTATGGGAAGAGAATTAATAGGAGGATCAAGGAGAATCAAGTGGCTTGAGACAAAGCCCATATGGCTAAGATTGAGGGCCATCAAGGCCAAGGAGGTGTTAGCATTGGACATGGAACTTCCACAGGCCACTAGGGCTAGCACAAAGTTTTTTGGTCACATGGTTCCTAGTAAGGGAGTGGCATGGTTAGTTTAGAGTCTTGATGAGACAAGAGGTCAAACAGTGCATTTAGGCGACAAACGTCAGGGTCTAATACTCAGTTAGCCTCACTTTGTCCCATTTGTGGAAAGGATTATGAAGGGGTGTGCCGTCAAGTAGCGAGACTTTGTTTTGAGTGTGGATAGCTTGGACACATGATGAGGGATTATCCTATGGCACCACGGTCTCAAAAGGGCTTACACCCTACATCTCAGGTTGCATTACTGCCACCTCTTATTGCATGTTAGCCTATTTTAGCAATTATTGGAACTAGAGGTAGAGGTGTGGGTAGTTTTTCTTAGGGTAAAGCATATGAGTTTGTACACTAGGGAATAGCTAGCAAGAGACAAGCTAGAGTTTTTGCTTTGACACCTAAGGCGCTCAGATATCCAATGCTGTGGTGTGAAATCCCACATTCTGTAAGAGGATAAGTTAGAAAATCCTTAGGTGAGCATATAAATTACATATTTTGAACATCAAACTTAGATTTAATCTTCAAAAAAATTCATTGACACTTTTGGTGGTTTGTCATTTTTATTTTGAACATCAAAGCATAAAATTTTTTAAGTCCGAAAAGGGTCAAAATATGTCATTTTTATAAAATGATCTTTTGGAAATAAAAACTAGCTATAATGATTCCCTTGAATTTTAGATGATCAAAAATGATTTTTTCATAATTTTTTAAATACGTTTACATATACGGGAGCCATTAATAATTCTATTTTATAGAATTATTTTATTCCAATTTTGTTATTAAATATTAGTTAAATCCTCAATTTTCAATTATAATTTACTTATTTCTAGTTGCTTTTATAATTAGGTTACTTTTAAGTTAGTTATTTTAATTTTATGTTATTTTTTTTATTTTTGTTATCATTTATTAGTTTTTATATTTTTGTAGGATTAAAAGTGATTGGGTTTAATTTTGGAAAGTAAGGTGTTGAAAGACCTAGAATCTACTTGCATATACTTCAGTATTTTAGCTATATATCGAGTTACAGAACTCCAAATGATGTGATTCTTATTCCATTGGAAAGATAAGAGACAGAGCTACAACTTTCATGAAGATCACTTTGCCCAGTTCTGCTTTGAAGATAGAGAAAATCGCGTCGGAAAATGGCTGGATGTACTATACCGGGAATGGAAATTTGTAAATACTGATAATTGATTTTTGGGCCTTTTACTACACTTTTAAGCACAATTAAACCTTAAGTCAACTTAAGGAACTTTAGGTTAAGTCTATTAGTATAAATAGAATATGTTTAACAACATTGAGAAGAACTTTTGAGAGATTCAAGAAGCTAGAAGTTGAGGCTGAAACTTGGAGATCAAGTCGGCAATTATTGTTTTGTGTTCTTCCTTGGCTTTTAATTTGCTTGTTACTTTAAATGGTTGAATTTATTATAATGTTATTTGTTTTTGCAATCATGAGTGGCTAATTTTCTTTTTTTAGGATTGCAATTGAACTCACATGTAGTCTAAATTTTTAATCTTTTTCTTACTTATCTTTAATGGGAATTGAATTGTTTATTCCAATTTGTTCTTAATGCTTTTTAATTGCCTGATCAACAATTAAATTGATCTAGGAACCTAAACAAACTTGGGAAAGGGAGTTTAGATTAGACTAAAATTGGGATAGCATATGATCATTTTAATTGATTTGCTTATAGGATAGGGATATACCTATAGGCCATATGTAGCCAGATTAGAGCCTGAACTTAATGAGTCTATTTTAATTTCAATTCACATAG
This sequence comes from Theobroma cacao, assembly GCF_053813885.1. NCBI lineage: Eukaryota > Viridiplantae > Streptophyta > Magnoliopsida > Malvales > Malvaceae > Theobroma > Theobroma cacao. The sequence continues at coordinate 32,443,860 of NC_142647.1, read as the reverse complement.
GGATATAGAGTTTTGGTTAAAATAGATATTTTTATAAGATGAGTCGGGAGACCCTTATAAATAATTGAGGACTTTAGGTTAACAATTCAACCAATTGAAATAAGTTAAGGAAGAGAGGTAAGATTTAAGTGAAGTGTGAGGGATATTGTAATCCTAGGCTTGTTTGATTTAATATTTTCTCAAGTTATTATTATTTTGATTTTTCTCGTTGGTTTTAATTTTAGTTAATTATTTTTAGTTAATTAATTAATTTTGATTATTTGGATAAGATTAAATTGTTATAATTTTAGCACTTAGTAAAATTTTAGATCAATTCTCTATGGGATCGATACTCTGCTTGCTATTATAGTATCTACTTGATATGTATACTTGCGTAGTGGAATTTTAACTAACAGCCGTAAATTTAAATTTAGTCAAATTTATATAATTTTGTTCTTGAAACCAAAATTTAGATTTTGATTCTTATGGATTTTGATTTTTTTGATGTTTTTATTGAATTCAAATGGGGGGTTGTTTGCTTGTTTACATTAAATATCTTAAGTAAATGGAGAGTAAAAAGTAAAGAGGACATTTAATGTAAATAAGCTAGGTAGGTGTTTATAGCCAATCTACCTTCGAAATAGCATTTTGACTCAAATGTATCAATCCATGTTCATGATGTATCGATACTGTAAGACCCCTGATTTTTGGTATGAATTGTGTAATGTGAACCAAGCCAATTGGCGAGCTAAATTGAATTTTTGGTTTATACGTTTACGAGTTTAAAGGTCTGTCTTTGTCCATAGACTAATGAAGATGATATATGAGCATGTGAAGGCCCAAAATAATGTTGTGCATATGAATGGCATAATGCATTGTTTGGCAAATGAATGGTATAGTGCATTGTTTGGCACTTAGATGAATATGATGCTTAAGCAAAATTATGCTAAGTTTTGATTTGTATACTATGCGACATAGAGCATAAAGAAGATTTGAAACTGTGTGATGAGTTTATGCTTTGATGTTGAGCATTCTTGATGAATTGAGGTGAGAATGATAATTATGACACTTAGAACACAAAACCTTGAGACTTAGCCAAAATTTTGAGGAATGGGTGATAAATCTTGAATTTGAAATTTGGATTGAGATTTGATTGCGTGCGTAATATATGAATGAGGATTATGAGTTAATATAGTCATTTTGAAGTATGACTTAAATAAGAAATGATTTTTGGGGTGTTAAAGTTCAGATTTTTGGAAGTTGGAGTACAGAAAAGGTGTAATTTGGGCAAGATGTATCGATACATTGTTCAAATGTATTGATAGATTTGAAGCCGAGAACAATCTGAATAACATCTATGGATACATTTATGGGGAATTCGTTAAGAATGTATCAATACATTCCTAAATGTATCTATACATCCTTGTATGAAGGCAAAATAAAAAGGGGTTTCGAGCATTCCACCCTTTTTAAAAGAAAACCCATTCTTTCTAGATCCAAGCTTGGAAAATTGATATGAAGGTATGATTACATGTTTTTACCTATTGATTTTCGATTTAATCGATTAATAGCCTTAGATCTAAATATTTTCAGATTTGGTCAAACTATTTCCCCTTGAGTTTATTGGAGATTTGGAGCCTAGATTTAGGCAACTCAACTTCTAAGGTAAGGATTTAACTCATTGGTTATAAGAATGAGCATGTGTATTGAATTTGGGTATTTTTAAAAAGTTAGGATATTTTTGGAAGCTAGGAAATCAACATTTTTGTGATGTTTTGATTTGTTTAAATAGAAAATGGAGGCTATTGATGTGTTTGTGAGCTGACAGACGGTTGAAGGCTAAAAGTTGAGCTTGATTGTGGTGTGCCTTTAATTGTCAAGGTGAGTGGGATTTAATTAAATGCATGTGATGCATCCCACATAATGTATGCACTGCCATGGTAATTAAATGTTGTGTGTATGCCTAGATGAAAATGCCTAGGCTAGAGAATTGATGTTCACATAAACATATGTGTGTGTGTGTTTGCCTAAAGCTATGTGCTTAGGCTAGAGAACAAATATGATTGTGTGCCTAGATGAGGATGCCTAGACTAATTAGTTATTTGAAATAGGAAACTTATGTTTGTGTGATTTATAGTGAACCACTTGATGGCATTATGTAGGAATCCCATGGTACGTAGAAACTAGAGCAAGAGGCCTACACATGGTGCGATGTGAATTATGTATTAAGGATTTTGCCAAATAATGATGAATGGACTACCTAGTTAGGAATATGGGCACATATGTATTTGGGTTAGTGGCACAACAATTGAGGTGATGTTAAGTATGCGAGGCCGAAGGGCCATGATTGCTTATGGATATGATCTATGCATGAATGCCCACGTATTTTTGGTCGATTTTAGGATATGCATAAGGCTGTTAAGCCATGATTGATAGGATTGAATATGATGAATATCCATCTAGAGTTAGGGGCATGATGGCTTATAGATTGATTATGTTTGTTTGATGATGCCTTAGAGATTTGAAGGCACTTAGAATTATACCGAGCTTAGAGATGACTAAAGCTCGTTGAATTTAAATATGATTTGATGTGGATGTATGGAATGTCACCGGTATGATGGCTTGATTTGTGGATATGTGTTTCGTTCGAAGGTTGAATTTTGGACTTTGATTTGACTTGAGGTTGAGTGAAGTCCCATGCCCTATGACTTTGTGTGCTTGCAGGGATGGTGGTGAGCAGGGATGGTGGCATTAATCTCGCCTTTGATTCCCACCTATAGTGCTTTGATGCCATTCGTTGAGATTACTCCGGGTGATGCCGACCATTGGGAGATTACTTCGGTCGATGATATGATTCTTTGTCGGTTGCTTTTGCGTTGTGTGTGGTTTGTTCTCCTCCCATTGCTATGACACACGTGTGATCTATTTCTCCGCTAGTGGCTATGCCTTAAGCATGATTTGATTCTTCACTGGATGGCCACCAAGTGTGGTTTGACTACATCAGGGGTAGGACCTTTCATTTGATTTTGTTTAAATATGATAACATGCATCAGGTATGGCATGATCCAATTTGAAATATGAATACATGGTGACCACTGTGAATGATATTTGATGAGAAACTTTGAAATAAACAATTATTTGTAAATTAGATTTGAGCTTGCACTTGACGACTAAGGTGTGCCTAAGAAGCCTAGTTTAATGACAGTGGCTTTAAATATAAGCCTTGAATTGATATGATTTGATATGAGGACCTAGAATTTTGAAATTTTAGATATGCTATGCTATTGAGATATGATTTGGTAGGACTTGATATGATGAGTTCTGCATGTAGGATATTAGGATGATCCTCGTACCTTCGAATTGGAGATGTTTGAATATGAAAGTCTTATGGCTAAATAGGCCTAAACATATTTATGTAAAATATTATGCTATGATAGTATCCCCTTACTGAGTATTAGATGACTTTCTCCTCTGTTGTACCATGTGCAGAAAAGAGAAGTTATGGGGTTACGTGGCAAGTGTCGTCGATTAGATAGACACGTAATTGGCATCTGGTAGGTTTCCCTCCCAACATGTCACTCTACTAAGTCTGTGTGGGCCTTCCGCCTCCAATTTTGATTAGTTTGTAAAATATGTCAGGCATGATGTGCCATTTGGACATGTGCAAGGGTTGCTTTGTACGAACTCGATTTGATGGCCAACGAATGGCCTTATCAATATTTATATGGATTATGGCACAAGGATGATGTATTATATTTGAATTTTATTTTAAATATTTGACTATATGTTTATCAAATCCCTTGGCATTTGTGTTGCATGATTTTCGATTATGAGGCTTGCATTGGTTTAGTAGGCTTGCCTGCTAAGCTCGTGCACTTGTCATGGACCCTCGGGTTGGGTCGTGACAGATACATTTAGCCTTGAAAGGGTTTCTGATGAACATGTATCGATACATTTTCTCCAAAACCAAATGTATTGATACATAGGCCAATGTCTCGATACATTTTGTCGATTTCAGAAAAATAAAAGGGGTAAAATGTATTTTCAGACCCAAACTTATAAATATACCACATTTTTTGAGGGTTGGCAACCCTCAGCTACATCTGTAAGGTAAAACCCTAACTCTTAAGCTCTTCCAACCCATTTTTGGCTTAAATCTTCAGTTTTTATGATTAAATGATGTGGCTTTGAGTTGTTATGAAAAAGGTGACATTTTTAAGCTTTGGAAACTTTAAATATTGATTTCTAGTTTTTGAAAATAAGATTTTGTTGCCCAGATTTTCTGTTGGTGATTAAATCATAAAGGCTTTGTGATTTTCTTAAGCATCTAAGCTCACATAAGGTAAGGATGAAAGATTTATGGGTTTCTAAGCATGGGTTTTAGCTAGAAAATTAGTTTAGCTAAAAGCAAGTAGTTTCGAAAGTATCTAGAATGATTATTATGAGATTGTTATTCTAGGAAGTGATTGTGATGATTGTTGTATGATAGGAACACTTGAAAACTCCACGGATAATGCTCAAATGGGGTTGTGATTGGAGCTAGGAATCGACTCTCCAATTAGGTGAGTGGATGCATCTTCTCAAGTATTTTAATATGTATAGTTACCATGATTTTTATGGAAATCGTTGTTTAAGCATGTTGAAAAATTATTTCCATAAATTGTTTATTAAAGGATTTGAACTACAAGGTGTTATGAAGTTTTCAAGGATATGTTCAAATGGCTTAATTTGATAATGATTGTGATATATGTGACACAACGATTTTCAAATTGTTTACAAAGCTACTATGCATGTAAATTGGCTAGAATTATTTGGTTGCACTAGTAGTGCTTTAAATAATGAATTGTGTATATATATATATATATATATATATATATATAATTTTGATTTATCTGCACCCTTCATTGAGTTTTAGATGACTCACCCATTTATTGTACCATGTGTAGATAATAGGCCACAAAACTACGAGGCAAGGGTCATCTAGTGACAGACCAATTTTGTCATCGACTAGATCTCCACCTGATATATCCACTTCGCTGCGCCTGTTGTGAGCTTCTGCTCTGTGTTTGGCCTAGTTATGTATATAGGCACATTGTGCCATTTGAATTTGTATTAAGGTTTGTTAAGTATGAGCCCCACTTGGATGGCCAATGTATGGCCTTATGAATATAATGAATGAATTATATGTCAGGGATAACGTTTTATATTTGAATTTAAATTTTATTTATAAATATTTGGTTATGAAGTCCTTCGACTATTTCTTATGTTATTCGAAGTTTTGAGGCTTGCCCGAGTCTCACGAGCTTCTCTTGTTAGGCTCTTACCCTGGTCACGAATTTCTAGGTTTGGGTCATGACAAAGTTGGTATCAAAGCACCTAAGTTTAGAGTGTCCTAGGTTCTCCTATGTCTATCAACGGAGTGTTCAGACTAGTGTAGAGTCTTGTTCATAGTTTGTGACTATAGCACAGATTATGAGCCAGAGGTTGGATGAATTCTCAAGTGTTAGTAAGCCTGCCCATGAATTTTGAAATTTTGAGGATGGTATTGTTTCTTTTTGTTACAAGATGCCGCCTAAGACAAAAACTGCCTCAAGGGCCATGAGAGAGCAAGATGTCTTGGATGAGCTTACGGAACCACCATGAATGTCCACGTCAAGGAGTCATGGTAGAAGTAAAGTAGCATGACATGCTCAAAATGCGAAACCCAGTTACATGTACACTAGTGATGAGAATGTGGGAAGTACGGATGACTACCTACAGAAGGCGGTGTCACTTAGAGGATGTGGCAGTAAAGCTACAAATTTTGGTTCATGAGTTGTTAAGTTCCACAATAGAAACGAGGCACAGTATGAGGAAAAGCTTGGTTTTATTTCGCAAGATCCAGACTATGTACCTTGGTGTGAACATCAGAGAGGGGCTATTAATGTTACTTTGGAAGATTTCATGAAGTTAAAGCCCTCGTCATTTGCTAGTCCAGATGCGGATGAAGATCTGTAAAGATTCTCAGAGGATATGGAATGTATTTGTTTAGCTTTAGGATGCTCCACACAATGGTTAGTTGAATTAGTGGGATTCCGATTGAAGGATGTGGCCAAAATATGGTGCATGTCAGTCAAGAAAGGTAAACGATTAGGTTAGCTCCAATGACATGGGAAGAGTTTGTCCAATCTTGTTTGAATTGCTTTTTGCTAGAAAGCGTTTGGAATGCAAAGGCAAAGAAGTTTGAGACATTGATACAGACCCCAGACATAACGGTGATGGAGTATGATGTCTAGTTCACCTAGTTGTCTCATTATGCTCCTGACTTGGTCTTAACTTAGGAAAAGAGGATTAAAAGGTTTCTTAGGGGATTAATTGAGCTAATGTTTAAAGTTTTACCACTCAAAGGTTTGTCTCCTATGCGGCAGTGGTGGATGTTACTAGAATGATTGAGACTAGGAGAATAGAGTCTAGATTGGAAAAAGGAAGGGGTCAAAAAGCTTGGACATAAGGCTAATAGAGCCGTAGAGATTTTAGAGTGACTAGGAGTCCAACATTGATACGTCACCAGAGTCATGAGGGAACCACTCTTACGCTCAAGCCATCAAGGAAAAGTGATTCGTTTAGCTCATCTTCTAGGTGAGATTAGTTTAACAAAGTGTTTAACTTGGGCCCTAAATAGTGGGATGTTTTGTGTAATTACTGTGGAAAGGCACATGGTGGGCTGTGCCATACAGTTGCTAGGTTGTGTTTTGGATATGGCCAATTTGGGAATTTTATAAGAGATTGCCTAATGCAGAGGCAATTAGTAGAGCTTAATCATGGATATGGGAGACAAGTTTCAAATACTTCGCCTAAAATGACACTGATTGGGAAGAGCGTTAAAGGTGACAAAGGCAAAAGTGTAGCCACATCATCATGAGGCAAACTGGCATAACCGAGTAATGATGGAAGAGGTCTAGTGTGAAATCCGACCTTAAGTAAGAGGATAAATAAGGGAATCCTTAGGTGAGCATATAGATTACATATTTTGAACATCAAACTTAGTTCTAACCTTCAAAAGAATTCATTGACACTTTTGTTGGTTTGTCACTTTTGAAGTAGAAAATTTTCTAAGTTTGAAAAGAATCAAAATATGTCATTTTTATATAATGATCTTTTGGAAATAAAAAATGACGGTAATGATTCCCTTGAATTTTAGATGATTAAAAATGATTTTTTTCATAATTTTTGGAATACGTTTGCTATGGTATATGGGAGTTGCAAATTTAAATTTAGTCAAACTTTTTCGATTTTGTTCTTGAAACCAAAATTTAGTTTTTAATTCGAATGGATTTTTATTTTTATTTTTGTATTCTTATTGAATCTAAATGGGAGGTTGTTCCTTATTTACATTAAATACCATTTAGAGCAAATTGTGAGAAAAGGACCTCGTGATAAGGTGATTTCATAAATAACCACCTATATAAAGTTATCTGTTTCTAGCAAAAAAGAAGCATGAGTAGACCAAAATGCCCTTAAAAACATCGTTTCAAATAAATGCTCAGATGTTTGAGCTATCTCCTTTCTGTTAAAGAGAAAATAGAAAAAAATAAAAATAAATGCTTAGCTATTTGACCTCGATCATCTTTCTCTCTCAACTTTCTGAACTGTCTCAACTCTGGCAAGTCTTTGTTAAGCACCATCATCGTCAGCTTTCTCAGATCTCTGAACTGTATGAGCTCTGTCAACTCTCTGTTGAGCACCATTGTCATCAGCTGTGGTCTATCTCTTAGCATCTGGCCATATTGTCGTAGATTAACAAACCCTATAGCAGAGATGACATCAAGGCACCTGTTATTGGGTTTATCACTGCAACACACTTAAATTTTTGAAACATTTGGTGTAAATTATAAGATGGATTAGAAACATTGCCCAGAGTTGTTACACTCCATGCATCTATAACATGTGTTAGCGTTATTTTAGCGTGTCACGACATTGGTTATATGCATGGTGTGTTACAACATTTAACGTTATATGCATGGCGTGTTACCACATTTTATGTTATATGCATGGCATGTTACCATATTTTTCGTTATATGCATGGTGTGTTATGACATTTTATGTTATATGCATGGAGTGTTACCACATTTTATGTTATATGCATGGCGTGTTACCACATTTTATGCTATATGCATGGCGTGTTACAACATTGTATGTTATATGCATGGCGTGTTATCACATTTTACGCTATATGCATGGCGTGTTACAACATTTTATGTTATATGCATGGCATGTTACCACATTTTACATTATATGCATGGCGTGTTACAACATTTTACGTTATATGCATGGCGTGTTACAATATTTTATGTTATATGCATGGCGTGTTACAGCATTTTAAGTTTTTTGCATGGTGTGTTACCACATATGAAAAAATACAAATAAAAATAATTTTTTATATGACACTGATGCATGGCGTGTCACGACACCGATGCATGGCGTGTCAAGACACCGATGCATGGCGTGTCATGACATTTTACTTGATATGCATGGCATGTTACAACATTTTACGTTATATGCATGGCGTGTAACAACATGATTGACAAATTTTTGATCACGGAATGTATTGTGTAAAATGATTGACAAAATTTTTTTTTTCAAAATTTCAGTGGGGTTTCAATTGTGCGACTTGTGAAAAGACATAGTGGTGAGTGGGTGGATGGCATTTACAAGGGTGGTGAGTCACAAATGCAGTGGTTGAAGAGCTGCCGTCGCCTCCCTCAACTGCAATCACAAAAATTACTGTGTTACTTGATAAACATATGCAAAAATGTTGAACACAAAATGTTACAACAGATCTTACCGAAGGCTCGTTAGTAGTCTACGTCTGAGGAGGACCTGTCGATGGTTGAAGAGCTGTCGTCGCATGGTCCAATTGCAAACACAGATATGTTAATCGATAATCACATATGAAATTGTTGAATACAAACCGTTACAACCGTCCTTACCAGTTGTTCACTGCCATTGCCATGCTCGTCCCCTTCCTCCATCAACTCAGGGGTCGACAGCTCATCCATTGAAGCAGCGATGGTGTGCCTCCGCTTGATGCCACCAGTGGCTCTATTCTCTTTTAATTTTCTCCTCTTTTCTCGAGCACTTAACCCCTAGTCTGGTCGATCCTCCAAGTGCCCTATTGGCACGTACTGCTAGCCTTCAGATAACAGGGCATCAATGTCCACATAATACTCTTGGTCGGCCTCATCTAGGGTGGGCTCTAAGGTCTTGACTACCCACAACTGTAAAATAGGGATTGTGATTAAATTAGACCAAATAAAAGTATTATACAAATGCACAACAAAAATTAGTAGTTGTTCACTCACTTGTTCAGATGACTCCAACTTCTCAACTATTTTGTAGAAGTCTTTCGGCTTCTGATTGCATTGCCATCTGCACATACGTAGGTAGACATCCTTCGGAGCAGAGGAGGCAACTATTTTTTGGAAGGTCGGAATTACCTCCAATGCCTAGAACTGCAAGTCAAATGTAACATTATCGTACCATATATGATAAATGAGTGCAACCATCAATTTTTATGTCAAAACGAAACGGATAAATGTTTAGTGACAGTACTTGTATCACCCACGGGAATCCGTAAATGTTGTACCGTAAACAAGTAGCCTTCTACAAGTTTGAGTCAGGCACTTCAAACCCCTTCAAAAGGTAGTCCTCGGTCCACCTCCAAACATAGTGACCTCATGGGAAGGCATTCCAAGCATCGATATCCTCCACCAATAACAATAGCCAAGGCGTCACCCGTCTATGATAGTCTTGACCAAATAAAATGTTATTCGTGATCAAGACAAGTGCCATCTTGGTCGTGTCGCCTGGTCTCTGAAAGTTGCCTCCGTGAAAAGTATTAAGCAACTTTTGTGGCTTATTGCTCTACTGCCTGTTCCAGTATTTGTCATGAATTCCATCCGCAACAACCTCGTATGGTGGTATGAACACATCGGGCATTGGACCAAACTTGTCACGACCCGGTACTCTCCTCGAGCCCGTGATAACTGTTGCGATGTTCCGATAAACATTCATTACCCATAATGTCAATCGAAACCTCGCAAGGATTTAATATCAGTTTTCTCACCTCCTGTGTGAGCAACAGTCATTTGATATCATGTTTTGAGAGATTATAAACTATTTCCAAATCTAAACAATAGAATAATAATTTTTTTCTCACAAGGGCATTTTGGTCATTTTTCCTCAAAAATCTCAAAACCAGCTAAAAATGTAGTATGCAAGTGGAAAACAAATATTTCATAACAAAAAATAAGTTTAGATATCTAAAACATTTATTTAAAGTGAAACTATAACTATTTGAATATAATAAAAATATTCAATAAAATATTCTATTTTCTTATAAAATAATATATATAGAGTTACCGATAAATAATTTTTGTCGCATAAAAGCTAAATAAATTCATACATACTGTAATATAGATAACCAAAGGATAAGATTTAATTTACAGTGACACGTGAGCCCATGAACGACCAAAAGTATCAAAAGCGATAAACCTACAGTTTTTGAGGATGCAAGTCCAATTGTAGCCCTCAACAAAGTGAGCTATCTACCGACTATTCTGAGCCTGAAATAGGTGGAAATGAGGGTGGTGAGATTATATAATCCCAGTGAGTAAACAAATACTATCTAAAATATCTAAAGTTGAGTGAATGGAGACAGATAAAATAGATTAGCATAAAAATGATTCACATCATTTCGAACTCATTTTAATAAGGTAAAATAGATTCATTTCACCAAAATAAACAACGAGGCTTATGATTTCCTAAAAATTTTGCTTGTGCCAAAATCATTCTCTTACTCAATTATCAAAGATACCTTCACCGAGGGCTATCCCAACCGAGTTTGCCAAGGCTATTAAAAAGTCATGTACGCATAAATCATGTTTTTTACTTTGAAAACATAGCCGTTTCTTGGCGTTGGCTGAGTTCACCCTCACGTGGTGGTTTAGCGAGAAGTGAACTCTAAAGTGTTAACCTAAGGAGTTATCCATCAACGCCTCTCATACTGAAGAAAGAATATAATAGGGTTACCGTGCCTCTCTAATAGGCTGGTCTACGGAACCCGTCCACTGCAGCGACCAATTATAACCAACCAATTCAATAAAATTCAACAGCATGGCATTGCAATTATTTCATTTTACAGCCTCTCAGGGCAAATCAACAATTCATACTTTTTCAGCACATTTACCAAATCCAACCATTCATGCCAATATTATCATAAGCCATTCAATTCAAACCATGATTTATAACACAACGATTAGTTTCCAATTACTCCATTTTCAAAACCATTTTTCAATTTGAAGACAATTTTACAAAATCATTTCATTTAATCACATTTTGCTTATAAAACATAAAGATTTACCATTTAAACTCATTTTCCATAAAATCATAAAAACGAATTAAAATTCACTTCAGATAATCAAGATGATGATAAGGTTACTCATTGTAATGGAAATCGAGTTTTGAGTACTCCGATTCTCGATCCTCGGGTACTATCTCTTTACTTTTGCCAGAATGCTTACCACCTAGACATAATGCACAATAAGCCATTTACTACATTTGTGCTAAATGGTTATAAAACCAATTCAGGCTTTATACTAATGCATGAAATGGGATGTAAATTGTTCGAATTATCGTCTAAACACGATGTTCTACACAAATTCAATCGTGTACCTAAATAAAATGTTATTAGCCTAATTCGATCTATCACTCGATTAATTGGCCAATATGTCCAATTCAACTCCAATAATTCCATTTTTCTTCCAATTCTCCAAACCATCAAACACAAGTTAAATAACTTGAAATATGGCAAAATCATCCTCACATTTTCTCTTGGAAAATTCGGCCATGGTGAGTGCATCAACACTATGATTTTTCCTACTTGATTTTCTCACCATAATTCATCATTTCCTAACCAATTCACTTGAAATAAAATCAAATCCACCATCAACACTCTACAAGGAAGATTTGGCCAATGATGAACTCATGAGGAATATGTGAATTAATTCTTACACTTAACAACATAAACAACTAAAAATATCCATATATCTTAAATCATCAAATTTTCTCTCCTAGGGTTTGAGCAACACACTATCCTTCATGATATCTTGTGATTCAACCATGAAAAATGCAAAATAATGCATAGGAAAGATAGATCACAAGCTAGAGTTAAGAAATTTCACCTTTGATGGCTTGATTACTTGAAATCCACCAATTTTCTCTTGAATTTTCACTCTAGGGTTTTTGTTCTTCTTTTCTTCCTTTGTTCTTGCTATGGCCGGCCATAAGAATGAGAAATGAGCTGATTTTGTGCTGATTTATAAGGAAACTAATAAATGGATGAAAATTTGACACATGTCACTATTCCATTGGTCCATGTGTCATACTTACCCATTAAGCAATCTCTCTCCACCACTTAAATTTTCTCAATTATCCATGATAATATTGGGTAAAATCCATGTGCTGGACAAGTGTTGGGTGGTGTAAAATTACAATTTTGCCCTTAGTGTGGCAAAATGACTATTTTACCCTTATGCTCGAAAAAATGCCGAAATTAAAATTTTTCACTTCTCAGACTGAAATTATGTTCTAAATAATCAATCTTGATCAAAAACTTCTTCCAACATTCCAATTTTAACCTTGCGTGGCAAAATGACCATTTTGCCCCTAGGTCATGAAAATTCCAATTTGACTCCAAATCGGTCCTCGAACTCTGAATCAACATTTTAAGTCATTCTGGTATTTTAAAATTCTCAATTTCATCTTAAAATCTTTATTTGGACTAGTTTGAGGCTTAAATCAACTTAGTTGTACCATTCGGTACATTGTCATCCTTTAACAATTTTCAAGGTACCCAAGTAAGCAAACATGCATTCTTATGTAGGAATGACATAATAAACATATTGTAGAGCTGGGCTTGATAGCACTACCCCTTTTAAAATAAAATTTTGACCTCAAAATTTCATTTACTAAACTCAGAGAAAAAGTGAGGGTATTATTTTCTCATCCAATGCTCGACTTCTTATGTCCTCCCCTTTATAGGGAATTTCGATTTGCTCACCTCATTTACCTCCAATTTAACTCGAGTACCTCACTTATGTCTATTATTATCCTTTAAAATCAGATCAACAGTAACCTTCACAATTATGATCTTTTATATTGAGAAACCAAGCATTCTTCTATTACTATCATTAAACTTGAACCATAACTCCATCTCAATCATACTAATTTTGATCGCATTTTATACTTATTTAGGTATACCAATCACTATCTTATTACTTCATTCCATATCAAATTTCTTGACTTTCATTCATTCATCCTATCCTCATACATTATTGTGTAGTTTACGACATCATTAACGTGCCATACTCATTTTTGTATATATCCTTAGTGTTAGGGAAGATTAATGGCTTCAATTATTTCCACATACTTCATGTTTACCTTGCATTTAGGAAATTTCAATCTTCTTAATCCTATTAATCCATCTCATATGGCTTAATCACACTATAAATTACATTCCCTTAACTATTTCCCCAAAATTCCTTAGGTCACCATAAATCGACTTCTGATAAGATTCTTGATCGTTACATTATCTATACAACTCATCAAATATATTGAGTTCAAATCTCGAACAACTAAAACCATTCTTCATTTTAGTTGAGTACATCACTAACTCCACACATACATATGCACATGCACATTCAAATGTCCATATTCCTCATTAAGTATACGGGTCTCTGTTTTCAAATGCCTTCAGACTAATTTCTGTTTGTTCATTCCATCCATTACCAAGATTCAATAGAATAATCTTTATAATTCATACAAATTCTCATCATGCCTGTGCATAGTTCCACATCATTTACATACTTATACTCTCTTCTTATCATTTCCAATTATATGCTTAAGTTTCCTTATACTATATATCATTGCATCACAAAGTCATCTCCATTGAATTATAATCTATTATGCGTGTATGCTTTATAATCCCATTTATGCCTCAAAGATTTATCTTAACTTGATCATTGCATCTCATGCAATACCACAATTCCTAAGAGTCATCATTTTTCCTCGATTATCCTTCATGCCTCTACATTACCTTGTATCCTTCTTGCATTCCGATATTGATTTGTCACTTAAAACTCAGACTCATTTGAATCATGTATGCCTCAAGCATTTTCGAATTCCAATTTCCATAATATATTAGGAAAATTTTCATTATCTGACTTCATTATCAAGGTCAACTTTTATCATCCTTTGTTCCACTCTTTCATATGAATATAACATCATTCTTCCTTAACCAATTTACAAATTGTACTTGAAATTACAAGACTTGAAACTAGATTCTCTTCAAGTATTTTTTCAATATTAATACTAATATCACTCTCAACTTACAGCTTCCTTTTTATAACCACATAATTTAGTGCTTGCTTTCACGAGATCCATGGTAGAACTTCTCTTGAGTATTTCTTTGAGGATATCTATCTTAAACTTATGTCTCACAACATGTGATCACTTAACCCGTAACTTAGCCATTTATGTGGCGTCCCCTTCGGGGCCCACTCTAAGGTATTGTTATGTCTGGATCCCCATCACTTGACTTACTCGAAACCTCGCACCTAAGGGCGGCACAACAGGCCTTGCAGGACTTTCTCATCGAGTTTCGAACCCCAGACCTTTTGCTCCCACCAGAAGGGAACGCTTTTAACCATTTCAGCTTTAACTCATTCATATCGATACCTTCCAAAACCTTAAAACTCCAGTTAACAATACTTAGAATCAAGTTCAATGACTTTAGGTCAACTCATAAGTTCAACTTCACATCTGTCTCATTTTATTCGTGCATCTTAGACATGAAGTGTTCTTAGCACTGCGACACGATGGCTGTTGGAGTTTACTTAATCAATGTTATTCATCTATATTAAGGTTACTACACTAATCATTCTTAACCATTTAGTTTCCCTCCAAGCTTACGTCATAATTTCCATAACTATTTATATCCTCTTGTGCTTATCACATATAATAGGTAAAGTCGATATTTTTAAATTCATCTCATCCTATAACACTTGTCAACAATCAATAAATCCCATTTTAGAATACTTTTTCCATATTGTATAGTAATGTCAAGCCTGACTCTATAAAATACTTGCCATGTCATTCATGTGATTGACAATATGCTTACATACTAGGAAAACCCCGAAAAATCGTAAAAAAAGTCGATAGTGTCACGACCCGGAACCTCCCTCAGGCCCATGACAATCGCCGCGACGTCCCGATTGACACTCATTATCCGGAATGTCAACTGGAACCCCGCAAGGCTTACATATCAGTTTCTTTCCTTTCTTGTGAGCAATCATTGTCAAATATCGAGTTTTTAGAGAATATATACTATTTTAGATCAAAAACAATCAAAATAAAATTTTCGCCACACAGGGGTATTTTGGTCATTTTTTTCTCAAAAATTTCGAAACTGGCTAAAACGTAATATACAAGTACAAAACACGTAATTCATATTCGAAATGAGTTTAAAAGTCTAAAATCTTCATTTAAAATGAAATTACGGTTATTTGAATATAATAAGAAAATAAAAGAAATATTAAGAAAAATATTCTATTTTCTTATAAAACAATATTTATAGAGTTATACGTGAATAATTTTTTATAGTGTAAAAGCTAAATAAATTTATACATACTGAAATACAGTAAGCCAAGATATTTAATTTAATTTACAATAACAAGAGGGCCTCCGAATAAACAAAAGTAAAGAGGACTGTGAACCTACGGTTTGGAAAATGCAGATCCAATGGTAGTCCTCGATGAGATCAGCTATCTACAGTCTATACTGAACCTGAAATGGGTGGAAAGGAGGGTGGTGAGATTATAAAATCCCAATGAGTAAACAGACATTATCATAAATATCTAAAGGAGAGTAAAATGGAGGCAAGTTTAAACAACAAATTTCAACCCATTTCATAATGTTTTCAATTTGTTTCTTAAACCATAAAATATTTGTAATTTACCAAAACAGTTGTTAAGGCTTATGTCTTTTATTAAAACAAGGCTCAAGCCAAAACTAATCCTCGAGGATTCCTTGGCCGAGGTATCTAACCGAGTCCGCCAAGGGTGTTAAAATATTCACACGTGAAACACATTTTTATTTTTAAAACTAGCCGTCCCTTGGCGTTGGCCGAGTTACACATTCACGTGGGGGTTCGACGCAAAGTGAGCTCTAATACTACCCCGAGAGTTACCCTCCTCGCCTCTACAACCGGAGTAACTATATAACTGGGTTTACCGTGCCCCTCTAATAGGCAGTCCACGGAAACCCGTCATTGCAGTGACTAACCCACCAATTTTAATAAAATTTTGACAGTATAACGTGGCTTTTATTTATTTATCCAACCTGCATAGTAAAAACAACTTACATAAATTTCCCAATGCATTCACAAAATATAGCCACATATACTCATTTCTCATAAGCCATTCCTAGGAAAATATATATTTTTCAAGTAATTTGCAGCCTCCAATTACTCAATTTCATAATCAATACAATATATTTTTATTTATCACATTTATTCCTAAAACATCAAAAATCCCGTTTTCATTTCATAAAATACATAAAGGGCATTTAAAAATAAACTCTAGATAATTTACAATAATAATAAGTTTACTCACCGTTTGTACAAACTAAAAGCTTTCTAAGCGCCCCGATCACTACTCGTCGGGTACGACTTCTTTGCCTTTTCCGGAAGGCTCTCCTCCTAGACACGTTACAAAAATTTACACAATTCATCACATTGATGCTAAATCACTATATAATTAACTTAAATCCTATACTAATGCATGGTATGAAATGCAATAGCCTAAAACGGCTTAAAAGCGGTATTAACCTATTTTTGGCACTTTGCCCGATAAATTGCTAACGCACTCCATTTTAGCTCTAAATCATCCCATTCTCTCTCCAACATTTCTAACCATTAAATATAAGCCAATAACCTTCTAAAAACAACAAAATCAGCTCACTCCCTTCCTTGGAAAATTCAGCCAAAAATGGGACATTAACTCGGTTAATTTTCTACTTTGTTTTTCTATCACGTTTAATCGTTTTTCATCATTTTCTCTTCATTTCCCTTAGAATAAAATCAATTCATCATCATTGTACAGCATTGAGCATCCAGCCAAGAGTGGGTATTGTGAAAATTTAATGATTTCTTGCCCAATTTAATTTCTAAACACATTTAACTAACTAAAACTATCAAATTAACTAAAAATCAAAACCTAAAAATGGATTGAAAAAGATAAATTTTCATGTTTTATGAATAAATGTGTTTCAATGAAATTAATTTATAAATTGTTTTGAAATTAATAATGATTTTAAAAAATAGAGTACACAGAGACTACTATTTATTGCAATTTGATTGTTTAAATTGATTGGCTTATGATAAATCAGGCATGATTGGCTGGTTAGCAATTGTATTGAAACACAGATTGTTTGTTTGCCTTGAAAGGTTGTGAATTACAATAATTGCCATATCATGTTATTTATTTTATTGATTGGTGGGATAATTATTAGCTTACTGCAGTAGGCGGGTTCCGTGGACCAGCCTATTAGAGGGGCACGGTAACCCCATTTATATGTGCTCACCTCTCTTGTAGAGGAGCATAGGGTAGCTACTAAGGTGATATTTGAGTTCACTTCATGCCAAACCACCACGTGATGGTGAACTTAGCCAACGCTAAGGAACTGCTGTGATGTCCAACGAAAAATGTGTTTTTTGCAAAATGTGAATTTTTAACAGCCTTGGCAATCTCGGTAGGATGCCTCGACCAAGGTGTCCCCGAGGATGGATTTATGGCACAAGCCTAGTTTTTATGAGATTCATAAGCCTCGTTACGTATTTTGAATGAAATGTGTTCTAATCCTGCGACCTAGTTTACGATGATTTACTTTATCGTCTCCATGTACTCAACTCTAGATGCTTATGATGATGTCTGTTTACTCACTAGGATTTTATAATCTCACCACCCTCCTTTCCACCCATTTCAAGCTCAGTATAGGCTGTAGATAGCTGATATAGTCGAAGACTACAGTTGGCTTTACTTCCTCAAAAACTGTAGGTTTGCAGCCTCCATTCATTTTTGTCATTTGGGGGTCCACATGTCACTATAAATTAAATTTCATACTTTAGTTATCTGTACTATTGTATGTAGGAATTTATTTTGCTTTTACACTGTAAAAATTATTTATACAGTGTTCTAAAAATTTTGTTTTATAAGGAAAATGAGAAACTGATATTAAAGCCTTGCGGGGTTCAGATTGGCATTCAGGGTAATGAGTGTCTATCGGGACACTGTGACGGTTGTCACGGGCTCGAGGGGAGTACCGGGTCGTGACAAGTAACTTCACCATATAGTATCACGGAACTATGTTCCTCCATTCTACTATCATGCATACTCCACAGAAATTAATTAAAAGATTTACCTACCTTAACTAATGCTAATTCTATTTAATCATATCTTAAATACTCCAAACTTGTAAATTACAACTCCAAGTGTATGTCCATAGATTGATAATCTTTATATATTTCGTGATCATGAAAACTACAACTTACAAACTAGCTTTCTATCATATGCACACTATTAGAACAGTAATTTCAACATGTTTAATTCTCCTTTGGTTGCATGTTAAGATCATTCATTGATATGCCTTTACCATAGCATTTAGTGCAAATTTGATTAAGGAATTGTCTCCAAATAACTCTTAAATACATAATTATCAAATTCTATACCACTAAATGTTAAGATCTTGACTTTACTCATCAATAACCAATCACATTTATTAAGTGAATAATTTACTTAGTTATTACACCTTACCTTTGCGATCATAAAATCAAAGTTGTCCTAAACTTAGGATGCAGAAGTTCTCTCTCTTAGAGCATATCCAAGCATCAACATTTTCTAAATTCCTTACTCTGGGGAGATCACCTTCAAGACTGATCATTCGTATCATAGGCCACACTTTGAACCGAATAAACTTTTAAATTGATCGTTCAAGTAATTCGTATATCAGTCTCAATTATAGAACTTCATATGGCACTTAGACTAGATTTGACATTTTCAAGTCATTTAACCTCAAGCTGCCAATTCCACATCTAGTCCTTTAATCCCTTGGCTCCCTCTGCTATGTATAGCAAAGTTCAAGCTCATCCTTAGAGTAGATTTGTTTGCTAACTTCTTACTTCATGATCACACATCAATTATAGTAATCATTGATACTCACTCTCGAGTTAATTCACGTGCTTATATCCATGAACTATAATAAGTCCAATCAATTCTTGAAATCTCACAATCGCTTAATTGAAATCAACACCAGTTCCCTCTAAGCTGCTGTACCTATTCAACACATATTCACATATAAAATATTTCAAAATCCCAACACCACTTTTATATGGGCATAACAAGCTCAATTAACATAGTGTTCTTATCTTCATGCGCATAAGTATGGGTTTACTCTTACCTCAATGCTTAATTTATACACTCCAAGTGAATTACAACCATCACTATTCATTCTAATCAAAGTGCGCCCCTTATTACCATTATCACATGTGCTCCTTTATATTAACCCCAATACAATCCATAGTCCCCAAATCTTTTTCCAATTGACAACCATGAGTTCAATTATAACTCCACCAAATGAATAAATTATCATGGCCCATTAGTCCAACTCCAAATTTCTCCATCTTTAATCGGTGGGATAAATCATTTCATTAATCTTTCATTAGGAGCATTCGTTTTAAGATCTCTCTAAGAGCATTCGTTTTAAGATCTCTCTAAGAGCATTCGTTTTAAGATCTCTCTAACACTGACTCGTGTCACAGGTGGCATCTTAAACCCGAACAACGGCCCTACTTATGACCTTTGCATAACATTAACAAGAAGTGGATTACTGGGAACAGGAGTTCATATAGCTCCTGTCTATGACTTATGCTCCCATAAGATCTATAAGAAGAAACAGAACGAGTTTAAACAACTCCAAATTCTATATGCAGATGCACGTATTCTATTCTATCAAACCTAACTTCACTTAACTTAACTTGGGCCACACTTACATTGTAATTTTTAAAATAACTTTAAAACAACTTTAAACCCAAAAGCTCTAATCTTTAAAACCAAAAGCTCTGATACCACTCTAATTGTCACGACTCAGTACTGTCTTCAAGCCCGTGACAACAACCGCGATGTTCCGATAGACATTCATAACCTAGAATGCCAATCGAAACCTCGCAAGGCTTTAATATCAGTTTGCGCACCTCCCCTGTGAGCAACAGTTGTTTAATATCATGTTTTGAGAGATTATAAACTATTTCCAAATCAAAACAATAGAAAAATAATTTTTTTCTCACATGGGCATTTTGGTCATTTTTTTTCAAAAATCTCGAAACCAGCTAAAAATGTAGTATGCAAGTGGAAAACACATATTTCATAATAAAAAATAAGTTTAGATATCTAAAACATTCATTTAAAGTGAAATTATAACTATTTGAATATAATAAAAATATTTAATAAAATATTCTATTTTCTTATAAAACAATATTGATAGAGCTATCGGTAAATAATTTTTGTAGCGTGAAAGCTAAATAAATTCATACATACTATAATACAGATAACCAAAGCATAAGATTTAATTTACAGTGACACGTGGGCCCACGAACAACTAAAAGTATCAAAAGCGGTAAACCTACAGATTTTGAGAATGCAAGTCCAACTGTAGCCCTCAACAAAGTGAGCTATCTACCGACTATCCTGAGCCTGAAATGGGTGGAAAAGAGGGTGGTGAGATTATATAATCCCAGTGAGTAAACAAATATCATCTAAAATATCTAAAGCTGAGTAAATGGAGATATATAAAATAGATTAGCATAAAAATGATTCACAGCATTTCGAACTCATTTTAACAAGGTAAAATAGATTCATTTCACTAAAATAAACAACAAGGCTTACGATTTCCTGAAAAGTTTGGCTCATGCTAAAATCATTCTCATACTCAATTATTAGGGATACCATGGCCGAGGGCTATCCCAACCGAGTCCGCCAAGGCTGTTAAAAAGTTATGTATGCATAAATCATGTTTTTTATTTTGAAAACACAGTTGTTCCTTGGCGTTGGCTGAGTTCACCCTCACGTGGTGGTTTAGCGTGAAGTGAACTCTAAAGTGTTAACCTTAGGAGTTATCCATCCGCGCCTCTTATACTAAGTTAAGAATATAATAGGGTTATCGTGCCCCTCTAATAAGCTGGTCCACGAAACCCGTCCACTGCAACGACCAATTATAACCCACCAATTTAATGAAATTCAACAGCAAGACATGGCAATTATTTCATTTTACAGCCTCTCAAGGCAAATCAACAGTTCATACTTTTTCAGCACATTTACCAAATCCAACCATTCATGCCAATATTATCATAAGCCATTCAATTCAGACCATGATTTATAACACAGCAATTAGTCTCCAATTACTCCATTTTCAAAACCATCTTTCAATTTCAAGACAATTTTACAAAATCATTTCATTTAATCACATTTTGCTTATAAAACATAAAGATTTACCATTTAAACTCATTTTCCATAAAATCACAAAAACAAATTAAAACTCACTTCAGATAATCAAGACGATGATAAGGTTACTCATTGTAATGAAAATCGTGTTTCGAGTACTCCGATTCTCGATCCTCGGGTACTATCTCTTTACTTTTGCCAGAATGCTCACCACTTAGAAATAATGCACAATAAGCCATTTACTACATTTGTGCTAAATTGTTATAAAACCAATTCAGGCTTTATTCTAATGCATGAAATGGGATGTAAATTGTTCGGATTATCGTCTAAACACGGTGTTCTACACAAATTCAATTGTGTACCTAAATAAAATGGTATTGGCCTAATTCTATCTATCACTCGATTAATTGGCTAATATGTCTAATTCAACTCCAATAATTCCATTTTTCTTCCAATTCTCCAAACCATCAAACACAAGTTAAATAACTTGAAATATGGCAAAATAATCCTCACATTTTCTCTTGGAAAATTCGGCCATGGTGAGTGCATCAACCCTATGATTTTTCCTACTTGATTTTCTCACCATAATTCATCATTTCCTAACCAATTCACTTGAAATAAAATCAAATCCACCATCAACACTCTACAAGGAAGATTCGGCCAATGATGAACTCATGAGGAATATGTGAATTTCAAGCTTAATTCTACACTTAACACCATAAACAACTAAAAACATCCATATATCTTAAAAATCTATCTAAATCATCATCAAATTCTCTCTCCTAGGGTTTGATTAGCACACTATCCTTCATGATATCTTGTGATTCAACAATGGAAAATGCAAAATAATGCGTAGGAAAGATAGATCACAAGCTAGAGTTAAGAAATTTCACCTTTGATGGCTTGATTACTTGAAATCCACCAATTTTCTCTTGAATTTTCACTCTAGGGTTTTTGTTCTTCTTTTCTTCCTTTGTTCTTGCTATGGCCGGCCATAAGAATGAGAAATGGGCTGATTTTGTGCTGATTTATAAGGAAAATAATAAATGGATGAAAATTTGACACATGTCACCATTCCATTGGTCCATGTGTCATACTTACCCATTAAGCAATCTCTCTCCACCACTTAAATTTCCTCAATTATCCATGATAATATTGGGTAAAATTCATGTACTGGACAAGTGTTGGGTGGTGTAAAATTACAATTTTGCCCTTGAGGTGTCAAAATGACTATTTTGCCTTTATACTCAGAAAAATGCCGGAATTAAAATTTTTCACTTCTCAAACTCAAATTATGCTCTAAATAGTCAATCTTGGTCAAAAACTTCTTCCAACATTCCAGTTTTAACCTCGAGTGGAAAAATGACCATTTTGCCCCTAGGTCATGAAAATTTCAATTTGACTCCAAATCGGTCCTCCAACTCTGAATCACCATTTTAAGTCATTTTGGGGTTTTAAAATTCTCAATTTTATCTTAAAATCTCTATTTGGACTAGTTCGAGGCTTAAATCAATTTAGTTGTAGCATTTGGTACATTGCTGTGTTTTAACGATTTCCAAGGTACCCAAGTAAGCAAACATGCATTCTTATGTAGGAATGATATAATAAACATATTGTAGAGCTGGGCTTGACAAAACTTCAGTCTGATGATAAGGCAGAACTCCTGCTTTGATATTCTCCCCTTGGTCTTGCCAATGGCAAACCATAGCTTGTGCCCCATTATCTCTCTCTCATTGATTCGACGAATCATGATGTTATGCAGGAGACTAGCATTGAAGTAGCCTTGCGGATATATGTCCAGCAGCATTTTGAAACATGTACGCTTCACTGCATCGTACTCCCCTTTCTCTTGGAGAGTCTTGTTGATGTAATGCAGCTGCGACCACTTACAGTGGGTGTTGATTTTGACATTGAACGCCCACTTCTCCCTCGAGACAAGAAGCAAACCATCAAGATCTTCATACTGACTAGACTACACCTACAAAACATGGCACACATGCACGAGTCAGTTAACCCATAATGTGGAAACAAGGTATACTGAAGAAAGAAATAAATGTTGTTATTGTTGGCTCCATTAGTTTTTGATGATAATAAAACATCCCCATTTATTTGTGTCTAATACCTTTACTTGAGTGTGTAGGAAATTAATATATGAAATTAATTTATTAACTCTTCAAAGAGTATTTTTGAAAGAAAAAGAGGGATAAAATCAACAAGATGTAATTGATTAACAAGGAGGAAGCTTATTGGTGAAACAAAAGAGAACATTGGTTAACCAAATTTCAAATTGGAGAAATGTCAGGCTGAAGAGTTTGAGAAACAGAACCAATTTAGTCGACCAAGTCAATCGACTAAGTGCTCTCTACCAAGATCTACAAACCAGAAACAGAATCAACTTAGTCGACCAAGTCAGTCAACTAAGAGCTCTCTGTTTGCAATTTAAACCAGAGCACTACAAGACAGATTAACAGTTAGAACTCATCCTCAACTGTTACCAATGGCCATAAACTGTAAAATTGCCATCAAAGTTACATCTCCAAGTATAAAAAGGTCTTCCAACAATGAGAAACAAGTTTTTAGAAGCCTTGAATGAGATTTGAGCTATAGAAAGTAGAAAAACCAGAAAAGCTTCACTGCACTTGTCTGCACTTAAACACCTACTCTTAGCATTTGTATTTAGCACTCAATCTTGTATCACTCAGATCAACCAGTGATAATAGGTACCTTCTTTTACTACTTCTCTTGTATTCTTAGAGTGAGGGAGTCACTCTAAGGGGTTGTTCAAGCTTAGGATAGCTTGGTTATTGTAGGTTGTGGTTGAGCCTTGGAAAACCACTTTGGGTTTTAGTTAATCTTGTGAAAAACTAGTGTAAAAGGTTTTGGCTGAGCCTGGGAAAAGCCATTGTAAAGCTTGGTGAAAACTTGTGAATTTCACCGTCCATAGTGGATTTGTGGGAAAATCCTTGGTTGGATAATCAAGGTAGTGGATGTAGGTTTTGGACCAAACCACCTTAAATTACTGTGCATCTTATACTCTGTTTTTATTTTTCTAAGTTTTGGAAATTAGTTTCCAATATTCTTAATATCCAAATTGTGCTATTCACCCCCCTCTAGCACGTATTATAGGGACCAACAATTGGTATCAGAGCCAGGTTCCCTGTTATTAAGGTTAACATCCTTAGGGAGGATCCATATAGCTCTCCAAAAATTAGTAGTGGCTGAGGGACAATCAACAAACAGACCACCTCTGTTTGATGGCTCTAAGTATCCTTATTGGAGCACTAAAATGTCAATTTACATTAGAGCTATAGACTACGAAATGTGGGATGTCATAACTGATGGACCCTTTATGCCCTCAACCGTGAATGTGGTGACAAATGAGTTGATGCCCAAACCAAGGTCTAAATGGACTGAGGCTGAAACTAAGATAGTTCAAATAAACTTTAAGGCTATCAACACATTGCATTGTGCATTAACCCCCATTGAATTTAACAAAGTCTCAAGCTGTACAACAGCTAAACAAGTGTGGGAAAAACTTAGAATAATCCATAAAGGGACTTCTCAAGTAAAGGAGTCCCAAATTGCTCTCTTAACAGATAGTTATGAAATGTTCAAAATGGAGCCTGGTGAAGACATCACCAGCATGTTTGATAGGTTTACAAATGTCACAAATAAACTGAGTCAGCTAGGCAAGCCTATCCATGAACATGAATTAGTTAAGAGACTACTTAGGAGTCTACCAAAAAACTGAAAGCCTAAAGTGACTACCATTAGAGAGGCTAAAGATCTGAACATCATCACACTTGATGAGATTTGTGGTTCTCTTCTTACTCATGAGCTAGAGCTTAAGAAAGAAGAAGAAGAAGACCGAAGGGAAGCAAAGGAAAAGAAAAAGAGTATTGCATTTAAAGCCAGCATCCTTGAAAAAGAGTTGAAAGAGCTTTCCTATGATAATGATGAAGAATTGGCTCTGGTTGCAAGAAAATTCAGAAAGTTAATGAGCAGAAGAAACCGAAGGCTAGCTAGAAGATGTTTCAGGAAAGACCAAGGTGTTTCATGGAAAATAAGGAACAAAAATGACTTCAACAAAAAGGAGGAGATGAATTGCTATGAACTCAAGAAACCTGGTCACTTCAAGTCCGAGTGTCCATTGCTGAAAGATGAAACTCCTAAGAAAAGTAAGAAATCCAAGAAAGCAATGGTGGCAGCTGCATGGTCGGACAGTGACACATCAAGCTCTGAAACTGATGATGAAAAATCTGAGAAAAAAGCAAACATTTGTTTAATGGCACAAGAGGATGAAACAGAGGTATCCTCATCCTCCTACATTAATTCTTATGATGATTTACAAGATGAGTATGAGTGCCTTTATGATGAATTTGAAAAACTTTTTTTAAAATACAAATCAGTGAAGAAAAAGGTTGCATTACTTGAAAATGATTTGGTACAAATCAAACAAGAATTTACTTCTATTTTTTAGCAAAGAAATATTTTGCAAGTTGAGTTAGAACACTCAAAAACAGACTTTGAGGTTTTAAAACAAGAGCTAGAAAACAAGTCTGAAGCTTTGCAAATAACTCTTGATGAAAATGCAGCTCTTAAATGTTTGAAAAATGAATCTTCAAAAAGAGATGCATACCACAACAAAAATTCAGCTAAAGCATTACCTAAATGTTATAATTATGGTAAACATGGTCATTATCATATGACTGTTTTTAGAAAAGAAAAGTATCGAAAGTTAAGAAAATCTAGGTTCTTAAGGGATCTTTTGTTGTAACTAACACTCAAGGACCCATCAAAGTATGGGTACTTGTAAAGAAAAATTGAAATTCTATTTTGTAGGTTGAGTTGGAATTAAAGGAGACATGTTCAAGAGCTCAACTCAAGAAGAAACAGCCTTGGTACTTGGACAGTGGCTATTCAGGGCACATGACAGGACATGAAATACTGTTTGCTTAGCTGGATAAGAGAAAGGGAGGAACCATATCCTTTGGAGATGATTCAAAAGGAAGAATCCATGGTATAGGTACGGTTGGTAAGAATTCCCAAACTCAAATTAGTCATGTGTTGTTGGTTAAAGGCTTAAAGCATAACTTACTAAGTATTAGTCAATTATGTGATAAAGGATTTAAAGTGTGCTTTGATTCAACTAAGTGTGAACTGATAGATATGAGTACAAATAAAATCTTATTTATAGGAAATAGATTAAAGAATATGTATGTAACTTTTCTCGAAGATCTTGAAGTAAATAGTGAAGTATGTCTTGTTGCAAATGCTAAAAATGATAGTTGGCTATGGCATAGGAGATTAGGACATGTGAGCATGCATACTATGTCAAAATTAATTAAGAAAAATCTTGTTGCTGGATTGCCTGAGTTAAAATTTGAAAATGATAGGATACGTGATGCTTGCCAACTAGGAAAACAAGTTAGGACATCCTTCAAGTCTAAGAAGATTGTGTCAACATCTAGACCTCTTGAATTGCTTCATATTGATCTATTTGGTCCAATAAGCATAACTAGCTTAGGAGGAAAATCTTATGGCTGTTTAATAGTTGATGACTATTCTAGATATACTTGGGTGTATTTTCTTACTCATAAGAATTATGCTCTTCAAGCATTCTTAAGTCATTGTAAGAAAGTAGAAAATGAAAAAGGACAAGCCATAGTTAGCATAAGGAGTGATCATGGAGGAGAATTTGAAAATGATGAGTTTGAAAAATTTTGCAATGAAAAGGGGTTGGATCACAATTTTTTTGCACCTAGAATACCCCAGCAAAATGGAGTTGTAGAGAGGAAAAACCGAACCTTGAAAGAAATGGCTAGGACCATGCTATGTGAGAACAACCTACCTAAATATCTTTGGGCCAAGGCAGTAAATACAACAGCTTATATTCTTAATAGAGTCTCAATAAGGCCCTTGATTTCAAAGACTCCACATGAACTTTATAAAGGTAAGAAACCAAATATTTCTCACCTTAGGAGTTTTGGCTGTAAATACTTTGTATTGAATAATGGAAAACAGCCCCTAGGGAAGTTTGATGCAAAGAGTGATGAAGCGATATTTTTAGGATATGTTTTAAACTCAAAGACCTATAGAGTTTTAACAAAAGGACCTTAACCGTTGAAGAATCAATTCAAGTAGTTTTTGATGAATCAAATGCATTACAAAAAGAAGTTCATGATGATGATGATGATGTAGAAGTCCCAAAAAAATGGAGGAAATGAGCTTAGAAAACAACAAAAATAATGAAAAAAGCTCATCTAGAAGAGAAAATGAAACTCCACCTCTAAAAAATCTGTAAATAGTAGAAAATTAGCATGATGATCTACCAAAGAGTTGGAGATTTGTAAGAGATCACCCACAAGACCAAATAATAGGTGACATTTCACAAGGAGTTAAAACTAGGAAAACAAGTAGAGAAACTTGTGAGTTTTCAGCTTTTATATCTCAAATTGAACCTAAAAACTTTGAAGAAGCTGAAAAAAAGGAAAGTTAGATAATGTCCATGTAAGAAGAACTTTATCAATTCACAAGGAATCATGTATGGTCATTGGTACCTAGACCTTCAAATCACCCTATTGTTGGTACAAAATGGGTATTTAGAAATAAGGTAGATGAGCAAGGAAATGTAGTTAGAAATAAAGCTAGGCTGGTAACAAAAGGATTCAACCAAGAAGAAAGAATAGATTATGATGAAACTTTTGCTCCGGTTGCTAGGATTGAAGCCATAAGGTTGTTGCTAGCTTTTGCATGTTTCATGAATTTTAAATTGTTCCAAATGGATGTAAAAAGTGCATTCTTAAATGGATTAATTCAAGAGGAAGTATATGTAGAACAACCACCTGGTTTTGAAGACTTTGAAAAATCTAATCATGTTTTCAAACTTCATAAAGCCTTATATGGATTGAAACAAGCTTCTAGAGCTTGGTATGAAAGGCTTTCAAAATTTCTAGTTGAGAAAGGGTATGATAGAGGCAGCATCGATACTACATTGTTCATTAAAAGATATCTAAATGATTTAATTGTTGTGAAAATATATGTGGATGATATTGTATTTGGTGCAACTAATGAAGCTTTATGCAAGAACTTTGCAAAGGAAATGCAGGGTGAATTTGAGATGAGCATGATGGGAGAGTTGAAGTACTTCCTTGTTCTTTAAATCAAACAAAGTGAGGAAGGAATCTTCATTAACCAAGAAAGATATACTTATGATATGCTAAAGCTGAAATCAATTTCCACAACAATGAGTCCATCCACCAAACTTGACTTTGATGAAAAAGGTAAGGATGTAGATCAAAAGCTCTATAGAGGAATGATCGACTTTCTTCTCTACTAAATAGCAAATAGAGCAGATATTCAGTTTAGTGTGCGCTTGTGTGCTAGATTTCAATCACAGCCTAAAGAATCACACCTAACAGTTGTTAAGAGAATTTTTAGATACCTCATAGACACTCAAGAACTAGGAATATGGTACTCTAGAAACTCAACTCTTAGCTTAGTTGGATATTTAGATGCTGACTTTGCTGGCAGCATAACTGATAGGAAAAGCACTAGTGGAACATGCCAATTTTAGGAAGGATGCTTGTTTCTTGGTCCAGCAAAAGTTTTGAGGAGAATGTAGAAATCCAGAGTAGTCTATCTGAGTACTTTGATGAACTGAAACTAAAAGGTTACTGCACCTTTAAGAATAGGTCTTATCGTTCAAGTCTGGTCAAATAGTTTTATTTTGGAATTGCTTTGAAAGGAAAGGAATTAATAGATTCTTATGATTATGTAGAAGATGGTTTGAATGTTTATCTGAATGGAAAAGAGTTTGTTGTGAATACTGAGGATTTAGGGAACTTGCTGAAAATAGAATGTAAAGAAGGTGAATTTGAACTGCTTGAAAAATATGATCCGTCCTCATTATGGGAGATCATCACTAGAAAGAAAGAAAAATATTATTCAAAAAGTAATTCTGGTTTGATAATCAGTCCTCAGATTAGGATTTTACATTATTTTATAGCAGCCAATATACAAGGTAGAAGTGGAAGCCTTAGCTACATCAACCTCCAAGACCTCTGGCTGATAGAGCATGCCTTCAATGGAGTATCTCTAATTTTGGAAAGATTTATGATTGAGAAAATGAGAATTTCTTGCAGACTTGATACGATCAATCTACCATATGGGAATGTGATTACATCTCTTGTGCACAAGAAGGGAATATGGGCAAAGAGGTATGATATGGACTAGGTAAAAACCAGAGATCAAGCCATTTATTGTGGCAGCTTGGCTAAAATGGGGTATGAGCTCGATGGAGAAAAGTTCATTAAAACCTCCAAAACTGGTCCAAGAAAAGAACACAGTTTGCCTGCTTAACCTGAAGAAGCTCCCTCCAGATTTTCAAATGAAGTGATTTTTAATTTGCTCATGAGGATTGATGGTAAGCTGACTGACCAAGGAGTGAAGCTATACAAAATGGAAGATAAAATCACTGTGTTGGAAAACAAACTGAAAGAGAAGGAAAACATGCCATCTGAACTTGTGGCTGTAGACAGTTTTGCCACATCCAGCACTGCACCTGCACAACAAGCTGCTAAAAGTTCAACTAAGTCAGTAGAAAAATCTATTCCTCATGTTGGAAGTTCTGGCATTCAGGCTGAAGGTTCCACCTATAAATCTGCCAGTCCTACTCTGCAGACTGAGGACTCTCCCCAAGGGGTTGATCAACCAGCCAAGACACCCTCCCCTGAACCTCAAAGCAAAAATGATTTAGAGATAAAGAAACACCAGGCCTTTCCTCCAAATTCAGAGGAAGTTTTCATCATGGATATCTTCCACCAAATGGTTAAGGAGGGACAAGCTAAAAAAGACACTTCCAGGACAGAAACTCAAAAGGATGGTGAAGGTGTAAGAAAAGGAAAGAAATTTGCATCAGCTACTAGAGTAAAGACAAAAGCAAGGAAAGCCAAAGCCACTGCAACACCACCAACTGAGGCAAAACTACCAACCAAAGGCAGGAAAACTATGGCAACCAAGACAGCTTTTCTTAAGAGAAGAAAGTCTTCCAAGTTGGCAAAGAAATCTAGACTAGTTTCAGCCTCCTCTCCAATCCTTATCTCAGACAAGTCCTCACCAGAACCTTCCCTAAGACAATCATCACCTCTCTAAGAGCCCTCTCATTTTCCTCTCAACCCTTTCTACAGCACTGAGTCCTTACCTTCTGACACATCAGATGAATAAAGGCCCCTCCCTTTGATGCTGACAAAAAGGGGGAGTAAAATGGGTGTAGGAACCAGAGAATAAAAGTGCAGAAACCAGAGAATAAACTTAAACAAAAAAATGTTAGGGTAGAGGAACTAGGAAGAAACCTAGGAAAGGAACGAAGGCAGAATCAGGGGCGAATGAACTTAGAAAAATAAGAGGTAGGAAGCAAAAGTAGTCTAGGGGCAGTTTCAGAACACTTGTTGATTAACTGTTATTTGTGCCATGGTGGCACTTAAACACTCAGTGTTAATTCTGTTATTTATGAGGTTGTATGTGAAAAATGAATGCTGATATGACTATGTTGCTTAATTGCTAAAAATTGAAGTCTGCTGATATTTTGTTATTTTGGTATTTTGATTGTCATGAACAAAATCTGCTGGTGCTATGCTGATATTGATTGACATGCAGATAAATGATTTTTTTTATGGCATTGTGGATAATTTCTATTTGAAAATAGATATAGATAGTGTGTATAGTATATCATTGGAAACATAAATGATGTAGACTAAATCTAAAATCAATAAACTGTTGACAGCTGCTGGAACATTGATGAAAATCTGTCAAAACTTTCAGCTGAAAATTTCTGGATGCAAATCACTCTATATTATTGCACATATGTATACTCTAAATGCACAATATCATTTTTTATATGACGAAAATAAAATTTGCTGGAATAAAATAAGAAAAATATGCACACATTAAGGGGGAGCTTATAGTTAAGGGGAGTAATCCTCATTTTCTGCAGAAAACTAAAAAGAATTAAAATGACACTATGCTGTTAATCAAGGAATGTTTTGTCATCATCAAAAAGGGGGTGACTATTGGCTCCATTAGTTTTTGATGATAATAAAACATTCCCATTTATTTGTGTCTAATACCTTTACTTGACTGTGCAGGAAATTAGTATATGAAATTAGTTTACTATCTCTTCAAAGAGTATTTTTGAAAGAAAAAGAGGGATAAAATCAATAAGATGTAACTGAATAACAAGGAGGAAGCTTATTGGTGAAACAAGGAAGAACATTGGTTGACCAAATTTCAAATTGGAGAAATGACGGGCTGAAGAGTTTGAGAAACAGAACCAATTTAGTCGACCAAGTCAGTCGACTAAGTATTCTCTGCCAAGATCTGCAAACCAGTAACAAAACCAACTTAGTTTACCAAGTCAGTCGATTAAGAGCTCTCTGTCTACAATGTGAACTAGAGCACTACAAGACAAATTAACGGCTAGAACTCAACCTCAACTGTTTTCAACGGCCAAAAACTGTCAAATTGCCATCAGTGTTGCATCTCCAAGTATAAAAGGGTCTTCCAACAATGAAAAACAAGTTTTTTAGAAGCCTTGAATGAGATTTGAGCTATAGAAAGTAGAAAAACCAAAAAAGCTTCACTGCACTTAAACGCCTACTCTTTGCATTTGTATTTAGCACTCAATCTTGTACCACTCAGATCAACCAGTTATCATAGGTACCTTCTTTTACTACTTCTCTTGTATTCTTAGAGTGAGGGAGTCACTCTAAGGGGTTATTCAAGCTTGGGATAGCTTGATTATTGTAGGTTGTGGTTGAGCCTTAGAAAACGACTTTGGGTTTTAGTTGATCTCGTGAAAAACTAGTGTAAAAGGTTTTGGCTGAGCCTGCAAAAATCCATTGTAAAGCTTGGTGAAAGCTTGTGAATTTCACCGGTCCATAGTGGATTTGTGGGAAAATACTTGGTTGGATAATCAAGGTAGTGGATGTAAGTCTTGGACCGAACCACTCCAAATTGATGTGCATCTTATACTCTATTTTTATTTTCCTAAGTTCTGAAAATTAGTTTCCAATATTGTTAAAAGCCAAATTGTGCTATTCACCCCCCCTCTAGCACATATTATAGGGACCAACAGTTACAAACCATGCATATCAAGTAAAATTTTGTAAAACACCATGCATATCAACTCAAATGTCGTGACATGCCATGCATCAGTGTCGTGACACGTCATGTATCACTGTCGTGACACACCAATCACCGTAATTACTGACTCGTTACACCAACAGCCGTGACAAGCTAAAAATCCTAAAAACCAGTTTACCCACAACACGCCAGAACAGCCATGATACGCCAAAAACGCATAAATCCAGTTAACCCACGACACTCCAGGAACAGTCGTGACACGCTAAAAACCCAAAAAACTAGTTAACCCACAACATGTCAAGAATAGCTGTGACACGCTAAAAACCAAAAAAACCAATTAAGCCACAACGCGCCATATGCAGACGCGGACCCCCTTTAACACTTTGGTATGACCATAAAACTAGGAAGAAAACAGTTTAAGCAAAGCATAACAATTGCAAAAAAAACACCAAACAACCCAGCAAACCAATAAAAATTCAACAGTTCAAGGAAACTAACCTAGAAAAAAATCAACTAACAGAAGAAAGATTAATTTTAGAGTGACTAACCTCTTCACTGATAACCGACATTGTTACTGTGATGTAGTTAAGCTTGCAAAGAACAAAGTCAAACTGTCTACTACCTTTCGGAATGAGAAATGAATGAAACTCTCTTACTTCCTTCACACAAATGTTTACGATTTTAGAAAAATATTTAATTAAAATGAAATGGCCTTTTATATTCGTTTCATTCGTTCAGTGAAAGTCCAAACGCCTTCCTCGTCATTTTCTCGCCTTTTTTTCACACCATGCTGTTTCACATATTAAACCCATGGCGTGTCACACGTTCTGACCATGGCATGTCCCACACTCTAAACACTGCCGTGTCACACCCGTCCCACATATTCTCATTGTGTCGTGTCACAGATTCCCTCCATGGTGTGTCGCATGTTTTGACCATGGCGTGTCCCACACTTTAAACGCTGCCGTGTCATACTCGTCCAACATATTCTCATCGTGCCGTGTCACAGATTCCCTCCATGGCGTGTCACACACTCTAAAGCCTACCGTGTCACACCCCTGTCCAACATTATCACTGTGCCGTTTCACACAGTATGACCCTAATGTGTCACACGTTCTGACCATGGAATGTCGCACACTCTAAACGCTACCGTGTTACACCCGTCCCACATATTCTCACTATGCCGTGTCACAGATTCCCTCCATGGCGTGTCACACACTCTAAACCCTATCGTGTCACACTTGTGTCAAACATTATCATTATGCCGTTTCACACATTATGACCCTGCCGTGTCACACATTCTGACCCTGGCGTGTCCCACACTCTAAACACTGTCGTGTCACAGATTCCTTCCATGGCGTGTCACACACTCTAAACCCTGCCGTGTCACACCCTTGTCACATTATCACCGTGCCGTCTCACACATTAGCATTCTGACTTGTCACACACTTTAAACCCTGCCGTGTCACACCCGTCTCACATATTCTCACCATGACGTGTCACACGTTCCCACCATGTCGTGTCACACATTCCCACCATTCCGTTTCACAAACTCTAAAACCCTGCCATCACATAGACCATATGGCCTGCTGTAGCATGACCATTTCTTGCTTCAGATTCACATCTTTCTCCTTTTGATTCACCACCATATCAGGGATTTCTGCTTTCACATCATTCATGAAGCTTTCAATTCATCACGATCGGTTCCTCATTTGATTTAATATCACGCTTCGTATTATCTGAATGCCATGTCGAAAATATCTGAAAAACCATTATTTTGTTTTACAGAAGCTTCTGGGGAAAAAATTGGATGTTTGCACAAAAGTAGATGTTCGAAAATTCTTCGCATATTTATTTTCTAATTTTTCGCTTGTTTGAGAGTGCACATCACCGAAGATGTCTCATTAAGGGCATTTTGTCCTAAAATCTCTTCAGGTGGCTAAAAGTAGTTAAATTTATCTGGAAGGTTATTTTCAAAAACACTTTGTTTTCAAAGGTCAAAAAACAAATTTCCCCTACCATTAAAGTAAATGAAATATCTTAAGTAAATGGAGAGGACATTTACTTAAATGGTATTTAATGTAAATAAGTTAGGCAGATTTTATAGGTAATCTGCCTCAGAAATAGCATTCTGTCTCAAATTTATCGATACATGTTCATGATGTCTTAATACATTAAGCCCAAAAAGGATTTCTGATGAACATGTATCGATACATGTTCATAATGTATTGATACATTTTTTCAAAACCAAATGTATTGATACATTAGGTCAATGTATCGATACATTTCATCAATTTCAAAAAATTAAAAGGGTAAAAACGTATTTTCACACCTTATCTTATAAATATACCACATTTTTTTAGGGTTGGCAACCCTTAACTACATTTGCAAGGTAAAACCCCAACTCTTATACTCTTCCAACTCATTTTTAGCTCAAATCTTCATTTTTGATGATTAAATGATGTGGTTTTGAGTTGTTATGAAAAAGATGACATTTTTAATTTTTGAAAACTTTAAATCTTGATTTCTAGTTTTTGAAAATTTGATTTTGTTGCCCAGATTTTCTGTTGGCGTTTAAATCATAAAGACTTTGTGATTTTCTTAAGCATCTAAGCTCACAAAAGGTAAGGATGAAAGATTTATGGGTTTCTAAGCACAAGTTTTAGTTAGAAAATTAGTTTAGCTAAAAGTGAGTAGTTTCAAAAGTCCTTATAATGATTATCACGAGATTTTATTCTAGGAAATGATTATGATGATTGTTGCATGATAGGAATAGTTGAAAACTCCACGGATAATGTCAAAATGGAGTTATGATTGGAGCTAGGAATCTACTCTCTAATTAGGTGAGTGGCTACACCTTTTCAAGTATTATAATATGTAAAGTTAGCATGATTTTTATGAAAATGGTTGTTTAGGCATGTTGAAAACATATTTCCATAAATGGTTTGTTCAAGGATTTGAACTACAAGGTTTCATGAAGTTTTCAAGGAAATGTTCAAATGACTTGATTTGATCATGATTGTGATATGTGTTACACAATGATTTTCAAATTGTTTACAAATTTACTATGTATGTAAATATGCTACTATGTACTAGTTTTCAACAAGGGGGGATAAGCCCTTTTATGTTTATAGTCCACAAGGTTACTCTAGCCTTTGGGCTAGTGTGGGTATGAGATATTTCTATGGTTAATGTATGACAGTTATTATGCACATGTTAGATACAATGTAGCATGATAGGAATGTTGGATGCATGAGTTCATTTTATGAGATTGTAACATCTATGCCATGAGATGTATGTGTTAAGTATATCATTTACACTATAGGCCAAGCATGTAAGTGATTTATGAGGTTATGAATGTTAGGAATTTTAAGAATATGGTGCCTTGGAAAGCAAGTATATTCTCATGCTTAAATTCATTAAATTTATTTGTAATGAAAGTACATTTTGATAATAAGACGAAGAGTTTGTTTTAGTAAGCATTCATTATCTAGTTATTAAGGTAGTAAGATTCTGTTGAGATATTAAAATACATTTGTATGAAGAGTCATACATAAGAGACATGTCTTTTAATTAAATCTAAAAATTGTTCACAACCATATAATAAAGTTGGTCACTTTATTGTGTTAGGTGTGTAGTGTCCAGATTACTTCCAACAAAACGAATGTGATTCATTTCAAGGGAATGATGAGTCTCAAATCATCGAAATAGTTGACTTTGAGTAATGACACTATAACATGAACTGGAATCATGTGAGAATCAAATTTAAGTTTTATCGTTACCTAAATCTTTATCTCACACTTATGCATTTGCTTATAGTAGAACCGAAATCCTGATGGATAGTGGACTTGTGTTTAATCTCCTTATAATCTTTGATTTACCATGAGCATGATCATCATAAAGCCTTGATCTAGACTCCGTATTTTGGGATTATAATCGAGATGAACATCTGGGAACATATATCTAGATAATAGAGTTCATAGCATTAACATCACTTATAGTGATTTCAAGAAGATTGGTGATTAATCTAGGCCTAGTGGATTGATGAATTAGCTATTCATCACATCTGGATACTAAAAAGATTAGATCTACAGTATTGAATCACTAATTGGATGAAATTTGATACTAGGGGACAAAATTAACATAAAAGGTAAAACGGTAATTTCACCTTTTATCATTGGATGGTTATAAGGGTTTACAATATAAGATTTGCAATTGGACAACTAATAATCAATATCAAATATTGAATTGTTTCTTGTAATTATAATTAATCCAAGAGTGCAACCATGAATCTATGGTGGAGTGATTTCATGGTTAATAAGCTTGAATTATTTTTAAAGAGATTAAGAATAATTCTAAGTTTATTGGAGCTTGGAATATCTATGTCCAAATAGATTCCCCACTTAGCTTCGTAGAGTTCAACTTCTTTAAGTTGGAATGCATGCTTTAATTTGATTAATTAAATTGTGCACAAAAATTGGTAGCTCTAACATGTTTGTCTTAATTTAGACAAGAAAACATGTTTGTCTTAATTTAAGACAAGAAAAATATTTTTTGTCTTAATCTAGACAACAATAGATATTTGTCTCAAATTTAGACAAGATCAAATATTTTTTGTCTTAATTACAGACAAGAGTTGTGTTAAATTAAGAGAATTTTAGGAGGATTCTTGTAAAATGAATCTAAACATCCATGTTGATAAAAGGAGACTCCTCGTTTGACTATTACTCTTTTATTTATTATTAATTCTTTTTAAATAAAGATAGATAATAATAAAATAAGAGTTATTATTCAATAAGGAGTTTTATTTAATCAAGAACTCTAAATGATAATTAAAGAATTAAATTATTTATTCTTTAATTTTTATTTTGATAATTATGGAGCATGTTTGATGCTTCCATAACTCTAAATGGATGGTCAAGATTGATTCAAAGGTGTTTCATTTTGATTAAACTTTTGAAGCAAGAATTTTAATAAAAAGAGAAGAGATTGGAAGAAAATATGAAAACATACTTTTTCTTAAAAAAAAAGTTTCAGCAGTCACTTTTCTTTACCTCCTCCAAGCTTTTCCAAAAAAAAAAGAAAACGAAAATCGGTTGCCATCTTGTAGTCTTGCATTCCACACCTTGTCCACCGAAGGTTCAAGTTGGAAGTATTCTTGAAGAATAAGTGGTAAACTTGTTTGGTCGAGAAATCATTCATTGGTGTGGTGGAATCCGAAATTAAGAATCTT
This sequence comes from Theobroma cacao, assembly GCF_053813885.1. Lineage (NCBI taxonomy): Eukaryota > Viridiplantae > Streptophyta > Magnoliopsida > Malvales > Malvaceae > Theobroma > Theobroma cacao. Next base: position 32,405,916 of record NC_142647.1, on the reverse strand, counting down.
AAAATAAAAGGTATAGTTTTTTTTACTTAATAGATTTTTATTTTTTTAAGTGAAAATGTTACTTGTAATAATAATAATGTTTGTTTCCAATTGTGTAATTGGATTGCTTGCTTCCTTTATAAAATAAATTTTTGAAATCCATGCTTTACATAGTCATATTAATTTACTAAGATCCTACTCCAACAATTGGTATTAGAGTAGGGATTATTGCAAGTTTATTTCCTATATTTATTTTGCATGGTTGGCAGCTTTGCACATATTTAACTATCTTGATGTGATCAATATATGATTGTATGTTATGATGCATGATTCAAGGTTTTTGCTGCATTAATTGTCCTAAAAAATTTTACATGTAACATTTTTCTTTTGGTTATGTAACAAGAAGGGTGGCTTATCATCGCCATGTTTCCTTCTTGATTTTTTTATTATTTTTCCTTAAATTTATGTAACTAGGAAAACGTATGTAATTTTAATATTTATTGATTTATTTAATGCATCCATGGAGAAAGAAGTTCAAAGCCAAAACGAAAAAGATAATTAGGTAATATTTGGTCTCTCTATTTTTTTATGGCTATTAATTTTTTTTTGTAAAAGGAGTTTTTCTTGTATTTATCTTTTTTAAAGCAAAAGAATTTTTCTTATGTTAAAATTCTGTTATTATAAAAATATATATTTTCTTCTATTAAAATATTTTTTTATTAAAAAAAAGGGAGAGGGGAAAAGAGGGGTGGGGTGTGTTGTTGCCAAGTGCAGCAGCCCAGCCTTGGGCTCTTAGGCAACAACCCATTAGGGTAGGCCCAACCTAATTTTTTTTAATAAAATTATTTAAAAAAAATATTTTTTTAATATTATTATATATATTCTTAAAAATTTTCCAAAATTCTTTTTATTTTTGGAAAATTAATTTTAGCCTTGGATAAAAAAATATATATTTATTTTGGTATTAATTAATGAGATTAATTAATTGGATAAAATAAAATTATTTTCTCAAATTGGGTTAAAACTAAAATTAAAATTGAGGAATTTTAAATAGTCATAAAATTCAAAAAAGTGTCAAATGGATGTGATCCTAACAAGCAGCGGAAGCAAGCAAGATTGAAGAGAATTATAAGTTGTAATTTTATTTTATTTTTCCTAAGATGGACATTAATGTGGCTTATTATATATATATAAATTTATATGTATCTATATGAATGATATTAGGTATTATTTGTATGCTTGAAAACATGTCATCTAGAATTAAAGTGCCAACATCTCTTAAGGAATGCCATGCATACATTATTTATTTTAGTTTAAAAGGAATTTTATACTATGAGATACATAATGAATATACGAAAATAAATCACATCTAGACAAGATGGTAATATGGACTTAGTTATATACTAAACGCGTTTAGTTGGAAACATAACCAAGTCCATAATTTGACTTAGGATATTCTAAATATGCATCTAGAAAATCCGGTAGAAAGTCAATCAAAACCCTAAGTATAAAAATATTGAGTGGGAGAGGATGCTAGTAATCCTAAAGTCCACGATCTCCATTGTTGGCCCATTGGCATGTGAAACATGTCACTCCCTATAAGCATACATGAATCTAGATCATGACGGACTAGGTCTCTGAAAGGATAAATCCTTTTAGGTGGATTATGAAGTGAGACCTCCCATAGAGGCTCACTAAGTAAGGAGCTTAAAAGAATGAAACAATGACTGTTACACTTAACATGAATTTACTATTAACCTGCCTACAGTAGCTCTATTAGTCAACTGTGTGGACCAAATGAAGGCACTTCTTAACCATGTTAAGTATGAGGATACTAGGCAACATAGTTAAGTGGGAGGGTCTCAGTTTGCTTGGTAGTAAATTCTCACAGCCCATAGTCGGTTAATTTATTATAGAAAGGTAGATGACTGTCGAACTAATAATATAATTTATAGGGTTTTATATATTATCATCATGCATACATGCATCATGAGATGTTCAAAGTCTATGAATAACTAGTATGCTTGCATAATTTCAAATGTACTTTCAGAAACATATCTGCATCACAAATATGAATCCACTTTCAATTTTGCTGAATAAATGCACTCTAAATGGTGATAACCACTCTGAATGGAAAAGAAACCTTAATATTGTCCTTAATTATGACAAGATCACATGGGTTCTTTCTGACCATGAGCTTGAAGCACTGACTCCCAAGTCAACTCCACAAGATATTGAATATCATAAGAAGTGACATGATGCAAACAAGCTAGCTAAATGCTATATACTGGCCTTAATGAATAGTATATTGTAAAAGCAGCATGAAGGCATGGGTAATGTTATTGACATAATGTTGCACCTACATGAGATGTTTGGTACGAAAACTAGATCTGCTAAGGTGAAAGCAATCAATGCTTTTAAGGACCTTAAACAGAAACTTGGGGAGCCAGTTAGAGATTACATGCTGAAGTGATCTCTTGTCTCAATGCGGCAAAACTAAATGGTGTTGAGATAGATGCGAAAACGTAAATATCAATGATCGTTCATAGCTTGAATTCATTATTTTCATAGTTCAAATTGGATTATGAACTGCACACTAGGGATTACACCCTCAGTGGGCTAATGAATGATCTTCAAAATGTGGAGAAGGTTCTTGATTTGAAAAAGAAAGTTGAAAAACATGCAATTTCCACTTCTAAGCCCAAACCCATGGGTAAAAGAAGATAGTTGGAAATAAAAAGATTTCCAAGGGCTTAGTGGGAGCAAAAAAAAAGCCCATGAAGAAAAAGATTACTTCAAAAGACAACACCAAAGGAAAATGTTTCCATTGTTGTGTGAAAGGACATTGGAAGCAAAATTGCAAGGTCTACCTTAAAGAAATCCAGAAGAATAAAGAGGTTTGGGTTTTCTAAATATGTTAAAAGCTTGTTTAGTGGCTGATTCTACAGATACTTGGATAGTAGATTCTGGAGCCGCTAACCATGTTTGCAATTCTTTACAAGGGTTTCAACAAAGGAGAAAACTGAGTAAAGGGCAGTTTCGGATGAGTATGGCAAATGGCACCTTCGTTTCAGCATTAACAGTGGGAGCCATTATTCTTCAATTTCCTTATGGTCGTAGTTTAGTTTTGGAAAATGTTTATTACATTCCAAAGACTTATAGAAATTTGATTTCTGTCTTTTGTCTAATAAAGTCTTGATATTCAGTTTATTTTAGTGAGACACTCACTATTTATTTGAATAAAGATTTTATTTGTTCTGGAATTGTAAGATATAATATTTATTTCCTTGAGCCTACGACTTATTCTACAAATGCTATAAAAGCAATATGATTTGAAATTGAAAGAGTTAATGAATCTAGTATAAATCAAAATTATCTTTGGCATCTGCGTTTAGGTCATATAAATCAAAATAGACTTAATAGGCTTATAAAAGATGGTACTCTATGTCACGACCCAGAACTCCCATCGAGCCCGTGACAACCGCCGCGATGTCCCGATAGACATTCATTACTCGAAATGTCAATCGAAATCTCGCAAGGCTTAACATCAGTTTTTCTCGCTTCCTCTGTGAGTATTAGTCACTAAAATTATGTTTTGAGAGATTATAAGCTATTTCCAAATCAAAACAATAGAAAAATAATTTTTTTCTCACTGGGGCATTTTGTTCATTTTTCCTCATTAATCTCGAAATTCGCTAAAAATGTAGTATACGGGTGCAAAACACATATTTCATAATCAAAAATAAATTTGGATGTCTAAAACATTCGTTTAAAATGAAATTATGACTATTAGAATAAAATAAAAATATTGAATAAAATATTCAATTTTCTCATAAAACAATATTTTTAGAACACTACATAAATAATTTTTACAGCGTAAAAGCAAAATAAATTCATATATATTGTATTACAGTAAGCCAGAGTATTTAATTTAATTTACAGTAACAAGTGGGCCCTCGAATAACCAAAAGTAAGAAAGATTGTGAACCTATAATTTGGAGGATGCAAATCCAATGGTGGTCTCGATGAAATCAGCTATCTATAGACTATCTTGAGCCTGAAATGGGTGGAAAGGAGGGTGGTGAGATTTATATAATCCCAGTGAGTAAACAAATACCATCTAAAATATCTAAAGCCGAGTAAATGGAGACAAATAAAATAATTTAACATATTGTAATTCATCACCTTTCAACTTGTTTCAACCAAATAAAGTCAATTCATATAAATCAAGTAATCAACATGGCTTATGAATTTCTTAAAACTTTGGCTCATGCCAAAATCATTTTCATACCCAGTTATCAGGGATACCTTGATTGAGGGCTATCCCAACCGAGTCCGCCAAGGCTATTAAAAAGTTATGTACGCATAAATCATGTTTTTATTTTGAAAACATAGTCGTTCCTTGGCGTTGGCCGAGTTCACCCTCACGTGGTGGTTTTGCGTGAAGTGAAACTCTAAAGTTATACCTCGAGAGTTACCCTACTCGCCTCTCCAACCGAGGCAAAATACAACGGGATTTCGTGCCCCTCTAATAGGTTGGTCCATAGAAAACCCACCCACTACAGCAAGTTAAATCCACCATACAATAAAATTTGTAATAACATGACATGGCAATTATTTTATTTTATTTTATAGCCTTTCAAGGCAAATCAACAATTTATACATTTCCAACACATTTATCAAATCAACCATCCATGCCAATATTGCCATAAACCAATCAATTAGAGTCATGAATTTACAACACACAAAAACAGTCTCCAATTACTCTATTTTCAAACCATCATTCAATTTTAAAACAATTTTATGAAATCATTTCATTAAATCACATTTTGTTTATAAAACTCAAAAATTAATCATTTAATTCATTTTCCATAAAATTCACAAAAATCGAATAAAACATACTTTAGATAATTAAGATGATGATAAGGTTACTCACCTCACAATAGCGGGATTACTACGTCGCTATTGATTCGTATGCTTGTATAATTATTCCTAATTGCCAATCATATACTTCGTTCGTCACGCTTCCACAACAACTTTCCTAGCAACAATTTAAACCCAATACATTTAGTGCATCAATTCCACATCTCTCTCTCATTCTATCATAAATCCACATTATTTCTCCTCATTTCTTCCAATATTTTACCATTCAACTTAACACTCTCAACCAAATTATGCATCTAAATTCCTCCGACATCAATAATTCTTCACAACGAATCATTTAAAATTCTTAACTTCATTCGAGCACTATTCGTAAATTTCACATTTTCTTCTTTACTTGAGTCCTATGACACCTCCTAATAAAATATTTAAATATTGTATTAAAGTAATTTAAATTTAATTCATATCACTAATAACCAAAAATTTAATTAAACAAATGGCTAGCTTAAAATAATACAACTTCATAATAGGCCAAATAAAAGCAAAGAAAATTTTCTTTACCTATTTGGACTAGATTAGTCCAAGTCCAATTTTTTCCACCTTTATTCTCTCTTGGGCTTTTCCTCCTTTATGGCTATTGGGCCCTTTTTATGATCTCTCCCCAACTTCTTTCTATTAGGCCATACCCATTTTTCTTTCTTGTTAGGCCATGCCCACTCTTTCTTTTTTTCTTTTTCTTTTCTTTTCTTTTCTTTTCTTTCTTTCACCGTCCAGCAGCACCTTGCTTTTCTTTCTTTTTCTTTTCTCACATGCACAAGCTATCCACAATTTCTTCCTCTCTCTCTTTCTCACCACAGGCCACAATTTCTTGCTTCTTTCAACCAATAATTTTCAGCAGCCAAAGCTACTCATATTGACTTCAAAATCAGCAACTAAGCTGCTCTATTTCTCCTCAAAAATCAGCAGCTTAACTGCACTATTCTCCCTCAAAAATCAACAGCCAAAGCCACAAAGATTAACAACCAAACCGCACATTTCAGCCTTCAAAATCAACAACTAAAACCATACCAATCAACCTTCAAAATCAGCAGCAAAAACTGCACTTTTCAGCCTTCAAAATCAGCAACAAAAGTTGCTCCTCTCACCCCTTAAATTGACAGAAAAATAGCTCTCTTTTCCTCCTTAAATGGTAACAAAATCACCCCCCCTCAACTCAGCTCTTCCACCTTCCTTTTCTTCCTCACCTCTCGACCTTCTCTTGTTTCTTTTTACTCTTTTTGCTCATGCCTTCTTCGTGTTTCTTTTTCTTCTCTTCACTAACCGACATCTTCACTTTACTTATTCAATTATATATATATATATATATTTTATTCTCCATTTTGTTCCAACTTGGCTGGCCCCTTACACCTTTCTTTCTTTCCCCTTTATTCCACATGGTCGGCCCCCTTCCATCAATTTAATTAAAGAGTCTTTTGACTCTTTTTATTGACCACATGGGCGGCTGCCCATGTTGGTCTTCCTTTTATATATATATATATATATATATATACATACTTGTATTATTATTTTTACGATTTGTTTATTTTATCTCTTCCATTTAATTTCTCTACATAATCCTTCAACTTTTATATTTTAAATTCGATCCCTTTGATGCGTCTAAAAATTTCAATTTTCATCTATCTTCCTTTCTCTATCCATGTACCACCAAAATATCAAAATTGCACTTCAACGTGGTATTACCATAATATTTAAATATTTATTTATCCGCGTTAGCTCAACTTAACAAAACACACGTATTTTATTTGTCGCTCATTCTCCAAAAATTTATTTGTATTTCTTCTCCCCCACTTGGATCAACCATATGATCCTTCTTCATGACTAATTTCGACATTCTGTTAAATATTAATATTTTAATATTATTTTATTCTAAAAATTTTCTCTTGTCTCCTTGGTACCCAAAATACCTTATTATGCCTCAATTGACTTTCGAATCACCCTTTTATCTCACAAATTCTCCTATGATAAAATATTATTATTTTATTATTATTTTTTCGCGTGCGAATCATTTTATCCTAAACTACTCCTTTCATCTTCTATCACGTTTAAACATTATAATTGGCCTCAATTCGCATCCGATAAGCTTTATTTGTTACCATATCAAAGTATGGGGTATTAAACTCTACCAAACATGATTGAGTGTCCTTTACAAGTATGTGAATCTTGTATTGAAGCTAAAATGACTAAAGGGCCTTTCAAGGCAAAAGGTAATAGAATGCCAAACGTTGTAGACTTGGTGCATACAGATGTGTGTGGGCTAATGAACGTAGAAGCTAGAGAAGGTTATAAATGTTTCATAACTTTTATTGATGATTACTTGAGACATGGCTTTGTGTATTTAATGCACAAAAAAAATGAATCCTTTGAAAAGTTCAAAGAATTCAAAGCCAAAGTTGAAAAGCAACTAGGCAAGCCATTGAAACAACTTCTATCAGTTCGAAGAGGTGAGTATTTATCAGATGAATTTCGACAATATCTCACTGACAATGGGATAATTTCCAATTTGTCAATGCCAAGAACACCTCAACATAATGGTGTAGCTGAAAGAAGAAATAGGATTCTTTTAGAAATGGTTAGATCAATGATGTCCTTTGCTAACATTCCAATCTCATTTTAGGGATATTGTATGCAAACTGCTCAATACTTGCTCAATGTTGCTCCATCTAAGGTTGTGCCTAAGACACCAAGGGAGTTGTGGATAGGGCGTAAATCATCTGTATGTCATCTGCAAACTTGGGGGTGTCCTGCACATGTTTTAAAGCCTCAGTCCACAAAGATTGAGCTGAAGATTGAGGTGTGCTTGTTTGTAGGATATCCAAAAGGAACAAGAGGTTATTACTTTTATAGTCCTCAAGATAAGAAAGTTTTCGTTAGTACAAATGCCACTTTCTTAGAGGAAGAGTTTATGAGAAATCATAAACCTAGAAGTGAAATTGTCTTAGAAGAATTGTTTGATCCTTCAGATTTAAGAGTTAATTCTGAAGATGTCATAACACAGTCTAATTCAAGGGTTAAAACAGAAACACAACTTGAACATCAAATAGTGGTGCCACGCCATAGTGGGAGGGTCGTGAGACAACCAGAAAGATACATGGGTTTGGGAGAAAACATGATTGCACTCTCAGATGAACATGAATATGATCCTATTACATACAAGACAGCTATTAACGATGTTGATGCTGAAGAATGGCATAAGGCAATGAAATCTGAGTTGGACTCCATGGATTCCAATAAAGTTTGGACTCTAATAGATCCACCTGAAGGGATAAAACTTATAGGGTGCAAATGGATTTACAAAAGAAAAAGAGGAAGTGATGGGAAGGTAGAGACCTTCAAGACTATTTTAGTGGCTAAGGGTTTTACCTAAAGAGAAGGGATTAACTATGAGGAAACTTTCTCACAGGTTGCTATGCTTAAATCCATCAAGGTCCTCCTATCCATAGCCACACATCTTGATTATGAGATATGGCAAATGGATGTCAAGACCACATTTTTAAATGGAGATCTTGAAGAGCACATTTATATGGCTCAACCAGAAGGTTTCATTAAAAAGGGCCACGAGCATAAGGTTTGTGAATTGCATACGTCCATTTATGGACTTAAGCAAGCATCTAGGTCTTGGAACATAAGATTGGATACTGCTATCAAATCATATGGTTTCCAGCAAAATGTTGATGAACCCTGTGTTTATAAAAGGATACAGGATAAAAAGGTTATTTTTCTAGTCCTTTATGTTGTTGACATTCTACTCATTGGGAATGATATAGGAATGTTATCAACAGTTAAAGGTTGGCTGAACCAATAATTCAATATGAAGGATTTAGGAAAAGCTAGCTATGTTCTAGGGATCAAACTTTTAAGGGATCATAAGAACAAGCAGATAGCATTATCTCAAGCATCCTACATAGACAAGATTTTGACCAAGTTTGCTATGCAAGATTCCAAGAAGGGTTTCATGCCCTCTAGACATGGAATCAAACTTTCTAAGGAGATGTCACCTAAAACTTCAGAGGAAGTTGAAAACATGAGACAGATTCCATATGCATCTACCGTTGGAAGTGTCATGTATGTTATGCTATGCACTAGGCTAGATATTTGCTATGCAATTGGATTGGTTAGCAGATTTCAGTCAAACCAAAGAGTTAAGCACTGGACTACAGTCTAGTGCATTTTTAAATATCTTCGTAGAATGAAGAATTACATGCTTGTATATTCTGGAAGTGACCTTGTAGCGATAGGGTACACTAATTCAGATTTTCAGTCTGATGTTGATTCTAAAAAATCAACATCAGGATTTGTTTTCACCATTGGAGGAGGAGCCATAGTTAGGAGGAGTGTAAAGCAATCTTGTATTGCAGACTCTACTATGGAGGTAAAGTATGTTGCGGCTTATGAAACAGCAAAGGAAGCTGTATGGCTCCATAAGTTCCTTATGGACCTTGAAGTAATTCCAGATGCGGAAAAGCCTATTACATTTTATTGTGATAACAGTTGAGTAGTGGTTAACTCAAAAGAACTGTAGAATCATAAAGCAGCAAAACATATTGAAAGGAAGCACCATATCATTCGAGAGATCATACAACGTGGAGAAGTAATTGTGAAGAAAATTCCAACAAAGCTAAACCTCACCGATCCATTCACAAAGACTTTGACACAAAAGAGTTTCGATGGTCACTTAAAAAGTCTTGGAATGAGGGATATGCCATACTTGTTTTCGGGTAAGTGGGATATTGTTAGGAATTTTAAGAAAATAGTGCCCTAGAAAGCAAGTATATTCTCATGCTTAAATTCATTAAATTTATTTCTAATGAAAGTACATTTTGATAATAAGACAAAGAGTTTGTTTTAGTAAGCATTCATTATCTAGTTATTAAGGTACCAAGATTCTATTGAGATATTAAAATACATTTGTATGAAGAGTCATACATAGGAGACATGTCTTTTAATTGAATCTAAAAATTGTTCACAGCCATATAATAAAGCTGGTCATTTTATTGTGTTAAGCGTGTAGTGTCCAGATTATTGCCAACGAAACGAATGTGATTCATTTCAAGGGAATGATGAGTCTCAAATCATCGAAATAGTTGACTTTGAGTAATGACACTATAACATGAACTAGAATCATGTAAGAATCAAATTTACGTTTTACCGTTACCTAAATCTTGATCTTACACTTATGCATTTGCTTATAGTATAACCGAAATCCTGATGGATAGTGGACTCATGTTTAATCTCCTTATAATCTTTAATTTATCATGAGCATGACCATCAGAAAAGCATTGATCTAAACTCCGTATTTTGGTATTATAATCGAGATGAACATTTGGGAACATATATCCAGATAATGGAGTTCATAGCATTAACATCACTTCTAGTGATTTCAAGAAGATTGGTGAATAATTTGAGCCCAATGGATTGATGAATTAGCTACTTATGACATCTGGATACTCAAAAGATTAGATCTACAATATTGAATCACTAATTGGATGAAATTAGTTAATAAAGGACAAAATTGACATAAAGGGTAAAACGGTAATTTCACTTTTTGTCATTGGATGGTTATGAGGGTTCACAATATAAGGTTTGCAATTGGACAACTAATAATCAATATCAAATATTGAATTGTTTCTTGTAATTTTTGTTAATCCAAGAGTGCAACCATGAATCTATGGTGGAGTGATTTCATAGTTAATAAGCTTGAATTATTTTTATGAAGATTAAGAATAATTCTAAGTTTATTGGAGCTTGGAATATCTATGTCCAAATATATTCCCCATTTAGCTTTGTAGAATTCAACTTGTTTAAGTTGGAATGCATGCTTTAATTTGATTAATTAAATTGTGTACAAAAATTGGTAACTTTAACATGTTTGTCTTAATTTAGATAAGAAAACATTTTTGGTCTTAATTTAAGAAGGAAAATATGTTTGTCTTAATTTAAAACAAGAAAAATATTTTTTGTCTTAATTTAGGCAAGAATAGATATTTGTCTCAAATTTAGACAAGATCAAATATCTTTTGTCTTAATTATGGACAAGAGTTGTCTTAAATTAAGAGAATTTTAGGAGGATTCTTGTAAAATGAATCTAAGTATCCATGTTGATAAAAGGAGACTCCACATTTGACTATTACTTTTTTATTTATTATTAATTCTTTTTAAATAAAGATGGATAATAATAAAATAAGAGTTATTATTCAATAAGGAGTTTTATTTTGTCAAGAACTCTAAATGATAACGAAATAATTAAATTATTTATTCTTTAATTTTTATTTTGATAATTATGGAGCATGTTTGATGCTACCATAACTCTAAATGGATGGTCAAGATTGATTCAAAGGTGTTTCATTTTGATTAAACCTTTTGAAGTAAGAGTTTTAATAAAAAGAGAAGAGATTGGAAGAAAATATGAAGACGTACTTTTTCTTAAAAAAAAAGTTTCAGCCGTCACTTCTTTTTTCCTCCTCCAAGCTTTTCCAAAGAAAAGAGAAAAAAAAATCGGTTGCCTTATTGTAGTCTTGCATTACACACCTTGTCTACTGAAGGTTCAAGTTGAAAATATTCTTGAAGAATAAGTGGTAAACTTGTTTGGTCGAGAAATAGTTCATTGGTGTGGTGGAATCCGAAAATAAGAATCTCAAAATAAAAGGTATGGTTTTTCTTACTTAATAGATTCTTATTTTTTTTTTCTGTGATAATGTTACTTGCAATAATAATAATGTGTGTTTTCGCTTGTGTAATTGGATTGCTTGCTTCCTTGATAAAATAAATTTTTGAAATCCATGCCTTACACAATCACATTAATTCACTAAGATCTTACTCCAACAATGAAATGATTATTGATGATGTTATTCACATTGTAATGTGGTGGTATTAGTTTGGTTAGATAGAACCTTAGCCTAAGAATGATCCCTCAATGCTAGAAAGACATATGAATGAGTTAGATTCAAGAAATTGCCCAAAAGGTTGGATTCTGTGCCGAAAATATCGATGCAAATGAAGTATCTAGCAATACATTTTTAACATAAATTGCCCAAGGGTATCGATAGATTCCTTGCATGTATTGATACATTCTAGAATGTATTGATAGAATTGTTGTAGAATTAGCTTCTTCAATGAATTTTAAAAGGTTTTCAAGATTAAATGGTTTATAATGATTTATGTAAAGATGTTTTCCATGCAATGATATTCAGATGATGATTAAATGCTATGTTTCATGAACTTAAGAGTAATGTGAAAGGATTTATGAATCATATGTATTTATAAGTGCATGGTTATGAAAAACTCATATCCCCTAGCTTGTCCCTTTCCCCATATCTACTTACGGAGTCTTTGTGACTCACACATTATTTTCCCTCACTATTTTGGTTACAGATAAATGATAGTACTCTTTTGCTAGTAGTCAATGTCATGAAGACGTGATCCATTCATTTCTCATTGGCAAGTGAATAGCAATCTCTCGATGCTTACTAGGTCAAATCATGTTCCACTGATGAGTCAGTCTATGTTATGTTTATGCTTATAGACTATGAATGTGTTTTAATGGATTATGAATAGGTTATGTTAATGTAGCCAAATGTTTGGGCACTATACATTACGAATGTTATGTTAAAATGTATATAATGGTTCAAGAGCCTATATGGATACCCGAGGGTATTGAGACATGTAAATATTATGATGCACTGGAAATGTGGCACTCTGATGGTATATGAAATGTTGCACTTACACTAATATGTTGAGAAGTTCCATATATGTGTAATGTTGTGTATGATGGTATGCATGAGTTGATATTGCATACCTAGGGATGTTTATGTATGCTTTCGCATTGATGAATGTTTAATGATGTGTGTTAATAGCGGGCTATACTCGTCTAGGTTCATGCCTTGGTCATGTTCCACCATAAAATGGGATGTGACAGCTAGCACGGGTGTTTACTTTGACATAGCAAGATGCTCAGACTTCCAATACGGTGGTCACAAGTACACTTTATTTTTGTGGTACCAAAGCATTGGTTTTGTTTGATCCCAGATTGGCACATTCCTTTGTGTCTCCATATTTTGTACTGAAGTTGGATAAGTTTTGTTGTTGTCACGACCCAAATTTCGGGTCATGACCAGCGCATGGGTCCAATGGACGTAATCCACTAAACCCAAGCAAGCCTATTATTTATCTTACTTATGATTCTATTTATTATCACTAAGTCCTATTTCATGACTTTGAATCAAAATAGTGATATACATTGCCAACTCGTACTGGCATTACTCTTTTAAAATTTACATTAAGTTCATCTATACATAACAAAATAATACTCGACTTCTAGCGGAGTGACTCGGATGAATATACAGCTACCGAATGCCGAGACACCTACCAAAAGATGGACACAGGTCTACAAGGACACCTCGTCCTAATTATCGGCTGCCTCGTGATCTAAAAACATGAATTTGAAAATGGTGAGTATAAACCCAGTGAGTGAACAAGGAAGGGAACAAGCAACAATTAGGGAAAATTTAAAATCATGATGCAGTTGTTTCAAAATAATGCAATTTAGTTCATTCCTATTTAAAACCCCTCCAAACCCGAGAGTTTTTCGCTACAGCGAGCATGAATTTCGCTGCAGTGAAAACAGAGCAACAAGAGAACCATTTTTCCTCACTCAACAAAAAACCATCTTGCTAAACTAATAAAATCAACCTAAAATGCATGAAAATTCTCAAAGTACAATGTGTCAACTTTCATGTACATTACAACCATAAATCATTGTCCATCAATTTGCTATATCACACATATTTACATATGTATATATATATATATATATATATATGTATGTATATGTATATACCCATCATCATCATCACTAGCTCATCATCATCATCACCAACTCATGCGCACTCCCTACTCGCACATGGCTAGGTCATCACCGAGTTATGCGCACTCCCTACTCGCACATAACTGAGTCATCCTCAGCTTATGCGTACTCCCTACTCGCATATAGTCGAGTCAACATAATTACACAACATTATATTCAAGCATATATGTATATCAACATAATGCAACCACATAGAAATCCATAATAACCACATTTCGTAACATAAACTTTTTCTCAAACGCTTGTTCCCAAGGCATTCGTTTTCATGAAAAAAAAATTTCATAAAATCATTCAAACACTTTGTTCAAAACAGTCATATTCCCAAATAATTTTGATAGGCAGTCCACTCACAAGTGTCGAAAATCCAGATTTCGGGAGAACTCAGACTAATAGTCCTCAGGCACAATTCCTTTGCCTTTTCGGACATCTCACCACCTTGACAAATAACAAAGTCGAGGAATTTACTATATTGTCCCTAAATTGATATAAATTAATTTAAATTACTAATGCTTGATATGTAAATGCAAAAATATGTTCGATTACTGTTTAATCACGGTATCGATTAAATTCGATCGATCACCCGATTAATTGGCGATTGTGTCCAAATCACCTCCAAATTAATTCATTTCTCCTCTAATACCTTAATTTACCACATACATTTAAATAAAGTCAAATTCAGCATTACAACCCTCACAGTTCCTTATAGAAAGATTTAGTCATTTGGTGCACTAGCATCGAATTTTTTTCTACATAACTGTTTCACCTTAATTCATCATTTTCCAAGCCATTTTCCTTGAAATAAAAACAATCTCCCATTGATATTCAGCCCTCATGGTTCGACCAACAAGGAACCCTAGAGAAATTGAATATTTCTTTTGTGTTTTTGTTCATAACCATGCTTAACTATCCCTAAACACTAACATAGTCTAAAATCAAATTATTCCAACAACAATTCCTCTTCCATACCCATTTTTCAGAATTGAATTCATCATAACTCAATATTCAACCATGAAAATCAAGAACAAAAGCATGGGTAAGCTAGGTATCAAGGAGAATGAAAGAAATTTTAACTTACCTGGCTTGTTTCCTTGATTTCTTCACTTTTTCTTTGAATTTCCACCTAGGTTTTCTTGTTTATCCTTTTGTTCTTCCTTTTTTCTTGTTGCTGGATGCCTAGGCGATTATGGTAAGGGAATTGGGGATTTAATGGGCTGATTTCTATAGAAAATAATAAAATAATCAAGCATGCCATGTGTCACATGCTTATTGGCCTAATTTTTAACTTTTTGACTTTTTCTTCTTAATTTTCCACCACAAATATTCTGGTATTTATCCAATCCTACCACAATTAAAATCCCTTGGTCTTGACAACTGTTGGGGTGAAAAATTTATCGATTTGCCCCCGGGATGAAAAAATTACGATTTTACCCTTATACTCTGAAATGTACCAGAATCTCATTATTTCTACTTTTCAACGTAAAATAACACTAATATTGATCAATATTAACCAAATGGGGAAAAAATTGTTTTATAAAAAAATTTTTGTTTAGTCCTCTAGTGGCAAAATTACCATTTTACCCTTGTGATCCATAAATACCGAGAATCACAATTTTTTTTCTCATTGCTAAACATCATTTTATACTCCAATAATCATAATTATATTTCATATAATTATTCTTGGTCAAATGTGATCAAATCTTGGCTAAAAATCTCTATTTTATCATCAAATGGTAAAATGACCGTTTTGTCCCTAATTGGTCAATTTTCTAATGGACTCCAAACTGGACCTTGAACTCCAAATCACTATTCTAAGCCATTCTGTGGGTTTTAAAATTTTCAAATTCCTCTTAGAATTTCTATTTGAACTAGTTCAAGGCTCGATTTAACTTAGTTGTACCACTCAGTACAATACCGTCTTTTAATCGAGCTTGACAGGGTCTCACAGTTGTAGTGTGGATGAGCCTCTGATTGTGGCTATGCCTTTGAAGGAAATATTTATGGCAAAGTATGTGTATAAATAGTGTGTGGTCCATATTAAGGACAAAGACACTTTAGCCGACTTTGTGTTATTACTAACTTGGGATTTAGATGTGATATTGGGAGTGGACTGGTTAGCGTTCTGTTTTGCTAACGTAGACTACTACAGTAAGCTTGTGAAGTTTAAGTTCTAGGGGA
The DNA here is from genome assembly GCF_053813885.1 of Theobroma cacao. Taxonomy (NCBI): domain Eukaryota; kingdom Viridiplantae; phylum Streptophyta; class Magnoliopsida; order Malvales; family Malvaceae; genus Theobroma; species Theobroma cacao. The sequence continues at coordinate 32,389,961 of NC_142647.1, read as the reverse complement.
ACTCTCGTTTGTGATTTATGGACATGATAGTTTGATGTTTGCGAAAGTTGTGTCGAATATAGCCACTAGGCAAATGCTAGGGCAAGAAGGCATAAGATATCTGGCTATGGAAATAAATGCTTTGAATGGTGATGGGAGTGTGGATTATGTATCGGTAGTAGGTGAATATTCAGATGTATTTCCAGGTGAATTGCCTAGATTGCCTCTTGAAAGGGAGATTGAATGTTGTATTGATTTGGCCAATTTCTATACTTCTTAATCGAATGGCACCAGTTGAACTAAAAGAGCTTAATGAGCAATTTGAGGATTTGTTGAACAAGGGCTTTATATGCCCAAGTGTCTCGCCTTGGGGAGCTCTAGTGCTATTCGTGAGAAAGAAGGATGGTAGCCTTTGGTTGTGCATAGACTACCGATAGCTTTATAAAGTGACAATAAAGAATAAATATCCATTCTAGAGAATAAATGATTTGTTTGACCAGTTGAAGGTGCAATGTGCTTTTCAAATATTGATTTATGCTAGGGATATCACCAATTGAGAATTCAAGAGAGTGATATACCCAAAATAGCGTTTCGCATATGTTATTGGCATTATACATTCTTAATGATTTCGTTTGGACTCACCAATGCCCCTATAACAATTATGGATTTGATGAACAGAGTGTTCTGGGCATATTTGGATATATTTGTGGTTGTATTCATACACAACGTATTGGTGTATTCTAAGCACCTGGAAGAACACACGCAACACTTGAGAATCGTATTGCAGACATTGAGGAAGTGTGAATTTTGGTTGAACAAAGTCAGTTTCTTGGGACACATTGTGCTTGAAGAAGGGGTGCAAGTTGATCCCAGTAAAGTAGAAGCCTGTTGTCAGTTTTGCACACGCAAGTATACATATCGAAAAAGTAATATAGTGATGAAGTAGAGTATCGTTCCCACAAAGATTGGTTCCTAAAGTTTCACTAAGTACTAAAATTATAAAACAAATTAATCTTATTTAAGTAATCCAAAAGTTGAAGAAAAACTAATTAAAAACAATTAAAAATCAACACTAAATAAACTAACAAACTAAATAAGTTGAGAACAGGAATTTATTAAAGATGTAGAATTATGGGTTCATTCAACATTTCATCTAATACCAGCTTTTCTTGTTATTTATCTTTCCTGGGTGGTTTTACTAATCTAGAATTCAAAGCAATGGACAAGTCTTCACCGAGTTGCTTGTGCAAATACATAACTTAATTAGTTCATTATATGTCTATAAGAATCAATTAAATTAAGTTCATTAAGCAAGTGTCCTAAAGTGGCTATGTATGGCAATTTACTTATGTTTACTCGAATCACGAATCAAATCACCTAAGTGACATGAACATGCACTATTCAAACCTTAGTCCAATCTAATATCTCTCTGTCAAGTCTGAATTAGATTTACAAATCAGTTAATTATTGGCTAGACAATCAAAAGAATTAAGAACATATTTGAATAAGCAAAATTACATGTATTCATGATAAATAAAAAAGAAACTAATATTCAAACTACATGTTGAGATCCACCATAATCCTAGCAAAATAGTTTAGCTCATAATATCTAATAAAAACAATGTCCAAAGAAATTTAGCCATGAATCCAAGTCAAAAAAAACAAGAGAAACACAAAATTAGAGAAAGAAACTAATTATTGAAGCTTTTTTATCTCAATTTTCTCTCAAATTCTCTTGTTTTCTTGTTTTGTTCTTGGCTCCATATAAGAGAAACACAGTAGTTGCTTACTGCCTCCCTCTTAAAACCTCTAAAAAAGATCTTATCAAATTTTTATTTTTGAAAAATCGTCCAATGTCGCAACCTTGATTTCTTAGCATTGTGGCCCTAAAATTTTCCCTTGGGAGCACTATGGTGTTACTCTTTTAGTGTCGGGGCGTCGTGCTCTCAAGAAAATGTGTGGTGCACCTCGATGAGCAGTGTAGAGGCATGGGTTTCCAGTGCTATGACAGTCTATCAAATTAAAACGTGATTTGCACCCTGATATTCTCCGAACTAGGAAATATGGTAAATATAAAAGGTGTGACCCCATTTCTTAGCTTTCCAATGGCTCAAGAATCATGTCAATTGGACTTTTGGGATGGAAGATATGCTCCAAATACCACATCATGTTCAATTTATTCATATTGCTGCAGTGCTCCGATTTAGATAAATATTTTGACCATGATCAAATCAGAACTGGGCAAAGTGGTATATAAAAGTTGTAGCCCTTGCACTTAGAATTCTAGTGGTCCAAGCATCACTTCATTTAAAAGTTCTTTATAGAAAGATATGGTCAAAATACCAAAACATATACAAATGAAACCAACACCATACTCGCACGGATTTTCATCAAATAAGCCTTTTTCATCAAATTTCCTACAAAAGCAATAAGAGAAAGTAGCAATAACTACTCATAAAGAAATTTAAAACAAAATAGCATAAAATCTAATTAAAATAACTTAAATTAACTACTCAACATGTAATCAAACTTAAACTAGAAAAACACCTAAAATGCTATAATTACTCAACATGTAACCAAACTTAAACTAGAAAAACACCTAAATTGCTACAATTCGAACCTAAAATCTCAACGACCTAGCTACTTAAATGTCCAAAATTTATCAAAATAACTCTATATAATAGAGTTATCAAAGCTGTGGAAAATTGTTGGTCCCAATTATATGTTCTAGAAGTGGGTGAATAACACAAATAAGCATTTTACAAGATGAGCAACTAATTTTCAGAACAAAGAAAATAAAAACAGAGTAAACAATGCACAGGAATTTAGAGTGGTTCAATCCAAGACCTACATCCACTACCTTGATTATCCAACCAAGGATTTTCCAAACAATTCCATTAAGAACCGGTGAAATATACAAGCTTTCACCAAGCTTTACAATGGCTTTTACTAGGCTCAGCTAGAACCTTTCACAATAGTTTTTCACAAGCTAAACTAAAACCCAACACTTAACTCTTCGAGGCTAAGTTAGAACCTTAACACGTTCAAGCAAACTTATCTTGAAAAAACCACTTAGAGTGACTCCCTCACTCTAAGAATACAAGAAGATAAGTAAAAGAAAGTGCCTATGATCATAAGGTTGATCTAAATGGTACAAGGTTGAGTGCAGAATACAAATACAAAAGATTGACGTTTAAGTGCAGAAAAGTGCAGAGGAGATTTTCTAGTTTTTCAGCTCTATATGACTCAAAATCTCTTCCAAAACTTCCAAAGAACTGATTTCTAACCGTTGGAAGACCTTTTTATGCTTTGAGAAACAACTCTGATGGCAGTTTTGTAGTTTATGGCCATTGAAAACAGTTGAGAGTTGGTTCTAGCCATTAATCTATCTTCTAGTGTTCTAGTTCAAATTACAGACAGAAAGCTCTTAGTCGACTAAGTTGGTTTGGTCTTCTGGTCACAGATTCTGACAGAAAGCATTTAGTCGACTAACTCATTTTTTGGTCTACTAAGTTGGTTCTATCTTGAAGTCTGAATTTTGGCAGAGAGCATTTAGTCGACTAATTCACATCTTGGTCGACTAAGTCAGTTCTATTTCTCAATATTCTTTAGCTCACCATTTCTCCAATTTGAATTTTAGTCGACCAACATTCTTCTTTATTCAATTAAGGGGCTTCCTTCTTGTTAATCGATCATGTCTCCTTATTTTTATCCCCATCTTTTTCTTTTGGATATACACTTTGAAAGATTGATTTATTAATTTCATACATTATTTGTCTTGCACACTCAAGTACAAAAATTAGACACAAATGAATGGGAATGTTTTATTATCATCAAAAATTAATGGAGCCAACAATCTCCCCCTTTTTGATAATGACAAAACATTCCTTGATTAACAACACAGTGTCTTTATATTCTTTTAGTTTCTGCAGAAAATGAGGATTGCTCCCCCTAAATATGTGCTCCCCCTTAATGTGTGCATATTTTGCTTATTTATTCTTGCAAGTTTAATTCATGTCATACAGCTAATGACATTACATATTCAGAGTATTTATGCTGTCCTGTAGAATGATTAATAGCATATAACAAGTTGACAGAATATTATCAATGTTTTAGTTGACTGTCTGTCATCAGCATATTATTATCAGATTTTTCTTATACCAATCAACATTCAACAGATATATCATACTTATTATCCATACATATTCATAGACATATTTCATCCTTAATGCTATACTATCAGCCTAAAATCAGTATCATTAAGTAAATTGAGATAGCAGCAGAAACTTAGTTGATAGAAATTTATACACAGATTTAAACATTCAAACATCAATATGTCAACATCTAGAATATAAACATATTAGCATCCCATTTTTCACACAAAACATAAACATAAGATTAAACTAAAGTGTTCAATTGTCAGCAGGGTAAAAATAGTAGGAAAACAAAAGTAACGGCTGATATTCCTAAATTACCCCTGGTTCATTTCTGTTTCCTTTCTTTCCTAAATTCCTAGTACCTCTACCCTAACATTTTTTTAATTAATTTTCTGGTTACTTCTCCTTCCTTCTCCCCCTAAGGTTCTGCCATACTTCTCCCCCTTTTTGTCATCATTAATTCCTAATTAGCTTTTAAGGAGGATGAGGGAGATGACTCATCAATGCCATATTGGACATCTAAGGGTTGAGGAGAGGAGACTGGAGGTAATTCTTGGGTAAGGGGATCAGACAAGGGTGTGTCAGACACTTCAAGTGGTTCATGTGGAGAAGAAGCTATTGCTGGCTTGGACTTTTCTACCAATCTAGAGGACTTCTTTCTTTTAAATAATGCTATTTTTGTTGCCATTGTTTTCTTCCCTTTGGTAGGTGGTTTTGTCTTCGTCTGTGATGCTGCAGTGACTTTTTCTTTCCCTTTTCCAGATTATGCTTTCACTCTAGGGGCTGGTGCAGATGTATCTTGTTCAGCTTCTCCCTTGGCAGCTTGCTTTTCAGCGTATTTTTCCCTAACCATTTGGTGGAAGACATCCATAATGGATACCTCTTCTGAATCTAGAGGGGAGGGCTGCTGTTTTTCAAGTTCTGAAGGAGCATTTTCATACAGTGAACCTAACACTTGTGTTCCTTGTTCTGATTTATCTTTGCTTTAGTGTTCAGGTGAAGGGGCCTTAGCTAGTTGATCAACACCAGGGTAAGAGTCTTCTATCTGAAGGATAGGGCTGACAGTTTTGTAAGTGGAGCCTATAGCTTGAACACCATAACTTGCTCCATGAGGAGCAAACCTTTCTGCTTGAAAAGCTGAACCCTCAGCACCTTGTTATGCTGGTGCAATACTTGGTGTTATAGAGGTATCTGCAATAGTAGGTTCTGATGACATTTTTTCTTTTTCTTTCATTGCCCTTTCCATCTCAGTTAATCTTTCTTCAATTTTTTGAATTCTGGCTCCCTGATCAGTGAGGTTTCCATCAATTATCATAAGGATATTGAAGATTATCTCATTCGAGAATTGGGATGGTACTCCCTCTAGTTGAGCAGGTAGGGTGGATTCTTTTCCTAAACCAGCCTTGGGGGTTTTAATGAATCTTTCTCCATCAAGTTTGTACCCCATTTTGGACAAACTACCAAAGTAAATGGCTTGGTCTCTGGTCTTTCCCATGTCTAGTTCATATCTTTTTGCCCAGACTCCCTTTTTCTGCACTAAGGATGTGATAACATTTCCATAAGGCAGATTAATTTTCTCAAGCTTTCATGCTCCTCTCATCCTTTCAATCATGAATCTACCAAGGTTTAGAGCAACTCCATTAAAAGCATGTTCTATCAACCAAAGATCCTGAAAGCTGATGTAGCTTAAACTCCCACTTCTGCCATGGATATTTGCTGCAACAAAGTAGTGCAGAATTCTTAGATGGGGACTGGTTATCAAACCAGCATTGCTCTTTGATGAGTACTTCTCTTTTCTCCCAGTAATGATTTCCCACAAAGAGGATGGGTCATATTTCTCTAGGAATTCAAACTCTTCCTCCTAACATTCAACTTTCAACAAATTACTAAGATCATCAGCAGTAACCACAAATTATTTACCATTCAAAAATACATTTAGTCCATTGTCAATGTAGTCATCAAAATCATCTAGTTATTCCTCTCCTAATGCTATACTGGCATAAAATTCTTTCACTAAGCTGGCACTATAGGATCTATTTTTAAATGCTCTATACTCCTTCAGTTTTAATTCATTAAAATAATCTACTAGACCAGTTTAAATTTATGGATTTTCATTAAACCTTTCCCAGTCAATGTATTTCCCGCAAGTGATAGAAGCATTTTTTATTTTCCTAAACCTCTTTTCATGCATTTTATTTTTGAATTTATAAGAAGAGGTAGTACCTTTCTTGGGCGTTGTATCCTTGTGTTTCTTCTTCTCTATTTTCTGCTTCTTTTCTTTCTGCGATTTTCTAGATTTATTTGTCATTGAAGCAGACCCGTTTTTCTGTTTTTTTTTTTCTGCACTTCTGCTTCTGTTCCTTCCTCTAGTGGTCGTTTTCCTTTCTTCTTTTCAATTATCTCTTTGCTTTGAGAAGTTTTTGCCATTGTGATTTGAAAGACTTCTGACTAGGGCTATGAGGTTTTGAGTGGCGAGGGCTTCGGTTTTGTGCAGGTTGGTTTCAAAGGAGAGAATGCAGAGGAAATGGGTAAAAGGCAGTTTAATTTCTCCAAAGAAAACTGTCTGACTTCCCTTAATTACTTGTCAGTTTTTCTATTATTTAAAATTTGAAAAGTTCCCTCTAAAATTGGTTATTTCTCTGTTCGATTTCTCTTCTTACTTTATTACCCGGTAAACACATTATTTTATTCATTCTTCATTTAATTGACTGAGTCTTATTATTTAAGCCTAACAAAACACTCTTAGTTGACTAAGATTCACCTTAGTTGACTAAATGAATTTTGTTTTATGTGCATGAGCCAAAGATTTTCTCATAACTCCTGTAGACTAATCATTCCTAAATTCCTTCTAATTTCATAGAATAATCTTCATTTAGATGTTTGGTAAAAATGTCAGCTAATTGATGTAAAGTATTCACAAATTCAATCTTAATATCACCTTTCACTACTTGGTCTCTAACAAAATGGTGCCTAATCTCAATGTGTTTAGTCTTAGAATGCTGCACAGGATTTTTAGATATATTGATTGCACTTGTGTTATCATAGAAGATTGGTACATTATGGACTGTAATTCCAAAATCTCTTAGTTGATGTTTGATGCACAAAATCTGAGCACAACATCTACCTAGAGAAATATACTTTGCTTTAGCTGTAGAAAGTGCTACAGAGTTTTGTTTCTTACTTGACCAGGATACTAGCATACTTCCTAGAAATTGGCATGTTCCACTAGTACTTTTTCTATTAGTTTTGCTTCCTGCAAAGTCTGCATCCGAATATCTAACTAAGCTAAGGATTGATTCTCTAAAATACCATATGCCTAAAGTTTAAGTTTCTAAGAGGTATCCAAAAATTCTCTTAACAGTTGTTAAGTGTGATTCTTTAGGTTGTGACTAAAATCTAGCACAAAAGCACACACTAAACTGAATATCTGGTCTGCTTGTTGTTAAATAGAGTAGTGAACCGATCATTCCTCTATAGAGCTTTTGATTTACATTCTTTCCTTTTTCATCTAGATCAAGTCTAGTGGATGGACTCATTGGTGTGGAGATTGGTTTCAGCTTTAGCATATCGAACTTTTTAAGCATATCTTGAGTGTATCTTTCTTGGCTGATAAAGATTCTTTCCTCACTTTACTTAATTTGAAGACCAAGAAAGTACTTCAACTCTCCCATCATGCTCATCTCAAATTCACCCTGCATTTCTTTAGAAAAGTTCTTGCATAAAGCCTTATTAGTTGCACCAAATATAATGGCCATGCACATATATTTGTACAACAATTAAATCATTTAAGTATCTTTTAATGAACAATATAGTATCAATGCTACCTCTAACATAACCTTTTTCAACTAGAAATTTTGAAAGCCTCTCATACCAAGCTATAGGAGCTTCTTTCAATCCATACAAGGCTTTATGATGTTTGAAAACATGATCAGGTTTTTCAAAATCTTCAAAACCTGATGGTTGCTCAACATACACTTCCTCTTGAATGAATCCATTTAAAAATGCAATTTTTACATCCATTTGGTACAATTTGAAATTCATGAAGCATGCAAAAGCTAACAACAACCTTATGGCTTCAATTGTAGCCACTAGTGCAAAGGTTTCATCATAGTCTATTCCTTCCTCTTGGTTGTATCCTTGGGATACTAACCTAGCTTTATTTCTAACTACATTTCCTTGCTCATCTACCTTATTTCTAAACACCCATTTTGTGCCAACAATAGGGTGATTTGAAGGTCTAGGTACTAGTGACCATACATGATTTCTTTTGAATTAGTCAAGTTCCTCTTGCATGGCCATTATCCAACTTTCCTCTTTTCCAACTTTTTCAAAGTTTTTAGGCTCAATTTGAGATATGAAAGCTGAAAACTCACAACTCTCTCTTGTTGCTCTCCTAGTTCTAACTCCTTGAGAAATGTTACCTATGATTTGATCTTGTGGATGGTCTCTTACAAATCTCCAACTCTTTGGAAGGTCCTTATGCTGATTTTCTGTTCTTTGCAAATATTACAGAGGTGGAGTTTCATTTTCTCTTCTAGTAAGCTTTCTTCATTATTCTTATTGTTCTCTAAGCTCATTTCTCCCATTTGTTTTTCTAGGATTTCTACATCATCATCATCAACATGAATTTCCTTTTCTAAAGAATTTGACTCATCAAGAACTACATGGATTGATTCTTCAACGGTTAAAGTCCTTTTGTTAAAAATCCTATAAGCCTTTGAGTTTAATGCATATCTTAACAATATTGCCTCATCACTTTTTGCATCAAAGTTTCCTAAGGGTTGTTTTCGATTGTTCAATACAAAACATTTACAACCAAAACTCCTAAGGTGAGAGATGTTTGGTTTCTTACCCTTGTAAAGTTCATATGGTGTCTTAGATATCATGGGTCTTATTGAGACTCTATTAAGTATATAAGTTGCTGTGTTCACTACCTTAGCCTAAAAATATTTTGGTAGGTTATTCTCACATAGTATAGTCCTAGCCATGTCTTTTAAGGTTCAGATTTTTCCTCTCTACAACTCCATTTTCCTGGGGTGTTCTAGGTGCAGAGAAATTGTGATCCAACCCCTTTTCATTGCAAAATTTCTCAAATTCATCACTTTTAAATTCTCCTTCATGATCACTCCTTATGCTAACTATAGCTAGTCCTTTTTCATTCTCTACTTTCCTACAATGACTTATAAAAGCTGATAGAGCATCATTCTCATGAGCAAGAAAATAAACCTAAGTATATATAGAGTAGTCATCAACTATTACAAAGCCATAAGATTTTCCTCCTAAGCTAGTTATGCTTATTGGACCAAATAGATCAATATACAACAATTCAAGAGGTCTAGATGACACAATCTTCTTAGTCTTGAAAGATGTTCTAACTTATTTTCCTAGTTGACAAGCATCACATATTTTGTCACTTTCAAATTTTATGTTCGGCAGTCCAACAACTAGATTTTTCTTGATTAGTTTTTCCTAATCTCCTATGCATAACCAGCTATCATTTTCAACATTTGCAACAAGACATATTGTACTATTTATTTCAAGATCCTCAAGAAAAATAACATACATATTCTTCAATCTCTTTCCTATAAATGAGACTTTGTTTGTACCTATTCTATTACTTCACACTTATTTTAATCAAAACATACTTTAAATCTTTTGTCACATAATTGACTAATGCTCAATAAATTATGTTTCAATCCTTTCACCAATAACACATGACTGATTTGAGTTTGGCAGTTCTTACCAACCATTCCTATACCATGAATTCTACTTTTTGAATCATCACCAAAGGACACGGTACCTCCCTTTCTTTTGTCAGTTGAGCAAATAACATTTCATCTCTTGTCATGTGTCGTAAGCAGCCACTTTCCATGTACTAAGGCTGTTTCTTCTTGAGTTGAGCTCTTGAACATGTCTTCTTTAAGTGCAGCTCAACTTACAAAACAAATTTTCAGTTTTTGTTTATAGGTACCCATACTTTGTTAGGTCCTTGAGTGTTAGTTGCAATATAGGATCCTTTTAGAACGCAAATTTTTTTTCCTTTCTGCAGGTTACTTTTCTTAAATAATCATATGACAAATGTCCATGTTTCCACAACTTTAACATTTAGATGAGGTATTACGGGAATTTTTCCTAAAATATGAGTTCCTACTTGATGTTTCCCTTTTTGAACATTTAAGAGCTGTGTTTTCATCAAGTGTTTTTTTGCAAAGCTTCAGATTTATTGTCCAACTTTAATTTCAAAACTTCAAAATCTGTTTTTGAGTGTTCTAACTCAATTTGCAAAAAAATTTCTTTGCTCAAAAACAGAATTGAGCTCTTATCTTATCTTTTCAAAATCATTTTCAAGAGACACAACCTTTTTCTTTAATATTTTGTATTTTGAAAAAAGTTTTTCAAATTCATCATAAAGGCTGTCATACTCATCTTGTAAATCATCAATGGAAATATCACAGTAGAATGAGGATACCTCGGTTTCATCATCTTGTGCCTTCAGACAGAGGTTTAGTCTTTCCTCAGATTTTTCATCTTCAGCTTCTGAGCTTGATCTGTCACTGTCCTACCATGCAGCTGCCACCATTGCTTTCTTGGATTTCTTTTGTTTTTTTGGAGTCTCATCTTTCAGCAATGGACATTCAGACTTGAAGTGGCTAGGTTTCTTGCACTCGTAGCATATCAGCTCTTCATTTTTATTGGAGTCATTTTTGTTTCTGATTTTCCATGAAGCACCTTGATCTTTTCTAAACCCTCTTTTAACTAGTATCCGATTTCTTCTGCCCATAAGCTTTCTGAATTTTCTTGCAACTAGAGCTAACTCTTCATCATCATCACATGACAGCTCTTCCAACTCTTCTTCAAGGATGTTGGCTTTAAGTGCAATGCCTTTTTTCTTTTCCTTCACTTCCCTCCTATCTTCTTCTTTTTCCTCTTTAAGCTCCAGCTCATGAGTAAGGAGAGAACCACAAATCTCATCTAAGGAAATAACATTTAGGTCCTTGGCCTATCGGATTGCAGTCACTTTAGGCTTCTAATTTTTTGGTAAGCTTCTAAGAAGTTTTTGAACTATTTTATGCTCGGGTATTGGTTTGCCCACTTGACTCAATTTATTTGTGATGTTTGTGAATCTATCTAGCATGTTGGTAATGTCTTCACCAAGCTCCATTTTGAACATTTCATAGTTATGTGCCAAGAGAGCTACTTTGGACTCCTTGACTTGAGAAGTCCCTTCATGGATTATTCTAAGTTTATCCCACACTTGTTTAGCTGTTGTATAGCTTGAGACTTTGTTGAATTTAGTAGGGGTCAAGGCACAATGCAATGTATTGATGGCCTTAAAATTTGTTTCGACTCTCTTAGTTTCAGTCGCGGTCCATTCAAACCTTGGCTTAGGCATCAACTCATTGGTTACTACATTCAAAGTTGAGGGAATAAAGGGTCCATCAGTTATGATGTCCAACATTTCATAATCTATAGCTCTAATGTAAATCGATATCCTAGTGCTCCAATAAGGATAGTTAGAGCCATCAAACAGAGGTGGTCTGTTTGTTGATTGTCCCTCAGCAACTATGGATATTTTGAAAGCCATTTGGATCCTCCCAAAGGGTGTTAGACCTTAAGAATAAGGAACTAGCTCTGATACCACTTGTTGATCCCAATTGTATGTGCTAGAGGGGGGTGAATAGCACAAATCGACTCTTGACAAGATGAGGAACGAATTTTTAGAACAAAGAAAATAAAAACAGAGTAGACAATGCATAGGAATTTAGAGTGGTTCGGTCCAAGACCTACATCCACTACCTTGATTATCCAACCAAGGATTTTCCAAACAATTCCACTAAGAACCGGTGAAATTCACAAGTTTTCACCAAGCTTTATAATGGCTTTTACCAGGCTCAGCCAAAACCTTTCACAATAGTTTTTCACAAGCTAAACTAAAGCCCAACACCTAACTTTTCAAGGCTAAGTTAGAACCTTAACACATTCAAGCAAACCTAGCTTGAAACAACCACTTAGAGTGACTCCTTCACTTTAAGAATATAAGAAGAGAAGTAAAAAAAAGTACCTATGATCACAAGGTTGATCTAAATGGTACAAGGTTGAGTGCAAAATACAAATACAAAAGATTGGCGTTTAAGTGCAAAAAGGTGCAGAGGAGATTTTCTAGTTTTTTAGCTCTATATGACTCAAATCTCTTCCAAAACTTCCAAAGAGTTGATTTCTAACTGTTAGAAGACCCTTTTATGCTTGGAGAAACAACTCTTATGGTAGTTTAGCAGTTTATGGCCGTTAAAAATAGTTGAAAGTTGGTTCTAGCCGTTAATCTGTCTTCCAATCCTCTGGTTCAAATTACAAACAGAGAGGTCTTAGTCGACTAACTTTCTTTTTGGTCGACTAAGTTGGTTTTGTCTTCTGGTCACAAATTCTAGTAGAGAGCATTTAGTCTACTAACTCATTTATTGGTCGACTAAGCTGGTTTTGTCTTGAAGTCCAGATTTTGGCAAAGATCATTTGAGTCGACTAATTCACATCTTGGTCGACTAAGTCGATTCTGTTTCTCAATATTCTTCAGCCCACCATTCTCCAATTTGAATATTAGCCAACCAACATTCTTCTTTATTCAACTAAGGGGCTTCCTTCTTGTTAATCGATCATGTCTCCTTATTTTTATCCCTCTATTTTTCTTTTGGATATACACTTTGAAAGATTGATTTATTAATTTCATACATTATTTGTCCTGCACACTCAAGTAGAAAAATTAGACACAAATAAATGGGAATGTTTTATTATCATCAAAAACTAATAGAGCTAACAAAAATTGGCTAAGGTTGATGACTGTAACGGAAGTTGGAAGTTTTTGGGTTTAGCTGGATATTACAGATTTTTTGTGCAAGATTTTTCTAAGATTGCATCCCCTTTGACAAGACTGACTCAAAAAGGAGTTAAATTTGATTGGTCTGATGCATGTGAGGTTAGTTTTTAAAGGCTTAAGGCTTTTCTTACTTCTGGATCTGTGTTGAGCCTACCGTGTGGATCGAAGACTATACCATGTATTGCGATGCATCAAAGGTTGGATTGGGCAACATGTTGATGCAACATGAAAGAGTTATAGCATACGCCTCCCAACAATTAGAAAGGCATGAACAAAACTATCCTACAAACAATTTGAAGATGGTAGTGATCATATTTGCCTTAAAAATTTGGAGGCATTATTTGCATGGAGAAACCTGCAAAATATATACCGATCACAAGAGCTTAAAGTATCTATGTCAGTAGAGAAATTTGAATTTGAGGCAGCGTAGGTGGTTAGAGTTATTGAAATATTGTTATTGCACCATACTCTACCATCTTGGCAAGGTGAATGTAGTGGTGGACGCCTTAAGTAAAAAATAGATGGGGAGTTTAGCAAATATGACAATGTAGAAAAGATATTTGGTGCAGAGTTTATATGATTTGGGCAATATGGGAGTGCACTTTAAGGTTAATGATTCTAACACCTTGTTGGCGTATTTTAATGTTTGACCAATGAGATTAGATTAGATTAAAGCTGCCTAGGATCAAGATGAATATATGGTGAAAATATTTGGAGACATGAGCGAAGATAAAGCTCAAGACTTTGTGTACGACACTAATGGTTTGATGAGATATCAATCACAAGCTTATGTGCGGAATATGGATGATTTAAGAAATGAGATTTGGGAAGAGGCTCACGTGATAGCCTATGTGATACACTTAGGAGCCACCAAGATGCATCATGATTTGAATTTTGTTTACTAGTGGCTAGGATTAAAGATAGACATCGCTGAATATGTCATTAAGTGTTTGACATGTCAGCAAGTAAAGGCTGAACATCATAGACCTTTAGGACTTTTGCAACCATTACTGATACCCAAGTGGAAATGGGAACATGTAACGATGGACTTTGTGATGGGTTGACCATAAGCTAGGGGTGGCTATGATGCCATTTAGGTGATAATTGATTGGCTAGCAAAGTCAACTCATTTTTTGTCGGTCAAGACTAACTATGGAACAACTCAATACACCTAGATTTATATTAATGAGATTGTGAGGTTACATGGTGTTCTAGTAATGATAGTGTTTGATAGAAAACCATAGTTTAGGAGTCAGTTTTGGAGAAAATTTTAAGAGGCCATTAGGCATGAGGTTGGATTTTAGCATGGCCTTCCACCCATAGACGGATGGCCAATCCGAGCGCAACATTCATACACTTGAGGATATGTTAAGAGCAATTGCGCTTGACTTTAGAGTCTCATGGAATCATTATTTGCCTTTGGTTGAGTTTGCATATAACAATAGCTACCAAGCCATGATTGGTTATGTGGGTGAATATGTATATCGCCTGTTGTGTGAAACCTTGACCTTTATAGACTCGTAAATAGAAATATACGCGATATCTCTAATCATGGGTAATTTTTTCATTTTCTCAATAGGCCCATAAAAGTAAGTTTTAAACAATATTATGGCTTAAGTAGGCATAAAGCATAAATGAATGATGAAAATATGGGTGAAATGACAAGGAAATAAAAATTTTGATGATTTTCATGTTCTAGGGGCAAAATGGTAATTTTGTCACCCGAGGATAAAATGGGAATTTTTGAAATTTTACACCACCTGACACTTGTCATGCCCATGGATTTCAGCCATTAACATTTTACATTGTGGATAATTGAAACATTTTATGTGGTGGAGAGAGATTGCTTAATGGATAAGTATTACACATGGACCAATGGAAACATGCCATGTGCCAAGCTTGGTTTATTCTAGAATTTCCTTGTAAAATCTATTTAAAACTTTCTTAGTCTCACCCATATGGCCGGCCAAAGCATGAAGTGAAGAGGAAAGGAAAGAACACAAACCCTAGGTGGGAAAATTGAAGAAAAAGTGTGGGATTTCAAGGATTTAGCTAATTTGTGGAAGGGCATTTTAATAATTTCTAAAGGAATGGATAAGCTTGGGCCATAAATATCCTCTCCTTCTAGCAACTTCTTGGGATTTCCAGTAGCTTCTTCTTGTTCTCTTCCCTATCACATTTTTTCAATTCCTCCATGGAAGCTTGATGTGAAGCTTTCATAACTTTCTCTCTCTAGCTCTAATTTTCATACCCTGGTGCCTTTTTGACTAGAACCCTTGTATTCTTCCACTCTCTCACTTTAAAACCCTTAAAAATGATGAAAATCTTATTTCCATAATCTCTCACTAGTTAGGTGTTTTAGAGAGAGAAAGAGGAAGCTTTATTAATAGCTTGAGAGCTTTTGGAAAGAAGTTCAAGTTACAAAGCTATCAAGGTGAGTAGTAAACTAGAGATTTGATTTGTGAATATTTTGTAGTTGAGATTGTTAATTCACTTTGGAGTGATAGGAAAGTGAAAATGGATGGCCATTTAAATGACAATTGAAAGCTAGCTAAAAGATACCATTTAGGGTTTATAGTATATAAATTGACATTATGGAAATGTTAATTTGATGGTAAGTGTTAACGAAGCCCCATCACCCCAATTGGATCATTAGGGGAATTAAGAGTCGACTAAAGGCTCAACGAATACCGGTGAGTGGACTTGCATTTCAAACTTGTTTTGGGGAATATGAAAGATTCTATCTAACTTGTCTTAGAAAATGTACCCTGGGAACAAGCTTTTAGTAAAATGATTTTATATTGTGAAAATGTGCTATACAATGGTTTATGTGTTATCACAATATGATAAAATGCATGATATGCATTGGATGCTTCTTTTCATGTTGATGTGGACCCGGCTATGTGTGAGTAGGAGTGCACATAAGCCGTTGCTGACCCAACTATGTGCGAGTAGGAGTGCACATAAGCCGTTGCTGACCCAACTATGTGCGAGTAGGAGTGCACATAAGCCATTGCTGACCCAGCTATGTGCGAGTAGGAGTGCACATAAGCCGTTACTGACCCAGCTATGTGCTAGTAAGAGTGCACATAAGCCGTTGCTGACCCGGTTATATGCGAGTGGGAGTACGCATAAGCCGTTGCATATGAGATGATGATGATGGGAGGGTGTATATGATGATTGATATATATATACATATATGGTATATGGTTGGAAATGCAAATATGTGAGCATTTGATTTGTTGAAATTCAGGAGTTTACATGTGTTACATGTTGCTATTGTTATTTTAGCAAGATGGCTTGTTTTAAAGGAAAATGAGACTTTTTCCTTGATGTTTTGACTCTCGCTGTAGCGAGAAACTCTCTGGTTTGAAGGCTTTCACCAGACCTGGTTCTCACTGCAGCGAGAATGAAGTTCATTGCAGTGAGAAACTTTTTGTCCATTTTGGCTAACTTGTGGGTTTTGCTATATTTTTGCGATTCTTTTGTACCATAGTTGAGTATGGATCTTTTAAGTTATTTACTCATGAAGGGTTTACATGAGGTGTTCTACTAAGAACTAGAACAAATTGCATTGTTTTGAGAAAATGAGTGCATCATGATTTCGATAAACATTCCTTATGGTATGCTTGTTCCCTTCTTGTTCACTCACTGGGTTTATACTCACCGTTTTCAACTTCATGTTTTTAGATCACGAGGCAGCTGGTAACTAGGTCGAAGTGTCTTCGTATATTCGACCCTTGGTAGGTGTCTCAGCATTTAGTAGTTGTACATTCATCAGAGTCTCTCCGTTGGAAGTCGAGTATTATTTTGTTGTGTATAGATGAACTTAATGTGAATTATTAAGATACATGTGCAGACAGTGTATATACACTTCTTTGGTATGCCAGTATGAAGTGGCAATGCTTAATGTTATTTTGATTCTAAGTTATGATATATGACTTAGTAGTTTATAATGGAATGATGAACATGTCAGATTAACAGGCTTGCTTGGGCTTAGTGGACTACGTCCTTTGGGCCCATGCGCCTGTCATGGCCCAAAATTTGGGTCGTGACATGTTGGTTGGCTTGAAGTTGGGGAACGAAAACTCTTTGGGCAGAAGATGGTCTAAGAAGTTAAGTGAGGTTCCATGTACTATGAGAAAGGATACTAACAACTTAAAGTCTACAAAAATCTTACACTGATAATAGGCATAGACTTTTGGAATCCGAGGTTGGTGACTTTGTGTTTATGAAAGTTTCACCAACTAAGGGGGTTAAGAGGTTCAGAAAGAAGGGTAAGCTAAGCCCGAGGTATAATGGACCCTTTGAGCTATTAAAACGTGTTGCCACAGTTGCTTATCATCTGACGTTACCGTCAAATTTGTTTGATGTTCATTTGGATTTCCATGTATCCATGCTTAGAAAAAGTATGTTCCTGATTGTTCACATGTGATAAGATATGATGAAGTATAGTTACAAGATGGACATAGTTATGAGTAGCAATTTGTAGCCATTTTGGATTGACAAGTAAAACGGATTCGCTCTAAAGACATCGCTACGTTGAAAGTGTAGTGGCAAAACTATTTCGTTGAGGAAGCCATATGGGAACTTGAAAAGGAAATGCAAGAGAAATATCCCCGTCTTTTTTAGGTTTGATATATGTTTTAACTTGTGGTGTATGATTAAATTTGGGGAAATTCCTTATAAGGAGGGCAAAATGTAACACTCCCAATTTTCGGTGTAAATTAAGTTGACCAAGGATGATTTACAAAATATATATTGTGTGTCTTGAGGACTTCCAAGATGGATTAAATATGTTAAGTGTATGAAGCCTATGTTATGATACATAAGCTATTTTTCTGAGAAATAATGAATGAATCCTAAAGTTTGAGGTTTTGATTTAAGTTTTATGTGATATTCAAGGATATATGTGTATGGTTTGAGTTATATAAAATGTTTGAAGTATGATATAAACTGAGAATGATTTTAGGGTGATAAGTTGGAATTTTTGGAAGTTTGGAAAGCTAAAAGCTACCTACAAGGGAAAATGTATCGCTACAGTCCTAAATGTATCAATACATTATTGGTAGAAAGAACTACTTAAGGCATATAAGAGAAAATGTATCGATACATTCAGGGTAATATGTCACATCCCATTTTATGGTGGAACATGATCGATGCATGAACCCAGATAGGTATAACCCGTTACGCCTAAGCAAGCCTTTTCATCATTTGTCATTAAACCTTCATCAATGTGGAAGCATACATAAACATCTAAAGGCATACAACATCAACTCATGCATACCATCATACGCAACATTACACATATATGAAACTTCTCAACATATTAGTGTAAGTGCAACATTTCATATATAATCAGAGTACCACATTTCCAGTGCACCTTAACATTTACATGTCTCAACACCCTCGGGTGTCCATATGGGCTCTTAAGCCACTTGACTTATTTAACATAATATTCCTAATGCAATATGCCCAAGCATTTGGCTACATTATTGCAACATACTCATAATCCATAAAACATGTCCATAGTTTGAAAACATAAACATAACGTAGACTAACTCGTCAGCGGAACATGACCTGACTCGCTAGGCATGAGAGGCTACTAAGACACCTCTCGTGAACAATTGTCAAAGCTGCGTGAGTGGCACTTCGATCTCACCCACAGTCATCATAAGATCTCTTGAGCTTAGGATCGTTCTCATCTTTAGCTTGCATCATGAACATATAACATCTCCATAAATTATCATCATGCTTAGCCTATAGTGTATGTGACTATCTCAACACATACATTTCATGACATACATTTCATAATCTCATAAAATCATTTACATGCTTAGCGTATAGTGTCTATGACTATTTCAACACATACATCTCATGGCATACATTTCATAGTCTCATAAATCAATTACATGCTTAGCCTATAGTGAATATGACTATCTCAAAATATACATCTCATGGCATACATTTCATAGCCTTAAAAATCACATACATGCTTAGCCCATAGTGTATATAACTATCTCAACATATACATCTCATGGCATAGATTTCATAACCTCATAAATCACTTACATGCTTAGCCCATAGTGTACATGATATGCTTAACACATACATTTCATGGCATACATGTTACAATCTCATATGTGGAACTCATGCATCCAACATTCTTATCTTGCTACTTAGTATCTAACATGTGCATAATAACATTCATACATTAACCATAGAAATATCTCGTATCCACGCTAGCTCGAAGCCCAAATAATTGAGTGGACTACAAACATAAAAAGGCTTGTCCCCCTTTGTTGAAAACTAATACATAGTAGTATATTTACATACATAGTAGATTCGTAAACAATTTGAAAATGATTATGTCACACATATCACAATCATTCTCAAATCAAGACATTTGAACATTTCCTTAAAAACTTCATAAAACCTTGTAATTCAAATCCTTGATAAACCATTTATGGAAATAAGTTTTCAACATGCTTAAACAACCATTTCCATAAAAATCATGCTAACTTTACATATTAAAAATACTTGAAAAGGTGTATCCACTCACCTAATTGGAGAGTCGATTCCTAGCTCGAATCACAACTCCATTTTGGCATTTTCCATGGAGTTTTCAAGTGTTCCTATCAAACAACAATCATCACAATCATTTCCTAGAATAAAGATTGCATAATAATCATTCTAGGTATTTTCAAAACTACTAGATTTTAGCTAAACTAATTTTCTAGCTAAAACCCATGCTTAGAAACCCATAAATCTTCCATCCTTACCTTAAATAAGCTTAGATGCTTAAGGAAATCACAAAGCCTTTAAGATTTAATCAGCAACAGAAAATCTAAGCAACAAAATCATATTTTCAGAAACAAGAAATCAAGATTTAAAGTTTCTAAAGCTTAAAAATGTCACCTATTTCATAACAATTGAAAGCCAAATCATTTAATCATGGAAAATGAAGATTTGAGTTAAAAATGAGTAGGAAGAGCTTAAGAATATGTGTTTTACCTTGCAAATATGGCTAAGGGTTGCCAACTCTCAAAAAATGTGATATATTTATAAGCTAGGGTGTGAATATACGTTTTCACCTTTTTTATTTTTTTGAAATCGACTAAATGTATCGATACAACCCATGCATCGATACATTTGGTTTTGGGGAAAATGTATCGATACTTTATGAACATGTATCAATACATGTTCATCAGAAACCCCTTTCTGGCTAAATGTATCATACGTCATGAACATGTATCGATACATTTGAGATAGAATTCTGTTTCTGAGGCAATTTGCCTATAAAAATTTGCCTAGCTTATTTACATTAAATACCATTTAAGTAAATGTCCTCTTTACTTTTTAATCTCCATTTACTTAATATATTTAATGTAAATAAGCAAACAACCCCCCATTTGGATTCAATAAAAATATAAAAAAAAATCAAAATCCAAAAGATTCAAATCTAAATTTTGGTTTCAAGAACAAAATCAAAAAAGTTTGACTGAAATTAAATTTGCAACTCTCATATACCATAGCAAACGTTTTCCAAAAATTATGAAAAAAAATCATTTTTGATCATCTAAAAGTCAAGGGAATCATTACCGCCATTTTTTATTCCTAAAAACTTGTTTTATAATAATTACATATTTGGACACCTTCAAAACTTAGAAAATTTTATGCTTCAAAAGTGACAGGCCATTAAAAGTGTAAATGAATTCTTTTGAAGATTAAAACTTAGTTTGATGTTCAAAATATGTAATCTATATGCTCACCTAAGAATTTCTTAACTTATCCTTTGACTCAAGGTGGGATTTCACATAAGATGGACATCTATCAATGCATTGTCCAAATGTATCAATAGATTTGAAGAAGATAGCACCCAGGGGAAAAAGTATTGATACATTCCCCCATGTATCGATACATATTTAGGTAGTGAGCATTCTCCCTGAAATCTATAGATACATTGCCCCAACGTATTGATAGATTTGGTTGAAACCCATGAAAATGTATCGATACATTCCAAAATGCACTGATACATCATTGGGAAGAAGTAAAAATAAAATAGGTCTCGAGCTATCCACCCATTTAAAACAAACCCTAACTTTCTCTCTCTCTCTCTAACCCATCAAAAACCTTAACCCCTAAATGGATTTTTGATCTTATTTGAGGCAATTTGGAGCTTGGAAAATGCTTTTAGAGGTAAGATTACTCATTTTCACCGATTAGTTTTCAATTTAGTCAGTTAATAACTTATAAATCTAATTTTTCCAACTTTGGTGAATCCCCCTTGATTTTGTTGGAATTTGGAGTTTAGATTAATGCAATCCAGCTTCTACTGTATGGGTTTAGCTCATTGTAGAAGGAATTGAGCTTGAATGTTGGATTTCTAAGAATTTAGTTATTTTCAGAAAAGATGGGTATTTTCAAAAGCTAGGAATTGGTTATATTTATGATGTTTTGATGTGTTCTAAGGGGGAAACTGAGCTATTTGACCAAGTTGGTATATGAGACAATAATTTCAAGTTGAAGTTAAGCTTGGCAATGGGAGCACCTTCAATTTGTCACTCTGAGTGGGTTAATTTAAAATGCATATGATGCATGATGCATAAAGGATGAACTAGACTGGTACTACATTTTGTATGTACGCCTAGATGATCATGCCTAGGTTAGAGTACTAATTTTTAGATGAATGTGCATATGTATATGTAACGACCGCTCCTCGATCGCTACTGATGTCTGAGTCTCTCCCGAACAAGCCTTAATTGAAACTTTAGTTATTACTTCATATTCATGCCATCAATCTATGAAATTACTTTGAACCATATAACTCTTTGAAATAAAATTTAAGCAAAAGTCGTAATCCATCATTTTAACCTTTATTCACCATAATCGTAAGAATACAATATCATCTATAATATCTAATTGTACATTTATGTTGACACATTTACAAATGAATTATGCTATGAACGACTCGACCTCTAGCAATGAAGCTACTCAGAATGAAGTGCTATGAGATGCTTATACCTATTCGTAGTGGCCAACAAATGCTAATGAATGGAGGCTAGGCCGATCACTATCTGCAAAAGGGAGATAAGGAGGTAAGTCTAACAGACTCAGTGACCATCGGCTCTGTGAGCAGGGTGTAGATGGGAAACAAGCTTAAAGCAGATAATTTGGAAGATAAAATCAGAATATAAAATGGCAAGCTCATAAAACCATATAACAAATAAGGTATTTGTGCCCTGTAAAAAAAATAGTGCTGTAAAATCATAATGCAATACTTCCCTTGGTAAAACAATGCCAAAAACAAACATAGCAAATTAAATTTCAATCATCGAAATCATCTTTGTCCATTAAAAATACAAATAACCGTATAAAAGTACACACGCTCCAAAAATGTGTGGCATGTAAAAATCAACGTGTACTTCCACATAAATCAACTCATGATCACATATAAGCACTAAAAGCTTTCATTCAAATAAGGGAGCTACGAAAAAACATTAGCTCTCCACCATGCAAAAGAGTACGAGTCTAAAAACTCTCAAGGCTCTCGAGTAGGTAATCATAGATAATCAATCTGTGGACCCTCTTCTACATAATAACAATCCGGAAAGCCCCTCTTCACTGGATTTCCACAGCCATGGTAGTCTCGACGATGTTGGCCAACATCAGAGAAATCAAGTGGTCATAACCACTTATATCAACTTGTGCCCTATCCACATATATCAACCCGTGGCCTTGCCATGCATAATCACAAACCGTGGCCTAGCCATGTCTAATAGCCCGTCAGTGACCCAAAGGTTCTCTAGCTAGAGCTCACTTGTGCACAAGGGTCACACTATTCCAATGTGAAATTCTGCTTACTCTCGACGCCCTTGGTTTGTCAAAACTGTTTTCAAAAAAAAATCAAGGTTTTCGAGACTTTTGATTTAAATCATTTGAAAACAAGGTTCGATAACCTTGAAAATTGCTTTTCACATTAAAATGCATGGTGTAAAAATTTACATAAAGATCAGACTAAAACTGGCTCTCCAAAATTTGTATCTAAACCATTTAACTATGCATGTCACACAAAAATACAAGGCAAGGATTTGATGCAAAACATTGCAAAAAGGCTTGTTTCTTAGTTTTTAAAACACTTTACATATATGTATATAGATAGTATACACAAACAACTTCTAAATCAATTTGCATCCACAATTGCCTGTCGTTTCTACCAGCTCATGCTTTCCACAATAGCAGTGTATAAATCATTGCAAACTATGTATTCAAATCACTTATCATTTTTCTAGCAGCTCATGCTTTCCACAAAAACAGTATAATTGATTACGAATCCATTTAAAAATCACTTACTGAGGCTAACTACTCATGTTATCCACAATTGCATTTAAAGGAACTGGTAACGTTTATTAAATTTATATCAATATATAGTTTATGGAACTTTGGAACTAGACACCCCTACTCACCTTACAATGGCGGGATATTACTTTGCCACTAATATTTCCTCAAATGCTTACTTTATGCTTGCAGCAATAATCCTTGCTTTGTCAACTTCCTAACATCATTTCAATCCAATACCATTAATAAGCCTTGTTGCCAATATATTCCACATTTGCTATTTGCATTTAATTCTATATTCCCGTCTTTTATTCTTAAGAGATAGCCGCGTACATTTAATCCTCAGTGTAAACTTTGAATTACACAAACTCAGCATCTTGTTTATGACTTCAAATGCCCACATCAATGTTTCTAATAATATTTATCATATTCAAACTATTATTTTCATAGTATTAATCACATATATGGCAGCAACTATAAATCTGATTTCACCTAGTAAATTTTAAGCTTATATGTACCATTATTTACATTTAACATGCTGCCACTAAGCACAATATCAATCCCATTCATGTTACACCAACATTCTTAACCTTTCAAATCTTTCAAAACAACATATGTCCACAAATTTCACTTTTCATGCTTTCAACTAGCGTAATTGTTCCCTAACTGTACTTAAGGCATCAGACAATCATTTCACATTGCATGCCTTACCTTTGTGATGGATGGGATCTTGCTTGCAACCTCAAATATTCTTCCAATGCTTCAATCACCAAGCTGCCAACATTATGCACAATTATTTTCTTAACGATCTTACCAATTGTAAGCCTTAAAACACAATATTATGCTTATCGTTTCTCTTTCACTTTGAATCTATCATGCCTCCATGGATTTGGTGGCTTAAATGTCACTAAATTCTCTCCAATCAAGCCAATCGTTACTACCACAAAACATTTCTTATTGTTACCAACCCATTTTCAAAGAACATTCAAGCTAAAACCACAATCCTTACCTTGTTTCTCTTGTATCTTGAAACCAAACTTTACACCTCCATCAACACTCCACGGTTTCTCTCTTGAGTGTTGAAGACTCTTTGGGTGGTAAAATGTCAAGACTCCACAAGATAAGGGAAGGAAACCTCATGGTTTCTTTGGATATTTTCCCAAAACCAAGCCCTCCTTTGGTTTCTCTCTTTTCTTTCTCATTTCTTCCTCTTGGGTGGAGTTTCTCAAAACTCTCTCTTCTTTATTTTCTTCTCTCAATGGTCAGCTCTCTTAAGTCTCACTAAGGCCAATTCACATTTCTCTTCCACCCTTGAATCTTGGTATTTATATTGCCACCCATTTAGCCAATCACAACACATGCACCAATTCACCTTTTATTTTTATTTGGCCATTTCGCCAACCAATGGTTCTTCATGCACCAATATTCTTTACACTTCATTGGTTAAATATCCACCCTTCTTTATCTTTCCATTCTTTAATTCATTTCCATTTAACTCCAAATGTTGAAATTGCACATAAGTCCTCAAACTTTTCCTTATTTATAATTTGACCCTCAAATCTTTTCATTCTTTACAATTTGGTCCTTCTAATATTTCTTTAATTCCAATTTTTTTATTTTTACCTTCCTTTACATTTGTACAAATAAAATATAAAATTTGCACTTCACCAAGGTGTCACCATAATATTTAAATATATACTTACTCGTTCCTTCTTTATTTAATAAGGGCACGTGAGCCCCACTTACGTCATTTTTCTTTGAAATTCTTTCTTACTTCCTCTGCCCCACTTAGATTAGCCATATAGTCCTCCTTCATGACTAATTTCAACAACAGATAAAATATTAATATTTTAATATTATTTTATTAGTAAAATATTATTTTATTCTAAAATTTTCCACTTGTCTCCTTGAGCCCTAAAGTGTCTCGCTTTGTATCGGTTCACTTCTAAATTACCTTTTAACTCATTACTTCATCCTCGATAAAAATATTATTATTTAATTATTATTTTTCTCTAGTGCATAATATTTTATTTCAAAATATTCTTTTCACCCATCACCGCCGTCAATTGACCCTTCGTCTTATTGATAAGGTCTTATTGGCTTCTATACGAGGGTATGGGGTGTTACAGTATATACATGATTATATGTGTTGTGATGTGTGTGCTTTTGACAAGCCATTTGGTGGTTGATGTTGATTGTGTGAGCTTAAACTAGGAAGCCTAGAGGATACGATGAGTGTCTAGATGTAGATCAACCTAGACAATTGACCTTTGATGGATTGTGAGCCTTTGATGCCTAAGAGAATTTAAATGCACTTAGAACCACATTGAGCTTATAGATGATTAAAGCTCGTTTGATATGAATTATGATTGATGTGGATAGATGGCATGTTAGAGGCATGATGGCCTTATTTATGGATTTTTTTTTCATCCGAGGAATGTATTATTGACGTTGATTTGATTTGAAGTTGAGCATAATCCCCTCCGTTGGTAACTTTGTTATGTGCTTCGAGGATGGTGGCAAGTAGGGACAATGGTATTAATCTCGCTTGCAATTCTCGCTTGTGGTGCATTAATACCACCCATCTAAAAATACTCGGAATGATGCCGTCCATTGGGAGATTACTCCAGACAATGACTCTGATTCTCTGCCTGTTGCTTTGACATGCATGTGATTGGTTTCTCTGCCAGTAGCTTTACCTTGAGCATGATTTGACTCTGCCGGTTGGCCACAGTGCATGCATTGATGTTGACCAAGGGAGGACCACTCTATGATTGTGATTCGATTTGTGTACGACTTGAGATAGCCTTGGATAGGTCTAGATAACTTTGATCGGTAGCTGATATAACACTCTAGCAATTAGAGTGTGTCATGGAGGATAACTTTGAATGGTTGTGAGGATAAGACCAATGATATGTATGATATCTATAGAGATGTCTTAGGGATGATGATTTCCCCTAACATTGGAGATGTTTTCTAGAATTATTTAGTTGCACTAGTAGTGCTTTAAGTAATTAATTGTATGTGTATATGATTTTGATCATCTATACCCCTTACTAAGTATTAGATGACTCACCCATTTATTATACCATGTGTAGATAAATAGGCCTCAAGACTACGTGGCAAGGGTCATCTAGTGATAGACCAATTTTGGCATCTTGTAAGTCTCCACTCTATATGTCCACTCCATTGCATCTATTGTGAGCTTTCTGTGAGACCCCAACCTCTATAGGCTTATAGCTAAGCATAGATGTAATAATACGAGCCAAGGGTAGTTTCGTCATTTTCTCTAATAAGCTCCCAGAAGAAAGTTTTATGATATTTTAAGGTCTAAATGGGTATAAGATTGTATATATGATATGTACTGATGAAAACACGAAGAAAACTAGAAGTTTCAACAATTTTCACAATATGGGTAAAATGGTCAATTTTCACCTCGGGTTAAAATTTTATGTTTTTATGAACTCGAGTATGTTTAGACCATTATGGATCTTGTCCCAGTGTTAAAAGAGCAAAAAGATTGCATAAAAGATTGAAGGAGAGTAAGTGAATTGGTGGAAGGGCAATTTGGTAATTTTATGGGAATGGATAAGTTGGCCTATAAATATCTTGAAATTTCTAGCACCTTCTTGAATTTCTAGCAACTGGTCTTCTTCTTCCCTTCTCCTATCTCACGTTTCTTCAAAACTCCATGGAAGCTTGATTGAAGCTTGAATGATTTTCTCTCTCTAGCTCTAGTTTTCACACCTTTGAACCCTTTTGACTAGAAGCTTTGAATTCTTTCATCTTCTCACTTCAAAACCCTTGATAAAGCTAATTTCCAAACTTTCTCTCACTAGTTGGGCATTCTGGAGAGAGAAAGTGAGAATTACTCCATTGATTTGGAAGCAATTGGAAGAGAATTTGACTACAAAATAGCCCTAGGGTAAGTGATGAACTAAGCTCGATTTTTAGCTGCAGAAAATGGCTAGTAATTGGGATTTATGAGCTGTTTTATTGTTGACTATGTTCATTACTTTTTAGTGATTAAGATAGTGAACATAGATAGCCATTTAATGTGGAAATTGAAAACTAGCTAAGAGATAGCTTTTAGAGTTCATAGTGTGTAAATTGATCTATTGTTTATGTTAATGTGATCTTAGGTTTTAAGGAAGCCCCATCATCCCATTTGGACAATTAGGGGAATTGAAGTCATCTAAAGGCTCTACAATCATTTGGTGAGTGGACTGCCTATCAAAATTGTTTTGGGAATATTACTGTTTTGAACAAAGTGTTTGATTGATTTTATACAACTTTTCTAAAAAAAATGAATGCCTTGGGAACAAGCTCTTGAGAAATTATTTATGTTATGATATGTGGTTATTATGGATTTCTATGTGGCTGCATTATGTTGATATACATATATGCTTGAATATAATGTTGTGTAATTATATTGACTCGGCTATGTGCGAGTAGAGAGTGTGTATAAGTCAAGGATGACTCGATTATGTACGAGTAGGGAGTGCGCATAACCCGATGATGATCCAGCCATGTGCGAGTAGGGACTGCGCATGAGCTGGTGATGATGATGATGGGATGGTGTGATGATGATGATGGGTATATGCGTATATATATATATACATATGTAAATATGTGTGTTATAGGAAATTGATGGATAATGGTTTATGGTTGTAATGCATGTGAAAATTGACATGTTAAACCTTGAGAAATTGTTATGTGTTTCATATTGGTTTTGAACATTTCAAACAGGGTGGTTCTCTTTGGGAGAAAGGAAAATTTTCATTTGATGCCCTGTATTTCGCTGCAGCGAGAAACTTTCAGGTTTTGAAAGGGTAGGCTGGCCGAAAACTCGCTGCAACGAGGATGCACTTTCGCTGCAGCGAGGATGCACTTTCGCTGCAGCGAGAATGACACTATAGCTTCTCGCTGCAGCGAAATACATTCTCGTTGCAGGAGAAACTTTCTGTTTCTGGGTTACAATTTCGCTGCAGTGAGATTGAATTTTGCTGCAGCGAGAAACATTCTGTTTCTGGGTTACAATTTCACTGCAGCGAAAAACCTTCTGTTTTTGTCTCCTATCTTGTCCAATTGCTGCCCTATGTTTCACTACTTTGCTACCATATCGGAGCATGGACTTCCAATATTAAGGATTAGATGAGTTAAGTTTAAAAATGGGGAGGTTTAGTGAGAAACCCTCGACCAGTTGAGAAACTCTCGTTCGGTTAATCACTAAATCCCAACGTTGCTGCAACAAAAATTCATTCTCTAATAAGCTCCTAGAAGAAAGTTTTATGATATTTTAAGCTCTAAATAGGCATAAGGCCGCATAAATGATGTGTAATGATGAAAACACGAAGAAAACTAGAAATGATAATAAGTTTTACAATAGGGGTAAAATGGTCATTTTTCATCTCAGGTCAAAATTTTTAAGTTTTCATGGACCCGAACATTTTTAGACCATTATGGACCTTGTCCTAGTGTCAAAGAAGTAAAAGGATTGCATAAAAGATTGGAGGAGAATAAGCCAAATTGTGGAGGGGCATTTTGGTAATTTAAGTGGAGTGGATAAGTTTGGCTATAAATATCTTCTGCTTCCAGTAGCTTCTTGAATTTCCAGCAGCTTTTCTTTTTCTTCTTCTTCCATCTCACGATGCTTCCAACCTCCATGGAAGCTTGATATGGACCTTGCATAATTTTCTCTCTCTAGCTCTAGTTTTCATACCTTTGAGCCATTTTGACTAGAACCCTTGTATTCTTTCACTCTCTCACTTTAAAACCCTTGAAAAAATCTTATTTCCATACTTTCTCTCACTAGTTGGGCATTCTAGAGAGAGAAAGAGAGAATTACCCCATTGTTGGGAAGCTATTGAAAGAGAATTCAACTACAAAGAAACCCTAGGGTGAGTGATGAACTAAGCTTGGTTTTTAGCTGTGGATAATGGCTAGTAATTGAAATTATGAGTTGTTTTATTGTTGAGGATGTTCATTCATTTTATAGTGATTAAGATAGTGAACATATATAGCCATTTAATGTGGCAATTGAAAGATAGCTAAGAGATAGCTTTTAGGGTTTATAGTAGGTGAATTGACCTATTGTTGATGCTAATGTGATTTTAGGTTCTAAAGAAGTCCCATCACCCTAATTAGATCATTAAAAGAATTAGAGTAAGCTAAAGGCTCAACAATAAATCGGTGAGTGGACTTGCATTTCAAACATGTTTTAGGGAATGTGAATGATTTTATCCAACTTGTCTTTGAAAATGTACCTTGGGAACAAGCCTTTGGTGAAGCGATTTTATATTGTGAAAATGTGCTATACAATGGGCTATGTGTTATCAAAATATGATAGTATGCATGATATGCATTGGGTGCTTCTTTGTATGTTGATGTGGACTTGGCTATGTGCGAGTAGGAGTGCACATAAGCCATTACTGACTCGGCTATCTGCAAATGGGAGTGCACATAAGTCGTTGCTAACCGGGCTATGTGCGAGTGGGAGTGCACATAAGCCGTTGCATATGAGATGATAATGATGGGAGGGTGTATATGATGATTGATATCTATCTATATATATATATATTCATATATGGTATATGGTTGTAAATGCAAAAATGTGAGCATTTGATTTGTTGAAATTTGGGAATTTTCATGTTTTACATGTTGCTTTTGTTATTTAGCAAGATGGCTTTGTTTTAAAGGAGAAAGTCTCGAGTTTTTGGAGGGTGGCTGGCCGAAAACTCGCTGCAGTAAGAAAATACTGTAGCATTCTCGCTGCAGTGAGAAAGTTTCTGTCTTGGGGCAGAAATTTCGCTGCAACGAGGTTCATTCTCGCTGCAGCAAAAAACTTTCTGT
Source organism: Theobroma cacao (assembly GCF_053813885.1). Lineage (NCBI taxonomy): Eukaryota > Viridiplantae > Streptophyta > Magnoliopsida > Malvales > Malvaceae > Theobroma > Theobroma cacao. The sequence continues at coordinate 32,359,766 of NC_142647.1, read as the reverse complement.
TTTGTCTTACATTTTGATCAATTGTTGCCCTATTTTTCACTTCTTTGCTACCATATTTGAGTATGGATTTCCAACATCAAGGAATAAATGAATTAAGCTTGATATGAGGAGGTTTGGTGAGAAACCCCCCGCCAGTCAAGAAACCCTCAGTTAGTTGATAATTTAAATCAAGTGTCACTGCAGCGAGGACCTGTCGTTTATTGACTTGATGCGCATGAATGCTAATAAAGTTTTCATTTTCCAAATCTTTTGCTGAGTATGGACTCTTTCAAATAAGTGATTTTTCTCATGTGGGGTTTACATGAGAGGTTTTATAAGAACTCAAATAAATTGCATTATTTTGAAAAATGGATGCATTAAGATTTCGTTAAACATTCCTTATGGTATGCTTGTTCCCTTTCCTGTTCACTCACTGGGTTTATACTCACCGTTTTCAACTTCATGTTTTCAGATCACGAGGCAGCCAGTAACTAGGAAGAGGTGTCCTCGTAGACTTGTATCCATCTTTTGGTCGATGTCTCGGCATTCAATAGCTGTACATTAGTTCGAGTCCCTCCACTAAAAGTAGAGTATTCTTTTGTTATGTATAGACAAACCTAATGTAACTTATTAAGATACATATTATAGACGATGTATATACACTTGTTTAGTATTCCAGTATGAGGTGGCAAATGTTTAATATTGTCTTGACCCTAAGTTATGAAATGTGACTTAGCAGTTTATGATGGAATGATGAACACGTCAGATTAATAGGCTTGCTTGGGCTTAGTGGACTACGTCCATTGGGCCCATGCGCCGGTCATGGCTCGAAATTTGGGTCGAGACAACAATCAAGAGAAAGGTATTGATTACGATGAAACTTTTGCTCCCTTAACTAGATTATAAGCATATGCATGTTACATAAATTTCAAATTGTTCCAAATGAATGTTAAAAGTGAATTTGTAAATTGTTTTATTTAAGAAAAGGTATATGTGGAACAACCCCCTGGTTTTGAAGATTTTGAAAAGATTGATTATGTTTATAAATTGCATAAAGCACTATATGGATTGAAGCAAGCTCCTAGAGCTTGGTATGAAAGACTTTCGAAATTTTTGAATGAAAAAGGAATTTTTAGGGGGAGTGTAGATATTACACTTTCTATTAAGAAAAGCAAAAATGATTTACTTGTTGTTCAAATATATGTGGATGATATAGTTTTCAGTGCTACTAATAAAAAGTTGTGTGAGAATTTTGCTAAGGAAATGCTGCGTGAGTTTGAAATGAACATGATGGGAGAATTACGTTTCTTCCTTGATCTACAAATCAAGTAATGTGAAGAAGGGATCTTCATCAACCGAGCTAAATACACTAATGAGATGCTGAAAAAGTTTGGTATGATGAATGTGAAGTCAATTAGAACACTTATGAGCTTTTCTACAAAGCTTAATAGAGATGAGAATGGAAATGATGTGGACCAAAAACTCTATAGAGGTATAATTGGTTCACTTCTTTATTTAACAACAAGTAGACCTAACATATGGTTTAGTGTGTGCTTATGTGCAAGATTTCAATCATGTCCTAAGGAATCGTAGTTAACCGTTGTAAAGAGAATCTTTAGATACCTTTTGGATACCTAAGACTTAAATTTGTGGTATCCAAAAATGGTCATCTTTTTATCTTCTTCACTATTCCTATGCTGATTTTACTGGCAATAAAGTAGATTGGAATAGTACTATTGGTACTTGTCAATTCCTTTAAACCATGCTTATATCATTGTCTTGTAATATACAAAATTCAGTTATTCTTTCAACTATTGAAGTTGAGTATATTTCAGAAGGTAGTTTTTGTGCACAAATTTTATGGATTAGGCAACAATTGAATGACTTTGGCATGTCCATGCATAATATTCCTATGTTTTGTGACAATACAAGTGCCATTAATATTTTAAAGAATCCTGTTGAACACTCTAGAACTAAGCATATTGAAATTAGATGTCATTTTATTAAAGTTCATGTGCTTAAGGGAGATGTTAAAATTGAATTTGTTGATACTTGTATCAATTGGCTGATATTTTTACAAAAACTTTGAGTGAAGACCAATTTTGTAAAATTAGAAGAGAATTAGGAATACTTGATGTGCATGAACTTGGATTAAATTGAATATGTTTTTGATGAATCCTTATGTCTATTGTGCTTTAATTTCTTGTTTTGATTGATTAAAAGTTGTTTTATGTTTTTACACTACTAAAAAACAAAGCTTTATTGATGGAAAAATTCGTCAGTAAAGGTGTGCAGTACCATCAAAATTGCTGACAGATAATTTCATTGGTAATTAGTCAAAAATAACCTTGTCGGCAATAAAATTCCGTCAGTATTTCAAAATTCGTTGGTAAATTTATTGACAAAAAATTTCATCAGTAATTCCATTGGTAAAGTTGTTGATCTGTCAATCAATAAAGTCATCAATTATATAAGGAAACTATCGGCAAATTCGATTGCAAAAACATCAACCAAAAAGTAACGGTCAGTAAATCCATGGGTAATTTACTAATAGAAAATTATGGTAAGCAAATCCATTGGTAATTTACTGACAGAATTACCTACGGAATTGTCGATGAAATTAGCAATCAATTTTTTTACATATTTCATCGGTAATGTGTATTATTCCATCAGTGATGACACAAAATCTGTTGATAATTGAGTAACAAATTCCATCGGTATTGAGAAAATTTCGTCCATAATAATTAGGTTTATGAAATTTTGTTTTAAATTTGTATTTCCAGCATTGAATAATAATAATATTAATATTAAAAGGAAGAATTTTGTTTTAAAAACATATGAAATGTTTTATAAAATGGAAAAAACATACATGCGTTTTGAAATTTAAAAAAGAAGTGTTATGTCAAAATCCATGAAAAACATTAATGCAAGGAATCTATATTAGAATGAAAAAGAATTATGTTGTGCCTTGACCAAATCATTAAAAAGGGGCAACTACTGTTGTGACTGAGGATGTGACTACTGTGATGATGAAAACCCGCCAATTAGATTTGGAAGCCTCTTAAGTATAACCTTCATGATGGATTTAAAATCATGCACATCAATATTCAACTCTTGCACATCGTTCTTCATTTCTAGATAGCCCTCAGGTTCAGACGAAGGAACTTGTGTAGCATAAATAGATGGCATTAGACCACAGGCAAACTCAAATGTTGCAGATGGAATAAATGTGTAGCAAGTTGCATCTTGGTGTTAAACGCATAGACATGGGTCGAGTGCTTTAGGACACTCTAATTGCCTCAAACCATGCTACTGATTGAACTCCGGTTGAGATGGTGGATCATTACCGTACTTATGGGATAAAGTAGATGTATATGATTCCTACAAATAGAAAAGGAAATAATGTTTATATTAATTAAATTGTGTAGTAACATATACACATGTACAATAATATAACGAAAATAATTGACTCATTTTTATTACTTACATTAATAGTCTTCGACTTGTTGTCCATAAACTCTTCAGTACATTTTTGTCATTTGTGAGTGCACAGAAAAACCTCAAAGAATGTCATTGGTCTTTGCAATGTCTCAAACTATAATCATAAGAAGAAAAAAAAATGCATCATTATTGATATGCATTTTCTGCAATCCTCAACAACACAATGATAGCATGTTTTCAAATTGTAAATCATTAACAACACATAGCACAGTCACAAGAAAAACAAATGCATCATAAAAAATATGCATGGTTTTGCAATCCTCAACAACAAAAGGTTTGCATTATCTTAATACGAGTTAAGAACACCTACCATTTTCTACTAATGTAATGCAAATGGTAAAGACCACCTGTGTGGTTTGTTATGCTATCATCCTTCTTTGTTAGGTGATTTTGCTAGGCCTTATCAGATCAATGTTTTCGCTTAGGCGTGGCTCAGATTTTATTCACAAGTTGCTCCCAAACCTCTACATTGATCCATGGGCACCTTCCCTTTGGTCAAGAGGATATCATGACAAGTGCTTGCATCCCTTTTAGGTTTATCACACTTGTTTGCTAATAGGTTTCTTAATCAATAATTGTAAATCTTCTCCCATATGTCGTGGACCGTCGAACCATCAATAATAACCCACGTAAAAGACTTCTACATTAAAAATAAATATTTATATTAGTTGTTAAAGGAAATTTGGATAAATAAACAATAACAATATGGTACCTCGAATTTACGTCACATGGCATCTTTCACCACAATAAGAATCAGCCTCCATAAAGGCCAAGGCCCATTGAAGTGACTCTTGATTATTCTCGTGAAGGTTGGAGTCACTCCAATCTCCGCAAAAGTACTACAAATTCTATACTTTTTTATTAAAACACATTAATGAAATTAGTACATATAATGAAATAAGCTATTAATTGGAAATTATCTCCTTTCGACAGGATGCAAAAGGATATGTGTCAGTCTGGATTGGTAGGAGTGGGCAAGCCTACACTAGGTCCTCAGCTCCTAGATTGCGATATAGAGTTTGATGCACCTGTGGCAGTAGTCGAAGTTAGTGACGTTGAACTGAATGGAGGAGCCGTTGATGTGGACAATGGAATGGACATCGATGGTCTCAAGGACTAAGGTGGCATCAAAGGTCGCACAGGCAGTGGTGTAGAGCGGGGAGGTGGAATTAGAGGTTGCGTAGTTGAATTACCTACCCTAATTGACTATGCTCGAGGGTCGACAGTAGTCTTGTATTTAACCATGACTATGCAAAAATTTGTCAACACATTATCGACTAACAATTATTATTAATGGATAATAAATGTAATGTGAAATAATTAATATTAACTGTCAATAAATGTAATGCATAATCATAAGAAAAAAGTTAATAATGGTTGATGTCGAGACAAAATGACATATATAAATAAATCACCATAAAAAAGTTTTAAAGTCAACATTTTTACAATGTTTAAATATATAAAAAAAAACATCAACCATCAATTATCATCTGAATAGGCAAACTCATTTTCATCATTCTTATCTTCAAGATCATCGCTTTCACTATCATCGTCTTTATTTGTATCTTCCTCTGTCTTTTCATCATTTCCTGCAACTCCTTCATCTTCATCATCTTCTTAATTATGTTTAACTTCAACAAATGTATTAACCCCTTCATATTCACCACTAACAAGAATTGTATTGCTATCGAGGTCATTTTAAGGATCATGAAATCGTGTATTGTAAGAAATTTCATCTTTTTGATACTCCTATTCATTATTCAAAGTGTCAAATTGACTCTAAGCCTTCATTTTGAACATTGACCACTAATCACATTAATCTCTTTTGTTTGACGGATATGGACTGTAGTAAACTTGAGTAGCTTGTGAAGCAAAAACTCAAGGCTCATTACTAGCAAGAATTAAGTTGTGTCAAATTTTGACCAACTAATGAACATATCAACTCTAAGACCTTTTTTGATATCAAACCAATGACATTTAAACAAAACTACTTGATTGTTTACACCAAAGTATTTTAACTTAGCGATATTGACCAACAACCCATAAAAGGCATGATCGTAATCATTATAACAACTTCCTTTGATGAAAACACCACTATTCATTATGGAATAATTTTCTCTATAGTCCAATGTATGGAACTTGTATCCATTCACATAGAAACCTTTGTAATGCATTGCTTTATGACTAGGACTAAGCGACATGTCGACTAGACGAGAATTAATTTGATTTGTATGTTGCACCACCTACGAGAAAGTGACATGCCATATAATTATTTCAAGTGTTATTTTAACACAATCAATTAGATTGATTACAAATAACTTACATATTGTTTAAACCAATTTTGGAATGTTCCATCACGGACTTTTTCCAATTCTATTTCGAAAGTACCATATCATTCTCTTTTCACCATATCGTTGAACATCCTAGATATAAGATGAACATATAGTGAATTAATACTATTCACTTTCATAATTTTCTAAACTTATAATTTAATAACTTAAACTTACTCAATGTATGGTAATATCTACTTGCAATTCATTAGTGCATATTGTTCTGCAGCATAGAACTCATCCTTCTCTAGGTTTCGACAATCGAGATGGGTTAAAATCAAAAGATGATGCATCAACATCTCCAACATCATCATTTTGTGGGACCTAGTTCATTCTTGTTGGGATTGTAGGTTCGAAATACCTAGAGCAAAATGTTGATATTTCGTCAAGGATATATGCTTCACAAATGGATCCTTCCATAAATCCTCGATTAGTCACTTTTTTTTTTCAGATGATGCAATAACCTAAAGATCAATTCCAGAGTTGTTAGATTCTAATTGTAAACTCTAAAATAATAAGTAAATTACATGTGTGGCTCCCCATACCTCTCATAAGGATACATCCATCGATAATGGATCGGTCCTCCAACCCTAATTTTGTATGCCAAGTGGATCGAAAAATGCTCCATTAAGTTAAAAAAGCCTAAGGGAAAAATCTTCTTCAATTTGCTTATGGTTTCCATGATTTTTCCTTCCCATGCATTGACTTGATCAAAACATAGCTTGGTTGCATAGATATCCTGAAAGAAATGTGAGATCTCAATAATTGCACTCCAAATAACAGAAAAAATCGTATCATAGAATGCAATTGGGAGCAAACGTTGCATGAAAACATGACAATGATGACTTGTCATTTGATAAAATTTACACTCTTGCTCATTCACTCATTTTGCTATATTATAGGTAAAACCATCTAGTAGTCGTAATTGTTTCACCTAAGCACGCAACTTTTTTTTTGCGCCTTAGTTAAAGTGTAAAAGGCTTTCAATTTATACAATTGACCATTATTCATAATTAAATTCAATTCTAATCACCTACAATACACCTCCAAATCTTGATAAGCCTTGATATTGTTTTTCGTCTTGCCTGGAACATCCATAATCGTGTTGAATATATTATGAAAGACACTACACTCAATATTCATCACATCCAAGTTGTGGCGAATGAGATTTATACTTTAATATGATAACTCCCAAAAAATGCTTTTCTTCATCCAATTATGGGTTGACCGAAACCCAACAACTTATGTTCACCAACCTTTACTCCACATATGATATTAGGAATTGTATTCAATCATTCCAAATCTCAGCACCGGATAAGTGAGGAATTAGAGGATTCCTTTCAACACGTTTTTTAAATTTATCTCTTTAGGGATGAAATGGATCATCCATTGGCAATAATTGTCAATGAAAATAAAAAACCAAGGCTTCTTTCCATACTGCAAGATGAAATTTTTCCATGTCCCACAGAACTTTTAACTCATCTATCAAAGGTTGTAGGAAAACATCTATGTTTTGTCCAATACTTCTACTCCTTGGGATGACCATATTAAGAAAGATGTATAATTGCTTCATGCATATCCATAGAGCTAAGTTATAGACGGTGACCATTTCTGGCTAAACAAAGTACGGTTTCATTGTCAAACAAAAGAGACTGATACCATCAGAACATAAACTGAGTCTGACGTTGCGAGGCGCTATTGCAAAAAACATATGGCTGTGATTAAAGTGTTGCCAAGCCTCTGTTGGGATGAGCCCTATAGCCAATTGGGATTGGTTGAGGCTTGATTCCAATCATGCAACAATATCATTTATGTTGAATGATTAGAGGTTTTCCTTCATCAATAAGACATAAATTATAATGAGTTATAAGTCTAATTGGATGAAGTCTATGAGATTAATATGCCTTGCAAGGAAACTATAATGAGTTGTAGTTATGAGATTCCTATGCATCAAATCATAATCTCAAAATATTCCTAGTCAATGCATCATTGAGACTGGACATCAATGATGCTTAGAGATTGGTATATTCTATGTTCCTTACTTTAAAAGTAAGCAATCGATCTCATAGATTGAAGTATAGAGATATTTCGAGCTAGAATATAAGTGCTTGCCTAAGAGAGAAAGTTCACTAAACATGACTTACCATGAGAAGTGCATTTGGTAATACACTTTAGTGTCTATGAAACACTTCTCATGTGTTTGTTGTGTAAATACTCCCTAGACTTGAGACACTAGGTTGTCTTATGTGTGGAGTGCTATGCTTTGATTTCATCCCTATGGGTGCCTAGCCAAGGATGCCAAAATAGGATGTTTTTGGGTATAGTATGAAACATGTGAAGGCAAATGAGTGGTCAAGATAGGAATTATCACCTCAAGTATTGTAGAGGACATATCCTATCAGTTCTTGGTTAACATTAGCTTACTAAAGTCCTTGGCCAAGGTGACATGAAGATTATGAAAAAGTTTTCATAACTCTCTATAAAGCTAATGCTATAATTGGAAGAAGAAATATGGAGGTCAATAAGATTAGACACTGTACTTGTGAGACCTCGACCTCTATAGGCTCGTAACTAGGCATAGACACAATAACACGGGCTAGGGGTAGTTTCGTCATTTCCTTAGTAAGCCCATAAAAGTAAGTTTTTAAATAATATTATGGCCTAAGTAGGCCTAAGGCATAAATGAATGATGAAATACTAGTAAAATGGTGAAGGAAATAAAAATAATGATGATTCCCGAGGTAGAGGCAAAATGGTCATTTTTCATCTTAAGTCAAAATTTTAAGTTTTAATAAACCCAAGTATTTTTAGACGCTTGTGGACCTGGCCTCAGTGTCAAAAGGGTAAAAAGATTGCACAAAGGATTGGAGAAGAATAAGTTAACTTGCTAAGGGCATTTTCATAATTTAAGTGAAGTTGGATAAGCGTGAGCTATAAATATTAGCTTCCAACAGCTACTTCTTCTCTTTCCTTCTTCCCTTTCACGTTTCTTCATCCTCCATGGAAGCTTGATATGAAACCTCCATAACCTCTCTTGAAATAGCTCAAATTTTCAAGCTTTTGTGCACTTTTGCATATAACCCTAGTGCTCTTTCACTCTTTCACTTCAAAACCCTTGATAAGTCTTACTTCCATACTTTCTCACTAATTAGGTGTTTAGAGAAAGAAAGAATGAGCTTCAATAAGGGTTTGAAAGTTTTTGGAAAGAATTTCAATTGTAAAGCTACCAAAGTGAGTAGTGAATTAGAATTTGATCTTTAGTGTTGAAAATTATTAGTGCTTAGACTTCTGAATGTCTAGTAGTTTAGGTTGTTCATTCGTTTTAGAGTGATTAGGATAGTGAAAATAGATAGCCACTTAGATGGCAATTGGAAGCTAGTTAAGAGATAGCTTTTAGAATTTATAAGTGTTGGAATTGATTTAATTATGATGTTAACGTGATGATAGGTTCCAACAAAGCCCTACTGTCCCATTTGAACTATTATGGAAGTTAGAGTCGACTAAAGGTTCAACAAAATACCGGTGAGTGAACTTGCATTAAAAAGGTTTTGGGATGTGTATACAAGTATGTTCGATTGAATCCCTAAAGCATTTTATTTGTTTTATCTTCAAAACTCGTTTGAGAACAAGCCCTTGATAAATTGTCTCTATGTTGTGATATGTGGCTATTATGGATTCATGTACTACTACATTATGTTGGTATATATATAAATATATGTTGTGCATTGATAGCTGACATTGTGTCCTGATCATAACCATGCGTGTGCACGATGTGGGGGGATGCACATGCCGAAGATGATAGTGGTGAGGGAGATGGATAGTGATAGTGCCCGTGTGCACGATGTGGGGGGATGCATATGATGGCATTAACTGTGCACAATGTGGGGGCATGCACATGAATTGGGTGAGACGATGGTTGTATTGGTGTTTATCTATGTATATATATGTATATATATGTTTATGAAATAAAAGGTCATGAATATGGTATATGATTGTAATGCATGTGAAAATTTGGCATGTTGAACTTTGGGAATTTTTAAGTGTTTTATGTTGAATTTGTCATTTCAGCAGGATGGCTTTCTTCTTGAGAATATGGAAACTTTTCTTTGGTGCCCTATTTCTCGCTGCAACGAAAATGATTCTCGCTATAGCGAGAAACTCTCGAGTTTGAGGGGTTTGCCTAACCTGGTTCCCGCTGCAGCAAGAAACTTTCTGTTTTTGCCACTAGAATCTCACTGCAGTGAGAAAGAATCTCACTATAGGGAGAAACTTTCTGTCCGGTATGCTATCTTGTTGATTCTTGCCATATTTTTCCATTTCATTTACACCATAGTTGATCATGGACTCCCAACATTTAGGGGTTTATTTAATTAAGTCCTCACTAAGAGCACATAAAATAGCTATTACAACTTTGTTATTCAATTGTATCAATTTTTTTATATTTATCATCCCATTCAGCTTTACTTTTAACATGTTTTACACTATCAACAGTTTTTGTAGGAATATGAGGTCCATTGATAAGTCTATTATATAGAGTTATCTTACCACATTTTGAGTGATAAAATAGCTAAGTCTTTGAGTTTAGGTAATGTTTTAAGTAGTTTTTTTCATTTTTCTTTAATTTGTTAACACATGATTGAGCTAGTTTACTTCAAGTTATTTTGGTTCATTTGTATGGTAAAAATGCCTATTTTTAGTTATAGCTGATTTAGTTCCTATGTTTTTAAGGTCCTCAAAAGAGAAGGGGTCAATTGGCAAGCAAGTGTACAAGCTGGCCAGGTGTAGACTTTACCAAACATGCTACAGTATTTCAAACATAAATCAAGTTATAGAAGTCCAATCAACATGATTCTTGGACTATTGGAAAGTGAGAAGGAAAGGATACAACTTTCATGCCTATCACGTTGCCTAGTTCAGATCGAAACATGGTCAAAATTACAGTATAACAAGCTAGACAATACCAATTCTACACTAGGCAACTTCAAGAGCTAAGAGCCCCCCCACAAGTTAGCAAGTTTGGTGCCACAATGCTAACACGGGGTTTTTAAAATTTGCATTTCCCAATTTTTTACTCTAGGGCTTTAAAGTAACGACATAAATAAGCCATTTTGACTGGGTTGAAGATGTTGGAGGCAGAGAACTTTTTGGGAGAAAAAAGAAGCTTTCTACAAAAAAAAGGAGAGAAATCAAGGAAGATTGGATTCTAAAGTTGTAGTAACTCATTTCTCACTCTAGTTTTCTATTTCTCTCTCTACTTTTTATTATAGAAATGATTTACTTTTTGAGAATGTTGAACACTATCGTAAATATTTTGAGCTAAATATCTTTTTCTAGGATTGTTGTTGATCTCTACATGTAGTTTGAATATTTTAACTTTCTTTTACTTATTATTAATGGGTATTGTAACACCCCGTACCTTCGTATAGAAGCCAATACGACCTTATCTATAGGATGATGGTCAATTGAAGCTAATTTAAATGCGAAAAAATGGAGACGAGTGGAAAAGAATATTTTGGAATAAAATATTTTGCACACGAGAAAATAATAATATTTTATCGAGGATGAATTAGCGAGTTAAAAGGTGATTTGAAAGTGAACTGGGGCAAAGTGAGACACTTTGGAACCGAAGGAGACAAGTGGAGAATTTTGAAATAAAATAATATTTTATTAATAAAATAATATTAATATAATCCGATGCCGGAGCGGGTCGCATCTTGCAAGAGATAGGTTAAGTCTAAGTGGGGGAGACTGAGAATAGAATTTTGGATGACATGAATAAAATAATATTTTTATTCATTTATATTATATTATATTATTTAGATAGAGAAATTTTGGTCACATGCAAAATTGGATGAAAAGAAAATAATTAGTCATGAAAAATGAGGTTATGTCAAAGATTGGCATATGCATGTGACAATATTATTACATGCAAAAGATGGCATATAAAGATGTAATCTTAGTGGTGAATATGTGGTACCCCCCCACCATGTGACAAATAAAAAGGAACAAGACAAATGCACAAGGTGAAATATGCATGTGATTTTACTAGTTAAAGAAAGCATAGAGAATTTTTGCATGGAGGACACTTGGTGGCAATGTTGGACTAAAAGAAAGGAAATATATATGCATGTAATGTTATTGGCTAAATGGGAGGCGAAATGAGAAATAATGTGGGAGAATGCATGTAAGGCTATTGGACATAAGTAAGGTGGATGAAATGGAAATGTATTAAGAATGCATCAAGATAGATTAAAGAATGGATGGATAATGGCAGTAGATATTCAACCAATTAAAAAAGATGGAAATTGGATGCATGAAATCTTATAGGTTGGCAAGGTGGCCAAATAGAATAAAAAGGAAAATGTATATATGCAATTTGATTGGCTAAGTGTGTGGCCAAATAAATAGAAAAATTTCAAAGTGTAAAAGAAATGAGAATTGGCCTTGGAAAGCTTGTTAGAACTAGCCATTGTGAGAGAATAAAGCAAGAGCTTTGTTCTTGAGAGGTACCACCCAAAAAGAGAAGAAAAGAGAGGAAACGAAAGAGGAAATTGGGTCTTGAAAGGTTTCATCCGTGGAGAAAAGAAAAGAGAGGAAGAAAGAAAGAAAGTGGGGAAGGCTCAAGTTTGTGAGGATTCAAGGAAACTGTAGGTTCCTTGCTCTTCATTGTTGAGTTTAGCATTTCATCTCCCAAAAAGGAATCTTCAACATGCAAGAGAGGAATCGTGGAGCATGAGGAAAGAGGAAAGCTTGATTCCAAAGTTTCAAGAGTAACAAGGGTAAGCATTGTGGTTTTGGTTTGATTGTGCTTTGACAATCGGTTGGTAACCATAAGAAATGTATTGTGGTAGCCAAGGAAACCTTGATTGGAGAGGATTTAGTGACATGCAAGCCATGAAACTCCTAGATGCATGATGGATTCAAAGTGAAAGAGAAAAGGTAAGCATGGTATTGTGTTTTAAGGCCTACGGTTGGTAGAATTGATAAGAAAATAATTTGTGAATAATGTTGGCAGCTTGGTGATTGAAACTAAGAAGAATATTGGAGTGCATGCGAGGCTCAAGCAACCTTAAAGGCAAAAATGTATAATGCTTTAAGTATGTTTAGAAGATTTTGAGAAAATGGCTATTGTTGTGTTGATTGAAAGTTTGAAAGACACATTATGAAGAACGAAGAATGATGATTGTTAGAAAAATCTAAAAATGCATAAGCTAGGTAGAAATGTTAAAGTTGCTTGCTATGTTGTTTGAAAGAAATAAGGATGAATAATGTGGATGGAAGATTTGGAAATAAAGCATTGAAAGTTAGATAGACAAATTATGCATGTAAGCTTGGAAATAATTGAGCAGAATTGGATTGATTGTTGCTACCATATATGTGGTTAATGCTATGAAAATATAAGATGGACTACGATGAATGTTGCTTGGAAAGGTTGAAATGGGCACTTAATGTTTTAAACAAGTTGCCAGTACATGTAATATAGAGAATTATGCATGTAAAGGTTATGAATTATGTTAGTAAAAATATGTCAATATGCATATGAATATGCAAAAGCTAATTGAGGATGAATGGTGATTTTAGAACGATTTGAGCTATTAAAATGATGATTAATGTTTGAATGAGAAAGAGTATGGAATGGGATATAAAAGAATAAAGCTAAGTGTGGGCAGCAATTATGGGATAGAATAATTTGTAAAGTTCCTAAGCATTTTGAATTTAATTGCTACCAGGAAATTGACAAGTAAAGGATAGTTATCGTGTGTGTAATTCAAGAAGGATAACAGTTAAATGGCAAGTGATATTGATCGATTAAGAATGCAAAGAGTTTAAGTTAGCAAAGTAATATGCTACCGAGAGAGATAAGTAGGGGGTGTCAATTTTAAAAGATTCTACGCTATATCAAAGTATATGAATAGTATTATTTAATGCCTTTATGGAAAGCATGAGTTGCTAGAAAATCATAAGTGATTTGAATACATGGTTTGGAACGATTTGTATACTGTTTTTGTGGAAAACATGAGATGGTAGAAACAATAGGCATTTGTGAATGCAAATTGAGTTTGAAGGTGTTTTGTATATGGTATATATATAAATATAATATATGCAAAGTGTTTTAGAAACCAGGAAACAAGTCCTTTTGCAATATTTTGCATCAAAACCATGCCTTGTACCTTTGTGTGATGTGCATAGTTAATTGCACTTGATAAATGACTTAAATGCAAATTCTTGTGAGCTAGTTTTAGTCTGAACTTTGTGTAAATGTTTATACCATGCATTTTAATGCGAAAAACAATTGTGAAAGGTTGTCGAACCTTGTTTTCAAATGATTTAAAGAAAAACTCTTGAAAACCTTGATTTGGTTTTGAAAACGATTTTCACAATATAACAACCTTTTCTCTGATCGTTACCGGCATTTGAGACTTACGAGTGAACCCGCCAAGTCCCAAACAAGCCTTAGTTGAGATTCTGAATAATTAAATCAAACGTTCTAACGCATAAGTAAATTGACTTACAATATTAATACCATCGTTTACTTAAAGCAAATAAACAACTATAATTAAGGTGTAGCAACCAAATACAATATCCACGTTTAACAAACTTCAAGATGGTTTCAACATCACAGTTAGAATCCAATACCTCAACATCACACTTTGGTTTCAACACCAAATTCAAGATGGTTTTAACAAACCTCAAGGTTTTAGCAAATACACTTCCGATAGCTAATAATTTTTATAAATCTAACTATTTTACATAACTTGACCCCTATGCAGTGGAGCGACTCGGAGTGAAAGTTTAAGAAATGCCATTACCTACGTCGCAATGAATCAAAATGCTGGGGCGATACACTTGATCACTTATTTGCAAAAGGAATATAAGGGGGTGAGTCTCATAGACTCAGTGATAATTGACTCCGTGAGTGGGGCATAGATGGGAAACAAGCCAAGGATAGAAAATTTGAATATTAAAACATAAGAGCATATATAAACAATTTAACTCAAAAGGAAGTTTTGTGCCTTACATGAAAACCAAGAATTTTAATCCAACAAAATCCTTTAACAATATATGTGTCAAAATCAATATAAGTAAAAGATTTCCACCCTTAAAATTATTTAACAACTTTGCTCAAATCAATCCAACATAAACATGCATGCTCCCATGAAGTCAAGCATTATCAAAGCTTATACACAAATTCGCAAATCACCTCATCCTCGAGAAGTTAAATGCAAAGTCATAGTATAAATAAGGGAGCTGCGAAAACACTTATAATTCTCACCATGCAAAAGAATACATGTTTGAAAACTCAAAGAGGTACCACTCTTAAGTAGGTAATCATACTAATCAACTCGTGGACTTGCTTCCACGTAATAATATCCGAGAGGTCCTTTTCCACCAAATTCCCACAACCATGGTAGTCTCGATGATGTTGGTTGACATAAGAGAAATCAGGTTGTCGCAACCACGTATAACAACTTGTGGCCTATCCACCTATATACATCACAGACTGTGGCCCCAGCCATGTTTAACAGCCCATCGGTGACCCAAAGGTTCACTAGCTAGAGCTCACTTGTGCACAAGGGTCACACTATCTCGATGTGACATTTGGTCTGCTCTCGAATCTTTTGGTTTGACAAAACCATTTAAAAGCAAATTGGATTCTCAAAATCTCATTTTAAAACTATTTCCATACTACCAATCATGGTAATATGATAAACTCATTTGTAAGGCTTTATAATGTAAAACCTTTGCATGCAGTTTAAATATCAAATCAGCATGGTGAATATGTAATTTATTCATGAATGCACATCACACAAACAATAAGGCACATTTTGACATAAATCGTGTTAAAGAGCTTGTTTCCCGATTTCTAAAACCTTTTACATAGGTAGTTAATATATACATATATACAAAACCTTTCTCAAAGCATGGTAGTCACAAGCCTAACATTCTACCAACTCATGTTGTTTACAAATTACATTTAAAGTAAACTGGCATGTTTATTAATTGTATATCGATATGTAGTTATTGAAATTTTAAAATAGACACACCCTACTCACCTTACAATAGCGGGACACTATGTCAGTATCGATTCGGGTACGTATCTAGCTAATTCTACTTGCCGATCACCCGTTATCTCCTCTGGTACACCGCCACGGGAAACCTTCTTCACTTACACACTTCCTAGCAACAATTCAAACTCAATATACTTAACTATTCACATGTATGGTAGCACTTCAATCAATGAATCCTTAACCCAATTTCAAATTTTTCATCAGCATTATTCACTATCATTTAACATGCAATCCACATACTTTCAACTGACCATAGCCCACACAACATAATGTACTCACATTGCATGTTCACCTTTCGATTGTAGCTTGAATTCCACATATAATTCACAATTTTCTCACATCTTCGGTCACTATTGCTACCACAAGCATAAACAATTAATACACATCTTTTTTTTTTTTCTACTTGTGATTTTGAGATTAAAACACTTACTTATTACTTATCTAGCTCAAAATCACCATGCATTCCAATATCCACCTACATGCATGCATCTAGTTCTTGAATCCTTGAAGATTCTTGCTACCACAAACAAAATCCCACATTATAATTGGTTCACAAGGCATGCATTCAAACAAAATGATAACTCTTTTCTTCCTTAGCTTGGAATCACTAGGTTGAACCTCTCATGCCTTCTTCAAGCTCCAACAATGGCATGCAAGAGAAAACCTTTTGTTTTTTCTCCAATCTTCCCCCAAATCGAGCCTTCTACAAGCTTTTTTCTTCTTCCACCTTTCTCTTTTCTTCTTACCTTTCTCTTTTCTTCTTTCTCCTTCCTTCCCTATTTTTGCTTTCAAGGTCGATTCTCTTTCTTTTCTCTCAAAGGTGTGAATCTCTCAAGGCAAAGTCACTTGTTTGCTATTTCTTTGGTGTTGGTGGATATAACGAGGAATGAAATTGAAAAGGCCTTGTCAAAGTCTTCTGTTCCTTTCCTTTTCTTTCATGGGGGGATTGCCCAAGGCTTGGTAACTTTTGGCATTTTTCTTTACATGTTGTGCCATTCAATTCCTCACTTTGTTATTAACGCCACTTTCCATTGCTGGCTTCTGCATTCAAGGTTTCCTTGTCCACTCCTTTATCATTTGGTTAAATTACCTTGCCCATGCATTGATTCACATGGCATTCTTTTTGCTTTATTTCATTTGTATTTCATTTCACATGCATTTCCTTTCATGCACCACTTTATTCCTCCAATCACATTTCATGCACAAGCTTCACTTTATATTTTATTTGATCATTCATTAATCTATTCAAGTCACATGCTTCCCACATCTTTTTTTCCTCATTTGGCGACCTAATGCACCAATCTCATTGCATGCAAATAAACTTAGTCTTATTCTTCTTTTTACTTCACATGGTGGGGGTCCCACATGTTCCCCACTAACTTCTCTTTTTTGCATGCTATAATTTGCATGTAATAGTAAATTCACATGCACATCTCATTATGCCACATAATCTAAATTTCCTTGTTTAGTTAATTTCCATTTAACTCTAAATATTGAAATTGCACATAAGTCCTCAAACTTTTCCTTATTTACCATATGCCCCTCCAAAGTTTTCATCTTTTACAATTTAGTCCTTCCAACATTTATTTAATTTCAATTTCCTTCTATTTTCCTTCCTTTACACTTGTACAAATAAGATATAAAATTTGCACTTCACCAAGGTGTCACCATAATATTTAAATATATACTTACCTACTTCTCCTTTATTTAATAAAGGCACACGGGTCCCACTTACTCCATTTTTCTTCAAAATTCTTCCTTACTTCTTCTCCCCCACTTAGACTAGTCATATGCTCCTTCTTAATGACTAATTTCAATAATAGATAAAATATTAATATTTTAATATTATTTTATTCTAAAATATTCTTTTCACCTGTTATCGTTCTTTGGCACTTAAATTTATGTCAATTGACCCTTTGTCTTATCGATAAGGTCTTATTAGCTTCTATATGAGGGTACGAGGTGTTACAAACAAACCGACATCATCGAGAGTAAGCTAAATGTCACATCGGGATAGTGTGACCTTTGTGCACAAATAAGCACTAGCTAGAGAACCTTTTAGGTCGCCAACGGGCTGTTAATCGTGGTCAGGCCATGGTCTATGATTATACATGGCAAGGCCACAAGTTGTTATACGTGGCAAGGCCATAAGTTGATATATGTGGTTGCGACCACATGATTTCTCCGATGTTAGCCAACATCGTCGAGACTGCCATGGCTTTGGGAATCTAGTAGAGGGGGGCCTCCCAGATTGTTATTGCATAGAAGAGGGTCCCCGGGTTGATTATCTATGATTACCTACTCGAAAGCCTTGAGAGTTTTTAGACTCATACTCTTTTACATGGTGGAAAGATATTGTTTTTCTGTAACTCCCCTTTTTAATTGAATGTTTTCAGTGCTTTATATGTTGATCATGAATTGATGTATGTGGATGTATTCGATTATTTTTACATGCCACATGGTTTGGGAGCGTGCATGTTTTTATACGGCCATTTGTATTTATGAAGGAAATAAATGATTTCGACGATTAAAATCTATTTTACTATGCTTTAATTTTGGCATTGTTTGCCAAGGAAAGTATTGCACTATGATTTTTACAGAATTATTTTTACAAGGCACAAATACCTTACTTGTTATTTGGTTTTATAAGGTTATCATTTTATACTCTAGTTTTATCCTTTAAATTATCTGCTCTAAGCTTGTTTCCCATCTACACCCTACTCACGGAGCCGATGATCACTGAGTTTATGAGACTCACCCCCTTATCTCCCCTTTTGCAGATAGTGATCGACCTAGCATGCATTCATCAGCACATATTGTCCATCACGGATATATAAAGGCATCTCATAGCACTTTATTCTGAGTCGCTTAGCTGCTAGAGGTCGAGTTATTCATAGCGTATTTTGCTCGTAAATAGACACTAGTGTTAATGCAAATGTACATTTAGAGATTATAAACCTTGATGTATTTTTACAATTATGTGGGATAAAAGTTAAGTCGATTTACAACGTCTTTTGTTCAAATCATATTACAAAGAGTTATACGGTTCAAAGTGATTACATAGATAGGTGGAATGAATATAATGCATTAACTAGAGTTTCAAATAAGGCTTGTTCGGGACTTGGTAGGTTCTCCCGTAAGACTCGGACATCGGGTAACGATCAAGGAACAGGTTGTTACAAGTATTGTGTTGTTTATTTCAAATCTAAGTTTATTGCCTCTAATTACTTCATCAACAGTTAGGTTGATTTGGATCTCTCAATGCAACTTGACAAAGGGAGTTTAGAATAGACCATGGGTTTGAATAACATGTGTTCATTTCACTTAGAGATTAGGTGATTTGATTAGTATTCAGGATAGAAATACACCTAAATACCATATGCAACCAAATTAGAGAAAATGCTTTGTGAACTTGCCGTAATTTTTATAGACATATGGAAAATTAATTATGATAGGTATAGTTACAATATCTCAATAGAGACTTGTAGAAAAATTTGGACTTTAGGCTAGTAACCAACCCATTAATATAAGTATAAAGAGAGAGACTAAATTCAAATGAAAGGAATAGTAATTCCACAATCCTAGGCTTTAATTAATTGATTCTCTAGCAATTTCTAGCATTAATTCTTTAGTTAACCTTGTTACTTTAATTTTATTTTTAATTTATTTTCAAATTAGATTTAATTGGATAAGATTAAAGAGCCCAATTTTAGTATTCAGCAAGAAGTTAGATACAATTCCCTATAGAGACAACACTTTACTTACTATTATATTACTTGTGCAACACGTGCACTTGCGTGTGTGGAAAACCAACAACAAGTTTTTGGCGTCATTGCCGGGGAATTGTTTTGTTAATATTAATACCAAACAGACTAATCTTAATTAAGCGTAGTTTTCTTTATTTTTTGGTACTTTTTGGCTAGTGTATAAGAAAGGTAAAGATCTTGGAAATTGTCTCTTGTGATCCAAAAATCAAGAAGAGTTTTCAAAGATTACTTAAACAAAACTCTCAAGACCCAATCAATCTGATACATTGTGTAACACCCTTAATTTCTGATGTCAATTAAGTTAATGGATTATATCTTATGTATGCTAAGTGTTTGAGGGTTAATATGTATATTACTGGACACTTAGGCCAATTTTGAGAAAATATGTGGTAAAAACCATAGTTTGAGGTTTTAATCTAAGTTTGATGTCATCTTTGTTGATTTATGTGTATAGAACTAATTTAACTGAATGATATGAGGTGTGATATTAACAAGGAATAATTTTTATGGTGTTAAACTTAGATTTTTGGAAGTTTTGGAAGCTTAAAATTACTTACAGGGGAAAATGTATCAATACATTCTTGGCAAGAAGAATAATATGGGTTATTTTGGAGGAATTCTATCGATACATTTAAAGATGTATCGATAGATTTGGAAATTGATGAACATGTATCGATACATTTGAAGTTGAGAACACCTATGACCATTCTTGTCACAGCCCAATTTTTAGGCCATGATCGGCGCATGGACCCAATGGGCATTGCCCACTAAGCCCAAGCAAGCCTATTTATATAACCTGTTCATCATTCTATCAAATGTTCCTAAAGTCACATTTCATAATTCCAACCTACAAGTACTTTAATAATGTGCTATAGCAATCAACTACTTACATTTATATTAACTCAAAAGAATGTTAACCATTGCCAACTCATAGTGGCATTACCAATCAAAATATACATATATTGTCTAAGACATTATCTTAGTAATTTAGATCACGTTTATTTATACACAACAAAAACATACTTGACTTCTAGCAGAGTAACCTTGGCGAAGGTACAACTATTGAATGCTGGGATACCTACCAAGCAGACAAATCTACATGGACACCTCGACCTAGGTTCCAACTACCTCCTAATCTGAAAACATGAAGTTCAAAACAGTGACTATAAACCTAGTGAGTGAACATAGGAAGGGAACAAGCAAACGATACGAAGAGGTTTTGAAAACATGATGCACTTTAGTTACGAACAATGCAATTTAGTTTAATTTCTTGTGAAGGCTCTTAAATCAACCCTTAATTATTTAATTCCTTAGTATTGAAAATCCATGATAAACCATGAAGTTGAAAAGAATGAAAAATTTCAGCAAATATCCACATAAGACAAGCAAAACAGAGGGTTTCTCGTTGTAGCAGAAAGGCATTCTAGTGAAATTCGGACCAAAATTTCAAACCACCGGAGAGTTTCTTACTACAGTGAAAACAAAGCCAGTGCACACCTCCCCCAACTTGAGACTTTCTCGCTGCTGTGAGATTCATTTTTGCTGCAGCGAGACTCTGGCTAGATGAAGTTAGAGGAAATTTTCACTACTATATAAATCCAATCCTGTTGCAACGAAAATTAGCTTAAACACATTTGACAATAATCAAGTTTCAACAGTGAATGCAATCACATATTAATTCCAAACCTCTCTATATAGTAAATATATATAAGCATATACACCACCACCACCTCACCCAGCTCATGTGCACTCCCACACAACATATAACAGGAGTAACCGTGTGCATCCCCCACATCGTGCACAACTAATACCATCGTGTGCATCCCATACATCGCGCACAGGCAATATCATCATCTGTACTCCCGCACCCGTCATCACCGGCATGTGCTCCCCCACATCGCGCACATGCACGACTATATATATTACACAATATCACCTTTTAATGCACAACACATATATGTTTATATCAACATAATAAATGAGTACATGGATTCATCACAGTCACATTTCACAACACAACACAAAAAAAAAAACGTTTCATCAAGGGCTTGTTCCCATGTGCATTTTGAAGAAAAATTCAATTAAAATATTTCAAGTGATTCATTCAAACATATATACATTTACCCAAAACATTTTAATGCAAGTTCAGTCAGTGGTCTTTGTTGATGTTTTGATCGACTCTAACTTCGACTAATGCTCCAAATGGAGATGTGGGGTCTCGTTGGAACCTATCACACACAATGGCATCACAACCAACTCAATTTCCATAAATATAATTCTAAAAGCTATTTCATAAATCAAGCTCTACTAGTTTTTCCTAAGTAGTTTCCAATTGCTATTTGACTAGCCATTTATTTGTATTACTCTAGTCACACTAGAAATAAATAAACTCTCCACAATAAAATAGCCCACAAATCAAATTATTGACCTTCATCAACAAATTAGAAATAAACCCTAATTCATTACTCATCTTGAGGTTTCTTTGTAGTTGAATTCCTTTTCACCAGCTTTCAAACTATTGTGAAAAATCTCTCTTTCTCTCTCTACAACATCCAACTAGTGAGAGAAAGTATTAAGGAAAGGCTTTTGAGGGTTCTTGAGGTGTAAAAGTGGAAGAGCATGAAAACCCTATGAAAAGGTGTAGAAAAACATGGGAAATAGAGCTAATTTGGGAAAATTATAAAGGTTTAAAGGAAGGCTTCCATGGAAGGTGCAAAGAAACATGAAATGGAGAGAAGGATGGAAGGAATAAGAATAGCTACTGGAAAAATGAGAAGCTGCTAGAGAGTTAGATATTTATGCTTAAAGTTTATCCAATTTCTCACATAAATTACCAAAATGCCCTTAACAAGGTCACTTTGTCTTCCCTGTACCTTTATACAATCTTTTTACTTCTTTGACAATGAGACAAAGTCCATAATAGTCTAGAAATACTCGGGTTCACAAAAACGTAAAAATTTAAACTCAAGATGAAAAATAACCATTTTGCCCCTACTATGGAAATTATTAGTATTTCTATCTTTTTAATTCATTTTACTATCATTCATCTATTCCTTAGGCCTACTTAGACCTTAATAACATTAGAAAACTACTTCCAGGAGCTCACCATGAGAAATGATGAAATTACCCTTGGTTCATGTTATTACGTCTACTTCTAGTTACGGGTCTATAGAGGTTGAGGTTTCACAATTCTGCTTGAAATGTATCGATACATTCATTCAAAATTAAGGAAAATGTATCGATGTATCGATATGTTCATTCAAAATTAGGGTAATGTATTGATACATCACAAACAGAAGGCAAAAATAAAAAAGGGTTCAAGCCATTTCACCTCATCTTTTTCTCTCAACTTTTTCTCTCCCTTTCTCTTTCTAGAAACCTGAAACCCTAACCCCTAAATTGAATTTCTAAGCCATTTGAGGCCATTTCAAGCTTGGGAAACCATCATGGAGGTAAGATTTAATGTTTTTATCGATTATTTTTTAATTTAATTGGTTAATAACTTCGAATTTTGATTTTCTCCAAATTTGGTATTTTTCCCTCCTTGGCTTGGATTAGAGAATTTGGAGCTAAGACTCATGTAATCTAGCTTCTAAGGTATGGGTTTAGCTCATTAATGAAATATTTGAGCTTAACTAGTTGGATTGCTAAGATTTGGTTAATTATGCAAAAGCTGGCATTTTTCAAAAGCCAATAATAATTACCATTTAGATGTTCTGATGTGTTTAAAGCGGGAAACAGAGTTATGTCAACTCATTGGTAAGCTAGATGATGATTGGAGGCTAAGGATTGAAGCTTGGCTGAAAGTACCTTATATTTATCACTGTGAAAGGGTTTAAATGAAATCCATGTAATGCATGACGCATGATAGATGCGTTGTCATGGTATTAGAAAGAAATATGTATGCCTAAACCAATGATCCTAAGCTAGAGAACAATATATGTGAATCGTGTGTGATTATGTGCTATGATGTGAGACACATAGGTGGCTTATGTTGTGTGTGTCTAATCTAGGATGTTTAGAGGCTATGATGAACCCTTAATAGTAGATTACCCTAGGTGAATGATATGTTAAGACAATTTGATTAAATGATGCCTTGTAGATTTAGAGACACTTAGAACTTAACCAAGCTTAAGAAAATTAAAGCTTGATAACTGTGAATTAAGGTTCGATAAGGAAAATGTGAATGAAAAGGCATGATGGATTTCTTTTCTTTATTTGTGGATTTGTGTTTCCATTCAAGGAGTGAATTCTAGATGTTGATTTGATTTATGGTTGAGCGGATATCTGTCCCTTTATGACTATGTGTGTGCCTGCATGGATGGTCGTAAACGAAGACGATGGCAATAATCCTGCCTGTGATTCTCGTCTGCAGTGCTTTGATGCTATCCATTTAGATTACTCCAAATGATGTCAACATTTGGAGATTACTCCGATCAATGATTTGATTCTTTGCCAGTTGCTTCGGGGCTGAGACTGATTTGTTCTCCTCCCGTTGCTTTAGCAGGTGCATGATTTGTTTGTCCACCAGCAACTTTGCCCTGAGTGTGATATGATTCTTCGTCGATTAGCCACCATGAGTGATTTTATTTTTTCTAGGGGAAGACCACTCATTGATTTGATTTGCATATGACACGAGACAGCCATGGAGAGGCTTAGATAAATGTGATATGATTATGATGTGAGACTCCGACGACTAAAGTGTGTCAAAGAGCATAATGTGTATAACTTTGATCGGCTTTGAGGGTAAGCCCAATGATATGTGTGATAATCTTTAGAGACATTAAGGATGATGATATGCCCTCATATTGAAGATATAGGGATAGCAATATGCCCTATGTTTGGAGATGTTTGTGGGATTATTTGGTTGCACTAAGAGTGCAACATTTATATGTATATATATAATTATATATATGATTTTGTTTATCTACACCACTCATTGAGTATTATAATACTCACCCATTTGTATACCATGTGCAGATAAATAGGCCACAGAACTATGTGGTAAAGGTTGTTGAGCGATAGATGTCAGTTAAAATCCTACTACACAAGTATACATATTGAATAGATAGTATATTAGCAAGTAGAGTATCGATCCCACAGGGAATTGATCTAAAAATTTACTAAGTACTAAAATTAGAACAATTTAATCTTATCCAAACAATCAAACTCAAATAACTAAATTAATTAACTAAAACTAATTCAATTAAAAATTAAAGGAACAAAATAACTGGGTAAAGAGCAAATCAAATAAGCCTAGGATTACAATATCCCTCACACTTCATCTAAATCTTACCTCTCTTCCGTAACTTATTTCAATGGGGTGAATTGCTAACTTGGAGTCCTAAATTATTGATAAGGGTCTCCTGACTCATCTTATAAAAATATCTATTTTAACCAAAATACTACATCCCTATGTGAATTGAAATTAAAACAAACTTATTAAGGGCAGGCTCTAATCTGGCTACATATGGCCTATAGGTATATCTCTATCCTTTACGTAAATCAATTAATATGATCATATGGTATCCCAATTTTAGTTTACTCTAAACTCCCTTTCCCAAGTTTGTTTAGGTTCCTAGATCAATTTAATTGGTGGCCAAGCAATTAAAAGCATTAAGAACAAATTGGAATAAACAACTCAATTGCCATTCAAGATAAGCAAGAAAGAGATTAAAATCTTAGATTACATGTGAGTTCAATTGCAATCCTAGAAAAAGAAAATTAGCTACTCGTAATTGCAAAATAAAATAAAATTGTATAAAATTAAACCAATGAAAGTAACAAGACAATAAAAGCCAAGGAAGAAAACAAAACAATATTTGCCTCCTTGATCTCCAAGTTTCAGCCTCAACTTCTAGCTTCTTGAATGTTGTCTCCCTAATGTTGTTAGACATATCCTATTTATACTAATAAGGTTAACCTAAAGTTCCTTAAGCTGACCCGGGGTTTAATTGGGCCTAAAAGTGTAATGAGAGGCCCAAAAAAATCAATTGTTAATTTTTACAAATTTCCATTCCAGTCATAGACATTTAGCTATTTTTCGACATGATTTTCTCTATCTTCCAAGTATAACTGGGCAAAGTAATCTTCATGAAAGTTGTAACTCTATCTCTTAGCTTTCCAATGGTCTAATAATCTCATTATTTGAACTTCTGTATCTTGAGATATGACTAAAATACTAAAGCATATGCAAGCAGATTCTGGGTTTTTCAACAATTTACTTTCCAAAATTAAGCCCAATCACTTTTAATCCTTCAAAAAATATAAAAACTAATAAATAATAATCAAATTAAAAGGAATAACATAAAATTAAAATAACTTACTAAAAAAAATAAACTAATTATAAAAACAACTAGAAATAACTAAATTATAATTGAAAATTGAGGACTTAGCTAATATTTAATAACAAAATTGGAATAAAATAATTCTATAAAATAGAATTATCAACAGATCGATTTTGGCATTCAATAGATTCCCATTCGTTGTGTCACTCTATTGCATCAGTCATGAGCTTCCATTCTGCACTTAATTTGTTGTGTATGTAGGCACGATGTGCCATATGAACTTGTGTAAGGGTTGATATGTATGAACCTGATTTGATTGGCCAACGTATGGCCCTATAAATATTTGTATGAATTATATGCTCGGTATAATGTAATATATTTTGTTTTATTATGAGTATTTGATTATGGAATCCCTTGGCTTTGAGTTATATAGTTGTGAACTTTGAGGCTTGCTCGAGTTTAGTAGGCTTACCTACTTGGCTCTGTCATAGCCCAAAACTCAGGCCACGATCGATGCATGGGCCCAATAGGCATAGCCCACTAGGCCCAAGCAAGCCTCTTTATGAAAACCTGTCAGTAATTCATCTATCACTTCTTTTTCTTTAGGATCTAAGACTCGTGATTTCTAATAACAATGTCTTCAAATTTAAATCGTGAAAATCAAGTACATACAAAGTTCACAACAAATCTCACAATTTACATTAAACCATCACATATAAACATAAAACCGACCCTTGACAACTAGGGGAGTGACTCTGGGTGTGGGTACTATCATTGAGAGTCATAGTAAACCTACTGTTAGATGAATAGGAGGGATCACCTCGACCTAGGATCCAACTACCTTCGATTCTGAAAACTAAAACATGAAGTTGAAAATAATGAGTATAAACTCAGTGAGTGAACATAAAAAGGGAACAAGCAAATGATACGAAAGATTTTTTAGAAAACACGATGCACTTGTATTGAAACCATGCAATTTGTATATCATAAACTTGATGCCATGCTGTCTTTCAACTCATTTTGAAAACATTTAAGAATATCAACTTTCAATATACAATTCAATCACATTACATTTTCCAAAAATCTCTACTATACAGGACAGGTGCACATGCGTGTAAAAATTCATGTATACATTATGTATATATAAATATATAGATAACTCAAACATACACCAAGGTCATCCCCACAATAGTCACCATGGCTCCGCACATACACCCTCTAACCTCAACTCAGCTCATGTGCACTCCCACACTATACATAACTAATAACCTCATGTGCATTCCCACACTGCACATGGCATATATCATCATCATGTGCTCTCTAACACCGCACATGGCATATATCATCATCATGTGCTCTCCCACACCGCGTATGGCATATATCATCGCCGTGTGCTTTCCCAAACTGCACACTACCAGCATCGTTATGTGCACTCCCACTGTCAAGCCCTGTTCTATAAAAAAATTACGACGTCATTTACATGCTCAATAGAATGTTTGCATGTTTAGGAAGTTCGAGGAATCGTTAAAAGACGATATTGCCCCTAATGGTACCATTAAGTCGATTAAGCCTCGAACTAGTTCAAATAGGAATTTTCAGGTGAAATTAAGAGTTTCACAGTTCAAGGATGACTCAAAATGGTAATTCGGAGATCAAGGATCAATTTGGAGTCAAACCGAAATTTTCACTATCTATGGGCAAAATGGTCATTTGCCACTTAGGGACAAAATTAGAATTTTGAGAAAAGATTTTTTTTGGCCCCATTTAACTTATTGGAGCATGATTTGAGTATTGAGTATAATTTGAGGGTTTGACAGTGAAAAATCGTAATTTTTCCATCCACGGACAAAATTTGAGATTTTGAGAGAATTTAGATCAAATTTGATAAATTGGAGAATGGTATGAGTATAAGGGATGAAAAATATGTCTATGGGCAATTTTTCAGTTTTTGGGGCAAAAATGTAATTTTTGACTTTTACGGGGGCAAAAGTGTAAATTTCAAAACTGACTCCACCAAGACTTTGGATAAGTCTGAGAATTTTATCTAAGCTATGGATATGTGGGACAAGTGTATGGTGAAAATTTGAAAATAAATGGATGGCTAGAAGTTAAGGAATTAATAAAACAAAAAAAATGAATAAAATAATATTATATTATATTATTTTAGCCTTTAAAAATGTCAAAATTCCAGAATTCTCATCTTCTTCAGCTGTCCAAACCAGGAGAGAAAAAGGGGGAAAAGAAATAAGAACCCTAGCTGAAAAAATTTGGGGAAAATCAAGGGAAATCAAGAAATCAAGCATTAAAAAGGTAAATTTCATTGATTTTCCTTGTGATTTTCACTACCCATGCATTTTTTTCTCATTTCCATGCAAAATTAGAAAGTGGGTATGGACAGCCATGCTGGCCAAACCTCCATGGATGAGTTTTGAACTTGAGTTTTGGTTGATTTTAATTGAATTAAGTGATTTTAGTTAGGTTATATTGAAATATAGCAAAAATAAGCTAGAGAAATAATTTTCTCCCATTGAAACCCATTATACTGAATTTTCTAGAGGAATATTGGCTGTTGATCTTGATGTTTATTTGAGGAATTATGATGAAAAATGATGAATTATGAGCCTGAAAAAATAATGGGAATTTTCTGAGCAAAAATATGAATTTTTACCCATTAGGGGTATTTTCGTAATTTGCTATGGGACTGATAATTTGCACCACACTGAGGAACATTAAGTCAATTTGGGTGCAGTTGAGGTATAGAAATTGAAAAAAATTAATTTGGAGTTTAAACGAACGTGTATATCGATTTATCGGGTAAAAGACCGAAATAGGCTAACACCGCGTTTAGGCAAAATTTAGACATTTTGCACTTCATATCATGCATTAGTAGTATAAATTAGTTTATTTTGGTTTAGTACCAAAGTAGTAAACCTCTTAATTGTGCAATTTGTCAAGGTGACGAATCCTCTGGCAAGGGCAAAGAAATCGCACCAGATGAGTAATAGTTGGAGTACCCGTATTTAGTTTTCGAAAACTGTGAGTAAACTTATTATCTTCTTAATTATCTAGAGTAGTTTTATACAATTGTGTGATTTTATGAAAAATGGGTTTAAATGGTAAATTGCTATGTTTTAAGAGAAATTGTGATTTATTAAAATGATTTTATAAATTTTCTGAAAAATCGAATACTGGTTTTGAAAATAGAGTAATTGGAGACTGCCTGCTTGTATTGTAAATTTATGATTTTAAATTGAATGGCTTATGACAATAAATGAGCATGAATGGCTAAACTGATTTTGGTGTTAGAATTATTTGTACTGTGTATTTAGCCTTGAGAGGCTAGGTTGCGATAAATTACCATGTCATGCAGAAAAAGATTTTATAAATTAGGTGGTAGATAAAAGATTAGCTACTGCAGTGGTGGGGGATTCCGTGGGCCAGCCTATTAGAGGGGCACGATAAACTCCTTTATATTCTCACCTCGGTCGTAGAGGCACGTAGGGTATCTCCTGAGGTGGGCTTTTTGAGTGCACTTCACGTAGACCACCGCGTGAGAGTGAGACTTAGCCAACGCCAACGAACGGCTATGTTTCAAAATAAAAATATAATTTATGAGAAATATAAATTTTTAACAACCTTGGCGGGCTCGGTTGGATACCCCTAGTCCAAGTGTCACCGAGTACAAGATTTGGCATGAGCCAAGTTTTGAGTAATTCATGAGCCATATTGATTATTTGGTTGAAATGAATATTCGTGATGTGAAAAATTTGCTGAAGTTAATTATTTTTTTATTGTCTACATTTACTCGCCTTTAGATAGTTTAGATGGTGTCTGTTTACTCACTGGGATTTTATAATCTCACCACCCTTAATTCCCCACATTTCAGGTTCGGGATAGCCGGTAGATAGCCGATTGCATCAAGGACTTCAGTTAGCCTTGCATTGACAAAATTATAGGTTCACAAACTCACATCTTATTGGTTAGTTGAGGGCCCACGTGTCATTGTAAAAGTAATTTTATATTTTAGTTATTTGATTTTAAATATGTATGAACATATTTAGCTTTTACACCATGTTTTTGGCGGGTTTTGGTAATTTCAAAGAAAAATAGCGAAAATGCCCCTGTGAGCTAGAAAATAATATTTTATTGATTTGATTTGGAAATGAATTATGATTTCTTGAAATGCAAGATTTAATAACTGTCGCTCACCGGGGATATGCGAAAGCTGATGCTAAGCCTTGCGGGGTTCCGATCGGCATTTGGGGTAATGAGTGCCTATCGGGACATCGCGATGGTTGTCACGGGCCTTATGGGAGTTCCGGGTCGTGACACCCACACCGCACAAGCACAGTTATAATAATCATTCAACATTACATTTCAAGGCATGACACACATAACAACATGTAACAAGAATCTTTGCATAACAATACATCACATGCCACAAATCAATTGGCAATTCAACATAATATTTCGAATACGTAATTCATCACATTATACTTTTAAAAACGTAGAAATATCATTTATGAAAAGCTTGTTCCCATGCATAAATTTTAATAGAGTCAACCAAAGATATTCTAATACTTCATTCAACACATATGCATTTGTTCAAAGCATTTTAAATGCAAGTTCACTCACCTTACAAAAATAGCACCAACAAGGTCCTAATCCAAGTAAGCCTTGAAGTACCATTAGCACCTATATTTGTCAATAAACCATAACAACCTCAATTATGTCAAAAATTGAATCTAATAATTCTAATAAATTTACACTAGACAATCTACACTCTAACCTAACATTTAACCTAAAATTCTAGTCTAATTCACAAACCCATTAGACCAACTATTCTAATTTAAAGTTTCTTTACCTGGATGAGCTTGAAGGTATACAGATCAATAGAAACCTAATATTTCCAAGAAAAGAAATTTGAAGAAATTTAGGAAATAAAATCTGAAAATATATATAAACCCATAAATTTGAAAATTCAAGAGTTTAAAAAATATACATTTTGGCTTTAAAACGCAGATTCAAAGCAAAAGAGCTTAGGTAGTGATGAAAGTGGAGTATAATAGAAAAATAAAGAAAAGAAAGAGAGATTTTTCTTTCTCTCTCCTAGGGTTCAGTTGTGCTAAAAAAATGGGGTTGAGAAGTAAGAAAAGAAAGGAAAGAAAAGAAAATGGAAAAATTAGATTTTCATGGTGAAGAAAAGAAAATGGCATTGGGAGGGAGAGGATAAAGAAGAAAATGACTTTTTGGGGAGATAAGGATCAGCCATGGAAAAGGAAGAAAAGAGTCAAAGCTTCTTTTGGAAGCTTTGACTAAGCTAATGGAAAAATTACCATTTTGGCCTCTAAGTTTCTCCCCTTTTTAATTTTGTCCTCCCAATAATCTTTTAATTCCAATTTCCTTCTATTTTTCTTCTTTTACATGGGTGCAAACAAAATATAAAGTTTACAGTTCAACACTGTATCACCAAAACATTTAAATATTTACTTACCCGCTCTAACTCTATTTAATAAAGACACGCGGGCACAACTATCGTTGTTTTTTTTTTCAAAATTCTTCCTTATTTCTTCTCTCCATTTAGATTAGTCATATAATCCTCTTTCACGACTAATTTCGACAATAGATAAAATATTAATATTTTTATATTATTTTATTTATAAAAATATTATTTTATTCTAAAATTCTCCATTAGCCTTCTAGGGCTCCAAAACATCTTACTTTGCCTCGGTTCACTTCTGAATCACCTTTAACTCATTAATTCATCCTCAATAAAAATATTATTATTTTATTATTATTTCTTCATGTGCAGGATATTTTATTTTAAAATATCCTTTTCACCCGTCTCAATTCTATGGCACTGAAATCAGCATCCATTGACCCTTTGTCTCGTTGATAAGGTCATATTGACTTCTCTACGAGGGTATGGGGTGTCACAGGCTCATGCGTCAATCACGAACCGCCGAGTTTAAGTCATGACACAATGGTTGAGAATCAAGGTGCGCAACAAATTTGAGAACATGTAATTGATAATTGATCATTAAGGGATTATGTTGTTCCATTAGTCCAAGGACTCCATTCAAGCATTTGAAGGTTGGCAATTCAAGCCAACAATTTTGAGATTAAGTAGGCCATCATTCAAATTATCTAACCATATATTCAAATTGTAAGCCTCCCAAATGATGACATGAATGGTCGCATTTCCAATTTTTTTTGAAGATTTATGTTACCGTTAAGTACAACGTGTCACTGATGATACTATTCGATTAAAGCTTTTTCCCTTTCTCACTATGGGATAAAGCCAAAGTTTGGTTAAATTCTCTTCCCATGGGGTTTATCACCATATGGGATGATCTTGAGTAAAATTTTTGGCTAAATTCTTTCTTCTGGAAAATATGGCAAAGATTACGAACGATATTACATTTGTCACACAATTTGACTATGAATATTTGTACAAAGCTTGGGAGAGGTACAAAGACTTGCTTTGGAAATGCCCACACCATAGTCTATCCAAGTGGCTGCAAGTGCAAACATTTTATAATGGGTTGTTGGACTCTATTCGAACTATTATTGATGTTATCGCTGGTGGTGCTCTGATGGCTAAATCTATTGATGACTACTATGATCTTTTGGAAAAAATGGCATAACCTCTATAACTTGCCTTTTGTAGGATCAAGCACAACCGCTGCCAAGACACTACCTGTTTAGGTGAAAGCATAACCTTTACACAAGATGAAGCCTTTTAAAAGATCAGCCAAAACCCCTTTACCTTTTGCTTAGAGGTATAACAAATACAATAATGGATTCTATTAAACCACAAAATAAAAACCTCTAGAAAGGTTAATAACAAAGTTTAGGTTCAAAAGGTGAGAGCTTTTCAAAAAATAAGGATGATCAAGGAATTTCTATGCTCAAGAAGGATTACTTGAAGAACAAAGATGAGAACTTTAGGCTTATTTCTGGCTCAAAGATTGAAACTTTTTACTCATAGTTGTTTCTCTTATTTTTCCCCTTTTTTTCTCTTCAAGGATGATTCAAAATCTTTCAACACCCTTTTCTTTCATTTCTTTAACATCCTCAAGATGTATATTGATAGCGTTTTAGATTTTCTGCCCGTTGGAGTAAGTTTTGAATCATTTCTTGTATGTTCTAGCCAGCTTGCAAAATTTTGTCGCCTCTATAGAACCGATTCTTGTTGTTGAGTTGTCGGCTCTTTGCAAAGTCTGTAGCTTTCTATCACTGAAAAATCGATTCTTCTATTTCAAGGTTTTGGTTCGTCCATATCTAGGTGTAAAGGTGACATCTTTGCAATCATAGAAAATCGATTCTTTTTCGTCAAGGTGTCGATTCTTCACTATGGACAGGCACCAAAATTTAAATTCAAGCTTGAATTTTGCCACTCCACTTTTTTCTAGCTATGCCATATTTTTCTTGGTCACCAAGTTTCTGAGTTGTACTTTTGGTGCTTCAAGAACCGACTTCTTCATCTTGTAGAATCGATTATTTCTTTTTTGCTTTTCTCCTTCTATATTCTATCTCTCCAAAATTGATTCTTTGTCTCTGAGAAGTCAATTCTTCACAAATCTTGAAGCTTTTATATTCCAAGAATCGACTTTTTCTTTTCTTGAAATCGATTCTTTACTATTGATCTTTGCTTGAGAAATAAATTCTTCTTCTCTAGAATCTATTCTTCTTGTAAACAAAGAAATATATTTTGCTTCCTTTTAATTTAAGAATCAAATGATTTCTTTTGAAAACTTGATTCTTAGGCTGGTACATTTGATTTTGAAAACAAGAACCTTTAAGAAAATTAAGATATTTCTTTAAGTTCAAGAGCATAGTCATCCATATTAGAACAAGTTCAAGCACTTAAAGCATTTCAATATATTTTTCGTTTAAGTTCAGCTTTAACATACTTTTAGGGATTTTCTTCATACTTAAAAATATCTTTCACTTTCAAAGCTCATTAAGTTCAATCAATTTTTTCTTGTGAAAACTAAATTCAAGCTAACAATTTGGTATTTGAAAGCAAGTCAAGATGCTTATTCAATTGCAAGTGGGTTAATTGGTTAAATAAGTAAGGAAAAAAAAAGCTTTAATGAAGATAGATTAGTCTTAACCGATTAAGCCAAATAGGCAAAAAGGTCATAGCAGGTTAAGACAAGGTTTAATCAGTTAAGAGTGTATTGGACGCAAAACAAAAGGTTATTGTTCGATTAACCAAAGGGGTTAACCAATTAAAGGTCAAACATGAAGTTGTCACATCCCATTTTCTAGAGAGATTGAGACCAACCCATGGACCTATGTGGGTGTGGCCCACTATGCCCAAGCAAGCCTAGTTCAATAATGCATAGGCTAGTCATCCATCACATTCACATAATAATTCATCATCAACTATGAATATGCATTTAAATCATCAACTTCTCAACGTAAAGTGTGGTTTATATCACCTTTCATATAAGTATTTATATGTTAAAATCAATTATGGCTTAGCACATATCCTATGCTTATGTTGCTATGGATTAACCATAGTCTTAGTATTCACAAACACCCACATTTAGGGCCCAACATAATATGTGGAAGCATAAACAAATATAATTATATCAACATTATTTACATAATCAAGTTCATCATGAACATGATAGTTCAAGGACTAGACTTACCACGCTGTGAAATGTACAAAATTAGAAGCTAGAAAGAAAGCTCCACCACACCTACCATGAATAAGTTGATCCACTACTCCACAAGTCACCTAGTCAAGCAAGCTACTAATCTAAAACAAAATAGGGGAAAAATAGTGTAAGAGTCACAAAGACTCCATAAGTGGATAAGGGAAAGGGGACAAGCAAATGGGGAAGAGTTTTTGCGTTAAACCATAACTTGCAAAACAATATGGTAATCATGTAAAGCATTTTAATAGCCATAAACACATTTAATAACTCTAAATGCATCAATAATATAATAGCCATATGCCAGCTCGACTTACAAACATTTGCAAAGAGATAACAAAGGTAGTCCACGAACCTTTAAGCTTAACATCAAACATTCAAGTCCAGATTGTATTATTTGTTGACATTCATTTCATCATTTCCATATAAACACAATAATCATCAATTGCCAATCATAAACGTGACAACATCCATATACAAATAACACATGAATACATGCCATTAGCAAAATTTGGGGAGAATAAGAGTTTTCACTTAACTTATCCTTATGTTATTCTTACCCACACACTGAGATTCATAAAGATGGAAAAAGTGGTATGCACAACTTAACCCTGTGGTATTCTTACCCCCACATCAAGATTAAAGCCAACATGAAATGGAGAAAAGGCTCCACGTTGACCAAGCTTAACCTTTTAGTATTTTTACCCTTACACTAGAACTCATAAAAAAGGAAAAAGTAGTATGATGTCCAACCTAATGTTGGTATATGCCCTTGAGCCAATTGGATTGATCAAGAAAAATATATACTATCATTTAATGCATACTTAATCGCATAACTATATGTGATAAAGGTTTTCCTTCATGTTAGTACAATAATAAGGAGTTATTAAGTACTAATTTGATGAAGCCCATGGAACATAAAGGCCTTTCGAAAGAATTGTAAAGTTGTTTCAATTATGAGATCACTATGCATCAAAGGTATATTCCTAAAACTGTTCCTAGCCATTATATTGTCAAGACAAGGCATTGACAATGCTCAAAGACTGGTACATGTTAAGCCTTCTTACTTGGGAAGTAAGCAATTGATCTCATAGATTGAAGTATATGGGATACTTGAGGATAACATGTAGGTGCTTGTCAAAGAACAAGTTCACTAAACATGACCTGCTATGAGAACTCCATTTGGTATTTCACTCAAGTGTCTATGGAAATTGTTCTCATGTGATAGTCGTGCAACTAGTTCTTGGACTTGAGACACCACGTCATCATGTATGGGGAATGACATACTTTGATTTCACCCCTACGGGTCTAAAGGCAACCAGATGCCTAAACAGGGTGTTTTTGAGTATGCCATGAAGCATTCGAAGATGAATGAGTGATCAAGAGAGGATTCATCACCCCAAGTGATATGAGAAGATGTATCTCACTTGTTCTCAATTCTTGATTAACTTGTATAAAGTCTTTGGCCAATGCTTGATGAATTTGAGGAAAGTTAGTTTTCTAAATTCATAAGGTTAATCATGAATTATGAGAACTAATATGGAATGTAGTAAGTAAACATCGAGCCATACTTAACAACATATCCGGGATATTTGATGAAAGGACCATATTGCACTGAGAGGCTTATCATTGAAGGGATTTGTCAAATTCTTTAATTGACTCTCTAATGTTTGGGTGGTTATGATGTATTGCTAGATGCCACTCATGATTTATAAATATAAATCAATTATCAAAGTGATATTTAATTAGGATTTATATTTATTGCCAACATGTTAGAAGCCTAATGGGTCACACACATTAAGTGACATGATTGGGATTAAATAAGGATAATTAATTAAGTTGGACTTAATTGAAAAGAACAAAATAAAATGAGAAATTAATTAAGTTCTCGAAGACTTAATTAAATTAAAATACAACTGTTGTATTTAGGGTTACAAATTAGTTTGGCTATATAAATATGTTCTGTTAGCAAATTAAAAAAAAAACCTCAAAGCCTCAAACCACTTCTTAGTCGTTTCATAAAATAAGAAAAGAAAAATAGTTTTTTTGTTTAACAAAATAAGATTCAGCAATAATTTTTTATCTTTTGTTTTAGAAACAAAACTTACTAGCACAAGTAAAATCCTACCTTTGAAAAGGTCTTATTCATTCACTGTGTGGATTACTTTTATAGGCCAAATACTTGAGTGGCTGAAGATTTGACAAATCTTAAATGTGAAGAAGCAAAAATTTTGGATTTATTTGGCTCTTGATTATGATATCTAGAGCAAGGTATGTAACTCTTAAACTTATAAGTGTTCATAAATTAATTTGAAAGTTACATGAAAAACTCAAACATTAATCTTGTAGGATTTGACTGTTTCTCTGATTTAATACTAGTTTATCATGCCGCTGCGTTATAATTTTAATTTATTAATTTTTTTCATGTTTGAGCATGAGGTCAAATCCTAACACCTAACCCTGTGGTATTCTTACCCCCACACCAGGACTAGAGCCAATCACAACATAATCACAATTCCATAAAAGATCATACTACGATCAAGCTTTAATAACAAATCGTGTCAATTTCATAAATCATGGGAAAATGGAAACCTTTTCAATCCACTTTCATAATGCTCACATGCAAGAGCATTTTTAGTCAACCATAATCACTATCTCAACTAATATCTCATACCCACACTAGTCTGAAAGCCTAAAGTAATCGAGGGAAATATTTAAAAAATTGAAAAAGCTTGTCCCCTTTTTTGAAAACTACTACATAGTAGCATATTTACTTATACATAACAGTTTTGAAAACCATTTCCAAAACATTTTCTCATCCACAAAACATTTTTTATTTATGGAAAACATGTTCAGCAATAATCCATCAAATCTATTAACCATGCTTTCACATACACCCATATTCGGGGCCCATTTGTTTTGTTTATAGTGAAAGTACATTTTCATAATGAAAGGAAGAGTTTGTTTTAAGTAATTATTCATTATCTAGTTATGAAAGTACCATGATTCTATTGAGATATTAAAATACATTTATATGAAGAGTCATGCATAGGAAACATGTATTTTAATTAAATATAAAAATTGTTCATAGCCATATAATAAAGTTGGTCACTTTGTTGTGTTAAGGCTATAGTGTCCAGATTACTTCTAACGAAACAAATGTGATTCACTTTAAGGGAATGATGAGTCTCGAATCATCGGAATGGTTGACTTCAAGTAATGACACTATAAAATGAAATGAAATCACGTGAGAATCAAATTCAAGTTTAACTGTTACCTAAATCTTGATTTCACACTTATGCATTTGCTTATGGTAGAATTGAAATCTTGATGGATAGTGGACTCGTGTTTTATCTCTTTATAATCTTTGATATACCACGGGCATGATCATCAAAAAATGTTAATCTAGACTCTGTATTTTGGAATTATAATTGGAGTGAACATCCGGGAACATATATCCAAATAATGAAGTGCATAGCATTAACATCACTTTCAAGAAGATTGGTGATTAATTTAGGCCCAATGGATTGATGAATTATCTTCTCATTGCATCTTGATACTCAAAAGATTATATCTAGAGTATTGGATCACTAATTGCATGAAAGTTGAGACTAAGGGACAATTGATAAAAGAGACAAAATGGTAATTTCACCTTTTATCATTGGATGGTTATGAGGGTTGCAATTGGACAACCAATATTCAATATAAAGTATTGAATCATTTCTTATAATTATAGTTAATCCAAGAGTGAAACCATGAATCTATGGTGGATTGATTTCATGGTTAATAGACTTGAACTATCTTACTAAGATTAAGAGTAATTCTAAGTTTATTAGAGCTTTGAATATCTATGTTCAAATAGATTCCCCACTTAGCTTTGTAGAATTCAACTTGTTTAAGTTGGAATGCATGTTTTGTTTAATTAATTAAATTTGTGCACAAAAGTGACAGCTTGTACATTTTTGTCTTAATCTAGACAAAAAAAAAAAACAGTTGGTCTCAATAATTCAACTTGTTTAAGTTGGAATGCATGTTTTATTTAATTAATTAAATTTGTGTACAAAAATGACAGCTTGTACATTTTTTTTAATCTACACAAAAAATCAGTTTGTCTTAATTTAGACAAGAAAATATGGTTGTCTTAATTTAGACAAGAAAACATGCTTGTCTTAATTTAGACAAAAAACATGTTTTCTCTTAATCTAGATAAGACAACATGTTTGTCTTAATTTAGACAAGAAAACATGTTTGTCTTAATTTAGACAAGAAAACATGTTTGTCTTAATTTAGACAAGAAAACATGTTTTGTCTTAATT
The DNA here is from genome assembly GCF_053813885.1 of Theobroma cacao. Classification (NCBI taxonomy): domain Eukaryota; kingdom Viridiplantae; phylum Streptophyta; class Magnoliopsida; order Malvales; family Malvaceae; genus Theobroma; species Theobroma cacao. Next base: position 32,320,847 of record NC_142647.1, on the reverse strand, counting down.
TAGATAAGAAAATACTTTTCTCTTAATTTAGACAAGAAAACATGTCTGTCGCAATTTAGACAAGATAACATGTTTTGTTTTAATTAAAGATAAGAATTGTCTTAAATTAAGATAATGTTTGGAGGATTCTTGCAAAATGAATCCAGACATCCATGTTGATAAAAGGAGACTCCATGTTTGACTAAGATTCTTTTATTTATTATTAATTCTTTTTAAATAAAGATAGATAATAATAAAATAAGAGTTATTATTCAATAAGGAGTTTTATTTTATCAAGAGCTTTAAATAATAATTGAAAGATTAAATTCTTTAGTCTTTAATTTTAATTTTGATAATTATGGAGCATGTATGATGCATCTATAACTCTAAATGGATGGTTAAGATTAATTCAAAGGTATTTGATTTTGATTAAACCTTTGAGGCAAGAGTTTTAATAAAAAAAGAAGAGATTTGAAAAATGTAAAAGCGTATCTCTCTTGAGAAACCATTTGGCTGCCACTTCTGTCCTCCTTCATTCTTAGCCGCACCTCTCTTCATCTCTCCCATTCTTGACCATATTCTTGAGTACTCTCCAGGAAAGAAAAATATCCATTACTCTTTAGGAAGAAAAAGAGAGACAAAATTAGTTGTCATCTTGTAGTCTAGCATTTCACACCTTGTCCACTTAAGGTTCAAGTTGAAAAGCATTCTTGAAGAATAATTGGAAAGTTTGTTTGGTTGAGAAATCAATCATTGGCGTGGTGGTGAATTTACTACAATTCACTAGGTGACCAAAAATAAGAATATTGAAATAAAAGGTAAATTTATCTTACTTTAATAGATTCTTATTTTTTTTTTGGATGTGATTATGTTACTTGCAATATAAATGACTTGTTTTTTCGCTTGTGTATTTGGATTGCTTGCTTCCTTTATAAAAGAAAATTTTTGAATTCAATCCTTTACACAGACACATCAATGCATTTAGATCCAACTCTATCTGGTATAACCTTAACACTATCTTTTCAAAGAAGTATAACCTATACAATAGTGGATTCTTAAGGAGTATGAACTTAAAACATCTATAAAGGCTGATGGGATATTTAGGCAAAAAAAGATGAGAGTTTTCTTAAGAATGATGAATGATGAAGGAAGTTTTGGCTCAAAGAATATCAGCTGAAAGATATAAAAATAGTCTTTATGCTCAAAGGAAAAACTTATCTTCTCTTTGCTCTCTTGGTTGTTCTTCCTCTCTTTTTTTTGCTCTCTAATTTTTTTCTGTCTCATAAAAGTCTCATCTTTAACTTCCTTAAAGTGGATATTTAAAGGCCCTGAAAAATTTACCCTTTAGAGAGAATTTCAAAATGATTTTCATATGTTCTAGCCAAGTTGTTCATTTTTGTTGTACATGGAGAATCGATTCTTTGTTCATGAGTTGTCAGTTCTTTGTGACATTCTTCAAAGTCTAGAGCCTTTTGTTCCTGAAGAATTGATTATTCCTTCTAGAGATGTTGGTTCTTCCTTGACTTGGTTCAAAGGTGACACCTTTACATTTTTAAGAGAATCGATTCTTTTGTTTCAAGGTGTTGGTTCTTCATTATGGTTTGGCACCAAAATTTGAATTTGAGCTTGATATTTGACGTTCCAATCTTATCCAATTGTACCATCTCTTTCTTTTTCACCATGTTTCTAATTTTTGTTGTTGGTGCTTCAAAAACTGATATCTCCTTCTTCAAGAATCAATTCTTTGTCTTCAAACTTGAGATCTATGGTTCATTCTTGCTCAGAACTAGCTATTGCTTAATGGAGAATTGATTCTTTCATGCTTGGACTTCCTCTTTTTGCATTTTGTTTTTCTAGAATCGATTATTGCTTTCTAAGATGTCGGTTCTTTCTCATCCCAGTAGCTTCTGTATTCCGAAGAACTAACTTTTTCCTTTCTCAAAGTCGATTCTTCTTATGATAAGATAATAAATTTTGCCTTCCACTCATTTAAGAATCAATTCTTAATATTCAAAAAGTTGATTCTTTAAGGATAGCACTTTGGGTTCAAGTTCGTTTAAAAACATTTTTCTTTACAAGCTAAACTTCAAAACTATTGAGGACTTTCGTCAAGTTCAAAACATCTTTAATTCATTTTCAAAGCATATTTAAATCAATTGATCTTGTCATTTCAAAATTACGGTAAAGTCAACAATTTTGTTTCCAAGATTAAAAGCTTACCATTTCAACCAAAAGCTATAGTAGATGGTAGAGGCGCAACTTAATTCTCTTAACACTAGTAGCATAGAGCCCAACACTAAGTGGCCGTCGGGCAAAAGGGGTTGTGCCATGTTAGCGTCGCAAGTTGGCTTGTCATGGCTACTTCTTGTTGCCCATAAAACTAATCAAACAAAAGGTGATTGCTGGTCCCACACCCAACGGTCTAACATGTCAAGTAGAATCAAAATGGCTTGTGTATCCTTATCCCTTATTCAAACCACACAAGGCTTATACTCAAATTTGGCCACAAACACCTCCTTAAATGGAGTAGTCACTACCAATCCAATTCCATCTGAATACATTCAATACCAAACTCGAAGAAAAATATGGTGACACAAAGGAATGTGTAGATCGAAGGTCAAATAGAACATGTGCTTCAACACCATAAATAAGAAGGATACTTGATACTATGGCATTAGTCGTCTATGCATCCTAAGGTGTTAAACCATAAACCCAGTCTATCTTTTGCCAGCTACTCCCTGGTGCACAGACTCAGATGCTCTACCTCAAGAAGAGCTAACTGCACCTCCATCTCTCACACTTGTAACTACTCAAATAGGCTAAGCTTTAATGGTGGGTGGGGGTAAGGCATCTTGAGATGTGGGGCATGAACCCTCCTGAAACTATAGTGCCATGAGATAGTCCCTCTTTAGGTGTCCTGATTGTTCACACTGAAAGCAAAGTCCTGCACCTCGATATTATGCTCCTCTATGACTCTTCCCGTAAGTGGGGCAAAGTGAGACTGACTGAGTGTCGGACGCTAAGACCTATTGCCTAGATGCCACATATGCTCTTTTGTCACAGTAGGATCTTGAACTAACTGTATCACTCCCCTTACTGGGAGCCATGTGACTAAGTAGCTCTATGCTGTCCTTAATGGCCTATGGATGACTCATCCCTAATATTAACAATCCGTTGGCGCTAATGGCCCTCAGTCTTAGCCCTCTTGGCTCTATCTCAAGTTGCTTGACTCTTTGTGATTCTACTCTCAATCCTTTGATCATAGTCAAGTATAGAGGCATATGTACCAAAGGTTTATGATGCAACTGCCTTAAATAGTGGCTCAACCAACCCATCCACAAAGAGTTTAATCCTTACATTATTAGTAAAAACAAGATACAGTGCATACATGATAATTGCGTAAATAGAACATCATACTCAAATATTGTCATGCTAGGCATCTGCACTAATGCCTCAAAGTAACGTGCCCTTGTGGCTCAAATGTTTTGTCTGTCAAAAATTCACTCATCAAGCAAAACATAACTTGACTCCTTAAGCTTCAGAAGGCTATTATGTCACCTACCAAAGGAAGAACAAACCACGTTTCCATGATGTAGGTGCTCAACAACTACCACCAATTTGCAACAAAGTTGGGAAAAATTAGTGAGTCACAAAGACTCCGTGAGTGGATACGAGAAGGGTACAAGTCATGGGTTAGAGCTTTTACATAAATTAAGCATTTATATAGCCATGCATCTGTGATCTTTTAATACACACTATGATAAATCATTGGAGTAAAGCATAATCTAAAATCGTGGAAAGAAAGTTGGCAAAACCTTGATTGGCATTTCAAGCTCATTTATAATCACATAATCATTCAGAAACCAATTTGAGTGGAAAACTATTTAGTTCACATCCAAAAAACGCTAACTTAATCATTCATCATTTCATGACAAGTTATCGAGACTTTTTTTCAATGGCTCAATATGTCATAAAAGTAATCCCAAAGATTTTGAGCTAAATAATGCTAGATCCCCATTCATCAACTTTACCTCTTATTACCATCCATAACCAATTTAGGGAACCATGTTCCAGCATTCATACATATGTCTTACGTATAGAATCAATGCTAATAACATTCATAAAGTAAGTCAACCACATTAGTAACATTTATCAAGTAATAGTGTAAATCATTGTTAATGGTATGACCTTCATTAACCATGAGCTTTAATGGTATAGCTTCCATTAGAGATGTGCTTACTTACATACATAAGAATGGAATCACTACATCATTCCCCTTTTTTTTTCTTGAAGAGATGGTAATGGTATATTGACACATCCCACTTCCAGGACATGATCGACTCATGAACCTACATGGATATAACCCATAAGGCCCAGGCAAGCCTTAATCAACTAATGCATGGGCTTGTCATCCATCGCATTCAATGCATTTCCATTCACATAATAGAATAAACAAATAAATCAACATCACCACATCATTTCAAAACTTCTTAATGTAATGTTTGAAATTATTATTCATCAAATATCAACATCTGTATAACATGCATGTTCTGTGCTCCAGCACACATTTTGTGCCATGCTATTATAACTCTTCCAAACATAGTCATATCATTAATTTGAACCCATATCTAGGGCTCAACATAATATGTGGAAGCATAAACAAGTATGAGTATAACATCTACATACATAATCAAGTTTATTATCAACATAACAATTCAAAGACTAGACTTGACACACTGTGGAGTGTAATGACACTAGAAGGCTAAAAGAAGGCTCTACCACACCTACCACGAATGAGCTAGGTTATTTCTCCACAAGTCGCCTAGCTAAGCAAGCTACTAATCTGTATAAAGAAAATAAGGGCAAACAATAGGTGAGTCACAAAGTCTCCATGAATGGATACAAGGAAGGGGACAAGCCAGGGAAAAGAGTTTTACCACAAATCATCAATTTGTAATAAGTATGCCTTTTTGCATAATGATGGAATTCTCATTTAAACCTTGAAAATGAACCAGTTGTAAATCTAACAATGTTTTCTCATATCAAGTATCACCTTTCATAAACACAATTATGAAATAAAAAGATCGAGCATGTATGGAATCATATCCACAAAAAACAAAGATATTTACATTATCTATATTAGTTCCCTCACAAGGGTTGATACCATATTTTGAATCCTACCCTTAGGTGTATAAAGATTCATACTTGAATCATTTAGGATCTAATTCTAGGATTTACCACATAAGATTTTCCATTCATAATTAGTAAGCAAATGGTCATTCATAAAATTAGGTTCAATTCAACACAACATCATATGCATATAGTGCATAAACAATGCATTATCTCATTCTTAGGTGGAATTTCCCATCACCAATATAACCGTTCATGCAAAAACATCAATACTATGGTCTAAGGTCTCTCACACCCACCCCATATACCATGTTAATCATTATGCCTCAAGGGATTAGGACCTTTTGATGCCACCTCGTATACCATCCCCAGCAACAAAATGATGGACTAGGGCCTTTCAACTCCACCTCACTGACCATCCCCTCTTCGTGCATGATAATTTTTGGGCCTTTCAACTTGGCCCTTAAACACCAACCTCTCCACACCTCATCCACACAATAATACATCAATTCAACATTTCTAATATAACATCCACACATTAACCGTATCAAAATAACCATACACAATCAGAAGTGTTCATATATCAATGGGCAATGTCATGCATAATCAATAAAGCTATGACACATATGGGCTATTATCATCAATATTTCCATATCAATATCAAACAAGGGATGTCATTTATCTATTCACATTATTTGATGTTTACATGTCATTTCACCTTTACCATATCATGGAAAGATAATTTGAAAAGAAATCATTTGAAAGGGCTTGTCCCCCTTTGTTCAAAACTACTATATAATAATATATTTACATACATTATAGATTGAAAACTATTTTCAAAACTTTTGAATAGGTATTCGAAACCAAGATTTTACCAAATGTCATTTTAAACATGCAATGGTAAATAATCTAACAAGATATGCTCACCTTATGTTTCCAAAAACACTTGACAAGGTATACCCACTCACCTTGACAATAAGCGTGTTCTTCTCCTAAGCTTCGTGTCAAAGAAAACTTGCTCATCAATGATCTCTAGCTTTAACAATTTCCCAACAAAATAAATCCTCTCATAGGTTTCTAATTCTTAGCATAAACCCATTTTTGAAACTAGTTGAGTTATCGTCAACTTTCCATTTAGCCTTCAATAATTTCTAAACTTCAACCTAAACCATAAAATGAACAATCTTAACTTTCTTTACCTTCAAAAACTTCTTGAGAACCAAAAGCCCCAAAATCCTTAACTCAAAAATAGAATAAATTGGCTAAATTTTGTAAAATCCTAGAGTTAGGTCAAAATCTTGGTGTTTAAGCTTAAAAAATGCCAAATCTTACATTCGATTCAAGTTGGAAGTTTGAATCCTTGCTAGACGAGGTTCATGGAGATTGAAGAAGGGTTTGGATAGTGTCTAGGAGTGTTCGGAGGCTAAAGGAGTGAAAAATGAGAGCTAGGGTTGAAGCAAGGCTGTTATTTTTCAAATTTGCATCTTCATAGTTGACCTTTTAGCCTTGGAAATTGACTATGACTTCCTTTTCTCAACTATAGTTGACTATAGACCTTGTGTAGTCAACCTTGGACCAGAATGTTGATGTTTTTTGAGTTTCCAAGTCATTGTTTTGTCCTAGGGTTGACTCCTAGCTATCGGGGGTTGACCCTCTAAGTCCAAACTTGTAAAGATTCATCCGTTTGACTTCCTTTTTCAACCATTCTTTCAACCATCATTTATCCATGAATATAACACACAAATATGAAGAAATTTACCTCAAATGACAAGGAATTATCTTAGATAATCGTCACCAACATAAGAAGCATAAAAAATTCATGTTCTCACTGAATTTCCACAACATGTGAAATTGAGGTTTCACATTCTCCCCCTTTTAAGAAAATTTATCTTTAAATTTACATAAACATAATAGCCTAAGCTATAAAAAAAAAACTGGGTATTTTTCCCTCATCTTGCTCTCTAGTTCCCACCTCTCTTCCTCACTAGATTGATTTCACCATTACACTTTTACCAAGGTTACCTCCTCAAAGCGAAGTTCCTTAACTTGCGTATCTAATATGGCTACAGGCTCCTCTAACAACTCAAGTCATTCTCCAATGGAATGGTTTTGTGTTGAATCATGCCAGACGGATTTGGGTTGTACTTTTAAAGCACTGAATCATGGAATACTACGTAAACATTATCAAGATCTGATGAAAATGCCAATCTATAAGCTATGACACCAATCTGCTCAAAGACCTCAAATGGATCAATATACCTCAACCTCAATTTGCCATTCTTACCAAATCTCTTAATGCCTTTGGTTGGCGAAACTCTAAAGAATACATGATCTCTGACCTCAAACTACAAGTCTCGATGTTTATAGTCGGTATTTGATTTATAACAACTTTATGCTGCTAACATTTTCTCTTACCAAATGTATCTTGTTGATGGTCTCCCAAACCATCTCTGGTCCAAGTAACTTCCACTCACCAACCTCAAACCAACATATAGGTGACTTGCATCTCCATCCATATAAAGCCTTATAAAGCGCCATTTGAATACTAAACTAAAAATTATTTTTATAAAGAAACTCAACTAATGGCAAGTGTCGATCCCATGCAACTCTAAAGTCTATGATACAAGCTCTCAGCATATCCTTTAAAGTCTAAATGGTTCTTTCTGGCTAACCATCTGTCTGTGGGTGGAAAGTAGTACTAAAGTTCAACTTAGTCTCTAAAGCTTCTTGAACTTTCCCTTAAAATCGACTAGTAAATTACATGCCTCTATCTGACACTATAGTGACTAGAACTCCATGCAATCACACAATATCATCTATATGCAAACATGTATATTAAGCCGTTCCATAAGTGGTCCTCACCAATAAAAAATGTGCGAACTTAGCCAATCAATCCACTATCACCCAAATAGAATCATACACTTTACTTGTACGGGGTAGTTCGGTCATAAACATATTTTGGGGGTTTAAGTAGTTAGATCTTTTAGATTTTAAGTTTGAATTGTATCATTTTAGGTGTTTTTCTAGTTTAAGTTTGATTACATATTGAGTAGTTAATTTAAGTTATTTTGTTTTAAATTACTTTAAGAGTAGTTATTGCTGGCTTCTTTCATTGCTTTTGTAGGAAATTTGATGAAAAAGGCTCATTTGATGAAAATTCGTGCAAGTATGGTGATGGTTTCATTTGTAAATATTGCAGCATTTTGACCATATCTCTTTGTAAAGAACTCCAAATGAAGTGATTCTTAGACCACTAGAATGTTAAGAGGAAGGGCTACAACTTTTGTGTTGACTACTTTTCCCAGTTCAGATTGGATTATAGTCAAAATATTTGTCAAAGTTGGAGCACTGCAACAATATGCATGGACTGAACATGATGTAGTATTTGGAGCTTATACTTTAAACTTGAAGTCCAATTGCGTGATTCTTGAACCATTGGAAATTCAAGAGACAAGGCTAAAGCTTTCATGTTTATCACTTTACCCAGTTTAGACCAGAATAAGTTCAAGATCACGTTTGAAGTTGATAGATCGTTGTAGTGTTGGGAGAACAAGGCTTCAGCGTTGGTGAAAGTAAGCACACCACATTTTTCAAAGAGCTCAGCACTGTAGTGCTGAAGAAGTAGCATCACAGCACTGGGTGATTTTCCAAAAATAAAAAGTTAACTAGATTTTGGAAAGTAGGTTACTTTGAGCCTATCTAAAGGACCTTTTTTAGCGATTTTAAAGAAGAGGTAGCAACCAACTATTCTGGAGATTTGGAGCCAAGAACAAAGTAAGAAAACAAGGGAATTTGAGAGAAAATTGAGATTGCAAAGCTTCAACACTTAGTTTCTTTCTCTATTTTTGTGTTTTTTTTATTTTCTTTGACTTGGATTCATGGCTAAATTTCTTTGGATCTTGTGTTTATTACTTACTATGAGCTAAATTATCATTTTAGGATTGTGGTGGATTTCAACATGTAGTTTAAAAATTAGTTGCTTTTTTATTTAACATGAATGGGTGTAGTTTTGCTTATTCAAATATGTTCTTAATGCTTTTGATTGCTTGGCCAATGATTAACTGATATGTGAATCTAAATGAGACTCGATAGAGAGATTTTAGATAGGACTAAGGTTTGAATAGTGTATGTTCTCATCACTTAGGTGATTTGATTCGTGATTCAGGTAGACATACGCCAATTGCCATACATAGCCACATTAAGACACTTGTTTAATGAACTTAATTTAATTGATTCTTATATACATATAGTGAACTAATTAAGTTAGGTACTTGTCCATAGCTTTAGATTCTAGGTTAGTAAAACGACCCAAGAAAGATAAATAACAAGAAAAGCCAATATCAGATGAAATGTTGAATGAACCCACAATCCTAGGTCTTTAATATATTGTTTTTCTCAACTTATTTAGCTTTTTAGTTTATCTAGTGTTGACTTTTAATTATTTTTAATTAGTATTTGTTCAATTTTTGGATTACTTAAATAAGATTAATTTGTTTTATAAGATTTTAGTACATAGTAAAAATTTAAGAACAAATTTCCATGGGAATGATACTCTAGTTCATCACTATATTACTTGTTCTATACGTATACTTGCATGTACATAATCGACAACAAGTTTTTCGCACTATTGCTGAATTATGTTTTCTTTGTTCTTTGCTAATATTAAATTTTACAGATTAGTCTTAATTTAAGTTTATTTTTGCTTTCTAGTTGTGTTCAGTTGTTGTATAAGAATAGCAAACAACTTGGAGACTATCTCACGTGATCCAAAAATTGAGCGAACATTTTGTAGACTTCAACGAAAGAATCAACAAGGTGTTACTCCAATAAATATAATGGTTGATCACCAGGGCGAACAGTAGATCCAAAAAGGTGTAGTAGTTGACAATTGTTTCTTAAAGGATTATGCTATTCCTTTGGTATAAGGAATTCCATCAAGCATTCGAAAGCTAGCTATTCAAGAAAACAATTTTGAAATCAAGCCAACTATCATCATCATGATTCAAACATCGGTTCAGTTTGGGGGTCTTCTAAGTGATGATCCAAATGGCCATATATCAAAATTCTTGGAGATTTGTGGCACGTTCAAGCACAATGGTGTCACAAATGATGAAATTCGATTAAGGCCTTTTCCCTTCTTCTTGAAGGATAAAGCTAAAGCTTGGCTAAATGCACTCTTTACTAGCTCCCTAACAACATGGGATGATCTTGCTCAGAAATTTCTTGCCAAATTCTTCCTTCCTTCTAAGATAGTGAAAATGTGGAATGACATTATATCATTCATGTAGCTAGATTCTGAATTGTTGTACGAAGCTTGGGAAAGATACAAAGAACTACTTCGATGTTGTCCTCATCATGGTCTCCCAAAGTGGCTTCAAGTGTAGACTTTTTATAACAGAGGCAGTGCAATTTGTGGGTAATAGACAATAGAATAACCCATACTCCAACAATTACAACCTAGGGTAGAGGAATCATCCTAATTTCTCTTGGGCTCATAATCAAGGTTAGCCCTTAACTCCAAGGCCAAATGCATCTCTAGGATTTGACCAGCAAGCCGACACACCTATTTCAGAAAAGAGGCCAGTGGTGGAACATCTACTAAGGCATTACATGACACAGAATGATAGCTTTATATAAAGTCAAATAGCTCTCATTCAGAGTTAAGCAACATCAATTCAAAACCTTGAGACTCAGGTTGGTCAACTTGCCAATTTATTAAACAATCAAACCCAAGGAACATTGCTTAGTGATACAAAGGTGAATCCAAGGAGATAAGGTAAGGAACAAGTTATGGCAATCACCTTGAGGAGCGAAAAAGAGGTTGAACATAGTGTTGGGCAAGCTAATTTTGAAGATGAGCCTGTTGAGAATAAATGGTGATTGAGATAGGTGACAAGCGAAGTCAAGAGAATGAAGAAAGACAACTTTACCACCACCACCATTTCCTCAGCACTTTTAAAAACAAAAGCTTGATAAGCACTTCCAAAAATTTCCTGAGGTATTCAAAAAGCTTCACATCAACATTCCTTTTGTAGAAGCTTTAGGGCAAATGCCATCATATGTGAAGTTTCTGAAGGACATATTGACAAAGAAAAGGAAACTTGAGGACTTTAAGACAATGACACTCATTAAGGAGTATAGTGCAGTAATCCAAAGCAAGCTTCCACTCAAGCTTAAATACCCAGGGAGTTTTTCTATCCCTTGCCCAATTGGTAATTTTAATTTTTTAAAAGTTTTGTTTGATTTAAGTGCTAGTGTCTCAATTATGCCTTTGTCTGTTGCTAGGAGAATTGGACTAAAGGAAATTCAACCCACTATAGTCACCTTGTAACTAGTTGACATAACGATAAGGCACCCTTGTGGGGTTACAGAGGATTTATTGCTTAAGGTTGGGAAATTGTACATTCTAGTTGATTTTGTTCTACTTGAGATTAAGGAAGATCAAGAGATTCCAATCATAGTGGGACGTCTATTCTTGGCGACTGCAGGTGTACTAATTGAAGTAAGGGAAGGCAAAATAACTCTTAAAGTTGGAGAAAAGGTAGTTGAATTTACTATTTTCAATGCTCTTAAATACCTTTCCTTTATAGCTCAATGTTATAGAGTGGACTTAGCTAATAAAGGTAAAAGTAATCCTAGTCCACCAGCTACAAGTAAGCAAGTACAACTCCTGAGTTAGAGCCACCACCATTACATCTCAACATGAAGCAATGTTATGATGTGCATAATCTACCACCTTCTAGCGATCTTGATTTGAGGTTGGACAACACGTAACACTCTCTAGTGCACCCCTCCACCTCTTACCATGGCAACTTCAACCATATTGGTGGAAAACCTTTAAGGTGGAAAAACTTTTGTCATATGGCTATGTTGCAATTTTTAGTACACTTCTTGGAGCATTCAAAGTAATGAGACAAAACCTCAAGGATTTTTACGGTGATGAAGAAGCGACAAATAAGTTATCATAGTCAAGCTAATAACTATAAAGAAACATTTCTTGGGAGGCAACCTAAGTTATATCTTTTTAAGTTTAGTAGGTATTTTTACTAGTTTTTGTTTTTCTATTTAAATAAGTACTTATAACCTCTCCCTAGCTTGTTTGTTGAGTTTACAGGTTTTGAAAGCATGAATATAAGGAGGACGAAAATTAGAGCTTTTAATGCATTGTCACCATTGATAGGGGAGTTTCTTTTCTTTATTTCTTTTTAGCTTTTCACATTGAGGACAATGTGCAATTTAAGTTTCAGGAAGGGTTTTATTGTTATTAGTGTTTGTGATAGTTTAGGTTAGTTTATTTTCGTTAAATTTTTTTTTATGCATGTGCATTTACATTTGAACTAGATTTAATTATGCTAGTTTTGTTTAATTTACCTATCCAATGATGAGAACTCAGTTATATTCCTATCTTTATTCTTCGAAACATGTGAATATTGTTTGACTGTTATGTAAATTCTCATGTTAAGCTTTACTGTTAGGTTGAAATTTCTACATTTTGAGCACTATGTCTTTTACATAGATTTATTGTATATATTTAGAAAAGGTTTATGTGAATGCAAATTTTTGAATTATGCATTAAGTTCTAGAATTTGTTTGATTTTATCTTGATGCGAAATCCCAGGCTATACTTAGTTAAGGAGATTATTTAGGCCATTTTTAGACCGATTGAGCCTTTTGTAGCCTTCCTTTACATAAATTATCCTTAGTTTCTCCTATTTGAGCCTAGTGACATCTTTTCTTTGTTTGAACACTTAATTTTTAAACCCTTATATTAATATTCTCAACAATTCTTGCATCCCTCATTCCTAAGTGCATAAGTCACTTTAGGATTTATTATGAGCCACATAGTGAAAAAGGTGGTCAAGATGAAGAAAAAAATGATGAAAAGTTCAAAAATATGATTGCATTCATCTCACTACCTAATAAAAGAAATAAGTTTGGGGTTGTGAAATTGAGAAAAAGAGAAAGGGAAAGAAAGAATGAAGTGTTGAACAAAAGAAAAAGGTTGATGGAAAAGGGGTATACTAAGTGAAGGAAAATAAAGCTCTGAATAGGTTCTAGATTGACTATGTGCTTAGGATGATTTGAGCTATACATTATCCCATATCCAACCTTAACCTTGGCCATACATTACAAGCTAAATAAAGTCCTATTGATCTTTAACATAGTGTTAGCTTACATTAGTGGAGAGAGAAATGAAAAGCAAGCTTATGGACTTATTTACTAATTTGAATTTTACATGAATGTAAACTTATCCAGATTGTACAATATTCTAAGTAAAAGGATTGCACACACACACACAAAATTTCACTTAATGATGAGTTTGCATTTGGATTGAAACATGAACTTGAATAATATTTGTGTGTTGCCTAGAATTATGAATATGGAATAACTTTTGAGGATATTAAAGGTGATTAATGAAATGGTGCAATTGAAGTTTAGTTAAATGTTTTCATGTTTAAGTTATTGCATGTTGTTTTTGTTTGCTCCATTAGTTTTTGATGATAATAAAACATTCTCATTCATTTGTGTCTAATATTTCTACTTGATTATGTAGGACAAAAATTTGTATGACAAGAATAAATAAATCATTCAAAGGCACATATCAAAAATCATATGAATAAGGAGCCACAATTAATCAACAAAATAGAAGCCTCTTAGTTGGATAATGAAGAGTATTAATCAGCTAAAATTGAAATAAGAAGTTGGTGGGCTCAACAAGTTTGAGAGACAGAGAATGTCACGACACGGTACTCTCCTCGAGCCCGTGACAACCGTCGCGATGTCCCAATAAACATTCATTACCCGGAATGCCAACCAAAACCGCGCAAGGCTTTAATATCAGTTTTCTCACCTCCCCTACGAGCAACAGTTGCTAATATCATATTTTATAAGCTATTTCCAAACCAAAACAATAAAAATAATAATTTTCGTCTCATAAGGGTATTTTGATCATTTTTCCCCCAAAATTTTGAAACCATCTAAAAATGTAGTATATGAGTGAAAGATACATATTTCATAACCAAAAATAAGTTTAGATGTCTAAAACATTCATTTAGGGTGAAATTGTAGCTAATAGAATAAAATAAAATATTAAATGAAATATTCTATTTTCTTATAAAACAATATTTATAGAACTTTGCGTAAATAGTTATTGTAGCGTAAAAGCAAAATAAATTCATACATACAGTAATACAGATAACCAAGATATGTAATTTAATTTACAATAACGTGTGGGCCCCCGAATGACCAAAGGTAACGAAGGCTGCGAACCTACAGTTTTTGAGGATGCAAATCTAACTGTAGCCCTCGACAAAATAAACTATCTACAGACTATCCTGAGATTGAAATGGGTGGAAAGGAGGGTGGTGAGTTTATATAAACTCAGTGAGTAAACAAACATCATCTAAAATGTGAGACCTTGACCTTTATAGACTAGTAAAGAGAAGTATACACGATATCCCTGATCAGGGGTAATTTCATAATTTCTTTAGTAAGCCCATAAAAGTAAGATTTTAAATAATATTATGGCCTAAGTAGGCCTAAGGCATAAATGGATGATGAAATTAGGGGTAAAATGAAAAGGAAACAAAAATTTTAATGATTTTCACGATAAGGGCAAAATGGTTATTTTTCATCTCAAGTTGAAATTTTAAGTTTTCATGAACCCGAGCATGTCTAGACCATTATGGACCTTGTCCCAATGTCAAACGAGTAAAAAGATTTCATAAAAAGTTGGAGGAGAGTAACTTAATTGGTGGAGGGGCAATTTGGTAATTTCAAGGGAATGGATAAGATTGGCTATAAATATCTTTCTTACAATAGCTTCTTCTCCCATTTTCCAGCAGCTTCTTCTTCTTCCTCCTTCTTCTCTTTCACGTTGCTTCCAACCTCCATGGAAGCTTGATATGGAGCTTGCATAATTTTCTCTCTCTAGCTCTAGTTTTCATACCTTTGTGCCCTTTTGATTAGAACCCTTGTATTCTTTCACTCTCTCTCCTTAAAACCCTTGAAAAAATCTTATTTGCATACTTTCTCTCACTAGTTGGGCATTTTAGAGAGAGAAAGAGAGAATTACCCCATTTGTTTGGAAGCTATTGGAAGAGAATTCAACTACAAAGAAACCCTAGGGTGAGTGATGAACCAAGCTTGATTTTTAACTGTGAATAATGGCTAGTAATTGGGATTATGAGATGTTTTATTATTGAGTATGTTCATTCCTTTTATAGTGATTAAGATAGTGAACAAAGATAGCCATTTAATGTGGCAATTGAAAGCTAGTTAAGAGATAGCTTTTAGGGTTTGTAGTGTGTGAATTAACCTATTGCTTATGCTAATGTGATTCTCGGTTCTATCGAAGTCCCATCCTTCCAATTGGATCATTAAAGGAATTAGAGTCAACTAAAGGCTCTACAATCAACCAGTGAGTGGACTGCCTATCAAAACTATTTTGGGAATGTGACTGTTTTGTACAAAGTGTTTGAATGATTTTATACAACTTTTCTTAAAAATGAGTGCCTTGGGAACAAGCTTTTGAGAAATGGTTTATGTTGTGATATGTGGCTATTATGGATTCATATACTACTACATTGTGTTGATATATATGCATGTAGGAATATATTGTTGTGCAATTATATTGACTCGGCTATGTGCGAGTAGGGAGTGCGCATAGGCCGATGATGAACCGGTTATGTGCGAGTAGGGAGTGCGCATAACCCGGTGATGACCCAGCCATGTGCGAGCGCATGAGCTGGTGATGATGAGACGGTGTGCATGATGATGATGGGATGGTGTGCATGATAATGATGAGTATATGTATATATATACATACGTAATTTTATGTGTTATAGGAAATTTATGAGTAATGGTATATGGGTGTAATGCATATGAAATTTGGTATGTTAAACTTTGAGAAATTATTATGTGTTTTACATTGATTTTGGACATTTCAGCAGGGTGGTTTTTCTTTGGGAAGAAGGGCAAATTTTTCATTAGTGCCCTGTTTCTCACTGCAGCGAGAATCATCTTTGCTGCAGCGAGAAACTCTCGAGTTTGGAGGGGTAGACTAGTCAAAAACTCACTATAGCAAGAGTGCATTTTCGCTGCAGAGAGAATGACACTATAGCTTCTCGCTGCAGTGAAATTCATTCTCGCTGCAACGAGAAACTTTTTGTGTCTGGGTCAAAATTTTGCTGAATCTCGCTGCAACAAAAAACTTTCTGTTTTGTCTCTTATCTTGTCCAATTGCTGTCCTATTTTTAACTTCTTTGTTACCATATCTAAGCATGGACTTCTAACATTAAGGACTAAATGAGTTAAGTTTAAAAATGAAGAGGTTTAATGAGAAACCCTCGGCCAGTTGAGAAACCCTCATTCGGCTAATAACTTAATCCTAATGTCGCTGTAGCGAGAATGCCTTTTCACTGCAGTGAAGATTCGTTGTCGTATTTGACTTGCTTCCATATTATTGAAGCTTTCATTCTTCAAATGGTTCGTTATGTATGGGTTCATGATTTTCAAATGATTAATCATTTAAGGGCTTAATGAGGGGTTTTTAATATGAATGGAACTAAATTGCTTTGTTTTGAAACAAGTGCATCATGATTTTAAATTCTCCCTTGTTGTTGCTTGTTCCTTTCCTTGTTCACTCACTAGGTTTATACTCACTGTTTTCAACTTCATGTTTTCAGATCACGAGGCAACTGGTAACTAGGACGAGGTGTCCTTGTAGACTTGTATCCATCTTTTGGTAGGTGTCTTGGCATTCAGTAGCTGTACATTCGTCCAAGTCCCTCTGCTGGAAGTCAAGTATTCTTTTGTTGTGTATAGACAAACCTAATGTAAATTATTAAGATACATGTTGTAGATAGTGTATATACACTTGTTTGGTATGCCAGTATGAGTTGGCAAATGTTTGATATTATTCTAATCCTAAGTTATGAAATGTGACCTAGCAGTTTATGATGGAATGATGAACACGTCAGATTAATAAGCTTGTTTGAGCTTAGTGGACTACGTCCATTGGGCCCATGTGTCGGTCATGACCCAAAATTTGGGTCTTGACGTAAAATATCTAAAGCCGAGTAAATGGAGACAACTTAAAATAGTTCATCGTACTATGATTCATAACATTTCAAACTCATTTCAACTAAACAAAATAAATTCATTACACTTAAATAATCAACATGGCTAATGAATTTCTTAAAAATTTGGCTCGTGCCAAAACTCATTCTCGAGAATACCTTGGACCAGGCATCCAACCGAGTCCGCCAAGGCTATTAAAGAAAAGTTCATATACGCATAAAACACATTTTTTACGTTTAAAATTATAATCATTCCTTGGCGTTGGCTGAGTTCACCCTTACGTGGTGGTTTAGCGTGTAGTGAACTCTAAAGCTTTACCTCAGGAGATACCCTCCACGCCTCTCGTACTGAAGTAAAATATAACCGAGTTTACTGTGCCCTTCTCTAATAGGCTGGTCCATGGAAACCCACCACTGTAGTGACTAATCAATATCCCACCAAATCAATAAAAGTTTCGACAGCATGACATGGCAATTATATTACTACCCAGCCTATTAAGGCAAAACAAATAGTTCATACAATTTCAACACAATTTCCAATTCAGCCATTCATGCCAATATCATCATAAGCCATTCAATTCAAACCATAAATTTACAACACAATCAAATAGTCTCCAATTACTCAATTTCTAAAATCATCATTCAATTTCAAAATGATTTATAAAACTCATTTCATTTAATCACATTTTATAGCCAATCTTATCCATTCCCTTAAAATTACCAAATTGCCCATCTACAAATTAGCTTATTCTCCTCCAATCTTTTATGAAATCTTTTTGCTCTTTTGACACTAGGACAAGGTCCATAATGGTCTAGACATGCTCGGATTCATGAAAACTTAAACTTCTAACCCGAGGTGAAAAATAACCATTTTGCCCCTATCGTGGAAATCATCAAAATTTTAGTTTCCTTTCCATTTTACCCTTAATTTCACCATCCATTTATGCCTTAGGCCTACTTAGGCCATAATATTGTTAAAAAATCTTACTTTTATGGGCTTACTAAGGAAATGACAAAATTACCCCTAATCAGGGATATCGCGTATACTTCCCTTTACGAGTCTATAAAGGTCAAGGTCTCACACCTTCAGTATACTTTCTGCATTTCATGCCTATCCTTGTAAAAGATTCAAGCACTTCACTTTGTACCACTTAGATTAAGTCAGTGATCATAGGTACACATTTATTTCTCTTCTCCTTGCAGGCTTAGAGTGTGCGAAACACTCTAAGGAAATTTATTCAAGCTTGGATTGCTTAATTGAGTGTATAGTTTCTAACTTAGTCTAGAAAAGTTAGTTGTTAGGTTTTGATTGATCTCGATAAAAATCATTTTGAAAGGTTTTGGCTGAGCCTGGTAAAAGTCATTATAAAAGCTTGGTGAAAGCTTGTGAATTTCACTGTTCATAGTGGATTGCTTTGAAAAATCCTTGGTTGAACAATTAAGGTAGTGGATGTAGGTCTTGGACTGAACCACTATAAATTTTAGTGTGATTGTCTGCTCTATTTTTAGTTTTTCACTCATCTTTAAATCTCTCTTTTATCTTGCATTTGTCTCCAATTAGAAGTTAATTCTTATAAGAGCCAAAAAGTGCTATTCACTCCCCCTCCAACAGTTTTATGTTTTGCTCAAGGACTAGCAATATCTTAAGTTTAAGAGTATGATAACTCTATTATATAGAGTTAGTTTGACACATTTTTAGGGCTTAAGTAGTTAGATCTTTGAGATTTTAGGTTCGAATCTTAGCATTTTAGGTGTTTTTCTAGTTTAAGTTTCATTATATGTTGAGTAGTTAATTTAAGTTATTTTAGTTAAATTTTATGTTACTTTGCTTTAAATTACTTTAAGAGTAGTTATTGCTGGTTTCTTTTATTACTTTTGTAGGAAATTTGATGAAAAAGGCTCATGTATGAAAATCCATGCAAGTATGGTGATGGTTTCATTCATAAATATTATGATATTTTGACCATATCTCTCTATAAATAACTCTAAATGAGCTGATTCTTAGACCAATAGAATACTAAGAAGAAGGGATACAACTTTTATGTTGACCACTTTTCCTAGTTCAGATTGGATCTTGGTCGAAATATTTGTCTAAGTCGGAGCACTATAGTAGTATACATGGACTGAACATGTTGCGGTATTTGGAGCTTATCCTTCAATCCTAAAGTTCAATTGATGTGATTCTTAATCCATTGCAAAGTCAAGAAATAGGGCTAAAACTTTCATGTTTATCACTTTGCCCAGTTTGAATCAGATCAGGGTGAAAATCACATTCAAAGTTGATAGACTGCTGTAGGGCTGGTGAAAGGAAGCACACCACATTATCCAGAAAGCTTAGTGCTGCAGCACTGAATAAGTAGAGCCGCAGTGCTGGGTGATTTTCCAGAAAAAAAAGGTTAACGAGATTTTGGAAAGTAGGTTACTTGGAGCTTGTTTAATGGACCTTTTTCAAAGATTTTAAGGAGGAGACAGCAACCAACTATTCTGGAGATTTGGAGCCAAGAACAAAGCGAGAAAACAAGAGAATTTGAGAGAGAATTGAGATTGCAAAGCTTAAACACTTAGTTTCTTTCTCTATTTTTGTGTTTTTTTATTTTCTTTGACTTGGATTCATGGCTAAATTTCTTTGGATGTTGTTTCTATTAGTTATAATGATCGAAATTACCTTTCTAAGATTATGGTGGATTCTAACATGTAGTTTGAATATTACTTTCTTTTTTATTTATCATGAATGGGTGCAGTTTTGCTTATTCAAATTTGTTCTTAATGCTTTTGATTACTTGGCTAACAATTAACTGGTCTGTGAATCTAATTGAGACTTGACAGAGAGATTTTAGATTGGACTAAAGTTTGAATAGTGTATGTTCACGTCACTTAAGTGATTTGATTCGCGATTCAGGTAAACGTACACCAATTGCCATACATAGCCATATTAGGACACTTGTTTAATGACCTTAACTTAATTGATTCCTATAGACATATAGTGAAGTAATTAAGTTAGGTATTTGTATAAGCAACTCAATGGAAACTTGTCCATAGCTGTGGATTTTAGGCTCCTAAAACCACCCAGGAAAGATAAATAATAAGAAAAGATGGTATCAGATGAAATGTTGAATAAACCCATTATCTTATGTCTTTAATATATTGCTTTTCTCAGCTTATTTAGTTTGTTAGTTTATCTAGCGTTGATTTTTTATTTTTTTTAATTAATATTTCTTTAATTTTTGGATTACCTAAATAAGATTAATTTGTTTTATAAGATTTAAGTACTTAGTAAAAATTTATGGACAAATCTCTATGGAAACAATGCTCTACTTCATCATTATATTGCTTGTTCAATATGTACACTTACGTGTGCAAAATCAACAACATATATGTTCCCACTTCGATATAGGAATAGGTAGTAGCCGTAATAAGCCAGCAAGCCTCTGGTTGTCATGAACTTGGAACTTTAGCCAAGTTTGTGCGACACTGTAGTCTCGTGTTCGTAAGACTACGCAAGCCTAAACGAGGTTTATTGACAATCGGTGCGGAAACATAAAGTAAATGAATATAAAGAAAGAGATTGGGGAGCATAAATAAGTATTATTGCTCAAATGAGAGAAAAACAAAGTACCTAAGATCTAAGCACAAAGCAAATTGCTTGATAATACGACTCCGGCAATTTGATGCCTTACAAAAACTCTCTAGGGTGTTATTTATAATTACCTACTTGACCTAAACTTGGTGTGCAAGTAGTTTAAAATTGCATGAAAGGAAAGTCTTAAAACTAGATTTACTTGGTGAGTAAGTATCCTCACAAGTAACAAAATTGGCAAGTATTATAAAATTCCTAGAAACTTGCTTGGTTGCCAAGTCAGTAGCACTATGGCTCTATGTGCTAAGTGTGTTGGTTGTTAGTGTCGCTTGCTGGTGCTTGCAGGCTGCTAGGGCGCTCTGCTGCTCTGGTGCGGGTGGCCCTTCTATTGGTGCCCCATATTTTTGCAAAGCCCCATGGCCCTGTGTGATTGTGGTCTGGCATAGTGTGCCTTCCAGTGCTGCTCCTAGGTGAGCTAGTGGTGTCAATGTCAGGCACTCTAAAGCGACCCTACTAAGGCGTGATCCTCTTTGGGGTCAAACTTCATCTACTAGTAGCTCCCATACGGGCTGGCTTGGTGCACGGTGCCTATGTGGAACTAGCTTGCATCGTTTGTTGATGGGCGTTCGACATGTGCGAGCCCCATGTGAGACCTTGATCTTTATAGACTCGTAGCTAGAAATAGACACGATATCATGGACTAGGAGTAATTTCGTCATTTCTTTAGTGAGCTCCTAGAAGTATGCTTTCAAACCTTATTAAGGCCTAAGTAGGCCTAAGGCATAAATGAATGATGAAAATAAGGATAAAATGATGAAGGAAATAGAAATAATAATGATTTCCTAGATAAGGGCAAAATGGTCATTTTGTAGCACAAGCCTAAATTTTTAAGTTGTCGTGAACTCGATCACTTTTAGACTATTATGTACTTTGTCTTAGTGTTAAAGGAGTAAAAGAGTGCATAAAGGAAAGGAGAAAGACAAGTGGCCTTGTTAAGGACATTATTGTAAATTGCATGAAAATTGGATAAACTTTAACTATAAATATCTAATCTCCAGCAACTTTTCTTCAGTTTTCTAGTAGCTTCTCTTCTTCTTTTCCTCCTATCCTCTTCTCCATTCCATGTTTACCTTTCATGGAAGTATCCTTTGAAACCTTTAAAACTTCCCCAAATTAGCTTTATTTCTCATGTTTTTCTATACCCTTTCATAGGGTTTTTCATGCTCTTCCACTTTTACACCTCAACAACCTTCAAAAGTCTTTCTTAAGTACATTCACTCACTAGTTGGATGTGTAGATAGAGAGAAAGTGATTTCCCTTATTAGCTTAGAAGAATTTTGAAAAGAAATTCAATTACAAATCCACCAACGTGAGTGAACTTGCATCTAAAATATTTTGGGAAATGTATTGGTATTTGGATGAAGCATGTGAATAATTTTTATTTAATTTTTCCTTAAAGATTATGCATGGGAACAAACCTTTATTAAAACGTTTTATGTGGTGAGTGTGCAGTATGATGAATCCTTGTGCTCCTATAGGATGCTAATATATATATGTTGTGTATCAATAGTTAATATTGTGTAATAAATATAACTGTGCGTGTGCACGATGTGGTGGATGCACATGCCGGTGATGACGGGTGCGAGAGTGTGGATGATGATATTGCTTATGTGCGATGTGGGGGATGCACACTGTGGTATTAGCTGTGCACGATATGGGGCATGCACATGATGACTTTAGCTATGTGCACAATGTGGGGGTTGCACATGAGCTGGGTGAGAAAGTGGTGGTATTGGTGTTTATATATGTATATATATATATATATATTTACGCAATAGAAAGTTCATGAATATGGTGTATAGTTGTAATGTATGTGAAATCTTGCATGTTAAACCTTGAAAATTGTTAAGTATTTTCAAGTTGATTTTGTCATTGCAGCAGAATGGCCTTTTCTTGTTATAATGAGAACTTTCTTCTTGGTGTTCTTTTTCTCGCTGTAGCAAGAAACTCTCGAGTTGGGAGGCTGGCTGAAGCCTTGTAACTCGCTACAGCGAGAATGCATTCTTGCTATACCGAGATGTTTACAGATGGTTTCGCTGCAGTGAGAAACCTTCTATCGTGCTTGCTGCCTTGTTCAGTTTCTGCCATATTTTCCACTTCTTTAACATCATAGTTGATCATGGACTTCCAACATCAAGGAATTTATTAATTATGTTTGAAATGAGGGGTTTTAGTGAGTAACCCTTGGCCAGTTGATGATTTGAGCCCAAATTTCGCTACAACGAGGATCAGTCATTTCGCTTGACTTGCTTGAATGCTACTAAAGTTTTCACTCTTCAAATTCTTTGTTGTGCATGGATCCTTCATCATCAAGTGATTAACCAATTAAGGCTTTAATGAGGGGTTTTAATAATAACTAAACTAAATTGCATTGTTTTTAAAAATACGTGCAGCATGATTTCTTTAAACTTTTCTTATCGTTTGCTTGTTCTCTTCCTTTGTTCACTCACTGGGTTTATACTCACTACTTTCAACTTCATGTTTTCATATCGGGAGGCAATCGGTAACTAGGTCGAGGTGTCCTCGTAGATTCATCTCCTTGGTAAGTATCTCGGCATTCAATAGCTGTACTTTCGCCTGAGTCTCGCCGTTGGAAGTCGAGTATCCCTTTTGTTGTGTATAGACAAACCCAATGTAAATTATTAAGATGTATGTTTTAGACAATATATGTATATTTTGATTGGTAATGCCACTATGAGTTGGCAATGGTTAGCATTATTTTGAATTAGAATTATGAAATGTGACTTTAGAAACTTTTAATGGAATGATGAATAGGTCATATAAATAAGCTTGCTTAGGCTTAGTGGGCTATGCCCATTGGGCCCATGCGTTGGTCATGACCTGAAATTTGGGTCGTGACACCCTAGGGGTGCATGGCTTTTTGCCGTTGGGCTATGTGGTGCACTGCTCGTGTGAAGACCCTCTAATGCTCGGGAGTTAAGAACGTGTGGCCCGATATCATTTGGCCCATGTGCGCTGCTGCCTTGTGTGTGATTAGTTAATGCGGCATGACTCGTGTGGGCTCCTACTATGCAACCCAATGGTGTTGAGCTGATGTGCTCTTAGCCCCCTCCTACAAGGCTGAAGTGTGTGTGGCTTGTGTACAGCTGCCCCCTATTTCGAGGCCTTGCACTACTTGAACTGTGTGGCCCAGCATTGCTAGTGCATCTAGCATGTGTATCAGTGGAATGCACGCCTAGTATGCATGCTGTGCAGCTATGCTGGCTTGGCCTGTCATGCTGGCTGGCCATGCCAACTGAATTGTTTCAAGGTCTGCTGTTTATTGGCCTATGTGCCACTGGTGTGGCTTGACCACCCTGTCCTTGGGGCTGTCTGAAACCCTTTTCTTGTAGACTACCTACTTGCAATTCTCAATGAACTCCTTGCTCCAATCGTGCTTGTGGGCTAGGCAACAAACGTACGTGCTGCTGGGTCGACAGTGGTGAATTAGACTGGTCATCGGTCTGTGGACCGTGGCACTGATGCTCTGCCTTAATCTGTTGGCACTCTAAGCATTTGGTTGCATACTCGGCCACATCTCTTTTAACCCTTCCTACCAGTACATTTCTTTCAAGTCATGGTACATCTTGGTGGTGCCTAGATGTATTACATATGATGCCACATGAGCCTCTTTTAAGATCTTTTCTCTTAGATCATCAATATCTGGCACATACCATCTAGATCCATATCTGATTAATCCATCAGTGCATCTCGTGAACACTTATTCTTTCTTCCCTCGAGGATACTCTAAAGCCTTTACCACAAAATCATCCATATCTTAGGCTTTTTTGATGCAATCCATGAACATCGATCTTACTCTAAAATGGGCTGACAATACCTCAATATCATTAGCCTCAAATCAAATGCCCATAACGCCCAACTAGTGCATACCTTAAGCCAAGGATTGCCTCTCAAATGAGATGTGGGCTAAACTCTTTATAGATTTTGGACTCAAAGCATTCGCCACCACATTGGCTTTGTTGAGATGGTTCAATGTCATGCAATCATAATCTTTAAGTAACTCCATCCATCGATGTTGTTTGAGGTTGAGATCTCTTTACTCAAAAATGTACTTGAGACTCATGTGGTCCGTATATATCTCACAAGTTTTCCATACAGATAATGCCTAGAAATCTTCAAGGCAAATACTAATGCAACCATCTCCAAATCATAGGTGGGGTAATTTTGCTCGTGTATCTTAAGCTATTTAGATGCATACATGATCACTTTTCCATGTTGCATTAACACACAACCAAGTCCCACTCATGATGGGCCGTAATAAACTATATAATCTCCTATACCACATGGTAGACTCAATACTGGAGCTGTGATGATACAAGTCTTGAGCTTCTTAAAGCTCTACATTCATCCGACCAAATGGACTTAACACCCTTTTGTGTCAACTTAGTCATAAGAGTAGCAATTTTTTAAAAATCCTTAACGAAACTATGGTAGTAGTTGACCAATTCTATGAAACTATGGATCTCTGTCATAGATGTTCACCTCAACCACCTTACCACCGCATCAATCTTTTTTGGGTCCACTTTCACTCTACCTTTAGACAGTATGTGGCCCAAGAAACTAACACTATCAAGTTAGAACTCACACTTGGAGAACTTGGTATACAATTAGTGCTCTGTCAAAGTTTGTAACACAATCCTTAAGTGCTGCTCATGCCCCTCTCAGCTACTCATGTATATCACTGTCATCAATAAAGATTACCACAACCTTGTCGAAGTATTTCATCTGTCCATAAAGGTAGCCAGGGCATTCATAAACTCGGATAACATCACTAAGAACTCATAATGCTCGAACTTAGTGTGAAAGGCGATCTTAGGCACATCCTCTTGCCAAATCCTTAATTGATGGTACCCTAACCTCAAATCAATCTTAGAAAAGCATTGAGCTCTTTGGAGCTGATCACACAAGTCATCTATGTGTGGTAAAGGATTCCTATTCTTGATCATTGACTTGTTCAACTGTCTATAATCTGTACATAGTCTCATTAACCTATTCTTCTTCTTTACAAATAACACTAGTGCACCCCGTGTTGACACACTAGGACGAATAAAGTCTTTATCCAATAAATCCTCTAGCTGATCCTTAAGCTTTCTAAGCTTTACTAATGTCATTTGGTACAGTGAGATAGATATTGGATTCATACCTTATACCAAGTTAATGCAAAACTTTATGTCTCTATCTATGGGTAATCTTGGTAATCTTTTAAGAAACACATAAGTGAACTCCTCAACTATTGGCACGTTGTCCACATCACCCACCACCATCTGAGTGTCCTTAACTAATTCCAAGAATCCCTGACATCCATGATTAACTAACTTTCTAGCCTCTAAGGTTGAAACAATATTAGCTATCATCGCATTACGATCCCCTTGAATGCTAAAGGGTTTCTTTCCCGAATAGTTAAAATATACATCTTTATAGTGGCAATCAACACTAGCATAATTAGGTGATAGCCAGTCCATACCTAATATCACATCAAACTCCAACATATCTAGCAAAACCAAATTTACCTAAGTGTCTTTACTCCAAATTCGAACCATAAAATCTCTAAACTCACGCCCTACCACAAACACCCCTCTCAAGGGTGTGGTAATCACCAAATCTTGCTCCTTCTTGGAGAGCTTAATACCCAACTTGGATGCAAAGTAAAGAGATACAAATGAAAACATAGCACCAAGATCATGCAACATAGGTGCATTAATAGAATAAATGGGTAGAATACCTAAGACATTTGGATTAGATGCCTGTACATCCTATGGGGTCAATGCATACACTATGGCTTATCTTCAACCAGTTGCACACAAAGCTCCAGACCCTAATGCTATACTCTAATTGTCATTCCCAGCACCTCTACCTCTAGTTGCACTAACCTCCCTAATCAACCATGCTGCAAAGGGTGGGGTCCCTAAAGCTGGCTAAGTATGTCCATGATTAACTCTCTATGATTGTCGATCATTCAGGCAATCCCCCTTAAGGTGGTCAGGTAACCCACACAAGTAACAAAAAAATGGTTCCTCATAGCACCACCCTCGGTGCCTCATACCACAAATGAAGCATGGTGAAATGGATCGATGATCCTATCCAGATGTTTATCTCCTAAGGGGTCTATCATCCGTTCTATCACACCTAATGTCACCACATCTAGAACTACTCCCCTATTGGGAAGTTTGAGTATTTCTTAGCTGGCATATGGAAAAAGATCCTCCACTACCTCTAAAATATTTGTGGCTATTAGTCTTGGCCCTTTTAGACTTGTCTCTAATTGCTCGAGTCTTAGCAGTCCTAATCTTTATCTTTTAAGCACAATCCACAGCTGAGGCATAGGAATCAAAGTCTCGAGATGCCACTCCCTTAAATAAAGACTCATATAGTCCATCCACAAACCTTTTAACCCTCATTTCCTCTGTGAAGATGACATATGATGCATAGTGAGCTAGTTGAGCGAGCTTAACATCATAATTTGCTACTGTCATATCAAGACTCTGCATTGATGCCTCAAACTCTTGGGCTCTATCATGTCATACAATCTAAGGCAAGAAGCAGTTCAAAAACATCGTCTAAACTCATCCCAAGTAAAAGAAGCAGCACCAGCTAGCTTACCCTCACGCATAGATGCATACCACTCCTAACCCACATCTTTAAATTAGAATCCAACTAACTCCACGACTATAATACTAAAACATCCTACACAGTGCAGATCTTGTTTGTGGCTTCCAAAAATGCTTGTAGTTTCTTTGATACATCAAACCTCATGAAAGATGGAGTTTTCAACCTTAAGAAGTCTGGTAAGGAAATATCCAATCTACCTTTAATAGTCTCAAAATGTTGACGGTCATCTTGACCTCGTGAAATAAGGGATGCCTTTACAATAGGTTGTCCCTCAGCTTGACGACTTTGCCCTAACATCTCTTGGGCTATGACTCTCATAGTCTAGCTTAGGCCATGCACACTGACTACTATCTACTCAAAGGGTCACACCTCCAGTTAGGTGTCCCATCTCAACCTTTGAAACATGATCTCCACATGATCATCAGTAGGTGTTTCAACCATACTAAAATCTCAATGGAACTTCATTTGCCACAACCCTTAGCAATGGGAGTCTATGGTCTAGCTATAACATCTGTAGAAGTCTCCTACTTTACTGTGTTTCCAGAAGTTGCTCGAGTCCTAAGTGGCATGATCACACCTAGAAAAGAGCAATTGCACATAGGTTTCAAACCCTAGGTGACATCAATAAATTAAAACTAAGCTTGGAAGACAAACAAAGAATCATACTTGAGTCCCTCGTTTTTTATTTGTGCTTGAGTACCTAAAGTAAAAATAACATTCTCACATACAATCCCAACACTCCATAACATGATCAAGAAAATCCTAAGACTTTTTTAACCAAGAGCTCTGATACCAACTTTGTCACATTCCATTTCCAATACATGATTTATGCATGAACTTACATGGGCATAACCCAATAAGCCCAAGCAAGCCCTAATCAACAAATACTTGGACTTGTCATCCATCGCATTCAACACATTTGCATTCATATAATAGAATAAACAAAATAAATCACCATAAATATATCATTACAAAACTTTTGGACATAATGTGTGAAATTTTCATTCATCAAATATCGATATTTGTAGAACATGTATGTTTTAGGGTCTAACACACATTCCATGCCATGTTGCTATAGGTCTTCCACCATAGTCATATCATTAACATTCACCCATGTCCAAGGCTCAACATAATGTCCTTAAGCATAAACAAGTATGTGTATAACAACATTTATTTACATAACCAAGATCATTATCAACATAACAGTTCAAAGGCTAGCCTTGACACATTGTGAAGTGTAACAACACTAGAAAGCTAGAAAGAAGGCTCTACAACACCTACCACGAATGAGCCAGGTTACTTTTCTCCAAGTGGCCTTGCCAAGCAAGCTACTGACCAGTAAGAAAAAAATAGGGAAAA
The DNA here is from genome assembly GCF_053813885.1 of Theobroma cacao. Taxonomy (NCBI): domain Eukaryota; kingdom Viridiplantae; phylum Streptophyta; class Magnoliopsida; order Malvales; family Malvaceae; genus Theobroma; species Theobroma cacao. Next base: position 32,292,032 of record NC_142647.1, on the reverse strand, counting down.
ACAATGGGTGAGTCACAAAGACTCTATACATAGATACAAGCAAAGGGATAAGCCAAGGAAAAAAGTTTTAGCACAAATCATCAATTTGTAATAAGCATGCCTATTTGCATAATGATGGAATTCTCATTTAATCTTTGAAAACGAATCAGTTGTAAACCTAACAACGTTTTCTCATATCAAGTATCACATTTCATAAATGCATATATGCAATAAAAAGATTAATCATGTATGGAATCAAATGCATGAAAAACAACAATGTTTACATTACCGATATTAATTCCCTCGCAAGGGTTGATACCATATTTTGAATCTTGCTCTTAAGCGTATAAAGATTTGTACTCGAATCATTTAGGATCCAATTCTAGGATCTACCACCTAGCATTTTCCATTCATAATTAGTGAGCAAATAGTCATTCTTAAAATGGGGTTCAATTCAACACAACATTATACGCATATAGTGTATAATCAATGTATTATCTCATTCTTAGGTGGAATTTCCCATCACCAATATAACCGTTTTCAGAAGAACATCAATACCTTGGTCTAGGGTCTCTCATATCCACCACATATACCATGTTAATCACAATGCCTCAAAGGATTAGGACCTTTTGATGCCACCTCATATACTATCCCTAGTAGCGAAGTGATGGACTAGGGCCCTTCAACTCTACCTCTCTAACCATCCCCTCATCACGCATGATGAGTTTTGAGCCCTTGACTTTGCCCTTAAACACAAACCTTTCCACACATCTTCCACACAATAATACATTAATTCAACATTTCGAATATAACGTTCACGCATTAACCGTATCGAAATAACCATACACAATCACAAGTGTTCATAGATTGATGGGCAACGTCATGCACAATCAACAAAGAAAACATGTTTTGTCTTAATTTAGACAACAAAACATGTTTGTCTTAATTTGGACAAGAAAACATGTTTTGTCTTAATTTAGACTAAAAAACATGTTTGTCTTCATTTAAGACAAGAAAAATATGCTTTGTCTTAATCTGGACAATAAAACATGTTTGTCTCAATTTAAACAAGATAACATGATTTGTCTTAATTAAAGACCGGAATTGTCTTAAACTAAGATAATGCTAGGAGGATTCTTGCAAAATGAATCTAGAAATCCATGTTGATAAAAGAAGATTCCATGTCTGACTAGCACTCTTTTATTTATTATTAATTCTTTTTAAATAAAGATGGATAATAATAAAATAAAAGTTATTATTCAACAATGAGCTTTATTTTATCAAGAATTCTAAATGATAATTAATGAATTGAATTATTTATTCTTTAATTTTAATTTTGATAATTATGGAGCATATTTTATACTTCCATAATTCTAAATGGATAGTCAAGATTGATTCAAAGATATTTGATTTTGATTAAACCTTTGAAGCAAGAGTTTTAATAAAAAGATAGGAGTTGGAAGAAAAGAAACGGACATATCTTTCTTGAAAAAGTTTCATCCGTCACTTTTCGCCTCTTCTTCCTCTTAACTTTGTCGTACCTCTCTTCCTCTCTCCCATTCTTGGCTAAATTTTTTGAAAGAAAAATAACCATTAATTTTTAGGAAGAAAAAAGAGACAAAATCGGTTGTCATCATAATTTATTCTAGCATTCTACACCTTGGCCACTCAAGGTTCAAGTTGAAAGCATTCTTGAAAAATAAGTGGTAAGTATGTTTGGTTGATAAATCAATCGTTGGAGTGGTAGTGTTAATAAATAAGAATCACGAAATAAAAGATATGTTTTATCTTTCTTTAATAGATTTTTATCTTTTAGGATGTGATTATGTTACTTGTAATATGAATGATGTTTTTTTTTTGCTTGTGTAATTGGATTGCTTGCTTCCTTTATAAAAGAAAAATTTTTTAAATCCATGCTTTACACAAACATATCAATGCACTTAGATCAACTCCATTAATTAGTATCCAAGCAAGGATTATTGCAAGTATTGTTTCCTATATCTATTTTGCATAGTTGGCATCTTTGCATATATTTAACTATCTTGATGTGATCAATGTATGGTTGTATGTTATGATGCATGATTCAAGGTTTTTACCAAATTAATTATCTTAGAAAATTTTAGATGTAACCTTTTTTCTTTTGGCCACGTAACAAACAGGGTAGCCTTTTATACCCATGTTTCCTTTTTTATTTTTTTATTTTTCCTTAGATTTATGTAACTAGAAAAAGCCATGGAATTTTAACATTACTTGATGTATTTGGTGCATCCATGGAGAAAGAAGATAAAGTCAAAAGGACAAAGGTAATTAGGTAATATTTGATCTCTTTATTTTTTTATGGCTATTAATATTTTTTTCAAAAGAAATGAGTTTTTCTTGTATCAATTTTTTTGAAGAAAAAGAGATTTCTTTACATTAAAATTTTGTTTTTTAAAAAAAATATTTATTGAAAAAAAGAGGGAGGGATGGGGTGTGCTGTGCCTTTTGTTGTGTGCTACTGGGCAGTACACAAGTGCTATCTCTTTTTTTAAATAAATAATATTTTTTTATAGAATTAATATTTTATTTTTCTTCAAAATATTAATTTTAGAAACTCAAATCTTTTGTCTTAGAATAAAAAATAATTTTTATTTTGATATGAATTAATGAGATTAATTAATTGCATAAAATTTAAATTATTTTCAAGTTTGATTAAAAAAATTAATTAAAGAAAAATTATTTTTTAGCCATTATTCAAAAGAGTACCAATTGGATGTGATCCACGCAGCAAAAGCAAGCAAGATTGAAGAGAATTACAAGTTGTAATTTTTTTTATTCTTCTAATATCAACATTAATGTGGTTTATTATTATATATATTTATTTGTATCTATATGAATAATGTAAGATATTATTTGTATGCTTGAAAATATATCATCTAGAATTAAGGTTCCAACCTTTCTTAAGTAATGCCATGCATACATTACGTATGTTGGCTCCGTAAGTTTTTTATGATAACAAAACATTCTCATTCATTAATGTCTAACTATACCATTTGAGTGTGCAGGATAAAAATGTATGTTGATGATAAATTAATTGCTTGAAAACAAACATCAAAACTCATCAAAATAAAAAGTTACACATAAGCTACAAACAGAAGCCTCTTAGTCAAATAACTAAGGGAGTTAGTCAGCTAAAATCCAAAAGTAAAGTTGGCTGCTTCAAAGACAATAAGCTCTTAATTGGTTAAAGTCCTACTTAACCGATTAATAGAGTAAAGCAAATTATGAGACAGAGAATACTTAATCGACTAAGAAGTATGGTTAGCCAGCTAAAAGCTTACTGTCAAAAAATTTTAATTTGAATGTCTAAAGACAAATTAATAGCTAGAAAGGATTTTAAACTATTTCCAATAGTCTGAAGCTGTCAACATACATCAGAGTTGATTTTTCAAGTATAAAAGGCTTTTCCAATGGCCAAGAAGATCATGAGATATTTCCAAGAACAAAAAGAGACCAAAAATGGTAAAAATCCTCTCAATTTTTATTGTGTTTCACTCCAATATTTGTAATAGAGTTTAACATTTCATCTTGAACCATTTAGATCAAGTTAGTGATCATAGGTACTTCTTGATATTTGTATTCTTTAATTAGTTAAAGTGTGCAAGGCACTCTAAGAGAATTAATCAAGCTTAGGTTAGCTTTGTTGTTCTTGAAGGTTCTAACTTAGCCTTAGAAAAGTTACATTTTTGGTTTCGGTTGATCCCATGAAAAACAATTGTTGAAAAGTTGTGGCTATCTTTGTGAAAAGCCATTGTAAAAGCTTGGTGGATGATTGGGAAATCTACTGATTCTGGTAAAGTGATTTGGAAATCCTTGATTGAAAATCAAGGTAGTGGATGTAGGTCATAGAGACCAAACCACAATAAATCTTTATGCATTGTCTACCCTCTTTTAATTCTTCATTTAATTCTACTTCATATCATTCTTCAATCTGGTCCTGAGCTTATATCATCCACTCTTCACAATACCTCAATTAGAAGTTAGGGTTAGTGACATTTAGAAAGTGTTATTCATCCCTCCCTCTAACACACTATTTGGGACTAACAAGTGGTATTAGAGTCTAACCCTCATTCTTAAGGCTTAACACCCTTAGGGTAGATCTAACTGGCTCTTCAAAAATATGTTATTGCTGATGGATAGTCCACAAACAGACCACCTCTGTTTGATGGATCAAACTATCCCTATTGGAGTATTGAAATGTTTATTTACATAAGAGCAATAGATTATGAAAAGTGGGATGTTATCACTGATGGACCTTACATCTCCTCGACCACAAATGTCTTGACTAGTGAAAGGATTCCTAAGTCGAGAGTTGAATGGATTGAAGTGTATAAGTGAGGAAAGATTGCTGTGGTGGTGCACCGAAGGAGGTGAAGAGTGACCGGCAAGCAAAATTAGCTAGAAACATACCCGAATCAGTGGCAAAGTAACATCCCGCCATTGTGAGATGAGTAGGGGATGTCTATTTCAAAAGTTTCATAAATTATATAATGATATACATATAATAAACGTTGCCAATTTTCTTTAAATGCAATTGTGAATAGTGTGAGTTGTTAACTCTGATAGGTTATTTCTAAATTGATTTGCAAACGGATTGTACTCGCAATTGTGGATAGCATATATTGGTAGAATGTTACGCACTTGTGAATGCCATATTTTTAGAAATGTTTTGAATATATATAAGCTATATATATAAAAGGTTTTAGAAATCGGGGAACAAGCTCTTTACCACGGGTTATGTCAAAACGTGCCTTACTTGTTTTTGTGATGTGCATTCAAGAATAAGCTTTATGTTCACAATGCTTTGATTAAATATTTAAACCTCATGCAAAGGCTTTACATCATTAATTCTTACAAACGGATTTATAACGTTGTCGTGATTTGTTTCGAAATAGATTTAAAATAAGCTTTTGAAAACCGAATTTGGTTATAAATGGCTTTATCAAATCAGGAGATTCGAAAGTAGGTCGAATGTCACATCAGAATAGCATGATCCTGGTGCACAAATGAGCTCTAACTAGGGAACCTTCGGGTCATCGATGGGTTGTTAAACGTGGCTAGGCCATGAGTTGATATACGCAGTTACGACCACATGATTTATCCTATGTCGACCAACATCGTCAAGACTACCATGGCTATGGGAATCCAGTGTAGGGGGGCTTTCTGATGTTATTACATGGAAATGGGTCCACGAGTTGATTACTTACTCGAGAGTGATATCTCTTTGGGTTTTCCAAATATGTATTCTTTCTCATGGTGAGAAATACCAATTTTTTCGCAACTTCTTTTTTTATACAATAGTTTTGTGTTTAATACCTCGAGTATGAGTCCGTTTATATGCTTATGTATAAGCATCAACATTGCTTGATTTTACGAGAGTGTGCGCGCTTATGTTAGTCTGATTTTGAGTGAAGGACATCAATGATTTCGACAGTAAAAATCTTTTAATTGCACCGGCTTTAATATATTACTTGAAATGGTTACTTTGCATCACAATTCTTTGGTATATATGTAAGGCACAAATATTCCATAACTATGACCTTAATTTGTCCTGGGTGAATGAAACATCCATAGGCATATAATATCAACTCATGCATACCATCATACGCAACATTATGCATATATGGAACTATTCAACATATTAGTGTAAGTGCAAATATTTCATTCATCATCAGAGTAACACACTTATAGTGCAGCATAATATTTACATGTCTCAACACCCTCAAGTGTCCATATCGACTCTTGAGCCATTATATACATTTTAACATAACTTTCATAATGTAAAGTGCCCAAACATTGGCTACATTAATATAACATGTTCATAATCCATTAACACATTCATAACATAGACGGACTTGTCAATGGAACATGACCCAACTTCTTAGGCATCAAGAGGCTACTAGACACCTACCAATAAGGATTGAATGGTTCACATCTCCGTGACATTGGCTACTAGCAAAAGAGCTATCATTGATCTGCAACAAAACAAGTGAGGAAAAATAATGTGTGAGTCACAAAGACTCCGTGAATGGATATAGGGAAGGGGACAAGCCAGGGGATTCGAGTTTTTCTTAACCATGCAATTATAAATACATATGATTCACAAATCCTTTCACATTACCATGATGTTCATGAAACATAGCATTTAACCACCCTCTAAATAACATTGCTTGGAAAACATCTTTGCATAAATCATTAGAAACCATTTAATCTTGAAAACCTCATTAAAATCACTTAAGAAGCCAATTCTGCAACAGTTCGATTGATACATGCAAGGAATCTATCGATACCCTTGATAATGTAAAATTCACATAGAATGCCTCCTCTAGCCTTCTGTTGAAAATGTATCGATACATACTTCATATGTATCAATACTTTTGCCACAAACTCCAACTTTCTAGAAATTTTCTTGAATCTAACTCATTCAAAAGTTTTTCTAGCATCAAGGGATCATTCTCTAAGCTAAAATTCTGTCTAACCAAGCCAATATCATCACATTACAGTGTGAATAAAATCATCAATACTCATATAATCATAAACTAGGCATTTAAGCATAAATCATGAAGCAATACTCATTCAATCATTTCTTTAACTCATTAATCTCATTCGTCATAACATTCTAACTATGAGCGGATCTACCCCATTCTGACGAATAGTGGTTTAACCCCAGTTATTTTAGGTTTCTAACGCGCTCTCGTGCATGGCACATCGGCCTCATCCACAAACTGTTGAGTGGTCCAACCCCACTTGAGCAAGTAGTGGACAAAGTCCTCACTATCGTCTAGTTCACCTCGTGTGAACAATCATCATAGTTATGTGAGTGGCACTTCGGCCTCACCCATGTCATCATAAGATCTCTTAAGCTGAGGATCGTTCTCATCCCTTGTTTGCATCATGAATATATAACATTTCCATAAATCATCGTCATGCTTAGCCCATAGTATATATAACTAACTCAACAGATACATCTCATGGCATGCATTTCACAACCTCATAAATCATTTATATGCTTAGCCCATAATGTATATGACTAACTCAACACATACATCTCATGGCGTGCATTTCATAACCTCATAAATCACTCACATGCTTAGTCCATAGTGTATATGACTATCTCAACACATACATCTCATGGCATACATGTTACAATCTTATAAATGGAACTCATACATCCAATATTCTTATCATGCTACATCATTTCTAACATGTGAATAAAAACATTCATACATTAACCATAGAAATATCTCATACCCACACTAGCCCGAAGGTCGATATAATCAAGTGGACTACAAATACGAAAGGGCTTGTCCCCCTTTGTTGAAAACTATTACATAGTAGCATATTTACATACATAGTAGATTTGTAACTAATTTGAAATTCATTGTCTCACACATATCGCAATCATTATTAAATCAAGTCAGTTGAACATTTCCTCGAAAACTTCATAAAACCTTATCGTTCAAAGCCTTTAGTAAACCATTTATGGAAATAATTTTGAACATGCTTAAACAACGATTTCCATAAAAATCATGCTATCTTTACATATTAAAATACTTGAAAGGTGTATCCACTCACCTATTTGAAGATTCAATTTCCTAGCTCTAATCACAACTCCATTTTAGCATAATCCGTGGAGTTTTCAAGCGTTCTTATTATACAAATATCATCACAATCATTTCCTAGAATAAAAATCTTGTAATAATAATTCTAGGTACTTTTGAAACTACTCACTTTTAGCAACTCTAATTTTCTAGCTAAAACCCATGCTTAGAAACCCATAAATCTTCCATCCTTACCTTAGGTGAGCTTAAATGTTTAAGAAAATCATAAACCCTTTAAACTTCACTCACTAACTAAAAATCTGGGCAATAAAACAATTATTTAAGTTCTGAAAATCTAAGGCCAAATCATTTAAAAGCTAAAATTTCATCATTTTCCATAAATACACAAAACTAAACTTTAGAATCATAAAAATGGAGTTTTGAGTTGAAAATGAGTTGGAAGAGCTTAAGAGTTGGGGTTTTACCTTGCAAATGCAGTTGAGTGTTGCCAAACCTCAAAAAATGTGGTGTATTTAGAAGCTAGGGTGTGAAAATACATTTTTACCCTTTTTATTTTTCTAAAATCAATGAAATGTATTGATACATTGGCCCATGTATCAATACATTTAGTTTTGGAGAAAATGCATCAATGCATCATAAACATGAATCAATACATGTTCATTAAAAACTTTTTCTAGGCTAAATGTATCAATACATCATGAACATGTATCGATACATTTAAGACAGACTGTAGTTTCGAAGAAAATTTCCTCATTTTTACTTTTTTCTTTTGTACTCTCAATTTACTTAAGATATTTTATGTTACTAAGCAAACACCACCCATTTGGATTCAATAAAAATATAAAAAAAATCAATATCCAAAAGAATCAAAATCTAAATTTTGGTTTCAAGAATAAATCGAAAAAGTTTAACTAAAACTAAATTTGCAGCTCCAATTTGCCATAGCAAACGTATTCCAAAAAATATGAAAAAATCATTTTAGGTCATCTAAAAATCAAAGGAATCATTACCGTCATTTTTTATTTCCAAAAGATTGTTTTATAAAAATTACATATTTTGACCCCCTAACAAACTTAGAAATTTTTTTGGTTCAAAAGTGACAGACAACCAAAAAGTGCCAATGAAATCTTTTAAAGGTTAAAACTAAGTTTGATGTTCAAAATATATAATCTATATACTCACTTAAGGCTTTCCTAACTTATCCTCTTACTCAAAGTGGCATTTCACATTCTTCCCCCTTTATGAAAATTCATCCTTGAATTTTAATTAATGTACTAACCTTCATGGAATAAGTGCTTATACATCGCTCGCATGTCATCCTCAATTTCCCAAGTCACCTCCTCGCTCGAGTGATTGCACCATTGTACCTTAACCGAGGCCATCTCTTTAGAGCGTAACTTTTTCACTTGCTCATCTAGTATGTCTACTAGTACCTTCCCATAACTCAAACACCTTCCAATTGTAGGGACTCCTGTTGTATCACATGCAATAGATCCTATCGGTACTTTCGTAGTACCAAAACATGAAACACAAGATGAAAAGTAGCATGTTTCGACGGAAGTGCCAGTCTATAAGCCATTACACCAACTCTTTTTAGAATCTAGAAAAGTCCAATATACCTTAGACTTAGCTTGCCTTTCTTGCCAAACCTCATAATGACTTTGGTTGGCAAAACCCTAAAGAACACATGGTCACCAACCCCAAACTCCAACTCTTGACATCTATGGTTGACACATGACTTTTAACGACTCTGTGCCGCCAACATATTCTCTTTAATCAATTGAATCTTGTTGGTTGTTTCTTGAACTATATCCAGTCCAAGTAACTTTTTTTCACAGACCTCAAACCAACATATGGGCAATCTACATCTATGCCCATATAATGCCTCGTAAGGTGCCATCTGAATGCTAGCTTGAAAGCTGTTATTGTAGGCAAACTCAATTAATGGCAACTGTCGATCCCAAGAAACCCCAAAGTCGATAACACAAGCCCTCAACATGTCCTCTAGTATTTGAATGGTCTTCTTAGACTGTCTATTTGTCTATGGGTGGAAAGCAATACTGAAATTCAATTTAATTCCCAAAACCTCGTGTACTTTCTCCTAAAATCTACTAGTAAACTGTTTGCCTCTATCTGACACTATAGTGAATGGAACTCTATGCAATCACACTATCTTATCAATGTACAACTTGGCGTACTGTGTAGCTCCATAGGTGGTCCTCATCGGTAAGAAATGAGCAAACTTAGTTAGTTTATCCACAATCACCCATATGGAATCATACCCCTTACTTGTGCGAGGTACCCAATCACAAAATCCATATAAATATGCTCCGACTTCCATTCTAGTACCGATAATGGCTGTAGTAATCTGACAGGTGTCTAATGCTCTACCTTAACCTATTGGCAAACTAGACACTTAGCCATAAACTTATCTACATTCCTCTTAAGGCCTTCCCACCAGTACATTTCCCTTAAATCATGGTACATCTTGGTAGTGCCTAGATGAACAACATATGCTGCCACATGGGCCTCTTCTAAGATCTCATCTTAAATCATCAACATCTGGCACATACACTCTAGATCTATAATGGAGCAATCCATCGGTGCATTTAGTAAACATTTACCCTTTTCTCCTTTGAGGATCCTTTAAAGCTCTAGTCATAAAATCATCTTTGCCTTAGGCTTCCTTGATGTGATCCATCAACATCGGTCTCACCCTAAAATGGGATAATAATGCATCTATTTCATCAACCTCAAATTAAATGCCCATATCGCCCAACTTGTGCATACATTGCACTATGGATCTCCTCTCAACTATGATATGGGCTAAACTCCCTATAGATTTTTAACTCAAAGCATCCACCACCATGTTGGCTTTACCGCGATGATACAATATGGTGCAATCGTAATCTTTAAACAACTCCATCCATCGATGTTGCCTAAGGTTGATACCTCTTTGCTCAAAAATATACTTGAGACTTTTATTATTCTTGTAAATCTCACACATCTCACCATACAAATAATGCCTCTATATCTTCAAGAGAAACACTATAGCAGCCATCTCTAAATCATGTGTGGGGTAATTTTGCTCATGCTTCTTAAGTTATCTCAATGCATGTGCTATCACCTTTCCATGTTTCATCAACACACATCTAAGTCCTACTCGTGATGCATCGCAATAAACTATATAACCCCCTGTACCAGAAGGCAAACTCAACACTGGAGCTATGGTAAGACAAGTCTTGAGCTTCCCAAAGCGTTCTTCACTTGCATCTGTCCATATAAACTTGATACCTTTCTGTGTCAACTTAGTCATGAGAGCTGCTATCTTAGAGAAATCCTATCTCAATCACTAAAGTAGGCCTTGGCCATTTCTCTATGGCCTCAATCTTCTTTGGGTCCACCATCACACCCTTCTTAGATACTAAATGGCCCAATAAGCTAACACTTTCAAGCCAAAACTCACACTTAGAGAACTTGGCATATAACTCATGCTCTCTCAAAGTCTGGAGCACTATCCTCAAATGCTACTCATGCACCTCTCTACTCTTTAAGTATATCAATATATCATCAATAAAGACTACCACAAGCTTATCAAAGTATGACTTGAACACTCAGTTCATCATTTCCATAAAAGCAACTAGGGCATTTGTAAGCCCGAATGACATCACCAAGAACTGTTAATGCTCATACTTAGTACAAAAAATAGTCTTGGGCACATCCTTTTGCCTAATTCTCAACTAATGATAGCCTAACCTCAAGTCAATCTTAAAAAAACTTTGGGCTCCTTGGAGCTCATCAAACAAATCATCAATGTGTGGTAAAGGATACTTATTCTTCACTTTCGCCTTGTTCAACTGTCAATAATTTATACATAGTCTCATTGATCCATCCTTTTTCTTTATGAATAGCACCGGTGCACCCTATGGTGACACACTAGGATAAATGAACCCCTTGTCCAAGAAGTCCTCTAGCTAATCCTAGAGCTCTCTAAGCTCAACTAGTGCCATTTAGTAAGGTGGTAGCAAAACTCTATGTCTCTATCTAATGGTAATCTTGGCAACTCCTTGGGAAACACACTAGTGAACTCCATCACAGTTGGCATATTGACCAATTCGCCCACCACCATCTTGGTTTCCTTAACTAAAGCCAAGAACCCCTAACATCTATGAACAGTCAATCTTCTAACCTCCAACGTTGAAGTTATACTATCACCGTACTATGATCCCCTTGGATACTAAACGGTTTCTCCCTTGAATAGTTAATGTGTACCACCTTGTAGTGGCAATCAACACTAGCATAATTGGGTGACAACTAGTCCATACCCAATATTGCATCAAACTCCAGCATGTCTAGCAAAACTAAATTTCCTGAAGTGTCTCTACTCTCAATTCAAACCATACAATCTCTATACACATGCCTTGAGATGAATGCCTCTTTCAAGGGCATGGTAACTGCCAAGTCTTGTTCCCTCTTGAAGCATTCTATACCCAATTTAGATGAAAAATATAAGGATACAAATGAATGCATAGCACCAAGGTCATATAAGACACGTCCATCAATAGAACAAATGGGTAGTATATTTGTAACTCTGCATTGGATGCTTGTGCATCTTCCTAGGTCAAAGCATAAACTCTAGCCTATCCTTGACCAGTTGTCCTTTGGGCTCCAAATCCTTTGCCTTGGGATGAACTACCAACACCTCAACCCCTAGCTCCTTCAACCTCTCTTCTAGCTTGAGCGGCTATGGATAGGGCAAGTAAAACTAGCTATGTCGTCTTTATGTCGACCCGTAAGTCCTTCGACCATTAGAACAAACTCTAGTAAAATGACCAGTCAACCCACATGAATAACAAGAGATGGATCCTCAAAGACATTGCACTTTATGCCTCTTACCACATGAAAAACATAATGCTATATCTCCTTGAGACTATCTTGTGGCTTGTTCCCTTAGTGGTTTGGCAACCTTTTTACTCGTCTTAAAACTGCCATTGGAACCACTCCCTTGTTGGGATGTCTGTGAACCTCTCTATTGGCCCTCAATTCTAGCCCTGTTGAGCTTATTCTTACCTCCTCTAGTCTCCATATCCTTCATTTCTAGCCTTTGAGCATAGTTCACTACCTTAAAGTAATCAGTGAACTCTTAAGGCGTTACAGCCATATATAGAGATCGTACCAATCCATTAACAAACCTCATAACCTTTATCTCCTCGATAGCCACTAAGTAGGATGCATACCGAGACAACTCAATAAACTTAATATTATACTCTAGCACTGTCATACTCAAAGTCTGTACCAACATCTCAAACTCATGGGCTCTAGCCTCCTTGACATTGACAGGTAGAAAATGCTCTAGAAAAGCTGTACTAAACTCTTGCCAAGTATTTGTTGCAACATTCGGTGCTCACTTTTGTGTAATCGATCATACCACTGCCGAGTTACTCTACCCAATCTAAATGCAGCTAACCCCACCATTCGAGTATTAGTGCAACTCTAAGCATTGCATATGACCTCAATGTCATCGAAGAAATCTTGGGCATCATGTGATACATTTGATCTAGAAAATGTAAGAGGTTTCAGCTTCATTAACTTTGATAATTGTACCTTGGTCCCAACTCTAACCATGCTAGCTTATCGCTAGTCATCTTGACTTTGTGATCTAAACGATGTCGGAATAATAGGACAATTATCACCTCGTCACCTCTGATCCAAGATCTCCTAAGCAAGAAGCTCTATGGTTTGACTAACTCCCTATAAGTCGGTAGCTAAATCCTTTAAAGTCACTACCCTAGCTATAGGTGCTACTACCTTAAGAGCCTATCCCTCAAGAACGACTTCGGGACCTTGTCCTTCCATTTGTGCACTAGTGGGGGTATCAGTCCTCCTCGAACTAGCAACCCTATCACCTCTGCCACAACCCTTAGCAATGGGCTTATGTAGTCTATCAGTAGTTTCTAAAAGAGCTTTATGCTCTGTCACACCTTTAGCACTAGCTCATGTCCTAGGTGACATATCTCACCTAGACAAGAGCAACATATATGTGAGACCTCGACCTTCACAGACGTGTAGCGGAGGTAGACCCTATGATGTAGAGTAGGGGTAGTTTGGTTATTTTCCTTGCGAGCTCCTAAAAGTGGGTTTTCTAATATTATTAAGGCCTAAGTAGGCCTAAGACATAAATGAATGATGAAAATAAGGATAAAATGATGAAGAAAATAGAAATAATGATGATTTCCAAGGTAGAGGTAAAATGGTCATTTTTCATCCAAAGCCAACTTGTTAAGGGTATTTTCATAATTTAAGTGAAGTTTGGATAAGCTTAGGCTATAAATATCTCATTTCTCTTGCAGTTTCCTCATTTTTCCAGCAGCTTCTTGTTCTTTTTCCTCCCATCTCACATTACTTCATCTTCCATGGAAGCCTCCCTTAAAGCTTCCATAACGTTTTCTCTCTAGCTTTAATTTTCATGCTTTTGAGCACTTTTTCATAGAACCTTTTGTCCTCTTTCACTCTCCCACCTGAAAACCCTCAAAAGTCTTTGTTCAGCACTTTCTCTCACTAGTTGGAAGTTTTAGAGAAAGAAAGAGAGACCTTATGCTCTGTCACACCTTTAACACTAGTTCATGTCCTAGGTGGCATATCTCACCTAGACAATAGCAACATATATGTGAGACCTCGACCTTCACAAATGTGAAGCGGAGGTAGACCCTATGATGTGGAGCATGGGTAGTTTGGTTATTTTCCTTGCGAGCTCCTAAAAGTGGGTTTTCTAATATTATTAAGGCCTAAGTAGGCCTAAGACATAAAGGAATGATGAAACTAAGGATCAAATGATGAAGAAAATAGAAATAATGATGATTTCCAAGGTAAGGGCAAAATGGTCATTTTTTATCCAAAGCCAACTTGTTAAAGGTATTTTCGTAATTTAAGTGAAGTTTGGATAAGCTTAGGCTAGAAATATCTCATTTCTCCTGTAGCTTCCTCATTTTTCCAGCAGCTTCTTGTTCTTCTTCCTCCCATCTCACGTTTCTTCATCTTCCATGGAAGCCTCCATTAAAGCTTCCATAACTTTTTCTCTCTAGCTTTAATTTTCATGCTTTTGAGTACTTTTTCATAGAACCTTTTGTGCTTTTTCACTCTCCCACCTTAAAACCCTCAAAAGTCTTTGTTCAGCACTTTCTTTCACTAATTGGAAGTTTTAGAGAAAGAAAGAGAGACTTGCGATAGTAGCTTGAAAACTCTTGAAAAGGAATTCAACTATAAGTCCACCAAGGTTCCAACAAGGCCTCACATGTCCGTTTGAAGCAATAATCAAAGTTAGAGTCAGTTAAAGATTCAACAAATATTGGTGAGTGAACTTGCATTTAAAAAAATTTTCTTTGGGAAATGTAAATGTATTTAGATGAAACATTTGAATGATTTTATCCAACCTTTCTTTAAAAATGTGTGTCGGGGAACAAGCCCTTGATAAAATGTTTTGATGTTGTGAAAATGTTAAATGTGTAAAAGGATGAATCCATGTGCTCCTATGTTATGGTGATATATATATATATATATGAATATATGTTGTGCATTGATGAAAAATGTTGTGTGATGACATTGAAGTGTGCGAGTAGGGAGTGCACACATGATGATGTTGAAGTATGCGAATAGGGAGTGCATACATGATGATGTTAGAGTGTGCGAGTAGGGAGTGCACACATGATGATGTTGAAGTGTGCGAGTAGAGAGTGCACACATGATGATGACATTGCATTGAGCTGAGTGTGGCGGGATGGTATGTGTAGTACCCCGTACTTTGATATGGTGGCTAATAAAGGTTATGTGTGAAACCTCGCCCTTCATAGACGCGTAACTCGAGGTGGAACTTATGTTTAAAGGTTTAATTTGAGCTAATGATACTAGTTTTATGTTACTTATAATTATTTTATGTCGTTATAGGAGTAGGATTCAAAAATAATTTCAATGGGTGAAGAAAGGTGCATAATGGACTATTGCTCTATTTCCATATGTTTTGGTTTATCAAGTGTATCACCTAGTATAGGAGTCCAAATGACATGATTTTTAGACCATTAGAAAGCTAAGAGGCAGGGATAAAACTCTGATGTTTACCACTTTGCCCAGTTTTAACGGGAAGGTGGTCAAAAACCTTTGTTAAGGTAAAAGTATTGCACTAGAAAAACAAAGTTGGACAGAACATTTGAGGGCCGCGGCGCTAGAATTTGAGAGTCGCTGCCCTCACCGTAATTTCCACAAATAACAAGTTTAAGGGATTTTTGAAGCTAGAATTTTTGAGGGCTACTTAAGGGACCTCTTTCAGAGGATTTTGGACCTTTTCCCAGTGTCAAAAGAGTAAAAGGATTGCACAAGAAAAGAAGGAAGACAAGTGACCTTGTTAAGGGCATTTCGGTAATTTCGTGAGAAAATGGATAAACATAAGCCATAAATATCTAAGTTTCTAGGAAGTTCTTCCAATTTCCAGCACTTTTTCTTCTCCTTCTTCCTTTCTCATGTTTTCTCACCTTCCATGGAAGCTTGCCTAGAAACTTCCATAGATTTTCTCGAGTTGACCTTGATTTTCATGTTTTTGCGCACCCTTTCACAAAGTTCTTTGTGCTTTTTTACTTTTTCACCTTAAAACCTTCAAAATCCTTTCCTTAATACTTTCTCTCACTAGTTGGACGTTCTAGAAAGAGATAGGGAGATTTTTCACAAGAAATTGAAAGCTTTTAAAAGGGAATTTCGACTACAAAGCTACGAAGGTAAGTAATGAAATTGAGTTAATTTTTTTTAAGTTGTTGAGAATGGCTAATGGCTAGATTTGTGAGTGTTTGGTAGTTGAGGTGGTTTATTCATTTTAGTGTGACTAGAATAGTGAAAATAGATAATCACTTAATGGTAGTCGGAAGCTAGCTAGGGATGACTAGTGGAACCCGATTTAGAAAATAGCTTTGGAATGGTATTAATGCCAAGTTGGGTTGATTGTGATGTTGTTGTGTATGATAGGTTCCAACGAAACCCCATACCTCCATTTGAAACATTAGTCAAAGTTAGAGCCCACCGAAACATCAATAAAGACTAGTGAGTGAACTTGTATTTCAAAATATTTTGGGGAAATGTTTACGTGTTTCAATGAATCATTTGGGAATTTTATCGATTTTTGCTTTAAAATTTCCCGAGAACAAGCCCTTAATAAAATGTTTGATGTTGTGAAATGTGAAATGTGTAAAAGGATGAATCCATATGTTTTTGTATAATGTTGATTTATATATACACTATGTCATAAATGGCACCATTGTGTGACAAATGCAACCGTGCATGTGCGGGGTGAGTGTGCACTTGCCGGTGATGACCGTGGTGAGGGAGATGGATGGTGATACTGTCCAGCTATGTGCACGATGTGGTGGATGCACATGAGCTGGGTGAGATGAGTTGTCCGGCTATGTGCACGATGTGGTGGGATGCACATGAGCTAGGTGAGATGTGATGTCCGACTATGTGCACGATGTGGTGGGATGCACATGAGCTGGGTGAGATGCACAGGATGAATCTTGAAAATTTGCCATTATTTGCAAATTGATTTTATTGCAATGAGAAACATTTTGTTTATACTGCCTTACTTGGATAGTTGCTGGAAATTTCCCTTCTTTCCAATTTCATGCTGAATGCGGTTCCTTCCTCATTAAATGATTTTACAACCAAGGCCTTAATGGAGGGATTTTAATAAGAACTTGAACTAATTGGCATTGTTTTTAAATAAGGACATCATGTTTTCTAAACCATTCCTTGTCATTGCTTGTTCCCTTCCTATGTTCACTCACTGAGTTTGTACTCACGTTTTTAAAATTCATGTGTTAGGTTTCCTAAGTTAAAGGTGATTAGATCCTAGGACAAGGTGCTCCTCCCTATCCATTGCATGGTAGGTTTACCATGACATTAAATGTTAGCAACCGTGACCAGAGTCACTCCGCTGATGGTTAAGGCCTAATTATGTGTATATGAATACTTTAGGTGAAATACTAAGATTCATTTGTCAAGCTATATATGTATATTATGGTAGATGATGCCATTATGAATGCATAATTGGATTTTATGAATTGTTTTCAAAGGGACTATATTTGAACATTATGAATTTTGGATTTTTAAAGGGATATGAATTACTGTATAAGATTATACAAAGAGGCTTGCTTGGGCTTCGTGGGTTGAGCCCATTAGGCCCTTGCGTCGATCATGGCTCGAAAATTGGGCTGTGACAGTATGCATGATGATGTATGTGTATATATATATATATATATATATATATATATATATATGTGTGTGTGTGTGTGTGTGTGTGTGTGTGTGTGTGTGTGTGTGTGTGTTATAGAAAGTTTATGATTATAATATGTGATTGAAATGAATAATGAAAAACTTAATTATTGTCAATGTGTTCACTTTGATGTGTAATATGGTAGGAATGGATTTTGTGGCATGTGAAAATCCCTTAATTGTCATCTACCTTGAATCTCACTGTAACGAGAAACTATCAAGTAGTGGGGGCACAAACCAGCCCTGTTTCTCGCTACAGCGAAAAAGAATTCTCGCTGCAGTGAAAACCTCTCGGGTAGTTCCAAATTCCTGGTACAGTTATTTCACTTTGACAACAATTTTGACTACCTTCCAGTCAGAACTGGGCAAAGTGGTAAACATAAAAGTTGTAGCTCAGTCTCTTATATTTCTAATGGTTTAAAAATCATGTCAATTGAACTTCTGTAGTGGGCGATATGATTGAAAAACCAAAACATATGCAAACTAAGAATGTTTCTCACTGTAGCAAGAAACTTGCTGTCATGCTTGCTACCTTGCTTGATATTGACATATTTTTCACCCATTTAACTATGAATTGATCATGGGTTTTTGCAACACTATGAGGTTATTAATCAAAGTTTAAAATGAGGGGTTTTTAGTAAGAAATTAAATGAATTGCATTGTTTTTTGAAACAAGTGCATCATGATTTCCAAGTTCTCCTTATCGATTGCTTGTTCCCTTCTTATGTTCACTCACTAAGTTTTATACTCACGTTTTTAAACTTCATGTTTTTAGATTTGGAGGCAGTTGGGACCTAAGTTGAGTGTCCATGTATGCTCGTCTTCTTGGTAGGTACTGTGGCATCTTAGTAGCGATACCTTCACTTAAAGTCACTCCACTGACGGTTGAGAGTCTTTTGTCTGTGTACACGTATATGTAATGTAAACTAGTAAGAGTCATGTTATAAAAGAAGTATATATATGTTGGATTGATGATGATGCCTTTATGAGATGGCAATGAATGACAGTACTTTAAGATAATACAAATATGAATATTCGATTGCTATAAAATATTATTGAAACATTCATCGTTAAGAATTACAACACATGGTTTTAATGATGATGGATGGAATGAGGAACGGGATCTCATAAAGAGGCTTGCTTGGGCCTAGTGGGCTATGCCCACTGAGCCTATGCGCCGATCATAGCCCAAAATTTAGGCTGTGACAATATACTATAAAACTCAACATTATATACGCACAGCAATACTAGACATATCTCTTAAGCATATAGTGGGTGGACAAATAAGAAATTATATGTGGGTCTCCATATTTGTGCTCGGGTACACAAAACAAAAACAAGATTCCTACATACAACTCCAACATTCCGTTGACAGCCAAAGAATACTTAGGACTCTATGAACCTAGAGCTCTAATACTAATTTTTTTCACATCCCATTTTATAGTGGAACATGACCGATGCATAAACCCATACAAGTGTGGCCCACTAGCCCTAAGCAAGCCTTTTTAATGTTCATCATTGAACATTCATCAATGCAAAAGCATACAAAAACATCCATAGGCATACAATATAAACTCATGCATACCATCATATGCAGCATTGCACATATATGGAACTACTCAATATATTAGTGTAAGTGCAAACATTTCAGTCATCATCAAAGTGACATACTCCTAGTGCACCATAATATTTATATGTCTCAACAACCTCTGGTGTCCATATGGGCTTTTGAGCCATTATATACATTTTAACATAACATTCATAATGTAAAGTGCCCAAAAATTGGCTACATTAACATAACATGTTCATAATCAATTAAAAACACGTTCGTAGTTTGTAAACATAAACATAATATAGACAGACTCGTCAATGGAACATGACTCGACTCACTAGGCATCAAGACACTACTAGACACCTACAAATAAGGGTTGAACGAATCACATCTCTGTGACACTGGCTACTAGCAAAAGAGTTATCATTGATTTGTAACAAAAATAGTGAGAGAAAGTAACGTGAGTCACAAAGACTCCATGAGTGGATACGGGGAAGGGGATAAGCTAGGAGATATGAGTTTTTTGTAACCATGAAATTATAAATACATATGATTCACAAATCCTTTCACATTACCATGATGTTCATGAAACATAGCATTTAATCATCCTTTAAATAACATTGCATAGAAAACATCTTTGCATAAATCATTAGAAACCATTTAATCTTGAAAACCTCATCAAAATCACTTGAGAATCCAATTCTGCAACAATTATATTGATACATTCTAAAATGTATCGATATATGCAAGGAATCTATCGATACCCTTGATATTGTATCTATACATTTCACATAGAATGCCTCTTGTAGTATTCTATTGAAAATGTTTTGATACAAACTTCATATGTATTTGTACTTTAGCCACAGAATCCAACTTTCTAGGTATTTGCTTGAATCTAACTCATTCATAAGTCTTTCTAGCAATAAGGGATCATTCCTTAGGCTAAGGTTTTGTCTAACCAAGCCAATATCACCACATTATAATATGAATAACATCATCAATACTCATATTATCATGAACTAGGCATTTAAGCATAAATCATGAAGCAACACTCATTCAGTTATATCTCTAGCTCATTAATCTCATTTGTCATAACATTTTAACTATGAGTGGGTCTGCCTCATTTCGACAAAATAGTGGTTTAACTCTCACTATTTTGGGTTCCTAGCGTGCTCTCGTGAATGGCACATCGACCTTATCCATGATCTATCTAGTGGTCTCACCCCACTTAGGCAAGTAGTGGACAAAGTCCTCACTACCGTCTAGTTTACCTCGCGAGAACAATCATCATAGTTATATGAGTGGCACTTCGGCCTCACCCACGATCATCATAAGATCTCATAAGCTTAGGATCGTTCTTGTAACATGCTTGCATCATGAACATATAACATTTCCATAAACCATCATCATGCTTAGCCCCTAGTGTATATCACTAACTCAACACATACATCTCATAAACTCATAAATTATTCACATGCTTAACCCATAGTGTATATGACTATCTCAACACATACA
Source organism: Theobroma cacao (assembly GCF_053813885.1). Taxonomy (NCBI): domain Eukaryota; kingdom Viridiplantae; phylum Streptophyta; class Magnoliopsida; order Malvales; family Malvaceae; genus Theobroma; species Theobroma cacao. The sequence goes on along the minus strand of NC_142647.1, from coordinate 32,271,077 downwards.
TCTCATGACATACATGTTACAATCCCATAAATGGAACTCATGCATCCAACATTCTTATCATGCTATATTGTATCTAACATGTGCATAATAACATTCATACATTAACCATAGAAATATCTCGTACCCACACTAGCCCAAAGGCCGGAGTAATCGAGTGAACTACAAACATGAAAGGGCTTGTCCCCCCTTGTTGAAAACTATTACCTAGTAGCATATATACATATGTAGTAAATTCGTAAATAATTTAAAATTCATTGTGTCACACATATCACAATCATTATCAAATTAAGTCATTTGAACATTTCCTTGAAAACTTCACAAAACCTTGTAGTTCAAATTTTTTAATAAACCATTTATGGAAATAATTTTCAGCATGCTTGAACAACCATTTCCATAAAAACCATGCTAACTTTACATATTAAAATACTTGAAAACGTGGATCCACTCACCTAATTGGAGATTCAATATCCTAGCTCCAGTCACAACTTCGTTTGGATGCAATCCATGGAGTTTTCAAGCGTTCCTATCGTACAAAAATCATCATAATCATTTCCTAGAATAAAAATCTTGTAAAAATCATTTTAGGTACTTTCAAAACTACTTGTTTTTAGCAAAACTAATTTTCTAACCAAAACCATACTTAGAAACCTATAAATCTTCCATCCTTACTCTAGGTAAGCTTTACATGTTTAAGAAAATAATAAAACCTTTAAACTTCAATCACCAACAGAAAATCTGGGTAATAAAACAACTATTAAAGTTTTCGAAATCCAAGACCAAAAGATTTAAAAGCTAAAAATGTTATCTTTATCCATAAAAACCCAAAACTAAGTTTTAAAATCATAAAAATGGAGTTTTGAGTTAAAAATGAGTTGGAAGAGCTTAAAAGTTGGGGTTTTACCTAGCCAATGCAGCTGAGGGTTGCCAATCATCAAAAAATGTGGTATATTTATAAGTTAGGGTGTGAAAATATATTTTTACCCCTTTTATTTCTAAAATCAATGAAATGTATCAATACATTGGCCCATGTATCAATGCATTTGGTTTTGGAGAAAATGTATCGATACATGTTCATTAAAAGCCCTTTTTGGGCCAAATGTATTGATACATTTGAGACAAAATGCAGTTTCTAAGGCAGATTGCCTATAGAAACCAATCCAGCTTATTTACATTAAATACCATTTAAGTAAATGTTCTCATTTTTACTTCTTTCCTTTTTACTCTTTATTTACTTAAGATATTTAATGTAAAAATATAAAAAAATAAAAATCCAAAAGAATTAAAATCTAAATTTTGGTTTCAAGAACAAAACGAAAAGTTCAACTTAAATTAAATTTGTGACTCTAATTTGCCATAGCAAACACACTCTAAAAATTATGAAAAAATCATTTTAGGTCATCTAAAAATCAAAAGAATCATTACCATCATTTTTTATTTCCAAAAGATTGTTCTATAAAAACTACATATTTTGACCTTTTACAAACTTATAAAATTTTTTGCCTCAAAAGTGATAGACAATAAAAAATATCAATGAATTCTTTGGAAGGTTAAAACTAAGTTTGATGTTTAAAATAAGTAATCTATATGCTCACCTAAGGGTTTCTTAAATTATCCTTTTGCTCAAGGTGGAATTTCAAAAGACTAAATCAGTGACTATTGTTTTGCCTTTGTTTTGATTTTTCTGTGTTACAATCATCTATTCCTCTTTCCATGCTAATTCAACTTCTTGTTCCTTTGTTGCACTTACCTATTCTTGATTAGCTACAACTTCCTTAAGTATTTCAATGATGAAGTCAGAGAGTAATATCCTTTCAAACTCTTCAAGGCATTCTACATCTGGCTTTGTAGTCTTTGGTTTTGCTTCACTTTCCTTTTCTTGTCGAACTGCATTTACTATTTTCTGTTAAGCTTTATCCTTCTCTTCTCTCTCTATTTCCTTATAAACACCCAGTTTTGCCTCAACTTCATCAATCATTTTTTCTTTTTCAAGTGCTAATGTTGGACTTTCGAGAGGATTCATATCTACATATGTCTCAACAACTTCATTTTTAGGTGTCACCTCATCATTTTGAACTTCTTTTTCTGTTTCAACTTTAGGCTCAAAGGCATAGGTTTCAAACTACTCTATTTTAGTTCTTTCATTTGAAGAGCTTACAACTCTAGCTCGATCTTTGGCTACAGGGATTTAGTTTTTTTTTTCTTGAGAAGTAAGTTCTTAAGATTCTGCAATATTTCTTCCATTTTTATGATTCTCTTACTTTGCTCAGTAAGTTTCCCATCAATCCTCATTAACTTGTTCACTTGTTCTAAATGGAGGTGTTGAAGGAATTTCAGCATTTGGTGTTGTTGGTCCACCCTTGAGAAGTTTAATGCATTCCTTATTAGTAAGTTTATATCCCAACTTTTGTAAGCTTCCAAGAAAGATGCCCTGATCCTTGCTCTTAGTACAATCAACTTGGAACCTAATGCTGCAGATTCCTTTATTCTTAACTAATGAGGAGATAATTTTCCTATATGGTATGTTAGTTTTATATCCTAAGCAAGTTCCTCTCATCCTATATATCATGTATCTGGCTACATTCAAAGGGATCTCATTTACTGCAAATTCTATTAACCAGAAATCTTGAGAGCTAACATAACTGAAACTACTACTTCTCCCATGCAATGCAAGAGCTAGGAAATAATGAGAAGTCTTCATTTGTGCCCTTTTTATATCACTTGCATAACTTGTTAAGGGGTATTTTTCTTTTCTCCTTGTAATCATTTCCTACATAAGTGATGGGACATAGCATAGAGAGATTGAGAATTCCCCTACTTGATACTCTGTTTTTAGTAGCTTTCCAATATCAGCAATAGTGATTTTAAATCTTTTTCCACTTAAGAACACATTCAGCCCATCTTCCACAAAATCATAAAGATTTTCTAACTCATCCCTATCCAAGGCAATGCTAAAGTAAAATTCCTTAACTAGGGTGGGGCTCTAAGACCTATCTCCAAAGGTACTTAAATAATTTATTTTAAGTTCATCAAAAAACCTAGATAAATTAGACTTAACCGAAGGGGTTTCATCAAAACTTGCCCAATTAACAAATTTTTCGCATGATATATGGCATTTTCTATTTTCTTAAGCCTATCATCATGTGCTTTGTTTCTAAATCATGAGGTTGAAGTGTTACCTTTTTCAATTGAAAGTCTTTTTGTTGTTAGTTCTTTCAATTTTACCCCCTTTTGGTTCAGATTTGAGCTTTTCTTTCCAAATGTTAACGGTCGATCCATCTTGCCTTTCTTTAGAGTCTTAGGAGTTAGAGACTCCTCTATTGGTTTTTTTTCCTTTCCTTATTCAAAAGTTTTACTAATTTGTGATGTTTTTGCCATGGGAGAGGGTAATTTCGGCAGTTACGATTTTTGGGGCGCTAGAGAGTAAAAAGATGTAAAATATTGAGGGAAAATCTAGGTTTTAATCTAAAAGGTTTGAAAGAAATTTTGTTTCTAAAGAGATGAAAGATCTTTGATCATGGGTATAATCGGTATCCCATATTTTGAATAGGTTTCTCGTACATCCCCTTCCTTGTTTTTTTTTTAATTCTAAAAAACCCACGTGACAGTTTTCTTTTCTTCTAAGGTGCTTTAATCGATTAAAGCAGGCTTTAACTAATTAAAGTGTTACTGACTTGGGAGACATCTGACAACCATAACTACTTTAACTAGTTAAGGGAAATTTTAACTGATTTAAACCTTATTGACTTAAGCTGATTACTTCAACATAGAATTGCTCTAATTAGTTAAAGAATGCCTTAACTAATTAATGCAAGTCTTACCTTATTTCTAAGATTTCTTTAACTAATTAGAATATTCTTTTAACTAATTAAAACAAGAAGTAAAGTCAAATATCACACAATTTATCATCAAAAACATATTCAATTTAACTCAGTAAAAGTTCATTCCCATCAAACATTCTTAATTCTCTTCTAATTTTGAAAAATTGGTCTTCACTCAAGGGTTTTGTGAAACTATTAGTTAATTGATGCAAGGTATCCACAAAACCTATTACAACATCTCCCTTAAGCACATGGTATTTAATAAAATAATATCTAATCTCAATGTGCATGGTTCTAGAATGTTGAATGGGATTCTTTGATATGTTAATGGCACTAGTGTTGTCACAAAAGATAGGAACAAACCAAAATCGTTTATTTGTTACCTAATCCATAACATTTGTGCACAACAACTACCTAATGAAATATATTCAGCTTCAGCTATTGAGAGAGCAACTGAATTTTGTTTCTTGCAGGACCACGACACAAGTATGTTCCTAAGGAATTGACAAGTACCACTTTTGCTTTTTCGATCAATTTTGCTACCAGCAAAATTAGCATCGGAGTAGCCAAGATTATCAAAAGATGACCCTTTTGGTTAGTCTTTCAAAGTCATACACTCCATAATGTGTCGAGTCTAGTCCTTGAACTGTCATGTTGATAATGAACTTGATTATGTAAATAATGTTGATATACTCATAATTGTTTATGTTTTCGCACATTATTTTGGGCCCCAAATTTAGGTGCATGTGACTGATAAAGCTATGGTGGGTGAACCATAGAATATAGGCACAAGATGCGTGCCAAACTACAATTGTTATGATAATTGTCAATATTTATATGAAATGAGATAGTCACCTCACTTACATTTAGAAGGTTCGTAATCTTTATTCATCCCATTGAATCAATCTTTGTGCATAGATCTTATCTACTAGATTTCTTAATTTTGTGACCCTTGACCTTTAAAGTGTCTTTAGCTCACACTATTTCTATCATGTATAGAAATCTTACCTAGCAAACTTATTTACTTTCCTTTGGGCCATTATATCTATAACTTTTATGTATACTTACATATCATATGTTATTCATCATTGGTTATGTAATGACCTTTTCCCTGATCATTTTCGACGTCCGAGACTTGCGTGTGAACCCGTCAAATTTCGAACAAGCCTTAGTTGAGATTCCGGATAATTAAAATCAACTGGCAATATTAATACTATTGTTTACTTAAACCAAATAAACAGTTGTGATTAAAGTGTAGCTACCAGACACAATATCCACGTTTAACCAATTTCTGGATAGTTTCAACCTCACACTTAGCATCCAATACACAACCTTAAAGTTTTTAGTGAATACATATCCGAAAGACTAATAATAATTTTATAAGTCTAACATTTTTACACGGTACGACCTTTATGCAGTGAAGTGACTCGGAATGGAAGTCTAAGAGATGCCATTACCTACATTGCAGCAAGTCTTGATGTGTTAAGCAATACACTTAAGAGGATTACTTATCTGCAAAAGGAAGATGAATGGGTGAGTCTTATAGACTCAATGATCATCAACTCCATGAGCAGGGCGTAGATGGGAAACAAGCTAAGGACAGAAGATTTGAATATTAAAAACATGAGAATATATGTAAACGCTTTAAAATCAACGGGGTATTTGTGCCTTATATGTAAACTCAAAAGTTGTGTTGCAGAATAATCGCTTCAAGCAATATAATAAAAACTAGTGCAAGTAAAAGATTTCTACTATCGAAATCATGTAACAACTTGCTCAAATCAATTCAACATAAACATGCACGCTCTCATAAAATCAAGCAATATCGATGTTAATACGCAAGTTTATAAATGATCTCATCCGCGAGATATTAAACACAAATCCATCGTATAAATAAAAAAGCTACGAAAAATTACGTATTTCTCACCATGTGAAAGAATACATGTTTAAAAACCCAAAGAGATACCACTCTCAAGTAGGTAATCGTAAATATCAACCCGTGGACCCACTTCCACGTAATAACATTTGGGAGCTCTGCACCACCAGATCCCACAACCATGGCACTGTCAACGAAGTTGGCTGGCATCGAAGAAATCAGGTGGTTGCATCCACGTATAACAACTTTTGGCCTAGCCACGTATATACATCACAGACCATGGTCCCAGCCACGTCTAATAGCCCATCGATGACCCAAAGATTCTCTAACTAGAACTCACTTGTGCACAAGGATCACACTATCCCAATGTGACATTCGGCCTACTTTCGAATCTCCCGGCTTGGTAAAATCATTTAAAAATCATGTTAGGTTCTCAAAAGCTCACTTCAAACCATTTCCAAAATGCCAACCATGGTAACATGCTAAAAACCCCTTTTCATAACACTTTGCAATGTAAAACCTTTGCATGAGGTTTAGATGTCAAATCAGCATGGTGAATATGAAATTCATTCATGAATGCACATCATACAATCAACAAGGCACATTTTGACATAAATCGTATTAAAAGCTTGTTTCTTAGTTTTAAAATCCTTTACGTATATAATTTATATATATAGTCAAAACAATTTCAAACCTTATGGCATCCACTATTGCCTAACATTTCTACTAGCTCATGCTTTCCACAATAGTAGTTTATAAATCTATCACGAATAGTGGTATACAAAATAGTATTCTATGTATATTATAGAATCTTTTGAAATAGACACCCCCTACTCACCTCACAATAGCAATACATTACGTTGCTATTGACTCGGATGCGTATCTAACTAATTCTACTTGTCGGTCACCCCTTACCTCCTCCGGCACACCACCACAACACACTTTCTTTACTTATACACTTCCTAGCAACCATTCAAACTCAATACACTTAATTATACTCATATACGAGCAGCACATTAATCAATAAATCCTTAACCTAATCTCATAGTTCGCATCGACATTATTTACAATCATTTAACAAACAATCCACATACTATCAACCAATCAAAGCCAACACAACACAATGTAGTCACATTGCATGCTTACCTTTCAGTTTTAGCTTGAATTCCACATATAGTTCATAATTTCCTCACATCCTCTGTCTCCATTGCTGCCACAAACATAGACAATCAACACACATCTCATTTTTTCCTTTCTACTTGTGATTTCAAGACTAAAACAATTAACCATTGCTTATCTAGCTCAAAATCACCATGCATTCCAAGATCCACCTACATGCATGCATCGGGTTCTTGAATCCATGAATATTCTTGCTACCACTAGCGAAATGATAATTTTTACCTTCCTTACCTAGGAATCTCTAAGCCGAACCACCAAGGTCTCCTTAAACTTCCAACAATAGCTTGTGGGTGGGAGGAAAACCTCTCAGTTTTTCTCTAGCTCCTCCAAGCCAAACCTTCCTTTCTCTTGTTCTTCTTTCTCTTTTCTTCCTTTCTCTTTTTCTTCTTTCTCCTTTTTTCCTTTCTTTTCTTACTTTGTTATAAGCAGACCTCTCAAGGCAAAAGCTTTGAAAATGGCTTTCACTTTCTCATTTTGCTCATACATGGGCGAATTGCCCAAAGTCACTTCCATTTTCTATTATTTTCTTTTCTTTTCTCTTTACATGTCATGCCATTCAACTCCTTTCTTTGTTAATAACGCCACTTTTCATTGGTGGCTTGTGAATGCAAGGTTTCCCTTGTCCATTCCTTTATCCTTTGGCTAAATTACTTTGCATATTCATTGATTCACATGGTATCCTTTTTGGTTTATTTCATTCGCCACCTTATTCCTCCAATCACATTTCATGCACAAACTTTACATTGTTTTTTAATTGGCCATTTATTATACCATTCAAGTCACATGCATCTCACATTTTACCTTCCTCATTTGGCCATCTAATGCACCAATGTCATTACATGCAAACAAGCTTAGTCTTTATTCTTCCTTTTTTTTTTCACATGGTGGGAGTCCCACATGTTTCCCACTAACTTCTCTTTTTTGAATGCCATAATTTGCATGTAATAGTGAATTCACATGTACATCTCATATCCCACATAATCTAACTTCCCTTGGTTAGTAAATTCACATTTAACTTCAAATGTTGAAATTGCACATAATTCCTCAAATTTTTCCTTATTTACCATGTGCCCCTCCAAACTTTTCATCCTTTACAATTTGGTCCTTCCAACCTTTCTTTAATTCGATTTTCCTTCCTTTACACGTGTATAAACAAAATATAAAATTTGCACTTCACCAAGGTATCACATAATATTTAAATATATATTTACCCACTCTAGCTTTATTTAATAACGACACGCGGGCCCCACTAACGTCGTTTTCTTCAAAATTCTTTCTTACTTCTTCTCCCCCATTTGGACTAGTCATATAATCCTCCTTCATGACTAATTTGAGTAAAAAATAAAATATTAATAAATTTAATATTATTTTAATAATAAAATATTATTTTATTTTAAAATATTATTTTCACCAGTTACCGCTCTTTGGCATTTAAATTTACATCAATTGACCCTTTGTCTTATCAATAAGGTTTTCTTTTCTTCTACATGAGGGTACGGGGTGTTACAGGTTATGGGATGAAATCCTTTCGAAGGTTAATTCATGCGATTAATTGGGTTTGGAATGGTTTGTGATTCATCTCTTATGAACTTAATATAATAATCAATTGTTATTTAGTTCTAAGTAATCTTAATTTAGATCTTTTATCTCAATAAGAATGCTCCTTAACTAAATGTGTTCATAATCTTATTATGAATTCATTGAGTTAAGACCTAATTTTATCTAAGTCATCTTATTAATTTACTTTTGATTCATAATAAAAGAAAAAATGATCTAATAACGATCATATGACTTAGTATTGATTATCATGTATGTGATGGGTTTGGCTATGGATGGCATGCTCAAAATACGCAATGGAAAGAAAATTAAAAACTTTATAACTAAACAATAAAACATGCCTCCACCCATGGATCACCTTGGTGATATTTAACACATAAAAGTACAAAATAAATTATTGTTTAGAAAGTTACCTGGCCATGTAATTTTGTAATCATAATGGCATTTTCCAGAAGCAATCCCGTGAACACCACAAGGAGCAAAAACCCTAGCCAATCAAGTGCTTGGCCTCTAATGGTAGTACACACGATTGCACTTGAACCTTCAACAAAGGAAGGACTTTTTAACTATACTTTGTGCTAGCAAAGAGGACAAAAATTGTCCTTTTCTTCTTTTTCACAATCTTAGCCGAACCTTTCTCGAAAATTGCTTCATAAGCAATTTTCTCTTTTACACAAAGGGAGTGGTGGCAAAGAAAGAAAACGTTTTTCTTTTTTTGACAAAAACTACATTTTCTTCAATTGTGAAAAACTCTCATATGAAAAATAGTTAAAAGGTGACTAATATAGTTAGGTTAAAATAACTTTAATTTTGCAATTAAGCCCTCAATATTATAACACATTATAATATTGGGCCTATTACTTAATTAAACTCTTTTAATTAAGTCCTTGGGAATTAAAATAAAAATTAATTTCCTTTATATTTTACAATCCAGACCTCATAGTTATAACTATTTATAATTATGCCAAAAACTTAATTAAACTCTTTTAATTAAGTTTATAGAAGTTAATTACCTAACATTTGATTTAAGTCTAACTTAAATCGTCACTCTCCCAATTTAATTCAAATGCAATCATTGTGAGTGACCCATTAGGTTCCCAACATGTTAGCAATGGAATTGATTAATGACTTAATTGATTAATATAAATTTCAGTCAATTAGTTTATAATCAATTCCATAGACCAAGATTGGCATCTAGCAATACATCATGGCTACCCAATTGTTGGGAAAGTCAAAGGGTTCTTTGACAACCTTTCAGTGTACAGTCTATCAGTGTAATTCATTCCCTCATCATATATCTCGAAGATGATAAGAGCTTGGTACAATTTCTACTCTTATTAACCTCTATATTTGTTCTTACAATCATAGCATTAGCTTTATAGAGAGTTATGAAACCTTTTTCATAATCTCCATGTCGCCTTGGCCAAGGACTTCAATAAGCTAATGTTAACCAATAACTGATAGGATATGTCCTCTAAAACACTTGAGGTGATGATTCTTATCTTGACCACTCATTTGCCTTCACATTCTTCATACTATACCCAAAAGCATCCTGTTTTGGAATCCTTGGATAGGCACCCATAGGGGTGAAATCAAAGTATAGCACTCCACACATAAGACAACCTGGTGTCTCAAGTCTATGGAGTATTTACACAACTGACACATGAGAAGTGTTGCATAGACACTAGAGTGTATTACCAAGTGCACTTCTCATGGCGGGTCATGTTCAGTGAACTTGCTCTCCTAGGCAAGCACCTATATTCTAGTTCCAAGTATCTCTATACTTCAATCTATGAGATTGATTGCTTACTTCTAAAGCAAGGAAAATAGAATATACCAGTCTCTAAGCATCATTAATGTCCGGTCTTAATGATACATTAACTAGGAACATTTTGAGATTATGCTTTGATGCATAGGAATCTCATAACTTCAACCCATTACAGTTTCCTTACAAGGCATATTAATCTCATGGACTTCATCCAATTAGACTTATAACTCATTATAATTAATGTCTTATTGATGAAGGAAAACCTATAATCATTCAACATGAATGATACTGTTGCATGATTAGAATCAAGCCTTAACCAATCCCAATTGGCTGCAAGGCTCATCCCAATAGTATGCACGACTATACTAAAGGATAAATAATTTATAACAATCACAAAATAAAATGAGATGTAATGTAAATATAAATATATAACCTAAGGATCTCGTGCTAGCAAAATATAAATCTAGGTTTTCAAAACATAAAATAAAATAGTCAGCCATAAACCTAAAACCAAAACATCTCATCTTGGCAATTATGTCATTAAAACATTCAATGTTCTAAAATTATTTATTGTTCCACAATCTAATCTGGGCCGAAAAGCTTGATCAGCATCAACTAAGGTTGTTGCCTTCATGGTCCTATTTTTCACTACTTTTTATCATTAGTTCCTACAATATGTCATACATATCAGAACATTAATAAAGAGTAAGGTATCATGTACCTAGTAGTGAAAAATAAATCATCATATGATTCATACTTGAAGTAGAAGCTTCCTTTTGTTTCTTCCCCTTGATGAATTCAAGATAATCCTTGGAATTCACCTCAAATGCCCTAGTTTGCCACAAAAATGGCATTTGTCATTGTCTTTATCCTTCTTCGCTCCTCCAGTAGGCTTCATATCTTTCGAAGTTGATGCCTTTTCATCCTTGTATTTCTTAGAAAATTTTATTTTCTTAAAAGAGACAAGATGAACTAAAGACTTTCTCTTTTGCAATGGTGTTTTCAACCTATGTGAACATAATCAATGAGCCCGATAAGGTTATCTCAATCTTGTTCATGTTGAAATTCAACACAAATTGTGAATAGCTCTCTAGCAGTGAAAAGAGTACAAGGTCTATGCTCAAATCATGATCCATAACCCAACTCAACTATTTAAGTCAAGTGATTAATTCTATCATCTTAAGCAGATGAGGCCTTATTGGGCTTCCATTAAACATTTTACATAGAAACAATTCCCTTGAAACATCAAAACTCTCAATGCAACTTTCTTTATCGAACATTTCTCTATGGTTTAGGATAATATCAGGGCATTCATAACTTCATGTAGCTTTTGAAGACTTGGAGCCATACCAGCCAACATAACACATGTGGCTTGATCACATATTAATGAGGGATTTTATTTATTAATTCATTAATTAAAGTGTCATTAATTTGACGTTGTTGACATGCATAGCATTTATCGCATTTCACATATATTATATCTATATATATATTGAAAAATAAATCTATCACATGCCAACTACTATGATGTTTATGGACTTTACTAATTCTAACTTCCTTGAGCCATTAAGGATATTAGTTGGTCAAATTCCTAGGGAATTTTACAAACATCGTCTTCAAGCTTTACTTGTAATCTCCTTGAACCTCCATGGCACCTTTGGATCTCCATCTTCAAGTTACAAAAATTTTTCTATCTACCCCTAATTTTACACTTTGATGTAACTAATTACATTCTATAATCAAGAAATCTCAAGTTACATTCAAGGGGAGATAGGTGAGAAAAGAATTTTATAACCCTAGAGAAAATGAAAGTAAGGTAAGGTGTGCAAACCTTATTTCAACATAAACCATGAGAAATAGATTTAACCATCCATGACCTAATCTTCTAAGGTCTTAGTCCATAATCATCCTCATGCTTTACAATCACAATCAAAAGTATAGAAATAAATTCAAACTCAATATCACTTGGTGATCTTGTGTATCATTTGAAAAAAGCATCAATTAACTTACTTAAAGCATTTGACTCAAATTATTTGGTATTGTTTTATTTCAATTTAGTGTTTAAGGAATTCCCATTTTCAAAACACTTAAAGTAAACCTTTTACTCCTTTTGCTTAAATAACAATCCATTGAAATAAAACTTTCCATTTTAATTCTTTCCATAATTAAAACTCCTTTTAATTATGGAAACCTTTTCATTTAAGGTAAGCTTCCTAATATGTATCTAAGACAACATTGGATCTTGTTCAAGTCACCTAAACAGTGACTTAACAAATTTTGAAAACTTCTAGTCAAACCAAACTTTTAAGGAAAGTTCAATGCTATCACATAATTTTAGGAATTTCTTTTAAAATAGGAAACAATTTCATATTCTTTATGAATCACCTAAAATTAAAATTCTATCCTTAATTTTAAGAATTTTTTTAAAGTAAGAAACAATTTCCTATTCTTTATGAATCAACCAAAATTAAAATTCTATCCTTAATTTTAGAAATTTACTCTAAAGTAGGAAAAAAATTTTGACCTTTTATGAATCACTCAAAATTAAAGTAGATGGCATTTAAGTGCTATTAAAACTCCATAAATCATGAGTCAAACTTATGAACAAAGCTGCTAGAAATTTTCAACAAGTGTGTTTAACAATTAATCACAAAATTAGTGGAGAATTAAGCCACCAAAACCGATCATAGCTATCTAATATTTTATGCATTGAATTTTGGAACTCGAAAACATGATTTTTATGAACCTTTTCATACTAAGTCAAGTCTGGCCGAAACATGCAGTAATTTAATTTGACAAAACTAATTTCTAACAATTTTAAAAAATGCTCATAACACTTGCCCCATACTAGCAAAAAAAATCGACGCACTTGTCTCTAGAAACAACTTAAAACTATTCGATTTTAACTTAGCTTTGCAAGCCTTTTAATCCATTCATTAATACTTCACTCAAATATGATTTTAAACCTTTTAAAATATGTTTTAGTGGAATAAACACATGCTATCTAGATTTCAATTAAAACAGAGAAACAAATTTTATAGAAAGCCTTCAAAACTTATATATACCAAATCAACGCTAAAATCAATCCTATTAATTATCACCACGAATCAAGCATACAAATTACATGAAAAACATCAAATAGAGGCTTTGATATCATTTTGGGATTCGACCTCATGTTCAAACATGAAATTAATCATGAAATTAAAAGTATAATGCAACGAAAAAATAAAAATACATTTAATTAGAGAAATAGCCAAAACCTTTAAGATCAATGCTTGTGTTTTCCATGTAGTTTTTAAATTAATTATGAACACTCAAAGGTTCAAGTATTACGTACCTTACTTTAGATTTCATAATCAAGAGCCAATTAAATCCAAAAATGCTTGTGATGAAGCAAATAACCCCAAAGAAAATGGGACAATTTGAAATCCGATAGTCGAAATCTTTACTTCTTCACCTTTAGGATTTCTTCAACCACCCAAGAGTTTGACCTCTAACGGTAATCCACACAATAACCAAATAAGACCTTCTCAAAGGTATGATTTTACTTGTGCTAGCAAATTTTGTTTCGAAAATAAAAAGACCAAAAGTTCTTACTGAACTTTATTTCCATCATACAAGAAAACTATTTTTCTTTTCTTATTTGTATGAAACGGCTTAAAAGTGGTTGAAGGCTTAGAGTTTTTAGTTGGCTAACATAACATATTTATATGGCCAAAGTAAGGTACAGCCTTAGATACGACATTTGTATTTTTTTTTAATTAAGTCATGGTGAACTTAATTAATTTTCTCACTTTATTTTGATCTATTTCAATTAAGTTTAACTGAATTGATTATCCTTATTTAATCTCAATCATGTCACTTAATGTGTGTGACTCATTAGGCTTATGACATGTTGGTAATAAATATAAATCATCATCAAATATCAATTTAATAATTAATATATGTTATAGATCATGAACGATATCTAGCATCACATCATGACCACCCAAATGTTAAAGAGTCAATTAAAGAATTTGACAAAGTGCTTCAACGATAAGCCTTTCAATGTAATACTGTCTTTTCATCAAATATCTCATATATGTCATAAAGCATGGCTAAGTGTCTACTTACGACATTCCATATTAGTTCTCATAATTCATGACTAACCTTATGAATTTAGGAAACTAACTTTCCTCAAATTCATCATGCTTTGGCCAAAGACTTTATACAAGTTAATCTAGAATTAAGAACAAATGAGATACATCCCCTCATATCACTTAAGGTGATGAATCCTCTCTTAACCCATCATGTTGGTCCCAAAGAGCATGCTAAAGCGAGGGTGAATAGCACTTTTGGAATGACATTAAAATTGCTTCCAAGTAAAGAGCTGATTAACGGAATTTGAAAATGGAAGTTTAAATCTTGCTGGAGAAATGATTTAAGTGCTAAGAGTAAGAAGAAAATAAAAGAAGGTAGACAAAAACATAATGATTTATAGTGGTTCAGTCCCTTTAACCTACATCCACTACCTTGATCTCCCAATTAAGGATTTTCAAACCAATTCACTAAAATCGGTGGAATTCCCAAGCTTCCACCAAACCTTTACAATGGCTTTTCACAAGCTTAGGCACAACCTTTAACAATGGTTTTTCACGAGATCAACCAAAACCCAAAATGGGTTTTCATAGGCTCAGCCACAACCTTTTACAATGGTTTTTCTTGAGATCAACCAAAACCCAAAACTAACTTTTCTAAGGCTTAGTTATAACCTACCATAACAACCAAGCTAACCCAAGCTTGACCAACCCCTTAGAGTGTCTCTTAGACTCTAAGTAAACAGAAAATAGGGAAAAGATGAAGTACAATTGATCACCTAGCTGATCTAAGATGTACAAAGTTAAGCTAAAACACTGTTTCAAAAGATGGGAGTGAAATACAAGTGTAAAGAGAAGGTTTTTGGTCTTCTAAGCTCAAAATCACTTTGGATAACTTCTCTCTCTTATTTTTGACTATTGGAGATGCTTTAAATACTTGTAAAATCACTTCTAGCCATTGGAGATAGAAACTAGCCATTTTTTGCAATTATTTTTCTTTTTCTACTTAAATTCAAATTTCTAACTGTGAGCTTCTGGCTGGTTAACCATACTTATTAGTCGATTAAGGCTTCTCTATCTCGCTGTCTGTTTTTCTTTGTTAATCGATTAAGAAAAACTTTAATCGATTAAGAGCTTATTGTTTCTAGAGCAACCAGCTTCACCAACTTTTCTTTGTTTGATTAATTCTTCTCTTAGCTTGGTAACACTGATCTTCCATTTTCCTTAAATAGGCATGAAATATGTTAGTCATCCGAGACTTCTTGAATTGTTCTTCACAAATTTGACTGCCTTCATTTTGGATCTTCACATTTGGATTTTAACTAACTAACTCCCATGATTAATCGACAAAAAGGCTTCTATTTGTATCCAGCACTTGCTTAACTGATTAAATCTTGTGTTAACCAGTTAAGACCTTTCTGTCTGTCCTTAGTATAGCACACAGAATTACTTTAATTTATTAAGGATTTGTGTTAGTCGGTTAAGACTAATTTGTCTTCATTAAAGCTCTTTTTTCTTTTCTTGTTTAACCAATTAACCCATCTTGCAATTGAACAAGCATCTTGACTTGCTTTCAAATACCAAATATATTAATGAATTTAAGTTTTCTCTTGCACACTTAAACAATATAATTAGACATCAATGAATGTGAATGTTTTGTTACCATGAAAAACATATAGAGTCAACATTCTCTCTCTCTTATTTTTGATAATGACAAAACACTCCTAGATTAAAAGTGCAATGTCTATGTTCAATATGAATGCTTCAAATCTTTATGCACAATGAGTTGGTCCCCTTTAGTCAATACATCTAGTTTTCTTTAAAGATTTGCAATAAACTATTGATAATATCCATAATAGCTAAACAATGTCCACAGTAGCTAAGCAAGTTATATTGAATATCCATAATAACTAGCACATAATATTTAATAAAACCATAACTAAGCATCACACATATAAATTAAACATGAAAACCTATCACACTCAATTTAACTTAGTTTTCCTTCTCTTCTTTTTTGTCATCATTAAAAAAAATTCAAAACTCCCCCTTAATGAGTGCATGTAGATTTTCCTTTAATCTTTAAATCAGACTTTAATGAATAGGAATCATAAGCACTCATACACCTAAGTCATACAAGCATAAAGATATAGTTCAATAACTTCAAGAGTCAAGCATGTAATTATGTAAGAACAAATGTATGAGATTTAAATCATTTTTAGAACTTGTCAAGAATCACTCAAATAATATTCAAGCAAATTTGATCATTTTATCATAATCAAAACTATAATAATTTTAAAGCTAACACATCATCCACCTTCGCATGCTTTATGGCATACCCAAAAACACCGTGATTAGGCATATGGTCACCTCCAAACCCGTAAAGGTGAAATCAAAGTATGTCATTCCCTATACAAGATGACCTAATGTCTCAAGTTTGAGGAATAGTTTCACGACTATCACACGAGAACATATTCCATAGACACTTGAGTGAAATACCAAATGAGCCCCATTGAAAAAGAAGTTGAAATTACTATTGAAAAAGAAATTCTGGTTGAAAATTCTGGTGAAAAAAAACTAAAATTGAAAAACCACAATTAAAACCTTCATGAACACCCCTACCTTTTCCTCAACGTTTTCAAAAGCAGAAACTTGACAAGTAATTCCATAAATTTGTTAAGGTATTTAAGAAGTTTCATATTAATATCCCTTTTGTTGATAAAGTTACACTTGCTAAGGAGTGTAGTGCTATAATCTAGAATAAGATTCCACTAAAGCTTAAGGATCCAGGGAGTTTTTCTATTCCCTACACTATTGGTAGTTTTAAAATTTCAAAAGCTTTATGTGATTTAAGTGCTACTGTTTCAATAATGCCTTTGTCTATTGCCAGGAAACTTGCATTTATGGACATACAATCTACTATAGTTCCCTTATAGTTAGCAGACAGATTGATTAGGCACTTTGTTGGGATTATAGAAGACGTTTTAGTTAATGTTGGTCATTTGTACATTCTGATGGACTTCATTGTGCTTGAGATGGAAGATGATGTTAAAATTCCTCTTATTTTGGGACGACCATTCTTGGCTCCAATAGGGGCAATCATATATGTGAAGAATGGCAAAATAACTCTCAAAGTTGGAGAAGAAGAAGTAGTGTTTAATTTATTCAATGTAAGAAAGTATCCTTATACAAATAGCTGCTGTAAAGTGGATTCAACTAATAAGTTTTCTAAAGAGAAATTTGACAAGGATTCTCCTCCAATAACAAATACAACAAATTTTGAGGTTGGACAACACATTGTGTTACTTTCCAATCCACGCTTCAAGCTTTTTCCATGGAAATGAAAATCAAGATGGTTGGGTCATTTTAAGGTGGTTAAGGTCTATCTTTGTGGTATTAAAGAAATTACTAGTGAGGCTGTTGGAACATTCATGGTTATTGGAATAAGCCTCAAGCCTTATTGTGGTGGTGAAGAAGTGTAAAAGAGGGTACCACAGTCAAGCTAATAAGTATAAAGAAGAGTTTCTTAGGAGGCAACACAAGCTTTCTAAACTCTTTTGTGTTTTCTTTAAAGTTCCTTTTTATTTTATTTTTTATTTATAATTCCTTATTAATTTTTTTTTATTCTTCTTCTTAGATTTTTCCTACTTTTCCAGAGTCCTCCATCTACCAAGGGAGTATTCTTTCACCCTTTCTTTACCTCTTTACAACAATGAGGAAAATGTTGAATTCAAGTTTAAGGGGAGAGCATATTTTTCTAGTGGTGGATGTTCTATGGGAACTTAGAATTTTATCTTATTTGCATGGTTGCTTAAATTTTCAGCTAATTAGGATAATTTATTATGCTTACTTGAAGTTTTTGGGATAAAGTAAGTTGTGCCAAACTTTCAATGATTTCCTTATCTAGTGGTGAAAATTTAATTGTCTTGTATCTTTAGCTTTTGGTACGTAAGGATATTTGTTTGGTTTGTGCTAAATTATTTTGTTAAGTCTTATTGTTAGAATGTGATTTCCCCATATTAAGCACTTTGATTTTACTTTGAATTATTGTGCATATCTGGAGAAAATTTATATTAATGTGAATTTTGAATTATGTCATTAATTCTAGAATTTGCTTGATTCTCTCTCGAGGTGAAATCCTAGGCAATATTAGCTAGAAAAATGATTTAAGCTATCTTTAGACCGTTTGAGCCTTTCAAGCTAACCTTGTTGAATTTTATCCCTAGTATACCCCTTTAACCCTAATTTTTCCTTTTTTTTGTTTAACCACATAATTATTTTACCCTAGCCTTTGAAATAAATTTCCAATTTTGCATACCTCACTCCTAAGTATGTATATCATTTTAGGAAGTGTATTTAGCTAAATGTTGAATGAGATAGAAGGTGGAATTGATGAAAAAGTGCAAAAGTATTCTTAGTATTCACTCCACTATCATCATAAAAATAAATAAGTTTAGGGCATAAAATTGTGATAAAAAAAAAAAGAAAGTGTTCAACAAAAGAAAAGTTCAAAAGTTGAAAAAAAAAGGTGTGTTTTGAAAAGGACATGATAGCCTAAGATTTCACCTCAAAAGAAACTCAAACAAATTCTAGAACTCAAGACATTATTCAAAAATTTACATTCACATAAATCTTCTCTAAATGTACACAATAATTCAAAGCAAGAGATATAGTGCTTATGCACCTGAGCATTTGGCTCATTCGTAGGTGAACGATTCCTTACCTAGAGAGAAAGATTCGAATCTCCCTTCCCCCAATTAAAAAAAAAAAAAGAGATATAGTGCTTACGTTGTGGAAAATGTCATCTATAATGATGCTTAGCATAAGAGTTCAACATAATGCTCAAATATTATTCACATTTACTAAGGGTAAAAGATAACAAGATGACTTATTTTCATCATTAGATAAGTGAATCAAAGAAATTTGCGCAACTAACTACAGTTTTAAAATTTTAAAATATGCAAAAAATTAAATGATGAACAACTTAACTAAACTTAAAGTCTAAAAACATAAATGCAAAAAAAAAAAGAAAACAAAGCTTAAAAACTAAAACGTTCCCCCTCAAACTTAGAATTAACATGGCCCTCAATGTTAAAAAGTAAATAAGACAAGTCAAGAATACTCCCCTAGGTAGCGGAGATCCTTTAATCTTCCTCTTCATCCTCATTATATTCAAAGTTGTTGGGAAGATCCATTAAGGTGACAAAAATCCAAATAACAAAAAGAACAAAAACAAATTAATGGGAAAATCTAAAAAAATAACTTCAAATAAAAAGAGGAAGAATTTCAAAAACTTAGGTTATCTCCCAAGAAGCAGTTCTTTATAATCACTTACATGATTGTGGTGCCCCCTTTTGCACTTTTCATCCAAGGATTAAGGCTTGAGGCTTTATCTATTAACCATGAATGTGTCTGTATCCTTACAATCAATCTCTATTATACCACAAGGATAAATCTCTACCACATTGAAAGGACCCACCAATCTCACCTTGTGTTTCTATGGAAAAAGCTTGAAGCATGAATTAGAAAGTAATACTTGCTGTTTAACTTCAAAATCAGTGCAACTGATAGGTGATGGGAAATGCTTTTCATGTGACTACTTGGTCTTGATATGTAGACGTGGTGGTTTTAGCTCAAAGGTTGGTACTTGCTTATTGGTAGGTGAGGAAATATGCTTACCTTTGACCTCATCAACTACATCCACTCTATAGCAACTAATTAAAGAGGTAGGATGCTTGATTATATTGAAAATATTAAAGTCGACTACCTCTTCTCCAACTTTAAAAGTTATCTTCCCTTTCTTCACATCAATGATTACACCTGCAGTCCCCAAGAAAAGTCATCCCAAGATTAGAAAAATTTCCACTTCCTCTTCCATCTCAAGCACAAATGAAGTCCACCGGAATGTTAAAATGCCCAACTTTGAGCAACACTCCTCTATAATCCCATCAAGGTGCCGAATTGTTTTGTCTACTAACTATAAATAAATAGTAATAAGTTGTGTCTCATTAAATCCAAGTTTTCTGGCAATAGACAAAAGCATTATTAAAACACTAGCACAAAGCTTTAGAAATTTTAAAACTACCAATAGTGCAAGGAATAGAAAAACTCCCTAGGTCCTTAAGCTTTGATGAAAGCTTGTTCTACATTATAGTACTGCACTCTTCAATAAGTGCCACTATCTCATACTCACACAATCTCCTTTTCTTTGTCAAGATATCCTTCAAAAACTTAACATATGAAGGCATCTGCTCCAAAGATTCAACGAAAGAGATGTTGATGTGGAGCTTCTTGAATACCTCTAAAAAATTTTGAAATTGAGCATCCAACTTTTACTTTTTGAAACACTAAGGAAATGGAAGAGGAAAGTGTATTATCGATGCATCTTTGACTTGCACTTGCTTGTTTGACTTTTCAACTTCAGATTTTTTTTCCATTGACTTTTCTTGCTGCTCAACTTGCTTGCCTCTATCTCCAACCTTTTTCCACTTTGAAGTGTTACTACCATACACGATTCCTTACTTTCCCTCCTCGAATTTGGTTCAGTATTACGCGGTAGGATCCCTTGAGGCCTATTATTAACATTGGGTAATTGCCTCACTTGAGTCTCAAGATTTTTCAAATGAAGTTGCCTAACTACAAATAAGAGCATTTATCTTAGCCATATATTGCATGAGAAGCTCTTTCATGGATGCGTTCTTTTCTTGCACTAGGGGTCTAGGTTGTTGTGGAAAACCTAGAGGAAAATGTGGTCACAAAGCTGATGAAGAACTCTAATTGTTGCTTTAAGAGAAGTTAGGGAGATTCCTCCAGCATGGATCGTATGTGTTAGAGTTTGGGTTGTTTTGATGCCGATTCCTAGTAAACTAAACTAACTCGATGCTCATATGACACTAATCACTCAAGTGTACCTCAGCACAATAGTCACAAGTAATAAAGGGACTCTATACTAAATGAACTCTAAAGAAATCAATTTTTTTAATGAGAACGGCTACTTAAGCAATCAAAGCATTAATAGTGTCTAGCTCGTGAACACCAACTACTCTTCTTAGCAAGGTCCTTTCAGAATGCCACTAATAGTTGTTGGATGCCATCTTCTTCAATAAATTATAAGCATCATCAATCAACTTACCCATGAGAGCACCACCAATTGCAACATTAATTGTAGTCTAAATTGGATTCAACAACCCATTATAAAATGTTTGCACTTGAAGCCTCTTGAGCAAACCATGATGTAGGCATCTCTGAAACAAGTCCCTATACCTCTCCCATACTTCATACAAAGACTAAAAATCCAACTGCATGAAAGAAATAATATCGTTCTTTGTAGTCTTGGCAAGAAGGAAGAACTTGGCTAGAAACTTTTATGCAAGGTCATCCCAAGTAGTGATAGAGTTCATGGGGAGAGAACTCAACCAAACTTTAGCCTTGTCCCATAGTGAGAAAGGGAAAAGCCTCAACCAGATAACATCATTAGTGACCCTGTTGTGCTTAAAGGTATCACAAATCTCCAAAAAGTTTGAAATGTGAGCATTCGAATCATCATTTGTGAAGCCTTCAAATTGAACAGACGTTTGGATCATTTGAATGATGGTCTGATTAATCTCAAAATTGTTGGCTTGAATTGTCAATCTCCGAATACTTGAATGAAGTCCTTGGACTAAAAACAGCATAATCCTTCAATGATCAGTTATCAACTACATGTCCTTGAATATACTACTCACCTAGATTCTCAGCCATTGTATCCAATTGATTGGAGTCTTGATAGTTTTGTCTAAGTAATCTCCGAAAAGTTTTCTCCATTTTCAAATCGCAAGGGACGGTTTCCAAGCTCCTTACTTTTCTCATACACTGGTAAAAAAAAATCTAAAAAAAAAAGAAAACAAAGCTTGAATTAAGACTAGTTTGCTTAGTATTAATATTAGCAAAAAAAATAGAAAACCAACTCCCCAACAATGGTGCTAAAAACTTGTTGCTAACTTTACATACAAGTAATTGCACGTATCGCACAAGTAATATAGTAGTGAGAAAAGTATCTTCTCCATAGGGAATTGTGTCTAAATTCTAGCTAAGTATAAAATTGGGCACCCTAATCTTATCCAAGTAAATCAAATTTGAAAATTAATTAAAAATGAAATTTAAGTGGCAAAGCTAAACTAGGGAGTTAATGCCAAAAATTATCAAAGAATCAGTGAATTAAGGCCTAGGATTGTGGAATTTCTCAACCTTTCATTTGAATTTAATCTCTCTCTTTATACTTAAATCAATGGGTTGGTTGCTGACCTACAGTTCAAAATTGTCTACAAGTCTTTGTCGAGACGCTTGTAATCATACCTTTCATAATTAATTCTCCATATGTCTATGTAAATTAATTAAGGAAGGTTCACTAAGCTTAAGCTCTAAATCTGGTTGCATATGGTATTTTAAGTATATTGTTGTCCTAAATACTAATCAAATCATGTAATCTCTAAGTGAAATGAACACATGTTATTCAAAACCTTGGTCTATTCTAAACTCCCTTTGTCAAGCTACATTTAGAGACCTAAATCAATCTAATTGTTGATCAAGCAATTGGAAGCAATAAGCATAGGTTTGAAATAAACAACACAGTACTCATTAATAATAAGTAAAAAAGAGTTAATATATCCAAACTACATAAAAAGATCAACCACGATCCTAGAAAAAGCTATTTAGTTCATCATATTTTTAGCAAACATCATCCACAATAAAGAAACTATAAATATAGCAAACAAAAGTGAGAGAAGAATAAATCTAGAAAGAGAAATAAATTTCTACAGCTTTTTTAGCCTTGATGTTTTTTTGTTTCTCTCCCTTTCTTCTTTTGTTTATTATTCTTTTTCCTTTGAAGATCTGCTTTGACCTCCTCCTCTAGAAACCCACTTAAAATGGTCTATATATTCCCCTCACTGAAAGTCTAAAGTAAAATATTAGAGTTGTTGAAAATGAAAAACCCCGTGCTGGCGCCATGGTGTTGGAAAGTGCCTAGCTCTTTGGAATTTTTATTACAATGAGATTTTCTCTTACTCAAATGCTGAACTGGGTAAAGTGGCAAACATGAAAACTATAGCTCTGCCTCTTAGCTTTCCAATGGTTTAAGAATCATGTCAATTGGATTTCTAGAGTGAGAGTTATACTCAAAATTTTACAACATAGGCCCTTTCCATTTATGGACCTTTAAAACAAGTAACTAAATCAATAGCAAATAAAATTAAACATTTTAACTTACAAATGAACCAAAATAACTGAAATTAAATTGACTCAACATGCTTTTATTAACTTAAAGAAAAACGACTAAAACAACTTAAAACTACACCTAAAACTTGAGAACTTAGCCATTTTAGCACCTCGAAATGTGACAAGATAACTATATATAATAAAGCTATCAATATAAAGCTCTACGTAAGTCCTAAAATGATTATGTGCCTAAGGTGATTTAAGCCACATTAATGACCTTTATCTTACCTTGACCCTAGCCATACATTACAAGCTTAATAAAGACCTAATGATCCTTGATTTAGTATTACTCTACATTAGTGGAGAATGATATAAAAGGCAAACCTGTGGAGTTCTAGTACTAGTTTAGAATTTTGCATTGGCATAAACTCATCCGGACAAGTATGATGTTCTTTGTAAAAAAATTGCTCACATACATGGAAATCCATTCGAGAATGAGCTTGCATTTGAATTGAACATGAACTTGAATGATGTCTATATTTTATTTTGAGCTAGAGATTTATTGATATTCTTTTGTGGAAACTATAAAGATGTCTCTAGTTAGTTTGTTTGTTTATTTATGATTGTTTCCATCATTAAGTTGCTTTCATTGTTTAGTTTTTCCATTTGCTATAGAACTAGCAAAATCTTAAGTTTGGGTGTGACAACTCTATTTAAGTTCTTGAGATTTAATTTAAGTATTAGTTATTTATAATCATTTATTTTATTTTATTTAATTATGTTTGGTTCAATTATTTTAAATTATTTTATGATGTTTTGTAGACTTGGCAATTCGTGTTTTCGTGTCGTAAACGTGTCAGACACGATTAGACACGAAACACATTAAGGCTAAATACGAACACGACATGTTTAATATTCGTGTCTTAAATTTAAAATACGTACACGTATACATTTAATAAACATGTAAGACGACATGACACGATTAACACATTTATTAAACGTGTCAATATATGACACGACACGATTAATAACACGTTTAACATGATTAACATGTTTAACACGATTAAATAAAAATATTTACAATTAAATATAATTTTATTAGTTAAATTTAAAATCTATAATTATAAAAAAATTATAACAAAACAAAAATAATAATAACTTCAAATATAATAAAATTTAATATAAATAACATATGTAAAATTCATTATCATATAATGTGATAAAATACATCATTAACATCTAACCTTCAAATACTAATAATATCAAAAATCATTCATAATTGTCAATCGTAATAATTACATTATTACCTTTAAAAATTAAAAAAAAAACTTATTAAAATAATTATTTAAAATTATTTATATAAGGTTAAAATAATCTTTAACTATTCATTTTTAATAGGTTAATAAATGTGTCACATATACACATTTAAACACGAGAACACGATTAAGTAAACATGTTTAAACGTATTTTAAACGTGTTTTTCGTGTCTGACATGTTAAGACATGAAAATTTTCATGTCTTAACGTGTCAAACACGATTAGACACAAAACACATTAAGACTAAACTCAAAACCTATTTAACCCCGTGTCTTCTTGTGTCGTGTTAACGTATCGTGTGCAAAATTGCCAAGTCTAATGTTTTGATTTAAGTTAGTTTGTTGCTTTAATAGGTATGCTATGAAAAGGATGACATTTTAAGAAGATGAATGCATTCAAGGTGCAGACTTCCACTGCACATGGTGTGATATTTTGAGAATATCCTCCACCATAAAAGACCAATTAACATTGTTGCATTTAAATGTGGAGCATCCACATGGCATGCAACTTTGTTAATTGTTTGTCAATAATTAACAAATATTTAATGAATTAATGTTGCATATTGTTTTGAAATTTCTTGATTGAATAATTGAAAAACGTTTGGGATAGGATATAAATTTAAATTTAATTTGTTTAAATTTAAATAAAGATTATCATGTAATAATCCATTAAATTTAAATTTAATTTGTTTAAATTTAAAAGAAATATCTTATCTCTGTATCCTTAACATGTTTATAAATAATAAACGGACGTACTGGTTTTCTCACACAACCAAAAGTGAACAAGAGTTCTTCTATAAGTCAGAAAAAACCAAAAGCTCTTTTCTTTACTTTTCTCTTCATTCCTAAAGCACCATCAAGATTAGAGGTTTTTGGAATGTGTAATTTCTTGTGCAGGATTCTAGTAGCCATTCTATAACAACGAGAACGAAGAGATCATTGTGTGCACAAAGGAGGATTCGTAAGGCAAGCTTCTTCGATCAGATAAGGAGTGGAATTTTCATCTGAAAAGATAGGCCCACCTCCAAAGAGTGGTATCAAAGCAGATTTTGGCTTGCTTTCATCTTTTTAATTTATGTATATTTTGAAAGCACATTTTGGTCATGATTTTGTTTAATTTAAATTATTAGTGTATGATTTATTATGTATAAATTTGTAATAGATATGTTCTATTTTTTATTAGCTTTCTAACTATATATTATATGTATTTACATATATATATCATAAAAAAATAATATTGCAAATTTATTTTGCTGAAACTAATATAAGGAAGGAGTAGGCTTTAATCCAATGCAAACAGGTGTATTAGTCTAGCGTTACCTGGTGCCTTATGGATGGCATCAAAACAAAAAAAAAAGTAGGGAAAGAAAATGCAACTAGAAAGATTCGAACTTACATTAACAAAGTCACTGAGACTTTAAAAAATAACCTTCAACCACTACACCAAGGAAACACATCCTTGAGATGAGAGTGTGGCAGATAGTCAAGACCAAAAGGGTCCAAGACACAACCATAAAAGGCCTGATGTGGCAGCCACATGGGGCCGATGGATAAATTTTTTAAAATTACATTTTTACCCTATAAGTTTCTGTTTTTATATAATGACCCCAAAATTTTTTGGTAATTACAATTTGACAAAAAATAAATTCAAAATATTATTTTTGTTTTCGGCATATTAATATTTTATTAAATTCACATGCACTATAAATATAACTAATTAATATGTTAATTAACCACATTTTTTTATATTTTGTATATTAAAAATTATTTTTTTCTAAAACATATATATGGTTTTTTTTTTATAATTAAGGGAGGGAGGATTCGAACCCTGCTCTTTAGACAAGGGGATTATGCACCAACCAATGAGAGAAATGCTCGAGTGTTAAAACATATATATGGTTTGAGTGAATTTAGCAAATGTTTGTTAAATCAACTATATGTGCCATATGAGTATATTTTGTATAATTGTAATATTTTACTTATTTGTTAAGTAAAATCTATAAAATGCATGATGTAATTGTTTTACATATTTGTTAAGTATACTCATATGCAAAAAGGCAATACGGTGATTATATGTCTTAGTAATTTTGTCAAAAACAGACTAGATTTTAAGAGAGACCATTTGTGACTCCTCAAGCCTTTCTTGGAAATTACTACAAAAGTAAGGTGCTTTGTCAAGGAGACTATTATAGTCTTTCCTTGAAGCATCTAAAAATTATAATCTAGTTAATGCTATTTTTATATGCATAACATTTATATGGAAGATTTTGATCATCCAAAATAATAAATACATATAAGCAAGCATGGCATCCCTATTTTTTTAAATTGATGTAATAGGTTCCTTATGATATAATCTATTTGAGGTTTGTATTAATTATTTTTTGAGACCATGTAAAGGGATGTAATTTTGCACTTACTTTACGCATAATATTATTTTGGATATGGGCACCTATAAATATCAATAGGGTTCTTTAGTAGAACTCATTATATTATGCGATAAATGAGAGTTGTTCCCATGGTTAAGGATAATGGGAGTTGTTCCCATAATCCAAAGTTAAATTAGATTAGACATTTTAATTGATGCTTATACTATTGGTGATAATTACTAGCATGCATGCGAAATTTTTGAACTAGTAATATAGGTAAAATTTAAATATGTCTAATTTTCATTGATTAGAAAATTAGATATGTGCCTAATAAAATCCTATGCAATGATGTAGTGATATGGCTTCAAAACAAATTATTGCTGATTTGACCAAAGGTGCCGAACTTGATGGCAAAAACTATGATATTTATCATAAGAAGGTTCAATATCTTCTCTATGAGCAAGAGTTCCTCGATCATCTGACCAAAGAGATAAACCCACCTAAAGCTGGAAACACTACTCAACATCGTCGTGACCAAAAGGCCTATGACACTTGGTAAAAGAGAGACCGTAGTGCACGTTTTACCATGTTAAGTTACAGGCACGATGATCTCATTAGAGAGTTTTAGAACTTCCCAACTGCCGAACAATTGTGGGAACAATTGAAATTCAAGTATGGTGGAACCACAACTATGAGGCTTTGTGCCTTGACACTTAGGTTCAATCAATATGTGATGGACTCCAAACACACTATGGCTAAACACCTAAAGCCTATGTTAGCCATGATAAAATAGATGAAAGCAACTAGCTATGATCTAACAGATGAGTAGCAGGTGTTAGTTGTCATCAGGTCACTCCCTAAGTCTTCATGGGGACATATTAAGCTTGTGCTAACACACAATGAAGGGATAAAGACTTTTGATGATGTTTCTCACCATTTAGAGCTTAAGGAAAAGCGTAAAGAAGCTGTCCACAACACTGTCTTGATAGCTCAAGCTGAAAATCATAAAAGGTATGTTCCCCACTGAAAAAGACAATAAAAAAAGGGAAAACTAAAAATATAAGGCCCAAAAGTGATGGAGTCAGCAAGCGCCAAAGAAGCAAGCTTGGTGGGAAAAAATTAAGTCTAAGTTGAAATGCTTTAACTATGGTAAGAAGGGACACTTTGCTCAGGAGTACACTGAGCCTAAGAAAGTTCATCCCCTCAACAGTTTTAGAACTTATATATGTTTTCATGTGTTTGTAGCTCATTTTTTCTTGGTTCGATTGTAGATACAAAAGAAACCAAGCACATAACCTGCAACCGAGCAAGATATGTAGATTACCATCGTTTACCAATGGGTAGACACTTTGTCATGATGAGGAACGGAGCACAAAAAAAGGTCAAAAAAGTAGGAACCTACCAACTCACAAAGTACAATGGTCGAAAATTGCTCCTAAATGATGTGCTTCATACTTCGTCTATACAATGTAATCTATTTTCAGTTTTAGCATTGATGGATTTAGGATATAATTTTACTTTCGAGAACTATAGTTTGTCTATTTTTCTTAAAGACACATTTTTTGGTCATGGTTATTTTAAAGATAGTTTTAGTATGTTAGATTTGGATTTTAATAATGATGTTGCTTTTGTTTCAAAGGTTTTTTCTGATGTTATAAATGATTCTTTGAAATGGCATGCTAGATTAGGACATATTGGGCAAAATAAAATGTCCAGATTAGCTAGAAAACGGCTATTGGCTCACTTGCCAAAGTTAAACTTCCTACATGTGAGCCATGTCTTTCTAATAAGTCTAGCAAAAAGCCTTTTAGGAAGGCTAAAAGGCCCACCCATTTTCTAAAACTAGTCCATTCAAACATTGTGGCCTATGAATGTGAAGGCATGTAATGGTGCATCCTATTTCATTACATTCATAAATGATTACTCACGATATGGATCCATGTTTCTGTTGTCTCATCATTCTAAAGGTTTGAATTATTTCAAATGCTTTTATGGCAAAGGTTGAGAATTAGAAAGAAAGGAAACTTAAGGTTTTTTGCACTTATAGAGATTGTGAATACCTATATGATCAATTCAAAGAATTATGTAAAGAAAAGGGAATACGCCGATAACTAAAGATACCTAGCACTCTACAATAAAACGGTGTTGCAAAGAAAAGGAATTATATCTTGTTAGACATGGTTAGGTCAATGATGGCACTAGCCAACCTTCTATTAAGTTTTTAGGGGGATACCTTTTTGATCGCAACATACATCCTCAATCATGTGACCTCAAAATCTATTCCTATAACTCCATATGAGTTATGGAACTGAAAGTAAGCCCCAATTAGAAGGCTTACATCCTTGGGGATCAGTAGGGTACATACATCACTCATCTCATAAGTGATGAGATACTCAGATAAGTATTTATTAGATACTTTGGACATTCTAAAGGCTATGTGATGTATGGGGAACACCTTGATAGAGGGCTAACTGAGACGAAATCTCGTGATGTTAACTTTCTCAAAGATGACTTCTCAAGCATAGGCTAGGTTAAAGAAAGCCTTGAGCTTTATGGGATGGAGGAGCATCAAGAAAATGTATCCCAACATGAGGAAATGGATGTGAAAACACATCTTATTTGAGAGACAATTGAGGTCAGTGGGAGTACACCACTTGAGCTCCACAAAATTCACAATTATGAAGAAGTGAACAAGGGCAAATACCCCGTAAATGATTCAAGATAGAAGATCAGTTTTTCTTAAGTATTTCTATGGATGTTGATGAACCATCTTCTTATGAGGAAGCTTTAAACTCACCATCATCAATCAAGTGGCTTGCTATTATGGAAGATGAAATGAAATCCATGATTGAAAACCATATCGGGAGTTAGTTGACCTTCCACCTAGGTGTAAGGCCATCAAAGACAAATGGGTTTTAAAGGTAAAGTGCAAAGCAAATGGATCAATTGACTAATATAAGACTCGTTTAATGGCAAAAGGTTATACCCAAAAAGTGGGTGTTGACCATGAAGAGACATTTTCTTCTGTTGTGAGATTTGAGTCAATTCACCTTATCCCTACTGTAATGGCACATCTAGATTTGGAATTGTTCCAAATGGATGTGAAAACTGCATTTCTCAATAGAGAAATCGATAAGGAGATTTACATGAATCAACCAATTAGTTTTGAATCCAAAGGAAAGGAACACAAGGTGTGTTGTTTTAAACATTCTATCTAAGGTCTGAAACAATCATTTCGATGATGGTATCTTTGTTTCATCAAGCCATCATTTCCATAAGCTTTATGATGATTAAAAAAAACCATTGTGTATATGTAAAAAGATTAGGGAATAAGTTTTTTATTCTTTCTTTATATATGGATGATATCTTATTAACTGAGAATGACATGGAGTTAATTGTCACCACTAAAAAGTGGTTGTCCTCCAATTTCGAGATGAAGGACATAGAACACACTGAATATATCTTGAAGGTAAAGATCCTGAGAAATCGTTCTAAGAAGTTCTTGAGTTTGTCTCAAGAAAATTACATTCAAGAAGTTTTAGAATGATTTCGTATGCAAAACTCCAAGCCTATAGACACTCCAATAGAGAAAGGCCTATATCTCAACATGGAACAATGTCTTAAAACTAAAAAAGAAAAGAAACAAATGGCAAACGTACCATACACACGTGCTGTTAGCAGTCTAATGTACGCTATGATGTGTACTCAACTAGACATATGCTTTGCAATTGGTATGGTCAGTAGATACCAAAGAAATCTTGAGATTGCTCATTGGGCTGCAATCAAAAGGATACTAAGGTATCTAAGAGGAACCACTAATTTGGCTTTACGCTTTCAAGGTGGAAGTCTAAAATTGGTCGAATATAGTGATGTTGATCACGCCGGTGCTAAAGATGATTGAAAGTCTACTACAATATATGTTTTTATATTTGAAAGCGGACTATCACTTGGAGTAGCAAGAAGCAATTTTGTACTGCTCTATATACTCTGGAAGTAAGTATGTAGCTTATTGCCTATAGTACATGAAGTGGTTTGGTTAAGGAGATTCGTGCAAAACTTGAACATTACAAGGCATCTTAGTGAAGCTTTTGTACTTTGTTACTACAAAACAATTGCCATAGCTTATACAAAGGAAGATCCTAAGTACCATGGAAAAACCAAACACATTAATACTCACTATCATTACATTTGTGACATCATTGCACAAAAGCTTGTTGTGTTGAAGTACATTTCCACAACTAATATGTTAACAGACCCATTCACTAAACCTATTGCTGGAAATGCTTTCCAAAAGTATATTAAGGGTTTAAGGTTATTACGCATTTGATATTCATGTACTATTGTTTTAATTAATAAATTAAGTTTGTGTTGATTTATTTGTTCAAATGTTGTTCATTAATTAGGGCCCATATCTAAGATGATTATTATCACATGGCTTTATAGATTATTCCTTGCACACGGGATAATCACCCCAACACTACGGCACCAAGCATTTTGTGATCTCCTTATCTCATAAGTTGTGAGGAAAAATCTTAGCAATGTCACCTTGACTTAAAGTCAAGATGAGGCTTGTAAGAGTTGAACATGGCGATTATCAACACTCTATAAAGCCAATAAAAAATGATTTGAATCTTAGATGATTCCAGTCAATCATTTTTTACGAGATTGAACCAAGATCCGTATGGTGGTTTTGACATGACAAACCTTAAATGAAAGATCCACCATAGCATATAGTTCATACTATATGTGCTTGTTGTTGGTTTCTCATGCAAGTGCACCTATTGTTAACAAGTAATATAATGATAAAGAAGAGTGTCGATCCCACAGGGAATTTTTTTAATTCCTACTATTAACTACTAAAATTAACACACCTTAATTTTATCTAAACAACTAAATTTATTAAAAAGAAAATTTAAATTACTAAACTGAAACTTCAATCAACTACCAGATCTAAGATTATGATGTCCCTCAATACTTCATCTGATTATTCTCTCTCTCTCTTAACTTAGTTTAATGGATTAAGTTGCTAACCTAAAGTTCTAAATTATTTACAAGTCTCTATCGAGTTTCTCATAAAAATACCTCTCCCAATTAATTTACTATATGTCTATGCAAATTAAATTGAAGAAAGATTCATTAAGTTTGTGCTCTAATTTTGGCTACGTATGGCTTATAGGTGTATGTCTACCCTATATGCAAATCAAACCACCTAATCAACTAAGTGTATTCGATCATACGCTATTCTATTCAAGGTCTACCTAAATCTCCTTCGTCAAGGTTTAACTTAGGTTTCTAATTCAATCTAATTGGTGATCAGTCAACTAGAAGCATTAAGAACAGAATAAAATAAACAACTTAAATCCATCAAACATAAGTAAAAGAGAGATTAAAAATTCGTACTATACATTGAGTTCAATCATAATCTTAGATTAATAATTTAATTCCACATCAAGTCACAGATCATTATTAAATAAAGTTTAAACATTGAAACCAAAAGACTAAAAGAATAACAAAAAGATAGAAAAAACCAAGGATTGCATTCTTGATTTCCAAATCTCCTTGAATCCTTTAAATTCCTTCAATGACTCTATGGCTTGACTCTTAGATGTCAATATGGTGTTTCTTTCGTTCCTCTCCTTAAGTCCTCTAAAATGTTGTTTTTATAGGCTTTGAAGTTAGGCCAAGTTGGGTGAAGAAAGAATTCAATTCAAACCAGGATTTCCTCATCAGACTACATGAGTCACAGCCTTGCCCAATTAATTAACAGAAATCGTGATTGCTATAGGATTGCTACAGTGCATCAAATTTACAAGATTTTTGACTACCCATCAAGCTGAACTGGGTGAAATGGTAAACATGAAAGTTGTAATTTTTTTCTCTTATCTTTCCAATGGTTTAAGAATTGCTTCATTTGAAGCTCTGTAGAGAGAGTTATAGCCAAAATATAGAAAAATGTGTAGTGAAAATCTACACCTTAAAATTGCTCTCTTTCTTTCGTTAAAATTCTTCTTCCATAAAACACCTACAAAAGCACAAATAAATCAATAGCAACCTATCTTAACCACATTAACACCAAATTAAGCAAAAAATTAACTAAGATTAGATTGACTCACCTAAAATAACTAATTTAAAATAATTAAATAAAACCTACTAATTTCTATGCATTATTACAAGAACCAAGTCAAATTATTATCAAAATTAAGCCCAAATAACTCTATATTAAAGAGTTATCAATGCTATTAGTCGACAGATGGAAGGCAATGATTGAATAGATCCCCACTTCATCACTATGTGAGCCCTAAGGACTTAGGTAGTTCAAATCTTATACCCTTTGGGACTTGGATCTATGATATGAAATTAAGATTTGGTGTTTCTACTTTAACATGATTTTCAAAGGTCAAAAATGATATGATCAAGTGGAACATGACTAGGAAAGTAGTCAGATCCTAACGGATTAACATGAGTATCTAAGGAAGATTCATTATCCATCTCAAATACATGGTTTATAACTCATTTCTTGGACGGTTATAAAACATTAGTTGTAGGATATAATCACAAGTTCAGACACATAAAGAGATTCTGCATAGCTCTTACATGTGCGAGGGATCAAAGATGCAAAATCTTGTGTGATTAAAATGATTTGAGGTATGACGAGAACTCAATGGTGTTATGTTAGTAAGATGGTTACTTAATATCTCACTGGTCACTAGTACCTTTATTATCTTGTTGGTTGCACATTCCATTTTCCCTATATGACAATGAATGAAAAATTAGTTAAATTGAGAATGGTATAAGTTGACGCCAATGTGTACGGGCGGGAGATGTTGCATTTAAATGCGGTGTATCCACATGGCATGCAACTTTGTTAATTATTAGTGAATAATTAATAAATATTTAATTAATGTTGGATATTATTCTAATATTTCTTAATTGAATAATTGAATAACATTTATGATAAGATATAAATTTAAATTTAATTTGTTTGAATTTAAAAAAAAGATCATCTATGTGATAATCCATTATATTTAAATTTAATTTGTTTAAATTTAAATAAGGATTAATTACATTTAAATTTAATCTGTTTAAATTTAAAAGAAATATCCTATATCTATATCCTTGACACATCTATAAATAGCGAACAGATGTGCTGGTTTTTCGCACAACTAAGAGTGAACGTGAGCTTTTTTGTAAATCAGAAAAACCCAAAACTCTTTTTTCTTTTTTCACTTCATTCTTGAGGCACCATCGAGGCCATAGGCTTTTGAAACATGTAATTTCCTTTGGAGGACTCTAGTAGGCATTCTGTAATGTTTGTCCCAAGTAAATATGCTAGAAGGGGGTGAATAGCACATTTTGGCTCTTACTAAAATTGACTTCTAATTGGGGACAAATGCAAGATAAAAGAAAGATTTAAAGATGAATGAAAAACTAAAAACATAATAGATAATCACACAAGAAATTATAGTGGTTCGGTCTAAGACCTACATCCACTACCTCTATTATTCAACCAAGGATTTTCAAATTAATCACTATAAATAGTGAAATTCCCAAGCTTTCACCAAGCTTTACAATGGCTTTTACCAGGCTCAACCAAAACCTTTCACAATGGTTTTTACCGAGATCAACCAAAACCCAACAACTAACTTTTCTAAGCTAAGTTAGAACCTATACACCCAATCAAGCAATCCAAGCTTAAATAAATTCCCTTAGAGTGTCTCACACACTCTAAGTATACAAAAAGAAGAGAAATAAATGTGTACCTATGATCACTGACTTGATTTAAGTGGTACAAAGTGAAGTGCTTGAATCTTTTACAAGGATAGGAGTGAAGTGTAGAAAGTATGCTGAAGGTTTTTATAATTTTTCTGAGTTTTTTTTAGACTTGGAAGCCTTCATTGCATTTCTAGCCGTTGAAAGCCTCTTAAATACTTGAATAATCAACTCTAATAGGTGTTAGGCAATTTTTGATCGTTGGAAACAATTTGGTTGTAGTTTTGGTCATTAATCTGTCTTCTAGTGCTCAATTCAAATTTTCTGATAAAATGATCTTAGTTGACTAACTGCGCTCTTAGTCGACTAAGTTGTCTCTATCTCCTGATCCCAATTGCTGGCAGTGAACACTTAGTCAACTAACTTCCTTCTTAGTCGATTAAGTTTTTTCTGTCTTGAAGTCCAGATTTCTGGCAGTAGGCTCTTAGTCGACTGACTTACTTCTTGGTCGACTAAGTCTTTTCTGTCTCTCAAACCTCTTGAGCCTGCTAACTTCTAATTTGAATTTTAGCTGACTAATACCTTTCATTATCTAACTAAGAGGCTTCTATTTTGTTGATTAATTATGGCTTTTTATTCATATGATTTTCTGATATGTGCCTTTGAATGATTGATTTATTCTTACCCTACAATTTTTGTCCTGCACACTTAAGTAGAGATATTAGACACAAATGAATGAGAATCTTTTATTATCATCAAAAACTAATGGAGCCAACAATCTCTCCCTTTTTTATGATGACAAAACATTCCTTGATTAACAACACAGTGTCTATTGGTTCCTTTTTGTTCTGCAGAAAATGGAGGTTTTCCTCCCCCTAAGTGTGTGCTCCCCCTTAGTGTGTGCATATTTTACTTCTTCATTTAAGCAAGTTCTTATCTATGTCATACAAAAAATGACATGTATGAATTCAGACTTTTGACAAAATATATTTATACAGGCTTATGGAACAATTAACAATAGGTGATAAGATGACAGAATATCAATATTTCAGCTAACTGTCTGTCATCAGCATATTGTTATCAGATTTTATCTAGGCCATTAATCATTCAGCAGAAATAGCATATTCAGCATCGATATACATTCTTCAACCACATTCCACTCACAATATCATAACAAAAATTGATTATCAGCATAACAGCCTAATATCAATATCAAATCATTAAACACCAGCCGTCAAAATACCATAAACATTAAGAACAAATTTGAATGTTTAACCATCAGCAACAAAATAATATAAGCAACTTAATAACATCCCATTTTTATAAACATAATACTATAAACATAAACATAAACAACAAAGTTAAATTTAGATGTTCAACTGTCAACAGAACAAAAATAGCAGTAGAAATATAGTAGTCATTATTTTGTTCCTAAACTACCCCTAGATCATTTCTACCCTCTATCTCTCCTTAAGTTTTCTATAATTTTTCTCCCCTTTTTTGTCATCATCAAACTGAGGGGTGGTCAATCAGTTTTTGAAGAGGCTGAAGGGGTAGACTCATCAGTGCTATAGACAACATTAAGGGGTTTAGGAGATGGTTCTGGAGGTGAGTTATGTGGTTAGGGTTCAGGGGATGATTTATCAAAAATTTCAAGAGGGCCTTGAGGAGAAGAGATGGTTGATGTAGCTTTTTCAGCTATTCTGAAGGATTTTTTTCTTCTAAGGAACTTTGTCTTGGTGGCCATTGTTTTTTCTGCTCTTGCTAGGTGGTTTAGATTTGACTTGTGGAGCTGCAGCAGCTTTTTTTTTTTCTTTACCAGATGGCCCCTTTGTAGTATGAGC
Source organism: Theobroma cacao (assembly GCF_053813885.1). Lineage (NCBI taxonomy): Eukaryota > Viridiplantae > Streptophyta > Magnoliopsida > Malvales > Malvaceae > Theobroma > Theobroma cacao. The sequence continues at coordinate 32,234,376 of NC_142647.1, read as the reverse complement.
TGGTTCAAAGGATGTAGATTTTTGTGGTTGTGCTTTAGCTGCTTCTTTCTCTGCCTGTTATTCTTGAACCATTTGGGAAAACTGTCCATGATTGATACTTCCTCAAAATTAGGAGGAGAATGCTGCTCTTGTTGAGGTTCATGATGGGATGGAGGATTTTCGTCAAGTGAGCCAAGCACCTCAGTACCTTGTTCTAATTCAGCTTTCTTTTGTGGCTCAGGTGAGGGGGATTTCCTTGGCTGATCAACTTCAGGTTCATGAGCCTCGACTTGGAAAGCAGAACCTTCAACATCCTATCCTGTTGGTGCAGGGCTTGGAGTGACAGAGGTGTCTGCAGCTGTAGGTTCATGAGGAATTTTTCTTTTTTCCTTCAACACATTTTCTAATTTTGCCATTTTTCCTTCAACACATTTCTAATTTTTCCAAATTTTCTTTAATATTCTGCATCCTCACAGCCTGATCAATAAGCTTTCCATCCATTTGCATGAGCAGATTGAAAACCATCTCATTTGAGAACTGTGAGAGGGCTGCCTCTAACTAAGCAAGGAAAGAAGACTCTCCTCTTGGACTGACCTTGGGGGTTTTAACAAATTTTTTTCCATCAAGCTTATACCCCATCTTAGGCAGACTCCCAAGGTAAATAGCTTGGTCCTTGCTTTTCACTTTATCCAATTCATACCTAGAGCTCCAAATTTCCTTTTTCTGTACCAATGATGTAATGATATTCCCATAAGGTAGATTTATTTTATCTAGTCGACATGCTCCTCTCATTCTCTCAATCATGAATCTGCCCAGATTAAGTGGAGCAGCATTGAAAGCATGCTCCATTAGCCAAGAGTCTTAAAAGCTGACATAACTGAAACTTCCACTTCTTCCATGAATATTTGCAGCAATGAAATAATGAAGAATTCTAATCTGTGGACTTTTAATGAGACCAGCATAACTCTTAGATGAATATTTTTCTTTCTTCCCTGTAATTGTCTCTCACAAAGATGTGGGATCATAGTTTTCAAGCATCTCATAGTCACCATCTTCACTTTCAATTTTAAGCAGATTTCCTAAATCGGCAACATTCACAACAAATTCTTTTCCATTTAAAAAGACATTCAGACCATCATCAATATAATCATCAGAATTCTCAAGTTCATCCTTATCTAATGCTATGCTTGCATAAAATTCTTTTACCAAACTAGCACTATAGGTTCAATTCTTAAAAGTGTTAAAATCCTTCAGTTTCATTTCTTCAAAATAATCTAATAAAATAACCTAAATTTCAGGGGCTTCATCAAAGCTGTTCCAATCTATGAATTTACCACATGTGATTGGAGCATTTTCTATTTTCTTGAATCTATCCTCATGGGCTTTATTCCTAAATTTTGAGGATGAGATATTACCTTTTTTAGAGGATTTTCCTTTCTCTTTCTTTTTCTCTGTTCTTTATTCTTTCTCAGTCTGTTTTTTCCAAGATTTCTCGATCTTAAAGGCGAAAATACTTTTTTTTTCTTCTTCTAAGATTCAACTTGTCCACTTTCCTCCTTTGGTCATTTACCATTTTTCTTTTCCAGAATTTCTTTAGCTTGTGATGATTTTGCCATTTGGTTTGAGAGATTTATAGCTTAGGGTTTTGTGGGTTTGAGAAGCAAGGATTTTTGTTTCAACAGGGTCGATTTTAGATGAGAGAAAATGAAGTGAGATTGTGTTAAAAGAGGTTGAATTCAATCAAACCCGTCTATCTCCCCTTCTTTAAATATATTCAGTAACCTCCTCTTTTAAAATTTAAAAATTTCCCTTTTAAATTTCATTTTTGGTGAGGCAATTTTTCTTTTCTGTTCCATCACCCGGTAGACAGTTTCTTTTCATTATTTAATTCCTCCTTTCTTTAACTAACTGAGTCTTATTATTTAAAGAGACAAAATGCTCTTAGTTGATTAAGTGACTCTCTTAGTCAACTAATTGCCTACTATTCTTTGAGAAAATTTCAAAATTTTTCCTAAAGCTCCTGCACACTAATTATTCCTAAATTTCTCCTAATCTCACAAAAGCTTTCCTCATTTAAAGGCTTTGTGAATATGTCAGCTAATTGTTATAGAGTATTAACAAACTCAATCTTAATATCACCTTTCACTACATGATCTCTAACAAAGTGATGCCTAATCTCAATATGCTTAGTTCTAGAATGCTATATAGGATTTTTTTGAAATGTTGATTTGACTTGTATTATCACAATATATTGGTATGTTATCCATTGTTACCCCAAAGTCTTTTAGTTGATGTTTAATCCACAAGATTTGAGCACAGCAACTACCTAGGAAAATATATTCGGCTTCAACTGTAGAGAGAACAACTGAATTCTATTTTTTACTTGACCATGACACAAGCATACTACCTAGAAACTGGTAGGTTCCACTAGTGCTCTTTCTATTAGTTTTGCTTCCAGCAAAATCTGCATCTGAATATCCAACAAGATTAAAGGATGATTCTCTAGGATACCATATCCCAAAAGTTTGTGTATCTAAGAGGTATCTATAAATTCTTTTAACAGCAGTCAGGTGTGATTCCTTGGGTTGAGATTGAAAACGAGCACACAAACATACACTAAATTGGATATCAAGCCTGCTGGCTAATAAATAAAGTAGTGATCCGATCACACCTCTATAGAGTTTTTGATTAAAATCCTTTTTCTTTTCATTAACATCAAGTTTGGTGGATTCACTCATTGGTGTGCTAATTGATTTCAGCTCCAACATGTCAAACTTTTTAAGCATGTCTTGAATGTATCTTTCTTTGTTGATGAAAATTCCTTCCTCACTTTGTTTGATATGGAGCCCAAGAAAGAATTTCAGCTCTCCCATTATGCTCATCTCAAATTCACCCTGCATCTCTTCAACAAAGTTCTTGCATAAAGCCTCATTAGTTGCACCAAAAACAATATCATCTGCATAGATTTGAACAACAATTAAATCATTTAAGTATCTTTTAATAAACAATGTTGTATCAATGCTCCCTCTAACATAACCTTTTTCAACTAGGAATTTTGAAAGCCTCTCATACCAAGCTCTAGGAGCTTGTTTCAATCCATACAAGGCTTTATGAAGTTTGAAAACATGATCTGATTTTTAAAAGTCTTCAAATTCAGGAGGTTGTTCAACATAACTTCCTCTTGGATGAAACCATTTAAAAATGCACTTTTTACATCCATTTTGAATAATTTAAAGTTCATGAAACAAGCAAATGCAAGCAACAATCTTATAGCTTCTATCCTAGCAACAGGTGTAAAGGTTTCATCATAGTCAATTTCTTCCTTTTGGTTATACCCTTAAGCCACTAACCTAGCTTTGTTCCTAATAACATTTCCTTGCTCATCTACCTTATTTCTAAACACCCATTTTGTCCCAACAATAAGGTGATTTAAAGGCCTAAAGACTAATAACCACACACAGTTTCTTTTGAATTGATCAAGTTCCTCTTGCATGGCCATTATCCAGCTTTTTTCTTTTTTTGCCTCCTCAAAACTTTTAGGTTCAATTTGTGAAATGAAAGCTGTGAACTCACATGTTTCTCTAGTTCCTCTTCTAGTCTTGACTCCTTGAGATATATCACCTATGATTTGCTCTTATGGATGATCCTTGATATACCTCCAGCTCTTTGGAAGATCATTGTGTAGATTTTCTATCCTTTGCAAGGTTTCTAAGGATGAAGGTTCTATTTCTCTTCCTAGGGACTTTTCTCCACTGTTTTTCTTGTCATCTAAATTCATTTCTTCCATTTGTCTTTCAAGATCATCCATATCATCTTCATCAGCATGAATTTCCCTTTGTAAGGCATTAAATTCATCAAAAACTACATAGATCAATTCTTCAACAGTTAAAGTCATTTTGTTAAAATCTCTATAAGCCTTTGAGTTTAATGCATATCTTAAAAATATTGCCTCGTCACTCTTTGCATCAAACTTTCTTATAGGATATTTTTCATTGTTCAATACAAAACATTTGCAACCAAAGCTTCTAAGGTGAGAGATATTTGGTTTTCTACCTTTGTATAGTTCATAAAGGGTCTTTGATATCATTGCTCTTATTGACACTCTATTAAAGATGTATGCTGCTGTGTTTACAGCTTCTGCCCAAAAGTATCTTGGAAGATTATTTTCACAAAGCATAGTTCGAGCCATTTCCTTCAAGGTTCGGTTTTTCCATTCTACAACTCCATTTTTGTCGGGGTGTTCTAAGTGCATAAAAATTATGATCCAACCCCTTTTCATTACAAAAGTTTTCAAACTCATCTCCCTCAAACTCACCTCCATGATCACTCTTAATGCTAACTATGACAAGTCCTTTTTCATTTTCAACCTTCCTACAATGATTTATAAATGCTGGTAGTGCATCATTCTTATGAGCAAGGAAGTAGACCCAAGTATACCTAGAGTAGTCATCAACTATCACAAAGCCATATATTTTCCTCCTAGACTAGTTGTACTAATTGGCCCAAATAGATCAATGTGCAGTAATTCTAGTGGTCTAGAGGTTGACACATTCTTATTACTTTTGAAAGATGTTATAACTCGTTTTCCTAGTTAACATGCATCATAAATTTGATCATGTTCAAATTTAAGCTCAGGCAATCCTATGACCAGATTTTTTCTTATCAATTTTGAAATGGTATGCATGCTTACATGACCAAGTCTCCTATGCCATAACCGGCCATCATTTTCAACATTTGCTATAAGACATGTTTCACAATTCACTTCAAGATCTTCAAGAAATATAACATACATATTCTTAATTCTTTTTCCTATAAATGAAACTTTGTTAGTACTTATATCTATCACTTCACATTTATTTGAATCAAAACATACCTTGAATCCTTTATCACTTAATTGGCGGATACTTAACAAATTATATTTCAAACCTTTAACCAGCAACACATGACTAATTCGAGCTTGAGAGTTCTTACCAATGGTTCCTATACCATAAATTCTACCTTTTGAATCATCACCAAAGGAAACAGTACCTCTTTTTTTCTTGTCTAGCTGAGCAAACAGCATTTCATTTCCAGTCATGTGCCTTGAGCAGCCACTGTCCATAAACCATGGTTCCTTCTCCTTTAGTTGAGCTCTTGAACATGTGTCTTTTAGATAAGCATTTTCTTCAACTACCTTTTGCAAGGCTTCTATTCTATTTTCCAATTCCAATTTTAGAGTTTCAAAATTTGTTTTTGAATGCTCTAATTCAGTTTGCAAAAAAAATTCTTTCCTTAAAAATAGAATTGAAGTCATGTTTTATCTTTTGCAAATCAGTATCAAGAGATGCAGCTTTTCTTTTCAAAGTTTAATATTTTGATGCAAGTTTCTCAAATTCATCATAAAGACATTCATACTTCTCTTGTAATTCATCAATTGAAATATCACAAGGGGATGAAGATACCTCAAATTCATCATCTTTTGCCATCAAACATAGATTATCTCTTTCTTCCACCTTTTCTTCTTCATCATTAGAACTTGAGGTATCACCATCTGACCAGGTTGTAGCCACCATTGCTTTCTTCGATTTTCTATTTTTCTTTAGCATTTCTTCCTTCAACAAAGGGCATTTTAACCTAAAGTTTCCTAGCTTCTTGCATTCAAAGCATATAAGCTCTTCCTTCTTGTTGGACTCGTTTTTATTTTTGGTTTTCCATGAAAAGCCTTGATCTCTTCTATATCTTCTTCTAGCCAATCTCCAGTTTATTTAGTGTGAGACCCTGTCAAGCTCAATTAAAAGACGGTATTGTATCGAGTGGTACAATTAAGTTAAATCGAGCCTTGAACTAGTTCAAATATAAATTCTAAGAGGAATTTGAAAATTTTAAAACCAACAGAATGGCTTAGAATAGTGATTTGGAGTTCAAGGTCCAGTTTGGAGTCCATCAGAAAATTGACCAATTAGGGACAAAACGGTCATTTTACCATTTGATGATAAAATGGAGATTTTTAGCCAAGATTTGATCACATTTGACCAAGAATAATTATATGAAATATAATTATGATTATTGGAGTATAAAATGATGTTTAGCAGTGAAAAATTTTGATTCCCGGTATTTATGGAGCACAAGGGTAAAATGGTAATTTTACCACTAGAGGACTAAACGAAAATTTTTTTAAGTAATTTTTTTACCCCATTTGGTTAATATTGATCAATATTAGTGTTATTTTAGGTTGAAAAGTAGAAATAATGAGATTCCGGTACATTTCGGAGTATAAGGGCAAAATCGTAATTTTTTTGTCTCGGGGGCAAATCAGTAAAATTTTTGGCCCAGCACTTGTCAAGACCAAGGGATTTTAATTGTGGTAGGATTGGATAAATACCAGAATATTTGTGGTGGAAAATTAAGAAGAAAAAGTCAAAAAGTTAAAAATTAGGCCAATAAGCATGTGACACATGGCATGCTTGATTATTTTATTATTTTCTATAGAAATCAGCCCATTAAATCCCCAATTCCCTCACCATATTCGGCCTAGACATCCAGCAACAAGAAAAAAGGAAGAACAAAAGGAAAAACAAGAAAACCTAGGTGGAAATTCAAAGAAAAAGTGAAGAAATCAAGGAAACAAGCTAGGTAAGTTAAAAATTTCTTTAATTCTCATTGATACCTAGCTTACCCATGCTTTTGTTCTTGATTTCCATGGTTGAATATTGAGTTATCATGATGAATTCAATTCTGAAAAATGGGTATGGAAGAGGAATTGTTGTTGGAATAATTCGATTTTAGACTATGTTAGTGTTTAGGGATAGTTAAGCATGGTTATGAACAAAAACACCAAAGAAATATTCAATTTCTCTAGGGTTCCTTGTTGGCCGAACCATGAGGGCTGAATATCAATGGGGGATTGTTTTTATTTCAAGGAAAATGGCATTGAAAATGATGAATTAAGGTGAAACGGTTATGTAGAAAAAAATTTGATGCTAAGGAACCAAATGACCAAATTTCTCTATAAGGAATTGTGAGGGTTCTAATGCTGAATTTGGCTTTATTTAAATGTATGTGGTAAATTAAGGTATTAGAGGAGAAATGAATTAATTTGGAGGTTATTTGGACACAATCGCCGATTAATCGGGTGATCGGTCGAATTTAATCGATATCGTGATTAAGCGGTAATCGGACATATTTTTGCATTTACATATCAAGCATTAGTAGTTTAAATTAATTTATATCAATTTAGGGACAATATAGTAAATTCCTCGACTTTGTTATTTGTCAAGGTGGTGAGACGTCCGGAAAAGGCAAAGGAAATACGCCTGATGACTATTAGTCAGAGTTCACCCGGAATCCGAATTTTCGACACCTGTGAGTGGACTGCCTATCAAAATTGTTTTGGGAATATGACTATTTTGAACAAAGTGTTTGAATGATTTTATGCAATTTTTCATGAAAATGAATGCCTTGGGAACAAGCTTTTGAGAAAAGGTTTATGTTATGAAATGTGGTTATTATGGATTTCTATGTGGCTGCATTATGTTGATATACATATATGCTTGAATATAATGTTGTGTAATTATGTTGACTCGGCTATGTGCGAGTAGGGAGTGTGCATAAGCCGAGGATGACCCGGTTATGTGCGAGTAGGGAGTGCGCATAACCCGGTGATGACCCGATTATGTGCGAGTAGGGAGTGCGCATAATCCGGTGATGACCTAGCCATGTGCGAGTAGGGAGTGTGCATGAGCTTGTGATGATGATGATGATGGGTTGGTGAGATGATGATGATGGGTATATACGTATATATATATCTACATATGTAAATGTGTGTGATATAGCAAATTGATGGACAATGATTTATGGTTGTAATGTATATAAAATTTGACACATTATACGTTGAGAATTTTCATGAATGTTAGGTTGATTTTAATTAGTTTAGCAGGATGGCTTTTGTTGAGTGAGGAAAAATGTTTCTCTTGTTGCTTTGTTTTCACTGCATCGAAATTCATGCTCGTTGTAGCGAAAGACTCTGGGGTTTGGAGGGGTTTTAAATAGGAATGAACTAAATTGCATTGTTTGAATCAAGTGCATCATGATTTTAAATTTTTTCTAATTGTTGCTTGTTCCCTTCCTTGTTCACTCACTGGGTTTATACTCACCATTTTCAAATTCATGTTTTCAGATCACGAGGTAGCCGATAATTAGGACGAGGTGTCCTTGTAGATCTGTATACATCTTTTGCTAGGTGTCTCGGCATTCGGTAGCTGTATATCCATCCGAGTCACTCCGCTGGGGGTCGAGTATTATTTTGTTATGTATAGATGAACTTAAATGTAAATTTTAAAAGACTAATGCCAGTACGAGTTGGCAATGTATATCACTATTTTGACTCAAGGTCATGAAATAGGACTTAGTGATAATAAATAGAATCATAAGTAAGATAAATAATAGGCTTGCTTGGGTTTAGTGGATTACGTCCATTGGATCTATGCGCCGGTCATGACCCAGAATTTGGGTCGTGACATTTAGCCCATAAGCTTTCTGAACCTTATTGCAACCATAGCTAATTCCTCATCATCATCACAGGATAAACTATCCAATCCTTATTCTAGGATGTTTATTTTTAAGGCAATACTTTTCTTCTTTTCCTTTGCTTCCCTCTTATCTTATTCTTCCTCTTCCTTGAGTTCCAACTCCTGAGTAAGAAGATAACCACAAATTTGATTCAGAGTTATAACATTTAAGTCTTTGGCTTCACGGATGGCAGTCACCTTTGGCTTCCAATTTTTGGGTAGGCTTTTAAGAAGTCTTTTAACAATCTCATGTTCGGGAATTAGTTTGCTTAGCTGATTGAGTTTGTTTGTGATACTTGTGAATCTATCTAGCATGTTGGTGATATCTTCACTAGGTTCCATCTTCAACATCTCATAATTATGGGTTAAGTGGGCTATCTTGAACTCTTTGACTTGTAAAGTCCCCTCATGAATAATCCTAAGTTTATCCCACACTTGTTTAACTGTGGTGCAGCTTAACACTTTATTGAATTCAGTGGGAATTAAAGCACAGTGCAGTGTATTGATTACCTTAAAGTTTGTTTGGACTCTTTTAGTTTCAGCTTCGGTCTATTCAGACCTTGGCTTAAGAATCATTTCGCTGGTTACAACATTTAAGGTTAAAGGAATAAAGGGACCATCAGTTATGACATCCCACATCTCATAATCTATTGCTCTAATGTATATTGACATCCTAGTACTCCAATATAGGTAGTTTAAGCTATCAAATAGAGGTGGTCTGTTTGTGGACTTTTCCTTAGCAACTACTGATTTTTAAAGAGCCATTTGGATCTTCCCAAAGGGTGTTAGACCTTAAGAATAGGGAACTTGCTCTGATACTACTTGTTGTTGGCTCCATTAGTTTTTGATGATAATAAAACATTCCCATTTATTTGTGTCTAATTCCTTTATTTAAGTGTGCAGGAAATTAATATATGAATTTAATTTTTTCAATCTTCAAAGAGTATTTTTAAAAGAAAAAGAGGGATAAAATCAACAGGATGTAACTGAATAACAAGGAGGAAGCTTATTGGTTAAACATGGAAGAACACTGGTTGACCAAAAATTCAAATTGGAGCAATGACGGGCTGAAGAGTTTGAGAAACAGAACCAACTTAGTCAACCAAGTCAGTCGACTAAGTGCCTATTGTCAGAATCTGCAAACCAGAAACAGAATCAACTTAGTCAACCAAGTTAGTCGACTAAGAGCTCTCGTCTGCAATTTGAACCAGAGCACTACAAGACAGATTAACGGCTAGAACTCATCCTCAACTGTTTCCAATGGATATAAACTGCCAAACTACCATCAGAGTTGCATCTCCAAGTATAAAAGGGTCTTCCAACAATAAGAAACAAGTTTTTTGAAGCCTTGAATGAGATTTGAGCTTTAGAAAGAAGAAAAACCAGAAAAGTTTCACTGCATCTGCACTTAAACGCCTACTCTTTGCCATTGTATTTAGCACTCAATCTTGTACCAATCAGATCAACTTGTGATCATAGGTACTTTCTTTAACTACTCTTCTTGTATACTTAGAGTGAGGGAGTCACTCTAAAGGGTTGTTCAAGCTTGGGAAAGCTTGAATGTTATAGGTTGTGGTTGAGCCTTGGAAAACCACTTTGGGTTTTAGTTGAGCCTGTGAAAAACTAGTGTAAAGCTTTTGGCTAAGCCTGTGAAAAGCCATTGTAAAAGCTTGGTGAAAGCTTGTGAATTTCACCAGATTCTTAATGAATCGTTGGGAAAATCCTTGGTTGGATAATCAAGGTAGTGGATGTAGGTTTCGGACCGAACCACTCTAAATTGTTGTGCACCTTATACTCTGTTTTTAATTTCTTAAGTTTTGGAAATTAGTTCCACATCTTGTCAAGAGCCAAATTGTGCTATTCACCCCCCCTCTAGCACATATTAACGAGACCAATAAATGGTATCAGAGCTAGTTCTCTGTTTTTAAGGCTTAACATCCTTTGGGAGGATCCAAACGGCTTAACAAAAAATCATAGTTGCTGAGGGACAATCAACAAACAAACCACCTCTGTTCAATGGCTCTAATTACCCTTATTGGAGCACTATAATGTCAATTTATATTAGAGCTATAGATTATGAAATGTGGGATGTCATAACTGATGGACCCTTTATGCCCTCAACAGTGAATGTAGTTACAAATGAGTTGATGCCTAAGCCAAGGTCTGAATGGACCGAGGTTGAAACTAAGAAAGTTCAAATAAACTTTAAGGCCATCAACACATTACATTGTGCCTTGACCCCCACTGAATTAAACAAAGTCTTAAGCTGTACAACAGCTAAACAAGTGTGGAAAAAACTTAGAATAATCCATGAAGGGATTTCTCAAGTAAAAGAGTCCAAAATTGCTCTCTTAACACATAGTTATGAAAAGTTCAAAATGGAGCCTGGTGAAGACATCACCAGCATATTTGATAGGTTTACAAACATTACAAATAAATTAAGTCAGCTAGGCAAGCCCATCCCTGAACATGAATTATTTAAGAGACTACTTAGATGCCTACCAAAATCTTGGAAACCAAAAGTGACTACCATTAGAGAGGCTAAAGATCTAAACATCATCACTCTCGATGAGATATGTGGTTTTCTTCTCACTCATGAGCTAGAGCTTAAGGAAGAAGAAGAAGAAGACCAAAGAGAAGCAAAAGAAAAGAAAAAGAGCGTTGCACTTAAAGCCAGCATTCTTGAAGAAGAGCTGGAAGAGCTTTCTTGTGATGATGATGAAAATTTAGCTCTAGTTGCAAGAAAATTTAAAAAACTAATGAGCAGAAGAAATCGAAGGCTAACTAGAAGAGGTTTTAGGAAAGACCAAGGTGCTTCATGGAAAATAAGAAACAAAAATGACTCCAACAAAAAGGAGGAAATGATCTGCTACGAATGCAAGAAACCTGGTCACTTTAAGTCCGAGTGTCCATTGCTGAAAGATGAAACACCAAAGAAAATTAAGAAATCCAAGAAAGCAATGGTGGCCGCTACATGGTCAGACAGTGACACTTCAAGCTCTGAAACTAATGATGAAAAATCTGAGGAAAGAGCAAACATCTGTTTAATGGCACAAGAGGATGAATCAGAGGTATCCTCATCTCCCTGCATTAATTCTTATGATGATTTACAAGATGAATATGAATGCCTTTATGATGAATTTGAAAAACTTTTTTCAAAATACAAATCATTGAAGAAAAAGGTTGCATTACTTGAAAATGATTTAGAACAAATCAAACAAGAGTTCACCTCTACTTTTGAGCAAAGAAATATTTTGCAAGCTGAGTTAGAATACTCAAAAACTGACTCTGATTTTTTAAAACAAGAGCTGGAAAACAAGTCTGAAGCCTTGCAAATAACTCTTGATGAAAACCCAGCTCTTAAATGTTTGAAAAATGAATCTTCAAAAAGAGAAGCATACCACAATAAATAGTCAGCTAAAGCATTACCTAGATGTTATAATTGTGGTAAACATGGTCATTTGTCATATGACTATTTCAAGAAAAGAAAAGTACAAAAAGTTATGAAAATTTGGGTTCCTAAGGGATCCTTTGCTGCAACTAACACTCAATGACCCATCAAAGTATGGGTACCTATAAAGAAAAACTAAAATTATGTTTTGTAGGTTGAGCTGGACTTAAAAGAGACATGTTTAAGAGCTCAACTCAATAAGAAATAGCCTTGGTACTTGGATAGTGGCTGTTCATGGCACATGACAAGACATGAAATGCTGTTTGCTCAGTTGGATAAGAGAAAGAGAGCAACCGTATCCTTTGAAGATGATTCAAAAGGCAGAATACATAGTATAGGTACGGTTGGTAAGAGTTCCCAAACTCAAATTAGTCATGTGTTGCTAAATAAAGGCTTAAAGCATAATCTACTAAGTATTAGTCAATTATGTGATAAAGGATTTAAAGTATGTTTTGATTCAACTAAGTGTGAAGTGATTGATATGATTACAAATAAAATCTCATTTATAGGAAAAAGGTTGAAGAACATGTATGTAATCTTTCTTGAAGACCTTGATATGAATAGTGAAGTATGTCTTGTTGCAAATGCTGAGAATGATAGCTGGTTATGGTATAAGAGATTAGGACATGTGAGCATGCATACTATGTCTAAATTAATAAAGAAAAATCTTGTTGCTGGACTGTCGAAATTGAAATTTGAAAAAGCTGGGATATGTGATGCTTGGCAACTAGGAAAACAAGTTAGAACATCCTTTAAGACTAAGAAAATAGTGTCAACTTCGAGACCTCTTGAATTGTTGCACATTGATCTATTTGGTTCAATAAGCACAACTAGCTTAGGAGGTAAATCTTATGGCTTTGTAATAGTTGATGACTGTTCTAGATATACTTGGGTATACTTCTTTGCTCATAAGAATGATGCTCTACAAGCATTCTTAAGTTATTGTAAGAAAGTAGAAAATGAAAAAGGACTAGCCATAGTTAGCATAAGGAGTGACCATGGAGGAGAGTTTGAGAATGATGAGTTTGAAAAATTTTGCAATGAAAAGGTGTTAGATCACAATTTTTCTACACCTAGAACACCCCAGCAAAATGGATTTGTAGAGAGGAAAAATAGAACATTAAAAGAAATGGCTTCGACCATGTTACGTGAGAACAACCTACCTAAATATCTTTGGGCTGAAGCAATAAATACAGTAGCTTATATCCTTAATAGAGTCTCAATAAGACCTTTGATATCAAAGACTCCATATGAACTTTACAAAGGTAGGAAACCAAATATTTCTCACCTTAGGAGTTTTGGTTGTAAATGCTTTGTATTGAACAATGGAAAACAGCCCCTAAGGAAGTTTGATGCAAAAAGTGATGAAGCAATATTTTTAGGATATGCATTAAACTCAAAGGCCTATAGAGCTTTTAACAAAAGGACCCTTACCGTTGAAGAATCAGTCCATGTAGTTTTTGATGAGTCAAATGCATTACAAAAAGAAGTTCATGATGATGATGATAATATAGAAATCCTAGAAAAACAAATGGAGGAAATGAGCTTAGAGAACAATAAAAATAATGAAGAAAGCTCATCTAGAAGAGAAAATGAAACTCCATTTCTAGGAAATCTACAAAGAGTAGAAAATTAGCATGATGATCTACCAAAGAGCTGAAGATTTGTAAAAGATCACCCACAAGACCAAATAATAGGTGACATTTCACAAGGAGTTAGAACTAGGAAAGCAACTAGAGAAACTTGTGAGTTTTCAGCTTTTATATCTCAAATTGAACCTAAAAACTTTGAAGAAGCTGAAAATGAGGAAAGTTGGATAATGGTCATGCAAGAAGAACTTGATCAATTCACTAGGAATCATGTATGTTCATTGGTACCTAGACCTTCAAATCATCCTATTGTTGGTACTAAATGAGTATTCAGAAATAAAGTAGATGAGCAAGGAAATGTAGTTAAAAACAAAGCTAGGCTGGTAGCAAAAGGTTACAACCAAGAAGAAGGAATAGATTATGATGAAACCTTTACTCCCGTAGCTAGGATTGAAGCCATAAAGTTGTTACTAGCCTTTGCATGCTTCATGAATTTTAAGTTGTACCAAATGGATGTAAAAAGTGCATTCTTAAATGGATTAATTCAAGAAGAAGTTTTTGTAAAACAACCACCTGGTTTTGAAGATTTTGAAAAATCTGATCATGTTTTTAAGCTTCACAAAGCATTGTATGGATTGAAACAAGCTCCTAGAGCTTGGCATGAGAGGCTTTCAAAATTTCTAGTTGAGAAAGGATATGATAGAGGCAGCATCGATACTACATTGTTCATAAAAAGATATCTAAATGATTTAATTGTTGTGTAAATATATGTGGACGATATTGTATTTGGTGCAACTAATGAAGCTTTATGCAAGAACTTTGCAAAGGAAATGCAGGGTGAATTTGAGATAAGCATGATGGGAGAGTTGAAGTACTTCCTTGGTTTTCAAATCAAACAAAGTGAGGAAGGAATCTTCATCAACCAAGAAAGATATACTCATGAAATGCTCAAGAAGTTCGATATGGTAAAACTGAAATCAATTTTCACACCAATAAGTACATTCACCAAACTCGATTTAGATGAAAAAGGTAAAGATGTAGATCAAAAGCTCTATAGAGGTATGATCGGCTCTCTTCTTTACTTAACAGCAAGTAGACCAGACATTCAGTTTTGTGTGTGCTTGTGTGCTAGATTTCAATCAAAGCCTAAAGAATCATACCTAACAGCTGTTAAGAAAATTTTTAGATACCTCATAGACACTCAAGAACTAGGAATATGGTACTCTAGAAACTCAACTCTTAGCTTAGTTGGATATTCAAATGCTGACTTTGTTGGGAGCAAAACTGATAGGAAAAGTACTAGTTGAATATGCCAATTTCTAGGAAGGATGCTTATGTCTTGGTCTAGCAAGAAGCAAAACTCATAACACTATCTACAGCAAAGGCTGAATATGTATCATTAGGTAGCTGTTGTGCACAAATCCTTTGGATCAAGCAGCAATTAAAAGACTATGGAATAACTATGCATAATGTACCGATATACTGTGATAATACAAGTGCAATCAACATATCAAAAAATCTAGTACAACATTCTAGGACAAAGCACATTGAAATTAGACACCATTTTATTAGAGACCATGTAGTGAAAAATGACATTAAAATAGATTTTGTTAATACTCTAATCAATTAGCAGACATTTTTACCAAACCACTGAGTGAAGATAGATTTTGTGAGATTAGAAGAAATTTGGGGATGGTTAATGTGAAGAAATTATAAGAAAATCTTTGACTCTCACATTGAAAACAGAATGCATTCAGTCGACTAAGGAATTCTTAGTCAACTAAGAGTGGCTTAACATCCTTAAATAATAAGACTCAGTGAGTTTAATGATATAAGAGTAAATTGTGGTAAAAATTTGATTTACCAGGTGAAAAGAGGAAAGAGCAGAGTTGCCAAAGGTAAATAATCAAAATTTTAGAGGGAGATTTGAAAATATAAAGAAATAAAAGTATGGTGGTTCTTAAAGGAAGATGAGAAGTTTTCTGAGCAATAACTGTTGTCAACCTCTTTTTCCCTTACCTTTGCAACCGGTTGCTCTAAAAACAAAAACCTAAATCTTCTTAGTTGCCTCTTAAACCAACTCAGATCTTCAGAAATTTCTAAAACCAAAATGGCTAGAACATCTCAGAGTAAAGATGTATCAAAAAAGAAGAAAGGAAAAAAGCCAATGGAGGAAGAAACTAGAACAGAAAGTTAGAAGAAGAAACAGAAAATTGAGCCTACCTCAGTGAAGGAAATAGCTGAGAAACTAAGAGAAAACAAGCAGAGAATACACAAGAAGAAAGATACAGAACCCTCACTCCATAAAGGTATCAGTTCTTCTTCTTCTTCGAAATTTAGAAATAAGCTGCATGAATATAGATTCAAGAATATAGATTCAAGAATATAGAAAATGCACCAATCTCCTGCAGAAAGCTTATTGATTGGAAGAGTTTTAAGGAAAATGTAGAAATCCAGACTAGTCTATCTGAGTACTTTGATGAGTTGATATAGTCCAAGTCTGGTTAAAGAATTTTACTATGGCATTACTCTAAAAGAAAAGGAATTAATAGATTTTGATGACTATGTAGAAGATGGCTTGAATGTCTATTTGAATGGGAAAGAGTTTGTTGTGATTGCTGAAGATTTAGGGAACCTGCTGAAATTAGAGGGCAAAGTAGGTGAATTTGAACTTCCAGAAAAATATGATACATCCTCACTGTGGGAGATCATCACTAGAAGGAAAGAAAAATACTCCTCTAAAAGTAATTCAGGTCTAATAATCAATCCACAGATTATGATACTGCATTACTTCATTGCAGCAAATATTCAAGGGAGGAGTGGAAGTCTTAGCTACATCAGTCTCCAGGATCTCTGGCTGATGGAGCATGCTTTTAATGGAGTGTCTCTAAATCTGGGGAGATTTATGATTGAGAAAATGAGAAGTGCCTGCAGACTTGATAAGGTAAATCTGCCATATGGGAATGTGATTACACCCCTTGTGCAGAAGAAAGGGATATGGGCTAAAAGGTATAATATGGACCTGGTGAAAACCAAAGACCAAGCCATTTATTATGGCAGCTTAGTTAAGATGGGGTATATGCTCGATGGAGAGAAGTTCATTAAAACCTCCAAAACTGGCCCAAGAAAATATCACAGTCTGCTTGCTCAACTTGAAGAAACTCCTTCCATATTTTCGAATGAGATGATTTTTAATTTGTTTATGAGGATTGATGGTAAGCTGACTGACCAAGGAGTGAAGCTACATAAGATGGAAGATAAAATCGCTGAGTTGGAAAACAAGCTGAAGGAGAAAGAAAACATGGTGTCTGAACTTGTGGCTGCAGATAGTTCTGCCACATCCAGCACTCACCTGCACAGCAAGGTGCTAAAGGTTCAACAGAGCCAGCAGAGAAGTCTGCAAGTTCTGGCACTCAAGCTGAAAGCTCTACCTACAAGTCTGTTAGTTCTGTTCTACAAACTGAGGACTCCCCACAAGGAGTTAAACAGCCAGCCAAATCACCCTCCCCTGAACGTCAAAGCAAAAATGACTCAGAACAAGGGACTAAAGTAGCTGTTTCAGAAATTGAGAAACCTTATGCCTTTTCTTCAAATTCAGAGGAAGTTTCCATTATGGACATTTTTCATCAAATGGTCAAAGAAGAACAAGCTAAAAAAAACACTATCAAGACAGCAACTCAGAAGGATGGTGCAAATGTACGAAAAGGAAAGAAATCTGCTTCAACTCCCAAACTAAAGGCAAAAACAAGGAAACCAGAAGCCACCGCAGCACCACCAACTAAGGAAAGACAACCAACCAAAGGAAGGAAGACTATGGCAACCAAGACAGCCTTTCTTAAAAGAAGAAAGTCTTCCAGATTGGCAAAGAAGTCCAAACCAGTTTCAGCCTCTTCTCCTCATAGTCTAGTTCTTGTTTCAGACAAATCTTCTCCAAAATCCTCTCGTAGAAAGTTATCTCATCTTCGAAAACCCTTTCTGTTTCCTCTTAACCCTTTCTATGGAAGTGAATCCTCACCCTCTGTTTCATCCGATGAGCAAAATCCCCCTCTTTTGATGTTGACAAAAAGGGGGAGTAGTATGGTACTAAGGGAGCAGGAACTAGAGAATAATGTTTAAAAAATAAAAAATGTTAGGGTAAAGGAACCAAGAACCTAAGAAAGGAAAGAAAGTAGAACCAGAGGAGCATGAAATTAGAAAAATAGGAGATAAGAAGCAAAACTAGTCCAGGGGCATTTTTGGAATACTTTTTATTCACTGTTATTTATGCCTTAGTGGCATTTAAACACTCAGCTCTAATTTTGTTATTTATGTGGATGTATGTGAAACATGAATGCTGATATGTTTATGATATTTAACTATTGTAAACTAAAGTCTGCTAATGCTTTGATATTTTGATTGTCATAAACAAAATCTGCTGCTAATATGCTAATATGGATTTATATGCTGAATAGATTATGTTTATATAATGATTGATGAGAATAAGTTATAGATGAAGCATATAGCATATCAATTGAAATGTGGATGATGTAGACACAATCTGAAATCAATTAACTATTGACAACTGCTGAAACATAGATAAAAATCTGTCAAAACTTGCAGTTGAAAAATTCTGGATGCAAATCACTCTATATTGATGCACATATATATTCTCTTAATATACAATATCATTTTCAATATGATGTGAATAAAACTGGCTGAAATAAAATAAGCAAAATATGCACACACTAAGAGGGAGCTTATACTTAGGGGGAGCAATCCTCAATTCCTGCAAAAACTAAAAAGAATTTAAAATGACACTATGTTGTTAATCAATGAGTGTTTTGTCATCATCCAAAACGGGGAGATTGTTGGCTCTATTAGTTTTTGATGATAATAAAACATTCCCATTTATTATGTCTAATTCCTTTATTTAAGTGTGCAGGAAATTAATATATGAATTTAATTTCTTAAATCTTCAAAGAGTATTTTTGAAAGAAAAATAGGGATAAAATCAACAGGATGTAACTGAATAACAAGGAGGAAGCTTATTGGTTAAACAAGGAAGAACACTAGTTGACCAAAAATTTAAATTGGAGCAATGGCGGGCTGAAGAGTTTGAGAAACAGAACCAACTTAGTCAACCAAGTCAGTCAACTAAGTGCCCTCTGTTAGAATCTGCAAACCAGAAACATAATCAACTTAGTCAACCAAGTTAGTCGACTAAGAGCTCTCTGTCTACAATTTGAACCAGAGTACTACAAGACAGATTAACGGTTAGAACTCATCCTCAACTGTTTCCAACGGATATAAACTACCAAACTGCCATCAGAGTTGCATCTCCAAGTATAAAAGGGTATTCCAACAATGAGAAACAAGTTTTTTGAAGCCTTGAATGAGATTTGAGCTTTAGAAAGAAGAAAAACCAGAAAAGCTTCACTGCATTTGTCTGCACTTAAACGCCTACTCTTTGTCATTGTATTTAGCACTCAATCTTGTACCAATTAGATCAACTTGTGATCATAGGTACTTTCTTTAACTTCTTTTCTTGTATACTTACAGTGAGGGAGTAACTCTAAGGGGTTGTTCAAGCTTGGGAAAGCTTGAATGTTATAGGTTGTGGTTGAGCCTTGAAAAACCACTTTGGGTTTTAGTTGAGCCCATGAAAAACTAGTGTAAAGCTTTTGGCTGAGCCTGCGAAAAGCCATTGTAAAAACTTGCTAAAAGCTTGTGAATTTCACTAGATTCTTAGTGAATCATTGGAAAAATCCTTGGTTGGATAATCAAGGTAATGAATGTAGGTCTTGGATTGAACCACTCTAAATTATTGTGCACCTTATACTTTGTTTATACTTTCTTAAGTTCTGGAAATTAGCTCCACATCTTGTCAAGAGCCAAATTGTGCTATTCACCCCTCCTTTATCACATATTAACGGGACCAACACTTGTTGGTCCTAAATAAATGTGCTAAAGAGGGGTTGACTAGCACTTTTTGGCTCTTACTAAAATTGACTTCTAATTAGGGACAAATGCAAGATAAAAGAAAAATTTAAAGATGAATGAAAAACTAAAAAAATAATAGATAATCACACAAGAATTTATAGTGGTACGGCCTAAGACCTACATCCACTACCTTGATTGTTCAACCAAGGATTTTCAAACCAATCACTATGAACGGAGAAATTCCCAAGCTTTCACCAAGCTTTACAATGGCTTTTACCAAGCTCAGCCAAAACCTTTCACAATGGTTTACACTGGGATCAACCAAAACCTAACAACTAACTTTTCTAGGCTAAGTTAGAACCTATACACCCAATCAAGCAATCCAAGCTTGAATAAATTCCCTTAGAGTGTCTCGCACACTCTAAATATAAAAGAAGAAGAGAAATAAAGGTGTATCTATGATCACTGACTTGATCTAAATGGTACAAAGTGAAGTGCTTGAATCTTTTACAAGGATAGGAGAAAAGTGCAGAAAGTATACTGAAGGTTTTTGCAATTTTTTTGAGCTCTTTTTGGACTTGGAAGCCTTAAATGCATTTCTAGCTGTTGGAAGCCTCTTAAATAGTTGAAGAATCAACTTTGATAGGTGTTAGGCAGTTTTTGACCGTTGAAAACAGTTTGGTGGCAGTTCTAGCTATTAATCTATCTTCTACTGCTCCATTTAAATTTTCTGACAAAATGATCTTAGTTGATTAACTGGGCTCTTAGTCGACTAAGTTGTCTTTGTCTCCTGATTCCAGTTTTTGGTAGTGAGCACTTAGTTGACTAACTTCCTTCTTAGTTGATTAAATTGTTTTTGTCTTGAAGTCCAAATTTCTGGTAGTAAGTCTTAGTTGACTGACATACTTTTTAGTCGACTAAGTCTTCTCTGTCTCTCAAACCTCTTGAGCCCGCCAACTTCTAATTTGAATTTTAGCTGACTAATACCCTTCATTATCCAACTAAGAGGCTTCTGTTTTGTTGATCAAGTGTGGCTTCTTATTCATATGATTTTTTTATATGTGCCTTTAAATGATTGATTATTCTTATCCTACAATTTTTGTCTTGCACACTCAAGTAGAAATTTTAGACACAAATGAATGGGAATGTTTTATTATCATTAAAAACTAATGGAGCCAACATATAATACCCCGTACTTTGATATGGTGGCTAATAGAACTTATTGGATACCAATTGAGGTTAATTAAAGTGTTTAAGAGTGTTGAAAGGTGCAAGGAATATTTTAGAATAAAATATTTCGTATGTGACAAAATAATAATAAAATAATAGTATCTTATTGAGGTCGAAGTTGTGGAGTTAAAAGGTGCTATAGAGCTAAATCGAGGCAAAGTAAGATGTTTTGGAGCCCTAGAAGGTTAGAGAAAAATTTTGGAATAAAATAATAATTATTTAATAAAATAATATTAAAATAATACCAATGTCAAATTGGTTATATTACACGAAGAACGTGTGATTTGTACAATTTGTCTTAGTAAGGGAGTGGAAGTTAGAAAAATTTCAAAGAAAGGAAGCTTTAGTGGAGCTCGCATGCCTTTATTAAATTAAATGAGAAAGATAAAGTATATATTTAAATATTATAGTGACATTGGTGCAGTATAAATTTGACATTTTATTTGTATAAGTGCAAAGGAAGAAAGTAGAAGAGAATTGAAATTAAAAGAATGATGGGAGGACCTAATTGAAAAGAATAAGATGTTGAAAGGTGGAATTGTAAATAATAGGAAGTTAAGGGGGGAAGTTGTAATTATCAAAAGTTGTAGAATCAATTTATAAAGGATGAAAAGTTTGGAGGGTCAAATGGTAAATAAGAAAAAGTTTGAGGACCTATATGCAATTTCATCATATTAAGTTAAGAGAATATTTTATGTATATATTTGTGTTTTGGAAAGCAAGATGAAATTCAAGTTGGATGCAAGTTCAATGCAAATGTAAATAAAATACATGGAAACACATGTGAAATGATATGCAAAAGAAGGCATGAAGGTAAGAAGGAAAATCTTGGGAATTAATGCATGTAAAGGAACAAAAAAATAAACAAAGCATATAAGGTGGTAATGGATAAACAGTGGGCGGTTTCCCCATTAAATAAGAAAGGAAGGAAAATATTTAAATGAAAAGTGTGTGCAAGTGGAGGACAAAGGCTACCAGCCCATGTGGAGTGAAAGCAACATGTACGATGAACTTTTGTATGGCCAATGTAAGTGAAATACAATCTACCAAAGAATGAAGTAAATGGATTACAAAGGATTAAGGATACAAGGCATTACATTGGCCAATCATTCAAGCTTTAAGGATTCCGTGGGGAATCCGCCCAAGTTAAAGCTTCTAAAGACTTTTAGGAAGAATTCTTGGGCAATCCGCCCATTTGTAACACAAAGAGGGTTGCCAAATTCTCTCCAAAACCCGTGCTTCCCTAATCCTTTTATGAACCTTAAACCTCCAAAATTATCACATTAAATCTATAAATTTGAAAGAAAAAGGAAAGAGATCGTAAGGGGAAGGAAAGTATTAATCATTTGGCCATCGGAGAATAAGTTGCTGCATGGTTTTCTCCTCTTTAAACTAAACCTGTCAAGTCTTCTTTGAAGGATTCTAAGCCTCTTAACGTTGAGTTGAGGTTGGAAAATCTGTTACAAAGGTAAGAATCATGATATTTGATTTTTTTTATATATACAAGAATAAACGGTTAAATCAAAGCTTTGATTAATGGCAGCAAATAAAAGTCTTGGCATGGAGGGCTTGCTAAAGGTTATGGAAATGGTGCTATTGAGCTATTATAGTAAGGGATTTAAGTTTAAGATTTAAACATTTATCATGGATTTTGGTGCTGATTGAAAGAAAACTTTTTGATGAGCTAGAGATTAATGGATTGTGTTAAGATACTTGTTGCAAGGTATTGGAGAAGTAAAAAGGGAAGTTGCTGGAATTGACATTTAAGTGTGTTAAGTCATTGAGAGGTATGAGATTTGAAATCTAGAATTTTTGTACATGATATATTTAGACACGGATTAGAAAAGAAGTTTTTATATGAACTGGAAATTTATAAACCTTATTGTATATGCTATTGTTAAAAGGTTGAATGAAGGAATGAGCTTGCAGGAAATTAGAATTGAAGCTTAGGATTAAGCATGCTGTTGAAGTTGATTGGCTCTTAAAGGTAAGTGAAATGAATATGATTGAGTGGTATATATTTGAAATGTTGAAATGTTAGTTTGAAGCTAGCAAGAAATAATTGAAATTGAATTTGAATGATATGCAATTTGATATACAGATTCAGCATTGTTAGAAATTAAAAGGAAAGCTTGCAAAGACTTGTGATTTAGCATTGATAAGCTCATTAAGGATAATTATTTGGCGAAGAAAAGGCCCACCAAATTAAGGTAGGTAAGGCATGTTTATTTCAAAAGGTTCCATATTATATAATATCGTATGTATAGTAATTTGTCAACGATTCATTCTATGTCATTGTGGAAAGCATAAGTTGCTAGAAAATGATAGGTGGATTAAATACCTATTCTTGAAAGATTTATACACTGTTATTGTGGAAAGCATAAGCTGGTAGAAATGATAGGCGATTGTGCATGCCATGATTTTTGAATTAGCTTTATATATAATATATAAGCTATATATGTAAAGGGTTTTAGAAATCGGGGAACAAGCTCTTTACCATGGTTTATGTTAAAATGTGCCTTACTTGTTTTGGTGATGTGCATTCATGAATAAGCTTTACGTTCACCATGCTTTGATTTAATATTTAAACCTCATGCAAAGGTTTTACATCATGAATTCTTTTAAACAGATTTATAACATTGTCATGATTTGTTTCGAAATTGATTTAAAATAAACTTTTGAGAACCCAATTTGGTTGTAAAAGGTTTTGTCAAGCTGGAAGATTCGAGAGTAGGTCGAATGTCCCATCAGGATAGTGTGACCCTTATGCACAAATGAGTTTTAGCTAGACAACCTTTGGGTAGCCGACAGGTTGTTAGATGTGGCTAGGCCACGGTCCGTGATATATACATGGTCAGGCTTCTGGCTGATATATGTGGGTAGGCCATGAGTTGATATACGTGGTTGTGACCACATGATTTCTCCAATGTTGACCAACAATGTCGAGACTGCCATGGCTATGGGAATCCGGTGGAGGGGGGTCTTCCAAATGTTATTACGTGGACAAAGGTCTACGAGTTGATTGTCCATGATTACCTACTCAAGAGTGATATATCTTTCAGTTTTCAAATACGTATTCTTTCGCATGGTGAGAAATATCGATTTTTTCGCACCTCCCTTATTTATAAAATGGTTTTGTGTTTAATGTTGCTCCATTAGTTTTTAATGATAATAAAACATTTTTACTCATTTATGTGTAACTTTGCTATGTGAGTGTGCAGGATGAAAAATGTATGCTAATAATAAATTAATCACTAAAAAAGGAATATCAAAACTCATAAGAATGAGGAGGTACATTTGAAGCCGCAAAACAGAAGCCACTTAGTCAGATAATCAAGGGAGTTAGTCAATTAAACTCAAAAATAAAGATGACCAGTTCAAAGACAAAGATGACTTAATCGACTAAGAGGAATCGTTAGTCGACTAAGAACTTACTGCCTGAAACTGGATCAAAAGATAGAATCAACTTAATCGACAAAGAAGTATATTAGTTGACTAAGAGCTTTCTGTCTGAAAATTTGAATTTGAAGCTAGAAGATAGATTAACGGCTAGAACCAACTCCAAACTGTTTCCAAAGGTCAGAATCTATCAATCATCCATTAGAGTTGTTTCTTTAAGTATAAAAACCCTTTCCAATGGCTAAGAACAAGATTTGGTGCTTCCAAGATAAAAAAGAGCTCAAATATAGCAAAAATCCTCTACATACCTTATGCATTTCACTCATATCCTTGTAACAAATTTAAGCACTTCACTTTGTACCACTCAAATCAAGTTAGTGATCATAGGTACACTTGTATTTCTCTTCTCCTTGTATACTTAGAGTGAACGAGTCACTCTAAGGGGTTAATTCAAACTTGGGTTGCTTGATAGGTTGTATAGGTTCTAACTCATCCTAGTAAAGTTAGTTTTGGGTTTTGGTTGATCTCATGAAAAACCATTGTAAAGGTTCTGGCTGATCCTTCTAAAAGCCATTGTAAAGCTTGGTAAGAGCTTGAGAATTCCACCGTTTTTAGTGATTTGATTTCAAAAATCCTTGGTTGAACAATCAAGGTAGTGGATGTAGGTTTTTGACCGAACCACTCTATATTCTGGTGCATTGTCTATTCTGTTTTTGTTTTTATTTTCATTCCTTCTTAAACCATTCTCTCATCTTGCATCGAACCAGTCATTATTGATCTTAAACTTGCCCTCAATTTAGAGCAACTTTAAGTAAGAGCCAAAAAGTGTTATTCACCCCCCTCAGCACATTTATTTGGGACTAACAAGTCTTATCAGAGCCTATCCCTCTTTCTCAAGGCTTAACATCCTAAAGGAGATCCTAATGGCTCTTTAAAAATCAGTAGTTGCTCAGGGACAGTCCACAAACAGACCACATTTGTTTGATGGCTCAAATTACCCCTATTGGAGTACTAGAATGTCAATTTATATAATGGCAATAGACTATGAGATGTGGGATGTCATCACTGATGGACCCTTCATTCCTTCAACCTTAAATGTAGTGACCAATAAAATGATTCCCAAGTCAAGGTCTGAATGGACTGAGGCTAAAACCAAAAAGGTCCAGACAAATTTTAATGCAATAAACACTTTGCATTGTGCTTTAACTCCCACTAAGTTTAAAAAAGTGTCAAGCTGTACCACGGCTAAACAAGTATGGGACAAACTTAGGATTATTCTTAAAAGGACTTCACAAGTTAAGGAGTCCAAAATAGCCTTCCTAACCCACAATTATGAGATGTTTAAGATGGAACCTGGTGAAGATATCACCAGCATGCTAGATAGGTTCACAAACATCACAAATAAACTCAATTAGCTAGACAAACTAATTTCCAAACATGAAATTGTCAAAAGACTTTTTAGAAGCCTACCTAAAAATTCAAAGCCAAAGGTGACTGCCATTCGTGAAGCCAAGGACTTAAATGTTATCACCCTTGATGAAATTTACAGATCACTTCTCACTCATGAGCGTGAACTTAAGGAAAAGGAAGAAGAAGATAAGAAAGAAGCAAAGGAAAAAAAGAAAAGCATTACCTTAAAAGTGAGCATCCTTAAAGAAGAACTAGACAATCTACCCTATGATGATGATGAAGAATTGGCAATGGTTGCAAGAAGATTCAGAAAGCTCATGGGACAAAGGAACAGGAGATTGGCTAAGAAAGGATATAGAAGATATCAAGGTTCTTCATGGAGAACCAGAAATAAAAATAAGTTAAACAAAAAGGAAGAAGTTATATGCTTCGATTGCAAGAAGCCTGGACATTTTCAGGTCAGAATGCCCCTTACTAAAGGATGAAACTCCAAAGAAAAATAGAAAATCGAATAAGGCAATGGTGGCAGCAACTTGGTCCGACAGTGATGTCTCAAGTTCTAATGCGAAAGAGGAAAAGGTGGAAAAAAGAGCAAATTTATGTCTGATGGCAAAGGATGATGAATTCGAGGTATCTTCAACCCTTTGTGATATTTCTTTTTATGAACTTCAAGAAAAGTATGAATGTCTTTATGATGAATTTGAAAAACTTACTTTAAAGTATAAAGCTTTAAAGAAAATGATTGCATCTCTTGACACTTACTTAGAAAAGATTATACATGACTTTAATTATGTTTTTGAACAAAGAAATTTTCTTCAAACGGAATTAGAACATTCAAAAACAGATCTTGAGATCCTGAAATTGGAATTGCAAAACAAAACTGAAGCTTGACAAAAAGCAATTGAGGAAATGGCTGCATTTAAAAAATTTTAAAAAGGGAAATTCAAGAAAAGACACATACTTCAAGAAACATTATGTTAATGCCTAAACTAGATGTTATATTTGTGATAGAACTGGTCATCTATCTAATGACTGTTATAGAAAAAGAAGCATGTAGAAAATAAGAAAAATTTGGGTTCCAAAAGGATCCTATGTAGCAGCTAACCTTCAAAGACCCATCAAGGTATGGGTACCTATTAAGAAAAACTAAAAATTTGTTTTGCAGGTTGAGCCAACCCTTAAAGGCACATGTTCAATAGCTCAACTGAAAAAGAAGCAGCCATGGACAGTGACTGCTCAAGGCACATGACTGGAAACAAAATGTTGTTTGCTCAACTGGATAAAAAAAAGGAAGGTACCGTTTCTTTTGAAGATGATTCAAAAGGTAGAATTTATGGTATAGGAACTATTGGTAAGAATTCACAAGCTCAAATTAGTCATATGTTGCTTGTTCAAGGTTTGAAACATAATTTATTAAGTATCAATCAATTGTGTGATAAAGGCTTTAAGGTATGTTTTGATTCAAATAAATGTGAAGTGATAGACATAAGTACCAATAAAGTTTCTTTCATAGGAAAAAGGATCAAAAATATGTATGTTATATTTCTTGAAGATCTTGAGCCTAATTATGAAACATGTCTTTTGGCAAATGAAGAAAATGATAGCTGGTTATGGCATAGGAGGCTTGGACATGTGATCATGCATACCATCTCAAAATTGATAAGAAAAAATCTAGTTATTAGATTGCTTGAACTTAAATTTGAGAATGATCATATTTGTGATGCTTGCCAACTAGGTAAATAGGTTAGAACATCTTTCAAAACTAAGAAGATTGTCTCAACTTCTAAACTTCTAGAACTGCTACACATTGATTTATTTGGACCAATTAGCACAACTAGCCTAAGAGGCAATCTTATGGGTTTGTGATAGTTGATGACTACTCTAGGTATACTTGGGTTTACTTTCTTGCTCATAAGAATGATGCTCTACCTACATTTATAAATCATTGTAGGAAGGTTGAAAATGAAAAAAGACTTGTCATAGTTAGTATTAGGAGTGATCATGGAGGCGAGTTTGAGGGAGATGAGTTTGAAAATTTTTGTAAAGAAAAGGGATTGAATCATAATTTTTCAGCACCTAGAACACGTCATCAAAATGGGGTGGTTGAAAGGAAAAATCAAACCTTAAAAGAAATGGCTTAAACCATACTATGTGAAAACAATCTACCAAAGTACTTTTGGGCAAAAGATGTCAACACAGCAGCTTACATTCTTAATAGAGTCTCAATAATGGCCATGATATTAGAAACCCCATAGGAACTATACAAAGGTAGGAAACCAAACATCTCTCACCTTAGAAGTTTTAGCTGCAAATGCTTTGTGTTGAACAATGGAAAACATCCTCTAAGAAAGTTTGATGCTAAGAGTGATAAGGCTACATTTCTAGGATATGCATTGAACTCAAAAGCTTATAAAGTCTTTAACAAAAGATCTTTAATAGTTGAGGAGTCTATCCATGTAGTTTTTGATGAATCTAATGCCTTGCAAAAGGAAATTTCTAATGATGAAAATGATACAAATGACCTTGAAAATCAAATGAAAGAAATGAGCCTAGAAGACAAGAAAAACAGTGAGGAAAATTTCCTAAGAAGAGAAACAGAACCTCCACCCTTAGAAACCTTGCAAAGGACTAAAATCAACACAATGATCTTCCAAAGGGCTGGAAGTATATCAAGGATCATCCACAAGAGTAGATTATTGGAGATATTTCACAAGGAGTTAAAACTAGGAGAGGAACTAGAGAAACATGTGAATTTACAAGTTTTATCTCACAAATCGAGCCTAAAAGCTTTAAAGAGGCAGAAAAAGAAGAGAGTTAGATATTGGCCATGCAAGAAGAGCTTGATCAATTTGAGAGAAACCGAGTATGGACACTAGTCTATAGGCCAATAAATCATCCCATTGTAGGCACAAATGGGTGTTCAGAAATAAGGTAGATAAGCAAGGAAATATAGTTAGCAATAATGCTAGGCTAGTGGCTCAAGGGTACAACTAAGAGGAAGGCATTGACTATGATGAAACATTTGCTCCTACTGCTAGGATAGAAGCTATAAGATTATTGCAGGCATTTGCATGTTTTATGAACTTCAAATTATTCCAAATGGATATGAAAAGTGCTTTTTTAAATGGTGTCATCCAATAGGAAGTTTATGTTAAACAACCCCCTGGATTTAAAGACTTTGAAAAGCCTGATTATGTCTTTAAACTAAATAAGGCTTTTATATGGATTGAAACAAGCTCCTAGAGCTTGGTATGAGAGGCCTTCAAAGTTTTTAGTTAAAAAAGGGGTATGTTAGAGGAAACATTGATATAACATTGTTTATTAAAAAATGCTTGAATGATTTAATTGTTGTTCAAATCTATGTAGATGATATTGCCTTTGGTGCTACTAATGAGGCTTTGTGTAAGAACTTTGCTGAATAGATGTAGGGTGAATTCGAAATGAGCATAATGGGTGAGCTTAAATTCTTTCTTGGCCTTCAAATCAAACAAAGTGAGGAAGGAATCTTCATCTGTCAAGAAAGATACATTCAAGACATGCTGAAAAAGTTTGATATTCTAAAGCTGAAATCAATTAGCACACCAATGAGTTCATCCATAAAATTTAATGCTGATGAAAAAGGAAAAAGTGTTGATCAAAATCTCTATAGAGGTATGATTAGATCAATACTTTATTTAACAGATAGTAGGCCTAATATTCAATTCAGTGTATGATTGTGTGCACGGTTTCAATCACAACCTAAAGAATCACACTTGATTGCTATTAAAAGAATCTTTAGATACCTCCTAGATACACAAACTCTAGAAATATGGTATCCTAAAGAATGATCCTTTAGTTGTATTGGATATTTAGATGAAGACTTTGCTAGAAGCAAAATGGATAGAAAAAGTACTAGTGGAACTTGTCAGTTTCTAGGAAGTATGCTTGTGTCCTGGTCAAGTAAGAAACAGAATTATGTTGCATTCTCCACAACTGAAGTTGAATATATTTCTTTAAGTAGTTGTTGTGCTTAAATTTTGTGGATTAAACAACAATTAAAAGATTTTGGAGTAACAATGCATAATGTACCAATATTTTGTGATAACACAAGTGCTATCAACATCTCAAAGAATCCTGTCCAACACTCTATGACCAAATATATTGAAATTAGACATCACTTTATTAGAGACCATATGATGAAAGAAGACATTAAGATTAAATTTGTTAACACTTTACAACAATTAGCCGATATATTCACCAAGCCTTTGAATGAGGAAAGATTCTGTGAAATTAGGAAAAATCTAGGAATGATTAATGTACTGGAGCTTTAGGAAATTTGTGAAATTTTCATTTATAAGACTGTAGGTACTTAGTTGATTAAGAGAATCGCTTAATCAACTAAGAACATTCTATGTCCTTAAATAATAAGACTCAGTCAAATAAAATGAATAAAATAGTAAAAAGAAATAGAGACAGTCTATCGGGTGACGAAAAAGAGGGAAAAACTGCTTAACCAAAAAAAATAAAAATGAGAGGTAAATTTTTGAATTTTGAAAGAAAGGGTTACCAACCACATTTAAAGAAAGGGAGACTGACGATTTTTTGGGAAAGATTAATCTCTCTTAACTCATTCTCTCTTCATTTTCTCTCATCTGAAACTGACCCTCTTGAAATTGAAATCCTTCCTTCTCAAACTCAAGAAACCCTAAGCTTGAAATTGCTTAAAACCAAAATTGCCAAACCACATTAACTAGTAGTGCTTTGGAAAAGAAAAAGGGAAAACGACCTATGGAAGAGAATCCACCGGAAAAAATTCAAAAGAAGAAACAGAAAGTTAAGTCTACTTCTGTGATTGAGAAAACTGGAAAAAAGTAAAAAGAGAAGGCACAAAAATCAAGAAAAAGAAAAACTCTTCAAGAAAGGTAATCTTCAGTCCTCAAAGTTTAGAAATAAAGCTCATGAAGATAGGTTCCAAAAGATAGAGAATGCTCCCATTACATGTGGTAAATTTATCAACTAGGATAGCTTTAATGAGACCCCTAAAATTCAAGTAAGTTTATCGGATTATTTTGAGGAAATGAAATTGAAGAAATGTAACACCTTTAGGAACAGAACCTATAGTGCTAGCCTTGAAAAGGAAGTTTATGCAAGCATAGCATTAGATTATAATGAACTTGAGGATTTTATTAATGATGGTTTAAATGTCTTCCTAAATGGAAAAGAGTTTATGGTGACTGTTACAGATTTGGGAAATCTACTCAAAATTGAATGTGAAGAAGGTGATTATGAAATTCTTGAGAATTATGATCCCTTATCTTTGTGGGAGATAATCACAGGAAAGAAAGAAAGATATTCATCCAAAAGTTATGCCAGTTTCATCACAAGCCCTTAGATTCGAATCCTACATATTTTATTGCTACAAATATTCATAGGAGAAGTGGTAGCTTCAACTACGCAAGTTTTCAAGACATGTGGCTGATAGAGCATGCCTTTAATGTTGCTTCACTCAACTTAGGCCGATTCATGATAGAAAGGATGAGAGGAGCTTGTCAAATTAATAAAGTAAACTTGCCTTATGAGAACATAATCACCTCACTGGTGAAAAAAAGGGGATATGGAGTTCTAGGTATGAATTGGAGATCAAGTGAAAAGCATAGACCAAGCAATCTACCTAGGAAGTCTGCCAAAGAAGGGGTACAAGCTTGATGGAGAAAAATTTATTAAAACCCCCAAAATGACTCTAAAAGATGAGCATTCCCTTCTTGCTTAGTTAAAGGCAACTTCATCACAAATTTCAAGTGAAATGATTCTGAATCTGCTAATGAGAATAGATGGAAAACTTACTGACCAGTCTACAAAGATTCAACAAATTGAAGATAAGTTGAAAGAGTTAGAAAGTGTGATAAAGGAAAAAGGAAAATCTGTTACTGGTCCTGCAACTGAAGACACCTTTGCAACAGCAAGTCCAACACCAGCAAAATAAGCTGCTAAAAGTCTTGTTTTCAGCCTGAAGGTCATGAACCAAAATCAGTTCAGCCAAGGAAATCTCCCACTCTTGAGCCTGAAAATGATGAAAAATCCAATGAAGGCACTGAAGTACTTGGATCCTTTGATGACACCTCTCCACCACATGATGAACCACAGCCAGAATAGCGATCTCCACCTAACTCTGAGGAAGTTTCAATCATGGATATTTTTCATCAAATGGTCAGAGAAGAACAAGTAGAAAAAGAAGCAAAAAAAGATAAAGCTCAGAAGACAACACCTATCAAAGCATTCCTTGAGTCAATGCACACTACAAGGCAGACTGACCAATTTGGTAAAGACAAAGGAAAAGTTGTTGCACCAACACAAGAGAAACTTAAACCTTCTAGTCAAGGAAGAAAGACTATGGCAACAAAAACAAAATTCCTCAAGAGAAAAAAGTCTTCTAAGATAGCTGAAAAAGCCAAACCCTTAGCCATCTTTTCTACTCAAGATCCATTCCAAATTTCAAACCAATCTTCCCTTGAAGCCTCACCCAAAAGTCCATCACTTGAACTCTCTCTTAAACCCCTTAATGTCTATTTTGGCATTGATGAGTCTACCCCTTCTACCTCTTCAGAAACTGATTGAACACCCCTTGGTTTGATGATGACAGAAATGGGGAGAATTATGATAGAAAGCTTAGGGGAGATAGAAAGTAGAAAAGTTTTAAAGGAAGGTAGAAATGATATAGGGGCAATTTAGGAACTCAGACTATGATGATTAAGTTGTTTTTGTTTGTTGGTAGTTGAACATTTGAATTTGAATTTGAATTTGACTTTGCTATTTATGTTATTGTGTTGAAAATTGTAAGCTGATGGTTAAACATTTAAATCTGTTCTTGATATTTATGTTATTTTGACTATTGCTGTTTAAAGATTAGGTGCTGATATTGGGCTGTTGTGCTGATAACTAATTCTTGTTATGATATTGTGAATGGAATTTGGTTGAGAATGAATATGAATGCTGATATTTTTGTTGGATGGTTTATGGTATTTAGTTTTGGAATAAATAAGGTTTGGAAACAATATGACAAACAGTTAATTACAAGATTGATTATATTTGAATATATACTAGTCATTTTCTTTAAGAGATAGATAAAAACTTGTTGAATTTAAGAACAAGAATTATGCATACATTAAAAGGAAGCACACATTCAGGGGGAGAAAATCCTCATTCTGTCAAGAACAAAAAGGAATAAATAGATACTATGCTATTAATCAAGGAATGTTTTGTCATCATCAAAAAAGGAGAGATTTTTGCTCCATTAGTTTTTGATAATAATAAAACATTCCCACTCATTTATATCTAACTTTGCTACTTAAGTGTGCAGGATGAAAAATGTATGCTAATAATAAATTAATTACTAAAAAGTGAATATCAAAACTCATAAGAATGAAGAGCTACATTTAAAGCCGTAAAACAGAAGCCACTTAGTTGGATAATTAAGGGAGTTAGTCAACTAAACTTAAAAATGAAGATGGCCAGTTCAGAGAAAAAAACGACTTAATCGACTAAGAGCAATCACTAGTCGACTAAGAACTTACAACCTAAAATTGGATCAAAAGAAAAAATCAACTTAATCAACTAAGAAGTATGTTAGTCGACTAAGAGCTCTTTGTCTAAAAATTTGAATTTGAAGCTAAAAGACAAATTAATGGCTAGAACCAACTCCAAACTATTTTCAATGATCAGAATCTGTCAAACATCTATCAGAGTTGTTTCTTCAAGTATAAAAACCCTTCCCCAATGGCTAAGAATAAGATTTGGTGCTTCCAAGATTAAAAAGAGCTTAAATATAGCAAAAATCCTCTGCATACCTTTTGCATTTCACTCCTATCCTTGTAACAAATTTAAGCATTTCACTTTGTACCACTCAGATCAAGTTAGTGATCATAGGTACACTTTTATTTCTTTTCTCCTTGTATACTTTGAGTGAACGAGTCACTCTAAGGGCTTAATTCAAGCTTGGATTGCTTGATTGTTTATATAGGTTCCAACTCATCTTAATAAAAGTTAGTTTTGGGTTTTGGTCCCAAGTAAATGTGCTAAAACGGGGTCAATAACACTTTTTGGCTCTTAAAAAAACTGGCTCTAAATTCGGGACAAGTTGAAGATCAATAATCACTGGTTCATGGAAAGATGGAGAAATGATTCAAGAAGAAATGAAAATGAAAATTTAAAAATCGAAGGGACAATGCTCAACATTTTATAATGGTTTGGTCAAGGACCTACATCCACTTCCTTGATTGTTCAACTAAGGATTTTTTAAACAATATCACTACAAACGGTGGAATTCTCAAGCTCCCACTAAGCTTTTACAATGGCTTTTCACAAGCTCAGCCAAAACCTTTCATCATGGTTTTTACCAGGATTAACCAAAACCCAAAAACTAACTTTTCTAGGCTAAGTTATAACCTATACATTCAAACAAGCTAACCCAAGCTTGAGTAAACACCTTAGAGTGACTCCCTCACTTTAAGTTTACAAGAAGAAAAGAGATAAAGAAGTATTTATGATCACCAAGTTGATCTAAGTGGTATAAAGTGAAGTGCAAGTATCAATATCAATCATAGGAGTGAAATGCAGAAGGTAAGTAGCTAGTTTTTGCTATTTTGGAGCTCTTTTTGGATTTGGAAGCCTTGGATTTGTTTTCTAGCCGTTGGGAATGCCTTATACACTTGAAGAAACAACTCTGCTGATTGTTTGACAGATTCTGACCATTAGAAACAGTTGGGAATTGGTTCTAGCTATTAATTTGTCTTCTAGCATTCAACTTCCAAGTTGCAGATAGAGAGCTCTTAGTTGACTAACATAGCTTTTTAGTTGATTAAGTTGTTTCTGTCTTTGGACCCAATCTCTGGCAGTGAGCACTTAGTCGACTAACAAAATCTCTTAGTCGATTAAGTTAGTTCTATTTCTAAGCTCGGTTTTGGCAGTAAGCACTTAGTCGACTAACAACTTCTCTTAGTCAATTAAGTCGTCTCTGTCTTTGAACTGACCATCTTCATTTTTGAGTTTTAGTTGACTAACTCCTTGATTATCCGACTAAGTGGCTTCTATTTTTTGGCTCAAATGTAGCTCTTCATTCTTATGCGATTTGATATTTACATTTTAGTGATTATTTCAATATTGGCATACATTTTTCCATCCTACACACTTAAGTAGCATTGTTAGACACAAATGAATGGGAATGTCTTATTATCATCAAAAACTAATGGAGCCAACAGTCCATACATATATAAGCATAAAGTAAAGATCGACTTGTCACCAGAACATGACTTGACCTTCTAGACATCAAGTGGGCTACTAGAAATCTACCAAGGAAAGAAAACCTAGAGCTCGTCTTCGCGACAAGGGTAGTTTTCCTTTATTTTTCTAAAGCTTATGAAGCATGACATTTAAATACCTTTTCAATAGAATTTCATTGAAGACAAGTTTGCATAAACCATTGGAAACCATTTTACCTTTGACAAACTTGTAAAAACTCTTGAAAATCCTATTATGTGAGGAATATATTGATAGATTTGGCCATTTATTGTTAGATTTCGCACAGAATGATTCTTATATCATTTTACCTCAAATCTATCGATACTTCCATCTCAAGTATAGATAAATCAGGCTTGGATTCTAATTTTTTTCTAGCTGCTTCCCTGCACTTAACAATTCTCTAAATTCTTTCATTTTATGGGACTATTCTATAAGCTAAATTCAATTTAACTAGGCCTTCATTTATCACATTCTAATATACATCATATCAACAATATTCATACAAACATAAACATAGTCTTGACATCATCAATTCTATAGAACTTTTTTAGTAGATCATAGACATTTCAAGTTTGAGTGGTGTTCGACCCATTCAAGCAAATAGTGGTCAAATCCCCACTATCTCGGATTCTTAGTGCACTTTGTGAATGGCATTCTGCCTTCCTACACATTTAAGTGGTGCTTGCCCTAACTCAAGCAGATAGTGACCAAATCCTCACTATCTCGGATTCCTTAAGCATAAAATCTCTCATATCCATAACTTGCATCATAATCATTTAATCATTCTCATTAGCCATTTACATACTTGACTCATAGTGTACATGGAATTCATATCACATACATCCCATTGCATACATTCATATCATATCTCATAATTCATAATCTTAGCTTGTGAAGGAATGTCTACATCCTCCAAGCATTTCATTATCAATACATACATGGCATAATCATTCATATACTCATAGGTGGGAATACATGCATCCACCAACATATCATGTGACATCATGTTAAACATACACATCATATCATGAAACACATTTTGATAAAAAACATTTGCAAGCGTTTGTCCCTCATTGTTAAAAATTAATACATAATAGGGTATTTACATACATAGTAGATTCGCAAACTAGTTGAAATCATTTTTAATCAACTCTTTTGGAAAGTCATCATCAAAACAATATTTCTTCAAGCATAAGATTCAAAACTAGTTGAAATCATTAGTAATCAAATCATTTGAAAAGCCATTATCAAAACAATAATTATTCATGCATCACTACAAAATTCATGCTTACTTTACATATACTAAATACGTTAAAAGTTGTATCCACTCACCTATTTGAAAACTTGATCTCTAGCAATGATCAAGACTCCACTTCGGCAAATCCCTCGAAGTTTTCAATCGATCCTAATTATCCAACAATCATCAAAATCAATCCTTATTCTAACAATCTCGTAATAACCATTCTAAGCCTTTTCGAAACTACTCGAATTCATCTAAAGCTAATTTTCTAGCTTAAACCCTTTGCCACTTAATCCAATAAATACTTAGAAACCCATAAATCATTCATTCTTACTTTAGATGAGCTTTGATGCCAAGAAAAATCACAAAACCTTTGAGCTTTAGTATTCAAAAAAAAATCTGAGCATAAAACAATATTTTTAGTGTTTGAAATTCATGAATCAAAGATTTGAAAGCTAAAAATGTTACTTTGCTCATAAACTCAAATCTAAGCTTCAAATCATCCAAAATGTTGGTTTAGGTTGAAAATGGGTTTAAAAGAGCTGTGAGTTGATGAAAAACTAGGGGGAAACAGCTGAGAATGATAAACCGTTGTAAATGTGACCTTTTTATATTTAAAGTGTGAAAATACATTTTTACTCCTTTATTTTTCTGAAATTGATGAAATCTAGTAATAGATTTGGCCATTTATCAATAGATTTGGCAATGTATTGATAGATTGTGAAATTTATCGATAATTATTCATCAGGATTCTTTTTTAAAAGCATTCTGAGTAAAATTTATTGATACATTTGGGTTATGTATCGATAGATTTGCTTCTAGATGGAATCTATCGATACATTAGATCATGTATCGATTAGTAGGCAAAAAAATAAACATTGAAAACTTGTCCAATTGAGTTCCTTTTTACACCAAACTTTGCAAAACATCTTAGAACCTCAAAACATGAATTTTTCCAATGTAAAAAACTTAATTTTATGTTTTAAAATATGAAATCTGTATACTCACCTAAGGATTCCTTTAATTTACTTCTTTACTCAAAGTGGGGTTTGACAATTTATCATTCTCAACCATTTTTTTACCAATTTTCATCAACTCTAAGCTCGTTCAAACCCATTTTGAACCCAAATCATCATTTTGGAAGATTTGAAGCTTGGATTTGAGTTTTATGAACAAATGTGACATTTTTCAACTTTAAAATCTTTGATTGATGAATTTTCAGAACTAAAAATATTGTTTTTATGCCCAGATTTTCTATTGAATACTAAAACTCTAAGGTTTTGTGATTTTTCTCAGCATCAAAGCTCACTTAAGGTAAGGATAAAGAATTTATGGGTCTTTAAGCATTTATTTAATTAAGTAGTTATGGATTAAAGCTAGAAAATTAGCTTTAGATGAATCTAAGTAATTTTGAAAAGGCTTAAAATGGTTATTACAAGATTGTTAGACTAAGTATTGGTTATAATGATTGTTGAATGTTTATGATCAGTTGGAAACTTTGAGGGATTCATCGAAGTGGCGTATTGATCATTGCTAGAGATCAAGTCTTCAAATAAGTGAGTGGATACATCTTTTCAAGTATTTTGATATGTAAAGTAAACATGAATTTCATAGTGATGCATGAAAAATTATTGTTTTGAGAATGGCTCTCTAAATGGTTTGATTACAAATGATTTCAACTAGTTTTGAATTTTATGCTTGAAGAAATATTATTTTGATGATAACTTTCCAAAAAAGCTAGTTACAAATGATTTCAACTAGTTTGCAAATCTATTACGTATGTAAATATCTCATTATGTATTAGTTTTCAACAAGGGGGGACAAGCCCTTTCTAACATTTATAATCAAAATGAGTTTAATGGTACGATGTGTGATAACTCTATGATATAGAGTTATTTAAGCTTAATTTTGATAGTAATTTAGCTTAATTCTTATAGAAATGTATAAAAATTAGTAAGTTTTATTTTATTATTTTAAATTAGTTATTTTAGGTGAGTCAATCTAATCTTAGTTAATTTTATGCTTAATTTGGTGTTAATGTGGTTAAGATAGGTTGTTATTGATTTATTTGTGCTTTTGTAGGTATTTGAAAGAAAAATTTTAGTGAAAGAAGGATAGCAATTTTAAGGTGTAGACTTTCACTGCACATATTTTGGTATTTTGGTTATAACTCTCTCTATAAAGCTCCAAATGAAGCAATTCTTAGGCCATTGGAAAGATAAGAGAAAGAGCTACAACTTTTATGTTTATACTTTACCCAGTTTGGCTTGGAAGATGGTCAAAATCTTGTCGAAGTTAACATGCTGTAGTAATCCTAGAGCAATTACGATTTTTGTTAATTAACTGGGCAAAGCTATGACTCACATAGTCTAGTGAGGAAATTTAAGCTGAAATTGACTTCTTTCTTCACCCAACTTGGCCTAACTTTAAAGCTTATAAAAATAACCTTTCAAGGGACTTAAAAAGGGAAAGGAAAAAACACCAAATTGATAGTTGAGAGTTAAGCCACAAAGTCATTGAAGTTGAGAAGAATGTGAAGGATTCAAGAAGACTAGGAAGATCAAGATTATAATTCTTGAGTTTATTTTTTTTATTATTCTTTTATTTTCTTAGTTTGTTTTTATTGTTTAAACTTTATTTAATAATGATGTGTGACTTGATGGAGAACTAAGTTTTTAATCTAAGATTATGATTGAACTCAATATGTAGTCTGAATTATTTATCTCTCTTTTAATTATGTTTAATAGATTTAGTTGTTTATTTTATTCTATTCTTAATGCTTCTAATTATCTCATCACCAATTAGATTGAATTGAAAACATAAGTTAAACCTTGACGAAGAAGATTTAGGTAGACCCTGAATAGAATAGCATAGAATCGAATACACTTAGTTGATTAGCTGATTTGATTTGTATATAGGGTAGACATACACTTATAAGCCATACATAGCCAAGATTAGAGCACAAACTTAATGAACCTTTTCTCCAATTTAATTTGCATAGACATATAGTAAGTTAATTGAAAAATGTATTTTTATGAGAAACTCGACAGATATTTGTAAATAATTTAGGACTCTAGGTTAGCAACTTAATCTATTAAATTGAGTTAAGAGAGAGAGAGAGAGAGAATAATCAGATGAAGTATTGAGGGACATCATAATCTTAGGTCTGGTAGTTGATTGAAGTTTCAGTTTAGTAGTTTTAATTTTTCTTTTTAATAATTTTAAAATTTAGTTGTTTGAATAAAATTAGGGTGTGTTAATTTTAGTAATTAATAGTAGGAATTAAAACAATTCTCCGTGGGAACGATACTCTATTCATTACTATATTATTTGTTAATGATACGTGCACTTACGTGAGAAATCAATAACAATGTATATGCTTGACATGATGTCACATGATATATTGGTGGATGCATGTATTTCCATTTATGAGTTTATGAATGATTATGACATGTACCTATAAGATGATGAAATGCTTGGAGGATGTAGACATTCCCTCCCATGGTAAGATTATGAATTATGAGATATGATATGAAATGTATGCTATGAGATGTAGGTTGTGAGACCTTGTCAAGCTCGATTAAAAGACGGTATTGTACCGAGTGGTACAACTAAGTTAAATCGAGCCTTGAACTAGTTCAAATAGAAATTCTAAGAGGAATTTGAAAATTTTAAAACCAACAGAATGGCTTAGAATAGTGATTTGGAGTTCAAGGTCCAGTTTGGAGTCCATCAAAAAATTGACCAATTAGGGACAAAACAGTCATTTTACCTTTTGATGATAAAATTGAGATTTTTAGCCAAGATTTGATCACATTTGACCAAGAATAATTATATGAAATATAATTATGATTATTGGAGCATAAAATGATGTTTAGCAGTGAAAAATTGTGATTCTCGGTATTTATGGAGCACAAGGGCAAAATGGTAATTTTGCCAATAGAGGACTAAACGGAAATTTTTTAAACAATTTTTGCCCCATTTGGTTAATATTGATCAATATTAGTGTTATTTTAGGTTGAAAAGTAGAAATAATGAGATTCCGATACATTTCAGAGTATAGGGGTAAAATCGTAATTTTTTCGTCTCGGGGGCAAATCAGTAAAATTTTCGCCCCAGCACTTGTCAAGACCAAGGGATTTTAATTGTGGTAGGATTGGATAAATACCAGAATATTTGTGGTGGAAAATTAAGAAGAAAAAGTCAAAAAGTTAAAAATTAGGCCAATAAGCATGTGACATATGGCATGCTTGATTATTTAATTATTTTCTATAGAAATCAGCCCATTAAATCCCCAATTCCCTCACCATATTCGACCTAGGCATCCAGCAACAAGAAAAAAGTAAGAACAAAAGGAAAAACAAGAAAACCTAGGTGGAAATTCAAAGAAAAAGTGAAGAAATCAAGGAAACAAGCTAGGTAAGTTAAAATTTCTTTAATTCTCCTTGATACCTAGCTTACCCATGCTTTTGTTTTTGATTTCCATGGTTGAATATTGAGTTATCATGATGAATTCAATTCTGAAAAATGGGTATGGAAGAGGAATTGTTGTTGGAATAATTTGATTTTAGACTATGTTAGTGTTTAGGGATAGTTAAGCATGGTTATGAACAAAAACACAAAAGAAATATTCAATTTCTCTAGGGTTCCTTGTTGGCCGAACCATGAGGGATGAATATCAATGGGGGATTTTTTTTATTTCAAGGAAAATGGCATGGAAAATGATGAATTAAGGTGAAACGGTTATGTAGAAAAAAATTCGATGCTAGTGCACCAAATGACCAAATTTTTCTATAAGAAACTGTGAGGGTTCTAATGCTGAATTTGGCTTTATTTAAATGTATGTGGTAAATTAAGGTATTAGAGGATAAATGAATTAATTTGAGGTGATTTGGACACAATCGTCGATTAATCGGGTGATCGGTCGAATTTAATCGATACCGTGATTAAGCGATAATCAGACATATTTTTGCATTTACATATCAAGCATTAGTAATTTAAATTAATTTATATCAATTTAGGGACAATATAGTAAATTCCTTGACTTTGTTATTTGTCAAGGTGGTGAGACGTCCGAAAAAGGCAAAGGAATTGTGCCTGAGGGCTATTAGTCCGAGTGCACCCGGAATCTGGATTTTCGATACCGGTGAGTGGACTTGCATTTCAAACTTGTTTTGGGAAATATGAAAGATTCTATCCAACTTGTCTTAGAAAATGTACCTTGGGAACAAGCTTTTAATAAAATGATTTTATATTGTGAAAATGTGCTATACAATGGTTTATGTGTTATCACAATATGATAAAATGCATGATATGCATTGGATGCTTCTTTACATGTTGATTTGAACCCGTCTATGTGCGAGTAGGAGTGCACATAAGCCGTTGCTGACCCGACTATGTGCGAGTAGGAGTGCACATAAGCCGTTGCTGACCCGGCTATGTGTGAGTGGGAGTGCACATAAGCCGTTGTTGCCTCCATAGCTTATAGGGCTGGATGCTTCGTGATCTTCCACCCTATGAGTGCTTTGATAGGTATGATCTGTGGCGAAGTATGACTCTCTGCCTAGGAGCTTGGAAGATGAGGGAAGGGACTGCTCCGTTGCTTCGTGATCCGGAGTGAAGTGCACCTCTTGCAGAGTGAAGGGGGGGGATGCTTCGTGATCTCCCACCCCCTAGTGACAATAGCATAAGCCGTTGCATATGAGATGATGATGATGGGTATATGGTTGTAAATGCAAATATGTAAGCATTTGTTTTGTGGAAATTTGGAAGTTTACATGTGTTACATGTTGCTATTGTTATTTTAGCAAGATTACTAGTTTTAAGGGAAAAATGAGAGTTTTTTTCCTTGATGTTCTGGTTCTCGCTGCAGCGAGAATGAAGTTCGCTACAGCGAGAAACTTTTTGTCCATTTTGCTAACTTGTGGGTTTTTGCCATATTTCCCATTTCTTTGGTACCATAGTTGAGCATGGATTTTTGTAAAGTGATTTACTCATGTGGGATTTACATGAGGGGTTTAAAGGAGCTAAAACAATTGCATGGTTTTGAGAAAACGAATGCATCATGATTTCAATAAACATTCCTTATGGTATGCTTGTTCCCTTCTTGTTCACTCACTGAGTATTGTACTCACGTTTTATATAAAAAAAATTCATGTTTTTAGATCAAGTGACTGTTGGACCCTAGATCGAGGAGTCCCCGTAGTGCATCTCCTGGGTATGTATCTGGCATTCGATAGTAATCCCTCTTATTGTAAATATCTCCGCTGGAAGTCATGGGTTCTTTTGTATTTTGAATACAATCTAACAATGTGAATATGTGTATGCAATGTAAATTGCTAAATACATGACTGGTATAGTGCATGTATATTATTATCGATAATGCCATTGTGTTTTGGCTATGTTCACACCCAGGAAAAGGTGTGTGTGTGTATGCATGATATGATAAATTTGTTAAGCAAAGGTAAATGTATAGGCTTGCTTGGGCTTAGTGAGCTATGCTCATTGAGCTCATGCGCTGGTCATGGCCCTAGAAATTGGGTCGTGACATAGGTGATGTGAATTCCAAGTACACTATGAGCCAAGTATGAGAATGGTTAATGAGAATGACTAAATGATTATGATGCAAGTCATGGATAAGAGAGATCTTATACTTAAGGTCTCAAAGGTAGTAAGGATTTCATCATTATCCGCTTAAGTTAAGGCAGACACCACTTAGAACTTTGAAATGTTTATGATCTACTAGGAAAATTCTATGGAATTAATGATGTTAAGACTACGATTATGTTTGAATGAATACTGTTGATATGATGTATACTAGAATGTGATGAATGAAAGCTTGGTTATATTGAAATTTAGCCTATAGTATAGTCCCATGAAGTAGAAGAACTTAGAGAATGGTTATGTGCAAGAATTTACCTAAAAAACTAGGATTCTTTTGTCTGACCTATCGATACAAAAGGGAGACATATCGAATAGATTTTAGACAGAATGCTACAAGAAGCATTCTGTGTGAAATCTATTTATACATTTCCAAATGTATTGCTAGATTTTTTAAGAATAAGGTTTTCAAATGTTTTTGCAAGGCTTTTCAAAGGCAAATGGTTTCTAATGATTTATGCAAACTTGTTTTCAATTGAATTAGATTGAAAATGTATCTAAAGTCATGTTTCATGAGTATTATGGAAATGAAGGAAGTTTTTTATGAATGACATAAGATTACAAATGAATGTTTATGAAAAATTCCCCCCTTTGGCTTGTCCTCTTCCCTATATCCACTCACGGAGTCTTTGTGACTCACGTTAGTTTTCTATTTTTGTTTTGTAGATTAGTGATTAGCTTACTACCGTTGTCGTGGAGATGAGCTCTTAGTTTTCTTTCCTTGTTAGGCGTCTAGTAGCCCACTTAATGCCTAGAGGGTTAGGTCAAGTTCCACTGATGAGTTGATCTTTATCTTATGCTTGTATATGTATGAACATATTTATGATGATGTAGACAAAGGACGACATTTACTTTATGAAATGTAATGCTTAAATGTTGCAAAGGT
Organism: Theobroma cacao; assembly: GCF_053813885.1. NCBI lineage: Eukaryota > Viridiplantae > Streptophyta > Magnoliopsida > Malvales > Malvaceae > Theobroma > Theobroma cacao. The sequence continues at coordinate 32,190,794 of NC_142647.1, read as the reverse complement.
GGCTTGTGAGCCTACATGGATATTCGAGGGTGTAGATGAATGTTTATATGACATAATGTATAAGATTTTGACTCTATTGTTATTAATGATTGAAGCGTATACAATGTTTATGTTGAGAAGTTCCATAATTATGTATTAATGTCCATGGATGAGTGTTTGTGAATGGTATCTTAATTGCCTTTATGTATTACAATATTAGTTAACGAACTCAAATGTGAATGAATGGATGCAAAGAGGCTTGCTTGGGCCTAGCGGGCCGTACTCGTCTGGGTTCATGCATCTATCACAATCCTTTCACCAAATGGGATGTGACACACATGATGTAAATGAGTTTGATGTCATTATTATACAATGAAATGTTGATATGATTAAATGTTATATTCTTTGTTAAGGTGTAATTGATATGATTAAATGTTATATTCTTTGTTAAGATGTAATGGCTATATAGATGCCTAACAAATTTAAAAGTTAGAAGGAATGTATAAACTTAAATGTGATGAATGGCACCCTCCATATAGGGTTTAAATGCAAGAATAGTGCCATTGCCATAGGTAAGGTGTTAATACCAAAAGGGAAAGGAAATATCTCATTTTCTCTTTATAAATGTTTTGTGAATAGAATTACAACTGGTGTATCCAAATGGTTGCATAACTCGGATTTATATTGCATTTATGAGAAATGATTTGAAATAATGTTTATTAAGCACTGAAAAAAATATGTGGATGTTTATGAAACTTGTGTTATATTTGTAAAGTATGTTTTATGGCAAAAACTCTTCCTCTTAGTTTGTCCCCCTCCTGTATTCACTCACGGAGTCTTTATGACTCAAATGTTAGTTTCTCATTTTTTTTGCAGATTAATGAGTAAAGTTATATAGCAACTTATGTCATGGATACATGATTTGTTTCTTCTTGGTAGGTGCTATAGCAACTACTTGCAATTTAAAGGGTCGAGTCATGTTCCGCTACAAGTTGGTCTTTACTTTTCTTATTTATAAAAACTTGATTATGTTTTGATTATGAAGCCATTGAATGGTGTTATACTTATATGGAATTGTATAAATGTGATAGATAATGGCTTAAGGGCCCCCATGAGCACTTAAGGTGCATTGAAATGTTGAGAAGAAATATATGTTATACGGATGTTATTAATAAAAGAATGTGTTTCCACATTTTATGTTAAGAAGTTCCATAATTGTGGGATGTCGCGTATGTATGGATGTATGAACATATTCATGTTAAATGCTTTTATGAATGGTTTATGTGGATGTCTAGCCCACTATGATAAATGCATGTATTTATGGATAATGAATGATTGATGAGTATGAGGCTTACTAAGGCCTAACGGGCCATGCCCACATAGTTCCTAGTGCCGATCATGATCCTTAAAAAAGGGATGTGACAAAACTTCTAAGGATCGACCCTTCTTTTATAGGGATTGACCCGTTTTGCCTTAACTTGCAAAAATTCATTTTTTGGGTTTCCTTTTACTCCCATTCTTCCACCATCACACTTACACTAATGTAACACAATATTAAGGAGAGATTTATAATAAGTAGTTGGAAAACTCATCCAATAGCACTATTATATTAAGGCTCACACAAACATTTACAACTTGAATAAATTTCACTTAAATGAAAATTTGGGGTTTCACTAGCTAACTAGTACCACAAAACACATTAATAAATCAGAAATAAAAAAAAACATAAAAGTTAATCGAAAAAATAAAACATAAAACAAGAAAGGAATATAAATTCACATTAATAAGACGACATACATAATATCTGTAGAGATCAATTTCTTTAAATGATTCTTGGCATCTAAGGCTCCATACTCTAAACCATGCCTCCTTATTCCAAGTTTATTGGATAAATATACTGACATAGTTTGGTTAGCATTGCTTTCTAAGTTTACCAGACTATGTCATTATATTTATCTAATAAACTTGGAAAGAGTAGGCATGGTTTGAAGTGTGAAGCCCAAGAAGTCAAGAATCATTTAGAGAGATTGATCTTTTTAGATATTGTATCTACTGTCTTAATAATGTGAATTTATATTCTCTTTTTGTTTTATTTTTCCAATTAATTTTAATTCTTTTTTATTTATGATTTATTAAGGTGTTTTATGGTACTAATTAGCTTTTATCCACAGATGTTTAGTGAAAACCATTTCAGTCCTTGGGTTTGCCATTTTCATGTATGTAAGGTAATACTAGTTGTTAATGGAATAGATTAACACTAGTAGAGAGTAAAGAGAATAACCATTTGTTCTTGGATGCCTTCTAAGATATTTGCAATCTTACAATCCATGAGGCATTTAACATTTTTTGGAAGTTTTGCAGATATTACCAAGGAGATACCATTAACTTATACACTTTGTTTAACTCATTAAGGTTTAGCCTCACAATCCATTGTTAGCTCCATGCCAATAAATGAAAAAAAAGTATCCTTCTTCAACAATTGTTAAAGTTGGTTATGGCTCTCCATTTAGAAGACATAGAGCTAGCAATGGATTGTTCTGCTAAACCTAATGAGTTAAAGGTATAGTATACCAAATTGTTGATATCTCCTTGGTAGTATTTGCAAAACTTCTAGAAAATGTTAAATGCCTTGTGGATTGTGAGGTTGCAAATATCTTAAGAGGCATCTAGGAACTAATGGTTATACTTTCTGCTCTATGTTATTATTAATCTTTACCATTAACAACTCGTATTACCTTATGCACAAGAAAACAACATTTTATGTTAAGGTGTTTGCTTAATCTTTGATTATATATCATATTTATTTTTTTTATTTATATTTACTTATAACTTGTAATCTCTACTTAGATTATTTCATTTAAGACTTATTTAAAACTATTGTTTGTTTAGAATGTACAATAAAACCTATCACTCGAATATTCCCTGAACTTGACCGACCAACCTCAAATTGAATTTAATTTAAGTCAGTTGGTCAGATCCATAATATATACGAGCTGTTTACATTGTAATATTTTTTGCAATGTACGAGTTGTCGACATTGGGTACGTTGATTAGGTTCAGGGAATATCCAAGTTCCTCATTAGGGAGTACAGCACAATTCGTCACTTATACATTCAATGGACTTGATTGACTTATTTGGAATTATTTAGCAAGTAGGGATTAAGCATATATATTGTTGTGACATCCCTATTTGCTAAATAATTTAGGGTAGGTAGGTTAAGTTCATATAGAATATACGAGTTGTCGGTATTGAAATCTTTAAAATAGAACATGTGTTATATTATCTTTGTCTTTTTTTTCTTTTTTTCAAAATGAGTGCTTTTGTTGAAGGGATGTTTCCACATACTAATACTATGAAGTTCAAGTTTAGTGTCTAGCAGAGTATCAATTGCATGATGTGGTCAGTAGTCCATGCCGAATTTTCATCAGAGCGGTTAGTAGTCCCTTGCAATGAAGGGATGATGTTAATAGATAGATTTGTACTTATTTTTCATTTGTATTCTTTATATAGTTATACGTTTTTGGCTTTTTACTTTTAATTAATTGTAATAAAAATAATATAATTTGTATTAATGATTTTATTAATTAAAAAAATTATTTGCTTTACATATTTATAATATTTAATTTTTTTTTACATATTTGTATTTGTGTAGTTTTTATTTTTTTATCATTATGTTTTAAAATTTTTTAAAAATAGTTTTTATTACCGATGGAATTTTTGTCAATATTAACGGATTTATACTCTACATGAATGAAATTTACAAATGAGGTTCTCACTAATCCATGGGCAAATTTAGTCTGTAAACTATTGACGGAATTGTTTCATCATCGACAACTCCCTTTAACAATAAATTAGCTAATTTAATGACAAAATTTTCAATGAAATATTTCATTCAAAAAAATTACAACGTATTATTCGGTCACCAACGAAAGTATTGTCAACCACGTAAGGACGGAACTTTCCGTCGATAAATTGATACACAAATAAATTTTAACATTTTGCTGATGAAATATTTCATCGGTAAAGCTCATAATTTTGATAGTGTAATAAACCCTAGCATAGGCCTTAAAAATTATAAATAGCTTGAAAGGTTTATTTGTCATATTTTAAGACAATGTAAATATATTAAACCCATTGTTATTTGGACTGAGCTACTCTAGATACATAATAAGTCAATGTTTGTGATCCGGTCTCCTCCACTTAGTTGGGAACATATAAAAGTCAACATAACACATAATCATAAATATTACAAATTTCGATACGATTGCGTGTCATTTGGAACTGGATGTTACATCTTGAGGTCACTAAGCCTTCAGGGCATGCCTTACGTTGCTGAATCAAGCTCGTGTAAAACTTCTGATTTTGAATGAATGAGGAAGGAATCAGAGATGGTAAAAAGGTCGCGGTCGTGCCTTCAAGAAGAGTAAGAAGAAATGGGCTTAAGATATGCTTTTAGTTTTTAAATTAATTGAATATACTTTTGTTTTATAAAACCATCCGTTGTAATTATATAAGGCTTTGCCTTAGTTAAGATCCATCTATGAATAGATGTTGCTTAATTTGGGCTTATCAATTTGCCTCGTAACCAGAACAACATCTTTCAGCATATGAATGCGGATTAATTTTGTGATTTAGTGGGCAGATTGGTTGCAGGTCGTTGTCTAAGTAGAATTAAAAGGTCCGTGTGTTGAACACTAGAAACAATTCTTCACCTACTAAATCAAGAAAACTTACATCATTGTCCACAAATTGACCTTTGAGGTGGCTTTCTTTATTATTTTATTAAATAAAAATAAATAAATTACAAAAATTGAGGTAAATTTGTTTGAAAAAAATACCCCTAAAATATGGTCCCAAGAGAATTCCAGAGTCATGGCCCCAGTGAAAAGGGGTGGCGAGCACCCTCCAATCGGATAAGACAGCTCCCAAAGGCCGGTGTGTCTGATTAGCGAGTGCCAGTCACGGTAGATGAGTCAAAGTGGGCGTGGATTTGCTGGGGGGACAGAGATTCATATGGACAGGTTTACTTTATTTTATTACCATAACCATGACCACTCTCCTATCTTTTCTCATTGTTTGTCCACTCCCTCTCTCTCTAAGAGGTGCCCTTACTTTCGCTGTCTAGAAAAGCTTTTGTTTGGGTTTTCTAATTATATTGTTTTATTTTTATTTTATTTTATTTTATTTTGTTTTAGTTTTACTTGGGAGAGTGCTTGAGAGAGAGAGAGAGAGAGAGAGAGAGAGAGCTGTAGGGTTTTAAACTTTACTCTTTTCTTTCTTTTTGTGCCTTCATCTGTGAGTTTTTTAGTCTTTGGGCAATTTTCTCAAAGAACAAGAAACCCTAGAGGACCGGGTCCCGTTTTCTCTTCATCTTCAAATTCTTCCTCTTCTTCGTTTTCGTCATCGTCATTTGAGCCCTGGCTCACTGAAAATGACCAATTTGCCCTAGTTGGAGACCGCCCCCCCAATTCCATGCCCAAAACTCACTCTTTTCAGCTAAATTCGCCGTCATGCGATTGCCCTTTAAGCCCGCTTCACCTAAGTAGGTAATACCCCCATTTCTGCATCACTGTTCTTTATCTGGGTTTCACTATTATTTTTTCCTGAAACATAAAAATTTCTAATTTTTTCTTCTGTCTTTTGGCCTTTTTTTTTTTTAAATTATAACTTGGAGATAAAAAAAATGGTTTTGCCTGTGGTTTGAAGGTAAGAGAAGGAAGCCATGGAAGGGGATGGGGTTGCACTGGCGTGTGTGATTTCTGGGACCCTTTTTGCAGTTTTGGGTTCAGCTTCATTTTCCATACTCTGGGCCGTCAATTGGCGCCCATGGCGGATTTATAGGTATTCCATCTAACATTTTTTAATTTTATTATCGTTACTGATATGCTTGCTAACATAATCACATGGATACGCATTATGTAAGTCGACTTTTAAGAATGCAGTGTGACATTGATAATTACAAGCTGAGATGTTAGTCTTTATGGCATTTTCATCAGATTAAAAATTTGATTATGAAGCTGATTATTAATCATTTATTCAGTTGGCTTTATTAGTAATGTGGCTTACATGTATTTAGTGCAATGCCTGTATATGGTTAATGATTTAATTTTTTCTTTTTCCGGAAACATGAGTAACTAATTCATGCCAATAAGAACACATTTAGTCATTTATATGACTTTTTCCCTTTACAAGCAGGTCGGTTTATTTCATTTCTGTGAATAAGGTACCGCTGGATGCCAAATGATGTCCAAACAATGTTCTTGTAATTTTATATTTCATCTTTGAAACTTTAGTGGTTCTTCCAGAAACTTTCTTTCAGTCATGAAATCAGGCTTCTTGAAGAAAATATATGCATGAAATAGAACATAATCTGGAGTCAAAGGAGAAACCCGGAGAAATAAAAGGAGATTCTCATGGAAGGTTAAGAAAGGTCTCTAGTGACATGAGAAAGGTCTAAAATTTTGAAATGCTGACAAACATGAATTTGGAACTTTACCGAACAGAATGTAGTTTCTCATGTTTAATAGTGTAGCTAAGGCAATGCACACACTTTACTGGTTGGCACTGATCTGGGGATGTCATACTTCCTGCTTGTGGTATTGTTTTGAAATATAAACAATTTGCTAAATCATATATTGAGCAGTGTGCCTATTGGGAGGTTGGAAATGTTTCTTTGGTGTTGCAAATGTTGCCACCAAAAAAAAAAAAAAACTATCTGAGGTTTTTCTTTTTTTTTTTTTAATTTGTTGTCTTGAAGACTTATTTGCAAATATGGAATAACCATATTTTCTTAGCTTTGCATAATTCTGTTTTGCTGTTTAATAATAGCTATTGGATAGGAGGAACCATATGACTCAAAATGTTTTCTAACTTTAGGGAAAACCTTTCGAAGTACTTATCGCAACTTGGTCATTTTCACTGGTGCTAGATTCATCATACAATCTCCACTAAGATCTTGCAAAATTTCTGTACTTAACAATGTAACTTTTCCAACAAGGCATTAAAAACTTGAATCCTTTTTTGATTCATTCTCCCTCATACTAATGTTCAGGGCAGAGAAAAATTACATGTAAACTCTTTGAATGTTTGCTTTTCTTGGCAACAAGCCCCGTGAAAACAGAAAACAATGTATCTTCATACATGATTTTTGATTCTGTGCATATTTTTGGTTGCAAGGTAACAGAAGCATTGTTCCATTTAATGGTTATAGAGTGAATGGAAAAGTGGGAAGATGGAAAATTTTGCTTTTCAGTTCATGTACTGTTTGGAATGAAAAAGTCAATGGACGTTGAAGTTTATTGCTTTGTTGAGTGGCATGAGTATAAATACTTTTTTTCTCGTACAATCATCATTTAATTTTGTGAGGGTGGTAGACAAATCAATTTCTTATACCTTTCAATTCACAAAATTAGAAATCAAACCTGAATTCCACTAAAAGAACTGTATTCATACAGTAAAACCAATCACAGATTATCATTCCTGGCCCGAAGTTGCCAAAATATGCTGCTTGACCTTTTCTTTATTTTATAATTTTCACTACTGAAATATCTAGTGGGAAGATTGGCATATTGGATCTTTTAGTTGGTTATTACTAAAAGAAATAACTAGAAAGATTAAAATATCCAATAGGGGTTTAATATTAGGCAGTGGTATTGTCTTTGATTAAGATTTGAAAAGTACCAATCCTAGAATGTTGCATAGTTCAGTTGCTAGTTGATTAATTCTCTCGATTATGCATCTCTTCATACTTCACCAATGGTGTCTCAGTATTTCGTAGAACATTTTGTTATTCTGTTTACTGGATGGAGCGATCTTTTCCTAATTTTATTTAAAAAAAAAATTGAATGTAAGTGCTATTTTGGTTGGTATGAATGTTTTGTGTCGTGCTGCATAAAATTAATTGTTTCATTCATGCCTTTTCCTTTCCCTTTTTTTTTTTCATTTTTCCTTGGGGTAAGGGGGTGGGGAGGTGGTTGCGATTTAATTGTCATTTTTCTGATTTTCTTTCAACACTTGTTTTGTATTTCTCTTTTCAGTTGGATTTTTGCCAGGAAATGGCCAAGTATCTTACAAGGACCTCAATTGGGTATGCTATGTGGTTTTCTATCTCTATTGGCATGGGTAGTTGTTGTATCTCCAGTTCTGGTACTTATCATGTGGGGATGCTGGCTAATCATAATATTGGGTCGAGATATTGTTGGTCTGGCTGTGATAATGGCTGGCACTGCTCTTTTATTGGCATTCTATTCAATTATGCTGTGGTGGAGGACTCGATGGCAAAGCTCAAGTATGCATCTTCATGACCCCTTTTTTTTGCCCCCTTTCAACTTAAAAGGGTGATGATACTTCATTTTCCTTCTAAAAAGGCGACTATGTTTATTTCCCCGGTTGTGTTATTTCAAATTAATTGAAATTTGTTTGAAGCTTTGCGGTGGTTTTTTTATTTCACACAAGAGATGGACCTCATAATAATCTCATTAGTCTAAGTGTCCATCTGTCTAGTTTTTTAAGAACATAATAAAGTCCATGAACTAAGTAGTAGAAATAAAAATCATTAGGGAAAAAAAATCAGTGTTGGGAAAAGGCATTGGCTTCAATGAAGAAGTAAACTTGAGAATGTTAGATCTCCAAAGAAAGGAATTGTTAGTTAGATTATACAGCAATGAGTTTATTAGATTATACTGCTATTGTCAAATGTCTGAGAAAAGTGTTTTATAGTGGTTCCTTTTCTTTTGACCCTCACTTGTGAGCCTTACTGGCTATTTGACCTACTTAGTTGCTCATTTCTCTTGTCTTGTTATATTTCTAATTTCATCCCCTTTCTGAATTGTTGTTTGAGTTAGCGTCTTTGAGGCTGATAAGTATACAGTTGAACTATATCAGCTCAAAAGCTTATTCTTGGAGGGAAAAGAGCATTTTAATGGTATTAAAGGACTGCTATCTGACTAAAACCATGGACTAATTCCTTAGTAGACTAATTATAATTATAATGGAGTAGCTTTACTTTATGCATTTTAAGAGAGTATCTACCAACAGAAATTGTAGCAAGTTTTTTCATTAATGTTTCATAACTGCTCTAGTTAGGGGGTGAAGATTTGCCTAGGAATAAACGTTTTCAACCCGACACTGAGTGGTTTGGTATTTAAGCAACATTGGACATGTTCTTCATGTTAGACTAGAAGATTACTGAAAACCTTTTGGTGCTTCTTAGGCCTAGGTTCTCGAGCAACTTCTTTACTCTAGAATGCTAAAGCAGAGCCAAATGGGGGTTTTAACTTTCAACTCTTAACTTCTGTAAAAGCTCAAAGTGAGCTTCTGGAGTTTAAATGCTTAAGCTTCAAATTAAAGCTTCTGAAAGAACTGCATTGAGAAGCTGATGCGTGAGGGACATATCTAGTAATATTTTCAAATGGACAGATACATTTATTTTGAATAATTGCAGTCTGACAGTTTTCAGAAAAACATTATTCATCCGTCTTGTTGACTTTAGATCCAAGCTGGGCCAAATGGGCACTAACTTAGCAATGACATACCAAATATGTACTTTGGGTAGAAGGGAACATAAAATAGCTAGCTTGCTAAAGCTCCGAGAAAAAGAAAATTATTGAAGTTTAGGAGGTGAAATGGTTGAAGAGACTATCTATTGTAAACAACAGGTTTAAGGAAAGGGATGTTGGAACTTGTGATGTGTTGATGTTAAGGACACCATCTTGTTTATATGGGTGCCCTTGATTGGCTGTTAATCATTCTTTTACCTTTTTTCTTAATCTCATACTGGATTGTTTCTGCTCTGACAGGGGCTGTTGCTTTTCTACTCCTGCTGGCTGTTGCTCTGCTATGTGCATATGAACTTTGTGCTGTGTATGTTACGGCTGGTTCCAGTGCATCTGAGCGATATTCTCCTTCTGGATTCTTCTTTGGCGTATCAGCAATAGCCTTAGCAATCAATATGCTCTTTATCTGCTGCATGGTCTTCAATGGTAACCTTTGCTCTATTGCTATTTTTACGAGTCTCCTTTTTGTTCCTTGTTGCACATGCAACTAGAATATGATGGTATCATTTGACAGTTCGTGGACATTAATCTTGCAGCTGCACTGGGTTATTTAATGGTTTGATCTTTTTTATTTTCTGGTTTAGACACGTAGATTGGTTTACTTTGTCTCTTCTATTTCATCAATTTGGGCAGGAAATGGCTTGGACGTGGATGAGTATGTCCGGAGGGCTTATAAATTTGCATATTCTGATAGTATAGAAATGGGTCCTGTGTCTTGTATACCAGAACCACCAGATCCAAATGAGTTATATCCTCGGGAATTCAGTAGGTAAAACTATTTATTGCATTTTCTTTGTTGCTCAGGTGACCCTACTTCTTTGCACACTTTTGCTTCCTCAATGCATATTGAGTCATTTTTACTTACATGTGGGTCCCACCAGCATACTCACATAATGACGAACATTTGTGTTCAATACGCAACATGCGTGGAAATAGGGTCACCTTGTAACATGATGGATTTTCATATTTGGGTGTGGTACGAAATATTGCCAGATGGTTGTAGTTTTTGGTTTTATATATGTGTGTACTGAGTAATTATCATCTCTTGTTCTATACCATGCTCACGGATCAGTCTTTTGAGTATGCATGACCAAAATAATGTTGGTAGATACTTTGGGATAGTGAATTCTGTTTCATGTTGCAGATTATACATACCTCCAAGTATGCTTATATTTTATTTATTTCATTAAGGTTTTTCTCCACTTATCTCTTTTTAAGGAAGAGATGTTATTGTACAAGAGCCTCTTCTCTCTTTTTTCAGAATAGACTATGTGAATTGTTCAAGACCTATTTTATATACAGTGTCAAATATTAATATTTTTTCTATTCTTCTCAAGGATGCATATGGAAAAAGCTGTTATGTTCCTCAAAGGCTTATTTTAATACCATACTTTGTTCCTTGGATTTTTGCTTTTGTTTGTAGAGCTTCACATCTTGGACTTCTTTACCTTGGCTCCCTTGCTGTTCTTCTCGTCTACTCTATCTTATATGGTCTGACAGCAAAGGATGCACATTGGCTTGGGGCCATCACATCAGCTGCAGTTATCATTCTTGGTATGCTAATAACTACTATGTTAATATTCTATTAGATATTTACGTTGTTGTCATGGTATAAACATTCATATCCTGGTTGTGCAAATTTAGTTCATTTATCTTTGTTATTCTGTAGATTGGAACATGGGAGCATGCTTGTATGGGTTTCAGCTTCTTAAAAGTCGTGTTGCAGCACTTTTTGTTGCTGGAACTTCTCGGGTTTTTCTCATTTGCTTCGGAGTGCATTATTGGTTTGTTCTAGCCTCTCCCCTGATTATAGTATTGCTGGTTGTATTGCTATTGCATTATAATAGTTTCTGTCTTCTTTTGAAATTTGTACAGGTACTTGGGGCATTGTATTAGTTATGCAGTTGTAGCATCTGTTCTATTAGGTGCTGCAGTTTCTCGCCATTTTTCAGCTACAAACCCGTTAGCTGCCAGGAGAGATGCCTTGCAGAGCACAGTAATTCGGCTAAGGGAAGGTTTTCGAAGGAAGGAGCAAAATAGTTCTTCTAGCTCATCTGATGGTTGCGGCTCAAGTGTGAAACGCAGTAGTAGCGTTGAAGCAGGCCATCTTAATAATATTATTGAAGATAGTAGCAGAAGTATTGTACAATGCTCGGTTGATGCAAATAATTGGAATAATCTTGTTACGTGTCCAACTGCCAGTTTTCAAGAGGGGATCAATAGTGATAAGAGCATAGATAGTGGAAGACCAAGTTTAGCCTTACATAGCAGTTCCCATCGCTCAGTTGTGCAAGAGCATGAAGTTGGATCGGATAAAAATTTTGACCCCTATAACTCTCTTGTGGTTTGCTCTAGTAGTGGTCTTGATAGCCAAGGTTGCGAGTCTAGTACATCAACTTCAGCAAATCAACAAATGTTGGATATGAATTTAGCTCTTGCATTTCAAGAAAGGTTGAGTGATCCTAGGATTACATCAATGTTGAAAAGGAGGGCAAGGCATGGTGATCGAGAACTGACTAGTTTATTGCAAGATAAAGGATTGGATCCTAATTTTGCTATGATGTTGAAGGAGAAGAGCTTGGATCCAACTATTCTTGCATTACTACAGAGGAGTAGTTTGGATGCAGATAGGGATCATCGAGACAATACTGATATCACAATTGTTGATTCCAGTAGTGTTGATAATGCTACGCCCGTTCAGATCTCTCTGTCAGAAGAATTGAGACTCCAAGGGCTTGAAAAGTGGCTGCAGTTGTCCAGACTTGTTTTGCATCATATAGCGAGTACTCCAGAGCGAGCATGGGTTCTCTTTAGTTTCGTCTTTATTATAGAAACAATTGTTGTGGCAGTTTTTCGTCCAAAGACAATCAAAATTATAAGTGCTACACATCAGCAAGTGAGTGGGCCCTTCTTCCCTGGGGATGTTGCTTATTTTATTTGATAGCACTTGGTAGTGCCGTGATTGATATACATGTTTTACATCTTTTCAATAATTGTAAATAGGCTATGCTCTAGATTGATCTCAGTTATAAGGTTGTTTGGCACTGTCATATATATGCTGATTTAGACATTCTCTGCATGCATCTCTTGCAGTTTGAATTTGGCTTTGCTGTTCTGCTTTTATCTCCTGTTGTCTGTTCAATCATGGCTTTCATTCGTTCACTTCAAGGAGAAGATTCAGCCTTGACACCAAAACCTCGGAGGGTATACTGCTCATCTCAAGTTTATGTTGGATGTTTCTACATGAAATTGTGATTTGGTTTCACATTGAATTCAATAGCTAGTATGAGCATTTTCTTGATTGTGTTTGTCTTAATTATTTCTAAGGAAGTTTCTTTTGAGAAGTTATTGTGATTTTTCCAAGTTTATAATGTGGTTGTCCACAATTTATTGGCTCTGAAATGCAGGTTAAATCGTATTTATTTTCATAATAAACTGGCGTATTTGTTTAGTATAAAGGCATTCTGTTCTCAAATGATTCTTTATGTAGGAGCTTTAGGCTTCAACTGGTTTGCTAAGTCTACTGGTTTCCTAAGATATGGTCATTGCCTTTTTCTTCCTATGCGTTCATGAAGGAATATTTTAGTGGTTTCAGTAGGTGTATTTTAGTGGTTTCAGCAGGTGACAATCCTTACCTTGACGGAAGTTTTCTTATACTTCTCTCGTCCTGAGTTGTTGTCAATTTCATGAAGATTAAAGATTTCTAGAAAAGACTTATTTGATAATACGGGTCCTATATGCCTTCTACTTTCCACATCCAGTGGTTTTGTTTGACCATGCTTTCTTATTGAGGCCAAGCATTGAAGAGAGGCCCCTGCCCCCTGATATCTCCCACTTCTCATAGTTGATGGAGTATATTTATCTTTTAGAATAAAACTACACCTGTTCATGATTGCAGATCTTTAGGTCAAGGAAGGATGGTTTTCCAAATCTTTAGTGCTGGTAGATAGTTGTATAGCTAGGAATGTTGTTATGTTACATAGTTGCATTTTCCCAGTTTAATATGCTTCCTTTATGCCCTTGTCCTGAGTGGGCATAATGAGATTTAGAACTTAAAATTTGTGGGCTTTTCAGCGTGTGCCACTAATTACAAAATTTATTATGCAGCTGCACTCAATTTTACAAAATATCAATTTAATCTTCTACCCTTTATCTTTTAATACATTTCCTCGTTATCGGAGAAGTTAATAATAAATTTTACTTGTTTTGTTTCCTTTGGCTACAGTATTTAACATTGTTGATGCGGCCATTAATATTGTAATGACATCCAATATTAGATTACCATTTCTGGTATTCATTCATGTTGCTTCCACTTTAGTATTTGAATTCTCTTTGTTTTGAATTTAATGACTTTGTTTTCTACCATTCTTCTTCTTCTTCTTCTCTTCAAAATGCTATGTTCAGTATGGCTTTGTTGCGTGGCTGCTCAGCACTTGTGTTGGACTGCTGCTTTCATTCCTAAGGTATGGTCTATTTTATTTTAGAATGTATGCGTTTCATAGTCTCTTTAAGCTTGAATTAGTTAGTTTCATCTTTCAATATTTTTTTGGCCTGTCTTTAGATGTCTTTCCCTTTCGGTTGATAGTGATTTATGCAGCATAAAATACGTGAAATGAAAAATACTTTGATGTCGTTCAAGGTCTTTAGACTCAGTTGAATGGCTAGATTTCCAAGTGTTCAGTTGTAATGTGCTAGAATTGTTATGTAATGTATGATTCTTTTTTTTCTTAATTTCTTCTGCTTAAATGTCTTCTTTCAACTCCATTTAAATTGCCTTCACCCGAGTATTTGGCTTATTGGTTGGTGCATGATCTTTCTACTTAAAGAGCAGAGTTTGAATACCCCTTCTCCCAATTAAAAAAAATAATAACTCCATTTAAATTGCCTATATAAAAGCTGCTCACAAAGCCCACATGTCATAAAGCCCATTCCATTTAAATTCTTCTGCAGGGTTTTGTTTTTATATATTTTTAAAAATTCTTGTGTTTTTGTGCGTTTGTTATAATTAAACACTAAGCTGTCACAAGTCTCTATATATATCTTTGAGAACCATTACTTATCTTTTCTTTGAACAGCTTTGCATTGGTTCATTTTGGGATTGGCACATTAGCTAGTCCGTATATTTAATTTTATGGTTCTTGTGATGTGGAATAAAGAATGCAAATTACTTAGCCTCCAGTTAGTTGATAGTTTTGCTACTCGCTTTTTATTTTCTTTGTGCTTCTTGAAAAGTTGATATAAAGGAAAAGTGAAAAGGTGAAAAGCAAACTCGTAATTGGTTAAAAATGGACAAATAATTAAAATGTCACACCAATTTTAAAATAATTAGTCTATGTAGAAGTAGAATAATGCATTTGTTTTCTAAAATAATTACATGTTTTATCTATAATATTTTAAAACTATTGTTTGTTTTTTTTATCTAAATGTGTCTTTGGCTTATTAGCTTCCGGAAGGAAAAAACAAGTAGCAAAAGCATCAATCAAATGCAGCTATAGTTTTGCCAGTGATATATGCCTGTCATGTACATTTACCAAAAATTTTTTCCCCCAAGATTTTTAGTCCTGGATATATAAATTTATGCTTTCTTTCCTGTTATGCCCAGATGGAAATCTCTCTTTGTGGTTCTGTAAGTCCTTATGAAATTCTAAGGTTAAAACCAATTTGATTCATGTAGAACTAGATATCTCTTACTCATTGTTTAACAGCTATATTATATAATCAACATGCTTGTTAAGAATGTTCCCTTTGTTGTCACTTTCCCTATCACATTTACAATTTTGTTCTTTGGACTACTGCTGTGATCGTAGTGGTGGTGTCAGGTTAATTGCCTATTATGCCCTAATATCTGTTTTCTTTCTACAGCAAGTCATCGGTGCTTCTTGGATTGTCCTTGACTGTTCCTCTCATGGTGGCATGTCTTTCTGTTGCCATTCCCAAATGGATCCACAATGGCTACCAATTTTGGGTTCCACAAGTTCAGTGTGTAGGTCATGCAGGAAACCATCGACCTCCTGGGACAAAGGAGGTTTGTTCTGCCCCTTCTCTTTTTTTCCCTGCCCCCACCTTCTTTTAGTGCTTTCTCCTCAGCTCAGAGTCATGAATTTACAGGGTCATGACTCTGTAAATTCACCATCACGAATCATATTTCAGCTTGCCTTCAGGATCTTTTATTTATGGATTTGGCTCTCATTTCAATTAACAGTTTAAACAGAAAGCTATAATGTTTAATGGTATAGAAACAATAAAAGAAAACCAAAACAGTATTAGAAAGCAAGAATAAAGGCTAAATTTGATGTAAATTAAATTTGGAACAAACTAGGTCTTGGTTGTAGACTAACGAATAATATCCAAATATAATATGGCTGCATACTGTGTTAAAAAGACAATTTATACTAGGTGTACAACAAGTTTGAATCCTAGCCCTTCGATACAAATAAACCCCACAAATCCTAGCCATTGAAACTCATTAAATGATCGCATATGAGTTTTATGGTCTCTTAATAAAATAAAAATATAGTCATTGATGATGAAACTAAATAGCAAACAAAAAAAAGAACATATCAAAATAATAAACTTAGTAGGGTTTGAGGATGCTCTTACATCAATCTCCTCAGGTTGACAAGCCTTTTCTAGACTTTTCTTCCATAACATCGAACACAGTCTTTAATAACTTATGTTGGAAATTGATGAACTTGTTCATTAGTAGTTGCCACTTCCTTATCAAATCCCTCAAATTAATATAAATCATGCACTTAAAGATGGGACTAATTTGTAATTCAGAGGGTGGCTCTATCATATAGGTATTGGAGCTGATTTTCTTCAACACTTTTTATGGTCCAAACTTCATTGACTTAAGTTTGTGATAGGTACCTTTTGTGCCATAAATGCACAAGCACCCAGTTGCCTTCATCAAACTCTTTCATTTGTCAATGTTGATTGGCAGTCAGGGATGGAACTAGGAGTTATACTTATTGGAGGTCAATATATTAAGTAATAAGTGGTTATATGATTTTAATTAAGACTTGTAACCTAAAACAATTTCATAAAACACAAAATATTTAATGCTTCTTGTAATATCAAAATAAGAAAAAATATTTAAAGAAAATTTGAAAAGTATAATAACAAGTCATTTTTTCATATAAAAATGGCAGGTCTATATATTTTAAAATTTTTGTCGTTTAAAAATGTTGTAGATTTTTCATTTTGTAACCCAAGATTCAAAGGAGCATTATCTACTACATACCCTTACTTTGTGCAATGTTATTTGCCATTAATATTATTTTGCTTGACTTAAAATTTTAGTATGAGCATTATTTTTCTCTTGGTAGATCATTTATCTATTACTAATTTAGACTTATTAGTTTAGATTGCTTAAATTTCTAAAAAAAAGTTGTATAATACAAGTAACATACTTAAATAATCATGTAATGGAGGCATTTTTTGTAAGTTTTAGCGAGTCATGTTTAGGCTGTACTAATATGAAGCCGCATTTTATGTAGTTTCCGTGTTTTGCTATTTTTTGTCATTTTTTGGAAGTGAGCTGCCAAGAGATTTATGATTGCTTACTCTTCAAATTTCTAGTTACACATCGTTTTGCTCTATGGAAGTTTTTTGCAGTATTGAATTTTCTGTTTGGTTCTAACATTCATTGCTGTCATTGTCAGGTTGTTGTTCTTACTCTTTGTATAACGGTATTTGCTGGTTCTGTACTTGCGCTGGGTGCAATAGTATCTGCTAAGCCTTTAGAGGATTTGAGATACAAGGGATGGACTGGTGAACAGAATAACTTTTCTTCTCCATATGCATCATCTGCTTACCTTGGCTGGGCAATGGCATCTGCGGTTGCTTTAGCAGTTACTGGTGTGCTTCCAATCATTTCATGGTTTGCAACATACCGGTTCTCTGCCTCTTCTGCTGTATGTGTTGGTATATTCTCAGGTACTTTTTCTTTATTCTCATACTCTTTACTTTTGGCTCATCAATTGAACCTCTGTTGTATGTTTTTGAACAAGCAATTATTTCATTCATTTGCTAATATGTTATTCTATCTTATTTTCTTTTGCTGTTAATTTTGCTAGTTGTACTTGTGGCATTTTGTGGTGCCTCCTATTTGAAAATTGTGAAGTCTAGGGATGACCAGGTTCCTACAACTGGTGATTTTCTTGCTGCTTTACTTCCATTGGTTTGCATTCCAGCATTGCTAGCTCTTTGCTCTGGATTACTTAAATGGTCAGTAAACTTCTTCTGAATTTAACAAATAATGAATGTTTAAGCCTCAATCTGATTTTGATATTTGTTTGAACTTCTTGTTAACCATTATTTTTCACTGTGAAATTTTTGTTTTTTACTATTATTATTATTTTGCAGGAAAGATGATGATTGGAAACTTTCGCGAGGTGTATATGTATTTGTTACCATTGGTCTTCTTCTTCTGCTTGGTGCAATTTCTGCTGTTATTGTTGTAATTAAGCCATGGACAGTAAGTGAGGCTTATTTTGATGTCCTTAATTTAGTTTACTCTTCAATACTTATTTCCCTATCTAATCTGTTGTCTTTCTTGAGTCACAAACAGATCGGGGCAGCATTTCTATTAGTACTTCTCTTGATTGTTCTAGCTATTGGTGTTATCCACCATTGGGCATCAAACAATTTCTATTTAACCAGGACACAAATGTTCCTGGTTTGCTTCCTTGCTTTTCTTTTGGGTTTGGCAGCCTTTTTTGTTGGTTGGTTTCAAGGTGAACACAAACACCGTCCTACCTATAACATTTTTGGTGCTTTATCTGAGAATATCCACTGTAGCTTTGATGTGTAACTTTGCAACTTGTGCTACTGGTATCATTACCATCTTGCCTTCATTTTTCAGATAAACCTTTTGTTGGAGCATCTGTCGGTTATTTTTCATTTTTGTTTCTCCTTGCTGGAAGGGCTCTGACGGTGAGTTATGTTCGATTCTATTGATACAAAGTTTGTATATTCTATTTATCTCTGATTCTTCTGCTTGTGCTACTTCTTCATTTTGTTTACAAAAGTGGCTTCTTTTCTGTGTAGGTTCTTCTTTCACCACCAATTGTTGTTTATTCTCCACGAGTGCTGCCTGTATATGTTTATGATGCTCATGCAGACTGCGGAAAGAATGTCAGGTTTGTTAAGATAGACTGTTTTATTTTGTCTGATAGATTTCCAATTTATCTTTACTCACATTTGTTTATTCATTCTATTCTGTTGGTATTGTTAAGTCAATCTTTTTTTTTTTTATTACAAACCTAAATATTTACCATCATTTATTGACTTCTGTTTTTTCTTCTGTGATCAATTGCCTGCAGTGCTGCATTTCTTGTGTTGTATGGGATTGCACTGGCAACTGAGGGCTGGGGTGTTGTCGCTAGCTTGAAAATCTATCCACCATTTGCTGGTGCTGCTGTATCTGCTGTAACCCTTGTTGTAGCCTTTGGATTTGCTGTTTCTCGTCCATGCTTAACTCTTAAGGTGCGGTTCATGTCTGATCTTCTGATTTGCTTGTTGCTGCAACTTGGAGCTATATTTTTTTCGGGCATGTTGCCCTGTATAGTGTGCAATTTTCTATTTCAATAAACATGCATGTAGCCTTTTAACTTTATGCCATTTGTTATTACCACCAGATGATGGAAGACGCAGTCCATTTTCTCAGCAAAGATACTGTTGTCCAAGCAATTGCTAGATCTGCTACTAAGGTGTGTGGAGATGTTTCTACAAATTGGTTTCATGTTTTAAAGATATGTTTTGTTCTTGTCACTCTGTTGTAAAATTTTCTGTTTTGCTTTTCTTCGAAGTTTAACGTACTATTCTGCTTTCTGTCATGCCATTTTCTAAATCACAGTTGAGGTTTTTATTTTGCAGTTTCATTTTCTTGTTTCTTCATTACTGTTCATTGTGTTCCCTCATTGTAGAAGATGCATAAATCTCCCTTTATATTTTTTTTCCTCATTTGTTGCCTTAAGAGATATTTTATTTATTTATTTTTTAATGTCTTTAGTATTAATTCCATTCCATCCATTCCTTTTTTTTTACTTGGTTCCTTTTATATTTCAGAATCTGGTCAGGAAAATCTTATTCGTGATTTAGTAAATTTTTTTTGTAATGGAGGCAAATATTAGTTTTGATTATTAAGTTGTTGTTATGTTTGCAAGCAGACTAGGAATGCTTTATCTGGAACCTATTCCGCTCCACAGAGGTCTGCTAGCTCAGCAGCTCTTTTGGTAGGAGACCCTGCTGCTACACTTGATAAGGGAGGAAATTTTGTGCTTCCTAGAGATGATGTCATGAAATTGAGAGATCGTCTTAGAAATGAGGAACTAGTCGCTGGATCATTCTTCCATAGAATGAGATATCGTAGGAGGTTTCACCATGAACCAACCAGTGATGTTGATTACAGAAGAGAAATGTGTGCACATGCACGAATTTTAGCTTTAGAAGAGGCAATTGATACTGAATGGGTCTACATGTGGGATAAATTTGGTGGTTATTTACTACTCTTGCTTGGTTTGACTGCTAAGGCAGAACGAGTACAGGTTTGTCATTGCCTTATGTGCTTTTCATGTGTGATGCTATATGCTTTCAATTTCTAATGATATCTTTATAACTATGTGGCAGGATGAGGTGCGCTTGAACCTTTTTCTTGACAGCATAGGGTTCTCAGATCTAAGTGCCAAGAAAATCAAGAAATGGATGCCAGAGGACCGTAGGCAGTTTGAAATAATCCAGGAGAGGTAGCAACTGTTTGACATGTTTTCATTTGCTAATTTTACCTGAAAAAATATAATTAAAATTAAACCTTTATACTCTGTTTTTAACTACTCTTGTTATGATTTTATAGTTATATAAGAGAAAAGGAGATGGAAGAGGAAATCTTAATGCAGAGACGTGAAGAGGAGGGGAGAGGTAAAGAGAGAAGAAAGGCCCTTCTGGAGAAGGAAGAACGCAAGTGGAAGGAGATTGAAGCTTCCCTCATTTCTTCTATTCCTAATGCTGGCGGCCGTGAGGCAGCAGCCATGGCAGCTGCAGTGCGTGCAGTAGGAGGTGATTCTGTTCTCGAGGATTCTTTTGCACGTGAGAGAGTTTCAAGTATTGCACGTAGGATACGTACAGCTCAGTTAGCTCGTCGAGCACTTCAGGTTGAGTTTTCTTCTTATTTACATTTTGAAATGCTGTCAGTTGGCCTCTCCCTATTTTGCTTCTATCTTATTTATAATTCTTTTGCTTATCAACATGGTTTGCTCCTTGATGGTTATTATCTCGCATGGAATAAGTTCCTATCGCTTAATCATTTGATGAGAAATACTTATACACAAATCTGCTAATGCGTACTACTTTAGAATGAAACTGAATTAATTCTGAGAAATAATAGTGTAGTATATGTGTACTGCATTGCATCATGCATGGTAATTGTCTACTATACTGTATATAAAAATCAATAAATTGAAGCATTAAATCTTTTTTCTTTACTTAGTGCCATTTTCTGCTATTCATCTGATGAATTACACGAAGGTAGCCAAATATTTGTGAGCTTGTTGATGATTATTGCTTATCTACGTTTTTACTTGTAAGTGTTTAATTTGGTTTGCAAGATTCTTGGATGCCATATATGTTATGTTTAGGTAATTGTGCACTATAATTTATATAAAAGGGTAAACTCCACATACATTCCTTGTGGCATGACCTTTTCCCACGTAGCACCCAGGGGTTCTTTTTTTTTCCAAAAAAAAAAAAAACCCCGTGTTATAAGTAACGGTGTCAATCTGTTGCATGTGACTGGCAGAAGACTAAAAAATATTTTACAAAAGCCCCAAAGCACCCTCCAAAACCTTGTTCAGAAACTTGGGGTTAGGAAATATTGGCAGTTGTATTCCACTATGTATTCCTGTTGTTTCCAAAAAAATGAAGTAAAAGGGCTGAAATAAATCACACCAAAAATTTCAAATTCTGATGCTTAAAGAACTAAGATATATGGCTGCCAAAAGAACAAAGGAGATGATTACAAGATTATTTGGCTTGAAATTAAAGATAAAAAAAGCACATGTTAAAGGTAAGCAAGCCACAACATAATAATAACTTGGATCAAACATTTCTTAAGTCTTCAATAAACCCTAAAAATTCATCATATAATCACTTAATCAAGATAAAGTCTTACATTATGTTAAGTTGTACACAAAATTCACCTTAACATTTACTGGGTAAGCATATTATCATCATCCCTATGCCAGCAAAATCACTTTGGATGTACACCAAACTCAAAAGTTTCTTAGCTATACAAAATTATCTAGATGGAACCCACCATACAATTATCCAAAGTCCCAGCTTCTATACACAAAAAAGGTCACAATTATATTTAAACCTAGCTATACTTAAAGCTAACTAGCTCCTTGCAGCTCCTCTCTTTATATTGTAACTTCCCTTTTTCCTTCTAGTACCCATTCCAAGAGAAATGTGTCCCATCTATACCAATTATTAGTCTGCAATATTTCCAAAACCCTTCTTTCAAGGCATGAAAACTAAGGTACAATCTTTGAAACCTTGGTGACATCTCCTTGTTTATCCCATCCACCATAACAGGTGGTTGTACATTTTAGCAGTGCTCCCTAGATTAGTTCTCTGAATCATTTCACAATAATCCCATAAACTAGCAAATTGACCCCTGTAATCTCCTATAATGTCCAAAGCTTTGCTTCTTGCACTGTTCAGGGCTGATTTGCTAATCTCACCTAATTCTCTCCATGCTTTGTTTTGAAGAGATAAGACATTTTGCTTTGGATCCTCCTTAAATGTTTCTAAGAATCTTACTATCAAAGAACTTTGCATCACCTTGAGTCATTGTTGATGTTCTAGCACAAGTGTGTTGGGGCTTAAGTGCCTTGATTTGAAAGGCTTTTTCACCACCTACTACAGATGAATGAACTTTAAAAGGACAAGTTTTAGGATCAGTATTACAAATCACAGAAACTCTAATACTATCATTGTGTTGAAACTTATAGTCATATCCTCCATCTACTGCCCAATTCTTTAAAGCCAACCTAAATTGCACTAATGATTAGAACACCATGCCCATTTCCAATTCCACTTTTGACATGCCCAGTGCATGGTATTTAGGGTAGTTTTCTCCTCCCTCATCACCTGAACACTTCAACAGTGTAATACATCTTCATTTTCCACTAGCTCTATAAACTTTTTCATGTCATCCTCAGTCGAGTTCATGTAATCATCTATCCTACCTTCTTGACAATCCACACCTTCAACAATCATTTCTTCACTGGCAATATTTTTAGGAGGCACATCTTCTACAGAACTCTCATGTTTTGTACCCACTTCACCACATTTAAAACCAAGAAATGCCTCTTCATCACCAGTCAAGTTTGCTAACACCCCCCCCCCCCACCCCCCTGCCTCTCCATATTGGATCATAACAGTTCTTCCCAAAAGACCTCCATTGATTACCATCACCACTAGTACCATCTACATACAGCTCAGTTCAATCTTCTTCCGTAAGAAAACCAGGCCCTTGATCTTGGGTACATAAGCCGAATGGTGCACTAGAACTACCCACATGGGCTTGATTCTCCCTACTTGGAGTAAGCCTATTGTTGGAATAATAGTCTGATCTTTAGACACCAAGTATAGAGGATAGCTATACATATTTTTATAAAATTTTTAACATATCTTGAGCCACGATTGTCTGTTTCAATTTTCATCAACCTAGAATCAAGTCTAAATTATGGTAAAAACAATAGTACATTTTAGTACCATTCCAATCATATGGTCCCAAGTTATCAAAAATTTTGTATAATCCATAATATAAAACTACATCTACAGAGAAATCATTATAACAGTGCACATCTCCACTTACATTCATTCCCCATGTAATATGCAATAGAACTTTTGATTATTATTTAACTTGTATTATAATAAAAAGAATAAACAATTTCCACGAAATAGAAATACATGCAACATTAACAAAGAACTGTTTTAAGTGTTTATTCAAAAGCATGCTAATTTTCATGAAATATCATTTCATTTTAGGGTTAAAAATAAGAACTAAAAAATATCCAATTTTAACATACCATAAACCCAAAAATTAAGACCTAATTTTGTAATTACTCAACACCCAGATTTTGATGAAACTAACAAAAAAAAATCAAAAATCAAATTTCATTGTTAATGTGCTATGGAAGCTAGTTGTATGAGAGAGAAACTGAACTTACCTCCAAAATTTCTTCCCAATTGCAACTGACGGGAAATCCAACTAAAGAAAATATGGGAGACCTCTGTTTGTTGTCTTCCTACAACTATAATCGAATGATTTCTGAATTTCTTCTCCTCTTTGGATTGATTCTCTCTCTGAAGTAAGCATGAAAATAGGTTCAATTCTCTCTCTCTCTCTCTAATTGAAGAATAATTAGGGAGTTTTAGGGTTCAAATGCAAGAAATAAGGCTTTTAAGAATATACAGGTTTTATTGTCTTCCTAGTCAAAATTCGACACCATTACCCTTTTTGGGAATGTTAGTAAAACACAGGGTTCTGTTTTGGAAAAAAAGAACCTCAGTGTAATGTGAAAAAAAGTCATACCACTAAGGGTGTATGTGAAGTTTACCCTATATAAAATAAATAAATATGTGAAGTTTACCCTATATAAAATCAATAAATAGAAGTATTTAACCTTTTTTCTATATTTGGAACTATTTTTTCTATTCATCAGATATATTGCAGAATGTAGATGCGCAATGAAATAACAATGAGCTTGTTGATTGTTGTTTATCTATGTTATCTTTTCAGTATTTAATTTAGTTAGCATGATTGTTGTAAAGATAACAATTTTGTTTTATTTTTTATTTTTATAGGTTGCTGATATACTAGTTGTCTATTTATAGTACTATAGTAAAGGAAATAGGAGGAAGTCCTTTTGTCCTTCCTAATCTCCCACCTTGTTTCGTTACACTTGATAACATCATAGATCTATTATAAAATTTTAATCCTGATTAACCCTGCTATATAACAAGTTTAATTTTCTCACATCTCACAATTTTTCCTCGTAAAATTATTTCTTTTTAAAAAAGAAAATATGTAAAACTAGTAGCACATAGAGGTAAATGATTATGGATTTAATATTACTAAATATATAAAGATTTTATGATATTATAGTGTAAGTTGATGTGCAGCCTTTATGCCTTCGCATCTATAGTGCAAGTTGTGCGTCAGTGTGTTGTAATTTGTGATTTTTCATTCCTTTGACATACATAATTATGAAATTAAAGGTCTACTGTATTTTTATTCAGTTTGGAACATATTGGTTATTGTAATGTACCATTCAGTATCAATGAGGTCCTTGCTTTTGGGTATAATTATTTTTACTTTTGTAAAATGATAAATGTTAATGACAGACTGGAATTACTGGTGTTATTTGCACTCCTGATGAGCCAACAGGAAGTGGTAGTGGTGTGTGTGGATGTTGTAATTTGTGATTTTTCATTGCTTTGAAAGATGTAATTCTGTAATTATAAGAAGGCCTACTGTATATTTATTCAGCTTGGGCCATACTGGTTATTGTAATGTATCATTCAGTGTCAATGAAATCCTTGCTTTTGTGTTATTTTTAATTTGTTAAAGATAAATGTTGATGACAGACTGGAATTACTGGTGCTGTGTGCATTCTTGATGATGAACCAACTACAAGTGGCAGACACTGTGGCCAAATTGATCCGAGCATGTGTCAAAGTCAAAAGGTCAGCTTCTCAATTGCAGTGATGATCCAACCGGAGTCTGGTCCTGTTTGTCTATTAGGGACTGAATTCCAGAAAAAGGTCTGCTGGGAAATTCTGGTGGCGGGTTCTGAACAAGGTATTGAGGCTGGACAAGTTGGACTTAGATTGATTACTAAAGGTGACAGACAGACAACTGTTGCAAAGGAGTGGAGTATCAGTGCAACAAGTATTGCAGACGGAAGGTTTTTAACAATTTTCTTTTATTATATATGTTTTATAATCAGTTTTTCTCCCGCCAAAATTTCTTGCTCAATTCTATGTGATCCTTATGTAGATAAATTTATTTCTTCATTACCAATATTATATTTCTTGAATGAAGTCACATTTTTCTTAAAAGGGTGTGGAGCTGGGAAAACAAAGGCAATTTTCTTTAATCTACTCCCTTAGTTTTTCCCTTTAACATTCAGCCTTACTAGGATTACAATTGCTTTGCAGGTGGCATATTGTGACAATGACTATTGATGCTGATATAGGGGAGGCAACTTGCTATTTAGATGGTGGTTTTGATGGCTACCAAACTGGTTTACCATTGTGTGTGGGCAGTAGCATTTGGGAACAAGAGACTGAAGTTTGGGTTGGTGTTAGGCCACCTATTGATATGGATGCGTTTGGGAGGTCGGATAGTGAAGGGGCCGAGTCGAAGATGCATGTAATGGATGTTTTCCTTTGGGGAAGGTGCTTAAATGAAGATGAGATTGCTTCTCTTCATGCTGCTATAAGCTTAACTGAGTTTAACTTGATTGATTTCCCCGAGGACAATTGGCATTGGGCAGATTCACCCCCAAGGGTATGGTTCTAGTGTCAATTTACATAAAATGTGCTACAATTTTGCATCTCGTCAAAATATAGAACATATGTAACTCAAACTGTTATTAATTATTGCTTCAGGTTGATGAGTGGGATAGTGACCCTGCAGACGTTGACCTATATGATAGGGATGATGTAGATTGGGATGGTCAGTACTCAAGTGGGAGGAAAAGGAGGTCAGAACGTGAAGGTTTTGTGGTTCATGTGGATTCTTTTGCCAGAAGGTATAGGAAACCTAGGATTGAAACACAAGAAGAAATTAATCAGCGGATGCTTTCTGTTGAGTTGGCTGTCAAAGAAGCCCTTTCTGCCCGAGGTGAAATGCATTTTACTGACAATGAGTTCCCTCCAAATGATCAGTCACTGTTTATAGATCCAGGGAATCCTCCTTCAAAGTTGCAGGTGATTTCCTGGCTAATCCATTGCTACCTCTTCTGTTTACTTTCATTGCTATTTTAAACTTATCTTGGCTTTCTAACCTAGGTTGTTTCGGAGTGGATGAGACCTGCTGAAATTGTTAAAGAAGGTCGTCTAGATTCTCGTCCATGCTTATTTTCTGGCACTGCAAATCCATCTGATGTTTGTCAGGTTCATTCTTTCATGAGCTTAATTTGCAATATAGTAGTTGTTTGTCCCTTACATTTTCTGCTGAATTTATGTTTCTTAAGTAATGCTAGCTTAGTGGTTCAGCTCTTCGTGATTAGTGTTTACCTGCCAATTTAATAGGGTCGATTAGGCGATTGTTGGTTTTTGAGTGCTGTTGCAGTTTTGACTGAGGTTTCACGAATATCAGAAGTAATTATTACTCCAGAGTACAATGAGGAGGGAATCTACACAGTTCGCTTCTGTATTCAGGTAATGTGCTTGTAAGTCATTTTTCTTTATTGACTGTATGCACATTTTGCAATGCTTATCATGTATCAGTAGTTGATCTTTTGGAAGAATACTATTGGAATTTTATTACTTTCAAAGCATTGAAGTACTCTGGCTATATTCATTTACCAAGACCAAATGATAGTAAAGGAACTGGGATGTCAGTGCAATTGGTTTTAATTCCATTTCCAAATATTCTGCTTGTATAAATAAAACTCTATTTCTTTGTGACATAATTGCATGACATTTCACCAGATTAAAATTCCCCTTGACCAAATCGTATGAAAAACCCATTATTGGATTCTAGTGTTGCCTGATTCTTCGATGAACTAGCTGTTGATGTTAATGAATAGTTTATTGTTTTATGTTGCTTATCAACATATAATTAGCATGTTGATCCTTGGCATACTCTGGTTATGAACACTCTGCAGGGTGAGTGGGTCCCTGTTGTCGTTGATGATTGGATTCCATGTGAATCCCCAGGCAAACCGTCATTTGCCACAAGCAGGAAGGGTAATGAACTATGGGTCTCTATATTGGAGAAGGCATATGCCAAGTTGCATGGTTCTTATGAGGCACTAGAAGGTGGGCTTGTTCAGGATGCACTTGTGGACCTTACTGGTGGTGCTGGTGAGGAGATTGACATGAGAAGTCCCCAGGCGCAGATAGATCTTGCAAGTGGTAGACTATGGTCTCAGATGTTGCGCTTTAAACAAGAAGGATTTCTTCTTGGTGCTGGAAGTCCATCAGGTTCTGATGTCCATGTTTCTTCTAGTGGCATAGTACAAGGACATGCTTACTCATTACTGCAGGTATACTAGAATGCAACCTCTTATCTTGCTCTACATATAATATTAACCACTAAGGAATTGTTTGAAAGAGGTGATCAATGTTATTAAATTTTTATCCAGGTAAGAGAGGTGGATGGGCACAAGCTTGTTCAAATTCGAAACCCATGGGCTAATGAAGTTGAATGGAATGGTCCCTGGTCAGATACATCATCGGAATGGACTGATAGGATGAGGCACAAGCTGAAGCATGTTCCTCAGGTTGTTGCTTTTTTTTCAGTTTGGCATGAATTATTGGATAATTGCATTTATCTAAAGCTTGTTATCTTTGAATATATCTCATTTCTATGTGACTTATGTGATCCTTTTTTTAACAGTCAAAAGATGGTATATTCTGGATGTCTTGGCAAGATTTTCAAATTCACTTCAGATCAATTTATGTATGTCGGGTCTACCCTCCTGAGATGCGCTATTCTGTCCATGGACAATGGCGTGGTTACAGTGCTGGTGGCTGTCAAGATTATAATTCGTGGCATCAAAATCCCCAGTTCCGATTGAGGGCAAGTGGTCCAGATGCATCATATCCAATACATGTGTTCATCACCTTAACTCAGGTATGCCTTGTAACGAATCTTTAATTAGTTAGTTACCTTTGCTCTAGTTTTTCAAGTAATTTCCAAGTGGCATTAACTGTTCAGGGAGTTAGCTTCTCAAGAACTGCAGCTGGTTTTAGAAATTATCAATCAAGTCATGATTCACTGATGTTCTACATTGGAATGAGGATACTCAAAACTCGTGGTCGTCGTGCTGCTTACAACATTTACCTGCATGAATCAGTTGGTGGTACAGATTATGTGAATTCTCGAGAAATATCATGTGAAATGGTTTTGGAGCCTGATCCAAAGGGTTACACAATAGTGCCTACTACCATACATCCTGGGGAAGAAGCGCCATTTGTTCTTTCAGTATTCACAAAAGCATCCATAATTTTGGAACCTTTGTAGTTAGTGGTGGTAACTTGTTTAGTCTGCTTTTGTTTTTTCGGCTGAGGGCATGCTGGTAAAACTTTTCGGTGCTGGGGTTGTTCGTGAACTGTGCACCTGCAGACAGGGCTCATTGAACCAAATCAGTCAAAAAGCAAGTAGGTAATTTAACATTGTCTGATTTAGAGATTTCCTGGGAAACTGTGTACAATTTTTGTGTTGATGGAAGTCAGTTTCTTTCTTGTTTTTTATGTCAAAACAATCAAAATTTGTTGATTCTTAGCGTATGAAATATGTCTGTTTGTTATCCATAAAAAAAAAAAAAAATGAAGGAAAAGAAATATTGGGCTGTTAAAGTGACTGATTTGAAGCGTCTTGCCTAGCAGGTAAAAGTGACACAGGGCTCTTAGCTGCAAGGATGGCGTGCGAGTTAACAATTCATTCGACCACTGCAAGCATAATGTTGATCCCATCTCAATTTGGAAGATGAGCCGAAATGCTTTTTAATCTTGACACGACGGGTGATCACAGATCAGGTTTGGAGATTTCCTCAACCCTTGTATATCATGGATCTTTAGTGTCTGCAAAGAATGGAGGAGGGTTCTGGTGGCGGTTGAACTGTACATTTGTAGGTATTTGTGAGGAGTATAGGTCCAATCATGTAAATGAAAAGGAAAAAAAATGAAAAGAAATAGGAAAATAATTACTAACAACTAGGGGAACATAGAAAAGCATTGCAGCTGTAAAAGGTTTGACGGTTTAGGCTGCAGTTTTGAAGTGCTTTTATAATCTGAATGAGCTTTCCTTTTGTATAAATCCCATTTAATATTGTTGCTTTTGTGCTCTCTCCCTCGCTCTGAACGAATGTTAGTTTGAAACATTCATTGATGACATGGTGATTGCATTGCATTGCATTCATTGGAATCTCGTGCCTTCCTAGAGCTTTTGCATAGTAACTGAGGACAGAAACATGAAAAACTTTTGAGGAAGGAGAATGGAAAAAAAAAGAAAATTATATTTGTTTTATTATTTTTATATATGACGGGAATTGTTATTATGAATTATTCTAATATTTGGTTGACAGGAATCATTTTTAGAATAAGTGATAAATGATAAAAATATTTTTTATTATAATATTTATTTTGTAAATTAAAATATTTATTTTTAAAATATTGAAATATAGAGAATTTATAATTAAAATCTTAATTTAATTTTTAAGTTTAAAATATTAATTTTGATAAGTGTATAATTAAAATTTTAAATCTTTTTATTTTAAATTCAGTTTAATTTAGTGAGAGAAACAGAGAGGTAGTTGGGTAGAGAAATTATAAAAAATGAAGAAAATGCATGTTATATAGAATTAATGAAGGACAATTTTGTTTGTCGATATTTTTTTCTCTTTTCCTTGCCTCTTGGAATAGCCAATACTAAGAGGTCTTAGTACTGGTTATTCCCTCATCTTCCTCAATGACCATTCCCAGAATTGATCATTCCTTCCAACCCAATAAAGTGTTGAAGAAGATTACGATTAGGGAGAATGTGTTAAAGAAGATTAAGAATAGGGAGGATGGTTATTTTATTCTTCAACAAAGCATGTTACTAGAAAAAAAAAAATAGTAATCTGACCGTAATAATCTCGAAGTTGAATTAATACGAATTTAAAGTGATTTTAAAATGATCGGTCAGAATGATCTAAACTTGAATAATCCATTCAAAATTAATTCTATTTGATTTATTGTTTATATAAAGGTAAATAACTTGAATTCGAGGAAGTCAAATTTGAATAATGTGAGTGGGAAACTTGAATTATTGGAATTTGAAATGATTCAAACTAAAGTGACTTAATTTCGAAAATGATTTGAATTTCCTTTTTACTTGGAAAAACTCGACCTTTTTTAATTGTCACTTCTAATTTTGAGTTTGAAAACTTTGTGTTTGGGTCATTTCGAGGATAACTTATTTTGTTGATTTTTAAAATTAAATTGAATTGAATTTGGACAAATCACGTCAAATTTTATCAACTTATTTAAAGCTATATTTTTATCAGTTTATAAAATATCCACAATCCTAATATTTGATATCATAATTTTTTTTTTTTTTTTAAAAAGTAAATCATATGACAAGATAAAAAGAAGACAATTTATTACACTCGTGATACCTAAAATTTGATTTTTATAATTTAAAATGTAACTTGTTGGTTCCTGTACTTCTTCTACCTGTAGCAAAATTGTCCCCATGTTGATTTTTATAATTCTACCGTGTAACATTTGCTAAATGATGTGCAAAATAATTGCTTTCTTCAAAATTTTTTATTCAATATTATTTTCTTTAAAAGCTATTTTCTATATAAAAGAACAAAACTATTTTACTAATAAATTTCATATTTATTATAAAAATAAAAATAAAATAACCTCATCCTCTTTGTTTTATTCGAAATTCTAAGTGAGTTTATTATTAGTTTTCGAAATAGATATTTCGTCTTAAAAAAATATCTTTCGCTGGATACATAAGTCTAGTCGTTTGGTAATCGTTAATTTGATAACGTGACAATATTAAAATGATAATTATATACTTTATATTTTTTAAAAAAATTATTATTATATAATCTAATTTTTTATTAATTTTCTTTTGTAAATTTAAAAAAAAAAATAGGGAGTGCACGCTAACTGATCTTTTGGGAAATTTTTAAACAAAAACAAATATGATAATAAAATTTTAAATTAATAAAAAAATATTTTAATTTTTATATATTTTTTATTAATGATGTTCACACTTTTGACGGGAAATGTCTATTTTGATTAATTAAAATTTTTTTCTATTCTTCTTTCTCGTCACCCCTCTTCTACCGGCCGAATGAACGAGCCATGTGAAAGGGCCAAATATGGATATCGACAGTTGGGACTGAGGTCGCGCCTTACCTGGAGTGGGGCATGGCCCTTCACGATCGTAGATCAGTGAGTGGGACAGCCAAATCTGGTCCTTTCACCGCCCCCTTCTCCTTCAAAAATGTTCAAAAATTAAAAATGTAAATTGTCAAAAGCACCTCTCAGGAGCACCCCTGAACTGCATCCGCAAACCCGAACCCGAAAATGCCCATAAGAAAAGTGAAAATTTTCCAATTAAGCATTTTTTTTATAAACTTCAATTGCCACATCAGTAAATGATCATTTTATTGTAATATTGGAAATTATAGGGACTAACGAGATGCTTTCTAAATTGTATGGACCAAAATGATGTATTCCCCAAACTTTGAGAACTAGGCGTTTAATTTACTAAAAAAGTATATTAAAAGTCATTTATTAATTTAGAATCATTTTATACAAAAATTAACAGTTTTCTCCCAAAAAATTTATTTTTAATTTTTACTACACTTGAATTTATGATGTATAATTGTAGAAAACAAATTTAATTATTGTAACAGAAATGATTTATTTTCTTACTCTTGTTTCTCAAGATTAAGAAAGATAATATCCAGCAAGAGTATAAAAAATAAATCTTAGTAGATCAATAACTTGTTTTGTAAATATTATTTTTTAATTAATTTAAAGATCAAGTGTTTTAATGAGATTCGACAGCTCCAAGTACAAGTGATAATCATTTTCTTGGATGTTTTTCCACCCATCCATTTAGTCATCCTTCCAACCAACGCCTAATGCTTGCCAGAGTGAAAACAAACTGGGAAACATGGAATACTTTGTCTCATTTCAAGCTTACAACGACAATACCTTCTTACAAAATGCACTGCAGTGTCTACCCTTAAATAGATTTCCTACCTAACTAAAACAAGAAATTGAAACTGGCGATGATACCGTTGATGAAACACTACATGGCAGGTTGACAGTATCATGATGATCTAGTTAGGTACTGAATTCCCTTAATTTCTTTCTCGCCAGGCTTGGCCATGATTGCATTGAGAATAACAAATGGACAAAGATGAATCTCCCCGATGAAGGCTATTGCTTTTGCCCTTTGAGCTCATTGAACCTAGAAATCCCAACTACTCAATTCAACTAGATGTTTATCCAACCTCCACAGTATGCAACTACTAGTCAGATTACCCGTCCTTTATCTGGTATAGAATCTGTGATTTAGACTTAGAAAGAGAGATACTGAGTCCAAATGTGATCAGAATTTGCAGAGCTACAGAATCAAATACAAGAAGAGAGACCCTATTTTTGCCCTTTTACTATCTATTCAACAATGGCACTAAAAAAAGAAAATCCATATCTTTAATTGTCTCTCCTAACAACCAAAATCAACGGTTTCATTCATTCCTTTGCATAATTCTCTTTCTGAATCACTTTCCATACTTCCCATGGCCTTCAGTCCTCTTGGTTTCTGAATTATAGGAGCAAACAATGACAAGAAGAAATAAATTGGTCAAAAGAAAAAGATTTGGTTAAAAGGCAAAACGAGTTACCTTCTTTGAAGTTTTCTTCTCCCTGACTTGATACCTCTCTTGGCACAGGTCCGATAGCCATGCCCCAGGGCTCACCAACTACACAAACAAACACCATGGTGAACAATAAACGAGGCAAGATGACAATCTTTTGCAAAAATTTTTTTATAAAAGTAGAGTGACTAACGAGTATGCTTCTCTGGATCGCCTTTGCCCTTTTCTTTGGCCTTTGAGGAAGCTTACATCCCTTCATAGCCATGAAATCTTGTTCCTTTTCTTTACAAGATAATGTGGTGAACAACTTTGGCCACACAATGCGTTTATCTTCCTTTACCTGATGATCCATCAAAACCTTTGTATTGTCATCCAGTCCTAATGAACCCGAGCCCCTTGTTGCATAGTACCTATCTTCCTTCTCTGGTGATGTCAATGCTGATCTTGGTTTATTTGTTGCCAAATCAGAAATATGCCTGTCAAAGGAAAATTCCGGATCTATGATTAGACTTAAAACTAACTAGTGCTGGATGCTCAACAAATGAATAAACCCAGTACCTTAAACAAAATTTTATATACAATAAGTGAAAGTCAAAGAAGAAATTGGATTTGGGTAGTTGTTTTCTCACCTGTTGAGACGATTGGCAACAGGTGAAGAAGCCATCTTCTTCTTTGGCAAAGGTAAAGGCTCTGTTGTTGTTGGCTTGCTGCTGCTGCTGCTGTTGCCAAAACGGTGCTCTTTTTTAAGCTTATTGAAACACCTAAGCCTCTTCCTGTTCCCCCATTGCAACACAAAATCTTTCTCCATGTTCTCCCTCTTCCCCTCCATCTCCATTGCTACTATATGACTTTCTCTCAAGATCTGCGGCCTAAAGAAACAATGCTCTGAGGAGAAAACGCCTTCAAATACAAAAGATTTACAGCATGGGACACAGTAGATTTCTGGACGACAAATAAAAAATACGGCGCTTTTATGTTGTCTTCACCAAAAGCGACCCTCACTTCCTCTCTTTGTGTTTGCTTTTTTCACCCTATTTTGTTTCTTACTCTTTTAACACATTTACTAAATAAGAAATCATCCTATTTTATAGTCTTTTTCATTTGTTGTATTATCATCCAATTGAATGACCTTTTCCCTTCTTTGGTGGTTGGGTCCGGGTCCAAGTTTTCCTCGCTTGGGGGTTTCTTTGGATCCAAACAGCTTTCGATTTCTAGTGTATATTGGATTAGGTTTGTATTTGTCTTTGGTTCATCGATTAAATAAATTCCATGTGACCCAACCGATCGAGATTTATGACTTGCCTTGTTTCACGATGTTGTCAAATCAATGATACTCTTTCTCGTCTTCCCTTCAATATTCATCTTTTCTTTTTGAATCTTTCTAATAAAACTATGTCCATTTTCTTTTATTTTTTTAAATATCTGCGGTTCTTATCTTTTTTTAAGTTTCATATTAATATTTAATATTTTTGTTAAAAAAGTATAGTTTATCAATATGATATATATATATATATATTAAAAAAAATTACAAACCTTAAGTCAAAATCTGCTTTTTAATCTCCGTGTCAAGTCAAAGATATACATTTAATTTGAGATGGATGGAATATTGATTTAATAATTTTTTAGGTGTAAATTTTGATTAAAGAGATTAAAAATGAAAAATAATCCATATTTATATATTTATAAGAAAAATAAATGAATATCAAATTATCAAATATCTTCATTCCATAAAGCACAAAACTTTATGTTTGGGCTTTTGAAAATAAGTTTACATGATATCTAAAGAAGCTCATGAACTATTTAACAAAACTCGAATAAATCTTTTACATTTTTATTGTATTCAATCAAGTTTTTATATTTTTTATTTTGAATCAAATAAGTCTTTATAATTAATATTTAATTAATCGTTGTTAGCCAAGATGCTACTTGTTATTTTATATCGTGTGGCACTGATATGTCATAATAGATGATAACGTGATATGTTGATCTGACATGATGATATGATCATGTGACATTTTCATCATTCACATTAGTACCACCTAAGTATAAAATGGTAGATAGCATTTTGACTAATGACAAATATTCAACTGTTAGTTATAAGGGTTTATTTGACTTAAATAAAAATATAAAAATTTGATTGAATGCAATAGAAGAATAATTTTTTTTTTTAATTTTTAAAAATAATTCAGAGATTTTTTTCAAGCATTATATCAATTAAATTCCATTATTTTTTTACTTGCCTTGCAAAACTTGGCCATATGCCATGTGGGGACCATACTGGGTAGCATGTAAACAAGTTTTACCACTATTCGATTAGTTTAATTAAAATTACAATACGCTTATAAATAGGTTTGGATTACTTATAATTGACAAATTACTTATTTCAATTTATAAATTGTCTAAATATAAAATTATTCTGAATTTATTAATAAGACTTGGACTAATAAAATACATAAAAATGATATTTTTTTTTTTCAAATTCTAGTAGAGTTGGGTTTTGTGGGTAAGTAGCCACATCATTTTTAACTAAATAGATGTGTTTGGTTAATTGGGTTTTAATAGATATTGTTAACTGGGTTCGGTTAAGGTATGAGTATTAAATTTTATAATAAATGTGCTTGGTTTTAATTGGATTTTAATAGATATTGTTAATTGGGTTTGGTTAAGGTATGAGTACTAAATCTTGTAATTGAGTTCGGATATGAATACTTCAAAATTAGTGGATTTCTTATCTGTTGTCATTGCTAATATTATGGGTGTCGATGAAACCTTTTGTCCAAAAGTCGACACTCTAAAATGGATTACACAGCCAATTCCATCACAAAGCTATGAGAGAGACAACTTGATCCCTTGCAAAGGACCAAATTATCTCTCCATCTTTCCTCATAAGAAGTGGATTGGGAAGTAGGGTACGGGAAGGTAGTAGGCACCCATTCAACGCAAGTGGGGAAGCTTGACTGCTACTATCATCTAATCATATTATAAAACAATAAAGGAGAGTACCTAGAAATTTCTCTCACAATGATAATTTATGTAGCAATTTATATCAAATCATATGCATAAGAATAACTAGAGAACATGTTACCACCAACCCAAAGCATGCTCCTTTTTAAGAATCAAAACGAAATACTAAAACGTGGTTATAGGATTATCAAAAACAAACCCTTAACATGCACACTAAGCAATAGAAACGTAAAATAACCAGGAATCAAAGTTCATAAACTCATTAATTTAGAATATAAAACTAGTAGAAAGTCCGTAAAAAGATCAAGAAATTGGCAAGGGTTAGAGTATTATAAATAACAAGCATAAAACAACCAAATAAAATTTAACTCACAGCAATTGTAAGTAGTTAAACATGAAACCAAAGAGGAAAACATGTCTTAACAATATCCAAACATAAAATCCAGAACTGATTTTAGCATGAAAATCAAACTAGGAAATGGTTACAAGCACTAAAAGTTGACAAGGGGTATAAGAAGCCTAACCATGCATATTTAGACTCCAACAACATCGGATCAAAACATAATCATTAAAACACATCAAAAAGTCCAAAACACAATTTAAAGCAAAAAATCCAAACAAAACCTATAGAGAGCATAAACATACATCAACAAGGACAAAACACTAAAATGAAAAAAACCGAGTCCAAACTTACATGGAATCGTCCGAATACAGCCAAATTAGAGATATAAAGCAATTAGAAGCCATAAAAAACCAGTAAGAATCTTAAAAATAACAAATGTGTACTAGGGGAGGCACATGCGTTCCTTTGGGTCACGAATGTGTGCCAAGTGAAGGCACACTTGTAAGAACGACACCTACACCTGTGTCTCGTCTGCAAACGACAAATTACATAAGATTTCTACTCTGTTTCTCATATTTTCTGGGGTTTCATCCATTTCACATGTACCAAAACATATTCAAATAGTTAGCACATGATCAAAACAAGTTAAAACAATAAAAGAAATCAAATCCACACTAAATCAAATTAAACAAGAAATCCTAATGAGAATAGGAGTTGGTGCACAACAATGATAAAACAAAAATTTTTGTCCAATTAAAACTGATATTAAACGTTGAAGGGTGTAGAGAACCCTTGTTTTACTTGATAGGGATTAAACTCAGATCCTTAGGATGGTCCAAATGAAAGTGCAAATTTATGCCCTAAAAAGCCAATCGGTTGGTTGTAGTATTTAATGCTGTTTTAAGTATTTGATTTTAAAATAAGGCTCTTTATCTTTATGTTTGTGAATCAACTAATAAAATAAAAAGTCCATGAAATAAGATATGTTTTACAAAGAGAATTATAAAATGTTGCAATTGTGAGATATCTATTGAATAAGCAAGTCTTCTATTCATCATTCAATTAATCACATCATCACAATTAAGGCACATTTCATTAAGTGCATCATCATACATCATGGAATGACAAACTGATGAAGTATGACTAAAACATATCCTTTACTTTCAGAAGTTGATATCACATACAATGTCATGCAACTGTTAGGAATTTTGAGAATATGGTGCCCTGGAAAGCAAGTATATTCTCATGTTTAAATTCATTGAATTTATTTGTAATGAAAGTACATTTTGATAATAAGACGAAGAGTTTGTTTTAGTAAGCATTCATTATCTAGTTATTAAGGTACCAAGATTCTATTGAGATATTAAAATACATTTGTATGAAGAGTCATACATAAGAGACATATATTTTAATTGAATCTAAAAATTGTTCACAGCCATATAATAAAGCTGATCACTTTATAATGTTAAGGCTGTAGTGTCCAGATTACTTCCAACGAAACGAATGTGATTCATTTCAAGGGAATGATGAGTCTCAAATAATTGAAATGGTTGACTTCGAGTAATGACACTATAACATGAACTGGAATCATGTGGGAATCAAATTTAAGTTTTACCGTTACCTAAATCTTGATCTCACACTTATGCATTTGCTTATAGTAGAACCGAAATCCTGATGGATAGTGGACTCATGTTTAATCTCCTTATAATCTTTGATTTACCATGAGCATGATCATCATAAAGCATTCATCTAGACTCCGTATTTTGGGATTATAATTGAGATGAACATTTGGGAACATATATTCAGATAATAGAGTTCATAGCATTAACATCACTTCTTGTGATTTCAAGAAGATTGGTGATTAATATGGGCCCAGTGGATTGATGAATTAGCTACTCATCACATCTGGATACTCAAAAGATTAGATCTAGAGTATTGAATCACTAATTGGATGAAATTTGAGACTAGGGGACAAAATTGACATAAAAGGGTAAAACGGTAATTTCACCTTTTGTCATTGGATGGTTATGAAAGTTCACAATATAAGGGTTGCAATTGGACAACTAATAATTAATATCAAATATTGATTATTTCTTGTAATAATAGTTAATCCAAGAGTGCAACCATGAATCTATGGTGGAGTGATTTCATGGTTAATAAGCTTGAATTATTTTTAATGAGATTAAGAATAATTCTAAGTTTATTGGAGTTTGGAATATCTATGTCCAAATAGATTCTCCACTTATTTTTGTAGAATTCAACTTGTTTAAGTTGGAATACATGTTTTAATTTGTTTAATTAAATTATGTACAAAATTGGCAGCTTTGACATGTTTGTCTTAATTTAGACAGGAAAACATGTTTGGTCTTAATTTAGACAAGAAAATATGTTTGCCTTAATTTAAGACAAGGAATTTTTTTTTTGTCTTAATTTAGTCAAGAAAATATATTTGTCTCAATTTAGACAAGATAAAATATTTTTTGTCTTTATTACAGACAAGAGTTGTCTTAAATTAAGATAATTTTAGGAGGATTTTTGCAAAATGAATCTAGACATCCATGTTGATAAAAAAAGACTCCATGTTTGACTATTACTCTTTTATTTATTATTAATTTTTTTTTAAATAAAGATGGATAATAATAAAATAAGAGTTATTATTCAATAATGAGTTTTATTTTATCAAGAACTCTAAATGATAATTA
Source organism: Theobroma cacao (assembly GCF_053813885.1). Lineage (NCBI taxonomy): Eukaryota > Viridiplantae > Streptophyta > Magnoliopsida > Malvales > Malvaceae > Theobroma > Theobroma cacao. Next base: position 32,151,615 of record NC_142647.1, on the reverse strand, counting down.
AAGAATTAAATTATTTATTCTTTAATTTTTATTTTGATAATTATGGAGCATGTTTGATGCTTCCATAACTCTGAATGGATGGTCAAGATTGATTCAAAGGTGTTTCATTTTGATTAAACTTTTGAAGTAAGAGTTTTAATAAAAAGAGAAGAGGTTGGAAGAAACTAATAGAACGTACTTTTTCTTAAAAAAGTTTCAGCCATCTCCTTTCTTCTCCTCCTCCAAGCTTTTCCAAAGAAAAGAGAATAAACTTAGTTGCCATCTTGTAGCCTTGCATTCCACACCTTGTCCACTCAAGGTTCAAGTTGAAAGTATTCTTGAAGAATAAGTGGTAAACTTATTTGGTCAAGAAATCATTCATTGGTGTTGTATTGTCAAAAAATAAGAATCTCAAAATAAAAGTATGGTTTTCTTACATAATAGATTCTTATTTTATTTTTTTTGGATGTGATTATATTACTTGCAATAATAATAATGTGTGTTTCCGCTTGTGTAATTGGATTGCTTGCTTCCTTTGTTAAAGAAATTTTTGAAATCCATACTTTACACAATCACATTAATCCACAAAATCCTACTCCAACAACAACATCTTATAATAATATCATAGGCACATATTGTGCACATTGTACACACACCTTGGTGCTCAATCCATCTTTGGCCTCACTACCATAGGCTTTACATGTGTCATACACCCTTCTTGGTGCTTAACATAAACCATTGATTCATGAGTATCATAAACACAAGTAATCTCAACTATTTACATAGTTTGTTATCATCATAACACAAAATAAACTTAAATACGACATTAGAAGGCTTTGAAGGAAGGAACTATTACACCTACCAAGCACAAGTTGAGCTACTCCTACACAAGTAGCAATCTAAGCACACTACTGATCTGAAAAAAATAAGAGAAACTAACAAATGAGTCACAAGACTCCATGAGTAAATGCAGGAAGGGGACAAGCCATAAGGGGAGAGTGTTTGTAATAAACCATGAATTTGCAATTCACATGAATCTCATAATTAAACATCGCATTTTCTTTCAAATGCTTAAAGTGATGTTTTTCAATATCATTTCCCATGAATCAAATAGAAATCCAAGTCACATAATCTTTTGGATTGAAAAAGAGGCTTAAATCTAAATGAAAAGCCATTAGAAAGGAGAAAATATGAGGTTCTGTACCTTAAATATCAATACCTTCACCATGGGTATCCATATTTTCTATCCAAAATGTTTTCTAGGCTGAAGGTATCGATACTTCTCTAGGAAGTATCGATACTTTTTACATAGAATGCTTCTTGAGGCATTTTGTTCCCTAAGTATCGATACTTCATTCATATAAACCTAGATTTTGGATATTTTCCAACACATTCAAGTCTCAAACTACTTCCTAGCATCCATACTTGCTAATTCTCTTGCTAAATCATTTGAGATACATATGAACATACTTGTACATGCATTCATAATACGATTCAACATTTCTAATATGCAAATGGATGACTCACAATATCTTAATGCTGAATGCTTGAGTCACACAATAATTATCAAAGAAAAAACTGAGGATGAGGAAGGAAAATGCAACAATCTTGTTTTTTAAAATGACCATCATGGCGAAAGTGAAGAACTAGGAGAAGTCACCTCAATGGACATAGACTCTACTTCAAACAAAGAAAAATCAATAGCAGAATGTCCAAAGTTCAATGGTAAAGATTGTTATCATTAGAAGAACAGATAAAACAATTTATCCAAGTGAGATTTTGAAGTTTGGAGAATAATCAAAGATGGCTCATGTGAGTTGACTAGAGAATTAAATGAATGGGATGCAAGTCACTTAGACATGTTGGAACTTAATGCCAAAGCCATGCACTTTCTCTTTTTTGCACTTGGAAGCAAAGAATACAGTAAAGTTTCTTCATGTAATAGTGCAAAAGAAGTATAGGAAAGATTAGAAGAAATATATGGAGAAAAAAAGTTTGAAAATAATAATAGACGAGTCAGCAATGATAAGTCAAGTAAGATTTAATCCTCACAACAAAGTGACAAAACTAGCTTATTGTTCTAGAATCTAGAAATGAAGGTAAAATATCTATTTGATGGTATGTTCAAATATACTTTTGAAGAATTTGAGGAGGTTTTGTGATGAACTAGTTCATAAGTATGGGAGAATAAATTTGGAAAATCATGAATAAATTTCAAGCCTTAATGTTGAAAATGAATTTTTGAAGAATGCAAAACTTGAGTTAGAAAGAGAAAATTAAAAATTAAAAATGGACTTTAGAATATGTGAGATGAATCTCAACAATGTAGGAAATGAGAATGAAATGCTAAAAAATGCTCTTGAAGGTTATAAAAAGAAAACTGATTAAATAAGTTTCAAGAGTTAAGCTAATAAAGCCTTATTCTAAGTGTTTAGAGAGTTTTATTTTTGGTTACTAACAAAAGGATCCAAAGAAATTTTGGATACAAAAGAAAGAAAAAAACTGAGAATCTGTGTAGTGGGGAAATCAGTGTAATAAAAAGAAGAATCAGAATGTCTAGAATTGGCACCCTCATTTTGAAGAATCAATTCTTTTGGCACAGAGTACTTTTCAAAGGACTCGAAACTCCTTATGTAGCTTGAAACATTAATGAGAAACAAGGTGAGAATAATAATTAAATATTGAATATTTTGTTCTTATTGTCTTGAATGTTTTGTCATGACATGAAATGCATGAATTTATCATAAGAAGTCATCCAACTTTATCTAACCCTTAGGCATAATGGCCAAAGAATCTAAGACTAAATTAGTATCTTAATGACTTTCACTAAAAAGGTTAGACATTAAGATCATAGTAGTTAACTGAAATAACTGTACAAGTCAAAGTGACAAGATCCACTTAAAGAATGTTAGAATTTTGAAGAAATAAGATGAAGTGCCATATATCTTTTCTTATAAGATTAAAAGAAATATTATTGGTTTATTCATTTACCATAACTCTAGTGCAAGACTATTGTGAAACTTTTCCAATTCTCTTCACCCCAACTTGTTCATCGAAATAATCACCAATCATGGCAACAAGAAATGGAAATTATATTAGAAATCGAAAAGGAGAATCATCATCAAAATCCAATCACAATTTTAGGAAGAATTTCAACAATCATAAACAAAGAAAAAGGTATTTGTATCTGTTTTCACACCTTCAAGTGATATTTGGTCAGTCAACTGATTTGGATTACCTAAGCACACTAAAATTCCCATACTTAGAGAATCTTAGAGAACAAGGCTGGTTGACAACTTTAGAAAAGAATAGACCCTGTCGCGAGAATGCAATCAAAGTTTTCTATTCAAATGCTGACACTACATTCATTGACAATGAAGGAAAGCCATATACTTCTAAGGTCGCATTCACTACATCAATTATGGGAAGAGAAATAGGTATTTTTCCACCAATAATCAATCATGTCTTAAGAGTTCCTAATTTTGGAATAGACCCAGAAAGTCTACGCAATGAACTCAATGAGCATGACTTAGAAAAAAAGTTCTTCATCTTTTTTCCACCAACACCACTAGAACCCATCAATGTAAATTGTTTAAACTTTCATGACAGGAGTTTACACTTAATTTTGTATTGGTTCTTAAGACCAAGTGGGAAAGAATATTCATTTGTGAAAAGTGAAGATTTGTATTTCATGCATCACATCAAACTAAACAAGCCGATCAACTAGAGTTATTTCACATTTAGAGACATGTTGGAAGTAATTAGAGGAAAGAATGAAAGATTAGTTCATGGAATGGTGACTAGTCAATTGATGGATGCACTTGAGTTCGACAATAATGCAGACTTGATTATTAGATGTTGAAATCAAAAGACCATTAAAGAAGCAATAAAGGAGTTCGAATATCATTTGGTTGAAAGGAAATGGTATCAAAAGAATATGACACTTGCACAAGTTTCTGAACATAGAGATACAGAAATAGATGATACCAAGAAATTCTTTGACACTAAATATCCTCCTTGCCAAAACACAATGAACTCCTTGATTGCAAAAATTGACAACTACTTTGATAGTAAAATGAAAAAGCTACAGCATGAAAGAGAAAAACATACAAAAATATGAAAATATGAATCAGCTTAAGAAATTTGATTTAAATAGTTAATTCTCAAGTCAATCCATTAGAAGACAAATATCATTTTGTGGAACAAATTTATTGTAACTCTCGAAACATCTAAATTTTTAATTTTATTGGATGACTTTCAGATTTTCATTCACATACATTCATCCACATATTTTCTGATATCTATTGATTGACATGTTTGACAATTTTTTATGATCTTATCCTTAAATGTTGATGGATAATTATATTTAACTTGTGCTACTAATGCTCTATTTGTCTATGAGTTTTTTTCTTTTGTTACTATACTTAATTTTCTATTCCTTTTTCATATAACAAAAAGGAAGAGAAATATAATGAGTAAATTTGCGCTTAACTTTACATTTATGTTGGCTGGATTTTTCAAAAGTGCTTTTAAACTTAAATGTAAATCTTTTCAAAAAAGCACAAATACAGGAGGAGCTTTACTTGAGAAAAAGATTATGAAAAAGTGAACATATTTTTAAAGAGAGTTTTTTTTAATGAGTAAATTTAATTTTTAATTTTGTCATATCAAAAAAAGGGATATTGTTAGCTTTATTCTTGTTTTGGCATGACAAAATTGATTGAACTTAATGAACTTTGAAAGTGATGAAAGATATTTTTGAGTATGAATAAAATCTTCAAAGGATTGTTAAAGCTGAACATAAAGGAAAAATATATTGAAATGCTTTGATTGTTTGAAAATGTTTTCAATATGGATGATCATGCTCTTGAATTTAAAGAAATATCTCTTAATTTTCTCAAAAGTCTCTTGTTTTCAAAATTAAATGTGTTAACCTAAGAATCAAGTTTTAAAAAGAAATGCTTTAATTCTTAAATGAAAAGAAAGCAAAATCTATTTCTTTGATTACAAAAAGAATCGATTATGGGAAAGAAGAAGTTAGTTCTCGAGCAAAGATCAATAGTAAAGAATCGATTTTGAGAAAAGAAGAAGTCGGTTCTTGAAAGACAGAAGCTTCAATTGAAATTTGGGTACCAAAACATAGTGAAAAACCGACACCTTGAAACAAAAGAATCGATTCTCCAAGATTGCAAAGGTGTCACCTTTAAGCCCAATTGTAAAAGAACCGACACCTCAAAATAGGAGAATCGATTTTTTAGTGACAAAAAGCTACAGACTTGATGAAGAACTAATAACTCAACAACAAAGAATTGCTTCTACAAATGTAACAAAATTTTGCAAGTTGGCTGAAACATACAAGAAATGATTCAAAACTCACTTTAACGGGTAAAAAATCTCAAAGGTTATATAAATAACCATCTTGAGGACATTAAAGCAATAAGAGAAGAGGATTTTGAAAGATTTTGAATCATCCTTGAAGGGGAAAAGAGCTGAAAAACAAGAAAAAAGGTGAGATCAAAAAGTTCCCATCTTTAAGCAAACCAAAAATATAAAATTCACATCTTTATTCTTTAGCTGATCCTACTTGAGCTTAGACCTTCCTTAATCCTCCTTATATTTGAAAAAACACTCACCTTTTTTTGATCTTAAACTTCTTTATCAACCTTTCTAGATCTTTTGAGTTAAAGATTCACTAGAATCCACTGTTGTATTGGTTTTATCTCCAAGCAAAAGGTAGAGGGGTTTTGTCTGATCCTTTAAAAGGCTACATTTTGTGTAAAGGTTGTGCTTGAACTTGAAAAAGATAGTGTCTTGATAGAGGTTATACTTAATTATGCAAAAGGCATGTTATAGAGTTTACGCCTAATCTTGCAAAAGGCATGTTATAAAGGTTATGCGTGACCTTGTTGAAAAGGCAAACTAATAGTGGATTCAAACTCCTTATGCTATCATAGGAGAGAACGTAGGCATTGGAAGGCCGAATCTCTATAAAATACTTTGATTATTTTTTATTTTTTTTACTCTTTGTGTGTTCAATTTATACTCTATTTTATTATTTCATTCTTTCATAGTTGAGCTAATTTTTGAAAAAGAGGGAATTTTTACTAAGCAACCAATTAACCCACCTTCTTGGTAGTTTTACTTTACGCTTACTTCTAACAAACAAGTCTCATATTAAGTTATCTAAAAGGTTTTTGCTTTGATTCGTGTTTTATTTTTATCACTTTGTTAAGAATTGCAACACCCATGTCTTCATTTCCTTTGAAATGACTGTTGTTGTTGTTGCCCATCTTTTGCTCCATCTCTATTTCTGGCTTCACAAGACTTTTGTTAAAATTTCTCAATGCTATCTATGTAACATTTAAGTGCTTGTGGTTTTAGTTGTTTGTGTTGGGGGTTGTGCTTTAGCCGATTTTGGATTTGCAAAGTGAGTCATTTTTCTTATACCACCTAATTACCAAAGGTTGAAAAAGAAGCTAAAGAGGATTTTGGATTTTTTGGTCACCGACGAGTGGCGATCGTCAATTGTCCAATGGCTTGAGATGGTGGCGTTGGCAATGGCCTTAAGTCGGATTCTAGAAAAGATGGTCGACTTTTGAGAGAGAAAATCTTAAAGGGAAAAACTAAAAAAAAAAAAAAAGAAGAGAAAGAAAGGAAAAAATGGGAAAGAAAAAATAAGAAGGGTAAAATAGTAATTAAATTTATGCCGCATCATCAAGTATATATATATTTCATTAATATCCATAATAACATTTATCCATAGTTTGGCATGCTTCCCATGCTTATTAACATCTATGATCTCAATTTGATAGGCAACTTGTTACGAGCTTAAATCCTATATGAATTTAAACTAATACACAAGTGCACTTAATGTTAATAAGTAATAAAGTGATAAGTACAAGAGTCGATCTCATGAGGAGTTGGCTATAATTCTTCACTAAGTACTAAAATTCGATCAAGCTAACCTTATCCAAGCTAACCAAAGTATGGAACATGATTTAAAACAAACTAATTGATTAAGCTAATTAAAGAAATGCAAGGTAAAATAATCTGGAAGCTGTATTTTAAAAGTTTAGGATTATGGTTTCATTCAACATTTCACTTAGATTGTTATTTCTCTAATTACTTAATTCAATGAAGGTTGATGCTAGTTTAGAATCCTAAAGCATGTGCAAAACTATGTATAGGTATTTATACAATTGCTTAGATTAATTGGGTCTCTATATGTCTATAGGATTCAATTAAATTAGGTTCTTTAAGCACAATTTCTACTTAGACTATATGTGGTATCTAAGCGTATGTCTACTCTAGTTGTTAAACAAGGCACTTAATTGCTAAGTGATATGAAGACATAGTATCCAAGCCTAGGTCTAATCTAAACTAACTTTGTCAAGTCTCATTTAGACACCACAACCATTCAATTGGTGATCAAGCAATCAATAGTCAATAAATTCATATTTGAATAAACATCAATATACTCATTCAAAATAAGTAAAAAAGCAACAAATAATTCAAGTTACATGTAGAAATCCACCAAAATCCTAGATAAAAGCTATTTAGTTCATCACAGTTACCACAAAGTTGAATATTTCCAAAAAATAAATCATTGCTACAGCAAAAGATAGAGAAAGAAAGGAAAAACTAGTGAGAGAAATGATTTGTTGCAGCTTTCGAAACTAAATCTCCTTTGATTTCCCCTCCTTTCTTCTTTTGTAGAATCCCTCTTTTTGCTTTGAAAATCTTTTCTACTCTAGCCCCTTTTTCTCTGCTCAAAAAGTCATATTTATACATCCCTTTAAAAGCCTTAAGATAAAAAATCGAAAGTTGTAGTTTTTTAAGTCATGTGCTAGTGCCTAGGCAGCTCTCTGGAATTTGTATGGAAGCATTGGCATCTCGAAGTTGCGGCGCTAGGCGCTAGCTCCTTCATGTTGCCACTGTGCAAAATCTGTTGTAGTATCTTCCCTTGAGATACGATTTTCTCCTACTTCAAGGCTGAACATGACAGTTGTAACTCTGCTTCTTAGCTTTCCAATGGTTCAAGAATCATGTTTATTGGACTTCTTAATCCCAAGTTATGCTCAAGATACCGCAACATGTTTGGTGAGAGTCTTCACCTAGCTACCCTTGAATGGTTCATCATTCATTAAACTTTATGCACTTGAAAACCCTTAAAAACAAAGAACTAAATCAGTGATGGCTCAAATTAGGACTTTTAATATGACATTGAACTAAAATTACTTGAAATAAAAATGATTCAACATGCATTAAACTTATTAATGAAAAACATGAAAACTACCTAAAATCAATTTAAAAACACAATGACTTAGCTATTTTTATGCCTAAAAAATGTGCAAGATAACTCTATATAAAAGAGTTATCACACCCCCAAACTTAATATTTTGCCAGTCTTTGAGCAAAACATAAAACAAAGAAAGAAACATGAAAGTTGAAAACATCTACTACAAGTTGGTTGTACCAAATCCAAGATCACATTAAATTTCCTTGTAAGTTATCTTATTTCCTCAACTCAAAGCAAGCATAAATATTATCCAAGTTTACATTTCAATTCAATTGAAAGCATGTGCTCAAATGGATTCCCATGAGTGTACGTAGTTTCTTGCAATAAATATCATGCCATTCGGATAGGTTTATGCTTGTGCAAAATTCAAATTAGTCACGAATTTCATAAGTTTACTTTTCATCTCTCTTTTCATTAATGTAGACTAACACTTACTCAAGGATCCTTAGGACTCTATCAAGCTTATAACGTATGGCCAGGGTCAAGGTAGGATTTATGAAAATATGTAACTCAAATCACCCTAAGCATATAACCATTCTAGAACCTATAGTAAGCTTTATTTTTTCACTTCTCCTAATTACCTATTTTCCCTTTTCTTCAACCTTTTTCCTTCATTAAACACTTTATTCAATTTTTTTTTTATTTTTAATCTTTTTCTTCTTCTTTTTCATTTCTTTTTCATTCACAGTTTAACACCCCCAAACTTATTTCCTTTTATGTTAGGTAGTGGGGTGAACAAAACTTTTGAGTATTTTTCTCAACAACTTCACCTTTTCTACCTTTTTTCTTCATTGCTTAGCTCAATTACACTCCTTAAAATGATCTATGTACATAGAAGTGATGGGTGTTAAAGTGGAAGTTATTCAAAGACTAAGGTTAATTAGCTATGTGTTTAACAAAGAAAAGGAAAAAAATTAGGCTAAAAAGGGATGACTAAGGATAATACACTACGAAAAAATAGACTTTTTCTGACGGAATTTTCCGTAGGAAATAGTCAAGTTTCCATTTGAAATGTTTTTTTGACAGAATTTTTCATTGGAAATTCTGTCTCTAAAAATGTTGTTGGAAATACTTTTTGTCAAAATCTGTCTGAACTCCGTCGAAGAATTCCTACAGAATTTCCATTAGAAATATACATAAATCCATTGAAAAAAAGCTAAATTTCGATATATTATTAATATTTTGCTAGTCCTCGAGCAAAATATAGAAAAGAACTAACTTACGAAAATCAAATTCAGTTAATGAAAACTAAAATAAATATAGTTACTACTACTACTACTACTACTACTAGAGATAAAGTATACGAACTCAATGATTCCCCATAATTTTCTCAAAAGTATGTCTATCAATCATTAACTTAAGGAAAAATATAGGCCTCGTTTAAATTCATATTTCAATTCTAATGCAAGTACATTCTCGAATGGATTTCTGTGTGTGTGTGAAATCTTTTACCAAGAATATCATGATATTTGGATGAGTTTATGCCAACATAAATATCAAATTAGTACTAGCTTTTCATAGGTTTACTTTTCATCTCTCTTTCCACTGATGTAGACTAATACAAAGCTAGGGATCAATAGAACTTTATAAAGCTTGTAATGTATGGCTAGGGTCAAGATAGGATAAAAGATAATAATGTGTCCTAAATCACCCTAAGAACATAATTATTCTAGGACCTATCTACAGAGCTCTATTTTCCTTTTACAAGTACACCTTTTCTTCCACATTTGATGAAATACCCCATACTTTGATATAGTGATAAATAAAGTTGAGCGAATGCAAATTGAGGTCAATTAAAATGTTTAAAAGTGATAAGAGACGAAAGGAGTAGTTTAGGATAAAATATTTTGCAAGTGAGAAAATAACAATAAAATAATAATAATTTTATCGGAGGAGAATTGGTGAGATAAAAGGCGATTCGAAAGTCAAGTGAGACATAATAAGGTATTTCAAGTACCAAGGAGACAAGATAAAATTTTTAAAATATTAATATTTAGCCGGATGTCGAAATCAGTCATGAAGAAAGATCATATGGTTGATCCAAGTGGGGGAGAAGATGACAACCTCGACTCTATAAAAATATTTGTCATGACATACATGTGATGGATAACATGTTTGCATGCTAAGAGTCTCGAAAAAAAAAAATTTACAAAAGTCGGTATTGTACCTAGAGGTACAAAAAAGTTGATTTAAACCTCGAACTAGATCAAATAGAGAATTTATGATGAAATTAAGAATTTTAATGTCCCAAAATGGTTTAATATGGTAATTCGGAGTTCGAGGATCAATTTGGAGTCAAATCGAAATTTTCGCTATCTAGGGACAAAATGGTCATTTGCCATCTGGGGACAAAATAGAAATTTTTAGAAAAGATTTTTGGCCCCATTTGACTTATTGGAGTAAGATTTGAGGTTTAGAAGTGAAAAATTTTAATTTCGGTATAATTTGGAGAAAAAGGGTAAAATGATAATTTTGCCACCCAGAATCGAAAATTTAATTTTTGAAAGGATTTTGATCAAATTTAATTATTTGGAGTGTGAAATGAGTATGAGGAGTGCAAATTATGCATTATGGTAAATTTTCAATTTTTGGGGTAAAAATGTAATTTTTGAAAAGTTCGAGGGCAAAAGTGTAATTTTGAAAAATTTACTCCACCAAAACTTTAGAAAAATCTGGAAATTTCACTTAAGACTTGGATAAGTCAAGGGGAATGCATGGTGGAAAAAGTAGGACAAGTGGATGGCTAGAAAAAAAAATGAATTAATAAAATATTTAAAATATGAATAAAATAATATTATTTCATTAAACAATAAAAAAGGCATAAAAAAATCAGCCCACCCATTCTTCTTCTTCAACATTCGGCCAAGCAAGAAACAAGAGAGAGAAAGGAGAAAATAAAACCCTAGCCAAGAAATTTAAAGGGAAAATAGGTGAAAATTCAAAAATCAAGTGAAAAAAGGTAACATTTCTTAAATTTGTCTTGTGCTTTACCTTTCCCATGCATTTCCCATCATTTTCCATGGTTGAATCATGTGATTTGAGGATGATTTCAATTCTGGTCATATGGGTTTAGAGAGAGAAAGTTGTTAGATAAATTTGATTTTGAGCTATGTTGGTGTTTAGTGTTAGTTTAGCATGTTTATGAGTAAAACAACAAGAAAAATATTTATTTTCTCCATGAATTTTCCTAGGCCGAATCTAGCCAATGGTATGTGAGGATGAGGTTGACTTTATTTTAAGAGAATTGGGTGGAAAAATGATGAATTATGAGGTTGAAAATTAAATGGGAATTTTCGGTGCAATAAATTGAAATTTTTACCCACTAGGGGTAAAAGTGTAATTTATAGTTCGAACTGATAAATTGGACCAAATTCACAGTCATTGAGGTATTGTGGATATAATTGGATAATTGAAATTGAAATGGATGGAATTGGAGTCGAATTGGGGATTTTAGGAATTTACACCGTGTATAGGCGAGTTAGGTCGGACACCGCAATTAAGCGATTGTCTAGACATTTCAAATCCTATCTAGTGCATACGCATGGATAAGAGCCTGGAATAATTTATGATAAATTGACACAATTTATTGAATTTTGTATCATGGATTATGGATAGGTGGTGAGTCAATTGTTTCGGGTAAGAGACTGCACCCGAGGGCGGAAGATAGGAGTATTTCTACTCCTAATACTGTGAGTGAACTTATTATCATCTTAATTATCTAGAATAGTTTTATACAACTGTGTGATTTTATGGAAAATGGGTTTAAATGGTAAATTGTTATGTTTTAAGAGAAATTGTGATTTTATAAAATGATTTTATAAATTTTATGGAAAATCGAATATTAGTTTTGAAAATAGAGTAATTGGAGACTGTCTGCTTGTGTTGCAAATTTATGGTTTTGAATTGAATGGCTTATGACAATAAATGAGCATGAATGGCTAAACTGATTTTGGTGTTATAATTATTTATACTGTGTATTCAGCCTTGAGAGGCTAGGTTGCGATAAATTGCCATGTCATGTTAGAATGAATTTTATTGATTGGTGGATTATATATTAATTATTTACTGCAGAGGGGGTTCCGTGGACCAGCCTATTAGAGGGGTAAGGAACGGCTGTATTTTTCTCAAACTAAAAATATATTTTAAGTGTATATGAAATTTTAACAGCCTTGGCGGACTCGGTTGGATGCCCTGCGCAAGGTATCACTGAGTATGAGTTTTGGCACGAGTCAAAGTTTTAAGAAATTCATAAGCCATGTTGATTACTCGATTTATATGGATTGATTTTATTTGGTTGAAATGAACTGAAAGGTAATGAAATTACAGTATGATGACTTGTTTTAATTGTCTCCATTTACTCGGCTTTAGATACTTTAGATGGTATCTGTTTACTCACTGGGATTTTATAATCTCACCACCCTCATTTCCTCACATTTCAGGCTCAGGGAATTCCATAGTTAGCTGACTTTGACAAGGACTTTCATTTGGACTCGAATCGGTAAAAGTTGTAGGTTTCCAGCTTCCGATGCATTTTGGTTAGATGTGGGCCCACGTGTCACTGTAAAAGAAATTTTATGCTTTGGTTATTTGCTTTATAGTATATATAAATATAATTAACTTTTACGCTATAAGAATTATGTACCGATAGTTTTATGAAATTTTTTTTATAAGAAAATAGTTTATTTTATTGAATATTTTTATTATATTCAAATGGTCAAATTTTCACTTCAAATGAACGTTTTAGATATTTAATTTGTTTTTAAATCATTAAATATATATTTTCGGCTTACTTACTACATTTTTAGCAAGTTTCGAGGTTTTCGACAAAAATGACGAAAATGCCCTTGTGAGCCAAAAAAAATATATGTTACGTTATGATTTGAAAATGATTTGTAATCCTTCGTATTTTGATATTTGATAACTATTGCTCACCAGGGAAGTGCGAAAGCTGATACGAGAGCCTTGCGAGGTTTCGATCGACATTCGGGGTGAAGAATGTTTGTCGAGGCTTCGCGGCGGTTGTCACGGGCTCGATGGGGAGTTCCGGGTCGTGACAATTTTATTGGTATCAGAGCATGATTTAGAGATCAGATATTTTGATTTCAAAGCTTTGGATTTTAAAGTTTTTGATTTTAAAGTTGTTTTAAGAAATCTACACTAACACTGGTTGGCCCCAAGTCCAGTTAAGTTAAGATAAGTTAAGTTAGGTTAGATTAAATAGAATGTATGCATCTTCATATAGAAATCTACCTACTTTTGAGATGCATAAATAATTAAACAATTACTATTTGATTGCATATAGGTTTTGAGGTGCCCCGGTGACATACACACCATGTCTAGAATAGGTGGTAGTCTCGATACCTTTCATAATGATAGCGAGGGATCTCTAGATTCTACGGCTAGAAACAAATGGCACCTTGATACAGGTGATTTGGAAGGTGGTCCATCCCAAATTCCTGATAATAGAATTCCTAAGAACTTATCAGAATGGGTTCATAATAAGGGGAACTTCGAGAGTAGCGAGAATTTTGAAAGTGAGAGTAGTTCCAATACATCGAAAATTGAACAAGATTTCCTTTCGGAACAACCTGGAGAGCACCTTAGAGAACGGACGAGGGAAGAAATTGCAAGGGGATATATTTGTTCTAGGAAGAGTGTGACAGTAGTCCGACACTTTCCACCAGGTTGTGGGAGAAATGTAAGGGGACAACCAGAAAAGGATAAGGAGAAAGTAACAGTTGCAAGTAAACCCCTTAGAAAAGTGTCTGGTGTATGACATTTTCCTCCCGGTTGTGGAAGAAATGCTGCACCGGTGAGTGATGAAGAATATAGGAGAATACAACAAGCCTGGATTGAGGAGCAAAGGAAAAAATCTCAAGAGGAGGAAAACTCGAAAGAGGATCTTCAAGAGGACTCGGAGTAGAATTTTTCGATAAGATCAGATTAAGATGATGATCCCAAGGACATGTAATATTTTCGTAGGATTTTACACTACCATAACTCTAAGTAGATGTTGTGTAAAAGAGATAATAATTATCTGTACAAAAAAGTAAAAATAGTTTGGCTTTTAAAGTATAGGACTATAATGTATTATAAAATGGCTGTTTAAGTAACTGAAGGCATATGGGAATCTTTAGTATGATAGGGATAAATTAGTGATATAATTATTGAGGAAAGTTATAGAAGGAAGCAATAAGGTTATAAATGACATTCGGAATGGATAATGTGATTACGTTAATGATTGTAATTTAAGCATGAAGGGGATTATTCAGTGATGTTATGACACTATGAGATAATAGTTGGGCACAAATATAACCCAATGAAGTTAAATCATGGAATATGGGGAATATAAAATTTTGATTCAATAAGGATTGCGAGAATAAATTAAGGAGGAAGCTGAGTTATTTTCGTAGTTAATTATACCAAAAGTCAATAAGATTACTAGAGTATAAGACAAAAAAGATAATTGGATAGGGATAACAATAAATTTGAGGAAAGTTGTAGATAGTCAACAACTTATGTGTGGAGTGGTATATTTATTATGAATTTATTACACTGTATGGAAAGGATGTTTTGAGGTGGAATTTTATGAATGTTGATAAACGTCAAAAGATGACATGAGATGAAAGTATTAATTTGGCTTAGTGTGTATGACAAGAAAATAGAAGGTACCTATACTTATGGAACTCATGATATATATCTAGAAGGGAAACCACTGGTTGAGAATGATTGATGTGGTGACTTTGAATGCGGACAAATAACTTTGATGAGAAAATTTCCAATAGCTACAGTACTTTAGCATTGACTGTTCAACGCTGTAATGCTTCGAATATCTCACGCTTATGATGCATGAGTAAGATGGGAGTGACACGATAATGAGCTTACAAATTGAATTTTGGTTGTTGGTCATTGTGTTTTGTTATCTGGGAGTCTTAAATATTTTGGAGAATGTTTACCCAAATGAATTGAAAAACTTCTTTATTGCCTTGTATATGGGCATATAATTAAGCGAAAAAAAATTAAAAGATTCTTGAGATGACTATATTGAGATGAGATGCCAAGTAATGAAAGTGTGAAGGAAGAATTACGAGACTGGTATAGAAAATCAGTTTATATAGAATATCATTACGAGAATTTGTAATATCTGTTTTGATACAGTAAAATGACAAGAGTTAGGAACAACATGAAGCTAATTGTGTGACACCCTAGAAACCTATGAAGATGAGTTAGAGATTGAATGGATGAGTACGTATTTATATATCTTTAAGAGTAAGTGTTTTAGGAATACATAAACATCTTTGAGAAGAGATTCTAATCATACACAGCAAGTATGAAACGTAAAATTTTTAAAACTTGCTGAGAAGCCTAACGGCTAAATCACAAGTTAAGGGATCACATGCTGTGAGACATAAGTTTAAGATAGATATTCCCAAGGAAATACTCAAGAGAAGTTTTACTCTAGATCTCCTTAAAGCAAGCACTAAGTTATGTAATTATAAAAAAAGAAGCTGTAAGCTGAGAGTGATATTAGTATTAATATTGAAAAATACTTGAGGAGAATCTAGTTTTAAGTTTTACAATTTCAAGTACAATTTATAGATTGGTTACGGAAGAATGATGTTATGTTCATATGAAGGAGTGGAACAAAGGATGATAGAAGTTGACCCTGACAATGAAGTCAGATAATGAAACTTTCCTAATATATTATGGAAATTGGAATTCGAAAATGCTTGAGGCATACATGATTCAAATGGGTTCGAGTCTTAAGTGACAAATCAATATCGTAATGCAAGAAAGATACAAGGTAATATAGAGGCATGAAAGATGATTAAGGACAAAAGGATGACTCTTAGGAATTGTGATATTGCATGAGATGCAATGATCAAGTTGAGATAAATCTTTGAGGCATCAATAGGAGTATAAAGCATACACACATAATAGATTATAATTCAATGGAGATGACATTGTGATGAATGATATATAGTATAAGGAAACTCAAACATATGGTTGGAAATTATATGAATGATATGAAGTTATACACAAGTATAATAAGAAGGTTGACATGCACTATAAGAATTATTATATTGAAACTAGGATTGGGATACAGATGAATAAAGGGGGAATGTAGTCCAACGCATGTGAACACATGGATTCCTATATATATAAAGAGAGATGTTGACATTTGAAAATGCATGTATATATGTATATATGAAATTGATAATTTTACTAACTGAAGTGAAGAATGGTTCTCGGTAATTAGGAGATTTTGAAATAGTGTCCAGAGAGGTTAGTGAGCTAAAGTGTTAACGAACATGTAATGAACGATTAAAGTTATGAATGACTTTGAAGGTAAACCTTGGATTGTTTAAGTTCTTAATGGAACTCTAATAAAGGAAAGGTATGGACCAGTATAAGATCGATGAATCAAGGTTGAGAAATTTGGTGCGGAGCGAATTAATAAAATGATGATTAGGAATACATAAGTAAGTATGATATGTGATCGAAATCAGTATAATTGAGGTGAAGTTATGGTTCAAATTTAATAATGGTGATAAAGGCATGCTTAGTGTCTCGATATAAGAGATCATGGTTATGAAAAGTATTACAGATCCAGTTCCAAAGGATGATAAGTGCCATAAATAAAGCATTTAATTGAACTAAAGGTGAACGAGGTGAATAAATTGAATGTCCCTATAGAAGAAACAAGGAGTAGGATCATAGAAGGAGATTGATAACGCAACATCGACGGGAATTCGAGGACGAATTCTATTTAAGTAGGGGAGATTGAAATACCCCATACTTTGATATAGTGATAAATAAAGTTGAGCGAATGCAAATTGAGGTCAATTAAAATGTTTAAAAGTGATAAGAGACGAAAGGAGTAGTTTAGGATAAAATATTTCGCAAGTGAGAAAATAACAATAAAATAATAATAATTTTATCGGAGGAGAATTGGTGAGATAAAAGGCGATTCGGAAGTCAAGTGAGACATAATAAGGTATTTCAGGTACCAAGGAGACAAGATAAAATTTTTAAAATATTAATATTTAGCTGGATGTCGAAATCAGTCATGAAGAAAGATCATATGGTTGATCCAAGTGGGGGAGAAGATGACAACCTTGACTCTATAAAAATATTTGTCATGACATACATGTGATGGATAACATGTTTGCATGCTAAGAGTCCCGAAAAAAAAAATTTACAAAAGTCGGTATTGTACCTAGAGGTACAAAAAAGTTGATTTAAACCTCGAACTAGATCAAATAGAGAATTTATGATGAAATTAAGAATTTTAATGTCCCAAAATGGTTTAATATGGTAATTCGGAGTTCGAGGATCAATTTGGAGTCAAATCGAAATTTTCGCTATCTAGGGACAAAATGGTCATTTGCCATCTGGGGACAAAATAGAAATTTTTAGAAAAGATTTTTAGCCCCATTTGACTTATTGGAGTAAGATTTGAGGTTTAGAAGTGAAAAATTTTAATTTCGGTATAATTTGGAGAAAAAGGGTAAAATGGTAATTTTGCCACCCAGAATCGAAAATTTAATTTTTGAAAGGATTTTGATCAAATTTAATTATTTGGAGTGTGAAATGAGTATGAGGAGTGCAAATTATGCATTATGGTAAATTTTCAATTTTTGGGGTAAAAATGTAATTTTTGAAAAGTTCGAGGGCAAAAGTGTAATTTTGAAAAATTTACTCCACCAAAACTTTGGAAAAATCTGGAAATTTCACTTAAGACTTGGATAAGTCAAGGGGAATGCATGGTGGAAAAAGTAGGACAAGTGGATGGCTAGAAAAAAAAATGAATTAATAAAATATTTAAAATATGAATAAAATAATATTATTTCATTAAACAATAAAAAAGGCATAAAAAAATCAGCCCACCCATTCTTCTTCTTCAACATTCGGCCAAGCAAGAAACAAGAGAGAGAAAGGAGAAAATAAAACCCTACCAAGAAATTTAAAGGGAAAATAGGTGGAAATTCAAAAATCAAGTGAAAAAAGGTAACATTTCTTAAATTTGTCTTGTGCTTTACCTTTCCCATGCATTTCCCATCATTTTCCATGGTTGAATCATGTGATTTGAGGATGATTTCAATTCTGGTCATATGGGTTTAGAGAGAGAAAGTTGTTAGATAAATTTGATTTTGAGCTATGTTAGTGTTTAGTGTTAGTTTAGCATGTTTATGAGTAAAACAACAAGAAAAATATTTATCTTCTCCATGAATTTCCCTAGGCCGAATCTATCCAATGGTATGTGAGGATGAGGTTGACTTTATTTTAAGAGAATTGGGTGGAAAAATGATGAATTATGAGGTTGAAAATTAAATGGGAATTTTCGGTGCAATAAATTGAAATTTTTACCCACTAGGGGTAAAAGCGTAATTTATAGTTCGAACTGATAAATTGGACCAAATTCACAGTCATTGAGGTATTGTGGATATAAGTGGATAGATGAAATTGAAATGGATGGAATTGGAGTCGAATTGGGGATTTTAGGAATTTACACCGTGTATAGGCAAGTTAGGTCGGACACCGTAATTAAGCGATTGTCTAGACATTTCAAATCCTATCTAGTGCATACGCATGGATAAGAGCCTGGAATAATTTATGATAAATTGACACAATTTATTGAATTTTGTATCATGGATTATGGATAGGTGGTGAGTCAATTGTTTCGGGTAAGAGACTGCACCCGAGGGCGGAAGATAGGAGTATTTCTACTCCTAATACTGTGAGTGAACTTATTATCATCTTAATTATCTAGAGTAGTTTTATACAATTGTGTGATTTTATGGAAAATGGGTTTAAATGGTAAATTGTTATGTTTTAAGAGAAATTGTGATTTTATAAAATGATTTTATAAATTTTCTGGAAAATCGAATATTAGTTTTGAAAATAGAGTAATTGGAGACTGTCTGCTTCTGTTGCAAATTTATGGTTTTGAATTGAATGGCTTATGACAATAAATGAGCATGAATGGCTAAACTGATTTTGGTGTTATAATTATTTATACTGTGTATTTAGCCTTGAGAGGCTAGGTTGCGATAAATTGCCATGTCATGTTAGAATGAATTTTATTGATTGGTGGATTATATATTAATTATTTACTGCAGAGGGGGTTCCGTGGACCAGCCTATTAGAGGGGCACGGTAAACTCCATTATATTATTACCTCGAACAGAGAGGCGCGTAGGGTATCTCCTGGGGTAAAGCTTAGGGTTCACTTCACGCTAAACCACCACGTGAAGGGGAACTCAGCCAACACCAAGGAACGGCTGTATTTTTCTCAAACTAAAAATATATTTTAAGTGTATATGAAATTTTAACAGCCTTGGCGGACTCAGTTGGATGCCCTGCGCAAGGTATCACTGAGTACGAGTTTTGGCACGAGCCAAAGTTTTAAGAAATTCATAAGCCAAGTTGATTACTCGATTTATATGGATTGATTTTATTTGGTTGAAATGAACTGAAAGGTAATAAAATTACAGTATGATGACTTGTTTTAATTGTCTCCATTTACTCGGCTTTAGATACTTTAGATGGTATCTGTTTACTCATTGGGATTTTATAATCTCACCACCCTCATTTCCTCACATTTCAGGCTTAGGGAATTCCATAGTTAGTTGACTTTGACAAGGACTTTCATTTGGACTCGAATCGGTAAAAGCTGTAGGTTTCCAGCTTCCGATGCATTTTGGTTAGATGTGGGCCCACGTGTCACTGTAAAAAAAATTTTATGCTTTGGTTATTTGCTTTATAGTATATATAAATATAATTAACTTTTATGCTATAAGAATTATGTACCGATAGTTTTATGAAAATTTTTTTATAAGAAAATAGTTTATTTTATTGAATATTTTTATTATATTCAAATGGTCAAATTTTCACTTCAAATGAACGTTTTAGATATTTAATTTGTTTTTAAATCATTAAATATATATTTTCGGCTTACTTACTACATTTTTAGCAAGTTTCGAGGTTTTCGATAAAAATGACGAAAATGCCCTTGTGAGCCAAAAAAAATATATGTTATGTTATGATTTGAAAATGATTTGTAATCCTTCGTATTTTGATATTTGATAACTATTGCTTACCAGGGAAGTGCGAAAGCTGATACGAGAGCCTTGCGAGGTTTCGATCGACATTCGGGGTGAAGAATGTTTGTCGAGGCTTCGTGGCGGTTGTCATGGGCTCGATGGGGAGTTCCGGGTCGTGACATTTGAACTTTTCCTTCATTCAACACCTTTTTGTTGTTTTGTTCTTCACAATTTCACACCCCCCAAACTTATTTTCTTTGTATTGTAGGTAGTGGGGTTATTTTTCATATTTTGAACTTTTTTTTTCACATCAACATCACCTTTCCACCTTTTACAATATTTAGCTCAATCTATATTTCCTAAAACCATATACATGCTTTAGAGTGAGAGTTCCAAAATTGGAGAATTAATTTTAAGGTTAGGCTTAATTATTATGTAGTTAAACAAAAAAAATAAAAATTAGACTCAAAAAGGGTATACTAGGGAAAAAAATTTAACAAGGTAGGCTTTTTAGGCTCAAACGGTCCAAAGATGACCTAAATCATCTCTTTAACTAAGTATTGCCTAGGAATTCACCTCGAGAGAAAATCAAGCAAATTCTAGAATTCATGACATAATTTAAAATTTACATAATATAAACATTTTCTAGATATTTAGAATAATTCAAAGTAAAAAATATAGTGCTCAAAATTGTGGAAATCACATCCTAACAATGATATTTAACAAAAGAATTTAACATGAATCCAAACAAAAACCTTATTCACCAAAAGCTAAGAGTTAAAGACAACTAGTTATCATCATTGGATAGAAAAATCATTGAAAAAATTGGCAGAACTTTACTATAAATTCCTAAGTTTCAAACAAATAATAAATTCATTTACCAACTAATCGTAAATTATTTATAAATCTAGATAAACAAGCAAATAAAATTAAATCTAAAACTTTCACAAAATATTTACCACTAGAAAAATAAATTCATCCCCCAAACTTAAACTTAACATTATCCTCAATGTTAGAAAAATATAAAGGAAAGCTAAAGAATACTCCCCTGATGATTGGATGAATCTTGGAGAAGCTTTAATCCTCATCCTCCTTATTGTCATCTTCTTCATTCTCACTTTTATGAGGAAATTTTTTTTTACTACAAAAAGAAAATAAATAAAGATTAATGTAAAGAAATAAATAAAAAAATAAAAAAATAAAAAAATAAGGGGTTTTATTGGGTAATGGGTTACCCATTGTTGGTAGCTTGTATTAAAAGGGGGGAGGGGTTATGGAGAGTGGTTGCCCAAATAAAAAAAGGGGGGGGGGGGGGGGGGAGATTGGGTTTGGGTAGTGGGCTACCCAATGTTGGCAGCCCACTTTAAGGGGGGCCGTGGCCTACCCTATGTGGGAGCAGCGACCTCGATGGCTTGTTTTTTATGCCACTACCTAAAGCTTAGTG
This sequence comes from Theobroma cacao, assembly GCF_053813885.1. NCBI lineage: Eukaryota > Viridiplantae > Streptophyta > Magnoliopsida > Malvales > Malvaceae > Theobroma > Theobroma cacao. The sequence goes on along the minus strand of NC_142647.1, from coordinate 32,129,847 downwards.
GGTCGCGACCCACGTTCATTGAAGTTTGGGAGGCCGCGGCCTCCCCTAGTGAGAGCCGCGACTTACCCCCTTTTTTTAATTTTTTTTTAAAATTTGTTTTTTATTTGTACTTGCAAAAATAAAAGAGAATGTTAATAATTTAATAATTAAATAAATAAAAATAAATAAAAGAAAATAAAAGAAGGTAAGTTAGAGTGCTTGGGTTGCCTCCCAAGAAACGCCTTTTTTATAGTCACTAATTTGACTATAGCACCCCTTTCTGTACTACTTTATAAGGTTCGGGATTTTCTTTATTGACCTTGACTGCTCCGATAAGCCCACTATAAATCTTGATAACATCATAAGGATGAATCTTTATGTAATACCCTGTACTTTGATATGGTGACTACTAAAGCTTATCAGATGCCAATTGAGGTTAATTATAATGTTTAAAAGTGATGAAAGATGAAAGGAATAGTTTGGGATAAAATATTTCGCACGCGAGGAAATAATAATAAAATAATAATATTTTTATCGAGAAAGAATTTACGACATAAAAAGTGATTCAAAAGTGAATTGAGGCATAATAAGGTATTTTGGGTACCAAGGAGACGAGAGGAGACAAGAGGAAATTTTATTAATAAAATAATATTTTATTAATAAAATAATATTTTATTAATAAAATAATATTAAAATATTAATATTTTATTCAGTGTCGAAATTTTCCAATGAAGAAGTAGTATATGGTCAATCTAAGTAGGGGAGAAGAAGAATGAAAAAATTTCGGAGAAAAATGACGTTAATGGGGTCGCTTGTCTTTATTAAGTAAAGATAGTGCGGGTAAATAAATATTTTAAATATTTTGGGGACACCACGTTGGAGTACAAACTTTATACTTTGTTTATACATGTGTAGAAGAAGGTAGTAGAAGGAAATTGGAGTTTAAGAAATGTTGGAAGAAACCAATTGTAAAATATGGAAGTTGGAGGAGTCACATGGTAAATAAGGAAAAGTTTAAGGACTTATTTGTAATTTTGATATTTGAAGTTAAAACAGGGAATTTCCTAATTAAGGAAGGTTAGGTTATGAGTAATATGAGATATACATATACGTTGAATGGCACAAGGAATGAATAAATAAACCATAAAGTAAAAATAATATAAAGAATAAAAATGTGAGTGGTGGGTGGAAGGTGATAAAGCCAAATCATGTGATTTTAACACATAAAATGGGTGGAGAAGATAAGTCAAAAGTCATAAATTCATGGACAAGCCGTCCATGACAAAGACAATGAGGAGAAAATACAAGATAAAGATGAAAGAAAAGTCAAAAGAAGAGAAATTGCATACAAAGGGTAATATTTTATCTAAACCACCTAGGAACCAAAGACATTTTTTTTCATGAACAAGGTTGCATCTTTTTTCATGCTTCTTTAGGATTACCAGCAACCCATATTGGCTGCCACTTGGCTCATAGGGATTACCAACAACCCATATTGGCTGCCACTTGGCATGCAAAATGTCAAACCCTGTTCTATAAAATAATTACGACGTTATTTACATGCTCAATAGAATGTTTGTATATTTAGGAAGCTCAAGAAATCGTTAAAAGATGATATTGCCCCTAATGGTACCATTAAGTCGATTAAGCCTCGAACTAGTTCAAATAGGAATTTTAAGGTGAAATTAAGAGTTTCATGATCTAGGGATGACTCAAAATGATAATTCGGAGTTCGATGATCAATTTGGAGTCAAACCGAAATTTTAACTATCTAGGGGCAAAATGGTCATTTGCCACTTGAGGATAAAATGAAAATTTTAGAAAAGATTTTTTTGGCCCCATTTGGCTTATTGGAGTATGATTTGAGTATTGGAGTATGATTTGAGGTTTAGAAGTGAAAAATTTTAAATTTCGATATAGTTTAGAGTATAGGGGCGAAATGATAATTTTGCCACCCCGGGGGTAAATCGGTAAATTTTCACCCCCGACACTTGTCAAGACCAAGGGATTTTATTCATCATGGAAATGGATAAACATGAGAAATGTGTGGTGGAGAATTAAAGAATTAAAAGTCAAATATTTAAAATTTGAATTAATAAGGAAATGTCATGTGTCATGCTTTTATTATTTTATTATTTCTTTATAAAAAGGTAAAAAATCAGCTCATTTCTCCCATAGTGATCAGCCAAATCAGAAGAGAAGAGAAATCAAGGAAGAACAAACCATAGGTGGGAAAAATCAAAGATAAAGTGTTGGAATTCAAGGATTTGATCAAATAAAGGTAAAATTTCTTTGATTTTGCTAGTGATTTACCTTACCCATGCATTTTGTCACGACCCGGAACCTCCCTCAGGCCCATGACAATCGCCGCGACGTCCCAATTGACACTCATTATCCGGAATGCCAACCGGAACCCCGCAAGGCTTACATATCAGTTTCTTTCCTTTCCTGTGAGCAATCATTGTTAAATATCGAGTTTTTAGAGAATATTTACTATTTTAGATCAAAAACAATCAAAATAAAATTTTCGCCACACAAGGGTATTTTGGTCATTTTTTTCTCAAAAATTTCAAAACTGGCTAAAACGTAATATACAAGTACAAAATACATAATTCATATTCAAAATGAGTTTAAGAGTCAAAAATCTTCATTTAAAACGAAATTACGGTTATTTGAATATAATAAGAAAATAAAAGAAATATTAAGGGAAATATTCTATTTTCTTATAAAACAATATTTATAGAGTTATACGTGAATAATTTTTATAGCGTAAAAGCTAAATAAATTTATACATACTGAAATACAGTAAGCCAAAATATTTAATTTAATTTACAATAACCAGAGGGCCCCCGAATAAACAAAAGTAAAGAGGACTGTGAACCTACGGTTTGGAAAATGCAGATCCAATAGTAGTCCTCGATGAGATCAGCTATCTACAGTCTATACTGAACCTGAAATGGGTGGAAAGGAGTTGGGTGAGATTTTGCAATCCCAATGAGTAAACAGACATTATCATAAATATCTAAAGGCGAGTAAAATGGAGGCAAGTTTAAACAATAAATTTCAACCCATTTCATAATGTTTTCAATTTATTTCTTAAACCATAAAATATTTGTAATTTACCAAAACAATTGTTAAGGCTTATGTCTTTTATTAAAACAAGGCTCAAGCCAAAACTAATCCTCGGGGATACCTTGGCCGAGGCATCTAACCGAGTCCGCCAAGGGTGTTAAAATATTCACACGTGAAACACATTTTTATTTTTAAAACCAGCCGTTCCTTGGCGTTGGCCGAGTTACACATTCACGTGGGGGTTCGACGTGAAGTGAACTCTAATACTACCCCAGGAGTTACCCTCCTCGCCTCTACAACCGGAGTAACTATATAACTAGGTTTACCGTGCCCCTCTAATAGGCAGTCCACGGAAACCCGTCACTGCAGTGACTAACCCACCAATTTTAATAAAATTTCGACAGTATAACGTGGCTTTTATTTATTTATCCAGCCTGCATAGTAAAACAACTTACATAAATTTCCCAATGCATTCACAAAATATAGCCACATATACTCATTTCGCATAAGCCATTCCTAGGAAAATATATATTTTTCAAGTCAATTTGTAGCCTCCAATTACTCAATTTCATAATCAATACAATATATTTTTATTTGTCACATTTATTCCTAAAACATCAAAAATCCCGTTTTAATCTCGTTCTCATTTCATAAAATACATAAAGGGCATTTAAAATAAACTCTAGATAATTTACAATAATAATAAGTTTACTCACCGTTTGTACAAACTAAAAGCTTTCTAAGCGCCCCGATCACTACTTGTCGGGTACGACTTCTTTGCCTTTTCCGGAAGGCTCTCCTCCTAGACACATTACAAAAATTTACACAATTCATCACATTGATGCTAAATCATTATATAATTAACTTAAATCCTATACTAATGCATGGTATGAAATGCAATAGCCTAAAACGACTTAAATGCGGTATTAACCTATTTTTGGCACTTTGCCCGATAAATTGCTAACGCGCTCCATTTTAGCTCTAAATCATCCCATTCTCTCTCCAACATTTCTAACCATTAAATATCAGCCAATAACCTTCTAAAAACAACAAAATCAGCTCACTCCCTTCCTTGGAAAATTCGGCCAAAAATGGGACATTAACTCGGTAAATTTTCTACTTTGTTTTTCTATCACGTTTAATCGTTTTTCATCATTTCTCTTCATTTTCCTTAGAATAAAATCAATTCATCATCATTGTACAGCATTGAGCATCCAGCCAAGAGTGGGTATTGTGAAAATTTACTGATTTCTTGCCCAATTTAATTTCTAAACACATTTAACTAACTAAAACTATCAATTTAACTAAAAATCAAAACCTAAAAATTTCAATTTCTCTCTCCTAGAATTTCGTCCAGCCCTTGATATCACTTTTTGATCTCTCTCCTCAAGCATGCTAAATGGAAATAAAGGCATAGGAAAGGTAGAAATCAAGCTAAAATCGAAAAATCTTACCGTTAGACGCGTAAACGGTCGAAAACCGTGAATTTCTCTTTGAATTTTCTTGTTTCTCTTTGGTTTTTCTTTTCTTCTTCCTTTCCTCTCTGTTTCCTCTGTTTTTCTTCCTTATGGCCGGCCAGCACTCAAAATTTGGGTTTAAATGGCTGACTTTTCATTAAAATAATATTATTTCATTAAAAAATGCCATGTGTCACTTTCCCATTGGCCCATTTTTAAAATTTCATCCATTTGTTTCCAAATTTTCACCATACACTTGTCTCATATATTCATAGCTTAGATAAAATTCTCAGACTCATCCAAAGTCTCGGTGGAGTAATTTTTGCAATTTACACTTTTGCCCCCGTAAAAGTCAAAAATTACATTTTTGCCCCAAAAATTGAAAAATTGTCCATAGACATATTTTTCACCCCTTATACTCATACCATTCTCCAATTTGTCAAATTTGATCTAAATTCTCTCAAAATCTCAAATTTTGTCCATGGGTGGCAAAATTACGATTTTGCCCCTACACTCCAAAAATCACCAGAATTAAACTTTTTCACTTCCTATCATTAAATTATACTCCAAATAGTTAATCTTGGTCAAAAATTTCACTCCATGATCAAATTATTATCTTAGGTGGCAAAATGACGATTTTGCCCTTAAATATCAAAATTTCTAATTTTACCCCAAATGAACCCTCGAACTCCGAACAATCATTTTTAGTCATTCCTGAACTATAAAATATTAAATTTCATCATACAATTCCTATTTGAACTAGTTCGAGGTTAAATCAACTCAAGTGTACCGTTAGGTACGATATCGGGTTTCGTCTTTTCTTATGTGCTTTCCTAGCATAATAACATGCTACTCAGTGCATGTATGTCATGACATGTATTTATAGGGTTGGTTTTTACACATTTTCCCTTAATTTCCATGGTTAAATTACATGTTTTCATGATGAATTCATGGCTGGTCAAAATGGCTAAGGAGAGAGAAAGATGTTGGATTGAATTGATTTTAAGATATGTTAGTGTTTTTAGTTAGTTTAGCATATTTAGAAGCAAAACAACAAGAAAAGAATCCATTTTTCCCATGAATCTTCATTGGCCGAATCTTCCTTGATGTGTGTGGGTGATGGATTATTATTATTTCAAGAGAAATGGCTTAGAAAATGATGAATAATGGTGAGAAAATTAAGTAGGAAAAATCACGGTGTTAGTGCACTGTAATGGCCGAATTTTTCCATGAAGAAATGGGAAGGTTTTGATGCTGAAATTGGTGTTATTTGAATAATGTTTAGTGAATTGAGGTATTAGAAATGAAATGGAGCAATTTGGAGCCAAATCGAACACAATTGTCATTTAATCGGGTAATAGGCCGAATTAGGTCAACACCGCATTTAAGCGGTAGTCGGATAAGTTGCATATCATATCATGCATATACATCGAGCCTGTATTGATTTTATAATGGTCAAGCATTAATATGGTGAATTATGTATTGTACATTGTGGATAGGTGGTGAGTAAATTACACTGGTAAAAGTACAGAAATTGTGCTTGAAGACTAGGATTAGGAGTACATCGACTCCTAGAACTGTGAGTAAACTTATTGTCGTCTTAATTATCTACAGTAGTTTTATACAATTGTGTGATTTTATAGAAAATGGGTTTAAATGGTAAATTACTACGTTTTAGAAGAAATTATGATTTTATAAAATGATTTTATAAATTTTTTGAAAAATTGAATACTGGTTTTGAAAATAGAGTAATTGGAGACTGCTTGCTTGTGTTGTAAATTTATGGTTTTAAATTGAATGGCTTGTGACGATATATGAGCGTGAATGGCTAAACTGGTTTTTGGTGTTAGAATTATTTGTACTGTGTATTCAGCCTTGAGAGGCTAGGTTGCGATAAAATGCCATGTCATGCAGAAAAAGATTTTATAAATCAGGTGGTAGATAAAATAATCCATAGTCACTACAGTGGTGGGGGTTTCCGTGGACTGCCTATGAGAGGGGCACGGTAACTCAGTTATATATTTACCTCCGGGGGGAGATGTTGGATGAAGTATCTCCTGAGGTAAAGATTTGAGTGCACTTCACGTGGACCACCGCGTGAGAGTGAGACTCAACCAACGCCAAGGAACGGCTGTGTGTCAGATGCGAAAACATGTTTATGGGTATGGGACATTTAACAGCCTTGGCGGTCTCAGTGGGATACCTTGACGAAGGTGCCCGCAGAATGATTTTGGCAAGAGCTAAGTTTTGTGAGATATATAAGCCATGTTGATTAATTGAGTAAATTGAATATTCATGTTATGAAACATATATTGGAAAAGAATATTTTAATTTGTCTCCATTTACTCGCCTTTAGATAGTTTAGATGGTGTCTGTTTACTCACTGAGATTTTATAATCTCACCACCCTCCTTTCCTCACATTTCAGGCTCAAGGAATTCCATAGTTAGCTGACTTTGACAAGGACCTTCATTTGGACTTGAATCGGCAAAAGCTGTAAGTTTTCAACTTTCGATGCATTTTAATCTGTTGGGGGCCCACGTGTCACTGTAAAAGTAATTTTATACTTCAGTTATCTGATTTAAAGTATGTATGAACATATTTAGCTTTTACATAATGTTTTTGACGGGTTTCGGTATTTAAAAGAAAATGACGAAAATACCCCTGTGAGCCAGAAAATAATATTTTATTGTTTTGATTTGGAAACGACTTATGATTTCTTGAAATATGAGATTTAATAACTGTCGCTCACCGGGGATATGTGGAAGCTGATGCTAAGCCTTGCGGGGTTTCGATCGACATTCGGGATAATGAGTGCCAATCGGGACGTCGCGGTGGTTGTCATGGGCCGAATAAGAGTTTCGGGTCGTGACACAAAAAGTCCATGCTTATCTTGACTTCATTGGTATTCACGGCAAGGAAGGAAAATATTTCTTTTGCAAGACTTTTTCTAATTCTTTTTCCCTTCCAAGTGAAAAACGCGAGCTTCTCAAAATCCTCCACAAAGAACTCGATTCAAGAAGGAAGGTATGGAAACAAGCAGCCAACCAACTTTGGGTATTCCACCATTTTTGAGGAAAAAGAGATCTATCATCATTTTCCTTAAAAACCCCATATATTTAAAGTTTTCTCCCAAGAGATTTGAGCTCCTTAGCATTGATATTGGAGTTAGGGAATTCATGGTGAAGGTAAGAGCTTTAGTTTTAAGTTATTATAGTTGAGAATAAACGGTTGAATATCGTTGTCTTGATTGTGTAACAAATAGTAAACTAAATTTGGAGAAGCTTGTTTCGTGTTCGTTTCTGTTTCAACCCAAGCTTATGGAAAGTGATCTCTAGAGAGTTAAGGCTCCACAATAGAGTTAAGGAGCTGGGAGTTTTATTTGAGAGGTAAGAAATTATAAATATGGTCATTTTATTTGACTCGATCAGTTGAACCTTTTATTAAATTATTTAAGGCAATAAAGGTACCTTAAGATTTGAAAGAAATAGATGCATATATGTGGATTGCATGTTAAATTATTATGAAGGACGAGGATGAAAAATGTGAAATTAGATTAATGATTAATTGATTGAAGTGCTACCTGTACACGTATGTAATTAAATATATTGTGTTTGTATTGTTGCTAGGAAGTGCAAAGGTAAAGTTAGAATACTGTGGTGGTGTGCTGAGGGAAATAACGAGCGACCGGCAAGTAGGAATAGCTAGATACACCTCCCAACAAATAGCGATGTAATATCCCGCTATCATAAGGTGAGTGAACTTGCATTAAAATGTTTTAGGATTAGGGCATATGTGTTTAATTAAATCCATTGAAATATTTTATCTGGTTTTCTCTAAAATATGCATGGGAACAAGCTTTTAATGAAATGTTTTGTGTTGTGGAATGTGACTGTGATGAATCCATGTGCCCTGTGTTATGTTGATATATATATATATATATATATATATATATATATATATATATATCTAAATATTTATGATATGTATTGATAGTAATATTGTTTATAATTATAATCGAGCATGTGCACGATGTATGGGAGCACATGCCGGTGATGATGGGTGCGGGAGTGTGGATGATGATATTGCGTGTGCGCAATGTGGGGGATGCACACGGTGGTATTCGCTGTGCACGATGTGGGGGATGCACATGATGGCCCCAACTATGTGTGCGATGTCGGGATTGCACATGAGCTGGGTGAGGCGGTGGTGGTATGCGTGTTTATATATATATATGTATATATATATATATATATATATATATATATATATATACTTATGCAATAGAAAGTTTATGAATATGGTATATGGTAGTAATGTATGTGGAATTCTACATGTTGAACCTTGGAAATTGCTAAGTATTTTCAAGCTAAGTTTTTTATTGCAGCAAAATGGCCTTTTCTTGATGCAATAGGAATTTTTTTCTTGGTGATTTGTTTTTCGTTGCAACGAGAATGATTCTCGCTACAACGAGAAACTCTCGGGTTGTTGGTTCAATTTTTGCCTTAAAGTCCGCTGTAACGAGAATGCTTTTCCACTGCAACGAGATTCGTTCTGCTATGCTTGCCTTGCTTGAACTCCATTGCACTCTCACTCTTTAACTTCTTTATTGATCATGGATTTTTCAATACTAAGGCACTAAATGATCAAGAGTTGAATTAAGGGGTTTTTAATAAGAAATAACTAAATTGCATTGTTTTGAACTTAAGTGCATCGTGATTTTTAAACCTTCCTTAACGTTGCTTGTTCCCTTCTTATGTTTACTCACTGAGTTTATACTCACGTTTTCAACTTCATGTTTTCAAATTCAGGGGTGGTTGGGACGTAGATTGAGGTGTCCATGTGCATCCATCTTTTGGTAGGTATCCTGGCATTCAGTAGTTATATTCCCCATCTAGAGTCACTCCGCTGACGGTCAAGGTCTTTGTATATGCTTAATGTGAATTGTTAAGATACATTTGACAAGTTATCTGTGTATATTTTGAATTATGATGCCAATGTGAGCATTCACTTGGATTCTATTAATTACATTTGAAGAAATTGACATTGGAACACTATTAAGCATAGATCATAAAGAAATATGATAGATGGATGGACAAATGTTCAAGTGCATATAGAAAGGCTTGCTTAGGCCTAGTGGGTTGTACCTATTAGGTCTTTACGCTAGTCATAGCTCGATAATTAGGCTTTGACAAAGTTGATATCAGAGCTCTAGGTTTAGTTGAGTCCTAGGGATTCCTGTGTCTGTCAGCGGAGTTATTGGAGTCTATGTAGAGTCTTGTCCTTAGATTGTGGGTGCGCAACGCAAGTCAAGGACTGGAGGCTACTTGGACCTCTACTTCATTAGAAACCTACCTGTTTTTATGATGTATAAATGGATAAGTAATCAATGCTTGGTTGCGTATAGGTTGGAAGGTGCACCTGTTGCATGCGCCATGTCTAGAAGAGACGGTAGTCTCGACACCCCTCATAGTACTAGTAAGGGATCCCTAGATTCCATTGCTCGGAGTCGATATGTGCCCGAAAGTGACAGCGTAACAAGTAACTCGACCCGATTTTTGAGTGAATTGGTTCCCCCGAGAGGTAAACCACTATTTAAGAGCTTGAAGAGTCTCGCAAGACTAGTGCATAATGAAATCGATCTGAGGAAAAGGAGCACGAACAAGATGGAAAAAAAAAAGACTGTCAGTAATTATCGTCCTAGGAAGGTATCTGTATTCGTTGTCCGACACTTTCCTCTTGGTTGTGGGAGAGGTGCTGCATTTGTTAGTAAGGAGAAATTTGAGAGGCACCAACAAGCTCGGATTAAGGATAAAATGGGAAAATCCTAGGAAATGGAAGAGGACTAGAAAAAGGATCCATCGATGTGCTCGGATCAAGGCGACGAGAATCCTAAAAACACTTAATATTTTCATTGAAGTTCTTATCACTTTAAGTCTAGGCAGATGTGGTGTAAGGGAAATAGTAGTAGTAGTTATCTGTACAAAGGAGTTAAGAGTTGGCCTTTATTTGTATGACTCGAACGGATTATAAAGTAGCTGTTTAAATGACTAGATATGTATGGGAATCTTTTGGTATGATAAAGGCAGACTAGCAATATAATTATTGAGGAAGGATATTCTCCTTAGTGGCGTGGTTGGTCGCCTTAGATAATTATTAAGGATCGACGTTGTCACGATCTGGTATTCCCCTCGAGCCCGTAACAACCGCCGCGACGTCCCGATAGACATTCATTACCCTGAGTGCCAACCGGAACCCTGCAAGGCTTTTTTACCATTTGTCTCATCTCCCCTGTGAGTAATCATCGCCAAACCTCATTTTTAAAGAATTTTAAGCTTTTTCCCTTTCAAAACCGTGGAAAAATAATTTTTGCCTCACATAGGCGTTTTCGTCATTTTTCCTCAAAAGTTTTCGAACCCGACTAAAAATGTAGTAGATGAGTGAAAAACACATATTTCATGATTTAAAATAAATTTGAGTGTCTAAAACATTTATTAAAAATGATATTACAACTATTTGAATAAAATAAAAATATTCAATAAAATATTCTAATTTCTTGTAAAATAATATTTATAGAGTCATTGGTAATTAGTTTTTTTTTTGGTAATGTAAAAGCTAAATAAATTCATATGTACTACAATACAGATAACTGGGATATGAAATTTACTTTACAGTGACTCATGGGCCCATAAGGAACAAAATTTACTTCATAGTAAACCTACAGTTTTTGGAGTAATAAAGCCGACTATAGCCTTCGACGATATCAGCAATCTACACATTATCCTGAGCCTGAAATGGGTGGAAATGAAGGTGGTGAGATTATATAATCCTAGTGAGTAAACAAATACAATCTAAAATATCTAAAGCCGAGTAAATGGAGACAATTAAAATAAATCATCATACTGTAATTTCATTACCTTTCAACTTATTTCAACCAAATAAACAACTAGGCTTATGATTTCCTGAAAAGCTTGACTTGTGCCAAAAATCATTCTCATACTCAGTTATTAGGGATGCCTTGATCGAGGGCTATCCCAACCGAGTCAGCCAAGGCTGTTAAAAAGTCATGTACGTATAAATTATGTTTTTATTTTGAAAACATAGCCGTTCCTTGGCGTTGACTGAGTTCACCCTCACGTGGTGGTTTGGCATGAAGTGAACTCTAAAAGTGTTAGCCTCAGGAGTTATCCACCCGCGCCTCTCATACTGAGGTAAGATATAACGAGGTTTACCGTGCCCCTCTAATAGGCTGGTCCACGGAAACCCGCCCACTGCAGTAAGCTCATCATTATCCCACCAATCAATAAAATTCAATAACATGATATGGCAATTATTGTAATTCACAGCCTTTCAAGGCTAAATACACAGTTCATATATTTCAACACAAATACCAATTCAGCCATTCATGCAAATATTGTCATAAGCCAATCAATTCAAACCATGAATTTACAACGCCTCAAGTGGTCTCCAGTTACTCTATTTTCAAAGTCATCATTCAATTTCAAGACAATTTATAAAATCATTTTATTTAAACACGTTTTGTTTGTAAAACAAAAAGATTTACCATTTAAACTCATTTTTCGTAAAATCCACAAAATCGAATAAAAATCACTCTAGATAATTAAGACGATAGTAAGGTTACTCACTGTACTAGGAGTTCGATATACTCTTATTCTCAGTCTTCGAGCACAATCTCTTTACCTTTGTTAGAGGGCTCACCACCTATACATCATACATGACACGAATTTCAACAAATTGTGTCAATTTATCATAAACTATTTCAGGCTCTCTAAATCTAAATGAATGCATGCGATGGGATGCAAAATGTCTGATTAATCACTTAAATGTGATATTTGACTTAAGTCACACTATACTCGGTCTAATCTGCTAAAATCTTCAATTTAACTCCAAATCAATTCTTCTCACTTTCTACACTCTAATTATATCTAAATTACCTCAGTGACTGTGAATGAGATTCAATTTATCTGAAATACCCCATACTTTGATATAGTGATAAATAAAGTTGATCGAATGCAAATTGAGGTCAATTAAAATGTTTAAAAGTGATAAAAGACGAAAGGAGTAGTTTAGGATAAAATATTTTGTAAGTGAGAAAATAACAATAAAATAAAAATAATTTATCAGAGGAGAATTTGTGAGATAAAAGGCAATTCAGAAGTCAAGTGAGGCATAATAAGGTATTTCAGGTACCAAGGAGACAAGATAAAATTTTTAAAATATTAATATTTAACCGGATGTCGAAATCAGTCATGAAGAATGATCATATGGTTGATCCAAGTGGGGAAGAAGATGACAAGCTCGACTCTATAAAAACAATTGTCATGACATACATGTGATGGATAACATGTTTGCATGCTAAGAGAGTCCCGAAAAAAATTTACAGAAGTCGGTATTATACCTAGACGTACAACAAAGTTGATTTAAGCCTCGAACTAGATCAAATAGAGAATTCATGATGAAATTAAGAATTTTAAAGTCCCAGAATGGTTTAATATGGTAATTCAGAGTTTGAGGTCCGATTTGGAGTCAATCCGAAAAATTGACCGGTTAGGGGTAAAATGGTCATTTGCCACTTGGGGACAAAATGGAAATTTTTAGAAAAGATTTTTGGCCCCATTTGACTTATTGGAGTAAGATTTGAGGTTTAGAAGTGAACATTTTTAATTTCGGTATAATTTGGAGTAAAAGGGAAAAATGGTAATTTTGCCATCCGAAATCAAAAATTGAATTTTTGAAAGGATTTTGATGAAATTTAATTATTTTGAGTGTGAAATGAGTATGAGGAGTGAAAATTATGCATTATGGCAAATTTTCAATTTTTGGGGTAAAAATGTAATTTTTGAAAAGTTCAGGGGCAAAAGTGTAATTTTGAAAAATTTGTTCCACCAAAACTTTGGAAAAATCTGAAAATTTCACTTAAGACTTGGATAAGTCAAAGGGAATGCATGGTGGAAAAAGTAAGACAAGTGGATGGCTAGAAAAGAAAATGAATTAATAAAATATTCAAAATATGAATAAAATAATATTATTTCATTAAACTAATAAAAAAGGCATAAAAAAATCAGCCCATAACCCATTCTTCTTCTTCAACATTTTGCCAAGTAAGAAACAAGGGAGAGAAAGGAGAAAATAAAACCCTAGCCAAGAAATTTTAAGGGAAAATAGGTGAAAATTCAAAAATCAAGTGAAAAAAGGTAACATTTCTTAAATTTGTCTTGTGCTTTACCTTTCCCATGCATTTCCCATCATTTTCCATGGTTGAATCATGTGATTTGAGGATGATTTCAATTCTGGTCATATGGGTTTAGAGAGAGAAAGTTGTTAGATAAATTTGATTTTGAGCTATGTTAGTGTTTAGTGTTAGTTTAGCATGTTTATGAGCAAAACAACAAGAAAAATATTTATCTTCTCCATGAATTTCTCTAGGCCGAATCTGGCCAATGGTATGTGAGGATGAGGTTGACTTTATTTTAAGAGAATTGGGTGGAAAAATGATGAATTATGAGGTTGGAAATTAAATGAGAATTTTCGGTGCAATAAATTGAAATTTTTACCCACTAGGGGTAAAAGCGTAATTTATAGTTCGGACTAATAAATTGGACGAAATTCACAGTCATTGAGGTATTGTGGATATAATTGGATAATTGAAATTGAAATGGATGGAATTGGAGTCGAATTGGGGATTTTAGGACTTTACACCGTGTATAGGCGAGTTAGGTCGGACACCGCAATTAAGCGATTGTCTAAACATTTCAAATCATATCTAGTGCATACGCATAGATTAGAGCCTGAAATTATTTATGATAAATTGACACAATTTATTGAATTTTGTACCATGGATTATGGATAGGTGGTGAGTCAATTGTTTCGGGTAAGAGACTGCACCCGAGGGCGAAAGATAGGAGTATTTCTACTCCTAATACTGTGAGTAAACTTATTATCGTCTTAATTATCTAGAGTAGTTTTATACAACTGTGTGATTGTATGGAAAATGAGTTTAAATGGTAAATTGTTATGTTTTAGGAGAAATTGTGATTTTATAAAATGATTTTATAAATTTTCTGAAAAATCGAATACTGGTTTTGAAAATAGAGTAATTGGAGACTGTCTGCTTGTGTTGTAAATTTATGGTTTTAAATTGAATGGCTTATGACAATATATGAGCATGAATGGCTAAATTGATTTTGATGTCAGAATTATTTGTATTGTGTATTCAGCCTTGAGAGGCTAGATTGCGATAAATTGCCATGTCATGCTAGAATGAATTTTATTAAATTGGTGGAGTATATATTAATTATTTACTGCATAGGGGGTTCCGTGGACCAGCCTATTAGAGGGGTACGGTAAACTCCATTATATTATTACCTCGAACGGAGAGGCGCGTAGGATATTTCCTGGGGTAAAGCTTAGGGTTCACTTCACGCCAGACCACCACGTGAAGGGGAACTTAGCCAACGCTAAGGAACAGCTGTATTTTTCTCAAACTAAAATATATTTTAAGTGTATACAAAATTTTAATAACCTTGGCGGACTCGGTTAGATGCCCTGCGCAAGGTATCACCGAGTATGAGTTTTGGCACGAGCCAAAGTTTTAAGAAATTCATAAGCCAAGTTGATTACTCGATTTATATGGATTAATTTTATTTGGTTGAAATGAACTGAAAGGTAATGAAATTACGGTATGATGACTTATTTTAATTGTCTCCATTTACTCGGCTTTAGATACTTTATATGGTATCTGTTTACTCATTGGGATTATAAAATCTCACCCCTTCTTCCTATACATTTTTCAGGCTCAGGACAGTTTGTAGATAGTCGAGTAGGACGAGAACTAAGCTCGGAACTGCATTATAGAAAGTAAGAGTTCACAGTCTTACATCCTCTTGGTCAATTGGAGCCCACGTGTCATTGCAGATCAAAACTTATATTTTGGTTATCTGTATTTCTATTCATACACTTTTTACTTTACTTTCATGTGCGAAAAATAATTTACGAATATTTCTATAAAAATTTATTTTATGAGAAAATAGAATATTTTATTGATTATTTTTGAATAGTACTAGTTGTTAACAATTTGCTTTCAAATGAACGTTTTAAATACTTATTTTGTTTTTAAATCATTAAATATATATTTTCTGCTTACCTACTACATTTTTAGCAAGTTTTGGGATTTTTGACAAAAAATTACGAAAATGCCCCTATGAGCCAGAAAATAATATTTTATTGTTCTTATTTGAAAATGACTTATGATTTTTTTAAATGCGAGATTTAATAATTGTTGCTCACCAGGGAGATGTAGAAGTTGATGCTAAGCCTTGCGGGGTTTCGATCGGTATTCAGGGTGAAGAATGTCTGTCGAGGCCTCGCGACGGTTGTCACGGGCTCGATGGGGAGTTCCGGGTCGTGACATTATCAGTCCCGGGTCAATAATCACACATGTCTATACGTTAAGCAAAAATTCAAATTTTCACACCAAAATTTTCCATTTAATTTCTAGCCTCACCAAACATCAAATATCACCAAAATATCATGAAATATCATCAATTGCAGCCACAATATCCTCCCTAGAAAATTTGGCCAATGATGGGTAATGGGAGAAAATGAATTTTTCTTGTTGGTTTGTTTCTAGACATGATAAACTAACTAAAAACACTAACATAACTTAGAATCAAATCAATCCAACTTCATTCTCTCTCCATACCCATTCCAATCAGCAATGAATTCACCATGAAAACATGAAATCTAACCATGGAAAATGAAAAAGAAAGCATGGGTAGCGTAAATCACAAGTCAAAATCAAGAAATTTTACCTTGATTAGCTTAATCCCTTGAAATCCCACACTTTTTCTTCAATTTTCCCACCTAGGGTTCTTGTTTTTTTCCTTTCCTCCTTTGTTCTTCTTTGGCCGGCCATATCAATGAGAAATGGGCTGATTTTGTATTAATTTTAAAGCTAAATATTTAATGGTTATAAATATGCCATGTGTAACCATTTCATTGGTCCATTTTTATTTCTTAACTATTAAGCTTTCTCTCTCCATCATATAAATTTTTTCATTTATCCATGATAAAATTGGATAAAATCCATATGCTGGACAAGTGTTCTGGTGGTGGAAAATTACTATTTCGCCTTTGAGGTGGTAAAATTACCATTTTACCCTTATACTCTGAAAAATACCAAAATTACAATTTTTCACTTCTCAACCTCAGATCACACTCCAATAAGTCAAATATGATCAAAATCTTTGAAAAAAATTCCCCATTTTGTTCTTGAGTGGCAAAATTACCATTTTGCCTATAGATAGTGAAATCTCCGGTTTGACTCCAAATTGATCCTCGAACTCCAAATCACCATATTAAACCATTCTGGGACTTTAAAATTCTTAATTTCCTCTTAAATTCTCTATTTGATCTAGTTCGAGGCTTAAATCAACTTTGTTATACCTCTAGGTACAGTATCGACTTTTATCGATTTTTCGAGGCTCTCCAAGTATGTAAACATTCAGTCAATCACATGCATGTCATGACAAGTATTTTACAGAGTTAGGCTTGACATCTTCTCCCCCACTTGCATCAACCATATGATCATTCTTCATGACTGATTTTGACATCCGGCTAAATATTAATATTTTAATATTATTTCATTAATAAAATATTATTTTATTCTAAAAATTTTATCTTGTCTCTTTGGTTCCCAAAGTTCCTTATTATGCCTCAATTCGCATCCGACCAACTTTATTTATCACCATTCAAAGTATGGGGCATTTTAGACGTAGAAAGTTATTAATGGTACAAACCACTACGAGACCTGACAAATGATTACCAATTAATCGTGGAAAGGTAAAATTTGAAATCCTAGTTGTAGTTACAATTCAGAAGGATATGGGAGAAATCAATGAGGCCATAAGTGACACTTAGAATGGATGATGTGATTAAGTCAAGGATTGTAAAAAATCTAGGTATGGAGGGAACTACAAAATGATGCCATGACATTATAAGATGATAATTTGGCACAAATATAGACTAAGGGAGGCAAATTATGAAACTTGGGAGAAGGTGAATCCTTGATTTAATAAAGATTGTGAATGTAGAGCGTGGAGAAAGATGAACTATTTTCATGGTCATTTGTACTAAAAGTCAACAAGACTATTTGAGTTACATGACAAGAAAGACAATTAATTGTGAATGTTAAGGAATTGTGGAATGTCATAAATGGTGGATAATTTTGTGTGTGGTATTATATATTGAGAACTTTCTGCACAATATGGCAAGATTGTCCTAAGGTGGGACTTATTGGTTGAAGATAAGTGTTAAAGGATAAAATGAGTTTGAAAAATACTGACTTGGCTTAGTGCATGTTATAAACAAAAGAGAAGATACACATGGTCATGAAAATTGTGGGATAGGCCTGGAGGAAAGCCAAATGGTTGAGCATGATCCCTATAGTAACTTTAAAGATGGAAAAACTTATTTGTGGAAGAAATTTTCATGAGCCACAGCGTTACAGCATTAACTCTTTAGTGTTGCAGCGTTGAAACTATCCCATGTCCAGCAGCCGTAATGCTGCAGCACTGACTGTCCAGCGTCGTAGTGCTAGGGACACCGCATGTCTAGGATGAATGAGCAACATGGGAGTGGCACGATAATGAGCTTACAAGCTGAATTATGGTCATTGGTCATTGAGTTTTGTTATTTAGGAATTTTAAATGTTTCGGAGAATGTTTACATTAATGAATTGAAAAGTTTCTTTATTGCCTTGTATATGGGCATATAATTAAAAAAGAAGTTGAAAGATTCTTGAGATGACTACATTGAGATAAGATACCGTGTGAAGTATTAGGATGAATAATATGTTGACCAAAGCCAAATCCTAAGAAATAAGGGAGACGAAAGATTAAGCCTTGTTAAAGGCTAAGGAAAAAGGTAGTGAAGAGTTAGATAAATATATGAGATATTGATAAAGGATGTCAATACCAAGTGATGAAAGTGTGAATGAAGGACTACAAGAGTGGTATAGCAAATGGGTTTATCCAGAATGTCGTTATGAGAATTTGCAATTCTTGTCTTGACTTAGCTAAATGAAAAGGGTTAATAACAACACAAGGCCAATTGTGTGGCACACTAGAAACCAATGAAGATAAATTGGGGATTGAATGGACGAGTATGCATTTATATATCTTTAAGAATCAGTGCATGTCTATAGAACGATATGCTCAGGATGTTAAGGAGCAAATAAGAGACTAAGTGTTTCAGGAATGCAGAAACATCTTTGAGAAGGAATTACCAATCATACATGGCAAGTATAAAATGTGGAATTTTGAAATTTGCTGAGGAGCCTAACGGTTAAGTCTTGGGTTAAGTGATCACATTCGGTGAGACATAAGTTTAAGATAAGTATCCCCAAGGAAATACTCAAGAAGAGTTCTGCTATGGATCTTGTGAAAGCAAGCATTAAGTTATGTGGTTATAAAGAAGAAGTTGTAAGTTGAAATTGAGATTCGTATTGACATCGAAAAGTACTTAGGGAGGACCTTGTTTCAAGTCTTGTAGCTTTAAGTACAAACTGCAAATTTGTCCAAGGAGAACGATGTCACATTAGTATGGAAGAATACAACAAAGGATGATTGAAAATAATCTGGATAATGAAGCCTGATAATGAAAACTTCCTAATGTAGTATGGAAATTGGAATTTGAAAATGTTTAAGGCAACAAGGATATAATATATGATTCGAATGAGTCTAAGTTTTAAGTGATTCAATAAAGTCGAAATGCAACAAGGATATAAGATATATATATATATATATATGTTGGAGGTGTGAAGAATAATTGAGAAATAAGGATGTGAGACCTCAACCTCTATAGGCTTGTAACTAAGTATAGATGTAATAATACGAGCCAGGGGTAGTTTCGTTATTTTCTCTAATAAGCTTCCAGAAGAAAGTTTTATGATATTTTAAGGCTTAAATGGGTATAAGACTGCATAAATGATGTGTGCTGATGAAAACATGAAGAAAATTAGAAGTTTCAAAAATTTTCATAATAGGGGCAAAATGGTCATTTTTCACTTCGAGTTAAAATTTTAAGTTTTTATGAACCCAAACACGTCTAGACCATTATGGATCTTGTCCTAGTGTTGAAAGAGCAAAAAGATTGCATAAAAGATTGGAGGAAAATAAGTTAATTAGTGGAGGGGCATTTTTGTAATTTTAAGGGAAAGGATAAGATTGCCTATAAATATCTTGAATTTACAATAGCTTCTAGAGATTTTCCAGCAGTTGGCCTTCTTCTTCTTCTCCTCTCTCACGTTTCTTCAAAACTCCATGGAAGCTTGATTGAAGCTTGAATGATTTTCTCTCTCTAGCTCTAGTTTTCACACCTTTGAACCCTTTTGACTAGAACCTTTGAATTCTTTCATCCTCTCACTTCAAAACCCTTGATAAAGCTTATTTCCAGACTTTCTCTCACTAGTTGGGCATTCTAGAGAGAGAAAAAGAGAATTACTCCATTGATTTGGAAGCAATTGGAAGAAAATTTGACTACAAAGGAGCCCTAGGGTAAGTGATGAACTAAGCTCGATTTTTAGTTACAAAAAATGGCTAGTAATTAGGATTTATGAGTTGTTTTATTGTTGACTATGTTCATTACTTTTTAGTGATTAAGATAGTGAACATAGATAGCCGTTTAATGTGGCAATTGAAAACTAGCTAAGAGATAGCTTTTAGAGTTCATAGTGTGTAAATTGATCTATTGTTTATGTTAATGTGATCCTAGGTTTTAAGGAAGCCCCATCATCTCATTTGGACAATTAGGGGAATTGGAGTCATCTAAAGGCTTTACAATCAATTGGTGAGTGGACTGCCTTCAAAACTTATGTTGGGAATATAATGTATTTGACAAACGTTTGAATGATTTTATACGATTTTTCATGAAAATGAATGCCTTGGGAACAAGCTCTTGAGAAATGATTTATGTTATGATATGTGGTTATTATGGATTTCTATGTGGCTGCATTATGTTGATATACATATATGCTTGAATAAATGTTGTGTAATTATATTGACTCGGCTATGTGCTAGTAGGGAATACGCATAAGTCGAGGATGACCCAGTTATGTGCGAGTAGGGAGTGTGCATGAGCTGGTGATGATGATGATGGGATGGTGTGATGATGATGATGGGTATATGCATATATATATATATATATATATATATATATATACATATGTAAATATGTGTGTTATAGGAAATTGATGGATAATGGTTTATGGTTGTAATGCATGTGAAACTTGACATGTTAAACCTTGAGAAATTGTTATGTGTTTCATATTGGTTTTGAACATTTCAAGCAGGGTGGTTTTTTTTGTGAGAAAGGGAAATTTTCATTTGATGCCCTGTATTTTGCTGTAGCGAGAATCATTCTCACTGCAGTGAGAAACTCTCGAGTTTTGAAAGGGTAGGCTGGCTGAAAACTCGCTGCAGCGAGGATGCATTTTTGCTGCAGTGAGAATGACACTGTAGCTTCTCGCTGCAGCGAAATACATTCTTACTGCAACTAGAAACTTTCTGTTTCTGGGTTGCAATTTCGCTGCAGTGAGAATGACACTGTAGCTTCTCGCTGCAGCGAAATACATTCTTACTGCAACGAGAAACTTTCTGTTTCTAGGTTGCAATTTCGCTGCAACAAGATTGAATTTCGCTGCAGCGAGAAACATTCTGTTTCTGGGTTACAATTTCTCTGCAGCGAGATTGAATCTCGCTATAGCGAAAAACTTTCTATTTTGGTCTCCTATCTTGTTCAATTGCTGCCTTATCTTTTACTTCTTTGCTACCATATCGGAGCATGGACTTCCAACATTAAAGATTAAATGAGTTAAGTTTAAAATGAGGAGGTTTAGTGAGAAATCCTCGGCTAGTTGAGAAACCCTCATTCGGTTAATAACTAAATCCCAACGTTGCTGCAACAAAAATTCATTCTCGCTGCAGCGTAGCTGCAGCGAAGATTCATTGTCGTATTTGACTTACTTGTGTAATATTGAAGCTTTTATTCTTCAAATGGTTTGTTATGTATGGGTTAATGATTTTCAAATGATTAATCAGTTAAAGGCTTGATGAGGGGTTTTTAATAAGAATAGAAACAAATTGCATTGTTTTGAAAAAGAATGCATCATGATTTCATTAAAGATTCCTTATGGTATGCTTGTTCCCTTCCTTGTTCCCTCACTGGGTTTATGCTCACCATTTTTAAATTCATGTTTTCAGATCACGAGGCAGTTGGTAACTAGGACGAGGTGTCCTTGTAGACCTGTGTTCATCTTTTGGCAGGTGTCTCAGCATTCAGTAGCTGTACATTCATCCGAGTCCCTCCGCTGGAAGTCGAGTGTTATTTTGCTTTGTATAGACAAACTTAATGTAAATTATTAGAATACATGTTGTAAACATTGTATGTAAATTTTTAAGGAGTAATGCCAGTACGAGTTGGCAATGTATATCACTATTTTGATTCAAAAGTATGAAATATGACTAAGCGATATTTGATGGAATGATGAGTAGGATAAATCGATAGGCTTGCTTGGGCTTAATAGACTACGTTTATTGGGCCCTTGCGCCGGTCATGGCCCGAATATTTGGGTCGTGACAAAGGGTGACTTTTAGGGATTGTGGTATTGCATAAGATGCAATAATCCAATAAAGATAAACTTTTGAAAGATCAATGAGATTATAAAGCATATACGAATACCAGATTGCAATTTAATGCAAATGACATTTAGCAAGTGAGATGTGATTAAGAACATTGTGATGTAAGGATATATAGTACAATGAAACTCAAGCATATAATTGGAAATGATATAAACGATATGAAGTTAGGTATAGGCATAACAAGAATGTTGACATGGACTATGAGGATTATTATATTGAATCTTGGATAGGGATGGGGATGAATAAAGGGAAATGTAGTCCAAGGCATGCGAATGCATGGATCCCTATGTGTAACGAGGGATGTTCACATTTGGAAATGCATGTACATACATATATGTGAAATTGATGACTTGACCAATTGAGGTGAAGAATTGTTCTCAGTGATTTGAGATTTGAACTTTATGTATTTGATGAGTTGTATAGATGGTACAACGACAAGAAGTCCCATTTGAAGTTGAACTATGATGATATAAGAAATTTTGGAAAAAATAGTCAGAGAAATAAGATTAAAGAAATGTAATCCATAGCGTGGGAATAATTGAAGTATGTGGCGTAAATGCAAGATAAACCTGAAGTATGTGGGAATACTTAAAGGCATTAACCTTCCTCAACATTGAGACTATGTACGAAGATGAATATGGCATGTTTATAATGCTATAAGCCACATAATAATGTATGAGGATAAGATGAATGAATGAATGTCGAGAAGTTTGGGAAGAAGCGAAATAATAAGATGGTGATTAGGTATACATAAGTAACCATAATATGTGATCGAAATCAGTATGATTGAGATGGAGTTATAGTTCAAATTTAATGATAGTGATAGAAGCATGCTTGGAGTCTCAATAGAAAAGATCATGAATGTGAAAGGTACTGCTGATTTGATTCTAAAGGATAATAATAGACATAAGTGAAGTATTCAAGTGAACCGAAAGTGAACGAGGTGAATAAAACAAAATTCCCTATAAAAGGGAAAAACAGAATAAGATCATAGAGCGAGATTGAGAACTCGACACCGACGTGAATTCGAGGACAAATTCTATTTAAATAGGGGAAATAGTAATACCTTGTACTTTGATATGGTGACTAATAAAGCTTATCGTATGCCAATTGAGGTTAATTATAATGTTTAAAAGTGATGAAAGATGAAAGAAATAGTTTGGGATAAAATATTCTGCAAGCGAGAAAATAATAATAAAATAATAATATTTTTATCAGAGAAGAATTTTTGAGATAACAAGTGATTCAGAAGTGAATTGAGGCATAATAAAGTATTTTGGGTACCAAGGAGACGAGAGGAGACAAGAGAAAATTTTTAGAATAAAATAATATTTTATTAATAAAATAATATTTTATTAAAAAATAATATTAAAATATTAATATTTTATTTAGTGTCAAAATTTTTGATTAAGAATAGTATATGGTCAGTCTAAGTGGGGGAGAAAAAAATGAAAACATTTTGGAGAAAAATGATGTTAATGGGGCCGCGTGTCTTTATTAAGTACAGATAACGAGAGTAAATAAATATTTTAAATATTTTGGGGACACCACGTTGGAGTACAAACTTTATCTTTCGTTTGTACATGTGTAGAAGAAGGTAGTAGAAGGAAATTGGAGTTTAAGAAATGTTGGAAGGAACCAATTGTAAAAGATGGAAGTTGGAGGAGTCACATGGTAAATAAGGAAAAATTTAAGGACTTATTTGCAATTTGATATTTGAAGTTAAAAAAGGGAATTTCCTAATTAAAGAAGGCTAGGTTATGAGTAATATGAGATGTACATATAGGTTGAATGGGACAAGGAATGAATAAATAAACCATAAAGTAAAAATAATATAAGGAATAAAAATGTGAGTGGTGGGTGGAAGGTGATAAAGCCTTTGTCATGTGATTTTAACACATAAAATGGGTGGAGAAGATAAGTCAAAAGTCATGAATTCATGGACAAGCCATCCATGACAAAGAAATGAGGAGAAAAGAAAAGATAAAGATGAAGGAAAAGTCAAAATAAGGAAATTGCATACAAAGGTTAATATTTTATCTAAACCACCTAGGAACCAACAGCATTTTTTTTCATGAAAAAGGTTGCAGTTCTTTTTCATGCTTATTGGGGATTGCTGGTAGCCCATATTGGCTGCCACTTAGCATGCAAAAATTCCATGCTTATCTTGACTTCATTGGTATTCACGGCAAGGAAGGAAAATATTTCTTTTGCAAGACTTTTTCTAATTCTTTTTCCCTTCCAAGTAAAAAACTCGAGTTTCTCAAAATCCTCCACAAAGAACTCGATTCAAGAAGGAAGGAATGGAAACAAGCAGCTGACCAACATTGGATATTCCACCATTTTTGAGGAAAAAGAGATCTATCATCCTTTCCTTTAAAAACACCATATATTTAAAGCTTTCTCCCATGAGATTTGAGCTCCTTAGCATTGATATTGGAGTTAGGGAATTCATGGTGAAGGTAAGAGCTTTAGTTTTAAGTTATTATAGTTAAGAATAAACGGTTGAATATCGCTGTCTTGATTGTTTAGCAAATAGTAAACTTAATTTGGAGAAGCTTGTTGCGTGTTCGTTTCTTTTTCAACCCAAGCTTATGGAAAATGATCTTTGGAGAGTTAAGGCTCCACAATAGAGTTAAGAAGCCGGGAGTTTTATTTGAGTGGTAAGAAATTATAAATATGGTCACTTTATTTGACTCGATCGGTTGAACGTTTTATTAAATTATTTAAGGCAGCAAAGGTACCCTAAGATTTGAAAGAAATAGATGCATGTATGTGGATTGCATGTTAAATTATTATGAAGGACGAGGATGAAAAATGTGAAATTAGATTAAGGATTAATTGATTGGAATGCTGCCCATACACGTATGTAATTAAATATATTGAGTTTGTATTGTTGCTAGGAAGTGCAAAAGTAAAGTTAGAGTACTGTGGTGATGTGCTGGGGGAAATAACGAGCGACTGGCAAGTAGGAATAGCTAGATACATCTCTGAATAAATAGCGATGTAATATCCTGCTATAGTAAGGTGAGTGAACTTGCCTTAAAATGTTTTAGGATTAGAGCATATGTGTTTAATTAAATCCATTGAAATATTTTATCTGTTTTTCTCTAAAATATGCATGGGAACAAGCTTTTAAAGAAACGTTTTGCATTGTGGAATGTGACTGTGATGAATCCATGTGCCCTGTGTTATGTTGATATATATATATATATATATATATATATCTAAATATATATGATATGTATTGATAGTAATATTTTTTGTAATTATAACCGAGCATGCACACGATGTGGGGGAGCACATGCCGGTGATGATGGGTGCAAGAATGTGGATGATGATATTACATGTGCGCAATGTGGGGGATGCACATGGTAGTATTAGTTGTGCACGATGTGGGGGATTGTCACAGCCCAATTTTTGGGCCATGACCGGCTCAAGGGCCCAATGGGCTCAGCCCACTAAGCCCAAGCAAGCATATTTATATAATCTTATAATTAATCCATATTTCTTTAAAATCCAAAATTTCGTAGTGTTCAAATGTAGTTCCTTTGGAAACAATTCATAAAACCCAACTATGCATTCAGAATGCATCATCAACCATAATATACATATATAGTTTGACAAATGAATCTCAGCATTTCACAACAAGTATTCATATACACGTAATTAGACCTTGATCGTCAACAGAGTGACTCTAGGCATGGTTGCTAACACTTAGTGTCACATTAAACCTACCGAGCAATCGATAGGGAGGAACACCTCGTCCTAGGATCCAATCACCTTTGACTCAGAAAACCTAAAACATGAAGATTAAAAATGTGAGTATAAACTCAATGAGTGAACATAGGAAGGGAACAAGCAACGTTAAGGAAGGTTTAGAAATCATGATGCACTTAAGTTCAAAAACAATGCAATTTAGTTCATTTCTTATTAAAAACCCCTCATTCAAACCCTTGGTTGTTTAGTCACTTGATGACGAAAGACCCATGAACAACAAAGAAGTTGAAAAGTGAAAACTTTAGTAGAATTCAAGCAAGTCAAGCATAATAGATTGACTCTCACCATAGCGAAAACGCATTCTTGTTGGAACAAAATTCTGGCCAGATAAAATCTAAGGGGTTTTCACTACCACAAGGAAAATTCACTCGTGCCACATGGCACATAAAATTGAACACATTAACAATAGTCAAGTTTCCTCAATATTCAGTGCAATCACGTATTATTTTCATAACCTTTTCATAACATATGCAAATAATTTCATAGCATATATAATCATCTCTATGGCATATATATATATATATACAAACATGTATACGCCAACGACCCTCAACTCATGTGCCCTTCCCCACCGCACATAGCTGGGTATAGACCACCGCCAGTCATCAGCTCATGTGAACCCCCACATCCACACATGGCTGGAATCCCCCACCGGTCCTCAGCTCATGTGCACCCCCACATCTGCACATAGCTGGAATCACTGTCATTACCGGTATGTGCCCTTCCCCACCACACATACTCAGTTATAATTACCACGTAATATTACTTATCCATACATATCATATATCCATATATATGCATCAACATGACATAGATGCACATGGATTTATCATATCGCATATTTCACAACATAAAATGTTTTATCAAGGGCTTGTTCTCAGGCATTTTTTTTAGCAAAAACAAATAAAATTCTTAAATGATTCATTAAAACACGTAAGCATTTCCCCAAAACATTTTGAAATTCAAGTTCACTCACCTTACGATAGCGGGATATTACATCGCTATTTGTTCGGAGGTGTATCTAGCTATTCCTACTTGTCAGTCACTCGTTATTTCCCCCGGCACACCACCATAGCACTCTAACTTTACTTTGGCACTTCCTAGCAACAATACAAACTCAATATATTTAATTACATACGTGTACAGGCAACACTTCAATCAATTAATCCTTAATCTAATTTCACATTTTTCATCCTCGTCTTTCATAATAATTTAACATGCAATCCACATACATGCATCTATTTCTTTCAAATCTTAGGGTACCTTTGTTGCCTTAAATAATTTAATAAAAGGTTCAACCGATCGAGTCAAATAAAATGACCATATTTATAATTTCTTACCTCTCAAATAAAACTCCTAGCTCCTTAACTCTATTGTGGAGCCTTAACTCTCTAGAGATCACTTTCCATAAGCTTGGGTTGAAAAAGAAACGAACACGTAACAAGCTTCTCCAAATTGAGTTTACTATTTGCTACACAATCAAGACAACGATATTTAATCGTTTATTCTCAACTATAATAACTTAAAACTAAAGCTTTTACCTTCACCATGAATTCCCTAATTCCAATATCAATGCTAAGGAGCTCAAATCTCTTGGGAGAAAGCTTTAAATATATGGGGTTTCTAAGGAAAAAGATGATAGATCTATTTTTCCTCAAAAATGGTGGAATACCCAACGTTGGTCGGCTGCTTGTGTCCATTCCTTCCTTTTTGAATCGAGTTCTTTGAGGAGGATTTTGAGAAGCTTGGGTTTTTCACTTGGAAAGGAAAAAGAATTAGAAAAAGTCTTGCAAAAGAAATATTTCCCTTCCTTGCCGTGAATACCAATGAAGTCAAGATAAGCATGGACTTTTTGCATGACAATTGGCAGCCAATATGGGCTGCTGGAAATCCCTATGAGCCAAGTGGCAGCCAATATGGGCTGCTGGTAATCCCCAAGAAGCATGAAAAAAAATGCAACTTTTTTCATGAAAAAAATGTCGTTGGTTCCTAGGTGGTTTAGATAAAATATTAACCTTTGTATGCAATTTTTCTTCTTTTGACTTTTCCTTCATCTTTATCTTTTCTTTTCTCCTCATTTTTTTTTGTCATGGACGGCTTGTCCATGAATTCATGACTTTTGACTTCTCTTCTCCACCCATTTTATGTGTTAATTCACATGACAAAGGCTTTATCACCTTCCACCCACCACTCACATTTTTATTCCTTATATTATTTTTACTTTATGGTTTATTTATTCATTCCTTGTCCCATTCAACCTATATGTACATCTCATATTACTCATAACCTAGCCTTCCTTAATTAGGAAATTCCCCTTTTTAACTTCAAATATCAAAATTGCAAACGAGTCCTTAAACTTTTCCTTATTTACCATGTGACTCATCCAACTTCCATCTTTTACAATTGGTTCCTTCCAACATTTCTTAAACTCCAATTTCCTTATATTACCTTCTTCTACACATGTACAAACGAAGTATAAAGTTTGTACTCCAACGCGGTGTCCCTAAAATATTTAAAATATTTATTTACCCTTCCTATCTTTACTTAATAAAGACACGAGGCCCCATTAACGTCATTTTTCTCCAAAATTTTCTCATTCTTCTTCTCTCCCATTTAGATTGACCATATACTTCTTCTTCATGGAAAATTTCGACACTGAATAAAATATTAATATTTTAATATTATTTTATTAATAAAATAATATTTTATTCTAAAAATTTCCTCGTCTCCTCTTGTCTCCTTGGTACCCAAAATACCTTAGTATGCCTCAATTCACTTTCGAATCACTTTTTATCTCACAAATTCTTTCCTGATAAAAATTATTATTATTTTATTATTATTTCTTCGCGTGCGAAATATTTTATCCCAAACTATTCCTTTCATCTTTCATCACTTTTAAACATTATAATTAACCTCAATTGGCATTCAATAAGCTTTATTAGTCACCATATCAAAGTACGGGGTATTACAGTCTCCCCCACTTAAATAGAATTAGTCCTCGAATTCACGTCGGTGTCGAGTTATCAATCTCGCTCTATTATCTTTTTCCGTTTATCCCTTTTATAGGGAATTTTGATTTATTCACCTCGTTCACTTTCGATTCACTTGAATACTTCACTTATGTCTATTATTATCCTTTAGAATTAAATCAGCAGTACACTTCATAATCATGATCTCTTATATTAAGACTCAAAGCATGCTTCTATCACTATCATTAAATTTGAACCATAACTCCATCTCAATCATGCTGATTTTGATCACATATTATGCTTACTTATGTATGCCTAATCACCATCTTATTATTTCGCTTCTTGCCAAACTTCTCGACATTCATTCATTCATCTTATCACCATACACTATTATGTGGCCTACAGCATTATAAACATGCCATATTCATCTTTGTACATAGTCTCAACGTTGAGGAAGGTTAATGCCTTCAAGTATTCCCACATACTTCAGGTTTATCTTGCATTTACACCACATAATTCAATTATTCCCACGCTATGAATTGCATTTCTTTAATCTCATTTCTCTAACTATTTTTCCCAAAATTTCTTATATCATCATAGTTCAACTTCTAATGGGACTTCTTGCTGTTGTACCATCTATACAACTCATAAAATACATAAAGTTCAAATCTCAAATCACTGAGAACAATTCTTCACCTCAGTTGGTTAAGTCATCAATTTCACATATACGTATGTACATGCATTTCCAAATGTCAACATCCCTCGTTACACATAGGGATCCATGTGTTCGCATGCCTTGGACTACATTTCCCTTTATTCATCCCCATCCCTATCCAAGATTCAATATAATAATCCTCATAGTGCATGTCAACAGTATTGTTATGCCTATACCTAACTTCATATCGTTTATACCATTTCCAATTATATGCTTGAGTTTCATCGTACTATATATCCTTGCATCACAATGTTATTAATCACATCTCACTTGCTAAATGTCATTTGCATTAAATTGCAATCTGGTATTCATGTATGCCTTATAATCTCGTTGATCGTTCAAAGGTTTATCTTTATTGGATTATTGCATCTTATGCAATACCACAATCCCTAAAAGTCATCCTTATTTCTCAATTATTCTTCACACCTCCAACATATATATATATATATATATATATATATTATATCCTTGTTGCATTTTGACTTTATTGAATCACTTAAAACTTAGACTCATTCGAATCATGCATGCCTTAAGTATTTTCAAATTCCAATTTCCATACTACATTAGGAAGTTTTCATTATGGGGCTTCATTATCCAGATTATCTTCAATCATCCTTTGTTGAATCTTCCATACTAATGTGACATCATTCTCCCCGGACCAATCTGCAGTTTGTACTTAAAGCTGTAAGACTTGAAACAAGGTCCTCCATAAGTGCTTTTCAATGTCAATACGAATCTCACTTCTAGCTTACGACTTCCTCTTTATAACCACATAACTTAATGCTTGCTTTCACAAGATCCATAGCAGAACTCCTCTTGAGTATTTCCTTGGGGATACTTATCTTAAACTTATGTTTCACCACATGTGATCACTTAACCCGTGACTTAGTCGTTAGGCTCCTCAGCAAATTTCAAAATTTCACATTTTATACTTGCCGTGTATGATTGGTAATTCCTTCTCAAAGATGTTTCTGCATTCCTGAAACACTTGGTCTCTTATTTGCTCGTTAACATCCTGAGCATATCATTCTATAGACATGCACTTATTCTTAAAGATATATAAATACATACTCGTCCATTCAATCGCCAATTTATCTTCATAGGTTTCTAGTGTGCCACACAATTGGCTTTGTGTTGTTATTAACCTTTTTTATTTAGCTAAGTCAAGACAAGAATTGCAAATTCTCATAACGACATGGTGGATAAACCCATTTGCTATACCACTCCTGTAGTCTTTCATTCACACTTTCATCACTTGGTATTGACATCCCTTATCAATATCTCATATATTCATCTAACTCTTCACTCCCTTTTTCCTTAGCCTTTAACAAGGCTTAATCTCTCGTCTCCCTTATTTCTTAGGATTTGGCTTTGGTCAACATATTATTCATCCTAATACTTCACATGGTTCTTATCTCAATGTAGCCATCTCAAGAATCTTTCAACTTCTCTTTTAATTATAGGCTCATATACAAGGCAATAAAGAAACTTTTCAATTCATTCATGTAAACATTCTCCAGAACATTTAAAACTCCTAAATAACAAAGCTCAATGACCAATGACCATAACTCAACTTGTAAGCTCATTATCGTGCCACTCCCATCTTGCTCATGCATCATAGACATGAGGTATTCATAGCATTGAGGCGCTGGACAGTCAATGCTGCAGCGTCGCGACTATAATACATGGGATAGTTTCAATGCTACAGCGCTAAAGAGTTAGTGCTTTAGCGCTGTGGCTGCTAGAAATTTCTTCCACAAATAAGTTTTTCCACCTTTAAAGGTACTACAGGGATCATGCTCAACCATTTGGCTTTCCTCCAAGCCTATCCCACAATTTTCATGACCATGCGTATCTTCTCTTTTGCTTATCATGTGCTCTAAGCCGAGTCAATATTTTCAAACTCATTTTATTGTTTAACATTTATCTTCAACCAATAAGTCTCACCTTAGGACAATCTTGCCATATTGTGCATCAAATTCTCAATATATAATACCACACACAAAATTATTCACCAATTATGACATTCCACAATTCCTTAACATTCACAATTAATTGTCTTTGTTGTCTTGTAACTCAAATAGTTTTGTTGACTTTTAGTACAAATGGCCATGAAAATAGTTCATCTTTCTCCACGCTCTACATTCTCAATCTTTATTAGATCAACGATTCACCTTTTCCCAAGTTCCATAATTTGCCTCCTTTAGTCTATATTTGTACCAAATTATCATCTTATAATATCATGGCATCATTTTGTAGTTCCTTCCAAACTTAAATTTTACAATCCTTGAATTAATCACATCATCCATTCTAAGCGTCACCTATATCCTCATTGATTTCTCCCATATTCTTCCGAATTATAACTGTAATCGGGATTTCAAATTTCACCTTTCTACGATTAATTGGTAATCATTTGTTAGACCTCATAGTTGTTTGTACCATTAATGACTTTCTACGTCCATCCTTAATAATCATTTAAGGCGACCAACCAGGCCACTAAGGCGAATATCCTTCCTTAATAATTATATTGTTAGTCTACCTTTGTCATACCAAAAGATTCCCACACACATCCAGTCATTTAAACAGCTACTTTATAATCCGTTCGAGTCATACAAAATAAAAATCAACTCTTAACTCCTATGTATAGATAACTACTACTATTTCCCTTACACTGCATCTGCTTAGACTTAAAGTGATACGAACTTCAATGAAAATATTACGTGTCTTTAGGATCCTCGTCGCCTTGAGCCGAGCACATCGACGGATTCTCTTCTGGGTCCTCTTCTATTTCCTGGGATTTTTTCATTTTATCCTTAATTCGAGCTTGCTGCTGCCTCTCAAATTCCTCCTTACTAACAGGTGCAGCACTTCTCCCATAATCAGGAGGGAACTATCAGACAACGGATACAGATACCTTCTTAGGCGATAATTACTGATAGTCTTTTTTTTTCCATCTTGTTCATGTTCTTTTTCCTCAGATCGATTTCAATACGCACCAGTCTTGCGAGACACCTCAAGCTCTTAAATAATGGTTTACCTCTCGGGGGAATCGATCCACTAAAAAATTTGGTCGGGTTACTTGTTACGCTGTCACCCTCGGGCATATATCGACTCCTAGTAGTGGAATCTAACGATCCCTCACTAGTACTATGAAGGGTGTCGGGACTACCGTCTCTTCTAGATGTGGCGCATGCAACAGACGCACCTCCAAACCTATACGCAACCAAGTATAAATTACTTAGCCATTTATAGCTCATAAGAGTAGGTAGGTTTCTAATGAAGTAAGGGCACATGTAGCCTCCTGTCCTTGACTTGCGTTGCGCACCCACAATCCAAGGACAAGACTCTACATGGACTCCAACAACTCTGCTGACCACACAAGAATCCCTATGATTCAACTAAACCTAGAGCTCTAATACCACGTTTGTCACAGCCTAATTTTTGGGCCATGAGCTCTTAAAACATAGGAAGGGAACAAGCAATTTTAAGGAAAGTTTAGAAATCATGATGCACTTAAGTTCAAAAACAATGCAATTTAGTTCATTTCTTATTAAAAACCCCTCATTCAAACCCTTGGTTGTTTAGTCACTTGATGACGAAAGACCCATGAAAAACAAAGAAGTTGAAAAGTGAAAATTTTAGTAGAATTCAAGCAAGTCAAGCATAATAGATTAACTCTCACCGCAGCGAAAAGGCATTCTCGCTGCAACGAAATTCTGGCCAGATAAAATCTAAGGGGTTATTACTGCCACAAGGAAAATTCACTCATGCCACATGGCACATTAAATTGAACACATTGACAATACTCAAGTTTCCTCAATATTCAGTGCAATCACGTATTATTTTCATAACCCTTTCATAACATATGCAAATAATTTCATAGCATATATAATCATCTCTATGGCATATATATATATATATATATATATACAAACATGTATACGCCAACGGTTCTCAGCTCATGTGCCTTTTCGCACCGCACGTAGCTGGGTATAGACCATCGCCAGTCATCAGCTCATGTGCACCCCCACATCCGCACATGGCTGGAATCCCCCACCGGTCCTCAGCTTATGTCCACCACCACATCCGCACATAGCTGGAATCACCGTCATTACTGGTATGTGCCCTTCCCCACCACACATACTCAGTTATGATTACCACGTAATATTACTTATCCATACATATCATATATCCATATATATATTGTGAGACCTTGACCTTTATAGACTCGTAAAGGGAAGTATACGCGATATCCCTGATCAGGGGTAATTTCGTCATTTCCTTAGTAAGCCCATAAAAGTAAGATTTTTAACAATGTTATGGCCTAAGAAGGCCTAAGGCATAAATGGATGATGAAATTAGGGGTAAAATGAAAAGAAAACAAAAATTTTGATAATTTTCACGATAAGGGCAAAATGGTCATTTTTCACATTGGGTTAAAATTTTAAGTTTTCATGAACCCGAGTATGTCTAGACCATTATGGACCTTGTCCCGGTGTCAAAAGAGTAAAAAGATTTCATAAAGGGTTGGAGGAGAGTAAGTTAATTGGTGGATGGGTATTTTGGTAATTTAAGTGGAATGGATAAGATTGGCTATAAATACTTTCTTCCAGCAGCTTCTTCTTCTTCCTCCTTCTTCTCTTTCAAGTTGCTTCCAACCTCCATGGAAGCTTGATATGTTGCTTGGATGATTTTCTCTCTCTAGCTCTAGTTTTCATACCTTTGTGCCCTTATGACTAGAACCCTTGTATTCTTCCACTCTCTCTCCTTAAAACCCTTGAAAAATCTTATTTCCATACTTTCTCTCACTAGTTGGGCATTTTAGAGAGAGAAAGAGAGAGTTACCCCCTTTGTGTGGAAGCTATTGAAAGAGAATTCAACTACAAAGGAACATTAGGGTGAGTAATGAACCAAGCTTGATTTTTTGTTGTGAATAATGGCTAGTAATTTAGATTAAGAGCTGTTTTATTGTTGAGGATGTTCATTCATTTTATAGTGATTTAGATAGTGAACATAGATAGCCATTTAAAGTAGCAATTGAAAGCTAGCTAAGAGATAGCTTTTAGGGTTTATAGTATGTGAATTGACCTATTACTGATGCTAATGTGATTCTAGCTTCTAACGAAGCCCTATCATCCCAATTGGATCATTAGGGGAATTAGAGTCAACTAAAGGCTCAACAATATACTGGTGAGTGGACTGCCTATCAAAACTATTTTGGGAATGTGACTGTTTTGTATAAAGTGTTTGAATGATTTTATACAATTTTTCTTAAAAATGAGTGCCTTGGGAACAAGCTCTTGAGAAATGGTTTATGTTATGACATGTGACTATTATTGATTCATGCACTACCACATTATGTTGATATATATATATATGAATATATTATTGTGTAATGACATTGACTCTGCTATGTGCGAGTAGGGAGTGCACATAAGCCGAGGATGACCCGATTATGTGCAAGTAGGGAGTGCACATAACCCGGTGATGACCCAGCCATGTGCGAGTAAGGAGTGCGCATGAGTTAGTGATGATGATGATGGGATGGTGTGCATGATGATGATGCGTATACGTATACATATATACATATGTAAATATGTGTGTTATAGGAAATTAATTAGTAATGGTATATGGTTGTAATGCATGTGAAACTTGACATGTTAAACTGTGGAAAATTGTTATGCGTTTCATGTTGGTTTGGACATTTCAACAGGGTGGTTTTCTTTGGGAAGAAGGGCAAATTTTTCATTGGTGCCATGTTTCTCACTACAGCGAGAATCATTTTTGCTGCAGCGAGCAACTCTCAAGTTTGGAAGGGTAGACTGGTCGAAAACTCACTGCAGCGAAAAACTTTATGTTTTTGTCTCCTATCTTGTCCAATTGCTGCCTTATTTTTCACTTCTTTGCTACCATATCGGAGCATGGACTTCCAACATTAAAGACTAAATGAGTTAAGTTTAAAATGAGGAGGTTTAGTGAGAAACCCTCGACCAGTTGAGAAACCCTCGTTTGGCTAATAACTTAATCCCAACGTCGCTGCAGCGAAAATTCATTCTCGCTGCAGCGAAGATTCGTTGTCGTATTTGACTTGCATTCGTATCATTGAAGCTTTCATTCTTCAAATGGTTCGTTATGTATGGGTTCATTATTTTCAAATGATTAATCATTTAAGGGCTTGATGAGGGGTTTTTAATAAGAATAAAAAACAAATTGCTTTGTTTTGAAAAAGAATGCATCATGATTTCGTTAAACATTCCTTATGGTATGCTTGTTTCCTTTCTTGTTCACTCACTGGGTTTATACTCACCGTTTTCAACTTTATATTTTTAGATCACGAGGCAGCCGGTAACTAGGACAAGGTGTCTTTGTAGACTTGTATCCATCTTTTGGTAGGTGCCTCAACATTCAGTAGCTATACATTCGTTGAGTTTCTCTGCTGGACATCGAGTCTCTTTTGTTGTGTATAGATAAACCTAATGTAAATTATTAAGATATATGTTGTAGACAATGTATATACACTTGTTTGGTATGCCAATATGAGATGGCAATGTTTAATATTATTTTGATTCAAGTATGAAATGTGACTTAGCAGTTTATGATGGAATGATGAATGCGTCAGATTAATAGGCTTGCTTGGGCTTAGTGGACTACGTCCATTGGGCTCATGCACCGGTCATGGCCCAAAATTTGGGTCGTGACATATATATGCATCAACATGACATAGATGCACATGGATTTATCATATCGTACATTTCACAACATAAAATGTTTTATCAAGGGCTTGTTCCCAGGCATTTTTTTTTAGCAAAAACAAATAAAATTCTTCAATGATTCATTAAAACACGTAAGCATTTCCCCAAAACATTTTGAAATGCAAGTTCACTTACCTTACGATAGCGGGATATTACATCGCTATTTGTTCGGAGGTGTATCTAGCTATTCCTACTTGCCAATCGCTCGTTATTTCCCCCGATACACCACCATAATTCTCCAACTTTACCTTTACACTTCCTAGCAATAATACAAACTCAATATATTTAATTACATACATGTACGGGCAGCACTTCAATCAATTAATCCTTAATCTAATTTCACATTTTTCATCCTCGTCCTTCATAACAATTTAACATGCAATCCACATACATGCATCTATTTTTTTCAAATCTTAAGGTACCTTTGCTACCTTAAATAATTTAATAAAAGATTCAACCAATCGAGTCAAATAAAATGACCATATTTGTCAAGCCCTACTCTATTATATACTTGTCATGTCATTCATGTACTTGATAGAATGTTTGCATAAGTGAATGTATCAAAAAATCGTTAAAAAAAACGGTATTGTACCTAGTGGTACAATTAAGTTGATTAAAGCCTCTAACTAAGCCAAATAAAGATTTTACGATGTATTTGAGAGTTATTGAATCTTAGAATGTTTTAATATGATGATTCGGAGTTCAAGGATTAATTTGGAGTCAAATTTGGAATTTTCATAACGTAGGGGTAAAATGGTCATTTTGCCACCCAAGGGCAAAATTGGAATGTTGGATGATATTTTGACTAAATTTGATTAATTAGAGCATTATTTGAATTTCATAAGCAAAAATTTTCAATTTCGACATTTTTTCGAACATAAAGGCAAAACGGTCATTTTACGTGTCCACGGGGACGTAATTGGAATTTTTGAAATTTTACACCACCATGACACTTGTCAAACCCCTGAATTTCACCCATTATTTTTTTTAAGTGAGAGATTATATGTGGTGGGAATGAAATGCTTAATTGTTAAATTTTAAGCATGGACCAATTACATGATGACACGTGGCAAATTTTAATCCTTTTATGTAAAACCCGACCCTATAAACAAATGTCAGGACATACATGCACTGAGTAGCATGTTATTATGCTAGGAAAGCACCTAAGAATAGACGAAACCCGGTATCGTATCTAACGGTACACTTGAGTTAATTTAACCTTGAACTAGTTTAAAAAGGAATCGTAGGATGAAATTTAATATTTTATAGTCAATGAATGACTAAAAATGATTGTTAGGAGTTCGAGGGTTCATTAGGGGTAAAATTGAAAATTTTGATGTTCAGGGGTAAAATCGTCATTTTGTCACCTAAGATAATAATTTGATAATGGAGTGAAATTTTTGATCAAGATTAACTATTTGGAGTACAATTTAATGATAGGAAATGAAAAAGTTTAATTCTGGTGATTTCTGGAGTGTAGGGGTAAAATCATAATTTTGCCACCTACAAACAAAATTTGAGATTTTGAGAGAATTTAGATCAAATTGGACAAATTGGAGAATGGTATGAGTATAAGGGATGAAAAATATGTCTATGGGCAATTTTTCAGTTTTTTGGGTAAAAAATGTAATTTTTCACTTTTACGAGGGTAAAAGAGTAAATTTTAAAAATTACTCCACCGAGACTTTGGATAAGTCTGAGAATTTTATCTAAGCTATGGATATGTGGGACAAGTGTATGGTGAAAATTTGGGAACAAATGGATGAAATTTTAAAAATGGGCCAATAGGAAAGTGACAGTGGCATTTTTTTAATGATATAATATTATTTTAATGAAAAGTCAGCCCATTTAAACCCCATTTTAAGTGCTGGCCGGCCATAAGGGAGAACAAGAGATAAAATAGAGAGAAAAGGAAGAAAAAAAGAAAAGCCAAAGAGAAACAAGAAAATTCAAAGGGGAATTCGCGTTTTTCGCCCGTTTATGCGTCTAACGGTAAGATTTTTCGACTTTAACTTGATTTCTACCTTTCTTGCCTTTGTTTCCATTTAGCATGCTAGAGGAGAGAGATCTAAAAGTGACATCAAGGGCTGGACGAAATTCTAGGGGAAAGATTTTGAAATTTTTAAGTTTTGATTTTTAGTTAAATTGGTAGTTTTAGTTAGTTAAATGTGTTTAGAAATTAAATTGGGCAAGAGAGCATTAAATTTTCACAATACCCACCCTTGGCTAAATCTGCAATGAGGTACAATGATGATGATATGATTTTTATTCTAAGAGAAATGAAGAGAAAATGATGAAAAATGGTTAAATGTGATAGAAAAACAAAGTAGAAAATTTACCGAGTTGATGTCCCATTTTTGGCCGAATTTTCCAAGGAAGAGAGTGAGCTAATTTTGGTGATTTTGGAGGAATATTGGCTGATAATTAATGGTTAGAAAGGTTGGAGAAAGAATGGGACAATTTAGAGCTAAAATGGAGCGCGTTAGCAATTGATCGGGTAAAGTGCCAAAAATAGGTTAATACCGCGTTTAAGCCATTTTTGGCTATTGCATTTCATACCATGCATTAGTATAGGATTTAAGTCAAATATATAGTGATTTAGCATTAATGTGATGAATTGAGTACATTTTTGCAATGTGTCTAGGAGGAGAGCCTTCCGGTAAAGGCAAAAAAATCGTACCCGACGAGTAGTTATCGGGGCACCTAAAAAGCAATTAGTTTGTACAAACGGTGAGTAAACCTATTATTATTGTGAATTATCTAGAGTTTATTTTAAAAATGCTCTTTATGTATTTTATGAAACGAAAATGAGATTAAAACGGGATTTTTGATTTTTTAGAAATAAATGTGACAAAAAAAAATATATTGTGTTGATTATGAAATTGAGTAATTGGAGGCTGTTAACTGTCTTGAAAATTATATATTTTTCTATGAATGGCTTATGAGATATAAGTATATGTGGCTATATTTTGTAAGTGCATTGAGAAATTTATGTAAGCTGTTTTTACTATGTAGGCTGGATAAATAAATAAAAGCCATATTATACTGTCGAAATTTTATTAAAATTGGTGGGTTAGTCACTGCAGTGACGGGTTTTCGTGGACTGCCTATTAGAGGGGCATGGTAAACCCGGTTATATAGTTACTCCGGTTGTAGAGGCGATGAGGGTAACTCCCGGGGTAGTATTAGAGCTCACTTCACGTCGAACCCCCACGTGAATGTGTAACTCGGCCAACGCCAAGGAACGACTTGTTTTAAAAATAAAAATGTGTTTCATATGTAAATGTTATAACAAGCTTGGCGGACTCGGTTAGATGCCTCGGCCAAGGTATCCCCGAGGATTAGTTTTGGCTTCAGCCTTGTTTTCTTTTATAAAAGACATAAGCCTTAACAACTGTTTTGGTAAATTACAAATATTTTATGGTTTAAGAAATAAATTGAAAACATTATGAAATGGTTTGTGATTTGTTGTTTAAACTTGCTTCCCTGTTACTCGCCTTTACATATTTATGATAATGTCTGTTTACTCATTAAGATTGCAAAATCTCACCCACCTCCTTTCCAAACATTTCAGGTCTGTGGTAGCTTGTAGATACCCTATTTTGTCGAGGATTCCAGTTGACATCTCTACCACACAGACAGTAGGTTTCTAGCACCAACACTGGGTGTATTTTGGGCCACTTGTCATTGTAACCATTATTGTACATTATAACTTTGTAAATTTTTGTATGTGTGAATTTATTTTACTTACACGTTACAAAAGATTTCTTACACGTGCTTCTATAAATATTATTTTATATAAAAAATGTTATATTTTAATCAATATTTTGAATAGTGATATTTATCTATAAATCCTTTTAAAATATTTTTGTCTTTTAATTTACTTGAGCAAGAAACTACTGAAAATTGTTTAAAATGGAATGTTTAAAAATGATTGCTCACAGAAAAGGCAAGAAACTGATATGTAAGCCTTGCGGGGTTCTGATTGGCATTTTGGGTAATGAGTGTCAATTGGGACGTCGCGGCGGTTGTCATGGGCTCGAGGAAGGTTCTGGGTCGTGACATTTTATAATTCCCTTTAAAAAACCAGCACACACTCCTCCCAAATCACTCTTATGGCCGGCCAAGTAAGGGAACAAAGAGCAAAAGAGAAGAACAAACCCTAGGAAGGAAAAATTCAAGAGAAATTGTTGGATTTCAAGGAATCAAGCAAGTAAACGTAAGATTTTTTAATTTTAGCTTGTGATCTACCTTTCCCATGCATTCTTTTTCATTCTCCATGGCTGAAATTCAAGTTTTCAAGAGGGAACCTTTGCTAGCCAAATCTAGAGAGAGAAGTTTTGGTGACGAATTTTGCTAGATTTCATAATATCCTAGTGTTTTTAGTCATTTTGTAATGTTTGGAAGGAAAAACAAGCAAGAAAATCACATGTTCTTCAACCACCCTCATTTGGTCAAATTTTCTATAGAGCATGTTGATGATGGATTTGGTTGTATTTCATGTTATTTAGCTCATAATTGATGATTTATGGTATCGGATATCGAAATCGGAATGAATTTCGGTTACGGTGAATTAAGTCACAATTAAGCTCATCGAGGTAATTTGGTGTATTTGAAATATTGGAAGTGTAATAAAGATATTTGGAGTTGAATTGGATGTTTTGGCTAATTAAAACAAGGCATAGTGTGAGTTAGGTCGAATGCCAATTCAGTCCGATCATAATTGAACCCACGTGTCTTTAAGTGATTATTTGGACAATTCTCATTCAATGTCATGCATTCGTATAGAGTCTGAAATAGTTTTATAACAATTTGACACCAATGTATTGAATTATGTATCGTGTATTATGGGTAGGTGTTGAACCCTCCAATAAGGGCAAAGATATCATACCAAAGGACCGAGAATAGGAGTACTTCTACCACTCCAAACTCCCACTATTGTGAGTAATCAGATCTTCATCTTAATTATCTAAAGTAGTTTATACTTGTTTTAAGATTTTAAAGAATAAGGCACTTAATTTGCAAATTATTATGTTTTACATTTTAAATGTTGGTTAAATGAATGAGATTTATAAATTATTCTGAAACTAAATGTTGATTTTCGAAATAGAGTAAGTGGAGGCTATACATTTGTATTATATATATATACATGATTTGAATTGATGGCTTATGAAATTGTGGTAGCATGAATGGCTGAAATTGTGGTTTTGTGAATTATATAAATTGTTTTGTCTTACATTGACAAGTTGGATAGTACTATATTAGCCATGTTATGCTGCCGAAATTTTATTGATTTGGTGGGTTATGTATTTAGCTTACTGTAGTGGGCGGGTTTTCGTGGACCAACCTATTAGAGGGGCACGGTAAACCTCGTTATATTTTACCTTAGTATGAGAGGCGCGGAGGGTATCTCCTAAGGTATATTTAGAGTTCACTTCATGCCGAACTACCGCATGAGGGTGAAACTCAGGCAATGCCAAGGAACGGCTACGTTTTTAAACGTAAAAACACGTTTTATGTATATATATCGTTTTAACAGCCTTGACGGACTTGGTTCGATGCCCGGGCCAAGGTGTCCCCGAGTACGAGTTTTGGCATAAGCCAAGTTTTTAAGAGAATCATAAGCCTTGTTGATTATTTTGATAAAATGTAATTGTTTTATATGAATTGAAATGAGTTTTGGAATGTTATGAATTATATTATGATTGGATGATTTAACTGTCTCCATTTACTCGGCTTTAGATGTTATAGATGAATTTTGCTTACTCACTAGGTTTATAAAAACTCACCTCTTCTTCTCACTCATTTCAGGCTCAGGATAGTCTGTGGATAGCTGATTTCGTCCAGGATCTGCTTTAGGATTTACATCCTTAGAAATCGAAGGTCTACCCTCTTGTACATATTTGTTTATTTTGGGGCACATGTCATTGTAGAATATTTTGTATACCTGACTGCATGTACCACTGTATGTATGAATTTATTTTGCTTTTACGCTACAAAAATTATTTATGCAGGATTCTATAAATATTGTTTTATAAGAAAATGGATTATTTTATTCAATATTTTTATTTAGTTTGATTAGCCATAATTTCATTCTTAATGGATGATTTAGATTACTAAAATTATTTTTAGATAAGAAATGTATATTTTTTGATCGTATGCTGTATTTTTACCAGGTTTCAAAATTTTCGGGTAAAAATGACCAAAATACCCATGTGAGGCAGAAATTATTTTTTTGTTTGTTTTGATTTTAAAATAGTTTATATTCCCTTAAACCATGATATTTAGTAACTATTGCTCACAGGGGAGATGTAAAACTGATGCGAGAGCCTTGTAAGGTTTCGGTTGATATTCCGGGTAATGAATGTCTATTGAAACATCGCGGCTGATGTCATGGGCTCGAAAACAGTACCGGGTCGTGACAATATTTATAATTTCTTACCTCTCAAATAAAACTCCCAGCTCCTTAACTCTATTGTGGAGCCTTAACTCTCCAGAGATCACTTTCCATAAGCTTGGGTTGAAAAAGAAATGAGCACGCAACAAGCTTCTCCAAATTGAGTTTACTATTTGCTACACAATCAAGACAACGATATTCAACCGTTTATTCTCAACTATAATAACTTAAAACTAAAGCTCTTACCTTCACCATGAATTCTCTAACTCCAATATCAATGCTAAGGAGCTCAAAACTCTTGGGAGAAATCTTTAAATATATGAGGTTTTTAGGGAAAATGATGATAGATCTTTTTTTCCTCAAAAATGGTGGAATACCCAACGTTGGTCAGCTGCTTGTTTCCATTCCTTCCTTCTTGAATCGAGTTCTTTGTGGA
The DNA here is from genome assembly GCF_053813885.1 of Theobroma cacao. NCBI lineage: Eukaryota > Viridiplantae > Streptophyta > Magnoliopsida > Malvales > Malvaceae > Theobroma > Theobroma cacao. Next base: position 32,086,574 of record NC_142647.1, on the reverse strand, counting down.
GGATTTTGAGAAGCTCGGGTTTTTCACTTAGAAGGGAAAAAGAATTAGAAAAAGTCTTGCAAAAGAAATATTTTCTTTTTTTGCCGTGAATACCAATGAAGTCAAGATAAGCATCGACTTTTTGCATGCCAAGTGGCAGCCAATATGGGCTGTTGGAAATCCCTATGAGCCAAGTGGCAACCAATATGGGCTGTTGGTAATCCCCAAGAAGCATGAAAAAAAATGCAACCTTTTTCATGAAAAAAATGTCGTTGGTTCCTAGGTGGTTTAGATAAAATATTAACCTTTGTATGCAATTTCTCTTCTTTTGACTTTTCCTTCATCTTTATCTTTTCTTTTCTCCTCATTTTCTTTGTCATGGACATCTTGTCCATGAATTCATGACTTTTGACTTATCTTCTCCACCCATTTTATGTGTTAAAATCACATGACAAAGGCTTTATCACCTTCCACCCACCACTCACATTTTTATTCTTTATATTATTTTTACTTTGTGGTTTATTTATTCATTCCTTGTCCCATTCAACCTATATGTACATCTCATATTACTCATAACCTAGCCTTCCTTAATTAGGAAATTCCCCTTTTTAACTTCAACTATCAAAATTGCAAATGAGTCCTTAAACTTTTCCTTATTTACCATGTGACTCCTCCAACTTTCATCTTTTACAATTGGTTCCTTCCAACATTTCTTAAACTCCAATTTCCTTATATTACCTTCTTCTACACATGTACAAACGAAGTATAATGTTTGTACTCCAATGCGGTGTCCCCAAAATATTTAAAATTTTTATTTACCCACGTTATCTTTACTTAATAAAGACACGCGACCCCATTAACGTCATTTTTCTCTGAAATTTTCTCATTCTTCTTCTCCCCCACTTAGATTGACCATATACTCCTTCTTCATGGAAAATTTCGACATTGAATAAAATATTAATATTTTAATATTATTTTATTAATAAAATATTATTTTATTTTAAAAATTTTCTCTTGTCTCCTCTCGTCTCCTTGGTACTCAAAATACCTTATTATGCCTCAATTCACTTTCGAATCACTTTTTATCTCACAAAATCTTTCTCAATAAAAATATTATTATTTTATTATTGTTTCCTCACATGCGGAATATTTTATCCCAAACTATTTCTTTCATCTTTCATCACTTTTAAACATTATAATTAACCTCAATTGACATCTGATAAGCTTTATTAGTCACCATATCAAAGTATGGGGTATTACAGGGATGCACACGATGACCCCAACTATGTGCGCGATGTGGGGGTTGCACATGAGTTGGGTGAGGCGGTGGTGGTATACGTGTTTATATATGTATATGTATTTATGTATATATATACTTATGCAATAGAAAGTTTATGAATATGGTAGATGGTTGTAATGTATGTGGAATCCTACATGTTGAACCTTGGAAATTGCTAAGTATTTTCAAGCTGATTTTTTTATTACAGCAAAATGGCCTTTTCGTGATGCAATAGGAAATTTCTTCTTGGTGATTTGTTTTCTGTTGAAGCGAGAATGATTTTTGCTACAGCAAGAAACTCTCGGGTTGTTGGTTCAATTTTTGCCTTAAAGTCCGCTGCAGCGAGAATGCCTTTCCACTACAACAAGATTCGTTCTGCTATGCTTGCCTTGCTTGAACTCCATTGCACTCTCACTCTTTAACTTCTTTATTGATCATGGATTTTTCAATACTAAGGCACTAAATGATCAAGAATTGAATTAAAGGGGTTTTTAATAAGAATAACTAAATTGCATTGTTTTGAACTTAAGTGCATCATGATTTCTAAACCTTCCTTAACGTTGCTTGTTCCCTTCTTATGTTCACTCACTGAGTTTATGCTCATGTTTTCAACTTCATGTTTTCAAATTCAAGGGTGGTTGGGACATAGATTGAGGTGTCCATGTGCATCCATCTTTTGGTAGATATCCTGGTATTCAGTAGTTATATTCCCCATCCAGAGTCACTCCGCTGATGGTCAAGGTCTTTGTATATGCTTAATGTAAATTGTTAAGATACATTTGACAAGCTATCTGTGTATATTTTGAATTATGATGCCAATGTGAGCATTCTCTTGGGTTCTATGAATTGCAGTTGAAGAAATTGACATTGGAACACTATTAAGCATAGATCTTAAAGAAATATGATAGATGGATGGACAAATGTTCAAATGCATATAGAAAGGCTTGCTTGGGCCTAGTGGGCTGTGCCTATTGGGTCCTTGCGCCGGTCATAGCTCGGGAATTGGGCTATGACACTTGACTACCTTGAAAGTGTTCCCCCAATATGGTCTAAGATTCCATAGAAAAAGATGGAGTTAAGAATCAAAAAAATAAAACTCGTTGTCCAACCATAAAATCAAAATGACTGGAAAGTGGTGGTGGTTTTGTCTAAAGAGTTGGCACCTGCTTCGTTGAAGGCAGTGGACTAGGCTTACCTTTACCCTCATTAACTAAATCCACTATATAGCAACTATTTGTATAGGGATACTGAGTTGCATTGAACAAATTAAATACCATTTCCTCATCTCCAACTCTGAAAATTATTTTTCCATTCTTCATATCAAAAATCGCTCCAACTGTAGCTAAGAATGGTCTTCCCAAAATAAGGGAAATTTCAACATCATCTTTAATCTCGAGCACAACGAAGTCCATCAGAATGTATTGATGCCCAACATTTAGCAAAACATCTTTTATAATCCCAATTGGGTGCCGATTGTTCTGTCTGCTAATTGCAAGGTAACTGTAGTAGGTTGTATCTCTTGAAATCCAAGTTTTCAGGTAATAGATAAAGGCATTATTGAAACTGTCACGACCCGGAACTCCCCATCGAGCCCGTGACAACCGCCGCGAAGCCTCGACAAACATTCTTCACCCCGAATGTCGATCGAAACCTCGCAAGGCTCTCGTATCAGCTTTCGCACTTCCCCGGTGAGCAATAGTTATCAAATAATCAAAATACGAAGGATTACAAATCATTTCCAAATCATAACATAACATTTTTTTTTTTGCTCATAGGGGCATTTTTGTCATTTTTGTCGAAAACCTCGAAACTTGCTAAAAATGTAGTAGGTAAGCTGAAAATATATATTTAATGATTTAAAAAAAAATTAAGTATCTAAAACGTTCATTTGAAGTGAAAATTTGATCATTTGAATACAATAAAAATATTCAATAAAATAAACTATTTTCTTGTAAAATAATTTTCATAAAACTATCGATACATAATTCTTATAGCGTAAAAGATAATTATATACATATATACTATAAAACAAATAACCAAAGCATAAAATTTCTTTTACAGTGACACGTGGGCCCACATCTATCCAAAATTCATCGGAAGCTGGAAACCTACAGCTTTTACCGATTCGAATCCAAATGAAAGTCCTTGTCAAAATCAGCTAACTATGGAATTCCTTGAGCCTGAAATGTGAGGAAATGAGGGTGGTGAGATTATAAAATCTCAGTGAGTAAACAGATACCATCTAAACTATCTAAAGTCGAGTAAATGGAGACAATTAAAATAAATCATCATACTGTAATTTCATTACCTTTCAACTCATTTCAACCAAATAAAATCAATCCATAAAAATCGAGAAATCAACTTGGCTTATGAATTTCTTAAAACTTTGGCTCGTGCCAAAACTCATACTCGGTGATACCTTGCGCAGGGCATCTAACCGAGTCCGCCAAGGCTGTTAAAATTTTGTGTACACTTAAAATATATTTTTGTTTGAAAAAAATACAGCCGTTCCTTGGCGTTGGCTGAGTTCCCCTTCACGTGGTGGTTTGGCGTGAAGTGAACCCTAAGCTATACCCCAGGAGATACCCTACGCGCCTCTCCGTTCGAGGTAATAATATAATGGAGTTTACCGTGCCCCTCTAATAGGCTGGTCCACGGAACCCCCTCTGCAGTAAATAATTAATATATAATCCACCAATCAATAAAATTCATTCTAGCATGTCATGGCAATTTATCACAACCTAGCCTCTCAAGGCTGAATACACAGTATAAATAATTATAACACCAAAATCAGTTTAGCCATTCATGCTCATTTATTGTCATAAGCCATTCAATTCAGAACCATAAATTTGCAACACAAACTAACAGTCTCCAATTACTCTATTTTCAAAACCAATATTCGATTTTTCAGAAAATTTATAAAATCATTTTATAAAATCACAATTTCTCTTAAAACATAGCAATTTACCATTTAAACTCATTTTTTTATAAAATCACACAATTGTATAAAACTACTCTAGATAATTAAGACGATAATAAGTTTACTCACAGTATTAGGAGTAGAAATACTCCTATCTTCCGCCCTCAGGTGCAGTCTCTTACCCGAAACAATTGACTCACCACCTATCCATAATCTATGACACAAAATTCAATAAATTGTGTCAATTTATCATAAATTATTTCAGGCTCTTATCCATGTGTATGCACTAGATAGGATTTGAAATGTTTAAACAATCGCTTAATTGCGGTGTTTGACCTAACTCGCCTATACACGGTGTAAATTCTTAAAATCCCCAATTCGACTCCAATTCCATCCATTTCAATTTCAATTATCCAATTATATCCACAATACCTCAATGACTGTGAATTTGGTCCAATTAATCAGTCTGGACTATAAATTACGCTTTTACCCCTTGTGGGTAAAAATTTCAATTTATTGCACCGAAAATTTCCATTTAATTTCCAACCTCATAATTCATCATTTTTCCACCCAATTCTCTTAAAATAAAGTCAACCTCATCCTCACATACCATTGGCTAGATTCGGCCTAGAGAAATTCATGGAGAAGATAAATATTTTTCTTGTTGTTTTGCTCATAAACATGCTAAACTAACACTAAACACTAACATAGCTCAAAATCAAATTAATCTAATAACTTTCTCTCTCCTAACCCATTTTTCAGAATTCAAATCATCCTCAAATCACATGATTCAACCATGAAAAATGATGGAAAATGTATGGGAAAGGTAAAGCACAAGACAAATTTAAGAAATGTTACCTTTTTTCACTTGATTTTTGAATTTCCACTTATTTTCCCTTTAAATTTCTTGGCTAGGGTTTTATTTTCTCCTTTCTCTCTCTTATTTCTTGCTTGGCCGAATGTTGAAGGAGAAGAATGGGTTATGGGCTGATTTTTTTATGCCTTTTTATTGTTTAATGAAATAATATTATTTTATTCATATTTTAAATATTTTATTAATTCATTTTTTTTCTAGCCATCCATTTGTCCTACTTTTTCCACCATGCATTCCCCTTGACTTATCCAAGTCTTAAGTGAAATTTTCAGATTTTTTCAAAGTTTTGGTGGAGCAAATTTTTCAAAATTACACTTTTGCCCCTAAACTTCTTAAAAATTACATTTTTACCCCAAAAATTGAAAATTTGCCATAATGCATAATTTTCACTCCTCATACTCATTTCACACTCCAAATAATTAAATTTCATCAAAATCCTTTCAAAAATTAAATTTTCGATTCCAGATGGTAAAATTACCATTTTACCCTTTTACTCCAAATTATACTGAAATTAAAATTTTTCACTTCTAAACTTCAAATCTTACTCCAATAAGTCAAATGGGGCCAAAAATCTTTTCTAAAAATTTCCAATTTGTCCCCAGGTGGCAAATGACCATTTTGCCCCTAGATAGCGAAAATTTCGGTTTGACTCCAAATTGATCCTCAAACTCCGAATCACCATATTAAACCATTCTGGGACTTTAAAATTCTTAATTTCATCGTAAATTCTCTATTTGATCTAGTTTGAGGTTTAAATCAACTTTGTTGTACCTCTAGGTACAATACCGACTTTTGTAAATTTTTTTCGGGACTCTCCTAGCATGCAAACATGCTATCCATCACGTGTATGTCATGAAAAGTATTTTTATAGAGTCAAGCTTGTCATCTTCTCCCCCACTTGGATCAACCATATGATCTTTCTTCATGACTGATTTCGACATCCGGCTAAATATTAATATTAAAAAAAATTTTATCTTGTCTCCTTGGTACGTGAAATACCTTATTATGCCTCACTTGACTTCCGAATCGCCTTTTATCTCACAAATTCTCCTCCGATAAAATTATTATTATTTTATTATTATTTTCTCACTTGCGAAATATTTTATCCTAAACTAATCCTTTCGTCTTTTATCACTTTTAAACATTTTAATTGACCCCAATTTGCATTTGATCAACTTTATTTATCATCATATCAAAGTATGGGGTATTTCAGAAACACTAGCACCTAAATCACACAAAGTTTTAGAAATTTTAAAACTACCAATATTGCAAGGAATAGAACAACTCCCTGGATCCTTAAGCTTTGGTGGAAGCTTATTCTAGATTATAGCACTGCACTTTTTAGTAAGTGCAATTGTCTTAAAGTCTTCCAATTTCCTCTTTTTGGTCAGGATGTCTTTCAAGAATCTAAGGTAACTTGGCATTTGTTTTAAAGCTTCAGCAAAAGGAATATTAATGTGCAGCTTTTTAAATACCTCAAGAAATCTCTGGAATTGTTTGTCAAGTTTTTGCTTTCAAAAACGTTGAGGAAAATGTGGTGAAGGTATGGGAGCAGATTTTAATTGTGGTTTTTCTTTTGAATTTTCAACAAATTTTTCAACCATAATTTCTTTTTCTGCATCTTTTTCAATTTCTTTCTCATCAAATTGAATTGAAATCTCAGAATTTAAAGCTTGCTTACTTACCTCTTTTCCATTGCGGAGAGTAATTGTCATACAATATTCCTTACTTTCTCTTCTTGGGTTGGGTTCAGTATCAGTTGGTAAGGTACCATGAGGTCTAGTATTTAAAGCATTGGCAAGTTGGTTCACTTGTGTCTCAAGATTTCTAATTGAAGCTGCTTGATTTTGAATAAAGGCATTAGTTTTTATAATAAATGCATTGGTCTTTGTTATGAATGCATCAATCTTTGTCATGAATTGCATGAACATATCCTCCATCGAAGGCTTTTTCTGTAGCATGGGGACTTTAGATGGAAATCCAAGAGGAAAGTTTGACTTAGTTGCTGATGAAGACCCTTGGTTGTTATCTAGGAAAAATTAAGATGATTCTTCCAACCAGGATTATAAGTGTTGAAATAGGGATTATTCTATTGCCTATTTCCAACAAATTGACAAGACTCAGAATATATGGGACAATTGTCATTGGAATGTCCCTCCCCACAAAATTCACACATCATAAAAGAGTTCTGAACATCATTAACACTTAGTTTATCTATTTTCCTTACGAAAGAAGCCAATTGTGTAGCAATAGTGTTTATCACATCTAATTCATAATTTCAGCAATTTTTCTTGTACCCAATCTTTCAAATGGCCATTGATAATTATTGAAAGCAATCTCTTCAAGCAAATCATAAGCCTTGTCAATGGATTTACTCATGAGTGCACCTCTAGCGACAGCATCAATGGTAGTTCTAAAAGGTCCCAGCAAACCATTATAAAAAGTCTGAACTTGCAGTCACTTAAGTAATCCATGGTAAGGACACCTTCTTATCAAATCCTTATACCTCTCCAAAGCCTCATATGGTGATTCAGAATCAAATTGCATGAAAGAAGTGATATCATTCCACATCTTTGTTGACTTAGCAGGTGGAAAAAATTTTGCTAAGAATTTTTTAGCCAAATCATCCCAAGTATTAATGGAACCAGTAGGAAGCGAATTTAACCAACTCTTTGATTTATCTCTCAATGAAAAAGGAAAAAGCCTCAATCTTATGGCATCATCAGTAACACCATTAACCTTGAATGTATCGTAGATTTCTAGGAAATTTACAATATGAGCATTCGAATCATCATTAGGCAAACCCCCAAACTAAACAGCAGTCTGAATCATCTGAATGATTGATAACTTAATTTCAAACTTGTTGGTTTGAATAGGAGGTTTGCGGATACTAGAGTGGAGATTTTGTACTTGTGGGATAACATAATCCCTCAAAGGCTTGGTCTTTTCCTCTTGTTGGTCAACCATTGTTTTACTTGGAGCAGAAACTTTTTTATTTTTTCTCCGAAGTCTTCGAAAAGTCTTTTCAATTTTTGGATCAAAAAGAACAATTCTCAAATTTCAAGCTCTTTGCATACAATGACCAAAAGTACCTAAAAAAAATTAAAGAAAAGAGAAGTCTATATTAAAATTAAGAATGCTTGGTATTAATATTAACAAGAAAGAACTAAAATTCAAATCCCCGACAATAGTGCTAAAAACTTGTTGTTCAATTTTCTACCCACGCAAGTGCACGTATCATTAACAAGTAATAAAATAGTAAATAGAATTTGTTCCCACAGAGAATTGAATTAATTCCTAATTGCTAACTACTAAAATTGTAACACCTTAATCTTATCCAAACAATTAAATTCAAAATTATTAAAAGGAAAATTAAAACTAAAAAACTAAAACTAAAATTAAATAGTAATTTTTTTTTATAAAACTCACTTAACTACCAGACCTAAGATTATGATATCCCTTAATACTTCATCTGAATATTGTCTCGCTCTCATAACTCAGTTTAATGGATTAAGTTGCTAACCTAGAGTTCTAAATTATTTACAAGTCTCTATTGAGTTTCTTATAAAAATACCTTTTCCAATTAATTTACTATATGTTTATACAAATTATATTGAAAAAAAATTCATTAAGTTTGTGCTCTAATTTTGGCTACGTATGGCTTATAGTTGTATGTCAACCCTATATGCAAATCAAACCACCTAATCAACTAAGTGCATTTGATCATATGCTATTTTATTCAAGGTCTACCTAAATCTCTTTCGTCAAGGTTTAACCTCGATTTTCAATTCAATCTAATTGGAGATCAGGCAATTATAAGAATTGAGAATAGAATAAAATAAACAACTTAAACCATCAAATATAAGCAAAAGAGATATAAATAAATCAGACTACATATTGAGTTTAATCATAATCTTAGATAAAAAGTTTAGCTTCCCATCCAGTCATACATCATCCTCAAATAAAATTTAAACATTAAAAACAAAACTAAGAAAATAAGAGAATAAAAAAGATAGAAAAGCTCAAGAATTATATTCTTGATCTCTAAATCTCCTTGAATCCTTCAAATTCTTTTTAGCTTCAATGACTCTATGGCTTGACTCTTAGCTATCAATCTGGTGTTTTGTTTTCTTCCTAAAAGTCCTTCGAAAGGTTATTTTTATAAGGCTTTGAAGTTAGACCAAGTTGGCTGAAGAAAGAAGTCAATTTCAATCAGGATTTCCTCATTAGACTACGTGGGCCGTGGCCTACTACCTCCAAAGCCACAGCCTGGACCATTTAAATAGCAAAAATCGTAATTGTTCTAGGATTGCTGCAGTGCATCAAATTCGATAAGATATTTGACCACTTTCTAGGCCAAAATGGGAAAAATGGTAAACATGAAAGTTGTATATTTTTCTCTTATCTTTCCAATGATTGAAGAATCATTTCATTTGAAGCTTTGTAGAGAGATTTATAGCCAAAATACCGAAACATATGTGGTGGAAGTCTACAACTCAAAATTGCTCTATTTCTTTCATTAAAATTCTTCTTTCATCAAACACCTACAAAAGCACAAATAAATCAATAACAACCTATCTTAACCACATTAACACGAAATTAAGTATAAAATTAACTAAGATTAGATTGACTCACCTAAATTAACTAATTTAAAATAATTAAATAAAATATACTAATTTTTATGCATTACTACAAGAACTAAGCTCAGTTACTATTAAAATTAAGCTCAAATAACTCTATATCATAGAGTTATCAATTATTTTTCACAAAATCAGTCGGAAAACACAAAAATTCTAACGAAAGTTTTCGTTGGAACGTCCAACTGAAGGTTTTGTTGGAAATTACCAACGGATTTCCAGTTGAATTTTTCATTGGAATTTACCAACGGAGTTTTCAACAGAATTTTTTGTTATAAATTTGCAATGGATTTTCCTTCAGAATTTTTCGTTGGAAAGACTCTACCAAATGAAAATTCTGTAGAAATCCCCAAAAACGTAAATTTTGTTATTTAAATAATCGTGATCACAAATTAATAAAGATAATTTACCCAGCTTACAATTAACATGCAATTAAAATACTTAATTCAAAGTCCAGTTGGCATAATTAAAAATCATTACAAATACACAATATGCAAATATAAAAATAAAGTTAAATGTGCTATTGTATGCCATATTAAAAAAAGTATCTAAGTCAAATTCGAAAAATAGGCTATTATCATGAAATGTCACCTCACTCGTCAGAATCTGAACTTGAAGTACTCACATGGCTTTTTTTTTTGTTGAACGCTTCTTTGTCATCATTGCTTTCATACTTGCCATAAATTCATTCATGGCTCCAAAATGTTGCGTCATTTGCTCATGCATCTAACTCATGTCATTTGATAGATTTTTCACTTTTTCTTCCAAGCTAATGTCAGGATCGGTGCAAGGGCTAGCTACTGACTCAGATGTTGTTACATCATTAAATTTAGTTGTAGCAGGTCTCCGAGAACCAAACCCATACAAGTGAGTGCATGTAGTCGTCATCCCTCCAATTGCTTCAGTCCAAGCATGCGCATCAAATTTTGATTGTGAGGATGAATCTTCACCGTACTTATGTGATAATGCAGCAATATTTGTTTCCTACAAATAACAAAAGTGAAAAGAATTAGTATACAATTTTATTGCTAACTTTGGAGAAAAAATTAATCAATTTTTTACGTACACTAATAGTTTTAAACTTACTTTCTATGAAATCACCATGACCCCTTAAACGTCTATGTGTGCGGTTGAATACTTCCACAAAGCTAACATCTAGATTCATCTCATTTGCCTGCATTCATTTACAACTATACTCAATCATAATGGGTACATTTTACATAACATGTAAAGCATATTAGAATATGGGAAGTAGTAGTATGTAAAGCACAACAAATAAATATTAATTCATACCATCTTTTTTGCATCAACAAGGAATGGAACTAAACCACTAGTGTGCTTTGTAATGCTTCCTTCTTTTTGCATTAAACAATTCCTCCTTGCTTATTCTAATTTGTTTTTCCATTCTTATGTACCCCATTCCGTATCGATAAGGGCATCCTAAACTCCATTTGTGATCCATTGCCTTGACATGCCTTTGTAGACCATGATGTTTACTATGTTGGCTTATTTCTTTGCTTGTGTCCTCTCTTTTGAAAGCATGTCTCTTAGTCGATCAGAACAAATTTTATTCCATATTCATTGAAACAAAATATCTTCATTTGAAGCCCAGAAAATTTTTTTCTATAATAAAATAATAGAGTAAATAAAAAATTGAATACAAAATTGAAAGCAAGAAGTTATAATATAATTGAATATTAAACATATACCTCAAATTTCTTAAACATTAAATCCTTAACGTTATCAAGGATTTCCTTCCATGTCGGCCATGGACTATGGAAGTGATTTTTTATGATTCTTGTTATTGTTGTGGTGACCTCTATCTTAAAAAAAGTACTACCACAAGATAAAAGAAAATTATTGCTTTGTAAAATATATAAGAGATATAACAATTTCATTACAATATAAGATAATATACCAATCTCCAAGAGAAGTTATACACAATCTTTGAGTTAGATCTGTATGTGTATGTATTCCTACACTAGGCCCTCTACCCCTCGACCTTGAAGATGTACCATCTCCACTTACACCTAACTCAATGGATATGGATCCATGAGAATCATGGGCAAATGTCACATTGATTATTAGCTCTGCAAATGCATCAAACGAAGAAGGTGGCTCTGAAGGCAAATCATTGTCCTATTGTCTTTGTGGATGTGTGGATGGATTAAGAAATACACCAGCATTCGTAAGTGACAATATAGATCCAGAGGCATTTGTTGCTTGAGGTCTTGGTTTTGAATGCTTCCCTTTAACCATCATTCCTGCAATGTAACAAAATATTTATACATAAGTTACAAGAAATTGAAACAAACTATCAAAATCATCATCAAAATATAAGAATTAAGACTAATTCCCATTCATGTTTACAATAAAAAATGTTAACAAAAACATGCCATATAAGCTAAAAGAAATTGAAACAAACTATCAAAATCATCATCAAAATGTAAAAATCAAGACTAATTCCCACACATGTTTACAATAAAAAATATTAACAAAAACATTCCATTCTAACATATATTTAAATATTTTAAAATATAAATAAATTCAATAACATAACAAGATTTTTCAATAATAATAATAATAATTAAGTTAAACAATCATGTAAGAAAACATACAAAACCAATAACATATATTTTTAACATCATTAATTGCTTTCAGAATAAGCAAACTCATGTTCTTCATGGACTTCATTATCATCGCTATCATTAAAAGTTTCTTCATCTTAGTCTTCAAGTTCTTTTTCATCTTCTTCCATATCATTTTCTTCGTCCTCAATCAAGACATTAACCTCTTCATAATCACCACTTGTTAATATTGTAGGGATATCAAGGTCCTCAAAAAAAGTAATATTAATTGGAATAGACACATCATTTTCTTGGTACACTTCTTCATTCAAATCAATTTCATTTTCTTTGTCTCCATGACATGGAAAGTGAAATCTACTCCTGGCTTTTGTTTTAAATACTGCCCACCAATCACGTCGATCTCTTTTGGTTGTGGATAACTATTATAGTAAACTTGGTGAGCTTGTGTAGCTAAAATAAATGGTTCATTCGTAGCAAGCATTGAGTTGTGTTTAATTTCAGTAAGACCATGAAAAGGTCGGCCCTAACACCTTTTTCAGTGTCAAACCAATGACACTTAAATAGCACAACTCTATTTCCTATACCAAAATATTCCAACTAGATTATATCCACCAAGACCATAAAAGTCACATTCATAATCGTTGTAAAAACTCCATTTGACTCATACCCCACTATTAATTATCTTACAATGTCGCCCATAATCTAAGCTGTGGAACTTGAAACCATTTACGAAGTGTGCTTTGTAACACCTTGCCATATGTCTTGGACCATGAGAAATTTCAAGTATATGTCGGTTAATTTCATCTTTACGTTTTGCGACTTACCAAAATGTAATCCAAGAGCATTAATTGTTAATGCACATCAATAATGTCTATTTATTATTAAGTGGCAACTTATAGATTGCACATAAACTTCCATATTCTTGGAACTATTGTGCAAATCTTGCATCATGTATTTTCTCCAATTCATCTTTTAATATATGGACAACACATCTTTTCACCATTTCATCAAATATCCTAACATTACATCCACATTACAAATCAAGATTATCTTATATTAATCATTAAGGTTTAAGGTATAATGGTACTTACTCAACATACGAAAGCATTTCCCTGTAATTCATTAAAACTTATAATTTGGTAGCATATAACTCATCTTCATCTAAAAATTGAGATTTATCTAGTTGACTAAAAGCTCACCTAGGATGAGTGAAAATTGAAAGATGACCATTAGAGTCCATGTCTCCCCCATCATCATTACATGGCACTTGATTTAATCTTATCCGTACAGTAGATTCAAAATAAAAAGAGCAAAAGGAAGAGACTTCCTCAATAGCATATGCCTCACATATGTTTCCTTCCACGAAGGCTCGATTTTTAACTTTCTTCTTCAAATTATGCAAAAACCTAAACATCGTAATATTCATAAAATTTAATAAGTACCCTAAATTCTTCAAATGAAATAATTGAAATCTAATAACAGATATAGTACCTCTTAAATGGATACATCCATTGATACTGGACAAGTCCACTAACTCTAGCCTCATAAAGTAAGTGAATAGGCAAATGCTCTATAAAGTCAAAAAAACTAGGAGGAAAGATTTTTTTTCTAGTTTGCTTATAGTTTCAATAATTTTTCCTTCCAAAGCTTCCATGTGATCTACAAGTATTTCGGTTGAGCATAAATCTCTAAAAAAAGAGATATCTCAGTAATTGCATCCCAAATTGAGTTAAACACCATATCATGATAAGCAATTGGGAGCAATCGCTACAAAAAAAATGACAACCATGACTCTTCATCCCATAAAATTTGCATTATATCTCATTAACACACTGAGATATGTTCAACACAAAACCATCAGGTAATCTCAATTGTTTCACCTAATCACAAACAATTTTTTGTCCTTATTACTTGAAGTGTACGAGGGTTTAAGCTTGAAAACTTTTTCATTATTTTCCACCAATTCCAATTCTAGATGCATGCAATACACCTTCAAATCTTGTCTTGCCTTTAAGTTGTCTTTTGTCTTCCCCTTAACATCCATCATAGTGTTGAAGATATTCTCAAAGACATTAACGTTTAATATACATCACATCTAGATTGTGATGAATAAAAAGTGTATGCCAATAAGGTAAATCCCAAAATATACTCTTTTTACCCAATTATGACTTTGACCGGGAATCATTTGTTCACCACATTTTGTTCCAATGGGAATATCAGGAAGTGAATTCAATCATGATAACATTTCTTCACCTGAGATTTGAGGAATTGGGAAGTCACACTCAACTCTTTTTTTAAGAAATTTATCTCTTTGTCTCTTAAAAGCATGATTAGGTGGCAAGAATTGTCAATGACAATAAAAAAAATAAGATTTTCTACCATGCTCCAATATGAAAGGCTTAGACCATTTCATCTAATAAGGACATGATAATCGTCCATGAGTGCCTCACCCTGACAACATACCATAAGTAGGGAAATCATTAATTGTCCATACCAACACTGCCCTCAATTGGAAATTTTGTTTCCAATAAGCATCATACGTGAGAACACCCTCGTTCCACAATACTTTCAACTCATCTATCAAAAGCCTAAAAAAAAACATTTATGTTTTGGCCCGAACTTTTCCTACCTGGAATAACCATATTAAGAAATATATATTGTTGTTTCAAACACATCCATGGAGGTAAATTGTACACAATAAGCATTACTGGCCAAACAGAATAAGGTTTTGTAGTTGGTCCAAAAGGATTGAAACCATTTACACATAATCCTAATATGATATTTCTAGATTTCATTGCAAATAACTCATGTGTGTGGTAGAAATGTTGCCAAGCCTCGCCATCAATTAGGTGTCTAAGCACTCCATCATCACTTCGGTTAATCACATGCCACGTCATATGTTTAGTAGTTTTTCTCGACATATAAAGTCTCTGAAGCCTTGGTATAAGTGGCAAGTAATGCAAAATCTTGTAAGAAATTTTCTTCTACCTTTCCACATTTGATTTGGTCAGTTTATACCAAGGATGACCACATTATCATACAATACTTCAAATTAGCAGTTTCTTTATAAAATAAGATGCAATCATTTTTACATGCATGAATTTTGTCATATCCAAGTCTAAATGTCACCACTTTCCTTTTCATTGTATAGAAGGCAACAGGTAAAGTTTCATCTTCTAGCAACATATTCTTTACTATATCCATCAGACGATCAAAACATGACTCACTTAAATTAAACTCTGATTTAACATTTAAAAGTTGCGACACTGTTGAGAACTTGTGTGCTTTGTGCAACCTAACCACTAAGGTTCATATGCATCACCCAACAAAAAGTAAAAGCTCGTTGCATTTGGATTTGGATCTTCCTTTACAGATCTTGAGTCATTATCATGACTAGTATTCAAAATAATTTTCGAATCCATAGCATCCCGAATCATTCTAACATATTGATTTTTTATTTCCTTTTTATACATTGGTTCCCCATGTTCCCTATGACTAGAATATGGTTCAACCTTTTCTCTACTTCTTCATGATTGTCTAACTTCATGTTCCCCATGTAAACTCCATATTGTGTAAGTGTAAAACCCGACCCTATAAACGCATGTCATGACATACATGCACTGAGTAGCATGTTATTACGCTAGGAAAGTCTCTAAGAATAGACGAAACCCGGTATTGTACCTAACGGTACACTTGAGTGGATTTAACCTCGAACTAGTTTAAATAGGAATCGTATGATGAAATTTAATATTTTACAGTCGAAGAATGACTAAAAATGATTATTCAGAGTTCGAGGGTTCATTTGGGGTAAAATTGAAAATTTTGATGTTCAAGGGCAAAATCGTTATTTTGCCACCTAAGATAATAATTTGATCATGGAGTGAAATTTTTTACCAAGATTAACTATTTGGAGTATAATTTAATGATAGGAAGTGAAAATTTTCAATTTCAGCAATTTTCGGAACATAGGGGCAAAACGGTAATTTTGTCATTCCAGGGTAAAAATCGTAATTTTCACCATCCAAAACTTGTCAAAATCATAGGATTTATTTATTTTTGGTATGAATAACTATGGTATTGTAAGTGGTGAAAATTTGAAGTTTAAAAGATGAAATTTTAAAAACGAGCCAACGGGAAAGTGACATATGGTATTTTTTAATGATTTAATATTATTTTAATGAAAAGTCAGCCCATTTAAACCCCATATTAAGTGATGGCCATCCATAAGGAGAGAAAAAGAGAGAAAATAGAGAGGAAAGGAAGAAAAGAGAAAAACCAAAGGAAAACTAGAAAATTCAAAGGGGAATTCGCGTTTTTTGACCGTTTACGAGTCTAACGGTAAGATTTTTTTACTTTAGCTTGATTTCTACCTTTCTTATGCCTTTGTTTCCATTTAGCATGCTTGAGGAGAGAGATCAAACAGTGATATCAAGGGCTGGACGAAATTTAAGGGGGAGGAATTTGAAATTTTTATGTTTTGATTTTTAGTTAAATTGATAGTTTTAGTTAGTTAAATGTGTATAGAAATCAAATTGGGCAAGAAAGCATGAAATTTTCACAATACCCACCCTTGGCTGAATGTTCAATGATGTACAATGATGATGAACTGATTTTTATTCTAAGAGAAATGAAGAGAAAATGATGAAAAATGGTTAAATGTGATAGAAAAACAACGTGGAAGATTTACCGAATTAATGTCCCATTTTTGGCCGAATTTTCTAAGGAAGAAATTGAGCTGATTTTGGTGATTTTAGTGAGTTATTGGCTGATATTTAATGGTTAGAAATGTTGGAGAGAAAATTGGACAATTTAGAGCTAAAATGGAGCACGTTAGCAATTTATCGGGTAAATTACCAAAAATAGGTTAATACCGCATTTAAGCCATTTTAGGCTATTGCATTTCATACCATGCATTAGTATAGGATTTAAGTTAATTATATAGTGATTTAACATCAATGTGGTGAATTGGGTAAATTTTTGCAATGTGTTTACGAGGAGAGCCTTCCGATAAAGGCAAGGAAGTCGTACCCGACGAACAATGATCGGGGCACCTAAAAAGCAATTAGTTTGTACAAACGGTGAGTAAACCTATTATTATTGTAAATTATCTAGAGTTTATTTTTAAATGCTCTTCATGGATTTTATGAAATGAAAATGAGATTAAAATCGGATTTTTGATGTTTTAGAAATAAATGTGACAAATAAAAATATATTGTGTTGATTATGAAATTGAGTAATTTAAGGCTACCAATTATTTTGAAATATATATTTTCGTATGAATGGCTTATGATATATGATTATATGTGGCTATATGTTATAATTGCCTTGAGAATAAATGTAAGCTGTTTTTACTATGTAGGCTGGGTAAATAAATAAAAATCACGTTATACTGTCGAAATTTTATTAAAATTAGTGGGTTAGTCACTGCAGTGACGGGTTTTCGTGGACTGCCTATTAGAGAGGCACGGTAAACCTGGTTATATAATTACTCCGGTTGTGGAGGCGAGGAGGGTAACTCTCAGGGTAGTATTAGAGCTCACTTCATGTCAAACCCCCATGTGAATGTGTAACTCGGCCAACGCCAAGGAACGGCTTGTTTTAAAAATAAAAATGTGTTTTACATGTAAATATCTTAACAACCTTGACGGACTCGGTTAGATGCCTCGGCCAAGGTATCCCCGAGGATTAGTTTTGGCTTGAGCCCTGTTTTTAATAAAAGACAGAAGCCTTAACAATTGTTTTGGTAAATTATAAATATTTTATGGTTTAAGAAATAAATTGAAAACCTTATGAAATGGTTTGTAATTTGTTGTTTAAACTTGCCTCTATTTTACTCGCCTTTAGATATTTATGATAATGTCTGTTTACTCACTGGGATTGTAAAATCTCACCCACCTCCTTTCCAAATATTTCAGGCCTATGGTAGCTTGTAGATACCCGATTTTGTTGAGGATTCCAGTTGACCCCTCTATCTCACAGACAGTAGGTTTCTAGCACCAACATTGTGTGTATTTTGGGCCACTTGTCATTGTAATTATTGTTGTACATTATAACTTTGTAAATTTTTCCATGTATGAATTTATTTTACTTTCACGTTACAAAAGATTATTTACACGTGTTTCTATTTTATATTGTTTTATATAAAAAATGATATATTTTTGTCTTTTGATTTACTTAAGCCAGAAATGACTGGTAATTGTTTAAAATGGAATATTTAAAAATGATTACTCACAAGAAAGGCAAGAAACGGATATGTAAGCCTTGCGGGATTTTAATTAGCATTCCGAGTAATGAGTGTCAATCGGGACGTCGCGGCGGTTGTCATGGGCCTGAGAGAGGTTCCGAGTCGTGATAGTAAGCACCAGTAAAACCTTTTTCTAGAAGGTGCTCTACCACCTTATCAGAACTTAGAAACCTAGCGTTGCTACATTGAAAGCAATGACATCTAATTTTGTTCCCCCGCATAAATGTAGGGTTAAAAGATGCAAAATCAATAAATTCTTGAACTCCATTCATAAATTCATCCCTCATGAAGCCATTAGGAGTTAGTCGTTGATACATCCAAGATCGATCTCTTTCCATTTTGTAGTCCTAATATTGTTTTCATAGAAACATTTGCAAATAAAAACTAAATTCATAATTAGTGCAAACTTGTGAAAAGACTAGCTATGCATTCAACATTAATATATATATATATATATATAATATGTTATATACATCTATATATTATTGCCTTTTGCATTTGATCTATAAATTATAAATTAAATTAATACTCTTTTCCATATTGTATTTGGATATGGGCAACCTTTTGATATTTCATGACTGAGTCTAGTAATTTCCAGCACTGTTACATTATTTTTCTTAATATTTTTTATCCTTTTACCAACCCTCTTAAAGCACTTTTATAATGGCATCAAACACCATTTAGAATGGTGGAAAAGCACCAACCATATCACTTTAATAACTTATTATAATAGAATATAGCTTAGAATTGTTTCAATGCTATATGGTTTATCAATTACTTACAATTCCCAATGCAACACCGTTGAAGGCAGTGTGGTACTCAAAACTTGGAGTTCGAACCCAAAGAGTGGGATAAGAAAAAAGTAAGAGGAAGCTCAGTGCAACCCAAAAGGATGTAACTGAAATAGGAAAAGTAAGCATAAATTAAATTTAGAAACTATGTATTACAATTAAACATTCAAATACTATAGCACAAAAGTGGGTGGCTCATATAGTAATAATAATAATAACATTATCAAATGAATATCAGCATCACAAATCTTATTTTCATGAAAAATGTGGACTTTTAATCATTGAACTGAGTGTGATTTTACTTCCTCACCGATCACTTCCTCTAAATATATTCTTTCATAGACATCTAACTCATATTCCAACTTTACAAATGCAACTGATGTTTCTCTACTATAAATATCATGCACCTAATCTATGCATAGTCATAATTTTGCTTAAGTAGTAATTTTCAATTCAAAGATTATTGAATACACAACCAAGCATAGATATATATAGTCATTATTTTGTTTAAATAGTGGACTATATAGAAGATTATCTATATCTTTTAACATAAAAATTTCACCGTTGGTATATAAGATAATAATATATTATTAGTATTAGCAAATCATTTCGAAGGTAATAATAATTACCCAGTCTACTTAAAGTAAAGAAAAAATTGGCCAAAAAGATTTAATTAGTTTATTACAAGAGGAATACTTTTTTTTTTTTTTTACAAAATCCAAAAGTTAAATTTCTTATTACTAGACTTAATTTTGATACAAGGAAAATAAAGTTTTCTACATTGGTCTATAGATGATGCTTACCAAAACAAAGAATTAGAGTGTTAAGGCTGGTTTTTTTTTTTATGTTGGAAGTTCCTGTAGGGCCCAGCTACCTTGTATTTATTTTATTAATAATAATAAAAATGAAGTATCGCAAGGAAGGGGACCGAAACTTGACCTCCGGAATTACATGATCAAGAAGAGATAAAATTCCTAAAATAGAAACTACTACCCTTGCCATAATTTTTGGAGCAGAGGATAAATAATTTACTTGTGTACAAAGATTTATGGGAATTTTGGAAAAAATAACATTACAAGTGAAGATAAAAATAATAAAAATGAGGAGTACTACTCCTTTACAGTTATTTAAATCGAACATACCCTAAATCAATTTGTCTAATCTCAATATATCTCATAATTTCCCAAACGGCACTGTAAAAACTTGAAGACTTTGATATTCGTGGCCAAGGTTAGCTAATAAATTCGTTGCCTGATTACCATTTCGAAAAATATGAGACAACCTGTAAGAGAAAGAAGTAAGCAGTTTTTGAATATTAGCCAATAAAGCAGGTTAAAAAATGAAGAATGAATGAAAACAGCTATTTTGACTTAGTCCATTCAACTTCATTTTACTATAAAGTCAAGTATTTAACAGCCATATAACATTCACCACATGAAAGCACCTAATAGACAATTTAAGAATGGCCATCTGATATGTTTTCTATTTGGTATTAGTGTAGTAGAAAATTAAAATATTCTGATCATAAGATACAGAGTAGATGGATAAGTGTGGAAATGTTCATCTTTACTTAAAGAAATGTATACAAAATAGCTTTCCAAACAGGATCAATTCCTTACCATCCAACAGAATACTGCAACTAAAGTATCTTGCCCCTATATCCCATCATCAAATGAGGCTTGGATTTGGCTCTCATGAATGTAACTAAGAAATATCACAAAATCACAAATTTTGACTAAAGAAAGATGAACCAAGAGTGCATCCACCTACATCTTCTAAATATCCAACTAATTCGCACAAATCAACCCAACATAACCCCTTAGGCATTCAATATATACTACATGGTAACTGCTAGCCACATTTTTTAGTAACCACAGGGAAAAGGTTAGCATAGGATGATTGGCTCATGATGGAAGTAAGCTTAAGCTCACTCACGAAAATGACTTTAAAATAATATAAAATTATAAGTCACCTAAAATAAGTGCAACTTAGATATGACTAGGACAATTTTCCACT
Source organism: Theobroma cacao (assembly GCF_053813885.1). Taxonomy (NCBI): domain Eukaryota; kingdom Viridiplantae; phylum Streptophyta; class Magnoliopsida; order Malvales; family Malvaceae; genus Theobroma; species Theobroma cacao. The sequence goes on along the minus strand of NC_142647.1, from coordinate 32,065,246 downwards.
GATAACAACCTAAAATTGCTATAGTCTAAAATTGTAAAGAAGCGGAAAGGAACTTGTTGGTCTCCTATTATTTAACAAGATTTCTTTAAATTACTAGAGCATGATAATCACAGCATTTGTAGCTTTATAGAAAAATAGTAACTTTTTCCCAAGGGAAAATGTCAAAACCTGTTCTATAAAATAATTATGACATCATTTACATGCTCAATAGAATGTTTGTATATTTAGAAAGTTCGAGAAATCGTTAAAAGATGATATTACCCCTAATGGTACCATTAAGTCGATTAAGCCCCGAACTAGTTCAAATAGGAATTTTAAGGTGAAATTAAGAGTTTCACGGTCCAGGGATTACTCAAAATGGTAATTCGAAGTTCAAGGATCAATTTGGAATCAAATCAAAATTTTCACTATCTAGGAGCAAAATGGTCATTTGCCACCTGGAGACAAAATGAGAATTTTTAAAAAAGATTTTTTGGCCCCATTTGTTCTTGGAGTATGGTTTGAGTATTGGAGTATAATTTGAGGTTTAGAAGTGAAAAATTTTAATTCCAGTATAATTTAGTGTATAGAGGCGAAATGGTAATTTTACCACCCCGAGGGCAAATCGATAAATTTTCACCCCGGACACTTGTCAAGACCAAGAAATTTTATTCATCATGGAAATGGATAAACATGAGAAATGTGTGGTGGAGAATTAAAGAATTAAAAGTCAAATATTTAAAATTTGAACCAATAAGGAAATGCCATGTGTCATGCTTTTATTATTTTATTGTTTCTTTATAAAAGGCATAAAAACCAGCCCATTTCTCCCATAATGGTCGGCCAAACCAAAAGAGAAGAGAAACCAAGGAAGAACAAACCCTAAGTGGGGAAAATCAAAGAAAAAGTGTTGGAATTCAAGGATTTGATCAAGCAAAGGTAAAATTTCTTTGATTTTGCTAGTGATTTACCTTATCCATGCATTTCTCGTTAATTTCCATGGTTGGATTGTATGTTTTCATGGGGAAATCATCGCTGGCCGAATGGGTTTGGTGAGAGAAATGATGTTGGAATTGTTTGATTTTGAGTTATGTTGGTGTTTAGAGTTTGTTAAGCATGTTTAGAAACAAAACAATAAGAAAAGAATCAATTTTCCCCATGAACCTTCAATGGCCGAACCCTATGTGAAGTGTAGAAGTAATGAATTGATTTTGTGATCAAGTGAATTGGTTGAAAAATTGATGAAATGATGATTTATGGTGAGAAAATGGAATGGGAAAATTTTTAGTGATAGTGCACCATAATGGTCGAAATTTTCAAGAAGAATTGTGAGGGTTGTTAAGTTGAATTTTAGATTATTGGAATTGTATTTAGTGAATTGAAATATTAGAAATGAAATGAAAAAAATTGGAGCCAAATCGGACACAATTGTCATTTAATCGAGTAATAGGCCGAATTAGGTCAGCACCGCATTTAAGCGGTAGTCGGATAAGTTGCATATCATATCATGCATATATATCGAGCCTGAAATAGCTTATGACTGTTAGACACAATTTAATTGGAATATGTGTCATGGATTATGGCTAGGTGGTGAGCCATTGGATACGGGTAAAGAACTGTACTCGCGGACTGAAAATAGGAGTATTTCTACTACTAATACTGTGAGTGGACAATTTATCGTCTTAAATATCTAGAGTAATTATACTTGTTTGATGCTTTTATTGAATGGTGAGTTTAAATTATAAAATATTATGTTTTCGAATTAAAATATTTTTTTAATAAAAATGAGATTTATACTGATTTTGAAATCAAATATTATTTTGAGAAAATTGAGTATATGGAAACTGTGTTAAATTTATGATTTTATATGTTATTGAAATTATGGCTTATGACACTATGGTAGCATGATAGCTAAATTTTTGCGGTTGGCATGAAATATATGAACAGTTTTGGATTGGTCTCGGTAGATTGGATTAAATTTTATGCGTCATATTATGCTACTAAAAATTTTATGGGTCTGGTGGTATATTAAACGGTCACTGCAGTGGTGGGTGTTTCCGTGGACTGCCTATGAGAGGAGCACAGTAACTCAATTATATATTTACCTCCGGGGGGAGATGTTGGATGAAGTATCTCCTGAGGTAAGAATTGAGTGCACCTCACGTTCGGGCCACCACGTGAGAGTCAGACTCAACCAACGTCAAGGAACGACTGTGTGTCAGATACGAAAACATGTTTATGGGTATGGGACATTTAACAGCCTTGGCGGTCTTAGTGGGATACCTTGATGAAGGTACCTGCGAGAATGATTTTGGCATGGGCCAAGTTTAAGAAATTCATAAGCCGAAAAATTTTGATGAAAAAAAATTGTTTGGTATAGATTGAAACGAATTTTTACGTTATGAACATTATTGAGATATAATATTTTTATATTGCCTCCATCTACTCGGCTTTAGATACTTTTGATGGTAATTATTTACTCACTGAGATTATGTAATCTCACCCCTTTTCCTATCCATTTTTTAGGCTCAGGACAGTTTGTTGATAGTTGATTAAGACGAGAATTAATCTCGGAGTTGCATCCTAGAAATTAAAGGTTCATAGCCCTACACCTTCTTGGTCAGTTGGGGGCCCACGTATTACTGTAAACGAAATTTCATACTTTAATTATCTTTATTACTATATGAATAAATTTATTTTACTCTTACGCTACAAAAGTTATTTTAGAAAGACTTTGAAAATATTGTGTTTTAAGAAAATATAATATTTTATTTAATATTTTTATTATATTCAAATAGCTATAATTTTACTTTAAACGAATGTTTTAGACTTCAAAATTTAATTTAAATCATGAAATATGTGTTTCCACTTACATATTACATTTTTACGGATTTCAAAATTTTCGAAAAAAAAAATTACTAAAATACCCTTGTGAGACAGAAATAAATTTTCACTGTTTTTGGATGGGAAAATGATTCATATCGTTTCAAAGCACGATTTTAGTTACTGTCGATCACAGAGGAGGTAAGAAAACTGATGCGAAAGCCTTACGAGGTTTCGATCAGCATTCGGGGTAAAGAATGTTTGACAAGACTTCGCGGTGGTTGTCACAGGCTCAATGGGAGTTCCGGGTCGTGACAGAAAAAGAGAGAGAGGCAAATTCTGACTCCTACCACACTCTTAAGCAATAGCACCCGAGCATTTGACTCATTGGTTGGTGCATGATCCCCCTGCCTAAAGAGCAGGGTTTAAATCCCCCCCCCCCCCCCAATTATAAAAAAAAACACTCTTAAGTAGTTCAATTACAATGCGACAAAAATTACTAATAAGTCCTTTAAAAGTGACAATTATTTGAAACGTGATAATGAAAACATTTGCCAAACAAAAAACAATAACTAGAGACACTTGCCTTTTATAACTAGATTACCCTATTTATATAATTAAACAAAAACTAAACAATAGCATTTTATGAGAACTTCAGCACTGATGCGTAATAATAAGAGATTCTTTTTCTTCTTTTTGGCCAACTTGATAATATAGGATTTAACCATGCAATATATATCCACACACCTATTTATATAACTTTTTCAGTCTACTTAACATCATGCATTCTAATCATCTTCTTGCATGCAAAATTATATATTTCCTTTTGCATTGGGAAAAAAAAAGAAAGAGAAAAAAGCAATATACTGCTTTAGCATTATGACATATCACATGATGTATACAGAAAATGAGACTCCAAATACTGATTTTTTTAAACTAACTGGCTTAGAGAGAAATAAAGGATAGGAAGCAAATGAGCTAAATGATCGGAAGAAAAGAAACATATGAAATTGTAATAAAGAAACATACCATGAAAGTGAGGGATCAGATGAACAGCAAGATGCTCTTGCTGTCACGACCCGATACTCTCTTCGAGCCCGTGACAACCGTCGCGATGTCTCGATAGACATTCCTTACCCAGAATGCCAACCGAAACCTCGCAAGGCTACTGCATCAATTTTCCACCGCTCCTGTGAGTAACAGTTATTAATATCATATTTTAAACGAATATAGACTATTTTCAAATCAAAAACGATCAAAAAGTAATTTCTACTGTACAGGGGTATTTTAGTCATTTTACCCAAAATTTCGAAACCTAATGAAAATACAGTGGACAATTGAAAAATATACATTTCTTATCTAAATCATCCATTTAAGATGAAATTATGGCTAATCAAACTAAATAAAATATTTTATTTTTTTATAAAATAATATTTATAAAATCCTGCATAAATAATTTTTGTAGCGTAAAAGTAAAATAAATTCATATATATAATAGTGCACTAAACCAGGTATACAAAAATACTCTACAATGACATGTGGGCTCCCAAAATAACCGAAAATAAACAAGACTATAAACTTACGTTTTCTAAGGGTGCAAAACCAAATGCAAACCCTCGACATAATCAGCGGTCTACAGACTGCCCTGAGCCTGAAATGGGTGAAAAGAAGAGATGAGTTTTTATAAACCTAGTGAGTAAGCAAATTTCATCTAAAACATCTAAAGTCGAGTAAATAGAGACAATTTAAAATATCCCATCATGATATGATTCATAACATCAAATCTCATTTCATTTCATATAAATCAATTTCATTTCATAAAAATCAACAAAGCTTATGATTCTCGTAAAAACTTGACTCATGCCAAAAACTTGCATTCGGTGACACTTTACGCCGAGGCATCCAACCAAGTCCGCCAAGGCTGTTAAAATAACATATGAGTATAAAACTCATTTTTTTTACATTTAAAAGCATAGTCATTGCTTGGCGTTGGCTTAGTTTCACCCTCACGTGGTGGTTCGGCGTGAGGTGAACTCTAACTTTACCTTAAGAGATACCCTCCGTGCCTCTCGTACTAAGGTAAATATAACGGGGTTTACCATGCCCCTCTAATAGGCTGGTCCATAAAAACCCGTCCACTACAATAAGCTAAATACATAACCCACCAAATCAATAAAATTTCGGCAACATAACATGGCTAATATAGTACTATCCAACCTGTCAATGTAAGGCAAAACAATTTATATAATTCACAAAATTACAATTTCAGCCATTCATGCTACTACGATTTCATAAGCCATCAATTCAAATCATGTATATATATATATATATAATATGAATGTATAGCCTCTACTTACTCTATTTCGAAAATCAACATTTAATTTCAGAATAATTTATACATCTCATTCATTTAACCAACATTTAAAATGTAAAACATAATAATTTGTAAATAATTAAAATGAACATCTGATTACTCACAATAGCAGGAGTTTGGAGTACTCCTATTCTTGGTCCTCGGGCACAATATCTTTACCCTTATCAAAGGGCTCACCACTTGTACATAATACACGACACGTAATTCAATATATTTGTGCCAAACTGTTATAAAACTATTTCAGGCTCTATATGAATGCATGACATTGAACGAGAATTGTCCGAATAATCACTTAAAGATGGGGTTTTAAGTGGATTCAATTATGATCGGACTGAATTGGCATTCAACCTAACTCGTACTGAAATACCCCATACTTTGATATGGTGATAAATAAAGTTGATCAAATGCAAATTGAGGTCAATTAAAATGTTTAGAAGTGATAAAAGACGAAAGGAGTAGTTTAGGATAAAATGTTTCGCAAGTGAGAAAATAATAATAAAATAATAATAATTTTATCAGAGGAGAATTTGTGAGATAAAAGGCGATTCAGAAGTCAAGTGAGGCATAATAAGGTATTTCAGGTACCAAGGAGACAAGATAAAATTTTTAAAATATTAATATTTAGCCGGATGTCGAAATCAGTCAAGAAGAAAGATCATATGGTTGATTCAAGTGGGGGAGAAGATGACAAGCCCGACTCTATAAAAATAATTGTCATGACATACATGTGATGGATAGCATGTTTGCATCCTAAGAGAGTCCCGAAAAAAATTTACAAAAGTCGGTATTATACCTAGACGTACAATAAAGTTGATTTAAACCTCGAACTAGATCAAATAGAGAATTTACGATGAAATTAAGAATTTTAAAGTCTCAGAATGGTTTAATATGGTGATTCGGAGTTTGAGGATCAATTTGGAGTCAAACCGGAATTTTCGCTATCTAGGGGCAAAATGGTCATTTGCCACTTGGGGACAAAATGGAAATTTTTAGAAAATATTTTTTGCCCCATTTGACTTATTGGAGTAAGATTTGAAGTTTAGAAGTGAAAATTTTTAATTTCGGTATAATTTGGAGTAAAAGGGTAAAATGGTAATTATACCACTCGAAATAAAAAATTTAATTTTTGAAAGGATTTGATCAAATTTAATTATTTGGAGTATAAAATGAGTATGAGGAGTGAAAATTATGCATTATGACAAATTTTCAATTTTTGGGGCAAAAATGTAATTTTTGAAAAGTTCAGGGGCAAAAGTGTAATTTTGAAAAAATTGCTCCACCAAAACTTTGGAAAATTCTGGAAATTTCACTTAAGACTTGGATAAGTCAAAGGGAATGCATGGTGGAAAAAGTAGGACAAGTGGATGGCTAGAAAAAAATGAATTAATAAAATATTTAAAATATAAATAAAATAATATTATTTCATTAAACAATAAAAAGGCATAAAAAAAATCAGCCCACCCATTCTTCTTCTTCAACATTCGGCCAAGCAAGAAACAAGAGAGAGAAAGGAGAAAATAAAACCCTAGCCAAGAAATTTAAAGGGAAAATAGGTGAAAATTCAAAAATCAAGTGAAAAAAGGTAACATTTCTTAAATTTGTCTTGTGCTTTACCTTTCCCATGCATTTCCCATCATTTTCCATGGTTGAATCATGTGATTTGAGGATGATTTCAATTCTGGTCATATGGGTTTAGAGAGAGAAAGTTGTTAGATAAATTTTGATTTTGAGTTATGTTAGTGTTTAGTGTTAGTGTAGCATGTTTATGAGTAAAACAACAAGAAAAATATTTATCTTCTCCATGAATTTCCCTAGGTCGAATCTAGCCAATGGTATGTGAGGATGAGGTTGACTTTATTTTAAGAGAATTGGGTGGAAAAATGATGAATTATGAGGTTGGAAATTAAATGGGAATTTTCGGTGCAATAAATTGAAATTTTTACCCACTAGGGGTAAAAGCGTAATTTATAGTCCGAACTGATAAATTGGACCAAATTCACAGTCATTGAGGTATTGTGGATATAATTGGATAATTGAAATTGAAATGGATGGAATTGGAGTCGAATTAGGGATTTTAGGACTTTACACCGTGTATAGGCGAGTTAAGTCGGACACCGCAATTAAGCGATTGTCTAAACATTTCAAATCCTATCTAGTGCATACGCATGGATAAGAGCTTAAAATAATTTATGATAAATTGACACAATTTATTGAATTTTGTGTCATAGATTATGGATAGGTGGTGAGTCAATTGTTTCGGGTAAGAGACTGCACCCGATGGCGAAAGATAGGAGTATTTCTACTCCTAATACTGTGAGTAAACTTATTATCATCTTAATTATCTAGAGTAGTTTTATACAACTGTGTGATTTTATGGAAAATGGGTTTAAATGGTAAATTGCTATGTTTCAGGAGAAATTGTGATTTTATAAAATGATTTTATAAATTTTCTGGAAAATCGAATACTGGTTTTGAAAATAGAGTAATTGGAGACTGCCTGCTGGTGTTGCAAATTTATGGTTTTAAATTGAATGGCTTATGACAATATATGAGCATGAATGGCTAAATTGATTTTGGTGTCAGAATTATTTGTATTGTGTATTTAGCCTTAAGAGGCTAGGTTGCAATAAATTGCCATGTCATGCTAGAATGAATTTTATTGATTGGTGGATTATATATTAATTATTTACTGCAGAGGGGGTTCCGTGGACCAGCCTATTAGAGGGGCACGGTAAACTCCATTATATTATTACCTCGAACGGAGAGGCGCGTAGGGTATCTCCTGGGGTAAAGCTTAGGGTTCACTTCACGTTAAACCACCACGTGAAGGGGAACTCAGCCAACGCCAAAGAACGGCTGTATTTTTCTCAAACTAAAAATATATTTTAAGTGTATATGAAATTTTAACAGCCTTGGCGGACTCGGTTGGATGCCTTGCGCAAGGTATCACTGAGTATGAGTTTTGGCACGAGCCAAAGTTTTAAGAAATTCATAAGCCAAGTTGATTACTCGATTTATATGGATTGATTTTATTTGGTTGAAATGAACTGAAAGGTAATGAAATTACAGTATGATGACTTATTTTAATTGTCTCTATTTACTCAGCTTTAGATACTTTAGATGGTATCTGTTTACTCACTGGGATTTTATAATCTCACCACCTTCATTTCCTCACATTTCAGGCTCAGGGAATTCCGTAGTTAGCTGACTTGAACACGGACCTTCATTTGGACTCGAATCGGTAAAAGCTGTAGGTTTCCAGCTTCCGATGCATTTTGGATAGATATGGGCCCACGTGTCACTGTAAAAGAAATTTTATACTTTGGTTATTTGCTTTATAGTATATATGAATATAATTATCTTTTACGCTATAAGAATTATGTACCGATAGTTTTATGAAAATTATTTTACAAGAAAATAGTTTATTTTATTAAATATTTTTATCATATTCAAATGGTCAAATTTTCACTTCAAATGAACGTTTTAGATACTTAATTTTTTTTTCTCATTAAGTATATATTTTCGGCTTACCTACTACAGTTTTAGCAAGTTTCGAGGTTTTCGACAAAAATGATTAAAATGCCCCTGTGAGCCAAAAAAAAAATGTTATGTTATGATTTGGAAATGATTTGTAATCCTTCGTATTTTGATTATTTGATAACTATTGCTCACCGGGGAAGTGCGAAAGCTGATACGAGAGCCTTGCGAGGTTGCGATCGACATTCGGGGTGAAGAATGTTTGTCGAGGCTTCGCGGCGGTTGTCACGGGCTCGATGGGGAGTTCCGGGTCGTGACAATTTAGATTGGTATCAGAGCATGGTTTAAAGATCATATATTTTGATTTTAAAGCTTTGGATTTTAAAGTTTTTGATTTTAAGGTTGTTTTAAGAAATCTACACTGAGACTGCGTGTCCCCAAGTCCAGTTAAGTTAAGTTAAGTTAGGTTAGATTGAATAGAATGTATGCATCTACATATAGAAATCTACGTATTTTTTAGATGCATAAATAATTAAACAATTACTATTTGATTGCATATAGGTTTTGAGGTGCACTGGTGACACATACACCATGTCTAGGAGAGACGGTAGTCCCGACGCCTCTCATAGTATTAGCGAGGGATCGCTAAATTCTACTGCTAAGAGCCGGTGGCAACCAGAAACCGAGTAGTCCAAAAGTACAGATAGTAATAATATTAATGTAAGCATAAGAGGTTCCCTTTTGAGAAAATCTAAGGAACATGTTAAAGAAAGGGGAAAATTAAGGATAGCTGAAGGAGGTATTCGTTCTAGGAAGAGCGTGACAGTAGTCCGACACTTTCCACCAGGCTGTGGGAGAAATGTAAGGGGACAACCAGAAAAAGATAAGGAGAAAGTAACAGTGGCAAGTAAACCTCTTAGAAAAGTGTCAGGTGTACGACATTTTCCTCCCGGTTGTGGAAGAAATGCTACACCGGTGAGTGATGAAGAATATAGGAGAATACAACAAGCCTGGATTGAAGAACAAAGGAGAAAGTCTCAGGAGGAAGAGGATCTATTGATGTGCCTGGATCAAGACAATGAGGAACCTAAAGATGTTTAATACTTTAGTTGAAGTTGTATTGTCATAAATCTAGGCAAGTGTCGTTTAAGGGAAGTTGTAGTAGTTACCTGTGTAAAGGAGTTAGGAGTGGCTTTTATTTTGTATGACTCGAACGAAATGTAAAATAGCAGTTTAAATAATTGGATATATATGGGAATCTTTAGTATGATAGAGATAAATTGGTAATATAATTATTGAGGAAGGTTATAGAAGGAAGCAATAAGGTTATAAATGACATTCGGAATGGATAATGTGATTACGTTAATGATTGTAATTTAAGCATGAAGGGGATTATTCAGTGATGTTATGACACTATGAGGTAATAGTTGGGCACAAATATAACCAAATGAAGTTAAATTATGGAATATGGGGAATATAAAATTTTGATTCAGTAAGGATTGTGAGAATAAAGTAAGGAGGAAGCTGAGCTATTTTCATAGTTAATTATACCGAAAGTCAATAAGATTACTAGAGTATAAGACAAAGAAGAAAATTGGATAGGGATGACAATAAATTTGAGAAAAGTTGTAGATAGTAAGCAACTTATGTGTAGAGTGGTATATGTATCATGAATTTATTACACTGTATGGAAAGGATGTTTTGAGGTGAAATTTTATAAATGTTGATAAACGTCAAAAGATGACATGAGATGAAAGTATTAATCTAGCTTAGTGTGTATGACAAGAAAATAGAAGGTACCTATACTTATGGAACTCATGATATATATCTAAAAGGGAAACCACTAGTTGAGAATGATTGATGTGGTGACTTTGAATGCAAACAAATAGCTTTGATGAGAAAATTTCTAATAGCTACAGTACTTCAACATTGATTGTTCAACGCTATAATGCTCCGAATATCTCACGCCTATGATGCATGAGTAAGATGGGAGTGACACGATAATGAGCTTATAAATTGAATTTTGGTTGTTGGTCATTGTGTTTTGTTATCTGGGAGTCTTAAATATTCTGGAGAATATTTACCCAAATGAATTGAAAAACTTCTTTATTGCCTTGTATATAGGCATATAATTAAAAGAAAAAAAAATGAAAGATTCTTGAAATGACTATATTGAGATGAGATACCAAATAATGAAAGTGTGAAGGAAGAATTACGAGACTGGTATAGAAAATCAGTTTATATAGAATATCATTACGAGAATTTGTAATATCTGTTTTGATACAGTAAAATGACAAGGGTTAGTAACAACATGAGGCTAATTGTGTGACACCCTAGAAACCTATGAAGATAAGTTAGAAATTGAATGGATGAGTACGTATTTATATATCTTTAAGATTAAGTGTTTTAGGAATACATAAACATCTTTGAGAAGAGATTATAATCATACACAGCAAGTATGAAACGTAAAATTTTTAAAACTTGCTGAGAAGCCTAACGGCTAAATCACAAGTTAAGGGATCACATGCTGTGAGACATAAGTTTAAGATAGATATTCCCAAGGAAATACTCAAGAGAAGTTTTGCTCTGGATCTCCTTAAAGCAAGCACTAAGTTATGTGATTATAAAAAGGAAGCTGCAAGCTGAGAGTGATATTAGTATTAGTATTGAAAAATACTTGAGGGGAATCTAGTTTTAAGTTTTACAATTTCAAGTACAATTTATAAATTAGTTAAGGAAGAATGGTGTTATGTTCATATGAAAGAGTGGAACAAAGGATGATAGAAGTTGACCTTGAAAATGAAGTCAGATAATCAAACTTTCCTAATATATTATGGAAATTGGAATTCGAAAATGCTTAAGGCATACATGATTCAAATGGGTTTGAGTCTTAAGTGACAAATCAATATCGTAATGCAAGAAAGATACAAGGTAATATAGAGGTATGAAAGATGATTAAGGACAAAAGGATGACTCTTAGGAATTGTGGTATTGCATGAGATGCAATGATCAAGTTAAGATAAATCTTTGAGGCATCAATAGGATTATAAAGCATACACGCATAATAGATTATAATTCAATGGAGATGACATTGTGATGAATGATATATAGTATAAGGAAACTCAAACATATGGTTGGAAATGATATGAATGATATGAAGTTATACACAAGTATAATAAGAAGGTTGACATGCACTATAAGAATTATTATATTGAAACTAGGATTGGGATACGGATGAATAATGGGGGAATGTAGTCCAAGGCATGTGAACACATGGATTCCTATATATAAAGAGAGAGGTTAACATTTGAAAATGCATGTATATATGTATATATGAAATTGATAATTTTACTAACTGAAGTGAAGAATGGTTCTCGGTAATTGGGAGATTTTGAAATAGTGTCCAGAGAGGTTAGTGAGCTAAAGTGTTAACAGACATGTAATGAACGATTAAAGTTATGAATGACTTTGAAAGTAAACCTTGAATTGTTTAAGTTTTTAATGGAACTCCATTAAAGGAAGGGTTTGGACCAGTATAAGATGGATGAATCAAGGTTGAAAAAATTGGTATGGAGCAAATTAATAAAACGATGAATAGGTATACATAAGTAAGTATGATATGTGATCGAAATCGGTATAATTGAGATGAAGTTATGGTTCAAATGTAATAATGGTGATAAAGGCATGCTTAGTGTCTAGATATAAGAGATCATGGTTGTGAAAAGTATTACTGATCTGATTCCAAAGGATGATAATTGCTGTAAATAAAGCATTTAATTGAACTGAAGGTGAACGAGGGAAATAAATTGAATGTCCCTATAAAAGGAACAAGGAGTAGGATCATAGAAGGAGATTGATAACGCAACATCGACGGGAATTCGAGGACGAATTCTATTTAAGTGGGGGAGATTGAAATACCCCATACTTTGATATGGTGATAAATAAAGTTGATCAAATGCAAACTGAGGTCAATTAAAATGTTTAGAAGTGATAAAAGACGAAAGGAGTAGTTTAGGATAAAATGTTTCGCAAGTGAGAAAATAATAATAAAATAATAATAATTTTATCAGAGGAGAATTTGTGAGATAAAAGGCGATTCAGAAGTCAAGTGAGGCATAATAAGGTATTTCAGGTACCAAGGAGACAAGATAAAATTTTTAAAATATTAATATTTAGTCGGATGTCGAAATCAGTCAAGAAGAAAGATCATATGGTTGATTCAAGTGGGGGAGAAGATGACAAGCCCGACTCTATAAAAATAATTGTCATGACATACATGTGATGGATAGCATGTTTACATGCTAAAAGAGTCCCGAAAAAATTTTACAAAAGTCGGTATTATACCTAGACGTACAATAAAGTTGATTTAAACCTCGAACTAGATCAAATAGAGAATTTACGATGAAATTAAGAATTTTAAAGTCCCAGAATGGTTTAATATGGTGATTCGGAGTTTGAGGATCAATTTGGAGTCAAACCGGAATTTTCGCTATCTAGGGGCAAAATGGTCATTTGCCACTTGGGGACAAAATGGAAATTTTTAAAAAATATTTTTGGCCCCATTTGACTTATTGGAGTAAGATTTGAAGTTTAGAAGTGAAAAATTTTAATTTCGGTATAATTTGGAGTAAAAGGGTAAAATGGTAATTTTACCACTCGAAATAAAAAAATTAATTTTTGAAAGGATTTGATCAAATTTAATTATTTGGAGTATAAAATGAGTATGAGGAGTGAAAATTATGCATTATGACAAATTTTCAATTTTTGGGGCAAAAATGTAATTTTTGAAAAGTTCAAGGGCAAAAGTGTAATTTTGAAAAAATTGCTCCACCAAAACTTTGGAAAATTCTGGAAATGTCACTTAAGACTTGGATAAGTCAAAGGGAATGCATGGTGGAAAAAGTAGGACAAGTGGATGGCTAGAAAAAAATGAATTAATAAAATATTTAAAATATAAATAAAATAATATTATTTCATTAAACAATAAAAAGGCATAAAAAAAATCAGCCCACCCATTCTTCTTCTTCAACATTCGGCCAAGCAAGAAACAAGAGAGAGAAAGGAGAAAATAAAACCCTAGCCAAGAAATTTAAAGGGAAAATAGGTGAAAATTCAAAAATCAAGTGAAAAAAGGTAACATTTCTTAAATTTGTCTTGTGCTTTACCTTTCCCATGCATTTCCCATCATTTTCCATGGTTGAATCATGTGATTTGAGGATGATTTCAATTCTGGTCATATGGGTTTAGAGAGAGAAAGTTGTTAGATAAAATTGATTTTGAGCTATGTTAGTGTTTAGTGTTAGTGTAGCATGTTTATGAGTAAAAGAACAAGAAAAATATTTATCTTCTCCATGAATTTCCCTAGGTCGAATCTAGCCAATGGTATGTGAGGATGAGGTTGACTTTATTTTAAGAGAATTGGGTGGAAAAATGATGAATTATGAGGTTGGAAATTAAATGGGAATTTTCGGTGCAATAAATTGAAATTTTTACCCACTAGGGGTAAAAGCATAATTTATAGTCCGAACTGATAAATTGGACCAAATTCACAGTCATTGAGGTATTGTGGATATAATTGGATAATTGAAATTGAAATGGATGGAATTGGAGTCGAATTGGAGATTTTAGGACTTTACACCGTGTATAGGCGAGTTAGGTCGGACACCGCAATTAAGCGATTGTCTAAACATTTCAAATCCTATCTAGTGCATACGCATGGATAAGAGCTTAAAATAATTTATGATAAATTGACACAATTTATTGAATTTTGTGTCATAGATTATGGATAGGTGGTGAGTCAATTGTTTCGGGTAAGAGACTGCACCCGAGGGCGAAAGATAGGAGTATTTCTACTCCTAATACTGTGAGTAAACTTATTATCATCTTAATTATCTAGAGTAGTTTTATACAACTGTGTGATTTTATGGAAAATGGGTTTAAATGGTAAATTGCTATGTTTTAGGAGAAATTGTGATTTTATAAAATGATTTTATAAATTTTCTGGAAAATCGAATACTGATTTTGAAAATAGAGTAATTGGAGACTGCCTGCTGGTGTTGCAAATTTATGGTTTAAATTGAATGGCTTATGACAATATATGAGCATGAATGGCTAAATTGATTTTGGTGTCAGAATTATTTGTATTGTGTATTTAGCCTTGAGAGGCTAGGTTGCAATAAATTGCCATGTCATGCTAGAATGAATTTTATTGATTGGTGGATTATATATTAATTATTTACTGCAGAGGGGGTTCCGTGGACCAGCCTATTAGAGGGGCACGGTAAACTCCATTATATTATTACCTCGAACGGAGAGGCGCGTAGGGTATCTCCTGGGGTAAAGCTTAGGGTTCACTTCACGCTAAACCACCACGTGAAGGGGAACTCAACCAACGCCAAGGAACGGCTGTATTTTTCTCAAACTAAAAATATATTTTAAGTGTATATGAAATTTTAACAGCCTTGGCGGACTCGGTTGGATGCCTTGCGCAAGGTATCTCTGAGTATGAGTTTTGGCACGAGCCAAAGTTTTAAGAAATTCATAAGCCAAGTTGATTACTCGATTTATATGGATTGATTTTATTTGGTTGAAATGAACTGAAAGGTAATGAAATTACAGTATGATGACTTATTTTAATTGTCTCTATTTACTCAGCTTTAGATACTTTAGATGGTATTTGTTTACTCACTGGGATTTTATAATCTCACCACCTTCATTTCCTCACATTTCAGGCTCAGGGAATTCCGTAGTTAGCTAACTTGAACACGGACCTTCATTTGGACTCGAATCGGTAAAAGCTGTAGGTTTCCAGCTTCCGATGCATTTTGGATAGATATGGGCCCACGTGTCACTGTAAAAGAAATTTTATGCTTTGGTTATTTGCTTTATAGTATATATGAATATAATTATCTTTTACGCTATAAGAATTATGTACCGATAGTTTTATGAAAATTATTTTACAAGAAAATAGTTTATTTTATTAAATATTTTTATCATATTCAAATGGTCAAATTTTCACTTCAAATGAACGTTTTAGATACTTAATTTTTTTTTCTCATTAAGTATATATTTTCGGCTTACCTACTACATTTTTAGCAAGTTTCGAGGTTTTCGACAAAAATGACGAAAATGCCCCTGTGAGCCAAAAAAAAATGTTATGTTATGATTTGGAAATGATTTGTAATCCTTCGTATTTTGATTATTTGATAACTATTGCTCACCGGGGAAGTGCGAAAGCTGATACTAGAGCCTTGCGAGGTTTCGATCGACATTCGGTGTGAAGAATGTTTGTCGAGGCTTCGCGGCGGTTGTCACGGGCTCGATGGGGAGTTCCGGGTCGTGACACGTACTATGCCTTGTTTAATTAGCCAAAACATCCAATTCAACTCCAAATATCTTCATTACACTTCCAATATTCCAAATACACCAAAGTACCTCAATGAGCTTAATTGTGACTTAATTCACCGTTACCGAAATTCATTCCAATTTCGATATCCAACATCATAATTCATCAATTCCTAGCTAAATAACATGAATTACAACCAAATCCATTATCAACATGCCCTATAGAAAATTCGGCCAAATGAGGGTTATTGAAGGGCATGTGATTTTCTTGCTTGTTTTTCCTTCCAAACATCACAGAATGACTAAAAACACTAGGATATTATGAAATCTAGCAAAATTCATCACCAAAACTTCTCTCTCTAGATTTGGCCAGCAAAGGTTCCCTCTTGAAAACTTGAATTTCAGCCATGGAGAATGAAAAAGAATGCATGGGAAAGGTAGATCACAAGCTAAAATTAAAAAATCTTACCTTTACTTGCTTGATTTCTTGAAATCCAACAATTTCTCTTGAATTTTTCTTTCCTAGGGTTTGTTCTTCTCTTTTTCTCTTTGTTCCCTTGCTTAGTCAGCCATAAGAGTGTGAATGTGAAGGTTTTAAGTGAGTTTATATAGGCAATTAAAATAATATTAAAGCTTGACACTTGTCACCTTTTAATTGGTCCATGTTTAAAAACTTAAGTATTAAGCATTTCATTCCCACCACATATAATCTCTCACTTAAAAAAATAATGGGTGAAATTCATGGGTTTGACAAGTGTCATGGTGGTGTAAAATTTCAAAATTTCCAATTTCATTCTCATGGACAATTAAAATGATCGTTTTGCCCCTATGTTCAGAAAAATGTCGAAATTGAAATTTTTCACTTCTCAAATTCAAATAATGTTCTAATTAATCAAATTTAGTCAAAATATCATCCAACATTCCAATTTTACTCTTGGGTGGTAAAATGACCATTTTGCCCTACGTTATGAAAATTCCATATTAGACTCCAAATCAATCCTCAAACTCCGAATCACCATATTAAGACATTCGATGTCAAACCCTGCTTTGTAAAATAATTATAATGTCATTCACATGCTCGATAAAATGTTTGTATATTTAGGAAGTTCAAAAAATCGTTAAAAGATAATATTACCCCTAATGGTATCATTAAGTCGATTAAGCCTCGAACTAGTTCAAATAGGAATTTTAAGGTGAAATTAAGAGTTTCACAGTTCAGGGATGACTCAAAATGGTAATTAGGAGTTCGAGGATCAATTCGGAGTCAAATCGAAATTTTTACTATCTAGGGGTAAAATTGTAATTTTTCCATCTGCGGACAAAATTTGAGATTTTGAGAGAATTTAGATCACATTTGACAAATTGGAGAATGGTATGAATATAAGGGATGAAAAATATGTCTATGGGCAATTTTTCATTTTTTGGGATAAAAATGTAATTTTTCACTTTATGGGGGCAAAAGTGTAATTTTTAAAAATTTGCTCCACCAAAACTTTGGAAAAGTCTAGAAATTTCATGGAGGACATGGATAAGTGAAGAGGATTGAGTGGTAGAAAAAGAAAGTAAAAAAAGATGGCTAGAAAAAAATAAAATAATAAAATATTCAAAAGGTAAATAAAATAATAATATTTTATTAAGCCTATTAAAAGGCTTGAAAATTCCAGAATTCTTCATTGGGATGGTCAGCCAAAACCAGCAGGAGAGAGAGAGAAATAAGAACAAACCCTAGAGTGAGAAAATTCAAAGAAAAAGTGTGATTTTTCAAGGAATCAAGTGTTTAAAGGTATGATTTTTCAAGCTTAGCTTAAGATTTATCATTTCCATGCATTTCTCATCATTTTTCATGGTTGAATCATGTGATTTGAGGATAAATTCAATTCTGGAAAAATGGGTTAGGGGAGAGAAACTTGTTAGATTAATTTGATTTTAAGTTATGTTAGTGTTTTAAGTTAGTTTAGCATATTTAGGAACAAAACAACAAGAAAAGAATTTATTTTCCTCTATTACCATTATTGGCTGAATTTTCTAGGGGAATATTGGCTGTTGATCTTGATGTTTATTTGAGGAATTATGATGAATAATGATGAATTATGAGTCTAGAAAAATAATGAGAATTTTCGAAGCAAAAATACGAATTTTTACCCATTAGGGGTATTTTCGTAATTTGCTATCGTGACTGATAATTTGCACCACACTGAGGGACATTAAGTCAATTTGGGTGCAATTGAGGTATAGAAACTGAAAAAAATTAATTTGAGATTAAATTGGACGCGTTAGTAATTTAATCGGGTAATAGGCCGAATTAGGTTAGCACCGCATTTAAGCGGTAGTCGGATAAGTTGCATGTCCTATCATGCATATATACCGAGCCTGAATTGATTTTATAATGGTCAAGCATTGATGTGGTGAATTATGTATTGTATATTATGGATAGGTGGTGAGCAAATTACACTGGTAAAAGTACAGAAAATTATGCTTGAAGACTGGGATTAGGAGTACATCGATTCCTAGAACTGTGAGTGGACAATTTATCGTCTTAAATATCTATAGTAATTATACTTGTTTGATGCTTTTATTGAATGGTGAGTTTAAATTATAAAATATTATGTTTTCCAATTAAAATGTTTTTTAATAAAAAATTAGATTTATACTGGTTTTGAAAACTAATATTGTTTTGGAAAAATTGAGTATATGGAGACTGTGTTGAAATTTATGATTTTATATGTTATTGAAATTGTGGCTTATGACACTATGGTAGCATGATGGCTAAATTTTTTAGGTTGGCATGAAATACATGAACAGTTTTGGATTGGTCTTGGTAGACTGGATTACATTTTATTCGCCATATTATGCTACTAAAATTTTTATGGGTCTGGTGGTATATTAAACGGTCACTGCAGTGGTGGGGGTTTTCGTGGACTGCCTATGAGAGGGGCACGGTAACTCAATTATATACTTACCTCCGGGGGGAGATGTTGGGTGAAGTATCTCCTGAGGTATGATTTGAGTGCACCTCACATTCGGGCCACCACGTGAGAGTGAGACTCAGCCAACGCCAAGGAACGGCTGTGTGTTAGATGTGAAAACATGTTTATGGGTATGGGTCATTTAACAGCCTTGGCGGTCTCAGTGGGATACCTTGACGAAGGTACCCACGAGAAGGATATTGGCAGGGGCCAAGTTTAAGAAATTCATAAGTCGGGAAAATTTTGATGAAAAGAAATTATTTGGTATAGATTGAAACGAATTTTGTGTTATGAACATTATTGAGATATAACGTTTTTATATTGTCTCCATCTACTCGGTTTTAGATGCTTTTGATGGTAATTGTTTACTCACTGGGATTATTTAATCTCACCCCTCTTCCTATCCATTTTTCAAGCTCAGGACAGTTTGTTGATAGTTGATTAAGACGAGAATTAATCTCGAAGTTGCATCATAGGAAGTAAGGGTTCGTAGCTCTACACCTTCTTGGTTAGTTGGGGGCCCACGTGTCACTGTAAACGAAATTTCATACTTTAATTATCTTTATTACTATATGAATAAATTTATTTTACTCTGACGTTACAAAAGTTATGTTAGGAAGACTTTGAAAATATTGTATTTTAAGAAAATAAAATATTTTATTTAATGTTTTTATTATATTCAAATAGCAATAATTTTACTTTAAACGAATGTTTTAGACTTCAAAATTTAATTTAAATCATGAAATACGTGTTTCCACTTACATATTACATTTTTACGGATTTCAAAATTTCAAAAAAAAAATAAAAAAAAAATAATGAAAATGCCCCAGTGAGCTAGAAAATAATATTTTTATTGTTTTGAGTTGGAAACAACTTATGATTTCTTGAAATGCGAGATTTAATAACTGTCGCTTACCGGGGAGATGCGGAAGTTGATGCTAAGTCTTGCGGGGTTTCGATCGGCATTCGGGGTAATGAGTGCTTATCGGGACATCGCGGCGGTTGTCACGAGCCCGATGGGAGTTCCGGGTCGTGACATTCGAAGATTCAATAACTCTCAAATACATCGTAAAATCTTTATTTGGCCTAGTTTGAGGCTTTAATCAACTTAATTGTACCACTAGGTACAATACCGACTTTTAACGATTTTTCGATACATTCACTTATGCAAACATTCTATCAAGCACATGAATGACATGACAAGTATATCATAGAGTAGGCCTTGACACTTGCCTACAATCATCACCACTCTTTACAATAACCTTCATGATGCAAAAAGAAAAAAGAAAAACAGGCAATTTCACATACACCAAACTAACTATGTAATAAAGCAAATAATATGAGGTATTATATAAAATTAATCAAAAAAGTTAGCATTACACCAAAATAGTAACATCAAATACCTTAAACCATCAAATTAATATCAATTATATGTAGCCAAATAACAGCAAAAGGTTCACATCCAATGTCATAAATACAAGAATTAGTTGTAAACATTAACCATTGATCCAAAACCAATTAGTTGTAAATTTTCTCAGTTACATATTTCATTGAATAATAATATACCAGATTCAATGATCCAGGACTAGAATCTTATATAGGATCAAAATATTATGTCATGCAATATCATGCACCTAATCTATGCAAATTTATAATTTTGTTTTAGTAATTTTCAGTTCAAAGATTATTGAATACACAATCAATAATCTTTAAAATTACAAGATTATTGGCCAAAAAGATTTGATTAATTTATTACAAGAGGAATAATTTTTTTTGATACAAAAACTTAGTCCCAAAAGCTGCATGTTTTTAAGCAAGTTGATATCCAACCAAACCTTTAAAATTAACTTCAAACTACTAATGTCAAAATCATTTTTGACATCAAATTAAATCAAAAATCTGTTTTTAACCTAGTGCTAAGCTTTTGTTTGAATAAACGTGGAAGCCATCGACACAACTATGAAGATTGAAGCATTTTCTTCAATGTTTTTGAAGATTATAAAGAATAACATAAACAGGGCAGATGATATCAAAATCAAAGCACTAACAAAACATAGCAGCAAAGCAGCAAAAGGGAGAAAACTCCAAGACACAGGAAGGCAACAGGTCAACATCTCATAAGCTAAACTACATTAGGCACAAAAATCTAGAAGTAAAAACGAACAAAAATCACCCAAAAATCAAAATAAAAAAAAAAAACTCTTACCCTGCTCAGCAATATAACCAACACAGGAATCATTATCAATTTGGCCTTACTCATTTAGCCTCACTCATTTTGCCCCTAACATGGTGAAGAATTTTTCATTAAGTGACAGGGTTCAAAAACTAGCATATAACCCAAAAGGATGAACTTTAAAGAACCAAGAGCGCTAAATATTAAGAAAAAAAGATAGAGAAAATAAAGAGAAAAAGAAAGAAGAATAAGGAAAAAACCTTAAGATCAAAATTGTAGAGGAAGTGAAGAGTTTGGAAAGAAGCTTCAATTTGCACAGCAGTACAACAAAGCAAGCTTCAACCGACAAAAGAGCTTTAGCCATCATTCGGCATGGGAAGGGGGCAAGGGTCAAGGGCTTTCGATGGGTTTCAAATGAAAAAGGGGATTTGGGGTTTAATTTTATTTTTCCTTTTCCTTTCAAGATCCATTATATATTTTGCATTATTTAATTTTTCTCAAATGATTCCTTATCCGGCTAAGTATAGGCTTACAATATAGTCTAATGCTTGTTTTCTCATTTTTTTCTTATACATTGCCCCATTTTGTGTTTAGGGAGTTTCATACTGCTTATTTTTTTATAGAGTTCGATATATTTTTATTGTCACCTTTGTTTAACATTATCCTAATATGGCTGGAGATTTGATTTTAGGATATGGATGTCATCTTCTATACCTACTAGTATAGTATTTATTGTCACATGTTTTGCAGGTGAATACATGTTATTTATTTATTTTTAAATAATATTTATATATTAAATAAAAAATAGTCAAAGTGTACAACTAATTGGCTAAAAATAAAAGATAATTAAAAATAATTATATATAAAAAGACAATTAATTATAAACTTTTAGAGAATGTTGAATGGGTAGTAGAGTTGGTAAAGACATAATTTTTCATCACACACAAGTTCAAGTCCTTATATCAACAAATTTAAACATTTTATATTTTATTATTAATAATAAACTTTTATTATATTCATATTAAACTTTACTATATAAATTATAAAGATTACAAAAATAATATCTTTAGATAATCATAATGTATTAGATATTAATGTATAATATAATATATTTAATATTATTAAGTTGCAAACAAAACCAATATAACTTTATTGTGTATATATCAAATAACACAAATTATATGTAATATAAAATGTTATATATTACAAAATTTGTATAAATAATAACTAATTATAACTAATATGTTATAAAAATTAAGGTGATAATTAATAAAATTAATTATTAACTATAGTTATATAAATTGAAGTTTATTATAAGTTAAGTAATGCTTATTATAAATTAAATATATGTATATTATAAGTTTATTACGAAACATTGCTATATATAACTATGATAATGGTAACATATTAATACGTAGGATATTTACTATCATATATTAATATTAATATTAAGTTATATTAGGTAAAATATATATAACTTGTAATTTCATATTAATATAGGTATATAAATATATATAGTTAATATTAAGTTGTTATGATAATGATTTGTATATGTACATATAACAAACTAATTAATATATTTTAAGTATATTATTAATTAATTAGTTTACTACCATTCTTCTTAATAATTTATATTAACTGATATTAGTACATCAAGTATTATTATTTTTGTATAACTTATATATATAGTTATATATTTATAAATACCCATTATTTCAATTATTAAAATTATTATATGAAACTAATCGCAAAGGATGACATACTCAAAATAGTATTAGAATTACCCAATATGAATATATGATCAATGTAAAGCATGATGTTAAAACGTTATATATAATTACAAAGTTTGAATAATTAATAACTAATTATAAGCAATATATATGTTATAAAAACTAAGGTAATAACTTTATTGTAAAATTATAAGTATAATCATATAAATAAAATTTATTATAAGTTATATTAATACTTACATATAAATTAGATATACGTATATTATAATTAACTAATACAGATATAATTATACAATGATATATATTTAAATAATATTAACTATTATGAAATAATATTATTATATATATAGGTTTAATAATTATAACATATTAATATGTATATATATAAAATGTTAATATATCATATTATTATGATTCTAGTTTATATACATATAATAAACTAATATATTTTAAATATTATCTATTAATAAGTTTACTATATATAGTAGTCTTCTTAATTTATATTAACAATAGTATTAGTATTTTTTGTTTAATTATATATGAGATTTTCTAATCTCTTTTTATAAAATTAAAATGTTTATTATGTTATTTTTATAAATATTTTATAAATAACATTACTGAATTTGGAACTGTTATATAATATGTATGATTCTATTATAAGATTTCAAAATATATAAAAAATAATAACCCCAGGAAAACATATTTAAATATTTAAAGCCACCAAACTCACTATGTATATATTTAATTTTCTTAATATAAAGGATTAATAAAATTTAAAATAATTATTAATATATTTTGTCACGACCCGGTACTCCCCTCGAGCCCGTGACAACCGCCGCGGTGTCCCGGTAGACACTTATTGGTCGGAATGTCAACCCGAAACCCCGCAAGGCTTTACTGTCAAGCCCGATCTTATAAAATACTTTCCATGTCATTCATATGATTGACAATATGCTTGCATACTTGGAAAGCCCTGAAAGAAAAATCGTTAAAAGACGACAATGTACCAAATGGTACAATTAAGTTAATTTAAGTCTCGAACTAGATCAAATAGAGAATTTTAAATGAAATTAAGAATATTAAAGTCCGAGAATGGTTTAATATGGTGATTTGGAGTTCGAGGATCAATTTGAAGTCAAACTAGAATTTTTACTGTCTAGGGGCAAAATGGTCATTTGCCACCCAAGGACACAATGGGAATTTTAGAAAAGAATTTTTTTAGCCCCATTTGAGTATTGGAGTATAATTTGAGGGTTTGGTAGTGAAAAAGTTTAATTCCAGTGATTTCTAGAGTGTAGGGGCAAAATCGTAATTTTACCACCCGCGGACAAAATTTGAGGTTTTGAGAGAATTTAGATCAAATTTGACAAATTGGAGAATGGTATGAGTATAAGGGATGAAAAATATGTCTATGGGCAATTTTTCAATTTTTGGGGCAAAAATGTAATTTTTGACTTTTACGGGGGTAAAAGTGTAAATTTCAAAAATTACTCCACCAAGACTTTGGATAAGTCTGAGAATTTTACCTAAGCTATGGATATTTGGGACAAGTGTATGGTGAAAATTTGGAAACAAATGGATGGCTAGAATTTAAGGAATTAATAAAACATTAAAAAAATGAATAAAATAATATTATATTATTTTAGCCTTTAAAAAGGTAAAAATTCCGGAATTCTTATCTTCTTCAGCTGTCCAAACCAGGGGAGAAAAGGGGAAAAAAAAAACAAGAATCCTACCTGAAAAATTTGGAGAAAATCAAGAGAAATCAAGAAATCAAGCATTAAAAAGGTAAATTTCATTGATTTTCCTTGTGATTTTCACTACCCATGCATTTTTTTCTCATTTCCATGCAAAATTAGAAAGTGGGTATGGACACCCATGCTGGCCAAACCTCCATGGATGAGTTTTGAGCTTGATTTTTGGTTGATTTTAATTGAATTAAGTGATTTTAGTTAAGTTATATTGAAATATAGCAAAAATAAGCTAGAAATATAAATTTTTCCCATTGAAACCCATTATGCTGAATTTTCTAGGGGAATATTGGCTGCTGATCTTGATGGTTATTTGAGGAATTATGATGAATAATGATGAATTATGAGCCTAGAAAAATAATGGAAATTTTCGGAGCAAAAATACAAATTTTTACCCACTAGGGATATTTTCGTAATTTATTATCGGGACTGATAATTTGCACCACACTGAGGGACATTAAGTCAATTTGGGTGCAATTGAGGTGTAGAAACTGAAAAAAATTAATTTGGAGTTTAAACGGACGCGTATATCAATTTATCGGGTAAAAGACCGAAATAGGCTAACACCGCATTTAGGCAAAAATTTAGACATTTTTGCATTCCATATCAAGCATTAGTAGTCTAAATTAGTTTAATTTCAATTTACTACCAATGTGGTGAATTTCTCGATTTTTTACTTTGTCAAGGTGGTGAGTCCTCCAATAAAGGCAAAGGAATTGCACCCGAGGACTAGTAGTCTGAGTATTTCAAAAATCCCCACTCTAGACACGGTGAGTAACCTTACCATCATTTTAATTATCTAAAGTATGTTTTTATTCGGTTTTGGTGAATTTTATGAAAATGAGTTCAAATGGTAAATTTTTATGTTTTGTAAACAAAATGAGTTTAAATGAAAATATTTTATAAATTGTCTTGAAACGAAATAACGATTTTGAAAATAGAGTAATTAGAGACCACTGATATGTTGTAAATTTAAAATTGAATTAATGGCTTATGTTATTGTATTGGCATGACTGGCTGGGCTGTGTTTTTATGAATTATATGAATCGGTTTATTTTACCCTTGCAGGCTGGGTAATAATATATTAGCCCTGTCATGCTGTCAAAATTTTATTGTATGGTGGGTTTGACCTGCTGCAGTGGGCTGGTGTCAAGCCCGACCTTATAAAATACTTTCCATGTCATTCATATGATTGACAATATGCTTGCATACTTGGAAAGCCTTGAAAGAAAAATCGTTAAAAGACGACAATGTACCAAATGGTACAATTAAGTTAATTTAAGTCTCGAACTAGATCAAATAGAGAATTTAAAATGAAATTAAGAATATTAAAGTCCCAGAATGGTTTAATATGGTGATTTGGAGTTCGAGGATCAATTTGGAGTCAAACCGAAATTTTTACTATCTAGGGGCAAAATGGTCATTTGCCACCCAAGGACACAATGGGAATTTTTAGAAAAGAAATTTTTTAGCCCCATTTGACTTATTGAAGTATGATTTGAGTATTGGAGTATAATTTGAGGGTTTGGCAGTGAAAAAGTTTAATTCCAGTGATTTCTAGAGTGTAGGGGCAAAATCGTAATTTTGCCACCCGCGAACAAAATTTGAGATTTTGAGAGAATTTAGATCAAATTTGACAAATTGGAGAATGGTATGAGTATAAGGGATGAAAAATATGTCTATGGGCAATTTTTCAATTTTTGGGGCAAAAATGTAATTTTTGACTTTTACGGGGGTAAAAGTGTAAATTTCAAAAATTACTCCACCAAGACTTTGGATAAGTCTGAGAATTTTACCTAAGCTATGGATATGTGGGACAAGTGTATGGTGAAAATTTGGAAACAAATGGATGGCTAGAATTTAAGGAATTAATAAAACATTAAAAAAATGAATAAAATAATATTATATTATTTTAGCCTTTAAAAAGGTAAAAATTCCGGAATTCTCATCCTCTTCAGCTGTCCAAACCAGGGGAGAAAAGGAAAAAAAAAAACAAGAATCCTACCTGAAAAATTTGGAGAAAATCAAGAGAAATCAAGAAATCAAGCATTAAAAAGGTAAATTTCATTGATTTTCCTTGTGATTTTCACTACCCATGCATTTTTTTCTCATTTCCATGCAAAATTAGAAAGTGGGTATGGACACCCATGCTGGCCAAACCTCCATGGATGAGTTTTGAGCTTGATTTTTGGTTGATTTTAATTGAATTAAGTGATTTTAGTTAAGTTATATTGAAATATAGCAAAAATAAGCTAGAAATATAAATTTTTCCCATTGAAACCCATTATGCTGAATTTTCTAGGGGAATATTGGCTGCTGATCTTGATGGTTATTTGAGGAATTATGATGAATAATGATGAATTATGAGCCTAGAAAAATAATGGAAATTTTCGGAGCAAAAATACAAATTTTTACCCACTAGGGGTATTTTCGTAATTTATTATCGGGACTGATAATTTGC
This sequence comes from Theobroma cacao, assembly GCF_053813885.1. Taxonomy (NCBI): domain Eukaryota; kingdom Viridiplantae; phylum Streptophyta; class Magnoliopsida; order Malvales; family Malvaceae; genus Theobroma; species Theobroma cacao. The sequence goes on along the minus strand of NC_142647.1, from coordinate 32,038,168 downwards.
ACCACACTGAGGGACATTAAGTCAATTTGGGTGCAATTGAGGTATAGAAACTGAAAAAAATTAATTTGGAGTTTAAACGGACGCGTATATCAATTTATCGGGTAAAAGACCGAAATAGGCTAACACCGCATTTAGGCAAAAATTTAGACATTTTTGCATTCCATATCAAGCATTAGTAGTCTAAATTAGTTTAATTTCAATTTAGTACCAATGTGGTGAATTTCTCGATTTTGTACTGTGTCAAGGTGGTGAGTCCTCTGATAAAGGCAAGAGAATTGCACCCGAGGACCAATAGTCTGAGTATTTCGAAAATCCTCACTCTAGACACGGTGAGTAACCTTACCATCATTTTAATTATCTAAAGTATGTTTTTATTCGGTTTTGGTGAATTTTATGAAAATGAGTTCAAATGGTAAATTTTTATGTTTTGTAAACAAAATGAGTTTAAATGAAAATATTTTATAAATTGTCTTGAAACGAAATAACGATTTTGCAAATAGAGTAATTGGAGACCACTGATATGTTGTAAATTTAAAATTGAATTAATGGCTTATGTTATTGTATTGGTATGACTGGCTGGGCTATGTTTTTTTTGAATTGTATGAATTGCTTTATTTTACCCTTGCAAGCTGGGTAGTAATATATTAGCCCTGTCATGCTGTCAAAATTTTATTGTATGGTGGGTTTGACCTGCTGCAGTGGGCTGGATTCTGTGGACTAGCCTATTAGAGGGGCACGGAATCCTGTTATATTTTTACCTCGGTTGGAGAGGCGAGTAGGGTAACTCCTGAGGTATAACTTTTAGAGTTCACTTCACGCCAAACCACCTCGTGAAGGGGAACTCGGCCAACGTCAAGGAATGGCTATGTTTTCAAAATAAAAACATGACTTTCTAATAGCCTTGGCGGACTCAGTTGGGATAGCCCTCGGCCAAGGTATCCCAAATAACTGAGTATGATAATAATTTTTGGCATGAGCCAAGCTTTTTAAGAAATTCATAAGCCATACTGATTACTTGCTTTAAATAAATTGATTTCATTTGGTTGAAATAAGTTGAAAGATGATAAATTACAGTTTGATGAAATGTTTTAATAGTCTCCTTTTACTCGACTTTAGATATTTTGAGTGATGTTTGTTTACTCACTGGGATTTTATAATCTCACCACCCTCATTTCCACCCATTTCAGGTTCAGAATAGATTGTAGATAACTGATATCGGCAAGGATTACAGTTGAACTTGCCACATCCAAAGACTGTAGGTTCATTTCTTTTTATACTTTTGGTCATTCGTGGGCCCACGTGTCACTGTAAATTAAATTCTATACTTTGGTTATCTGTATTACGGTATGTAAGAATTTATTTTGCTTTTACGCTATAAAAATTATTTATGCAGTGTTCTTAAAATATCGTTTTATGTGAAAATTGAATATTTTATTGAATATTTTTATTTTATTATAACAGTCATAATTCCATTTTAAACGAATGTTTTAGACATCCAAAATTATTTTTGATTAAGAAATATGTGTTTTCCACTTACATACTATATTTTTAGATGATTTTTGAAATTTTTGGGATAAATGACAAAAATACCCCTGTGAGACGGAAATTATTATTTCATTTGTTTAAGTTGGAAACAGTTTAAAATCTTTTAAAATGTGGTATTTGGAAACAGCTACCCACAGGGGAAATGAGAAGCTGATATTAAAGCCTTGCGGGGTCTCGGTTAACATTCTGGGTAATGAATGTAAATTGAGACGTCGCGGCGGTTGTCACGGGCTCGATGGGAGTTCCGGGTCGTGACAGCTGGATTCTGTGGACTAGCCTATTAGAGGAGCACGGAATCCTGTTATATTTTTACCTCGGTTGGAGAGGCGAGTAGGGTAACTCCTGAGGTATAACTTTTAGAGTTCACTTCACGCCAAACCACCTCGTGAAGGGGAACTCGGCCAACGTCAAGGAATGGCTATATTTTCAAAATAAAAACATGACTTTCTAATAGCCTTGGCGGACTCAGTTGGGATAGCCCTCGGCCAAGGTATCCCAAATAACTGAGTATGATAATAATTTTTGGCATGAGCCAAGCTTTTTAAGAAATTCATAAGCCATACTGATTACTTGCTTTAAATAAATTGATTTCATTTGGTTGAAATAAGTTGAAAGATGATAAATTACAGTATGATGAAATGTTTTAATAGTCTCCTTTTACTCGACTTTAGATATTTTGAGTGATGTTTGTTTACTCACTGGGATTTTATAATCTCACCACTCTCATTTCCACCCATTTCAGGTTCAGAATAGATTATAGATAACTGATATCGGTAAGGATTACAGTTGAACTTGCCACATCCAAAGACTGTAGGTTCATTTCTTTTGATACTTTTGGTCATTCGTGGGCCCACGTGTCACTGTAAATTAAATTCTATACTTTGGTTATCTGTATTACGGTATGTAAGAATTTATTTTGCTTTTACACTATAAAAATTATTTATGCAGTGTTCTTAAAATATCGTTTTATGTGAAAATTGAATATTTTATTGAATATTTTTATTTTATTATATCAATCATAATTTCATTTTAAACGAATGTTTTAGACATCCAAAATTATTTTTGATTAAGAAATATGTGTTTTCCACTTACATACTATATTTTTAGATGATTTTTGAGATTTTTGGGATAAATGACAAAAATACCCCTGTGAGACGGAAATTATTATTTCATTTGTTTAAGTTGGAAACAGTTTAAAATCTTTTAAAATGTGGTATTTGGAAACAGCTACCCACAGGGGAAATGAGAAGCTGATATTAAAGCCTTGCGGGGTCTCGGTTGACATTCTGGGTAATGAATGTAAATTGAGACGTCGCGGCGGTTGTCACGGGCTCGATGGGAGTTCCGGGTCGTGACAATTAAGTTGGTATCAGAGCTGTTGGTTTGAAAGATTAGAGTTTTGGGTTTAAAGTTATTTTAAAGCTGTTTTAAAAATTTACAGTGTCAGTGTGGCCCCGAGTTAAGTTAGGTTAGGTTGAATAAAATACATGCATAAGCATATAGAGCCTGAGGTTGCCTAAACTCACTTTGTTCCCTATTATAGATTATTATGTCTCCTCGACGCGAACACCCACCTTTCACTAGATCAGCTGGAAGGGGAAGAGGTCGTTTCCAACGTCGTCAGTTAGGTGCAATAGAGGAGGAATTGACTGCATCCGCCATTCGGGCAGCACCTACTGCTGAACAAACCAAGACTCCTCCACATCCTCCACCTCCTCTACCACTTACTAGTATTCCTGCTATGCCTCTTGAGGCAGTTCAGGCATTAGCAGCCTTCTTTACTGTTATTGCTGGCCAGGCTCAAGCTGGTCAAGCTCTTCCTACAGTTCCTCTGGCTGCTCCTTCAGTACCACCATCCCCACCTCCTGTCCCACCACCAGTGCTGGATGTTTCTGATTCTAAGAAGCTTAAAGAGGCTAGGCAACATAGTTGTGTTTCTTTTATGGGTGAGTCGGATGCAACCGTGGCTAAAGAGGTGGTGCGAATGGCTTTAAGAGCCGAGAAGCTTGCGAATGAAAATAAGAGTCTACGAGCTGAGTTAGCAAAAAGGAGAAATCTAAGTGTATCTTCTAGTCAGCCACCAAACAGGGGCAAAAACTCTTCTGTTTCAGGAAGTTCACGTAGATGCAGAAATTGTGGGAATTATCATGTTGGGCCGTGCAGAGGGCCTGCACGATGTTTTCATTGTGATCAACTGGGTCACATTAGGAGAGATTGTCCACAGTTAAGACGGGCTACGGTAGCTGCTCCATCTCCACCAGCTCATACGGACATACAGAGGAGAGATTCCTCTGGATTTCAACCGAGACAGGGATGATTTTGACATACCACCAAGGGTAGATTAAATAAGTTGAAATTAGTGCTCTAATAAAGTACGTATGATAGAAAGCTAGTTTGTAAGTTGTAGTTTTCATGATCATGAAATATATAAAGATTATCAATATATGGACATACATTTGGAGTTGTAATTTACAAGTTTGAAGTATTTAAGATATGATTAAATGGAATTAGCATTAGTTAGGGTACGTAAATCTTTTAATTAATTTCTATGGAGTATCCATGATAGTAGAATGGAGGAACATCGTGCAGTGATGCTATATGGTGAAATCACTATACAATATGGAAAGGGTATTTTCGAGTGGGATTTATGGACTGATGATAAGTGATGAGCAATTTGAGATACATGTAGCTATGAATAAATTTGGAGATCTTTGCTTAAACAAACTCGTATTAAATGTTATGGTAAAGATATATGAATGCTAGTGGCAAAAAAAAAATACGTTAAATCAATGTTTTGATTTCACACTTGTGATAGAAAGTTAGTCTTGCTAATTGTGGTATAGACTCGAAGGGAAGCCACACGATTGTGAATAATTGAGGTAGTAGCTTTAAAGGTGGAAGATTTGCTAAGATAAAGTGAATTCAAACCGTTGCAACGCCACAGTACTGACTATCAAACGCTGTCACGTTAAGAACCCCTAATGGCTAGAAAGCAGAGCAAATTGAAAGTGGCATGAAGATGAAACACACGAGTTGAAGAATGGTCATTGGTTTTCATGCTAAGCTTTGTTGTTTGGAGTCTTAAGTGCATTGGGAGGTATTAAGATAAAGATGATGAGTGAAATTGCAAAGTTTTTTTTTTATTATTGCCTTATATATATTGGCATGTAAGAGAAAGAAAAGTTAGAGAATTTTTGAGATGGCTACATAAAAATAAATTAACATGTGGAGTGTTAAGATGAATAATATGATGATTGAAGTCAAATCTTAAGAAATAAAGAAGACAAGAGATTAAGTCTTGTTAAAGACTAAAGAGGAAGCGAGTGAAAGGTTAGATGAATGTATGAGATACTCATAAGAGATGTCAATAGCAAGTGAGGAAAATGTAAATAAAGATTTCAATAATGATATAGCAAATGAGTTTATATAGAATATTGTTATGAGAATATACTGATCTTGTCTTGACCTTGTTGAAAGGAAAGGATTAGTAACAACACAAGTAAACTAGGTGACATGCTAGAAACCCATGGAGATAAATTGAAGCATGAGTAGTTGGGCATGCCTTTATGGAAATGATATACTTGGTGTATAAAAGAGTAAATAAGTGATTAAGTGTTTCAAGAATGTTTACACGCCCTTGAGAAAGAATTATAAGTTATACATGATGGGCATAAGATGCGTGACTTTGAAACTTGCTAAGGAGCCAAATGGCTAAGTTACGGGTTAAATGATCATATGTTATGAGACATAAATTTAAAATAAATATCCCTAAGGAAATACTCAAGAGAAGTTCTGCCATGGATCTTGTGAAAGCAAGCACTAAGTTATGTAGTTATAAAAAGGAAGCTATAAGCTGAGAGTGGTATAAGTATTAACATTAAAAAGTACTTGAGGAGAATTTAGTTTCAAGTCTTGTAATTTCAAGTACAATTTGTAAATTAGTTAAGGAAGAATGATGTTATATTCATATGAAAGAGTGGAATAAAGGATGATAGAAGTTAACCTTGATAATGAAGTCAGATAATGAAACTTTCTTAATATATTATGGGAATTGGAATTCGAAAATGCGTGAGGCATACATGATTCAAATGAATATGAGTTTTAAGTGACAAATCAATATCGAAATGCAATAAGGATACAATATATAGGAGACATGAAGGATAATCGAGGAATAAGGATGACTTTTAGGAATTGTAGTATTGCATAAGATGCAATGATCAAGTCAAGATAAATTTTTGAGATACCAATGGGATTATAAAACATACACGCAGAATAGATTATAATTCAATGGAGATGACATTGTGATGCAATGATATACAGTACAAGGAAACTTAAGCATATAATTGGAAACGATAAGAAGAGAATATAAGTATATAAATGATGAGGAACTATACACAGGCATGATGAGAATTTGTATGAATTATGAAGCTTATTCTATTGAATCTTGATTGTGGATGGGAATGAATTAAGAGAAATTAGTCTGAAGGCATTTGAAAACAGAGACTCGTATACATAATGAGGAATATAGACATTTGAATGTATATGTATATGTATGTGTGGAGTAGTGATGTGCCCAACTAAATGAATAATGGTTTTAGTGGTTCAAGATTTGAACTCAATATATTTGATGAGTTGTATAGATAATGTAACGATTAAGAATCTTATCAGAAGACGATTTATGGTGACCTAAGGAATTTTGGAGAAATAGTTAAGGGAATATAATCTATAGTACGATTAAGCCATATGAGATGGATTAATAAGATTAAGAAGATTGAAATTTCCTAAATGCAAAGTAAACATGAAATATGTAGAAATAATTAAAGCCATTAATTTTCCTGAACGCTGAGGATATGTACAGGAATGAGTATGGCGTGTTAATGATGTTGTAAACTACACAATAGTGTATGAGGATAGGATGAATGAATGAAAGTCGAGAAGTTTGATATGGAATGAAGTAATAAGATAGTGATTGGTATACCTAAATAAGAATAAAATGCGATCGAAATTGGTATGATTGAGATGGAGTTATGGTTCAAGCTTAATGATAGTAATAGAAGCATGCTTAATGTCTCAATATAAGATATCATAATTGTGAAGGTTATTGTTGATCTGATTTTAAAGGATAATAATAGACATAAGCGAAATACTTGAGTTGAATTGGAGGTAAATGAGGTGAACAAATCGAAATTCCCTATAAAGGGGAAGACATAAGAATTCGAGCATTATATGAGAAAACAATACCCCCACATTTTCTCTGAGTTCAATACATGAAATTTTGAGGTCAAAATTTTATTTTAAGGGGGATAGTGTTGTCAAGCCCGATCTTATAAAATACTTTCCATGTCATTCATATGATTGACAATATGCTTGCATACTTGGAAAGCCCTGAAAGAAAAATCGTTAAAAGACGACAATGTACCAAATGGTACAATTAAGTTAATTTAAGTCTCGAACTAGATCAAATAGAGAATTTAAAATGAAATTAAGAATATTAAAGTCCCAGAATGGTTTAATATGGTGATTTGGAGTTCGAGGATCAATTTGAAGTCAAACTAGAATTTTTACTGTCCAGGGGCAAAATGGTCATTTGCCACCCAAGGACACAATGGGAATTTTTAGAAAAGAATTTTTTTAGCCCCATTTGAGTATTGGAGTATAATTTGAGGGTTTGGCAGTGAAAAAGTTTAATTCCAGTGATTTCTAGAGTGTAGGGGCAAAATCGTAATTTTACCACCCGCGGACAAAATTTGAGATTTTGAGAGAATTTAGATCAAATTTGACAAATTGGAGAATGGTATGAGTATAAGGGATGAAAAATATGTCTATGGGCAATTTTTCAATTTTTGGGGCAAAAATGTAATTTTTGACTTTTACGGGGGTAAAAGTGTAAATTTCAAAAATTACTCCACCAAGACTTTGGATAAGTCTGAGAATTTTACCTAAGCTATGGATATTTGGGACAAGTGTATGGTGAGAATTTGGAAACAAATGGATGGCTAGAATTTAAGGAATTAATAAAACATTAAAAAAATGAATAAAATAATATTATATTATTTTAGCCTTTAAAAAGGTAAAAATTCCGGAATTCTTATCTTCTTCAGCTGTCCAAACCAGGGGAGAAAAGGGGAAAAAAAAAACAAGAATCCTACCTGAAAAATTTGGAGAAAATCAAGAGAAATCAAGAAATCAAGCATTAAAAAGGTAAATTTCATTGATTTTCCTTGTGATTTTCACTACCCATGCATTTTTTTCTCATTTCCATGCAAAATTAGAAAGTGGGTATGGACACCCATGCTGGCCAAACCTCCATGGATGAGTTTTGAGCTTGATTTTTGGTTGATTTTAATTGAATTAAGTGATTTTAGTTAAGTTATATTGAAATATAGCAAAAATAAGCTAGAAATATAATTTTCTCCCATTGAAACCCATTATGCTGAATTTTCTAGGGGAATATTGGCTGCTGATCTTGATGGTTATTTGAGGAATTATGATGAATAATGATGAATTATGAGCCTAGAAAAATAATGGATATTTTCGGAGCAAAAATACAAATTTTTACCCACTAGGGGTATTTTCGTAATTTGTTATCGGGACTGATAATTTGCACCACACTGAGGGACATTAAGTCAATTTGGGTGCAATTGAGGTGTAGAAACTGAAAAAAATTAATTTGGAGTTTAAACGAACGCGTATATCAATTTATCGGGTAAAAGATCGAAATAGGCTAACACCGCATTTAGGCAAAAATTTAGACATTTTTGCATTCCATATCAAGCATTAGTAGTCTAACTTAGTTTAATTTCAATTTACTACCAATGTGGTGAATTTCTCGATTTTTTACTGTGTCAAGGTGGTGAGTCCTCCGATAAAGGCAAAGGAATTGCACCCGAGGACTAGTAGTCTGAGTATTTCAAAAATCCCCACTCTAGACACGGTGAGTAACCTTACCATCATTTTAATTATCTAAAGTATGTTTTTATTCGGTTTTGGTGAATTTTATGAAAATGAGTTCAAATGGTAAATTTTTATGTTTTGTAAACAAAATGAGTTTAAATGAAAATATTTTATAAATTGTCTTGAAACGAAATAACGATTTTGAAAATAGAGTAATTGGAGACCACTGATATGTTGTAAATTTAAAATTGAATTAATGGCTTATGTTATTGTATTGGCATGACTGGCTGGGCTGTGTTTTTATGAATTATATGAATCGGTTTATTTTACCCTTGCAGGCTGGGTAGTAATATATTAGCCCTGCCATGCTGTCAAAATTTTATTGTATGGTGGGTTTGACCTGCTGCAGTGGGCTGGATTCTGTGGACTAGCCTATTAGAGGAGCACGGAATCCTGTTATATTTTTACCTCGATTGGAGAGGCGAGTAGGGTAACTCCTGAGGTATAACTTTTAGAGTTCACTTCACGCCAAACCACCTCGTGAAGGGGAACTCGGCCAACGTCAAGGAATGGCTATATTTTCAAAATAAAAACATGACTTTCTAATAGCCTTGGCGGACTCAGTTGGGATAGCCCTCGGCCAAGGTATCCCAAATAACTGAGTATGATAATAATTTTTGGCATGAGCCAAGCTTTTTAAGAAATTCATAAGCCATACTGATTACTTGCTTTAAATAAATTGATTTCATTTGGTTGAAATAAGTTGAAAGATGATAAATTACAGTATGATGAAATGTTTTAATAGTCTCCTTTTACTCGACTTTAGATATTTTGAGTGATGTTTGTTTACTCACTGGGATTTTATAATCTCACCACTCTCATTTCCACCCATTTCAGGTTCAGAATAGATTGTAGATAACTGATATCGGCAAGGATTACAGTTGAACTTGCCACATCCAAAGACTGTAGGTTCATTTCTTTTTATACTTTTGGTCATTCGTGGGCCCACGTGTCACTGTAAATTAAATTCTATACTTTGGTTATCTGTATTACGGTATGTAAGAATTTATTTTGCTTTTACACTATAAAAATTATTTATGCAGTGTTCTTAAAATATCGTTTTATGTGAAAATTGAATATTTTATTGAATATTTTTATTTTATTATAACAATCATAATTCCATTTTAAACGAATGTTTTAGACATCCAAAATTATTTTTGATTAAGAAATATGTGTTTTCCACTTACATACTATATTTTTAGATGATTTTTGAGATTTTTGGGATAAATGACAAAAATACTCCTGTGAGACGGAAATTATTATTTCATTTGTTTAAGTTGGAAACAGTTTAAAATCTTTTAAAATGTGGTATTTGGAAACAGCTACCCACAGGGGAAATGAGAAGCTGATATTAAAGCCTTGCGGGGTCTCGGTTGACATTCTGGGTAATGAATGTAAATTGAGACGTCGCGGCGGTTGTCACGGGCTCGATGGGAGTTCCGGGTCGTGACATTTACTATCAGTTTCTCTGTTCCCTTGTGAGCAACCATTGTCAAATATCATGTTCTAAAATATTTTAAGCTGTTTCCAACTTTAAACAAATAAAATATTAATTTTTGGTCTCACAAGGGTATTTTGGTCATTTTTCTCAAAAATTTTAAAACTGGCTAAAACGTAATATACAAGTACAAAACACACAATTCATATTCAAAATGAGTTTAAAAGTCTAAAATCTTCATTTAAAACGAAATTATGGTTATTTGAATATAATAAGAAAATAAAAGAAATATTAAGTAAAATATTCTATTTTCTTATAAAACAATATTTATAGAGTTATACGTGAATAATTTTTATAATGTAAAAGTTAAATAAATTTATACATACTTAAATACAGTAAGCCAATATATTTAATTTAATTTACAATAACAAGAGTGCCCCCGAATAAACAAAAATAAAGAGGACTGTGAACCTACGGTTTGGAAAATGCAGATCCCACTGTAGTCCTCGATGAGATCAGCTATCTACAGTCTATACTGAACCTGAAATGGGTGGAAAGGAGGGTGGTGAGATTATAAAATCTCAATGAGTAAACAAACATCATCATAAACATCTAGAGTTGAGTACATGGAGACAATAAAGTAAATCATCATAAACTGGGTTATAGCATTAGAACACATTTTGTTCAAAACACGTAAAGAGGCTTATGAATCTCATAAAAATCTAGGCTTATGCCATAAATCCATTCTCGGGGACACCTTGGCCGAGGCATCCTACCAAGACCGCCAAGGCTATTAAAATTCACATTTCACATAAATCATGTTTTTGTTTTGAAAACATAGCCGTTCCTTGGCGTTGGCTGAGTTCCCCCTCACGTGGTGGTTTAGCGTGAAGTGAACCCTAAACTTTACCCCAGGAGATACCCTACGCGCCTCTCCGTTCGAGGTAAGAATATAATGGGGTTTACCGTGCCCCTCTAACAGGCTGGTCCACATAAACCCCCTACTGCAGTGATTAATTAATATATAATCCACCATATAATAAAACTCAATAACATGATATGGCAATTTTGTAATTCGTAGTTTTTCAAGGTAACCAAACAATTCGCATTTCAATACAATTGCCAACTAGCCAATCATGCTCGATTTATCATAAGCCAGTTAATTTAAACAATCAAATTGCCACAATTAACAGTCTCCGTGTACTCTATTTGTCACGACCCGGAACCTCCCTCAGGCCCATGACAATCGCCGCGACGTCCCGATTGACACTCATTATCCGGAATGCCAACCGGAACCCTGCAAGGCTTACATATCAGTTTCTTTCCTTTCTTGTGAGCAATCATTGTTAGATATCGAGTCTTTAGAGAATATATACTATTTTAGATCAAAAACAATCAAAAAAAAATTTTCGCCACATAGGGGTATTTTGGTCATTTTTTTCTCAAAAATTTCAAAACTGGCTAAAACGTAATATACAAGTACAAAATACATAATTCATATTCAAAATGAGTTTAAGAGTCAAAAATCTTCATTTAAAACGAAATTACGGTTATTTGAATATAATAAGAAAATAAAAGAAATATTAAGGGAAATATTCTATTTTCTTATAAAACAATATTTATAGAGTTATACGTGAATAATTTTTATAGCGTAAAAGCTAAATAAATTTATACATACTGAAATACAGTAAGCCAAAATATTTAATTTAATTTACAATAACAAGAGGGCCCCCGAATAAACAAAAGTAAAGAGGACTGTGAACCTACGGTTTGGAAAATGCAGATCCAATAGTAGTCCTCGATGAGATCAGCTATCTACAGTCTATACTGAACCTGAAATGGGTGGAAAGGAGTTGGGTGAGATTTTGCAATCCCAATGAGTAAACAGACATTATCATAAATATCTAAAGGCGAGTAAAATGGAGGCAAGTTTAAACAACAAATTTCAACTCATTTCATAATGTTTTCAATTTATTTCTTAAACCACAAAGTATTTGTAATTTACCAAAACAATTGTTAAGGCTTATGTCTTTTATAAAAACAAGGCTCAAGCCAAAACTAATCCTCGGGGATACCTTGGCCGAGGCATCTAACCGAGTCCGCCAAGGGTGTTAAAATATTCACACGTGAAACACATTTTTATTTTTAAAACCAGCCGTTCCTTGGCGTTGGCCGAGTTACACATTCACGTGGGGGTTCGACGTGAAGTGAACTCTAATACTACCCCAGGAGTTACCCTCCTCGCCTCTACAACCGGAGTAACTATATAACTGGGTTTACCGTGCCCCTCTAATAGGCAGTCCACGGAAACTCGTCACTGCAGTGACTAACCCACCAATTTTAATAAAATTTCGACAGTATAACGTGGCTTTTATTTATTTATCCAGCCTGCATAGTAAAACAACTTACATAAATTTCCCAATGCATTCACAAAATATAGCCGCATATACTCATTTCGCATAAGCCATTCCTAGGAAAATATATATTTTTCAAGTCAATTTGTAGCCTCCAATTACTCAATTTCATAATCAATACAATATATTTTTATTTGTCACATTTATTCCTAAAACATCAAAAATCCCGTTTTAATCTCGTTCTCATTTCATAAAATACATAAAGGGCATTTAAAATAAACTCTAGATAATTTACAATAATAATAAGTTTACTCACCGTTTGTACAAAATAAAAGCTTTCTAAGCGCCCCCATCACTACTCGTCGGGTACGACTTCTTTGCCTTTTCTGGAAGGCTCTCCTCCTAGACACATTACAAAAATTTACACAATTAATCACATTGATGCTAAATCACTATATAATTAACTTAAATCCTATACTAATGCATGGTATGAAATGCAATAGCCTAAAACGGCTTAAATGCGGTATTAACCTATTTTTGGCACTTTGCCCGATAAATTACTAACGCGCTCCATTTTAGCTCTAAATCATCCCATTCTCTCTCTAACATTTCTAACCATCAAATATCAGCCAATAACCTTCTAAAAACAACAAAAATCAGCTCACTCCCTTCCTTGGAAAATTCGGCCAAAAATGGGACATTAACTCGGTAAATTTTCTACTTTGTTTTTCTATCACGTTTAATCGTTTTTCATCATTTTCTCTTCATTTCCCTTAGAATAAAATCAATTCATCATCATTGTACAGCATTGAGCATCCAGCCAAGAGTGGGTATTGTGAAAATTTAATGATTTCTTGCCCAATTTAATTTTTAAACACATTTAACTAACTAAAACAATCAATTTAACTAAAAATCAAAACCTAAAAATTTCAATTTCTCTCTCCTAGAATTTCGTCCAGCCCTTGATATCACTTTTTGATCTCTCTCCTCAAGCATGCTAAATGGAAATAAAGGCATAGGAAAGGTAGGAATCGAGCTAAAATAAAAAAATCTTACCGTTAGACGCGTAAACGGTCGAAAATCGCAAATTTCTCTTTGAATTTTCTTGTTTCTCTTTGGTTTTTCTTTTCTTCTTCCTTTCCTCTCTATTTCCTCTGTTTTTTTTTCCTTATGGCCGGCCAGCACTCAAAATTTGGGTTTAAATGGCTGACTTTTCATTAAAATAATATTATTTCATTAAAAAAATGCCATGTGTCACTTTCCCATTGGCCCATTTTTAAAATTTCATCCATTTGTTTCCAAATTTTCACCATACACTTGTCTCATATATTCATAGCTTAGATAAAATTCTCAGACTCATCCAAAGTCTCGGTGGAGTAATTTTTGTAATTTACACTTTTGCCCCCGTAAAAGTCAAAAATTACATTTTTGCCCCAAAAATTGAAAAATTGTCCATAGACATATTTTTCACCCCTTATACTCATACCATTCTCCAATTTGTCAAATTTGATCTAAATTCTCTCAAAATCTCAAATTTTGTCCATGGGTGGCAAAATTACGATTTTGCCCCTACACTCCAAAAATCACCAGAATTAAACTTTTTTACTTCCTATCATTAAATTATACTCCAAATAGTTAATCTTGGTCAAAAATTTCACTCCATGATCAAATTATTATCTTAGGTGGCAAAATGACGATTTTGCCCTTAAATATCAAAATTTCTAATTTTACCCCAAATGAACCCTCGAACTCCGAACAATCATTTTTAGTCATTCATGGACTATAAAATATTAAATTTCATCCTACAATTCCTATTTGAACTAGTTCGAGGTTAAATAAATTTAAGTGTACCGTTAGGTACAATATCAGGTTTCGTTTATTCTTAGGTGCTTTTCTAGCGTAATAACATGCTACTCAATGCATGTATGTCATGACATGTATTTATAGGGTCGGGTTTTACAATTCTACCTCCCTTAAAATAAAATTTTGACCTCAAAATTTCACTTACCAGATTCGACAAATAGATGCGGGTATTGGTTCCTCATCTGATGCTCTACTTCCCATGTCATTTCCTCCATTCGAGCATTTTTCCACAATACTTTGACCATTGAAATACTCTTGTTTCTCAGTACTCGATCCTTTCGATCCAAGATACTCACAGGTTGTACCTCGAACTTCAAATCGTCATGCAACTCGATCGGAGGTGCTTCGAGGATGTGAGAGGGATCTGGTACATATTTCTTAAGCATGGAGACATGGAAAACGTTGTGGATCCGATCTAACTCTGGAGGTAATTCTAACCGATAAGCCACTGGTCCAATCCTTTCAATTATTCGGAATGGTCCAATATATCTCGGGTTGAGCTTTCCCCTCTTCGCAAATCGAATCACACCTTTCATTATCCAATAAAACACCATAATTTATCATGATAGTATAATCAATAAGATTTAATACTTCAAAGTATTCAAATTATTACCTTTCCAAGGAGAAACCTTAAGAAAAACTTTATCATCGATCTCAAACTCCAAGTCTTTTCTCCGTTTATCTGCATAGCTCTTCTGCCTATCCTGGGCTACCTTTAGCCTCTCTCGTATAACCTTGATCTTGTCATTAGTTAGCTCGATCAATTCCACACTCACTAACTTTCTTTCACCCACTTCATCCCAACAAAGTGGAGTACGACATTTCCTTCCATATAAAGCTTCGTATGGTGCCATACCAATGCTAGACTGAAAGCTATTGTTGTAAGCAAATTCCACCAATGGCAAATGTCTGTCCCAACTCCCAATAAAGTCAATGACACAAGCCCGTAACATATCCTCCAAGGTCTGGATAGTCCTTTCTGACTGACCATCCGTCTGTGGGTGAAAAGCAGTGCTAAATTTCAATTTGGTTCCAAGAGCTTCTTGAAATTTCGGCCAGAATCGAGAAGTGAATCGAGGATCTCGATCTGACACTATAGAAACGGGAACTCCATGTAGCCTCACAATCTCATCTATATAGAGCTGAGCCAGCTTCTCAATAGAGTATGTACTATGGACAGCTAAAAAGTGAGCGGACTTAGTCAACCGATCTACGATCACCCAAATCGCATCATTTCCCCTCTGTGTCCGCGGCAATCCCAAAACAAAATCCATAGTTACATGCTCCCATTTCCACTCGGGAACAGGTAAAGACTGAAGTGTACCTGCTGGCCTCTGATGCTCCGCCTTAACTTGCTGACATACGAGACACTTTGCTACGAATTCTGCTACGTCTCGCTTCATACCCGGCCACCAATAATTCTCCCTGATAGTCTTATACATCTTGGTGCTTCCGGGATGTAATGCATAAGCAGATGAATGAGCTTCTTCCATGATCGCCTGTCTCAACTGGTTTCCCTCAGGAACACAAACTCGATCTTTAAACATCAAGACGTTATCCTCTCCAAATCTGAACTCACTAACTCCTCCATCGGTCAGTTTTTGAATTTCTTTTCTTAACTCATCATCAGTCCTCTGAATGTCCTTGATCTGATTAAGTAACGAAGGTCGCACAATGAAGTTTGCCAATAAGGATCCATCCTCACCATTTCTCAACTGGACCCCAAGAGATTTCATCTCTATTAATGCTGGAAAATAACAACTCTGAAGTGCTGCTAAAGACGATGAAGACTTACGACTTAAGGCATCAGCTACAACGTTCGCCTTTCCCGGATGATAGTCTATCACCAAGTCATAATCTTTTATCAACTCCAACCATCGCCTTTGCCTCAAATTAAGCTCCTTTTGGGTGAGCAAATATTTTAAACTCTTATGATCCGTAAATATCCGACAATGCTCACCATACAAGTAATGCCTCCAGATTTTTAAAGCAAACACCACTGCTGCTAACTCTAAATCATGGGTAGGGTAATTTGCTTCATGCCTCTTTAGCTGTCTAGAAGCATAAGCCACAACTTTTTCATCCTGCATCAATACGCACCCTAACCCCAACTTTGAGGCATCACTATATACTACAAATCCCTTACCATTAACAGGAAGTGTTAAAACGGGAGCGGAGGTTTACCGGTTCTTTAGCTCCTGAAATCGATTCTCACAAACATCATCCCACACAAACTTAACTCCCTTACGAGTTAGACGGGTCAAAGGAGCTGCTATTAAGGAAAACCCCTGAACAAACCTCCGATAATAACCGGCTAATCCGAGGAAACTACGAATCTCCGTCACTGTCTTAGGTTGCTCCCATTGTAAAATTGCCTCTACTTTCTTAGGATCAACATATATTCCAGTTCTCGATACTACGTGTCCCAAGAATACCACTTCCTGTAACCAAAACTCACACTTCGAAAACTTTGCATACAACTGTCTTTCCCTCAAAGTTTGTAATACTATACGCAAGTGGGCAGCGTGCTCATCATTATCTCTCGAGTAAACCAGTATGTCATCAATGAACACAATAACAAACTTGTCCAGGTAAGGGTGGAACACCCTATTCATGAGATCCATAAAAGCTGCCGGTGCGTTAGTTAACCCGAAAGGCATGACCAAGAACTCATAATGATCGTACCGAGTCCTGAACGCTGTCTTGGGTACATCTTGTTCTTTAATCCTCAACTGATGATACCCAGACCTTAGATCAACCTTGGAAAACACTGTAGCTCCCTGTAATTGATCGAAAATATCATCAATCCTCGGTAACGGATACTTGTTCTTAATGGTCATTCTGTTAAGCTGTCGGTAATCGATACATAACCGAAGTGTACCGTCTTTCTTTTTCACAAATAAAACCGGTGCTCCCCATGGAGATATACTAGGGCGTATAAAACCCTTGTCCACCAACTCTTGCAATTGTACTTTCAACTCCTTCAACTCTGCTGGAGCCATTCTATATGGAGGGATAGAAATAGGTGCGGTACCTGGAAGTAAATCAATAGGGAACTCAAGCTCTCGATCAGGAGGTAGTCCCGGTAAATCATCAGGAAATACATCAGGAAACTCACTTACTATCGGGACATCCTCTAACTTAGGTTCCCCCTTTGAAGTATCAATTACGTATGCCAAATAAGTCGGATACCCTTTCTGCACTAATTTTGAAGCTTTGATGGCCGAGATTACACAGGACGGTAATACTCGACGTTTCCCTACAAACACAATCTCTGCTCCCTCCGAATTTCGAAGAACAACTTCCTTTCGGAAACAATCCACGTTCGCTCGATGTGCAGTTAACCAGTCCATACCCAATATTAGATCAAAATCTAGGATCTCTAGAGGAATTAAGTCACCCCTAAATTCTTCCTCGCCTACCCTTACCCCACAGTCTCTATAACAACTATTTCTAACTAGCTTTTCTCCTAAAGGGGTGTGAATTACAATTTCTTCCTCTAATGGTGACAAGTTTCTATCAGCAATTGATGCAAATGTGGTGCTCACATAAGACCTATCTGAGCCAGAATCTATCAAAACATAAGCATCTTTATCAAATAAAGACATAGTACCTGTCACTGCTCCAGGTCAGACTTGTGCCTCATCTTCCGTCACAGCGAAAACTCTTGTCGAGGTACGAGTCTGTGGTCTCGAAGGTGGATGTGCCGGGGTATTTGTAAAACCCGACCCTATAAATACATGTCATGACATAGATGCATTGAGTAGCATGTTATTACGTTAGAAAAGCACCTAAGAATAAACGAAACCTGATATTGTACCTAACAGTACACTTAAATTTATTTAACCTCGAACTAGTTCAAATAGGAATTGTAGGATGAAATTTAATATTTTATAGTCCATGAATGACTAAAAATGATTGTTCGGAGTTCGAGGGTTCATTTGGGGTAAAATTAGAAATTTTGATATTTAAGGGCAAAATCGTCATTTTGCCACCTAAGATAATAATTTGATCATGGAGTGAAATTTTTGACCAAGATTAACTATTTGGAGTATAATTTAATGATAGGAAGTGAAAAAGTTTAATTCTGGTGATTTTTGGAGTGTAGGGGCAAAATCGTAATTTTGCCACCCATGGACAAAATTTGAGATTTTGAGAGAATTTAGATCAAATTTGACAAATTGGAGAATGGTATGAGTATAAGGGATGAAAAATATGTCTATGGGCAATTTTTCAATTTTTGGGGCAAAAATGTAATTTTTGACTTTTACGGGGGCAAAAGTGTAAATTGCAAAAATTACTCCACCGAGACTTTGGATGAGTCTGAGAATTTTATCTAAGCTATGAATATATGAGACAAGTGTATGGTGAAAATTTGGAAACAAATGGATGAAATTTTAAAAATGGGCCAATGGGAAAGTGACACATGGCATTTTTTAAATGAAATAATATTATTTTAATGAAAAGTCAGCCATTTAAACCCAAATTTTGAGTGCTGGCCGGCCATAAGGAAGAAAAACAGAGGAAATAGAGAGGAAAGGAAGAAGAAAAGAAAAACCAAAGAGAAACAAGAAAATTCAAAGAGAAATTCGCGGTTTTCGACCGTTTACGCGTCTAACGGTAAGATTTTTCGATTTTAGCTTGATTTCTACCTTTCCTATGCCTTTATTTCCATTTAGCATGCTTGAGGAGAGAGATCAAAAAGTGATATCAAGGGCTGGACGAAATTCTAGGAGAGAGAAATTGAAATTTTTAGGTTTTGATTTTTAGTTAAATTGATAGTTTTAGTTAGTTAAATGTGTTTAGAAATTAAATTGGGCAAGAAATCAGTAAATTTTCACAATACCCACTCTTGGCTGGATGCTCAATGCTGTACAATGATGATGAATTGATTTTATTCTAAGGAAAATGAAGAGAAATGATGAAAAACGATTAAACGTGATAGAAAAACAAAGTAGAAAATTTACCGAGTTAATGTCCCATTTTTGGTCGAATTTTCCAAGGAAGGGAGTGAGCTGATTTTGTTGTTTTTAGAAGGTTATTGGCTGATATTTAATGGTTAGAAATGTTGGAGAGAGAATGGGATGATTTAGAGTTAAAATGGAGCGCGTTAGCAATTTATCGGGCAAAGTGCCAAAAATAGGTTAATACCGCATTTAAGCCGTTTTAGGCTATTGCATTTCATACCATGCATTAGTATAGGATTTAAGTTAATTATATAGTGATTTAGCATCAATGTGATGAATTGTGTAAATTTTTGTAATGTGTCTAGGAGGAGAGCCTTCCGGAAAAGGCAAAGAAGTCGTACCCGACGAGTAGTGATCGGGGCGCTTAGAAAGCTTTTAGTTTGTACAAACGGTGAGTAAACTTATTATTATTGTAAATTATCTAGAGTTTATTTTTAAATGCCCTTTATGTATTTTATGAAATGAGAACGAGATTAAAACGAGATTTTTGATGTTTTAGGAATAAATGTGACAAATAAAAATATATTGTATTGATTATGAAATTGAGTAATTGGAGGCTACAAATTGACTTGAAAAATATATATTTTCCTAGGAATGGCTTATGCGAAATGAGTATATGTGGCTATATTTTGTGAATGCATTGGGAAATTTATGTAAGTTGTTTTACTATGCAGGCTGGATAAATAAATAAAAGCCACGTTATACTGTCGAAATTTTATTAAAATTGGTGGGTTAGTCACTGCAGTGACGGGTTTCCGTGGACTGCCTATTAGAGGGGCACGGTAAACCCAGTTATATAGTTACTCCGGTTGTAGAGGCGAGGAGGGTAACTCCTGGGGTAGTATTAGAGTTCACTTCACGTCGAACCCCCACGTGAATGTGTAACTCGGCCAACGCCAAGGAACGACTGGTTTTAAAAATAAAAATGTGTTTCACGTGTGAATATTTTAACACCCTTGGCGGACTCGGTTAGATGCCTCGGCCAAGGTATCCCCGAGGATTAGTTTTGGCTTGAGCCTTGTTTTTATAAAAGACATAAGCCTTAACAATTGTTTTGGTAAATTACAAATATTTTATGGTTTAAGAAATAAATTGAAAACATTATGAAATGGGTTGAAATTTATTGTTTAAACTTGCCTCCATTTTACTCGCCTTTAGATATTTATGATAATGTCTGTTTACTCATTGGGATTGCAAAATCTCACCCAACTCCTTTCCACCCATTTCAGGTTCAGTATAGACTGTAGATAGCTGATCTCATCGAGGACTACCATTGGATCTGCATTTTCCAAATCGTAGGTTCACAGTCCTCTTTACTTTTGTTTATTCGGGGGCCCTCTTGTTATTGTAAATTAAATTAAATATTTTGGCTTACTGTATTTCAGTATGTATAAATTTATTTAGCTTTTACGCTATAAAAATTATTCACGTATAATTCTATAAAAATTGTTTATAAGAAAATAGAATATTTCCCTTAATATTTCTTTTATTTTCTTATTATATTCAAATAACCGTAATTTCGTTTTAAATGAAGATTTTAGACTTTTAAACTCATTTTGAATATGAATTATGTATTTTGTACTTGTATATTACGTTTTAGCCAGTTTTGAAATTTTTGAGAAAAAAAATGACCAAAATACCCCTATGTGGCGAAAATTTTATTTTGATTGTTTTTGATCTAAAATAGTATATATTCTCTAAAGACTCGATATCTAACAATGATTGCTCACAAGAAAGGAAAGAAACTGATATGTAAGCCTTGCGGGGTTCCGGTTGGCATTCCGGATAATGAGTGTCAATCGGGACGTCGCGGCGATTGTCATGGGCCTGAGAGAGGTTCCGGGTCGTGACAGTATTACTCTCCACACCGGACCGTATGGCTACTCCCTGTCTTTGTGGCAACCCAGAAGAATCTCTCCTCTGTATATCAGTGCGAGCTGGTGAAGATGATGCAACTACCGTGGCTCGTCCTAACCGTGGGCAATTACTCCTAATATGACCTGTTTGTCCACATTGGAAACATCTTGTTGGCTCTCTACATAGCCCACTATGATAATTCCCACAATTTCTGCATCTGTCAGAACCTCCAAAACTCTTCCCAGAACCAGTCATAGCAGATCTGCTAAACCTCGAAGGTCTCTGTTGTGATGGTGGAAATGGAGGTCGAGGAGATGTCACGGAAACAGAAGTAGTACTCCCTGAAATCGCTGAGTCCTTGCCTCTTTTTACTGACTGACTATAAGACATACCAGGATTCCTCCTTTTTGCAAACTCAGTCCGAATCCTCCTATTCTCAGTCGCGAGCTTCTCAGCTCGTAAAGCCATCTGTACCACCTCCTTATGCGGCTCCCTACCAGTCACTGTCATCCGCTCTCTAATCTCATTACGGAGCCCTTCCTCGAAATAACTGGCCTGATCCTGCTCAGATTTTACCAGATCTGACACATATAACATTAACTCGTTAAAACGAGTCTCGTACTCCTCTACAGTTAGATTTCCCTGTTTCAAACTCAGAAATTCTCTCTTCTTTTCTTTCTGATGGAAATAAGTGAAATACTGACCATCGAATTCCCTGAGAAAATCAGACCATGTCTGAGGAGTAGCGGAACGGGACTTCACCGAATTCCACCAAGTACGAGCCCTCTTCTCTAATAATCTCGTAGCCACCATCAGCTTCATGTCGTCGTCTAATCTCATATCAGAGAGTGTCTCTGAAACCTGATTAATCCAGTCCTTTGCCACAGTGGCATCCAACTCACCCGTGAAAGATACACAACCCAATTGCCTAGCCTCCTTCAGCTTCTTGGAAATGGATACATCCTGTACTGGTGGTGGAACTAAAGGAGTAGTTGGAGGCACTACAGGTGGAACTTGACCAGTCTGAGCTTGACCAGCCATTGCTGCAAAGAAAGCTGCCAATGCTTGTGCTGCCTCAGTAGGCATGGCGGGAATACCCGTAGGTGGCTGAGGAGATGGAGGATGTGGAGGACTATCGGCCTGCTCAGCAGCAGGTGCTGCCCGAATGGTAGATGCAGCTGATTCCTCCTCTACTGTATTTGGCTGATGACGTTGGGAACGACCTTTTCCCCTCCCAACCGATCTAGTGAGAGGTGGACGTCCGCGTCTAGGAGGCATTGTAATCTATAAAAAATACGAGCAAGTTTAGGTAACCTTAGGCTCTATATGCAGATGCATGCATTCTATTCAACCTAACCTAACTTAACTTAATCCGGGGCCACACTGATATTGTAAATTTTTAAAACAACTTTAAAACTAAAAACTTTGATCTTTAAAACCAAAAGCTCTGATACCAATAGAATTGTCACGACCCGGAACCTCCCTCAGGCCCATGACAATCGCCGCGACGTCCCGATTGACACTCATTATCCGGAATGCCAACCGGAACCCTGCAAGGCTTACATATCAGTTTCTTTCCTTTCTTGTGAGCAATCATTGTTAGATATCGAGTCTTTAGAGAATATATACTATTTTAGATCAAAAACAATCAAAATAAAATTTTCGCCACATAGGGGTATTTTGGTCATTTTTTTCTCAAAAATTTCAAAACTGGCTAAAACGTAATATACAAGTACAAAATACATAATTCATATTCAAAATGAGTTTAAGAGTCAAAAATCTTCATTTAAAACGAAATTACGGTTATTTGAATATAATAAGAAAATAAAAGAAATATTAAGGGAAATATTCTATTTTCTTATAAAACAATATTTATAGAGTTATACGTGAATAATTTTTATAGCGTAAAAGCTAAATAAATTTATACATACTGAAATACAGTAAGCCAAAATATTTAATTTAATTTACAATAACAAGAGGGCCCCCGAATAAACAAAAGTAAAGAGGACTGTGAACCTACGGTTTGAAAAATGCAGATCCAATAGTAGTCATCGATGAGATCAGCTATCTACAGTCTATACTGAACCTGAAATGGGTGGAAAGGAGTTGGGTGAGATTTTGCAATCCCAATGAGTAAACAGACATTATCATAAATATCTAAAGGCGAGTAAAATGGAGGCAAGTTTAAACAACAAATTTCAACTCATTTCATAATGTTTTCAATTTATTTCTTAAACCACAAAGTATTTGTAATTTACCAAAACAATTGTTAAGGCTTATGTCTTTTATAAAAACAAGGCTCAAGCCAAAACTAATCCTCGGGGATACCTTGGCCGAGGCATCTAACCGAGTCCGCCAAGGGTGTTAAAATATTCACACGTGAAACACATTTTTATTTTTAAAACCAGCCGTTCCTTGGCGTTGGCCGAGTTACACATTCACGTGGGGGTTCGACGTGAAGTGAACTCTAATACTACCCCAGGAGTTACCCTCCTCGCCTCTACAACCGGAGTAACTATATAACTGGGTTTACCGTGCCCCTCTAATAGGCAGTCCACGGAAACCCGTCACTGCAGTGACTAACCCACCAATTTTAATAAAATTTCGACAGTATAACGTGGCTTTTATTTATTTATCCAGCCTGCATAGTAAAACAACTTACATAAATTTCCCAATGCATTCACAAAATATAGCCGCATATACTCATTTCGCATAAGCCATTCCTAGGAAAATATATATTTTTCAAGTCAATTTGTAGCCTCCAATTACTCAATTTCATAATCAATACAATATATTTTTATTTGTCACATTTATTCCTAAAACATCAAAAATCCCGTTTTAATCTCGTTCTCATTTCATAAAATACATAAAGGGCATTTAAAATAAACTCTAGATAATTTACAATAATAATAAGTTTACTCACCGTTTGTACAAAATAAAAGCTTTCTAAGCGCCCCGATCACTACTCGTCGGGTACGATTTCTTTGCCTTTTCCGGAAGGCTCTCCTCCTAGACACATTACAAAAATTTACACAATTCATCACATTGATGCTAAATCACTATATAATTAACTTAAATCCTATACTAATGCATGGTATGAAATGCAATAGCCTAAAACGGCTTAAATGCGGTATTAACCTATTTTTGGCACTTTGCCCGATAAATTACTAACGCGCTCCATTTTAGCTCTAAATCATCCCATTCTCTCTCCAACATTTCTAACCATCAAATATCAGCCAATAACCTTCTAAAAACAACAAAAATCAGCTCACTCCCTTCCTTGGAAAATTCGGCCAAAAATGGGACATTAACTCGGTAAATTTTCTACTTTGTTTTTCTATCACGTTTAATCGTTTTTCATCATTTTCTCTTCATTTCCCTTAGAATAAAATCAATTCATCATCATTGTACAGCATTGAGCATCCAGCCAAGAGTGGGTATTGTGAAAATTTAATGATTTCTTGCCCAATTTAATTTCTAAACACATTTAACTAACTAAAACTATCAATTTAACTAAAAATCAAAACCTAAAAATTTCAATTTCTCTCTCCTAGAATTTCGTCCAGCCCTTGATATCACTTTTTGATCTCTCTCCTCAAGCATGCTAAATGGAAATAAAGGCATAGGAAAGGTAGGAATCAAGCTAAAATCGAAAAATCTTACCGTTAGACGCGTAAACGGTCGAAAACCGCGAATTTCTCTTTGAATTTTCTTGTTTCTCTTTGGTTTTTCTTTTCTTCTTCCTTTCCTCTCTATTTCCTCTGTTTTTTTTTCCTTATGGCCGGCCAGCACTCAAAATTTGGGTTTAAATGGCTGACTTTTCATTAAAATAATATTATTTCATTAAAAAATGCCATGTGTCACTTTCCCATTGGCCCATTTTTAAAATTTCATCCATTTGTTTCCAAATTTTCACCATACACTTGTCTCATATATTCATAGCTTAGATAAAATTCTCAGACTCATCCAAAGTCTCGGTGGAGTAATTTTTGCAATTTACACTTTTGCCCCCGTAAAAGTCAAAAATTACATTTTTGCCCCAAAAATTGAAAAATTGTCCATAGACATATTTTTCACCCCTTATACTCATACCATTCTCCAATTTGTCAAATTTGATCTAAATTCTCTCAAAATCTCAAATTTTGTCCATGGGTGGCAAAATTACGATTTTGCCCCTACACTCCAAAAATCACCAGAATTAAACTTTTTTACTTCCTATCATTAAATTATACTCCAAATAGTTAATCTTGGTCAAAAATTTCACTCCATGATCAAATTATTATCTTAGGTGGCAAAATGACGATTTTGCCCTTAAATATCAAAATTTCTAATTTTACCCCAAATGAACCCTCGAACTCCGAACAATCATTTTTAGTCATTCATGGACTATAAAATATTAAATTTCATCCTACAATTCCTATTTGAACTAGTTCGAGGTTAAATAAATTTAAGTGTACCGTTAGGTACAATATCAGGTTTCGTTTATTCTTAGGTGCTTTTCTAGCGTAATAACATGCTACTCAATGCATGTATGTCATGACATGTATTTATAGGGTCGGGTTTTACACTATTTTTCAAAATCACTATTAATTTCAAAATAATTTATAATTTAATTTCATTGAAACTCATTTATTCATAAAACATGAAAATTTATCTTTTTAAATTCCTTTTTCCATAGAATTCATGAAAGCATTTAAAAACCACCCTAGATAATTAAAATGACAGTAAGTTTACTCACAATGTCTAGAATGCATATTTTCGAAGCACTCTGTCTACTGGTCCTCGGATGCAATTTCCTTACCTTTATCGGAGGACTCACCACCTTGACACAGTACAAAATCGAGAGTTTCACCAAGTTGGTACTAAATCAAAATTAAACTAATTTAGACTACCAATGCATGATATGGAATGCAAAAATGCACTGGTAACTATCTAAACCCGGTATTGGCCTAATTCGTCTTATCACCCGATTAAATTCCTAACGGGTCCGTTTAAACTCCAATTTAATTCTTTTCAGTTTCTATACCTCAATTGCACCCAAATTAACTTAATGTCCCTCAGTGTGGTGCAAATTATCAGTCCCAATAGTAAATTACGAAAATACCCCTAGTGGGTAAAAATTCATATTTTTGCTCCGAAAATTCCCATTATTTTTCTAAGCTCATAATTCATCATTCCTTAACCAATTCTCCTAGAATAAAATCAAACTCATCCTCACTCACTACATGGTAAATTCAGCCATTAATGGTTGGGGGAGAAAATAAATTCTTTTCTTGTTATTTTGTTTCTAAATATGCTAAACTAACTAAAAACACTAACATAAATTAAAATCAAATAAATCCAACAACTTTCTCTCTCCTAACCCATTTTTTCAGAATTGAATTCATCATGAAAACATGTAATTTAATCATGGAAAATAAAGAGAAATGCTTGGGAATAAGAAAACTCAAGCTTAATAGAAAAAAACTCACCTTTTTCACTTAATTTCCTTGAAAATTCACACTTTTTCTTTGATTTTCTCTCTCTAGGGTTTTGTTTTTGTTTTCTCTCTCTTCTTGCTGGTTTGGCCGGCCATGGGGTGGAAGATGGGCTGATTTTGTGCCTTTTAAAAAGGAAAATAATAAATTAATAAAGGCATGACACATGGCATCATGTCATTGGCCCGTTTTTAAAATTTTAAAAATTTAAACATTTTATCTCCACCACATGTTTAGTCAAGGGCCAAAGATGAAGACAAAGGAAGACCATGTGCTGGAAAAAATATCCTGGTGGTGGAAAATTACAATTTTGCCCCTGAGGTGGCAAAATTACCATTTTACCCCTATACTCCAAATTATACCGAAATTAAAATTTTTCACTTCTAAACCTCAAATCATACTTCAATAAGTCAAATTATACTCTAATAAGTCAAATGGGGTCAAAAAAATCTTTTCTAAAATTCCCATTTTGTCCCAAGTGGCAAATGACCATTTTGCCCCTAATTAGTGAAAATTCTGATTTGACTCCAAATTGATCCTCAAACTCCAAATTACCATTTTAAGTCATCCATGAACTGTGAAACTCTTAATCTCACCTTAAAATTCCTATTTGATCTAGTTCGAGGATTAAATAAACTTTGTTGTACCTCTAGGTACAATACCGACTTTTGTAAATTTTTCGGGACTCTCCTAGCATGCAATCATGCTATCATCACATGTATGTCATGAATAGTATTTTATAAGGTCGGGCTTTACAGCACTACCCCCCTTAAAATAAAATTTTGACCTCAAAATTTCACTTACCTGATTCGAATAAAAGATGTGGATATTGGTTTCTCATCTGGCTCTCGACTTCCCACGTCATCTCCTCCATTCGAGCATTCTTCCACAATACTTTCACCATTGGAATGCTCTTGTTCCTTAGCACTCGATCCTTTCGATCTAGAATACGTACAGGCTGTACCTCGAACTTCAAATCCTCATGCAACTCAATGGGAGGTGTCTCTAAAATGTGAGAGGGATCGGGAACATACTTTTTCAACATCGAGACATGGAAGACATTATGAATTCGATCAAACTCTGGGGGTAATTCAAGTCTGTAAGCCACTGGCCCAATCCTTTCAATGATACGAAAAGGTCCAATGTATCTTGGATTGAGCTTTCCCCTCTTCGCGAATCGAATCACACCTTTCATCATCCAATAAATACCACAAATTATCACAATAGTATAATCAAATAAGATTTAATACTTGGAAATTTCAAATTATTACCTTTCCAAGGAGAAACCTTAAGAAAAACTTTATCTTCGACTTCAAACTCCAAATCTTTCCTTCGTTTATCCGAATAATTCTTCTGCCTATCTTGAGCTGTCTTTAATCGCTCTCGGATAACTTTGACCTTATCGTTTGTCAAATCAATCAATTCCACATTCACCAATTTCCTCTCACCTACTTCATCCCAACAGAGCGGAGTTCGGCATTTCCTTCTATACAAAGCCTCGTATGGTGCCATCCCAATACTAGACTGACCAACTCCCGATAAAGTCAATGACACAAGCTCGTAACATATCTTCCAAGGTCTGAATAGTTCTCTCAGATTGACCATCTGTCTGTGGATGAAAGGCAGTACTAAATCTCAATTTAGTTCCAAGAGCTTCCTGAAATTTCGGCCAAAATCGAGAAGTAAATCGAGGGTCTCGATCTGACACAATAGAAACTGGGACTCCGTGTAATCTCACCATCTCATCTATATAAAGTCTTGCCAGCCTCTCAATAGAATACGTGCTATGGATAGCCAAGAAATGGGCGGACTTAGTCAATCTATCCACAATCACCCAAATAGCATCCTTCCCACTTTGTGTCCGCGGCAAACCCAATACAAAGTCCATAGTCACATGTTCCCACTTCCATTCAGGAATCGGTAAAGGTTGAAGAGTACCTGACGGTTTTTGATGCTCCGCCTTGATCTGTTGGCATGTGAGACATTTCGCTACAAACTCTGCTATGTCTCGTTTCATACCCGGCCACCAATAACTTTCTTTAATAGTCCGATACATCTTGGTGCTTCCGGGATGTAAAGCGTAGGCGGAAGAATGAGCTTCCTCCAAAATAGCTCGTCTCAACTGATCATCCTTAGGGACACAAATTCGGTCTCTAAGCATCAAAGTACCATCATCGCTGAGTCTAAACTCACTAGCTTTTCCATCTTGCAGCTTTTGAACTTCCTGTTTCAACCAATCATCAAATTTCTGCAATTCTCTGATCTGATTCAACAATGAAGGTCTCACGACGAAACTAGCAAGTAGGGTTCCATCCTCACCATTATTCAACTGGATCCCTAGAGATTTCATCTCAAGTAACATTGGAAAATAAGAACTCCGAAGTGTTGCTAACGACGATGAGGATTTACGACTTAAAGCATCCGCTACAACATTTGCTTTTCCCGGATGATAATCAATCACTAAGTCATAATCCTTAATCAACTCCAACCATCGTCTCTGTCTCAAGTTAAGCTCTTTCTGGGTGAGCAAATACTTCAAACTTTTATATCAGAAAAAATCCGACAACGCTCACCATATAAATAATGTCTCCAAATCTTCAATGCGAATACTACTGCTGCTAACTCCAAGTCATGAGTAGGGTAATTCGTCTCGTTCTTCTTCAACTGTCGAGAAGCATAAGCTATTACTTTCTCATCCTGCATCAACACACACCCTAATCCCAACTTAGATGCATCGCTATATACCACAAATTCTTTTCCACTAACAGGAAGTGTTAAAACGGGAGCGGAGGTTAACCGGTTCTTTAGCTCCTGAAATCGATTCTCACAAACATCATCCCACTCATACTTAACTCCTTTACGAGTCAAACGAGTCAGAGGAGCTGCTATCAAAGAAAATCCCTGAACAAATCTCCGGTAATAACCGGCTAAGCCAAGGAAACTACGAATCTCAGTTACCGTTCTCGGTTGCTCCCATTGCAAGATTGCCTCAATCTTCTTGGGATCGACATAAATTCCAGCTCCGAACACCACATGTCCCAAGAAAACCACTTCCTTCAACCAGAATTCACATTTAGAGAACTTGGCATAGAGTTGTCTCTCGCGCAAGGTTTGCAACACAATGCGCAAATGGGTAGCATGTTCATCATCATTCTTCGAATAAACCAGGATGTCATCAATGAATACTATCACAAACTTATCCAAGTATGGATGGAACACCCTGTTCATAAGATCCATAAAAACTGCCGGGGCATTAGTCAAACCAAACGGCATCACCAGAAACTCATAATGCCCATAACGCGTCCTGAAGGCAGTCTTAGGTACATCCTGCTCCTTAATCCTCAACTGATA
Source organism: Theobroma cacao (assembly GCF_053813885.1). NCBI lineage: Eukaryota > Viridiplantae > Streptophyta > Magnoliopsida > Malvales > Malvaceae > Theobroma > Theobroma cacao. Next base: position 32,008,362 of record NC_142647.1, on the reverse strand, counting down.
GTACCCAGATCTCAAATCAATCTTAGAGAATATCATAGCACCTCGTAATTAATCAAAAAGATCATCTATCCGGGGTAAAGGGTATTTATTCTTGATGGTCACTCGGTTCAGCTGACAGTAATCAATACACAATCGAAGAGTGCCATCCTTCTTCTTTACAAATAGGACTGGTGCTCCCCAAGGAGAAATGCTAGGGCGAATGAAACCTTTATCCACCAAATCTTGCAACTAGGCTTTCAGTTCCTTCAACTCTGCTGGAGCCATTCTATATGGAGGAATAGAAATAGGTGCGGTACCCGGAAGTAAATCAATAGGGAACTCAAGCTCTCGATTAGGAGGTAGTCCCGGTAAATCATCAGGAAATACTTCAGGAAACTCACTTACTATTGGGACATCCTCTAACTTAGGTTCCCCCTTTGAAGTATCGATCACGTATGCCAAATAAGTCGAATACCCTTTTTGCACTAATTTTGAAGCTTTGATGGCCGAGATTACACAAGATGGTAATACTCGACGTTCCCCTACAAACACAATCTCTACTCCCTCCGAATTTCGAAGAACAACTTCTTTTCGGAAACAATCCACGTTCGCCCGATGTGCAGTTAACCAGTCCATACCTAATATTAAATCAAAATCCAAGATCTCTAGAGGAATTAAGTCACCCCTAAATTCATCCTCACCTACCCTTACCCCACAGTCTCTATAACAAGTATTTCTAATCAACTGTTCTCCTAGAGGGGTATGCACTACAATTTCTTCCTCTAATGGTGACAGGTTTCTATCAGTAATTGATGCAAATGTCGTACTCACATAAGATCTATCTGAGCCAGAATCTATCAAAACATAAGCATCTTTATCAAATAAAGACATAGTACCTGTCACTGCTCCAGGTCGGACTCGTGCCTCATCTTCTGTCACAGCAAAAACTCTTGTCGCGGTACAAGTCTGTGGTCTCGAAGGCGGATGTGACGGGGTATTACTCTCCACACCAAACCGTATGGCTACTCCCTGTCTCGGTGGTAACCCAGAAGAATCTCTCCTCTGTATATCTGTGCGAGCTGGTGGAGATGATGCAGCTACAGTGGCTCGTCCTAACTGTGGGCAATTACTCCTAATGTGACCCGTCTGTCCACATTGAAAACATCTTGTTGGCCCTCTACATAGCCCACTATGATAATTCCCACAATTTCTGCATCTGTCAGAACCTCCGAGACTCTTCCCAGAACCAATCATAGCAGATCTGCTAAACCTCGAAGGTCTCTGCTGTGATGGTGGAAATGGAGGTCGAGGAGATGTCACGGAAACAGAAGTAGTGCTCCCTGAAGTCGCTGAGTCCTTGCCTCTTTTTACTGGCTGACTAGAAGACATATCAGGATTCCTCCTTTTTGCAAACTCAGTCCGAATCCTTCTATTCTCAGTCGCGAGCTTCTCAGCCCGTAAAGCCATCTGTACCACCTCCTTATGTGGCTCCCTACCAATCACTGTCATTCGCTCTCTGATCTCATTACGGAGCCCTTCCTCGAAATAGCTGGCCTGATCCTGCTCAGATTTCACCAGATCCGGCACATATAACATCAACTCGTTAAAACGAGTCTCGTACTCCTCTACAGTTAGATTTCCTTGTTTCAAACTCAGAAATTCTCTCTTCTTTTCTTTTTGATGGAAATAAGTGAAATACTGACCATCAAATTCCCTGAGAAAATCGGACCATGTCTGAGGAGTAGCGGAACGGGACTTCACCGAATTCCACCAAGTACGAGCCCTCTTCTCTAATAATCTCATAGCCACCATCAGCTTCATGTCATCATCTAATCCCATATCAGAAAGAGTCTCGGACACCTGATTAATCCAGTCCTTTGCCACAGTGGCATCCAACTCACCAGTGAAAGATACACAACCCAATTGCCTAGCCTCCTTTAGCTTCTTGGAAATGGATACATCCTGTATTGGTGGTGGAACTAAAGGAGTAGCTGGAGGCACTACAGGTGGAACTTGACCAGTCTGAGCTTGACCAGCTATTGCTGCAAAGAAAGCTGCCAATGCTTGTGCTGCCTCAGTAGGCATGGCGGGAATACCAGTAGGTGACTGAGGAGATGGAGGATGTGGAGGACTATCGGCCTGCTCAGCAGCAGGTGCTGCCCGAATGGTAGATGCAGCTGATTCCTCCTCTACTGTATCTGGCTGATGACGTTGGGAACGACCTCTTCCCCTCCCAACCGATCTAGTGAGAGGTGGGCGTCCGCGTCGAGGAGGCATTATAATCTATAAAAAAAAATACAAGCAAGTTTAGGTAACCTTAGGCTCTATATGCAAATGCATGCATTATATTCAACCTAACCTAACTTAACTTAATCCGGGGCCACACTGATATTGTAAATATTTAAAACAACTTTAAAACTAAAAACTTTGATCTTGAAAACCAAAAGCTCTGATACCAATCGAATTGTCACGAACCGGTACTCCCCTCGAGCCCGTGACAACCGCCGCGGTGTCCCGGTAGACACTTATTGCTCGGAATGTCAACCCGAAACCCCGCAAGGCTTTACTATCAGTTTCTCTGTTCCCTTGTGAGCAACCATTGTCAAATATCGTGTTCTAAAATATTTTAAGCTGTTTCCAACTTTAAACAAATAAAATATTAATTTTTCGTCTCACAAGGGTATTTTGGTCATTTTTCTCAAAAATTTTAAAACTGGCTAAAACGTAATATACAAGTACAAAACACACAATTCATATTCAAAATGAGTTTAAAAGTCTAAAATCTTCATTTAAAACGAAATTATGGTTATTTGAATATAATAAGAAAATAAAAGAAATATTAAGTAAAATATTCTATTTTCTTATAAAACAATATTTATAGAGTTATACGTGAATAATTTTTATAACGTAAAAGTTAAATAAATTTATACATACTTAAATACAGTAAGTCAAAATATTTAATTTAATTTACAATAACAAGAGTGCCCCCGAATAAACAAAAATAAAGAGGACTGTGAACCTACGGTTTGGAAAATGCAGATCCCACTGTAGTCCTCGATGAGATCAGCTATCTACAGTCTATACTGAACCTGAAATGGGTGGAAAGGAGGGTGGTGAGATTATAAAATCCCAATGAGTAAACAAACATCATCATAAACATCTAGAGTTGAGTACATGGAGACAATAAAGTAAATCATCATAAACTGGGTTATAGCATTAGAACACATTTTGTTCAAAACACGTAAAGACGCTTATGAATCTCATAAAAATCTAGGCTTGTACCATAAATCCATTCTCGGGGACACCTTGGCCGAGGCATCCTACCAAGACCGCAAAGGCTATTAAAATTCACATTTCACATAAATCATGTTTTTGTTTTGAAAACATAGCCGTTCCTTGGCGTTGGCTGAGTTCCCCCTCACGTGGTGGTTTAGCGTGAAGTGAACCCTAAACTTTACCCCAGGAGATACCCTACGCGCCTCTCCGTTCGAGGTAAGAATATAATGGGGTTTACCGTACCCCTCTAAAAGGCTGGTCCACAGAAACCCCCTACTGCAGTAATTAATTAATATATAATCCACCATATAATAAAATTCAATAACATGATATGGCAATTTTGTAATTCGTAGTTTTTCAAGGTAACCAAACAATTCGCATTTCAATACAATTGCCAACTAGCCAATCATGCTCGATTTATCATAAGCCAGTTAATTTAAACAATCAAATTGCCACAATTAACAGTCTCCGTGTACTCTATTTTTCAAAATCACTATTAATTTCAAAACAATTTATAATTTAATTTCATTGAAACTCATTTATTCATAAAACATGAAAATTTATCTTTTTAAATTCCTTTTTCCATAGAATTCATGAAAGCATTTAAAAACCACCCTAGATAATTAAAATGACAGTAAGTTTACTCACAATGTCTAGAATGCATACTTTCGAAGCACTCTGTCTACTGGTCCTCGGATGCAATTTCCTTGCCTTTATCGAAGGACTCACCACCTTGACACAGTACAAAATCGAGAGTTTCACCAAGTTGGTACTAAATCAAAATTAAACTAATTTAGACTACCAATGCATGATATGGAATGCAAAAATGCACTGGTAACTATCTAAACCCGGTATTGGCCTAATTCGTCTTATCACCCGATTAAATTCCTAACGGGTCCGTTTAAACTCCAATTTAATTCTTTTCAGTTTCTATACCTCAATTGCACCCAAATTAACTTAATGTCCCTCAGTGTGGTGCAAATTATCAGTCCCAATAGTAAATTACGAAAATACCCCTAGTGGGTAAAAATTCATATTTTTGCTCCGAAAATTTCCATTATTTTTCTAGGCTCATAATTCATCATTCCTTAACCAATTCTCCTAGAATAAAATCAAACTCATCCTCACTCACTACATGGTAAATTCAGCCATTAATGGTTGGGGGAGAAAATAAATTCTTTTCTTGTTATTTTGTTTCTAAATATGCTAAACTAACTAAAAACACTAACATAAATTAAAATCAAATAAATCCAACAACTTTCTCTCTCCTAACCCATTTTTTCAGAATTGAATTCATCATGAAAACATGTAATTTAATCATGGAAAATAAAAAGAAATGCTTGGGAATAAGAAAACTCAAGCTTAATAGAAAAAAACTCACCTTTTTCACTTAATTTCCTTGAAAATTCACACTTTTTCTTTGATTTTCTCTCTCTAGGGTTTTGTTTTTGTTTTCTCTCTCTTCTTGCTGGTTTGGCCGGCCATGGGGTGGAAGATGGGCTGATTTTGTGCCTTTTAAAAAGGAAAATAATAAATTAATAAAGGCATGACACATGGCATCATGTCATTGGCCCGTTTTTAAAATTTTAAAAATTTAAACATTTTATCTCCACCACATGTTTAGTCAAGGGTCAGAGATGAAGACAAAGGAAGACCATGTGCTGGAAAAAAATATCCTGGTGGTGGAAAATTACAATTTTGCCCCTGAGGTGGCAAAATTACCATTTTACCCCTATACTCCAAATTATACCGAAATTAAAATTTTTCACTTCTAAACCTCAAATCATACTTCAATAAGTCAAATTATACTCTAATAAGTCAAATGGGGTCAAAAAAATCTTTTCTAAAATTCCCATTTTGTCCCCAGGTGGCAAATGACCATTTTGCCCCTAATTAGTGAAAATTCTGATTTGACTCCAAATTGATCCTCAAAATCCAAATTACCATTTTAAGTCATCCATGAACTGTGAAACTCTTAATCTCACCTTAAAATTCCTATTTGATCTAGTTCGAGGATTAAATAAACTTTGTTGTACCTCTAGGTACAATACCGACTTTTGTAAATTTTTTGGGACTCTCCTAACATGCAATCATGCTATCATCACATGTATGTCATGAATAGTATTTTATAAGGTCGGGCTTTACATATTTTGAATAAAAAATTATAAAATACTAATACCGACTGAAGTTTCCTACAGAATATTCCGTTGGAAAGTTCAGCTCCTAAAACTTTCCGACGGAATAATTTTCGTTGGAAATTTTCGTTAGAATTCCGTCGAAAGTTCTGTTGGAAAATTTGGTAGATTATTTTTTTTTTTTTGCTCTAAAACTATTTCTAACGAATTTCCAACAGAAATTATTCCGTTGAAAATTTTCGTCAAATATCCATCAAAAATTCCAATGAAAAATTTGGCGGGATTAATCTTTTTTTTTTAGTCAAAAATATTTTCAACAGATTTCTAATGGAATCGTTTCTTTCGAAAAATTTTGTCAAATTCCATCGATACAAGGAAAATAAATTTCCATCGGACATCCATTAGAATTTTCAAATGAAAATTTTTCTGTCGGAAAAGGTCAATTTTTTTTGTAGTGTAGTATAGCAAGATATATTCGAAAAACTCAAACGATCCAAAGATGGCTTAAGTCATTTCCTTAACTAAGTATCGTTTAAGATTTCGCCTCAATAAAAATCCTAACTAAATGAATTAAAAATTTTGTTAGGATTTCCCTAACTATATGAATTAATTCATGGCTTATTAAAAAAACAATTTTGTTATTGGATTAAAAGTTAAAATTTACCTAAAGAAAAGTAACCTTATTCATTCCTTTGGAAATCAACCTTTTCTTTTCCCTCGGAAAATCCAATGATGGCAGGCAGCCTAATCCAACATCCCGACCTGATTTCCATCATAGATAAGTTGGCATTCCAAAGTTTCTTTAGCGGCTCTTTTTCTTTTCCATAACATTGAAAAGCGAAACGCTTAGGTAAAGCAGAATCAATTCTTCTTTCGTCAAGACACTAGGAATATATAACCCCAACTAACCTAGATTCCAAATCTGTTGACCAGTAGTTGTTGGACATTCCAAGCTGATACTAGACTTCTATTGGAGTATGGGTCAGATCGCAACTTAAACCTGTTACTACATCTACAAAGCTGACTCTTAATTAGAGTTGAGTTTAAATCTTAATCCTACTAAACGCCACATGTAATACTGGAAATTAGAACCCCAATTACATTAGTATAGTTCCTCTCTCCGAAACACTTGCAAGGACTTGGAGTTTGGAAGTTTGTGGACACAACTCTAGTTGCTATTCTGTGGACAAGAACGTAGATAACAAGGATCAAGAAGTAATTCAAAGAGTTAAGTGAGAAACAGATATTCGGAGATACATGACATGAAGCAAGCAGAGGTAAATTAATAATAGTAATCAAATTGGTATTGAAGTAGATAAATCCTAATCCTATTGATTGACCTTGGAATTCAAGTAGTTGTTTGACATTCCGAAACGATGCTAGATGGCAAAGAGGAATGCAGATGCAGCTATATTTGTGGATTGAATCTTAGATAGCCATATGATCATTGACCCATACACACATGGAGTCTCTTTCTGGCTTTTTTCTTGATTCTCATGGAACTAACCCAGCTTTCCCTCACAGCTGACTTCCTATCCAGAGTATCTTAACCTTGCTCGTAGCTTTTATTGTTAGTTTTTCCCTCTTTTCTACCTTTGCTTTCTCTTTATTTTTGTTTACAGAAAATTTCAACCCATTTTCCTTGCTAAAGAATTGTAAAGTTAACAAACATGAACATGGGACAGCGAGGCGCCCCTAGACGATTATCTCCGAGAATTTCATCTACAATTTTCATATGTAAAAAGAAGGAATCTTTGAACCACACATATTGCAGTCACTGCATACTTTCCCGACTCCCCTTTCATGTGAAAAGTAATTTTGCTGGGAGTGAAGGGAATCTTTCTTTCCCTTCACCTTTAAAGTTGTATGCTGGAAAAAGGATATCAAGCTAGTACGCCCAAATCTCAAATTAACCAGCTACCAATGTATATGCGGGCACAAGCATCTTATGTTTGTTGGGTAATTGGAATGGAAAACCTCAAAAGCAAAGCAAAGCAGTGAAGATTGTAAGAACAATGAACAGAAGGTTGATTTGGTACCAAAAAAGTAACTACACAATGATAACCAGGATGGGATTTGGGTTTTGCATGGATACATACTACTCCCATTCTCATCAGGGGACTAACATTCTAAGAACATTCTCTGACCTCTGACAACCCCAATTACAATTTACAAGGAAAAAGATAAAGGCAATTTGCAAAGCATTTCTATTTACCAAAAAGCAAAAGGCCTCCATATGTCTCGTGTGTTTGCATGCGCAGTCGCGCCCATCTCCATTACCTTACAGCAAGTCGGTTACCATTTTTTCTCCCTTTTCTTTTTTTTTTTTTTAAATCCAAAGCTGGCGCATGAAAATATGCTTTTCGTTGCAAGGGGTGGGTTTTTTTGGTCTCCCTCTCTTCCTTCCTTTCTTTTCTTTTCTTGGAATATATATCGGGTAATCCAAAAAGCATTTCTAGGCAAGAGCAAAGCATCAAGAATGAGGCTTAGCCTTCTCTACATGACTACAACTTGTTCAAAAGATTATTAATTTTTTGGTGGAATATTAATTGACAGGTTAAGTGGATCCAAACCTACTAATCATTGACCTACTGATTTGCATTCAATTATCGTAACCTTGAGTTTTTACTACAAAAACCACTTGAATTGTGCTCCAATCAAAAAGAAAAGACGGTGGCTTAAGAAAAGCAAAGTAAAGCAGAGCAGTCGGCATCAGCTTTACCTTTATCTTTGCCGCCTCCTTTTTCAATCCCAAACAGTGTCTTTAGCACACCTCCCTTTCCCTTTATTTCTTTCTAGTGTTTGCAACATTAACCTGAACCCACTAAGTACTAACATCGAACCTCAGCATTCACACTAAAACCAAAGCTCCAATTCAGTCCTCTCCTCTAATCCCGACCATATCTATAGATATTATAGTTCTTGTATTTTTTATATACTCCATTATATAAAGAAACGGAGCAGAAGCCTATACAATCACAGAGAAAAGACAAAATCACAATTCAAAGAAGCCAACAAATTAAGATGGAGATATTGTCACAAATGTGGTCTTTCCTGGGACTCCTCACCGTCCTTCAGAACATCTTGCCCTCGCAACTGCTCTCCCTCCTCCACTCCTTCTACGAGTCCCTCCAAGACCTTTTCACCCCTTACTCCTACTTCGAGATCCCTGAATTCAACGGCTACTGCAGCGTCGATCTCAACGACCTCTATCGCCATGGGAGCCTCTACCTCAACTCTGTCAACCCTTCCGCCACCTGCCGCCGTCTCACCCTCTCTCGCTCCAAGTCCTCCAATTGCATCTCCTTCACTGTGGCTCCCAACCACACCATCCACGACACCTTCAATGGCCACAGCATCTCCTGGACTCACCATGTGGAGACGGTGCAGGATTCTTTAGAGGAAAAACGCAGCTTCACTCTCAAGCTCCCCAAGTGCCACCGCCAGACCCTACTCAAGCCCTATCTCGACCACGTAATTTCAAGTGCTCAGGAGTTTGAGCGAGTGTCACGCGAAAGGAGGCTTTTCACCAACAATGGGCACGGTTCGTACGAGTCAGGCTGGGTATCTGTCTCATTCCGTCACCCCTCCACATTTGACACGCTGGCTCTGGAGCCAGAACTGAAGAAGCAAATAATGGAAGACCTCACAGCTTTTGCAAAGGGGAGAGAATTTTATCATAGAGTCGGACGTGCATGGAAACGGGGATACTTACTCTATGGGCCTCCTGGTTCTGGGAAGTCCAGCTTGATCGCAGCCATGGCAAACTATCTTTGTTACGACGTGTACGATTTGGAACTCACCAAAGTGACAGACAACTCCGAGTTGAGAGCTTTGCTGGTCCAGACCACCAACCGCTCCGTCATTGTGATCGAGGACATAGACTGTTCCGTTGATCTGACGATGGACAGACTGTCGAAGAGATCATTACGTTCGCGGGCTCAGTCACACGCAACGATAAAAGGAGATGCTGATCAGGAGAATGGTAGAGTAACGTTATCAGGGCTCTTAAACTTCACTGATGGATTGTGGTCTTGCTGCGGAGAGGAAAGAATAATAGTTTTCACCACCAACCACAGGGACAACGTGGATCCTGCTCTGGTTAGATGCGGCCGCATGGATGTGCATGTCAGCCTAGGCAGGTGTGGGATGCATGCCTTCAAGGTCCTGGCTAAAAACTATCTCAACCTCGACTCCCACCCCATGTTTCAACTGGTGGAGACCTGCATAAGCTCTGGTGGGTCCTTAACTCCAGCTCAGATAGGGGAGGTACTGCTAAGGAACAGGTGGAATGCTGACGTGGCTATGAAAGAGGTTGTCTCTGCCATGCAGTCGCAGTTGCAGACACAGAATAATCAAAGCGGTGGTGGCGCTGACTACGACGAGATAGCCATGACAAGGTCGCCCGAGAGCGCGTTGGCTGTGGGGTCGCCTGAGCTGTGGGACTCATCTCCTACGAAGGTTGGCAGGAACGGGAAGAAATGGAAACAAGGGTCCAGTACTGGCAGTGCGGAGAAGAAGGTTAACTTTTTGGTAAGGCTAAGGTCTTTGACCAAGTCTGATTGTGACAGAAAAGTCTTGTGACCAATTACAATTACTAGTGTTTCGGATTGGATTTCTAACTTTTTGTTTTGCATTTTCCATGTACCCATTTTGCGTCTACTCTATAGGCTGTAAATAGCTGGAGGACCGTCTCGCTTTGATGTAGTTTTTAATTAATTATTGGGCAAACCTTCTTAATTATTTAAAAGAAAAGCAAACATTCTTGCATTTTAACTACCTGCCTTTGAATAAAAAAACTTTAATATTTTTTTAATGTAAAAGAGCTTTGAATTAAATATGGGAAACGCTGTAGTACATGCCTTCCACACACTAATGTGCATCCTCCATCTCATATTTTGTGTTTGAATTAAACCTTTTTCAATATAAACATTTTAAAGTTTTATAGTTTTTCATTTAATTTTTTTTAAAGAAATTATTTCAAAAGATTTGTAAGAAACACTAGAGTAATTACTACAGTTTAAATAGCACATGTATCACTTTTGTTTCTTGCATATCCGAACTTTCATCATATGGAGGTTTATGTCATTTACGATAAAATTTGGAGTCATCATCCAATTTTAATGTCCAAACCTATAACCAATAAAGCGTCAAGGCCATAGTCTTAACGATAACAAAAACTTGATTTGGAGATTTGAGTATGAAATAGTAAAAGAATCAAAACTTCCAACCTCGCTTAAGATAAACTAGCCTTCACTATTTCATTTTGGATCAACTTAGTTAAAGATCAAAATTAAAAAAGCACACCTCAATTTTACATAATATCTCATGTAACTATGAATAAATAATGTCTTATCTTGTCACACATGCATTTAAAAGGATGCAAGTGGATTGGTTGTCTTGAGTAATCTATTGACGTTAGCATAATGCAAATAAATTCTGCCAAAATAAATAAAGTAAATAGATAACATGTGTAAACCCTAACATACAAATCCAACTAGCATAAAAAATTATGAAAACGTCCTTAGAATTGCATGGCATACCAAATGATGAAAATACCCCTAGTACTAAATGGCATACCAAAACCGTTCTTACGACTATATGGCATACGCACATAAGTTACAATGGCATAGGATAGGCACTTCCTAAACTACATGCATAGTAGAGACATTTCTTAAAACTAAAAATGGAATACTTCATGGTAATAATCCTAAGACTAAATGGCATATCGTATGCAGATGATCCTAAAATTATATGAAATATTTTATCTCATGGCATAACAAAACTTTTATTTCAACATTATTAAAATAAATTTAATGACATAATAATGCAGTTGTTGTAACGACCCAACTCCCAGGTTATTACCGGCACATGAGCCTAGTAGGCGGAGTCCGTAAAACTCAAGCAAGCCTAAAGAGACAATTGATCAGATATATATTGTTTCAACCTTTAACCGCAAACATCAGCTATATATATGTATATATTCACATAAACTTGTTTACATTAGCATTCAAATCTTTTTATGTAACCCCGTGCTTCGACACGTAAACATCACACTACATGTGCTACAAATTAAACCACAGTAGTATTATCAAAATACATTACATAACCAGTACATAGCGCCATACATTAGCATACACTGTGGGCCTTGGCCCAACTAACCCAACTATAGACAAGCCATGCAAACCAAAACTTGGACCAGCAGAGCAACGTAGAAAACAAGGTACTATCAGAGGCCATAATACCTACCAAACAGAAGCTGGCTACTCACTCCTTAACGAAGGCCCCAAGAAGCTACTTATCTGCACATCAATTAATTGGGGTAAGTCTTGTAGACTTAGTGAGTAAGTGAAGAAGGGAAACAAGCATAATAAGGTTGATAATTTAATAAAACATCAAGCTTTCAAAATAGTTTAAACTTGAGCTGATGACATAATGCATTAAAAACCTTTATGTGCATCAAATCATATGATAAATCAATGTACATGGCATGTTGAATTTCATGTGAAAAAACCAAGGGAAAACCTATTTGAAAACCGCTTTAAAAGCCTTCAATTTTCCCAAAACAGAACCCAAGGTTGATCCTTAGGAGCCAAGGGTCAATGTTTGTTGTGGTAGAAACAAGCTGCTTTTCACTAAGTATGGCAAGATCGACCTATGCAAGAAGGCGAGTCAATCCTGTATTTTCCAGAACCAAAATCATTGCTTTCCATGCAAGTGAGGATTGACCCTTCCCATGTCGAGGTTTAATCCTAAAACTTCTAGAATGCTATTCGAGGCAATTTGATGCCAAAATATATTGCCATGTGCAAAACCATTAGAAATCTCCCCTGTTTCAAAGCATATAAAACTAGCATTTCAAATATAAGATGTTTATTTAATTCTACCCATGGTTGGTAAATCATTAGACAATTAAACGTGCAAGGCATGAAAATCATAAACTCATTTAAATAAATGCAAATGCCAATTCTCAGCAAAATATAAACCCCAAGCCATGTATAAACCAGATTTTCAATAACCTAAATAAGGTGCTAAACATTGGCTAAATAAACCAAACCAAAATTAAATGTTTTGGCCTCAAGAAGGTCTACCAATACCGACAGAGCTGATTTCATGGGACTGACCTACTCGGTAGGTGTGTCTAACTACCAATATTGACAGATATGATTTCATGGAGCTTGCCACTTGGTGGTCTGTCTATTCGCCAAATACCGACAGATATGATTTCGTGGAACTTGCCACTTGATGGTTTATCTATCCATCAATAAATCCGATAGGAAATTCTTATGTACCGTAAACCCTCACGTACGTGCCGTGGAAACCAATGAAGAAATCCCTCAGTTGGGTGGAGTCTAGACTTTGTGCACAAAGGTTATGCTTACTGCCATAACTACAAAGCCTAACCCAAGATAATTTTACTTAAAATGTAATCATTAAACCAAGGGATTTCTAAACAAAATCTCAAATCATTCAACCGAAAAACTCTAAGCAGTAGTTTTCCAAATCCAATAATTATTTTCAAAGCATGCCATGATATAAATAAGCAATTATACTTCCAGCATTTAAAACCAAATGGTATGCAATATGTCAAGTTCAATAAACCATGCCAATGCAAATGAATGGCAAGCACAATCCATAAACTGACCTAACCACTCAAATCCGGTGGTAAAAGCATTTAAAAACCAACCACTTTGTAGCTCATACAATAGAATTTCTTTTGAAGGAATAAACAGCTCAAAGGGGTTGTTTCCCAAATTTAAAAAATATATATTCTTTCAAAACCCATTAAAACTACAACATTTAAATCATGCCTCCATGGCAATTCAGATTATCAAAACCGGCATTCAAATCATGCTCCCATGGCAGTCAAAATTTTCAAAGCCATGTTCAACTTCCAGCAACTAAACCAAGCTTAATAAACCATGTTTCTCAAATAAACTAAGTTTAATAAACGATGCTTCTCAAATAAACCAAGCTCAATAAACCAATGGGTAATAAAACGATACTTTCATGCTTAGTTATATAGCAAAATAATTTTGGAAATAGGTAAACCCACTCACTTGAGAGTCTGATTTCTCAACAAGAACCAAATTACCAAACCTTTGACCACCAATAGCTCCTTGAGCTCAAAAATTTTTTTTTTCAAGCTCTAAATATTTTTCATTGAGCTTCCAAATACAATTTTCTTAAACTTCCTAGTATTCAATAAACATAACACAGATTTCTTAATTTCCTAGCATTCGAATTCCAGAACTCACTAGCTTAACTTAAGCTTTTTACCTATGTTTCAATTAACTACTTTAAACCATAAACCACATGTCTAATACTTAGACATAAAATCTTTACCTTGATGGTCAGATTAAAGCTAGGTAGCCAAACCTCCAGAATCCTCAAGCTTGGAGAAGATGAACAGTAGCTGAAACATAACCAAACTAGACTTTATAACCGGTTAAACTAAAACTCATGCACCAAGGAAGCTTATTCTCACCTTGGTTACTAAATTCCATGCTTCAAAATGCTTGTATGGTGTCTCAATGATCCACAGAGGAGCTTGGAAGTGTACGAGCTAGAGAGAAATAAAAACTAACTTTCAACAATTGAATGGGCAGACAACGTAAAGTTTTGCTTATAAACTTGTGGGGATCAACTTTTATGTCCAAAGGGGTCAATCTTAGAAGCTTAAAAATACTTAACATGTTGAGGTGGACATCACAAGGATCAACCATATAAAACCAAGGGGTCGATCCTATCTTGGCAAATTGTTTTTCTAGCTATTTCCACACATTAAGGATCGACCTTCAAGCCCTAAAGGATTAATCCTAGCTCTTCTAAAATTGCTTTTAAGTGTCCCAACACTAAGGATCGACCTTCACTCTCTAAAGGGTCGATCTTGAGATTATACAAAATGCTTTCAACCCTTCAAAACACTTGATGATCGACCCTATTGCACCAAAGGGCCGATCCTGTCATTCATGAAGATTTTCCTAAGTGTCCAATAACTTGGGATCGACCTCTTTTCTTTAAGGGGCCAATCCTCATTGCTAGTATAGAAGTCTTAATGAACCATATATTAAGAAGGCGATGAATTGATATATTAAAAATTGCTTTAAAATCTAGATATAAAAATTCAAAGTTTTTTGACTCAAAATGTTTTCTAGCATCAAAATCAAATTTTTAATAATAAATCACTAAATGTAAAAATAATCTACCAAAATGTTTTTCTTAATTTAAATACTAGCTATGAAAGAATAAAGGGAAAAATATTTTTCTAAGTACAAAACAATATAAATCTATTTTACTAAGGCAAATATAGGCAATAAAAAATAATGTGAAAAATTAAAAGAGACACAAAGAATTTATAGTGGTTCGATTTTTTCGATGCCTACATTCACTTCCTTGGTAATCAAGGAATTTCAATCCACTGTAAAGAATTATTGCTTTTAACAAGACAAAAGTGATAACCTTTACACAATCCACGAAGGGATTCTTGCTTTTTAATGAGATCAAGCAGTAACCTTTACAATCCACAAAGGGATTCTTGCTTTTTAATGAGATTAAGCAATAACCTACCAATAATGGTTTTTGAAGGCTTAACCACAAACCTTTACAAATAACTTTTCAAGGTTAAGTTAGAACCTTTACAATGAAGTGTGTACAAAAGAGTAATAGCAAAGATTTGCCTCACAAAGGTTGGATCCTAGAGATTTTAGCTTGGATGTAGTGAGAGAAGAAAAATCAACTCAAATGAAGCAAGTATTCAACTTTGTAAGCTTGGTGGAAGATTAAAAGGATGCTAGAAAGTGAAAATGAGCTTTTGAAGGTCTCTCTAGGGTTTGAAGCTTTGGTTTAGGTTTTCTCCTACTTCCAAATGGCTCAAATGTGGCTATTTATAGCTAAGGCAAAATTTGGAGCTGCTAGACACAAGTTTGAATCAAATCTAACTGTTGCTAAAGTTTGACTACAACGCTCCTAGGGTCGATTATGTTATTCAAATTTCTCAAATTAGGGCTCTATAGTCAAGTATAACATTCCTCTAGTTGATCCTTTTCCCAAGATCGTGTATTTTGCCAAATTGAACTACTATAGTCAATTGTGCTTCCTCTATAGCCGATGATGTCTATGTATTGTTGACTTTTCCTTACTTTTGACTTGTCAAGGTTGATTATACGTGGTTCAAGGTTGATTATGTCTGTTCAAAACTTGATTTTCTTGAGCTTTCTAGAACATGGTTGACTATAAACACTTCAAGATCGACTATGGCTTTATAATCTGCAAGTTTTGCACTCATTCAGCCTTTGGATCGACTCAAGTTAAGATCGACTCTTGGCTTGTGTCTTAAGGTTTTCTTAGCTTTTGGGCACTTTTCTCTACTTATTTCCTCCTCAACTTGTTCCTACATTCAAATGACATTTCAAGGCATGTTTGCTCTTGCATTCTTAGCTGAATATGCATTGTTTGAAAGCTTATAAGATGTTTTCTAATGATGCATGGCATTTAAAACAATTTTGTAAGCTTGAGGGATTAAAAACATATTTGAGACAATTTCAAATGCTTGACATTAAGTTCAAGATAACATCTGATTTTTATTAAATCTAAACGTGATATAACTCAAGGTTAACACTCATTCCACACAGAACCTTTCCTAGCTATTAGATGCACAAAGGATCGACCTCCCCCATTTTAGGAGTCAGTCTTACCCTAAAACAAAATGCTTTTAAGTGCCTTTGGGAGCTAAGGATCGATCCCCCACTTTGGGGGTCGATCCTACCTTGAAGTAGAATTCAAACTTAGGCTTTTTCAACCTCTCTCTTAGATCTTTGGCCCACCAATAATTCCTTTCTCTTAAATTCACTTAGCATTTTGTTTAAGCTCTTCTACACTTTGTTTAAAAACCATTCTTTTCCCTATACCTAGTGGATGGTCTCCATCGTACTAGCATTCTAAGAATTGAGATGTTACAATTATATGCCCTACAGACCAATCGATTGGTTGTGTAAAGATACATCTAGTATTTGAGCATTTATTATCATAAGGTATTCTTTATTTCCAAAATGACTGCATATGCCAATAGAAGTGAAATAAAGTCCATGGAATATTGTATGTTTTGAAAAAGGTATTACAAAGGGTTATAATTATTAGAAACTTATTGAATCAAAGCATTACTCTTAAATTATAAGTGTTGGGTGAGGGCTGATCATGCATCAAATACAAATAAAACGTAGCGAAAATAAATTTAAAAATTAAATTTGCACTTCACCTTCCAAGATCTCTTTCATGTCAAATCGAGTATAAAATTAAATTAAAATAAAAATATATGATCATATCACTTTACCTAAATAACAAAGGTTGTGAATCCTTTGTTAAACCACCAAATCAGCCTTCAAAAAGCTCAACCACCTCAGCCCGATTGTTGCAAACCAAAGCTGTCCAAGGAATCCTTGTGCAACCTCTAATGGTGATCCACACCAATGAATGAGAAAATCCTTCTTTAAGGATTGGGAGTGTTATGCCTTGACAATGTGCTAGCAAAGATGAGTTTCATAAACTCATTATCCACACAAAATTGTGGAGCTGAACACACAAAAAAAAATGAAGTGAATGAAAAACTATTTTTCTTCACACAATGAACGGCAAGACAAAAGAATTTCTAATGTGTCGTTCACTCTTTTCTTTTTTCAGCCATTTTTCCACTCTCTTTGTTTGGAGGGTATAGCAATTTATTTATACCTTGGATTAATTTTAAACCCTAATTACAAAACTATTTTGTAATTGTCAATGAATCCAATAATTTGAATAAACAATTTAATTAAGTCCTTTAGAAGCCCAATTAACTTAATTATTTAATTTAATCAATCAGGCTCAATAACTTAATTAAACAATTTAATTAATTAAGCCCAACAATTTAATTAAACAATTTTAATCAACTAGGCCCAATGACTTAATTAAACAAATTTAATCAATTAGGCCCAATAACTTAATTGTTTAATTTAATTAATTAGGCCTAATGACTTAATTAAACAATTTAATTAATTAGGCTCAATGATTTAATTAAACAATTTAGTTAATTAAGCACAACTTAATTAAACAATTTTAATCAAGTGCTTGAGAAGCTCATAACTTCTAATTTGATTAAGTCCAACTTAATCACCTATCTCATTTTATTTTCAACATTCATTTTAGATGTGTGACCCATTAGGCTTCTAACATGTTGGCAATAAACTCAACTTATAATTCTTAAGTTAAACTTAGAATTAGATATATTTAAACTACTTTAAATTTATCATTAATCAAGTTAACTACCTAGAGTTCATAGACCAAGATTGGGATCTAGCAATCCATCATGGCCATCCAAATGTTAGAAGAGTCAAGATGGTTATGTTCCTTACTTAGGGAGCAGGTAATTGATCTCATGGATTGAAGTATAAAGATACTTAAACTAACACATGGGTACTTGTTACAAGAACAAGTTCACTAAGCATGACCCTCTATAAGAATTCCATATAGCATTTCACTCAAGTTATTTATGGATAAATTCTCATAAGATAGTTGTGTAAGTGATCATTAGACTCAAGGTCATTTAGTTACATTATGTGTGGAATATTATGCTTTGGTACTATTTAAAGTGGTCTTAGCTAAAAATGTTCAAAAATGGATAGACATTGGATATAGCATGAGACACATGAAGGTTACTCAATTATTAATAAAGGATTCATCACCTTAAGTGAATATAGGAGAAATAACTCATTTGCGACTTGAATAGTAATAACACATAAAAATCCCTAGCGAAAGTAATTAGAGAATTAGACAAAAGAGTTTTTGCACTATCTAAAGATGAGTTTGGGTTTTTTTTCTTTTTTTTTTTTGAAAAGATGGGAATATATTCATTTTATTAAAATAAAGAGAGCAGGGAAGATCACTTGCCATTACAAACCAAAAGTCTACAGATACCAAAAACTACTTTGTAGAAAATGCACCATTAGAACGCCACAAACCACATGTACACTTCCTATACCACCAGGAGGTTAACATGACTTCCATCATCCTGTCTAATGGTGCAAGACTCTATGAAGACACAAAAACCATCCTTTATACAAAAGTTTACTCATAGTTTATATACACAAAATCAGAATCCCTGCCCCTCTTCCCTTTTTATAGTTGCTTTAAGTGTTGAAATAGTAAAGACAAAATTAAAGTAGATATTATACTATGCTGTAAGTGCTGCTAAGATATTAGATGATAAAGGGATAATAATTACTATAAGATTATTCACTAAAAGGTTGAGTCAAACCATGATAATTATTTTTAACATTTGGATAGTCATGATATATAGGTAGATGCCAATCTTGACTTATAAATAAAACTAATCAATTGGTAATTGATAATGAATGCAAACTAGTACCTGTACTAAAAAAATTCAATATGACCCCTAAAATTTCATTAAGTCTTCTAAAATGCATTTCAATGTTCAACCTTCAGAATGGGTCATTTGATCAAAAAATATCACATCAATTTGTGTAAATGACTACGATAGATAAGTGGCAGACATGTGGCATGATCCCATTTGTTTGAAGTTTCAATATTTTTGTTTTAAAAAAAGTAAAAAAGCTTAAAAATTAATTTTTTATATTTTGAAAAATAAAAATAAAAAATTTAGGGTAAACTTTGCATACACCACTTGTGGTATGACTTTTTCTCATATAAAACTTTAAGTTTCTTTTTTTCTGTGTAAAACCTTGTGTTTTATTTCTGTTCCCACAGAACTAATGGTGTTAAAATTTTGATTTAATTTTTTGTGAAAAGACAATA
The DNA here is from genome assembly GCF_053813885.1 of Theobroma cacao. Lineage (NCBI taxonomy): Eukaryota > Viridiplantae > Streptophyta > Magnoliopsida > Malvales > Malvaceae > Theobroma > Theobroma cacao. The sequence continues at coordinate 31,989,166 of NC_142647.1, read as the reverse complement.
ATATCCTTGTAAACCTAAAAAAATGAGCGTTTGTCTTTTGAAGTTTTTGATGACTTCTTTCACTTTCTCTCTTTAGTTTCTCATTGACCAAACAATAAGTCAACAGATCCAAAATATTCAATCTTTGTTTTTTCAAAATTTCCTCTTATTTTTTTGAGTCATTAGGGTTTAAAGGAATTAAATTTCAGATTTTTACAATGAAAACTTATGAGTTCACTCAAAAATGTGGGTTGGGACTATACATTTTTTTTTTTTTTTGGGTTGGGACTTTGCCCTTTATCCATACATGTTGCTTGATGCTTGTTGTCGAGTTTCAAGACAGGTTTGATGAGTTTTTACATTTCATGTGTTGACCTGAGTTGTTGTGATTTGCCTTTTGATATGTTTGCCAAGTGTGTTGACTGTTTTGGAAAAATCACTTTTAGATGGTAGTGTACTCCTTATGCCGGGCAAGTTTTTGTTTCAATATGGGTTGGAATGTACAAATTTTAAGGACTAACTATGTTGAATTGATTGATGTTTTGTTCAGCCTAGGGGAATGGGGATTTTGTGTTTTGTTTTTTCCTTTATTAGGGTGCTAAGGTTCTTTTTGGTTTTTGATGATGATGAGGGGATCTAGTAGATAAAAGGAAAGCCAAGGAACCCATTCCTTTTGTATAGTTTTTTAAGTACATGTAGTCTAAGGATGATTCAAGGATGTTATTCTCTAAACCAGAGAATAACAGAGTTGAATCTGCTTGTACGTTGCTACAAAGGCAAACAATTGCTTCGCTCTGTGTTGAATATATTTTAAATTAAAAAAAAAGTAGCCTTTACAATAGTAAATTAAAATCATGAGCATCATGTACACTGCACATCGAGATAAACCACCATTGCTATGCAACTCCCCTTCGGATCTTCATCCAAAAGACTTTATCTGCCTGTAAATTAGAATTCTAATAAATGTTGATAAATGCTGTGTTTGTGTAGTTTGTAATAATTATTCAGTTTTAATAATTACAAGTTTATAAAAATGAAATAATTTTGCCACTAGAAATGTTTGTTTTTTCTTGATCAAATTTCAATTTCATTAAAATCAAGAAAAGAAACATAGCTGGATCCAAAACTTAACACATCCAACACAAAGATGCAGTTGTTGTACCCATCAATAAAGGGAACAAGGTACTTAGATAAAGAAAAGAAACAACTAAAAATACAACCAATCTAGACAAATAAAGAAGAAATAAAGGGATAAAGGATTTTATTATCTTTTTACTAAAAATTAAATTAAAAATTTAATATCATTAGTCCCTGTAAGCACATAAATAAATCACGAGGTTTTATATGAGAAAAAAAAAGCTCAAAGTGTTATGTGAGAAGGAGTCATACCATAAGGGGTGTACGTAGACTTGACAATTTTAAACATGACACGAGAATAAACGAGTTAAACAGATTTTGGGTTTAGTCTTAACGTGTTTCGTATCTGACACATTAAGATACGAAAATTTTAGTGTCTTAACGTGTCAGACATGACAAACACATTTAAAACACGTTGAAACAAGTTTACTTAATCGTGTTATCGTGTTTAAACGTGTATACGTGACACATTTATTAACCTATTAAAAATTAATAGTTAAAAATTATTTTAACCTTATATAAATAATTTTAAATAATTTTTTTACTAAGTTTTTTTAATTTTATAAAGGGTATAATGTAATTATACATGCTCAATCCTAATTTTTAATTTTTGGTGATTATTTGATGTTATTATTATTTTTGTTTTATTATAATTATTTTTATAATTATAGATTTTAAATTTAAATAATAAAATTATATTTAATTATAAATATTATTATTTAATCGTGTTAAACGTGTTAAACATGTTAATCGTGTTAAACGTGTTATTAATCGTGTCGTGTCGTATATTGACACGTTTAATAAAAGTGTTAATCGTGTCGTGTCCTGTTACACGTGTATTAAACGTGTACGTATACGTGTTTTAAATTTAAGACACGAATATTAAATGTGTTGTGTTCGTGTTTAACCTTAACGTATTTAGTGTCTAATCGTGTTTGACACATTTACGACACGTTAACACGAATTTCCAGGTTTAGGTGTACATGGATTTTATACAAAAATTTATTTTATAAATTTTGAAAAATTAAAAAACAAAAAATTTTAAAATAAATTTTTATTTATAAAAACCAGAACTTTTAAAATTCTTCTTCTTCCTTTCTTTTGTGGAAATTTTCAACTTTATTATTTGAAAAATTAAAACCAAAATTCTAAAAAATATTCTTTTATTTTTTGAAAAAAAGAAAATTTTACAAAATGCATTTTCATTTGTTTGAAAATTAAAAAAAAAAAAGAAGAAAAGAAAAAGTTATTCAAAACTTAGGTTTCTTTTTATCTTTCTTTCATTCTCTGTCCACTTCTTTCTCCCAATCCTTCCTAATGGTCGAAATCTAGGTAACGAAGGCCAGATCTAGCGTCAATAGGTCAAAATGGCCTAAAAACAATTTGGATCCACCACATGTCTTAGGCATATCTGACCTATATGAAAGCTAACCTGTATTTCAAGCCCATTCCTTCGTGTTTTCCGGTCGTTTTTTGTCAGATTCACCTTTGATTGGCCAGATTCGACCATAAAAATGTTGATCAGTAGAGAGAAAAGGAAGGAGAGTAGAGGAAAAGAAAGAAACAGAAATTTTGAGAAAAGTTTAATTTTTTATTTTTCAAAATGTAAAAATTTATTTCATTATTTTTTTTAAAAATTAAGAGTATAATTAGATGAGTGATAAGTATACATCTCATCTATTCTCATAGACAACGGGGTATGGAAAATTATCTTAAAATCGTATAATTCTTTAAATATCTAGGTGTTAGAATACGACTTGAATTATTACTTTGGAAAAGCATAAATGAATCAAAAACAAGAAAGAAAAATGAGACTATAGCAATATCAAAATACTAGTACAACACTGCCATTAATCCCCAATGTACAGCAGTTAAAGTATCTCTTCTGCCCAGAGTATCGACAGAAATTCCATTTTCATGCTTTGGCGGCGAAATGCCTCCTGCATCGTTGACTGCTTGTAGAGTTCATGTCCACGCCCTTTTATGTGTTTACGGTAGTTGGTTCTGCCATGGCTCCACGTTAGTGCTTCACAAACAATAAACTCATTTAATCAACTAGGTGAAATAACCAATAGCAGCAACGGCATTTACTCTGGAAAACTTCCAAAACCATACCCTAAACCTCTCCTGTGAACCCCAAACGCCTTTTAATATTTTTTGACAGACTTATTATGTCTAGGTTCAGTCTACATTTATTAGTTAGGAAAATAAGAATAACGGAATTTGCAATCTTCTATCAGTCAGAGACCAGCATAAATATTAGTTAACCTACAAAACCATTCCATATTCAAACAGGAAATGGCCATCCTATGTTACTCTGAGCTGTACAATAAGTAGAGTACAAAATAAGAAACAAAATTTGTTATAAATTGCACTTTAGAAAAGCAAGAAAAGTGTTCAACCTTAATGGGGAAGAACTGAAAATGTGACCAACACAAAAGCAATCCAGATGCCAGATCTCTTATTACATTACAAGGATTCTGAGTACCTTAGCCACCGATGTGTATCATAGGTCTATTTGCTGTCTTTGAAATTTCAAACATCCCAGCATGTGAAGCTTTCTTCCTCTTAACCTAAACCAAAGAAGAAAAATGAATGTAGTAAAAGTTAAGCAAAGAGAAGAAGAATAAAATAATTTTCCTTTCAACTTTAAGCACAAATTAATGCTACCATGATCCATCAACTGGCCATATCACTCATTTACAATTAAAAAGCTACAAGACTCAACTACTGCCCTCTCCTCACCCCAAAGAAAAAGAAAGAGCATGATTGTCAAAATTATTGGCCTTTGACTCAAAAGCCCAGGAAAAACACTGACACAAAAACAAAGTCATTATACTAAAGTCATCATGTAGAAAAAAAGGTCATTACATAATGCACACTTGTCTATTATTTTACATTGCATGGTAATGATTGGATTACTGAAACACGATTAAGTAACAAATTAGGAAAACTATGTGTTATTAAGTACAATGCATACCGCTGCTCCAATTATTTCTGTAAGTTCCTCATCACCAACACCACAACGAAGAGGATCTCTTAAGCTAACCTGAGAAGAATCAGCAGTAGTAAGGAAGATAAGCAATATCAAAAGTGCAGTCACTATGCTGACACAATGAAGAGCATATCGGAGCTTAACTCAATAAGAGTCAGTGTTAGTGTACACCTTGCAAGTCAATTGATTTTGTGCTTGTAAAACACTATATTAATTAGTTATATTTCATGTTAAATACATTTTGGATATTTTATATAATGTATAAGTTATTTCTTTATTCATGAGTTTATTTATAAAGAGTTATGAGAGACTTGTAGATAAAGTCCTTAGAACATAATGGTCTTACAAAGAAATTATAAAAGTTATAATTATGATATTCTTATGCATCAAAGTCTTATTCTTAAATATGTTCTTGGTCATTGTATTGTCAAGAATAAGGACATTGCTAATGATCAAAGGTTGCTACATGCTAAGTGTCTAAACCAACCTTGTCTCAGACTATGACAAGCTAGAGTTGTTTAGGAGATTGGGTCTTTTGTACTTGTGAGGGGAATGTGCTCCTTTCAAACATTGTAATGGCTTGCGGTGACATCTCTAGAAATACTTATTAAGTTTTTAGGAGGAAAGACCCTTTAAAAAAAAATGTCCTCATTGCAAGCATTGTAATAGTTATTGGTAAAATACTTGTAAAATCTAATAAACTCTTTTTAGGGGGTGAGCAGTTGGCAGATTGTTGGGTTGCCTCACTGGTAAAGGTATATTTGTATGTGAATTGTCATACTTTAATTTCACCTCTATGAGTCTGGAGGTGACCAGATACTTAAACAAGGTGCTTTTGGGTATGGCATGAAGTATGCAAAGATGAATAAGTAGTTTAAAGAGGATTCATTACTCCCAATGATTTGAAGGGGACATATCTCATTTACTCTTGGCTTATATTGATTAAAAGTCCTTGGCCAAAACAATCCTGATAGGTCAATATAAAAGCTGTAAGACTAATATGGATAAGTTAAAAAGTAAACACTAAGTCAGGCTTTCTATCTATCCGGGATATATGATGAAAAGATTGAATTACATTGAGGTACTGTACACTGAAATATTTGTCAAACCATATTGACTCTCTTAACATTTGGGTAATCATGATGTATTGCTAAATACCGCTCATGATTTACAAATATAAATATAACTATAAATTCTTAGTTTAATTAATTTATATTTATTGCCAACATGTTGGATACCTGATAGGTCACACAATAAGGTGAATTGTCAAAATTAATTTGAGTTCAATTGGATGTGATTTAATTAATTTTATAGAGGCTTAATCCAATTAAGTATTGGGCTAAATCAAATAGGATTTGATGGAACATTAAATAAAGGCCCAATTAGCCCAAGACATTTTTTAATCCTTGATGGATATAAAATAGGTTAATTCACTCTATAAAAAAATCCTTTAGCCGCCTCTTGAACATATAGAAGAGTTCTATTTTATTTTCTCATGTATTGAGATAAGATCACAGCCAAAAAGAGAGAAACACAAAAGAGCTCAAAGTTGAGAGTTTGCTAACACAAACTTTGGCTTAAGGATTCACACACTCTTAATGAAGAGAATTTGGTAAATCGCTATGTGGATCACCATTAGAGGTAAGACAATTGTGCTGCTATAGTTTGATAAGTCCTAGTTTGTGTACAAAACTCAAAAACGAAAACCTAAGGAAGATTCCACCAAAGAAAGCAGACATCAAACTTTGGGATATGTCAAAATTGGTTTTTCTAAATTAGTTTCAATTAAAGTGATCAATGACATAGAGGATTAAAATTATAATAACATTGTACTACGTATGATCCATCTTAGAATGATTCGAATCTCTAACAGTGGTATCCGAGTCTCCTTTAATTGATTTAATCTAGTTTTATGTTTAGTTGTTGAAGATTACAAAAATTGTTTTTGTTTATATGTCAATTTGATGCAAAGTTTGAAAAAAAAATTTAGAACAATTCTAAATGAATTTTTAAATCTGATTTATGCTTCAAAAGGCCTTTAAAGTCTTGATTTACAGATTTAAATTCCAGATTTAATAAGTCCTTAAAGATTTTATAGATTTGTTTTAAGAGAATTCAAATTTGAAAAATCTAACAACATAAGGTGATTTATTTTGTAAATTTTTTTGAAGATCTTCAAGAAGGAGTTTGTGTGTGATTTTTGGAGGGTAAAAGATTAAGAGGATGATCTGAACCTCTGAAAATTTATAGAATTTAATCATCTTATTTGGGTGGTGGTCTGATAATGTTTCCACACAAACAATTTGCTAGAATTATATCCTTATGTGACAAGGACTCTTGCAAAATCATGACTGTTTGTACTCCAAGTTTATTGAGATTTTGATAGCTTTTTGGCATGATGTTTAGGGCACGGGATGTCTCTGAATTGGTGCCAAAATCACAGCAAACAATGGAGGATGGAGCTCCAAAGAAGTTGGGACAGTATAGGTGATGCAGACTTAATAAAATTGCATTAGCTTGTGCGATTTCTTCTTTATATAATTAGAAGTTGTATTAATTTAGTTATGACTTGGATTTAGACTCCTAATTGTAGCGAAATATATCCTAAAGAGTTTGGAATTGTCCCAAATCAGATTCTAAAATTAAATTGGCAAAGAAATAAGACTCTTGGCCATAAAGATCTAATTCTAGTTAAACTAAGATTGTAGAATTGAGGACAACAAGGATTAAATTTTTAAATAAGATTAGAAAGCCTAATTGGATTAGGATTCCTTGTGAACATTAAATTTCTAATATGATTAGAACTCCTATTGAGAATAGGATTATATTTAAATTCATAATCTTAAAAGGTTTAGGATTACTAAGTTTATACTCAATTGAATTTCTTGTAAGACTAGAACTTCTAAATAAGCACAAGACATATTATGGAATTAAGACATCAAATTATTTGGATTAAGATCTTCAAAGGTTGAGTGATATTATTGCCAAATGACATATAAGATCTTCAATTTGAATTAAATATAAGTTTTATATGTTCATTATATGATTATGAATATATAAGGATGATAATGGACTTAGACCACTATAATGTGTTATGGATGGTTATGGTTGAATGCATTTAGTATTTATTTTATAAATAGGGGGTGTGTGCCCTGGCTTTACTCTATTCTATTCAGGAGTTGTAAAATTCTTTTCTCATCTTACTCCCCTCAAATGTAACTTGAGGTTTCTTTATATATATGTAATTAGAATCCATAGAATTAAATTAGGAAGAAAATTTTGTAATTCCAAGAATGAAGGACGAAGGCACCAAGAAGACATGAAGATTACAAGATATCGTGATATTTGTATGTAATCTCTTAAGATTTGACCAACTAATTTCCTTTGATGGCTTAAGGAAATTAGATTAGATAAAAGTCCATAATCATCCTAGTAGTATGCATGTGATAGATTTATTTTATGCAACATTATAAATGCTATATATGCCAGATTTGATGAAACCTAAACAACAAGATAAAAGCAACAAAAATCCTTCATTAAAATATTGAGTCACATGCTTTTCATGGTAAAGTTGCCTTCCATCATATAACAAGATAACCAGACTACCCTTTTAATTGAAGATTTGCTGAGTCACTCAAGGTCAAACTTTTACACAAGCACGTTTGAGTTATTTGTGAGTCCAACTCAACTAAAACTGTGTGGTTGGGATATGTCACACTTGACCACATGGTCTTAGAGGTAGGGTTAGGCGAAATGCATATGATACATTTAGACAATGAGTTGTCAACTAACTAATTTGGGAGTTGCATGGAGTTGCAATTGATAAGCTAAGTTATCTACTCAATTAGGCTTATTGTGATTTGTTGAGTCACTTAAGATTGCAATAATTCAAAAGGGGTCCCAGCCCACTAGAAATGTCTAGTAGAGATTTCTGTATAACAGTGAAGGCTATTATTACAAAAAATTAGTAAGAAAATCAATGTAAGATTTAATACCTCATCTTAAATTGGTTAATAACACGAAAGACTAATACAAATACTTTTTCTATATTTATAGGTTGTTTAAATGGGTATAATAATAATCGTTACTTTGCTTGGCATGCTTGATGCCATCAGCCTAAAATGTTTGGACCGGTATATCACTTTGAGAAAAGTTCTCAATAAATGGAAGGGTGTAATCTTGATAAGTAAAGAAATAACTTTAAATATGATTGAGCCTACCCTTTCTATTGCATATCTTAAATCTTGGATAATAGATTCAAGATGTGGATTGCATTTATGTACTGACATAAAAGTTTTAAGGGATAGCAGAAGGCTTGGTAAAAATGAGGTAGTCCTAAGAGTAGGCAATGGTGCAAAAATTGCAACAATTGCCATTAGGACCTATGATCTAATTTTACCATCGGGGTTTAGTGTTGGAGCTAAAAAAGTGCTATTGTGTACCAGCATTAACTAGAAATATCATTTCGGTTTCATACCTAGCTAAGAATGATGATTTCAAATTTAGTATAAAAGGCAATTGTTGCACTGTCACTCTAAATGATAAAATTTATGGATCCACAACATGTCATGGAGGACTTTATGTTATGAATCTTGATAGCCCAATACTTAGTATAGATGTCAAGAAAGCTTGGAAAATATAATCCAAATCAAGCCTACATCTGGCATTTTAGACTTGGTCATATCAATGAGATAAAGATAGCCAAGTTATATAAATAAGGTTACCTAGATCCATATGATTATGAATCATATGGAACTTGTGAATGTTGTCTCTTTGGTAAGATGACTAAGACTCCTTTTATTGAAAAGGCTAAAAAGCAGGTGTGCTCCTAAGGCTAATACATTCGGATGTATATGATAAACACACTAGCTAGAGGAGGTTATTCGTATGTCATTACGTCTACAGATGACCATTCTAGATTTGGTTATGTGTACCTAATGAAGTACAAGTCTGAAGTTGAGAAATAAACTAGGAGGAGTATTCACACTCTTAGATCAGAAAGAAGAGAATATCTTAGTTAAGAATTTCTAGATTATCTAACGGAACATGAGATTCTATCACAATGGACTGCACTTGGAACTCCACAACATAATGGAGTGTTTGAAAAGAGAAACCGAACCCTGTTAGACATGATTCGTATCATGATGAGTAGGGCAAACTTTTAGATATCCTTTTAGGGATATGCCATAGAGACTACTATTTACCTTCTTAACAAGGTTCCAACCAAATCGGTTAATAATACATCATATGAGATGTGGTATGGCAAAAAGCCAAACTTGTCTTATACAAGGATTTGGGGACATACGACTTATGTAAAGCGTGCATCATTTGATAAGTTTGGAGCTAGATCAGACAAATGCAAGTTTGTAAGGTATCCTAAACAAAATGTAAGATACTATTTTTACAATCCCACGGAATAAACGGTGTTTCTCACAAAACATGCCACTTTCTTGGAAAAAGTTTTTACTTGAAGGGACTAGTTGAAGAAAAATAATTCTTGAAGAGGTTCAAGAACCACAAACTGACATCCCTTTGGAACTTGAGCTGACGGTTAAAGCATTGAATGCTCATATCGATGCTCAAGAAACACAAGTGCTTCGTAGATCTACGAGACAAAGACAACTTTCAGAGAGATATAGATTTATGCTGAAAAGAGAAGCTCTACTAATTGACAAAGAGCCTATTACTTATAAAGAAGCAATATCTGATATTAATTCTGATAAGTGGTTGAAGGCCATGAAATCTGAGATGGATGCCATGCATGTCAACCCACTATGGACTTTGGTTGATGCACTTGAAAGGGTAGAACCATAAGATGTAAATAGGTCTTTAAGAGAAAGACTGACATGGATGGTAATGTACAAACGTACAAGGCTAGGTTGGTTGCTAAAGGTTACAACCAAGTTGAAAGAATCGATTATGAGGAAACCTTCTCACATGTAGTCATGATTAAACCTATTAGGATTTTATTTACTATTGCTGTATATTATGATTATGAGATATGTTAGATGGATGTAAAGACAACATTCCTTAATGGGAATTTGCAAGAGGAAGTGCATATGACACAACTTTAAGGTTTTACATCTAAAGAGAATCAGTATAAAGTATGCAAACTCCAAAAGTCCATTTACGGGGCTAAAGCAAGCATTTAGGAGCTAGAACATCAGATTTGATGAAACTATTAAAGAGTATGATTTCGTCAAGAATCTTGATGATCCATGTGTTTACAAGAAGGTAAATGGACAAGCAATTATATTTTTAGTACTTTATGTTGATGACATACTACTAATAGGACTTGATATATTGATGTTGTAAACTGTCAAGATATGGCTGTCCAAACAATTCTGCATGAAGAATTTGGGAGAAACAGGCTATATTCTAAAAATAAGGATCTATAGAGATAGATAAAAGAGGTTGCTAAGATTGTCCCAATCCACTTATATAGACAAAGTGTTAAAGAGGTTTAGTATGACCGAGTCCAAAAAAGGACACTTGCCTATGTCACATGACATTCATCTCTCAAAGGATATGTGTCCAAAGACACAAGATGAGAGGATGAGGATGAATAGGATACCGTATGCATTGGCTATAAAATCTATCATGTATGCCATGCTATATACTAGACTAGATGTGGCGTATACTCTACGTGTCACGAGCAAATACTAATTGAATCTAGGTAAGAGTCACTAAATACTTGTGAAAAATATCCTTAAGTACTTACAAAAAAGTAAGGATGTTTTCTTGGTCTATGGATGGGCTGAACTCCAAGTTAAATGATATGGAGATAGCACGTTCCAAGCTTATAAAGATGATAGCAAATCGCAAAGTGGGTTTACATTTACCTTAAATGGCGGTGCTAATAGCTGGAAAAGTTCCAAGCAAGCAACAACTGTAGATTCTACAACCAAAGCTAAATACATCTCCACGTTTGAGGTAACGAAGGAAGGAGTTTGGATCAAGAAGTTCATAACTGAACTTGGTGTGGTTCCTGGCATTGTTGATCCTGTAACTTTGTACTGTGACAACAATGGAGCTATTGCATAAGGAACTGAGGTCTCATCAGCTATCTAAACATGTATTGCGATGTTATCACTTTATGAAGGAGATTATTGGAAGAGGTGATATTAATATAAAGAGAGTACCCACGAAGGACAACTTAGCTGTGACCCTCTCACTAAAGTTCTGTCTCAACAGAAACATGATCGCCAATTGGAGGGCTTTAGTATTAGATACATGGGCGATTGGTTTTAGTGCTAGTGGAAGATTGTTAGTGTATGCCCTACAAGCTAATCGATTTTGTGCTTATAAAGCACTACATTAATTAGGCATATTTCATGTTAAATACATTATGGATATTTTATATAATGTATGAGATATTTCTATATCCATTAGTTTATTTATAAAGAATTATAAGAAACTTATGTAAATAAAATCCTTAGAACATAATAGCCTAGCAAAGAAATTATAAAAGTTATAATTATGAGATTCTTATGCATCAAAGCCTTATTCCTAAATATGTTTCTAGTTATTGTATTATCAAGAATAAAAACATTGACAATGCTCAAAGGCTGGTACATACTAAGCCTCCTGACTTTGAAAGTAAACAATTGATCTCATATGTTGAAGCATGTGAGATGCTTGAGGATAGCATGTAGGTGCTTGTTAAGGAATAAATTCACTGAATATGACCCGTTATGAGAGTTCTATTTGGTATTTCACTCAAATATCTATGAAAATGCTCTAATGTGTCAGTAGAATACGTAATCCTTAGACTTGTGATACCAAGTCATCTTGTATGTGAATTGTCATGCTTTGATTTCATCTCTACGAATCTGGAAGCAATCAGATGCTTAAATAGGATGCTTTTGGGTATGTCATGAAGCATGCGAAGATGAATGAGTAGTTTATAGAGGATTCAACACCCTAAGTGATTTGAAAGGGACATATCTCATTTGATTTTGGTTTATATTGACTAAAAGTCCTTGGTGAAGGCAATCTTGATAGGTCAATATAAAAGCTATAGGACTAATATGGATAAGTTAGAAAGTAAACACCCAGCTAAGCTTTCTATCTATCCGACATATATAATGAAAGGATTAAATTACATTGAGATACTGTACACTAAAAGGGTAGTTAAACCATATTGACTTTCTTGACATTTGAGTAGTCGTAATATAATACTAGATGCCATTCATGATTTATAAATATAAATATAAATTTTTAGTTAAATTAATTTATATTTATTGCTAACATGTTGAGTACCTAATAGGTCACACACATAAGGTGAACTGGCAAAACTAATTTAAGTTCAATTAGATGTGATCTAATTGATTTTATATAGACTTAATTCAATTAAGTATTGGACTAAATCAAATATGATTTGATGGAATATCAAATAAAAACCCAATTAGCCCAAGCATTTTCTAATTCTTGATGGATATAAAATAGGTCAATTCACTTTATAAAAGAATCCTTTAGCTGCCTTTTGAACATATAGAAGAGTTCTATTTCATTTTCTCATGTGTTAAAATAGGATCACAACCAAAAAGAGAGAAACACAAAAAAGCTCAAAGTTGAGAGTTTTCTAGCACAAACTTTGACTTAAGGATTCACACACTTTTAGTGAAGAGATTTCGGTAAATCACTGTGTGGATCATCATTAGAGACAGGACAATTGTGCTGCTATAATTTGATAAGTCCTAGTTTGTGTACAAAACTCAAAAACAAAAACCCAAAGAGAATTCCACCAAAGAAAGCAGACATCATTTTTTAAAATATATTAAAAACTTTCTCTTGTGGTTTTTCTAAATTAGCTTCAATTAAAGTGATTCATGGCTTAGGGGATTAAAATTATAATAATATTCCGCTGCGTATGATCCATCTTAGCATGATTTGAATCCCTAACAACTAGAACGTGAAAACTTTCAAACACATCTAAATTCCATGTCAATGACCAGGCCTACTTTATTCTATACAAGATGTTGCAAAGTTTACATATTTAAGTGCATTTTAAAAAACAAAGAAAAAGAAGAAATTGGTAAAGAATGCAAATGAACAGCTAGCAAAAGCAGTAGATTGAGTAAGAGTGGACTATAAGATAATCAAGAAAAGCAGTAATCAAGCTCACCTCTGAAGGACCGAAGAGACATACTTTGAAGTTGCCATCAGCTAAAAGTCTCAATCTATTACAACCAGCACAAAAATGCTCAGTCATGGATGTAATGAAAGAAACAGTACCCATGTAGCCATCTATCTTGAAATTCTTGGCTGTCTCTGTCGGATGATCATGCAACTTCTTTAGGCTTGGAAATTGCTTTGACTGTTGATAACAGGAAAGAAGAATGAGCTACTTGTGAAGTGTAGAAGCGAGCATAGAGAAATGTGCAAGCGGGATCAGCTATAAGAGTTGTACCTTACCACTGTATCCAACATCTCCGAGTATGGCACAAGTTTCTTGACATTCCAGACATTTCCATCAAAAGGCATGAACTCAATGAAGCGAATGTTAATGGGTTTATCACGTGTGAGGTTGACAAAATCACACATCTCATCATCATTAAATCCACGCATAACAACACAATTGACCTAAGACCAAGCAGTGTGAGACCCAATGGAGAATACTATTTAGTTGTCAGTTCAACAATAAGAAGAAGACAAGTGCAAAATTTGCAAGAGTTAAAAGAAGGGTGATGACATACTTTTACAGGATTGTAGCCAAAGTCAATGGCAGCATTAATGGAGTCCATGACCCTCTGATGGCCCTTACGCCTAGTCAAAAACTCAAATTTTGCAGGGACAAGCGTGTCTAAGCTGATATTGAGAGAAGTAACCCCACATTGTTTAAGCATTGGAAGTTTTCTGGCAAGAGTGATACCATTGGTGGTGATTGCCAAAGTCTTAAGTCCTTTCAAGGCGGACAAGCTTAAGCAAATGTCTTGAATATCTTTTCTAAGTGTGGGCTCACCACCGGTGAGACGAATCTTATCGACTCCAGAAGTAACAAAGAGATTAGCCAAACGAAGAATTTCATGGTGGGAGAGTAACTGGGGAGGAGGAGTAAGCTCCACTCCCTCTGCAGGCATACAATAGTGACATCGTAGATTACAGCGTTCTGTCAAGGAGATTCTCAAGTAAGTGTGCATCCTTCCAAACCCATCAATCAACATATCAGAAACTGGATTGCGTTTGTCTTTGTCTTTTAACGGATCCTCTATAGTCTTAGCACAGCAACTTGCATAGGTCTTTGGTGCAGCTTCAGAGTACGCCTGATTAATAGTATGGAATTGTTCCCACGAAAGCAGTCTTAGATTAGATTTCAGTGATGGAATAAAAAACCCAGCTTAATAATAATGATAATAGTTGAGCAATTAACTATTTGCCAAATCAAACACTAGTAGTAATTGGGTTTTTCATTTTATTCCATAATAAACAAAAATTAAAAGTATTGCCAATTAATGATGCGAATTGATTGTATTCTAGAAAAAAAAGGTAAAGAAGAGGAGATACCCAGGAGGCGAAGGGCATGCTCCAGTCGGTAATCCTAGATACATAACGCCTCATTGTGACAACTGCAACCACAAGTTGAATTACTCATTCAGCATAAAAGAATAGTTTTAAACAAATACTGCCAATAAAAATGATAAATAAATTTCAATTCCGTAAAAAAACAAGGATCAATTCCAAGCTCAATGGCAAAGAATAGTTGATCGCAGCCACGACCGGAACAGCACAAACCACAAAAAAAGTCAGTGCAGCAATCAAAACCCAAGGTTTTTTTTTTCTTCCAGGCAATTGAAAACATATAAACTTGGGAATTGGAAAATTGAATTGAAGGAAAGAGATGCATGGAGTTGGTAGGATAGAGTTAAGAACGGAGCAGGAACTGCAAGGAAAACGAGAAAAACGTTTGAAGATGGATTGATGGCTGACCTAAGACAACTTGTTGAAGCAATTGCAGTCAAATCGAGTGCCTCTCAGTTGGATTTTTTAAGCTCCCTCTCTAATTTTATTTCTTTTTGTATTTAATCTGTGTGTTTATATTCTCTTCCCTTCTCTCTCCATTGCTCCTCCTCTCTTCTCTCCTTTCCGCCGTCCCTATCCTCTCCTCTCCTCTCCTCTCCTCTCCTGCATTCCTCCTTACTTTTATCTCAACTTCCTCCCAAATGTCCAAAGGTCAACCACTCAGCAAACCTTTCCCTCGAGCAGATTCCTACGCTTTCGTTTAGTTTATTTTTAAATAATAAAGAGATATTTTACAAAATATCATCCCTCCAAGATCAAAATAGAAAATATCTAATATTAATTTAAAATTACAAATATCCCGTGTAAACATTTATCCGGGACATGGTTGATATTACTTAATTTGTTTTGGTCGTTTTAGAATTTTTGAACATGATTAATATTATTTAATTTATTTTGATTGTTTTTGTAAAGCTCGACCTTATAAAATACTTTTCATGACGTACATGTGATGATAGCATGATTGTATGTTAGGAGAGTCCCGAAAAATTTACAAAAGTCGGTATTATAACTAGAAGTACAACAAAGTTGATTTAATCCTCGAACTAGATCAAATAGGAATTTTAAGGTGAGATTAAGATCGTCACAATCCAAGGATGACTCAAAATGATAATTCAGAGTTTGATGATCAATTTGGAGTCGAATCGAAATTTTCACTATCTAGGGGCAAAATGGTCATATGCCACCTGGGGACAAAATGGAAATTTTAGAAAAAAAAATTTTGACCCCATTCGACTTATTGGAGTATAATTTGACTTATTGGAGTATGATTTGAGATTTATAAGTGAAAATTTTTAATTGCGGTATAATTTGGAGTAAAAGGGTAAAATGGTAATTTTGCCACCTCAAGGGCAAAATTGTAATTTTTCACCATAAGGATATTTTTTTCAGCACATGGTCTTCCTTTATCTTCATCTTTGACCCTTGACTAATCATGTGGTGGAGATAAAATGTTTAAATTTTTAAAATTTTAAAAATGGACCAATAAGAAAATACCATGTGTCAAGCTTAGGATATTTTATTATTTAACTAAAAAATCAGCATAAATTAGCCCATTACTCTCCAAATATTCGGCCAAGCAAGGAAGAGAGAGAAAGAGAGGAAGAACAAACCCTAGGTGAGGAATTTCAAGAGAAAAAGTGTGAAAAATCAAGGAAAACAAGTGAAAAATGTAAGATTTTTCAACTTAAGCTTGAAATCTATTTTCCTTAAGCATTTCTCCTTATTTTCCATGCTTAAATTACATGTTTTTATGATGAATTGTTGGCTGATCAAAATGGGTTAGGAGAGAGAAAGTTGTTAGATTAATTTGATTTTAAGTTATGTTAGTGTTTTTAGTTAGTTTAGCATATTTAGAAACAAAACAACAAGAAAAGAATTTATTTTCTCCCACAACTATTAATGGCCGAATTTACCATGTATAAGTGATTTTCAGAGAATTGGTTTGATTTCTATTCTATGAGAATTGGTTAAGAAATGATGAATTATGAGCCTAGAAAAATAATGAGAATTTTCGGAGCAAAAATACGAATTTTTACCCATTAGGGGTATTTTCGTAATTTACTATCGAGACTGATAATTTGCACCACACTGAGGGATATTAAGTCAATTTGGGTGCAATTGAGGTATAGAAACTGAAAAAAATTAATTTGGGATTAAATTGGACGCGTTAGTAATTTAATTGGGTGATAAGACGAATTAGGCCAATACCGAGTTTAGATAGTTACCAGTGCATTTTTGCATTCCATATTATGCATTAATAGTCTAAATTAGTTTAATTTCAATTTAGTACCAATGTAGTGAGTTTCTCAATTTTGTACTGTGTCAAGGTGGTGAGTCCTCCGATAAAGACAAGAAAATTGCATCCGAGTATCAGTAGACAGAGTGCTTCGAAACTCTGCATTATAGACATTGTGAGTAAACTTACTGTCATTTTAATTATCTAGGGTGGTTTTTAGATGATTTCATGAATTCTATGGAAAAAGGAATTTAAAAAGGTAAATTTTCATGTTTTATGAATAAATGTGTTTCAATAAAATTAAATTATAAATTGTTTTGAAATTAATAGTGATTTTGAAAAATAGAGTACACGGAGACTGTCACGACCCAATACTCCCTTCGAGCCCGTGACAACCGCCGCGGTGTCCCGGTAGACACTTATTGCTCGAAATGTCAACCCGAAACCCCGCAAGGCTTTACTATCAGTTTCTCTATTCCCTTGTGAGCAACCATTGTCAAATATCGTGTTCTAAAAGATTTTAAGCTGTTTCCAACTTTAAACAAATAAAATAATAATTTTTCGTCTCACAAGGGTATTTTGATCATTTTTTTCAAAAATTTCGAAACTGGCTAAAACGTAATATACAAGTACAAAACACATAATTCATATTCAAAATGAGTTTAAAAGTCTAAAATCTTCATTTAAAACGAAATTATGGTTATTTGAATATAATAAGAAAATAAAAGAAATATTAAATAAAATATTCTATTTTCTTATAAAACAATATTTATAGAGTTATACGTGAATAATTTTTATAGCGTAAAAGCTAAATAAATTTATACATATTTAAATACAGTAAGCCAAAATATTTAATTTAATTTACAATAACAAGAGTGCCCCCGAATAAACAAAAGTAAAGAGGACTGTGAACCTACGGTTTGGAAAATGCAAATCCCACTGTAGTCCTCGATGAGATCAGCTATCTACAGTCTATATTGAACCTGAAATGGGTGGAAAGAAGGGTGGTGAGATTATAAAATCCCAATGAGTAAACAGACATCATCATAAACATCTAGAGTTGAGTACATGGAGACAATAAAGTAAATCATCATAAACTGGGTTATACAATTAGAACACATCTCGTTCAAAATACGTAAAGAGGCTTATGAATCTCATAAAAATCTAGACTTGTGCCATAAATCCATTCTCGGGGACACCTTGGCCGAGGCATCCTACCGAGACCGCCAAGGCTATTAAAATTCACATTTCACATAAATCATGTTTTTGTTTTGAAAACATAGCCGTTCCTTGACGTTAGCTGAGTTCCCCCTCACGTGGTGGTTTAGCGTGAAGTGAACCCTAAACTTTACCCCAAGAGATACCCTACGCGCCTCTCCGTTCGAGGTAAGAATATAATGGGGTTTACCGTGCCCCTCTAAAAGGCTGGTCCACAAAAACCCCCTACTGTAGTGATTAATTAATATATAATCCACCATATAATAAAACTCAATAACATGATATGGCAATTTTGTAATTCGCAGTTTTTCAAGGCAACCAAACAATTCGCATTTCAATACAATTGCCAACTAGCCAACCATGCTCGATTTATCATAAGCCAGTCAATTTAAACAATCAAATTGTCACAATTAACAGTCTCCGTGTACTCTATTTTTCAAAATCATTATTAATTCCAAAATAATTTATAAATTAATTTCATTGAAACTCATTTATTCATAAAACATGAAATTTACCTTTTTAAATTCCTTTTTCCATAGAATTCATGAAGCATCTAAAAACCACCCTAGATAATTAAAATGACAGTAAGTTTACTCACAATGTCTAGAATGCAGACTTTTGAAGCACTCTGTCTACTGGTCCTTGGATGCAATTTCTTTACCTTTATCGGAGGACTCACCACCTTGACACAGTACAAAATCGAGAATTTCACCAAGTTGGTACTAAATCAAAATTAAACTAATTTAGACTGCCAATGCATGATATGGAATGCAAAATGCACTGGTAACTATCTAAACTCAGTATTGGCCTAATTCGTCTTATCACCCGATTAAATTCTTAACGCGTCCGTTTAAACTTCAATTTAATTCTTTTCAGTTTCTATACCTCAATTGCACCCAAATTAACTTAATGTCCCTTAGTGTGGTGCAAATGATCAGTCTTGATAGTAAATTACGAAAATACCCCTAGTGGGTAAAAATTTGTATTTTTGCTCCGAAAATTTTCATTATTTTTCTAGGCTCATAATTCATTATTCCTTAACCAATTATCCTAGAATAAAATCAAACTCATCCTCACTCACTACATGGTAAATTCAGCCATTAATGGTTGGGGGAGAAAATAAATTCTTTTCTTGTTGTTTTGTTTCTAAATATGCTAAACTAATTAAAAACACTAACATAAATTAAAATCAAATAAATCCAACAACTTTCTCTCTCCTAACCCATTTTTTCAGAATTGAATTCATCATGAAAAAATATAATTTAATCATGGAAAATAAAGAGAAATACTTGGGAATAAGAGAACTCAAGCTTAATAGAAAAATCTCACCTTTTTCACTTAATTTCCTTGAAAATTCACACTTATTCTTTGATTTTCTCTCTCTAGGGTTTTGTTTTTATTTTCTCTCTCTTCTTGCTGGTTTGGCCGGCCATGGGGTGGAAGATGAGCTGATTTTTGTGCCTTTTAAAAAGGAAAATAATAAATTAATAAAGGCTTGAGACGTGGCATAATGTCATTGGTCCGTTTTTTAAATTTTAAAAATTTAAACATTTTATCTCCACCACATGATTAGTCAAGGGTCAAAGATGAAGATAAAGGAAGACCATGTGCTGAAAAAATATCCTAGTGGTGGAAAATTACAATTTTGCCCCTAAGGTGGCAAAATTACTATTTTACCCTTTTACTCCAAATTATACCAAAATTAAAATTTCTCACTTCTAAACCTTAAGTCATACTCCAATAAGTCAAATGGGGTCAAAAAATCTTTTCTAAAATTCCCATTTTGTACCCAGGTGGCAAATGACCATTTTACCCCTAGTTAGTGAAAATTCCAATTTGACTCCAAATTGATCCTCAAACTCCAAATTACCATTTTAAGTCATCCATGAACTGTGAAACTCTTAATCTCACCTTAAAATTCCTATTTGATCTAGTTCGAGGATTAAATAAACTTTATTGTACCTCTAGGTACAAACCGACTTTTGTAAATTTTTCGGGACTCTCCTAGCATGCAATCATGCTATCATCACATGTATGTCATGAATAGTATTTTATAAGGTCGGGCTTTACAGAGACTATTAATTGGGGCAATTTGATTGTTTAAATTGATTAGCTTATGATAAATCGGGCATGATTGGCTAGTTGGCAATTGTATTGAAATGCAAATTGTTTGATTGCCTTGAAAGGCTGTGAATTACAAAATTGCCATATCATGTTATTGAGTTTTATTGTATAGTTGATTATATATATTAATTAATCACTGCAGTAGGGGGTTTCTGTGGACCAGCCTTTTAGAGGGGCACGGTAAACCCCATTATATTCTTACCTCGAACGGAGAGGCGCGTAGGGTATCTCCTAGGGTAAAGCTTAGGGTTCACTTCACGCCAAACCACCACGTGAGGGGGAACTCAGCCAACGCCAAGGGATGGCTATGTTTTCAAAACAAAAACATGATTTATGTGAAATGTGAATTTTAATAGCCTTGGCGGTCTCGGTAGGATGCCTCGGCCAAGGTGTCCCCGAGAATGGATTTATGGCACAAGCCTAGTTTTTATGAGATTCATAAGTCTCTTTACATATTTTAAATGAAATGTATTCTTATGCTGTGACCCAGTTTACAATGATTTATTTTATTGTCTCTATGTACTCAACTTTAGATATTTATGATGATGTCTGTTTACTCATTGGGATTTTATAATCTCACCACCCTCCTTTCCACCCATTTCAGGTTCAGTATAGACTGTAGATAGCTGATCTCATCGAGGATTACCGTTGGATCTGCATTTTCCAAACCGTAGCTTCACAGTCCTCTTTACTTTTGTTTATTCGGGGGCCTTCTTATTATTGTAAATTAAATTAAATATTTTGGCTTACTGTATTTCAATATGTATAAATTTATTTAGCTTTTACACTATAAAAATTATTCACGTATAACTCTATAAATATTATTTTATAAGAAAATAGAATATTTTACTTAATATTTCTTTTATTTTCTTATTATATTCAAATAACCGTAATTTCGTTTTAAATGAAGATTTTAGACTTTTGAACTCATTTTGATTATGAATTATGTCTTTTGCACTTGTATGTTACATTTTAGCCAGTTTCAAAGTTTTTGAGAAAAATGACCAAAATATCCCTGTGAGACGAAAATTAATATTTTATTTGTTTTAAGTTGAAAACGGCTTAAAATTTTTTAGAACACGATATTTGACAATGGTTGCTCACAAGGGAACAGAGAAACTGATAGTAAAGCCTTGCGGGGTTTCGGGTTGATATTTCGAGCAATGAGTGTCTACCAGGACACCGAGGCGGTTGTGACGGGCTCGAGGGGAGTACCGGGTCGTGACAGTTTTAGATATTGAGTTTTGAGTTAAATTAAAATGTTAGGGTGCTTTGAGGTTTTTGAGTTTTTGTTATGTTTTTTGGATTTTTTTCCTTTTATTCTTTTAGATTTTTCTTCTCGCGATTAATTATTTTGTTTTCTCTTTTTCACTTTGTCTGTTGTTTTATCTCCCGCTCTCTATTATTGGTTCTTTTTTTTTTCCTTGGGTTCTTTTTTGTGTTAGATTTGTTTTCTTTTTGTTGGTTTTTGTCTTTTTTTTTTGTTTAAATCATTGCATACATTTGATTTTATGTTTTTTTGCTAGGGATTGATTGTTCATATTTGATGATGTTATGTTGCATTTTGTTTTTGCACTTGTTTTGGTTTCGTCACATTTTTTGTGGTGCAAATTGCTGTTAGGTTTTTTCGGATTGTTGTTCAATTTTTTTTTTGTTTTTATTAGATTGCCAGTTGAGTTTTAGAGCATATTGGACCTGATTTTTTTAACTTAAAAACTATTATAAAACTCTTATAAAAAATAATAACTTTTAAAATTAAACTAAAATTATTTGATAATTTACTTTTTATAAGCTCTTTTTTATAGATAAGTTGTTTGGCAAAACAGCTTATATAAACTTTAATTTTAGTTAAAATTACCGTAAAAGTATTTAATAAATAATTTTTTATTCAAAATAAAAAATTAACTTTATTTTTTATTTATTCAAAATAAATTTTTGAAAATATAAAAGTAATTTTTATATAACATAAAGTTTATAATTAATAATAAACCATAAAAAAAGAGTTTCACAAATAATTTATAGTATCACGTAATTCATAAATAACCCATAAGTTAACGATTTCTATTTTCTATCAATGTAGAGAAAAAAATTGTCACGACCCGAAACTCCCATCGAGCCCGTGACAACCGCCGCGTTGTCCCGATCGATACTCATTACCTAGATTGTCAACTGGAACCCCGCAAGGCTTTAATATCAGTTTCTCTTTTCCCCGGTGAGCAACCGTTACCAAATATCATATTCTAAAATAATTTAAGCTATTTCCAACTGAAATTAATAAAAAAATGATTTTTCTCTTACAGGGGCATTTTGGTCATTTTTTCTCAAAAGTTTTGAAACCAGTTAAAAATGTAGTATGCAAGTATAAAACACATAATTCATAATCAAAAATAAATTTAAATGTCTAAAATTTTCATTTAAAATGAAATTATAACTATTTGAATATAATAAAAATATAGAATAAAATATTTAATTTTTTCATAAAACAATATTTTTAGAACACTGCGTAAATAATTTTTACAGCGAAAAAGTTAAATAAATTCATATATATTATAATATAGATAACCAAAGTATAAAATTAAATTTACAGTGACACGTGGGCCCACGAACGACTAAAAGTGTCAAAAGAATTGAACCTACATATTTTGAGGATGTCAATCCAATTGTAGTCCTCGATGAAATAAGCTATTTACCGACTATCCTGATGCCTAAAATGAATGGAAAGGAGGATGATGAGATAATAAAATCTTAGTGAGTTAACAAATATCATTTAAAATATATAAAGGCGAGTAAAAGGAGATTATTAAAACATTTCATCAAACTGTAATTTATCATTTTTCAACTTATTTCAACTAAATGAAATCAATTTATTTAAATCAAGTAATCAATATGGCTTATGAATTTCTTAAAAAGCTTGGTTCATGCCAAAAATTATTATCATACTCAGTTATCTAGGATACCTTGGCCGAGGGCTATCCTAACTGAGTCCACCAAGGCTATTAGAAAGTCATGTACGCATAAAACATGTTTTCATTTTGAAAATTTAGCCGTTCTTTGGCGTTAGCTGAGCTCACCTTCACGTGGTGGTTTGGTGTGAAGTGAACTCTAAAATCATACCTCGGGAGTTACCCTACTCGCCTCTCCAACCGAGGTAAAATATAACGGGGTTTACTATGCCCCTCTAATAGGCTAGTCCACGAAAACCCGTCTACTGCAGTAAGCTAAACCCACCATACAATAAAATTTTGACAGCATGATAGGGCTAATATATTACTACCTAGCCTGTAAGGGTAAAATAAAATAATTCATACAATTCATAAAACACAGCCCAGCTAGTCATGCCAACACAATAACATAAGCCATCAATTCAATCTTAAATTTACAACATATCAGTGGTCTCCAATTACTCTATTTTCAAAATCATCATTCAGTTTCCAAAACAATTTATAAAATCTTTTTATTTAAACTCATTTTTGTTTATAAAACCTAAAATTTGCCATTTAACTCATTTTCATAAAATTTCACCAAAACCGAATTAAAACATACTTTAGATAATTAAAATGATTATAAGGTTACTCACAGTACTAGGAGGTCGATATACTTCTATTCTCGATCTTCTGGCACAATCTTTTTACCCTTGTTAGAGGGCTTACCACCTATACATCATACGTGACACGAATTTCAATAAATTGTGTCAATTTATCATAAATTATTTCAGGCTCTCTAAATCTAAATGAATGTATGTGATGGGATGCAAAATGTCTTATTAATCACTTAAATGTGATATTCGACCTAAGTCACACTATACTCGGCCTAATCGGCTAAAATCTCCAATTTAACTCCAAATCAATTCTTCTCACTTTCTACACTCCAATTATACCTAAATTACCTCAGTGACTATGAATGAGATTCAATTTATCAGTCTCGAGTCAATAATCACAC
The DNA here is from genome assembly GCF_053813885.1 of Theobroma cacao. Lineage (NCBI taxonomy): Eukaryota > Viridiplantae > Streptophyta > Magnoliopsida > Malvales > Malvaceae > Theobroma > Theobroma cacao. Next base: position 31,965,017 of record NC_142647.1, on the reverse strand, counting down.
ATGTTATACGTTAAGCAAAAATTTATATTTTCACACCAAAATTTCTCATTTAATTTCTAGCCTCACCAAACATCAAATATCACCAAAATATCATAAAATATCATCAATTTCAGCCACAATATCCTCCCTAGAAAATTCGGCCAATGATGGGTAATGGGAGAAAATGAATTTTTCTTGTTGGTTTGTTTCTAGACATGATAAACTAACTAAAAACACTAACATAACTTAGAATCGAATCAATCCAACTTCATTCTCTCTCCGTACCCATTCCAACCAGCCATGAATTTACCATGAAAACATGAAATCCAACCATGGAAAATGAAAAAGAAAGCATGGGTAGTGCAAATCACAAGTCAAAATCAAGAAATTTTACCTTTATTAGCTTAATCCCTTGAAATCTCACACTTTTTCTTCAATTTTTCCACCTAGGGTTCTTGTTTTTTTCCTTTCCTCCTTTGTTCTTCTTTGGCCGGCCATATGAATGAGAAATAGGCTGATTTTGTGTTAATTTTAAAGCTAAATATTTAATGGTTATAAATATGCCATTTGTCACCATTTCATTGGTCCATTTTTATTTCTTAACTATTAAGCTTTCTCTCTCCACCATATAAATTCTTTCAATTATCCATGATAAAATTGGGTAAAATCCATGTGCTGGACAAGTGTTTTGGTGGTGGAAAATTACAATTTTGCCCCTGGGGTGGTAAATTACCATTTTACCTTATACTCCAAAAAATACTGGGATCACCATTTTTCACTTCTCAACCTCAAATCATACTCTAATAAGTCAAATATGATCAAAATATTTAAAAAAAAATTTCATTTTGTCCTTAAGTGGCAAAATTACCATTTTACCCCTAGATAGTGAAATTTCCAATTTGACTCCAAATTTTTCCTCGAACTCCAAATCACCATATTAAACCATTTTGGGACTTTAAAATTCTTAATTTCATCTTAAATTCTCTATTTGATCTAGTTCGAGGCTTAAATCAACTTTGTTGTACCTCTAGGTATAATACCGACTTTTGTAAATTTTTCGGGACTCTCCTAGCATGCAAACATGCTATCCATCACATGTATGTTATTACAAATATTTTATAGAGTCAGGCTTGACATCTTCTCCCCCACTTGGATCAATCATATGATCCTTCTTCATGACTGATTTCGACATCCGACTAAATATTAATATTTTAATATTATTTTATTCTAAAAATTTTATCTTGTCTCTTTGGTTCCCAAAGTTCCTTATTATGCCTCAATTCGCATCCGACCAACTTTATTTATCACTATATCAAAGTATGGGGCATTTCAAAAATTGAATCAAATAAAAAATAAAAAATAGATGAAAGAAAGCAGTGAGTTGACTACTAAAACCCTTAACCTTAATAATGGAAGAGAACCCAAAAAAGAAGAGAAGTCTAAGGTGGTAGTAATAATTCAGGAAAATCATATTTAGCTATCGATGTCCTTATCAACGAAGTTCATAAGTTCATAAAAATCATATTCAGGAAAAACTTCTTGAGATGCGAAAACTTGACTTGTTGAAATTGAGTGAATGGTTCCTAACATTAATGTTCTTTTTTTCTGTTTTATGTGAATAGATTCTTTATTGAGGTTTTACTTTTTACAAATTCGCTAGAATTCATAACTTGGCCCAAAAAAGAAAGAAAATAATATTACAAATGTTGAGAGTATCTGCTTACTCTGTCTTTTATTTTTAGGGACCACATCCTCTGTTCAATTTTTCTTTTTGCTAACGTCAGCCATTACATAAAATGCACCATTCAAATTTTACTTCTGTTAAGTACTGTTTTACTTCTATTGTCATTACTGTAGTAGGTTGTTTTGCATTTATTTGAGGTTATTAAATTTCATTTTTGTTTTTTTAACAAGTTTATATATGCTCTTGTTTAACTAATTTACAAAAGGACCGCTGATTCGCTGATCTGATCTGTAAAATAATTGACTTCTTTTGTTTTTGATATTGTTATATTTGTTTTGTGTTAACTAAATAATGTTGCTTAAGTAAATTACGGTCACTGAATTTACAATAATAATCAACAAATCATATATTTGAACAATGCATACTTCTCCACTAAGTGAAAAAGATAAAAAATTTGAGACTTTGTAGAGACTGTGTATTGTTTTTACTTATGATTTATTATGATTGTATATTGCGTCATCTTTTGTGCGGTTTTTGTTAAAAGTCAAAAATTAGGGAACATTGGTGTATACAAGTACAGGAGGTTCTTTACTGTGTACTTGTTCTTACCAGAGTTGTTGTTTGGGTTTTGTTCATGCTGATTTTCCAGGTTTGGGATGCTATTGTGCAGCGGCTAGGAGCTATTTTTTGTGTATAAAAGTAGAATGATCTCTTTGGAAAGGATTTTGAAATGTTATTCTTGAATTAAAGAAAAATAAGGCAAAATCATCTTATTCTTTCTAAAGGCGAATAATTGTTCTCTCTGTCATAAATATATTATGAATTTTCAAAAAAAAAATTACCTATGATTTGTTTTGTATTCTTGCCTTGATAAATTTAATGAACCTTACCTATCAAGTTTAGATTGTTTGAACCTTTTTTAATGTAGATGTTTACTGTATTTTTTGTTAAAAAGAATTATATTTAATTGCTATGCATTTTAGTAAATATTTAAACTAATCTTTGTATTTATATTAATATGAAGAGTCTACTAAAAATGTTGAGGCTATTGTTACAATCGTTGTCATGCTTTTTGTTCACAGTGTATTAAAAATGTTGAAATTTTAATCACACTTAATCTTTTTATAATTCAATGATATTTGTTTTTATTGCTTAATTATTTTCTATGAATGGCATTGCTTCAAACTGACGTGTCACAGTTTATTTAGGATAATCAGTAAATAACTATGAATGGCATTGCTTCATTGAATGATTTCAGTAAATGTCAAAATCTTAGTGATTGTCTAAACTATTTTTGTGTTATAACAACAGTTTTAATTAGCATTGTTGCAGAGTCAATATTACCATAAACTTTTTCTTAACCAGGTAAATCTTTTGCAATAGAAGCAGTTTCTTTACTATCTTTTTATATAAATAAATAATTTCATTTGTCTACTTTATACTGATTTTGCATATATTTATAATCTCTTCATATTTTAACCAATTTTATGTCTAGATTAAGTAATTAACACTATCAAATTTATAATATTAATGAACGGTAAAGTTTGTCAGTCAATGATAGACATAGACTGACAGCATATGGTGAACCTTAACCAAGCATGATACTCTCCAAAGTTAAAAGAAGGTAAACATTGCAACTTTGCAAAGACTATGCATTGTCTAAATCTATTATTCATACTTTAGTTTTTTTTCTATTATCAATTTGTAAATTTAATCATTGATTGCTGTAGTAAATTCCATGAACTTAACATACCACGTTAAGATTATTTAGATATTGATTAAATATTATATCTTCTTTATATATGCTTAGTATCCCGATTATTGTTTCATTCTGTTTAGTTGAACGATGTTACTTTTTTTTCCAAATTTGCTTAGTTCATCAATGTTTTGTGCCACTATAGGTGGTTTTATGGTTGTAAAAAGAAATTGTTCTTACTGTTTAAACAAAAATTGTCCAACAAACAAGTACACTCCAAGACTTGTTGTAATTACATGCACGAGGAACTTTTCCTTCAATGACTAATAGCAGTTCACATCAGTCGAATACCTCTGATGCATTGTCTTTGATAATTGTTGTTAATTTGTTATTGCAGGTTACATTCTTCATTTCTATTTTTGCTATTATTTTTGCAGGTTGTATTGTTCTTTTTATTGTCTTCATTGTCCTATTTAAAAGTATCTGTTTAATCCTGACATATAGGTTTGCATAAGAGATTTAAATTAATAGTTTTGACTTCGAATATTTTCAGCTTGCATGTGATCAACCTTTCATTGGTTGTTTATTTTGTTGTTTTTATTTGTTCTTTTTGTTATTTGACAAGATACATTATTGATTATCATATTTATGGTATGTTAAAAAACATTTTGATTTTTTTTCTTCCATTACTTTTTTCAACTTTCACAGTTTTTTAATTCTCCTGTAACAAATTCTATGAACCGACTTAACAATACAAATTATTTACACACATTAATATACTAAGCATAGTAACATCAGTACATGCAATTTTTTTTACACTCCAAATTGTCTAAAGTATTGTTGTCTACAAGTATTGTTACTCACAGTATTTCTGCATCTAATCCCAAACCCCTACTGCAACATTTTTTGTACTACAACTGTAAAACCCGACCCTATAAATACATGTCATGACATACATGCATTGAGTAACATGTTATTACGCTAGAAAAGCACCTAAGAATAGACGAAACCCGATATTGTACCTAACGGTACACTTAAATTGATTTAACCTCGAACTAGTTCAAATAGGAATTGTAGGATGAAATTTAATATTTTATAGTCCAGGAATGACTAAAAAATGATTGTTCGGAGTTCGAGGGTTCATTTGGGGTAAAATTAGAAATTTTGATATTCAATGGCAAAATCGTCATTTTGCCACCTAAGATAATAATTTGATCATGGAGTGAAATTTTTGACCAAGATTAACTATTTGGAGTATAATTTAATGATAAGAAGTGAAAAAGTTTAATTCTGGTGATTTTTGGAATGTAGGGGCAAAATCGTAATGTTGCCACCCACGGATAAAATTTGAGATTTTGAGAGAATTTAGATCAAATTTGACAAATTGGAGAATGGTATGAGTATAAGGGATGAAAAATATGTCTATGGGCAATTTTTCAGTTTTTTGGGCAAAAATGTAATTTTTCACTTTTACGGGGGCAAAAGTGAAAATTTCAAAAATTACTCCACCGAGACTTTGGATAAGTCTGAGAATTTTATCTAAGCTATGGATATGTGGGACAAGTGTATGGTGAAAATTTGGAAACAAATGGATGAAATTTTAAAAATGGGTCAATGGGAAAGTGACACGTGGCATTTTTTTAATGAAATAATATTATTTTAATGAAAAGTCAGCCCATTTAAACCCAAATTTTGAGTGCTGGCCGGCCATAAGGAAGAACAAAAGAGGAAATAGAGAGGAAAGGAAGAAAAAAAGAAAAACCAAAGAGAAACAAGAAAATTCAAAGGGAAATTCGCGTTTTTCGCCCGTTTATGCGTCTAACGGTAAGATTTTTCGATTTTAGCTTGATTTCTACCTTTCCTATGCCTTTATTTCCATTTAGCATGCTTGAGGAGAGAGATCAAAAAGTGATATCAAGGTCTGGACGAAATTCTAGGGGAGAGAAATTGAAATTTTTAGGTTTTGATTTTTAGTTAAATTGATAGTTTTAGTTAGTTAAATGTGTTTAGAAATTAAATTGGGCAAGAAATCATTAAATTTTCACAATACCCACTCTTGGCTGGATGCTCAATGCTGTACAATGATGATGAATTGATTTTATTCTAAGGGAAATGAAGAGAAAATGATGAAAAACGATTAAACGTGATAGAAAAACAAAGTAGAAAATTAACCGAGTTAATGTCCCATTTTTGGCCGAATTTTTCAAGGAAGGGAGTGAGCTGATTTTGTTGTTTTTAGAAGGTTATTGGCTGATATTTAATGGTTAGAAATGTTGGAGAGAGAATGGGATGATTTAGAGCTAAAATGGAGCGCGTTAGCAATTTATCGGGCAAAGTGCCACAAATAGGTTAATACCGAGTTTAAGCCGTTTTAGGCTATTGCATTTCATACCATGCATTAGTATAGGATTTAAGTTAATTATATAGTGATTTAGCATCAATGTGATGAATTGTGTAAATTTTTGTAATGTGTCTAGGAGGAGAGCCTTCCGGAAAAGGCAAAGAAGTCATACCCGATGAGTAGTGATCGGGGCGCTTAGAAAGCTTTTAGTTTGTACAAACTGTGAGTAAACTTATTATTATTGTAAATTATCTAGAGTTTATTTTTAAATGCCCTTTATGTATTTTATGAAATGAAAACGGGATTTTTGATGTTTTAGGAATAAATGTGATAAATAAAAATATATTGTATTGATTATGAAATTGAGTAATTGGAGGCTGCAAATTGACTTGAAAAATATATATTTTCCTAGGAATGACTTATGAGAAATGAGTATATGTGGCTATATTTTGTGAATGCATTGGAAAATTTATGTAAGTTGTTTTACTATGCAGGCTGGATAAATAAATAAAACCCACGTTATACTGTCGAAATTTTATTAAAATTGGTGGGTTAGTCACTGCAGTGACGGGTTTCCGTGGACTGCCTATTAGAGGGGCACGGTAAACCCAGTTATATAGTTACTCCGGTTGTAGAGGCGAGGAGGGTAACTCCCGGGGTAGTATTAGAGCTCACTTCACGTCGAACCCCCACGTGAATGTGTAACTCGGCCAACGCCAAGGAACGGCTGGTTTTTAAAAATAAAAATGTGTTTCACGTGTGAATATTTTAACACCCTTGGCGGACTCGGTTAGATGCCTCGGCCAAGGTATCCCCGAGGATTAGTTTTGGCTTGAGCCTTGTTTTAATAAAAGACATAAGCCTTAACAATTGTTTTGGTAAATTACAAATATTTTATGGTTTAAGAAATAAATTGAAAACATTATGAAATGGGTTGAAATTTGTTGTTTAAACTTGCCTCCATTTTACTCGCCTTTAGATATTTATGATAATGTCTGTTTACTCATTGGGATTTTATAATCTCACCACCCTCCTTTCCACCCATTTCAGGTTCAATATAGATTGTAGATAGCTGATCTCATCGAGGACTACCATTGGATCTGCATTTTTCAAATCGTAGGTTCACAGTCCTCTTTACTTTTGTTTATTCGGGGGCCCTCTTGTTATTGTAAATTAAATTAAATATTTTGGCTTACTGTATTTAAGTATGTATAAATTTATTTAGCTTTTACGCTATAAAAATTATTCACGTATAACTCTATAAATATTGTTTTATAAGAAAATAGAATATTTCCCTTAATATTTCTTTTATTTTCTTATTATATTCAAATAACCGTAATTTCGTTTTAAATGAAGATTTTAGACTTTTAAACTCATTTTGAATATGAATTATGTATTTTGTACTTGTATATTACGTTTTAGCCAGTTTTGAAATTTTTGAAAAAAAAATGACCAAAATACCCTTGTGTGGCGAAAATTTTATTTTGATTGTTTTTTATCTAAAATAGTATATATTCTCTAAAAACTCGATATTTAACAATGATTGCTCACAGGAAAGGAAAGAAACTGATATGTAAGCATTGCAGGGTTCCGGTTGGCATTCCGGATAATGAGTGTCAATCGGGACGTCGCGGTGATTGTCATGGGCCTGAGGGAGGTTCCGGGTCATGACAACAACCCACTAAATATTTGTTTAACTATGAAGTTTAATTTACAACTTTCTATATGTCACGATCCGGAACCTCCCTCAGGCCCATGACAATCGCCGCGACGTCCCGATTGACACTCATTATCCGGAATGCCAACCGGAACCCCGCAAGGCTTACATATCAGTTTCTTTCCTTTCCTATGAGCAATCATTGTTAGATATCGAGTTTTTAGAGAATATATACTATTTTAGATAAAAAACAATCAAAATAAAATTTTCGCCACATAGGGGTATTTTGGTCATTTTTTTCTCAAAAATTTCAAAACTGGCTAAAACGTAATATACAAGTACAAAATACATAATTCATATTCAAAATGAGTTTAAAAGTCTAAAATCTTCATTTAAAACGAAATTACGGTTTATTTGAATATAATAAGAAAATAAAAGAAATATTAAGGGAAATATTCTATTTTCTTATAAAACAATATTTATAAAGTTATACGTGAATAATTTTTATAGCGTAAAAGCTAAATAAATTTATACATACTGAAATACAGTAAGCCAAAATATTTAATTTAATTTACAATAACCAGAGGGCCCCCGAATAAACAAAAGTAAAGAGGACTATGAACCTACGGTTTGGAAAATGCAGATCCAATGGTAGTCCTCGATGAGATCAGCTATCTACAGTCTATACTAAACCTGAAATGGGTAGAAAGGAGTTGGGTGAGATTTTGCAATCCCAATGAGTAAACAGACATTATCATAAATATCTAAAGGCGAGTAAAATGGAGGCAAGTTTAAACAACAAATTTCAACCCATTTCGTAATGTTTTCAATTTATTTCTTAAACCATAAAATATTTGTAATTTACCAAAATAGTTGTTAAGGCTTATGTCTTTTATTAAAACAAGGCTCAAGCCAAAACTAATCCTCGAGGATACCTTGGTCGAGGCATCTAACCGAGTCCACCAAGGGTGTTAAAATATTCACACGTGAAACACATTTTTATTTTTAAAACAAGCCGTCCCTTGGCGTTGGCCGAGTTACACATTCACGTGGGGGTTCGACGTGAAGTGAGCTCTAATACTACCCCAGGAGTTACCCTCCTCGCCTCTACAACCGGAGTAACTATATAACTGGGTTTACTGTGCCCCTCTAATAGGCAGTCCACGGAAACCCGTCACTGCAGTGACTAACCCACCAATTTTAATAAAATTTCGACAGTATAACGTGGCTTTTATTTATTTATCCAGCCTACATAGTAAAACAACTTACATAAATTTCCAAATGCACTCACAAAATATAGCCACATATACTCATTTCTCATAAGTCATTCCTAGGAAAATATATATTTTTCAAGTCAATTTGCAGCCTCCAATTACTCAATTTCATAATCAATACAATATATTTTTATTTATCACATTTATTCCTAAAACATCAAAAATCCCGTTTTAATCTCGTTTTCATTTCATAAAATACATAAAGGGCATTTAAAAATAAACTCTAGATAATTTACAATAATAATAAGTTTACTCACCGTTTGTACAAACTAAAAGCTTTCTAAGCGCCCCGATCACTACTCGTCGGGTACGACTTCTTTGCCTTTTCTAGAAGGCTCTCGTCCTAGACACATTACAAAAATTTACACAATTCATCACATTGATGCTAAATCACTATATAATTAACTTAAATCCTATACTAATGCATGGTATGAAATGCAATAGCCTAAAACGGCTTAAACGCGGTATTAACCTATTTTTGGCACTTTGCCCGATAAATTGCTAACGCGCTCCATTTTAGCTCTAAATCATCCCATTCTCTCTCCAACATTTCTAACCATTAAATATCAGCCAATAACCTTCTAAAAACAACAAAATCAGCTCACTCCCTTCCTTGGAAAATTCGGCCAAAAATGAGACATTAACTCGGTAAATTTTCTACTTTGTTTTTCTATCACGTTTAATCGTTTTTCATCATTTTCTCTTCATTTTCCTTAGAATAAAATCAATTCATCATCATTGTACAGCATTGAGCATCCAGCCAAGAGTGGGTATTGTGAAAATTTACTGATTTCTTGCCCAATTTAATTTCTAAACACATTTAACTAACTAAAACTATCAATTTAACTAAAAATCAAAACCTAAAAATTTCAATTTCTCTCCCCTAGAATTTCATCCAGACCTTGATATCACTTTTTGATCTCTCTCCTCAAGCATGCTAAATGGAAATAAAGGCATAGGAAAGGTAGAAATCAAGCTAAAATCGAAAAATCTTACCGTTAGACGCGTAAACGGTCGAAAATCGTGAATTTCCCTTTGAATTTTCTTGTTTCTCTTTGGTTTTTCTTTTTTTCTTCCTTTCCTCTCTTGTTCTTCCTTATGGCCGGCCAGCACTCAAAATTTGGGTTTAAATGGGCTGACTTTTCATTAAAATAATATTATTTCATTAAAAAAATGCCACGTGTCACTTTCCCATTGGCCCATTTTTAAAATTTCATCCATTTGTTTCCAAATTTTTACCATACACTTGTCCCACATATCCATAGCTTAGATAAAATTCTCAGACTTATCCAAAGTCCCTGTGGAGTAATTTTTGAAATTTACACTTTTGCCCCCGTAAAAGTGAAAAATTACATTTTTGCCCAAAAAATTGAAAAATTGCCCATAGACATATTTTTCATCCCTTATACTCATACCATTCTCCAATTTGTCAAATTTGATCTAAATTCTCTCAAAATCTCAAATTTTGTCCGTGGGTGGCAAAATTACGATTTTGCCCCTACATTCCAAAAATCACCAGAATTAAACTTTTTCACTTCTTATCATTAAATTATGCTCCAAATAGTTAATCTTGGTCAAAAATTTCACTCCATGATCAAATTATTATCTTAGGTGGCAAAATGACGATTTTGCCCTTGAATATCAAAATTTCTAATTTTACCCCAAATGAACCCTCGAACTCCGAACAATCATTTTTAGTCATTCCTAGACTATAAAATATTAAATTTCATCCTACAATTCCTATTTGAACTAGTTCGAGGTTAAATCAATTTAAGTGTATCGTTAGGTACAATATTAGGTTTCGTCTATTCTTAGGTGCTTTTCTAGTGTAATAGCATGCTACTCAATGCATGTATGTCATGACATGTATTTATAGGGTCAGATTTTACAATTCTACCCCCCTTAAAATCAAATTTTGACCTCAAAATTTCACTTACCAAATTCGACAAATAGATGCGGGTATTGGTTCCTCATCTGATGCTCTACTTCCCATGTCATTTCCTCCATTCGAGCACTTTTCCACAACACTTTGACCATTGAAATACTCTTGTTTCTCAGTACTCGATCCTTTCGATCCAAGATACTCACAGGTTGTACCTCGAACTTCAAATAGTCATGCAACTCGATCGGAGGTGCTTCGAGGACGTGAGAGGGATCTGGTACATATTTCTTAAGCATGGAGACATGGAAAACGTTGTGGATCCGATCTAACTCCGGAGGTAATTCTAACCGATAAGCCACTGGTCCAATCATTTCAATGATTCGGAATGGTCCAATATATCTCGGGTTGAGCTTTCCCCTCTTCGCAAATCGAATCACACCTTTCATTATCCAATAAAACACCATAATTTATCATGATAGTATAATCAATAAGATTTAATACTTCAAAGTATTCAAATTATTACCTTTCCAAGGAGAAACCTTAAGAAAAACTTTATCATCGATCTCAAATTCCAAGTCTTTTCTCCGTTTATCTGCATAGCTCTTCTGCCTATCCTGGGCTACCTTTAGCCTCTCTCGTATAACCTTGATCTTGTCATTAGTTAGCTCGATCAATTCCACACTCACTAACTTTCTTTCACCCACTTCATCCCAACAAAGTGGAGTACGACATTTCCTTCCATATAAAACTTCATATGGTGCCATACCAATGCTAGACTGAAAGCTATTGTTGTAAGTAAATTCCACCAATGGCAAATGTCTGTCCCAACTCCCAATAAAGTCAATGACATAAGCCCGTAACATATCCTCTAAGGTCTGGATAGTCCTCTCTAACTGACCATCCGTCTGTGGGTGAAAAGCAGTGCTAAATTTCAATTTGGTTCCGAGAGCTTCTTGAAATTTTGGCCAGAATCGAGAAGTGAATCGAGGATCTTGGTCTGACACTATAGAAACGGGAACTCCATGTAGCCTCACAATCTCATTTATATAGAGCTGAGCCAGCTTCTCAATAGAGTATGTACTATGGACAGCTAAAAAGTGAGCGGACTTAGTCAACCGATCTACGATCACCCAAATCGCATCCTTTCCCCTCTGTGTCCGCGGCAATCCCAAAACAAAATCCATAGTTACATGCTCCCATTTCCACTCGGGAACAGGTAAAGACTGAAGTGTACCTGCTGGCCTCTGATGCTCCGCCTTAACTTGCTGACATACGAGACACTTTGCTACGAATTCTGCTACGTCTCGCTTCATACCCGGCCACCAATAATTCTCCCTGATAGTCCTATACATCTTGGTGCTTCCGGGATGTAATGCATAAGCAGATGAATGGGCTTCTTCCATGATCACTTGTCTCAACTGGTTTCCCTCAGGAACACAAACTCGATCTTTAAACATCAAGACGTTATCCTCTCCAAATCTGAACTCACTGACTCCCCCATCGGTCAGTTTTTGAATTTCTTTTCTTAACTCATCATCAGACCTCTGAATGTCCTTGATCTGATTAAGTAACGAAGGTCGCACAATGAAGTTTGCCAATAAGGATCCATCCTCACCATTTCTCAACTGGACCCCAAGAGATTTCATCTCTATTAATGCTGGAAAATAACGATTCTGAAATGTTGCTAAAGACGATGAAGACTTACGACTTAAGGCATCAGCTACAACGTTCGCCTTTCCCGGATGATAGTCTATCACCAAGTCATAATCTTTTATCAACTCCAACCATCGCCTTTGCCTCAAATTAAGCTCCTTTTGGGTGAGCAAATATTTTAAACTCTTATGATCCGTAAATATCCGACAATGCTCACCATACAAGTAATGCCTCCAGATTTTTAAAGCAAACACCACTGCTGCTAACTCTAAATCATGGGTAGGGTAATTTGCTTCATGCCTCTTTAGCTGTCTAGAAGCATAAGCCACAACTTTTTCATCCTGCATCAATACGCACCCCAACCCCAACTTTGAGGCATCACTATATACTACAAATCCCTTACCATTAACAGGAAGTGTTAAAACGGGAGCGGAGGTTAACCGGTTCTTTAGCTCCTGAAATCGATTCTCACAAACATCATCCCACACAAACTTAACTCCCTTACAAGTTAGACGGGTCAAAGGAGCTGCTATTAAGGAAAACCCCTGAACAAACCTTCGATAATAACCGGCTAATCCGAGAAAACTACGAATCTCCGTCACTGTCTTAGGTTGCTCCCATTGTAAAATTGCCTCTACTTTCTTAGGATCAACATATATTCCAGTTCTCGATACTACGTGTCCCAAGAATACCACTTCTTGTAACCAAAACTCACACTTCGAAAACTTTGCATACAACTGTCTTTCCCGCAAAGTTTGTAATACTATACGCAAGTGGGTAGCGTGCTCATCATTATCTCTCGAGTAAATTAGTATGTCATCAATGAACACAATAACAAACTTGTCCAGGTAAGGGTGGAACACCCTATTCATGAGATCCATAAAAGCTGCCGGTGCGTTAGTTAACCCGAAAGGCATGACCAAGAACTCATAATGCCCATAACGCGTCCTGAAAGCAGTCTTGGGTACATCCTGCTCCTTAATCCTCAACTGATAGTACCCAGATCTCAAATCAATCTTAGAGAATACCATAGCACCTCGTAATTGATCAAACAGATCATCTATCCGGGGTAAAGGATATTTATTCTTGATGGTCACTCGGTTCAGCTGACGGTAATCAATACACAATCGAAGAGTGCCATCCTTCTTCTTGACAAATAGAACTGGTGCTCCCCAAGGAGAAATGCTAGGGCGAATGAAACCTTTATCCACTAAATCTTGCAACTGGACTTTCAGTTCCTTCAACTCTGCCGGAGCCATTCTATATGGAGGGATAGAAATAGGTGCGGTACCCGGAAGTAAATCAATAGGGAACTCAAGCTCTCAATCAGGAGGCAGTCCCGGTAAATCATCAGGAAATACATCAGGAAACTCACTTACTATCGGGACATCCTCTAACTTAGGTTCCCCCTTTGAAGTATCAATCACGTATGCCAAATAAGTCAGATACCCTTTCTGCACTAATTTCGAAGCTTTGATGGCCGAGATTACACAGGACGGTAATACTCGACGTTTCCCTACAAACACAATCTCTGCTCCCTCCGAATTTCGAAGAACAACTTCCTTTCGGAAACAATCCACGTTCGCTCGATGTGCAGTTAACCAGTCCATACCCAATATTAGATCAAAATCTAGGATCTCTAGAGGAATTAAGTCACCCTTAAATTCTTCCTCGCCTACCCTTACCCCACAGTCTCTATAACAACTGTTTCTAACTAGCTTTTCTTCTAAAGGGGTGTGAATTACAATTTCTTCCTCTAATGGTGACAAGTTTCTATCAACAATTGATGCAAATGTGGTGCTCACATAAGACCTATCTGAGCCAGAATCTATCAAAACATAAGCATTTTTATCAAATAAAGACATAGTACCTGTCACTGCTCCAGGTCGGACTTGTGCCTCATCTTCTGTCACAGCGAAAACTCTTGTCAAGGTACGAGTCTGTGGTCTCAAAGGTGGATGTGTCGGGGTATTACTCTCCACACCGGACCGTATGGCCACTCCCTGTCTCGGTGGCAACCCAGAAGAATCTCTCCTCTGTATATCAGTGCGAGCTGGTGAAGATGATGCAACTACCGTGGCTCGTCCTAACCGTGGGCAATTACTCCTAATATGACCCGTCTGTCCACATTGGAAACATCTTGTTGGCTCTCTACATAGCCCACTATGATAATTCCCACAATTTCTGCATCTATCAGAACCTCCGAAACTCTTCCCAGAACCAGTCATAGCAGATCTGCTAAACCTCGAAGGTCTCTGTTGTGATGGTGGAAATGGAGGTCGAAGAGATGTCACGAAAACAGAAGTAGTACTCCCTGAAATCGCTGAGTCCTTGCCTCTTTTTACTGACTGACTAGAAGACATACCATGATTCCTCCTTTTTGCAAACTCAGTCCGAATCCTCCTATTCTCAATCGCGAGCTTCTCAGCCCGTAAAGCCATCTGTACCACCTCCTTATGTGGCTCCCTACCAGTCACTGTCATTCGCTCTCTAATCTCATTACGAAGCCCTTCCTCGAAATAACTGGCCTGATCCTGCTCAGATTTCACCAGATCCGGCACATATAACATCAACTCGTTAAAACGAGTCTCGTACTCCTCTACAGTTAGATTTCCCTGTTTCAAACTCAGAAATTCTCTCTTCTTTTCTTTCTGATGGAAATAAGTGAAATACTGACCATCGAATTCCCTGAGAAAATCAGACCATGTCTGAGGAGTAGCGGAACGGGACTTCACCGAATTCCACCAAGTACGAGCCCTCTTCTCTAATAATCTCGTAGCCACCATCAGCTTCATGTTGTCGTCTAATCTCATATCAGAGAGAGTCTCTGAAACCTGATTAATCCAGTCCTTTGCCACCGTGGCATCCAACTCACCCGTGAAAGATACACAACCTAATTGCCTAGCCTCCTTTAGCTTCTTGGAAATGGATACATCCTGTACTGGTGGTGGAACTAAAGGAGTAGTTGGAGGCACTACAGGTGGAACTTGACCAGTCTGAGCTTGACCAGCCATTGCTGCAAAGAAAGCTGCTAATGCTTGTGCTGCCTCAATAGGCATGGCGGGAATACCCGTAGGTGGCTGAGGAGATGGAGGATGTGGAGGACTATCGGCCTGCTCAGCAGCAGGTGCTGTCCGAAGGGTAGATGCAGCTGATTCCTCCTCTACTGTATTTGGCTGATGACGTTGGGAACGACCTCTTCCCCTCCCAACCGATCTAGTGAGAGGTGGGCGTCCGCGTCGAGGAGGCATAATAATCTATAAAAAATACGAGCAAGTTTAGGTAACCTTAGGCTCTATATGCAGATGCATGCATTCTATTCAACCTAACCTAACTTAACTTAATCCGGGGCCACACTGATATTGTAAATTTTTAAAACAACTTTAAAACTAAAAACTTTGATCTTTAAAACCAAAAGCTCTTATCTTTAAAACCAAAAGCTCTGATACCAATAGAATTGTCACGATCTGGAACCTCCCTCAAGCCCATGACAATCGCCGCGATGTCCCGATTGACACTCATTGTCCGGAATGCCAACCGGAACCCCGCAAGACTTACATATCAGTTTCTTTCCTTTCCTGTGAGCAATCATTGTTAGATATCGAGTTTTTAGAGAATATATACTATTTTAGATCAAAAACAATCAAAATAAAATTTTCGCCACATAGGGGTATTTTGGTCATTTTTTTCTCAAAAATTTCAAAACTGGCTAAAACGTAATATACAAGTGCAAAATACATAATTCATATTCAAAATGAGTTTAAAAGTCTAAAATCTTCATTTAAAACGAAATTACGGTTATTTGAATATAATAAGAAAATAAAAGAAATATTAAGGGAAATATTCTATTTTCTTATAAAACAATATTTATAAAGTTATACGTGAATAATTTTTATAGTGTAAAAGCTAAATAAATTTATACATACTGAAATACAGTAAGCCAAAATATTTAATTTAATTTACAATAACCAGAGGGCCCCCGAATAAACAAAAGTAAAGAGGACTATGAACCTACGGTTTGGAAAATGCAGATCCAATGGTAGTCCTCGATGAGATCAGCTATCTACAGTCTATACTAAACCTGAAATGGGTAGAAAGGAGTTGGGTGAGATTTTACAATCCCAATGAGTAAACAGACATTATCATAAATATCTAAAGGCGAGTAAAATGGAGGCAAGTTTAAACAACAAATTTCAACCCATTTCGTAATGTTTTCAATTTATTTCTTAAACCATAAAATATTTGTAATTTACCAAAATAGTTGTTAAGGCTTATGTCTTTTATTAAAACAAGGCTCAAGCCAAAACTAATCCTCGGGGATACCTTGGCCGAGGCATCTAACCGAGTCCACCAAGGGTGTTAAAATATTCACACGTGAAACACATTTTTATTTTTAAAACAAGCCGTCCCTTGGCGTTGGCCGAGTTACACATTCACGTGGGGGTTCGACGTGAAGTGAGCTCTAATATTACCCCAAGAATTACCCTCCTCGCCTCTACAACTGGAGTAACTATATAACTGGGTTTACCGTGCCCTTCTAATAGGCAGTCCACGGAAACCCGTCACTGCAGTGACTAACCCACCAATTTTAATAAAATTTCGACAGTATAACGTGGCTTTTATTTATTTATCCAGCCTGCATAGTAAAACAACTTACATAAATTTCCAAATGCACTCACAAAATATAGCCACATATACTCATTTCTCATAAGCCATTCCTAGGAAAATATATATTTTTCAAGTCAATTTGCAGCCTCCAATTACTCAATTTCATAATCAATACAATATATTTTTATTTATCACATTTATTCCTAAAACATCAAAAATCCCGTTTTAATCTCGTTTTCATTTCATAAAATACATAAAGGGCATTTAAAAATAAACTCTAGATAATTTACAATAATAATAAGTTTACTCACCGTTTGTACAAACTAAAAGCTTTCTAAGCGCCCCGATCACTACTCGTCGGGTACGACTTCTTTGCCTTTTCCAGAAGGCTCTCCTCCTAGACACATTACAAAAATTTACACAATTCATCACATTGATGCTAAATCACTATATAATTAACTTAAATCCTATACTAATGCATGGTATGAAATGCAATAGCCTAAAACGGCTTAAACGCGGTATTAACCTATTTTTGGCACTTTGCCCGATAAATTGCTAACGCGCTCCATTTTAGCTCTAAATCATCCCATTCTCTCTCCAACATTTCTAACCATTAAATATCAGCCAATAACCTTCTAAAAACAACAAAATCAGCTCACTCTCTTCCTTGGAAAATTCGGCCAAAAATGAGACATTAACTCGGTAAATTTTCTACTTTGTTTTTCTATCACGTTTAATCGTTTTTCATCATTTTCTCTTCATTTTCCTTAGAATAAAATCAATTCATCATCATTGTACAGCATTGAGCATCCAGCCAAGAGTGGGTATTGTGAAAATTTACTGATTTCTTGCCCAATTTAATTTCTAAACACATTTAACTAACTAAAACTATCAATTTAACTAAAAATCAAAACCTAAAAATTTCAATTTCTCTCCCCTAGAATTTCATCCAGACCTTGATATCACTTTTTGATCTCTCTCCTCAAGCATGCTAAATGGAAATAAAGGCATAGGAAAGGTAGAAATCAAGCTAAAATCGAAAAATCTTACCGTTAGACGCGTAAACGGTCGAAAACCGTGAATTTCCCTTTGAATTTTCTTGTTTCTCTTTGGTTTTTCTTTTTTTCTTCCTTTCCTCTCTTGTTCTTCCTTATGGCCGGCCAGCACTCAAAATTTGGGTTTAAATGGGCTGACTTTTCATTAAAATAATATTATTTCATTAAAAAATGCCACGTGTCACTTTCCCATTGGCCCATTTTTAAAATTTCATCCATTTGTTTCCAAATTTTTACCATACACTTGTCCCACATATCCATAGCTTAGATAAAATTCTCAGACTTATCCAAAGTCTCGGTGGAGTAATTTTTGAAATTTACACTTTTGCCCCCGTAAAAGTGAAAAATTACATTTTTGCCCAAAAAACTGAAAAATTGCCCATAGACATATTTTTCATCCCTTATACTCATAGCATTCTCCAATTTGTCAAATTTGATCTAAATTCTCTCAAAATCTCAAATTTTGTCCGTGGGTGGCAAAATTACGATTTTGCCCCTACATTCCAAAAATCACCAGAATTAAACTTTTTCACTTCTTATCATTAAATTATACTCCAAATAGTTAATCTTGGTCAAAAATTTCACTCCATGATCAAATTATTATCTTAGGTGGCAAAATGACGATTTTGCCCTTGAATATCAAAATTTCTAATTTTACCCCAAATGAACCCTCGAACTCCGAATAATCATTTTTAGTCATTCCTAGACTATAAAATATTAAATTTCATCCTACAATTCCCATTTGAACTAGTTCGAGGTTAAATCAATTTAAGTGTACCGTTAGGTACAATATTAGGTTTCGTCTATTCTTAGGTGCTTTTGTAGCGTAATAACATGCTACTCAATGCATGTATGTCATGACATGTATTTATAGGGTCAGATTTTACACTATAACATTAATTTATATGACTATTAAATAAAAATCTTACCATTCCATTATCAGTTTGTTCAAATAATTAAATAAGTTGTATGACTATTAAATAAAAGTCTTACCATTCCATTTTTTTCTTTTTCAAAGAATTAAATAAGTTATCTAACCACATCACATGGCCAACACTCTAGTGAATAAAGTTAAAGATGAGTATATCTTTTTTTTTATAATTAAAATTCAAATTTTTATAAATGTAGAAGAAAAAGCTACTAACAATTTTCTATATATAAAACTTATTCTCTCAATTTCTATGTTTTTGTCTTTCCATAAATAATAAGTCTGCCAAACTTGTTCTTTTTGAACACATGTGTCTCTACCAACTCTATCACCACGTTGTTATTATAAGCCCTACAAGCCAATTTGTGGTTATATGGGAATCACAATTTGAGATATTTATGTACGATATTTTGTTATTTATAATAACATTGAAGTTTGTAATTTAATTACTATTTATACTTATATAAATAAAGCTCATGGAACTATATATGCCTTGAAAATAAATTGTATTGAAATACAATTATGAGATCTTTATGCATCAAAGTATTGTTCCTAAAAGTTCCTGATCATTGAATTATTGAGACGGGGCATCCAAAATGCTTAAAGATCGCCACATGCTATGTTCCTTACTTGCAAAGTAAGTAACCGATCTAATAGGTTGAAGTATAGAAATACTAGAAAGTAGCATGTGGGGGTGTTTGCCATGGGAAAGCAAGTTCACTAAATATGACCCAACATGAGAAGTGTATTCGATATCTCACTCTAGTGTTTATGCAATACTTCTCATGTGTCAATCGTGTAACTACTCCTTAAACTTAAGTCACCATATTATCTTATATGTGGAGTATTATATTTTGATTTCATCCCTATGGGTCCCACCAAGGATGCAAAAACAAGATTTTTTAGGTATAGCATGAAGCATGTGAAGGCAAATGAATAGTCAAGATAAGAATCATCACCCTAAGTGATTTAAGGAGACGTATCTCATTAGTTCTTGGTTGATATTAGCTTAAACAAATCCTTGGCCAAGGTGATTGGAAGATTATGAAATGAGTTTCATAAGTCTTCAAAAAGCTAATGATTTAACTATAAGAACAAATATGGAGATCAATAAGAGTAAACATTACACAAAGCTCTTATCATCTCCAAGATATATATTGAGGGAATGAATTACACTAATAGATTGCATACTGAAAGGTTGTCAAATAACCTTTTGACTTTTCTAACAATTGAGTGGTCATGATGTATTGCTAGATGTCAACCTCGGTTTATGGAATTAAATTAATTTGATATGAATATGATTCATTTAAATTAATTAATAAAGATTATTATTCAATTCCATTGCTAACAAGTTAGGAACCTAATGGGTCACACACATAAAGCTGCATTATGGATTAAATGGAGAGTAAGATCAATTAAGTTAGACTTAAATCATAAACTAGGTTTTTAAACTACTAGGGACTTAATTAAAATAGTTTAATTAAGTTCTAGGTCAATATTACTGTAACGACCCCTCCTCGATAGCTACCGGCGTCTGAGACCTTCGGGAAAGATCCCGCCAAGTCTTGAACAAGCCTTACTCAAAATGCCCGTTAGTTCACTATATACGATCCCATTCCATATTGATACTAAAAACAATATACTCTCATACCATGATTTAAACCATAAACATAATAATCGATTCAAGCTTTAAACCATTTAATCACAAGTATATACATCGAAATTCACATTCTTCAATTATTTACTTATAACAAAATCAATATCCGTTTACAACTTATTAAATAAAGTGCTACGACTCGACCTCTAACAGTGGAGCGACTCAAGATAAAATGCTATGAGATACCTTTACCTATTTGCGGTGGACCATATACACCGATGATTACACGTTAGGCCTATCCTTGTCTGCAAAAAGGGAAAAAGGAGGGGTGTGAGTCTCACAAACTCAGTGATCATCAGCTCCGTAAGCAGAGGATAGATGGGAAACAAGCAATAAGGTTGAGATTTTGAATAATAAAACTTGTAAGAGTAGATAAAAATATTTAATTCAAACGGAGATTTGTGCCTTGTATATATATAACAAAATATCGAGAATCTCTTGTAAGTCATAATCAACCATAATGTATATCAAATAAAGTAAGTAAACTTTTGTGCAGTGAGAAGGTTAATAACCATTTTCAAACTAAATCAGTAAAATATCATTTTAAACCTCGTATTCGTAAAAGATCTTTGCATCGAAATTATCTCATGTAATACTCAAATCAAATCAATAAAGTTGGGTAAGCTCCCACGAAACCAAATAGTAACCAGGTTTATACACAGTTCACAAATCGCCTCGCACGCAAGGGTAAAATTCATATAACAATAAATCCAGGGGGAAGCTACAGGAAATCGTATAATTTTGTTTTCACCATGCAAGAAATAAGAGCCTGCAAACCCAAAAAGATTTTTGTCTCGAGTAAGAAATCAAATAAAATTCGTGGTCCCGCTACCACGTAATAACCTCCTGGACCCTCGCTCCACTGGATCCCACATGCCATGGCAGTCTCAGGATGTTGGCCGACATCGGAGAATCAAACGGTCGCAATAGCGTAATCATCTGGTGGCCTAGCCACGCATACATATATCACAGGCCGTGGCCCCAACCATGCCTAACCGCTCGTCGGTGACCCAATGGTTCTCTAGCTAAATCTCACTCGTGCATGAGGGTCACACTTAACCAAAGTGACAGTCGGCTTACTCTCAAATCTCTCGGTTTATAAAACCATTTTAGAAATCACTTTATGTCCTTGAAATCTCGTTTCAAAATTATTTTCAAAGCATTCAACACAGGGTATGATAAAATCCATTATCATTTTCATAAAATAAAATTTGTGCATGAATTTCGAAACAACAACTCGCATGGCGAATAAGCATTATAATCATGGATGCATACTGCACAAATATAAGGCACAGATTTTGAGGCAAAACAGTACGAAGGGCTTGTTTCTCGATTTTCAAAACTCTTTACATATAATTTATACATATATATATATATATATATATTCAAAACGATTTCTAAACATAATTTGCAACCACAATTTCCTAAGATTGCTACCAGCACATGCTATCCACAATTTTCGCGTTTAAAATAAATTATACATATAGGTCTATATTTACGAAAATTTTAAAATTGGCACCCCCTACTCACCTTAGAATAGCGGGACACTATATCGCTATTAATTCGAAGATGTATCTACTTATTCCTTCTTACCGGTTGCTCGTTATTTCCTCCGACCTGCCACCACAATGTACCACCTTTACTTATTTCTCTTAAATATTGAAAGCCACTTAATATATATATATATATATTATTTTATTTTATTATTATATATATTTTTTCTTTTATGCCCCCATTACCTTTCCTTCACCCGATCTCTTTCTCACCCTTTTTGCTGTAG
This sequence comes from Theobroma cacao, assembly GCF_053813885.1. Taxonomy (NCBI): domain Eukaryota; kingdom Viridiplantae; phylum Streptophyta; class Magnoliopsida; order Malvales; family Malvaceae; genus Theobroma; species Theobroma cacao. The sequence continues at coordinate 31,942,823 of NC_142647.1, read as the reverse complement.
CCTTCATCTTTCCTCCTTCCTCCTTCACTCCCAATGCCAGTAGCAAGCTCTTTACTTTCACTCTCAAAAACCAACAGCACAAGGCCTCTAGTTCCTCTCTCAAAATCAACTTCACAACCTCTTCTACCTCCCTCAAAACTGGCAACACAAAGTCCTCTTTGTCCTTCACAATTCGACGGCTTAAAGTCCCTTCTCTTCTTCCACCGTTGGTTAGCTCTAGATCAGCCCAAAGAACGCCAATTTTTCTCTCTTTTTATTTAGCCATTTTGTCACCAAAACCAAGCTCTCTCTTTTTTCGCTAGTTGCCACAACCTAGCTCTTTCTCTTTTCCCTCCTTCGTCTGGCCAAATTCCTTCCCTCTTTTTCTTTCCTTTCTTTTTCTCTCACTCGGGTCCCCAACTCTCCAGACCACTCTCTTTCTTTCTCAAATGACTGGCTGATGCAAGCCAAATAAAGGCAAATGATATTATTATTTTTTTTATGAGCTACATTGTTGGGGATAGCCGGACATGTCTTGTCCCATCACTCATATCTTTTATTTATTTCATTTCTCCTTCATTCTTTGCATTGGCCTGCCCCCCACTATTCTTTCTTCTCCTTCTTTTCTTTGTTCCATGTGGCCAGCCCCCATCTTTCTTAATTCATCACTTAAAATATATTTTTAACTCATGTATTTGCCACATGGCCGGTTGCCCACTCCATTTTGTTCCAAAATTTTTTTTATTCCAATTGGCTTTGACTTTTCTTCATTCCCATCCACCACTTCCCAATTCTTTTATTTCCTTATTATTTTATTATTTATTTATTTTATTCTCTCCAAATAATGCAATTTACTTGTAATTCCTCGACTTCATTTTATTTGGTACACAATCTTCCAATTTTTGTATCTTAAAATTTGATCCTTTCGACACGTTTAAAAATTCTAATTTCCTTTTATCTTTTTCCTTTACACGTGCATAACCAAAATATCAAAATTGCACTTCAATGCGGTGTCACCATAATATTTTAAATATTTACTTACCCGCGCTAACTCGATTTAATAAAATCAAGCGAGCACAATTATCGTCGTTTTTCTTCAAAATTCTTTCTTATTTCTTCTCCCCCACTTAGATTAGTCATATAATCTTTTTTCATGACTAATTCCGATAACAGATAAAATATTACTATTTTAATATTATTTTTTCTATTAAATAATATTTTATTTCAAAATATTCTTCTTTTTTCGTAACCACTTTTCGACCCTTAATTTACATCAAGTGAGTTTTCGTTTTATCGATAGGTTCTTATTGACGACTAAACAAAGGTATGGGGTGTTACAATTACACTACAAAAAACAACTTTTTTCAACAAAATTTTTCGTAGGAAATAGTCAAGTTTTTGTTGGAAAAGCTTTTTTTTGACAAAATTTTCCATTGGAAATTTCGTCTTTGAAAGTGTTGTCAAAAATACTTTTTGTCGAAAATCCGTTGGAACTTCGTCAAAGAATTTCGACTAAATTTTCATTAGAATTATACATAAATTCGTCAGTAAAGAGCTAAATTTCGATATATTGTTTTTCACAAAATTCATTGAAAAATCCAAAAATTCTAATAGAAGTTTCCATTGGAACGTCCGACGGAATTTTTTGTCAAAAATTACCAACGGATTTTCCAATAGAAAATTACTAGTGGAGTTTCAAATGGAATTTTTCGTTGGAAATTACTAACAGATTTTTCTTTAGAATTTTTCGTTAGAAATTTAGCAACAGATTTCCAAAAGAGTTTCCAACAGAATTTTTCATTGAAAATTTGCAACGAATTTTCCATTGAAAATTTGCGACGAATTTTCCTTCGAAATTTTTCGTTAGAAACTAGTACTAATGGAAATTTTCGTTGGAAAATCTATCGGTAATTTCCAATGAAATTTTCTGTTGGAAATGCTCTACCAATGAAAAATTCCGTAGAAATTCCCAAAAGTGTAAATTTTGTTATTAAAATAATCATAATTACAAATTAATAAAAATAATCTACACAGTTTACAATTAACATGGAATTTGAATACTTAATTCAAAGTCGAGTTGGCAAAATTAAAAATTATTACAAACACACAATATGCAAATATAAAAATAAGTTAAATGTGCTATTGTATGCGATATTAAAAAAAGTACCTAAGTCAAATTTGAAAAATAGGCTATTATCATGAAATGTCATCTTACTCGTCAAAATCTAAACTTGAAGTACTCACATGGCCTTTTTTCGAACGCTTCTTTGTCATCATTGCTGTCATACTTGCCATAAATTCATTCATAGCTCCAAAATGTTGTGTCATTTGACTCATGTCATTTGATGGATATTTCACTTTTTCTTCCAACCTAATGTCAGGACGTGTGCAAGGGCTAGCTACTAACTCAGATGTTGTTGCATCATTACGTATAGTTGTAGCAAGCCTCTGAGAACCAAACCCATACATGTGAATGCGTGTCGTCATCATCCCTCCAATTGCTTCAATCCAATAATGCAGATCAAATTCTAGCTATGAAGATGAATCTTCCCCGTACTTTTATGATAATACAGTAGTATATGTTTCCTACAAATAAAAAAAATGAAAAGAATTAGTATGTAATTTTATTGTTAACTTTGAAATGAAAATCAATCAATTTTTTGCATATAATAGTTTTAGACTTGTTGTCTATGAAATCACCATGACCCCTTAAACGTCCATGGGTGCGGTTGAATACTTCAACAAAGCTAACATCTCGAATCATCTCATTTGCCTGCATTCATTTACAACTAAACTCAATCATAATGTGTATATTTTACATAACATGTAAAACATATTAGAATATTCTTTAGTAGTAGTATGTAAATCATAACAATAAATATTAATTCATACTATCCTTTTTGCATAAACAAGGAATGGAATTGAACCACCATTGTGATTTGTAATGTTTTTTTCTTTTTGCTTGTTTCGATTTGCTTTTTCATTCTTTTGTACCCCATACCATATTAATAAGGGCATCCCAAACTTCATTTGTGATCCATTGCCTTGACATGCCTTTGCAATCCATGATGTTTTCTGTGTTGGCTTCTTTCTTTGCTTATGTCCTCTCTTTTGAAAACATGTCTCTTAGTCGATCAGAACAAATTTATTTCCATATTCATCAAACCAAAAGATCTTCATTTGAAGCCCAAATAAATTTTTCTATAATAAAATAATAAAGTAAATAAAAAATTTAATACATAATTAAACATAAGAAGTTATAATTTAGTTGAATATTAAACATATACCTCAAATTTCTTAAACATTAAATCCTTATCGTTATTAGGAATTTTCTTCCATGTCGGTTATGTACTGTGGAAGTGATTTTTTATGATTTTTGTTATTGTTGTGATGACCTCTGTCTCAAAAAAAGTACTACTACAAGATAAAAGAAAATTATTGCTTAGTAAAATATATAAAAGATATAACTATTTCATTATAATATAAGATAATATACCTATCTCCAAGAGGAGTTATATGCAATCTTTGAGTTGGATCTATAGGTGTATGTATTCTTACACTAGGCTGTCACGACCCAAATTTCGGTCCATGACCGGCGCATGGGCCCAATGGACGTAGTCCACTAAGCCCAAGCAAACCTATTTATATCACCTGTTCACCATTCCATCAAAAGTTACTAAGTTACATTCCATAACTTTGGATCAAAATAATACTAAGCATTGACAACTCATAGTGGCATACCAATCAAAATGTACATATATTGTCTAAACTTGCAATTTAATAATTTACATCACTTGTACATATTTACAACAAAATGACTCTGGGCTTCCAGCGGAGTGACCACAGTGAAGGTGTAGCTAATGAATGTCATTGATACCTACCAAAGATACGAATCTACAAGGACACCTCGACCTAGCTACCAGCTGCCTCTTGATTTGAAACCATGAAGTTGAAAATAGTGAGTATAAACCCAGTGAGTGAACAAGAAGGGAACAAGCAAACAATAAGGAATGTTTAACGAAATCATGATGCATTCATTTTTTTTTTCAAAACAATGCAATTTGTTTTAGTTCTTATTAAAACCCCTCATGTAAACCCCACATGAGTAAATCACTTTATGAAAAGGGTCCATGCTCAACAAAGGATTTGGATAGTGAAAACTTTAATAGCATTCATGCGAATCAAGTCAAATAAACGACGGGTCCTCGCTGCAGCGAGAATGAATTTACGTTGCAATGAAGTTTGGCTCATATTTTTTTTTAGTGGGACGAGGGTTTTCTCCACTGGCCGAGGGTTTCTCTCTAAACCTCTCATTTTTGACTTAGTTAATTAATTCCTTGATGTTGGAAGTCAATGATCCACTATGGTGTTAAAGGGGTGGAAAATGTGGCAAAAATCAACAAGGTAGCCAAGTGGGACAGAAAGTTTCTCGCTGTAGCGAGATTCGCTGCAGTGAAATTCGACTGGCCAAACAGAGAGTTTCTCGTTACAGCAAGAATCATTCTCGCTGCAGTGAGAAGCTACAGTAACTTTCTTGCTGCAGCTAGAACCAAGTCTGGTGAACCCCTCAAACCCAAGAGTTTCTTGCTCTAGCGAGAAACAGAGCACCAAAGAAATATTTTCGTTCTTTCAAGAAAAAGGCCATCCTGCTGAAATGATAAAATCAACATGAAACACATAAAGATTTCCAAAGTTCAACATGCCAAATTCACATGTATTTCAACCATAAACCATATTCATGAGTTTTCATTCTCTAAACATATATACATAGACATACATGGATAAATACCAATACTACTATCATCTCATCCAGCTCATGTGCATTCCCTCACATAGTGCACATAGTCGGAGTCATCATGTGCATGCCCCCACATCGTGCACAATTAGTGCCATCGTGTACATCCACCCACATCGTGCACACGGGCACTTTCATCATCCAACACCCTTACCACCATCATCACCGGCATGTGTATCCCCTCATATCGTGCACACACACGGTTATCATTATCACACAATGTCAGCCATCAATGCACAACATATATGTATATCAACACAATGACATAGAACAAGAATCCATAACAGCCACATGTCATATATAAAGACAATAATCAAAAGCTTGGTCTCAAGGTACCCATTTTTAAAAAGAGTTGAATAAACTCATTCAAAAGCATTGTGCAAATACATTCACATTCCCAAAACAGTTTTGAAATACAAATTCATTCACTTGTATTCTGTTGAACTTTTAGTCAACTCTAACTTCCTTAATGGTCCAAATGGGACGGTGTGGCTTCGTTGGAACCTATCATCACATTAACATCACAAAAACTTAAAAATTTTGACCCGATGTGAAAAATGACCATTTTACCCCTACCGTGGAAATCATCATTTTTATTTCTTTTGTCATTTGACCCATATTTTCATCATTCATTTATGCCTTAGGCCTACTTAGGCCTTAATATTGTTTACAACTTACTTTTAAGGGCATACTAAGGAAATAACGAAATAACCCCTGATAAGGGATATCGCATCTACTTCTATCTACGAGTCTATAAAGGTTAAGGACTCACTTAGGCCCTTTAACCCTCAACCTTGAGGATGTACCATCTCCACTTACACCTAAATCAACGGATGTGAATCCATGAGAATCGTGGGCAAATGTCACATTGATTTTTGGCTCTGCAGATGCATCAAACGAAAAAGATGGCTCTGAGGCCAAATCATTAACTTGTTGTCTTTGTGGATGAGTGGATGGATAAGGAAATGCATCAACATTTGTAAGTGATAACATAGATCCAAAGGCATTTGTTGCACGAGGTCTTGGTTTTGAATGCTTCCCTTTAATCATCATTCCAGCCATATAACAAAAATATTCATTCATATGCTAAAAGAAATTGAAACAAACTATCAAAATCATCATCAAAATATAAAAATTAAGACTAATTCCTATTCATGTTTCAATAAAAAATGTTAGCAAAAACATGGAAGCCGTGCTAAAAGAAATTGAAACAAACTATCAAAATCATCATCAAAATGTAAGAATCAAGACTAATTCCCATACATATTTATAATAAAAAATGTTAAAAAAAACATGCCATTCTAACATACATTTAAATATTTTAAAATATAAATAAATATAATAACATATAAAGATTTTTCAATAATAATAATAATTAAGTTAAACAATTATGTAAGAAAATATACAAAACCAATAACATATATCCTAACATCATTAATCACTTCCAAAATAAGCAAACTCATGTTCTTCATGGATTTCATTCTTATCATTATCACTCAAAGTTTCTTCATTTTGGTCCTCAAGCTCTTCTTCATCTATTTCTGCTTCATCTTTTTCCATGTCATCTTCTTCGTCCTCAATCAAGACATTAACCTCTTCATAATCATCACTTTAATACTGTAGGGATATCAAGATCCATAGAAGAAGTAATATTAATTGGAATAGACACATCATCTTCTTGGTACACTTCTTCATTCAAATCAATTTCATTTTCTTTTTCTTCACTACATGGAAGTTGGAATTTACTCTTAGCTTTTGTTTTAAATACTACCCACCAGTCATGTCGATCTTTTTTGGTTGACTGATAACTACTATAGTAAACTTTGTGAGCTTGTGCAGCTAAAACAAATGGTTCATTCATAGCAAGCATCGAGCTGTGTTTAATTTCAATAAGACCATGAAAAGGGTCTACCAAAACACCTTTTTCAATGTCAAACATTATCAAAGAAACTATATATTACAATTAAACATTCAAATACTATGGCACAAAAATGGGTGACTCATAGAGTAATAATAATAAAACTTTATCAAATGAATATCTTATGTTAACAAAATGCTTTTAAATTACAAAACAAATCTTATTTTCATGAAAAATGTGGACTTTTAATCATTGAACTGAGTGTGATTTTACTTCCTTGCTCATCACTTCCTCCAAATATTTTCTTTCATAAACATCTAATACATATTCCAACTTTACAAATGCAACTGATATATCTTTGCTATAAATATCATGCACCTAATCTATGCATATTCATAATTTTGTTTAAGTTATAATTTTCAGTTCAAAGATTATTGAATATGCAATTAAGCATATATATATATATATATGTAGTCATTATTTTGTTCAAATAGTGGAGTTTATAGAAGATTATCTATATCTTTTAACATAAAAATTTCGTCGTTGGTGTATAAGATAATAATATATTATTAGTATTAGCAAATCATTTTGAAGTTAATAATAATTATGTAGTATATTTAAAGTAAAGAAGAAATTGGCCAAAAAGATTTAATTAATTTATTACAAGAGCAATAATTTTTTTTATACAAAAACTAGAAGCTAAATTTCTTATTACTAAACTTAATTTTGATACAAAGAAAATAAAGTTTCTACATTGGTTTATAAATGATGTGTACCAAAACAAAGAATCAAAGTGCAAACAAGGCAAGTTAAAAAAATGAAAAATGAATGAAAAGAGCTTTTTCTACTAAGTCCATTCAACTTCATTTTACTATAAACTCAAGTATTTAACAAGCATATAACATTCCCCATATGAAAGCACTTGGCAAACAATTTAAGAATGGCCATCTAATATGCTTTTTATTTGGTATTGGTGTAGTAGAAAATTAAAATATTCCAATCTTAAGATACAGAGTAGATGGATGAGTGTGGAAATGCTCATTTTTACTAAAAGAAATGTACACAAAATAGCTTTCCAAATAGGATCAATTCCTTACCATCCAACAAAACATTGCAACTAAAGTATCTTGCCCTTATATCCCATAGTCACATGAGGCTTGGATTTGGCCCTCATGAATGTAACCAAGAAAAATCACAAAATCACAAATTTTGACTAAAGAAAGATGAACTAAGAATGCGTCAACCTACTTCTGGCAAATATCCAACTAATTCGCACAAATCAACCCAACACAATCCCCTAGGCAATCAACATATACTACACGGTAACTATTGGTCACATTTTTTAGTAATCACAGGGAGGAGGTTAGTATAGGATGATTGGCGTATGATGGAAGTAACCTTAATTTAAAATTTACAAATATAAGAGGCAAATTTAAAGTAATGCCTATATCCACATTACTTAATTTACAAATTACATTCATAAAAAATGCGGTATGCTACAGATTTAGGAGGCAAAAAAGTAGTTTAGTATAAAAAATAGAACTTGCAAGGATTTGAGAAAGAGCACAGAAATTGCCACTAATAGCAAGCTGTGAGTCCAGCTTATTAATTTATTAGGGCCTGAAGTAGTATATTTCATAAAGTGCTAAGATGAAAAAAGTCTTAGGTTGTCTCACTTAAGGTTGATGGAAAAGCTAAAAGTAATTGTTATTTTGTTAACATGTAGTTTTCCATATGAATAAAATAAGTTTTTTGAATAAAAATCCAAGTGGCCCTTGTCTTTAGCTTTGATTTTAAATGATAACTTAGTTTTCTTCTCCTCCCTAACACAGAAGAAAATCAAAGATGACAAAACTTCTATTACTTGTGCCATTTTTTGAATTATATTTCAATTTCTGGTAGGAATCTTTTGGTATAGTTTGATGCAATTACGCAAGTTAAGATGGCAAGCAGTTGCAATCCCATAAAAGAAGTAAGTAAGCCGACCTATATGAACTAACTAAAATGACAACTCCTACATTAGTGTACATTTAATATTGATCAAGAGAATATTCTGATTGGTCTTGCACTGTACACTAATTGCATCTTAATGATGAAAACTGACATAATCTACTAGCATAAAATCCTACATGAGGGATTTAAGTTGCCCACGAGAAATGCTTATAGTTTGGCTTGCTAGAAACGTCCAGTAACGGGAATTTAACCTTCTGCCTTTCTAGATCGATAGATACAACTAGTACAGGCAAAGAATAGAGATAAACAAACAAAATGAGCCACTTTTATTATTAGAAAAAAACAAAAAAAGAAAAGAAACAATTTTGCATGTTTTTATTACCTTTGGCGCCTTTAGCTCACTTTAGTACACAGTATAAGTTCCTTTTTAAGACAACTGCAATCAATTCAAAACCCCTAAACCTCCAAAATGGCGAACCCAATTCACGATTGAACCCAAAAACCTTCCATGTTTTGAACAAGACGAGGTTCCTTTATCTAGTAGGGTAATAACCTCGGAAAGAAGAGAAGAATCTAGAAGAAGACCAAAAAACAAAGAGGAAAATGAAAGAAAAGAAAAGGGAAAAATTACTTCAACAAAATTAATGTGAAATATTAAGTAAGATTACCACATCGATCACTGATGTTTTAAAAGAACAAGAACCAGTGTTAAATGAAGTAGGAGAAGGGATCAAGGGAAGCAAAATCGATTCAAGGGGTAACGAAGGCATATTAACTTCTTATGCTCCTCAAAACCCCTAATTTTCTACGAGTAAAACTCCTATTTTGTTCTTTTCTTTAATGAATCAATCGGGGTTTTGGAAAAAGAAAAAAAAAAACCCTAAAAAGTTAGGCAAAAAAAGATGAAGGAAATGAGATCAGGCGGAAGGAGAGAAAAGGGAAGGGAAAAGATATGTTGTAGGCACTAATTAAAAAAACCTTACTCTGCTCTTTTCAATGCATGTTTTTTATTGGGTAAGGATTTTTCACTATTTTAAAAAAATTAATGTACATTGAAGTAAATTTATAATTAAAATTTTGATGGCTTTAAATTTAGTTAAGATATATGAAAATTGATTAATAAAAAAAATTGATTTTAAATTTATTTAAAAGTACACGTGTTAATGAGTCTAAGATGAAAGTACATTACTTAATTATATATTTGCACATGTGTTAGTCTAAGATGAAAGTCATAAATAACCATGGCCCATGGTTGCATATAAAGAATTAATATATATATATATATATATTTGCACCAAAGTTTATGCTTAGTATCATATGTTAATTAATATTAATATATAATTTATATAATTTAAAATATATAATTACATGTAATCTCACATTAATTAATACAAATTTAGATATATATATATATATTATCAATTTTAAATATTTATAAAAACTCAAATATATACTATACACAAAAACCAAAATATAATATTTTTATTTTATCCAAATTAAAGTATTTAATTTTTTATTTGTGATTTGGATAAGTGCTTGTTTTCTCTGCAAGGCTTTCCTATTAAGCAAAGCACAACTGTCTATGTTTGGAAGGATACTTACTTTGCGGCATGGGAGGATGATTTTAAAGGTGTGATTTTACCTTCGTACTTATTCTACCATTGATGTTGACTTAAAGTTCTGGAGGGGGCAATTACTAATTAGATACGTTACTACTCAAGATTCTCCTTGATTAATTTAGGTTTTATTCCTGATTGTTCGATGCTTGGATTTTAAAAAGCTGAATTCAAATTTAAAAAGGTCATTGATTGTGAATTGATCTCTTTTTTCGACTTGGATATTGAATCAAGGTTGTGGAAATTACATTGTGTGTTCTTGCTTTGGTTACGGGACGTGTTTTGTGGCTGTTTTTTAGACAATTTTAATTATAAGGAAAGAGCGTGTGAATCAATTGATAACTAGAACATGATGTAAGGCTTTATTTTAGACACGATTTATGTTGTTGCTTGGTTCGAACAACAGTTGAATTACATATCCTTGTGGCTAATGCTGATGGTCAATGAAATACCCTATACTTTGACATGGTGATAAATAAAGTTGATCGAATGCAAATTGAGGTCAATTAAAATGTTTAAAAGTGATAAAAGACGAAAGGAGTGGTTTAGGATAAAATATTCCGAAAGTGAAAAAATAATAATAAAATAATAATAATTTTTCGATAAGATCATATTAAAATGATGATCCCAAGGACATGTAATATTTTCGTAGGATTTTACAGTAACTTAACTCTAAGTAGATGTTGTGTAAAAGAGATAAAAATTATCTGTACAAAGAAGTAAAAATAGTTTGGCTTTTAAAAGTATATGACTAGAATGTATTATAAAATGGCTGTTTAAGTAACTGAAGGTATATAGGAATCTTTAGTATGATAGGGATAAATTGGTAATATAACTATTGAGGAAGGTTATAGAAGGAAGCAATAAGGTTATAAATGACATTCAGAATGGATAATGTGATTACGTTAATGATTGTAATTTAAGCATGAAGGGGATTATTCAGTGATGTTATGGCACTATGAGGCAATAGTTGGGCCAAATATAACCAAATGAAGTTAAATTATGGAATAAGGGGAATATAAAATTTTGATTTAGTAAGGATTGCGAGAATAAAGTGAGGAGGAAGCTGGGCTGTTTTCGTAGTTAATTACACCGAAAGTCAATAAGATTATTGGAGTATAAGACAAAGAAGATAATTGGATAGGGATGACAATAAATTTGAGGAAAATTATAGATAGTAAGCAACTTATGTGTAGAGTGGTATATGTATCATGAATTTATTACACTGTATGGAAAGGATGTTTTGAGGTGGAATTTTATGAATGTTGATAAACGTCAAAAGATGACATGAGATGAAAGTATTAATTTGGCTTAGTGTGTATGACAAGAAAATAGAAGGTACCTATACTTATGGAACTCATGATATATATCTAGAAGGGAAACCACTGGTTGAGAATGATTGATGTGGTGACTTTGAATGCAGACAAATAGCTTTGATGAGAAAATTTCTAATAGCTACAGTACTTCAGCATTGACTACTCAACGCTGTAATGCGTCGAATACCTCACGCTTATGATGCATGAGTAAGATGGGAGTGACACGATAATGAGCTTACAAATTGAATTCTGGTTATTGGTCAATGTGTTTTGTTATCTGGGAGTCTTAAATATTCTGGAGAATGTTTACCCAAATGAATTGAAAAACTTCTTTATTGCCTTGTATATAGGCATATAATTAAAAGAAAAACTGAAAGATTCTTGAAATGACTATATTGAGATGATATACCAAATAATGAAAGTGTGAAGGAAGAATTACGAGACTGGTATAGAAAATCAGTTTATATAGAATATCATTACGAGAATTTGTAATATCTGTTTTGATACAGTAAAATGACAAGAGTTAGGAACAACATGAGGCTAATTGTGTGGCACCCTAGAAACCTATGAAGATGAGTTAGGGATTGAATGGATGAGTATGTATTTATATACCTTAAAGATTAAGTGTTTTAGGAATACATAAACATCTTTGAGAAGAGATTCTAATCATACACAGCAAGTATGAAACGTAAAATTTTTAAAACTTGCTGAGAAGCCTAACAGCTAAATCACAAGTTAAGGGATCACATGCTGTGAGACATAAGTTTAAGATAGATATTCCCAAGGAAATACTCAAGAGAAGTTTCAGTTTTTGGGGCAAAAATGTAATTTTTGACTTTTACGGGGGTAAAAGTGTAAATTTCAAAAATTACTCCACCAAGATTTTGGATAAGTCTGAGAATTTTATCTAAGCTATGGATATGTGGGACAAGTGTATGGTGAAAATTTGAAAATAAATGGATGGCTAGAATTTAAGGAATTAATAAAACAAAAAAAATGAATAAAATAATATTATATTTTTTTAGCCTTTAAAAATGTCAAAATTCCAGAATTCTCATCTTCTTCAGCTGTCCAAACCAGGAGAGAATAAGGACATGTAATATTTTCGTAGGATTTTACAGTAACTTAACTCTAAGTAGATGTTGTGTAAAAGAGATAATAATTATCTATACAAAGAAGTAAAAATAGTTTGGCTTTTAAAAGTATATGATCTAGAATGTATTATAAAATGGTTGTTTAAGTAACTGAATGTATATAGGAATCTTTAATATGATAGGGATAAATTGGTAATATAACTATTGAGGAAGGTTATAGAAGGAAGCAATAAGGTTATAAATGACATTCAGAATGGATAATGTGATTACGTTAATGATTGTAATTTAAGCATGAAGGGGATTATTCAGTGATGTTATGACACTATGAGGCAATAGTTGGGCAAAATATAACCCAATGAAGTTAAATTATGGAATAGGGAGAATATAAAATTTTGATTCAGTAAGGATTGCGAGAATAAAGTGAGGAGGAAGCTGGGCTGTTTTCGTAGTTAATTATACCGAAAGTCAATAAGATTATTGGAGTATAAGACAAAGAAGATAATTGGATAGGGATGACAATAAATTTGAGGAAAATTGTAGATAGTAAGCAACTTATGTGTGGAGTGGTATATGTATCATGAATTTATTACACTGTATGGAAAGGATGTTTTGAGGTGGAATTTTATGAATGTTGATAAACGTCAAAAGATGACATGAGATGAAAGTATTAATCTGGCTTAGTGTGTATGACAAGAAAATTGGAGGTCCTATACTTATGGAACTCATGATATATATCTAGAAGGGAAACCACTGGTTGAGAATGATTGATGTGGTGACTTTGAATGCAGACAAATAGCTTTGATGATAAAATTTCTAATAGCTACAGTACTTCAACATTGACTGCTCAACGCTGTAATGCTTCGAATACCTCACGCTTATGATGCATGAGTAAGATGGGAGTGACACGATAATGAGCTTACAAATTGAATTCTGGTTATTGGTCAATGTGTTTTGTTATCTGGGAGTCTTAAATATTCTGGAGAATGTTTACCCAAATGAATTGAAAAACTTCTTTATTGCCTTGTATATAGGCATATAATTAAAAAAAAAACTAAAAGATTCTTGAAATGACTATATTGAGATGATATACCAAATAATGAAAGTGTGAAGGAAGAATTACGAGACTGGTATAGAAAATCAGTTTATATAGAATATCATTACGAGAATATGTAATATCTGTTTTGATACAGTAAAATGACAAGAGTTAGGAACAACATGAGGCTAATTGTGTGGCACCCTAGAAACCTATGAAGATGAGTTAGGGATTGAATGGATGAGTACGTATTTATATACCTTAAAGATTAAGTGTTTTAGGAATACATAAACATCTTTGAGAAGAGTGTCTAATCATACACAGTAAGTATGAAACGTAAAATTTTTAAAACTTGCTGAGAAGCCTAACGGCTAAATCACAAGTTAAGGGATCACATGCTGTGAGACATAAGTTTAAGATAGATATTCCCAAGGAAATACTCAAGAGAAGTTTTGCTCTGGATCTCGTTAAAGCAAACACTAAGTTATGTGATTATAAAAAGGAAGCTGTAAGTTGAGAGTGATATTAGTATTAGTATTGAAAAATACTTGAGGAGAATCTAGTTTTAAGTTTTACAATTTCAAGTACAATTTATAAATTAGTTAAGGAAGAATGATGTTATGTTCATATGAAGGAGTGGAACAAAGGATGATAGAAGTTGACCTTGAAAATGAAGTCAGATAATGAAACTTTCCTAATATATTATGGAAATTGGAATTCGAAAATGCTTAAGGCATACATGATTCAAATGGGTCCGAGTCTTAAGTAACAAATCAATATAGTAATGCAAGAAAGATACAAGGTAATATATAGGCATAAAAGATGATTAAGGACAAAAGGATGACTCTTAGGAATTGTGGTATTGCATGAGATGCAATGATCAAGTTGAGATAAATCTTTGAGGCATCAATAGGAGTATAAAGCATACACACATAATAGATTATAATTCAATGGAGATGACATTGTGATGAATGATATATAGTATAAGGAAACTCAAACATATGGTTGGAAATGATATGAATGATATGAAGTTATACACAAGTATAATAAGAAGGTTGACATGCACTATAAGAATTATTATATTGAAACTAGGATTAGGATACGGATGAATAAAGGGGGAATGTAGTCCAAAGCATGTGAACACATGGATTCCTATATATATAAAGAGAGATGTTGACATTTGAAAATGCATGTATATATGTTTATATGAAATTGATAATTTTACTAACTGAAGTGAAGACTGGTTCTCGGTAATTGGGAGATTTTGAAATAGTGTCCAGAGAGGTTAGTGAGCTAAAGTGTTAACGGACATGCAATGAACGATTAAAGTTATGAATGACTTTGAAGGTAAACCTTGAATTGTTTAAGTTCTTAATGGAACTCTATTAAAGGAAGGGTATGGACCAGTATAAGATGGATGAATCAAGGTTGAGAAATTTGGTATGGAGCAAATTAATAAAATGATGAATAGGTATACATAAGTAAGTATGATATGTGATCGAAATCGGTATAATTGAGAGGAAGTTATGGTTCAAATTTAATAATGGTGATAAAGGCATGCTTAGTGTCTCAATATAAGAGATCATGGTTGTGAAAAGTATTACTGATCCGGTTCCAAAGGATGATAATTGCCATAAATAAAGCATTTAATTGAACTGAAGGTGAACGAGGTAAATAAATTGAATGTCCCCATAGAAGGAACAAGGAGTAGGATCATAAAAGGAGATTGATAACGCAACATCGACGGGAATTCGAGGACGAATTCTATTTAAGTGGGGGAGATTGAAATACCCCATACTTTGATATGGTGATAAATAAAGTTGATCGAATGCAAATTGAGGTCAATTAAAATGTTTAAAAGTGATAAAAGACGAAAAGAGTAGTTTAGGATAAAATATTCCGAAAGTGAAAAAATAATAAAAAAATAATAATAATTTTACCGGAGAAGAATTTGTGAGATAAAAGGCGATTTAGAAGTCAAGTGAGGCATAATAAGGTATTTTGGGTACCAAGGAGACAAGATAAAATTTTTAGAATAAAATAATATTTTATTAATAAAATAATATTAAAATATTAATATTTAGCCGGATGTCGAAATCAGTCAAGAAGAAGGATCATATGGTTGATCCAAGTGGGGGAGAAAATGACAAGCCCGACTCTATAAAAATATTTGTCATGACATACATGTGATGGATAGCATGTTTGCATGCTAAGAGAGTCTCGAAAAATTTACAAAAGTCGGTATTGTACCTAAACGTACAACAAAGTTGATTTAAGCCTCGAACTAGATTAAATAGAGAATTTACGATGAAATTAAGAATTTTAAAGTCCCAGAATAGTTTAATATGGTGATTCGAAGTTCAAGGATCAATTTGAAGACAAACCGAAATTTTCGCTATTTAGGGGCAAAATGATCATTTGCCACCTGAGGACAAAATGAGAATTTTAGAAAAGATTTTTTTGGCCCCATTTGACTTATTGGAGTATAATTTGACTTATTGGAGTAAGATTTGAGGTTTAGAAGTGAAACATTTTAATTTCAGTATAATTTGGAGAAAAAGGGTAAAATGGTAATTTTGCCACTCCATGGGCAAAATTGTAATTTTCCACCACCAGGACATTTTTCCAGCACATGGTCTTCCTTTTTCCTCATTTTGACTATTGACTAATTGTGTGGTGGAGATAAAAAGGATTAAAATTTTAAAATTTTAAAAATGGACCAATAAGAAAATGACATGTGTCATACCTTTATTATTTTATTGTTTCTTATTAAAAAGGCATAAAATCAGCCCATTTTCTTCATATGGCTGGCCAAGCAAGGAAGAGAGAGAAAGAGAGGAAGAACAAAGGGAAAAACAAGAAAACCTAGGTGAAAAATTCAAAGAAAAAGTGAAGAAATCAAGGAAACAAGCTTAGGTAAGTTAGAATTTCTTTAGTTTTCCTTGATACCTAGCTTGCCCATGCTTTTGTTCTTGATTTCCATGGTTGAATATTGAGTTATTGTGATGAATTCAATTCTGAAAAATGGGTTAGGAGAGAGAAAATTGTTAGATTAATTTGATTTTAAGTTATGTTAGTGTTTTAAGTTAGTTTAGCATATTTAGAAACAAAACAACAAGAAAAGAATTTATTTTCTCCCACAACCATTAATGGCCGAATTTACCATGTGTTGAGTGAGGATGAATTTGATTTTCATTCTAGGAGAATTGGTTAAGAAATGATGAATTATGAGCCTAAAAAAATAATGAGAATTTTCGGAGCAAAAATACGAATTTTTATCCACTAGGTGTATTTTCGAAATTTGCTACCGGGACTGATAAATTGAATCTCATTCATAGTCATTAAGGTAATTTAGGTATAATTGGAGTGTAGAAAGTGAGAAGAATTGATTTGGAGTTAAATTGGAGATAATAGGCCGAATTAGGTTAGCACCGCATTTAAACGGTAGTCTGATAAGTTGTATATCATATCATGTATATATACCGAGCCTGAATTGATTTTATAATGATCAAGCATTGATGTGATGAATTATGTATTGTACATTGTGGATAGGTGGTGAGCAAAGTACATTGGTAAAAGTACAGAAATTGTGCTTGGAGACTAGGATTATGAGTATATCGACTCCTAGAACTGTGAGTGAACTTATTATCGTCTTAATTATCTAGAGTAGTTTTATACAATTGTGTGATTTTATGAAAAATGGGTTTAAATGGTAAATTGCTATGTTTTAAGAGAAATTGTGATTTTATAAAATGATTTTATAAATTTTCTGAAAAATCGAATACTGGTTTTGAAAATAGAGTAATTGGAGACTTCCTGCTTGTATTGTAAATTTATGGTTTTAAATTGAATGGCTTATGACAATAAATGAGCATGAATGGCTAAACTGATTTTGGTGTTAGAATTATTTGTACTAAGTATTCAGCCTTGAGAGGCTAGGTTACGATAAATTGCCATGTCATGCTAGAATGAATTTTATTGATTGGTGGAGTATATATTAATTATTCACTACAGAGGGGGTTCCGTGGACCAACCTATTAGAGGGACACGGTAAACTCTATTATATTCTTACCTCGAACGGAGAGGCGCGTAGGGTATCTCCTGGGGTAAAGCTTAGGGTTCACTTCACGCCAAACCACCACGTGAAGGGGAACTCAGCCAACGCCAAGGAACGGCTATATTTTTCTCAAACTAAAAATATATTTTAAGTGTATACAAAAATTTTAACAGCCTTGGCGGACTCGGTTGGATGCCCTGCACAAGGTATCATCGAGTATGAGTTTTGGCACGAGCTAAAGTTTTAAGAAATTCATAAGCCAAGTTGATTACTCGATTTTTATGGATTGATTTTATTTGGTTGAAATGAGTTAAAAGGTAATGAAATTACAATATGATGATTTATTTTAATTATCTCCATTTACTCGACTTTATATAGTTTAGATGGTATCTGTTTACTCACTGGGAGTTTATAATCTCACCACCCTCATTTCCTCACATTTCAGGCTTGAGGAATTCCATAGTTAGCTGACTTTGTCAAGGACTTTCATTTGGACTCGAATCGGTAAAGCTGTAGGTTTCCAACTTCCGATGCATTTTGGTTAGAGGTGGGCCCACGTGTCACTGTAAAATAAATTTTATGCTTTGGTTATTTGCTTTATAGTATATATGAATATAATTATCTTTTACGCTATAAGAATTATGTACCGATAGTTTTATGAAAATTATTTTACAAGAAAATAGTTTATTTTATTGAATATTTTTATTATATTCAAATGGTCAAATTTTCACTTCAAATGAACGTTTTAGATACTTAATTTTTTTTAAATCATTAAATATATATTTTCGACTTACCTACTACATTTTTAGCAAGTTTCGAGATTTTTGACAAAAATGACGAAAATGCCCTTATGAGCAAAAAAAAATATGTTATGTTATGATTTGGAAATGATTTGTAATCCTTCGTATTTTGATTATTTGATAACTATTGCTCATCGGGAAAGTGCGAAAGCTAATACGAGAGCCTTGCAAGGTTTCGATCGACATTCGGGGTCAAGAATATTTGTCGAGGCTTCGCGACGGTTGTCATGGGCTCGATGGGGAGTTCCAGGTCGTGACAGTCAATGTTTTGAATATATGCTGAGGGTTTTTGATGATACATGAGCTCATTAAAAATTTGCATTTCAAGCTTGAATATCCCCAATTTTGGGCCTATTTTATATGGATTTTTTTCTTGCCTTTATTCTCTTGTAACTCAAAGTTCAAAGACTTATTTTTGCTTTTGGCACATTACAATAAAATTACGTACCTTTCAAAAAAATTGTATAAATATTATTGAAAATAACCTTTATGACAATTTTCAATTACAAATTTATGACCACCAATTTTAATTTTAATTTTTAGCAAGACGTCTTTTTTTACCTCAAAATTATTTGTCACAAATCCATCACTATTTTGTTACAAAAATATAATATTAAATTAAACTAATCCCTATGACAAATTATTCTGTCACAATAATGTCATGACCCGGAACCTCCCTCAGGCCCATGACAATCGCCGCGACGTCCCGATTGACACTCATTATCCGGAATGCCAACCGGAACCCCGCAAGGCTTACATATCAGTTTCTTCCCTTTCCTGTGAGCAATCATTGTTAAATATCGAGTTTTTAGAGAATATATAGTATTTTAGATAAAAAACAATCAAAATAAAATTTTTGCCACATAGGGGTATTTTGGTCATTTTTTTCTCAAAAATTTCGAAACTGGCTAAAATGTAATATACAAGTACAAAACACATAATTCATATTCAAAATGAGTTTAAAAGTCTAAAATCTTCATTTAAAACAAAATTACGGTTATTTGAATATAATAAGAAAATAAAAGAAATATTAAGAAAAATATTTTATTTTCTTATAAAACAATATTTATAGAGTTATATGTGAATAATTTTTATAGCGTAAAAGCTAAATAAATTTATACATACTGAAATACAGTAAACCAAAATATTTAATTTAATTTACAATAACAGGAGGGCCCCCGAATAAACAAAAGTAAAGAGGACTGTGAACCTACGGTTTGGAAAACGCAGATCCAATGGTAGTCCTCGATGAGATCAGCTATCTACAGTCTATACTGAACCTGAAATGGGTGAAAAGGAGGGTGGTGAGATTGTAAAATCCCAATAAGTAAACAGACATTATCATAAATATCTAAAGGCGAGTAAAATGGAGGCAAGTTTAAACAACAAATTTCAACCCATTTCATAATGTTTTCAATTTATTTCTTAAACCATAAAATATTTGTAATTTACCAAAACAGTTGTTAAGGCTCATGTCTTTTATTAAAACAAGGCTCAAGCCAAAACTAATCCTCGGGGATACCTTGGCCGAGGCATCTAACCGAGTCCACCAAGGGTGTTAAAATATTCACACGTGAAACACATTTTTATTTTTAAAACAAGCCGTCCCTTGACGTTGGCCGAGTTACACATTCACGTGGGGGTTCGACGTGAAGTGAGCTCTAATACTACCCCGGAAGTTACCCTCCTCGCCTCTACAACCGGAGTAACTATATAACTGGGTTTACCGTGCCTCTCTAATAGGCAGTCCACAAAAACCCGTCACTGCAGTGACTAACCCACCAATTTTAATAAAATTTCGACAGTATAACGTGGCTTTTATTTATTTATCCAGCGTGCATAGTAGAAACAACTTACATAAATTTCCCAATGCACTCACAAAATATAGCCACATATACTCATTTCTCATAAGCCATTCCTAGGAAAATATATATTTTTCAAGTCAATTTGCAGCCTCCAATTACTCAATTTCATAATCAATACAATATATTTTTATTTGTCACATTTATTCCTAAAACATCAAAAAATCTCGTTTTAATCTCGTTTTCATTTCATAAAATATATAAAGGGCATTTAAAAATAAACCCTAGATAATTTACAATAATAATAAGTTTACTCACCGTTTGTACAAACTAAAAGCTTTCTAAGTGCCCCGATCACTACTCATCGGGTACGACTTCTTTGCCTTTTTCGGAAGGCTCTCCTCCCAGACACATTACAAAAATTTACACAATTCATCATATTGATGCTAAATCACTATATAATTAACTTAAATCCTATACTAATGCAACGTATGAAATGCAATAGCCTAAAACGGCTTAAACGCAGTATTAACCTATTTTTGGCACTTTGCCCGATAAATTGCTAACGCGCTCCATTTTAGCTCTAAGTCATCCCATTCTCTCTCCAACATTTCTAACCATTAAAAATAAGCCAATAACCTTCTAAAAACAACAAAATCAGCTTACTCCCTTCCTTGGAAAATTCGGCCAAAAATGGGACATTAACTCGGTTAATTTTCTACTTTGTTTTTCTATCACGTTTAATCGTTTTTCATCATTTTCTCTTCATTTCCCTTAGAATAAAATCAATTCATCATCATTGTACAGCATTGAGCATCCAGCCAAGAGTGGGTATTGTGAAAATTTAATGATTTCTTGCCCAATTTAATTTCTAAACACATTTAACTAACTAAAACTATCAATTTAACTAAAAATCAAAACCTAAAAATTTCAATTTCTCTCCCCTAGAATTTCGTCCAGCCCTTGATATCACTTTTGATCTCTCTCTTCAAGCATGCTAAATGGAAATAAAGGCATAGGAAAGGTAGAAATCAAGCTAAAATCGAAAAATCTTACCGTTAGACGCGTAAACGTGTCGAAAACCGCGAATTCCCCTTTGAATTTTCTTGTTTCTCTTTGGTTTTTCTTTTTTTTCTTCCTTTCCTCTCCATTTCCTCTCTTGTTCTTCCTTATGGCTGGCCAGCACTTAAAATGGAGTTTAAATGGGCTGACTTTTCATTAAAATAATATTATTTCATTTTAAAAAATGCCACGTGTCACTTTCCCATTGGCCCATTTTTAAAATTTCATCCATTTGTTTCCAAATTTTCACCATACACTTGTCCCACATATCCATAGCTTAGATAAAATTCTCAGACTTATCCAAAGTCTCGGTGGAGTAATTTTTGAAATTTACACTTTTACCCCCGTAAAAGTGAAAAATTACATTTTTGCCCAAAAAACTAAAAAATTGCCCATAGACATATTTTTCATCCCTTATACTCATACCATTCTCCAATTTGTCAAATTTGATCTAAATTCTCTCAAAATCTCAAATTTTGTCTGCGGGTGGCAAAATTACGATTTTGCCCCTACACTCCAAAAATCACCAGAATTAAACTTTTTCACTTCCTATCATTAAATTATACTCCAAATAGTTAATCTTGGTCAAAAATTTCACTCCATGATCAAATTATTATCTTAGGTGGTAAAATGACGATTTTGCCATTGAACATCAAAATTTCCAATTTTACCCCAAATGAACCCTCGAACTCTGAACAATTATTTTTAGTTATTCCTAGACTATAAAATATTAAATTTCATTCTACAATTCCTATTTGAACTAGTTCGAGGTTAAATCAACTCAAGTGTACCGTTAGGTACGATATCGGGTTTCGTCTTTTCTTATGTGCTTTCCTAGCATAATAACATGCTACTCAGTGCATGTATGTCATGACATGTATTTATAGGGTCAGGTTTTACAATTCTACCCCCCTTAAAATAAAATTTTGACCTCAAAATTTCACTTACTAGATTCGACAAATAGATGCGGGTATTGGTTCCTCATCTGATGCTCTACTTCCCATGTCATTTCCTCCATTCGAGCATTCTTCCACAATACTTTCACCATTGGAATGCTCTTGTTCCTCAACACTCGATCCTTTCGATCTAGAACACGTACTGGCTGCACCTCGAATTTCAAATCTTCATGCAATTCAATCGATGGTGTCTCTAGAAGGTGGGAAAGATCGGGAACATACTTTTTCAACATCGAGACGTGGAAGACATTATGGATCCGATCTAACTCCGGGGGTAATTCAAGTCTGTAAGCCACTGGCCCAATCCTTTCAATGATACGAAAGGGTCCAATATATCTCGGGTTGAGCTTTCCCATCTTCACAAATCGAATCACACCTTTCATTATCCAATAAAACACCATAATTTATCATGATAATATAATCAATAAGATTTAATACTTCAAAGTATTCAAATTATTACCTTTCCAAGGAGAAACTTTAAGAAAAACTTTATCATCGATCTCAAACTCCAAGTCTTTTCTCCGTTTATCTGCATAGCTCTTCTGCCTATCTTGGGCTACCTTTAGCCTCTCTCGTATAACCTTGATCTTGTCATTAGTTGGCTTGATCAATTCCACACTAACTAACTTTCTTTCACCCACTTCATCCCAACAAAGTGGAGTACGACATTTCCTTCCATATAAAGCTTCGTATGGTGCCATACCAATGCTAGATTGGAAGCTGTTGTTGTAAGCAAACTTCACTAACGGCAAGTGTCTATCCCAACTCCCAATAAAGTCAATGACACAAGCCCGTAGCATATCCTCCAAAGTCTGTATAGTCCTTTCGAATTGACCACCATCTGTGGGTGAAAAGCAGTACTAAATCTCAACTTAGTTCCGAGAGCTTCTTGGAATTTTGGCCAAAATCGAGAAGTGAATCGAGGATCTCGGTCTGACACTATAGAAACGGGAACTCCATGTAGCTTCACAATCTCATCTATATAGAGCTGAGCCAGCTTCTCAATAGAGTATGTACTATGGACAGCTAAAAAGTGAACGGACTTAGTCAACCGATCTACGATCACCCAAATCGCATCTTTTCCCCTTTGTGTCTGTGGCAGTCCCAAAACAAAATCCATAGTTACATGCTCCCATTTCCACTCGGGAACAGGTAAAGACTGAAGTGTACCTGCTGGCCTCTGATGCTCCGCCTTAACTTGCTGACATACAAGACACTTTGCTATGAATTCTGCTACGTCTCGCTTCATACCTGGCCACCAATAATTCTCCCTGATAGTCCTATACATCTTGGTGCTTCCGAGATGTAATGCATAGGCAGATGAATGGGCTTCTTCCATGATCGCCTGTCTCAACTGGTTTCCCTCAGAAACACAAACTCGATCTCTAAACATCAAGACGTTATCCTTTCCAAATCTGAACTCACTGATTCCCCCATCGATCAGTTTTTGAATTTCTTTTCTTAACTCATCATCAAACCTCTGAATGTCCTTGATCTGATTAAGTAACGAAGGTCGCACAATGAAGTTTGCCAATAAGGATCCATCATCACCAGTTCTCAACTGGACCCCAAGAGATTTCATCTCTATTAATGCTAGAAAATAACAACTCTGAAGTGCTGCTAAAGACGATGAAGACTTATGACTTAAGGCATCAGCTACAATGTTCGCCTTTCCCAGATGATAGTCTATCACCAAGTCATAATCTTTTATCAACTCCAACCATCGCCTTTGCCTCAAATTAAGCTCCTTTTGGGTGAGCAAATATTTTAAACTCTTGTGATCCGTAAATATCCGACAATGCTCACCATACAAGTAATGCCTCCAGATTTTTAAGGCAAACACCACTGTTGTTAACTCTAAATCATGGGTAGGGTAATTTGCTTCATGCCTCTTTAGCTGTCTAGAAGCATAAGCCACAACTTTTTCATCCTGCATCAATACGCACCCCAACCCCAACTTTGAGGCATCACTATATACTACAAATCCCTTACCATTAACAGGAAGTGTTAAAACGGAAGCGGAGGTTAACCGATTCTTTAGCTCCTGAAATCGATTCTCACAAACATCATCCCACACAAACTTAACTCCCTTACGAGTTAGACGAGTCAGAGGAGCTGCTATCAAAGAAAATCCCTGAACAAATCTCCGATAATAACCAGCTAAGCCAAGGAAACTACGAATCTCAGTTACCGTTCTCGGTTGCTCCCATTGTAAGATTGCCTCAATCTTCTTGGGATCGACATAAATTCCAGCTCCAGACACCACATGTCCCAAGAAAACCACTTCCTTCAACCAGAATTCACATTTAGAGAACTTGGCATAGAGTTGTCTCTCGCGCAAAGTTTGCAACACAATGCGCAAATGGACAGCATGTTCATCATCATTCTTCGAATAAACCAGGATGTCATCTATGAATACTATCACAAACTTATCCAAGTGTGGATGGAACACCCTGTTCATAAGATCCATAAAAACTGTCGGGGCATTAGTCAAACCAAACGGCATCACCAGAAACTCATAATGCCCATAACGCGTCCTGAAAGCAGTCTTGGGTACATCCTGCTCCTTAATCCTCAACTGATAGTACCCAAATCTCAAATCAATCTTAGAGAATACCATAGCACCTCGTAATTGATCAAACACATCATCTATTCGGGGTAAAGGATATTTATTCTTGATGGTCACTCGGTTCAACTGACGGTAATCAATACACAATCGAAGAGTGCCATCCTTCTTCTTGACAAATAGAACTGGTGCTCTCCAAGGAGAAATGCTAGGGCGAATGAAACCTTTATCCACTAAATCTTGCAACTGGACTTTCAGTTCCTTCAACTCTGCCTGAGCCATTCTATATGGAGGGATAGAAATAGGTGCGGTACCCAGAAGTAAATCAATAGGGAACTCAAGCTCTCGATTAGGAGGCAGTCCTGGTAAATCATCTGGAAATACATCAGGAAACTCACTTACTATCGGGACATCCTCTAACTTAGGTTCCCCCTTTAAAGTATCAATCACGTATGCCAAATAAGTCGGATACCCTTTCTGCACTAATTTCGAAGCTTTGATGGTCGAGATTACACAGGACGGTAATACTCGACATTTCCCTACAAACATAATCTTTGCTCCCTCCGAATTTCGAAGAACAACTTCCTTTCGAAAACAATCCACGTTCACCCGATGTGCAGTTAACCAATCCATACCCAATATTAGATCAAAATCCAGGATCTCTAGAAGAATTAAGTCACCCATAAATTCTTCCTCGCCTGCCCTTACCCCACAGTCTCTATAACAACTGTTTCTAACTAGCTTTTCTCCTAAAGGGGTGTGAATTACAATTTCTTCCTCTAATGGTGACAGGTTTCTATCAGCAATTGATGCAAATGTGGTGCTCACATAAGACTTATCTGAGCCAGAATCTATCAAAACATAAGCATCTTTATCAAATAAAGACATAGTACCTGTCATTGCTCCAGGTCGGACCCGTGCCTCATTTTCCGTCACAGCAAAAACTCTTGTCGAGGTACGAGTCTGTGGTCTCGAAGGTGGATGTGCCGGGGTATTACTCTCCACACCGGACCGTATGGCCACTCCTTGTCTCGGTGGCAACCCAGAAGAA
Source organism: Theobroma cacao (assembly GCF_053813885.1). Lineage (NCBI taxonomy): Eukaryota > Viridiplantae > Streptophyta > Magnoliopsida > Malvales > Malvaceae > Theobroma > Theobroma cacao. The sequence goes on along the minus strand of NC_142647.1, from coordinate 31,916,885 downwards.
TCTCTCCTCTGCATATCAGTGTGAGCTGGTGAAGATGATGCAACTACCGTGGCTCGTCCTAATCGTGGGCAATTACTCCTAATATGACCCATCTGTCCACATTGGAAACATCTTGTTGGCCCTCTACATAGCCCACTATGATAATTTCCACAATTTTTGCATCGATCAGAACCTCCGAAACTTTTCCCAGAACCAGTCATAGCAGATCTGCTAAACCTCGAAGGTCTCTGTTGTGATGGTGGAAATGGAGATCGAGGAGATGTCACAGAAACAGAAGTAGTACTCCTTGAAATCGCTGAGTCCTTGCCTCTTTTTACTGGCTGACTATAAGACATACCAGGATTCCTCCTTTTTGTAAACTCAGTCTGAATCTTCCTATTCTCAGTCGAGAGCTTCTCAACCCGTAAAGCCATTTGTACCACCTCCTTATGTGGCTCCCTATCAGTCACTGTCATCCGCTCTCTAATCTCATTACGGAGCCCTTCCTCGAAATAACTAGCCTGATCCTGCTCAGATTTCACCAGATCCGGCACATATAACATCAACTCGTTAAAACGAGTCTCGTACTCCTCTACAGTTAGATTCTCCTGTTTCAAACTCAGAAATTCTCTCTTCTTTTCTTTCTGATGAAAATAAGTGAAATACTGACCATCAAATTCCCTGAGAAAATCGGACCACATCTGAGGAGTAGTGGAACGGGACTTCACTAAATTCTACCAAGTACGAGCCCTCTTCTCTAATAATCTCGTAGCCACCATCAGCTTCATGTCGTCGTCTAATCTCATATCAGAGAGAGTCTCTAAAACCTGATTAATCTAGTCCTTTGCCACAGTGGCATCCAACTCACCCGTGAAAGACACACAACCGAGCTGTCTAGCCTCCTTTAGCTTCTTGGAAATGGATACATCTTGTACCGATGGTGGAACTAAAGGAGTAACTGGTGGTACTATAGGTGGAACTTGACCAGTTGGAGCTCCACTAGCAATTGCGGTAACAAAAGCTGCCAATGCCTGTGCTGCCTCAGTAGGCATGGTGGGAATACCCGTAGGTGGCGGAGGAGGTGGAGGATGCGGAGGACTATCGGCCTGCTCAACAGCAGGTGCTGCCCGAATGGTAGACGCAGCCGATTCTTCCCCTACTGCATCTAGCTGACGATGTTGGGAACGACCTTTTCCCCTCCCAATCGATCTAGTGAGAGGTGGGTGTCCGCGTCGAGGAGGCATAATAATCTATAAGAGAAAACGAGCAAGCTTAGGGAACTTTAGGCTCTATATGAAAATGCATGCATTCTGTTCAACCTAACTTAACTTAATTCGGGGTCACACTGATATTGTAAATTTTTAAAACCACTTTAAAACCAAAAACTCTTACCTTTAAAACCAAAAGCTCCGATACCAATAGAACTGTCATGACCCGGAACCTCCCTCAGGCCCATGACAATCGCCGCGATGTCCCGATTGACACTCATTATCCGGAATGCCAACCGGAACCCCGCAAGGCTTACATATCAGTTTCTTTCATTTCCTGTGAGCAATCATTGTTAAATATCGAGTTTTTAGAGAATATATACTATTTTAGATCAAAAACAATCAAAATAAAATTTTCACCACACAGGGGTATTTTGGTCATTTTTTTCTCAAAAATTTCGAAACTAGCTAAAACGTAATATACAAGTACAAAACACATAATTCATATTCAAAATAAGTTTAAAAGTCTAAAATCTTCATTTAAAACGAAATTACGGTTATTTGAATATAATAAGAAAATAAAAGAAATATTAAGGAAAATATTCTATTTTCTTATAAAACAATATTTATAGAGTTATACGTGAATAATTTTTATAGCGTAAAAGCTAAATAAATTTATACATACTGAAATACAGTAAACCAAAATATTTAATTTAATTTACAATAACAAGAGGGTCCCCGAATAAATAAAAGTAAAGAGAACTGTGAACCTACGGTTTGGAAAATACAGATCCAATGGTAGTCCTCAATGAGATCAGCTATCTACAGTCTATACTGAACCTGAAATGGGTGGAAAGGAGGGTGGTGAGATTATAAAATCCCAATGAGTAAACAGACATTATCATAAATATCTAAAGGCGAGTAAAATGAAGGCAAGTTTAAACAACAAATTTCAACCCATTTCATAATGTTTTCAATTTATTTCTTAAACCATAAAATATTTGTAATTTACCAAAACAGTTGTTAAGGCTTATGTCTTTTATTAAAACAAGGCTCAAGCCAAAACTAATCCTCGGGGATACCTTGACCGAGGCATCTAACCGAGTCCACCAAGGGTGTTAAAATATTCACACGTGAAACACATTTTTATTTTTAAAACAAGTCGTCCATTGGCGTTGGCCAAGTTACACATTCACGTGGGGGTTCGACGTGAAGTGAGCTCTAATACTACCCCGGGAGTTACCCTCCTCGCCTCTACAATCGGAGAAACTATATAACTGGGTTTACCGTGCCCCTCTAATAGGCAGTCCACGAAAACCCGTCACTGTAGTGACTAACCCACCAATTTTAATAAAATTTCGACAGTATAACGTGGCTTTTATTTATTTATCCAGCGTGCATAGTAAAAACAACTTACATAAATTTTCCAATGCACTCACAAAATATAGCCACATATACTCATTTCTCATAATCCATTCCTAGGAAAATATATATTTTTCAAGTCAATTTGCAGCCTCCAATTACTCAATTTCATAATCAATACAATATATTTTTATTTGTCACATTTATTCCTAAAACATCAAAAAATCCCGTTTTAATCTCGTTTTCATTTCATAAAAAACATAAAGGACATTTAAAAATAAACTCTAGATAATTTACAATAATAATAAGTTTACTCACCGTTTGTACAAACTAAAAGCTTTCTAAGCGCCCCGATCACTATTCGTCGGGTACGACTTCTTTGCCTTTTCCAGAAGGCTCTCCTCCTAGACACATTACAAAAATTTACACAATTCATCATATTGATGCTAAATCACTATATAATTAACTTAAATCCTATACTAATGTATCGTATGAAATGCAATAGCCTAAAACGGCTTAAACGCGGTATTAACCTATTTTTGGCACTTTGCCCGATAAATTGCTAACGCGCTCCATTTTAGCTCTAAATCATCCCATTCTCTCTCCAACATTTCTAACCATTAAAAATAAGCCAATAACCTTCTAAAAACAACAAAATCAGCTCACTCCCTTCCTTGGAAAATTCGGCCAAAAATGGGACATTAACTCGGTTAATTTTCTATTTTTTTTTCTATCACGTTTAATCGTTTTTCATCATTTTCTCTTCATTTCCCTTAGAATAAAATCAATTCATCATCATTGTACAGCATTGAGCATCCAGCCAAGAGTGGGTATTGTGAAAATTTAATGATTTCTTGCCCAATTTAATTTCTAAACACATTTAACTAACTAAAACTATCAATTTAACTAAAAATCAAAACCTAAAAATTTCAATTTCTCTCCCCTAGAATTTCGTCCAGCCCTTGATATCACTTTTTGATCTCTCTCCTCAAGCATGCTAAATGGAAAAAAAGGCATAGGAAAGGTAGAAATCAAGCTAAAATCGAAAAATCTTACCGTTAGACGCGTAAACGGTCGAAAATCGCGAATTCCCCTTTGAATTTTCTTGTTTCTCTTTGGTTTTTCTTTTTTTTCTTCCTTTCCTCTCTATTTCCTCTCTTGTTCTTCCTTATGGCCGGCCATCACTTAAAATGGGGTTTAAATGGGCTGACTTTTCATTAAAATAATATTATTTCATTAAAAATGCCACGTGTCACTTTCTCATTGGCCCATTTTTAAAATTTCATCCATTTGTTTCCAAATTTTCACCATACACTTGTCCCGCATATCCATAACTTAGATAAAATTCTCAGACTTATCCAAAGTCTCGGTGAAGTAATTTTTGAAATTTACACTTTTGCCTCTGTAAAAGTGAAAAATTACATTTTTGCCCAAAAAACTAAAAAATTGCCCATAGACATATTTTTCATCCCTTATACTCATACCATTCTCCAATTTGTCAAATTTGATCTAAATTCTCTCAAAATCTCAAATTTTGTCCGCGGGTGGTAAAATTACGATTTTACCCCTACACTCCAAAAATCACCAGAATTAAAAATTTTCACTTCCTATCATTAAATTATACTCCAAATAGTTAATCTTGGTCAAAAATTTCACTCTATGATCAAATTATTATCTTAGGTGGCAAAATGACGATTTTGCCCTTGAACATCAAAATTTTCAATTTTACCCCAAATGAACCCTCGAACTCCGAACAATTATTTTTAGTCATTCCTAGACTATAAAATATTAAATTTCATCCTACAATTCCTATTTGAACTAGTTCGTGATTAAATCAACTCAAGTGTACCGTTAGGTACGATATCGGGTTTCGTCTTTTCTTATGTGCTTTCCTAGCATAATAACATGCTACTCAGTGCATGTATGTCATGACATGTATTTATAGGGTCGGGTTTTACAAATAATCTGCAACTATACTTAAATTGGTCACATGTCATTTACTTGGGCTGCCAGATTTAAATTTTTGTTACAATTTCATCACTAAATAAGGAATCCTAAAATTGTAATGGTTTCCGTCACTAATTTTTGATGCCAAAATAAAATTTTCACGCCCAATTAATTGTAATGGATTTAGTGACAGATTTAAAATACTGTCACAATTCTATCACGAACTTGTCATTAAATCTATCACAAACTCTCGGAAACAAATTGTAATTAATTCTGTTACAAAACCGTCACAATTTTGTCACTATAAGTCATTATTTATGACAAAAATAATAACAGAAAATTTTCTGTCACAATTGCTCGATTTTCTAGCATTGTATATATAACTATAATAATTATAACATATTAATACGTATGATATTTACTATTATATATTAATATTAAAATTAAGTTATATCAAGTAAAAATATATATAACTTGTAATTTCATATTAATATAAGTTTATAAATATATATAATTAATATTAAATTGTTATAATTATGATTTGTATATGTACATATAACAAACTAATTGATATATTTTAAGTATATTATTAATTAATTAGTTTACTATATATCATTCTTCTTAATAATTTATATTAACTAATATTTGTACATCAAGTATTATTATTTTTGTATAACTTACATATATAGTTATATATTTATAAATACCCATGACTTTTGTCACGACCCGGAACCTCCCTCAGGCCCATGACAATCGCCGCGACGTCCCGATTGACACTCATTATCCGGAATGCCAACCGGAACCCCGCAAGGCTTACATATCAGTTTCTTTCCTTTCTTGTGAGCAATCATTGTTAGATATCGAGTCTTTAGAGAATATATACTATTTTAGATCAAAAACAATCAAAATAAAATTTTCGCCACATAGGGGTATTTTGGTCATTTTTTTCTCAAAAATTTCAAAACTGGCTAAAACGTAATATACAAGTACAAAATACATAATTCATATTCAAAATGAGTTTAAAAGTCTAAAATCTTCATTTAAAACGAAATTACGATTATTTGAATAAAATAAGAAAATAAAAGAAATATTAAGGGAAATATTCTATTTTCTTATAAAACAATATTTATAAAGTTATACGTGAATAATTTTTATAGCGTAAAAGCTAAATAAATTTATACATACTGAAATACAGTAAGCCAAAATATTTAATTTAATTTACAATAACCAGAGGGCCCCCGAATAAACAAAAGTAAAGAGGACTGTGAACCTACGGTTTGGAAAATGCAGATCCAATAGTAGTCCTCGATGAGATCAGCTATCTACAGTCTATACTGAACCTGAAATGGGTGGAAAGGAGTTGGGTGAGATTTTGCAATCCCAATGAGTAAACAGACATTATCATAAATATCTAAAGGCGAGTAAAATGGAGGCAAGTTTAAACAATAAATTTCAACTCATTTCATAATGTTTTCAATTTATTTCTTAAACCATAAAATATTTGTAATTTACCAAAACAATTGTTAAGGCTTATGTCTTTTATTAAAACAAGGCTCAAGCCAAAACTAATCCTCGGGGATACCTTGGCCGAGGCATCTAACCGAGTCCGCCAAGGGTGTTAAAATATTCACACGTGAAACACATTTTTATTTTTAAAACCAGCCGTCCCTTGGCGTTGGCCGAGTTACACATTCACGTGGGGGTTCGACGTGAAGTGAGCTCTAATACTACCCCAGGAGTTACCCTCCTCGCCTCTACAACCGGAGTAACTATATAACTGGGTTTACCGTGCCCCTCTAATAGGCAGTCCACGGAAACCCGTCACTGCAGTGACTAACCCACCAATTTTAATAAAATTTCGACAGTATAACGTGGCTTTTATTTATTTATCCAGCCTGCATAGTAAAACAACTTACATAAATTTCCCAATGCATTCACAAAATATAGCCACATATACTCATTTCGCATAAGCCATTCCTAGGAAAATATATATTTTTCAAGTCAATTTGTAGCCTCCAATTACTCAATTTCATAATCAATACAATATATTTTTATTTGTCACATTTATTCCTAAAACATAAAAAATCCCGTTTTAATCTCGTTCTCATTTCATAAAATACATAAAGGGCATTTAAAATAAACTCTAGATAATTTATAATAATAATAAGTTTACTCACCGTTTGTACAAACTAAAAGCTTTCTAAGCGCCCCGATCACTACTCGTCGGGTACGACTTCTTTGCCTTTTCCGGAAGGCTCTCCTCCTAGACACATTACAAAAATTTACACAATTCATCACATTGATGCTAAATCACTATATAATTAACTTAAATCCTATACTAATGCATGGTATGAAATGCAATAGCCTAAAACGGCTTAAATGCGGTATTAACCTATTTTTGGCACTTTGCCCGATAAATTGCTAACGCGCTCCATTTTAGCTCTAAATCATCCCATTCTCTCTCCAACATTTCTAACCATCAAATATCAGCCAATAACCTTCTAAAAACAACAAAATCAGCTCACTCCCTTCCTTGGAAAATTCGGCCAAAAATGGGACATTAACTCAGTAAATTTTCTACTTTGTTTTTCTATCACGTTTAATCGTTTTTCATCATTTCTCTTCATTTTCCTTAGAATAAAATCAATTCATCATCATTGTACAGCATTGAGCATCCAGCCAAGAGTGGGTATTGTGAAAATTTACTGATTTCTTGCCCAATTTAATTTCTAAACACATTTAACTAACTAAAACTATCAATTTAACTAAAAATCAAAACCTAAAAATTTCAATTTCTCTCTCCTAGAATTTCGTCCAGCCCTTGATATCACTTTTTGATCTCTCTCCTCAAGCATGCTAAATGGAAATAAAGGCATAGGAAAGGTAGAAATCAAGCTAAAATCGAAAAATCTTACCGTTAGACGCGTAAACGGTCGAAAACCGCGAATTTCTCTTTGAATTTTCTTGTTTCTCTTTGGTTTTTCTTTTCTTCTTCCTTTCCTCTCTATTTCCTCTGTTTTTCTTCCTTATGGCCGGCCAGCACCCAAAATTTGGGTTTAAATGGCTGACTTTTCATTAAAATAATATTATTTCATTAAAAAAATGCCATGTGTCACTTTCCCATTGGCCCATTTTTAAAATTTCATCCATTTGTTTCCAAATTTTCACCATACACTTGTCTCATATATTCATAGCTTAGATAAAATTCTCAGACTCATCCAAAGTCTCGGTGGAGTAATTTTTGCAATTTACACTTTTACCCCCGTAAAAGTCAAAAATTACATTTTTGCCCCAAAAATTGAAAAATTGTCCATAGACATATTTTTCATCCCTTATACTCATACCATTCTCCAATTTGTCAAATTTGATCAAAATTCTCTCAAAATCTCAAATTTTGTCCATGGGTGGCAAAATTACGATTTTGCCCCTACACTCCAAAAATCACCAGAATTAAACTTTTTCACTTCCTATCATTAAATTATACTCCAAATAGTTAATCTTGGTCAAAAATTTCACTCCATGATCAAATTATTATCTTAGGTGGCAAAATGACGATTTTGCCCTTGAATATCAAAATTTCTAATTTTACCCCAAATGAACCCTCGAACTCCGAACAATCATTTTTAGTCATTCCTGAACTATAAAATATTAAATTTCATCCTACAATTCCTATTTGAACTAGTTCGAGGTTAAATCAACTCAAGTGTACCGTTAGGTACGATATCGGGTTTCGTCTTTTCTTATGTGCTTTCCTAGCATAATAACATGCTACTCAGTGCATGTATGTCATGACATGTATTTATAGGGTTGGGTTTTACAATTCTACCCCCCTTAAAATAAAATTTTGACCTCAAAATTTCACTTACCAGATTCGACAAATAGATGCGGGTATTGGTTCCTCATCTGATGCTCTACTTCCCATGTCATTTCCTCCATTCGAGCACTTTTCCACAATACTTTAACCATTGAAATACTCTTGTTTCTCAGTACTCGATCCTTTCGATCCAAGATACTCACAGGTTGTACCTCGAACTTCAAATCGTCATGCAACTCGATCGGAGGTGCTTCGAGGACGTGAGAGGGATCTGGTACATATTTCTTAAGCATGGAGACATGGAAAACGTTGTGGATCCGATCTAACTCTGGAGGTAATTCTAACCGATAAGCCACTGGTCCAATCCTTTCAATTATTCGGAATGGTCCAATATATCTCGGGTTGAGCTTTTCCCTCTTCGCAAATCGAATCACACCTTTCATTATCCAATAAAACACCATAATTTATCATGATAGTATAATCAATAAGATTTAATACTTCAAGGTATTCAAATTATTACCTTTCCAAGGAGAAACCTTAAGAAAAACTTTATCATCTATCTCAAACTCCAAGTCTTTTCTTCGTTTATCTGCATAGCTCTTCTGCCTATCCTGGGCTACCTTTAGCCTCTCTCGTATAACCTTGATCTTGTCATTAGTTAGCTCGATCAATTCCACACTCACTAACTTTCTTTCACCCACTTCATCCCAACAAAGTGGAGTACGACATTTCCTTCCATATAAAGCTTCGTATGGTGCCATACCAATGCTAGACTGAAAGCTATTGTTGTAAGCAAATTCCACCAATGGCAAATGTCTGTCCCAACTCCCAATAAAGTCAATGACACAAGCCCGTAACATATCCTCCAAGGTCTGGATAGTCCTTTCTGACTGACCATCCGTCTGTGGGTGAAAAGCAGTGCTAAATTTCAATTTGGTTCCGAGAGCTTCTTGAAATTTCGGCCAGAATCGAGAAGTGAATCGAGGATCTCGGTCTGACACTATAGAAACGGGAACTCCATGTAGCCTCACAATCTCATCTATATAGAGCTGAGCCAGCTTCTCAATAGAGTATGTACTATGGACAGCTAAAAAGTGAGCGGACTTAGTCAACCGATCTACGATCACCCAAATCGCATCCTTTCCCCTCTGTGTCCGCGGCAATCCCAAAACAAAATCCATAGTTACATGCTCCCATTTCCACTCGGGAACAGGTAAAGACTGAAGTGTACCTGCTGGCCTCTGATGCTCCGCCTTAACTTGCTGACATACGAGACACTTTGCTACGAATTCTGCTACGTCTCGCTTCATACCCGGCCACCAATAATTCTCCCTGATAGTCCTATACATCTTGGTGCTTCCGGGATGTAATGCATAAGCAGATGAATGAGCTTCTTCCATGATCGCCTGTCTCAACTGGTTTCCCTCAGGAACAAAAACTCGATCTTTAAACATCAAGACGTTATCCTCTCCAAATCTGAACTCACTAACTCCTCCATCGGTCAGTTTTTGAATTTCTTTTCTTAACTCATCATCAGACCTCTGAATGTCCTTGATCTGATTAAGTAACGAAGGTCGCACAATGAAGTTTGCCAATAAAGATCCATCCTCACCATTTTTCAACTGGACCCCAAGAGATTTCATCTCTATTAATGCTGAAAAATAACAACTCTGAAGTGCTGCTAAAGACGATGAAGACTTACGACTTAAGGCATCAGCTACAACGTTCGCCTTCCCCGGATGATAGTCTATCACCAAGTCATAATCTTTTATCAACTCCAACCATCGCCTTTGCCTCAAATTAAGCTCCTTTTGGGTGAGCAAATATTTTAAACTCTTATGATCCGTAAATATCCGACAATGCTCACCATACAAGTAATGCCTCCAGATTTTTAAAGCAAACACCACTGCTGCTAACTCTAAATCATGGGTAGGGTAATTTGCTTCATGCCTCTTTAGCTGTCTAGAAGCATAAGCCACAACTTTCTCATCCTGCATCAATACGCACCCTAACCCCAACTTTGAGGCATCACTATATACTACAAATCCCTTACCATTAACAGGAAGTGTTAAAACGGGAGCGGAGATTAACCGGTTCTTTAGCTCCTGAAATCGATTCTCACAAACATCATCCCACACAAACTTAACTCCCTTACGAGTTAGACGGGTCAAAGGAGCTGTTATTAAGGAAAACCCCTGAACAAACCTCCGATAATAACCGGCTAATCCGAGGAAACTACGAATCTCCGTCACTGTCTTAGGTTGCTCCCATTGTAAAATTGCCTCTACTTTCTTAGGATCAACATATATTCCAGTTCTCGATACTACGTGTCCCAAGAATACCACTTCCTGTAACCAAAACTCACACTTTGAAAACTTTGCATACAACTGTCTTTCCCTCAAAGTTTGTAATACTATACGCAAGTGGGCAGCGTGCTCATCATTATCTCTCGAGTAAACCAGTATGTCATCAATGAACACAATAACAAACTTGTCCAAGTAAGGGTGGAACACCCTATTCATGAGATCCATAAAAGCTGCCGGTGCGTTAGTTAACCCGAAAGGCATGACCAAGAACTCATAATGACCGTACCGAGTCCTGAATGCTGTCTTGGGTACATCCTGTTCTTTAATCCTCAACTGATGATACCCAGACCTTAGATCAACCTTGGAAAACACTGTAGCTCCTTGTAATTGATCGAAAAGATCATCAATCCTCGGTAACGGATACTTGTTCTTAATGGTCATTCTGTTAAGCTGTCGGTAATCGATACATAACCGAAGTGTACCGTCTTTCTTTTTCACAAATAAAACCGGTGCTCCCCATGGAGATATACTAGGGCGTATAAAACCCTTGTCCACCAACTCTTGCAATTGTACTTTCAACTCCTTCAACTCTGCTGGAGCCATTCTATATGGAGGGATAGAAATAGGTGCGGTACCTGGAAGTAAATCAATAGGGAACTCAAGCTCTCGATCAGGAGGCAGTCCCGGTAAATCATCAGGAAATACATCAGGAAACTCACTTACTATCGGGACATCCTCTAACTTAGGTTCCCCCTTTGAAGTATCAATCACGTATGCCAAATAAGTCGGATACCCTTTCTGCACTAATTTTGAAGCTTTGATGGCCGAGATTACACAGGACGGTAATACTCGACGTTTCCCTACAAACACAATCTCTGCTCCCTCCGAATTTCGAAGAACAACTTCCTTTCGGAAACAATCCACGTTCGCTCGATGTGCAGTTAACCAGTCCATACCCAATATTAGATCAAAATCTAGGATCTCTAGAGGAATTAAGTCACCCCTAAATTCTTCCTCGCCTACCCTTACCCCACAGTCTCTATAACAACTATTTCTAACTAGCTTTTCTCCTAAAGGGGTATGAATTACAATTTCTTCCTCTAATGGTGACAAGTTTCTATCAGCAATTGATGCAAATGTGGTGCTCACATAAGACCTATCTGAGCCAGAATCTATCAAAACATAAGCATCTTTATCAAATAAAGACATAGTACCTGTCACTACTCCAGGTCGGACCTGTGCCTCATCTTCCGTCACAGCGAAAACTCTTGTCGAGGTACGAGTCTGTGGTCTCGAAGGTGGATGTGCCGGGGTATTACTCTCCACACCGGACCGTATGGCCACTCCCTGTCTCGGTGGCAACCCAGACGAATCTCTCCTCTGTATATCAGTGCGAGCTGGTGAAGATGATGCAACTACCGTGGCTCGTCCTAACCGTGGGCAATTACTCCTAATATGACCCGTCTGTCCACATTGGAAACATCTTGTTGGCTCTCTACATAGCCCACTATGATAATTCCCACAATTTCTGCATCTGTCAGAACCTCCGAAACTCTTCCCAGAACCAGTCATAGCAGATCTGCTAAACCTCGAAAGTCTCTGCTGTGATGGTGGAAATGGAGGTCGAGGAGATGTCACGGAAACAGAAGTAGTGCTCCCTGAAGTCGTTGAGTCCTTGCCTCTTTTTACTGGCTGACTAGAAGACATACCAGGATTCCTCCTTTTTGCAAACTCAGTCCGAATCCTCCTATTCTCAGTCGCGAGCTTCTCAGCCCGTAAAGCCATCTGTACCACCTCCTTATGTGGCTCCCTACCAGTCACTGTCATTCGCTCTCTAATCTCATTACGGAGCCCTTCCTCGAAATAGCTGGCCTGATCCTGCTCAGATTTCACCAGATCCGGCACATATAACATCAACTCGTTAAAACGAGTCTCGTACTCCTCTACAGTTAGATTTCCCTGTTTCAAACTCAGAAATTCTCTCTTCTTTTCTTTCTGATGGAAATAAGTGAAATACTGACCATCGAATTCCCTGAGAAAATCAGACCATGTCTGAGGAGTAGCGGAACGGGACTTCACCGAATTCCACCAAGTACGAGCCCTCTTCTCTAATAATCTCGTAGCCACCATCAGCTTCATGTCGTCGTCTAATCTCATATCAGAGAGTGTCTCTGAAACCTGATTAATCCAGTCCTTTGCCACAGTGGCATCCAACTCACCCGTGAAAGATACACAACCCAATTGCCTAGCCTCCTTCAGCTTCTTAGAAATGGATACATCCTGTACTGGTGGTGGAACTAAAGGAGTAGTTGGAGGCACTACAGGTGGAACTTGACCAGTCTGAGCTTGACCAGCCATTGCTGCAAAGAAAGCTGCCAATGCTTGTGCTGCCTCAGTAGGCATGGCGGGAATACCCGTAGGTGGCTGAGGAGATGGAGGATGTGGAGGACTATCGGCCTGCTCAGCAGCAGGTGCTGCCCGAATGGTAGATGCAGCTGATTCCTCCTCTACTGTATTTGGCTGATGACGTTGGGAACGACCTTTTCCCCTCCCAACCGATCTAGTGAGAGGTGGGCGTCCACGTCGAGGAGGCATTGTAATCTATAAAAATACGAGCAAGTTTAGGTAACCTTAGGCTCTATATGCAGATGCATGCATTCTATTCAACCTAACCTAACTTAATCCGGGGCCACACTGATATTGTAAATTTTTAAAACAACTTTAAAACTAAAAACTTTGATCTTTAAAACCAAAAGCTCTGATACCAATAGAATTGTCACGACCCGGAACCTCCCTCAGGCCCATGACAATCGCCGCGACGTCCCGATTGACACTCATTATCCGGAATGCCAACCGGAACCCCGCAAGGCTTACATATCAGTTTCTTTCCTTTCTTGTGAGCAATCATTGTTAGATATCGAGTCTTTAGAGAATATATACTATTTTAGATCAAAAACAATCAAAATAAAATTTTCGCCACATAGGGGTATTTTGGTCATTTTTTTCTCAAAAATTTCAAAACTGGCTAAAACGTAATATACAAGTACAAAATACATAATTCATATTCAAAATGAGTTTAAAAGTCTAAAATCTTCATTTAAAACGAAATTACGATTATTTGAATAAAATAAGAAAATAAAAGAAATATTAAGGGAAATATTCTATTTTCTTATAAAACAATATTTATAAAGTTATACGTGAATAATTTTTATAGCGTAAAAGCTAAATAAATTTATACATACTGAAATACAGTAAGCCAAAATATTTAATTTAATTTACAATAACCAGAGGGCCCCCGAATAAACAAAAGTAAAGAGGACTGTGAACCTACGGTTTGGAAAATGCAGATCCAATAGTAGTCCTCGATGAGATCAGCTATCTACAGTCTATACTGAACCTGAAATGGGTGGAAAGGAGTTGGGTGAGATTTTGCAATCCCAATGAGTAAACAGACATTATCATAAATATCTAAAGGCGAGTAAAATGGAGGCAAGTTTAAACAATAAATTTCAACTCATTTCATAATGTTTTCAATTTATTTCTTAAACCATAAAATATTTGTAATTTACCAAAACAATTGTTAAGGCTTATGTCTTTTATTAAAACAAGGCTCAAGCCAAAACTAATCCTCGGGGATACCTTGGCCGAGGCATCTAACCGAGTCCGCCAAGGGTGTTAAAATATTCACACGTGAAACACATTTTTATTTTTAAAACCAGCCGTCCCTTGGCGTTGGCCGAGTTACACATTCACGTGGGGGTTCGACGTGAAGTGAGCTCTAATACTACCCCAGGAGTTACCCTCCTCGCCTCTACAACCGGAGTAACTATATAACTGGGTTTACCGTGCCCCTCTAATAGGCAGTCCACGGAAACCCGTCACTGCAGTGACTAACCCACCAATTTTAATAAAATTTCGACAGTATAACGTGGCTTTTATTTATTTATCCAGCCTGCATAGTAAAACAACTTACATAAATTTCCCAATGCATTCACAAAATATAGCCACATATACTCATTTCGCATAAGCCATTCCTAGGAAAATATATATTTTTCAAGTCAATTTGTAGCCTCCAATTACTCAATTTCATAATCAATACAATATATTTTTATTTGTCACATTTATTCCTAAAACATAAAAAATCCCGTTTTAATCTCGTTCTCATTTCATAAAATACATAAAGGGCATTTAAAATAAACTCTAGATAATTTATAATAATAATAAGTTTACTCACCGTTTGTACAAACTAAAAGCTTTCTAAGCGCCCCGATCACTACTCGTCGGGTACGACTTCTTTGCCTTTTCCGGAAGGCTCTCCTCCTAGACACATTACAAAAATTTACACAATTCATCACATTGATGCTAAATCACTATATAATTAACTTAAATCCTATACTAATGCATGGTATGAAATGCAATAGCCTAAAACGGCTTAAATGCGGTATTAACCTATTTTTGGCACTTTGCCCGATAAATTGCTAACGCGCTCCATTTTAGCTCTAAATCATCCCATTCTCTCTCCAACATTTCTAACCATCAAATATCAGCCAATAACCTTCTAAAAACAACAAAATCAGCTCACTCCCTTCCTTGGAAAATTCGGCCAAAAATGGGACATTAACTCAGTAAATTTTCTACTTTGTTTTTCTATCACGTTTAATCGTTTTTCATCATTTCTCTTCATTTTCCTTAGAATAAAATCAATTCATCATCATTGTACAGCATTGAGCATCCAGCCAAGAGTGGGTATTGTGAAAATTTACTGATTTCTTGCCCAATTTAATTTCTAAACACATTTAACTAACTAAAACTATCAATTTAACTAAAAATCAAAACCTAAAAATTTCAATTTCTCTCTCCTAGAATTTCGTCCAGCCCTTGATATCACTTTTTGATCTCTCTCCTCAAGCATGCTAAATGGAAATAAAGGCATAGGAAAGGTAGAAATCAAGCTAAAATCGAAAAATCTTACCGTTAGACGCGTAAACGGTCGAAAACCGCGAATTTCTCTTTGAATTTTCTTGTTTCTCTTTGGTTTTTCTTTTCTTCTTCCTTTCCTCTCTATTTCCTCTGTTTTTCTTCCTTATGGCCGGCCAGCACCCAAAATTTGGGTTTAAATGGCTGACTTTTCATTAAAATAATATTATTTCATTAAAAAAATGCCATGTGTCACTTTCCCATTGGCCCATTTTTAAAATTTCATCCATTTGTTTCCAAATTTTCACCATACACTTGTCTCATATATTCATAGCTTAGATAAAATTCTCAGACTCATCCAAAGTCTCGGTGGAGTAATTTTTGCAATTTACACTTTTACCCCCGTAAAAGTCAAAAATTACATTTTTGCCCCAAAAATTGAAAAATTGTCCATAGACATATTTTTCATCCCTTATACTCATACCATTCTCCAATTTGTCAAATTTGATCAAAATTCTCTCAAAATCTCAAATTTTGTCCATGGGTGGCAAAATTACGATTTTGCCCCTACACTCCAAAAATCACCAGAATTAAACTTTTTCACTTCCTATCATTAAATTATACTCCAAATAGTTAATCTTGGTCAAAAATTTCACTCCATGATCAAATTATTATCTTAGGTGGCAAAATGACGATTTTGCTCTTGAATATCAAAATTTCTAATTTTACCCCAAATGAACCCTCGAACTCCGAACAATCATTTTTAGTCATTCCTGAACTATAAAATATTAAATTTCATCCTACAATTCCTATTTGAACTAGTTCGAGGTTAAATCAACTCAAGTGTACCGTTAGGTACGATATCGGGTTTCGTCTTTTCTTATGTGCTTTCCTAGCATAATAACATGCTACTCAGTGCATGTATGTCATGACATGTATTTATAGGGTTGGGTTTTACAACTTTAATTATTAAAATTATAATATGAAATTAATCGCAAAGGATGACATACTCGGAGTAGTATTAGAATTATGGAATATGAATATATGATCAATGTAAAGCATGATGTTATAATGTTATATATAATTACAAAGTTTTTATAATTAATAACTAATTGTAAACAATATATGTGTTATTACAACTAAAGTAATAATTTTATTGTAAAATTATTAAGTGTAATCATATAAATAAAATTTATTATAAGTTATATTAATGCTTACATATAAATTAGATATATGTATATTATAATTAACTAATACATATATAATTATACAATGATAGATATTTACATAATATTATCTATTACAAAATATTATTATTATATATATAGGTCTAATAATTATAACATATTAATATGTATACAAATAAAATGTTAATATATTATATTACTATGATTCTAATTTAAATACATATAACAAACTAATATATTTTAAATATATTATGTATTAATAAGTTTACTATAAACAGTAGTCTTCTTAATTTATATTAACTATAGTATTAGAACCTAAAGTATTATTAGTTTTTGTTTAATTATATATTAGATTTTATAATCTCTTTTTATAAAATTAAAATGTTTATTATGTTATTTTTATAAACATTTTATAAATAATATTACTGCATTTGGAACTATTATATAATATTTATGATTTTATTATGAGTTTTCAAAATATATAAAAAGTAATAACCAAAGGAAAACATATTTAAATATTTAAAGCCACCAAACTCACTATGTATATATTTAATTTTCTTAATATAAAGGACTAATAAAATTTAAAATAATTATTAATATATTTTGAATAAAAAATTAAAAAATAGTAATACAAATGAAATTTTCCTACAAAAAATTTCATTGGAAAGTTCAGCTCCTAAAACTTTCCAACGTAATAATTTTCGTTGGAAATTTCCATCAAAATTTCGTTAGAAAGTTCTGTTGGAAAATTTGGCGGATTAATTGTTTTTGGTCAAAACTCCTTTTGACGAATTTCCAACGAAGATGATTTCGTTTGAAATTTTCGTTGAAAATCCATCGAAAATTCTGTTGAAAAATTTGGCTTTATTAATTTTTTTTCATCAAAACTATTTCCAACTGATTTCCAACGGAATCATTTCTGTTGAAAAATTTCGTCAGAAATCTGTCTGTACAAGAAAAATAAATTTCTATTGGATATCTGTCAGAATTTTCCAACAAAAATATTTCAGTCAAAAAAAGTCAGTTTTATTGTAATGTTATAAGGAGTTATAATATTGAGGACTTATTTGCAAATAAATGAGTTATTTAACCTAGGTATAAAAGGTATTTATCTAACCAGTCTTCATACAAGTTTTTATTTTTAGAAAAATTGAGAGATTTTCTTTAGTGCCACCACCCCTTATGAAAGCTCTTGAGAAGAGTTTCTCTTGTGTGGCTTGGTTGGAGATTGAGTGAAGAAGAAGAGGACAATAGATTGTCCACTTTGCTAGTACAAAGGCGTAGTTAGAAATCTCTTTCCTTGAAGAAGTCTCCATTGCAACCGTGTGTGCATCTGTTGGAGGCCAAACACTTGGGTGGCTCAAGTTCCACTTCTTTTCAATGGTCACTGGTTGAATCAAAGGAAGGGGACACCATCCTCATTCCCACATGACTTGCCAAAGGTATTCTAATCACTTTCCTCTCCTACAAAGTTTTATTTGCATTAAAATCACCAAGGTGATCCATGACAGGTGGGACATAGTGTTTATATTTAATCAGTTAAAATTTCTTCTGTTGCACTTAATCTAATTTTGCCATAACCAACAATGGTATCAGAACCTCCCTTGGATTTTTTAATGTGAATTGATGCTTGTTATTGTTTAATTCCATTTTGATTGGATGTGAGGTGTTTGGAAGATATCAAATAAATTTTAAATTTCGATTCTATTTTAAAGTAGTTTATGACAGATTCGATATTTTATTTTTAATACTTATTTGTTTCAATAACTAATATTGTTTAAGTGTTTCAATTTTACAGAACAATACATGCATGAGATGCACAAAAGAATTTGGTAACAAAAGGGATTTGAATTCATGGTGATATGACGTAGTTTTGGTGACAAAATTTAATTTTGTCCAAATTTTCTTGTGGTTCAATTTTCAGTTTTTAAAAGGGATTTAAAAGCCTCTAAAATGAAAAAGAAAATTTGGAAGCAATCTACATTGGAAGTTTTTCAATATGATTGTTTACCAACTATAAATAGTGGGGAAACAGGCACGAAACCATGGCTGAAACCGTTGTTTTTATTAGTAGTTTCAAGCCATAGTGTTAGCTGAAAGTGGTAGCTTCAAAGAGTCCTAAAATTGTGTAATTTGTTGCTCCGTTTTGGGTAAATTTTGAAGTTTGGCAATGTTCAAAAATTGTCTGAGAATATGGCTAAAATTAAGGGATTTAATCTCTTGATTTATGCCACCACAATGCAACATATGGAATGCAAAAATTGTAGCAATGCACAACAAACATAGGCTACGATTTTTGGGGATTTTGGGTAACTAAATCTTGTCCAAAAATTATGAAATTTTAATATAGAAAGGTTCCATATTTTAGCTGAACATAGTTAAAAATTGGGAATTAAATTTCCTATTTTGGTGCCACATCAAGCCATAAAACTTGACTGGTATAGTGCTGCCAGCAGTTTTAAAAGGTCATGATTTTTGTGAGTTTTAATATCCATATTTGTAGCCTAAGTTGGTGCAATTAAAAGCACTAATTGGCTGAATAATATCTTATGGAATTAGTTTTAGAAAAAGATAAATTTTGATATATTTAAATTAAAGAATTTGATTCTTTAAAATAAGGATATAAAAATTTATTCAAATACATCCATAAATTTAGGAATTTGATTCCTTAAAATTATGGAAGTTGGATAAATATGGGCAAGAAGTATATCATAAATTAATAACCTTCCTTTACAGAAAGAGAATTCGAATAGGACACTTAAATGTAATTAAAGATAATGTCATCTGAAACATTAGATTTAAATTATCTAATGAAATTAGGTAATTAAAGACACATAAGCTTTAATTTAAAAAATTAGTAAAAGCTACTTAAAATGTTTAAGGATTACAAATTAAACGTTGTTTTAATTTGTAATATCATCTTAATTCTAATCCTAATAAGATTAGGAATGGATAACATTATTAATGTTGATTAGTACAAACTTTCCATATATGAAAAATGTTTCCTTTCATAGAATTAAAAATAAACTCGAAATTAGTTGCACATTAATTTTGAATACCTCATAAGATTAATAATTTGAATAAGATATATTTTAATTTTATGTTCATATGGATGGATGTATGTGGATGATTATAGACTAGGCCCAATATGATTGTGCAATTGGTTGAATGCAATTCTTAGTAGTTTTGAAATTGGGCTTGCATGTCCTACCTTATCTTTCAATTTATATTTGTAAAATTCTTTCCTCATCTAACCCCCTTTGAATGTAACTCAAGGTTTCTATATTCAAATGTAATTAGAATAAGGATAGATTAGGAATTGAATTTTTATAAACTTGAAGATGAAAATCAAAAAGGCCAAAAAGGACAAATAAGATTGCAAGATAGAATACAAGATGTTGTATGTAATCCCCTAGATTTGACCAAACTAGTTTCTTTCGATGGCTCAAGGAAATTAGTATAAATAAATTCCATAATCATCCAAAGTAGTTTGCATGCGATAGATTTATTTTATGCAATTTAATAAATGCTATGCGATGCAAAATAGTATGCATGTAATAGATTTATTTTATGTAATTCAATAAATGTTATGCATGCTAAGATAAGAGCTTAATAAAATCGAATAAAGAAATCTCTCGTTAAATATTGAGTCACATGCCACACACGATTAAGTTACCGTCTGCCATATAACAAGATAACTTGGCTGCTATTTAATTGGAGGCTTGTTGAGCAAACTCAATGTTACATTTTTACACAAGTATGTTTGAGCTATTAGCGGGTCTTACTCAACTAGCTTCATAAAATCCGGATGCTTGAAACTTGATTATTATGAAGCTAGAGGAAATGGCTAAGTGAAACATATATGATATGTTTAAGCAATGTGTTGCCACCTAGCTTGTCACGACCCGGAACTCCCATCGGGCCCGTGACAACCGCCGCGACGTCCCGATAAGCACTCATTACCCCGAATGTCGATCGAAACCCCGCAAGGCTTAGCATCAACTTCCGCATCTCCCCGATGAGCGACAGTTATTAAATCTCGCATTTCAAGAAATCATAAGTTGTTTCCAACTCAAAACAATAAAAATATTATTTTCTAGCTCACTGGGGCATTTTCGTCATTTTTTTTTGAAATTTCGAAATCCGAAAAAATGTAATATGTAAGTGGAAACACATATTTCATGATTTAAATTAAATTTTGAAGTCTAAAACATTCATTTAAAGTAAAATTATAGCTATTTGAATATAATAAAAACATTAAATAAAATATTCTATTTTCTTAAAACACAATATTTTCAAAGTCTTCCTAAAATAACTTTTGTAGCGTAAGAGTAAAATAAATTTATTCATATAGTAATAAAGATAATTAAAGTATGAAATTTCATTTACAGTGACAAGTGGGCCCCCAACTAACCAAGAAGGTGTAGAGCTACGAACCCTTACTTCCTACGATGCAACTCCGAGATTAATTCTCGTCTTAATCAACTATCAACAAACTGTCATGAGCCTGAAAAATGGATAGGAAGAGGGGTGAGATTAAATAATCCCAGTGAGTAAACAATTACCATCAAAAGCATCTAAAGCCGAGTAGATAGAGACAATATAAAAACGTTATATCTCAATAATGTTCATAACACAAAATTCGTTTCAATTTATACCAAATAATTTCTTTTCATCAAAATTTCCCCGACTTATGAATTTTTTTAAACTTGGCCCCTGCCAATATCATTCTCGCGGGTACCTTCGTCAAGGTATCCCACTGAGACCGCCAAGGCTGTTCAATGACCCATACCCATAAACATGTTTTCACATCTGACACACAGCCGTTCCTTGGCGTTGGCTGAGTCTCACTCTCACGTGGTGGCCCGAACGTGAGGTGCACTCAAATCATACCTCAGGAGATACTTCACCCAACATCTCCCCCCGGAGGTAAGTATATAATTGAGTTACCGTACCCCTCTCATAGGCAGTCCACAGAAACCCCCACCACTGCAGTGACCGTTTAATATACCACCAGACCCATAAAAATTCCAGTAGCATAATATGGCGAATAAAATGTAATCCAGTCTACCGAGATCAATCCAAAATTGTTCATATATTTCATGCCAACCCCAAAAATTTAGCCATCATGCTACCATAGTGTCATAAGCCCCAATTTCAATAACATATAAAATCAAAAATTTCAACACAGTCTCCATATACTCAATTTTCCCAAAACAATATTTGATTTCAAAACCAGTATAAATCTCATTTTTATTAAAAAATATTTTAATTGGAAAACATAATATTTTATAATTTAAATTCACCATTCAATAAAAGCATCAAACAAGTATAATTACTCTAGATATTTAAGACGATAAATTGTCCACTCACAGTTCTAGGAGTCGATGTACTCCTAATGTCAAGCCCGACCTTATAAAATACTTTCCATGTCATTCATATGATTGACAATATGCTTGCATACTTGGAAAGCCCTGAAAGAAAAATCGTTAAAAGACGACAATGTACCAAATGGTACAATTAAGTTAATTTAAGTCTCGAACTAGATCAAATAGAGAATTTAAAATGTAATTAAGAATATTAAAGTCCCAGAATGGTTTAATATGGTGATTTGGAGTTCGAGGATCAATTTGAAGTCAAACTAGAATTTTTACTATCCAGGGGCAAAATGGTCATTTGCCACCCAAGGACACAATGGGAATTTTTAGAAAAGAATTTTTTTAGCCCCATTTGACTTATTGGAGTATGATTTGAGTATTGGAGTATAATTTGAGGGTTTGGCAGTGAAAAAGTTTAATTCCAGTGATTTCTAGAGTGTAGGGGCAAAATCGTAATTTTGCCACTCGCGGACAAAATTTGAGATTTTGAGAGAATTTAGATCAAATTTGACAAATTGGAGAATGGTATGAGTATAAGGGATGAAAAATATGTCTATGGGCAATTTTTCAATTTTTGGGGCAAAAATGTAATTTTTGACTTTTACGGGGGTAAAAGTGTAAATTTCAAAAATTACTCCACCAAGACTTTGGATAAGTCTGAGAATTTTACCTAAGCTATGGATATGTGGGACAAGTGTATGGTGAAAATTTGGAAATAAATGGATGGCTAGAATTTAAGGAATTAATAAAACATTAAAAAAATGAATAAAATAATATTATATTATTTTAGCCTTTAAAAAGGTGAAAATTCCGGAATTCTCATCTTCTTCAGCTGTCCAAACCAGGGGAGAAAAGGGGAAAAAAAAAACAAGAATCCTACCTGAAAAATTTGGAGAAAATCGAGAGAAATCAAGCATTAAAAAGGTAAATTTCATTGATTTTCCTTGTGATTTTCACTACCCATGCATTTTTTTCTCATTTCCATGCAAAATTAGAAAGTGGGTATGGACACCCATGCTGGCCAAACCTCCATGGATGAGTTTTGAGCTTGATTTTTGGTTGATTTTAATTGAATTAAGTGATTTTAGTTAAGTTATATTGAAATATAGCAAAAATAAGCTAGAAATATAATTTTCTCCCATTGAAACCCATTATGCTGAATTTTCTAGGGGAATATTGGCTGCTGATCTTGATGGTTATTTGAGGAATTATGATGAATAATGATGAATTATGAGCCTAGAAAAATAATGGAAATTTTCGGAGCAAAAATATAAATTTTTACCCACTAGGGGTATTTTCGTAATTTATTATCGGGACTGATAATTTGCACCACACTGAGGGACATTAAGTCAATTTGGGTGCAATTGAGGTATAGAAACTGAAAAAAAATTAATTTGGAGTTTAAACGGACGCGTATATCAATTTATCGGGTAAAAGACCGAAATAGGCTAACACCGCATTTAGGCAAAAATTTAGACATTTTTGCATTCCATATCAAGCATTAGTAGTCTAAATTAGTTTAATTTCAATTTAGTACCAATGTGGTGAATTTCTCGATTTTGTACTGTGTCAAGGTGGTGAGTCCTCTAATAAAGGCAAGGGAATTGCACCCGAGGACCAATAGTCTGAGTATTTCGAAAATCCTCACTCTAGACACGGTGAGTAACCTTACCATCATTTTAATTATCTAAAGTATGTTTTTATTCGGTTTTGGTGAATTTTATGAAAATGAGTTCAAATGGTAAATTTTTATGTTTTGTAAACAAAATGAGTTTAAATGAAAATATTTTATAAATTGTCTTGAAACGAAATAACGATTTTGAAAAATAGAGTAATTGGAGACCACTGATATGTTGTAAATTTAAAATTGAATTAATGGCTTATGTTATTGTATTGGCATGACTGGCTGGGCTGTGTTTTTATGAATTATATGAATTGCTTTATTTTACCCTTGCAGGCTAGGTAGTAATATATTAGCCCTGTCATGCTGTCAAAATTTTATTGTATGGTGGGTTTGACCTGCTGCAGTGGGCTGGATTCTGTGGACTAGCCTATTAGAGGGGCACGGAATCCTGTTATATTTTTACCTCGGTTGGAGAGGCGAGTAGGGTAACTCCTGAGGTATAACTTTTAGAGTTCACTTCACGCCAAACCACCTCGTGAAGGGGAACTCGGCCAACGTCAAGGAATGGCTATGTTTTCAAAATAAAAACATGACTTTCTAATAGCCTTGGCGGACTCAGTTGGGATAGCCCTCGGCCAAGGTATCCCAAATAACTGAGTATGATAATAATTTTTGGCATGAGCCAAGCTTTTTAAGAAATTCATAAGCCATACTGATTACTTGCTTTAAATAAATTGATTTCATTTGGTTGAAATAAGTTGAAAGATGATAAATTACAGTTTGATGAAATGTTTTAATAGTCTCCTTTTACTCGACTTTAGATATTTTGAGTGATGTTTGTTTACTCACTGGGATTTTATAATCTCACCACTCTCATTTCCACCCATTTCAGGTTCAGAATAGATTGTAGATAACTGATATCGGCAAGGATTACAGTTGAACTTGCCACATCCAAAGACTGTAGGTTCATTTTTTTTGATACTTTTGGTCATTCGTGGGCCCACGTGTCACTGTAAATTAAATTCTATACTTTGGTTATCTGTATTACGGTATGTAAGAATTTATTTTGCTTTTACGCTATAAAAATTATTTATGCAGTGTTCTTAAAATATCGTTTTATGTGAAAATTGAATATTTTATTGAATATTTTTATTTTATTATAACAGTCATAATTCCATTTTAAACGAATGTTTTAGACATCCAAAATTATTTTTGATTAAGAAATATGTGTTTTCCACTTACATACTATATTTTTAGATGATTTTTGAGATTTTTGGGATAAATGACAAAAATACCCTTGTGAGACGGAAATTATTATTTCATTTGTTTAAGTTGGAAACAGTTTAAAATCTTTTAAAATGTGGTATTTGGAAACAGCTACCCACAGGGGAAATGAGAAGCTGATATTAAAGCCTTGCGGGGTCTCGGTTGACATTCTGGGTAATGAATGTAAATTGAGACGTCGCGGCGGTTGTCACGGGCTCGATGGGAGTTCCGGGTCGTGACACCTAATCCCAGTCTTCAAGCACAATTTTGGTACTTTTACCAGTGTAATTTGCTCACCACCTATCCACAATGTATAATACATAATTCACCACATCAATGCTTGACCATTATAAAATCAATTCAGGCTCGGTATATATGCATGATATGACATGCAACTTATTCGACTACCGCTTAAATGCGGTGTTGACTTAATTCGGCCTATTACCCGATTAAATTACTAACGCGTCCAATTTAATCTCAAATTAATTTTTTTCAGTTTTTATACCTCAATTGCACCCAAATTGACTTAATGTCCCTCTGTGTGGTGCAAATTATCAATCCTGATAGCAAATTATGAAAATACCCCTAATGGGTAAAAATTCATATTTTTGCTCCAAAAATTTCCATTATTTTTCTAGACTCATAATTCATCATTATTCATCATAATTCCTCAAATAAACATCAAGATCATCAGCCAATATTCCCCTAGAAAATTGAGCCAATAATGGTAATGGAGGAAAATAAATTCTTTTCTTGTTGTTTTGTTCCTAAATATGCTAAACTAACTTAAAACACTAACGTAACTTAAAATCAAATTAATCTAACAAGTTTCTCTCTCCTAACCCATTTTTCCAGAATTGAATTCATCCTCAAATCACATGATTCAACCATGGAAAATGATGGGAAATGCATGGGAAAGGTAGAGCACAAGTCAAAATCAAGAAATTTTACCTTTGGTCACTTGTTTCCTTGAATTTTCACCAATTTTTCCTTGAATTTCTCCCCCTAGGTTTTTGTTTTTCTTTTCCCCTTTGTTTTCTTGCTATGGCCGGCCATAATGAAGAGAAAATGGTGGTGTGGGCTGATTTTTATAGTTAAATAATATAATAATCTAAACTTGCCACATGTCACTACATTATTGGTCCATTTTTTAAATTCTTATCTTTCAAGCTTTAAATCTCCACCACACATTATTCCTTAAAATATCCATAACTTAAATAAAATTCTCAAACTTATCCAAAGTCTTGGTGAAGTAATTTTTGATATTAACACTTTTGCCCCCGTAAAAATCAAAAATTACATTTTTGCCCCAAAAACTGAAAAATTGCCCATAGACATATTTTTTATCCCTTATACTCATATCATTCCCCAATTTGTCAAATGTGATCTAAATTCTCTCAAAATTTCAAATTTTGTCCGCAGATGAAAAAATTACAATTTTACCCCTATATAGTGAAAATTTCAATTTGACTCCGAATTGATCCTCGAACTCCTAATTACCATTTTGAGTCATCCCTGAACTGTGAAACTCTTAATTTCACCTTAAAATTCCTATTTGAACTAGTTCGAGGCTTAATCGACTTAATGATACCATTAGGGGCAATATCGTCTTTTAACGATTTCTCGAACTTCCTAAATATACAAACATTCTATCGAGCATGTGAATGATATTATAATTATTTTACAAAGTAGGGTTTGACATAGCTAATCTAGAAGTTGTATAGAGATACAATTAGTAAACTCAATTACCTACCTAATCCACCTATCATGGCTTATTAAGCAAACTCAAGGTCATGACCAAAATGGATAGGATCTTAACCCACTAAGAAAATCCTAGTAGAGATGTCAAGACCCGGTACTCCCCTCGAGCTCGTGACAACCGCCGCGGTATCCCGGTAGACACTCATTGCCCGAAATGTCAACCCGAAACCCCGCAAGGCTTTACTATTAGTTTCTCTGTTCCCTTGTGAGCAACCATTGTCAAATATCGTGTTCTAAAAGATTTTAAGCTGTTTTCAACTTTAAACAAATAAAATATTAATTTTTTGTCTCACAGGGGTATTTTGGTCATTTTTCTCAAAAATTTTGAAACTGGCTAAAACGTAATATACAAGTACAAAACACATAATTCATATTCAAAATGAGTTTAAAAGTCTAAAATCTTCATTTAAAACGAAATTATGGTTATTTGAATATAATAAGAAAATAAAAAAAATATTAAGTAAAATATTCTATTTTCTTATAAAACAATATTTATAGAGTTATACGTGAATAATTTTTATAGCGTAAAAGCTAAATAAATTTATACATACTTAAATACAGTAAGCCAAAATATTTAATTTAATTTACAATAACAAGAGGGTCCCCGAATAAACAAAAGTAAAGAGGACTGTGAACCTACGGTTTGGAAAATGCAAATCCCACTGTAGTCCTCGATGAGA
Source organism: Theobroma cacao (assembly GCF_053813885.1). NCBI lineage: Eukaryota > Viridiplantae > Streptophyta > Magnoliopsida > Malvales > Malvaceae > Theobroma > Theobroma cacao. The sequence goes on along the minus strand of NC_142647.1, from coordinate 31,889,456 downwards.
TCAGCTATCTACAGTCTATACTGAACCTGAAATGGGTGGAAAGGATGGTGGTGAGATTATAAAATCCCAATAAGTAAACAAACATCATCATAAACATCTAGAGTTGAGTACATGGAGACAATAAAGTAAATCATCATAAACTGGGTTATACAATTAGAACACATCTCGTTCAAAATACGTAAAAAGGCTTATGAATCTCATAAAAATCTAGGCTTGTGCCATAAATCCATTCTCGGGGACACCTTGGCCGAGGCATCCTACCGAGACAGCCAAGGCTATTAAAATTCACATTTCACATAAATCATGTTTTTGTTTTGAAAACATAGTTATTCCTTGGCGTTGGCTGAGTTCCCCCTCACGTGATGGTTTAGCGTGAAGTGAACCCTAAACTTTACCCCAGGAGATACCCTACGCGCCTCTCCGTTCGAGGTAAGAATATAATGGGGTTTACCATGCTCCTCTAAAAGGCTGGTCCGCAGAAACCCCCTACTGCAGTGATTAATTAATATACAATCCACCATATAATAAAACTCAATAACATGATATGGCAATTTTGTAATTCGCAGTTTTTCAAGGCAACCAAACAATTCGCATTTCAATACAATTGCCAACTAGCCAATCATTCTCGATTTATCATAAGCCAGTCAATTTAAATAATCAAATTACCACAATTAACAGTCTCTGTGTACTCTATTTTTCAAAATCATTATTAATTCCAAAACAATTTATAAATTAATTTCATTGAAACTCATTTATTCATAAAACATGAAAATTTACCTTTTTAAATTCCTTTTGTCCATAGAATTCATGAAAGCATCTAAAAACCACCCTAGATAATTAAAATGATAATAAGTTTACTCACAATGTCTAAAATGCAGGCTTTCGAAGCACTCTGTCTACTGGTCCTCGGATGCAATTTCCTTGCCTTTATCGGAGGACTTACCACCTTGACACAGTACAAAATCGAGAATTTTACCAAGTTGGTACTAAATCAAAATTAAACTAATTTCGACTACCAATGCATGATATGGAATGCAAAAATGCACTGGTAACTATCTAAACTCAGTATTGGCCTAATTCATCTTATCACCCGATTAAATTCCTAACGCGTCCGTTTAAACTCCAATTTAATTCTTTTCAATTTCTATACCTCAATTGCACCCAAATTAACTTAATGTCCCTCAGTGTGGTGTAAATTATCAGTCTTGACAGTAAATTACAAAAATACCCTTAGTGGGTAAAAATTCATATTTTTGCTCCGAAAATTCTCATTATTTTTCTAGGCTCATAGTTCATCATTTCTTAACCAATTCTCCTAGAATAAAATCAAACTCATCCTCACTCAATACATGGTAAATTCAGCCATTAATGGTTGTGGGAGAAAATAAATTCTTTTCTTATTGTTTTGTTTCTAAATATGCTAAACTAACTAAAAACACTGACATAAATTAAAATCAAATAAATCCAACAACTTTCTCTCTCCTAACCCATTTTGATCAGCCGACAATTCATCATAAAAACATGCAATTTGAGCATGGAAAATGAAGAGAAATGCTTAAGGAAAATAGATTTCAAGCTTAAGTTGAAAAATCCTACCTTTTTCACTTGTTTTCCTTGATTTTCCACACTTTTTCTCTTGAAATTCCTCACCTAGGTTTTGTTTTTCCTTTCTTTCCCTCTCTTCCTTGCTTGGCCGAATATTTGGGGAATAATGGGCTGATTTGTGCTGATTTTTAAGTTAAATAATAAAATATCCTAAGCTTGACACATGGCATTTTCTAATTGGTCCATTTTTAAAATTTTAAAAATTTAAGCATTTTATCTCCACCACATGATTAGTCAAGGGTCAAAGATGAAGATAAAGGAAGACCATGTGCTGGAAAAAATATCCTGATGGTGGAAAATTACAATTTTGCCCCTGGGGTGGCAAAATTATCATTTTACCCTTTTACTCCAAATTATACCGAAATTAAAATTTTTCACTTCTAAACCTCAAATCATACTCCAATAAGTCAAATGGGGTCAAAAAAAATCTTTTCTAAAATTTCCATTTTGTCCCCAGGTGGCAAATGACCATTTTACCCTTGGTTAGTGAAAATTTCGATTTGACTCCAAATTGATCCTCAAACTCCAAATTACCATTTTAAGTCATCCATGAACTATGAAACTCTTAATCTCACCGTAAAATTTCTATTTGATCTAGTTCGAGGATTAAATAAACTTTGTTGTACCTCTAGGTATAATACCGACTTTTGAAAATTTTTCGGGACTCTCCTAACATGCAATCATGCTATCATCACATGTATGTCATGAATAGTATTTTATAAGGTCGGGCTTTACAAGAGATCTCTCAAGGTGATATAAAAGGTTACCATCTTGAAGAAAATAGTGAAAGCAATCAATTCAAGATTTTACTATCTCATCTAAATTGATTCTAATACATGAATACTTATATATGCTCTTTAAATGTCAAGGTTGTTAGAATGCATACATATATCACTTTGCACGACATACTTGATGCCATTATAAAATCCAAGCCAAAATGTTTGAACTGGTGTATCAAGTTGAAAAATGTTCTCAAACATATATTAAGAATAGTGAAGGGGATTCTAATCATGCTAAGGTGATCCTACACAGCAAAATATTATTAAAATTTTAATCCTCTAAGCCGTAGATCACTTTAATTGAAACTAATCTAGAAAAACCACAAGAAAAAGATTTCGACATACTTGAAAGTTTGAAGTCTACTTTCTTTGGTGGAGTCTTTGATGAATGCATCAAATACATATATTTAACAGGAGATTAGATACCTAATTAGTATAAGTTAGACTATATTTAGGATCAAATTTAGGTATTTTTATTTATTTTATTAATTTAGTTTAATTTACATTTAAATGTTTATTTTAAGTTAATAATGTTATTTTTATGTTTTTGTAGAAGTAGGGTAAAAAATAATTTCAATTGGTGAAGAAAGGTGTATAATGGACTGGTACTCTATTTGCATATATTTTGGTTTTTTAAGCATATCTCCCACTATAGAAGTTCAAATTACATGATTTTTTAGACCATTAGAAAGCCAAGAGGTAGGGCTACAACTTTGATGTCTACCATTTTGCCTAGTTCTGAACGAAAAGTGATCAAAATCTTTATCGAAGTGAAAGTATTGCACCAAAAAAACAAAATGGAGCAGAACCTTTGAGAGTCGCGACACTCACCGTATTTTCCAAAAATAACAAGTTTATGGGATTTTGGAAGCTAGGACTTTTGGAGGCTATTTAAGGGGCCTTTTTTAAAGGTTTCTGGGGGGAGGCAGCAAGCAATTTCTCTGGAGAAAAAGAACCAAAAACAAAGTAAGAAAGCAAGAAAATTAGAGGGAGAATCAAGATCACAAAGCTTCAACTATTAGTTTTCTCTCTCTACTTTTGTGTTTTTCTTATTTTCTTTGACTTGGATTAATGGCTAATTTTCTTTGGATGAAGTTTTTATTAGATATTATGAACTAAACTATTTTTCTAGGATTGCAATTGAACTCACATGTAATTTGAATTTTTAATCTCTTTCTTGCTTATCTTTAATGGGATTTGAATTGTTTATTCTAATTTGTTCTTAATGCTTTTAATTGTCTGACCACCATTTAAATTGATTTAGGAACCTAAACAAATTTGGGAAAGGGAGTTTAGTGTAGACTAAAATTGGGATAGCATATGATCATATTAATTGATTTGCGTATAGGATAGGGATATACCTATAGGCCATATGTAGCCAGATTAGCGCTTGAACTTAATGAATCTGTTTTAATTTCAACTCACATAAGGATATAGTGTTTTGGTTAAAATAGACATTTTAATCAGATGAGTCGGGAGACCTTTATAAATTTAGGACTCTAGATTAGCAATTCAACCCATTAAAATAAGTTAAAGAAGAAAGGTAAGATTTAGATGAAATGTGAGGGATATTGTATTCCTAGGCTTGTTTGATTTGATATTTACTCAAGTTATTATTACTTTGATTTTTCTTTTTAGTTTAAATTTTGGTTAATTAGTTTTAGTTAATTAATTAATTAATTTTGATTGTTTGGATAAGATTAAATTGTTATAATTTTAGTACTTAGTAAAATTTTAGATCAATTCTCTGTGGGATCGATACTCTGTTTGCTTATATACTATCTATTCGATACGTATACTTGCATAGTAGAATTTTAACTAATAAGTTTTTGGCGCTGTTGCCGGGGAATTGTTTCTAGAATTTTTACTAATACTAATACCAAGCAAATTTTGTTTTAATTCAAATTTTTTTATTTTATTTTTAGGCACTTTTGGTTGAGGTGATGAATTATTATAACTATTAGTGGACATCTGAACAATTTGTGCCTAGGAGGGTTGCTAGTGATTATGAATTGGCTATCAATGCTTTGGCCACCGAAGTAGATGCTTTGTCTCAAAAAATTACACTTGGGGTGTTAATGTTTTTCAAAGTCCTTTATGGAGATAAGCATTCAAGTTGTTCAAATTGGATTGTCCTTTGTGGAGATAGGCATTCAAGTTGTTTAAATTGGAATGCATGTTTTATTTGATTAATTAAATTGTGTACAAAAATAACAGTTTTAACATGTTTATCTTAATTTAGACAAAAAAACATGTTATGTCTTAGTTTAGACAAGAAATCATGTTTGGTCTTAATTTAGACAGGAAAATATATTTGTCTTAATTTAAGACAAGAAAAATATTTTGTCTTAATCTAGACAAAACATATTTGTCTCAATTTAAACAAGATAAAATATTTTTGTCTTAGTTAAAGATAAGAGTTGCCTTAAATTAAGATAATGCTAGAAGAATTCTTGTAAAAGAATCTAGACATCTATGTTGATAAAAGGAGACTCCATGTGTGACGATCACTCTTTTATTTATTATTAATTCTTTTAAATTAAGATGAATAATAATAAAATAAGAGTTATTATTCAACAAGGAATTTTATTTTATCAAGAACTCTAAATGATAATTAAAGAATTAAATTATTTATTCTTTAATTCTAATTTTGATAATTATAAAGCATGTTTGAAGCTTCCATAACTCTAAATGGACGATCAAGATTGATTCAAAGGTATTTGATATTGATTAAACCTGAGGCAAGAGTTTTAATAAAAAGAGAAGAGATTGGAAAAAAAAACGTACGTACTTTTCTTGAAAAAGTTTCAGCCTTCACTTCTCTCCTCCTCCTAACTTTGCCGTATCTCTTTTCCTCTCTCCCATTCTTGGTTGAATTTTTCAAAAGAAAAATAGCCATTAATTTTTAGAAAGAAAAGAGAGACAAAATTTATTACCGTCTTATAGTTTAGCATTCCACACCTTGTCCACTCAAGGTTCAAGTTGAAAGCATTCTTAAAGAGTAAGTGGTAAACTTGTTTGGTCAAGAAATCAATCGTTGGTGTAGTAGTGTCCAAAAATAAGAATCTTAAAAAAAGTACGTTTTTTTTCTTACTTAATAGATTCTTATTTTTAGGATGTGATTGTGTTACTTGCAATAAAAATGATATGTATTTCCGCTTGTGTAATTGGATTTCTTGCTTTCTTTCATAAAAGAAAATTTTTGAAATCCATGTTTTACACAATCACATCAATTCACTTGGATCCAACCCCAAAACCATTGATCATGAACGTCGGTTGAATCCAATCATGAAACAAGTGGTCAAAAAAGAGATTATCAAGTGGTTAGATGCTGGTATTGTATATCCTATCTTAGATAGTATATGAGTAAGTCTAGTCCAATGTGTGCCAAAGATAGGAAGTATGATTGTAGTTTCCAATGCCAACAATGAACTCAATCTTACTAGAACTGTGACTATATAGAGTTTGTATAGACTATCGAAAGCTCAACAAAGCTACTCGAAAGGATCACTTTCTTTTTTCATTTATTGATCAGATGCTTGACTGTAACACTCGACCCTAAATTATCTGTGATATATCATTCACATGCTTTGGATAGCATGTTTGTATATTGAATTGCCCCGGAAAACAAGTTAAATGACTGTATTGCCCCTAATAGTATGATTCAGTTAAATAAGTCTTGAACTAGTTTAAATAGAGAATCGATGATGAATTTGAGAAAACTAAAACCCATGGGTTGATTTAAAATGAGGATTCAGAGTTTGAGGTTCGATATGGAGTTAATCCGGACTTTAAGTATTCTAGGGGCAAAATGGTAATTTGCCACCTGAAGACGAATATGGAAATTTTTAATCCTGTTTAATTAAGATTGATTATATTAAACTTATTGGAGTTTAATTTGAGGGTTTGGCAGTGAAAAAGTTTAATTTCGGTGATTTCTGGAGTGTAGGGGCAAAATCGTAATTTTTCCACCCACGGACAAAATTTGAGATTTTGAGAGAATTTAGATCACATTTGACAAAATGGAGAATGATATAAGTATAAGGGATGAAAAATATGTCTATGGGCAATTTTTCAATTTTTGGGACAAAAATGTAATTTTTGACTTTTACAGGGGCAAAAGTGTAAATTTCAAAAATTACTCCACCAAGACTTTGGATAAGTCTGAGAATTTTATCTTAGCTATGGAGATGTGGGACAAGTGTATGGTGAAAATTTAGAAATAAATGGATAGCTAGAATTTAAGGAATTAATAAAACAAAAAAAATAAATAAAATAATATTATATTATTTTAGCCTTTAAAAATGTCAAAATTCCAGAATTCTCATCTTCTTCAGCTGTCCAAACCAGAAGAGAAAAAGAGGGAAAAGAAATAAGAACCCTAGCTGAAAAATTTTGGGGAAAATCAAGAGAAATCAAGAAATCAAGCATTAAAAAGGTAAATTTCATTGATTTTCCTTGTGATTTTCACTACCCATGTATCTTTTTCTCATTTCCATGCAAAATTAGAAAGTAGATATGGACACCCATGCTGGCCAAACCTCCATGGATGAGTTTTGAACTTGAGTTTTGGTTGATTTTAATTGAATTAAGTGATTTTAGTTAGGTTATATTGAAATATAGCAAAAATAAGCTAGAGAAATAATTTTCTCCCATTGAAACCCATTATGCCAAATTTTCTAGGAGAATATTGGCTGCTGATCTTGATGTTTATTTGAAGAATTATGATGAATTATGAGCCTAGAAAAATAATAGGAATTTTCGAAGCAAAAGTATGAATTTTTACCCATTAGGGGTATTTTTGTAATTTGCTATCGGGACTGATAATTTGCATCACACTGAGAAACATTAAGTCAATTTGGGTGCAGTTGAGGTATAGAAATTGAAAAAAATTAATTTGGAGTTTAAACGGACGCGTATATCGATTTATCGGGTAAAAGATCAAAATAGGCTAACACCGCGTTTAGGCAAAATTTAGACATTTTGTACTTCATATCATGCATTAGTAGTATAAATTAGTTATTTTGGTTTAGTACTAAAGTAGTAAACCTCTTAATTGTACAATTTGTCAAGGTAGCGAATCCTTTGGCAAGGGCAAAGAAATCGCACTCGAAGAGTAATAGTTGGAGTACCCGAATTTAGTTTTCGAAAACTGTGAGTAAACTTATTATCGTCTTAATTATCTAGAGTAGTTTTACACAACTGTGTGATTTTATGAAAAATAGGTTTAAATGGTAAATTGCTATGTTTTAAGAGAAATTGTGATTTTATAAAATGATTTTATAAATTTTCTGGAAAATCGAATACTGGTTTTGAAAATAGAGTAATTGGAGACTGCCTGCTTGTATTATAAATTTATGGTTTTAAATTGAATGGCTTATGACAATAAATGAGCATGAATGGCTAAACTGATTTTGGTGTTATAATTATTTGTACTATGTATTTAGCCTTGAGAGGCTAGGTTGTGATAAATTGCCATGTCATGCAAAAAAAGATTTTATAAATCAGGTGGTAGATAAAAGATTAGCTACTACAGTGGTGGGGGGTTCCGTGGGCCAGCCTATTAGAGGGGCACGGTAAACTCTTTTATATTCTCACCTCGATCGTTGAGGTGCGTAGGGTATCTCCTGAGGTGAACTTTTTGAGTGCACTTCACGTGGACCACCGCATGAGAGTGAGACTCAGCCAACGCCAAGGAACGGCTATGTTTCAAAATAAAAATATGATTTATGTGAAATATGAATTTTTAGCAGCCTTGGCGGGCTCGGTTGGATACCCTTGGTCCAAGTGTCACCGAGTACAGGATTTGGCATGAGCCAAGTTTTGAGTAATTCACGAGCCATGTTGATTATTTGGTTGAAATGAATATTCGTGATGTGAAAAATTTACTGAAGTTAATTATTTTTAATTGTCTCCATTTACTCGCCTTTAGATAGTTTAGATGGTGTCTGTTTACTCACTAAGATTTTATAATCTCACCACCCTTAATTCCTCACATTTCAGGTTCGGGATAGCCGATAGATAGTCGATTGCATCAAGGACTTCAGTTAGCCTTGCATTGACAAAATTATAGGTTCACAGACTCGCATCTTATTGGTTAGTTGGGGGCCCACGTGTCATTGTAAAAGTAATTTTATACTTTAGTTATTTGATTTAAAATATGTATGAACATATTTAGCTTTTACACCATGTTTTTGGCGGGTTTTGGTATTTTCAAAGAAAAATGATGAAAATGCCCTTGTGAGTCAGAAAATAATATTTTATTGATTTGATTTGGAAATGAATTATGATTTCTTGAAATGCAAGATTTAATAATTGTCGCTCACCGGGGATATGCGAAAGCTGATGCTAAGCCTTGCGGGGTTCCGATTGGCATTCGGGGTAATGAGTGCCTATCGAGACGTCGCGGCGGTTGTCACGGGCCCGATGGGAGTTCCAGGTCATGACAATTGAAGTGGTATCAAAGCATGGTTTAAAGATCAAAGATTTTGATTTTAGAGCTTTAGATTTTAAAGTTTTTGGTTTTAAAGTTGTTTTAAGAAATCTACACTGACAGTGCGTGGCCCGAGTTAAGTTAAGTTAGGTTTGATAGAATAGAATACGTGCATCTGCATATAGAATTTGGAGTTGTTTAGACTCGTTTTGTTTCTTCTTATAGATCTTATGGGAGCTATAGGAATTCCTATTCCCAGTAATTCACTTCCTTGTTAATGTCATGCAAAGGTCATAAGTAGGGCCGTTGTTCGGGTTTAAGATGCCACCCGTACCACGAGCCAGTGTTGGAGAGATCTTAAAACGAATGCTCCTAATGAAAGATTAATGAAATGATATATCCCTCCGATTATGGATGGAGAAATTTGGAGTTGGACAAATAGGCCGAGATAATTTACTCATTTGGTAGAGCGTATAAATTAAGTATTGAGGTAAGAGTAAATTCATACATATGTGCATCAAGATAAGAACACTATGTTAATTGAGCGTGCTATACCCATATAAAAGTGGTGTTGATTTCAATTAAATGATTGTGAGATTTTAAAAATTGATTAGATCTATTATAGTTCATGGATATAAGCACGTGAACTAACTCGAGAGTGAGTATTAATGATTACTATAATTGATGCGTGGTCATGAAGTAAGAAGTTAGTAAACAAATTTGCTCTAAGGATGAGCTTGAACTTTGTTATGCATAGTAAGGAGAAGCCAAGGGATTAAAGGACTAGATGTGGAATTGGCAGCTTGAGGTTAAATGACTTGGAAATGTCGAATCTAATCTAAGTGCCATATGAAGTTCTATAATTGAGATTGATATACGAATTACTTGAAAGATCAATTTAAAAGTTTATTCGGTTCAAAGTGTGGCCTATAATACAAATGATCAGTCTTAAAGGTGATCTCCCCAGAGCAAGGAATTTAGAAAATGTTGATGTTTGGATATACTTTAAGAGAGAGAACTTCTGCATCCTAAGTTTAGGATAACTTTGATCTTATGATTGCAAAGGCAAGGTGTAATAACTAAGTAAATTATTCACTTAATAAATGTGATTGATTATTGATGAATAAAGTCAAGATCTTGATGTTTAGTGGTATACAATCTGATAATTATGTATTTAAGGGTTATTTGGAGACAATTTCTTTATCAAATTTGCACTAAATGCTATGGTAAAGGCATATCAATGTTAATATGAAAATGTATCCAGGAATGATCTTAACATATCACCAAAGGAGAATTAAACATGTTGAAGTTAATGTTCTAATAGTGTGCATATGATAGAAAGCTAGTTTGTAAGTTGTAGTTTTCATGAAATATATAAGGATTATCAATATATGGACATACACTTGGAGTTGTAATTTACAAGTTTGGAGTATTTAAGATATGATTAAATGGAATTAGCATTAGTTAAGGTACGTGAATCTTCTAATTAAATTTTGTGGAGTATGCATGATAGTAGAATGGAGGAACAGAGTGCCGTGATACTATATGGTGAAGTTACTATACAATATGAAAAGAGTATTCTAAAGTGGGATTTATTGACTGATGATAAGTGATGTGCAATCTGAGATACATGTAGCTATGAATAAATTTGGAGATCTTTGCTTAAGCAAACTCGTACTAAATGTTATGGTAAAGATATATGAATGCTAGTGGCAAAATAAATACATTAAATCAATGTTCTGATCGCGTACTTGTGATAGAAAGTTATTATTGCTAATTGTGGTATAGACTCAGAGGGAAGCCACACGATTGTGAATAATTGAGGTAGTAGCTTTAAAGGTAGAAGAGTTGCTGGGATAAAGTGAAATCAAACAGTTGCAACGCCACAGTACTGACTATCAAACGCTTTCGCATTAAGAACCCCTAATGGCTAGCAAGCATGAGCAAATTGAGAGTGGCATGAAGATGAAACTTACGACTTAAGGAATGGTCATTGGTTTTCATGCTAAGCTTTGTTGTTTGGAATCTTAAGTGCATTGGGGAGGTATTAAGATAAAGATGATGAGTGAAATTGTAAAGTTTCTTTATTGCCTTGTATATTGGCAAGTAAGAGAAAGAAAAGTTAGAGAGTTTTTGAGATGGTTACATAAAACAAAATTAACTTGGGGAGTGTTAAGATGAATAATATGATGACTGAAGTCAAATCTTAAGAAATAAGGAAGATAAGAGATTAAGTCTTGTTAAAGACTAATGAGGAAGCGAGCGAAAGGTTAGATGAATGTATGAGATACTGATAAGAGATGTCAATACCAAGTGAGGAAAAATGTAAATAAAGATTTCAATAATGATATAGCAAATGAGTTGATATAGAATATTGTTATGAGAATATACTGATCTTGTCTTAACTTTGTTGAAAGGAAAGGATTAGTAACAACACAAGTAAACTAAGTGACATGCTAGAAACTCTTGGAGATAAATTGAAATATGAGTAGTTGGGTATACCTTTATGGAAATGATATACTTGGAGTATGAAAGAGCAAATAAGTGATTAGGTGTTTCAAGAATATTTAAATACCTTTGAGGAAGAATTATACATTATACGAGATGAGTATAAGATGTGTGATTTTGAAACTTGCTGAGGAGTCAAATAGCTAAGTCACGAGTTAAGTAATCATCTGTTGTGAGACATAAGTTTAAGATAGATATTCCCAAGGAAATACTTAAGAGAAGTTTTGCTCTGGATCTCATTAAAGCAAGCACTAAGTTATGTGATTATAAAAAGGAAGCTGTAAGCTGAAAGTGATATTCATATTAATATTGAAAAATACTTGAGGAGAATCTAGTTTCAAGTTTTACAATTTTAGGTACAATTTGTAAATTGGTTAAGGAAGTATGATGTTATATTTATATGAAAGAGTAGAACAAAGGATGATAGAAGTTAACCTTGAAAATGAAGTTAGATAATGAAATTTTCCTAATACATTATGGAAATTGGAATTCGAAAATGCTTAAGGTATACATGATTCAAATGAGTTTGAGTCTTAAGTGACAAATCAATATCGTAATGCAAGAAAGATACAAGGTAATGTAGAAGTATGACGGATAATCAAGGAAAAATGATGACTTTTAAGAATTGTGGTATTGCATATGATGCAATGATCAAGTCAAGATAAATTTTTGAAGCACTAATGGGATTATCAGGCATATACACATGTGTAGGGATTGATATTATGATCAGCTCAAGTGAAAAATGGTTCTTGGTGGTTCAAGATTTAAACTTAAGATATGATGAAAAGATAATACCCCCATTAGTTCTTTGAGATTGATAAATGAAATTTTGATGTCAAAATTTTTATTTTAAGGGGGGTAGTGCTGTAACACCCGACCCTAAATTATCTGTGATATATCATTCACATGCTTTGGATAGCATGTTTGTATATTGAATTGCCCCAGAAAACAAGTTAAATGACTATATTGCCCCTAATGGTACGGTTCAGTTAAATAAGTCTTGAACTAGTTTAAACAGAGAATCAATGATGAATTTGAGAAAACTAAAACCCATGGGTTGATTTAAAATGAGGATTCAGAGTTTGAGGTTCGATATGGAGTTAATCCGGACTTTAAGTATTCTAGGGGCAAAATGGTAATTTACCACCTGAGGACGAATATGAAAATTTTTAATCTTGTTTAATTAAGATTGATTATATTAAACTTATTGGAGTTTAATTTGAGGGTTTGGCAGTGAAAAAGTTTAATTCCGGTGATTTCTGGAGTGTAAGGGCAAAATCGTAATTTTTCCACCCACGGACAAAATTTGAGATTTTGAGAGAATTTAGATCACATTTGATAAATTGGAGAATGGTATGAGTATAAGGGATGAAAAATATGTCTATGGGCAACTTTTCAATTTTTGGGGCAAAAATGTAATTTTTGACTTTTACGGGGGTAAAAGTGTAAATTTCAAAAATTACTCCACCAAGACTTTGGATAAGTCTGAGAATTTTATCGAAGCTATGGATATGTGGGACAAGTGTATGGTGAAAATTTGAAAATAAATGGATGGCTAGAATTTAAGGAATTAATAAAACAAAAAAAATGAATAAAATAATATTATATTTTTTTAGCCTTTAAAAATGTCAAAATTCCAGAATTCTCATCTTCTTCAGCTGTCCAAACCAGGAGAGAATAAGGGGGAAAAGAAATAAGAACCCTAGCTGAAAAATTTTGGGGAAAATCAAGAGAAATCAAGAAATCAAGCATTAAAAAGGTAAATTTCATTGATTTTCCTTGTGATTTTCACTACCCATGCATTTTTTTCTCATTTCCATGCAAAATTAGAAAGTGGGTATGGACACCCATGCTGGCCAAACCTCCATGGATGAGTTTTGAACTTGAGTTTTGGTTGATTTTAATTGAATTAAGTGATTTTAGTTAGGTTATATTGAAATATAGCAAAAATAAGCTGGAGAAATAATTTTCTCCCATTGAAACCCATTATGCCGAATTTTTTAGGAGAATATTGGCTGCTGATCTTGATTTTTATTTGAAGAATTATGATGAATAATGATGAATTATGAGCCTAGAAAAATAATAGGAATTTTCGGAGCAAAAATACGAATTTTTACCCACTAGGGGTATTTTCGTAATTTGTTATCAGGACTGATAATTTGCACCACATTGAGGAACATTAAGTCAATTTGGGTGCAGTTGAGGTATAAAAATTGTAAAAAATTAATTTGGAGTTTAAACAGACGTGTATATCGATTTATCGGGTAAAAGATCGAAATAGGCTAACACCGCATTTAGGCAAAATTTAGACATTTTGCACTTCATATCATGCATTAGTAGTATAAATTAGTTTATTTTGGTTTAGTACTAAAGTAGTAAACCTCTTAATTGTACAATTTCTCAAGGTAGCGAATCCTCTGGCAAGGGCAAAAAAATCACACCCGAAGAGTGATAGTTGGAGTACCCAAATTTAGTTTTTGAAAACTGTGAGTAAACTTATTATCGTCTTAATTATCTAGAGTAGTTTTATACAACTGTGTGATTTTATGAAAAATGGGTTTAAATGGTAAATTGCTATGTTTTAAGAGAAATTGTGATTTTATAAAATGATTTTATAAATTTTCTGAAAAATCGAATACTGGTTTTGAAAATAGAGTAATTGGAGACTGCCTGCTTGTATTGTAAATTTATGGTTTTAAATTGAATGGCTTATGACAATAAATGAGCATGAATGGCTAAACTGATTTTGGTGTTATAATTATTTGTACTATGTATTTAGCCTTGAGAGGCTAGGTTGTGATAAATTGTCATGTCATGCAGAAAAAGATTTTATAAATCAGGTGGTAGATAAAAGATTAGCTACTGCAGTGGTGGGGGGTTCCGTGGGCCAGCGTATTAGAGGGGCACGGTAAACTCCTTTATATTCTCACCTCGGTCGTAGAGGCGCGTAGGGCATCTCTTGAGGTGGGCTTTTTGAGTGCACTTCACGTGGACCACCGCATGAGAGTGAGACTCAACCAACGCTAAGGAACGGCTATGTTTCAAAATAAAAATATGATTTATGCGAAATATGAATTTTTAACAACCTTAGTGGGCTCGGTTGGATACCCCTAGTCAAGGTGTCATCGAGTACAGGATTTGGCATGAGCCAAGTTTTGAGTAATTCACAAACCATATTGATTATTTGGTTGAAATGAATATTCGTGATGTGAAAAATTTGCTGAAGTTAATTATTTTTAATTGTCTCCATTTACTTGCCTTTAGATAGTTTAGATGGTCTCATTGAGATTTTATAATCTCACCACCCTTAATTCCTCACATTTCAGGTTTGGGATAGCCGATAGATAGTCGATTGCATCAAGGACTTCAGTTAGCCTTGCATTGACAAAATTATAAGTTCACAGACTCGCATCTTATTGGTTAGTTGGGGGCTCACGTGTCATTGTAAAAGTAATTTTATACTTTAGTTATTTGATTTAAAATATGTATGAACATATTTAGCTTTTACACCATGTTTTTGGCGGGTTTTGGTATTTTCAAAAAAAATGACGAAAATGCCCTTGTGAGCCAGAAAATAATATTTTATTGATTTGATTTGGAAATGAATTATGATTTCTTGAAATGCAAGATTTAATAACTGTCGCTCACCGAGGATATGCGAAAGCTTATGCTAAGCCTTGCGGGGTTCCGATTGGCATTCGGGGTAATGAGTGCCTATCGGGACGTCGCGGCGGTTGTCACAGGCCCGATGGGAGTTTCGGGTCGTGACATTGACAGACTTGCTGGTAAGGATTTCTATTGCTTTTTATATGGTTATTCTGGGTACAACCAAATTGCTGTTGCACCAGAAGATTAAGAGAAAACCACCTTCACGTGTCTTTATGGGACTTTTGCTTTTCAAAGAATGTCATTTAGATTTTGTAATACTCCAACTACTTTTAAGAGATACATGATGGTTATTTTCACTAATATGGTTGAGTAGTATTTGGAGGTATTTATGGATGATTTTTCAATTTTTGGAGATTCTTTTGATGATTGCTTACATAATCTTGCCAGAGTGCTTAAAAGATGTGAAGAAACGAACGTAGTGCTGAATTGGGAAAAATGTCACTTGATGGTGTAAGAAGGTATATTCTTTGACATAAAGTTTCTAGCAAAGGTTTAAAAATAGCTAAGGCAAAGATTGAGACATTTGACAAACTCCCACCACCAACATCAGTGAAAGGTACTCGAAGTTTTCTTGATCATGTTGGTTTTTATAGGCACTTCATCAAAGATTTTTCTAAAAACTCTAAGCCACTGTGCAACCTTTTGGAGAAAGACACACTTTTCCACTTTGATGATGCATGCCTGAAGGCATTTATAGTGTTGAAAAATAGATTAGTTTCTACACCTATTATCACAATCTCGGATTAAAGCCTTACATTTGAGCTTATGTGTGATGCAAGTGATTATGCGGTTGACACAGTCCTAGGCCAACGAAAAAGAGAAAATACTTCATCTTATTTATTATGCCAACAAAACATTGACTGATGCCCAGATGAACTACAACACCATTGAAAAGTAGATACTTAGTATAGTGTTTGCAATTGATAAATTTCGCTCCTACCTTGTTCGAACTAAAGTCATTATTTATACTGCTCATTTTGCAATCAAATATTTAATTGAAAAGAAAGATGCCAAACCAAGATTGATGAAGTGGATGCTTTTGCTACAATAATTTGACTTAGAAATTCAAGACAGAAAAGATATAGAAAATCAAATGGTAGACCATCTATCAAGGTTTGAGAATGGGACACAAGCTAGTAATTCAACTATGATTAATGAGAATTTTCCAAATGAGCTGTTGTTTCATCTGAACAAGCAAAAAAAATTACCATAATATGTTGATTTTGTGAACTACATTGTAAGTAATCTTTTTCCTCCCAATTTGAACTCTCAATAGAAGAAAAAATTCTTGCATGATGTCAAATATTAAGTTTAGGATGAGCCTTTCTTAATTAAGTAATATGGGGATCAAATTCTTAGAAAGTGTGTTTTAGAGGATGAAGTTGAGAATATACTTCACCATTGTTACTCTTTGGATTATGGAGGTTAAAGAACTGCTGCAAAGGTTCTTCAATCAGGTTTTTATTGGCCTACCCTTTTTTAAAATGCTCATTATTTTGTTGAAAGCCGTGATAGATGTCAAAGAGTTGGCAGTATCTCACGAAAACACGAGATGTCTCTCAATAACATTCTCGAGGTGGAGATTTTTTATTTTTAGGGAATTGACTTCATGGGTCCATTTATACCTTCATACAATAATCTATATATCTTGGTTGCTGTTAATTATGTGTCTAAATGGGTTGAAGTTGCAGCATTCCCAAATAATAACTCTAAGGTGGTGTTGATATTCTTTAAAAAGAATATCTTCACTCGTTTTTGCACCACTAGAGCTATTATAAATGATGAAGGTTCTTACTTTTGCAGCAAGTATTTTGAGGCACTCCTTGCTAAATACAAAGTTAAACATAAGATTGCCATAGCATACCATCAATAAACTAGTGGCCAAGCTGAAGTTTCAAATAGAGAAATTATGAGAATTTTAGAGAAAATCGTATGTTCATCTAGAAAAGATTAGTCCAAGAGATTGGATGATGCATTGTGGGCATATATAACTGCCTACAAAACTTCGTTTGGGATGTCTCCATTTAGTTTGGTTTTTGACAAAGCTTGCCATATTCCGGTTGAACTTGAGCATAATGCATATTAGGCCATCAAGAAATTGAATTTTGATCTCCAAGTAGCTAGTGAGAAACGTCTCTTGCAACTCAATGAGATGGATGAGTTTCATCTTCAAACTTATGAGAATACAAGTATCTATAAAAGGAAGACAAAGAGAAGGTATGACAAAAAGATTATCAAGCGTCATTTTGAACCAAGCCAACATATTCTCCTTTATAACTCTCAATTGAGATTATTTCCTAGTAATCTCAAGTATAAATTTGTCAGGTCCTTTCGTCGTCACGAAAGTATTCCTCATGGAGTAGTGGAATTATCAGAAGGAAGCTAGAATAGGACATTCAAAATGAATGGTTAACGTCTTAAGCACTATTAAGGAGACGAAATCGAATGCTATAAATCCTCAATCACTTTGATCGAAGCCAATTCAACTTTAAAAAGGTCACGGCAACAATTATAAATCAAAAGTTTCTTGAGAGGTAACCCAAACTTTCTACACTTAATTTTCTTATTCAATTTATTCTTCTTTATTATTTATTTATTTTATTTTTTAATTAAATTTTTTTATTTACAAGTACTATTTAAAAAATAGAATGTTCAGTGTCATGACATTAAGGGCTCAACAGAAATTCCCGCAAACAAAATGTTCAGCACTGTGGAGCCCAAGGGCCAATGTCTTGGCGTTGAAGTCCTAACCGTAACTCCTCCCAAATAGAAAATTAGTCATTGCGACACCCAAGGAGCAGTGTTGCGATGCCATTTCACCCAAAACAACCCTATAAAAACCTTTCTTTTATCTCAAGCAGCCCTAATTCCAAATTCTCTTCAATTTTCTCTCCTACTCTCCCATAAACGCTCTCCTTCTCTAGAACTCTCACGCCCACTCAAATTCCTCAACTTTTTCCTTCCAAACTCATCAAAACTTCATTCAATCTCCATTAAACCTTCAACAAACAAGTTTGTCACAAATTTCTTCAAGTAAGTTCTCTCTTTTGAAAGATTTTAAACAATATTGAAGAATTTGTGCTTGGTTCTTGATTTTAACGGTTTGTTGATTAGTTTTGATGAACATTCATGCTAGTTAAGATACTTGTGCTTAATAATATTGGGTTTTTTGGAATTTTTGAGAATTGTGATTTACGTGACTTAATTTTGGATTGAATTGTGGTTTGATTAGTAATAGATTAATTGAGTTGTTGATTGAATAGTATTATTGTTGCAATTGATCAAAAAAAATTGAGAGGTTTAAATTCGTAATTGTGATAACTGTAGTGGAGTAATTTTGGGAATTAGGTAGTTGCTGTAAATTTTGCTTTGTTGTGCTTTAATTTGGTTGTTGTTGAAATTATTGTAGAAAATTTGATAATGGCACCAAAGAGAGCAAGAAGTAGTTCGAGTGGCTCATTTGATAGATGTAAGTTTGTGTTTATGGATGCTGTGGCTAGACACAATAACTTCCTCGTCAACAAAGTTCTAATTCAAGAAAAGGGTTTTGATGACGCTCTAACATGCTACCTAGGAATACAAGCTCATATTGGCAAAAGGCAATGGTAGAAATTCTATGCCGAACTAGAGGCAACAGCCATTTTAGTGGTAAGAAAATTCTACACTAATGCTTTTGAACATATTGACAATTTAGCCTTTGTGTGAGGTAAGCAAGTACCCTTTCATAGCCACCCTATCAATGATTTCTACGAGACTTCTAACATCAAGGATGAAGGTTACAAGCAATATATGAGAAAGCAACAAGATTGGAATGAGATAATCCTAGTTCTTTGGGAGGAAAGTGCTCAATGGAAGATGTCGAAGGATGAACCAGTATCCTTCAAAGCTAGTGTTATGAAAAGGGATATAAATGAGTGGCTGTGTCACGGATCCCACATCAATAAGAGATGGGGTGGGTTTTGGGTATATAAACATGGGTCTTCCACCATTTATCAAGCATGTTTTTTGAGTTAGGAACTTGGGCCTGTGATTTATAAGCTAATTAAACTTTATTTTCAAAGTTTAAAGCTGCACAAGGTTAGGCTTAAGTTCTAGTCCGTGACATTTGGTATAAGAAAGAAACCAAATCTTCATTGATGTGGAGCCCTTATGTAAAGCCCGACCTTATAAAATACTATTTATGACATACATGTGATGATAGCATGATTGCATGCTAGGAGAGTCCCGAAAAATTTACAAAAGTCGGTATTGTACCTAGAGGTACAACAAAGTTGATTTAATCCTCGAACTAGATAAAATAGGAACTTTAAGGTGAGATTAAGAGCGTCACAGTCCAAGGATGACTCAAAATTGTAATTCGGAGTTTGAGGATCAATTTGGAGTCAAATCAGAATTTTCACTATTTAGGGGCAAAATAGTCATTTGCCACCTAGAGACAAAATGAAAATTTTAGAAAAGATTTATTTGGCCCCATTTGACTTATTGGAGTATAATTTGACTTATTGGAGTATGATTTGAGGTTTAGAAGTGAAAAATTTTAATTTCGGTATAATTTGGAGTATATGGGCAAAATGGTAATTTTACCCCCCATGGGCAAAATTGTAATTTTCCACCACCAGGATATTTTTCCAGCACATGGTCTTCCTTTATCCTCATTTTTGACCTTTGACTAATCATGTGGTAGAGATAAAATGTTTAAATTTTTAAAATTTTAAAAATAGACCAATAAGAAAATGTCATGTGTCAAGCTTAGGATACTTTAATATTTAACTTAAAAATCAGCATAAATCAGCCCATTATTCTCCAAATATTCGGCCAAGCAAGGAAGAGAGGGAAAGAAAGGAAGAACAAACCCTAGGTGAGGAATTTCAAGAGAAAAAGTGTGAAAAATCAAGGAAAACAAGTGAAAAAGGTAGGATTTTTCAACTTAAGCTTGAAATCTATTTTCCTTAAGCATTTCTCCTTATTTTCCATGCTTAAATTACCTGTTTTTATGATGAATTGTTGGCTGATCAAAATGGGTTAGGAGAGAGAAAGTTGTTAGATTAATTTGATTTTAAGTTATGTTAGTGTTTTTAGTTAGTTTAGCATATATAGAAACAAAACAACAAGAAAAGAATTTATTTTCTCCCACAACCATTAATGGCTGAATTTACCATGTATGAGTGAGGATGAGTTTGATTTTTATTCTAAGAGAATTGGTTAAGAAATGATGAATTATGAGCCTAGAAAAATAATGAGAATTTTCGAAGCAAAAATACGAATTTTTACCCACTAGGGGTATTTTTGTAATTTACTGTCGAGACTGATAATTTGCACCACACTGAGGGACATTAAGTCAATTTGGGTGAAATTGAGGTATAGAAACTGAAAAAAATTAATTTGGGATTAAATTGGACGCGTTAGTAATTTAATCGAGTGATAAGACGAATTAGGCCAATACCGAGTTTAGATAGTTACCAATGCATTTTTGCATTCCATATTATGCATTAATAGTCTAAATTAGTTTAATTTCAATTTAGTACCAATGTAGTGAATTTCTCAATTTTGTACTGTGTCAAGGTGGTGAGTCCTCCGATAAAGGCAAGGAAATTGCATCCGAGGACCAGTAGACAGAGTGCGTCGAAAGTCTGCATTCTAGACATTGTGAGTAAACTTACTGTCATTTTAATTATCTAGGGTAGTTTTTAGGGATTTCATGAATTCTATGGAAAAAGGAATTTAAAAAGGTAAATTTTCATGTTTTATGAATAAATGTGTTTCAATGAAATTAAATTATAAATTGTTTTGAAATTAATAATGATTTTGAAAAATAGAGTACTCGGAGACTATTAATTGTGGCAATTTGATTTTTTAAATTGATTGGCTTATGATAAATCGGGCATGATTGGCTAGTTGGCAATTGTATTGAAATACGAATTGTTTGGTTGTCTTGAAAGATTGCGAATTACAAAATTGCCATCTCATGTTATTGAGTTTTATTGTATGGTGGATTATATATTAATTAATCACTGCAGTAGGGGGTTTGAAATACCCCATACTTTGATATGGTGATAAATAAAGTTGATCGAATGCAAATTGAGGTCAATTAAAATGTTTAGAAGTGATAAAAGACGAAAGGAGTAGTTTAGGATAAAATATTTCGCAAGTGAGAAAATAATAATAAAATAATAATAATTTTATCGGAGGAGAATTTGTGAGATAAAAGGCGATTTGGAAGTCAAGTGAGGCATAATAAGGTATTTTGGGTACCAAGGAGACAAGATAAAAATTTTAGAATAAAATAATATTTTATTAATAAAATAATATTAAAATATTAATATTTAGCGGGATGTCGAAGTCAATCAAGAAGAAAGATCATATGGTTGATCCAAGTGGGGGAGAAGATGACAAGCCCGACTCTATAAAAATAATTTTCATGACATACATGTGATGGATAGCATGTTTGCATGCTAAGAGAGTCTCGAAAAATTTACAAAAGTCGGTATTGTACCTAGAGGTACAATAAAGTTGATTTAAGCCTCGACTAGATCAAATAGAGAATTTACGATGAAATTAAGAATTTTAAAGTCTCAGAATGGTTTAATATGGTGATTCGGAGTTCGAGGATCAATTTGGAGTCAAACCGAAATTTTCGCTATCTAGGGGCAAAATGGTCATTTGCCACTTGGGGACAAAATGAGAATTTTAGAAAAGATTTTTTTGGCCCCATTTGACTTATTGGAGTATAATTTGACTCATTGGAGTAAGATTTGAGGTTTAAAAGTGAAAAATTTTAATTACGGTATAATTTGGAGTAAAAGGGTAAAATGGTAATTTTACCACCCCAGGGGCAAAATTGTAATTTTCCACCACCAGGACATTTTCCAGCACATGGTCTTCATTTATCCTCATTTTGACCATTGACTAATTGTGTGGTGGAGATAAAAAGGATTAAAATTTTAAAATTTTAAAAACTAGCCAATGACATGATGCCATGTGTCATACCTTTATTAATTTATTATTTTCCTTTTTAAAAGGCATAAAATCAGCCCATCTTCCACCCCATGGCCGGCCAAACCAGCAAGAAGAGAGAGAAAACAAAAACAAAACCCTAGAGAGAGAAAATCAAAGAAAAAGTGTGAGTTTTCAAGGAAATTAAGTGAAAAAGGTGAGATTTTTTCTATTAAGCTTGAGTTTCCTTATTCCCAAGCATTTCTCTTTATTTTCCATGATTAAATTACATGTTTTCATGATGAATTCAATTCTGAAAAAATGGGTTAGGAGAGAGAAAGTTGTTGGATTTATTTGATTTTAATTTATGTTAGTGTTTTTAGTTAGTTTAGCATATTTAGAAACAAAACAACAAGAAAAGAATTTATTTTCTCCCCCAACCATTAATGGCTGAATTTACCATGTAGTGAGTGAGGATGAGTTTGATTTTATTCTAGGAGAATTGGTTAAGGAATAATGAATTATGAGCCTAGAAAAATAATGGGAATTTTCGGAGCAAAAATACGAATTTTTACCCACTAGGGGTATTTTCGTAATTTGTTGTTGGGACTGATAATTTGCATCACACTGAGGGACATTAAGTTAATTTGGGTGCAATTGAGGTATAGAAACTGAAAAGAATTAAATTGGAGTTTAAACGAACCCGTTAGGAATTTAATCGAGTGATAAGACGAATTAGGCTAATACCGGATTTAGATAGTTACCAGTGCATTTTTGCATTCCATATCATGCATTGGTAGTCCAAATTAGTTTAATTTTGATTTAGTACCAACTTAGTGAAATTCTCGATTTTGTACTGTGTCAAGGTGGTGAGTCCTCCAATAAAGGCAAGAAAATTGCATCCGAGGACCAGTAGACAGAGTGCTTCGAAAGTCTGCATTCTAGACATTGTGAGTAAACTTATTATCGTCTTAATTATCTAGAGTAGTTTTATACAACTATGTGATTTTATGAAAAATGGGTTTAAATGGTAAATTGTTATGTTTTAAGGGAAATTGTGATTTTATAAAATGATTTTATAAATTTTCTGAAAAATCGAATATTGGTTTTGAAAATAGAGTAATTGGAGACTGCTAGTTTGTGTTGCAAATTTATGGTTCTGAATTGAATGGCTTATGACAATAAATGAGCATGAATGGCTAAACTGATTTTGGTGTTATAATTATTTATACTGTGTATTCAGCCTTGAGAGGCTAGGTTGTGATAAATTGCCATGACATGCTAGAATGAATTTTATTGATTGGTGGATTATATATTAATTATTTACTGCAGAGGGGGTTCCGTGGATCAGCCTATTAGAGGGGCACGGTAAACTCCATTATATTATTACCTCGAACGGAGAGGCGCGTAGGGTATCTCCTGGGGTATAGCTTAGGGTTCACTTCACGCCAAACCACCACGTGAAGGGGAACTCAGCCAACGCCAAGGAACGGTTGTATTTTTTTCAAACAAAAATATATTTTAAGTGTACACAAAATTTTAACAGCCTTGGCGGACTCGGTTAGATGCCCTGCGCAAGGTATCACCGAGTATGAGTTTTGGCACGAGCCAAAGTTTTAAGAATTTCATAAGCCAAGTTGATTACTCGATTTTTATGGATTGATTTTATTTGGTTGAAATGAGTTGAATAGTAATGAAATTACAGTATGATGATTTATTTTAATTGTCTCCATTTACTCGACTTTAGATAGTTTAGATGGTATCTGTTTACTCACTGGGATTTTATAATCTCACCACCCTCATTTCCTCATATTTCAGGCTCAGGGAATTTCGTAGTTAGCTGACTTGAACAAGGACCTTCATTTGGACTCGAATCGGTAAAAGCTGTAGGTTTCCAGCTTCCGATGCATTTTGGATAGATATGGGCCCACGTGTCACTGTAAAAGAAATTTTATGCTTTGGTTATTTGCTTTATAGTATATATGAATATAATTATCTTTTATGCTATAAGAATTATGTACCGATAGTTTTATGAAAATTATTTTACAAGAAAATAGTTTATTTTATTGAATACTTTTATCATATTCAAATGGTCAAATTTTCACTTCAAATGAACGTTTTAGATACTTAATTTTTTTTTAATCATTAAATATATATTTTCAGCTTACCTACTACATTTTTAGCAAGTTTCGAGGTTTTCAATAAAAATGACGAAAATGCCCCTGTGAGCAAAAAAAAATGTTATGTTATGATTTGGAAATGATTTGTAATCCTTCGTATTTTGATTATTTGATAACTATTGCTCACCAGGGAAGTGCAAAAGCTGATACGAGAGCCTTGCGAGGTTTCGATCGACATTCAGGGTGAAGAATGTTTGTCGAGGCTTCGCGGCGGTTGTCACGGGCTCGATGGGGAGTTTCGGGTCGTGACAGGGTTTCTATGGACCAGCCTTTAGAGGGGTATAGTAAACCCCATTATATTCTTACCTCGAATGGAGAGGCGCGTAAGGTATCTCCTAGGGTAAAGTTTAGAGTTCACTTCACTCTAAACCACCACGTGAGGGGGAACTCAGCCAACGCCAAGGAACGGCTATGTTTTCAAAACAAAAACATGATTTATGTGAAATGTGAATTTTAATAGCCTTGGCGGTCTCGGTAAGATGCCTAGGCCAAGGTGTCCCTGAGAATGGATTTATGGCACAAGTCTAGTTTTTATGAAATTCATAAGCCTCTTTACATATTTTAAATGAAATGTATTCTAATGCTGTGACCCAGTTTACGATGATTTATTTTATTGTCTCCATGTACTCAACTCTAGATATTTATGATGATGTATGTTTAATCATTGGGATTTTATAATCTCACCACCCTCCTTTCCACCCATTTCAGGTTCAGTATAGGCTATAGATAGCTGATCTCATCGAGGACTACCGTTGGATCTGCATTTTCCAAACCGTAAGTTCATAGTCCTCTTTACTTTTGTTTATTCGGGGGCCCTCTTGTTATTGTAAATTAAATTAAATATTTTGGCTTACTATATTTCAGTATGTATAAATTTATTTAGCTTTTACGCTATAAAAATTATTCACGTATAACTCTATAAATATTGTTTTATAAGAAAATAGAATATTTTACTTAATATTTCTTTTATTTTCTTATTATATTCAAATAACCGTAATTTCGTTTTAAATGAAGATTTTAGACTTTTAAACTGATTTTGAATATGAATTATGTGTTTTGTACTTGTATATTACGTTTTAGCCAGTTTCGAAATTTTTGAGAAAAAAATTACTAAAATACCCCTGTGAGACGAAAATTAATATTTTATTTGTTTTTAGTTGAAAACAGTTTAAAATCTTTTAGAACACGATATTTGACAATGGTTGCTCACAAGGGAAATGAGAAACTGATAGTAAAGCCTTACGAGATTTCGGGTTGACATTTCGGGCAATGAGTATCTACCGGGATACCGCAGCGGTTGTCACGGGCTCGAGGGGAGTATCGAGTCATGACACCTTATGAGAGATATAAGGGTCAAGATAGACTTGAACTAATGCAAGAGTCCCTCTCTTCTGCAAGTAAAGAGCCAGTGCAACAGAAGTGTTGCATAATTGGGTGGGATAGAATATCACGAATCCCACATTAGTAAGAGATGAGGTGGGTTTTAAGTATATAAACATGGGTTTTTCACCACTTATCAAGCATGTCATTTGGGTTGGGAACGTGGGCTCATAATTTATAGGCTTACTTAAGCTCTATTTTCAGAGTTCAAGGTCGTACAAGGTTAGGCTTAAGTTTCGGCCCATGACAAGCCGCACTTTATAACGACAAAGATGATTTCATCCACACACATCAGTGATATTACAAAGGAGCAGACAATCCTTATCTATGCCATTGTTACTGGTAAATCAATCAACATTGGCCAGCAAATCTTTAATGTCATACTGCACAGTTCAAGTATAGAACGAGATGGTATATGGTTCCCTTCTTTGATAATTGCTTTGTGTGGGAGAGCTGGTGTACATTGGGACCAGAGTGTAGAATTGTTGCATCCAAAAGCTCCCATTGATGTAAGTATTATTCTTAGATTTTCTAACCCCTCTGCTAGTGGTGGAAGTTCTTCCTTTACACCATGACCTAGAGCTACTCGGTCTCAAGTCCAGAATTTGACATTGCCTCAAGCCCAGAACGTTTCGAGCTCCAAAACATGCAATAAATGTCATATCAAGTGGAGTGCAATCAAACGATGGAGCAAATGTTCCGTGCTTGTGCCAACTACATAGGGATGTACATGGCCAACTTTCGTACTCTACCAGATCCTCTCTTAAGCCTAGATGACAATAAGGAAGAGGAGTAGAGTCTCTCCACAATCTTACTAATGAGGTATTCTTTTACCTTTTTCTTTTAGGTAAAATACCCTCACCCCCTATGTTTTAATCGAAATTATACGGAGGTCTATTAGTTTTCAAAATAGATACTCCTCCCTAAAAAATATTTTTCACTGGACACCTAGGTCCAGCCGTTAGTCAACTGTTAGTGTCACCGTCAATTTGATAACTTGGCAAGGGTAAAAAGATAATTTTACCCTTGATTAATTTTTAAAATTACTATTATACAATTTTATTAATTTTTTATTAATTAAAAAAACTTTTTAGTTTAGGAGCACCAAACGGGCTCTCTAAGGGAGCATCAGTGCTCCCATCCCTTAGGGAGCACCCCTCACTAGCTGGTGCTCCCTTTTTTTTAATTTTTTAAAAATATATAATAATAATAATAATTTTTAAATTAATAAAAAAAGACATTTTAGTCTTTTCATAATCTCTGTTAATGGTGCTTGCATTTTTCAAACGAAGTGTCCATTTCAAAAACTAATAGACCTGCTTGAAATTTTCACCAAAACTTAAAGGTGTGGGGGTATTTTACCCTTTTTTTTTTCTAACTTTCAACATTGAGAACAATGTAAAATTTAAGTTTGGGGGAAAGCTTGAATTTTTTTTTTTAGAACCTATAGTTTCATTTTTATTGACTTATGTTTTCATTTATTTATTTGCATTTATTTTTTTAGGTTTTAAGTTATTTAGTTGTTTATCATTTACTTTTCTTTATAGTTTGGTTTAAGAATTTTAAGTTAGAGTTGGTTATGCTAATTTTTTAATGATTTTCCTATCCAATGATGAGAACTTAGTTATCTTTTTGTCTTTTGCTTTTGGTAAATATGGATATTGTTTGAGTTTGAGTGAATTCTTATATTAAGTATCATTGTTAGAATGAGATTTTCATTAATTAAGCACTTTATCTTTTTCTTAGAATTGTTGTGCATATTTAAAGACGATTTATATTTATGTGAATTTTGATTATTTCATGAATTTTAGAATTTGTTTGATTCTCTCTTGAGGCAAAATCTTAGGCAATACTTAGTTAAGGAAATGAATTAGGCCATCTTTGGACCATTTGAGCCTTTCAAGCCTACCTTGATATATTTTTATCTTTAGTATACCCCTTTGAGCTTAATATTACCTTTTGTTTATTTTGTTAAACACATATATTTATATAGCCTAGCCTATAATAAGTTTCCAATTTTGCATCCTTCATTCCTAAGTATGTTAAAAATTTTAGGAAATGTATTGAGCTAAATGTTAAATAAAAAAGAAAGTAAAGTTGATGAAAAAATTCAATTGTGCTTAGCATTCAGCCCACTTTCTATATTAAAAAGAAATAAGTTTGGAGGTATAGAATTGCGATTGAAAAAAAAAAGAAGAAGAAAAGAAAAAGAATAAAGTGTTGGACAAAAGAAAAGTTTGAAGTCAAAAAGAAAAGTGTTACTTGGAGTACGATTTGAGTTCTACACAGGTGCTAGAATAATTATATGCTTAAGATGATTTAAGCTTTATAAAAATATCCTTTATCCTACTTTGACCTTAACCATTCATTGCAAGCTAAATAAAGTCCTAAGGATCCTTGATTAAGTGTTAGTCTACATTAGTGGAGAGAGAGAGAGAGAGATGAAAAGCAAACCTATGGGATTCCTTTATTAATTTGAATTTTGCATAAGTATAAACTTATCTTAATTGCATGATATTCTTTGTAAAAGATTACACACACACACAAATCCGATTGAGAATGAGCTTGCATTTGAATTGAATCATGAATTTGAATGGTATCTCTATTTTACCTTAAGTTGAGATTTCGGGATAACTTTTGAGGAAATTATGGGATATCATTGATTTGGTGAAACTTATCTCTAATTAGTTGTTCTATTTAGTTGTTTTTTTTATTTAAATTGTTTTTTATCATTTATGTGTTTTCTTGTGTTTAAAGTTGCTTTTATGTTTTTGTTCGAGTACCAACAAAATGTTAAGTTTGGAGGTGTGATAACCCTATGTTATAGAGTTATTTTGTCACATTTTAAGTATTAAATTGGTTAAATTCTTGATATTTAGTTTAGGAATTAGGTATTTTTATTTATTTGTCTTAATTTAGTAAATCATGTCGGGTTGATTTAATTTAAGTTATTTTATTTTAGTTTGATGATAATTTGCTTTTAGTTTAGTTATTATTGAGTTAGTTGCTTTTGTAGGTGTACAAAGGAAAAGGGCTTCAATTGTTAAAGAATAATGCATAAAAGGTCCATGCTTCTTCTACACATATTCTAATATTTTGAGCATAACTCTCATTCTAGAAGTTCAATTGATGTGATTCTTAAGCCAATGAAAGCTAAGAGACAAAGCTACAACTTTCATGCTTACCATTTTATCCAATTCAGCTTGGAAGAAAGAGAAAATTGCATCACAATTTGGATTGTAAGAGGGAAAATAAGACAAGATAGAACCTTGGGCACTGCAGCCATGGATGCATGGGCGTCGTGACGCCGCGAAGAAAGGTGCACGGCAAAAACAGAGAGCAAAATTTGGAAATGTAATTCGAGTAGGATTTTGAGCCCTATTTAAAGACCCTGTCAAAGCACTTGAAAGCAACAATTAAGATAAGTTTTCTCTAAAGAAAAAGAGTCGTCAAGTAAGCAAAACAAGAGGAAAAACTCTTGAAGATTGAAGATCAAAGACTTGACAAATCTTAGTTTCTTTTCTTCTTTAGTTCTCTTTATATTTTCTTTGTTTTGTGTTGATGATTAAACTTTTTTGGATGATGTTTCTAATAATTATGAGAAACTAAATTTCTTATCTAGAATTACAATTGAATCCAACATGTAGTTTGAATTTTCAATAGCCTTTTTTGCTTATGATTGATGGTGTTTAAGTTGTTTATTTTAAGCATCTGATTACCTAATCACCAATTAGATAGATAAGGTAATCTAAACGGAACTAGAATAGAGAATTTAGTGTAAGCCTTGAATGAAATTGCATATGTTCAATATCAATTGCATGATATGATTGATTCGATTCACGTATAAGGTAAGAATACATTTACATGTTATATGTAGCTAATTTAGAGTCTAAACTTAATGAGTCTTTCTTAATTGCAATTTGTATAAGAATATAGTAAAATAGTTAAGAGATATATTTTTATAAGAACATCAGAAGAGACTTCTAAATACATTAGAATTATAAGCTAACAACTTAGATGTTTAGTTAGTAAAGAGAAAGTAGAAGAGATTCAAATGAAGTGTTGAAGAGATATTGTGGTTTTAGACTTTTGTTTGATTGAGTTTATCTAATTAATTTGTAATTCTTGTTATTAATTTTAGTTGTTTTAGTTTTCAGTAGTTTTAAAAAAAAAGTTAATTATTTGGATAAGATTGAATTGTTTTAATTTTAGAACTTAGCAAAATTTTAGTGCAATTTCTCATAAAAACAATACTCTACTTTTCATTATATTACTTGTTAACGATACGTGCATTTACGTGATAAATTCGACATCTACCATTAATTGTCCCAAATTAATGTCTCATTTGAAAATTAAAAAAAAAATCATTCTTATTTTTCTTATTATCCTTAATTATAACACAACAATTTCTTCTCTTTTCTTATTTTCAAAAGTAATTTGTAAATAAAAATTCATAATAAATGAAAGTCGACATTCTTCAAATATATGTAACAATAACAAGATAAAGCATTCTTCAAGCCCTCTAATAAAAAAAAATTTTAAAAAGAGAATAAAAAGAACAAAGTTCAAGAGAAAAGTAACTACTGAAAGTTTAAAATTGAAGGCCATGCTCCCTAGCAGAATCAGCAAGGGCTTCTATGCGTCCATGATATGGATATCCACCTCTGTCAAAGGCCACCTTTGTGATCCCTTGTTCCAAACAGGATTTTGCAATGCATTCACCAATCTTCTTTGCCACTTCCTGATGCCAGAAGATCAGAAAAATTGCACAATTTTATCAAAAAAGAGGCAAAAAAAGAATAACAGAGAGGAAGCAGAACAAGTTATGAAAGAGGCACCAAGACCTAAGCAGAAGTTGGAGATGGAAATGGGCAACTAACAGTTCAAGGTCCACACAGAAACAGAATGAAGGCTCTGGCAAAAGTAAATTCAACCATGGACACGAATGACAACGAGGAAAATCAAAAGCCAACGATCAGCATAGGTTGCCTACAAATCTCAACTATGGGCACCAAGAACAATAAAAGGAAAATTGAAAAACCAACTACTAGCATACGTTGCCTACAAATTTCATATTTATATAATCAGGCGGAAAAGGAGAAACACACACACACACACACACATACAGGCTTACACAACCAAGTGAGATTCACAAGTCGCTGGAGAGGTAATTTTAGGAGAAAACGAAAAATTAAGCCTAATTCACAACAACAACCGAAAGGACAAAATGTTTAGAGAGAGTTCCGAGGCTTGAGTACTACATCCCTTTTCCATTCCTCTTCCATGTGGGACACTACTAGCCAAGACAGCATCTATGTATTTCTTTCAACCAAGAGAAAATACAGAAAAACACACCCACAAAACCTGTATAACAGCTCAAAAAAGCAATTGGATACTTCAATTAAAAGAAGAACAAGGCCAATGAAAAACACTTTAGTTATCATTCGGAATCAGACCAATGAACTAAAGTCAAGTAGGAAAAAATGGATTTGATTCAGCTGACAGTTAATTTGTATTCACAACTCACAATGGTGGGACCAGATGAGTAGTCGAACTCCTCGCAAATTGGTTTCTGCATTGTTGAAGCAGAAGCAAGTGTGTGCATCTTTGAGTCATCAATGACTTGGACATAGAGATGCTTGTTGGAGCGGAAGACACACAGTCGCGGTCTATCTGGTGTCCCTTCAACCTGCAAAAGTAGGAAACACTTGTGGTAAAATAGGTAATACTAAAATGAGGGTAGAATCCAGTGGAATTCAATACGAGACAATAATATCATGTCCATTTGAGGAAATCAACCATTAATAACTAATAATGATAATAACAATAGAATCAGGTGATGCCCTTATCTATCCACCCATCACCGCTGTTATCACTTTTAATACATAAAAGATTACTCATCCCCCAATATTTCTTCACATATGAAGAAGAGAATAGCATGACTTTTATTTTTTTTCATTTGGGGGGGGAGGGGGGGGGGGGGGGGGGTACATAGAATAGTATGGCTCTGACAAAGTTTCAGCACAGCTTAACATCACAGGGTTCCTTAGATTTTCTATCTATTATTGTTTGGACAGAAATTCTCTAACCCAATTTGGTCCTAAAAGCATGTAGCAAAAAGAAAAATCCTTAATAAATTAGTAAATTTGAAAAGACATTCACTACTAGAAAAGAAATGGGGATAAAGGTAAAAAAGCATTTGCACTTTCTTAATGAAAGCATAGCAAAAATGATGCCTGAATTGGAATTATAAAGACATAATAAAACTGGGTGGGAAAAAACAAAGAGAATTGGGTTTGTGATGGCCATGAGATTTGACATTTATAGATAGAGTAACCTTCTTCCTAATGCGAGAATGGCGGGCCTGACAGTCTTCTCTTCTGGTGCGCGCTTTGGCTTGAACATTGAGGAGGATCGAGGGTAAGGATGGGTGTGGACATGGCAGCCTCGGGCTCAGGGAAACTCCCAAAAATGAACTGTGATTATGATTGACAGCACCAGGAAACTGTAATCTCGTAGTCATAGTCATAGTTGTAGTTGTACTTGCCATACCCATTCCGGATCGCCGGATTCCTGTTTGTGTTCTTTTCAGTTTTAAACAAAAATCAGCAGATTATATTTCCGAAAGATGAACACAACGGAAACAAGCAATCCCAATTATTATTATTCATTCTAAAACCAGCAAGAATTAGGCATACAATTATAATACCTGCTGTGCTGTCTAAGGCTTTTGAGTTGGGCTGTAGGAGAAGAGAGAAGCAACTGCTCTAAGGACTGAGGATAGAAGGATAAGGGCACTAAAACTTTGTCCTCTTTTCATCCGCTATCAGCCCAGCTCTGCTTCGTGCTGCGGACCCCACGACCGTATTTATAAATGAAAAAAAAAAATAACACTGGTTTTTTGGTAAGTTTGAAATTTTTTTTCTGAAAAAAGTTTTCAATCTTTGCTTTTGTTTGAAAGAGAAAAAATTTTTACCAATGTAAAATGGTCAATCAAAAAATTTATATTGAGCAGGGTAAAATATCTAACACCCAAATTATCGTAAAACATTTTTCATCGGTAATAAAGCAATAAAGTATCATCATTTTCTTTTTTTTATCTCTATATATTAGTCTTTTTCCAACAAAGCATTAGTAATTATTTTCACTGAATTATTTAGTAAGAAAGTGAACACACTGACGTCATTTCATAATATATTTTTCACATAATGATAAAAAAGCCTCTAAATTATTTTAAAATATTCAAATAAGTCATTATTATTTTACTAAGTTCAATTAAGCTATTTTCATTTTGAATCAAATAACTCCTTATAACTAATGATTGATTAATTGTCATTAATCAAAATACCACATGTCATTTTATATCCACACGGTACTGACATGATGCTAATATGAAAGATGAAAAATGTCATATGATCAAGTTATCATATCACATTAGTACGTCACATTATCATCAATTATTATATATTAGTATGCCATGTCAATAACACGTAACATAAAATGACAAGTGATATTTTAATTAAGTTAATAATTAGTCATATAAAAGTATAAGAACTTATTTAACTAAAAATAAAAGTGCAAGTACTTAATTAAATGCAATAAAAATATAATGGCTTATTTGAATTTTTTTTTTGAATAGTTTAAAGTTTTTCAGACATGATGCCTTTTTTTCTTTTGTTGAATTGCATAAATAGATCAATAAACAAAAGATAGCAGAGTTTCATATTGCAAACTGAAATTGAATTCAACAACAATATTTCATATTATAAGCAAAAATTACATTCAACTACAGTACTTCAAGACTTTTATGCACTTCATACACTATTATAACCCATAGGGAGGGTCAACATTCTCATATGTAATGTGAAACAAAAAATGATAAAAGAACCAAGGAAGTCCCTGTACTATAGAGTTTTGTTCAATTTAATCTTTTTATTATAGAATTTTGTTTAATCTAGTCATTGTATTCTAGTATTTTGTGTAATTTTGTCATTATGACATGACATACAAAAACTGATGTGGCAAAATTTTTTTTTCAAATTTTTTTTTTATTTGACACATTAGTGCCACATCAACATTGCCTGATGAGTCAACATAGTTAACGACTAATTTCGACGCGATTACTCATAGAGACTCAATTGCACACAATGTCAAAGTATAGCACTAGATTAACCACTTTTTGGATAAATGGACTAAATTGAAAAAAAATGCTATAGTCCAAGAACTTTCTAGGTAGTTTGACCAATTTTTTTTAGACTAAAACACCCAACATCTTTCTTTTCCACTTTCTCTCTTTCATTCATTTTCTCTACTCTCTTTATCTCACTAACCAACATCCGCTCAACACCTTTCTCTCTAAACTCTAGATCTCATATCATCGTAATTATCGGTGCCAAAAAAGTACTTTTTTTTCACTTTTCACTCCTCTCAATCTTTCCATTGTTTTAGTTTTTTTTTCTAAAACCCTATCCCTTCCTCTTTTTTTTACACTTCTTTCTTTCAAGAGAAAAAAACAGATCTAGTAGTCAAGTAGTGAAAATAATCATCACCAAAGACTCGATTTGGTAAAGTTAAAAAGTTTTCTCAAAAAATCTTTTCATTTTTTCTCATGTAAATGATTTAAATGTTAACTTTTAAATCTTTTCATTTGGTAAAGTTAACTTTTTGAGATTTAGACCTCAAGGATACACTCTAGAAAAGCATAAGATGTTTTCCATCTATCTTCCTCTCTTTTTGGGATTGACCCCATAAACCTTAGATCAAACCCAGTCAGAAAATATTACCCTCCCCCTTTATTAGAATCTATCCCAAAAAGCAATAAAACAATAAAACATCATTATTCTCTTTATTTATTATTCTTCCCTAACAATGTATCATGAATTATTTGTATTCAATTATTTCATAAGGATTATATCATATAATTATTTTTACTAAGATACTACAATCTTTAATATAATACAAAATAGTTTAGGTCAATTGAAGAAAAATTTTATATAAAATAGGAAATAAATTTTTCACACATGAAAATCTCTTATTTCTTTTAATTTTCAATTTAAGATTTATTCACTTGATAAACTAACCAGTATAACAATATCATGAGAAAAAAATAAAAAGGGTTAAATAGTATTTATAAATATACTCTTTCTATGGGTAAAATATCCCTATCTCTTTAAGTTTTGACCATAATTTACTTTGAGTCCATTAAAATTGGAAATGGATACTCCACCCTAAAACCTCAAATGTCATTGACAAATTTTATAAAATGATTAAAATATGCGTTATTAGAACAAAAGCTCAAGTAATGGTGAGCTTCCAAAAAAGCGGTGAATTGGAAATTTTTAAAACTTTTTGCAATTTCAATTTTGTAACTAAATGAGTATTTAGAAATCAAAATTTGGAGATTGATTTGCACTTAATTTTTGTAAACAATATGACATTGACAAACACAAAATTAAGGGTTAGAGAAAATAGCTTTGCAAAACAAATTTTATAGAGGTTTTCTTCTTTTCCCTTAACGTGCTAAGGAGTTTGTAAATCCGCTATTTAAAATGCCATTTCAAAGCTCGAGCACAACTTTTACTAAACCTTTTCAAGGCTAAGGTTTAATCTTTCTACCTTTTCAATAGTTAGGTCAAAATACTCATCAAGTCTCTGTACCCATGTATTTTATTCAATTTAATCCATATACTCAAAATTGAAGAAATTTAGTCCCTTAATTTTGAGAATTGAGCCCATTATAGGCCCTCCCCTTAACGATATCCAATTTCACCGTTAAAAATGATAATGTCAGTGTTAATGTGGCACACAATGCTACCATAGCAAGTAAAGGTGGGTCAAATTGTTGACGTGGTAATACCACGTCAACATCTTATTTTTTCCTTTATTTTCACTAAAAATTTGTGCCATTGCTAAGATTCAATCCCACGACTTTAAGCACACAAAAGATTTCACCACCGCACCTAAGCCTTTACTTTTAATTACTTCTTGTTTCTCTTTTTTTTTTTGTTTTTTTACTTTCTTTTCTCAAAACCATGTCATTTTAGTACTTTCTTAGACTCTTAAAAACCCTAGTTATAAAAGCATCTTCTTCTCATTTTTTTCTTTCCTAAAGAGAAACAAAAAAGGAAGTCGAGAGAGAGGGGAAAGGAAAAAAATGAGAAAAATGCTTTTATAGCTAGGGTTTTTGAGAGTCTAAGAAAACACCAAAACGACGTAGTTTTAGAGAAAGAAACAAAAAAAAATAAGAAAGTAAAAAAGAAGAAAAAAGGCAAAAGCAAGAAGTAATTTAAAGTAAAGGCTTAGGTGTAGTTGTCATGACCCAAACTGGGAAGCTGTGACCAACGCATGAGCCCAGTAGGTAAGGCCCGCGAGACTCATGCAAGCCCCAGAGATTCAAACCAAATAAAATCACATACCATTAACTGAAAGTTTCTACATCAAATATATTCTTAATATAACATAAATTTAAGTACATGTAAGTTGTCCCTTAGCACATAGTTCATACATATTACTGAACATATACATAAGCCATACATTGGCTAACAAAGCGGGTTTGTCTCAAACAACCCTTAACACAGTAACATCATATGCTAACAGTTGGTCCCGTTAATATATGCTAGAGGGGAGATGAATAGCACAATTTGGCTCTTGATTGGATGAGAAACTAATTTTCAAAACAAAAAAAGTAAAAATAGAGTAGACAATGGACAGCAATTTATAGTGGTTCGGTCCAAGACCTACATCCACTACCTTGATTATCTAACCAAGGATTTTCCCAACAATTCACTAAGAATTCGGTGAAATTCACAAGCTTCCACCAAGCTTTTATAATGGTTTTTCGTAGGCTTAGCCACAACCTTTACAGTAGTTTTTTTCGGGCTAAACTAAAACCTAAAGTGGTTTTTCAAGGCTCAACCACAACCTATAACATTCAAGCTTTCCCAAGCTTGAACAACCCCTTAGAGTGACTCCCTCACTCTAAGTATACAAGAAGAAATGGTAAAAGAAAGTACCTATGATCACTGGATGATCTGATTGGTATAGGATTGAGTGCTAATCACAAATGCAAAGAGTAGGCGTTGAGGTGCAGACAAGTGCAGTGAAGTTTTTCTGGTTTTTCAACTTTTTATAACTCAAATCTCAGTCAAAGCTTCAAAAAACTTCTTTCTCATTGTTAGAAAACCCTTTTATACTTGGAGATACAACTCTGATGGCAGTTGGGCAATTGGTGCCCGTTGGAAACAGTTGAAGATGAGTTTTAGCCGTTAATCTGTCTTGTAGTGCTCTGGTTCAAGTTGCAGACAGAAAACTTTTAGTCGACTAACTTGGTTGACTAAGTTGATTCTGTTTTCGATTTGCAGATTCTGACAAAGGACACTTAGTTGACTGACTTGGTTGACTAAGTTGGTTTTGTTTCTCAAACTCTTCAGCCCGCTATTTCTCCAATTTGAAATTTGATCAACCAATGTTCTTCTTTGTTTCACCAATAAGCTTCCTCCTTGTTGTTCAATTATATCTTGTTGAATTTATCCTTCTTTTTATTTCAAAAATACTTTTTAAAAGGTCAAGAGATTAATTTTATATAATGATTTTCTACATACTTAAATAAAGGAATTAAACACAAATGAGTGTGATTGTTTTATTATCATCAAAAACTAATGGAGCCAACAATCTCCCCCTTTTTTATGATGACAAAACAATCATTGATTAATATCATGGTGTCATTTTGACTTATTTTATTTTCAGTAGAAAATGGGAATTGCTCCCCCTTAGTGTGTGCATAATTTACTTACTTTATTCCAGCAAGTTTTGTTCATTGTTACGTGGAGGGAATGACAATATACATTTAGATTCTATATATGTGTATATACATGTTCATCAATGTAGAGTGATTTGCAGTCAGAAATTTTCAGCTGAAGTTTTGACAGATTTTCATTAATATTCCAACTGCTGTTAACATTCGAATTTTGTCCACATTATTCATGTTTCAACTTGTAGACAGTACACACCATCTATATCTATTTATAACCAGAAATTATCCACAATTGTATAACAAAAATCATCTATCAGCATGTGAATCCATATCAGCATAGAAGTAGTAAATTTTGTTCATGGTAGTCAAAATGCTCAAATAATAAGATATTAGCAGATATCAATTTTCAGTAGTTAAGTAACATAAACATGTCAGCATTCATGTTTCACATACATCCACATAAATAACAGAGTTAAAGCTAAGTGTTTAAGTGCCACCAAGGCACAAATAACAGTTAAATAAAAAGTATTTCAAAAATGCCCCTAGATTAGTTATGCTTCCTATCTCCTATTTCTCTAATTTCATGCTCCCCTGGTTTTGCTTTCTTTCCTTTTCTAGGTTCTTGGTTCCTCTACCTTAACATTTTTTGTTTTTAAACATTATTTCTAGTTCCTATTTTCTGCTCCCCTGGTCCCTGGTACCATACTTCTCCCCCATTTTGTCAACATCAAAGGAAGGGAATTCTACTCATCGGATGAGGCAAAGGGTGAGGATTCAATCCCATAGAAGGGATTAAGAGGGAATGGAGAGGTTTCTCAGAAAGGAGATGACTTTCTAAAAGAGGGTTCTAGAGTAGACTTGTCTGAAATGTGAACTGGACTGTGAGGAGAAAAGGCTGAGGCTGGTTTGGACTTTTCTACCAATCTAGAAGACTTTTTTCTTTTGAAAAAAGTTATATTGGTTGCCATAGTCTTCCTTTCTTTGGTTGGTTGTTTTGCCTCAGCTGGTGGTGCTGTGGTGGCTTCTGGTTTCCCTGTTTTGGTCTTTGGTTTAGGAGTTAAAGCAGATTTTTTTTCTTTTTCTTACATTTGCACCATCCTTCTGAGTTGTTGTCTTGACAGTGTCTTTTTCAGCTTGTTCCTTTCTAACAATTTGGTGAAAAAGGTCCATAATTGAAACTTCATCTGAATTTGGAGAAGATGCTTATTGTTTCTCAGTTTCTACACCAGCTACCTTAGTCCTTTGTTTTAAGTCATTTTTGCTTTGAGTTTCAAGAGAGGGTGATTTGGCTGGCTAATCAACTCCTTGTGGGGAGTCCTCAGTTTGCAGAACAAGATTGGCAGACTTGTAGGTAGAGCCTTCAGCTTGAGTACCAAAACTTGCAAACTTTTTTGCTGGTTTTGTTGAACCTTTAGCACCTTGCTATGCAGGTAGAGTGTTGGATGTGGCTGAACTGTCTGCAACCACAGGTTTAGATGCCATTTTTTCCTTCTTCTTCAGCTTGTTTTCCAACTCAGTGATTTTATCTTCCATTTTCTATAACTTCATTCCTTGGTCAGTCAGCTTACCATCAATCCTCATAAGCAAATTAAAAATCATCTCATTCGAAAATTTGGAAGGAGCTTCTTCAGGTTGAGCAGGCAGACTGTGATCTTTTCTTGGGCCAGTTTTGAAGGTTTTGATAAACTTCTCTCTATCGAGCACATACCCCATCTTAATTAAGCTACCATAATAAATGGCTTGGTCTTTAGTTTTCACCAAGTCCATATCATACCTTTTAGCCCATATTCCTTTCTTCTGCACCAGGGATGTAATCACATTTCCATATGGCAAATTGACCTTATCAAGTTTGCAGGCACTTCTCATTTTCTCAATCATGAATCTCCCCAGATTTAGAGACACTCCATTAAAAGCATGCTCCATCAACCAAAGATCTTGCAGGCTGATGTAGCTAAAACTTCCACTCCTCCCTTGAATGTTTGCAATAATAAAGTAATGCAATATCCTAATCTGTGGATTGATTATCAGTCCTGAATTACTTTTAGAGGAGTATTTTTCTTTTCTTCCAGTGATGATCTCTCACAGCGAGGACGGATCATATTTTTCTGGAAGTTCAAATTCACCAATTTCACCCTCTATTTCCAGCAGATTCCCTAAGTCTTCAGCAGTTACAATAAACTATTTTCCTTTCAAATATACATTCAGCTTATCTTCTACATAATCATCAGATTCTGCTAATTCCTTTTCTTTCAAAGCAATGCTCAAGTAAAGTTCCTTAACCAAACTTGGACTATATGACCTATTCTTAAAGGTGTTGTAACCTTTAAGTTTAAGTTCATCAAAGTATTCAGATAGACTGGTCTGGATTTCTACATTTTTCTTAAAACTCTTTTTGTCAATGAACTTTTCACTGGAAATTGGTGCATTTTCTATATTCT
The DNA here is from genome assembly GCF_053813885.1 of Theobroma cacao. Lineage (NCBI taxonomy): Eukaryota > Viridiplantae > Streptophyta > Magnoliopsida > Malvales > Malvaceae > Theobroma > Theobroma cacao. Next base: position 31,849,779 of record NC_142647.1, on the reverse strand, counting down.
TGAATCGATACTCATGCAACTTATTTCTAAATTTCGAAGAAGAAGAGGAACTGATACGTTTCTAGAGTGAGGGTTTTGTATATTTCTTCTTGTGCATTTTCTACTTGTTTTCCCTCAGTTTTTCGGCTATTTCCTTCACCGAGGCAAGCACAATTTTCTGTTTCTTCTTCCATTGGCCTTTTTCCTTTCTTCTTTTCTTATACTTCTTTACTTTGAGAAGTTCTGGCCATTTTGGTTTTGGAAGTTTCTTAAGGTCTGAGTCGGTTTTAGAGGCAACAAGGAAGATTTAGGTTTTTTTTTTTAGAGCAACGGGTTGAAGAGGAGAGGGAAGAAGAGGTTGGTAGCAGTTATTGCTCAGAAAACTTCTCATATTCTAAAAAAAAAAACTGCCCTACTCTTATTTCTTCATATTTTTAAATCTCCCTCTAAAATTTTGATTATTTACCTTTGGTAGCTTTGCTCTATTTTTCTTTACACTCGATAAATTAAATTTTTACCACAATTTACTTTTATTTATTTAAACTCACTAAGTTTCATTATTTAAGAATGTCAGACCACTCTCAGTTGACTAAGAATTCCTTAGTCGACTGAATGCATTTTGTTTTCACTGTGAGGGCCAAAGATTTTCTTATAATTTCTTCACATTAACCATCCCCAAATTTCTTCTAATCTCACAAAATCTATCTTCACTCAGTGGTTTGGTAAAAATGTCTACTAATTGATGTAGAGTATTCACAAAATCTATTTAATATCATTTTTCACTACATGGTATCTAATAAAATGGTGTCTAACTTCAATATGCTTTGTCCTAGAATGTTGCATAGGATTTTTTGATATATTGATTGTACTTGTGTTATCATAGTATATTGGTACACTGTGCATAATTATTCCATAGTCTTTTAATTGTTGCTTGATCCAAAGGATTTGTGCACAACAACTACCTAATGAAACATATTCAGCCTCTTCTGTTGATAGTGCTACTGAGTTTTGCTTCATGCTGGACCAAGACACAAGCATCCTTCCTAAAAATTGGCATGTTCCACTAGTGCTTTTCCTATCAGTTCTGCTGCCAATAAAGTCAACATCTGAAAATCCAACTAAGTTAAAAATTGAGTTTCTAGAGTACCATATTCCTAGTTCTTGAGTGTCTATGAGGTATCTAAAAATTCTCTTAACAGCAGTTAGGTGTGATTCTTTAGGCTGTGATTGAAATCTAGCACATAAGCACACACAAAACTAAATATCTGGTCTATTTGCTATTAAGTAAAGAAGAGAGTTGATCATACCTCTATAGAGCTTTTGATCTACATCTTTACCTTTTTCATCTAAATCGAGTTTGGTGGATGGACTCATTGGTGTGGAAATTAATTTCAGTTTCAGCACATCAAATTTCTTGAGCATATCATGAGTATATCTTTCTTGATTGATGAAGATTCCTTCCTCACTTTGCTTAATTTGAAGACCAAGGAAGTACTTCAACTCTCCCATTATACTCATCTCAAATTCACCCTGCATTTCCTTTGCAAAGTTCTCGCATAAAGCTTCATTAGTTGCATCGAATATAATATCATCCACATATATTTGTATAACAATTAAATCATTTAGATATCTCTTAATGAACAATGTAGTATCAATGCTATTTCTATCATATATATTTTCAACTAGAAATTTTGAAAGCCTCTCATACCAAGCTCTAGGAGCTTGTTTCAATCCATACAATGCTTTGTGAAACTTAAAAACATGATCAGACTTTTCAAAATCTTCAAAACCAGGTGGTTGTTCTACAAAAACTTCTTCTTGAATTAGTCCATTTAAGAATGCACTTTTTACATCCATTTGGTACAAATAAAATTCATGAAGCATGCAAAAGCTAGCAACAACCTTAAGGCTTCAATCCTAGCTTCCAAAGCAAAGGTTTCGTCATAATCTATTCCTTCTTCTTGGTTATATCCTTTTGCTACCAGCCTAGCTTTGTTCCTAACTACATTTCCTTGCTCATCTACTTTATTTCTAAATACCCATTTAGTACCAACAATAGGATGATTTGAAGGTCTAGTCACCAATGACCATACTTGATTCCTAGTGAATTGATCAATTTCTTCTTGCATGGCCATTATCTAACTTTCCTCTTTTTCAGCTTCTTCAAAGTTTTTAGGTTCAATTTGAGATAAAAAGGCTAAAAACTCACAAGTTTCTCTAGTTGCTTTCTTAGTTCTAACTACTTGTGAAATGTCACCTATTATTTGGTATTGTGGGTGATCTCTTACAAATCTCCAACTCCTTGGTAGATCATCATGTTGATTTTCTACTCTTTGCAGATTTTCTAGAATTGGAGTTTCATTTTCTCTTATAGATGAGCTTTCCTCATTATTTTTATTATTTTCTAAGCTCATTTCCTCCATTTGTTTTTCTAGAATTTCTATATCATCATCAGTATCATGAACTTCTTTTTGTAAAGTGTTTGACTCATCAAAAACTACATGGACCGACTCTTCAACGGTTAGAGTCTTTTTGTTAAAAACTCTATAGGCCTTTGAGTTTAATGCATATCCTAAAAATATTGCTTCATCACTCTTTGCATCACTTCCCTAGGGGCTGTTTTTCATTGCTCAATACAAAACATTTACAGCTAAAACTCCTAAGGTGAGAAACATTTGGTTTCCTACCTTTGTAAAGTTCATATGGAGTCTTTGAAATCAAGGGTCTTATTGAGACTCTATTAAGAATATAGGCTACTGTATTTACTACCTCAGCCCAAAGATATTTAGGTAGGTTGTTGTCACGACCCAAATTCCGGGTCATGACCGGCGCATGGGTCCAATGGACGTAATCCACTAAACCCAAGCAAGCCTATTATTTATTTTACTTATGATTCTATTTATTATCACTAAGTCGTATTTCATGACTTTGAGTCAAAATAGTGATACACATTGCCAACTCGTACTGGCATTACTCTTTTAAAATTTACATTTAAGTTCATCTATACATAACAAAATAATACTCGACCTCCAGCGGAGTGACTCGGATGGATATACAGCTACCGAATGCCGAGACACCTACCAGAAGATGTACACAGATCTACAAGGACACCTCGTCCTAATTATCGGCTACCTCGTGATCTGAAAACATGAATTTGAAAATGGTGAGTATAAACCCAGTGAGTGAACAAGGAAGGGAACAAGCAACAATTAGGAAAAATTTAAAATCATGATGCACTTGTTTCAAACAATGCAATTTAGTTCATTCCTATTTAAAACCCCTCCAAACCCCAGAGTTTTTTTTTTTTTTTTTTTTCGCTACAGCGAGCATGAATTTCGATGCAGTGAAAACAAGGCAACAAGATAAACATTTTTCCTCACTCAACAAAAGCCATCCTACTAAACTAATAAAATCAACCTAACATTCATGAAAATTCTCAAAGTATAATGTGTCAAATTTTACGTACATTACAACCATAAATCATTGTCCATCAATTTGCTATATCACACACATTTACATATGTATATATATATACGTATATACCCATCATCATCATCTCACCAACCCATCATCATCATCACCAGCTCATGCGCACTCCCTACTCGCACATGGCTGGGTCATCACCGGATTATGCGCACTCCCTACTCGCACATAACCGGGTCATCCTCGGCTTATGCACACTCCCTACTCGCACATAGCCGAGTCAACATAATTACACAACATTATATTCAAGCACATATGTATATCAACATAATGCAGCCACATAGAAATCCATAATAACCACATTTCATAACATAAACCTTTTCTCAAAAGCTTGTTCCCAAGGCATTCATTTTCATGAAAAATTTCATAAAATCATTCAAACACTTTGTTCAAAACAGTCATATTCCCAAAACAATTTTGATAGGCAGTCCACTCACAGGTGTCGAAAATTCGGATTCCGGGTGAACTCTGACTAATAGTCCTCAGGCGTAATTCCTTTGCCTTTTCCGGACGTCTCACCACCTTGACAAATAACCAAGTCGAGGAATTTACTATATTGTCCCTAAATTGATATAAATTAATTTAAACTACTAATGCTTGATATGTAAATGCACAAATATACCCGATTACCGCTTAATCACGGTATCGATTAAATTCGACCGATCACCCGATTAATCGACGATTGTGTCCAAATCACCTCTAAATTAATTCATTTCTCCTCTAATACCTTAATTTACCACATACATTTAAATAAAGCCAAATTCAGCATTAGAACCCTCACAATTCCTTATAGAAAAAAAATTTGGTCATTTGGTGTACTAGCATCGAATTTTTTCTACATAACCGTTTCACCTTACTTCATCATTTTCCATGCCATTTTCCTTGAAATAAAAACAATCCCCCATTGATATTCAGCCCTCATGGTTCAGCCAACAAGGAACCCTAGAGAAATTAAATATTTCTTTAGTGTTTTTGTTCATAACCATGCTTAACTATCTCTAAACACTAACATAGTGTAAAATCAAATTATTCCAACAACAATTCCTCTTCCATACCCATTTTTCAGAATTGAATTCATCATGATAACTCAATATTCAACCATGGAAATCAAGAACAAAAGCATGGGTAAGCTAGGTATCAAGGAGAATTAAAGAAATTTTAACTTACCTAGCTTGTTTCCTTGATTTCTTCACTTTTTCTTTGAATTTCCACCTAGGTTTTCTTGTTTTTCCTTTTGTTCTTCCTTTTTTCTGGTTGCTGGATGTCTAGGCCGAATATGGTGAGGGAATTGGGGATTTAATGGGCTGATTTCTATAGAAAATAATAAAATAATCAAGCATGCCATGTGTCACATGCTTATTGGCCAAAATTTTAACTTTTTGACTTTTTCTTCTTAATTTTCCACCACAAATATTCTGGTATTTATCCAATCCTACCACAATTAAAATCCCTTGGTCTTGACAAGTGCTGGGCCGAAAATTTTACTGATTTGCCCCCGAGACAAAAAAATTACGATTTTGCCCTTATACTCCGAAATGTACCGGAATCTCATTATTTCTACTTTTCAACCTAAAATAACACTACTATTGATCAATATTAACCAAATGGGGCAAAAATTGTTTAAAAAAATTTTCGTTTAGTCCACTAGTGGCAAAATTACCATTTTGCCCTTCTACTCTATAAATACCGGGAATCACAATTTTTCACTACTAAACATCATTTTATACTCCAATAATCATAATTATATTTCATATAATTATTCTTGGTCAAATGTGATCAAATCTTGGCTAAAAATCTCCATTTAATCATCAAATGGTAAAATGACCGTTTTGTCCCTAATTGGTCAATTTTCTGATGGACTCCAAACTGGACCTTGAACTCCAAATCACTATTCTAAACCATTCTGTTGGTTTTAAAATTTTCAAATTCCTCTTAGAATTTCTATTTGAACTAGTTCAAGGCTCGATTTAACTTAGTTGTACCACTCGATACAATACCGTCTTTTAATCGAGCTTGACAGGGTCTCACAGTTGTTCTCACATAACATGGTCCTAGCCATTTCTTTTAATGTTCTATTTTTCCTCTTTACATCTCCATTTTGCTGGGGTGTTCTAGGTGCAGAAAAATAGTGATCCAACCCCTTTTCATTGCAAAGTTTTTCAAACTCATTATTCTCAAATTCTCCTCCATGGTCACTCCTTATGCTAACTATGGCTAGTCCTTTTTCATTTTCTACTTTCTTATAATAACTTAAGAATGCTTGTAGAGCATCATTCTTATAAGCAAGGAAGTATACCCAAGTACATCTAAAATAGTCATCAACTATTACAAAGCCATAAGATTTACCTCATAAGCTAGTTGTGCTTATTAGACCAAATAGATCAATGTGCAACAATTTAAGAGGTCTTGATGTTGACACTATTTTCTTAGTCTTAAAGGATGTTCTAACTTGTTTTCCTAGTTGGCAAGCATCACATATCCTATCTTTTTAAAATTTCAATTCTGGCAGTCCAACAACAAGATTTTTCTTTATTAATTTAGAGATTGTATGCATGCTCACATGTCTTAATCTCCTATGCCATAACCAACTATCATTTTCAGCATTTACAACAAAACAAACTTCACTATTCACATCAAGGTCTTCAAGAAAAATTACATACATATTCTTCAACCTTTTTCCTACAAATGAGATTTTATTTGTACTCATATCAATCACTTCACATTTAGTTGAATCAAAGAATACTTTAAATCCTTTATCACATAATTGACTAATACTTAGAAGATTATGCTTTAAGCCTTTAACTAGCAACACATGACTAATTTAAGTTTGAGAACTCTTACCAACCGTACCTATACCATGGATTTTGCCTTTTGAATCATCTCCAAAGGATACGGTTCCTCCTTTTCTCTTTTTCAACTGAGCAAACAGCTCTTCATGTCCTGTCACGTGCCGTGAACAACCATTATCCAAGTACCAAGGCTGTTTCTTCCCAAGTTGAGCTCTTGAGCATGTCTCTTTTAAGTTCAGCTCAACCTACAAAGCAAAATTTCAATTTTTCTTTATAGGTACCCATACTTTGATGAGTCCTTGAGTGTTAGTTGTAGCAAAGAATCCCTTTGGAACCCAAATTTTCTTAACTTTCTACACTTTCCTTTTCTTAAAACAGTCATATGACAAATGATCATGTTTACCACAATTATAACATGTAGATAATGTTTTAGTTGAATATTTATTGTGGTATGCATCTCTTTTTGAAGATTCATTTTTCAAACATTTAAGAGATGTCTTTTCATCAGGAGTTATTTGCAAGGTTTCAGACGTATTTTTCAGCTCTTCTTTTAAAGACTCAAAGTCTGTTTTTGAGTGTTCTAACTCAGCTTGCAAAATATTTCTTTGCTCAAAAACAGAGGTGAATTCTTGTTTGATTTGTTCCAAATCATTTTCAAAGTAATGCAGCCTTTTTCTTCAATGATTTGTATTTTGAAAAAAGTTTTTCAAATTCATCATAAAGGCATTCATATTCATCTTGTAAATCATCATAAGAATTAATGCAGGGGGATAAGAATACCTCTGTTTAATCCTCTTGTGCGATTAGACAGATGTTTGCTTTTTCCTCAGATTTTTCATCATCAGTTTCAGAGCTTGATGTGTCACTGTCCGACCATGCAACAGCCACCATTGCTTTTTTTGATCTCTTATTTTTCTTGGGGGTTTCATTTTTCAGCAATGGACACTCGAACTTGAAGTGACCAAGTTTCTTGCATTCATAGCAGATTATCTCTTCCTTTTTGTTGGAGTCATTTTTGTTCCTAATTTTTCATGAAGCACCTTGGTCTTTCCTGAAACCTCTTCCAATTAGCCTTCGATTTCTTCTGCTCATTAGTTTTCTGAATTTTCTTGCAACTAGAGCTAAATCTTCATCATCATCACAGGAAAGCTCTTCCAACTCTTCTTCAAGAATGCTGGCTTTAAGTACAATGCTCTTTTTCTAGCTCATGAGTGAGAAGAGAACCACATATCTCATTGAGAGTGATGATGTTCAAGTCTTTAGCTTCTTTAATGGCAGTGACTTTTGGTTTCTAGGATTTTGATAGGCATCTAAGCAGTCTCTTAACTAATTCATGTTCAGAGATAGGCTTGCCTAGCTGACTTAACTTATTTGTAATATTTGTAAACCTATCAAACATATTGGTGATGTCTTCACCAGGCTCCATTTTGAACATTTCATAGCTATGTGTTAAGAGAGAAATTTTGGACTCCTTTACTTGAGAAGTCCATTCATGGATTATTCTAAGTTTTTTCCACACTTGTTTAGTTGTTGTACAGCTTGAGACTTTGTAATATTCAATGGGGGTCAAGGCACAATGTAATGTGTTGATGGCCTTAAAGTTTACTTGAACTTTTTTAGTTTCAACCTCAGTCCATTTTGACATTGGCTTAGGCATCAACTCATTGGTAACTACATTTATGGTTAAGGGCATAAAGGGTCCATCAGTTATGACGTCCCACATTTCATAATCTATAGCCATAATATATATTGACATTCTAGTGCTCCAATATGGATAATTAGAGCCATCAAATAGAGGTGGTCTGTTTGTTGATTGTCCCTCAGCAACTATGATTTTTTGTTGAGCCATTTGGATCCTTCCAAAAGATGTTAAGCCTTAAAAACAGGAAACTAGCTCTGATACCAATTGTTGGTCCCGTTAATATATGCTAGAGGGGGGTGAATAGCACAATTTGGCTCTTGATTGGATAAAGAACTAATTTCCAAAACAAAGAAAGTAAAAACAGAGTAGACAATGGACAACAATTTATAGTGGTTCGGTCCAAGACCTACATCCACTACCTTGACTATCCAACCAAGGATTTTCCTAACAATTCACTAAGAATCCAGTGAAATTCACAAGCTTCCACCAAGCTTTTACAATCGCTTTTCGCAGGCTCAGCCACAACCTTTACATTAGTTTTTCTCGGGCTAAACTAAAACCCAAAGTGGTTTTTCAAGGCTCAACCACAACCTATAACATTCAAGCTTTCCCAAGCTTGAACAACCCCTTAGAGTGACTCCCTTACTCTAAGTATACAAGAAGAAGTGGTAAAAGAAAGTACCTATGATCACTGGATGATCTGATTGGTACAGGATTGAGTGTTAATCACAAATGCAAAGAGTAGGCGTTAAGGTGCAGACAAGTGCAGTGAAGCTTTTCTGGTTTTTCAACTTTCTATAGCTCAAATCTCATTCAAAGCTTCAAAAAACTTCTTTCTCATTGTTGAAAGACCATTTTATACTTGGAGATGCAAGTCTGATGGCAATTGGGCAGTTTATGCTTGTTGAAAACAGTTGAAGATGAGTTTTAGCCATTAATCTGTCTTGTAGTGCTCTGGTTCAAGTTGCAGATAGAAAGCTCTTAGTTGACTAACTTGGTTGACGAAGTTGATTCTGTTTCTGGTTTGCAGATTCTAGCAGAGGACACTTAGTCGACTGACTTGGTTGACTAAGTTGGTTCTATTTCTCAAACTCTTCAGTCCGCCATTTCTCTAATTTGAAATTTGGTCAACTAATGTTCGTCTTTGTTTCACCAATAAGCTTCCTCCTTGTTATTCAATTATATCTTGTTGAATTTATCTTTCTTTTTCTTTCAAAAATACTTTTTGAAAGGTCAAGAGATTAATTTCATATAATGATTTCTTGCACACTTAAATAAAGGAATTAGACACAAATGAGTGGGATTGTTTTATTATCATCAAAAACTAATGGAGCCAACAACAACACAGTGTGAAAAATAAATCGAAAGTAGAAAGACCTAAGTTGGACTCAACGAAGTGAACATATCAAACGAAGAATGCTTACCGGATGCCAAAATTGGTTAGTCAAAGGATGACACTAGCCATGCAAGTCCTGTGGCCTATTTATCTGCACATGGTACAAACAAATGGGTGAGTCATCTAATACTCAGTGAAGGGTGCAGATAAATCAAATATATGAGTGCTAATAAACATATTCATATATATATAGATATATATATATATATATATATATATTGCATTATCAATGCAACAAAGTATTCTAACAAATGATAATGCAACAAAGTATTCTAACAAACATCTCCAACATTAGGGGCATATCATTTATCCCTAAAATATTCCACAAATCTCACAAATCACCCATATGCCACTGCATCTCCATAAATAGTGCATATCGTATTAGACTTACCCTCAAAGCCATAACAAAGTTAATCTCCATAGGCATACCCTAGTTGCCAAAGCATTAAATCAAATTCAAATTTATCTCTACCTATCCGAGGTTATGTCATATTACTCATAGTTCAAAATCACAATCATAGAGTGGTATTCCCTAAACATAATCAAATCATGTTCGGTAGCCAACCAAAGGAGTTAAATCACGCTTAGGGCTAAAATCGCTGACAAAGAATCAAAATAGGCATGGTGCCGAAGCAATCAACAAGGAGTCAGATCATGCTCGAAGTTGAAACACCCGACAAAGAAAAATCACGCTCAGTGCTAAGGCAACTGGTGGAGAATCAAAGTCATCATTTGGAGATACTCGATAGATGGCATCAAAGCACTACATGCAGGAATTATACCACCATCCTTACTTACCACCATCCCTAGAGATACAAAACATAGTCATAAAGAATAGGACTCCACTCAACCTCAAATCAAATCAATGTTCAGAATTTTCAATCATCAAACGAAATATAAATCCACAAATGAGGCCGTCATGCCTTTGGTATCATATATTCCATATTTCATAGATTACTCTTATGAGCTTCAAGCATTATCTAGCTTACCATTGCCTCTAAGTGCCTTTATTTCTCCAAGGCATCAAATACTCATGATCCTTTGAGAGGTTAATTGTCTTAAGTAAACTACTCCTAGACATTCATCAAGTTCATTAGACCTCATAGTCTAGATTCAACATATGCCATTTTTGTGGCTTGCACAGACATTCACATCATATATATATATGTAGTTCTCTAGCCTAAACATATTCATCTAGGCATACATACATCATTCTAATATCATGGTAGCACATTCAACAATGGTTCATGCATCACACACATTTATTCAAATAAAAACCCATTCACAGTGACAATCGAAGGCATTCCCATAGTAAAATTCTAATTTCTTGCCTCCAATGATTCTTGAGCTCACCAACGTATTAACAATGTTAATTTCCCTTTGAACAAATCAAAACCAAAATTTTTTATTAGCTTTCGAAAGTTCCCAACATTGCAATCTAGGTTTAGTTCCAACTACTCTTAGATACAAAACCTAGGTTTCAAATCTTAGGTTCAAAAACTTAAATCCTTACCTTTAACGCTAGGTTGCCTAAATCTTTACTCCAAATTTCCCAACATGCTCAAGGGGGAAATCACCAAAGTTGGAACAAATGGGTTTCAAAGTTATAAATTGATTAAATTGAAAATCAATCAATGAAAAGGCATAATCTTACCTCTAGAATGGTTTCCCAAGCTTTGATCTACTTCAAATGAGCTCCAAAGGCCACTTGAAGGTTAGGATTTCAGAAAGGTAAAAAGAGGGAAAGGTTTTGCTTTTGTTTTAAAATGAATGAACTGCCTTAAGCCTTTTTTATTTTTGCAAATACCCAAGGATGTATCGATACATTTTCACAAATTTCCCTCAAATCTATTGATACATGAGGCAATATATTGATAGATTTCAAATAGAATACTCTCTGCCCAAAACCTATCTACTCAAAATCTATTGATAGATTTAGAAATCTATCAATACTTTTTCCATAGATTGTCTTCTATATTATTTTGAAGCAAAGTTTCGATTCTCATTACGAATGGATTGAAAAGTGAACTATGATCAAACCTTAAGGGTAAAGGTATTTTACCTATTTTTATTATTTAAAAACACGTTTTGGATGTCTTACAAAATTGATGAATATTAATATTTTTATGGTATATGGAAAATATTTTTTACAAGATGATCCAAACAATAGAAAATATTTTCAATAGTTTATCCAAACAACATGAAATATTATATTTTTCAATAAGATATTTTACACAAAAAAGATTTTCCTTTAACAAGTTATTTTTCAATTACCAAACGAAGTCAAAACCAATTTCTTCTTCCTTTCCCTTGCCTATTTCTTTCTATCAAATCACTTTTAAGGAAACTAAGAATAAATGAAGAGAAAGGGAGGAAATGAGAGAGTATTAAATTTGGTTGATTAGCTGAAGACTGAAGCTTGTATAAAATACTAAAGTTGAAGTCAAAGTCTGTTTAGAATGAAGAACAGAAGAAAGAGTCACTTGATAGTCACATGATTATTTATTGAAGTTATTTATGTTTACTTTTCACCTTTACCATTTACTGTAGTAGTCATTTGTTAATTAGTTAGTCTCATTAATTAGTTGGTTGTCATCTTTACTAATTCCTAAGATTTTTATAAATAGCTCTTGTAAATATTTTGTTAGTCTCAATGAGAAAATCAGTTTTTCTCTTCTAATTCTTTTTGTTCTTTTCTAGAAGCTTCATTTCTTGTTCACCAGCTATCCTGGCATTCATATTTTACAGAGAGTGGAAGAAAAAAAGAACCTTGTCATTGAAGATGGTAAAAGGAATGGGGAAAAAAAAGAAGAAAAGATAAGGAAAAAGAAGAAAAAGAAGAAACTTGTCATCGATGATTGTAAGAATTGGAAAAAGAGAAAAGGATTTGGCCAAAAAAGAAATAAAAGAAGAGAAAAAGGAAAAGGAAGAAGAGAATGAAAGTTGGCAAATCGGTTAAGTGAAAGGAGATTAAACTAATATCTATACCTATATATTAAAAGTGTCTTTTAGTTTAAGAACTATTTCAATTATATGCTTAATTTGTATGACAATTGTTATTCAATTGAAGCCTTGACCTTTTTTTTTTCTTTTATTTATTTACCTAAAGGATTTTTTATCTTTTTAAAATGTGACAAGCCTATTTCTATCTTTTATAGTTTTAGTTACTTTGAAGGGTTTCTCGAAAAATCTACTTTTCCTTTTTCTTTCCCGTTCACTCTTGCTCTCCATTGTTACATTTTCTTCTCTTTGGTTTTGTTCTTGCTTTCTTTCTTTGTGGATTTTGTATTTTTCCTTTGTGCTTTCTTCTTTGCAGTTTTCTTCATATTTCCATTCTCTTTACTTTTTCTTCTCCAACTGTGAATTTGCTTTCATTTTTTTTCTCTTTACTATCCTTGTTGGATTTTTGGTATCTTGAATGTACTAAAGGAGAATTATTTTAGGGATCTTTTATTTTTCATATAATTGATTCTTGTATATATTATAGGATATTTGTTGGGAAAGGGGTTTAATCATGCCATATCAACAGTTGAAACAAAAATAAAATAAACATAAATATAAGAACCCTACAAAATTGAAACTAAGAACCGACTCTTCTTTCAAGGTCACTTTCCTTAAATTTTGAATGATTTACAAAATAATATATCGAAGGTATGATTTGATCATTACCCTAGGGACAAAGAAAAGTAGGATTTCTTGTCATAATAACGCCGATCAGCCTTTAGAAAGTTTTCTCATTGACTTTGATTGTCTCAAACCAAAACTGTCCAAATGCACAACCTTTAATGATCGTTCACACGATAATTTTAAGAATCCCTACGTTAGGGTGGGAATGCTAAGCTATTTAATGTGCTAGCAAGGGAGTGTTTACAACACTTTTCTCTTAGAATCACCTTTGCCAAAATGTCAGAGAAGAAAACTATTTTTCTCTCTTGCACACACTTAGAGGCGACACACAAGTGACTAGGTTTCCTTTTTGTTTTTTTTTTAAGTCCAACTTAATCACCTATCTCAATATTTCGCTGAAGTGTTTATACAATACTTCTCATGGTTAGTTGTATAAATACTCTTTAGACTTAAGACATCAAGTTGTTTTATGTGTAGAGTGTTATGCTTTGATTTCATCTTGACGGTGTGTCTAACCAAGGATGCTAAAATAAGATGTTTTTGGGTATAACATGAAGCATGTGAAGGTAAATGAGTGGTCAAGAAAAGAATCATCACCCCAAGTGATTTAGGGGACATATCCTAACAGTTCTTAGTTGATATTAGCTTGTTGAAGTTCTTGGCCAAAAAGACTTGGAATTTATAAAAAAGAGTTTCATAAGTCTTTATACAACTAATGATTTAACATCACGAATGAATATAAAGATCAATAAAAGTAGACACTGCACCACGCTTTTATCATTTTCGAAATATATGATGAGGGAATGAATTATACTAATAAATTGTGCATTGGGTGGCCATGATGCATTGCTGGATGCCAATCTTGGTCTACAGAATTGAATTAATTAATTTAATAAAAATTATAATTCAATTCCATTGCCAACATGTCAGAAACATAATGGGTCACACACAATAAGTTGCATTATGAATTAAATTGAGAGTGTGATGATTTAAGCTGGACTTAAATCATACACTAGGTTTTCACTTGCTTCTGGTGGAATGGCATGAAACTCATAGATAACAATTATTATACATAGTAGAAAATAAAAATTTTAAACGTACTATGCCATACCACAACACATGGATCATCTTGGTGGTTTTAATAGAAATAAAATTTAAAAGGAGTAATAAAAAATATTACCTAGCCAAGTGATGTCGTAATCACGATGGCAAATCTTTCAAGAACGATATGGAAATCTATGAGAGTAAACACTGCACCATGGTTTTATCATTTCTGAAATATATGATGAGAGAATGAATTACACTAAGAGATTGATCATTAAAAAAGGTTGAGTCAAACCATCTTAACTTTTCTAACATTTGGATGACCATAATGCATTGTTAGATGCCAATCTTGGTCTATAAAATTAATTAATTAATTAATATTACAATTTAATTCCATTATCAACATATTAGAAGCCTAATAGGTCACACACAAAAGATGATGATTGAGATTTTTGAGACCTGTAATGTTTAGTTGATTAAAGACTGCTATATGTTAAAAAAATAGTTTTAAGCTTTTGGGGTTAAGTTTTAATATCTAAAGTATATGATAATACTGAAAACAAGAATTAAAATTTTGAGTTCATTACAGTTTTTTTTTCGTTCTTTTATATTGGAAAAGAAGTTCAAAAAAAAAAGAAAAAGAACATAATTTCTTCAATTCAATATTTCTTTGTCATTTTTTGCATTTGTTCATTCTCCACAAAAACCTTTGCTGCTATTATATATGTTTCTGAATGTTTTAATTTTTCATTCTCCACAAAACCTTTGTTGCTGTTATATGTTAGCCTAATTTCATGTTTACTTTTATTTAAATCGGTTGGTTTTGCATTTTCATTTTTGTTTATAGCTACTGCTTAATTTCCTGTTGACCACGTGGTCTCTCAAATTAAAGGTTCATCTCAGCATGGGAACTGTATCAAAGAAGGAATTGAAGAAAGTTTTATGGTCATATATTCTTCTATTTTTGGTTCTAACATTTTGAACATTATTTTTCCGTTCATTGATTGATTTATTTGTTACTTGATTCATTATGCTATGAACAATCAAACAGATTCCCTCTAATTTTTTTCGCACAAGATTTCCTGCAACACTCACATGCATATATTTCAACAACAAATGTAACCTCCAAAATACTATGGCTTACAAGTTGCGTATGGATATATTTCTGTATCATGTTTTCCACAATACTTATAAAATTTCTTACACATTGTCTATAGATATGCTTTTGTATCATGTTTCCAGCAAAACTTCCAGAATAATCCGTGTCTCCAACACAACAGGTAGGCAACACGCTAATAATCATAAAAAGCATGCAAATTTTGTCTAAATTAATTAATTAACTAATTTAGAGCTTGTTTGACCTAACTTTTTTTAACCTAAAAGCTATTATTAAGTTTTTATGAAAAATAATAACTTTTAGAGTTAAGCTAAAACTGTTTGGTAAACTGTTTAACAAAATAAATTATATAAGCTCTAATTTTGATTAAAATTACTATAAAAGGCATTCATGCCATATTCAATCACCTAATAAGTTATAATGTAATGCTTCAAATTTATATATAATTTCAAATGTTAAAATCGAAGAAATCAATAAAAAAAAGAATAACTCTCAAACTTGTATAGTAGCAATAGTATTAGATTTTTGTTGATCTAACAAGTAATCGGACCATTATGCTTCAATTTCTCAAAAAGCAGAAAAAAGAGGAAACGATGTATTTAACATTAAATATTTTTTAGTGAAAAAAAGAGAAAATCTTTAAATAGTATCTGAATGCAGTTTTGAATTTTAGATTTTTTTTCTCTTAATCTTTGTAAGAATAAAAAAATTCTAGATTTTGATATTTTATTGTTAGATTTTTTATTTTTTTATTAGTTTTTGTAGAGAAAGGTAGAGAAAAAGAAAATCGTGATTTACGTTGAAGAATGGTAATTTGTATAAAAGAGGAGAAAAGGGGTATTTTCTAAAAAATTAATGTGTTTTTAAAAGAAGAGAAGAGAAAGCTCATCTTTAGAGTTCTTTTTAAGCTCTTTTTTTAAAGATATTGTTTTTTAAAAAAATTATTTTTTTAAAAACTTATCAAAAGATCATGTTTGGCTTAACTTTGTTTTTAAGAGATAAATAAGTTGAAAAAAATTCAGAACAAACATGCACTTAATTAAAAAAAAATACAAATGTATTAAACTTAAATATTCATACATAGTCGTAATTTTACTTATGAACATAATATTCTCAATAAATTGTTTGTAAATCAAAAGTTACCATATTAATTTTTTCAAAATTTTGTATAGTACTTTTTTATATATAACGAATATTGTAATATTATCTTTTAAACAATATAATATCCAACAATTATATTTTATTAAAAAATTAAAGTGATAAAATACCAAAAATACCGTTTCTTCAGATTTTCTACCCTTTTAGCTTGGTGGCCCCATTTCTTTGCTCCTCCCTCACTCTTTCTTAAGAAAAAAAAAAAAGACGAAAATGAAGAGAATAGGATAAATGACAAAATTACCCAAACGAAACCAAATATATTACGTCTGTTGCCTCCTATCGTTTTAGTCGAATGTCTATGCCGTTTTACTCTTATACTTCCAAAGCCCTAAACCCTCCTCCATCTCCGAAGAAAAGACTTACAAAACCGGGCCATTTGTGTGTCTGTCTGTGTTTCTTTGAATTGAAAGAAAAGAAAAGAATGGGGATATTTGAGCCATATAGAGCAATAGGGTACATAACCAGCGGAGTTCCTTTCTCTGTTCAGCGATTGGGCACCGAAACTTTTCTCACTGTCAGTGTTGGCAAAGCTTTTCAGATTTACAATGTAATCTTGTTGAGCTTTCTTTCTTGTTTTTTCGCTTTCCCTGAAGTTGCACATATTGACTTTTTTCCTTCTTTTGGCTTCCTCTTGCAGTGCTCGAAACTCAATTTGGTGCTTATCGGTCAGTTGTTTTTTTTTCTTCTCAATCTAATTTGAATTTCTCGTTTCTGTTTTTTTAATGTATGAACTAAGAGTTGCTGTCCATATAGGCCCTCAGCTGCCCAAGAAGATTCGAGCTCTTGCTTCGTATCGTGATTTCACATTTGCTGCCTATGGGACTGATATTGCCGTATTTAAACGAGCTCACCAGGTTTATACTTATTCCTTATTCATTTTTTTTAACAAAATCAGCTTAGAGTCTAATGGAAAGTTCGGTTTTCAATAGGTAAGCCAATCCAAATCACTCGTTAGTCTCTAGAATCAGTTAATGCTTCACTGCCTTGTATAACATATGTGGAATCCTACTTTTTTTTTTTCTTATTTTGGAGTCTGGTGGTAAAATCAATGCTTTGGCAGGTAGCCAATTGGAGCAGACACAATGCTAAAGTCAACTTATTGCTTTTGTTTGGAGACCATGTTTTAAGTGTCGATGCTGATGGTAATGTTTTCATCTGGACGTTCAAAGGAATTGAAGACAATCTTGCTCCGATTGGACATATCATGCTAGATGCAAAATTCACTCCTACTTGTATAATGCATCCAGATACTTACTTAAACAAGGTAACAGCCACCACTTTGTTGTTAATATAGTGATGGATGGATTTCAAATGTCACTATAATATGGCCATGTAAAACTGGGAACCATGTGAACAGGTTCTTATAGGGAGCCAGGAGGGCTCTTTGCAGCTTTGGAACATCAGCACGAAGAAAAAACTTTATGAGTTTAAAGGATGGAATTCGGGAATCTGCAGTTGTGTGTCGTCACCGGCACTAGATGTAATTGCTGTTGGTTGTACTGATGGAATAATTCATGTTCATAATATACGTTATGATGAAGAAGTTATCACATATAAACATTCTGCACGAGGCACTGTCACTGCCTTATCATTTAGTACAGGTAATTCCTATTATGAAGCTTTCAAGAGCTATTTGCTTGGTTCTGGAGCTTTTTTTGTTATATAATCTATATTGCAATTTGCTTAGGCTGCAGTAGTGGTGTAATTGAGCTGACTTGATACATGCCGGGCTTGAGTTCGATTGAGCTTTATTTTGTTCTGCTTGAGTTTGGCTTGAAAAATAATCGACCTACTTGAGCTCAACTCAATTATGCTTGAATTTCATTAACTTAAGTAAAGAGCTCGTAACCTAACTTGGGCTTGAGCGCAAATTCAAAACTCAAAGAAAACTAAAAAACATGTAAATATATTGTAAATATTAAAAAAATTTGAAAGCTTGAAAGGCTCACAAACCATTTGAGCTGAATATTACAAAGCTTGAACTTGGCTTGATTCATTGCTCGAGCTCGGCTTGACAATGAAGGAGTCAAATTTGAGTATTCATTAAGCTGAGCCCAAGTAGCTTGTTTTGTTTACACCCATAGGTTGCAGCCATCATTTATCCTGGGAAGTAATTACAAGTTCATGGCTAAATTATGGAGGACATTTATTCTATCTAACCTGTTATCTTACAGTCAGATATGCAGCCTTTATTTATCTTGGGAAGTAATTAAAATTCATGGCTAAATTATGGACATTTATTTTATCTAACCTATTTTCTTACAGTCAGATATGCGGCAGTTTTCTTGGTCATTATTTAATCCCTTCACACTCAAAATTGAGAACCTTTTATGTCTCCAAGAGGTTGATCAACTTGTTAAATGATACTTTGTGCTTTTGCTCTAATCTCAAACAATCATAGAAGTTTGGGAATAGGGCTTTTGTTCAAGTTTTTCCTATTATAGAAATATATGTATTCTCTCTCTTCAAAAATGAAATATATGTTTACTCAAGTTGTGTGTTCTATATTCTTTAGATGGACAGTCTCTTCTAGCGTCTGGAGGTTCATCTGGTGTCATAAGCATATGGAATCTTGAGAAAAGAAGGCTTCAATCAGTCATCAGAGAGGCTCATGAAAGTTCTATTATTTCACTTCACTTTTTTGCTAATGAGCCTGTGCTGATGAGTTCATCAGCTGACAACTCAATTAAGGTATGATTAATTTAATATCATTCTCTTTCGTCTACCAGCCATTTGATGAAATTTCGTATGCCTACAGTTTTAAATTGTCGAAGTAAGGTGAAACAGAATCAGGATGCAGTATATGGATTTAAGTTGCTTTGTATGATAAGGATATTTGAGGTTTAATGATACACACACACAGACACATATATATTATCATATTCAATGTTTTAGACCTTAACTATGGCAATAACTATGTTATGGTTTATTTAAGAATTGACTTCTACACAGATCTATGTATGCATCCCGTTAAATCTGATTCTTCTCGTTCCTAATTAGACAAGCAGCTGGGATTTTGTAGATACCTGTAGATTATTATCACTACTTCTTACTATTTGGTGGCTAGTTGATATTTTGATGCTAAACTTTGCTAGCAGAATTAGGCTGCATGCTTGCTATTTTATTACCAAACTAGATTTTCTTTCAGATTAGTGTGGAATGTTTATCAGTGTTTGTTTTTGCATTATGGTCTCTCCCTCGCATGATCATTTTATCTTATTGGGAAATGGATTTCTGAATTATTATCTTTGGTAGATGTGGATTTTTGACACTAGTGATGGAGATCCTCGTCTTCTACGGTTTCGAAGCGGACATAGTGCTCCTCCACTTTGCATCAGGTAACAGCAGTCTGGTTAGTTTTAGGCATGTGCAACATTCTATATATTCATTTTCCCCCTTTATTTCTTTGACAAGTAAAAATATATTAGAAGCCATTTTGAATAAGGTCAATGCAATTTCAGAAGGATACAAGCTAAGCTACTTGTGGTAGTACTCGCCATATGGCCTCTGAAATTCTAATTTGTAGTTACACTGAATTTCTATCTGGCCTGCACTTTCAAGTATTTAAAAAATTCGGGAGATTTTTTTTTTACTTCATCCTTGCCTTGTTGTAAATTCTACCTGCTTATGGCAGGTTCTATGCCAATGGAAGGCATATCCTGTCTGCTGGCCAAGATCGTGCTTTTCGCCTTTTCTCTGTCATCCAGGTTTGGTGTCTATAATCAGTAAAATTTTGTTTTGCTTCATGAATATATATGATATGAATGAAACTTCTGATTGACCATTGCACTAATTTATGTACATCCAAATAAGGCCTCCTTCATCAAAAAGTTTGCAATTCCTGATTGTTGTTGGCTGCAGTTGAATCATGCATTTAAGCAGATGATGAATTTCCCCAGCTCTCTTCATAAAGTACAAGATTTGTTTAGTAAAATGTTCTGTTCCTCAATTCTTGCTTTAATGGCGGTACAATCACAATCCATGTACAGGAAGAAGATAAAATGAAATTATACCCTGTCCATGCGTTGATAAGTTATTATTGTCGTTATTTCAGATTTATCTAGATTGATAGTGTTGTTTGCTGTTTTTTCTTTTGTCTCTTGTACTGGTCATTTGTGCATTAAATTGCTTCATTTTCTTATCTGCTTTCCAAGAAAGATTTCTTTTCTTAATCTCTGTTTGTTTCCATTTTTAGTCTGTATCTTATAAAACTATGTTAACGGGTTTGTAATTAAAACATTGGACCCTAAGACATGCTGCTTGAAATTGACCATCATTTTTCTAAAATGGTTCACTAGCTGTGTATTATTTTTGGGGTAGGTTTTAGTACCTTCCTTGATTCCTAATCTTCACACTGGTCTTTTAGTTCTTTGATATGAATCTGCTCTTTGTTCCTATCGCTTAAATTGTCTGAATTAAATCTAGACTTGAATGTCATTTAATCTTTTTGTCTGATGCTAAGTATCTTTTCGCCCATGCACAACCGGATAAAATCCTTTATTTATTTAATCTGCCATTTGAAAAGAGCTTAGGTTTTGCTTCACATTACTCATTGTTTTGCTCTTACTCTTGCTTTATATCTATGAACTTCTATATTCACATGCTACTTCTCAATTCACCTAATTTTTTAATTTGTTGGTAAACAACTGTCAAATCTGTTGTGATCAGGATCAGCAAAGTAGAGAGCTTTCCCAAAGGCACATATCTAAGCGAGCCAAGAAACTCAGAATGAAGGTATGGCTGGGGTGACACATTGAACTTTTCTTACTAAGCTAGCATGAGTTATCTCAATATATATCTGCGTATACTACTAGTTTCTTCTGTTAATATTGGTACTGTTTGTCTATTTAGTAAATTCTTGTTTTCAGCTTCTTAGTTTCTTATTTTCAATTTCAGGAAGAGGAACTAAAATTAAAGCCAGTTATTGCGTTTGATTGTGGTATGATCTTCCACTATATGCTGTTTTATCATTTAGAGACATAGATGAGATTTGCAACATTTCAAAGTGATCTAATTTTGGTGTCCCCTCTTCCTCTCATATGTAAAAAAAGCTGAAATTAGGGAGCGAGATTGGTGCAATGTGGTTACATGCCATATGGATACTGAACAGGCATACGTGTGGAGACTGCAAAATTTTGTGCTTGGTGAGCATATCCTGAGACCATGTCCTGAAAATCCCACACCTGTGAAGGTTATGCTTGATCCAATTCCTATACTCAGTAATTATTGCATTTTTATTTATTAAGATCTCTAATAATATTTCTCTTGCACCAAAATATAGAATACATAGAATGCTCTTTCTGAAATTTGTGTATTTTTTAAATTATAGACAAGATGGCTGAACTATTCCACTTCATTTAAAAATCAAGCAGCAAAATACTGCTGATATTAGACTATTCAAAGATGAGCAAAAGCCTGCTTGAAATTAGCATTTCTTGAACTATATGAATTGCAACTGATGATTTGTTCTAGCTGGTTGCAGGCCTGTGCCATCAGTGCTTGTGGTAATTTTGCTGTTCTAGGGACAGCTGCTGGTTGGATTGAGAGATTCAATCTCCAATCAGGAAGCAGTCGAGGTAGTTATCTGGACATGTCAAAAAGAAGTGCTCATGATGGAGAGGTCATTGGAGTTGCTTGTGATTCTACAAATACGTTAATGATAAGCGCAGGATATCATGGAGACATTAAGGTATATTCTTTCCTAGATAATTGTTCTACTTTCCTAATCTAAACACTGACTTCAAACAGTAATATGTGGATATAGTTGTTTTAAATGAAAAAACATTTGACCTCCTTTTGTCAACTAAGAATACATTATAAAAATTAAAAAAATAAAGAAAACGGAGGGCCACTGCCTTTTCTGTGTCATTTGCCACTCAAGCTCTTTAACTTGATAAGTGTGTTCTGCCTGGAAAGGTGTGAAGTGCTGCTGCTAAATTGCACTACCCCTTATGGCCCAAGCACACTCCTTGGCGACACTGGACACCAAATTGTACCGAATTTTTGTGAGTTGGTCGAAAGTGGTTGTTTATGCCCTCTGCATAGCCCAAGGTAGAATTTGGCTAAAAATAAAATTGTACCTCGGGAATGGGCATTTATAAACCTTATAGAGGCTGTATATTGTGGTTGTTGTGAGGAAAACATTTTTACCACCTTTTGTTTTTTTGTTCCCAACAAGAAAGCATTTTTAGCACCTGATGATCCACCTTTATTTGTGTTTACTTCGAAATATTTCCCAGCTACTAGCAACAAGTTCTGATGGAAACTTATCCTAATTTATAAACTTTACTGGATATTATAATTCGTCAAATTGATACTCTCTGCAGGTATGGGATTTCAAGGGACGTGAACTAAAATCTAGATGGGAAATTGGATGTGCTGTTGTTAAGATTGTTTACAATCGTCTCAACGGTAGGTGCTTCTTTTGATCTTTCTAATTATCGGCGTTGAACCCTGGTATTTTCTATGTGTGTGTGTGTGTGTGTTTTGTGTGCATGTACTCCTGCAGCTATGTGGTTGCTCTGTCTATGCATTCCAATTTCTTAGTCTTTTCATTGTCTTTAGATCATATTTTTTTGTTTTGAAAAGTTTTAGATCATATATTTAGCAACTGCTTTTATTTTGACCTTATTTTGCAGGTCTTTTGGCCACTGTAACTGATGATTTGCTTATCCGTATATTTGACATTGTGGCATTAAGAATGGTTCGTAAATTTGAAGGCCACACAGACCGTATTACTGATTTGTGTTTCAGTGAGGATGGCAAATGGCTTCTATCATCCAGCATGGATGGGAGTCTGAGAATTTGGGATGTTGTCTTAGCCAGACAAATTGATGCTATAAATGTTGATGTGTCTATCACAGCATTGTCCTTGTCACCAAATATGGATGTTTTAGCAACTACCCATGTTGATCAGAATGGGGTTTATCTGTGGTAAGTTTTCAATTTTGTCGCCTTTATCTTTATAGGTGAAAGAAGTTGGCTATTAGTTGAAGTTATCTTCTTTGTGATCTTTCTATTCACACTGAGTAGCTGAAAAACCTGAAGAAGCTCATTGATGTGATGTGATGCATTTCTTCTAGTTAAACAACATGAATGATAATGTTTACTATTGGAAAAATGTAAAGAGGATAAATGCGATACATTTTAATCATTCAGAATGTACAGTATACAGGTGTTCCTTGTGACTATATTTTGGCCTTATATCTTAGTAAGAAGAATTAAGTGGGTGGCAATTCTGATCAGGGTTAATCAGTCAATCTTCTCTGGCGCTTCAAATGTGGATTCCTTTGCAAGTGGAAAGGAAGTTGTAAAGGTCAAGTTGCCATCCATCTCATCTATGGATGGATCTCAAACTGAGGATTCTAATGAACCTGTTGTGGACAACTCAGTTTCGAAAGACACCTCTGTTTCTGCAACTTTCATTAAGCAGATACCAGAACTAGTTACTCTCTCACTATTGCCAAAGAGTCAATGGCAAAGCTTGATCAATTTAGACATTATAAAGGTCTGTCTTTACTCTGCCTGAATGCTTTTATCTTAAGTATTTAGGTATTGAAAGTAGAGATGCTAATATATGTTCATACATCATTATTTTGCCTCTATGTATAGTTTAGGTAGGGTTCTGCAAAGATTGAGTCCATAAATTGCATTATTAAAAAAAGAAAAACCATAATTGCAGGTTCGCAACAAACCAATTGAGCCTCCCAAAAAACCTGAGAAGGCTCCTTTCTTCCTGCCTTCAATTCCATCTCTTTCTGGAGAGATACTATTCACGCCTAGTGAGCCAGCTGATGGGGATAATGAAGCAAAAGACAATGAAGTGGAAAAGAATGACGGGAAATTTGACATGCCACCGTCTCCATTTTTGCAACTTCTTCAGTCTTCCGCTGAGATGAAAAACTGTAAGTACTAGAAAATGCCATTATTTTCTGACTTTAGCTGAAAGGTTTCACTGTTGAAATTTTACCAAATATTTGTGGCAAACATATTGCAGCTCACATTTTGTGTGCTTAACTTGTTGCAGTTTCAGCATTTACTGATTATGTTAAAGGTTTATCTCCTTCGACTTTGGATATGGAGCTTAGGATGCTTCAAATTATAGATGATGAGAATCAGCAAGAACTTGATAGCCGACCTGAGATGATTTCAATCGAACTGCTATTGGACTATTTTATTCATGAGGTTTCCTGCAGAAACAACTTTGAGTTCATACAAGCACTTATCAGGTTATTTCTGAAGGTATTGGTTTCTTACCTTATTTAAAGGAATTTTGTTTTCTGGTAAAAAGATTTCAGTCATTGGCCACTTTGGTATGATGTAGGTTTTGTAAATTGTACGAGTGGCAATGAGCTCAAAATTCTGAAGTCGGAAAGTCTCAATAGTGTTTGAGCTGGCTTTCCTTGATTAATATGTTCACTGCTACTTTTGAGCAACAATTAGAGTTATGTGTAATATTCTGGCTCACTTTCTTATGTTAAAGCTAGAGGGCTTATGTTGGTTGTTCTTTGATGTAATGTCAGATACATGGCGAAACTATACGATGCCATTCAAAGTTACAAGGCAAGGCAAGGCAGCTCCTTGAAATTCAATGTGACGTATGGCAGAGAGTAGATACATTGTTTCAAGGAACAAGATGCATGGTCACTTTCCTCAGTAATTCACAATTTTGAAGTGGCAGGCAGATAATTTTTGTGAGTTGAATGAATTTTTGGGATGCAACATGATTTAACTTGACCAATAGAATGAAAGTTCCAGTTCCTGCAAATGGCCATGAATTGTCTTTAGACCCCATTTATTTCTTGTTGCAAGTGTAGAGGAGAAAAGGAGATCTGGTCCGCAGAGGAGAGGAGGATGCATGGTATTTTGCTTGTATCATCCCTAGTTTTAGTTATTAAATTACGAGTTTTTAGTAATGTATTCACCCATAACCAAAAGACACATTTCATACATTTATTTGTATTTATTATTTTGTCACGTGCTTTTTTCAATATTAACTATAGATAAATTTAAAGTATACTTTTCCAAAAAAAAATTAAAAGTATAAATGATTAAATTTTGTAATATTAATTTATAAATTATTCAGTATTATTAGAATTAAAAATATTTCATTCTCAAATTCTGTGCAACTTTTATTTTAATTGAGTTAATATTTAATTAATAGGTTGGAATAAAATTTGTCTTAGGTTTTGGTTGGTGGATTATGTAAGAAGTAAATAATTCTCTTATAAAGTAATCTAATATAATTAAATTTTGGGCATCTAAAAGATCAATTTTATTTTTTTAAAAATAATTTTAAAATAATTTGTATTCCTCAACCTAGATATACAAAAATTTTTATACACAAAAAAAATTAGTTAATTAAATAAAAATGTTAAAGTTAAAAAAAATACTTTTAAAATTTTAATTTAAATGCATGAGAATAAATATAAAAATATGTAAATCTAATGTACAATGTCCAAAAACATAGAAATCAACTTTGAAATAAATTATAATGATTTAAAATGCAATGAAAAGTAATTATAAGGATAACTTTATTATGGTTTATTGTAAATAAGTAAGATGTACGGTAAAGTAGAAATTAGTCTTTCTAAAAGTATAACATAAATGTATAAAAATAAAGAAAAAAATCATATTATTTATTTTAAAATAGAAAAATACATTATTTTTTGTAAATAACTTTTAAAGTAATTTCTATCCTTCAACTTAGCTATTAAAAATTCTTACACAAAAAATATAATTTTGAAAATTAAAGAAAATGTTAATGTTAACAAAAATATTATTTTAATTAAAACGTAAACATGGGAGCATAATGAATTTTATGTAAAATTCATAAAATGTGTTATAATTTAGTTAAAATATATTATAATTATTTTAAACATAGTAAAAGGTAACAATAAGTATAATTCGATTACAGTTTAACATAAAGAAATTAGATACATCGTAAAATTGAAATTAATCTTCCTACAATCTTAACTATATGTGTAATAATAACAGTAAAAATTCTTATAATTTATTTTATAATAGAAAAACCTAGTTTTTTTTTTTGTAACAAATAATCAAGCATCGGGGCAAATTCATGCTAATATTAATTAGAAAATAACTTTTTATTTGTTAGCAATTTCTAGAACAATAAAAAAAAATTTTATTTTTAAAAAATTATAAAAGATTAGAAAATTCATAAAATAAAAAATATATTTAGATTTTTTAAAAAATAGAAGATATTCTTTGTTATGATCACGATTTTTTAAATTATAAAAATTATTTCTTTTTTTTTTAATTTTTAATAAACTTTTAAAAATAAAAAAAATTACTTCCAATTTCTTTTAAAAAATCTCTTTTAGTTTTTTATATTTTGGTTATTTTTCTAAAAAGAATTCTTTCTATTTTTAATGTTTTAGGAATATTTCAAGATAATAATAATCACAATATATTTTAAAATTTAATAATTAAAAATTAATTTTGATAATAAAATATATAATTTATTTGTTCAAATTTTCAAATACTATGATATATTTACATGTGATAAAAAATCAAAAGTTTAATAATTATTTTGGAAAGATTCAAAGTTTGAACACAATCACACATTGTGTTTGATTTATTTACAGGACTGGGTCCGTCTAGGCCTGTTTGAGTTGTGAGGGAGAAGGAAGCAGAAGGCGGTTAAGGTAGTGCCCAAGGGCCCATATGGGAAATATATTTCTGTAGGCTGAGTAGCTGATCATGCAATTCTTATTGAACACTCCAATGATGTCCTGCTGCGGGAATTCTCCATTTTCCAACTGTGAATTCAGCAACACCTTGGCTGCCCGATGCAATGGTGTTGGATCTCTCTCCGCCTGTCCAGCTTCCATCAGAGCTAACATTGCCCATGCAGTCGTCACCAGGTGCTCTCTGTTTCCTTCCAAATTAGTGTACTCCTGTTCAAAAAACAAACCCAGTAATTCTTGTACATAGATATGCTACAGCTGTTACAAAACCCAGGACAGTAGCAAGAAAACCATAGTAAACTGCAATGCCATTGAACAAATTGAAAGGAAGTCGACCTTATTTTGGCTGGATAGATAGCTCTCTCCCCACCCACCAGATTCAAGCTGCTTCGACAGTAAGAAATCACAGGCTTTTCTGATGCTATGACAGTTGTGATAGGTCCTATCGCCAGCCACCAGCCCCTTTATCCCAAACCATGTTCCGTAGACAAAGCAAACTCCCCATGACCCATACCTAATTACACAATGTCACTAATCCTTGACAACAAACTCATATCTACATTTTTCTACAAATGTTCTTTACTCAACACGACAATGAGTTAAGAAATCAACAAAGCAAATGCTGCCAATGGGATGTGTTTTTGCTTCTTGAAATGCCTTTTTGCCTCTTGCTTCAAGGAATCACTGATAAATTTTCTCTTCTTTTTTGGGTTTTTACCCATCAAGAGATCTAGCAACCTACTGGTAAAATATGGCTTTTAGAATGTCGAATTCAAGAGAACGGTTATTGAATGTTTTGGAACTTTGGATTGGTGAAGTTGCCCAATACAATCATTATAAATTCTGTTTTTTGAATTATAATTAAGAAAAATTTTTAAGTATCTCTTCTTGTGGGTATAAACTGTCAAGAATCATGTAAATGCTTGTGTTTCTTGTTCTGCATTCCTTTCTTTTCATAAATAGATTTGCTCTATATCAAATACACTAGGATCTAATTCCCAAAATCTAGCATCAAAACACCCAATATTACCGTCTTTGCAAATATTGCAAAAGGTGATTATGCTCTTGGTGCTAGATTTTTAGTGTGCATTGTAAGGGTTTGATAAATTGCTCATGCATTTGCACAATACCTTCAGTGTATGGTGTATCAGTTTGATTTTGTTGATTCAATAGGTTTATTAGAGCATTTTGGTGCTAGGGACAAGTCATTGAAGAATTCATTGGCAAATGAAAAACCTGATGTTGGAGAAAGCTTGTAGAGTCATAAGATGTAGCAGAAAAGACTACCAAATTGGAATTGTGACTCAAGTTGGAGAGTAAATATATGCCAAATCTCTCAAAAATGATTGAGCTTCTGCACCCTCAAAATGAAGGTACACTCAATATAACACACCTTGATGATTTTGATTCTATTATTCTGAATCTAAAGAAGATATTATAAATTTGATGATGAGAACAAAGCTTGGATTGTATTTTTATTATTGCCTCCTTTTTTATAAAAATTTATTCAACATTATATTCATGAGAAAACATTTATCTTGAAAATTTGAAAATGGCCTTGAACTTTAGCGAGTTGAGAAAGAAGTTGTTCAATGAAGAAGGTAAAAGCAATCAGGAGAAAGTCTTGTCATCGGAAATCCTAGGATGATGGTTCAAATAACAATTCCATGGGCTTGAATAGGCCCCAATTGGGAGGCTTCCTTGGAAAACCCAAGCTTGAGCCCCACCCAACCAAACCATGTACATAATGGTTTATTGAAAAGTAATAAAAGTATCTTCATATTAACTTTTAATATTTGGAAAGAAAGTTAAAGTTAAAGTTAAATAGAATTTTATTTATTAGTAAAATAATGTTTTGGGTCAGGCCCATCCAGGCTCACCCAAAAAATTTAAAGTCCAAGCCTAACCTGAAGTGCATGAGTCTACAACCCGGGTGAATACTCTGGTCCTTGGACACCTATAGGTTCAAGTAAGAGGTCATTGTAGCTCTCTGAAGAAATTTTATTCTTGAGTTATATGGAGTTTGAGACGTAAAGAGTGATGTAATGGAGATTATGAATTATAGGAATAACCCAAGTAAAAACTTTATTCAGAGAAATGGACATTATAAAAAAAATTCATACAGTTTGCCATATTAAAAAGAATGAGAGATTACTAGTTTTGTATTAATTTTGAAATACTTGAAATTATGTGTTTTATTGAAAAATTTATTTCTATAAATTCAAAATTTCCACCTAAAGTTAGCTCCAAATTCTCAATTTAAGTATAAGCAAAATTCTCAATTAAGATTCATGTGAGTTTTGAAGAGCATCAGGCATGTAACACTTAAGCTCACCGTTATTAATATAGATACTACTAATTTTAGAGTCCAAACATCAAATGCTCGAATCTGAGTTTTTAGGAGTAATGATACACTTGCTAAGTGTATCGATACAACTCTTCAAAAACAAGGGAATTTGTTGACATAGAATCCTTTATTGAAATATTGATAGTGGAGTAAATATTTTACTAAAAGAAATCCAAGGAAAATGAGTGAAGCGCCTTATAAATCAACTTCAAATCATTGTATTAGATCTCTCGCTCACTAGTTTTCTATCTTGATTCAAGTTTATTGTGCATTTCTTTATATATTTTCATCATATTTTCTTCACATATTTCAGGAATTTGGAGACAATCCAATTCATCCCCTTCTTGTTTTTTTTGATCTACACTTTAGCAAGCAATATGCAGTTCATGGAGTTAATTGGTGTATGGATTATCCCAATAAAAGTCAGTAAAAGGAATTAAGTGAACTTTTAGAAACACGTGGGTATTGCAAATTTGTATTTGATTTAGGATCAAAACAGTTGTTTTGTTGTTTTGATAGAGTCATGGGTTTTATGGATTCTAATTTCGTGTGAGACTTGGTAAGTTGAGATATTTAATCAGTTATAGCTTAGTTCCCCCAAGAGAAATTTGTAGTTGGAAGGCTCTATGGTTTACATTGCCTTATCTACTACAGAATGAAAATACATAAAATTATCGAAGATGAAAGACCTATGGTCAGAGGGGCTAGTTGATCATCTTAGCTTACTATAGGATTCAATTGTTATGTTTTCTAACAGCTAAATACCATTCACATAATTAGGAATTAAATATTTTGTGAGCAGCCTACGCATAAATTAGAATGGCAAATTTTGCTTGTTTGAAATCATGTGTATCAATGAGATATAGTTGTCATGAAGGTTCCCACTATCAAGGATCTTGCAAAAGTGCATGTTGACCAAGCCTATCCCTGCTCCCAAATTCAAGCATTGTTTGGTATTTGTATTAAGTCAGTTAAATCCTTTGATTCTATCTGTGCAGAAGAATTTGGTGTTTAAGTTGTTTGTTATGGTGAGCTTGGAGGAATTTCAAGTTGTTAAAAGAAAAATCCTATATTGTGGGTTGATGTGCCCTTTCAAATTTGATTTAGGAAGGTGTTCCTTTAACTTGAGCATGAACAACTTACCACTAAGATACTAATGCTGAGATTTTTTGGACATATTATGACATAAGGGGCCTTCCTACAAGCCTTTTAGGGTGTAGAAACACGGTAGACAGACTATTAGGTGTGATGGTTAGGATTTGGTGAGGTTGAGTGCTAAAATTGTTCTCAACTCCATCGTTTATAGAGGGATCTCTTATCATCTCTTCGTAAAAGCATGCGGTGAGCTCTTGAACTAAAAAAAATCTATATCTTCCTTGTTGTGAGATTAATTTCATTCCTTCAATTGATTTGCTTTATATTAATAACCTTGAGGTCTAATGTAATAAAATGCTTCAAGAAAAAGTTCAGAAAAGTTACCATGATCCGTCAGGTAGTTGTATACTTTCAATGAAGTTGATTGCTTTTGCAACACAAGCTTCTATTTCTTTCTTTTTATAACTTGGATGCAGCTTCAGAAATAATTTAAGGCTTTGAATAGCTGCCGAAGTGCATTCCACATACCTGTAAAATCAAATTTTGAGTGATTAAAGCATAATAGACATGCATGATATATGCTTGAATTATATTAAAATTATGTGGTGTCAGTAATAGCAAAACAATCAGTTATGGCTTAAAGTATCCCCAACCAAAACGAAAATATAGCAAAAAAACGTAGAGGAAGTATTTGTCGATCTTACTGATAGTCAATGATGATATCTCGAAACAATTCTGCTGGATTGAACATCTATAATATAGGTGAAAAACAGTTAAAGCTCAAATAAAATTGTCTCTCATTTCTTTACAGTGTAAATGGATGAGAAACTATTCTTACTTCCAACCATGCGTAAGATCTTGTGAGCTCATATGATGCAAAACCACCGCTGTTGTTCTGTAATTTAAGAACAAGTGATATGCCAAATATTGCAGTTAGGAAGGATTATTACTAAATATGTTGGCAAAGAAGTTTAAAAACACCATAAAATGCGCTTATATGTTTGTTATGTGTCCATTTAATCATAAATAAGGGACTTAATATTAAATTGTTAAGCTAATATAGTTACTTAAATGGACATATGTAAAACATATAAACCTGCTTCTGAAGTTTTTAAACTCTATCGTCGATATAAGATATCATCCATCTTGTTAAGAATATGATTGAATATATACTTTAGAGATTTATTAAAATATGCCATGAGTTTAGCGAGAAACTCCAAGCCTCATTTATTTCAATAAGCATTTAAATTATAAAGTGTTGACTTATTTTTGTACTTGGGCTAATAAATCAATATATATGATCTTTTGTGAGTATTGATTTAATCCTACTAATATATAGGGCAAAATACCCTCACCTTCTAAGTTTTAATTGATATTCTAAGCGAGTTCGTTAGTTTTTAAAATGGATACTTTACTTCAAAAAATATTTTTCACTTAACACATAGGTGTAGCTGTTAGTCAACTGTTAATGTTTCCGTTAGTTTGATGACATGGTAATATCATAAGGATAATTTTATTTTTTATTAATTGTAAAAATTATTATTATATAATTTTTTTCCAAAAAAAAAAAAAACAAGTGAGCACCAGATCTAGTGCTCCCCAAGGGAGGGGAGCACATGGCAATATCAAAAGGATAATTTTATTCTTTATTATTAATAAAAATTATTATTATATAGTTTTTTTTCCAAAAAAAAAAAAAACAAGTGGGCACCAGATCTAGTGCTCCCCAAGAGAAGGGAGCACCGATCAGTGCTCCCCTCTCTTGGGGAGCATCAGTCGGTGCTTTCTATTTTTTTTTTTTCAAAAAAGAAAATAATAATAATAATTTTTAAAATTAATAACAAAGAAAGGGTATTTTAGTCTTTTTATATTTTTTGTTAACGGTGTTTACATTTTTGGAGTAGATTGTCCATTTCGAAAACTAATGAACTGCTTAGAATTATGACCAAAAGTTAGGGGAGTGAGTATTTTACCCTAATATATACAAAGGGAACATTTGCTCATAGTGGGAACAACTTGGTTGTTGTATTCACAGCTATCCAAAAGGGTCATCTTTTTATCTATTGCATATTTTCATGTTGACTTTTTCAGCCATCAAAGTGGGTTGAAAGATCACCTGTGGCATTTATTAATCTTAGAAATATGCTTATGTCTTGGTCTAAAAAGAAATAAGATTTTGTTAGACTTTTCACTCTTATAAATGAATAAATTGTTGCAAGTAGTTGTGCTCAAACTTACTACAAGAGGCAATAATTGCATGACTTTTGTATGTTCATGCATCGAATTTCTATCTTTCGTGCCAATAAATGTGCCTTTACTATCATCAAGAATTCTGTTTAGCATTCACACACTCAACATAGAAACATAAGATATCACTCTACTTGACTCATGTGCACTAAACATTTAATTGACTATTTTGGTTTGACCAAAAGAGTAAAATGGGTTATTTCTATTATATTTTCCTTTTTGGCTTTTTGTTAGCTTTAAAAGGGTAAAGACTTACTGCATACTCGGTGCAAGTTAAAAATCTAATGCTAAACCTTGAGCAGTTTATTTATTTATTTTATTATTACTATGATATTATTAAGGGGATAATGTCATATTTGATCCTTGAAGTATAGAAATTGTCTAATTTAGTACTTGTATTGAAACAATGTGCAAGTGATACTTGAACTTTTATTTTGTATATTAATGTGGCCCAACGTCTAAACATTGTTAACCAAGTGCAATGACATGTCAACAGCCAATCAAAACTCACCATCTGGCTAAAATGCCACGTCAAATATGAAATTATCCTATTATTAAATAATTATTCTTTATATATATTGGATGGGCCAGGCTTCAATATTTTAGCCGAGGCTTGGCCAATGGTCCTATAATAGTCTCCAAGCCCCTTGGACGGCATGAGCTTATTCCATGAGAATATTTTTTGGTCATGATTGTCTACTAATTAACTCTTGATTTGCCTCTCATAAAGAACATTTATTGACTTCCTACAATTATTTCAACAACTTTCTTCTTTGATTCCAGAACACATTTACCTCTCTTTCGTCTTATCTGAACAAAATTCTTACCATTTCAAATTACTTGTCAAGCATTGAGGCTCTACTCCAGTAGTTATACATTCTTGACTATCTTTTTGTGTTTAACCCTTGCTACATTGCATGTCTCAGCGACACTCTAGTTTACTAAACATCCCTGCCAATGCCACTTTTCCAACTTTTTTCATTGCATTACTGTTGCTCTAAATTTGTGCAAGCACTAGTTTCTTTCTATTTCTTGATTCTTGATGGTCATGTCAATGCTTATAACCATGAACCTTACCGGAAAACTGCTGCTTCATTACCCTTGTTATGCATCTTTGCCGCCTCAATCCTGTCATTATGGACTAACCTACCACAATAGTAACATATCGTGGATGTAAAACCTTTCATATTGAAGTATATCCACATGTCTTCATCTCTTTCCAGCTCCACAGTTAGATGCATACATAGCTTGTTCAATAGTTTTGCAATGTCTAACATCATCCCTATGCACATGTATTATAATAGATTCTAGAATGCCTATCTCAGCTAGTGTTAGCCAACACGATCCTTGCTACTTATTTATTTTAAAAAATTATTGAAGGTAAACTAGAGTTGAAAAGCAATATGGTTGAAGGAAATTTCAATCTACCTTTTAGGGTTTTTAGCATTAGAATATGATCTTCCAAATTTCATCACCTGCCTCCAATATGGTCCTCTAGCTTTCCTTCTTTGATCAAAACTAGAAAAAGAAAAGATTATCTTCTACATCTTATACATTCATCACACTCTTGAGTGATTTCATGATATAAACCTTCTGCGTAGTTCTTTGAGTAATTGTCTAACTAGACAAGAAGTATTCCACAATTTAATTAAAGACAATTGCTAGACTTGAACCATTGCTCCATCTTATTCCTTATTTTTTAATGATAAACAAGAGAGACTAGAAATTAAACCACAAAGGTGTTCTTGTGTGAACTTAACGATTAGTGATCTTGGTTTAGGATTTTTAACCATGTCTTATTTTGCATGAAGATTATGGCTACATTGTTTTACTCCCTTTGTCCCTTGGATACTATATCTTGTTTGCATACTTTTAGTTGTCTCATATTAGTGTCTCGTTTAAAAGGTTAAAGAAAAATGTTCCTAATTTCCCTTATTACCCTTAATTATAACCACTAACTTTCTTCTCTTTTTTCAAGTCAAGGGTAATACTCTAAAGAAAATTTGATATTAATGAAAGTCAAAATTCTACTTAAAATTTCTTAAACTTCGTGTAAAGTCAAAACTGGACTATTTATATGGGACAGAGGGAGTAACAGTCATGAGGTATAACCATTGCACAAGTGTCACCCTAAATTAGTAAACTAAGTAAATCAGATATTACCTGTAAAGATAAAATAACATTAACAGCATCATATAACTGATCTGGTGTAATCTTTACGTCCACAACGTCAGATGGCATTCTTGATAACAAGAGTGCTGCCTACAACCAATCAGGAATTGTTAGCCCAAATCGTCAAACAGAAACCATACTCCTTTGATTCATCATATGAAGAATATCTTTAAGGAACAGGGGCAAAGGTACCTTCAAACCTTCCGATGTGCAATCTGATACAATCCAGCCATTATCTGGTGTTGAGAAAGGCCATCCTCCCTTCGAAATGTGGCGATACCAGGAATTAAGGTTGCTGCCACTTTTTTCTTTGACCTGAATTGAAACAACATTGAATTTGAAGAATTATTCATACACTTATAATCTAAATTATAGTGCTACTAAAAATTGTGTAATGTAGCTTGATGGTTGAGAAATGATACAACTTATACTAAAAACATTTTAAATGTTGCTAATCCATACTTGTGTGTTTTTGATGAAGTTGTGAGCTTTCTTAAGCATTGGACCATATTCCTCGACAAGGTTGGTTGCCAAGATTGCTTGAACAGAAAAAGCAACATCCCATTGTTGAGATCCGTTGTATCCCTGTGATAGGTACATACTTGTTAATCTATATCAATAAATATGTTTATAATCTTCCAATTTTGACCAAGCAAAACCTCTGTTAGTGTGGTAGCCAAAAGTCTGATTCAATCTCTGCAAGAGAAGAAACCTGCATTGTAACTGAATACCTGCATTTTCATGCCATCTTCAGCCACCCAGAGGTAATCTTTAATTCTTGAAAGGTGACACTTGTATGCCTCTGAGTTTGGGTCCTCTACCCAACAACATACCATGTTTAGTACCTGATCAATAAAATATACATCACTTATTTTGTTTTAGTAAAGGCCCTAGTAGTTTTACTAAGTAGAGAAAAGGTAGGTTTTCGCATGTTGCCCAAGCCAAAATCCAATTCAATATAACCTAGACATGTAAAGCCCACCTAGCTTACATTTCGAACATAAGAAGGACCCATTTTGAAAATAATAATAATAATAATAATAATAGGAAAAGAAACTGAAAACTCGGATAAATTGAGATTAAGTTTATTCGAAACAAGTAGCTACCTTATTAACAGGGCCAAGGCAAATATAACGAGAATTTTCATCCTCGTAGTGGATATGTTGCATCACAATGTCAAGAGCCTTTTGTCTTAGCTTAGAGAAGGGCCATTTCATGAGAAAAGGTTCTCCAACCTTTTGAAGACAGCCCCATAATATGTTTTGTATCATGGGATGTGGATAGTATAGGTCTTCCTGCAAAATCATTTGTCAAAAGGCCAATTTTAATAGTCTAAGTAAAAAAAAAAAAAAAAAAAAGTTTAGGGGCATGCACTTTAACATGATGAATTACTAATACATTGAATAAAGGGGGGAATGGATCCCCAACCAAACCTGCCCTTAGTTCTTAGCAAATGATGTATTAGAATATTTACTATACGATATATGGAAATCTTTTTCTACATATCTATTTGCATGCCCAGAAGAGCCCTAATAGACCTTATATTTACATTTCAAAAGTTTGTATTGGTTTTGAGAAAATTAAGATTTTTATGTGGGAGTGCGAAAAAAGAAAAACGGAATATGATAAATGGTATCAACTCTCAATTTATAATATAAGCTAACATAAAAATGGACATTTGAAATAATTTGGAGAAATTTATTAAGGGTTTCATGGTTGTTTGTCCTAAAAATGAAAAGCTGATTTCCTAAAGTAGGATCAAATAGTCACAAAATTTTAAATTAGTGTAGATATGAATTTTCATGAGCTTATTTCCGTTTAGCAATTGCATTTAATTAAGAAAAATTGAAAGAAACCATTTATACCATTAACTAACAGTTGTCTTGTGGCCAAAACTTGGACATGCTTTATGTCCATGTGGCAAAAAATGACATGTGACAACTTGGTTTTTTATTTCCTGTCTACCTCTCTAGTGAGGGAATCTGATGCCAGCAGTGGCAACCATCAGCACGTTGGGGGCAAATGAGGTGTGATCATGTCAGTTCGACTGTTGGTCAAGCTCGTTGGGGCCAAATTAGCCTTGCGTGGCATGCTCTAATACAAGCAAATTTGATAATCAATAGCTCAGGCTGAATCAAGCCTTGCTGCGCCAAAAGTGATATTAGTAATACTAGGTCAAGTTCACTATTTGTTAGAGGTCTTCTAGATTCGGTTTTAGAATGACCTCTTCTTTGGCATTTAAGTTTGCATCTGCATGTAAAGCAACAGGAATGCTAAGTTGACCCTTGATTATTTCTGGGGATGAATATTTTATGTTGTGTCTTAATCTTCGAATGATTGAAATTATATATTCTTGATACTAGAAACTATCAGTCCTTTGTACCTCTGACTAAAATACATTGCATATTCGATTTGTTGAACTACCCCTAAATTGTTTGCTACACTCTAATTTCATGGTAGGTTTAAAAGCAAATGTGATTGAATTCATTGAAGGGTGTGTTGATCAGTTATGCTTTCATTGCCATGTTTTAAACATGTTAGCCTTTTCTCCATATAACTGATAATATGCTAAACACATGGATGAGCATGTGTGCTAAGTTGGCCCTTTAATCATTTGCAAAGATAAGCACTTTGTAAAACATGTTAGCCTTAGTTATCCAAGTTTTTCATTCCCCTCACCATTTTAGAAGACCTTAAAGCCCCTTGACACCCTAAATGAGCTCATTTTCTCTCCAATATCTAAGCAACCTGAGAACTCTTCTTTAATCTCTCCAAAGTTTTCACCATTCTTAATTACTTAAACTTCCACTAGTTCTATTTTCCTCAAAGCACAACTTGAGAGCTTTGGTTATGTTCTCTCAAAAGATGTTTTGGTGAAGTTGACAATGAATGCAAGGAAAGAATGGTGAAGGCATACAAGCCCAAAACCTGTGGCTACCTATCAAGCTTTTGAAGGAATTAAACTTCTTAGATAAAGGCTAAAAGCTTGGTAGTTTGAATATTTGGTAAGGGCTTTTTATTTAAGCTTCAAGATTAATGATTCAAGGGATTAATGGTCTTGCACCTATGTGGCAGATTTGAAAACGTTAAAGAAGCATGTTGAAAGCTAAAAGTTTGGTGGTCAAACATCCATAAGGTAAGGGTTAATTGAGAATTACATGGCAAATGGTTGTTTCACTAAGTCACAAGTTGAATGTGAAGGTTTACTAATTGGTACTTACAATGCTGCTTATATACATGTGTATGTACAAGGAATTCAAAAAATGAAAGGAGATTATATTGAGTACTTTAACAACTCGAAGCTTGAGCATAAGTGGAGGTAAGGAAACCAGACCAATAAGATAAAATCTATGGTTGAATTGAGACTGAAATTGTTCATCATGTGTTGGCCAAATGCATTAAGCACTATGACATTGAAATTATGATAACTGATTGTGATATGTATATTAGTAGGAAGCTACCAACCCGAGAATTAATTCAATATCACCTAAGTTGGCAGAAAAAAAAATTGATATTAACCAAAGTGAGTAAGGTTGAATTCAGTTTAATTTTTAACACTAATATGTTGCTGCCCCTGCACCTAAATGCCTAGTCTTAGACTCTTAGAGAATCATTAATGAGTGAATGAAATGGTTGTTAGGTGCTGTTGAATTAAGCACCTTTGTGCCAAACAAAAGTTGTGGGAAATTATTTGACCAAGTGTCGAGCCTTCAAGGACTTGGGTGGTGAAGGTATATTGAAGTTGCTAAATCCTTAGTTAAGTCAAGTGATGTAGGCGCATTTAGAATTATATTTTATTTAGTATTTTAGTTGGTTTAAGATTTTATTTTATTTATTTTATTTAGTTTGTGATTTTTTTTATTTTTATTAAGATTTTAGTACTTTAAGTCTTTATTTAGAATTAAGATTACTATTTGATTAAGACTTATCCTAGCTAGTACAAATAGGTTATCCCAAATAAAGAATTATTATTATTATTTTGTGTATTTCGAATTTTTATTTAAGAGGTTTTTTTAAAATTAAATTATCTTTTTATTATTTCAAATACAATCAACCACATTCAAGCCTAATTGTTGAATTTTAATTGACCTAAACCGTTTTACTACATCAAGTGGTATTAGAGCAAATGATCTTGTTATCCTACAAGGATTTTTAGTGAGGAGACTATGGTTGGTCAAGGCAAAAATTGAGGTAAAGGCAACCAGCCCCAACAAACTGAATTGATTGAGATGTAGAGAATGATTGATGACTTCACCCGGGCTGTGCAAGCCTTGTAGCGTTAGGAACTAGTGGGATCTTGAATGGAAAATCTAGAAAGTGACCACAACCCCCTTGAGATTCAAGATTTTGATAATGATGATGAATTTGAGAACGAGAACGTCTTTCATGAAGATGGACTCGCGAATCAAACAAAAAGATGTAGGGCCGGTTACTACACGTTCTTGATTTAAATGGTGGAGGAGTCAAGATTGAAGTAGCTAACTTTCATGGAAAGTTACATGTGGAAAATTATTTGGATTGCGAAGAGTTAGAACTAGTTTATGATGAATATGATTAGGAGATAAAGGAAATTGATGTTCATTATGCACAAAGTGAGTCCTTGGTGGTACAAAGAGGGACGACAACAACAATCACTGAAGATTTGTGAAAAAGTTTATCTTTAAGAAGCATCCAACATGCAATTGATTTGGTACCGGGTGCATTAATATCAAATCGGCTAGCACATAAAATGTCACATATGCAGTGATTTGAGGTACAAAGACAAGTCGAGGAGTTGTTGGAGAAAGGTCTAGTGTGTGAAAGTAAAAGTCCTTGTGCTTGCCCAGCTTTGTTAGTGCTTAAGAAATATGGTTCATGGAGGATATAGTGCTTAAGAAAGATGGTTCATGGAGGATATGTGTGGACAATTGTGCCACAAACAAGATTACTATAAAATATCGTTTTCCTATTCCTCGATTGGATGAGATGCTTCATTAACTAATTAGTTCTAGGGTGTTTTCAAAAATCAATTTAAAGAGCGGATATTATCAAATTAGAATGACGAGTGGAGATGAATGGAAAACTACCTTCAAAACATCAGATGGATTATTCAAATGGTTGGTGTGGACCATGACAGATGAGGGAATCCGTATAGACAATTTTGGTGATGTGGCTTGGTAAACTTGCTAATGAAAGCACTTGGATTGGTGAAAAGGTATTAAAATGAATGAATCCATACTACGAGGAGTATATTAAAGCCTACTCACCGGAGTTGAGTCTTTTTCTAACTTGAGGGGAATGATGCAAGTGCATTTAGAATTCTGTTTTATTTAGTATTTTAGTTGATTTAGGATGCTATTTTCTTTATTTTATTTAGTTTGGGATTTTTTATTTTTATTAGGATTTTAGTAATTTAAGTATTTATTTTGGATTATGATTACTATCTGATTAGGATTTATCTTAGCTAGTATAAATAGGTGGTCTTATATAAAGAATTATTATTATTATTGTTGTTTTATTTATTCTGAATCTTTTTATTGTTCCAAACACGATCAACCCCATTCAAGCTTAATTGTTGAGTTTTAATTGCTTTAAACTTTTAGGCTACATTATCAAGTTTAAGCTAAGGAAAAAGGATTGGTAATTGGTGAGAATTCCCACCAAGGAAGGTCAGTGGGCATTCTTTTTCAAATCACTATGGAATTTTGAATCATATCTGTATTTAATCTGCTATGCTCACTGTTTTGGGAATTCATTTGCTGCTTTGATTTATAAATGCCTATTATTGAGTGAATTGGGATGCATGAGTTGTAAGCAACTAAAGTTGTCTGATCGAATTGCTTCTGAATTTGATCTTTTGTGAGCATAGTAAATTACTAGCTATTTTATAAATTGGGGAAACAAGCCCTTGAAATGAGTAGCGTTTAAATCTGTTTGGTAACATTCAAAACTATTGATGTTTACACTTTTGTATAAAGGCCTTAAAGTAGTCGTTCATTAACATTTTGAATTTTGCCCTATTGGCTAATGATTACGATTATTGTGAGGAACTGATGTAGCAGAAAGGTTTAGGGCAATTAAAACTCAACAATTAGGCTTGAATAGGGTTGATTGTATTTAAAACAATAAAAAGATAATTGGGTTTTAAAGAAACCTCTTGAATAAAAATTCAAATTAAACAAAGAATAAGAATAATAATAATAATAATAAGTCTTCTATCAAAGATCACCTATTTATACTAACTATGATAAATTCTTACCAAATAGAAAGATTAGAATCCTAATCCTAATAAATAAAACTTAATGTACTAAAATCCTAACAAAGATAGGAAAAGAATCCCAAATTAAATAGAATAAAGAAAAATAAAATCCTAAACCAATTAAAATTAAGAAAACTAAATTAAATAAAATACTAAATAAAATATAATTCTAGATGTGCCTACATCATTCCTTTTAGGTAAAAAAAAGACTCGACTTCTATGAGTAAGCCTTGACATACTCCTTGTAAATGTCTGGATCCATTTGTTTCAATTCCTGTTAAGTAATCTAAGTGTTTTCATTAGCAGATTTACCAAGCCACTTCGCTAGAAATCTTTTATACGAATTCATTTGTCTAGATCGAACCTCTTTACATCTAATACTTCTTCAATAACTTCAACCTTAGCAATTAGAAGGTGCTGAACTTGATAGTCTATAGTAGATGCAGACCCATCAAATCCATCAAATGGATATAAGTCCAAAACATTGAAAATAGGATTGATTTGTAACTCAGGTAGCAGCTTAATTAAGTAGGCATTTGAACTGATTTGCTTTAACACCTTACAAAGTCAAAACTTTCTGAACTTGAGCCTGTGATAAGTACTCTTAGGAAATCTTTCTTGCCTCAAGTGCATAAGTGTTTACGACGATGTTGATTGGCAGCAAAAGAGTATGCTGCAATGTTGGCTTTTAAGGCAGCTTTTACCTCTTAATGAATCTTCTGAATGTGATATGCAAATAACTCCCCTTCATCATTTACTCTAGCTTCTTATGGTAATGGCACCAAATCAAGCACATGTTGAGGTTTTAATCCATATGCAACCTCAAATGGTGTCTTCTTTGTGTTTTGATTGACAGAATTGTTATAGGCAAATTCAGCTTGGGGTATGACTAAATCCTAAGTTTTTGGGTTGTTCCAAATAAGACATCTTTTCACCAACCTTTCCACATCTCCTAGTATTTTTTGCTAATAATAATGATCAACCACCATTGCCAAAGTCTTGTCTCTGCCAAAATGTCTTCCCTAACCATTCTTATGAAGTTTTTTTTAATAATTTGCTCCCTTAAAGATCCTTCTAGAATGCACAATTGGTTACCTTTGAGCTAATAATCTTCATGCAATTTATAAGGTAAATTTCTAGCTTGTGATGAACTTTGCAAATCAACTATTATCTTGTTGAAGTGAAGGTTAGAATTGTATTGATTTTTAAGTTTCTCAATGCCTATGACTTGAGTGCTCATAACTGATAATAACGCATATCGCCTACTTAAAGCATCAGCCACAGTATTAGACTGTCCAGATTTATATTTTAGTGAGAATTAAATTCATCAAGGAAAGAACTCCACTTGGCATGTCAATCATCAAGTTTTTTCTATGAATTCAAGTACCTTAAAGCTTGATGTTCAAAATTTACGGTAAACTCACGATAAGCCAAGTAGTGTTGCTAATGACGAATAGGCCTTACCAAAGCGTAGAACTCTAGGTCATAAGTCGAATAATGTTGTTTAGAGTCTGTCAACTTCTCACAAAAAAACTCTATAGGCCTTCCATCTTGACTAAGAATAGCTCCGATTCTTACATGTGAAGCCTCACACTCAATGACAAATAACTTCTCAAAATCAGATAATGCAAAAACTAAGGCTTCGGTCATCAAAGCTTTTACTTTTTTAAAGGCTTTTTATGTAGAATGTGACCACTCAAATCCACCTTTCTTCAAAGATTTAGTTATAGGACTCATAATATAACTAAAGTTTCGAATGAATCTTTTATAAAAAGATTCCTATCCAAGAAAACTCTTTACTTCTTTGGTAGAGGTAGGTGTTAGCCATTCGAAAATTGCACGAACCTTTTTTGGATCTAGTTTCAAACCTTCTGCTTCCTCATTGATTGTTGTTATCATCATTCTTCTTACCACCAAGGACTCATCTTGTGTAAGATGAACATCAATTTCCTCTATCTCTACATTGTATTCAGCATAAATTGGTTTTAACTGTTCCAAATCCAAATAATCCTCCGCATGTAACTTTTCATAAAAATCAGCTACTTCAATCTTGACTCCTTCATTTAAATTAACAACGTGTAGTAACTGTCCTCTAATTCAACTCTTGCCACTTGATTTACGGGTCCATCTTAATGAAAAGGATTCTTGTCTTCAAATTCATCTCATCCTCATGACTTTGAATCTCAAGGTGGCTGTGATCACCTTTCGGAGTCTTTATTCAGGCTCCCTCGGGTTCCTGACGTTGCAAGGCTTGCGCAACTCTAGTCAAGTCATCAATCATTCTTTGCATCTTAGCTAACTCAGTTTATTAGGGCTAGTTGCTTTCAACTCGACTTTTATCTTAGCCAACCATAGTTTTTTAGTTAAAAATCCTTATAGGATGTAGGATAGTAGGATCATTTGCTTTAATACCACTTTGATGTAGCAGAAAGGTTTAAGGCAATTAAAATTCAACACTCAGGCTTGAATGAGGTTGATTGTGTTTGGAACAATAAAAAAATAATTGGGTTTTAAAAAACCCTATTCAATAAAAATTTAGAATAAACTATTTCTTTTCAATTAAGTCCTTTAATCATTCTTTTGACCCCATTTATCTTTTATTATTCTTCCTTTATTCATGCACAACAAAATATTCATTTTGCATGCCATCAATGTATCACAATAATATTTAAAATATATGTCTTGACACTTTTATACTTTATTATTTTTATAATGGCACGTGAGTCCCACCAATGCTTTATTCCTTAAAATTTTTCTACTCTCCCCTACTTTAGTCAAACCTAGATCTTTGAAATCGATTTTCGATATGACACTGTCTTATTCACTCGCCATTAATAAAAAAATATTTATTATTATATTATTATTTTATTCTCCATATAATCTCATATCATTCATAACCATAATTCATCATTAGTTGGCAAAATATCTCTATTAATTAACATCTTGGGGGATGGGATGTTACATAATATATTTAGGGTAATTTCATATGCATCTCTTGTGTATTTTTTTTCTTTGAAAACCATCTCTTGTGGTTTTTACTCTTTGCAGGTGATATCTTGTGATTTTTTTTTTCAATTAGTGTATTATGGATATTTGTTTTTCCAATTAGCACTTGATTTTTGTTCTTAGGTGAAATTGGCTTGAACATTTGGGATATGATTTTACTCCACAAGCAAAAAATTCCCACCTCAACCTCGCAAATGATAGTAATTAAGGAAATTTCCAACTTAAAATATGTATAATTAAGTGTGCCAATGGGATTAAGTGTGTTTAAGTGTGATGCGCCTTTCCACATTAAAAGGTATGAAGTTTGTCTCTTTAATGTCCTCAACAAAAAAGCTTCCTCAAATGATGAGAAAAACTCATCAAAAGAAATGTCACTTTGAAGATTGTGCCACGACGAAAAGAATGCACTAAAATACGAAGCTTATTTGTCCT
This sequence comes from Theobroma cacao, assembly GCF_053813885.1. NCBI lineage: Eukaryota > Viridiplantae > Streptophyta > Magnoliopsida > Malvales > Malvaceae > Theobroma > Theobroma cacao. Next base: position 31,805,298 of record NC_142647.1, on the reverse strand, counting down.
TTAGTATTTTGGAATCTACTTTGTTAAATTTGTGTGTAAACTTTATGAAAAGTTGTTTACTTTAGGTCTTGTCAAGTTACTTTCACCCACATAGATGAATAGTAACTAATATGTCTTTATGTGTCTCTTGGATGTCTATATAAGACAACTCTTTCTCCATGAAGGAGACATATCTTAGCTTTTTAAGTTTTCTCTTGTGAAATAGAATAGTATGTTCTTTTAAGTTTTCTTCCTTCGTGCAACAACTCAAATTTTCATTGTTGTTATAGGCTTAAAAGAATAATGATGATGATATTTTGGAGTCAATAAATTAAATTTCACCTTTAGCATACTAAATTGAAAGGAAAAGTATGCATGAGGATTGCAAGAATGAGAAAGTAGAAAATGAAAAATGGATATGGTATGGAAGGAAGAATAATGTAATTGCTAGAGTAAGGATGCAATTACATGGAATAATGATGTGATTGATTGAAAGAATGATGAAATTGCAACAAAAGGAAATTAATAAAATATTAGAGAATTAAATTGAAAAAGAAAAAGGTTGAATTGTAAAACAAAGAAAATTGAAAGATAAAAGGCAAAAAGGAATGAAATATATTGAAAGATCTAGTTGAAAGATAATAAAAAAAGGACAAGAAAAATAATAAAAAAAGGACAAGAAAAATAAAAGAAAGAAAGTTCTTGGAGATTAGATTGAAGAATCGAGAAAAGTTAAAAAAAAAAAGGGAGTAATGATTAAATTGGGTGGACAAACCAATGTTGTTTGTTGGTTTTCCACCCACCAAGGGGGAATGACCCTTCAATTAAGGTGTTGGAAACTCGAGGGAGTTGTCTATGATGCTGTATAGATAAGTCATTTCCAGCTTTACCTTAGTGAGCTTACCCTAAGAAATCCAGATTTCAACTACCTCAACTAAACTCTAACTTCTATAGCTTCGATTATATCAAATTTTCTTGGTGGCTCTAAGGCTTAGTTGATGAAATAAAAAGGAGAGAGAATGATGTCACGCTTTACTTGAGAAACAAAGTGATGAAAATGGAGAAAAAACTTTGTTTTCTCTCTATTTTGAAGACTTGGTGTCCTTTTCTTTAAAAAGGAAGAAAGAAAAAAAAATGGGAGGTCAGATGCCTTCCTCCCTTTTCTCCTTTGGGTGGACTCCCCAAGGTGTCCCTCAAAGAAATGAAATTAAAAGACATACCCCTTTGGCTGGGCGAATTGCCCAAGAGTGGATTAACAAAATGCCCATGATTTTGTCAATCCTTTAAGCAAATAAGCACTCTGATATCTCCAAGACAAAATATGAATTGGGGTTATTTCCCCTTACTAGGTAGACAACTAGCAAAACAACATTGGTTTGTCCACCCACTTTAATCATTATTTGTTTTTTTTTTTAATTTTCCTCGATTCTTCAATCTAATCCTCAATAACTTTCTTTCTTTTATTTTTACTGTCCTTCTTTTGTTTTCTTTCAATTAGGTCTTTCACTGTAACACCCCGTACCCTCGTATAGTAGTCAACATAACTGTATCGATAAGACGAAAGGCTAATTGACGTGGATTTAAGTGTCGAAGAGCGGTGACGGGTGAAAGAACTATTTTAAAGTAAAATATTTTACACCCGAGAAAATAATAATTTAATAATAATTTTTTTATTGAGGATGAATTAGCGAGATAAAAAGTGATTCGAAAGTGAATCGGGGCATAATAAAACATTTTGGGTTCCAAGAAGACAAATGGAAAATCTTGGAATAAAATAATATTTTATTAATAAAAATAATATTAAAATATTAATATTTTATTTCATATTGAAATTAGTCATGAAGGAGGAGTATATGGTCAATCTAAGTGGGGGAGAAGAAGAACAAGGAAAATTCGAAGAAAAATGATGTCAGTGGGGCTTGCGTGTCTTTATTAAATAAAGCTAGAGCGGATAAGTATATATTTAAATATTATGGTGATACCGCGTTAAAGTGTAAATTTTATATTTTATTTGCATTATTCTAATCACACTAGCAATAAATAATAACATTTTTACGACAATATAACCATCAATAATAAAACGGCCCATAGATTTAATTATTAGCTAACATTAACAAACTTAAAAATTAGCCTCAACCCATTACTCACCTTGGTGGACTCGTAGTTAATTTTTCTTGGTGAGGATTAGAATGGGAAGAATTCCTTCAAGAGTTTTCAAGCTAGTTTGATCAGTTTCTCTCTCCTAGGATTTGGTTGTGCTAAAAAATAAGGTTGAAAGTTGTGGGTTTGGTGCACAAGAAGATAAGAGAAGGAAGAAGTAAGAAAAAAAAGGAAAGGAAAAGAAAGAAAGAAAAAGAAAATGAAAAAAAAATTGATTTTCATGGTGAAGAAAGTAAAATGGCGTTGGAGGAAGAAGATGAAGAAGAAAAATGTCTTTTGGGAGATAAAGATCAGCTATGGAAAAAGAAGAAAAGAGTCAAAGCTTTTAAAGTGATTCGAAAGTGAATCGGGGCATAATAAGATATTTTGAGTTCCAAGGAGACAAGTGAAAAATCTTGAAATAAAATATTATTTTATTAATAAAATAATATTAAAATATTAATATTTTATTTGATGTCGAAATTAGTCATGTAGGAAGAGTATATGGTCAATCTAAGTGGAGGAGAAGAAAAATGAGGGAAATTTGGAGAAAAACGACGTTAGTGGGGCCTATGTGTCTTTATTAAATAAAGTTAGGCGGGTAAATATATATTTAAATATTATGGTGATACTGCGTTGAAGTGCAAACTCTATATTTTATTTGTACAAGTGTAAAGGAAGAAAAATAGAAGAAATTAGAATTAAAAGATTGTTTGGAGGACTAAATTAAAAAAGGGAGAAACATGGAGGGCTAAATGGTAATTTTTTCGTTAACTTGGTTAAAGCTTCTAAAAGAAGCCTTGACTCTTTTCTTCTTTTTCCATGGCTGATCCTTATCTCTCCAAAAGGCATTTTTCTTCTTCATCTTTTTCTTCCAACGCCATTTTCCTCTCTTCACCATGAAAATCAATTTTTTTTTCATTTTCTTTTCTTTTCCTTTCTTTTCTTACTTCTTCCTTCTCCTATCTCCTTGTGCACCAAACCCACAACTTTCAACCCCATTTTTTAGCACAACCAAATCCTAGGAGAGAGAAACTCTTCAAACTAGCTTGAAAACTCTTGAAGGAATTCTTCCTATTTTAATCCTCACCAAGGAAAATTAACTACGAGTCTACCAAGGTGAGTGATGGGTTAAGGCTAATTTTTAAGTTTGTTAATGATAACTAATAATTAGATCTATGGGCTGTTTTATTGTTGATGGTTATATTCTGGTGAAAATGTGATTATTTATTACTAGTGTGATTAGAATAGTGCAAATAAATGACTAGCTAATGACTTGAATGCTAGCTTTGTAAATTTACAAGTAAATTAATACTTGGAATGGGAATTAGAGGCTGTTTTGATGGGTTGAAATTGTTGGAGGGAGAAATGATTAATAATTATGGTAATTCATAGTTTAACTACCGGTGTGGATGACTAATTTAATAAAGGGCATTGTGTTGGTGTAAGATGTCACTAAAGGAATTAATTAAGTTTGGAATTATGAATTTTAAGGATGATATAGGTGCTGGAAAATGGAAGTAATAAATGAAATGTTATGAAATTGTTGGAGTTATTATTAGGTTGACTAGCCAAATGATAATTGAAAACTAGTTAGGAAGGACTAGTAAAGTTTAATTAAGGAAATAGAATTTGGATTTATATTCACCTGAATTAGGTTGGTTGTGATACTAATTGTGTGTGATAGGTTCCAATGAGACCCCACATTTCCACTTGAAGCGCTAGTCGAGGTTCAAAGTCTATCAAAAAAAGAAACAGGTGAGTGAACTTGCATTCAAAATGTTTTGAACAAATGCGCATGTGTTTGAATAAAGTACTTGAATATCCTTGGTTGACTCTTTTAAAAATTATGCACGGGAACAAGTCTTTCATGAGTGATATTTCTATGTTTTTAAATGTATAATGTGACAAATCACATGTTTGGAATATTATGTTGAATTGTCAATTGAATTGTAGTGCGTGATACATTGGAAATTTTGTGATGTTTTACACTAGTGGCATAACAGTTAATATTATTTTCCTTGAATGTCGGATTGTGTAACTATGTGTATGACCAATACAATAATGAACTTTGTGGAATATATTATTATGCAGAGATTCTTGTCATATGTTGTTATGTGTGCTATGTTTTAAAAGATAATATTGAATGATAATTATAATTGTGCGTGTGCGGTGTGGGAGTGCACATGACGGTGAGGGTGGTGTGCAGTGTGAGAGTGCACATGACGGTGAGGGTGTTGTGTAGTGTGAGAGTGCACATGATGATGATATTGCCATGTGCGGTGTGGGAGTGCACATGATGAGGACGTGGTGTGTGGTATGGGAGTGCACACAATGATGATGATGTATGCCATGTACGGCGTGGGAGTGCACATGATGGTATTAGTTATGTGCGGTGTAGGAGTGCACATGACATGAATTACGGATGGTGGTTGTGTGCATTAAGCCATGTTGACTAGTTGGGAATGACCTTGATGTGTTGGATGTATGTTTGAAATATCTATATATATATATATATATATACTTATATTTATGTAATAGATATATACATGAATTCTTATATGCATGTGCGCCTGTCTCGTAGAATAGAGATGATTGGAAAATGAAACGTGATTGCATTGAATGTTGAAAGTTGAATTTCCTAAATGTTTTAAAATGAGTTAAAAGTCAACATGGCATCGAGTTTGTTTATGATATACAAATTGCATTGTTTTAATACAAGTGCATCATGTTTCCTAAAAATCTTTCGTATTGTTTGCTTGTTCCCTTCCTATGTTCACTCATTGGGTTTATATTTATTCTTTTCAACTTCATGTTTTAGTTTTCAAGTCCGAAGGTAGTTGGATTGCTAGGTCGAGGGACTTCCTCATATTCATCTTTCGGTAGGTTTACTATGTCACTCGATGATAGTACTCACGTTCAGAGTCACTCCGCTGACGGTCAGGGTCTTTGTATGTGTATGTGCATACTTGATGTGAATTGCTAAGATTTATTTGGTAAAATATCTATGTATATTTTGATTGATGATGCCATTATGAGTGTATACTTGAGTTTCCTGAATTGTTCCTGAAGAAACTATCATTTGAACAATATGAATTATAGATCTTAAAGAAATATGGATGGTAGATGGACTAATGTACAGGTTCACATAGAAAAGCTTACTTGAGCCTAGTGGGTTGTGCCTATTAAGCCCTTGTGCCGGTCATGGCCCGAAAACTAGGCCGTGACATTCAGTATTTTTCTTTCTATTTTGCCTTTCATCTTTCAATTTTCTTTATTTTAGAATTCAGTCTTTTTCTTTTCCAATTTAGTCTTTTAATATTTTATTAATTTCCTTTTATTGCAATTTCATCTTTATTCTAATCAATCACATAATTATTCCATGCAATTGCATCCTTACTCTTGCAATTACATTATTCTTCATTCCATTCCATCTCCATTTATTTATTTTCTACTTTCTTGTTCTTGCAATTTGATCCTCATGCATACTTTTCCTTTCAATTTAGTACGTTAAAGGTAAAATTGAATTAATTGACTCTAAGAATATCATCATCATTATTCTTTTGAGCTTACTACAGAAGTTAGAATTCGACTTGTTACACTTTGGTTACTTCTTCCTTTCAGTTAGTAGGTTAGTATGAAACCACTACTCACATTAAGTAAGCAATGATATGAGTTATGTGCTATATAGTTGCTACTTCGATGGATCTTCCACATTAGAAACTCATGAAATTGATTACTACAACCATACCATTGTAGATCTAGTGTTGTAGCTTGGTTCATCATAGCTTGTTTCTATAGTACAACAATGTGGTACCATAAGAGTCTAGCTTTGACTAGATCTTGTTGCTAAAGAGGGTGTTTAAGGGTTAGAAATCGACTAAAATATCTTAGTCTACACTTAGTGTTATGAATTACTTGCTTATGGTTTACCCTGTTCCCAAAGCCAATTTTGTTACTTGGTAAAGCCACCTACCATTTAACACCAAGGTGTTAATGGATCCTTTAACAAAACACAAAAAGAACTTTGGTTATAATGTTAGAAATATGGGGACTAAAAGCTAGTTTTTAAACTATAGGAACTAACATGGTATGTGTTTAAAACTTTAGAAATCATCAATGTAATTTGCTTAAATAATTAAGCACAAAAGGTGGGAGAATATAAAGGAGTACTAAAACTAACATGATTGTCCAATAGTTTTAAAAAGAAATAGTTATCCTTACGTTATTAAATATCTAATATATATTGTTAACCTTCAATTAATTGATTATTTTGCAATGACAAATATTTTAAAAGTGTTTTTGAAACTAAATTGCTTAAGGTTTCTGTGTATGTTTCAAGTCAAAAGTTTACATTAAAAATAGTTTATTTTGAGGCAAAATGCAAATCCAATTGATATTCGAAGAAATATTATTTTCCTTGGACTTAATATAAGTTATATAACTTTGGCATTATTGCTTTTAAGAAAGAAAATTTTCTATGCAATTTACTTGACTAGTGCTTTTGTTCTTAAAAGGAAAAATATTTGTGAGGTCTAATACTGTTAGCTTTATATTGATTCTTATTTCGAAATGACAATAACAACAATCAAAATTGTTTTAATAAATCATATTTTGAATTTTACAAAATCACTTGAGCAAATCTTTATAAGCATTAAGAAATATTCAAAATCTTAAAATATTTAATGAAATTTATTTATTTTTGTATTTATCAAGTATATAAGGTTATATTAAAATACAAAAAATGTTTACACAATAAAAAAAGGTTCAAATTAAGAAAAATTTTCAATATTAAAGCTATAAGGATTGATCCTAAGGGTTAAGGGATCAATCCCTTTTGGACAAAAGCAAAAGAACCCTTAGCTGCTTACCAAGGATCGATCTCACCCTTTGAGTGATCGATCTATTGGTATATGCCCTTGAACCAATTAGATTGGTCAAAAAATATATATTATCATTTAATGTATATTTAATCGTATAACTATATGTGATAGAGGTTTTTCTTCATGTTAGTGCAATAATAAGGAGTTATTAAATACTACTTGGATGAAACCCATGGAACATAAAAGCCTAGCAAGAGAATTGTAAAGTTGTTACAATTAAGAGATCACTATGCATCAAAGCCATGTTCTTAAAATTGTTCTTGGTCATTATATTGTCAAGACATGGCATTGACAATGCTCAAAGATTGGTACATGTTAAGCCTCCTTACTTAGGAAGTAAACTGTAAAGCCCGACCTTATAAAATACTATTCATGACTTACATGTGATGATAGCATGATTGCATGCTAGGAGAGTCCCAAGAAATTTACAAAAGTCGGTATTGTACCTAGAGGTACAACAAAGTTTATTTAATCCTCGAACTAGATCAAATATGAATTTTAAGGTGAGATTAAGAGTTTCACAGTTCATGGATGACTTAAAATGGTAATTTGGAGTTTGAGGATCAATTTGGAGTCAAATCGAAATTTTCACTAACTAGGGGCAAAATGGTCATTTGCCACTTGGGGACAAAATGAGAATTTTAGAAAAGAATTTTTTGGCCCCATTTGACTTATTGGAGTATAATTTGACTTATTGAAGTATGATTTGAGGTTTAGAAGTGAAAAATTTTAATTTCGGTATAATTTGGAGTATATGGGTAAAATGGTAATTTTGCCACCTCAGGGGCAAAATTGTAATTTTCCACCACCAGAATATTTTTTCCAGCACATGGTCTTCCTTTGTCTTCATCTTTGACCCTTGACTAAACATGTGGTGGAGATAAAATGTTTAAATTTTTAAAATTTTAAAAACGGGCCAATGACATGATGCCATGTGTCATCCCTTTATTAATTTATTATTTTCCTTTTTAAAAGGAACAAAATCAGCCCATCTTCCACCCCACGGCCGGCCAAATCAGCAAGAAGAGAGAGAAAACAAAAACAAAACCCTAGAGAGAGAAAATCAAAGAAAAAGTGTGAATTTTCAAGGAAATTAAGTGAAAAAGGTGAGATTTTTTCTATTAAGCTTGAGTTTTCTTATTCCCAAGCATTTCTCTTTATTTTCCATGATTAAATTACATGTTTTCATGATGAATTCAATTCTGGAAAAATGGGTTAGGAGAGAGAAAGTTGTTGGATTTATTTGATTTTAATTTATGTTAGTGTTTTTAGTTAGTTTAGCATATTTAGAAACAAAACAACAAGAAAAGAATTTATTTTCTCCCCCAACCATTAATGGCTGAATTTACCATGTAGTGAGTGAGGATGAGCTTGATTTTATTCTAGGAGAATTGGTTAAGGAATAATGAATTATGAGCCTAGAAAAATAATGAAAATTTTCAGAGCAAAAATACGAATTTTTACCCATCAGGGTATTTTCATAATTTGCTGTTGGGACTGATAATTTGCACCACACAGAGGGACATTAAGTTAATTTGGGTGCAATTGAGGTATAGAAACTGAAAAGAATTAAATTGGAGTTTAAACGGACCCGTTAGGAATTTAATCGGGTGATAAGACGAATTAGGCCAATACCGGGTTTAGATAGTTACCAGTGCATTTTTGCATTCCATATCATGCATTGGTAGTCTAATTTAGTTTAATTTTGATTTAGTACCAACTTGGTGAAACTCTCGATTTTGTACTGTGTCAAGGTGGTGAGTCCTCCGATAAAGGCAAGGAAATTGCATCCGAGGACCAGTAGACAGAGTGCTTCGAAAGTCTGCATTCTAGACATTGTGAGTAAACTTACTGTCATTTGAATTATCTAGGGTGGGTTTTAGATGCTTTCATGAATTCTATGGAAAAAGGAATTTAAAAAGATAAATTTTCATGTTTTATGAATAAATGAGTTTCAATGAAATTAAATTATAAATTGTTTTGAAATTAATAGTGATTTTGAAAAATAGAGTACACGGAGACTGTTAATTGTGGCAATTTGATTGTTTAAATTAACTGGCTTATGATAAATCGAGCATGATTGGCTAGTTGGCAATTGTATTGAAATGCGAATTGTTTGGTTACCTTGAAAAACTACGAATTACAAAATTGCCATATCATGTTATTGAGTTTTATTATATGGTGGATTATATAATAATTAAGCACTGCAGTAGGGGGTTTCTGTGGACCAGCCTTTTAGAGGGGCACGGTAAACCCCATTATATTCTTACCTCTAACGGAGAGGCGCGTAGGGTATCTCCTGGGGTAAAGTTTAGGGTTCACTTCACGCTAAACCACCACGTGAGGGGGAACTCAGCCAACGCCAAGGAACGGCTATGTTTTCAAAACAAAAACATGATTTATGTGAAATGTGAATTTTAATAGGCTTGGCGGTCTCGGTAAGATGCCTCGCCCAAGGTGTCCCCGAGAATGGATTTATGGCACAAGCCTAGATTGTTATGAGATTCATAAGCCTTTTTACGTATTTTGAACGAGATGTGTTCTAATTGTATAACCCAGTTTATGATGATTTACTTTATTGTCTCCATGTACTCAACTCTAGATGTTTATGATGATGTCTGTTTACTCATTGGGATTTTATAATCTCACCACCCTCATTTCCACCAATTTCAGGTTCAGTATAGACTGTAGATAGCTGATCTCATCGAGGACTACAGTGGGATCTGCATTTTCCAAACCGTAGGTTCACAGTCCTCTTTACTTTTGTTTATTCGGGGGCACTCTTGTTATTGTAAATTAAATTAAATATTTTGGCTTACTGTATTTAAGTATGTATAAATTTATTTAGCTTTTACGCTATAAAAATTATTCACGTATAACTATATAAATATTGTTTTATAAGAAAATAGAATATTTTACTTAATATTTCTTTTATTTTCTTATTATATTCAAATAACCATAATTTCGTTTTAAATGAAGATTTTAGACTTTTAAACTCATTTTGAATATGAATTGTGTGTTTTGTACTTGTATATTACGTTTTAGGCAGTTTCAAAATTTTTGAGAAAAATGACCAAATTACCCCTGTGAGACGAAAAATTAATATTTTATTTGTTTAAAGTTGGAAACAGCTTAAAATCTTTTAGAACACGATATTTGACAATGGTTGCTCACAAGGGAACAGAGAAACTGATAGTAAAGCCTTGCGGGGTTTCGAGTTGACATTCCGGGCAATAAGTGTCTACTGGGACACCGTGGTAGTTGTCACGTGCTCGAGGGGAGTACCGGGTCCTGACAATTCGATTGGTATCAGAGCTTTTGGTTTTAAAGATCAAAGTTTTTAGTTTTAAAGTTGTTTTAAAAATTTACAATATCAGTGTGGCCCCGGATTAAGTTAAGTTAGGTTAGGTTGAATAGAATGCATGCATCTGCATATAGAGCCTAAGGTTACCTAAACTTGCTCGTATTTTTATAGATTACAATGCCTCCTCGACGCGGACGACCACTTCTCACTAGATCGGTTGGGAGGGGAAGAGGTCGTTCCCAACGTCATCAGCCAAATACAGTAGAGGAGGAATCAGCTGCATCTACCCTTCGGGCAGCACCTGCTGCTGAGCAGGTCGATAGTCCTCCACATCCTCCATCTCCTCAGCCACCTACGGGTATTCCCGCCATGCCTACTGAGGCAGCACAAGCATTGGCAGCTTTCTTTGCAGCAATGGCTGGTCAAGCTCAGACTGGTCAAGTTCCACCTGTAGTGCCTCCAACTACTCCTTTAGTTCCACCACCAGTACAGGATGTATCCATTTCCAAGAAGCTGAAGGAGGCTAGGCAATTAGGTTGTGTATCTTTCACGGGTGAGTTGGATGCCACGGTGGTAAAGGACTGGATTAATCAAGTTTCAGAGACTCTCTCTGATATGGGATTAGATGACGACATGAAGCTGATGGTGGCTACGAGATTATTAGAGAAGAGGGCTCGTACTTGGTGGAATTCGGTGAAGTCCTGTTCCGCTACTCCTCAGACATTGTCTGATTTTCTCAGGGAATTCGATGGTCAGTATTTCACTTATTTCCATCAGAAAGAAAAGAAGAGAGAATTTTTGAGTTTGAAATAGGGAAATCTAACTGTAGAGGAGTACGAGACTCGTTTTAACGAGTTGATGTTATATGTGCCGGATCTGGTGAAATCTGAGCAGGATCAGGCCAGCTATTTCGAGGAAGGGCTCCGTAATGAGATTAGAGAGCGAATGACAGTGACTGGTAGGGAGCCACATAAGGAGGTGGTACAGATGGCTTTACGGGCTGAGAAGCTCGCGACTGAGAATAGGAGGATTCGGACTGAGTTTGCAAAAAGGAGGAATCTTGGTATGTCTTCTAGTCAGCCAGTAAAAAGAGGCAAGGACTCAACGACTTCAGGGAGCACTACTTCTGTTTCCGTGACATCTCTTCGACCTCCATTTCCACCATCACAGCAGAGACTTTCGAGGTTTAGCAGATCTGCTATGACTGGTTCTGGGAAGAGTTTCGGAGGTTCTGATAGATGCAGAAATTGTGGGAATTATCATAGTGGGCTATGTAGAGGGCCAACAAGATGTTTCCAATGTGGACAGACGAGTCACATTAGGAGTAATTGCCCACAGTTAGGACGAGCCATTGTAGCTGCATCATCTCCACCAGCTCGCACTGATATACAGATGAGAGATTCTTCTGGGTTACCACCGAGACAGGGAGTAGCCATACGGTCCGGTGTGGAGAGTAATACCCCGTCACATCCACCTTCGAGACCACAGACTCATACCGCGACAAGAATTTTTGCTGTGACAGAAGATGAGGCACGGGTCCGACCTGGAGCAGTGACAGGTACTATGTCTTTATTTGATAAAGATGCTTATGTTTTGATAGATTCTGGCTCAGATAGATCTTATGTGAGTACGACATTTGCATCAATTGCTGATAGAAACCTGTCACCATTAGAGGGAGAAATTGTAGTGCATACCCCTCTAGGAGAACAGTTGATTAGAAATACTTGTTATAGAGACTGTGGGGTAAGGGTAGGTGAGGAAGAATTTAGGGGTGGCTTAATTCCTCTAGAGATCTTGGATTTTGATTTAATATTGGGTATGGACTGGTTAACTGCACATCGAGGGAACGTGGATTGTTTCCGAAAAGAAGTTGTTCTTCGGAATTCGGAGGGAGCAAAGATTGTGTGTTTGTAGGGGAACGTCGACTATTACCATCTTGTGTAATCTCAGCCATCAAAGCTTCGAAATTAGTGCAAAAAGGGTATCCGACTTATTTGGCATACGTGATCTATACTTCAAAGGGGGAACCTAAGTTAGAGGATGTCCCAATAGTAAGTGAGTTTCCTAATGTATTTCCTGATGATTTACCGGGACTACCTCCTGATCGAGAGCTTGAGTTCCCTATTGATTTACTTCCGGGTACTGCACCTATTTCTATTCCTCCATATAGAATGGCTCCAGCAGAGTTAAAGGAACTGAAAGTCCAATTGCAAGATTTGGTGGATAAAGGTTTCATTCGCCCTAGCATTTCTCCTTGGGGAGCACTAGTCCTATTTGTAAAGAAGAAGAATGGCACTCTTCGATTGTGTATCGATTACCGTCAGCTGAACCGAGTGACCATCAAGAATAAATACCCTTTACCCTGGATAGATGATCTTTTTGATCAATTACGAGGTGCTATGGTATTCACTAAGATTGATTTGAGATCTGGGTACTATCAGTTGAGGATTAAGGAGCAGGATGTACCTAAGACTGCCTTCAGGACGCGTTATGGGCATTATGAGTTTCTGGTGATGCCGTTTGGTTTGACTAATGCCCCGGCAGTTTTTATGGATCTTATGAACAGGGTGTCCCATCCATACTTGGATAAGTTTGTGATAGTATTCATCGATGACATCCTGGTTTATTCGAAGAATGATGATGAACATGCTGCCCATTTACGCATTGTGTTGCAAACTTTGCGCGAGAGACAACTTTATGCCAAGTTCTCTAAATGTGAATTCTGGTTGAAGGAAGTGGTTTTCTTGGGACATGTGGTGTCCGGAGCTGGAATTTATGTCGATCCTAAAAAGATAGAGGCGATCTTGCAATGGGAGCAACCAAGAACGGTTACAGAGATTCGTAGTTTCCTTGGCTTAGTCGGTTATTATCGGAGATTTGTTCAGGGATTTTCTTTGATAGCAGCTCCTCTGACTCGTCTGACTCGTAAAAGAGTTAAGTTTGAGTGGGATGATGTTTGTGAGAATCGATTTCAGGAGCTAAAGAACTGATTAACCTCTGCTCCCGTTTTAACACTTTCTGTTAGTGGAAAAGAATTTGTGGTATATAGCGATGCATCTAAGTTGGGAATAGGGTGTGTGTTGATGCAGGACGAGAAGGTAATAGCTTATGCTTCTCGACAGTTGAAGAAGCACGAGACGAATTACCCTACTCATGACTTGGAGTTAGCAGCAGTAGTATTCGCATTGAAGATTTGGAGACATTATTTATATGGTGAGCGTTGTCAGATTTTTTCTGATCATAAAAGTTTGAAGTATTTGCTCACCCAGAAAGAGCTTAACTTGAGACAGAGACGATGGTTGGAGTTGATTAAGGATTATGACTTAGTGATTGATTATCATCCGGGAAAAGCAATTGTTGTAGCGGATGCTTTAAGTCGTAAATCCTCATCGTCGTTAGCAACACTTCGGAGTTCTCTAGGGATCCAGTTGAATAATGGTGAGGATGGAACCCTACTTGCTAGTTTCGTCGTGAGACCTTCATTGTTGAATCAGATCAGAGAATTGCAGAAATATGATGATTGGTTGAAACAGGAAGTTCAAAAGCTGCAAGATGGAGAAGCTAGTGAGTTTAGACTCAACGATGATGGTACTTTGATGCTTAGAGACCGAATTTGTGTCCCTAAGGATGATCAGTTGAGACGAGCTATTTTGGAGGAAGCTCTCATTCTTTCGCCTACGCTTTACATCCCGGAAGCACCAAGATGTATCGGACTATTAAAGAAAGTTATTGGTGGCCGGGTATGAAACGAGACATAGCAGAGTTTGTAGCGAAATGTCTCACATGCCAACAGATCAAGGCGGAGCATAAAAAACCGTCAGGTACTCTTCAGCCTTTACCGATTCCTGAATGGAAGTGGGAACATGTGACTATGGACTTTGTATTGGGTTTACCGCGGACACAAAGTGGGAAGGATGCTATTTGGGTGATTGTGGATAGATTGACTAAGTCCGCCCATTTCTTGGCTATCCATAGCACGTATTCTATTGAGAGGCTGGCAAGACTTTATATAGATGAGATTGTGAGATTACACGGAGTCCCAATTTCTATTGTGTCAGATCGAGACCCTCGATTTACTTCTCGATTTTGGCCAAAATTTCAGGAAGCTCTTGGAACTAAATTGAGATTTAGTACTGCCTTTCATCCACAGACAGATGGTCAATCTGAGAGAACTATTCAGACATTAGAGGATATGTTACGGGCTTGTGTCTTTGACTTTATCGGGAGTTGGGACAGACACTTGCCATTGGTGGAGTTTGCTTATAATAACAGTTTTCAATCTAGTATTGGGATGGCACCATACGAGGCTTTGTATGGAAGGAAATACCGAACTCCGCTCTATTGGGATGAAGTAGGTGAGAGGAAATTGGTGAATGTGGAATTGATTGATTTGACAAACGATAAGGTCAAAGTTATCCGAGAACGATTAAAGACAGCTTAAGATAGGCAGAAGAATTATTCGGATAAACGAAGGAAAGATTTGGAGTTTGAAGTCGACGATAAAGTTTTTCTTAAGGTTTCTCCTTGGAAAGGTGTGATTCGATTCGCGAAGAGGGGAAAGCTCAATCCAAGATACATTGGACCCTTTCGTATCATTGAAAGGATTGGGCCAGTGGCTTACAGACTTGAATTACCCCCAGAGTTAGATCGGATTCATAATGTCTTCCACGTCTCGATGTTGAAAAAGTATGTTCCCGATCCCTCTCACATTTTAGAGACACCTCGCATTGAGTTGCATGAGGATTTGAAGTTCGAGGTGAAGCTTGTACGTATTCTAGATCGAAAGGATCGAGTGCTAAGGAACAAGAGCATTCCAATGGTGAAAGTATTGTGGAAGAATGCTTGAATGGAGGAGATGACGTGGGAAGTCGAGAGCCAGATGAGAAACCAATATCCACATCTTTTATTCGAATCAGGTAAGTGAAATTTTGAGGTCAAAATTTTATTTTAAGGGGGGTAGTGCTGTAAAGCCCGACCTTATAAAATACTATTCATGACTTACATGTGATGATAGCATGATTGCATGCTAGGAGAGTCCTAAAAAATTTACAAAAGTCGGTATTGTACCTAGAGGTACAACAAAGTTTATTTAATCCTCGAACTAGATCAAATAGGAATTTTAAGGTGAGATTAAGAGTTTCACAGTTCATGGATGACTTAAAATGGTAATTTGGAGTTTGAGGATCAATTTGGAGTCAAATCAGAATTTTCACTAACTAGGGGTAAAATGGTCATTTGCCACTTGGGGACAAAATGAGAATTTTAGAAAAGAATTTTTTGGCCCCATTTGACTTATTGGAGTATAATTTGACTTATTGAAGTATGATTTGAGGTTTAGAAGTGAAAAATTTTAATTTCGGTATAATTTGGAGTATATGGGTAAAATGGTAATTTTGCCACCTCAGGGGCAAAATTGTAATTTTCCACCACCAGGATATTTTTTCCAGCACATGGTCTTCCATTGTCTTCATCTTTGACCCTTGACTAAACATGTGGTGGAGATAAAATGTTTAAATTTTTAAAATTTTAAAAACGGGCCAATGACATGATGCCATGTGTCATGCCTTTATTAATTTATTATTTTCCTTTTTAAAAGGCACAAAATCAGCCCATCTTCCACCCCATGGCCGGCCAAACCAGCAAGAAGAGAGAGAAAACAAAAACAAAACCCTAGAGAGAGAAAATCAAAGAAAAAGTGTGAATTTTCAAGGAAATTAAGTGAAAAAGGTGAGATTTTTTCTATTAAGCTTGAGTTTTCTTATTCCCAAGCATTTCTCTTTATTTTCCATGATTAAATTACATGTTTTCATGATGAATTCAATTACGGAAAAATGGGTTAGGAGAGAGAAAGTTGTTGGATTTATTTGATTTTAATTTATGTTAGTGTTTTTAGTTAGTTTAGCATATTTAGAAACAAAACAACAAGAAAAGAATTTATTTTCTCCCCCAACCATTAATGGCTGAATTTACCATGTAGTGAGTGAGGATGAGTTTGATTTTATTCTAGGAGAATTGGTTAAGGAATAATGAATTATGAGCCTGGAAAAATAATGAAAATTTTCAGAGCAAAAATACGAATTTTTACCCATCAGGGGTATTTTCGTAATTTACTGTTGGGACTGATAATTTGCACCACACAGAGGGACATTAAGTTAATTTGGGTGCAATTGAGGTATAAAAACTGAAAAGAATTAAATTGGAGTTTAAACGGACCCGTTAGGAATTTAATCTGGTGATAAGACGAATTAGGCCAATACCGGGTTTAGATAGTTACCAGTGCATTTTTGCATTCCATATCATGCATTGGTAGTCTAATTTAGTTTAATTTTGATTTAGTACCAACTTGGTGAAACTCTCGATTTTGTACTGTGTCAAGGTGGTGAGTCCTCCGATAAAGGCAAGGAAATTGCATCAGAGGACCAGTAGACAGAGTGCTTCGAAAGTCTGCATTCTAGACATTGTGAGTAAACTTACTGTCAGTTTAATTATCTAGGGCGGTTTTTAGATGCTTTCATGAATTCTATGGAAAAAGGAATTTAAAAAGATAAATTTTCATGTTTTATGAATAAATGAGTTTCAATGAAATTAAATTATAAATTGTTTTGAAATTAATAGTGATTTTAAAAAATAAAGTACATGGAGACTGTTAATTGTGGCAATTTGATTGTTTAAATTAACTGGCTTATGATAAATCGAGCATGATTGGCTAGTTGGCAATTGTATTGAAATGCGAATTGTTTGGTTACCTTGAAAAACTACGAATTACAAAATTGCCATATCATGTTTTTGAGTTTTATTATATGGTGGATTATATAGTAATTAAGCACTGCAGTAGGGGGTTTCTGTGGACCAGCCTTTTAGAGGGGCACGGTAAACCCCATTATATTCTTACCTCGAACGGAGAGGCGCGTAGGGTATCTCCTGGGGTAAAGTTTAGGGTTCACTTCACGCTAAACCACCACGTGAGGGGGAACTCAACCAACGCCAAGGAACGGCTATGTTTTCAAAACAAAAACATGATTTATGTGAAATGTGAATTTTAATAGGCTTGGCGGTCTCGGTAGGATGCCTCGCCCAAGGTGTCCCCGAGAATGGATTTATGGCACAAGCCTAGATTGTTATGAGATTCATAAGCCTTTTTACGTATTTTGAACGAGATGTGTTCTAATTGTATAACCCAGTTTATGATGATTTACTTTATTGTCTCCATGTACTCAACTCTAGATGTTTATGATAATGTCTGTTTACTCATTGGGATTTTATAATCTCACCACCCTCATTTCCACCCATTTCAGGTTCAGTATAGACTGTAGATAGCTGATCTCATCGAGGACTACAGTGGGATCTGCATTTTCCAAACCGTAGGTTCACAGTCCTCTTTACTTTTGTTTTTTCGGGGGCACTCTTGTTATTGTAAATTAAATTAAATATTTTGGCTTACTGTATTTAAGTATGTATAAATTTATTTAGCTTTTACGCTATAAAAATTATTTACGTATAACTCTATAAATATTGTTTTATAAGAAAATAGAATGTTTTACTTAATATTTCTTTTATTTTCTTATTATATTCAAATAACCATAATTTCGTTTTAAATGAAGATTTTAGACTTTTAAACTCATTTTGAATATGAATTGTGTGTTTTGTACTTGTATATTACGTTTTAGTCAGTTTCAAAATTTTTGAGAAAAATGACCAAATTACCCCTGTGAGACGAAAAATTAATATTTTATTTGTTTAAAGTTGGAAACAGCTTAAAATCTTTTAGAACACGATATTTGACAATGGTTGCTCACAAGGGAACAGAGAAACTGATAGTAAAGCCTTGCGGGGTTTCGAGTTGACATTCCGGGCAATAAGTGTCTACCGGGACACCGCGACGGTTGTCACGGGCTCGAGGGGAGTACCGGGTCGTGACATAAACAATCGATATCATAGATTGAAGTATATGGGATACTTGAGGATAACATGTGGGTGCTTGTTTAAGAACAAGTTCACTGAACATGACCTGCTATGAGAACTCCATTTGGTATTTTACTCAAGTGTCTATGGAATATGTTCTCATGTGATAGTTATGAAACTAGTTCTCAGACTTGAGACATTAAGTCATCTTGTTTGGGGAATGACATACTTTGATTTCACCTTTACGGGTTAGGAAGCTACCAGATACCTAAACAGGATGTTTTTGGGTTTGCCATGAAGCATCCGAAGGTGAATGAGTGGTCAAGAAAGGATTCATCACCCCAAGTCATATGAGGGGATGTATCTCACTGGTTCTCAATTCTTGATTAACTTGTATAAAGTCTTTGGCCAAAGTATGATGAATTTGAGGAAAGTTAGTTTCCTAAATTTATAAGGTTAGTCATGAATTATAAGAACTAATATGGAATGTCATAAGTAGACATCAAGCTATGCATAATGACATATCCGGGATATTTGATGAAAGGACCGTAAGGCTTATCTTTGAAAGGTTTTGTCAAATTCTTTAATTGACTCTTTAACATTTGGGTGGTCACGATGTATTGTTAGATGCTGTTATTAATTTATAAATATAAATTAATTATCAAATTGATATTTGATTAGGATTTATATTTATTGCCAACATGTTAGAAGTCTAATGGGTCACACACATTAAGTGACATGATTGGGATTAAATAAGGATAATTAATTAAGTTGGACTTGATTAGAATAGGCCAAAATAAAGTGAAAAATTAATTAAGTTCACAGAGACTTAATTAAATTAAAATACAATTGTTGTATTTAGGGTTACAATTTAGTTTGGCTATATATATATATGTTATGTTAGCAAACTAAAATTCTAAGCCTTCAACTACTTCTCAACTGTTTCATAAAATAAGAAAAGAAAGATAGTTTTCTTTGTATCTTTTTGTTTTAGAAAAAACACTTGCTAGCACAAGTAAAAAAAAATCCTACCTTTGAAAAGGTCTTATTCGGTCACTCTGTGGAATACTGTTGGAGGCCAAATACTTGGGTAACTGAAGATTTAACAAATCCCAAAGGTGAAGAAGCAAAGATTTTGATTTAATTGGCTGTTGATTATGATATCTAAAGTAAGGTATGTAACTCTTAAACTTATAAATGTTCATAACTAATTTGAAAATTACATGAAAAACACAAATATTGATCCTGAAAGATTCAATTGTTTCTCTAATTAAATACTAGTTTATTATTCCGCTGTATTATAATTTTAATTTATTAATTATTTTTATATTTGAGTATGAGATCGAATCCCAGCGCAATCCTCGTTTCACAAAACTCAAAATTTGAGACAAGAAATGGAGGCAAGATCAATCCTTACATATTGGGATGGATCCCAAAGTAGTTGTTGACAGTGCAAAGGTGAAATTAGTAGCAAACTAATGGCTTTTTCATGCATTAAATGCTTCCTAGATGCTCCAGTAGGCTTTCTAAGTATAAATAAACCATCTTTAGCTCATTTATGATGCAGAACAAGTGAAAAACAATGAAATCCCTTTTAACTTTCATTATTACTCTTTGTAATCATCTTTGATATTCTCTCTTTGCAAATTTGTATTCGCTAAACAATATCTACGTATTAGAGTTCTTTTTGTTTATACATTTAAAAAACTTAACTCCTTGAGAGATAGGGAGGTTATATCTTAGCCTTTAAAAGGTAAAAGGACTTGTTTAGAAGTTTTATCTAAACCTTAAAAGATAAAAATGTTATATTTTAGCATTCAAAAGGTATTTATATTGAGTGAAATTCAAGTGGTTGAATCTTTATAAATTGAGTTTGCAATTCTCTCTGCACTTCACTTTTTATCTTTATTGTGTCTTCTTTCAAATAAATATCAATTGAATTGTTAATTAACTTAATTTTTGGTATATCTCTCTTGAAAATTTATTTTGTAAAAAGTAATTTTGGAAATTCAATTCATCCCCACTCTTAGATTTTTAATTTAATTTGAGCTAACAATTAATATTACAGTTTGGACTTTATTGTTGTAAGTTTAACCACCTTAAGAGTGTCCCATTAGCTCAAGAAATCATGTTCCAAAAAGGCATCAAAGTTTCTAGAAGTAAAGAAAAGTTGGAAAAGAAACACCTCAAGGAAAAACCTTCTACAAGCATAGAGAAAGTGTAAAATCAAGTACAAGGATAGAATGTAAAATGAAGTAAAGATGACCATGAAGTATGTCTCATGGCCATGGATTTAGTTGCAACAACTCTTAAAAATGGATAATCAATTATAAGGCGTCTTCTCTTTGTTGGAGAAAACTATTCTTATTAGAAGAATATAATAAAGCCATTTGTTCAAGCAAAGATTATGAAGCTTAAATGGTAATTGTAAATGGTCCTTAGATATAAGAATAGGTAAACAAGTAATCAAGGAAAAAAGTGAGTGGAATTTAAATGACACTAAGTTGGGTCAACTTACTCGCTAGGCAATGAACACCCTTTTTTCTGCACTTAGTGCTAGTAAGTACAACAGAGTATTCATGTATGAGAGTGCCAAGGAAGTCAGAGATAAATTGGAGGTTACACATGAAGGAATAAATCAAGCGAAGGAATTCAAAATTGGAATGCTTACTCTTGATTATGCGCTTTTCCAAATGAAAGATGATGAAACAATTAACGAAATGTCAGATAAATTCACCAACATCCTCAATGGCTTGAAGGCAGTTGGCAAGACATACTCAAATGTAGAATTGGTGAAAAAAATGCTACATGGCTTGCCAAAATCATGAGAACCAAGGGTGATGACCATTGAGGAAGCTAAGAATCTAAATACTCTCACACTGAATGAGCTAATTGACTTTTTTCTAACTCATGAGATTAAGCAAAACCATGGAAGTGAGAGAGAGAGAGTCTTCAAAAGGAAAAGCCTTGCATTAAAGTCAACCATATAAAAAGAAGAAAAGATGGTTGAAGGAGTGATGAAGATGCAGAAATGGCTATGTTTGCCAAAAGGTTTAACAAATTCAAGAGGATGAAGAGGTACTAAAGGAAAAGACCACAAAAGAAAGAGATAACAAGAGGAGAACCAAGAAAAGATTATGTAATTTGTTATGAATGCAAGAAGCATGGACACACCAAGTTTGAATGTTCAATATGAAAAATGAACGACACGAAGAAACTTAAGAAGAAGGCTATGGTGGTTACATGGAGTGATAGTGACACATTCGGCAATGGTCATGATGATGAAGAAATGGCCAAACCTATGTCTCATGACTCTTGAAAAGCCTAAGGTAAACTCTAACTCAATAACTCAAATTCTTATTTCTTTGATGAATTGCAAAATACTTTTGAGAAATTTGTTTTAGAATTTAAGAATATGTCCTTGAAATAAGCAAAATGATTTTCAAGATAAAAGTTGAATTTGAATCTCTAACTAAGGTTAAATGTGAGTTAGAATGCACAATTAGGAACATGGAAAGTGAGGTTGTTGACTTAAAGAAAAAGAATAAAAATCTGCATATTTCTTTTACTAAATTTTATCTTAATCAACAAAAACTAAATGACGTGTGGGACATCCAAAGAGTGTTTTTGTTAACAAAAATGATATAGGCTATAACGGAAATGAAAAAGAAGCTCATTTTAATAACTTTTTTTTGTCAAAGCTAATGACTCAAGTGAAAATTATAGCAAATGTATGTATTGTCATCAATTGGATCATTCAACATAATTTTGTCCTTGAGAATGGTTACTTGTATAAGTAAAACTCACCAAAAGTGCGTGGGTTTCGATTACAAAAATTGGTGTGGATTTCAAAATGAACAAAATCATCAATACTAACCCTCAAAGACCCAAATCATAAATATCTCTTGTAAGTACGCTAGAGAACACAGGAATAAAGTTTTTTTTTTTGCTTGGCGATTGGAATGCTCTAGACACATTTTCTAGGATGGGTAATGTCTAAGAAATAAGCAATATTTCTTTATTCTAATGAGAAGCGTGGTTGCCTGTTCTTATTTGTCTATTAGGTGCATAATTTGTTGTTAACTCTCCTTTGAGCTTTGTTGATATATCTTCATCATACAAAATTGATTTGATGGTACATGTTATAAACTGCATAATTTTGAAAGAAGTATAAGCTTAAAATTGAGTATGCACTTATTTTTGCTCTTGAATGCTGGATAACTTTGATATAAATGTATCTCTATGCTTCGTGAAATTGATTTTCTACTTAATTTATTGAATTTATTTTACTTTAGTATAGAGAAAGTATAAGCTTAAACATAGCTTTGTACATGAATAAATTTAAAAAGGGTATCTTCTACTTCATTGGTGCTTACACTCTTGTCTTTCTCTGTGAGTTTATTTTCAGCTGTATTGGTATATCCATATTTGTTAAGGGATCAGTTACACAGTTTCCAAGTTGTAATCTTGAGAAATATTAATTCACTCTGTATACTGAGTTTTGGAACTTGAAATACCTTGCCTTAAATGTTGAATAAAATATAATATAAATTATACAATATGAATTATATGGTTTTTTTTTGTTATAAAGTTATACAATATGAATTATATGTTTTTATAGACAAAAATTATTTTAATATTAAGCATTTAAATTATCATTTTATTTTGTAATTACACCATTATATTTAAAAAGAATTTACTAAGATTGACTTAATACATTTTTCAAGAATGTGAATAGTAATATCAAGTAAGATTCATGAAAATATGAATATATATATCTAAGGTCAATTAATTTCAATACACCTGTCACAATGTGGAAATACTTCAATTATATAATTTATAAATAATCATATTCAATAGATATCATTTTTTTCTTAATTTTATTTTTTAATTTCATTAATATTTAGACGTACTTAGTCAAGAAAAAAGCATAAATATTACTAAAAATTACAACAAAAAAAAATGCTTAGACTAGTTGTAGATACTAAATTATAAACAAGAAAAAATTAAAAATATATATAAAAAAAATGAAAATGATGAAAAAAGAAAGGAGAGAGGTACGCACCCTACCAGGCACCTCTCTCACCTGCCAGACGCGAAAAATTCGCGTTTGGCAGGGTAGTGGAACTTGTCCCCTGACGCCCCGGGGCAAAGCAGTGGAGCGTGCCCCCTCCAGAACCCGGGAATCGGGTATAAAGGGGAGGGGGCACTGTAGCATCCGAGAGGGGGAGGAACCTGCAACAAAAAAATCCTGGCAGCCAAGAAATCACAACAAGAAAATCCCTAAGTTCTCTAGCAGCAAAAACAAAAATCCACAATGAGTATTGAAAAAAAATCAATCAAAAAATAAGAGAAATAGGAATTGATTCTTTAGAGTGTGGATTTTTGATTTTTAGGAGAAGATCTAGATTTTTAGGAGAGAGCAAGGGTCGGTTATTACAGGTAATTAGAGAGAAGATCGGGTTCCCTGGCCTACGTCGCCGACGTGAATACCAGCTGCAGATCGGCGCCAAGGATCTGCTGCCGGCACAAGAGGAAGAAGAGCTGAGCAGAGGAATAGAGAAGGAGAGAGGCGGAGCCACGGTACCAACCGACAGAAAAGGAAGAGAGCATCGGGTTCCCTGGCTTGCGTCGCCGACGTGAATACCAGCTGAAGATCGGCGTCAAGGATCTGCTGCCGGCACAAGAGGAAGAAGAGCTGAGCAGAGGAATAGAGAAGGAGAGAGGCGGAGCCGCGGTACCAACCGACAGAAAAGGAAGAGAGCATTGGGTTCCCTGGCCTGCTTCACCGACGTGAATACCAGCTGCAGATCGACGTCAAGGATCTGCTGCCGGCACAAGAGGAAGAAGAGCTGAGCAGAGGAATAGAGAAGGAGAGAGGTGGAGCCGCGGTATCAACCAACAGAAAAGGAAGAGAGCCCGGTTTGGGTATTTGACGAGAAGAAAGAAAAGTAAGCAAAAAAAGAGAGAGAGCTTTTCTCCTCAGGGCCGAACGACGTCGTTTGGTGTCCCGTGGAAGGCTGTCAAAGCTAAACAATGTGTCTAGCAACAGCCGTGGTCAGCCTAGTTGTGTTGGGGCTCATTCAGCTTAATCAGGTAAGGAAAATTTAATTTCTTTGCATAATGGATTTGTGATTATTTAATTGTTTGGGTATTATGGTTTGATTCGTTTGAGTTCAACTCACAGTATTTAATCTAAGCTTCATAACTTGATGCTAAAAGGTTGATTCGGAAATATTTTTTTACAAAGTCCTAAAAAGAAAATTTTCTAGAGAATGTCTTTAAAGATTAAGATTAGATTACTTTATCATAATGTTCTAAAAGTTTTAGATATGATTTGCAGGTTTAAGGAGATAATATAATTAGAGGATTATAAATATGTATAAATAAGAATATAAATAGGGGCATGAGAAATATTTATGTACATTAAAATATATATATATATATGTAGTGAATAAAAATAATATTGTATCAAGTATGAAAATAATTATAATAAGGTAGGTAAGAGAATCAACCTTAGAGAATTAACTCCTAAGAAAAATATCATGACATTAAGGACAAGTGAACAATACCGATGATGGGATAATCGATCGGGATGCGAGAAGTCGCAATCCCGAGCTTATGTTCACTAGGCTCGGAATCCGAATCAAGGCTCCACCAGTACGATGGGAGGGCCTCGATTTCAAGATTCCGAAGTTCTTAATAAATAAAGAGTTTGATGATACAAAAAAAAATTACTCTATAAAAATAATAAATAAATAATAAATGATAAAAAAAGGATAAAATAATAACAATTCAAACATATAATAAATAATTAATTTGAAAATACAATATACATGACATTAAATAAATAAAAATAATAGTAAAAAATAACTAATTCAAAATTAAACATTGAGTATTAAGTGGCATAAAGAAATGTGAAAAATATAATAATAATAAAAATATAAAAATACATAAAAATAGTACAATAAAAATACATATAATTTCTATTCACTAAAATAACATAGAATTATAAACAATTTGTCTAACTATAAGTGAAAAACAAAGAACTTAAGAACAAAAAAATGTAAAGTATAAAAAAATAATAATAATAAATAAGAATAGAAAATATAATAATAAAATATATAATAAAATAAAAATAATTAATAATAACAAAAAAAAATAGATAATTGCTTAGCATATATGTATCGCATCATATATATCATTGCATATAAACATTTCTGTTTTCGAGTTTAAGCCCCGATGATGGGATCTTTCGGGGATCCTGCGACGGCGGGTATTTCTTGAAAAGTTCCTTAGGTGAAAAGATGTCCTCGGGTCCCACCAGTATGATGGGAGGGCTCGAGAACCATCTTTAATAAAAGGCTTTTGCCCGAATTGGGTTCATTATGCACAAAAATATTATTTTAAAAAGAAAACGTACGATGACCCCGATGACGGGAATTATTCGTCGAATTTGCGAAGGCGAGTTTCTCGGATAATTCCCTAGGTGAGAGAATATCCCGAGTCCCACCAGTATGATGGGCGGATTCGGAAAATATCCTTGATAAAAGGTTATTTGTCCGGTATTTTTATCTCACGCCATGCATTTCATCTCGCCACCCATTTGCATTCCATTTTAGGTTAAATAGGAGATAAAATAAAAAATAATAATTAAGGAAATCTAGTGAAATTAAAAATTAAAGCCCAATAGGATAATCTAAAAATGATACCGTTCATGGAACGGGCGTCCGAGGGGTGCTAATCCTTCCCCGGGCGTAACTGTACTCCCGAACCTAGATCCAGAAAATTGTAGACCGGTTTAAGGTTTTTTTCGGTGGGCTTAAAATTAATTTAAGTTTTCATCGATTAGAATCGAGTCAATAGGTGGCCAATCGCACCTAGTAAAAAAAAGATTGGTGGCGACTCCTAGTTTAATTTTTTTTTAGTGAGTTTTCACCTTCACGTCTAGCGGTCGGGTTCCCAGACCCGCACGTTACGACACTAGTAAAGAAATATTTAGGCTAGTTTAAATAAAATCCATTAAAAAAATGGATGCGAGTAAGTTACCTTAGCACATAGATTTCTGGCTTGATCCCAATCAATGAGGTGATAAGGAAGCGTATAGAGTTCTCTTCTAAGTGACAAAACAAGCGAATTAATTGGCCCTACAAATTTCTTCCCATATAAATATGACATTGCCAGATACACCATGCGACAGTGACACCACATCCTTCCTGCATATATTTTTTTTTATCAAGATACAAATTTGAATGACTCAAAGCCAAATTAACTTGAATTTAAGTCATCGTAAATGCTAATCTAAACTGATCTTGTCTACGGTAAGATCGACTTTAGTTTAAGGTCATAATAGAATTTGAAAAATAAAAAATGTTTAAACAGATTAACAAGTAAAATAAATATTTTTTTCTTTTTTTATCCATTTAACAAACAAACATAAATACTCTATCTTACTTTAATACTTGTTTTTATTGTTCTTTTACAAATAGGTTTTTTTTTTAAAAATTTTGAATAGTTTTTTACAAATAAGTATGTATTACAATTTAAAATTTAGTGTAATTAAGTCTAAATTAAGATATCTTGTTATTTAATGTATTATTTATATGTTTACATATCAAATTATATTATCGCAATCATATTATCATTATTAGCTCTACTTTATAGTTTAAACTGTTTTAAAAATGAAAAACGGACTTGAACAATATAATAAAAATGATAGAGGTGAATGTAAATAATAAATATTTTAACAAAAATAGGTAAGTAGTAGTAGTTTTGATTTTCTTAGTAAAATTTACCTACCACATGTAAATATATCATAATTGAAAGTTTAAATTAATAAATTAAATATTTATTATTATTATTTTTTATATTTTTATTTTGATCTAAGAAATTAATATTTGTGTGAGTTTTAGAAATTAAGTTTTTTTGAAATAGTATTGAGTTTATTTATTTATATACAAAATTAATTTATTGACAATTATATCATGCCTATTCATCAAACAAAATTGATATGAAATTAAAATTTGTGTGTAATTATGACGCATCTTACCTAATTTATGGCACTCACTGTATATTTTTATAATTTATATTATTTATCTACGTTGAATTTTACATTAATTGTTGTTCATTTATGAGAAGTATTAAGTTTATTATTTTTGTTAGCATACTCAACATTTAGGTTAAAATTTATGAAAGTTAATTTGAACTTTACGTTGACATTTTACATTTTTATGTTAAATATTTATAAGTTATGCTTATTCTTACCACCTCATTTATGTTTATAATTATCATAATTTATTTTAAAATTAGATAATTAGTGTTTTTATTCTTGTTTTCACACATTTATTAAAATTATTTTCCTAATGTTTATAATCATGATAATTTATTTTAAATTGATTTTGAAACATTTTCCCATTTTACGTCAGTTATTATGTATTTTTATCTTTATTCTCATACATTCACTTAAAAAATTTTATTTGTGAAATTATATTTTTTTTAAGAACTTTTTATATCTAGTTTGAGGAAAATAAATTATTTTACAATTTTATAAAAAATCAAATATTAGGCTTTTCTATTATACCATAAATGATATAACTTTTTACTGATACTTTTATACATTTAGGTTAAGATTTTAAGAAGACAAATTTTAACTATATGATATACGTATTTAAGTTAAGCGGTAATCATGTTACACTTATTGTTACATTCTATTAAGCTTAAAATCATTATAAATATATTTTAACTTAATTAATTATGACACTTTTTACCCATTTTATGTCACATTTTATGTATTTTTATTCTTATTCTCACATTATTATGACAAAATTAAAAATATATATTATTTTTTGACATTAACATTTTTATTTGATTATGTGAGATTCTATTTTGTGTAAGAACTTCTAGTAGCTAGTTTGAGATATTGAAATTGCTTTAAAATTATTTACAAAAAGAAACATTAAATAATATTTTTTTTTCAATTTTACAATAAACGATATAACTTTTTACCTTTTTACGTTAAGATTCTAAAAACAATATTTTCTACTTTACGATATATCTTATTTATTTACATTTAACTTTAATAAAGTTATTCTTATAATTGTCAACTTTCAGTACATTTAAAACCATTATAATATATTTTAAGTTAATTACAATATTTCCTATGCATTTAGGTATCTTGATTCTCATACGTTTACTTTAAAATTTGTAAAAAATATTTTTGAAATATTATTATTTTATTTAATTGCATGAAATTATATATTTTGTGTAATAATTTTTTATATTTAGTAAGGAAATACAAATTGTTTTAATTTAAAAAAAAAAACTAAAGAAGAATAGAAGGGAGAATCCTTCCTCTACTGGGTTCTGCCCTTTTCAATTAAAAACAAATTTTAATTAAAAAAGGTTACGTCTTACCCTATATTTACAAGTTAAAATAATAAAAATAAAACCAATGACTAGTATTCAACCTAATACATATAATGGTTGGGATTTAATAACCTTACAATAAGGTCCACTTTGATGGCCTCACTGTAAAATCAAGCCACCAACTAAACTCGATACTTAAAATTCAAATTGACTAAAGTAAATATTATTTATTAATTTATATTTCAGTTTGATTAAAAAGAATAATACACATGATGATGTAAATCATTATAAAAAGTACACAGTTTTTTTTATTTAATTTAAATTTAAATTAATTTTAAAAATTCAAAATCTACATCAAAATAAGTTAAGACCAATCACGAAAGTGATCTAAAATATTTAAATTACTCAATTGTCATAGAGTTACTAAGTAAATTGAAAGATGAAATTATAAATAATGTTTAAACTATTTGAACAAAATACGAATAGCACAACCTGGATGGATGGGAAGAAAGTAAGGAAGAAGCCAGAGCTCAGGCAGTAAAGGGTTGTTGCCACTCCACTCATATACCCCCAGCACCTATACAAACAGCAAATTAAAGCATGTAATTGATGAGATAAAGACATAATTAATTAAACAAGTGCAATTGGTGAGAAGATACATACTGAAAGCCACATCTTGCCCCATGATGGAACGAAGGTAAGTCCACCATGATGAAGAATCCATGTTCTGGCGTCGGCAATGGCACCAGCTCCTCCATCCTTTGTTTCTCCCAGCAATCTCAGAGTGACGTACGAGAGTGCGGTGCCAAACATGGTGCTCTCCCCTTCTATGTGTAATCCCCAACCTCCATCTTTGTTCTGCATTACAATTTTATTTCGATTGAACACGGGTTGATTGTTCTTCTAATAGAAAGAGAGGTAATGCTGCAATAAGTAAACTCCAATCTTCTCGTCTGTCTTCTGTTTGTACTTCATCATATTTTACTTGTTGCAATACTTTCTCTCTCCTTATTAGAACAACTATCTATAATCAATAAACAATATAATCAATAGGATAGAGAGACCTGATGGTTGTATAGATAGCGTCGTATCTCCTGTCGATGGTGGGTGGGCAAAATTATCTCTAATGCTCCTGTTACATACAACCCAATTACCTGTAAAATAATTAAAATTATTTAAATTTTGCAAAATTTATATTATTATGAGGAGAGAAAAGTTATGAATATTGTTTTTATTATCAATATAAATATAATATCAATGTTAGAAATATATAGAAGCCATTAATTTAAGATCTACGTTTAGGAATTGAAGTGACAAACCAAAATCTAAAGTGCAAGGAGTTAACTGTTGGGAGAAAAACGTTAAAAAATAAAAAAATAAAACGATAACATATATATTTTTAATAATAATAATAAAAAATATTTATTTTAAAAGATTTTTGAAATTTTAACTTTGCTCATTAGAAAAATGTGACTACGTGATTCACTAACAGTATATAATTAAGTATTATACAATGATTGACTATTATAAATGTTATATATTCTCAATGCATTAAATATAAATTTTTTTAATTCGTTTTCATTAAATATAAAATACTCGTTAAACCCTGTTTGCCAACGAACTAGACCGAGAATCTTACTTGGAAATATCCCTTCATAATGATAAATTCATTGTAAAAAGAGTTTTCCCCCATAAAATTAGCAATAATTACAATTTTTTTATTCCATGAAAAAACTTGGCATTACCTAACGATAATCTTGCAAAGAAAATAGCTAAATTAAAAATAATGGGAAATGCAATGTCTCATCAATTGGATGCTTTAATGTTTCTTTTTTTTTTTAATTTTGCCTGGTTGATTTTTTGTTATTTGTCTTTTATTTTTATTTATTTTTACTTTGTGCTTTCTATTCATTTTTAACAGAGAAAAGAAGGAGAAAAATAATAAAAAATAATCGGATACTTTTATTGAGTTGTTATTTTCCTACTAAGCTTTTATTTTAAGATGTAAAAAGTAAAAGTGTACTTGATAGAAGGATAATATTAGCAAATAATTGAAAATAAAAATAAAAATTTGTGAATGCAATATGTTTTTGATACATTTTGTAAATACAAATAATTAATTTATGAATGAATATTTCGTTTTTATAGGACATCTTAATTATTAGAATTTAAAATTTCCTTACTAAACATACTGGAATATTGAAATTGAAAGAAAAAAAAATTTGTGGGAAGAGAGAGGTTATTTTCCTTTATTTAACCATGAGCCACCATATGTACCAAAAAAAAATATTAATCTATACATATACATGAAAATTGTTCCTAAAAGGGATTTTTTTCACTATTTACTGTTTTCTTTGGTGATAAAATTTTGAAGATCAAACAAAAGGCAAATATAAAAGTAATTTTATTTATTTATAAAAAGGAAATGATGGAATTGAAAATAAATTTTGAATCTCAAATCTCAGTCATTTTAATAAAACTAGCAACCATTAAACTAATTTATGTAGAACAATTATATTAATTTAAATATACGTCATATTCCAATTATTTGTTTATTTTTAAATTAAATTGGGACCATTTGTATGAAAAGGATAGGGTATAATGCAAAATCAATTTATGCTGTCCATGAATAATGAATTAATAGTTAAAGCAGCCCCGTACTGTTTTACAAGCAAAAGCTTGGCTTCTTTGTGTTTGTAAGCGTATGATGACCGCAATCACTCTTTCTCGAAAGAGACTAAGATTTAATTAAATTAATAAATTTATGTTACATTACGTACGACGGCCATTATAATTCAATGTAGGAAACAACGAACGTCAAAGAGTGGGTGGTACTTGGACCACCGGCTGCTATCTCTCTATTTTATATATACAATAATTTAAAGAGAAATAAAAAACCCTCGATTTATTTCAAAAAATTTAAATATGTTTTAGCACTTGTCAATGATAGAAGATAGCACGGTATAATATTTAACAAAGTCTGTAAACTATTTAGAAATTTAAATACGTTTT
Source organism: Theobroma cacao (assembly GCF_053813885.1). NCBI lineage: Eukaryota > Viridiplantae > Streptophyta > Magnoliopsida > Malvales > Malvaceae > Theobroma > Theobroma cacao. Next base: position 31,773,714 of record NC_142647.1, on the reverse strand, counting down.
TATTCTTTTATTATATTTAATCAAATTCATATATTTTTATTTTAAATTAAATAAATTTTTATAATTAACGGTTGACTTATTATTATTTATGAAAATATCATTTGTCATTTTATACTACGTGATACTAACATGACATGTTGACATATTATAGTAAATGAAGATATGACATGATGACATAGTTATGTAATATTTTTCACTCTTTACCTCAGTATCACATGAGTATGAAATGACAAATGACATTTTAACTAATAACAGGTAATCAACTGTTTAGTGATAAGAGTTTATTTAGTTCAAAATGAAAATATAAGGATTTGATTTGAATGTAATAAAAAAATAAAAAAATTATCTAAATTTTTTTAAATAGTTAAAGTATTTTTTAAGATATTATGTCATAGAGCAATTATAATCATGTTATCTGTAATTTTATAACATACATACATATATTGTTCATTATAAAAATGAAAGGTGGTTGTAAAATCTTACAAGGTGTCCTTAGAAAGTTGATTAATGGGTCGCATATTTTCCCTTTTGGTTTCTTTGCACAGCATTAAGCATTTATTAGGTGATGGGTAAGAACAAGATGAAGAACAAGTTACCAAGCCAGGTAGCAGGAACAAGGGGCCACCATAGTCACCAGGCCAGAACCCATCCTCGCATTGCAACGTTGAATAGAGTCTCAGAGCCCTTCTTAATGTAGTCCTCACCATTTCCTCACTTACTTCTTGGCTGGTTTTCACGTTGACCTTGTCTGGAAGCTTCCTTTCTCCTGCTGGATTATTCTCCCTTGCAAACTATTATATATGCCAAAAAGAATATATATATATATGTTTGATCAAGTATCAACGAATAAGAAAACGAATGCACACTTTGTTAGCACAATATTAGCAAATTCATTACGATACAAAGAGTTGTTTATTCAGTTCGTACCTGAAATCTCATTAGCATATCGGAGCTTTGCTTGGTTTGAAACCGATTCTTGGTGAACTCATTCCGAGCCTTTTCGACTCGAGCTCGCTCTTCTGGCGTACCAAGATTCGGATCGAACTCCCAATACTGTCTTCCGATATGATTGTTCACGCTTTTAAGCCAGGGTTCATTCCCTTGAGAAAGCTTAAGCTTCCACATTTCTTTTCTTTTCTTTTCTTCAGCTTCAAACAAATTGAAGAAACTAGGAAAGAAAAAGGAAAGGAAGACTGACCAACAAGAGTTCAATATTTGGCTGCAAAAGGTTGATTCCCTGAGAAAGACTTTGCTTTCTCAATATTTGTCATGCTAACATGTACGAAATTAACAAGGTTCATAAAAACGTTCAATTATATATACACATTCCACCTTTGAAATTACAATATTACCCTTGTTTTAGCTTATTAAATAGGGGTACTCTAGGGTCCAACATCCAGGGTTCAGGGTCTAGACTATGACCTGCCAACCTTCCAAGTTAGATGAGGCATGGCTTCATGTTGGAACGCATAATGTTTACTTATGGTGCCACATATTTTTAAATTTTCTCTATTGTACCATATATGCCACCATCTGTAACTAAACAAATAATTGAAAAGGTCCCAAATAACAAATCATCTATTGACACATGTTGAATTGATAATGCCCTCAAACAAATGATTTCACGTGTTATATTCAAAAAATTGCTCGAGCCTTGGTCAGTTAGACGTCACTTGCTAATTCAAGATTTTGTTTTTTGAAAAGCAATGTTTGAATGCATTGTATTGATACAAATCCTTAGCTTTCTCACAATTAAGTTGAAGATTTTCCATTTTCAACGTAATTATCATCCACCTTCAGTTTACATTACAATGTTGCAATCCCCCGTCAACCTTAGCTCATGACATCCATTCCACCCTTGTTTTTCAACCACGGTCACAGTGATGCTTGAGACGACTTTAACACGACGAATTACTATTAGCATTGAATAAAGGGGCGAATGTGATGTAGCAGAATATTTATTATATGATATATGGAAATCTTTTTCTACATATCTATTTGCATGCCTAGAAGCACCCTAATAGACCATATATTTACATTTCAAAAGTTTGTATTGGCTTTGACAAAATTAATATTTTTATGTGGGAGTTCGAAAAAAGACAAACAGAATATGATAAATGGTATCAACTCTCAATGTAATATATATATAAGCTAGCACAAAAATTGACATTTGAAAGAATTTGGAGAAATTTATTCAGGGTTTCATGGTTGTTTGTCCTAAAAATTAAAAGCTAATTTCCTAAAGTAGGATCCAACAGTTACAAATTTTAAGTTAGTGTAGATATGAATTTTCTCTTGGTGAAAATTGAAGCAAATAACAACTAAAATTAGTTTGAGGTGTGATATACTATTTTTAATGATAATTTTTGTTCCTTCAGAGTATGAAACTCAGTATAAAAGAAATAAAATAGTTATCTTTAGGATTCAACAGAATTCTTGAATAATTTGCACAAACTATTAGGGATATAGGAGTAGCAGGAAAAAATAAAGAAGAAAGAACCCAACAAGGCTTAGCAGAGAAGATAAATAAGAGAGAATTGAGGTGTATTGAGAATGACTGTGGAGGTTGGTATTTATAGGGAGGAACACCTGAGAGAATCAATAGAAAATTAGGAAAGAGATGTTCTAAAATATTCTGTAATCAAGAAATAAACGTTGATTCTGTAGTTGTTTGTTCTAAATCAAAGACCAAATCAAGTTTTGTAATGGTAGAATATATTTTGGTTGGCAGAATCACAAACCGATTCAAATTGTGTTTTCCACCACGGTAAACTAATAAACTGAAACTAAAATTAAATAGTAAATTTGTTTTATAAAACTCACTTAACTACCAGACTTAAGATTATTATGTCTCTCTATCTTAACTTAGTTTAATAGATTAAGTTGCTAACGTAGAGTCCTAAATTATTTACAAGCCTTTATCGAGTTTCTCATAAAAATACCTCTCCCAATTAATTTATTATATGTCTATGTAAACTAAATTGAAGAAAGATTCATTAAGTTCGTGCTTTAATTTTGGTTACGTATGGCTTATAGGTGTATGTCTACCCTATATGCAAATCAAACCACCTAATCAACTAAGTGCATTCGATCATACGTTATTCTATTCAAGGTCTATCTAAATCTCTTTCGTCAAGGTTTGGCTTAGGTTTCCAAGTCAATCTAATTGGTGATCAGGCAACTAGAAGCATTAAGAACAACATAAAACAAACAACTTAAATCCATCAAACATAAGCAAAAGAGAGATAACTAAATCGAACTACATATTGAGTTCAATCATAATCTTAGATAAAAAGTGTAGTTCCCCATCAAGTCACACATTATCATTGAATAAAATTTAAACATTAAAAATAAAACCAAGAGAATAACAAAAAGATATAAAAACTCAAGGATTGTATTCTTGATCTCCAAATCTCCTTGAATCCTTCAAATCCTTCTTAGTTTCAATGACTTTGTAACTTGACTCTCAGTTTTCAATTTGGTATTTCGTTCTCCCCTCAAAGTCTTTTGAAAGGTTGTTTTTATAGGCTTTGAAGTTAGGCCAAGGTTGGGTGAAGAAAGAAGTCAATTTCAATCAGGATTTCCTTATCAGACTACGTGTGCTATGGCCTTGCCCAATTAATTAACAGAAATGGTAATTGCTCTAGGATTGTTGCATTACGTCAACTTTGATAAGAGTTTCTGCACCTTGAAATTGCTCTTCTTCTTCCACTAAAATTCTTCTTTCATAAAACACCAACAAAAATACAAATAAATCAATAACAACCTATCTTAACCACATTAACACCAAATTAAGCATAAAATTAACTAAGATTAAATTGACTCACCTAAAATAACTAATTTAAAATAATTAAATAAAACTACTAATTTCTATGCATTACTACAAGAACTAAGCTAAATTACTATAAAAATTAAGCCCAAATAACTATATATCATAGGGTTATCACTTATGAGATATCACTATATGTCTATTAATCCCTCACATATTTCATAAGATTTCATAGTAGGAAGTTTTTGTTGGGTCTAATCTCACTCGAGTGCAACACATTGAGATTGTTGCTTTTTCAGTTATGAACCAAGCCTAGAAAAATGATATATAAATCACATAATTTTGATCAAATTTATAACTTATACTAGAGATTTTTTTGCTTGTACATCAAAAAGCCTTAAGTCCATGAGAGATAGAGAGGTTATATCTTAACCTTCAAAAGGGAAAAATATTGTTTAGAAATTTTATTTAAGCCTTAAAATATAGAAAAGTTCTACTTTAGCCTTTAAAAGGTATTTTTATTGATTGAAATTCAAGTGGATTGAACTACTTCCCAAGCTAAAAGAGAGGACGTAGTCACCTCTATATATTGTTAGTGCAAATGGGGTTTAGATGGAATTCAAGAACCGGCAAAATTGGCTTCAAGCTGAGCCTTTCAATAGAAGCTATCTTTAAGACTTATTTCGCCCCCACCACTTAGTATGCAAAGGGGAATAATGCGAATAGCCTTAGGGATACAAAGAAGTCAACGTCTAACTTCATCTTGCACTTTACGAGAATAGACCGCTAGATACACTTAAGGGTTTGCAAAGTTGCTCGGCCTTAAAGCCTACTTTTTACAGTAGGTAGATTATAAGGAATTTGGACACTTTTGTAGTTGATGGGAACTTAAGTGTTTATGTTAATAAAACACAACACTTTTCTTGCTCTTGATTTTTCTACCCTTATTTTGTTTTTGATTTGATGTGTCAAAATGGTTGGTAACAAGCCCTTTATATAGGCTTGCAAGTGTCTCTTCTTCAAGGACACAACCCTTTCATTAAGGCACCATTTTGTCTAAAAGACATCTTTACATTTTGCAAGACACAACCTTTAGATAAAGGTATTGTTTCAATAATCATCTTATAGAAGGACAACTTGTCAAGCCCAACCCTAAATTATCTACCATGTTACACATGAGACTGATAGAGTGATTGCATATTTGAATAGCCTCGGAAGAATATTTAAAAGTCGGTATTGTGCTTAGAAGTACAAGTAAGTCGATTTATACCTTGAACTAATTAAAATAGGAATTTTAAAGTGAAATTAAGAGTTTCACAGTTCAGAGATGACTCAAAATGGTAATTTGGAGTTCGAGGATAAATTTAGAGTCAAACTGAAATTTTCACTATCTAGGGGTAAAATGGTCATTTGCCACCTGGGGACAAAATGAGAATTTTAGAAAAGAGTTTTTTGGCCCCATTTGACTTATTGGAGCATGATTTAAGTATTGGAGTATGATTTGAAGTTTAGAAGTGAAAAATTTTAATTTCGGTATAATTTGGAGTATAAGGGTGAAATGGTAATTTTGCCACCCCGGGGGCAAATCGGTAAATTTTCACCCTCGACACTTGTCAAGACCAAGGGATTTTATTCATCATGGAAATGGATAAACATGAGAAATGTGTGGTGGAGAATTAAAGAATTAAAAGTCAAATATTTAAAATTTGAACCAATAAGGAAATGCTATGTGTCATGCTTTTATTATTTTATTGTTTCTTTATAAAAAAAGGCATAAAAATCAGCCCATTTCTTTCATATGGCCAGCCAAACCAAGAGCAAAGAAGAACAAAGGGAGAAAAGAAAAACAAAAACCCTAGGTGGAGAAATTCAAGGGAAAATTGGTGAAAATTCAAGGAATTAAGTGACAAAAGGTAAAATTTCTTGATTTTGACTTGTGATCTACCTTTCCCATGCATTTCTCCTCATTTTCCATGGTTAAATTACATGTTTTCATGATGAATTCATGGCTGGTTGGAATGGGTATGGAGAGAGAATGATGTTACATTGATTTGATTTTAAGTTATGTTAGTGTTTTTAGTTAGTTAAGCATGTTTAGAAACAAAACAACAAGAAAAGAATCCATTTTCCCCATGAACCTTCAATGGCCGAACCCTATGTGAAGTGTAGAAGTAATGAATTGATTTTGTGATCAAGTGAATTGGTTGAAAAATTGATGAAATGATGATTTATGGTGAGAAAATGGAATGGGGAAATTTTTAGTGAAAGTGCACCACAATGGTCGAAATTTTCAAGAAGAATTGTGAGGGTTGTTAGGCTGAATTTTAGATTATTGGAATTGTATTTAGTGAATTGAAATATTAGAAATGAAATGGAGCAATTTGGAGCCAAATCGGATACAATTGTCATTTAATCGGGTAATAGGCCGAATTAGGTCAGCACCGTATTTAAGCGGTAGTCGGATAAGTTGCATATCATATCATGCATATACATAGAGCCTGAATTGATTTTATAATGGTCAAGCATTGATGTGGTGAATTATGTATTGTACATTGTGGATAGGTGGTGAGTAAATTACACTGGTAAAAGTACAGAGATTATGCTTGGAGACTGGGATTAGGAGTACATCGACTCCTAGAACTATGAGTAAACTTATTATCATTTTAATTATCTAGAGTAGTTTTATACAATTGTGTGATTTTATGGAAAATGGGTTTAAATGGTAAATTGCTATGTTTTAGGAGAAATTATGATTTTATAAAATGATTTTATCAATTTTCTAGAAAATTGAATACTGGTTTTGAAAATAGAGTAATTGGAGATTGCCTGCTTGTGTTGTAAATTTATGGTTTTAAATTGAATGGCTTATGACAATATATGAGTATGAATGGCTAAACTGATTTTTAGTGTTAGAATTATTTGTACTGTGTATTCAGCCTTGAGAGGCTAGGTTGCGATAAATTGCCATGTCATGCAAAAAAAGATTTTATAAATCAGGTGGTAGATAAAATAATCCATAGTCACTGCAGTGGTGGGGTTTCTGTGGACTGCCTATGAGAGGGGCATGGTAACCCAATTATATATTTACCTCCTGGGGGAGATGTTGGATGAAGTATCTCCTGACGTAAAGATTTGAGTGCACTTCACGTGGACCATCGTGTGAGAGTGAGACTCAGCCAACGTCAAGGCATGGCTAAAATTTCGGATGTAAAGACATTTAATAGCCTTGGCGGACTCGGTTGGGATAACCCTCGATCAAGGTATCCTTGATAACTGAGTATGAGAATGATTTTTGGCACAAGCCAAGCTTTTCAGGAAATCATAAGCTTAGTTGTTTATTTGGTTGAAATGAGTTGAAAGGTAATGAAATTACAATATGATGACTTATTTTAATTCGTCTCCATTTACTCGCCTTTAGATAGTTTAGATGGTGTCTGTTTACTCACTGGGATTTTATAATCTCACCACCCTCATTTCCTCACATTTCAGGCTTGGGGAATTTCATAGTTAGCTGACTTTGACAAGGACCTTCATTTGGACTTGAATCGGCAAAAGCTGTAGGTTTTCAGCTTTCGATACATTTTGGTTAGATGTGGGCCCACGTGTTGTTGTAAAAGTAATTTTATGCTTTGGTTATTTGCTTTATAGTATATATGAATATAATTAACTTTTACGTTATAAGAATTATTTACCGATAGTTTTATAAAAAATTATTTTACAAGAAAATAGTTTATTTTATTGAATTTTTTTATTATATTCAAATGGTCAAATTTTCACTTCAAATGAACGTTTTAGATACTTAATTTGTTTTTAAATAACTAAATATATATTTTTTGCTTACCTACTACATTTTTAGCAAGTTTTGAGATTTTTGACGAAAAATGACGAAAATGCCCTTGTGAGCCAGAAAACAATATGTTATGTTCTGATTTGGAAATGACTCGTAATCCTTCAAATTACGATATTTGATAACTATTGCTCACCGGGGAAGTGCGAAAGCTGATACGAGAGCCTTGTGAGGTTTCGATCGGCATTCGGGGTGAAGAATGTTTGTCGAGGCTTCGCGGCGATTGTCACTGGCTCGATGGGAGTTCCGGATCGTGACACAACTATTCATTCCATAAAACATAATCTTTGAGCTATAATTTGAAACAATAACTTTTCATATTTAAACTTTGAGCTATGGTGTTTTTTCAATTTGTTTCATAACCTTTGGATGCCATTTTACCAAGAGATATAACCATTCACATGAAAACCTACCTAAAATCTAATAGTTACATTGTGTCACTTTATGTGACATAACCTTTGAGCTAAGATAGCTTTTCATTATGTGACATAACCTTTAAGCTAAAATAGCTTTTCATTATGTGACGTAATCTTTAATTTTGAAAATACACCAACAATCCCTCACTATTTGCAAATTTCCAAATACCAACAACTTTGAGAACCTTGTGCATAAATGAAGGTATCCCGCAGATTTGAACCTTCACTTAGCGAGTGTGGTTGGTTCTAGCTTGAATTGAGTGGTTGACTAAGCGTTGAACCATCGATTCTTCATTTGACTAGTCAGGCCACTAAACACACACAAGCTTCCTTGCTCACTTTGTATCTAGTTTTGCCAACACGTTTTATGACCTTGTGTTTTGCATCCATTTATGAGTGCTGTTAGAGTTAAGCCTTTAGCTCCTAGAAGCGGCCGCACTTCCACTCATATAGGTTGCTCCCATTGGAAGTATTCCGTAATTATAGTACTTCAACATATACATGTTATGGGTCTATTAAGAACTTTTGTTCAACCTTACCTTACACATTACGGGAACCAAGCACTATACACCTTGGGCTGAAAAATATAAATTAGTGCTTGCAATCATCCATATGGTAGAATGGTCAGTACCCAAGACTTGCAGGTCAGTGACAAGCGTCGAGGTGAGCTTCCACCATTAGAGATTTAGTTGATAGGCTTGACATCCATCCCTCTTAAGGTCTTTATTACCAAGTCTTTTTTTAGACCTTTGGTAAACAGATCCTCTAAATTTTCATAAGACCTTACATAACTTCTAGTGACTATTCCATCACTAATTCTTTGTCTTACAATGCTTTGTCGAAGTCCAATGTATCGACTCTTTCATTGTATGCTTGATTATATGCCTTTAATACAGTTGCTTCATTGTCACAATGTATCAAGATTTGTGCCATTGGTTTAGGCCACAATGGAATTTCATAGAGTAAATCTTTCAACCATTCTGCTTCTTGGGTGGCAAATGCTAAAGCTATAAATTTAGCCGCCATAATGAAGTCTGCTTGACAAGATTGTTTCTTAGAACCCCATGAAACAACACCCTCACTAATTGTAAAAATCCAACCAATTGTAAACTTATGATCTGTTCTATTTGAGTTCCAACTAGCATCTGTATACCTTTCTAAAACTGAAGAAAAACCTGAATAACAAATGCCATAATTCTTTGTACTCTTTAAGTATCTTAGAACTCTATGAACAACATGCCAATGTTCTTTACTTAGATTACTTGTAAAATCGACTTAGCATCCCAACTGCAAAAGCAATATCTGGCCTTGTACAAACCATGGCATACATTAGGCATTCAATCACCTTTGCATATTCATTTTGTGCTATTGGCTTGTCTCTGTTGGGTATTAACTTTAGATTAGAATCATAAGGCGTAGTCATTGGCATACAATCTGACTTACCGTACTTCATTACAATCTTTTCAATGTAATGAGATTGAGACAAGGTTAGGCCATTATTGTCTCTCATTATTCTTATACCATAAATAACATCCGCCATACCCATATCTTTCATGTCAAAATTCTTTGACAAGAACTTTTTTGTTGTCACGACCCAATTTCCCGGGCCATGACCGGCGCATGAGCTCAATGAGCATAGCTCACTAAGCCCAAGCAAGCCTATCCATTTACCTTTGCTTAACAAATTTATCATATCATGCATACAAACACACATTTTCCCAATGTGAATATAGCCAAAACACAATGGCATTATCGATAATAATATACATGCACTATACCAGTCATGTATTTAGCAATTTACATTGCATACACATATTCACATCGTTAGATTGTATTCACAATACAAAGGACCCATGACTTCCAGTGGAGACATTTACAATAAAAGGGATTACTATCGAATGCTAGACACGTACCCAGAAGATGCACTACGGAGACTCCTCGATTTAGGGTCCAATAGTCACCTGATCTGAAAACATGAATTTTTTTTATAAAACGTGAGTACAATACTCAGCGAGTGAACAAGAAGGGAACAAGCAATCTCAACCAGGAAATTTGACAATCATGATGCACCGGTTGAAAATAAAGCCATTTTCATTTAACTACTATTCCAAACCCTTTTTCCCTTACCTAGAAATTTATTACGCATTCAAGGATTAAACATCATTGAATTTACACCGATCCTTCTAGCAAAGTAGTAAAACTGACGGTTGTTTACAAATCACCACACAATAAGGGTTTCACAACCTGTACGATTCATATATGCATATGTATCACGTACAATTTCATTCACCAATTGTTCTATCAAGCAAGATAGCAAAATTAACGGTTTATCACAAACTGTCACAAACAAGGGTTTCACATACCACATAATCAAACATATATACACAAAGATCTGAACAATTACATACACCGCCAAGTCTTCACTATTCTTGGTGGTACAAAGAAATAACTATCGGAGTACTCGGTAAGGGGTATCACTCAGTATCCCTCTTTTCACACCTCTGAATTTCTAGGAAATTATGGGCGTTACGTATCGCCGTCCCCACAACCTTTATCATTAAACTGGCATTGCACTTCCCACTCCGCACATGCACGGTCGTAATTATCACATCCTTTGTCATTCAACTGGCATTGCACTTCCCACTCCGCACATGCACGGTCGTAATTATCACATCCTTTGTCATTCAACTGGCATTGCACTTCCCACTCTGCACATGCACGGTCGTAATTATCACATCCTCTGTCATTCAACTGGCATTGCACTTCCCACTCCGCACATGCACGGTTGCATCAATTTCACCATAATTTATTAATAATGCATATCAACATAATACAAGGGTACACGATTCAGTACACTTAATTTCACACAATTTCTCAATAATGCATGTAGGCATCATACAGATATACACAGATGCATCACAATCATATTTAACATCACATAAATATTTTCACTAAAGGCTTGTTCCCGAGATTCATTTTTAAATGGGAATTAGATATAATCATTCACGCATTTCATTTCAACTTAATTAGAATTCCCAAATAAATTTTGAAATGCAAATTCACTCACAGGTGTTGAAAATCTGGATTCCGGGTGCACTCGGACTAATAGTCCTTAGGCGTAATTCCTTTGCCTTTTTCGGACGTCTCACTACCTTGTCAAATAACAAAGTCGAGAAATTTACTATATTGTCCCTAAATTGATATAAACTAATTTAAATTACTAATGCTTGATATGTAAATATAAAAATACGTCCGATTACCGCTTAATCACGATATCGATTAAATTCAACCGATCACCGATTAATTGGCGATTGTGTCCAAATCACCTCCAAATTAATCCATTTCTCCTCTAATACCTTAATTTACCACATACCATTTAAATAAAACCAAATTCAGCATTAGAACCCTCACAGTTCCCTATAGAAAAATTTGATCATCTGGTGCACTAGCACCAAAATTTTTTCTACATAACTGTTTCACCTTAATTCATCATTTTCCAAGCCATTTTCCTTGAAATAAAAACAATCCCCCATTGATATTCAGCCCTCATGGTTCGACCAACAAGGAACCCTAGAGAAATTGAATATTTCTTTTGTGTTTTTGTTCATAACCATGCTTAACTATCCCTAAACACTAACATAGTCTAAAATCAAATTATTCCAACAACAATTCCTCTTCCATACCCATTTTTCAGAATTGAATTCATCATGATAACTCAATATTCAACCATGGAAATCAAGAACAAAAGCATGGGTAAGCTAGGTATCAAGGAGAATTAAAGAAATTCTAACTTACCTAGCTTGTTTCCTTGATTTCTTCACTTTTTCTTTGAATTTTCACCTAGGTTTTCTTGTTTTTCCCTTTTTTCTTCCTTTGTTCTTGTTGCTGGTTGCCTAGGCAGAATATGGTGAGAGAATTGGGGATTTAATGGGCTGATTTCTATAGAAAATAATAAAATAATCAAGCATGCCGCGTGTCACATGCTTATTGGCCCAATTTTTTAACTTTTGGACTTTTTCTTCTTAATTTTCCACCACAAATATTCTGGTACTTATCCAATCCTACCACAATTAAAATCCCTTGGTCTTGACAAGTGCTGGGGCAAAAAATTTACCAATTTACCCCCGAGATGGAAAAATTACGATTTTATCCTTATACTCCGAAATGTACTGGAATCAAATTATTTTTACTTTTCAACCTCAAATAACATGAATATTGATCAATATTAACCAAATGGGGTAAAAATCGTTTTATAAAAATTCCTGTTTAGTCCTCTAGTGGCAAAATTACCATTTTACCCTTGTGCTCCAAAAATACCGAGAATCATAATTTTTCACTGCTAAACATCATTTTATACTCCAATAATCATAATTATATCTCATATAATTATTCTTGGTCAAATGTGATCAAATTTGTCTAAAAATCTCCATTTTATCATCAAATGGTAAAATGACCGTTTGTTCCTAATCGGTCAATTTTTCTAATGGACTCCAAACTGGACCTTGAACTCCGAATCACTATTCTAAGTCATTCTGTGGGTTTTAAAATTTTCAAATTCCTCTTAGAATTTCTATTTGAACTAGTTCAAGGCTCGATTTAACTTAGTTGTATCACTCGGTACAATACCGTCTTTTAATCGAGCTTGACAGGGTCTCACATTTGTGTCCTCCACTTGTTATAATTAATACTAAAGATTAACATGTCATCTACATATAAACAAATGATGACACCTTTACCATTATGGAACATACTATAGACACATTTGTCAGATTGCTTGATCTTGTAACCGTTAAGTAGCACAACTTCATCAAACTTTTGATGCTATTGATTAGGCGCTTGTTTTAATCCATATAAGGACTTTACAAGCTTAAATACTTTCCTTTCTTGACCAGGAAAGACAAACCCTTCATGTTGTTCCATATACACCTCTTCATCTAATTCACCATTTAGGAATTCTGTTTTAACATCCATATGGTGAATTAACATCTTATATATAGATAAAAGTGCTATAAGCACTCTAATTTTAGCTATTCTTGCTACCGGTGCTTATGTATCAAAATAATCAACACCTTCCTTTTGTTTAAAGCCTTTTGCCACTAGCTTTACTTTAAACTTATCTACAATTCCATTAACTTTCATTTTCTTTTTGAAAATCCATTTACAACCTATTGGCTTGGAACCTAGTGGAAGGTCTACCAACTTTCATGTTTTGTTTCCCATTATCGAGTGCATCTCATCTTGTACTGCTTCTCTCCAAAATGAAGCATCTAGAGACTTCATTACCTCCTCATAAGTTTGAGGATCACCTTCACCTTCTACATTAAAGAATTAAGGTAAGTATTCATATGTTTCTTCTCTTGTACCTTCTACTAAGTACATGAGGAAATCGGATCCATATGTCTTTGCTTTTTTAATTCTTTTACTTTTTCAAAGCTCACTAGTTTTCTCACCATTTCTAAAAGTTTATCACTTTTTGTTACTAGTTCTTTAGGTCTTGGAATTGAATTGAACTTTTCTTCATCAAAGATAATGTCTCTTGATTCTATAACTGTATTAATGGGATACAAATCATTGGGCTCTATCACCATGAAACAATATGCTTTACTGTGTTCAGCATATCTTATAAATATACATTCAATTCCTTTTTCATCCAATTTCATTTTCTTTGGTTTCAGAACTCTTACTATGGCTCAACATCCCTAAACTCTTAAATAATTACGGTTTGGATTTTTTCCTTTCCATAGCTCATAAGGAGTAGTTTTATTCCTTTTGTTTGGGATTCTATTTAGTATATGGCAAGCCGTTAATAACGTTGCGCTCCAAAATCCTTTTCCTAAACCTGAATTAGAAAGCAAAGTATTGACCATTTTCGTAAGAACTCGATTCTTACATTCCGCTACACCATTTTGTTTTGGTGTGTATAAAGTAGTAATCTCATAAATAATACCAGTAGACTCAAAATACTTGGGATCATAATATTCACCTCCTCTATCACTTCGTAAACATTTGATAAGCAATTCACAATGCAATTCAATTTCATTTTTACAAATCCTAAATTTCTCCATTACTTCATCTTTAGTATGCAATAAGTAAACATAGCAATATCTAGAAAAGTCATTTATAAATGTTACGAAGTATTTCTTTCCACCAATAGATGGAATACTATGCAAGTCACAAACATCAAAATGTATTAATGCAAGTAATTTGGAGTTTCTTTCTACCTTAGAAAATGAGCTTCTTGTGATTTTAGTAACCATGCATGTCTTGCACATATCATTATTTACATCAATGTTGGGTATTAACTTTAATTTAGCCATATCATGCATTCTTCTATAATGAACATGACCTAATCTATTATGCCATAAATTATACAAAGTTGCATTACTATCATGAACATTAAACGAGGCATCAATATAAGTAGAACTAGTAATATTCTTATTAATATTAAGTTTGAACATGTTTTCACAAAAATATCCACTTCCCACATATTGTCCACTTTTTGTAAGGATGAACTTATCTACTTCAAATACTAATTTGAAGCCATACTTATTCAACAAACCACCTGACACAAGATTCTTTCTAACTTCTGGTACATAATAAACATTGCTTAGTACAAGTATTTTTCCAGAAGTAAACACAAGTTCCATGGTGCCTTTTCCTTTCACTTGTGTAATGGAGGAATTTCCCATGCATAGCACGGTTCGATCATTAACTACTTCTAAAGTCTTGAAGAAACTCTTGTCTTTGCATACATGATTAGTTGCACCAGTGTCAATCCATCATGCTCCATCATCTTGGAGAAGATTGACCTCAGAAACCATAGCCATAAATTTGTTATTGTTCACACCTTGTGTCTTGTTTTTCAAAAGTTTACATTCTGCCTTAAAGTGTCCAAGTTTGTTATAATGGAAACATGGCCCTTTTTTGTTCCTTTTGATCTTATGACTTTTGTCATTCCTGCCCACGAAATGTTTTCTTTTGTTGCATGAGACCGACTTGTTTGATAGTTTGTGTTCCATCACATGGACCTTCGAAGTCTCAAGATTCTTTTCATTAGAATCCTTTTCTTTTTCATCTTGCTTTACTTATTCTTGTTTGCGATAATCTTCTTCTATTCAAAGATGATCACCAAGGTCTTCGAGAGACATTTATTTTTTTTATGCTTCAGAGTTTTCTTAGTGTCTCTCCATAAAGGGGGAAGCTTATCAATTATTGAAGATACCACAATAGCTTCATCCATTTTAAAACCATATTGCTTAAAGCTTTTTAGAATTTGTTCAAGCTCATGCAATTGCTCCATAACAGAATGATTTCAACCATTTTGTAATTATTGAAATGATTAACCAGAACTTTTTTGCTACTTGCATCTTCAGCCATGTATCTTGCTTCCAATTTGTCCCAAAGTTGTTTTGCACTGGCTTCATTTTGGTACACATCGAAAAATGCATCTGACATTCCATTAAGAATGTGTACCATGCATATGTAGTCATCATTATCCCATTTTTGCCTCAAACGAGTTTGATCCACGGATTCTTCACCACCTTCTTTTTTTGGTCTAGGTGTATCTAGAACATAAGGGACATTAAGAGTTGTAAGGAGGAAGCGCATCTTTTTCTTCCATCGAATAAAGTTTCCTTTTTCAAAGTGATCTAACTTGACAATGTTGGTAGCCATCTCTTTAAGTGAAGCCATTTTGAATACCACGAAAATAAGTCTTAAAATTATTGGTGCAAATGGGGTTGAGATGAAATTTAAGAACCAGCAAAATTGGCTTCAAGGCGAGCCTTTCAATAGATGCTATCTTTAAGACTTATTTCACCCCACTACTCGGTATGCAAAGGAGAATAATGCGAATAGCCTTAGGGATACAATGAAGCCAATGTCTAACTTCATCTTGCACTTTACGAGAATAGACCGCTAGATACACCCAAGGGTTTGCAAAGTTGTTCGGCCTTAGAGCCTACTTTCTGCAGCAAGTAGATTATAAGGAATTTGGATACTTTTGTAGTTGATGGGAACTTAAGTGTTTATGTTAATAGAACACAACACCTTTCTTGCTCTTATTGTGTTTTTGATTTGATATGTCAAAATGGTTGGCAACAAGCCCTTTATATAGGCTTGCAAGTGTCTTTTCTTCAAGGACACAACCTTTTCATTAAGGCACCATTTTGTCTAAAAGACATCTTCACATTTTGCAAGACACAACCTTTAGATAAAGATATTGTTTCAATAATCATCTTATGGAAAGACAATTATTCATTCCACAAAACATGATCTTTGAGTCATAGTTTGCAACAATAACTTTTCATATTTAAACTTTTAAGCTATGGTGTTTTTTCAATTTGTCTCAAAACCTTTGGATGTGATTTTACCAAGAGATATAACCATTCACATGAAAACCTACCTACAATCTAATAGTCACACTATGTCACTTTATGTGATATAGCCTTTGAGCTAAGATAGCTTTTCATTATGTGACATAATCTTTAATTTTGAAAATACACCAACATAAATCAAGTTTGCAATTTTCTCCATCTTTCACTTTTTATCTTTATTCTATTTACTTGCAATTAAATATCAATTGAATTGTTAATGAACTTAATTTTTGTTTTTATGAAAGTTTATTTTGTGAAAAGTAATTTTGGAAATCCAATTCAACCCCACTCTTAGATTTTTAATTCTATTTGAGCTAACAATTAGTATTAGAATTTGGACTTTGTTTTTGTAGGTTTAACCACCTTAGAGTGATCTTATTAGCTCAACAAATCATGTTCCACTAAGGCATCAAAGTTTCTAAAAGTAAAGAAAATTGGAAAAGAAACACCTCAAGGAAGAACCTTTAACAAGGATAGAAAGAGTGTAAAATCAAATAAAGAAGACCATGAAGTATATCTCATCACCATGGATTTAGTTCCAATCACTATTAGAGATGGATAATCAATTATAAAGTGTCCTCTCTTTTTAGAGAAAACTATTTTTATTAGAAAAATATAATAAAGCCATTTGTTCAAGTAGGGATTATGAAGCTTAAATGTTCTTTAGATATAAGACTTAGATAAACAAGTAATCAAGGAAGAAAGTGAGTGGAATGTAAATGACATTTAGTTGGCTCAACTTAATCGCAAGGCAATGAGCACACATTTTTCTACATCTGGTGTTAGTGAGTACAATAGAGTATTCATGTATGAGAGTGCCAAGGAAGTAAGAGATAAATTGGAGGTTACAGATGAAAGAATAAATCAAGTGAAGGAATCCAAAATTGGAATGCTCACTTTTGATTATGAGCTCTTCTAAATGAAAGATGATGAAACAATTAACAAAATGCTAGATAAAGTCACCAACATTGTTAATGGCTTGAAGGTAGTTCGCAAGACGTACCCAAATGTAGAATTGGTGAAAAAAAATGCTACATAGCTTGCCAAAATCATGAGAACCAAGGGTGATGACCATTAAGGAAGCTAAGAATCTAAATACTCTCACACTGAATGAGCTAATTGGCTTTTTTCTAACTCACGAGATTAAGCAAAACCATGAAAATGAGAGAGAGAGTCTTCAAAAAGAGAAACCTTGCATTAAAGTCAACCATATAAAAAGAAAAAAAGATGGTTGAAGGAGCGATGAAGATGAAAAAATAGCTATGTTTGCCAAATAGCTTAATAAATTCATAAGAAAAGAATTTGTAATTTGTTATGAATGCAAAAAGCATGGATGCACCAAGTTTGAATGTTCAATATGAAAAAAATATGAAACAAAGAAACTTAAGAAGAAGGCTATGGTGGCTACATGGAGTGATAGTGACACATCTGACAATGGTCATGAGGAAGAGATGGCAAAACCTATGTCTCATGAATCTTTAAAAGCCTAAGGTAAGCTCTAATATCAATAACTTAAATTCTTATTCCTTTGATGAATTGCAAAATACTTTTGAGAAATTAGTTTTTTGAATTTGAGAATATATCTTTGAAATATAAGCAAAATGATTTTCAAGCTAAAAGTTGAATTTGAATCTCTAACTAAGACTAAATGTGAGTTAGAACGCACAATTAGGAACATGGAAAGTGAGGTTGTGGACTTAAAGAAAAAGAACAAAAATCTACATAGTTCTTTTACTAAATTTTCTGTTAATCAACAAAAACTAAATGACGTATTGAACATCCAAAAAGCCTTTTTTAAAAAAATGATAAAGGCTATAATGGAAATGAAAAAAAAACTCATTTTAATAACTTTTTTGTCAAAGCTAATGACTCAAACGAAAAGTATAGCAACTGTATTTATTGTCATCAATTGGACCATTCAACATAATTTCTCCTTTAAGAATGTTACTCATAAAAGTAAAACTCACCAAGAGTGTGCCGGTTTCAATTACAAAAATGATGTGGAGTCCAATATGAACAAAAAAATCATGAGTACTAACCCATAAGGACCCAAAGTGATTTGGTACCATAAATCAAAGGGTAAAAAACACTAACATACTTAAGTTTTAATCATAATTTACACGGGTCTATTAATTTTCAAAATAAACAGTATGCCCCAAAAAATATCTTCTACTGAACATATAAGTCCAATCATTAGTCAATTGTTAGTATTTTCATTTGTTTGAAGATGTGGCAATATTGAAAGGATAATTTTACCCTTCATTAATTTTCAAATTTACCAAACTATAATTTTTCAAAAAAAATATGTATCTTACCATTAGTTGGTCTGTTATCCCGTGGTCAGTCACCTTGCAATCGAATCTAGCTAGAGAATGCCAGATCCAGTTAGATCAGTGCTCCCTAAATTAGGGGAGCAACACAATTAGGTGCTCCCATAATTTGGGGAGCACGATCAGGTACACTCCTCGATCTAGGGAGCACCTATAGGGAGATGTGACTGAATTTGGTATTTTACAACCAAATCCGACCACGGGGTGACCTGCTGGTGTAATGGAGCATCACCGGTCAGTCAAAGAGAAAAGAAAAGAGTAAAAAAGGAATAAAGGTATGTTTATAATTTTATGTTTAATCATTAACACCGTTTACCCATTTAGGGCTGAGTGTTTAGTTTGAAAACTAATGAACCTGTGTGGAATTATGATTAAAACTTGAGGGTGTTAGTGTATTTTACCCTAAATCAAATGATTAATATCTCTTGTAAGTATGTTAGAGAACATAAGAATAAAGTTTTTTTTTTTCTTGGAGATTGGAATGCTTTAAACACATTTTCTAGGATGGGTAATGTCTAAGAAATAAGTTTATATTTCTTTATTCTAATGAGAAGCATGGTTGCTTGTTTTTATTTTACTATTAGGTGCATAATTTTTTGCTAACTCTCCTTTGAGCTTTGTTGATATATCTTGATCTTACAAAATTGATTTAAATGATACATGTTATAATTCGCATAATCCTAAAAGAAGTATGAGCATAAAATTGAGTATTCATTTGTTTTTGCTCTTGAATGCTTGATAACTTTGATATAAATATATCTCTATGCTTGGTGAAATTGATTTCTACTTAATTTATTGAATTTATTTTACTTTAGTATAGAGAAAGTATAAGCTTAAATAGGACTTTGTACATGAAAAAAATTTAAAAGGGTATCTTCTACTTCATTTGTGCTTACACTTTTCTCTTTCTTTGTGAGTTTATTTTGAGCTGTATTGGTATATCCACATTTATTAAGAGATTAGTTACATAGTTTCCAAGTTGTAATCTTGAGAAATATCCATTCACTCTGTAAATTCCATTTTTCAACTTGGAATACCTTGCCTTAAATGTTGAATAAAATATAATATAAATTATACAATATGAATTTTATGGTTTTTTTTGTTATAAAGTTATACAATATGAATCATATATTTGTATAGATAAAAATTATTTTAATATAAAGCATTTACATTTTTATTTTATTTTGTAATTACACCATCATAATTAATAAGAATTTATTGATATTGACTTTAATACAATTTTTAAGAGTGTGAATAGTAATATCAAGTAAGATTCATGAAACTATGAATATATATATCTATGGTCAATTAATTTCAATACACCTGTCACAATGTGGAAATACTTCAATTATATAATTTATAAATAATCATAGTCAATAGATATGATATTTTTTAATTACATTAATATTTAGATTTGCTTAGTCAAGAAAAAAGCATAAATATTTTTAAAAATTAAAAAAAATGTTTAGACTAGTAAAGAAATATTTTGACTAGTTTAAATAAAATCAATTAATAGAATTTATTCATTAAAAATGGATGAAAGTAAGTTACCCTAGCACATAGATTTCTGGCTTGATCCCAGTCAATGAGGGGATAAGGAAGCGTATAGAGTTCTCTTCTGAGTGATAAAACAAGTGAATTAATTGGCCTTAACAATTTCTTCTCGTCTAAATATGACATTGCTAGATACACCATGCGACAGTAAAATGAAAAATAAAAAATAAAAAAATACGATAGTAAGATCAACTTTAGTTTAAGGTCATAATTATTTCAAGATAATAGAATTTGAAAATAAAAAATGTTTAACCAGGTTAACAAGTAAAATGAAAGTAAAATAAATATTTTTTATTTATTTTATCCATTTAACATATAAGATAAATACTCTATCTTACTTTTATAGTTATTTTTCTTTTTTTTACAAATCAATGTATTACGATTTAAAATTTACTGTAATTAAGTCGTATCTTATCTATTATATTAAACATATTTTTATTTGATGTATTATCTATTTGTATTTGTATCAAATTATATTATAGCAATCATATTATAATTATTAGTTATACTTTATAGCGTAAACTATTTTAAAAAATAAAAATGGACTTGAACAATATAATAAAAATGATAGAGGTGAATGTATGTAATAAATATTTTAACAAAAATAGGTAAATAGTAGTAGTTTTGATTTTCTTAGTAAAATCTACCTATCACATGTAAATGTTTGATATGAATATATTTATTCGAAAGCTCTTCCGTTTTGCTTGTTCCTTTTCTTGTATTTTCTCATTTGGATTTATATCTCACTGCATGAAATATTTTGTGAGACCTTGATCTTTATAGACTCGTGGCTAGAAGTAGACGCGATATCACAAACTAGGAGTAATTTCGTCATTTCCTTAGTGAGCCCCTAGAAGTATGCTTTCAAACATTATTAAGGCCCAAGTAGGCCTAAGGCATAAAAGAATGATGAAAATAAGGATAAAATGATGAAGGAAATAGAAATAATGATGATTTCTGAGGTAGGGGCAAAACAGTCATTTTTCATCTCGGGTCAAAATTTTTAAGTTTTCGTGAACTCAAGTACTTTTAGACTATTATGGACTTTGTCTCAGTGTTAAAGGAGTAACAGAGTGCATAAAGGAAAGGAGGAAGACAAGTGGCCTTGTTAAGGGCATTATTATAAATTGTATGAAAATTGGATAGACTTTAACTATAAATATCTAATCTCCAGCAGCTTTCCTTCAGTTTTCCAGCAGCTTCTCTTCTTCTTCTTCCTCCTATCCTCCTTTCCATTCCATGTTTCTTTGCACCTTTCATGGAAGTATCCTTTGAAACCTTTAAAACTTCCCTAAATTAGCTTTATTTCTCATGTTTTTCTATACCCTTTTATAGGGTTTTTCATGCTCTTCTACTTTTACACCTCAACAGCCTTCACAAGTCTTTCTTAAGTACATTCACTCACTAGTTGGACATGTAGAGAAAGAAGGAGTGATTTCCCTTATTAGCTTAGAAGAATTTTGAAAAGAAATTTAATTACAAATCCACCAAGGTGAGTGAAGTTGCATTTAAAATATTTTGGGAAATGTATTGGTATTTGGATGAAGCATGTGAATGATTTTTATTTGATTTTTCCTTAAAGATTATGCATGGGAACAAGCCTTTATTAAAACATTTTATGTGGTGAGTGTGCAATATGATGAATCCTTGAGCTTCTATAGGATGCTGATATATATATATATATGTTGTGTATCGATAGTTAATATTGTGTAATAAATATAACCGTGTGTGTGCGCGATGTGGGGGATGCACATGCTGATGATGACGGGTGCGGGAGTGTGGATGATGTATTACCTGTGCGCGATGTAAGGGATGCACACGACAGTATTAACTGTGCACGATGTGGGGGATGCACATGATGACTCTAGCTATGTGCGCGATGTGGGGGTTGCACATGAGCTGGCTGAGGCGGTGGTGGGATTGGTGTTTATATATGTATATATATATATCTTTATGTGATAGAAAGTTCATGAATATGGTATATGGTTGTAATGTAAGTGAAATCTTGCATGTTGAACCTTGGAAATTACTAAATATTTTCAAGTTGATCTTGTCATTGTAGTAGAATGGCCTTTTCTTGATATAATGAGAATTTTTTTTCTTGGTGTTCTATTTCTCATTGCAGTGAGAAACTCTTGGGTTGGGAGGCTGGCTGCAGCGAGATGTCTACAGATGGTTTCGTTGCAACGAGAATTCATTCTTGCTGCAACGAGAAACCTTCAGTCGTGCTTGCTACCTTGTTTGATTTCTGCCATATTTTCCACTTCTTTAACATCATAGTTGATCATGGACTTCCAACATCAAGGAATTAATTAATTAAGTTTGAAATGAGGGGTTTTAGTGAGAAAACCTCGGCCAACTGATGATTTGAGCCCAAATTTTGTTACAGCAAGAATCTCTTTCCGTGCAGTGAGGATCAATCATTTCGCTTGACTTGCGTGAATGCTACTAAAGTTGTCACTCTTTAAATTCTTTGTTGTGCATGGATCATTCATCATCAAGTGATTAACCAATTAAAGGTTTAATGAGGGGTTTTAATAAGAACTAAACTAAATTGCATTGTTTTTGAAAATAAGTGCATCATGATTTCTTTAAACTTTTCTTATCGTTTGCTTGTTCCCTTCCTTTGTTCACTCACTGGATTTATTGTCACGACCTGGAACTTCCCATCGGGCCCGTGACAACCGCCGCGAGGCCTCGACAGACATTCTTCACCCCGAATGTCGATTGAAACCTCGCAAGGCTTAGCATCAACTTCCGCATCTCCCCGGTGAGCAACAGTTATTAAATCTCGCATTTCAAAAAAATCATAAGTCATTTTTAAATAAGAACAATAAAATATTATTTTCTGGCTCACAGGGGTATTTTCGTAATTTTTCGTCAAAAATCTCAAAACTTGCTAAAAATGTAGTAGGTAAGCAGAAAATATATATTTAATGATTTAAAAACAATTAAGTATTTAAAACGTTCATTTGAAAGCAAATTGTTGATAACTAGTACTATTCAAAAATAATAAATAAAATATTCTATTTTCTCATAAAATAAATTTTTATAGAAATATTCGTAAATAATTTTTTCGCACATGAAAGTAAAGTAAAAATTGTATGAATAAAAATACAGATAACCAAAATATAAGTTTTGATCTGCAATGACACGTGGGCTCCAATTGACCAAGAGGATGTAAGACTGTGAACTCTTACTTTCTATAATGCAGTTCCGAGCTTAGTTCTCGTCTTACTCGACTATCTACAAACTGTCCTGAGCCTGAAAAATGTATAGGAAGAAGGGGTGAGATTTTATAATCCCAGTGAGTAAACAGATACCATCTAAAGTATCTAAAGTCGAGTAAATGGAGACAATTAAAATAAGTCATCATACCGTAATTTCATTACCTTTCAGTTCATTTCAACCAAATAAAATCAATCCATATAAATCGAGTAATCAACTTGGCTTATGAATTTCTTAAAACTTTGGCTCGTGCCAAAACTCATACTCAGTGATACCTTGCGCAGGGCATCCAACCGAGTCCGTCAAGGCTGTTAAAATTTCATATACACTTAAAATATATTTTTAGTTTGAGAAAAATACAGCCGTTCCTTGGAGTTGGCTGAGTTCCCCTTCACGTGGTGGTTTGGCGTGAAGTGAACCCTAAGCTATACTCCAGGAGATACCCTACGCGCCTCTCCGTTCGAGGTAATAATATAATGGAGTTTACCGTGCCCCTCTAATAGGCTGGTCCACGGAACCCCCTCTGCAGTAAATAATTAATATATAATCCACCAATCAATAAAATTCATTCTAGCATGACATGACAATTTATCGCAACCTAGCCTCTCAAGGCTAAATACACAGTATAAATAATTCTAACACCAAAATCAGTTTAGCCATTCATGCTCATTTATTATCATCAGCCATTCAATTCAAAACCATAAATTTGCAACACAAGCAGGCAGTCTCCAATTACTCTATTTCAAAACCAGTATTCAATTTTTTAGAAAATTTATAAAATCATTTTATAAAATCACAATTTCTATTAAAACATAACAATTTACCATTTAAACCCATTTTTCATAAAATCACACAGTTGTATAAAACTACTATAGATAATTAAGACGATAATAAGTTTACTCACAGTATTAGGAGTAGAAATACTCTTATCTTCCGCCCTCGGGTGCAGTCTCTTACCCGAAACAATTGACTCACCACCTATCCATAATCTATGACACAAAATTCAATAAATTGTGTCAATTTATCATAAATTATTTCAGGCTCTTATCCATGCGTATGCACTAGATAGGATTTAAAATATTTAAACAATCGCTTAATTGCGGTGTCCGACCTAACTCTCCTATACACGGTGTAAAGTCCTAAAATCCCCAATTCGACTCCAATTCCATCCATTTCAATTTCAATTATCCAATTATATCCACAATACCTCAATGACTGTGAATTTGGTCCAATTTATCAGTTCGGACTATAAATTACGCTTTTACCCCTAGTGGGTAAAAATTTCAATTTATTGCACCAAAAATTCTCATTTAATTTCCAACCTCATAATTCATCATTTTTCCACCCAATTCTCTTAAAATAAAGTCAACCTCATCCTCACATATCATTGGCTAGATTCGGCCTAGGGAAATTCATGGAGAAGATAAATATTTTTCTTGTTGTTTTACTCATAAACATGCTAAACTAACACTAAACACTAACATAGCTCAAAATCAAATTTATCTAACAACTTTCTCACTCTAAACCCATATGACCAGAATTGAAATCATTCTCAAATCACATGATTCAACCATGAAAAATGATGGAAAATGCATGGGAAAGGTAAAGCACAAGACAAATTTAAGAAATGTTACCTTTTTTCACTTGATTTTTGAATTTCCACCTATTTTCCCTTTAAATTTCTTGGCTAGGGTTTTATTTTCTCCTTTCTCTCTCTTGTTTCTTTCTTGGCCGAATGTTGAAGAAGAAGTATGGGTTATGGGCTGATTTTTTTATGCCTTTTTATTGTTTAATGAAATAATATTATTTTATTCATATTTTAAATATTTTATTAATCCATTTTTTTTTCTAGCCATCCACTTGTCCTACTTTTTCCACCATGCATTCCTTTTGACTTATCCAAGTCTTAAGTGAAATTTCCAGATTTTTCCAAAGTTTTGGTGGAGCAAATTTTTCAAAATTAGACTTTTACCCCCGAACTTTTCAAAAATTACATTTTTACCCCAAAATTGAAAATTTGCCATAATGCATAATTTGCACTCCTCATACTCATTTCACAATCCAAATAATTAAATTTGATCAAAATCCTTTCAAAAATTAAATTTTCGATTATGGGTGGTAAAATTACCATTTTACCCTTTTTCTCCACATTATACCGAAATTAAAATTTTTCACTTCTAAACCTCAAATCTTACTCCAATAAGTCAAATGGGGCCAAAAATCTTTTCTAAAAATTTCCATTTTGTCCCTAGGTGGCAAATGACCATTTTTCCCCTAGATAGCAAAAATTCCAATTTGACTCCAAATTGATCCTCGAACTCCGAATCACCATATTAACCCATTCTGGGACTTTAAAATTATTAATTTCATTGTAAATTCTCTATTTGATCTAGTTCGAGGTTTAACTCAACTTTGTTGTACCTCTAGGTACAATACCGACTTTTGTAAATTTTTTTTTTCGGGACTCTCTTAGCATGCAAACATGCTATCCATCACAGTATGTCATGACAAATATTTTTATAGAGTCTGGCTTGTCATCTTCTCCCCCACTTGGATCAACCATATGATCCTTTTTCATGACTGATTTCGACATCCGGCTAAATATTAATATTTTAAAAATTTTATCTTGTCTCCTTGGTACCTGAAATACCTTATTATGCCTCACTTGACTTCTAAATCGCCTTTTATCTCACAAATTCTCCTCTGATAAAATTATTATTATTTTATTGTTATTTCCTCACTTGCGAAATGTTTTATCCTAAACTACTCTTTTCGTCTTTTATCACTTCTAAACATTTTAATTGACTTCAATTTGTATTCGATCAACTTTATTTATCACCATATCAAAGTATAGGGTATTTCAATCTCCCCCACTTAAATAGAATTCGTCCTCGAATTCCCGTCGATGTTGCGTTATCAATCTCCTTCTATGATCCTACTCCTTGTTTTTTTCTATAGGGACATTCAATTTATTTCCCTCATTCACCTTCAATTCAATTAAATGCTTTATTTATGGCACTTATCATCCTTTGGAACTGGATCAGTAATACTTTTCATAACCATGATCTCTTATATCGAGACACTAAGCATGCCTTTATCACCATTATTAAATTTGAACCATAACTTCACCTCAATTATACTGATTTCGATCACATATCATACTTACTTATGTATACTTAATCATCGTTTTATTAATTCGCTCCGTACCAAATTTCTCAACCTTGATTCATCCATCTTATACTGGTGCATACCCTTCCTTTATTAGAGTTCCATTAAGAACTTAAATAATTAAGGTTTACCTTCAAAGTCACTCATAACTTTAATCGTTCATTGCATGTCCGTTAACACTTTAGCTCACTGACCTCTTTGGACACTATTTCAAAATCTCCCTATTACTGAGAACCATTCTTCACTTTAGTTAGTAAAATTATCAATTTCATATATACATATATACATGCATTTTCAAATGTCAACATCTCTCTTTATATATAGGAATCCATGTGTTCACATGCCTTGGACTACATTCCCCCTTTATTCATCCGTATCCCAATCCTAGTTTCAATATAATAATTCTTATAGTGCATGTCAACCTTCTTATTATACTTGTGTATAACTTCATATCATTCATATCATTTCCAACCATATGTTTGAGTTTTCTTATACTATATATCATTCATCACAATGTCATCTCCATTGAATTATAATCTATTATGCGTGTATGCTTTATAATCCTATTGATGCCTCAAAGATTTATCTCAAATTGATCATTGCATCTATGCAATACCACAATTCCTAAGAGTCATCCTTTTGTCCTTAATCATCTTTCATGCCTCTATATTACCTTGTATCTTTCTTGCATTACGATATTGATTTGTCACTTAAGACTCAAACTCATTTGAATCATGTAGACCTCAAGCATTTTCGAATTCCAATTTCCATAATATATATTAGGAAAGTTTCATTATATGACTTTATTTTCATGGTCAACTTCTATCATCCTTTGTTCCACTCTTTCATATGAACATAACATCATTCTTCCTTAACCAATTTATAAATTGTACTTGAAATTGTAAAACTTAAAACTAGATTCTCCTTAAGTATTTTTCAATATTAATACTAATATCACTCTCAGCTTACAGCTTCCTTTTTATAATCACATAACTTAGTGCTTGCTTTAACGAGAGAGCAAAACTTCTCTTGAATATTTCCTTGGGAATATCTATCTTAAACTTATGTCTCACAGCATGTGATCCCTTAACTTGTGATTTAGCCGTTAGGCTTCTCAGCAAGTTTTAAAAATTTTACGTTTCATACTTGTTGTGTATGATTAGAATCTCTTCTCAAAGATGTTTATGTATTCCTAAAACACTTACTCTTAAAGATATATAAATACGTACTCATCCATTCAATCCCTAACTCATCTTCATAGGTTTCTAGGGTGCCACACAATTAGCCTCATGTTGTTACTAACCCTTGTCATTTTACTGAACAAAACAGATATTACAAATTCTTGTAATGATATTCTATGTAAACTGATTTTCTATACCAGTCTCATAATTCTTCCTTCACACTTTCATTATTTGGTATCTCATCTCAATATAGTCATTTCAAGAATCTTTCAATTTTTTTTTCTTTTAATTATATGCCTATATACAAGGCAATAAAGAAGTTTTTCAATTCATTTGGGTAAACATTCTCCAGAATATTCAACACTTCCAGATAACAAAACACAATGACCAACAACCAAAATTCAATTTGTAAGCGCATTATCGTGTCACTCCCATCTTATTCATGCATCATAGGCGTGAGGTATTCGGAGCATTACAACGTTGAACAGTCAATGTTGAAGTACTGTAGCTATTAGAAATTTTCCCATCAAAGCTATTTGTCTGCATTCAAAGTCACCACATCAATCATTCTCAACCAGTGGTTTCCCTTTTTTGATATATATCATGAGTTCTATAAGTATAGATACCTTCTATTTTCTTGTCATACACACTATGCCAGATTAATACTTTCATCTCATGTCATCTTTTAACTTTTATCAACATTCATAAAATTCCACCTCATAACATCTTTTCCATACAGTGTAATAAATTCATGATATATATACCACTCTACACATAAGTTGCTTACTATCTACAACTTTCCTCAAATTTATTGTCATCCCTATCCAATTATCTTCTTTGTCTTATACTCCAATAATCTTATTGACTTTCGGTATAATTAACTACGAAAATAGCCCACCTTCCTCCTTACTTTATTCTCGTAATCCTTACTGAATCAAAATTTTATATTCCCCATATTCCATAATTTAACTTCATTTGGTTATATTTGTGCCCAACTATTACCTCATAGTGTCATAACATCACTGAATAATTCCCTTCATGCTTAAATTACAATCATTAACGTAATCACATTATCCATTCCGAATGTCATTTATAACCTTATTGCTTCATTCTATAACCTTCCTTAATAATTATATTACCAATTTATCCCTATCATACTAAAGATTCCCATATACCTTCAGTTACTTAAACATCCATTTTATAATACATTCTAGTCCTATACTTTAAAAGCCAAACTATTTTTACTTCTTTGTACAGATAATTGTTATCTCTTTTACACAACATCTACTTAGAGTTAAGGTAGTGTAAAATCCTACGAAAATATTACATGTCCTTGGGATCATCATCTTAATCTGATCTTATCGGAAGATTATACTCCGAGTCCTCCTAAAGATCCTCTTCTGGGTTTTCTTCATCCTGAGATTTTTTTCCTTTGCTCCTCAATCCAGGCTTGTTGTATTCTCCTATATTCTTCATCACTCACCGGTGCAGCATTTCTTCCACAACCAGGAGGAAAATGTCGTACACCTGACACTTTTCTAAGGGGTTTACTTGCCACTGTTACTTTCTCCTTATCCTTTTTTGGTTGTCCCCTTACATTTCTCCCACAGCCTGGTGGAAAGTGTCGGACTACTGTCACACTCTTCCTAGAACGAATATATCCCCTTGCAATTTCTTCCCTCGTCCATTCTCTAGGGTGCTCTCCAGGTTGTTCCGAAAGGAAA
The DNA here is from genome assembly GCF_053813885.1 of Theobroma cacao. Taxonomy (NCBI): domain Eukaryota; kingdom Viridiplantae; phylum Streptophyta; class Magnoliopsida; order Malvales; family Malvaceae; genus Theobroma; species Theobroma cacao. The sequence continues at coordinate 31,744,122 of NC_142647.1, read as the reverse complement.
TCTTGTTCAATTTTCGATGTATTGGAGCTACTCTCACTTTCAAAATTCTCGCTACTCTCGAAGCTCCCTTTATTATGAACCCATTCTGATAAGTTCTTAGGAATTCTATTATCAGAAATTTGAGACAGACCACCTTCCGAATCACCTGTATCAGGGTGTCATTTGCTTCTAGCCGTAGAATCTAGAGATCCCTCACTATCACTATGAGAGGTATCGAGACTAGCACCTCTTCTAGACATGGTGTGTATGTCACTAGTGCACCTCAAAACCTATATGCAATCAAATAGTAATTGTTTAATTATTTATGCATCTCAAAAGTAGGTAGATTTCTATATGAAGATGAATACATTCTATTCAATCTAACCTAACTTAACTTATCTTAACTTAACTGGACTTGGGGCCACGCAGTGTCAGTGTAGATTCCTTAAAACAACTTTAAAATAAAAAACTTTTAAATCCAAAGCTTTAAATCAAAATATTTGATCTTTAAACCATGCTTTGATACCAATAAAATTGTCACGACCCGAAACTCCCCATCGGGCCCGTGACAACCGCCTCGAGGCCTCGACAGACATTCTTCACCCCGAATGTCGATTGAAACCTCGCAAGCCTTAGCATCAACTTCCGCATCTCCCCAGTGAGCAACAGTTATTAAATCTCGCATTTCAAAAAAATCATAAGTCATTTTTAAATAAGAACAATAAAATATTATTTTCTGGCTCACAGGGGTATTTTCGTAATTTTTCGTCAAAAATCTCAAAACTTGCTAAAAATGTAGTAGGTAAGCAGAAAATATATATTTAATGATTTAAAAACAATTAAGTATCTAAAACGTTCATTTGAAAGCAAATTGTTGACAACTAGTACTATTCAAAAATAATAAATAAAATATTCTATTTTCTCATAAAATAAATTTTTATAGAAATATTCGTAAATAATTTTTTCGCACATGAAAGTAAAGTAAAAATTGTATGAATAGAAATACAGATAACCAAAATATAAGTTTTGATCTGCAATGACACGTGGGCTCCAATTGACCAAGAGGATGTAAGACTGTGAACTCTTACTTTCTATAATGCAGTTCCGAGCTTAGTTCTCGTCTTACTCGACTATCTACAAACTGTCCTGAGCCTGAAAAATGTATAGGAAGAAGGGGTTAGATTTTATAATCCCAGTGAGTAAACAGATACCATCTAAAGTATCTAAAGTCGAGTAAATGGAGACAATTAAAATAAGTCATCATACCGTAATTTCATTACCTTTCAGTCCATTTCAACCAAATAAAATCAATCCATATAAATCGAGTAATCAAATTGGCTTATGAATTTCTTAAAACTTTGGCTCGTGCCAAAACTCATACTCAGTGATACCTTGCGCAGGGCATCCAACCGAGTCCGTCAAGGCTGTTAAAATTTCATATACACTTAAAATATATTTTTAGTTTGAGAAAAATACAGCCGTTCCTTGGCGTTGGCTGAGTTCCCCTTCACATGGTGGTTTGGCGTGAAGTGAACCCTAAGCTATACCCCAGGAGATACCCTACGCGCCTCTCCGTTCGAGGTAATAATATAATGGAGTTTACCGTGCCCCTCTAATAGGCTGGTCCACGGAACCCCCTCTGCAGTAAATAATTAATATATAATCCACCAATCAATAAAATTCATTCTAGCATGACATGACAATTTATCGCAACCTAGCCTCTCAAGGCTAAATACACAGTATAAATAATTCTAACACCAAAATCAGTTTAGCCATTCATGCTCATTTATTATCATAAGCCATTCAATTCAAAACCATAAATTTGCAACACAAGCAGGCAGTTTCCAATTACTCTATTTCAAAACCAGTATTCAATTTTTTAGAAAATTTATAAAATCATTTTATAAAATCACAATTTCTATTAAAACATAACAATTTACCATTTAAACCCATTTTTCATAAAATCACACAGTTGTATAAAACTACTATAGATAATTAAGACGATAATAAGTTTACTCACAGTATTAGGAGTAGAAATACTCCTATCTTTCGCCCTCGGGTGTAGTCTCTTACCCGAAACAATTGACTCACCACCTATCCATAATCTATGACACAAAATTCAATAAATTGTGTCAATTTATCATAAATTATTTCAGGCTCTTATCCATGCGTATGCACTAGATAGGATTTGAAATGTTTAAACAATCGCTTAATTGCGGTGTCCGACCTAACTCGCCTATACACGGTGTAAAGTCCTAAAATCCCCAATTCGACTCCAATTCCATCCATTTCAATTTCAATTATCCAATTATATCCACAATACCTCAATGACTGTGAATTTGGTCCAATTTATCAGTTCGGACTATAAATTATGCTTTTACCCCTAGTGGGTAAAAATTTCAATTTATTGCACCGAAAATTCTCATTTAATTTTCAACCTCATAATTCATCATTTTTCCACCCAATTCTCTTAAAATAAAGTCAACCTCATCCTCACATACCATTGGCTAGATTCGGCCTAGGGAAATTCATGGAGAAGATAAATATTTTTCTTGTTGTTTTACTCATAAACATGCTAAACTAACACTAAACACTAACATAGCTCAAAATCAAATTTATCTAACAACTTTCTCTCTCTAAACCCATATGACCAGAATTGAAATCATCCTCAAATCACATGATTCAACCATGAAAAATGATGGAAAATGCATGGGAAAGGTAAAGCACAAGACAAATTTAAGAAATGTTACCTTTTTTCACTTGATTTTTGAATTTCCACCTATTTTCCCTTTAAATTTCTTGGCTAGGGTTTTATTTTCTCCTTTCTCTCTCTTGTTTCTTTCTTGGCCGAATGTTGAAGAAGAAGAATGGGTTATGGGCTGATTTTTTTATGCCTTTTTATTGTTTAATAAAATAATATTATTTTATTCATATTTTAAATATTTTATTAATCAATTTTTTTTCTAGCCATCCACTTGTCCTACTTTTTCCACCATGCATTCCCTTTGACTTATCCAAGTCTTAAGTGAAATTTCCAGATTTTTCCAAAGTTTTGGTGGAGCAAATTTTTCAAAATTAGACTTTTACCCCCGAACTTTTCAAAAATTACATTTTTACCCCAAAAATTGAAAATTTTCCATAATGCATAATTTGCACTCCTCATACTCATTTCACACTCCAAATAATTAAATTTGATCAAAATCCTTTCAAAAATTAAATTTTCGATTCTGGGTGGTAAAATTACCATTTTACCCTTTTTCTCCACATTATACCGAAATTAAAATTTTTCACTTCTAAACCTCAAATCTTACTCCAATAAGTCAAATGGGGCCAAAAATATTTTTTAAAGATTTCCATTTTGTCCCCAGGTGGCAAATGACCATTTTGCCCCTAGATAGCAAAAATTCCAATTTGACTCCAAATTGATCCTCGAACTCCGAATCACCATATTAAACCATTCTGGGACTTTAAAATTCTTAATTTCATTGTAAATTCTCTATTTGATCTAGTTCGAGGTTTAACTCAACTTTGTTGTACCTCTAAGTACAATACCGTCTTTTATAAAATTTTTTTTTCGGGACTCTCTTAGCATGCAAACATGCTATCCATCACATGTATGTCATGAAAAATATTTTTATAGAGTCGGGCTTGTCATCTTCTCCCCCACTTGGATCAACCATATGATCCTTTTTCATGACTGATTTCGACATCCGGCTAAATATTAATATTTTAAAAATTTTATCTTGTCTCCTTGGTACTTGAAATACCTTATTATGCCTCACTTGACTTCTAAATCGCCTTTTATCTCACAAATTCTCCTCTGATAAAATTATTATTATTTCATTATTATTTCCTCACTTGCGAAATGTTTTATCCTAAACTACTCTTTTCATCTTTTATCACTTCTAAACATTTTAATTGACTTCAATTTGTATTCGATCAACTTTATTTATCACCATATCAAAGTATGGGGTATTTCATTTATACTCACTGTTTGATTTCTTTAAACTTTTCTTATCGTTTGCTTGTTCCCTTCCTTTGTTCACTAACTGAGTTGATACTCACTGTTTTCAACTTCATGTTTTCAGATCAGGAGGCAGTCGGTAACTAGGTCGAGGTGTCCTTATAGATTCGTCTCCTTGGTAAGTATCTCGGCATTCAATAGTTGTATATTTGCCCGAGTCTCTCTGTTGGAAGTCGAGTATCTTTTTTATTGTGTATAGACAAACCCGATGTAAATTATTAAGATGTATGTTTTAGACAATATATGTATATTTTGATTGGTAATGCCACTATGAGTTGGCAATGGTTAGCATTATTTTGAATTGGAATCATGAAATGTGACTTTAGGAACTTTTGATGGAATGATGAACAGGTCAATAAATAGGCTTCCTTGGGCTTAGTGGGCTATACCCATTGGGCCCATGCATCGGTCATGGCTCAAAAACTAGGCTGTGACATATTTGCTTTTTGATTTGTAGATCTTTGGTTGGCTTATCAAGGGAGTCATTTCTTTGCTAATACTTGGTAGGTGGAATCTAAGGCATCTAATAAAGGTTTCCCATCTTTTGTTGCATTGCTTCGATGAGTTTGAGTCATACTTTGTTTTGGTTAAATATATTTTGATAAATGTTTATACTTGGCCATTAGTTGGCATGATATATGTTGGTATATGAACTTGTGAGTTCTTTGGTTTTGATGGTTTTACACAGATACATGCATTTGGAAAATGTTATAAATTTTCAAAAGAAATATACTTTGAGCATAATTATATATGAATGCATACTTCTTGAGTTGAGGCACTCTCTCAAATGTCATGTTTAATTATCCGAATGGATTTGGTAGTGGAAGCTGCTTGGGTTTGTTTGTCCCTAAGGAGTTCTAGAAGGGTGACTAGCACTTTTGAAAATTGTTTTGAAGTCAACTCTTGTGCTTAAAACTCTTTGTAAGATAAGAAAGAAAGATTAAAACTTGTTAGGATTAAAAGACACTAAGAAAACATAAAGGGAAGTGGACAGAACATAAGTATTTATATTGGTTTGGTCCCCTTGACCTACACCACTACCTCGATCTCCCAATCAAGGATTTTCAACCCAACTTTACTACACTAGTGGAATTAACAGCTTTCACCAAGCTTTTACAAGGTGAGCTTATAACCCATGCTCTAATTCCTTACAAATAACCTTAAAGTACTTCCTACACTCTAACTAACTAAGAATTAAGAAGAAAAAGAAGTACACGTGATCATCCTTATTGATCTAAAAGGAATACAATCAAGCTCAAACACTTTGACAAAAATAAGAATGAGGAACAAGTGTGTAAGAAAAGGTTTTTTGGCTTTTTGCCCAAAATAAGATCTTAGGTGCTTCTCTCTCTTATTTGAACATTAGATTTTGCTATTAGGGATAGTTTCTAGCCGTTGGGAACAAATCTGATGCTATTTTAGCTGTTATTTTATCTTCTAGCATTTAAATTCAAATAGGCAGACAATGTTCTGTTAACTAGTTAAAACTAGGCTCTAATCGATTAAGCTTTTTTTGACTTGCACTATATAACAGCTCTATTTACTGTGTTAATTGGTTAAAAGAGACTCTAACTGATTAAAAACTCTCTATTTTAAAAGTTCTCTACCTAACAGACTTCCTTTAATTGGTTAACCTCCCTTTAACTGATTGAAACTTATCTCCCTTCATCTTTAATTGATTAAAATATGCTTTAACCAATTAAAAATTCTTTGAATTAAATTTCTTCATTTTGGCTCCCTTCAATGGTTATCTTTAATTTGGGTTTGGATTTTGACACTTGAGGGTACTTAAGGTCTTGTTCTTTTACCAATTAACCCAATTCCTTAACCAATTAAATTGCTTCTGCTTTTACTTCTAATACCTTCTTAATCAATTAAGCCTGGTGCTATATGAATAAGGCTTTGCTATCTTGCTTCTATATAGTGCCCAATTATGCCTTAACTGGTTAAGGTTTCATGTTAATCTGTTAATAGTGTTCTGTATTTACTAATCACTTTCTTCTTTTTATCTTTAACTGATTAACCCATCTTCAAATTTAGCAAGCATCTTGTCTTGCCTTTAATTAACAAATTTGTTAGAGGGATTAAAGTATATCCTGCACAGTTAAATAGTGAAGTTAGATATTAATAAATAAAGAATGTTTTGTTATCATCAAAAACATATGGAGTCAACATTCTCTCTCTTTTTTTATGATGACAAAACACCCTTAGATTAAGAGTGCAATGTCTTTAAAGTAATAAATTCTATGTGCAAATTTAAGGATTGCTCCCCCTAAGTATGTGCTCCTCCTTATTATATGCATTAAGAACAATAAGGAATCAAATTTTTCTTGCAAGTTTAATGGATATCTATGTACAAATATTGCTCAACTAAGCAGTAATCATAAAGTTTCAAGATTGGCTTTTGATCACATAGATATAAACATTCAACAACAATGTCCTAAAAATATCCCTAAACTAGCAGTTCAAACATTTATCACTTAATCTAATAGCATAAAACATAAGTATTCAGTTCAACACAACACGAAATACAAAACATAAACCTTGTTCAACCTAATCTTAATTTGTCATTCTATTTTCCCCTTTTTTGTCATCAATAAAAAAAGGTCCTGAACTTGTATTTCCTTTAATCAGAGTTTGATGAAGACTTATTTACTAATGATTCATCAGTTCCTAGGTGAACAGATAAAGGATCAATATGAAGCAAATGAAGAGATTCAAGTTCGGATGATGAAGAAGATCTAAAGGATATGATTTCAGGGGATACATGTTTGAAGGTTAGCTTGGCAGTGGACTTAGCTATCTTGGAAAATTTCCTTCTTCTGAAGACTTTGGTCTTTGTAGCCATTATTTTCCTACCTTGCCTAGAAGGTTTCTTAGAAACTGACCTAATAACTAGTACCTTGCTCTTTTCTTGAACTTATTGTCTTGCAATATTCTCTTTATCTTTTTGTGCTAATTGGGCTCTCACTCCATCCTTTTGCTTGCTCTTTATTGGTTAGCTTCAACTTCTTTGACTAAATCAGCAATGAATTTTGTAACCTCTATCTCTTTAGACTCTACAGGAGATTTGTCGTTAGTTTTGGCTACCTTTATTTCCGTTTTGTTCTAATTTTCTTGTTCAACTTCCATCTATTTTTCTTTTTCTTATTTATGATCATTCTTCTCTGTTACTCCCTCACTTTCTTTTTCTTTCTCAATTCCTATATATGGTTTTGTTTCATTGGCTGCAAATTCATCATTACACTTGCTTTGATTTTCAGCATTTGCCTTGTCAGTTTCACCTTCAAGATCAGATGCATGTGTTTCAAACTACTTTGTGGCAGTTCTTTCACTTGAAACACTCTCAACTCTTGTTTGATTTGTAGGAAATTCAACTTCTTTTTCTTTGAGGACTAAATTCTAAAGTTTCTCTAGTCTTTTTTCAACTATCACAATCTTCTCAACTTGCTCAGTTAACTTTCCATCAATTCTCATTAGTAAGTTGAAATCATGTCATTTTGAATGGAGGGTTGATTGACTCTAGAGAAGGGAATGGAAAGAGTACCGATTTCTGAAAGGTGTAGGGTACCTATAAGTGCTTTGACACACTCATTTCTCTTAAGTTTAGATCTCATCTTTTGTAAGCTTCTAAGAAAAATGCCTTGATATTTGCTCTTGGTCCAGTCAGCCTGTAGTACCCTGTATTTTGATACAGTGGCTAATAAAGTTTACGGATGCCAATTGAGGTTAATTCCCGAGTTAAAAAGGGTAATTCAGAAGTGAACCTGTGAAATCTCGATCTCCATAGACACATAACTAGAAGTAGACGTGATAATGCATACTAGGGGTAATTTCATAATTTCTCTTGGTGAGCTCCTACGAGTGGGTTTTTTTTTATGTTATTAAGGTCTAAATAGGCCTAAGGAATGAATAAATGATGTTTATGATGGTAAATAAATGAAGAAGATAAAAATAATGATAATTTCCATGATAGGGGTAAAATGGTCATTTTGCATCTCGGGTCTAAATTTTTATGTGTTTGTGAACCTAAGTATTTCTAGACTATTATGGACCTTACCCTAGTTTCAAAAAAGTAAAAGGTTGCACAAAAGATGAGAGGAAGTCAAAGTCACCATGTTAAGGGCATTTGGGTAATTTAAGTGAGAAATGGATAAACTTTAGATATAATTATCTAAAGCTCCAGCAACTTTCAGCCATTTCTTCTTCCTTTCCCCTCTCACATTTCTTCATCTCCATGGGAGCCTCCCTTAAAGCTTTCATAACTTTCTCTCTCTAGCTTCAATTTCATGCTTTTGAGCACTTTTTCATAGAACCTTTTGTGCTCTTTCACTCTCTCACCTTAAAACCCTTAAAAAGTCTTACTTCCATCTTCCCCTCACTAGCTGGACATGTAGAGAGAGAGAGAGAGAGAGAGATTTCCCTTGTTAGCTTGAAGAATTTTGAAAAAGAATTCAACTACAAAGACCATCAAGGTGAGTATAAGTAAGGGTTAAATTTCTTTAGTTTTTGGTAATGGCTAACAATAGGGTTTGTGAGTGTTTTATCATTGAAGTTGTTTATTCACTCTTAGGGTGACTAGAGTAGTGTGAATAACTAACCATTTAATGGCAATTGGAAGCTAGTTAGGAATAACTAGTGGAACTTGATTAGGAAAAAGCTTTGGATTATATTAATGCCAATTTGGGTTGGTTGTGATGTTGTGTGTGTATAGGTTCCAACAAGGCCTCACATGTCCATTTGGAGTATTAGTTGAGGTTAGAGTCAAGCAAAAGAATCAACAAGACTGGTGAGTGAACTTGTCTTTCAAAATTTCTTTGGGAAATGTAATGTATTTGAATGATTTTATCCAACTTTTCTTTAAAAATGTGTGCCAGGGAACAAGCCCTTGATAAAATGTTTTGATATTGTGAAAAATGTGAAATGTGTAAAAGGATGAATCCATGTGCTTCTATATTATGTTGGTAGGTATATATATGAATATATGTTTTGTATTGATGAATAATGTTGTGTGATGATGTTGAAGTGTGCGAGTAGGGAGTGCACACATGATGATGATAGAGTGTGCGAGTAGGGAGTGCACTATAATACCCCGTACTTTGATATGGTGACTAATAAAGCTTATTGGATGCCAATTAAGGTTAATTATAATGTTTAGAAATGATGAAAGATGAAAGGAATAGTTTGTGATAAAATATTCCGCACATAAGGAAATAATAATAAAATAATAATATTTTTATCGAAGAAGAATTTGCGAGATAAAAAGTGATTCAGAAGTCAATTGAGGCATAATAAGCTATTTTGGGTACTAAGGGGACAAGAGGAAATTTTTAGAATAAAATAATATTTTATTCAGTGTCAAAATTTTTCATGAAGGAGTATATGGTCAATCTAAGTGGGGGAGAAGAAGAATGAGAGAATTTTGGAGAAAAATGATGTTAATGGGGTTGCGTGTCTTTATTAAGTAAAGATAGCGCAGGTAAATAAATATTTTAAATATTATGGGGATACTGCGTTGGAGTACAAACTTCATACGTTGTTTGTACATATGTAGAAGAAGATAATATAAGGAAATTGGAGTTAAATGAGTGTTGGGAGAACTAAATTAAAATGAAAAGAAACTTAAAGGGTAAAATGGTAATTTTGCATAAAGTTTGGTCAAAGCTTCCAAAGGAAGCTTTGACTCCCATCCTTATCAGCCCAAAACAGTCCTTATCCTCCCAACAAGATATTTTCTTCTTCATTCTTGAAGCTTCCAACGCCATTCTCTTATTCTCCCGTGGAAAGCTAATTTTCTTTCATTTTCTTTTCATTTCTTTTCTCTTCTTGCTTCATTCTTCTCCCAACTTCTTGTGCACCAAAGTTACAACTTCTAACCCAAATTTCCAGCACATATAAACTCTAGGAGAAGAAGAAACAAAAAGAGGGAAAGGTATAAAAAGCTTGGTTTTGGTGATTCAAGCAAGGAATGGTAAGAATTCTTGTTTTTGGCTTGAGTAGTTTTTGAAAATGAGTTAGTGACTTAGAGAAATCTCTTGTGGCAGCAAAGATTGGCTTGATTGGAGAAAAATTGATAACATGTAAGCCAATAAACCCATGGGTACATGAAGGACTCAAAGTGGAAAAGGAAAATGGTAAGCTTAACACTATGTTTTAAAGCCTACGGTTAGTTGAATATTGTGATGGAATTATGGTTGTTGAAAAGGATCTATTTGCATAACCTAGTTGAAAATAGTTAAGATTGTATGGCATGTTGTTTGAAAGAAATAAAAAGGAATATTGTGGATGAAAGATTGAGAAACAAAGTATTGAAAGTTAGATAGATAACGATGCGTGTAAACTAGGAAATAATCGAGTGAAAGTGAGAATAATTGTTGCTGCCATATATGTGGATTATGTGTGGAAATATAAAATGGATTTAGACGAAAATTATTTAGAAAGGTTGAAGTAGGCACGTGACATCATAAATAAGTTGCCGGTGATATAATCTAAGGAATTTCGTAAGCAATGGATATAAGTAATTTTGGTAAAAATGTATTAAGATGTGAGTTAATTAAAGATGGTTTCATGATAGGATGAAAATATAAATTTGAGTAAGGATTAATTGATTGAAGTGCTGCTCGTATACGTATGTAATTAAATATATTGAGTTCGTATTATTTCTGGGAAGTGCAAAGATAAAGTTAGAGAACTGTGGTGGCATGTCGGAGTAAATAACGAGTGACCGGCCAGTGAAAATAGTTAGAGACATCTCTGAACAAATAGCGACTTAAAATCTCATTGTTGCTAGGTGAGTGAACTTGCATTAAAATGTCTTGGGATATACACATTTATGTTTGATTAAATCCTCTAAAACGTTTTATTGGTTTTTCTTCAAAAACTTGCACGGGAACAAGCCCTTATGAAATGTTTTTATGTTATGAAATGGATAGTGTGATGAATTCATATGTTTATATATAATGATATATATATATATATATATATATACTGTGTCATAAATGGTAGCATTGTGTGACAAATGCCACCATGCATGTGCGAAGTGGGCAGTGCACATGCCAGTAATGATGCTGTCGTGATAGTTACAATTGTGCATGTGCAGAGTGGGCAGTGCACATGCCGACAATGATGATGTCGTGATAATTACAATAGTGCATGTGCGGAGTGGGCAGTGCACATGCCGGTAATGATGCTGTCATGATAATTACAACCGTGCATGTGCGGAGTGGGCAGTGCACATGCCGGTGTTGATGTACATGAGCTGGATGAGGTGTGGTGGTATATTAATTGATATATGCTTAAGCATATGTATATGCAATAGAAAGATTATGATTATAATATGTGATTATATGGCATAATAAATCCTGAAAATTTCCCATTTACATGTGAATTGATTTTATTGCAACAAGAACATTCTGTTTATACTGCCTTGCTTGGATGATTGCTGGAAATTTCCTCTCTTTCCGATTTCTTGCTAAATATGGTTCCTTCATTATGAAATGATTTAATAACCTGGGGTTGATGGAAGGATTTTAATAAGAACCTGAACTAGATTGCACTGTTTTCGAACTTAAGTGCATCATGATTTCTAAATCATTCCTTGTAATTGCTTGTTCCCGTTCTATGTTCACTCACTGAGTTTATACTTACATTTTTAAAATTCATATTTTAGGTTTCTTGAGTTAAAGGTGTTTGGATCCTAGGACGAGGTGCTCCTCCCTATCCATTTCTCGATAGGCTTAACGTGGCACTAAATGTTAGCAACTGTGCCTAGAGTCACTCCCGCTGACGATCAAGGTTTAATCATGTGTATATGAATACTTGGTGTGAAATACTAAGAATCATTTGTTAATCTATATATGAATATAATGGTTGATGATACCATTATGAATGCATGATTGGGTTTTATGAATTGTTTTCAAAGGAACGGTATTTGAACATTACGAATTTTGAATTCTAAAGGAATAGGGATTTATGTATAAGATCAATTTAGTAGGCTTGCTTGGGCTTTGTGGGTTGAGCCCATGGGTCCTTACGCCGGTCATGGCTCGGGAATTTGGGATGTGAAATGCACACATGATGATGTTGAAGTGTGCAAGTAGGGAGTGCACACATGGTGATGATATTGCATTGAGTTGAGTGTGGTGGGATGGTATGCATGATGATGTATGTATATAAAAATATATATATATTTTATAGAAAGTTTATGAAAATAATTGTGATTGTGTTGTGTGTTGGTATTGTTAATTGCTCCCAAATTGCTTTTCATTTTAACAAGAAAATGGCTTTTGATGTAGCAAGACCCATTTCACTTAAAATACTCTGTTTCTCGCTACAGCGAGATTCATTTTCATTGCAGCAAGAAACTCTCGGGTTTTGGGGGTCACACTGGCCTGGTTCTCGCTGCAACGAGAAACTCTTGGGTTTTGGTGCAGTGCTTTCAATTCGATGAAGAGTTTGACAACCTTCTTGTCCGAACTAGGAAAAGTGGTAAACATAAAAGTTGTAGCTCTACCTCTTATCTTTCTAATGGTCAAAAATCAGGTCAATTGAACTTCTGTAGTGGGATATATGATTGAAAAACTGAAACATATGCAAACTGAGACTATTTCTCGCTGCAGCAAGAAACTTGCTGCCATGCTTGCTACCTTGCTTGATTTTGACCTATTTTTCACCCATTTAACTTCATGGATTGATCATGGGTTCTTGCAACACTATGAGGTTATTGATCAAAGTTTGAAATGAGGGGTTTTTAGTAAGAAATTAAATCAATTGCATTATTTTTTAAACAAGTGCATCATGATTTCCAAATTCTCCTTATCAATTGCTTGTTCCCTTCTAATGTTCACTCACTGAGTTTTATAATCACGTTTTTAAACTTCATGTTTTTAGATTTGGAGGCAGTTGGGACCTAGATTGGGTTGTCCACATATGCTTGCCTTCTTGGTAGGTACTATGGCATCTCAGTTAGACTTGGCAATTTTGAACACAACACGTTAACACGACAAAAGAAGACATGGGTTAAACAGGTTTTGGGTTTAGTGTTAACGTGTTTCGTGTCTAATAGTGTCAGACACGTTAAGACACAAAAATTTTCGTGTCTTAACGTGTTTGACACGACGAACACGTTTAAAACACGTTTAAACACGTTTACTTAATCGTGTTATCATGTTTAATCATGTTATCGTGTTTAAACGTGTATACGTGATACATTTATTAACCTATTATAAATTAATAGTTAAAAACTATTTTAATCTTATATAAATAATTTTAAATAATTATTTTAATAAATTTTTTTAATTTTATAAAGTATATAATGTAATTATACATGCTCAATCTTAATTTTTAACTTTTAGTGATTATTTGATGTTATTATTATTTTTATTTTATTATAATTATTTTTATAATTATAGATTTTAAATTTAAATAATAAAATTATATTTAATTGTAAATATTTTTATTTAATCGTGTTAAACTTGTTAATCGTGTTAAACGTGTTATTAATCGTGTCGTGTCGTATATTAACACGTTTAATAAACGTGTCAATCGTGTCGTGTCGTATATTAACACATTTAATAAACGTGTCAATCGTGTCGTGTTGTGTTACACCTGTATTAAACGTGTACATGTACGTGTTTCAAATTTAAGACACGAATATTAAACGTGTCGTGTTCGTGTTTAGCCTTAACGTGTTTCGTGTCTAATCGTGTCTGACACATTTACGACACATTAACATGAATTGCCAAGTCTAATCTCAATAGCTGTACCTTTACGCACGGTCACTCCGCTGATAGTCAAAGGTCTGTTACCTGTGAACGCGTATATGTAATGTAATTCGTTAGGATCCATATTATAAGTCAATTATGTATATTTGATTACCGATGCCACTATGAGTTGGGAAACGGGTGACATTATTTTGACATAATAAAATTGCGAGTTTTGGGTCACTATAGAATATTACTGAAATATTTTTAGTTCAGAATTTCAATATGTGGTTTTAGAAATGATGGTTGGGAATGATGTATGGGATTGGATAAAAAAAAAGGCTTGCTTGGGCTTAGTGGGCTATGCCCATTGGGCCCATGCTTCGATCATGGCCCGAGATTTGGGCTGTGACAAGCTTGGTATCTAACATGTAACGACCCTTTGCCTAATTGTTACCAACGCTCGAGTCTCACGAGCAAGCTCGCCAAGTCTGAGCAAGCCTCCATAATTATCCATTTAACAAACCATAACATGTCTCTTGGAAATCTCATAACCATCACAATTTCATTTAATGGCAAATATTCTCTCAATACATTATGTTTCATCATCATATAAATATATGTTTACATTTTACAATAAATGGCAAGTTCCTAAAATCTCTTGACAGTATAAGGACCTTTAGTAGTGGAGCAACTTGGAATAGGGTACTAAGAGATGCCTTTACCTACACCGTAGTGGACCAAAATATGCTGATGAAAAACATGATAATTGATCACTTTTCTACAAAATGAAATTATTGGGGTAAGTTTCACAGACTCAGTGATCATCGGCTTAGTGAGCAGGACGAAGATGGGAAACAAGCTAGGGATAGAAAATTTGAATATTAAAAGCATATGAATATATAAACCATTTAAACCCAAATGGACATTTGTGCCTTACATATGTACCAAAGAATTGTGATGTAAAGTAACCATTTGAAGTAATATATTAAAACTAGTGCAATTAAAAGATTTCTACTATCGAAATCATTTGATGCCTTTTACTGAAAATCGAACTAACATAAGCGCGCGCGCTCTCGTAAAATCAAGCACTGTCAATGCTTATACACAAGCATATAAACGAACTCATAATAGAGGTATTAAACAAAAAATTGTATAAGTAAGGGAGTTGTGAAAAAACCTGTATTTCTCACCATGCGAAAGAATACGTATTTGAAAACCCAAAGAGATATCACTATTGAGTAGGTAATCGTAGATAATCAACCCGTGGAGCCTATTCCACATAATAACATCTGAGAGCCCCCCCTGCACTAGGTTCCCACAGCCATGGTAATCTCGACGATATTAGCCGACATCGGAGAAACCATGTGGTTGCAACCACGTATATCAACTCATGGCCTAGCCACGTATATATCACAAGGTGTGGCCTTGCCGCGTCTAACAGCCTGTCGGTACCCAAAGGTTCTCTAGCTAGAGCTCACTTATGCACAAGGGTCACACTATTTCGATGTGACACTCGACTTACTCTTGAATCTCCTGATTTGACAAAACCATTTATAACCAAATTGGGTTTTCAAAAGCTTATTATAAATCCATTTCAACAACAATTCACGACAACGTTATAAATCTGTTTGTAAGAATTCATGATGTAAAACCTTTTCATGAGGTTTAAATATTAAATCAAAGCATGGTGAACATAAAGATTATTCATGAATGCACATCACAAGGACAAGTAAGGTACGTTTTGACATAAACCGTGATAAAGAGCTTGTTCCCTGATTTCTTAAACCCTTTACATATATAGCTTATATATTATATATAAAGCTAATTCAAAAATCATGGCATTCACAATCGCTTATCATTTCTACCAGTTCATGCTTTCCACAATAACAGTGTATAAATCTTTTTGCAATTAGTTATTTAAACCACTTATCATTTTCTAGCAACTCATGCTTTCCACAATGACATTGAATAAATCATTGACAAGTTACTATACATATTGCATTATATAGTATGGAATCTTTTGGAATAGACACCCCATACTCACTTTTCTTGGCAAGATATTACTTTGCCAATTTAAACTCTGTCAGTTAAAATCCTACTATGCAAGTATATATATCGAATAGATAATATATTAGCAAGCAGGATATCGACCCCACAGGGAATTAATCTAAAACTTTACTAAGTACTAAAATTAGAACAATTTAATCTTATCCAAATAATCAAAATTAAATAATTAATTAAAACCAATAAGAAAAATCAAAATAATAACTTGAGAAAATATCAAATCAAACAAGCCTAGGATCACAATATCCCTCACACTTCATCTAAATCTTACCTCTCTTACTTAACTTATTTCAATGGGTTGAATTGCTAACCTAGAGTCTTAAATTATTTATAAGGGTCTCCCGACTCAACCTATAAAAATATATATTTTAACCAAAACACTATATCCCTATGTGATTTGAAATTAAAACAGACTCATTAAGTTCAGGCTCTAATTTGGCTAAATACGGACTATAGGTATATCCCTATCCTATATGCAAATCAATTAATTTGATCATATGCTATCCCAATTTTAGTATACTCTAAACTCACTTTCCCAAGTTTGTTTAGGTTCCTAGATCAATTTAATTGGTGATCAGGCAATTAAAAGCAGTAAGAATAAATTGAAATAAACAATTCAAATCCCATTAAAATAAGCAAGAAAGAGATTTAAAAATTTAGACTACATGTGAGTTCAATTGCAATCTTAGAAAAAGAAAATTTAGCCACTCATAATTGCAAAAACAAATAACATTATAATAAATTTAACCATTGAAGGTAACAAGAAAATTAAAAGCTAAGGAAGAACACAAAACAATTATTGCCGACTTGATCTCCAAGTTTCAGCCTCAACTTCTAGTTTCTTGAATCTCTCCAAAGGTTTTATTACTTAATGTTGTTAAACATATCCTATTTATACTAATAAACTTAACCTAAAGTTCCTTAAGCTGACCTAGGGTTTAATTGGGCTTAAAGGTGTACTAAAAGGCCCAAATATCAATTATCAATCTTTACAATTTTCCATTCCCGGTACAGTACGTCCAGCCATTTTCAGATATAATTTTCTCTATCTTTAAGGCAGAACTGGGCAAAGTCATCTTCATAAAAGTTGTAGCCATGTCTCTTATATTTCCAATGGTCCAAAAATCGCATCATTTAGAGTTTTGTAGCTCAAGATATGGCTAAAATACTGAAACATATGCAAGCAGATTCTGGGTCTTTCAACACCTTACTTTCCAAAATTAAGCCCAATCACTTTTAATCCTACAAAAAAATATAAAAACCAGTAAATAATAATAAAATAAAATAAATAACATAAAATTAAAATAACTTACTATAAAATAATTCTATAAAATAGAATTATCAAACTCTTTGTGTCTTTAATCAATCAATATTACTTGCCATTTAACCATTATCCTTCTTGATTTACACGCGCAGCAACTATCCTTTACTTGTCAATTTCCTGGCAGTAATTAAATTCAAAATACTTAGCAACTTTACAATCTATTCTATCCCACACTTGCTGCCAACACTTACCTTTATTCTTTTATATCCTATTCTTTATTTCCCCTTTTCATTCAAGAAGTAACCATTAACCAAATGGTTCAATTCATGCTATAATCATCATTCCTTCACAATTAATCTCTTGCACATACAAATATATATAGGCAGCAACTTTACCAAAGAATTCTCAAGTCTTCACATGCATAGTTTTCTATCCTTTACTTTCTTCAAAACATTACATTCACACAACATCAAAACTCGTAACTAGTATAAGCATTTTTCCTAACTGTACCCAAGATAGCACTATCAATTTACATTGCATGCTTACCTTTGGAATGGCTTGGATCTTTCATGCACTTCAATATTCCTCCAAAGCCCTTTTCTTTATACCTCAATTTCTACCATTTAACAATGGGTTGGTGACATGCATGCAACTATTCTCCTTCAAACCTTGTAGATCTTTGCTGCCACAAACATATTCCAACAATTACCAACTCATTTCCTTAAGAAATCTATAACCAAAATCAAAGTTCCACATACCATAACTTGGTTGAACTCGCGGATCATCCATATTCTTTTCCTCTTGATCCAAAGCTTTTTCTTTCGTACTTCTCGACCACTATGAAAACTGTCATGACCCAAATTTCGGGCCATGATAGGCGCATGGGCCCAATGGACATAGTACACTAAGCCCAAGCAAGCCTATCAATCTGACATGTTCATCATTCCATCATAAACTACTAAGTCACATTTCATAACTCAGGATCAAAGTAATATTAAATAATGCCAACTCATACTGGCATACCAATTAAGTGTACATTGCCTACAACATGTATCTCAATAATTTACATCAAGTTTGTCTATACATCTCAAAAAGAAGACTTGACTTCTAGCGGAGGGACTCGGAAGCTACTAAATGTCGAGACACCTACCAAAAGATGGATATAAGTCTACAAGGACACCTCATCCTAGTTGCCGGCTGCTTCGTGATCTGAAAACATGAAGTTGAAAATGGTGAGTATAAACCCAGTGAGTGAACAAGGAAGGGAACAAACATACCATAAGAAATCTTTAACGAAATCATGATGCATTCTTTTTCAAAACAATGCAATTTGTTTCTGTTCTTATTAAAAACCCCTCATCAAGCCCTTAAATGATTAATCATTTGAAAATCATGAACCTGTACATAATGAACCATTTGAAGAATGAAAGCTTCAATATTACGCAAGCAAGTCAAATACGACAACGAATCTTCGCTGCAATGACGTTGGGATTAAGTTATTAGCCGAATGAGGGTTTCTCACTAAACCTCCTCATTTTAAACTTAACTCATTTAATCCTTAATGTTGGAAGTCCATGCTCAGACATGGCAGCAAAGAAGTGAAAAATAGGGCAGCAATTTGACAAGATAAGAGACAAAAATAGAAGGTTTTTCGTTGAATCTCGCTACAGCAAAATTGTAACCCAGAAACAGAAAGTTTCTTGCTGCAGCGAAATTGCAACCTAGAAACAGAAAGTTTCTCGCTGTAGCAAGAATGAATTTCACTGCAGCGAGAAGCTACAGTATCATTCTCGTTGCAGTAAAAATGCATCCTTGCTGCAGCGAGTTTTCGGCTAACCTACCCCTCCAAAACCCGAGGGTTTCTCGTTGCAGCGAGAATGATTTTCGCTACAGCGAGAAACAGGGCACCAATGCAAAATTTACTTTTCTTTCAAAGGAAAAATCACCCTGCTGAAATGTCCAAACCAACATGAAACACATAACAATTTCTCAAGGTTTAACATGTCAAGTTTCACATGCATTACAACCATAAACCATTATCCATTAATTTCCTATAACATACATATTTACATATGTATATATGTATACGTATACCCATCATCATCATCACCAGCTCATGCGCACTATCTACTCGCACATGGCTGGGTCATCATCGGGTTATGAGCACTCCCTACTCGCACATAACTGGGTCATCCTCGACTTATGCGCACTCCATACTCGTACATAGCTGAGTCAATATAATTACACAACACTATATTCAAACATATATGTATATCAACATAATGCAGCCACATAGAAATCCATAATAACCACATATCATAACATAAACTATTTCTCAAGAGCTTGTTCCCAAGGCATTCATTTTGAGAAAAGTTGTATAAAATCATTCAAACACTTTGTACAAAACAGTCATATTCCCAAAACAATTTTGATAGGCAGTCCACTCACCAATTGATTGTAGAGCCTTTAGATGACTCCAATTCCCCTAATTATCCAAATGAGATGATGGGGCTTCCTTAGAACCTAGGATCACATTAGCATAAGCAATAGGTCAATTTACACACTATGAACCCTAAAAGCTATCTCTTAGCTAGTTTTCAATTGCCACATTAAATGGCTATCTATGTTCACTATCTTAATCACTAAAAAAGTAATGAACATACTCAACAATAAAACAGCTCATAATCCTAATTACTAGCCATTTTCTACAACTTAAAATCGAGCTTAGTTCATCACTCACCCTTGGGTTTCTTTGTAGTTGAATTCCCTTCCAATAGCTTCCAATTAAGTGGGGTAATTCTCTCTTTCTCTCTCTAGAATGCCCAGTTAGTGAGAGAAAGTATGGAAATAAACTTTACCAAGGGTTTTGAAGTGAGAGAGTGAAAGAATACTAGGGTTCTAGTAAAAAAGGCTCAAAAGTATGAAAACTAGAGCTAGAGAGAGAAAATTTTGCAAGCTACATATCAAGCTTCCATGGAGGTTTTGAAGAAACATACAAGAGAAGAAGAAGAAGAAGACAAACTGCTGGAAAATGGGAGAAGAAGCTGCTGGAAGAAAGTATTTATAGGCCAAACTTATCTATTCCCTTAAAATTACCAAATTACCCTTCCACCAATTAACTTACTATCTTTCAATCTTTTATGCAATCTTTTTGCTCTTTTGACACTGGGACAAGGTCCATAATGGTCTAAACATACTCGGGTTCATGAAAACATAAAATTTTAACCCGAGGTGAAAAATGATCATTTTACCCCTATCATGAAAATCGTCAAAATTTTAGTTTCCTTTCCATTTTACCCCTAATTTCACCACCCATTTATGCCTTAGGCTTACTTAGACCATAATATTGTTTAAAAATCTTACTTTTATGGGCTTACTAAGGAAATGATGGAATTACCCCTGATCAGGGATATCGCGTATACTTCCCTTTACGAGTCTATAAAAGTCAAGGTCTCACAAGAACTAACTTATATCTCTTCAAACAAGATGGATTTATAGGAGCAATAAAGCTTAATGATAGGAAAATGGCAAGAAATAGGCTCATAGGTGAACTAAAATCTCTCAAAACCGAGCCCTCACTTAGTTTTCCTTTTCTCTCCTCTTGAGTGGAAGCCTCACAAATCTATTTTCTCTTCATTTCTCTTCTAAATGGGGTGGATCTCTCAAGGCAAACACACTTTGTTTGCTTTCTTTTTGATATGGGTGGACATAACAAGAAATAAGCTTGAAATGGCCTTGTAAAACGTCCCATTTCCTTTCCATTTCTTTCATGGGCAGATTGCCCAAGGCTTGGTAGCTTTTGGGCATTTTTTTAATTTCTTATCCACTCCTTTATCCTTTAGTTAGATTGCCTCACCCATGCATTGGTCCACATGGTATTCACTTTTGATTTATTTCAGCTGCGTTTCATTTCACATGCATTTCATTTACATTTCCTTTTAATGCCACCTTATCACCCATTAATATTTCATGCACATTTCTTTTGCTATAATATGAACGAATAAAGCTTCATGCATTTTTCCATTCTTAAATCCCATTTGGCCTCCTTCAAAACCAATAGGATTTCATGCAATCTTTAATTTATTTCTTATATTCTTAATCCTTTCTCTACCACTATGTGTACCCATTCAAATTTCAAGCATGGATTTCTTTCAATTAAATATTCTTTGTTCTTTTTCTCTTTGTCATCTTTCACATGGTGAGGGTCCCACATGTCCCCCATTAAACTTTATCCTTTTTATATGCAATCATTTGCTTGTAATAGCAACTTCACATGCAATTTCCATCCAGCTAAGCAATCTTACTTGCATTTCATTTTACTCGCATCCTACTTGAATTTCATCTTGCTTTCCAAGATAAGAATGTATATATCAAATATTCTCTTAACTTAAAATGATCAAATTGCACATAGGTTCTTTAACTTTTTCTTATTTACCATTTGACCCTCCAAACTTTTTATCTTTTACAATTTGGTCTTTCAAACATTTCATAAATTAAAAATTGATCCTTCAACTTTTGATAATTACAACTTCACCCTTAACTTTTCATTATTTGCAATTCCACCCTTTAACATCTGATTCCTTTCAATTAGGTCTTCCCATCATTTTTTTAATTTCAATTCTCTTCCATCTTTCTTCCTTTGCACTTATACAAATAAAATGTCAAATTCATACTCCACCAAAGTGTCACTATAATATTTAAATATAAACTTACTTTTTCTCACTTAATTTAATGAAGGTATGCAAGCCCCATTGAAGCTTCCTTTCTTCGAAATTTTTCTTACTTCCTCTCCCCCACTTAGACAAATTGTACAAATCACATGTTTTTTGTGTAAAATAACCAATTTGACATCGGTATCATTTTAATATTATTTTATCTAATAATTATTATTTTTCCACATATGGAATATTTTATTCTAAAATATTCTTTTCACCCTTCAACATTCTTAAACACTTTAATGAACCTCAATTGGGGTCTAGTAAGCTCTATTAGCCACCATATCAAAGTACAAGGTGTTACATAACACTCCAGATTCCTTTCTCTTTTACTAGGGAGGAAATGATTTTTCCATATGGCAGATTGGCCTTATCTCCTAGACAAGTTCCTCTCATTCTCTTAATCATGTACTGTGCTATATTTAGTGGAATTTCATTCAAAGCTAATTCCATCAACCATAAGTCTTAACTGCTAACATAATTGAAATTGCTAATTCTTCCATGTAAGGTGGATGCTAGAAAGTAATGAAATGTCCTCAATTGAGCATTCTTTATCTCACTTGCATAGCTTTTTGTGGGAAATTTTTCTTTTCTTCCTATAATCATCTCCCACATGGGTGAAGGGCCATAGTTTGGGGGAATTGAATATTCTTCCACTTGATACTTTGTTTTTAGAAGTTTACCAATATCAGTAACTATGATGTTAAATTCTTTTCCATAGAGGAATAAATTTAGTCCATCCATTACAAAATTATTCGGGTTTACAAGCTCATCTTTTTCTAAGGCAATGCTAGAGTAAAATTCTCTAACTAGAGTAGGGCTATAATATCTATCTCCAAAGGTGCTTAAACCTTTAATTTTGAGTTCATCGAAAAACCTAGATAAATCAACCTTAATTGAAAGGGTTTCATCAAAGCTTCGCCAATCCATAAAATTTTCACATGAAATCGTGGCATTTTCTATTTTCTTATGCCTATCAACATGAGCTTGATCCCTAAATCGAGAGGTTGAAGGCTTACCTTTTTCAATGGAAATCCTTGTTGCAGTAGATCTTCTTGTGTTTGCTATCATTTTCTTTTGACTTTCCCTTTTTGTTTCAACTGATGAACCTTGAATTATTTTATTCTTTTTCTTGAGGGGTGGAGTGGGTGAGTCCTCAACTAACGTTTTCTTTTTGCCTTTGTCAGTAACCTTGTAGGTGAGAGAAGTTCTAGCCATTGTTTTTGCTGGTAATGAGGACTTAGGGTTTCTCGAGTTAACTAGAGGTTGAAGAGAAAACAATTGGATTGAAGAAGGTTTGGGTGTTTGGGGTTTAGATTCTCTAGTATGTGGTTTTTCTAAGAAACTGAAGAGTTTTAAAGGGAGGTTTTATAATCGGTTAGCACACGTTTTGAGTGGGAGGTTTTCCCATAACTCTCGTTCCTCATTTTCTAAAATAGAAATTTCTCGCGCGTCAATTTTCTCATTATCTGAGGTGTTCTAATTTGTTAGAGCAACCTTTGATCAATTAAAGTGTTTATGACTTAGAACTTTTCTAATGACTAGACTTGCATTAACTAGTTAAGGTAATTTTTAACTGATTAAAACCTCATTGACTTAGGTTAACCACCTTAACACAGAATTTCTTTAATTGATTAAGGAAGTTTTTAACTGATTAATGTAAATCCTAGCTTCCTTCTAAGGTCTCTTTAACTAAGTAGAAAATTTTTTAATTAATTAAAACAAGAAATAAAGACAATCATCATGCAATATATATCATCAAAAACATGTTCAATTCAACTTAGTTAGACTTCATTAACATCTAGCATTCCTAATTCTACAAAATTGATCTTCACTCAATGGTTTTGTGAAAATATCACCTAATTGATGCAAGGTATTTATAAATTCTATTTTAACATCTCCCTTAAGCACATGATCTCTAATGAAATGATGTCTAATTTCAATGTACTTAGTCCTAGGATGTTGGACAAGATTTTTGGAAATATTTATGGCACTCATGTTGTCACAATAAATTAAAACTTTATGAATAGGCATTCCAAAATCATTTTGCTTAATCCATAATATTTGTGCACAACAACTGTGAAATCCCACCTTGAGTAAGAGGATAAGTTAGGAAATCGTTAGGTGAGCATATAGATTACATATTTTGATCATCAAACTTAGTTTTAACCTTTAAAAGAATTTATTGACACTTTCAGCTGTCTGCCACTTTTGAAGTAAAAAATTGTCAAATATGTGATTTTATAGAACAATCTTTTGGAAATAAAAATTGGCGGTAATGATTTCCTTTATTTTTAGATGATCAAAAATAATTTTTTCATAATTTTTGGAGTGCGTTTGCTATGGTAAATGGGAACCATAAATTTAATTTCAATCAAACTCTTTTGATTTTGTTCTTGAAATCAAAAATTAGATTTCGATTCTTTTGGATTTTGATTTTTTGATATTTTTATTGAATCCAAATGAGGGGTTGTTTTCTCATTTACTTCAAATATCTTAAGTAAATGAAGAGTAAAAAGTAAAAAGGATATTTACTTAAATAAGTTGGGCAAGTTTTTATTGGCAAACTGCCTTAGAAACAACATTTTGTCTCAAATGTATCGATACATGTTTATGATCTATCAATACATTTAGCCCAAAATGGGTTTTTGATAAACATGTATCAATACATGTTCATAATGTATCAATACATTTTCCCAAGAACTAAATGTATCAATACATGGGTTAATGAATTAATACATTTCGTTGATTTCAGAGAAATAAAAAGGATAAAAATGTATTTTCACACCCTAGCTTATAAATATATCACATTTTTTGAGGGTTGGCAACCCTTAGCCACATTTGCAAGGTTAAACACCTATTCTTAAGCTCTTCCAACTCATTTTGAACTAAAATCTTCATTTTTGATGATTAAATGATGTGGTTTTGAGTTGTTATGAAAAATGTGAAATTTTTAAGCTTTGGAAACTTTAAATCTTGATTTCTAGTTTCTAAAAATATGATTTTGTTGCCCAAGTTTTTTGTTGGTGATTAAATCTTAAAGGCTTTGTGATTTCCATAAGTACCTAAGCTCACCTAAGGTAAGAATGGAAGATTTATGTGTTTTTAAGCATGGGTTTTAGCTAGAAAATTAGTTTAGCTAAAATCGAGTAGTTTTGAAAGTACCTAGAATGATTATTATGAAATCTTTATTCTAGAAAATAATTGTGATAATTGTTGTATGATAGGAACACTTGAAAACTCCATGGATAACACTGAAACGGAGTTGTGATTGGAGCTAGGAATCGACTCTCCCATTAGGTAAGTGGATACACTCACTTTCAAATTTATTTTGATATGTAAAGCTAGCATGATTTCTATGAAAAGGATTATTTATGTATGTTGAAATGATATCTCTAAATTGGTTATCAAAGAATTTGAGTTTCAAGAATGAAAAATGATTTTCTAAGAAAAATAAATTCCTAGTGATTGTGATATGATTGATGCAATGGTTTTCAAATTGTATATGAATCTACTATGTATGTAAATACTCTACTATGTATTAGTTTTCAATAAGGGGGGACAAGCACCTTATGTTTGAAGTCCACTCGATTACTCCAGTGTTCAGACTAGTGTGGGTACGAGACATTGTATGCTTATTTATAGATGCTATAATATGCATGGTTAGTATAATGAATGCTATAAGATTATGCATATGATGTAAATTTCATATAACATATGAGATGATTAAGTATGCATGATGTATACTATACGAGTGAATATGATGTAAATTCCATATACCATATGTGAGACCTCAACCTTTATAGGCTTGTAACTAAGTATAGATGTAATAATACGAGCTAAGGGTAGTTTCGTCATTTTCTCTAATAAGCTTCTAGAAGAAAGTTTTATGATATTTTAAGGCTTAAATAGGCATAAGACAGTATAAATGATGTGCGCTGATGAAAACACGAAGAAAACTAGAAGTTTCAACAATTTTCATAACAGGGGCAAAATGGTCATTTTTCACCTCGGGTTTAAATTTTAAGTTTTTATGAACCCGAGCATGTTTAGACCATTATGGATATTGTCCCAGTGTTAAAAGAGCAAAAAGATTGCATAAAAGATTGGAGGAGAGTAAGTTAATTGGTGGAGGGGCATTTTCGTAATTTTAAAGGAAAGGATAAGATTACCTATAAATACCTTGAATTTCCAGTAGCTTCTTGAATTTTCTAGCAGCTGGTCTTCTTCTTCCCTTCTCTTTTCTCACGTTTCTTCAAACTCCATGGAAGCTTGATTTTCAAACTTCCACAACTTTCTCTCTCTAGCTCTAATTTTCATGCTTTTGGTGCACCCTTCCATAAACCCTTGTGCTATTTCATCCTCTCGCTTCAAAACCCTTGATAAAGCTTATTTCCAAACTTTCTCTCACTAGTTGGGCATTCTAGAGAGAGAAAAAGAGAATTACTCCATTGATTTGGAAACAATTGGAAGATAATTTGACTACAAAGGAACCCTAGGGTAAGTGATGAACTAAGCTCGATTTTTAGCTACAAAAAATGGCTAGTAATTGGGATTTATGAGCTGTTTATTTTTGAGAATGTTCATTACTTTTAGTGATTAAGATAGTGAACATAGATGGCCATTTAATGTGGCAATTGAAAGCTAGCTTAGAGATAGCTTTTAGGGTTCATAGTGTGTAAATTGATCTATTGTTTATGTTAATGTGATCCTAGGTTTTAAGGAAGCCCCATCATCTCATTTGGACAATTAGGGGAATAGGAGTCATCTAAAGGCTCTACAATCAATTTGTGAGTGGACTGCTTATCAAAATTGTTTTGGGGATATAACTGTTTTGAACAAAGTGTTTGAATGACTTATACAACTTTTCTCAAAAAAATGAATGCCTTGGGAACAAGCTCTTGAGAAATGATTTATGTTATGATATGTGGTTATTATGGATTTCTATGTGGCTGCATTATGTTGATATATATATGCTTGAATATAATGTTGTGTAATTATATTGACTCGGCTATGTGCGAGTAGGGAGTGCGCAAAAATCGAGGATAACTCGGTTATGTGCGAGTAGGGAGTGCGCAAAACTCGGTGATGACCCAGCCATGTGCGATTAGGGAGTGCGCATGAGCTGGTGATGATGATGATGGGATGGTGTGATGATGATGATGGGTATATGCATATATATATATATATATATATATATACATATGTAAATATGTGTGTTATAGGAAATTGATGGATAATGGTTTATGGTTGTAATGCATGTGAAACTTGACATGTTAAACCTTGAGAAATTGTTATGTGTTTCATATTGGTTTTGAACATTCAAATAGGGTGGTTTTCTTTGGGAAGAAGGCAAATTTTCATTTGATGCCCTGTATTTCGCTGCAGCGAGAAACTCTCAGGTTTTGAAAGGGTAGGCTGATCGAAAACTCGCTGTAGCGAGAATGCATTTTTGCTGCAGCGAGAATGACACTGTAGCTTCTTGCTACAGCGAAATACATTTTTGCTGCAGCGAGAAACTTTTTGTTTTCTGGGTTGAAATTTCTCTAAATCTCGCTGCAGCAAGAAACATTCTGTTTCTGGGTAGAAATTTCGCTGTAGCGAGATTCAATCTCGCTACAATGAAGAACTTTCTGTTTTAGTCTCTTATCTTGTCCAATTGCTGCCCTATCTTTCACTTCTTTGCTACCATATGGGAGCATGGACTTCCAACATTAAGGATTAAAAGAGTTAAGTTTAAAATGAGGAGGTTTAGTGAGAAACCCTCGACCAGTTGAGAAACCCTTGTTCGGTTAATAACTAAATTCCAACGTCGCTACAGCGAAAATTTATTCTCACTGTAGCTACGCTGCAGTGAGAATGCCTTTCCGCTGCAGTGAAGATTCGTTGTCGTATTTGACTTGCTTGTCCAATATTGAAGCTTTCATTCTTCAAATGATTCGCTATGTATGAGTTCATGATTTTCAAATGATCAATCACTTAAGGGCTCGATAAGGGGTTTTATTAGGAATGAACCAAATTGCATTGTTTTGAAACAAGTGCATCATGATTTTAAATCTTCCTTTGTTGTTGCTTGTTCCCTTCTTTGTTCACTCATTGGGTTTATACTCACCGTTTTCAATTTCATGTTTTCAGATCACGAGGCAGCCGGTAACTAGGACGAGGTGTCCTTGTAGACCTGTGTCCATCTTTTGGTAGGTGTCTCGACATTCGGTAGCTGTATATTAATCCGAGTCACTTCGCTGGAAGTCGAGTATTATTTTGTTATGTATAGACAAACTTGATGTAAATTATTAAGATACATGTTGTAGGCAATGTATGTATATTTTAAATGAGTAATGCCAGTACGAGTTGGCAATGTATATTACTATTTTGGTTTAAAGTTACAATTTGTGACTTAACAATATTTGATGGTATGATGAGTAAGATAAATAATAGGCTTGCTTAGGTTTAGTGGATTACGTCCATTGGACCCATGCGCAGGTCATGGCCCGAAATTTGGGTCGTGACACCATATAAGGTGATTAAGTATGTATGATAAATGCCATGAGATAATGTACATGATGTATATTCCATATACGACATGAGATGATTGAGAAAGCATGATGAATGCCATGAGATTATGTATATGATGTATTTTCCATATACCTTATGAGATGAGTAAGCTTGTATGTGAAGGACATTCCATATACCTAATGCTACGAGTATGAGAACACTACGAGTGTGATTGATTCCACTTTTATGGGGGTGCAAGTGATGACATTGCTCCTATGATGTATCATAAATGTTCAAGGTGCAATGGGACTATACATTGCCAGCCAAGGGCTGATGAGGGACATACCATCACAAAGTATTACTTTAATGTTAATGGAATGATCATAATTATTATGTTTATAGCATATTTCATATTAATGTTGTTTGAGCATTGTTCATGATCTGTACTCTATGATGACATGAAAATGTGCTTATTGAAGAAGACTAAGCCTTCAAGAAAGTCCCAAGAGGTAAAGGAATCTAAGGAATGATAAAATTGGAGGATTAAGTTCAGAAATTGAGGTTCTGGACTGAAAGTATTGATATATATGGGTTAAGTATCGATACATTCTAAACAGAATGCTTTAGGAGGCTTTCTGTGTAAAATGCATCGATACATTTTACTAATTTATCGATATATGTATGACAGTATTGATACATTCAAGAATGTATCAATAGTTTTGGTGCAGAATAAGTTGTTTGATTGAATTTGATGAGAATTTCAAAGCTAAAGGATTTCCAAAGGTCTATATCAACATGTTTTCATACAAATACTATTCAAATATGTTCAAATAACATGTTTTATGAATTTTATGGTTCAATTGTTTATGAAAGACATGAAATTTGAACTGCATGTTTACAAAATACTCTTATCCCCTAGCTTGTCCCCTTCTCGTACCCACTCACAGAGTCTTTGTGACTCATACGTTATTTTTCCTATTTATTTTGTTGCAAATTAGTGATAGCATTTGATAGCAGCCAATGTCGCAGATACTTGTGTCCAATCTTCATTATTTGGTTAGTGTATAGTAGCCACTTGATGCCTAGAGGGTCGATCACGTTCCACTGACGAGTCGATCTTTAGCTTTATGTTTGTGTTACAAACTATGAATATTTTGATGTTAATGTTGCCAATGTTGGGCATTTTGTATTGATATTGTTATGTATGGGATTATGATGATGGCTCGAGAGCCTACATGGACACTCAAAAGTGTTGTTGATAGCAAATGTTAATATGCACTATGATAGTGGCACTTTTTCATATACATATACAAGTATACCAATTCCTTGAGCTTACACAATTAAGTTGAAAAGTTCCTTAATTGTGTAATGAGTATTATAAATGCATGCATGATGGTGTTGTGTGTAAATGGATGTTATAAGATGCTTCCGCATGCAATGAGGAATTGTTTAATGAGGTTATGGTAAAAGGCTTGCTTGGGCCTAGCGGATTATGCTTGTCTAGTCATGCACCGGTCACGATCTCTATAGAAAATGTGATGTGACAACAACTACCTAGTGAAATACATTCAACCTCAATAGTTGAAATAGTAATAGAATTTTGTTTTTTACAAGACTAATACACAAACATGTTTCCAAGGAATTGACAAGTGCCGTTAGTGCTCTTCTGATCAGCTTTGCTACCCACAAAATTAGCATCAGAATAGCTAAGAAGATTAAAAGATGATCCTTTTAGATACTATAGGCCTAACCCTCGAGTATCTAGGAAATATCTAAAAATCCTCTTCACTATAGTTAAATGTGATTCCTTAGAACATGATTGGAATTTTGCACATAGGCAAACACTAGACAAAATATTGAGTCTAATAGCAGTTAAATAAAGAAATGAGCCAATCATACCTCTATAAAGTTTTTGGTCCACATATTTTCCTTTATCATCTTTGTCAAGCTTTATGGAAGGACTAATAGGAGTTCCAATTGATTTCATATTCATCCCACCAAATTTCTTCAGCATTTTTTTGGTATAATTCTCTTGGTTAATGAATATTCCATCCTCACATTGCTTGATTTGTAGACCAAGGAAGAATTTTAACTCTCCAATGATGCTCATTTCAAATTCACCCTGCATTTACTTAGCAAAATTCTCACACAACCTTTCATTCGTAATACCAAACACTATATCATCAGCATATATTTGAACAATAATCAAATCAATTTCATTTTTCTTAATGAAAAGAGAATTATCTACACTCCTTTTAGAGTATCCTTTTTCAATTAAGAATTTTGATAGTCTTTCAAACAAAGCTCTAGAGCTTGTTTCAATCCATATAAAACTTTATGCAATTTATATACATGATCAATTTTCTCAAATACTTCAAAACCAGGGGGCTGTTCAACATACACTTCTTCTTGTATAAAGTCATTAAGAAATGCACTTTTGACATTCATTTGAAACAATTAAACATTCATGTAGCATGCATAGGCAAGTAAAAGTCTAACTGCTTCTAATTTAGATACAAGAGCAAAGGTTTCATTATAATCAATACCTTCTTCTTGATTATAGCCTTGAGCAACTAACCTTGCTTTGTTCCTTACCACATTTCCCAACTCATCCATCTTGTTTTCGAATACTCATTTTGTACCAACAATTGAATGATTGGTTGTCCTTGGAACTAAGGTCCAAACCTTGTTGCTTTCAAATTGGCCAAGTTCCTTTTGCATGGCAATCATCCAACTCTCTTCCTTTTCAACTTTTTTAAAGTCCTTTGGTTTCACTTGTGATATGAAGGCAAGATATTCATAGGTTTCGCTTAGTCATCTTTTGGTTTTAACACCTTCCAATGGATCACTAATGATTTGTTCTTGAAGATGATTTCTTACAAATCTATAGCTTCGAGGAAGATTGTTGTGTTGTTCTTCAGCTCTTTGCAAGTCCTTTAGTGGTGGTTCTTCTTCATTTTTGTCCCTTGAGCTCTTTCCATCTCTTACTTTGTTCTCCAAGCTCATCTTCTCCATTTTCTTCTCAATATCATCATCATCATCAAGCACTACCTTTCTTTGTGCACCGTTAGTCTCATAAAAAATAATATGAATTGATTTTTCTATAACTAGAGTTCTTTTGCTAAACACTCTATATGCTTTAGAGTTCAATGCATAAGCTAAGAAAATGGCCTCATCACTTCTAGGATCAAACTTTCCCAAGCTGTGTTTTTCCATTATTTAAAACAAAGCATTTGCGTCTAAAACTCTTTAAGTGAGAAATGTTTGGTTTTCTTCCTTTATAAGCTCATAAGGGGTTTTAGAAATCATGGCTCTAATGGAAACTCTATTCAAAATGTAAGTTGCAGTGTTCACAACTTCAATGCAAATATATTTTGGTAGGTTGTTTTCATAAAGCATTGTTCTTGCCATTTCCTTTAAGGTTTTATTTTATCTTTCAACAACTCCATTTTGTTGTGAAGTTCTAGGGGTTGAAAAATTGTGATCAAAACCATTTTCATTGCAAAAGATTTCAAAATCATCATATTGAAACTCACCACCATGGTTATTTCTAACATTAACAATGGTAAGCCCTTTCTCATTTTGCACATTTTTACAATGTTTAACGAAAATAGACAATGCATTATTTTTTTTAGCAAGAAAATAAACCAATGTATATCTAGAGTAATTAATCATCTACAATAACAAAGCCATATAACTTGTCTCCTAGACTAGCAACAGTGATTGGTCCAAACAAATTAACAGTAATCACCTAGAAATTGATATGATTTTCTTAGGTTTAAATGAACTTTTAACCTGTTTTCCAAATTGGCATGCATAACAAACTCTGTTGTTTTCAAAGGATATCTTTGGAAGTCTAATGCCTAGGTCCTTTCTTAGGAGTTTTGAAATAGTGTGCATGTTAGCATGTCCTAATCTTCTATGTCACAACCAACTATCACAAACATCATTGGCCATAAGACATGATTCATTATTATGCTCAATTTCCTCAAGAAAGATAACATGCATGTCCTTAATTCTTTTGCCAATGAATGCAACCTTATTAATGTCAACATTAAACATCCATGGGAATCAAAACAAACTCTAAACCCTTTATCACAAAGATGACTAATGCTAAGTAAGTTATGTTTTAGACCTTTAACAAATAAGACATGCTTGACTTGAGTTTGAGAAATGTTACCAATGGTTCCAATTCTTTGGATAATACCTTTGAAATCATCACCAAAGAAAACACTACCACTCTTTTTCCTGTCAAGCTTTGAAAGTAGTTTCTCATTTTTGATCATGTGTCTTGAGCAGCCACTGTCCAAATACTAAGGCTACCTTTCCTTTGGTTGAGCTTCAAAACATTGATCCTATTGCTCTTGCTCAACCTACAAAACAAATTTTCAATTTTCTTTAAAGAGTATCTATACTTTGATGGGTCCTTGGGGATTAGCAATCACATGAGATACTTTAGGCACCCAAACCAATTTGGTTCTGGGAAGGTTTTTACCATTATAATAGCAATCATAAGATAAACGATCTTTCTTACCACACACATAACAATGACATGAAAATACATTAATTTTCTTTCTAAAATATGCATTTCCTTCTGGTTTCTTTTCATTTTTCAATTTCAATTTTGAGCTTTCTTCCATTAAAGCTTTAAGTGCAACATTTTCATCCACTACTCTTTGTAATTCCAACTTCAGGAGTTCAAAGTCTATTTTAGAGTGCTCAAGTTCTATTTGAAAAATATTTCTTTGATCAACAATACAATTAATCATAAGACAAATGATCTTTCTTACCACACACATAACAATGACATGAAAATGCATTACTTTTCTTTCTAAAGTTTGCATTTCCTTTTGGTTTCTTTTCATTTTTCAATTTCACTTTTGAGCTTTCTTCCATTAAAGCTTTAAGTGCAACATTTTCATCCACTACTTTTTGTAATTCCAAATTTTTGCTTTCTAATTCCAACTTCAGTAGTTTAAAGTCTATTTTGGATTGCTCAAGTTCTATTTGAAAAATGTTTCTTTGATCAACAATACAATTAAAATCATGCTTGATTTTTTCTAGTTCATCATCCAATGCCACAACTTTCTTTCTCATAGCTTTATATTTCAATGCAAGTTTTTCAAATTCAACATATGGGCAACATATTCATGTTGGAGTTCATCATAAGAAATATCACAAAAATTAAATGTTACCTCAGATTCTTCTTCTTTTGCCATCAAACAAAAATTTGCTCTTTCTTTTATTTTTTCTTTTTCTTCTTTTATGCTTGAGGAGTCACTATCGAACCATACTGCTGCCACCATTGCTCACTTTGGTTTCTTCATTTTCTTTGAAGATTCTTCCTTGAGTAGTGGACTTTCAGATTTGAAATGTCCAAGATTTTTGCATTCAAAACAAGCCATTTCATCTTTTTTGTTCCAATCACTCTTGAATTTGGTTTTCCATGAAAGACCTTGATCTTTCTTGAAATTCTTTGCTCCAAATCTTCTACATTTTGCCTCATGACCTCCTAAATCTTCTAGCCATCATAGCCAACTTTTCATTATCATAACCTAAAAGGTTTTCCAGCTTTTCCTCAAGTGTGGTGATTTTCAAGGCTAGGTTCTTTTTATCTTTGGCTTCTGTCTTTCTTTGCTTTTTTTTTTTTTTCCTTTAGCTCAAGTTCATGCTTAAGAAGAGAGCCATAAATTTCATCAAGAGTGATTGAATTTAAATCCTTAGCCTCATGGATGGCAGTGACCTTAAGTTTTCAACTTTTTGGGAGGCATATATGCAATCTCTTGACTAACTCATGTTTAGGAATAGTTTTGCCATGTTGATTGAGCTTGTTTATAATGTTGGTAAACTATCAAACACGTAAGAAATGTCTTCACCCGGCTTCGTTTTGAACATGTCATAGTTATGGGTGAGTAAGGCAATTTTGAACTCCTTAACTTGAAAAGTCCCTTCATAAATGACTCTAAGTTTTTTTCAAATTTCCTTAGTTGTGGTATAGTTAGAGATTTTATTTAACTCAGTGGGAGTCAGTGCATAATGGAGAGTGTTTATAACTTTAAAGTTGGTTTGAACCTTTTTTACTTCATTTTCAACCCACTTAGCACTTGGTTTAGGAATTCTTTCCTTATGACAAACCTAGATGAGGTGGATATCTCATAATCAAGGGCTCTAACATAGATAGACATTCTAGTGCTCCAAAAGGCATAGTTTGATCCATCAAATAAAAGAGGCCTATTTGTGGATTGTCCCTCAGTAACAACAAACTTTTGGAAAGCCATTTGGATCTCCTTTAAAGATGTTAAGCTTTAATTTTGATGGCTTTGCTTTGATACTACTTGTTGGTCCCTAAAGAGTACTAGAGGGGGGATGAATAGCACTTTTGAAAATTGTTTTGAAGTCATCTCTTGTGCTTAAAACTCTTTGTAAGATAAAAGGGAAGGATTAAAACTTGTTAAGGTTAAAAGACACCAAGTAAAAAAAAGGTAAAGGAAAATGGACAAAACACAAATATTTATAGTGGTTCAGTCCCCTTGACTGACATCCACTACCTTGATCTCCCAATTAAAGATTTTCAACATAACTTCACTATCCCAGAGGAATTAACAGCTTCCACCAAGCTTTTACAAGGTGAGCTTATAACCCAAGCCCTAATCCTTTACAAATAACTTTAGAGTGCTTCCCACAATTTAACTGTCATGACCCAAATTCGAGGGTCTGTGACCGGTACACGAGTCTAGCAGGCAAGCCCACTAGACTCGAGCAAGCGTCAAAATCTGAAATCATATAACATAAGCTAAGGGATTTCATAATCAAATATTCACAATTAAACCAAATATAATACATTATCCCTGGCACATAATTCATACAAATATTCGTAAGGCCATACATTGGCTATCAAATCGAGTTCGTACAAAACAACCCTTATACAATTCAAATGGCACATCGTACGTAACATATTTCATAGACTAATAAAACTAGAAGGCAGAAGGCCCACACAAACTTATCGAAGTGACACATTGGGAAAGTAACCTATCAAATGCCAATTATGTGTCCGTGAAATCGACCACACTTGTCACATAACCCCATAACTTATTTTATCTGCACATGGTACAACAAAGAGGTGAGTCATCTAATACTCAGTGAGGGGATATTGTCATAACATAATATTCACATATATATATATATATATATTATATCTAGGCCTATCTAGCCATAATATATTCATATTCAAACATCTCCAATTCAAAAGGTGTGAAGATCATCCTAATATCTTACATGCACAATTCATCATATTAAATTTTACCGGATTAAATCTCAATAGCGTATTATATCCACAATTCACAAGTTTCGTGTCCTCACATCAAATAATATCAAATCAAGGCTTACCTTAAAAATCGTTACCATCAAACTAGGCGTCATAGGCACACCTTAGTTGCTAAGCCTAACCTCAAATTTCTCTTACCTATAATTTGCTTATCTCAAAGCTTTTCATCAAATATCATTCACAGTTAGCCACCACATATTCATATTTCAAATTAGATCATGCCATATTTGATGCATGTCTTCATAGTCAAACGAAATCAAATGCGTGGTCCTGCCTCGGACATAGTGAAATCACACACGATGGCCAATCGGTGGAGAAATAAATCACGCATAAGGCAAAGTCACTGGCAAAGAAACAGATCACATGCATATTGGAGTAATGGACGGAGAATAAATCACGCACTTGCCAAAGCAATGGACGGAGACCAGATCACTCATGTCACTAGAGCAGCTAGCGGATAATCATATCATCAATTGGAGTAATCTCTCTACGGTTGGCATCACTCGGAGCGATATCAAAGGATGGCATCAAAATACTATAGGCGGGAATCACAGGCGGGATTAGTGCCCCCCGTCCCTCCTTACCACTATCCTTATAGGCACACACATAGTCACATGACGACGGACTCCACTCCACCTTAGGTTAAATCAATGTTTGAAATTCATCCCTTGAACGGAACATAAATCTATAAATTAGGCCATCATGCCTATAATATTTCATATGTACACATCAAATCATATTCAAATTCAATGAGCTTCAGTCATCTCTGAGCTCAATATAATTCTAAGTGCCTTCAAATCTCTAAAGCATCATCAAACAAAACATAATCAATCTATATGCCCTCAAGCCTTTAAACCCCACATGGGTATTAATAATATTCAATTCAATCAGTCATGGCTTAACAGCCTTATGCATATCCTCAAATCAACCATAAATACGTGGGCATTCATGCATAGATCATATCCATAAGCAATCATGGCTCTTCAACCTCACATACTTAACATCACCTTGATCGCTATGCCACTAACCCAAACACATATCATGCCCAAATACCTAATTGGGTAGTCCATTCATCATAATTTGGCACAATCCTTAATACACAATTCATATCGCACCATGTGTAGGCCTTTTGCTCTAAGTCTTACATACCATGGGTTCTAACACAATGCCACCTAGTGGCTCACCACAAATCACACAAACACAAATTTTCTATCTCAAATAACTAATTAGCCTAGGCATCTTCATCTAGGTACACAATCACATTCATTCTTTAGCCTAGGCACATACCTCTAGGCAAGCATATATATACACGCACACACACACACACATATATACAATATCAATTCTCTAGCCTAAGCATTCTCATCTAAGCGTGCACACAACATGTAAGTACCATGGCAGCGCATACATTATGCGAAATGCATCACATGCATTTAATTATATCTCCCTCACCTTGATAATTAGAGGCACACTGCAATTAAGCTCAACCTTTAGCCTCTAGCCGTCTTCTAGCTCAAAAACGTATCAATAGCTTCCATTCTCCCCTCAGACACATCAAAACATCAAAATCATAATTATTTCCTAAATTTTGAAAATATTTTAACTTTTCAAAAATACCCAAATTCAGTTTACATGTTCATTCTTCCAACAAATGAACTAAATCCTTACCTTAGAAGCTGGGTTGCCCAAATCTATGCTCCAAATAGCTAATAAACTCAAGGGGAGAAAGTTTGACCAAATTTGAAAATATTTGGGTCTAAGGTTATTAACTGATTAAATCAAAAATCAATTAGTAAAAACATGTAATCTTACCTTCGGATCGATTTCTTAAGCTTGGATCTAGCTCAATTGGGCTTCAAATGGCATTTAGGGGCTTAAAGTTTAGTATGGGGTAGGAAAAGAAAGAGAGGAAATGGGTTTTTGTTTAAATGGAGTGGAATGCCCAAAACCCCTTTTTATTTTTGCCTTCCCTCTTTGATGTATCGATACATTTGGCAATGTATCAATGGATTTGCCCATATTTCGACTAAATGTATCGATACATTAAGGTAATGTATTGATACATTTCAGGTAGAATGGTTTGGGTGCTCTCTGCTTCAAATGTATTGATACATTTGGACAATGTATTGATACCTGTTCATCTTTGGCCAAACTATCGCTACATTCTTGAATGTATCGATCCAATTCCTCTTGTAAGCCTTGCATTGTTCATTCTATCATGAATGTATCGATACATTTGGTAATGTATTAATACCTTTTCCCCTATAAGTAGTTTTAAGACTTCCAAACTTTCAAAAATTCAATCTTAATATCTCCAATTCATTTCCTATTAATCTTATACCTCAAATAATTCATATAATTCAATGCACATAAATCTTCAAATGTAACATCAAATTAAGGTCAAATCCTTGATTAAACTTTAAATCATATGGTTCGTTGATCATTCCTCCGAAAATTTAGCTAAGTGTCTTAGTTCATACCTTGAATGACAACATATACACCACATTCATCAAATATCCTCAAACACATTAAAATTCAAAGTAATTCTCTATAGTCTATAACAAAATCGTAGGTATTCACATTAAATTTCAAGCCAGTTCATCAAATGGCTTAGTCAACACTACATATAGCTTAATATCAAAGTCAGGGTTATTACATTAACCAACTAAGAATTAAGAAGAAAAAGAAGTACACGTGATCACCCTTACTGATCTAAAAGGAATACAATCAAGCTCAAACACTTTTACAAGAATAGGAATGAAGAACAAGTGTGTATGACTCTATTCTATAGAGTTATTTTGACACATTTTGGGGCTTAAGTAGCTAGATCTTTGAGATTTTAGCATTTTAGGTGTTTTTCTAGTTTAAGTTGGATTACATGTTGAGTAGTTAATTTAAGTTATTTTAGTTTAATTTTACTTTATTCTTGCTTTAATTTATTTTAAGAATATTCATTGTTGATTTCTCAAATTGCTTTTGTAGGATATTTGATTAGAAAGGTTCATTCGACTTAAAATCGAACAAGAATGGTGATGGCTTCATTCATACATGCTGCAATATTTTGAGGCTAACTTGAGCTATAGAAGTCCAACTGATGCATTCTTGATCCATTGGAAAGTTAACAGAAATGAATACAACTTTGATGTTTATCACTTCACTCATTTTGGATATGATCTAGGTTAAAATCACATTGGAAGATGTTGGATTGCTGTAGTTTTGCACAAGGCAGTATGTTGATTGGAGGCCAAGGTTGTAGCGTTAAGGCAGTTAAGGTTGCAATGCTTGGAAGAGCATAGGTGTAGCGTTGGACATGTTGAGTGCACTATACAAAGTCCAAAGACCAAGCCGTTGCGGCGTTGATGAAGTAGCACTGCGACACTAAAAGGCAACCACAGTGCTACGGCACGAAGAAGGATAAGGTTGCGGGACTAGACTATTTTCCAAAAATAAATTGCTATGTGGGAATATGGAAATTAGGTTAATTTAAACCTATAAAAAAGGCCCTTTCAAAGCATTCGTGAAAGGGAATGACAATAGCTTTTTTGCACATTTTGAGCTAAGAATCAAAGTAAGAAAACAAGAGCAATTAAGAGAGATTTAAGACCACAAAGTTTCAACATTAGTTTCTTTCTGTATTTTGTGTTATTCTTATTTTCTTTGACTTGAATTTATGGATAAATTTCTTTGGATAATTTTTTCTTTAGATATCATGAATTAATTTGTTTTTCTAGGATTATGGTGGATTTCAACATTTAGTTTGAATATTAGTTTCTCTTTTATTTATCATGAATGGCTTTAGTTTTGCATATTCAAATATGTTCTTAATGCCTATAATTGCTTGATTAACAATTAATTGATTTGTGAATCTAATTGAAACTTAAAAGAGAGATTTTAGATTGGACTAATATTTGAATAGTGTATGTTCATGTTAATTAGATGATCTGATTCGTGAGTTGGGTAGACATACGCCAATTACCATACATAACCAAATTGGGACACTAGCTTAATGAACTTAATTTAATTGATTCTTGTAGACATATAGTGAACTAATTAAGTTAGGCATTTGTGCAAGCATCTCGACGGAGACTTGTGCATAGTCTTGGATCTTAGGTTAGTAAAACGACCCAAGAAGATAAATAATAAGAAAAGTTGGTATCAGATGTAGTGTTGAATGAACCTATAGTCCTAGGTTTTTATTCTACTGTCTTTCTTAAGTATATTTAATTTCTATTGGATAATTTAGTGGTTAGTTTAATTTTGTTTTAATTAATTTTTTGTAAATTTTAGTTACTTAAATAAGATTTTATTTGTTATAAGATTTTAGTAAAAATTTAGGAACAAATTTCTATGGGAATGATACTTTACTTTTACTATATTACTTGTTTGTGATAACTTGCACTTGCGTGAAAATTCAACAACAGTGTAAGAAAAGGTTATTTGGCTTTTTGCTCAAAATAAGATCTTAGGTGCTTCTTTTTCTCTTATTTGATTGTTGGAGCTTCAATTTATACTTGGGAAGTTAGATTTTGCTGTTAGGGATAGTTTATAGCCATTGGGAACAAGTCTGATGTCATTTTAGCCGTTATTTTATCTTCTAGCATTTAAATTCAAATAGGCAGACATTGTCACAACCCAAATTTCGGGTCATGATCGGCGCAGGGGCCCAATGGACGTAGTCCACTAAGCCTAAGCAAGCCTATTAATATAACCTTTTCACCATTCCATTAAAAGTTGCTAAGTCACATTTTATAACTTGAATCAAAATAATACTAAACATTGCCATCTCATAGTGGCATACCAATCAAAGAGTACATATATTATCTAAACATAATTTAATAATTTACATCGGTTTGTCTATAAACAACAAAAGAGTACTCGACTTCCAGTAGAGAGACTCGGACGAATGTATAGCTACTAAATGCCGAGACACCTACCAAGGGTCGAATATACAAAGACACTTCGACCTAGTTACCAGCTACCTCGTGATCTGAAACATGAAGTTGAAAACAGTGAGTATAAACCCAGTGAGTGAACAAGAAAGGAACAAGCATACCATAAGGAATGTTTAATGAAATCATGGTGCATTCATTTTTCAAAACAATGCAATTTGTTTTAGTTCTTTTTAAAGCCCCTCATGTAAACCCCACATGAGTAAATCATTTTATGAAAAGGGTCCATGCTCAACAAAGGATTTAGAGAGTGAAAACTTTAATAGCATTCATGTAAATCAAGTAAAATAAACGACGGGTCCTCGCTGCAGCGAAAAGGCATTCTCGCTCATTTTAAACTTAATTCATTTATTTCATAATGTTGGAAGTCCATGCTCAACTATGGTACCAAAGAAATGGAAAATAGGGTAGCAACCGGACCAAATGAGGAGCAAAACAGAAAGTTTTTCGCTACAGCAAGATTCAATCTCACAGCAGCAAAATTTTTGGTCTCAAAACAGAAAGTTTCTCACTGTAGCAAGAAGCTACAGCAACATTCTTGCTGCAGCGAGATTTAGACCAGCACCACCCCTTTAAACCCAAGAGTTTCTCGCTGCAGTGAGAAACAGGGCACCAGCAAAAAAAATTCCATTCCCTTCAAGAAAAAGCCATCCTGCTGTGTTAACAAAACAACATGAAACACATATAAATTCCCAAAATTCAACTAGTCAAATTCTCACATTTTGCAATACAACCATATACCATATATGTATATATATATATATATATATATATATATATATATATATATATATCAATCATCATGCACACCCTCCCATCATCATCAGCTCATATGCATCAGCTTATGTGCACTCCCACTCGCACATAACCGAGTCAACATCAGCTTATAGGCACTCCCACTCGCACATAGTCAGGTCAGCATCAGCTTATGCACACTTCTACTTGCACATAGCCGGGTCAATATCATTACACAACATTATATATATATATATATATATATATATATATATATATATCAACATAATGTAGTAATACAACAATCCATAACAGCCACATGTCACACATAGAGACAATTTATCAAAGGCTTGTTCCCAAGGCACCCGTTTTAAGAAAGATTGACTAAATCATTCACATTCCCAAAACTATTTTTTAAATGCAAGTTCACTCACCGGTATCTTGTTGAACCTTTTGTCTACTCTACTTCTCTAATTGTCCAAATGGGGCGATGGGGCTTCGTTGGAACCTATTATCACATTAGCATCACCATTAATTCAAGCCACACACTTATAAATTCTAAAAGCTTTTTCTTAGCTAGCTTCAATTGCCATTTAAATGGCTATCTATTGTCACTACCCTTATCACTCTAAAATGAATGAACAACCCCAACTACCAATTCACCCCCAAATCTAAACACTAATCATTCTCAACACTAAAATCAACTTTAGTTTACTACTCACCTTAATAGCTTTGTAACCTTGAAATTCTTTCCAACAATTCCCAAGCTATTATAGGGGCTTTCTTTTTTTTTCTCTCTCTAAACACCTAACTAGTGAGAGAAAGTATGAAAGTGCGATTTTTCAAGGGTTTTAAAGTGAGAAAGTGAAAGAGCACAAGGGTTCTAGTCAAAAGGGCACAAAGATATGAAAATTAGAGCTAGAGAGAGAAAGTTATGAAAGTTCATACCAAGCTTCCATGGAAGATGGAAGCAATGTGAGATGGAAGAAGAAAAAGGAGAACAGCTGCTGGAGAATGTAGAAGCTGCTGGAAGGAAGAGATATTTATAGCCTATGCTTATCCACTATACTTAAATTACCAAAATGCCCCTCCACAAATTTGCTTGTTCTCCTCTAACCCTTTATGCAATCTTTTTACTCCTTTGACACTGGGACAAGGTCCATAATGGTCTAGAAATGCTCAGGCTCATGAAAACTTAAAAATTTTAACCCGAGATGAAAAATGACCATTTTGCTGCTACCGTGAAAATCATCAAAATTTTTATTTCCTTGTTATTTTACCCATATTTTCATTATTCATTTATGCCTTAGGCCTACTTAGGCCTTAATATTGTTTAAAACTTACTTTTAGGGACTTACTAAGGAAATGATGAATTTACCCCTAATTAGGGATATCGCATGTACTTCTATCTATGAGTCTATAGAGGTCAAGGTCTCACAAGACAGTGTTCCATTAACTGGTTCAAGCCAATCTCTAAACGATTTAGCCTTCTCTAACTTGCACTATCTAGCAGCTCTGTTCCCTGTGTTAATCGGTTAAAAGAGATTTAACTAATTAAGAACTCTTTGTTTTCTAAGTTCTCTACTCGGTAAACTTTCTTTAATTGGTTAACCCTCCCTTTAACTGATTCAAGCTGATCTCCTTTCATTTTTAATTGGTTAAAATATGCTTTAACCAATAAAAAATTCTTTGAACTGAATTGCTTCATTTTGGCTACCTTTAATGGTCATCTTCAATTTGGTTTTGGATTTTGGCGCTTTAGGGTACTTAAGGTTTTGTGCTTTAACCGATTAACCTAATTCCTTAACCGATTAGCATGCCTCTGTTTTTAGCTTTTAGTACCTTCTTAATTAGTTAAGCCTGGTGCTAACTGATTAAGGTTTTTCTATCTTGCTTTTATATAGCACCCGATTATGCCTTAACTGGTTAAGGCTTCACGTTAATCAGTTAATAATGTTCAGTCTTCACTAATCATTTTCTTTGTTATTTCTTTAACTGATTAACCCATCTTCAAATTTAGTAAGCATTTGTCTTGCCTTTAATTAATAAATTTGTTAAAGAGATTAAACTATATCTTACATACTTAAATAGTGAAGTTAGATATTAATGAATAAAGAATGTTTTGTTATCATAAAAAACATATGGAGTCAACAAGGTCGAGTGGGCTTGTTTGCTAGACCCTTGTACCGATCATGGCCCGAGATACATCATGAACGTAATTCACCAAATGAATGTTAAAATGACATTCTTAAATGGTGAATTAGATGTAGAGGTGTATATGGAACAGCCTGAAAGGCTTGTCTTTCTTGGTCAAGAAAGGAAAGTGTGTAATCTTGTAGAGTCTTTTATATGGATTAAAACAAGTGCCTAAACAATGGCATCAAAATTTGATGAGGTTGTGCTATTTAATAGCTATAAAATCAAGCAATTTGAAAAATGTGTCTGTAGTAAGTTCCATAATGATAAAGGTGTCATTATTTGTCTATATATAGATAACATGTTAGTATTTGGCACCAATTTGGAACAAGTGGAAGACACGAAAAGGTTTTTGTCATAGAATTTTGACATGAAGGATATGGATGTGGCAGATATTATTCTTCGTATAAGAATAATGAAATACAATGATGGCATAACATTGTCTTAATCTCATTACATTCAAAAGATTGTAATGAAGTATATGGTAAGTTAGA
This sequence comes from Theobroma cacao, assembly GCF_053813885.1. Taxonomy (NCBI): domain Eukaryota; kingdom Viridiplantae; phylum Streptophyta; class Magnoliopsida; order Malvales; family Malvaceae; genus Theobroma; species Theobroma cacao. Next base: position 31,700,179 of record NC_142647.1, on the reverse strand, counting down.
TTGTACGTCAGTGCCTATGCCTTTTGATTCTAGTCTAAGACTAGTAGCCAACAAAGACAAGCAAAGAGAAAAAATTGAATATGCAAGGGTGATTGGATGCATAATGTATGCCATAGTGTGTACAAGGCTGGACATTGTTTTTTTGGCTGGGATGTGTTGGTGTAAAAGTCTCAATAAACAATATACCAAGAAGGGGTGAATTGGTATTTAAAAAAATTCTTTTAAAAAAACTAAGTATAAAAATCAAAACTTTTGCAACAAAAATTTCTTCTTGTGTCAACAACAAAGTGTATGATTTTCCTAAACAAGTTTTCAGTAATGAATTGAAAAAGACAAGTAACAAATCAAGGTAAAATATTTTTCATAAGTTAAATGCAACCAAAGCATAAATAACGAACTAAGGCAAAATATTTTCCTACGCTAAATGCAAGCAATAAATAACAATGTGGAAAGATTAAAGGCAAGACACATGATTTTTATAGTGGTTTGACTTTCTCTAGTGCCTACATCTACTCCCTTGCAACACCAAGGAATTTCAAATATACTAAGGGAAATGAGCTTTTTATGAGATCAAGCGAAACCCTCATTATAGTTTTTTACGAGATCAAGTGAAACCCTCACAAGATCAAGCGAAACCTTAACAATGCTTTTTATGGGATCAAGTGAAACCTTTACAAGCTTTTTAACAAGATAAATTGAAACCCACCAACAATGGTTTTTACGAGCTCATCCACAAGCCCTCACAAATAACTTTTGAAGGTTAAGCTAGAACATTTGCAATAGAGTACAAAATTTAGCAAGAAAATGCCTCTACAAAGGTTGGGTGCTAGGAATTTAGGCTTAAGTGTGTGAAAAGAAGAAATATCACTTTAAATGAAGCCAATGTATAACTTTTCAAAGCTTGGTGGAAGACTAATGTAACAACCCTGATTTTTTTGATATGGCCTAAATGTGATGTTGGCCAAGTGATTTGATGAGCAAACTTTAAAACCTGATGTATATGCTTGTGGAGCATGCATATGAGCTATTATGGTCTATGGAGAAAGACTTTGAATTTTAGTGTATATTGAGGATTCTAATAATACGATGAAATAGCTAAGCCAATTGATGAGCAAAATTGAACTTTGGTAAATATGACTATAGTTATAGGTGTATGACTATGAATATTGGTATAAGGGAGAGTTTTCAATGGAATTGTGCATATGTTTGGCACTTTGACACCTAAATACAACATTAAGGAAAATATCAATAAAGAATGATGAATTAAACCTATAGCTTGAGGATTTGATTTAATTTTATGTATATTTGAGAATATATGTATGAGGATTTGAATTATATGAGTTATTTGAGGTATGAGATTAACAGGGAATGAATTTGGGGTGTTAACCTGGATTTTTGGAAGTTTTGGAATACTTAAAACTGCCTATAAGGGAAACTGTATCGATACATCCCCTCATGTATCGATACATTCTTGCAGGAAGAACAATATGACTTGTTTTGGGGGAATTCTATTAATACATTTAAGGAGGTATCAATATATTTGGTAAAAGATGAACATGTATCGATACATTGTCCTGATGTATTGATACATTTGAAGTAGAGAGCACTACGACCATTCTGCTTGAAATGTATCGATACATTACCTTACTATGTTGCTACATTTATTCGAAATTATGGCAGATGTATCGATACATTGCCAAATGTATCGATACATCGTAGAGGAAAGGCAAAAATAAAAAGGGGGTTTTGGGCATTCTGCCTATTTTAAAACAAAACCAGTTCTCTTTTTTTCTCTCTATACCCCATAAGAAACCCTAAGCCCCCAAATGACATTTGGAGCCTATTTAAGCTAGATTCGAGCTTTAGAAATGATCCAGAGGTAAGATTACGCGTTTTTACCAAGTGATTTTCAATTTAATCAGTTAATAACCTCAGATCCAAATATTTTCAGATTTGGTCAAACTTTCACCCTTTGAGTTTATTAGAGATTTGGAGCCTAGATTTGGGCAACCCAATTTCTAAGGTAAGGATTTAGCTCATTTGTTGGAAGAATGAGCATGTACATTGAATTTGGGTATTTTTTGAAAGGTTGGATACTTTTTAAAGCTAAGAAATAAACATTTTTGTGATGTTTTGATTTGTTCAAGAGGAGAATGGAGACTATTGATTTGTTTGTAAACTGGAGGACAGTTTAAGGCTAAAACTTGAGCTTGATTGTGGGCATGCCTCTAATTGTCAAGGGGAGTGGGATTTAATTAAATGCATGTGATGCATCTTGCATAATATATGTACTGCCATGATACTTAAAAGTTGTGTGTATGCCTAGATGAGAATGCCTAGGCTAGAGAATTGATACATACATATATATATATATATATATATGTGTGTGTGTGTGTGTGTGTGTGTGTGTGTGTGTGTATACGTTTACCTAGAGGTGTGTGTCATGACCTAGTACTCCCCTCAAGCCTGTGACAACCATCGCGACGTCCCGGTAGACATTCGTTACCCGAAGTGCCAACCGGAACCCCTCAAGGCTTTAGTACCATTTTTTTTTCATCTCCCCTATGAGTAATCATCGCCAAACCTCGTTTTTAAAGAATTTTAAGCTTTTTCCCTTTCAAAACCGTGGAAAAATAATTTTTGCCTCACAAGGGCGTTTTCGCCATTTTTCCTCAAAATTTTTCGAACCTAACTAAAAATGTAGTAGATGAGTAGAAAACACATATTTCATGATTTAAAATAAATTTGGGTGTCTAAAACATTTATTAAAAATGATATTACAACTATTTGAATAAAATAAAAATATTCAATAAAATATTCTAATTTCTTGTAAAACAATATTTATAGAGTCATTGATAAATAATTTTTGTAATGTAAAAGCTAAATAAATTCATATGTACTACAATACAGATAATCGGGATATGAAATTTACTTTACAGTGACTCGTGGGCCCACAAGGAACAAAAGTGCACAAAGGCAGTAAGCCTACAGTTTTTAGAGCAGTAAAGCCGACTATAATCCTTGACGATATCTGCTAACCACAGGCTACCTCGAGCCTGAAATGGTTGAAAAGGAAGGTGGTGAGATTATAAAATCCCAGTGAGTAAATAGATACCATCTAAACCATCTAAAGTCGAGTAAATGGAGACAGATAAAACAATTTAACATACTGGAATTCATCACCTTTCAACTTGTTTCAACCAAATAAAATCAATTCATATAAATCGAGTAATTAACATGGCTTATGAATTTATTAAAACTTTGGCTCGTGCCAAAAATCATTTTTATACCCAGTTATCAAGGATCCCTTGATTGAGGGCTATCCCAACCGAGTCCACCAAGGCTGATAAAAAGTCATGTACTCATAAATCATGTTTTTATTTTGAAAACATAGTCGTTCCTTGGGGTTGGCTGAGTTCCCCTCACGTGGTGGTTGGGCGTGAAGTGAACTCTAAAGTTTGACCTCGGGAGTTACCCTACGCGCCTCTCCAATCGAGGTACATATATATGACCAAGTTCCGTGCCCCTCTAATAGGTTGGTCCACAGAACTAGCCCACTGCAGCAAGCTAAACCCACCATACAATAAAAATTCAACAGCATGATATGGCAATTTTATCATTATCCAGCCTATCAAGGCAAACAACAGTTTATACATTTCAACACAAATACTAATTCAGCCATTCATGCCAATATTGTCATAAGCCAATCAATTAGAACCATAAATTCACACTACATCAAATGGTCTCCAATTACTCTATTTTCAAAGCCTTCATTCAATTTCAGGACCATTTATGAAATCATTTTATTTAAACACATTTTGTTTATAAAACCTAAAAATTTACCATTTAAACTCATTTTTCATAAAATCACAAATCGGATAAAAACCACTCTAGATAATTAAGATGATAGTAAGGTTACTTACAGCACTAGAAGTTCGATATACTCTTATTCCCGATCTTCAGGCACAATCTCTTTACCCTTATTAGAGGGCTCACCACCTATACATCATACGTGACACGAATTTCAATAAATTGTGTCAATTTATCATAAACGATTTCATGCTCTATAAATCTATATGAATGCACGAAATGTGATACAAAATGTCAGAATAACCGTTTAAATACGCTATTCGACCTAATTCGCACTATTCTCTGTGTAATTGGCTAAAATCTCCAATTTAACTTCAAATTGATTTCTTTCACTTTCTACACTCCAATTATACTTAAAATACCTCAATGACTGTGAATACGATTCAATTTATTAGTCCAAACCATAAATCGCACATGTCTATACATTAGGTAAAAATTCAGATTTTCATGTCAAAATTTTCCATTAAATTTCTAGCCTCACCAATTATTAAATACCACCAAAATATCATGAAATATCATCAATTTCAGCCTCAATATCCTCCTTAGAAAATTCGGCCTTTTGTGGGTTTGTGAAGAACAAAGTGATTGCTTGCTAGATTTTCATACTTTCCATTACCAAACAACCAAAAACACTTAATTAGCTTGAAATCTAGCAAAATCAATGCTCAAAACCTCTCCTCTCAAATTCGGACAATGTGGGTTCATCATGCAAACTTGAGTTCTAAGCATGAAAAATGAAAAAGAAAGCATGGGTAGTGTAAATCACAAGATAAAATCACAAAATCTTACCTTTATTAGCTTAATCCATTGAAATCCCACACTTTTTCTACAATTTTCCCACCTTGGGTTTGTGTTCTTTCCTTTCCTCTTCACTTCATGCTTTGGCCAGCCATATGGGTGAGACTAAGAGAGTTTTAAATAGATTTTACAGGGAAATTCTAGAATAATCCAAGCTTGACACATGGCATGTTTCCATTGGTCCATGTGTAATACTTATCCATTAAGCAATATCTCTCCACCACATAAAATGTTTCAATTATCCACTATGTAAAATGTTAATGGCTGAAATCCATGGGCATGACAAGTGTTAGGTGGTGTAAAATTCCAAAATTCTAACTCTGCCCCCGTAAACTTGTAAAATTACTGCTTTGCCTCTAGGACTCCAAAAATGTCAGAATTTAAATTTTTCACCTCTCAAACTCAAATCATACTCCAATGAGTCAAATGTGATCAAAATATTTTCTAAAAATTCCCATTTTATCCTCGAGTGACAAAATTACCATTTTACCCCTAGAACATGAAAATTCCAAATTGACTCCAATTCAGCCTTCGAACTCCAAATCATCATTTTAAGTCATTCTGGGGTTTTTAAATTCTCAATTTCATCTTAAGATCTCTATTTAGACTAGTTCGAGGCTTAATTCAACTTAATAATACCATTTGGTACAATATCGACTTTTGACGATTTTTCGAGACTTTCCAAGTATGCAAGCATATTGTCAATCACCTGAAGGACATGGCAAGTACTTTATAAAGTCAGGCTTGACAGTGTGTGCCTAAACTAGAGAAAAAATATGATTATGTGCCTAGATGAGGATGCCTCGGCTAATTTGTTACCTAAAATAGGAAATTTATGTTTGTGTGATTTGTGGTGAGCCACATGATGGCATTGTGTTGGAACCCATGCTATGTAGAACCTAGAGCAAAAGGCCTACACATGGTGTGATATGAATTTTGTATTAAAGACTGTGCCAAATTATGATGAATAAACTGCCCAATTAGGTATATGGGCATGATATGTATTTGGGTTAATGGCACAATGATCAAAGTGATGTTAAGTATGTGAGGCTGAAGAGCCATGATTACTTATGGATATGATTTGTGCATTAATGCCCACGTATTTGTGGTTGATTTGAGGATATGCATAAGGCTGTTAAGCCATGATTGATATGATCAAATATGATGAATACCACGTGTGGTTAAGGGCATGAAGGCTTATAGATTGATTATGTTTCATTTGATGATGCCTTAGATAATTGAAGGAACTTAGAATTATACTAAGCTTAAAGATGATTGAAGCTTGTTGATTTGAATATGATTTGATGTGGATATGTGGAATGTCATAAGCATGATGGCCTGATTTGTGGATACGTGTTCTGTTCGAGGCATGAATTCTGAACGTCGATTTGATTTGAGGTTGAGTGGAGTCCCACGTCCTATGACTATGTGTATGCTTCCAAGGATGGTCTTAAGTAGGGACGGTGGCACTAATCTCTCCTGTGATTTTCGCCTACAGTGCTTTAATGCCAATCATTGGGAGATTACTCCGATTGATGATATGATTCTCCATCAACTACTCTGGTGCTGTGCGTGATCTGTCCTTCTTTTGTTGCTTTGGCACTTGCGTGATCTGTTCTCCCCTTGTTACTTCAACATGCACATGATATGTTTCTCTACCAAGCACCTTTGCCCTGTGCATGATTTGTTTCTCCGTTGGTTGGCCACTGTACGTGATTTGATGATGTCCAAGGCAAGATCTCATTTGACTATGATGATATGCATCGAGTATGGCTTGCTCTAGTTTGAAATATGAATATCTCGTGGCTAACTGTGAATGATATTTGATGAAAAGCTTGAGATAAGCAACTTATATGTAAATGAGATTCGAGGTTAGGCTCGGCAACTAAGGTGTGCTTATGAACCCTAGTTTGATGATAACAGAGTTAAAGCTAAGCCTTGAATTGATATGATTTGTTGTGAGGACATAAGACTTGGAAATTTATGGATATGACACACCGTTGAGATGTGATCTAGTAGGACTTCACATGATGAGTTGTGCATGTAGGATATTAAGATGATCCTGGCACCTTTGAATTGGAAATGTTTGAATATGAAAGTTTTAAGGCTTGATAGGCTTAAATATATTTTATATGTAAAATATTATGCTATGATAGCATCCTTTTACTAAGTATTAGATGACTCATCCCTCTGTTTTACCATGTGCAAATAAGAGAAGCTATGGGGTTACATGGCAAGTGTCGTCGATTGGATGGACACATAATTGGCATCTCGTAGGTTTCCATCCCAACGTGTCACTCCACTGAGTCTGTGTGGGCCTTCCACTTTCCCAGTTTGGTTAGTTGTTAATATGTCAGGCAGGATCTGCCATTTGAATTGTATAATGGTTGTTATGAACAAACCTGATTTCATGGCCAATGTATGGCCTTTGAATATCTGTATGGATTATGAGCCATAAATATTTGACTATTAATTCCCTTGGCTATGTGTTATGTGATTTGAATTTTAAGGCTTGCTTGGATTTTGTGGGTTTTGTTTGCCTAGCTCGTGCGCTAGTCACGGATCCTTGAGTTTGGCTCGTGACAACTAAAATGAAGGTAGAGCATGAGGATAAGCTTTTAGAGATCTCTCCAGGGTTTGAAACTTTATCTCAAGTTTTCTTTTGCTTCCAACTAGTTCAAAGGCAGCCATTTATAGCTGGTGTGAAGTTCAGAGCTGTTAAACACAAATTTGAATCAAATCTGAGTGTTGCTGGAGCTTAAAGGTCGACTACAATGCTCTTATGGTTGACATGTTCTTCAAATTTCTCAAATTAGGGCTCCTTAATCGACTATAGCCATTTTGTATTTGATCTAGCCCTCGAGAACGTGTTTTTTGCAAGTTTGGGTTATGGTAGTCAACTACCCCTTTGCTATAGTCAACTCTGGCTATGTAAAGTCCTATTTCTCATGCTTTGGACTTGTCAAGGTTGACTATACTCAAGCTAGGGTTGACTATGTTTGTTCAATTCTTCATGTTCTTGAGCGTTTTGGAACAAGGTTGACTATAGGCATTCCAGGGTCAACTATTGCTTTATACTTTTCAATTTTTGCTCTTTTTCTAGCTTTGGATCGACTTGAGCATCTATAGGGTCGACTCTTGACTTGTGTCCTAAGGTTGCCTTAGCTTTTTGGTGCCTCTCTTTAACTATTTATCGCTTTCCTTGTTTCTACAATCAAATAATTATTCAAGGCATGTTTTCACTTTGTTTTCTTAACTGAATATGCATCGTTTGAAAGCTTTTATAATATTTTCTAATGATGCATGGCTTTTCAAACAATTATGTGACCTTAGCAGACTAAAAACATATTTGAGACAATTTCAAATGCTTGACATTAAGTTCAAGATAACATATAATTTTTTTGTCAAATCAAAACATGATGTAACTCAAGGTTAACAATCTCCCACTTTTTGATATGACAACAACATGAGCATATGGCATTTGAAATTTCTTGAAACCTCCCCCTAGCTTAATTAGTCTTTATGCCCTTATTGAAAACATTTAATTGTAAGTGAGAAGGATATGAGAAATGAATATGATCTTTTAAAATTCCCCCCCTCTCAATTTATGCATGAGGTTCAAAAACACTTTCAAGAGAAATTTAGCTAATATAAGAGCATTTTAATGTGCTCATTAACCTTATCCCCCTTTTTATTATAAATAAGGTTATTATGGAAAATCATTGAACATTCAATTAAGATTTGATTGGATAAAGGTTTCTACCGCTTGCTCTGGTCTTGCGGGCTTTACCTGCCAAGCTCATGTGTCGATCACGATTCCTCGAGTTGGGTTGTGACAAAGGTATTATGGAATATATCAATATATCATAAACAAATCAAGATATATCTTCATTTCATATATTTTCAAGTAAGTCAATAAAAAGTTTATCATTAATCAATCAAGAATGCCACACATAAATATACATTTATAAACATGGTGTAGGCATTTTATCATTTAAGTTCAAGTTGGATATGCATAATTAAGTATATAACATTCATAAGTCTTTATATAATGTAAACAAGATTTAGTGATGTGCGTGCAACTTTATATACCAGTATGTTCACATATTCATTTGAACAAATAATCAATTAACACATTAAGTGTACAACCAATTATGCAAATATATTTACAATTATATACACAACCAATTATATCAAGGACTATGGCAATCATTATTCAAGCACAAATGTGAGACATTATTAAGTACAAGTTTAATATGGTGTTTAATAGATATTACCAATAGAGATGAACACCACTTGTTGAGATTTTTCCAAGATCATTGTTGAAGATTTCAAGTGCTCGATCATCATAGGACAATGTCGATGATCAACTCCCCCTTAAGCATCCATTAGATTCCTTTCAAGAAAGAAGAAAGAGTTAAGTGGTTAATCACATCCAAGCATAGTGTTACCTCCCTTAGATGGATCATGAGGTAAATATGGGGACAATTAATAATCATACGATAAAAAAGTATTTAAATAGAATGTTCAACGTGTCAATCTCATACTCATATATTCAAGGAACTAGTAAACCATAAGTATTTAAATAAATATTCAATAAATGCTTCAAATACTCATAATTTCAAGAAGTTTATGCACATTAGCTCAAATGTATGCCCAAGATATCATTTTGCATTAAGCATCTTTTTCAATTTACATCATGCCTTGTCCAAGCACTATCAATCAAACATTTTAAACAAATTCTCATATATATATATATATATATATATATATAAGAATAACAAATTAAAAGAGGATTTTCTCAACAAAGGCATATCATCGAACATTATGAGATTATCATCATTAAGCTCTTTTTGGTGATATCTTTTCCACAAAGTTTTTAAGCAAGCATTTCAATGAGTGTTCTCTTATATATGTATAAGACTCAATTCAAGGAGAAGTTTTCTCATCAAGATAATATCAGTATTAATGAAGCATTGCCAAGACATTTAGTGTAACGACTACTCCTCGATCGTTACCGGCGTTCGAGTCTTGCGGGAGAACCTGTCAAGTCCTGAACAAGCCTGAATCGAAACTTAGTTATTACTACGTATTCATGCTATCCATCTATGAGATTACTTGAACCATATAACTCTTTATAACAAGAATTGAACATAAATTGTAATAAGCCATCCTAATCTTTATTCACCATACTCATAAAAATACATTAAGTCTATAGTACCAACTGCACATTTACATTGACACTAATTACAAATATGTCATGCTATAAATGACTCGACCTCTAGCAGCGGAGTGACTCAGAATGAAGTGCTATGAGATGCCTTTACCTATCCGCAGTAGATGATTTACGCCGATGAACACACGCTAGGCTAATCACTATCTGCAAAAGGGAGATAAGGGGGTGAGTCTCACAAACTTAGTGATCATTGGCTCCGTGAGCAGGGTGTAGATGTGAAACAAGCATAAAGCAGATAAATTTGAATAGTAAAACTAGAATAAAAAATTATAATCTTGTAAAATCGATCATAAATAGGGTATTTGTGCCTTGTGAAAATAATGCCGTAAATCATAATGCTATACTTTTTCTTTTGTAAACAAGGCTAGAGACAAGGCGTAGTAAAACAAATTTCAATCATCGAAATCACCTATTTCGTTCAAAAATACGATAGTTGCATAAAAGCACGCACGCTCCGAAAATGTGTGGCATGTAAAAATCAATGTGTACAACCACATAAATCATCTGAAAATCACTTATAAAACGCTGAAAGCTATTAATCAAATAGAGAAAGAGCTGCGAAAATTATTAACTCTCCACCATGCAAAAGAGTATGAGTCTAAAAACTCTCAAGGCTCTCAAGTAAGTAATCATAACAACCAACACATGGACCTACTTTCATGTAATAACATCCAGGAGCTCCGCTCCACCGGATTTCCACAGCCATGGTATTCTCGACGATGTTGGCCGACATCGGAGAAATCAAGTGGTTGCAACCACATATATCAACTAGTGGCCTAGCCACACATATCAACCGTGGTCTTGTGTGAAACCTCGACCTTCAGAAACGTGTAGCGGAGGTAACCACAATGACATAGGTTAGGGGTAGTTCTGTCATTTCCTTGGTGAGCTCCTAGAAGTGATTTTTTCTAATATTATTAAGGTCTAAGTATACCTAAGGAATAAATGAATGATGCATATAATAATGAAATAAACGAAGAAAATAGAAATAATGATAATTTTTGTGGTAGGGGTAAAATGGTCATTTTGGGTCTCGAGTCTAAATTTTTAAGTTTTCATGAACTTGAGTACCTTTAATCTATTGTGGACCCTTTTCTTAGTGTCAAAAGAGTAAAAAGTTTGAGCCAAAGGGAAGAAAGCAAAGTCAACTATGCAATGGCATTTTTGTAAATAAATGGAACTTTAGTCCACTATAGGGAATGCATACGTGTTTGAATGAATCATTTGAAAATTTTAGTTATTTTTTTGCTTTAAAATGTACCTGGGGAACAAGCCCTTGATAAAATGTTCATATATTGTGAAATGTACAATGTGATTAGTTCATGTGTTCCTACATTATGTTGATGTGTATGTTATGCATTGAATGGTACTATTGTGTGATAATTATAACCGTGCATGTACAGTGTGGGAGTGCACATGACAGTGCTGGTAGTGTGCAGTGTGGGAGTGCACACGCCTATGATTTATGCCATGTGCGGTGTGGGAGAGCACATGATGCTGATGATGATATTGTAATGTGCGGTGTGGGAGTGCACATGAGCTAGGGGAGAGTTTGGGTGATGCCGGTAGTTATATATATGTTTATGGGAAATATATTGTGATTGCATTGAATATTGAATGTTAAAATTTGACAAATGCTTTCCAATTGATTTTCACTACAGCAAAAACGAATTTTCATTGTGATAAGAATTCTTTTAATTTCATTGCCCTGTTTCTCGCTACAGTGAAATTTCATTCTCGCTACAGCGAGAAACTCTCAAGTGCTAGGGGCTTGACTAGGCTAGATTTTTGCTGCAGAGAAAATGCATTCTCGCTGCAGTGAGAAACTCTCAAGTGGTTGGGTAAAATGCTTGCTCGGGTTTTCGCTACAGCGAAATTCATTCTCATTGCACGAGAAACTCTTAGATGGTTAGTTTAAAATTTTGCCTAAATTTTCCTGCAGCGATAATGCCTTTTCCCTGCAGCAAGATTCACTCTGCCATGCTTGCCTTGCTTGGACTCTACCATAGTTTTCACTCTTTAACTTCATTGTTGATCATGGATCTTTCAATACTAAGGCATTAAATAATCAAGGGTTGAATTAAGGGGTTTTTAACAAGAAATTAAGCTAAATTGCATTGTTTTCAACATAAGTGCATCATGTTTTCTAAAACTTTTCGTATTGATGCTTGTTCCCTTCTTATGTTCACTCACTAGGTTTATACTAACTCTTTTCAACTTTATGTTTTTAGATTCGGAGGCAGTTGGGACCTAGGTTAAGGTGTCCACATATATCAGTTCTTTTGGTAGGTACCATGGCATTCAGTAGCTATACCTTCACCCAAGGTCACTCCGTTGGAAGTCAATGAGTCTTTTTGCCTTTATATACATACACGTGATGTAAATCCCTAAAATACATGTCATAAACAATATATGTTTATTTTGGTTTACTTTGCCACTATGAGTTGGCAATGGATGACATTATTTTGGATGATATAAATGTAAGTAGTTGGTTGCCATGTTATATTGTTGAAATAATTATACTTAAAAATTACAAAATATGGCATTTAAAGTGATGGATAGAATTATGAACAAGATCATATAAAAAAAAAAAGGCTTGCTTGGGCTTAGTAAGCTATGCCCATTGGGCCCATGCACCGATCATGGCCCGAAAATTGGGTTGTGACACCTTGCCACGTATATATCATAGACCATAGCCCCAGCCATGTCTAACAGCCCGTCGATGACTCAAAGGTTCTCTAGCTAGAGCTCACTTGTGCACAAGGGTCACACTATCCCGATGTGACATTCGGCCTACTCTTAACGCTCTCGGTTTGTCAAAACCATTTTCAAAACCAAATCAAGTTTTTCAAGACTTTTGCTTAAAATTATTTGTAAACAAGGTTAGATAACCTTTCAAATTGCATTTCACATTAAATGCATGGTGTAAACATTTGTATAAAAAATCAGACTAAAACCAGCTCTCAAAAGTTTGCATTTAAACCATATGATAAGTACATTTAACTATTCATATCACACAAAGATAGAAGGCATGGATTTTTTATGCAAAACAGTGCAAAAAGGCTTGTTTCTCGATTTCTAAAACTCTTTACATATGTGTGTATATATATATATATTCTACACAAACGATTTCTAAATCATTTGCATCCACATTTTTCTATGGTTTCTACTAGCTCATGCTTTCCACAATAGCAATATAAATCATTGTAGATCCATTTTAAAATTGCCTATCAAGGCTAACAGCTCATGCTATCCACAATTGCACTTAAGAAAATCGGCAATGTTTATTGACGTAAATCGATATATGGTATGGAGATTTTGAAATAGACACCCTCTACTCACCTCACAATGGTGGATATTACTTCGCCACTAATCTGGTTACATTTCCTCCCTTAGTTAATCACCACGGTATTCCTTTTCCACTTGCACACTTCCTAGCAATAAACCAAGCTTAATATACTTAGTGTTTATCATTCCCATATTTCTTTCTCATTCAAACATCAATCATCATTTTAATAACTTACATCATGCTAAAACCACCATTCTTTCTCGCTTAACCTTTGCATATTCATATGCATCTTGACACATTTTTACTAAAGGTATTCATATCTTTTATTTGCATAATTCTTCATACTATATGTACCGACAACTTCTTTACGACATTAAGTTCCCATTTCAACCTTTTCAATCAACTTTCATCCAAATTCATCTTATATTTTCACAACATAAACCACATATATGGCAGCAGCAATCATTCTCAATCTCACTCAATTATTTCCAAGTTTACATGCCTAATTGTCTATCTAACTTTCAATGTTTTATTTCTCAATCCTCCATCCACATTATTCCTTTTTCATTTCTTTCAAACAACATAACAAGCAAACTTAACATGTCCATCTAGCTCATGCATTTTAGATTCTTTTAACAACCATTATTCCTCACAATGCACCTTTCAAAATTCCAACCACACAACAATAGCCATTTCTCAAGATTTCTCAACGATACTCTAAGCATTATTTATTTTTACCTCTAAGGTTGCTTGATCTGCACATGCACTCCAATGTTCCTCCAAAACTTTAATCATCAAGCTGCCAACATGATTCACAAGTTATTTTCTCAAAAGTTTTACCAACCGTAGGCCTTAAAACACAATACCAAGCTTACCTTGTCTCTTTCACTTTGAATCCATCATGCATCCACAGTTTTGATAGCTTGCATGTCACTAAATCTTCTCCAATCAAGCCAATCTTTGCTACCACAAGACATTTCTATAGTTACCAACCCATTTTCAAAGATTATTCAAACTAAAACCACAATCCTTACCTTATTTCTCTTGTATCTTGAAACCAAGTTTTACACCTCCATCAACACTCCACGACTTCTCTCTTGAGTATTGAAGACTCCTTGGTTGATAGAATAGCACAAAGCTACAAGATGAGGGAGGAAACCTCACAGTTTCTCTTGATCTTGTGCAAAAGCTGAGCCTTTCCCTACTTTCTCTCTTTTCTTTCTCTTTTTCTTCCTTTTGGGTGGAACCTCTCAAAACTTTTTTTCCTCTCTTTTCTTCTCTAAATGGCCAGCCCTCAAGTCTCACCAAAGCCCTTTTCACATTTCTTTTTCACTCTTGCGAGAATGAACTTTCGTTGCAGCGACGTTGGGATTAAGTTATAGCCGAACGAGGGTTTCTCAATTGGTCGAGGGTTTCTCACTAAACCTCCTCATTTTAAACTTAACTCATTTAGTCCTTAATGTTGGAAGTCCATGCTCAGATATGGTAGCAAAGAAATGAAAAATAAGGCAGCAATTGGACAAGATAGGAGACAAAAACAGAAAGTTTTTCACTACAGCGAAATTGTAACCCAGAAACAGAATGTTTCTCGCTGCAGAGAGATTTCTGCAGCGAAATTTAGCTGATGAAACAGAGAGTTTCTTGCTGGAGCGAGATTTTTTTTCACTGCAGCGAGAAGCTACAGTGACTATCTCGCTGCAGCGAGATTCATTCTCTCTACAACGAGAACCAGTTCTGGTGAAGGCTCTCAAACCTGAGAGTTTCTCGTTGCAGCGAGATATAGGGCACTAATGTAAAATTTCCCTTTCTCTCAAAGAAAACCACCCTACTGAAATGTTCAAAACCAATAAGAAATACATAACAACTTCATAAAGTTTAACATAACGAATTTCACATACATTACATCCATATACATAACTCATAAATTTCTTATAACACACATGTTTACGTATGTATACATATATACGTATACCCATCATCATCATGCACACCATCCCATCATCATCATTACCAGCTCATGTGCACTCCCTACTCGCACATGGTTGGGTCATCACCGGGTTATGCGCACTCCCTACTCGCACATAACCAGGTCATCCTCTGCTTATGCGCATTCCCTACTCACACATAGCCGAGTCAATGTCATTACACAACAATATATTCATATATATATATCAACACAATGTGGTAGTGCATGAATCAACAATAGTCACATGTCACAACATAAACCATTTCTCAAGAGCTTGTTCCCAAGGCACTCATTTTTAAGAAAAGTTGTATAAAATCATTCAAACACTTTATACAATATAGTTACATTCCCAAAATAGTTTTGATAGGTAGTCCACTCACCGATTTATTATTAAGCCTTTAGTTAACTCTATTTCCCTTAATGATCCAATTGGAAGGATGGGACTTCATTAGAACCTAGGTTCACATTAGCATAAGCAATAGGTCAATTCACATACTATGAACCATCAAAGCTATCTCTTAGCTAGCTTTCAATTGCCACATTAAATGGCTATCTATGTTCACTATCTTAATCACTAAAAAGTAATGAACATACTCAACAATAAAATAGCTCATACTCCCAATTACTAGCTATTATTCATAGCTAAAAACCAAGCTTAATTCATCACTTACCCTAGGGTTCCTTTGTAGTTGAATTCTCTTCCAATAGCCTCCACACAAATGGGCTAATTCTCTCTTTCTCTCTCTAGAATGCCCAACTAGTGAGAGAAAGTATGGAAATAAGATTTTTCAAGGGTTTTAAGGAGAGAGAGTAGAAGAATACAAGGGTTCTAGTCAAAAGGGCTCAAAGGTATGAAAACTAGAGCTAGAGAGAGAAAATCATGCAAGCTCTATATCAAGCTTCCATGGAGGTTTTAAAGAAACTTGAGAGGGAAGAAGGAAGAAGAAGACAAGCTACTGGAAAATGGGAGAAGAAGCTGCTGGAAGAAAGATATTTATAGGCCAAACTTATCCATTCCCTTAAAATTACGAAAATGCCCTTGACTAGTTAGCTTGTTCTCATGCAACCCTTTGTGCAATCTTTTTACTCTTTAACACTAAGACCAAGTCCATAATGGTCTAGACATGTTCAGGTTTGTGAAACTTTTAAAAGTTTTTACTCGGGTGCATAATGACCATTTTGCCCCTATTGTGAAAATTTTTATCATTTCTAGTTTTCGCCGTGTTTTCATCATTACAAATCATTTATGCAGTCTTATGCCTATTTAGACCTTAAAATATCATCAAACTTTCTTTTAAGAGCTTATTAGAGAAAATGACGAAACTACCCGTAGCTCGTATTATTACATCTGTGCTTAGTTACAAGCCTATAGAGGTTGGGGTCTCACAAACAATACCGGTGACTGAACTGCATTTCAAAATCATTTTGGGAATGTGACTGTTTTGTACAAAGCATTTGAATGATTTTATACAACTTTTTCTTAAAACAAGTGCCTTGGGAACAAGCTTTTGCTAAATGGTTTTATGTTGTGATATGTGGTTGTTATGGATTCATGCACTATTGCATTATGATGATATATATATATATATATATATATATATATATATATATGTTGTGCATGATAGTTAATATTGTGTATGATGATTATAATCGTGTGTGTGCATGATGTGGGGGGATGCAGATGCCGATGATGATGGTGGTGTCGGAGATGGATGATGATAGTGCCCGTGTGCACGATGTGGGGGGATGTACACGATGGCACTGATTGTGCACGATGTGGGGGGATGCACATGAGTCGGGTGTGATTATGATGATATTGATGTTTATCTATGTATTTATGCATATCTATGCTTATGAAATGAAAGTTCATGAATATGATATATGATGAAATGCATGTGAATTTTGGCATGATGAATCTTGAGAAATTCTCATTCTCTTGCAAATTGATCTTTATTACAGCACCAAATGGGTTTTTAGTGCAAAGGAGGTCCCTTTTTCACTTAGGTGCCCTGCTTCTCACTGCAGCAAGAAACATTCTGTTTTGGCAGTAGAAAACTTGCTGCAGCGAAAATAAATCTTGCTGCAGCGAGAAACTCGAGGGTTCTAATGCAGTGCCTTTAATTTGATGAAGATTTTGACCATATTCCCGTCCGAACTGGGAAAAGTGGTAAACATAAAAGTGGTAGCCCTTCCTCTTAGATTTATAATGGTCTAAAAATCAGGTCAATTGGACTTCTGTAACGGGAGATATACTACAAAAACTGAAACACATGCAAACTGATACTGTTTCTCGCTGCAGCGAGAATGAACTTTGCTGCAGCGAGAAACATTCTGTCCTACATGATACCCCATTCGATTTTTGGCATATTTTTCACCCATTTAACTTCATGGATTGATTATAGGTTTGTAAATCACTATGAGGGTATTAATCAAGGTTTGAAATGAGGGGTTTTTAGTAAGAAATTAAATCAAGTGCATTGTTTTTGAAACAAATGCATTATAATTTCCAATTCTTCCTATTGATTGCTTATTCCCTTCTTATGTTCACTCACTGAGTTTTATACTCACATTTTTAAAATTCATGTTTTCAGATTTAGAGGCAATTGGGATCTAGATTGAGTTGCGCACATATGCTCGCTTTCTTGGTAGGTACTATGGCATTTCAGTAGCCGCATATTCATTGTGGTCACTCCGCTGGAAGTCAAGAGTCATTTTGTTTTATGAGTACGTTCATGTGATGTAAAATACTAAGATACATGTTCTAGACGAAATATGTATATTTTAACTGTTAATGCCATCATGAGTTGAAATGTTAACATCATTTTGGGTTTATATTAATAAAATTCTTGATTGCTATAGCCCATTATTAAAGTGATTATAAGTTGGAATTATGAAAGGTGACTTGAGAATAGTTGATGATGTTAAGCAAGATTACATAATAGGCTTGCTTGGGCTTGGTGGGCTATGCCCATTGGGCCTATGCGTCGTTCATGGCCCGGGAATTTGGGCTATGATAGTATGCTTGTTCCCTTCTTGTTCACTCACTGGGTTTATACTCACCGTTTTCAACTTCATGTTTTCAGATCAAGAGGCAACTGGTAACTAGGTCGAAGTGTCTTCGTATATTCGACTCTTGGTAGGTGTCTCGGCATTCAGTAGCTGTACATTGGTCTGAGTCTCTCCGCTGGAAGTTGAGTATTCTTTTGTTGTGTATAGACAAACCTAATGTAAATTATTAAGATACATGTTGTAGACAATGTATATACACTTGTTTAGTTTGCCAGTATGAGGTGGCAATGTTTAATATTATTTTGATCCTAAGTTATAAAATGTGACTTAGCAGTTTATGATGAAATGATGAACATGTCAGATTAATAAGCTTGCTTGGGCTTAGTGGACTACGTCCGTTGGGCACATGCGCCGGTCATGGCCCAAAATTTGGGTCATGACAATGTCCTCCTCATTTCACTCTTTCTCTCAATGCTTTTCTTTTTTTTTCCTCAACTATAGATTTAAGGGCTATTCTCTTTCATTTGACCTTTTCTTTCTTAGGTTCTTCTCTCTCATTCCTATGTCTAAGAGTCATTTCATAAGTGAAAAGGGAACCTATATGCTCTTCTAACATAATATTATTTAGGTTTCTAGCTTATTCTATAGTTGTGACTTTAGGTTTCCAAGATTTTGGTAAGCTATAAAGAATTTTCTTTACAAGTTGTGCATTTGGGAAATCCTTTCTTAAGGCTTTTAATCCTTCTACAATATTAGTGAACTTTCAAACATGTCATTAATTGACTCACTCTCCTTTACCCTAAAAAGCTCATAATCATGTGTCAGCAATCCAATCATGAATTCCTTGACTTGGTTGGTGCCCTTATAAGTGGTTTACAAAGAGTCCCAAATTTTTTTTATAATTTCACACATAGACACTTTATTAAACTCACTAGCTACCAAGGCATAAAGAAAAGTACTATAAGCCTGGCAATTTATTTTAATTAATTTCTTATCTTTATCATCCTAATCTTTCTTAGACTTAATGACCACTTTGCCACCTACCTCCTTATATAGAACATGTGGACCATTTAAAATAACATTCCAAACATCTAGGTCCATAGATTGTATAAACATTTCCATATGTTTCTTTTAATAAGGATAGTTTGTATAAAAAGTGGTGACCTTTGGATTGATTGCTCTTCACCAAGTACTGTTGCCATCACTTCTATTTTTGTCAATTTGAGCTTCTACAATAAATCTCTCAAAGGTAATTATACCTACAAAATTTAAGCCAAGCTTCTGATACCAATTGTTAATGTAAAAGTCTCAATAAACAATATATTAAGAAAGGGTCAAATAGGAATTTAAAAAAATTCTTTTTTAAAAAAACAAAGTATAAAATTCAAAACTTTTGCAACAAAAATTTTCTTCTTGTGTCAAAAACAAAGTGTATGATTTTCCTAAGCAAATTTTCAATAATGAATTGAAAAGAACAAGTAACAAATTAAGGTAAAATATTTTTCGCAAGTTAAATGCAACCATAGCATAAATAATGAATTAAGGAAAAATATTTTCCTAAGCTAAATGCAAGCAATAAATAACAATGTGAAAAGATTAAAGGTAAGACAAGATTTTTATAGTGGTTCAGTTTTCTCTAATGCCTACATCCACTCCCTTGGAACATCAAGGAATTTCAAATCCACTAAGGGAAATGAGCATTTTACGAGATCAAGTGAAACTCTCACAATAGCTTTGAATGGGATCAAGCGAAACCCTCACAATGCTTTTTACGGGATCTAGCAAAACCTTTACAAGTTTTTTCACGAGATGAAGCGAAACTCGCCAACAATGGTTTTTACGGGCTTAACCACAAACCCTCACAAATAGCTTTTCAAAATTAAGATAAAACCTTTACAATATAGTACAAAGTTTAGCAAGAAAATACCTCTATAAAGGTTAGGTGCTAGGAGTTAAGCTTGAGTGTGTGAAGAGAAGAAATATCAGCTTAAATGATGCAAGTGTATAACGTTTCAAAGCTTGATGAAAGACTAAAATAAAGCTAAAGAGTGAGGATAAGCTTCTAGAGGTCTCTCTAAGGTTTGAAACTTTATCTTAGGTCTTCTTTTACTTCTAAATGACTCAAAGGCTACTATTTATAGCTGATGTAAAGTTTGGAGTAGTTAGACACAAGTTTGAATCAAATCTGACCATTGCTGGAGCTTGAGAGTCGACTACAACGCTCTTAAGGTTGACTATGTTCTTTTAATTTCTCAAATTAGGGCTCAATAGTCGAGTATAACCTTTTTCTATTTGATCCAACTCTTAAGAGTGTGTTTTTTGCAAGTTTGGACTGTGGTAGTTGACTACCCTTTTGCTATAGTTGACTATGACTATGTAAAGTCCTTTTTCTCACATTTTTGACTTGTTAAGGAGCTAGGGTCAACTATGTCTGTTCAATTCTTCATTTTTTTGAGCTTTTTAGAATAGGGCTGACTATTGGCACTCTAAGGTCAACTATGGCTTTATATTCTTCAAGTTTTGCACTTTTTCTACCTTTGGATCAACTTGAGCTTCTCTAAAGTTGACTCTTGACTTGTAGCTTGAGGTTTCTTAAGCTTTTTGGTGCCCCTCTTCACTTATTTCTTCCTTGCCTTGTTCTTACAATCAAATAATAATTCAAGGAATGTTTGCACTTTATTTCTTATCATGATAATATTTTCTAATGATGCATGGCTTTTCAAACAATTATATGACCTTAGGTGACTAAAAATATATTTGAGACAATTTCAAATTCTTGACTTTAAGTTCAAGATAACATATAATTTTTGTCAAATCAAAAAATGATGTAACTCAAGGCTAACAAGATGCTAAGTCGATTTACTCGTAATCCAAGAAAAATGCATAGGTATGATGTTCATGTTGGTCCCGATAATATGTGCTAGAGAGGGGTGAATAGCATAATTTGGCTCTTAACAATATTGGAAACTAATTTCCAGAACTTAAGAAAATAAAAATAGAGTACAAGATGCATAGCAATTTAGAGTGGTTCGGTCCAAGACCTACGTCCACTACCTTGATTATCCAACCAAGGATTTTCCCAACAAATCCACTAAGAACTGGTGAAATTCACAAGCTTTCACCAAGCTTTACAATGGCTTTTCAAGGCTCAGCCAAAACCTTTTACACTAGTTTTTCACGGGCTAAACTAAAACCCAAAGTGGTTTTTCCAATGCTCAACCATAACCTACAACAATCAAGTTATCCCAAGCTTGAACAACCCCTTAGATTGACTTCCTCACTCAAAGAATACAAAAAGAGTAGTAAAAGAAAGTACCTATGATCACTGGTTGATCTTATTGGTACAAGATTGAGTGCAAAAAACAAATGCAAAGAGTAGGCGTTTAAGTACAGACGAGTGCAATGAAGATTTTCTGGTTTTTCAACTCTCTATAGCTCAAATCTCATTCAAGGCTTCTAAAACTAGTTTCTAATTGTTGGAAGACCCTTTTATACTTGGAGATGCAACTCTGATGGTAGTTTGGCAGTTTTAGGTCCATTGGAAATAGTTGGGGATGAGTTCTAGCCGTTAATCTGTCTTGTAGTGCTCTAGTTCAATTTGCAAACAGAAAGCTCTTAGTCGACTGACTTGGTTGACTAAGTTGGTTTTGTTTCAGGTTGCAGATTCTGGCATAGAGTACTTAGTCGACTAAGTTGGTTCTGTTTCTCAAACTCTTCAGCCTGCCATTCCTCCAATTTGAAACTTGGTGAACCAACTTTCTTCCTTGTTTCACCAATAAGCTTCCTCCTTGTTAGACAGTTACATCTTATTATTTTTATCCCTCTTTTTCTTTTGATATACTCTTTGAAAAGTTAAATAATTAATTTCATATATTAATTTTTCTGCACACTCAAGTAAAGATATTATACACAAATAAATGGGAATGTTTTATTATCATCAAAAACTAATAGAGCCAACAGTTCAGAGAGTTATAAAGTACTTCAAAAGTACAATGAACTACGGCATTTGTTATTCAGGTTCTTTTCTAATTTTAGAAAGGTTTATAGATGCTAGTTGGAACTCAAATAGATCAGCCCATACCTTTATGGCTGGTTGGCTTTTTATAATTGGTGGAGCTATTTTTTTTTTTAATTGGGGGAAGAAGGATTCAAACCCTATTTTTTAGGCAGAGGATACAGGAGATTATGCACCAACCAATGAGCCAAATGCTCGGATGCATGGGGCAGTTATTTCTTAGGGTTCCAAGAAACAATCTTGTCAAGCGAACTCCACCATAGCAACTGAATCCATAACCTTAACATCTGCCATTAAAGAAGTAGAATGGTTGAGAGATTTACTTTATTCCGTTGTGGCCTTATCAATCTTAATACTTTGTGACAATGAAGCTACCATGTCAAAGCCACATGATCAAGCATACAATGGAAAGAATCAATATATTTGTCACATTTCATTTGTGGAAGGATCATGACTGGTGCATGGACCTACGTGGGTATGGCCCATTAGGCACAAGCAAGCCTTAAACATCATGCGTGGGCTTGACATCCACCACACTCATACAACATTTACAATATATGAAACAGCAATATATCATTATGGCACTTCTCAACATAATGTGTGGATCAATAAACAATCATTCATCACATACGTACCATCATACAACTATGGAATTTTTCAAGATGGTGTGATTTCTATTTTATTTCATACCAATATTCACTTTGTACATTTCATCTGTAATTCAGCACACATTTTGTGCCTATATTTCCTATGGTCCTTTCATCATAGTATCAACATCTGTCCACACCCATTTTTGAGGCTTAACACGATATTCACAATGATAAACAATTAAGAGTATATCAACATTTATTACATAACCAAGTATCATTCAAGTATCAACATCAAAAGACTCGACTTGACACGCTGTGGCTTATAATGACTTGGAAAGGTAGGAAAGAAGTCATTACCACCCTACCAAACATAACCTAAGCTACCACCCCACAGGGTGCCTGGCCAAGCGAGCTATTGATTCGTAAAACAAAAATAAGGAAAAATAGCGAGTGAGTCACAAAGACTCCGTGAGTAGATATGAAGAAGGGGACAACCAAGGGGAAAAATTTTTGCAATAAATCATACTTTGCAAAAACAACATGATATTCATAAACATTCTTATAATTTCCTCTCAAATGTTCAACAACTTAATTTCAACATTTTCCATAAATGCATTTGAAATCCAAGTTGCATAAAAGTCATTAAACACTTATAGCTTCAAATACAAAACATTTGCAAAGAGAAAACGAGAGAAAGTTCTCAAACCCTCAATTTCTATAACATCCATTCATCACATGAACGTCTCTTTTGATAATCAATCAGCTCATTATTTCTATACAAGAACAATAATCATCAACTCACCATACACAAGTTCCACAATATCCAATGCATAAATGAGGAGTCAGGTCATACAGTTTACAAAAGATAAGGGGAAGATGGGTACTTTTGCTCAATTCAACCTTGTCGTAATCTTACCTTCACATTGTGCTTTAAAAGGGGAAAAGATGGGTACATGTGCCTACTTGACCCTATGGTATTTGTCACGACCCGGTACTCCTATCGAGCCCGTGACAACAGCGACGACGTCCCGGTAGACATTCGTTACCCGGAGTACCAACCGGAACCCCACAAGGCTTTAGTACCATTTTTCTCATCTCCCCTATGAGTAATCATCGCCAAGCCTCATTTTTAAAGAATTTTAAGCTTTTTCCCTTTCAAAACCGTGGAAAAATAATTTTCGCCTCACAGGGGCGTTTTCGTCATTTTTCCTCAAAATTTTCCGAACCCATGTAAAAATGTAGTAGATGAGTGGAAAACACATATTTCATGATTTAAAATAAATTTGAGTGTCTAAAACATTTATTAAAAATGATATTGCAACTATTTGAATAAAATAAAAATATTCAATAAAATATTCTAATCTCTTGTAAAACAATATTTATAGAGTCATCGGTAATTAATTTTTTTGAAATGTAAAAGCTAAATAAATTTATACGTACTATAATACAGATAACCAGGATATGAAATTTACTTTACAGTGACTCATGGGCCCACAAGGAACAAAAGTGCACAAAGGCAGTAAACTTACAGTTTTTGGAGTAGTAAAGCCGACTATAGCCTTCGATGATATCAGCTATCTACACACTATCTTGAGCCTAAAATGGGTGGAAAGGAGGGTGGTGAGATTATATTATCCCAGTGAGTAAACAAATACCATCTAAAATATCTAAAGTCGAGTAAATGGAGACAATTACAATAAATCATATAATTTCATTACCTTTCAACTTATTTCAACCAAATAAACAACTAGGCTTATGATTTCCTGAAAAGCTTGGCTCGTGCCAAAAATCATTCTCATACTCAGTTATCAGGGATACCTTGATCAAGGGTTATCCCAACCGAGTCCGCCAAGGCTGTTAAAAAGTCATGTACGCATAAATTATGTTTTTATTTTGAAAACGTAGCCATTCCTTGGTGTTAGCTGAGTTCACCCTCACGTGGTGGTTTGGCGTGAAATGAACTCTAAAAGTGTTAGCCTCAGGAGTTATCCACCCGCGCCTCTCATACTGAGGTAAGATATAACGGGATTTACCGTGCCCCTCTATTAGGCTGGTCCACGGAAACCCGCCCACTGCAGTAAGCTAATCATTATCCCACCAATCAATAAAATTCAATAACATGATATGGCAATTATTGTAATTCACAGCCTTTCAAGGCTAAATACACAGTTCATATATTTCAACACAAATACCAATTCAGCCATTCATGCAAATATTGTCATAAGCCAGTCAATTTAAACCATGAATTTACAACACCTCAAGTGGTCTCCAGTTACTCTATTTTCAAAGTCATCATTCAATTTCAAGACAATTTATAAAATCATTTTATTTAAACACGTTTTGTTTGTAAAACAAAAAGATTTACCATTTAAACTCATTTTCCATAAAATCCACAAAATCGAATAAAAACCACTATAGATAATTAAGACGATAGTAAGGTTACTCACTATACTAGGAATTCGATATACTCCTATTCCCGATCTTCGGGCACAATCTCTTTACCCTTGTTAAAGGGCTCACCACCTATACATCATATGTGACACGAATTTCAATAAATTGTGTCAATTTATCATATAAACTATTTCAGGCTCTCTAAATCTAAATGAATACATGCGATGGGATGCAAAATGTCCAATTAATCACTTAAATGTGATATTCGACCTAAGTCACACTATACTCGGTCTAATCGGCTAAAATCTCCAATTTAACTCCAAATCAATTCTTCTCACTTTCTACACTCCAATTATACCTAAATTACCTCAGTGACTGTGAATGAAATTCAATTTATCAGTCCTGTCTCAATAATCACACATGTCTATACGTTAAGCAAAAATTCAGATTTTCACACCAAAATTTCCCATTTAATTTCTAGCCTCACCAAACATCAAATATCACCAAAATATCATGAAATATCATCAATTTCAGCCACAATATCCTCCCTAGAAAATTCGGCCAATGATGGGTAATGGGAGAAAATGAATTTTTCTTGTTGGTTTGTTTCAAGACATGATAAACTAACTAAAAACACTAACATAACTTAGAATCAAATCAATCCAACTCCATTCTCTCTCCATACCCAATCCAACCAGCCATGAATTTACCATGAAAACATGAAATCTAACCATGAAAAATGAAAAAGAAAGCATGGGTAGTGTAAATCACAAGTCAAAATCAAGAAATTTTACCTTTATTAGCTTAATCCCTTGAAATCCCACGCTTTTTCTTCAATTTTCCCACCTAGGGTTCTTGTTTTTTTTCCTTTCCTCCTTTTTTCTTCTTTGGCCAGCTATATCAATGAGAAATGGGCTGATTTTGTATTAATTTTAAAGCTAAATATTTAATGGTTATAAATATGTCATGTGTCACCATTTCATTGATCCATTTTTGTTTCTCAACTATTAAGCTTTCTCTCTCCACCATATAAATTTCTTCAATTATCCATGATAAAATTGGATAAAATCCATATGCTGGACAAGTGTTCTGGTGGTGAAAAATTATTGTTTTGCCCCTAAGGTGGTAAAATTACCATTTTACCCCTTTACTCCGAAAAATACTAATATTACAATTTTTCACTTCTCAATCTCAAATTACACTCCAATAAGTCAAATATGATCAAAATCTTTGAAAAAAATTCCCCATTTTGTCCTCGAGTGGCAAAATTACCAATTTGCCTCTAGATAGTGAAATTTTCGATTTGACTCCAAATTGATCCTCGAACTCCAAATCACCATATTAAACCATTCTAGGACTTTAAAATTCTTAATTTCCTTTTAAATTCTCTATTTGATCTAGTTCGAGCTTAAATCAACTTTGTTGTACCTCTAGGTACAGTACCGACTTTTATCAATTTTTCGGGGCTCTCCTAGTATGTAAACATTCAGTCAATCACATGCATGTCATGACAAGTATTTTACAGAGTCAGGCTTGACATCTTCTTCCCCACTTGGATCAACCATATGATCCTTCTTCATGACTGATTTCGACATCCGGCTAAATATTAATAATTTAATATTATTTTATTAATAAAATATTATTTTATTCTAAAAATTTTATCTTATCTCTTTGGTTCCCAAAGTTCCTTATTATGCCTCAATTCGCATTCGACCAACTTTATTTATCACCATATCAAAGTCTGGGGCATTTCAATATTCTTACCCCCACACTGGGCTTTAGAAAGGGAAAAGATGAATACATTCACCCACTTGACTTTGTGGTATTCTTACCTCCACACCGGGCTTTAGAATCAATTCACAACACAATGAGAATTTATACAATATTTCTCCAATACAAAGTATCATACATCACATCATGGCATTTTTTTGTTGGATTTAATAATGGGCATCATTACATCCACATAAATCCTTAAATGGTGGAGACTTACTCATACACTTTCATAATCCATTTTAATGGGCACTATAGCCACCACTTTCACCTTTACACATAAGTGACACTAAAAGTCCACACGAGCACATATACCTTGGTGGTTTCTCTAATATTCAACAATCATATTATTTTAGGTGGTTATCTATTAATCCACCTAGGTCTCCATTTAGCCATGCACGAATTGTGCAACATATACCCAACCGAGGAGTACTTGAGTGAAAACATTTGAAAATACTTTTTCCCCTTATTAAAACTAATATGTAGTAGAGATATTTGATTACATAATAGATTCAAAAACTTTTTCGAAAACATTTGTTCTCAAACATTTAGATTTATTAACATCACAATAGCACTCAAAATATGCAAGTAAACTCAAGTCGATAAATCATGCTTGCTCACTCTCTCTCCTCTCTCTCTCTCAAAAATGTTTGTCCTTAAACATTTAGATTTATCAATATCACAATAGCACTCAAAATATGCAAATAAACCCAAGTCAATAAATCATGCTAGCTTTACCATATAAAATATTTTTGTTTTATAAAATACACAAGTACCCCTTTTTTTCGTTGCTCTATTTCGTTCCTTACCCTAGTCACCCCAAAACTTGCCAACATTAACAAGAAACAAATTGCACAATGTAACCTTATTCAATTAGTAAAAAAGACTAGTAAATTTATTTCAAAATGCAATACCACCTATACCCGTTCCATTCTCCACGACTCCTAACTCTGCGGTTAATTCAAAACAATTAATGGGTCCTGGTCCCGTAATGTTTTGACTAGGGGATTAGCTTCTTTGAAAATTTGTGAAATCTACTATTGCCTTATTTTATTTTTCAAGCATTCGATGTTCACTATCAACATTTTCATCCTTTAAGGAGCGATGTTGATCCTTGATCCATTTCTTTGTATTTGCTGAGTCACATTCGATTTGTAAATTGTGGGAATAGGCTTATCTAGAAGCACCATTTTTTTTGGGTTTTCTCATTGTGTGACATCCCTATGCCCCTTGGTTTTCTTTCCTACCTTTGTTGTTATTAAACATTGATTGGATTAGTAGTGAAAATAAGTTTTCCCAGACAACATGAACATAGACAAGAAATGAAACAAAAAGTCTTCTACTGGGAAAGAAGATAAAACAGAGGACCAAAAACTCACCGTTTCAATAAAAAACCAAGGAAGCTCAAAACGCAGCACTTCATTTAAGTCTCTTTTAAAAGTTAGTTAGCTTGTAATTATCAGTTAGTTAGGAACAAACTTATTTTTTTTCCTTAAATTAATTCAATGTTGTACGTATATATTACCTTGTAATACTCTGACCTAGAGTCAGAAAACCAATGAGAATGTCTAGTGAAATTCTCTCCATGCAAGCGTCGTTTTCCTTCATTCACCATATCTGTCCTTTTTGACATGGTATCAGAGCAGGAAGACGTTTTCTGGGAAATGGCTATAGTTGAGAATGACACCTAATATCTTTCATCTGTTTTTCCATTTCTAGTGAAGTAATTTTTATTTCTCAAATCCTTTTATTTCACATTTTTGAATCCTTTCATCTGTTTTCTTTCATCTGTTATCGTCTCTCCATTTATATCATTACCCTTCAAATCAATCTTGCCATACCTTGAATCATGTTTGAATCAGCAAACTCGAATCAGTCAAGATCCCAGAGATCTCAGACTTCATCCAAGCTATTACCAGTAGGAGACCCACAGTCTTCTTACTACCTACACCACACTGACCATCCAAGTTCAGTTGTCATCAATCCAAAGCTCACCACAAACAACTATGTGGCATGGAGCAGATCATTTCTCTTAGCCCTTTCAATTAGAAACAAGCTAGGCTTCATAAATGGATCCATTCCCAAACCTCAAGTTACAAATGATTTGTATCCTTCATGGATCAGATGCAACAACCTCATAGTAGCATGGCTATTGGACTCCATCAATCCTCCTATAGCTTCAGTTGTTTTTTACATGGACTCTGCCATGGAAATCTGGAGTGCCTTGAAGCAAAGCTATGCTCATCTAGACGACACAAGAGTTTGCAATTTGCAGTACACTCTTGGCATGTTAGTTAGAGGACAAGATGGGTGGATAGCTATTTTATTGAACTCAAGGGAATCTGCGAAGAATTAAGAAACTATAGACCCTTGCCACACTGTCAATGTGTGAAACGTAACACAAAATGTTTTAAAAGGTACACAGACCAATATCAGAAAGATATGGTCTTCAAACTCTTAAATGGACTGAATGACTTCTTTTCTGCAGTGAGGTCCTAGATAATACTCATGGATCGTATACCACCCCTTGACAAGGTCTACAGCTTAGTATTAAGGGAAGAAAGTCAGAGGAATATGCTATTCCAAACTCAACCTGTGCTTGAATCTTCTGCCATGAACACTGTGACAAATATGAAGAAGAATTCTAAGAAAGATTTAGTTTGTAGTCACCATGGTAAAAAGGGGCATAGTAAAGAGAAATGCTATAGGATCATTGGGTTTCTAGAGGACTTCAAATTCACAAAGGGGAGGAACAATGTAAGAAAAGGGAAAACAGTTGTGAACAGTGTGACAACAGCAAATGAGATGTTGACAGAAGAAACACACATGGATCAGGGAGAAAGCCTAAGTGGAACAAGCACCATGTCCCAGATGTTTAACTTGCAAAATCAAGTCAACAAGTTAATGGAAATTTTGAGTGAGAATGGGTTAACAAGCTTTGAAGGTAAAAGCACCTCCACAAACACACAATAGACAAAACATTCCCTAGCCAATTCAGCTTTTATAGGTATAGTTTCTAGCCATCTTTGTTTCAATACAAGAAATAATATGCCACATGAGTTTGAAAATGTTAATTCTCTCATGATTAATCACAATTCCTGGATAATGGATTTTGGTGCAACAGACCATATTTCATATTCTTTAAAGAACTTTACCTATGCTAAACCTGTCACAAACTGCTTTTTACAGCTCCCAAACAATATAAAAGTCATGGTTACTCATGTAGGTACTGTTAAGCTCACCCCATTGTTGACCCTTAAAAATGTGCTTTGTGTGCCAAGTTTCAAATTTAACCTTGTGTCTACTGGTTAACTCACAAGTACAAAGTCAACATCTGTTCTTTTCACTAACATGTATTGTATTGTCTAGGACATTCCCTCATGGACTGTGATTGGGGTTGCTAGAGCCACTACAGGACTATACTTGATGGAAGATAGGAAAGAACAGCAAGACTTGTCTAGATACTATTTTGATAAAGTTTTAAAATTTCCCTTTATTTCATCAGATAGAAGCTGTAATACAGTGCATAAGACTTTTGATTTATGGCATTTCAGACTTGGACATGCTCCAATTGAAAGAATCAATGTAATAAATCGACATTTTTCAACTGTTAAATGTTCAAATGAGCTGTTTTGTGAAATCTGCCCTTTGGCTAAGCAAAGGAGGTGACCATTTCCAACTCATATTCAGAGCACTAAAAGAGCTTTTGAACTGATTCAAATTGACATTTGAGGACCTTATGAACACCCCACATTACAAAATCAGAAATATTTCCTCACAATAGTGGATGACTATTCTCGTTTTACATGGATTTTCCTTATGAAAAACAAAACAGAGGTTTCAAGCATCATACCTTCATTTAATGCCTTTGTTTTAAAGACAATATGATCTTACAATTAAGTGTATAAGAACTGACCAAGGTCAGGAATTCAGACTCATTGATTTTTTTGTAAAAACAGGAATAGTACATTAGTTATCCTGTGTAGAGGATCATCAGCATAATGGAACAGTAGAAAGAAAACATCAGCATATTCTGATGGTGGCTAGAGCCTTAATGTTCCATTCAAAGCTTCCAATCAAGTTCTGGGGGATGCAATCCTAACAGCAGTGCATGTCATAAATAGAATACCGACCAGAGTTCTCAAAAACAAATCCCCATATGAATTACTTCATAAAAAACCACCATCATATACACGTTTTAGAGTGTTTGGATGTTTGTGTTATGTCTCTACCTTAACTCGAAATAGAAAGAAATTGGATGAAAGAGCTAGTAGATGCATATTTCTAGGTTATCCAAGCAACATAAAGGGGTATAAAGTCTATGACATCAATGCACAAAAAATCCTCATTTCAAGGAATGTGATTTTTCATGAAGAGATTTTTCGTTTTCATACTTTACAGCATAATTCAACACATCAAACTTTCCTCAAACACTCGATGGACATGACAGATTTCTTGACTTTTTTTACTCAAACCCAACCAATTTCAATCACCAAGACCTACAATCAGTTGAGATAAGCTCACTTGAACATGTACCATCAAGCCATGAACCTAAAACATCAAATACAAATTATTTGAATCAGCTTACCTCTGACACTGCTAGTGATCCTATAATTGGCAGCACTGATGAAACTAAACCAAACCCTGTCATTGAACCACAGATGCTAATTAGAAAGAGCACCAGGCCAAAACACCTTCCTAAGTACCTAGAAGCATATCACCACATCAAACCAATGCCAGCACTTCACATCCAATTGCCAAATATCTTTCCTATCACCAATTGTCTCCAGCACACAAATCATTTACTATCTCCTTATCATATATTTAAGCCAAACTCTTACCAGCAAGCAATAGCTCATTCTCACTAGAAAGAAGTCGTGGACATTGAATTGAAAGCATTGAAGGATAATGGAACATCGAGCATTATACCACTACTTTCAAACTGTCATGCAGTAGGGTGCAAATGGGTGTACAAGGTGAAACTAAATGCTAATGGCAAAGTGGAAAGATATAAGGCAAGATTGGTTGCAAAAAGGTATAACCAGATTGAAGGGTTTGACTACCAAGAAACATTTAGTCTTGTAGCTAGACAAACAATAGTGAGAATGTTTTTTGCCTTAGCAGCAGTAGAGAATTGGCATTTGTCACAACTGGACATAATAATGCCTTCTTGAATGGTGAATTGACAGAAGAGGTTTACATGGAATTACCACAAGGGTACACAATCAAGGGGGAGTATCTTACTGGTTCAAGGTTAGTCTGCAAGCTACACAAGTCACTTTATGGACTCAAGCATGCTTCACGAGCTTGGAATTCAAAACTCACTGCATCAATTCTAAAGTATGGTTTTAAACAATCGAATTTAGACTATTCACTCTTCACCATGAAAACACACAGTGGAAATTTCATAGCACTTTTAGCATATGTCGATGACATATTAATTGCCAGTACTTCCATTCAAGCAGAAAATGATGTCAAAGGTTACCTGAGTTCAGAGTTCAAGCTTGAAGACCTTGGGAAAGTCAAATACTTCTTAGAACTAGAGATAGCTAGATCACCAGAAGGCATATCAATATGCCAAAGGAAGTATGCTCTAGATCTCTTGGAAGAACACGGGTTACTTGGAACAAAGCTTGCAAGTACACCAATTGACTACAACCACAAATTAGTCAAGAGTAGTGATGAAGATAAGCTTATAGATGCTACCAGCTATATACAAT
The DNA here is from genome assembly GCF_053813885.1 of Theobroma cacao. NCBI lineage: Eukaryota > Viridiplantae > Streptophyta > Magnoliopsida > Malvales > Malvaceae > Theobroma > Theobroma cacao. The sequence continues at coordinate 31,667,525 of NC_142647.1, read as the reverse complement.
TAATTGGAAAGTTACTATACCTGACATTTAGCAGACCTGATATTACTTATGTTGTACAGGTGCTTTCACAATTTATGGACAGACTAGGACTTAAAACACCTTGCAGCAGCTTACAAAGTCCTAAAGTACATCAAAAAGGCACCAGGTTAGGGAATTCTAATGAAGTCAAAGAATAATTTAAAGATATCTAGATACTCAAATAGTGATTGGGCAAGTTGCCCTGATACCAGAAGGTTAGTTACAGGGTACTGCATCTTTGTTGGTGATTCACTAATAAGTTAGAAATCGAAGAAGCAATCTGTTGTGGCCAAAAGTTCAGCTGAGGCCGAGTATCGATCTATGGTTGCAGCCTATTGTGAAATCATGTTGCTGAAATCCTTGATGGTAGACTTTCACATAGATCATCCTGAAGCAGTGAATCTGTACACGGACAGCCAATTAGCAATATACATCAGTAAAAACCCAGTACTTCATGAAAGAACAAAACATATAGAGATGGACTGTCATTTCATCATGGAAAAGGTAATGGCAGGATTAATTAACCCCCTGTACATCTCAACACAGTCACAACTATCTGACATCTTCACCAAGGCACTCCAACCAAGACAATTCCACTTCTTAATGAGCAAGATGAATGTTCATGATATTCACAATTCATCTTAAGGGGGAGTATTAAACACTGACTGGATTAGCAGTGAAAATAAGCTTTCCCAAACAGCATGAACATAGACAAGAAATGAAGAAGAAGTCTTCTGCTGGGAAAGAAGATAAAACAGAGGACCAAAAACTCACCGTTTCAATAAAAGACCAAGGAAGCTCAAAACGCAGCACTTCATTTAAGTCTCTTTTAAAAGTTAGTTAGCTTGTAATTATCAGTTAGTTAGGAACAAACTTATTCTTTTTTCTTAAATTAATTCAATGTTGTACATATATATTGCCTTGTAATACTCTGACCTAGAGTCAGAAAATCAATGAGAATGTCTAGTGAAATTCTCTCCATGCCAGCACCGTTTTCCTTCATTCACCATATCTGTCCTTTCTGACAGTTGTCTCCAAGAATAGGAAGAAAGACACATGGCTCGATAATCAATTTTTAAAAACTTATGTGGTTTAGCCAATCTAATTTTATTTATGAATTATCAAATTTATCTATAATCAAATTAAAATATCTAGAGATATAATTAAAAAAAATTAAATTCTCATGCAATTCCTTTCTCCAAGTTACTCCTCAAACCATTTCACACACACAATGAGGACAGAAAAAGATTCTGAAGAACAAAATCTTCATAATTCTAAGCACATAAATCCAATGAAAAAGATTTTAAAGAATGAAGACTTTAAAGTTCCAACACAAAATATAAGAGAAAAATCTCTAAAGAACAGACACTTCTTGTCTTATTTTTATATTCAAAATTGTCTGTGTAGTATATCTTACCAATAAAACAGATTTGGTTATAAATATGAGAAGGTGAATGTAATAATTAAGAGAGTGTCATGTGTGACCAATGCATTCACGGAAGGGCATGGGTTACATGGGGGAGGCCCAAGTTCAAAATTGCTAGCAACTACTACCAGAGATACACTAGAATATTGTTTTAGTCTAATTAATTAATTAGGGTTTGTGCACTACTCTAAATGGTTCATTTGTTTTATGGGAGGAAGTATGATGGTTTGGTAATTGTCGATCCAAGCAATATTTACTTATTTTTATTTTATAAGTTGTTATTCTAGTGATTATATTAATTGTTGAGGTGTTATATCTAGTTAGGCTTGTCGTTTATCAATTCTTCTCTTCTCTAAGATTTGTTTTCAGGAAATTAAAATAAAATTAGGAGTTCAATTTTGCTTTAGAAACCTTAAGTAAATAATCTTATTAATAAGTATTATATATTTTAAAGTTAATTCAAAAAAATTTTAAAATATTTAATAGGTTAATTTAAAAATAAATTTTATTATTTTTAAAACAAAATAATATGTAAATGGACGGTATGGATATCCAAATTCATATCCTTACTAATGACGACCAATCAAGAATGATCGTTGGATGATAAAATTTTCCCTAAGAAATTCCTCAATAAAATTTCAAGTCTTTTCTCTTTTCAATTTGTTAGTTAGGACTAAGGAGTTTTGTACATTTTCCACTTGTTGGAGGCAAATTATCCTTTTTAGATTAACCTCTTTAAAACCATTTTTTGAGGACAGTTTTATAAATACCAATTAGAATGCATCATGTGCCTAAAAAAGTCATATCATTTTTTATTTTTTTTTTAATTTTGAATTGAAAAGAATTCCCAAAAACAAAAACAAAAAAAAAATGATGAGAAAACATCCTAAAAAAAAAAGAACCAAGAAAAATTTAAAAAATAAAAAAAAAATCCAAAATTCTCTCAACTTAGCCGAATTCCCTCCATTGACTTCCACCCATGGTTTGGACGTCGGCCGGCCGCCAGATTTGCCACCACAACCACCGAAGGCCCCCTTATCACTCCCAAAGCCGTTGGCAAACACCCATGCTCAACCCGCATCAAAACAACCACAGCCGCCATTTGTTCATGCCTTGCCACAAGGCTAACAAACCATGGCATAGCCCCATTGTCTCCCAGATCCTTCGAAAAATCATTCCTGATGATAGCCATGGGTGAAAAACCCCAATTGATTCCCACCTCTCGTAACCCTTTACGTTACGAAGACCGACCAACAGCCATGTTCTTTGAAGACAAGAATGAAGCCCTCGCGAAGCCATTCCAGCATTCTGTCACTGGAAAGTTTTCCAAAATGCCGAGGATCAACGAAATCCGTCAAGCTTTCATCGTGTTAGAGTTGGCCGGTGCTTATAACCTTCGGTGGCTTGATTATAAACATATCTTGATTAACTTGTCAAACGAGCAAGACTATAATAGAATCTGGAAGAAGCAAACTTGGTTTATCCGAACCAAAAAATGAGGACATTTAAATGGACACTGGATTTTCACTCGGAGAACGAGTCTTCGATCGTACCGGTCTGAATCACCTTTCCGAGATTGAGGACTCATTTGTATGAAAAGTCTACGTTGATGATGATCTCCAAGACGATTGGAAGGCCCCTCTTTATGGATGAGGCAATTGTTAATGGCACCAGACCTAGCGTTGTACGCGTTTGTGCGGAGTATGACTACCTGTAGCCACCAATAGATCAAGGTTGGATCATTTTTAGTGAGCGTGATACCGGGAAATCACAGGAGGTTATTCACTGAAAGTGAAGTTTTTTAAAATGCCTCAATACTGCACCCATTGCTGTCATCTGGGCCATGGGAATTCCAATTGTTTGGTATTGGGAAATAAATCGGAGAAAGTTAGGATTTTTCCAGCAAGCCTATGCAGATTTTGAGTGAAAGAAACGAGGATCTGGACATGTAGAATTGTGGTGGGAATGAAAAGCAAAAAATCCAAGAAGTAGGAAAAGGAAAAGAGACTGTGAGGAGAGAAAATCCAAAATAGAACCGGCAATGGAAGGAAGTAGAAAGAGCAGGAAAGAGTGGCAAAAAAATTCACTAAATGTGGAAATCCGATTTGAAGATGATTCTAAAGTCCCCCAAAATGATGTAGTAAACAAATTTAAAGTGCTTTCAATGGAAACTGTTGAAGCAAAAAAGGAAAACGTAGGACAGAGCAAAACAGAGAGGGTGAACAGTACCCTCATGGAAGCCAAAAATAATTTTCCACATCCCTGGGACCCGGAGAACTTGAAAGATGACAACAATGAGGCAGCATAGTTGGATGGAGATTTTTCCAGGGGAGACAAAGGCAAAGAAACTGTAGCGGAGAAACCAAGCACGGTGACAGCCTGTATTAACCGATTTTCTACTAATGCAATAGTTGGTGATAGCTCAAACGTAGGTGATGAACTCTTATACAGCATTCAAAATAGCAAAATACTGGTGATCATGATTACATTCAATGGACAGTTGAAAATGCTCAAAATGTTACGGTGACAAAACAAAACAAAAAAAAAAACAGAGAAAAGAAAATCATCCTGTGATGTCCACTGGATCATTGGTGCATGGAGGCAGTATACCTTCTTTGCTTAAGGAAACCTAGCAGGAGGTTGCTCAGAAGGCTTTAAAAAATCATGTTGATCCCATAGTAGTTGCAGTTATTGAAAGTAATGATGAAAATGCTCCAGTAATGCAGGCCTAACATGAAAGGTTTATTGTTCTTGCAACAAAACCTACTGCTTCTCCTTTTGCAAAAATCTTTTGATGGCATGCAGTTTGTCTCGGTGAAGCCTAAAGCAAATGGAAAGGAAGTTGGAATCTCAGAAAATAGTGGTGAACACATCCCTTATGAGCAGGCAGACCCAGAAATCAATGTTTCCTCTAATGATGAAGCTGAAGATGAGGTAAAAGATAAAAGTGTAAAAGCTGACTCGATCTCTATAAACTTACCAGCACAAACATATCCATGATCAAGTCATTAATTTGGAATGTTAGCGGAATATCTAGGAAGGTAATCCACAGACATTTGAAAAAACTGCATCTGCTGTACTGGAGCCTATGGTTGATATTGGTAGAATAGAACTTTTTGAAGAAAATTGGGTTTTGAAAGTGCCATTAGTAACTGCTCCCAAAAAATTTGGTGTTTTTCTCTCATGATATTAGTTGTGAACTTATTATTGATCATATACAACGCATGAATGTTCGGCTTTCTATCCCTTGGTTGGCTTTCTTTATTTATGCTATATTTGTGTATGCTAAATGCAACAAATTAGGGAGACAGGAACTATGGGATTGCCTTAGATTTATATCTGCTGACATGAAGGAACCGTGGCTTGTGGGGGGGGCGGGGGTTTGATGCTTTATTAAGCAAGGATGAACGGTTGTATGGTGCAGCTTCTCATGAAGGTTTAATGGAAGATTTTGTTACTGCCCTTTTAGATTGTGGTCTTGTAGACACCGGCTTTGAAGGGAATTCATGTACCCAACTCTTACATGTTTCAAAGGTTAGACAAGGTGGTTTATAACCAAGAGTGGGCTAAATCTTTTAACACAAGAATCTAGCATTTAAACAAGGACGGCTCAGATCACTACCTTATTCTCATTTCTTGTTCAACAGCATCACTGAAAGGTCCTTCATTATTCCGTTTCCTTCATGCATGGACTAAGCATCTGCTTTCTTGAATTTTGTTGACAGCAATTGGAAACAGCCTATACAAGGAATGGGTTTGCAATCTTTTTGGTATAAGCAGCCAACATCTAAAGAAGAGTTTGAAATGGTGGAATAAGTCCGTGTTTGGGGATATTTTTAGTAATATAAGGATAGTAGAAAAACAAGCAGAAGAGAATGAGATTTTATTCCAACTGGTGCAGTCTACAACAAATCGTGAACTTATGCAAAGATTGTTGGTCCCAAATAAATGTGCTAGAGGGGGGGTGAATAGCACTCTTTGGCTCTCACTAAACTTGATTTCTAATTGGGTGCAAATTGAAGGTCAATGATGAGAAATTTGATGCAAGATGAAGGAATGATTTAAGAGAGAATGAAAATGAAAAATAAAATAAGGCAGACAATACCCAAAGATTTAGTGGTTTTGTCAAAACCTACATCTACTACCTTGATTATTCAACCAAGGATTTTTCAAACCAAATCACTATAAACGGTGAAATTCCCAAGCTCCCACTAAGCTTTTACAATGACTTTTCACAGGCTCAACCATAACCTTTAACAATGGTTTTTCCCAAGATCAACCAAAACCCAAAACTAACCTTTCCTAGGCTAAGTTAGAACCTATACACCCAATCAAGCTAACCCAAGCTTGATCAATCCACTTAGAGTGACTCGTTCACTTTAGGTAATCAAGGAGAACAGAAATAAAGGAGTACCTATGATCACTAACCTGATCTGAATGGTACAAGATGAAGTACTTAACTCTATTACAAGGATTCGAGTGAAGTGCAGAAAGTATGCAGAGAGTTTTTTGCTATTTTTTAGCTCTTTTTGATTTTGGAAGCATCTAATCTTTTTCTTAACCGTTGGGAGTGCCTTATATACTGGAAAAACCAACTCTAATGGATGTTTGATAGCTTTTGACAATTGGAAAACAGTTGGAGTCAGTTCTAGCCATTAATCTATCTTCTAGCATTCAAATTCAAATTTCCAAACAGAGAGCTCTTAGTTGACTAACACACTACTTAGTTGTAACAACCCCTCCTCGGTCGCTACAGGCATCCGAGACCTCTGGGAGATCCCGTCAAATCCCGAACAAGCCTTAAAGAAATTTCTCAATAACTCATCGTATATTTCTAGTAAACCGTATTCATGTTTGAACCATAAATATTTAAAACATGAATTCAACAATAACCATAGCCATTAAATTTTGACTTTAAGTCATGAGAGCACAATTAAATACATTGAGTTCAAAAATCTCAAATTTCCCATTTATATCAAAACTAATATTTGTTGACATAGTAAAACCAGAGTACTACAACTCAACCTCTAACAGTGGAGCGACTTGGGATAAAATGTTATGAGATGTCTTTACCTATCTGCGATGGACCCTACGCACCAATGATTACACACTAGGCCGATCCCTATCTGCAAAAAGAGAAATAAGAGGGGTGTGAGTCTCACAGACTCAGTGATCATCGGCTCCGTGAGCAGAGGATAGATGGGAAACAAGCAATAAGGTTGAGATTTTGAATAATAAAACTTGCAAGAGTAGATAAAAATATTTAATTCAAACGGAGATTTGTGCCTTATATGTATAAAAGAAAATATCGAGAATCTCTTGTAAGTCATAATCAACCATAAGTATGTCAAATCAATTAAGTAAACTTTTGTGCAGCGAAAAGGATAACAACCATTTTCAAACTAAATCAGTAAAATATCATTTTAAACCTCGTGTTCGTAAAAAATATCTACAATCGAAATTGTCTCATATAATACTCAAATTAAATCAATAAAGATGGGCAAGCTCCTGTGAAACCAAATAGTAACCAGGTTTATACACAGTTCGCAAATCGCCTCGCACGCGAGGGTAAAATTCATATAACAGTAAAACTAGGGGGAGCTGCAGGAAATCGCATAATTTCGTTTTCACCATGCAAGAAATAAGAGTCTGAAAACCCAAAGAGATTTTTGTCTCGAGTAGGAAATCAAATAAAATCTGTGGTCCCGCTACCACATAATAACCTCTGGGAGCCTCGCTCCACCGGATCCCTCATGCCATGGCAGTCTCACTATGTTGGCCGATATCGGAGAATCAAACAGTCGTAATCGCGTAATCATCTGGTGGCTTAGCCACGCATACATATATCACAGGTCGTGGCCCCAACCACACATAACCGCCCATCGGCGACCCAATGGTTCTCTAGCTAGAGCTCACTCGTGCACAAGGGTCACACTTAACCGAAGTGACAGCCGGCCTACTCTCGAATCTCTCGGTTTATAAAACCATTTTAAAAATCACTTTATGTCCTTGAAATCTCGTTTCAAAATTATTTCCAAAGCATTCAACATAGGGTATGATAAAATCTATGATTTTCTCAAAATATATTTATGCATGAATTTCGGAACAATAATTCGCATGGTGAATAAGCAATATAACCATGAATGCACACTGCACAAATATAAGGCACAGATTTTGAAGCAAAACAATGCGAAGGGCTTGTTTCTCGATTTTTAAAACACTTTACATATAATTTATACATATATATTCAAAACAATTTTTGAACATAATTTGCATTCACAATTCCTTAAAATTTCTACCAACACATGCTATCCACAATATTACATCTAAAATAAAATATATGTACATTTACACTATTATGGGAATTTTAAAATTGACACCTCCTACTCACCTCAGAATAGCGGGACACTACATCGCTATTAATTCGAAAACGTATCTACTTATTCCTTCTTGCCAGTCGCTTGCTATTTCCTCCGACCTGCCACCACAGTGCATCACCTTTACTTACTTTTCTTAAATATTGAAACCCACTTAATTAATATATCTATATATCGTATTTTATTCTAACATTATTATTATATATTTTATTATTTTCTTACCTTTCTTTCCTATCTATTTTTTCTCTCTTCTGCTCGTTTTTCTCTTCCTTTCTTCTCCCTCCTTTCACTCACCAACCGACTACTCTTCCTTACTCTTTCTCTCTCACCGTCGGTAGCACCCTCTCTACTTTCACTCTCACCGTCGATCACGATAACAGCCCAGCTTCCTCTCTTTTTTCCTTCCCAAAAATCCAGTAGCACAAGGTCTCTTTGTCCTTCACAATCTGGCAGCACAAACCTTTGTTTATTCTCTCAGAAACCCAATGGCACTAGCCCTTGTTTTCTCCCTCAAGAATTGGTTGCACCACTCCTTTATTTTTCCCTCACTAGTCGACGATACCAGCTCTTTCTTTCTCCCTCAAAACCAACTTCTTTCTTTCCTTTTTCCTTCTTCAAATATCCGGCTTTGGCTTTTCATTTCTTTCTTTTCTTCTTCTTTTATTCACTTGGCCGGCTCCCCATCATTTCTTTCTCTTTTTTTTTTCTTGTCTTTTCTTTCTTTCATCCTTATCTCATTTTACTTTCCAAGTTGGCCGGCCCCTACCACCATAAAAATACTTATTGACCCTTTAATTGACCACATGGGCGGCTGCCCATGTTGGTCTTTTATATATATAATATATTTATTATTATTGTATTATTTATTTTAATATTTCTTTATTTTATTTCTCCCATTTCATTTTACTACATAATACTCCAACTGTCATATTTTAAAATTTGATCATTCATATGCGTTTAAAAATTTTAATTTCTATTTATCTTTTTTTCCTCTGCACGTGTACCACCAAAATATAGAAATTGCACTTTAACGCAGTATCACCATAATATTTAAATATTTACTTATCTACGTTAACTCGATTAATAAAATCACACGAGCACAATTATCGTCGTTTTTCTTCGAAATTCTTTCTTATTTCTTCTCCCCCACTTAGATTAATCATATAATCCTTTCTCATGACTAATTCCAATAATAGATAAAATATTAATATTTTATTTATTATTTTATTCATAAAATAATATTTTATTTCAAAATATTCTTTTCACTCGTAACTGCTTTTCGACCCTTAATTTACATTAAGTGACTCTTCGTTTTATCGATAAGGTCTTATTGACGATTAAACAAGAGTATGGGGTGTTACATTAGTCGACTAAGTCGTTTTTGTCTTCTGATCCTAGTTTCTGGCAGTAAGCTCTTAGTCAACTAACAATGCTTCTTAGTCGACTAACAATGCTTCTTAGTCGATTAAGTCGTCTCTGTCTCTGAACTCAGTTTCTGGTAGTAAGCTCTTAGTCGACTAACCATGTTTCTTGGTCCACTAAGTCTTCTCTGTTTCTGAACCAACCATCTTCATTTTTGAGTTTTGTTTACTAACTCCCTTAGTTATCGACTAAGAGGCTTCTGTTTTGTGGCTCAATTGTAACTCCTCATTCTTATGAGTTTTAACATTTGCTTCTGAGTGATTAATTTATTAATTGCATACATTTTTATCCTGCACACTTAAGCAATATAGTTAGACACTAATGAATGGGAATATTTTGCTATCATAAAAAACATATAGAGTCAACATTCTCTATCTCTTATTTTTTATGATGACAAAACACTCCTAGATTAAAAGTACAATGTCTACGTTCAATATGAATGCTTCAAATCTTTGTGCATAATGAGTTGCCCCCCCTTAGTCAATGCATCTAGTTTTCTTTACATAATATTCAACAAAATCAAAACTGAGTATCACACACATAAATTAAACACGAAAACCTATTTAACTCTATTTGACTTGGTCTTCCGTCTCTCCTTTTTCTTTTTCATCATTAAACAAGATATTCAAAACTCCCCCTTAATAAGTAAATCTAGATTTTCCTTTAATCTTTAAATTAAACTTTAATGAATAAGAATCATAAGCACTCATACACCTAAGTCATACAAGCTTATAGATATAGTTCAACAACTTCAAGAGTCAAGTTTGTGTCTATGTAGGAACAAATGTATGGGAGTTAAATCATTTTAAGAAATTGTCAAGGATTACTCAAATAATGTTCAAGCTAATTTGATCATTTTGTCATAACCAAAACTATAATAAATTTAAAGCTAACAATCTTCTTTTTTTTTATGTGACAAAACTATGAGCATAATTTGCATTTGAAATGATTTTAAAATCTGCCCTTCAACATATGCATAAAATTAAATTTGCTCATAAACCTTCTCCCCGTTTTTGTTATATCAAAAAGATTAAAAAGAGTGAGCATTAAACGTTTCAACTCAAGCAACAATGTTTAGCAAAATCCATCAAGAATATAAGCATTAAGACCATGAATATGTAACCATTAAGTCACCAAGTCATCATATATATGCACTTAATCACATGAACATATACTATAAGCAAAATGTGTGCATAACAATTATGAAGTCCAACAAAGATAATCATAAAGATGTTCAAGAAGCACATAAGCTATGTTTGAACTCCAATACCAAGTGTTAAAGCTCAATATACCAATTGATAGATATAAGTAAAATCTCCCCCTTTGTAAAAACATAATATCAATTATGAGAGATGGAATCATTTTAAAGCTCATTATATCAATTGGTAAAGCACTAGTAAAGACTTCCCATATCACTAAGCATTTCAAGCATATCAACTTCAAGGCTCAAAACATTTAAGAAAGATATGATCAATTTAAATCTCAAGAGAGTAAAGACAATTATAAAGCTTGATGCTAATTTTAAAGCTAGACACTAATGGAGAAAACTTAAAGCTCGATACCAATTATGCATTTCAACATTCAAGTTTAAGTGAGAAGCAATATAAGGCACAATATCTATTTTGGTGTTTAGAAAGATGTTACCGGTAGCGAAGAGCACCAAATGTTGAATCTCACCAAATCTTGTTGTTGAAGATCTTAATTCCTTATGATATCAAGGACAATGATTGACTCCTCCTTAAGAAATCATATGTTCAACACAAATTGTTAAAGATCCTTAATAGATCAAATATTAGGAGAGAAATCATGAGCCTAGAATAAATGAGCATTCAAATGGATATTCAATTTATTTAACTAATACTCAAGTATTCATGGAGCTAAAAAAAGTATGAGCATTTGAATAGATGTTCAACATATGCATCAAATACTCATATTTTCAAGAAGTATTTGCAAAGTAGTTCCTAGGCATGTCAAAGGTATCATTAGTCTTCAAGCATCATTCTCAATTATCATCAAGCATTCATTATTTATTCTCAATATCAATCAGCCAAGTAGTATCAATAAAGCATTTCCAGGAAATTCTCTAAAAAATAGCAACTCAAGGAGAAATTAAAAAATATCATCATTAAGCATTTTTAGCAAGTATTCTTCCAAATCATTTTCAAGCGATCATTCATCCAAGTCATTATGAAGCAAGCATTGCAAGATGTATTCTCCAGATTATATATGAAATTGTCAATTCAAGGAGAACTTTCACAAAAGGCATATCATTATTCATGAAGCATGGCTAAAGCATTTTGCATTTATTGCAATCATGTATGAGAGTTATGATCAAATAAGCACAAACATGATTACAATAAATGCAAGCACAATAATTCATGTTTGTCCATCAATTGTGATTCCAATTTTGTCTATATGCAATCATGCATATTTTTTTATTCATGATTCCATTTTTGATGGAATTTTGTCCATCAAAATGCAAGCATGAGTTCAATATAGACATATACCCATTCAAAAAATATGCAACCATTGAAGTTCAAGGTATTTGCAATTTCTCAATAATTCATGATTCATGAGTGATATCAATTGTTATAGAATATTGGAAGTAAAGTACTCAACTCATGAATATATTCAAAGTGAACATTCAATCGTTAATGAATACCAATTATCAAGATTCAAGAAAGAGATATTTAATCAAAGCACATTAGGCATTCATTGCTAAAAAAAGCTATAAGCCATATTTTATTTGACATGTCAAGTTGTTTATGGTGATCTATAAGCTAAAGTTGATTGCACACAAAATCCTTAGACGTAAACGTTAAGGCTCAATGAAGACATAGTTAACATTTAAATGCATATTCAAAATAAATTTCAACTATGCCAACTCACAATATATGCCATGATCAAACTTGACAATTACATTCATGTTCAAATGCATAGCTCAAGTCAAGTTTTAGACTTCAAACCTTAAGGTCAAGCATAAAGAAAAATCATATAAGCATGTGTCTTGACCAATACAGTAGATGAACCAAGAATATTTTCATTAAGTTAAATGAGTACATCCTAATCGAATAAGTATGCATAATCAAGAAATCAATTTTGAAACAATCATTTGAGCACAAACGTAAAATATATTTCAAGAATTGTTTGTAGATTAGCATTTGAACATTTCAATTTTCATGAGAAGATATTTTCTATATATGCACATGAAAATCTAATCGGATTAACAAATTCAAGAATTGATGAACAATTTCTCATATTTCTATTTTGTCATTGTAAATACAAGAAAATCTATGGAATCAATATGAGTGTTATGCTTGGGAATAGATAGATTTATGTCATCAAAAAAGATTTCCCATTTTTCAGCAAGTTTTACAATTTCAAGAGCATGTACTTGCACCAAATGATCATGAGAGTATTCACAATGCAAGTTTTTAAGAGTCAAGAATCATCTTTGACAAGGAAATTCAAGGAAGAAAATATTGTAATGGACAAGAAGTAAAGTAAAAAGACATTTTGAAATTCAAAACCTGTCCATTTTGGCTTTAGAGCACTCAAGAGTCGACTGCATATCCCTTGGGTCCAGTTTTTATCATTCCAGCAGCATTGTTTGCATTTTGTTCTCCAATAGTTGACTAGCTATGCTAAATAGTCAATTATGCTTGATTCTTGCATATTGAAAAGCCAAAAAAAGGTGCAAAACATGCAATGTTCCAAGGTATAATGATATCAAAACATGGATTTATGTGAGAACAATTTAGAATTTCATTTCAACCATGTTTAGAACATCATTTTGGACATGTATGATCAAAAATTCTTCAAGAAAAACATGTGAACTCAAATTTTGGCTTTTATTGCTCATTGTTCACAAGTGTTAAAAAGTTGAAATGCTCATTTGAAGAATCATGTTTCTAATATGCTCGAACATGTTTAATTTTCGTCATGATGCATGAATATGACTTATAAAATGTACAACAAGCATTTAAACAATGTTTAAGCATAATAAGCATTAAATTTCACATTTTCAACATTTTTCCAGCATATAGACAAAAATTCCCTCGAGGTCATTCAAGCATTGATTTGCATCAAGAACAAGCTATAATAGCATTTTCAACATAAGGCACACTTGTTCAAGTTATATATCATTGAAATCATTGTAATCTCAAGGATGTCAAACATTGAAAATAGATCTGTTCTTTTGCTTGAAAAATGCCATCAATGTCAATTATCACACTAAAGATCATGCTTAAAAAATCCATTTCAATCAATTTCACCAATCATAAGAGAAATACCAAGCAACATCGAATTTGTGCAATTTATATAAATATATCAAATCAAGTTTGCTCAACCATGCTATATCATTAAAAATAAATCATTTGTAATCAAGGACGATAAAAAGATTTTGCAAGAAAATCAATTGGTAAAGATTAAATATTTCTTTGCAAACTTTTCAACTCCAAACATTCAAGATTAGACATGCTTTCTGAAAAATCACGAGCTCAATATCACTCAATTTTGTTCAATTATGCTTTAAATGATTTATGGAATGTGTAATGAGCATAATGAATTATGTTTATGCATGTCAAGGGTCATTTGCAAATATCTCACAATCATGTGCCAAAAATTCCCTTATGACCATTCAAGCTTACAAGCAAGCATGCACATCCAATAAGAACAAGTCAATAACTATTTTCGTTATGAAACAAACTTGTCCAATTGATAAATCATTATAAACTTAAGGATGGCAACATTTTTCTCATATAAGCTCATTTTGCTTTAAAAGTACCAATTAAAGTAGTCAAAACTTTCAAGCTCATTATCAACCATCTTGAACTATTCAAACAAGTTCTAGAATGTAAATCAAGATTGTTCAAATGATCGACTTACATTAGGCACAAGGAAATTAAGGATAATTTTTTTTTAACTCAATTTTCCTTGTTTTAGGCTACTTGAATAAATGTGAGTGTAAGTCATCAAGTATGCTCATATTTCTATCACATTATCCTACCTTTTATGTTTCAAGATTATGCTCAAAAGTCATTTTTCCTTAAAAAATAGCATGGAAACAATTTCACAAAATATGAGAAAATTTTATAGAAACAATTTTCTAAAATCAAGCAATCTTAATAAAACATTTTTCTCAAAATAAGAATGATGATGTATTCAAGATCAAAATATAAGTACATACACAATCTTTAGATTCTTACATCTTTGAAACTTGTAGCATGTATCATATCAAATCGAGTTGCATAGCCAAGATTTATCAATAAAGCTCAAGGAATTATGTACTTAATATTCAAGCAAAAATAGGCAACTAGAGTTTTCAATTAAGTAAAGCAAACAATTTTAGAAATCAAGCTAAATCAATGAAACATTCAATAAATAAGCAATCAAAAATCTCATTTAAACAAACAAAAGGCTTTTAGAATAAAGATCACCCATTTTCCTTTATGTGTGACTAAAGAGCATTCATTCTTCAAGACTTATTCATCTTTGCTCTAGCACACCTACAAGAGACATTTTTCATTTGATCTTTGGTATCCAAATTGCTTTGGATCCTTGAAAATTAGTCTCATCACACAAAATTCCTTTTGGAACCCACACTTGTCTAAATTTATAAGGTAAACATTTTCTAATTGGACAAGTGTATGGATAATAACTAAAATATGTGCAATGACTGCATTTGGTCATTTTGGGAGATGAGGAATTCATGAAAGCCTTTGTTTCTCATTTAATAAATCTTCAAATTTTATTTTCACATCAAAATTTTGTTTTTCCAAAATATCAATTTTCTTTTGGTAAGCTTTAAAATCCTTTTCCAAATTGTCATTTTCTTTTTCTAAGTCAATTTTTGTTTTCATCAAAAATTCATTTTCAACATCAAGTATGGAAATAATTTTCTTGTTCTTCATATTCATTTTCTCAAACTCAAATGCTAAATCCTCAAAAGCATCATGCAATTCATCAAAAGCATATGAATTAAGCTCATAAGATGAAAAAGTTACCTTTATCTCTTCAAGAGCTATAAAGCATAATTTAATTTGATTTGAGTATTCATCTTCACTTGATTCCTTGTCTATATTTGCCATGTTGCTTGTTGAGCATTGATTCTACAAGACTTGTCTTCCAATTCCTTTTCCTTCATTGTTTCTCCATATAACTCTTCTAATTTTTCTCAAATTTCGTTGGCACTTTTGCACATGCACACTCTATTATATTCTCTATAATCAAGTGCACAAATGAGAGTGTGCATGGCCTTGGAGTTCATTTGTACTGTCCTCATTTCAGCTTCAGTCCACTTATTTCTATGTTTGGGAGTTTTCTCACCATTTACCGAATTTGTAATCATAGGAATGAAAGGACCATCGGTAATGACATCCCACATCTCATAGTCATAAGCCCTAACATAAATGGACATTCTAGTACCCCAATAAAGATAGTTTGATCCATCAAATAGAGGAGGCATATTTATGCATTGACCCTCAGCATCAACAAATTTTTCTAGAGCCATTTGGATTTCCCCTAAGGATGTTAAGTCTTAAAAATGAGGGTTATGCTCTAATACCACTTGTTGGTCCCAAATAAATGTGCTAAATGGGGGTGAAGAACACTTTTTGGCTCTCACTAAACTTGATTTCTAAGTGGGGGCAAATTGAAAGTCAACGATGAGAAATTTGATGCAAGATGAATGAATGATTTAAGAGAGAATGAAAATAAAAAATAAAACAAAGCAAACAATACATAAAGATTTATAGCGGTTCGATCAAAGACCTACATCCACTACCTTGATTGCTCAATCATGGATTTTCCAAACCAAATCACGGTGGAATTCCCAAGCTCCCACCCAACTTTTACAATGGCTTTTCACAGGCTCAGCCACAACCTTTAATAATGGTTTTTTCGAAAATCAACCAAAACCCAAAACTAACTTTCCTTAGGCTGAGTTAAAACCTATACACCCAATCAAGCTAACCCAAGCTTGATCAATCCACTTAGAGTGACTCGCACTGTCACGACCCGGAACCTCCCTCAGGCCCATGACAATCACCGCGACGTCCTGATTGACACTCATTATCCGGAATGCCAACTGGAACCCCGCAAGGCTTACATATCAGTTTCTTTCCTTTCTTGTGAGCAATCATTGTTAGATATCGAGTCTTTAGAGAATATATACTATTTTAGATCAAAAACAATCAAAATAAAATTTTCGCCACATAGGGGTATTTTAGTCATTTTTTTCTCAAAAATTTCAAAACTGGCTAAAACGTAATATACAAGTACAAAATACATAATTCATATTCAAAATGAGTTTAAAAGTCTAAAATCTTCATTTAAAACGAAATTACGATTATTTGAATAAAATAAGAAAATAAAAGAAATATTAAGGGAAATATTCTATTTTCTTATAAAACAATATTTATAAAGTTATACGTGAATAAATTTTATAGCGTAAAAGCTAAATAAATTTATACATACTGAAATACAGTAAGCCAAAATATTTAATTTCATTTACAATAACCAGAGGGCCCCCGAATAAACAAAAGCAAAGAGGACTGTGAACCTACGGTTTAGAAAATGCAGATCCAATAGTAGTCCTCGATGAGATCAGCTATCTACAGTCTATACTGAACCTGAAATGGGTGGAAAGGAGTTGGGTGAGATTTTGCAATCCCAATGAGTAAACAGACATTATCATAAATATCTAAAGGCGAGTAAAATGGAGGCAAGTTTAAACAATAAATTTCAACTCATTTCATAATGTTTTCAATTTATTTCTTAAACCACAAAGTATTTGTAATTTACCAAAACAATTGTTAAGCCTTATGGCTTTTATTAAAACAAGGCTCAAGCCAAAACTAATCCTCGGGGATACCTTGGCCGAGGTATCTAACCGAGTCCGCCAAGGGTGTTAAAATATTCACACGTGAAACACATTTTTATTTTTAAAAACAAGCCGTCCCTTGGCGTTGGCCGAGTTACACATTCACGTGGGGGTTCGACGTGAAGTGAGCTCTAATACTACCCCAGGAGTTACCCTCCTCGCCTCTACAACCGGAGTAACTATATAACTGGATTTACCGTGCCCCTCTAATAGGCAGTCCACGGAAACCCGTCACTGCAGTGACTAACCCACCAATTTTAATAAAATTTCGACAGTATAACGTGGCTTTTATTTATTTATCCAGCCTGCATAGTAAAACAACTTACATAAATTTCCCAATGCATTCACAAAATATAGCCACATATACTCATTTCGCATAAGCCATTCCTAGGAAAATATATATTTTTCAAGTCAATTTGTAGCCTCCAATTACTCAATTTCATAATCAATACAATATATTTTTATTTGTCACATTTATTCCTAAAACATCAAAAATCCCGTTTTAATCTCGTTCTCATTTCATAAAATACATAAAGGGCATTTAAAATAAACTCTAGATAATTTACAATAATAATAAGTTTACTCACCGTTTGTACAAAATAAAAGCTTTCTAAGCGCCCCGATCACTACTCGTCGGGTACGACTTCTTTGCCTTTTTCGGAAGGCTCTCCTCCTAGACACATTACAAAAATTTACACAATTCATCACATTGATGCTAAATCACTATATAATTAACTTAAATCCTATACTAATGCATGGTATGAAATGCAATAGCCTAAAACGGCTTAAATGCGGTATTAACCTATTTTTGGCACTTTGCCCGATAAATTGCTAACGCGCTCCATTTTAGCTCTAAATCATCCCATTCTCTCTCCAACATTTCTAACCATCAAATATCAGCCAATAACCTTCTAAAAACAACAAAAATCAGCTCACTCCCTTCCTTGGAAAATTCGGCCAAAAATGGGACATTAACTCGGTAAATTTTCTACTTTGTTTTTCTATCACGTTTAATCGTTTTTCATCATTTTCTCTTCATTTCCCTTAGAATAAAATCAATTCATCATCATTGTACAGCATTGAGCATCCAGCCAAGAGTGGGTATTGTGAAAATTTACTGATTTCTTGCCCAATTTAATTTCTAAACACATTTAACTAACTAAAACTATCAATTTAACTAAAAATCAAAACCTAAAAATTTCAATTTCTCTCTCCTAGAATTTCGTCCAGCCCTTGATATCACTTTTTGATCTCTCTCCTCAAGCATGCTAAATGGAAATAAAGGCATAGGAAAGGTAGGAATCAAGCTAAAATCGAAAAATCTTACCGTTAGACGCGTAAACGGTCGAAAACCGCGAATTTCTCTTTGAATTTTCTTGTTTCTCTTTGGTTTTTCTTTTCTTCTTCCTTTCCTCTCTATTTCCTCTGTTTTTCTTCCTTATGGCCGGCCAGCACTCAAAATTTGGGTTTAAATGGCTGACTTTTCATTAAAATAATATTATTTCATTAAAAAAATGCCATGTGTCACTTTCCCATTGGCCCATTTTTAAAATTTCATCCATTTGTTTCCAAATTTTCACCATACACTTGTCTCATATATTCATAGCTTAGATAAAATTCTCAGACTCATCCAAAGTCTCGGTGGAGTAATTTTTGTAATTTACACTTTTGCCCCCGTAAAAGTCAAAAATTACATTTTTGCCCCAAAAAATGAAAAATTGCCCATAGACATATTTTTCATCCCTTATACTCATACCATTCTCCTATTTGTCAAATTTGATCAAAATTCTCTCAAAATCTCAAATTTTGTCCATGGGTGGCAAAATTACGATTTTGCCCCTACACTCCAAAAATCACCAGAATTAAACTTTTTCACTTCCTATCATTAAATTATACTCCAAATAGTTAATCTTGGTCAAAAATTTCACTCCATGATCAAATTATTATCTTAGGTGGCAAAATGACGATTTTGCCCTTGAATATCAAAATTTCTAATTTTACCCCAAATGAACCCTCGAACTTCGAACAATCATTTTTAGTCATTCCTGAACTATAAAATATTAAATTTCATCCTACAATTCCTATTTGAACTAGTTCGAGGTTAAATCAACTCAAGTGTACCGTTAGGTACGATATCGGGTTTCGTCTTTTCTTATGTGCTTTCCTAGCATAATAACATGCTACTCAGTGCATGTATGTCATGACATGTATTTATAGGGTTGGGTTTTACAATTCTACCCCCCTAAAAATAAAATTTTGACCTCAAAATTTCACTTACCAGATTCAACAAATAGATGCGGGTATTGGTTCCTCATCTGATGCTCTACTTCCCATGTCATTTCCTTCATTCGAGCATTTTTCCACAATACTTTGACCATTGAAATACTCTTGTTTCTCAGTACTCGATCCTTTCGATCCAAGATACTCACAGGTTGTACCTCGAACTTCAAATCGTCATGCAACTCGATCGAAGGTGCTTCGAGGACGTGAGAGGGATCTGGTACATATTTCTTAAGCATGGAGACATGGAAAACGTTGTGGATCCGATCTAACTCCGGAGGTAATTCTAACCGATAAGCCACTGGTCCAATCCTTTCAATGATTCGGAATGGTCCAATATATCTCGGGTTGAGCTTTCCCCTCTTCGCAAATCGAATCACACCTTTCATTATCCAATAAAACACCATAATTTATCATGATAGTATAATCAATAAGATTTAATACTTCAAAGTATTCAAATTATTACCTTTCCAAGGAGAAACCTTAAGAAAAACTTTATCATCGATCTCAAACTCCAAGTCTTTTCTCCGTTTATCTGCATAGCTCTTCTGCCTATCCTGGGCTACCTTTAGCCTCTCTCGTATAACCTTGATCTTGTCATTAGTTAGCTCGATCAATTCCACACTCACTAACCTTCTTTCACCCACTTCATCCCAACAAAGTGGAGTACGACATTTCCTTCCATATAAAGCTTCGTATGGTGCCATACCAATGCTAGACTGAAAGCTATTGTTGTAAGCAAATTCCACCAATGGCAAATGTCTGTCCCAACTCCCAATAAAGTCAATGACACAAGCCCGTAACATATCCTCCAAGGTCTGGATAGTCCTTTCTGACTGACCATCCGTCTGTGGGTGAAAAGCAGTGCTAAATTTCAATTTGGTTCCAAGAGCTTCTTGAAATTTCGGCCAGAATCGAGAAGTGAATCGAGGATCTCGATCTGACACTATAGAAACGGGAACTCCATGTAGCCTCACAATCTCATCTATATAGAGCTGAGCCAGCTTCTCAATAGAGTATGTACTATGGACAGCTAAAAAGTGAGCGGACTTAGTCAACCGATCTACGATCACCCAAATCGCATCATTTCCCCTCTGTGTCCGCGGCAATCCCAAAACAAAATCCATAGTTACATGCTCCCATTTCCACTCGGGAACAGGTAAAGACTGAAGTGTACCTGATGGCCTCTGATGCTCCGCCTTAACTTGCTGACATACGAGACACTTTGCTACGAATTCTGCTACGTCTCGCTTCATACCCGGCCACCAATAATTCTCCCTGATAGTCTTATACATCTTGGTGCTTCCGGGATGTAATGCATAAGCAGATGAATGAGCTTCTTCCATGATCGCCTGTCTCAACTGGTTTCCCTCAGGAACACAAACTCGATCTTTAAACATCAAGACGTTATCCTCTCCAAATCTGAACTCACTAACTCCTCCATCGGTCAGTTTTTGAATTTCTTTTCTTAACTCATCATCAGTCCTCTGAATGTCCTTGATCTGATTAAGTAACGAAGGTCGCACAATGAAGTTTGCCAATAAGGATCCATCCTCACCATTTCTCAACTGGACCCCAAGAGATTTCATCTCTATTAATGCTGGAAAATAACAACTCTGAAGTGCTGCTAAAGACGATGAAGACTTACGACTTAAGGCATCAGCTACAACGTTCGCCTTCCCCGGATGATAGTCTATCACCAAGTCATAATCTTTTATCAACTCCAACCATCGCCTTTGCCTCAAATTAAGCTCCTTTTGGGTGAGCAAAAATTTTAAACTCTTATGATCCGTAAATATCCGACAATGCTCACCATACAAGTAATGCCTCCAGATTTTTAAAGCAAACACCACTGCTGCTAACTCTAAATCATGGGTAGGGTAATTTGCTTCATGCCTCTTTAGCTGTCTAGAAGCATAAGCCACAACTTTTTCATCCTGCATCAATACGCACCCTAACCCCAACTTTGAGGCATCACTATATACTACAAATCCCTTACCATTAACAGGAAGTGTTAAAACGGGAGCGGAGGTTAACCGGTTCTTTAGCTCCTGAAATCGATTCTCACAAACATCATCCCACACAAACTTAACTCCCTTACGAGTTAGACGGGTCAAAGGAGTTGCTATTAAGGAAAACCCCTGAACAAACCTCCGATAATAACCGGCTAATCCGAGGAAACTACGAATCTCCGTCACTGTCTTAGGTTGCTCCCATTGTAAAATTGCCTCTACTTTCTTAGGATCAACATATATTCCAGTTCTCGATACTACGTGTCCCAGGAATACCACTTCCTGTAACCAAAACTCACACTTCGAAAACTTTGCATACAACTGTCTTTCCCTCAAAGTTTGTAATACTATACGCAAGTGGGCAGCGTGCTCATCATTATCTCTCGAGTAAACCAGTATGTCATCAATGAACACAATAACAAACTTGTCCAGGTAAGGGTGGAACACCCTATTCATGAGATCCATAAAAGCTGCCGGTGCGTTAGTTAACCCGAAAGGCATGACCAAGAACTCATAATGACCGTACCGAGTCCTGAATGCTGTCTTGGGTACATCCTGTTCTTTAATCCTCAACTGATGATACCCAGACCTTAGATCAACCTTGGAAAACACTGTAGCTCCCTGTAATTGATCGAAAAGATCATCAATCCTCGGTAACGGATACTTGTTCTTAATGGTCATTCTGTTAAGCTGTCGGTAATCGATACATAACCGAAGTGTACCGTCTTTCTTTTTCACAAATAAAACCGGTGCTCCCCACGGAGATATACTAGGGCGTATAAAACCCTTGTCCACCAACTCTTGCAATTGTACTATCAACTCCTTCAACTCTGCCGGAGCCATTCTATATGGAGGGATAGAAATAGGTGCGGTACCCGAAAGTAAATCAATAGGGAACTCAAGCTCTCGATCAGGAGGCAGTCCCGGTAAATCATCAGGAAATACATCAGGAAACTCACTTACTATCGGGACATCCTCTAACTTAGGTTCCCCCTTTGAAGTATCAATCACGTATGCCAAATAAGTTGAATACCCTTTCTGCACTAATTTCGAAGCTTTGATGGCCGAGATTACACAGGACGGTAATACTCGGCGTTTCCCTACAAACACAATCTCTGCTCCCTCCGAATTTCGGAGAATAACTTCCTTTCGGAAACAATCCACGTTCGCCCGATGTGCAGTTAACCAGTCCATACCCAATATTAGATCAAAATCCAAGATCTCTAGAGGAATTAAGTCACCCCTAAATTCTTCCTCGCCTACCCTTACCCCACAGTCTTTATAACAACTATTTCTAACTAGCTTTTCTCCTAAAGGGGTGTGAATTACAATTTCTTCCTCTAATGGTGACAAGTTTCTATCAGCAATTGATGCAAATGTGGTGCTCACATAAGACCTATCTGAGCCAGAATCTATCAAAACATAAGCATCTTTATCAAATAAAGACATAATACCTGTCACTGCTCCAGGTCGAACTTGTGCCTCATCTTCCGTCACAGCGAAAACTCTTGTCGAGGTACGAGTCTGTGGTCTCGAAGCTGGATGTGCCGGGGTATTACTCTCCACACCGGACCGTATGGCCACTCCCTGTCTCGGTGGCAACCCAGAAGAATCTCTCCTCTGTATATCAGTGCGAGCTGGTGAAGATGATGCAACTACCGTGGCTCGTCCTAACCGTGGGCAATTACTCCTAATATGACCCGTTTGTCCACATTGGAAACATCTTGTTGGCTCTCTACATAGCCCACTATGATAATTCCCACAATTTCTGCATCTGTCAGAACCTCCGAAACTCTTCCCAGAACCAGTCATAGCAGATCTGCTAAACCTCGAAGGTCTCTGTTGTGATGGTGGAAATGGAGGTCGAGGAGATGTCACGGAAACAGAAGTAGTACTCCCTAAAATCGCTGAGTCCTTGCCTCTTTTTACTGGCTGACTAGAAGACATACCAGGATTCCTCCTTTTTGCAAACTCAATCCGAATCCTCCTATTCTCAGTCGCGAGCTTCTCAGCTCGTAAAGCCATCTGTACCACCTCCTTATGCGGCTCCCTACCAGTCACTGTCATCCGCTCTCTAATCTCATTACGGAGCCCTTCCTCGAAATAACTGGCCTGATCCTGCTCAGATTTTCACCAAATCTGGTACATATAACATTAACTCGTTAAAACGAGTCTCGTACTCCTCTACAGTTAGATTTCCCTGTTTCAAACTCAGAAATTCTCTCTTCTTTTCTTTCTGATGGAAATAAGTGAAATACTGACCATCGAATTCCCTGAGAAAATCAGACCACGTCTGAGGAGTAGCGGAACGGGACTTCACCGAATTCCACCAAGTACGAGCCCTCTTCTCTAATAATCTCGTAGCCACCATCAGCTTCATGTCGTAGTCTAATCTCATATCAGAGAGAGTCTCTGAAACCTGATTAATCCAGTCCTTTGCCACCGTGGCATCCAACTCACCCGTGAAAGATACACAACCCAATTGCCTAGCCTCCTTCAGCTTCTTGGAAATGGATACATCCTGTACTGGTGGTGGAACTAAAGGAGTAGTTGGAGGCACTACAGGTGGAACTTGACCAGTCTGAGCTTGACCAGCCATTGCTGCAAAGAAAGCTGCCAATGCTTGTGCTGCCTCAGTAGGCATGGCGGGAATACCCGTAGGTGGCTGAGGAGATGGAGGATGTGGAGGACTATCGGCCTGCTCAGCAGCAGGTGCTGCCCGAATGGTAGATGCAGCTGATTCCTCCTCTACTGTATTTGGCTGATGACGTTGGGAACGACCTTTTCCCCTCCCAACCGATCTAGTGAGAGGTGGACGTCCGCGTCTAGGAGGCATTGTAATCTATAAAAAATACGAGCAAGTTTAGGTAACCTTAGGCTCTATATGCAGATGCATGCATTCTATTCAACCTAACCTAACTTAACTTAATCCGGGGCCACACTGATATTGTAAATTTTTAAAACAACTTTAAAACTAAAAACTTTGATCTTTAAAACCAAAAGCTCTGATACCAATAGAATTGTCACGACCCGGAACCTCCCTCAGGCCCATGACAATCGCCGCGACGTCCCGATTGACACTTATTATCCGGAATGCCAACTGGAACCCCGCAAGGCTTACATATCAGTTTCTTTCCTTTCTTGTGAGCAATCATTGTTAGATATCGAGTCTTTAGAGAATATATACTATTTTAGATCAAAAACAATCAAAATAAAATTTTCGCCACATAGGGGTATTTTGGTCATTTTTTTCTCAAAAATTTCAAAACTGGCTAAAACGTAATATACAAGTACAAAATACATAATTCATATTCAAAATGAGTTTAAAAGTCTAAAATCTTCATTTAAAACGAAATTACGATTATTTGAATAAAATAAGAAAATAAAAGAAATATTAAGGGAAATATTCTATTTTCTTATAAAACAATATTTATAAAGTTATACGTGAATAATTTTTATAGCGTAAAAGCTAAATAAATTTATACATACTGAAATACAGTAAGCCAAAATATTTAATTTCATTTACAATAACCAGAGGGCCCCCGAATAAACAAAAGCAAAGAGGACTGTGAACCTACGGTTTGGAAAATGCAGATCCAATAGTAGTCCTCGATGAGATCAGCTATCTACAGTCTATACTGAACCTGAAATGGGTGGAAAGGAGTTGGGTGAGATTTTGCAATCCCAATGAGTAAACAGACATTATCATAAATATCTAAAGGCGAGTAAAATGGAGGCAAGTTTAAACAACAAATTTCAACTCATTTCATAATGTTTTCAATTTATTTCTTAAACCACAAAGTATTTGTAATTTACCAAAATAATTGTTAAGGCTTATGGCTTTTATTAAAACAAGGCTCAAGCCAAAACTAATCCTCGGGGATACCTTGGCCGAGGTATCTAACCGAGTCCGCCAAGGGTGTTAAAATATTCACACGTGAAACACATTTTTATTTTTAAAAACAAGCCGTCCCTTGGCGTTGGCCGAGTTACACATTCACGTGGGGGTTCGACGTGAAGTGAGCTCTAATACTACCCCAGGAGTTACCCTCCTTGCCTCTACAACCGGAGTAACTATATAACTGGATTTACCGTGCCCCTCTAATAGGCAGTCCACGGAAACCCGTCACTGCAGTGACTAACCCACCAATTTTAATAAAATTTCGACAGTATAACGTGGCTTTTATTTATTTATCCAGCCTGCATAGTAAAACAACTTACATAAATTTCCCAATGCATTCACAAAATATAGCCACATATACTCATTTCGCATAAGCCATTCCTAGGAAAATATATATTTTTCAAGTCAATTTGTAGCCTCCAATTACTCAATTTCATAATCAATACAATATATTTTTATTTGTCACATTTATTCCTAAAACATCAAAAATCCCGTTTTAATCTCGTTCTCATTTCATAAAATACATAAAGGGCATTTAAAATAAACTCTAGATAATTTACAATAATAATAAGTTTACTCACCGTTTGTACAAAATAAAAGCTTTCTAAGCGCCCCGATCACTACTCGTCGGGTACGACTTCTTTGCCTTTTCCGGAAGGCTCTCCTTCTAGACACATTACAAAAATTTACACAATTCATCACATTGATGCTAAATCACTATATAATTAACTTAAATCCTATACTAATGCATGGTATGAAATGCAATAGCCTAAAACGGCTTAAATGCGGTATTAACCTATTTTTGGCACTTTGCCCGATAAATTGCTAACGCGCTCCATTTTAGCTCTAAATCATCCCATTCTCTCTCCAACATTTCTAACCATCAAATATCAGCCAATAACCTTCTAAAAACAACAAAAATCAGCTCACTCCCTTCCTTGGAAAATTCGGCCAAAAATGGGACATTAACTCGGTAAATTTTCTACTTTGTTTTTCTATCACGTTTAATCGTTTTTCATCATTTTCTCTTCATTTCCCTTAGAATAAAATCAATTCATCATCATTGTACAGCATTGAGCATCCAGCCAAGAGTGGGTATTGTGAAAATTTACTGATTTCTTGCCCAATTTAATTTCTAAACACATTTAACTAACTAAAACTATCAATTTAACTAAAAATCAAAACCTAAAAATTTCAATTTCTCTCTCCTAGAATTTCGTCCAGCCCTTGATATCACTTTTTGATCTCTCTCCTCAAGCATGCTAAATGGAAATAAAGGCATAGGAAAGGTAGGAATCAAGCTAAAATCGAAAAATCTTACCGTTAGACGCGTAAACGGTCGAAAATCGTGAATTTCTCTTTGAATTTTCTTGTTTCTCTTTGGTTTTTCTTTTCTTCTTCCTTTCCTCTCTATTTCCTCTGTTTTTCTTCCTTATGGCCGGCCAGCACTCAAAATTTGGGTTTAAATGGCTGACTTTTCATTAAAATAATATTATTTCATTAAAAAATGCCATGTGTCACTTTCCCATTGGCCCATTTTTAAAATTTCATCCATTTGTTTCCAAATTTTCACCATACACTTGTCTCATATATTCATAGCTTAGATAAAATTCTCAGACTCATCCAAAGTCTCGGCGGAGTAATTTTTGCAATTTACACTTTTGCCCCCGTAAAAGTCAAAAATTACATTTTTGCCCCAAAAATTGAAAAATTGCCCATAGACATATTTTTCATCCCTTATACTCATACCATTCTCCAATTTGTCAAATTTGATCAAAATTCTCTCAAAATCTCAAATTTTGTCCATGGGTGGCAAAATTACGATTTTGCCCCTACACTCCAAAAATCACCAGAATTAAACTTTTTCACTTCCTATCATTAAATTATACTCCAAATAGTTAATCTTGGTCAAAAATTTCACTCCATGATCAAATTATTATCTTAGGTGGCAAAATGACGATTTTGCCCTTGAATATCAAAATTTCTAATTTTACCCCAAATGAACCCTCGAACTTCGAACAATCATTTTTAGTCATTCCTGAACTATAAAATATTAAATTTCATCTTACAATTCCTATTTGAACTAGTTCGAGGTTAAATCAACTCAAGTGTACCGTTAGGTACGATATCGGGTTTCGTCTTTTCTTATGTGCTTTCTTAGCATAATAACATGCTACTCAGTGCATGTATGTCATGACATGTATTTATAGGGTTGGGTTTTACACGCACACTCTAAGTAATAAAGGAGAACAGAAATAAAAGAGTACCTATGATCACTAACCTGATCTGAATGATACAAGATGAAGTGTTTAACTCTATTACAAGGATTAGAGTGAAGTGCAGAAAGTATGCAGAGAGTTTTTTGCTATTTTTGAGCTCTTTTTGATCTTGGAAGCATCTAATCTTGTTCTTAGCCATTGGGAGTGCCTTATATTCTTGAAAAACCAACTCTGATGGATGTTTGATAGTTTTTTACTATTGGGAAACAGTTTAGAGTCAGTTCTAGCCATTAATCTATCTTCTAGCATTCAAATTCAAATTTTCAGATAGAGAGCTCTTAGTTGACTAACATACTTCTTAGTCGATTAAGTCGTTTCTATCTTTTGATCCCCGTTTCTGGCAGTAAGCTCTTAGTCTACTAACAATGCTTCGTAGTCGATTAAGTCATCTCTGTCTCTAAACTCAGTTTCTGGCAGTAAGCTCTTAGTCGACTAACCATGCTTCTTAGTCGACTAAGTCTTCTTTGTTTTTGAACAAGCCATCTTCATTTTTGAGTTTTAGTTGACTAACTCCCTTAGTTATCCAACTAAAAGGCTTCTGTTTTGTGGCTCAATTGTAGCGCCTCATTCTTATGAGTTTTAACATTTGCTTCTGAGTGATTAATTTATTAATTGCATACATTTTTGTCTTGCACACTTAAACAATATAGTTAGACACCAATGAATGGGAATATTTTGCTATCATCAAAAACATATAGAGTTAACATTCTCTATCTCTTATTTTTTATGTTGACAAAACTGTCACGACCCAATTTTTTGGCCATGATATGCCCATGGGCCCAATGTATGTAGCCCACTAAGCCCAAGCAAGCCTATTTATATAATCGTACTCATTATGCCGTCAATTATTCTTACATTTACATCTCATAATCTCAACACTTTAAGTACTTTAATAGTAAATTATAACAATCAAAACTACATTTATATTATCCCAAAATAACATTATCTATTGCCACTCATGGTAGCTTTACCAATCAAAATGTACATATATGGTCTAAGGTATACATCTTAGTACTTTACATCACAGGTACATATTTACAACAAAAATGACTTTGGGCTTCCAACGGAGTGACCAAGGTGAAGGTGCGGCTACAAAATGCCAAGATACCTACCAAAGATACAAATCTACGAGAACACCTCGACCTAGTTACCGGCTGCCTCTTGATCTGAAAACATGAATTTGAAAAAGGTGAGTATAAACTCAGTGAGTGAACATAAAAAGGGAACAAGCAATCGATAGGAAGAATTTGGAAATCATGATGCACTTGTTTCAAAAACAACGCAATTGATTAAATTTCTTACTAAAAACCCCTCCTTTCAAACTTTGATTAATAACCTCATAGTGTTGCAAAAACCCATGATCAATCCATGAAGTTAAATGGGTGAAATATATGTCAAAATCAAGCAAGGTAGCAAGAATGGCAGCAAGTTTCTCGCTGCAGCGAGAAACAGTGTTAGTTTGCATGTGTTTCCGTTTTTCTATCATATCTCCGACTACCGAAGTTCAATTGAGCTAATATTTAAACATTAGAAAGATAAGAGGCAAGGCCAAAACTTTTATGTTTACCACTTTTCCCAGTTCAGACTGAAAGGTGGTCAAAATCTTTATCAAAGTAAAAGAACTGCACCAGAACCCGAGAGCTTCTCACTGCACGAGAATCAGGCCAGTGTGACCCCCAAAACCTGAGAGTTTCTTGCTGCAGCAATAATGAATCTTGCTATAGTGAGAAACAGAGCATTTTAAGTGAAATGGGTCTTGTTACATCAAAAGCCATTTTTTTGTTAAAATGAAAAGCAATTTGGGAGCAATTCACAATACCAACACACAACACAATCACAATTATTTTCATAAACTTTCTATAACATGTATATTTGTATATACATACATCATCATGCATACCATCCCACCACACTCAACTTAATGCAATATCATCATCATGTGTGCACTCGCTACTCGCACACTTCAACATCATCATGTGTGCACTCCCTACTCGCACACTTCAACATCATCATGTGTGCACTCCCTACTCGCACACTCTATCATTATCACCTGTGCACTCCCTACTCGCACTCCCTACTCGCACACTTCAACATCATCACACAACATTATTCATCAATACAAAACATATATTCATATATATACCTACCAACATAATATAGAAGCACATGGATTCATCCTTTTACACATTTTACATTTTTCACAGCATCAAAACATTTTATCAAGGGCTTGTTCCCTGGCACACATTTTTAAAGAAAATTTTGATAAAATCATTCAAATGTTCATTCAAATACATTACATTTACCAAAGAAATTTTGAAATGCAAGTTCACTCACCAGTCTTTATTGATGTTTTGGTGGGCTCTAGCTTCGACTAATGTTCCGAATGGAGGTGTAGGGTTTCGTTGGAACCTATCACACACAACAACATCACCATCAACCCAACTTGGCATTATTACTATTCTAAAGTTATTTTTTAAATTGGGTTCTACTAGTCATTCCTAACTAGTTTCCAACTACTATTAAATGGCTATTATTTGCACCATCCTAATCACTTTAAAATGAATAAACAACCTCAACTACAAAACATTCCCAAGTCTCATCACTAGCTATTCTCAACACTTAAATATCAAATTCTAATTCCCTACTCACCTTGGTAGCTTCCTAATTGAATCTTTTTCTAAAAATTTCAAGCTATTATAGAAGCTCCCTCTTTCTTTCTCTAAACACCTAGCTTGTAAAACCCGACCCTATAAATACATGTCATAACATACATGCACTGAGTAGCATGTTATTATGCTAGGAAAGTCCCTAAGAATAGACGAAACCTGGTATTGTACCTAACGGTACACTTGAATTGATTTAACCTCGAACTAGTTCAAATAGGAATCGTAGGATGAAATTTAACATTTTATAGTCAAGGAATAACTAAAAATGATTGTTCGAAGTTCGAGGGTTCATTTGGGAAAAAATTGAAAATTTTGATGTTCAGGGGCAAAATCGTAATTTTTCCACCCATGGACAAAATTTGAGATTTTGAGAGAATTTAGATCACATTTGACAAATTGGAGAATGGTATGAGTATAAGGGATGAAAAATATGTCTACGGACAATTTTTCAGTTTTTGGGGCAAAAATGTAATTTTTGACTTTTACGGGGGTAAAAGTGTAAATTTCAAAAATTACTCCATCGAGACTTTGGATAAGTCTGAGAATTTTATCTAAGTTATGGATATGTGGGACAAGTGTATGGTGAAAATTTGGAAACAAATGGATGAAATTTTAAAAATGGGCCAATGGGAAAGTGACACGTGATATTTTTTAATGATATAATATAATTTTAATGAAAAGTCAGCCCATTTAAACCCCATTTTAAGTGCTGGCTGGCCATAAGGGAGAACAAGAGAGAAAATAGAGAGGAAAGGAAGAAAAAAAGAAAAACCAAAGAGAAACAAGAAAATTCAAAGGGGAATTCGCGTTTTTCACCCGTTTACGCGTCTAACGGTAAGATTTTTCGACTTTAGCTTGATTTCTACCTTTCCTATGCCTTTGTTTCCATTTAACATGCTTGAGGAGAGAGATCTAAAAGTGACATCAAGGGCTGGACGAAATTCTAGGGGAGAGATTTTGGAATTTTTAGGTTTTGATTTTTAGTTAAATTGGTAGTTTTAGTTAGTTAAATGTGTTTAGAAATTAAATTGGGCAAGAAAGCATTAAATTTTCACAATACCCACCCTCGGCCGAATCTGCAATGAGGTACAATGATGATAATCTGATTTTTATTCTAAGAGAAATGAAGAGAAAATGATGAAAAATGGTTAAATGTGATAGAAAAACAAAGTGGAAAATTAACCGAGTTAATGTCCCGTTTTTGGCCAAATTTTCCAAGGAAGAGAGTGAGCTGATTTTGGTGATTTTAGAGGAATATTGGATGATAATTAATTGTTAGAAATGTTGGAGAGAGAATGGGACAATTTAGAGCTAAAATGGAGCGCGTTAGCAATTTATCGGGTAAAATGCGAAAAATAGGTTAATACTGCATTTAAGCCATTTTTGGCTATTGCATTTCATACCATGCATTAGTATAGGTTTTAAGTCAAATATATAGTGATTTAGCATTAATGTGATGAATTGAGTAAATTTTTGCAATGTGTCTAGGAAGAGAGCCTTCCGGTAAAGGTAAGGAAATCGTACCCGACGAGTAGTTATCGGGGCACCTAAAAAGCAATTAGTTTGTACAAACGGTGAGTAAACCTATTATTATTGTGAATTATCTAGAGTTATTTTAAAAATACTCTTTATGTATTTTATGAAACAAAAATGAGATTAAAACAGAATTTTTGATGTTTTAGAAATAAATGTGACAAAAAAATATATTGTGTTGATTATGAAATTGAGTAATTTGAGGCTGTTAACTGTCTTGAAAATTATATATTTTCCTATGAATGGCTTATGAGATATAAGTATATGTGGCTATATTTTGTAAGTGCATTGGAAAATTTATGTAAGCTATTTTTACTATGCAGGCTGGATAAATAAATAAAAGCCACGTTATACTGTCGAAATTTTATTAAAATTGGTGGGTTAGTCACTATAGTGACGGGTTTCCGTGAACTGCCTATTAGAGGGGCACGGTAAACCCGGTTTCATAGTTACTCCGGTTGTAGAGGCGAGGAGAGTAACTCCCGGGGTAGTATTAGAACTCACTTCACGTCGAACCCCCACGTGAATGTGTAACTCGGCCAACGCCAAGGAATGGCTTGTTTTAAAAAAAAAATGTGTTTCACATGTAAATGTTATAACAACCTTGGCGGACTCGGTTGATGCCTCGGCCAAGGTATCCCCAAGGATTAGTTTTGGCTTGAGCCTTGTTTTCTTTTATAAAAGACATAAGCCTTAACAACTGTTTTGGTAAATTACAAATATTTTATGATTTAAGAAATAAATTGAAAACCTTATGAAATGGTTTATAAATTGTTGTTTAAACTTGCCTCCATTTTACTCATCTTTAGATATTTATGATAATATCTGTTTACTCATTGGGATTGCAAAATCTCACCCACCTCCTTTCCAAACATTTCAGGCTTGTGGTAGCTTGTAGATACCCTATTTTGTCGAGGATTCCAGTTGACATCTCTACCACACAGACAGTAGATTTCTAACACCAACACTGGGTGTATTTTGGGCCACTTGTCATTGTAACCATTATTGTACATTATAACTTAGTAAATTTTTGTATGTATGAATTTATTTTACTTACACATTACAAAAGATTTCTTACACGTGTTTCTATAAATATTCTTTTGTATAAAAATGCTATATTTTAATCAATATTTTGAATAGTGATATTTGTCTGTAAATCCTTTTAAAAAAATATTTCTTTGGATTTATTTGAGCCAGAAACGACCGGTAATTGTTTTAAATGGAATGTTTAACAACGATTGCTCACAGAAAAGGAAAGAAACTGATATGTAAGCCTCGCGGGGTTCCGGTTGGCATTTCGGGTAATGAGTGTCAATCCGGATGTCGCGACGGTTGTCATGGGCCCGAGGGAGGTTCCAGGTCGTGACATAGCTAGTGAGAGAAAGTATGGAAGTAAGATTTTTTTTTCAAGGGTTTTAAAGTGAGAGAGTGAAAGAGCACAAATGTTCTATGAAAAGGTGCACAAAAGCATGAAAAGTGGAGCTAGCTTGAGAGAGTTATGGAAGCTTGAAGAGAACTCCCATGGAGGATGAAGAAACGTGAGAGGGAAGAAGGAAGAAGAAGAAGAAGAAGCTACTGGCAAATGTGAGAAAAAGTTGCTGGAAGATGATATTTATGGCTCAAGCTTATCCAACTACACTTAAATTACGAAAATGCCCTTAGCAAGTTAACTTATTCTTCTCCAATCCTTTGTGCAATCTTTTTACTCTTTTGACACTGAGGCCAAGTCCACAATGGTCTAAAAATACTCGAGTTTACAAAAAAATTAAAATTTTGACTCGAGATGAAAAATAACCATTTTGCCCCTACTTTGGAAATCATCATTATTTTTATTTTCTTCGTCATTTTATCCTTATTTTCATCATTCATTTATGCTTTAGGCCTACTTAGGCCTTACAAATGTTTGAAAGCATAATTTTAGGGGCTCACTAAAGAAATGACAAAATTACCCCTGGCTTGGGTTATCGTGTTTACACTTAGTTATGAGGCTATAGAGGTCGAGGTCTCACAAAAACACTCATGGATTAAGAGTGTAATGTCTATGTTCAATATCAATGCTTCAAATCTTTGTGTGTAATGAGTTGCTCCCTCTTAGTCAATGCATCTAGTTTTCTTTACATAATATTCAACAAAACCAAAATTGAGCATCACAAACATAAATTAAACATGAAGACCTATTTAACTCTATTTGACTTAGTCTTCCTTCTTTCCTTTTTCTTTTTCATCATTAAACAAGATATTCAAAACTCCCCCCTAATGAATGCATCTAGATTTTCCTTTAATCTTTAAATTAGACTTTAATGAATGAGAATCATAAGCACTCATACACCTAAGTCATACAAGCTTATAGATATAGTTCAACAACTTCAAAAGTCAGGCTTGTGACTATATAGGAATAAATGTATAGGAGTTAAATCATTTCAAGAAATTGTCAAGGATTACTCAAATAATGTTCAAGCAAATTTGATCATTTTGTCATATTCAAAACTATAATAATTTTAAAGCTAACAAAGATCCTATGCAAAACTTAATCACTTATTGAGCATTAAAGAAACTTTTTAACAGCAAAAATCTAGTGTAAAATGGTTAGTGAAAGGTAAGAGGAACATAAAGTTTTTCCACATGAGGATAAGAAAAAAGAGAATGAACAACCATATCTTTTAGATCCAAAACAATGCTGGAGAGTTGGTTGAAGACTCGATTCTAATTTAAGATTCAGCAGTTGATTTTTTTGCCAAGCTTATGAAAGCTAAAACATGTGATATGTCCAAGTTCAACACTTCATTAATTCCTTGTATTATTTCTGCTAATGATAATACTTTCCCTTGTTCAGTCCCTACCTTACAAGAAATTAAAGAAGTTGTCTTTGCCATTGATAAAGATAGTGTGGCCGAACCTAGTGGATTCTCATATCTATTTTATCAACATTGCTGGACAATTATTACCGATAACCTTCTTAAGGCAATAAAAGATTTCTTTAATGGGTCAGCTTTCCTAAAATGAGTAACTTCAACAACATTATTCTTAATACCAAAAACATCAAATGCTTCTCAGTGGAGTGAATTCCAATCAATTAGTTTATGTATTGTCTTAAACAAGATAGTTACTAAACTTTTGGACGACCATTTGACTAAAATTTTATCCTTAGTTATTTCTGAAAATCAAAGTGGTTTTGTTATTGACAGGCTCATCAGTGACAATATCTTTCTGGCCCAAGAATTAATTGGAAAGCTTGACTACAAAGCTTGAGGAGCTAATGTAGTTTTAAAGCTAGATATGATGAAAGCACATGATCTTTGAATTGAGACTTCTTATATTTGATGCTAAAAAAATTTGACTTTAATGATCAATGGATTGATATGATAAGAAGATGTATATCTAATTATTGGTTTTCATTATCGATTAATGGGCAATTTGTGGATTACTTTAAATTGGAATGGGGACTGAGGCAAGGTGATTCTATATCCCCTTTATTATTTATCTTGGTAGCATAATATTTATTAAGAGGTCTTAATTCTCTTTATGCTCGATATGGATCTTTGCATTTTCAATCTGGTCGTAATATGACCATAAGTCACCTTACATTTGTTGATGATGTGATGATTTTTACTAACGGGAGTAAATCCAATTTGCAAAAAATTTTGGTTTTTTTACCAGAATATGAGCAAATTTCAAGCCAACGAGTGAACCAACATAAGAGTTGTTTTATCACAGAAAATAATATTGCAAGCTTAAGACGATAGATTATATCTCAAGCCACAATATTCATACACAAAGCTTTTTCTATTATTTACTTGGGTGCACCACTTTATAAAGGTCTTAAAAAGGTACTTTTATTTGATTCCCTTGTTACTAAAATTCGTGATCATATTTCAAGATTAAAGAAAAACATTTTGTCTTTAAAGGGTCGTACTACCCTTATAAGGAGTGTTCTCTCCTCATTGCCGATTTATCTCCTCCAAGTTCTTAAGCCCCCAATTAGTGTGGTTGAAAAAATTGAAAGACTATTTAATAATTTCCTATGTGGTGGTTCTACAGACTACAAGCAGATTCATTAGACAGCATGGAAAAAAAATCACTTTACGGTGTTTAGAAGGTGGGTTAGACATTGGAAGCTTGAAAGATGTATTTAAGGCTTTTTCGATTAAACTTTGGTGGCATTTTCAAACCTGCAATAGTCTATGGACACGATTTATGGGAGCTAAATATTGTACTGGCCAAATACCACACAATATATCTCCTAAGCTTCATGATTCCCAAGGTTGGAAATGGATAATAGGAGGCCGATTGATTGCTGATCAAAACATCAAGTGGCAAATTGGTAAGGGGGAATTATTCTTTTGGCATGATTGTTGGATGGGTAAACACCCTCTAGTAATGTCCTTCCCTTCTTTCATTCATTAATAACCAAAGTTAATTATTTCTATGATGATAACAATTGGGATATGGAAAAACTGAAAGCTGTCTTCACAGATTCAATGATTGATGATATTTTGAGACTTCCTTTTGATAGCTCTAGGCAGGATACGGTTATTGGGTACCGTTCTAATGGTGAATTTACCACTAGAACTGCATGGGAATTAATTCATCACCAACAACCTACTAATGAATTGGGGAAGGTTATTTAGTATAAAAGTATGCCACTCTCTATTTCCTTCTTTCTATGGCAGATGATAAATAATTGGATACCAGTAGAGATAAGGATAAAGATTAAAGGTTTCAAATTGGCCTTTAAATGCCTTTGTTGCAATTTTAAGGAATCCTTGTTACTTGTTCTTTGGGATAATCCAGTTGCTAAACAGGTTTGGGATTGTTTTGTAAAATTCTTTCAATTCTATGTAATTAACCCTCATAACATTATGCATGTTATCTAGACATGGTATTGTTGGCTCCATTAGTTTTTGATGACAATAAAACATTCCCATTTACGTGTGTCTAATGCCTTTACTTGAGTGTGCAGGAACGTAATATATGAAATATATTTATTGACTCTTCAAATAGTATTTTTCAAAGAAAAAGAGGGATAAAATCAACAAGATGTAACTAAATAACAAGGAGAAAGCTTATTGGTGAAACAAGGAAGAACATTGGTTGACCAAATTTCAAATTGGAGAAATGGCAAGCTGAAGAGTTTGAGAAACAGAACCAATTTAGTCAACCAAGTCAATCAACTAAGTGCTCTCTACCAGAATCTGCAAACCAGAAACAGAACCAACTTAGTCAACCAAGTTAGTCGACTAAGAGCTCTTTGTCTGTAATTTGAACCAGAGCACTACAAGACAGATTAACGGCTAGAACTCATCCTCAACTGTTTTCAACGGATATAAACTACCAAACTACCATCAGAGTTGCATCTCCAAGTATAAAAGGGTCTTCCAACAATAAGAAAGAAGTTTTTGAAGCCTTGAATGAGATTTGAGCTATAGAAAGTGAAAAAAAAAAAAAGCTTCATTGCACCTTACTGCACTTAAACGTCAATCTTTGTAATAGAGTTCAGCACTTCATCTTGTACCATTTAGATCAAGTAAGTGATCATAGGTACTTCTTTATTACTTCTCTTGTATTCTTAGAGTGAGGGAGTCACTCTAAGGGGTTGTTCAAGCTTGGGATAGCTTGATTGTTGTAGATTGTGGTTGAGCCTTGGAAAACCACATTGGGTTTTAGTTGAGCCCGTGAAAAACTAGTGTAAAAGGTTGTGACTGAGACTGGTAAAAGCCATTGTAAAGCTTGATGAAAGCTTGTGAATTTCATCGGTCCATAGTCCATTTGTGAGAAAATCCTTGGTTGGATAATCAAGGTAGTGGATGTAGGTCTTGAACTGAACCACTCTAAATTGTTATGCATTTTATACTCTATCTTTGCTTTCTTAAGTTCTAGAAATTAGTTTCCAATCTTGTCAAGAGCCAATTTGTGCTATTCACCCCCCCTCTCTAGCACATATTATCGGGACCAATAATTGGTATCAAAGCTAGTTCCCTGTTTTTAAGGCTTAACATCTTTTGGGAGGATCCAAATGGCTCAACAAAAAACCATAGTTGCTAAGGGACAATCAACAAACAGACCACCTCTGTTTGATGGCTCTAATTACCCTTATTGGAGCACTGGAATGTCAATTTATATTAAGGCTATAGATTATGAAATGTGGGACGTCATAACTGATGGACCCTTTATGTCCTCAATCGTGAATGTAGTGACAAATGAGTTGATGCCCAAGCCAAGGTCTGAATGGACTGAGGCTGAAACTAAGAAAGTTCAAATAAACTTTAAGGCCATCAACACATTACATTGTGCCTTGACCCCCACTGAATTTAACAAAGTCTTAAGCTGTACAACAGCGAAACAAGTGTGGGAGAAACTTAGGATAATCCATGAAGGGACTTCCCAAGTCAAGGAGTCCAAAATTGCTCTCTTAACACATAGTTATGAAATGTTCAAATTGAAGCATGGTGAAGACATCACCAGCATGTTTGATAGGTTTACAAACATCACAAATAAATTGAGTCAGCTAGGCAAGCCTATCCCTGAACATGAATTAGTTAAGAGACTGCTTAGAAGCCTACCAAAATCCTGGAAACCAAAAGTGACTGTCATTAGAGAAGCTAAAGATCTTAACATCATCACTCTAGATGAGATTTGTGGTTCTCTTCTTACTCATGAGCTGGAGCTTAAGGAAGAAGAAGAAGAAGACCGAAGGGAAGCAAAGGAAAAGAAAAAGAGCATTGCACTTAAAGCCGGCATCCTTGAAGAAAAGTTGGAAGAACTTTCCTGTGATGATGATGAAGAATTAGCTCTAGTTGCAAGAAAATTCAGAAAGCTAATGAGCAGAAGAAATCGAAGGTTAACTAAAAGAGGTTTCAGGAAAGACCAAGGTGTTTCATTGAAAATAAGGAACAAAAATGACTCCAACAAAAAAGAGGAGATGATCTGCTATGAATGCAAGAAACCTGGTCACTTCAAGTCTAAGTGTCCATTGCTGAAAGATGAAACCCCCAAGCAAAATAAGAAATCCAAGAAAGCAATGGTGGTTGCTGCATGGTCGGACAGTGACACATCAAGCTCGAAAACTGATGATGAAAAATCTGAGGAAAAAGCAAACATCTGTTTAATGGCACAAAAAGATGAAACAGAGGTACCCTCATCCCCCTGCATTAATTCTTATGATGATTTACAGGATGAGTATGAGTGCCTTTATGAAGAATTTGAAAAGCTTTTTACAAAATACAAATCATTAAAGAAAAAGGCTGCATTTCTTGAAAATGATTTGGAACAAATCAAACAAGAATTTACTTCTGTTTTTTAGCAAAGAAATATTTTGCAAATTGAGTTAGAACACTCAAAAACAGACTTTGAGGTTTTAAAACAAGAGCTGGAAAACAAGTCTAAAGCTTTGCAAATAACTCTTGATGAAAATACAGCTCTTAAATGTTTGAAAAATGAATCCTCAAAAAGATATGTATACCACAATAAAAATTCAACTAAAGCATTATCTAGATGTTATAATTGTGGTAAACATGGTCATTTATCATATGAGTGTCTTAAGAAAAGAACAGTGCAGAAAGTTAAGAAAATCTGGGTTCCTAAGGGATCCTTTGTTGCAATTAACACTCAAGGACCCATCAAAGTATGGGTACCTATAAAGAAAAACTGAAATTCTATTTTGTAGGTTGAGCTAGACTTAAAAGAGACATGTTCAAAAGCTCAACTCAAGAAGAAACAGCCTTGGTACTTGGACAGTGGCTGTTCACGACACATGACAGGACATGAAATGCTGTTTGCTCAACTGGATAAGAGAAAGGGAGGAACCGTATCCTTTGGAGATGATTCAAAAGGAAGAATTCATGGTATAGGTACAGTTGGTAAGAATTCCCAAACTCAAATTAGTCATGTGTTGTTGGTTAAAGGCTTAAAGCATAATTTACTAAGTATTAGTCAATTATGTGATAAAGGATTTAAAGTGTGCTTTGATTCAACTAAGTGTGAAGTGATAGACATGAGTACAAATAAAATCTCATTTATAGGAAATAGATTAAAGAATATGTATGTAATTTTTCCTGAAGATCTCGAAGTAAATAGTGAAGTATGTCTTATTGCAAATGCTGAAAATAATAGTTGGCTATGGCATAGGAGATTAGGACATGTGAGCTTGAATACTATGTCAAAATTAATTAAGAAAAATCTTGTTGTTGGACTGCCTGAGTTAAAATTTGAAAATGATAGGATATGTGATGCTTGCCAACTAGGAAAACAAGTTAAGACATCCTTCAAGTCTAAGAAAATTGTGTCAACATCTAGACCTTTTGAATTGCTTTATATTGATCTATTTGGTCCAATAAGCACAACTAGCGTAGGAGGAAAATCTTATGGCTTTGTTATAGTTTATGATTATTCTAGATATACTTTGGTGTATTTTCTTGGTCATAAGAATGATGCTCTACAAGCATTCTTAAGTCATTGTGAGAGAGTAGAAAATGAAAAAGGACTAGCCATAGTTAGCATAAGGAGTGATCACGGAGGAGAATTTGAAAATGATGAGTGTGAAAAGTTTTGCAATGAAAAAGGATTGGATCATAATTTTTCTACACCTAAAACAACCAAGCAAAATGGAGTTGTAGAGAGGAAAAATCAAACCTTGAAAGAAATGGCTAGGACCATGCTATGTGAGAACAACCTACCTAAATATCTTTGGGCTGAGGCAGTAAATACAACAGCTTATATTCTTAATAAAGTCTCAATAAGACCCTTGATTTCAAAGACTCTATATGAACTTTATAAAGGCAGGAAACCAAATATTTCTCACCTTAGGAGCTTTGGCTATAAATGCTTTGTATTGAACAATGGAAAACAGCCCCTAAGGAAGTTTGATGCAAAGAGTGATGAAGCAATGTTTTTAGGATATGCTTTAAACTCAAAGGCCTATAGAGTTTTTAACAAAATGACCTTAACCGTTGAAGAATCAATTCATGTAGTTTTTTATGAGTCAAATGCATTGCAAAAAGAAGTTCATGATGATGATGGTGATGTAGAAGTCCTAGAAAAACAAATTGAGGAAATGAGCTTAAAAAACAACAAAAATAATGAAGAAAGCTCACCTAGAAGAGAAGAAGAAACTCCACCTCTAGAAAATCAGCATGATGATCTACCAAGGAGTTGGAGATTTGTGAGAGATCACCCACAAGACCAAATAATTGGTGAGATTTCTCAAGGAGTTAAAACTAGAAAAGCAACTAGAGAAACTTGTGAGTTTTTAGCGTTTATATCTCAAATTGAACCTAAAAACTTTGAAGAAGCTGAAAAAGAGGAAAGTTGGATAATGGCCATGCAAGAAGAACTTGATCAATTCACAAGGAGTCTTGTATGGTCATTGGTACCTAGACCTTT
Organism: Theobroma cacao; assembly: GCF_053813885.1. Taxonomy (NCBI): domain Eukaryota; kingdom Viridiplantae; phylum Streptophyta; class Magnoliopsida; order Malvales; family Malvaceae; genus Theobroma; species Theobroma cacao. The sequence continues at coordinate 31,626,351 of NC_142647.1, read as the reverse complement.
AAATCACCCTATTGTTGGTACAAAATGGGTATTTAGAAATAAGGTAAATGAGCAAGGAAATGTAGTTAGTAATAAAGCTAGGTTGGTAGCAAAAGGATATAACCAAGAAGAAGGAATAGATTATGATGAAACTTTTGCTCTGGTTTCTAGGATTGAAGCCATAAGGTTGTTGCTAGCTTTTGTATGTTTCATGAATCTTAAATTGTTCCAAATGGATGTAAAAAGTGCATTCTTAAATGGATTAATTCAAGAGGAAGTATATGTAGAACAACCACCTGGTTTTGAAGACTTTGAAAAATCTGATCATGTTTTCAAACTTCATAAAGCCTTGTATGGATTGAAACAAGCTCCTAGAACTTGGTATGAAAGGCTTTCAAAATTTCCAGTTGAAAAGGGGTATGATAGAGGCAACATCAATACTACATTGTTCATTAAGAGATATCTAAATGATTTAATTGTGGTGCAAATATATGTGGATGACATTGTTGTTGGTGCAACTAATGAGGCTTTTTGCAAGAACTTTGCTAAGGAAATGTAGGGTGAATTTGAAATGAGCATGATGGGAGAGTTGAAGTACTTCCTTGGTCTTCAAATCAAACAAAGTGAGGAAGGAATCTTCATTAACCAAGAAAGATACACTCATGATATGCTCAAGAAATTTGATATGCTGAAGCTGAAATTAATTTCTACACCAATGAGTCCATCCACCAAACTTGACTTATTTGAAAAAGGTAAGGATGTAGATCAAAAGCTCAATAGAGGTATGATCGGCTCTCTTCTCTACTTAACAGCAAGTAGACCAAATATTCAGTTTAGTGTGTGCTTGTGTGCTAGATTTCAGTCACAGCCTAAAGAATCACACCTAACAGCTGTTAAGAGAATTTTTAGATACCTCATAAACACTCAAGAACTAGGAATATGGTACTCTAGAGACTCAACTCTTAGCTTAGTTGGATATTCAGATGCTGACTTTGCTGGCAGCAGAATTGATAGGAAAAGCACTAGTGGAACATGCCAATTTTTAGGAAGGATGCCTGTGTCTTGGTCCAGCAAAAAGTAAAACTCAGTGGCACTGTCTACAGTAGAGGCTGAATATGTATCATTAGGTAGCTGTTGTGCACAAATCCTTTGGATCAAGCAACAATTAAAAGACTATGGAATAACTATGCATAATGTACCAATATACTGTGATAACAAAAGTGCAATCAATGATCAAAAAATCCTGTGCAGCACTCTAGGACAAAGCACATTGAAATTAGACACCATTTTATTAGAGACTATGTGGTGAAAAATGATATTAAGATAGAATTCGTGAATACTCTACATCAATTAGCAGACATTTTTACCAAACCTTTGAGTGAAGATAAATTCTGTGAGATTAGAAGAAATTTAAGAATGATTAGTGTAAAGGAATTATAAGAAAACCTTAGGCTCTCACATAGAAAACAGAATGCTTTCAGTCAACTAAGGATTTCTTAATCAACTAAGAGTGGTCTGACAACCTTAAATAATAAGACTCAGTGAGTTTTAGAGAAAGAAGAGTAAAATGTGGTAAAAATTTGGGTTTACCAGATGCAAAAAGAATGAAGGAAAAACTGTCAAAGGTAAATAACCAAATTTTAAAGGGAAATTTGAAATTATAAAGAAATAAAATAGGGCAGCACTTAAAAGGAAGGTGATGAGTTTCTTTTTTTGTAATAACTGCTGACTGCCTCTCCTCCTCTCTCCCTTGAAACTTCGTTGCTTTAAAAACAAAAATCTAAATCTCCCTGTTTGCCTCTGAAACCGACTCAAACACTCAGAAATTTTTGCAACCAATATGGCTAGAACGAGGACCCGTCATTTATTTAACCTGATTCGCATGAATGCTATTAAAGTTTTCACTCTCTAAATCCTTTATTGAACATGGACCCTTTCATAAAGTGATTTACTCATGTGGGGTTTACATGAGGGGTTTTAATAAGAACAAAAACAAATTGCATTGTTTTGAAAAATGAATGCATCATGATTTTAAATTTTTCCCTATTGTTGCTTGTTCCCTTCCTTGTTCACTCATTGGGTTTATAGTCACCATTTTCAACTTCATGTTTTTAGATCATGAGATAGCCGGTAACTAGGACGAGATGTCCTTGTAGACTTGTATCCATCTTTTGGTAGGTGTTTCGACATTCAGTAGCTGTACATTCGTCCGAGTCTCTCCGCTGGAAGTCGAGTATTCTTTTGTTGTGTATAGACAAACCTAATGTAAATTATTAAGATACATATTGTAGACGATGTATATACACTTGTTTGGTATGCCAGTATGAGGTGGCAATGTTTAATATTATTTTGATCGTAAGTTACGAAATGTGACTTAGCAGTTTATGATGGAATGATGACCATGTCATATTAATAGGCTTGCTTCAGCTTAGTGGACTACGTCCATTGGGCCTATGCGCTGGTCATGGCTCGAAATTTGGGTCGTGACACATATGTATACTCTAAATGTACAATATCATTTTCTATATGACGAGAATAAAATTGGCTGAAATAAAATAAACAAAATATGCACACATTAAGGGGGAGCTTATACTTAGGGGGAGCAATCCTCAATTTTTGTAGAAAACTAAATAGAATTAAAATGACACTATGTTGTTAATCAAGGAATGTTTTGTCATCATCAAAAAGAGGGAGATTGTTGGCTCCATTAGTTTTTGATGACAATAAAACATTCTCATTTATGTGTGTCTAATGCCTTTACTTAAGTGTGCAGGAAAGTAGTATATGAAATTAATTTATTGACTCTTCAAAGAGTATTTTTGAAAGAAAAAGAAGGATAAAATCAACAAGATGTAACTAAATAACAAGGATGAAGCTTATTGGTGAAACAAGGAAGAACATTGGTTGACCAAATTTCAAATTGGAGAAATGGCGGGCTGAAGAGTTTGAGAAACAGAACCAATTTAGTCAACTAAGTCAGTCAACTAAGTGCTCTCTGCCAGAATCTGCAAATCGAAAACAGAACCAACTTAGTCAACCAAGTTAGTCGACTAAGAGCTCTTTGTTTACAATTTGAATTAGAGCACTACAAGACAGATTAACAGCTTGAACTCATCCTCAACTGCTTTCAACGGATATAAACTGCCAAACTGCCATCAGAGTTGCATCTCCAAGTATAAAAGGGTTTTCTAATAATAAGAAAGAAGTTTTTGAAGCCTTGAATGAGATTTGAGTTATAGAAAGTGAAAAAAAAAACAGAAAAGCTTCACTGCACCTTACTGCACTTAAACGCCAATCTTTGTAATAGAGTTCAGCATTTCATCTTGTACCATCTAGATCAAGTAAGTGATCATAGGTACTTCTTTATTACTTCTCTTGTATTCTTAGAGTGAGGGAGTCACTCTAAGGGGTTGTTCAAGCTTGGGATAGCTTGATTGTTGTAGATTGTGGTTGAGCCTTGGAAAACCACATTGGGTTTTAGTTAAGCCCATGAAAAACTAGTGTAAAAGGTTGTGGCTGAGCCTAGTAAAAGCCATTGTAAAGCTTGGTGAAAGCTTGTGAATTTCACCAGTCCATAGTGGATTTGTGGGAAAATCCTTGGTTGGATAATCAAGGTAGTCGATGTAGGTCTTGAACCGAACCACTTTAAATTGCTGCGTATACTCTGTTTTTGTTTTCTTATGTTCTGGAAATTAGTTTCCAATCTTGTCAAGAGCCAATTTGTGCTATTCACCCCCCCCCCTCTAGCACATATTATCGGGACCAACAGGTATTATTCAAGAGACTACACGAGGCATGGTCATATTTGTGTTCTAGTGCCCCTATTTATTTGTTGGTTTTTGTGGGTAGAAAGGAATTATGCAAAACATAGGAACCTAGGTATGTATCATGATAGAGTATTTTGGCATGTCATGAAATTATTTGAGCAACTTTATCAGGTAATCTTCTAAAAGAATGGCAGTGGAAAAGAGATTATCAAATAGCTAAATTATAGGGTTTTGCATTCTGAAAAGAACAATATAAGCTGCCTAGAATTATTAACTGGATTAAAACATTGACAGGTGAGTTCAAGTTGAATGTCAATGGTATTTTCAAGGATAACTTTCAGAATGCAGCTGGTAGGGGAGTACTTCAAGATCATACAAGTACACTTATCTTCGATTTCTCTAAAAATTTTGGTCCCAATACTTATATACAGGTGGAATTATTAGCATTGCACAGATGTTTACTTTTATGCCAAACATATAACTTTTTTAAAGTTTGGATTGAGATGGACACATTAGTAGAAGTGCGAATGATTCAAGAGGGCAAAAAAGGTTCTCACGAGATTAGATATTTGCTAGAATCTATAAGAAAACGTTTGCAAAATATTTCTTATAGAATATCTCATATTTATCGTGAAGGCAACTAGGCTGCAGATTTTTTATCTTATCATGGATATTCACTCTAGAGTCTTCAGGTTTTTTCTCATGCTCAAGGTAAGTTATGTGGCATTTTAAAGTTAAATAAATTAAATTTGCCTTATGTTAGGTTCAAATAATTGTAAAGGAGTAATACTCATAATTTATTTTCATATTTCTATAGAATTTGTAATGAAAGTGTTATTTTTTCACCTATGCATTCATGGAAAATATGCAAGTGAAATAATGTCTTTATTAGGTGAAATTTATTTCATTATTCATGTAAATCTAAGGTAAGGTTTATATCCCCCTCCATTTTGTACATTTTACTTATTTTATTAACAAAATTTTAATAGGGTAGTTAAGCCCTACATGAATTTTCTAACTTAAAAAAAAGAAAAATTATAAATAATTATAAATAAAAGAAAAAGAAGAAAAGGAAATTGAGTAGAAACGAATGAAAATAATAAGGGGAGGAGATAAAGAAGGTAAAAGGTAGGATACAGTAAAGCAAGTCAAATGACGTCACACCAATCTACCTCAGGTTGACCAGATCAATGATGTCATGGTAGATCTCCCCTTTCCTTTCTCCTTTTTCTCTCTTCACATTATTATCTCACTTGATTCTTGTTTTGAATTTTATTTTTCCTAGTTTTTCCTTTTTCTAAATATTTTTTTAATTTAAAAAATTAGAGAAAATGAAAAACAAAATGACATGATATTTTTGAATAGGTGTTTCAATTTTATTGAATATTTTAGACACAAACCATTTGATTAATGGTATTAAGAATTTGTTTATAATTTTTTATACCAAATATGTAATTAACTCTTTCAAAAAAATATTTAAAAAGAGTTTTTAAATTAATTCTGATAAAATAATTTTCATGTCATAGAAAGTCATTTTTATCCAAATCACTTGGGTTAAAAGCAAACAAGCAAAACATCATTCCAAAGTTGTCCAACCTTAGTAACACTTAAGAACACTATTTGAAGTTAGACTTGGTAATTCATATTTTTGTGTCTTAATCATGTTGACATGATTAAAACACGAAACATGCTAAGATTAAACCTGAACACGAAATGAATAATTATTCGTGTCAACATATGAAAGCATATACACAAATACATTTAATAATCGTATAATGACACGACATGACTAACACATTTATTTAACATATCAATATATTTTATACGATATGACACAATTAATAAATACGATTAAACATTTTTTCTTAACACGATTAATACATTTAACACGATTAAATTAAAATATTACAATTAAATATAATTTTATTGTTCAAATTTAAAATCAATAATTATAAAAATAATTATAACAAAAAATAATAACATCAAATATAATTAAATTTAACATAAATAACATACATAAAATTCATTATCATACTTATAAAATCCATCATTAACATCTAACCTTAAAATACTAATAACATCTAAACTCATCCATAATTTTCAAGCATAGTTAAATACATATCATTAACCCTATCATCAACTATGAACAATTCCAAACACACAAACCAAAATCGAAAACTCACACCCCAATCTCACATCATTATTATCCTTATGAAATTCACAAAACCTTTCAAAATAATTGTTTAAAATTATTTAAGTAATGCTAAAATAGTATTTGATTATTAATTTTAGCGGGTTGATAAACGTATTACGTATACATATTCAAACACAATAACATGATTAACACGATTAATTAAATATGTTTTAAACATGTTACTCATGTCTGATACGAATAGACACGAAACATGATAAGGTTAAACTCAAACTTGTTTAACCTCATGTCTTCTCGTGTTGTATTCAAAATTACCAAGTCTACTTGAAGCTAGCCATTGAGAAAACTTAAGGAAATTCATTGTTTCTTCTTGAATTTGAGTAAAACAAAAGGCATTGAGCGTCGTAGGAATCTGCATTTGATACCTTAAGGATAATTGCTTTACTATTTTGCACTTTTAAATTAAAGTTTTATTTTAATTAGTTTGGTATAATGGTCAAATAAGCCCCTAAATTATTCAACAAAATTCAAATAAGCCCTTATTTTTTTATTACGTTCAATCAAGCCCTTATATTTTTATTTTGAGTTAAATAAGCCCTTATGACTAATTATTGACTAATTGCTATTAGTCAAAATGTTACTTATCATTTTATATCCACATGCCACTGACATGATATTGATGTCGAGGGTGAAAAATGCTGCATAACCATATTATTATGCCAAATTAGCATATCACATTATCATCAATTATGATATGTCAGCATGCCACATTATCATCAATTGTGATATGATAGCATGTCACGTCAATGCCATGTGGCATAGAATGACAAATAGCATTTTGACTATGTCAATCATTGTCATAACGGTTTATTTGACTTAAAATAAAAGTATAAGGACTTATTTGATTCAAAATAAAAGTATAAGGGCTTGATTAAACGCAATAAAAGTATAAAAGATAATTTGAATTTTCCTAAATAATTTAGGTGTTTTTTTGGATATTATACCAATTAGTTTCTATTTCTGTCAAATAAACAAAAGCTTGCTCTAGTTTACTCTCATTTTTTGTTAGTTTCTTTGTTTACAATAAATACAGAATTTTTATTTATAATTTAATAATAGCAATTATTATATAATACAAGAGCCAGAAACCTACCATAATAAAATTATAGATCAAGAAATACATACCTTAAAAACAATTTAAGTATCTTGCCTCCAAAATGGATTAAATTATAGATAAAAATACAAGTACCTCAAAAACAATTCAAGTGTCTCACCTACAAAGGGATTCAAGGTTCTTCTTTTTCTAGGATTATTTGTTTTCTAAAAACTGTTGCTAATTAATTCTAATGGTCAACTAACTGGAAACTCTTACTTTTAAAGATATACTAATGGACTTGGATCCACTAGACTTAATCATAGTCCAACAAGATTTATATATACAACTTAAAAAGAAAATATGCGTGGGATCCTTAGGGATCTCTCTTTACAACTATGGCCCCAAGTTCATGTCATCTTATAACTCATATTTTACTTGGAATTTTATTTAATATAACATTATTACTTAGTTTCTTATATTAACTAAAAAATTTATTTACCCATTACTTGTGATAATGTGCCTTAACACATCGTAACTAACCTTTGCAGAGAAAAGAATTATCAATGAGATCCTTTTCATTACAATCTTTACTAATCAGTCCTTTCACCATACTATATTCTTCATGAGTTTTATGGATAAATAATTTTCATTGTCACATCCAACCCATGTGATTCTAATTCATGATTTTCATTCTTGCTGAACTTTGAAAAATATTTTTCTTCAAATTATTAATATATAATATTAATATAAATAATATAATTCTAAACCACCTTTCAGAAAACATATCAACCAAATTTCTTGAGTCCAACAATCTTATGAAAATTGCTTGAATATCTTTCTTAAAAGAGAATGGTGAATCCTTTATTAAGCATCCAATATAATTTATTTTACATGTACATAACCCAATGTGCTAGGGTATAGACTTGTTAGCTTTAAAATTGAATTATGTTTTGATTTGACAAAATTAAATAAAATAAAATTTACAAACAAGCTTTTGAAATGTTTTGAATCATTTAGATATCTCCATAAGGTCTTAGAAAATGTTTGACAAGTCTTTAGTACTTAAAAGAAATCAAAAACATTCAAAATGACAAACTTTCAATTGCCAGGATTAAACCCCTCTTAGTAAAAGGTCGATCCTAGAAAGAAACAAAGAGTAATAAATAGCTTTTTGAATTTTGCAAGATCAACTCCCTAAACAAAGAAGGTCGATCCCAAGCAAACAAAATGCAAATGAAGCTATTGGAACTTCACAAGATTGACCCCCTAAAGCAAGAAGGTCGATCCCAAGAAGATACAAGAGTAAAGTAACTACTAAAAAGTCATAAAATGGACCCCCCCCCCCAAGGCATGAAGGTTGATTATGAGATAAAACATAATGGACATAGTTATTGGAAGAGTCACAACATCAACCCCCCCAAGTTGAAGGGTCGATTCCAAGAAGACACAAAAGAAAAGTGAAGTTACTAGAGCCTTAAAGGATCGACCCTTATCATAAAATGATTGATCCCTAAGAAGAAAGAAAGAATTTATCCAAGGCAAGTGGGATCAAGATCAACCTTTTTGTTTAAAAGCTCAATCCTCTAATTATAATTGTAGACAAATTTAAAGCAAGGATCGACCTCCCAACCAATAAGGTCGATCTTAGAGTCATGACAAACCAGCATTTAATGCTCCAACAACTAGTTTCTGTCTTGAATTACTCTCAATGGCTCTAATTGATTATGACATTATAAAAGGAAGCTTCCCACCTATTTTGAAGACCAAGAAAACGCTGAAAAAGATCTCCAAAACTTGAGAAAATTTTAAACATATTTATTTTGTCATGACCCAAAACTCCCCTCGAGCCCGTGACAACCGCCGCGGTGCCCCGATGGGCACTCATCTCCCGAAATGCCAATCGAAACTCCGCAAGGCTTAATATCAGTTTCTCATTTCCCCCGGTGAGTAACTGTTGCCACATATTATGTTCCAAAGGATTTTGAGCTATTTCCAACTTAAAACAGATAAAATAAAAGTTTTCGTCTCACAAGGGCATTTTGGTCATTTTTCACTAAAAATTTTGAAACCAGTTTAAAATGTAGTAAACAAGTACCAATCGCATAATTCATAATTAAAAATAAGTTTAGGCATCTAAAACCTTTATTTAAAATGAAATTTTAATTATTTGAATATAATAAAAAGATAAAACAAAATATTCAATAAAATATTTTATTCTCTTATAAACAGAAATTTTGGAGTTATGCATAAATACTTTTTATAACGTAAAAACAAAATAAATTCATTCATACTGTAACACAATAAACTAGAGTATTTAAATTAATTTAAATTTACAATATCAAGTGGTCTCACAAATAACTAGAAATAAAGAAACTGTGAACCTACAGTGTGGAGGACGCTAATCCACTAGAAGCCCTCGATGGATTTAGCTATCTACAACCTACTCGGAGCCTGAAATGGGTGGAAAGAAGGGTGGTGAGATTATAAAATCCCAGTGAGTAAACAAACATCATTTAAATCATCTAAAGCCGAGTAAAATGAGACAATTAAAATATCCCATCATTTTAAGTATTTCACAATTTGAAAATTCATCCCAACCCATGCAAACGGTTGTATTTCATTTAATTTCTCATTAAGGCTTATGGCTTCCATAAACATTTGGCTCATGCCATCAAATAGTACTCGATGACACCTTGATCAGAGGCATACACTCGAGCCCGCCAAGGCTGTTAAAATTTCATATACACGTAAAACATATTTTTAGTTTAAGAAAAACACAGTCGTTCTTTGGCGTTAGCGGAGTTCATCATCACGAAGTGGTTCGGCGTGACGCGAACTCTATCCATACCTCAAGATTACCCTACGCGCCTCTTCGATTGAGGTACATATATATATCTGGATTCTGTGCCCCTCTAATAGGCTGGTCCACAGAATCCGCCCACTGCAGCAAGCTAAACCCACCATACAATAAAATTCAATAACATGATATGGCAATTATTGTAATTCACATCCTTTCAAGGCTAAATACATATTTCATACATTTCAACACCAATATCAATTCAGCCATTCATACAAATATTATCATAAGCCATTTGATTTCAAATCATAAATTTACGACATAACAAGTGGTCTCTAATTACTCTATTTTTCAAAATCATTATTTCGTTTCAAGATACTTTATAAAATCCTTTCATGTAAATACATTTTGTTTGTAAAACACAAAGATTTACCATTTAAACTCCTTTTCATAAAATTTCACCAAAACCAAGTAAAAACATACTTTAGATAATAAAAATGAGAGTAAGGTTACTCACCTCACAATAGTGGGATTTTTACGTCGCTATTGATTCGTATACGCGTATAATTATACCTAATTGCCCGTCACCTACTTCGTTCAACACGCTTTCCTAGCAACCATTTAAATTTAATACATTTAGTGAATCAATTCTATTTTTCTCTCTCTCATTCTATCATAAATCCACTCACCTAATTCATATCTTAATATAAGTTTACTATAATTAATTGTATCCTTTACTCACGTAATTCTTTAGATTATTAACACTGGTAACTTATTTACAGTATTAAGTGTCTATTTCAACCTTCTAAGCAACTTAAATTTACTTCATATTACCAACTAACCAATGCATAATTAAATAAAATAAGCTAGCCTCCATATAGTCCAATTTCAAAATAAATCATGGTGAAGAGTAAAGAAATTTTACCCAAAGAAATTTTACCCAATTAAGCTAGGTTGGTCCAAATCTCCACCTTCCTTTTCTTTTGGATTTTTCTTCCTTTGTTGTTTATGGACTCTTATTCATGGACTTCTCCCATTTCTTTTTAATTGGACCATGTCCATTTTTCCTTTATTGGACCTTGTCCATTTTTCTATCTTGTTGAGCCATGCCCATTTTCTATCTTGTTATTTTCTTTTCCTTTCTTTTCTTTTCTTTTCTTTTCTTTTCTTTTCTTTCTTTCTCTCCCACCGTCCAGCAGCCTTGTTTGTCTTTCTTTTTCTTCCCTTCACATGGATAAACCGTCCCACTCTCTTCCTCTCTCTCCCTCTCACCACCGGTCACCCTTTCTTGCCTTTCAACTTTTAATTTTTCAACAGCTAAAACTGCTTATTTTTGCTTCAAAATCAGCAGCTATGCTGCTTTGTTTTTCCTTAAAATTTTAGAAGCTAAGCTGCACCTTTCCCTCTAAAACTTTGCAGCCAAAACAACTACAATTAACCATCAAAACAGCACCTCAAAACCTTCAATTTTCTACTGTAAAATTTTGCACTTTTTGGCCTCCAAAACCAGCAGAAAAATGGCACTTTTCAGTCTCCAAAACCAGCAGAAAAATGGCATTTTTCGGCCTCCAAAACCAGCCCTTAAATGGCTCTCTTGTCCTTCTTGAATGGTAGCAAAAACAGCCCCTCAACTCAGCTCTCTTTTCCTTTTGTTTTCCTTTCTCATGCACGGTTTTCTTTTTATTTTTCTTTCTCTCGGTTCTTTCTTCTTCCATTGCTCTTTTATTTTTCCTTTACTCTCCCTCAACCGACCTCTCTTCTTCTTTGTCTCTTTTGTCACGACCCGGAACTCCCCATCGAGCCCGTGACAACCGCCGCGAAGCCTCGACAAACATTCTTCACCCCGAATGTCGATCGAAACCTCGCAAGGCTCTCGTATCAACTTTCGCACTTCCCCGGTGAGCAATAGTTATCAAATAATCAAAATACGAAGGATTACAAATCATTTCCAAATTATAACATAACATATTGTTTTTTTTTTTTTGCTCACAGGGGCATTTTCGTCATTTTTATCGAAAACCTCGAAACTTGCTAAAAATGTAGTAGGTAAGCCGAAAATATATATTTAATGATTAAAAAAAATTAAGTATCTAAAACGTTCATTTGAAGTGAAAATTTGGCCATTTGAATATGATAAAAATATTCAATAAAATAAACTATTTTCTTGTAAAATAATTTTCATAAAACTATCGGTACATAATTCTTATAGCGTAAAAGATAATTATATTCATATATACTATAAAGCAAATAACCAAAGCATAAAATTTCTTTTACAGTGACACGTGGGCCCATATCTATCCAAAATGCATCGGAAGCTGGAAACCTACAGCTTTTACCGATTCGAGTCCAAATGAAGGTCCTTGTTCAAGTCAGCTAACTACGAAATTCCCTGAGCCTGAAATGTGAGGAAATGAGGGTGGTGAGATTATAAAATCCCAGTGAGTAAACAGATACCATCTAAACTATCTAAAGTCGAGTAAATGGAGACAATTAAAATAAGTCATCATACTGTAATTTCATTACCTTTCAGTTCATTTCAACCAAATAAAATCAATCAATATAAATCAAGTAATCAACTTGGCTTATGAATTTCTTAAAACTTTGGCTCGTGCCAAAACTCATACTCGGTGATACCTTGCGCAGGGCATCCAACCGAGTCCGCCAAGGCTGTTAAAAGTTCGTATACACTTAAAATATATTTTTAGTTTGAGAAAAATACAGCCGTTCCTTGGCGTTGGCTGAGTTCCCCTTCACGTGGTGGTTTGGCGTGAAGTGAACCCTAAGCTTTACCCCAGGAGATACCCTACGCGCCTCTCCGTTCGAGGTAATAATATAATGGAGTTTACCGTGCCCCTCTAATAGGCTGGTCCACGAAACCCCCTCTGCAGTAAATAATTAATATATAATTCACCAATCAATAAAATTCATTCTAGCATGACATGGCAATTTATCGCAACCTAGCCTCTCAAGGCTGAATACACAGTATAAATAATTCTAACACCAAAATCAGTTTAGCCATTCATGCTCATTTATTATCATAAGCCATTCAATTCAAAACCATAAATTTGCAACACAAACTAGCAGTCTCCAATTACTCTATTTTCAAAACCAATATTCGATTTTTCAGAAAATTTATAAAATTATTTTATAAAATCACAATTTCCCTTAAAACATAACAATTTACCATTTAAACCCATTTTTCATAAAATCACATAGTTGTATAAAACTACTCTAGATAATTAAGACGATAATAAGTTTACTCACAATGTCTAGAATGCAGACTTTCGAAGCACTCTGTCTACTGGTCCTCGGATGTAATTTTCTTGCCTTTATTGGAGGACTCACCACCTTGACACAGTACAAAATCGAGAATTCACTAAGTTGGTACTAAATCAAAATTAAACTAATTTGGACTACCAATGCATGATATGGAATGCAAAAATGCACTGGTAACTATCTAAATCCGATATTAGCCTAATTCGTCTTATCACCCGATTAAATTCCTAACGGGTTCGTTTAAACTCCAATTTAATTCTTTTCAGTTTCTATACCTCAATTGCACCCAAATTAACTTAATGTCCCTCAGTGTGATGCAAATTATCAGTCCCAATAGTAAATTACAAAAATACCCCTAGTGGGTAAAAATTCGTATTTTTGCTCCGAAAATTCCCATTATTTTTCTAGGCTCATAATTCATTATTCCTTAACCAATTCTCCTAGAATAAAATCAAACTCATCCTCACTCACTACATGGTAAATTCAGCCATTAATGGTTGGGGGAGAAAATAAATTCTTTTCTTGTTGTTTTGTTTCTAAATATGCTAAACTAACTAAAAACACTAACATAAATTAAAATCAAATAAATCCAACAACTTTCTCTCTCCTAACCCATTTTTTCAGAATTGAATTCATCATGAAAACATGTAATTTAATCATGGAAAATAAAGAGAAATGCTTGGGAATAAGAAAACTCAAGCTTAATAGAAAAAATCTCACCTTTTTCACTTAATTTCCTTGAAAATTCACACTTTTTCTTTGATTTTCTCTCTCTAGGGTTTTTTTTTCTCCTTTCTCTCTCTTGTTTCTTGCTTTGCCGAATGTTGAAGAAGAAGAATGGGTGGGCTGATTTTTTTTATGCCTTTTTATTGTTTAATGAAATAATATTATTTTATTCATATTTTAAATATTTTATTAATTCATTTTTTTTTCTAGCCATCCACTTGTCCTATTTTTTTCACCATGCATTCCCTTTGACTTATCCAAGTCTTAAGTTAAATTTCCAGATTTTTCCAAAGTTTTTGTGGAGCAAATTTTTCAAAATTACACTTTTGCCCCCGAACTTTTCAAAAATTACATTTTTACCCCAAAAATTGAAAAATTTCCATAATGCATAATTTTCACTCCTCATACTCATTTCACACTCCAAATAATTAAATTTGATCAAAATCCTTTCAAAAAATTAAATTTTCGATTTCGAATGGTAAAATTACCATTTTACCCTTTTACTCCAAATTATACCGAAATTAAAATTTTTCACTTCTAAACCTCAAATCTTACTCCAATAAGTCAAATGGGGTCAAAAATCTTTTCTAAAAATTTCCATTTTGTCCCCAGGTGGCAAATGACCATTTTGCCATTGGATAGCGAAAATTCCAGTTTGACTCCAAATTGATCCTCAAACTCCGAATCACCATATTAACCCATTCTGGGACTTTAAAATTCTTAATTTCATTACAAATTCTCGATTTGATCTAGTTCGAGGCTTAAATCAACTTTATTGTACCTCTAGGTACAATACCGACTTTTGTAAATTTTTCAAGACTCTCTTAGCATGTAAACATGCTATCCACCACATGTATGTCATCACAAATATTTCTGTAGAGTCGGGCTTGTCATCTTCTCCCCCACTTGGATCAACCATATGATCCTCCTTCTTGATTAACTTCGATATCCGGCTAAATATTAATATTTTAATATTATTTTATTCTAAAAATTTTATCTTGTCTCCTTGGTACCAAAAATACCTTATTATGCCTCACTTGACTTCCAAATCGCCTTTTATCTCACAAATTCTCATCCGATAAAATTATTATTATTTTATTATTATTTTCTCACTTGCGAAACATTTTATCCTAAACTACTCCTTTCGTCTTTTATCACTTCTAAACATTTTAATTGACCTCAATTTGCATTTGATCAACTTTATTTATCACCATATCAAAGTATGGGGTATTTCATCTTTACTTAGCTTACTCAATGGTATGTATATATATATTATTTTATGCCTTCATGAATCTTCCATAATATTCCATCATGGTCGGCCACATCAAAATTTTTCTTTTCTTCTTTCACTTGTTGCTTCACATGGCAGCCCCCCCCCCCCCCCCCCCCCCCCTCCAATTCACCAAGTAAAGAGTCTTTGACTCTTTTATTGACCACATGGGCGGCTGCCCATGTTGGTCCTCTAATATGTATTTTTTTTTTTTTACTCTATGTTCATTTTATTTTTTTTCTCATTAATTTCCATTACATATCCTTTAACTTTTATATGTTAAATTCGATCCTTTTAATACGTCTAAAAATTTCAATTTTCATCTAGCTTCCTTCCTCGATGTGTGTACCACCTAAATATAAAAATTACACCTCAACGCGGTATTACCATAATATTTAAATATTTACTTATCCGCGTTGATTCGACTTAACCAAACACGCGTATTTCACTTTTGTCGCTCATTTCTCAAAATATTCACTTGTATTTCTTCTCCCCCACTTGGATCAACTATATGATCTTTTTTCATGACTGATTTCAACGTCCGATTAAATATTAATATTTTAATATTATTTAATTAATAAAATATTATTTTATTCTAAAAATTTTATCTTGTCTCCTTGGTACCTAAAATACTTATTATGCCTTACTTGACTTCCGAATCACCATTTATCTCACAATTTCTCCTCCGATAATGTCACGACTTGGAACTCCCATCGGGCTCGTGACAACCCTCGCGACGTCTCGATAGGCACTCATTACCCCGAATGCCGATCGGAACCCCGCAAGGCTTAGCATCAGCTTCCGCATCTCCCCAGTGAGCGACAGTTATTAAATCTTACATTTCAAGAAATCATAAGTCGTTTCCAAATCAAAATAATAAAATATTATTTTCTAGCTCACAAGGGCATTTTCGTCATTTTTCTTCGATAATACTGAAACTCGCCAAAAACATGGTGTAAAAGCTAAATATGTTCATACATATTTTAAATCAGATAACTAAAGTATAAAATTACTTTTACAATGACACGTGGGCCCTCAACTAACCAATAAGATGCGAGTCTGTGAACCTATAATTTTGACAATGCAAGGCTAACTGAAGTCCTTGATACAATCAGCTATCTACCGACTATCCCAAACCTGAAATGTGGGGAATTGAGGGTGGTGAGATTATAAAATCTCAGTGAGTAAACAGACACCATCTAAACTATCTAAAGGCGAGTAAATGGAGACAATTAAAAAATAATTAACTTCAGTAAATTTTTCACATCACGAATATTCATTTCAACCAAATAATCAATATGGCTCGTGAATTACTCAAAACTTGGCTCATGCCAAATCCTGTACTCGGTGACACCTGGACCAGGGGTATCCAACCGAGTCCGCCAAGGCTATTAAAAATTCATATTTCGCATAAATCATATTTTTATTTTGAAACATAGCCGTTCCTTGGCGTTGGCTGAGTCTCACTCTCACGCGGTGGTCCACGTGAAGTGCACTCAAAAAGCCCACCTCAGGAGATACCCTACGCGCCTCTACGACCGAGGTGAGAATATAAAGGAGTTTACCGTGCCCCTCTAATAGGCTGGCCCACAGAACCCCCCCTACTACAGTAGCTAATCTTTTATCTACCACCTTATTTATAAAATCTTTTTTTGCATGACATGGCAATTTATCGCAACCTAGCCTCTCAAGGCTAAATGCACAGTACAAATAATTCTAACACCAAAATCAGTTTAGCCATTCATGCTCATTTATTGTCATAAGCCATTCAATTTAAAACCATAAATTTACAATACAAGCAGGCAGTCTCCAATTACTCTATTTTCAAAACCAGTATTCGATTTTTCAAAAAATTTATAAAATCATTTATAAAATCACAATTTCTCTTAAAACATAGCAATTTACCATTTAAACCCATTTTTCATAAAATCACACAATTGTATAAAACTACTCTAGATAATTAAGACGATAATAAGTTTACTCACAGTTTCTGAAAACTAAATTCAGGTACTCCAACTATTACTCCTCGAGTGCGATTTCTTTGCCCTTGCTAGAGGATTCGCCACCTTGACAAATTGTATAATTAAGAGGTTTACTACTTTGGTACTAAACCAAAATAAACTAATTTATACTACTAATGCATGATATGAAGTGCAAAATGTCTAAATTTTACCTAAACGAGATGTTAGCCTATTTCAGTTTTTTACCCGATAAATCGATATACGCATCCGTTTAAACTCCAAATTAATTTTTTTCAATTTCTATACCTCAATTGCACTCAAATTGATTTAATGTTCCTTAGTGTGGTGCAAATTATCAATCCCGATAGTAAATTACGAAAATACCCCTAGTGGGTAAAAATTCGTATTTTTGCTTCGAAAATTTCCATTATTTTTCTAGCCTCATAATTCATCATTATTCATCATAATTCCTCAAATAAACATCAAGATCAGTAGCCAATATTCCCCTAGAAAATTCGGCATAATGGGTTTCAATGGGAGAAAATTATTTCTCTAGCTTTTTTTTTCTATATTTCAATATAACCTAACTAAAATCACTTAATTCAATTAAAATCAACCAAAACTCAAGTTCAAAACTCATCCATGGAGGTTTGGCCAGCATGGGTGTCCATACCCACTTTCTAATTTTGCATGGAAATGAGAAAACAATGCATGGGTAGTGAAAATCACAAGGAAAATCAATGAAATTTACCTTTCTAATGCTTGATTTCTTGATTTCTCTTGATTTTCCCCAAATTTTTTCAGCTAGGGTTCTTATTTCTTTTCCCCCTTTTTCTCTCCTGGTTTGGACAGCTGAAGAAGATGAGAATTCTGGAATTTTGACATTTTTAAAGGCTAAAATAATATAATATTATTTTATTCATTTTTTTTGTTTTATTAATTTCTTAAATTCTAGCCATCCATTTATTTCCAAATTTTCACCATACACTTGTCCCACATATCCATAGCTTAGATAAAATTCTCAGACTTATCCAAAGTCTTGGTGGAGTAATTTTTAAAATTTACACTTTTGCCCCCGTAAAAGTCAAAAATTACATTTTTGCCCCAAAAACTGAAAAATTGCCCATAGACATATTTTTCATCCCTTATACTCATACCGTTCTCCAATTTGTCAAATTTGATCTAAATTCTCTCAAAATCTCAAATTTTGTCCGTGGGTGGAAAAATTACGATTGTACCCCTACACTCCAGAAATCACCGAAATTAAACTTTTTCACTGCCAAACCCTCAAATTAAACTCCAATAAGTTTAATATAATCAATCTTAATCAAACGAGATTAAAATTTTCCATATTCGTCCTCAAGTGGCAAATTACCATTTTACCCCTAGAATACTTAAAGTCCGGATTAACTCCATATCGGACTTCAAACTCTGAATCCTCATTTTAAATCAACCCATGGGTTTTAGTTTTCTCAAATTCATCATCGATTCTCTATTTAAACTAGTTCAAGACTTATTTGACTGAACCGTACCATTAGGGGTAATATAGTCATTTAACTTGTTTTTCGGGGCAATTCAATATACAAACATGCTATCCAAAGCATGTGAATGATATATCACAGATAATTTAGGGTCGGGTGTTACAGATAAAATTATTATTATTTTATTGTTATTTTCTCATGTACAAATCATTTTATCCGAAACTACTCCTTTCATCTTCCATCACGTTTAAACATTATAATTGGCCTCAATTAGCATCCGATACGCTTTATTTATCACCATATCAAAGTATGGGGTATTTCATATTTACTTCTCTTAAAGTAGTTAAGTATTCCTTCAAGCATTTACTATGTAAAAATTTCTTATATCCATCTTGTCTAAGCTTCAATTTGTATTAGAGCTAGAGCTTAATTTTGCTAGTCTAACAACCTTGAGTGATCTAAAGACGAAGCTCAAATCATCAAAATGGAAATCACTACAACCGTTATTGGTGAAAGGCAATCAATCTAAAGGCCTCCACTCTTTGTAAATACAAACTATCCTTATTGGAAAAAGAGAATGGAAATGTTTATTTGATTTATGGATCTTGAGGTTTGGAATGTAATTCTAGATGGTCCACATGTTCTTTACAAAAATAAATAAATGGTGGGATAGTCATCAAAATTAGGAGAGAATGGGATGAGAAAGAGAAGAAATTGATATAAATCAATTGTGAAGCTTACAATACCTTTCTTTGTGCTTTAGGTGTTAGTGAATTTAACAAAGTGTCCATGTGTGAGAGTGCAAAACAAATTTAGGATACCTTGGAAATAGCAACATGGAATAATAAATCACTCAATTTCAATTTTCAATAAAAACACTTTTCATATTCCAAGTTATTACTGACAAAACTATCAATTACCAACGTTTTTTGAGCCCAAATTATCGATAGAATTCCTCATCACCAACGAAATTAAGTGCATCATCGATGAAACTTACCTATAATTGAAACAGTCATGTCCGTCGACAAATTCGTCGGTAAATCACTGGCGGCCATGACCCTATATCGACCAATTTTGACGCTGACAAATTAGATGATTTATTGACCTAATTTGTCAACGGAATATGCAATTGGAGATTTACAGACGAAATATTCCATTATCAATGGAGTCAACTTTACCAACAACCATATCTCCAACTAAATATGAACAGAATTTTTCGTTAATAATCCGTCAATTTTTTCAAGTATCAACAAATTTTTATTCTTTACCAATGGAAAAAGTGTTAAATTTTGCAGTGTCCTTCACCCGATCGGAATGCTTGGCAAGCATTGAGGGGATTAGCTCCATTCATGACAACAACCTTCTTTTCCAATTGTTAATTTTTCGATTTTTTTTTTGTCCAAGAGGGGGAGATAGTTGGAGTGTCTTAATCAAACCGTAGCCCCCTTGAAGAAACTAGATGGAGATCTGTTAATCATAACTATAAATGGCACTATGGAGATATATTATCTAATCTATCTTACCTAAATGAAGGAAACTTAAGGACTCAAGGGTATTGAGGACAACATCCCAAGGATTAAAGGCATTTTGGTGTTTTTTTATCTTAGGAGTAATTTAGTCATTTTTTAATATCTGTTAACAAAGGTTTAGGTTTTGAGATGGAGTGACTATTTTAAATACTAATAGATCTGAAATGAATTAGGATGAAACCTAAGAGTCTAATAAGAGTAATTTATCCTTAATTTTATTTTACCAATAAGGACTCAATAATTGAAAGATTTTGGATTAAAATGAGAAATCTAGAAAATAAGAGTTTCAGATCACGGTACAATTTACCTTGTAATTTGCAATTTTAGCATTTATAAAAATTGAAGTCTCCTCCGTTACTTTTCTATCCATTATTTTGAACAGCTGCGTTAACTTTAGAAACATGTGGCCGGCAGCAGTCGACAAACCGCCTCTTTGATTCTGTAGATCCGTCGGCACACTTTTTTTATTACATTTATATCACAAAGAGGACACAAATTGCAATTGCAACGTCCGATGAGTCCATTACTTCGTTTATAACAATGTAACTTTTGCATGTTGTCCCCGTCCTTTTTCGATCCTTCAAGTTTTCTCCAAACAACGAAATGAATAAGATGGTAAACACGAGGCTAAACAACTCAATATGCTGATTTCTATTCCAAGTAGAAATAATGACACCGTCTTGACTGGGGTCTCCGCTCACACTACAAGATGGTTCGCCCAGCACTGCAACGCATGCAAGGTGTGGACTTTTAACTTTTTTCCTCATTTCTAACATATATGGCATCACAAAAACTTTTCTATCACCGTTTGGACGAATGATTTCCTGGTTCAAAACTTGTTTCTGTTATTCTTTCACTAGCAAAGATACCAATATCATTCATATGCTGTCATGTTAAAGTTTGACTTTACTTGACCTCGATCACTTGGGGTTAGTCCTATTCGTTCCGCCATTGCCTTGGTGTATTTTAATAAATTGTCATTCTTTTCTTTTTGACTGGTTGATTAGTTGGTTGGTTGTGACTTCTGATGATAGGTACCACGAGAAGTTAACTTACATTGTGCTTGTTCCTACCATGGCCTGAGTCAAATGCATATGCTCTATACTTGAGACTAAGAAAGTGTTATATGTTTTGTTTGTGGATGATGTCCGGTCAACTGTCTGGGCCCTGCTGCTGCATTACTTTCTAATGTTAGTGAATATGTTTGCTCTGCGTATGAACTACCGATGCAGATGATGAGGAAGTAATGATGATAGAGTGAGTAGTGAAGAATTTTGTCATGCTTTATATATATATAGTGAAGAATGCTGTGTAGCAGTAAAGGCTTGGCTGGGTTGAGCTCAGTACTTGTTAAATTAAGAAAGCATGTTAGCCTTGAAATGATCATTTTACAAGCTTCTGTATTGATAAGTTACATAAACATTGAAACCTTTGATTTACTTAACATGTTCTTTCAGAAGGAAAAAGAAATAGTACATATGATTATATACATAGCTAGCATTCTTGAATATGCTTGTGGACTTTAGCTAATGGATGTATTGGTGCATAGAATCATGCTTCAATCTTTTGTCCTGCCTTGCTTTAATGGTAGTTTAATACAAATGTTTATTTCTGCAGTGATATCTCCATCTTCATCTAAACTAAAGACTTGGAGTTCGTCTCCTATGGCGTCTTCTTCCTTATTCTTTTTCCTTGGAGGGATTGTTGTGCTTATAGTATTATTGATTATCATAGCAATCTACTGGAAAATTATCAAGCCATCAAGGATGATGAGATTTGTGTCAAAGACTCGAAGGCACCCAGCTGGTAACAGAATTGATGAATATTACACTTAAAGAATGTGTTATATTCCTTGGAAATCATCAGCTGTTAAAGTTTTTGTCTCTTGCAGCATCGCCAGATTTCTTTAGTGGGAACCTACGAACTATAAGCTATTTTGATTTCAAGACATTAAAGAGGGCAACCAAGAATTTTCACCCTGATAATCTCCTTGGAAGAGGTGGATTTGGGCCTGTCTACAAAGTAAGTGACTGAAGCACATCTTTTTACTATGGGTCTTTGTATGTATGTGCATATATGCTCTCCATTATTCATTCCTAATCTGAATTTTTCTTTTCCTTGGAAAAATCATAGACAAGGTCAGTGTATCTCCTTAACTATATGAACTTAGGATACTATTAGGGACACAGCCAAGGGGTGACATGTGGTGACGGCTACTACCTTTCAATTTTAATATTTTTTATTATTATAGGTATAAAATTATATATATAATATTATTATCTTTATAATCACCCTCTGTCATTTTTCATTTAAAATTCTAAATTCGCCGTTAGATACTACTAGCTCCATATGATGTTTCCAGTGGATTGTGTAGTTGAAATAGATAATTAATTTCCCATGCATCTATATATCTTTTATCCCCAAGTTGAAGTTTGCAAATTCATTGGAGGCACACACGGTTAGTTGCACTCTATGGACAATGCTTCAGTTATCTTGCACCCTAAGTTGAAATGTTCTACAGCTTTCAGATAGGATGCATGCATACTACATCCCTTGGCTTTCGATAGGAAAACCTTACCTTTTTCCGGTTGACTTTTGATAGGGAAAGTTACGAGATGGAAGATTGGTTGCTGTGAAAAGACTGTCTGGTGACAAATCCCAACAAGGAGAATCAGAATTTCTTGCAGAGGTGAGGATGATCACAAGTATCCAACACAAGAATTTGGTTCGACTACTGGGATGTTGCTCGGATGGGGCTCAACGACTGCTTGTATATGAATTTATGGAGAATGGTAGCTTGGATCGCCTCATTTATGGTAGAATTACTAACCCCTATTTCTCTATTTTCTCCTGCTTTTACATTAACTTGATATTAATTAAAAATGTGCTTTCTACTGTCATAAATGCTAGTACAGTTTGTCAGAAATATTATGTATGTAAAAGAATATAAACACCTGCTCAGCACTCTTCTACTTGTAGCTTAGGTTATCTTTACTTCGTTCAAAAGATACTGTTTTTTACATCCAAAATGTTGGGTGATTAATGCACTAAATTTCTAATTTCTCTTGAATTCTTAAGATTAATGAGTATATAATACGAGTGTCTTTTTATGAATAAAATGACCTTTTAACCTATGAGGTTGGTTTAGAATAGAAACTAGCCGTCATTAATCAAAAAATATGATGGTTACTATCTGGAAACTCTCTAGAGGATCAACCCTTAAGGGGATCAATCCGTTCATGGTTGGCAAGAGCATTTTAGGTTCTATGTAAGAGGGGATCGATCCCTTCATGCTAGTCAATAGTCCGGGATGATTCCCTTTCATAGAGGATGGATCTTGTGAAAGAGGGGATCATCAATGCCTTCCCTAATATTTAAAATTCATGGGCTTTTGAACTATGGAAAAGGTTGACCTTTCTTTGACCAATATTATTCACTTGAAAAATCATACATTTTTAATGAAAACTTTGGTCCATAATTTAAGACAAAGATTGGGAAACTTTAGGAAGGAGAACATGCCTTATTTGTATTTTTTTTAAGTCCAGAATTAGATATTTTAATGCCTAAAATATATATATTAATTAATCTTAGATAATAGTAATTTGCCAGAATTAGATATTTTAATGCCTAAAATATATATATTAATTAATCTTAGATAATAGTAATTTGACTTCAAATTAATGTCTGGTGATGCAGGAAAAAGTGATGTCTTCTTGAACTGGGACACTCGGTTTCAGATAATAGTAGGCATAGCTCGAGGGCTGCAGTATCTGCATGAGGATTCGCATCTAAGGATTGTTCACAGAGATATCAAAGCAAGCAACATTCTTCTTGACGACAAGTTTCAACCTAGGATTGGAGATTTTGGCCTGGCTCGCTTCTTTCCTGAGGACGAAGCTTACCTCAGCACTACATTTGCTGGAACTTTGTAAGCGTTTTCCCTATAACTCATCAAGTCCATTTTCAGGTCATTGACTGGATCACACTTTGAAGTTTCTGCTCTAGTCACTATAAATCAGCTTTTCATTTTAACCAGAACAAGACTCTGCACATCAATTTCGAACCTAATAAAATCAAATAAATTTAGTTCATCAAGAATCTGAAGTATAATCTCTGAAATTTTTTAAATAAAACAATATTTCTCTCATACTTTTGTTGTGCCGAAATTAAGGATCTCGATAACTTGATCTTAAATTGAACAAATTTTATTTTTCTCAATTTGGGGACTAGATTTTTTAAAAGTCTTGAATTTTTAGAACTTCAATTATTCGAAAATCTCTGGACTTGATTTTTTATAATTCATTGATTAATATCTTTGAACCGATTGAATATATATTATGGATGTGTTTGTATGCATAATATATTGGTAATGAATTCATCATGTCGAGTGAATATGATTGTGTGTTTGTAACTGTGCCTTTGCTTAATTCGTCCGACTTTTGTTCAGAGGTTACACAGCTCCTGAATATGCCATTAGGGGAGAATTGTCTGAAAAAGCAGACACATATAGCTATGGAGTTCTTGTGCTGGAAATCATTAGCTGCAGGAAGAATACCGATCTTACTTTGCCATCAGAAATGCAGTACCTTCCGGAATATGTATGCTAAGCATCTTTAATTATAACTACTTTAGAAAAATCATATGAATTAATTAAATTTTGTGCATTTCCAATGTCCAAGAGGCAAACATCTTACTTAATTATTGTTTGTAAAACCAACTTTGACTTGCCAGGCATGGAAGTTGTACGAGCGGTCACGTGTACTTGATCTGGTGGATCCGAGAATGAGACAAGATGGGTTGCTTGAGAAAGATGTGTTGCGGGCAATAAATGTAGCCTTCTTCTGCCTTCAGCCTCATGCAAACCTAAGACCTCCCATGTCTGAGATTGTTACTATGTTAACCTGCACGGTTGAAATGGTCGGAACACCAATGAAACCAACCTTCTTGGACCGAAGGCGAAAGAAGAAGAATGAAAGCCAGTCTTGCAGCTGGGATACTATGCCTGAGCCTTTCCCTTCCCCGCTAGAAAGTGATCAGTCTACGCAATCATCTCAGCTGCCACATTAATTATTTATGGACACCAAGGAATGAAGCAAAACTTTCCTCTCTTTCGGATTCTGATGACATGAGAGACTGGCCAGGCAGACCACCTGTATAATAGTTTTTCCATTTTCATGTTTGTTTTGTAACGTGACTTCCATCAAATTATTCATGGACCGAATTAAAGTTACTTGTAGAAAGGGTTTTGTCGGATATATAGTGCATTCTTTGGCAGCTGCGCTACCATGGGAAATTACATTCCCGTAAAAGGCTGTTGATGGCAGCTGTCATTATTCACAGAATTTTTCCTAATTACCCTGTATTAATGACATGTCGTTCATTTCCAACAAAGGTTGGCTGCACAAAAGGATACCATTTTTGTGAATAGTTTATTTCGTTGATTGCAGGTCACATCTTATTACCTAATCAATAGCATATACATATTGTATATAAGAAATTAAGAATACAAACAAAAAGTGAGAATTACATTTGAATGTACATAGTTTAAATGATACATAGATTGTAACTGTTTATTAGTGTAGTAAGCACAATATGAACAAGACTAAGAAGGGGGTAAATTCGGCTTTTTGAAAAATCTTTGTGAACTTGGTAAAAATTAAATTTCTTTGAAATAAGTTTCACCACTTGAGTTGAGACAAAGGAATTGGTTTTCTTGAAATAAGTTTGCAGTAGAGAAATTGATTTTCTTGAGTTAAATTGCAACAATAAAAACTAAAGCAAACTAAGAACAAACACACAAGAATTTTTATAGAAGGTCGACCTCCTTGCTTACATCATTTCCCTTAACTCACTAAAGAATGTTACATTTAATATGAAAAATATTTTTTAAGGCTCAAGTATAACCTTTACAATGCCTTTTTCCAAGCTCAAGCATAACCCTCACAATACCTTTTTATAAGAGCAAGCATAATCCACACAATACTTTTTGACGGAAGCAAGCATAACCCATACTAACTTTCAAGGTTAAGTTAGAACCTTTACAAGAGTGTTTACAACAAGAGAATAGCAATAAATATCTCTTAAAGGATGATAAGCTAAGTGTTCAAGCTTGAAAGAGAATAGGTACAATAAATTTTAGAATATTAGCTCAAGATAATCAATGAAAGCTTTAAATGCTTTTGAAGGCAAGACTTAAATGAGGTAAATGAGCAGAGTAAGTGACGTTGAGGTTTTTCTCAAATCTTGGAGTGAAGTTCAAAGTCTTCTCTTGCTGCAAATAAAGTGGGAAGCTGTCGTTTATACCTTTTCAACAATTTAGAGCTGTTAGAGACAAGTTGGATTAGAAGATAGCTTAAATGCATGCCAACCACGTCTCTAGAATTGAATATGGAGAAGGGAAGTCGATCCTGAATTTGAATTTCTTTGAATTTGTGCTTTGAAGATCGAGTTTTTAAAGTGGGAATCAATCCTCAACCCAATGCTTGCATCATTTCTTCTTCTCTTGCTCTAGGATCGAGTATGGTAATGTGAAAGTTGTCCTTTAAGCTTCCATGGGCTCTTTGGCCTTTTTTCTTCCTTCTAGGATTAAGTATGACTTGTCTAGAGTTGATACTCTTAAGCTTCCTTTAATTTTTTTTCTAGCTTTCGGCCTCAAAATCAGGTTTCAAAGTGCATAATCGATCCTAAACTGAAGGCATCCCTTATTTTCTCTTCATTTGTGCATATAGGATCGAGTATGGAAAAGTATAGTAGATCCTAAATCAATTTGAATGTTTGCTCTTGGTTTCCTTTAGCTGAAAACTCAAAGTTTGATCTCTTTTAGATTTCATCAACATATAAAAGGACTTGTCAAACACTTTTTAAGACCTTAGGGGATTAAAACAATGAATAAAATTATTTCAATTGCTTGTGATCAAGCTTTAATTAATGCAATTTTGTCAAATCAAAATATAATTCATTTTCAAGACTAACAATCTCCCCCTTTTTGATATGAAAAAAATCCTTGAGCATAGTTTGCATTTGAAAAACTCCCCCTAAATCAATTAGCTTATAAGCCCTTGTTTTGAAAAATTCAAGATCAATTGAGAAGAAAGTTTTGAGATGGTTTTTCAAAGATATTTCACCCCCTCAACAAATGCATATATTTTCATAAAGTTTCAACTTTCACAAAGTTTTGGCTATAGGTGAATATATAAGAACATGCAAATGTGCTCATCAACCTTCTCCCCTTTTTTGTTATATAAAAAAGGTATCAAAGTGTGAATGTTAACAATTTTAAAGCTCAAAAACCAAAGGTTAATGAAAATCATCATCAAGTGTATAAGCATTGAGAACAGTAAAATATGCAAGAAAATCAAGTGATAAGCAATAATAGGAATAAAGCAATGAGCAACCAAGAACATTATGCCATATATGTATATATAATGAAAATTTTGGCATAACAATAAACAACCATATAAAGAATAGCATTCACATAACAATAAACATGAGGTGCATGAGAATGTGAGTTGTGTAAGTCATCCAAGGAAATTAAGGCCCTCATTTTGGGAGGAATTGGACAATATGAGCTTCCATGGATTCTTGGTTGCTAGAGCATGAGCTGAATGCGTTGATCAATGTTGTTAAAATGGGAGGTCATAACATGATTGACAGCATCAAATTTCTCTTCAAGAGTGTCTTGAAGAAGGTCTAGGTAGCGAGCATTGTCATCAATTTTGGACCTCATAGTAGCTTGGTTTGCCAAGACAGAGTCAAGCCGAGCAAGCAAGGTGTTATAAGCATCCTTGAAAGACAAAACATTACCTAGAAGAGCAGAAGAGGTGGATGGCATAGTACTAGATGATAGTCCAATTAATAGAGGTGAAGATGGAGCATATGGAGGAGCATCCTTATCATCATCATCATCATCATCATCACCAACATCATATTGACGTCCTCGTTTATGAACCCAAGTACCAATAGCAATGCTTTCAATATACCCTATTCTTGAGAGAGTTCTTGACCTAGATATCTGCTAGTCCCAAACAAATGTGCTAGAGGGGGGGTGAATAGCACTTTTGGCTCTTACTAAACTTGATTTCGAATTGGGGACAAATTGAAGGTCAATGATGAGAAATTTGAAGCAAAATGAAGGAATGACTTAAGAAAGAATGAAAATGAAAAATAAAATAGAAGAGACAATACTCAAAGATTTATAGTGGTTCGGTCAAAGACCTACATTCACTACCTTGATTGTTCAACCAAAAATTTTTCAAACTAAATCACGAAAAAAAGTGGAATTCCCAAGCTTCCACCAAGCTTTTACAATGGTTTTTCACAAGCTCAGCCATAACCTTTAACAATGGTTTTTCACGGGATCAACCAAAACCCAAAATGGCTTTTCAAAGGCTCAACCACAACCTTTAACAATAGTTTTTCACGAGATCAATCAAAATCCAAAACTAACTTTTTTAAGGCTAAGTTAGAACCTAACACAACAACCAAGCTAACCCAAGCTTGATCAACCCCTTAGAGTGCCTTGCACACTCTAACTAATCAAGAAATGAAGAAAAGATAAAGTACAATTGATCACCTAGCTAATCTAAGATGTACAAAGCTAAGCTCAAACACTTTTTCAAAAGATAGGAGTGAAATACAAGTGAAAAAAGAAGGTTTTTGGTCTTCTAAGCTCAAAATCACTTTGGATAACTTCTTTATCTTGTTTTTGACTGTTGGATAGGCTTTAAATACTTGCAAAATCAATTCTGGCCGTTGGAGATAGAAACTAGCTATTTCTAGCCGTTATTTTATCTTCTAGTGCTCAATTCAAATTTTTTGACAGAATGATCTTAGTTGACTAACTGCGCTCTTAGTCGACTAAGTTGTCTCTGTCTTCTGATATCAGTTTTTGGCAATAAGCACTTAGTCGACTAACTTCCTTCTTAGATGATTAAGTTGTTTTTGTTTTGAAGTCTAGATTTCTGGCAGTATGCTCTTAGTCGACTAACTTACTTCTCGGTCGACTAAGTCTTCTCTCTCTCTCAATCCTCTTGAGCCCATCAACTTCTAATTTGAATTTTAACTAACTAACACCGTTCATTATCCAACTCAGAGGCTTCGTTTGTATTCAGCACCCGCTTAACTGATTAAATCTTATGTTAACCAGTTAGGACTAATCTGTCTTCATTAAAGCTCCTTCTTCTTTACTTGTTTAACCAATTAACCCATTTTGCAACTGCATAAGCATCTTGACTTGCTTTCATATATTAAATATATTAATGAATTTAAGCTTTCTCTTGCACACTTAAACAATATAATTAGATATCAATGAATGAGAATATTTTGTTATAATCAAAAACATATAAAGTCAACATTCTCTATCTCTTATTTTCTATGATGACAAAACACTCCTAAATTAATATTGTAATGTCTATGTTCAACATAAATGCTTCAAATCTTTATGCATAATGAGTTGCTCCCCCTTAGTCAATGCATCTAGTTTTTTTTTTTTTAAGATTTGCAATAAAGTATTTATAATATCCATAATAGCTAAACAAGATATACAATGCCCACAGTAGCTAAGTAAGATATATTGAATATCCACAATAACTAGCACATAATATTCAATAAAATTATAACTAAACATCACACGTATAAATTAAACATAAAAACCTATCACACTCAATTTAACTTAGTTTTCCTTCTCTCCTTTTTTTTTTTACCATCATTAAAAAAAATATTTAAAACTCCCCCTTAATGAGTGCATCTAGATTTTTCTTTAATCTTTAAATCAGACTTTAATGAATAGGAATAATAAGCACTCATATACTTAAGTCATACAAGCTTATAGATATAGTTCAATAACTTCAAGAGTCAAGCTTGTGTCTATGTAAGAACAAATGTATGTGAGTTAAATCGTTTCAAGAAATTGTCAAAGATTTCTCAAATAATGTTCAAGCAAATTTGATCATTTTGTCATAATCAAAACTATAATAATTTTAAAGCTAACAATATCCAATCTTAGATTGAGACACCAGAATGTCTAATGATGTTTCAATGTTTAAACGTGCAAAGATTCGGCGTATAGCTTTGTTGGTCCCATTAGAGTGTTAGAATGAGGGTGAATAGCACTAAAAATTTTAAGATCAATCCTTTTTAAATTATAGAACTTTGAACTAGTTGGACGAAGAAAGATTTAAAAATTGTAGTAGTTGAAAGGCACCTAGTAAGAAAGCGTAGAGAGAAATGGACAATGCAAGAGTATTTACAATGGTTTGGTCCCCTTGACCTACATCCATTACCTTGATTTTCCAATCAAGGATTTACAGCCCAACTTTACTATACTAGTGGAATTAATAGTTTCTGTTAAGCTTTTACAAGGTGAGCTTCTAACCCAAGCTTTAATCCCTTACAACAAGCTTTAAAGTGCTTCTCACATTCTAATTTCTCAAGAAAGAGAAGAAAAAAAATACAACAAGAACTCTTCACTATTCACCCCCTTGACTCTATCAGTGCTTGGAAACTTTTTTAATTTATGGTTGATCCTTTCACAACATTCTTATAACTTGCTATTCCTCATGGAGTAAAGTCATTAATACTAAAATATTTAAGTTTTGCTGCAACCATATCCTTGCATAAACATAAACTTGCTTTAAAAACCTTCCTTTTTTGAATAATCTTCTTATCCCACAACATTTGCGACACCATGATTGGCCTTCATAAGGTGCCTCCAACCATTCCCCATCTTAAAACATAAACTATTAAAATTAAAAATTTAGCACCCGAGCATTTGTCTCATTGGTTGGTGCATAGTCCCCCTACCTAAAGAGCAGAGTTTGAATCCCCCCTCCCCCAATTATAAAAAAAAAAATTGAAAATTTAGGATTCAAATGTAGAAAATAAGATTTTTAAATATAAGAATTTTATTTATTTTTTGTTAAAAATTATAAGAGTTTTATTGTTCTTTTTAGTGAAAATGTAACACTGTTACCCTCTATGAGAACCATAACAAAACATAAGATTTTAATTGGGAGAAAAAGAATTTTACGATATTAGGTTAGAAAATGTGAGTGTATATAGAATTTAGCCTAAATAATAAATACTTAAATGCAATAAATATCAATGTATGATCAATCTGGTTGGATTGGCTTGTAGGGTATGCTAATACTTTAGTCTCTCACTTGCACTAAGTCAATCACCTATATATGTAATACTAGACACTAGGTAAAACATTAATAGCATGTTTGGTTGGAGGAATGGCTAAGCCATTCCCCCTCTATTCCTAAGGAACATATGTTCCTTTGTTTGGTTCCTACATGCTTCCAAAAATAGCCATTCCTCTAGAATAGCTATTTCCCAAAATAAGTTAAAACTAAGGAATAGCTAATACCAAAACCCTCATGGTACGTTTGGTTTGCGGAATAGATAGGAATGGAATAGAATAGTTATTATGTGGGAATAGAATGAGGTGAGAATAGAATAGAATAGTTATTACTTAGTTTGGTATGACAAAGGGAATAGAACATGAATAATTATTATGACTTATTGTAGTATTTGGTTGGTAACAATAATTTTGGAATAAGAAATGAATAGAAAATAAAAAAGATAAAAACACCCTTTATTATTTATGTGACATTTTATTTTTATTAGACTTTTTAAATATTAATAATCTAGAATTTAATTAAAATATTAATAATTAATCATTTAAATATTAACATTTATTTAATTTAAATATTATTATGATTAATTTTTATTTTATTTTATTTTTAAAATATTAATAATTGATAATTTCAATATTAATATTTATTTATAATTTAATTATTTATATTTTAAAATATTAATATTTTATTTAATTTAAATATTATGATGATCAATTATTTTATTTTATTTTATTTTTGAAAATTAATAATTGATTATTTATTTAAAATATTAATAATAGATAATTTAAATATTAATATTTTATTTAATTTAAATATTATTATGATTAATTTTTTATTTTATTTTTTAAATATTAATAATTGGTAATTTATTTAAAATATTAATAATTGATGATTTAATTATTAATATTGTTTATCTAATTTAAATGATATTATGTTTATTTATTTTTAATTTATTTTGTTTTAAAATAGGAATAATTTATAATTTATTTTATTAATAATTGATAATTTAAATATTAATATTTTATTTATAATTTAATATTAATATTTTATTAAAAGTTGGAATCAAGTGAGAGAAAGAGGAGAGAGAGAAAAATAATATTTTATACCAATAAAGTTGTAAATTTTCAAACTTGTAAGGGGTATTTTTGTCTTTATTAATTTTTGAATTTATTCCTCAACCATGGAATAGCTAATACTATGGGGGAGGGTGGTATTAGCTATTCCTTGGTTTTGAAGGATTTTGAAGAATAGCCATTCCTATGGAATGACTATTACTTGGATCATTTTTCAACCAAACAAAGGAACCAAAATTCTTTGGGAATAAAGGGGGAATGACTTAGCCATTCTCCCAACCAAACATGCTATCATTGTATTAGCTATTCCTTAGTTAAGGAATAGCCTCAAAAAATTATAAAGACTAAAAGGTCCTTTATAAATTTAAAAAATTACATATTATATTTTATAAAAAATAATATTTAAATTTTAAAAATTAATTAAAATTATTAATATTTGAACTATAATAACATTTAAATTATAAATAAAATATTAATATTTTAAAATATTAATGATTAAATTATATATCAATATTAATATTTAAATTATCAATTATTAATATCATTATAAAAAAGAAAAAAATTTTAATTTTTAATTATATATTGTAAAAAATAACATTTTAATTTTAAAAATTAATTAATATTATTTATATTTTAATCATAATAAATAAAATATTAATATTTTCAAATGTTAATGATTAAATTATAAATAAAATATTAATATTTTAAAATATTAATGATTAAATTATAAATAAAATATTAATATTTAAATAATTAATTATTAATATTATTATAAAAAGAAAAAAGTTTAAATTTATAATAATATATTAAAAAAATATATTTTAAAATTAAAAATTTATTAAAATTATTAATATTTTAATCAAAATATCATTTAAATTATAAATAAAATATTAATATTTAAA
Organism: Theobroma cacao; assembly: GCF_053813885.1. Lineage (NCBI taxonomy): Eukaryota > Viridiplantae > Streptophyta > Magnoliopsida > Malvales > Malvaceae > Theobroma > Theobroma cacao. The sequence goes on along the minus strand of NC_142647.1, from coordinate 31,593,204 downwards.
TGATCAATTATTAATATTTCAAATTAATTATCAATTATTAATGTTTAAAAAATAAAATAAAATAAAAATAAATAATCATAATAACATTTTAAATTATAAATTAAATATTAATGATTAAAATATAAATAAAATATTAATATTTAAATGATCAATTTTTTATATTTTAAATAAATTATAAATTATTAATATTTAAAAAATAATATAAAATAAAAATATATAATTATTTACATAATAAAGAGTATTTTTGTCTCTTTGTATTTTATTCATTTCTTTTTCCGAAATTATTTTTACTAACCAAATGCTGCAATAAGCATAATAACTATTTCTGACCTATTTTATTTATCGTACCAAACTACGTAATAATTATTTTATTTTATTTCTATCTATTCTGTTAACTGTAATTTAAGATTGTTTGAAGAGGAAATTAGGTATAGGGAAAGTAGGAAGATATTCTTTGATCATATTACTAATAAAAATTAAGAATGACGGGATGCTATTGAATTTATTTGTATGTCAAATAAAAATTTATATTAAATTTTGATTAGTGATAAAATTCTATAATTTTATTTTGTACCTACTGTTATTGTGTGGTGTTAAATTGTGTTTTTTGTTTTACGCTGTGAAAAGGGAAAGAAAAGAAATTTGAAAATTTAAACGGAGGCAGATGATGCCCTTAAAGCGGCACGTGGCGGAAGTGATAGGGCAAGAGCCCAAAGCGCTCCCCAAAATTCGAAACACAAAGAGTAGGCGCGAAAACTGAAGCAAAGCAAAACGACAAGGCAACCAAAACAAAAACACATATGTGCGGGTAAGATTTTCTTGAAATCACAACTCTGAGATTCGTTCCCTTCCTTATTTTATTATTTTGAATCTCTTCTTCTTATTTTCCACTTTTAATCAGCTTTGAAGCTGAGAGTAACTTTTTAAGTTTCCATTTGCAGTAAAATGATGTTGCTTGCTTGGGTTATTTGAGTTTTCTGCATCCTTGGAGTGTCCTGCGTTTCATTACTAAAGTAAGCTGATCTTTCTTGTGTGTTTTGTGTTTTTGTTTTTTTTCTTGACATTTTATGCTGTTCTCGAAATGGTGCTTTAAGCTATGTTTCTGTTTGTTTAACAAGAAAATCTAAGGAAAAAAAAGAGGAGAAAGTACGTAAAAAATTTGAAATTGGTATCTTCCTGGTTAAGTTCTTGTGCTAGGCCTCAGAGTTTTCTGTTTTTCAAATTAACTACCATTTATGGGATAAAAAATGTAACAATTCTTCTTCTAAAGTTGGTTCTTGTTTGTTCCCCTAACATTATTATTAGAATTGAATGGAAATTGATGCTTTTAGTTTTTTATATTTCCAACCCGTATTCAAATGGACCTTAGATTTTTTCTTTTTTTGGTTTTGTTATGCTAATTCAGATTTCAAGCAGTGGTGTTGGTCCTTCCTTTGAAATTCTTTAGGCCATAGATGATGTAAGATAGGAGCATTACAAGTAACAAGATGAAGGCACGCACGCATACCAACGCAAAAGGACCCTCTAAGGTTAATTCGCAACAGGTAGTTTTTGAACTTAAAAGTAAGGTGAATCTTGCGCTGAACAAGTTAGCCGACAGAGATACCTATCAAATAGGTGTTGATGAGCTTGAGAAAACAGCAGAATGTTTAACTCCGGATAAGATTTCCCCATTTTTGTCATGTATACTCGACACTGATTCAGAGCACAAGAGTGCGGTTCGAAAGGAATCCATCAAGTTGATGGCTACGTTAGCCAGATTTCATCAGGGTCTTATCGGTCCCTATCTAAGTAAGATGGTTGCTAGCATCGTTAAGAGGCTCAAGGACCCAGACTCGGTTGTTAGGGATGCTTGCCAAGAAACATTCGGTGTTTTGGCTTCCAAATTGAGTAATCAGGAACTTGACAATAATGGGGTTTTTGTTGCGTTAGTGAAGCCACTTTTCGAAGCATTAGGTGAACAAAATAAGCAGGTGCAATCGGGTGCAGCTTTGTGCTTGGTAAGGGTCATTGACAATACCCATAATCCTCCAGCTTCAATTTTGCAGCGGATGTTAACTCGGACTACAAAGTTGCTCAAGAATCCACACTTGATGGCAAAATCATCAGTAATTGAGTTAAACAGAAGCATTATTCAGGTCAGTTTCAACCGTAGTTTATACAGAATGTTGCTTTGATTCTGTTCTGCTGGGTTCGTTGGAATTTTTTTCCCTATGCTGTGCCTCTGTAAATGAATATTGACGATTATTACCTAGTACCTATTTATTTCCATTACTTGTTTTCTCTGTATTTGCAAGCAGACGAACAATAATTCCTAATACAAAGGCAGGCAAAGGTTTCTGTTTATAAAAGAGTAGATTAAACCCAAGTTTTTTGTTTTCTTGGAACATATGAGAAGGTCCAAGGAAAGAGAGGGACTCGAACTTTATACTTTATCCTTTCCTAAGGAGGGTAACAACCAGGCCGTGACTTGGTTGTACATTCAACCAAGTTTGACATGAAGTCCAATCAGTTTACTTGTTTTATGCTGAGCAAAAAAAAAAAAAAAAAATTTACTTGTTTTATGCTTCATACACATGGTAATATATCAATCTTACTGATGTGTTGTATCTTGTCTGACTTCCATAGATGTGGTTGAAAATTTCCCCACATCTGTCTGTGGTGTGTTTTCTCATGAAGCTAATTAGTTGCATTCAATTTGCAACTGCAGGATCTGTTAACTACTTAGGTTTTATATCTACTGGGTTTGAATGCTCTCTAGATTTTACTTCTTTTATATCTACTTAGGTTTTTCCTTGTTTTGAGACTAGAAATGAAACACTGCTGATTCTTTCATGTTTGAGTGTTTGGATATCTAAGGATTGTTACAACATTTTTTTAATTTGTGGGTAGATTACGGCTAGATTTTTTCATTTTCATTATAGTTTAATGCAGTTTTAGTTAAGCCACATTAAGAATCATTGGCATACCTAAAACTTTGGTTTGTGATACCTTTTTCTTTTTTTTTTTTTTATAATTTTAGAAAGACTGTTTAAAAGTACAAATTGGAAGATACCCTTGGACAACAAAACTCGAAATAAATTGATGACCAACTATTCTAATGCATGATTACCTACCAAGGACATCTTCCCTTGGACCAAAAGAATTTCTTTGTAGATGAAGAGCCCTTGATGAAGTTTACCTAACCAAGCTATTGATACATTATCAATTCTTTCCGTCTATAAAGAAAATAAAAATCTTTCTGTCAAGTATGGAGCTCTCCCGAGGGTGCCCCTTCACTATCAACGCACTTTAGAAGGAAAGAACCAGCTGTTCTTTTGAGCTTTTCTGCCTTGACATCTTTGTATGAGTTAACACCATCTCAGCATCATCATGCTTGAAGGAGTAAGTGTTGCTGTAGCCGCAATGTTTCACCTGTTTATTTTATAACCTTGGTCTCCTCAAAAAGACATGGTACCCTCATGGGCAAAACAAAACATTGTGCTTGATCAACAAAACTTTGAATAGACTATGTCAGCAAGCACGCCTCATTAATGTTTAAAACAGTGTTATTTTCCCTTACAACTATGGATTAGAGTTTTGTGTACTTTTTGTGCTCAAGCACCTCACATGAGTTTGAAAGATGTTATTTTTTCTCAACTCCAAGACTTTTCTTCATCTCTGATGGATCTGTATAATTCCCATATTCAGCACTGTTGTCATCACCATTCTCTTCTGTAGCATTCAACATCACAACTTGTTTGACTTTGTTGATAGTCATGGCAGCAATATTATGCTTTTAAAAGAGCTAGTGTTTTGGGCCAATTAGAAGAATAATGCCCAAAACTATTGCAAATATGATGAAGCACTCTCCTATTCCTGCATTTAGGAGTCTTTAGTTATATCAAAGTGATTTTAGACATCCCCTAATAAAACGGATTGGAACTTATCTGACCATGCTATTGATGCGCTATGAGAATGTTAGCTTTACGCTTGTCTTTTGGTTGTGAAATAAAATAAGCTTTGCTATTTCTACATAAATCTGATTCTCAATTTAAGCAGTCAATGCCTCTTTAAGTGGTGTTATCTCACATTGGTTAAATTTGCAGTCTCCTGTGGCCTTCTATTCAAGTCAAGTCTTTTCACCTATTACCAATTGGTTTTTAGGTTAGATATTAAGATGGTATCAGAACCTGTTTTGTTTGTTCCCGTTTGTTATGTTCTTTATTGCTCAATATTTGTCATCCACATGGTAGGCCATTTCTTTTAGTTGTTAGTATTGGGTCTATGTATGAGGGGAAGTGTTCAGTGGTGTTGTGCCACATGCGTTGCATTTAGAGTTTGTTGAGACCTTATATTCAAGTTGGGCTTCTCCTTTATTGCCAATTTGTTTTAGGTTGTAGTATAAGAAATGACAAAGCAAGTTACACTATAAATTGTCATTTTCAATCATTGGTAATTCATAGAGTTGGTATTATTGCTACTCCTTGAGTATCATTGTTATTTGGTCATTGCTTTAACATAACTATTTAATTTATGGATAAAACTTGCATTTAATACTCCTTCCAGGCAGGGGGTGCTACAACACAAAGTCTTCTGACTGCAGCAATAGCTAGCATTCAAGAAGGTCTCAAAAACAGTGACTGGACAACACGTAAAGCTGCTTCTATGGCATTAGGGGAGATTGCTTCAAGTGGTGCATCTTTTTTGGGAACTTTCAGGGCATCCTGCATCCGTTCCCTTGAGTCATGTCGTTTTGACAAGGTTAGCATTTGTTAAAGATTTTTTTGCTGTAGGTAATTAGCTCACGAATGGTTGTACCAGGTTTGTTAGGTTCTTCTTGTCTCTTATAGGTCAAACCAGTTAGGGACACAGTACTGCATGCCCTTCATTACTGGAGAAGTGTTCCAGGACCTGATACTTCTGAACCTTCTGAGGCTGGATCTTGTATAAAAGGTTTAGTGGCTGGTGCTCATTACTCTTAATGTGTACAAGATTTTACCTGTTGAAATTTGTTTCGCATGTTATGTTTATTTTGGTGGCATTTGATTGTAATAAACTAGTTTCTTTCAGTTTTTGTGCTTTTGATTGTGAGGAAAGAGTATTAGCTTCATTAATGAATAATGATTAATAAATTACTAGCAAATGGCTCTGTAAAAGGTTTTATGGCTGGTGCTCATTACTATTAATGTGTACAAGATGCTAATTGTTCAATATTGTGTGATTTTGTTTTTTGAGATGGCATTTTATTGTCGGATAAAACTAATTTCCTTCAGTTTTTATGCTTTTTGTTGTTGAAAAAGGAAAGTTGTTTCCTAAATGATGAATAAACCACTAGCAAAATGGCTCTGGCCAATCTCAACCTAGATGTTTTGTGGGAAATACTTGTGGAGAAGTTGAAATTGTTTTACTCCATATTTTTCTTGAAAAACATCTCTGAGAAAATTACTATCTTTTCACATGTCCTTGGTTTTTGCTTGGAAAGTGTTATCTTGCTTAACTTTCTTGACAAATAGATGCATCGATATTCATTTGAACTTGGAGTGAACTTTGGAACAAGATTGATATGAATATTTTTCTTCCTAAATTCAATCTGCCATGTCATGTTCAACTTCAAACTTTCAGAGTTTGGTATGCTCCTATACTATGGAATAAGAGTTACTACATTGCTATAAATGAACTTCTATTCAGATCATTTGTGAATTTATGCAATTTTGCACCTCTTAGTAGTACCTGTGCCCATAATATTTTCACAGCTTCTTGGCTGTTTGAACAGTGCATGCTCTACACATATGAGAGCATTGCCTACTGATGATATGCTTTTATCTGCTTATTTTGATTGATAACAAAAAATTAGTAGCTGATATCCCCTGTAATGGAAAGCAAAAGGGGAAAGCGGCATAATGAGAAAACAAACTTGCTCCTAAAGACCTTGTCCTGAGTCATTATCTGTACTTGCATATAGTTTTGGCCTCTGAGTTGGTCTTTTCATCAACTCTGTCTCTTTCGACACTTTTAATACCTGGTCTCTGACTGAGCTTGGGCTGCTTACTCCAACTTCTTTTTTCTTTCTTTTCCACATTTTAAAGAACACTTGAGTGTTTAATAGTAATCTTGATTTTTCCTGCCCACTTTCTCCTTCTTCAATTAAAGGATTCACCTTAATATGTTTCTATCAGAAATTATTCCTTTTCCCCTTTAGAGGTTTATGCACCTAAGTAGTGGATGGCAAAAAACTTGTAATATTGTTTCACTTTTTTCACTTCCCTTTCCTCTTCCCTATTCAGATTTTTTTCTCTAATGTCTTTCTAAGTAAATTTCAAATGTAGGAAAATTTGTTTTGCTGATGATTCTATCTTTTCCTATTGAATGTTATATTGCCTTCTATGCTTTTTGTTAGGTTATATTAAATTAAATTGCATTCATTACATTGGCATGGTTAACTGTTTGCGTTTATCTGAATATTTGATTGCTTGTGGTAGTTGGAATAATATGTCTGCTGTTAGGGATGATTGGGTTCCTTAACATTCAATACATAGCATCTGTAGATGGATCAGGAAGAAGTCTCTTTTTGTACTGAATTAACTCTATAGGTGCCACTCTTTCTGTCAACATGAAAATTGCAAATCCTACAAATTCTGTTCAACATGATGGCGTGATATAAGAGTAAAACATTACTTGCTTCTTCCCTTCTTTTAATGCTCCTATTTACTTATTAATACTTATGCAGAAAACTTCTGTGGAGGTGATTATAGTGATATCACCAGTAAGAGTGACTCTGGTTGGAAGGATGTCAGCTTGAAGAAAGTTACTGCAAACTCAGCTATAAGAAGGATACCTTTGTCTGTTAGAAAAACATCTCAGAATTATGTTCAAAGCCCTCAACATTGCAAAGAAGATGATTGGCATATTGAAATTGCTGTTTCAGAGAACCATAATGTTTCTTTATCAGATCTTCACAATGAAGAATCTGAAGGGAGTACTGTCACCAAGACATTGGAGAGAATGACGACTGACACTACAAGTACACAAGATATAGGATACGAGTTCGTTCCGATGGATGACAAACAAGAATGTTCATCCATGTCCAACCTTCTTCGTGACAACTTTGGGCCTAAGTTTGTCAATTTTTCTCATGACCATACTGGGGAGGGGCATTTGCTGAATTCTCTGGGACGAAATCAGCGGTTTGCAGCAGAAGAGAATAGTAATGAGGACGAAGAAGTGTCCTCCACAAAAATTAGGGACCGTAGAAGTCTTGATTCAACAGTCACTGAGTCAAGTCCACAAACTGTCTCTGGGTGTTGTTCACAGATGGCAAATGAAATTGTTGGCATTCAGAAACAACTTTTGGAGATTGAGAACAAGCAGTCCAACTTGATGGATCTTCTCCAGGTAAATCACAATTGGGACTCCTGGATAGCTATATGATATAAATTCAATGCTTTATGCATTCTAGAAACCCAAGATGATATCAAATGAATTCTAAAACCATTCTAAGCCATATTATGACCTTTCAGAGTTGAGGATTTGTGATTTCACATAAAATGCTTGCCACATGCAGATTTCATCACCATGTAGGACCAACCTTGGCACAACTGTGAATTTGGTGAATATAAAGTTGAAAATCTGGAGCTTCTTAGTCCTCGTTTTATGTTGGCTTTCTTGTTCTCTTTTGTTTTTTCTTTTGCATCTTGGATGTTTCCTTTTCTGTAAGAGACTATTAGCATGACTATGTGGTGAGTTTCATTAGGGAAGTAATATCTTGAGGGCTCATTTGGTACATATAGGAGGATTGGATAGGATAACTTCTTTTTTTATGCTCATTGTCTCTAGTATTTTCATGGAAGAATTGGAAAGTTAGTTGGGGAAGTTATTTGTATAAGTACTATTATATATCCTATGGAGAGGGAGGATATTGGATAATCCTACAATTTTGTTATGCATGCACCAAAATGAGATGCACTAAAGGCATTCATTTACTCATGAATTTCATGTTACGCCTGTTGCCTTTAGTATTTGAATAGAGAAGTCTGGAAGTTAGTTGGACTAGTTATTTTACATGGATATGGTTACAAAATCCTATGGAGAGGGAGAAGATTGAATTATCCTAAATAGATAGGATTGCCGAAATTAAGATGAGAACATTTTTATCCATGTGCAAAACTAAGATAAACAAAGACAATTTACTTATCAATCTTGTCTCATCTTATTCTATGCTATCATTAATCCCTTGAGCCAACACAAACTCAGCATTCCAACTTGTTATCTGAAAGTCAAGTTTTTTGGTTTGTAAATTATAAATTTAAAAAATTATTCTTCCAACGGTAATTGCTTGACAACAGGCGTCAGCCTTTTTCTTTCCAAAGATAATTTAATCTCCCCATCTGCTTTATTATATTAAGAATTGTTTTCCAGGTATTTTCAACTGGTATAATGGATAGCCTGTCTATGCTACAGTCAAAGGTCTTAAGTTTAGAACATGTAGTAGATAGAATGGTGCAAGACCTCATGCAGGGAGTAAAGCATCCTGATTTGGTGAGCTCCAGAGTTAAGAAGCATAGCCAAGGTGTTTCATCTCCCAGACTGTCTCTTTGCACTCCAAGGCCTTCTGCAGAAATTGGTAATAGACAGCCTTCTTTGCTGTCTGTAAAGAATTCTGATGTTTGGGAGGAAAAAGCACTTGGCGGAAATAGGTCAGCCAATTATGTGAAGCAGGGTATGGAGATGTGGAGTAATAATACTGTAAAAATTTGTAGAAATCCTACAGGGAAGGATGTGCACAAAAGCTCTGGGCAGGGGGCACAAGTCATTGGCCATATTAGAAAAAATGAAGCTGCCTCTGCCTCTGCTTCTGTTCCAAGTGTGAGTGGCAGACAGAACTATCCAGACAGCAACAATGGTCTGTGGCAACATGTGAAAAGTCTTCTATGTGAAGGGGACCTAGACTCTGCATATGCAGAAGCTCTCTCTTCTGGTAATGAGCTTGTCCTAGTTGAGCTTCTTGATAGAACTGGTCCTGTTCTAGAAAGTTTATCCCACAAGACTGTCTGCGATATTCTCAGTACTTTGGCATCGTTCCTACTGGAACAGAGATTTATGAACTGTATTATTCCTTGGTTGCAGCAGGCAAGTGTCCAATCATTCTCTTTCCGTTTTGTTCAGACTCTTAGTATTAGTGATTTATATTGGTAACATATCACAGGGGGATGATAGATGTATATTTTTCTGTCTCTTTGAGACATTTAGTAAACCCAACCCAAGGATGTCACCTTTAATATTGATAAAAAATTTCGTGCATGTTTGCCTATCAGTTTTCTGAAAATTAGTGTCCAACATACCTTGCTTTGTCACTTAATTACCTAGGCATTGTTAACTTTGTGTATGGACTATCCAAGAGAAACTATTGACTTACATCGTTGTATCTATATCCTCTCTAAATCCTGAAATTCTATCATTGTATTTTTTGTCCCTCTAAATTTTTCCATGCTTTTGCCTCAAATGCTTCTCTTATAGCTTAAACTTCCATTTAAACAAATTTCTTCTCTTGGCTTAACATTTAACATATTACTTGACAAAAAGAAACCAGGTAAAAGGAACAGAGCTGCTGTAGGCTATACTATCAACCATCACAAATGATTTTGATCATTTTAAGAGATCAAATCAAACCTATTCTGAAGGATCACAAAGATATGAAGATGGGTCAAATGCTCTTACCTTGTTCTTTAGAACAATGTTAATGGGCTTGTCATGAGCTTGGAAGATGCTTATGACTTCTTTTAGATATTTGATATTTCCACGTTTTCAAGCAATACTCTAATCCTATTTGATCTTTTGTTTCAGGTGGTAGACTTGAACACTATCCATGGGCCAAATCACTTTATTCTCTCTGCAAAAGCAAGAAGGGAACTGTTATATGCAATTCAGGAGGCAATGAACATGGAATTCTCGAACCCTGCTGAAAGAAGATCAGTCACTCAACTGGGAATGAGGTTACGCCAAGTATGGGGTAAGGAAATTTGCTTGCATACGATTTTATCTATCACCCTGGCTAAAGATAATAACTTCCAAGTTTCTGCTTTTGCTTAACCTACTCTAACCCCCCTCCCATCCATAAAAGAAAAGAGAAAAAATGAAAAAGAAAAAACAGAAAAGAAATGAAAGGAAAGTGACGAAAAGGCAGTTGAGAGGACTGGTAGTTTTCATAGGTTACAACCTAAAGGTTGATAAAATCTTGGAGTTTATAACTGTGCTTGATTGTATGGTCATGTAAGACATGAATTTTATGTTCTTTAGAATTCATAGACATCGTCATAATTTCTTTGCTGACTTAACATTGTGATTTTCTATTTGTATTTTGGATAGTCTTGTTTTCGCTATAAGATTTTCTGAATGTGTCTCAGTGTCTTGATGTTCACTAAAGGTTAAAGCAATGGATGTTTATGACCAAGTTACCATACCTGTCTGTGGTACCATATTAGTTCAGACTGAGCGTTGCCAACATAGTTTCTTTGAAGAAAGTTATGTCCTTGAAGCATCATAGTGAAAGTGTTAGAAACAAACAAACTGTTTATTGTCTTCAATTGCAACTAAAAGTGCATCATATAGTAGGTGAAGTTTCTGTTCAGTTAAGACCAAAATGTATGATTTTCATTCTGAATGTCCAGTGTGGGCACATGAGGTTCAATGGTTATATAGCACACAGGATCATGTGAAGTCATGTCGGGTTATTAAACTTTTGCATGAATGCTAATGGTACCTGAACTATCATATACATATACATCATAACATGATTAAATCTATCATGACTTGAAACACTCAATGAAAATGCTTCTTCTTAGTTTCCTTAAAGAATTACTATTTGCTGTTGAGAATTTGAACGATAGTTTCTCTTGTTTAACAGGAAAATAAATGGTCATAGTTATCAGATGGTTGAACGAAAAGTTGTCCGCAGATTCGGATGGCAGAATACATAGATGTTGTCCCTCTGTCTATATAGAGGTCCATCCTGAATGTAATTTGCTCAATCTGTTGAGCAACTTTTCTGCCTTTTACTGCACTATTGTATGTTAGCTGTTTAGGTTTGTTAAATATTTTTTCAAGTGCCTATTTTGGGTATTTCATTCCGTATCTAAAATGCTTCTCCAGGTTTCCATTTTAAGTTGTCAAAAGTAACATGCATGATTGTTCTCTTTTATTTAATTAATTAGTAAAATTGTGTTAAGACTGCTTGTTTTCATCATTTGCTTATTTTTAATTGATATTAACTAAAGATGCTTTTATATAACTAATTTTGTGGAAAGTCTGTCGATAAAAATATATTATTAGCAATGGAATAATTTCAGTTGAAAATTCCCTTTTGTTTTTTTTTTTTTTTTTTGTGGTATAAATAATAATAATTTTGTATTAAGAAACATGGCTAAGCATTGGAGGTCGTTACTTCCAAAATACTATTACTTATGCATGTAAAAACCTTTTATCTCAAAAATTTTGTAGCAATTAGAGGCAATCCATTTTAAATATGAAGGCAAATATCTTGGCATTATACTCAATTTAAAACATCAAGCACTATCAAACAAAATAACAATTCAAAACAAAAGCATCAATTAGTGATTTAGAAAATAAATGATCAATTCGAATGGAGCCTAAAAATCTATGGTTTCCCTTATAACATTACATTTGTTCCTTCAAAAGAAAAATTATGCATCATATATTCCATGCATAGGCACAAATATTGATATATAGTGCCCATTAGAAGGGAAGAAACACTGCCCAATTTGTTCCAAATCTTTGATAAACCAGGCGGTTGAAGTACCAATTTTCTATGCATTCAGCCTTGAACATTATAACCATCCATATCTTGTACAAATGGAGGAAATCTGAATGTATATCTGATGCAATTTTTCAACATCTCATAAGGGAGTTCATGATCATCATTTGCCAAAATATTAAGGAAAACAAAAATTGAAACTTGCAACTTCATTCACAAAAGTTTCAATGTTATGCAGACAAAACTTACAAGTGCTCAGCTAGCACATGAATTAACAAATGCAACAGAAGATTGGACTGTGATTGTCCAAGTTACTGTTCTTTCAAAGCTGCACATAATGACCAGTTTACAACAGTTGCTTACCTTCTTCCCCACTATTTCAAAATGGAAAGAGCTGCTAGAGCGTAAGAATACTGGATACAGGCACATGGTTGACACTTAAAATTTATAAATACACCAAATACTTAATATTCCACCACAAGGGGAAGAGCAAGTGGCAGCTCTGAACACCAAATTGATAGATCTGTTGGTGAATCTTTTAAACAGTTTTTAACTTTCCACTCATTTTTGCTACAGGTTCAACCTCTGTTAGATTCAGATTTATCTTCAGCTTCAAAATGAGGCGGATCATAAAGGTCACACTCTTTGGGAGGTTCACTCTTGCTTCTTCCATTTCCTGGTTTCCTTCTGTGTGCGTCCCCTTCTCTGTGACTTTCACTTCTGGCAGGATTGCTCTTTTTCGCAGGAGTGTGGGGGCAATTACTGGGAGCTTCATAAAGGGTTATGCCACTGGCCCCAGTGTGAAGCATTGCCTCTTCATTACTGACCTCCTTTGTCTGAAAAGTCTCAAGTAATTCAACCACCTGGCTCATGAGAGGTCTCCCTTTTGGGTTTTGGCTAAGGCATTGATATGCCAAATTGGCTACCTTCATTGCAGTTCTAGCTGAGTACTGACCTTCCATTCTAGGGTCTAAGATCCTCATAAGCTTCTTATTATGGTTCAAGAGGGGACGAGCCCAATCAACCAGGTTATGTTCTCGGCTAGGCCTACTCTTGTCCATTGCTCTCCTTCCAAGGAGCATCTCAAGTAACACTACTCCAAATCCATAAACATCACTTCTTGCCGTTAAATGGCCTGGTCATATCAATGCTGCAACTTGGTTAGCTATTATCATTTCTAGTGTTGTCATAATTAAACATCATGAGTACAGATAAGTCAGTTTATGAAAGGATAAAACAAAAGAAGTGCATCAAGAGGTCAAACTATTCTATCACTTCCTATCTGGCAGTTAAACCAGTTTCTCTTTACGACCAATAGCTGACACCCTAATATGCCATTGTCCTCTTCTGATTTAATGGAACCACATTTATTTCATTAAACTACAACATTGAAGAAAAGATGCTTCAATTAAGAAATACATAAGTTCACCCTCTATTGGTATGTGCAACTTTAGTGCAAAAAACTTTTTTATTTTTATTCTACCTATTATAAAATACATCTATGAAATCAATTTTATTTAATAGTATATTTCAATGAAACGAAAAGACAGAACAAGCGTCAAGACACAAAGAGTTACTACAAACAGAATCAGAGTGATTAACCGTACAACAGCCAAACCACCAAGTTGTTTGTTTATTTTACCCTCATCTATTCCTTTTATTATTTTTCAATAATGTATTAGTAAATTACCCTTTTGCCACTTATAAGCTATATGCCAAAAATTTCTCTAGTCATAAAGTGAAAAAAAAATTTTAAAACTCTAAACAATTTGGCTGTGAAAATAAAGTTCAAATTGTTCCTAAATTACTGTTGAATATTGACATTTGATTTCACATAAGGGAAACTACATCTTTGGAATATCAAGATGTCTAATACCAAAACACCGGGTATATGTTCCCCCTAAACAAGAGAAAGGAGACTGAAAATTGCTTTTCTCCGACTCCTGCTCAACTAAACAGAATGCTAAGTACTGCTCATAACAGAAAACCTATCAATAATCGACTATGAAGTTCCTACCATTAAGACTGAAAATCTTCCTCACTTATTTGGCAATGATGAAGATTCACATTCTCTTGAAACGGAATAATTAATTACTAACCAGTCATTACATATTCAGGAGCAGCATATCCATATGTGCCCATCACTCGTGTTGACACATGGGTCTGGTCTCCCATTGGCCCATCCTTTGCAAGTCCAAAGTCTGACAGCTTTGCATTAAAGTCCTACAAGTTACATGCATTTTTAGTGATAGAAACTAAAACTTCCACATAAAAGAACATTCATGAAAAAGAGTAAGTTTCATTTAAACTCTAGGTATGGGTACTACTTGTCAGAAGGAAACATCCAATGACTATCATCTGTAAAGCTTTTGACTTTAAGGAGCTATTTCTGATTAAGGAATTTTCTCTAAAAAGAAAAAGCGAATTTCAGCAAAGATCATGTTCAGGTTGATAAATATTCCCATTTTTAAAGAGTCCATAAAATAAGATGAACTTGATTAATGTACAGGCAACTGATGAATAACAAAGAAATGATGACTAACCGCATCCAGCAAGATGTTTGATGTCTTGAAGTCACGGTATATGATAGGTCTTTCTGCACCATGAAGAAAAGCAAGCCCTTTTGCTGCATCTAAAGCAATCTTCATTCTTTTTGACCAGGTCAAACTACAACCAACTCCTAACAACGAAGAATAAATAGGGTAAACAAAAAAATGCTTCCATTCTCAGCATACTGGAAAAGAGATACCTCTTTGTTTGATATGTGGGCGCAATGCAGATATTTTTTCTGGTGCTCTTGATCCCTAATATTATTTATCAGTAATACAATCTAAAGCAATTCCAGGGCCGGAACAGCCATATGCAAATCATAAATGGATGTAAATACTAGTAACACTTGGAGGATCAAGGAAGTTATGGAGTGTTAAGTAAATTAATGGATCAAACCTTTTTGACCCAATATTTAGTCTGAGGTAAATATAAACTTTGTGATTTTGTTTTATTATCAATACTTATAGACATTAAGCTTAAAAGCATACACACAGTACCATTCCTTACCCTCCAAAAAAACATAAATTTATGCTGTTTCCCTTCTGTCGGAGTGCTTGTTATCTTATTTTACTTTTAATTTTAAATTTTCTGGCAGAACAGTTTCTTTTAATATAAAATAAAACTTAATTTGACAAATATTCATAACCTCAAATGTGAAGCATGCACATGCATTAGTACATAAATGAATCAAAGATAGTTAAAACCACTCCTGACACTTTCATTCCGTTAATGGAAGGTAATTTCTTGAGAAAAGATGAAGACATTGATCCGTGTAATAGACGAAAAGCAAAATCTCCTGAAATAGTGTGACTTTCTAGCACATGGAGCAACTAGAACAAACATGCAACTCATTTGCAGGCACATAAGTTTACTGTAAATATGTTTTCATCTCTCAAGTTTTGAAAAGGTGGCATACACTGTGTAACCAGAACAAGAACGGGGAAGCAGTTAACTAGTTAATAACTTGACTGGTATGCAAATATAAAAGCATACTGTAAATAAGATAGCCCGTAATTTTGAAAATAATTGAAAACTAGATTAGGGCCTTACTTCGTTTACATGAAAAAGTAATACATGGTACTTGTATCCTCTCAAATTGTTTACAGATATGTTAAAAAAATGGTTGTTATGTAAGTTTCATATAGAATTTATTTCCTAGGTCCCATAGACTTAAAATCATTTTGTTTCCCACCACTTACTGCGAAAAAGATGCTTTTCGAGGCTCCCACTAGCCATGTATTCATAGACCAGCAGCCGATGTTCATCCTCACAACAGTATCCAATGAGCTTCACAAGATTTGGATGGCTGAGTTGCCCTAGATAATTGACTTCAGCCTGTGCAACAAACAATTATGTGCGAACAGAAGCAATTATATCTGTGTTCAATCATTAATCTAAATAGACAAAAAAAAAAAAAAGGCATGTTGTTATCTAACATACTAACTTGAAAACAAATAATTTTGTGGGTCCCATTTACTTGTTGGCTAAATGTTTAAATAAGAATGCATCCATAGAAAAGAGAAACAGCCACCCTAAACAGCTGGTTTTAAATGAAATCTTCTCAGATATGAAATAAGATGATATATCACATGAAACTTTTAAAATTTGTTGCTAAATTCCAAATACCCAAAAGCAAATCCCTACCGATCTAAGACATCAATTTAATGGTTAAATTCTAGTTCCTGTGTGCTACAATCCTCGGAATCTATCCTATATAAACAAAAAGAGGCATTAAGTAACACAGTTGAATTTGGCCAAGAAATTTAATGCATTCAAATCATGGGAAACTACTAAATTTATACGATAATGAGGTAAGTTGTGCAATTACCACATTCTGTTAAACTGGATTCTCCTAATCATGATAGTACAACATCCTGCCAATATATACAACCATCCTTCTTCCTCTAGATAAAAAATTTTCACATATTCTTTCTCTCTCTCTATTCTTTTGGGTGTTTTATAGATAAAATTTGTTCTGATATTTGGCAATGATATAGAAGGCTATATATCCATAGATGTAGATGTAGCACAAACAATGAATATCAGATTATAAGAATTACATAGAAGATGCCAAGAAAACAAGACAAGGAGATTACCAGCCATTCTCTGTCACCCTGGAACCCATCAGGATTAAGCTCCTTAACAGCAACTGCCATAGACTTGTAACCAGGCCTCGTATTCTCATCTATTACTCCTTTATAAACAACCCCAAAGCCACCCTCGCCAAGAATATAGTCTGGTCGGAATTGCTTTGTGACCAACCTCATCTCCTCATAAGTGAATATATCAACATTGTTATATCCAGGATTCTGCCGGAGATCTTTGACATCCTTGGCTGTCAAAGGAATGATGCTTGGTTTTTTGATTTCAGGAGAGTCCTGCATTTCTAGTTTTGTTGGAGATGCAGTAGATTTAAGTCCCCCATCTGAAGTTATTCATAACAACAAAATATTGTACCAACTAAAGGTTCCTGAATCTCTTAAATGTGCAAACATAGAAGCATGAAATTTCAACACGCATCCTTATTTAATAATTTTATACTAGGGTGTAAAAAGATGGGTCACCCAAGGCACAATTGGAAAGCACTCACACTTCACTTGTTCTAAGATGTTCAAATTCGATCCAATCAATTATTGGTATGATTCTCTAGTTTTCTGCAATAAATTTTAGGCTGGTTTCCAAATGTATGACATGTAACAAGCTGGGAACTTTAAACTCTGAAAACAGTAGTGGCATCAACTTTAGGATATCAAACCTTCCCCCACACTAAAACTATCCAATTGAACAACATTTAACAAATCCAGACCTCAAACCGTGTAAAATGAATCCCAATCATAATCAAAGATCAAGAACACGTCTTAACAATGTGACGACCTAATAAATTTGCATATTCAAAAAGAATAAACTTTTGAACAGAAATTCATATCCATAACAAATAAATTAAAAAGGAAAGATTGCAGGAAGAGGAAATGAAATTAAAAATAACCTGGACCCTTGCTGAGAGATTGGTGATGTTGATGTTGGTGCAGCTGTTCCTCAATGCTAAAGCAAATCCCCATTAATCTGACCCACACTCTGAAACTATTCTGAATTCGGATTTTATCTCCCCATTGCTTTAACAACACTATGTCACATTATATTTCCTATTTCTGATAGGGGCATCTCACCTCATTCTAATTCTAAATGAACAAATCTGGATCAATGTTGCAAAAAGAGAGGTCAGGATCCAATCTGGGTATGACCGAATCTCAGATGGGGTCGCCGGGAAGGGCAATGCACCGATTCCAATTGGCAAGAACAGAAACCAACACCACGGAAGCTATGATCAAAAGGGGCAGAGAGAGAGAGAGAGAGAGAGAAAGTTTCTTTTCAGGAAAGAGGACTGGTCTTTGGTTTTTCACAGCCACAGCCACCAAAAACGCCAAGCAAAGTGGGACCCCATGTTTTTCTAACAAAACAGCCTTTGTGTTGAGGTTATTTACCATGTCCGCCATTTACTCGTTCATGTCTTGCAACGTTTCCGTGAGCAAAATCTACGGATTGGAATGCCATAGTAAAAAAATTTGTGCAAAAACTGCAACGGTGGCAGATTAATTCCCTCTACGATTTATGATCTGTAACCATACATTGAAGTTGTCCCTAAAATGGAACAGTTGCTTGACACTTGTTTGGGAATACAGCCGGTATGGAAGTAAATATGTATATTTACATGATTTCCAGTTTTCAGTCGTCTAACCTGCGTATTTGGTATTAGGAAAGGCTCGACCCAATTTTGTCTTTTTCACTTTTTCGTTGTTTTTTTATATGGAGTTTATTTTTATCTTTTTATAATAATAAGCGAAGATTAGTTTTATCTTTTTAAGATCTTTGAGTCAGAGGACTTCTACGGAGTTTGGGGTGAATTGCCAAGTGTTGGGCCTGTTTTCATCTTTTTGCATCAGCTATGTTTTTATTGTTAAGGTTTCTATTTGAGGTTTTAAAAAAATATTAATATTGTTTTAATTTTTTACTATTATAGTCTTCTTTTTAATCTTTCCCTTTTACAAATTTCCTTCTTTCAATTTCTCCTAGCTGCTCTCTATTTTGTTGTTCCCTTCTTTTCTTCGGAAGAAGAAACATTCTTTTACGAGGGAAACAAATCCCATTACACAGTTTGCTAGTAACTATCTCACATTAACAGGTGGGACTACAAAGTTTTCCTCAATGGAAAAACCCTTTTTAGCCATGTGATTAGCCACTATTTTACCCTCCTTGTAAATATGTCGAAACTGCACTTCCCATGGCCTCTTGAGTAACATAGTAATGGCTTGAATCATAGTTAGCACATGGATGGTGCAATTGAGAAGAGATCGTTTGTACAACAAGTTTGCTATCCACTTATAAGTTTATGTGTCAAAAACTAGCATCCCATGCATATTTGAGTCCTCTGTGTACACCCCAAAGTTCTGCTCAAAAAGTTGAGCATTTTTGGAGTCTCATGGCATAACCACCCCTCCATTGTCTGCCTGAGTCTCTCAGTATTCCTTTGGTTGTTAATTGGTTGGACGATTTCCAATATGCACCATCAGAATTCAATGAAATCCAGTCCGCTTGTGGAGCTTTCCAAGCTATGAGAACCTTTCCCTGCATACCAGAGTTAAAAGTATATAATTTTTAAGGATGTCAATGGGTAGGGTACTTGTTAATTTCGAGATTCCCGAATCTTAATCCTATTAAAAATCAAATACCATAACCCTATTAACTACTCGAATAATTTAAAAATTATTATCTTAACCCTAATCCTAACACATTTCCACTACCCTATAATTATCCTAACTCGTTTAAATACCCGATTAAATAAAAAAATTATTAAAATCTTCTTCATGGGTACCCAATTACCCAATTAACTTTTCTAATCTCATAACTTCCCTTTAGATTTATATGCTATAAGTTTATATAAACAAAAGTATATATACTGTAATTAATAATTTTATGAGTTTTAATTTTTGCAATGTTAATATAAAATAAAAAGTAAATATATTTATATTTAAAGTACATATATATATACACACACGCATACATAAAAAATATTTTAATATATAAAATAGTAATTATATTCCTTATAAATTAACACAATATATAAACTATATACATTAAAAGACATTACAAGTTAATTAATAATAATAGTTTCATGAATTAATTTAATTATTTATAAGGATTTGTTCTTAATTTCATGAAATTAAAAAAAAAAACATTGAGGTTCCAAAACTATTTTAATCTCAAAAGCTTTCTTTAAGTATATATATTATAAGATTATATAAATAATGGTATATATATTATAATTAATAATTTTATAAGTCATAATTTTTGTAATGTTAACACAAAATAGAAAGTAAATAAATTTATATTAAAAGTATATATATATATATATATATAATAGTAATTATATTCCTTTATAATATGATATAATATTAAATTATTTAAACATAATTAACAATCTAATAATTTTTTAATTTAAATATATTAATGTCATCATATTAATAATTAGAGTAACCATACTTTTCATATATTTGTTAGTTTTTAATAAAAAAAATTACTTGTAAAGTTGGTAAAAATTATAAATTTTTAATTTAATTATTAAAATAATAATAAAATACTTATAAATAGTAATTGGGTTCGGGTAACGGGTACCCAAGGGGTGTGTCACGACCCAAATTTCGAGTCATGATCGGCGCATGGGCCCAATGGACTTAGTCCACTAAGCCCAAGCAAGCCTATTAATTTGACGTGTTCATCATTCCATCATAAACTGTTAGGTCACATTTCATAACTTAGGATCAAAATAATATCAAACATTTGCCAACTCATACTAGCATACGAAACAAGTGTATATACACTATCTACAACATGTATCTTAGTAATTTACATTAGGTTTGTCTATACACAACAAAAGAATACTTGACTTCCAGCGGAGGGACTCGGACGAATGTACAGCTACTGAATGCCGAGACACCTACCAAAAGATGGATACAAGTTTACAAAGACACCTCGTCCTAGTTACCGGCTACCTCATGATTTGAAAACATGAAGTTGAAAACGATGAGTATAAACCCAGTGAGTGAACAAGGAAGGGAACAAGTAACAACAAGGGAGAATTTAAAATCATGATGCACTTGTTTCAAAACAATGCAATTTAGTTTCATTCATATTAAAAACCCTTCATCAAGCCCTTAAATGATTAATCATTTGAAAATCATGAACCCATACATAACGAACCATTTGAAGAATGAAAGCTTCAATGATACGCAAATAAGTCAAATATGACAACGAATCTTCGCTACAGTGGAAATGCATTCTCGTTGCAGCGAGAATGAATTTTCGCTGCAGCGACGTTGGGATTAAATTTTTAGCTGAACGAGAGTTTCTCAACTGGCCAAGGGTTTCTCACTAAACCTCATCATTTTAAACTTAACTCATTTAGTCCTTAATGTTGGAAGTCCATGCTCATATATGATAGCAAAGAAGTGAAAAATAGAGCAGCAATTGGACAAGATAGGAGACAAAACAGAAAGTTTTTCGCTACAGCGAGATTGAATCTCGTTGCAGCAAAATTGTAACCCAGAAACAAAAAATTTCTCGCTGCAGCGAGAAGCTACAGTGAGAATGAATTTTGCTGCAGCGAGAAGCTACAATGTCATTCTCGCTGCAGCGAGTTTTCGGCCAGTCTATCCCTCCAAACCCGAGAGTTTCTAGCTGCAGCGAAAATGATTCTCGTTGCAATGAGAAATAGGGCAGCAACGAAAAATTTACCCTTCTTCTTAAAGAAAAACCACCCTGCTGAAATGTCCAAACCAACATGAAACGCATAACAATTTTCTAAAGTTTAACATGTCAACTTTCACATGCATTACAACCATATACCATTACTCATTAATTTCCTATAACACACATATTTGCATGTGTATATATGTATACGTATACCCATCATCATCATGCACACCATCCCATCATCATCATACACACGATCACATCATCATCATCATCAGCTCATGCGCACTCCCTACTCGCATATGGTTGGGTCATCACCGGGTTATGCGCACTCCCTACTCGCACATAACCGAGTCATCCTCGGCTTATGCGCACTCCCTACTCAGACATAGCCGAGTCAATATAATTACACAACACTATATTCAAACATATATGTATATCAACATAATGCTGCAGCATAGAGATCCATGATAACCACATGTCATAACATAAAATTGATTTATCAAAGGCTTATTCCCAAGGCACTTGTTTTTATGAAAAGCTAGATAATCCATTCAAATGTTTGGCAAATACATTATATCCTCAAAAACAAGTTTTGAATACAGTTCACTCACCGGTATATTGTTGAGCCTTTAGCTGACTTTAATTCTCATAATGATCCAATTGGGATGATAGGGCTTCGTTAGAACCTAGAATCACATTAGCATAAGCAATAGGTCAATTCACACACTATAAACCCTAAAAACTATCTCTTAGCTAGCTTTAAATTGCCACATTAAATGGCTATCTATGTTCACTATCTTAATCACTATAAAAGGAATGAAAATACTCAACAATAAAATAGCTCATAATCCCAATTACTAGTCATTATTCATAACTAAAAATCAAGCTTAGTTCATCACTCACCTTAGGGTTTCTTTGTAGTTGAATTCTCTTCCAATAGCTTCCAAACAAATGAGGTAATTCTTTTTTTCTCTCTCTAGAACGCCCAACTAGTGAGAGAAAGTATGGAAATAAAATTTTTCAAGGGTTTTAAGGAGAGAGAGTGGAAGAATACAAGGGTTCTAGTAAAAAAGGCACAAAGGTATGAAAACTAGAGCTAGAGAGAGAAAATTATGCAAGCTCCATATCAAGCTTCCATGGAGGTTGGAAGCAACGTGAAAGAGAAGAAGGAGGAAGAAGAAGCTGTTGGAAAATGGGAGAAGAAGCTGCTGGAAGAAAGATATTTATAGCCAATCTTATCCATTCCCTTGAAATTACCAAATTACCTTTCCAAAATTTAGCTTATTCTCTTTTAATCTTTTATGTAATCTTTTTGCTCTTTTGACACTAGGACAAGGTCCATAATGGTCTAGACATGCTAGGGTTCATGAAACTTAAAATTCTAACTCGAGGTGAAAAATGACCATTTTGCCCCTATTATGAAAATCATCAAAATTTTGGTTTCCTTTCCATTTTACCCTTAATTTCACCATCCATTTATGCCTTAGGCCTACTTAGGCCATAATATTGTTTAAAAATCTTACTTTTATGGGCTTACTAAGGAAATGACGAAATTACCCCTGATCAAGGATATCGCGTATACTTCCCTTTACGAGTCTATAAAGGTCAAGGTCTCACAAGGTGGTACCCAAACCCTACCTGAACCCGATTCGGGTAGTGAAATCACTACTCGAACCCATTTTGAACTCGTTTATGGAGTACCCTAACCCGATGTAACCGGGTTGAGTACTCGCGGGTATCCTATAATAAGGTACCCATTGACATCCCTACCCATTTTCAAAACTCAACAAACAAGCATTGTGAATGGCAGATACTAGATTATAAATTTGGGGTAGTCTTCTTTTAACATTGCAAGTATCATTCTAAAAAACAAATGAATTCCCCTATTTCCAGAGGAGCCAACAAGTTGAACCAAAGATTATAGCCTACGGTACTCCATTATTCTTAGCCTTTGTCTTATTTAAATTTGATAAAAGCCAATTTGAAATGGAAACATTTAAAAATGCTTCAAACATACCTGGTGGTAATATTCTAATCCATATAACATTAGTTATAGTACAGTCTCTAAGGACATAAAGAATCAATTCCTTCTCCATATGGCATTACGAACATATTGGGTCATTAGAGAGATGTTTACAATATCTTTCCTTACTGGTCAGTATTTGGTCATGCAAACATTGTATTATGAACATGCGAACTTTTTCAGGCCCATGCCATTTCCATGCTAGATGCCACATACCCGAATTACTGCTTGAATTTAGATTTTCCATCTCACATAAATACTCATATGCCGAGGAGACAATGAAATTTCCAGAAAATTGTTGGTCTCAAAGAGCGTGCTAGAGGGCGGGTGAATAACACATTCCAAGTAATACCAAAATTAACGACAGCTTTAACTGGTTAATAACTTTCTGTTTTCAAGCACCGTCACACATTGTTTTTGGCTAGCCTCTTTTTAACCAATTAATGCTCCCTTTAACTGATTGAAGCTTCTCTCCATTCATCCTTAACTAATAAAACTGGGTTCCAACAATTAAGAAGTCTTCGGCTTTAATCTCTTGGTTTGGTGCTTTGGACGATCATCAATATTTTGAATTTGAATTTTGGCGCTTCTTGACACTTTAACATTAACCTTTAACCAATTAACTCTTTTCTTTTAATTGATTAAAAGGCTTTTGTTTTACATGCAACACTCGCTTAACTGATTAAACCTTATGTTAACCAGTTAAGACCTTTTTGTCTATCCTTGGTGTAGCACCCAGAATTGCTTAATTGATTAAGGATTTGTGTTAATCGGTTAAGACTAATCTGTCTTCATTAAAGCTTTTTCTTTTTTGCTTATTTAACCAATTAACCCATCTTGCAACTAAACAAGCATCTTGACTTGCTTTCAAATACCAAATATCTTAATGAATTTAAGCTTTCTCCTACACACTTAAATAATATGTTTGACACCAATGAATGAGAATGTTTTGTTATCATCAAAAACATATAGAGTCAACATTTTGTCTCTCACTCTCTCTCTTATTTTTGATGATGACAAAACACTCATAGATTAAGAGTGCAATGTCTATGTTTAATATGAATACGTCAAATCTTTATGCATAATGAGTTGCTCCCCCTTAGTTAATGCATCTAGTTTTCTTTAAAGATTTGCAATAAAATATTTATAACATCCACAGTAGCTAAATGAGATATACAATATCCACAGTAGCTATGTAAGATATATTGAATATCAATAATAACTAGCACATAATATTCAACAAAACCATCACTAAGCATCACACATATAAATTAAACATGAAAACCTATCAAATTCTATTCAACATAGGCTTTCTTCTCCCTTGTTTTGTCATCATTAAAAAAGATATTCAAAACTCCCTCTTAATGAGTGCATCTAGATTTTCCTTTAATCTTTAAATCAGACTTTAATGAATAGGAATCATAAGCATTCATATACCTAAGTCATACAAGATTATAGATATAGTTCAATAACTTCAAGAGTCAAGTTTGTAACTAGGTAAGAACAAATGTATGGGAGTTAAATCATTTTAAGAACTTGTCAAGGATCACTCAAATAATGTTCAAGCAAATTTGATCATTTTTGCTTGATCATTTTGTCATAATCAAAGCTATAATAATTTTAAAGCTAACAATATCACCCTTTTTGATATGACAAAACTATGAGTAGAATTTGCTTTTGAAATGATTTTAAAATCTCCTCCTCAACATATGCATAAAATTAAATTTGCTCATAAACCTTCTCCCCTATTTTGTTATATAAAAAAAGGTTAAGAAGAGTGAGCATTAAACACTTAAGCTCAAGAAATAATGATTAGCAAAATCCATCAAGAGTATAAGCATTAAGACCATGAATATATAACTATAAATTCACCAAGTCATCATATATATGCACTTAATATCCTCAACTAAGTCATTAAGAAATATACCCATTAAGCACATTCAAGTATTAATTCATTAAGAGAATCATCAATAAGAAAGCCACATGTATATATATCTATAAGCGAAATGTGGACATAACAATTATGAAGCTCAAGAAAGATAAGCATAAAGATGTTTAATAAGCACATAAGCCATATTTCATCTCCAATACCAAGTGTTAAAGCTCAATATACTAATTGATAGATATAAGTAAAATCTCCCCCTTTGTAAAAGCATAAGATCAATTATGAGAGATTGAATCATTTTAAAGCTCATTATATCAATTGGTAAAGTACTAGTAAAGACTTATTTTATCATTAAGCATTCCCAGTGTATAAACTTTAAGGCTCAAAACATTTAAGAAAAATATGATAAATTAAAGCTTAAGTGAGAAGGGACAATTATAAAGCTTGATGCTAATTTTAAAGCAAGATACTATTTGCGAAAACTTAAGGCTTGATACCAATTATGTATTTCAACATTCAAGTTTAAGTGAGAAGCAGTATAAGGCACAATATCAATTTTGGTGTTTTGATAGATGTTACCAATAGGGAAGAACACCAAATGTTGAATTGTCACCAACCCTTGTTATTAAAGATCTCAATTCCTCATGATATCAATGAAAATGATTAATTCCCCCTTAAGAATTCATAAGCTTAACACAAATTGTTAAAGATCATTAATAAATCAAATATTAGAAGAGAAATCATGAGCCTAGAATAAATAAGCATTCAAATGGATGTTCAATTTATTTCCCTAATATTTACGTATTTATGGAGCTAAAAGAGTATGAATATTTGAATAAATGTTCAACATATACATCAAATACTCATATTTTTAAGAAGTATTTGCAAAGTAGTTCCCAAGCATGTCTAAGGTATCATTACTCTTCAAACATCATTCTCGATTATCATCAAGTATTTTCAATCACCATCAAGCATTTATTATTTATTCTCAATATCAATCAACCAAGTAGTATTAATCAAGCATTTCCAGGAAATTTCCTAATTCCTATATAAAAATAGCAACTTAAGGAGATATTAAAAAAAAAAATCATTAAGCATTTTTAGCGAGTATTCTTCCAAATAATTTTCAAGCGGTTATTCACCTAAGTCATTTTGAAGCAAGCATTGCAAGATGTATTCTCCAAATTGTATATAAAATTATCAAGTTAAGGAGAACTTTCACAAAAGGCATATCATAATTAATCAAGCATGACCAAAGCATTTTGTACTTATTGCAATCATGTAAGAGAATATTGTGATCAAGTAAGCACTAACATGATTACAAAAAATAAAATGGCTATCTTCAGTAATCATAATTTCAATTTTCACAAATCTATAGACATATACCAAAAAAAAAAAAAAAATACAAGCATTGAATTTTAATGTGGTACATGCTATTTCTCAATATTCTTTATAATTCATGAGTGATACTAAAGAAAATTGAAAATAAAGCACTCAACTCATGAATATATTCCAAGTGAACATTCAATCATCAATGAATACCAATTATCAAGATTCAAGAAAGAGATATTTAATCAATGCACATTAGGCATTCATTGCTAACTAAAGCTATTGGCCATATTTTGTTTCACATGTCAAGTTGTATGGTGACTTTGTAATACCCCGTACTTTGATATGGTGCATAATAAAGCTTATCGAATGCCACTTGAGGTTAATTAGAATGTTTAAAAGTGATGAAAGGTGAAAGAAATAGTTTGGACAAAAATATTTCGCACGCGAAGAAATAACGATTGAATAATAATATTTTTATTGAGGATGAATAGCGAGATAAAAAGTGATTCGAAAGTGAATCGGGGCATAATAAGACATTTTGGGTGTGAAAGAGACACGTGAAAAATTTTAAAATAAAATAATATTTTATTAATAAAATAATATTAAAATATTAATATTTTATTCAGTGTCAAAATTTTTCATGAAGAAGGAGTATATTATCAATCTAAGTGTGGGAGAAGAAGAACGAGGAAATTTTGGAGAAAATGACATTAATGGGGCTCGCGTGTCTTTATTAAATAAAGCTAACTCGGGTAAATAAATATTTAAATATTATGGTGATACTGCGTTGGACTATAAACTTGATATTTTATTGGTACAAGTGTTAAGGAAGAAAAATAAGAAGAAATTGGAATTAAAAGATTGTAGGAGGACTTAATTAAAAAAGGGAAAAACCTTGCAAGGTAAAATGATAATTTTGTCATTAGTTTGGTTAAAGCTTCCAAAGGAAGCTTTGACCATTCATCCTTATCCCATGGCTTGCCATCATGTCCAAGGCATTATCTTCCTTCTTCTTCTCCTCCCAATGCCATTTTCATCCTCCACCATAAAAATCAAGCTTTTTCCATTTTATTTTCCTTCTTTTCTTTTCATTTCTTTTCTTTTCTTACTTCTTTCTTCTCCTAACTTCTTGGGCACCAAACCTACAGCTTCTAACTCCATTTTCTAGCACAACTAAACCCTAGGAGAAAGAAGGAAAAATCTCTCTTTCTTTCCTTTATTTTCTATTTCTACTCCACCATCACCAACACTTGAATTTTCAACTTCAAATATCCATTTTTAAGGCTAAAAGGTATATATTTTCAACTCTTGAAATTTATGAATTTATGGGTTATATTTTCAGATTTTATTTTCTAATTTCTTCAAATTCTTTTTCTTGGAAATATTAGGTTTTTGTTGATCTTTATGCCTTTAAGCTCACCAAGGTAAAAAACCTTTAAATTGAAATAGTTGATATGATGGGTTTGAGAATTAGACAAGAATTTTAGGTTAAAAATTAGGCTAGAATGTAGTTTATCAAGCGTATGCTTATTAGAATTATTAAGTTTGAATTTATGATATATTTGAAGCTATTATTGTTTATTAACAATTACAGGTTTTAATGGTATTTCGGGACTACCTGGATTAAGATTTAGTTAGGTGGCATCATTAAGGTGAGTGAACTTGCATTTAAAAATGTTTTGGGATAAATGCACATGTGTTTGAATGAATCATTTGAAAAATTTATTTGTCTTTGCTTTAAAATATGCCTGGGAACAAGCCTTTGATGAAATGTCTTTACGTTGTGAAATTGTGCAATGTGATTAACTCATGTGTTCCTATATTATGCGATACGTATAATGTGATGAATTATGTATTTGAAATATTATGTTGAATTGCCAATTGATTTGTGGCATGTGATGTGTTGTTATGCAAAAATTCTTGTTACATGTTGTTACATGTGCCATGCATTAAAATGTAATGTTGAATGATAATTGTAACCGCGCGTGTGCGGTGTGGGAGTGCACATGCCGGTGATGACGGGTGATTCCAGCTATGTGTGGTGTGGGAGTGCACATGAGCTAATGACTGGTGGGTGATGATTCTAGCTATGTACAATGTGGGAGTGCACATGAGCTGATGACCAGAGGATGATGATTCCAGCTATGTGCAGTGTGGGAGTGCACATGAGCTGATGACCAGTGGTTGTATACATGTTTACACATACCATAGAAATGTTAGAGAAAATATTATGTGATTGCATTGAATGTTGAAAGTTGAACTTCTTAAATGTTTTAAAATGAGTTGAAAAACAGCACGACATCGAGTTTTGTTCATAATATAGAAATTTGCATTGTTTTTAAATGAGTGCATCATGTTTTTGAAAAACTCTTCGTATTGTTTGCTTGTTCCCTTCCTATGTTCACTCACTGGGTTTATACTCACTCAATTTAACTTCATGTTTTCAGATTCGGAGGTAGTTGGGACCTAGATTGAAGTGTCCATTTGTAGTCACCATTTGGTAGGTATCATGGCATCCTGTAACGGCACCCACGTCCAGAGTCCCTTCGCTGATAGTCAAGGTCTCTTGCATGTGTATATAGTTACTTAAATGTAAATTATGAGATTGTTGTGCACTCTGTATGTTGATTGATTCACCATGTCGTTTAGGGTTGACGAATAATAATCCTATTTTGGGAACATTATATATATATATATATATATATATATATATACACACTTGGTTCCCACGGTCTAATTTCAAAAGAACATTCATTAGAAATTACGAGCATTAAATCTTAAAGAAAGAGAGGCTTGCTTGGGCCTGGTGGGCTATGCCTATTGGGCCCTTACGCCGGTCATAGCTTGGGAATTGGGCTGTGACAGACTTATAAGCTAAAGTTGGATGCACACAAAATCTTTAGATCATATAAACATTAAGGCTCAATGAAGACATAGTTAACATTTAAATGCATATTCAAAATAAATTTCAACTATGTCAACTCACAATATATGTCATGGTCAAACTTGATAATTAAATTCATATTCAAATACATAGCTCAAGTCAAGTTTTAGACTTCAAACCTTAAAGTCAAGAAAAATGAAAAATCATGTAAGCATGTGTCTTGACCAATATAATAAATGAACCAAAATTTATTTTCATGAAGCTCAACAAGTTCATCATGATCAATTGCATAAGTATAATCAAAGAATCAATCTTGAAACAATCATTTAAGCACAATCATAAAGCATATTTCAAGAATTGATCTTAAGATTCATTGTAAAGATTTTTCAATATAAGTACACAAACATTTCATTTCTTAAGACATGATTTTTCAATGTAAGCACATGAGAAATAATAAAATCGAGGACTTATGAACAATTTCTCATTTTTCAAAAGTTTTCAATTAAACACAAAAAAATTAATAATATCAATATGAGTATCATGCTTGGGCATAGATAGATTTAATCAATCAAGAAAGTTTTCCCATTTTTCAACAAATGTTGCAATTTCAAGAACATGTACTTGCACTAAATGACCATGAGAATATTCATGATGCATGTTTTAAAGAGTCAAGAATAATCTTTGAAAAGGAAATTCATAGAAGAAAATATTGCAAAGGATATCAAATGAAGTAAGAAAACATTTTGGAACTCAAAACTTGTCCATTTTGACTTTAAAGCACTCAAGAATCAACTACATATCCTTGGGGGTTGACCTTTTATCATTCTAGCAGTATTTTTGTTGGCATTTTGTTCTCAATAGTTGACTAGCTATGCTTAGGAGTTGACTAAACTTGATCCTTGCACATTAAAAAGCTAGAAAAAAAAATGCAAAACATGCAATGTTCCAAGGTACAATGATCTTAAAATATAGATTTGTGTGAGAACAATTTAGAATTTCATTTCAACCGTGTTTGGAACATCATTTTGGATATGTCTGATCAAAGATTCTTCAAGAAAAACATATGAACTCAAATTTTGGCTTTTATTGGTCATTGTTCACAAGTATTAAAAAGTTGAAATGCTCATTTGAAGAATCATGTCTTTAATATGCTTAAGCATGTTCTATTTTCAAAATCATGTGTGAATATGACTTATAAAATGTATAAGCATTATAAGCATCAAATTCCACATTTTCAACATTTTTCCAGCATATACACAAAAATGCCTTTGAGGTCTTTCAAGTATTCATTTGCAACAAGAACAAGTTATAATAGCATTTTTAACATAAAGCACACTTGCTCAAGTTTTATATCATTGAAATCATTGTAGCGTCAAGCATTACAAGAAGATTTGTTCATTTGCTTAAAATATCATCAATGTCAAATTATCATACTTATGATTATGTTTAAGAAATCTCTTTCAATCTATTTCATAAATCTGTTGGTCCCAAATAAATGTGTTAGAGGGGGGTGAATAACATTTTTTGGCTCTTGGCAAGATGAGGAACTAATTTGAAAAGCAATGAAAATAAAAAATTAAGTAGACAATGCGCAGGAATTTATAGTGGTTCGGTCCAAGAGCTACATCCACTACTTTGATTATTTAACCAAGGATTTTTCAAATCAATCCACTATGAACTGGTGAAATTCACAAGCTTTCACCAAGCTTTACAATGGCTTTTATCAGGCTTAGCCAAAACCTTTCACAATAGTTTATACCAGGATCAACTAAAACCCAACACCTAACTTTTCAAGGCTAAGTTAGAACCTATATCCAATCAAGTAATTCTAGCTTGAATCAATCCCTTAGAGTGACTCTCTCACTCTAAGAATACAAGAAGAGAAGTAAAAAGAGTGTACCTATGATCACAAGGTTGATCTAAGTGCTACAAATGAAGTGCATATCACAATTACAAAGATGAGAGTTGAGTGCAGTAAATGAGTAGCAGCTATTTTTTGGTTTTTCAGCTCTTTTGTGTGTTCTTGGAAACCTTCAATTGCATTTCTAGCCGTTGAAATCCTCTTTTATACTTGGAAAACTAGCTCTGACGTGAGTTAGATAGTTTTTGACTGTTGAAAACAGTTTGGTAGCAATTCTGGCCATTAATCTGTCTTATAATGCACAATTCAAAATTCTGGCAGATTGCTCTTAGTCGACTAACCGATATCTTAGTCGACTAAGTCATCTCTGTCTCTTATTCCCAGTTTCTGACAGTTCTGGCAGTGTGCACTTAGTCGACTAACTCATTCCTTGGTCGACTAAGTTGGTTCTGTTTCTCAACACTTTTCAGCCCGTCAACTTTTGATTTAAATCTTAGCTGACTAACTCTTCATTAATCGACTAAAGAGCTTCTGTCTTGTTGATCAATTGTGACTTCCTTATTCCTATGCTCTTTAATATGTGCATTTGAATGATTGATTTTTTATTTGCATACAATTTTTGTCCTGCACACTCAAGTAGAAATATTAGACACAAATGAATGGGAATGTTTTATTATCATAAAAAACTAATGGAGCCAACAATCTTCCCTTTTTTGATGATGACAAAACATTCCTTGATTAATAGCACAGTGTCCTTTTTTCTTTTTTAGTTCTGCATAAAGATGAGGATTTCTCCCCCTATGTGTATGCTCCCCCTTAGTGTGTGCTTATTTAACTTGTTTATTCTAGCAAATTTTAATTCTTGTCATTTAGAAAATGACATTATTCATTTCAGCATGTTTTTGTTCTTTTCATATAGAAAATGACATGTAAAAGTTTAAATTTTTTGACATAATATATTTACATAGGCTTATAGGCAGCAAGTGACAGGATGACAGAACATTATTACTACTTCAGCTTGCTGTTTGTCATATTGTTTCTAGACTTAATTCATTCCAAAGCTAAATGCCATAAACCATCCAGTCAAAATGTCAGCATTCATATTTGTTTTCATCCAAATTTCACTCACAATATCATATCAATAATTAATAATCAGCATATCAGCTCAATATCAGCACTAAAGCATCAGCAGAAACTCAATAACAGCTTTAAATATTCAATCATCAGCTTATCAGCATTTCATCCATTCACAATCAAACCAAAATAAATAAACAGTGTCTCAATAGACTTTCAGCATAAGTTATCAGTAACAAAACAAAATAAATAAATAGTGTCTTAGCATAAAGATCAATATCCAATTTTCAACAAACTACCATGGATCATCTACCATAGATAACCTAGTCAGATTCATCATCCTAAATTTCACCTAGATTTCTGGTTCCTCTACCCTAACATTTTTTTTAATTTATTTTCCTTTTCCCCTTAGCTTTCCACTTCTCCCTCTTTTTGTCATCATCAAATCTCAAGGATGCCTAATCATCTTCTGAAGAGAATGAGGGAGAGGATTCATCATCAGTGTAGTATTTGACATTGAGGGGTTCAGGAGAAGGTTCTGGTGGTGATTTTTGTGGTGAAGGTTGAGAAGAAGGTTCAGGTGAGGACTTGTCAAAGACTTCTACTGGATTCTAAGGAGAAGAAAAAATTGCTGGCCTAGCTTTTTCAACCAATTTGGAGGATTTACTTCTTTGGAGGAGCTTTGATTTGGTGGCCATTGTCTTTATGCCTTTTCCAGGTGGTTTGGACTTGGCTTGTGGGTCTGCAGCAACCTTTTCTTTTCTTTTCCCAGATTGTCTTTCTGTAGTGGACTTCTCTGCTTGTGCTTTGGCAGCTTCCTTTTTAGCTTGCTCCTCTCTGACCATTTGATGAAAAACATCCATAATGGATACTTCTTCTGAAGTTGGAGGAGAGGGCTGCCTTTTTTGAGATTCTAAAGGAGGATTCTCATCCAGTAAACCAAGAATTTCTATTCCTTGTTCTGATGCATTTTTGTTTTGAGGTTTAGGGGAGAGGGGTTTTCTTGGTTGATTGACTTCAGGCTCATGTCCTTCTACTTGGAAGGCTGAACCTTCAGCATCTTGCCCTACTGGTGCAATGCTTGGTGTTGCAGAGGTATTTGCAGCAGCTAGTTCAGATTGCATTTTTCCTTTCTCCTTTTTCCTTCAGTACATTTTCCAGTTCAGTCATTTTCTCCTTAATTTTTTGCATTCTTGCTCCTTGGTCTGTGATTTTTCCATCAATTCTTATAAGTAGATTGAAGATCACTTCATTTGACAATTGAGATGGTGCTGCCTCTGGTTGAGCAAGTAAGGAGGATTCTTTTCCTGGATCAGTCTTGGGGGTTTTAACGAATCTTTCTCCATCAAGTTTGTACCCCATTTTAGGCAAGCTTCCAAGGTAAATGGCTTGATCTCTGCTTTTTACCTTGTCTGCCTCGTACCTTGAGCTCAAAATCCCTTTCTTTTGCACCAAAGATGTGATGATATTTCCATAAGGCAAATTTATTTTCTCTAGTCTACATACTCTTCTCATTCTCTCAATCATAAATTTGCCTAAGTTAAGTGAAACACCACTAAATGCATGTTCCATTAGCCATAGATCCTGTAGGCTGATATAGCTAAAACTTCCCCCTTTTCCATGAACATTGGTAGCAATGAAATAATGCAATATTCTAATTTGTGGACTAGTGATCAAACCAGCATTACTCTTAGGAGAATATTTCTCTTTCTTTCCTGTAATCACTTCCCACAGGGATGAGGGATCATAGTTTTCTGGAAATTCAAACTCACCCTCTTCACATTCAAATTTCAACAAACTGCACAAATCAGTAATGTTACAGTAAATTCTTTCCCATTTAGAAATACATTCAGACCCTCATCAGTATAATCATCTGGTTCCTCCAGTTCATCATTGTCAACAACAATACTCAAATAAAATTCTTTAACTAAACTAGCACTGTATGATCGGGTTCTGAATGTACTAAACTCCTTCAGTTTTAACTCCTCAAAATAATCAAACAGGCTTGTCTGAATTTCTGGAATTTCGTTAAAACTCTCCCAGTCGATGTATTTTCCACAAGTGATAGGTGCATTCTCTATTTTTCTAAATCTCTATTCATGTACCTTATTTTTGAATTTAGAAGATGAGGTAGTACCTTTCTTGAGCGATTTGCCTTTGTCTTTATTCTTTTTAGATTGGTGGCTCTTTTCTTTCTGCGATATTCAAGATTTTTCACTCATAGATGCAAACATAATTTTTTTCTTTTTCTTTTTCTTCTGTATTTTTGCTTGCATGCTTTCTTCCAATGGCCATTTTCCTTTCTTCTTCTCCAAAAGTTCTTGAGATTGTATTGATTTCGTCATTTGCTTTGGAAGATTTTCAACACAGGGTTTCGAATGGTTGAGAGGTGAGGGTTTCAGTTTCAGGTGTCAGTTTCAGCAGAGAGAAAATGTAGAGAAAATAGATTGAGAGTAATTTAATTAATTAAAAAAAACTGTCTGACTTCCCTTCTTTAAGGATAATTGGTAACTCCCCCTTCAAAATTCAAAAATTGCCTCTTAATTTTTATTTTTGGTTTGGGCGATTTTCTCCTCTATTTTATTTCCCGGTAGACGTTTTCTTTTCATTGTTTTATTCCTCCAGCCTTTAACTTAATTGAGTCTTATTATTTAATGAGACAGAATGCTCTTAGTTGACTAAGACCTTTCTTAGTCGACCAAGTGCCTACTGTCCTTTGTGAAAATTTCAGAATTTTTCTTTAAATCTCTTGCAAATTAACCATCCCTAAATTTCTACTAATCTCACAAAATCTTTCCTCATTCAGGGGTTTTGTGAATATATTAGCTAGTTGATGTAGAGTGTTGACAAATTCAATTATAATGTCACCTTTCATTACATGATCTTTAACAAAGTGGTGCCTAATTTCAATGTGTTTAGTCCTTGAGTGCTACACAAGATTTTTTGGAATATTGATTGCACTTGTATTGTCACAATATATTGGTATGTTATTCATTGACATTCCATAGTCTTTTAGTTGTTGTTTAATCCATAAGATTTGAGTTCAATAGCTGCCTAGAGATACATATTCTGCTTCTACTGTAGACAGAGCAACTGAATTTTACTTTTTACTAGACCATGACACAAGTATACTACCTAGAAACTGGCAAGTTCCACTGGTGCTTTTCCTATCGTTTTGCTGCCAGCAAAATCGACATCTGAATATCCAACTAAGCTAAAGGATGATTCTCTAGGGTACCATATGCCTAAAGTTTGTGTGTTTATGAGGTATCTAAAAATTCTTTTAATAGTAGTCATGTGTGATTCTTTAGGTTGAGATTGAAAACGAGCAAACAAACACACACTGAATTGTATATCAGGCCTGCTGGTTGTTAAATAAAGAAGTGATCCGATCATACCTCTATAGAGCTTTTGATCAACATCTTTTCATTTTTCATCTAAATCAAGTTTGGTGGATGGACTCATTGGTGTACAAATTGATTTTAGCTTTACATATCAAACTTTTTGAGCATGTCTTGAGTGTATCTTTCTTGGTTGATGAAGATTCCTTTCTCACTTTGTTTGATTTGAAGCCCCAGAAAGTACTTCAACTCTCCCATCATGCTCATCTCAAATTCACCCTGCATTTCTTTAGCAAAGTTCTTGCATAAGGCCTTATTAGTTGCACCAAATACAACGTCATCCACAGAAATTTGAGCAACAATTAAATCATTTAAGTATCTTTTGATAAACAATGTAGTATCAATGCTACCTCTAACATATCCTTTTTCAATCAGAAATTTTGAAAGCCTCTCATACCAAGCTCTAGGAGCTTGTTTTAATCCATACAAGGCTTTATGAAGTTTGAAAACATGATCTGGTTTTTCAAAGTCTTCAAATGCTGGTGGTTGTTCAACATACACTTCCTCTTGAATGAATCCATTTAAAAATGCACTTTTTACATCCATTTGGTACAATTCAAAATTCATAAAGCATGCAAAAGCAAACAACAACCTTATGGCTTCAATCCTAGCAACCGGTGCAAAGGCTTCATCATAGTCAATTCCTTCCTCTTAGTTGTATCCTTGGGCTACTAACCTAGCTTTATTTCTAACTACATTTCCTTGCTCATCTATTTTTAAACACCCATTTTGTTCCAATAATAGGGTGGTTTAAAGGCCTAGAGACTAATGACCACACATGGTTTCTTTTGAATTGATCTAGTTTCTCTTGCATGGCCAATATCTAGCTTTCTTCTTTTTTTGCTTTCTCAAATGTCTTAGGCTCAATTTGAGATATGACAGCTGAAAACTCACAAGTCTCTCTTGTTGCTCTCCTAGTCTTAACTCCTTGAGAAATATCACCTATTATTTGTTCTTGTGGATGGTCTTTTGCATATCTCCAACTCTTTGGAAGATCACTATGCTGAATTTTTGTTCTTTGCAAATTTTTTAGAGGTGGAATTTCATTTTCTCTTCTAGGTGAGCTTTCTTCATTATTCTTATTGTTCTCTAAGCTCATTTCTTCCATTTCCTTTTCTAGGATCTCTACATCATCATCATCAGCATGAATTTCCTTTTATAAGGCATTGGACTCATAAAAAACTACATGGATTGATTCTTCAACAGTTAAAGTTCTTTTGTTGAAAACTCTATAAGCCTTTGAGTTTAATGCATATCCTAAAAATATTACCTCATCACTCTTTGCATCAAACTTTCCTAAAGGCTGTTTTCCATTGTTTAACACAAAGCACTTACAGCCAAAGCTCCTAAGGTGGGAAATATTTGGTTTCCTACCTTTGTAAAGTTCATATGGAGTCTTTGATATCATGGCTCTTATAGACACTCTATTAAGAATATAAGATGTTGTGTTAACAGCTTCTGCCCAAAAGTATTTATGTAGATTATTTTCACATAGCATAGTTCGAGCCATTTCCTTCAAGGTTTGATTTTTCCTCTCTACAACTCCATTTTGCTGGGGTGTTCTAGGTGTAGAAAAATTATGATCCAACCCCTTTTCATTACAAAAATTCTCAAATTCATCACTTTCAAACTCTCCTCCATGATCACTCCTAATACTAATTATGTCTAGTCCTTTTTCATTCTCAACTTTCCTATAATGACTTATAAATGCTGGTAGAGCATCATTCTTATGAGTAAGAAAATTGTCACAGCCTAAATCCCAGGCCATGATCGGCGCATGGGCCCAATGGGCATAGCCCACTAAGCCCAAGCAAGCTTATTTATGTGACTCCATTCATCGATTTCATGACTCGCTCTTACAACCGTATTTCATAATTCTTATCAACAAGTATTCCAATACTTTTCCATCGAAACCATAAGTTCATATTTATGATTCAAAATAATGTCATTTGTGCCATCTCGTAGTGGCAACATTAATCAACATAAATGTCTATTGCTTAAGATATATATATAACTTAACAATTTACATCAAGGTACATATGTTCAACAAAAAAGACTCAAGACTTCCAGCAGAGTGACCATAGTGAAGGTGCAGCTACTGAGATGCCATAGTACCTACCAAGAAGGCGAGCATATGTGTGTGACTCAATCTAGGTCCCAACTGCCTCCAAATCTGAAAAACATGAATTTTAAAAACATAAGTACAAAACTCAGTGAGTGAACATAAGAAGGCAACAAGCAATCAATAAGAAGAATTTGGAAATCATGATGTACTTGTTTAAAAAACAATGCAATTTAATTTAGTGCTTATCAAAACCCCTAAGGAAAACCCCAATTGATTAAATCACTTAATGTAAAGGGTCCATGCTCAACAAAAGATTTGAAGAATGAAAACTTTAATAACATTCCTGTAAATCAAGTCAAGTAGACGACGGGTCCTCGCTGCAGTGGAAAGGCATTCTCGCTGCAGTGACATTTGACTTAAATTATCAACTGGCCGAGGGTTTCTTAGCTGGCCGAGGGTTTCTCACCAAACCCCTCATTTTAAACTTAATTTGTTTATTCCTTAATGTTGGAAGTCCATGCTCAACTATGGTACCAAAGAAATGGAAAATAGCGCAGCAATCGATCAAGATATTAAGCAAAACAGAAAGTTTTTCGCTGCAGCGAGATTAATGCCATAAAACATAAACTTTCTCGCTACAGCGAGAACCATGTCTGGTGAAAACCTCGAAACCCGAGAGTTTTTCATTGCAGTGAGAATGAATCTCGCTGCAGCGAGAAAGAGGGCACCAGTAAAAATTCCCCATTCCCTCAAGAAAAGGCCACGCTGTTCACATGATGAATGCAACATGAAACACATATAAATTCCCAAAGTTTAACATATCAAATTTCACATGCATTTCAATCATATATCATATTCATGAGCTTTCATTTCATAAACATATATATGCATAAATACATAGATAAACACCAATATCACCATCATCACACCCAGCTCATGTGCATCCCCCCACATCGTGCACATAACCGGAGTCATTGTGTGCATCCCCCCACATCGTGCATAGTCAGTGCCATCGTGTACATCCCCCCACATTGTGCACACGGGCACTATCATCATCCACCTCCCTCACCAAGCCATCACTGGCATGTGCATCCCATCACATCGTGCATACACATGGTTATAATCATCATACACAATATCAATTATCATGCACACCACATATATATATATACACCACCAAAATCTAATAGTGCATAAATCCATAACCAACCACATGTCACAACATAAAGGCAATTTCCAAAGGCTTGTTCCCAAGGCATTTGCTTTTAAGAAAAGTTGGATAAATCATTCAAATGTTTGTGCAATTTCATTCACATTCCCAAAGCAAGTTTTGAGATGCAGTTCACTCACTGGTATTATTTGAGCCTTTAGCCGATCCTAACTTCCCTAATTGTCCAAATGGGATGATGGGGCTTCGTTGGAACCTATCATCACATTAGCATCACCAATTTGTCAATTCACATACTTATAAAGTCTAAAGCTTTCTCTTAGCTAGCTTCCAATTACCATTTAAATGGCTATCTATTTTCACTACCCTAATCACTCTAAAATGAGTGGATAACCTCAACTACAACATTCACAAGTCTACTTACTAATCATTCCCAACACAAAAAAATAAATTCTAATTCACTACTCACCTTGGTAGCTTGTAACTTTGAAATTCTTTCTAATAAATTTTCCAAGCTATTATGGGAGCTTTCTCTCTCTTTCTCTCTCTAAACACCTAACTAGTGAGAGAAAGTATGAAAGTGAGATTTTTCAAGGGTTTTGAAGTAAAAGAGTGAAAGAGCATAAGGATTCCATGAAAAGGTGCACAAAGGCATGAAAATTGGAGCTAGAGAGAGAAAGTTATGAAGTTTTCATACCATGCTTCCATGGAGGGGGAAACAAATGTGAGATGGAAGGAGGAAGAAGAAAAAGCTGCTGGAAGGAGAAGATATTTATAGCTCAAACTTATCCAATTCTCTTAGAAATTATAAAAATGCCCTTTAGCAAGTTAACTTGTTCTTCTCCAATCCTTTGTGCAATCTTTTTATTATTTTGACACTGGGACAAGGTCCACAATGATCTAAACTACTCAGCTTTACGAAAACTTAAAATTTTAACTCGGGGTGCAAAATGACCATTTTGCCCATGTTGTGAAAATTATTGTCACTTTTAGTTTTCTTCGTGTTTTCATCATTACACATCATTTATTCATTCCTTAGGCCTATTTAGACCTTAATAGCATAAAAAAAATCCACTCGTAGGAGATCACCAAGAGAAATTACGAAATTACCCTGGTCCGTATTATCGCGTCTACATCTAGTTATGTTTTTATGGAGATCGAGATTTCACGGGTTCACTTCTGAATTACCCTTTTAACTCAGTAATCAACCTTAATTGACATCCGTAAACTTTATTAGCTACTGTATCAAAATATGAGGTACTACAAAAATAAACCCGAGTGTACTTAGAGTAGTCATCAACTATTACAAATTCATAAGATTTTCCTCTTAGACTAGTTGTACTTATTGGACCAAATAGATCAATGTACATCAATTCAAGAGGTCTACTTGTTGACACAATCTTCTTAGTCTTAAAGAATGTTCTAACTTGTTTTCCTAGTTGGCAAGCATCACATATTTTATCATTTTCAAATTTTATATCCGGCAGTCCAACAACTAGATTTTTCTTAATTAATTTTGACATAGTATGCATCCTCACATGTCCTAGTCCTCTATGCCATAGCCAGCTATCATTTTTAGCATTTGCCACTAAACGCATTTCACAATTCATTTCAAGATGTTCAAGAAATACAACATACATATTCTTTAATCTTCTTCCTATAAATGAGACTTTATTTGTGCTTATATCTATCACTTCACACTTATTTGAATCAAAGCATACTTTAATTCCTTTATCACATAATTGACTAATGTTCAATAAATTATGTTTCAAGCCTTTAACCAATAACACATGACTGATTTGATTTTGGGAGTCCTTACCAACCGTTCCTATACCATGAATTCTACCTTTTGAATCATCACCAAAGGATACGGTTCCTCCCTTTTTCTTGTCTAGCTGTGCAAATAGCATTTCATTTCCTATCATGTGCCTTGAGCAGCCACTGTCCATATACCAAGGCTGTTTTTTCTTGAGTTGAGCTCTTGAACATGTATCTTTTGAGTGCA
Organism: Theobroma cacao; assembly: GCF_053813885.1. NCBI lineage: Eukaryota > Viridiplantae > Streptophyta > Magnoliopsida > Malvales > Malvaceae > Theobroma > Theobroma cacao. The sequence goes on along the minus strand of NC_142647.1, from coordinate 31,552,457 downwards.
GCTCAACCTACAAAACAAATATTCAGTTTTTCTTTATAGGTACCCATACCTTGATGGGTCTTTGATTGTTAGCAGCAACATAGGATCCTTTTGGAACCCATATTTTTCTTATTTTCTGCACATTTCTTTTTCTATTGCAATCATAGGATAAATGACCAACTTTATCACAAATATAACACATAGATGATGCATTAGCAGAATTTTTCTTGTAGTAGACATTTTTTTTTGAAGTTTCTTTTTTCAAACTTTTAAGAGCTGTGTTTTCATTAAGTGTTTTTTGCAAAGCTTTAGATTTATTGTTCAGCTCTAATTTTAAAACTTCAAAATCTGTTTTTGAATGTTTTAACTCAACTTGCAAAAAATTTCTTTGCTCAAAAACAAAATTGAACTCTTCTCTTATCTTTTCCAAATTATTTTTAAGAGATGTAGTCTTTTTCTTTAAAGTCTTGTATTTTGAAAAGAGTTTTTCAAATTCATCATAAAAACACTCATACTCATCTTGTAAATTGTAAAGCCCAGCCCTATAATATACTTGCCATGTCATTCATGTATTTGACAACATGCTTGCATACTTGAATACCTCGAAAAAATCGTCAAAAGTCGGTAGTGTACCTAGTGGTACAATTAAGTTGATTTAAGCCTCGAACTAGTTCAAATAAAGATTTTAAGATGCAATTGAGAGTTATTGAATCTTAGAATGACTTAATATGGTGATTCGGAGTTCGGGGATTAATTTGGAGCTGAATTAGAATTTTCATAACGTAGGGGGTAAAATGGTCATTTTTCCACCCGAGGGCAAATTTGGGATGGTGGATGAAATTTTGATCAAGTTTGACTATTTAGAACATAATTTGAGCTTGAGAAGTGAAAAATTTTAATTTCAATAATTTTTCGAACATAAGAGCAAAAATGTCATTTCATGTGTCCACAAGGACGTAATTAGAATTTTTAGAATTTTACACCACCTTAACACTTGTCAAACCCATGAAATTCATTTTATAATTTGGATAATTGAGGGATTTTATGTGGTGGAGAAGAAATGCTTAATTATTAAGTTTTATGCATGGACCAATTACATGGTGACATGTGGCAAATTTTAATCCTTTTATAGTTCCCTTTAAAAATCAGCACACACTCCTCCCATTTCATTCTTCATGGCCAGCCAAAACAAGGAACAAAGAGCAAAGAATAAGAGCAAACCCTAGAGAAGAAAATCAAGAGAAAATTCATTGGATTTCAAGGAATTAAGCAAGTAAAGGTAAAATTTCTTAATTCTAGCTTGTGATCTACCTTTCTTATGCATTTTTTTTCAATTACCATGGTTAAAATTCAAGATCTCATGAAGGATTCATGGCTGACCGAATTTAGGGAGAGAAGATTTGATGATTTATTTGGTTAGATTTCAAGGTATCTTAGTGTTTTTCGTTGTTTGGTGATGTTTAGCATGAAAAACAAGCAAGAAATTTCATGCCCTTCACCCACACTCCTTGGCTGAAATTTTCAAGAGAGAAATTGGATAACGGACTTTTATGAATTTCATGCTATTTAGGTGTTTTTAGTTGTTTTATGATGTAAGGTGTAAAAATCAAGCATGAAAATTACATGTTCTACACTAAACTTCAATGGCCGAATTTTAAAAGGAAGATATTGATGATGGATTTTTGTGATATTACATATTATTTAACTTGTAATTGATGACTTGGAGTGTTGGAAGTGGAATCAAGTTAATTGGAGTTGAATTGGATGTATTGGCCAATTAATCGGTGTATAGATCGAATTAGGCCAATACCATTTTATTTCGATACATAATTGAAGCTACGTGGAACACCATATTTAGATAATAATTCGAACATTTCGCATGCCATTTCATGCATTCATATAGAGCCTAAATTAGTTTTATAATGGTTTAGTACAAATATAGTAAATTGCTTGTTGTGCATTATGTTTAGGTGGTGAAACTTTCGATAAGGGTAAGAAGATTGTAACCAAATACCGGGATTAGAAGTACTTCGACTCCCAATATTGTGAGTAACCTTATTATCGTCTTAATTATCTAAAGTAGTTTTTATTCATTTTTGTGATTTTATAGAAAAATGAGTTTAAATGGTAAATCCTTATGTTTTATAAGTAAAATGTGATCAAATGAAATGAGTTTTATAAATCATTTTGAAATTGAATGATGATTTTAGAAATTGAGTAATTGGAGACTATTTGTTTGTGTTATAAATTTATGGTTTGAATTGAATGGCTTATGGTGATATTGGCATGAATGGCTGAATTGGAAATTGTGTTGAAATTGTATGAACTGTTTGTTTTACCTTAACAAACTGGGTAGTAATATAATTGCCATGTCATGCTGTTGAAATTTTTATTGATTTGGTGGGATATTGATTAGTCATTGCAGTGGTGGGTTTCCGTGGAGCAGCCTATTAAGAGGGGCAAGGTAAACCCTGTTATATTTTACTTCGGTACGAGAGGCGCGAAGGGTATCTCCTGAGGTAAAGCTTTAGAGTTCACTACACGCTAAACCACCACGTGAAGGTGAACTCAGCCAATGCCAAGGAACGACTATGCTTTTAAACGTAAAAATGTGTTTTATGCGTATATGAACTTTTCTTTAACAACCTTGGCGGACTCGGTTAGATGCCCCGGCCAAGGTATCCTCGAGAATGAGTTTTGGCACGAGCTAAATTTTTAAGAAATTCATAAGCCATGTTGATTATTTGAGTGAAATGAAATTATTTTATTTAGTTGAAATGAGTTTGAAACATTGTGAATCATAGTACGATGAACTATTTTAAGTTGTCTCCATTTACTCGATTTTAGATATTTTAGATGATGTTTGTTTACTCACTGAGTTTATATAAACTCACCATCCTCATTTCCACTCATTCCAGGATCAGGACAGTCTGTAAATAGCTGATTAAGTCGAGGGTTATTATTGGACTCGCCTCCTCAGAAATTGTAGGTCCACAACCTTTGTTACCTTTGGTCATTCGGGGGCCCACACGTCATTGTAAATTAAATTACATACTCTGGTTATTTGTGTTACTGTATGTATGAATTTATTTTGCTTTTACGCTACAAAAATTATTTACGCAGAGTTCTATAAATATTGTTTTATAAGAAAATAGAATATTTCATTTAATATTTTTATTTTATTCTATTAGCTACAATTTCACCCTAAATGAATGTTTTAGACATAAAAACTTGTTTTTAGTTATGAAATGTGTATTTTTCCCTATATATTATATTTTCAACAGGTTTCAAAATTTTTGAGAAAAATGACCAAAATGCCCTTGTGAGACAGAAAATATTTTTTTATTATTGTTTTGATTTGAAAATAGCTTATAATCTTTTAAAATATGATATTTAGTAATTATTGCTCATAGAGGAGGTGCAAAAACTGACATTAAGCCTTGCGAGGTTTCGGTTGGCATTCAGGGTAATGAATGTCTATCGGGACATCGCGACAGTTGTCATGGGCTCGAGGAGAGTACCGGGTCGTGACATAAATCATCAATAGAAATATCACAGGGGGATGAGAATACATTGGATTCATTCTCCCGTGCCATCAAACACAGGTTTGCTCTTTCCTCAGCTTTTTCTTCCTCACTTTAAGAACTTGATGTGTCACTGTTTGACCAAGCAGCTGCCACCATTGCCTTATTTGATTTCTTGTTTTTCTTTAGAGTCTCATCTTTCAGCAATGGGCATTCGGGCTTGAAATGTCCAAGCTTCTTGCATTCGAAGCAAGTTAGCTCATCCTTTTTGTTGGAGTCATTTTTATTTCTAGTTCTCCATGAAGAACTTTGATATTTTCTAAACCTTCTTCTAGCCAATCTCCGGTTTCTTTTGCCCATAAGCTTTCTGAATTTCCTTGCAACCAGTGCCAACTCTTCATCATCATCATAGGATAGCTCTTCCAGCCCTTCTTCAAGAATGATAGCTTTTAGTGCAATGCTCTTTTTCTTTTCTGTTGCTTCTCTCTTATCTTCTTCTTCCTTTTCCTTGAGTTCTAGCTCATGAGTAAGGAGAGAACCATAAATCTCATCTAGAGTAATAACATTTAGGTCATTGGCTTCCCGGATTGCAGTTACTTTAGGCTTCCAATTTTTTGGTAGGCTTCTAAGAAGTCTTTTAACAATCTCATGCTTGGGTATTGGTTTGCTTAGCTGACTAAGTTTGTTTGTGATGTTTGTGAATCTATCTAACATGACGGTGATATCTTCACCAGGCTCCATCTTAAACATTTCATAATTATGGGTCAAGAGGGCTATCTTGGACTCCTTGACTTGCGAAGCCCCTTCATGGATAATCCTAAGCTTATCCCACACTTGTTTTGCTGTAGTACACTTGAAACTTTGTTGAATTCGGTGGGAGTTAGAGCGCGATGCAATGTGTTGATTGCCTTAAAATTGGTCTGGACTCTTTTAGTTTCAGCCTCGGTCCATTCAGACCTTGGCTTAGGGATCATCTCATTTGTCACTACATTTAGAGTTGAGGGAATGAATGGTCCATCGGTTATGACATAACCCATCTCATAATTAATTGCCATCAAATAAAGGTGGTCTGTTTATTGATTGTCCCTCAGCAACTACTGATTTTTGTAGAGCCATTTAGATCTTCCCAAGGGTGTTAGACCTTAATAACAGGGGGGTTAGACTCTGATACCACTTGTTGGTCCTAAATAAATGTGCTAGAGGGGGGGGGGTGAATAGTACTTTTTGGCTCTTGGCAAGATGAGGAACTAATTTGAAAAGCAATGAAAATAAGAAACAGAGTAGACAATGCGCAAGAATTTATAGTGGTTCAGTCCAAGACCTACATCCACTACCTTGATTATTCAACCAAGGATTTTCCAAATCAATCCACTATGAACCATGAAATTCACAAGCTTTCACCAAGCTTTACAATGGCTTTTATCAGGCTTAGCCAAAGTGTAAAACCCGACCCTATAAATACATGTCATGACATACATGCATTGAGTAGCATGTTATTACGCTAGAAAAACACCTAAGAATAGACGAAACCCGATATTGTACCTAACGGTACACTTAAATTGATTTAACCTCGAACTAGTTCAAATAGGAATTGTAGGATAAAATTTAATATTTTATAGTCCAGGAATGACTAAAAATGATTGTTCGGAGTTCGAGGGTTCATTTGGGGTAAAATTAGAAATTTTGATATTCAAGGGCAAAATCGTCATTTTGCCACCTAAGATAATAATTTGATCATGGAGTGAAATTTTTGACCAAGATTAACTATTTGGAGTATAATTTAATGATATGAAGTGAAAAAGTTTAATTCTGGTGATTTCTGGAGTGTAGGGGCAAAATCGTAATTTTGCCACCCACAGACAAAATTTGAGATTTTGAGAGAATTTAGATCAAATTTGACAAATTGGAGAATGGTATGAGTATAAGGGATGAAAAATATGTCTATGGGCAATTTTTCAATTTTTGGGGCAAAAATGTAATTTTTGACTTTTACGGGGGTAAAGTGTAAATTTCAAAAATTACTCTACCGAGACTTTGGATGAGTCTGAGAATTTTATCTAAGCTATGAATATATGACACAAGTGTATGGTGAAAATTTGGTAACAAATGGATGAAATTTTAAAAATGGACCAATGGGAAAGTAACATGTGGCATTTTTTTAATGATATAATATTATTTTAATGAAAAATCAGCCCATTTAAACCTAAATTTTAAGTGCTGGCTGGCCATAAGGAAGAACAAGAGAGGAAATAGAGAGGAAAGGAAGAAAAAAAGAAAAACCAAAGAGAAACAAGAAAATTCAAAGGGAAATTCACGGTTTTCGACCGTTTACGCGTCTAAGGGTAAGATTTTTCGATTTTAGCTTGATTTCTACCTTTCCTATGCCTTTATTTCCATTTAGCATGCTTGAGGAGAGAGATCAAAAAGTGATATCAAGGTCTGGACGAAATTCTAGGGGAGAGAAATTGAAATTTTTAGGTTTTGATTTTTAGTTAAATTGATAGTTTTAGTTAGTTAAATGTGTTTAGAAATTAAATTGGGCAAGAAATCATTAAATTTTCACAATACCCACTCTTGGCTGGATGCTCAATGCTGTACAATGATGATGAATTGATTTTATTCTAAGGAAAATGAAGAGAAAATGATGAAAAATGATTAAACGTGATAGAAAAACAAAGTAGAAAATTAACCGACTTAATGTCCCATTTTTGGCCAAATTTTCCAAGGAAGGGAGTGAGCTGATTTTGTTGTTTTTAGAAGGTTATTGGCTGATATTTAATGGTTAGAAATGTTGGAGAGAGAATGGGATGATTTAGAGCTAAAATGGCGCGCGTTAGCAATTTATCGGGTAAAGTGCCAAAAATAGGTTAATACCGCATTTAAGCCGTTTTAGGCTATTGCATTTCATACCATGCATTAGTATAGGATTTAAGTTAATTATATAGTGATTTAGCATCAATGTGATGAATTGTGTAAATTTTTGTAATGTGTCTAGGAGGAGAGCCTTCCGGAAAAGGCAAAGAAGTCGTACCCGACGAGTAGTGATCGGGGCACTTAGAAAGCTTTTAGTTTGTACAAACGGTGAGTAAACTTATTATTATTGTAAATTATCTAGAGTTTATTTTAAATGCCCTTTATGTATTTTATGAAGTGAGAACGAGATTAAAATGGGATTTTTGATGTTTTAGGAATAAATGTGACAAATAAAAATATATTGTATTGATTATGAAATTAAGTAATTGGAGGCTACAAATTGACTTGAAAAATATATATTTTCCTAGGAATGGCTTATGAGAAATGAGTATATGTGGCTATATTTTGTGAATGCATTGGGAAATTTATGTAAGTTGTTTTACTATGCAGGCTGGATAAATAAATAAAAGCCACGTTATACTGTCGAAATTTTATTAAAATTGGTGGGTTAGTCACTGCAGTGACGGGTTTTCGTAGACTGCCTATTAGAGGGGCACGGTAAACCCAGTTATATAGTTACTCCGGTTGTAGAGGCGAGGAGGGTAACTCCCGGGGTAGTATTAGAGCTCACTTCACGTCGAATCCCCACGTGAATGTGTAACTCGGCCAACGCCAAGGGACGGCTGGTTTTAAAAATAAAAATGTGTTTCACGTGTAAATATTTTAACACCCTTGGCGGACTCGGTTAGATGCCTCGGCCAAGGTATCCCTGAGAATTAGTTTTGGCTTGAGCCTTGTTTTAATAAAAGACATAAGCCTTAACAACTATTTTGGTAAATTACAAATATTTTATGGTTTAAGAAATAAATTGAAAACATTATGAAATGGGTTGAAATTTGTTGTTTAAACTTGCCTCCATTTTACTCGCCTTTAGATATTTATGATAATGTCTGTTTACTCATTGGGATTGCAAAATCTCACCAAACTCCTTTCCACCCATTTCAGGTTTAGTGTAGACTGTAGATAGCTGATCTCATCGAGGACTACCATTGGATCTGCATTTTCCAAACTGTAGGTTCACAGTCCTCTTTACTTTTGTTTATTCGGGGGCCCTCTTGTTATTGTAAATTAAATTAAATATTTTGGCTTACTGTATTTCAGTATGTATAAATTTATTTAGCTTTTACGCTATAAAAATTATTCACGTGTAACTCTATAAATATTGTTTTATAAGAAAATAGAATATTTTCCTTAATATTTCTTTTATTTTCTTATTATATTCAAATAACCGTAATTTCGTTTAAAATGAAGATTTTAGACTTTTAAACTCATTTTGAATATGAATTATGTGTTTTGTACTTGTATATTACGTTTTATCCAGTTTCGAATTTTTTGAGAAAAAATGACCAAAATACCCCTGTGTGGCGAAAATTTTATTTTGATTGTTTTTGATCTAAAATAGTATATATTCTCTAAAAACTCGATATTTAACAATGATTGCTCACAGGAAAGGAAAGAAACTGATATGTAAGCCTTGCGGGGTTCCGGTTGGCATTCCGGATAATGAGTGTCAATCGGGACGTCGCGGCGATTGTCATGGGCCTGAGAGAGGTTCCGGGTCGTGACACAAAGCCTTTCACAATAGTTTTTACCAGGATCAACTAAAACCCAATACCTAACTTTTCAAGGTTAAGTTAGAACCTATACCTAATCAAGGAATTCTAGCTTCAATCAATCCCTTAGAGTGACTCTCACACTCTAAGAATACAAGAAGAAAAGTAAAAGGAGTGTACCTATGATCGCAAGGCTGATCTAAGTGGTACAAATGAAGTGCAGATCACAATTACAAAGATGGGAGTTGAGTGCAGTAAATGAGCAGTAGCTGTTTTTTGATTTTTCAGCTTTTTGTGCATTCTTGGAAGCCTTTAATTGCATTTCTAGCCATTAGAACCCTCTTTTATACTTGGAAAACCAGCTCTGACGTGAGTTAGACAGTTTTTGACCGTTGGAAATAGTTTGGTAGCAATTCTGGCCGTTAATCTGTCTTCTAGTGCACAATTCAAAATTCTGGCAGAATGCTCTTAGTCGACTAACCGATATCTTAGTTGACTAAGTCGTCTTTGTCTTCTATTCCTAGTTTTTGGCAGTTCTAGTAGTGTGCACTTAGTCGACTAACTCATTCCTTGGTCGACTAAGTTGGTCTGTTTCTCAACACTCTTCAGCTTGCCAACTTTTGATTTAAATCTTAGCTGACTAACTCTTCATTAATCGACTAAGGAGCTTCTGTCTTGTTAATCAATTGTGACTTCCTTATTCCTATGCTCTTTGATATGAGCATTTAAATGATTGATTATTTATTTGCATACAATTTTTGTCCTACACACTCAAGTAGAAATATTAGACACAAATGAATGGGAATATTTTATTATCATCAAAAACTAATGGAGCCAACAAAATCATGAGAGAAATATCAAACAAAATGGGATTTATGTAATTCATGTATCATATCAAATTTGTTCAATTATGCTATATCATCAAAAACAATAAAAGAGAATAAAAAGATTTTGCAAGAAAATCAATTGATAAAGATTTAATCTTTCTTTACAAACTTTTCAACTTGAAACATTCAAGATTAGACATGCTTTGTGAAAAATCATCAGCTCAGTATCATACAATTTTGTTGAATTATACTTTAAATGATTTATGAAATGTGTAATGAGCATAATGAATCATGTTTTTACATGTCAAGGGTCATTTTCAAATATCTCACAATCATATGCAAAAAATGACCTTATGACCATTCAAGCTTACAAGTAAGCATGCACATCCAATAAGAACAAGTCAATAAGTATTTTCATCATGAAACAAATTTGTCCAATTGATAAATCATTATAAACTTAAGGATGGCAAACATTTTTCTCATATAGGCTCATTTTTCTTTAAAAGTACCCATTAAAGTAGTCAAAACTTTCAAGCTTATTATCAACCATCTTGAACTATTCAAGCAAGTTCTAGAATGTAAATGAAGATTGTTCAAATGTTCAACTTGTAAAACCCAACCCTATAAATACATGTCATGACATACATGCATTGAGTAGCATGTTATTACGCTAGAAAAGCACCTAAGAATAAACGAAACCTGATATTGTACCTAACGGTACACTTAAATTTATTTAACCTCGAACTAGTTCAAATAGGAATTGTAGGATGAAATTTAATATTTTATAGTCCATGAATGACTAAAAATGATTGTTCGGAGTTCGAGGGTTCATTTGGGGTAAAATTAGAAATTTTGATATTTAAGGGCAAAATCGTCATTTTGCCACCTAAGATAATAATTTGATCATGGAGTGAAATTTTTGATCAAGATTAACTATTTGGAGTATAATTTAATGATAGGAAGTGAAAAAGTTTAATTCTGGTGATTTTTGGAGTGTAGGGGCAAAATCGTAATTTTGCCACCCATGGACAAAATTTGAGATTTTGAGAGAATTTAGATCAAATTTGACAAATTGGAGAATGGTATGAGTATAAGGGGTGAAAAATATGTCTATGGACAATTTTTCAATTTTTGGGGCAAAAATGTAATTTTTGACTTTTACGGGGGCAAAAGTGTAAATTGTAAAAATTACTCCACCGAGACTTTGGATGAGTCTGAGAATTTTATCTAAGCTATGAATATATGAGACAAGTGTATGGTGAAAATTTGGAAACAAATGGATGAAATTTTAAAAATGGGCCAATGGGAAAGTGACACATGGCATTTTTTTAATGAAATAATATTATTTTAATGAAAAGTCAGCCATTTAAACCCAAATTTTGAGTGCTGGCCGGCCATAAGGAAGAAAAACAGAGGAAATAGAGAGGAAAGGAAGAAGAAAAGAAAAACCAAAGAGAAACAAGAAAATTCAAAGAGAAATTCGTGGTTTTCGACCGTTTACGCGTCTAACGGTAAGATTTTTCGATTTTAGCTTGATTTCTACCTTTCCTATGCCTTTATTTCCATTTAGCATGCTTGAGGAGAGAGATCAAAAAGTGATATCAAGGGCTGGACGAAATTCTAGGAGAGAGAAATTGAAATTTTTAGGTTTTGATTTTTAGTTAAATTGATAGTTTTAGTTAGTTAAATGTGTTTAGAAATTAAATTGGGCAAGAAATCAGTAAATTTTCACAATACCCACTCTTGGCTGGATGCTCAATGCTGTACAATGATGATGAATTGATTTTATTCTAAGGAAAATGAAGAGAAATGATGAAAAACGATTAAACGTGATAGAAAAACAAAGTAGAAAATTTACCGAGTTAATGTCCCATTTTTGGCCGAATTTTCCAAGGAAGGGAGTGAGCTGATTTTGTTGTTTTTAGAAGGTTATTGGCTGATATTTAATGGTTAGAAATGTTGGAGAGAGAATGGGATGATTTAGAGCTAAAATGGAGCGCGTTAGCAATTTATCGGGCAAAGTGCCAAAAATAGGTTAATACCGCATTTAAGTCGTTTTAGGCTATTGCATTTCATACCATGCATTAGTATAGGATTTAAGTTAATTATATAGTGATTTAGCATCAATGTGATGAATTGTGTAAATTTTTGTAATGTGTCTAGGAGGAGAGCCTTCCGGAAAAGGCAAAGAAGTCGTACCCGACGAGTAGTGATCGGGGCGCTTAGAAAGCTTTTAGTTTGTACAAACGGTGAGTAAACTTATTATTATTGTAAATTATCTAGAGTTTATTTTAAATGCCCTTTATGTATTTTATGAAATGAGAACGAGATTAAAACGGGATTTTTGATGTTTTAGGAATAAATGTGACAAATAAAAATATATTGTATTGATTATGAAATTGAGTAATTGGAGGCTACAAATTGACTTGAAAAATATATATTTTCCTAGGAAAGGCTTATGAGAAATGAGTATATGTGGCTATATTTTGTGAATGCATTGGGAAATTTATGTAAGTTGTTTTACTATGCAGGCTGGATAAATAAATAAAAGCCACGTTATACTGTCGAAATTTTATTAAAATTGGTGGGTTAGTCACTGCAGTGACGGGTTTCCGTGGACTGCCTATTAGAGGGGCACGATAAACCCAGTTATATAGTTACTCCGGTTGTAGAGGCGAGGAGGGTAACTCCTGGGGTAGTATTAGAGCTCACTTCACGTCGAACCCCCACGTGAATGTGTAACTCGGCCAACGCCAAGGGACGGCTGGTTTTAAAAATAAAAATGTGTTTCACGTGTGAATATTTTAACACCCTTGGCAGACTCGGTTAGATGCCTCGGCCAAGGTATCCCCGAGGATTAGTTTTGGCTTGAGCCTTGTTTTAATAAAAGACATAAGCCTTAACAATTGTTTTGGTAAATTACAAATATTTTATGGTTTAAGAAATAAATTGAAAACATTATGAAATGGGTTGAAATTTATTGTTTAAACTTGCCTCCATTTTACTCGCCTTTAGATATTTATGATAATGTCTGTTTACTCATTGGGATTGCAAAATCTCACCCAACTCCTTTCCACCCATTTCAGGTTCAGTATAGACTGTAGATAGCTGATCTCATTGAGGACTACTATTGGATCTGCATTTTCCAAACCGTAGGTTCACAGTCATCTTTACTTTTGTTTTTTCGGGGGCCCTCTGGTTATTGTAAATTAAATTAAATATTTTGGCTTACTGTATTTCAGTATGTATAAATTTATTTAGCTTTTACGCTATAAAAATTATTCACGTATAACTTTATAAATATTGTTTTATAAGAAAATAGAATATTTCCCTTAATATTCCTTTCATTTTCTTATTTTATTCAAATAACCGTAATTTCGTTTTAAATAAAGATTTTAGACTTTTAAACTCATTTTGAATATGAATTATGTATTTTGTACTTGTATATTACGTTTTAGCCAGTTTTGAAATTTTTGAGAAAAAAATGACCAAAATACCCCTATGTGGCGAAAATTTTATTTTGATTGTTTTTGATCTAAAATAGTATATATTCTCTAAAAACTCGATATCTAACAATGATTGCTCACAAGAAAGGAAAGAAACTGATATGTAAGCCTTGCGGGGTTCCGGTTGGCATTCCGGATAATGAGTGTTAATCGGGACGTCGCGGCGATTGTCATGGGCCTGAGGGAGGTTCCGGGTCGTGACAATTCGATTGGTATCAGAGCTTTTGGTTTTAAAGATAAGAGTTTTTGGTTTTAAAGTGGTTTTAAAAATTTACAATATCAGTGTGGCCCCGGATTAAGTTAAGTTAGGTTGAATAGAATGCATGCATTTTCATATAGAGCCTAAGGTTCCCTAAGCTTACTCGTTTTCTCTTATAGATTATTATGCCTCCTCGACGCGGACGCCCACCTCTCACTAGATCGGTTGGGAGGGGAAGAGGTCGTTCCCAACGTCATCAGCCAAATACCATAGAGGACGAATCAGCTGCATCTACCCTTCGAGCAGCACCTGCTGCTGAGCAGGCCGATAGTCCTCCACATCCTCCATCTCCTCAGCCACCTACGGGTATTCCCGCCATGCCTACTGAGGCAGCACAAGCATTGGCAGCTTTCTTTGCAGCAATGGCTGGTCAAGCTCAGACTGGTCAAGTTCCATCTGTAGTGCCTCCAACTACTCCTTTAGTTCCACCACCAGTACAGGATGTATCCATTTCCAAGAAGCTGAAGGAGGCTAGGCAATTGGGTTGTGTATCTTTCACGAGTGAGTTGGATGCCACGGTGGCAAAGGATTGGATTAATCAGGTTTCAGAGACTCTCTCTGATATGAGATTAGACGACGACATGAAGCTGATGGTGGCTACGAGATTATTAGAGAAGAGGGCTCGTACTTGGTGGAATTCGGTGAAGTCCCATTCCGCTACTCCTCAGACATGGTCTGATTTTCTCAGGGAATTCGATGGTCAGTATTTCACTTATTTCCATCAGAAAGAAAAGAAGAGAGAATTTCTGAGTTTGAAACAGGGAAATCTAACTGTAGAGGAGTACGAGACTCGTTTTAACGAGTTAATGTTATATGTGCCAGATCTGGTGAAATCTGAGCAGGATCAGGCCAGTTATTTCGAGGAAGGGCTTCGTAATGAGATTAGAGAGAGGATGACAGTGACTGGTAGGGAGCCGCATAAGGAGGTGGTACAGATGGCTTTACGAGCTGAGAAGCTCGCGACTGAGAATAGGAGGATTCGGACTGAGTTTGCAAAAAGGAGGAATCCTGGTATGTCTTATAGTCAGTCAGTAAAAAGAGGCAAGGACTCAGCGATTTCAGGGAGTACTACTTCTGTTTCCGTGACATCTCCTCGACCTCCATTTCCACCATCACAACAGAGACCTTCGAGGTTTAGCAGATCTGCTATGACTGGTTCTGGGAAGAGTTTCGGAGGTTCTGACAGATGCAGAAATTGTGGGAATTATCATAGTGGGCTATGTAGAGAGCCAACAAGATGTTTCCAATGTGGACAAACGGGTCATATTAGGAGTAATTGCCCACGGTTAGGACGAGCCACGGTAGTTGCATCATCTTCACCAGCTCGCACTGATATACAGAGGAGAGATTCTTCTGGGTTGCCACCGAGACAGGGAGTAGCCATACGGTCCGGTGTGGAGAGTAATACCCCGGCACATCCACCTTCGAGACCACAGACTCGTACCTCGACAAGAGTTTTCGCTGTGACGGAAGATGAGGCACAAGTCCGACCTGGAGCAGTGACAGGTATTATGTCTTTATTTGATAAAGATGCTTATGTTTTGATAGATTCTGGCTCAGATAGGTCTTATGTGAGCACCACATTTGCATCAATTGCTGATAGAAACTTGTCACCATTAGAGGAAGAAATTGTAATTCACACCCCTTTAGGAGAAAAGCTAGTTAGAAATAGTTGTTATAGAGACTGTGGGGTAAGGGTAGGCGAGGAAGAATTTAGGGGTGACTTAATTCCTCTAGAGATCTTGGATTTTGATCTAATATTGGGTATGGACTGGTTAACTGCACATCGGGCGAACGTGGATTGTTTCCGAAAGGAAGTTATTCTCCGAAATTCGGAGGGAGCAGAGATTGTGTTTGTAAGGAAACGCCGAGTATTACCGTCCTGTGTAATCTCGGCCATCAAAGCTTCAAAATTAGTGCAGAAAGGGTATCCGACTTATTTGGCATACGTAATTGATACTTCAAAGGGGGAACCTAAGTTAGAGGATGTCCCGATAGTAAGTGAGTTTCCTGATGTATTTCCTGATGATTTACCGGGACTGCCTCCTGATCGAGAGCTTGAGTTCCCTATTGATTTACTTCCAGGTACCGCACCTATTTCTATCCCTCCATATAGAATGGCTTCGGCAGAGTTGAAGGAGTTGAAAGTACAATTGCAAGAGTTGGTGGACAAGGGTTTTATACGCCCTAGTATATCTCCGTGGGGAGCACCGGTTTTATTTGTGAAAAAGAAAGACGGTACACTTCGGTTATGTATCGATTACCGACAGCTTAACAGAATGACCATTAAGAACAAGTATCCGTTACCAAGGATTGATGATCTTTTCGATCAATTACAGGGAGCTACAGTGTTTTCCAAGGTTGATCTAAGGTCTGGGTATCATCAGTTGAGGATTAAAGAACAAGATGTACCCAAGACAGCGTTCAGGACTCGGTACGGTCATTATGAGTTCTTGGTCATGCCTTTCGGGTTAACTAACGCACCGGCAGCTTTTATGGATCTCATGAATAGGGTGTTCCACCCTTACCTGGACAAGTTTGTTATTGTGTTCATTGATGACATACTGGTTTACTCGAGAGATAATGATGAGCACGCTGCCCACTTGCGTATAGTATTACAAACTTTGAGGGAAAGACAGTTGTATGCAAAGTTTTCGAAGTGTGAGTTTTGGTTACAGGAAGTGGTATTCTTGGGACACGTAGTATCGAGAACTGGAATATATGTTGATCCTAAGAAAGTAGAGGCAATTTTACAATGGGAGCAACCTAAGACAGTGACGGAGATTCGTAGTTTCCTCGGATTAGCCGGTTATTATCGGAGGTTTGTTCAGGGGTTTTCCTTAATAGTAGCTCCTTTGACCCGTCTAACTCGTAAGGGAGTTAAGTTTGTGTGGGATGATGTTTGTGAGAATCGATTTCAGGAGCTAAAGAACCGGTTAACCTCCGCTCCCGTTTTAACACTTCCTGTTAATGGTAAGGGATTTGTAGTATATAGTGATGCCTCAAAGTTGGGGTTAGGGTGCGTATTGATGCAGGATGAAAAAGTTGTGGCTTATGCTTCTAGACAGCTAAAGAGGCATGAAGCAAATTACCCTACCCATGATTTAGAGTTAGCAGCAGTGGTGTTTGCTTTAAAAATCTGGAGGCATTACTTGTATGGTGAGCATTGTCGGATATTTACGGATCACAAGAGTTTAAAATATTTGCTCACCCAAAAAGAGCTTAATTTGAGGCAAAGGCGATGGTTGGAGTTGATAAAAGATTATGACTTGGTGATAGACTATCATCCGGGAAAGGCGAACGTTGTAGCTGATGCCTTAAGTCGTAAGTCTTCATCGTCTTTAGCAGCGCTTCAGAGTTGTTATTTTCCAGCATTAATAGAGATGAAATCTCTTGGGGTCCAGTTGAGAAATGGTGAGGATGGATCCTTATTGGCAAACTTCATTGTACGACCTTCGTTACTTAATCAGATCAAGGACATTCAGAGGTCTGATGATGAGTTAAGAAAAGAAATTCAAAAACTGACCGATGGGGGAGTCAGTGAGTTCAGATTTGGAGAGGATAACGTCTTGATGTTTAAAGATCGAGTTTGTGTTCCTGAGGGAAACCAGTTGAGACAGGCGATCATGGAAGAAGCTCATTCATCTGCTTATGCATTACATCCCGGAAGCACCAAGATGTATAGGACTATCAGGGAGAATTATTGGTGGCCGGGTATGAAGCGAGACGTAGCAGAATTCGTAGCAAAGTGTCTCGTATGTCAGCAAGTTAAGGCGGAGCATCAGAGGCCAGCAGGTACACTTCAGTCTTTACCTGTTCCCGAGTGGAAATGGGAGCATGTAACTATGGATTTTGTTTTGGGATTGCCGCGGACACAGAGGGGAAAGGATGCGATTTGGGTGATCGTAGATCGGTTGACTAAGTCCGCTCACTTTTTAGCTGTCCATAGTACATACTCTATTGAGAAGCTGGCTCAGCTCTATATAGATGAGATTGTGAGGCTACATGGAGTTCCCGTTTCTATAGTGTCAGACCGAGATCCTCGATTCACTTCTCGATTCTGGCCGAAATTTCAAGAAGCTCTTGGAACCAAATTGAAATTTAGCACTGCTTTTCACCCACAGACGGATGGTCAGTCAGAAAGGACTATCCAGACCTTGGAGGATATGTTACGGGCTTGTGTCATTGACTTTATTGGGAGTTGGGACAGACATTTGCCATTGGTGGAATTTGCTTACAACAATAGCTTTCAGTCTAGCATTGGTATGGCACCATACGAAGCTTTATATGGAAGGAAATGTCGTACTCCACTTTGTTGGGATGAAGTGGGTGAAAGAAAGTTAGTGAGTGTGGAATTGATCGAGCTAACTAATGACAAGATCAAGGTTATACGAGAGAGGCTAAAGGTAGCCCAGGATAGGCAGAAGAGCTATGCAGATAAACGGAGAAAAGACTTGGAGTTTGAGATCGATGATAAAGTTTTTCTTAAGGTTTTTCCTTGGAAAGGTAATAATTTGAATACTTTGAAGTATTAAATCTTATTGATTATACTATCATGATAAATTATGGTGTTTTATTGGATAATGAAAGGTGTGATTCGATTTGCGAAGAGGGGAAAGCTCAACCCGAGATATATTGGACCATTCCGAATAATTGAAAGGATTGGACCAGTGGCTTATCGGTTAGAATTACCTCCAGAGTTAGATCGGATCCACAACGTTTTCCATGTCTCCATGCTTAAGAAATATGTACCAGATCCCTCTAACGTCCTCGAAGCACCTCCGATCGAGTTGCATGACGATTTGAAGTTCGAGGTACAACCTGTGAGTATCTTGGATCGAAAGGATCGAGTATTGAGAAACAAGAGTATTTCAATGGTCAAGGTATTGTGGAAAAATGCTCGAATGGAGGAAATGACATGGGAAGTAGAGCATCAGATGAGGAACCAATACCCGCATCTATTTGTCGAATCTGGTAAGTGAAATTTTGAGGTCAAAATTTTATTTTAAGGGGGGTAGAATTGTAAAACCCAACCCTATAAATACATGTCATGACATACATGCATTGAGTAGCATGTTATTACGCTAGAAAAGCACCTAAGAATAAACGAAACCTGATATTGTACCTAACGGTACACTTAAATTTATTTAACCTCGAACTAGTTCAAATAGGAATTGTAGGATGAAATTTAATATTTTATAGTCCATGAATGACTAAAAATGATTGTTCGGAGTTCGAGGGTTCATTTGGGGTAAAATTAGAAATTTTGATATTTAAGGGCAAAATCGTCATTTTGCCACCTAAGATAATAATTTGATCATGGAGTGAAATTTTTGATCAAGATTAACTATTTGGAGTATAATTTAATGATAGGAAGTGAAAAAGTTTAATTCTGGTGATTTTTGGAGTGTAGGGGCAAAATCGTAATTTTGCCACCCATGGACAAAATTTGAGATTTTGAGAGAATTTAGATCAAATTTGACAAATTGGAGAATGGTATGAGTATAAGGGGTGAAAAATATGTCTATGGACAATTTTTCAATTTTTGGGGCAAAAATGTAATTTTTGACTTTTACGGGGGCAAAAGTGTAAATTGTAAAAATTACTCCACCGAGACTTTGGATGAGTCTGAGAATTTTATCTAAGCTATGAATATATGAGACAAGTGTATGGTGAAAATTTGGAAACAAATGGATGAAATTTTAAAAATGGGCCAATGGGAAAGTGACACATGGCATTTTTTAATGAAATAATATTTTTTAATGAAAAGTCAGCCATTTAAACCCAAATTTTGAGTGCTGGCCGGCCATAAGGAAGAAAAACAGAGGAAATAGAGAGGAAAGGAAGAAGAAAAGAAAAACCAAAGAGAAACAAGAAAATTCAAAGAGAAATTCGTGGTTTTCGACCGTTTACGCGTCTAACGGTAAGATTTTTCGATTTTAGCTTGATTTCTACCTTTCCTATGCCTTTATTTCCATTTAGCATGCTTGAGGAGAGAGATCAAAAAGTGATATCAAGGGCTGGACGAAATTCTAGGAGAGAGAAATTGAAATTTTTAGGTTTTGATTTTTAGTTAAATTGATAGTTTTAGTTAGTTAAATGTGTTTAGAAATTAAATTGGGCGAGAAATCAGTAAATTTTCACAATACCCACTCTTGGCTGGATGCTCAATGCTGTACAATGATGATGAATTGATTTTATTCTAAGGAAAATGAAGAGAAATGATGAAAAACGATTAAACGTGATAGAAAAACAAAGTAGAAAATTTACCGAGTTAATGTCCCATTTTTGGCCGAATTTTCCAAGGAAGGGAGTGAGCTGATTTTGTTGTTTTTAGAAGGTTATTGGCTGATATTTAATGGTTAGAAATGTTGGAGAGAGAATGGGATGATTTAGAGCTAAAATGGAGCGCGTTAGCAATTTATCGGGCAAAGTGCCAAAAATAGGTTAATACCGCATTTAAGTCATTTTAGGCTATTGCATTTCATACCATGCATTAGTATAGGATTTAAGTTAATTATATAGTGATTTAGCATCAATGTGATGAATTGTGTAAATTTTTGTAATGTGTGTAGGAGGAGAGCCTTCCGGAAAAGGCAAAGAAGTCGTACCCGACGAGTAGTGATCGGGGCGCTTAGAAAGCTTTTAGTTTGTACAAACGGTGAGTAAACTTATTATTATTGTAAATTATCTAGAGTTTATTTTAAATGCCCTTTATGTATTTTATGAAATGAGAACGAGATTAAAACGGGATTTTTGATGTTTTAGGAATAAATGTGACAAATAAAAATATATTGTATTGATTATGAAATTGAGTAATTGGAGGCTACAAATTGACTTGAAAAATATATATTTTCCTAGGAATGGCTTATGAGAAATGAGTATATGTGGCTATATTTTGTGAATGCATTGGGAAATTTATGTAAGTTGTTTTACTATGCAGGCTGGATAAATAAATAAAAGCCACGTTATACTGTCGAAATTTTATTAAAATTGGTGGGTTAGTCACTGCAGTGACGGGTTTCCGTGGACTGCCTATTAGAGGGGCACGGTAAACCCAGTTATATAGTTACTCCGGTTGTAGAGGCGAGGAGGGTAACTCCTGGGGTAGTATTAGAGCTCACTTCACGTCGAACCCCCACGTGAATGTGTAACTCGGCCAACGCCAAGGGACGGCTGGTTTTAAAAATAAAAATGTGTTTCACGTGTGAATATTTTAACACCCTTGGCGGACTCGGTTAGATGCCTCGGCCAAGGTATCCCCGAGGATTAGTTTTGGCTTGAGCCTTGTTTTAATAAAAGACATAAGCCTTAACAATTGTTTTGGTAAATTACAAATATTTTATGGTTTAAGAAATAAATTGAAAACATTATGAAATGGGTTGAAATTTATTGTTTAAACTTGCCTCCATTTTACTCGCCTTTAGATATTTATGATAATGTCTGTTTACTCATTGGGATTGCAAAATCTCACCCAACTCCTTTCCACCCATTTCAGGTTCAGTATAGACTGTAGATAGCTGATCTCATCGAGGACTACTATTGGATCTGCATTTTCCAAACCGTAGGTTCACAGTCCTCTTTACTTTTGTTTATTCGGGGGCCCTCTGGTTATTGTAAATTAAATTAAATATTTTGGCTTACTGTATTTCAGTATGTATAAATTTATTTAGCTTTTACGCTATAAAAATTATTCACGTATAACTTTATAAATATTGTTTTATAAGAAAATAGAATATTTCCCTTAATATTTCTTTCATTTTCTTATTTTATTCAAATAACCGTAATTTCGTTTTAAATGAAGATTTTAGACTTTTAAACTCATTTTGAATATGAATTATGTATTTTGTACTTGTATATTACGTTTTAGCCAGTTTTGAAATTTTTGAGAAAAAAATGACCAAAATACCCCTATGTGGCGAAAATTTTATTTTGATTGTTTTTGATCTAAAATAGTATATATTCTCTAAAAACTCGATATCTAACAATGATTGCTCACAAGAAAGGAAAGAAACTGATATGTAAGCCTTGCGGGGTTCCGGTTGGCATTCCGGATAATGAGTGTCAATCGGGACGTCGCGGCGATTGTCATGGGCCTGAGGGAGGTTCCGGGTCGTGACACAACTTATGTTAGGCATAAGGAAATCAAGGACAATTTTTTTTAACTCAATTTTCCATGTTTTAGGCTTTGAATAGGTGTGAGTGTAAGTCATCAAGTATGCTCATATTTCTATCACATTATCAAACCTTTTATGTTTCCAAATTATGCTCAAAAATCATTTTTCCTTAAAGAAATAGTATGGAAACAATTTCACAAAACATGAGGAAATTTTATAGAAAAAATTTTCCATAATCAAGCAATCTTAATAAAATAATTTTCTCAAAATAAGAATGATGATATATTCAAGATTAAATATAAGTACATACTCAATCTTTAGATTCATACTTCCTTGCAACTTATAGCATGTATCATATCAAATCAAGTTGCATAGCTAAGATTTATCAATAAAGCTCAAAGAATTATGCACTTAATATTTCAGCAAGAACACGGAACCAAAATTTTCTATTAAGAAAAGCAAACAATTTTAAAAACCAAGATAAATGAATGAAACACTCAATAAATAAGCAATCAAAATTCTCATTTAAACAAATGAAAGGCTTTTAGCATAGAGATCATCCATTTTCCTTTATGTGTGACTAGAAAGCATTCATTCTTCAAGAATTGTTCCTCTTTTCTTTAGCACACCTACAAGAGACATTTTTCATTTGATCTTTGATATCCAAATTACTTTGGATCCTTGAAAGTTAGTCTCGTCACACAAAATTTCTTTTGGAACCCACACTTGTATAAGGTATACATTTTCTAATTGGACAAGTGTATGAACAATAACTATAAAATGTGCAACGATTGCATTTGGTCATTTTGGAAGAAAAGGAATTCATGAAAGCCTTTTGTTTCTCATTTAATAAATCTTCAAATTTTCTTTTTCCAAAATATCAATTTTCTTTTAGTAAGCTTAAAATCCTCTTCCAAATTTTCATTTTCTTTTTCCAAGTCAATTTTGTTTTCATCCAATATTCATTTTCAACATCGAGTATGGAAATAATTTTCTTGTGTTTCATATTCATTTTGTCAAACTCAAATGCTAAATCCTCAAAAGTATCATGAAATTCATCAAAAGCATGTGAATTAAGTTCACAAGATAAAGAAAGTACCTTTATCATGCATTTGCCATGTTGCTTGTTGAGCATTGATTCTCACAAGACTTGTCTTCCAATTTCTTGTCCATCTTTGTTTCTTTATATAACTCTTGTAATTTTTGCCAAATTTCCTTTGCACTTTTGCACATGAACGCTCTATTGTATTCTCTATAATCAAGTCCACAAATGAAAGTGTGCATGGGCTTAGAGTTGATTTGTAGTTTCCTTATTTTAGTGTCAGTCCACTTATTTCTATTTTTGGGAGTTTTCTCATCATTTATCGAATTAGTAATCATAGGGATGAAAGGACCATCAGTAATGATATCCCACACCTCATAGTCATAAGCCCTAACATAAATGCTATTCTAGTACTCCAATGTGAGACCTCGAGCTCTATAGGCTCGTAACTAGGTGTAGACGAGATAACACGGGCCAAGGGTAATTTCATCATTTCCTTAGTGAGCCCCTAGAAGTAGGCTTTCAAACAATATTAAGGCCTAAGGCATAAATGAATGATGAAAATAAGGGTAAAATGATGAAAGAAATAAAAATAATGATGATTTCCAAAGTAAGGGCAAAATGGTCATTTTTCATCTTGAGTCGAAATTTTAAGTTTTCATGAATCCAAGTATTTTTAGACTATTATGGACTTTGTCCTAGTGTCAAAAGAGTAAAAGGATTGCACCAAGGATTGGAGGAAAACAAGCCAACTTGTTAAGGGTATTTTCATAATTTGAGTAAAGATTGGATAAGCTTTAGCTATAAATATCATTTTCCAGCAGCTTCTTCTCATTTTTTTCCAGTAGCTTTTTTTTCTTCTTCCTCCCATCTCACATTTCTTTCACCCTCCATGGAAGCTTGTTATGAAACCTCCATAACTTCTCTCAAGTTAGCTCCAATTTTCATGCTTTTGTGCACTTTTTCATAGAACCTTTTGTGCTCTTTCACTCTCTCACTTTAAAACTCTTGAAAAGTCTTACTTCCATACTTCTTTTCACTAGCTAGGTGTTTTAGAGAGAGAAAGAAGGAGCTTCTATAATAGCTTGGAAGAATTTTGAAAAGAAATTCAATTACAAACCCACCAAGGTGAGTGAACTTGCATTAAAATGTTTTGGGATTAGGGCATATTTGTTTGATTAAATCCATTGAAATATTTTATCTGTCTTTCTCTAAAATATGCATGGGAACAAGCTTTTAATGAAACGTTTTGCGTTGTGGAATGCCACTGTGATGAATCCATGTGCCCTGTGTTATGTTGATATATATATATATATATATATATATATATATATCTAAATATATATGATATGTATTGATGGTAATATTGTTTGTAATTAAAACTGAGCATGTGCGCGATGTGGGGGAGCACATGCCGGTGATGACAGGTGCGGGAGTGTGGATGATGATATTGCCTGTGCGCGATGTGGGGCCTGCAACGAGAAACTCTCTGGTTTTGAAAGGGTAGGCTGGCCAAAAACTCGCTGCAGCGAGGATGCATTTTCGCTGCAGGAGAATGACACTGTAACTTCTCGCTGCAGTGAAATACATTCTTGCTGTAGCAAAAAACTTTCTATTTCTAGGTAGAAATTTCACTGCAGCAAGAAAGAATCTTGTTGTAGTGAGAAACCTTCTGTTTCTGGGTTATAATTTCGTCGCAGCGAGAAAGAATCTCGCTGCAGCGAAAAACTTTCTGTTTTGGTCTCCTATCTTGGTCAATTGTTGTCCTATCTTTCATTTCTTTGCTACCATATCAGAGCATGGACTTCCAACATTAAGGATTAAATGATTTAAGTTTAAAATGAGGAGGTTTAGTGAGAAATCCTCGGTCAGTTGAGAAACCCTCGTTCGGTTAATAACTAAATTCCAACGTCGCTGCAACAAAAATTCATTCTTGCTGTAGCGTAGCTGCAGCAAGAATGCCTTTCCGTTGCAGTGAAGATTCGTTATCGTATTTGACTTGCTTGTGTAATATTGAAGTTTTCATTCTTCAAATGGTTTGTTATGTATGGGTCCTTGATTTTCAAATGATTAATCATTTAAGGGCTTGATGAGGAGTTTTTAATAAGAATAGAAACAAATTGCATTGTTTTGAAAAAGAATGCATCATGATTTCATTAAAGATTCCTTATGGTATGCTTGTTCCCTTCCTTGTTCACTCACTGGGTTTATACTCACCATTTTCGAATTCATGTTTTTAGATCACGAGGCAGTCGGTAACTAGGACGAGTTGTCCTTGTAGACCTGTGTCCATCTTTTGGTAGGTGTCTCGACATTTAGTAGTTGTACATTCATCCGAGTCCTTCCGCTGGAAGTCGAGTGTTATTTTATTTTGTATAGACAAACTTAATGTAAATTATTAGAATACATGTTGTAGACATTGTATGTAAATTTTTAAGGAGTAATGCCAGTACGAGTTGGCAATGTATATCACTATTTTGATTCAAAAGTATGAAATATGACTTAGCGATATATGATGAAATGATGAGTAGGATAAATCGATAGGCTTGCTTGGGCTTAATAGACTACGTTTACTAGGCCCTTGCGCCAGTTATGGCCCAAAAATTTGGGTCGTGATAGTTTGCTTGTTCCCTTCCTTTGTTCACTCACTAGGTTTATACTCACTATTTTCAGCTTCATGTTTTTAGATTAGGAGGCAGTCGGTAACTAGGTCTAGGTGTCCTCGTAGATTCGTCTCCTTGGTAGGTATCTCGGCATTCAATAGTTGTGCTTTCACTCGGGTCTATTTGCTGAAAGTCTAGTATCCCTCTTGTTGTGTATAGACAAACTCGATGTAAATTATTAAGATGTATGTTTTAGACGATATATGTATATTTTGATTAGTAATGCCACTATGAATTGGCAATGGTTAGCATTATTTTTAATTGGAATTATGAAATGTGACTTTAGCAACTTTTGATGGAATGATGAATAGGTCATATAAATAGGCTTGCTTGGGCTTAGTGGGCTACGTCCATTGGGCCCATCGTTGGTCATGGCCTAAAAATTGGGTCGTGACATCTAATAAGGAACCTCAGTAACAACAGATTTTTGTAGAGCCATTTGGATCTCCCTTAAGGATGTTAAGCCTTAAAAATTAGGTTAGGCTCTGATTTCACTTGTTGGTCTCAAAGAACATGCTGGACAGGGGTGAATAGCACTTTCCAGGTAATACCTAAATTCTTTCCAAGTAAAGAGCTGATTAAGGGAATTTGAAAATGGAAGTTTAAAGCTTGTTGGAGGAATGATTTAAGTGTTAAGAGTAAAAAGAAAATAAAAAAAAGTAGACAAAACATAATGATTTATAGTGGTTTGGTTTCCTTGACTTACATCCACTACCTTGATCTCCCAATCAAGGATTTTCAAACCAATTCACTAAAGTTAGTGAAATTTCCAAGCTTTCACCATCTTTTACAATAGCTTTTCATAAGCTTATCCACAACCTTTAACAATGGTTTTTCCCGAGCTCAAGCAAAACCCAAAACTAACTTTTCTTAGGCTAAGTTAGAACTTACAACCACCCTTTAGAATACCTCACAGACTTTCAGCAATCAAGAAATGAAGAAAGATGAAGTACAATTGATTACCTAGCTGATCCATGTAACACCCCGTACCCGCGTATAAAAGCCACTACGACCTTATCGACAAGATGAAGGGTCAATTAACGTAAATTTAACTGTGAAAGAGCAGTGACAGGCGAAAGGAATATTTTAGAATAAAATATTCCATACATGAGGAAATAATAATAAAATAATAATTAAATAATAATACTTTTATCGAGGATGAATTAGAGAGTTAAAAGGCGATTCAGAAGTGAACCGAGACAAAGTGAGACATTTTGGGTCCCGAGGAGACAAGTGGAAAATTTTAAAAGAAAATAATATTTTAATAATAAAATAATATTAAAATATTAATATTTTATCTTTTATTGAAATTAGTCATGAAGGAGGAATATATGGCTAATCTAAGTGAGGGAGAAGAAGAACGAAAGAATTTCGAAGAAAAACTACATAAGCGGGGCTCGTGTGCCTTTATTTAATAAAGTAAGAGCGGGTAAGTATATCTTTAAATATTATGGTGACATTTTGGTGAAGTGCAAATTTGATATTTTATTTGTACAAGGGTAAAGAAAGAAAGATAGAAGGAAATTGAAATTTAAAAGAAAGGATTGAGGACCCAATTGTAATGGATGAAAAGTATGAAGGGTTGAATGGTAAATAAGGAAAAGTTGAGGACTTATGTGCAATTACAATATTTTAAACTAAATAGACATTAACTAACCAAGGAAGTTAAATTATGTGGGATAATGAGATGTGCATGTAAATTTACTATTATATGCAAACTATAGATGCAAAAAGGAGGAAGTTAGTGGGGAACATGTGGGACCCTCACCATGTGAAGTAAAAAGAAAAATAAGCTTAAATCTATTTGCATGTAATGAGATTGGTGCAATAGGTGGCCAAATAAGGAAAGAAAGATGTAGGGTGCATGTGACTTAAATAATTTAATGAATGACCAAATAAAATATAAGGTAAAGTGTGTGCATGAAATGTGATTGGAGGAATAAGGTGGTGCATGGAATAAAGAAATGAAGAAAGAGAGAATGAGAGAGTGAGGTTACAGATGGAAAGAGAATGAGGATAGATTTTGGGCCAATGCACAAGGAAGGAAATTGGTGCATGAAGCACCATTGGATGGCAAAGTGGCCAAATGAAATAAGAAGAATAAGAATGCATGTGTTTAGATTGGTTCATGAGGGTGGCCAAATGGAAACAAAGGAAAAATTTTGAATGAAATGTGATTGGTTTTAATGGGTGGCCATATAAATAGTAAGTTGCAAGAGTGAAAGAGAAAAGTGAAGAGGATTTTTGTGAGACTTGAGGGCTGACCATTTAGAGAAGAAAAGAGAGGAAAGAAAGTTTTGAGAGGTTCCACCGAAGAGGAAAAAAAAGAAGAAAGAAAAGAGAGAAAGGAAGGAAGGCTCGATTTTGCACACAATCAAGAGGAACCGTGAGGTTTCCTCCCTGATCTTGTAGATTTGTGCTAAGTCATCACCCAAGGAGTCTTAAATACGCAAGAGAGAAGCTATGGAGGGTTGATGGAGGTGTAAAGCTCGGTTTCAAGATACAAGAGAGATAAGGTAAGGATTTTTGGTTTTAGCCTGAGTAATTCATGAAAATGAGTTGGTGACTAAGATAAATGTCTTGTGGCAGCAAAGATCGGCTTGATTGGGGAAAATTTGGTGACATGCAAGCTATCCAAAACCATGGATGCATGATGGATTCAAGGTGAAAGAAAAGTGGTAAGCTTAACACTATAATTTGAGGCCTACGGTTGGTTAAATATTGTGAGGAAATAATTGTGCAAAATGTTGGCAGCTTGGTGAGAGGAATATTGGAAGAACATTGAGGTTGCATGCAATATCAAATTCACCATAAAGGTAAGGCATGCAATGTGTAGTGTTTATGTGATGCCTTGGGTACTGTTAAAAAGCCATTGTGTTAGTTGAAAGCTTGAGAAATGAAATGTGTGGACATGTGTTGTTGTGAAAGGCTTAAAAGGTAAAGAATGTTAGTGTGTATGAATGAAAAATTGATGTTGTGCTCAGTGGCAACATGTAAATATAACTAGTGGTACATGGGGTAGCACATATGAATGATATTGCGGTGACATTAGCTAAATATATTGTGTTAACTTGCTGCTAAGAAGTGTACAAGTGGGGAAGGTTAGCTGTGGTGGCTTACCAAAGGTGGTAACGATTGACTGGCAAGTAACATTAGTTAGAGATGCACCAGAATCGATAACGACGTAGTATCCCACAATTGGAAGGTGAGTAGGGGGTGCCTATTTCAAAATCTCCATACTATATATGGATTTATGTTAATAAACGTTGCCGGTTTTCTTAAACGCAAATGTAGATAGCATGAGCTGTTAGCCTTGATAGGTAATCTTAAAAATGGATTTACAATGATTTATATATTGCTATTGTGGAAAGCATAAGCTGGTAAAAACCATAGGAAATTTTGGATGCAAGTTGTTTTGAAAGTTGTTTTGGATATATTTATAGATAAGCTATATGTGTAAAGTGTTTTGGAAACCGAGAAACAAGCCTTTTTACAATGTTTGCATCAAAATCTGTGTCTTGTATTTTTGTGTGATATACATAGTTAAATGCGTTTGTTAAATGATTTAAAATGCAAGTTTTAAGCACTGGTTTTAGTCTGATATTTGTATAAAAGAATACACCATTCCTTTTTACGTGAAAAGCAATTTGAAAGGTTGTCGAACCTTGTTAACAAATGGTTTATGTGAAAGACTTGGAAACCCCGATTTGGTTTTGAAAATAGTTTTGACAAACCAAGAGCATCGAGAGTAGGTTGAATGTCACATTGGGATGTGTGATTTATAACATAGCGTGTTTATAATTAGTGTCAATGTGAATGTATGGTTGAATATTAAGGACTTTGATGTAATTGCTTATAATCATATGGAGTAAAAATCAAGTTGATTAATTATGTGTATTGTTCAATTCATGTCACAAGAGTTATGTAGTTTAAAGCATTAACGTAGATGGGTGACCGAGTATAATGAATTAACGAGAGTTCTAATAAGGCTTGTTCGAGACTTGGTGGGTTCTCTCAGAAGTCTCGGACGTCGGTAGAGATTGAGGAGCAGTCGTTACAGAGTTGGTATCAGAGCCCTAGGTTTAGTTAAGTCCTAGGATTTTCTGTGTCCGTCAGCAAAGTTGTTAGAGTTAGTGTAGAGTCCTGTTTTTGGATTGTGTGTACGCAACACTAATCAAGGGAATGAGGCTGCATAAACTCTTATTCATCTGGAAGCCTACCTTTGTCTTAGTATGTAAGAGGTCAAGAATTAATGCATGTTTGTGTATAGGTTTTTGAGGTGCCCCTACGACACAACATAAGTAGCAGTGGGAAGAAAAGGAAAAATTCCCTTAGTGCTAAAGAGGGATCAATGGATTCCATTGCTCAAAGTCGTTATGTGCTAGAGAGTGAAAGCGTAACAAGTAACCTAACTGGACTTCCTATTGGATGGGTTCCCCTGGGCGGTGAAATCATATTTAAGAGTTGGAGAAACCTTAAAAGGATGGCACATGATGGAATTGATCTAAGAGAAAAGAATAAGTAGAAAGTGGAAAAAGTAACGATTGGAAATTATCGTCCAAGGAAAGTATCCGCTGTTCGGGATTTTCCTCTTAGTTGTGGAAGAGGTGCTGTCCCTACTAGTAGGGAGGATTATGTGAGGGAATAGCAAGGTATGAATGATACGGATGAGGATGATTCTCAAGAGGGTGAGGCTGACTTGGATGATGATTCGTCGACGAGTACGAGCTCAGACAGTAGTGACTCTCTTGAAATCATATGGGCTAAAGGAAATTAGTAGAATTATAAGATTATGACGATGTAGTTGAACTGAATTATGGTTGTAATTTATGTGTTTAGAGAATTTAAGATATGGTTAAATTTTCATGTGGTTTGAACAAATTAATTATTAGTTAATTTAGTGATTTGGTTGAGTGTTTGAAATTTGTCATGCATTGTTGAATGGGATTAGCATCGGTAAAATTGTGTAAGTCTTCTAATTATTTCTTGTGGAATATGATTGATGGTAGAATTGAGGCACATGGTGCCATGATATCATAGAATGATAATTGACGTAACAAATACTAATGGAAGTAACTTGAAAATAAGGAAGATGGATGTTTGAAAAGTAATGCGAACATGAGGTGTTGACTAAGATGGACTATCTTTATGGCAACTTTAAAGTTGAAATTCAGTAAACTATGTGAGTTACAAGACAATTAGTTGTGAATATTAAAGAATTGTGGGATACTATAAATGGTAAATAAGTATGTGAGTAGTGTTGTGGACATCGTAAGATCATTGCACAACAGGGAAAGGATATCCTGAGGTGGAACTTATTTGAATGATGACAAATATTAAGGGGTAACATGAGTTTAAAATTATTGACTTGGCCTAGTACATATGATAAGCAAAAGAAAAGATACACATGCATACGAAAATGATGGTATAGGCTTAGAGGAAGGCCACATGGTTGATAAAGATTGACGTAGTAACTTTAAAGGTGGAAGAACTTCCTTATGGAAGAAATTTCTAGTAGCCACGGCCCTGTAGCGCTAGGGATACCTCATGACTAGAAAGCATGAGTAAATTGTGAGTGATGTGATGATGGCTCTACAAGCTAAACTATAATCATTGGCTTTAATATTGAGCTCTGTTAATTGGAGTTTTAAGTGTTGGGAGAATGTTATATGAATTGAAAAGTTTCTTTATTGCCTTATACATGGGCATGTAAGTAAAAGATAAGTTGGAAAGTTATTGAGATAAGCTACGATGTGAAGAATTAAGAGGAACATTAAGTTGACTAAAGACGAATCTTAAGAAATAAAGGGATGCCAATACCAAGTGAGGAAATTGTGAATGAAGGATTTTAAGGTTGGCATAACAAATGAGCTAATTTATAGTATCGCTATGAGGATTTGCAAATTTTATTTGGATAGAGTTGAAAGAAAAAGATTTGTAACAAGACAAGGCCAATTATGTGGCATACTAGAAACCTATGAATATAAATTGAGGCATGAATAGATGAGAATACATTCAAATAACTTGGAGGATAAGTGCATGCTTTTGGATTGAATGTGCTTGAAGGACTAATGAAGAAATAAGTAATTTTAAGTGTTTGGAAATGCATACAAGTTGTGAGAAGGACGTACCAAATTATATGTGGTAATAACGATGGTTAGTATTACTTTGGTATATTTTATATGCTTGATAAGGCAATGTGGTATGTGGAATTGCCAAGGAGCCTAATGGCTAAATCATAGGTTATGTGGTCACATGATGTGAGACATAAACTTAAGGCGGGTAATTACAAGGAAATACTCAAGAGGGATCCGCTATGAGTCTTGTGAAAACAAGCATTAAATGTGCAGTTACAAACGGAGGATGTAAGTTTGAAAGTGGATACTTGCAATAACATTGAGAAATACTTAAGTAGAATCTTGTTTCACGTCTGGCAATTATAAGTACTAAGCGTATGATGGTTCAAGGGGAATGATATTATATTGGTATAAAGGAATAATACAAAAAATAATTGGGAAACGAGGATGACTTTTGGGAATTTTGGTATCGCATAAGATGCAATGATCAGGTAAAAATGAATTTTGAAGGATCAATAAGATGGTAAAGCATAAACGGATACCGTATTGTAATTTGACTAAAATGATAATTGGCAATGGATAGGGATGTCAACGGGTAGGGTACCCGTTAATTTTAAGGTACCCGAACCCTAACCCTATTAAAATTCAAATACCATAACCCTATTAACTACCCGAATAATTTACAAATTACTACCCTAACCCTAACCCTAATACATTTTCACTACCCTATAATTACCCTAACCCCGTTTAAATACCCCGATTAAATAAAACAATTATTAAAATCTTCTTCATGGGTACCCAATTTCCCAATCAACTTTTCTAATCTCATAACTTCCCTTTAGATTTATATGTTATAAGTTTATATAAACAAAGGTATATATACTGTAATTAATAATTTTATGAGTTGTAGTTTTTGCAATGTTAATACAAAATAAAAAGTAAATATATTTATATTTAAAGTACATATATATATATGCACACACTCGTATACATAAAAAATATTTTAATATATAAAATAGTAATTATATTTCTTATAAATTAACACAATATATAAACTATATGCATTAAAAGACATTACAAGTTAATTAATAATAATAGTTCATGAATTAATTTAATTAATTATAAGGATTTGTTCTTAATTTCATGAATTAAAAAAAATGTTTAGGTTCCAAAACTATTCTAATCTCAAAAGCTGTCTTTAAGTATATATATTATAAGATTATATAAATAATGGCATATATATTATAATTAATAATTTTATAAGTCATAATTTTTGTAATGTTAACACAAAATAGATAGTATATATATTTATATTAAAAGTATATATATAAGAGTAATTATATTCCTTTATAATGTGATATAATATTCAAATTATTTAAACATAATTAACAATCTAATAATTTTTTAATTTAAATATATTAATGTCATCATATTAATAATTAGAATAACCATACTTTTCATATATTTGTTAGTTTTTAACAAAAAAAATTGCTTGTAAAGTTGGTAAAAATTGTAATTTTTTAATTTAATTATTAAAATAATAATAAAATATTTATAAATAGTAATCGAGTTCGGGTAACGGGTAGCCAAGGGGTGGTACCCGAACCCTACCCAAATCCGATTCAGATAGTGAAATCACTACCCGAACCCTACTCGAACCCGTTTATGGAGTACCCTAACTCGGTGTAATCGGGTAAGGTACCTCGTTGACATCCCGATAAATGGAGATATGATTGAAGACATTGTGATGTAAAAGGATACATGGTGTAAGGAAACTTATATATACGAATGAAATTGATTATACCCTAATGTTCATCGATGAAATGTGATCTATAGAGATGAAAAGGTAAATAAGAAAAGCAAAAAGGGAATAATGTGTTATAAGAATATGATATCAAATTTTGGCTGTGGATTGGAATGAATGAAGGGAATTTAATCCGAACACGTTTAACACAAGGGTTCCTACACATAGTGGTGAATGTTGACAGTTAAATGTGTGTACATACGTATTTGTGGAGATGATTATGTGACCAACTAAAGTGAAGAATTATTCTTAGTAATTTGAGATTTGAACTCAATATGTTTGATGAGTTGTATAGATGATATAATGATAAGAGACCCCCTCAGAAATTAAGCTATGTGATATAGGGAAATTTTGAAGTAATAGTTAAAGAAAGAATATCAAGAAATGGAATCTATAGTGTGGTTAGGCCATACAAGATGGATTAACATGATTAAGATGTAAGAATTTGTCACAGCCCAATTCCCGGGCCATGACCAGCACAAGGACCCAATAAGTGTGGTCCATTGGGCCCAAGCAAGCCTTTCCATGAAAACTTGTTTATTAGACCACCTGTCCCTCTTTTACCTCTAAGGTTCTTAATTCATTATTTTTAAAAATAATTTCCTTTCGAAAATAAATCATGGCAACAGAAGAATACCATTCACAAAATAATATTACCATTTTCCAACCCCGGGGCAACATTATCATGCAAACCAAACATATAGTGTTTACAACAAATCTCATGAGTTACATTTAAATAACCATACATATAAAAGACCTTGACTATCAGCGGAGTGACTCTGGCGTGGATACTATCATGGAGTGTTCTGGTAAACCTACCATAAGATGAACAGTAAGAAGCACCTCTACCTAAGATCCAACTATCTTCGAACCTGAAAACTAAAACATGAAGTTGAAAAGGATGAGTATAAACCCAGTGAGTGAACATAGGAAGGGAACAAGCAAATGATACGGAGAGCTTTTCGAAAACATGATGCGCTTGTTTAAAAATAATGCAATTTTGTATATTATGAACAAAACTCGATGCCGTGCTATTTTTCAACTCATTTTAAAACATTTAGGAAGTTTAAGCAAGGCAAGCATAGCAGAGCAAATCTTTCTACAATGAAATTCAAGAAAAATTTTGAACCAACCACTCGAGATTTTCTCGCTGCAGTGAAATCCAGAGCAAGGGTTAAGGCCATCCACCCGAGAGCTTCTCGCTGCAGCGAAAAGGCATTCTCACTACAGTGAATTTTTTGGGTAAATGAAATTAGAAGAATTTTCACTACTATAAAAATCCAATCTTGTTGCAACGAAAATAAGATTAAACACATTTGACAATAATCAAGTTTTGACAGTCAATGCAATCACATATTAATTCCAAACCTCGCTATATAGTAAATATATATATATATATATATTTATATATAAACACATATACCACCATCGCCTCACCCAACTCATGTGCACTCCCACACTGCACATAGCCGGAGTCATCGTGTGCACCCCCCACATCACGCACAGCTAATGCCATCATGTGCACCCCTATATCGCGCATAGGCAATATCATCATTCACACTCTTGCACCCCATCATCACTAGCATGTGCACTCCCACACCGCACATGCACGGTTATAATTATCACACAATATTAAATATCAATACACGACATATATATCAACATAATATAGGAGCACAAGGATTCATCATATTACACATTCACAACATAAAACGTTTCATCAAGGGCTTGTTCCCACTCAAATTGTAAAGAAAAACAATAAAATATCTCAAGTGGTTCAATCAAGTATATAATCATTTATTCCAAAACATTTTAATGCAAGTTCACTCACCTTAATGCCACCTTACAAAACTAGTGCCCACAAAGTCTTAATCCAGGTAGTCCCAAAATGCCGTTAAAACCTATATTTACCAATAAGCCATAACAACCTCCATCAAGTCATAATTTGAATTTAATAATTTTAATAAATATACACTACACAATCTACACTCTAACCCAACTTTTAACCTAGAATTCGAGTTTAATTCACAAACCCATTATACTAATTGTTCAAGTTTGAAGTTTCTTTACCTTGGTGCTTAAGGTATAAAGATCAACCAAACCTAGCAAATTTCAAGGAAAGGAAATTAGAAGAAACTTAGAAAATAAAGTCTAAAAATTACAAACCATAAATTCAAAATTTCAAGGGTTGAAAATATATACCTTTTAGCCTTAAAATGAGGATTGAAGTAAAAAATCCAAGTGTTGTTGAAAGTGGAGTAGAAATAGAAAATAAAGGAAAGGAAGAAAGATTTTTCTTTCTCTCTCCTAGGGTTTAGATGTGCTGGAAATTGGGATTAGAAGCTGCAGGTTTGATGCCCAAGAAGTTAGGAGAAGGAAGGAGTAAGAAAAGAAAAGGAGAGAAAAGAAAACAAGGAAAAGAAAATGAAAATCTTGATTTTTATGGAGGAACAAAAATGGCGTTGGGAGGAGATGAAGGAGGAAGATGGTGCCTTGGACACAATGGCCAGTCATAGAATAAGGATGGAGAGTCAAAGCTTCCTTTGGAAGCTTTGACCAAGCTTTATGAAAAATTATCGTTTTGCCCTTTAAGGTTTTCACCCTTTTTAATTGTATCTTCCCACAATCTTTTAATTCCAATTTCTTTCCATTTTTCTTCCTTAACACTTGTACCAATAAAATATCAAATTTATGATTCAACACGGTAACATCGTAATATTTAAATATTTACTTACCTATGCTAGCTTTATTTAATAAAGACATGCGGGTCCCATTAACGTCATTTTTTTCTCTAAAATTTCCTCGTCCTTCTTCTCCCCCACTTAGATTGACCATATGTTTCTCCTTCATGGAAAATTTCGACATCGAATAAAATATTAATATTTTAATATTATTTTATTCCAAAATTTTTCACTAGCCTTCTGGTGCTCCAAAACATCTTACTTTGCCCCAATTCACATCCGAATCACCTTTTATCTCACAATTTTTTTTTTGATAAAAATATTATTATTTTATTATTATTTCTTCGTGTGCAGAATATTTTATCTTAAAATACTATTTTCACCCGTGTTCATCCTTTGGCACTTAAATCAGCATCCATTGACCCTTTGTCTCATTGATAAAGTCATATTGATTTCTATACGAGGGTACTGGGTGTCACAAAATTAATGAAGTGCTATATCATAGTTATGTTAAACTCTCCATAAGGTAATAGTGCAATGGATGGAGAATCAATGGTGCTAGTATTGCAAAGAGAGCAATTAGAGAACTTGAGTAAAAGAGATCCCATCAAAAATTGATTCTTGTCTATGATGATTGAAAGGTTCTAAGTTAGAATAATATAGTACATTCAGAGACTTGATGAATTAGAACTAATGAAAAGAATTTGACGGTAAATGAAAGAGCTTACAATTAAAGCTAAGGATCGATAGGTGAGTTGCTTTACCATATAATGTAAATTACATAAATACGAGATGAGCATGAGGTATGAGGGAACGATCGAAAGATTCAACTTCCCTTGATGTAGAAAATATGTATAGGAGTGGATGGGGCATGTTTATAATGGCATAAGGTTATGTAGCTATAAATGGGGATAAGATGAATGAGTTTCGAGAAGTTTGACAAGAATCGAAATAAAGATGTGGCAATTAGGTATACATAAGTAAGCATGATTTATGATCAAAACCAGTATGATTGAGTGTCATGACCCGAAACTCTCATCGAGCCCGTGACAACCACTGCGAAGCCTCGACAAACATTCTTCACCCCGAATGTCGATCGAAACCTCGCAAGGCTCTCGTATCAACTTTCACACTTTCCCGGTGAGCAATAGTTATCAAATATCTTAATTCAAAGGATTACGAGTCATTTCCAAATCAGAACATAACATATTGTTTTTTGGCTCACAAGGGCATTTTCGTCATTTTTCATCGAAAATCTCAAAACTTGCTAAAAATGTAGTAAATAAGCAAAAAATATATATTTAGTGATTTAAAACAAATTAAGTATCTAAAACGTTCATTTGAAGTGAAAATTTGACCATTTGAATATAATAAAAATATTCAATAAAATAAACTATTTTCTTGTAAAATAATTTTTATAAAGCTATCGGTAAATAATTCTTATAACGTAAAAGTTAATTATATTCATATATACTATAAAGCAAATAACCAAAGCATAAAATTACTTTTACAGTGACACGTGGGCCCACATCTAACCAAAATGTATCGAAAGTTGAAAACCTACAATTTTTGCCGATTCAAGTCCAAATAAAGGTCCTTGTCAAAGTCAGCTAACTATGGAATTCCCCAAGCCTGAAATGTGAGGAAATAAAGGTGGTGAGATTATAAAATCCAGTGAGTAAACAGACACCTTTTAAACTATCTAAAGGCGAGTAAATGGAGACGAATTAAAATATTCTTTTCCAATATATGTTTCATAACATGAATATTCAGTTTACTTAATTAATCAACATGACTTATATATCTCACAAAACTTGGCTCCTGCCAAAATCATTCCCAGGGATGCCTTGGCCTAGGCATCTGACCGAGATCACCAAGGTTGTTAAATGTCTTTACATCCGAAATTCTAGCCATGCCTTGGCGTTGGTTGAGTCTCACTCTCACGCGATTGTCCACGTGAAGTGCACGCAAATCTTTACCTCAGGAGATACTTCATCCAACATCTCCCCCTGAAGGTAAATATATAATTGGGTTACCATGCCTTTCTCATAGGCAGTCCACGGAAACCCCCACCACTGCAGTGACTATGGATTATTTTATCTACCACCTGATTTATAAAATCTTTATCTGCATGACATGGCAATTTATCGCAATCCAGCGTCTCAAGGCTGAATATATAGTATATATAATTTTGATACAAATACCAACTTTGCCATTCATGCTCACATATTGCTATAAGCCATATAATTTAAAACACAATTTATAACACAAGCAGGCAGTCTCCAATTACTCTATTTTCAAAACTAGTATTCAATTTTCCAGAAAATTTATAAAATCATTTTATAAAATCACAATTTCTCCTAAAACATAGCAATTTACCATTTAAACCCATTTTCTATAAAATCACAAAATTGTATAAAACTACTCTAGATAATTAAGACGATAATAAGTTTACTCACAGTTCTAAGAGTCGATGTACTCTTAATCCCCATTTCCAAGCACAATCTCTGTACTTTTACCAGTGTAATTTACTCACCACCTATCCACAATGTACAATACATAATTCACCACATCAATGCTTGACCATTATAAAATCAATTCAGGCTCGGTGTATATGCATGATATGATATGCAACTTATTCGACTACTGCTTAAATGCGGTGCTGACCTAATTTGGCCTATTACCCGATTAAATGACAATTGTGTCCGATTTGGCTCCAAATTGCTCCATTTCATTTCTAATATTTCAATTCACTAAATACAATTCCAATAATCTAAAATTCAGCCTAACAACCCTCACAATTCTTCTTGAAAATTTTGGCCATTGTGGTGTATTATCACTAAAAATTTTCCTATTCCATTTCCTCACCATAAATCATCATTTCATCAATTTTTCAGCCAATTCACTTGATCACAAAATCAATTCATTACTTCTACACTTCACATAGGGTTCGACCATTGAAGGTTCATGGGGAAAATGGATTCTTTTCTTGTTGTTTTGTTTCTAAACATGCTTAACTAACTAAAAACATTAACATAACTTAAAATCAAATCAATCTAACATCACTCTCTCTCCATACCCATTCTAACCAGCCATGAATTCATCATGAAAACATGTAATTTAACCATGAAAAATGAGGATAAATGCATGGAAAAGGTAGATCACAAGTCAAAATCAAGAAATTTTACCTTTGCTTGATCAAATCCTTGAATTCTAACACTTTCTCTTTGATTTTTCCCACCTAGGGTTTGTTCTTCCTTGGTTTCTCTTCTTTTCTGGTTTGGCTGATCACTATGGGAGAAATGGGCTGATTTTTATGCCTTTTTATAAAGAAATAATAAAATAATAAAAGCATGACACATGGCATTTTCTTATTGGTTCAAATTTTAAATATTTGACTTTTAATTCTTTAATTCTCCACCACACATTTCTCATGTTTATCCATTTCCATGATGAATAAAATTCCTTGATCTTGACACGCGTCGGGGGTGAAAATTTATCGATTTACCCATGAAGTGGCAAAATTACCATTTTACCTTTATACTCCAAATTATACCGAAATTAAAATTTTTCACTTCTAAACCTCAAATCATACTCCAATACTCAAATCATACTCCAATAAGTCAAATGGGGCCAAAAAATCTTTTCTAAAAATTCTCATTTTGTCCCCAGGTGGCAAATGACCATTTTACCTCTGGATAGTGAAAATTTTGATTTGACTCCAAATTGATCCTTGAACTCCAAATCACCATTTTAAATCATTCCTAGACCGTGAAACTCTTAATTTCACATTAAAATTCCTATTTGAACTAGTTTGAGCCTTAATTGACTGAATGGTACCATTGAGGCAATATAGTCTTTTAACGATTTCTTGAACTTCCTAAATATGCAAACATTCTATTGAGCATGTAAATGACGTCGTAATTATTTTATAGAACAGGGTTTGACATTGAGATTGAGATATGTTTAAGATTTCTAATGGAGTTAAAGGCATGCTTGGAAACTTAGTTGCAAGAGAAAACAATTGTTGAAGGGTACTGTTGTTTTGATTCAAGAATGATAAAAGGTGTAAGTTACGGACCCTAACTTGGTAAAGTGTTCTAGTTGAATTGAAAGTAAACGAAGTGAGTAAATCAAATTCTCTATGAAGAAGGAAATGAAATACGAAGTGAGATTAATAACCGACACCGACGTGAATTTGGGGATGAATTCTATTTAAGTGGGGGAAACCGTAACACCCCGTACCCTCGTATAGAAGGCACTACGACCTTATCGACAAGACAAAGGGTCAATTAACATAAATTTAAGTGTGAAAGAGTGGTGATGGGCGAAAAGAATATTTTAGAATAAAATATTCCATATGCGAGGAAATAAATTTAAAATAATAATTAAACAATAATACTTTTATCGAGGATGAATTAACGAGTTAAAAGGTGATTCAGAAGTGAACCAGGACAAAGTGAGACATTTTGGGTCTCGAGGAGAAGTGGAAAATTTTAAAATAAAATAATATTAAAATATTAATATTTTATCTGTTTTTGAAATTAGTCATGAAGGAGGACTATATGGCTAATCTAAGTGGTGGAGAAGAAGAATGAAAGAATTTCAAAGAAAAATGACATAAGCGGGGCCCGTGTTCCTTTATTTAATAAAGTAAGAGCGGGTAAGTATATATTTAAATATTATGGTGACATTTTGGTGAAGTGCAAATTTGATGTTTTATTTGTACAAGGGTAAAGGAAGAAAGATAGAAGGAAATTGGAATTTAAAAGAAAGGATTGAGGACTCAATTGTAATGGATGAAAAGTATGAAGGGTTGAATGGTAAATAAGGAAAAGTTGAGAACTTATGTGAAATTACAATATTTGAAACTAAATAGACATTAACTAACCAAGGAAGTTAAATTATGTGGGATAATGAGAGGTGCATGTAAATTCACTATTACATGCAAACTATAGCATGCAAAAAGAAGGAACTTAATGGGGAACATGTGAGAACCCCACCATGTGAAGGAAAATGAAAAATAAGCTTAAATTTATTTACATGAAATGAGATTGGTGCATTAGGTGGCCAAATAAGGAAAGAAAGATGTGGGGTGCATGTGACTTAAATAATTTAATGAATGATTAGATAAAATATAAGGTAAAGTGTGTGCATGAAATGTGATTGGAGGAATAAGGTGGTGCATGGAATAAAAAAATGAAGAAAGAAAGAATGAGAGAGCGAGGTGGCAGATGGAAAGAGAATAAAGATAGATTTTGGGCCAATGCACAAGGAAGGAAATTGGTGCATGAAGCACCATTAGATGGCAAAGTGGCCAAATGATATAAGAAGAATAAGAATGCATGTCTTTTGATTGGTTCATTAGGGTAAGTTTGTGCTAAGTCATCACCCAAGGAGAAAAAGAAGAAAGAAAAGAGAGAAAGGAAGGAAAGGCTCGATTTTGCACACAATCAAGAGGAACCGTGAGGTTTTGTCAAGCCCAGCTCTATAATATACTTGCCATGTCATTCATGTACTTGATAACATGTCTGCATACTTGGATACCTCGAAAAATTATTAAAAGTCGGTATCGTACCTAGTGGTACAATTAAGCCGATTAAAACCTCAAACTAGCTTGAATACATATTTTAGGATGTATTTGAGAGTTATTGAACCTTAAAATGTCTTAATATGGTGATTTGGAGTTTGAGGATTGATTTGGAGTTAATTCGGGAATTTTCATAACGTAGGGGCAAAATGGTCATTTTGCCACCCAAGGGTAAAATTGGAATGTTGGATGATATTTTGACTAAATTTGATTAATTAGAGCATTATTTGAATTTGAGAAGTGAATATTTTCAATTTTGACATTTTTTTGAACATAGGGGCAAAACGGTCATTTCATGTGTCCATTGGGACGTAATTGGAATTTTTGAAATTTTACACCACCATGACACTTGTCAAACCCATGAATTTCACCCATTATTTTTTCAAGTGAGATTATATGTGGTGGGAATGAAATGCTTAATTATTAAGTTATTAAACATGGACTAATTAAAAGGTGGCAAGTGTCAAGCTTTAATATTATTTTAATTGCCTATATAAACTCACTTAAAACCCTCATATTCACACCCTTATGGCCGACCAAGCAAGGGAACAAAGAGAAAAAGCGAAGAACAAACCCTAGGAAAGAAAAATTCAAGAGAAATTGTTGGATTTCAAGGAATCAAGCAAGTAAAGGTAAGATTTTTTAATTTTAGCTTGTGATCTACCTTTCCCATGCATTCTTTTTCATTCTCCATGGCTGAAATTTAAGTTTTCAAGAGGGAACCTTTGCTGGCCAAACCTAGAGAGAGAAGTTTTGGGGATGAATTTTGCTAGATTTCATGATATCCTAGTGTTTTTAATCATTTTGTGATGTTTGGAAGGAAAAACAAGCAAGAAAATCACATGTTCTTCAACCACCCTCATTTGGCCGAATTTTCTATAGGGCATGTTGATGATAGATTTGGTTGTAATTCATGTTATTTAGCTAGGAATTGATGAATTATGATGTTGGATATCGAAATCGGAATGAATTTCGGTTACGGTGAATTAAGTCACAATTAAGCTCATTGAGGTACTTAGGTGTATTTGAAATTTTGGAAGTGAAATGAATATATTTGGAGTTAAATTGGGTGTTTTGGTTAAATCAATGGTGTATAGCTCGAATTAGGTCGAATACAAATTCCTTCTGATCATAATTGAACTTACGTAGAACACCGTCTTTAAGTGACTATTCGAGCATTTCTCATTCAACTTCATGCATTCATATAGAGTCTGAAATAGTTTTATAACAATTTGACACCAATGTATTGAATTACGTATCGTGTATTATGGATAGGTGCTGAACCCCCCGATAAGGGCAAAGATATCGTGCTTGAGGATCGAGAATAGGAGTACTCCTACCACTCCAAATTCCCATTATAGTGAGTAATTAGATGTTCATCTTAATTATCTAAAGTGGTTTATACTTGTTTTAAGATTTTAAAGAATAAGGCACTTAATTTGTAAATTATTATGTTTTACATTTTAAATGTTGGTTAAATGAATGAGATTTATAAATTATTCTAAAACTAAATGTTGATTTTCCAAATAGAGTAAGTGGAGGCTATACATTCGTATTATATATATATACATGATTTGAATTGATGGGTTATGAAATTGTGGTAGCATGAATGGCTGAAATTTTGGTTTTGTGAATTATATAAATTGTTTTGCCTTACATTGATAGGTTGGATAGTACTATATTAGCCATGTTATACTGCCGAAATTTTATTGATTTGGTGGGTTATGTATTTAGCTTACTGTAGTGGGCGAGTTTCCGTGGACCAGCCTATTAGAGGGGCATGGTAAACCCCGTTATATTTTACCTTAGTACGAGAGATGCGGAGGGTATCTCCTAAGGTAAGGTTTAGAGTTCACTTCACACTGAACCACCACGTGAAAGTGAAACTCAGCCAATGCCAAGGAACGACTATATTTTTAAAACGTAAAAACATGTTTTTATGTGTATATATCGTTTTAACAGCCTTGGTGGACTCGGTTGGATGCCCAGGCCAAGGTGTCATCGAGTATGAGTTTTGGCACAAGCTAAGTTTTTAAGAGAATCATAAGCCTTGTTGATTATTTTGATGAAATGTAATTGTTTTATAGGAATTGAAACGAGTTTTGAATGTTATGAACTATATTATGATAGGATGATTTAACTGTCTCCATTTACTCGGCTTTAAATGTTATAGATGAATTTTACTTACTCATTGGGTTTATAAAAACTCACCTCTTATTCTCACCCATTTCAAGCTTAGGACAGTCTGTAGACAGCCGATTTTGTCGAGGATTGCTTTTGGATCTGCATCCTTAGAAATCGAAGCTCGACAGTCTTGCATATTTGTTTATTTTGGGGGCCCACATGTCATTGTAGAATATTTTGTATACCTGGCTGCGTGTGCCATTGTATGTATGAATTTATTTTGCTTTTACGCTACAAAATTATTTATGCAGGATTCTATAAATATTGTTTTATAAGAAAATGAAATATTTTATTTAATATTTTTATTTAGTTTGATTAGCCATAATTTCATTCTTAATGGATGATTTAGATTACTAAAATTATTTTTAGATAAGAAATGTATATTTTTTGATCGTATGATGTATTTTTATCAGGTTTCAAAATTTTTGAGTAAAAATGACCAAAATACCCCTGTGTGGCAGAAATTATTTTTTTGTTTGTTTTGATTT
Organism: Theobroma cacao; assembly: GCF_053813885.1. Lineage (NCBI taxonomy): Eukaryota > Viridiplantae > Streptophyta > Magnoliopsida > Malvales > Malvaceae > Theobroma > Theobroma cacao. The sequence continues at coordinate 31,509,190 of NC_142647.1, read as the reverse complement.
AAAAATAGTTCATATTCCCTTAAAACATGATATTTAGTAACTATTGCTCATAGGGGAGATGTAAAACTGATGCGAGAGCCATGTGAGGTTTCGATCGACATTCCGGATAATGAATGTCTATCGAGACATCGGGGCGAAAGTCACGGGCTTGAAGGGAGTATCGGGTCTGATAGATTTCCTCCCTCATCTTGTAGATTTGTGCTAAGTCATCACCTAAGGAGTCTTAAATACGCAAGAGAGAAGCTATAGAGGGTTGATGGAGGTGTAGAGCTCGATTTCAAGATACGAGAGAGATAAGGTAAAGATTTTTGGTTTTAGCTTGAGTAATCTTTGAAAATGAGTTGGTGACTAAGAGAAATGTCTTGTGGCAGCAAAGATCGGCTTGATTGGAGAAAATTTGGTGACATGCAACCTATCCAAAACCGTGGATGCATGATGGATTCAAAGTGTAAGAAAAATGGTAAGCTTAACACTATAATTTAAGGCCTACGGTTGGTTAAATATTGTGAGGAAATAATTGTGCAAAATGTTGGTAGCTTGGTGAGAGGAACATTGGAAGAACATTGAGGTTGCATGCAAGATCAAATTCACCACAATGGTAAGGCATGCAATAAGTAATGTTTATGTGATGCCTTGGGTATGGTTAGAAAGCCATTATGTTAGTTGAATGCTTGAGAAATGAAATGTGTGCACATGTGTTGTTGTGAAAGGCTTAAAAGGTTAAGAATGTTGGTGTGTATGAATGAAAAGTTGATGTTATGCTCAGTGGCAGCATGTAATTATAATTAGTGGTACATAGGGCAACAAATATGAATGAATTTATGGTGACATTCACTAAATATATTGAGTTAACTTGCTGCTAGGAAGTGTACAAGTGGGGAAGGTTAGCCGTGGTGGCATACCAGAAGTGGTAACGGGCGACCAGTAAGTAACATTTGCTAGAGACTCACCCAAATCGATAGTGACGTAGTGTCCCGCTATTGTGAGGTGAGTCAGGGGTGCCTATTTCAAAATCTCCATACTATATATGGTTTTACATTAATAAACGTTGCTGGTTTTCTAAAACGGAATTGTGGACAGCATGAGCTGTTAGCCTTGATAGGTAATCTTAAAAATGGATTTACAATGATTTGTATATTGCTATTGTGGAAATCATGAGCTAGTAGAAACCATAGGAAATTGTGGATGCAAGTTGTTTTGAAAGTTGTTTTGGATATATCTATAGATAAGCTATATGTGTAAAGTGTTTTGGAAACTAGGAAACATGCCTTTTTGTGATATTTGCATCAAAATCCGTGCCTTGTATTTTTGTGTGATATGCATAGTTAATTATGTTTGTTAAATGATTTAAAATGCAAGTTTTGAGCATCGATTTTAGTCCGATCTTCGTATAAGAGAATACACCATGCCTTTTTACATGAAAAGTAATTTGAAAGGTTATCGAACCTTGTTTTTAAATGGTTTACACGAAAGACTTGGAAACTCTGATTTGGTTTTGAAAATGGTTTTGACAAACAGAGAGCGTCAACAGTAGGCCGAATGTCACATCAGGATAATGTGACCCTTGCGAAAAAGTGAGCTCTTGCTAGAGAATCTGTTGGTTGCTGACGGGCTGTTAGACGTGGCTGGGGCCATGGTTTGTGATTATACGTGGCAAGGCCACGGATTGTTATATGTGGCTAGGCCACAAGTGATATTCGCTGTTACGACCGCTTGATTTCTCTTATGTCGACCAACATCATCGAGACTACCATGACTATGGGAATCCGGTGGAGCGAGGCTCCTGGATTGTTATTACGTGGAAGTGGGTCCACGGGTGATTACTATGATTACCTACTCGAGAGCCTTGTAAGTTTTTCGATGTGTATTCTTTTGCATGGTGGAGAGTTAAGGCTTCTCTATAGCTCCGCTTGTTTGAATAAAAGCTTTCAGTGCTTACTTGACGATCCTAAGTTGGTTTATGTGGTTGTACACATTGATTTCCTTTCATGCCACACATTTTGGGAGCATGCATACTTTTATATTGTTTTTCGTTTTTTGATGGCAAGTGATGTTTTTGATGATTGAACTTTATTTTACTACATTTGTTTCTGGCATCATTTTACCAATTGAAATATTGCATTATGATTTTAAGGCATCATTTTTTTTACAAGGCACAAACACTCTACTTGTGATTTGATTTTTCTAAGATTATCATTCTTATTCTGGTTTTATCATTCAAATGATCTGCCTTAAGCTTGTTTCCCATATACGCCCTGCTCACAAAGCCGATGATCACTAAGTTTGTGAGACTCACCCCTTTATTTCCCTTTTTGCAGATAGTGATAGGCCTAGTATCCGTTCATCGGTGTTTATTGTCTATCACGGATAGGTAAAGGAATCTCGTAGCATCTTACTCCGAGTTGCTCCGCTGCTAGAGGTCGAGTCATTTATAGCATAGCGTATTTATAATTAGTGTCAATGTAAATGTATGGTTGGATATTAAGGACTTTGATGTAATTGCTTACAATCATATGGAGTAAAAGTTAAGTTGATTAATTATGTTTATTGTTCAATTCATGTCACAAGAGTTATGCATTTTAAAGCATTAACTGTAACACCTTGTACTTGATATGGTGACTAATAAAGCTTATTGGATGCCAATTAAGGCATAATAAGGTATTTTGGATACCAAGGAGATAAGAGGAAATTTTTGAAATAAAATAATATTTTACTAAAAAAATAATATCAAAATATTAATATTTTATTCAGTGTCGAAATTTTTCATGAAAAAGGAGTATATGGTCAATCTAAGTGGGGGAGAAGAAGAATGAGAAAATTTCGGAGAACAATGACGTTAATGGGGCATCGTGTCTTTATTAAGTAAAGATAGCGCGGGTAAATAAATATTTTAAATATTATCGAGATACTGCGTTGAAATACAATTTCGATATTTTGGTGGTATACGTATAGAGGAAGGAAGATAGATGAAAATCCAAATTTTAGACGTGTCGAAAAGATCGAATTTTAAAATATGAAAGTTGGAGGATTATGTAGTGAAATTAAATGGAAGAAACAAATAAACAAATAGTAAAATAGTATTACAAGCATATATATATAAAAAAAAAAAAAGAGAGAGAAAGACCAACATGGGCAGCCGCCTATGTGGTCAATTAAAGAATCAAGACATATTTTTTATAGTGGTAGGGGCCGGCCAAGTTGGTAAGAAAGAATAAGATAAAGATGAAAGATAGAAAAGATAAGAAAGAAAGAAGAAAAAAAAAAGAAAGAGAAGTCAAAGTCAGTTAAGTGAAGAAGAAAAAGGAAAGAGAGAAGTCGGTTGGGAGAGAGAGCAAAAAGGAAAGCAAAAGAGCAAAGGAAAGAAAAAAAAAAGAGAAAAGCCGAGCGGTGAGGAAGAGAAAAGAAAGAAAAAGAAGGGAGAAGGAGCTGAATTTGAGGGGGCGGTTTTGCTGCCATTTAGGGAGGAAAGGAGACTTATTTTTTTGCCATTTTAAGGGTGAGATGAGCAGCTTTACCTGCTGATTTTTGAAGGCTGAAAGGAGCAACTTTGGCTATTGATTTTTGAGGTTTTGGCTGCCGATTTTGAGGGTGAAAGGAGTAGCTTTAGCTGCTGATTTTGAAGGCTGCAAGGAGCAATTTTGGCTGCTGATTTTTGAGGTTTTTGCTGCCGGTTTTGAGGGTGAAATGAGCAACTTTGGCTACTGATTTTTAAGGCTGAAATGAGGAGTTTAAGTTGCTGATTTTTGGGTTGAAAGAAGTGGGAACTTGCAGCCGACCCTGAGAGGGAGAAAGAGGAAGAAATTGTGGCCAATATGTGAGTGTAAGAAGGGAAAAAGAAAGAGAAGAAAGGTGCTGCTGACCTGCGAGAGAGAAGGGAAAAAGAAAAAGAGAAGGAACGGGAAAGGAAGAAAAGAAAAAAAAATGGGCATAGCCTAATAAGAAAAGAATGGGCATGGCCCAATAGGAAGAAATGAGAAGAGCCCATGGAAAGGGCCCAATAGCCACAAAGAAAGAAAAGTCCAATAGAGAATAAAGGTGGAAAATTGGGCTTGGACTAACCTAGCCCAAATAAGTAAAAAATTTCTTTGCTTTTATTGGGCTTATTATGAAGTTGGATTATTTTAAGCTAGCCCATTTGTTTAGTTAAATTTTTGGTTATTAGTGATATGAATTAAAGTTAAATTATTTTAATACACAAAAAAAAATTCTTTATGATGTCTCATGGGATTAGAGCAAAGAAGAAAATATGAAATTGATTAATAGTGCTCAAGTGTAGTTAAGGAATTTTGAAATGATTCGTTGTGAAGAAGCATTGTTGTCAGAGGAATTTATTTACACATGTTAGTTGAAAGTGTTAAGTTGAATGGTATATTGTTTGGAAGAAATAAAGAGGAATAATATGGGTTGAAATTGAAAAATAATTGGGTAGATTCGAAATGACTGTGGTTATTGTAAATACAATTAATATTGTGGAAAAATAAGATGATTTGGGTGGAAGTTAATTAAAAGGTTGAAGTATGTACGGGACATTATAAATAAGTTGTCGATGTTATAATTTAAGGAATTACATAAGCAACGGATATAAGTAATTTTAGTAAAAATGCCTTAAGATGTGAGTTAATTGAATATGATTTCATGATAGGGTGAGAAACAGAGGTGGGATTGATGCACTAAATATATTGTCACGACCCGGAACTCCCCATCGAGCCCTTGACAACCGTCGCGAAGCCTCGACAAACATTCTTCACCTCGAATGTCGATCGAAACCTCGCAAGGCTCTCGTATCATCTTTCGCACTTCCCCGGTGAGCAATAGTTATCAAATAATCAAAATACGAAGGATTACAAATCATTACAAATCATAACAAATCAATAAAATTCATTCTAGCATGACATGGCAATTTATCGCAACCTAGCCTCTCAAGGCTGAATACACAGTATAAATCATTCTAACACCAAAATCAGTTTAGCCATTCATGCTCATTTATTATCATAAGCCATTCAATTCAAAACCATAAATTTGCAACACAAACTAGCAGTCTCCAATTACTCTATTTTCAAAACCAATATTCGATTTTCCAGAAAATTTATAACATCATTTTATAAAATTACAATTTCTCTTAAAACATAGCAATTTACCATTTAAACCCATTTTTGATAAAATCACACAGTTGTATAAAACAACTCTAGATAATTAAGACGATAATAAGTTCACTCACTGTTCTAGGAGTCGATGTACTCCTAATTCCAATCTCCAAGCACAATTTTTGTACTTTTACCAATGTACTTTGCTCACCACCTATCCACAATGTACAATACATAATTCACCACATCAATACTTGACCATTATAAAATCAATTCAGGCTCAGTATATATGCATGATAGGATATACAACTTATCCGACTACCGCTTAAATGCGGTGTTGACCTAATTCGGCCTATTATCTCCAATTTAACTCCAAATCAATTCTTCTCACTTTCGACACTCCAATTATAACTAAATTACCTCCATCACTGTGAATGAGATTCAATTTATCAGTCTCGATAGCAAATTACGAAAATACCCCTAGTGGGTAAAAATCATATTTTTGCTCCGAAAATTTCCATTATTTTTCTAGGCTCATAATTCATCATTTCTTAACCAATTCTCCTAAAATGAAAATCAAATTTATCCTCACTCAACACATGATAAATTCAGCCATTAATGATTGTGGGAGAAAATAAATTCTTTTCTTGTTGTTTTGTTCTTAAATATGCTAAACTAACTTAAAACACTAACATAACTTAAAATCAAATTAATCTAACAAGTTTCTCTCTCCTAACATATGTTTTGAGAATTGAATTCATCATGAAAACATGTAATTTAATCATGGAAAATAAATAGCAATGCTTGGGAATAAGAAAACTCAAGCTTAGTAGAAAAAATCTCACCTTTTTTCACTTAATTTCCTTGAAAATTCACACTTTTTCTTTGATTTTCTCTCTCTAGGGTTTTGTTTTTATTTTCTCTCTCTTCTTGCTGGTTTGGCCGGCCATGGGGTGGAAGATGAGCTGATTTTTGTGCCTTTTAAAAAGGAAAATAATAAATTAATAAAGGCATGACACGTGGCATCATGTCATTGGCCAGTTTTTAAAACTTTAAAAATTTTAACCCTTTTTATCTCCACCACACAATTAGTCAATGGTCAAAATGAGGATAAAGGAAGACCATGTGCTGGAAAAATGTCGTGATGGTGGAAAATTACAATTTTGCCCATGGGGTGGTAAAATTACCATTTTACCCTTTTACTCCAAATTATACCGAAATTAAAATTTTTCATTTCTAAACCTCAAATCTTACTCCAATAAGTCAAATTATGCTCCAATAAGTGAAATGGGGCCAAAAAAAATCTTTTCTAAAATTCTCATTTTATCCCTAGGTGGCAAATGACCATTTTACCCCTAGATAGCAAAAATTTCGGTTTGACTCCAAATTGATCCTCAAACTCCGAATCACCATATTAAACCATTCTAGGACTTTAAAATTCTTAATTTCATCGTAAATTCTCTATTTGATCTAGTTCGAGGCTTAAATCAACTTTATTGTACCTCTAGGTACAATACCGACTTTTGTAAATTTTTCGGGACTTTCCTAGCATGCAAACATGCTATCCATCACATGTATGTCATGATAAATATTTTTATAGAGTCGGGCTTGTCATCTTCTCCCCCACTTGGATCAACCATATGATCCTTCTTCTTGATTGACTTCGACATCAGGCTAAATATTAATATTTTAATATTATTTCATTAATAAAATATTATTTTATTCTAAAAATTTTATCTTGTCTCCTTGGTACCCAAAATACTTTATTATGCCTCACTTGACTTCCAAATCCCCTTTTATCTCACAAATTCTCCTCCGATAAAAGTATTATTATTTTATTGTTATTTTTTCACTTTCGAAATATTTTATCCTAAACTACTCCTTTTGTCTTTTATCACTTTTAAACATTTTAATTGACCTCAATTTGCATTCGATCAACTTTATTTATCACCATATCAAAGTCTGGGGTATTTCAATCTCCCCCACTTAAATAGAATTCGTCCTCGAATTCCTGTCGATGTTGCATTATCAATCTCCTTTTATGATCCTACTCCTTGTTCCTTCTATGGGGACATTCAATTTATTTACCTCGTTCACCTTCAGTTCAATTAAATGCTTTATTTATGGCAATTATCATCCTTTGGAACTGAATCAGTAATACTTTTCATAACCATGATCTCTTATATCGAGACCCTAAGCATGCCTTTATCACCCTTATTAAATTTGAACCATAACTTCACCTCAATTATACCGATTTCGATCACATATCATACTTACTTATGTATACCTATTCATCATTTTATTAATTTGCTCCATACCAAAGTTCTCAACCTTGATTCATCCATCTTATACTGGTCCATACCCTTCCTTTAATAGAGTTCCATTAAGAACTTAAACAATTCAAGGTTTACCTTCAAAGTCATTCATAACTTTAATCGTTCATTACATGTCCGTTAACACTTTAGCTCACTAACCTCTCTAGACACTATTTCAAAATCTCTCAATTACCGAGAACCATTCTTCACTTCAGTTAGTAAAATTATCAATTTCATATATACATATATACATGCATTTTCAAATGTCAACATCTCTTTTTATATATAGGAATCCATGTGTTCACATGCTTTGGACTACATTCCCCCTTTATTCATCCGTATCCCAATCCTAGTTTCAATATAATAATTCTTATAGTGCATGTCAACCTTCTTATTATACTTGTATATAACTTCATATCATTCATATCATTTCCAACTATATGTTTGAGTTTCCTTATACTATATATCATTCATCACAATGTCATCTCCATTGAATTATAATCTATTATGCATGTATGCTTTATAATTCTATTGATGCCTCAAAGATTTATCTTAACTTGATCATTGCATCTCATGCAATACCACAATTCCTAAGAGTCATCCTTTTGTCCTTAATCATCTTTCATGCCTCTATATTACCTTGTATCTTTCTTGCATTATGATATTGATTTGTCACTTAAGACTCGAACCCATTTGAATCATGTATGCCTTAAGCATTTTCGAATTCCAATTTCCATAATATATTAGGAAAGTTTCATTATCTGACTTCATTTTCAAGGTCAACTTCTATCATCCTTTGTTCCACTCCTTCATATGAACATAACATCATTCTTCCTTAACTAATTTATAAATTGTACTTGAAATTGTAAAACTTAAAACTAGATTATCCTCAAGTATTTTTCAATACTAATACTAATATCACTCTCAGCTTACAGCTTCTTTTTTATAATCACATAACTTAGTGCTAGCTTTAACGAGATTTAGAGTAAAACTTCTCTTGAGTATTTCCTTGGGAATATCTATCTTAAACTTATGTCTCATAGCATGTGATCTCTTAACTTGTGATTTAGCCGTTAGGCTTCTCAACAAGTTTTAAAAATTTTACATTTCATACTTGCTGTGTATGATTATAATCTCTTCTCAAAGATGTTTATGTATTCCTAAAACATTTACTCTTAAAGATATATAAATACATACTCATCCATTCAATCCCTAACTCATCTTCATAGGTTTCTAGGGTGTCACACAATTAGCCTCATGTTGTTCCTAACTCTTGTCATTTTACTGTATCAAAACAGATATTACAAATTCTTGTAATGATATTCTATATAAACTGATTTTCTATACCAGTCTCGTAATTCTTCCTTCACACTTTCATTACTTGGTATCTCATCTCAATATAGTCATCTCAAGAATCTTTCAATTTTTTTCTTTTAATTATATGCCTATATACAAGGCAATAAAGAAGTTTTTCAATTCATTTGGGTAAACATTCTCCAGAATATTTAAGACTCCCAGATAACAAAACACATTGACCAACAACAAAAATTCAATTTGTAAGCTCATTATCGTGTCACTCCCATCTTACTCATGCATCATATGCGTGAGGTATTCGAAGCATTACAACATTGAACAGTCAATGTTGAAGTACTGTAGCTATTAGAAATTTTCTCATCAAAGCTATTTGTTTGCATTCAAAGTCACCACATCAATCATTCTCAACCAGTGGTTTCCCTTTTAGATATATATCATGAGTTCCATAAGTATAGGTACCTTCTATTTTCTTATCATACACACTAAGCCAGATTAATACTTTCATCTCATGTCATCTTTTGACTTTTATCAACATTCATAAAATTCCACCTCAAAACATCCTTTCCATACAGTGTAATAAATTCATGATACATATACCACTCCACACATAAGTTGCTTACTATCTACAATTTTTCTCAAATTTATTGTCATCCCTATCCAATTATCTTCTTTGTCTTATACTCCAATAATTTTATTGACTTTCGGTATAATTAACTATGAAAACAGCTAAGCTTCCTCCTTACTTTATTCTCACAATCCTTACTGAATCAAAATTTTATATTCCCCATATTCCATAATTTAACTTCATTGGGTTATATTTGTGCCCAACTATTACCTCATAGTGTCATAACATCACTGAATAATCCCCTTCATGCTTAAATTACAATCATTAACTTAATCACATTATCCATTTCGAATGTCATTTATAACCTTATTGCTTCCTTCTATAACCTTCTTTAATAATTATATTACCAATTTATCTTTGTTATACTAAAAGATTCCCATACATATCTAATTATTTAAACATCTATTTTACATTTCGTTCGAGTCATACAAAATAAAAGCCACTCCTAACTCCTTTATACAGGTAACTACCACATTTTCCCTTAAACGACACTTGCCTAGATTTATGATAATACAACTTCAACTAAAGTATTAAACATCTTTAGGTTCCTCATTGTCTTGATCCGGGAACATCAATGGATCCTCTTCCTCTTGAGATTTTCTCCTTTGTTCTTCAATCCAGGCTTGTTGCATTCTCCTACGTTCCTCATCACTTATCAGTGCAGCATTTCATCCACAACTGGGAGGAAAATGTCGTACACCTGACACTTTTCTAAGGGGTTTACTCACCACTGTTACTTTCTCCTTATCCTTTTCTGGTTGTCCCCTTACATTTCTCCCATAGCTTGGTGAAAAGTGTTGGACTACTGTCATGCTCTTCCTAGAACGAATACCTCATTCGGCTATCCTTAATTTCCCCCTTTCTTTAACATGTTCCTTAGATTCTCTCAAAAGGGAACCTTTCATGCTTACATTAATATTATTACTATCTGCACTTTTTAGACTACTCGGTTCGGGTTGCCATCGGCTCCTAGCAGTAGAATCTAGCGATCCCTCGCTATCACTATGAGAGGTATCGAGACTACCACCTCTTCTAGACATGGTGTGTATGTCACCAGTGCACCTCAAAACCTATATGTAATCAAATAGTAATTGTTTAATTATTTATGCATCTCAAAAGTAGGTAGATTTCTATATGAAGATGCATATATTCTATTCAATCTAACCTAACTTAACTTAACCTAACTTATCTTAACTTAACTAGACTTGGGGCCACGCAGTGTCAGTGTAGATTCCTTAAAACAACTTTAAAACCAAAGGCTTTAAAATCTAATCCTTTACAATAAAAATATCTGATCTTTAAACCATGCTCTGATACCAATCTAAATTGTCATGACCTGGAACTCCCCATCGAGCCCGTGACAACCGTCGCGAAGCCTCGACAAACATTCTTCACCTCGAATGTCGATCGAAACCTCGCAAGGCTCTCGTATCAGCTTTCGCACTTCCCCAGTGAGCAATAGTTATCAAATAATCAAAATACGAAGGATTACAAATCATTTCCAAATCATAACATAACATATTGTTTTTTTTTTTGCTCATAGGGGCATTTTCGTCATTTTTGTTGAAAACCTCGAAACTTGCTAAAAATGTAGTAGGTAAGCCGAAATTATATATTTAATGATTAAAAAAAATTAAGTATCTAAAACGTTCATTTGAAGTGAAAATTTGACAATTTGAATATAATAAAAATATTCAATAAAATAAACTATTTTCTTGTAAAATAATTTTCATAAAACTATCGGTACATAATTCTTATAGCGTAAAAGATAATTATATTCATATATACTATAAAGCAAATAATAAAAGCATAAATTTTCTTTTACAGTGACACGTGGGCCCACATCTATCCAAAATGCATCGGAAGCTGAAAACCTACAGCTTTTACCGATTCGAGTTCAAATGAAGGTCCTTATCAAAGTCAGCTAACTATGGAATTCCCCGAGCCTGAAATGGTGAGATTATAAAATCCTAGTGAGTAAACAGATACCATCTAAACTATCTAAAGTCGAGTAAATGGAGACAATTAAAATAAGTCATCATACTGTAATTTCATTACCTTTCAATTCATTTCAACCAAATAAAATCAATTCATATAAATCGAGAAATCAACTTGGCTTATGAATTTCTTAAAACTTTGGCTCATGCCAAAACTCATACTCGGTGATACCTTGCGCAGGGCATCTAATCGAGTCCGCCAAGGCTGTTAAAATTTTGTATACACTTAAAATATATTTTAGTTTGAGAAAAATACAGCCGTTTCTTGACGTTGGCTGAGTTCCCCTTCATGTGGTGGTTTGACGTGAAGTGAACCCTAAGCTTTACCCCAGGAGATACCCTACGCGCCTCTCCGTTCGAGGTAATAATATAATGGAGTTTACCGTGCCCCTCTAATAGGTTGGTCCACGGAACCCCCTCTGCAGTAAATAATTAATATATAATCCATCAATCAATAAAATTCATTCTAGCATGACATGGCAATTTATCGCAACCTAGCCTCTCAAGGCTGAATACACAGTATAAATAATTCTAACACCAAAATCAGTTTAGCCATTCATGCTCATTTATTATCATAAGCCATTCAATTCAAAACCATAAATTTGCAACACAAACTAGCAATCTCCAATTACTCTATTTTCAAAACCAATATTCGATTTTCCAGAAAATTTATAACATCATTTTATAAAATTACAATTTCTCTTAAAACATAGCAATTTACCATTTAAACCCATTTTTGATAAAATCACACAGTTGTATAAAACTACTCTAGATAATTAAGACGATAATAAGTTCACTCACTGTTCTAGGAGTTGATGTACTCCTAATTCCAATCTCCAAGCACAATTTCTGTACTTTTACCAATGTACTTTGCTCACCACCTATCCACAACGTACGATACATAATTCACCACATCAATACTTGACCATTATAAAATCAATTCAGGCTCGGTATATATGCATGATAGGATATACAACTTATCCGACTACCGCTTAAATGCGGTGTTGACCTAATTCGGCCTATTATCTCCAATTTAACTCCAAATCAATTCTTCTCACTTTCTACACTCCAATTATAACTAAATTACCTCCATCACTGTGAATGAGATTCAATTTATCAGTCTCGACAGTAAATTACGAAAATACCCCTAGTGGGTAAAAATCGTATTTTTGCTCCGAAAATTTTCATTATTTTTCTAGGCTCATAATTCGTCATTTCTTAACCAATTCTCCTAAAATGAAAATAAAATTTATCCTCACTCAACACATGATAAATTCGGCCATTAATGATTGTGGGAGAAAATAAATTATTTTCTTGTTGTTTTGTTCTTAAATATGCTAAACTAACTTAAAACACTAACATAACTTAAAATCAAATTAATCTAACAAGTTTCTCTCTCCTAACCCATTTTTCAGAATTGAATTCATCATGAAAACATGTAATTTAATCATGGAAAATAAAAAGAAATGCTTGGGAATAAGAAAACTCAAGCTTAATAGAAAAAATCTCATCTTTTTTTACTTAATTTCCTTGAAAATTCACACTTTTTCTTTGATTTTCTCTCTCTAGGGTTTTGTTTTTATTTTCTCTCTCTTCTTGCTGGTTTGGCCGGCCATGGGGTGGAAGATGAGCTGATTTTTGTGCCTTTTAAAAAGGAAAATAATAAATTAATAAAGGCATGACACGTGGCATCATGTCATTGGCCCGTTTTTAAAACTTTAAAAATTTTAACTCTTTTTATCTCCACCACACAATTAGTCAATGGTCAAAATGAGGATAAAGGAAGACCATGTGCTGGAAAAATGTCTTGATGGTGGAAAATTACAATTTTGCCCATGGGGTGGCAAAATTACCATTTTACCCTTTTACTCCAAATTATACCGAAATTAAAATTTTTCACTTCTAAACCTCAAATCTTACTCCAATAAGTCAAATTATGCTCCAATAAGTCAAATGGGGCCAAAAAAAAAATCTTTCTAAAATTCCCATTTTATCCCAGGTGGCAAATGACCATTTTGCCATTGGATAGCGAAAATTTCGGTTTGACTCCAAATTGATCCTCAAACTCTGAATCACCACATTAAACCATTCTGGGACTTTAAAATTCTTAATTTCATCGTAAATTCTCTATTTGATCTAGTTCGAGGCTTAAATCAACTTTATTGTACCTCTAGATACAATATCGACTTTTGTAAATTTTTCGGGACTTTTCTAGCATGCAAACATGCTATCCATCACATGTATGTCATGATAAATATTTTTATAGAGTCGGGCTTGTCATCTTCTCCCCCACTTGGATCAACCATATGATCCTTCTTCTTGTTTGACTTCGACATCAGGCTAAATATTAATATTTTAATATTATTTCATTAATAAAGTATTATTTTATTCTAAAAATTTTATCTTGTCTCCTTGGTACCCAAAATACTTTATTATGCCTCACTTGACTTCCAAATCCCCTTTTATCTCAGAAATTCTCCTCCAATAAAATTATTATTATTTTATTGTTATTTTTTCACTTTCGAAATATTTTATCCTAAACTACTCGTTTTGTCTTTTATCACTTTTAAACATTTTAATTGACCTCAATTTGCATTCGATCAACTTTATTTATCACCATATCAAAGTATGGGGTATTTCATATATTGCGTTTGGATTATTGCTAGGACGTGTTAAAGTAAAGTTAAAATACTGTGGTGGCGTGTCGGAGGGAATAACGAGCAACCGACAAGTAGAAATAGCTAGATACACCTTTGAGCTAATAGCGATGTAACATCCGCTATCGTAAGGTGAGTGAACTTGCACTAAAATGTTTTGGGTAGATATACATATGTTCGATTGAATTACTTGAACTATTTAAATTATCTTTTCTACAAAATGCATGGGAACAAGCTTTTAGTGAAATGTCTTTGTGATGTGGAACATAATTGTAATGAAACTATATACTTCTATATGATGTTGATATGTATGTAAAGATATATGATGTGTATTGTTAAGCAAAGTAATTTTGTATAATGGATGTAATCGTGCATGTGCGGAGTGGGCAGTGCACATGTCGGTTAAATGATGAGGTTTCGATAGTTACAACCGTCCATGTGCAGAGTGGGTAGTGCACATGCCTGTTGAATGACGATGTTGCGATAATTACTACCATGCATGTGCGGAGTGGGCAGTGCACATGCCGGTAATTATGCATATGAGCTGGGTGATGTGATGGAGGTGTATGTGCTTATATATATACATGATTACTATATAGATATGTTTGGATTTAAAATGTGATCGCATTGACTGGTGATAACTTGAGTATTGTCAATGTGTTCAATTTAATTTGCAACGTGGCATGAGTGGATTTTTCCAATGGCAGTGAATACCCCTTGGATTTTATATGGCTAGAATCTCGATGCAGAAAAAATACCTTTTTACTGCAGTGAGAGTCAATCTATTATGTTTGACTTACTTGAAGTTTACTAAAGCTTTCACTTCTCAACCTCTTTGTTGTTCATGAGTCTTTCGTTATTAAGTGACTAAAAGATCAAGATTTGAAATGAGGGGTTTTTAATAAGGGTTAAGCTAAACTGCTTCGTTTTGAACTTAAATGCATCATGATTTTTTTTTCTAAAACCTTTCTTAATGTTGCTTGTTCCCTTCCTATGTTCACTCATTGAGTTTATACTCACGTTTTCAACTTCATGTTTTCAGATTCAGTGGTGGTTGATACATAGATTGTCAGTTAAAATCTTACTACGCAAGTATACGTATCGAATAGATAGTATATTAGCAAGCAGGGTATCGATCCCACAAGGAATTGATCTAAAACTTTACTAAGTACTAAAATTATAACAATTTAATCTTATCCAAATAATCAAAATTAAATAATTAATTAAAACTAAAATTAAAACCAACAAGAAAAATCGAAATAATAACTTGAGAAAATATCAAACAAGCCTAGGATTACAATATCCCTCACACTTCATCTAAATCTTACCTCTCTTTCTTAACTTATTTCAATGGGTTGAATTGGTAACCTAGAGGCCTCAATTATTTATAAGGCTCTCCCAACTCGTCCTATAAAAATATCTATTTTAATCAAAACACTATATCCCTATGTGAATTGAAATTAAAATAGACTCATTAAGTTCAGGCTCTAATCTTGCTACATATGGCCTATAGGTATATCCCTATCCTATACGCAAATCAATTAATATGATCATATGCTATCCCAATTTTAGTCTACTCTAAACTCCCTTTCCCAAGTTTGTTTAGGTTCCTAAATCAATTTAATTGGTGGCCAAGCAAATTAAAAGCATTAAGAACAAATTGGAATAAACAATTCAAATCCCATTGAAAATAATTAAGAAGGAGATTTAAAAACTTAGACTACATGTGAGTTCAATTGCAATCCTAGAAAAAGAAATTTAGCTACACATAATCGCAAAATAAAATAACATTATATAAAATTCAACCATTGAAAGTATCAAGAACGATAAAAGCTAAGGAATAAAACAAAACAATATTTGCCGTCTTGATCTCCAAGTTTCAGCCTCAACTTCTAGTTTCTTGAATCTCCCAAAGGGTTTTTTTTTTTAATGTTGTTCAACATATCCTACTTATACTAATAAACTTAACCTAATGTTTCTTAAGCTGACCTAGGGTTTAATTGGGCTTAAAAGTATACTAAAAGGCCCAAAAATCAATTATCAATCTTTACAAATTTCCATTCCCGATACAGTACGTCTAGCCATTTTCCAACGCGATTTTCTCTATTTTTAAAGCTGAAATGGGCAAAGTAATCTTCATAAAAGTTGTAGTTCTGTCTCTTATCTTTCCATTGGTTTAAGAATGGCATCATTTGGAGTTCTTTAGCTTGAGATATGGTCAAAATACTGAAGTATATGCAAGCAGATTCTGGGTCTGTCTACACCTTACTTTCCAAAATTAAGCCCAATCACTTTTATTCCTACAAAAGAAATATAAAAACTAATAAATAATAACCAAATTAACATGAATAACATAAAATTAAAATAACTAACTTAAAAGTAACCTAATTATAAAAACAACTAAAAATAAGTAAATTATAATTAAAAATTGAGGACTTAGCTGATATTTAATAATAAAATTGGAATAAAATAATTCTATAAAATAGAATTATCATAGATTGAGGTGTCCGCATACCCCCATCTTTTGGGTAGGTATCTTGACACTCAGTAGTCACATCTCCCATCCAGAGCCACTTCGCTGACGGTCAAAGTCTTTGCATATGTTTAATGTGAATTGCAAAGATATATTGACAAACTATCGATGTATGATTTGAATTATGATGCTAATGTGAGCATTCATTTGGGTTTTATGAGTTGCGTTGGAGAAATCGATATTTGAACACTATTAAGCTTATTCTTAAAGAAATATGCTAGATAGATGAGTTAATATACAAATGCATATTGAGAGGTTTGCTTGGGCCTAGTAGGCTATGCGTATTGGGTCCTTGCATCAATCATGGCTCGAGAACTGGGCTGTGACATTAACGTAGATGGGCAACCGAGTATAATGAATTAACGAGAGTTCTAATAAGGCTTGTTCGGGACTTGGCGGATTCTCCTAGAAGTCTCGGATGTTGTTAGCGAT
Source organism: Theobroma cacao (assembly GCF_053813885.1). NCBI lineage: Eukaryota > Viridiplantae > Streptophyta > Magnoliopsida > Malvales > Malvaceae > Theobroma > Theobroma cacao. Next base: position 31,492,233 of record NC_142647.1, on the reverse strand, counting down.
CGAAGAGCGATCGTTACAATCCAAGTGTACAAAGTTAAGCTCAAACACTTTTTCAAAGGATGGGAGTGAAACACAAGTGTAAAGAAAAGGTTTTTGGTCTTCTATGATGGGTTTGGCTACGGACAGCATGCTCAAAAAACGCAGTGGAAAGAAAATTAAAACTTTATAACTAAATAATAAAAACATGACTCAACCCATGGATTACCTTGGTGATATTTAACAGATAAAAGCACAAAATAAATTATTATTTAGAAAGTTACCTTGCCAAAAAATTTCGTAATCACAATGGCACTTCCTGAAGCAATCTCGTGAACACCACAAAGAGCAAAAACCTTAGCCAATTAAGTGTTTGGCTTTCAATGATAGTACACATGATTTCACTTGAACCTTCAACAAAGAAGGGGGTTTTTAATTATACTTTGTGCTAGCAAAGAGGACAACAATTATCATTTTCTTCTTTTTCACAATCTTAGTCGAACCTCTCTCAAAAATTGCTTCATAAGAAATTTTCTTTTCTATATAAAGGGAGTGGTGGAAAAGAAAGAAAATGTTTTTCTTTTTCTAACAAAAACTACGTTTTCTTCAATTGTGAAAAACTCTCGTATGGAAAATGGTTAAAAGGTTACTTATATAGTTAGGTTAAAATAACTTCAATTTTGCAATTAAGCCCTCAATATTATAACACATTATAATATTGGACCCATTACTAATTAAACTCTTTTAATTAAGTCCTTGAAAATTAAAATCAAAATTAATTTCCTTTATATTTTGCAATAAAGGCCTTATAATTATAACTATTCATAATTATGTCTAAAACTTAATTAAAATCTTTTAATTAAGTTTATAGAAGTTAATTACCTAGCATGTGATTTAAGTCTAACTTAAATCATCACTCTCCTAATTTAATTCAAATGCAATCATTGTGTGTAACCCATTAGGTTCCCAACATGTTGGCAATGGAATTGATTAATGACTTAACTGATTAATACAAATTTCAATCAATTAATTTATAATCAATTCCATAGACCAAGATTGGCATCTAGCAATGCATCATGGCCACCCAATTGTTAGGAGAGTTAAAGGGTTCTTTGACAACCTTTCAACGTATAGTCTATCAGTGTAATTCATTCCCTCATCATATATCCCAAAGATGATAAGAGCTCGGTATGGTGTCTACTCTTATTAACCTCCATATTTGTTCCTGCAGTTATAGCATTAGCTTTATAGAGAGTTATGAAACCTTTTTCATAATCTCCATGTTGCCTTGGCCAAGGACTTCAATAAGCTAATGTTAACCAAGAACTGATAGGATATGTCCTCTAAAACACTTGAGGTGATGATTCCTATCTTGATCACTCATTTGCCTTCACATGCTTCATACTATACTCAAAAGCATCTTGTTTAGGCATCCTTGGTTAAGCACCCATAAGGATGAAATCAAAGCCTAGCACTCCACATATAAGACAACCTGGTGGCTTAAGTCTAGGTAGTATTTACATGACTGACACATGAGAAGTGTTGCATAGACACTAGAGTGTATTACCAAATGCACTTCTCATCACGAGTCATGTTTAGTGAACTTGCTCTCCAAGGTAAGAACCTATATTCTAGTTCCAAGTATCTCTATACTTCAATCTATGAGATTGATTGCTTACTTCCAAAGTAAGGAACATAGAATATACCAGTCTATAGGCATCATTGATGTCCAGTCTTAGATACATTGACCAGGAACATTTTGAGATTACATTTTGATGCATAAGGATCTCATAATAGCAACCCATTACAGTTTCCTTGCAAGGCATATTAATCTCATGGACTGCATCCAGTTAGACTTATAACTCATTATAATTGATGTCTTATTGATGAAAGAAAACCTTTAATCATTCAACATGAATGATACTATTACCTGATTGGATTCAAGCCTTAACTAATCCCAATTGGCTGCAGGGCTCATTCCAACATCTCCCACTAGCACAAAGCCAATTGCTACCTCATCATATGTGTATTCAATCCATCTAGCAATCGTGTCTGCATGTAGACTCGCTTGTGCCCTTTAATGTGGTTAATTACTTTTTCTATCTTCGTGATGTCCATGCATCACATCATGTCATATTACTACATCTAGATCCAATGAGACCCAGGTTCTGCTCGTATGGCTCCATTGTTACATTAACAATGTTGAGAACCTTTTGTTAGTTCCATAAACTAATGATCTAAGTATCTTCCTATTAGAACCCTTTGAATATGATGTATATGACTTTAATTATATACATGTACATAGTCCTCTTTCTTTCTTTAGAACCATTCCAACTAAACTATGCTGTATGCATCATATGCATTTGTCACTTTTCATTGTGCTATCTATCCCTTTTAAATTTTGGCACTTTCTTTGTATACACATTGCATCCCATGTAATTATATCACCAGAGAATTGTATTCACTCCTACTAATCTCCTCATGTGTATGAGATAGATACACTTGTACATTCTATTAAATCCAACACTTTGGATCCTATTTTAATACAACAAAGTGTGTAACTTCAACGAAAAACATATTTAGTAGTTCATCTCATATGAATAATACATTTCCAATGTATCCTACTAAATCCATGGAGTTCTCATACATATGATTATGCATCTCTATGCCAAATCTTAAGAGTTAGATTCCAATGTAACCATGTAATACTAAAGAAACTCCTTTCTTAGTGTCATCATGCTCCCGCTAAATCCAAGATCCTTTGTGAAAGTAATATTCGAACTCTTTTGAATATTCCATCATGTTACATACATACATCTCAATGTATACTAGGAATCGTATTGGTTTGGAATAATATAATTGGCTACTTATATATTAGAGAGATATGGAACGTATCATATCACTATATGAATTTGCTTTCTTCTTTGAACAAACATCTCTATATTCTATTCATAAGAAAGTTCCATGTCACATGTATCTACATTCATCTTTTGAATGATTAATTAATTAGTAAGAGTAATCTTTACTAAGATCATATCTCAATAAGAGTACTTCATACTGTATAGCTCATATGATCTTATATTTGAATTCTTTGAACATTTCAAGGTTTCAAATTTTGTTTCTTTAAGTATACAAGACAAAATCTTAATTTGGTCTTGTGTAAACTTAATGAATTAGGAACATTTCCCATAATATTTTATGTTCAATGGTTAGTATACATCTATATGTATAAGATCTTTTGAACATACTAATTTATTCATTTTTGCATGAAAATTGATTTGGTCATATAAGAATTACTAGCTCCTTTATGATTCCCAATCAAAAAGATCTAAGTATCTTCATACTTTAATTCTTACTTCAATGACCAAGACTCCAATGCCATAATTGAGATCATATGCAATCAATTTTCTTGACATTTATATTGAGCATTGACTTGCTACTATTGTTTTACGCTTTATGTCATTACTTAAATGCGTTCAACATCTAGTATTGAATACTTTTGATGTTAATACAATAGTAGTAACTTCTAGCTCAATCATAAACTTTGGCAAAGTAGAAGCTTTTATAAGTTTCTTCTTTTTTAACTTTATCAAGGAAACATTTTTTTTAGTCCCTCATTTGTCCATCTTTACCATAAAAATGTTTCAGAACATTTCCCAGTTAGTGCCATTATCATGGTTGCCTTTCCAATTCATAATTAAGGCAATGTAAATTCCATCTCATGGAAGCTCACTCCTAATTATGAATTGTATTTGGTAGAGATTGTGAAACAAAAAGCTTTTTGCTTGAGAACATTTTTCAAGTCTTGGTACCTTTAAAAAGGGTTTGGTCTAATGAGTTTGATTTGCATCTAAGATGCACCATAGTGACAGATTATTAGCCATGTATATAAATTATGTCTAAATAGATAAAATAAAGCAATAAGTAAATATCATGCATAAACTATTTAAAACAAGGTTTTAAAATTTTAAATAGTTCTCCCACTATTTTCTACAAGATGATAATCCTCCATATCACCTTGAGAGATCTCTATTAGGATTCTCTTAGTGGGCTAGGATCCCATCCATCTAGTCATGGCCTTGAGTGTACTCAACAAACCATGATAGGTAGATTAGGTAGGTAACTGAGCTTACCAATTGTATCTCTATATAACTCCTAGATCATCTAAGTGATAACACAGTGCCTAAACATATCATATATGTTTTGCCTAGCCTTTGCCTCTAATTTCCATAATAATCAAGTTTCAAAGCATCCAGATTTTATGAAACTAGTTGAGTAAAACCTACCAATAGCTCAAACATACTCGTGTAAAAGTGTGACCTTGAGTGTGCTCAACAAGTCTCTGATTAAAAGAGCAGCCAGGTTATCTTGCTATATGGTGGAAGGCAACTTGCTCATGTGTGGCATGTGACTCAATATATAATGAAGGATTTTGTTTTCACCTTTATTAGGGTCTCATTTTTGCATGCATAGCATTTATTAAATCGCATAAAATAAATCTATCACATGCATATTATTTTGCATTGCATAACATTTATTAAATTGCATAAAACAAATCTATCACTTGAAAACTACTTTGGATGATTATGGACTTTAACTATACTAATTTCCTTGAGCCATCAAAGGAAACTAGCTTGTTCAAACCTAGGGGATTGCATATAAGAATCTTCAAAATTTACTTGTAATCTCCTTATCCTTTTTGGCACCTTGGATCTCTATCGTCAATTTTTCCAAAATTCAATTCCTAATCTATCCTAATTCTAATCACATTTGAATGTAGAAACCTCGAGTTACATTCGAGGGGAGTAAGATAAGGAAAGAATTTTACAAATTGAGATAAAGAGATAACGCAGGACACGCATGCCCTATTTCAAAATTACCAAGAATATACATTCAACCATAGCATAATCATATTGGGCCTTAGTCCATAATCATCCACATATATTCATTAATATGAATAAAATTTAAAGACATGTCTTATTCAAATTGTTAATCATATGAGGCATTTGAGATTAGCAATTTTCAACATTTGAATTTTACAAATTTCAAATTTTCAGGTAACCATTTAATTCTATATATATGTAAACTTCTTTCATATATGATAAGTATTACTAATCAAAATTAGTAATTTATCCATTCCTAATATTCTTAGGATTAGAATTAAATTTTTTATTACAAATTACAAATTAAAACATTTTTAATGTGTGCTCTTAAACATTTTACACAACCTATTATTAATCTCATTTAATTAAAGATTGAATGTCTATTATTACCTAATCTTATTAGGAAATAACTAAGACAATTTAAACTTTAAATTTAATGTCAAATTATAATAATCTTCTGGTAAGAAGTCAATTCAAAACAAAATTTGTCCATAAATATTTAGACTCTCATTACTCTTAGGAATCTAATTCCTAAATTAATGTAGTATTAAATTATTTAAATTTTGACACCCTTAAATTAAGGAATCACATTCCATAATTTATGAAATAAATTATGGATATTTATGGAACATATTCCTTAAATATTTAATTGGCTAAGGAAGATATTTTAACTTCCATAATTTTAGAAATCGCATTTCTTTATTTGTGGATGTTAATGCATCATCTTTGACATCCTTAATTTTAGGAATCACATTCCTTAATTTAAATGTTTTAAAAAATAAGCATAATTATGGAACCAATTCCACAATCCTCAGCCAATTAATTAATTTAATTGATCATTTATTGGTGTAAAATTTCAAGAAATTCTATGTCTTAACCAAGATAGTGTCTTATTAGAGAAAAAGCAGCCATGTCCTAATGAGGTGGCATTATGGTGGTGTATCTTTAGAAATTTAATTCCAATAAAATTTATTCTGATAGATACTCATGGAAATATACCAGAAAAAATTTTCAGGATTTTCGAAGGTGATTTGGGCTATTCAAAAAATTAAAAAACCATGACCTTTATCTATAAGTGGCAGAAATGGTTTTTGAGAACTTTTGAAATTCTTTATGACTAAAACTTAGGAATTTAATTCCTAATAAAATTTATCCTGATAGATAACTCATGGAACCATTCCATAATATTTTTTTTGGATTTTAGGAGATTTTTTGGCTGTTAAAAAAATTCAAAACCATGACCTTTATCTACAGAGGTAGTTTCAGTTTTATCTTTCTTTTGAAGTTATTTGGTGGCATAAAATCAGGAATTTAATTCCCAATTAAATTTTCCTTGATAGAAAACTTATGGAGCAATTCCATAATAATTTTCCAGGATTTTAGGAAATGTTTTTAGCTGTCAAAAAAATTCAAAACTGTGGCTTGCTGTTGGAGAGGCAGCAACATTTTTGACTCCACCAACTCAGTTTAATGAAGGCTTAATTCTAGAGATTTAAATCCTTAAAATTATTGGCAACAATTTGTATAATTTATGGAACCTTTTCATAAAAAAATCCTCGGCCAATTGGTGCAACTAATTGCACAAATTTAGGCCTTTCTTGGTTGCCAAGCCAAACAAAACCGTGACTGTCACTATTGCAAACAACAACTGTTTCAGCCACGTTTTAGTAGCTTTACCTCCACCATTTGTCACACATAATCACCCATCTTGGAACATTTCTAATGTGTATTAATCCCTTAATTTTCCTGCATTTTATGAAGCACTTAAACCTCACTTTTATGGCTGAAAATGGACCAATACCATGGGCAGATAGAATTGAATTCTTGCATTTGAATCACACCATAATGTCATGAGATCGAATCTTTATTTGGTAAATTAATTTTGTGCATCTCATGCACTTGTTAATCTTCAATATTTTGACATTAAAATGAGATTAATATTATGACAAATAAATTTTAAAATTTTCAATTAAAATCCATCTTGAAATCAAAATAACTAGAAAAAATTGTAAAACTTTAAAACTTACTACTTTGTGTATAACAAAACCCGAACACCTCATATTCCTTTTCAGCAAGGTATTAACAACAATAGACATAAAAAATGTGTTAAAATCGAATCAAGGATGGCTTTGATACTACTGATGGGCTTAGCTATGGACGGCATGCTCAAAATACGCAGCGGCAAGAAAATTAAAACTTTATAACTAAATAACAAAAACATGCCTCCACCCATGGATCACCTTGGTGATATTTAACAAATAAAAGCACAAAATAAATTATTATTCAGAAAGTTACCTTGCTAAGTAATTTCGTAATCACAATGGCACTTCCTGAAGTAATCCCTCGAACACCACAAAGAGCAAACACCCTAGACAATCAAGTGCTTGGCCTCCAATGGTAGTACACACGATTGCACTTGAACCTTCAACAAAGGAGCGAGTTTTTAATTATACTTTGTGCTAGCAAAGAGGACAACAATTGTCCTTTTCTTCTTTTTCACAATCTTAGCCGAACCTCTCTCGAAAATTGCTTCATAAGCAATTTTCTCTTTCACACAAAGAGAGTGGTGGCAAAGAAAGAAAATGTTTTTCTTCTACTGACAAAAACTATGTTTTCTTCAATTGTGAAAAGCTCTCATATGAAAAATAGTTAAAAGGTGACTTATATAGTTAGGTTAAAATAACTTCAATTTTGCAATTAAGCCCTCAATATTATAACACATTAAATATTGGGCCCATTACTAATCAAACTCTTTTAATTAAGTCCTTGGAAATTAAAATCAAAATTAATTTCCTTTATATTTTGCAATCAAGGCCTTATAATTATAACTATTTATAATTATGTCTGAAACTTAATTAAACTCTTTTAATTAAGTTTATAGAAGTTAATTACCTAGCATGTGATTTAAATCTAATTTAAATCATCACTCTCTCAATTTAATTCAAATAGAATCATTGTGTGTGACCCCTTAAGTTTCCAATATGTTGGCAATGGAATTGATTAATGACTTAATTGATTAATAAAAATTTCAATCAATTAATTTATAATCAATTTCATAGACCAAGATTGGCATCTAGCAATGCATCATGGCCACCCAATTGTTAGGAGAGTCAAAGGGTTCTTTGATAACCTTTTAGTGTACAATCTATCAGTGTAATTCATTCCCTCATCATATATCTCAGAGATGATAAAAGCTTGGTACAGTGTCTACTCTTATTGACCTCTATATTTTTTCCTATAGTTATAGCATTAACTTTATAGAGAGTTATGAAACCTTTTCATAATCTCCATGTCGCCTTGGCCAAAGACTTCAATAAGCTAATGTTAACCAGGAACTGATAGGATATGTCCTTTAAAACACTTGAGGTGATGATTCCTATCTTGACTACTCATTTACCTTCACATGCTTCATACTATACCCAAAAGCATCCTATTTTGGCATCCTTGGTTAGGCACCTGTAGAGATGAAATCAAAACATAGCACTCTACAAATAAGATAACCTGGTGTCTTAAGTCTAAGGAGTATTTACACGACTGACACATGAGAAGTGTTGCATAGACACTAGAGTGTATTACCAAATGCACTTCTCATGGTGGGTCATGTTTAGTGAACTTGCTCTCCAAGGCGAGCACCTATATTCTAGTTCCAAGTATCTCTATACTTCAATCTATGATATCGATTACTTGCTTCCAAAGTAAGGAACATAGAATATACCGGTCTCTAAGCATCATTGATATCAAGTCTCAATGATACATTGACCAAGAACATTTTGAGATTATGCTTTGATGCATAAGGATCTCATAAATGCAACCCATTACAGTTTCCTTGCAAGGCATATTAATCTCATGGACTTTATCCAATTAAACTTATAACTCATTATAATTGATGTCTTATTGATGAAGGAAAACTTTTAATCATTCAACATGAATGATACTATTGCCTGATTGGAATCAAGCCTTAACCAATCCCAATTGGCTGTAGGGCTCATCCCAACATTCTAAGCTCAAAATCACTTTAGATCACTTCTCTGTGTGATGTTTGACTGTTGGAGAGGCTTTAAATACTTGAAAAATCACTTTTGGCCGTTTGATACAAAAACTAGTTTATATTGTCCTTTTGTGCTTAAATTCAAATGCAGATAGTGCTTAATTAATCGGTTAAAGGCAGGCTTTAACTGATTAAGTCTTCTTTGACTTGCACACTGCTTTTTTGTGTTAACCGATTAACGACAACTTTAACTTATTAATAACTTTTTATTTTCAAACACTTTCGAGCATTATTTTTGGCTAGCCTCCTTGCAACCGATTAATGCTTCCTTTAACTAATTGAAGCTTCTCTCTATTCATCCTTAACTGATAAAAATGGGCTCCAACCAATTAAGAAGGCTTTAACTTTAAATCTCTAGGTTTGGTGCTTTGGATGGTCATCAATATTTTGAATTCGAATTTTGGTGTTTCTTGACACTTTAACTTTGACCTTTAACTAGTTAAATCCTTTCCTTTAATTGATTAAAAGGCTTCTGTTTTGCATAAAGCACCTGTTTAACTGATTAAACCTTGTGTTAACTAATTAAGACTTTTCTGTCTATCTATATTGTAGCACCCATAATTGCTTTAATTGATTAAGGAATTATGTTAATCGGTTAAGACTAATCTATCTTCATTGAAGCTCTTTCTTCTTTACTTGTTTAACCAATTAACCCATCTTGCAACTAAACAAGCATCTTGACTTGCTTTCAAATACCAAATATATTAATAAATTTAAGCTTTCTCTTGCACACTTAAATAATATAATTAGACACCAATGAATAGGAATGTTTTGTTATTATCAAAAACATATGGAGTCAACATTCTCTTTCTTTCTTATTTTTTATGATGACAAAACACTTCTAGATTAAGAGTGCAATGTCTATGCTCAATATGAATGCTTCAAATCTTTATGCATAACGAGTTTCTCCCCTTTAGTTAATGCATCTAGTTGTCTTTAAGGATTTGTAATAAAATATTTGTAACATCCACAGTAGCTAAATAAGATATACAGTATCCATAATAGCTAACTAAGATATATTGAATATCCATAATAACTAGCACATAATATTCAACAAAACCATAACTAAGCATCGCACACATAAATTAAACATGAAGACCTATTAAACTCTATTTAACTTCGTATTCTTTCTCTCCTTTTTGTCATCATTAAAAAAGATATTCAAAACTCGCCCTTAATGAGTGCATCTAGATTTTCCTTGAATCTTTAAATCAGACTTTAATGAATGGAAATCATAAGCACTCATACATCTATGTCATATAAGCTTATGGATATAGTTCAATAACTTCAAGAGTTAAGTTTGTAACTATATAAGAACAAATGTATGAGAGTTAAATCATTTCAAGAAGTTGTCAAGGATCACTCAAATAATGTTCAAGCAAATTTGATCATTTTGTCATAATCAAACTATAATAATTTTAAAGCTAACAAAAATGAAAGAGACCGATACGGTCTATTCGACGAAGATGCATTATGAGGAGCAATAATTTTGATAGGAGTGTAATCTTCTCTATGGGGAGATAGTACCTTAAGCTATTAAAGTCCCATTCCTTATCTGGCATCATGAATTGTCTTACATAGCTATGGTATTCAAAAACTAATACTCTTGATCTAGCTGCTTCCACTGGTGGCCTTTCACCCACCCAAGTGTCCATCCAAAAAGGTGTAGAAAGGCCATCTCTTATTGGACAATAGACGTTCCTTTTAAATATGTCCCATAATTTACAAATGGAACTCTAAAAGAAGAAATCAAATTTTGTAAATGATCCGTACAAGCATGTTTCCCAAATTATATTTTTCACGAATTAACCACACCCATAAAGCTTGTAGTTTTGCCACTATCTGCCAACATGTTTTTACCAAAAAAGAGTTGTTCATCAACCTCAAATTGTGAATGCCAAGACCTCTCACTTCCTTGGGCTTACAAACCTCATGCCATCGCAACAAATGGATTTTTCAAGAGTTACCATCACCACCACATAGGAATTTTCTACAGAGGGCCTGTAATCTTTTGCATAAATCCACCTGGATAGCCATTGTTTGCATCGTGTAGTAAGGAATTGTAGATTACAAACTTTATTAATGTGAGTCTGCTTGTAAACTATAATGAAGAAGGTTTCCAAGAACTTAATCTATTTCACATTTTTCTTATAAATACTGATATAACAATCTTCTTTTTCATCCATAAATTAAACCCCCCAAGTACTTACCTATATTTTCAGTATAGGTAAAACTAGATAAATCGTGTAAGGCAGCAATGGTATTTTGATCGACATTTTTGGAGCAAAAGAAATAAGACTTCTGTACATTAACTTTTTCACCTGAACATTTACAAAAGTAATCTAATACTCCTTAATAATCTTTAATTGGTTATGAGTGGATTTTGCAAATAAAATTGAGTCATCTGCCACAAAGAAATGGGTGAGTGTAGGACCATGTCTATGTTGTCAAATTTTCATGCAAGTCCACGTTATTGCAAACAAGCAATATAGTAGAAGTAGAGTATCGTTTCCACAGGGATTTGTGTTTAAATTTTCACTAAGTACTAAAATTTTATAACAAATCAATCTTATTTAAGTAAGCAAAAATTGAAAAAAAAAATAAAATGATATTAAAATAAAGACTAAAATAACTAGCAAAAATTAAATATATTTTAGAACGACAATAGACTAAAGTCTTATGATTGTAAGTTCATTCAGCACTTCATCTGATACCAGCTTCTTTAATTGTTTCCCTTCTTGGGTGGTTTTACTAACTTGGGATCCAAACTATGTACAAGTCTTCGTCGAGATTGTGAGACCCCAACCTCTATAGGCTTGTAACTAAGCATAGATGTAATAATACGAGCTTGGGGTAATTTCGTCATTTTCTCTAATAAGCTTCCAGAAGAAAGTTTTATGATATTTTAAGGTCTAAATGGGTATAAGACTGCATAAATGATGTGTACTGATGAAAACACGAAGAAATCTAGAAGTTTCAACAATTTTCATAACAAGGGTAAAATGGTCATTTTTCACCTCGAGTTAAAATTTTATGTTTTTATGAACTCGAGTATGTTTAGACCATTATGGATCTTGTCCCAGTGTTAAAAGAGCAAAAAGATTGCATAAAAGATTGGAGGAGAGTAAGTTAATTGGTGGAAGGGTAATTTGGTAATTTTATGAGAATGGATAAGTTGGCCTATAAATATCTTGAAATTTCCAGCACCTTCTTGAATTTCCAGCAGCTGGTCTTCTTCTTCCTTTCTCCTCTCTCATGTTTCTTCAATTCCTCCATGGGAGTTTTCTTCAAGCTTCCATAACTTTCTCTCTCTACCTCCAATTTTCATGCTTTTGGTGTACTCTTCCATAAACCCTTATGCTCTTTCATCCTCTCACTTTAAAACCCTTCAAAAATATGGTTTTCATACTTTCTCTCACTAGTTGGACGTTTTAGAAAGAGAAAGAGAAAATTACACCATTGATTTGGAAGTAATTGGAAGAGGATTTGACTACAAAGGAGCCCTAGGGTAAGTAATGAATTAAGCTCGATTTTTAGCTGCAGAAAATGGCTAGTAATTGGGATTTATGAGCTATTTTATTGTTGACTATGTTCATTACTTTTTAGTGATTAAGATAGTGAACATAGATAGCCGTTTAATGTGGCAACTGAAATCTAGCTAAGAGATAGCTTTTAGAGTTCATAGTGTGTAAATTGATCTATTATTTATGTTAATGTGATCCTAGGTTTTAAGGAAGCCCCATCATCTCATTTGGACAATTAGGGGAATTAGAGTCATCTAAAGGCTTTACAATCAATTGGTGAGTGGACTGCCTTCAAAACTTATTTTGGGAATATAATGTATTTGACAAACATTTAAATGATTTTATACGATTTTTTATGAAAATGAATGCCTTGGGAACAAGCTCTTGAGAAATGATTTATGTTGTGATATGTGGTTATTATAGATTTCTATGTGGCTACATTATGTTGATATACATATATGCTTGAATATAATGTTGTGTAATTATATTGACTCGGCTATGTGTGAGTAGGGAGTACGCATAACTCGGTGATGACCCAGCCATGTGCGAGTAGGGAGTGCGCATGAGCTGGTGAGGATGATGATGGGATGGTGTGATGATGATGATTGGTATATGCGCATATATATATACATATGTAAATATGTGTGTTATAGGAAATTGATGGATAATGGTTTATGGTTGTAATGCATGTGAAACTTGACATGTTAAACCTTGAGAAATTGTTATGTGTTTCATATTGGTTTTGAACATTTCAAACAGGGTGGTTTTCTTTGGGAGAAAGGCAAATTTTCATTCGATGCCCTATATTTCGTTGTAGAGAGAATGATTCTCGCTGTAGCTAAAAACTCTCGAGTTTTGAAAGGGTAGGCTGGCCGAAAACTCGCTGCAGCGAGGATGCATTTTCGCTGCAGCGAGAATGACACTGTAGCTTCTCACTGTAGCAAGAAACTTTCTATTTCTGGGTTGTAATTTCGCTACAGCGAGATTCAATCTCGCTGCAACGAAAAACTTTCTATTTTGGTCTCTTATCTTGTTCAATTGCTGCCCTATCTTTTACTTCTTTGCTACCATATCGGAGCATGGATTGCCAACAGTAAGGATTAAATGAGTTAAGTTTAAAATAAGGAGGTTTAGTGAGAAATCCTCGGCCAGTGGAGAAACCCTCATTCAGTTAATAACTAAATCCCAACGTTGCTGCAACGGAAATTCATTCTAGCTGCAGCATAGCTGCAGCGAGAATGCCTTTCCGCTGCAGCAAAGATTCATTCTCGTATTTGACTTACTTATGTAATATTGAAGCTTTTATTCTTCAAATAGTTTGTTATGTATAGGTTATTAGATTTTTAAATGATTAATCATTTAAAGGCTTGATGAGGAGTTTTTAATAAGAATAGAAACAAATTGCATTGTTTTGAAAAAGAATGCATCATGATTTCATTAAAGATTCCTTATGGTATGCTTGTTCCCTTCCTTGTTTACTCACTGGGTTTATACTCACCATTTTCAAATTCATGTTTTCAGATCACGAGGCAGCCGGTAACTAGGACGAGGTGTCCTTGTAGACTTGTGTCCATCTTTTGGTAGGTGTCTCGACATTCAGTAGTTGTACATTCATCCGAGTCCCTCCGCTGGAAGTCGAGTGTTATTTTGTTTTGTGTAGACAAACTTAATGTAAATTATTAGAATACATGTTGTAGACATTGTCTGTAAATTTTTAAGGAGTAATGCCAGTACGAGTTAGCAATGTATATCACTATTTTGATTCAAAAGTATGAAATATGACTTAGTGATATATGATGAAATGATGAGTAGGATAAATTGATAGGCTTGCTTGGGCTTAATAGACTACGTTTATTGGGCCCTTGCGTCGGTCATGGCCCGAAAATTTGGGTCGTGACAGAGATGCTTGCATAGATACCTAACTTAATTAGTTCATTATATGTCTATAGGAATCAATTAAATTAAGTTCATTAAGCTAGTGTCCTAATTTGGCTATGTATGGCAATTAGCATATGTCTACTCGAATTGCGAATTAGATCACTTAAGTGACGTGAACATACATTATTCAAATCTTAGTCCAATCTAAAATCTCTCTATTGAGTTTCAATTAGATTCACACATTAATTAATTGTTGGCCAGACAATCAAAAGCTTTAAAAGCAAATTTAAATAAGCAAAACTATACCCATTCATAGTAAATAAAAGAGAAACAAATATTTAAACTACATGTTGATATACACCATAATCCTAGAAAAGAAAATTTGTTCATGATATCTAAATAAAATAATATCCAAAGAAATTTAGTCATGAATTCAAGTCAAAGAAAATAATTATAACATAAAAGAGAGAAATAACTAATGTTGAAGCTTTGTTGATCTCAAATCTTTCTCAATTGCTCTTGTTCTCTTGGTTGATTCTTAGCTCTAATTCTCCAAAAGAGCTGTTGTAGTTCACCCCCCTTGAATGCTCTAAATAAGTTCTTTTTATAGGTTCAAGTTAACCTAATTTCCTTATTTCCATCAAAACTTTTTTTTGGGAAAATAGCGGCACTGTGGCTGCATTATGGAGCCATAACACTACTTCTTCAGTGCCACGACTTTTTGCCTTGGGAGTTTCTATGATGCACCTTAACTATCCAGCACTCGGCCATGATCTTCCCAGCACTGCAACCATAGCTCCCTCAGAACCACAGCCTTGAGTAACTCAAGGCCAAAACCTCCAATCAACATGCTGCCTTGTGCAGAACTACAAAATCCATCATCTTCCAATGCGATTTTCACCTTCGCCAGATCTGAATTATGTAAAATGGTAAACATGAAAGTTGTATCCTGTTCTCTTATCTATCCAATGCGATTTTCACCTTGGCTAGATCTGAATTATGTAAAATGGTAAACATGAAAGTTGTATCCTGTTCTCTTATCTATCCAATGGATCAAGAATCGCATCAATTGGACTTCTGTAGCTCAACTTATCTTTAAAATACTTCATCATGTAATAAAGAAGCCCTTACCATACTTGTACGATTTTAATTCAAATGCACCTTTCTCATCAAATATCCTATAAAAAACCATGAGAGAAATCAACAATAACTCTTCTTAAAGTAAATTAAAGAAAAATAAAGTACAATTACACTAAAATAACTTAAATTAACTACTCAACATTTAGTCTAACTTAAACTAAAAAAAATCTTAAAATGCTAAAATCTGAATCTACAACCTCAAAGATCTAGCTACTTAAGCCCCAAAATGTGTCAAAATAACTCTATATAGTAGAGTTAGCAATCTACTTAACTTTATGGATTTCCACAAACCTTGATTAATAGTTGCTTTTATGCCATGTGCCAATCTCTCCATACACAATACAAAGAGGTAAGGAGATAATGGATCTCTCTAACAAACTCCTCGAGATGGAATAAAAATATTTGATAAGGTTCCATTCCAAACAATTTGAAGCTGTAGTATCTTCAACAACAAATAATTATATCCACTATGTTTTTTAGTATTTTAGCATCAAGCAGAGTATCATGAATGAGCTCTTAACTAAGTCAATCATAAGCTTTTTCTAGGTCAATTTTGATCATCATCCACCCTAATCTTCTTTTCTTTCTTCTGAAAGAATGCATGACCTCTTGTGCTATGATGATATTGTTGGTGATGTGTCTCTTAGGATAAAGCTAGACTGATTTTCTCCAATTAAACAACTCATATAGGGCTTCAATAGATTCATGATTACCTTCATTACAACTTAAAAAATCATTGGCAACAAGCTAATCAGTCTAAATTGTGATATGGACTTTGGGGGATTATTTTTGGGAACAAGAGTGATAATAGACATATCAAGTTCCATACCAAATTTGGCTCTAATAAAGATATCTTGAGCATATTTGATGAAATCTTGGCCTACTATATTCCAATGTGACTGAAAAAAAAAGTTGGAAATCCATCCACCTTTAGAGCTTTAAGTGGTTTCATTTCATTGAAGGCCTCACATACTTCATTATCCTCAACTGGTCTTTTAAGAAAATCCAATGCTGATTGGCTAAGCTCTGGAAACATTTTTTGATTGGATATTGTGGAAAAGGTCTTTCTTCCTTGGAATACAACCTTTTGAAAACCTCCATAGCCTGTATTTTTAAAATAGTCTAGTCATCACACCATTAGCCATTAGGAACTCTAAGTCTTAAAATTTTATTCTTGCTTCTCCTAAAAGCTACCTTGAGATGAAAGTACCTTGTGTTTTTATCTCCAAACTTCAACCAATCAACTTTAGCCTTTTGTATCCAAAAAATCTTTTCTTGTCGAAGCATAGTATTATATTCAAGACATAGAGAGAATATTCAAGTCCCTTAGTTTTTGTGATGCTCTCCTCTCCTGTGCTTTCTCAATACCACTAATTCTTGCTAGTAACCATTTTTTTCTATAAAAGATATTACTAAACACAGTTTTATTCCAATGTTTAGCTTTCTTAGCAAAGTCAGAAAGGGTTTCTTGAATTCTCTTTGAATCATCCCAAGAATGTTGTACCAATCTACCAAAGTCCTCATGTGTTAAACAAGTAGCTTAAAAAAAGAATCTATCATTATCAAAAGCTATTCTACTATCTCCTAGGTTAATGAAAAGTGGTCTATGATCTATCCAATTCGAGGAAGATAATGAACGAAGGCTTTATTAAACAATAATCGCCAACTAGTGTTACACAGTACTTTGTCTAATTTTTCTGCAACTAGTCCTCATGTCTAAGTAAATCTTGGTCCTCGAAAATCTAAATCCAATAATTCAAAATTATTCACCAGTTGTTAAATAAAGGGCAAGGTTGGCTACTTTTCATGGAACCTTCAATTTTCTCATGGGAGAATAAGAAAGCATTGAAGTCCTCCACTAATAACCATGGTTTCATACAAGAAGAAGCAAAAGATGACAACTCCTCCCATAGAAATCGTCCCATGCTAGTCGTAGGATGTCCATAGATTCCTAATAGAAGCTAATGGGTATTAACAAGATGTTCAATAAAGAGATGCAAGCATTGTGAATGATGCCTAATAACTGAAACCCGAAGTTCCTTTTTCCAGAAAACCCATATGTCTCTTGAAAAACCCTCAGCTTCTATATGATATGACCTGTCAAATCCTAGTTTCTTGACAACTTTGTTTATTGAAAACCCACTAATTCGAGGTTCCACCAATGTAATCATATTCAACCAAAATTGCTTCACAAAATAAAAAATTATTCTGATAAAATTACTATCTTTAGCTCCCTAGCAATTCCACATAAGAAGTCGAAAATCCATTAAATAAATTAGAAAAATATAAAATGGAAAAAACTTACTCTGAAATACCCCATACTTTGATATGGTGATAAATAAAATTGATCGAATGCATATTGAGGTCAATTAAAATGTTTAGATGTGATAAAAGACGAAAGGAGTAGTTTAGGATAAAATGTTTCGCAAGTGAGAAAATAATAATAAAATAATAATAATTTTATCATAGGAGAATTTGTGAGATAAAAGGCGATTTGGAAGTCAAGTGAGGCATAATAAGGTATTTTGGGTACCAAGGAGACAAGATAAAATTTTTAGAATAAAATAATATTTTATTAATAAAATATTAATATTTAGCCGGATGTCGAAGTCAATCAAGAAGAAAGATCATATGGTTGATCCAATTGGGGGAGAAGATGACAAGCTCGACTCTATAAAAATATTTATCATGACATACATGTGATGGATAGTATGTTTGCATGCTAGGAGAGTTTCGAAAAATTTACAAAAGTCGGTATTGTACCTAGAGGTACAATAAAGTTGATTTAAGCCTCGAACTAGATCAAATAGAGAATTTACAATGAAATTAAGAATTTTAAAGTCCCAGAATGGGTTAATATGGTGATTCGGAGTTTGAGGATCAATTTGGAGTCAAATTGGAATTTTCGCTATCCAGGGGCAAAATGGTCATTTGCCACCTGGGGACAAAATGGAAATTTTTAGAAAAGATTTTTGGCCCCATTTGACTTATTGGAGTAAGATTTGAGGTTTAGAAGTGAAAAATTTTAATTTCGGTATAATTTGGAGTAAAAGGGTAAAATGGTAATTTTACCATTCAGAATCGAAAATTTAATTTTTTGAAAGGATTTTGATCAAATTTAATTATTTGGAGTGTGAAATGAGTATGAGGAGTGAAAATTATGCATTATGGAAAATTTTCAATTTTTGGGGTAAAAATGTAATTTTTGAAAAGTTCAGGGGCAAAAGTGTAATTTTGAAAAATTTGCTCCACCAAAACTTTGGAAAAATCTGGAAATATCACTTAAGACTTGGATAAGTCAAAGGGAATGCATGGTGAAAGAAAATAGGACAAGTGGATGGCTAGAAAAAAGAAATGAATTAATAAAATATTTAAAATATGAATAAAATAATATTATTTCATTAAACAATAAAAATGCATAAAAAAAAATCAGCCCACCCATTCTTCTTCTTCAACATTCGGCCAAGCAAGAAACAAGAGAGAGAAAGGAGAAAACAAAACCCTAGAGAGAGAAAATCAAAGAAAAAGTGTGAATTTTCAAGGAAATTAAGTGAAAAAGGTGAGATTTTTTCTATTAAGCTTGAGTTTTCTTATTCCCAAGCATTTCTCTTTATTTTTCATGATTAAATTACATGTTTTCATGATGAATTCAATTCTGAAAAAATGGGTTAGGAGAGAGAAAGTTGTTGGATTTATTTGATTTTAATTTATGTTAGTGTTTTTAGTTAGTTTAGCATATTTAGAAACAAAACAACAAGAAAAGAATTTATTTTCTCCCCCAACCATTAATGGCTGAATTTACCATGTAGTGAGTGAGGATGAGTTTGATTTTATTCTAGGAGAATTGGTTAAGGAATAATGAATTATGAGCCTAGAAAAATAATGGGAATTTTCGGAGCAAAAATATGAATTTTTACCCACTAAGGGTATTTTCGTAATTTGCTGTTGGGACTGATAATTTGCATCACACTGAGGGACATTAAGTTAATTTGGGTGCAATTGAGGTATAGAAACTGAAAAGAATTAAATTGGAGTTTAAACGAACCCGTTAGGAATTTAATCGGGTGATAAGACGAATTAGGCTAATACCGGATTTAGATAGTTACCAGTGCATTTTTGCATTCCATATCATGCATTGGTAGTCCAAATTAGTTTAATTTTGATTTAGTACCAACTTAGTGAAATTCTCGATTTTGTACTATGTCAAGGTGGTGAGTCCTCCAATAAAGGCAAGGAAATTGCATCCGAGGACCAGTAGACAGAGTGCTTCGAAAGTCTGCATTCTAGACATTGTGAGTAAACTTATTATCGTCTTAATTATCTAGAGTAGTTTTATACAACTATGTGATTTTATGAAAAATGGGTTTAAATGGTAAATTGTTATGTTTTAAGGGAAATTGTGATTTTATAAAATGATTTTATAAATTTTCTGAAAAATCGAATATTGGTTTTGAAAATAGAGTAATTGGAGACTGCTAGTTTGTGTTGCAAATTTATGGTTCTGAATTGAATGGCTTATGACAATAAATGAGCATGAATGGCTAAACTGATTTTGGTGTTATAATTATTTATACTGTGTATTCAGTCTTGAGAGGCTAGGTTGTGATAAATTGCCATGACATGCTAGAATGAATTTTATTGATTGGTGGATTATATATTAATTATTTACTGCAGAGGGGGTTCCGTGGACCAGCCTATTAGAGGGGCACGGTAAACTCCATTATATTATTACCTCAAACGGAGAGGCGCGTAGGGTATCTCCTGGGGTATAGCTTAGGGTTCACTTCACGCCAAACCACCACGTGAAGGGGAACTCAGCCAACGCCAAGGAACGGCTGTATTTTTTTCAAACAAAAATATATTTTAAGTGTACACAAAATTTTAACAGCCTTGGCGGACTCGGTTAGATGCCCTGCGCAAGGTATCACCGAGTATGAGTTTTGGCACTAGCCAAAGTTTTAAGAAATTCATAAGCCAAGTTGATTACTCGATTTTTATGGATTGATTTTATTTGGTTGAAATGAGTTGAATGGTAATGAAATTACAGTATGATGATTTATTTTAATTGTCTCCATTTACTCGACTTTAGATAGTTTAGATGGTATCTGTTTACTCGCTGGGATTTTATAATCTCACCACCCTCATTTCCTCACATTTCAGGCTCAAGGAATTTCGTAGTTAGCTGACTTGAACAAGACCTTCATTTGGACTCGAATCGGTAAAAGCTGTAGGTTTCCAGCTTCCGATGCATTTTGGATAGATATGGGCCCACGTGTCACTGTAAAAGAAATTTTATGCTTTGGTTATTTGCTTTATAATATATATGAATATAATTATCTTTTACGCTATAAGAATTATGTACCGATAGTTTTATGAAAATTATTTTACAAGAAAATAGTTTATTTTATTGAATATTTTTATCATATTCAAATGGTCAAATTTTCACTTCAAATGAACGTTTTAGATACTTAATTTTTTTTAATCATTAAATATATATTTTTGGCTTACCTACTACATTTTTAGCAAGTTTCGAGGTTTTCGATAAAAATGACGAAAATGCCCCTGTGAGCAAAAAAAAAAAAAAAAAAAACAATATGTTATGTTATAATTTTGAAATGATTTGTAATCCTTCGTATTTTGATTATTTGATAACTATTGCTCACCGGGGAAGTGCGAAAGCTGATACGAGAGCCTTGCGAGGTTTCGATCGACATTCGGGGTGAAGAATGTTTGTCGAGGCTTCGCGGCGGTTGTCACGGGCTCGATGGGGAGTTCCGGGTCGTGACAATTTAGATTGGTATCAGAGCATGGTTAAAGATCAGATATTTTGATTTTAAAGCTTTGGATTTTAAAGTTTTTGATTTTAAGGTTGTTTTAAGAAATCTACACTGACACTGCGTGGCCCCAAGTCCAGTTAAGTTAAGATAAGTTAAGTTAAGTTAAGTTAAGTTAGGTTAGATGGAATAGAATATATGCATCTACATATAGAAATCTACCTATTTTTGAGATGCATAAATAATTGAACAATTACTATTTGATTGCATATAGGTTTTGAGGTGCGCTGGTGACAAATACACCATGTCTAGGAGAGAAGATAGTCCCGACGCCTCTCATAGTATTAGCGAGGGATCGCTAGATTCTACTGCTAAGAGCCGATGGCAACCCGAATCGAGTAGTCCAAAAAGTGCAGATAGTGATAATATTAATGTTAGCATGAGAGGTTCCCTTTTGAGAGAATCTAAGGAACATGTTAAAGAAAAGGGGAAATTAAGGATAGCCGAAGGAGGTATTTGTTCTAGGAAGAGCGTGACAGTAGTCCGACACTTTCCACCAGGTTGTGGGAGAAATGTAAGGGGACAACCAGAAAAGGATAAGGAGAAAGTAACAGTGGCAAGTAAACCTCTTAGAAAAGTGTCAGGTGTACGACATTTTCCTCCCGGTTGTGGAAGAAATGCTACACCGGTGAGTGATGAAGAATATAAGAGAATACAACAAGCCTGGATTGAAGAACAAAGGAGAAAATCTCAGGAGGAAGAGGATCCATTGATGTGCCCGGATCAGGACAATGAGGAACCTAAAGATGTTTAATACTTTAGTTGAAGTTGTATTGTCATAAATCTAGGCAAGTGTCGTTTAAGGGAAGATGTAGTAGTTACCTGTGTAAAGGAGTTAGGAGTGGCTTTTATTTTGTATGACTCGAACGGAATGTAAAATAGCAGTTTAAATAATTAGATATGTATGGGAATCTCTTAGTATAACAGAGATAAATTGGTAATATAATTATTGAGGAAGGTTATAGAAGGAAGCAATAAGGTTATAAATGACATTCGGAATGGATAATGTGATTAAGTTAATGATTGTAATTTAAGCATGAAGGGGATTATTCAGTGATGTTATGACACTATGAGGTAATAGTTGGGCACAAATATAACCCAATGAAGTTAAATTATGGAATATGGGGAATATAAAATTTTGATTCAGTAAGGATTGTGAGAATAAAATAAAGAGGAAGCTGAGCTGTTTTCGTAGTTAATTATACCGAAAGTCAATAAGATTATTGGAGTATAAGACAAAGAAGATAAATGGGATAAGGATGACAATAAATTTGAGGAAAGTTGTAGATAGTAAGCAACTTATGTGTGGAGTGGTATATTTATCATGAACTTATTACACTGTATGGAAAGGATGTTTTGAGGTGGAATTTTATGAATGTTGATAAATGTCAAAAGATGACATGAGATGAAAGTATTAATCTGGCTTAGTGTGTATGACAAGAAAATAGAAGGTACCTATACTTATGGAACTCATGATATATATCTAAAAGGGAAACCACTGGTTGAGAATGATTGATGTGGTGACTTTGAATGCAAACAAATAGCTTTGATGAGAAAATTTTTATAGCTACAATACTTCAGCATTGACTGTTCAACGCTATACTGCTTCAAATACCTCACGCCTATGATGCATAAGTAAGATGGGAGTGACATGATAATGAGCTTACAAATTAAATTTTGGTTATTGGTCATTGTGTTTTATTATCTGGGAGTGTTGAATATTCTGGAGAATGTTTACCCAAATTAATTGAAAAACTTCTTTATTGCCTTGTATATAGGCATATAATTAAAAGAAAAAAATTGAAAGATTCTTGAAATGACTATATTGAGATGAGATACCAAATAATGAAAGTGTGAAGGAAGAATTATGAGACTGGTATAGAAAATCAGTTTACATAGAATATCATTACAAGAATTTGTAATATCTGTTTTGATTCAGTAAAATGACAAGGGTTAGTAACAACATGAGGCTAATTGTGTGGCACCCTAGAAACCTATGAAGATGAGTTAGGGATTGAATGGATGAGTACGTATTTATATTTCTTTAAGAGTAAGTGTTTTAGGAATACATAAACATCTTTGAGAAGAGATTCTAATCATACACAGCAAGTATGAAACATAAAATTTTTAAAACTTGCTGAGAAGCCTAACGGCTAAATCACAAGTTAAGGGATCACATGCTGTGAGATATAAGTTTAAGATAGATATTCCCAAGGAAATACTCAAGAGAAGTTTTGCTCTGGATCTCGTTAAAGCAAGCACTAAGTTATGTGATTATAAAAATGAAGCTATAAGCTGAGAGTGATATTAGTATTAGTATTGAAAAATACTTGAGGAGAATCTAGTTTTAAGTTTTACAATTTCAAGTACAATTTATAAATTAGTTAAGGAAGAATGATGTTATGTTCATATGAAGGAGTGGAACAAAGGATGATAGAAGTTGACCTTGAAAATGAAGTCAGATAATGAAACTTTCCTAATATATTATGGAAATTGGAATTCGAAAATGCTTGAGGCATACATGATTCAAATGGGTTCGAGTCTTAAGTGACAAATCAATATCGTAATGCAAGAAAGATACAAAGTAATATAGAGGCATGAAAGATGATTAAGGACAAAAGGATGACTCTTAGGAATTGTGGTATTGCATGAGATGCAATGATCAAGTTAAGATAAATCTTTGAGGCATCAATAGGATTATAAAGCATACACGCATAATAGATTATAATTCAATGGAGATGACATTGTGATGAATGATATATAGTATAAGGAAACTCAAACATATGGTTGGAAATGATATGAATGATATGAAGTTATACACAAGTATAATAAGAAGGTTGACATGCACTATAAGAATTATTATATTGAAACTAGGATTAGGATATGGATGAATAAAGGGGGAATGTAGTCCAAGGCATGTGAACACATGGATTCCTATATATAAAGAGAGATGTTGACATTTGAAAATGCATGAATATATGTATATATGAAATTGATAATTTTACTAACTGAAGTGAAGAATGGTCCTCGGTAATTGGGAGATTTTGAAATAGTGTCCAGAGAGGTTAGTGAGCTAAAGTGTTAACAGACATGTAATGAACGATTAAAGTTATGAGTGACTTTAAAGGTAAACCTTGGATTGTTTAAGTTCTTAATGGAACTCTATTAAAGGAAGTGTATAGACCAGTATAAGATGGATGAATCAAGGTTGAGAAATTTGGTACGCAACGAATTAATAAAATGATGATGAGGTATACATAAGTAAGTATGATATGTGATCGAAATCGGTATAATTGAGATGAAGTTATGGTTCAAATGTAATAATGGAGATAAAGGCATGCTTAGTGTCTAGATATAAGAGATCATGGTTGTGAAAAGTATTACTGATCTGGTTCCAAAGGATGATAATTGCCTTAAATAAAGCATTTAATTGAACTGAAGGTGAACGAGGGAAATAAATTGAATGTCCCTATAGAAGGAACAAGGAGTAGGATCATAGAAGGAGATTGATAACGCAACATCGACAGGAATTCGAGGACGAATTCTATTTAAGTGGGGGAGATTGAAATACCCCATACTTTGATATGGTGATAAATAAAATTGATCGAATGCATATTGAGGTCAATTAAAATGTTTAGATGTGATAAAAGACGAAAGGAGTAGTTTAGGATAAAATGTTTCGCAAGTGAGAAAATAATAATAAAATAATAATAATTTTATCATAGGAGAATTTGTGAGATAAAAGGCGATTTGGAAGTCAAGTGAGGCATAATAAGGTATTTTGGGTACCAAGGAGACAAGATAAAATTTTTAGAATAAAATAATATTTTATTAATAAAATATTAATATTTAGCCGGATGTCGAAGTCAATCAAGAAGAAATATCATATGGTTGATCCAATTGGGGGAGAAGATGACAAGCTCGACTCTATAAAAATATTTATCATGACATACATGTGATGGATAGTATGTTTGCATGCTAGGAGAGTTTCGAAAAATTTACAAAAGTCGGTATTGTACCTAGAGGTACAATAAAGTTGATTTAAGCCTCGAACTAGATCAAATAGAGAATTTACAATGAAATTAAGAATTTTAAAGTCCCAGAATGGGTTAATATGGTGATTCGGAGTTTGAGGATCAATTTGGAGTCAAATTGGAATTTTCGCTATCTAGGGGCAAAATGGTCATTTGCCACCTGGGGACAAAATGGAAATTTTTAGAAAAGATTTTTGGCCCCATTTGACTTATTGGAGTAAGATTTGAGGTTTAGAAGTGAAAAATTTTAATTTCGGTATAATTTGGAGTAAAAGGGTAAAATGGTAATTTTACCATTCAGAATCGAAAATTTAATTTTTTGAAAGGATTTTGATCAAATTTAATTATTTGGAGTGTGAAATGAGTATGAGGAGTGAAAATTATGCATTATGGAAAATTTTCAATTTTTGGGGTAAAAATGTAATTTTTGAAAAGTTCAGGGGCAAAAGTGTAATTTTGAAAAATTTGCTCCACCAAAACTTTGGAAAAATCTGGAAATATCACTTAAGACTTGGATAAGTCAAAGGGAATGCATGGTGAAAGAAAATAGGACAAGTGGATGGCTAGAAAAAAGAAATGAATTAATAAAATATTTAAAATATGAATAAAATAATATTATTTCATTAAACAATAAAAATGCATAAAAAAAAATCAGCCCACCCATTCTTCTTCTTCAACATTCGGCCAAGCAAGAAACAAGAGAGAGAAAGGAGAAAACAAAACCCTAGAGAGAGAAAATCAAAGAAAAAGTGTGAATTTTCAAGGAAATTAAGTGAAAAAGGTGAGATTTTTTCTATTAAGCTTGAGTTTTCTTATTCCCAAGCATTTCTCTTTATTTTTCATGATTAAATTACATGTTTTCATGATGAATTCAATTCTGAAAAAATGGGTTAGGAGAGAGAAAGTTGTTGGATTTATTTGATTTTAATTTATGTTAGTGTTTTTAGTTAGTTTAGCATATTTAGAAACAAAACAACAAGAAAAGAATTTATTTTCTCCCCCAACCATTAATGGCTGAATTTACCATGTAGTGAGTGAGGATGAGTTTGATTTTATTCTAGGAGAATTGGTTAAGGAATAATGAATTATGAGCCTAGAAAAATAATGGGAATTTTCGGAGCAAAAATATGAATTTTTACCCACTAGGGGTATTTTCGTAATTTGCTGTTGGGACTGATAATTTGCATCACACTGAGGGACATTAAGTTAATTTGGGTGCAATTGAGGTATAGAAACTGAAAAGAATTAAATTGGAGTTTAAACGAACCCGTTAGGAATTTAATCGGGTGATAAGACGAATTAGGCTAATACCGGATTTAGATAGTTACCAGTGCATTTTTGCATTCCATATCATGCATTGGTAGTCCAAATTAGTTTAATTTTGATTTAGTACCAACTTAGTGAAATTCTCGATTTTGTACTATGTCAAGGTGGTGAGTCCTCCAATAAAGGCAAGGAAATTGCATCCGAGGACCAGTAGACAGAGTGCTTCGAAAGTCTGCATTCTAGACATTGTGAGTAAACTTATTATCGTCTTAATTATCTAGAGTAGTTTTATACAACTATGTGATTTTATGAAAAATGGGTTTAAATGGTAAATTGTTATGTTTTAAGGGAAATTGTGATTTTATAAAATGATTTTATAAATTTTCTGAAAAATCGAATATTGGTTTTGAAAATAGAGTAATTGGAGACTGCTAGTTTGTGTTGCAAATTTATGGTTCTGAATTGAATGGCTTATGACAATAAATGAGCATGAATGGCTAAACTGATTTTGGTGTTATAATTATTTATACTGTGTATTCAGTCTTGAGAGGCTAGGTTGTGATAAATTGCCATGACATGCTAGAATGAATTTTATTGATTGGTGGATTATATATTAATTATTTACTGTAGAGGGGGTTCCGTGGACCAGCCTATTAGAGGGGCACGGTAAACTCCATTATATTATTACCTCAAACGGAGAGGCGCGTAGGGTATCTCCTGGGGTATAGCTTAGGGTTCACTTTACGCCAAACCACCACGTGAAGGGGAACTCAGCCAACGCCAAGGAACGGCTGTATTTTTTTCAAACAAAAATATATTTTAAGTGTACACAAAATTTTAACAGCCTTGGCGGACTCGGTTAGATGCCCTGCGCAAGGTATCACCGAGTATGAGTTTTGGCACTAGCCAAAGTTTTAAGAAATTCATAAGCCAAGTTGATTACTCGATTTTTATGGATTGATTTTATTTGGTTGAAATGAGTTGAATGGTAATGAAATTACAGTATGATGATTTATTTTAATTGTCTCCATTTACTCGACTTTAGATAGTTTAGATGGTATCTGTTTACTCGCTGGGATTTTATAATCTCACCACCCTCATTTCCTCACATTTCAGGCTCAAGGAATTTCGTAGTTAGCTGACTTGAACAAGACCTTCATTTGGACTCGAATCGGTAAAAGCTGTAGGTTTCCAGCTTCCGATGCATTTTGGATAGATATGGGCCCACGTGTCACTGTAAAAGAAATTTTATGCTTTGGTTATTTGCTTTATAATATATATGAATATAATTATCTTTTACGCTATAAGAATTATGTACCGATAGTTTTATGAAAATTATTTTACAAGAAAATAGTTTATTTTATTGAATATTTTTATCATATTCAAATGGTCAAATTTTCACTTCAAATGAACGTTTTAGATACTTAATTTTTTTTAATCATTAAATATATATTTTTGGCTTACCTACTACATTTTTAGCAAGTTTCGAGGTTTTCGATAAAAATGACGAAAATGCCCCTGTGAGCAAAAAAAAAAAAAAAAAAACAATATGTTATGTTATAATTTTGAAATGATTTGTAATCCTTCGTATTTTGATTATTTGATAACTATTGCTCACCGGGGAAGTGCGAAAGCTGATACGAGAGCCTTGCGAGGTTTCGATCGACATTCGGGGTGAAGAATGTTTGTCGAGGCTTCGCGGCGGTTGTCACGGGCTCGATGGGGAGTTCCGGGTCGTGACAATTTAGATTGGTATCAGAGCATGGTTTAAAGATCAGATATTTTGATTTTAAAGCTTTGGATTTTAAAGTTTTTGATTTTAAGGTTGTTTTAAGAAATCTACACTGACACTGCGTGGCCCCAAGTCCAGTTAAGTTAAGATAAGTTAAGTTAAGTTAAGTTAAGTTAGGTTAGATGGAATAGAATATATGCATCTACATATAGAAATCTACCTATTTTTGAGATGCATAAATAATTGAACAATTACTATTTGATTGCATATAGGTTTTGAGGTGCGCTGGTGACAAATACACCATGTCTAGGAGAGAAGATAGTCCCGACGCCTCTCATAGTATTAGCGAGGGATCGCTAGATTCTACTGCTAAGAGCCGATGGCAACCCGAATCGAGTAGTCCAAAAAGTGCAGATAGTGATAATATTAATGTTAGCATGAGAGGTTCCCTTTTGAGAGAATCTAAGGAACATGTTAAAGAAAAGGGGAAATTAAGGATAGCCGAAGGAGGTATTTGTTCTAGGAAGAGCGTGACAGTAGTCCGACACTTTCCACCAGGTTGTGGGAGAAATGTAAGGGGACAACCAGAAAAGGATAAGGAGAAAGTAACAGTGGCAAGTAAACCTCTTAGAAAAGTGTCAGGTGTACGACATTTTCCTCCCGGTTGTGGAAGAAATGCTACACCGGTGAGTGATGAAGAATATAAGAGAATACAACAAGCCTGGATTGAAGAACAAAGGAGAAAATCTCAGGAGGAAGAGGATCCATTGATGTGCCCGGATCAGGACAATGAGGAACCTAAAGATGTTTAATACTTTAGTTGAAGTTGTATTGTCATAAATCTAGGCAAGTGTCGTTTAAGGGAAGATGTAGTAGTTACCTGTGTAAAGGAGTTAGGAGTGGCTTTTATTTTGTATGACTCGAACGGAATGTAAAATAACAGTTTAAATAATTAGATATGTATGGGAATCTCTTAGTATAACAGAGATAAATTGGTAATATAATTATTGAGGAAGGTTATAGAAGGAAGCAATAAGGTTATAAATGACATTCGGAATGGATAATGTGATTAAGTTAATGATTGTAATTTAAGCATGAAGGGGATTATTCAGTGATGTTATGACACTATGAGGTAATAGTTGGGCACAAATATAACCCAATGAAGTTAAATTATGGAATATGGGGAATATAAAATTTTGATTCAGTAAGGATTGTGAGAATAAAATAAAGAGGAAGCTGAGCTGTTTTCGTAGTTAATTATACCGAAAGTCAATAAGATTATTGGAGTATAAGACAAAGAAGATAAATGGGATAAGGATGACAATAAATTTGAGGAAAGTTGTAGATAGTAAGCAACTTATGTGTGGAGTGGTATATTTATCATGAACTTATTACACTGTATGGAAAGGATGTTTTGAGGTGGAATTTTATGAATGTTGATAAATGTCAAAAGATGACATGAGATGAAAGTATTAATCTGGCTTAGTGTGTATGACAAGAAAATAGAAGGTACCTATACTTATGGAACTCATGATATATATCTAAAAGGGAAACCACTGGTTGAGAATGATTGATGTGGTGACTTTGAATGCAAACAAATAGCTTTGATGAGAAAATTTTTATAGCTACAATACTTCAGCATTGACTGTTCAACGCTATACTGCTTCAAATACCTCACGCCTATGATGCATAAGTAAGATGGGAGTGACATGATAATGAGCTTACAAATTAAATTTTGGTTATTGGTCATTGTGTTTTATTATCTGGGAGTGTTGAATATTCTGGAGAATGTTTACCCAAATTAATTGAAAAACTTCTTTATTGCCTTGTATATAGGCATATAATTAAAAGAAAAAAATTGAAAGATTCTTGAAATGACTATATTGAGATGAGATACCAAATAATGAAAGTGTGAAGGAAGAATTATGAGACTGGTATAGAAAATCAGTTTACATAGAATATCATTACAAGAATTTGTAATATCTGTTTTGATTCAGTAAAATGACAAGGGTTAGTAACAACATGAGGCTAATTGTGTGGCACCCTAGAAACCTATGAAGATGAGTTAGGGATTGAATGGATGAGTACGTATTTATATTTCTTTAAGAGTAAGTGTTTTAGGAATACATAAACATCTTTGAGAAGAGATTCTAATCATACACAGCAAGTATGAAACATAAAATTTTTAAAACTTGCTGAGAAGCCTAACGGCTAAATCACAAGTTAAGGGATCACATGCTGTGAGATATAAGTTTAAGATAGATATTCCCAAGGAAATACTCAAGAGAAGTTTTGCTCTGGATCTCGTTAAAGCAAGCACTAAGTTATGTGATTATAAAAAGGAAGCTATAAGCTGAGAGTGATATTAGTATTAGTATTGAAAAATACTTGAGGAGAATCTAGTTTTAAGTTTTACAATTTCAAGTACAATTTATAAATTAGTTAAGGAAGAATGATGTTATGTTCATATGAAGGAGTGGAACAAAGGATGATAGAAGTTGACCTTGAAAATGAAGTCAGATAATGAAACTTTCCTAATATATTATGGAAATTGGAATTCGAAAATGCTTGAGGCATACATGATTCAAATGGGTTCGAGTCTTAAGTGACAAATCAATATCGTAATGCAAGAAAGATACAAAGTAATATAGAGGCATGAAAGATGATTAAGGACAAAAGGATGACTCTTAGGAATTGTGGTATTGCATGAGATGCAATGATCAAGTTAAGATAAATCTTTGAGGCATCAATAGGATTATAAAGCATACACGCATAATAGATTATAATTCAATGGAGATGACATTGTGATGAATGATATATAGTATAAGGAAACTCAAACATATGGTTGGAAATGATATGAATGATATGAAGTTATACACAAGTATAATAAGAAGGTTGACATGCACTATAAGAATTATTATATTGAAACTAGGATTAGGATATGGATGAATAAAGGGGGAATGTAGTCCAAGGCATGTGAACACATGGATTCCTATATATAAAGAGAGATGTTGACATTTGAAAATGCATGAATATATGTATATATGAAATTGATAATTTTACTAACTGAAGTGAAGAATGGTCCTCGGTAATTGGGAGATTTTGAAATAGTGTCCAGAGAGGTTAGTGAGCTAAAGTGTTAACAGACATGTAATGAACGATTAAAGTTATGAGTGACTTTAAAGGTAAACCTTGGATTGTTTAAGTTCTTAATGGAACTCTATTAAAGGAAGTGTATAGACCAGTATAAGATGGATGAATCAAGGTTGAGAAATTTGGTACGCAACGAATTAATAAAATGATGATGAGGTATACATAAGTAAGTATGATATGTGATCGAAATCGGTATAATTGAGATGAAGTTATGGTTCAAATGTAATAATGGAGATAAAGGCATGCTTAGTGTCTAGATATAAGAGATCATGGTTGTGAAAAGTATTACTGATCTGGTTCCAAAGGATGATAATTGCCTTAAATAAAGCATTTAATTGAACTGAAGGTGAACGAGGGAAATAAATTGAATGTCCCTATAGAAGGAACAAGGAGTAGGATCATAGAAGGAGATTGATAACGCAACATCGACAGGAATTCGAGGACGAATTCTATTTAAGTGGGGGAGATTGAAATACCCCATACTTTGATATGGTGATAAATAAAATTGATCGAATGCATATTGAGGTCAATTAAAATGTTTAGATGTGATAAAAGACGAAAGGAGTAGTTTAGGATAAAATGTTTCGCAAGTGAGAAAATAATAATAAAATAATAATAATTTTATCATAGGAGAATTTGTGAGATAAAAGGCGATTTGGAAGTCAAGTGAGGCATAATAAGGTATTTTGGGTACCAAGGAGACAAGATAAAATTTTTAGAATAAAATAATATTTTATTAATAAAATATTAATATTTAGCCGGATGTCGAAGTCAATCAAGAAGAAATATCATATGGTTGATCCAATTGGGGGAGAAGATGACAAGCTCGACTCTATAAAAATATTTATCATGACATACATGTGATGGATAGTATGTTTGCATGCTAGGAGAGTTTCGAAAAATTTACAAAAGTCGGTATTGTACCTAGAGGTACAATAAAGTTGATTTAAGCCTCGAACTAGATCAAATAGAGAATTTACAATGAAATTAAGAATTTTAAAGTCCCAGAATGGGTTAATATGGTGATTCGGAGTTTGAGGATCAATTTGGAGTCAAATTGGAATTTTCGCTATCCAGGGGCAAAATGGTCATTTGCCACCTGGGGACAAAATGGAAATTTTTAGAAAAGATTTTTGGCCCCATTTGACTTATTGGAGTAAGATTTGAGGTTTAGAAGTGAAAAATTTTAATTTCGGTATAATTTGGAGTAAAAGGGTAAAATGGTAATTTTACCATTCAGAATCGAAAATTTAATTTTTTGAAAGGATTTTGATCAAATTTAATTATTTGGAGTGTGAAATGAGTATGAGGAGTGAAAATTATGCATTATGGAAAATTTTCAATTTTTGGGGTAAAAATGTAATTTTTGAAAAGTTCAGGGGCAAAAGTGTAATTTTGAAAAATTTGCTCCACCAAAACTTTGGAAAAATCTGGAAATATCACTTAAGACTTGGATAAGTCAAAGGGAATGCATGGTGAAAGAAAATAGGACAAGTGGATGGCTAGAAAAAAGAAATGAATTAATAAAATATTTAAAATATGAATAAAATAATATTATTTCATTAAACAATAAAAATGCATAAAAAAAAATCAGCCCACCCATTCTTCTTCTTCAACATTCGGCCAAGCAAGAAACAAGAGAGAGAAAGGAGAAAACAAAACCCTAGAGAGAGAAAATCAAAGAAAAAGTGTGAATTTTCAAGGAAATTAAGTGAAAAAGGTGAGATTTTTTCTATTAAGCTTGAGTTTTCTTATTCCCAAGCATTTCTCTTTATTTTTCATGATTAAATTACATGTTTTCATGATGAATTCAATTCTGAAAAAATGGGTTAGGAGAGAGAAAGTTGTTGGATTTATTTGATTTTAATTTATGTTAGTGTTTTTAGTTAGTTTAGCATATTTAGAAACAAAACAACAAGAAAAGAATTTATTTTCTCCCCCAACCATTAATGGCTGAATTTACCATGTAGTGAGTGAGGATGAGTTTGATTTTATTCTAGGAGAATTGGTTAAGGAATAATGAATTATGAGCCTAGAAAAATAATGGGAATTTTCGGAGCAAAAATATGAATTTTTACCCACTAGGGGTATTTTCGTAATTTGCTGTTGGGACTGATAATTTGCATCACACTGAGGGACATTAAGTTAATTTGGGTGCAATTGAGGTATAGAAACTGAAAAGAATTAAATTGGAGTTTAAACGAACCCGTTAGGAATTTAATCGGGTGATAAGACGAATTAGGCTAATACCGGATTTAGATAGTTACCAGTGCATTTTTGCATTCCATATCATGCATTGGTAGTCCAAATTAGTTTAATTTTGATTTAGTACCAACTTAGTGAAATTCTCGATTTTGTACTATGTCAAGGTGGTGAGTCCTCCAATAAAGGCAAGGAAATTGCATCCGAGGACCAGTAGACAGAGTGCTTCGAAAGTCTGCATTCTAGACATTGTGAGTAAACTTATTATCGTCTTAATTATCTAGAGTAGTTTTATACAACTATGTGATTTTATGAAAAATGGGTTTAAATGGTAAATTGTTATGTTTTAAGGGAAATTGTGATTTTATAAAATGATTTTATAAATTTTCTGAAAAATCGAATATTGGTTTTGAAAATAGAGTAATTGGAGACTGCTAGTTTGTGTTGCAAATTTATGGTTCTGAATTGAATGGCTTATGACAATAAATGAGCATGAATGGCTAAACTGATTTTGGTGTTATAATTATTTATACTGTGTATTCAGTCTTGAGAGGCTAGGTTGTGATAAATTGCCATGACATGCTAGAATGAATTTTATTGATTGGTGGATTATATATTAATTATTTACTGCAGAGGGGGTTCCGTGGACCAGCCTATTAGAGGGGCACGGTAAACTCCATTATATTATTACCTCAAACGGAGAGGCGCGTAGGGTATCTCCTGGGGTATAGCTTAGGGTTCACTTCACGCCAAACCACCACGTGAAGGGGAACTCAGCCAACGCCAAGGAACGGCTGTATTTTTTTCAAACAAAAATATATTTTAAGTGTACACAAAATTTTAACAGCCTTGGCGGACTCGGTTAGATGCCCTGCGCAAGGTATCACCGAGTATGAGTTTTGGCACTAGCCAAAGTTTTAAGAAATTCATAAGCCAAGTTGATTACTCGATTTTTATGGATTGATTTTATTTGGTTGAAATGAGTTGAATGGTAATGAAATTACAGTATGATGATTTATTTTAATTGTCTCCATTTACTCGACTTTAGATAGTTTAGATGGTATCTGTTTACTCGCTGGGATTTTATAATCTCACCACCCTCATTTCCTCACATTTCAGGCTCAAGGAATTTCGTAGTTAGCTGACTTGAACAAGACCTTCATTTGGACTCGAATCGGTAAAAGCTGTAGGTTTCCAGCTTCCGATGCATTTTGGATAGATATGGGCCCACGTGTCACTGTAAAAGAAATTTTATGCTTTGGTTATTTGCTTTATAATATATATGAATATAATTATCTTTTACGCTATAAGAATTATGTACCGATAGTTTTATGAAAATTATTTTACAAGAAAATAGTTTATTTTATTGAATATTTTTATCATATTCAAATGGTCAAATTTTCACTTCAAATGAACGTTTTAGATACTTAATTTTTTTTAATCATTAAATATATATTTTTGGCTTACCTACTACATTTTTAGCAAGTTTCGAGGTTTTCGATAAAAATGACGAAAATGCCCCTGTGAGCAAAAAAAAAAAAAAAAAAAACAATATGTTATGTTATAATTTTGAAATGATTTGTAATCCTTCGTATTTTGATTATTTGATAACTATTGCTCACCGGGGAAGTGCGAAAGCTGATACGAGAGCCTTGCGAGGTTTCGATCGACATTCGGGGTGAAGAATGTTTGTCGAGGCTTCGCGGCGGTTGTCACGGGCTCGATGGGGAGTTCCGGGTCGTGACAATTTAGATTGGTATCAGAGCATGGTTTAAAGATCAGATATTTTGATTTTAAAGCTTTGGATTTTAAAGTTTTTGATTTTAAGGTTGTTTTAAGAAATCTACACTGACACTGCGTGGCCCCAAGTCCAGTTAAGTTAAGATAAGTTAAGTTAAGTTAAGTTAAGTTAGGTTAGATGGAATAGAATATATGCATCTACATATAGAAATCTACCTATTTTTGAGATGCATAAATAATTGAACAATTACTATTTGATTGCATATAGGTTTTGAGGTGCGCTGGTGACAAATACACCATGTCTAGGAGAGAAGATAGTCCCGACGCCTCTCATAGTATTAGCGAGGGATCGCTAGATTCTACTGCTAAGAGCCGATGGCAACCCGAATCGAGTAGTCCAAAAAGTGCAGATAGTGATAATATTAATGTTAGCATGAGAGGTTCCCTTTTGAGAGAATCTAAGGAACATGTTAAAGAAAAGGGGAAATTAAGGATAGCCGAAGGAGGTATTTGTTCTAGGAAGAGCGTGACAGTAGTCCGACACTTTCCACCAGGTTGTGGGAGAAATGTAAGGGGACAACCAGAAAAGGATAAGGAGAAAGTAACAGTGGCAAGTAAACCTCTTAGAAAAGTGTCAGGTGTACGACATTTTCCTCCCGGTTGTGGAAGAAATGCTACACCGGTGAGTGATGAAGAATATAAGAGAATACAACAAGCCTGGATTGAAGAACAAAGGAGAAAATCTCAGGAGGAAGAGGATCCATTGATGTGCCCGGATCAGGACAATGAGGAACCTAAAGATGTTTAATACTTTAGTTGAAGTTGTATTGTCATAAATCTAGGCAAGTGTCGTTTAAGGGAAGATGTAGTAGTTACCTGTGTAAAGGAGTTAGGAGTGGCTTTTATTTTGTATGACTCGAACGGAATGTAAAATAACAGTTTAAATAATTAGATATGTATGGGAATCTCTTAGTATAACAGAGATAAATTGGTAATATAATTATTGAGAAAGGTTATAGAAGGAAGCAATAAGGTTATAAATGACATTCGGAATGGATAATGTGATTAAGTTAATGATTGTAATTTAAGCATGAAGGGGATTATTCAGTGATGTTATGACACTATGAGGTAATAGTTGGGCACAAATATAACCCAATGAAGTTAAATTATGGAATATGGGGAATATAAAATTTTGATTCAGTAAGGATTGTGAGAATAAAATAAAGAGGAAGCTGAGCTGTTTTCGTAGTTAATTATACCGAAAGTCAATAAGATTATTGGAGTATAAGACAAAGAAGATAAATGGGATAAGGATGACAATAAATTTGAGGAAAGTTGTAGATAGTAAGCAACTTATGTGTGGAGTGGTATATTTATCATGAACTTATTACACTGTATGGAAAGGATGTTTTGAGGTGGAATTTTATGAATGTTGATAAATGTCAAAAGATGACATGAGATGAAAGTATTAATCTGGCTTAGTGTGTATGACAAGAAAATAGAAGGTACCTATACTTATGGAACTCATGATATATATCTAAAAGGGAAACCACTGGTTGAGAATGATTGATGTGGTGACTTTGAATGCAAACAAATAGCTTTGATGAGAAAATTTTTATAGCTACAATACTTCAGCATTGACTGTTCAACGCTATACTGCTTCAAATACCTCACGCCTATGATGCATAAGTAAGATGGGAGTGACATGATAATGAGCTTACAAATTAAATTTTGGTTATTGGTCATTGTGTTTTATTATCTGGGAGTGTTGAATATTCTGGAGAATGTTTACCCAAATTAATTGAAAAACTTCTTTATTGCCTTGTATATAGGCATATAATTAAAAGAAAAAAATTGAAAGATTCTTGAAATGACTATATTGAGATGAGATACCAAATAATGAAAGTGTGAAGGAAGAATTATGAGACTGGTATAGAAAATCAGTTTACATAGAATATCATTACAAGAATTTGTAATATCTGTTTTGATTCAGTAAAATGACAAGGGTTAGTAACAACATGAGGCTAATTGTGTGGCACCCTAGAAACCTATGAAGATGAGTTAGGGATTGAATGGATGAGTACGTATTTATATTTCTTTAAGAGTAAGTGTTTTAGGAATACATAAACATCTTTGAGAAGAGATTCTAATCATACACAGCAAGTATGAAACATAAAATTTTTAAAACTTGCTGAGAAGCCTAACGGCTAAATCACAAGTTAAGGGATCACATGCTGTGAGATATAAGTTTAAGATAGATATTCCCAAGGAAATACTCAAGAGAAGTTTTGCTCTGGATCTCGTTAAAGCAAGCACTAAGTTATGTGATTATAAAAAGGAAGCTATAAGCTGAGAGTGATATTAGTATTAGTATTGAAAAATACTTGAGGAGAATCTAGTTTTAAGTTTTACAATTTCAAGTA
This sequence comes from Theobroma cacao, assembly GCF_053813885.1. NCBI lineage: Eukaryota > Viridiplantae > Streptophyta > Magnoliopsida > Malvales > Malvaceae > Theobroma > Theobroma cacao. The sequence continues at coordinate 31,454,400 of NC_142647.1, read as the reverse complement.
CAATTTATAAATTAGTTAAGGAAGAATGATGTTATGTTCATATGAAGGAGTGGAACAAAGGATGATAGAAGTTGACCTTGAAAATGAAGTCAGATAATGAAACTTTCCTAATATATTATGGAAATTGGAATTCGAAAATGCTTGAGGCATACATGATTCAAATGGGTTCGAGTCTTAAGTGACAAATCAATATCGTAATGCAAGAAAGATACAAAGTAATATAGAGGCATGAAAGATGATTAAGGACAAAAGGATGACTCTTAGGAATTGTGGTATTGCATGAGATGCAATGATCAAGTTAAGATAAATCTTTGAGGCATCAATAGGATTATAAAGCATACACGCATAATAGATTATAATTCAATGGAGATGACATTGTGATGAATGATATATAGTATAAGGAAACTCAAACATATGGTTGGAAATGATATGAATGATATGAAGTTATACACAAGTATAATAAGAAGGTTGACATGCACTATAAGAATTATTATATTGAAACTAGGATTAGGATATGGATGAATAAAGGGGGAATGTAGTCCAAGGCATGTGAACACATGGATTCCTATATATAAAGAGAGATGTTGACATTTGAAAATGCATGAATATATGTATATATGAAATTGATAATTTTACTAACTGAAGTGAAGAATGGTCCTCGGTAATTGGGAGATTTTGAAATAGTGTCCAGAGAGGTTAGTGAGCTAAAGTGTTAACAGACATGTAATGAACGATTAAAGTTATGAGTGACTTTAAAGGTAAACCTTGGATTGTTTAAGTTCTTAATGGAACTCTATTAAAGGAAGTGTATAGACCAGTATAAGATGGATGAATCAAGGTTGAGAAATTTGGTACGCAACGAATTAATAAAATGATGATGAGGTATACATAAGTAAGTATGATATGTGATCGAAATCGGTATAATTGAGATGAAGTTATGGTTCAAATGTAATAATGGAGATAAAGGCATGCTTAGTGTCTAGATATAAGAGATCATGGTTGTGAAAAGTATTACTGATCTGGTTCCAAAGGATGATAATTGCCTTAAATAAAGCATTTAATTGAACTGAAGGTGAACGAGGGAAATAAATTGAATGTCCCTATAGAAGGAACAAGGAGTAGGATCATAGAAGGAGATTGATAACGCAACATCGACAGGAATTCGAGGACGAATTCTATTTAAGTGGGGGAGATTGAAATACCCCATACTTTGATATGGTGATAAATAAAATTGATCGAATGCATATTGAGGTCAATTAAAATGTTTAGATGTGATAAAAGACGAAAGGAGTAGTTTAGGATAAAATGTTTCGCAAGTGAGAAAATAATAATAAAATAATAATAATTTTATCATAGGAGAATTTGTGAGATAAAAGGCGATTTGGAAGTCAAGTGAGGCATAATAAGGTATTTTGGGTACCAAGGAGACAAGATAAAATTTTTAGAATAAAATAATATTTTATTAATAAAATATTAATATTTAGCCGGATGTCGAAGTCAATCAAGAAGAAATATCATATGGTTGATCCAATTGGGGGAGAAGATGACAAGCTCGACTCTATAAAAATATTTATCATGACATACATGTGATGGATAGTATGTTTGCATGCTAGGAGAGTTTCGAAAAATTTACAAAAGTCGGTATTGTACCTAGAGGTACAATAAAGTTGATTTAAGCCTCGAACTAGATCAAATAGAGAATTTACAATGAAATTAAGAATTTTAAAGTCCCAGAATGGGTTAATATGGTGATTCGGAGTTTGAGGATCAATTTGGAGTCAAATTGGAATTTTCGCTATCCAGGGGCAAAATGGTCATTTGCCACCTGGGGACAAAATGGAAATTTTTAGAAAAGATTTTTGGCCCCATTTGACTTATTGGAGTAAGATTTGAGGTTTAGAAGTGAAAAATTTTAATTTCGGTATAATTTGGAGTAAAAGGGTAAAATGGTAATTTTACCATTCAGAATCGAAAATTTAATTTTTTGAAAGGATTTTGATCAAATTTAATTATTTGGAGTGTGAAATGAGTATGAGGAGTGAAAATTATGCATTATGGAAAATTTTCAATTTTTGGGGTAAAAATGTAATTTTTGAAAAGTTCAGGGGCAAAAGTGTAATTTTGAAAAATTTGCTCCACCAAAACTTTGGAAAAATCTGGAAATATCACTTAAGACTTGGATAAGTCAAAGGGAATGCATGGTGAAAGAAAATAGGACAAGTGGATGGCTAGAAAAAAGAAATGAATTAATAAAATATTTAAAATATGAATAAAATAATATTATTTCATTAAACAATAAAAATGCATAAAAAAAAATCAGCCCACCCATTCTTCTTCTTCAACATTCGGCCAAGCAAGAAACAAGAGAGAGAAAGGAGAAAACAAAACCCTAGAGAGAGAAAATCAAAGAAAAAGTGTGAATTTTCAAGGAAATTAAGTGAAAAAGGTGAGATTTTTTCTATTAAGCTTGAGTTTTCTTATTCCCAAGCATTTCTCTTTATTTTTCATGATTAAATTACATGTTTTCATGATGAATTCAATTCTGAAAAAATGGGTTAGGAGAGAGAAAGTTGTTGGATTTATTTGATTTTAATTTATGTTAGTGTTTTTAGTTAGTTTAGCATATTTAGAAACAAAACAACAAGAAAAGAATTTATTTTCTCCCCCAACCATTAATGGCTGAATTTACCATGTAGTGAGTGAGGATGAGTTTGATTTTATTCTAGGAGAATTGGTTAAGGAATAATGAATTATGAGCCTAGAAAAATAATGGGAATTTTCGGAGCAAAAATATGAATTTTTACCCACTAGGGGTATTTTCGTAATTTGCTGTTGGGACTGATAATTTGCATCACACTGAGGGACATTAAGTTAATTTGGGTGCAATTGAGGTATAGAAACTGAAAAGAATTAAATTGGAGTTTAAACGAACCCGTTAGGAATTTAATCGGGTGATAAGACGAATTAGGCTAATACCGGATTTAGATAGTTACCAGTGCATTTTTGCATTCCATATCATGCATTGGTAGTCCAAATTAGTTTAATTTTGATTTAGTACCAACTTAGTGAAATTCTCGATTTTGTACTATGTCAAGGTGGTGAGTCCTCCAATAAAGGCAAGGAAATTGCATCCGAGGACCAGTAGACAGAGTGCTTCGAAAGTCTGCATTCTAGACATTGTGAGTAAACTTATTATCGTCTTAATTATCTAGAGTAGTTTTATACAACTATGTGATTTTATGAAAAATGGGTTTAAATGGTAAATTGTTATGTTTTAAGGGAAATTGTGATTTTATAAAATGATTTTATAAATTTTCTGAAAAATCGAATATTGGTTTTGAAAATAGAGTAATTGGAGACTGCTAGTTTGTGTTGCAAATTTATGGTTCTGAATTGAATGGCTTATGACAATAAATGAGCATGAATGGCTAAACTGATTTTGGTGTTATAATTATTTATACTGTGTATTCAGTCTTGAGAGGCTAGGTTGTGATAAATTGCCATGACATGCTAGAATGAATTTTATTGATTGGTGGATTATATATTAATTATTTACTGTAGAGGGGGTTCCGTGGACCAGCCTATTAGAGGGGCACGGTAAACTCCATTATATTATTACCTCAAACGGAGAGGCGCGTAGGGTATCTCCTGGGGTATAGCTTAGGGTTCACTTTACGCCAAACCACCACGTGAAGGGGAACTCAGCCAACGCCAAGGAACGGCTGTATTTTTTTCAAACAAAAATATATTTTAAGTGTACACAAAATTTTAACAGCCTTGGCGGACTCGGTTAGATGCCCTGCGCAAGGTATCACCGAGTATGAGTTTTGGCACTAGCCAAAGTTTTAAGAAATTCATAAGCCAAGTTGATTACTCGATTTTTATGGATTGATTTTATTTGGTTGAAATGAGTTGAATGGTAATGAAATTACAGTATGATGATTTATTTTAATTGTCTCCATTTACTCGACTTTAGATAGTTTAGATGGTATCTGTTTACTCGCTGGGATTTTATAATCTCACCACCCTCATTTCCTCACATTTCAGGCTCAAGGAATTTCGTAGTTAGCTGACTTGAACAAGACCTTCATTTGGACTCGAATCGGTAAAAGCTGTAGGTTTCCAGCTTCCGATGCATTTTGGATAGATATGGGCCCACGTGTCACTGTAAAAGAAATTTTATGCTTTGGTTATTTGCTTTATAGTATATATGAATATAATTATCTTTTATGCTATAAGAATTATGTACCGATAGTTTTATGAAAATTATTTTACAAGAAAATAGTTTATTTTATTGAATATTTTTATCATATTCAAATGGTCAATTTTTCACTTCAAATGAACGTTTTAGATACTTAATTTTTTTTAATCATTAAATATATATTTTTGGCTTACCTACTACATTTTTAGCAAGTTTCGAGGTTTTCGATAAAAATGACGAAAATGCCCCTGTGAGCAAAAAAAAAAAAAAAAAAAACAATATGTTATGTTATAATTTTGAAATGATTTGTAATCCTTCGTATTTTGATTATTTGATAACTATTGCTCACCGGGGAAGTGCGAAAGCTGATACGAGAGCCTTGCGAGGTTTCGATCGACATTCGGGGTGAAGAATGTTTGTCGAGGCTTCGCGGCGGTTGTCACGGGCTCGATGGGGAGTTCCGGGTCGTGACATACTCATTCGAATGAGAGCTATCCACCGTTATTGAGGTATCATTGTCAACTTTACATGCTGACGAATTTGCTAAAGCCAATTTTGACCCTATTATGTCTTTCCTCGCCTTAAGAAATCTTCCCAATAATGTATTAAGAGAAAGATTGGTTTGGTCATTAGCTAAAGATGTCATTGGCCTAGCTTTTTTCTTTGGTGAAGTTTTGTTCACTTTAATAATGCCCTTCCTATCTAGCAGTCTTCCACCTCTTCCATGCAAAATAAAACCCTCAATTCATTCCATTGCAATCAATGAAGTTCTATTTTGCAAAGATGGTTTAAGTGTACCACTTTTTAATTTAGGATTTTCCAAAATCCTCACTGTCAAATGTTTAGATGAATCAAGAGTGACTGCCTAAGGTAGGATCCCAACTTCATGTTGATATTTTATGGTTTCATTGGTGGGCATTACACCATTATTCTTCTCATTCAATAAAGAGAACTCACTTTTTTCAATCACTCGAGAATCATTTTCCACCATATTATGTCGCTCTTTCTTTAACCTGTAGTCAACATTATTATCACTATTGTCTTTTCCATTCAAGTTTCTGTTTAATGTTGGCCAAGTGTCCATTAAGGGACTTTCCAAGATGTTGTTATCATTAGATGAGGAAGACTTACGTAATCTTCTACTAGTCCCAACAAAAAGTCCTTTCTCTACTACAGCTTGCTTTGTCGTTGTCAACTCTCCCCCTAGTTTGCCACTTGTTTTTGTTGATCTAGTTTTCCAATCATTAATGATTCCATTTTCCTTTTCTTCACCTATCATTGCATTTTGAGAGCCATTATTAGTGTGTTTATAAACATTAAAATTCCATGTAACTCTTTGCTTCCAATCTCTACCTCGTGGTTTGCGACGTGAAACTAGCATCTAAAGTCCATAGGGTGTATTTTTCGATTGTGTCTTATTCTTAGTTGCTGCAACTTGATCCATAATATTCGAAGTAGCCATTTGTTGGTACAAGCCCTGCAAGCCAATCTGTGGTTGTATGGGAATCATAATTTGAAATATTCATGTATGACATTTTGTTATTTATAACAATATTGAGGTAGTTCTTTATCCATAAGTTTGTAATTTAATTACTATTTATACTTATGTAGATAAAGCCTAATGCATTATATATGCCTTGTAAACAAATTGTATTGTGACACAATTATGAGATCTTTATGCATCAAAGCATTATTCCTAAAAGGTCCTGATCATTATATAATTGAGATGGGGTATCAATAATGCTCAAAGATTGGCACATGCTATGTTCTTTACTTTTGAAACAAGCAACTACTTTCATAGGTTGAAGTATAGAGATACTTGGAAATAGCAAGTGGGTGTTTTCCATGGGAGAGCAAGTTCATTGAACATGACTCGACATAAGAAGTGCATTTAGTATCTCACTCTAATGTCTATGTAATTCTTCTCATGTGTCAATTGTGTAACTACTCCTTAGACTTGAGACACCAGGTTGTCTTATATGTAGAGTACTATGCTTTGATTTCATCCTTACGAGTCCTACCAAGGATGCCAAATCAAGATGCTTTTAAGTATAGTATGAAGCATATGAAGGCAAATAAGTGGTCAAGATAGAAACCATCATTCCAAGTGATTCAAGGGGAAATATCTCATTAGTTCTTGGTTGATATTAGTTATATCAAATCCTTGGCCAAGGTGATTAGGAGATTATGAAATGAGTTTCATAAATCTTTATAAAACTAATGATCTAACTATAGGAACAAATATAGATGTTAATAAGAGAAGACACTACACTAAGCTCTTATCCTCTTCAAAACATATGATGAGAGAATGAATTACACTGATCGACTGTACACTGAAAAGTTGTCAAAGAACCCTTTGACTTTCCTAACAATTGGGTGGCCATGATGAATTGCTAGATGCCTATGTAGTCTATGGAATTAAATTGATTAATTTAATATGAATTAGATTTATTTAAATTAATCAATAAAGATTAATAATTCAATTTCATTGCTAACATGTTAGGAACTTAATGGGTCACACACATAAAGTTGCATTATGGATTAAATTGGGAATGTAACGATTTAAGTTAGACTTAAATCATAAACTAGTTTAATTAACTAATAAGGTGTGAAACCTCGATCTTCAAAGACATGTAGCGGAGGTAGACACGATGATGTGGATTAGGGGTAGCTCTATCATTTCCTTGGTGAGCTTCTAGAAGTGAGTTTTTCTAATATAATTAAGGTCTAAGTAGGCCTAAGGAATAAATGAATGAGGTATATAATAATTAAATAAACAAAGAAAATAGAAATAATGATATTTCCACAATAGGGGTAAAATGGTCATTTTAGGTCTTGGGTCTAAATTTCTAAGTTTTCATGAACTTGAGTACCTCTAATCTATTGTGGACATTTTCTTAGTGTCAAAAGAGTAAAAATTTTGAGCCAAAGGGAAGAAGAAGGCAAAGTCAACTATGCAATGGCATTTTTGTGAATAAGTGAAACTTTAGTCAACTCTAGGATAAATATCTCATTTTTTCCAGCACTTTCTCCCCACTTCTAGCAGCTTCTTCTTCTTCTTCCCATCCTTCTTCCTCACTAAACGTTTTCCATCTTCCATGAAAGCCATCCCTTGAAACCTCCATAACTTTCTCAAAGTAACTTCAATTCTCATGCTTTGGTACACTTTTTCATAGGATTCTTTGCGCTCTTTCACTTTTACACCTCAAGAACCCTCAAAAGTCTTTCCTCAATACTTTTTCTCACTAGTTGGATGTTTCAGAAAGAGAGAGAGAGAGGCTTTCCAAATAGCTTGAGGAAAACTCTTGAAAAGAATTCAACTACAAATTCACTAAGGTGAGTATTGAGTTAAGGTTGATTTTTAGGTTGTTGATAATGGTCAATAATTAAATTGTAGACTGTTTTATTTCATAAGGTTATTTATTTATTTATAGTTTGACTAGAGTAGTGTGAATAAATAGTCAATCAAATGGTAATAAAAAGCTAGTTAGGAATAACTAGCAAAACTTGATTTAGGAAAATAGCTTTTGGAATAATATTCATGTCATTTGAGTTGGTGTGATGCTATTGTGTGTGATAGGTTCCAACGAGACTCCATATCTCCACTTGGAGCATTAGTGGAAGTTGGAGTCGATTAAAGAACCAACAAAGACATGTGAGTGAACTTGCATTAAAATGTTTTGGGATAAATGCATATGTGTTTGATTGAATCACTTGAAATATTTTATTGGTCTTTCTTTTAAAATGTGCATGGGAACAAGCCCTTGATGAAATGTTTTTATGCTGTGAAATGTGTAATATAATGAAACCATGTGTTCTTATATTATGTGAATATGTATGTTATGCTTTGAATGATAATATTGTGTGATAATTGTAACTGCGCGTGTGCGGTGTGGGAGTGCACATGCTGGTGATGACGGGTGATTCTAGCTATGTGCAGTGTGGGAGTGCACATGAGCTGATGACTGGTGGATGATGATTCCAACTGTGTGCAGTGTGGGAGTACACATGAGCTGATGACTGGTGGATGATGATTCCAACTGTGTGTAGTATGGGAGTGCACATGAGCTGAAGACTAGTGGATGATGATTCTAGCTGCGTGCGGTGTGGGAGTGCACATGAGCTGATGACCTGTAACGACCCCTCCTCGATCGCTACTAGCGTTCGAGACCTCCGAGAGATCCTGCCAAGTTCGGAACAAGCCTATCAAAATTCTCGAGACATTCATTAAATATGCTTTCATGTACGTATGCGATTAATAATAACAATGATTATACATACTGATATTCCATTTCACATAATAACAATTAAATGTCAACCACAAAGTTTTTAACAATGCATATTCATGAATAAACAATGCTTGTAACATTTAGAAATTTTATATAACTCAACCCTAGATAGTGGAGCGACTCGGAGCGACTAAGATATGCCTTTACCTATCCTCAGTAGACTAAACACGTCGATGATTACGCGCTAGGCTGATCCCTGTCTGCAAAAGGGGAAATAAAAGGGGTGTGAGTCTCACAGACTCAGTGATCATCTGCTCCGTGAGTAGGGCGTAGATGAGAAACAAGCAATAAGGTAGAGATTTTGAATAATAAAAATCGCAAGAGTAGATAAAAATATTTAATTCAAACGGAGATTTGTGCCTTATATATATAAGAAAAGGTTGAGAATCTCTTGTAAGTCGTAATCAACCATAATGTATATCAAATCAAGTAAGTAAACTTTTGTGTAGCAAAAAGGTCAATAACCATTTTCAAACTAACTTAGTAAAATATCATTTGAAACCTCATATTTGTAAAAAATCATTGCAATCAAAATTATCTCATGTAATACTCAAATTAAATCAATAAAGTTAGGCAAGCTCCCGCGAAACCAAATAGTAACCAGGTTTATACACAGTTCGCAAATCGCCTCGTACGCGAGGGTAAAATTCATATAACAATAAATCTAGGGGGAGCTGTAGGAAACCGTATAATTTTGTTTTCACCAAGCAAGAAATAAGAGTTTGAAAACCCAAAGAGATTTTTGTCTCGAATAGGAAATCAAATAATATTCGTGGTCCCAATACCACGTAATAACCTCCGGGAGCCTCGCTCCACCGGATCCCACATGCCATGGCATTCTCAACGATGTTGGCCAACATCAGAGAATCAAGCGGTTGCAACCGCGTAATCATCTGGTGGACTAGCCACGAATACATATATCACAGGTCGTGGTCCCTGCCATGCCTAAACTCCCGTCGACGACCCAAAGGTTCTCTAGCTAGAGTTCACTCATGGACGAGGGTCACACTTAATCAAAGTGACAACCGACCCACTCTCAAATCTCTCGGTTTGTAAAACCATTTTGAAATTGTGTTATGTCCTTTAAAGCTCATGTCAAAATTATTTCCAAAGCATTCAACACAGGGTATGATAAAATCAATCATTTTCTCAAAATATATTTATGCATGAATTTCAAAACAACAACTTACATGGTGAATAAGCAATATAACCATGAATGCTGAAATACCCCATACTTTGATATAGTCATAAATAAAGTTGATCGAATGCAAATTAAGGTCAATTAAAATGTTTAAAAGTGATAAAAGACGAAAGGAGTAGTTTAGGATAAAAATATTTCACAAGTGAGAAAATAACAATAAAATAATAATAATTTTATCATAAGAGAATTTGTGAGATAAAAGGCGATTCAGAAGTCAAGTGAGGCATAATAAGGTATTTCAGGTACCAAGGAGACAAGATAAAATTTTTAAAATATTAATATTTAGCCGGATGTCGAAATCAGTCAAGAAGAAAGATCATATGGTTGATTCAAGTGGGGGAGAAGATGACAAGCCCGACTCTATCAAAATAATTGTCATGACATACATGTGATGGATAGCATGTTTGCATGCTAAGAGAGTCTTGAAAAAAATTTACAAAAGTCGGTATTATACCTAGACGTATAACAAAGTTGATTTAAACCTCGAACTAGATCAAATAGAGAAATTATGATGAAATTAAGAATTTTAAAGTCTCAGAATGGTTTAATATGGTGATTCGGAGTTTGAGGATCAATTTGGAGTCAAATCGAAATTTTCGCTATCTAGGGGCAAAATGGTCATTTGCCACCTGGGGACACAATGGAAATTTTTAGAAAAGATTTTTGGCCCCATTTGACGTATTGGAGTATGATTTGAAGTTTAGAAGTGAAAAATTTTAATTTTAGTATAATTTGGAGTAAAAGGGTAAAATGGTAATTTTTCCATCTGGAATCGAAAATTTAATTTTTGAAAGGATTTTGATCAAATTTAATTATTTGGAGTGTGAAATGAGTATGAGGAGTGCAAATTATGCATTATGGCAAATTTTCAATTTTTGGGGCAAAAATGTAATTTTTGAAAAGTTCGGGGGCAAAAGTGTAATTTTGAAAAATTTGCTCCACCAAAAATTTGGAAAAATCTGAAAATTTCACTTAAGACTTGGATAAGTCAAAGGGAATGCATGGTGGAAAAAGTAGGACAAATGGATGGCTAGAAAAAAAAATGAATTAATAAAATATTTAAAATATGAATAAAATAATATTATTTCATTAAACAATAAAAAAGGCATAAAAAAAATCAGCCCACCCATTCTTCTTCTTCAACATTCGGCCAAGCAAGAAACAAGAGAGAGAAAGGAGAAAATAAAACCTTAGCTAAGAAATTTAAAGGGAAAATAGGTGGAAATTCAAAAATCAAGTGAAAAAAAGGTAACATTTCTTAAATTTGTCTTGTGCTTTACCTTTCCCATGCATTTTCCATCATTTTTCATGGTTGAATCATGTGATTTGAGGATGATTTGAATTCTGGTCATATGGGTTTAGAGAGAGAAAGTTGTTAGATAAATTTGATTTTGAGCTATGTTAGTGTTTAGTGTTAGTTTAGCATGTTTATGAGTAAAACAATAAGAAAAATATTTATCTTCTCCATGAATTTCCCTAGGCCGAATCTAGCCAATGGTATGTGAGGATGAGGTTGACTTTATTTTAAGAGAATTGGGTGGAAAAATGATGAATTATGAGGTTGGAAATTAAATGGGAATTTTCGGTGCAATAAATTGAAATTTTTACCCACTAGGGGTAAAAGCGTAATTTATAGTCCGAACTGATAAAGTGGACCAAATTCACAGTCATTGAGGTATTGTGGATATAATTGGATAATTGAAATTGAAATGGATGGAATTGGAGTCGAATTGGGGATTTTAGGAATTTACACCGTGTATAGTCGAGTTAGGTCGGACACCGCAATTAAGCGATTGTCTAGACATTTCAAATCCTATCTAGTGTATACGCATGGGTAAGAGCCTGAAATAATTTATGATAAATTGACACAATTTATTGAATTTTGTGTCATGGATTATGGATAGGTGGTGACTCAATTGTTTCGGGTAAGATACTGCACCCGAGGGCGGAAGATAGGAGTATTTCTACTCCTAATACTGTGAGTAAACTTATTATCGTCTTAATTATCTAGAGTAGTTTTATACAACTGTGTGATTTTATGAAAAATGGGTTTAAATGGTAAATTGCTATGTTTTAAGAGAAATTGTGATTTTATAAAATGATTCTATAAATTTTCTAGAAAATCGAATATTGGTTTTGAAAATAGAGTAATTGGAGACTGCTAGTTTGTGTTGCAAATTTATGGTTTTAAATTGAATGGCTTATGACAATAAATGAGCATGAATGGCTAAACTGATTTTGGTGTTATAATTATTTATACTGTGTATTCAGCCTTGAGAGGCTAGGTTGCGATAAATTGCCATGTCATGCTAGAATGAATTTTATTGATTGGTGGATTATATATTAATTATTTATTGCAGAGGGGGTTCCGTGGACCAACCTATTAGAGGGGCACGGTAAACTCCATTATATTATTACCTCGAACGGAGAGGCGCGTAGGGTATCTCCTGGGGTAAAGCTTAGGGTTCACTTCACGCTAAACCACCACGTGAAGGGGAACTCAGCCAACGCCAAGGAACGGCTGTATTTTTCTCAAACTAAAAATATATTTTAAGTGTATATGAAATTTTAACAGCCTTGGCGGACTCGGTTGGATGCCCTGCGCAAGGTATCACTGAGTATGAGTTCTGGCACGAGCCAAAGTTTTAAGAAATTCATAAGCCAAGTTGATTACTCGATTTATATGGATTGATTTTATTTGGTTGAAATGAACTGAAAGGTAATGAAATTACAGTATGATGACTTATTTAATTGTCTCCATTTACTCGGCTTTAGATACTTTAGATGGTATCTGTTTACTCACTGGGATTATAAAATCTCACCCCTTCTTCCTATACATTTTTCAGGCTCAGGACAATTTGTAGATAGTCGAGTAGGACGAGAACTAAGCTCGGAACTGCATTATAAAAAGTAAGAGTTCACAGTCTTACATCCTCTTGGTCAATTGGAGCCCACGTGTCAGTGCAGATCAAAACTTATATTTTGGTTATTTGTATTTCTATTCATATAATTTTTATTTTACTTTCATGTGCGAAAAATTATTTACGAATATTTCTATAAAAATTTATTTTATGAGAAAATAGAATATCTTATTTATTATTTTTGAATAGTACTAGTTGTCAACAATTTGCTTTCAAATGAACGTTTTAGATACTTAATTGTTTTTAAATCATTAAATATATATTTTCTGCTTACCTACTACATTTTTAGCAAGTTTTGAGATTTTTGACGAAAAATTACGAAAATACCCCTGTGAGCCAGAAAATAATATTTTATTGTTCTTATTTGAAAATGACTTATGATTTTTTTGAAATACGAGATTTAATAACTGTTGCTCACCGGGGAGATGCGGAAGTTGATGCTAAGCCTTGCGAGGTTTCAATCGGCATTCGGGGTGAAGAATGTCTGTCGAGGCCTCGCGACGGTTGTCACGGGCCCGATGGGGAGTTCCGGGTCGTGACAAATGCACACTACACAAATATAAGGCACAGATTTTGAGATAAAATAGTGCGAAGGGCTTGTTTCCCGACTTTCAAAACACTTTACATATAATTTATACATATATATTCAAAACAATTTTTGAAAATAATTTGCATTCACAATTCCCTAAAATTTCTACCAGCACATTTTTTTTTTCTCCTTGCTTGTCTTTTCTTCTCTCATCCTTATCTCATTTTACTTCTCACTTGACTTGTCTTTTCTTCATTCCCATCCGCCACCTGTCAATATTTTTTATTTTTTTATTATTTATTTTATTCCCTCCAAATATTAAAATTTACATGTAATTCCTCAACTTCATTTTATTTACTACATAATCCTCCAACTTTCATATTTTAAAATTTCGTCTTTCCGACACATTTAAAAATTCTAATTTCCTCCTATCCTTCCTCCTTTACACGTATACAATCAAAATATCAAAATTGCATTTCAACACGGTATCATATAATATTTAAATATTTATTTACTTGCGCTAGCTCGATTTAATAAAACACGTGGGTCTCACTTACATCATTTATCTCTAAAATTCATTCATTCTTCTTCTCCCCCACTTAAATTGATCATATAATCCTTCTTCAGACTGATTCCCTTAATTAATAAAATATTAATATTTTAATATTATTTTATTCATAAAATAATATTTTATTCTAAAATATTCTTCTCAACCGTAACCGCTCTTTGACACTTAAATTTACATCAAGTGACCTTTGTCTTGTCGATAAGGTCTTATTGATTGCTAAACAAGGTCACGAGGTGTTACATGACCGGTGGATGATGATTTCAGCTTTGTGCGGTGTGGGAGTGCACATGAGCTCATGACCGGTGGATGATGATTTTAGCTATGTGTGGTGTGGGAGTGCATATGAGCTAGTGGTGCCAATAGTTGTATATATGTTACATAAAGGTTACGAAAATAAAATGTGATTGTATTGAATGCTGAATGTTAAAAATTGTTAAATACGTTCAAATTGATTTTCATTGCAGCAAAAAAGGATTTTCATTGTGACAAGAATTCTTTTAACTTAATTGTTTGGATTTTCACTGCAGCGAGAAACTCTCAAGTGTTGGGGGCTTGACCTAGTCCAGATTTTTGCTGCAGCGAGAAACTCTCAGGTGGTTGGGTAAAATGCTTGTCCGGGATTTCATTGTAGCGAAATTCCATTCTCGTTGCAGCGAGAAACTCTCGGGGGGTTGGTTCAAAACTTTTACCCTTCATTTCGCTGCAGCGAGATTTCCTCTGCCATGCTTGCCTTGCTTGGATTCTGCTATAGTTTTCACTCTTTTCAACTTCATGGTTGATCATAGATCCTTCAACACTAAGGGATTAAATAATCAAAGTTTGAAATTAAGGGTTTTAACAAGAAATTAAGCTAAATTGTATTGTTTTCAACATAAGTGCATCATGTTTTCTAAAAACTTCCCTTATAGTTGCTTGTTCCCTTCTTATGTTCACTCACTGGGCATCTCCGCTGGAAGTCAATGAGTTTTTTTGCCTGTGTATACGTACATGTGATGTAAATCACTAAGATACATGTCATCAACAATATATGTTTATTTTGATTAACGTTGCCACAATGAGTTGGCAGTGGGTGACATTATTTTGGATAATATAAATGTAAGTAGTTGGCTGCCATGTCATATTGTTGAAATAATTATACTTGAGAATTACGAAATATGGCATTTAAAGTGATGGATGGAATGATGAAAAAGATCATATAAAAAGGCTTGCTTGGGCTTAGTGGGCTATGCCCATTGGGTCCATGTGCTAGTCATGGCTCGAAAATTGGGCTGTGACATAAGGACTTAATTAAAGTGGTTTAATTAAGTGCTAAGGTCAATATTATAAGAGGTTATAATATTGAGGACTTATTACCAAACTTAATAAGTTAATTAACCTAGGTATAGAGTCATCTTTTCAACCACTTTTGAATATCCATTTTTTTTTTACAAAAAACTAATACAACTCTCTCTAGTGCCACCATCCCTTGTGAGAGTCTTTCGAAAGAGTTTTTTGTGTGATTTGGTCGAAGACAAAGAGAGGAAGATAAGGACAATTTGTTGTCCACTTTGTTGGCATAAAGGTGTGGTTGGAATTTCCCATCTTACTGAAGATTCCATTACGACTATGTGTGCAACATTAGAGGCTAAGCGATTTAGTGGCTCGTGTTCCTACACACTTTGAGGTTACATGAGTTTGAAACATCAAGAAGATACCATTTGATTATGATATCATTTGGCAAGGTAATAAATTCGGATAGGATTACTAATAATCTTCTGTTCACTTTAAAAACAAAAAGGTGATCTGAAATATGTGTGGCATTTTATTTTTCTATTCCATTGCGTTTTCCAATCTGATCATGTCATACCTAACACCATTTGCCTAGCACATGATTCCTCAGTGTGTCCATACACAACACAATTGAAGCAAAACATAAGGAGTCCTTCATATTCAATCTTTTGTGACTTTCCATTGAGAAAAAACAAGGAATAACAGCTTGTGTTTTGACGTTTCCTTAGCTTTTTGGCACCTTTATTCAACTATTTCTTCTTTACCTTGTTCCTATAATCAAATAATTATTCAAGGCATGTTTACTTTTTGTTTTCTTAGCTGAATATGCATTGTTTGAAAGCTTTTATGATATTTTCTAATGATGCATGGCTTTTCAAACAATTATGTGACCTTAGGGGATTAAAAATAAATTTGAGAAAATTTCAAATGCGTAATGTGAAGTTCAAGATAACGTGTAATTTTTGTCAAATCAAAACGTGATGCAACTTGCAGCTAACAATCTCCCCTTTTTTGATATGACTAAAACATGAGCATATTGCATTTGAAATTTCTAGAAACGTCTCCTTAACTTAATTAGTCTCTATGCCTTTATTGAAAACATTTAAGTGTAAGTGAGAAGGATATAAGAAATGAATATGAATCTTGAAAATTCTCCCCCTCAATTTATGCATGAAGTTTAAAAATGTTTCAAGAAAAATTCAGCTAATATAACATTTACTCATGACCCTTTTCCCTTCTTGTTATATTAAAAAAGAATAAAAGTATGAGCTTTAAGCACTTAAACTCAAGAGACAATGGTTAGTGATAATTATCAAGTATAAATAAGCATGAAATCCAATAATAATCTCTAACTATCAAATCAAAGTAATGAAATATATTTCCATGCAAGGATATTCAATTGAGAAATCAAGAAATATATCCATTTATCATAGTTTGAGAGTTGTGAAATCCCGTTCTTAGATAAAGGTTAGAATTGTAACCTAGCTTGGTGAGCTATTGATTGAACATTTCTAAATATGTTTAAAAAAGCATTTTATCTTGGGAAACTTATATTTTATTGAACATATAAATATACTTTGAAGTTTGAGTCTTTTTGGAGTCAAGTGGATTGATTTCTAGACTTAAAACTGCATTTTCAAGTGTATCTATCGATATATGTTCATCATGTATCAATAGATTAGCCTAGAAAATCCAAAAATTCAAAATTGATGAACATCTATTGATACATGGTCAAATCTATCGATATATCGAGCCAATCTATCGATAGATGATGGCCAGATTAAAAAAAATTATCATTTTGGTCTTATTAACACTACTTAAAAAGCCCTAAAACCCTCAACATTTTCCTATTTGGTAAAAACAAGAGTTTTAGCTGAAAACACAACTACCTTCATCCTTGTTTTCTATTAACTCCATTTTTCACAGAATCAAGGGAATTTAAAGATTTAAAGTGATTTCTAAGCTTCGTTTCCCATCCTAAGTGCTTTGGAAGGTAAATAATCAATTTTTAACTATTTAATCTTAAGCTTAAATTTTCAAAAATTTAATACAATTGCTAAAATTAGTTTTAATCTTCAAATCTAGTTTATGAGTTGGTTTTAAGGTTCTCAAGCTCACCAAGGTGAAGTTGCTCTAACTTTGGCCTTTAGTTGATTTAAATCCTTTAGTTAGAGGTTAGGTTTGATACTGGAAAATTTTAAGGAATGATTTGATGATTATTATCTTAGAAAAATTAAGTATTAATGTTGGAAATCTTGTGTTAGGTTTTGTGGAGAAGGATTGAACTTCTAGGAGGCCAAGTGTTTGATGAAAATACTTAGAGGGCAAAGCACGCTTCATTAAGGTGGATGGATACGGCGTTTTTAATTATTTTTATATAATTAAGCATGCCACCCTTTCAACCTTGCATAAAAATGATTTTGACTATGTTTGTGTGGTGAACAAATGTTTTCAAGGATGTTTGTGAAAGCTATAGGCTAGCTATATATAGTATACTACATGGCATTTAAAAATGGGGGACAAGCCTTTCAATGTGTTTATACCTCAACATCTCATTTGTGAATGATTGATGTTTGATGGATGGATTTTAAAAGGTGCATGAGAAATGTTTTCTCTTTGTTGATGCCGTGATATTTATGGTTAATTATTGTGAATGTTGTCATGGTTGTTGACTAAGGATTATAATTATGTTGATGGATGAACTATTTTGCTCATTGGATTATTATTCATTGTATGTTGAATTGTGTATTGTGGTTGTTGGAGCCTATTGGTATAAAGACCCGTAGCTAGTGGCAGGGAACACTAGCCATTGGGCATAATGAGTGGCTGCTTGAGCTGGTTGAGAATTTCTCGGGGACTCATTGGATTGGTAGCTAACAAAGCACTACCCTTTTTCTGAGTAGTTGTTGACCATAGATTAACGGGCTATTTGGTTCTAGTGTGACAACACTAGGTGGTTTGGTTGTCCTTGATTAGAGCTTCATTTTGCTTGAGTGAATGTCTAATGTGGTGATTTAGACTAAGTATTATGATATGAATGCCTAAAGTGGTGATTTAGACTAAGATATTGTTGAATGCATTATTGAATTGATTTGTTGTGTTATAACTGTTATAAATTTGTTGCATATATGTTGTATACTTGTCTATGGTTGACTTATGGACTTAATTGAGGTCCTAACGATGAGTTCTAGGCTAAATTGTTACTGTATGTAACTAATCTATTGATACTTGTTCTTGATGTATTGATAGATTCAACACAAAACCTTCAAAATTGCTTTCTGCCTTCTATCTATAAATAGATTCGAGGGATATATTGATAGATGCAGTCATCTATTAATACATAGGTCTTATATATCGATATATTAGGTTTACTTTTGAAACTAAACACTTTCAAAAGCTTTTCTAAAGAAGAAATGATTTTGTTTTCAAAACTGAGCCTTGAGAACACCCCAATTATGTTTCTAACATTCTTGAAAAATAATTTTTTAATCAAACTTTTGATTGACTTCCAAATTTTGCAAATATTTTTCTAAAAGGGATTATGAACTGTTTTACTACCATATTTTATAAAAAAAAGCTATCCATCCTTGAAACGGTTGAAAGACATTAGTCTTTGTCACGACCCGAAACTCCCATCGGGCCAGTGACAACCGTCGTGACGTCCCGATAGGCATTCATTATCCCAAATGCCGATCGAAACCCCGCAAGGCTTAGCATCAACTTTCACATATCCCCGGTGAGCGACAGTTATTAAATCTTGCACTTCAAGAAATCATAATTAATTTCCAAATCAAATCAATAAAATATTATTTTCTGACTCACAGGGGCATTTTCATCATTTTTCTTTGATAATATCGAAACTCGCCAAAAACATGGTGTAAAAGCTAAATATGTTCATACATATTTTAAATCAGATAACGAAAATATAAAATTACTTTTACAATGACACGTGGGCCCCCAACTAACCAATAAGATGCGAGTCTGTGAACCTATAATTTTGACAATGCAAGGCTAACTGAAGTCCTTGATGCAATCGGCTATCTACCGGCTATCCCGAACTTGAAATGTGTGGAATTAAGGGTGGTGAGATTATAAAATCCCAGTGAGTAAACAGACACCATCTAAACTATCTAAAGGCGAGTAAATGGAGACAATTAAAAAATAATTAACTTTAGCAAATTTTTCACATCACGAATATTCATCTCAACCAAATAATCAATTTGGCTCGTGAATTACTCAAAACTTGTCTCATGCCAAATCCTGTACTCGGTGACACTTGAACCAGGGGTATCCAACTGAGTCCGCTAAGGCTGTTAAAAATTCATATTTCGCATAAATCATATTTTTATTTTGAAACATAGCCGTTCCTTGGCGTTGGCTGAGTCTCACTCTCACGCGGTGGTACACGTGAAGTGCACTCAAAAAGCCCACCTCAGGAGATACTCTATGCGCCTCTACGACTGAGGTGAGAATATAAAGGAGTTTACAGTGCCCCCTTAATAGGCTGGCCCACGAAACCCCCCACTACTGCAGTAGCTAATCTTTTATCTACCACCTGATTTATAAAATCTTTTTCTGCATGACATGGCAATTTATCGCAACCTAGCCTCTCAAGGTTAAATACATAGTACAAATAATTCTAACACCAAAATCAGTTTAGTCATTCATGCTCATTTATTGTCATAAGCCATTCAATTTAAAACCATAAATTTACAACACAAGCAGGCAGTCTTCAATTACTCTATTTTCAAAATCAGTATTCGATTTTTTAGAAAATTTATAAAATCATTTTATAAAATCACAATTTCTCTTAAAACATAGCAATTTACCATTTAAACCCATTTTCCATAAAAACACACAATTGTATAAAACTACTCTAGATAATTATGATGATAATAAGTTTACTCACAGTTTCTGAAAACTAAATTCGGGTACTCCAACTATTACTCCTCGAGTGCGATTTCTTTGCCCTTGCTAGAGGATTAGCCACCTTGATAAATTGCACAATTAAGAGGTCTACTACTTTGGTACTAAACCAAAATAAACTAATTTATACTACTAATGCATGATATGAAGTGTAAAATGTCTAAATTTTGCCTAAACGAGATGTTAGCCTATTTCGGTCTTTTACCCGATAAATCGATATACGCGTCCGTTTAAACTCCAAATTAAATTTTTTCAATTTCTATACCTCAATTGCACCCAAATTGACTTAATGTTCCTCAGTGTGGTGCAAATTATCAGTCCCGATAGCAAATTACGAAAATACCCCTAGTGGGTAAAAATTCATATTTTTACTCCAAAAATTCCCATTATTTTTCTAGGCTCATAATTCATCATTATTCATCATAATTCTTCAAATAAACATCAAGATCAGCAGCCAATATTCTCCCAAAAAATTCAGCATAATGGGTTTCAATGGGAGAAAATTATTTCTCTAGCTTATTTTCGCTATATTTCAATATAACCTAACTAAAATCACTTAATTCAATTAAAATCAACCAAAACTCAAGCTCAAAACTCATCCATGGAGGTTTGGCCAGCATGGGTGTCCATACCCATTTTCTAATTTTGCATGGAAATGAGAAAAAAATGCATGGGTAGTGAAAATCACAAGGAAAATGAATGAAATTTACCTTTTTAATGCTTGATTTCTTGATTTCTCTTGATTTTCCCCAAATTTTTTCAGCTAGGGTTCTTATTTCTTTTCCCCCTTTTTCTCTCCTGGTTTGGACAGCTGAAGAAGATGAGAATTCTGGAATTTTGACATTTTTAAAGGCTAAAATAATATAATATTATTTTATTCATTTTTTTTGTTTTATTAATTCCTTAAATTTTAGCCATCCATTTATTTCCAAATTTTCACCATACACTTGTCCCACATAGCCATAGCTTAGATAAAATTCTCAGACTTATCCAAAGTCTTGGTGGAGTAATTTTTGAAATTTACACTTTTACCCCCGTAAAAGTCAAAAATTACATTTTTGCCCCAAAAACTGAAAAATTGCCCATAGACATATTTTTCATCCCTTATACTCATACCATTCTCCAATTTATCAAATGTGATCTAAATTCTCTCAAATTCTCAAATTTTGTCTGCGGGTAAAAAAATTACGATTTTACCCCTACACTCCAGAAATAACCGAAATTAACCTTTTTCACTGCAAAACCCTCAAATTATACTCCAATAAGTTTAATATAATCAATCTTAATCAAACGGGATTTTAAAAAATTCCATATTCGTCCTCAGGTGGGAAATTACCATTTTGCCCCTAGAATACTTAAAGTCCGGATTAACTCCATATCGGACCTAAAACTCTGAATCCTCATTTTAAATCAACCGATGGGTTTTAGTTTTCTCAAATTCATCCTCAATTCTCTGTTTAAACTAGTTCAAGACTTATTTGACTGAACCGTACCATTAGGGGCAATACAGTCATTTAACTTGTTTTCCGGGCCAATTCAATATACAAACATGCTATCCAAAGCATGTGAATGATATATCACAGATAATTTAGGGTCAGGTGTTACAGCACTACCCCCCTTAAAATAAAAATTTTGACCTCAAAATTTCATTTATCAATCTCAAAGAACTAATCGGGGTATTATCTTTTCATCATGTCTTAAGTTTAAATCTTGAACCACCAAGAACCATTTTTCACTTGAACTGATCGTAATATCAATCCCTACACATGTGTATATGCCTCATAATCCCATTGGTGCTTCAAAAATTTATCTTGACTTGATCATTACATCATATGCAATATCTCAATTTCTCAGAGTCATCTTTTTGTCCTTAATCATCTTTCATGCCTCTATATTACCTTGTATCTTTCTTGCATTACGATATTGATTTGTCACTTAAGACTCAAACTCATTTGAATCATGTATACCTCAAGCATTTTCGAATTTCAATTTCCATAATGTATTAAGAAAATTGCATTATCTAACTTCATTTTCAAGGTTAACTTCTATCATCCTTTGTTCTACTCTTTCATATAAATATAACATCATTCTTCCCTAACCAATTTACAAATTGTACCTGAAATTGTAAAACTTGTAACTAGATTCTCCTCAAGTATTTTTCAATATTAATATGGATATCACTTTCAGCTTACAGCTTCCTTTTTATAATCACATAACTTAATGCTTGCTTTAACGAGATCCAGAGCAAAACTTCTCTTGAGTATTTTCTTAGGAATATCTATCTTAAACTTATGTCTCACAACAAATGATTACTTAATTCGTGACTTAGCCATTTGACTCCTCAGCAAGTTTCAAAATCCCACATCTTATACTCATCTCGTATAATGTATAATTCTTCCTCAAAGGTATTTAAATATTCTTGAAACACCTAATCACATATTTGCTCTTTCATACTCCAAGTATATCATTTCCATAAAGGTATACCCAACTACTCATATTTCAATTTATCTCTAAGAGTTTCTAGCATGTCACCTAGTTTACTTGTGTTGTTACTAATCCTTTCCTTTCAACAAAGTTAAGACAAGATCAGTATATTCTCATAACAATATTCTATATCAACTCATTTGCTATATCATTATTGAAATCTTTATTTACATTTTTCCTCACTTGGTATTGACATCTCTTATCAGTATCTCATACATTCATCTAACCTTTCGCTCGCTTCCTCATTAGTCTTTAACAAGACTTAATCTCTTATCTTCCTTATTTCTTAAGATTTGACTTCAGTCATCATATTATTCATCTTAACACTCCCCATGTTAATTTATTTTTATGTAACCATCTCAAAAACTCTAACTTTTCTTTCTCTTACATGCCAATATACAAGGCAATAAAGAAACTTTACAATTTCACTCATCATCTTTATCTTAATACCTCCCCAATGCACTTAAGATTCCAAACAACAAATCTTAGCATGAAAACCAATGACCATTCCTCAACTCGTAAGTTTCATCTTCATGCCACTCTCAATTTGCTCATGCTTGCTAGCCATTAGGGATTCTTAACGCGACAGCATTTGATAGTCAGTACTGTGGTGTTGCAACTATTTGAATTTACTTTATCCCAGCAATTCTTCTACCTTTAAAGCTACTACCTCAATTATTCACAATCGTGTGGCTTTCCTTTGAGTCCATACCACAATTAACAATACTAACTTTCTATCACAAGCACGCGATCAGAACATTGATTTAATGTCTTTATTTTGCCACTAACATTCATATATCTTTACAATAACATTTAGTACGAGTTTGCTTAAGCAAAGATCTCCAAATTTATTCATAGTTACATCTATCTCAGATTGCACATCACTTATCATCAGTCAATAAATCCCACTTTAGAATACTCTTTCCATATTGTATAGTAACTTCACCATATAGTATCACGGCACCTGTTCCTCCATTCTACTATCATGTATACTCCACAAAATTTAATTAGAAGATTCACGTACCTTAACTAATGCTAATTCCATTTAATCATATCTTAAATACTCTAAACTTGTAAATTACAACTCCAAGTGTATGTCCATATATTGATAATCCTTATATATTTCATGAAAACTACAACTTACAAACTAGCTTTCTATCATATGCACACTATTAGAACATTAACTTCAACATGTTTAATTCTCCTTTGGTGATATGTTAAGTTCATTCCTGGATATATTTTCATATTAACGTTGATATGCCTTTACCATAGCATTTAGTGCAAATTTGATGAAGAAATTGTCTCCAAATAACCCTTAAATACATAATTATCAAATTGTATTCCACTAAACATCAAGATCTTGACTTTATTCATCAATAATCAATCACATTTATTAAGTGAATAATTTACTTAGTTATTACACCTTGCCTTTGCAATCATAAGATCAAAGTTGTTCTAAACTTAGGATGCATAAGTTCTCTCTCTTAGAGTATATCCAAACATCAACATTTTCTAAATTCCTTGCTCTGGGGAGATCACCTTTAAGACTGATCATTCGTATCATAGACCACACTTTGAACCGAATGCACTTTTAAATTGATCTTTCAAGTAATTCGTATATCAATCTCAATTATAAAACTTCATATGGCACTTAGACTAGATTTGACATTTCCAAGTCATTTAACCTCAAGCTGCCAATTCCACATCTAGTCCTTTAGTCCCTTGGCTCCTCCTTACTATGCATAACAAAGTTCAAGCTCATCCTTGGAGTAGATTTGTTTACTAACTTCTTACTTCATGACCACACATCAATTATAGTAATCATTAGTACTCACTCTCGAGTTAGTTCACGTGCTTATATCCATGAACTATAATAGATCTAATTAATTTTTAAAATCTCACAATCGCTTAATTGAAATCAACACCACTTTTATATGGGCATAACACGCTCAATTAACATAGTGTTCTTATCTTCATGCACACATGTATGAATTTACTCTTACCTCAATGCTTAATTTGTACACTCCGCCAAATGAATAAATTATCATGGCCTATTTGTCCAATTCCAAATTTCTCCATCCATAATCGAAGGGATATATCATTTCATTAATCTTTCATTAGGAGCATTCGTTTTAAGATCTCTCCTACACTAGCTCGTGTCACGGGTGGCATCTTAAACCCGAACAATGGCCCTACTTATGACCTTTGCATGACATTAACAAGGAAGTGAATTACTGGGAACAGGAGTTCCTATAGCTCCCATAAGATCTATAAGAAAAACCAAAACAAGTTTAAACAACTCCAAATTCTATATGCAGATGCACATATTCTATTCTACCTAACTTGACTTAACTTAACTAACTTAACTTAACTTAACTTGGGCCACGCAGTGTCAGTGTGGATTTCTTAAAACAACTTTAAAACCAAAAACTTTAAAATCCAAAGCTTTAAAATCAAAATCTTTGATCTTTAAACCATGCTCTGATACCACTCTAATTGTCACGACCCGGAACTCCCATCGAGCCCATGACAACAGCCGCGAAGTCCCGATAGGCACTCATTACCCCAAATGTCGATCGAAACCCCGTAAGGCTTAGCATCAACTTTCACATATCCCCGGTGAGCGACAGTTATTAATTCTTGCATTTCAAGAAATCATAATTCATTTACAAATAAAATCAATAAAATATTATTTTTTGGCTCACAGGGGCATTTTCGTCATTTTTCTTCGATAATATTGAAACTCGCCAAAAACATGGTGTAAAAGCTAAATATGTTCATACATATTTTAAATCAGATAACGAAAATATAAAATTACTTTTACAATGACACGTGGGCCCCCAACTAACCAATAAGATGCGAGTCTGTGAACCTATAATTTTGACAATGCAAGGCTACCTGAAGTCCTTGATGCAATCGACTATCTACCGGCTATCCCGAACCTGAAATGTGTGGAATTGAGGGTGGTGAGATTATAAAATCTCAATGAGTAAACAGACACCATCTAAACTATCTAAAGGCGAGTAAATGGAGATAATTAAAAAATAATTAACTTCAGCAAATTTTTCACATCACGAATAGTCATCTCAACCAAATAATCAATATGGCTCGTGAATTACTCAAAACTTGGCTCATGCTAAATCCTGTACTCGGTGACACCTGGACCAGAGGTATCCAACCGAGTCCGCCAAGGCTGTTAAAAATTCATATTTTGCATAAATCATATTTTTATTTTGAAACATAGCCGTTCCTTGGCGTTGGCTGAGTCTCACCCTCACGCGGTGGTCCACGTGAAGTGCACTCAAAAAGCCCACCTCAGAAGATACCCTACGCGCCTCTACGACCAAGGTGAGAATATAAAGGAGTTTACCGTGCCCCTCTAATAGGCTGGCCCACGGAACCCCCCACTATTGCAGTAGCTAATCTTTTATCTACCACCTGATTTATAAAATCTTTTTCTGCATGACATGGCAATTTATCGCAACCTAGCCTCTTAAGGCTAAATACATAGTACAAATAATTCTAACACCAAAATCGATTTAGCCATTTATGCTCATTTATTGTCATAAGCCCTTCAATTTAAAACCATAAATTTACAACACAAGCAGGCAGTCTCCAATTACTCTATTTTCAAAACCAGTATTCGATTTTTCAGGAAATTTATAAAATCATTTTATAAAATCACAATTTCTCTTAAAACATAGCAATTTACCATTTAAACCCATTTTCCATAAAATCACACAATTGTATAAAACTACTCTAGATAATTCAGACGATAATAAGTTTACTCACAGTTTCTGAAACCTAAATTCGGGTACTCTAACTATTACTCCTCGAGTGCGATTTCTTTGCCCTTGCCAGAGGATTCGCCACCTTGACAAATTGCATAATTAAGAGGTTTATTACTTTGGTACTAAACCAAAATAAACTAATTTATACTACTAATGCATGATATGAAGTGCAAAATGTCTAAATTTTGCCTAAACGAGATGTTAGCCTATTTTGGTCTTTTACCCGATAAATCGATATACGCATCCGTTTAAACTCCAAATTAATTTTTTTCAATTTCTATACCTCAATTGCACCTAAATTGACTTGATGTTGCTCAGTGTGGTGCAAATTTTCAGTCCTGGTAGCAAATTATGAAAATACCCCTAGTGGGTAAAAATTCATATTTTTGCTCCGAAAATTTCCATTATTTTTCTAGGCTCATAATTCATCATTATTCATCATAATTCTTCAAATAAACATCAAGATCAGCAGCCAATATTCCCCTAGAAAATTCAGCATAATGGGTTTCAATGGGAGAAAATTATTTCTCTAGCTTATTTTTTCTATATTTCAATATAACCTAACTAAAATCACTTAATTCAATTAAAATCAACCAAAACTGAAGCTCAAAACTCATCCATGGAGGTTTGGCCAGCATGGGTGTCCATACCCACTTTCTAATTTTGCATGAAAATGAGAAAAAAATGCATGGGTAGTGAAAATCATAAGGAAAATGAATGAAATTTACCTTTTTAATGCTTGATTTCTTGATTTCTCTTGATTTTCCCCAAATTTTTTCAGCTAGGGTTCTTATTTCTTTTCCCCCTTTTTTTCTCCTGGTTTGGACAGCTGAAGAAGATGAGAATTCTGGAATTTTGACATTTTTAAAGGCTAAAATAATATAATATTATTTTATTCATTTTTTTTGTTTTATTAATTCCTTAAATTCTAGCCATCCATATATTTCCAAATTTTCACCATACACTTGTCCCACATATCCATAGCTTAGATAAAATTCTCAGACTTAGCCAAAGTCTTGGTGGAGTAATTTTTGAAATTTATACTTTTACCCCCGTAAAAGTTAAAAATTACATTTTTGCCCCAAAAATTGAAAAATTGCCCATAGACATATTTTTCATCCCTTATACTCATACCATTCTCCAATTTTTCAAATGTGATCTAAATTCTCTCAAAATCTCAAAATTTATCTGCGAGTGGAAAAATTACGATTTTACCCCTACACTCCAGAAATAACCGAAATTAACCTTTTTCATTGCCAAACCCTTAAATTATACTCCAATAAGTTTAATATAATCAATCTTAATCAAACGGGATTAAAAAAACTTCCATATTCGTCCTCAGGTGACAAATTATCATTTTGCCCCTAGAATATTTAAAGTCCGGATTAACTCCATATCGGACCTCAAACTCTGAATCCTCATTTTAAATCAACCGATGGGTTTTAGTTTTCTCAAATTCATCCTCAGTTCTCTGTTTAAGCTAGTTCAAGACTTATTTGACTGAACCGTACCATTAGGGGCAATACAGTCATTTAACTTGTTTTCCGGGACAATTCAATATACAAACATGCTATCCAAAGCATGTGAATGATATATCACAGATAATTTAGGGTCAGGTGTTACAGTCTTGGAGTGAGTAAAAAGCATATGTTTCTTGAGGAGATTTGAAAGATAACGAATTCAAGGGTTATGGGATTGGTCGAGTTAACGACTAGTGATTGTTGACATTCTCGTTAAGTAGAGATGTAAGGTGCGGATGCTTGGTAAGCTAGACTCGAATTGAACTAATGCTTGAAAAGGTGAATTTTACAAATATTGATTTATTATCTATTGACATGTTTCTAGAAGTATATTTTCCAAGTATTCTTCTCCATGTGTTTGTTCCCCTTCCCTGTATTTGCTCACGGAGTCTTCGTAACTCACACATTATTACCCACTATTTTTTTGAACATGACCTGCTATGAGAACTCCATTTGGTATTTTACTCAAGTGTCTATGGAATATGCTCTCATGTGATAGTCGAGCAACTAGTCTTAAGACTTGAGACACCAGGTCATCTTGTATGGGGAATGACATACTTTGATTTTACCATTACGGGTTTAGAGGCGACGAGATGCCTAAACTAGGTGTTTTTGGGTATGCCATGAAGCATGAGAAGGTGAATGGGTGGTCAAGAGAGGATTCATCACCCTAAGTGATATGAAATGATGTATCTTACTTGTTCTCAATTCTTTATTAACTTGTCTAAAGTCTTTGGCCAAAGCATGATGAATTTGAGGAAAGTTGGTTTCCTAAATCTGTAAGGTTAATCATGAATTATGAGAACTAATATGGAATATCATAAGTAGACACTTAGCCATGCTTAATGACATATCCGGGACATTTGATGAAAGGATCGCATTGCACTGAGAGGTTTATCACTAAAGGGCTTTGTTAAATTCTTTAATTGACTCTCTAACATTTGGGTGGTCATGATGTATTGTTAGATGCTGATTATGATCTATAAATATAAATAAATTATCAAATTGATATTTGATTAGGATTTATATTTATTGGCACCATGTTAGAAGCCTAATGGGTCACACACATTAAGTGACATGATTAGGATTAAATAAAGATAATTAATTAAGTTGGACTTAATTAAAATAAACTAAAATAAAGTGAGAAATTAATTAAGTTTGCAAGGGCTTAATTGAATTAAAATACAACTATTGTATCTAGGGTTACAACTTAGTTTAGCTATATAAATATGTTATGTTAGCCAACTAAAATTGTAACATCCCGTGACCTAAAACGGTGGTTAATACGACTTTAAGAACAACATTAAGATCAATAGAGGTCAATTTAAGAGTTTAGGAGTGGTGAAGGAGGAATGGAAAATTTTAAAATTTAATAATATTTTATTAGTAAAATATTATTAAAACAATATTGAGATATTTCCATTGTGAGTGATGGGCAAACTCACATAATTTAAGCGTTGAACTTAAGTGGGCAAGTTATAACATGATTTTGATGATTTGATGAATAAAATATTATTTTAT
Source organism: Theobroma cacao (assembly GCF_053813885.1). NCBI lineage: Eukaryota > Viridiplantae > Streptophyta > Magnoliopsida > Malvales > Malvaceae > Theobroma > Theobroma cacao. The sequence goes on along the minus strand of NC_142647.1, from coordinate 31,425,180 downwards.
TGGTTTTAGAATATTAGTTTAATGAGTGAAATTTTAATGATAGAAGTATTAATAATAATATATGCGAGTTTGGAAGGAATGGAGACATGGAGAATTAATTGAGATAATGAGGATATGTGGGATAATGAAATGTGCATGTGGGTTCACTATTACATGCAAATTATTGCATGCAAAAAAGAGAAAGTTAATGGGGAACATGTGAAACCCCGATCGTGTGAAGTAAAAAGAATAATAAAAATAAATTCTATTGCATGTGATGAGATTGGTGCATTAAGTGACCAAATGAGGAAAGAAAAATTTGGGATTCATGTGTCTTGAATTGTTTAATGAACGACTAAATAAAATATAAAGTAAAGGTTATGCATGAAATATGATTGGATGAATGAGGTGGTGCATGAAATAAAGAATGAGGAAAGAAAGAATGAGGTAGTGAAGGTGGCAGATGGAGAAGAAAAATGGAGATAGATATTAAACCAATAAACTAAAAGGAAGATGGTGCATGAAAAATTATTGGCTAGTGAAGTGGTCCAATAGGAGGCATGAAGGAGTAAAAGGTGGGAAATAACTAAAACAAAAAGGAAAGACAAGGAAAGCTTGGAGAACATTGGCAAAACCGCACCTTTGAGAGAAAAGAAAGAGAATCGGTTTTGAAAGCAAAAAAAAAGGAAGAAAGGAGAAAGAATGAAAGAGAAAGGAGAGAAAAGAAAAAAGAAAAGCTAGAGTGAGGTTCAGTTTTGGAGAAGTTGGAGAAAAATCGAAGGTTTTCTCCCATACGCCATTGTTGAAGCTTGAAGGAGAAATTGGTGGTTTGGCTTAGTGATTCCAAGGTAAGGAAGGTAAAAGTTATCATTTTGCTTGAATGCACTCCTTGTGAACCGGTTGTGATATGAAATTATGCTTGTGGTAGCAAGGATCTTCAAGGATTCAAAGAACCTGGTGCATGCATGTGGGTTAATCTTAGAAGTATGGTGATTTTAAGCAAGGCAAATGATGGTTAAATGTTTTTAACCATGAGATCATAAGTGGAAGGAAAAATAAAAATGTGTATTGATTATTTGTGCTTGTGGCTACAAGGGTGACCGAGGATGTGAGAAGTTAGTGAGTTGCATGTGGAATTCAAGGTAAAAAATCGAAAGGCAAGTATGCAATGTGGGTATACAATGTTACATTGGATTTGGTTAGTTGAAAGTTTATAGATTTCATGTTAAATTATTGTGAATAATAAGGATGAAAAATGTGAAGATTCATTGATTAAGGTGCTACCCATATATGTGTATAATTAAGTATAAATATGGAATTAGACATAATGAAAGAGCTCGATTATTATGAGGGATTCTTGAAAATAAAGAGAACTAAGATTATGGTATATAAAGCAGCAAATATGAGCCAAATTGTGGTGACGTTCACTAAGTACATTAAGTTTAATTTATTGCTAAGAAGTGTATAAGTGAGGAAGGACTATCGTTGTGGTGTACCGAAGGAGGTGAAGGGTGACTGGCAAGTAAAATTAGTGAGAAACGCACACAAATCAATGGCAAAGTAACATCCCACTATTGTGAGGTGAGTAGGGGGTGTCTATTTCAAAAGTTCGATAAACTATATAACGATATACGTAAAATAAACGTTACTGGTTTTCTTTAAATGCAATTGTGAATAGCATGACTTGTTAGCTTGGGTAGGTGATTTTTGAATGGATTTGCAATCGGGTTATACTGTTATTGTGGAAAACATGTGTTGGTAGAATGCTAGGCACTTGTGGATGCCATGTTTTTAGAGACGTTTTTATATATATATATATAAGCTATATATGTTAAGGGTTTTAGAAATCGAGAAACAAGCTCTTCACCATGGTTTATGTCAAAACGTGCCTTACTGTTTTTGTGATGTGCATTCATGAATAAACTTTATGTTCACCATGCTTGATTTAATAATTAAACCTCATGCAAAGGTTTTACATTATAAAGTCTTACAAATGGATTTATCACGTCACTGTGATTGGTATTTTGGAAATAGATTTAAAATAAGTTTTTGAGAACCCAACTTGGTTAAAAATGGTTTTGTCAAACCGAAAGATTCGAGGGTAAGCCGAATGTCACATTGGGATAGTGTGACCTTTGTGCACAAGTGAGCTCTAGCTAGAGAACCTTTAGGTCACAAACGGGTTGTTAGACGTGGCTAGGCCACGGTCTGTGATATATATACGTGGCAAGGCCACGAGTTGATATACATGGCTAGGCCACGAGTTGATATATGTGGTTGTGACCACATGATTTCTTCGATGTCGGCCAACGTTGTCGAGATTGCCATGGCTGTGGGAATCTGATAGAGGGGGGCCCCCCAGATGCTATTACATGGAAGCGGGTCCACGAGTTGATTACTACGATTACCTACTCGAGAGTGATATCTCTTTGGGTTTTCAAACATGAATTCTTAGGTGAAAATTACAAGTTTTTTCGTAGCTCCTTTATTTATACAATGATTTTGTGTTTAATACCTCGAGGATGAGATGGTTTATAAGCTTGTGTATAGGCTTTGATACTGCTTGATTTTATGCTTATGTTAGTTTGATTTTAAGTCAAGGACATTAAAGGATTTCGATAGTAGAAATATTTCACTTGCACTGGTTTTAATACATTACTTGAAAGGGTTATTGTCACAGCCTAAATCTCGGGCCATGAATGGCGCATGGGCCCAATGGGCATAGCCCACTAAGCCTAAGCAAGCTTCTTTTTTTTTGCAATCCCGATCATCATTCCTAATCATCATTTCTAAACCATATGTTGTAATTTTCTACTAAAAATATTTCAGTAACATTTATAGTGACCCAATACTCACTATTTTATTATGTCAAAATAATGTCACCCGTTTGCCAACTCATAGTGGCATCAGTAATCAAATATACATATTTGACTTATAACATGGATCCTAGCAGATTACATTACATATACATGTTCACAAGTATTAGACTCTTGACCGTCAGCGGAGTGACCGTGGCTGAAGGTACAGCTACTGAGATGCCATAGTACCTACCAAGAGGAAGAGAATACGTGGACAACTCAATCTAGGTCCTGACTACCTCCAAATATGAAAACATGAAGTTTAAAAATGTGAGTATAAAACTCAGTGAGTGAACATAAGAAGGGAACAAGCAATCGATAAGGAGAACTTGGAAATCATGATGCATTTGTTTCAAAAACAATGCAATTGATTTAATTTCTTACTAAAACCCCCTCATTTCAAACTTTGATTAATAACCTCATAGTGTTGCAAAAACCTATGATCAATTTATGATGTTAAATGGGTGAAAAATATGTCAAAATCAAGCAAGGTAGCAAGCATGACAGCAAGTTTCTCGTGGCAACGAGAAACATTCCTAGTTTGCATATGTTTTAATTTCTCAAGCATATCTCCCACTACAGAAGTCCAATTGACATGATTTTTTGACTAGTAGAAAGATAAGAGGCTAGGCTATAACTTTTATGTTTGCCACTTTGCCTATTTCTAAACACAAGGTGGTCAAAATCATTGTCAAATTGGAAGTACTACACTAGAATTTTGGGACCACCAGAGAGTTTCTCGCTGCAGCGAGAATTTATTTTCGCTGCAGCGAGAATTCTTTTTTGCTGCAGCGAGAAACAGGGCTGGTTTGTGCCCCCACCACCCGAGAGTTTCTCGCTGCAGTGAGATTCAGGGGAGATGACAATTGGGGGGTTTTCACATGCCACAAAATCCATTCCTACAATATTGCACATCAAAGTGAACACATTGACAATAATCAAGTTTCTCATTATTCATTTCAATCACATATCATAATCATAAACTTTCTATCACATATACATATATAAACATATATAAACATGTACACCATCTTACTTCATTCATCGTTATAGCTGGGTCATCATCATCGGCTTATGCGCACTCCCTACTCACACATAGCCGGGTCATTATCAGCTTATGCGCACTCTCTACTTGCACATAGTCGGGTCATCATCAGCTCATGTGAACTCTCACATCGTACATAGCTGGGTCATCATCATCAAACAACATTATTCATCAATGCACAACACATATTCATTTATATACATACCAACATAATATAGGAGCACATGGATTCATCTTTTTACACATTTCACATTTTCACAACATCAAAACATTTTATCAAGGGCTTGTTACCTTGCATAATTTAATGAAAACCAAGTAAAATCATTTAAATGCTTCATCCCAACACATATGTATTTCCCAAAAACACTTTAATGCAAGTTCACTCACCGATATTTGTTGAATCTTTAATTGACTCTAACTTCGATTATTGCTTCAAACGGACATGTGAGGCCTTGTTGGAACCTATCACACACAATATAACCATAAAAAATATAACAGCCCACAATTCTAAATATTAGTCATCTCTAACCACCTAAAATCAACCTTAACTCATATTTCACCTTGTTGGACTTATAGGTGAACTCATTTTCAAGAGTTTTCAAGCTATTATGGCAAGTCTCTCTTTCTCTCTTAAACTTCCAACTAGTGAGAGAAAGTGCTGAACAAAGACTTTTGAGGGTTTTAAGGTGGAAGAGTGAAAGAGTAGAAAAGGTTTTATGAAAAAGTGTTCAAAAGCATGAAAATTGAAGCTAGAGAGAGAAAGTTATGGAAGTTTTAATGGAGGCTTCCATGGAAGATGAAGAACCGTGAGATGAGGAAGTAGAAGAACAAGAAGCTGTTAAAAAAATGAAGAAGCTGCTAGAGAAATAAAATATTTATAGCCTAAGCTTATCCAAACTTCACTTCAATTATGAAAATGCCCTTAACAAGTTGGCTTTGTCTTCCTTTAATCCTTTATGCAATCTTTTTACTCTTTTGACATTGAGATAAAGTCCATAAGAGTTTAGAAATACTCGGGTTCACGAAAACTTAAAAATTTCGACTCGAGATGCAAAATGATCATTTTGCCCCTATCGTGAAAATTATCGATATTTCTATCTTCTTCATTCATTTTACCATCATCCATTTATTCCTTAGGTATATTTAGACCTTAATAATATTTGAAAGCTACTTCCAGGAGCTCACTATGAGAAATGATAAAATTACCCTTGGCTCGTATTATCGCATCTATTGCTAGTTACGGGTCTTTAGAGGTTGAGGTCTCAGATTTTCCCCCACTAAAAGAAATTCAGTCCCTAAATTTAGATCTAGTTTAAGGTAGCGTACCTCTAAGTATTAAAGAGGTGCGGATACTTCGTTCACATTTCCTCCTCGACTTCCTACGTTACCTCTTCATTGGTGCGGTTTCGCCAATGCTTTCACTGAGGCTACATCCTTTGAGCGTAGCTTTTGACTCGTCTATTAAGAATAACAACTAATTGCTCCTCATATGTTGAATCATTATTAACAAAGTTAAGTTTCATCTTCTGAACCAATTCCTCCAATTGCTTGCATTAGGGTACTATCATCGTTTATTCTCCATCCATGGCACTAGTGTTTCGTGGAAGTCTAATTTAACTATGATATAACACTTTGTTAATCCTTACATCTTAATCATATTAATCCATTGGTATAGCTCAACCATGACATAGATTCCAATTCCTTAATATTTTTTCCTTCTCTTTTGCTCCTGAATTCTCCTTTATTCACATAGCTCAATTTCTAATGGTAACTCTCATCATCGTGTCATCTATACAACTTATTAAGCATGTCAAATTCAAAACTCAAATCACCATAAATAATTCTTCACTTTAATTAATCACATAATCGTCTCCATATATAGATATATATGTATGTACATGCACATTTAAGAATTATCATCCATCACTATATGTAAGAACCCTAGTCAATTACTTTGAAGTAAATTTCCTCTATTCATTCCAATCCATAACCTAGGTTCATCATCTATTTTCATAGCTCATGTTTCCCTTTTTACTTTTCCATTTCATTCCCATAGGTCAAGTTTAATCCATGAATATTAGGGTATAATCAACTCCAGATTACCCCTTCGAATGTTTAAATCACCATTTACTTTACATCCTACCATAAATTGGTTCTTATGTAATCCACATAGATTCTCGTTGTGCATATGCATAACTTCATATAATTTACATGCTTACACTCTTTTCTTCTCATTTTCAATCCTAAGTATAAGCTCTATCATACCATGCATCCTTGCATCACATTATCATAAACATGTCACAATCATCAATTATCATTTTCATTAAAATTTATGTCACGACCCGGTACTCTCCTCGAGCCAGTGACAACCGTCGCGATGTCCCAATAGACATTCATTACCTAGAATGTCAACCGAAACCTCGCAAGGCTTTAATATCAATTTTCTCACCTCCCCTGCGAGCAACAGTTGCTAATATCATATTTTAAAAGATTATAAGCTATTTCCAAACCAAAACAACAATTAAAAAAATAATTTTCGTCTCTTGGGGGTATTTTAGTCATTTTTCCTCAAAAATTTCGAAACCAACTAATAATGTAGTATGCGAGTGCAAAACACATATTTCATAGTAAAAAATAAGTTTAGATGTCTAAAACATTCATTTAAGATGAAATTATGACTATTTGAATATAATAAAATATTCAATATTCCATTTTCTTATAAAACAATTTTTATAGAGTTATTTGCAAGAAATTTTTGTAGCGTAAAAGCGAAATAAATTCATACATACTGTAATACAGATAGTCAAGGTATGTAATTTAATTTACAATGACACGTGGGGCCCCAAATGACAAAAGTGAACGAAGGCTGTGAACCTACGATTTTTTAGGAAGTAAAGCCAACTGTAGCCTTCGACGATATCAACTATCTACAAACTATCCTGAGCCTGAAATAGGTGGAAAGGAGGGTGATGAGATTATATAATCCCAGTGAGTAAACAAATATCATCTAAAATATCTAAAGTTGACTAAATGGAGATGATTAAAGTAGATCATCATAAGATGGTTCATAACCTCAAAGTACATTTCAAATCATCTAAACCAGTTACATTTCATCCAAAATATACAACGAGGCTTATGAATCTCTTAAAAGCTTGGCTCGTGCCAAAACTCATTCTCAGGGATACCTGGATCAGAGGCATCCAATCAATACCACCAAGGCTATTTAAAAAGTCATATACACACAAAACACATTTTTACGTTTACAAGCACAGTCGTTCCTTGGAGTTGACTGAATTCACTCTCACGTGGTGGTTTGGTGTGAAGTGAACTCTAAACTTTACCCCAGGAGATACCCTACACGCCTCTTTGACCAAGGTAAGAATATACCGAATTCCATTCCCCTCTAATAGGCTGGCCCACAGAACTCGCCACTGTAGTGACCGATATATAACCCACCAATTTAATAAAATTTAATGACATGGTAATTTTATCATTATCCAGCCTATCAAGGCAAACAACAGTTTATGCATTTTCAACACAAATACCCATCCAGCCATTCATGCCCGCCCACATTATCATAAGCCATTCAATTCAAAACATAATTTACAATACAGCAAGTAGTCTCCAATACTCCTTTTTCAAGTCATCATTAAAATTCAAAACAATTTATAAAATCATTTCATTTAAACACATTTTCCATAAAATTACAAAATCGGATAAAAACATACTTTAGATAATTAAGACGATAATAACGTTACTCACTGTAATGGAAATCGAGTTCCGAGTACTCCGATTCTTGATCCTCGAGTACTATCTCTTTACTTTTGCCAAAAAGCTCACCACCTAGACATAATGCACAATAAGCCATTTACTACATTTGTGCTAAACTGTTATAAAAATAATTCAGGCTCTATACTAATGCATGAAATGGGATGTTAAATGCTCGGATAACCATCTAAATATGACATTCAATATAAGTTCAACTGTGTACCTAAATAAAATGGTATTGGCTTAATTCGATCTATCACCCGATTAATTGGCCAATACGTCCAATTCAACTCCAAATTATTTTCATTTCTTTGCCAATACTCCAAATCATCAAACACAAATTAAATAACTTGAAATATGGTAAAATCATCCTCACATTTTCTCTAGAAAAAATTCAGCCATGGAGGTTCTTGAGAGGTATACGGTTTTTTTCATGCTAAATATTACCATTTTCGGTTTCCACTACTGCAATTCATGAAATTCTAACTAAATAACATAAGACATCACAAGATTCATCTTCTATATTTTCTTTATGAAATTCGGCCAATGAAGAATCCATGAAGAATATGTGATTTTTTTTACTTGTTTTCCTTCTAAACATGATAAATCAACTAAAAACACTAAAATATCTCAAAATCTAACCAAATAAACCATCGAATCTTCTCTCTCTAAATTTGGTCAGCCATGAATCCTTCATGATATCTTGTGATTCAACCATGGAAAATGCAAAAGAATACATAGGAAAGATAGATCACAAGCTAGAGTTAAGATAATTCACCTTTAACGTCTTGATTCCTTGAAATCTAGTGATTTTCCCTTGAATTTCTTAGCTAGGGTTTTATTCTTCTTCTTTTCTTCCCTTTTCTTCCTTTGGCCGACCAAGAGAAATGAGTTGGGAGGGTTTATGTGCTGATTTCTAAAGCCAATTATAAATGGATGAAAATTTGACACATGTCACCATTCCATTGGCCCATGTGTTATACTTACCCATTAAGCAATCTCTCTCCACCATTTAAAATTCCTCAATTATCCATAATAATAATGAGTGAAATTCATGTGTTGGACAAGTGTTGGATGGTGCAAAATTCCAATTTTGCTCTTAGGCGACAAAATAACTATTTTACCCCTTATGCTCGAAAAAATACCGAAATTAAAATTTTTCACCTCTCAAACTCAAATTATGTTCTAAATGGTCAATCTTGGTAAAAAACTTCTTCCAACATTCCAATTTTAACCTCGGGTGGCAAAATGACCATTTTGCTCTTACGTTATGAAAATTCAAATTTAACTCCAAATCAATCCCCGAACTCCAAATCAACATATTAAGTCATTCCAAGGTTCAATAACTCTCGAATACATCTTAAAATTTCTATTTGAACTAGTTCGAGGCATAAATCAACTTAATTCTACCATTAGGTACAGTACCGTCTTTTAACGATTTCTTAGGCATTCAAATATGTAGACATTCTATTAAGTACCTATACAAAATGGCAAATATATTATAGAGTTGGGCTTGACAGCACTACCCCCCTTAAAATAAAATTTTGCCCTTAAAATTTCACTTATCAAACTCAGAGAAAAGATGGGGGTATTGGCTTCTCATCTAGTATTCGCCTTCCTACATCATCACCTTTTATAGGGAATTTTGATTTGTTCACCTCGTTTACCTCCAGTTCAGCTTGAGTACTTCACTTATGTTTATCATTATCCTTTAGAATCAGATCAACAATAACCTTCACAATCATGATCTCTTATATCGAGACACCAAGCATGCTTCTATTACTATCATTAAATTTGAACCATAACTCCATCTCAATCATAGCAATTTCAATTGTATTTTATATTTATTTATGTATACCAATCGCCATCTTATTACTTCATTCCTTATCAAACTTCTCGACATTCATTCATTCATCCCATCCTCATACAATATTGTGTAGTTTACAGTATCATTAACATGCCATACTCATTCCTGTATATATCCTCAATGTTAAGGAAGGTTAATGGCTTTAATTATTCCCACATACTTCATGTTTACCTAGCATTTAGGAAATTTCAATCTTCTTAATCCTATTAGTCCATCTCATATGCCTTAACTATACTATAGATTACAGTTCCTTAACTATTTCCCCAAAACTCCTTAGGTCACCATAAGTAAACTTCTGACAGGATTCTTGATTGTTACATTATCTATGCAACTCATTAAATATATTGAGTTCAAGTCTCGAACCATTAAGAACCATCTTCACTTTAGTTGAGTACTTTACTAACTCCACACATATGCACACGCACATTCAGATGTCCATATTCCTCATTATGTACAAGGGTCCTTGTTATCAAGTGCCTTCAGACTAATTTCCCTTTGTTCATTCCCATGCATAACCAAGATTCAATAGAATAATCTTCATAATTCATGTCAAAATTTTCATATTTAACTTACGAACATTGGGTATAATCCATTCCAAATTGCTCTCTGTATGTCTATACTTGGCTTCACATCATATACATGTTTTTACTCTTTTCTTATCATTCCCAATTATATACTTAAGCTTCCTTGTACTATATATCATTGCATCACAATGTCATTTTCATTGAATTACAATCTAATATGCGTGTATGCTTTATAATGTCATTGATGCTTCAAAAATTTTCCTTGACTTAATCATTGCATGTTATGCAATACCATAATTCCTAAAAGTCATCCTTATTCCTCGATTATCTTTCATGCCTCTTACATATATTGTATCCTTTTTGTATTCCAATATTGATTTGTCACTTAAGACTCAGACTCATTTGAATCATGTATGCCTCAAGCATTTTTTTTTATTTCAAATTCCCATAATATATTAGGAAATTTTCATTATCTGACTTCATTATCAAGGTCAACTTCAATCATCTTTTGTTCTATTATTCCATACTAATGTGACATCATTCTTCTTGGACCAATCTGTAGTTTGTACTTGGAATTGCAAGACTTGAAACAAAGTTCTTCTTAAGTACTTTTCAATGTCAATACGAATTTCACTTCCAGCTTACAGCTTCCTCTTTATAGCCACATAACTTAATACTTACTTTCACAAAATCCATAGCAGAACTCCTCTTGAGTATTTCCTTGGGGATACCTATCTTAAACTTATGTCTCACAGCACGTGATCACATAACCTGTGACTTAGCCGTTAGGCCCCTCAGCCAGTTTTAAAAAATCTCACATTTCATACTTGCCCTGCATGATTAGAAATTTCTTCTCAAAGATTTTTGTGCATCCCTGAAACATTTAATCTTTTATTTGCTCCTTAATATCTCGAGTATGTCGTTCTATAGACGTGCATTTATTCTTATAGATATATAAATACGTACTCATCCATTCAATCCCCAACTCATCTTCATAGGTTTCTAGGGTATCACACAATTGGCCTTGTATTGTTACTAACCCTTTTCATTTAACTAAGTCAAGACAAGAATTGTAAATTCTCATAACGATATTCTATATAAACTCGTTTTCTGTATCGCCCTTGTAATCCTTCATTCACACTTCCATCACTTGGTATCTTATCTCAATGTAGCCATCTCAAGAATATTTCAACTTCTCTTTTAATTATATGCCCATATACAAGGAGATAAAGAAACTTTTCAATTCATTCAGGTTAACATTCCCCAGAACATTTAAAAGTCCCAAATAACAAAGCTCAATGACCAATGACTAAAATTCAACTTGTAAGCTCATTATCATGTCATTCCCATCTTGCTCATGCATCATAGACATGAGATATTCGTAGCATTGCAGCGTTGGACAGTCAGTGCAGCAGCACTATGATTACTAGAAATTCCTTCATCAAAGCTATTTGTCTACATTCAAGGTCACTACATCAATCATCCTCAACCATTGGGTTTCCCTTCTAGGCATGTATCATGAATTCCATAAGCATAGGTACCTTCTATTTGCTTGTCATACACACTAAGCCAAGTTAATACTTTCAACTCATGTCATATTTTGACTTTCATCATCATTCATGAAATCTTACCTTAAAACATCCTTTCCATATGGTGTAATGAATTCAGGATACATATACCACCCCACACATAATTTGTTCACTATCCACAGCATTCGTCAAATTTATTATCGTCCATATCTAATTATCTTCCTTGTCTTGTACTCCAATAATTTATTGACTTTCAATATAATTAACTACGAAAACAATTTGTCTTTCTCCACACTTTACACTCGCAAACCTTATTAATCAAGAATTTATCTTTCTCAAGTTCCATTATTTACCTCCAATGGACCGTATTTGTGTCAGATTATCATTTCATAATGTTATGGAATCATTTTATAATTCCCTCCATACTTAAAGTTATGATCCTTAACTTAATCACATTAATCACTCAAAGTGTCGTCTAGAGCCTCATTGATCCCTTCCATATCTTTTCGAATTGTAACTACAAGTAAGATTCCCAATTTCACATCTCCATGATTGATTGTTAGTCTTACCACACTATCTCCCAATATCCTATGCAATTACAACACACTGAACCCGCTTATTATAACATAGTCCCCTAGTTCAATGTGTTTGCTCGGGAATCATCTTCTCTGATACAATTTGTCCCATAAACCAGAATTTTATTTAGCTTTGCATTCGGAATCATATAAAAAACTCACATACTATGATAAGTAATAATTTTCAACAAACATCATCAATTCAAATGGCCTTTTATATCTCATCAAAATCTAGGGTTATCACCCTAAAAGTTCATCACATTAATCGGTATCCATTTCTTCGTACTGCAAAATATATTCATTGTTAATTAGGGTAATTGCTTGAATCATTAATGACTTTTCACATCAGTCTTCAATAATTATCTAAGATGATCAACCTTGCCACTAAGATAAATATCTTTCCTTAATAGCCATAATGCTAATCCACTTCTGTCTTACCAAAAGATTCCCATATACATCCAGTCACTTAAACAGCTACTTTATAATACATTATAGTCATACACTTTAAAAGCCAAACTATTAACTTCTTTGTACAGATAACTATTACATTTTCCCTTAAACGACACTTGCCTAGACTTATGGTGATTCGAACTTCAACGAAGGTATTAAGTATCTTTAGGATTCTCTTCCGAATCCTCCTCCTTCTCTTGAGATTTTCTCCTACATTCCTTATAACTCATAGGTGCAGCATTTCCTCCACAACCGGGAGGAAAATGTCATACAATAGATACCTTCCTAGGGTGGTGATTTACAATAGTTACTTTCTCCTTATTCTTTTCTTGTTGTTCCCTTACATTACTCCCACAGCCTGGAGGAAACTGTCGAACAACGGATACAGATACCTTCCTAGGATGATAATCCCCTTCGGCTATCATTATTTTCCCCCTTTCTTCAACATATTCCTTAGACTCTTTCAAAAGGGAATTTCTCATGCTTACATTAATGTCATTACTATTAGCACTTTCAATGGTCTTGCAAGGGTCGAAGCTTTCTTTTTCGCGAACCCTCATCTCCAAATCCGGTGGAATCTAATTAATAGGAATCCTGGGCAAGGCATTTTCTAGACTACTTGGTTCGAGTTACCATCGGCTCCTAGCAGTAGAATCTAGCGATCCGTCTCTAATACTATGAGAGGCATCGGGACTACCGTCTCTCTTAGACATGGTGTGTGCAACCAGCACACCTCAAAACCTATACGCAATCAAACAGTAATTTCTTAATTATTTACGCATCACAAGAACGAGTAGGTTTCTATATGCAAATGCATGCATTCGACTCAACCTAACCTAACTTAACTTGGGGCTACACTAACACTGTAAATTTTTTAAACAACTTTAAAACCAAAAGCTCTGTGCTCTGATACCAATATAATTGTCATGACCTGGTACTCTCATCGAGCCAGAGACAACCGTCGCGATGTCCCGATAGACATTCATTACCCAGAATGCCAATCGAAACCTCGCAAGATTTTAATATCAATTTTCTCACCTCCCCTGCGAGCAACAGTTGCTAATATCATATTTTAAAAGATTATAAGCTATTTCCAAGCCAAAACAACAACAAAAAAAATAATTTTCATCTCTTAGGAGTATTTTAGTCATTTTTTCTCGAAATTTTCGAAACTAGCTAATAATGTAGTATGAGAGTGCAAAACACATATTTCATAATCAAAAATAAGTTTAGATGTCTAAAACATTCATTTAAGGTGAAATTATGTCTATTTGAATATAAGAAAAATATTCAATAAAATATTTCATTTTCTTATAAAACAATTTTCATAGAGTTATCTATAAAAAAATTTTATAGCGTAAAAGCGAAATAAATTCATACATATTGTAATACAGATAGTCAAGGCATGTAATTTAATTTACAATGACACGTGGGCCCCTAAATGACAAAAGTGGACGAAGGCTGTGAACCTACGATTTTTTAGGAAGTAAAGCCATCTGTAGCCTTCGACGATATCAGCTATCTACAAACTATCCTGAGCTTGAAATTGGTGGAAATGAGGGTGATGAGATTATATAATCCCAATGAGTAAACAAATATCATCTAAAATATCTAAAGCCAAGTAAATAGAGACGATTAAAGTAGATCATCATAAGATGGTTCATAACCTCAAAGCACATTTCAAATCATCTAAACCAGTTACATTTCATCCAAAATATACAACGAGGCTTATGAATCTTTTAAAAACTTGGCTCGTGCCAAAACTCATTCTCGGGGATACCTTGATCAGAGGCATCCAATCTAGACTACTAAGGCTATTTAAAATGTCATATACGCACAAAACACATTTTTACGTTTAAAAGCACAGTCGTTCTTGGCGTTGGCTGAATTCACTCTCACATGGTGGTTTGGTGTGAAGTGAACTCTAAACATTACCCCAGGAGATACCCTATGCACCTCTCTGACCGAGGTAAGAATATAACCGGATTCCATGCCCCTCTAATAGGCTGGCCCACAGAACCAGCCACTGCAGTGACCAATCTATAACCCACCAATTCAATAAAATTTAGTAGCATGACATGACAATTTTATCATTATCCAGCCTATCAAGGCAAACAACAGTTTATGCATTTTCAACACAAATACCCATCCAGCCATTCATGCCCACATTATCATAAGCCATTCAATTCAAAACATAATTTACAATACAGTAAGTAGTCTCCAATTACTCCATTTTCAAGTCATCGTTAAATTTCAAAACAATTTATAAAATCATTTCATTTAAACACATTTTTCATAAAATTACAAAATCGAATAAAAACATACTTTAGATAATTAAGACGATAATAAGGTTACTAACTGTAATGGAAATCGAGTTCTGAGTACTCCGATTCTTGATCCTCGAGTACTATCTCTTTACTTTTGCCAGAAAGCTCACCACCTAGACGTAATACACAATAAGCCATTTACTACATTTGTGCTAAACTGTTTTAAAACTAATTCAGGCTCTATACTAATGCATGAAATGGGATGTGAAATGCTCAGGTAACCAGTTAAATATGACGCTCAATATAAGTTCAATTGTGTACCTAAATAAAATGGTATTGGCCTAATTTGATCTATCACCCGATTAATTGGCCAATACGTCCAATTCAACTCTAAATAATTCCATTTCTCTGCCAATACTCCAAATCATCAAACACAAATTAAATAACTTGAAATATGGTAAAATCATCCTCACATTTTCTCTTGGAAAAATTCGACCATGGAGGTTTTTGAGGGGTATACGGTTTTTTTCATGCTAAACATTACCATTTTTGGTTTCCACTACCACAATTCATTAAATTCTAACTAAATAACATAAGACATCACGAGATTCATCTTCAATATTTTCTTTATGAAATTCTGCCAATGAAGAATCCATGAAGAATATGTGATTTTTCTTACTTGTTATCCTTCCAAACATGATAAATCAACTAAAAACACTAAAATGTCTCAAAATCTAACCAAATAAATGATAAAATCTTCTCTTTTTAAATTCGGTCAGCCATGAATCCTTCATGATATCTTGTGATTCAACCATGGAAAATGCAAAAGAATGCATAGGAAAGATAGATCACAAGCTAGAGTTAAGAAATTTCACCTTTGATGTCTTGATTCCTTGAAATCTAATGATTTTCCCTTGAATTTCTTAGCTAGGGTTTTGTTCTTCTTCTTTTCTTCCCTTTTCTTCCTTTGGCCGACCAAGACAAATGAGTTGGGAGGGTTTATGTGCTGATTTCTAAAGCCAATTATAAATGGATGAAAATTTGACACATGTCACCATTCCATTGGCCCATGTGTTATACTTATCCATTAAGTAATCTCTCTCCATCATTTAAAATTCCTCAATTATCCATAATAATAATGAGTGAAATTCATGTGTTGGACAAGTGTTGGGAGGTGCAAAATTCCAATTTTGCCGGTGGGCGGCAAAATGACTATTTTACCCTTTATGCTAGAAAAAATGCTAGAATTAAAAATTTTCACCTCTCAAACTCAAATTATGTTCTAAATTGTCAATCTTGGTCAAAAACTTCTTCCAAAATTCCAATTTTAACCTCGGGTGGCAAAATAACCATTTTGCCTTTACGTTATGAAAATTCCAATTTAACTCCTAATCAATCCTCGAACTCCAAATCACCATATTAAGTCATTCCAAGGTTCAATAACTCTCGAATACATCTTAAAATCTCTATTTGGACTAGTTCAAGGCTTAAATCAACTTAATTGTACCATTAGGTATAATACTGTCTTTTAACGATTTCTGAGGCATTCAAGTATGCAGACATTCTATTAAGTACCTATACAATATGGCAAATATATTATAGAGCTGGGCTTGACAATTTACATCCAATATCTGTGTATGCTTTACTATTTTGTTGATCTTTCCAAAATTTATCTTTAGTTAATCATCGCATTTATACAATACCACAATTCTTAAAAGTCATGTTCACTTCTTAATTGTCTTTCATACCTCCAACATATATGTTGTATTCTTACGTCATCTCTATCACAGCCCAAATTCCAGGCTATGATCGATGCATGGGCCCAATGGGCATAGCCCACTAAGCCCAAGCAAGCCTATTTATGTAATTTTGATCATTAATCCCAACCATCAGTTCTAAAACCACACATTTTAGTTCTCAATGATGAATGTTTCAGTAATAATTTATAGCGATCGAATATTCATATTTGTATTATCTCAAAGTATTGTCATTCATTGCCGTCTCATAAGGCATCATCATCAATCCAACATATACATACTTCATTTATAACATGACTCCTAGTAGTTTACATTCCATATACATGTACACAGATAAATGACTCTCAACCATTAGCGAAGTGACTTTAAGTGAAGATACCGCTACTGAGATGCCATAGTACCTACCAAAAAGGCGAGCATATGTGTGCGACTCAATCTAGGTCCCAATTGCCTCTGAATCTGAAAACATGAAGTTTAAAAATGTGAGTATAAACTCAGTGAGTGAACATAAGAAGGGAACAAGCAATCGATAAGAAGAATTTGGAAATCATGATGCACTTGATTTAATTTCTTACTAAAAACCCATCATTTCAAACCGTGATTAATACCCTCATTGTGTTTCACAAACCCATGATCAATCCATGAAGTTAAATAGGTGAAAAGTAGGTCAAGATCAAGCAAGGTAGCAAGCATGGTAGCAAGTTTCTCGCTGTAGCGAAATTCGGGGGCCAAAACAAAAAGTTTCTTGCTGTAGTGAGAAATAGTGTCAGTTTACATATGTTTCAGTTTTTCTAGTATATCTCCCACTACAGAAGTTAAATTGATCTTATTTTTAGACCATTAGAAAGCTAAGAGGCAGGGATACAACTTTTATGTTTACCACTTTTCCCAGTTCGGACGGAAAGGTGGTCAAACTCTTCATCAAAGTGAAAGCACTGCATCAAAACCTGAGAGTTTCTTGCTGCAGCGAGATGCAAGGCACCTAAATGTAAAAAGGACCTCCTTTGCACTAAAAATCCATTTGGTGCTGCAATAAACTCAATTTGGAAGAAAATGGGACATTCTCAAGATTCATCATGCCAATTTCAACATGAAATACTCAAAAATTTCCAAAGTTCAACATGCCAAAATTTCACATGCATTACAACCATATACTATATTCATGAACTTTTGTTTCACAAAAATATATAAACATATATACATACATAAACACCAATGCCACCATCATCTCACCCAGCTCATGTGTATCCCCCCACATTGTGCACATAGCTGGAGTCATCATGTGCATCCTCCCACATCGTGCACAATTAGTGCCATCATGTGCATCCCCCCAAATCATGCACATGGGCACTTTCATCATCCAACTCCCTCACCACCGTCATCACCGGCACGTGCATCCCCCCACATCGTGCACATGCACGGTTATCATTATCACACAATATCAACCATCCATGCACAACATATATATATATATATCAAGACAATGTAATAGTGCATGAATCCATAACATCCACAAGTCACAACATAGAGACAATTTATCTAGGGCTTGTTCCCAAGGCACCCGTTTTTAAAGAAAAGTTGGATAAAATCATTCAAAGGTTTTGTGCAGATACATTCACATTCCCACAATAATTTTGAAATGCAAGTTCACTCACCAATATTTGTTGAATCTTTAATTGACTTTAACATCGATTATTGCTTTAAATGGACATGTGAGGCCTTGTTGGAACCTATCACCCACAATATAACTATAAAAAATAAAATAGCCCATAAATCTAATTTCTAGCCATCTCTAACACCTTAAAATCAAATTCTAACTCATTTTTCACCTTGTGGACTTGTAGTTGAACTCTTTTTCAAGAGTTTTCAAGCTACTATGGCAAGTCTCTCTTTCTCCCTCTAAAACTTCCAACTAGTGAGAGAAAGTGATGAACAAAGACTTTTGAAGGCTATTAAGGTGTAAAAGTGGAAGGGCATGAAAAACCTTATGAAGGAGTGGGCAAAAGAATGAAATTTGGACTTTCCATGAGGGATTTATGGAGGATTCAAGGTTTTCCTCCCATGGATAATGAAGAAAACGTGAAATCAAGAGAAGGGCTGGGATGAAGAAGGAAAAGCTGCTGAAGCATAGATATTTATGCTTCAAGTAAATCCAAATTTCCACTAAAATTACCAAAATGCCCTTAACATGGTGGCTTTGTCTTCCTCCCATCCTTTGTGCAACCTTTTTGCTATTTTGACACCAAAACAAAGTCCATAATAGTCTAAAGGTACTCAGGTTCACAAAACTTAAAAATTTAGACTCTAGATGTAAAATGACCATTTTGCCCCTATCGTGGAAATTATCATTATTTTTATCTTTCTCATTTATTTACCATCATAAACATCATTCATTCATTCCTTAGGCCTATTTAGACCTTAATAGCATAAAAAAAACCCACTCGTAGGAGCTCACCAAGAGAAATTACGAAATTACCACTAGTCCGCATTATCCCGTCTACTTCTAGTTATGTGCCTATAAAGACCGAGATTTCATAGGTTCATTTCTGAAGTACCCTTTTAACTCAATAATCAACCTCAATTGGCATCCGTAAACTTTATTAGCTACCGTATCAAATTATGGGGTACTACAATCTCGATTTTGCTTGGTCCAAATTCATATTCTTGTATCCTGACTCTAAATCATGGCTTATTACCAAAATCTTTACTCGTACATGCTTACTTGAAATATCAAATCATCATCTTTTTTCCCAAGTAGATCTCTACAAATCTCGTTGTGCACTGCTATTTCCTCACCAAGGGTGATATCAATTATCTAGAGCATATCGCCATTATTCACTAAGCATTTAAAGCATAGTTCAATCCTTGCTTACCCTTATCAGGTACTCTACTTTGATAATTACTCAAAATAAAATAAAACATGTGAGGGAAACACTTTTTACCATTGTATACTCTGCCTCTACAAGCGTATCAAGACCGTAGCATTATCGGGTCTACATAATGGCAAGACAATCATTGTCTCAAACCAACATTTCCAAACATTCTTAGACTTGCAGCGTACCTTTGTATTATGGGACATATCAATCATGAGCACCAATGTCGCTATATAATTATTAGCTCCTTGAGCTTTATTATGTTCACATTGTGAGAACTCTTTCGAATTATTTCACCAAAGTATTCACAAAGTGGATACAAGCCCATAACTTATGGTTCAATAACTAAAGCAGTGAACACTATCCCATCATTAAAGTTCTACCCTTATCTATCAATCATAACTCCCTTGCACATTTACTTATACATTGCTTGGTTGCTCACAAAACTCTCATGGCCATGCCATTTTGATCTTTTATGGCAAGTTAACTAATATATTCTCTTATGCTTTTCAATACACTTCCGAAACACTTAAACACATCCTTTGGTGGAATTCAGTTGAGGACTTAAACAATCAAAAGCTTACCTTCAGAACCATTCATAACTTTAACAATCCAATGTATGCTCAATGACATTTCACCTCATCGGTTCCAATGGACATTATTTTCAAATCTCCTAAGGCGTCCTTGTCCTTAATTTGGACCACACAACTATCTTAGTATATTTGCATTGATTATTCTTAAGCTTTTTATGTTCATCATAGCAACATCCATATTTCTCCCATTATTTACCTTACTTTTCATTCACTCTTTCCTTAGACTTTAACAAGGCTTAATCTCTTGTCTTATTTACCTACATGTCAATATATAAGCCTGTAAAGAAACTTTCCAATTCATTCATATAAATATTTTTCCAAAACCTTAAAACTCCAATTAACGAAGCTTAACATCAAGTCCAAGGACCATAATTCAGCTTGTAAATTCAACTTCATGCCCTTTACATCTTATTCATGCATCCTAGACATGATGTGCTCCTAGCACGCGGTGTCGTTGCTGCTAGAGTTTACTTAATCAACGCTATTCATCTACATTTAAGGTTACTACATTAATCATCCTCGACCGTTTGGTTTTCTTCCAAGCTTACGTACCGATTTCCATAACCATTTATATTCTTTTGTATTTATCACATATAATAGGCCAAGCCAGTACTTCAAATTCATCTCATCCTTTAACAATTGTCAACAATCAATAAATCCCACCTTAGGACAATCTTTCCATATTGTGTAATAACTTTACCAATATGTATAACACCACACACATAATTATTCACTGCTCCTAGTGTTCCACAATTCCTTTGTATTTCGTAACTAGTTGTCTTACTTATCTTGTAACACAAATAGTTTAACCACTTCAACTTAGTATCATCATGAATTTTGTCTATTTTGATCATTCTACTTATGCTCACATCATTACTTCAAACTAGAATTTATTCTTCCCCCATTTTCATAATTATTTCCAATAGCATATATTATGTCAATTTAGTATCTTATAATACCACCTATGCAACCCACCAGGCATATTGTGTTCAAATCTCAAATCATTACGAACAATTCTTTGTTTCCACCAATGACATGAGTAACTCCATATATACATATACACATCCATTTAAATGTCAACATCCATTACCATGTGTAAGAACCCCTTTTTTACTTTCCCCAATTTCAACATGTCTACTCCACAGTTCACCTTTTGTGCTATGCCAAGATCATCCTTTAGGCATATTCCACTGCTAACGATCGTATACCTTTACCATAACATTTTAATGCAACTTGATTAGACAATTGTTTCCAAATAACTCTTAAATACCTAAACATCAAGTTGTACACCACTTAGTGTTAAGATCTTAACTTTACTCACCAATCCTTAACCAATTACATTTATAAAGTATACGATTTACTTAACTGTTGCATTTCACCCTTGCGGTTATAAAAATCAAAATTTCTTAAACTTAGGATGTAGAAACTCCCTCTTAGAACTTATCCAAAAATTGATTTTCCTAAATCCTTTACCTTTGTGAAGATCACATCCGGAACTGATCATTTTTATCATAGATTGCATACTGAACCCAATAGACTTTTAAATTGATCGTTAAAGCAATTCGTATATCAAACTCAAATATAGAACTCCATATCGCATTTAGACTAGATCCGACATCCCTCAATCATTTAACTTCAAGCTATCAAATCCACAACTAGTCCTTTAATCCTTTGACCTCACGCATAGCATAACAAAGTTCATGCTCTTTCTTAGAGAAAATTTGTTTACCAACCTCTCACTTGAAGACCACAGACCAATTATCATAGTCACTGAATTTCACCCTTAAGCTAATTCATGTACTTATAACTATAAACCATAATAGTTGAAATCGAACCTTGGGATCTTGCCATTACTTAATTGAAATCGAAACCAGCTTTATCTAAGCTGCTTTGCACATAGTCGACACTTATAAGTTACAAAATATTTCAAAAGCCCACACCATTTTTATAGGGGCATGACAAGCTCATTTAACATAGTGCACTTACCTTCGTGCACATCAACATTAGTTTACACCTTTCTTAATACTTAGATCTATAAACTCCAAGAAAATTACAACCATCATTATTCATTTCAGTCAAAGTGCACCCTTTATTACCATTATCGTACATGTTCCTTTATATTGACCTCAATAATGATCCAATGTCATCCAATTTCTTCCCATTGACAATTATGGGCTCAAATTATAACTCCACTAAATGAATAAGTCATTACAAACCTATTAGTCCAGCTTTAATTTCCTTCATCATTAATCGGAGGGATTTATTATTACATTAACCTTTCATTAGGAGCATTTGCTTAAAATCTTTCCAACAACAGCTCGTGTTTCGGATGGCATCCCAAACCCGGACAACGGCACCACTTATGACCTTTGCATAATGTTAGCAAGAGGGTAAGTTACTAGGAATAGGAGTTCATATAGCTTCTTGTTTATGAATTGTGCTATAGTCACAAACCATAAACAAGACTCTATATTAACTCCGATAACTCTGCTGATTGAGACGAGAATCACTAGGACTCGACTAAACCTAGAGCTCTGATACCACCTTTTTCACAGCCCAAATCTCTGGCCATGATCGGTGCATGGGCCCAATGGGCATAGCCCACTAAGCCTAAGCAAGCTTTTTTTTTTTTTGTAATCCCGATCATCATTCCCAATCATCATTTCTAAACCACATATTGTAATTTTCTACTAAAAATATTTCAGTAACATTTTATAGTGACCCAATACTCACCATTTTATTATGTCAAAATAATGTCACCCATTTGCCAACTCATAGTGGCATTAGTAATCAAATATACATATTTGACTTATAACATGGATCCTAGTAGATTACAGTACATATACGTGTTCACAAGTAACAGACTCTTGACCGTCAGTGGAGTGATCGTGGGTGAAGGTACAACTACTAAGATGCCTTAGTACCTACCAAGAGGAAACGCATACATGGACAACTCAATCTAGGTCCCAACTGCCTCTAAATTTGAAAACATGAAGTTTAAAAATGTGAGTATAAAACTCAGTGAGTGAACATAAGAAGGGAACAAGCAATCGATAAGGAGGACTTGGAAATCATGTTGCATTTGTTTCAAAAACAATGCAATTGATTTAATTTCTTACTTAAAACCCCTCATTTCAAACTTTGATTAATGACCTCATAGTGTTGCAAAAACCCATGATCAATTTATGAAGTTACATGGGTGAAAAATATGTCAAAATCAAGCAAGGTAGCAAGCATGATAGGAAGTTTCTCGCTGCAGTGAGAAACATTCCTGATTTGCATATGTTTTGGTTTTTCAAGCATATCTCCCACTACAGAAGTCCAATTGACATGATTTTTGACCATTAGAAAGCTAAGAGGCTGGGATATAACTTTTATGTTTACCACTTTGCCCAGTTCTGAATTCAAGATGGTCAAAATTATTGTCAAAGTGGAAGCACTACACCAGAATTTTGGGACCACCAGAGAGTTTATAGCTGCAGCAAGAATTATTTTTTGCTGCAGCGAGAAACAAGGCTGGTTTGTGCCCCCACGACCCGAGAGTTTCTCGCTGTAGTGAAAATACATTCTCATTGCAGCGAGATTCAAGGCAGATGACAATTAAGGGATTTTCACATGCCACAAAATCCTTTCCTACCATATTACACATCAAAGTGAACACATTGACAATAATCAAGTTTCTCATTATTCATTTCAATCACATATTATAGTCATAAACTTTCTATCACATATACATATATAAACATATATAAACACGTACACCACCCCACTTCATTCATCATCATAGCCGGGTCATCATCATCAGCTTATGCGCACTCCCTACTCGCACATAGCCGAGTCATCATTGGCTTATGTGCACTCCCTACTTGCACATAGCTGGGTCATCATCAGCTCATGTGCACTACCACATCGCACATAGTCAGGTCATCATCAGCTTATGTGCACTCCCGCATCGCACATATCTGGGTAATCATCATCACACAACATTATTCATCAATGCACAACACATATTCATATATATACATACCAACATAATATAGGAGCACATGGATTCATCTTTTTACACATTTCACATTCTCACAACATCAAAACATTTTATCAAGGGCTTGTTCCCATGCATAATTTAATGAAAACCAAGCAAAATCATTTAAATGCTTTATCCCAACACATATGTATTTCCCAAAAACACTTTGATACAAGTTCACTCACCAATATTTGTTGAATCTTTAATTGACTCTAACTTCGATTATTGCTTCAAACGGACATATGAGGCCTCATTGAAACCTATCACACACAATATAACCATAAAAAATATAACAGCCCATAATTCTAATTATTAGCCATCTCTAACCACCTAAAATCAACCTTAACTCATCTTTCACCTTGGTGGACTTATAATTGAACTCCTTTTCAAGAGTTTTCAAGCTACTATGGCAAGTCTCTCTTTCTGTCTCTTAAGCTTCCAACTAGTGAGAGAAAGTACTAAATAAAGACTTTTGAGGGTTTTAAGGTGGGAAAGTGAAAGAGGACAAAAGGTTCTATGAAAAAGTGTTCAAAAGCATGAAAATTGAAGCTAGAGAGAGAAAGTTAAGGAAGCTTTAAGGGAGGCTTCCATGGAAGATGAAGAAACGTGAGATGAAGAAGGAGAAGAACAAAAAGCTACCAAAAAAATGAAGAAGCTGCTGAAAAAATAAGATATTTATAGCCTACGCTTATCCAAACTTCATTTAAATTATGAAAATACCTTTAACAAGTTGGCTTTGTCTTCCTTCAATCCTTTATGCAATCTTTTTACTCTTTTGACATTGAGATAAAGTCCATAAGAGTCTAGAAATACTCGGGTTCATGAAAGTTTAAAAATTTCGACTTGAGATGCAAAATGATCGTTTTGCCTCTATTATGAAAATTATCGATGTTTCTATCTTCTTCATTCATTTTACCATCATCCATTTATTCCTTAGGTCTATTTAGGCGTTAATAACATTTGAAAGCTACTTTCAAGAGCTCACCATGAGAAATGATGAAATTACCCCTGACCCATATTATCGCGTCTACTACTAGTTATGAGTCTATATAGGTCGAGGTCTCATAGTTATTTTGCATCACAATTCTTAGGTTTATATGTAAGGCATAAATGTTCCATTTGTATTAAAATGGTTTATATATATATTCTTATGTTTTTAATATGCAATATTTCTATCCTTGGCTTGTTTCCCATTTTTGCCCTACTCATGGAGCCGATGATCATTGAGTCTATGAGACTCACCCCCTTATCCTCCTTTTTTTTTTTGCAAATAAGTTATCAGCTCGCGTGTATTACCTTAACACATTTTGACTCGTTGCAACATAGGTAATGGCATCTCTTAAACTTCCACTCTGAGTCGCTCCACTGCATAGAGGTCATGTTGTGTAGAACAGTTAGAATTATAAAAATTATTAGTTTATCACAATTGTATTGCTAAGAAATTTTGAGGTTGTGTAATGGATCCTAAGTGTGACGTTTGAATGTGCCTTGAAGCTTGCTAGAATTGGATATTGTTACCTAAACATCGAATTTTAATTAAAGCTCTAATTCAGTTTAAGTAAATGATCATATTTTGTATAATTTGGTAGAATTTTAATGGTCACTACAGGGGAAATGTTATAAGGAAATCCTAGTCTTTTTAACATACGTATTAAAATGTTTGATTTAGTTAACAAGAATCTCAACTAAGGCTTGTTCGGGATTTTGGTGGGTTCTCCCACAAGTCTCAGACGCTGATAACGATCGGGAAGAGGGTCATTACAAAAACTCTAAGCCTTCAGCCACTTCTCATCCATTTCGTAAAGTAAGAAAAGAAAAATAGCTTTCTTTAACTGACAAAAATAAGATTCAGCAAGAATTTTTGATCTTTTATTTTAGAAACAAAACTAGCTAGCACAAGTAAAATCCTACCTTTGAGAAGGTCTTATTCAGTCACTGTGTGGATTACTGTTAAAGGCCAAACACTTAGGTGGTTGAAGATTTGACAAATTCTAAAGGTGAAGAAGCAAGGATTTTGATTTAATTGGCTCTTGATTACGATATTTAGAGCCAGGTATGTAACTTTTAAACTTATGAATGTTCATAAAATTACAAAAAAAACACAAACATTGATCTTGTACGATTCGATTGTTTCTCTGATTAAATACTAGTTTTATATTCTTCTACGTTGTATTTTAATTTATTGATTATTTTCATATTTGAGCACGAGGTCGAATCCTAGTGGAATGCTATGCTTTGATTTCACCCCTACGGATGCCTAACCAAGGATGCCAAAATAGGATATTTTTGGGTATAACATGAAGCATGTGAAGGCAAATGAGTGGTCAAGAAAGGAATTATCACCCCAAGTGATTTAGGGGACATATCCGAATAGTTCTTGGTTGATATTCACTTGTTGAAGTCCTTGGCCAAAGCAACTTGGAGATTATGAAAAGAGTTTCTTAAGTCTCCATAAAGCTAATGATTCAACTGGAAAAATGAATATGGAGGTCAATAAGAGTAGACACTATACCATGCTCCTATCATATCCGGGATATATGCTGAGGACATGAATTACACTGATAGACTGTACATTGAAAGGTTGTCAAAGAACCTTTTAACTCCCATAATAATTGGGTGGCATGATGCATTACTAGATGCCAATCTTGGTCTATGAAATTAAATTAATTAATTTAAAAAAGATTATAATTCAATTTCATTGTCGACATGTTAGGAACCTAATAGGTCACACACAATAAGTTGTATTATGAATTAAATTCAGAGTGTGATGATTTGAATTGGACTTAAATCAAACCCAACGTTGTTAACTTCTAAGGACTTAATTAAAATAGTTTAATTAGATATAAGGTCAATATTATAATTAGTTATAATATTAAAGCCTTCATTGCAAACAAATAAAGTAAATTTAATTTAATTTTAATTTACAATGACTTATTTAAAAGTTTTAATTAAGTGTTGGGCCAATTTTATAAGGGGTCATAATATTGATGTCTTATTTGCAATTTAAGAAGTTGATTAACCTAGACATAAATATCACTTTTCAACTACTCCACATAATTCAAGTGAAACACACAAGATAGGTTTTTGAGTTGTCAGAAAACTAACAAGAAAGCCTAACCACGCACTTTCTTAAGTGACTTGAAAAATAGTTTTCCAATTTTGTGATTCAATTAGGAGGAGTGTGATTGTGTTGAGAGGACAAGTTGTTGTCCACCTTGCTAACACAAAGGCATAGTTGAGAAAGCTCCCTCATTGTAAAGGTTCAAGTGCAACCGTGTGTGCAACCGTTAAAGGCCAAGCATTTGAATGGCTCATGTTCTTTGCTTCCTTTGTGGTGTTCATGGGTTGGACAAGGAAGAGGTACCATTGTGATAGCCACATCACTTGGTAAAGGTAATGTTATTTTTCTGATTACTTCTCTTCTAGTTTTGTTTATGTTAAAACCACCAACGTGATCCATGTGTGGTAGCATGGCATGGTATGTTTAAATTTTTATTTTTCGTTACGTATGATAATTGTTATCTTTAAGTTTCATGCCATTCCAATGGTGATATCAGAGCCTTCCTTAGCTTTTTTTAATACAAATGATGTCTCATTGTTGTTGATTAATTGCTAATATTTGATATTAGGTGTTTGAGTTTAAGCTGGTAAGGATTGAAAATTTTTTTAAATTCTATTTTGGAGTTGTTTCAACTTTTTTAGAGAAATTTAATTAGTGAATTTAAATCTTTATTGTGGATTTACTAATATGAATTTTAGTGTCTTGATTTGACTAGATTAAGAAGATCATAAGATGCACAAATTAAATTCGCAAAATCATATTAAAGTTCATGATGTTTGGTGCAGTTTAAGAGGCAAAATTTGATTCTGTCCAACAATTGTTACGATTTGGTTTTTAGTATTAAAAAGGCATCTGATGGCCTTGAAAAATTTTGAGAAAATCATGGAAGTAATGTACTTTGGAATAGTTCCAAGAAGGATTGCTGGCCAAAGGTGAATGGTGGTGCAATAGCCACATAATCATGGCTGAAACTGTTATTACTAGCATCTATTTCAAACTACTATTTTGGCAAATTTTGGCAACTTAAAAGGAGCCTAAATTTGTGCAATTAGTTGCAGTTATTTTCTTGAATTTTAAGTTTTGAAAGACTTCAAATATTGCCAAAATTTGAAGTTTAAAAATCAAGGGATTTGATCCCTAGGATTTTGGCATTGTCAATGTGACCTCAGCAATTTAAAACGTGACTGTGTCCAGCAGGCATAGATCACAGTTTTTGAGTTTTTTGGATAACTTGTCACAACCCAAATCCAAGGGCCTGTGATTGGGGCACGAGCTTAGCAAGTAAGCCCATTAGACCCATTCAATCCTTTGAGTCTAAAATCATATAACACAAGTGCCAAGGGATTTATAATAAAATATTCATAACAATCTTAAATATATTACATTATCCTTGGCTCACAATCCATACAATTATACATAAGGCTATACATTGGCCATCAAATCGGATTTGTACATGTAACACCTCGTACCCCCGTATAGTAGTCAACATAATTGTATCGATAAGACAAAGGGCTAATTAATGTCGATTTAAGTGTCAAAGAGCGGTGACGGGTGAAAAGAGTATTCTAGAGTAAAATATTTTAAGTGCCAGGAAATAATAATTAAATAATAATATTTTTATTGAGGATGAATTAGCGAGATAAAAAGTGATTCAAAAGTGAATCAGGGCATAATAAGACAGTTTGGGTTCCAAGGAGACAAGTGGAAAATCTTGGAAGAAAATAATATTTTATTAATAAAATAATATTAAAATATTAATATTTTATTTGATGTTGAAATTAGTCGTGAAGGAGGAGTATATGGTCAATCTCAGTGGGGGAGAAAAAGAACGAGGGAAATTCAAAGAAAAATGACGTTAATGGGACCTATGTGTCTTTATTAAATAAAGCTAGTGCAGGTAAGTATGTATTTAAATATTATGGTGATACCGTGTTGAAGTGCAAACTTTATGTTTTATTTGTACAAGTGTAAAGGAAGAAAAATAGAAAAAATTGGAATTAAAAGATTACTGGGAGGATTGAATTAAAAATGGGAGAAACATGGAGGGCTAAATGGTAATTTTTTCATTAACTTGGTCAAAGCTTTCAAAGGAAGCTTTGACACTTTTCTTCTTTTTCCATGGCTGATCCTTATCTCCCCAAAAGGCATTTTGCTTCTTCATCTTCTTCCTCTAATGCCATTTTCCTCTCTTCACCATGAAAATCAAATTTTTTCATTTTCTTTTCTTTCCTTTCTTTTTTTACTTCTTCCTTCTCCTATCTCCTTGTGCACCAAACCCATAACTTTAACCCCATTTTTCAGCACAATCAAACCCTAGGAGAGAGAAACTCTTCAAAATAGCTTGAAAACTCTTGAAGGAATTTTTCCCATTTTAATCCTCACCAAGGAAAATTAACTACGAGTCCACCAAGGTGAGTAATGGGTTAAGGCTTATTTTTAAGTTTGTTAATGATAGCTAATAATTAGATCTATGGGCTGTTTTGTTGTTGATGGTTATATTGTGGTGAAAATGTGATTATTTATTACTAATGTGATTAGAATAATGCAATTAAATGGCTAGCTAATGACTTGAATGTTAGCTTTGTAAATTTACAAGTAAATTAATACTCGGAATGGGAATTAAGGGTAGTTTTGATGGGTTGAAATTGTTTGGAGGGAAAATGATTAATAATGGTAATTCATAGTTTAACTAGTGGTGTGGATGACTAATTTAATAAAGGGCATTGTCTTGGTGTAAGAGGACACTAAGGGAATTATTTAATTTTGGAGTTATGAATTTTAAGGATGATATAAGTGTTGGACAATGGAAGTAATAAATGAAGTGTTATGACATTGTTGGAGTTAGTATTAGGTTGACTAGCCAAAGGGTAATTGAAAACTAGTTAGGAAGAACTAGTAAAGTTTAATTAAGGAAATAGAATTTGGATTTATATTCAAGCGAATTAGGTTGGTTGTGATACTAATTGTGTGTGATAGGTTCTAACGAGACGCCACATTTCCACTTAAAGCACTAGTCGAGGTTTGGAGTCTATCAAAAAAAAAAAAAATCGGTGAGTGAACTTGCATTAAAAATGTTTTGAACAAATGCGTATGTGTTTAAATAACGTACTTGAATATCCTTGGTTGACTCTTTAAAAAAAAATTATTATGCACAGGAACAAGCTTTTCACGAGTGATATTTCTATGTTGTTAAACGTATAATGCGACGAATCACATGTTTGAAATATTATGTTGAATTATCCGTTGAATTATGGTGCATGATACATTGGAAATTTTGTGATGTTTTACACTAGTGGTATAGCAATTAATATTAGTTTCTTTGAATGTCAGACTGTGCAACTTGTTGGTCCCTATAATATGTGCTAGATGGGGGGGAATAGCACAATTTGGCTCTTAACAAGATTGGAAACTAATTTTCAGAACTTAAGAAAACAAAAACAGAGTATAAAATGCACAGCAATTTAGAGTGGTTCGGTCCAAGACCTACATCCACTACCTTGACTATCCAATCAAGGATTTTCTCACAAACTCACTAACAACCGGTGAAATTCACAAGTTTCCACCAAGCTTTTACAATGGCTTTTACCAGGCTCAGCCACAACCTTTTACACTAGTTTTTCACGGGCTCAACTAAAACCCAAAGTGGTTTTTCAAGGCTCAACCACAACCTTTAACAATCAAGCTATCCCAAGCTTGAACAACCCCTTAGAGTAACTCCCTCACTCTAAGAATACAAGAGAAGTAATAAAAAAGTACCTATGATCACTTACTTGATCTAGATGGTACAAGATGAAGTACTGAACTCTATTACAAAGATTGACGTTTAAGTGCAGCAAGATGCAGTGAAGCTTTTCTAGTTTTTTCTACTTTTTATAGCTCAAATCTCATTCAAGGCTTCAAAAAACTTATTTCTAATTATTGGACGACCTTTTTATACTTGGAGATTCAACTCTACTGGCAGTTTGGCAGTTTATATCCATTGGAAACAGTTAAGAATGAGTTCTACCCGTTAATCTGTCTTGTAATGCTCAGGTTCAAATTGCAGACAGAGAGCTTTTAGTCGACTAAGTTGGTTCTGTTTCTGGTTTGCAGATTCTAGCAAAGAGTACTTAGTCGACTGACTTGGTTGACTAAATTGATTTTGTTTTTCAAACTCTTCAGCCCGCCATTTCTCCAATTTGAAATTTGGTCAACCAATGTTCTTCCTTGTTTCACCAATAAGCTTCCTCCTTGTTATTCAGTTACATCTTGTTAATTTTATCCCTCTTTTTCTATCAAAAATTGTCACGACCCAAATTTTTAGGCCATGACCGGTGAAAGAGCCTAATAAATGTAGTCTATTGAGCCCAAGCAAGCCTATCGATTTATCCTACTCATCATTCCATCAAATATCGCTAAGTCATATTTCATACTTTTGAATCAAAATAGTGATATACATTGCCAACTCGTACAGGCATTACTCCTTAAAAATTTACATACAATGTCTACAACATGTATTCTAATAATTTTCATTAAGTCTGTCTATACAAAACAAAATAACACTCGACTTCCAGCGGAGGGACTCGGATGAATGTACAGTTACTGAATGCTGAGACTCCTACCAAAAGATGGACACAAGTCTACAAGGACACCTCGTCCTAGCTACCGGTTGCCTCGTGATCTGAAAACATGAATTTGAAAATGGTGAGTATAAACCCAGAAACAGAAAGTTTCTCGCTGCAGCGAAATTGCAACCCAGAAAACAGAATGTTTCTCGCTGCAGCGAGAATGTATTTCGCTGCAGCGAGAAGCTACAGTGTCATTCTCGCTACAGTGAAAATGCATCCTCGCTGCAGAGAGTTTTCGACCAGCCTACCCTTTCAAAACCAGAGAGTTTCTCGCTGTAGCGAAATACAAAGCATCAAATGAAAATTTCCCTTTCTCCCAAAGAAAACCACTCTGCTTGAAATGTTCAAAACCAATATGAAACACATAACAATTTCTCAAGGTTTAACATGTCAAGTTTCACATGCATTACATCCATAAACCATTATCCATCAATTTCCTATAACACACATATTTACATATGTATATATATATATATATATATATATATATATATATATATATATGCATATACCCACCATCATCATCACACCATCCCATCATCATCCTCACTAGCTCATGCGCACTCCCTACTCGCACATGGCTGGGTCATCACCAGGTTATGCGCACTCCCTACTCGCACATAACCGGGTCATCTTCGACTTATGCGCACTCCCTACTCGCAGATAGCCGAGTCAATATAATTACACAACATTATATTCAAGCATATATGTATATCAACATAATGCAGCCACATAGAAATCCATAATAACCACATATCATAACATAAATCATTTCTTAAGAGCTTGTTCCCAAGACATTCATTTTCATGAAAAATCGTATAAAATCATTCAAACGTTTTTCAAAAACATTATATTCCCAAAATAAGTTTTGAAGGCAGTCCACTCACCAAATGATTGTAGAGCCTTTAGATGACTATAATTCCCCTAATTGTCCAAATGGGATGATGGGGCTTCCTTAAAACCTAGGATCACATTAACATAAACAATAGATCAATTTACACACTATGAACTCTAAAAGCTATCTCTTAGCTAGTTTTCAATTGCCACATTAAATGGCCATCTGTGTTCACTATCTTAATCACTAAAAGTAATGAACATACTCAACAATAAAACAGCTCATAAATCCCAATTACTAGCCATTTTCTGTAGCTAAAAACCAAGCTTAATTCATCACTTACCCTATGGCTCCTTTATAATCAAATTCCCTTCTAATTGCTTCCAAATCAATAGGGTAATTCTCTCTTTCTCTCTCTAAAATGCCTAACTAGTGAGAGAAAGTCTGTAAATAAGCTTTATCAAGGGTTTTGAAGTGAGAGGATGAAAGAATTCAAAGGTTCTAGTCAAAAGGGTTCAAAGGTGTGAAAATTGGAGCTAGAGAGAAAAAATCACTCAAGCTTCAAATCAAGCTTCCATGGAGTTTTGAAGAAACATGAGAGAGGAGAGGGAAGAAGAAGACCAGTTGCTAGAAATTCAAGAAGGTGTTGGAAATTTCAAGATATTTATAGGCCAACTTATCCATTCCCATAAAATTATCAAATTGCCTTTCCACCAATTAACTTACTCCCCTCCAATCTTATGCAATCTTTTTGCTCTTTTAACACTAGGACAAGATCCCTAATGGTCTAAACATACTCGGGTTCATAAAAACATAAAATTTTAACCCGAGGTGAAAAATGACCATTTTACCCCTGTTATGAAAATTATTGAAACTTCTAGTTTTCTTCGTGTTTTCATCAGCACACATCATTTATGTAGTCTTATACCCATTTAAGCCTTAAAATATCATAAAACTTTCTTCTGGGAGCTTATTAGAGAAAATGATGAAACTACCCCTAGCTCGTATTATTACATCTATGCTTAGCTACAAGCCTATAGAGGTTGGGGTCTCACATTCTCCCCCACTTAAAGAAATTCGGTCCCCAAATTTAAATTCACTATAAGATAACGTACCTCTAAGTATCAAAAAGATGGGGATACTTTATTCGTATCTCCTCCTCGGCTTCCCATGTTACCTCATCTCTAGTGTGATTCTGCCACAACACTTTCACTGATGCTACTTCCTTTGAATTAAGCTTTTTAACTTGCCTATCAAGGATAGCTACCGGTTGCTCCTCATAGGTTAGATCATCTTGCAACTGAATGATTTCATACCGTATTACATGTGATGGATTTGGGTTGTACTTCCTAAGCATGGACACATGAAACACGGGATGAATATTCGAAAGGTCTGGCGGTAATGCCAAACTATATGCCACTACTCCAACCCCCTTTAAAATCTTGAAGGATCCTATATACCGAGGACTTAACTTCCCTTTCTTGCCAAACCTCATTACCCCTTTAGTTGGCGAAGCTTTCAAAAATACGTGATCTCCTACTTGGAACTCCAAGTCTCTCTGTCGGTTATCAGCATATGATTTTTGTCGACTTTGTGCTATTAGCATTCGCTGCCGAATCATGCATATTTTCTTAGTTGCGTCCTACACCAACTCAGGCCCTAAAAGTTTCCTTTCTCCCACCTCTAGCCATCCATTGGGTGACCTACACCTCCGTCCATACGATTCCTCAAATGGTGCCATTTGGATGCTAGTTTGAAAACTGTTATTGTAGGCAAATTCCACTAAGGGTAGATATTGATCCCACCGGACCCTAAGGTCATCACACAAGCTCTCAACATATCCTCCAATGTTTGTATGGTCCGTTCAGACTGTCCATCAGTCTGTGGGTGGAAAGCTGTGCTGAAATCCAACTTAGTGCCCAATGCTTCCTGCAACTTTCCCCAAAACCTACTAGTAAACTGAGCTCTTCATCTCAATGCGCTGAGCACAATCCACTGTTGCAAAATAGGTAGTGAAATCTCGAGATGCCACAGCCCTAAATAGTGGCTCTACTAACCCATCCACAAACCTCTGAATCTTCACATCCTTAGTAGAAACGAGGTAGGGAGCATACCGAGACAACTGTGTGAACTTGATGTCATACTCCGACACCGTCATACTCGAAGTCTGTACCAAAGTCTCAAACTCTCTGGCTCTAGCATTACATACACTGAGTGGTAGGAACCAATCCACAAAGGCTACATTGAACTCACTCCAAGCCAATGGCACTGCATCTGTCGGTTTGCCTCTACATAAAGAGCTATACCACTCCTGCGCCACATCCTCTAATCTGAAAGCGGCTAACTCGACTGATTGGACACTAGAGCATCCCAAAGCTTTACATATTTTCTCCATCTTATCCAAGAAAACTTGGGGTTTCTTTGATGCATCAGACCCTGAAAATGATGGAGGCATGAGCTTAAGAAAATCAGGAAGGGAAATATCTAGATGTCCCCTCTCGACCTCATGATGTTGGAGATCGGCCTATCCTTGGAAGCTAGGGGATTCTTGTACTCTAGGTCTCCCCTCTACTACCCTCTGTATATCCTCCATACGGGTCGCCATCATCTCTACAACCCGATTGAGTTCGTGTAGGCCTGTCGCTAAATCCTCAATGGTAATACCCCCAGTTGGGTGTCTATCTACATCACCTGAGGTCTGTCCCTCTTCTTGCTTACTCACAAGTGTATCTGCCCTCACCGGCCTAGTGGCCCTGCCACGTCGACCTCGGCCCCTCCGGGTGGATGCCCGTGGCCTATTTGTCATCTCATGAGGGGTATATTGTTCCCCCATCTGTCTTGAGGTGGCTCGTGTCTTAGGCGACATTCTTACCTAGACAAGAGCAAACACCTGTAATTAAACACATATTATAATCATACTTAAGGCAAAAGGTAGTTTCTAAGATAGGGAATCTATGCGGTCATTTAGTTATAAAATATGCCGCAGTTCACACTTTACAACTAAAGTTCCCACATAAAGATCCGACTCTCAGTTGGACCAACAAAAAGAAGTCTTAGGACCTAGACAAACCTAGGTCTCTAATACCAACTTTGTCACGACCCAAATTTTCGGGCCATGACCTATGCAAAGGCCCAACAAAAGTAGTCTATTAATCCCAAGCAAGCCTATCGATTTGTCCTACTCATCATTCCATCAAATATCGCTAAGTCATATTTCATACTTTTGAATTAAAATAGTGATATACATTGCCAACTCGTACTAGCATTACTCCTTAAAAATTTACATACAATGTCTACAACATGTATTCTAACAATTTTCATTAAGTTTGTCTATACAAAACAAAATAACACTCGACTTCCAGCGGAGGGACTCGGATGAATGTACAACTACTAAATATCGAGACACCTATCAAAAGATGGACACAAGTCTACAAGGACACCTCGTCCTAGTTACCGGCTGCCTCATGATCTGAAAACATGAATTTGAAAATGGTGAGTATAAACCCAGAAACAGAAAGTTTCTCCCTGCAGCGAAATTGTAACCCAGAAAATAGAATGTTTCTCACTGTAGCGAAAATGTATTTTGCTGCAACGAAAAGCTATAGTGTCATTCTCGCTGCAGGGAGTTTTCGGCCAGCCTACCTTTTTAAAATATGAGAGTTTCTCGCTGTAGTGAAATACAGAGCATCAAATGGAAATTTCCCTTTCCCCCAAAGAAAACCACCCTGCTTGAAATGTTCAAAACCAATATGAAACACATAACAATTTCTTAAGGTTTAACATGTCAAGTTTCACATGCATTACAATCATAAACCATTATCCATCAATTTCCTATAACACACATATTTACATATATATATTTATATATATATATATGCATATACCCATCATCATCATCACACCATCCCATCATCATCCTCACCAGCTCATGCGCACTCCCTACTCGCACATGGCTGGGTCATCACCGAGTTATGCGCACTCCCTACTCGCACATAACCAGGTCATCCTCGACTTATGCTCACTCCCTACTCGCACATAGCCGAGTCAATATAATTGCACAACATTATATTCAAGCATATATGTATATCAACATAATGCAGCCACATAGAAATCCATAATAACCACATATCATAACATAAATCATTTCTTAAGAGCTTGTTCCCAAGACATTCATTTTCATGAAGAATCGTATAAAATCATTCAAACGCTTGTCAAATACATTATATTCCCAAAATAAGTTTTGAAGGCAGTCCACTCGCCAAATGATTGTAGAGCCTTTAGATGACTCTAATTCCCCTAATTGTCCAAATGGGATGATGGGGCTTCCTTAAAACCTAGGATCACATTAACATAAACAATAGATCAATTTACACACTATGAACTCTAAAAGCTATCTCTTAGCTAGTTTTCAATTGCCACATTAAATGGCCATCTATGTTCACTATCTTAATCACTAAAAGTAATGAACATACTCAACAATAAAACAGCTCATAAATCCCAATTACTAGCCATTTTCTACAGCTAAAAACCAAGCTTAATTCATCACTTACCCTATGGCTCCTTTATAATCAAATTCCCTTCTAATTGCTTCCAAATCAATAGGGTAATTCTCTCTTTCTCTCTCTAAAATGCCGAACTAGTGAGAGAAAGTCTGATGACAAAACACTCATTGATTAACAGCATAGTGTCATTTTAATTCTTTTTAGTTTTTTACGAAAATTGAGGATTGCTCCCCCTAAGTATAAGCTCCCCCTTAGTGTGTGCATATTTTGCTTATTTTATTTTATCCAATTTTATTCTCGTCATATAGAAAATGATATTGTACATTTATAGTATACATACGTTCAGTAACATAGAGTGATTTGCAGCGAGTAAGTATTAGCAGATCATCATTAAACTTTCAACTTTAAGTATTGACAGATTTTCATCACTGTTCTAGCAACTGTCAACAGTTTATTGATTTCAGATTTTGTTTACATCATTCTTGTTTCAATTTATATACTATTCATACCATCTATATCTATTTTCAAACAGAAATTATCCACAATGCCATAACAAAAATCCTTTATCAGCATGTAAATCAATATCAACATAGCACTAGCAGATTTTGTTCATGACAGTCAAAGTACCAAAATAGCAAAATATCAGCTGACTTCAATTTTTAGCAATTAAGCAACAAAGTCATATCAGCATTCATTTTTCACATACAACCACATAAATAACAGGATTAAAACTGAGTCTTTAAGTGCCACCATCGCACAAATAACAGTTAATCAACAAGTATTTTGAAACTGCCCCTAGACTATTTTTGCTTCCTATCCCTTATTTTTCTAAGTTCATTCACCTTTGATTCTGTCTTCTTTCCTTTCCTAGGTTCCTTCCTGGTTCCTCTACCCTAACATTTTTTTTTAAATTTATTCTTCCAGTTCCTAATTTAAATTTATTCTTCTAGTTCCTGGTTCTTGCACCCATTCTATTCTGCTCTCCCTTTTTGTCAGCATCAAAGGGAGGGGCTTCTATTCATTTGATGTGTCAAAGGGTGAGGATTCAATGTTGAAGAAAGGGTTGAGAGGAAAAAGAGAGGGCTCTCGGAGAGGTGATGACTGTCTTGGGGAAGGTTCTAGGGAGGACTTGTCTAAGACAGGAATTGGGGAGGAGGCTGAAATTGGTTTAGATTTTTTGGCCAACCTGTAAGACTTTCTTATCTTGAGAAAAGCTGTCTTGGTTGCCATTATCTTCTTGCATTTGGTTGGTAGTTTTGCCTCAGTTGGTGGAGCTGCAGTGGCTTTGGCTTTCCCTACTTTTATCTTTACTCTAGTAGTTGATGTAGATTTCTTTCCTTTTCTTACACCTTCACCATCCTTTTGAGTTTTTATCTTGGCAGTTTCTTTTTTAGCTTGTCCCTCCTTAACCATTTGGTGGAAGATATCCATGATGGAAACTTCCTCTAAATTTGGAGGAGAGGCCTAGTGTTTCTCTGTCTCTGAATCATTTTTGCTTTAAGGTTTAGGGGAGGTTGTCTTGGCTGGTTGATTAACCCATTGGGGAGAGTCTTCAGTCTGCAGAGCAGGACTGGCAGATTTGTAGGTGAAACCTTCAGCCTGAATGTCAGAACTTCCATCATGAGGAGCTGATTTTTCTGCTAACTTAGCTAAACTTTCAGCACCTTGTTGTACAAGTGCAGTGCTAGATGTGGCAGAACTGTCTGCAGCCACAAGTTCAAATGGCATGTTTTCCTTCTCCTTCAGTTTGTTTTCCAACTCAGTGATTTTATCTTCCATTTTCTGTAGCTTCACTCCTTGATCAGTTAGCTTACCATCAATCCTTATGAGCAGATTAAAAATCACTTCATTTGAAAATTTAGAGGGAGCTTCTTCAGGTTGAGTAAGCAGATTGTGTTCTTTTCTTGGGCCAATTTTAGAGGTTTTAATGAACTTTTCTCTATAGAGCACATACCCTATTTTAACCAAGTTGCCATACTGAATAGCTTGATCTCTGGTTTTTTTCAGGTCCATATCATACCTCTTTGCCCATATTCCCTTCTTCTGCACAAGGGATGTAATCACATTCCCATACGGTAGATTTACCTTATCAAGTCTGCAAGCACTTCTCATTTTCTCAATTCTAAATCTTCCTAAATTTAGAGACACTCCATTGAAAGCATGCTCCATCAGCCAAAGGTCTTGGAGGCTAATGTAGCTAAGGCTTCCACTTCTGCCTTGTATATTTGCTGCTATGAAATAGTGTAGAATTCTTATATGAGGGCTGGTTATCAAACTAGAATTACTTTTTGAAGAATAATTTTCTTTCTTTCCAGTGATGATCTCCCACAATGAGGATGGATCATATTTTTCAAGCAGTTCAAATTCACTTTCTTCATACTCTATTTTCAACAGGTTCCCTAAATCCTCAGCAGTCATAACAAACTTTTCTCCATTCAAATAAGCATTCAAACCATCTTCTACATAATCATCAGAATCTATTAATTCATTTCCTTTCAAAGCAATTCTAGAAGAAAACTCTTTGACCAGACTTGGACTATAAGACTTATTCTTAAAGGTGTTGTAGCCTTTTAGTTTTAGTTTATCAAAGTACTCAAATATACTGGTATGGATTTCTACATTTTCCTTAAAACTATTTTAGTCAATGAATTTTCCACAAGAGATTGGTGCATTCTCGATATTTTTAAATCTATACTCATGCAACTTATTCCTAAATTTTGAAAAAGAAGAATTGGTACCTTTGTGGAGTAAGGGCTCTGTTTTTCTCTTCTTACTAGTTTTCTGCTTCTTTTCTCTAAGTTTCTTGGATATATCTTTCACTGAACCAGGCATGATTTTTAGTTTCTTCTTCACATTTTCAGTTCCTGTTTCTTCTTCCATTGGCCTTTTCCCTTTCTTCTTTTCTGATATCTCTTTGCTCCGAGATGTTCTAGCCATGTTAGTTGTAGAAATTTTTGAAGGTTTGAGTCAGTTTCAGAGACAAACAGGGAGATTTAGGTTTTTGTTTCTAGAGCAACGGGTTTCAGGGGAAAGAGGAAGATAGGCAGTGAACAGTTATTGCAAAAAACTGCTCACCTTCCTTTAAGTATTGCCCTATTTTATTTCTTTATAATTTCAAACTTCCTTCTAAAATTTGGTTATTTACCTTTGACAATTTTTCTTCATTTTTTTTGCACCCGGTAAACACATATTTTTACCACATTTTACTATTCTTTCTCTATACTCACTAAGTCTTATTATTTAAGGTTGTCAGACCACTCTTAGTTGATTGAGAAATCTTTAGTCAACTGAAAGCATTCTACTTTCTATGAGAAAGCCAATGGTTTTCTTATAATTCCTTTACACTAATCATCCCTAAATTTCTTCTAATCTCACAAAATCTATCTTCATTCAGAGGTTTGGTAAAAATGTTTGCTAATTGATGTAAAATATTCACAAATTCTATCTTAATATCATTTTTCATCACATGGTCTCTAATAAAATGGTGTCTAATCGCAATGTGCTTTCTCCTAGAGTGCTGCACAAGATTTTTTGATATATTGATTGCACTCGTGTTATCACAGTGTATTGGTACATTATGCATTGTTATTCCATAGTCTTTTAATTGTTGCTTGATCCAAAGGATTTGTGCACAGTAACTACCTAATGATACATATTCAGCCTCTATTGTAGATAGTGCCACTGAGTTTTGATTTTTGCTAGACCAAGACATAAGCATCCTTCCTAAAAATTGGCATGTTGCACTAGTGCTTTTCCTATAAGTTCTGCTGCCAACAAAGTCAGCATCTGAATATCTATCTAAGCTAAGAGTTGAGTTTCTAGAGTACCATATTCTTAGTTCTTGAGTGTCTATGAGGAATCTAAAAATTCTCTTAACAGCTGTTAGGTGTGATTCTTTGGGCTGTGACTGAAATCTAGCACACAAGCACACATTAAACTAAATATCTGGCCTCCTTGCTGTTAACTAGAGAAAAGAGCCGATCATACCTCTATAGAGCTTTTGATCTACATCCTTACTTATTTCATCTAAGTCGAGTATGATGGATGGACTCATTGGTGTAGAAATTGATTTCAGCTTTAGCATATCGAATTTATTGAGCATATCATCAGTATATCTTACTTGGTTGATGAAGATTCCTTCCTCACTTTGTTTGATTTGAAGACCAAGGAAGTACTTCAACTATCCCATCATGCTTATCTCAAATTCACCCTACATTTCCTTTGCAAAGTTCTTGCATAAAGCTTCATTAGTTGCACCAAATACAATATCATCCACATATATTTGCCCAATAATTAAATCATTTAGATATCTCTAAATGAACAATGTAGTATCGATGCTGCCTCTATCATACCCTTTTTCAACTAGAAATTTTGAAAGCCTTTCATACTAAGCTCTAGGAGCTTGTTTCAATCCATACAAGGCTTTATGAAGTTTGAAAACATGATCAGATTTGTCAAAGTCTTCAAAACCAGGTGGTTGTTCTACATATACTTCCTCTTGAATTAATCCATTTAAGAATGCACTTTTGACATCCATTTAGAACAATTTAAAATTCATGAAACATGCAAAAGCTAGCAATAACCTTATAGCTTCAATCCTAGCAACCGGAGCAAAAGTTTCATCATAATCTATTCCTTCTTCTTGGTTGTATCCTTTTGCTACCAACCTAGCTTTATTTCTAGCTACATTTCCTTGCTCATTTACCTTATTTCTAAATGCCCATTTTGTACCAACAATAGGGTGATTTGAAGGTCTAGAAACCAATGACCATACATGGCTCCTTGTGAATTGATCAAGTTTTTTTTGCACGGCCATTATCCAACTTTCCTCTTTTTCAGCTTCTTCAAGGTTTTTAGGTTCAATTTGAGATATAAAAGCTGAAAACTCACAAGTTTCTCTACTTGCTTTCCTAGTTTTAACTCCTTGTGAAATGTCACCTATTATTTGGTCTTGTGGATGATCTCTTACAAATCTCCAACTCCTTGGTAGATCATCATGTTGATTTTTTGCTCTTTCTAGATTTTCTAGAGGTGGAGTTTCATTTTCTCTTCTAGGTGAGCTTTCTTCATTATTTTTGTTGTTTTCTAAGCTCATTTCCTCCATTTGTTTTTCTAGGACTTCTACATCATCATCATCATTATGAACTTCTTTTTGTAATGCATTTGACTCATCAAAAACTACATGAATTGATTCTTCAATGGTCAAGGTCCTTTTGTTAAAAACTCTATAGGCCTTTGAATTTAAAGCATATCCTAAAAATATTGCTTCATCACTTTTTGCGTCAAACTTCCCTAGAGGCTGTTTTCCATTGTTCAATACAAAGCATTTACAACCAAAACTCCTAAGGTGAGAAATATTTGGTTTCCTACCTTTATAAAGTTCATATGGAGTCTTTGAAATCAAGGGCCTTATTGAGACTCTATTAAGAATATAAGTTGTTGTATTTACTGCCTCAGCCCAAAGATATTTAGGTAGGTTGTTCTCACATAGCATGATCCTAGCCATTTCTTTATAATCACTATGAACTCTAAAAGCTATCTCTTAGCTAGTTTTCAATTGCCACATTAAATGGCCATCTGTGTTCACTATCTTAATCACTAAAAGTAATGAACATACTCAACAATAAAACAGCTCATAAATCCCAATTACTAGCCATTTTCTGTAGCTAAAAACCAAGCTTAATTCATCACTTACCCTATGGCTCCTTTATAATCAAATTCCCTTCTAATTGCTTCCAAATCAATAGGGTAATTCTCTCTTTCTCTCTCTAAAATGCCTAACTAGTGAGAGAAAGTCTGTAAATAAGCTTTATCAAGGGTTTTGAAGTGAGAGGATGAAAGAATTCAAAGGTTCTAGTCAAAAGGGTTCAAAGGTGTGAAAATTGGAGCTAGAGAGAAAAAATCACTCAAGCTTCAAATCAAGCTTCCATGGAGTTTTGAAGAAACATGAGAGAGGAGAGGGAAGAAGAAGACCAGTTGCTAGAAATTCAAGAAGGTGTTGGAAATTTCAAGATATTTATAGGCCAACTTATCCATTCCCATAAAATTATCAAATTGCCTTTCCACCAATTAACTTACTCCCCTCCAATCTTATGCAATCTTTTTGCTCTTTTAACACTAGGACAAGATCCCTAATGGTCTAAACATACTCGGGTTCATAAAAACATAAAATTTTAACCCGAGGTGAAAAATGACCATTTTACCCCTGTTATGAAAATTATTGAAACTTCTAGTTTTCTTCGTGTTTTCATCAGCACACATCATTTATGTAGTCTTATACCCATTTAAGCCTTAAAATATCATAAAACTTTCTTCTGGGAGCTTATTAGAGAAAATGATGAAACTACCCCTAGCTCGTATTATTACATCTATGCTTAGCTACAAGCCTATAGAGGTTGGGGTCTCACATTCTCCCCCACTTAAAGAAATTCGGTCCCCAAATTTAAATTCACTATAAGATAACGTACCTCTAAGTATCAAAAAGATGGGGATACTTTATTCGCATCTCCTCCTCGGCTTGC
The DNA here is from genome assembly GCF_053813885.1 of Theobroma cacao. Taxonomy (NCBI): domain Eukaryota; kingdom Viridiplantae; phylum Streptophyta; class Magnoliopsida; order Malvales; family Malvaceae; genus Theobroma; species Theobroma cacao. Next base: position 31,381,545 of record NC_142647.1, on the reverse strand, counting down.
CATGTTACCTCATCGCTAGTGTGATTCTGCCACAACACTTTCACTGATGCTACTTCCTTTGAATTAAGCTTTTTAACTTGCCTATCAAGGATAGCTACCGGTTGCTCCTCATAGGTTAGATCATCTTGCAACTGAATGATTTCATACCGTATTACATGTGATGGATTTGGGTTGTACTTCCTAAGCATGGACACATGAAACACGGGATGAATATTCGAAAGGTCTGGCGGTAATGCCAAACTATATGCCACTACTCCAACCCCCTTTAAAATCTTGAAGGATCCTATATACCGAGGACTTAACTTCCCTTTCTTGCCAAACCTCATTACCCCTTTAGTTGGCGAAGCTTTCAAAAATACGTGATCTCCTACTTGGAACTCCAAGTCTCTCTGTCGGTTATCAGCATATGATTTTTGTCGACTTTGTGCTATTAGCATTCGCTGCCGAATCATGCATATTTTCTTAGTTACGTCCTACACCAACTCAGGCCCTAAAAGTTTCCTTTCTCCCACCTCTAGCCATCCATTGGGTGACCTACACCTCCGTCCATACGATTCCTCAAATGGTGCCATTTGGATGCTAGTTTGAAAACTGTTATTGTAGGCAAATTCCACTAAGGGTAGATATTGATCCCACCGGACCCTAAGGTCATCACACAAGCTCTCAACATATCCTCCAATGTTTGTATGGTCCGTTCAGACTGTCCATCAGTCTGTGGGTGGAAAGCTGTGCTGAAATCCAACTTAGTGCCCAATGCTTCCTGCAACTTTCCCCAAAACCTACTAGTAAACTGAGCTCTTCATCTCAATGCGCTGAGCACAATCCACTGTTGCAAAATAGGTAGTGAAATCTCGAGATGCCACAGCCCTAAATAGTGGCTCTACTAACCCATCCACAAACCTCTGAATCTTCACATCCTTAGTAGAAACGAGGTAGGGAGCATACCGAGACAACTGTGTGAACTTGATGTCATACTCCGACACCGTCATACTCGAAGTCTGTACCAAAGTCTCAAACTCTCTGGCTCTAGCATTACATACACTGAGTGGTAGGAACCAATCCACAAAGGCTACATTGAACTCACTCCAAGCCAATGGCACTGCATCTGTCGGTTTGCCTCTACATAAAGAGCTATACCACTCCTGCGCCACATCCTCTAATCTGAAAGCGGCTAACTCGACTGATTGGACACTAGAGCATCCCAAAGCTTTACATATTTTCTCCATCTTATCCAAGAAAACTTGGGGTTTCTTTGATGCATCAGACCCTGAAAATGATGGAGGCATGAGCTTAAGAAAATCAGGAAGGGAAATATCTAGATGTCCCCTCTCGACCTCATGATGTTGGAGATCGGCCTATCCTTGGAAGCTAGGGGATTCTTGTACTCTAGGTCTCCCCTCTACTACCCTCTGTATATCCTCCATACGGGTCGCCATCATCTCTACAACCCGATTGAGTTCGTGTAGGCCTGTCGCTAAATCCTCAATGGTAATACCCCCAGTTGGGTGTCTATCTACATCACCTGAGGTCTGTCCCTCTTCTTGCTTACTCACAAGTGTATCTGCCCTCACCGGCCTAGTGGCCCTGCCACGTCGACCTCGGCCCCTCCGGGTGGATGCCCGTGGCTTATTTGTCATCTCATGAGGGGTATATTGTTCCCCCATCTGTCTTGAGGTGGCTCGTGTCTTAGGCGACATTCTTACCTAGACAAGAGCAAACACCTGTAATTAAACACATATTATAATCATACTTAAGGCAAAAGGTAGTTTCTAAGATAGGGAATCTATGCGGTCATTTAGTTATAAAATATGCCGCAGTTCACACTTTACAACTAAAGTTCCCACATAAAGATCCGACTCTCAGTTGGACCAACAAAAAGAAGTCTTAGGACCTAGACAAACCTAGGTCTCTAATACCAACTTTGTCACGACCCAAATTTTCGGGCCATGACCTATGCAAAGGCCCAACAAAAGTAGTCTATTAATCCCAAGCAAGCCTATCGATTTGTCCTACTCATCATTCCATCAAATATCGCTAAGTCATATTTCATACTTTTGAATTAAAATAGTGATATACATTGCCAACTCGTACTAGCATTACTCCTTAAAAATTTACATACAATGTCTACAACATGTATTCTAACAATTTTCATTAAGTTTGTCTATACAAAACAAAATAACACTCGACTTCCAGCGGAGGGACTCGGATGAATGTACAACTACTAAATATCGAGACACCTATCAAAAGATGGACACAAGTCTACAAGGACACCTCGTCCTAGTTACCGGCTGCCTCATGATCTGAAAACATGAATTTGAAAATGGTGAGTATAAACCCAGAAACAGAAAGTTTCTCCCTGCAGCGAAATTGTAACCCAGAAAATAGAATGTTTCTCACTGTAGCGAAAATGTATTTTGCTGCAACGAAAAGCTATAGTGTCATTCTCGCTGCAGGGAGTTTTCGGCCAGCCTACCTTTTTAAAATATGAGAGTTTCTCGCTGTAGTGAAATACAGAGCATCAAATGGAAATTTCCCTTTCCCCCAAAGAAAACCACCCTGCTTGAAATGTTCAAAACCAATATGAAACACATAACAATTTCTTAAGGTTTAACATGTCAAGTTTCACATGCATTACAATCATAAACCATTATCCATCAATTTCCTATAACACACATATTTACATATATATATTTATATATATATATATGCATATACCCATCATCATCATCACACCATCCCATCATCATCCTCACCAGCTCATGCGCACTCCCTACTCGCACATGGCTGGGTCATCACCGAGTTATGCGCACTCCCTACTCGCACATAACCAGGTCATCCTCGACTTATGCTCACTCCCTACTCGCACATAGCCGAGTCAATATAATTGCACAACATTATATTCAAGCATATATGTATATCAACATAATGCAGCCACATAGAAATCCATAATAACCACATATCATAACATAAATCATTTCTTAAGAGCTTGTTCCCAAGACATTCATTTTCATGAAGAATCGTATAAAATCATTCAAACGCTTGTCAAATACATTATATTCCCAAAATAAGTTTTGAAGGCAGTCCACTCGCCAAATGATTGTAGAGCCTTTAGATGACTCTAATTCCCCTAATTGTCCAAATGGGATGATGGGGCTTCCTTAAAACCTAGGATCACATTAACATAAACAATAGATCAATTTACACACTATGAACTCTAAAAGCTATCTCTTAGCTAGTTTTCAATTGCCACATTAAATGGCCATCTATGTTCACTATCTTAATCACTAAAAGTAATGAACATACTCAACAATAAAACAGCTCATAAATCCCAATTACTAGCCATTTTCTACAGCTAAAAACCAAGCTTAATTCATCACTTACCCTATGGCTCCTTTATAATCAAATTCCCTTCTAATTGCTTCCAAATCAATAGGGTAATTCTCTCTTTCTCTCTCTAAAATGCCGAACTAGTGAGAGAAAGTCTGATGACAAAACACTCATTGATTAACAGCATAGTGTCATTTTAATTCTTTTTAGTTTTTTACGAAAATTGAGGATTGCTCCCCCTAAGTATAAGCTCCCCCTTAGTGTGTGCATATTTTGCTTATTTTATTTTATCCAATTTTATTCTCGTCATATAGAAAATGATATTGTACATTTATAGTATACATACGTTCAGTAACATAGAGTGATTTGCAGCGAGTAAGTATTAGCAGATCATCATTAAACTTTCAACTTTAAGTATTGACAGATTTTCATCACTGTTCTAGCAACTGTCAACAGTTTATTGATTTCAGATTTTGTTTACATCATTCTTGTTTCAATTTATATACTATTCATACCATCTATATCTATTTTCAAACAGAAATTATCCACAATGCCATAACAAAAATCCTTTATCAGCATGTAAATCAATATCAACATAGCACTAGCAGATTTTGTTCATGACAGTCAAAGTACCAAAATAGCAAAATATCAGCTGACTTCAATTTTTAGCAATTAAGCAACAAAGTCATATCAGCATTCATTTTTCACATACAACCACATAAATAACAGGATTAAAACTGAGTCTTTAAGTGCCACCATCGCACAAATAACAGTTAATCAACAAGTATTTTGAAACTGCCCCTAGACTATTTTTGCTTCCTATCCCTTATTTTTCTAAGTTCATTCACCTTTGATTCTGTCTTCTTTCCTTTCCTAGGTTCCTTCCTGGTTCCTCTACCCTAACATTTTTTTTTAAATTTATTCTTCCAGTTCCTAATTTAAATTTATTCTTCTAGTTCCTGGTTCTTGCACCCATTCTATTCTGCTCTCCCTTTTTGTCAGCATCAAAGGGAGGGGCTTCTATTCATTTGATGTGTCAAAGGGTGAGGATTCAATGTTGAAGAAAGGGTTGAGAGGAAAAAGAGAGGGCTCTCGGAGAGGTGATGACTGTCTTGGGGAAGGTTCTAGGGAGGACTTGTCTAAGACAGGAATTGGGGAGGAGGCTGAAATTGGTTTAGATTTTTTGGCCAACCTGTAAGACTTTCTTATCTTGAGAAAAGCTGTCTTGGTTGCCATTATCTTCTTGCATTTGGTTGGTAGTTTTGCCTCAGTTGGTGGAGCTGCAGTGGCTTTGGCTTTCCCTACTTTTATCTTTACTCTAGTAGTTGATGTAGATTTCTTTCCTTTTCTTACACCTTCACCATCCTTTTGAGTTTTTATCTTGGCAGTTTCTTTTTTAGCTTGTCCCTCCTTAACCATTTGGTGGAAGATATCCATGATGGAAACTTCCTCTAAATTTGGAGGAGAGGCCTAGTGTTTCTCTGTCTCTGAATCATTTTTGCTTTAAGGTTTAGGGGAGGTTGTCTTGGCTGGTTGATTAACCCATTGGGGAGAGTCTTCAGTCTGCAGAGCAGGACTGGCAGATTTGTAGGTGAAACCTTCAGCCTGAATGTCAGAACTTCCATCATGAGGAGCTGATTTTTCTGCTAACTTAGCTAAACTTTCAGCACCTTGTTGTACAAGTGCAGTGCTAGATGTGGCAGAACTGTCTGCAGCCACAAGTTCAAATGGCATGTTTTCCTTCTCCTTCAGTTTGTTTTCCAACTCAGTGATTTTATCTTCCATTTTCTGTAGCTTCACTCCTTGATCAGTTAGCTTACCATCAATCCTTATGAGCAGATTAAAAATCACTTCATTTGAAAATTTAGAGGGAGCTTCTTCAGGTTGAGTAAGCAGATTGTGTTCTTTTCTTGGGCCAATTTTAGAGGTTTTAATGAACTTTTCTCTATAGAGCACATACCCTATTTTAACCAAGTTGCCATACTGAATAGCTTGATCTCTGGTTTTTTTCAGGTCCATATCATACCTCTTTGCCCATATTCCCTTCTTCTGCACAAGGGATGTAATCACATTCCCATACGGTAGATTTACCTTATCAAGTCTGCAAGCACTTCTCATTTTCTCAATTCTAAATCTTCCTAAATTTAGAGACACTCCATTGAAAGCATGCTCCATCAGCCAAAGGTCTTGGAGGCTAATGTAGCTAAGGCTTCCACTTCTGCCTTGTATATTTGCTGCTATGAAATAGTGTAGAATTCTTATATGAGGGCTGGTTATCAAACTAGAATTACTTTTTGAAGAATAATTTTCTTTCTTTCCAGTGATGATCTCCCACAATGAGGATGGATCATATTTTTCAAGCAGTTCAAATTCACTTTCTTCATACTCTATTTTCAACAGGTTCCCTAAATCCTCAGCAGTCATAACAAACTTTTCTCCATTCAAATAAGCATTCAAACCATCTTCTACATAATCATCAGAATCTATTAATTCATTTCCTTTCAAAGCAATTCTAGAAGAAAACTCTTTGACCAGACTTGGACTATAAGACTTATTCTTAAAGGTGTTGTAGCCTTTTAGTTTTAGTTTATCAAAGTACTCAAATATACTGGTATGGATTTCTACATTTTCCTTAAAACTATTTTAGTCAATGAATTTTCCACAAGAGATTGGTGCATTCTCGATATTTTTAAATCTATACTCATGCAACTTATTCCTAAATTTTGAAAAAGAAGAATTGGTACCTTTGTGGAGTAAGGGCTCTGTTTTTCTCTTCTTACTAGTTTTCTGCTTCTTTTCTCTAAGTTTCTTGGATATATCTTTCACTGAACCAGGCATGATTTTTAGTTTCTTCTTCACATTTTCAGTTCCTGTTTCTTCTTCCATTGGCCTTTTCCCTTTCTTCTTTTCTGATATCTCTTTGCTCCGAGATGTTCTAGCCATGTTAGTTGTAGAAATTTTTGAAGGTTTGAGTCAGTTTCAGAGACAAACAGGGAGATTTAGGTTTTTGTTTCTAGAGCAACGGGTTTCAGGGGAAAGAGGAAGATAGGCAGTGAACAGTTATTGCAAAAAACTGCTCACCTTCCTTTAAGTATTGCCCTATTTTATTTCTTTATAATTTCAAACTTCCTTCTAAAATTTGGTTATTTACCTTTGACAATTTTTCTTCATTTTTTTTGCACCCGGTAAACACATATTTTTACCACATTTTACTATTCTTTCTCTATACTCACTAAGTCTTATTATTTAAGGTTGTCAGACCACTCTTAGTTGATTGAGAAATCTTTAGTCAACTGAAAGCATTCTACTTTCTATGAGAAAGCCAATGGTTTTCTTATAATTCCTTTACACTAATCATCCCTAAATTTCTTCTAATCTCACAAAATCTATCTTCATTCAGAGGTTTGGTAAAAATGTTTGCTAATTGATGTAAAATATTCACAAATTCTATCTTAATATCATTTTTCATCACATGGTCTCTAATAAAATGGTGTCTAATCGCAATGTGCTTTCTCCTAGAGTGCTGCACAAGATTTTTTGATATATTGATTGCACTCGTGTTATCACAGTGTATTGGTACATTATGCATTGTTATTCCATAGTCTTTTAATTGTTGCTTGATCCAAAGGATTTGTGCACAGTAACTACCTAATGATACATATTCAGCCTCTATTGTAGATAGTGCCACTGAGTTTTGATTTTTGCTAGACCAAGACATAAGCATCCTTCCTAAAAATTGGCATGTTGCACTAGTGCTTTTCCTATAAGTTCTGCTGCCAACAAAGTCAGCATCTGAATATCTATCTAAGCTAAGAGTTGAGTTTCTAGAGTACCATATTCTTAGTTCTTGAGTGTCTATGAGGAATCTAAAAATTCTCTTAACAGCTGTTAGGTGTGATTCTTTGGGCTGTGACTGAAATCTAGCACACAAGCACACATTAAACTAAATATCTGGCCTCCTTGCTGTTAACTAGAGAAAAGAGCCGATCATACCTCTATAGAGCTTTTGATCTACATCCTTACTTATTTCATCTAAGTCGAGTATGATGGATGGACTCATTGGTGTAGAAATTGATTTCAGCTTTAGCATATCGAATTTATTGAGCATATCATCAGTATATCTTACTTGGTTGATGAAGATTCCTTCCTCACTTTGTTTGATTTGAAGACCAAGGAAGTACTTCAACTATCCCATCATGCTTATCTCAAATTCACCCTACATTTCCTTTGCAAAGTTCTTGCATAAAGCTTCATTAGTTGCACCAAATACAATATCATCCACATATATTTGCCCAATAATTAAATCATTTAGATATCTCTAAATGAATAATGTAGTATCGATGCTGCCTCTATCATACCCTTTTTCAACTAGAAATTTTGAAAGCCTTTCATACTAAGCTCTAGGAGCTTGTTTCAATCCATACAAGGCTTTATGAAGTTTGAAAACATGATCAGATTTGTCAAAGTCTTCAAAACCAGGTGGTTGTTCTACATATACTTCCTCTTGAATTAATCCATTTAAGAATGCACTTTTGACATCCATTTAGAACAATTTAAAATTCATGAAACATGCAAAAGCTAGCAATAACCTTATAGCTTCAATCCTAGCAACCGGAGCAAAAGTTTCATCATAATCTATTCCTTCTTCTTGGTTGTATCCTTTTGCTACCAACCTAGCTTTATTTCTAGCTACATTTCCTTGCTCATTTACCTTATTTCTAAATGCCCATTTTGTACCAACAATAGGGTGATTTGAAGGTCTAGAAACCAATGACCATACATGGCTCCTTGTGAATTGATCAAGTTTTTTTTGCACGGCCATTATCCAACTTTCCTCTTTTTCAGCTTCTTCAAGGTTTTTAGGTTCAATTTGAGATATAAAAGCTGAAAACTCACAAGTTTCTCTACTTGCTTTCCTAGTTTTAACTCCTTGTGAAATGTCACCTATTATTTGGTCTTGTGGATGATCTCTTACAAATCTCCAACTCCTTGGTAGATCATCATGTTGATTTTCTGCTCTTTCTAGATTTTCTAGAGGTGGAGTTTCATTTTCTCTTCTAGGTGAGCTTTCTTCATTATTTTTGTTGTTTTCTAAGCTCATTTCCTCCATTTGTTTTTCTAGGACTTCTACATCATCATCATCATTATGAACTTCTTTTTGTAATGCATTTGACTCATCAAAAACTACATGAATTGATTCTTCAATGGTCAAGGTCCTTTTGTTAAAAACTCTATAGGCCTTTGAATTTAAAGCATATCCTAAAAATATTGCTTCATCACTTTTTGCGTCAAACTTCCCTAGAGGCTGTTTTCCATTGTTCAATACAAAGCATTTACAACCAAAACTCCTAAGGTGAGAAATATTTGGTTTCCTACCTTTATAAAGTTCATATGGAGTCTTTGAAATCAAGGGCCTTATTGAGACTCTATTAAGAATATAAGTTGTTGTATTTACTGCCTCAGCCCAAAGATATTTAGGTAGGTTGTTCTCACATAGCATGATCCTAGCCATTTCTTTTAAGGTTCGATTTTTCCTCTCTACAATTCCATTTTGATGGGGTGTTCTAGGTGCAGAAAAATTGTGATCCAACCCCTTTTCATTGCAAAACTTTTCAAACTCATCATTTTCAAATTCTCCTCCATGATCACTCCTTATGCTAATTATGGCTAGCCCTTTTTCATTTTCTACTTTCTTACAATGACTTAAGAATGCTTGTAGAGCATCATTTTTATGAGAAAGAAAATATACCCAAGTATATCTAGAATAGTCATTAACTATTACAAAGCCATAAGATTTTCCTCCTAAGCTAATTGTGCTTATTGGACCAAATAGATCAATATGAAGCAATTCAAGAGGTCTAGATGTTGACATAATTTTCTTAGACTTGAAGGATGTCCTAAATTGTTTTCCTAGTTGGCAAGCATAACATATCCTATCATTTTCAAATTTTAACTCAAGCAGTCTAGCAACAAGATTCTTCTTAATTAATTTTGACATAGTATGCATGCTCGCATGTCCTAATCTTCTCTCGCATGCCAACTATCATTTTCAGCATTCGCAACAAGACATACTTCACTATTTACTTCAAGATTTTTGAGAAAAATTACATACATATACTTCAATCTATTTCCTATAAATGAGATTTTATTTGTACTCATATCTATCACTTCACACTTAGTTGAATCAAAGCACACTCTAAATCCTTTATCACATAATTGACTAATACTTAGTAAATTATGCTTTAATCCTTTAACCAGTAACACATGACTAATTTGAGTTCTAGTATTCTTACCAACCGTACCTATACCATGTATTCTTCCTTTTGAATCATCTCCAAAGGATATGGTTCCTCCCTTTCTCTTATCTAGCTGAGCAAACAGCATTTCATGTCTTGTCATGTGCCGTGAACAACCACTATCCAAGTACCAAGGCTGTTTCTTCTTGAGTTTAGCTTCTGAACATATCTCCTTTAAGTCCAGCTTAACCTACAAAATAGAATTTCAGTTTTTCTTTATAGGTACCCATACTTTGATGGGTCCTTGCATGTTAGTTGCAACAAAGAATCCCTTAGGAACCCAGATTTTCTTAACTTTTTGAACTATTCTTTTCTTAAAACACTCATATGATAAATGACCATGTTTACCACAATTATAACATCTAGGTAATGCTTTAGCTGAATTTTTATTGTGGTATACATCTCTTTTTGAAAATTTATTTTTCAAACATTTAAGAGCTGTATTTTCATCAAGAGTTATTTGCAAAGCTTCAGACTTGTTTTCCAGTTCTTGTTTTAAAACCTCATAGTCTGTTTTTGAGTATTCTAACTTAATTTGCAAAATATTTCTTTGCTCAAAAACAGAAGTGAATTCCTGTTTGATTTGTTCTAAATCATTTTCAAGTAATGCAGCCTTTTTCTTTAATGATTTGTATTTTGCAAAAAGTTTTTCAAATTCATCATACAGGCACTCATACTCATCTTGTAAATCATCATAAGAATTAATGCAGGGGGATGAGGGTACCTCTATTTCATCCTCTTGTGCCATTAAACAGATGTTTGATCTTTCCTCAGATTTTTCATCATCAATTTCAGAGCTTGATGTGTCACTGTCCTACCATGCAGCAGCCACCATTGCTTTCTTGGATTTCTTATTTTTCTTCGGGGTTTCATCTTTCAGCAATGGACACTCGGACTTAAAGTGACCAGGTTTCTTGCATTCGTAATAGATCATCTCTTCCTTTTTGTTGGAGTCATTTTTGTTCCTTATTTTCCATGAAGCACCTTGGCTTTTCCTGAAACCTCTTCTAGTTAGCCTTCGATTTCTTCTGCTCATTAGCTTTCTGAATTTTCTAGCAACTAGAGCTAATTTGTCACGACCCAAATTTAAGACCATGACCGACGCATGGGCCCAATGGATGTAGTCCACTAAGCCCAAGCAAGCCTATTAATCTGACATGTTCATCATTCCATTATAAACTGCTAAGTCACATTTCATAACTTAAGATCAAAATAATATTAAACATTGCCACCTCATATTGGTATACTAAACAAGTGTATATACATTGTCTACAACAAGTATCTTAATAATTTACATTAGGTTTGTCTATACACAACAAAAGAATACTCGACTTCCAGTGGAGAGACTCGGACGAATGTACAGCTATTGAATGCCGAGACACCTACCAAAAGTCGAATATACGAAGACACTTCGACCTAGTTAACAGCTACCTCGTGATCTGAAAACATGAAGTTGAAAACGGTGAGTATAAACCCAGTGAGTGAACAAGAAGGGAACAAGCATACCATAAGGAATGTTTAACGAAATCATAATCCATTCATTTTTCAAAACAATGCAGTTTATTTGAGTTCTTATTAAACCCCTCATGTAAACCCCACATGAGAAAAATCACTTATTGAAAAGAGTCCATGCTCAACAAAGGATTTGGAGAGTGAAAACTTTAATAGCATTCATGTGAATCAAGTCAAATAAACGACGGGTGCTCATTGCAATGGAAAGGCATTCTCGCTGCAGCGACACTTGACTTAAATTATCATCTAACCGAGGGTTTCTTAATTGGCTAAGGGTTTCTCACCAAACCTTCTCATTTTAAACTTAATTCATTTATTCCTTAATGTTGGAAGTCCATGCTCGACTGTGGTACCAAAGAAATGGAAAATAGGGTAGCAACCGAACCAAATGAGGAGAAAAATAGAAAGTTTTTCACTGCAGCGAGATTCAATCTCGCTGTAGCGAAATTTTGGCTTTCAAAACAGAAAATTTCTCACTGCAACGAGAATGAATCTTGCTGCAACGAGAAGCTACAGTAACATTCTCGCTGCAGTGAGATTCTCGACCAGCACCACCCCTCCAAACCCGAGAGTTTCTCACTACAGCGAGAATCAGAACATCAAGAAAAAAGTTTCATTTTTCCCTTAAATCAAAACCATCCTGCTAAAATAACAAAAACAACATGTAACACATACAAACTCCCAAATTTCAACAATTCAAATGCTCACATTTTTGCATTACAATCATATACCATATATGTATATATATATATATATCAATCATCATGTACACCCTCCCATCATCATCATCTCATATGCAACGGCTTATACGCACTCCCACTCGCACATAGCCGGGTCAGCAACGAATTATGTGCACTCCCACTCGCACATAGCTAGGTCAATATCATTACATAACATTAATCGTATATATATATCAACATAGTGTAGTAGTTCAACCATCCATAACAGCCACATGTCACAACATAAAATCAATTTATCAAAGGCTTGTTCCCAAAGCACTCGTTTTTAAATAAAGTTGAATAAAATCATTCAAGTATATAGTGCAAATAAGTTTACATTCCCAAAATAATTTTTGAAATGCAAGTCCACTCACCAGTGTTTATTGAGCCTTTAACCGACTCTAACTTCCCTAATGGTCCAATTGGGACGGTGTGGCTTCGTTGGAACCTATCATCACATTAACATCACAATTATGTTAATTCACATACTTATAGAGTCCAAAAACTTTCTCTTAGCTTACTTCAAATGACAATTAAATGGCTATCCATTTTCACCATCCTAGCACTCCAAAGTGAATTAACAATCTCAACTACAAAATATTCACAAATCAAATCTCTAGTCATTCTCAACACTAAGATTTCAACTCAAATTTATTACTCACCTTAATAGCTTTAAAACTTCGAAATTCTTTCCAACAATTCCCCAAAATATGGTAAAGCTTCCTCTTTCTCTCTCTAAAACACCTAACTAGTGAGAGAGAGTATGGAAACAAGATTTTTCAAGGCTTTTAAAGTGAGAATAGAAGAGCACAAGGATTTATGGAAAGGGTGCACCAAAAGCATGAAATTTGGAGCTATTTAAGGAAGGTTTTGGAGCTTTCTTATCAAGCTTCATGAAGGTTGGAAAGCAACGTGAAAGAGAAGAAGAAGAAGAAGAAGAAAAGCTGCTAGAGAATGTAGAAGCTGCTGGAAGAAAGGGATATTTATAGCCCAAGCTTATCCACTCCACTTAAATTACCAAAATGCCCTTCCATAAATTAGCTTATTCTCCTCCAATCTTTTATGCAATCTTTTTACACTTTTGACACTGGGACAAGGTCCATAATGGTTTAGAAATGTTCAGGTTCATGAAAACCTAAAATTCTAACCCGAGGTGAAAAATGACCATTTTGCCCCTATCGTGAAAATCATCAAAATTTTTGTTTCCTTGTCATTTTACCCATAATTTCATCATTCATTTATGCCTTAGGCTTACTTAGGCCATAATATTGTTTAAAATCTTACTTTTATGGGCTTACTAAGGAAATGATGAAATTACCCCTGATTAGGGATATCACGTGTACTTCTATCTACGAGTCTATAAGAGTAAAGGTCTCACATAATTCTTCATCATCATCATAGGAAAGCTCTTCCAGCTCTTCTTCAAGGATGCTGGCTTTAAGTGCAATGCTCTTTTTTTTTTCCTTTACTTCCTTTCAGTCTGCTTTTTCTTATTCCTTAAGCTCTAGCTCATGAGTAAGAAGAGAACCATAAATCTCATCGAACGTGATGATGTTCAGATCTTTAGCCTCTCTAATGGCAGTCATTTTTGGCTTCCAAGATTTTGTTAGGCATTTAAGCAGCCTCTTAACTAATTCATGTTCAAGGATAGGCTTGCTTAGCTGACTTAATTTATTTGTGATGTTTGTAAACCTATTAAACATGTTGGTGATGTCATCACCAGGCTCCATTTTGAGCATTTCATAACTATGTGTTAAGAGAGCAATTTTGGACTCCTTTACTTGAGAAGTCCCTTCATGGATTATTCTAAGTTTTTTCCACACTTGTTTAGCTGTTGTACAGCTTGAGACTTTGTTAAATTCAGTGGGGATCAAGGCACAATGTAATGTGTTGATGGCCTTAAAGTTTATTTGAACTTTCATAGTTTCAGCCTCAGTCCATTCAGACGTTGGCTTGGGCATCAACTCATTTGTCACTACATTTACGGTTGAGGGTGTCACAACCCAAATTTGGGGCCATGATCGGTGCATGGGCCTAATGGACGTAGTCCACTAAGCTCAAGCAAGCCTATTTATATGACCTGTTCACCATTCCATCAAACGTTACTAAGTACATTCCATATCTTTGAATCAAAATAATACTAAGCATTGCCAACTCATAGTGGTGTACTAATAAAAATGTACATATATTGTCTAAACGTGCAATTTAATAATTTACATCACTTGTACATATTTACAACAAAATGACTCTGGGTTTCCAACGGAGTGACCACAGTTAAGGTGTAGCTACTGAATGCCATTGATACCTACCAAAGATACGAATCTACAAGGACACCTCAACCTAGCTACCGACTGCCTCTTGATTTGAAAACATGAAGTTGAAAATGGTGAGTATAAACCTAGTGAGTGAACAAAAAGGGAACAAGCAATCAATACCAAAAATTTGAAAATCATGCTGCACTAGTTTCAAAACAATGCAATTTAGTTTTACTCTTATTAAAACCCCTCCTTAGACCCTTAAATGGTTAATCACTTGATAATGATGAATCCACACATAGCAAAGAAGTTGAAGAATGAAGGTTTTAGTGATATATAAGTAAGTCCAATGAAACGACGGGTCCTCGCTGTAGCTGAAAGGCATTCTCGCTAGACGAGGGTTTCTCTCAAAATTTCCTCATTCCAAACTTAGTTAGATAATCCCCAAACATGTTGGAAGTCCATGCTTAACTAGGGTATAAATGAAATGGAAAAAAAATGGCAAAAACCCACAAGATAGCAAAATGGATAGAAGGTTTCTCGCTGCAGTGAGTTTCACTTGGTCAAAACAGAAAGTTTTTCGCTGCAGCAAGATTCATTCTCGTTGCAGCGAGAAGCTACAGTAACTTTCTCGCTGTAGTGAGAACTAGGTCAAGTGAAGGTCCTCAAACTCGAGAGTTTCTTGCGGCAGCGAGAAACAGAGCACCAAGAAAAAGGTTTCCTTTCTTTCAAGAAAAGCCATCCTGCTAAAATGACAAAAGCAATATGAAACACAAACAATTTCCCAAAGTTCAACATGCGAAATTCATATGCATTTCAACCATAAACTATATTCATGAGTTTTCATTCTCTAAACATATATACATATACATACATGGATAAATACCAATACCATTATCATCTCATCCAGCTCATGTGTCACGACCCGGTACTCTTCTCGAGCCTGTGACAACTGTTGCAATGTCCCGATAGACATTCATTACCCTGAATGCCAATCGAAATCTCGTAAGGCTTCATATCAGTTTTCGCACCTTCCCTGTGAGTAGTAATTACTAAATATCATATTTTAAAAGATTATAAGATATTTCCAAATCAAAACAATAATAAAAAAATATTTTCTATCTCATAACGGCATTTTGGTCATTTTTTCTAAAAATTTTAAAACCTGTTGACAATATAATATATAGGGGAAAATACACATTTCATAACTAAAAACAAGTTTTTATGTGTAAAACATTCATTTAGGGTGAAATTGTAGCTAATAGAATAAAATAAAAATATTAAATGAAATATTATATTTTCTTATAAAACAATATTTATAGAACTCTGCGTAAATAATTTTTGTAGCGTAAAAGCAAAATAAATCCATACATATAGTAACACAGATAACTAGAGTATGTAATTTAATTTACAATGATGTGTGGGCCCCTAAATAACCAAAGGTAACAAAGACTGTGGACCTACAATTTCTGAGGAGGTGAGTCCAATAATAACCCTCGACGTAATCAACTATTTACGGACTATCCTGATCCTGGAATGAGTGGAAAAGAGGGTGGTGAGTTTATATAAATTCAGTGAGTAAATAAACATCATCTAAAATATCTAAAGTCGAGTAAATGGAGACAACTTAAAATAATTCATCGTGCTATGATTCATAACGTTTCAAACTTATTTCAACTAAATAAAATAATTTCATTTCACTCAAATAATCAACATGGCTTATGAATTTCTTAAAAATTTGGCTCGTGCCAAAACTCATTCTCAAGGATACCTTGGCCGGGGCATCCAACCGAGTCCACCAAGGCTGTTAAAGAAAAGTTCATATACACATAAACCACATTTTTACTTTTAAAAGCATAATCGTTCCTTGGCGTTGGTTGAGTTCACCCTCATGTGGTGGTTTAGCGTGTAGTGAACTCTAAAGTTTTACCTCAGGAGATGGCCTCCGCGCCTCTTGTATCGAGGTAAAATATAGCCGGGTTTACCGTGCCCCTCTCTAATAGGCTGGTCTACGGAAACCCGCCACTGCAGTGACTAATCAATATCCCACCAAATCAATAAAAGTTTCGACAGCATGACATGGCAATTATATTACTACCCAACCTATTAAGGCAAAACAAATAGTTCATACAATTTCAACACAATTTCCAATTCAGCCATTCATGCCAATATCACCATAAGCCATTCAATTCAAACCATAAATTTACAACACAAACAACTAGTCTCCAATTACTCAATTTCTAAAATCATCATTCAATTTCAAAAATCATCATTCAATTTCAAAATGATTTATAAAGCTCATTTCATTTAATCACATTTTACTTATAAAACATAAGGATTTACCATTTAAACTCATTTTTCTATAAAATCACAAAAACAAATAAAAACTACTTTAGATAATTAAGACGATAATAAGGTTACTCACAATATTGGGAGTCGAAGTACTCATGGTCCTGGTCTACGAGTACAATCTCCTTACCCTTAACAGAAGTTTCACCACCTAAACATAATGCACAACAAGCAATTTACTATATTTGTACTAAACTGTTATAAAACTAATTTAGGCTCTATATGAATGCATGAAATGGGATGCGAAATGTTCGGATTATTATTTAAATATGGTGTTCTACATAGCTTCAATTATATATCGAAATAAAATGGTATTGGCTAATTCGATCTATACATCGGTTAATTGGCCAATACATCCAATTCAACTCCAATTAACTTGATTCCACTTCCAACACTCCAAGTCATCAATTACAAGTTAAATAATATGTAATATCACAAAAATCCATCATCAATATCTTCCTTGTAAAATTCGGCCATTGAAGGTTTAGTGTAGAACACGTAATTTTCATGCTTGATTTTTACACCTTACATCATAAAACAACTAAAAACACCTAAATAACATGAAATTCATCAAAGTCCATTATCCAATTTCTCTCTTGAAAATTTCAGCCAAGGAGTCTGGGTGAAGGGCATGGAATTTCTTGCTTGTTTTTCATGCTAAACATCACCAAACAACTAAAAACACTAAGATACCTTGAAATCTAACCAAATAAATCATCAAATCTTCTCTCCCTAAATTCGGTCAGCCATGAATCCTTCATGAGATCTTGAATTTTAACCATGGTAATTGAAAAAGAATGCATAAGAAAGGTAGATCACAAGCTAGAATTAAGAAATTTTACCTTTACTTGCTTAATTCCTTGAAATCCAATGAATTTTCTCTTGATTTTCATCTCTAGGGTTTGTTCTATGCTTTTTCCCTTTTGTTCTTGCCTTGGCCGGCCAAGAGAAATGAGATGGGAGAGTTTTAGTTGTGTTTATAAAGGAAAATATAATAATATTAAAGCTTGACACTTGTCACCATGTGATTGGTC
This sequence comes from Theobroma cacao, assembly GCF_053813885.1. Classification (NCBI taxonomy): domain Eukaryota; kingdom Viridiplantae; phylum Streptophyta; class Magnoliopsida; order Malvales; family Malvaceae; genus Theobroma; species Theobroma cacao. The sequence goes on along the minus strand of NC_142647.1, from coordinate 31,364,053 downwards.
CATACATAAAACTTAATAATTAAGCATTTCTTCTCCACCACATAAAATTCCTCAATTATCCAAAGTATAAAATGAATTTCATGGGTTTGACAAGTGTCAAGGTGGTGTAAAATTCCAAAAATTCTAATTACGTCCTTATGGACACCTGAAATGACCTTTTTGCCCTTATGTTCGAAAAATTGTCGAAATTAAAATTTTTCACTTCTCAAGCTCAAATTATGTTCCAAATAGTCAAACTTGATCAAAATTTCATCCACCATCCCAAATTTGCCCTCAGGTGGAAAAATGACCATTTTACCCCTACGTTATGAAAATTCTAATTTAACTCCAAATCAATCCTCGAACTTCGAATCACCATATTAAGTTATTATAAGATTCAATAACTTTCAATTGCATCTTAAAATCTTTACCCCACATTGTGCACATAGTCGGAGTCATCGTGTGCATCCCCCCACATCGTGCACAATCAGTGCCATCGTGTACATCCCCCCACATCGTGCACACGAGCACTATCATCATTCTTCTCCCTCACCACCACCATTACCGGCATGTGCATTCCCCCACATCGTGCACACACATGGTTGTAATCATCACACAATATCCACCATCATGCACAACATATATATATATATATATATATATATATCTATATATATACCAACAAAATGTAGTAGTGCATAAATCCATAACAACCGCATGTCACAACATAAAATCAATTTATCAAAGGCTTGTTCCCAAGGCACTTGTTTTTAAGGAAAGTTGGATAAAATCATTCAAGTATATTGTGCAAATAAGTTTACATTCTCAAAACAAATTTTGAAATGCAAGTTCACTCACTGGTATTTTGTTAAATCCTTACTTAACTCCAACTTCCTCTATTGGTCCAAATGGGTCGATGGGGCTTCGTTGGAACCTATTATCACATTAGCATCACCATTAAGTCAATTCACATACTTATAAATCTAAAAGCTTTCTCTTAGTTAGCTTTCAAATTGCCATTTAAGTGGCTATCTAAGCTCACTATTCTAATCACTCTAAAGTGAATGAACAACCCCAACTACCAAATCACCCCCAAGTCTAAACACTAATCATTTTCAACATAAAAACTCAATTTTAGTGTACTACTCACCTTGGTAGCTTGTATTTGAAATTCTTCCCAATAACTTTCAAGCTATTATTAAAGCTTCCTATTTCTCTCTCTAAAACACCTAACTAGTGAGAGAGTATGGAAACAAGATTTTTCAAGGGTTTCAAAGTGAGAGAATGGAAGAGCACAAGGGTTTACGAAAAGGTGCACCAAAAGCATGAAAAGTGGAGCTATTTTAAGGGAGGTTATGGAGGTTCATATAAAGCTTTCATGGAGGTTAAAAGTAACATGAAAGAGAAGAAGAAGAAGAAGAAGAAAAGCTACTGAAGAATGAAGAAGCTGCTGGAAGAACAAGATATTTATAGCCTATGTTTATCCACTTCACTTAAATTACGAAAATGCCTCTCCACAAATTAGCTTGTTCTCTTCCAAACCTTTATGCAATCTTTTTACTTTTTTGACACTAGGACAAGGTTCATAATGGTCTAGAAATGCTCGGGTTCATGAAAACTTAAAAATTTTGACCCAAGGTGAAAAAAGACCATTTTGCCTCTACCGTGGAAATCATCATCATTTTCATTTCTTTAGTCATTTTACCCATATTTTCATCATTCATTTATGCCTTAGGCCTACTTAGGCCTTAATATTGTTTAAAACTTACTTTTAGGGGCTTACTAAAGAAATGACGAAACTACCCTTAGCCCGTGTTATTGCGTCCATTACTATGAGTCTATAAAGGTCAAGGTCTCACAGAGGGCATAAAGGGTCCATCAGTTATGACGTCCCACATTTCATAGTCTATAGCTCTAATGTAAATTGACATTCTAGTGCTCCAATAAGGGTAATTAGAGCCATCAAATAGAGGTAGTTTGTTTGTTGATTGTCCCTCAGCCACTACCGATTTTTGTTGAGCCATTTGGATCCTCTCAAAGGATTTTAAGCCTTAATAGCAGGGAACTTGCTCTGATACCAATTGTTGGTCCTTATAATATGTGCTAGAAGGGGGGTGAATAGCACAATTTAGCTTTTGACAAGATTGGAAACTAATTTTCAGATCTTAAGAAAACAAAAACAAAGTATAAAATGCATAACAATTTAGAGTGGTTCAGTCCAAGACCTACATCCACTACCTTGATTATCCAACCAAGGATTTTTCCACAAATTCACTAACAACCAGTGAAATTCACAAGCTTCCACCAAGCTTTTAAAATGACTTTTACTAGGCTCAGCCACAACCTTTTACACTAGTTTTTCATGGGCTCAACTAAAACACAAAGTGGTTTTCCAAGGCTCAACCACAACCTTTAACAATAAAGCTATCCCAAGCTTGAACCACCCCTTAAAGTGACTTATTCACTCTAAGAATACAAGAGAAGTAATAAAGAAGTACCTATGATCACTTACTTTTTCTATATGGTACAAGATGAAGTGCTGAACTCTATTACAAAGATTGACGTTTAAGTGCAGTAAGGTGCAGTGAAGCTTTTCTAGTTTTTTCTACTTTCTATAGCTCAAATCTCATGCAAGACTTCAAAAAACTTGTTTCTAATTGTTGGATGACCCTTATATACTTGGAGATTCAACTCTGATGACAATTTAGCAGTTTATATCTATTGGAAACAGTTGAGAATGAGTTCTAGCCGTTAATCTGTCTTGTAGTGCTTTGGTTTAAATTGCAGACAGAGAGCTCTTAGTCGACCAACTTGGTTGACTAAGTTGGTTCTATTTCTGGTTTGTAGATTCTGACAAAGAGCATTTAGTTTACTGACTTGGTTGACTAAATTGATTCTGTATCTCAAACTCTTCAGCCCACCATTTCTCCAATTTGAAATTTCATCAACCAATGTTCTTCCTTGTCTCACCAATACGGTTCCTCATTGTTATTCAGTTACATCTTGTTAATTTTATCCCTCTTTTTCTATTAAAAATACTCTTTGAAGAATTAATAAATTAATTTCATATATTAATTTCCTGCACACTCAAGTAAAGGTATTGACACAAATAAATGGGAATGTTTTATTATCATCAAAAACTAATGGAGCCAACACAATTATGTGTATGACCAATACAATAATGAACTTTGTGGAATGTATTATTATGTAAAGATTCTTGTTATATGTTGTTATGTGTGCTATGCTTTAAAAGATAATATTGAATGATAATTATAATCGTGCGTGTGTTGTGTGGGAGTGCACATGATGATGAGGGTGGTGTGCAGTGTGGGAGTGCACACGATGATGATATTGCCATGTGTAGTGTGGGAGTGCACATTATGGGAACATGGTGTGCGGTGTGGGAGTGCATATGATGATGATGATATTTGCCATGTGCGGTGTGGGAATGCACACGATGATATTTGCCATGTGTGGTGTGGGAGTGCACATGAGTTGAGTTGCGGATGGTGGTTGTGTGAATTAAGCTCTGTTGACTAGTTTGGGATTGACCTTGATGTATTTGATGAATATTTGAAATGTCTATATACATATATATACATAATGTATATATACATGAATTCTCATACAAATGTTCAGTTGTCTTGTAGAGTAAAGATGTATGGAAAATGAAATGTGATTGAATTAAATATTGAAAGTTGATAGTCTTAAATATTTTTTTTAAAATGAGTTAAAAGTCAACATTGCATCGAGTTTGTTTATGATATACAAATTGCATTGTTTTAATATAAGTGCATCGTGTTTCCTAGAAAAAATCTTCTGTATCATTTGCTTGTTCCCTTTCTATATTCACTTACCAGGTTTGTACTCATTCTTTTTAACTTCATATTTTAGTTTTCAAGTCCAAAGGTAGTTGGATTCTTAGGTCAAAGGGCTTCCTCATATTCATCCTTCGGTAGGTTTACCATGTCACTCGATGATAGTACCCATGTCCAGAGTCACTCCGCTGGTAGGCAAGGGTCTGTTGCATGTTTATATGTGATGGTTTAATGTAAATTGTGAGATTTGTCGTGAACTCTGTATGATTGGTTTGATTAACAATGTTATTTAGGGTCGACAATGATAACTCTATTTTGAGAATGAGATATACTTGGTTTTCACGATTTAATTTTGAAAGAGTTATTATTGGAAATTATGAGGTTTAGATCTTAAAAAAATAGAAGTGATAGATGGACTACTGAATAGGTTTACATAGAGAGGCTTGCTTGGGTCTGGTGGGCTATGCTTATTGAGCCCATGCGCAGGTCATGGCTCGGGATTTGTTTTGTGACAGTACATAACAATCTGTATACATAAATTCATATGGCACGCTGTTCCTAACATATTTCACCAATTAATCAAAGTAGAAGGCAGAAGGCCCATACAGACTCAGCGAAGTGACATGTTGGGAGGGAGACATATCGGTTGCCAATTTGGTGCCCGTCAAATTGGAGACACTTGCCACGAAACCCCATAGCTTCTCTTATTTGCACATGGTGCAACAAAGGGGTGAGTCATTTAATACTCAGTGAGGGGATGCTATCATTGCATAATATTTACATATAAAGTATCTTTAGGCTTATCTAGCCATAATACATTCATATTCAAACATCTCCAATTTAAAAGTGTGAGAATCATCCTAATATCCTACATGCATAATTCATCATAGTCAAACTTGCCAGATTACCTATTAATGGTGTGTCATATCCACAAATTTCCAAGTTCTATATCCTCACAACAAATCATACCAATTCAATGCTCATCTTTAAAGCTATTATCATCAAACTAAGCTTCATAGTCACATATTAGTTGCTAAGCCCAACCTCAAATCTCATTCATAAATAGTTACTTTTTCCAAAGCATTCTATCAAATATCATTCACAATCAGTCACCATAATTTCATATTCAAATCAGATCATGCCATCTCTAATGCATGTTATCATAATCAAACGTAATCAAATGAGTGGTCCTGCTCTGGACATAGTCAGATCACGCACAGTGGCCAATAGGCGAAGAAACAGATCATGCGAGGGCAAAGCCACTGGCGGAGAAACAGATCACTCATGTGACAAAGCAATGGGTGGAGAACAGATCACGCATAGCGCTAGAACAACTGGCAGAGAATCAAATCATCAATCAGAGTAAACTCCCAACGTCGACATCACCTAGAGTATTTTCAACAGATGGCATCAAAGCACTGTCGGTGGGAATCACAAGTGAAATTAGTGCCATCATCCCTGCCTACCACCATCCCTACAAGCATACACATAATCACAGGGCGTGGGACTCCACTCCATCTCAAGTCAAATCAATATTCGAAATTTATCCCTCGGACAAAACACATATCCACTACAGGCCATCATGCTTGTGACATTCCATATATCCACATCAATTCAAATCTAAATCCATCGAGCTTCAATCATCTCTAAGCTCGGTATAATTCTAAGTGCCTTCAAATCTTTAAGGCATCACCAAACAAAACATAATCAATCTCCAAGCCCTCATGGTTATAACTCCACATGGGTGTTAATCATATTTAATCAAATCAACCATTGACTAATAGCCTTATACTTATCCTCAAATCAACCATAATTATATGGGCATTCATACATAAATCATGTCCACAAGCAGTCATGGCTCTTCGGCCTCACATACTTAACATCACTTCAATCATTGTGCCATTAGCCCAAATACATGTTATGCCTATATTCCTAATTGGGTAATCTATTCATCACAATTTGGCACAACCCTTAATCCATAATTCATATTGCAACATGTGTAGGCCTCTTGCTCTAGGTCCTACATACCATGGGTTCTAACACAAAGCCACCATGTGGCTCACTACAAATCACACAAACACAGATTTCCTCTTTCACATAACTAGTTATCCTAGGCATTCTCATCTAGGTACACAATCATACTTGTTCTATAGCCTAGGCACATACCTTTAGGCAAACATACATATACACATACACACAAATATATATATATATATATATATATATTATATACATATCAATTCTCTAGCTTAGGCATTCTCATCTAGGAATATACATAACATTTAAGTACCATGGCAGCGTACACATTATGCAAAATGCATCACATGCATTTAATTAAATCCCACTCACTTTGACAATTGAAGGCACACTACACTCAAGCTCAACCTTTAGCCTCTAGCGATCCTCTAGCTCATAAACGCATCAATAGCCTCCATTTTCCCCTTAGACACATAAAAACAATACAAAATTATTTATTTCTTAGCTTTTAAAAGTATCCCAGCTTTTCAAAAATACCCAAATCCAATATATAAGCTCAATCTTCCAACAAATAAGCTAAACCATTACCTTAGAAGCTGGGTTGCCCAAATCTAGGCTCCAAATCTCCAAAAACTCAAGGGGAGAGAGTTTCAACAAATCTAAAAATATTTAGATCCAAGGTTATTAAATGATTAAAAATCAATATGTTAAAATGCATAATCTTATCTTCGAATCATTTCCCAAGCTTGGATCTAGCTCAAATGGGCTCTAAATGGCATTTGCAAGCTTAGGGTTTGAGTTTTCTAGAGAAAGAATGAGAAAAAGAGCTAAGAGAAAGATGAGGCGGAATGCTCGTTGACCCTTTTTGATTTTTTGCCTTTTCTTTCTGATGTATCGATACATCTGCCTTTATTTTGAATAAATGTATTGATACATTGAGACAATGTGTCATGACCCGGTACTCCCTTCGAGCCCGTGACAACCGCCGCGATGTCTCTATAGACATTTATTACCCAGAATATCAATCAAAACCTTGCAAGGCTCTTGCATCAATTTTACGTCACCCCTATGAGCAGCAATTACTAAATATCATGTTTTAGGGAATATAAACTATTTTTAAATAAAAAACAAACAAAAAGTAATTTCTGCCACACAGGGGTATTTTGGTCATCTTTTTTCAAAAATTTTGAAACTTGGTGAAAATACAGGATACGATCGAAAAATATACATCTTTTATCTAAAAATAATTTTAGTAATCTAAATCATCCATTTTAAATGAAATTATGACTAATCAAACTAAATAAAAATATTAAATAAAATATTCCATTTTCTTATAAAACAATATTTATCGAATCTTGCATAAACAATTTTTGTAACATAAGAGCAAAATAAATTCATATATATAATAGCACACTAAACCAGGTATATAAAAATATTCTACAATGACATGTGGGCCCCAATATAACCAAAAATATACGAAACTGCAGACCTTCAATTTCTAAAGATGCAAATCCAAAAGCAACCCTAGACAAAATCGATTGTCTACAAACTGTCCTGACCCTGAAATGGGCTAAAAGAAGGGGTGACTTTTATAAACACAATGAGTAAGCAAAGTTCATCTACAATATCTAAAACCGAGTAAATGGAGACAGTTAAATCATCCCATCATAATAGGATTCATAACATTTAAAACTCATTTAAATTCATATAAAACAATTACATTTCATCAAAATAATCAACAAAGCTTATGATTCTCTTAAAAACTTGGCTTGTGCCAAAACTCGTACTCGGTGACACCTTGGCCCGAGCATCCAACCGAGGCCTCCAAGGCTGTTAAAATAACATATACTCATAAAACATGTTTTTCCATATAAAAGCACAGTCGTTCCTTGGCGTTGGTTGAGTTTCACGCTCACGTGGTGGTTCGGTGTGAAGTGAACTCTAAACTACCTTAGGAGATACCCTCCACACCTCTCATACTAAGGTAAAATATAACGGGGTTTACCGTGCCCCTCTAATAGGCTGGTCCACGGAAACTCACCCACTACAGTAAGCTAATCAAATAACCCACCAAATCAATAAAAATTTCGACAGCATGACATGGCTAATAGGATATTACCCAGCCTGTCAAGGTAAAATAAAATAGTTCATATAATGCACAAACCACAATCCAACCATTCATGCCATCACATTGTCATAAGCCATCAATTCAAACCATATATATATATATATATATATATATAGATAACACAAGTATATAGTCTCCACTTACTCAATTTCCAAAATCATCATTGAATTGTAAAACAATTTATAAATCTCATTCATTTAACCAACACTTAACTTATAAAACATAAAAATCTACGGTTTAAGTTCATTATTCTTTAAAATCATAAAAACGAATATAAACTACTTTAGATAGTTAAGGTGAACATTTGATTACTCACAATAGCGGGAGTTTGGAGTACTCTTATTCTTGGTCCTCGGGTATGATATCTTTACCCTTATCAGAGGGCTCACCATTATACATAATACACGACACGTAATTCAATATATTTATGCTAAACTGTTATAAAACTATTTCAGGCTCTATATGAATGCATGAAATTGAATGAGAATTGTTCGAATAATCACCTAAAGACGGTGTTCTACGTGGGTTCAATTATGATCGGACTAAATTTTTATTCGTCCTTACTCGAACTATACACTGTTGAATTAACCAAAACATCTGATTCAACTTCAAATATATTCATTACACTTCCAATATTCCAAATACACCAAAGTACCTCAATGAGCTTGATTGTGACTTAATTCATCATAATCGAAGTTCATTTCGATTCCGAACTAACGTGCTAATCAGTGTTAACACAGTCCAATAAATCCATCTACATCATTAGGAATCAAATCCAAGTCCATTTACTATGATTTTCTCATTATTGTTCAAGTAGCTTACTAAAGGAACTATACTTTTCGATAACCATTTTCGATATCCGATACCATAAATCATCAATTACGAGCTAAATAACATGAAATACAGTAAAATCCATCATCAACATGTCATCTATAAAATTCGGCCAAAGAGGGTTGTTGAAAGGCATGTGATTTTCTTGCTTGTTTTTCATGCCAAACATCATCAAATAACTAAAAACACTAAGATATCATGAAATCTAGCAAAATCCATCATCAAAACCTCTCTCCTTTTGTTCGGCCAGCAAGTATTCCCTCATGAAAACTTGTGTTTCATCCATAGAAAATGAAAAGAAAGCATGGGAAAGGTAGATCTTCAGCTAAAACTGAAAAATCTTACCTTTGATTGTTTTGTTCTTTGAAATTCAACAAATTTCTCTTGAATTTTCCTCTCTAGGGTTTGTTTCTATTCTTTTCTCTTTGTTCTTTGCTTTGGCTGGCCATGAAGAGTGAAATGGGAGAGTTTATGTTGAGTTTATAAAGGAAATTATAAAAATATTAAAACTTGACATGTGTCACCATGTGATTGGTCCATGGTTAAAACTTTAACAATTAAGCATTTTCTCACCACCACATGTAATCTCTTAATTATCCAAAGTATAAAATAATAATAGGTAAAATTCATGGGCTTGACAAGTGTTATGGTGGTGTAAAATTCCAAAAATTCTAATTACGTCCTCGTGGACACGTAAAATGACTGTTTTGCCCTTATGTTCGAAAAAATGTTGGAATTAAAATTTTTCATTTCTCAAATTCAAATCTTTCTCCAATTAGTCAAACTTGGTAAAAAATCTCATCCAACATTCCCATTTTGCCCTTGGGTGGCAAAATGACCATTTGGCCCCTACGTTATGAAAATTCCTAATTTGACTCCAAATTAATCCTCGAACTCCGAATCACCATATTAAGACATTCTAAGGTTCAATAACTCTCAAATACATCATAAAATCTCTATTCAAACTAGTTCGAGGTTTTAATCGACTTAATTGTACCACTAGGTACGATACTGACTTTTAATGATTCTCCGAGGCATCCTAGTATGTAGATAAGCTATCAAATACATGAATGACATGACAAGTATATAATAGAGTAGGGCTTAACACAATGTATTGAATCATTTTGGGTAGAATGGTCTCGAGTGCTCTCTACTTCAAATGTATCGATACATTGGGGTAATGCATCGATATGTGTTCATCTTTCTAAGAATGTATCGATACATTTTGCTCAAATTGCACCTTTCCCACACCCAAACTTCAAAAAATCTGAACTTAATTGTCACAACCCAAATTCTGGGCCGTGACTGGCTCATGGGCCCAATGGACGTAGTCCACTAAGCCCAAGCAAGCCTATTAATCTAACATGGTCATCATTCCATCATAAACTGCTAAGTCGCATTTCGTAACTTAGGATCAAAATAATATTAAACATTGCCGCTGTATACTAGCATACCAAACAAGTGTATATACATCGTCTACAATATGTATCTTAATAATTTACATTAGGTTTGTTTATACACAATAAAAGAATACTCGACTTCCAGCGGAGAGACTCGGACGAATGTACAGCTACTGAATGCTGAGACACCTACCAAAAGATGGATACAAGTTTACAAAGACTCCTCGTCCTAGTTATCGACTGCCTCATGATCTGAAAACATGAAGTTGAAAACGGTGAGTATAAACCCAGTGAGTGAACAAGAAAGGGAACAAGCCTACCATAAGGAATGTTTAACGAAATCATGATGCATTCATTTTTCAAAACAATGCAATTTGTTTTTGTTCTTATTAAAACCCTTCATGTAAACCCCACATGAGTAAATCACTTAATGAAAGGGTCCATGTTCAGCAAAGGATTCAAAGAGTGAAAACTTTAATAGCATTCATGCGAATCAGGTCAAATAAACGACGGGTCCTCGCTGCAGCGAGAATGAATTTTTGCTGCAGGGACACTTGATTTAAATTATCAACTAACCGAGGGTTTCTCACCAATTAAACTTAACTCATTTATTCCTTAATGTTGGAAATCCATGCTTAACTATGGTAGCAAAGAAGTGGAAAATTGGGCAACAGTTGATCAAGATGTGAGACAAAATAGAAAGTTTTTCGCTGTAGCGTGAATGCTACAGTATTTTCTCACTGCAACGAGTTTCGGGCTAGCCACTTTCCAAAAACCCGAGAGTTTCTCATTGCAGTGAGAATGATTCTCACTGCAATGAGAAACAGGGCACCAAATGAAAATTTTCCCTTTCTCCCAAAGAAAACCACCCTGTTGAAATGTCCAAGACCAATAAGAATTACATAACAACTTCCCAAAGTTTAACATACCGAATTTCACATACATTACAACCATATACCATTACTCATAAATTTCTTATAACACACATGTTTACGTATGTATATAGATATACATATACCCATCATCATCATGCACACCATGCCATCATCACCAGCTCATGCGCACTCCCTACTCGCACATGGTTGGGTCATCACCGGTTTATGCGCACTCCCTACTCGCACATAATAGGATCATCATCGGCTTATGCACACTCCCTACTTGCACATAGCTGAGTCCATATAATTACACAACAATATATTTGTACGTATATACATATATCAACATAATGTAGTAGTATAGGAATCCATAATAGCCATATATCACAACATAACCCATTTCTCAAAAGCTTGTTCCCAAAGTACTCATTTTTAAGAAAAGTTGTATAAAATCATTCAAACGCTTTGTACAAACAATCACATTCCCCAAATAAATTTGAAATGCAGTTCACTCATCAGTATATTTTTGAGCCTTTAGCTGATTCTAATTCCCCTAATGATCCAATTGGGATAATGGGGCTTCGTTAAAACCTAGAATCACATTAGCATCAGCATTATGTTAATTCAGACACTATAAACCCTAAAAGTTATCTCTTAACTAGCTTTCAATTGCCATTTTAAATGGCTATCTATGTTCACTACCTAATCACATTAGAGTCAATACACAATCTCAACAATAAACTCATAAATCAATCACTAAACATTATCAACACTTAAAACTCAATTCCAATTTACTACTCACCTTGATAGCTTTGTAACTTTGAAATTCTTTCCAACAATTCCCAAGCTTATTATAGGGCTTTTGTCAAGCCCAGCTCTACAATATGTTTATTATGCCATTCTTACATAAGAATGCATGTTTGCTTACTTGGGTACCTCAAAAATCATTAAACGACGGCATTATACCAAATGGTACAATTAAGTTAAATTAAGCCTCGAACTAGTCCAAATAGAGATTTTAAGATGAAATTAAGAATTTTAAACCCCCAGAATGACTTAAAATGGTGATTCAGAGTTCGAGGACCGATTTGGACTCAAATTGGAATTTTCATGACCTAGGGTTAAAATGGTCATTTTGCCACCCGAGGTTAAAAATTGGAATGTTGGAAGAAGTTTTTGATCAAGATTGACTATTTAGAACATAATTTGAGTTTGAGAAGTGAAAAATTTTAATTCTGACATTTTTTCGAGCATAGAGGGAAAATAGTCATTTTGCCACCCAAGGGCAAAATTGTAATTTTACACCACCCAACACTTTTTCAGCACATGGATTTTACCCAATATTATCATGGATAATTGAGAAAATTTAAGTGCTGGAGAGAGATTGCTTAATAGGTAAGTATGACGCATGGACCAATGGAATGGTGACATGTGTCAAATTCTTATCCATTTATTAGTTTCCTTATAAATTAGCACAAAATCAGCCTATTTCTTTTCATATGGCCGGCCAAAGGAAGAACAAAGGAAGAAAAGAAAGAACAAGAACCCTAGGGTGAGAATTCAACAGAAAATTGGTGGATTTCAAGTAATCAAGCAATCAAAGGTAAAATTTCTTGATTTTGACTTGTGATCTACCTTTCCTATGCATTATTTTACATTTTCCATGGTTGAATCACAAGATATCATGAAGGATAGTGTGCTGATCAAACCCTAGGAGAGAGAGTTTGATGATGATTTAGATAGATTTTTAAGATATATGGATGTTTTTAGTTGTTTATGGTGTTAAAAGTAAGAATTAAGCTTGAAATTCACATATTCCTCATGAGCTTATCATTGGCCGAATCTTCCTTGTAGAGTGTTGATGGTGGATTTGATTTTATTTCAAGTGAATTGGTTAGGGAATGATGAATTATGGTGAGAAAATCAAGTAGAAAAAATCATAATGTTGATGCACTCACCATGGCCAAAATTCTCAAGAAGAAATGTGAGGATGATTTTGCTAAATTTTATGCTATTTGACTTGTGTTTGATGGTTTGGAGAATTGGAAGAAAAATGGAGTTAACTGGAGTTAAATTGGACGTATTGGCCAATTAATCGGGTGAGAGATCGAATTAGGCCAATACCATTTTATTTAGGTACATAATTAAATTTATATTGAACACTGTATTTAGATAGTTACCCGAGTATTTCACATCCCATTTCATGCATTAGTATAAAGCCTGAATTGGTTTTATAACAATTTAGCACAAATGTAGTAAATGGCTTATTGTGCATTATGTCTAGGTGGTGAGCTTTCTGGCCAAAGTAAAGAAATAGTACCCGAGGATCAAGAATCAGAGTACTCGAAATTCGACTCACGAAATAGTGAGTAACCTTACTATCGTCTTAATTATCTAAAGTGGTTTTTATCCGATTTTGTGATTTTATGGAAAATGAGTTTAAATTGTAAATCTTTATGTTTTATAAGCAAAATGAGATTAAATGAAATGATTTTATAAAATTGTCTTGAAATTGAAAGATGGTTTTGAAAATAGAGTAATTGGAGACTAATTGTTGTGTTATAAATCATGGTTTGAATTGAATAGCTTATGATAATATTTGCATGAATGGCTGAATTGGTATTTGTGTTGAAAATGTATGAACTGTTAATTTGCCTTGAGAGGCTGTAAAATAAAATAATTGCCATGTCATGCTATTACGAATTTTATTGTATAGTGGGTTATAAATTAGTCGCTGCAATGGACGGGTTATGTGGACCAGCCTATTAGAAGGGCACAGTAACCTTATTATATTCATACCTCAGTATGAGAGGCGCGGTTGGATAACTCCTAAGGTTAAAACTTTAGAGTTCACTTCACACCAAACCACCATATGAGGGTGAACTCAGCCAACGCCAAAGAACGACTATGTTTTCAAAATAAAAACATGATTTATGCGTACATAACTTTTTAACAGCCTTAGCGGACTCAGTTGGGATAGCCCTCGACCAAGGTATCCCTGATAACTGAGCATGAGAATGATTTTGGCACGAGCTAAAGTTTTAAGAAATTCATAAGCAATGTTGATTACTCGATTTATATGAATTGATTTTATTTGGTTGAAACAAGTTGAAAGGTGATGAATTACAGTATGTTAAACTATTTTATTTGTCTCCATTTACTCGACTTTAGATATTTATATGGTATTTGTTTACTCACTAGGATTATATAATCTCACCACCCTCCTTTCCACCCATTTCAGGCTCAGAATAGGCTGTAGATAGCTGATTTCATCGAGGCTACCATTGGATTTGCATCCTCCAAACTGTAGGTTCACAGTCTTCATTACTTTTGGTTATTTGGGGGCCAACTGTTATTGTAAATTAAATTAAATACTCTGGCTTATTGTATTACAGTATGTATGAATTTATTTTGCTTTTACACTGCAAAAATTATTTATGTATAACTCTAAAAATATTATTTTATAAGAAAATAGAATATTTTATTGAATATTTCTTTTATTTTTTTTATTATATCTAAATAATAATAATTTCATTTTAAATGAAGGTTTTAGATGTTTAAACTTATTTTGGATTATGAATTATGTGTTTTGTACTCACATACTACATTTTTAACGGATTTCGAGATTTTTGAGGAAAAATGACCAAAATGCCCCTGTGAGAAAAAAATTGTTTTTCTATTTTTTTTATTTGAAAATAGTTTATAATCTCTCAAACATAATTTTAGTGACTAATACTCACAGGGGAAGCGAGAAAAACTGATGTTAAGCTTTGCGAGGTTTCGATTGACATTTCGAGTAATGAATGTCTATCGGGACATCACGATGGTTGTCACGGGCTCAATGAGAGTTTCGAGTCGTGACAGCTTTCTTTTTCTTTCTCTCTCTAAACACTTAGCTAGTGAGAGAAAGTATAGAAGTAGGATTTTTCAAGGGTTTTAAAGTGAGAAAGTAAAAGAATACAAGGGTTCTAGTCAAAAGGGCACAAAGATATGAAAACTAAAGCTAGAGAGAGAAAATTATACAAGCTCCATATCAAGCTTCCATGGAGGATGGAAGCAACGTGAGATGGGAAGAGGAGAAGAAGAAAAAGTTGCTAGAAATTCAAGAAGCTGCTAGAAGGAGAAAATATTTACAGCCCAAGCTTATCCCCTCCACTTAAATTACCAAAATGCCACTCCACAAATTAGTTTATTCTCCTCTAATCTTTTATGCAATCTTTTTACTCTTTTGACACTGGGACAATGTCCATAATGGTCTAGATATGTTCAGGTTCATGAAATCTTAAAATTCTAACCCGAGGTGAAAAGTGACCATTTTGCCCCTATTATGAAAATCATCAAAAGTTTTGTTTCCTTGTCATTTTACCCATATTTTCATCATTCATTTATGCCTTAGGCCTACTTAGGCCATAAATTTGTTTAAAATCTTACTTTTATGGGCTCACTAAGGAAATGACGAAATTACCCTTGATCAAGGATATCGCGTGTACTTCTATCTACTAGTCTATAAAGGTCAAAGTCTCACATTAACACCCTAAGATCATTTCCTATTGATCTCATACCTCAAATAGCTCATATAATTCAATTCCTCATACATATATCCTCAAATATGCATCAAATTAAGTCAAATTCTCAATCTATAGGATTAATTCATCATTTTCATCAATATTCACTTTAATGGCATACTTAGATGTCAAAGTGCCAAACATCTGCACAATTTCATTAAGGATCTTAATTTACATCCACATTCATAGTCATTTACCCCCTAGACATAATCATATTCATCAAAACTTAAATAACTCCTCAAATCACTTGGCCAGTTTCACATATAAGCCATATAAAAAACTAGGGGTCTTACACAACTTATCTGCATCCAAAAATTATGAAAAATTAATATGGAAAGGGACCATATGTTAGCTGACCATGAAAAAAAATTAGGGATTAAATTCCTTGATTTGGAGTCGTTTTAAAGCATAGAACTATAACTACACCATTGCTGCTAGCAGCAGCAAAAAGTCACAATTTTTGGGTGATTTGACTAATCAATTTGAATCAAAAAATCGTACAAATTTGATATAGAATAGTTCCATATGTTGACTAACCAAAAAAAAATTGGAATTAAAATTCCTAAATTTAAGGCCCTATAAAAACCTAAAATTATGACTATATCAATGTTGCCTACAATTGACTAATGCCATTATTTTGGCGTTGATTACTTGCCTAAATTGTATCCTTAATTGGTGCAATTTAAACTACAAATTGGCTATTTGAATATTTATGGAAAAGTTACATAAAAGATAATTTTGACATAATTATAATTAAGGAATTTGATTTATTAGCCAAAAGATGTCAGGATTTAATTTATGACACCCATAAATAATGGAATTTGATTCCTAAAGTTATAAGAGTTAATAATATTCAAAAGCTAATTGGATAATTATGAAAATAGTTCCATAAAGATAACAAATTTAGATATTTTAAATTAAGGAATTTGATTCCTTAAATAAGGATATCTAAAATTTTTTTGTTGATACCAAAATTTAAGGAATTTGATTCCTAGAATTATGGAAGTCAAAAATAAATGAAGGCAAGTCTTTCATCATGAATAAATTTCTTTTAATTAAGGAAGGAAGTTTGAATAAGATACTAAGACTACATTAAATATTTTCTTGTCTTAGATTTGATCTAAAATACCTAACGAAGATTAGGTAATAGAAGACATGCAATCTTTAATTAAATTGGATTAGTAAAAGAGTTACCTAAAATGTTTAGGACAACAAATTAGAAATGTTTTAATTCATAATAAAATTTAATTCTAATCCTAATAAGATTATGAATGGATAAATTACTAATTTTGATTAGCAATACTTACCATATATGAAAGAAGCTTCCATATATAGAATTAAATGGTTACCCAAAAATTTGAAATTGGCAAAATTCAAATGTAGAAAATTGCTAATCTTAAATACCTCATATGATTAACAATTTGAATGAGACATGTTTTTAAATTTTATTCATATTGATGAATATATGTGGGTGATTATGGACTTAGGCCCAATATGATTATGCTATGGTTGAATGTATATTCTTAGTATTTTTGAAATAAGGCTTGTATGCCCTGCCTTATCTCTTTATCTCGGTTTGTAAAATTCTTTCCTTATCTTACTCTCCTCGAACATAACACAAGGTTTCTACATTCAAATGTAATTAGAATTAGGATAGATTAGGAATTGAATTTGGGAAAAATTGACGATGAAGATCCAAGGAGCCAATGAAGACAAGGAGATTAAAAGCAGATTTTGAAGATTCTTATATGTAATTCCCTAGGTTTGACAGAGCTAGTTTCCATTGATGGCTCAAGGAAATTAGTATAGTTAAAGTCCATAATCATCCAAAGTAGTTTGCATGTGATAAATATATTTTATACAATTTAATAGATGCTTTGCAATGCAAATTAGTATACATGTGATAGATTTATTTTATGTGATTTAATAAATGCTATGCATGCAAAGATGAGACCTTAATAAAATTGAAAACAAAATCTCTCATTATATATTGAGTCACATGCCATGCATGAGCAAGTTGCTTTCTACCATATAGCAAGATGACTTGGCTGCTATTTTAATTGGAGATTTGTTGAGCACACTCAAGGTCACACTTTTACATGAGTATGTTTGAGCTATTGGTGGATTTTACTCAATTAGTTTCATAAAATTCAGATGCTTGGAAACTTGATTATCATGGAAACTAGAGGCAAAGGCTAGGTGAAACATATATGATATGTTTAGGCAGTGTGTTGTCACCTAGCTGATTTAGGAGTCGTATAGAGATACAATTGGTAAGCTCAGTTACCTACCAAATCCACTTATCATGGTTTGTTGAGCACACTCAAGGCCATGACTAGAAGAATGGGATCCTAGCCAACTAAGAGAATCTTAGTAGAGATCTCTTAAGGTGATATGAAGGGTTATCATCTTGTAGAAAACAGTGGGAGAACTATTTAAAATTTTAAAACCTTGTTTTAAATTGTTTATGCATGTTATTTATCAATTGCTTTATTTACTCAAACATGTTTGTACGCATTGCAAATGGCTAAAAATCTGTCACTTTGGTCCATCTTATATACAAATCAAACTCAGTAGACCAAACCTTTTTGAAAGGTACCAAGATTTGAGAAATGTTCTCTAGCGAAAGGTTGTCTATCTATAGGAAGCTTTGCCATAAGCCCATGTTGAGGTAAATGGTGATAAAGCATGGGATGCTTACTAGACTCATTAAGCCACATTTGTGATGCTGGCTATTATGACTACAAAGCTTTAAAAGCAACATGAAAACATCTATGCAACATGATATGACTTTGCAATCAAAAGAATTGTTCTATAATCAAGGCATACATAAAGGTATGAGATAACATAGAAATTGTTTCTATGTGAAAAACAGAAGATAGTTCTATTAGAAGCAAGATTTAAGGTTGCTAGGCTTTATGGTAAAGCCAGAGCATTATGCTTACCATGAACTAAGTAGTGACTTTGTTCCATAATCTCTACCCAATACAATTCATAATTAAGAGTGAGCTTCTATGAGATAGAATTTACATTGCCATAATTATGAATTGGGAAAATAATCATGATAAAGGCACTAACTTGGAAATGTTCTCAAACATCTTTATGGTAAAGATGGACAAATGAGGGATTGAAAAAAATGTTTCCTTGACAGACTTAAAGAAGAAGAAGCTTATAGAAGCTTTTACTTTGCCAAAGTTTATGATTGAGCTAAAAGTTACTACTATTGTATTAACATCATAGGTATTCAATACTAGATGTTGAATGCCTTTAAGTAATGACATAAAATGCAAAACAATAGTAGTAAGTTAATGCTCAATATAAATGTCAAGAAAACTTATTGCATATGATCTCGATTATGGCATATAAGTTTTGGTCATTGAACTAAGAATTAGAGTATGAAGATACTTAGATCCTTTTGATTGTGAGTCATAAAAGAGCTAGTAATTCTTATATGACCAAATCACTTTTCATGCAAAAACGAATGACTTGGTATGTTCAAAAGGTCTTATGCATATAGATGTATACAAACCATTGAACATAAAATGCTATGGCAAATGTTCCTAACTTATTAAGTTTACACAAGACCAAATTGAGATTTTATCTTGTATACTTAAAGAAATAAAATTTGAGTTCTTAAAGTGCTTAGAGAATTCAAATATAAGACCATATGAACTATATAATATGAAGTAATCTTACTAGGATATAATCTTAGTGAAGATTACTCTTACTTATTAATTAATTATTCAAAAGATGAATGTAAATTCATGTGAAATGGAACTTTCTTATGAATAGAACATGGAGATGTTTGTTCAAAGAAGAAAGCAAATTCATATAGTGATATGTTTTGGTCATATCTCTCTAATATATATGTACTCAATTATATTATTCTAAACCAATACGATTCCAAGCATAAATTGAGATGTATGTATGTAACATCATTGAATATTTAGAAGAGTTTGAATATTACTCTCACATAGGATCTTGGATTTAATGGGAGCATGATGACACTAAGAAAGGAGTTTCTTTAGTATTAAATGGTTACATTAGAATTTAACTCCTAAGATTTTGCATAGAGATGCATAATCATATGTATGAGAACTCCATGGATTTAATAGGATACATAAGAGATGTATTATTCATATGCGATGAATTTACTAAATTTGTTTTTTGTTGGAGTTATACACTTTGTTATATTAAATGGGATCTAAAGGGCTGGATTTAATAGAATGTACAAGTGTACTTTTCTCATACACATGATGAGGTTAGTAAGAGTGAATATAATTCTTTGGTGATACAATTACATGGGATGCAATATGTATACAAAGAAAGTGCAAAAATTTAAAAGGGGCAGATGGCACAACGAAAAGTGACAAATGCGTATGATGCATAAAACATGGTTTAGTTGGAATGGTTCCAAAGAAAGAAAGAGGATTATGTACATGTATATGATCAAAGTCATATATAACCTATTGAGGGCTCAAATAGGAGAATATTTAGGCCATTAGTTCATGGAACTAATATAGGGTTTTATACATTGTGGATGTAACAATGAAGCCATACTAAGAAAACCTGGGTCTCATTAAATCTATATATAGTCATATGACATGATGTGATGCATGGAAATCATGAAGATAGATAAAAGCAATTAACCATATTGAAAGGCACAAGCAAGTCTACATTGAGACACAATTGCTAGGTGGATTGGATCCACATATGCTGAGGTAGCAATTGGCTTTGTACTAGTGGGAGATGTTGGGATGAGCGTTGCAACCAATTGGGATTGGTTAAGACTGGATTCCAATCATGCAACAATATCATTCCGGTTGAATGAGTAGAGGTTTTCCTTTATCAATAACACGTTAATTATAATGGGTTATAAGTCTAATTAGATGAAGCCCATGAGATTAATATGTCGTACAAGGGAACTATAATAAGTTGTGGTTATGAGATCCTTATGCATCAAAGCGTAATCTCTAAATGTTCTTGGTTGATGTATCATTGATACTGGACATCAATGTTGCCTAGAGATCGATACATTTGTCACGACCCAAATTTCGGGCCATGACCAGCGCAAGGGTCCAATGGATGTAATCCACTAAACCCAAGCAAGCCTATTATTTATCTTACTTATAATTCCATATAATATCACTAAGTCATATTTCATAACTTTGAATCAAAATAGTGATATACATTGCCAACTCGTACTGGCATTACTCCTTAAAAATTTACATACAATGTTTACAACATGTATTCTAATAATTTACATTAAGTTCGTCTATACAAAACAAAATGACACTCGACTTTCAACAGAGTGACTCGGATGAATATACAGCTACCGAATGCCGAGACACCTACCAAAAGATGGACATAGATCTACAAGGACACCTCATCCTAGTTACCGACTGCCTCGTGATCTGAAAACATGAATTTGAAAATGGTGAGTATAAACCCAATAAGTGAACAAGGAAGGGAACAAGCAACAACAACAAGGGAGAATTTAAAATCATGATGCACTTGTTTCAAAACAATGCAATTTAGTTCCATTCATATTAAAAACCCTTCATTTTAAACTTAACTCATTTAGTCCTAAATGTTGGAAGTCCATGCTCAGATATGGTAGCAAAAAGTGAAAAATAGGGCAACAATTGGACAAGATAGGAGACAAAATATAAAGTTTTTTTTTTCGCTGCAGCGAAAACAGAGCAACAAGACAAACATTTTTCCTCACTCAACAAAAAGCCATCCTGCTAAACTAACAAAATCAACATAAAACTCATGAAAATTCTCAAAGTACAATGTGTCAAATTTCACATATATGTCAACCATATATCACATTCATGAGCTTTCATTTCATAAATCTAGATATGCATAATTACATAGACAAACATCAATATCATCATAATCACTCCCGGCTCACGTACATCCCCCCACATCGTGCATATAGCAGGCACCATCATGTGCATCCCCCACATCGTGCACAACCTGTGCCATCGTGTACATCCCCCCACATCGTGCACACGGGCACTATCATCATCTATCTCTCACGCCACCATCATCACCAGCATGTGCATTCCCCACATCATGTACATGTCAAGGGGGTTTTCTCTTGACCTGTGAGGCCTAGCCTTTGCCTTGCTAAAAGGGGGTTAGAAAGGCTAGCACCCTTCTCAAGTTAGCTAGTTAGGATCGATTATGGCAAGCACAAGAGAGATGAGAGAACAAAGAGAGAGCTTTTATTGAGAAAATTTCCAATACACGAGTCATTAGTCCCAAATGAAGGGGCTAAAAGGGTTTATATAGCTTAGGACCCCTTGAATCCGTTACAAGGTAGTCCCCAACGGTTAGGGGCTGTTTTGGCCTCTATTGGGCCCTTCTGATGCACCCATGGCACTGTTGCCAATGGTAAGCAACAGCTGCCCTGTAGGCCTCGGGCTGGCCAGTGCTTCCCGCACTTTTGGCAGTCTGCTTGGGCAGTTCGTGCGCTCCTGCTGTGCCCTAGTCTACCAACTCTACTACGCGCCAATTTCCTGCGCACTTGCATGCCCCGTCTGTGTGCTAGCTCGCCCACCCTGCCTATCCACTAGCTTGCGTGCCCAGTCTGCCCATGGGTGTCGATGCCTCCTAGCCTTTTGACGCCAAGTAGGGGTTTCAGCCCTCGTTGGTCGCCCATCTTCGAGCTGGCTCGTCCACTCCCGAGTTTCAAGCCTCTACCATCGGGTTGTCCTGCCCTCCTCCACAAAAAGGGTGTGACACTCTCCCCAAACTGTTTCGACAACGCCCTAGTTGCTTGTTGGTTGTGGAACTGCTCCACCAGGTCCTCGAATTGCCACAACGCTTGGGCCGACTCCCAGCTGGTCTCTCTTACTGGCAGTCCCCTCCACTGGACTAGGTATTGATGCTGCGACCGGTGGTATTTCCTCCTTAGAACCCTCTCGGTCAGAATCTACTCGACTTCTCGCTCGAACGACGTCTTTTACCCCATGGGATGCCACTGGCTGTGGTTTTTGCTTGGGTCATCCGGGTCTGCATGGTATGGCTTTAGCATGCTCACGTGGAAGACTAGATGCACCCTTAGCTTGGGTGGCATTTTCAACTTGTATGTCGTGCTGCCCACTTTCTTCTCAATGCGAAAGGGCCCCACGTACCTCAAGACTAGCTCTTTGTGCAGCTTCTTGTGGCGGAGAACCAAGTGAAGCTTCACCAACACCTAGTCCTCCACGTTGAAGCTCACGTCCCGTCGATGCCTATCCGCCCACTTCTTGTATCTTTGGGTGGCCCGCTCAAGGCTCGCCCTAGCCAAGTCTCGTTGTTCATGCCATTCTTGGGCATATCGGAAGGCTGCTAGTGTCAGCCCCATGTAGCTATTGACTAAGGCCTCGGGGGTCATCGGTTGTTGCCCCATCACCAGCACAAACGGGCTATTCCCAATCAGCTTTCGCTGTTGCAGGTTGTAGCTGAACTGTGCAACGTCCAACAGCTTCGCTTTATCCAACTGACTGGTGCGGATGAAGTGCCACAAGTAGATCTCCAGCAAGTGGTTTACCCGCTTCGTCTGCCCATCCATCTGCGGGTCGAAACTAGTAGAGAAGTGGAGCTTGGACCCCAATAGCTTGAACAGCTCGGTCCAAAACATACTTGTGAAGCACCCATCCTTGTCGCTCACTAGGCTCTCCAGTAAGCCCCACAACTTGACCACATGCGTCATGAATTCCCGGGCTGCCTCCTCAGTTGGGCATTCTTGTGTGACCGGCACGAAAATCCCATACTTGCTAAACCTGTCAACCACAACAATTATAGCACTAAACCCGTGAGTTGTAGGCAGGTTAGTAATAAAATCTAAGGATACGGACTACCACGGTCGGTCGAGCGGCTCTAGGGCCTCGAGCAGGCCTGTTGGCTGCTGCTGCTCGCCCTTGTCTTGCTGGCAGACCAAGCATGTCCGTACATAAGCCTCGACGTCCTCGGACAGCTTGGGCCATTAGTAGCGCTCCGCGATCAGTGCCTCCATCCGCTCGGTGCCTAGATGTCCCACCCACAAGGAATCATGGTGCTCCCGCATGATCTCCTTATGTAGCCCCTCGATCTTTGGCACATAGACTCGAGTTCCCTTGGTCATGAACAGGTCCCCATCCATCTAAAATCGTCGTGTCTTTCCCTCCTTGAGGCACTTGATGATGGCCTATGCTATGGCATCCCCCGCAAGCCTTGCACGAATCCTGGCCAGCAACTCATCTTGTGCCTGGCTAATGGCCGCCAGCTCTGCTTTGCAGCTTAGTGCATCAGTAACCCGATTGGTTGCACCCGGCTTGTATTCCATGGTGAAGTCAAATTCTGCCAAGTACACCTGCCACCTAGCTTGCTTGGGGGTCAGCTTCTTTTGTGTTTGGAAGAAGCTGTTGGCTATGTTGTCCGTCTTCACCATGAACCGTGCCCCTACCAAGTAGTGCCGCCACACCCTCAACCAGTGCACTACCGCTGTCATCTCCTTCTCTTGAGCCGTGTAGCGTCGCTCGGTGTCATTGAGCTTCTGGCTCTGGTACGCCACTAGGTGGCCTTGCTGCATGAGTACCCCGCCTATGGCATAGTCTGACGCATCAGTGTGCACCTCATACGGCACACTCGGGTCTGGCAAGCGCAGTACAAGCTCCTTGGTCATTACTTGCTTCAGTCGTTGGAGCACCCGCTCACACTCGGGACTCCATCACCATACGCGATCCTTGAGCAGCAAGTCGGTCAAGGGTGCTACGATGTTTGAGTAGCCCCGTACGAACTTGCGATAGTAGTTGGCTAGCCTCAAGAAACTTCGCAGCTTGGTTACTCTAGTGGGCTGCTCCCACTAGTTCATTGCTCGGACCTTAGCTGCATCCATCCTAATCCGGCCTCCCCCAATAATGTGGCCAAGGAAGGGGATCTTCAGTTGAGCAAAGCATCACTTTTCTTGCTTGACATACAGTTGGTGCTGCTTTAGGCCCTCAAACACAGCCCGCAAGTGTCCCACATGCTCCGCCATGGTCCTACTATAGGCGACAATATCATCAAAGTATTCGACCACAAATTTGTCAAGGAACAATGATAATACCTTGTTCATGAGCGTGCAGAATGTCGCGAGGGCATTGGTTAAGCCGAAGGGCATGACTTGAAATTCGAAGCTGCCATAGCGCGTCACGCAGGCAGTCTTCTCTTGGTCCCCCTCGGCAATCCTCAGCTAGTAGTACCCGAACAGTAGGTCAGGTTTTGAGAAAACCTGGGCCTCACCTAGCTGGTGAAACAGCTCAGAGATGTTAGGGATCAAATAGTAGTTTTGGATGGTTAGCTTGTTGAGTGCTTTGTAGTCGATGCACAACCGTAGCTTCCTATCGTTCTTCCGTTGAAAGAGGACAAGTGCACCATAGGGTGCCTTGCTTGGCCGAATGAAGCCTGCCTCGATCAACTCTGAAAGCTGCCATCGTAACTCAGCTAGCTCTGGTAGTGCCATTCGGTAAGGTGCCCTCGCGGGTGGCTATGCCCCCGGCACAAGCTCAATCTTGTGGTCCACCTCACGCTCAGGTGGCAAGGAGCTTGGCCAGCATGACGTCCGTATACTGGTCCAGCACGTCTGCTACTTCACTCGACACGGGTGTTGCCTCGCTCGACTCGTCCTCATTCAGGGACAGCGTGGCTACAAAGGTCTCCTCGCCCCTGCGCACACCATCCGTTAGCTGTATAGAGCTCAGCGTCGTGGTCGTGGATTGCTGCTCGCGCCTCACTAACACCACACATTGACCCTGCAGGTCAAGAATCACAATGCAGCTCAAGAATGGGACAACCATGCCATTTATTCGGTCCAGGAAATCCAAACCAATCACAAAATCATAATCATCTAAAGGGATAACTTTGATGGTTTCCTTACCGACCCACTCACCCAGCCGCACATCCACGCTGCTTGTGCTGCCAACGGTGGGGATCTCCTTGCTGTTGATAGTCTTAATGACCGCTGCCCCAGCCTTGGTGTCCAGCCCCAACATCTTGGTTGTCTTGGTAGAGGCAAACAGATCTCTTGCTCCCGTGTCAACCAGCGCATTCAATTTCTTACCCGCTACCGTTATGTTCGCAAATATCAGGCCCTTACTATGGCTCAGCTTGTGTTGTTTCAGTGCTGCCAGCATCATGGTGCCCAATCTCAAAGAATCCCACTGCTGCTACCCCTCACTTTCCCCCTCTTGGATGATGGCAGACAGCTTGGCCCTCTTGGGGCTGTCTCGGACCACGTGTGGTCCGTCACACAGAAAACATGTCAGGGGCCTCCTACCCTTATCCTCCGCATGGCTGCCTGGGTTAGTACCCTGCTTGCTGCCTTGCCCTCTGGTAGTGCCCCTTGGCAGTGGCATTCACCTTGGCCTTGCCTTTCCCCACATCCTTCTCCTCGTCCCCCTTGCGGAACTCAACCAGGGACTCTGCTGCAGCCATCGCAGCAGTGATGTC
This sequence comes from Theobroma cacao, assembly GCF_053813885.1. Taxonomy (NCBI): domain Eukaryota; kingdom Viridiplantae; phylum Streptophyta; class Magnoliopsida; order Malvales; family Malvaceae; genus Theobroma; species Theobroma cacao. The sequence goes on along the minus strand of NC_142647.1, from coordinate 31,338,019 downwards.
TTGGACCCCTCGACGTTGGAGATCCTGTCTTGCCCACGGCCTCAGCCCATCAAAGAAGCAAAACAAGGCCTCCTGCTCGCCTAGGTCACTAATCTGCAGCATGAGTTCGGTGAACTCCCTCACGTACTCCCGAACTCCCCCTTATTGTGTTAGGCATCTCAATTTACCTCGTGCCTTATCTTGGGCGTATTCAAGGTACAATTGTGCCTTCAACTCACGCACAAAGTCAGCCCACGTCGAGATGGCAGCTCCACCGTGCCTCTCATCACACCTCCTGTGCCACCACAAACACGCCAAGTCAGTAAGATACATCGAAGCAGTGTTGATTTTTTTACCATCATCGGCAATGTTGGTGGCCCGAAAGTAATACTCCATCCCCTACACAAAATTGTCGAAGTCTTGGGCATTCCGCTGGCCCTTGCACTCTGTTGGTTTGGGGATGTCCACCTTGCTAGACGGCTGCACGAGCAGCAATCCTCCACCAATGAGTGCTTTGCACGCTTCGAGCTCGCGCCTTAGCTCGCTCATCTCGCGTCGTAGCAGCTCGGCCTCAGCCTCTTGCCTAGCATCACACTGGGTTAGTGCCTCGAGGGTCTCATTGAGAGCGGCCTGCAGCTCCTCTTGTAGATCGGCCATATGCTCCTCGCACCCATCCCTCCAAGCCTCCTCCGCCTCGCAACGGTCAGCCAGCTTCGCCACACTTTCCTCTTGGTGGGACAACCTGGACTCCACCATGGCTAGGAGGTCTCTCGAGATGGACTTCCTGTTCACCCTACCTGAACGTGTCTCCCTTGTATCGGGGGTGGAAGCAACACCCTCAGTTCCCACTCCAAACCTCGTGTTTGCCATTGTAGCTCCGATACCAAGTGTCACGGGGATTTTCTCTTGACCTGTGAGGCCTAGCCTTTGCCTTGCTAAAAGGGGGTTAGAAAGGCTAGCAGCTTTCTCAAGTTAGCTAGTTAAGATCGATTATGGCAAGCACAAGAGATATGAGAGAACAAAGAGAGAGCTTTTATTGAGAGAATTTCCAATACAAGACTCATTAGTCCCAAATGAGGTGGCTCAAGGGGTTTATATAGCTTAGGACCCCTTGGAGCCGTTACAAGGCAGTCCCCAACGGCTAGGGGCTGTTTTAGCCTCTGTTGGGCCCCTCTGATGCACCCTTGGCACTGTTGCCAACGGTAGGCAACGGCTGCCCCACAGGCCTCGGGCTGGCTAATGCTTCCCGCGCTTTTAGTAGTCTGCCTAGGCAGTTCGCGCATTCCTGCTGCACCCCAGTCTGCCAGCTCTGCTGCGTGCCAATTTCCTGCGCACCTGAGCGCCCCGTCTGCGTGCTGGCCCTCGCACCCTGCCTGTCCGCTAGCTAGCGCGCCCAGTCTACCCATGGGTGAGATGCCTCCGAGCCTCCGAGCCTCTCGGTGCCAAGTAAGGGTTCCAGCCCTCGTTGCTCGCCCATCTTCGAGCTGGCTCGTCCACTCCCGAGCCTCAAGCCCCTGCCATCGGGCTGTCCCGCCCTCCTCCACAAAAGGGGCGTGACATACGCACACGGTTACAGTCATTATACACAATATCATTCATCATGCACAACACACATATATATATATCATCATAATACAATAGTGCATGAATCCATAGCAATCACATATTATAACATAAAACCATTTTTCAAAAGCTTGTTCCCAAGGCACTTATTTTCATGAAAAGCCTGGTAATTCATTCAAATGGGTGGAATTTTCATTATATTTCCCAAAACAAGTTTTGAAGGCAGTCCACTCACAGGTGTCGAAAATCCGGATTTCTGGTGCACTCTGACTAATAGTCCTCAAGCGTAATTCCTTTGCCTTTTCCGGACGTCTCACTACCTTGACAAATAACAAAGTCGAGGAATTTACCATATTGTCCTTAAATTGATGTAAACTAATTTAAATTACTAATGCTTGATATGTAAATGCAATAATACGTCCGATTACCGCTTAATCGCAGTATCGATTAAATTCAACCGATCACCCGATTAATTGGCGATTGTGTCCAAATCACCTCCAAATTAATTCATTTCTCCTCTAATACCTTAATTTACCACATACCATTTAAATAAAGCCAAATTCAGCATTAGAACCCTCACAGTTCCTTATAGAAAAATTCGGTCATTTGAAGCACTAGCACCGAATTTTTTTTTCTACATAACCATTTCACCTTAATTCATCATTTTTCAAGCCATTTTCCTTGAAATAAAAACAATCCCCCATTGATATTCAGCCCTCATGGCTTAACCAACAAGGAACCCTAGAGAAATTGAATATTTCTTTTGTGTTTTTGTTCATAACCATGCTTAACTATCCCTAAACACTAACATAGTCTAAAATGAAATTATTCCAACAACAATTCCTCTTCCATACCATTTTTTTTGAATTGAATTCATCATGATAACTCAATATTCAACCACGAAAATCAAGAACAAAAGCATGGGTAAGCTAGGTATCAAGGAGAATTAAAGAAATTCTAACTTATCTAGCTTGTTTCCTTGATTTCTTCACTTTTTCTTTGAATTTCCACCTAGGTTTTCTTGTTTTTTCCTTTGTTCTTCCTTTTTTCTTGTTGCTGGTTACACCTAGGCCAAATATGGTGAGAGAATTGGGGATTTAATGGGCTGATTTCTATAGAAATAATAAAATAATCAAGCATGCCACGTGTCACATGCTTATTGGCCTAATTTTTTTAACTTTTTGACTTTTTCTTCTTAATTTTCCACCACAAATATTATGGTATTTATCCAATCCTACCACAATTAAAATCCCTTTGTCTTGACAAGTGCTGGGGCGAAAAATTTACAAATTTACCCCCAGAGCAAAAAAATTACTATTTTGCCCCTATACTCCGAAATGTACCAGAATCACATTATTTCTACTTTTCAACCTCAAATAACACTAATATTGATCAATATTAACCAAATGGGGCAAAAAAATCATTTTATAAAAATTTTCATTTAGTCCTCTAGTGGCAAAATTACCATTTTGCCCTCGTGCTCCAAAAATACCAAGAATCATAATTTTTCACTGCTAAACATCATTTTATACTCCAATAATCATAATTATATTTCATAGAATTATTCTTGGTCAAATGTGATCAAATCTTGGCTAAAAATCTCCATTTTATCATCAAATGGTAAAAATGACCGTTTTGTTCCTAATCGGTCAATTTTTCTAATGGACTCCAAACTGGACCTTGAATTTCGAATCACTATTCTAAGCCATTTTGTGGGTTTTAGAATTTTCAAATTCCTCTTAAAATTTCTGTTTGAACTAGTTCAAGGCTCGATTTAACTTAGTTGTACCACTCAGTACAATACCGTCTTTTAATCAAGCTTGACAGGGTCTCACAACATTTTATGTTTCTTACTTGGGAAGTAAACAACCAATCTCATCGGTTGAAGTATATATAGACTTGGAATTAGAATGTAGGTGCCTTTCTAGGAAAGCAAGTTCATTGAACATGACCCGCCATGAGAAGCACATTTTGTATTTCACTTAAGTGCCTATGCAATACTTCTTATGTGTTAGTTGTGGAAATACTCCCTAGACTTGAGACACTAAGTTGTCTTATGTGGGGAGTGCTATGCTTTGATTTCAACCTTTTGGGTGCCTAACCAAGGATGCCAAAATCAGATGCTTTTAGGAATAGCATGAAGCATGTGAAGGCAAATGAGTGGTCAAGAAAGGAATCATCACCCCAAGTGATTTAAGGGACATATCCTAACAGTTTTGGTTGATATTAGCTTGTTGAAGTCCTTGGCCAAAGCGACTTGGAGAATATGAAAAGAGTTTCATAAGTCTCCATAAAGCTAATGATCTAATTGCAGGAATGAACAAGGAGGTCAATAAGAGTAGACACTGCACCATGCTTTTATTATCTCCGGGATATATAATGAGGGAATGAATTACACTAATAGAATGTACACTAAAAGGTTGTCAAAGAACCTTTGACTCTCTTAACAATTGGGTGACCATGATACATTGCTAGATGCCAATCTTAGTTTATGGAATTGAATTAATTAATTTCATAAAAATTATAATTCAATTTCATTGCCAACATGTTAGGAACCTAATGGGTCACACACAATAAGTTTACATTGGGAGTGTGATGATTTAAGTTGGACTTAAATCAGACACTAGGTTTTTAACTACTAAAGACTTAATTAAAATAGTTTAATTAAGTGTAAGGCCAATATTATAATTAGTTAAATATTAAAGCCTTAATTTCGAACAAATAAAGTAAATTAAATTAAATTTTAATTTACAATGACTTCATTAAAAGGTTTAATTAAGTGTTAGGCCAATATTATAAGGGGTCATAATATTGAGGCCTTATTTGCAATTTAAGAAGTTAATTAACCTAGATATAAATATCACTTTTGAGCTACTCCTCATAATACAAGTGAGACACACAAGTTAGGTTTTTGAGTCATCAGAAAACTAAAAAGAAAGCCTCACTACACACTTTCTTGAGTGATTTGAAAAATAGTTTTCCAATTTTGTGATTCGACTAAGAGGAGTGTGATTGTGTGAAAGGATAAGTTGTTGTCCACCTTGCTAGCACAAAGGCATAGTTGAGAAAGCTCCCTCCTTATGAAGGTTCAAGTGCAATCGTTGGAGGCCAAGCATTTAAAGGGCTCAAGTTCTTTGCTCTCTTTGTGGTGTTCATGGGTTGGACAAATAAGAGGTACCATCGTGATAGCTACATCACTTGGTAAAGGTAATGTTATTTTTCTGATTACTTCTCTTCTAGTTTTGTTTGTATTAAAACCACCAAGGTGATCCATGGGTGGTGCCATGGCATGGTATGTTTAAATTTTTATTTTCCACTGCATATGATAATTGTTATCTCTAAGTTTCATGCCATTCCAACATTAGGATATCGTAGAAATTTTTGTGATATTGTTATTTTACTATTATTTTTAGATTCCAAGATACTTTAGTTATTTTTAGATTGAGTTTAACTTAGAAATGTTTAGAAATCTACTTGTTAGATCAAGCTTGTTTAGCACATTGGGGTAAGGGTTGTCTCCAAAGTTTGACTATATGTATGGGTATAGAGAGATGAATGAAAATATCAAGGGAAAACCTAGATTTAAGGATGGGAAAGGAAGAGAATGTTTAGATGGCAGACATATTTTCTTTATTTTGCAAGTATGTAAATGGAAATGGTTTTCAAAGAGAGACCCTAAATTACAAAGAAAATGGGTATGAGTTGAGGAAGGTGAATATGAGATAAGATATGATATGAAACGGTTTATAAGCTCAATCTATAAGAGTGTTAGCTTTAAAATTGACTCTAGTTTTGAAATGACAAAATTAAATTATGTAAAAATACTTTGAATCTAAATGAAAATGTTTTTAAACTTAAAGAATAATCCTTTAAGAGTTTTGAAGTTGGTTGTGCAAAGAAAATAGCTTCAAAACATTCAAACTTTAAGTTCCAGCTCATACAATTAAGCATCTGAAAAGGAAGGATCGATTCTGAGTAAAACAGAAAGCAAAATTTCTTTTCTCGAACAAAAAAAAATTAACCCATTAAGAAAAAAATGTCGATTCTTGAGTAAGAAGAAACAATTTGGAAAGCCATTAGAAGAACAAGAATCGACATCGGGTGAAGCAAGTGTCAATCCAAGGAAGAAAAAGGGTAGATAAAGCATACTTTGAATGTGAAAATTGAACCCCCATAGAAGCGAGCTTGATTCTAAAGAGAAAAGAACCCAAAAAGGACAACTCTAAAGATTTTAGATTGACTACTTAAGCATTAAGTATTGATCCCTAAAGTTGCGATGAGAAAAATTAAAGACTTAGAAGAACAAGGAAGAAATGGGTGAAATGGATAAGATTGGAGTGTCTAAAAGCAAGTTTGATATTCAACTTTGGCATTTGATGCAGAAGTAGAATCAACAGTTGAAGAAGTAAGCGTTGATTCTTAAGTAATAGAAAGCTACTGACTTTGAAGTGGGACAAAAAGAATTAACACTATCACGACCCGGTACTCTCTTCGAGCTCGTGATAACCCCCACGATGTCCCTATAGACATACCTTACTCGGAATGTCAACCGAAACCTCGTAAGGTTCTAGCATCAGTTCTTCGCCTCCCTTGTGAGCAACAGTTACTAAATATTATATTTTAAAGGAATATAGACTATTTTCAAATCAAAGTCAATCAAAAGTAATTTCTACCGCACAGGGGTATTTTGGTCATTTTACCCAAAATTTTTGAAACTTGCTAAAAATATAATATATAAATAAAAAATATACATTTCATATCTAAAAATAAATTTAGGTATCTAAATCATCCATGTAAAGTGAAATTATAGCTAATCAAACTAAATAAAAATATTGAATAAAATATTTTATTTTCATATAAAACAATATTTATAAAATTCTACGTAAATAGTTAATGAAAAGTAATAACCAAATAAATTTGTATATATAATAGAACATTGCACCAAGGTATATAAAATATTCTACAATGACATGTGAGCCCCAAAATAACAAAAATAAACACGACTGTAAACCTACGATTTCTAAGGGTGAGAATCCAAAAGCAAACCCTCGACAAAATCAGCGGTCTACAGACTACCTTGAGCCTGAAATGGGTTAAAGAAGGATGATGAGTTTTTATAAACCCGGTGAGTAAACAAAGATCATCTATAACATCTAAAGCAAAGTAAATGGAGACAATTAAAACATCTCATCATAATATGATTCATAACATTAAAACTCATTTCAACCCATATAAAACAGTTACATTTCATAAATAAAAATCAACAAGGCTTATGAGTTTCTTAAAAACCTGGCTCGTGCCAAAACTTGTACTCGGTGACACTTTGCACAGGGCATCCAACCGAGTCTACCAAGGCTGTTAAAATAACATATACACATAAAACATGTTTTTATGTTTAAAAACACAGTCGTTCCTTGGCGTTGGCTGAGTTTCACCCTTACGTGGTGGTTCGACAAGAAGTGAACTCTAAACTACCTTAGGAGATACCCTTCGCGCCTCTCATACTAAGGTAAAATATGACGGGGTTTACCGTGCCCCTCTAATAGACTAGTCCACGAAAACCCGCCCACTGCAGTAAGCTAATCAATTACCCCACCAAATCAATAAAAATTTCGGTAGTATGACATGGCTAATATGATATTACTCAGCCGATCAAGGTAAAACAAAACAGTTCATATATTCCACACAAACTCAAATCCAGCCATTCATGCCATCACATTGTCATAAGCCATAAATTCAAACCATATGTCAATTACAAATCCCATTATGCCGATACATTTATTACAAAACAGGGTCAGCATAACTAACAATAGTTAAAACATTTATATAACACAAGTATATAGTCTCCGCTTACTCAATTTCCAAGACCAGGATTCAATTTCAAACCAAATTATGAATCTCATTTCATTTAACCAACACTTCAGTTATAAAACATAATAGTTTACAATTTAAGTTCATTATTCTTTAAAATCATAAAAATGAGTATAAACTACTTTAGATAGTTAAGATGATAATCTGTTTACTCACAATAACGAGTTACAATAACGGGAGTACTCTTGGTCCTCGGGTACGATATCCTTACCCTTACTAGAGGGCTCACCACCTATACCTAATATACAACAAGTAATTCAATACATTTATGCCAAACTGTTATAAAATTATTCTAAGCTCTATATGAATGCATGAAATTGAATGAGAAATGTTCGAATAATCACTTAAAGATGGTGTTCTGCGTAGGTTCAATTGTTAGTGGACTGAAATGGTATTTGACCTAACTCGCACTATACACTATTTAATTAGCCAAAACATCTTATTCAACTCCAAATAGATTCATTGCACTTTCGGTACTCCAAATACACCCAAAATACCTCAATGAACTTGATTGTGACTTAAATGATCACATCCGAAACTCATTCCGATTCAGAACTAAGTGCTAATCAGTGTCAACACAGTCCAATAAGTCCGTTGTATCATTAGAAATCAAATTCAAGTCCATTTACCATGATTTTCTCGGTGTCGTTCAAGTCGTTTACTAAAGGCACTATATTTTTCGATAACCATTGTCGATATCCAACACCATAAATCATCAAATACGAGCTAAATAATATGAAATATAACAAAATTCATCATCAATATTTCCCCTATTAAATTCGGCCAAGGAGGGTTTAGTGAAGGACATGTGGTTTTCTTGCTTGTTTTTCATACCGAATATCACAAAACAACTAAAAACACCTAGATAGCATGAAATCTAACAAAAACCATCATCAAAACCTCCCCCCCTTGATTCGGCCAACATGACTTCCTTCATGAAAGTTTGGGTTTCAACCATAAAAATGAAAAAGAAAGCATGGGAGAGGTGAATCTTAAGCTAAAATCGCGAAATCTTACCTCAGATCGCTTCATTTTTCGGTAACCGATGAATTTCTCTTGAATTTTCTTCCTCAAGGGTTGTTTCTATTCTTTCCCCCCCTTTTCTTTGGCTTGCACGACAATGAAAGAAGAATTGAGAGAGGTTTATGTTGGTTTATAAAGAAAATTATAAAAGAATTAAAGCTTGACACGTGTCAACGTGTGAATGGTTCATGGTTAAAACTTAACTATTAAGCATTTTCTTACCACCACATATAATACCTTAATTATCAAAAGTATAAAAATGATAATAGGTGAAATTCATGGGCTTGACAAGTGTCACGGTGGTGTAAAATTTCAAAAATTCCAATTACGTCCTCATGGACACGTGGAATGACCGTTTTGCCCTTATGCTCAAAAAAATGTCGGAATTGAAATTTTTTTCACTTCTCATATTCAAATTATGCTCAAAATAGTCAAACTTGGTCAAAAATCTTGTCCAACATTCCAATTTTTTCCCTCAAGTGGCAAAATGACCATTTTGCCCCTACTTTATAAAAATTCCCGATTGGATTCCAAATTAATCCTCGAATTATGAATAACCATTTTAAGACATTCTAAGGTTCAATAACTCTCAAATACATCCTAAAATCTCTATTTGGACTAGTTCGAGATTTTAATCTACTTAATTGTACCACTAGGTATGATACCGACTTTTAATAATTTTTCGAGGCATCCAAGTATGCAGACATGCTATCAAGTACATGAATGACATGGCAAGTATATAATAGAGCTGGGCTTGATAGACACCTCAAGGATGAAAGGTCGATTCTCACAAAAACATAAAGGTTTTGGATGGAAACCAAGCAAAAAGGATTGACCCCTCAAACATCTAAAAGTTGATCCTCACAAGCTCTAGACTGAAACAAATGCTGATCCACAACTATAAAGGATAAATCCTAGGAGTACAAATGACACAATCTAGCTGTTCCAACATTCAGAATTTTGATTCCAACTAACCTAAACGAGCAAAAGCCACAAGGGCCTATAAATACTTCTATGAAGACGTCATTTGTGAAAAAGAAAGAATAGCAAAATCATTCCTTTTGTCAGAGAAAAGCTAAAAGTTCATTCATTTTCTCTCTACTACATATTTCTGAATAGAGTACTCTTGTTATATCCTTCATTCATTAAAAAATCCTTACTCCTTTGTACTAAATCTAATTAATCAGCCTTTCAAGGTCTTAAGCTTTGTAATCTTTAAGGGAACACACTACTGTTGTTGGTTATACCTCCATAGAAAAGGTAGATAAAGGTTATACCTCCATGGAATAGGTAGATAAAGGTTATACCTTTATAAAAAAGGGTAGATAAAAGTTCTATGTGAAACCGTGACTTTTCGTCTAAGGGTAGATTGAAACTTTTCAATCAAGATGTACTAATTGAACTATGTCTCTATGAGTTGTTCATTGAGTCTTTCAAGCTATGGAGTTTTAATTTATCCTCCATATAGTATTTTAATTGTGGAAAAATTATGGTTGAATTATTGGATGAAAAAGGAAACCAAAAAAATGTATTTTTACGGATTAAGGCATAAAAGGGAATGTATTTTTACGAATTAAGGCATGAAGGGTTGATCCCCATGAAGCATGGGTTGATCCCTATATGTTTTGAAGATCAAAAAAACTATTAGAAGTGTCAAGAATCGATCCCAAGCAAGGAAAGGTTGGTTCTTGCAAGATGGAGTACTTAGAATAGCTACTAAACCTCAAAAATCGATCACTAATGGCTAAATGGTTGATTCTTCCAAGTTACAATTTCTAAACAAGCTATTTGAACCTTAAGAATCGATATTTGGGAGTCAAGAAAGGCAAGTTGAGGCCAAAGTATATTAGACCATTCAAAATTCTTGAAAGAGTTAGTGTAGTAACCTATCATTAGCATTTCCACAAGATATTGCTAATGTCCATCCGATATTTCATGTTTTGATATTATGGAAGTACTAGTTAGATCCTTCCCTTGTGATACAACATGAGTCCCCATAGCTAGAAGATGATTTGAGCTATGAAGAAGTATCGGTAGCTATGTTGCATAGGCAAGTGAAAAAGTTAAACTCCAATGAGGTAGCTTTGATAAAGGTGTAATGGCGTAGTCACTTGAGTAAGGAGTTAACTTGGGACATTGAGAATGATATGCACGCGAAGTACCCACACCTATTTAACAAAGGTTAGTTCACTATTTAAATTCGAGGATGAATTTTCATAACAAGAAAAATGTGAAATCCCACTTTAATGTAAATGCTAAGTTAAGAAAATCCTTAGGTAAGCATGTTAAGTGAAAGTTTTCAACATTCAAAACTATGTTTTAAGCATGGAAAAGTTCTTGTTTTGATGTTTAAAGATGATTTATAAAGTTTGATGTTAAAAGGAGTCCAATTGGACAAGTTTCTAATGCTTACGTTTGCTTATTGGAGCTTATCTATCGATTGATGTTCTTCATTTATCGATAGATGCAATCCAGAAAGGTTTTCTTAAAGTAGCCTTGAAGAACATCTATGGATAGATGGCCAGATCTAACCATAGATATCCAGATCTATTGATAGATGGCTCCATCTATCGATAGATAGCAATTAGAAAGCTTTTTAAAAGGACCCTGAAGACTATCTATCGATAGATGACATTGTTTCCATAAAAATAAAGGAGGTAAAAGTGTATTTTCACACCTCAAATTATAAATACATCACATTTTTTGAGGGTTTTCAACCCTTTGCCATTTTTGTAAGGTATTCTCTCAACCTAAACCGTCTCAAACCCATTATCAAGCCAAAACACCATTTTTTACGATTAAATGGTTTGGTTGAGATTTTATGAAAAATATGATCATTTTCAACTTTAAATCTTTCAATCTTGATTTTGAAGTTCTGAAAATATTATTTCTTTGCCCAGATTTTTCTTTGGAATTCTAAAGCTTAAGGTTTAATGATTTTTGTGAGCATCAAAGCTCACCTAAGGTAAGAATGAAGGGTTTATGTGTTTTGACACGTGTTTTAGTAGAGAAGTAGGTTTAGCCAAAAGTGAGTACTTTCGAAAGTGACTAGAATCATTATTATGAGATTATTATCCTAGATAATGACAATAGCAATTGTTGTATGTTAGGAACAATCAAAATTCTAAGGGAATTGCTAGAATAGAAATGCGCTTGTCGATCGAAGCTGCCATTTCGAGGTGAGTGGATACGCCATGTTCAAAATTATCTTAATATGTAAAGTTGAAAGCATGATTTGATGGTTTGTTGATGTTCATGAATTTTCATGAGTATTTGTTGAAGGAAAATGTGTTTATGGATGAAATTAATGTTTTGAACTTCAAAAGACTAATGCCTTCAAGATAAAGACTAAAGCCTACACAACAAAGAATGACGCCATTATTCAAAATCAAGCAGCATCAATTCCAAATCTTGAAACTCAAATGGGACAAATTGCTAGCACCATCAATAATAAACCCCAAGGTGCCTTGCCAACTGATACTTAATCCAATCTTAATGTCTTCAAGAAGCTCCCCATAAATATTCCTTTTGCTAAAGTTTTAGAAAACATGTTAAGCTATGCCAAATTGTTCAAAGTCATTTTAACCAAGAAGAGGAAGTAGAAGACTTTGAAATAGTTGCACTTACTAAGGAGTGCAATGCTATAATTCAAAAGAAGCTTCCACTAAAGCTTAAGGATCCAAGGAGTTTTTCTATCCCTTGTACTATTAGCAAATTTAAATTTTCTAAAGCTTTGTGTGATTAGGTGTAGGTGTTTCAATTATGCCTTTGTCAATTGCTGAGAAAGTTAGACTTAATGAGATACAACTTGCTATAGTTTCTTTGCAATTAGCAGATAGAACAATCAAGTACCTTGTGGGGATTATTGAGGATGTGTTAGTTAAAGTTAGGCATCTCTACATTCTAGTGGCCAAATTAAAATTTATTAACCACATAATTGAGAAGTGAGAAAATAGATAATTTTATTAGTTATTTTTATTTTTTATAATTTTAATATGTTTTTAATATAATTAATTATATTATAAAATTAGAGAACCTTCCCAAGTTTAAGGCCTCTATAAATTGGGGGCCTAAAGCCCTTGTTTGGGTGACTCATCTAAAGGTCGGCCTTGCTTTTAAGTTGTTAGTCTTTATTTATCTTTATTTGCTTATCTTTCTTTTATTATTTTGCATGTTTATTTAGCTTTAATTTTAGCTTTTATAATTAAAAAATTAATTCTAAAAAAATGGAGATAAGTTGACATTTTGTTTATGATTTTCACTATCCTAGGATGATATTTTGATTATTTCATGATTTAGCTTTGGAACTGATATTCTTGCAATAGCTTCATTGTAGAATGTGACTTTCAATAATTTGAGCACTATTTTCTTTTACTTAGAATTGTCATGTGAATTAGAAAAAGTTTATGTTAATAAAAGTTTAGTGAAGTCAAGGATTCTAGAATTTGTTTGATTCTCTCTTGAGGCAAAATCTTAGATAACACTTAGGATAGGAGATGATTTAGGCCATCTTTGGACTGTTTGAGCTTACCTCGATATATATATATATATATATATATATATATATATATATATATATATATATATATATATATATATATATATATGAATATATATTTGTCCTTAGTAATCCTTTTAAAGCCTATTTTTCCTTTTCTTTGTAACCACATATTAGCATAAGCCTTTTTATTTATTTCCAATTTTTAACATTTCACCCTTAAGTATTTTGATTTTTCTAGGAAATATCTTGAGCTCAAAGTTGAATTGAGGGAGAAAGGTGGGTTGTAAAAATAAAAAGAAAAAAAGGCAAAAAATGTGAAAGGTGTTAGAAATTTACCTCATGTTCATAGTTGTCAAAAATAAGTTTTGAGGTGTTAAAAAAAGGAAGAAATAAAAAGAAATAAAGTGTGTTGTATAAAGGAAAGTTTACTCCAAGTTTGAGGGTGCTATAAAAAAATATTTTGAGTTCTTTATAGGTCCTAGATTGATTAAATGCTTATGGTCAATTTGAGCCTAAATATATCCTTTATTATACCTTGACCCTAGCTATACGTCACAAGCTTAATAAAACCCTAGTGATCCTTGAATAATTGTTAGTCTCTATTAGTGAGGAGAGAGATGAAAAGCAAACTTATGGGATACTAGTACTAATCTATGCTTGGACTGTTAGGAATTTGAGAATATGCCGCCTTGCAAAGCAAGTATATTCTCATGTTTAATTTCATTTAATGAAAGTACATTTTGATAACAAGACGAAGAGTTTGTTTCAAGTAAGCATTCATTATCTAGTTATTAAGGTACAATAATTCTATTGAGATATTAAAATACATTTGTATGAAAAGTCATACATAGGAGACATGCATTTTAATTGAATAAAAAAATTGTTCACAACCATATAATAAGGTTGGTCACTTTATCAGGTTAAAACTATGGTGTCCAGATTACTTCTAATGAAACAAATGTGATTCACTTCAAGGGAATGATAAGTCTCAAATCATCGAAATGGTTAACTTCAAGTAATGACACTATAACATGAACTAGAATCATGTGAGAATCAAATTTAAGTTTAACCATTACTTAAATCTTGATCTCACACTTATGCATTTGCTCATAGTAGAACCGAAATCTTGATGGATAATGGACTCGTGCTTTATCTCCTTATAATTTTTGATATGCCATGAGCGTGATCATCATAAAGCATTGATCTAGACTCCATAAGTTGGGATTATAATCAAGATGAACATTTGGGAACATATATCCAAATAGTGAAGTTCATAGCATTAACATCACTTTTAGTGATTTTAGGAAGATTGGTGATTAATCTGAGCCTAGTGGATTGATGAATTAGCTACTCATCACATCTTGATACTCAAAAGATTAGATCTAGAGTATTGAATAACTAATTGGATGAAATTTGAGATTAAGGGACAAATTTGGCATAAAATGTAAAACTGTAATTTCACCTTTTGTCATTGGATGGTTTTGAGGGTTCACAATATACAACTAATAATTAATATCAGGTATTAAATCATTTCTTGTAATTATAGCTAATCCAAGAGTGCAACCATGAATCTATGGTGGAGTGATTTCATGGTTAATAAGCTTGAATTATCTTAATGGGATTAAGAATAATTTTAAGTTAATTAGAGCTTAGAATATCTATGTCCAAATAGATTCCCCACTTAGCTTCATAGAATTCAACTTGTTTAAGTTGGAATGCATGTTATATTTGATTAATTAAATTGTGTACAAAAATGGTAGCTTTAACATTTTTTGTCCTAATTTAGATAAGAAAAAATGTTTGTCTTAATTTAGACAAGAAAACATGTTTTGTCTTAATTTAGACAAGAAAACATGTTTGTCTTAATTTAAACAAGAAAACATGTTTTGCCTTAATTTAGACAAAAAAAGTATGCTTGTCTTAATTTAAGAAAAAAAATATGTTTTGTCTTAATCTAGATAATAAAACATATTTGTCTCAATTTAGACAAGATAACATGTTTTGTATTAATTAAAGACAAGACTTGTCTTAAATTAAGATAATGCTTGAAGGATTCTTGCGAAATGAATCTAGACATTCATGTTGATAAAAAGAGACTTCATGTTTGACTAGCACTCTTTTATTTATTATTAATTTTTTTAGATAAAGATAGATAATAAAAAAATAAGAGTTATTATTCAACAAGGAGTTTTATTTTATCAAAAACTCTAAATGATAATTAAAGAATTAAATTATTTATTCCTTAATTTTAATTTTCATAATTATGGAGCATGTTTGATGCATCCATAACTCTAAATGGACTGTCAAGATTGATTCAAAGGTATTTGATTTTGATTAAAACTTTGAGGTAAGAGTTTTAATAAAAGGAGAAAAGATTGGAAGAAAAGAAATGTATGTATCTGTCACGACCCAAATTCCGGGCCATGACTGACGCATGGGTCCAATGGACGTAGTCCACTAAGCCCAAGCAAGCCTATTTATATGACCTGTTCACCATTCCATCAAACGTTACTAAGTACATTCCATAACTTTGAATCAAAATAATACTAAGCATTGCCAACTCATAGTGGCATACCAATAAAAATGTACATATATTGTCTAAACGTGTAATTTAATAATTTACATAACTTGTACATATTTACAACAAAATGACTTTGGGCTTCTAGCGGAGTAACCACAGTGAAGGTGTAGCTACTGAATGCCATTGATACCTACCAAAGTTACGAATCTACAAGGACACCTCGACCTAGCTACCGGCTGCCTCTTGATCTAAAACATGAAGTTGAAAACGGTGAGCATAAACCTAGTGAGTGAACAGAAAGGGAACAAGCAATTAATAGGAAAAATTTGAAAATCATGTTGCACTTGTTTCAAAACAATGCAATTTAATTTTACTCTTATTAAAACCCCTCCTTAGACCCTTAAATGGTTAATCACTTGATAATGATGAATCCACACATAACAAAGAAATTGAAGAATGAAGGTTTCAATGATATATAAGTAAGTCCAATGAAACGATGGGTCCTCGCTGCAGCGAAAAGGCATTCTCGCTAGACGAGGGTTTCTCAACCGATCGAGGGTTTCTCTTAAAATTTCCTCATTCCAAACTTAGTTAGATATTCGCCAAACATGTTGGAAGTCCATGCTCAACTAGGGTATAAATGAAATGGAAAAAAAATGGCAAAAACCCACAAGATAGCAAAATGGACAGAAGGTTTCTCTCTGCAGCAAGTTTCACTTGGCCAAAACAAAAAGTTTCTCGTTGCAGTGAGAAGCTAAAGTAATTTTCTCTTAGCTAGCTATCAAATTACCTTTAAGTGGCTATCTAAGTTCACTATCTTAATCACTTTAAAGTGAATGAACAACCCCAACTACCAAATCACCCCCAAGTCTAAACACTAATCATTTTCAACATTAAAACTCAATTGTAGTGTACTACTCACCTTGGTAGCTTGCATTTGAAATTCTTCCCAACAACTTTCAAGCTATTATTAAAGCTTCCTCTTTCTCTCTCTAAAACACATAACTAGTGAGAAAGAGTATGGAAACAAGATTTTTCAAGGGTTTCAAAGTGAGAGAGTGGAAGAGCACAAGGGTTTATGAAAGGAGTGCACCAAGGCATGAAAAGTGGAGCTATTTTAAGGGAGGTTATGGAGCTTTCATATCAAGCTTTCATGGAGGATGAAAGCAACGTGGGATGAGAGGAAGAAGAAGGAGAAAAGCTACTGGAGAATGAAGAAGTTGCTAGAAGAACAAGATATTTATAGCCCATGCTTTTCCACTTCACTTAAATTATGAAAATGCCCCTCCACAAATTGGCTTGTTCTCTTCCAATCTTTTATGAAATCTTTTACTCTTTTGACACTAGGACAAGGTCCATAATGGTCTAGAAATGCTTGAGTTCATGAAAACTGAAAAATTTTGACTCGAGGTGAAAAATGACCATTTTGCCCCTACCGTGGAAATCATCATCATTTTCATTTTCTTCGTCATTTTACCAATATTTTCATCATTCATTTATGCCTTAGGCCTACTTAGGCCTTAATATTGTTTAAAACTTACTTTTAGGGGCTTACTAAGGAAATGATGAAATTACCATTGATTAGGGATGTTGCATCTACTTCTATCTACGAGTCTATAAAGGTCAAGGTCTCACAGTATCTTTCTTGAAAAAAGTTTCAACCATGACTTCTCTCTTCCTTCTCCTAACTTTGCTGCACCAATCTTCCTCTCTCCCATTCTTGGCTAAATTTTTTAAAAGAAAAATAGTCATTAATTTTTATGAAGAAAAGAGAGACAAAATCGGTTGCCATCTTATAGTGTAGCATTCTGCACCTTGTCCACTCAAAGTTCAAGTTGAAAGCATTCTTGAAGAATAAGTGGTAAATTTGTTGGGTTGAGAAATCAATCATTGGTGTGATGGTGTTCAAAAATAAGAATCACTAAATAAAAGGTACATTTTATCTTGCTTTAATACATTCTTATTTTTTAGGATGTGATTATGTTACTTGCAATAGGAATGATGTGTTTTTCTGCTTGTGTAATTTGTTGACATGCTTCCTTTATAAAAGAAAATTTTTTGAAATCCATGCTTTATACAAACACATCAATGCATTTAGATCCAACTCCATCATGGACTTAGTATAAACCAATCTGAGTTGCGTGATATTCTTTATAAGAGATTATTCACACACACACAAAGGAAGTCAATTTAAAGTGAGCTTTAATTTGAATTGATTCATGAATTTGAAGATTATCTATATTTTACCTTAAGTTGGAATTGTGAGATAATTTTTAAGGAAAAATTTGGAAATATAACTTAGTAAATTTTTATCTTTTGAAAAGCTTTTTTTTATTAAGTTTCTTTATTTTCTTTTCTATTGCTCGAGGACTAGCAAAATCTTAAGTTTGGGGTGCGATAATTCTATAAAATAGAATTATTTTTATCTCAAATTGTTCTTAAAAGTTAGCTAAGTTCTTGAGTTTAGGTTAAAATTTAGTTATTTTTCTAATTAGCTTATTTTCATTAAGTTATTTTATTTTTTACAAATTTTATGTTTATTTATCTTACTTTAGTAATTATTTATTAGTTGACATATTTTTGTAGGATTCTACAAGAATAAGGCTTAATTGGGTGAAGAAAGGTGTTTAAGGAGTCTAGGCTTATTCATACATGTTGTCGTATTTTGAGCATAACGCCTATTCCAAATGTTCAAATGATGCAATTCTTGACCATTAGAAAGATAAGAAATAGAGCTACAATATCCATGCAGACCACTTTACCCAGTTCAACTTAAAATATGGATAAAATCACGTTGGAAGTTGATAGACTGCAATAGTCGACAATAAGAAGACATGAGACTAATGGAGCACCGTGGCTTAGAGGGGGTGTGCCGCAACTTTGAGTTGGAAAACTTTAAGAAACAAGGTGGAAAAGAGCAGGTTACAAGCTGACTAAGTCCCTATTGGGCTCTACGCTTATTTTAAGCCCAAATTAAGAGTTTTTAGGTTAAAATAGTTTAGTTTAGGTAGAATTAGGTTAAGTTAGGTTATAAATATTTAGCTTAAGGAGAAGTTAGCCATATACACATATTGAGGAGAAATATCAAGAGAGAATCAAGAAGCTAGAAGTTGAGGTTGAAGAGTTGAAGATCAAGGTTGCAAAAATTAGTTTATTTTCTTCTTCCTTAGCTTTTATTATTCTTGTTACTCTTGATGGTTAAACTTCATATGTTTTTATTAACTTTTACAACTATGTCTAGCTAAATTTATTTTTCTAGGATTGCAATTGAACTCACATGTAGTTTAAATTTTAATCTCTTTCTATCTTATTTTCAATGGGATAGAATTATTTATTCCAATTTATTCTTAATGTTTTTAATTGTTTAGCCACCAATTAAATTATTCTAGGAACCTAAACATGCTTGGGAAAAAGGTGTTTAATGTAAACTAAAATTGGAATAGCATATGATCATATTTATTTGCTTGAATGAATAAATTGATTTGTGTATAGGATAGGAATATACATATATACTGTTAGTATAAGCCCTACAAGCCAATCTGTGGTTGTATGGGAATTGCAATTTTGAGATACTCATGTATGACATTTTGTTATCCATAATAACATTGAGGTAGTTCTTTATCCATAAGTTTGTGATTTAATTACTTTTTGTACTTATGTAGATAGAGCCCATGGAACTATATATGCCTTGCAAAGGAATTGTATTGGGATACAATTATGAGATCCTTATGCATTAAAGCATTGTTCCTAAAAGTTCCTGGTCATTGTATTATTGAGACAGGGCATCAATAATGCTCAAAGATTGGCACATGTTATGTTCCTTACTTATGAAGTAAGTAATCATTTTCATAGGTTGAAGTATAGAGATAATTGAAACTAGCATGTGGGTGCTTGCCATGGGAGAGCGAGTTCACTGAACATGACCCACCATGAGAAGTGCATTTGGTATTTCACTCAAGTGTCTATGCAATATTTCTCATGTGTCAATTGTGTAAATACTCCCTAGACTTAAGACACCAGGTTTTCTTATGTGTGGAGTGCTATTCTTTGATTTCATCCCTATCAGTGCCTAACCAAGGATGCCAAAACAGGATGCTTTTGGGTATAGCATGAAGATTGCGAAGGCAAATGAGTGGTCAAGATAGGAATCATCACCCCAAGTGATTCAAGGGGAAATATCTCATTAGTTCTTGGTTGATATTAACTTAATCAAGTCTTTGGCTAAGGTGATTAGGAGATTATGAAATGAGTTTCATAAGTCTCCATAAAGCTAATGATCTAACTGTAAGAACAAATATGGAGATCAATAAGAGTAGGCACTGCACCAAGCTCTTATCATCTTCGGGATATATGATGAGGGAATGAATTACACTGAAAAACTGTAAACTGAAAGGTTATCAAGGAATCCTTTGACTCTCCTAACAATTGGGTGGCCATGATGCATTCCTATATGCCAATCATGGTCTATGGAATTGAATTAGTTAATTTAAAATTGAATATGATTCATTTAAATTAATTAATTAATAATATTATAATTCAATTCCATTGCCAACATGTTAGGAACCTAATGGGTCATACACAAAGGTTGCAATTTGGATTAAATTGAGAGTGTGATGATTTAAGTTAGACTTAAATCAAATTCTAGGTTTTAACTACTAAGGACCTAATTAAAAGAGTTTAATTAGGTATTGGTTAAATATTATAATTGTTATAATATTGAGGACTTATTTTGCAAATTTCAGTAAGTTAAACCTAGATATAAATATCACATTATAGCCACTCTTTTTTTTAAGGAGAAAAAAAACAAAGAAAAAAAATGGATTTTCTCTTGAGTGCTGCCACTCTTGAGAAGTTTATTTTCTTTTGAAAACATCTCTTTTGATTCTTTGCTGGAAATCAATGAAGAAAAGAGGACAAATCGTTGTCCACTGGCTAGCACAAGCCCGTGGCATAAAGCTCTCTCCTTGAGAAAGATCCATTGCAATCGTGTGTGCATCATTAGAGGCCAAGCGATTCAGTGGCTGGGATTCTTTCACACAAAAGGTGTTCACGTTTAGTCACCGAAAGGAATCCATTTGATTATGATATCATTTGGAAAGGTAAAACTTTTTGTTTTTTGATTTTATGTGGTGCTTAACTTTGCATTAAACAACCAAGGTGATCCAAAGATATGAGGCATGGTTTTTATTTTATTTCAATTTTTTTTCGCTTCGTCGATGCTCTAATCATGCCATTCCTAGCGTATACCACATGTAGACAAGATTAAAGTCTGAACTTAATATTTGTATTTTAACTTCAATTCACATAGAAATATAGTGTTTTGATTAAAAGACTCGAGATAGCATTATAAATAATTGAGGACTCTAGGTTAGCAATTCAACCCATTGGATTAAGTTAAGAGAGAGGTAAGATTTAAATGAAGTGTGAGGGGTATTGTAATCCTAGGCTTTTCCATTTTGTTCATTATGTAGTTATCTTTTTGGTTGGATTATTAGTGTTAATTAGTTTAGTTTTAGTTGATTAAGTTTTTGTTTAAGTAGTAGTAAATTTTTTATTGTTTGAATAAAACTAAATTGTTTTAATTTTAGTACTTAGCAAATGTTTAAAACAATTTTTTGAGGGATCGATACTCTGCTTACTAATATATTATTTGTTCAATACGTATACTTGTGTAGTTAGAATTTTAACTAACAAACAACACAGTAAAGGCATGGATATCACCATAACAAAATTGGCATGTTCATCATAATATCACGATTATCAAATGTGCGGTATGATGCCCCACATCTGGTCCGTATTCCCTTATGGTATAACGTCCTACATTTAGCTAGAGTATTCGTGTGGTATAACACCCCACATCTATGTTAGAATGAGCTCTGTAGCCAATTGAGATTGGTTAAGACTTAGTTCCAATCATGCAAGAATATCAATCACATTGAATGATTAGAGGTTTTCCTTTGTCAATAAGACATTAATTATAATGGGTTATAAGTCTAATTAGATGAAGTACATGAGATTAATATGGCTTACAAGGGAATTGCAATGGGTTGCAATTGTGAGATCCCTATGCATCAAACCATAATCTCTAAATGTTCCTAGTCAATGTATCATTGAGATAGGACATTAATGATGCCTAAAGAATGGTACATTCTATGTTCCTTACTTGGGAAGTAAGCAACCAATCGCATAGGTCAAAGTATAAAGATACTTAGAACTAGAATGTAGGTGTTTGTTCTTACAACAAGTTCATTGAACCAGACCTAACATGAGAGATGCATTCAGTATTTCACTTTAGTGTCTATGCAAATATTTCTTATGTCTGACTCAAGTAAATACTCCTTAGACTTGAGACATCAGGTTGGTTTATATGTGAAGTGCTATATATTTTATCATCCCCATGGGTCCTACCAAGGATAATAAATCAAGATATGGTTGGTTGTAGCATAAACATTGGAAGGCAAATAAGTGGTCAAGATAGGAATCATCACCCCAAATGATTCAGGGTACATATCTTAACAATTCTTGGTTGATATTAGCTTATTGAAGTCCTTGGCCAAGCTAACTTGGAGATTATAAAAAGGAGTTTCATAAGTCTCTATAAAAGCTAATGATCAAACTTCAAGAACAAAAATAGAGATCAATAAGAGTAGACACTGTATCATGCTTTTTATCATCTCTATGATATATGATAAGGGAATGAATTACACTAAAAAGCTGATCATTAAAAGGTTAAGTCAAACCACCTTGACTTTTTTAACATTTGAGTGGCCATGATGGATTGCTAAATCCCAATCTTGGTCTATGAACTCTAGATAGTTAATTTAATTAATGATAAATTTAAAGTAATTTAAATTTATATAATCCTAAGTTTAATTTAAGGATTATATCTTAAGTTCTTTGCCAAAATGTTAGAAATCTAATGGGTCACACAACTAAAATGAATATTGAAAATAAAATGGGAGAGGTGATGATTAAGTAGGACTTAATCAAATTAGAAGTTATAAGCTTGTTAAGGACTTAATTAAATAGTTTAATTAAGTTGTTGGATTAATTGGCAATTGCAAAAAAGTTGTGTGATTGACTTAATTAGGTTTAAATTAATCCAAGGTATAAATACCTTGCTATAGCTTCCCAATAGAATAAGAAGCCTACACACTTGAAAATTCCTCATGCCCTAGCCTCCCAATTAGTGAAGAGAAAAATAGTTTTCTTTCACTTAGTTTTCTTGTGTATTTGACCCTTAGGACTTTGTATGGAAATATTAGTTTTTGAAAGTCATAGTTGCTAGCATATTACCAAGGCTTATTGTGAGACCCCAACCTTTATAGGCTTACAACTAAGCATAGATGTAACAATATGAGCTAGGGGTAGTTTCGTCATTTTCTCTAATAAGCTCCAAAAAAAAAGTTTTATGATATTTTAAGGTCTAAATAGGCATAAGACTATATAAATGATGTGTAATGGTGAAAACTAGAAGAAAACTAGAAATGACAATAATTTGCACAACATGGGCAAAATGGTCATTTTGCACCCGAGTCAAAACTTTTAAAAGTTTCACAAACCTGAACATGTCTAGACCATTATGGACTTGGTCTCAGTGTTAAAGAGTAAAAAGATTGCACAAAGGGTTGCATGAGAACAAGCTAACTAGTCAAGGGCATTTTCGTAATTTTAAGGGAATGGATAAGTTTGGCCTATAAATATCCTTCTTCCAGCAACTTCTTCTCCCATTTTCCAATAGCTTGTCTTCTTCTTCCTTCTTCCCTCTCACGTTTCTTTAAAACCTCCATGGAAGCTTGATATGAAGCTTGCATAATTTTCTTTCTCTAGCTTTAATTTTCATACCTTTGTGCCCTTTTGACTAGAACCCTTGTATTCTTTCACTTTCTCACTTCAAAACCCTTGGTAAAGCTTATTTCCATACTTTCTCTCACTAGTTGGGCATTCTACAAAGAGAAAGAGAGAATTACCCCATTTGTTTGGAAGCTATTGGAAGGGAATTCAACTACAAAGAAACCCAAGGGTGAATGATGAACTAAGCTCGGTTTTTAGCTGTAAAAAATGGCTAGTAATTGGGATTATGAGCTGTTTTATTGTTAAGGATGTTCATTCATTTTATAATAATTAAGATAGAGAACATAGATAGCCATTTGAAGTGGCAATTGAAAGCAAGCTAAGAGATAGCTTTTAGGGTTTATATTATGTGAATTAACACAATGGTGATGTTAATGTGATCCTAGGTTCTAATGAAGTCCCATCCTTCCAACTGGATCATTAGGGGAAATAGAGTCAACTAAAGGCTCCACAATGAATCGGTGAGTGGACTGCCTATCAAAACTATTTTGAGAATGTGATTATTTTGTACAAAGTGTTTGAATGATTTTATACAACTTTTCTTAAAAATGAGTGCCTTGGGAACAAGCTCTCGAGAAATGGTTTATGTTGTGACATGTGACTATTAATGATTCATGCACTACCACATTGTGTTGATATATACATGAATATATTATTGTGAAATGACATTGACTCAGCTATGTGCGAGTAGGGAGTGCACATAAGCTGAGGATGACCCGGTTATGTGCGAGTAGGGAGTGCGCATAACTCGGTGATGACCCAGCCATGTGCGAGTAGGGAGTGTGCATGAGCTGGTGATGATGATGATGGGATGGTGTGCATGATGATGATGGGTATACGTATACATATATACATATGTAAATATGTGTGATATAGGAAATAAATGAGTAATGGTATATGGTTGTAATGCATGTGAAACTTGACATGTTAAACTGTGGAAAATTGTTATGCATTTCATGTTGGTTTGGACATTTCAGCCGGGTGGTTTTTCTTGGGAAGAAGGGCAAATTTTTCATTTGGTGCCCTGTTTCTTGCTGCAGCGAGATTCATGTTCGCTGCAGCAAGAAACTCTCGAGTTTGAGAGCCTTCACCAAAAATGGTTCTCGCTGTAGCGAGATAGTCACTGTAGCTTCTCGCTACAATGAAAAGAAATCTCGTTACAGTGAGAAACTCTCTATTTCATTAGTTGAATTTTGTTATAGCGAGAAACCTTCTATTTTTGGGTTACAATTTCGCTGCAGCGAAAAACTTTTTGTTTTTGTCTCCTATCTTGTCCAATTGCTGCCCTATTTTTCATTTCTTTGCTACCATATCTAAGCATGGACTTCCAACATTAAGGAATAAATGAGTTAAGTTTAAAATGAAGAAGTTTACTGTGAAACCCTCGGCCAGTGGAAAAACCCTCGTTCGGCTAATAACTTAATCCAAACGTCGCTGTAGCAAAAATTCATTCTCGCTGCGGCGAAGATTCGTTGTCGTATTTAACTTGCTTGCGTATCATTGAAGCTTTCACTCTTCAAATGGTTCGTTATGTATTGGTTCATGGTTTTCAAATGATTAATCATTTAAGGGTTGATGAGGGGTTTTTAATAAGAACATAAACAAATTGCATTGTTTTGAAAAAAAAATGCATCATGATTTCGTTAAAGATTCCTTATGGTATGCTTGTTCCCTTCTTTGTTCACTCACTGGGTTTATACTCACCGTTTTCAACTTCATGTTTTCAAATCACCAGGCAGCCGGTAACTAGGACGAGGTGTCCTTGTAGACTTTTATCCATTTTTGGGTAGGTGCCTCGGCATTCAGTAGCTGTACATTCGTCGAGTTTCTCCGCTGGACATCGAGTCTCTTTTTGTTGTGTATAGATAAACCTAATGTAGATTATTAAGATACATGTTGTAGACAATGTATATATATACTTGTTTGGTATGCCAGTATGAGGTGGCAAATGTGTAGTATTATTTTGATTCTAAGTTATGAAATATGACTTAGCAGTTATGATGGAATGATGAACACGTCAGATTAATAGGCTTGCTTAGGCTTAGTGGATTACGTCCATTGGGCCCATGCACCAGTCATCGCCCAAAATTTGGGTTGTGACACTTGTCATTCCTAATCCTTCGAGAAAGATTTTCAGATTCATTGGTGTGGATCATTGTTAGAGGTTGCACAAGTATTCCTTGGACAGTTTTGTTTTTAACAACGTGACTGAGGTGTTGGTACATGCCTTTGAGCCAATTGGATTGGTCAAGGAATTTAGATTGTCATTCAATGCATACTTAATCACACAACTATATGTGATAGAGGTTTTCCTTCATGTTAATGCAATAATAAGAAGTTATTAAGTACTAATTGGATGAATCCCATGGAACATAAAGGTCTTGCAAGAGAATTGTAAAGTTGTTACAATTACGAGATCACTGTGCATCCAAGCCATGTTCCTAAAATTGTTCCTAGTCATTGTATTGTCAAGACAGGGCATTGACAACGCTCAAAGACTGATACACGTTAAGCATCCTTACTTGGGAAGTAAGCAATCGATCTCATAGATTGAAGTGTATGGGATACTTGAGGATAACATGTAGGTGCTTGTTAAAGAACAAGTTCACTAAACATGACCCACTATGAGAACTCTAATTGGTATTTCACTCAAGTGTCTATGGAATATATTCTCATGTGATAGTCATGCAACTAGTCCCTGGACTTGAGACACCACGTCATCTTGTATGGGGAATAACATACTTTGATTTCATCCTTACAGGTCTGGAGGAGATTGGATATCTAAACAAGGTGTTTTTGGTTATGCCATGAAGCATGGAAGGTGAATGAGTGGTCAAGAGAGGATTCATCACCCTAAGTGATATGAGGGGATGTATCTCAATTGTTGTAAATTCTTGATTAACTTGTATAAAGTCTTTGGCCAAAGCATAATGAATTTGAGGAAAGTTAGTTTCTAAATTCATAAGTGTGAGACCTCAACCCTTATAGGCTCATAACTACGCATAGATGCAATAACACGGGCCAGGGGTAGTTTCGTCATTTCCTCTAAAAAGCTCCCAGAATAAGGTTTTATGATATTTTAAGGTCTAAATAGGCATAAGACCGAATAAATAATGTGTAATGATGAAAACACGAAGAAAACTATAAGTTTCAATAATTTTCACCATAAGGGCAAAATGGTCATTTTTCACATCGGGTCAAAATTTTTAAGTTTCGTAAACCCGAGCATGTCTAGACCATTATGGACTTGTTTTAGTATCAAAAGAGTAAAAAGATTGCACCAAGGATTGAAGGAGAACAAGTTAATGTGCTAAGGGTATTTTCGTAATTTCAAGTGGAATGGATAAGCTTGAGCTATAAATATCTTTTTCTTCCAGCAGCTTCTTCTCCTTCTTCTTCTTCCATCTCATGTTGCTTCCATCTTCGATGGAACCTTGATATGAAACTTTCACAACTTTCTCTCTATAACTCCAATTTTCATACCTTTGTGCACTTTTGACTAGAACCCTTGTGCTTTTTCACTCTCTCACTTTAAAACCCTCAAAAAGTCCTTGTTCAGCACTTTCTCTCACTAACTGGAGGTTTAGATAGAGAAAGAGAGATTTTTTACAATTGTTTGGAAGCTATTGGAAGAGAATTAAACGACAAAGAAACCCTAAGGTGAGTGATGAACTAGGCTTGGTTTTAAGTTGTTGATAATGGCTAGTAATTGGGATTATGAGCTGTTTTATTGTTGAGTTGTTTATTCATTTTTAGTGTCAAGCCCGACCTTATAAAGTACTTGCCATGTCCTTCAGGTGATTGACAATATGCTTGCATACTTGGAAAGCCCTAAAAAATCGTCAAAAGTCGATATTGTATCAAATGGTATTATTAAGTTAAATTAAGCCTCGAACTAGTCTAAATAGAGATCTTAAGATGAAATTGAGAATTTTAAAACCTTAGAATGACTTAAAATGATGATTTGGAGTTTGAGGGCTGAATTGGAGTCAATTTGGAATTTTCATGTGCTAGGGGTAAAATGGTAATTTTGTCACTCGAGGACAAAATGGGAATTTTTAGAAAAGATTTTGATCACATTTGACTCATTGGAGTATGATTTGAGTTTGAGAGGTGAAAAATTTAAATTCTAACCTTTTTGGAGTCCTAGGGGCAAAACGATAATTTTACGAGTTTACGGGGGCAAAGTTGAAATTTTGGAATTTTACACCACCTAGCACTTGTCATGCCCATAGATTTTAGCCATTAACATTTTATATTGTGGATAATTGAAACATTTTATGTGGTGGAGAGAGATTGCTTAATGGATAAGTATTACACATGGACCAATGGAAACATGCCATGTGTCAAGCTTGGATTATTCTAGAATTTCCTTGTAAAATCTATTTAAAACTCTCTTAGTCTCACCCATATGGGCGGCCAAAGCATGAAGTGAAGAGGAAAGGAAAGAACACAAACCCTAGGTAGGAAAATTGAAGAAAAAGTGTGGGATTTCAAGGGATTAAGCTAATAAAGGTAAGATTTTGTGATTTTACCTTGTGATTTACACTACCCATGCTTTCTTTTTCATTTTCCATGCTTAGAACTCAAGTTTGCATGATGAACCCATGCTGGCCAAATTTGAGAGGAGAGGTTTTGAGCATTGATTTTGCTAGATTTCAAGCTAATTAAGTGTTTTTGGTTGTTTGGTAATGGAAAGTATGAAAATCTAGCAAGGAATCACTTTGTTCTTCACAAACCCACAAGAGGCTGAATTTTCTAGGGAGGATATTGAGGCTGAAATTGATGATATTTCATGATATTTTAGTGGTATTTAATGATTGGTGAGGCTAGAAATTTAATGGAAAATTTTGGCATGAAAATCTGAATTTTTACCTAATGTATATATATGTGCGATTTATGGTTCGGACTAATAAATTGAATCATATTCATAGTCATTGAGGTATTTTAAGTATAATTGGAGTGTAGAAAGTGAAAGAAATTGATTTGGAGTTAAATTGGAGGTTTTAGCCAATTACACCGAGAATAGTACAAATTAGGTCGAATACCGTATTTAAACGACTAGTAGGACATTTTGCATCACATTTCGTGCATTCATATAGATTTATAGAGCCTAAAATAGTTTATGATAAATTGACACAATTTATTGAAATTCGTGTCACGTATGATGTATAGGTGGTGAGCCCTCTAACAAGGGTAAAGAGATTGTGCTCGAAGATCGGGAATAGGAGTATATCGAACTCCTAGTACTGTGAGTAACCTTACTATCGTCTTAATTATCTAAAGTGGTTTTTATCCGATTTTGTGATTTATGGAAAATGAGTTTAAATGGCAAATCTTTATGTTTTATAAGCAAAAATGTGATTAAATGAAATAATTTTATAAAATTGTCTTGGAATTGAATAATGGCTTTGAAAATAGAGTAATTGAAGACCATTTGATGTGTTGTGAATTTATGGTTCTAATTGATTGGCTTATGACAATATTGGCATGAATGGCTGAATTGGTATTTGTGTTGAAATATATAAACTATTGTTTGCCTTGATAGGCTGGATAATGATAAAAATAGCCATGTCATGTTGTTGAATTTTTATTGTATGGTGGGGTTGAGCTTGCTGCAGTGGGCGGGTTTCCGTGGACCAGCCTATTAGAGGGGCACGGTAAACCCCGTCATATCTTACCTCAATATGAGAGGCGCAGTTGGATAACTCCTGAGGTTAACACTTTAGAGTTCACTTCATGCCAAACCACCACGTGAGGGTGAACTCAACCAACGCCAAGGAACAGCTATGTTTTCAAAATAAAAACATGATTTATGCGTACATAACTTTTTAACAGCCTTGGCGGACTCGATTTGGGATAGCTCTCGGCTAAGGTATCCCTAATGACTGAGTATGATAATGATTTTGGCAAGAGCCAAAGTTTTAAGAAATTCATAAGCCATGTTAATTACTCGATTTATATGAATTGATTTTATTTGGTTGAAACAAGTTGAAAGGTGATGAATTTAAGTATGTTAAATTGTTTTATCTGTCTCCATTTACTCGACTTTAGATGGTTTAGATGGTATCTGTTTACTCACTAGGATTCTATAATCTCACCACCCTCTTTTTTAACCATTTCAGGCCCGAGGTAGCCTGTGGATAGTAGATATCGTCAAGGATTATAGTCGGCTTTACTACTCCAAAAACTGTAGGTTTACTGCCTTTGTGCACTTTTGTTCCTTATGGGCCCACGAGTAACTGTAAAGTAAATTTCATATCCTGGTTATCTGTATTATAGTACGTATAAATTTATTTAGCGTTTACATACAAAAATTATTTACCGATGACTATAAATATTATTTTACAAGAAATTAGAATATTTTATTGAATATTTTTATTTTATTCAAATAGTTGCAATATCATTTTTAATAAATGTTTTAGACACCCAAATTTATTTTAAATCACGAAGTATGTGTTTTCCACTCATCTACTACATTTTTGGTCAGGTTCGAAAAATTTCGAGAAAAAATGACGAAAACGCCTTTGTGAGGCGAAAATTATTTTTCCACGATTTTGAAAGGGAAAAAGCTTAAAATTCTTTAAAAACGAGGTTTGGCGATGATTACTCACAAGGGAGATGGAAACAAAATGGCACTAAAGCCTTGCGGGGTTCCGGTTGGCACTTCGGGTAATGAATGTCTACCGAGACATCGCGGCGGTTGTCATGGGCTCGAGGGGAGTATCAAGTTGTGACGTTTAGTGTGATTAGAGTAGTACAGGGAATAGCCATTTGATATAGTTGGAAGCCAATTAGGAATGAGTAGAAGAATTTGAATTAGAAACTAGCTTTTGGAGTGATATTAATGTAAATTGGATTGGTTGTGATGTTGTGTGTGTATAGGTTCCAACAAGGCCTCACTTGCCCATTTGAACCATTAGTGGAGGTTAGAGTCGATTAGAGGTTTAGCAATACCGGTGAGTGAACTGCATTTCAAAATCATTTTGGGAATGTGACTGTTTTGTACAAAGCATTTGAATGATTTTATACAACTTTTTCTTAAAACAAGTGCCTTGGGAACAAGCTTTTGCTAAATGGTTTTATGTTGTGATCTGTGGTTGTTATGGATTCATGCACTATTGCATTATGATAATATATATATATGTTGTGCATGATAGTTGATATTGTGTATGATGACTATAACCGTGTGTGTGCACGATGTGGGGGGAGGAACATGCAGATGATGATAGTGGTGTGGGAGATGGATGATGATAGTGCCATTGTGCATGATGTGGGGGGATGTACACGATGGCTATGTGCACAATGTGGGGGGATACACACGATGGCGCCAGCTATGTGCACGATGTGGGGGGATGCACATGAGCTGGGTGTGATTATGATGATATTGATGTTTATCTATGTATTTATGCATATCTACGCTTATTAAATGAAAGTTCATGAATATGATATATGATTGAAATGCATGTGAAATTTGGCATGATGAATCTTGAGAAATTCCCATTTTCTTGCAAATTGATCTTGATTGTAGCACCAAATAGATTTTTTGTGCAAAGGAGGTCCCTTTTTCACTTAGGTGCCTTGCTTCTCACTGCAGTGAAAAACATTCTGTTTTGGCAGCAGAAAACTCACTGCAGCGAAAATAAATATCGCTGCAACAAGAAACTCTCAGGTTTTGATGACATACCTTGACTTTGATGAATATTTTGACCACCTTCCTGTCCGAACTGGGAAACATGGTAAACATAAAAGTTGTATCTCTGCCTCTTATCTTTCTAATGATTAAAAAATCAAGTCAATTGGAGTTCTGTAGAGGGAGATATGCTAGAAAAATCGAAACACATGCAAACTGACACTGTTTCTCGCTGCAGCGAGAAACTTTCTATTTTGGCCGCCCGAATCTCGCTGCAGTGAGAATGAATTTTTCTGCAGTGAGAAACTTGCTGCCATGCTTGCTACTTTGGTTGATTTTGACCTACTTTTCACCCATTTAACTTCATGGATTGATTATGGGTTTGTGAAACACTATGAGGGTATTAATCAAGGTTTAAAATGAGGGGTTTTTAGTAAGAAATTAAATGAAGTGCATTGTTTTTGAAACAAATGCATCACAATTTCCAAATTCTTCCTATTGATTGCTTGTTCCCTTCTTATGTTCACTCACTGAGTTTCGTACTCACATTTTTAAAATTCCTGTTTTCAGATTTGGAGGCAGTTGGGACCTAGATTGAGTCGCACACATATGCTCGTCTTCTTGGTAGGTACTATGGCATCTCAGTAGCTTTATCTTCACCCAGAGTCACTCTGCTGACGGTCTCGAGTCTATTACTTGTGAACATGTATATGTAATGTAAACTACTAAAAGTCATGTTATAAATGAAGTATGTATATGTTGGATTGATGATGACAGTACTTTGATATAATATAAAAATGAATATTCAGTTGTTATAAAATATTACTGGAACATTTACTTTTGAGAGTTACAGCACTTCATTTTAAAGATGATGGATGGGAATGATAATCGGAATTGCATAAGGAGGCTTGCTTGGGCTTAGTGGGCTATGCCCATTGGGCCCATGCGCCTGTCATGGCCCGAGAATTTGGGCTGTGACAATAAGGTTAGTCATAAATTATGAGATCTAATATGGAATGTTATAAGTAGACACTGAGCCCTAGTTTATGACATATTTGGGATATTTGATGAAAAGACCGTATTACACTGAGAGGCTTATCACTGAAGAGCTTTGTCAAATTTCTTAATTGACTTTCTAACATTTGGGTGGTCATGTATTGCTAGTTGCCACTCATGATCTATAAATATAAATCAATTATTAAATTATATTTTATTAGGATTTATATTTATTGCCAACCTGTTGAAGTCTAATGGGTCACATACATTAAGTGAAATGATTTAGATTAAGTAAGGATAATCAATTAAGTTGGACTTAATTCTAATAGACCAAAATAAAGTGGAAAATTAATTAAGTTTACAAGGACTTAATTGAATTAAAATACAACTATTGTATCTAGGGTTACAATTTAGTTTGGCTATATAATTATGTTATGTTAGCAAAGTTAAACTCCAAGCCTCTAGCCACTTCTCGACCGTTTCATAAAATAAGAAAAGAAAACTAATTTTCTTTGTTTGACAAAAATAAGATTTAGCAAGAGTTTTTAGTTTTTTTTTTTATTTTAGAAACAAAACTTACTAGCTCAAGTAAAATCCTACCTTTGAGAAAGTCTTATTTGATCACTGTGTGGATTACTGCTAGATGCCAAATACTTGGATGGCTGAAGATTTGACAAATCCTAAAGGTGAAGAAGCAAAGATTTTGGTTGTAGGATTTTAGACCATCTTATTCTCTTTTCAGGGATTCTTGCTTCATCACGAGCATTTTTTATTTAATTGGCTCTTGATTACGATATCTAGAGCAAGGTATATAACTCTTAAACTTATGAATGTTCATAATTAATTTGAAACTTACATGAAAAGCACAAACATTGATCCTGTAGGATTTGGTTGTTTCTCTAATTAAATGCTTGTTTATTATTCTGTTACGTTATATTTTAATTTCTTGATTATTTTCATATTTGAGTATGAGGTCTAATCCCAACAGTGGTACCAAAGCCTTTGTTTAATGTTTTCATGTAATATGCATGCTTGATTCTTGGTGATAATCAATAAAATTGATTTGTATGTTGATTTGGTGTATATCAGTTTTGAAGGCTTTCTTTAAAATCTGTTTTTCTATGTGAAATTCAAATCTAGACAGCATGTAATTAATTCATTAAAACATGTTTTTTAAGGTTTAAAATCATGTTTAGTTGAAGAATTAATAATTGGATTAAGAGGCTTGCAAAGCCATGTTAAAACCGATTAGTTTTGAAGTGTTTTGGATACTAATGTGCCAATTAGTTTTTACTAACATTAGGTAAGTGATATGAGTAGTGTTTAATCGTTAAAAATTAGTTTTATCAAATTAAATTACTACATATTTCGGCCAAACTTGATTTAGTATGAAAAAGGTTCATAAAAATCATGTTTTCGAGTTCCAAAACAACAAAGATTCAATGCAAAAAATTTTGGGCAACTATGATCAATTTTGGTGGCTTAATTCTTCATGAATTTTGTGTTTAATTGTTAAATACACTTGCTGGAAATTTTCAATAGCCTTTTCATGAGTTTGACTCATGATTTATGGAGTTTTAAAAGCATTTAAATGCCATATATTTTAATTTTGGGTGATTCATAAAAAATAATTTTTTTTTTCTATTTTAAAAGTAATTCCTGAAATTAAGGATAGAATTTTAATTTTGGGTGATTCATAAAGAATAAGAAATTGTTTCCTATTTTAAAAGAAATTCTTAAAATTAAGGATAATATTTTAATGTGAGAAATTCATAGGAAATAGTTTCCTACTTTATAAGAAATTCCTAAAGTTATGTGATAGCATTGAACTTTCATTAAAATTTGGATTTGACTAGAAGTTTCCAAAATTTGTTAAGTCACCATTTAGGTAACTTGAACAACATACAATTTAGGAAACTAATCCATGTTCTAAATGTTAGAAATTAAAATGTTGTTTCAGATATATTTTAGGAAACTTACTAAGTGTTTTGAAAATGGGAATTTCTTAAACACTAAATTGAAATAATACAATACCAATAATTTGAGACTAGCACTTTAAATGAATTAATTGATGCTTTTCTCAAATAACACACAAGATCACCAAGTGATATTGAGTTTGCATTTATTTCTATGCTTTTGATTGTGATTATAAAGCATGAGGATGATTATGGACTTAGACCTTAGAAGATTAGGTCATGGATGGTTAAATTTATTTCTAATGATATTTATTTTAAAATAGGGTTTGCACACCCTACCTGTCATGACCCAAATTCTGGGCCATGACCGGCGCATGGGCCCAATGGACGTAGTCCACTAAGCCCAAGCAAGCCTATTAATCTGACGTGTTCATCATTCCATCATAACTGCTAAGTCATATTTCATAACTTATAATCAAAATAAAATTAAACATTTGCCACCTCATACTGGCATACCAACAAGTATCTATATACATTGTATACAACATGTATCTTAATAATCTACATTAGGTTTATCTATACACAACAAAAAGAGACTCGGTGTCCAGCGGAGAAACTCGATGAATGTACAGCTACTGAATGCCAAGGCGCCTACCAAAAGCTGAATACAAGTCTACAAGGACACCTCATCCTACTTACCGGCTGCCTCGTGATCTGAAAACAGAAAGTTGAAAACGGTGAGTATAAACCCAGTGAGTGAACAAGGAAGGGAACAAGCAACAACAAGGGAGAATTTAAAATCATGATGCACTTGTTTCAAAACAATGCAATTTAGTTCCATTCATATTAAAAACCCCTCATCAAGCCCTTAAATGATTAATCATTTGAAAATCATGAACCCATACATAACGAATCATTTGAAGAATGAAAGCTTCAATATTACGCAAGCAAGTGAAAAACGACAACGAATCTTCGCTACAGCAGAAAAGCAGCTGCAGTGAGAATGAATTTTTGTTGCAATGACGTTGGGATTAAATTATTAGCCAAACGAGGGTTTCTCAACTGGTCGACGGTTTCTCACTAAACTTCCTCATTTTAAACTTAACTCAATTAGTCCTTAATGTTGGAAGTTCATGCTCAGATATGGTAGCAAAGAAATGAAAAATAGGGCAGTAATTGGACAAGATAGGAGATAAAAATAGAAAGTTTTTCGCTGTAGCGAGATTGAATCTCGTTGCAACGAAATTGTAACCCAAAAACAAAAGGTTTCTTGCTGCAGCAAAATTCAACTGATGAAACAGAGAGTTTCTCACTGCAGCGAGATTTCTTTTCGCTGCAACGAGATTCATTCTCACTGCAGTGAGAACCAGTTCTAGTGAAGGCTCTGAAACTCGAGAGTTTCTCGCTGCAGCGAGATACAGGGCACCAAATAAAAATTTCCCTTTCTCCCAAAGAAAACCACCTTACTGAAATGTTCAAAACCAATAAGAAATGCATAACAACTTCCCAAAGTTTAACATACCGAATTTCACATACATTACATCCATATACATAACTCATAAATTTCTTATAACACACATGTTTACGTATGTATGCATATACATATACCCATCACCATCATGCACACCATCCCATCATTCCTAGCTCATGCGCACTCCCTACTTGCACATGGCTAGGTCATCACCAGGTTATGCGCACTCCCTACTCGCACATAACCTGGTCATCATCGGCTTATGTGCACTCCCTACTCGCACATAACCGAGTCAATATCATTACACAACAATGTATTCACATATATATATATCAACACAATGTGGTAGTGCATGAATCAATAATAGTCACATGTCACAACATGGAGACAATCTATCAAAAGCTTGTTTCCAATGCACTTGTTTTTATGAAAAGCTTGATAATTCATTCAAATGTTTGGCAAATACATTATATCCCCAAAACAAATTTTGAATGTAGTTCACTCACCGGTATTTTGTTGAGCCTTTAACCGACTCTAATTTCTCTAATTGTCCAAACGAAATGATGGAACTTCCTTGGAACCTACCATTACATTAGCATCACCATTACGTTAATTAACATAATATAAACCCTAAAAGCTATCTTTTAGCTAGCTTTCAATTGCCACTTCAAATGGCTATCTATGTAAAGCCTGACCTGATAAAATACTATTCATGACTTACATGTGATGATAGCATGATTGCATTCTAGGAGAGTCCCGAAAAATTTACAAAAGTCAGTATTGTACCTAGAGGTACAACAAAGTTTATTTAATCCTCGAACTAGATCAAATAGGAATTTTAAGGTGAGATTAAGAGTTTCACAGTTCATGGATGACTTAAAATGGTAATTTGGAGTTTGAGGATCAATTTGGAGTCAAATCGGAATTTTCACTAACTAGGGGCAAAATGGTCATTTGCCACTTGGGGACAAAATGGGAATTTTAGAAAAGAATTTTTTGGCCCCATTTGACTTATTGGAGTATAATTTGACTTATTGAAGTATGATTTGAGGTTTAGAAGTGAAAAATTTTAATTTCGATATAATTTGGAGTATAGGGGTAAAATGGTAATTTTGCCACCTCAGGGGCAAAATTGTAATTTTCCACCACTAGGATATTTTTTCCAGCACATGGTCTTCCTTTGTCTTCATCTTTGACCCTTGACTAAACATGTGGTGGAGATAAAATGTTTAAATTTTTAAAATTTTAAAAACGGGCCAATGACATGATGCCATGTGTCATGCCCTTATTAATTTATTATTTTCCTTTTTAAAAGGCACAAAATCAGCCCATCTTCCACCCCATGGCCGGCCAAACCAGCAAGAAGAGAGAGAAAACAAAAACAAATCCCTAGAGAGAGAAAATCAAAGAAAAAGTGTGAATTTTCAAGGAAATTAAGTGAAAAAGGTGAGATTTTTTCTATTAAGCTTGAGTTTTCTTATTCCCAAGCATTTCTCTTTATTTTCCATGATTAAATTACATGTTTTCATGATGAATTCAATTCTGGAAAAATAGGTTAGGAGAGAGAAAGTTGTTGGATTTATTTGATTTTAATTTATGTTAGTGTTTTTAGTTAGTTTAGCATATTTAGAAACAAAACAACAAGAAAAGAATTTATTTTCTCCCCCAACCATTAATGGCTGAATTTACCATGTAGTGAGTGAGGATGAGTTTGATTTTATTCTAGGAGAATTGGTTAAGGAATAATGAATTATGAGCCTAGAAAAATAATGGGAATTTTCGGAGCAAAAATACGAATTTTTACCCATTAGGGGTATTTTCGTAATTTGCTATTGGGACTGATAATTTGCACCACACTGAGGGACATTAAGTTAATTTGGGTGCAATTGAGGTATAGAAACTGA
Source organism: Theobroma cacao (assembly GCF_053813885.1). Classification (NCBI taxonomy): domain Eukaryota; kingdom Viridiplantae; phylum Streptophyta; class Magnoliopsida; order Malvales; family Malvaceae; genus Theobroma; species Theobroma cacao. The sequence goes on along the minus strand of NC_142647.1, from coordinate 31,300,787 downwards.
AAAGAATTAAATTGGAGTTTAAACGGACCCGATAGGAATTTAATCGGGTGATAAGACGAATTAGGCCAATACTGGGTTTAGATAGTTACTAGTGCATTTTTGCATTCTATATCATGCATTGGTAGTCTAAATTAGTTTAATTTTGATTTAGTACCAACTTGGTGAAACTCTCGATTTTGTACTGTGTCAAGGTGGTGAGTCCTCCGATAAAGGCAAGGAAATTACATCCGAGGACCAGTAGACAGAGTGCTTCGAAAGTCTGCATTCTAGACATTGTGAGTAAACTTACTGTCATTTTAATTATCTAGGGTGATTTTTAGATGCTTTCATGAATTCTATGGAAAAAGGAATTTAAAAAGGTAAATTTTCATGTTTTATGAATAAATGAGTTTTAATGAAATTAATTTATAAATTGTTTTGGAATTAATAATGATTTTGAAAAATAGAGTACACGGAGATTGTTAATTGTGGCAATTTCATTGTTTAAATTAACTAGCTTATGATAAATCGAGCATGATTGGCTAGTTGGCAATTGTATTGAAATGCGAATTGTTTGGTTACCTTGAAAAACTACGAATTACAAAATTGCCATATCATGTTATTGAGTTTTATGATATGGTGGATTATATATTAATTAATCACTGCAGTAGGGGGTTTCTGTGGACCAGCCTTTTAGAGGGGCACGGTAAACCCCATTATATTCTTACCTCGAACGGAGAGGCGCGTAGGGTATCTCCTGGGGTAACGTTTAGGGTTCACTCCACGCTAAACCACCACGTGAGGGGGAACTCAGCCAACGCCAAGGAACGGCTATGTTTTCAAAACAAAAACATGATTTATGTGAAATGTGAATTTTAATAGCCTTAGCGGTCTCGGTAAGATGCCTCGACCAAGGTGTCCCTGAGAATGGATTTATGGCACAAGCCTAGATTTTTATGAGATTCATAAGCCTTTTTATGTATTTTGAACGAGATGTGTTCTAATTGTATAACCTAGTTTATGATGATTTACTTTATTGTCTCCATGTACTCAACTCTAGATGTTTATGATGATGTCTGTTTACTCATTGGGATTTTATAATCTCACCACCCTCATTTCCACCCATTTCAGGTTCAGTATAGACTGTAGATAGCTGATCTCATCGAGGACTACAGTGGGATCTGCATTTTCCAAACCGTAGGTTCACAGTCCTCTTTACTTTTGTTTATTCGGGGGCACTCTTGTTATTGTAAATTAAATTAAATATTTTGGCTTACTGTATTTAAGTATGTATAAATTTATTTAGCTTTTACGCTATAAAAATTATTCACGTATAACTCTATAAATATTGTTTTATAAGAAAATAGAATATTTTACTTAATATTTCTTTTATTTTCTTATTATATTCAAATAACCATAATTTCGTTTTAAATGAAGATTTTAGACTTTTAAACTCATTTTGAATATGAATTGTGTGTTTTGTACCTGTATATTACGTTTTAACCAGTTTCAAAATTTTTAAAAAAAATGACCAAATTACCCCTGTGAGACGAAAAATTAATATTTTATTTGTTTAAAGTTGGAAACAGCTTAAAATCTTTTAGAACACGATATTTGACAATGGTTACTCACAAGGGAACAGAGAAACTGATAGTAAAGCCTTGCGGGGTTTCGGGTTGACATTCCGGGCAATAAGTGTCTACCGGGACACAACGGCGGTTGTCACGGGCTCGAGGGGAGTACCGGGTCATGACAATCTATGTTCACTATGTTAATTACTATAAAATGAATGAACATCCTTAACAATAAAATAGCTCATAATACCAATTACTAGCCATTTTTTACAGTTAAAAATTGAGCTTAGTTCATCACTCACGCTTGGGTTTCTTTGTAGTTGAATTCCCTTCCAATAGCTTCCAAACAAAGGAGGTAATTCTCTCTTTCTCTCTCTAAAATGCCCAACTAGTGAGAGAAAGTATGGAAATAAGCTTTACCAAGGGTTTTGAAGTGAGAGAGTGAAAGAATACAAGGGTTCTAGTCAAACGGGCACAAGGGCATGAAAATTAAAGCTAGAGAGAGAAAATTATGCAAGCTCCATATCAAGCTTCCATGGAGGTTTTAAAGAAAAGTGAGAGGGAAGAAGGAAGAAGAAGACAAGCTGCTGGAAAATGGGAGAAGAAGCTGCTAGAAGAAAGATATTTATAGGCCAAACTTATCCATTCCCTTAAAATTACAAAAATGCCCTTGACTAGTTAGCTTGTTCTCATGCAACCCTTTGTGCAATCTTTTTACTCTTTAATACTGAGACCAAGTCCATAATGGTGTAGACATGTTCAGGTTTGCGAAACTTTTAAAAGTTTTGACTCGGGTGCAAAATGACCATTTTGTCCCTATTGTGAAAATTATTGTCATTTATAGTTTTCTTCGTGTTTTCATCATTACATGTTATTTTGTAAAACTTTCTTTTGGGAGCTTATTAGAGAAAATGACGAAACTACCCCTAGCTCGTATTATTACATCTATGCTTAGTTATAAGCCTATAGAGTTTGGGGTCTCACACTACCTTATCTCTATTTTCTCTAGGTTGTAAAATTTTTTTCTCACTTAACTCCCCTCGAAGGCAACTTGGGGTTTCTTGATTATAAAATGTAATTAGTTACATGAAAGTGTAAAACTAGGGTTAGATAGAAAAATTTTTGTACCTTGAAGATGGAGATCCAAAGGAGCCATGGAAATTCCAAGAGATTACAAGCAAAGCTTGAAGACGATGTTTGTGTAAATCTCCTAAGAATTTGACCAACTAATTTCCTTAATGGCTGGAAGAAATTAGAAATGGTAAAGTCCATAATCATCCTAGTAGTTTGCATGAGATAGATTTATTTTTCAATATATATATATATATATGATATATGTGAAATACGATAAATGCTATGCATGTCAACAACACCAAATCAATGAGACCTTAATTAATGAATTAATAAATAGAATCCCTCATTAATATATTGAGTCAAAAAGTTACCTTTCACCATATAACAAGATAACCAGGCTGCTCTTTTAATTGGAGGCTTGTTAAGTCACTCAAGGCTAAACTTTTACACGAGTACATTTGAGTTATTAGTGGGTCTGACTCAACTAGTACCATGTTGTTCAGATGTGCCACACATGACCGCGTAGTATTAGAGGCATAGTAGGCAAAATGTATATGATACATTTAGAAAAAGAGTTGTCACCTAATTGATCTAGAAGTTGTATAAGATACAATTGGTACGTTAAGTTATCAACCTAATTAGTGTCATCTTGGCTTGTTGAGTTACTCAAGGTCATGCTAGGATGAAAAGGGTTCTAACTCAATAAGAAGTTTAAAGGTTAAATTTCTCCAAATAGTAGAGGGGGGATATTATTTTGATAAAATATTGAGAATAATCATATAAGATTCTAAAACCTTGTCTTTATGATTATATAATTTGCGTTAATGACTCAAAATTATATATGTTGGTTTATATAGGATATAAATCTATCATGGTGAATAGTTTGCCACTTAGAAGCATACTTGATGCAAACAAGTTGAAAGGCCCAAATTTCATTGATTGATTTAGCAATATCAGGATTGTCTTGAAACAAGAGAAAAAGTATTATGTCCTAGATGGTTCTGTTCCCAAAGAACCTAGCGGTGATTCTACAAATGAGAAAAAATAGGCCTATGGAGATTATATGGATGATCTTGATCAAGCCACATGTGTGATGTTGGCTAGTATGGCTTTAGATCTTCAAAAGCAACATGAAGCTATGAATGCCCTGAATATTATCCTAAACCTTAGAGAAATGTTCAATAAGGAAAGTCGCAAGAGAAATTTGACATTTTAAGGGAATTGTTCTGATGTAAGATGTTTTAGGGAAGCCCAATAAGGCCTCATGTGCTTAAAATGATAGGATATATCACTCGACGTGAGCAGTTGGATTGGGTTATGGATCATGATTTTAGCATAAACCTTGTACCTTCTTCATTACCAGAGAGCTATTCACAGTTTGTGTTAAACTTCAACATGAACACGATTGAGGTAACATTTTCGAGCTTATTGAATATGCTCACATAGACTGAGAACACCATTGTCAAAAAGACAAAGATGAAAAAACATCAACTTTGAAAGGTATGAAGCCTACTGGAGGAGTGAAGAAGGACAAGGACAATGACAAATGCCATTTCTGTGGCAAACTAAGGCATTGGATGCACAATTACAAACATTATCTTAAATCCATCAAGGGGAAGAAACAAAAAGAAGCTCCCTCTTTAGGTATGAATCACATGATGATTTTTTTTTCACTACTTGGTATATGATACCTCACTCTTTATTAATAGTTTTAATATGTATGACATATTAAAGGAACAAATGATAAGGAGCAATGAAGAATATGATCATGAAATGGACAACCTTAGTAGATTATGATCAAGCTGGTTGACCTAGATTAGATTGTGGAACAGTAAATAATTTTAGAACATTGAATGTTTTCATGACATGATTGTCAAGATGAGATGTTTTGGTTTTGGGCCTATGGCTAAATATTTTATTTTATGTTTAGGAAACATAGATTGATATTTTGCTAGCATGAGATGCTTAGCTTTTATATATTTATATATTTACATTACATCTCATTTTATTTTGAAATTGTTCTAAATTATTTATCATTAAGTATGACTTTGCGTATACGATAATCAATACTAAGTCATAATGATAAGATCATTGTGAGATTATTTTTCTTTTTATTATGAATCAAAAAGGAAATTAATGAGATGACTTAGATAAAATTGAGTCCTAACTCAATGAATTCATAATAGGATTATGAATACATTTAGTTAAGGAGTATTCTTATTGAGATAAAACATCTAAATTAAGATTGCTTGGAACTACATAACAATTGATTATCATATTGAATTCATAAAAGATGAATCACAAAGCATTCTAAACTCAGTTAATCACATGAACTAACCTTTGAGAGGATTTCATCCCATAACCAATGATGAATGACAAGTAAATAGACATAAAAGTTATGGATATAACGCCCCAAAGGAAAGTAAACAAGTTTACTTGGTAAGATTTCTATACATGATAGAAATAGTAAGAGTTAATGACACTTTAAAGGTCAAGGGTCATGAAATTATAAAATCTAATAGATAAGATCTATGCATAAAGATTGATTTAATGGGATGCATAAAGATGCATAATTCATCCATTAAACACAAACCATTATTAGGATGCATATTGATGCACTACTCATATAAGATGAGTCTACCAAATAATCCAACATGAATGATTGGATAATAATCTTTATTCAATGTAATAAATTCAAAATAGTTGAATACATTAAATAAGACAAACCTATTTTATAGACATCATAAGGTTAGTGGGAGTAAGATAAGTTAGTCCTTAAAGGTGTATAAGTTACATTTGCCAGTCTAAGAAAAACAAAATGAGACTAAAGAGTTAGAGCTTAAAAGGGGACTCAACAAAAGAATTTAAGATGACATGTTAAAGGAGTTTAACATAGAGAGAATTCTAAATGTTAAAAGTGACATAAAGTCATGATTGAGCAGTTGTATTGGAATGGTTCCAAAACAAGAGATAACTAGATGATTATTTCTATAATTGGATACAAACCTTTCGTTTAGGCTACGAAAGAAAAGATATTTAGATCATTGGTTTAATGAACTAATAAATGATTCTAAGTTGTTAAAGTAACAGTAAGAGCCATAATAATGGAATCAAGGTCTTATTGTGATCTAAATTAGTATTACGATTATGACAATGGAGATTGTCAAACATATAAATTAACATATTCTCAAATATTGCCATTTGAGTTGTCCTAGTAGAGACACGATCACTAAGCGAAAGAGTTTGATATTAGATACGTTAGCAATTGACTTAAGTGAAAGTGGGAGATTGTTGGAATATGCCCTTGAGCCAATTGGATTGGTCAAGGAATATTGATTGTCATTTAATGCATACTTAATCGCATAACTATATGTGATAGAAGTTTTCCTTCATGTTAGTGCAACAATAAGGAGTTATTAAGTATTAATTGGATGAAGCCCATGGAACATAAAAGCCTTGCAAGAAAATTGTAAAGTTGTTACAATTATGAGATCATTATGCATCAAAGGCATGTTCCTAAAATTGTTCCTAGTCATTGTATTGTCAAGACAAGGCATTGATAATGCTCAAAGACTGGTACATGTTAAGCCTCCTTACTTGGGAAGTAAGCAATCGATCTCATAGATTGATGTATATAGGATACTTGAGGATAACATGTTGGTGCTTGTTAAAGAACAAGTTCACTGAACATGACCCGCTATGAGAACTCCATTTGGTATTTCACTCAAGTGTCTATGGACTTGAGACACTAAGTGTAAAGCCCGACCTTATAAAATACTTGTCATGACATACATGTGATGGATAGCATGTTTATATACTAGGAGAGTCCCGAAAGATCGATAAAAGTCGGTATTGTACTTAGAGGTACAATAAAGTTGATATAAGCCTCGAACTAGGTCAAATAGGGATTTTAAGGTGAAATTCAAAATTTTACAGTCAAGGAATGACTTAAAATGGTGATTCGGAGTTCAAGGATTAATTTAGAGTCAAATCGAAATTTTCATTATATAGGGGTAAAATGGTAATTTTGCCACCTGAGGATAAAAATTGGAATATTGGAAGAAGTTTTTGACCAAGATGGATCACATTTGACTCATTGGAGTATAATTTGAGGTTGATAAGTGAAAAAGTTATAATTTCGGTATTTTTGGAGCATAGGGGCAAAATGGTAATTTTGCCACCCTAGGGGCAAAACAGTAATTTTCCACCACCAAGACACTTGTCCAGCACATGGTCTTCCCTTATCCTCATTTGAAATTTGACTAATCATGTGGTGGAGAATGGAAGCATAATTATTAAAATATAAAAAGAAAAATGGACTAATAAGCATGTGACACTTGTCAAGCAAGGATATTTTATTATTTTCTATAAAAATTAGCCCATATTTATCCCATTCTTCTTCTCCGTATTCGGTCAAGACAAAGGAAAGAAAAGAAAAACTAGAACAAACCTTAGATAAGAGAATTTCAAGAAAAATTATGGAAATTTCAAGGAATCAAGCAAAATAAGGTATGATTTTTTAATTTTTGCTTGAGATCTAGCATACCCATGCTTTATTTTCTTATTCCCATGGCTGAAAATTGAGTTGGCATGATGAAACCCATGAAGGCCAAGTTCTAGAGAGAGAGAGTTTGGTGATGGTTTGGTTGGATTTTAAGTTATATGGATGTTTTCAATAATTTATGGTGTTTAGTGTAAGAATCAAGCTTGAAAATCACCCATTCTGTCACGACCCAAATTTTCGGGCCATGACCAACGTAAGGGCCCAATAAACGTAATCTATTAAGCCCAAGCAATCCTATCGATTTATCCTACTTATCATTCCATCAAATATCGCTAAGTCATATTTCATACTTTTGAATCAAAATAATGATATACATTGCCAACTCGTACTAGCATTACTCCTTAAAAATTTACATACAATGTTTACATCATGTATTCTAATAATTTACATTAAGTTTGTCTATTCAAAACAAAATAACACTTGACTTCCAGCGGAGGGACTCGGATGAATGTACAGCTACTAAATGCCAAGACACCTACCAAAAGATAGACACAAGTCTACAAGGACACCTCGTCTTAGTTACTGGCTGTCTCGTGATCTGAAAACATGAATTTGAAAATGGTGAGTATAAACCCAATGAGTGAACAAGGAAGGGAACAAGTATACCATAAGGAATCTTTAATGAAATCATGATGCATTATTTTTCAAAACAATACAATTTGTTTCTATTCTTATTGAAAACCCCTCATCAAGCCCTTAAATGATTAATCATTTGAAAATCAAGGACCCATACATAACAAACCATTTGAAGAATGAAAACTTGAATATTACACAAGCAAGTCAAATACGACAACGAATCTTTGTTGCAGCGGAAAAGCATTCTCACTACAGCTATGCTGCAGCGAGAATGCCTTTCCGCTGCAGCGATGTTAGGATTTAATTATTAACCGAATGAGGCTTTCTCAACTAGCTGAGGATTTCTCACTGAACCTCCTCATTTTAAAATTAACTCATTTAATCCTTAATGTTGGAAGTCCATGCTCTGATATGGTAGCAAAGAAGTGAAAGATAGGACAGCAATTGAACAAGATAGGAGACCAAAACATAAAGTTTTTGCTGCAGCGAGATGCAATCTCGCTGCAGCGAAATTGTAACCCAAAAACAGAATGTTTCTCGCTGTAGTGAAATTCAATCTCGTTGTAGCGAAATTGCTACCCAAAAACAAAAAGTTTCTCACTACAGCGTGATTGTATTTTGCTGCAGCGAAAAGCTACAATGTCATTCTTGCCGCAACGAAAATGCATCCTCGCTGCAGCGAGTTTTCAGCCAGCCTACCCTTTCAAAACTCGAGAGTTTCTCGCTGTAGCGAGAATGATTCTCGCTGCAACGAAATACAAGGCATCAAATGAAAATTTCCCTTTTTCCCAAAGAAAACCACCTTGCTTGAAATGTTCAAAACCAAAATGAAACACATAACAATTTCTCAAGGTTTAACATGTCAAGTTTCACATGCATTACAACCACAAACCATTATTGATCAATTTCCTATAGCACACATATTTACATATGTATATATATATATGCATATACCCATCATCATCATCACAGCATCCCATCATCATTATCACTAGCTCATGCGCACTCCCTACTCGCACATGGCTGGGTCATCACCGGGTTATGCGCACTCCCTACTCGCACATAACCGGGTCATCCTCGACTTATACACACCCCTACTCACACATAGCCGAGTCAATATAATTACACAACATTATATTCAAGCATATATGTATATCAACATAATGCAACCACATAGGAATCCATAATAACCACATATCATAACATAAACCATTTCACAAGAGCTTGTTCCCAAGGCATTCATTTTTGAGAAAAGTTGTATAAATTATTCAAACACTTTGTTCAAAACAGTCATATTCCCAAAATAATTTCGATAGGTAGTCCACTCACTAAATGATTGTAGAGCCTTTAGATGACTTCAATTCCCCTAATTGTCCAAATGGGATGATGGGGCTTCCTTAAAACCTAGGATCACATTAACATAAATAATAGATCAATTTACACACTATGAACTCTAAAAGCTATCTCTTAGCTAGTTTTCAAATGCCACATTAAATGGCTATATATGTTCACTATCTTAATCACTAAAAAGTAATGAACATAGTCAACAATAAAATAGCTCATAAATCCCAATTACTAGCCATTTTCTGCAGCTAAAAATTGAGCTTAGTTCATTACTTACCCTAGGGCTTCTTTGCAGTCAAATTCTCTTCCAATTGCTTCCAAATCAATGGAGTAATTCTCTCTTTCTCTTTCTAGAACGCCCAACTAGTGAGAGAAAGTCTGGAAATAAGCTTTATCAAGGGTTTTGAAGTGAGAGGATGAAAGAATTCAAAGGTTCTAGTCAAAAGGGTTCAAAGGTGTGAAAACTAGAGCTAGAGAGAGAAAATCATTCAAGCTTTAATCAAGCTTCCATGGAGTTTTGAAGAAACGTGAGAGAGGAGAAGAAGAAAAAGACAAGCTGCTGGAAAATCTCTAGAAGCTGCTGGAAATTAAAGGTATTTATAGGCCAATCTTATCCCTTCCCATAAAATTACCAAATTACCCTTCACCAATTAGCTTACTCTCCTTCAATCTTTTATGTAATCTTTTTGCTCTTTTAACACTGGGACAAGATCCATAATGGTCTAAACATACTCGGGTTCACAAAAACATAAAATTTTAACCCGAGGTGAAAAATGATCATTTTACCCCTATTATGAAAATTATTGAAACTTCTAGTTTTCTTTGTGTTTTCATCAATACACATCATTTATGCAGTCTTATACCCATTTAAGCCTTAAAATATCATAAAACTTTCTTCTAGAAGCTTATTAGAGAAAATGATGAAACTACCCCTAGCTCGTATTATTACATCTATATACTTTGTTACAAGCCTATAAAGGTTGAGGTCTCACACATTCCTTATGTGTTCTTCATTAGCCAAATTTTCTAGGGAGGATATTGTGGCTGAAATTATGATATTTCATGATATTTTGGTGATATTTGATATTTGGTGAGGCTAGAAATTAAATGGGAAATTTTGGTGTGAAAATTTGAATTTTTGCTCAACGTATAGACATGTGTGATTATTGACCCAGGACTGATAAATTGAATCTCATTCACAGTCACTGAGGTAATTTAGGTATAATTGGAGTGTAGAAAGTGAGAAGAATTGATTTGGAGTCAAATTAGAGATTTTAGCCGATTAGACCGAGTATAGTGTGACTTAGGTCGAATATCACATTTAAGCGATTAATCAGACATTTTGCATCCCATCGCATGCATTCATTTAGATTTAGAGAGCCTGAAATAGTTTATGACAAATTGACACAAATTATTGAATTTTGTGTCATGTGTGATGTATAGGTGGTGAGCTATTTGATAAGGATAAAGAGATTACACCAAAGACCGGGACTAGGAGTATTTCTACTCCTGATACTGTGAGTAACCTTACTATCATCTTAATTACCTAGAGTGGTTTTTATTCGATTTTGTGGATTTTATGGAAAATGAGTTAAATGGTAAATCCTTATGATTTAATAAAATGATTTTGTAAATTGTCTTGAAATGAAATGACAATTTGGAAAATAGAGTAATTGGAGACTATTTTCATATATTGTAAATTCATGGTTTGAATTGAATGGCTTATGACAATATTGGCATGAATGGCTAAATTGGTATTTGTGTTGAAATGTATAAACTGTTGTTTGCCTTGATAGGCTAGATAATGATAAAATTGTCATATCATGTTATTGAATTTTATTGATTGGTGGGATAATGATGAGCTTACTGCAATGGGCGGGTTTTCATGGACCAACCTATTAGAGGGGCACGGTAAACCCCGTTATATCTCACCTCAGTATGAGAGACGCGGGTGGATAACTCCTGAGGCTAACACTTTTAGAGTTCACTTCACGTCAAACCACTACGTGAGGGTGAACTCAGCCAACGCCAAGGAACGGCTATGTTTTTAAAATAAAAACATAATTTATGCGTACATGACTTTTAACAGCCTTGGTGGACTCGGTTGGGATAGCCCTCGATCAAGGCATCCTTGATAACTGAGTATGAGAATGATTTTTGGCACGAGCCAAGCTTTTCAGGAAATCATAAGCCTAGTTGTTTATTTGGTTGAAATGAGTTGTAAGGTAATAAAATTACAGTATGATGACTTATTTTAATTGTCTCCATTTACTCAACTTTAGATGGTTTAGATGATATCTGTTTACTCACTGAGATTTTATAATCTCACCACCCTTAATTCCCTACATTTCAGGCTCGGGATAGACTGTAGATAGCAAATTGTATCAAAGACTTCAGTTAGCCTTGCATCGACAAAATTGTAGGTTCACAGACTCGCACCTTATTGCTTAGTTAGGGCCCACGTGTCACTGTAAAAGAAATTTTATACTTCAGTTATCTGCTTTAAAATAAGTATGAATATACTTAGCTTTTACACTATAGAAATTATTTACGGATTTCTCTATAAATATTATTTTTTTTAGAAAATAGAATATTTTATTGAATATTGTTATTTTATTCAAACAATTATAATTTCATTTCAAATAATTATTTTAGACATCTAAATTTACTTTTAATTATGAAACATGCGTTTTTCACCCACGCACCATGTTTTTTGCTGGTTTCGATATTTTCGAAGAAAAATGACGAAAATGCCCTTGTGAGCTAGAAAATAATATTATATTGTTTTGATTTGGAAACGACTTGTGATTTCTTGAAATGCGAGATTTAATAACTGTCGCTCACCGGGGAGATGCGGAAGCTGATGCTAAGCCTTGCGGGATTCCGATCGGTATTTCGGGTAATGAGTGCTTATCGGGACGTCGAGACGGTTGTCATGGGCCCAATGGGAGTTCCTGGTTGCGACACTAAGTCATCTTGTATAGGGAATGGCATACTTTAATTTCACCCCTATGGGTCTAGAGGTGACTAAATGCCTAAACAGGGTGTTTTTGGGTATGCCATGAAGCATGCAATAGTGAATGAGTGGTCAAGACAAGACTTATCACCTCAAGTGATATAAGGGGATCTATCTCACTTGTTCTCAATTCTTAGTTAACTTGTATAAAGTCTTTGACCAAAGCATGATGAATTTGAGGAAAGTTAGTTTCCTAAATTCATAAATTCATACGAAATGTTATAAGTAAACACTAAGCCCTATTTTATGACATATCTAGGATATTTGATGAAAAGACCATATTGCACTGAGAGGCTTATCACTAAAGGGCTTTGTCAAATTATTTAATTGACTCTTTAACATTTGAGTGGTTATGATGTATTACTAGATGCCGTTCATGATCTATAAATATAAATCAATTATCAAATTCATATTTGATTAGGATTTATATTTATTACCAACATGTTAGAAGCCTAATGGGTCACACACATTAAGTGACATCATTGATATTAAATAAGGATAATCAATTAAGTTGGACTTAATTGGAATAGATCAAAATAAAGTTGGAAATTAATTAAGTTCACAAGGACTTACTTGAATTCAAATACAACTGTTGTACCTAGGGTTACAATTTAGTTTGGCTATATAAATATGTTATATTAGCAAACTAAAACTCCAAGCCTCCAACCATTTCTCAACCGTTTCATAAAATAAGAAAAGAAAAATAGTTTTCTTTGTTTGACAAAAATAAGATTCGGCAAGAGTTTTTGGTCTTTTTGTTTTACAAAAAAACTTGCTAGCACAAGTAAAATCTTACCTTTGAGAAAGTCTTATTCGGTCACTATGTGGATTACTATTAGAGGCCAAACACTTAGGTGGTTGAAGATTTGACAAATCTTAAAGGTGAAGAAGAAAAGTTTTGGTTGCAAGATTTTAGACCATCTTGTTCTCTTTTCGAGGTTTTCTATTTCATCACAAGCATTTTTTATTTAATTGGCTCTTGATTACGATACCTAGAGCAAGGTATGTACTCTTAAACTTATGAATGTTCATAATTAATTTGAAAATTACATCAAAAACACAAATACTAATCTTGTAGGATTTGGCTATTTCTCTTATTAAACATTAGTTTATTATTCCACTGTGTTATATTTTTAATTTCTTAATCATTTTTATATTTAAACATGAGGTCGAATCCTAACATGAGGTAGTTGAGCTTTTTGAAGGATGCTTTAGTGGTTTAACAAAGGATTCATCAACCTTTGTTATTTAGGTAATATGATCTAATGATGTTTTTAATTTATTAATTTATTTTGTACTTGTTTCAGTGTGGAAGAGATCTTATGAGGGTGGGGTGAAATTTTATTCGATTTTATTTTTCGCTATGTTTGGATATGCATTTGATGCTTAATTAGCCCTCTTCGTACAGTGGTGTTAGAGCCCTTTTCATGCCATTTGAGTGCTTGTTCATGTTCAATTGATGATTGATTAACAAATAGTTATTTTACATTTTGATTTGGTGCGATTATGTTAAAACTGATTTTTTCCAAAATTTCTTTTTTCAATTTCATTTCAATTTTGTCTAGCAACATTTTGTAGCCTCTTTTAATCTTATTTTAATTTATTTTAAATTATGTTTAAACTTAACTAATGAATGTTTTACATTGTGCAAAGAAAGCACAAGAAAAAGAACACCATAAGGGACAGATTTGGAGGTTGTGTTGCAAGGTAGCACATATAGTTTTAGGTACAGATTTTGCTTCTGTTTTTGCTTAATTTCCAGTTGTTGGGAAGTGGCTTACCTTTTCAGATAAATATTTCACTCCCTTTTTGATCGAAGAAGCTTGCCTTACAAATCCTCCTTCGTGCACACAATAATTTCTTCACTCTCATTGTTATGGAGTGGCTACTAGAGTCCTCCACAAGGAATTACACGTTCCAAAACCTTTTAGCCTTTGATGGTGTCTCAAGAATGAAGAGAAAGAGAAAAAAGAAGGAGAAAAGAGTTTTTGGTTTTTTTTACATACAAAGGAACTCACATTCACTCTTTGGTTGTGTATTGAAACTAGTACATCTATCCACTATTTATAAACGTATTAGGGATATAGAGATAGAATATTATATTTAAGTTTAAACAAATTAAATTTAAATATAATGGATAGATAATTTAAATTTATAACTTATCTCAAACATTTATTTTTAACTATTCAATTAAGGAATATCAAAATAATATCCAATATTAATTAATTGAATATTAGTTAATTATCCATAAATAATTAATAAAGTTGTATGCTATGTGGACGCACCACATTTAAATACAACATCTCCCACTCGTACACATTAGCATCAACTTATACCATTCTCAATTTAACTCATTCTCCATTCATTGTCATACAGGGAAAATGGGACATGCGACCAACGAGAAAATAAAGGTACCGGTGGGTAGTGAGATATTAAGTTACCACCATACTAGCATAACATCACTCAAGTTCTTGTCATACCCCAAATCATTTTAAGCACACAAGATTTTGCATCTCTGATCCCTCCTACATGTAAAAGCTATGCAGAATCTCTTTATGTGTCTAAACTCATGGTTACATCTAACAACTAATGTTTTTTATATCTGCCCTAGCAATAAATTATAAACCATGTATGTGAGATGTATAATGACTCTTTCTTGGATAATCATGTCAATCCATTAAGATCTGACTACTTTTTTAGTCATGTTCCACTATATCGTATCATTTTTTACCTTGGAAATCATGCTAAAGTAGCAACACCAAATCTCAACTTCAAATCATAAATCCAAGTCCCAAAGGGTATAAAATTTGGACTACATAAGTCCTTGGGGCTTACACAATGATGAAATAGGGATCTATTCAATCACTCCCTTCCATTGGTCGACTAATAAAACATACAGTATGAAATGTACGTTATGGTGGATCTTCGATTTAGGGTTTGTCACGTCAAAACCACCATACAGATCTCCGTCCAATCCCTACAAAAAGGATTGACTTGAATCCCCTAAGATTCAAATCTTACTATCATTGGCTTTATGGAGTGTATATAGCCTCCATGTTCGACTCTTACAAGCTTCAACCTGACTCTAAGTCAAGCTGACATTGCTAAGATCCTTGCTCATAACTCATGTGACAAGGAGATCACAAAATGCTTGGTACCTTGTGATCATTTAAGTCCATCCCACACACTATCGAAGCGTTGAGGCAATTATCCCGTGCGAGATAAATAATCTATAAAGCTAGGTGACAATAATTACCTTAGATATGTGCCCTAATTAATTAACAACATTTGATCAAATGATTCAAAATAGACTTAATTTATTAATTGTTCAAAAACAATAGGACATGAATATCAAATATGTAATAACCCTAAACCCCTAATATGTTTTTGGAAAGCATTTCTAGCAATAGATTTAGTGAATGGGTCTACTAACATATTAGTTGTGGAAATGTACTACAACACAACAAGACCTTGTGCAATGATGTCACGAATGTAATGATAGTGAGTATCAACGTGTTTGATTTTTCAATGATACTTAGGATCTTTTGTATAAGCTATGGTAGTTGTGTTGTCACAATAAAGTACAACAGCTTCTCTAAGATGCCTAGTAATGTTCAAGCATTGCAAGAATCTCCTTAACCAAACAACCTTTATACTACAGCACAACATGTTACATACTCTGCTTACATAGTATATAGATTAGTACAAAGCTACTTCTTGCTACTCCAAGAGATAGCTCCGCCTCCAAGTATAAAAGCATATCCTGAAGTAGACTTTCGATCATCTTTATCACCAGCATGATCAACATCACTATATTCGACTAGTAACAACCTTTTCCCCGATCATTACCAGTGTTCGAGACTTGCGAGTGAACTCGCCAAATCCCAAACAATCCTTAGTCGAGATTCTGGATAATTAAATCAAACGTTTTATTGTGTATGTAAATTGACTTGTACTAATAGTACTATTGTTTACTTAAATTGAATAAGAAGTTGTCATTAAGACATAGCGACTAAATACCCATTGTCCAATTCTAGTAATTTTTAAGACAAATTCAAACATACTTAATATTCATTACACAAACTTAAGGTTTTAACAATACATCACAGATAAACTTTCTACAAGTTTAACTGTTTTACACAACACGACCCCTATGCAGTGGAGCAACTCAGAGTGGAAGTCTAAAAGATGCCATTACCTACATTGCAGCGAATCGAAATAATGCCGGGGCAATACACTTGAGCTGATCACTTATCTACAAAAGGAAGATAAAGGGGGTGAGTCTCACAAACTCAATGATCATCGGCTCTATGATCAAGGTGTAGACGGGAAACAAGCTAAAGGTAGAAGATTTGAATATTAAAAAGATAAGAATATACGTAAACGATTTAGTTCAAAAGGGAGATTTGTGCCTTACCTGTAAAACCATGAATTTTAATGCAACATAATTATTTTAAACAATATGTTTAAGCCAATGTAAGTAAAGATTTCTACCGTCGAAATCATTTAATGACTTTACTCAAAGCAAATTAGTATAACCACGCATGCTCCCGTAAAAAAAATCAACCATTACTAAAACTTATATACAAGTTCATAAATCATCTCGTCCCTGAGAATTTAAATACAAAATCACTATATAAACAACAAAGCTACGGAACAACTTGTCATTCTCACCATGCGAAAGATTTTGTGTTCGAAAACCCAAAGAGACATCACTATCGAGTAGGTAATCATAGTAAATCACTCGTGGGCCCACTTTCACTTAATAACAATCCGATAGGTCCTCCTCCACTAGATTACCACAGCCATGGTAGTCTCAACGATGTTGGTTGACATAAGAGAAATCAAATGGTCACAACTACATATAACAACTTGTGGCATAGCCACGTATATACATCATAGACCGTGGCCCCAGCCACGTCTAATAGTGATGGGTTTGGCTATGGATGGCATGCTTAAAATACGCAGCGAAAAGAAAACTAAAAATTTATAACTAAACAACAAAAAATATGCCTCCACCCATGGATCACTTTGGTGATATTTAACACCTAAAAGCACAAAATAAATTATTATTTAGAAAGTTGCCTTGCGAAGTAATTTTGTAATCACAATGGCACTTCTCGAAGCAATCCTCGAGGACACCACAAGGAGCAAAAACCCTAGCCAATCAAGTGTTTTGGCTTCCAATGGTAGTACACACGATTGCACTTGAACCTTCAACGAATGAGGGAGTTTTTAACTATACTTTGTGCTAGCAAAGAGAACAACAATTGTCCTTTTTTTCTATTTCACAATCTTAGCTGAACCTCTCTCGAAAATTGCTTCATAAGCAATTTTCTCTTTAACACAAAGGGAGTGATGGCAAAGGAAGAAAACATTTTTCTTTTCTAACAAAAACTACATTTTCTTCAATTATGAGAAACACTCATATGGCAAATAGTTAAAAGGTGACTTATATAGTTAGGTTAAAATAACTTCAATTTTGCAATTAAGCCCTCAATATTATAACACATTATAATATTAGGCCCATTATTTAATTAAACTCTTTTAATTAAGTCCTTGGAAATTAAAATCAAAATTAATTTCTTTTATATTTTGCAATCAAGGCCTTATAATTATAGCTATTTATAATTATGTCTAAAACTTAATTGAACTATTTTAATTAAGTTTATAGAAGTTAATTACCTAGCATGTGATTTAAGTCTAACTTAAATCATCACTTTCCCAATTTAATTCAAATGCAATCATTGTGTGTGACCCATTAGGTTCCCAACATGTTGGTAATGGAATTGATTAATGACTTAATTGATTAATATAAATTTCAATCAATTAATTTATAATCAATTCCATAGACCAAGATTAGCACCTAGCAATGCATCATGGCCACCTAATTGTTGGGAGAGTCAAAGGGTTCTTTGACAACCTTTCAGTGTACAGTCTATCAATGTAATTCATTCTCTTACCATATATCCCAAAGATGATAAGAGCTTGGTACAGAGTCTACTCTTATTGACCTTCATATTTGTTCTTGCAATTATAGCATTAGCTTTATAGAGAGTTATGAAACCTTTTTCATAATCTCCATGTCGCCTTGGCCAAGGACTTCTATAAGCTAATGTTAACCAAGAATTGATAGGATATGTCCTTTAAAACACTTGAAGTGATGATTTGTCAAGCCCAGCTCTACAATATGTTTATTATGCCATTCTTACATAAGAATGCATGTTTGCTTACTTGGGCACCTCGAAAATCGTTAAAAGACGGTAATGTACCAAATGGTACAATTAAGTTGAATTAAGCCTCGAACTAGTCCAAATAGATATTTTAAGATGAAATTAAAAATTTTAAAATCCCAGAACGACTTAAAATTGTGATTCGAAGTTCGAGGACCGATTTGGTGTCAAATTAGAATTTTCATGATCCAAGGGCCAAATAGTCATTTTGCCACCCGAGGTTAAAATTGGAATGTTGGAAGAAGTTTTTGAGCAAGATTGACTATTTAGAACATAATTTGAGTTTGAGAAGTGAAAAATTTTAATTCCGACATTTTTTCGAGCATAAGGGTAAAATAGTCATTTTGCCACCCTAGGGGCAAATTTGTAATTTTACACCACCCAACACTTGTCTAGCACATGGATTTTACCCAATATTATCATGGATAATTGAGAAAATTTAAGTGGTGGAGAGAGATTACTTAATGGGTAAGTATGACACATGGACCAATGGAATATTGACATGTGTCAAATTCTTATCAATTTATTTATTTTCCTTATAAATTAGCACAAAATCAGCCTATTTCTCTTCATATGGCCAGCCAAAGGAAGAAAAAAAGAAGAACAAAGGAAGAAAAGAAGAAAAAAAAACCCTAGGTGGAAAAAGTCAAGGGAAAAGTGTGAAAATTCAAGGAAACAAGTGAAAAAAGGTAAGATTTTTCAATTAAGCTTGTGATCTATCTTTCTTAAGCATTTTTTCTTATTTCCATGGTTCAATCACATGATTTCATGATGGGTATCTTGCTGGCCGAACACTTAGACAAAGATTTTGATGGTTGTTTTGGTTAGATTTGAATGAATTTTAGTGTTTTTAGTTGATTGGTGATGTGTAGCATGAAAATCAAGTAAGAAAAATTCATGTTCTTCCATCACCCATTATTGGCTGAATTCTCCATGTAGAATATTGATGATGATTTTGATTTTATTTCAAGTGATTTGGTTACGAATTAGTGATTTATGGTGTGAGAATCAAGTAGGAAAAATTATAATGTTGATGCACCCACCATGGCCGAATTGTCCAAGAGAAAATGTGAGGATGATTTTGCCATATTTCAAGTTATTTAATTTGTGTTTGATGATTTGGAGTATTGGGAGAAAAATGAAATTATTTGGAGTTAAATTGGACATATTGGCCAATTAATCGAGTGATAGATCGAATTAGGCCAATACCGTTTTATTTTGGTACACAATTGAATTTGTGTAGAACACAGTGTTTAGACAATAATCCGAACAATTTGCATTCCATTTCATGCAGTAGTATAGAGCCTGAATTGGTTTTATAACAATTTAGCACATATGTAGTAAATGACTTATTGTGCATTATGTCTAGGTGGTGAGCATTCTGGCAAAAGTAAAGAGATAGTACCCGAGGATCAAGAATCAGAGTACTTGGAATTCGATTCCCGAAATAGTGAGTAACCTTACTATCGTCTTAATTATCTAAAGTGGTTTTTATCCGATTTTGTGATTTTATGGAAAATGAGTTTAAATGGTAAGTTTTTAGGTTTTATAAACAAAATGTGTTTAAATGAAATGATTTTATAAATTGTCTTGAAATTGAAAGATGGTTTTGAAAATGGAGTAATTGGAGACTAATTGTTGTGTTATAAATCATGGTTTGAGTTGAATGGCTTATGATAATATTGGCATGAATGGCCGAATTGGTATTTTTTTTGAAAATGTATGAACTATTAATTTGCCTTGAGAGACTATAAAACAAAATAATTGCCATGTCATGCTATTACAAATTTTATTGTATGGTGGGTTATAAATTAGTCGCTGCAGTGGACGGGTTTCGTGGACCAGCCTATTAGAGGGGCACGGTAACCCTATTATATTCATACCTCAGTATGAGAGGCGTGGATGGATAACTCATGAGGTTAACACTTTAGAGTTCACTTCACGCTAAACCACCACGTGAGGGTGAACTCAGCCAATGCCAAGGAACGGCTATGTTTTCAAAATGAAAACATGATTTATGCTACATAATTTTTTTAACAACCTTGGCGAACTTAGTTGGGATAGCCCTCGGCCAAGGTATCCCTGATAATTTAGTATAAGAATGATTTTGGTACGAGCCAAAGTTTTAAGAAATTCATAAGCCATGTTGATTACTCGATTTATATGAATTGATTTTATTTGGTTAAAACAAGTTGAAAGGTGATGAATTACAGTATGTTAAACTATTTTATCTATCTCCATTTACTCGGCTTTGGATATTTTAGATGGTATTTGTTTACTCACTGGGATTATATAATCTTACCACCCTCCTTTCCACCCATTTCAGGCTCAGAATAGGTTATACATAGCTGATTTCATCAAGGCTACTATTGGATTTGCATCCTCCAAACTGTAGGTTCACATCTTCCTTACTTTTGGTTATTCGGGGGCCCACTAGTTATTGTAAATTAAATTAAATACTCTGGCTTCCTGTATTACAGTATGTATGAATTTATTTTGCTTTTACACTACAAAAATTATTTACGTATAACTCTAAAAATATTATTTTATAAGAAAATAGAATATTTTATTGAATATTTCTTTTATTTTTTTATTATATCTAAATAATCATAATTTCATTTTCAATAAAGGTTTTAGATATTTAAACTTATTTTTTATTATGAATTATGTGTTTTGTACTCGCATACTACATTTTTAGCAGATTTCGAGATTTTTAAGGAAAAATGACCAAAATGCCCTTATGAGAAAAAATTGTTTTTCTATTGTTTTGATTTGGAAATAGTTTATAATCTCTCAAAACATAATTTTAGTGACTAATACTAACAGGGGAAGAGAGAAAAACTGATGTTAAGCCTTGCAAGGTTTCAATTGACATTCTGGGTAATGAATATCTATCGGGACATCGCGGCAGTTGTCATTGGCTAGATGGGAGTTCCAGGTCGTGACATGATTCCTATCTTGACCACTCATTTGCCTTCACATGCTTCATACTATACCTAAAAGCATCCTGTTTTGGCATCCTTGGTTAGGCATCCGTAGGGATGAAATCAAAGCATAGCACTCCACACATAAGATAACCTGGTGTCTCAAGTCTAGGGAGTATTTACACAACTAACACATGAAAAGTGTTGCATAGACACTAGAGTGTATTACCAAATGCACTTCTCATGGCAGGTCATGTTTAGTGAACTTGCTCTCCTAGGCAAGCACCTATATTCTAGTTCCAAGTATCTCTATACTTCAATCTATGAGATCGATTGCTTACTTCTAAAGTAAGGAACATAGAATAAATGAGTCTCTAAGTATCATTGATATCCAGTCTCAATGATACATTGACTAGGAACATTTTGAGATTATGCTTTGATGCATAAGAATCTCATAACTACAATCCATTACAGTTTCCTTACAAGGCATATTAATCTCATGGACTTCATCTAATTAGACTTATAACTTATTATAATTGATGACTTATTGATGAAGGAAAACCTCTAATCATTCAACATGAATGATACTATTGTATAATTGGAATCAAGCCTTAACCAACCCCAATTGGCTGTAGGGCTCATCCCAACAAATAGCCCGTCGGGGACCCAAAGGTTCTCTAGCTAGAGCTCACTTGTGCATAAGGGTCACACTATCCTGATGTGACATTCGGCCTACTCTCGAATCTCCCGGTTTGACAAAACCATTTAAAAATCAAGTTGGGTTCTCAAAAGCTTATTTCAAATCCATTTCAAAACTATCAAACATGATAACATGATAAAAGCTCTTTTTGTAAGACTTAGCATTGTAAAACCTTTGCATGAGGTTTAAATATCAAATTAGCATGGTGAATAAGTAATTCATTTATGAATGCACATCACACAACTAATAAGGCACATTTTGACGTAAACCGCGTTAATGAGCTTGTTTCCTGATTTTTGACAACCCTTTACACATATAACTTATATATATATATTCAAAAAAATTTCAAACATCATGGCACACACAATTGCTTAGCATTTCTACCAGCTCATGCTTTCCATAATAACAGTTTATAAATCTTTCACAAATAGTAGTATATAAAACATCATTCTATATAAATTACGAAATCTTTTGAAATAGGCACCCCCAACTCACCTTACAATAGCAAGACATTACGTCGCTATCGATTCGGGCACGTATCTAGCTAATTCTACTTCCTGGTCACCCGTTACCTCTTTCAGCACGTCATCACAGCACACTTTCCTTACTTATACACTTCCTAGCAACCATTCAGACCCAATACACTTAATTATACTCGAATATAGGTAGCACACTAATCAATAAATCCTTAACCTAATTAACAGTTTTCATCAACATTATTCACAATCATTTAACATACAATCCACATACTTTCAACCAACCAAAGCCAACACAACACAATGTAGTCACATTGCATGCTTACCTCTCGATTTTAGCTTGAATTCCACACATAGTTCACCATTTTCTTACATCCTCGGTCACCATTGCTGCCATAAGCATAGATCATTAATACACATATCATTTCCCTTATCTACTTGTGATTTCAAGACTAAAACACTTACCCATTGCTTATCTAGCTTAAAATCACCATGCATTCCAAGATCCACCTACACGCATGCACCCCGAGTCTTGAATCCTTGAAGATTTTTGCTACCACAAGCAAAATTTCACATTATAATTGTGTCACGACCCAAATTCCTGGCCATGACCGGTGCATGGGCCCAATGGACATAGTCCACTAAGCCCAAGCAAGCCTATCGATTTATCCTACTCCTCATTCCATCAAATATTGCTAAGTCACGAATTATAACTTTAAATCAAAATAGTAATAGACATTTCCAACTCATATTGGCATTACTCATTTAAAATATACATACATCGTCTACAGCATGTGTCTTAATAATTTACATCAAGTTTATCTATACATCTCAAAAAGAAGACTCGATTTCCAACGGAGGGACTCGGACGAATGTATTGCTACTGAATGCCGAGACACCTACCAAAAGATGTGTACAAGTCTATAAGGACACCTCGTCCTAGTTACCGGCTACCTCGTGATCTGAAAACATGAAGTTGAAAATGGTGAGTATAAACCCAGTGAGTGAACAAGAAAGGGAACAAGCATACCGTAAGGAATCTTTAATGAAATCATGATGCATTCTTTTTCAAAACAATGCAATTTGTTTCTATTCTTACTAAAAACCCCTCATCAAGCCCTTAATTGATTGATCATTTGAAAATCATGAATCCATACACAACGAACCATTTCAAGAATGAATGCTTCAATGATACGTAAGCAAGTCAAATATGACAACGAATCTTCGCTGCAGCGGGAAAAGCATTCTTGCTGCAGCTACGCTGCAGCGAGAATGAATTTTCATTGCAGCGACGTTGGGATTTGGTTATTAGCCGACTGAGGGTTTCTCAACTAGCCGAGGATTTCTCACTAACCTTCTCCCTTTAAACTTAACTCATTTAATCCTTAATGTAGGAAGCCCATGCTCTGATATGGTAGTAAAGAAGTGAAAGATAGGGCAGCAATTGGACAAGATAGGAGACCAAAACAGAAGATTTTTCACTGTAATGAGATTCTTTCTCATTGCGGTGAAATTGTAACCTAAAAACAGAAGGTTTATTGTTGCAGCGAGATTCTTTCTCGCTGTAGCGAAATTCAGCTGATGAAACAGAGAGTTTTTCGCTGCAGTGAGATTCTTTTTTCGCTGCAACGAGAAGCTACGGTGACTATCTCGTTGTAGCGAAATACATTCTCGTTGCAGCGAGAACCAGTTCTAGTGAAGGTTCTCAAACCCGAGAGTTTCTCGCTGCAGCGAGAATGAATTTCGCTGCAGTGAAAACAGAGCAACTAGAGAAAAGTTTCCCCTCACTAAACAAAAAGCCATCCTGCTAAACCAACAAAATCAACATACAACACATGAAAATTCCCAAAGTAAAATGTATCAAATTTCTCATATATGTCAATCATATATCACATTCATAAGTTTTCATTTCATAAGTGTATATATGCATAATTACATAGATAAACATCAACATCATCATAAACACACCCGGCTCATGTACATCCCCCCACGTCCTGCACATAGCCGACACCATCGTGTGCATCCCCTCACATCTTGCACAATCAGTGCCATCGTGTACATCCCCCCACATCGTGCACACGGGCACTATCATCATCCACCTCTCACGCCACCATCATCACCGGCATGTGCATCCCCCCACATCGTGCACACACATGGTTACAGTCATTATACACAATATCATTCATCATGCACAACACACACATTTATATATCATCATATTACAATAGTGCATGAATCCATAGCATTCACATATCACAATATAAAACCATTTTGCAAAAGCTTGTTCCCAAGGCACTTGTCTTTATGAAAAACTTGATAATTCATTCAAATGAGTGCAAATACATTATATTTCCCAAAACAAGTTTTGAAGGCAGTCCACTCACCAATTGATTGTAGAGCCTTTAGATGACTTCAATTCCTCTAATTGTCCAAATGAGATGATGGGGCTTCCTTAGAACTTAGGATCACATTAGCATAATCAATAGGTCAATTTACACACTATGAACCCTAAAAGCTATCTCTTAGCTAGCTTCCAATTACCACCTTAAATGGCTATCTATGTTCACTATCTTAATCACTAAAAAGTAATGAACATAGTCAACAACAAAACAACTCATAAATCCCAATTACTAGCCATTTTTTGCAGCTAAAAATAAAGCTTAATTCATCACTTACCCTAGGGCTCCTTTATAGTCAAATTCTCTTCCAATTACTTCTGAATCAATGGGGTAATTCTCTCTCTCTCTCTCTCTCTCTCTCTCTCTCTCTCTCTCTCTCTCTCTCTCTCTCTCTAGAATGCCTAACTAGTGAGAGAAAGTATGAAAACCAGATTTTTGAAAGGTTTTAAAGTGAGAGGATGAAAGAGCATAAGGGTTTATGGAAGAGTACACCAAAAGCATGAAAATTGGAGCTAGAGAGAGAAAGTTATGGAAGCTTGAAGAAAACTCCCATGGAAGAATTGAAGAAACGTGAGAGAGGAGAAGGGAAGAAGAAGACAGCTGCTGGAAATTTCAAGAAGCTGCTAGAAATTCAAGATATTTATAGGCCAAATTTATCCATTCCCTTAAAATTACCAATTTACCCATCCATCAATTTACTTATTCTCCTCCAATCTTATATGCAATCTTTTTGCTCTTTTAACATTGGGACAAGGTCCATAATGGTCTAAACATACTCGGGTTCATAAAAACTTAAAATTTTAACTAGAGGTGAAAAATGACCATTTTGCCCCTATTATGAAAATTATTGAAACTTCTAGTTTTCTTCGTATTTTCATCAGTACACATCATTTATGTAGTCTTATACTTATTTAGACCTTAAAATATCATAAAAATTTCTTCTGGGAGCTTATTAGAGAAAATGATGAAATTACCCCTAGCTCGTATTATTACATCTATGCTTGTTACAAGCCTATAGAGGTTGGGGTCTCACAAATTGGTTCAAGAAGCATGCATTCGAATAAAATAATAATTTTTACCTTCCTTACCATGGAATCTCTAAACCAAACCTCTAATGTCTTCTTTATTTTGCAAAAATGGCATGTGGTAGGAAAACCTCTCAATTTTCTCTAATTTCTCCAAAATCGAACCCTCATTTCTCTTTTCTTCTTTCTCCTTTCTTTTTTCTTCTTTCTCCTTTCCCCTTTCTTCTTATCCTTTCTTCTTTCTCTTTTCTTCCTTCCTCTTTTTGCTACCAAGCCGATTCTCTTTTTTTTTTTCCCAATGGTGTGGTTTTCCTTTCCCAAGCCTTTTCTTAACCTTTCACTTCCTTATTTATCCTTCACTCCTCATTGGACCAATTCATCCCCTACTCAAGTTTCATGCACAAATTTCCTCCCTCACTCATTGGCCCAACATCCATCCTTACTTATCTCTCTATTTGCCACCTTCACTCTCTCATTCTTTCTTTCTTCATTTCTTTAGTCCATTCACCACCTTATTCCTCTAATCATATTTCATCCATAACCTTAAACTTATATTTTATTTAGTCACTCATTAACCATTCAGGTCACATGCAACCCACATTCTTCTTTCTTCATTTGGCCACTTAATGCACCAATCTCATCACATACAAATAAACTTAGTCTTATCCTTCCTATTGTTGGAATAGGATCTTGTGGATTAATGTGATTGTGTAAAGCATGAATTTCAAAAAAAAATTTAACAAAGGAAGCAAGCAATCCAATTACACAAGCGGAAACACACATTATTATTATTGCAAGTAATATAATCACATCCAAAAAAAATAAAATAAGAATCTATTATGTAAGAAAACCATACCTTTATTTTGAGATTCTTATTTTCTGACAATACCAAACCAATGAATGATTTCTCGACCAAATAAGTTTACCACTTATTCTTTAAGAATACATTCAACTTGAACCTTGAGTGGACAAGGTGTGGAATGCAAGGCTACAAAATGGCAACTAAGTTTATTCTCTTTTCCTGGAAAAGCTTGGAGGAGGAGAAGAGAAGTGATGGCTGAAACTTTTTCAAGAAAAAGTACGTTATATTATTTTCTTCCAATCTCTTCTCTTTTTATTAAAACTCTTACTTCAAAAGTTTAATCAAAATGAAACACCTTTGAATCAATCTTGACCATCCATTCAGAGTTATGGAAGCATCAAACATGCTCTATAATTATCAAAATAAAAATTAAAGAATAAATTATTTAATTATTTAATTATAATTTAGAGTTCTTGATAAAATAAAACTCCTTATTGAATAATAACTCTTATTTTATTATAATCCATCTTTATTTAAAAAGAATTAATAATAAATAAAAGAGTAATAGTCAAACATGGAGTCTCTTTTTATCAACATGGATGTCTAGATTCATTTTGCAAAAATCCTCCTAAAATTATCTTAATTTAAGACAACTCTTGTCTATAATTAAGACAAAAAATATTTTATCTTGTCTAAATTGAGACAAATATGTTTTCTTGACTAAATTAAGACAAAAAATATCTTTCTTGTCTTAAATTAAGGCAAGCATATTTTATTGTCTAAATTAAGACAAACATGTCAAAGCTGCCAATTTTGTACATAATTTAATTAAACAAATTAAAATATGCATTCCAACTTAAACAAGTTGAATTCTACAAAGCTAAGTGGGTCCAATAATGTCATGACCCAAATTTCGAGTCATGACCGGTGCATGGGCCCAATGGACGTAGTCTACTAAGCCGAAGCAAGCCTATTAATCTGACATGTTCATCATTCCATCATAAACTACTAAGTCATATATCATAACTTAGAATCAAAATAATATTAAGCATTGCCACTTCATACTTGTCACGACTCAGAACCTCCCTCGGGACCATGACAACAGCCTCGACGTCCCAATTGACACTCATTATTTGGAATGCCAATCGGAACCCCGCAAGGCTAACGAATCAGTTTCTTGCCTTTCTTGTGAGCAATCATTGTTAAATATCGAGTTTTAAGAAAATATAAACTATTTTAGATAAAAAACAATCAAAATAAAATTTTTCCCACATAGGGGTATTTTGGTCGTTTTTACCAGAAAATTTCGAAACCTGATAAAGATACAACGTATGGTAGAAAAATATCCACTATCGATTAAAAATAAATTTTTATAATCTAAATCATTCATTTAGAGTGAAAAGTTGGCTAATTAAACTAAATAAAAATATTTGATAATATATTTCATTTTCTTATAAAACAATTTTTATAGAACTATACATAAATAATTTTTGTAGCGTGAGAATAAAATAAATTCATACATGCAATAATTTGCAAAGTTATAATGTACAATAATAATTACAATGACAAGTGGCCCATAAATACACCTAGTATTGGTGATAGTAACCTACTGTTTGTGAGGTAGAGATGTCAACTGGAATCCTCGACAAAATAGGGTATCTACAAGCTACTACAGACCTGAAATCTTTGGAAAGGAGGTGGGTGAGATTTTGCAATCCTAATGAGTAAACAGATATTATCATAAATATCTAAAGGCGAGTAACATGGAGGCAAGTTTAAACAACAAATTACAAACCATTTCATAAGGTTTTCAATTTATTCCTTAAACCATAAAATATTTGTAATTTAACAAAATAGTTGTTAAGGCTTATGACTTTTATTAAAACAAGGCTCAAGCCAAAACTAATCCTAGGGGATACCTTGGCCGAGGCATCTAACCGAGTCCACCAAGGTAGTTATGATATTTACATATGAAACACATTTTTATTTTTAAAACAAGCCGTTCATTGGCGTTGGCCGAGTTACACATTCACGTGGGGGTTCGATGTGAAATGAGCTCTAATACTACCCCGGGAGTTACCCTCATCGCCTCTACAACCAGAGTAATTATATAACCAGGTTTACCGTGCCCCTCTAATAGGCAGTCCATGGAAACCCGTCACTGCAGTGACTAACCCACCAATTTTAATAAAATTTCGACAGTATAACGTGACTTTTATTTATTTACCCAGCCTGCATAATAAAAATAGCTTACATAAATTCCTAATGCAATTTATCAAATATAGCCACATATACTCATATTTCATAAGCCATTCATAGGAAAATATATTTTTCAAGACAATTGATAGCCTCCAATTACTCAATTTTATAATCAATAGTTTCTTATTTTAGAAAATCAAGACAATATATTTATTTGTCACATTTATTTCTAAAACATCAAAAACCCTGTTCTAATCTCATTTTCGTTTCATAAAATCCATGAAGAGCATTTAAAAATAAACTCTATATAATTTACAATAATAATAGGTTTACTCATCGTTTGTACATATGAAATGCTTCCTAGGTGCCCCGATCACTGTTGGTTGGGTACGACTTCCTTGCCTTTACCGGAAGTTTCTCCTCCTAGACACATTGCAAAATTTACCCAATTCACCACATTGATGCTAAATCACTATATAATTGACTTAAATCCTATACTAATGCATGATATGAAATGCAATAGCCTAGAACGGCTTAAACGCGGTATTAACCTATTTTTGGCACTTTACCCGATAAATTGCTAACGCGCTCCATTTTAGCTCTAAATCGTCCCATTCTCTCTCCAACATTTCTAACCATTAAATATCAGCCAATAACCTTCTAAAATCACCAAAATCAGTTCACTTTCCTCTGAAAATTCGGCAAAAAATGGGACATTAACTCGGTAAATTTTCTACTTTGTTTTTCTATCACATTTAACCATTTTTCATCATTTTCTCTTCATTTCTCTTAGAATAAAAATCAGATCATCATCATTGTACCTCATTGCAGATTCGACCAAGGGTGGGTATTGTGAAAATTTAATGCTTTCTTGCCCAATTTAATTTCTAAACACATTTAACTAACTAAAACTATCAATTTAACTAAAAATCAAAACCTAAAAATTTCAATTTCTCACCCCTTGGAATTCGGCCAGCCCTTGATGTCACTTTTAGATCTCTCTCCTCAAGCATGCTAAATGGAAACAAAGGCATAGGAAAGGTAGAAATCAAGCTAAAGTCGAAAAATCTTACCGTTAGACGCATATATGGGCGAAAAACGTGAATTCCCCTTTGAATTTTCTTGTTTCTCTTTGGTTTTTCTTTTTTCTTCCTTTCCTCTCTATATTTCTCTCTTGTTCTTTCCTTATGGCCGGCCAGCACTTAGTATGGGGTTTAAATGGGCTGATTTTCCATTAAAATAATATTAAACAATTAAAGTGCCATGTGTCACTTTTCCATTGGCCCATTTTTAAAATTTCATCCTTTAAACTTAAATTTTTCACCACTTAACATACCATAGTTGTTCATACCAAAAATAAATAAATCCTATGATTTTGACAAGTTTTTGGTGGTGAAAATTACGGTTTTTACCTCGAGACGACAAAATTATCGTTTTGCCTCTATGTTCCTCAAATTGTCGAAATTGAAAATTTTCACTTCCTATCATTAAATTATACTCTAAAAAGTTAATCTTGGTCAAAAATTTCACTCCATGATCAAATTATTATCTTCGGTGGCAAAATGACGATTTTTGCCCTTGAATATCAAAATTTTCAATTTTACCCCTAATGAACCCTCGAACTCCGAACAATCATTTTTAATCATTCCTGGACTATAAAATATTAAATTTCATCCTACAATTCCTATTTGAACTAGTTCGAGGTTAAATCAACTCAAGTGTACCGTTAGGTACAATACCGAGTTTCGTCTATTCTTAGGTGCTTTCCTAGCATAATAACATGCTACTCAGTGCATGTATGTCATGATATGTGTTTATAGGGTCGGGTTTTACAATACTGGCATACCAAACAAGTGTATATACACTGTCTACACATGTATCTTACTAATTGACATTAGGTTCGTCTATACACAACAAAAGGAGACACGATGTCCAGCGGAGAGACTCGGACGAATGTACAGCTACTGAATGCCGAGACACCTACCAAAAGATGGATACAAGCCCACGAGGACACCTCGTCCTAGTTACCGGCTGTCTCTTAATCTGAAAACATGAAGTTGAAAGCGGTGAGCATAAACTCAGTGAGTGAACAAGAAGGGAACAAGCATACCATAAGGAATGTTTATCGAAATCATGATGCACTCATTTTCTTAAAACAATGCAATTTGTTCTAGTTCTTAGTAGAACCCCTCATGTAAACCCCTCATGAGTAAATAACTTAAAAGATCCATACTCAACTATGGTACCAAAGAATCAAAAAATATAGCAAAACCCACAAGTTAGCCAAAATGGACAAAAAGTTTCTCGCTGCAGCAAACTTCATTCTCACTGTAGCGGGAACAAGGTCTGTGAAGGCCCTCAAACCCGAAGTTTCTCGCTGCAGTGAGAATGAATCTCGCTACGGCGAGAGTCAGAACATCAAGGAAAAAGTCTCATTTTCCTTTAAAACAAGCCATCCTGCTAAAATAATAATAGCAACATGTAACACATGTAAACTCCCAAATTTCAACAATCAAATGCTCACATATTTACATTTACAACCATATACCATATATGTATATATATATATATATATATCAATCATCATGTACACCCTCCCATCATCATCATCTCATATGCAACGGCTTATGCGTACTCCCACTCGCGTATAACCGGGTCAGCAACGGCTTATGTGCACTCCTACTCGCACATAGCCGGGTCCACATCAACATGCAAAGAAGCATCCAATGCATATCATGCATTTTATCATATTGTGATAACACATAAACCATTGTATAGCACAATTTCACAATATAAAATCATTTTACTAAAAGCTTGTTCCCAAGGTACATTTTCTAAGACAATTTGGATAGAATCTTTCATATTCCCCAAAACAAGTTTGAAATGCAAGTCCACTCATCGGTATTCGTTGAGCCTTTAGCGGACTCTTAATTCCCCTAATGATCCAATTGGGGTGATGGGGCTTTGTTAGCACCTACCATCAAATTAACATTTCCATAATGTTAATTTACATACTATAAACCCTAAAAGCTATGTTTTAGCTAGCTTTCAATTGCCATTTAAATGGCCATCCATTTTTACTTTCCTATCACTCCAAAGTGAATTAACAATCTCAACTACAAAATATTCACAAATCAAATCTCTAGTCATTCTCAACACTTAAAACCCAATACTAGTTTACTACTCACCTTGATAGCTTTATAACTTTGAACTTCTTTCCAAAAGCTCTCAAGCTATTAATAAAGCTTCTTCTTTATCTCTCTAAGACACCTAACTAGTGAGAGAGTATGGAAATAAGATTTTCATCATTTTCAAGAGTTTTAAAGTGAGAGAGTGGAAGAATACAAGGGTTCTAGTTAAAAGGGCACCAGGGTATGAAAATTGGAGCTAGAGAGAGAAAGTTATGAAAGCTTCACATCTAGCTTCCATGGATAAATTGAAGAAATGTAAGGAGGAAGAGAACAAGAAGAGGAAACTGCTAAAAGGAGAGGATATTTATGGCCCAAGCTTATCCACTCCCTTGGAAATTACTTAAATGCCCCTCCACAAATTAGCTAAATCCTTGAAATCCCACACTTTTTCTTCAATTTTCCCACCTAGGGTTTGTGTTCTTTCCTTTCCTCTTCACTTCATGCTTTGGCCAGCCATATGGGTGAGACTAAGAGAGTTTTAAATAGATTTTACAGGGAAATTCTAGAATAATCCAAGCTTGACACATGGCTTGTTTCCATTTGTCCATGTGTAATACTTATCCATTAAGTAATCTCTCTCCACCACATAAAATGTTTCAATTATCCACAATGTAAAATGTTAATGGCTGAAATCCATGGGCATGACAAGTGTCAGGTGGTGTAAAATTCCAAAAAATCCCATTTTGTCCTCGGATGACAAAATTACAATTTGCCCCTAGAAAATAAAAATCATCAAAAATTTTATTTCCTTGTCATTTCACCCATATTTTCATCATTCATTTATGCTTTAGTCCTACTTAAGCCATAATATTGTTTAAAACTTACTTTTATGGGCTTACTGAGAAAATGACGAAATTACCCCTGATTAGGGATATCGCGTATATTTCTATCTATGAGTCTATAAAGGTCAAGGTCTCACAAATAAACTTAGAATTATTCTTAATCTCATTAAAAATAATTCAAGCTTATTAACCATGAAATCACTCCACCATAGATTCATGGTTGCACTCTTGGATTAACTATAATTACAAGAAACAATTCAATACTTGATATTAATTGTTAGTTGTCCAATTGGAAACCTTATATTGTGAACCCTTATAACCATTCTATGACAAAAGGTGAAATTACCGTTTTACCCTTTATGTCAATTTTGTCCCCTAGTCTCAAATTTTATCTAATTAGTGATTCAATACTCTAGATCTAATCTTTTGAGTATCCAGATGTGATGAGTAGCTAATTCATTAATCCATTGGGCCCAGATTAATCACCGATCTTTTTATAATCACTATAAGTGATGTTAATGCTATGAACTCCATTATCTAGATATATGTTCCCAGATGTTCATCTTGATTATAATCCCAAAATACGGAGTCTAGATCAACGCTTTATGATGATCATGCTCATGGTAAATCAAAGATCATAAGGAGATTAAACACGAGTCCACTATCCACCAAGATTTCGGTTATACTATAAGCCAATGCATAACTGTGAGATCAAGATTTAGGTAACGGTAAAACTTAAATTTGATTCTCACATGATTCTAGTTCATGTTATAGTGTCATTACTCGAAGTCAACCATTTCGATGATTTAATACTCATCATTCCCTTGAAATGAATCACATTCGTTTCGTTGGAAGTAATCTGGACACTACAGCCTTAACATAATAAAGTGACCAGCTTTATTATATGGCTGTGAACAATTTTTTAGATTCAATTAAAATACATGTCTCCTATGTATGACTCTTCATACAAATGTATTTTAATATCTCAATAGAATCTTGGTACCTTAATAACTAGATAATGAATGCTTACTAAAACAAACTCTTTGTCTTATTATCAAAATATACTTTCATTACAAATAAATTCAATGAATTTAAACATGAGAATATACTTGCTTTCCAGGGCACCATATTCTCAAAATTCCTAACAATCTCCCACTTGCCCTCAAGCGAGTATGACATATCCCTTATTCCAAGACCTTCTAAGTGACGATCGAAACTCTTTTATGTTAGAGTCTTTGTGAATGGATCGGTGAGGTTTTGCTCTGTTGGAATTTTCATCACAAGTACTTATCCACGTTGTATGATCTCTCGAATGAGATGATACTTTCTTTCAATATGTTTTGCTGCTTTATGATTCCACGATTCTTTTGTGTTAGCCACTGCTCCACTGTTATCACAATAGAGTGTAATATGCTTGTTCGTATCTGGAATTACTTCAAGGTCCATAAGGAACTTATGGAGCCATACAACTTTTTTTGCTGCTTCACAAGCTGCAACATACTCTACTTCCATAGTAGAGTCTGTAATACAAGATTGCTTTACACTCCTCTAAACTATGGCTCCTCCTCCAATGGTGAAAATAGATTTTGATGTTGATTTTCCAAAATCAACATCAAACTAAAAATTCGAATCAGTGTACCCTGTCGCTACAAGGTCACTTTCAGAATATACAAGCATGTAATTCTTTGTTCTACAAAGATATTTAAAAATGCACTTGACTATAGTCCAATGCTCCACGCCTGGGTTTGATTGAAATCCGCTAACTAATCCAATTGCATAACAAATATTTAGCCTAATGCATAGCATAGCATACATGAGACTTCTAACGGTAGATGCATATGGAATCCGTCTCATGTATTTAACTTCTTCTGGAGTTTTAGGTGACATTTCCTTAGAAAGTTTGATTCCATGTCCAGAAGGCATAAAACCTTTCTTGGAATATTGCATAGCAAACTTGGCAAAATCTTGTCTATGTAGTATGCTTGAGATAATGCTATCTGCTTGTTTTACGATCCCTTATAAGTTTGATCCCTAGAACATAGCTAGCTTCTCCTAAATCCTTCATATTGAATTGATGGTTCAACCAACCTTTAACTATTGATAACATTCCTATATCATTCCCAATGAGTATAATGTCATCAACATAAAGGACTAGGAAAACAACCTTTTTATCCTATATCCTTTTATAGACACAAGGTTCGTCAACATTTTGCTGGAAACCGTATGATTTGATAGCAGTATCAAATCTTATGTTCCAAGACCTAGATGCTTGCTTAAGTCCATAAATGGACCTGTACAATTCACAAACCTTATGCTCGTGGCCTTTTTTAATGAAACATTCTGGTTGAGCCATATAAATGCGCTCTTCAAGATCTTCATTTAAAAATGCGATCTTGACATCCATTTGCCATATCTCATAATCAAGATGTACGGCTATGGATAAAAGGATCCTAATGGATTTAAGCATAGCAACTGGTGAGAAGGTTTCCTCATAGTCAATCCTTTCTCTTTGGGTAAAACCCTTGGCCACTAGTCTAGCCTTAAAGGTCTCTACCATCCCATCACTTCCTCTTTTTCTCTTATAAATCCATGTGCACCCTATAAGTTTTATCTTTTCAAGTGGATCTACTAAAGTCCAGACTTTATTAGAATCCATGGAGTCTAACTCAAATTTCATTGCCTTATGCCATTCTTCAGCATCAACATCGTTAATAGCTTCCTTATATGTAATAGGATCATATTCATGTTCGTTTAACAGTGCAATCATGTATTCTCCCAGACCCCTGTATCTTTCTAGTTGTCTCACAACCCTCCCACTACGTCGAGGCACCACTATTTGATGTTCAGGTTGTGTTTCTATTTCAACCCTTGACTCAAACTGTGTTATGACATCTTCAGAATTAACTCTTAAATCTGAAGGATCAAACAATTCTTCTAAGACAATTTCACTTCTAGGTTTGTGATTTCTCATAAACTCTTCCTCTAAGAAAGTGGCATTCATACTAACAAAAACTTTCTTATCTTGAGGACTATAGAAGTAATAACCTTTTGTTCCCTTTGGATATCCTACAAACAAGCACACCTCAGTCTTTGGTTCCATCTTTGTGGACTTTGGCTTTAAAACATGTGCAGGACATCCCCAAGTTCGTAAATGACGTATAGATGATTTACGCCCTATCCACAACTCCCTTGGTGTCTTAGGCACAGCCTTAGATGGAGCAAAATTGAGCAAGTACTGAGCAGTTTGCATAAAATATCCCCAAAATGAGATTGGAAGGTTAGCATAGGACATCATTGATCTAACCATTTCTAAAAGAGTCCAATTTCTTCTTTCAACTACACCATTATGTTGAGGTGTTCTTGGCGTTGACAAATTGGAAATTATCCCATTGTCAGTGAGATATTGCTGAAATTCATCTGATAAATACTCACCTCCCTAATCTAATCGAAGTTGTTTCAATGGCTTGCTTAGTTGCTTTTCAACTTTGACTTTGAATTCTTTGAACTTTTCAAATGATTCATTTTTTCTATGCATTAAATACATAAAGCCATGTCTCGAGTAATCATCAATAAAAGTTATGAAATATTCAAAACCTCCTCTAGCTTTTACGTTCATTGGTCCACACATATCTGTGTGCACCAAGTCTAAAACGTTTGGCATTTTGTTACCTTTTGCCTTGAAAGGCCTTTTAGTCATTTTAGTTTCAATACAAGACTCACATACTAGCAAAGGACACTCAACCATGTTTGGTAGAGTACCATCCTTTATAAGCCTATTGAGTCTATTTTTATTGATATGACCTAAACGCAGATGCCAAAGATAATTTTGATTTATACTAGATTCTTTGACTCTTTTAGTTTCAAATCATATTGCTTTTATAGAATTTGTAGAATAAGTTATAGGCTCAAGGAAATAAAGATTATATCTTACAATTCCATAACAAATAAAATATTTATTCAAATAAATAGTGAGTGTCTCACTAAAATAAACTGAATATTCAGACTTTATTAGACAAAAGACAAAAATCAAATTTCTATAAGTCTTTGGAATGTAATAAACATTTTCCAAAACTAAGCTACGACCATAAGGAAATTGAAGAATAATGGTTCCCACTACTAATGCTGAAACAAAGGTGCCATTTGCCATCCTCATCCGAAATTGCCCTTTACTTAGTTTTCTCCTTTGTTGAAACCCCTGTAAAGAATTGCAAACATGGTTAGTGGCTCCAGAATCTATTATCCAAGTATTTGTAGAATCAACCACTAAACAGGCTTCTAACATATTTAGAAAACCCATACTTTGTTTATTCTTTTGGATTTCTTCAAGGTAGACCTTGCAATTTCGCTTCCAATGTCCTTTCACACCACAATGGAAACATTTTCCTTTGGTGTTGTCTTTTGAAGTAGTCTTTTTCTTCATGGGCTTTTTCTTTTCTCCCACTGAGCCTTTAGAAATCTTTTTATTTCCAACTATCTTCTTTTTACCCTTGGGTTTAGGCTTAGAAGTGGAAATTGCATGTGCTTCAGGTTTCTTTTTCAAATCAAAAACCTCCTCCACATTTTGAAGATCATTCATTAGCCCACTTAGGGTGTAATCCCTAGTGTGCAGTTCATAATCCAATTTGAATTGTGAAAATGACGAATTCAAGCTATGAACAATCATTGATATTTGAGTTTTCGCATCTATCTCAGCACCATTTAGTTCTGCCTCATTGAGACAAGAGATCACTTTCAGCATGTAATGGCTCCCCAAGTTTCTACTTAAGGTCTTTAAAAGCATTGATTGCTTTCACCTTAGCAGATCTAGTTTTCGTACCAATCATCTCATGTAGGTGTAACATTATGTCAGCAGCATTACCCATGCCTTTGTGCTGCTTTTGAAATATACTGTTCATAAAGGCCAGTATATAGCATTTAACCAGCTCATTTGCATCATGCCACTTCTTATGATATTCAATATCTTGTGGAGTTGACTGGGGAGTCAGTGCTTCAAGCTCATGGTCAGAAAGAACCCATGTGATCTTGTCATAATTAAGGACAATATTAAGGTTTCTTTTCTATTCATAGTAGTTATCACCATTCAGAGTGCATTTATTCAGCAAAATTGAAAGTGGATTCATATTTGTGATGCAAATATGTTTCTGAAAGTACATTTGAAATTATGTAAGCATACTAGTTATTCATAGACTTTGAGCATTTCATGATGCATATATGCATGATGACAATATATAAAACCCTATAAATTATATTATTAGTTCAAAGGTCATCTACCTTTTTGTAATAAATTAACCGACTATGGGCCGTGAGAATTTACTACTACGTAAACTAGGACTCTCGAACTTAACTATGTTGCCCAGTATCTTCATACTTAACATGGTTAATGTCACAGCCCAAATTTTGAGCCATGACCGGCTCAAGGGACCAATGGGCTCAGCCCATCAAGCCCAAGGAAGCCTACTTACATGATCTTATATGTTAATCCATATTTCTTTAGAATCCGAAATTCATAATACTCAATTACAATTCCTTTGAAAATAACTCATAAAACCCAGTCATGTATTCATAATGGCATCATCAACCATTATATACATACATATAATTTGACAAGTGAATCTCAACATTTCACAATAAATAGTCATATACACGTAATTAGAACTTGACCGTCAGCGGAGTGACTCTAGATGGGAGATATGACTACTAAATGTCAAAGTACCTGCCCAAAAGATGGGAGTACGCGGACACCTCAATCTACGTCTCAACCACCCCTGAATCTGAAAACATGAAGTTGAAAATGTGAGTATAAACTCAGTGAGTGAACATAGGAAGGGAACAAGCAATTACAAAGAATGATTTAGAAATCATGATGCACTTAAGTTCGAAAACAGTGCAACCTAGTTCAAGTTCTTATTTAAATCCTTCCATCAACCCCGGGTTATTAAATCATTTCATAAAGAAGGAACCATATTTAGTAGGAAATCGAAAAGAGAGGAAATTTCTAGCAATCATCCAAGCAAGGCAGTATAAACAGAATGTTCTCGTTGCAATAAAATCAATTCACATGTAAATGGGAAATTTTCAAGATTTATCATGCCATATAATCACATATTATAATCATAATCTTTCTATTGCATATACATATGCTTAAGCACATATTAATTAATATACCACCACACCTCATCCAGCTCATGTACATCATCACCAGCATGTGCACCGCCCACTCAGCACATGCACGGTTGTAATTACCATGACAACATCATTACCGGCATGTGCACTGCCAACTCCGCACATGCACGGTTGTAATTATCACGACATCATCATTACCGGCATGTGCACTGCCCACTCCGCACATGCACAGTTGTAATTATCACGATAGCATCATTACCGACATGTGCACTGCCCACTCCGCACATGCACGGTTGCATTTGTCACATAATGGTACCATTTATGACATAGTATATATATATATATATATCATTATACAGAAACATATGAATTCATCACACTATCCATTTCATAACATAATAACATTTCATAAGGGCTTGTTCCGGTGCAAGTTTTTGAAGAAAAACCAATAAAATGTTTTAAAGGATTCAATCAAACATAAACTTGTATATCCCAAGACATTTTTCATGCAAGTTCACTCACCTGGCATTAATGAGATTTTAAATTGCTATTTGTTCGGAGGTGTCTCTAACTATTTTCACTAGCTGGTCGCTCGTTATTTACTCCGACATGCCACCACAATTCTCTAACTTTATCTTTGCACTTCCTAGCAATAATACGAACTCAATATATTTAATTACATACGTATATGGACAGCACTTCAATCAATTAATCCTCACTCAAATTTATATTTTCATCCTATCATGAAACCATCTTCAATTAACTCACATCTTAATACTTTTTTACCAAAATTACTTACATCCATTGCTTACGAAATTCCTTACATTCATTGCTTACGAAATTCCTTAGATTATATCACTAGCAACTTATTTAGGATGTCAAGTACCTACTTCAACCTTTCTAAATAATTTCCACCCAAATCCATCTTATATTTCCACACATAATCCACATATATGGCAGCAACAATTATTCTCACTTTCACTCGATTATTTCCTAGTTTACACGCATCGTTATCTATCTAACTTTTAATACTTTGTTTCTCAATCCTCCATCCACAATATTCCTTTTTTATTTCTTTCAAACAACATGCCATACAATCTTAACAATTTTCAACTAGCTTAGGCAAATAAATCCTTTCAACAACCATAATTCGTCACAATATTCAACTAACCATAAGCTTTAAAACATAGTGTTAAGCTTACCATTTTCCTTTTCCACTCTGAGTCCTTCATGTCACGACCCGGAACTCCCCATCGAGCTCGTGACAACCTCCGCGAAGCCTCGACAAACATTCTTCACCCCGAATGTCGATCGAAACCTCGCAAGGCTCTCGTATCAGCTTTAGCACTTCCCCGGTGAGCAATAGTTATCAAATAATCAAAATACGAAAGATTACAAATCATTTCCAAATCATAACATAACATATTTTTTTTTTGGCTCACAGGGGCATTTTCGTCATTTTTGTTGAAAACCTCGAAACTTGCTAAAAATGTAGTAGGTAAGCCGAAAATATATATTTAATGATTTAAAAAAATTAAGTATTTAAAACGTTCATTTGAAGTGAAAATTTGACCATTTGAACATAATAAAAATATTCAATAAAATAAACTATTTTCTTGCAAAATAATTTTCATAAAACTATCGGTACATAATTCTTATAGCGTAAAAGATAATTATATTCATATATACTATAAAGCAAATAACCAAAGCATAAAATTTCTTTTACAGTGACACGTGGGCCCACATCTAACCAAAATGTATCGGAAGCTGGAAACCTACAGCTTTTACCGATTCGAGTCCAAATGAAAGTCCTTGTCAAAGTCAGCTAACTATGGAATTCCCTGAGCCTGAAATGTGAGGAAATGAGGGTGGTGAGATTATAAAATCCCAGTGAGTAAACAGATACCATCTAAACTATCTAAAGTCGAGTAAATGGAGACAATTAAAAAAATCATCATATTGTAATTTCATTACCTTTCAACTCATTTCAACCAAATAAAATCAATCCATAAAAATCGAGAAATCAACTTGCCTTATGAATTTCTTAAAACTTTGGCTCATGTCAAAACTCATACTCGGTGATACCTTGCACAGGGCATCTAACCGAGTCCACCAAGGCTGTTAAAATTTTGTATACACTTAAAATATATTTTAGTTTGAGAAAAATACAGTCGTTCCTTGGCGTTGGCTGAGTTCCCCTTCACGTGGTGGTTTGGCGTGAAGTGAACCCTAAGCTATACCCTAGGAGATACCCTACGCGCCTCTCCGTTCGAGGTAATAATATAATGGAGTTTACCGTGCCCCTCTAATAGGCTGGTCCACGGAACCCCCTCTGCAGTAAATAATTAATATATAATCCACCAATCAATAAAATTCATTCTAGCATGACATGGCAATTTATCGCAACTTAGCCTCTCAAGGCTGAATACACAGTATAAATAATTCTAACACCAAAATCAGTTTAGCCATTCATGCTCATTTATTATCATAAGCCATTCAATTCAAAACCATAAATTTGCAACACAAACTAGCAGTCTCCAATTACTCTATTTTCAAAACCAATATTCGATTTTTCAGAAAATTTATAAAATCATTTTATGAAATCACAATTTCTCTTAAAACATAGCAATTTACCATTTAAACTCATTTTTCATAAAATCACACATTTTTATAAAACTACTCTAGATAATTAAGACGATAATAAGTTCACTCACAGTTCTAGGAGTCGATGTACTCCTAATCTCAGTCTCCAAGCACAATCTCTGTACTTTTACCAGTGTACTTTGTTCACCACCTATCCACAATGTACAATACATAATTCACCACATCAATACTTGACCATTATAAAATCAATTCAGGCTCGGTATATATGCATGATATGATATACAACTTATCTGACAACCGCTTAAATGCGGTGTTAACCTAATTCGACCTATTATCTCCAATTTAACTCCAAATCAATTCTTCTCACTTTCTACACTCCAATTATAACTAAATTACCTCCATGACTGTGAATGAGATTCAATTTATCAGTCTCGATAGCAAATTACGAAAATACCCCTAGTGGGTAAAAATCGTATTTTTGCTCCGAAAATTTCCATTATTTTTCTAGGCTCATAATTCATCATTATTCATCATAATTCCTCAAATAAACATCAAGATCATCAGCCAATATTCCCCTAGAAAATTCGGCCAATAATGGTAATGGAGGAAAATAAATTCTTTTCTTACTGTTTTGTTCCTAAATATGCTAAACTAACTTAAAACACTAACATAACTTAAAATCAAATTAATCTAACAACTTTCTCTCTCCTAACCCATTTTTTCAAAATTGAATTCATCATGAAAACATGTAATTTAATCATGGAAAATAAAGAGAAATGCTTGGGAATAAGAAAACTCAAGCTTAATAGAAAAATCTCACCTTTTTCACTTAATTTCCTTGAAAATTCACACTTTTTCTTTGATTTTCTCTCTCTAGGGCTTTGTTTTTGTTTTCTCTCTCTTCTTGCTGGTTTGGCCGGCCATGGGGTGGAAGATGGGCTGATTTTATGCCTTTTTATAAAGAAATAATAAAATAATAAAGGTATGACACATGGCATCATGTCATTGGCCCGTTTTTAAAATTTTAAAAATTTTAATCCTTTTTATCTCCACCACACAATTAGTCAATGGTCAAAATGAGGATAAAGGAAGACCATGTGCTGGAAAAATGTCCTGGTGGTGGAAAATTACAATTTTTCCCCTGGGTGGCAAAATTACCATTTTACCCTTTTACTCCAAATTATACCGAAACTAAAATTTTTCAATTCTAAACCTCAAATCTTACTCCAATAAGTCAAATTATACTCCAATAAGTTAAATGGGGCCAAAAAAATCTTTTCTAAAATTCTCATTTTGTCCCCAGGTGGCAAATGACCATTTTGCCCCTGGATAGCGAAAATTTCGGTTTGACTCCAAATTGATCCTCGAACTCCGAATCACCATATTAAACCATTCTAGGACTTTAAAATTCTTAATTTCATTGTAAATTCTCTATTTGATCTAGTTCAAGGCTTAAATCAACTTTATTGTACCTCTAGGTACAATACCGACTTTTGTAAATTTTTCAGGACTCTCCTAGCATGCAAACATGCTTTCCATCACATGTATGTCATGATAAATATTTTTATAGAGTCGGGCTTGTCATCTTCTCCCCCACTTGGATCAACCATATGATCTTTCTTCTTGATTGACTTCGACATCCGGCTAAATATTAATATTTTAATATTATTTTATTAATAAAATATTATTTTATTCTAAAAATTTTATTTTGTCTCCTTGGTACCCAAAATACCTTATTATGCCTCACTTGACTTCCAAATCGCCTTTAATCTCACAAATTCTCCTCCGATAAAATTATTATTATTTTATTATTATTTTCTCACTTGCGGAATATTTTATCATAAACTACTCTTTTCGTCTTTTATCACTTCTAAACATTTTAATTGACTTCAATTTGTATTCGATCAACTTTATTTATCACCATATCAAAGTATGGGGTATTTCACTTCATGTACCCATGGGTTTATTGGCTTACATGTTACCAATTTTTCTCCAATCAAGCCAATCTTTGCTGCCACAAGACATTTCTCTAAGTCACTAACTCATTTTCAAAGACTACCCAAGCCAAAAACAAGAATTCCTACCGTTCCTTGCTTGAATCACCAAAATCAAGCTTTTTCTTCCTTTCTCTCTTTCTCTTTCTTCTCCTCCTAGGGTTTTGGTGTATTGGAAATTGGGGTTAAAGGCTGTAAATTTAATGCTCAAGAAGTTTGGAGATGAAAGGAAAAGAAAACATGGAAAGGAAAGTGAAGAAAACTTGATTTCATGGTGGATAAAGAGAAAATGGCATGGAAGCTTCAAGAATGGCGTCGAGCATGGATTAAGAAGAAATAAAATCTGCTGGGGGAAAGGATAAGGTCGGTCTTGGCCTAAAAAAATCAGAGTCAAAGCTTCCTTTGGAAGCTTTGACCAAACTTCACATAAAATTACCGTTTTGCCCTTTTTTTTTTCCTTCCATTTTAATTTAGTTCTCCCAACACTCATTTAACTCCAATTTCCTTCTATTACCGTCTCCTACATATGCACAAACAAAGTATGAAGTTTGTACTCCAACGCGGTGTCCCCATAATATTTAAAATATTTATTTGTCTGCGCTATCTTTACTTAATAAAGACACGCGGCCCCATTAACATCATTTTTCTCCAAAAATCCTCTCATTCTTCTTCTCCCCCACTTAGATTAGCAATATAGTCCTTCTTCATGGAAAATTTTGACACTGAATAAAATATTAATATTTTAATATTATTTTATTAATAAAATATTATTTTATTCCAAAAATTTCCTCTTATCTCCTCTTGTCACCTTGGTACCCAAAATACCTTATTATGCCTCAATTGACTTCCGAATCACTTTTTATCTTGTAAATTCTTTTTCGATAAAAATATTATTATTTTATTATTATTTCTTCGTGTGCGGAATTTTTTATCCCAAACTATTCTTTTCATCTTTCATTATTTCTAAACATTATAATTAACCTCAATTGGCATCTAATAAGTTTTATTAGTCACCATATCAAAGTACGGGGTATTACAGTTAAAGAGCGCCTTCATTTTGTTCGTGAAGTTTACTAACAGAGCTACTGTAGGTAGGTTAATAGTAAATTCATGTTGAGTGTAATAACCATTGTTTCATTCTTTTAAGCTCCTTACTTAGTGAGCCTCTATGGGAGGTCTCACTTCATAATCCACCTAAAAGGATTTATCCTTTCGAAGACCTAGTCCGCCATGATTTAGATTCATGTCCACCTGTAGGGAGTGACATGTTTCACATGCCAATGGACCAACAATGGAGACCGTGGACTCTAGGATTAC
Organism: Theobroma cacao; assembly: GCF_053813885.1. Taxonomy (NCBI): domain Eukaryota; kingdom Viridiplantae; phylum Streptophyta; class Magnoliopsida; order Malvales; family Malvaceae; genus Theobroma; species Theobroma cacao. Next base: position 31,255,891 of record NC_142647.1, on the reverse strand, counting down.
TAGCATCCTCTCCCACTCAATATTTTTATACTTAAGGTTTTGATTGACTGTTTATCAGATTTTCCAGATGCATATTTAGAATATCCTAAGTCAAATTATTGGCTTGGTTATGTTTCCAACTAAACACTTATAGTATATAACTAAGTCTATATTACCATCTTGTTTAGATGTGATTTATTTTCCTATAATCATTATGTATCTCAAGTATAAAACTCCTTTTAAACTAACATATATAATGTATGCATGGCATTCCTTAAGAGATGTTGGCACCTTAATTTTAGATGACATGTTTTCAAGCATACAAATAATATCTAATATCACTCATACATATAAATATATATATATATATATATAATAAGCCACATTAATGTCCATTCAAGAAAAAATAAAATAAAATTACAACTTGTAATAATCTTCAATCTTGCTTGCTTTCGCTGCTTGTTAGGATCACATCAATTTGGCACTCTTTTGAATTTTATGACTAAAAAAATCCTCAATTTTAATTTTAATTTTAACCCAATTTGAGAAAATAATTTTATTTTGTCCAATTAATTAATCTCATTAATTAATACCAAAAATATAAATATATATTTTTAATTCAAGGCTAAAATTAATTTTCCAAAAAAAATAAAAAGAATTTTGGAAAAATTTTAAGAATATATATTTAAAACATATATATATATATTTTTTAAATAATTTTATAATTAAAAAAATTGAAAGGGGCCCACCCTAACGGGCTGTTGCCCAAGAGCTCAAAGGTGGGCTGCTGCCTTGCGGTAGCACTTTCTGCTGCACCTAGCAGCACACAGCAATGTTCTGTGTGCTGTCAAACGGCTCATAGTAGGGCTGGGCTGCTTTGTGCTATCGAACGGTACACAGCAAGGGTTGTGTGCTGCCCGGCAGTACACCTCACCCCTCTTTTCCCTTTTCCTTTTTTTTTAATAAAAAAAATTAATAAAATATATATATTTATAATAACAGAATTTTAATATAAGAAAAAATCTTTTCCTTTTAAAAAAAATAAATACAAGGAAAACTCCTTTTTCTAAAAAAATAGTCATAAAAAAATTAAGAAGACCAAATGTTACCTAATTACCTTTTTCCTTTTGGCTTTGAACTTTTTTCTCCATGGATGCACCAAATACATCAAGAAATATTAAAATTACATGGGTTTTTCTAATTACATAAATCTAAGGAAAAATAAAAAAAAATCAAGAAGGAAACATGGCGATGATAGGCCACCCTTCTTGTTACATAACTAAAAGAAAAATGTTACATGTAAAATTTTCTAAGACAATTAATGCGGCAAAAACCTTGGATCATGCATCAACATACAACCATAGATTGATCACATCAAAATAGTTAAACATATGCAAAGGTGCCAACCATGCAAAATAAATATAGGAAACAAAATTGTAATAAACCCTACTCTGATACCAATTGTTGGAGTAGGATCTTGTGGATTAATGTGATTGTGTAAAGCCTGGATTTCAAAAATTTCTTTAACAAAAGAAGCAAGCAATCCAATTACACAAGCGGAAACACACATTATTATTATTACAAGTAATATAATCACATCCAAAAAAAATAAAATAAGAATCTATTATGAAAGAAAACCATACCTTTATTTTGATATTTTTATTTTCTGACAATACCACACCAATGAATGATTTCTCGACCAAATAAGTTTACCACTTATTCTTCAAGAATACTTTCAACTTGAACCTTGAGTGGACAAGGTGTGGAATGCAAGGCTATAAGATGGCAACTAAGCTTATTCTCTTTTCTTTGGAAAAGCTTGGAGGAGGAGAAAAGAAGAGATGGCTGAAACTTTTTTAAGAAAAAGTACGTTCTATTATTTTCTTCCAATCTCTTCTCTTTTTATTAAAACTCTTGCTTCAAAAGTTTAATCAAAATGAAACACCTTTGAATCAATCTTGACCATCCATTCAGAGTTATCGAAGCATTAAACAAACTTCATAATTATCAAAATAAAAATTAAAGAATAAATAATTTAATTCTTTAATTATCATTTAGAGTTCTTGATAAAATAAAACTCCTTATTGAATAATAACTCTTATTTTATTATTATCCATGTAAAGCCCGACCTTATAAAATACTATTCATGACATACATGTGATGATAGCATGATTGCATGCTAGGAGAGTCCAGAAAAATTTACAAAAGTCGGTATTGTACCTAGAGGTATAACAAAGTTGATTTAATCCTCAAACTAGATCAAATAGGACTTTTAAGGTGAGATTAAGAGCGTCACAGTCCAAGAATGACTCAAAATGGTAATTCAGAGTTTGAGGATCAATTTGGAGTCAAATCGAAATTTTCACTATCTAGGGGCAAAATGGTCATTTGCCACCTAAGGACAAAATGGAATGTTTAGAAAAGATTTATTTGGCCCCATTTGACTTATTGGAGTATAATTTGACTTATTGGAGTATGATTTGAGGTTTAGAAGTGAAAAATTTTAATTTCGGTATAATTTTGAGTATAGGGGTAAAATGGTAATTTTGCCACCCCAAGGGTAAAATTGTAATTTTCCACCACCAAGATATTTTTCCAGCACATGGTCTTCCTTTATCCTCATTTTTGACCTTTGACTAATCATGCGGTGGAGATAAAATGTTTAAATTTTTAAAATTTTAAAAATAGACCAATAAGAAAATGCCATGTGTCAAGCTTAGGATAATTTAATATTTAACTTAAAAATCAGCATAAGTCAGCCCATTATTCTCCAAATATTCGGCCAAGCAAGGAAGAGAGGGAAAGAAAGGAAGAACAAACCCTAGGTGAGGAATTTCAAGAGAAAAAGTGTGGAAAATCAAGGAAAACAAGTGAAAAAGGTAGGATTTTTCAACTTAAGCTTGAAATCTATTCTCCTTAAGCATTTCTCCTTATTTTCCATGCTTAAATTACATGTTTTTATGATGAATTGTTGGCTGATCAAAATGGGTTAGGAGAGAGAAAGTTGTTAGATTAATTTGATTTTAAGTTATGTTAGTGTTTTTAGTTAGTTTAGCATATTTAGAAACAAAACAACAAGAAAAGAATTTATTTTCTCCCACAACCATTAATGGCCGAATTTACCATGTATGAGTGAGGATGAGTTTGATTTTTATTCTAGGAGAATTGGTTAAGAAATGATGAATTATGAGCCTAGAAAAATAATGAGAATTTTCGAAGCAAAAATATGAATTTTTACCCACTAGGGGTATTTTCGTAATTTGCTATCGAGACTGATAATTTGCACCACACTTAGGGACATTAAGTTAATTTGGGTGCAATTGAGGTATAGAAACTGAAAAAAATTAATTTGGGATTAAATTGGACACGTTAGTAATTTAATGGGGTGATAAGACGAATTAGGCCAAAACCGAGTTTAGATAGTTACCAGTGCATTTTTGCATTCCATATTATGTATTAATAGTCTAAATTAGTTTAATTTCAATTTAGTACCAATGTAGTGAATTTCTCGATTTTGTACTGTGTTAAGGTGGTGAGTCCTCCAATAAAGGCATGGAAATTGCATCCGAGGACCAGTAGACAGAGTGCGTCGAAAGTCTACATTCTAGACATTGTGAGTAAATTTACTGTCATTTTAATTATCTAGGGTAGTTTTGAGGGGATTTCATGAATTCTATGGAAAAAGGAATTTAAAAAGGTAAATTTTCATGTTTTATGAATAAATGTGTTTCAATGAAATTAAATTATAAATTGTTTTGAAATTAATAATGATTTTGAAAAATAAAGTACACGGAGACTGTTAATTGTGGCAATTTGATTGTTTAAATTGATTGGCTTATGATAAATCGGGCATGATTGGCTAGTTGGCAATTGTATTGAAATACGAATTGTTTGGTTGCCTTGAAAGACTGCGAATTACAAAATTGCTATATCATGTTATTGAGTTTTGTTGTATGGTGGATTATATATTAATTAATCACTGCAGTAAGGGGTTTCTGTGGACCAGCCTTTTAAAGGGGCACAGTAAACCCCATTATATTCTTACCTAGAATGAAAAGGGGCGTAGGGTATCTCCTGGGGTAAAGTTTAGAGTTCACTTCATGCTAAACCACCACGTGAGGGGGAACTCAGCCAACGCCAAGGAACGGCTATGTTTTCAAAACAAAAACATGATTTATGTGAAATGTGAATTTTAATAGCCTTGGCGGTCTCGGTAGGATGCCTAGGCCAAGGTGTCCCTGAGAATGGATTTATGGCACAAGTCTAGTTTTTATGAAATTCATAAGCCTCTTTACATATTTTAAATGAAATGTATTATAATGCTATGACCCAGTTTACGATGATTTATTTTATTGTCTCCATGTACTCAACTCTAGATATTTATGATGATGTCTGTTTACTCATTGGGATTTTATAATATCACCACTCTTCTTTCCACCCATTTCAGGTTCAGTATAAGCTGTAGATAGTTGATCTCATCGAGGACTACCGTTGGATCTGCATTTTCCAAACTGTAGGTTCACAGTCCTCTTTACTTTTGTTTATTCGGGGGCCCTCTTGTTATTGTAAATTAAATTAAATATTTTGGCTTACTGTATTTCAGTATGTATAAATTTATTTAGCTTTTATGCTGTAAAAATTATTCACGTATAACTCTATAAATATTGTTTTATAAGAAAATAGAATATTTTACTTAATATTTTTTTTTCTTATTATATTCAAATAATTGTAATTTCGTTTTAAATGAAGATTTTAGACTTTTAAACTCATTTTGAATATGAATTATGTGTTTTGTACTTGTATATTATGTTTTACCCAGTTTCGAAATTTTTGAGAAAAAAATGACCAAAATACCCCTGTGAGTCGAAAATTAATATTTTATTTATTTTTAGTTGGAAACAGTTTAAAATCTTTTAGAACACAATATTTGACAATGGTTGCTCACAAGGGAAATGAGAAACTGATAGTAAAGCCTTGCGGGGTTTCGAGTTGACATTCCAGGCAATGAGTGTCTACCGGGACACTGCGGCGATTGTCATGGGCTCGAGGGGAGTACCGGGTCATGACAATCCATCTTTATTTAAAAAAAATTAATAATAAATAAAAGAGTAATAGTCAAACATGGAGTTGATAAAAGTCTATTTTTATCAACATGGATGTCTAAATTCATTTTGCAAAAATCCTCATAAAATTATCTTAATTTAAGACAACTCTTGTCTGTAATTAAGACAAAAAATATTTTATCTTGTCTAAATTGAGAAAAATATGTTTTCTTGACTAGATTAAGACAAAAAATATTTTTCTTGTCTTAAATTAAGGCAAACATATTTTCTTGTCTAAATTAAGACCAAACATGTTTTCTTGTCTAAATTAAGACAAACATGTCAAAGTTGCCAATTTTGTACATAACTTAATAAAACAAATTAAAACATTCATTCCAACTTAAACAAGTTGAATTCTACGAAGTTATGTGGGGAATCTATTTGGACATAGATATTCCAAGCTCCAATAAACTTAGAATTATTCTTAATCTCATTAAAAATAATTCAAGCTTATTAACCATGATATCACTCCACCATAGATTCATGGTTGCACTCTTGGATTAACTATAATTACAAGAAACAATTCAATACTTGATATTAACAATTAGTTGTCCAATTGCAAACCTTATATTGTGAACCCTCATAACCATCCAATGACAAAAGGTGAAATTACCATTTTACCCTTTATGTCAATTTTGTCCCCTAGTCTCAAATTTTATCCAATTAGTGATTCAATACTCTAGATCTAATCTTTTGAGTATTTAGATGTGATGAGTAGCTAATTCATCAATTCACTGGGCCTAGATTAATCACCAATCTTCTTGAAATTACTAGAAGTGATGTTAATGCTATTGTGAGACCTTGACCTTTATAGACTCATAGTTAGTAATATACGCGATATCCCTGATCAGGGGTAATTTCGTCATTTCCTTAGTAAGCCCATAAAAGTAAGAATTTTAAACAATATTATGGCCTAAGTAGGCCTAAGCCATAAATGGATGGTGAAATTAAGGATAAAATGGAAAGGAAACCAAAATTTTGATGATTTTCACTGTAGGGGAAAAACAGTCATTTTTCACCTCGGATTAAAATTTTAAGTTTTCATGAACCCGAGTATGTCTAGACCATTATGGACCTTGTGCCGGTGTAAAAGGAGTAAAAAGATTTCATAAAGGGTTGGCGGAGAGTAAGTTAATTGGTGGAGGGGCATTTTGGTAATTTAAGTGGAATGGATAAGATTGGCTATAAATACTTTCTTCCAGCCACTTCTTCTCCCATTTTCTAGCAGCTTCTTCTTCTTCCTCCTTCTTCTCTTTCACGTTGCTTCCAACCTCCATGGAAGCTTAATATGGAGCTCGCATGATTTTCTCTCTCTAACTCTAGTTTTCATACCTTTGAGCCCTTATGACTAGAACCCTTGTATTCTTCCACTCTCTCTCCTTAAAACCCTTGGAAAATCTTATTTTCATACTTTCTCTCACTAGTTGGGCGTTCTAGAAAGAGAAAAAGAGAATTATCCCATTTGTGTGGAAGCTATTGGAAGAGAATTCAACTACAAAGGAACCCTAGGGTAAGTGATGAACTAAGCTTGATTTTTAGCAGTGAATAATGGCTAGTAATTGGGATTATGAGCTGTTTTATTGTTGAGTATGTTCATTACTTTTTTAGTGATTAAGATAGTGAACATAGATAGCCATTTAATGTGGCAATTGAAAGCTAGCTAAGAGATAGCTTTTAGGGTTCATAGTGTGTGAATTGACCTATTGCCTATGCTAATGTGATCCTAGGTTATAATGAAGTCCCATCCTTCCAATTGGATCATTAGGGGAATTAAAGTCAGCTAAAGGCTCAACAATATACCGGTGAGTGGACTGCCTATCAAAACTATTTTAGGAATGTGACTGTTTTGTACGAAGTGTTTGAATGATTTTATACAACTTTTCTTAAAAATGACTGCCTTGGGAACAAGCTCTTGAGAAATGGTTTATGTTGTGACATGTGACTATTATTGATTCATGCACTACCACATTGTGTTGATATATATATATATATATACGAATATATTGTTGTGTAATGACATTGACTCGACTATGTGCGAGTAGGGAGTGCGCATAAGCCGAGGATGACTCTGTTATGTGCGAGTAGGGAGTACGCATAACCCGGTGATGACCTAGCCATGTGCGAGTAGGGAGTGTGCATGAGTTGGTGATGATGATGATGGGATGGTGTGCATGATGATGATGGGTATACGTATACATATATACATATGTAAATATGTGTGATATAGGAAATTAATGAGTAATGGTATATGGTTGTAATGCTAGTGAAACTTGACATGTTAAACTATGGAAAATTGTTATGCGTTTCATGTTGGTTTGGACATTTCAGTAGGGTGGTTTTTCTTTGGGAAGAAGGGTAAATTTTTCATTGGTGCCCTATTTCTCGCTGCAGCGAGAATCATTTTTGCTGCAGCGAGAAACTCTCGGGTTTGGAGGGGTAGACTGGTCGAAAACTCGCTGCAACGAGAATGCATTTTTGCTACAGCAAGAATGACATTGTAGCTTCTCGCTGTAGTGAAATTTATTCTCGCTGCAGCGATAAACTTTCTATTTCTGGGTTACAATTTCGCTGCAGCTATATTGAATCTCGCTGCAGCGAGAAACTTTCTATTTTTGGGTTACAATTTAGCTGCAACGAGATTGAATCTCATTGCAGCGAGAAACCTTCTGTTTCTGGGTTACAATTTCGCTACAACAAGATTGAATCTCGCAGCAACGAAAAACTTGTTGTTTTGTCTCCTATCTTGTCCAATTGCTGCCCTATTTTTAACTTCTTTGCTACTATATCTGAGCATGGACTTCCAACATTAAGGACTAAATGAGTTAAGTTTAAAATGAGGAGGTTTAGTGAGAAACCCTCGGCCAGTTGAGAAACCCTCGTTTGGCTAATAACTTAATCCCAACGTCGCTACACGCTGCAGCTAGAATACCTTTCCGCTGCAGCGAAGATTCGTTGTCGTATTTGACTTGCTTGCGTAATATTAAAGCTTTCATTCTTCAAATGGTTCATTATGTATGGGTTCATGATTTTCAAATGATTAATCATTTAAAGGCTTGATGAGGGGTTTTTAATATGAATGGAACTAAATTGCATTGTTTTGAAACAAGTGCATCATGATTTTAAATTCTCTCTTATTGTTGCTTGTTCCCTTCCTTGTTCACTCACTGGGTTTATACTCACCATTTTCAACTTCATGTTTTCAGATCACGAGACAGCTGGTAGCTAGGTCAAGGTGTCTTTATACAGTCGACCCTTTGTAGGTGCCTTGGCATTTAGTAGATGTACATTCGTCGAGTTTCTCCGCTGGACATCGACTCTCTTTTTGTTGTGTATTGACAAACCTAATGTAAATTATTAAGATATATGTTGTAGACAATGTATATACACTTCTTTGGTATGCCAGTATGAGATGTCAATGTTTAATATTATTTTGATTCAAGTATGAAATGTGACTTAGCAGTTTATGATGGAATGATGAACATGTTAGATTAATAGGCTTGCTTAGGATTAGTTGTGAGACCTCAACCTCTATAGGCTTGTAACTAAGCATAGATGTAATAATACAAGCTAGGGGTAGTTTCGTCATTTTCTCTAATAAGCTCTCAAAAGAAAGTTTTATGATATTTTAAGGTCTAAATAGGCATAATACTGCATAAATGACGTGCAATGATGAAAACACGAAGAAAACTAGAAATGATAATAGTTTTCACAACAAGGGCAAAATGGTCATTTTGCACCCGAGTCAAAACTTTTAAAAGTTTTGCAAACCTGAACATGTCTAGACCATTATGGACTTGGTCTTAGTGTTAAAGAGTAAAAAGATTGCACAAAGGGTTGCATGAGAACAAGTTAACTAGTTAAGGGCATTTTCGTAATTTTAAAGGAATGGGTAAGTTTGGCCTATAAATATCCTTCTTCTAGCAGCTTCTTCTCCCATTTTCCAGCAGCTTGTCTTCTTCTTCCTTCTTCCCTCTCACGTTTCTTTAAAACCTCCATGGAAGCTTGATATGGAGCTTGCCTAATTTTCTCTCTCTAGCTTTAATTTTCATACCGTTATGCCCTTTTGACTAGAACCCTTGTATTCTTTCACTCTCTCACTTCAAAACCCCTGGTAAAGCTTATTTCCATACTTTCTCTCACTAGTTGGGCATTCTAGAGAGAGAAAAAGAGAATTAGCCTATTTATGTGGAAGCTATTGGAAGAGAATTCAACTACAAAGGAACCCTAGGGTAAGTGATGAATTAAGCTTGGTTTTTAGCTGTGAATAATGGCTAGTAATTGGGAGTATGAGCTGTTTTATTGTTGAGTATGTTCATTACGTTTTAGTGATTAAGATAGTGAACATAGATAGCCATTTAATGTGGCAATTGAAAGCTAGCTAAGAGATAGCTTTTATGGTTCATAGTGTGTGAATTGACCTATTGCTTATGCTAATGTGAACCTAGGTTTTAATGAAGTCCCATCCTTCAAATTGGATCATTAAGGGAAATAGAGTCAGCTAAAGGCTTATTAATAAATCTGTGAGTGGACTGCCTATCAAAACTATTTTTGTACAAGTGTTTGAATGATTTTATACAACTTTTCTTAAAAATGAATGCCTTGGGAACTAGCTCTTGAGAAATGGTTTATGTTGTGACATGTGACTATTATTGATTCATGCACTACCAAATTGTGTTGATATATATATATGAATATATTGTTGTCATGACTCGGAACCTCCCTCGGGCCCATGACAACCGTCGCGACGTCCCGATTGACACTCATTACCCGAAATGCCAACCAGAACCCCGCAAGGCTTACATATCAATTTCTTTCCTTTCTTGCCAGCAATCATTGTTAAACATTCCATTTAAACAATTACCGGTTGTTTTCGGCGCAAATAAATCCAAAGAAATTTTTTTTTAAAAGGATTTATAGACAAATATCACTATTCAAAATATTGATTAAAATATAGCATTTTTATATAAAACAATATTTATAGAAACACATGTAAGAAATCTTTTGTAAAGTGTAAGCAAAATAAATTCATACATACAAAAATTTACTAAGTTATAATGTACAATAATGGTTACAATGACAAGTGGCCCAAAATACACCCAGTGTTAGTGCTAGAAACCTACTGTCTGTGTGGTAGAGATGTCAACTGGAATCCTCAATAAAATAGGGTATCTACAAGCTACCACAGGCTTGAAATGTTTGGAAAGGAGGTGGGTGAGATTTTGCAATCCCAATGAGTAAATAGACATTATCATAAATATCTAAAGGCGAGTAACATGGAGGCAAGTTTAAACAACAATTTATAAACCATTTCATAAGGTTTTTAGTTTATTCCATAAACCATAAAATATTTATAATTTACCAAAATAGTTGTTAAGGCTTATGTCTTTTATTAAAAACAAGGCTCAAGCCAAAACTAATCCTCGGGGATACCTTGGCCGAGGCATCTAACCGAGTCCGCCAAGGTTGTTAAGATATTCACACGTGAAACACATTTTTATTTTTAAAACAAGTCGTTCCTTGGCGTTGGCCAAGTTACACATTCACGTGGGGGTTCGACGTGAAGTGAGCTTTAATACTACCCCAGGAGTTACCTTCCTCACCTCTACAACCGGAGTAACTATATAACCGGGTTTACCATGCCCTTCTAATAGGCAGTCCACGAAAACCCGTCACTGCAGTGACCAACCCACCAATTTTAATAAAATTTCGATAGTATAACGCGACTTTTATTTATTTATCCAGCCTACATAGTAAAAACAGCTTACATAAATTTTCCAATGCACTTACAAAATATAACCACATATACTCATATATCATAAGCCATTCATAGGAAAATATATAATTTTCAAGACAGTTAACAGCCTCAAATTACTCAATTTCATAATTAACACTATATATTTTTATTTATTACATTTATTTCTAAAACATCAAAAATCCCGTTTTAATCTCGTTTTCGTTTCATAAAATACATAAAGAGCATTTAAAAATAAACTCTAGATAATTTACAATAATAATAAGTTTACTCACCGTTTGTACAAACTAAAAGCTTTGTAGGTGCCCCGATAACTACTCGTCGGGTATGATTTCCTTACCTTTACCAGAGGGCTTTCCTCCTATACACATTGCAAAAATTTACTCAATTCATCACATTAATGCTAAATCACTATATATTTGACTTAAATCCTATACTAATGCATGGTATGAAATGCAATAGCGAAAAATGGCTTAAACGCGATATTAACCTATTTTTGGCATTTTACCCGATAAATTGCTAACGCGCTCCATTTTAGCTCTAAATTGTCCCATTCTCTCTCCAACATTTCTAAGCATTAATTATCAGCCAATATTACTCTAAAATCACCAAAATCAGCTCACTCTCTTCCTTGGAAAATTCAGCCAAAAATGGGACATTAACTCGGTTAATTTTCCACTTTGTTTTTCTATCACATTTAACCATTTTTCATCATTTTCTCTTCATTTCTCTTAGAATAAAAATCAGATTATCATCATTGTACCTCATTGCAGATTCGGCCAAAGGGTGGGTATTGTGAAAATTTAAAGCTTTCTTGCCCAATTTAATTTCTAAACACATTTAACTAACTAAAACTACCAATTTAACTAAAAATCAAAACCTAAGAATTTCAAAATCTCTCCCCTAAAATTTCATCCAGCCCTTGATGTCACTTTTAGATCTCTCCCCTCAAGCATACTAAATGGAAACAAAGGCAAAAGAAAGGTAGAAATCAAGCTAAAGTCGAAAAATCTTACCGTTAGACACGTAAACGGGTGAAAAACGTAAATTCCCCTTTGAATTTTCTTGTTTCTCTTTGGTTTTTTTTTTCTTCCTTTCCTCTCTATTTTCTCTCTTGTTCTCCCTTATGGCTGGCCAGCACTTAAAATGGGGTTTAAATGGGCTGACTTTTCATTAAAATAATATTATATCATTAGAAAATGCCACGTGTCACTTTCCCATTGGCCCATTTTAAAAATTTCATCCATTTGTTTCCAAATTTTCACCATACACTTGTCCCACATATCCATAGCTTAGATAAAATTCTCAGACTTATCCAAAGTCTCGGTGGAGTAATTTTTGAAATTTACACTTTTGCCCCCGTAAAAGTCAAAAATTACATTTTTGCCCCAAAAATTGAAAAATTGCCCATAGACATATTTTTCATCCCTTATACTCATACCATTCTCCAATTTGTCAAATTTGATCTAAATTCTCTCAAAATCTCAAATTTTGTCCGCGGGTGGCAAAATTATGATTTTGCCTTTACACTCCAGAAATCACCAGAATTAAACTTTTTCACTTTCTATCATTAAATTATACTCCAAATAGTTAATCTTGGTCAAAAATTTCACTCCATTATCAAATTATTATCTTAGGTGGAAAAATGACGATTTTACCCCTGAACATCAAAATTTTCAATTTTACCCTTAATGAACCCTCGAACTCCGAACAATCATTTTTAGTCATTCCTTGACTATCAAATATTAAATTTCATCCTACGATTCCTATTTGAACTAGTTCAAGGTTAAATCAACTCAAGTGTACCGTTAGGTACGATACTGGGTTTCGTCTATTCTTAGGTGTTTTCCTAGCATAATAACATGCTACTCAGTGCATGTATGTCATGACATGTGTTTATAGGGTCGGGTTTTACAATTGTTGTGTAATGACATTGACTCGACTATGTGCGAGTAGGGATGAGCATAAGTCGAGGATGACCCGGTTATGTGCGAGTAGGGAGTGCGCATAACCCGGTGATGACCCAGCCATGTGCGAGTAGGGAGTATGCATGAGCTGGTGATGATGATGATGGGATGGTGTGCATGATGGTGATGGGTATATATATATATATATATATATATATATACATACGTAAACATGTGTGTTATAAGAAATTTATGAGCTATGTGTATGGATGTAATGTATGTGAAATTCAGTATGTTAAACTTTGGGAAGTTGTTATGTATTTCTTATTGGTTTTGAACATTTCAGCAAGGTGGTTTTCTTTGAGAGAAAGGGAAATTTTCATTTGGTGCCTTGTATCTCGCTGCAGCAAGAATCATTCTTGCTGCAGCGAGAAACTCTCGGGTTTGAGAGCCTTCACCAGAACTGTTTCTCGCTATAGCGAGATAGTCACTGTAGCTTCTCGCTGTAGCAAAAAGGAATCTCGCTGCAGCGAGAAACTCTCTGTTTCATCAGTTGAATTTTGCTGCAGAGAGAAACCTTCTGTTTCTGGGTTACAATTGCACTGTAGCGAGATTCAATCTCACTGCAGTGAAAAACTTTATGTTTTTGTCTCCTATCTTGTCTAATTGCTGCCCTATTTTTCATTTCTTTGCTACCATATCTAAGCTCGGAATTCCAACATTAAGGACTAAATGAGTTAAGTTTAAAATGAGGAGGTTTAGTGTGAAACCCTCGACCAGTTGAGAAACCTTCGTTCGGCTAATAACTTAATCCCAACGTCGCTGCAGCAAAGATTCATTGTCGTATTTGACTTGCTTGCGATCATTGAAGCTTTCATTCTTCAAATGGTTCGTTATGTATGGGTTCATGATTTTCAAATGATTAATCATTTAAGGGCTTGATGAGGGGCTTTTAATATGAATGGAACTAAATTGTATTGTTTTGAAACAAGTGCATCATGATTTTAAATTCTCCCTTGTTGTTGCTTGTTCCCTTCCTTGTTCACTCACTGGGTTTATACTCACCGTTTTCAACTTCATGTTTTCAGATCACGAGGTAGCCGGTAACTAGGACGAGGTGTTTTTGTAGACTTGTATCCATCCTTTGGTAGGTGGCTCGACATTCAATAGCTGTACCTTCATCTAAGTCCTTTCATTGGAAGTCGAGTATTATTTTGTTGTGTATAGACGAACCTAATGTAAATTGTTAAGAAACATGTTGTAGATAATGTATATACACTTATTTAGTATGCCAGTATGAGATGGCAATGTGCAGTGTTATTTTGATTCTAAGTTATGAAATGTGACTTAGCAGTTTATGATGGAATGATAAACATGTCAAATTAATAGGCTTGCTTGAGCTTAGCGGACTACGTCCATTGGGCCCATGCACCGGTCATGGCCCGAAATTTGGATCGTGACATTAGTGGACTACGTCCATTGGGCCCATGCGCCAGCCATGGCCCTGAATTTGGGTCGTGACAGCTATGAACTCCATTATTTGGATATATGTTCTCAGATGTTCATCTCAATTATAATCCCAAAATATGGAGTCTAGATCAACGCTTTATGATGATCATGCTTATGGTAAATCAAAGATCATAAGGAGATTAAACACGAGTCCACTATCCATCAGGTTTTCGATTCTACTATAAGCAAATGCATAAGTGTGAGAACAAAATTTAGGTAACGGTAAAACTTAAATTTGATTCTCACATGATTCCAGTTCATGATATAGTGTCATTACTCGAAGTCAACCATTTCTATGATTTGAGACTCATCATTCCCTTGAAATGAATCACATTCGTTTCATTGGAAGTAATTTGGACACTACAACCTTAACATAATAAAGTGACCAGCTTTATTATATGGCTATGAACAATTTTTTAGATTCAATTAAAATACATGTCTCCTATGTATGACTCTTCATACAAATGTATTTTAATATCTCAATAGAATCTTGGTACCTTAATAACTAGATAATGAATGCTTACTAAGACAAACTCTTCGTCCTATTATCAAAATATACTTTCATTACAAATAAATTTAATGAATTTAAACATGAGAATATACTTGCTTTCTAGGGCACCATATTCTCAAAATTCCTAACACCTTTTACTTCACATGGTGGGGGTCCCATATGTTCCCCACTAACTTCTCCTTTTTGCATGATTTAATTGCATTTAATAGTAAATTAGCATACACATCTCATTATGTCCCATAATCTAACTTCCTTTGGTTAGTTAATTTCCATTTAACTCTGAATATTGAAATTGCACATAAGTCCTCAAACTTTTCCTTATTTACCATGTGCCCCTCCAAACTTTTCATCCTTTACAATTTGGTCCTCCTAACATTTATTTAATTTCAATTTCCTTCTATTTTCCTTCCTTTAAACTTGTACAAATAAGATATAAAATTTACACTTTTCCAAGGTGTCACCATAATATTTAAATATATACTTACCAACTCTTGCTCTATTTAATAAAGGCATGTGGGCCCCACTAACGTCGTTTTTCTTCATAGTTCTTTCTTACTTCTTCTCCCGCACTTAGATTAGCCATATAATCCTCCTTCATGACTAATGTCGATAATAAATAAAATATTAATATTTTAATATTATTTTATTTTAAAATATTATTTTCACCCATTACCACTCTTTGGTACTTAAATTTATGTCAATTGACCATATGTCTCATCGATAAGATCTTATTGGCTTCTATATGAAGGTACGGGGTGTTAAACGACTAATTTTGAATTTCCACCTTGATAGCACAAAGCCAAATTAGTGGTTCCTCTTAGATACCGTAGTATTCTTTTGACTACAACCTAATGGGGAATCCCACGATTACTTTGGTACCTACTAACCATATCAACTGTAAAGTATATGTCTGGTCGAGTACACATCATATCGTACATCAGACTTCCAACAACAATTATGTATGGCACATTCACCATTTGTTTGTTTTCTTCTTTAGTTTTAGGACATTGTTCCATGTTGAGATATAAGCCTTTCTCCATTTGAGTGTCTACAGGCTTGGAGTTTTGCGTACGAAATCATTCTAAAACCCTTTAAACATAGTTTTCTGAAGACAAACTCAAGAACTTCTCAAAATGGTTTCTCAAGATCTTAACCTCGAGGATGTTTTCAACTTGTCAAATGTCCTTCATCTTGAAAGTGGAAGACAAGCACTTCTAAGTGGTGACAATTAACTCCATGTCCTTCCCGGCTAATAAGCTATCATCCACATATAATGAAAGAATAAGAAACTTATTCCTTAATCTCTTTAGATATAAACAATGGTCCTCTTCAATCATCACAAACGCTATGAAAATGATGGCTTGATGAAAACGAAGATACCATTGTCGAGATGATTATTTCAAGCCATAGATAGAATGTTTCAAGCGACACACCTTGTGTTCCTTTTCTTTGGCTTGAAAACCAATTGGTTGGTTCATGCAAATCTCCTCATTGATTTCTCCATTGAGAAATACAGTTTTCACATCCATTTGGAACAATTCCAAATCTAGATGTGCCACTATAGCCAGGATAAGACAAATTGACGCAATCTCACCACAAGAGAAAACATCTCTTCATAATCCACACCCTTTTTTTGGGAATTGCCTTTTACCACTAAACGAGCCTTATATTTTTCAATTGATCCATCCGCTTTGTGTTTTACCTTCAGAACCCATTTGTTTCCGATTGCTTTGTGCCCAAGTGGAAGGTCAACTACCTCCCATACTTGGTTTTCAGTCATGGATTTCATTTCATCTTCCATAGCAGTAAGCCACTTGTCTGATGATGGTGATTTTAAAGCTTCCTCATAGGAATATGGCTCATCAACATCCACAAGAATACCTAAGAAAGACTAACCTTTTATCTTGAATCATTTACGGGGTATTTGCCCATGTTCACTTCTTAGCAACTGTTAATCTTGGTGGAGCTCAAACGATGTACTCCCACTGACCACAACAGTTTCTTAGATAGGATGTATTTCCACATTCATTTCTTCATGTTAGGATACACTTTCTTGAGGCTCCTCTATCTCATAAAGCTAAAGGTTTTCTTTAACCTCACTAATGGTTAGGAAGTCTTCTTCTAGAAAATCAACATCACGAGATTCTATCTCAGTTAGCCCTTCATCAGGGTGTTCCTCATACATCACGTAGCCCTTAGAATGTTTTGAACATCTAATAAATACACACTTATTAGCTTTAGGACCAAGTTTCCCATACTTATGAGATGAGTGATGTATGTACCCTGTTGATCCCTAATGACGTAAGCCTTCCAAATTGGGCTTACTTTCATTCCATAACTCATATGGAGTTATGGGGATAGATTTTGAGGGCACGCGATTGAAGATGTATGCTATGGTCAAAAGGGCATCCCCTCAAAAACTTATTGGAAGGTTAGCTTGTGCCATCATTAACCTAACCATGTCTAACAAGGTAAGCTTTTGTAACACTTCATACCCTCGTATAGAAGCCAATAAGACCTTATCGAGAAGACGAAGGGTTAATTGATGTAAATTTAAGTGCCAAAGAACAGTGACATGTGAAAAGAATATCTTGGAATAAAATAATTTTTTATTAATAAAATAATATTAAAATATTAATATTTCATCTATTGTTGAAATTAGTCATGAAAGAGGACTATATGACTAGTCTAAATGGGGGAGAAGAAGTAAGAAAGAATTTGGAAGAAAAACGACATTAGTGGGGCTCACGTGTCTTTATTAAATAAAGCAAAAGCGGGTAAGTATATATTTAAATATTATGGTGACACCTTGGTGAAGTGTAAATTTTAAATATTACTTGTACAAGTGTAAAGGAAGGAAAATATAAGGAAATTGGAATTGAAGAAATGTTAGAAGGACCAAATTGCAAAGGATGAAAAGTTAAAGGGTCGAATGGTAAATAAGGAAAAGTTTGAGGACTTATGTGCAAATTCAACATTTAGAGTTAAATGGAAAATATCTAACTAAGGAAAGTTAGATTATGTGGGATAATGAGATGTGCATTTGAATTTACTATTACATGCAAATCATAGCATGCAAAAAAGAGAAAGTTAGTGGGGAACATGTGGGACCCCCACCATGTGAAGTTAAAGGAAGAATAAGACTAAGTTTACTTGCATGTAATGAGATTGGTGCATTAGGTGGCCAAATGAGGAAAGCAATATGTGGGATGCATGTGACTTGAATAGATTGATGAATAATCAAATAAAATATTAAGTTAAGCTTGTGCATGAAATGTGATTGGAGGAATAAGGTGGTGTATGAAATAATGAATAAAGGAAGAAAAAATGGGATAGTGAAGGTGGCGAATGGAGAAGCTAAATGAGGATAGATTATGAGCCAATGAATAAGGAAGGAAATTGGTGCATGAAATTTGAGTGGGGGATGAATTGGTCCAGTGGTAGATAAGGAATAAATAAGGGAATGAAATGTGAGGAAAAGGCTTGGAAAAACCGAACCTTTGAGAAAAAAAAAGAGAGAATCGGCTTTGAAGCAAAAAGAAAAAGGAAGAAAGGAGAAAGAAGAAGAGAAAAAAGGGAGGTTCAGCTTTGGAGGAGTTGGAGAAAAATCGAGAGGTTTATCTTCCCCACACACGCCATTGTTGGAGCTAAAGAAGACATTGGTGGTTCAGCTTAGAGATTCCAAGGTAAGGAAGGTAAAAATTATCATTTTGTTTGAATGCATGTCTTATGAAGCAATTATAATGTGGGATTTTGTTTGTGGTAGCAAGAATCTTCAAGGATTCAAGAACCGTATGCATGCATGTGGGTGGATCTTTGAATGCATGGTGATTTTGAGCTAGATAAGTAATGGGTAAGTGTTTTAATATCGAAATCACAAGTAGAAAGGAGAAATGAGATGTGTATTAATTTCTTATGCTTGTGGCAGCAATGGTGACCGAAGATGTGAAGAAATTGTGAACTATATGTGGAATTCAAGCTAAAATTGAAAGGTAAGCATGCAATGTGAGTACATTATGTTGTGTTGGCTATGGTCGGTTGAAAGTATGTGGATTGCATGTTAAATGATTGTGAATAATGTTTATGAAAACTATGAATTGGGTTAAGTATTCATTGATTGGAGTGCTACTGTACATGTGAATAATTAAGTATATTGAGTTTGAATCGTTGCTAGGAAGTGTGCAAGTGAGGAGGGTTTGCCGTGGTGGTGTACCGGAAAAGATAACAAGTGACCGACAAGTATAATTACCTAGATACGCACCCGAACCAATAGCGATGTAGTGTCCCACTATTGTGAGGTGAGTAAGGGGTGTCTATTTCAAAAAGGTTCCATAATATCTAGAATGTCGTTTCATACACTACTATGATGTGAAAGATTTATAACTATCATTGTGGAAAGCATGAGCTGGTAGAACTCCTAGGTGTTTATGGATGCCATGACTTTTGAAATTTGTTTTGAACATATATATAAGCTATATATCTAAAGGGTTTTAAAAATCGAGAAACAAGCTCTTTAACACAGTTTATGTCGAAATGTGCCTTATTATTTGTGTGATGTGCATTCATGAATAAATTACATATTCACCATGCTGATTTGATATTTAAACCTCATGCAAAGGTTTTATAATATAAAGTCTTACAAAAAGGGGTTTTATCATGTTACCATGATTAGTATTTTGGAAATGGTTCTGAAATAAGCTTTTGAGAACCTAACTTGATTTTTAAATGGTTTTATCAAACCAGGAGATTCGAGAGTAAGTCAAATGTCACATCAAGATAGTGTGATCCTTGTGCACAAATGAGCTCTAGCTAGAGAACCTTTGGGTCACCAACAAGCTGTTAAACATGGCTAGGCCACGGTTTGTGATATATATACATGGCAAGGCCAGTAGATGATACAGGTGGCTAGGCCACCAATTGATATACGTGGTTGCGACCACATGACTACTCCGATGTCAGCCAACATCGTCGAGATTGCCATGGCTATGGGAATTCGGTGGAAAGAGGCCTCCCAGATGTTATGTCATGGAAGTGAGTCCATGAGTTCTTTATTTCTATCACCTACTCGAGAGTGATATCTCTTTGGGTTTTCAAATACGTATTCTTTCGCATGGTGAGAATTATGAGTTTTTTTACAGCTCCCTTATTTATACGATGGATTTGTGTTTAATATCTCAAGGATGAGATCGTTTATAAACTTGTGTATAAGCATCGATATTGCTTGATTTTACGGGAGCATGCATGGTTATGTTAACTTGATTTTAAGTAAAGGACAACAAATGATTTCAATGGTAGAAGTCTTTTACTTGCACTAGTTTTTTTTATATTACTTGAAGTGATTATTTCACAACACAACTTTTAGGTTTATATATAAGGCACAAATGCTTCATTTGATTTTAAATTGTTTATATATATTCGTATGTTTTTAATGTTCAAATTATCTATCCTTGGCTTGTTTCCCATCTACGCTCTGCTCACGAAGCCGATGATCACTGAGTCCATGAGGTCACCCCCTCTATCTTCCTTTTACAGATAAGTGATCAGCTTAAGTGTATTGCCTGGCATATTTTGATTTGTTGAGACGTAGGTAATGGCATCTCTTATACTTCCACTCCGAGTCGCTCTGCTGCATAGGGGTCGTGTTATATAAAACTGTTAGATTTATAAAATTATTATTAGTCTTTCAAATATGTATTTGCTAAAAACTTTGAGGTTGTGTATTGGATGCTAAGTGTGATGTTGAAACTATCTTGAAGTTGGTTAAACGTGGATATTATATCTAGTTGCTACATCCTAATTACAACAGTTTATTTGTTTTAAGTAAACGATAGTATTATTATTACAAGTCGATTTACATACACATTAGAATGTTCAATTTAATTATCTAAATTCTCAACTAAGGCTTGTTCGAGATTTGGTGGGTTCACTCGTAAGTCTCGGACGCCGATAACGATCAGGGAGAAGGTTGCTATAGATTCCTTCTATCTGCAACACCGTTTTGTTACGAAGTTCTAGGTATCGTTAATTGTCAACGTATTCCCTTTTCCTCACATAATTCTTTGAACTAATCATATAGGTATTTACGACTCTATCAGTGCCAAAAACCTTAAGTTTCCTTTCTTTCTGATTCTCAACCTCTGCCACAAAGAGTTTGAAACAATTCAAAGTTTCATAACGATGAGATAAGAGAAATATGGATCCATATCGTGAGTAATTATCTATGAATGTAATGAAATAAGATGCGCCATTGCATGCATTTACATTTATAGGCCCACAAATGTCTGAATGAACAAGTTTTAGAAGATGGGTGGCCCTTTTAACCTTCCCAAAAGGCTTTCTGCTAGATTTACTAGCAAGACATGGCTCACATGTAGGAAGTTTAACTTTGGTGATTGAGCCCAATATGTCCTAATCTAGCAAGCCATTTCACAGAATCAATTATAACATCAGAAGAAGAATTTGAAACAAAAGCAACATTATTATTAGAATCCAAATCTAACATAATCAAACCATCTTTCAAATAACCATGACAAAAAAATGTGTTTTCAAGAAAAATAAACAAACTATAATTCTTGAAGGTAAAATTAAATCCTAAACCCATCAATGCTAAAACTGAAAGTAGATTACATCGTATAGACGGAGTATGAAGCACATCATGTAAGAGCCATTTTTGCTCGTTGTGCATTGTGAGTTGGTAAGTTCCTTCTCCTAGGACCTCTTCCTATTCCCCTTTCCCTATCATGACAAAGTGTTTACCCATTGGTAAACAATGGTAATCTACATATCCTGCACGACTGCAGGTTATGTGATTGGTTACTCTTGTATCTACAATCCAACCATGGAGAGAATAAGCTATAAACATATGAGAACATACATAAGTTCTAAAGTGGTTTAAAGGACGAACCTTCTTAGGCTCAGTGCATTTCTGAGCAAAATGTTCCTTCTTACCACAATTAAAGCATTTCAACTTGGACTTCTCTTTCTTCCCACCACACTTGCCTCTTTGGTACTTGGTGACTCCATCACTTTTGGCCCTTAGATTTCCAATCATTCTTTTCTTTTGTTGTCTCTTTCGCTTGGGAACATACCCTATGCGATTTTCAACTTGAGCTATCAGAGCAGTGCTATGGATAGCTTCTCTACACTCTGCCTTAAGCTCTAAATGGCACGAAATATCATTAAAAGTCTTTATCCCTACATTATGTGTTTATACAAGTTTAACATGTCCCCATGAGAACTCGAGGAGTGACCTGATGACAACTAAGACTTACTGCTCATCTGTGAGATCATAGCCAGCTGCTTTCATTTCTCTTATCATGGCTGACATACCCCTTAAGTGCTCAGCCATAGTGTGTTGGAGTCTATCACATATTGATTGAACCTAAGTGTCAAGGCACGAAGCCTCGTAACTATGGTTCCACCATACTTGAATTTCAGTTATTCCCACAACTGTTTGGTAGTTGAGAAGTTCTCAAACTCCCAATGAGATCATGATGCTTGTAGCTTAACATGGTAAAGCGCGCATTACGATTTCTCTTATACCAAGTGTCAGAGGCCTCTTAGTCAAGGTGATGCTTGGCTGTGTTTCTAGCTTCAGTTGGGTTCATCTCTTTAGTCAGATGATCGAGCAACTCTTGCTCATTAAGAAGATATTGAACCTTTTTCTGCTAGATATCATAGTTTTTGCCATCAAGTTTGGCACCTTTGGTCAAATCAACAATAATTTGTTTTGAAGCTATATCATTACATCATTGCATAAGATTCAATTAGGCACATATCTGATTTTCTAATCAATTAAGATTAGACATATTTAATTTTTACCTATATTACTAGTTTGAAAATTTTGCATGTATGCTAGTAATCATCACCAATAGTATAAGCATCATAAGGAACCTACTACATCAATCTATACAAAACTAACGATGTTGTGCTTGCTTATACATATTTATTATTTTGATGATCAAAAATTCCATATAAGTATTATGCACACAAAAATAGCACTGAGTATATCATATTTTCAAATGCTTCCAAGAAAGACTA
Source organism: Theobroma cacao (assembly GCF_053813885.1). NCBI lineage: Eukaryota > Viridiplantae > Streptophyta > Magnoliopsida > Malvales > Malvaceae > Theobroma > Theobroma cacao. Next base: position 31,233,091 of record NC_142647.1, on the reverse strand, counting down.
TAACAGTCTCCTCGACAAAGCATCCTACTTTTGCAGTAATTTCTAATGTAGGGTAGAGGAGTCATAAACGGTCTCTTTTAAAACCCAGTCTCTTTTGACAAAACTATTTAGACATATAATCACCATACTGTCTTTTTGCATATAATTTTACTTAACAAATAAGTAAAATGATTACATGATGCATTTTATAAATTTTACCTAACAAATAAGTAAAATAATTGCATTATGCATTTTATAAATTTTACCTAACAAATAAGTAAAATAATTGCATCATGCATTTTTATAAATTTTACCTAACAATTACGTAAAATAATTATAAAATATACTTATATGGTACATAGCATTTTACAACATATGTAAAATAATTGAATTAACAAACATTTGCTAAATTCATATATATGTTTTAGAAGAAAAATAATTTCTAATATACAACATATAAAAAAATGTGGTTAATTAACATATTAATTAACTATATTTATAATGCATGTGAATTTAATTAAATAGTAACATGCCAAAAGCATAAATAATATTCTGAATTTTTTTTGTGAAATTTTAATTACCAAAAAAATATTGAGGTCATTCTGTAGAAACAAAAACTTATGGAGAAAAATGCAATTAAGAAAAATATATCCTTTGGCACCATGTGGCTGCCACATCAAGCCCTATATGGCAATGTTCGAACTCTTTTGGTCTTTATTATTTGCCATACTTTCATCTCAAAGATGCTTCCTTGGTGTAATGGTTGAGGATATTTTCAAAGTCTCAATGACTTTCTTAGTGCAAATTCAAATCCTGCTAGTTGCATTTCTTTTCTCATTTTTTTTTGTTTTGTTGCCATCCATAAGGCTCCAAATGGCCTTAGACCAATGAACCTGTTTGCACTGGATTAAAGCCTACTCCTTCCCCATATCAGTTTCAACAGTTTTTATAGATTTATACATAATAAATCAGTATCGGTAATTTAAATTAAATTAAATCATAATCAAAACACTCTTTCAAAATATACACAAATAAAAAAGATGAAAGCAAGCCAAAACTTGCTCTGATACCATAGTTGGGAAGTGGGCTTATCTTTTCAGATAAATATTCCTCTCCTTTTCTGATTGAATAAGCTTGCCTTACAAATCTTCGTTCGTGCACACAATAATTTCTTTGCTTTCGTTGTTATGTATCGACTACTAGAGTCCTCCACAAGGAATTACACGTTCCAAAATCGTCTAGCCTTTGATGGTGCCTCAAGAATGAAGAGAAAAAGAAATAAAAAGGAGAAAAGAGTTTTCGGTTTTTCTGACTTACAGAAGAACTCAAATTCACTCTTTGGTTGTGTATTGAAACTAGTACATCTGTTCACTATTTATAGACGTATTAGGGATATAGAGATAGGATATAATATTTAAATTTAAACAAATTAAATTTAAATGTAATTAATTCTTATTTAAATTTAAATACAATGAATAGATAATTTAAATTAAAACAAATTAAATTTAAATTTATATCCTATCTCAAACATTTATTTTTAATTATTCAATTAAGGAATATAAAAATAATATCTAATATTAATTAATTGAATATTAGTTAATTATCCATAAATAATTAATAAAGTTGCATGCTATGTGGACGCACCACATTTAAATGCAACACTAATAAAGAAAAATGTGAAAATGTTTCACATTAATTGTTCAAAATTGGATAGGAAATGATCATGGAAAGGTCATGATTTAATGGACTAAAAGTGAGCAAGAAAGAAGTGAAATACAAAAGCTGTCCTATAGTGATTCAGCATGCATATGTGCGATTTAGATGGAATGCTTGATGCTGTTTTCTGCTTAATTTCCAAAAAATAAAATGTGTAATTGTTACACACTAATTATGTCACGACCCAGAACCTCCCTCAGGCCCATGACAATCGCCGTGACGTCCCGATTGACACTTATTATCCGGAATGCCAACCGAAACCCCACAAGGCTTACATATTAGTTTCTTTCCTTTCCTGTGAGCAATCATTGTTAAATATCGAGTTTTTAGAGAATATATACTATTTTAGATCAAAAACAATCAAAATAAAATTTTCGCCACACAAGGGTATTTTGGTCATTTTTTTCTCAAAAATTTTGAAACTGGTTAAAACGTAATATACAAGTACAAAACACATAATTCATATTCAAAATGAGTTTAAAAGTCTGAAATCTTCATTTAAAACGAAATTACGGTTATTTGAATATAATAAGAAAATAAAAGAAATATTAAGGAAAATATTCTATTTTCTTATAAAACAATATTTATAGAGTTATACGTGAATAATTTTTATAGCGTAAAAGCTAAATAAATTTATACATACTGAAATACAGTAAGCGAAAATATTTAATTTAATTTACAATAATAAGAGGGCCCCCGAATAAACAAAAGTAAAGAGGACTGTGAACCTACGATTTGGAAAATGCAGATCCAATGGTAGTCCTCGATGAGATCAGCTATCTACAGTCTATACTGAACCTGAAATGGGTGGAAAGGAGGGTGGTGAGATTATAAAATCCCAATGAGTAAACAGACATTTTCATAAATATCTAAAGGCGAGTAAAATGGAGGCAAGTTTAAACAACAAATTTCAACCCATTTCATAATGTTTTCAATTTATTTCTTAAACCATAAAATATTTGTAATTTACCAAAACAGTTGTTAAGGCTTATGTCTTTTATTAAAACAAGGCTCAAGCCAAAACTAATCATCAAGGATACCTTGGCCGAGGCATCTAACCGAGTCCGCCAAGGGTGTTAAAATATTCACACGTGAAACACATTTTTATTTTTAAAACCAGCCGTTCCTTGGCGTTGGCCGAGTTACACATTCACGTGGGGGTTCGACGTGAAGTGAGCTCTAATACTACCCTAGGAGTTACCCTCCTCGCCTCTACAACAGGAGTAACTATATAACTGAGTTTACCGTGCCCCTCTAATAGGCAGTCCAAGGAAACCCGTCACTGCAGTGACTAACCCACCAATTTTAATAAAATTTCGACAGCATAACGTGGCTTTTGTTTATTTATCCAGCCTGTATAGTAAAATCAACTTACATAAATTTCCCAAATGCACTCACAAAATATAGCCACATATACTCATTTCTCATAAGCCATTCCTAGGAAAATATATATTTTTCAAGTCAATTTGCAGCCTCCAATTACTGAATTTCATAATCAATACAATATATTTTTATTTATCACATTTATTCCTAAAACATAAAAAATCCCGTTTTCATTTCATAAAATACATAAAGGGCATTTAAAAATAAACTCTAGATAATTTACAATAATAATAAGTTTACTCACCGTTTGTACAAACTAAAAGCTTTCTAAGCGCTCCGATCACTACTCGTCGGGTACGACATCTTTGCCTTTTCCGGAAGGCTCTCCTCCTAGACACATTACAAAAATTTACACAATTCATCACATTGATGCTAAATCACTATATAATTAACTTAAATCCTATACTAATGCATGGTATGAAATGCAATAGCCTAAAACGGCTTAAACGCGGTATTAACCTATTTTTGGCACTTTGCCCGATAAATTGCTAACGCGCTCCATTTTAGCTCTAAATCATCCCATTCTCTCTCCAACATTTCTAACCATTAAATATCAGCCAATAACCTTCTAAAAACAACAAAATCAGCTCACTCCCTTCCTTGGAAAATTTGGCCAAAAATGGGACATTAACTCGGTTAATTTTCTACTTTGTTTTTCTATCACGTTTAATCGTTTTTCATCATTTTCTCTTCATTTCCCTTAGAATAAAATCAATTCATCATCATTGTACAGCATTGAGCATTCAGCCAAGAGTGGGTATTGTGAAAATTTAATGATTTCTTGCCCAATTTAATTTCTAAACACATTTAACTAACTAAAACTATCAATTTAACTAAAAATCAAAACCTAAAAATTTCAATTTCTCTCCCCTACAATTTCGTCCAGTCCTTGATATCACTTTTTGATCTCTCTCCTCAAGCATGCTAAATGGAAATAAAGGCATAGGAAAGGTAGAAATCAAGCTAAAATCGAAAAATCTTACCGTTAAACGCGTAAACGGTCGAAAACCGCGAATTTCCCTTTGAATTTTCTTGTTTCTCTTTGGTTTTTCTTTTTTTCTTCCTTTCCTCTCTATTTCCTCTCTATTTCCTCTCTTGTTCTTCCTTATGGCCGGCCAGCACTCAAAATTTGGGTTTAAATGGGCTGACTTTTCATTAAAATAATATTATTTCATTAAAAAATGCCACATGTCACTTTCCCATTGGCCCATTTTTAAAATTTCATCCATTTGTTTCCAAATTTTCACCATACACTTGTCTCATATATTCATAGCTTAGATAAAATTCTCAGACTCATCCAAAGTCTCGGTGGAGTAATTTTTAAAATTTACACTTTTGCCCCCGTAAAAGTGAAAAATTACATTTTTGCCCAAAAAACTGAAAAATTGCCCATAGACATATTTTTCATCCCTTATACTCATACCATTCTCCAATTTGTCAAATTTGATCTAAATTCTCTCAAAATCTCAAATTTTCTCCGTGGGTGGTAAAATTACGATTTTGCCCCTACACTCCAAAAATCACCAGAATTAAACTTTTTCACTTCCTATCATTAAATTATACTCCAAATAGTTAATCTTGATCAAAAATTTCACTCCATGATCAAATTATTATCTTAGGTGGTAAAATAACGATTTTGCCCTTGAATATCAAAATTTCTAATTTTACCCCAAATGAACCCTCGAACTCCGAACAATCATTTTTAATCATTCCTGGACTATAAAATATTAAATTTCATCCTAAAATTCTTATTTGAACTAGTTCAAGGTTAAATCAACTCAAGTGTACCATTAGGTACAATACCGAGTTTCGTCTATTCTTAAGTGTTTTTCCTAGCATAATAACATACTACTCAGTGCATGTATGTCATGACATGTATTTATAGGGTCGGGTTTTACAAATTACTAGATATGTGGATAGCAAAATCATAAATTTGTAATGATTTATGAAGCTGGATTTAAGCAAAAAATGAAGTTGAACAGAATCTGCTTGTTAAAAATTTTCAGCATGTATTTTGGTTATTTAATGTTAAATCGATTTGCATTATTTTTGAAATTTCCAAAACTGATTTACCATGAAATTGTTCATGTGTGAGGTTGGAATCAGACTAAAAATTAGTTTCAAAGGCTTTAGAAAAAATGCTAAAATTTTGGAAGCTTTTTCACCTAGCACCACAGCTACCAAAGAGCAAAGGTTGCTCCAAGTGCCGCCGCACATGGTGGCTTGAATTGCCAACAGCATGGTAGCCACCTGCCTTTAGATGGATGGCAAGTTGCCATATACGGAAACATTCATTGGTTAGCAAGGATTCTTTCCTTGACTGATCATTGAATCCTTAAATGTTAGGGATGTGCACCTAAAATCATAGATATCTAATTTTATTAAAATCACCAAAAATCATGGATTTGATCCTTGATTGATTTAAATTAATAATTTGGTTGATATCAAATCTCCAAATCAATTAAGTCTTCCTCATTTGACAAAGACTCCCTAAATTAAGGGATTATGATTTAAATATGTCAACATCTAATTATATTAGATAAACTTAATTAAAAAAGGCAAGTCAACTTGGGAAGATGACATCCTAATTCGATTAAGAAAGATTTTAATTAAGGAAAATTTACTAAAAAATTAAGACTTCTAATGATGATTAGAACTCTAAAATTAGTAAATGGATGATACAAGATTAAAATGGATAAGGACTTTACTAAAATGTTTAGGATCAGTTTTTGGATTCATAAAGTTTCTTAAAATGTTTAAGCTAAATATGGAAAGTTTCCTAAAATGTTTAGCACATATTTAGAAGTTTTCTAAAATGTTTAGGATACATGATTAGGATCATGAAGCCTTTCTAAATGGTTTAGGATGGATAGTCAACTTAGGAAGTTTCCTAAAATGGTTTAAGTTTCTAATTGAAAAAGCTTAATTAGAAAGAACTTACTAATTGAATAAACTCAAATAATATTTGAGCTAGCTAAAGGCCTTGATATGATCAATTCCTTTACTAAGTAATTTTGAAAAATAATTTTTCTATAATTACTAAATCTTTTTGAACCTAAACACCAAATGATTTGAATTACGATCCTCACTGGTCTTATTTTAAGGAATCAAATTCCCTAATTTAAATATATCAAAATTTATCTTTCTTGAACTTTTCCATAAGATATTGTTTAGTGAATTAGTGTTTTTAATTGCACCAATTTAGGTTGCAAATATGGACACTAAAATCCCAAAAACCATGGCTTTACAAAATTCTGGCAGCACTGTAGCAGTCACGATTTTGTGGCTTGATGCAGCACCAAATCAAAGAATTTAATTCCCAAATTTTAACCATGGTCAGCTAACATATGTAACCTTTACATATTAAAATTTCATAATTTTTGGACTTTATTTAGCTGGTCAAAACCCCAAAAAAACTTAGCCTATGTATTCTGTACATAGCTGCAGTTTTTGGGTTGCATATGTGGCATTATGGTCGCATAAATCAAGGGATTAAATCCATTAATTTTAGTAATCTTCCCAGGCATCTTTTGAACATATTCAAACTTCAAAATTTATCCAAAAAGGTACAACAATTGCACAATTTTAGGACTCTTTGAAGATGACTTTCTCAGCCAAAACCATGCCCTAAATCTACTGCTGGCAGCAATGGTTTCAGCCACGATTTCATGTCCTTTCCTTAACCGTTTTCAGCTGGTAAGTAGTCATATTGAAACACTTTCAATGTAGATTACTTCCAAAATTTTTCAGAATTTTTGGAGGCTTTTAGTCCCCTATTAAAAACTGAAAATAGAACCATATGCAAATCTGGATAGTGTCGAATTCTATCACCAATCCGCATCTTGTTTCCCACGAATTCAAATCCTTTTCTTGCCAAACTCTTTTGTACATCTCATGCACATATTGTTCTGAAAAATTGAGACACTTAAACAAGATTAGTTGCTGAAACAAATAAGTTGTCAAGCCCGATCTTATAAAATACTTTCCATGTCATTCATATGATTGACAATATGCTTGCATACTTGGAAAGCCCTGAAAGAAAAATCGTTAAAAGACGACAATGTACCAAATGGTACAATTAAGTTAATTTAAGTCTCGAACTAGATCAAATAGAGAATTTAAAATGAAATTAAGAATATTAAAGTCTCAGAATGGTTTAATATGGTGATTTGGAGTTCGAGGATCAATTTGAAGTCAAACTAGAATTTTTACTGTCCAGGGGCAAAATGGTCATTTGCCACCCAAGGACACAATGGGAATTTTTAGAAAAGAATGTTTTTAGCCCCATTTGACTTATTGGAGTATGATTTGAGTATTGGAGTATAATTTGAGGGTTTGGCAGTGAAAAAGTTTAATTCCAGTGATTTCTAGAGTGTAGGGGCAAAATCGTAATTTTGCCACTAGCGGACAAAATTTGAGATTTTGAGAGAATTTAGATCAAATTTGACAAATTGGAGAATGGTATGAGTATAAGGGATGAAAAATATGTCTATGGGCAATTTTTCAATTTTTGGGGCAAAAATGTAATTTTTGACTTTTACGGGGGTAAAAGTGTAAATTTCAAAAATTACTCCACCAAGACTTTGGATAAGTCTGAGAATTTTACCTAAGCTATGGATATTTGGGACAAGTGTATGGTGAAAATTTGGAAACAAATGGATGGCTAGAATTTAAGGAATTAATAAAACATTAAAAAAATGAATAAAATAATATTATATTATTTTAGCCTTTAAAAAGGTAAAAATTCCGGAATTCTCATCTTCTTCAGCTGTCCAAACCAGGGGAGAAAAGGGGAAAAAAAAAAACAAGAATCCTACCTGAAAAATTTGGAGAAAATCAAGAGAAATCAAGAAATCAAGCATTAAAAAGGTAAATTTCATTGATTTTCCTTGTGATTTTCACTACCCATGCATTTTTTTTTCATTTCCATGCAAAATTAGAAAGTGGGTATGGACACCCATGCTGGCCAAACCTCCATGGATGAGTTTTGAGCTTGATTTTTGGTTGATTTTAATTGAATTAAGTGATTTTAGTTAAGTTATATGGAAATATAGCAAAAATAAGCTAGAAATATAATTTTCTCCCATTGAAACCCATTATGCTGAATTTTCTAGGGGAATATTGGCTGCTGATCTTGATGGTTATTTGAGGAATTATGATGAATAATGATGAATTATGAGCCTAGAAAAATAATGGAAATTTTTGGAGCAAAAATACAAATTTTTACCCACTAGGGGTATTTTCGTAATTTGTTATCGAGACTGATAATTTGCACCACACTGAGGGACATTAAGTCAATTTGGGTGCAATTGAGGTATAGAAACTGAAAAAAATTAATTTGTAGTTTAAACGGACGCGTATATCAATTTATTGGGTAAAAGACCGAACTAGGCTAACACCGCATTTAGGCAAAAATTTAGACATTTTTGCATTCCATATCAAGCATTAGTAGTCTAAATTAGTTTAATTTCAATTTAGTACCAATGTGGTGAATTTCTCGATTTTGTACTGTGTCAAGGTGGTGAGTCCTCTGATAAAGGCAAGGGAATTGCACCCGAGGACCAATAGTCTGAGTATTTCGAAAATCCTAACTCTAGACACGGTGAGTAACCTTACCATCATTTTAATTATCTAAAGTATGTTTTTATTCGGTTTTGGTGAATTTTATGTTTTGTAAACAAAATGAGTTTAAATGAAAATATTTTATAAATTGTCTTGAAACGAAATAACGATTTTGAAAATAGAGTAATTGGAGACCACTGATATGTTGTAAATTTAAAATTGAATTAATGGCTTATGTTATTGTATTGGCATGACTGGCTGGGCTGTGTTTTTATGAATTATATGAATCGCTTTATTTTACCCTTGCAAGCTGGGTAGTAATATATTAGCCCTGTCATGCTGTCAAAATTTTATTGTATGGTGGGTTTGACCTGCTGCAGTGGGCTGGATTCTGTGGACTAGCCTATTAGAGGGGCACGGAATCCTGTTATATTTTTACCTCGGTTGGAGAGGCGAGTAGGGTAACTCCTGAGGTATAACTTTTAGAGTTCACTTCACGCCAAACCACCTCGTGAAGGGGAACTCGGCCAACGTCAAGGAATGGCTATGTTTTCAAAATAAAAACATGACTTTCTAATAGCCTTGGCGGACTCAGTTGGGATAGCCCTCGGCCAAGGTATCCCAAATAACTGAGTATGATAATAATTTTTGGCATGAGCCAAGCTTTTTAAGAAATTCATAAGCCATACTGATTACTTGCTTTAAATAAATTGATTTCATTTGGTTGAAATAAGTTGAAAGATGATAAATTACAGTTTGATGAAATGTTTTAATAGTCTCCTTTTACTCGACTTTAGATATTTTGAGTGATGTTTGTTTACTCACTGGGATTTTATAATCTCACCACCCTCATTTCCACCCATTTCAGGTTCAGAATAGATTGTAGATAACTGATATCGGCAAGGATTACAGTTGAACTTGCCACATCCAAAGACTGTAGGTTCATTTCTTTTGATACTTTTGATCATTCGTGGGCCCACGTGTCACTGTAAATTAAATTCTATACTTTGGTTATCTGTATTACGGTATGTAAGAATTTATTTTGCTTTTACGCTATAAAAAATTATTTATGCAGTGTTCTTAAAATATCGTTTTATGTGAAAATTGAATATTTTATTGAATATTTTTATTTTATTATAACAGTCATAATTCCATTTTAAACGAATGTTTTAGACATCCAAAATTATTTTTGATTAAGAAATATGTGTTTTCCACTTACATACTATATTTTTAGATGATTTTTGAGATTTTTGGGATAAATGACAAAAATACCCCTGTGAGACGAAAATTAATATTTCATTTGTTTAAGTTGGAAATAGTTTAAAATCTTTTAAAATGTGGTATTTGGAAACAGTTACCCACAGGGGAAATGAGAAGCTGATATTAAAGCCTTGCGGGGTCTCGGTTGACATTCCGGGTAATGAATGTAAATTGAGACGTCGCGGCGGTTGTCACGGGCTCGATGGGAGTTCCGGGTCGTGACAATTAAGTTGGTATCAGAGCTGTTGGTTTGAAAGATTAGAGTTTTGGGTTTAAAGTTATTTTAAAGCTGTTTTAAAAATTTACAGTGTCAGTGTGGCCCCGAGTTAAGTTAGGTTAGGTTGAATAAAATACATGCATAAGCATATAGAGCCTGAGGTTGCCTAAACTCACTTTGTTCCCTCTTATAGATTATTATGTCTCATCGACGCAAACAACCACCTTTCACTAGATCAGCTGGGAGGGGAAGAGGTTGTTTTCAACGTCGTCAGTTAGGTGCAATAGAGGAGGAATCGACTGCATCCACCATTCGGGCAGCACCTGCTGCTGAACAAACTGAGACTCCTCCACATCCTCCACTTCCTCTGCCACTTACTAGTATTCTTGCTATGCCTCTTGAGGCAGTTCAGGCATTAGCAGCCTTCTTTACTGCTATTGCTGGCCAGGCTCAGGCTAGTCAAGCTCTTCCTACAGTTCCTCTGGCTGCTCCTTCAGTACCACCATCCCCACCTCCTGTCCCACCACCAGTGCTGGATGTTTCTGATTCTAAGAAGCTTAAAGAGGCTAGGCAACATAGTTGTGTTTCTTTTATGGGTGAGTCGGACGCAACCGTGGCTAAAGAGGTGGTGCGAATGGCTTTAAGAGCCGAGAAGCTTGCGAATGAAAATAAGAGTCTGCGAGCTGAGTTAGCAAAAAGGAGAAATCTAAGTGTATCTTCTAGTCAGCCACCAAACAGGGGCAAAAACTCTTCTGTTTCAGGAAGTTCACGTAGATGCAGAAATTGTGGGAATTATCATGTTGGGCCGTGCAGAGGGCCTGCACGATGTTTTCATTGTGATCAACTGGGTCACATTAGGAGAGATTGTCCACAGTTAGGACGGGCTACGGTAGCTGCTCCATCTCCACCAGCTCATACGGATATACAGAGGAGAGATTCCTCTGGATTGCAACCGAGACAGGGATGATTTTGACATACCACCAAGGGTAGATTAAATAAGTTGAAATTAGTGCTCTAATAAAGTATGTATGATAGAAAGGTAGTTTGTAAGTTGTAGTTTTCATGATCATGAAATATATAAAGATTATCAATATATGGACATACATTTGGAGTTGTAATTTACAAGTTTGAAGTATTTAAGATATGATTAAATGGAATTAGCATTAGTTAGGGTACGTAAATCTTTTAATTAATTTCTATGGAGTATCCATGATAGTAGAATGGAGGAACATCGTGCAGTGATGCTATATGGTGAAATCACTATACAATATGGAAAGGGTATTTTCGAGTGGGATTTATGGACTGATGATAAGTGATGAGCAATTTGAAATACATGTAGCTATGAATAAATTTGGAGATCTTTGCTTAAACAAACTCGTATTAAATGTTATGGTAAAGATATATGAATGCTAGTGGCAAAAAAAAAAAATACGTTAAATCAATGTTTTGATTTCACACTTGTGATAGAAAGTTAGTCTTGCTAATTGTGGTATAGACTCGAAGGGAAGCCACACGATTGTGAATAATTGAGGTAGTAGCTTTAAAGGTGGAAGAGTTGCTAAGATAAAGTGAATTCAAACCGTTGCAACGCCACAGTACTGACTATCAAACGCTGTCACGTTAAGAACCCCTAATGGCTAGAAAGCAGAGCAAATTGAGAGTGGCATGAAGATGAAACACACGAGTTGAAGAATGGTCATTGGTTTTCATGCTAAGCTTTGTTGTTTGGAGTCTTAAGTGCATTGGGAGGTATTAAGATAAAGATGATGAGTGAAATTGCAAAGTTTTTTTTTTTTATTTTTTTATTATTGCCTTATATATATTGGCATGTAAGAGAAAGAAAAGTTAGAGAATTTTTGAGATGGCTACATAAAAATAAATTAACATGTGGAGTGTTAAGATGAATAATATGATGATTGAAGTCAAATCTTAAGAAATAAAGAAGACAAGAGATTAAGTCTTGTTAAAGACTAAAGAGGAAGCGAGCGAAAGGTTAGATGAATGTATGAGATACTGATAAGAGATGTCAATAGCAAGTGAGGAAAATGTAAATAAAGATTTCAATAATGATATAGCAAATGAGTTTATATAGAATATTGTTATGAGAATATACTGATCTTGTCTTGACCTTGTTGAAAGGAAAGGATTAGTAACAACACAAGTAAACTAGGTGACATGCTAGAAACCCATGGAGATAAATTGAAGCATGAGTAGTTGGGCATGCCTTTATGGAAATGATATACTTGGTGTATAAAAGAGTAAATAAGTGATTAAGTGTTTCAAGAATGTTTACACGCCCTTGAGAAAGAATTATAAGTTATACATGATGGGCATAAGATGCGTGACTTTGAAACTTGCTAAGGAGCCAAATGGCTAAGTTACGGGTTAAATGATCATATGTTATGAGACATAAATTTAAAATAAATATCCCTAAGGAAATACTCAAGAGAAGTTCTGCCATGGATCTTGTGAAAGCAAGCACTAAGTTATGTAGTTATAAAAAGGAAGCTATAAGCTGAGAGTGGTATAAGTATTAACATTAAAAAGTACTTGAGGAGAATTTAGTTTCAAGTCTTGTAATTTCAAGTACAATTTGTAAATTAGTTAAGGAAGAATGATGTTATATTCATATGAAAGAGTGGAATAAAGGATGATAGAAGTTAACCTTGATAATGAAGTCAGATAATGAAACTTTCTTAATATATTATGGGAATTGGAATTCGAAAATGCGTGAGGCATACATGATTCAAATGAATCTGAGTTTTAAGTGACAAATCAATATCGAAATGCAATAAGGATACAATATATAGGAGACATGAAGGATAATCGAGGAATAAGGATGACTTTTAGGAATTGTAGTATTGCATAAGATGCAATGATCAAGTCAAGATAAATTTTTGAGATACCAATGGGATTATAAAACATACACGCATAATAGATTATAATTCAATGGAGATGACATTGTGATGCAATGATATACAGTACAAGGAAACTTAAGCATATAATTGGAAACGATAAGAAGAGAATATAAGTATATAAATGATGAGGAACTATACACAGGCATGATGAGAATTTGTATGAATTATGAAGCTTATTCTATTGAATCTTGATTGTGGATGGGAATGAATTAAGAGAAATTAGTCTGAAGGCATTTGAAAACAGAGACTCGTATACATAATGAGGAATATAGACATTTGAATGTATATGTATATGTATGTGTGGAGTAGTGATGTACCTAACTAAATGAATAATGGTTTTAGTGGTTCAAGATTTGAACTCAATATATTTGATGAGTTGTATAGATAATGTAACGATTAAGAATCTTATCAGAAGACGATTTATGGTGACCTAAGGAATTTTGGAGAAATAGTTAAGGGAATATAATCTATAGTACGATTAAGCCATATGAGATGGATTAATAGGATTAAGAAGATTGAAATTTCCTAAATGCAAAGTAAACATGAAATAAGTAGAAATAATTAAAGCCATTAATTTTCCTGAACGCTGAGGATATGTACAGGAATGAGTATGGCGTGTTAATGATGTTGTAAACTACACAATAGTGTATGAGGATAGGATGAATGAATGAAAGTCGAGAAGTTTGATATGGAATGAAGTAATAAGATAGTGATTGGTATACCTAAATAAGAATAAAATGCGATCGAAATTGGTATGATTGAGATGGAGTTATGGTTCAAGCTTAATGATAGTAATAGAAGCATGCTTAATGTCTCAATATAAGATATCATAATTGTGAAGGTTATTGTTGATCTGATTTTAAAGGATAATAATAGACATAAGCGAAATACTTGAGTTGAATTGGAGGTAAATGAGGTGAACAAATCGAAATTCCCTATAAAGGGGAAGACATAAGAATTCGAGCATTATATGAGAAAACAATACCCCCACATTTTCTCTGAGTTCAGTACATGAAATTTTGAGGTCAAAATTTTATTTTAAGGGGGATAGTGTTGTCAAGCCCGATCTTATAAAATACTTTCCATGTCATTCATATGATTGACAATATGCTTGCATACTTGGAAAGCCCTGAAAGAAAAATCGTTAAAAGACGACAATGTACCAAATGGTACAATTAAGTTAATTTAAGTCTCGAACTAGATCAAATAGAGAATTTAAAATGAAATTAAGAATATTAAAGTCCCAGAATGGTTTAATATGGTGATTTGGAGTTCGAGGATCAATTTGAAGTCAAACTAGAATTTTTACTGTCCAGGGGCAAAATGGTCATTTGCCACCCAAGGACACAATGGGAATTTTTAGAAAAGAATGTTTTTAGCCCCATTTGACTTATTGGAGTATGATTTGAGTATTGGAGTGTAATTTGAGGGTTTGGCAGTGAAAAAGTTTAATTCCAGTGATTTCTAGAGTGTAGGGGCAAAATCGTAATTTTACCACTAGCGGACAAAATTTGAGATTTTGAGAGAATTTAGATCAAATTTGACAAATTGGAGAATGGTATGAGTATAAGGGATGAAAAATATGTCTATGGGCAATTTTTCAATTTTTGGGGCAAAAATGTAATTTTTGACTTTTACGGGGGTAAAAGTGTAAATTTCAAAAATTACTCCACCAAGACTTTGGATAAGTCTGAGAATTTTACCTAAGCTATGGATATTTGGGACAAGTGTATGGTGAAAATTTGGAAACAAATGGATGGCTAGAATTTAAGGAATTAATAAAACATTAAAAAAATGAATAAAATAATATTATATTATTTTAGCCTTTAAAAAGGTAAAAATTCCGGAATTCTCATCTTCTTCAGCTGTCCAAACCAGGGGAGAAAAGGGGAAAAAAAAAACAAGAATCCTACCTGAAAAATTTGGAGAAAATCAAGAGAAATCAAGAAATCAAGCATTAAAAAGGTAAATTTCATTGATTTTCCTTGTGATTTTCACTACCCATGCATTTTTTTCTCATTTCCATGCAAAATTAGAAAGTGGGTATGGACACCCATGCTGGCCAAACCTCCATGGATGAGTTTTGAGCTTGATTTTTGGTTGATTTTAATTGAATTAAGTGATTTTAGTTAAGTTATATGGAAATATAGCAAAAATAAGCTAGAAATATAATTTTCTCCCATTGAAACCCATTATGCTGAATTTTCTAGGGGAATATTGGCTGCTGATCTTGATGGTTATTTGAGGAATTATGATGAATAATGATGAATTATGAGCCTAGAAAAATAATGGAAATTTTTGGAGCAAAAATATAAATTTTTACCCACTAGGGGTATTTTCGTAATTTGTTATCGAGACTGATAATTTGCACCACACTGAGGGACATTAAGTCAATTTGGGTGCAATTGAGGTATAGAAACTGAAAAAAATTAATTTGTAGTTTAAACGGACGCGTATATCAATTTATCGGGTAAAAGACCGAAATAGGCTAACACCGCATTTAGGCAAAAATTTAGACATTTTTGCATTCCATATCAAGCATTAGTAGTCTAAATTAGTTTAATTTCAATTTAGTACCAATGTGGTGAATTTCTCGATTTTGTACTGTGTCAAGGTGGTGAGTCCTCTGATAAAGGCAAGGGAATTGCACCCGAGGACCAATAGTCTGAGTATTTCGAAAATCCTAACTCTAGACACGGTGAGTAACCTTACCATCATTTTAATTATCTAAAGTATGTTTTTATTCGGTTTTGGTGAATTTTATGTTTTGTAAACAAAATGAGTTTAAATGAAAATATTTTATAAATTGTCTTGAAACGAAATAACGATTTTGAAAATAGAGTAATTGGAGACCACTGATATGTTGTAAATTTAAAATTGAATTAATGGCTTATGTTATTGTATTGGCATGACTGGCTGGGCTGTGTTTTTATGAATTATATGAATCGCTTTATTTTACCCTTGCAGGCTGGGTAGTAATATATTAGCCCTGTCATGCTGTCAAAATTTTATTGTATGGTGGGTTTGACCTGCTGCAGTGGGCTGGATTCTGTGGACTAGCCTATTAGAGGGGCACGGAATCCTGTTATATTTTTACCTCGGTTGGAGAGGCGAGTAGGGTAACTCCTGAGGTATAACTTTTAGAGTTCACTTCACGCCAAACCACCTCGTGAAGGGGAACTCGGCCAACGTCAAGGAATGGCTATGTTTTCAAAATAAAAACATGACTTTCTAATAGCCTTGGCGGACTCAGTTGGGATAGCCCTCGGCCAAGGTATCCCAAATAACTGAGTATGATAATAATTTTTGGCATGAGCCAAGCTTTTTAAGAAATTCATAAGCCATACTGATTACTTGCTTTAAATAAATTGATTTCATTTGGTTGAAATAAGTTGAAAGATGATAAATTACAGTTTGATGAAATGTTTTAATAGTCTCCTTTTACTCGACTTTAGATATTTTGAGTGATGTTTGTTTACTCACTGGGATTTTATAATCTCACCACCCTCATTTCCACCCATTTCAGGTTCAGAATAGATTGTAGATAACTGATATCGGCAAGGATTACAGTTGAACTTGCCACATCCAAAGACTGTAGGTTCATTTCTTTTGATACTTTTGATCATTCGTGGGCCCACGTGTCACTGTAAATTAAATTCTATACTTTGGTTATCTGTATTACGGTATGTAAGAATTTATTTTGCTTTTACGCTATAAAAAATTATTTATGCAGTGTTCTTAAAATATCGTTTTATGTGAAAATTGAATATTTTATTGAATATTTTTATTTTATTATAACAGTCATAATTCCATTTTAAACGAATGTTTTAGACATCCAAAATTATTTTTGATTAAGAAATATGTGTTTTCCACTTACATACTATATTTTTAGATGATTTTTGAGATTTTTGGGATAAATGACAAAAATACCCCTGTGAGACGAAAATTAATATTTCATTTGTTTAAGTTGGAAATAGTTTAAAATCTTTTAAAATGTGGTATTTGGAAACAGTTACCCACAGGGGAAATGAGAAGCTGATATTAAAGCCTTGCGGGGTCTCGGTTGACATTCCGGGTAATGAATGTAAATTGAGACGTCGCGGCGGTTGTCACGGGCTCGATGGGAGTTCCGGGTCGTGACAATTAAGTTGGTATCAGAGCTGTTGGTTTGAAAGATTAGAGTTTTGGGTTTAAAGTTATTTTAAAGCTGTTTTAAAAATTTACAGTGTCAGTGTGGCCCCGAGTTAAGTTAGGTTAGGTTGAATAAAATACATGCATAAGCATATAGAGCCTGAGGTTGCCTAAACTCACTTTGTTCCCTCTTATAGATTATTATGTCTCATCGACGCAAACAACCACCTTTCACTAGATCAGCTGGGAGGGGAAGAGGTTGTTTTCAACGTCGTCAGTTAGGTGCAATAGAGGAGGAATCGACTGCATCCACCATTCGGGCAGCACCTGCTGCTGAACAAACTGAGACTCCTCCACATCCTCCACTTCCTCTGCCACTTACTAGTATTCTTGCTATGCCTCTTGAGGCAGTTCAGGCATTAGCAGCCTTCTTTACTGCTATTGCTGGCCAGGCTCAGGCTAGTCAAGCTCTTCCTACAGTTCCTCTGGCTGCTCCTTCAGTACCACCATCCCCACCTCCTGTCCCACCACCAGTGCTGGATGTTTCTGATTCTAAGAAGCTTAAAGAGGCTAGGCAACATAGTTGTGTTTCTTTTATGGGTGAGTCGGACGCAACCGTGGCTAAAGAGGTGGTGCGAATGGCTTTAAGAGCCGAGAAGCTTGCGAATGAAAATAAGAGTCTGCGAGCTGAGTTAGCAAAAAGGAGAAATCTAAGTGTATCTTCTAGTCAGCCACCAAACAGGGGCAAAAACTCTTCTGTTTCAGGAAGTTCACGTAGATGCAGAAATTGTGGGAATTATCATGTTGGGCCGTGCAGAGGGCCTGCACGATGTTTTCATTGTGATCAACTGGGTCACATTAGGAGAGATTGTCCACAGTTAGGACGGGCTACGGTAGCTGCTCCATCTCCACCAGCTCATACGGATATACAGAGGAGAGATTCCTCTGGATTGCAACCGAGACAGGGATGATTTTGACATACCACCAAGGGTAGATTAAATAAGTTGAAATTAGTGCTCTAATAAAGTATGTATGATAGAAAGGTAGTTTGTAAGTTGTAGTTTTCATGATCATGAAATATATAAAGATTATCAATATATGGACATACATTTGGAGTTGTAATTTACAAGTTTGAAGTATTTAAGATATGATTAAATGGAATTAGCATTAGTTAGGGTACGTAAATCTTTTAATTAATTTCTATGGAGTATCCATGATAGTAGAATGGAGGAACATCGTGCAGTGATGCTATATGGTGAAATCACTATACAATATGGAAAGGGTATTTTCGAGTGGGATTTATGGACTGATGATAAGTGATGAGCAATTTGAAATACATGTAGCTATGAATAAATTTGGAGATCTTTGCTTAAACAAACTCGTATTAAATGTTATGGTAAAGATATATGAATGCTAGTGGCAAAAAAAAAAAATACGTTAAATCAATGTTTTGATTTCACACTTGTGATAGAAAGTTAGTCTTGCTAATTGTGGTATAGACTCGAAGGGAAGCCACACGATTGTGAATAATTGAGGTAGTAGCTTTAAAGGTGGAAGAGTTGCTAAGATAAAGTGAATTCAAACCGTTGCAACGCCACAGTACTGACTATCAAACGCTGTCACGTTAAGAACCCCTAATGGCTAGAAAGCAGAGCAAATTGAGAGTGGCATGAAGATGAAACACACGAGTTGAAGAATGGTCATTGGTTTTCATGCTAAGCTTTGTTGTTTGGAGTCTTAAGTGCATTGGGAGGTATTAAGATAAAGATGATGAGTGAAATTGCAAAGTTTTTTTTTTTTATTTTTTTATTATTGCCTTATATATATTGGCATGTAAGAGAAAGAAAAGTTAGAGAATTTTTGAGATGGCTACATAAAAATAAATTAACATGTGGAGTGTTAAGATGAATAATATGATGATTGAAGTCAAATCTTAAGAAATAAAGAAGACAAGAGATTAAGTCTTGTTAAAGACTAAAGAGGAAGCGAGCGAAAGGTTAGATGAATGTATGAGATACTGATAAGAGATGTCAATAGCAAGTGAGGAAAATGTAAATAAAGATTTCAATAATGATATAGCAAATGAGTTTATATAGAATATTGTTATGAGAATATACTGATCTTGTCTTGACCTTGTTGAAAGGAAAGGATTAGTAACAACACAAGTAAACTAGGTGACATGCTAGAAACCCATGGAGATAAATTGAAGCATGAGTAGTTGGGCATGCCTTTATGGAAATGATATACTTGGTGTATAAAAGAGTAAATAAGTGATTAAGTGTTTCAAGAATGTTTACACGCCCTTGAGAAAGAATTATAAGTTATACATGATGGGCATAAGATGCGTGACTTTGAAACTTGCTAAGGAGCCAAATGGCTAAGTTACGGGTTAAATGATCATATGTTATGAGACATAAATTTAAAATAAATATCCCTAAGGAAATACTCAAGAGAAGTTCTGCCATGGATCTTGTGAAAGCAAGCACTAAGTTATGTAGTTATAAAAAGGAAGCTATAAGCTGAGAGTGGTATAAGTATTAACATTAAAAAGTACTTGAGGAGAATTTAGTTTCAAGTCTTGTAATTTCAAGTACAATTTGTAAATTAGTTAAGGAAGAATGATGTTATATTCATATGAAAGAGTGGAATAAAGGATGATAGAAGTTAACCTTGATAATGAAGTCAGATAATGAAACTTTCTTAATATATTATGGGAATTGGAATTCGAAAATGCGTGAGGCATACATGATTCAAATGAATCTGAGTTTTAAGTGACAAATCAATATCGAAATGCAATAAGGATACAATATATAGGAGACATGAAGGATAATCGAGGAATAAGGATGACTTTTAGGAATTGTAGTATTGCATAAGATGCAATGATCAAGTCAAGATAAATTTTTGAGATACCAATGGGATTATAAAACATACACGCATAATAGATTATAATTCAATGGAGATGACATTGTGATGCAATGATATACAGTACAAGGAAACTTAAGCATATAATTGGAAACGATAAGAAGAGAATATAAGTATATAAATGATGAGGAACTATACACAGGCATGATGAGAATTTGTATGAATTATGAAGCTTATTCTATTGAATCTTGATTGTGGATGGGAATGAATTAAGAGAAATTAGTCTGAAGGCATTTGAAAACAGAGACTCGTATACATAATGAGGAATATAGACATTTGAATGTATATGTATATGTATGTGTGGAGTAGTGATGTACCTAACTAAATGAATAATGGTTTTAGTGGTTCAAGATTTGAACTCAATATATTTGATGAGTTGTATAGATAATGTAACGATTAAGAATCTTATCAGAAGACGATTTATGGTGACCTAAGGAATTTTGGAGAAATAGTTAAGGGAATATAATCTATAGTACGATTAAGCCATATGAGATGGATTAATAGGATTAAGAAGATTGAAATTTCCTAAATGCAAAGTAAACATGAAATAAGTAGAAATAATTAAAGCCATTAATTTTCCTGAACGCTGAGGATATGTACAGGAATGAGTATGGCGTGTTAATGATGTTGTAAACTACACAATAGTGTATGAGGATAGGATGAATGAATGAAAGTCGAGAAGTTTGATATGGAATGAAGTAATAAGATAGTGATTGGTATACCTAAATAAGAATAAAATGCGATCGAAATTGGTATGATTGAGATGGAGTTATGGTTCAAGCTTAATGATAGTAATAGAAGCATGCTTAATGTCTCAATATAAGATATCATAATTGTGAAGGTTATTGTTGATCTGATTTTAAAGGATAATAATAGACATAAGCGAAATACTTGAGTTGAATTGGAGGTAAATGAGGTGAACAAATCGAAATTCCCTATAAAGGGGAAGACATAAGAATTCGAGCATTATATGAGAAAACAATACCCCCACATTTTCTCTGAGTTCAGTACATGAAATTTTGAGGTCAAAATTTTATTTTAAGGGGGATAGTGTTGTCAAGCCCGATCTTATAAAATACTTTCCATGTCATTCATATGATTGACAATATGCTTGCATACTTGGAAAGCCCTGAAAGAAAAATCGTTAAAAGACGACAATGTACCAAATGGTACAATTAAGTTAATTTAAGTCTCGAACTAGATCAAATAGAGAATTTAAAATGAAATTAAGAATATTAAAGTCCCAGAATGGTTTAATATGGTGATTTGGAGTTCGAGGATCAATTTGAAGTCAAACTAGAATTTTTACTGTCCAGGGGCAAAATGGTCATTTGCCACCCAAGGACACAATGGGAATTTTTAGAAAAGAATGTTTTTAGCCCCATTTGACTTATTGGAGTATGATTTGAGTATTGGAGTGTAATTTGAGGGTTTGGCAGTGAAAAAGTTTAATTCCAGTGATTTCTAGAGTGTAGGGGCAAAATCGTAATTTTACCACTAGCGGACAAAATTTGAGATTTTGAGAGAATTTAGATCAAATTTGACAAATTGGAGAATGGTATGAGTATAAGGGATGAAAAATATGTCTATGGGCAATTTTTCAATTTTTGGGGCAAAAATGTAATTTTTGACTTTTACGGGGGTAAAAGTGTAAATTTCAAAAATTACTCCACCAAGACTTTGGATAAGTCTGAGAATTTTACCTAAGCTATGGATATTTGGGACAAGTGTATGGTGAAAATTTGGAAACAAATGGATGGCTAGAATTTAAGGAATTAATAAAACATTAAAAAAATGAATAAAATAATATTATATTATTTTAGCCTTTAAAAAGGTAAAAATTCCGGAATTCTCATCTTCTTCAGCTGTCCAAACCAGGGGAGAAAAGGGGAAAAAAAAAACAAGAATCCTACCTGAAAAATTTGGAGAAAATCAAGAGAAATCAAGAAATCAAGCATTAAAAAGGTAAATTTCATTGATTTTCCTTGTGATTTTCACTACCCATGCATTTTTTTCTCATTTCCATGCAAAATTAGAAAGTGGGTATGGACACCCATGCTGGCCAAACCTCCATGGATGAGTTTTGAGCTTGATTTTTGGTTGATTTTAATTGAATTAAGTGATTTTAGTTAAGTTATATGGAAATATAGCAAAAATAAGCTAGAAATATAATTTTCTCCCATTGAAACCCATTATGCTGAATTTTCTAGGGGAATATTGGCTGCTGATCTTGATGGTTATTTGAGGAATTATGATGAATAATGATGAATTATGAGCCTAGAAAAATAATGGAAATTTTTGGAGCAAAAATACAAATTTTTACCCACTAGGGGTATTTTCGTAATTTGTTATCGAGACTGATAATTTGCACCACACTGAGGGACATTAAGTCAATTTGGGTGCAATTGAGGTATAGAAACTGAAAAAAATTAATTTGTAGTTTAAACGGACGCGTATATCAATTTATCGGGTAAAAGACCGAAATAGGCTAACACCGCATTTAGGCAAAAATTTAGACATTTTTGCATTCCATATCAAGCATTAGTAGTCTAAATTAGTTTAATTTCAATTTAGTACCAATGTGGTGAATTTCTCGATTTTGTACTGTGTCAAGGTGGTGAGTTCTCTGATAAAGGCAAGGGAATTGCACCCGAGGACCAATAGTCTGAGTATTTCGAAAATCCTAACTCTAGACACGGTGAGTAACCTTACCATCATTTTAATTATCTAAAGTATGTTTTTATTCGGTTTTGGTGAATTTTATGTTTTGTAAACAAAATGAGTTTAAATGAAAATATTTTATAAATTGTCTTGAAACGAAATAACGATTTTGAAAATAGAGTAATTGGAGACCACTGATATGTTGTAAATTTAAAATTGAATTAATGGCTTATGTTATTGTATTGGCATGACTGGCTGGGCTGTGTTTTTATGAATTATATGAATCGCTTTATTTTACCCTTGCAGGCTGGGTAGTAATATATTAGCCCTGTCATGCTGTCAAAATTTTATTGTATGGTGGGTTTGACCTGCTGCAGTGGGCTGGATTCTGTGGACTAGCCTATTAGAGGGGCACGGAATCCTGTTATATTTTTACCTCGGTTGGAGAGGCGAGTAGGGTAACTCCTGAGGTATAACTTTTAGAGTTCACTTCACGCCAAACCACCTCGTGAAGGGGAACTCGGCCAACGTCAAGGAATGGCTATGTTTTCAAAATAAAAACATGACTTTCTAATAGCCTTGGCGGACTCAGTTGGGATAGCCCTCGGCCAAGGTATCCCAAATAACTGAGTATGATAATAATTTTTGGCATGAGCCAAGCTTTTTAAGAAATTCATAAGCCATACTGATTACTTGCTTTAAATAAATTGATTTCATTTGGTTGAAATAAGTTGAAAGATGATAAATTACAGTTTGATGAAATGTTTTAATAGTCTCCTTTTACTCGACTTTAGATATTTTGAGTGATGTTTGTTTACTCACTGGGATTTTATAATCTCACCACCCTCATTTCCACCCATTTCAGGTTCAGAATAGATTGTAGATAACTGATATCGGCAAGGATTACAGTTGAACTTGCCACATCCAAAGACTGTAGGTTCATTTCTTTTGATACTTTTGATCATTCGTGGGCCCACGTGTCACTGTAAATTAAATTCTATACTTTGGTTATCTGTATTACGGTATGTAATAATTTATTTTGCTTTTACGCTATAAAAAATTATTTATGCAGTGTTCTTAAAATATCGTTTTATGTGAAAATTGAATATTTTATTAAATATTTTTATTTTATTATAACAGTCATAATTCCATTTTAAACGAATGTTTTAGACATCCAAAATTATTTTTGATTAAGAAATATGTGTTTTCCACTTACATACTATATTTTTAGATGATTTTTGAGATTTTTGGGATAAATGACAAAAATACCCCTGTGAGACGGAAATTAATATTTCATTTGTTTAAGTTGGAAATAGTTTAAAATCTTTTAAAATGTGGTATTTGGAAACAGTTACCCACAGGGGAAATGAGAAGCTGATATTAAAGCCTTGCGGGGTCTCGGTTGACATTCCGGGTAATGGATGTAAATTGAGACGTCGCGGCGGTTGTCACGGGCTCGATGGGAGTTCCGGGTCGTGACATAAGTATTAAAAATCAAAACTCGAATATTTGATAAACTACTTTAAAACATAATCAAATTTAACACTTACTTGCTCTCTTCCAAATACCTCACATCCAATCAGAATTGGAATTAAACAATAACAAGACATACCTTTGCGTTAAAACGAGCCAAGGGAGGCTCTAATACCACTGCTAGGAATGGCATGATTAGAGCATCAACGTAGCGTAATAACCAAAAAATTGAAATAAAATAAAAACCATGCCTCTTACCTTTGGATCACATTGGTTGTTTAATGCAAAGTTAAGCACCATATAAAATTAGAAAAAGTTTTACCTTTCCAACTGATATTGTAATCAAATGGATTCCTTTTGGTGACAAAACATGAACACCTTTTGTGTGAAAGAATCCCAGCCACTCAATCACTTGGCCTCCAATGTTGCACACACAATTGCAACGGATCCTTCTCAAGGAGAGAGCTTTATGCCACGGGCTTCTACTAGCAAGTGGACAACGAATAGTCATCTTTTCTTCTTTGATTGCCAGCAAAGAATCAAAGTAGAAGTTTTCGAAAAAAACTTCTCAAGAGTGGCAGCTCTCAAGAGAAAAACCTTTTTTTTTTCTCTCTATAGAAAAGAGTGGCTATAATGTGATATTTATATTTAGGTTTAACTTATTAAAATTTGCAAAACAAGTCCTTAATATTATAACAATTATAATATTTAACTAATACATAATTAAACTCTTTTAATTGGGTCCTTAGTAGTTAAAACCTAGAATTTGATTTAAGTCTAACTTAAATCATCACACTCTCAATTTAATTCAAATTGCAACCTTTGTGTACGACCCATTAGATTCCTAACATGTTGGCAATGGAATTGAATTATAATATTATTAATTAGTTAATTTAAATGAATCATATTCAATTTTAAATTAACTAATTCAATTCTATAGACCTTGATTGGCATCTAGCAATGCATCATGGTCACCAAATTGTTAAAAGAGTCAAAGGATTCTTTGACAACCTTTCAGTGTACAGTTTTTCAGTGTAATTCATTGCTTCATCATATATCCCGAAGAAGATAAAAGTTTGGTGCAGTGTCTACTCTTATTAACCTCCATATTTGTTCCTACAATTAGATCATTAGCTTTATGGAGACTTATAAAACTCATATCATAATCTCTTAATCACCTTGGCCAAGGATTTGATTAAGCTAATGTCAACAAAGAACTAATGAGATATTTTCCCTTGAATCACTTGGGGTTATAATTGTTAGGATGAGCTGTAAAGCCCGACCTTATAAAATACTATTCATGACATACATGTGATGATAGCATGATTGCATGCTAAGAGAGTCCCAAAAAATTTACAAAAGTCGATATTGTACCTAGAGGTACAACAAAGTTTATTTAATCCTCAAACTAGATCAAATAGGAATTTGAAGGTGAGATTAAGAGTTTCACAGTTCATGGATGACTTAAAATGGTAATTTGGAGTTTGAGGATCAATTTGGAGTCAAATCGGAATTTTCACTAACCAGGGGCAAAATGGTCATTTACCACTTGGGGACAAAATGGGAATTTTAGAAAAGATTTTTTTTTTTACCCCATTTGACTTATTGGAGTATAATTTGACCTATGAGAGTATGATTTGAGGTTTAGAAGTGAAAATTTTTATTTTCAGTATAATTTGGAGTAAAAGGGTAAAATGGTAATTTTGCCACCTCAGGTGCAAAATTGTAATTTTCCACCACCAGGATATTTTTCCAGCACATGGTCTTCCTTTATCTTCATCTTTGACCCTTGACTAATCATGTGGTGGAGATAAAATGTTTAAATTTTTAAAATTTTAAAAACGAACCAATGACATGATGCCACGTGTCATGCCTTTATTAATTTATTATTTTCCTTTTTAAAAGGCACAAAAATCAGCTCATCATCCACCCCATGGCCGGCCAAACCAGCAAGAAGAGAGAGAAAACAAAAACAAAACCCTAGAGAGAGAAAATCAAAGAAAAAGTGTGAATTTTCAAGGAAATTAAGTGAAAAAGGTGAGATTTTTTCTATTAAGCTTGAGTTTTCTTATTCCCAAGCATTTCTCTTTATTTTCCATGATTAAATTACATTCTTTCATGATGAATTCAATTCTGAAAAAATGGGTTAGGAGAGAGAAAGTTGTTGGATTTATTTGATTTTAATTTATGTTAGTGTTTTTAGTTAGTTTAGCATATTTAGAAACAAAACAACAAGAAAAGAATTTATTTTCTCCCCCAACCATTAATGGCTGAATTTACCATGTAGTGAGTGAGGATGAGTTTGATTTTATTCTAGGAGAATTGGTTAAGGAATAATGAATTATGAGCCTAGAAAAATAATGGGAATTTTCGGAGCAAAAATACGAATTTTTACCCACTAGGGGTATTTTCATAATTTACTATCGAGACTGATAATTTGCACCACACTAAGGGACATTAAGTTAATTTGGGTGCAATTGAGGTATAGAAACTGAAAAGAATTAAATTGGAGTTTAAACGGACGCGTTAGGAATTTAATTGGGTGATAAGACGAATTAGGCCAATACTGAGTTTAGATAGTTACCAGTGCATTTTTGCATTCCATATCATGCATTGGTAGTCTAAGTTAGTTTAATTTTGATTTAGTACCAACTTGGTGAAATTCTCGATTTTGTAATGTGTCAAGGTGGTGAGTCCTCCGATAAAAGCAAAGAAATTGCATCCGAGGACCAGTAGACAGAGTGCTTCGAAAGTCTGTATTCTAGACATTGTGAGTAAACGTACTGTCATTTTAATTATCTAGGGTGGTTTTTAGATGCTTCATGAATTCTATGGAAAAAGGAATTTAAAAAGGTAAATTTTCATGTTTTATGAATAAATGAGTTTCAATGAAATTAATTTATAAATTGTTTTGGAATTAATAATGATTTTGAAAAATAGAGTACACGGAGACTGTTAATTGTGGCAATTTGATTGTTTAAATTGACTGGCTTATGATAAATCGAGTATGATTGGCTAGTTGGCAATTGTATTGAAATGCGAATTGTTTGGTTGCCTTGAAAAACTGCGAATTTCAAAATTGCCATATCATGTTATTGAGTTTTATTATATGGTGGATTATATATTAATTAATCACTGCAGTAGGGGGTTTCTGTGGACCAAGCTTTTAGAGGGGCATGATAAACCCCATTATATTCTTACCTCGAACGAAGAGGCGCGTAAGGTATCTCCTGGGGTAAAGTTTAGGGTTCACTTCATGCTAAACCACCACGTGAGGGGGAACTCAGCCAACGCCAAGGAACGACTATGTTTTCAAAACAAAAACATGATTTATGTGAAATGTGAATTTAATAGCCTTGCCGGTCTCGGTAGGATGCCTCGGCCAAGGTGTCCCCGAGAATGGATTTATGGCACAAGCCTAAATGTTTATGAGATTCATAAGCCTTTTTACGTATTTTGAACGAGATGTGTTCTAATTGTATAACCCAGTTTATGATGATTTACTTTATTGTCTCTATGTACTCAACTCTAGATGTTTATGATGATGTCTGTTTACTCATTGGGATTTTATAATCTCACCACCCTCCTTTCCACCCATTTCAGATTCAGTATAGACTGTAGATAGCTGATCTCATCGAGGACTATAGTGGGATCTGCATTTTCCAAACCGTAGGTTCACAGTCCTCTTTACTTTTGTTTATTCGGGGGCCCTCTTGTTATTGTAAATTAAATTAAATATTTTGGCTTACTGTATTTAAGTATGTATAAATTTATTTAGCTTTTATGCTATAAAAATTATTCACGTATAACTCTATAAATATTATTTTATAAGAAAATATAATATTTTACTTAATATTTCTTTTATTTTTTTATTATATTCAAATAACCATAATTTCGTTTTAAATGAAGATTTTAGACTTTTAAACTCATTTTGAATATGAATTATATGTTTTGTACTTGTATATTACGTTTTAGCCAGTTTCGAAATTTTTGAGAAAAATGACCAAAATACCTTTGTGAGACGAAAAATTAATATTTTATTTGTTTAAAGTTGGAAACAGCTTAAAATCTTTTAAAACATGATATTTGACAATGGTTGCTTACAAGGGAACAGAGAAACTGATAGTAAAGCCTTGCGGGGTTTCGAGTTGACATTTCGAGCAATAAGTGTCTACCGGGACACCGCGACGGTTATCACGGGCTCGAGGGGAGTGCCGGGTCGTGACATGAGCCTTGCAACCAATTGGGATTGGTTAAGGTTTGATTCCAATCATGCAACAGTATCATTCATGTTGAATGATTAGAGGTTTTCCTTCATCAATAAGACATCAATTATAATGAGTTATAAGTCTAATTGGATGAAGTCCATGAGATTAATATGCTTTGGAAGGAAACTGTAATGGGTTGTAGTTATGAAATTCCTATGCATTAAAGCATAATCTCAAAATATTCCTAGTCAATGTATCATTGAGACTAGACATCAATGATACTTACAAACTAGTATATTCTATGTTTCTTACATTGGAAGTAAGCAATCGATCTCATAGATTGAAGTATAAAGATACTTGGAACTAGAATATAGGTGCTTGCTTGGGAGAGCAAGTTCACTAACCATGACCCGCCATGAGAAGTGCATTTGGTAATACACTCTAGTGTTTATTCAACATTTCTCATGTATCAGTCATGTAAGTACTCCCTAGACTTGAGACACCAAGTTGTCTTATATGTGGAGTGCTATACTTTGATTTCATCCCTACAAGTGCCTAACCAAGGATGCCAAAACAGGCTGCTTTTGGATATAGTATGAAGCGCGTGAAGGCAAATGAGTGGTTAAGATAGGAATCATCACCTCAAGTGTTTTAGAGGACATATCCTATCAGTTCTTGGTTAACATTAGCTTATTAAAGTCTTTGGCCAAGGCGACATGAACATTATGAAAAGGGTTTCATAACTCTCTATAAAGCTAATGCTATAATTGCATGAACAAATATTGAGGTCAAAAAGAGTAGATACTGTACCAAGCTCTTATCATCTTCAGGATATATGATGAGGGAATGAATTACACTGATAGACTGTACACTAAAAGGTTGTCAAAGAACCCTTTGACTATCCCAACAATTGGGTGGCCATGATGCATTGCTAGATGCCAATCTTGGTCTATGGAATTGATTATAGATTAATTAATTGAAATTTATATTAATCAATTAAGTCATTAATCAATTCCATTGCCAACATGTTGGGAACTTAATAGGTCAGACACAATGATTGCATTTGAATTAAATTAGGAGAGTGATGATTTAAGTTAGACTTAAATCACATGCTAGGTAATTAACTTCTGTAAACTTAATTGAAAGAGTTTAATTAAGTTTTAGGCATAATTATAAAATACATATAATTATAAGGCCTTGATTGCAAAATGTAAAGAAAATTAATTTTAATTTTAATTTCCAAGGACTTAATTAAAAGAGTTTAATTAAGTAATGGGCCCAATATTATAATGTATTATAATATTGAGGGCTTAATTACAAAATTGAAGTTATTTTAACCTAACTATATAAGTCACCTTTTAACTATTTTCCATATGAGAGTTTTTCACAATTGAAGAAAACGTAGTTTTTGTCAGAAAAAGAGAAGCGTTTTCTTTCTTTGCCACCACTCCCTTTGTGTGAAAGAAAAAATTGCTTATGAAGCAATTTTAGAGAAAGTTTCGGCTAAGATTGTGAAAAAGAAAAAAAGCACAATTGTTGTCCTTTTTGCTAGCACAAAGTATAGTTAAAAACTCCTTCCTTTGTTAAAGGTTCAAGCCCAATCGTGTGTACTACCATTGGAGGCCAAGCACTTAATTGGCTAGGGTTTTTGCTCCTTGTGGTGTTCGCGAGATTGCTTCAGAAAGTGCTATCGTGATTATGAAATTACATGGCAAGGTAACTTTCTAAACAATAATTTTTGTGCTTTTATGTGTTAAATATCACCAAGGTGATCCATGGGTGGAGGAATGTTTTGTTGTTTAGTTATAAAGTTTTTAATTTTCTTTCCATTGCGTATTTTGAGCATGCCATCCATAGCCAAACCCATCAATGATTCCTATCTTGACCACTTATTTGCCTTCATATACTTCATACTATACCTAAAAACATCTTGTTTTGGCATCCTTGGTTAGGCACCCGTAGGGATGAAA
The DNA here is from genome assembly GCF_053813885.1 of Theobroma cacao. Taxonomy (NCBI): domain Eukaryota; kingdom Viridiplantae; phylum Streptophyta; class Magnoliopsida; order Malvales; family Malvaceae; genus Theobroma; species Theobroma cacao. Next base: position 31,202,691 of record NC_142647.1, on the reverse strand, counting down.
TCTGTAAAACCCCGCACCCTTGTTGGACACAAATAAAACCTTATTGATCAAACGAATGATCGTTTGATGCGAACTGGCGTGCTAAAGAGCGACAAAGGATGAAAGGAACGTTCAAGAATAAAATGCTTTGCGCGTGCAGAAACAATAATTAAATAATAATATTTTTGTTGGAGAGGAATTAGTAAGCTAAAGGATGATTCGAAAGTAAACCAAGATGTAATGATGTGTTTCGGGACCAAAGAAGGCAAGTGAAAATTTTTGAAATAAAATAATATTTTATTCAAAAAAATAATATTAAAATATTAAATATTTTATATGTTGTCGGAATTAGTCATGAAAAATGGAATATGACTAATTTAAGTGGGGGAGAAGAAGTAAAGAAGAATTTTGAAGCAAAATGACGGTAAATTATGTCAGCGTGATTTTATTAAATCGAGCTAACGCGGGTAAGTAAATTTTTAAATATTATGGTGACACCGCGTTGAAATGTGATCTCGATATTTTGATTATACACGTGTAAGAAAAGGAAGATAGAAGGAAATTAGAATTTTTTTACACGTGTCGGAAGAATTAATTTTAAAATATGAAAATTTGAGAGAGGTGTATCAAATAAAATGAAGTTGAGGAATTACATGTAAATTGCATTATTTGGAGAGAATAAAATAAATAAATAATAAAACAATAATGAAATAAAGAGGATGGGAATGATGTGGTTTGGATGGGAATGAAGAAAAGATGTTGAATAGTCAAACCAAAGAATCCTAAGGTGAATGGCCGGCCATCCAAAAATCAAAGGAAGAAAGACAAAAGAAAAAACAAAGGAAACAAAAGAGAAGAATGTAGAAATGTAAGGTGGGGCCGGCTGAACAAAAGAATAAAGGAAAAAAGAAAAGAGATAGAAAAGAGAAGTCGGTTATGAAGAGGAAAGATAGAACCGAAAGCTAAGCAAAAGAAAAGAAAGGGAAAAGGAAAGAAAAACCGTGGGAGAGGAAGAGAAAAGGAACGAAAATTTTGCTCTTTTCTTGGCACAGTTTTGCTGCAATTTGAGGGAGGAAAAGAGAGCTTTTTACTGTAATTTTTGAAGGAAGAAAAAACTTGAAAATTTTAAGGTAAGAAAGCTTTTTTTTTTAGGTTAATTGTTGGAATTTTTGAGGTTTTTATGGCTGATTTTGGTGCTGAAAATTCAAGGTTTTTGCTGTTGAAATTTTGTGAATTTGCTATTGAAAATTTTTGAAGGTTTTTGCTACCATTGAAGGATAACTTTGGCTGCTAAAAATTTGAGCTATTTGCTACCAATTTGTGCAGAAAAATTTAAGCTATTTGCTGCCAATTTGTGCAGAAAAATTGGAGCTGTTTGCTGGTAGTTTATGCAGAAAAATTGGAGCTGTTTGCTAGTAATTTGTACAGGAAAATTGGACAGCTTTGTGCTGCCAAAATTGAGAAGTTTTGTTATTGAAAATTTACTGATTTTAGAGCAGAAAATGGCAGCAAAAAGGGTGAGAAAATGAGGCTTTTGGTGATCGATTTTGAGAGGAAAGGAATAGAGGAAGCCACGATGGTGAAGAGAGGAAGCCACAGTGGTGAAGGGAGTGACGGTTGGAAAAAAAAAGAAAAGAAGAAGAAACGTGGAAGAGAGAAAAAGAAAGAAAAAGAAATAGAAAATAAATGGGCATGACCCAATAGAAAATAAGTGGGCATGGCCCAATATGAAATAAAAAATAAATGAGCTTAGCCCAAATAGGAAAAATGGAGTAGCCCATGGAGAAGGCCCAAAGGTCATAAAGAAATGAAAAAGGCCCAATGGTAAGTTAATGTTATATTTTAAGGTTTATGGGTAGTTTAATATTATGCATATTTTGGATGAAAAATATGCAAGTTGCTTAAGGAATTTTTAATTAACTTGCTACTCATACAAATGTGTGATTAAGTATACTAAGTTTAAATTGTTTCTAGGAAAGTTTGTCGTGGAGGCTTGCCGAACGAAGTATGCGACCGACAAATAGGAATAATTATATACGCGTACGAATCAATAGTGAAGTAATATCTCACTATTATGAGGTGAGTAAGGGGTGTCAATTTTAAAAATTTCGTATATATATACATGTACGTATATTTTACGTGAAGTGCAAAATTTATGAAAAGCATGTGTTGATAGAATTTTAAGAAATTGTGGGTGTAAGTTACTTTTAGAAATCATTTGAAATACATATATATATATATTAGATGTAAAGTGTTTTAAATCGGGAAACAAGCTTTTCGAAAAGATTTACATCAAAGGAAATTGTGCCTTATTGTTTGTGTGGTGTGCATTCATGAAATTTATTGCATATTCATCATGTTATTTTGATACAAAATATCATGCAAATATTTACAATGAACATTTTACGAAAAGAGAGTTTTAATGTCAAGCCCAGCCCTAAATTATCTACCATGTTACACATGAGACTGATAGAATGATTGTATATTTGAACAGCCCTAGAAGAATATTTAAAAGTCGATATTGTGCTTAGAAGTACAAGTAAGTCGATTTATACCTCGAACTAATTAAAATAGGGATTTTAAGGTGAAATTAAGAGTTTCACAATCCAAAGATGACTCAAAATGGTAATTCGGAGTACGAGGATCAATTTGGAGTCAAATCGAAATTTTCACTATCTAGGGGAAAAATGGTCATTTGCCACTTGGGGACAAAATGGGAATTTTTAGAAAAGAATTTTTGGCTCCATTTGACTTATTGGAGTATGATTTGAGGTTTAGAAGTGAAAAATTTTAATTTTTGATATAATTTGGAGTATAAGGGCGAAATGGTAATTTTACCACCTTGGGGGCAAATCGATAAATTTTCACCCCCTACACTTATCAAGACCAAGGGATTTTATTCATCATGGAAATGGATAAACATGAGATATTTGTGGTGGAAAATTAAAGAATTAAAGTCAAATATTTAAAATTTGAACCAATAGGGAAATGACATGTGTCATGTTTTTATTATTTTATTATTTCTTTATAAAAAGGGATAAAAATCAACCCATTTCTCCCATATCAGCCAAACCAGAAGAGAAGAGAAACCAAGGAAGAACAAACCTTAGGTGGGAAAAATCAAAGAGAAAGTGTTGGAATTCAAGGATTTGATCAAGCAAAGGTAAAATTTCTTTGATTTTGCTAGTGATTTACCTTACCCATGCATTTTCCCTTAATTTATATGGTTAAATTAAATGTTTTCATGTTGTATTCAAGGCTGGTTGGAATGGGTATGGAGAGAGAATGATGTTAGATTGATTTGATTCTAAGTTATGTTAATGTTTTTAGTTAGTTAAGCATGTTTAGAAACAAAACAACAAGAAAAGAATCTATTGTCCCCATGAACCTTCAATAGCCGAACCCTATGTGGAGTGTAGAAGTAATGAATTGATTTGTGATCAAGTGAATTGCTTGAAAATTTGATGAAATGATGATTTATGGTGAGAAAATGGAATGGGAAATTTTTAGTAATAGTGCACCACAATGGCCGAAATTTTCAAGAATTAAAAGGGTTGTTAGGCTGGATTTTAGATTATTGGAATTGTATTTAGTGAATTGAAATAATATAAATGAAATGGAGCAATTTGGAGCCAAATTAGACACAATTGTCATTTAATCGGGTAATAGGCCAAATTAGGTCATGTCACGACCCGGAACTCCCATTGGGCCAGTGACAGCCGCCGCGACGTCCTAATAGGTACTCATTACCCCGAATGCCTATCGGAACCTCGCAAGGCTTAGCATCAGCTTCCGCATCTCCCTAGTTAGCGACAGTTATTAAATCTCGCATTTCAAGAAATCATAAGTCGTTTCCAAATCAAAACAATAAATATTATTTTTGGGCTCACAGGGGCATTTTAGTTATTTTTCTTCAAAAATATGAAAACTCGCCAAAAACATGGTGTAAAAGCTAAATATGTTCATACATTCTTTAAATCAGATAATTGAAGTATAAAATTACTTTTACAGTGACATGTGGGCCCCCAACTGACCAAGAAGGTGTAGGGCTACGAACCCTTATTTTCTAGGATGCAACCCTGAGATTAATTCTCGTCTTAATGAACTATCAACAAACTGTTCTGAGCTTGAAAAATGGATAGGAAGAGGGGTGAGATTACATAATCCCAGTGAGTAAACAAACACCATCTAAACTATCTAAAGGCGAGTAAATGGAGACAATTAAAATTAATTCATTTCAGTAAATTTTTCACAACATGAATATTCATTTCAACCAAATAATCAATATGGCTCATGAATTTCTCAAAACTTGGCTCATGCCAAATCTTGTACTCGGGGACAACTGGACCAAGGGTATCCAACTGAGTCCGCCAGGGTGTGAAAAATTTTATATAATCATAAAACTTGTTTTTATTTTGAAAAAAAAAAAAGCAGTCGTTCCTTGGCATTGACTGAGTTTCACTTCACGTGGTGGTTAACGTGAAGTGCACTCAAAAAGCCCACCTCAGGAGATACCCTACGCGCCTCTACGACCGAGGTGAGAGTATGAAAGAGTTTACCGTGCCCCTCTAATAGGTTGGTCCACGGAACCCCGCCATTGTAGTAGCTAATCTTTAATCCACCAATTAATCAAATCTCAATGGCATAGCATGGCAATTACATTACTAACCAATTTATCAAGGCAAAACAGACAATTCATATTTTTCAACACAAGTATAAATTCAGCCAATCATGCCAATTTATCACAAGCCATTTAATTCAAATCATAATTTACAATAAATCACATGGTCTCCAATTACTCAAATTTTCAAATCCAACATTCTATTTTCAAATCAATTTATAAAAATTTTAATTTATTTTATAAATTCATATTTTTCTCATAAAACAAGAAATTCATCATTTAAAATAATTTTCACAAATCACAAAATTGAATAAAAATTACTCTAGATAATTCAGACGATAATAGGTTTACTCACAGTTCTAGGAGTCGATGTACTCCTAATCTCAGTCTTCAAGCATAATCTTTGTACTTTTACTAGTGTAATTTATTCACCACCTATCCACAATGTACAATACATAATTCACCACATTAATGCTTGACCATTATAAAATCAATTCACGCTCGGTGTATATGCATGATATGCAACTTATTCGACTACCGCTTAAATGCGGTACTGACCTAATTCGGCCTGTTACCCTATTAAATGACAATTGTGTCCGATTTGGCTCCAAATTGCTCCATTTCATTTCTAGTACCTCAATTCACCAAACATTATTCAAATAACACCAATTTCAGCATCAAAACCCTCTCATTTCTTCATGGAAAAGTTCGGCCATTACAATGCACTAACACCGTGATTTTTCCTACTTAATTTTCTCACAATTATTCATCATTTTCTAAGCCATTTCTCTTGAAATAATAACAATCCATCACCCACACATATCAAGGAAGATTCAACCAATGAAGATTCATGGGAAAAATGGATTCTTTTCTTGTTGTTTTACTTCTAAATATGCTAAACTAACTAAAAACACTAACATATCTTAAAATCAATTCAATCCAACATCTTTCTCTCTCCTTACCCATTTTGACTAGCCATGAATTCATCATGAAAACATGTAATTTAACCATTAAAAATAAGGAAAAATGCATGGGTAAGGTAAATCACTAGCAAAATCAAAGAAATTTTACCTTTGCTTGATCAAATCCTTGAATTCCAACACTTTCTCTTTGATTTTTCCCACCTAGGGGTTATTCTTCCTTGGTTTCTCTTCTCTTCTAGTTTGGCTGATCACTATGGGAGAAATGGGCTGATTTTTTTCCTTTTTATAAAGAAATAATAAAATAATAAAAGCATGACACATGACATTTCCTTATTGGTTCAAATTTCAAATATTTGACTTTTAATTCTTTAATTCTCCACCACACATTTCTCATGTTTATCCATTTCCATGATGAATAAAATTCCTTGGTCTTGGCAAGTGTCAAGGGTGAAAATTTATCGATTTGCCCTTGGGGTGAAAAAATTACCATTTCGCCCCTATACTCCAAATTATACCGAAATTAAAATTTTTCACTTCTAAACCTCAAATCATACTCCAATAAGTCAAATGGGGCCAAAAAAATTTTTCTAAAAATTTCCATTTTGTCCCCAAATGGCAAATGACCATTTTACCCCTAGATAATGAAAATTTCAGTTTGACTCCAAATTGATCCTTGAACTCTGAATTATCATTTTGAGTCATCCCTGAACTATGAAACTCTTAATTTCACCTTAAAATTCCTATTTGAACTAGTTCAATGCTTAATCGACTTAATGGTACCATTAGGAGCAATATCGTCTTTTAACGATTCCTCAAACTTCCTAAATATGCAAACATTCTATTGAGTATGTAAATGACATCGTAATTATTTTATAGAACAGGGTTTGATAGGTCAGCACAGCATTGAAGCGGTAGTCGGATAAGTTGCATATCATATCATGCATATACACCGAGCCTGAATTGATTTTATAATGGTCGAGCATTGATTTGGTGAATTGTGTATTGTACATTGTGGATAGGTGGTGAGTAAATTACACTGATAAAAGTACAGAGATTGTGCATGGAGACTGGGATTAGGAGTACATCGACTCCTTGAACTGTCAGTAAACTTATTATCGTCTTAATTATCTAGAGTAGTTTTATACAATTGTGTGATTTTATGGAAAATGGGATTAAATGGTAAATTGCTATGTTTTAGGAGAAATTGTGATTTTATAAATTGATTTTATCAATTTTTTGGAAAATTTAATACTGGTTTTGAAAATAGAGTAATTGGAGACTGTCTGCCTGTGTTATAAATTATGTTTTAAATTATATGGCTTATAGGAATATGTGAGCATGAATGGCAAAGTCAGTATTTGTATCAAAATTATATATATACTATGTATTCAACCTTGAGAGGCTATATTACGATAAAATGCCATGTCATGCAGATAAAGATTTTATAAATTAGGTGGTAGATAAAATAATCCATAATCCCTACAGTGGAGGTTTTGTGGACCAGCCTAAGAGAGAGGGCACAAAATCAGATATACCTTACCTCGATCGGAGAGTCGTGTGAAGGGTGTCTCTAGAGGTTAAGATTTGAGTGCACTTCACATGGACCACCGCGTGAGAGTGAGACTCAGCCAACGCCAAGGCATGGCTAGAATTTCAGATGTAAAGACATTTAACAGCCTTGGTGGTCTCGGTTAGATGCCTAGGCCAAGGCATCCCCGAGAATGATTTTGGCAAGAGCCAAGTTTTGTGAGATATATAAGCCATGTTGATTAATTGAGTAAACTGAATATTCATGTTATGAAACATATATTGGAAAAGGATATTTTAATTCGTCTCCATTTACTCGCCTTTAGATAGTTTAGATGGTGTCTGTTTACTCACTGGGATTTTATAATCTCACCACCCTCCTTTCCTCACATTTCAGGCTCGGGGAATTCCATAGTTAGCTGACTTTGACAAGGACCTTCATTTGGACTTGAATTGGCAAAAGTTGTAGGTTTTCAGCTTCCGATGCATTTTGGTTAGATGTGGGCCCACGTGTCGATGTAAAAGTAATTGTATGCTTTGGTTATTTACTTTATAGTATATATGAATATAATTAACTTTTACACTATAAGAATTATTTACCGATAGCTTTATAAAAATTATTTTACAAGAAAATAGTTTATTTTATTAAATATTTTTATTATATTCAAATGGTCAAATTTTCACTTCAAATGAATGTTTTAGATACTTAATTTGTTTTTAAATCACTAAATATATATTTTTTGCTTACCTACTACATTTTTAGCAAGTTTTGAGATTTTTTACTAAAAATGACGAAAATGCCCCTGTGAGCCAAAAAATAAAATGTTATGTTCTAATTTGGAAATGACTCGTAATCCTTCGAATTACGATATTTGATAACTATTGCTCATCGGGGAAGTGCAAAAGCTGATATGAGAGCGTTGCGAGGTTTCGATCGGCATTCGGGGTGAAGAATGTTTGTCGAGGCTTCGAGGCGGTTGTCACGGGCTCGATGGGAGTTTTGGGTCGTGACATGTAACGTGATGTGGGGATCGATATTTTGAGAAAGATTTCAAATATCCCCTTGAAGATCAAATTTGAATTCTTTTAAAAGGTGATTTCATTTTAACCAAGAAATTCAAGAGTAATTGAAAACTGCTACTTGTTGTGTTTTAAATTATATTTTGAATCGAATGGCTTATGATAATGTGGGCATGATTGGCTAGATTAGTAAATGTGTTGAAAATGTATGAACTGTTGATTTGCCTTGAGAGGCTGTAAAATAAAATAATTGCCATGTCATGCTATTGTAAATTTTATTGTATGGTGAGTTTAGCTTGCTGCAGTGGACGGGTTCTGCGGACCAACCTTTTTGAAGGGCACGAAATCCAAGTATATTCTTACCTCAATTCGAGAGGCGTGTAGGGTAACTCCCAAGATACAACTTTAGAGTTCACTTCACGCCAAACCACCACGTGAGGGTGAACTCAGCCAACGCCAAGGAACGACTATGTTTTCAAAATAAAAATATGATTTATGCGTACATGACTTTTTAATAGCCTTGGCGAATTCGGTTGGGATAGCCCCAAGCCAAGGTATCCCAAACAATCGAGTATGAGAATGATTTTGGCACAAGCCAAGTTTTTAAGAAAGTCATAAGCCATGTTGTTTATTTTTGACAAAAATGTAATGGTTTTATATGAGTTGAAATAAGTTTTAATATTATGAATTATATTTTTCTGCATGGTGAAAATGGAATTAAACGATTTTTCGTAGCTCCCCTATTTGTTTATCTGTGAAATGAATCTGTAATTCCTCTTATATGGGGCGAGTTATGATTTGTGCATGATTTTAAATATTATTTGGCTTCGTGGGAGCTTGCTAAAGTTTATTGATTTGATTCGGAAATGATTATTAATATATTTTGATGCAAAAAATTTTATTACCTCGATTATTTATACTTTATAAGAAATTCTCGATTTTTATATAAGGCACAAACCCTCGTTTGAAACGAACTGCTTTTATAATCTTGCATTTTTATATTCAACTGATCTGTCGTTTGCTTGTTTCCCATCTACGCCCTACTCGCTGAGTCGATGATTATCACTGAGTCTATGAGACTCACACCCCTTTATTTCCCCTTTTGCAAATAGGGATCAGCCTAGCGTGTAGTCAGTGATGCATTCGGTCCACCGTGAATAGGTAGAGGCATCTCCTAGCAATTTATTCTGAGTCACTCTGCTATTAGAGGTTAAGTCGTAGCATTTTATTTATTAAGTTGTAAATGAATTCTAAATTTTTATATAAGCATTAATTTGGAGATTATAGATTTTAATGCATATACTTACGAATAAAAGGAAAAAGTTTGTATTGATTTTTATATTTATGGTTCAATTTAGTATATGAAGAATCAATATTATATGGTGATTGAATGTTGTGGATTAACGAGCCAATTCTAGACAAGCTTGTTCGAGACTTGGCGGGTCTTTTTCGGAAGTCTTGGACGTCGACAGCGATTGGGGAAAGGTCATTGCAAAATCAAAGCATAGTACTCCACGTACAAGATAACATGGTGTCTCAAGTCTAGGTAGCAGTTACACAACTGACACATGAGAAGTATTGCATAGACACTTGAGTGAGGTACCAAATGCACTTCTCATGGCAAGTCATGTTCAATGAACTCACTCTCCCATGGCAAGCACCCACATGCTAGCTCCAAGTACTTTTATACTTCAACCTAGGAAAGCGATTGCTTACTTCACAAGTAAGGAACATAAAATATGCTAATCTTTGAGCATTATTGATGCCCTGTCTCAATAATACAATAATCAAAAACTTTTAGGAACAATGCTTTGATGCATAAAGATATCATAATTGTATCCCATACAATTCCTTTGCAAGGCATATATAGTTTCATGGGCTTTATCTATATAAGTACAAAATGAAATTACATCACAAACTTAGGGATAAAGAACCACCTCAATGTTATTATGAATAACAAAATGTCATTTATGAATATCTCAAAATTACAATTCCCATACAACCACAGATTGGCTTGTAGGGCTTCTACTAACATAAGCATGTTGGAAAATTATTTCCATATATGGTTTATTAAAGGATTTGAACTAAAAGGTTTTATGAAGTTTTCAAGGAAATGTTCAAATGACTTGATTTGATAATGATTGTGATATGTGTGACACAATGATTTTCAAATTGTTTACAAATCTACTATGTATGTAAATATGCTACTACGCATTAGTTTTCAACAAAGGGGGACAAGCCTTTTCATGTTTGTAGTCCATTCATTACTCCAGCCTTCGGGCTAATGTAAGTACGAGATATTTCTATGGTTAATGTATGAATGTTATTATGCACATGCTTAGGGTAATGTGAAAGGATTTGTGAATCATATGTATTTATAATTACATGGTTATGAAAAAGTCATATCCTTTGGCTTATCCCCTTCGCCGTATCCACTCACGAAGCCTTTGTGACTGTTATTTTTTCTTGCTATTTTTGTTGCAGATTAGTGATAGCACTCTCTTGCTATCATTCATTGTCACAGAGACGTGGTCCGTTTATTTTTTATTGGCAGGTGTCTAGTAGCCTTTTGATGTCTGACGAGTCGAGTCGCGTCATGTTCTACTGACGAGTCAGTCTATGTTATGTTTATGTTTACAGACTATGAACATGTTTTATTGAGTATGAGTATGTTACAATAATGTAGCCAAATGATTAGGCATATTACATTATGAATGTTATGTTAAATGTGTAAGGTGGCTCAAGGGCCCTTATGGACACTCGAGGGTGTTGAGACATGTAAATATTGTGGTGCACTAAGAACGTAGCACTTTAATGAAATATGAAACATTCCACATACACTAATACATTCAGAAGTTCCATATATGTGTAATGTTGCATATAATGGTATGCATGAGTTGATATTGTATGCCTATGGATGTTTATGTATGCTTCCGCATTGATGAATGGTTAATGATGTATGTTGAACAGGCTTGCTTAGGCATAGTGGGCTATACCCATCTAGATTCATCCGCTGGTCATGTTCCACCATAAAATGGGATGTGACAACTAGTTAGCATTCTGCTTTGCCAAGGAAGATTGCTACTGTAAGCTTGTGAAGTTTAAGTTTCCACGGGAATCCTCGTATCTGATATAAGGAGCATGGTAGCCTAGTGTTTGTGGGAATTGTGTCGAACATAGCCGCCAAACAAATTCCAAGGCAAGAACGCCAAGGGTACTTGGCAATGATAAGAGACATGTCAAGCCCGGCTCTAAAATATATTTATTATACCATTCCTACATAAGAATGCATGTTTGCTTACTTGGGTACCTCGAAAATCGTTAAAACACGACAATGTACCAAATGATACAATTAAGTTGAATTAAGCCTCGAACTAGTCCAAATGGAGATTTCAAGATGAAATTGAGAGTTTTGAAAGCCCAGAATGACTTAAAATGGTGATTCGGAGTTTGAGGACCGATTTGGAGTCAAATTAGAATTTTCATGACCTAGAGGCAAAATGGTCATTTTGCCACCCAAGGTTAAGATGTGAGTGTTGGATGAAATTTTTGACTAAGATTGATCATTTGGAGTATAATTTGAGTTTGACAAGTGAAGAATTTTAATTTCAGCGTTTTTCCAAGGATAAGGGCAAAATAGTCATTTTGCCACCCTAGAGGCAAAATTGTAATTTTACACCACCCAACACTTGTCATGCCCATGGATTTCAGCCATTAGCATTTTATATGATGGATAATTGAAGGATTTTATGTGGTGGTGGAAGAAAGCTTAATTATTAAGTTTTTAAACGTGGACCAATAACATGGTGACAAGTGTCAAGCTTGGATTATTTTATTATTTGGCTTTAAAAATCAGCCCATAACCCTCCCAACTCATTTCTCTTGGTCGGCCAAAGGAAGAAAAGGGAAGAAAAGAAGAAGAACAAAACCCTAGCTAAGAAATACAAGGGAAAATCACTAGATTTCAAGGAATCAAGACATCAAAGGTGAAATTTCTTAACTCTAGCTTGTGATCTATCTTTCCTATGCATTCTTTTGCATTTTCCATGGCTGAATCACAAGATCTCATGAAGGATTCATGCCTGACTGAATTCAAAGAGAGAAGATTTGATGATTTATTTGGTTAGATTTTGAGATATTTTAGTGTTTTTAGTTGATTTATCATGTTTGGAAGGAAAACAAGTAAGAAAAATCACATATTCTTCATGGATTCTTCATTGGCCAAATTTCAGAAAGAAAATATTGAAGATGAACCTTGTGATGTCTTATGTTATTTAGTTAGAATTTAATGAATTGTGGTGGTGGAAACCGAAAATGGTAATGTTTAGCATGAAAAACTGTATACCCCTCAAGAACCTCCATGGCTGAATTTTTTCAAGAGAAAATGTGAGGATGATTTTACCATATTTCAAGTTATTTAATTTGTGTTTGATGATTTGGAGTATTGAGAGAGAAATGGAATTATTTGGAGTTGAATTGGACGTATTGTCCAATTAATCGGGTGACAGATCGAATTAGGCCAATACCATTTTATTTAGGTGCTTAATTGAATTTATATTGAACACCGTATTTAAATAGTTACCCAAGTATTTCACATCCCATTTCATTTCATTAGTATAGAGCCTAAATTAGTTTTATAACAGTTTAGCACAAATGTAATAACTGGCTTATTGTGCATTATGTTTAGGTGGTGAACTTTCTGGCAAAAGTAAAGAGATAGTACCAGAGGATCAAAAATCGGAGTACTAGAAACTCGATTTCCATTACAGTGAGTAACCTTATTATCGTCTTAATTATCTAAAGTAATTTTTTATCCGATTTTGTAATTTTATGGAAAATATGTTTAAATGAAATGATTTTATAAATTGTTTTGAAATTTAATGATGACTTGAAAATGGAGTAATTGGAGACTACTTGTTGTATTGTAAATTATGTTTTGAATTGAATGGCTTATGATAATGTGGGCATGAATGGTTGGATTGGTATTTGTGTTGAAAATTTATAAACTGTTGTTTGCTTTGTTAGGCTGGATAATGATAAAATTGCCATGTCATGCTGTTAAATTTTATTGAATTGGTGGGTTATAGATTGGTCACTGTAGTGGCGGGTTCTGTGGATCAGCCTTTTTGAGGGGCATGAAATCCGGGTATATTCTTACCTTGGTTGAGGAGGCGCGTAGGGTAACTCCTGAGGTAAAACTTTAGAGTCCACTTCACGCCAAACCACCACGTGAGGGTGAACTCAGCCAACGTCAAGGAACGACTATGTTTTCAAAGTAAAAACATGATTTATGCGTACATGACTTTTTAATAGCCTTGGCGGATTCGGTTGGGATAGCCCCAGGACAAGGTATCCCTAAAAACCAAGTATGAGAATGATTTTGGCACAAGCCAAGCTTTTCAGGAAATCGTAGACCTCGTTGTTTATTTGGGTGAAATGAATATATTTTATCTTATTAAAATGAGTTCGAAATGCTGTGAATCATTTTTATGCTAATCTATTTAATCTGTCTCCATTTACTCAGCTTTAGATATTTTAGATGATATTTGTTTACTCACTGGGATTATATAATCTCACCACCCTCCTTTCCACCCATTTCAGGCTCAAGATAGTCGGTAGATAGCTCATTTCGTTGATGGCTACAGTTGGACTTGCATCCTTAAAAATTGTAGGTTCACAGCCTTCATTACTTTTAGTCATTCGGGGGCCCACATGTCATTGTTAAATGTTTTGAATACCTGGCTGCGTGTGCTACTGTATGTAGGAATTTATTTTGCTTTTATGCTATAAAAATTATTTACGTAGCGTTCTATAAAAATGGTTTTATGAAAAATTAGAATATTTTATTCATTATTTTTATTTTATTCCATTAGCTATAATTTCACTTTAAATGAATGTTTTAGATATCGAAACTTATTTTCGGTTATGAAATGTGTAAATTTCTCTCATATACTACATTTTAGCTGGTTTCGAAATTTTTGAGAAAAATGACCAAAATACCCTTGTGTAGTTGAAACTTCTCTTTGACTGTTTTTGAATTGAAATTGGTTCATATCACTTTAAAACATGATTTTAGTAACTAATACTCACAAAGGAAGCGAGAAAATTGATGTTAAGCCTTGCGAGGTTTCGATTGGCATTCCGGGTAATGAATGTCTATCGGGACATCGCGACCGTTGTCACGGGCTCGATGGGAGTTTCGGGTCTTGACAAGAAACTTCAATGGATGATGGGAGTATGGATTGTGTACCAGTAGTAGGTAAGTATTTAGATGTATTTCTAGAAGAATTGCCTAGATTGCCTCTCGAGAGGGAAATTGAATTTTGTATTGACTTGATTTCGGATACGCAACCAATTTCGATACCTCTTTATCAAATGGCACCAATTGAATTAAGAGAGCTTCAAGAGCAATTGGAGGATGTATTGAATAAGGGCTTTATTTGCCCCTAGTGTTTCACCTTGGAGAGCTCCGGTGCTATTCGTGAAGAAAAGGATGGTAGCCTTCGATTATGCATTGACTATCAGCAATTGAATAAGGTCATTGTGAAGAATAAATATCCACTCCCAAGGATTGATGACTTGTTTGATGAGTTGCAGGGTGCCATGTTCTTCTTTAAGATTGATTTATGGTTTGAGTATCACCAATTAAGAATAAGAGAATATGATGTACCCAAGACAACGTTTTGCACGCGTTATGGACACTATGAATTTCTGTTGATGTTATTTGGACTCACCAATGCACTACAGCATTTATGGACTTAATGAACAGGGTCTTCCAGACATATTTGGATAAATTTTTTGTTGTATTTATCAATGATATTTTGGTGTACTCTAAGAGCTCGGAGGAACATGTATAACATCTGAGAATTATACTTCAGACCCTAAGAAAGCATAGGTTATATGCTAAATTCTCGACATGTGAGTTTTGGTTGAATAAAGTTAGTTTCTTTGGCATGTTGTGTTTGAACAATGGGTACAAGTTGACCGTAGTAAGGTAGAAGCTATGGAGATTGATCGAGGCCAGCGTTTGTAACAGAAGTTAGAAGTTTTCTAGGCTTAGCCAGATATTACAAATGTTTTGTGCAAGACTTTTCTAAGATTGCATCTCCTTTGACAAGACTCACTCATAAAGGAGTTAAGTTTGATCGGTCTGATGCATGTGAGGCTAGTTCACAGAGGCTTAAAGGTTGTCTCACTTTTGCACCTATTTTAAGCCCACCGTGTGGATCCGAAGGCTATACCATGTATTGCGATGCATCACGAGTTGGTTGGGTTGCATGTTGATGCAACATGGGAAAGTTATAGCATACACCTCTCAACAATTAAAGAAGCATGAACAAAACTACTCTATGCATGACCTAGAAATGGTTGCAATTGTGTTTGCTTTAAAAATTTAGTGCAATTACCTCTATGGTGAAACTTGCGAAATATATACTAATCATAAAAGTTTGAAGTATATATTTCAGCAAAGAGATTTGAATTTAAGGCAGTATAGGTGGTTGGTACTATTGAAAGATTATGACTGCACCATACTCTACCATCCAGGCAAGGCCAATATGGTGGCAGATGCCTTGAGCCGAAAACTGATAGGGAGTTTGGCATACATGACAATAGAGAAAAGATTTTTGGTGCAGAGTTTGAATGATCTAGGCAATATTGGTGTACACTTTGAAATTAATGATTCTAAAGCATTGTTGGCACATTTTAGAGTCTAACCAGTGATATTAGATCGGATTAAAGCTATCCAAGACCAAGATGAATATTTGATTAAACTAATTGGAGACATGACCAAAGATAGAGATCAAGACTTTGTGTACGACACATATGGTTTAATGAGATATTGATCACGAATTTGTGTGTCAAATATGGATGGATTAAGAAATGAGATTTTGGGAGAGGCTTACGTGGCAGTTTATACAATCCACCCAGAAGCCACCAAGATGTACCATGATTTGAAGTCTATGTATTGGTGGCCAAGACTAAAGAGGGACATGGCAAAATATGTCTCTAAATGCTTAACATGTTAGCAAGTGAAGGCTAAACATCAGAGACCTTTGGGATTACTACAACCATTACCAATACCCAAATGGAAATGGTAACATGTTTACCACGAGCTAGGGGTGGTTATGATGCCATTTGGGTGATAATTGATCAACTTACTAAATATGCCCATTTTTTGTCGGTCTAAACTAAGTATGGAGCAGCTCGATATGCCCAAATATACATTAATGAGATTGTCAAGCTACATGGTGTTCTGGTAATGATAATGTCCAATAGAATATTGTAGTTCATAAGTTAATTTTGGAGGAAATTTCAAGAGGCCTTAAGCATGAGATTGGATTTTAGTACGGCCTTCCACCCATAAACGGATGGCCAATCCAAGCTCACCATCCAGATGCTTGAGGATATGTTGAGAGCGATTACTCTCAACTTTGGAGTTTCATGGAATCATTACTTGCCCCTAGCCGAGTTCGCTTATAATAATAGCTATCAAGCCATGATCGGTATGGCTTCGTATGAGGCTTTGTATTGGTAAAGATGTAGATCGCCTATTGGTTGGTTTGAAGTCTGGGAACAAGAACTTGAAAACCTTCTTTGACAAGAATGGCTTCGAATATGACAAGACAAAGATAAAAACATTCTCTGAAAAAGAAAATGAAAAGCATGGTGCATCACATGAATATGTTTGTTGTCATAAGAAGGGACGCTCTATATATTCTTGTCCTCTTAGAGAAACACCCCCCAATCAAAAGACTGTCAAAACGGTGTGGGTTCCACAAGGAACAAAACCTACATAGGGACGAATTGTGGTAAATTTTTGAAGTTCCAAGTAAAAACAAACTTGGAAGAACTAACTCTCATGGACCCAAGAAAGCTTGGGTACCAATATCAAAAATCAATTATATTTTGTAGGAAAAATCAAAGCAAGAATGCATGCATTGATCTTATTGCAAAGTCAAGTGATATCTATTCTATGAATAACTTGCCAATAAAAGACGAATCGTTGATTGTTTGATTGCCTTCTGATTGGTTGATTATTGTTGAAATAAAGATTAGTTTCTTGAATTCATAATTTGAAAGAATGATGTTTTGATGATGTTGTTTGCATAATAGTTGTTGGCTCTATTAGTTTTTGATGATAATAAAACATTCCCATTTATTTGTGTCTAATACCTTTACTTGAGTGTGCAGGAAATTAATATATGAAATTAATTTATTAACTCTTCAAAGAGTATTTTTGAAAGAAAAAGAGGGATAAAATCAACAATATGTAACTGAATAACAAGGAGGAAGCTTATTAGTGAAACAAGGAAGAATGTTGGTTGATCAAAGTTTCAAATTGGAGAAATGGTGGGCTGAAGAGTTTGAGAAACAGAACCAATTTAGTAGACCAAGTCAGTCTACTAAGTGGTCTCTGCCAAAATCTGCAAACTAGAAACAGAACCAACTTAGTCAACCAAGTTAGTCGACTAAGAGCTCTCTGTCTGCAATTTGAACCAGAGCACTACAAGACAGATTAACAGCTAGAACTCATCCTCAACTGTTTCCAACGGATATAAACTACCAAACTGCCATCAGAGTTGTATCTCCAAGTATAAAATGGTCTTCTAACAGTGAAAAACAAGTTTTCAAGAAGCCTTGAATGAGATTTGAGCTATAAAAAGTAGAAAAACCAGAAAAGCATCACTGCACTTGTCTGCACTTAAACGCCTACTCTTTGCATTTGTATTTTGCTCTCAATCTTGTACCAATCAGATCAACCAATGACCATAGGTACTTTCTTTTACTACTTCTCTTGTATTTTTAGAGTGAGGAAGTCACTCTAAGGGATATTCAAGCTTGGGATAGCTTGATTGTTGTAGGTTGTGGTTGAGCCTTAGAAAACCACTTTGGGTTTTAGTTTAGCCCCTGAAAAACTAGTGTAAAAGGTTTTGGCTCAGCCTAGTAAAAACCATTGTAAAAGCTTGGTGGAAGCTTGTGAATTTCACCGGTTGTTAGTGAATTTGTGGGAAAATCCTTGGTTGGATAATCAAGGTAGTGGATGTAGGTCTTGGACCGAACCACTCTAAATTGTTGTGCATTTTATACTCTGTTTTTGTTTTCTTAAGTTTTGGAAATTAGTTTCCAATCTTGTCAACAGCCAAATTGTGATATTCACCCCCCCTTCTAGCACATATTATAAGGACCAACAATAGTTGCTACAATAAAATTTGTATATCATTTCATACACATGCATCATTCAAAACCAACCTCTATGTGCACTAAACTTGATTCTACTTAGAAGATTTCTTGTATTTGATTTAGATAAAAAAATCTCTGTTTTTCAAGTTTACAAAGTTTAAGATTCGACTTCTAATTTTTAAAGAATCAATTCTTCAAACATAAAATGTTTTCCAAAAAGCTTCAAGAATTCAAAGACTCAACACCTTAAATTTCAAGAATCGATTCTCAAAAAGAACTAAGAAAGTCTTAGAAAAACTAAAGCAAAAAGAATTGATTCTTATCATCTAAGAACCGACTCTTACACCTTAAGTCAAGAAATTATTTAAGCCTTAAACTCTCATTTATCAGTCTTAAAGCTTTTCATAAGTTAAAATTTTACAATCCCTTCTCTCTGAAGAAATTTTTTGTTCTCCAAAAGTAATTTTTTGAGAATCAAATGGCTAAAACTCTCTCAAAAAGCATTTTGATTTCAAATCCGTTTAAGTTCCAATTCACCCATTTATAAGTACAAGTCATCCAAGAGTAGAATCGATTCTCTGTACAAAAGAATCAACACCCCTCTTTCCAAACCACGATTATTCACTTTAAACCTTCAAAGAAAATGGCTCAAAAAAAGTCAAGAAAAGAAAACGGAAAAGCTCCAACAACACCTTCCAAAGCAATGAGATGTAATAAACTTGATCCATTCAACATCAATTTTACGAACAAAGAAGAAAAGAATATATTTGATGAGGACTACTCCAAAAGAAAGGTAATTCATGGAATAATCATAGACTTGAAATGGTTTGAGAAAGAATTTAAACTGCCATATATTGAAAATCTAAGGAAAATGGGATGGTATGAATATCTGAGCCTAAGAAGAGCAGTTTATCATAAGTTAGTTCAAGTGTTTTATTCAAATGCAACTGCTATGTGTCAAGGAGATAATGATGAAAACATCAAAGACCACAATGATTCATTTGCTACATTGGCCAGCGGAAAGGAGATCATTAACACACCAACATTGCTACAAAAATTATTAAAGCTAAAACCTATCAAAAGAGATTCTATCAGTGAGATAAACGAAAGAAGCAAAATCCCAAAAGATGAGCTAGAAGCTAAATTCTTGACTGGTCCAGTTACTTCAACAACGAATCTAAAGAGCACAACAAGACTTAGTGCAAATGACAAAATCTTTCATTTGATCGTCACACAAACACTAAGACCATTCAACTAGAAAAGCAACACAATGAAAGCCAAAGACATGTTGTTTATGCATCATATCAATAAGTGTACTCCAATTGATCTAGCACGTTTCATTTACAAAGATATGGAATCAATAGCTAAAGGAGGAAGAAACAGTCTACCTTATGGACGTTAGGAATTTTGAGAATATGGTGCCTTGGAAAGTAAGTATATTCTCACACTTAATTTCATTAAATTTATTTGTAATGAAAGTACATTTTGATAATAAAAGGAAGAGTTTGTTTTAGTAAGTATTCATTTTCTAGTTATTAAGGTACCATGATTCTATTGAGATATTAAAATACATTTGTATGAAAAGTCATACATACGAGACATGTATTTTACTTGAATCTAAAAATTGTTCACAGCCATATACTAAAGCTGGTCATTTTATTGTGTTAAGGCTGTAGTGTCCATATTACTTCCAACAAAACAAAGTGATTCATTTCAAGAGAATGATGAGTCTCAAATCATCGAAATGGTTGACTTCAAGTAATGACACTATAACATGAACTGAAATCATGTGAGAATCAAATTTAAGTTTTACCATTACTTAAATATTGATCTCACACTTATGCGTTTGCTTATAGTAGAACCGAAATCCTGATAGATAGTGGACTCATGTTTAATCTCCTTATAATCTTTGATTTACCATGAGCATGATCATCATAAAGTATTGGTCTAGACACTGTATTTTGAGATTATAATCGAGATGAACATTTGGGAACATATATCCTGATAATGGAGTTCATAGCATTAGCATCACTTCTAGTGATTTTAAGAGGATTGGTGATTAATCTAGGCCCAGTGGATTGATGAATTAGCTACTTATCACATCTAGATACTCAAAACATTAGATCTAGAGTATTGAATGACTAATTGGATGAAATTTGAAACTAGAGGACAAAATTAACATAAAGGGTAAAACAGTAATTTCACCTTTTGTCAATGGATGGTTATGAGGGTTCACAATATAAGGTTTGCAATTGGACAACTAATAATTAATATCAAGTATTGAATTGTTTCTTGTAATTATAGTTAATCCAAGAGTGCAACCATGAATCTATGGTGGAGTGATTTTATGGTTAATAAGCTTGAATTATTTTTAATGAGATTAAGAATAATTCTAAGTTTATTGGAGCTTGGAATATCTATGTCCAAATAGATTCACCATTGAGTTTCGTAGAATTTAACTTGTTTAAGTTGGAATGCATGTTTTAATTTGATGAATTAAACTGTGTACAAAAATGACAGCTTTAACATGTTTGTCTTAATTTAGACAAGAAAATATGTTTGGTCTTAATTTAGACAAGAAAATATGTTTTCCTTAATTTACAAGAAAAATATTTTTTTCTTAATCTAGACAAGAAAACACATTTGTCTCAATTTAAACAAGATAAAATATTTTTGTCTTAATTAAAGACAAGAGTTGTCTTCAATTAAGATAATGTTAAGAGGATTCTTGCAAAATGAATCTAGAGATCCATGTTGATAAAAGAAGACTCCATGTTTGACTATCACTTTTTTATTTATTATTAATTCTTTTAAATAAAGATGTATAATAATAAAATAAGAGTTATTATTCAATAAGGAGTTTTATTTTATTAAGAACTCTAAATGATAATTAAAGAATTAAATTATTTATTCTTTAATTTTAATTTTGATAATTATCAAGCATGTTTGATGCTTCCATAACTCTAAATGGATGGTCAAGATTGATTCAAAGGTGTTTCATTTTGATTAAACCTTTGAGGTAAGAGTTTTAATAAAAAGAGAAGATATTGGAAGAAAATAAAAGAACGTACTTTTTCTTGAAAAAGTTTCAACCGTTACTTCTCTTCTCCTCCTCCAAACTTTTCCGAAGAAAAGAGAGACAAATTTTGTTGCCATCTTGTAGTCTTGTATTTCACACCTTGTGTGAGACCCTGTCAAGCTCGATTAAAAGACGATATTGTACCGAGTGGTACAACCAAGTTAAATCGAGCCTTGAACTAGTTCAAATAGAAATTCTAAGCGGAATTTGAAAATTTTAAAACCAACAGAATGGCTTAGAATAGTGATTTGGAGTTCAAGGTCCAGTTTGGAGTCCATCAGAAAATTGACCAATTAGGGACAAAACGGTCACTTTATCATTTGATGATAAAATTGAGATTTTTAGCCAAGATTTGATCACATTTGACCAAGAATAATTATATGAAATATAATTATGATTATTGGAGTATAAAATGATGTTTAGCAGTGAACAATTGTGATTCTCGGTATTTATCGAGCACAAGGGCAAAATGGTAATTTTGCCACTAAAGGACTAAACGAAAACTTTTTTAAACAATTTTTGCCCCATTTGGTTAATATTGATCAATATTAGTGTTATTTTAGGTTGTAAAGTAGAAATAATGAGATTCCGGTACATTTCGGAGTAAAAAGGCAAAATAGTAATTTTTCACCCCAAGGGCAAATCGGTAAATTTTTCACCCCAGCACTTGTCAAGACCAAGGGATTTTAATTGTGGTAGGATTGGATAAATACCAGAATATTTGTGGTGGAAAATTAAGAAGAAAAAGTCAAAAAGTTAAAAATTGGGCCAATAAGCATGTGACACATGGCATGCTTGATTATTTTATTATTTTCTATAGAAATCAGCCCATTAAATCCCCAATTCCCTCACCATATTCGGCCTAGGCATCCAGCAACAAGAAAAAGGGAAGAACAAAAGGAAAAACAAGAAAACCTAGGTGGAAATTCAAAGAAAAAGTGAAGAAATCAAGGAAACAAGCTAGGTAAGTTAAAATTTCTTTAATTCTCCTTGATACCTAGCTTACCCATGCTTTTGTTCTTGTTTTCCATGGTTGAATTTTGAGTTTTCATGATGAATTCAATTCTGAAAAATGGGTATGGAAGAGGAATTGTTGTTGGAATAATTTGATTTTAGACTATGTTAGTGTTTAGGGATAGTTAAGCATGGTTATTAACAAAAACACAAAAGAAATATTCAATTTCTCTAGGGTTCCTTGTTGGCCGAACCATGAGGGCTGAATATCAATGGGGGATTGTTTTTATTTCAAGGAAAATGGCATGAAAAATGATGAATTAAGGTGAAACTGTTATGTAGAGAAAAAATTCGATGCTAGTGCACCAAATGACCAAATTTTTCTATAAGGAACTGTGAGGGTTCTAATGCTGAATTTGGCTTTATTGAAATGTATGTGGTAAATTAAGGTATTAGAGGAGAAATGAATTAATTTGGAGGTGATTTGGACACCATCGTCGATTAATCGGGTGATCGGTCGAATTTAATCGATACCGTGATTAAGCAGTAATCAGACATATTTTTGCATTTACATATCAAGCATTAGTAATTTAAATTAATTTATATCAATTTAGGGACAATATAGTAAATTCCTTGACTTTGTTATTTGTCAAGGTGGTGAGACGTCCGAAAAAGGCATAGGAATTACGCTTGAGGGCTATTAGTCCGAGTGCACCCGGAATCTGGATTTTCGATACCGGTGAGTGGACTTGCATTTCAAACTTGTTTTGGGAAATATGAAAGATTCTATCCAACTTGTCTTAGAAAATGTACCTTGGGAACAAGCTTTTAGTAAAATGATTTTATATTGTGAAAATGTGCTATACAATGGTTTATGTGTTATCACAATATGATAATATGCATTGGATGCTTCTTTACCTGTTGATTTGAACCCGGCTATGTGCGAGTAGGAGTGCACATAAGCCGTTGCTGACCCGGCTATGTGCAAGTAGGAGTGCACATAAGTCGTTGCTGACCCGACTATGTGCGAGTAGGAGTGCATATAAGCCGTTGCTGACCCGGCTATGTGTGAGTGGGAGTGTACGTAAGCCGTTGTTGCCCCCATAGCTTATAGGGCTGGATGCTTCGTGATCTTCCACCCTATGAGTGCTTTGATAGGTATGATCTGTGGCGAAGTATGACTCTCCACCCAAGAGCTTGGAGGAGGAGGGAAGGGACTGCTCCGTTGCTTCGTGATCCGGAGTGAAGTGCACCTCTTGCCGAGTGAAGGGGGGGATGCTTCGTGATCTCCCACCCCCTAGTGACAATAGCATAAGCCGTTGCATATGAGATGATGATAATGTGATGATGTGCATGATGATGATGATGGGATGGTGTGCATGTTGATGATGGGTATATGGTTGTAAATGCAAATATGTAAGTATTTGTTTTGTGGAAATTTGGAAGTTTACATGTGTTACATGTTGCTATTGTTATTTTAGTAGGATGACTTGTTTTAAGGGAAAAAGGAGACTTTTTTTTTTCCTTGATGTTCTGGTTCTCGTTGCAGCTAGAATGAAGTTCGCTACAGCGAGAAACTTTCTGTCCATTTTGCTAACTTGTGGGTTTTTGCCATATTTCCCATTTCTTTGGTACCATAGTTGAGCATGAATTTTTGTAAAGTGATTTACTCATGTGGGATTTACATGAGGGGTTTAAAGAGCTAAAACAATTGCATGGTTTTGAGAAAACAAATGCATCATGATTTCAATAAACATTCCTTATGGTATGCTTGTTCCCTTCCTTGTTCACTCACTGAGTATTGTACTCACGTTTTATAAAAATTCATGTTTTCAGATCAGGTGACTGTTGGACCCTAGATCGAGGAGTCCCCGTAGTGCATATCCTGGGTATGTGTCTGGCATGCGATAGTAATCCCTTTTATTGTAAATGTCTCCGCTGGAAGTCATGGATTCTTTTGTATTGTGAAAACAATCTAACAATATGAATATGTGTATGCAATGTAAATTGCTAAATATATGACTGGTATAGTGCATGTATATTATTATCGATAATGCCATTGTGTTTTGGCTATGTTCACACCCGAGAAAAGGTGTGTTTGTATGCATGATATGATAAATTTGTTAAGCAAAGGTAAATGGATAGGCTTGCTTGGGCTTAGTGAGTTATGCTCATTGAGCTCATGAGCCGTCATTGCCCGGGAAATTGGGTCGTGACACCTTGTCCACTCAAGGTTCAAGTTGAAAGTATTCTTGAAGAATAAGTGGTAAACTTGTTTGGTCGAGAAATCATTCATTGATGTGGTGGTGTCCCAAAATAAGAATCTCAAAATAAAAGGTATGATTTTTCTTACTTAATAGATTTTTATTTTTTTTAGGATGTGATTATGTTACTTGCAATAATAATGATGTGTGTTTCCGCTTGTGTAATTGGATTACTAGCTTCCTTTATAAAAGAAATTTTTGAAATCCATGCTTTACACAATCATATTAATCCACAAAGATCCAACTCCAACAATGGAATGGCCATCTTAAATATTCTGGACAAGATAAAGGTTAATACCTCACTTGACAAGCTAATAATGGTTTAAAAAGTCAACAATCTTGATAAAAGAGCAACTAAAAAACTTGGCTTGAATATGATGTTGTCATAAATGAATTGATGAGGAAGAGCATTCAACTGAAAGATAAAGATAAAGGAAAAGAAACACAAGCAGAAGGTAAAAAAAAAATCTATTTAAGCATGAGGTCAAAAAGAAAAGTCAGCTAAAGTCCACTCTAAAACAAATTTTGACATACTTGAGCTACTAGTGGATCCTTCATTCCTTTATGAACCTCCTCCAAGAGCTGATAAAGGTCCATTTGGACTACCAAGTATACATGTTTGAAAGTGCACATCATTTCTTTTGTGCTAAAATACATAGTTTAGAAAGAAGGTGGTTAGATAAATTTGATAAAATCAACAAAAGGCTAGTGCAATAATGGAAAACTACATTAAAAAATTCAAACATATGATTGATCATTGTACTACTTCCTTCATCGAACTAGATAAACATATACTTAGGCTTCAAAGCAAAATGGTTCCATTCACCAAAAATCAGAAGCAATTGTCCCAAAATCAAAAGATTCTATATGACTAGCTCAAAAAGTCATAATCTTAACTTAAGCTCTTACTCTAATCCACATTCAGAGCATAGCCAGTTGCATTGCACAACATTTGCATACTTTGTGTTTTGTGCTAATATGACTATATTGCAAATGATCTTTTGTATTTCTTTTACTTAATGAAATATCTTCTTTGATTATACCACTCTGTGTTAATTGCTAATTGATTGAACTGATTTTTTGTGAATGTCTCTATGTTTTATCTTTAAATGTTATTTAATCATTAAGCTTAACTTATGCTACTAATGCTCTATTTTTTCTATGAGTTTTTCTTCTCATTGTTCCTATACTCTTTTTTCTATTCCTTTTTTATATAACAAAAAGGAGGAGAAATATTGTAAGTAAATTTACAGAGTTTAACTCTTTATTATGGCTGGATTTTTTCAAATTGATTTAAAAAATGCTTTCAAACTTAAATGTAAATCTTCTTGAAAAAACACAAATTCAAGGGGAGCTTTAATTGAGAAAAATGTTTTGAAATCTTAAGCATATTTTTAAAGGGAGTTTTCTTCATTGAGCAAATTTAACTTTTAATTTTGTCATATAAAAAAGGGGAGATTGTTAGCTTTATTCTTATTTTGACATGACAAAATTGATTATAACTCAATTGAAATGCCTTGACTACTTGAACATATTTTAAATATGAATGATCATCCTCTTGAACTCAAAGAAATATCTTTTAATTTTCTCAAAGATCTCTTATTTTCAAAATTCAAAATGATAGCCTAAGAGTCAATTTTTTTTAAAAAAAAAGACTTGATTCTTGAATGAAAAGAAAGCAAAATATATTTCTTTGATTGCAAGAAGAATCAATTCTAGAGAAGAAAAAGTAAGTTTTTAAGCAAAAATCAACAATGTAGAATCAATTTTGAGAAAAGAAGAAGTCGATTCTTGAAAGATAGAAGCTTCAAGATTTATGAAGAATTGACACCTCAAAGATAAAGAATTGATTCTGGAGAAACAAAATGCAAAAGGTAGAAAAGCAAAGAATAAAGAATCGATTCTACATGAAGAAGATATCGGTTCTAGAAGCACCAAAAGTATAATTTAAAAACTTGGTGACCAAGAAAAAAATGATGCATTTGGACAAAAGTGGAACGACAAAAGTCAAGCTTAAATTCAAATTTTGGCACCAAACCATAGTGAAGAACCAACACCTCAAAATAAAAGAAAAGATTCTCTAGAGACAAAAAGATACAAACTTTGTGAAGAAATGACAACTCAACAGCAAAGAATCGATTCTTTAAATGAGACAAAATTTTGCAAGCTGGCTAGAACGTACAAGAAAAGATTCAAACTTCACTCCAACAAGCAGAAAATCATAAAGGCTATAAATCCTACGTTAGGGATGTTAAAGCAAGGATTTTTTGGAGGAATTTGAAAAAAACTTGAATCATCCTTGAAGAAGAAAAAGAGAGCAAAAAAATAAAAGAAAAAGTTATGAGTAGAAAGTTCCCACTTTTTAGTAAGAAAAGAGCCTAAAGATCAAATTTTCATTCTTCAATTAATCCTTCTTGAGCTTAACCCTTCTTTGTTCATCCATATATTTGTGAAAGCTCTAACTTTTCTAATCCTAAACTTCTTTATCAACCTTTCTAGAGGTTTTAAGTTGGAGATTCATTAGAATCAATTGTTGTATTGGTAATACCTCCAAGCAAAAGGTAAAAGGGTTTTGCTTGATCCTTTAAAAGACTATGTCTAGTGTACAGGTTTTGCTTGAACCAAAAAAAAGTAGTGCCTCGATAGAGGTTACACTCGATCCTGCAAAAGGCATGTTGTAGAGGTTACACTTGATCTTGCAAAAGGTATGTCATAAAGGTTATGCCTGATCCTATTGAAAAAGCAAGCTGATAGTGTAGTCACACTCATTGTGCTATCAAGGGAGAGGATGTAAGCATTGAAAGGCCAAACCTTTATAAAAATCCTATTGAGTACTTTTTATTTTTCTGCTCTTTACTTATTCATCTTATGCTATATTTTGTTGTTTTATTCTTTCATATTTTGCTTTATCTTTGAAGATTTTCAAAAAAAAAAGAGAAATTTTTATTTAACAACCAATTCACCCCCCCTCTTGGTAGTTTTACTTTAAGTTTATCTTTCTAACATTAATGACTATGCTTGATGAAAATTGATGATTGGTTACTTGAGAATGATTAAGATTGATTAAGAATGATGCTTGATGATTCTTGATACCTTGGACATTCCTAGGAACTATTTTGCAAATATTTACTGAAAAATATGAGCATTTGATGCATGTGTTGAATATCCATTTAAATGCTCATACTCATCTAGTTAAAATGAATACTTGAGTATTAGATAAACATGTTGAATATCTATTTAAACACTCATTTATTCTATGGTTATGATTTTTCTCCTAATATTTGATCTCTTAAGATTTTCTAACAATTTGCGTTGAGCTCATGATTTTTAAAAAGAAGTTAATCATTGTCATTATCCCATGACTTATTGGTATCATGAGAAAATTGAGATCTTCAACAATAAGGTTTGGTGAGAATTCAACACTTAGTGTTCTTCACAATCGTAACATCTTTCTAAACATCAAATTGATATTATGTTTTATATTACTTCTTACTTAAACTTGCATGTTGAAATGCATAATTGGTATCAAGTCTTAAGCCTTTTCAATTAGTATCTAGCTTTAAATTTACATCAAGCTCTATGCTGTTGTTGTCGGATTTACCACACAAGTACACAAATCATTAACAAGTAATATAATGAAAGTTAAGTTTGTTCCTATGGAGAATTAACCAAATCTTTTAGCTAATTATTAAAATTAAAGCAACTCAATCTTACCCAAACAACCAAATTTAAAACTACTGAAAATTAAATAAACTCAAACTAAAACTAGAACTAAAAATAAAAACTACAATTTAATTAATTAATCAATCAACCAAAAGTCTAGAATCACAATATCCCCTTAATGTTTGAGTTGTTAATCTAGAGTTCTAATTTATTTAAAAGTCTCTTCCGATGTTCTTATAAAAATATCTTCCTTAAGCAACTTACTATATTTCTATTCAAATTGAAATCAAGAAGACTCATTAAGCTTAGACTCTAATCATGGCTACATATGATATGTAAGTATATTCTTACCCTACACACGAATCAAATTAGTGATCTTATATAATTGATATTGAACATATGTTATTTCATCCATGGCCTACTTTAAACTCCCTATCCCAATTTTGTTTAGGTTTCCAATTCAATTTAATTGGTGAGTAGGCAATCAAAAGCATTAAAAATAGGATAAAAATAAATAACTCAAATACTATCAATCATAAGCAAGAAAAAATATTAAAACTTAGTTCAACATAATTCCTAAAAACATCATCCAAAAAAGAAATTTAACCATCAAAACTAAACAATAAAGTAGAAAAGTAACAAGAAAAGAAAAAAACTCTAATGTTTATCAAGCCTTCAATCCCCAAGCTTCCTTGCTTTCTTGCTAGCTTCAATGCCTCTTTTTCTTCAGAAAAATCTAGCTTAATTGTTGCTTAAATGTGCTTCTCAAAAGCGAATTAAATGGGCTCAAGTTTGTATTGAAATGGAAGTCTTCTATGTTACTGAGGTGTCTTTCCTTGTCGAGGCACCAAGGTGCTGCTTCCTTCATAGCGTGGCCCAAATTGTTTTGTCACGACCCAAAACTCCCCTCGAACCCGTGACAACCGCCGCGACATCCCGATGGCACTCATTACCCTAAATGCCGATCGAAACCCCGCAAGGCTTAGCATCAGCTTTCGCATCTCCCCGGTGACCGATAGTTATTAAATCTCGCATTTCAAGAAATCATAAGTCATTTCCAAATCAAATCAATAAAATATTATTTTCTGGCTCACAAGGGCATTTTCGTCATTTTTCTTTGAAAATACCAAAACCCGCCAAAAACATGGTGTAAAAGCCAAATATGTTCATACATATTTTAAATCAAATAACTAAAGTATAAAATTACTTTTACAATGACACATGCCCCCCCCCCCCAACTAACCAATAAGATGCGAGTCTGTGAACCTATAATTTTGTCAATGCAAGGCTAACTGAAGTCCTTGATGCAATCAGCTATCTACCGGCTATCCCGAACCTGAAATGTAGGGAATTGAGGGTGGTGAGATTATAAAATCCTAGTGAGGAAACAGACACCATCTAAACTATCTAAAGGCGAGTAAATGGAGACAATTAAAAATAATTAACTTCAGCAAATTTTTCACATCACGAATATTCATTGCAATCAAATAATCAATATGGCTCGTGAATTACTCAAAACTTGGCTCATGCCAAATCTTGTACTCGAGGACACTTGGACCAAGGGTATCCAACAGAGTCCGCCAAGGCTGTGAAAAATTTTATATAATCATAAAAAAACTTATTTTTATTTTGAAAAGCAGTCATTCCTTGGCGTTGGCTGAATCTCACTTCACGTGGTGGTTAGACATGAAGTGCACTCAAAAAGCCCACCTCAGAAGATACCCTACGCGTCTCTACGACCGAGGTGAGAATATAAAAGAGTTTACCGTGCCCCTCTAATAGGCTAGTCCACGGAACCCCCCACCACTACAGTAGCTAATCTTTTATCTACCACCTGATTTATAAAATCTTTTTCTGCATGACATGGCAATTTTTCGCAACCTAGCCTCTCAAGGCTAAATACACAGTACAAATAATTCTAACATCAAAATCAGTTTAGCCATTCATGCTCATTTATTGTCATAAGCCATTCAATTTAAAACCATAAATTAACAACACAAGCAGGCAGTCTCCAATTACTCTATTTTCAAAACCAGTATTCGATTTTCTAGAAAATTTATAAAATCATTTTATAAAATCACAATTTCTCTTAAAACATAGCAATTTACCATTTAAACTCATTTTTCATAAAATCACACAATTGTATAAAACTACTCTAGATAATTAAAACAATAATAAGTTTACTCACAGTTTCTGAAAACTAAATTTGGGTACTCCAACTATTACTCCTCGGGTGCGATTTCTTTGCTCTTGCCAGAGGATTCACCACCTTGACAAATTGCACAATTAAGAGGTTTACTACTTTGGTGCTTAATCAAAATAAACTAATTTATACTACTAATGCATGATATGAAGTGCAAAATGTCTAAATTTTGCCTAAACGCGATGTTAGCCTATTTCGGTCTTTTACTCGATAAATCGATATACGCGTCCGTTTAAACTCCAAATTATTTTTTTTCAATTTCTATACCTCAATTGCACCCAAATTGACTTAATGTTCCTCAGTGTGTTGCAAATTATCAGTCCCGATAGCAAATTATGAAAATACCCTTAGTGGGTAAAAATTGGTATTTTTGCTCCAAAAATTCTCATTATTTTTCTAGGCTCATAATTCATCATTATTCATCATAATTCCTCAAATAAACATCAAGATCAGCAGCCAATATTCCCCTAGAAAATTCAGCCAATAATGGTAATGGAGGAAAATGAATTCTTTCCTTATTGTTTTGTTTCTAACTTTGCTAAACTAACTAAAAACACTAACATAATTTAAAATCAAATTAATCTCACTTCATTCTCTCTCCATACCCATTTGGGCAGCCATGAATTCACCATGAAAACATGAAATCTAACCATGGAAAATAAGGAGAAAAGCATGGGAAAGGTAGATCACAAGTCAAAATCAAGAAATTTTACCTTTGATTGCTTGATTCCTTGAAATCCACCAATTTTCCATTAATTTTCTCACCTAGGTTTCTTCTTTTTTCCTTTCCTCCTTTTGTTCTTCCTTTTTCTTTGTTTGGCCGGCCATGTAAAAGAAAATTGGCTGATTTTTATGCTTATTTTAAAGCTAAATAAATAATGAATATAAACTTGACACATGTCACCTTATTATTGGTCCATGTGTCATTTCTTAACTATTAAGCTTTCTCTCTCCACCACACATTATTCAAGGGTCAAAAATGATGATGGGTGAAGACCTTGTGCTGGAAAAATGCTCTGGGGGTGCAAAATTACCGTTTTGCCCCAAAAATTGAAAAATTGCCCATAGACATATTTTTCATCCCTTATACTCATACCATTCTCCAATTTGTCAAATGTGATCTAAATTCTCTCAAAATCTCAAATTTTGTCCGCGGGTGAAAAAATTACGATTTTGCCCCTACACTCTAGAAATCACCGAAATTAAACTTTTTCACTGCCAAACCTCAAATTATACTCCAATACTCAAATCATACTCCAATAAGTTAAATGGGGCTAAAAAAATCTTTTCTCAAAATTCCCATTTTGTCCCCAAGTGGCATATGACCATTTTGCCTCGAGATAGTAAAAATTTTGGTTTAACTCCAAATTGATCCTCGAACTCTGAATTACAATTTTGAGTCATCCCTAAACTGTGAAACTCTTAATTTCACCTCAAAATTCCTATTTGAACTAGTTCGAGGCTTAATAGACTTAATGGTACCATTAGGGGCAATATCGTCTTTTAACGATTCCTCGAACTTCCTAAATATTCAAACATTCTATTGAGCATGTAAATGACGTTGTAATTATTTTATAGAATAGGGTTTCACATGTTTTGTCTTAAAATTTCAGGCTCCATTACACTACTTTGATTTCTGACGTGATTTCTCCTTTGAGACTGAACTAGGAGAAGTGATAAACGTGAAAATTGTAGCTCTACCTCTGAGCTTTTCAATGGTTCAAGAATCATGTCAATTGAACTTCTATAGTGAAAGATATGCTTGAAATACTTATCCATATGTAGTAGAAGTCTGCACCTTGAATGCATTCATCTTCTCAAAATGTCACCTTTTTCATAGCACACCTACAAAAGCAACAAACTAAATTAAATAATAACTAAAATTAAAGTACAACATCACAAAATAACTTAACACAATTGAACCCAATATAATTAAATTAAATTAAATGACTAAAAATTTGTAATACTTAAATTAAATTTCAAGAACTAGCCAAAATTACCCAAAATTGTGACCAAATAACTCTATAAATATAGAGTTATTAACTGTTTCTTCTCATTTGAGCTTTAAATTGGTTATATATTTCTTAAGTGTGTTTAAACCTTGAAGTTGATATGCTTGGAGTGCTTAATGATAGGGGAAGTCTTTTCTGGTGCTCTACCAATTGATATAATAAGCTTTAAAATGATTCAATGCCTTAAAATTGATCTTATGCTTAATTGATTTAACAAAGGGAGATAATTTACTTATATCTATCAATTGGTATATTGAGCCTTAATACTTGGAATTGGAGCAAAATATTTATGATATGTGCTTATTGAAAATCTTTATGCTTATCTTTCTGGAACTTCATGAATGTTATGCCCGCATTTTACTTTCATACATCTTTATATTTGTGGCATACTTGATTAGTTATACTTAATGCTTGGTCATAGTTGAATGGTTGAATGACCTTTATGCTTGACTTGGTGGCTTGTGACTTTGTTATCTCTTGTGCTTAACTATCTTGATGCTCATACTTCTAAACCCTTTTTATATAACAAAAAGGGGGAAAAGGTTTATAAGTAAATTTGGAAACTTCATGCATAAGTTAAGGGAGAAAATTTTAAACCATTTCAAATGCAAATTATGCTCATGGTTTTATCATATCAAAAATGAGGACATTATTAGCTATAAAATGTTTATAGTTTTGATAATGACAAAATATCATAATTTGCTTGAACATTACTAAAGTGATCCTTGACAAATTCTTGAAATGGTTTAGCACTCATACATTTGTTCTTATATAACTATAAGATTAATTCTTGAAGTTATTAAACTACATCTATAAGCTTGTATGACTTAGTTGTATAAGTGTTGATGATCTCTTTAACATTTATCTTTAAGATATCAAAATTGCAAG
Organism: Theobroma cacao; assembly: GCF_053813885.1. Classification (NCBI taxonomy): domain Eukaryota; kingdom Viridiplantae; phylum Streptophyta; class Magnoliopsida; order Malvales; family Malvaceae; genus Theobroma; species Theobroma cacao. The sequence goes on along the minus strand of NC_142647.1, from coordinate 31,169,376 downwards.
TTAGGTTCACAAGTGGTGGAGCTTGTCTCAAAGCATTCAAAGATCATCAATTGACACAACACCAAGCTTGCTTCGAGTCAAGAAACTCAATCATCACTCAATATTAATCACAAGGAAGATATGGCTAAAGCTACATGATAAAATCAGAAGAAATATTAAAGAAACAAAGCTCCAATCAATCTTAGAGCAAGGCAAATCGATCTTATGGCAGAACTAGCAAGAACGGGCGAAAAAACTTGAAAAGATATTGTTAGCTTTAAAATTATTATAGTTTTGATTATGACAAAATGATCAAATTTTCTTGAACATTATTTGATTAATCTTTGACAATTTCTTGAAATGATTTAACTCCCATACATTTGTTCTTACATAGACACAAGCTTGACTCTTGAAGTTATTGAATTATATCTATAAGCTTGTATGACTTAAGTGTTGGAGTAGGATCTTAGTGGATTAATATGATTGTGTAAAGCGTGGATTTCAAAAAATTCTTTAACAAAGGAAGCAAGCAATCCAATTACACAAGCGGAAACACACGTTATTATTATTATTGCAAGTAATATAATCACATCAAAAAAAATAAAATAAGAATCTATTAAGCAAGAAAACCATACCTTTATTTTGAGATTTTTATTTTCTGACAATACCACACCAATGAATGATTTCTCGACCAAATAAGTTTCCCACTTATTCTTCAAGAATACTTTCAACTTGAACCTTGAGTGGACAAGGTGTGGAATGAAAGGCTATAAGATATCAACTATGTTTATTCTCTTTTCTTTGGAAAAGCTTGGAAGAGGAGAAGAGAAGAGATGGCTGAAACCTTTTTTAAGAAAAAGTACGTTCTATTCTTTTCTTCCAATCTCTTCTCTTTTTATTAAAACTCTTGCTTCAAAGGTTTAATCAAAATGAAACACCTTTGAATCAATCTTGACCATCCATTCAGAGTTATGGAAGCATCAAACATGCTCCATAATTATCAAAATAAAAATTAAAGAATAAATAATTTAATTCTTTAATTATCATTTAGAGTTCTTGATAAAATAAAACTCCTTATTGAATAATAATTTTTATTTTATTATTATCCATCTTTATTTAAAAATAATTAATAATAAATAAAAGAGTAGTAGTCAAACATGGAGTCTCTTTTTATCAACATGGATGTTTAGATTCATTTTGCAAGAATCCTCCTAAAATTATCTTAATTTAAGACAACTCTTGTCTGTAATTAAGACAAAAAAATATTTTATCTTGTCTAAATTGAGACAAATATGTTTTCTTCATTAAATTAAGACAAAAAATATTTTTCTTATCTTAAATTAAGGCAAACATATTTTCTTGTCTAAATTAAGACTAAACATGTTTTCTTGTCTAAATTAAGACAAACATGTCAAAGCTGCCAATTTTGTACACAATTTAATTAAACAAATTAAAACATGCATTCCAACTTAAACAAGTTGAATTCTATGAAGCTAAGTGGGGAATCTATTTGGACATAGATATTCCAAGCTTCAATAAACTTAGAATTATTCTTAATCTCATTAAAAATAATTCAAGCTTATTAACCATGAAATCACTCCACCATAAATTCATGGTTGCACTATTGGATTAACTATAATTACAAGAAATAATTCAATATTTGATATTAATTATTAGTAGTCCAATTGCAAGCCTTATATTGTGAACCCTCATAACCATCCAATGTCAAAAGGTGAAATTACCGTTTTACCTTTTATGTCAATTTTGTCCCCTAGTCTCAAATTTCATCTAATTAGTGATTCAATACTCTAAATCTAATCTTTTGAGTATCCAAATGTGATGAGTAGCTAATTCATCAATCCACTAGGCCTAGATTAATCACCAATCTTCTTGAAATCACTAGAAGTGATGTCAATGTTATGAACTTCATCATCTCAATTATAATCCCAAAATACGGAGTCTAGATCAACGCTTTATGATGATCATGTTCATGATAAATCAAAGATTATAAGGAGACTAAACATGAGTCCACTATCCATCAGGATTTTGGTTCTACTATAAGTAATTGCATAAGTGCGAAATCAAGATTTAGGTAATGGTAAAACTTAAATTTGATTTTCACATGATTCCAGTGCATGTTATAGTGTCATTACTCGAAGTTAACCATTTCAATGATTTAAGACTCATCATTCCCTTGAAATGAATCACATTCGTTTCGTTGAAAGTAATCTAGACATTACAGCCTTAACATAATAAAGTGACCAGCTTTATTATATGGTTGTGAACAATTTTTAGATTCAATTAAAATACATGTCTCTTATGTATGACTTTTCAAACAAATATATTTTAATATCTCAATAGAATCTTGGTACCTTAATAACTAGATAATAAATGCTTACTGAAACAAACTCTTCATCTTATTATCAAAATGTACTTTCATTATAAATAAATTTAATGAATTTAAGCATGAGAATATATTTGCTTTCCAAGGCACCATATTCTCAAAATTCCTAACAATCTCTCACTTGCCCTAAAGCAAGTATGACATATCCCTCATTCCAAGACCTTATAAGTGACCATCGAAACTCTTTTGTGTTAGAGTCTTTGTGAATGGATCGGTGAGGTTTTGCTCTGTTGGAATTTTTTTCACAAGTACTTCTCCACGTTGTATGATCTCTCGAATGAGATGATACTTTCTTTCAATATGTTTTGCTACTTTATGATTCTGCGGTTCTTTTAAGTTAGCCACTACTCCACTGTTATCACAATAGAGTGTAATAGGCTTCTCCGCATCTGGAATTACTTCAAGGTCCATAAGGAACTTACAGAGCCATACAACTTCCTTTGCTGCTTCACAAGCCGCAACATACTCTACTTCCATAGTAGAGTCTGCAATACAAGATTGCTTTACACTCCTCCAAACTATGGCTCCTCCTCTAATGGTGAAAGCAGATCCTAATGTTGATTTTCTAGAATCAACATCAGACTGAAAATCCAAATCAGTGTACCCTGTCGCTACAAGGTCACTTCCAGAATATACAAGCATGTAATTCTTCGTTCTACGAAGATATTTAAAAATGCACTTGACTGCAGTCCAGTGCTCCACGCCTGAGTTTGATTGAAATCTGCTAACCAATCCAATTGCATAGCAAATATCTAGCCTAGTGCATAACATAGCATACATGAGACTTCCAACGGCAGATGCATATGGAATCCGTCTCATGTATTCAACTTCTTCTGGAGTTTTAGGTGACATTTCCTTAGAAGTTTGATTCCATGTCTAGAGGGCATAAAACCCTTTTTGGAATCTTGCATAGCAAACTTGGCCAAAATCTTTTCTATGTAGGATGCTTGAGATAATGCTATCTGTTTGTTCTTATGATACCTTATAAGTTTGATCCCTAGAACATAGCTAGCTTCTCCCAAATCTTTCATATTGAATTGATGGTTCAACCAAACTTTAACTGTTGATAACATTCCTATATCATTCCCAATGAGTAGAATGTCATCAACATAAAGGACTAGGAAAACAACCTTTTTATCTTATATCCTTTTATAGACACAGGGTTCATCAACATTTTGCTGGAAATCGTATGATTTGATAACAGTATCAAATCTTATGTTCCAAGACCTAGATGCTTGCTTAAGTCCAAAAATGGACCTGTGCAATTCACAAACCTTATGCTCGTTACCCTTTTTAATGAAACCTTCTGGTTGAGCCATATAAATGCACTCTTCAAGATCTCTATTTAAAAATGCGATCTTGACATCCATTTGCCATATCTCATAATCAAGATGTACGGCTATGGATAAAAGGATCCTAATGGATTTAAGCATAGCAACTGGCGAGAAGGTTTCCTCATAGTCAATCCCTTCTTTTTGGGTAAAACCTTTGGCCACTAGTCTAGCCTTGAAGGTCTTTACCTTCCCATCCCTTCCTCTTTTTCTCTTGCAAATCCATTTGCACCCTCTAGGTTTTACCCCTTTAGGTGGATCTACTAAAGTTCTGACTTTATTATAATCCATGGAGTCTAACTCAGATTTCATTGCCTTATGCCATTCTTCAGCATCAACATCATTAATAGCTTCCTTATATGTAATAGGATCATATTCATGTTCGTTTGAGAGTGCAATCATGTTTTCTGCCAGACCCATGTATCTTTTTGGTTGTCTCGTAACCCTCCCACTACGTTGAGGCACCGCTATTTGATGTTCAGGTTGTGTTTCTGTTTCAACCCTTGAATCAGACTCTGTTATGACATATTCAGAATTAACTCTTAAATTTGAAGGATCAGACAATTCTTCTAAGACAATTTCACTTCTAGGTTTGTGATTTCTCACAAACTCTTCCTCTAAGAAAATGGCATTCATACTAACAAAAACTATCTTATCTTGAGAACTATAGAAGTAATAACCTCTTGTTCCCTTTGGATATCCTACAAACAAGCACACCTCAGTCTTTGGCTCCATCTTTGTGGACTCTGGCTTTAAAACATGTGCAGGACATCCCCAAGTTCGTAAATGACGTATAGATGATTTACACCCTGTCCACAACTCCCTTGGTGTCTTAGGCACAGACTTAGATGGAGCAAAATTGAGCATGTACTGAGCAGTTTGCATACAATATCCCCAGAATGAGATTAGAAGGTTAGTATAGGACATCATTGATCTAACCATTTCTAAAAGAATTATATTTCTTCTTTCAGCTACACCATTATGTTGAGGTGTTCTTGGTGTTGACAAGTTGAAAATTATCCCATTGTTAGTGAAATATTGCTGAAATTCATCTGATAAATACTCACCTCCCCGATCTGATCGAAGTTGTTTCAATGGCTTGCCTAGTTGCTTTTCAACTTCGGCTTTAAATTCTTTGAACTTTTCAAAGGATTCACTTTTTTTGCGCATTAAATACACAAAGCCATGTCTCGAGTAATCATCAATAAAAGTTATGAAATATTCAAAACCTCCTCTAGCTTCTACGTTCATTGGTCCACACACATCTGTGTGCACCAAGTCTAGAACGTTTGGCATTCTGTTACCTTTTGCCTTGAAATGCCCTTTAGTCATTTTAGCTTCAATACAAGACTCACATACTGGCAAAGGACACTCAACCATGTCTGGTAAAGTACCATCCTTTATAAGCCTATTGAGTCTATTTTGATTGATATGACCTAAACGCAGATGCCAAAGATAATTTGGATTTATACTAGATTCTTTGACTTTTTCAGTTTCAAATCATATTGCTTCTATAACATTTGTAGAATAAGTCGTAGGCTCAAGGAAATAAAGATTATATCTTACAATTCCATAACAAATAAAATCTTTATTCAAAGAAATAGTGAGTGTCTCACTAAAATAAACTGAATATCTAGACTTTATTAGACAAAAGATAGAAATTAAATTTCTATAAGTCTCTGGAATGTAATAAACATTTTCCAAAACTAAGCTATGACCATAAGGAAATTGAAGAATAATTGTAAGACCTTGACCTTTATAGACAAGTAAAGGGAAGTATACGCGATATCCCTAATCAAGGGTAATTTCGTCATTTCCTTAGTAACCCCATAAAAGTAAGATTTTTAAATAATATTATGGCCCAAGTAGGCCTAAGGCATAAATGGATGGTGAAATTAGGGGTAAAATGGAAAGGAAACCAAAATTTTGATGATTTTCACGGCAGGGGCAAAATGGTCATTTTTCACCTCGAGTTAGAATTTTAAGTTTTCATGAACTTGAGCATGTCTAGACCATTATGGACCTTATCCCAGTGTCAAAAGAGCAAAAAGATTGCATAAAAGATTGGAAGAGAATAAACTAATTTGTGGAGGGGTAAATTGGTAATTTCAAGGGAATGGATAAGATTGGTTATAAATATCTTTTTTTCAGCAGCTTCTTCTCCCATTTTCCAGCAACTTGTTTTATTCTTTTTCTTCCATCTAACGTTGCTTCCAACCTCCATGGGAGCTTGATATGCAGCTTGCATAATTTTCTCTCTCTAGCTCTAGTTTTCATACCTTTGTACCCTTTTGACTAGAACCCTTGTATTCTTCCACTCTCTCTCCTTAAAACCCTTGAAAAATCTTATTTCTATACTTTCTCTCACTAGCTGTGTCACGACCCGGTACTCCCCTCGAGCCCGTGACAACCGTCGCGGTGTCCCGGTAGACACTTATTGCCCGAAATGTCAACCCGAAACCCCATAAGGCTTTACTATCAGTTTCTCATTTCCCTTGTGAGCAACCATTGTCAAATATCGTGTTCTAAAAGATTTTAAGCTATTTTCAACTTAAAACAAATAAAATATTAATTTTTTTATCTCATAGGGGTATTTTGGTCATTTTTTTCAAATTTTTCGAAACTAGCTAAAATGTAATATACAAGTACAAAACACATAATTCATATTCAAACTGAGTTTAAAAGTCCAAAATCTTCATTTAAAACCAAATTATGGTTATTTGAATATAATAAGAAAATAAAAAAAATATTAAGTAAAATATTCTATTTTCTTATAAAACAATATTTATAGACTTATACGTAAATAATTTTTGTAGCGTAAAAGCTACATAAATTTATACATACTGTAATACAGTAAGCCAAAATATTTAATTTAATTTACAATAACAAGAGGGTCCCCGAATAAACAAAAGTAAAGAGGACTGTGAACCTACGGTTTAGAAAATACAGATCCAACGGTAGTCCTCGATGAGATTAGCTATCTACAGTCTATACTGAACCTGAAATGGATGGAAAGGACGGTGGTGAGATTATAAAATCCCAATGAGTAAACAGACATCATCATAAACATCTAGAGTTGAGTACATGGAGACAATAAAGTAAATCATCATAAACTGGGTTATAGCATTAGAACACATTTCGTTCAAAATACGTAAAGAGGCTTATGAATCTCATAAAAACTAGGCTTGTGCCATAAATCCATTTTCGGGGACACCTTGGCCGAGGCATCCTAACGAGACGCCAAGGCTATTAAAATTCACATTTCACATAAATCATGTTTTTGTTTTGAAAACATAGCCGTTCCTTGGCGTTGGCTGAGTTCCCACTCACGTGGTGGTTCGGCGTGAAGTTAACCCTAAGCTTTACCCCAAGAGATACCCTACGTGCCTCATCGTTCGAGGTAAGAATATAATGGGATTTACCGTTCCCCTCTAAAAGGCTGGTCCACAGAAACCCCCTACTGCAGTGATTAATTAATATATAATCCACCATACAATAAAACTCAATAACATGATATGGCAATTTTGTAATTCGCAGTCTTTCAAGGTAACCAAACAATTCGTATTTCAATACAATTGCCAACTAGCCAATCATGCCCGATTTATCATAACCCAATCAATTTAAACAATCAAATTGCCACAATTAACAGTCTCCGTGTACTCTATTTTTTAAAATCACTATTAATTTCAAAACAATTTATAATTTAATTTCATTGGAACACCTTTATTTATAAAACATGAAAATTTACCTTTCTAAATCCATTTTTCCATAGAATTAATGAAATCATCTAAAAATCACCCTAGATAATTAAAATGACAGTAAGTTTACTCACAATGTCTAGAATGCAGACTTTCGAAGCACTCTATCTACTGGTCCTCGGATGCAATTTTCTTGCCTTTATCGGAGGACTCATCACCTTGACACAGTACAAAATTGATAAATTCACCAAATGGGTACTAAATTGAAATTAAACTAATTTTGACTACTAATGCATAATATGGAATGCAAAAATGCACTAGTAACTATCTAAACTCGGTATTGGCCTAATTCGTCTTATCACCCGATTAAATTACTAACGCGTCCAATTAAATCCCAAATTACTCCAAATTGTTCAAATTCTTTTCCAAGATCTTAATTCACCAAATTCAAATCATATAACTTAAAATTTGGCAAAACTATCTTCACTTTTCTTAAAATTTTTGGCCAATAATGGTGCATTAACACCGGGATTTTTCTTACTACTTTTCCACACCATAATTCATCATTTTATAACCAATTCTCCTAGAATAAAAATCAAATTCATCCTCACTCAACACATGGTAAATTCGGCCATTAATGGTTGTTTCTAAATATGCTAAACTAACTAAAAACACTAAGATAACTTAAAATCAAATCAATCCAACAACTTTCTCTCTCCTAACCCATTTTGATCAGCCAACAATTCATCATAAAAACATGTAATTTAAGCATGAAAAATAAGGAGAAATGCTTAAGGAAAGTAGATTTCAAGCTTAAGTTGAAAAATCCTACCTTTTTCACTTGTTTTCCTTGATTTTCCACACTTTTTCTCTTGAAATTCCTCACCTAGGGTTTATTCTTCCTTTCTTTCCCTCTCTTCCTTGCTTGGCCGAATATTTGGAGAGTAATGGGCTGATTTATGCTGATTTTTAAGTTAAATAATAAATTATCCTAAGCTTGACACATGGCATTTTCTTATTGGTCTATTTTTAAAATTTTAAAAATTTAAACATTTTATCTCCACCACATGATTAGTCAAAGGTCAAAAATGAGGATAAAGGAAAACCATGTGCTGGAAAAATATCCTGGTGGTGGAAAATTACAATTTTGCCCCTTAGGTGGCAAAATTACCATTTTACCCCTATACTCTAAATTATACCAAAATTAAAATTTTCCACTTCTAAACCTCAAATCATACTCCAATACTCAAATCATACTCCAATAAGTCAAATGGGGCCAAAAAATCTTTTCTAAAATTTCCACTTTGTCCCCAGGTGGTAAATGACCATTTTACCCCTAGATAGTGAAAATTTCGGTTTGACTCCAAATTGATCCTTAAACTCCGAATTACCATTTTGAGTCATCCATGGAATGTGAAGCTCTTAATCTCACCTTAAAATTCTTATTTGATCTAGTTCGAGGATTAAATCAACTTTGTTGCACCTCTAGGTACAATACCGACTTTTGTAAATTTTTCGGGACTCTCCTAGCATGCAATCATGCTATCATCACATGTATGTCATGATGAGTATTTTATAAGGTCAGGCTTTACAACACTACCCCCCTTAAAATAAAATTTTGACCTCAAAATTTCACTTACCGGATTCCAAGAAAAGATGTGGATATTGGTTCCTCATCTTGTGCTCGACTTCCCACGTGATTTCTTCCGTTCGAGTATTTTTCCACAATACTTTCACCATTGGAATGCTCTTGTTCCTCAGCACTCGATCCTTTCAATCTAGAATATGTACCGGTTGCACCTCGAACTTTAAATCTTCATGCAACTCAATTGGAGGTGTCTCTAGAATATGAGAAGGATCAGGAACATACTTTTTCAACATCGAGACGTGGAAGACATTATGAATCCGATTTAACTCTGGGTGTAATTCAAGTCTATAAGCCACTGGCTCAATCCTTTCAATAATACAAAAAGGTCCAACGTATCTCGGATTAAGCTTTCCCCTCTTCATAAATTGAATTACACCTTCCATTATCCAATAAATACCATAAATTATCATAACAGTTTAATCAAATAAGATTTAATACTTCAAAATTTTCAAATTATTACCTTTCCAAGGAGAAACCTTAAGAAAAACTTTATCGTCGACTTCAAACTCCAAATCTTTCCTTTGTTTATCAGAATAATTCTCCTACCTATCTTGAGCTGTCTTTAACCGCTCTCGGATAACCTTGACCTTGTCATTTGTCAAATCAATCAATTCCACATTCACCAATTTCCTCTCACTTACTTCATCCCAACAGAGCAGAGTTCGGCACTTCCTTCCATACAAAGCCTCGTATGGTGCCATTCCAATACTAGACTGAAAACTATTATTATACGCGAACTCCACCAATGGCAAGTGTTTGTCCCAACTCCCTATAAAGTCAATGACACAAGCTCGTAACATATCCTCCAAGGTCTGAATAGTTCTCTCAAATTGACCATCTGTCTGTGGATGAAAGGCAGTACTAAATCTCGATTTAGTTCCGAGAGCTTTCTGAAATTTCGACCAAAATCGAGAAGTAAATCGAGGGTCTCGATCTGACACAATAAAAACTGGAACTCCGTGTAATCTCACAATCTCATCTATATAAAGTTTCGCCAGTTTCTCAATAGAATATGTGGTATGGATAGCCAAGAAATGAGCGAATTTAGTCAGTCTATCCACAATCACCCAAATAGCATCATTCCCACTTTATGTCCGCGGCAAACCCAATACAAAGTCCATAGTCATGTGTTCCCACTTCCATTCAGGAATCGGTAAAGGCTGAAGAGTACCTGACGATTTTTGATGCTCCGCCTTGATCTGTTGACATGTGAGACATTTCGCTACAAACTCTACTATGTCTCGTTTCATACCTGACCACCAATAACTTTCTTTAATAGTCTAATACATCTTGGTGCTTTCGAGATGTAATGCATAGGCAGATGAATGGACTTCTTCCATGATCGCCTGTCTCAGCTGGTTTCCCTCAGGAACACAAACTCGATCCCTAAACACCAAGACGTTATCCTCTCTGAATCTGAACTCATTGACTCCCTCATCGGTCAATTTTTGAATTTCTTTTCTTAACTCATCATCAGACCTCTGAATGTCCTTGATCTAATTGAGTAACGAAGGTCACACAATGAAGCTTGCCAATAAGGATCCATCCTCACCATTTTTCAACTGGACCCCAAGAGATTTCATCTCTAGTAATGTTGAAAAATAACAACTCTGAAGTGTTGCTAAAGACGATGAAGACTTACGACTTAAAGCATCAGCTACAACATTCACCTTTCCCGGATGATAGTCTATCACTAAGTCATAATCTTTTATCAACTTCAACCATCGCCTTTGCCTCAAATTAAGCTCCTTCTGAGTGAGCAAATATTTTAAACTCTTATGATCCGTAAATACCTGACAATGCTCACCATACAAGTAATGCCTCCAGATTTTTAAAGCAAACACCACTGCTGCTAACTCTAAATTATGGGTAGGGTAATTTGCTTCATGCCTCTTTAGTTGTCTAGAAGCATAAGCCACAACTTTTTCATCCTACATCAGTACGCACCCCAACCCCAACTTAGATCCATCACTGTACACCACAAATTCTTTTCCATTAATAGGAAGTGTTAAAACAGGAGCAGAGGTTAACTGGTTCTTTAGCTCCTGAAATCGATTCTCACAAACATCATCCCACTCAAACTTAACTCCTTTACGAGTCAAACGAGTCAAATGAGCTGCTATCAATGAAAATCCCTAAACAAATCTTCGATAATAACCGGCTAAGCCAAGGAAACTATGAATCTCTGTTACCGTTCTTGGTTGCTCCCATTGTAAGATTGCCTCAATCTTCTTGAGATCGACATAAATTCCAGCTCCGGACACCACATGTCCCAAGAAAACCACTTCCTTTAACCAGAACTCACATTTAGAGAATTTAGCATAGAGTTGTCTCTCGTGCAAAGTTTGCAACACAATGCGCAAATGGGCAGCATGTTCATCATCATTCTTCTAATAAACTAGGATGTCATCTATGAACACTTTCACAAACTTATCCAAGTATGGATGGAACACCCTGTTCATAAGATCCATAAAAATTACCGGGACATTAGTCAAACCAAACGGCATCACCAAAAACTCGTAATGCCCATAACGCGTCCTGAAGGCAGTCTTGGGTACATCTTGCTCCTTAATCCTCAACTGATAGTACCCAGATCTCAAATCAATCTTAGAGAATACCATAGCACCTCGTAATTGATCAAAAAGATCATCTATCCGGGGTAAAGGGTATTTATTCTTGATGGTCACTCGGTTCAACTGGTGGTAATCAATACACAATCGAAGAGTGACATCCTTCTTCTTGACAAATAGGACTGGTGCTCCCCAAGGAGAAATGCTAGAAGGAATGAAACCTTTATCCACCAAATCTTGCAACTGGACTTTCAGTTCCTTCAACTCTATCGGAGCCATTCTATATGGAAGGATAGAAATAGGTGCGGTACCTGGAAGTAAATCAATAGGGAACTCAAGCTCTCAATCAGGAGGCAGTCCTGGTAACTCATCAGGAAATACATCAGAAAACTCACTTACTATTGGGACATCCTCTAACTTAGGTTCCCCCTTTGAAGTATCAATCACGTGTGCCAAATAAGCTGGATACCCTTTTTGCACTAATTTTGAAGCTTTGATGGCTGAGATTACACAAGATGGTAATACTCGACGTTCCCCTACAAACACAATCTCTACTCCCTCCGAATTTCGAAGAATAACTTCTTTTCTGAAACAATCCACATTCGCCCGATGTGCAGTTAACTAGTCCATACCCAATATTAGATCAAAATCTAAGATCTCTAAAGGAATTAAGTCACCCCTAAATTCTTCCTCACCTACCCTTACCCCACAATCTCTATAGCAAGTATTTCTAATCAACTATTCTCCTAGAGGGGTATGCACTACAATTTCTCCCTCTAATGGTGATAGGTTTCTATCAACAATTGATGCAAATGTCGTACTCACATAAGATCTATCTGAGTCAGAATCTATCAAAATATAAGCATCTTTATCAAATAAAGACATAATACCTATCACTGCTCCAAGTTGGACCCGTGCCTCATCTTCTATCACTGGGAAAACTCTTGTCGAAGTACGAGTCTGTGGTCTCGAAAGTGGATGTGTCGGGGTATTACTCTCCACACCGGACCGTATGGCTACTCTCTGTCTCGATGGCAACCTAGAAGAATCTCTCCTCTGCATATCAGTGTGAGCTGGTGAAGATGATGCAGCTACATTGGTTCGTCCTAATCGTGGGCAATTACTCCTAATATGACCCGGCTGACCACAATGAAAACATAGTGTAGCCCCTTACACAGCCCAACATGATAATTCTCACAATTTATGCATCTGTCAAAACCTCCGAAACTCTTCCCAGAACCAGTCATAGCAGATCTGCTAAACCTCGAAGGTCTCTGCTGTGATAGTGGAAATGGAGGTCGAGGAGATGTCATAGAAATAGAAGTAGTGCTCCTTGAAGTCGTTGAGTCCTTGCCTCTTTTTACTGGCTGACTAGAAGAATACCAAGATTCCTCCTCTTTACAAACTCAGTCTGAATCCTCCTATTCTCAGTCGGGAGCTTCTCAGCCCGTAAAGCCATCTGCACCACCTCCTTATGTGGCTCCCTACCAGTCACTGTCATTCGCTCTCTAATCTCATTACGGAGCCCTTTCTAGAAATAACTAGTCTGATCCTGCTCAGATTTCACGAGATCCGGCACGTATAACATCAACTCATTAAAACGAGTCTCGTACTCCTTTACAGTTAGATTCCTTTGTTTCAAACTCAGAAATTCTCTCTTCTTTTCTTTTTCATGAAAATAAGTGAAATACTAACCATTGAATTCCTTGAGAAAATCAGACCATGTCTGAGGAGTAGTAGAACGGGACTTCACCGAATTCCACCAAGTATGAGCCCTCTTCTCTAATAATCTAGTAGCCACCATCAGCTTCATGTCGTCATCTAATCCCATATCAGAGAGAGTCTCTGAAACCTGATTAATCCAGTCTTTTGCCACAGTGGCATCCAACTCACCCGTAAAAGACACACAACTGATCTGTCTAGCCTCCTTTAGCTTCTTGAAAATGGATACATCCTGTACTGGTGGTGGAACTAAAGGAGTAGCTGGTGGTACTATAGGTGAAACCTGACCAGTCTGAGCTTGACCAGCCATTGCGGTAAAGAAAGCTGCCAATGCCTGTACTACCTCAGTAGGCATGGAGGGAATACTAGTAGGTGGCGGAGGAGGTGGAGGATGTGGGGGAGTCTCGACCTGCTCAGCAGCAGGTGCTGCCCGAATGGTGGATACAACTGATTCTTCCCCTACTGCATCTAGTTGACGACGTTGGGAACGACCTCTTCCCCTCCTAACCGATCTAGTAAGAGGTGGGCGTCCACGTCGAGGAGGCATTATAATCTATAAAAGAATACGAGCAAATTTAGGCAACCTTAGGCTCTATATGCAGATGCATGCATTCTATTCAACCTAACCTAACTTAATCCGGGGCCACATTAATACTGTAAATTTTTAAAACTACTTTAAAACTAAAAACTTTGATCTTTTAAACCAAAAGCTCTGATACCAATCGAATTGTCACAACTCGGTACTCCCCTCGAGCCCGTTAGAACCGCCACGGTGTCCCGGTAGACACTCATTGCCCGAAATGTCAACCCGAAATCCCGTAACACTTTACTATCAGTTTCTCATTTCCCTTATGAGCAACCATTGTCAAATATCGTGTTCTAAAAGATTTTAAGCTGCTTCCAACTTCAAACAAATAAAATATTAATTTTTTGTCTCACAAAGGTATTTTGGTCATTTTTCTCAAAATTTTTGAAACTGGCTAAAATGTAATATACAAGTACAAAACACATAATTCATATTCAAACTGAATTTAAAAGTCCAAAATCTTCATTTAAAACCAAATTATGGTTATTTGAATATAATAAGAAAATAAAAAAAAATATTAGGTAGAATATTCTATTTTCTTATAAAACAATATTTATAGAGTTATACGTAAATAATTTTTGTAGCATAAAAGCTAAATAAATTTATACATATTGTAATACAGTAAGCCAAAATATTTAATTTAATTTACAATAACAAAAGGGCCCCCGAATAAACAAAAGTAAAACGACTGTGAACCTACAGTTTAGAAAATGCAGATCCAACAGTAGTCCTCGATGAGATCAGCTATCTACAGTCTATATTGAACATGAAATGGATGGAAAGGAAGGTGGTGAGATTATAAAATCCTAATGAATAAACAGACATCGTCATAAATATTTAGAGTTGAGTACATGGAGACAATAAAGTAAATCATCATAAACTGGGTTATAGCATTAGAACACATTTCGTTCAAAATACGTAAAGAGGCTTATGAATCTCATAAAAACTAGGCTTGTGCCATAAATCCATTTTCGGGGACACCTTGGCCTAGACATCCTACCGAGACCGCCAAGGCTATTAAAATTCACATTTCACATAAATCATGTTTTTGTTTTGAAAACATAGCCATTCATTGGCGTTGGTTGAGTTCCCCCTCACGTGGTGGTTTGGCGTGAAGTGAGCCCTAAGCTTTACCCTAGGAGATACCCTACACGCCTCTCCGTTCGAGGTAAGAATATAATGGGCTTTACCGTGCCCCTCTAAAAGGTTGGTCCACAGAAACCCCCTACTGCAGTGATTAATTAATATATAATCCACCATACAATAAAACTCAATAACATGATATGGCAATTTTGTAATTCGCAGTATTTCAAGGTAACCAAACAATTCGTATTTTAATACAATTGCAAACTAGCCAATCATGCCCGATTTATCATAAGCCAATCAATTTAAACAATCAAATTGCCACAATTAACAGTCTCCGTGTACTTTATTTTTCAAAATCACTATTAATTTTAAAATAATTTATAATTTAATTTCATTGGAACACCTTTGTTTATAAAACATGAAAATTTACCTTTTTAAATATATTTTTCCATAGAATTAATGAAATCATCTAAAAATCACCCTAGATAATTAAAATGATAGTAAGTTTACTCACAATGTCTAGAATGCAGACTTTCGAAGCACTCTGTCTACTGGTCCTCAGATGCAATTTCCTTGCCTTTATCGGAAGACTCACCACCTTGACACAATACAAAATCGAGAAATTCACCAAATGGGTACTAAATTGAAATTAAACTAATTTTGACTACTAATGCATATTATGGAATGCAAAAATGCACTGGTAACTATCTAAACTCGGTATTGGTCTAATTTGTCTTATCACCCGATTAAATTACTAACGTGTCCAATTAAATCCCAAATTACTCCAAATTGTTCCAATTCTTTTCCAATATCTTAATTCACCAAATTCAAATCAAATAACCTAAAATTTGGCAAAACTATCTTCACTTTTCTTCTTAAAATTTTCGGCCAATAATGCTGCATTAACACCGTGATTTTTCTTACTACTTTTCCACACCATAATTCATCATTTTCTAACCAATTCTCCTAGAATAAAAATCAAATTCATCCTCACTCAACACATGGTAAATTCGGCCATTAATGGTTGTGGGAGAAAATAAATTCTTTTCTTGTTGTTTTGTTTCTAAATATGCTAAACTAACTAAAAACACTAACATAACTTAAAATCAAATCAATCCAACAACTTTCTCTCTCCTAACCCATTTTGATCAGCCAACAATTCATCATAAAAACATGTAATTTAAGCATGGAAAATAAGGAGAAATGCTTAAGGAAAATAGATTTCAAGCTTAAGTTGAAAAATCCTACCTTTTTCACTTGTTTTCCTTGATTTTCCACACATTTTCTCTTGAAATTCCTCACCTAGGGTTTGTTCTTCCTTTCTTTCCCTCTCTTCCTTGCTTGGCAGAATATTTGGAGAGTAATGGGCTGATTTATGCTGATTTTTAAGTTAAATAATAAATTATCCTAAGCTTGATACATGGCATTTTCTTATTGGTCCATTTTTAAAATTTTAAAAATTTAAACATTTTATCTCCACCACATGATTAGTCAAAGGTCAAAAATGAGGATAAAGGAAGACCAAGTGCTGGAAAAATGTCCTGGTGGTGGAAAATTACAATTTTGCCCCTTAGGTGGCAAAATTACCATTTTACCCCTATACTCCAAATTATACCGAAATTAAAATTTTCCACTTCTAAACCTCAAATCATACTCCAATACTCAAATCATACTCCAATAAGTCAAATGGGGCCAAAAAATCTTTTCTAAAATTTCCACTTTGTCCCCAGGTGGCAAATGACCATTTTACCCCTACATAGTGAAAATTTTGGTTTGACTCCAAATTGATCCTCAAAATCTGAATTACCATTTTGAGTCATCCATGGAATGTGAAGCTCTTAATCTCACCTTAAAATTCCTATTTGATCTAGTTCGAGGATTAAATCAACTTTGTTATACCTCTAGGTACAATACCGACTTTTGTAAATTTTTCAAGACTCTCCTAGCATGCAATCATGCTATCATCACATGTATGTCATGATGAGTATTGTATAAGGTCAGGCTTTACAAGCTGGGCATTCTAGAGAGAGAAAGAGAGAATTACCCCATTTGTTTAGAAGCTATTATAAGAGAATTCAACTACAAAGAAACCCTAGGGTGAGTTATGAACCAAGCTTGATTTTTAGCTGTGAATAATGGCTAGTAATTAGGATTATGAGTTATTTTATTATTGAGTATGTTCATTCCTTTTATAGTGATTAAGATAGTGAACATAGATAACCATTTAATGTGGCAATTGAAAGCTAGTTAAGAGATAGTTTTTAGGGTTTATAGTGTGTGAATTAACCTATTGCTTATGCTAATGTGATTCTAGGTTCTAACGAAGTCCCATCCTTCCAATTGGATCATTAAGGGAATTAGAGTCAGCTAAAGGCTCTACAATCAACCGGTGAGTGGACTGCCTATCAAAACTATTTTGGGAATGTGACTGTTTTATACAAAATGTTTGAATGATTTTATACAACTTTTCTTAAAAATGAGTGCCTTGGGAACAAGCTCTTGAGAAATGGTTTATGTTGTGATATGTGGCTATTATGGATTTCTATACTGCTACATTGTGTTGATATATATATATATGTATGAATACATTGTAGTGTAATGACATTGACTCGGCTATGTGCGAGTAGGGAGTGCGCATAAGTCGATGATGACCCGATTATGTGCGAGTAGGGAGTGCGCATAACCGGGTGATGACCTAGCCATGTGCGAGTAGGGAATGCGCATTAGTTGGGGATGATGGGATGATATGCATGATGATGACAGGATGGTGTACATGATGATTGATATATATATATATATATATATATATATATATATATATATACATATATGGGATATGGTTGAAATGCAAAAGTGTGAGCATTTGATTTGTTGAAATTTGGGAGTTTGCATGTGTTACATGTTGCTTTTGTTATTTAGTAGGATGGCTTTGTTTTAAGGGAAAAGGACATTTTTTTTCTTGATGTTCTGATTCTCGCTGCAGCGAGAAACTCTCGGGTTTTTAAGAGCCTCACTAGTTTGGTTCTCGCTGTAGCGAAAATGCATTCTTGCTGCAGCGAGAAAGGTACTGTAGCTTCTCGCTGCAGTGAGAAACATTCTATTTTGGGACCAAAATTTTGTTGCAGCGAGAATGAATCTCGTTGCAACAAAAAACTTTCTATTTTGTTTCCTTTTTGGTTCGGTTGCTGTTCCATTTTCCATTTCTTTGGTACCATGGTTGAGCTTGGACTTCCAACATTAAGGAATAAGTGAATTAAGTTTAAAATGAGTGGGTTTAGTGAGAAACCCTCGGTCAGTTGAGGAACCCTCGTTCGGCTAATAACTAAATCTCAACGTCGCTGCAGCGGAAAGGCATTCTCGTTTAAGAAATCCCAACGACTAATAATTAAGTTTAAGATTCATTGTCGCATTTGACCTGCTTGTGTATTACTGAAGCCTTCATTTTTTTTAAATTATTTGATATGTATGGGTTCATCATTACCAAGTGATTAATTATTAAAAGGTTTAATGAGGGGTTTTCAATATGAATGAAATTAAATTGCATTGTTTTAAAACAAGTGCATTATGATTTTAAATTCTCCCTTATGGTTGCTTATTCCCTTCCTTGTTTACTCACTGGGTTTATACTCACCGTTTTCAACTTCATATTTTCATATCACAAGGCAGTCGGTAATTAAGACGAGGTGTCCTTGTAGACTTGTATCCATCTTTTGGTAGGTGTCTCGGCATTCAGTAGCTGTATATTCATCCGAGTCCCTCCGCTGGAAGTCGAATATTCTTTTGTTGTGTATAGACAAACCTAATGTAAACTATTAAGATACATGTTGTAGACAATGTATATATACTTGTTTGGTATGCTAGTATGAGGTGGCAAATGTTTAATTTTATTTTGACTCTAAGTTATGAAATATGACTTAGCAGTTTTATGATAGAATGATGAACACATCAAATTAATAGGTTTGCTTGGGTTAAGTGGACTACGTCCATTGAGCCCATGCACCGGTCATGGCTCGAAATTTGGGTCGTGACAATAATGGCTCCCACTACTAATGCTAAAACGAAGGTGCCATTTGCCATCCTTATCCAAAACTGCCCTAAACTCAGTTTTCTCCTTTGTTGAAACCCCTATAAAGAATTGCAAACATGGTTAGTGGCTCCAGAATCTACTATCCAAGTATCTATAGAATCAACCACTAAACAGGCTTCTAACATATTTAGAAAACCCATACCTTGTTTATTCTTCTAGATTTCTTCAAGGTCGACCTTGCAATTTCGCTTCCAATGTCCTTTCACACCACAATGGAAACATTTTCCTTTGGTGTTGTCTTTTGAAGCAGTCTTTTTCTTCATGGCCTTTTTCTTTGCTCCCACTAAGCCCTTAGAAATCTTTTTATTTACAGTTATCTTGTTTTTACCCTTGGGTTTGGGCTTAAAAGTGGAAATTGCAGGTGCTTCAGGTTTCTTTTTCAAATCAAGAACCTCTTCCACATTTTGAAGATCATTCATTAGCCCACTTAGGGTGTAATCCCTAGTGTGCAGTTCATAATCTAATTTGAACTGTGAAAATGACAAATTTAAGCTATGAATGATCATTGATATTTGCGTTTTCCCATCTATCTCAGCACCATTTAGTTCTGCCTCATTGAGACAAGAGATCACTTTCAACATGTAATCTCTAACTGGCTCCCCAGGTTTCTACTTAAGGTCCTTAAAAGCATTGATTGCTTTCACCTTAGCAGATTTAGTTTTTATACTAAACATCTCATGTAGGTGCAACATTATGTCAGCAGCATTACCCATGCCTTCGTGCTGCTTTTGTAATATACTGTTCATAGAGGCCAATATATAGCATTTAGCCAGCTCATTTGCATCATGCCACTTCTTATGATATTCAATATCTTGTGGAGTTGACTGGGGAGTCAGTGCTTCAGGCTCATGGTCAGAAAGAACCCATGTGATCTTGTCATAATTAAGGACAATATTAAGGTTTATTTTCCATTCAGAATAGTTATCACCATTTAGAGTGCATTTGTTCAGCAAAATTGAAAGTGGATTCATATTTGTGATGCAGATATGTTTCTGAAAGTACATTTGAAATTATGTAAGCATACTAGTTATTCATAGACTTTGAACATTTCATGATATATGTATGCATGATGACAATATATAAAACCCTATAAATTATATTATTAGTTCGACGGTCATCTACCTTTCTGTAATAAATTAACCGACTATGGGCCATGAGAATTTACTACTAGGTAAACTGGGACCCTCCCACTTAACTATGTTGCCCAGTATCTTCATACTTAACATGGTTAAGGAGCGCCTTCATTTGCTCCACGAAGTTTACTAACAAAACTACTGTAGGAAGGTTAATAGTAAATTCATGTTGACTGTAATAAGCATTGTTTCATTCTTTTAAGCTCCTTACTTAGTGAGCCTCTATGGGAGGTCTCACTTCATAATCCACCTAAAAGGATTTATCCTTTCGGAGACCCAGTCCGTCATGATCTAGATTCATGTCCTCCTATAGGGAGTGACATGTTTCACATGCTAATAGGCCAACAATGGAGACTGTGGACTCTAGGATTACTAGCATCCTCTCCCACTCAATATTTTTATACTAAGGGTTTTGATTGACTTTTTACCGAATTTTCTAGATGCATATTTAGAATATCCTAAGTCAAATTATAGGCTTGGTTATGTTTCCAACTAAACACTTCTAGTATATAACTAAGTCTATATTACCATCTTGTCTAAATGTGATTTATTTTCTTATATTCATTATGTATCTCATAGTATAAAACTCATTTTAAACTAAAATACATAATGTATGCATGGCATTCCTTAAGAGATGTTGGCACCTTAATTCTAGATGACATGTTTCCAAGCATACAAATAATATCTAATATCACTCATACATATAAATATTTATATATATATATATATATATAATAATCCACATTAATGTCCATCCTAGGAAAAATAAAATAAAATTACAACTTGTAATTCCCTTCAATCTAGCTTGCTTCCGCTACTTGTTAGGATCACATCCATTTGGCACCCTTTTGAATTTTATGACTAAAAAAAATCCACAATTTTAATTTTAATTTTAACCCAATTTGAGAAAATAATTTTATTTTGTCCCATTAATTAATCTCATTAATTAATACCAAAATAATATATATATTTTTTAATTCAAGGCTAAAATTAATTTTTCAAAAAAATAAAAAGAATTTTGGAAAAATTTTAAGAATATATGTTTAAAAATATATATTTTTTAAAAATAATTTTATTATTAAAAAAATTGAAAGGGGCCCACCCTAACAAGCTGTTGCCCAAGAGCTCAAGGGTGGGCTGCTGCCTTGTGGCAGCACTTGCTGTTGCACCTGGCAACAGGACACTGCTACTGTGTGCTGCCCGGCAGCACATCTCACCCCTATTTTCCCTTCTCCCTTTTTTTTTAATAAAAAAATATATTTTTTTGTAATAACAAAATTTTAATATAAGAAAAACTCTTTTTCTTTTAAAAAAAATAAATACAAGAAAAATCCTTTTTCCAAAAAAGTAGTCATAAAAAAAATTAAAGAGACCAAATGTTACCTAATTACCTTTTTCCTTCTAGCTTTGAACTTCCTTCTCCATGGATGCACTAAATACATCAAGAAATATTAAAATTACATGGGTTTTCCTAGTTACATAAATCTAAAAAAAAATAAAAAAAAATCAAGAAGGAAACATGGCGATGATAGGCCACCCTTCTTGTTACATAACCAAAAGAAAAATGTTACATGTAAAATTTTCTAGGACAATTAATGTGGCAAAAACCTTGAATCATGCATCATAACATACAACCATACATTGATCACATCAAAATGGTTAAACATATGCAAAGGTGCCAACCATGCAAAATAAATATAGGAAACAAACTTGCAATCAATCTTACTCTGATGCCAATTGTTGGAGTAAGATCTTAGTGGATTAATGTGATTGTGTAAAGCATGGATTTCAAAAATTTCTTTAACAAAGGAAACAAGCAATCCAATTACACAAGCGGAAACACACATTATTATTATTATTGCAAGTAATATAATCACATCCAAAAAAAATAAAATAAGAATCTATTAAGTAAGAAAACCATACCTTTATTTTGAGATTCTTATTTTCTGACAATACCACACCAATAAATGATTTCTCGAGCAAATAAGTTTACCACTTATTCTTCAAGAATTCTTTCAACTTGAACCTTAAGTGGACAAGGTGTGGAATGCAAGGCTACAAGATGGCAACTAAGTTTATTCTCTTTTCTTTGGAAAAGCTTGGAGAAGGAGAAAAGAAGAGATGGCTGAAACCTTTTTTAAGAAAAAGTACATTCTATTCTTTTCTTCCAATCTTTTCTCTTTTTATTAAAACTCTTGCTTCAAAGGTTTAATCAAAATGAAACACTTTTGAATCAATCTTGACCATCCATTCAAGTTATGGAAGCATCAAACGTGCTCCACAATTATCAAAATAAAAATTAAAGAATAAATAATTTAATTCTTTAATTATCATTTAGAGTTCTTGATAAAATAAAACTCCTTACTGAATAATAACTCTTATTTTATTATTATCCATCTTTATTTAAAAATAATTAATAATAAATAAAAGAGTAATAGTCAAACATGGAGTCTCTTTTTATTAACATGGATGTCTAGATTCATTTTGCAAGAATCCTCCTAAAATTATCTTAATTTAAGACAACTCTTGTCTGTAATTAAGACAAAAAAATGTTTTATCTTGTCTAAATTGGGACAAATATGTTTTCTTGACTAAATTAAGACAAAAAATATTTTTCTTGTCTTCAATTAAGGCAAACATATTTTCTTGTCTAAATTAATACCAAACATGTTTTCTTGTCTAAATTAAGACAAACATGTCAAATCTACCAATTTTGTACACAATTTAATTAAGCAAATTAAAACATGCATTTCAACTTAAACAAGTTGAATTCTACGAAGCTAAGTGGGGAATCTATTTGGACATAGATATTTAAAGCTCCAATAAACTTAGAATTATTCTTAATTTCATTAAAAATAATTCAAGCTTATTATGAAATAGCCCATACTTTGATATGGTGATAAATAAAGTTGATCGAATGCAAATTGAGGTCAATTAAAATGTTTAGAAGTGATAAAAGACTAAAGGAGTAGTTTAGGATAAAATATTTCGCAAGTGAGAAAATAATAATAATTTTATCAGAGGAGAATTTGTGAGATAAAAGGCGATTTGGAAGTCAAGTGAGGCATAATAAGGTATTTTGGGTACCAAGGAGACAAGATAAAATTTTTAGAATAAAATAATATTTTATTAATGAAATAATATTAAAATATTAATATTTAGTTTGATGTCGAAATCAGTCATGAAGAAGGATCATATGGTTGATCCAAGTGGGGGAGAAGATGACAAGCCCGACTCTATAAAATATTTGTCATGACATACATGTGATGGATAGCATGTTTGCATGCTAAGAGAGTCTCGAAAAATTTACATAAGTCGGTATTGTACCTAGACGCACAATAAAGTTGATTTAAGCCTCGAACTAGATCAAATAGAGACTTCATGATGAAATTAAGAATTTCAAAGTCTCAGAATGGTTTAATATGGTGATTCGGAGTTCGAGGATCAATTTGGAGTCAAACCGAAATTTTCGCTAACTAGGGGCAAAATGGTCATTTGCCACCTGGGGACAAAATGAAAATTTTAGAAAAGCTTTTTTTGACCCCATTTGACTTATTGCAGTATAATTTGACTTATTGGAGTAAGATTTGAGGTTTAGAAGTGAAAAATTTTAATTTCGGTATAATTTGGAGTAAAAGAGTAAAATGGTAATTTTTCACCATCAGGACATTTTTCCAGCACATGGTGTTCCTTTATCCTCATTTTGACCATTGACTAATTGTGTGGTGGAGATAAAAAGGATTAAAATTTTAAAATTTTAAAAATGGACCAATAAGAAAATGCCATGTGTCATACCTTTATTATTTTATTTTTTCTTTAGAAAAAGGCATAAAATCAGCCCATTTTCTTCATATGGCTGGCCAAGCAAGGAAGAGAGAGAAAGAGAGGAAGAACAAAGGGAAAAACAAGAAAACCTAGGTGGAAATTCAAAGAAAAAGTGAAGAAATCAAGGAAACAAGCTAGGTAAGTTAGAATTTCTTTTGTTCTCCTTGATACCTAGCTTACCCACGCTTTTGTTCTTGATTTGCATGATTGAATATTGAGTTATTATGATGAATTCAATTCTGAAAAATGGGTTAGGAGAGAGAAAATTGTTAGATTAATTTGATTTTAAGTTATGTTAGTGTTTTAAGTTAGTTTAGCATATTTAGGAACAAAACAACAAGAAAAGAATTTATTTTTCTCCCACAACCATTAATGGCCAAATTTACCATGTGTTGAGTGAGGATGAATTTGATTTTCATTCTAGGAGAATTGGTTAAGAAATGATGAATTATGAGCCTAGAAAAATAATGAGAATTTTCGGAGCAAAAATACGAATTTTTACCCACTAGGGGTATTTTCGTAATTTGCTACCGAGACTGATAAATTGAATCTCATTCACAGTCACTAAGGTAATTTAAGTATAATTGGAGTGTAGAAAGTGAGAAGCATTGATTTGGAGTTAAATTAGAGATAATAGGCCGAATTAGGTCAGCACCGCATTTAAGCGGTAGTCTGATAAGTTGTATATCATATCATGCATATATACCGAGCCTGAATTGATTTTATAATGGTCAAGCATTGATGTGATGAATTATGTATTGTACATTGTGGATAGGTGGTGAGCAAAGTACACTGGTAAAAGTACAGAAATTGTGCTTGGAGACTGGGATTAGGAGTACATCGACTCCTAGAACAGTGAGTGAACTTATTATCGTCTTAATTATCTAGAGTAGTTTTATACAATTGTGTGATTTTATGAAAAATGGGTTTAAATGGTAAATTGCTATGTTTTAAGAGAAATTGTGATTTTATAAAATGATTTTATAAATTTTTTGAAAAATAGAATTCTGGTTTTGAAATAGAGTAATTGGAGACTGCTTGCTTGTGTTGCAAATTTATGGTTTTGAATTGAATGGCTTATGACAATAAATGAGCATAAATGGCTAAACTAATTTTGGTGTTAGAATTATTTATACTATGTATTCAACCTTGAGAGGCTAGGTTGTGATAAATTGCCATGTCATATTAGAATGAATTTTATTGATTGGTGGATTATATATCAATTATTTACTGCAGAGGGCGTTCCGTGGACCAGCCTATTAAAGGGGCACGGTAAACTCCAGTATATTCTTACCTCGAACGGAGAGGCGCGTAGGGTATCTCCTGGGGTAAAGCTTAGGATTCACTCCACGCCAAACCACCACGTGAAAAGGAACTCAGCCAACGCCAAGAAACGGCTGTATTTTTCTCAAACTAAAATATATTTTTAGTGTATACAAAAATTTTAACAGCCTTGGCAGACTCGGTTGGATACCCTGCGCAAGGTATCACCGAGTATGAGTTTTGGCACGAGCCAAAGTTTTAAGAAATTCATAAGCCAAGTTGATTACTCGATTTTTATGAATTGATTTTATTTGGTTGAAATGAGTTGAAAGGTAATGAAATTACAGTATGATGATTTATTTTAAATGTCTCCATTTACTCGACTTTAGATAGTTTAGATGGTATCTGTTTACTCACTGGGATTTTATAATCTCACCACCCTCATTTCCTCACATTTCAGGCTCGGGGAATTCCATAGTTAGCTGACTTTGACAAGGACCTTCATTTGGACTCGAATAGGTAAAAGTTGTAGGTTTCCAGCTTTCGATACATTTTGGTTAGATGTGGGCCCACGTGTCACTGTAAAAGAAATTTTATGCTTTGGCTATTTGCTTTATAGTATATATGAATATAATTAACTTTTACGCTATAAGAATTATGTACCGATAGTTTTATGAAAATTATTTTACAAGAAAATAGTTTATTTTATTGAATATTTTTATTATATTCAAATGGTCAAATTTTCACTTCAAATGAACGTTTTAGATACTTAATTTGTTTATAAATCATTAAATATATATTTTCTACTTACCTACTACATTTTTAGCAAGTTTTGAGATTTTCAAAAAAAAATGAAATGACGAAAATGTCCCCGTGAGCTAGAAAACAAAATGTTATGTTCTGATTTGGAAATGATTTGTAATCCCTTGAATTTTGATATTTGATAACTATTGCTCACCAGGGATGTGCGAAAGCTGAAACGAGAGCCTTGCGAGGTTTGGATCGGCATTCAGGGTGAAAAATGTCTGTGAGGCCTCGCGACGGTTGTCAAGGGCCCGATGGGGAGTTTCGGGTCGTGACAATTTAGATTGGTATCAGAGCATGGTTTAAAGATCAAAGATTTTGGTTTTAAAGCTTTGAATTTTAAAGTTTTTGATTTTAAGGTTGTTTTAAGAAATCTACACTGACACTGCGTGGCCCCAAGTCCAATTAAGTTAAGATAAGTTAAGTTAAGTTAAGTTAGGTTAGATTGAATAGAATGTATGCATCTACATATAGAAATCTACCTACTTTTGAGATGCATAAATAATTAAACAATTACTATTTGATTGCATATAGGTTTTGAGGTGCACTGGTGACATACACATCATGTCTAGAAGAGGTGGTAGTCTCGATACCTCTCATAGTGCTAGCGAGGGATCTCTAGATTCTACGGCTAGAAGCAAATGGCACCTTGATTTAGGTGATTCGGAAGGTAGTCCATCCCGAATTCCTAATAACAGAATTTCTCTGAACGTAACAGAATGGGTCCATAATAAGGAAAGCTTTGAGAGTAGCCAGAATTTTGAAAGTGAGAGTGGCTCCAATATTCTGAAAACTGATATAGATTTCCTTTTGAAACAATCCGAAGAGTACCATAGAGAACATACGAGGAAGGCAATTGCAATGGGAGATATTCATCTTAGGAAGGGGGTGAACGTTGTACGCCATTTTCCTCCTGGATGTGGAAGAAATGCTGCACCGGTGAGTGCCGAGGAAATTAGGAGAAGACAACAAGCCTGGATTGAAAAACAAAGAAAAAAATCTCAGGAGGAGGAAAACCCGGAAGAGGATCTTTAGGAGGACTCGGAGTAGAATCTTTCAATAAGATCAGATTAAGATGATGATCCCAAGGACATGTAATATTTTCATAGGATTTTACACTACCTTAACTCTAAGTAGATGTTGTGTAAAAGAGATAATAATGATCTGTACAAAGAAGGAAAAATAGTTTGGCTTTTAAAAGTATATGACTATAATGTATTATAAAATGGCTGTTTAAGTAACTGAAGGTATATGGGAATCTTTAGTATGATAGGGATAAATTGGTAATATAATTATTGAGGAAGGTTATAGAAGGAAGCAATAAGGTTATAAATGACATTCGGAATGGATAATGTGATTACGTTAATGATTGTAATTTAAGCATGAAGGGGATTATTCAGTGATGTTATGACACTATGAGGCAATAGTTGGTCCAAATATAACCCAATGAAGTTAAATTATGGAATATGGGGAATATAAAATTTTGATTCAGTAAGGATTGCGAGAATAAAGTGAGGAGAAAGTTGGGCTGTTTTCGTAGTTAATTATACCGAAAGTCAATAAAATTATTGGAGTATAAGACAAAGAAGATAATTGGATAGGGATGACAATAAATTTGAGGAAAGTTGTAGATAGTAAGCAACTTATGTGTGGAGTGGTATATGTATCATGAATTTATTACACTATATGGAAAGGATGTTTTGAGGTGGAATTTTATGAATGTTGATAAAAGTCAAAAGATGACATGAGAT
This sequence comes from Theobroma cacao, assembly GCF_053813885.1. NCBI lineage: Eukaryota > Viridiplantae > Streptophyta > Magnoliopsida > Malvales > Malvaceae > Theobroma > Theobroma cacao. Next base: position 31,141,489 of record NC_142647.1, on the reverse strand, counting down.
GAAAGTATTAATCTGGCTTAGTGTGTATGACAAGAAAATAGAAGGTACCTACACTTATGGAACTCATGATATATATCTAGAAGGGAAACCACTGGTTGAGAATGATTGATGTGGTGACTTTGAATGCAGACAAATAGTTTTGATGAGAAAATTTCCAATAGCTACAGTACTTTAGCATTGACTGTTCAACGCTGTAATGCTTCGAATACCTCACGCCTATGTACTTTAGCATTGACTGTTCAACGCTATACTGCTCCGAATACCTCGTGCACATGATACATGAGTAAGATGGGAGTGACACGATAATGAGCTTACAAATTGAATTTTGGTTATTAGTCATTGTGTTTTACTATTTGGGAGTTTTAAATATTCTGGAGAATGTTTACCCAAATGAATTGAAAAACTTCTTTATTGCCTTGTATATAGGCATATAATTAAAAGAAAAATTGAAAGATTCTTGAGATGACTATATTGAGATGGGATACCAAATAATGAAAGTGTGAAGGAAGAATTACGAGACTGGTATAGGAAATCAGTTTATATAGAATATCATTACGAGAATTTGTAATATCTGTTTTGATACAGTAAAATGACAAGAGTTAGGAACAACATGAGGCTAATTGTGTGTTACCGTAGAAACCTATGAAGATAAGTTAGGGATTGAATGGATGAGTACGTATTTATATACCTTTAAGATTAAGTGTTTTAGGAATACATAAACATCTTTGAGAAGAGATTCTAATCATACACAGCAAGTATGAAACGTAAAATTTTTAAAACTTGCTGAGAAGCCTAACGGCTAAATCACAAGTTAAGAGATCACATGCTGTGAGACATAAGTTTAAGATAGATATTCCCAAGGAAATACTCAAGAGAAGTTTTGCTCTGGATCTCGTTAAAGTAAGCACTAAGTTATGTGATTATAAAAAGGAAGCTGTAAGCTGAGAGTGATATTGGTATTAATATTGAAAAATACTTGAGGAGAATCTAGTTTTAAGTTTTATAATTTCAAGTACAATTTATAAATTGGTTAAGGAAGAATGATGTTATGTTCATATGAAGGAGTGGAACAAAGGATGATAGAAGTTAACCCTGAAAATGAAGTCAGATAATGAAACTTTCCTAATATATATTACGAAAATTGGAATTCGAAAATGCTTGAGGTATACATGATTCAAATGAGTTTGAGTCTTAAGTGACAAATCAATATCGTAATGCAAGAAATATACAAGGTAATGTAGAGGTATGAAGGATAATCAAGGAAAAAGGATGACTCTTAGGAATTGTGGTATTGCATGAGATGAAATGATCAAGTTAAGATAAATCTTTGAGGCATCAATAGGATTATAAAGCATACACGCATAATAGATTATAATTCAATGGAGATGACATTGTGATGCAATGATATATAGTATAAGGAAACTCAAACATATGGTTGGAAAAGATATGAATGATATGAAGTTGTAAGCAAGCATAATAAGAAGGTTGACATGCACTATAAGAATCGATATATTGAAACTAGGATTTGAATACGGATGAATAAAGGGGGAATGTAGACCAAGGCATGTGAACACATGGATTCCTATACATAAAGAGAGAGGTTGACATTTGAAAATGCATGTATATATGTATATATGAAATTGATAATTTTACTAACTAAAGTGAAGAATGGTTCTCAGTAATTAGGAGATTTTGAAATAATGTCCAGAGAAGTCAGTGAGCTAAAGTGTTAACGGACATGCAATGAACGATTAAAGTTATGAGTGACTTTGAAGGTAAAACTTGGATTGTTTAAGTTCTTAATGGAACTCTATTAAAGGAAGGATATGGACCAGTATAAGATGAATGAATTAAGGTTGAGAAATTTGGTACGGAGCAAATTAATAAAATGATGATTAAATATACATAAGTAAGTATGATATGTGATCGAAATCAGTATAATTAAGATGAAGTTATGGTTCAAATTTAATAATGGTGATAAAGGCATGCTTAGTGTCTCGATATAAGAGATCATGGTTGTGAAAAGTATTACTGATCCGGTTTCAAAGGATGATAATTGCCATAAATAAAGCATTTAATTGAACTGAAGGTGAACGAGGTAAATAAATTGAATGTCCCCATAGAAGGAACAAGGAGTAGGATCATAGAAGGAGATTGATAATGCAACATCGACGGGAATTCGGGGACGAATTCTATTCAAGTGGGGGAGATTGAAATACCCCATACTTTGATATGGTGATAAATAAAGTTGATCGAATGCAAATTGAGATCAATTAAAATGTTTAGAAGTGATAAAAGACGAAAGGAGTAGTTTATGATAAAATATTTCGAGAGTGAGAAAATAACAATAAAATAATAATAATTTTATCGGAGGAGAATTTGTGAGATAAAAGGCGATTTGGAAGTCAAGTGAAGCATAATAAGGTATTTTGGGTACCAAGGAGACAAGGTAAAATTTTTAGAATAAAATAATATTTTATTAATGAAATAATATTAAAATATTAATATTTAGCCTGATGTCGAAATCAGTCATGAAGAAGGATCATATGGTTGATCCAAGTGGGGGAGAAGATGACAAGCCCGACTCTATAAAATATTTGTCATGACATACATGTGATGGACAGCATGTTTGCATGCTAAGAGAGTCTTGAAAAATTTACAAAAGTCGGTATTGTACCTAGACGTACAACGAAGTTGATTTAAGCCTCAAACTAGATCAAATAGAGAATTCACGATGAAATTAAGAATTTTAAAGACCCATAATGGTTTAATATGGTGATTCGGAGTTCGAGGATCAATTTGGAGTCAAACCGAAATTTTCGCTAACTAGGGGCAAAATGGTCATTTGCCACCTGGAGACAAAATGGGAATTTTAGAAAAGATTTTTTTGGCCCTATTTGACTTATTGGAGTATAATTTGACTTATTGGAGCAAGATTTGAGGTTTAGAAGTGAAAAATTTTAATTTCGGTATAATTTGGAGTAAAAGGGTAAAATGGTAATTTTGCCACCTCAAGGGCAAAATTGTAATTTTCCACCACCAGGACATTTTTCCAGCACATGGTCTTCCTTATCCTCATTTTGACCATTGACTAATTGTGTGGTGGAGATAAAAAGGATTAAAATTTTAAAATTTTAAAAATGAACCAATAAGAAAATGCCATGTGTCATACCTTTATTATTTTATTTTTTCTTTAGAAAAAGGCATAAAATCAGCCCATTTTCTTCATATGGCCGGCCAAGCAAGGAAGAGAGAGAAAGAGAGGAAGAACAAAGGAAAAAACAAGAAAACCTAGGTGGAAATTCAAAGAAAAAGTGAAGAAATCAAGGAAACAAGCTAGGTAAGTTAGAATTTCTTTAGTTCTCCTTGATACCTAGCTTACCCATGCTTTTGTTCTTGATTTGCATGGTTGAATATTGAGTTATTATGATGGATTCAATTCTGAAAAATGGGTTAGGAGAGAGAAAATTGTTAGATTAATTTGATTTTAAGTTATGTTAGTGTTTTAAGTTAGTTTAGCATATTTAGGAACAAAACAATAAGAAAAGAATTTATTTTTCTCCCACAACCATTAATGGCTGAATTTACCATGTGTTGAGTGAGGATGAATTTGATTTTCATTCTAGGAGAATTGGTTAAGAAATGATAAATTATGAGCCTAGAAAAATAATGAGAATTTTTGGAGCAAAAATACAAATTTTTACCCATTAGGGGTATTTTCGTAATTTGCTATCGGGACTGATAAATTGAATCTCATTCACAGTCACTAAGGTAATTTAAGTATAATTGGAGTGTAGAAAGTGAGAAGAATTGATTTGGAGTTAAATTAGAGATAATAGGCCGAATTAGGTCAGCACCGCATTTAAGCGGTAGTCTGATAAGTTGTATATCATATCATGCATATATACCGAGCCTGAATTGATTTTATAATGGTCAAGCATTGATGTGATGAATTATGTATTGTACATTGTGGATAGGTGGTGAGCAAAGTACATTGGTAAAAGTACAAAAATTGTGCTTGGAGACTGGGATTAGGAGTACATCGACTCCTAGAACAGTGAGTGAACTTATTATCGTCTTAATTATCTAGAGTAGTTTTATACAATTGTGTGATTTTATGAAAAATGGGTTTAAATGGTAAATTGCTATGTTTTAAGAGAAATTGTGAATTTATAAAACGATTTTATAAATTTTCTGAAAAATTGAATACTGATTTTGAAATAGAGTAATTGGAGACTGCCTGCTTGTGTTGCAAATTTATGGTTTTGAATTGAATGGCTTATGACAATAAATGAGCATGAATGGCTAAACTAATTTTGGTGTTAGAATTATTTATACTGTGTATTTAGCCTTGAGAGGCTAGGTTGCGATAAATTGTCATATCATGCTAGAATGAATTTTATTGATTGGTGGATTATATATTAATTATTCACTGCAGAGGGGGTTCTATGGACCAGCTTATTAGAGGGGCACGGTAAACTCTAGTATATTCTTACCTTGAACGGAGAGGCGCGTAGGGTATCTCCTGGGGTAAAGCTTAGGGTTCACTTCACGCCAAACCACCACATGAAGGGGAACTCAGCCAACGTCAAAGAACGGCTGTATTTTTCTCAAACTAAAAATATATTTTAAGTGTATACAAAAATTTTAACAGCCTTGGTGGACTCGGTTGGATGCCCCGTGCAAGGCATCCCTGAGTATGAGTTTTGGCACGAGCCAAAGTTTTAAGAAATTCATAAGCCAAGTTGATTACTCGATTTTTATGAATTGATTTTATTTGGTTGAAATGAGTTGAAAGGTAATGAAATTACAGTATGATGATTTATTTTAAATGTCTCCATTTACTCGACTTTAGATAGTTTAGATGGTATCTGCTTACTCACTGGGATTTTATAATCTCACCACCCTCATTTCCTCACATTTCAGGCTCGGGGAATTCCATAGTTAGCTGACTTTGACAAGAACCTTCATTTGGACTCGAATTGGTAAAAGCTGTAGGTTTTCAGCTTCCGATGCATTTTGGTTAGATGTGCGTCCATGTGTCACTGTAAAAGAAAATTTATGCTGTGGTTATTTGCTTTATAGTATATATGAATATAATTAACTTTTACGCTATAAGAATTATGTACCGATAGTTTTATGAAAATTATTTTACAAGAAAATAGTTTATTTTATTGAATATTTTTATTATATTCAAATGGTCAAATTTTCACTTCAAATGAACGTTTTAGATACTTAATTTGTTTTTAAATCATTAAATATATATTTTCTACTTACCTACTACATTTTTAGCAAGTTTTTGAGATTTTTAAAAAAAAATGAAATGACGAAAATGCCCCCGTGAACCAGAAAACAAAATGTTATGTTTTGATTTGGAAATGATTTGTAATCCCTTGAATTTTGATATTTGATAACTATTGCTCACCGGGGAAGTGCGAAAGCTGATACGAGAGCCTTGCGGGGTTTTGATCGGCATTCAGGGTGAAAAATGTCTGTCGAGGCCTCGCGGCAGTTGTCACGGGCCCGAGGGGGAGTTCCGGGTCGTTACATATTAACCATGAAATCACTCCACCATAGATTCATGGTTGCACTATTGGATTAACTATAATTACAAGAAATAATTCAATATTTGATATTAATTATTAGTTGTCCAATTGCAAGCCTTATATTATGAACCTTCATAACCATCCAATGACAAAAGGTGAAATTATCGTTTTACCCTTTATGTCAATTTTGTCCCCTAGTCTCAAATTTCATCCAATTAGTGATTCAATACTCTAGATCTAATCTTTTGAGTATCCAGATGTGATGAGTAGCTAATTCATCAATCCACTGGGCCTAGATTAATCACCAATCTTCTTGAAATCACTAAAAGTGATGTTAATGCTATGAACTCCATTATCTGGATATATGTTCCCAGATGTTCATCTCAATTATAATCCCAAAATACGGAGTCTAGATCAACTCTTTATGATGATCATGCTCATGATAAATCAAAGATTATAAAGAGATTAAACACGAGTCCACTATCCTTCAGGATTTCGGTTCTACTATAAGCAAATGCATAAGTGCAAGATCAAGATTTAGGTAACGGTAAAACTTAAATTTGATTCTCACATGATTCCAATTCATGTTATAGTGTCATTTCTCGAAGTCAACCATTTCGATGATTTGAGACTCATCATTCCCTTGAAATGAATCACATTCGTTTCGTTGGAAGTAATCTGGACACTACAGCCTTAACATAATAAAGTGACCAGCTTTATTATATGGCTGTGAACAATTTTTAGATTCAATTAAAATACATGTCTCTTATGTATGACTTTTCATACAAATGTATTTTAATATCTCAATAGAATCTTGGTACCTTAATAACTAGATAATAAATGCTTACTAAAACAAACTCTTCGTCTTATTATCAAAATGTACTTTCATTACAAATAAATTTAATGAATTTAAGCATGAGAATATACTTGCTTTCCAGGGCACCATATTCTTAAAATTCCTAACATTAAGTATATGAGTGCTTATGATTCCTATTCATTAAAGTTTGATTTAAAGATTAAAAGAAAATCTAGATGCACTCATTAAGGGGGAGTTTTGAATATCTTTTTTAATGATGGCAAAAAAAAGGGAGAGAAGGAAAACTAAGTTAAATTGAGTGTGATAGGTTTTTATGTTTAATTTATGTGTGTGATACTTAGTTATGATTTTATTGAATATTATGTGCTAGTTATTATGGCTATTCAATATATCTTGCTTAGCTACTATGGGCATTGTATATCTTGCTTAGCTATTATGGATATCATAAATAGTTTATTGCAAATCTTTAAAGAAAACTAGATGCATTGACTAAGGGGGAGCAACTCATTATACATAAAGATTTGAAGCATTTATATTGAACATAGACATTGCACTATTAATATAGGAGTGTTTTGTCATCATAAAAAATAAGAGATAGAAAATGTTGACTCTATATGTTTTTTATGATAGCAAAATATTCTCATTCATTGATGATTAATTATATTGTTTAAGTGTGCAGGAGAAAGCTTAAATTCATTAATATATTTAGTATATGAAAGTAAGTCAAGATGCTTTTGCAGTTGCAAAATGGGTTAATTGGTTAAATAAGCAAAGAAGAAAGAGCTTTAATGAAGACAAACTAGTCCTAACTGGTTAACACAAGATTTAATCAGTTAAGCGGGTGCTGGATACAAACAGAAGCCTCTTAGTTGGATACTGAAGGGTGTTAGTTAGCTAAAATTCAAATTAGAAGTTGGCGGGCTCAAGAGGATTGAGAGACAGAGAAGACTTAGTCGACCAAGAAGTAAGTTAGTCGACTAAAAGCCTACTGCCAGAAATCTGGACTTCAAGATAGAAACAACTTAATCGACTAAGAAGGAAGTTAGTTGACTAAGAGCTCACTGCCAAAAACTGGGTTCAGAAGATAGAGACAACTTAGTCGACTAATAGCGCAGTTAGTTGACTAAGATCATTCTGTCAGAAAATTTGAATTGAATACTAGAAGACAAAATAACGACTAGAAACGGCTAGTTTCTGTCTCTAATGGCCAGAATTGATTTTGCAAGTATTTAAAGCCTTTCCAATAGTCAAAAAGAGGAGAGAGAAGTTATCCAAAGTGATTTTGAGCTTAGAAGACCAAAAACCTTCTCTTTACACTTGTATTTCACTCTCATCCTTTGAAAAAGTGTTTGAGCTTAGCTTTGTACATCTTAGATCAGTTAGGTGATCAATTGTACTTCATATTTTCTTTATTTCTTGATTACTTAGAGTGTGCAAGGCACTCTAAGGGATTTATTCAAGCTTGGATTGCTTGATTGAGTGTATAGGTTCTAACTTAGCCTTGAAAAGTTAGTTGTTGGGTTTTGGTTGATCTTGTGAAAAACCATTGTTGTAGGTTGTGGTTGAGCCTTTGAAAAACCACTTTGGGTTTTGGTTGAGCCCGTGAAAAACCATTGTGAAAGGTTGTGGTTGAGCCTTTGAAAAACAACTTTAGGTTTTGGTTGATCCTGGTAAAAACCGTTGTGAAAGGTTTTAGCTAAGCCTGGTAAAAGCCATTGTAAAGCTTGGTGAAAGCTTGATAATTTCACCGTTCTTAGTGGATTGTTTGGAAAATCCTTAGTTGAACAATCAAGGTAGCAGATGTAGGTCTTGGACTGAACCACTATAAATAGCTGTGTGTTTGTCTGTTCTGTTTTCAATTTTTATTCATCTTTAAGTTCTTTCTTTTATTGTGCATGTCTCCAATTAGAGGTCAATTTTTGAAAGAGTCAAAAACTGTTATTCATCCCCCCTCTAGCACATTTATTTCGGACCAACAGATATAACCATAATCGACCCCATAAAGCTTATAGTCAACCCTAAGGCAATAAGCATGTGAAATCCAAGCTTTTATGAAGCCATAGTCGACTTTGAGAAAGGTAGTCGACTACCCAAGGCCAGATGATGGCTGTTGCACACAAGTTTCAAAAGATAAACAGCTAGTTTCTTGCTAGAATTATTTCCAATGGCTCTAAATTTTTTCCAAGCATAAAAAGGACTTCTCCAACACATTTTAAATGTTGGAAGAGTGGAGAAAAAAATCAAATACTCAAGCATCAAATCGTATGAAGAAAAAGAGAAGAAAGAAAGAAAAACCAAGCTAAAGCAAGAAAAACACATTCCTCCACTTAGCTTTTAAGCTCTCCTTGAGCTGCAAATTCTTTGTACTTTTATTCCTATTCTTTACACATATCTTTGTACATATCATACTATTCCAACATTGTACTCACCTAGCAAAATCTATTTCTTAAAGGCGAACCTTGCTATTAATTGTATCCATCATTGTAAAGGTTTTAGCTTAACCTTAAAAAGCTATTTTTGGGTTGTGCTTGCTCTCGTTAAAAGCCATTTGTGAGTTGTGCTTAATCCTAGTAAAAGGCATTTATATGAGTTGTGCTTGCACTTGTGAAAAGGCATTTATAAGAGTTTAATGCTTAATCCCATTAAAAAACACATTTCTTTCAGTGGATTTTAAATTCCTTTGTGAGCCAAAAAAAGTGGATGTAGGCATTTGAAAAAATTGAACCACTATAAAATTCTTTTGTCATCATTTTTACTTTTGCTTTGGTATGTTGCCTTGTGCTCCGACATACACTCTACACACATTGGCTTGGTTATTTACTAAACTTTTTCAACCATCATCACTTGCATTTCCCTTATTTGATTTCACTTGAAAAATGTTTTAAGCATTTCAAAATTGATCATTTACTTGCATTTAATTTAGTAGTTTTGTTAAAAATTAACTTATTCATCAGAACCCTCACTGAAACCTCTTCCTCAAGCTTTGAAAACAATTTTTTTGATCTAGGATTGACTAGCATTCCTTTATAGTTCGAGTAAAACATCACTCTCATATTTTGAAAGCCAACCACCAGTTTACAATTGACTATAAAAGTGCTATAGTCAACTGTAGTTTCTTGTTGTTACCTATTCATTGAGCTTACATATCTAACAAAATTTATTCAAGAAAAAAATATCATTTAATTACATTATTTACGTATTTTTTACTTATGAATCTTTTGTAAACTTTTATCATTATTCAATAAAAAAATCTACTTAACATTTAATTTTGACATAATGCTTTAGAAAGTTATTGAATTACTCAAAAAAATTCAAATAAATTATTATTATTTTTATTACAATCAATCAAATCCTTGCATTTTTATTTTAAATTAAATACACTTTTATAATTAACAATTCATTATCTGTAATTGTCAAAAAACACTGACATAAAAAGTGAAATATTATGTGATTGTATCATCATACCATTCCATCATCCACTAAACAGGTCCACGTATCACGTTAACATCACGTAACATAAAGTTATATATAACATTGTAATTAATAAAAATTAATGAACCATTCTTAATAAGAACTTATTTAATCCAAAATAAAAATATAAATATTTAATTAAAAACAGTAAAAAAAATAAAAACTTATTCGAGTCTTCATGAATAGTTTAATGACTTTTTAGGGTAATGTCCATTTAATTTTCAATAATACACCAAGCAAAATTTATATAATAAATTCAGTACTTTTTTATATTAAAAATTGAAAACTAAAAATTCAGTACCTACTTTCTCAATGTTAAATTTTCTTCAGTGTATTAGAGTAACACGTTTTACTTTCACAACAAATTTCTGTTTAAAGAAAAACAAAATGCAGAATTATAAATTGGTACTTGAAGAAACAAATGCACACTTTGTAGAAGAAGCAATCAAGAACCATCTTGTGAGGGAATGTCATGGATCTGTCATACCACCAATCATGCGAACCAAAACCGTTATTCACAAATACTTTTGTAGCTAGCTCTGAATTCAGGCACTTGAATGTTGAAACTAGTTACTTGATCTTTCAGGTCACTAAGTCATCGTATATGATAAAAACGTGACATATCAAGTACCTGAACCACTGTAAGCTCCTATCTTCACAAGAAATTTGAAGCTTCATTTAGAAAAACCTTTCATCTGATGTTTCCCCATTTAATTCATACTTACAAAATTCCAGCACAACTCTACAAGAAAGATAAATGCAACCACCAAAAAACATGTATAACAACTGCACATGTTATTTTGTTTAATATTCTCACAAATGATGAAAGAACCCCAAAAAAAAAAATCTCTAGTGGCGTTTCATTTCCTGGAATATATTTGCAACTCTTGGGGATAATCTAGGGAGAAACTTGAACAACTGCACCCAAAATATGATTACAGGGAAAATTAATAACACAAACAGATCTTCAATCATACAAGAGCCTGTGTTCATGCTTATGATAATCCATTTTATCTTCAAGTGAAAAGAAAACAAAGATAAGAAGGGAAACAAAGAAACCATTCTGACCAGAATTACAATTGTAAACTACAAACTATAATTATAATCTTGCTTTCTTATCCACCATAAACATTCTTTCTTTAATATACCGCTTAAGATCACCAAAATACGAACATATGAAGGCCAACCAAGCATTGTTTTCTTCAGATTACTTGTACCATTCATAGTTTGATCATTTGAATTAATCCTCTTTTGATCTAAGAAAGCTAAATTGAATTCAGCAAGCAGCAATAGTAAGAAGCTAGATTCTTAACACCATTTATCATAAGTGTGAATCTTGACCTACGAAAAGACTACATGTCCAGAACAAGCTCGCCATTTTCTCGTACTTCAGCTTTTATGAACTTTTTAAAGTGTTTATAGGCCAAAAGAGGTCACTGTATGGTGAAGTGGCATAAATTAATAAGGTCACTGATAAGGAGCCCAAAGTAATACATTTCCGTGTCTTCTTAAGGTTTTGTAGCCATCATTCATTATAACAATAATATAAATGCAAAGATTTTGTTTGTAAAACATACCCAAAGCTTCACACATGCATCAGCAACAACTGGAATCAGACAGACAAAAACGGTTATAGCAGACTGATCAACTTGCAGTCCATAATGCTCAACAATTATCTCTAACAAAGTCTGCCAACCAGATTCAGAATGATACCTGCAGATATGCCAGTCATAAGTTATAGTATAGAAATTAAGAAGTGCCACACACCCCTGTTCTATAATTATGTTTCTTTAGTATAGGACGGCAAGTTTGGACTCAAGAATCCTACTTGGCAATATCTGCAGTTCTATATAAAAATTAAGACAGAGTGGAAAATTTTTTAAAAAGAAATTATAATTAATACCACACATTCAAGGAATTTTACCAATTGATAGAGACCAGAAGTAAAGATCAACTCATTTTCCAATTTTAATCAATATTTCAAGGAGGCATGAGTTTACATTCTTTTGATTAAGATTTAACCATTGTTTATCTAATAAGACCTGAAGTTATATAAAAAATATATACTCAGATCCAATCTCAAATCGGAAAAAAGTAGAATTTTATTATCTCTCATCATAAGCTACTTCTATTTAATTGTTTAAAACATTCAACATTAACTAAGTACAATAAACAATAATTAAGTACACCTTAAGCAATGATAGAAGCACATTACCCTAAAAAAATGTCTGTAATCAGTATAATGAGAAATGCCTTTCCAGTATCTGAAATATTACTTATTATTTTATAACCTGCAAATTTCATCAAAGCTACCTACAGGAAGTGGTGAGAAAAATTAGAAAGAAATAGGTGCCTGGTAAAAGTACAAAACATTTGGATGCATACAGAAAGTTAAGGTAAAATTTGTAATACATCCTTCTGCAAGAACAATAATCTGGATAGACATAACATTCAGCAACACAAATAATATTTATTTAACTAAGCCACTATAAAACCTAAGAATAGTATTTCTAATAAACTGAATTATTCATCTCTCATTTTCGGCCTACATAGAAGGTTGAATTTTATAATTTTTCAAGACTTTAGTGCATGCTTATACGTTTCTTGAGCTAGAAGCTAAGAAGCTTGCTTAACAACAATCCGTTGGCGAGTATAAGGTTATTATTTATCCACAACAAATCTGATAAAACATAGTCTTTTTAACTATTTACCTGCAATAGATCCTATAAAACATAGTCTATTTGTTAAAACAGGAAAAAAGTAAAATCTCACACAGTGTTTGCCACATACTAGACTTTAATAGCTTTTCAAAAAAAAAAAAATACTAGACTTTAATGAGCAGTAATGATGCAGGACATTCTTTGCTAGAATGTCTATTCTAAGCATAAATCTACAAAGTAAGATTTAATCTAATTTGTAGACTTATTTGATTGGTTTATTTTATTGGACAATATATTTGTGGGCTTATTTTATTGGCAGTTAGGTGGCTTTCTTTTCCATGGCTTACTACATAGGTTTTATGAAGCTTTGTATGTGTGTTTGTGTCTCTGTGTTTTCTTAACTTGGAAGTTAGGTTTTGGTTATTGGTACTTTTTATGTTTAGATTTTGAATTGAGAAAACTTAACATTTGAGTTTATGCAGTTGAAATACTTTGGTTATTAATGAGTGTTAACTTTTTGCAACCTAGTGCGTTTTCCATCAGATTTATAGTATCTACGCAAGCATACCAGTTTGTTCTGCTAAAGTCAATGCTATTAGGGAGAGGCCTGAACCTACCACTTCTGAGGCTTGTAGTTTTCATGGCTTCGCTACTTTCTATTGGCAGTTTTAGGACATTTAGCATTATCACAAATCCTATTACTAAGTGTCCTAAGTAAGGTGAATTGCAGTGGACCCCTGTGGCTGCTACTGCTTTTTTAGATATTAAAAAGAGACCGATTAAGGCCCCTGTATAATCGCATCTGGATTTTCTGATGTCTTGGAAGTAGCATGTGATGCTTCTGGGATAGCCATAGGCAGGGCCTTAAGTCAAGGAGGTCATCCTATAGCCTTCTTTAGTGAGAAACTGACAACCTAGGCAGAGGTACTCAACGTATGAAAAAGAACTTTATGTTGTTGCCCAGTCTCTTTGTTACTGGAGTTTCTATTCACTGCCCATTAAGTTTGTGTTGATCATTTAGCTTTGAAGCTTCTTCAGTCACAAAAGCACCTCAATCCTAACTGTCCGGAAGCGTAGAGTTTGTAATTGAATATACTTTTGTTCTTCAAACATCAAAGTTGTTGATGGACTAAGTAATAGGAATACTTTTAAGCCTGCTATACTGCCTTCTAGTAATCTTGCTGGAACTCCACTGCACAGGTACCATTGTTTCCACCTAAAAAAGGAGGAGATTCCAGCTGTCTTAAATGAGGAGACTGTAGTTTCTACTAATGGTTGTCTACAATGATATCTAGTTCAATGGAAAGGTCGCCAATCTCAAATGCTTCCTGGATTACTGCTAATGAGTTTTGCAAATCAGATTCTAAGCTCATTGAATGGCATTGGCAGTCTAACTCTCAGGAGTTGAGTTCTTTTCAACCGGGGATGGAAGACAATCTTGCAAGTTTTTGGAAGAATGCCTATTCTTGGCATAATTTTAGCAAATATAATTAATCTATTTTGTGGGCTTATTTGTTTTTTTTTTTATTGGACGTCATTTGGTATTTAGGTGGCTTTATTTTCCATGGGTTTAAGATAACACTTAGGCTCATATATGTAGGTTTTATTAAACTTGGAAGTTAGATTTTGGTTATTGCTATTTTGACATTGAGAATTTGAATTAAGAAAGCTTCAAATTTGAGTTTATGCAATTGAGATTTTCAGATTACTAATGAGTGTTATTATTCTGAATTATCTGTTCTCTGTTAGGCAAAGGTCAAGCCATAATGAGGGATACAAATTCCTTTACAAACTATTGCACTTAGTAAAAAACGAGAAATTTTCTTTTTTCAGTCTATTTCAATAGATAAATAGAAGAGAAATCAGCTTTCTAACATACAACATTTAAAAGAGAGCTGAGGGACAAAATAGGGAAAGTGATAAAAATCACCTTGTTTCAAACTGATGTTGTTTGGATTAAGTAACTTTTAATATATACCAAACATACATTTGTGTATACAAAAAACTAGAAAATTGATTTTGACAATCAAGACATCTCTAGTTCATGCTAAATTCTTTTGGGCACATGGAACATATTCAAACATAAGATATAACAGAAAATAGTTTTCAATTCAACCCAATTAGAAATATAAAATATTCTATAATGTCAAACCAGCATATCAAAACCACCTATATCAAATATCCAAATCCATGCTTCTTAACAATTCTAGCATTATTTTTAATCATGGCAGCTTACAGATCTTATTAAGCTTATCACAGCATGTAATGAGCTATTTTATCTGCTAGTTATTTGTTAGCTACTGCAACATCTTAAACAAACTACAGCCAAGATATAAGTATTCTTCATGTTCATTTCATAAATTAAGGCACATACATTATATTACATAGTCACTTAACCACACAAACTTCTCTTAAATAATAGAACTGATCTAAAACTTGTTATTATTACTTCGTAACTTTTTCTAAATTCAATAGTTAATTGATCCAACCATTGGATTGAATAACTTACTCAAGCAGATATTGCATGCCAAATTTCAAGTCCAAATATCTTGAAATATTTCAAAGATAGCCACTGACTTGAAATTTGCCATTCATGATAACCATAAATAGAACAGTAAATCTAATAGTTGAATAAAGGAAATAAAATGGTAGAAAGAATTATTGAATCGTTTAACAGCAACAAAATTGATTAATAATCCACAAATTGCATCAATAGAGAAAAAAATGCTTGATAAACATTAATAAACTCCTTGCACAAGTTACTTTCATTTAGTTCTCTCTGTGTAAGTATGTGTGTGCACATGCGCATGTGCACAAGCTAGAAAGCAAAGAATATAAGTACATTATATTTCCAAAGTAAGATTTTTTTTTCGCAGCCTCGAATTTTTGCATACAAAAATAAAGGAGACATACAAAACCATGCCATTATAGAGATATCAAATTGATGAGCTGCACAATGGAATATGGAAAACAATGATAAAAAAAAACATTAAGAAATAAGGCTAATGTTTCGAAAATAACTTTGTATTTACACAAGGTCAACCATGAAAGCTACTTAACTTTTTTAAGAGCTTTGATAAAGAGATCTCACAGAAAATGATTTTTACTAAAGTAGAAAAAGCTTAAGATAAGTGTACTTATAGCATGTTAGGATGGTGGGAATGGCTATCCAGATCTATCCCAGAGGGAGAGCCTTTTCCAAAGATTGGTTCAATTTTTAATGGGGAATAGCTATCCAGTCCAACTTGGAATAGCTACACCCATCACCCCAGCCATTATTAACCCCTAGGGAATAGATAGCACTATTTGTTTAACAGTTTATCCCTTGAGTATTTAATGAAATTGAGATCTTGTCCTTTAGACCAAAGGAAATTTTTGGCCAGCAACTATTCATTTACCAATGTCACCATTGCCACCAATCAAATTTGGCAACTTAAACCACCAAACGTGCTGTCAACAAATGGATATGGCTCATCCACGATAGCAAGCTAGAGAGGAAATTGAAAAATTAGAAAGGAAAAAGACAAGAAGAAACGAAGGAAAGAAAGGTAAATGGATAAAGCAGAATAGGGGAAAAATAAAAGAATCGAGGAAGAAAAAAATAAGAGGAAGAGATGAAAGAAAATAAAAAGAGAAAAAAGGTTGGGACTCTTTTATTAAACGGTAAGATGGCACTTTTATATTTATTTTCATTATATTCCTTGAAATTATTCTAATGAAACAAACATGTTGATGATAATCATAGTCTAATCCATTTCGACGAACTAAACCATAAAATACATATTCGATCCATCTTCCAACACTACTACATTCCCATAAAATAACTATTCCATTCCCATTTTATTCATTTCACAAACCTAAGGTGGCCATAGAGAAATCCTTGGAAATTTCTTGGGAAAGAAAGAAGCTCTTATTGCTGTATAACCAAATCATGGAGGACATGCATGATGAGGCAATTACTTGTGCAAGGACTCATGGAAGAATGATAGACTACTTTCCATTAGCAATATGTTTACACCAAGGATCAGTTCTGAGTCCTTTTTTTTTTTTTCCCCAAGTCATTGATGAATTTACCAAGCATATTAAATATATTTCATCTTAGTGTAGACTTTTTCCTGCTAATATAGCACCAACACATGAAAACAGGAGAACTGTAGGATTCAAAGCTATAGCAAAAAACTTTCCTAATTATGGGTTTTCCACCCAATTGTTCTAAAACAAAGTATTTGGAATGCAAATTTAGTGCAATAGCAGAAGAGAGAAATGCAAATAAAGACAAGCTAAAACGCTGAGCAATTTCAATAACTTGCCACAATTATCTTCAGGGATGGATAGAGATGTCACTCATAGGATAAAAACTGGGATATATGAATTGGAATAGTGTTTCAAGAGTCTTGTGTGATCATAAACTTCCACTAAAACTTACAATGCATTTGGGTTAAGGGGAGAGAGGGGAAAAGAAAGGATGGGAAGGAGGGAAACATATACTTTTGCTTATGTGGAACTTGCAATAAAAGGAAAAGAACAGATACCGAACTCCCCTCCATTTCCCCTCAAATGCCAATTTTTCCAATTCCCCCACATTGAGGAGAAAGGAACGGAAAGGAAAAGATTAAACATATTTAAATATTTTATATTGTGATGCCTGTTATGCCCTTATGGTCTCAATCAAATTACAAACGTATATAAAACCTTTGTAAACTTTAACGTCAAAACCTAGTTGTGGCATCCGGATTGCTCTTGTTCAGTTGCTTGCAACAACTATTTGGCTTTCACACTTGATTCCTACAACTACTGCTAAGTATTTTGTCTTGTTAGATTTTCCCTTGCTTTGGTTGAAATCCTTTTCATTTTTCTGATCATTGTTCTTGCGGTCTTAAATGTTTTATATTTGGCTCATGAGTATGGAAGCCTTACCCTCAACCGTAGGGGGTTTGCATGCAAAAGAGGGATAAAGACAGTTTTTGTGGAACCTGATGCATTGGTGGAGTTTCATGCCCAATTATCTTTTAATGAATTACACACACACACAGAGACATGTATGTATGTATGTATGTATGTTGTGGTAATTCCAATCTTTATTTGATGTAAAATAATTACATTGTCCACTCCTTAAGCAAACAAAGGATTTTGATAATCCCTTCTCTTCCTTTCTCTTCTTCATTTTTAGCTATACTATAAAGGAAAGTATGTATCCTATCCTTTCCTTCAAATATCCCTTCCTTACCTTACTTTCCTTCCTTAATCAACTTGAATCAAACTTCCTGAGCATAAGATCTTTAAACATGCATAGTGGCACAATATGATCCATATAGCCACTACCACCTGGTGGAAGGAAGGATTAATTTGTTGTTGCTGCTTTTGTAGTTATTGTAGTTATAATATCAGTTTTTATGCTAATCTATGACTTATATGTTCGCAATGTTCCATCCATACAATGTCATAAACATAAGTCAACAAAAATAATATGTATTTAGAAAAAAGTATCCTACCAGAAAGAGAGAGAGAGAGAGAGAGAGAGAGAGAAAAGAAACAATAATTGTAAGGAAAACACAGACTTCCAGTCGCATTGAAAAAATATTTTTCATATTGGATTTTCATGTGACATAATTTAGCTCAATTTGGCTAAACTTCAGACAATTTTTTTTATTGAAAAAAACAAAAAAAGGAAACTTTGTCAATCTTTGTTCCACTTACTTCTCTACAAGCAGGCAATACGTCAGCTTTCAAAAAGCCATGATTGGTGTAGGGTTAGCTACTTATAATATAAAAATCTAAAGGGAAACATTATTTTCACATAAAAATAGGGAATAATTACTTGGGAAAACAAATGAAATCCTACGTCTATTTGACATAAAATAAAGAATCCTTATGTTGATTGTTAGATCACGTTGACAATAGTCTGACAATATTTGTAAAATATCAAAACAGAAATAAGAAAAGGTCAAATGTGGGAATCCCATTATAGAGAGGCTGTAAAGGGGTACTTACCTTACTTTGATTGAGGTGTAAGAGAAGGAACAGTGAAATGCCGAATACCATATCTGACCATATGTTGGCAAATGCTTTACGATTCTCTAATCTGAACTCTTCTCGTAACTCTAACCTGTTGAAGCATTTAATTAAAAGGACAGCAAAATTTCGCTTTGATAAAATAGGGTAGTAGGGAATTATTTGCAGGAAAATTCTCAATTTACAATGCATACTTGACAATATTGTGCTTGATTAGACAAATTATAATGCATCAGTATAGCTTTCATATGTAAGATCAAAAGTGCATTTTCAGTTAATATCAGTCTGTTGGAAAGCCTTTACTCTGATGGATTGAAAGCCTCAAAAGTTCACATTGTATTAGGTGGGCATAACCTAATTTATGTATTTATAGTGTTTTTTTCCTACAAAAATGGTGAATTAGTTGAAAATTAATTTCTAGGGAATTTTCCTGGCTAGGAATGTGTGAAATTTTGAAATCAATTAACACTAACAAAAGAGTTCTCAGCATTATAATATGATGGACATATATTATTATCTTTATATGTGCATGTTATAATTTTCTTTTGAAAGATGCATGCTGTAATAGCATACAAGTTATGTGTTCAACTTCATTTCTTTATTTATTTTACAGTCCTTATTCTTTGTTCACCTCTTATATTACTTCCTAGAAACCCAAAAGAATTTATGACCTTTAATTTGAGAAAAATTACATGTTTATCCTTTATATTCTCCCAATTTAGGTCATCCAAATATCACTTTTAACTTAACAATTTCTTGACCAGATGAACCAAACAATGAATTTTACAATTTTATTGGCAAAATTCCATAAGGACTTCTTCAATTGTGGGGTTTTAAAATGACGCATTTTGGATTATGCAATTCATAATTCAATATTATTACCAGAAACCTTAGCAAAGTGCAATAGTAGACTAATTGTTTCTTTCATCTATCAGTATAAAGACTTTTATTTAGGTTCCTACTAATAATCACTTGACTAGCATATTAGTTCTTGTAAACTTGATGGGTAGTGATTACAAAGTATATACTTGTAATCAAATGCAAATATTCTAGGTTCGTCACAAAGGTAGAATTAATAGCCTATGCAAAACCTTTTTACAAGGATTGATAAGATTTTATTTAGTTAGTTTTTGGTTCTTCCAATCCTGGTCTTTTGATCTAAACACCCTAATTAGTGTTCCAACTTTAAGTTCTATTCCACATTTGTTACTTTCTGTAACATTTTCTGCATCATTTTGATCCTAAGTTTCTATGATTTATACTACAACCCAGTCATTGACTATAGAGTATTTACTTCAAAAAGCATTAACGTTACCAAATTAGACATTTGCTATCACATTTATTTATCAGAATATTGATTGATGTGAATTGATAGTGCCTTTGTACAGCAATTGATTTTATCACAGCTCTGGTCATTGGCTATAGAATATAGTATTCAGTTCAAAAGGCAATGAGGCTAACAAAAAGATGTTTCTATTACATTTATATATCAGAAAATTAATTGGATGCATTCCAACAATGTCATGACTGAAAGGGCATTTCATTCATCCAATCAGCCAATCTTTCATAATATTCCCTGCATTCAATTCCATTCTTTATATTAGATTCGTGAGGATTTTAAGTCAACCTTGCACCTTTTCCACCAGTTTTACATTAAAATTTTGCCAGTAATCAAATAACAAACAGAGAAGAGAAAGAAGGGAAAAAGAAAATTAAAAGAAGTATCTCAGCCTCATTGATCTGTAGGCTTTCTATTTTAAGATAATTGCAGGCAAGCAAATTGCAGGCATACTCATGTAGATTGAAATGACAACTAACTAATGCATAAGATAACAAGCCTATAAATGACAGAATATCAAGTATTAATTCGTTAACAAGCAAAAGAAAAAATTTCGGCCTCCAATGGAAAGGAACTCCTAAACTAGTATTATCAAACGAGCGGTGAATTACATGGTGAGATCTACTACCTAACATAGTGATGAAAGAAGAGCAATTTAAATGTTTCACAGCTATAAGTGGTCAGAGTTTCTAGGGTATTGGATGACAGTATGCATTCTTTAACACATTCAATTGTTTTTAGGTTTATATACAATGAACAATTTTCATCATTAATTTAATGTTTTAAAATTAAGCTAGAGAGAGAGAGAGAGAGAGCGAGAGAGAGAGAGAGAGCACAAAGAATTTGAGCTTAACAAAGGAGCATAAGTCAATGTGAATCTTACGCTTTATGCCGCAATTCCCACCAAAGTTCTTCATCAGAAAGAGGCGGAGATTTACCTATCTCCACCTCAAAACGGAATCTTGCTTTTTCAACCTTAAGTTGCTTAACCATTTCAAGCTTTTGACTTCTTCTGACATCAAGCATCTCTGCTGCCAGTGGCACAGTCTTCACATATCTAATCATGACAAAGCCTCTCATTTATTGTTTTGACCATTGCATAAAAGTATTTAACAATAAAATTCACTTTATAATTATTAAAACAAGGTATTAGCCAAATAAATTACCAAAACAGGATCATCTTTAAAATTCAGATTTTGTGATTATATAGATTTTTTATTTGCATCTAGAATCTGAAATTGTCTTCACTTAAACAAGGACCTTGCTCCTTCCTTCACTTAGAACGATGTAAAATAGATAGATAACTAAAGCCATTCCCAAGTTTAAGAGGAAGGATAGCCATGGATATACTGTTTCAAGGGGAAAAAGACTAGAATGGAAACACAGGCTTTAGTCATAATAATAAAATTTCCCATTCTTTTCTAGCATCATTTGAATGAAAATATTAACCATGTAAACTGGTACCAGAGTTTATACCTGTCCAAAAATGGCATAAGAACATAGTCATGAACCACAAAATCTAAGGCACAGGGTATAAGTACCAGTGCTGCCACAAACTTGGCCTGTCACAAAAAGGTATGAACAGCTTAGGCCATGGTCACATAAGTACTTAAGACTTAACTATAAGCAAGATCACCAAAGAACTTCATTGTAAGCAAATACAATTAAGAAATTGATTACAAGTTGGTATAACGGCCAAATCTATAACAAAAACTTCAGGATAAATGGAGTAGAAGTAGTTTTCTCCAGTGAATAAGGCCCACCAGTAGCCAAGAGAACGTTGGTTAATAAACTAAAATAATATAGTCATAGAGGCAGATAAACCTTGAAAACAACAAAATTAAAAAAAAAAAAAAAAGCTAATGCACAATCAAGATGAAACACATCAAATGTCAAAAGTCAGACTACACTAAATTATGTTTGGTAGGAAGGAAAATGAAGGAAGAAGAATAGTGCTTTTTTCCTTCTTTTCCTTGGTTTAAATCTAATGCTGTCAAAAGTGAAACGTAAACATATTTTGTTCTTAAATTAATCATTTTATTTACAATTTTACTCCTACCTTGTTCCTTTCTCTCTATATTTTATCCTTCATACCAAACACAAACACAAGAAGCATAACAACTTTTCCTATCTCCTTTCACCACATTAGATAATGATGAATCAGCGAAAGTAACTAATTCAAATAGTGGCTCACCGAATTCAAGGAGGCATACCGAAAAACACGGTCCTCGTACAAGATATCCTCATCTTCCCTCCCAAGAACCAAATCCCTGACAGACTTAACCAAGCCGTTTCCTTTATCCTT
Source organism: Theobroma cacao (assembly GCF_053813885.1). Taxonomy (NCBI): domain Eukaryota; kingdom Viridiplantae; phylum Streptophyta; class Magnoliopsida; order Malvales; family Malvaceae; genus Theobroma; species Theobroma cacao. The sequence continues at coordinate 31,119,339 of NC_142647.1, read as the reverse complement.
CCCCCAATAATCCCCAAGACCATCATCATCACGGCCATCATCATCCCAATCTTTTGCAGCACTATGTTTATCATCATCCCCAACCACAATCCAGTCCTCCCACCTTCTGCTCTCCTCATTCCTCACATCCTCTTGTGCTTCCCTCAACTCTATTATGGCCTCAGCCCTCCTCTTCCATGCCTCAAATTTGTCTCCCTCTAACAACTCCTCCGACTCTGAAAACTCCTCCTTGCCTTCCTCCAGCATGTCGTCGTCCTTGAGACCTAGCCAATTCCCGTCATCGTCGAAAAAGAACCTTTGCCACCAGCTTCTTTTCCTTTTCCTTTTCTTAGAATAATTACTATTGTCGTTTGCAGCATTTGCGACGAACCCAGAAAATCTTTTCCCTTTGCAACTGAGATGAAAGATAAAACTCGATGGGTTACGCCAAGATACACAGAGTGAGGAGGCTTGGGGTAGGTATTGGTTGATCAACTTTAAATGGTCGCACAACACCATTGAAGTGCTCATTAAATAGCATTTGTAAAACCCCGCATCTTAAAACCTCTCATAAAACCCATCAAAAGGCGTTATCATATATTTGAAGGGTGTTTTCAGACTGAAATGTGAAAAAGGACAGAGTAGCTTGATAGGCGGTGAGGATAACCGTTTCGGACTATCTTCCGGATAGACATAATTATATAATATATATATATATATATCACTATATTATCTATTAATTGAATATAGAAAGGTTATGTCTTTTGAAATTACATCAAATTTAATGGATATATTATACATCTTACAGTTTGAGAAAAATAGGATAGCAATTTTTCATTTTCTGTCAAATAATCACACTAAAAAAAGCACTATAACAAATCTGCAAAAAAAAAATCTAAACTATAAGATTGTGTTTAGTGCCTTATAATGCAATAACATTATAGTATTTGATATATTAAAGAAAATATTGATTAAAATACTAGGAGGATAATATTATAGCATTTGGTTTATAAGTATTTTACTAAGAATATTATGTTATTTTCAAAATTACCTCTATATATTAAAATAAAAATTTAGTATGTTTATATGTTTTTTATTATAAATTTTTATATGATATCATCTTTTAAATAAATTTTTCAACAAATAACCAAACATCAAACAAGACAAATCCATATTAATATTAACTAAAAAATAATTTTTATTTGTTAGTAATTTTAAAAATTTTAAAATATATTTTTATTATTATTCTTTTGAAAATTTCCTAAAAAATTAAAAATAGAAATAATTATTTTTTGAAACAAACCAAAAAAATTAAAAACCAAAATGAGAATTTTTTGAAAAAAAATTCAAAGTAAAAAGGAAATATTTTTTATTTTAAAAGTTCATTAAAAATTACAAAGAGAAAATGATTTTTATAATTTTAAAAATTATGGTCTATTTTAGCATCCTAACTAAAATTTCTTAACTTTAATGATTAATAATAATAAAATAGCTCGAAAGAGAAAAGGAGGGTTTTTTGCAAGTAGGCATGGAAGAGGATGAGCAAGCATGGACTTTTGGCAACAAAGGTTTTAGGGCATAAGGATATGTGGACGATCATGTTAGCGTAAGCCTTACAAGCTAATCAATTTTGTGCTTGTAAAATATTACATTAATTAGTCATATTTTATGTTAAATACATTATGGATATTTTATATAATATATGAGATATTTCTTTATCCATGAGTTTATTTATAGAGAATTATAAGAAACTTATGTAGACAAAGTCTTTAAAACATAATGGTCTTACAAAAAAATTATAAAGGTTATAATTATGAGATTCTTATGCATTAAAACCTTATTCCTAAATATATTCTTGGTCATTATATTGTCAAGAATAAGAGCATTGACAATACTTAAAGACTGGTACATGCTAAGCCTTCTTACTTTGGAAGAAAGCAATCGATTTATTAGGTTGAAGTGTGTGAGATACTTGGGGATAGTATGTAGGTGCTTGTTAAGGAATAAGTTCACTAAACATGACCTGCTATGAGAGTTCCATTTGATATTTCACTCAAGTGTCGATGGAAATACTTTTATGTGTCAGTAGTGTAAGTAATCCTTAAACTTGTGATATTAGGTCATCTTGTATGTGAATTGTCATGCTTTGATTTCACCCTTACGGGTTTGGAGGCGACCAGATGCCTAAGCAAGATGCTCTTGGGTATGGCATGAAACATGCAAAGATGAATGAGTAGTCCAAAAAGGATTCATCACCCAAGTGATTTGAAGGAGACATATCTCGCTTGCTCCTAACTTATATTAACAAAGTCTTTGGCCGAGGCGATCTTGATAGATCTTAATAGGTCAATATGAAGCTTTAGGACTAATATGGGATGTCATAAGTAGACATCATGCCATGCTTCATGACATATCTTAGATATTTGATGAAAGTATCGAATTACACTAAGATACTATATACTAAAAGGCTAGTCAAACTATATTAACTCTCCTAACATTTGGGTGGTTATGATATATTGCTAAATGCCACTCATGCTCAATACATATAAGTAATTGGATTAATTTATATTTAACCAATATTTTAGGGGCCTAACGGGTCATACCAATAAAGTGACAATGTGAAATTAAACTGAGATTTGTAATTAATCGAAAACTTAGAATTTTCAATATGGATTTAATGAAATGGTTTAATTAAGTCTAAGGGTTAAATTGTAATTAACTAAAAGTTGGATAAGCAATTTAACCTAACTATAAAATACTTAAATGTGGATGCTGCATCATATGAGAAGAATTAGAGGTGAGAAAAACTTCACAGAAAATCAAAATAAAATCGTTTTTCTTTGTCATCTTTTCTACCAAAACTGATTCCTTGAAAAGTGAGATTTATAAAATCTTAGTCACTAACATCGCTTCATGACATACACATAATCCCAACTTTGAAGAAGGCTTTCATCTGTCACTTGTGTGGATCACTGTTAAAGTTTGGACACATGGACAACTTTGGTTTGTGATAATTGAACTTTGATGTGCAATCAAGAAAAGGGGTTATGACTTGTGATTTATTAAAATCGCTATTAAAGGTATGATTTTGATCATTTACTTGTATGTATGAATGTTAATTCGATCAAATGCTAAAACAAGCGATCCTATGGAGGTTTTAGTGTTCTATGTTTATTTTCGTTGCGCTATTCAATTTTTATTATTAATTTTTTGAATTTCGTTCTTTTATTTGAACATGGTCGAAATCTAGCATTGGTATTAGAGCCACCTTGTATTTGCTTTTGATTAGATGATGTTTTAGTTGTTGTTAATATGAAGAAATTAGTTTTACCACAAAATCTTAATTCAAGTTGACATGTATGCTATAATTGTCAAAATTGTTTTGATTAATTTGAACATTTAATTCCAACAGGTTAATCATGATTTGAAACTTGATTTTAAGTATTTAGAAATTGATTTGAATCAAAGTTTTAGAGGCTCAAAGAATCGGGTTCAAAATGATTGGAATTGTTTTATACAAGTTTGAACTTGATATAGTGATATATCATGACTAGAAAAATCTTATTTCTTTTAAGGTTCATGGAGTTTGTTTTGAGCAACTTCCAGCCTTGAAATTATACTAAATTGTTTAGTATATGTTCTAGAAAAATCAGATTATGGCTATTCATGACAAGATTTCTTAAACAACCCTAATTTCTTAGTACATGCATTATCCAAGCATTAGTCAACTAAGGGATTTTTCAGCCAATATTTTGGCAGTCATGAAAGATAGTTAGCCGTCACTTTTGAGGTTTGAAAAGACTCCTTATGCCATCTCAATTGGTCTTGGTTTGGGAAACCTTGATCGATTAAAAAAAGGAAAGAAAAATTCGTAAATTAAGGAATTTCGATTGTACAAGGAATGCAATTCCTTTAATGTCGATTTCTTCCATGATTTAAGAGATTGAATTTTTCCGTCTTTAATTAGATTAAATGTGGATATTAATCACCAGTAAATTCAGCCAATTAAATTTCTAAAATGGTTTTGGAAATTAGACATATTAGTTACCTAAAATGGTTAGGAAACTAATATAAGATAACTACTAAAAAGGTACAGTTACCTAATTGTTATCAAGTTCCTAAAAGTTAGGAAAATTAATCAAAATTGTTTGACCAATTAATTTAGATTGAAATGATTAATATTTAAATGAAAACTTAATTAAACCTAATGTGATTAGAATTTATCTTAATTAGATTAAGGTAAATGTTGATTAAGTAAAGGATTAAACTACATATGCCATGATTGGTACTTAAAAACTAAAGCATGTGTGATTTTAATATGTTCATGACATGATTATGGATATATAAGGATGATTATGGACTCAGACCCAATGTGATTGTGGATGGTTAAATTATTTTCATGATATTTATTTAATTAAATAAAGTATGCACATCAACCTTATCTCTTAATTTTCTAGGTTAGTAAAATTCTTTCCTCACCTAATTCCTATCAAATGTAACGTGAGGTTTTTTTACTATAGATGTTATTAGTTACATCGAAGTGTAAACTTAAGTTTAGTTAGGAAATTATTTTGTAACTCAAACATAGAGATATAAAGGCTCCATGAAGATGCAAGGAGATTACAAGCAAGCTTAGAGAAGACTACATATGTAATCACTTAGGATTTGACCAACTAATTTCCTTCAATGGTTCAAGGAAATTAGATTAGATAATAGTCCATAAACATCCTAGTAGTATATATGCAATAGATTTATTTTATACAATATTATATATGTTATGCATGCAAAAATTGATGAGACCTAAATAACAAGATAATGACAACAACAAAAGCCTCATTAAATATTGGGTCACATGCACGGCATGATCAAGTTGCCTTCCACCATATAGTAAGATAAGTAAGCTGCTATTTTAATTTAAGGCTTGTTGAGTCACTCATGTCCAAACTTTTACACAAGTATGTTTGAGTTAGGTGGATTTTACTCAACTAATACTGTGTCGTTCAGATGTGTTACACTTGACCACATAACATTAAAGGCATAGTTAGGCGAAATGCATATGATGCATTTAGACAAAGAGTTGTCACCTAACCGATCTGGGAGTTGCATGGAAATGCAATTGATAAATTATGTTATCTACTCAATTAGGTTTATTGTGATTTGTTGAGTCACTCAAGGTTGCAATAAGTTGAAAGGGATCCCAACCCACTAGAAATGCCTAGTAGAGATTTTCATGTAACAATGAAGGCTATTATTACGAAAAATTAGTGGGAGAGCCATTGCAAGATTTAATACCTAGTCTTAAATTGGTTAATAACATGAATGACTAATACAAATACTTTTTGTATAGTTATAGGTTGTTGTAATGGGTCTAATGATAATTGCTACTTTGCTTGGCATACTTGATGACATCAGAGCAAAATCTTCAGATTGGTATATCACCTTGAGAAAAGTTCTCAATAAATGGAAGGGTGCAATCTTGACAAGTAAAAAGATAACTTTAAATATGATTAAGCTTAACCTTTCTACTGTTAATCCTAAATCTTGGATAATAGACTCAAAATGTGGATCACATTTATGTACTAACATAAAGGCTTTAAGGGATAGTAGAAGGCTTGGTAAAAATGGCTTAGTCCAAATAGTGGGCAATGGTGCAAAAATTGTAGTAGTTGCCATTAGGACTTGTGATCTCATTTACCATCAAGCTTAGTGCTAAAACTAAAAGAGTGCTACTATGTACCAACATTAACTAGAAACATTATTTCAGTTTCATACCTAGCTAAGAATGATGATTTCGAATTTAATATGGAAAGCAATTGTTGCACTGTCATTCTAAATGATATCTTTTATGGGTCTGCAACATGTCATAGAGAACTATATGTTATGGATGTTGATAGCCCAATGCTCTATATAGATGTCAAGAAAGCTAGAGAAGATAATCCAAGTCAAACCAACATCTGACATTGTAGACTTAGTCATATCAATGATACAAGGATAGCCAAGTTATATAAATAAGGCTATCTAGATCCATTTGATTATGAATCATATGGAACCTGTGGATGTTGTCTTCTTGGTAAGATGACTAAGACTCTTTTTATTGGAAAAGGTGAAAAAGCAAGTGTGCTCATAGGGCTAATACATTCGGATGTTTGTGAACCTTTAAACACACCAACTAGAGAAGGTTATTTGTATTTCATTAAGTTTATAGATGACCATTTTAGATTTAGTTATGTGTACCTAGTGAAGTACAAGTCTAAAGCTTTTGAAAAGTTTAAAGAGTATAGGGCTAAGGTTGAGAAACAAATTGGGAAAGAGTATTTTACTCTTAGATTGGATCGAAGAGGAGAATATCTTAGCTAAAGGTTTTTAGATTATCTGACTAAACATGGGATTCTATCACAATAGACACCACTTAGAACTCCACAACATAATAAAGTGTCTGAGAGGAGAAAGTAAACCATGTTAGACATGGTTCGTTCCATGATGAGTAAGGTAGACCTTCCGATATCTTTTTGGGGATATGCCTTAAAGACTACTGCTTACCTTTTTAACAAGGTTTCAACCAAATCAGTTGATAAGACACAATGTGAGATGTGGTATGGCAAAAGGCCAAACTTGTCTTCTACAAGGATTTGGAAATGTACGACTTATGTGAAGTGTGCATCATTTGATAAGCTTGGAGCTAGATTAGACAAATGCAAGTTTGTAGGGTATTGTAAACAAACTATAAGATATTATTTTTACAATCCCACTGAGCAAAAGGCATTTGTCTGGAAACATGCCACCTTGTTGGAGAAAGTTTTTACTTGAAAAGATTAATGGGAGTAAGATAATTCTTGAATAGGTTCAAGAACCACAAATTGACATCTTTATGGAACCTGAGTCGACAGTTGAAGCTTTGGATGCTCAAACTGGTGCTTAAGAAACACAAGTGCTTCATAGATCTACGAGACAGAGACAACTTCCAAAGAAATATAGATTTATGTTGGAAAGAGGTGCTTTGCCAATTGACAAAAAGCCTTTTACTTATGAGAAAGTAATATCTTATATTGATTCTGATGAGTGGTTGGAGGCCATGAAATTCGAGATGGATGCCATGCATGTAAACCAAGTATGGACTTTGGTTGATGCACTTGAAAAGGTAAAACCCATAAGATACAAATGGGTATTTAAAAGAAAGATTGACATGGATGGTAATGTACAAACGTACAAGGCTAAGTTGGTTGCTAAAGGTTACAACCAAGTTGAAAGAATCAATTATAAGGAAACCTTCCCACTTGTAGCCATGATTAAATCCATTCGAATTTTGCTTGCTATTGTTGCATATCATGACTATGAGATATAGAAAATGGATGTAAAAACAACATTATTTAACAAGAATTTGCAAGAAGAAGTGTATATGACACAACTTAAAGGTTTTACATCCAAGAAGAATTAGCATAAAGTGTGCAAACTCTAAAAGTCCATTTACGAGCTAAAGCAAATGTTTAGGAGCTAGAACATCAGATTTGATAAAACCATTAAAGAATATGATTTCATCAAGAATCCTGATGATCCATGTGTTTACAAGAAGGTAAATGGACAAGCAGTTGTATTCTTAGTTCTTTATGTTAATGACATACTACTAATAGGAAATGATATGCTGATACTACAGAATGTCAAGATCTAGCTATCTAAACAATTCTCCATGAAGGATTTAGGAGAAATTACCTATATTTCTGGGAATAAAGATCTGTACAGATAGATCAAAGGGGTTGTTAGAATTATCCCAATCCACTTACATAAACAAGGTATTAAAATTGTTTAACTTGACTGAATCCAAGAGGGGAAACTTACCTATGTCACATGGCATTTAACTCTCAAAGGACATGAGTCCGAGGACGCAAAAAGAGAGGATGAGGATGGATAAGATACCGTATGCATCAGCTATAAGATCCAACATGTATGCCATGTTATGTGCTAGACCAGATGTGGCGTATGCTACGAGTGTCACAAGCAAATACCAATCGAATCTAGGTGAGAGTCATTAGATTGCTGTGAAAAATATCCTTAAGTACTTAGGACGAACTAAGGATGTTTTCTTTGTCTATGAAGGGGCTAAACTCCAAGTTAAAGAATATGGAAATGCCGCATTCCAATTTGATAAGGATGATAGAAAATTGCAAAGAGGGTTTATGTTGACCTTGAATAGTAGTGCTATTAGCTGGAAAAGTTCCAAGCAAGCAGCGACTACAGATTCTACATCTAAGACTGAATACATCTTTGCGTTTGAGGTAGCAAAGGAGATGATTTGGATCAAGAAGTTCATAACTAAACTTGGTGTGGTTTCTAGCATTGTTGATCTTGTAACTTTGTATTGTGAAAACAATGGAGCCACTTTGCAAGCAAAGGAACCGAAGTCTCATCAACGGTTCAAACATGTATTACAGCGTTATCACTTGATTAGAGAGATCATTGTGAGAGGTGACATTAATATAGAGAGAGTACCCATAGAGGACAACTTAGCTGTTCCTCTCACTAAAGTTCTATCCCAGCAGAAACATGATCTTCACTTGGAGGGCTTTGGTATTAAATACATGGGTGATTAGCTCTAATGCTAATGGGAGATTATTAGTAAGCCTTGTAAGACAATCGGTTTTGTGCTTGTAAATCACTACATTAAGTAGTCATATTTCATGTTAAATACATTATGGATATTTTATATAATCTATGAGGTATTTCTTTTTCCATGAGTTTATTTATAAAGAGTTATGATAGACTTATGTAGATAAAGTCCTTGGAACATAATGGTCTTGCAAAGAAATTGTAAGAGTTAGAATTATGAGATTCTTATGCATCAAAGCTTTATTTCTAAATATGTTCCTGGTCATTGTATTGTCAAGAATAAGGGCATTGACAATGCTCAAAGACTGGTACATGCTAAGCCTTCTTACTTTAGAAGTAAGCAACCGATCTCATAGGTTGAAGTATTGAGATACTTGGGGATAGTATGTGAGTGCTTGTTAAGGAACAAGTTCACAAAACATGACTCACTATGAGAGTTCCATTTGGTATTTCACTCAAGTGTCTATGGAAATACTTTCATGGGTTAGTAGTGTAAGTAATCCTTAAACTTGTGATACCAGGTCATCTTGTATATGAATTGTCAAGCTTTGATTTCACTCCCATGGGGTTTGAAGGTGACTAGATGCCTAAATAGCATGCTTTTGGGTATCTCATGAAGCATGTGAAGATGAATGAGTAGTCTAGAGAGAGTTTATCACCCCAAGTGATTTGAAAGGGACATATCTTACTTGCTCTTAGCTTATATTGACAAAGTCCTTAGCAGAGGCGATCTTGATAGGTCAATGTGAAGTTGCAGGACTAATATGGGATGTCATAAGTAGACATCGTTGTCATGCTCCATGACATATTCGAGATATTTGATGAAAGGATCTAATTACACTAAGATATTGTACATTGAAAGGCTAGTCAAGCGTATTAACTCTCTTGATATTTGGGTGGTCATGATGTTGCTAGATGCCTCTCATGATCTATAAATATATAAAATTGGATTAATTTATATTTATTGCCTACAAGTTGGGGGCTTAATGGGTCACATACAATAATGTGAAAATGTGAAATTAAAATGGGATTTATACTTAATCGAAAATTTAAAATTTCCAATACGGACTTAATTAAATGGTTTAATTAAGAACAAGGGTTAAATTATATTTAATCAAAAGTTGGATCAACAATTTAACCTAACTATAAATACTTAAATGTGGATGTTGCACCATACGAGAAGAATTAGAGGTGAGAAAGACTTGATAGAAAATCGAAATAGCTCCCTAAGCCTAAGAAACGATTTTTTTAGTTGGGTTCCAAGAATCGTTTTACTTTATCATCTTTTCTACCAAAATCTATTCTTTAAAAGGTGAGATTTATGAAATCTTGGCTACAAACATCGCTTCACAGCCTACACATAATCCCTACCTTAAAAAAGGTTTTCATCTGTCACTGGTGTGGATCACTGTTAGAGGGTGGAACATGGACTGCTTTGGTTTGCAATAACCAGGCTTTAGTGTGGAATCAAGAAAATGGCCTTGACTTTTGATTTATTGAAATCACTACTAAAGGTATGATTTTTTCTTATATATATGAATGTTAATTCAATCAAATGCCAAAACAAGTGATCTTATGGAGGTTTCGATTTTCTATGTTTATTTTCATTATGCTATTCAATTTTAATTGTTAATTTTTTGAATTTTGTTCTTTTCTTTGAGCATGGCTGAAATATAACAGATCAAAGTTTGCTTTGTTAGGAATTTGAGAATATGGTGTCTTAGAAAGCAAGTATATTCTCATGATTATATTCCATTTATTTTGTTTGTAATGAAAGTACATTTTGATAATAAGACGAAGAATTTGTTTTAAGTAAGCATTTATTATCTAATTATAAAGTACTATGATTCTATTGATACATTAAAATACATTTGTATGAAGAGTCATACATATGACATCTATTTTAATTAAATCTTAAAATTGATCAAAACCATATAATAATGCTGGTCACATTTTTTATGTTAAGGTTGTAGTGTGTAAATTACTTGCAATGAAACTAATGTGATTCACTTCAAAAGAATGATAAGTCTCAAATCATCGAAATGGTTGACTTCGAGTAATGACACTATAACATGAATTAGAATCACATGAGAATCAAATTTAAGTTTTAACCATTGCTTAAATCTTGATCTCTCCCTTATGCATTTGCTTATAGTAGAAAAAAAATCTTGATGGAGAATGGACTTGTATTTTATCTCTTTATAATCTTTTATATACCATGGGCATGATCATTTTAATGCATTGATCTAGACTCCATATGTTGAGATTATAATTAAGGTGAGTATCCGGGTACATATATCCAAATAGTGGCCTAGTGGATTTCAAGAAGATATAATCAAGGGGAGAATCAAATATCACTTTTAGCGATTTCAAGAAGATTTGTGATTAATCTAGGCCCAGTGGATTGATGAATTAGTTACTCATCACATCTTGATACTCAAAAGGTTAGATCTATAGTATTGTATCACTAATTGGATGAAATCTAAGACTAAGAGACAAAATTGACATAAAAGGTAAAACGGTAATTTCACCTTTTGTCATTGGATGGTTATGAGGGTTTAAAACATAAAGTTTGTAATTTGGACAACCAATATTGAATATTGGATCATTTTTTGTAATTGTAGTTAATCTAAGAATGCAACCATGAATCTATGGTGGAGTGATTTTATAGTTAATAAACTTGAATTATCTTAATGAGATTACGAGTAATGCTAAGTTTGTCAGAGCTTGGAATATCTATGTCTAAATAGATTCCCCATTTAACTTCGTAGAATTCAACTTGCTTAAGTTGGAATGCATGTTTTATTTAATTGTTTAAATTTCTATTCAAAAATGGTCATTTTACATATTGTCTTAATTAAGACAAAAGTTATCTCAATTTAGACAAGGTACATATGTGTTGATTTAAGACAAAAGATGTCTTAATTATATTATTTCATATTTGGTAAGTTAAAAAATTGTCTTAATGAATAAATATTTTTTTTAAGGAAGAGTTGTCTTAAAATGAAAAATGTTTATTAAGATAATTATTTTTTGAAAAGCTATTAAGATAATTATTTGTTGGCTCCATTAGTTTTTGATGATAATAAAACATTCCCATTTATTTGTGTCGAATACTTTTACTTAAGTGTGCAGGAAAATTAATATATGAAATTAATTAATTAACTCTTCAAAGAGTATATCAAAAGAAAAAAAGGGATAAAAATAGCAAGATGCAACTATTTAATAAGGAGGAAGCTTATTGGTGAAACAAGGAAGAATGTTGGTTGACCAAGTTTCAAATTGGAGGAATGGTGGGCTGAAGAGTTTGAGAAATAGAACCAACTTAGTCGACCAAGTCAGTCAACTAACTGCTCTCTGCCAGAATCTACAACCTAAAACAGAACCAACTTAGTCGACCAAGTCAGTCAACTAAGAGCTCTATGTCTGCAAATTAAACCAGAGCACTACAAGACAGATTAACGGCTAGAACTCATCCTCAACTATTTCCAACGGACATAAAACTACCAAACTGCCATCAGAGTTGCTTCTCCAAGTATAAAAGGGTCTTCCAACAATTAAAAACAAGTTTTTAGAAGCCTTGAATGAGATTTGAACTATAGAGAGTTGAAAAACCAGAAAATCTTCACTGCACTTGTCTGCATTTAAATGCCTACTCTTTGCATTTGTATTTTGCACTCAATCTTATACCAATCAGATCAACTTGTGATCATAGGTACTTTCTTTTACTACTCTTCTTGTATTCTTAGAGTGAGGAAGTCACTCTAAGGGGTTGTTCAAGCTCAGGATAGCTTGATTGTTGTAGGTTGTGGTTGAGCCTTGAAAAATCACTTTGAGTTTTAGTTGAGCCCGTGAAAAACTAGTGTAAAGGGTTTTGGCTGAGCCTTGAAAAGCCATTGTAAAGCTTGGTGAAAGCTTGTGAATTTCACCGAATCTTAGTGGATTTGTTGGAAAAATCCTTGGCTGGATAATCAAAGTTGTGGATGTAGGTCTTGGACCGAATCACTCTAAATTGCTGTGCATCTTATACTCTATTTTTATTTTCTTAAGTTCTGGAAATTAGTTTCCAATATTGTTAAGAGCTAAATTATACTATTCACCCCCTTTCTAGCACATATTATCGGGACCAACATTATTGTCTTGAGATAAAATAATATTGAAAGATTTTAATTATAATTAAAGAATTAAATAGTTTATTCTTTATCTATAATTAATTATAATTTGTTGATAAATTATAAGAGTGCATGTTTGATTAGGATTCCTTATTTTATTATTAATTCTTTTTAATTAAAGATAGATAATAATAAAATAGAATAATTATTCAATAAAGAATCATATTTTGACTTAGACAAATAATTATAATTAAATAAATAGATTGTTTATTTTTTAATTATAATTTTAATTATTATTAGAGGAGTATGGTACAACCATAACACTTTATGGATGACAAACTTGGACTCTTGATAGGAATTTATTTTTAATTAAAACTAAAAAAAAGAAGAGTCCATCAAGAAAATAAAATTTAAAGTCTTGGTCCCACCTTATAAAAGGGATTTTCAATATCTTTTAAGGGCGAAGCCCTAAGTCTAAAAGTTCCTCCAAGAATCCTCTATAGTCGCCTCTTCTTTTAAGGTTCTTCTTGATCTCCAATCTTAGTATATTTTCTAGAAACCTCTCACAAGAAAAACAATCATAGATTTAAAGAAAAAAAAAAGAGAAATTCAATTGTTACCATCTGAATTTAGCATTTCGTACCTTGTCCATTCAAGGTTCAAGTTGAAAGCCATTCTTGAAGAATAAGTGGTTAGTTTATCTGGTTGAGAAATCAATTTTTGGTGTGGTGGTGAATTTACTCCAATTCACTAGGAGTCAAGAATCGAAAATCTTGTAAAGGAAACACCTATATCGGTAATTTGGGCATAACTTTCTCTCTGAAGCTCCAAATGACGTGATTCTAAATACATTAGAAGGCTAAGAAACAGGCTACAATTCTTGTGTTTACCATTTTACCTAATTTGAATGAGATTAAGGAGAAAAATTCATCCCATGTTGTTTGTCAATTTAAACCAAATAATAGAAACAGGATCAAGGAAAGGTATGTTCATTGATAACTCTATGATATAGAGTTATTTGAACTTAATTTTGATAATAATTTAGCTTAGTTCTTGTAGTAATGTGTAGAAATTAATTAGGTTTTATTTAATTATTTTAAGTTAGTTAATTACATGAGTCGATCTAATCTTAGTTAATTTTGTGCTTAAATTGGTGTTTATGTTCATAAGATATATTATTATTGATTAATTTGCTGTTTTTATAGGTTTGAAACAAAAAGGATGAAAAGTTGTCAAGTTGGGTGTTCATGAGATGTAGACCTTCACTGCACATGTCTCAACATTTTGACCATAACATTCTCTATAGAACTCTAAATGAGGTGATTCTTAGATCATTGGAAAGCTAAGAGAAAATGATACAACTTTCATGTTTCCCACTTCACCCATTTCTGATTGGAAGGTGGTTGAAATCCTTATCAAAATTTAAGTACTACACCAAGAGAGCAAAAGTCAAGACTGAACCTTGAGAGTTGCGGCTTTGAATGATGATGTCAAACCCTGTTCTATAAAATAATTATGACGTCATTTACATGCTCAATAGAATGTTTGCATGTTTAGGAAGTTTGAGGAATCGTTAAAAGACGATATTGCCCCTAATCGTACCATTAAGTCGATTAAGCCTCAAACTAGTTCAAATAGGAATTTTGAGGTGAAATTAAGAGTTTCACAGTTCAGGGATGACTCAAAATGGTAATTCAGAGTTCGAGGATCAATTTGGAGTCAAATCGAAATTTTCACTATCTAGCGGTAAAATGGTCATTTGCCACATGAGGACAAAATGAGAATTTTGAGAAAAGATTTTTTTGGCCCCATTTAACTTATTGGAGTATGATTTGAGTATTGGAGTATAATTTGAGGGTTTGGCAGAGAAAAAGTTTAATTCCGGTGATTTTTGGAGTGTAGGGGCAAAAAATCGTAATTTTTCCACCCATGGACAAAATTTGAGATTTTGAGAGAATTTAGATAAAATTTGACAAATTGGAGAATGGTATGAGTATAAGGGATGAAAAATATGTCTATGGGCAATTTTTCAAATTTTGGGGCAAAAATGTAATTTTTGACTTTTTACGGGGGCAAAAGTATAAATTTTAAAAATTACTCCACCAAGACTTTGGATAAGTCTGAGAATTTTATCTAAGCTATGGATATGTGGGACAAGTGTATGGTGAAAATTTGGAAATAAATGGATGGCTAGAATTTAAGGAATTAATAAAACAAAAAAATGAATAAAATAATATTATATTATTTTAGCCTTTAAAAACATCAAAATTCCAGAATTCTCATCTTCTTCACCTGTCCAAACCAAGAGAGAAAAAGGGGGAAAAGAAATAAGAACCCTAGCTGAAAAATTTGGGGAAAATCAAGAGAAATCAATAAATCAAGCATTAAAAAGGTAAGTTTCATTGATTTTCCTTGTGATTTTCACTACCCATGCATTTTTTTCTCATTTTCATGCAAAATTAGAAAGTGGGTATGGACACCCATGCTGGCCAAACCTCCATGGATGAGTTTTGAACTTGAGTTTTGGTTGATTTTAATTGAATTAAGTGATTTTACTTAGGTTATATTGAAATATAACAAAAATAAGCTAGAGAAATAATTGTCTCCCATTGAAACCCATTATGCTGAATTTTCTTGTGGATTATTGGCTGCTGATCTTGATATTTATTTGAGGAATTATGATGAATAATGATGAATTATGAGCCTAGAAAAATAATGGAAATTTTCAGAGCAAAAATATGAATTTTTACCCACTAGGGGTATTTTCGTAATTTGCTATCAAGACTGATAATTTGCACCACACTGAGGAACATTAAGTCAATTTGGGTGCAGTTGAGGTATAGAAATTGAAAAAAATTAATTTGGAGTTTAAACGGACGCGTATATCGATTTATCGGGTAAAAGATAGAAATAGGATAACATCTTGTTTAGGCAAAATTTAGACATTTTGCACTTCATATCATGCATTAGTAGTATAAATTAGTTTATTTTAGTTTAGTACCAAAGTAGTAAACCTCTTAATTGTGCAATTTGTCAAGGTGGCGAATCCTCTAGCAAGGGCAAAGAAATCGCACTCGATGAGTAATAGTTGGAGTACCCGAATTTAGTTTTCGAAAATTGTGAGTAAACTTATTAACATCTTAATTATCTAGAGTAGTTTTATACAATTGTGTGATTTTATGAAAATGGGTTTAAATGGTAAATTGCTATGTTTTAAGAGAAATTGTGATTTATTAAAATGATTTTATAAATTTTCTAGAAAATCGAATACTGGTTTTGAAAATAGAGTAATTGGAGATTGCCTGCTTGTGTTGTAAATTTATGGTTTTAAATTGAATGGCTTATGACAATAAATGAGTATGAATGGCTAAACTGATTTTGGTGTTAGAATTATTTGTACTATGTATTTAGCCTTGAGAGGTTAGGTTGCGATAAATTACCATGTCATGCAGAAAAAGATTTTATAAATCAGGTGGTAGATAAAAGATTAGCTACTGCGGTAGTGGGGGGTTCCGTGGGCCAGCCTATTAGAGGGGCACGGTAAACTCTTTTATATTCTCACCTCGGTCGTAGAGGCGCGTAGGGTATCTCCTGAGGTGGGCTTTTTGAGTGCACTTCACGTGGACCACCGCGTGAGAGTGAGACTCAGCCAACGTCAAGGAACGGCTATGTTTCAAAATAAAAATATGATTTATGCGAAATATGAATTTTTAATAGCCTTGGCGGGCTCGGTTGGATACCCCTGGTCCAGGTGTCACCGAGTACAAGATTTGGCATGAGCCAAGTTTTGAGTAATTCACGAGCCATATTGATTATTTGGTTGAAATGAATATTCGTAATGTGAAAAATTTGCTGAAGTTAATTATTTTTTAATTGTCTCCATTTACTCGCATTTAGATAGTTTAGATGGTGTTTGTTTACTCACTAGGATTTTATAATCTCACCACCCTTAATTCTCCACATTTCAGGTTTGGGATAGCCGGTAGATAGCCGATTGCATCAAGGACTTTAGTTAGCCTTGGATTGACAAAATTATAGGTTCACAGACTCGCATCTTATTGGTTAGTTGGAGGCCCACATGTCATTGTAAAAGTAATTTTATACTTTAGTTATTTGATTTAAAATATGTATGAACATATTTAGCTTTTACACCATGTTTTTGGCGAGTTTCGATATTATCGAAGAAAAATGACGAAAATGCCCTTGTGAGCCAGAAAATAATATTTTATTATTTTGATTTGAAAATAACTTATGATTTCTTGAAATGTAAGATTTAATAACTGTCGCTCACAGGGGAGATGCGGAAGCTGATGCTAAGCCTTGCGGGGTTTCGATCGGCATTCGGGGTAATGAGTGCCTATCGGGACGTCGCGGCGGTTGTCACGGGCCCGATGGGAGTTCCGGGTCGTGACAATTAAAGTGGTATCAGAGCATGGTTTAAATATTAGAGATTTTGATTTTAAAGTTTTTGGTCTTAAAGTTGTTTTAAGAAATCCACACTAACATTGCGTGGCCCAAGTTAAGTTAAGTTAAGTTAAGTTAAGTTAAGTTAGTTAAGTTAAGTCAGGTTAGGTAGAATAGAATACGTGCATCTGCATATAGAATTTGGAGTTGTTTAGAATTGTTTTGTTTTTTCTTATAGATCTTATGGGATCTATAGGAACTCCTGATCCCAGTAATTCACTTCTTTGTTAATGTCATGCAAAGGTTATAAGTAGGGCCGTTGTTTGAGTTTAAGATACCACTCGTGCCACGAGCCAATGTTGGAGAGATCTTAAAACGAATGCTCTTAATGAAAGATTAATGAAATGATATATCCCTCTGATTATGGATGGAGAAATTTGGAGTTGGACAAATAAGCTGTGATAATTTATTCGTTTGGTGGAGTGTATATATTAAGCATTGAGGTAAGAGTAAATTCATACATATGTGCATGAAGATAAGAACACTATGTTAATTGAGCGTGTTATGCCCATATAAAAGTGGTGTTGATTTCAATTAAACAATTGTGAGATTTCAAAAATTGATTGGATCTATTATAGTTGATGGATATAAGGACGTGAACTAACTTGAGAGTGAGTATTAATGATTACTATAATTGATGTGTGGTCATGAAGTAAGAAGTTAGTAAACAAATCTGCTCTAAGAATGAGCTTGAACTTTGCTATGCATAGTAAGGAGGAGCTAAGAGACTAAAGGACTAGATGTGGAATTGGCAGCTTGAGGTTAAATGACTTGGAAATGTCGAATCTAGTCTAAGTGCCATATGAAGTTCTATAATTGAGATTGATATACGAATTACTTGAAAGATCAATTTAAAAGTGTATTCGGTTCAAAGTGTGGTTTATGATACGAATGATTAGTCTTAAAGGTGATCTCCCCAGAGTAAGGAATTTAGAAAATGTTGATGTTTGGATATACTCTAAGAGAGAGAACTTCTGCATCCTAAGTTTAGGACAACTTTGATCTTATGATCGCAAAGGAAAGGTGTAATAACTAAGTAAATTATTCACTTAATAAATATGATTGATTATTGATGAATAAAGTCAAGATCTTGATGTTTAGTGGTATACAATTTGATAATTATGTATTTAAGGGTTATTTGGAGACAATTTCTTTATCAAATTTGCACTAAATGCTATGGTCAAGGCATATCAATGTTAATATGAAAATGTATCCAGGAATGATCTTAACATATCACCAAAAGAGAATTAAACATGTTGAAGTTAATGTTCTAATAGTGTGCATATGATAGAAAGCTAGTTTGTAAGTTGTAGTTTTCATGAAATATATAAGGATTATCAATATATGGACATACACTTGGAGTTGTAATTTACAAGTTTGGAGTATTTAAGATATGATTAAATGGAATTAGCATTAGTTAAGGTACGTGAATCTTCTAATTAAATTTTGTGGAGTATACATGATAGTAGAATGGAGGAACAGAGTGCCGTGATACTATATGGTGAAGTTACTATACAATATGGAAAGAGTATTCTAAAGTGGGATTTATTGACTGATGATAAGTGATGTGCAATCTGAGATACATGTAGCTATGAATAAATTTGGAGATCTTTGCTTAAGTAAACTCGTACTAAATGTTATGGTAAAGATATATGAATGTTAGTGGCAAAATAAAGACATTAAATCAATGTTCTGATCGTGTACTTGTGATAGAAAGTTAGTATTGCTAATTGTGGTATAGACTCAGAAGGAAGCCATACGATTGTGAATAATTGAGGTAGTAGCTTTAAAGGTAAAAGAGTTGCTGGGATAAAGTGAAATCAAATAGTTGCAACACCACGGTATTGACTATCAAACGCTGTCACATTAAGAACCCCTAATGGCTAGCAAGCATGAGCAAATTGAGAGTGGCATGAAGATGAAACTTACGAGTTGAGGAATGGTCATTGGTTTTCATGCTAAGCTTTGTTGTTTGGAATCTTAAGTGGATTGGGGAGGTATTAAGATATAGATGATGAGTGAAATTGTAAAGTTTCTTTATTGCCTTGTATATTGGCATGTAAGAGAAAGAAAAGTTAAAGAGTTTTTGAGATGGTTACATAAAAATAAATTAACATGGGGAGTGTTAAGATGAAAAATATGATGACTGAAGTCAAATCTTAAGAAATAAGGAAGATAAGAGATTAAGTCTTGTTAAAGACTAATGAGGAAGCGAGCGAAAGGTTAGATGAATATATGAGATACTGATAAGAGATGTCAATACCAAGTGAGGAAAAATGTAAATAAAGATTTCAATAATGATATAGCAAATGAGTTGATATAGAATATTGTTATGAGAATATACCGATCTTGTCTTAACTTTGTTGAAAGGAAAGGATTAGTAACAACACAAGTAAACTAGGTGACATGCTAGAAACTCTTGGAGATAAACTAAAATATGAGTAGTTGGGTATACCTTTATGGAAATGATATACTTGGAGTATGAAAGAGCAAATAAGTGATTAGGTGTTTCAAGAATATTTAAATACCTTTGAGGAAGAATTATACATTATACGAGATGAGTATAAGATGTGAGTTTTTAAAACTTGTTGAAGAGCCTAATGGCTAAGTCACAAGTTAAGTAATCATCTGTTGTGAGACATAAGTCTAAGGTAGATATTCCCAAGAAAATAATCAAGAGAAGTTCTGCCCTGGATTTCGTGAAAGCAAACACTAAGTTATGTAGTTATAAAAAGGAAACTGTAAGCTGAAAGTGATATTCATATTAATATTGAAAAATACTTGAGGAGAATCTAGTTTCAAGTGTTACAATTTCAGGTACAATTTGTAAATTGGTTAAGGAAGAATGATGTTATATTTATATGAAAGAGTAGAACAAAGGATGATAGAAGTTAACCTTGAAAATGAAGTTAGATAATGCAATTTTCCTAATACATTATGGAAATTGGAATTCGAAAATGCTTGAGGTATACATGATTCAAATGAGTTTGAGTCTTAAGTGACAAATCAATATCGTAATGCAAGAAAGATACAAGGTAATATAGAGGCATGAAAGATGATTAAGGACAAAAGGATGACTCTGAGAAATTATGATATTGCATCATATTCAATGATCAAATCAAGGTAGATCTTGGAAGCATAAATGGGATTATAAGGCATATACACATATGTGGGGTTGATATTGTGATCAACTAAAATGAAGAATGATTTTTAGTGAATTAAGATTCAAACTTAATATATGATGAGTGATGTAGGTAGTACCATGATAAGAAATTTTATCAAAAATTGAACTATGTGAACATAAAAGACTCTGAGAAATAGTCAAGGAGATAATATCAAGGAAATGTGATCTATAGCATGGTTAAGCCATACGAGATGGATTAATATGATTAAGAAGATTGATATTTTATACCTGTGAGATAAACAGGAAGTACATGGAAATAATGGAAGAAAATACCCCATCTTTTCTTTGAGTTTGATAAGTGAAATTTTGAGGACAAAATTTTCTTTTAAGAGGGGTAATGTTGTCAAACCCTGTTCTATAAAATAATTACAACGTCATTTACATGCTCAATAGAATGTTTGCATGTTTAGGAAGTTCGAGGAATCGTTAAAAGACGATATTGCCCCTAATGGTACCATTAAGTCAATTAAGCCTCGAACTAGTTCAAATAGGAATTTTGAGGTGAAATTAAGAGTTTCACAGTTCAGGTATGACTCAAAATGGTAATTCGGAGTTCGAGGATCAATTTGGAGTCAAACCGAAATTTTCACTATCTAGGGGCAAAATGGTCATTTGCCACATGAGGACAAAATGGAAATTTTGAGAAAAGATTTTTTTGGCCCCATTTAACTTATTGGAGTATGATTTGAGTATTGGAGTATAATTTGAGGGTTTGGCAGTGAAAAAATTTAATTTCGGTGATTTTTGGAGTGTAGGGGCAAAAAATCGTAATTTTTCCACCCACGGACAAAATTTGAGATTTTGAGAGAATTTAGATAAATTTGACAAATTGGAGAATGGTATGAGTATAAGGGATGAAAAATATGTCTATGGGCAATTTTTCAGTTTTTGGGGTAAAAATGTAATTTTTGACTTTTACGAGGGCAAAAGTGTAAATTTCAAAAATTACTCCACCAAGACTTTGGATAAGTCTGAGAATTTTATCTAAGCTATGGATATGTGGGACAAGTGTATGGTGAAAATTTGGAAATAAATGGATAGCTAGAATTTAAGAAATTAATAAAACAAAAAAAAATGAATAAAATAATATTATATTATTTTAGCCTTTAAAAATGTCAAAATTCCAGAATTCTCATCTTCTTCAGATATCCAAACCAGGAGAGAAAAAGGGGGAAAAGAAATAAGAACCCTAGCTGAAAATTTTGGGAAAAATCAAGAGAAATCAAGAAATCAAGCATTAAAAAGGTAAATTTCATTGATTTTCCTTGTGATTTTCACTACCCATGCATTTTTTTCTCATTTCCATGCAAAATTTGAAAGTGGGTATGGACACCCATGCTGGCCAAACCTCCATGGATGAGTTTTGAACTTGAGTTTTGGTTGATTTTAATTGAATTAAGTGATTTTAGTTAGGTTATATTGAAATATAGAAAAAGAAAGCTAGAGAAATAATTTTCTCCCATTGAAACCCATTATGATGAATTTTCTAGGGGAATATTGGCTGCTGATCTTGATGTTTATTTGAGGAATTATGATGAATAATGATGAATTATGAGCCTAGAAAAATAATGGGAATTTTCGGAGCAAAAATACGAATTTTTACCCACTAGGGGTATTTTCGTAATTTGTTATCGGGACTAATAATTTGCACCACACTGAAGAACATTAAGTCAATTTGGGTGCAGTTGAGGTATAGAAATTGAAAAAAATTAATTTGGAGTTTAAACGGACGCGTATATCGATTTATCGGATAAAAGACCGAAATAGACTAACATCTTGTTTAGGCAAAATTTAGACATTTTACACTTCATATCATGCATTAGTAGTATAAATTAGTTTATTTTGGTTTAGTACCAAAGTAGTAAACCTCTTAATTGTGCAATTTGTGAAGGTGGTGAATCCTCTAGCAAGGGCAAAGAAATCGCACCCGATGAGTTTTCGAAAACTGTGAGTAAACTTATTATCGTCTTAATTATCTAGAGTAGTTTTATACAATTGTGTGATTTTATGAAAAATGGGTTTAAATGGTAAATTGCTATGTTTTAAGAGAAATTGTGATTTATTAAAATGATTTTATAAATTTTATGAAAAATCGAATACTGGTTTTGAAAATAGAGTAATTGGAGACTGCCTGTTTGTGTTGTAAATTTATGGTTTTAAATTGAATGGTTTATGACAATAAATGAGCATGGATGGCTAAACTGATTTTGGTGTTAGAATTATTTGTATTGTGTATTTAGCCTTGAGAGGCTAGGTTGCGATAAATTGCCATGTCATGCAGAAAAAGATTTTATAAATCAGGTGGTAGATAAAAGATTAGCTACTGCAGTAGTGGGGGGTTCCGTGGGCCAGCCTATTAGAAGGGCACGGTAAACTCTTTTATATTCTCACCTCAGTCGTAGAGGCGCGTAGGGTATCTCCTGAGGTGGGCTTTTTGAGTGCACTTCACATGGACCACCACGTGAGAGTGAGACTTAGCCAACGCCAAGGAACGACTATGTTTCTAAATAAAAATATGATTTATGCAAAATATGAATTTTTAACAGCCTTGGCGAGCTCGGTTGGATACCCTTGGTCTAGGTGTCACCGAGTACAGGATTTGGCATGAGCCAAGTTTTGAGTAATTCACGAGCCATATTGATTATTTGGTTGAAATGAATATTCGTGATGTGAAAAATTTGCTGAAGTTAATTATTTTTAATTGTCTCCATTTACTCGCCTTTAGATAGTTTAGATGGTGTCTGTTTACTCACTGGGATTTTATAATCTCACCACCCTTAATTCCCCACATTTCAAGTTCGGGATAGCCGGTAGATAGCCGATTGCATCAA
The DNA here is from genome assembly GCF_053813885.1 of Theobroma cacao. Classification (NCBI taxonomy): domain Eukaryota; kingdom Viridiplantae; phylum Streptophyta; class Magnoliopsida; order Malvales; family Malvaceae; genus Theobroma; species Theobroma cacao. The sequence goes on along the minus strand of NC_142647.1, from coordinate 31,096,168 downwards.
GGACTTCAGTTAGCCTTGCATTGACAAAATTATAGGTTCACAGACTCGCATCTTATTGGTTAGTTGGGAGCCCACGTGTCATTGTAAAAGTAATTTTATACTTTAGTTATTTGATTTAAAATATGTATGAACATATTTAGCTTTTACACCATATTTTTGGCGAGTTTCGATATTATCGAAGAAAAATGACGAAAATGCCCCTGTGAGCCAGAAAATAATATTTTATTGTTTTGATTTGAAAACGACTTATGATTTCTTGAAATGTAAGATTTAATAACTATCGCTTACCGGGGAGATGCGAAAGCTGATATTAAGCCTTGTGGGGTTCCGATCGGCATTCGGGGTAATGAGTGCCTTTTGAGACGTCGCGACGGTTGTCACGGGCCCGATGGGAGTTCCGGGTTGTGACAGATGAGGGTTACAGTGATGAAAAGGAGAAGAACATGGGCACCAACACAAAGAAGTAAGGGCCACAACTCTGGGGAATGAGAATTGCGACACTTGAAGGAAAGACTGCAGATCCTTTTTCGATTAGATTGCTTTCTTGTCATGACCTTGTACCTTATTTAAGCAATTTTTGGGGGGAATTTTAGAGGCACGAAACATCAGATTTAGAGTTGAGATTTGGCCGTAAATAATCATTAAAAAAAGTCTCATTGAGGTTGAGAATAAATCAAGAGATTCAAGAAGATTTAGAGATCAAGATTGCAACTCTTGGAATTCTTTATCTTTTTGTTATTCTTTTATTTTCTTGGTTTGGTTTTAATGTTGAAACTTTATTTGATGATTGTGTACGACATTATGAGAAACTAATTTCATTATCTAAGATTATGATTGAACTCAATACATACTCTGATATATTTATCTTTCTTTTGCTTATGTTATATGCTTTTAAGTTGTTTATTCGATTCTGTTTTTAATGCTTCTAATTGCTTGATCACTAATTACATTGATATGGAAACCTAGGTTAAACCTTGGCAAATGAGATTTAGGTTGACCTAGAATAGAATAACGTATGATTTAATGCACGTAGTTGATTAGGTAGTTTGATTTGCATATAGGGTAAACATACACCTAAAAGCCATACATAGCCAAGATTAGAGTATGAACTTAATGAATCTTTCTTCAATTTAATTTACATCGACATATAGTAAGTTAATTGGGAAAGATATTTTTATGAGAAACTCGACAAAGACTTGTAAATAATTTAGGACTTTAGGTTAGCAACTTAATCCATTGAAGTAAGTTAAGAAAAAGATCTAATATTCAAATGAAGTATTGAGGGATATCATAATCTTAGGTCTAGTAGTTAATTGAATTTTCAAAACAAATTTGTTGATTAATTTTAGATTAGTTTTAGTTTTAAGTTTGCTAGATTTAATTTTGTTTTTTAATAATTTAATTTTTATTATTTGGATAAAATTAAGGTGTCTTAATTTTAGTTATTAACAATAAGAATTAATTTGATTCTTTATGGGATCGACACTCTACTCATCGTTATATTATTTGATCGATACGTATACTTACGTGGTTAGAAAATTAAATAACAAGTTTTTGGCGTCATTGATGGGGAATTGATGTTTTATTCTTTCTTTTTAATATTAATACCGAGCTTTCCTAATCTTACTTCAAACTTTTTCCTTTAATTTTCAGGTACTCTTGATCATTGTATGCAAAGTGCTTGAAATTTGAAAATTGTTCCTTTTGATCTGAAAATCAAAAAAACTTTTCAAACACTTTAGAGGAAAAATCAACAAGTTTCTGCTCTAAGTAAACAATGGCTAATCAACAATGGGACCAAGTCTCTGAGGGAATATGTTGTCCCATTGATAGAAGGTCTCTACTCTAGTATTCGAAGATTTACCATTGAAGCCAACAACTTTAAAATTACGCCAACAATCATTCAGATGATTTAGACTTCTGTTCAGCTTGGGAGTTTGCCTAATGATGATCCTAATCTTTATATTGTGAATTTCTTAGAAATTCGTGACACATTCAAGGGTAATGGTGTTACTGATGATGCCATAAGATTGAGGCTTTTCCCTTTCTCACTAAGAGATAAAGCAAATAGCTGGATAAATTTGCTTCTTGCTAGTTCTATTAGTTCTTGGGATGATTTGGCTAAAAAATTCTTGGTAAAATTCTTTCCACCTGCTATGACAGTAAGGATGCATAATGATATCACCTCTTTCATGCAATTTGATTTTAAATCATTATATAAGGCTTGAGAAAGGTACAAGGATACCTAAATGGCTGTACATTCATACTTTTTATAATGGTTTGTTGGGACCTATTAGAACTACCATTGATGTTGCAGTTATGGGTGCATTTAAGAGTAAATCCATTGATGAGGCCTATGATTTACTTAGGGAGATGGCTTCCAATAACTATCAATGGCCATCTAAAAGATTTTGGGTATAAGAAAAATTGCTAAAGTTCATGAATTGATGCAATTAATGCTTTGTCTACACAATTGGCTTCTTTCACAAAGAAAATTGATAAATTGAGTGTTGATGCTGTTCAGAGCCTTTTTATGACTTGTGAGTTTTGTGAAGAAGGTCATTCCAATGATAATTGCCCTATCTATTCTAAATCTTGTTAGTTTGTTGGAAATATGTAATAGAACAACAATCCCTATTCCAACACTTATAATCTTGGTTGGAGAAATCATCCTAATTTCTTATGGAGCAACAACCATGGATCTTCATCAGCATCTAAACCAAACTTGCCACCTAGATTTCCACCTAGAGCTTCTGTGCAAGAGAAAAAGCCTTTAATGAAGGAGATGTTCATATAATTCATGGCAAAGATAGATGCCTACATGACAAAGAATGATGCCTTCATGACAAAGACTGATGCTTATATGACAAAGAATAATGTAATCATTCAAAGTCAAGCAGCATCAATAAAAAATCTTGAGATACGACTCAGCCAAATTGCTAGTGCTGTTCATAACAGACCTCAAAGTACCTTACCAAGTGGCACAAAGCCCAACTCAAAAAGAGAAGGTAAGGAACATTGTAAGGTAATTACTGTTCGAAGTGGAAAAGAGGCAAGCAGTAAAGATTTAAATTTTGAGATTTCAATTCAATCTAATGAAAAAGAAATTGAAAAAGATGCTAAAAAAGAAATTATGGTTGAAATATCTGTTAAAAATTCGAAGAAGAAAAATCACAATTAAAAACTACTCTTAAACCTCTACCACCTTTTCCTCAAAGATTTCATAAAGAAAAACTTGACAAACAATTCCAGAGATTTATTGATGTGTTTAAAAAGTTGCATATTAATATTCCTTTTGCTAAGCTCTAGAACAAATACCAAGATATGTTAAATTCTTGAAAGGCATCCTATCTAAAAGGAAGAAATTGTGTGAGTTTGAAACTGTTTTAATTACTGAAGAGTGTAATGCCATTATTTAAAATAGGCTTCCTCTAAAGCTTAAAGATCCAAGTAGTTTTACTATTCTTTGCACTATTGGTACTCTTTGTTTTGCTAGAGCTTTATGTCATTTGGGTGCAAGTATAAATTTGATGCCATTGTCCATTTATAAAAAAATGGATTTGGAAGAGATTAAGCCAACTTCTATAACTTTACAACTTGTTGATCGATCCATCACTTATTCTTCTGGCATTGTGGAAGATGTTTTGGTGAAATTTGGTAAGTTTATTTTTTCCAATAGAATTTATTATACTTGACATGGAAGAAGATCATGAAATACCGATTATTCTCGAGAAACCTTTTTTGAGAACTGCTAAAGCTCTAGTTGATGTTGAAAAAGGTGAGCTTACTTTAAGGGTTGAAGAACAAAACGTAACATTTAATATTTTTAGAGCTTTAAAATTTTCCAATGAACATGATGAATGTTTCTCAATTAATGTGGTAGATAGCATCACTAATAATGTGTTTATTGAGAATTATTCTGATGATCCATTTAGAGCATCTTTCATTTCATTTTATGATATTATTGATGAAAAAGTTCTTGAATATGCTAATCATTTGGATGCCATATCACGTCTCCCAAAATTTCAATTTGAGTATTTGGAATTATTACTTACAACTTCAACAATCAAGCTTTCCATTGAAGAACCTTTTTCATTTGAGCTTAAACCATTGCCTAACAATTTAAGGTATGCTTTTTTTGGAAAAGTTTTCTACACTACTAGTAATTATTTCTTATTCTCTTACTAAGGAGCACGAAAAGACCTCCTTCGTATTTTAAAAGAACACAACAAAGCAATTGGATGGACTATTGTAGACATCAAAGAAATTAGTCCATCAATTTGCATGTGTAACACCCAATACCCTTGTATAGAAGTTAGTATGACTTTATCGACAAGACGAAGGGTTAATGGGTTCTAATTTGAGTGCCAAAGGTGGTGACGGGTGAAAGAAATATTTTGAAATAAAATATTTTGGATGAGAGAAAATAATAATAAAATAATAATTTTTATCAAGGATGAATTAGAGAGTTAAAAGGCGATTTGGAAGTGAACCGGGACAAAGTAAGACACTTTGGGGCTCAAGGAGACAAGTGGAGAATTTTGGAATAAAACAGTATTTCATTAATAAAATAATATTATAATATTGATATTTTACTATTGTTGAAATTAGTCATGAAGAAGGATTATATGGCGTATCTAAGTGGGGGAGAAGAAGTAAGAAAGTATTTAGACGAAAAATGACCTAAGTGGGGCCTATGTGCCTTTATTTAATAAAGTAAGAGAGGGTAAGTATATATTTAAATATTATGGTGGCACCTTGATGAAGTGTAAATTTGATATTTTGTTTGTGCAAGTGTAAAGGAAGAAAGATAGAAGGAAATTGGAATTTAAAAGAAATGATTGAAGGACCAAATTGTAAAGGATGAAAAGTATGGAGGGTCAAATGGTAAATAAGGAAAAGTTGAAGACTTATATGCAATTGCAATATTTGAAGCTAAATGGAAATTAACTAACCAAGGAAAGTTAGATTATGTGGGATAATGAGATGTGCATGTAAATTCACTATTACATGCAAATGATAGCATGTAAAAAGAAGAAAGTTAGTGGGGAACATGTGGGACCCCCATCATGTGAAGTAAAAGGAAGAATAAGCCTAAATCTATTTGCTATTAGCTTTAAAATTATTATAGTTTTGATTATGACAAAATGATCAAATTTGCTTGAATACTATTTGAGTGATCTTTGACAAATTCTTGAAATGATTTAGCTCCCATACATTTGTTCTTACATAGTTACAAGCTTGACTCTTGAAGTTGTTAAACTATATCTATAAGCTTATATGACTTAGGTGTATGAGTGCTTATGATTCTTATTCATTAAAGTTTAATTTAAAAATTAAAGAAAAATCTAGATGCACTAATTAAAGGGGAGTTTTGAATATCTTGTTTAACGATGAAAAAGAAAAAGGAGAGAAGAAAGACTAAGTTATATAGAGTTTGATAGGTTTTCATGTTTAATTTATGTGTGCAATGCTTAGTTTTGATTTTGTTGAATATTATGTAAAGAAAACTAGATGCATTGACTAAGAGGGAGCAACTCATTACGCATAAAGATTTGAAGCATTCATATTGAACATAGACATTGCACTCTTAATCTAGGAGTGTTTTGTCATCATAAAAAATAAGAGATAGAGAATGTTGACTCTATATGTTTTTGATGATAGCAAAATATTCCCATTCATGGATGTCTAATTATATTGTTTAAGTGTGCAGGAGAAAGCTTAAATTCATTAATATATTTAGTATATGAAAGCAAGTCAAGATGCTTGTTCAGTTGCAAAATGGGTTAATTGGTTAAACAAGCAAAGAAGAAAGAGCTTTAATGAAGACAAATTAGTCTTAACTGGTTAACACAAGATTTAATCAGTTAAGCGAGTGCTGGACACAAATAAAAGCCACTTAGTCAAATAATCAAGGGAGTTGGCCAACTAAAACTCAAAAATAAAGATGGCCGATTTAGAAACAAAGAAGACTTAGTCCATTAAGAAGTATCATTAGTCAACTAAAAGCCTACTGCCAGAAATCTAGATTTCAAGACAGAAACAACTTAATCGACTAAGAAGGAAGTTAGTCAACTAAGAGCTCACTGCCAAAAATTGGGTTCAGAAGACAGAGACAACTTAGTTGACTAAGAGAGTAGTTAGTTGACTAAGATCATTCTGTTAGAAAATTTGAATTGAGTACTAGAAGACAAAATAACAGCTAGAAACGGCTAGTTTCTGTCTCCAATAGCCAGAATTGATTTTGCAAGTATTTAAAGCCTCTCCAACAGTCAAAATCAAGAGAGAGAAGCCATCCATAGTGATTTTGAGCTTAAAAGACCAGAAACCTTCTCTTTGCAGTTGTATTTCACTCCCATCCTTTGAAAAAGTGTTTGAGCTTAGCTTTGTACATCTTAGATCAGCTAGGTGATCAATTGTACTTCATCTTTTCTTCATTTCTTGATTACTCAGAATGTGCAAGGCACTCTAAGGGATTTATTCAAACTTGGATTGCTTGATTGAATGCATAGGTTCTAAGCCTTGAAAAGTTAGTTGTTGGGTTTTGGTTGATCTCGTGAAAAACCATTATTGTAGGTTGTGGTTGAGCCTTTGAAAAACCACTTTGGGTTTTGGTTGAGCCCGTGAAAAACCATTGTGAAAGGTTGTGGTTGAGCCTTTGAAAAACCACTTTGGGTTTTTGTTGATCCTGGTAAAAACCATTGTGAAAGGTTTTGGCTAAGCTTGGTAAAAGCCATTGTAAAAGCTTGGTGAAAGCTTGTGAATTTCACCGTTCATAGTGGATTAGTTTGAAGATCCTTGGTTGAATAATCAGGGTAGTGGATGTAGGTCTTGGACCGAACCACTCTAAATTCTTGCGCATTGTCTACTCTGTTTTTATTTCCATTGCTTTTCAAATTAGTTCCTCATCTTGCTTAGAGCCAAATTGTGCTATTCACCCCCCCTCTAGCACATTTACTTGGGACCAACATTTGCATATAAAGAGATTGGTGCATTAGGTGGCCAAATGAAGGAAGGAAAATATGGGATGTATGTGACTTGAATAGATTAATGAATGACCAAATAAAATATAAGGTAACAGTGGTGCATGAAATTGGATTGGAGGAATAAGGTGGTGCATGAAATAAATAATAAAGGAAGAAAAGATGGGAGAATGAAGGTGGCGGATGGAGAAGTTTAGTGAGGATAGATAATGGGCCAACGAACAAGAGAGGAAATTGGTGCATGAAGAACCATTGGTTGGAAAAATGGCCAAATGAAAATAAAAGGTGAATGTATGCATGTATTGTGATTAGTTAAATGTGTGGCCATATAAATACCAAAATTCAAGGCTAAAAGAGAAATGTGAAATAGGCCTTGGCGAGACTTGAGAGCCGGCCATTTAGAGAAGAAAAGAAAGAAGAGAAAGCTATGAGAAGTTCCACCCGAGAGGAAGAAAAAGAGAAAGAAAAAGAGAGAGAGGTGGAAAAGGCTCGGGTTGTGAGGATTCAAGAGAAATCGTGAGGTTTCCTTCCTTTATCTTGTAGATTTGTGCTATTCTATCACCCAAAGAGTCTTCAACATTCAAGAAGGAAGTCGTGGAGTGTTGATGGACGTGTAAAGCTTGGTTTCAAGATACAAGAGAAATAATGTAAGGATTGTGGTTTTAGCTTGAATGTTCTTTGAAAATGGGTTGGTAACTATAAGAAATGTTTTGTGGCAGCAAAGATTGGCTTGATTGGAGAGGATTTAGTGACATGTAAGCCATCAAACCCGTGGATGCATGATGAATTTAAAGTGAAAGAGAAGTGGTAAGCACAATACTATGTTTTAAGGCCTACGGTTGGTAAAATTTTTGAGGAAATAATTTGTGAATCATGTTGGCAGCTTGATGATTAAAGTTTTGGAGGAACATTAGAGTGCATGCACGGATTAAGTAACCTTAAAGGTAAAAATGAATAATGCTTTAAGTATAGTTGAGAGATCTTGAGAAATGGCTATTATTGTGTGGTTGGAATCTTGAAAGGCACATTGTGAAGAATAATGGTTGTTGAAAGAATCTAAAATGCATGAGCTAGTTGGAAATGTTAAGTTTGCTTGGTATGTTATTTGAAAGAAATAAGGAGGAATAATATGGATGAAGGATTGAGAACTAAAGCATTGAAAGTTAGATAGATAATGATGCATGTAAACTTGGAAATAATTAAGTAAGATTAGAATGATTGTTGCTGCCATATATGTGGTTAATATTATGAAAATATAAGATGGATTTGGATGAAAGTTGCTTGGAAAGATTGAAATGGGCACTTAATGTTATAAATAAGTTACTGGTACATATAATATAAAGAATTATGCAAGTAAAATATATGAATTCCCTGAGTAAAAATATGTCAAAATGTATATGAATATGCAGAGGTTAAGTGTGAAAGAATTGTGATTCTAGCATGATGTAAGTTATTAAAATGATGATTAATGTTTGAATGAGAAAGAAAAATAGGAATGATAATCACTAAGTATATTAAGCTTAGTTTATTGCTAGGAAGTGTGCAAGTGGAAAAAAGAGTACCGTGGTGATTAACTAAAGGAAGAAACAAGTGACCGGCAAGTTGATTTAATACAAAACGTAATCGAATTAGTGGCAAAGTAATATCCCTACATTGTAAGGTGAGTAGAGGGTGTCTATTTCAAAAAGGTTCTGTAATATATAAAATGATGTTTCATATACCACTATTTGATTATGAATTATTTAATGTCATTGTGGAAAGAATGAGTTGCTAGAAAACGATAGGTGGTTTTAAATACCTATTTGTGAAAGATTTATAAACTGTTATTGTGGAAAGTATGAGCTGGTAGAAATTTTAGATAAATTACGAATGCCATGACTTTCGAAATTGTTTTGGATATATATATAGATAAGCTATATATGCAAAGTGTTTTAAAAACTGGGAAACAAGCCTTTTTACAATGTTTGCATCAAATCCGTGCCTTGTATTTTTGTGTGACATGCATAGTTAAATGCATTTGTTAAATGATTTAAATGCAAGTTTTTGAGAGTCGATTTTAGTTCGATCTTTATACAAATGTTTACACCATGCATTTTAATGTGAAAAGCAATTTGAAAGGTTATTGAACTTTGTTTTCAAATGATTTAAAGCAAAAGATTTGGAAACCTAGATTTGGTTTTGAAAATGATTTTGACAAACCAAGAGCGTCTAGAGTAGGCAGAATATCACATCAGAATAGTGTGACCCTTGTGCACAAGTGAGCTCTAGCTAGAGAGCCATTGGGTCACTAACGGGCTGTTAGACGTGGCTAGGCCACGGTTTGTGATTATACATGGCAAGGCCACGAGATGATATATGTGGCTAGGCCACAAGTTGATATACGTGGTTGTGACCACGTGAAATCTCCGATGTCGGCCAACATCGTCGAGACTGCCATGGCTATGGGAATCCGGTGGAGAGGGGCCTCTTGGATTGTTATTACATGGAAGTGGGTCCATGGGTTGGTTATTATGATTACCTACTCGAGAGCCTTGAGAGTTTTTAGACTCGTACTCTTTTGCATGGTGGAGAGTTAGAGCCTTGAGAGTTTTTAGACTTGTACTCTTTTGCATGCTGGAGAGTTAATGATTTTTCGTAGCTCCCTTACTTGATTGAAAGCTTTCAGTGCTTACTTGATGACCACGAGTTGATTCATGTGGATGTACATGTTGATTTTTACATGCCACACATTTTGGGAGCATGTGTACTTTTATATGGTTAATTGTATTTTTGATGAAAAGAGAAGATTTCGATGATTGAAACTTATTTTGCTATGATTGTTTTTGGCACTGTTCTGCCAAGGGAAGTATTGCATTATGATTTTACAACATTATTTTTACAAGGCAAAAATACCTTACTTGTGATTTGGTTTATCAAGATTATCATTTCATATTCTGGTTTTATTATTCAAATGATCTGCTTTAAGCTTATTTCCCATCTATGCCCTGCTCACGGAGCTGATGATTATTGAGTCTGTGAGACTCACCCCCTCATCTCCCTTTTGCAGATAGTGATCGGCCTAGCGTGCATTCATCGATATTTATAGTCCACAGCAGATAGGTAAGGGCATCTTATATCACTTTATTCCGAGTCGTTCCACTGTTAGAGGTCGAGTCGTTCATAGTATGATGTATTGGTAAATAGTGTCAATGTAAATGTGTAGTTGGATAATTATAGACTATAATGTATTTTTACGAGTAAGGTGAATAAAGGTTAAGATGGCTTATTACGATTTATGTTCAATTCTTATTACAAAGAGTTATATGGTTCAAAGCAATTTCATAGATTGATGGCATGAATATGTAATAATAACTAAAGTTTCAATTAAGGCTTGTTCGAGACTCGACGGGTTCTCCTGTAAGACTCAAACTCTGGTAGCGATCGAGGAGTGGTCGCTACAGCATGCACAAAATTCTTTTGGATGAAAATCACAAAGTAACCATTGAGCATCAATGAAAGTTGAATTTGATCATGAAAGAGCTGATAAAGAAAGAAATTATCAAGTGGCTAGATGCAAGTATTATCTATCCTTTTTCTAATAGTTCATGGGTAAGTTTACTCCAATGTGTCCCAAAGAAAAAAGGTATGACTGTAGTTTTTAATGAAAATAATGAGCTCATTCCCACTAGAACTGTGACTGGTTGGAGGGTATGTATGGACTATAGAAAATTAATCAAAGCCACTAGAAAAGATTATTTTCCACTCCCTTTTATTGATCAAATGCTTGATAAACTAACAGGTAAGGATTTTTATTGCCTTTTGGATGGTTATTTTGGTTATAATCAAATTGCCATTACTGCTAAAGACCAAGAAAAAACCACCTTTACTTGTCCTTATGGAACTTTTGCTTTTTGTAAAATGCCTTTTGGACTTTGCAATGCTCCAGCCACTTTTCAGAGATGTATGATGGCTATTTCTTTTATATGGTTGAAAGTGTTTGGAAGTATTTATGTATGATTTTTCAGTTTTTGGAGATGATTTTGATGATTGTCTATTTAATCTTGCTAGAGTACTTGAGAGATGTGAAGAAACTAATTTAGTTTTAAATTGAAAAAAATGTCACTTTATGGTGCAAAAAGGCGTAGTTTTAGGCCATCGAATCTCTAATAAAGGATTAGAAGTAAACAAATCAAAAATTGAAACAATTAAAAAACTTCCGCCTCTATAAAAGGCATTCATAGTTTTTTAAGACATGCTAGATTTTATAAGAGAGTCATTAGAGATTTTTCTAAAATCTCCAAATCACTTTGTAATTTGCTAGAAAAAGATACTCCTTTTAATTTTGCTGATGCTTGCCGTGATGTGTTTGTTGAATTAAAAAAGATATTAATTTTTGCTCCTATTATCACTATTTCAAATTGGAATCTTCCTTTTGAACTAATGTGTGATGCTAGTAATTATGCAGTTGGCGCAGTTTTGGGCCAAGGCAAAGAGAAGATTTTGCATCTATTTATTATGCCAGCAAAACATTGAATGATGCTCAAAGCAAATTACACCACAACTGAAAAAGAGTTGTTTATTATTGTTTTTGCTTTTGATAAATTTCACTCCTATCTTGTTGGTACTAAAGTCATTGTTTACACTGACCATGCAAGTATTAAATATCTTGTCAAGAAGAAGGATGTAAAACCATGGTTGATAGGATGGGTACTTTTGCTTTAAGAATGTGACTTGGAAATTTGAGATAGGAAAGGTACAGAAAATCCAGTGGTAGACTATTTATCTAGATTGGAGAATGGGGAACAAGCTAGGGATTCAATAGTGATCAATGAAACCTTTCTTGATGAACAATTGTTTCATGTAAAGAAGCAGAAAAATTTACCATGGTATGATGATTTTTGTGAACTATCTTGTGTGTAAACTCTTCCTTCATAGATTTAATTCTCAACAAAAGAAAAAATTCTTGCGTGATGTGAAATACTACATGTGGGATGAGCGTTTTCTTTACAAGCATCATGGAGATCAAATCATTAGAAAGTATGTTCTTGAAGAATTTGAAATTATTCTTCATCATTGCCATTCATCTAATTATAGAGGGAAAAAAACTATTGCAAAGGTTTTCGTTTCAAAGATACTCATAATTTTGTGGAAAGATGTGATAGATGTCAAAGTGTAGGTAATACATTTAGGAGACACTAGATGCCTCTCAACAACATTGAAGTTCAAATTTTTGATATATGGGGAATTGATTTTATGGTCTATTCCTTCCATCCTTCAATAATGAATACATCTTGGTTGCTGTTGACTATGTTTCTAAATGGGTTGAAGTTGTTGCATGCCAAGGAATGACTTTAAGGTAGTGATTACTTTCTTGGAAAAGAACATTTTCACACGTTTTAGGACACCTAGAGCCATAATTAATGATGAAGAATCTCAATTTTGCTATAAAAATTTTGAGCCACTCCTTGCCAAATATGGAGTCAAGCACAAAATAACCACGTTTATCATCCTTACATGAGTGGCCAAGTAGAAGTTTCAAATAGAGAAATTAAAAGAATTTTGGAGAATGTTGTTTGTTCTTTTAGGAAAGATTGGTCAAAAAAATTGAATGATGCTTTGTGAGTTTATAGGACTGCATATAAAACTCCGATTGGGATGTCTCCTTATAGATTGGTGTTTGGTAAAGCTTGTCATCTTTTAGTTGAGATTGAACACAAGGCATATTAGGTAGTTCAAAAGCTAAATTTGGATCTTCAAGTAGCTGGAGATAAATGTCTTTTGCTACTCAATGAGATGGATGAATTTCATCTTGAAGCATATGAAAATCATAAAAAGATACCGAAATATGGCATGATTTGAAAATCATAAAAAAAAGCTTTGAGCCTGGCCAACATATTCTCCTATATAATTGTAACAATTGCTCCTCGGTCGCTACCAGTGTCCGAGTTTCGTAGGTGAACCCGCCAAGCCCAAACAAGCCTTAGTTGAAACTTTAGTTATTATGCCATCAATTTATGAAATTATTAGAACCATATATCTCTTTGTAATAAGAATTAAACATAAATCATAATAAACCATCTTAACCTTTATTCACCATACTCATAAAAATTGCATTATAGTCTATAATTATTCAATTGTACACTTACATTAACACTACTTACAAATACATTATACTATGAACGACTCGACCTCTAATAGTGGAGTGACTCGAAATAAAGTGTTACGAGATGCCTTTATCTATCCGCAGTAGACAACATTTGCTGATGAATGCACACTAGGCCGAACACTATCAGTAAAAGGGAAACAAGGGGGTGAGTTTCATAGACTCAGTGATCATCGGCTCTGTGAGCAGGGCGTAAATGGGAAACAAGCTTAAGGCAGATCATTTGAATGATAAAACTGGAATAAAAGTAATAATCTTAGACAAATCAAATCACAAATAAAGTGTTTGTGCCTTGTAAAAATAATGCCGTAAAATCATCATGCAATATTTCATTGGGCAAAACGATGCCCAAAACAAGTGTAGTAAAACAAAGTTCAATCATAGAAAACATCACCTGCTATCAAAATGCAAGAATAATATAAAAGTATACACTTTCCCAGAATGTGTGGCACATAAAGAAATCAACTTATAAAGCCACATAAACCAACTCATGATCGTCAACTAAGAACTGAAAGCTTTTATTCAAATAAGAGGAGTTGCAAAGAAAATCTTAACTTTCCACCATGCAAAAGAGCAAGCGTAAAAAAACTCACAAGGCTCTCGAGTAGGAAAGTATAATATCAACCTATGGACCCACTTCCACCTAATAACAATTCAGGAGCTTTGCTTCACCGGATTCCCACAGCCATGGCAGTCTCGACGATGTTGGCCGACATCAGAGAAATCAAGCGGTCACAACCGCGTATCACAGCTTGTGGCCTAGCCTCATTTATACATCACAGACTACAGCCCCAGCCACGTCTAATAGCCTGTCGGTGACCCAAAGGTTATCTAGCTAAAGGTCACTTGTGTACAAGGGTAACACTTTTTCGATGTGACATTCGACCTACTCTAGATGCTCTTGGTTTGTCAAAACTATATTCAAAACCAAATCAAGTTTTTCGAGGCTTTTTCTTTAAATCGTTTGAAATCAAGGTTCGATAATCCTTCGAATTGCTTTTCACATTAAATGGCATGGTGTCAACACTTGTACAAAAATCAGAATAAAACCGGTACTCAAATCTTGCATTTTAAATCATTTAACGAATGCATTTAGCTATGCATTCACACAAAAACACAAGGCACGGATTTTGATGCAAACATCATAAAAAGGCTCGCTTCCCGATTTCTAAAACACTTTACATATATAGCTTATTTATAGATATATCCAAAACAACTTTCAAAACAACTTGCATCCATAATTTCCTATGGTTTCTACTAGCTCATGCTTTCCACAAATTGCATTTAAAGTAAACTGACACGTCTATTAATCGTATAGCAATATATATGTAATATAGAAATTTGGAAATCGACACCCCCTACTCACCTTACAATAGTGGGATGCTATGTCACTATTGATTCGAGTGTGTATCTAGCTAACTCTACTTGCCGGTCACTCATTACCTCTTTCAGCACGCCACCACAGCACACTTCCTTACTTATACACTTCCTAGCAACCATTTAAACTCAATACAATTAATTATACTCGAATACGGGTAGCACATCAATCAATAAATCCTTACTCAATTTCATATTTTTCATCAACCTCAATCACAAGCATTTAACATACAATTTATGAACTTTCAACCAACCAAATCCAATACAACATAATATGGTTACATTGCATGTTTACTTTTCGATTTTAGCTTGAGCTCCACATATAATCCACCATTTCTCACATTCTCGATCACCATTACTGCCACAAACATAAACAATTATCACACATCTCATTTCCCTTATTACTTGTGATTTCAAGACCAAAATACTTACCCGTTGCTTATCTAGCTCAAAATCACCATGCATTCCAAGATCCACCTACATGCATGCATGTATTTCTTTCAAATCTTAGAGGACCTTCGCTGCCACAACATTTTCACACAATTACCAACTCATTTCCTCAAGCAATTCATAATCAAAATCAAGGTTCTACTTACCTTCTTTAGCTTAGAACCACCAAATCTCTTTAAACTTCAACAATGGCATGTGGGTGGTGTTGGAGTAGGATCTTAGTGAATTAATGTGATTGTGTAAAGCATCGATTTCAAAAAAAAAAAAAACTTTTTATGAAGGAAACAAGTAATCCAATTACACAAACAGAAACACACATTATTATTATTGCAAGCAATATAATCACATCAAAAAAAAAAAAAGAATCTATTAAGTAAGAAAAACCATACCTTTATTTTGAGATTCTTATTTTTGAACACTACCACACCAATGAATGATTTCTCGACCAAATAAGTTTACCACTTATTCTTTAATAATACCTTCAACTTGAACCTTGAGTGGACAAGGTGTGGAATGCAAGGCTACAAGATGGCAATCGATTTTATTCTCTTTTCTTTGGAAAAGCTTGGAGGAGGAAAAGAGAAGAGATGGCTAAAACGTTTTTTTTTAAGAAAAAGTACGTTCTACAATTTTCTTCAAATCTCTTCTCTCTTTATTAAAACTCTTACTTCAAAAGTTTAATCAAAATGAAACCCCTTTGAATCAATCTTGACCACCCATTCAGAGTTATGAAAGAATCAAACATGCTTCATAATTATAAAAATAAAAATTAAAGAATAAATAATTTAATTCTTTAATTATCATTTAGAGTTCTTGATAAAATAAAACTCCTTATTGAATAATAACTCTTATTTTATTATTATCCATCTTTATTTAAAAAGAATTAATAATAAATAAAAGAGTAATAGTCAAACATAGAGTCTCCTTTTATCAACATGGAAGTCTAGATTCATTTTGCAAGAATCCTCCTAAAATTATCTTAATTTAAGACAACTCTTGTCTGTAATTAAGAAAAAAATAATTTTATCTTGTCTAAATTGAAACAAATATGTTTTCTTTTCTAAATTAAGACAAAAATGTTAAAGCTGCCATTTTGTACATAATTTAATTAAACAAATTAAAACATGCATTCCAACTTAAACAAGTTGAATTCTACGAAGCTAAGTGGGGAATCTATTTGGACATAGATATTCCAAGCTCCAATAAACTTAGAATTATTCTTAATCTCATTAAAAATAATTCAAGCTTATTAACCATGAAATCACTCCACCATAGATTCATGGTTGCACTCTTGGATTAACTATAATTACAAGAAACAATTCAATACTTGATATTAATTGTTAGTTGTCCAATTGTAAACCTTATATTGTGAACCCTCATAACCATCCAATAACAAAAGGTGAAATTACCGTTTTACCTTTTATGTCAATTTTATCCCCTAGTGTCAAGTTTCATCCAATTAGTGATTCAATACTCTAGATCTAATCTTTTGAGTATCCAGATGTGATGAGTAGCTAATTTATCAATCCATTGGGCCTAGATTAATCACCAATCTTCTTGAAATCACTAGAAGTGATGTTAATGCTATGAACTCCATTATCTAGATATATGTTCCCAGATGCTCATCTCGATTATAATCCAAAAATACAGAGTCTAGATCAACACTTTATGATGATCATGCTCATGGTAAATCAAAGATTATAAGGAGATTAAACACGAGTCCACTATCTATCAGGATTTCGGTTCTACTATAAGCAAATGCATAACAGTGAGATCAAGATTTAGGTAACGATAAAACTTAAATTTGATTCTCACATGATTCCAGTTCATGTTATAGTGTCATTACTCGAAGTCAACCATTTTGATGATTTGAGACTCATCATTCCCTTGAAATGATTCACATTCATTTCATTGGAAGTAATCTGGACACTACAACCTTAACATAATAAAGTGACCAGCTTTATTATATGGCTGTGAACAATTTTTTTAGATTCAATTAAAATACATGTCTCCTATGTATGACTCTTCATACAAATGTATTTTAATATCTCAATAGAATCTTGGTACCTTAATAACTAGATAATGAATGCTTACTAAAACAAACTCTTTGTCTTATTATCAAAATGTACTTTCATTACAAATAAATTTAATGAATTTAAGCACGAGAATACACTTGCTTTCTAGGGCACCATATTCTCAAAATTCTTAACAAGTGGGAGGAAAAACCTCTCAGTTTTTCTCTAATCCCTCCAAAGTCGAGCCTCCTTTCTCTCTTTGCCCCCAAGCCTGATTCTCTTTTTTTTTTTTGTCTCAATGGTGCGGTTTCCTCAAAGCAAAAATCAAATTGTTTGTTTTCTTTTCATTTCTTTGGTATGGGCGGACTTCACAAGCAAATAACTTGAAATGGTCTTGTAAAGCCTTCTTTTCCTTTCTTTCTTTTTCTCATGGGTGGACCTTTCAATGTTGGCAAGCAAAATTTCATTTCATTGTTTACTCATGCATGGGCAGATTGCCCAAAGTCCATGTCTTTTTCTCTTATTTTCTTTTCTTTTCTCTTTACTTTCTTTTCATAGGCAAATTGCCCAAGGTTTCCTCATTTTGTCCCTTTTCCTTTTTCCTTTTATGTGGTAAAATTACAAGTCAAAAAGGCTTTTGAACTTTTTCGCCCGCCACCTTTATTGTCCATTCTTTCTTCATTTCTTTTTTTTACATGCCATGCCATTCAATTACCTTTCTTTGTTTTCTTTCTATTAAATATTATGTTTATGCCTTTTTCTTTTCAAATTACATTACCATTCTTACTTGTTTACTATGGGCTATCCTTGCCAAACCATGGTTTTCTTCCACTTAAATATTCTTTATTCTTTTTCGCTTTGTCAACTATCACATGGTGGGGTCCCACATGTTTCCCACTAACTTCTTGCTTTTTGCATGCAATGATTTGCATGTAATAGTGAATTTCACATACATATCTCATATTCCACATAAGCTAGCCTTCTTTGGTTAGTAAATTCCATTTAACTTCAAATGTTTAAAATTTGCACATAAGTCCTCAAACTTTTCTTTATGTACCGTTTAACCCTCCAAACTTTCATCCTTTACATTTTGGTCCTTTCAACATTTATTCAATTCTAATTTCCTTCTATTTTCCTTCCATTACACGTGTACAAATAAAATATAAAATTTTCACTTCACCAAGGTATCACCATAATATTTAAATATATATTTACCCGTTCCTACTCCATTTAATAAAGGCACATGGGCCTTGGTAACGTCGTTTTTTTTTTGAAATTCTTTCTTATTTCTTCTCCCCCACTTAGATTAGTCATATAATCATCATTCATGACTAATTTCGATAACAGTTAAAATATTAATACTTTAATATTATTTTATTTCAAAATTCTCCACTTGTCTCCTCGGGACTCAAAATGTCTCACTTTGTCTCGGTTCACTTTCGAATCACCTTTTAACTTGCTAATTCATTCTTGATAAAAAATTATTATTTAATTATTATTTCTTCACGCGCGGAGTATTTTACTTCGAACTATTCCTTTCACCCTTCATCACTCTTAGACACTCTAATTAACCTCAATTGATATCCGATAAGCTCTATAGGCCACCATATCAAAGTACGGGATGTTACAATAATTATCGTTTGAATTTATTTCTTGAAAAGTTGAAGTCTAGAGCTTTCATAGGTATGAAAGTATATCTTTATGGATTAGTGGAGGTGGTTGATGATAAATCAAGCTTCAAGGTGAATGGACAACAATTAAAGCATTATTAGGGTGGCGATTTCGATCGTCAAAGGTCCTCAATCACGCTTATCGATGCAATTTGAGTCAGAGATAGACAAGCTAAAGACTATAAATCAAGCACTTCTTGGGAGGTAACCCAATCTTTCTCACTTTATTTATTTCTTTTAGGTTATTTTCATTTATCTATTTTTCATTATTAAAATTTTACTAACAAACTTCTTTTATTTTGCAAGTTAACCCAAAAAAATTTCAAAATTATTAGTATTTACCCCATTACCTACAATATAAAGAAATAATTTTAAAGGTGTGAAATTGTGATGAAAAAAAGGAAGTGTTGAATAGAAAGAAAAGTTCAAATTTGGAAGAAAAGGAGTATGTGGAGAAGGAAAATAAAACTCTCTATATAGGTCCTAAAGTAGTTATGTGCGTAGGGTGATTTCAACCACACTATTATCTTTTATCCACCTTGACTCTAGCCATATATTACTATCTTAATAAAGACCTACTGATCCTTGACTTAGTATTAGTCCACATTAGTGGAGAGAGAGAGATAAAAGGCAAACTTATGGAGTTTTAGTAATAATTTGAAATTTGTGTTGGCATAAACTCATTCAAGTGTCATGATATTCTTGGTAAAAGATTTCACACACATGGAAATCCATTCAAGAATGTGGTTGCATTGGAATTGAAACATGAATTTGAATGATACTTATATTTTTCCTTAACTTAAAGATTGATAGATATACTTTTGAGGAAATTATGGGAGATCATTAAAGTTGGTGCACTTTATCTCTAGTAGGTGCTTTATTTATTTTGTTTTCACAATTTAATTTGTTTGTCATAAGTTCTTTTTCTATGTTTTGCTCGAGGATTAGACAAATCTTAAGTTTGGGAGTACGATAACTCTATGATATAGAGTTATTTGGACTTATTTTTTATAATAATTTAGCTTAGTTCTTATAGTAATGCATAGAAATTAATTAGGTTTTATTTAATTATTTTAAGTTAGTTAATTAGATGAATAAATCTAATCTTAGTGAATTTTGTACTTAAATTGGTGTTTATGTGCATTAGATATGTTATTATTCATTAATTTGTTGATTTTGTAAGCGTGCATTAAAAAAGGTGAAAAGTTATCAAGTTGGGTGTTCATGAGATGCAAACCTTCACTAGACGTGTCTCGGTATTTTGACCATAACATTTGCTACAGAACTCCAAATGAGGTGATTCGTGTGCTGGAATGGCATGAAAATCAAAGATAACAATTATCGTACATAGCAGAAAATAAAATTTAAATATACCATGTCATGCCACCACTCATGGATCACCTTGGTGGTTAAATACAAACAAAATTTAAGAGGAGTAAACAAAATATCACCTAGCCAAGTGATGTTGTAATCACGATGGCAAATCCTCTTGATTAAGAGAAGATGCGACACTACTTTTATTTTGACTTAAGCCCGTTTACACCACAAAGGGAGGAAGAACCCAAGCCACCCAAGCGTTCGGCCTTCAACGGTATCCACACAATTGCACTTGAACCTTCAGCAAGGTAAGAGCTTTCAACTACTCTCTATGCTAGCAGAGTGGACAACAATTGTCCTTTTCTTCACATAAACTATAAGCCGGATCACTTTAGAGAAATTCATCACAAGATTTTTCTCTCAACCACAAGAGGCGGCTAGAGAACTTTTTGGTTGTTTTTGACAACTAGGTTCATAGTCATATGTGAGTAGTTAAAAGTGATATTTATACCTAGGTTAAACAACTCCTATAATTGCAACTAAAGGCCCAATATTATAACCGATTATAATATTGGCCCAACACTTAATTAAACCCTTTTAATTTAGTCATTGGAAATTAAAATCAAATTAATTTCCTTTTGTCATGTAATAAAGGTTTTAATATTATAACTATTTATAATATTAACCTTAATCTTAATTAAACTATTTTAATTAAGTCCTAGAAGTTAAAACCTAGAGTATGATTTAAGTCTAACTAAATCATCAGACTTCTAATTTAATTCATAGTACAACTTTTGTGTGTGATCCATTAGGTTCCTAACAAGTTGGTAATGGAATTAAATTGTAATATTTATCAATTAATTCAATTCCATAGACCAAGATTGGCATCTAGCAATGCATTATGGCCGCCCAATTGTTAGGAGAGTCAAAAGATTCTTTGAAAACCTTTCAGTGTACAATCTATCAATGTAATTCATTCCCTCATCATACAACCAAAAGATGATAAGAGCATGATGCAGTGTCTACACTTATTGGCCTCTATATTTGTTCCTGCAGTTAGATCATTAGCTTTATGGAGACTTATGAAACTCTTTTCATAATCTCCAAGTCACCTTGGCCAAGGACTTTAATAAGCTAATATCAATCAAGAATTATTAAGATATGTCCCCTAAATCACTTGGAGTGATGATTCCTTTCTTGACCACTCATTTGCCTTCACATGCTTCATGCTATACTCAAAAGCATCCTATTTTGGCATCCTTGGTTAGGCACCTATAGGGATGAAATCAAAGCATAGCACTCCACACATAAGACAACCTGGTGTCTCGTGTCTAAGGAGTATTTACATAACTAATACATGAGAAGTATTGCTTAGACACTTGAGTGAAATACCAAATACACTTCTCATGAAGGGTCATGTTCAGTGAACTTGGTCTCCTAGGCAAGCACCTATATTCTAGGTCCAAGTATCTCTATACTTCAGCCTATGAGATTGGTTGCTTACTTCCTAAGTAAGAAACATAAAATGTACCAGTCTCTACGTATCGTTGATATCCAGTCTCAATGATACATCAACCAAAAATATTTAGAGATTATGCTTTGATTCATAAGGATCTCATAACTACAACCCATTATAGTTCCCTTGCAAGGCATATTAATCTCATAGACTTCATCCAATTAGACTTATAACCCATTATAATTAACGTCTTATTGATAAAGGAAAACCTCTAATCATTCAACATGAATGATATTGTTGCATGATTGGAATCAAGCCTTAACCAATCCCAATTGGCTATAGGGCTTATCCCAACATTTCCCACTAGCACAAAGCCAATTGCTACCTTATCCTATGTGGATTTAATCCATATAGCAATCGTGTCTCCATGTAGACTCGCTTGTGCCCTTCAATGCGGTTAATTGCTTTCATCTATCTTCGTGATGTCCATGCATCACATCATGTCATATTATTATATCTAGATCTAATGAGACTCTGGTTCTCTTAGTATGGCTTTATTGTTACATTCACAATGTTTAGAACCCTATATTAGTTCCATCAACTAATGATCTAAATATCCTCATATTTGAGCCTTCAATAGGTTGTCTATGACTTTGATTATATACATGTACATAGTTTTTTTTCTTTCTTTGGAAGCATTCCAACTAAAGTATGCTGTATGCATCATATGCATTTGTCACTTTTCATTGTGCCATACGCCCCTTTTAAATTTTGGCACTCTCTTTGTATACACATTGCATCCTATGTAATTATATCATCAATGAATTGTATTCACTCCTTCTAACCTCCTTATGTATGAGATAAGTACACTTGTACATCCTATTAAATCTAACCATTTGGATCCCGTATAATAGGACAAAGTGTAAAACTCCAACAAAAAACATATTTAGTTGATTCATCTCATATGAATAATGCATCTCCAATGTATTTTACTGAATCCATAGAGTTCTCATACATATGATTATGCATCTCGATGCAAAATCATAAGAGTTAGATTTTAGTGTAACCATGTAATACTAAAAAAACTCCTTTTTTAGTGTCATCATGCTCCCACTAAATCCAAGATCCTTTGTGAGAGCAATATTTGAACTGTTTTGAATATTCCATGATGTTACATACATACATCTTAAATGTATGCTTGGAATTGTATTGGTTTGGAATAATATAGTTGGCTACATATATATTAGAGAGATATGGGCCAAATCATATCACTGTATGAATTTGCTTTCTTCATTGAACAAACATCTCCATGTTCTATCTATAAAAAAGTTCCATTCCACATGAATTTCCATTAATCTTTTGAATGATTAATTAATAAGTAAGAGTAATCTTCACTAAGATCATATCTTAATAAGAGTACTTTATACTATATAGCTCATATGATCTTCTCTTTGAATTCTCTGAGTATTTCAAGAATTCAAATTATATTTCTTTAAGTATACACGACAGAATCTCAATTTGGTCTTGTGTAAACTTAATGAATTAGGAATATTTGCCATAGCATTTTATGTTCAATGGTTCGTATATATCTATATGTATAAGACCTTTTGAACATACCAAGTCATTCATTTATGCATGAAAAGTGATTTAGTCATTTAGATAAGAATTACTAGCTCCTTTATGATTAACAATCAAAAGGATATAAGTATCTTCATGATCTAATTCTCACTTCAATGGCCAAGACTCAAATGCCATAATCGAGATCATATGCACTCAGTTTTCTTGACATTTATATTGAGCATTGACTTACTACTATTGTTTTGTGCTTTATGTCATTAGTTAAATGCATTCAACATCTAGTATTGTATACTTATGATGTTAATACTATAGTAGTAATGTCACGACCCAAATTCCGGGCCATGATCGGCATAAGGGCCCAATAGACATAGTCCATTAAGCCCGAGCAAGCCTATCTATCTATCCCACTCATCATTCCATCAAATATTGCTAAGTCACAATTTATAACTTTAAATCAAAATTTTGATAGACATTGCCAACTCGTATTAGCATTACTCATTTAAAATATACATACATTATCTATAGCATGTATCTCAACAATTTACATCAAGTTTATCTATACATCAAAAAAAGAAGACTCAATTTCCAGCGGAGGGACTTGGACGAATGTACTGCTACTAAATGCCGAGACACTTACCAAAATATGGATACAAGTCTACAAGGACACCTCGTCCTAGTTACCGGCTGCCTCGTGATCTGAAAACATGAAGTTGAAAGTGGTGAGTATAAACCCAGTGAGTGAACAAGAAAGGGAACAAGCATACCATAAGGAATCTTTAATGAAATCATGATGCATTCTTTTTCAAAACAATGCAATTTGTTTCTATTCTTATTAAAAACCCCTCATCTAGCCCTTAAATAATTAATCAATTGTAATAATGAATCCATACATATAAAATAATTTGAAAAATGAACGCTTCAATATTACGCAAGCAAGTCAAATACGACAACGAATCTTCGCTGACGTTGGGATTAAGTTATTAGCCGAACGAGGGTTTCTCAACTGACTGAGGGTTTCTCACTCAACCTCCGGTATGGTAGCAAATAAGTAAAAGATAGGGCAGCAATTAGACAAGATAGGAGACCAAAACAGAAGGTTTTTTGCTGTAGTGAGATTCTTTCTCACTACAGTGAAATTGTAACCCAAAAACAGAAGGTTTCTCACTGCAGTGAAATTTCACTGATGAAACAGAAAGTTTTTCACTGCAGCAAGATTCTTTTTTCGCTGCAGTGAGAAGCTACGGTGACTATCTCACTACAGCGAAATACATTCTCGCTGCAGTGAGAACCAATTCTGGTGAAGGTTCTTAAACCCGAGAGTTTCTCGCTGCAGCGAGAATGAATTTCGCTGTAGCGAAAACAGAGCAACAAGAGAAAAGTTTCCCCTCACTCAATAAAAAGGCCATTCTGCTAAACCAACAAAATCAACATACAACACATGAAAATTCCCAAAGTGCAATGTATCAAATTTCTCATATATGTCAATCATATATCACATTCATAAGTTTTCATTTCATAAGTCTAGATATGCATAATAACATAGATAAACATCAACATCATCATAAACACACCCGGCTCATGTACATCCCCCCACATCGTGCACATAGCTGGCACCATCGTGTGCATCCCCCTACATTGTGCACAATTAATGCCATCGTGTACATTCCCTCACATCTTGCACATGGGCACTATTATCATCCATCTCTCATGCCACCATCATCACCAGCATGTGCATCCCCCCACATCGTGCACACACACGATTACAGTCATTATACACAATATCATTCATCATGCACAACACACACATTTATATATCATCATACTACAATAGTGCATGAATCCATAGCAATCACATATCACAACATAAAACCATTTTGCAAAAGCTTGTTCCCAAGGCACTTGTCTTTATGAAAAACTTGATAATTCATTCAAATGGGTGGCAAATACATTATATTTCCCAAAACAAGTTTTGATGGCAGTCCACTCACCAATTGATTGTAGAGCCTTTAGATGACTCCAATTCCCCTAATTGTCTAAATGAGATGATGGGGCTTCCTTAGAACCTAGGATCACATTAGCATAAGTAATAGGTCAATTTACACACTATGAACCCTAAAAGCTATCTCTTAACTAGCTTTCAATTGCCACATTAAATGGCTATCTATGTTCACTATCTTAATCACTAAAAAGTAATGAACATAGTCAACAACAAAACAGCTCATAAATCCCAATTACTAGCCATTTTTTACAGCTAAAAACCAAGCTTAATTCATCACTTACCCTAGGGCTCCTTTATAGTCAAATTCTCTTCCAATTACTTCCAAATCAATGGGGTAATTCTCTCTTTCTCTCTCTAGAACGTCCAACTAGTGAGAGAAAGTGCAGAAATGAGATTTATCAAGGGTTTTAAAGTGAGAGGATGAAATAGCACAAGGGTTTATGGAAGGGTGCACCAAAAGCATGAAACTTGAAGCTAGAGAGAGAAAGTTATGGAAGCTTGAAGAAAACTCCCATGGAGGAATTGAAGAAACGTGAGAGAGGAGAAGGGAAGAAGAAGACCAGCTGCTGGAAAATCTCTAGAAGCTGTTAGAAATTCAAGATCTTTATAGTTAATCTTATCCATTCCCTTAAAATTATGAAAATACCCCTCCACCAATTAACTTATCCTCCTCCAATCATTTATGCAATCTTTTTGCTCTTTTAACACTAGGACAAGATCCATAATGGTCTAGACATGTTCAGGTTCATAAAAACTTAAAATTTTAACCCGAGGTGAAAAATGACCATTTTGCCCCTATTATGAAAATTGTTGAAACTTCTAGTTTTCTTCGTGTTTTCATCAGCACACATCATTTATGTAGTCTTATACCCATTTATACCTTAAAATATCATAAAACTTTCTTTTGGAAGCTTATTAGAGAAAATGACGAAACTACCCCTGGCTCGTATTATTGCATCTATACTTAGTTACAAGCCTATAGAGGTTGAGGTCTCACAAGTAACTTCTAGCTCAATCATAAACTTTGGCAAAACAAAAACTTCTATAAGCTTTTTCTTCTTTAACTTTCTCAAGGAAACATTTTTAGTCCCTTCTTTGTCCATCTTTACCATCAAGATGCTTGAGAACATTTCCAAGTTAGTACCTTTATCGTGGTTGTCTTCCTAATTCATAATTAAGGCAATGTAAATTCCATCTCATGGAAGCTCACTCCTAATTATGAATTGTATTTGGTAAAGATTATGGAACGAAGTCAATACTTAGTTCATGATAAACACATTGCTCTAGCTTTACCATAAAGCCTGGCAACATTAAATCTTTCTTCTAATAGAACTATCTTTTATCTTCTTGCATAGAAACAATTTCTATGTTATCTCATACCTTTATATATGACCTTGATTATAGAACAATTCTTTTGATTGCAAAGTCATACATGTTGCTTTTGAAGCTTTGTAGTCATAGTAGCCAACATCACATTTGTGGCTTAACGAGTCTAATGAACATCCCATGCTTTATCACCATTTGCCTCAACATGAGCTTATAGCAAAGCTTTCTATAGATGGACAACCTTCTGCTTGAGAACATTTCTTAAATCTTGGTATCTTTCAAAAGGTTTTGGTCTAGTGAGTTTGATTTGCATCCAAGATGCACCATAGTGACAGATTTTTAGCCATTTGTAATATATAGAAACATGTTTGAATAGATAAAGCAATTGATAAATAACATGCATACACTATTTAAAACAAGGTTTTAAAACTTTAAATAGGTCTCTCACTATTTTCTACAAGATGATAACCCTCCATATCACCTCGAGAGATCTCTACTAGGATTCTCTTAGTGTGCTAGGATCCCATCCATCTAGTCATGGCCTTGAGTGTGCTCAACAAACCATGGTAGGTGGATTAGGTAGGTAATTGAGCTTATCAATTGTATCTTTATACAACTCATAGATCAACTAAGTGACAACACATTGCTTAAACATATCATATATATTTTGCCTAGCCTTAGCCTCTTGTTTCCATAATAACCAAGTTTCCAAGCATCCGGATTTTATGAAACTAGTTGAGTAAAACCCACTAATAGCTCAAACATACTCGTGTAAAAGTGTGACCTTGAGTGTACTCAACAAATCTCTGATTAAAAGAGCAGTTGGGTTATCTTGCTATATGTGGAAGGCAACTTGGTCATGCATGGCATGTGACTCAATATATAATGAGGGATTTCGTTGTTGATTTTATTAAGGTCTCATCTTTGCATGCATAACATTTATTAAATCACATAAAATAAATCTATCACATGCATACTACTTTGCATTGCATAACATATATTAAATTGCATAAATAAATCTATCACATGTAAACTACTTTGGATGATTATGGACTTTAACTATACTAATTTCCTTGAGCCATCAAAGGAAACTAGCTTGGTCAAACCTATGGGATTACATATAAGAATCTTCAAAATCTGCTTGTAATCTCCTTGTGCTCCTTGGCGCCTCAAAATCCATTGTCAATTTTTCCAAAATTCAATTCCTAATGTATCCTAATTCTAATTACATTTGAATGTAGAAGCCTCAAGTTACATTTAAGGGGAGTGAGATGAGGAAAGAATTTTACAAACCAAGATAAAGAGATAAGGCAGGACACGTAGGCCCTATTTCAAAAATGCTAAGAATACACATTCAACCATAGCATAATCATATTGGGCCTAAGTCATAATCATCCACATATATTCATCAATATGAATAAAATTTAAAGGCATGTCTCATTCAAATTGTTAATTATATGAGGTATTTGAGATTAACAATTTTTAACTTTTGAATTTTGCCAATTTCAAAATTTTGGGTAATTTTATATAAGGAAAATTCTTTCATATATGGTAAGTGTTACTAATCAAAATTAGTAATTTATCCATTCCCAATCTTATTAGGCTTAGAATTAAATTTCATTATGAATTAAAACATTTTTAATTTGTTGTCCTAAACACTTTAGTTAACTTTGTTACTAATCCAATTTAATTAAAGATTGTATGTCTTCTATTAGGTAATCTTCATTAGGTAATTTAGATCAAATCTAAGACAAGAAAATCTTTAATTTAATCTTAGTATCTTATTCAAACTTTCTTCCTTAATTAAGGAAATTTATTCATGATGAAAGACTTGCCTTCATTTATCTTGGACTTTCATAATTCTAGGAATCAATTTCCTTAATTTTTGGTGTCAATAAATAATTTTAGATATCCTTAATTTAAGGAATCAAATTCCTTAATTCAAAAAATCTGAATTTATTATCTTTAAGGAACTGTTTTCATAATTATCTAATCAGCTTTTGAATATTATTGAATCCCATAGCTTTAGAAATAAAATTCCATAATTTATGGGTGTCATAAATTAACTCTTGACATCCTTTATTTAAGAAATCAAATTGCTTAATTCTAATTATGTCAAAATTATCTTTTATGGAAACTTTCCATAAATATTCAAATAGCCAATCTATAATTTAAATTGCACCAATAAAGGATGCAATTTAGGCAAGCAATCAATGCCAAAACAGTGGCATTAGTCAACTGTAGGGAGCATTGGTGCAATCACAACTTTTAGTTTTTATGGGGTCTTAAATTTAGAAATTTTAATTCCAAAATTTTTTTCTGATTAGCCAACATATGGAACTACTCCATATCAAATTTGCATGATTTTTGGATGCAAATTGATTGGTCAAATCACCTCAAAACCATGACTATTTATTGTTGTTGGCAGCAATGGTGCAGTTATAGTTCTATGCTCTAAAGTAGTTCCAAATCAGGGAATTTAATCCCCAATTTTTTTATGGTCAACTAACATATGGAGCCTTTTCATATTAATTTTTCATAATTTTGGACACATATAAGTTGCCTAAAAAATTCAAAAACTGTGACCTATGTCTGCTGCACATAGTCACCTTTTTAGCTGCTTAGGTGGCATTGACAATGCCAAAATCTTAGGGATCAAATTCCTTAATTTTTGAATTTTGAATTTGGGCAATATTTGAACTCTTTCAAAACTTAAAATTTCAAAAAATAAGTGCAACTAATTGGACAAATTTAGGCACCTTCTGAGTTGCCAAAATTTGTCAAAATCACGGCCTGGAACAACTACTGGTAGCAGTGGTTTCAGCCATCATTTTGTGGCTATTGCACCACCATTCACCTTTAGTCGGTAAACCCTCTTGGAACTATTCCAAAGTACATTGCTTCCATGGTTTTTCTAGAATTTTTCAAGGCCATTAGTTGCCTTTTTAAACTGAAAACTGAACCACAACAACTGCTGGATAGAATCGAATTTTGCCCCAAAAACTACACCAAAACATCATGAACTTGAATATGATTTTGTGAATTTAATTTGTGCATCTTATGCACTTTTTAATCTAGCTAAATCAAGACACAAAACTCATCTTAGTATATCCAAAATTAAGATTCAAAATTCACTAATTAAATTTGTCCAAGAAATTAAAACAACTCCAAAATAGATTTTAAAAATTTTAAATCCTTATCAATTTAATACCGAACACTTCATGTCAAATAGAAACATTGAATCAACAACAATGAGACATCATTTGTATTAAAACGAGCCAAGGGAGGCTCTGACACCACTCCTGGAATGGCATGAAAATCTGCGATAATAATTATCATACGTAACGGAATATAAAATTTAAACATACCATGTCATGCCACCACCCATGGATCACCTTGGTGGTTTTAATACAAACAAAATTTAAGAGGAGTAAACAAAATATTACCTAGCCAAGTGATGTTGTAATCACGATGGCAAATCCTCTTGATTGAGAAAAGATGCAACACTACTCTTATTTCGACTCATAAGAACCCAAGCCACAAAAAGAGGAAGAACCCAAGCCACCCACGCGTTTGGCCTTCAACGGTATCCACACAATTGCACTTGAACCTTCAACAAGGTAGGAGCTTTTAACTACTCTTTGTGCTAGCAGAGTGGATAATAATTGTCATTTTCTTCACACAAACTATAAGTCGGATCACTTTAGAGAAATTCATCACAAGATTTTTCTCTCGACCACAATACGTGACTAAAGAACTTTTTAGTTGTTTTTGACAATTAGGTTTTCATAGTTATATGTGAGTAGTTAAAGGTGATATTTATACCTTGGTTAAACAACTCCCATAATTGCAACTAAGGGCTCAATATTGTAACCCATTATAATATTGGCCCAACACTTAATTAAACCTTTTTAATTTAGTCATTGGAAATTAAAATAAAATTGATTTCTTTTTGTCATGTTTGCAATAAGGTTTTAATATTATAACTATTTATAATATTAACCTTAATCTTAATTAAACTATTTTAATTAAATCCTTAAAAGTTGAAACCTAGAGTATGATTTAAGTCTAACTTATATCATCAGACTCCCAATTTAATTCAGTAGTACAACTTTTTTGTGTGACCCATTAGGTTCCTAACAAGTTGGCAATGGAATTAAATTGTTATATTAATCAATTAATTTAATTCCATAGACCAATATTGGCATCTAGCAATGCATCATGGCCACCCAATTGTTAGGAGAGTTAAAGGATTCTTCGACAACCTTTCAGTGTACAGTCTATCAGTGTAATTCATTCCCTCATCATATAACCAAGAGATGATAAGAGCATGATGCAATGTCTACTCTTATTGATCTCCATATTCGTTCCTGCAGTTAGATGATTAGCTTTATGGAGACTTCTGAAACTCTTTTCATAATCTCTAAGTCGCCTTGCCCAAGGACTTCAATAAGCTAATATCAACCAAGAATTGTTAAGATATGTCCCATAAATCACTTGGGGTGATGATTCTTTTCTTGACCACTCATTTGCCTTCACATGCTTTGTGCTATACTCAAAAGCATCCTATTTTGGCATCCTTGGTTAGGCACCTGTAGGGATGAAATTAAAGCATAACACTCCACGCATAAGATAACCTGGTGTCTTGAGTTTAGGGTATATTTACACAACTGATACATGAGAAGTATTGCACAAACACTTAAGTGGAATACGAAATGCACTTCTCATGGAGGGTCATGTTCAGTGAACTTAATCTCCTAGACAAGCACCTACATTCTTGTTCCAAGTATCTCTATACTTCAACCTATGAGATCGGTTGCTTATTTTTCAAGTAAGAAACATAGAATGTACCAGTCTTTGAGTATCATTGATGTCTAGTCTCAATGATACATCGACTAGGAACATTTAGAGATTATGCTTTGATGTATAGGGATCTCATAACTACAGCTTATTACAATTGTGTGAGACCTCGACCTTCACAGACATGTAACGAAGGTAGACCCTATGATGTGGAACATGGGTAGTTTGGTCATTTTCTTGGCGAGCTCCTAAAAGTGGGTTTTCTAATATTATTAAGGCCTAAGTAGGCCTAAGACATAAATGAATGATGAAAATAAGGATAAAATGATGAAGGAAATAGCAATAATGATGATTTCCAAGGTAAGAGCAAAATGGTCATTTTTCATCTTGAATCGAAATTTTTAAGTTTTCATGAACTCGAGTATTTCTAGACTATTATGAAATTTATCTCAGTGTCAAAAGAGTAAAAGATTGCATAAAGGATTGGAGGAAGACAAAGCCAACTTGTTAAGGGCATTTTCTTAATTTAAGTGAAGTTTGGATAAGCTTAGGCTATAAATATCTCATTTCTCCAGCAGCTTCCTCATTTTTCCAGCAACTTCTTGTTCTTTTTCCTCCCATCTCACGTTTCTTCATCTTCCATGGAAGCCTCCCTTAAAGATTCCATAACTCTCTCTATCTAGCTTCAATTTTCATGCTTTTGAGCACTTTTTCATATAACCTTTTATGCTCTTTCACTCTCTCACCTTAAAACCCTCAAAAGTATTTTCTTAACACTTTCTCTCACTAATTGGACATTTTAGAGAGAAAAAGAGAGACTTTCCATGATAGCTTGAGTATTCTTGAGAAGGAATTCAACTACAAATCCACCAAAGTGAATAAGGAATGAGGATTGATTTTAGGTTGTTGATAATGGCTAGTAATTGGAGTTGTGAGTTGTTTTATTATTGAGGTTTGTTTATTTATTTCTAGAGTTACTAGAGTAGAAAGAATAGATAGCCATTTAATAGTAGTTGGAAGCTAGTTAGGGATGACTAGTAGAACTTGATTTAAGAAATAGATTTTAGAATTGTATTTATGCAAATTGGGGTGGTTGTGATGTTGGTGTGTGATAGGTTCCAACAAGACCTCACATCTTCATTTGGAGCTATAGTCAAAGTTGGAGTTAAGTAAAGATTCAACAAATACCGGTGAGTGAACTTGCATTTCAAAAAAAATGTTTTGGGAAGTGTCCACATGTTTAAATAAATCATTTGAAAGTTTCATTTGTTTTTGCTTCAAAAATATACTTAGGGAACAAGCCCTTGATGAAATGTTTCAATCTTGTGAAATGTGCAATATGAATAGTTCATGCGTTATCACATTATATTGATATGTGTATTATGCTTTAGATGCTCCTTTATGTGATATGATGACCCAGCTATGTGCGATGTGGGAGTGCACATGAGCGGATGATGACCCGGCTATGTGCGAGTAGGGAGTGCACATAAGCCGATGATGACCTGGCTATGTGCGAGCAGGGAGTGCACATGACGATGAATGAAATGGGGTGGTGTATGTGTTTATATTTGTTTATATATGTATATGTGATAGAAAGTTTATGATTATAATATGTGATTGAAATGAATAATGAGAAACTTGATTATTGTCAATGTGTTCACTTTGATGTGCAATATGGTAGGAATGAATTTTGTGGCATGTGAAAATCCCTTAATTGTCATTTTCCCTGAATCTCGCTTTCTTGCTGCAGCGAGAAACTCTTAGGTGGTGGGGGCACAAACCAGCCCTGTTTCTTGCTGCAATGAAAAAGAATTCTCACTGCAGCGAAAATGGATTCTTGTTGTAGCGAGAAACTCTCGGGTGGTTCCAAAATTTTGGTGCAATACTCTCAATTTGACGATGAGTTTGACCACCTTGCGAACAGAACTGGGAAAAGTGGTAAACATAAAGTTGTAACCCAGCCTCTTAGCTTTCTAATGGTCTAAAAATCATGTCAATTGGATTTCTGTAATTGGAGATAGGCTTAAAAAACCAAAACATATGCAAACTAAGACTGTTTCTCGCTGTAGCGAGAAACTTGCTGTCATGCTTGCTACCTTGCTTGATTTTGACATAATTTTCACCCATTTAACTTCATGGATTGATCATGGGTTTTTGCAACACTATGAGGTTATTAATAAAAGTTTGAAATGAGGGGTTTTTAGTAAGAAATTAAATCAATTGCATTGTTTTTGAAATAAGTGCATCATGATTTCCAAGTTCTCCTTATCGATTGCTTGTTCCCTTCTTATGTTCACTCACTGAGTTTTATACTCACGTTTTTAAACTTCATGTTTTCAGATTTGGAGGCAGTTGGGACCTAGATTGAGTGTCCACGTATGCTTGTCTTCTTGGTAGGTACTATGGCATCTCAGTAGCGGTACCTTCACTTAAAGTCACTCCACTGACGGTTGAGGGTCTTTTGTCTGTGTACACGTATATGTAATGTAAACTACTAAGAGTCATGTTAGAAATGAACTATGTATATGTTGGATTGATGATGATGCCCTTATGAGATGGCAATGAATGACAGTACTTTGAGATAATACAAATATGAATATTTGGTTGCTATAAAATATTACTGAAACATTCATTGTTGAAAATTACAACACATGGTTTTAAAGATGATGGTTGGAATGAGGAACAAGATCTCATAAAAAGGCTTGTTTAGGCCTAGTTGGCTATGCCCACTAAGCCCATGCGCCGATCATAGCTCGAAATTTGGGCTGTGATAAGTTGCCTTGTAAGGCATATTAATCTCATGCACTTCATCCAGTTAGACTTATAACCCATTATAATTAATGTCTTATTGATAAAGGAAAACCTCTAATCATTCAACATGAATGATATTGTTGCATGATTGGAATCAAGCCTTAACCAATCCCAATTGGCTGCAAGGCTTATCCTAACATCTTGGACCATTGGAAATCTAAGAGAAAAAGATACAACTTTCATGTTTTCCCTTTTTGCTTAGTTCTAATAAGAAGGTGTTCGAAATCCTTATCGAAATAGAAGTATTACACCGAAAAAGCAGAAGTCAAGATAAAACCTTGAGAATCGCGGCTCTGTATGATAAGGCTACAACACTAAAAAAGAGCATAATGTGAGCACCAACACGAAGAAGTGAGAGCCATGGCTCTGGGGAATGAAAGCCGCAGAACTCGAAGGAAAGACTGTAGAATCCTTTTTCGATTAGATTTCTTTCTTGACACAAGCTTGTACCTTATTTAAGCAACCTTTTGGGGGAATTTTAGAGGCTCAAAATACCAGATTTAGAGTTGAGATTTAGCCACAATAAAATCATTAAAAAATCTCATTGAAGCTGAGAAAAAATCAAGAGATTTAAAAAGGTTTAGAGACCGAGATTGTAACTTTTGGAATTCTTTATCTTTTTTTTATTCTTTTATTTTCTTGGTTTGGTTTTGATGTTGAAACTTTATTTGATAATGATGTGTGACGTTATAGGGAACTAATTTAGTTATCTAAAATTATGATTGAACTCAATACATAGTCTGAATTACTTATTTCTTTTTTGCTTATGTTTGATAGTTTTAAGTTGTTTATTTTATTCTGTTCTTAATGCTTTTAATTGCCTGATTATAAATTAGATTGATTTAGAAACCTAGGTTAAACCTTGATGAAGGAGATTTAGGTAGACTTAGAATAAGCAATGTATGATCAAATGCACTTAGTAGATTAAGTGATTTGATTTGAATATATGGTAAACATACACCTATAAGCCGTACATAGCCAAGAATAGAGCATGAACTAAATAAATATTTCTTTAATTTAATTAGCATAAACATATTGTAAGGTAATTGAGAAAGATATTTTTATGAGAAACTTGACAAAGACTTGTCAATAATTTAAGACTCTAGGTTAGCAACTTAATCCATTGAAGTAAGTTAAAAGAGAAAACCAATATTTAGATCAAGTATTGAGGGATATCATAATTTTAGCTCTAGTAGTTATTTGAATTTTGAAAACAAATTTGCTGATTAATTTTAGATTAGTTTCAGTTTTAAGTTTATTAGATTTAATTTTACTTTTTAATAATTTATTTTTTATTATTTGGATAAAATTAAGGTGTGTTAATTTTAGTAATTAATAGAAAGAATTAATTCAATTCTCTATGGGATTGCCACGTTACTAATCATTATATTATTTGTTTGATACGTATAGTTGTGTGGGTAGAAAATAAAACAACTTTCATCATTCTTTATTGATTCTTGATTTTGAAGGATGTGATTATATGAATTTGCAATAAGTACGATGTGTGAATTTCACTTATGTATTTGGATTGCTTGCTTCTGTCATAGAAAAATTTTTGAAATTCGTAGCTTACACAATCACAAGCATGTATAAAGATCCAACTCCAATAATTGGTATTAGAGTTATTGGTTTCTTGCATATCTTATTTCTTATATGTTGATGCATGGTTGGCACCTTTGCATATTTTGACTATCTTGATGAGATCTTTGAATGCTTGGATGTATGGATGGATGTTAAAGATTTTTGTCACATTAATAGTCCTAGAATTGTTTAAAGATTTACCTATAAACCTTTTCTTTTGGTTATGTAACAAGAAAGATGGTCTATCATTGCCAAGTTTCCTTCTTAATTTTTCTTAGTTATGATGTAATTAGCAAAAGTCATGTAAATTTTAATTTTTGAGGTAATTGATGGATACATGGAGAAGAAGAAGTTCAAAGCCATGGTGGAAAAAGTATTCTTTCAATTTTGGTCTTTTGAAGTGTTATTAATTTATGGCTAAAATTTTGAAAAGTTTTAATTGTATTATTATTCTTATTTTTTTGAAAGAAAAAGAGTTTTTCTTGTACCAAAAGTATTTTTTAGAAAAATAGTTTTTTATTATTATTTGAAATTAAAAATATTTTTTGTAATTTAAAAAAATAATAATAATAATATGTTTTTTGGAAAATTAAAATTTTTAGCCTTGGATTGAAAAATAATTTTTATTTTAGTATTGATTAATGAGATTAATTAATTGTACAAAATTCAAATTATTTCCAAGTTAGGTTAAATAAAAAAGGGAAAAATTAGATTTTTCATGATAAGCCATAAATCAAAAGAGTACCAAGTGGAAGTGTTCCAAGAAAGTAGGATTGAAGAATTTTTTACAAGTTGTAATTTTTCTTTTATTTTTCTAGGAAGGACATTAATGTGGCTTATATTAATATATATATTTATTTATATATATGTATATGAATGTTATGAGATATTATTTGTATACTTGATAACATGTCACTTAGAATTAAGATGCCAACCCCTTTTAAGAATAAACATGCATACATTATGTTTTAGTCCAAAAGAGTTTTTCACTAAGGATACATAATGAATATAGGAAAATTACATCACATCTAGACTGTTAACTTTATTCTTGTTTTGACATGACAAAATTGACTGAACTTAATGAGCTTTGAAAATGAATGAAAGATATTTTTGAATATGAAGAAAATCTTTGAAAGAATGTTAAAGCTGAACTTAAAACAGAGATATATTGAAATGCTTTGATTGTTTAAAAATATTTTGAATATGAATGATCATGCTTTTGAACTTAAAAAAAATATCTCTAAATTTCCTCAAAGATCTCTTCTTTTGAAAATTCAAAGTGCCAGACCAAGAATCAAGTTCTTAAAAGAAATGACTTGATTCTTAAATGAAAAGGAAACAAAATCTATTTCTTTGCTTATAGGAAGAATCGATTCTGAAGAAAAAGAAGTCAATTCTTAAGTAGAGATCAATAATGAAGAATCGACTTTGAGAAAAAAAGAAGTCTATTCTTGAAAGACAAAAGCATCAGGATTTGTGAAGAACCAACATTTTAGAGATAAAGAATCGATTTTGGAGAGACATAATGTAAAAGGCAGAAAGCAAAGAAAAAAGAATTGATTCTACATGGAGAAGATATCAGTTCTTGAACCACCAAAAATACAATTTAGAAACTTGGTGACCACGAAAGAGATGGTACAATTGGACAAAAGTGGAGTAGAAAAAATCAATCTTAAATTCAAATTTTGGTGCTAGACCGCAGTGAAGAATAGACACTTTGAGGCAAAAGAATCGGCATCTTTAAAAGGATAAGTCCTTTTAATTGATTATGAGGTGAAACATTCCATAGAGGCTTACTAAGTAAGGAGCTTAAAAGAATCAAACAGTGGTTGTTACATTCAGCATGAATTTACTATTAACTTGCCTACGGTAGCTTTGTTAATAAACTTCATGGACCAAATGAAGGCGCTCAACCATGTTAGGTATGAAGATATTGGGTAACATAGTTTAGTGGGACGGTGTTGGTTTACCTAGTAGTACATTTTCATGGCCCATAGTTGGTTTATTATTATAGAAAGGTGAATGATCATCAAACTAATAATATAATTTATAGGGTTTTATATATTATCATCATGCATTAATGCATCATGTACTGTTCAAAGTCCATATATAACTAGTATGCTCACATTTCAATTGTGCTTTCAGAAACATATCTATATGACAAGCATTAATCCATTTTCAATTTTGCTAAACAAATGTACAGTTAATGGTGATAACTACACTAAATGGAAAAGAAACCTTAATATCATCCTAAATTATGACAATATCAAATGGGTTATTTCTGACCATGAGTCTGTGTTGGGAACAACATGATCAAATTAACATAGTAGAATGAAACAAAAAAAATTGTAAACGAATAACAAAAACATGCCACACCTATCATGGATCTCTTT
Source organism: Theobroma cacao (assembly GCF_053813885.1). Taxonomy (NCBI): domain Eukaryota; kingdom Viridiplantae; phylum Streptophyta; class Magnoliopsida; order Malvales; family Malvaceae; genus Theobroma; species Theobroma cacao. Next base: position 31,058,270 of record NC_142647.1, on the reverse strand, counting down.
GGTGGTTTTAATACAAACAAAACTAGAAGAGATGAATAATAAAAAAAATAAGATTACCTTTGCTAAGTGATGTGGTTATCACGATGGTACCTCTTCTTTATCTAACTCGTGAACAGCACAAAGGGAGCAAAAAACCCGAGCCACTCAAATGCTTGGCCTCCTACGGTTGCACATACGGTTGCACTTGAACCTTCACAAGTAGGGAGCTTTCTCAACTATGCCTTTGTGCTAGCAAGGTGGACAACAACTTGTCCTCTCCACACAATCACACTCCTCCCAGTTTAATAACAAAGTTGGGAAATTATTTTTCCAAGTCACTCAAGAAAGTGTGCGGCTAGGCTTTTCTTGTTAATTTTCTAACAACTTAAAAGTCCTAATTTGTGTGTTTCACTTGTTATGAGTAGTAGTTGAAAAGTGATATTTATATCTAGGTTAATTAACTTCTTAAATTGTAAATAAGGCCTCAATATTATAACCGTTTATAATATTTGCCCAACACTGAATTAAACCTTTTTAATTAAGTCATTGTAAATTAAAATTAAATTAAATTAAATTTATTTGTTTTCAATTAAGGCTTTAATATTATAACTAATTACAATATTAGACTTATACTTAATTAAACGATTTTAATTAAGTCCTTACAAGTTAAAACCTTGTGTATGATTTAAGTCCAATTTAAATCATCGCATTCCCAATTTAATTCATAATGCAACTTATTATGTGTAACTAGGAGGTTCTTAACATGTTGGTAATGAAATTTAATTATAATTTTTATTAAATTAATTAATTCAATTCCACAGACCAAGATTGACATCTAGTAATGCATCATGACCACCTAATTGTTAGAAGAGTCAAAGGGTTCTTTGACAACCTTTCAGTGTATAGTCTATTAATGTAGTTCATTCCCTCATCATATAACTTAGAAATGATAAAAGCATGGTGCAATGTCTACTCTTATTGATCTTCATATTTGTTCTTGAAGTTAGATCATCGGCTAATATCAGTCACCTTGGTCAAGGACTTCAATAAGCTAATATCAGTCTAAAACTAGTAGAATATGTCCCTTAAATCACTTGGGGTGATGATTTCCTTCTTGACCACTTATTTGCCTTCACATGCTTCATGTTACGACTAACCATATCCTATTTTGACATCCCTGGTAGGACTTATAGGGGATATGATCAAATATATAGCATTCCACATATAAGACAATTTGGTGTCTTAAATTTAAAAATTATTTACACGACTGACACGTGAGAAATATTTGCATAGACACTAAAGTGAGATACCAAATGCATTTCTCATGTTAGGCCATGTTCAGTGAACTTGTTCATGAAACAAACACCTACATTATAGTTTCAATTATCTCTATACTTCAACCTATGAGATTGATTGCTTACTTTCTAAGTAAGGAACATAGAATGCACTAATCCTTAAGTGTCATTGATGTTGAGTCTCAATGCTACATTGACCAGGAACATTTAGAGATTATGCTTTGATACATAGGGATCTCATAATTGTAGCCTATTATAATTCCTTTGCAAGGCATATTAATCTCATAGACATCATCCAATAGACTTATAACCTTTATAATTGATGTCTTATTGATGAATGAAAACCTCTAATCATTCAATGTGAATGATATGATTGCATGATTGAAACTAAGCCTTAACCAATCTCAATTGGTTACATTGTTTATTCCAATATTATCCCACTAGCTCGAAACCAATTATTATCTCATTGTGTGTGGATATAATCCACCTAGCAATCGTGTCTCTAAAAAGACTCACTTATGCCTTTAAATGTGGTTAATTACTTTTATATGTCTAGAAATCATATTACTATATTTAGATCTAATGAGACCCGAGTTATATTAGTATGACTCCATTGTTACATTAATAATGTTTAGAACTTTTTATTAGTATCATGTACTAACGATCTAAATATCTTCCTATTTGAGCCCTTTTTATTAGGATGTCTATGACTTTATTTATATACATGTATAGTCCCTTTTGCTCCTTGGAACCATTCCAACTGAACTATGTTGTATGCATTATATGCTTATGTCACTTAGCGTTATGCCTTCCATTCCTTAAAATTTTGTAGTTTATTTGTTGCACATTGTATCCTATGCAATTGTACCATCAAAGAATTAGATTTACTCCCACTAACCTCCGTAAATGTATGAGATAAATACACTTGTACATTTCAATAAATCCACCTTTTTGGATTCCCTTTTAAAGTGTAGAACTCCAACAATAACTTATATTTAGTAGATTCATCCAATATGAATAATACATCTTCAATGTATCTTACTAAATCCATGGAGTTCTCATACATTTAATTATTCATCTTTATGCAAGACTTGAAGTGCTAGATTCCAATGTAACTAAGTAATACTAAAGAAAATTCTTTTCTTAGTGTCATCATGGTCCCACTAAATGTAGGATCCTTTGTGACAATAATATTCAAACTGTTTTGAATATTCCATGATGTTATATACATACATCTCAATGTATGCTTGGAATCATATTAGTTTAGAGTGTTATAATGGGCTACATATATAGGAGAAGTATGGACCAAATTATATCACTATATGATTTGCTTTCTTCTTTGAATAAACAACTCTATGTTCTACTCAAAAGAAAGTTCCATTTTATATGAATCTATATTCATTCTTTTGACCAATTAATCATAAATTCATGTGACCTTTAATTGAGATCTTATCCAAGTATGGTCACTTAATTTGTTGACTAATATGAATTTTTAATCAATCTTATTTGATATTATTTGCAATTCATAATTGCAAGGATAAATATGAAATATGGATAATTAAATTGATATAATTATTCTAAATAATTATTTAAGCATGAAACATAAAAGTTTTTCACATCCAATGTGAAACATAAATGTTTCACCAGCCATCCATATGGTAATACCAAAATAATGTTTCTAAAACATTTCAATAAATTATCCAACATATTAAAATAGATAAGAGTGCAATCGCCCAATGTAGCATTCAATGCTTTATGTTGTTTATCCATGAGGTCACCTCCTCAACTAAGCTCCTACTCATCTTTATCCTTGGCCCTTGCAATATGTAATACATATGAGAATTAATTTTAAGGTATCATATACCTTTAAAATATAAAATTGAGTTACTTAGCAAATAATACCTGGATTAGAAACTTTAATAAGCTTCCCTTTTTTTTCCTCACAATAGCTAGGTAACCCTTGCAATTCCTCGTCTAATGCCTAGGTTTGCCACAATGATGGCAAATATCCTTCTTTTTGTCCTATTTGACACCTCCTTAGGCTTTAGTGCTTTCTTATTTTCGGATTTTACGTTCTTCCCCTTTTGGGCTTTCTTCTTCTTTTGTTGTTTTGTATGAGCCTTTAAAAAAGAAACAAGAAACAATGACCCCTTATCTTTTCTGATGGACTTCTCTGTTATGTCCAGCATATTCAGAAGTTTGGGAAAACTGGCTTTCAATCGATTCATATGAAAGTTCAACACGAACTAACTGAAGCTGTTGGGAAGAGATTGTATAACTAAATCTATACTGTCAAACCCAGTTCTATAAAATAATTACGACATCATTTACATGCTCAATAGAATGTTTGCATATTTAGGAAGTTCGAGGAATCGTTAAAAAACGATATTGCCCCTAATGTACCATTAAGTCGATTAAGCCTCGAACTAGTTCAAATAAGAATTTTAAGGTGAAATTAAGACATTCATAGTTCAGGGATGACTCAAAATAGTAATTCGGAGTTCGAGGATCAATTTGGAGTTAAACCAAATTTTTCACTATCTAGGGGCAAAATGGTCATTTGCCACTTGGGGACAAAATGAAAATTTTTAGAAAAGATTTTTTTTGGCCCCATTTGACTTATTGGAGTATGATTTGAAGTTTAGAAGTGAAAAATTTTAATTTTGGTATAATCTAGAGTATAGGGGCGAAATGGTAATTTTGCCACCCTTGGGGCAAATCGGTAAATTTTCACCCCCGACACTTGTCAAGACCAAGGGATTTTATTCATCATGAAAATGGATAAACATGATAAATGTGTGGTGGAGAGAGATTTCTTAATGGCTAAGTATGACACATGGACCAATGGAATGGTGACATGTGTCAAAATCTCATCCATTCATTATTTTCTTTATAAATTAGTATAAATTCAGCCCATTTCTCTTCATATGGCTGGCCAAACCAAGAACAAAGAAGAACAAAGAGAAACCAAGGAAGAACAAACCCTAGGTGGGAAAAATCAAAGAGAAAGTGTTGGAATTCAAGGATTTGATCAAGCAAAGGTAAAATTTCTTTGATTTTGCTAGTGATTTACCTTACCCATGCATTTTCCTTTAATTTCCATGGTTAAATTACATGTTTTCATGATGAATTCATGGCTGGTCAAAATGGGTACAGAGAGAGAATGATCTTGGATTGGTTTGATTTTTAGGTATGTTAGTGTTTTTAGGTGATTAATGATGTGTAGCATGGAAACAAGTGAAGAAAACCACCAAAGGTTTGGAACCCATCAATAGCCGAATTCTCTAAGTGAATAATGAGGAAGAATGGGATGTTATTCTAGGTGATTTGATTAAGAAATAATAGTTTTTGGTGTAGGAATTAATGAATTATGGAGAGAAAATTAAGTAAGAAAAATCACGGAGTTAGTGTACCATTGTTGGCCGAAAGTTCCAAGAAGAAAAGTGAAGATAAATTTTGCCTAATTGTGTGTTAATTAGTTGTGCTTGGTGAATTGAGGGATTGGAAAAGAAATGGAGCAAGTTGGAGTGAAATTGGACGCATTGGTCAATTTATCGGATGAAAAATCGACTTAGGCCAATACCGAGTCTAGATGGCTACCCGTGCATTTTTCATTTCGTATCATGCATATATATCGAGCCTAAAATAGCTTATGACTGTTAGACACAATTTAATTGGAATATGTGTCATGGATTATGGCTAGGTGGTGAGCCATTGGATACAGGTAAAGAATTGTACCCGCGGATTGAAAATAGGAGTATTTCTACTCCTAATACTGTGAGTAAACTTATTATCGTCTTAATTATCTAGAGTAGTTTTATACAATTGTGTGATTTTATAGAAAATGGGTTTAAATGGTAAATTGTTATGTTTTAGGAGAAATTGTGATTTTATAAAATGATTTTATAAATTTTCTGGAAAATTGTATACTGGTTTTGAAAATAGAGTAATTGGAGACTGCCTGTTTGTGTTATAAATTGTGTTTTAAATTATATGGCTTATAACAATATGTGAGCATGAATGGTAAAGTCGGTATTTGTATCAAAATTATATATATACTATGTATTCAGGCTTGAGAGGCTAGATTGCGATAAATTGCCATGTCATGCAGATAAGGATTTTATAAATCAAGTGGTAGATAAAATAATCCATAGTCACTGCAGTGGTGGGGGGTGTCGTGGACTAGCCTATTAGAGGGGCACGGTAAACTCCTTTATATTCTCACCTCAGTCGTAGAGGCGCGTAGGGTATCTCCTGAGGTGGGCTTTTTGAGTGCACTTCACGTTAACCACCACATGAGAGTGAGACTCAGCCAACGCCAAAGAACAGTTGTGATGTTCAATGAAAAATGTGTTTTATGCGAGATATGAATTTTTAACAGCCTTGGTGGTCTCAATGGGATACCTTGACGAAGGTACCCGTGAGAATGATTTTGGCAGGAGCCAAGTTTTGTGAGATATATAAGCCATGTTGATTAATTGAGTAAACTGAATATTCATGTTATGAAACATATATTGGAAAATAATATTTTAATTCGTCTCCATTTACTCGCCTTTAGATAGTTTAGATGCTGTCTGTTTACTCACTTGGATTATGTAATCATAATCTCACCCCTCTTCCTATCCATTTTTTCAGGCTCAGGACAGCTTGTTGATAGTTGATTAAGACGAGAATTAATCTCGGAGTTACATCCTAGAAGGTAAGGGTTTGTAGCCCTACACCTTCTTGGTCAGTTGGGGGCCCACGTGTCACTGTAAAAGTAATTTTATACTTTAATTATATGATTTAAAGTATGTATGAACATATTTATCTTTTACACCATGTTTTTGGTGGGTTTCCATATCTTTGAAGAAAAATGACGAAAATGCCCTTGTGAGCCAAAAAAAAATTTTTATTGTTTTGATTTGGAAACGACTTATGATTTTCTTGAAATGTGAGATTTAATAACTATCGTTCACTGAGGAGATGCGGAAGCTGATGCTAAGCCTTACGGGGTTTCGATCGGCATTCGGGGTAATGAGTGCCTATCGAGACGTCGCAGCAGTTGTCACGGGCTCGATGGGAGTTCCGAGTCGTGACATATACTCAACTCATGATCCATCACTAATCCCAATTGCCCAAGTCTCTCGATGAGTCCAATCATCTTCAAAACATGGGGTTTGACAAAACTATTATTGTTGGATTATCGACGCAAGTGCACGTATCATTTAAACAAGTAATATAGTGAAAAGTAGGATTCATTCCCATGGAGAATTGAATTAATCCCTACTTGCTAACTACTAAAATTAATACATCCTAATTATATCCTGAAATACCCCATACTTTGATATGGTGATAAATAAAGCTTATCGGATGCTAATTGAGGCAAATTATAATGTTTAAATGTGATGGAAGACGAAAGGAGTAGTTTAGGATAAAATGATCCGCACACGAGAAAATAATAATAAAATAATAATATTTTATCTGAGGAGAATTTGTAAGATAAAAGGGTGATTCGGAAGTCAATTGAGGCATAATAAGGTATTTTAGATACCAAGGAGACAAGATAAAATTTTTAGAATAAAATAATATTTTATTAATAAAATAATATTAAAATATTAATATTTAACCGGATGTCGAAATCAGTCATGAAGATGGATCATATGATTGATCCAAGTGGGGGAGAAGAAATATAAGTGAATTTTTGGAGAAATGAGCGACAAAAGTGAAATACGCGCGTTTTGTTAAGTCAAACCAACGCGGATAAGTAAATATTTAAATATTGTGTAATACCGCGTTGAGGTGCAATTTTTATATTTCGGTGGTACACGCACCGAGAAAGGAAGTTAGATGAAAGTTTAAATTTTTAGACGCATAAAAAAGGATCGAAATTGAAATATAAAGATTAAAGGATATGTAGTGGAATTAATTAGAGAAATAAAATGAACATATAGTAAAGTAATAATAGTATATAAAAAAAATATATTAGAAGACCAACATGGGCAGCCACCCATGTGGTCAATAAAAGAGTCAAAGACTCTTTACTTGGTTAATTGGAGGGGGTCGGCCATGTGGAGCAAAAAGGTGAAGGAAGAAAAAAATTATTGGAGGGGCCGAACATGTGGAACAATGTGGAAGATTCATGAAGGCATAATATATATATATATATATATATATATATATATAATTGAATGAGTTAAATGAAGAAGATAAAGAAGAAGAGAGAGGTCGGTTGTGAGGGAGAGCAAAAGAGAAACAAAAGAAAAAAAGGAAAGAAAGAAAAAAGAAAGAGCCGAGAGAAAGAAAAACAAAAACAAAGAGAAAGCCGAGAGAGAAAGAAAAACAAAAGGAAAAGAGAGCTGAGTTAAAAGGCCGGTTTTGACACCATTTAAGAAGGAAAAGAGAGCCATTTAAGGGCTGATTTTAGAGGCTGAAAAGAGCTATTTTTCTACTAATTTTGGAGGCCAAAAAGTGCAGCTTTGCTGCTGATTTTGGAGGGTAAAAAGTGTAGATTTTTGCAGCAGAATTTGAAGGTTGTAAGGTGCTAATTTGGTGGTTAATTGTTATTGTTTTGGTTGCTAATTTTTGGAGGGAAAAGTGCAACTTAGCTGCTGAATTTTTAAGGAAAAACATAGCAACTTAGCCGCTGATTTTGAAGCCAATATGAGTAGCTTTAGCTGCTGAAAATTTATAGGATAAAAGGCAAGAAAGTGTGGCTAGTGGTGAGAGGGAGAGAGAGGAAGAAATTGAGACGGTTTATGCATGTGAAGAAAAGAAAAAGAAAGACAACAAGGGCTGTTGGACGGTGGAAGAAAGAAAGAAATAAAAGAAAAGAAAGTAATAAGGAAGGAAAATGGGCATGACCCAACAAGAAAAGAAAATAGGCATGGCCCAACAAGAAAGAAAAATGGGCATGGCCCAATAGAAATAAGTTGAGGAGAAATCATAAAAGAGTCCAAAAACACCAAAGGAAGAAAAGTCCAAAAGAAAAGGAAAGTGGAGACTTGGGCCAACCTAGTTTAATTGGGTAAAATTCTTTACTCTTCTCTATGACTTATTGTGAAATTGGACTATATGGAGGCTAGCTTATTTTATTTAATTATGCATTGATTAGTTGATGATATGAAATAAATCTAAGTTGCTTAGAAGGTTGAAATAGGTACTTAGTACCATAAATAAGTTACCGATGTTAATAATCTAAAGAATTACGTGCACGAAGGATGCAATTAATTATAGTAAAAAAATATATTAAGATGTGAATTAGGTGAGTGGATTTATAATAGAATGAGAGAGAGAGAAGTGGAATTGATGCACTAAATATATTGGATTCAAAATGTTGTTAGGAAAGTTGTTGTGGGAGTGCGTCGAACGAAGTATAAGATTGGGAATTATGAATAATTGTACGCGTATACGAATCAATAGCGACGTAGAAATCTAGTTATTGTGAGGTGAGTAACCTTACCATCATTTTAATTATCTAAAGTATGTTTTTATTCGGTTTTGGTGAAATTTTATAAAAATGAGTTTAAATGGTAAATCTTTGTATTTTACAAACAAAATGTGTTTACATGAAAAGATTTTATAAATTGTCTTGAAATCGAATAATGATTTTGAAAAATAGAGTAATTGGAGACCACTTGTTATGTCGTAAATTTATGATTTGAAATCGAATGGCTTATGACGATATTTGCATGAATGGCTGAATTGGTATTTGTATTGAAATATATGAAATGTGTATTTAGCTTTGAAAGGCTGTGAATTACAATAATTGCCATACCATGTTATTGGATTTTATTGTATGGTGGGTTTAGCTTGCTGCAGTGGGTGGATTTTGTGGACCAGCCTATTAGAGGGGCACAAAATCTGGATATATATATGTACCTCGGTTGGAGAGACGCGTAGGGCATTTCTTGAGGTATGGATAGAGTTCATGTCATGCCGAACCACCTTGTGATGATGAACTCCGCTAACGCCAAAGAACGACTATGTTTTTCTCAAACTAAAAATATGTTTTGCGTGTATATGAAATTTTAACAACCTTGATGGGCTCGAGTGTACGCTCTCATCAAGGTGTCATAGAGTACTATTTGATGGCATGAGCCAAATGCTTATGTAAGTCATAAGCCTTAATGAGAAATTAAATGAAATACAACCGATTGCATGGGTTGGGATAAATTTTCAAATTGTGAAATACGTAATATGATGGGATATTTTGATTGTCTCCTTTTACTCGGCTTTAGCTGATTTAAATGATGTTTGTTTACTCACTGGGATTTTATAATCTCACCACCCTCATTTCCACCCATTTCAGGCTCAGAGTAGGCTATAGATAGCTGGTTCCATTGGGGATTTCCATTGGATTGCGTCTTTCAAACTGTAGGTTCACAGTTTTCCTTACTTGTAGTTATTCGTGGATCCACTTGATATTGTAAATTTAAATTAATTTAAATACTCTAGTTTATTACGTTATAGTATGAATGAATTTATTTTGCTTTTACGTTACAAAAAGTATTTACGTATAACTCTAAAATTACTGTTTATAAAAAAATAAAAAATTTTATTGAACATTTTGTTTTATCTTCTCATTATATTCAAATAATTACAATTTCATTTTAAATAAAGGTTTTAGATGTTTAAACTTATTTTTGATTGTAAATTATGCGATTGGTACTTGCTTACTACATTTTTAATTGGTTTCGAAATTTTTAGTGAAAAATGACCAAAATGCCGCGGTGAGATGAAAACTTTTATTTTATTTGTTTTAAATTGGAAATAGCTCAAAATCCTTTAAAACATAATATTTGGCAATGGTTACTCACCGAGGGAAATGAGAAACTGATATTAAGCCTTGCGGGGTTCCGGTTGGCATTGCGGGAGATGAGTACCTATCGGGGCACCGTGACGGTTGTCACGGGCTCGAGGGGAGTTCCGTGTCGTGACATATCCAAACAATTAAATTTAAAATTATTAAAAAGAAAAATTAAAACTAAAAAACTAAAACTAAAAATAATCTAAATTTAATGTCAAATTTGTTTTAAAAAAACTCAATCAACTACCAGACCTAAGATTATGATATTCCTCAACACTTCATATGAATATTGCATCTCTCTTTTAATTTACTTGAATGGATTAATTTGCTAACTTAGAGTCCTAAATTATTTACAAGTCTCTATCTAGTTTCTCATAAAAATATCTTTCCCAATTAATTTACTATACGTCTATGCGAATTAAATTGAAGAAAGATTTATTAAGTTTATACTCTCTTGACTACGTATGGCTTATAGATATATTTCTACCCTATATGCAAATTAAACCACCTAATCAACTAAGTGCATTGGATCATATGCTATTCTATTCAGGTTATCCTCTAAATCTCCTTCGTTAAGGTTTAACTTAGGTTTTCAATTCAATCTAATTGGTGGTTAGGCAATTAAAAGCATTAAGAATAGAATAGAATATATAACTTAAAACCATTAAAACATAAGCAAAAGAGAGATAAATAATTCAGACTACGTATTGAGTTCAATCAAAATCTTAGATAACTAAATTAGTTCTCCATAATGTCATAAATCATCATCAAATAAAGTTTAATCATTGAAACCAAACCAAGAAAATTCGAGAATAACAAAAATAAAAAATACAAAAACTCTAAGAGCTAAAATCTTGATCACTAAATCTTCTTGAATCCTTTAATTTCTTCTCAGCTCCAATGAGACTTTTCTTCAATAATTTTGTGGCTGAATCTTAGATCTAAATCTTGTGTGTTTCATGCCTCTAAAAGTCCTCTAAAAGGTTGCATAAATAAGGCTCAAGATTGGGTCAAGTTAGAAGTCTATTTGAACAAGGTTTTCTTGGCAAATATATAGGGTGTCACGGCCTACCTCTTCCTAGGTTGCAACCTCAACCATTTGAAGGTCAAATTATGAATTTCATGTTAGGGCAAGATGGCCTACCTCCTCTAAGGGTGCGGCCTTGCTTCCTTTATCTTGGACTAGTATAGTACTTCAAATTCTGCAAGCATTTTTTTACCACCTTATGGGCCTAACTGGGCAAAGTGGTAAACATAAACATTGTAGCTTTTTCTCTTAGCTTTCTAGTGGTCTAAGAATCACCTTATTTTGAGTTTTGTAGTGAGAGTTATGTTCATAATACTGAGACATGTGCAGTGAAAGTCTACATCTATTATACACTTTCCTTCTTCAATAAACACCTACAAAGGCACAAATAAATCAATATCCACTTAGCTTAGGCATATAACCATCAATTTAAACACAAGATCCACTGATATTAGATCAACTCACTCAATTAACTAACTTAAAATAATTAAATAAAATCTACTAATTTCTATGCATTATTACAAAAACTAAGCCGGTTTACAATCAAAATTAAGACCAAATAACTTTATATCATAGATTTATCACACCCCTAAAGTTAACATTTTGCTAGTCCTTGAGCAAAACATAGAAAAGAAACAAACTTATGAAAAACAATTTAAATGGTGAAAACAGAATAAATAAAGCAACCACTAGAGATAAATTGCACTAACTCAATGATCTGTCATAATCTCCTCAAAAGTATGTCTATCAGTGTCTAACTTAAGGATAAATATAGGCATAACTCAAATTCATGTTTCAATTCCAATGCAAGCACATTCTCGAATGGATTTTTGGGTGTGTGTGAAATTTTTTACTAAGAATATCATGACATCCATATGAGTCTATGCCAATGCAAAATTCAAATTAGTATTAAAGCTCTATAAGTTTACTTTTCATCTTTCTCTCCACTAATGTAGACTAATACTAAGTCAAGGATCAATAGGTCATTATAAAGGTTGAAATATATGGCTAGGGTCAAGGTATGATAAAGGATAATAATTTGGCTCAATATCATCCTAAGCACACAATTATTTTAGGACCTGTATATAAAGCTCTATTTTCATATTCCAAGTAACTCTGTTTCATTCTCTTCGAACTTTTCTTTTGTTCAACACTTTATTCTATTTGTTTGCTCTTCCTCTTTTCTTCTTTTTTTTAGCAATTTCATAATTTTACACCCCAAACTTATTTCTTTGCATTGTAAGTAATAAGGTGATTTTTAATATTTTGAACTTTTTGAGATCAATATCACCTTTCTACCTTATGCATTTAGGTTAATATATATTTCCTAAAACAATACACATGTTTAAGAGTAAGGGTTTCAAAATTGAAAATTTTATTTTAAGACTATGCTTTTTATTATGTGGTTTAACAAAGAAACGGGAAATTAGGCTCAAAGGGGTATATTAGGGATAAAAATATATCAAGGTTAGCTTGAAAGGCTTAAATGGTCCAAAGTTGACCTAAATCACATTCCTAACTAAGTATTGCTAATGATTTTGCTTCAAGAGAGAATCAAGAAAATTCTAGAATTCATGGCAAATCTAAATTTTATATCAACATAAACTTTCTTTACATATTCACAATAATTCAAAGTAAAAGATAAAGTGCTCAAAACTGTGAAAATCACATCTTAACAATATACTAAACAAAAAAATTTAGCATGAACCAAAGAATAACCTTGTTTACGAAAAGCTAAAGATACAAGACAACTAATTCATCATTGGATAAGGAGATCGTTGAAAAATTTGGCACAACTCTACTCTAGATTCCTAAAAATTCAAGCAAGCATAAAAATTAAATGATCAATTAATCCTAATTACTTAAAAATCTAGATAAATATGCAAATAAATTAAATCTAAAACTTTCACAAAATATTCACCAATAGAAAAATAAATTTACCCCCTAGATTAAACTAAACATTGTCTTTAATGTTAGAAAAAATAAAAGAAAAGTAAAAAATACTACCTTGATTGTTGAATGGATTTGAAGAAGCTCTAATCTTCCTCTTTATCTTTTTCATCTTCCTCCACCTCACTTGCACTCATAAGAGGATTTAGTGTTGGTGGAAGAGTAGCCATGTCAAGCCCAGCCCTATAATATACTTGCCATGTCATTCATGTATTTGACAACATGCTTGCATACTTGAATACCTCGAAAAAATCGTCAAAAGTCGGTAGTGTACCTAGTGGTACAACTAAATTGATTTAAGCCTCGAACTAGTTTAAATAAAGATTTTAAGATGAAACTGAGAGTTATTGAATCTTAGAATGACTTAATATGATGATTCGGAGTTCGGGGATTGATTTGGAGTTAAATTGGAATTTTCATAACGTAGGGGTAAAATGGTCATTTTTTCACTCGAGGGCAAATTTGGGATAGTGGATGAAATTTTGATCAATTTTGACTATTTCAAACATAATTTAAGCTTGAGAAGTGAAAAATTTTAATTTCGATAATTTTTCGAACATAAGGGCAAAAATGTCATTTCACATGTCCACAAGGACGTAATTAGAATTTTTGAAATTTTGCACAACCTTGACACTTGTCAAACCATGAAATTCATTTTATATTTTGGATAATTGAGGGATTTTATGTGGTGGAGAAGAAATACTTAATTATTAAGTTTTATGCATGGACCAATTACATGGTGACATGTGGCAAATTTTAATCCTTTTGTAATTCCCTTTAAAAATTAGCACACACTCCTCCTATTTCATTCTTCATGGCCGGCCAAAACAAGGAACAAAGAGCAAAGAATAAAAGCAAACCCTAGAGAAGAAAATCAAGAGAAAATTCATTGGATTTCAAGAAATTAAGCAAGTAAATTTAAAATTTCTTAATTCTAGCTTGTGATCTACCTTTCTTATGCATTCTTTTTTAATTACCATGGTTAAAATTCAAAATCTCATGAAGGATTCATGGCTGACCGACTTTAGGGAGAGAAGATTTGATGATTTATTTGGTTAGATTTCAAGGTATCTTAGTGTTTTTAGTTGTTTAGTGATGTTTAGCATGAAAAACAAGCAAGAAATTTCATGCCCTTCACCCACACTCCTTGGCTGAAATTTTCAAGAGAGAAATTGGATAATGGACTTTGATGAATTTCATGCTATTTAGGTGTTTTTAGTTGTTTTATGATGTAAGGTGTAAAAATCAAGCATGAAAATTACATGTTCTACACTAAACCTTCAATGGCCGAATTTTACAAGGAAGATATTATTGATGGATTTTTGTGATATTACATATTATTTAACTTGTAATTGATGACTTGGAGTGCTGAAAGTGGAATCAAGTTAATTGGACTTGAATTGGATGTATTGGCCAATTAACCGGTGTATAGATCGAATTAGGCCAATACCATTTTATTTCGGTACATAATTGAAGCTACGTAGAACACCATATTTAGATAATAATCCAAACATTTCTCATCCCATTTCATGCATTCATATAGAGCCTAAATTAGTTTTATAATGGTTTAGTACAATTATAGTAAATTGCTTGTTGTGCATTATGTTTAGGTGGTGAAACTTTCGATAAGGGTAAGGAGATTGTACCCGAAGACCTAGACTAGGAGTACTTCGACTCCCGATATTGTGAGTAACCTTATTATCATCTTAATTATCTAAAGTAGTTTTTATTCGTTTCTGTGATTTTATAGAAAAATGAGTTTAAATGGTAAATCCGTGCGTTTTATAAGTGAAATGTGATTAAATGAAATGAGTTTTATAATTCATTTTGAAATTGAATGATGATTTTAGAAATTGAGTAATTGGAGACTGTTTGTTTGTGTTGTATATTTATGATTTGAATTGAATGGCTTATGGTGATATTGGCATGAATGGCTGAATTGGAAATTGTTTTGAAATTGTATGAACTGTTTGTTTTGCCTTAACAGGCTGGGTGATCAACCCTTGATCTAGTCCTCGCTTTGGTATTGCAATATTGTTAATAAGAGAACTGGCATGTCTAGCTACAGCATCAGCAGACACAAATCTAGTGCGGTTAAACGAACCATTGCAACTTGCTTTTGCTCATTTGGGTACCATTCTCAAATTCCTTGCATTTAATCTCAACCATAAGAAAAGAAAATGACCAACAAAACATAATAGACCACCAACATAATCAGCTTTTATTACCTTAAATCACAAGAATTAATGCCTAAATTTTCAAGAAAAATTCTAGCAATTAATTCTTATAATTTATCTCAACAAACCACTCAACAAGTAGGCATAAAAATAAGTCTCAAGGATTAACTTACTCACATTCTCAATTTCAACAAACCCAATACTTTTAAAGCACAAATCAAGCCAATCTACCACAACCTAATAATATCAAAGCACAATATCCCAATAGTTATAATGTTCTGTAAAAAATTTTCTACAAAACAAATAATTGGAAGCAAGAATTAAATACTCTTAAAAATATGAAAAATATTAAAGAAAAATTGAAAACTTACTTGAAATCTTAAGCAAAGCAGTTGAAAGGAAGAATTGATGGAGGTTTTTGATGTTGTTGATGGCTAGGAGATTGATGAAGAGAGAAAAGTGGGTTAGAGAGAGTTGATGAGCAATTGAAAGGCGTGGTAAGAGAAGTTGAGAGAAAAGTGTAGAAAATTAGAATAAAAAAAGGATTTTAGAACTGATTGGGGTAGGAAAGAGGTTTAAATAGAGGAGGGGAGGTGATTTTTTGGCCTAAAGGAAGCCCACAAAAGGGAAGTCGCGACCCCCATTACTTTTCTTCACAAGGCCGCTGCCTTAATTCACAGGCTCTGTAACACGTGTCATTAATGTTCGTTGAGCTGCTACCTACACTAGTGGGAGTCACAGCCTCGATGTTTTTTTAAAAGGGCCACAGGGTAACGGCCAAGCTTGGTGTGAGCCTCAGCTCGCCTGTCTTCTTAATCGGGAGGCCATGGCCTATCTTTTTTTTTCTTTTTAATCATTAAATGGTACCTACAAAATAAAGAAATTTATAAATAAATTTTTAATAATGAAAAATTAAGTTAGAATGATTAGGTTGCCTCCAAAAAAGTGCTTGAATTATAGTCTTTGGCTTGACTTTCTTTTACTCAAATTGCATGGATAAGCATAATTTAAGACCTTCGATGATTGAAATCACCACCCCAATAGTCATTTAATCGTTGGCCATTAACTTGAAAGCTTGCTTTATCATCAACCACCTCCACTACTCCATGAGGATATACGTTCGTAACAATGAAAGGTCTAGACCAATAAGACTTTAGCTTTCTAGAAAATAACTTCAAACGAGAATTATATAGGAGAACATGTTGGCCATGCTCAAAGCTTCTTTTTATGATTTTCTGATCATGCCATCTTTTCATCTTCTCTTTGTAAATTCTTGCATTCTCATATGCTTCTAGACAAAATTTTCTTAGAACACAACCTAAGCTTGCTACACTTAAATTTTCTTAGTCAAGTTATTTTTCTTTATTAATTATTTATTTTATTTGCTAATCTAATTTTTTTATTATGTTACAATTAATTAAAAAAAAAAGCCAACACCACGATGCCTAAACCTAAGGCAAAAGACCTTGAGGACAAAAGGTTGGTGTAGTGGCACCCATGAGGTAGCACTGTGGCACCCAGTTGCAAAAAATAGCCATAACTCATTATCTTCGATGCCACGGTGCCCAAACATTAGATCCGCAACGCTTATCTGGCCCCAACCTTTCCCCTTTCTATTTAAACTCTTTTTTTCTCCAAATTTCAAACCTTAAGCCTCCAAAAACTTTCACACACCATTGAAACATTCTTTCTCTCTAAAAATCTCACACCCACTCTAACGTTTTCAATTTCTTACATCTAAACACATAAAAAATCCTTTCAAACTCCACCAAATCATTAACAAACAAGTGCTGCAAATTTCTCAAGTATGTTATCCTTCTTTCTTGAAGGATTTTATTCAATTTTTAAGAATTTGTGGTTTCTTGATGATTCTAATAGTTTGTTGGTAGTTTTTTATGGTATTTCATGATTATTAAGTAGATTGTGCTCAGATATTATTGGGTTTTTGCAAGAATTGATAATTTTAATTTTGGTGATTTTATTTTAGATTAACTTGTGGTTTGAATTGTGGGATAATTACTTGTCTTATTAAAATATTTGAGAGATATTATTCTTGCAATTTGGTTGAAGGATTAAGAGTTGGAGAAATTCATAATTGCAATTATGTGATTTCGAGATTGTGAGTATTAAATAGTTACTGTGAACTTTTGCTTGGGTTTTGCTTTGCTTTGGTTGTCCTTAAGACTTATTGTAGAAAAGTTGATAATGGCACCAAAGAGAGCATGAACTACTTTGAGTAGTTCTTTTGATCAATAAAAATTTATGTCAACAAATGTTGTTGCAAGACAAAATAGTTCCCTCGTCAACAAAGTCCCAATTCAAGAAAGGAGTTTTGATAATGCTCTAATACGTTACCTTTAGATACAAGCTCGTATTAAAGATAAGGACTGGCAGAAATTTTTGCCCAATTGAAGGTCGTTGTCATTCCAGTGGTAAGGGAATTTTATGCTAATGCTTTTGAACATAATGATGGTGTTGCTTTCGTGCATGGTATATAGGTGCCCTTTCACGGCCAAGCCATCAATGCTTTTTATGAGGCTCCTGATATTGAGAATGATTGTCACGAGCATTATTTTGGTGATCATTAAGACTTGAACAAAATTATTTCAGTGCTTTATGAGGAGGGTGCATAATGAAAGTTATCAAACGATGAGTCGATATCTTTCAAAGCTAATGTAATAAAGAGGGATATCAAGGTGTTGCTATATTTTATAGTAGCAAACATGTTTCCATCAACACACATTAGTGATGTTACATGGGAGAGAGTAGTCCTTATTAGTAACACCTTTGATTTTTGATATGAACTAAGTCAATTAAGAATGATTTAGGAAATATATTGTGCCTTGAGGACTTTGATGATATGCTAAATATGCCAAGTGGATGGGTGTTTATATTGACATTTAGGCAATTTTTATGAGAAATATGTGATTAAATCCTATAGCTTAAGGTTTTGATTTAAGTTTGATATTATATTTGAGGATGTATGTATATGAATTTAAGTTAAATGAATGACTTGAAGTGTGAAAGTAATAAGAGATGTATCAATGAACAATGGGAGTGTGGATTATGTACCGGTAGTAGGTGAGTATTCGAATGTATTTCCAAAGGAATTGCTTAGATTACCTCTTGAAAGGGAGGGGATTTTCTGGGTTGATTGACTTCAGGCTCATGTCCCTCAGCCTGAAAGGCTGAACTTTTAGCATCTTGCCCTGTTGGTGCAATGCTTGGTGTTGTAGAGGTATCTGCAGCAGCCGGTTCAGATTGCATTTTTCTTTTTTCCTGCAATACATTTTCCAGTTCAGTCACTTTCTCCTCAATTTTCTGCATTCTTGCTCTTTGGTCTGTAAGTTTTCCATAAATTCTCATAAGTAGATTGAAGATCACTTCATTTAAGACTTGAGATGGTGCTACCTTTGGTTGAGTAGTTAAAGAGGATTCTTTTCCTGGACCAGCCTTGGGGGTTTTAACGAATCTTTCTCCATCAAGTTTGTACCCCATTTTAGGCAAGCTTCCAAGGTAAATGGCTTGATCTTTGCTTTGTACCTTGTCTGCCTCGTACCTTGAGCTCCAAATCCCTTTCTTTTGCACCAAAGATGTGATGATATTTCCATAAGGAAAATTTATTTTCTCCAGTCTACATACTCCTCTCATTCTCTCAATCATAAATCTGCCTAAGTTAAGTGAAACACCACTAAATGCATGTTCCATCAGCCATAGATCCTGTAAGCTGATATAGCTAAAACTTCCCCCTCTTCCATGAACATTGGCAGCAATGGAATAATGCAATATTCTAATTTGTGGACTAGTGATCAAACCATCATTACTCTTAGAAGAATATTTCTCTTTCTTTCCTATAATCACTTCCCATAGGGATGAGGGATCATAGTTTTTTGAAAATTCAAACTTACCCTCTTCACATTCAATTTTAAGCAAACTGCCCAAATCAGTAGTAGTCAAAGTAAATTCTTTCCCATTTAAAAATACATTCAGACCCTTATCAGTATAATCATCTGGTTCCTCTAGTTCATCCTTGTCAACAACAATACTCGAATAAAATTCTTTAACTAAACTAGCACTGTATGATCGATTTCTGAATGTACTAAACTCCTTCAGTTTTAACTCTTTAAAATAATTAGACAGGCTTGTTTGGATTTCTGGAATTTCATTAAAACTATCCCAGTCGATATATTTTCCACAAGTGATAGGCGCATTCTCTATTTTTCTAAATCTCTTTTCATGTCCCTTATTTCTAAATTTAGAAGATGAGGTAGTACCTTTCTTGAGCGATTTGCCTTTGTCTTTCTTCTTTTCATATTTGTAGCTCTTTTCTTTCTACGATTTTCCAGATTTTTCACTCACAGATGCCAACACAATCTCTTTCTTTTTCTTCTGTATTTTTGCTTGCATGCTTTCTTCCAATGGCCGTTTGCCTTTTTTCTTCTCCAGAAGTTCTTGAGATTGTACTGATTTCGCCATTTGGTTTGGAAGATTTTCAACATAGGGTTTCGAATGGTTGAAAGGTGAGGGTTTCAGTTTTAGGCGTCATTTCAACAGAGAGAAAATGTAGAGAAAATAGGTTGAAAGAAGTTTAATTAATTAAAAAAAGCTGTTTGACTTCCCTTATTTAAGGATAATTGGTAACTCCCCCTTCAAAATTTAAAAATTGCCTCTTAATTTTTATTTTTTGTTTGGGCGGTTTTCTCCTCTGTTTTATTTCCCGATAGACATTTTCTTTTCATTATTTTATTCCTCCTACCTTTAACTTAATTGAGTCTTATTATTTAATGAAACAGAATGCTCTTAGTTGACTAAGACTTCTCTTAGTCGACTAAGTGCCTATTGTCCTTTGTGAAAATTTTAGAATTTTTCTTCAAATCTCTTGTAAACTAACCATCCCTAAATTTCCCCTAATCTCACAAAATCTTTCCTCATTCAGGGGTTTTGTGAATATATTAGCTAGTTGATGTAGAGTGTTGACAAATTCAATTTTAATGTCACCTTTCATTACATGATCTCTAACAAAGTGGTGCCTAATTTCAATGTGTTTAGTCTTTGAGTGTTGCACAGGATTTTTTGAAATATTGATTGCACTTGTATTGTCACAATATATTGGTATGTTATTCATTGACATTCCATTGTCTTTTAGTTGTTGTTTAATCCATAAGATTTGACCGCAACAACTGCCTAGAGATACATATTCTGCTTCTACTGTAGACAGAGCAACTGAATTTTGCTTTTTGCTAAACCATGACACAAGCATACTACCTAGAAATTGGTAGGTTCCACTGGTGCTCTTCCTATTTGTTTTGCTGTTAGCAAAATCAGCATCCAAATATCCAACTAAGCTAAAGGATGATTCTCTAGGGTACCATATGCATAAAGTTTGTGTCTATGAGGTATTTAAAAATTCTTTTAACAGCAGTCATGTGTGATTCTTTGGGTTGAGATTGAAAACGAGCACACAGACACACACTGAATTGTATATCAGGCCTGCTGGCTGTGAAATAAAGAAATGATCTGATCATACCTCTGTAGAGCTTTTGATCAACATCTTTTCCTTTTCCATCTAAATCAAGTTTGGTGGATGGACTCATTGGTGTACAAATTGATTCAGCTTCAACATATCAAACTTTTTGAGCATGTCTTGAGTGTATCTTTCTTGGTTGATGAAGATTCCTTTCTCACTTTGTTTGATTTGAAGCCCTAGAAAGTACTTCAACTCTCCCATCATGCTCATATCAAATTCACCCTACATTTCTTCACAAAGTTCTTGCATAAAGCCTCATTTGTTGCACCAAATACAATGACATCCACATAAATTTGAACAATAATTTAATCATTTAAGTATCTTTTGATAAACAATGTAGTATCAATGCTACCTCTAACATATCCTTTTCAATCAGAAATTTTGAAAGCCTCTCATACCAAGCTCTAGGAGCTTGTTTCAATCCATACAAGGTTTTATGAAGTTTGAAAACATGATCTGGCTTTTCAAATTCTTCAAATCCTAGTGGTTGTTCAACATACATTTCCTCTTGAATGAATCCATTTAAAAATGCACTCTTTACATCCATTTGGTACAATTTAAAATTCATAAAGCATGCAAAAGCAAGCAACAACCTTATGGCTTCAATCCTAGCAACTAGTGCAAAGGTTTCATCATAGTCAATTCCTTCCTTTTGGTTATATCCTTAGGCTACTAACCTAGCTTTATTTCTAACTACATTTCCTTGCTCATCTACCTTATTTCTAAACACCCATTTTGTTCCAACAATAGGGTGGTTTAAAGGCCTAGAGACTAATGACCACACACGATTTCTTTTGAATTGATCAAGTTCCTCTTGCATGGCCAATATCCAGCTTTCCTCTTTTTTTGCTTCCTCAAATGTCTTAGGCTAAATTTGAGATATGAAAGCTGAAAACTCATAAGTCTCTCTTGCTGCTCTCCTAGTCTTAATTCCTTGAGAAATATCACCTATGATTTGTTCTTATGGATGATTTTTTGCATATCTCCAACTCCTTGGAAGATCACTATACTGAATTTCTGTTCTTTGCAAATTTTCTAGAGGTGGAGTTTCATTTTCTCTTCTAGGTGAGCTTTCTTCATTATTCTTATTGTTCTCTAAGCTCATTTCTTCCATTTGCTTTTCTAGGATCTCTACATCATCATCATCAGCATGAATTTCCTTTTGTAAGGCATTGGACTCATCAAAAACTACATGGATTGATTCTTCAATAGTTAAAGTTCTTTTGTTGAAAACTCTATAAGCCTTTGAGTTTAATACATATCCTAAAAATATTTCCTCATCACTATTTGCATCAAACTTTCCTAAAGGCTATTTTTCATTGTTTAACACAAAGCACTTACAGCCAAAGCTCCTAAGGTGAGAAATATTTGGTTTCCTACCTTTGTAAAGTTCATATGGAGTCTTTGATATCATGGCTCTTATAGATACTTTATTAAGAATATAAGCTACTGTGTTAACAGCTTCTGCCCAAAAGTATTTAGGTAGATTATTCTCACATAGCATAGTTCGAGCCATTTCCTTCAAGTTTCAATTTTTCCTCTCTACAACTCTATTTTGCTGAGGTGTTCTAGGTGCAGAAAAATTATGATCCAACCCCTTTTCATTACAAAAATTCTCAAATTCATCACTTTCAAACTCTCATCCATGATCACTCCTAATACTAACTATGGCTAGTCCTTTTTCATTCTCAATTTTCCTACAATGACTTATAAATGCTGGTAGAGCATCATTCTTATGAACAAGAAAATAAACCCAAGTGTACCTAGAGTAGTCATCAACTATTACAAATCCATAAGATTTTTCTCTTAGACTAGTTGTACTTATTAGACCAAATAGATCAATGTGTAGCAATTCAAGAGGTCTAGTTGTTGACACAATCTTTTTAGTCTTAAAGGATGTTCTAACTTGTTTTCCTAGTTGGCAAGCATCACATTCTTTATCATTTTCAAATTTTATATCTGACAATCAAACAACTAGATTTTTCTTAATTAATTTTGACATAGTATGAATGCTCACATGCCCTAGCCTTCTATGCCATAACCAGCTATCATTTTCAGCATTTTTCACTAAACACATTTCACAATTCATTTCAAGATCTTTAAGAAATACAACATACATATTCTTTAATGTTCTTCCTATAAATGAGACTTTATTTGTGCTTATATCTATCACTTCACACTTATTTGAATCAAAGCATACTTTAAGTCCTTTATCACACAATTGACTAATGCTCAATAAATTATGTTTCAAGCCTTTAACCAATAACACATGACTGATTTGAGTTTGGGAGTTCTTACCAACCGTTCCTATACCATGAATTCTACCTTTTGAATCATCACCAAAGGATACGGTTCTTCCCTTTTTCTTGTCTAGCTGTGCAAATAGCATTTCATTTCCTATCATTTGCCTTGAGCAGCCACTGTCCGTATACTAAGGCTGCTTTTTCTTGAGTTGAGCTCTTGAACATGTATCTTTTGAGTGCAGCTCAACCTACAAAACAAATATTCAGTTTTTCTTTATAGGTACTCATACCTTGATCGGTCCTTGATTGTTAGTTGCAATATAAGATCCTTTTGGAGCCCATATTTTTTTTATTTTCTATGTGCTTCTTTTCTTAAAACAATCATATGATAAATGACCAATTTTATTACAAATATAGCATCTAGATAATGCATTAGCAGAATTTTTTTTATAGTAGACATTTCTTTTTGAAGTTTCATTTTTCAAACTTTTAAGAGCTGTGTTTTCATCAAGTGTTTTTTGCAAAGCTTCAGATTTATTGTTCAACTCTAATTTTAAAACTTTAAAATCTGTTTCCGAATGTTCTAACTCAACTTGCACAAAATTTTTTTACTCAAAAACATAATTGAACTCTTCTCTTATCTTTTCCAAATTATTTTCAAGAGATGCAGACTTTTTCTTTAAAGTCTTGTATTTTGAAAAGAGTTTTTCAAATTCATCATAAAGGCACTCATACTCATCTTGTAAATCATCAATAGAAATATCACAGGGGGATGAGGATACCTTGGATTCATTCTCCCGTGCCATCAAACACAGGTTTAATCTTTCTTCAGCTTTTTCTTCCTCACTTTTAGAACTTGATGTGTCACGGTTTGACCAAGCAGCTGCCACCATTGCCTTATTTGATTTCTTGTTTTTCTTTGGAGTCTTATCTTTCAGCAATGGGCATTCAAACTTGAAATGTCCAAGCTTCTTGCATTCGAAGCAAGTTAGCTCATCCTTTTTGTTGGAGTCATTTTTGTTTCTAGTTTTCCATGAAAAACTTTGATATTTTCTAAACCCTTTTTCTAGCCAATCTCTAGTTTCTTTTGCCCATAAGCTTTCTGAATTTTCTTGCAACCAGTGCCAATTCTTCATCATCATCATAGGATAGGTCTTCCATCTCTTCTTCAAGAATGCTGGCTTTTAGTGCAATGCTCTTTTTCATTTATTTTGCTTCCCCCTATCTTTTTCTTCCTCTTCCTTGAATTCTAGCTCATGAGTAAGGAGAGAACCACAAATCTCATCTAGAGTAATAACATTTAGGTCCTTGGCTTCTCGAATTGCAGTCACTTTAGGCTTTCAATTTTTGATAGGCTTCTAAGAAGTCTTTTAACAATCAAATACTCGGGTATTGGTTTGCCTAGTTGAATAAGTTTGTTTGTGATGTTTGTGAATCTATCTAACATGCTGGTGATATCTTCACCAGGCTCCATCTTAAACATTTCATAATTATGGGTCAAAAGGGCTATCTTGGACTCCTTGACTTGAGAAGTCCCTTCATGGATAATCCTAAATTTATCTCACACTTGTTAGTTGTTGTACAGATTGATACTTTGTTGAATTCGGTGGGAGTCAAGGCATAATGCAATATATTGATAGCCTTAAAATTTGTTTAGACTCTCTTAGTTTCAGCCTCGGTCCATTCAGACCTTGGCTTAGGCATCTCTCATTGGTTACTATATTTAAGGTTGAGGGAATAAAGGGTCCATCAGTTATGACGTCCCACATTTCATAATCAATTGCTCTAATGTATTTTGACATCCTAGTACTCCAATAAGGATAGTTAGAGTCATCAAACAGAGGTGGTCTGTTTGTTGATTGTCCCTCAGCAACTACGGATTTTTGGAGAGCCATTTGTGTCACGACCTAATATTTCAGGCCATGACCGGCGCATGAGCTCAATGAGCATAGCTCACTAAGCCCAAGCAAGCCTATCCATTTACCTTTGCTTAACAAATTTATCATATCATGCATACACACACACCTTTTCTCAGGTGTGAACATAGCCAAAACACAATGGCATTATCGATAATAATATACATGCACTATACCAGTCATGTATTTAGCAATTTACATTGCATACACATATTCACATTGTTAGATTGTATTCACAATACAAAAAGACCCATGACTTCCAGCGGAGACATTTACAATAAAATAGATTACTATCGAATGCCAGACACGTACCTAGGAGATGCACTACGTAGACTCCTCGACCTAGGGTCCAACAGTCACCTGATCTGAAAACATGAATTTTTATAAAACGTGAGTACAATACTCAGTGAGTGAATATCAGAAGGGAACAAGCAATCTCAACCAGGAAATTTGACAATCATGATGCACCGGTTGAAAATAAGGCCATTTTCATCTAACTACTATTCCAAACCCTTTTTCCCTTACCTAGAAATTTATTACGCATTCAAGGATTAAACATCCTTGAATTTACACCGATCATTCTAGCAAAGTAGTAAAACTGACGGTTATTTACAAATCGTCACATAATAAGGGTTTCACAACCCGTATGATTCATATATGCATATGTATCACGTACAATTTCATTCACCAATTGTTCTATCAAGCAAGATAGTAAAATTAACGGTTTATCACAAACTGTCACAAACAAGGGTTTCACGTACCATACAATCACACATATATACACAAAGATATGAGCAATTATATGCACTGCCAAGTCTTCACTGTTCTTGGTGGTACAAAGAAATAACTATCGGAGTACTGGGTAAGGGGTATCACTTAGTATCCCTCTTTGCACACCTCTGAATTTCTAGGAATTTATGGACGTTACATATCGCCGTCCCCACAACCTTTATCATTAAACCGGCATTGCACTTCCCACTCCGCACATGCATGGTCGTAATTATCACACTCTTTGTCATTCAACTGGCATTGCACTTCCCACTCCGCACATGCACGATCGTAATTATCACATCCTTTATCATTAAACCGCCATTGCACTTCCCACTCCGCACATGCACAATTGCATCAATTTCACCATAATTTATTAATAATGCATATCAGCATAATACAAGGGTACACAGATTCAGTATACTTAATTTCACACAATTTCTCAATAATACATGTAGGCATCATACGGATATACATAGATGCATCGCAATCATATTTAACATCACAGAAATATTTTCACTAAAGGCTTGTTCCCGAGATTCATTTTTAAATCAGAATCAGATATAATCATTCACACATTTCATTTCAACTTAATTAGAATTTCCAAATAAATTTTGAAATGCAAATTCACTCATAGGTGTCGAAAATCCGAATTCCGGGTGCACTCGGACTAATAGTCCTCAAGCGTAATTCTTTTGCCTTTTTCGGACATTTCACTACCTTGACAAATAACAAAGTCGAAGAATTTACTATATTGTCCCTAAATTGATATAAACTAATTTAAATTACTAATGCTTGATATGTAAATGCAAAAATACGTCCGATTACCGCTTAATCGCGGTATCGATTAAATTCGACCGATCACCCGATTAATTGACGATTGTGTCCAAATCACCTCCAAATTAATTCATTTCTCCTATAATACCTTAATTTACCACATACCATTTAAATAAATCCAAATTCAGCATTAGAACCCTCACAATTCCTTATAGAAAAATTCGGTCATTTGGTGCACTAGCACCGAAATTTTTTCTACATAACCATTTCACCTTAATTCATCATTTTCCAAGCCATTTTCCTTGAAATAAAAACAATCCCCCATTGATATTCAGCCCTCATGGTTCGACCAACAAGGAACCCTAGAGAAATTGAATATTTCTTTTGTGTTTTTGTTCATAACCACGCTTAACTATCCCTAAACACTAACATAGTCTAAAATCAAATTATTCCAACAACAATTCCTCTTCCATACCCATTTTTCAGAATTGAATTCATCATGATAACCCAATATTCAACCATGGAAATGAAGAACAAAAGCATGGGTAAGCTAGGTATCAAGGAGAATTAAAGAAATTCTAACTTACCTAGCTTGTTTCCTTGATTTCTTCACTTTTTCTTTGAATTTCCACCTAAGTTTTCTTGTTTTTCCCTTTGTTCTTCCTTTGTTCTTGTTGCTGGTTGCCTAGGCAGAATATGGTGAGAGAATTGGGGATTTCATGGGCTAATTTCCATAGCAAATAATAAAATAATCAAGCATGCCACGTGTCACATGCTTATTGGCCCAATTTTTTTAACTTTTTGACTTTTTCTTCTTAATTTTCCACCACAAATGTTCTGGTACTTATCCAATCCTACCACAATTAAAATCCCTTGGTCTTGACAAGTGCTGAGGTGAAAAATTTATCGATTTGCCCCCGGAGTGAAAAAATTATGATTTTGCCCATATACTCCGAAATGCACCGGAATCACATTATTTTTACTTTTCAACTTCAAATAACACTAATATTGATCAATATTAACCAAATGGGGTAAAAATTGTTTTATAAAAATTCTCGTTTAGTCCTCTAGTGGCAAAATTACTATTTTGCCCTTGTGCTCCAAAAATACCGAGAATCACAATTTTTCACTACTAAACATCATTTTATACTCCAATAATCATAATTATAATTCATATAATTATTCTTGGTCAAATGTGATCAAATCTTGGCTAAAAATCTCCATTTTATCATCAAATGGTAAAATGACCGTTTTGTCCCTAATCAGTCAATTTTCCTGATGGACTCCAAATTGGACCTTAAACTCCGAATCACTATTCTAAGCCATTCTGTGGGTTTCAATATTTTCAATTTCCTCTTAAAATTTCTATTTGAACTAGTTCAAGGCTCGATTTAACTTAGTTGTATCACTCGGTACAATACCGTCTTTTAATCAAGCTTGACAGGGTTTCACAATTTGGATCCTCCCAAAGGGTGTTAGACCTTAAGAATAGGGAACTAGCTTTGATACCACTTGTTGGTCCCAAATAAATGTGCTGGAGGGGGGGTGAATAGCACTTTTTGGCTCTTGGCAAGATGAGGAACTAATTTTAAAAGCAATGAAAATAAAAAACAGAGTAGACAATGCACAAGAAATTATGGTGGTTCAGTCAAAGACCTACATCCACTACCTTGATTATTCAACCAAGGATTTTCCAAATCAATCCACTATAAAAGGTGAAATTCACAAGCTTTCACCAAGCTTCACAATGGCTTTTACCGGCTTAGCCAAAACCTTTCACAATAGTTTTTACCAGGATCAACTAAAACCCAACACCTAACTTTTCAAGGCTAAGTTAGAACCTATACCCAATCAAGCAATTCTAGCTTGAATCAATCTCTTAGAGTGACTCTCTCACTCTAAGAATACAATAAGAGAAGTAAAAAGAGTGTACCTATGATCACAAGGTTGATCGAAGTGGTGCAAATGAAGTGCATATCACAATTACAAAGATGGGAGTCGAGTGTAGTAAATGAGCAGCAGCTGTTTTCTGGTTTTTTAGATTTTTTTTTTGTGTTCTTGGAAGCCTTTAATTGCATTTCTAGTCGTTGGAACCCTCTTTTATACTTGGAAAACCATCTCTGATGTGAGTTAGATAGTTTTTGACCGTTGGAAACAATTTGGTAGCAATTCTAGCAGTTAATCTGTCTTCTAAAACACAATTCAAAATTTTTGGCAAAATGTTCTTAGTCGACTAACCGATATCTTAGTCGACTAAGTCATCTCTGTCTTCTGATCTCAGTTTCTGGCAGTGTGCACTTAGTCGACTAACTCATTCCTTGGTCGACTAACTTGGTTTTGTTTCTCAACATTGTTCAGCCTACCAACTTTTGATTTAAATCTTAGCTGACTAACTCTTCCTTAATCGACTAAGGGCTTCTATCTTGTTAATCAATTTTGACTTTCTTATTCCTATGCTCTTTGATATGTGCATTTGAATGATTGATTATTATTTGCATACAATTTTTGTCCTACACACTCAAGTAGAAATATTAAACAGAAATGAATGGGAATGTTTTATTATCATCAAAAACTAATGGAGCCAACAGTAAGAAATGAGTGGACTTAGTTAGTCTATCCACAATCACCAAAATAGAGTCATACCCTTCACTCGTACGAGCTAGTCCAATCACGAAATCCATGGACATATGTTCCCATTTCCACTCGAGAACTGGTAAAGGCTATAAGAATCTAGTAGGCTTCTGATGCTCTACCTTAACCTGTTGGAACACTAGACACTTGGCTACAAACTCTACCACATTCCTCTTAAGGCCTTCCCATTCTATCAAGTCGTGGTACATCTTGGTGGTGCCTGGAAGAACAACATTTGTTGCCACATAGGCCTTCTTTAAAATCTCCCATCCCAAATCATTATTATCTGAGACCTTACACTCTAGATCTTTATCTAAGTAATCCACTAGTGCCTCTAAAGAACACTTGTCCTTTCCTTCCATAAGGATCCTTTAAAGCTTTTGCCACAAAATTATCCTTGTTTTGGGCTTCCATGATGAGATCTATCAACATCAATCTCACTCTAAACTGGGCTAACAATGCCTTAGTATCATCAACCTCAAATCGAATGCCTATATCGCTCAACTCATGCATACCTTGTACTAATGATCTCCTCTCAACTAAGATGTGGGATAAACTCCCCATGGATTTCTAGCTCAAGGAATTTGCCACCACATTAGCTTTTCCATGATGATACAATATCATGCAGTCATAGTCCTTAAACAACTCCATCCATCAACATTGCCTAAGATTGAGATCTCTCTACTCAAAGGTATACTTAGGACTTTTATGATCCTATAAATCACACAAGTCTCACCATACAAGTAATGCCTCCAAATCTTTAAGGCAAACACTATCGCAACCATCTATAAACCATGTGTGGGGTAATTTTGTTCTTGCTTCTTGAGCTGTCAAGACGCATACACACGTTGCCATGCTACATCAAAACACACCCAAGTCTTACTTGTGATACATTGTAGTAAAGCATATAACCCCTTGTACCACAAAGTAAACTTAACACCAAAGCCATGGTAAGACAAGTCTTGAGCTTTTCAAAAATCTCCTCACATGCATCCAACCACATGAATTTAACCCCCCTTCTATGTCAACCTAGTCATAGGAACAACGATTTTGGAGAATACCTTAACAAATCTCTTATAATATCTAGCCAACCCCAAGAAACTCCATATCTCAGTTACCGAAGTAAGCCTCGGCCATTTCTCCATTGCCTCATTCTTTTTAAGGTCTACCATCATACCATTCTTAGATACTATGTGACCCAAGAAGCTAACATTATCCAACCAAAATTCACACTGGGAGAAATCGGCATACAATTGATGAACCCTTAAGTTATGTAGCACATTTCTCTAGTGCTACTCATGTTCCTCTAGACTCCTCAAGTATGTTAAGGTATCATCAATGAACATGACTAGAAACTTGTCCAAATATAGTCTGAACACCCTATTCATCATATCCATACAAGCGGTAAGGGCATTTGTCAAACCAAATGACATAATCAAAAACTCATAATGATCATACCTCATATGAAATGTAGTCTTTGGTATGTCCCCATCTCTAATCCTCAACTAATGGTATCTCGATCACAAATCAATCTTAGAAAAACACTTAACCCCTTGCAACTGATCAAACAAGTCATTAACATGTGGGAAAAGGTACTTGTTCTTGATGGTCACTTTGTTCAACTACTTGTAGTCGATACAAAGTCTCATCAATCCATCTTTCTTCCTCACAAACAATACCGCCACACATATGGTGAGACACTGGGTGTATGAAACCCTTATCCAATAAATCCTCTAACTAGTCTTTATGCTCTTTAAACTTTGTTGGTGCCATCAGGCAATGTGGTAGAGATATGAAATTAGTGTCTTGTACCAAGTCTATACAAAATTCTATCTCCTTTTTTAGAGTAAATCCAAGTAACTCCTCCAGGAACACATAAACAAAATCTCCCACGACTAGTACATCTACCACATTACCCACTTCCACTTGGGTATCCAAGACTATTGCCAAAAAATCCTTAGCATTTATGTCTCATGAATGTACTAGTGGTCATGTCCGACACCATAATACTCGAGGCCATGCTGCGATCTTCTTGAATATAAAACAGCATCTCTCCACGGTACTAAATCTTTACCTTCTTGAGGTGAGAATCCACATTAGCATAGTTGGGAGATAACTAATCCATCCCAAGAATCACATCAAACTCTAGCATATCCATCAATAATAAATTAGATTAAGTGCACTTCTCCTTAACTCTGACCATGCAAGCTCTATACTTATGCCTCACCACAAACACATTTTTCAAGGGTGTGGAAACTACTAAATCTTGTTCTTTTTTTAAGTGTTCTATATCCAACTTAGATGCAAAGTATGGGGAAACAAATTGATAAGTAACATTAGGATCATACAACACACGTGCATTGATAAAACAGATAGGTGGAATACTTGAGACAAATGCATTAAATGCTTGTGCATCTTGTGTGGTCAATGCATAAACTCTAACTAGTCTTCGATTAGCTGTACCTTGAGCTCCAAATCCATATGATCTACCTTGAATGGTGTTACTAGTCCCTTACCCCTAGCTCCTCTAGCCTTTCTGAGAGACTGTACGGTAATAAAAGTAGGCACTATAGTTGGCTGAGTAGGTCACTCTGACTATCGACCCTCAAGATAGTTCCTTATCACATGTCCAAGCAAACCACAACCATAACAAAATAGGGTACCTTTTCAGCACTAACCTTGATGCCTTTTATTATAAGTAGAGCACAACAAAGGGGACTAATGATCTTGCCCTGAACTCTGCTATCTAGAAGGCCTACCATCCCTCTTGTCACATCTACCATCACCACTACAAAACCATTCCCCTGACGAGAAGACTAAATATCTTTAGGCTATCATGTGGAAAAAGATCCTTCATTACCCTTAGAATCTCTATGACTCTTAAATTTGGCCCTCTTAGACTTATCTCTTGCTGCTCTAGTCTCAGTGGTCCTCATCTCTTCTAAGCACAATCCATGACGAAGGCATAGGAATCAAACTCTTGGGAAGCCACTCCCTTAAACAAAGGCTCTACTAAACCATCCATAAATCTCCTAATCTTCATCTCCTCCATGGAGACAACATAAGGCGTATATCAAGCCAACTGAGTAAACTTGACATCACACTCTACCATAGTCATCCCCGAAGTCTACACTAGTGACTTAAACTCTCAAGCTCTAGCATGTTGTACATTAGATGACAAAAAGCAATTTAGAAATATTGTACTAAACTCATCCCAAGTAAGTAAAGCAACACTAACTGGCCTACCCTTATGTAAAGATGCATACCACTCTTGGGCCACATCTTCCAATTGAAACCCAATTAACTCCACAACCCACATACCAAAACATCTTATAGCAACGTAGATCTTATTTATACCATCCAAAAATGCCTAGGGCTTTTCCAACACATTGAACCTTGTGAAGGAATGAGGTTTCAACCTCAAGAAACTTGATAAAAAAAATCCAATCTACCCCGCCCAATCTCAAAATACTAATGGTCATCCTAACCTTGTGAACTAGGGGCTGCATGGACAATAGAAATCCTCACCCTAACATCTCCTAGGCAATGACTTTTATAGTCTGCCCTAAATCATGCATATCAACTACTATGTACTCAAGGGTCACACCTTCAACTGGGTGTCCTATCTCAACCTCTAGAGCTTGATCCTCTACATGACCACCGGTGGGTGTCTCAACCCTTGCTAAACTCACACCCCTATCGTGTCTACCATGGCCCTTATCAGTAAGCATTTGTGGTCTAGTAGTAACATCAATAAGAGTCTCTAGCTCTATCGCGTCTTTAGAAGATGCTCAGGTTCTAAGTGACATGATCACACCCAAACAAGAGCAATTACAAAGGGTCTCAATATCTAGACAAGTATAACCGATGACATCAATAAATTGGAACTACACTTAGAAGACAAACAAGGAATCATACGCAATCTCCCATTTTTGATTTGTGCCCAAGTACACAAAGCAAAAACAAGATTCTCACATACGCAATCTCCCATTTTTGATTTGTGCCCAATCACTTTGTCACATCCCATTTCAAGAGTGATCATGACCAGTGCATGGACCTACGTGGGCATGGCTCAATAAGCCCAAACAAGCCTAAACCCAAAAATGCATGAGCTAGTCATCCATCACATTCAACAACATAAGTTCATCCATAATCAAAATATCCAATAATTCATCAAGGCTAGCACATAACAGACCTTTTCAAAGTAAAGTGTGGTTTCTTTCACATTTCATATAAATATTCACATGTAAATAAAACAATTATGATTCAACACGCATCCCATGCCTATTTTGCTATCGACATCCACCATAGTCTTATCATTCTCATGCACCTATATTTGAGGCTCAACATAATATGAGGAAGCATTAACAAGTTTATCAACATTTTTTAAATAACAGAGTTCATTATCAATAAGACAATTCAAAATTAGACTACACATACTACAAAGTGTACAACACTAGAAAGCTAGAAATAAAATTCTACCTCACCTACTATGAATGAGTTGCTCCACTACTCTACAAGTCGCCTAATCAAGCAAGCTACTAATCTGAAACAAAATAGAGGAAAATGATGTGTGAGTCAAAAAAACTTTGTGATTGTATACGAGGAAGGGGACAAGCTAGAGGATAAGAGTTTTTGCAATAAATCATAGTTGAAAAATAATTATGACAAATATGTAACCATAAATGTACTCAAAACTCATCATGCATAAAATATGGTACTCATATCAATACCCAACTTATAAAATATTTGCAAGGAGAAAACAGTAAGTAACCCATGAACCTCCAAGTTTAACATTAAACATCGAATCGGCAATGAACCATTCATTTAATAAATCATATCAATACATACCATAGCAAATTAAAGAGAGAATATGTACTTTCGAACCACTTATCCTTGTGGTATTCGTACCCCCACACAAAGGCTCATGAGGAGTGGGAAAGTGGTTCAATGCCCAACTTAACCATATGGCATTCTTACCCCCATACTGAGGCTAGAGCCAACATATAAAATGGGAAAAAGTGGCACGTCGGCGATGCTTAATCTTGTGGTATTCTTACTCCTACACCAATGCTAATGTCACGACTCAGAACCTCCCTCGGGCCCATGACAACTGCCGCGACGTCCGAATTGACACTCATTACTCGAAATGCCAATCAGAACCTTGCAAGGCTTACATATCAGTTTCTTACCTTTTCTGTGAGCAATCGTTTTTAAACATTCCATTTTAAACAATTTCCAGTAGTTTCCTGCTCAAGTAAATCAAAAGACAAAAATATTTTAAAAGGATTTATAGATAAATATCACTATTCAAAATATTGATTAAAATATAGCATTTTTTTGTATAAAACAATATTTATAGAAACACGTGTAAGAAATCTTTTGTAACGTGTAAGTGAAATAAATTCACACATACAAAAATTTACAAAGTTATAATGTACAATAATGGTTACAATGACAAGTGGCCCAAAATACACCCAGTGTTGGTGCTAGAAACCTACTGTCTGTGTGGTAGAGATGTCAACTGGAATCCTCAACAAAATAGGGTATCTATAAGCTACCACAGACCTGAAATGTTTTGAAAGGAGGTGGGTGAGATTTTACAATCCCAATGAGTAAACAGACATTATCATAAATATCTTAAGGCGAGTAATAGGGAGGCAAGTTTAAACAACAAATCACAAACCATTTCATAATGTTTTCAATTTATTTCTTAAACCATAAAATATTTGTAATTTACCAACACAGTTGTTAAGGCTTATGTCTTTTATAAAAGAAAACAAGGCTCAAGCCAAAACTAATCCTCGAGGATACCTTGGCCGAGGCATCTAACCGAGTCCACCAAGGTTGTTATAACATTTACATGTGAAACACATTTTTATTTTTAAAACAAGCCGTTCATTGGCGTTGGCCGAGTTACACATTCACGTGGGGGTTCGACGTGAAGTGAGCTCTAATACTACCCCGGGAGTTACCCTCCTCGCCTCTACAACCGGAGTAACTATATAACCAGGTTTACCATGCCTTTCCAATAGGCAGTCCACGGAAACCCGTCACTACAGCGACTAACCCACCAATTTTAATAAAATTTCGACAGTATAACGTGGTTTTTATTTATTTATCCAGCCTGCATAGTAAAAACAGCTTACATAAATTTTCCAATGCACTTACAAAATATAGCCACATATACTTATATCTCATAAGCCATTCATAGAAAAATATATAATTTTCAAGACAGTTAACAACCTCTAATTACTCAATTTCATAATCAACACAATATATTTTTTTTTTTGTCACATTTATTTCTAAAACATAAAAAATCCAGTTTTAATCTCATTTTCATTTCATAAAATACATAAAGAGCATTTTTAAAATAACTCTAGATAATTCACAATAATAATAGGTTTACTCACCATTTATACAAACTAATTGCTTTTTAGGTGCCTCGATAACTACTCGTCGGGTACGATTTCCTTACCTTTACTAGAAGGCTCTCCTCCTAGACACATTGCAAAAATTTACTCAATTCATAACATTAATGCTAAATCACTATATATTTGACTTGAATCCTATACTAATGCATAGTATGAAATGCAATAGCCAAAAACGGCTTAAACACGATATTAACCTATTTTGGGCACTTTACCCGATAAATTGCTAACGTGCTCCATTTTAGCTCTAAATTGTCCCATTCTCTCTCCAACATTTCTAACCATTAATTATCAGCCAATATTCCTCTAAAATCTCCAAAATCAGCTCACTCTCTCACTTGGAAAATTCGGCCAAAAATGGGACATTAACTCGGTTAATTTTTCACTTTGTTTTTCTATCACATTTAACCATTTTTCATCATTTTCTCTTCATTTCTCTTAGAATAAAAATCAGATTATCATCATTGTACCTCATTGCAGATTTGGCCAAGGGTGGGCATTGTGAAAATTTAATGCTTTCTTGCCCAATTTAATTTTTAAACACATTTAACTCACTAAAACTATCAATTTAACTAAAAATCAAAACCTAAAAATTTCAATTTCTCCCCCCTTGAAATTCGTCCAGCCCTTGATGTCACTTTTAGATCTCTCTACTCAAGCATGCTAAATGGAAACAAGGGCATAGGAAAGGTAGAAATCAAGATAAAGTCGAAAAATCTTACCGTTAGACTCGTAAACGGGTGAAAAACGTGAATTTCCCTTTGAATTTTTCTAGTTTCCCTTTGTTTTCTTTCTTTTCTTCCTTTCCTCTCTATTTCCTCTCTTGTTCTTCCTTATGGCCGGCCATCACTTAAAATGGGGTTTAAATGGGCTGACTTTTCATTAAAATAATATTAAACCATTAAAAAAAATGCCATGTGTCACTTTCCCATTGGTCCGTTTTTAAAATTTCATCCATTCGTTTCCAAATTTTCACCATACACTTGTCCCACATATCCATAGCTTAGATAAAATTCTCAGACTTATCCAAAGTCTTGGTGGAGTAATTTTTGAAATTTACACTTTTGCCCCCGTAGAAGTGAAAAATTACATTTTTGCCCAAAAAACTGAAAAATTGCCCTTAGACATATTTTTCATCCCTTATACTCATACCATTCTCCAATTTGTCAAATTTGATCTAAATTCTCTGAAAATCTCAAATTTTATCTGCGGGTGGTAAAATTACGATTTTGCCCCTAAATATCAAAATTTTCAATTTTATCCCAAATGAACCTTCGAAATCCAAACAATCATTTTTAGTCATTCCTGAATTGTAAAATATTAAATTTCATCCTACGATTCCTATTTGAACTAGTTCGAGGTTAAATCAACTCAAGTGTACTGTTAGGTACGATACCGGGTTTCGTCTATTCTTAGGTGCTTTCCTAGCATAATAACATGCTACTCAGTGCATGTATGTCATGACATGTGTTTATAGGGTTGGGTTTTACAGCTAAAGCCAACATATAAAAGGGAAAAAGATGGCAAGTTGGCCAAGCTTAACCATGTGGTACTCTTACCCCCACACCGAGACTAGAGCCAATATATAAGGGGAATGGATGGTGTGCTTGCCAATCTCATCCCTGTTGTATTCTTACCCCCACATCAAGACTAGACATAATCACAACACAATTGAAATTTCATAAAAGGTCAAGCATCAATAACAAATCATGCCAAACACATAATCAAACAAAAGTGGAGACCTATTCAATCTACAATCACAATATTTTCATTCAAGAACATTATTTTCATCCACAACTATTCTCAATCACATATACATAATTCTCAAACACACACTAGCTCAAATGCTAGAGTAATTGAGTGGACTGCAATCATAAAAAGGCTTGTCCCCCATTATTGAAAACTAATACATAATAGCATATTTACATATACATATAGGTTCAAAAACCAAATAAAAAAATATTTCCACATCCATTAACACATTTTCTAGAATAAATATTTATGGGAAATCATACTCATCAATAAGCCCTCAATCATTCAAATCATACTTTCAACCTTACTTGTTAAAATAGTTTCGAAAGTGGTGTATCCACTCACCTCAAAAATGTCAACTTCGATCAAAAAGTACTAATCTACTATAGCAATTCTTGTAGAGTTTCATTCATTCCTAGTCATTCAAGAATCATAATAATCATTCCTCGATCCACAAATCATGTAATAATCTAACTATGCCTTTTCAAAATTAGTTTGATTCATCTACAACTAAATTTCTTGCTTAAACTCATTGTTCTATATATACCCATGTGCAAAAAATTCATAAATCCATCATCCTTTCTTTAAGTGAGCTCTAAACCAGGAGGGAACCCATCAAAATCTTTTAGTTTGTAAAATCAATAAATCTAAAATAATACACAATATTTTCATAGT
Organism: Theobroma cacao; assembly: GCF_053813885.1. Lineage (NCBI taxonomy): Eukaryota > Viridiplantae > Streptophyta > Magnoliopsida > Malvales > Malvaceae > Theobroma > Theobroma cacao. The sequence goes on along the minus strand of NC_142647.1, from coordinate 31,020,334 downwards.
TAAAAACCCAAGATTTAAAGGTTTTAAGAGTGAAAAATATCACTTTTGTTTTTAAAACTCAAACTAAGCTCAAATCTTTCAAAAATAGTGATTTGAGTGAAAAATAGGTTGAAAGAGCCTTAAAATGGAGGGATTCCCTCTGAAAATTGACTGAGAGTTGATTACCCTAAGTGAAAGTGAGCTATTTATAGTTTAGGAAGTGAAAATACATTTTTACCCTTTTTATTTTTATTAAAATAACATCATCTATCGATAATGAGGACTATCTATCAAGAAATAGGCTTCAAAGTCCTTTTTAAAAGCTTTCTGGTTGCTATATATCGATAGATAAGGGTCATCTATCGGTAAATCTAGTTATCTATGGATAGATATGGTCATCTATCCATCGATGTTCTTCAAGGCAGCTTTGAGAAAACCTTTTTAGATTGTATCTATTAATCGATAGGCTCTAATAAGCAAAAATAAATCTTAGAAACATTTCCAAGTAGACTTCTTTCAATCTCAAATTTTGTAAAGCATCTCTGAACATTAAAACATTTTTCTTTAAAGCTCAAAAACTTAGTTTTAAATGCTCAAAGCATGTCAATTAATTGCTCGCCTATGGATTTCTTGTTAAACACTATACATCAAGGTAGGATTTTAAACTTTTGTAGATATGGATGAGTGTTTGCTAGGAACTGGCCTCAAAGTCCAATAGATAATCAAGTGTAAAATCCTATCCATTGTGGACAACCTAGTGCATGAATTGGAAGCACCAATATTGTTCACAAATATCTCTCTTTCTTGCTCTTGTACAATTAATTGATCACTAATGAAGGTCATTGCACCTAGTGCATAGTGTAACCCAAACACTTCTATAATCAAATCAAGTGTTATCTACAACATTCTACCCATAATGTAAGTGGTGAAGGCATCATCATAAGTTTTAAGTTCATTATTTTCATTCTTATATTCTACAGTAGAATTACTATAAAACACTCTGACTTGCTTCTCAAACACAAGAATATTCATACTCAAATAATCATACCAACCAAAGGTCCTAAAATTCTCAATATACTAAAAACTAACTTTTTGAGAAAGTAAAGATCTATTACCCAACCATGGTAGATAGGTATCGAAGCAAAAAAGATTTTTGCAGCATTATTGAGTGGTATTGTTATGAAAGTTTAATGCTTGGAACCTTGTGATGTTTGATGGACCCAAATGACCTCTTTGAGTTGAAACTTTGTAGCGTTTATGTGGTGATGTCACGACCCGGAACTCCCATCGAGCCCGTGACAATCGCCGCGAAGCCTCGATAGACATTCTTCCCCCGAACGCCTTTCGAGACCTCGCAAGGCTTTTGTACCAGTTTTTCCATTCCTCTCTCTTTTTTTTTCCTTTTCTTTTTTTTTGAATAATAAAATAAACTAAAAATATTAATTAAAATAATCTATTTTAATGTAAAACAATATATATATATATGTATATTTTTGAAACATCAAAAAATTAATTTTCTGCACATAAAAACAAAATAAATTTATACATACTATAATATAGAAAATTAGAGTATGCACTTTAAATTACAATGACACGTGAGCCCCCAAATAACTGAGAAGGTTTAAGTCTATAACCTTGCTTTCTAAGATGCAACTCCGAAATTTACTTCTCGATGCAATTGACAGTCTACTGCCTATTTTGAGCCTGAAAAATATATAGGAAGAAGGGGTGAGATTATAAAATCCCAGTGAGTAGACAGATATCATCAAAATAATCTAAAGCCGAGTAATAGGAGACAATTAAAATAATTCATCCCAACCCATATAAATAATTGGATTTCATCTAATTACTCAACATGGCTTATGCACTTTTCAAAAACTTGGCCCTTGCCAAAAATTCATTCTCGGGGATACCTCGCGAAAGCATCTTACCGAGACCGCCAAGGCTATTTATTGTCACACACACAAACACATTTCACCTCTGACAACACAGCCGTTCCTTGGCGTTGGCTGAGTCCCACTTTCACGTGGTGGCCAGCGTGAAGTGTACTCAAATCCTACCTCGGGAGTTATCCTACGCGCCTCTCCAATCGAGGTAAGCTCAATAATTGGGAACCGTGCCCCTCTAATTAGGCTAGCCCACGGAACCCCCGTCACTGCAGTGCCCACTTTATAATCCACCAACCAATAAAATCACAATAGTATGACATGGCTCACTTAACACATTCAAGACAAATCAAAGCAATTCACATATTCTTTAAATTATAAAAATAAACAGTCATACCCACATTTATCATAAGCCATTTAATGTAAAATCATGGATAAACAACACAATCATAGTATAGGTCTCCAATTACTCTATTTTTGAAATCATTATTAGATTTTTTTTAAAAATTTTATAAAATTATTTTATAAAATCCCATTTTCCCATAAAACACAATAATTTTTCCAATTAAACCATTTTTTCATAAAATCACACAATTAAATAAATCTACTCTAGATAATTAAGACGATAATAAGTTTACTCACTGTACTAGGAGTAGATATACTCCTATTCTCGGTCCTCGGGTGTAGTCTTTTACCCGTATAAGATAGCTCACCACCTATCCACAATACATGACACAAAAAAATTCAATAATTTGTGTCAAATCAATATATATTATTTCAGGCTCTTATCCATGCGTATGCACTAGATAGGGTGTGAAATGTTTGGACAATCGCTTAATCACAGTGTCCGACCTAACTCGCCTATACACAGTGTAAATTTCTAAAATCTTCAATTCAACTCCAAGTCCATCCATTTCAATTTCAATTATCCAATTATATCCACAATACCTCAATGACTGTGAATGTGGTCCAATTTATCAGTTCGGATCATAAATTACACTTTTACCCCTAATGGGTAAAAATTTCAATTTTTTTGCACCAAAAATTCCCATTAAATTTTCAACCTCATAATTCATCATTTTTCCATCTAATTCTCTTAAAATAAAGTCAACCTCACCCTCACACACCATTGGCTAGATTCGGGCTAGAGAAATTCATGGAGAAAATGAATATTTTTCTTGTTGTTTTACTCATAAACATGCTAAACTAACACTAAACACTAACATAGTTCAAAATCAAATTAATCTAACAACTTTCTCTCTCTAAACCCATATGATCAGATTTGAATCCATCATCAAAACACATAATTTAACCATGGAAAATAAGGAGAAATGCATGGAAATGATAAATCTTAACCTAAGCTTGAAAAATCATACCTTTAAACACTTGATTCCTTGAAAAATCACACTTTTTCTTTGAATTTTCTCACTCTAGGGTTTGTTCTTATTTCTCTCTCTCTCCTGCTGGTTTTGGCTGACCCTCCCAATGAATAATTCTGGAATTTTCAAGCCTTTTAATAGGCTTAATAAAATATTATTATTTTATTTACCTTTTGAATATTTTATTTTTTTATTTTTTTCTAGTCATCTTTTTGACTTTATTTTTCTACCACTCAATCCTCTTCACTTATCCATGTCTTCCATGAAATTTCTAGACTTTTCCAAAGTTTTGGTGGGGTAAATTTTTAAAAATTACACTTTTACCCCCGTAAAGTTAAAAATTACATTTTTGCCCCAAAAACTGAAAAATTGCCCATAGACATATTTTTCATCCCTTATACTCATACCATTCTCCAATTTGTCAAATGTGATCTAAATTCTCTCAAAATCTCAAAATTTATCCGTGAGTGGAAAAATTACGATTTTACCCCTAGATAGTAAAAATTCTGGCTTGACTCCAAATTGATCCTCAAACTCCGAATTACCATTTTGAGTCATCCCTGAACTGTGAAACTCTTAATTTCACCTTAAAATTCCTATTTGAACTAGTTCGAGGCTTAATCGACTCAATGGTACCATTAAGGGCAATATCGTCTTTTAACAATTTCTCGAACTTCCTAAATATACAAACATTCTATCGAGCATGTAAATGACATAATAATTATTTTACAAAGCAGGGTTTGACAACACTACCCCCCTTAAAAAAATTTTGTCCCTAAAATTTCACTTATAAAACTCCAAGAAAAGATAGGGGTATTAGCTTTTATCCAATGTTCAACATCTCATGTCATCTCCTTCGTTTGAGCATTCTTCCACAATCCTTTAACTATTGAGATGTTTTTTTCGTTGCTCTACCTACATCACTCATCATACATGAAATTTAAATCTTGAACCACTCAGGATCATTCTTCACTTTAGTTACCCATATTACTAATCCCTACACATGTGGGGTTGCACTTTGATTCTCATCAATGCCTCAAAGATTCATCTTTCATGTCTTATGCATTTCTGAACTCCAATTTCCACAATACATTAAGAAAATTTCATAGCGATATTCTACATAAACTCATTTATTATATTATTCTTAAAAGCTTTATTTACACTCTCAGAACTTAGTATTTACATCTCTTATCATTATCTTACATTTCCACCTAACTTTTCATTCACTTTCTCTAGGTTGGACTCGTGCTTCATCTTCCATTACCGTAAAAACTTTTGTTGACGCACGAGTTAGTGGTTTGGAAGGTGGGTATACTGAGGTGTTACTTTCTGCATCAGGCCGGATAGCTACTCCCTGTCTCGGTTGTGCTCCAGAGGAATCTCTCATTTGCAAGTCCGTACGAGTTGATGAAGATAGACCAGCTACAGTGGCCTATCCTAACTGTGGACAATTAGTTCTAAAGTGACCCGTCTGGCCACAATGAAAACATCGCAAAGGCCCCCAACACACCTCGCCATGAAATCTTCCACGTTCTCTACATCTATCAAAACCTCCGAAACTTTTTTTCAGAAGTAGTCACTACACATCCGCTGAATCTCAGAGGCCTTTGCTGCATTTGTTAAAATGATGGTCGAGAGGATGTTACCGAAACAGAAGGAGCACTCCCTGAATCAAATGAGCCTGTGCTCCTCTTTAGTGGCTGACTAGAGGACATACTCGGATTTTTCCTTTTTGCCAACTCAGCTCGCATTCTCCTATTTTCATTTGCAAGCTTCTCAGCCCTTAAGGCCATTTGTACTACCTCTTTATGGGGCTCCCTACCTGTCACAGTCATTCGCTCTCTTATCTCATTGCGGACCCCTTCTTCGAAATAATCAGCCTGATCCTGTTCAGTCCTCACTAAATCAGGCACATAAGACAACAGCTCGTTAAATTGAGTCTCATACTCTTCTACAATTAAATTCCCCTGCTTTAGACTCAAAAATTCTCTCTTCTTCTCTTTTTGATGGAAATGGGTATAATATTGACTATCAAATTCCCTCAGAAAGTCTGACCAAGTTAGGAGAATAGTGGAACGGGACTTCACCGAATTCCACCATGTACGGGCTCTCTTCTCTAATAACCTCGTAGCCACTATCAGCTTCATCTCATCCTCCAATCTCATATCAAAGAGTGTCTTTGAAACTTGATTAATCCAATCCTTCGCTGTGGTGGCGTCCAACTCACCCATAAAGGACACGCAACCCAGTTGTCTAGCCTCCTTCAGCTTTTTAGAAATAGAGACCTCATGTGCCAATGGAACTGAAGAAGTAACTGGTGGCACTATAGGTGGGGACCTGACTAGTCTGAGCTTGACCAGCCATTGCGGTAAAAAGGGCTGCCATTGCCTGAATTACCTCAGGAGACACGGTAGGAATGCTAGTAGTTGGCGGAGGAATCTCGACCGGTTCAGCGGCAAGTGTTGCTCGAAAAGGAGACACAGTCGATTCCTCTCCTCTAAGGTCTGGCTGACTCTGCCTAAGACGACCTCTGCCCCTCTTAGCTGATCTAGTAGGGAGTGGGCGCTCACGTCGAGGAGGCATGGTAATCTAAAAAGGAAACAAGGCAAGTTTAGGTAATCTCAAACTCTACATACATGCAACTCTACCTAACCCAACTTAACTTAACCTAGTTTAACTCAACCCGGGGCCACACAGTGTCAGTGTGAATTCTTAAAATAACTATAAAAATCAAAAACTTTAAAACCATGCTTTGTTAACCAAAAGCTCTGATACCAATCGAATTGTCACGACCCGGAACTCCCATCGAGCCCGTGACAACCGCCGCGAAGCCTCAATAGACATTCTTCCCCCGAACGCCTTTCGAGACCTCGCAAGGCTTTTGTACCAGTTTTTCCATTCCTCTCTCTTTTTTTTCCTTTTCTTTTTTTTTTTGAATAATAAAATAAACTAAAAATATTAATTAAAATAATCTATTTTAATGTAAAACAATATATATATATGTATATTTTTGAAACATCAAAAAATTAATTTTCTGCACATAAAAACAAAATAAATTTATACATACTATAATATAGAAAATTAGAGTATGCACTTTAAATTACAATGACACGTGAGCCCCCAAATAACTGAGAAGGTTTAAGTCTATAACCTTGCTTTCTAAGATGCAACTCCGAAATTTACTTCTCGATGCAATTGACAGTCTACTGCCTATTCTGAGCCTGAAAAATATATAGGAAGAAGGGGTGAGATTATAAAATCCCAGTGAGTAGACAGATATCATCAAAATAATCTAAAGCCGAGTAATAGGAGACAATTAAAATAATTCATCCCAACCCATATAAATAATTGGATTTCATCTAATTACTCAACATGGCTTATGCACTTTTCAAAAACTTGGCCCTTGCCAAAAATTCATTCTCGGGGATACCTCGCGAAAGCATCTTACCGAGACCGCCAAGGCTATTTATTGTCACACAAACAAACACATTTCACCTCTGACAACACAGCCGTTCCTTGGCGTTGGCTGAGTCCCACTTTCACGTGGTGGCCAGCGTGAAGTGTACTCAAATCCTACCTCGGGAGTTATCCTACGCGCCTCTCCAATCGTGGTAAGCTCAATAATTGGGAACCGTGCCCCTCTAATTAGGCTAGCCCACGGAACCCCCGTCACTGCAGTGCCCACTTTATAATCCACCAACCAATAAAATCACAATAGTATGACATGGCTCACTTAACACATTCAAGACAAATCAAAGTAATTCACATATTCTTTAAATTATAAAAATAACCAGTCATACCCACATTTATCATAAGCCATTTAATGTAAAATCATGGATAAACAACACAATCATAGTATAGGTCTCCAATTTTTCTATTTTTGAAATCATTATTAGATTTTTTTAAAAAATTTTATAAAATTATTTTATAAAATCTCATTTTCCCATAAAACACAATAATTTTTCCAATTAAACCATTTTTTCATAAAATCACACAATTAAATAAATCTACTCTAGATAATTAAAACGATAATAAGTTTACTCACTGTACTAGGAGTAGATATACTCCTATTCTCGGTCCTCGGGTGTAGTCTTTTACCCGTATAAGATAGCTCACCACCTATCCACAATACATGACACAAAAAAATTCAATAATTTGTGTCAAATCAATATATATTATTTCAGGCTCTTATCCATGCGTATGCACTAGATAGGGTGTGAAATGTTTGGACAATCGCTTAATCACAGTGTCCGACCTAACTCGCCTATACGCAGTGTAAATTTCTAAAATCTTCAATTCAACTCTAAGTCCATCCATTTCAATTTCAATTATCCAATTATATCCACAATACCTCAATGACTGTGAATGTGGTCCAATTTATCAGTTCGGATCATAAATTACACTTTTACCCCTAATGGGTAAAAATTTTAATTTTTTTGCACAAAAAATTCCCATTAAATTTTCAACCTCATAATTCATCATTTTTCCATCTAATTCTCTTAAAATAAAGTCAACCTCACCCTCACACATCATTGGCTAGATTCGGGCTAGAGAAATTCATGGAGAAAATGAATATTTTTCTTGTTGTTTTACTCATAAACATGCTAAACTAACACTAAACACTAACATAGTTCAAAATCAAATTAATCTAACAACTTTCTCTCTCTAAACCATATGATCAGATTTGAATCCATCATCAAAACACATAATTTAACCATGGAAAATAAGGAGAAATGCATGGAAATGATAAATCTTAACCTAAGCTTGAAAAATCATACCTTTAAACACTTGATTCCTTGAAAAATCACACTTTTTCTTTGAATTTTCTCACTCTAGGGTTTGTTCTTATTTCTCTCTCTCTCCTGCTGGTTTTGGCTGACCCTCCCAATGAATAATTATGAAATTTTCAAGCCTTTTAATAGGCTTAATAAAATATTATTATTTTATTTACCTTTTGAATATTTTATTTTTTTATTTTTTTCTAGTCATCTTTTTGACTTTATTTTTCTACCACTCAATCCTCTTCACTTATCCATGTCTTCCATGAAATTTCTAGACTTTTCCAAAGTTTTGGTGGGGTAAATTTTTAAAAATTACACTTTTACCCCCGTAAAGTGAAAAATTACATTTTTGCCCCAAAAACTGAAAAATTGCCCATAGACATATTTTTCATCCCTTATACTCATACCATTCTCCAATTTTTCAAATGTGATCTAAATTCTCTCAAAATCTCAAAATTTATCCGTGAGTGGAAAAATTACGATTTTGCCCCTAGATAGTGAAAATTCTGGTTTGACTCCAAATTGATCCTCAAACTCCGAATTACCGTTTTAAGTCATCCCTGAACTGTGAAACTCTTAATTTCACCTTAAAATTCCTATTTGAACTAGTTCGAGGCTTAATCGACTCAATGGTACCATTAAGGGCAATATCGTCTTTTAACAATTTCTCGAACTTCCTAAATATACAAACATTCTATCGAGCATGTAAATGACGTAATAATTATTTTACAAAGCAGGGTTTGACAACACTACCCCCCTTAAAAAAATTTTGTCCCTAAAATTTCACTTATCAAACTCCAAGAAAAGATAGGGGTATTAGCTTTTATCCAATGTTCAACATCTCATGTCATCTCCTTCGTTTGAGCATTCTTCCACAATCCTTTAACTATTGAGATGTTCTTTTCGTTGCTCTACCTACATCACTCATCATACATGAAATTTAAATCTTGAACCACTCAGGATCATTCTTCACTTTAGTTACCCATATTACTAATCCCTACACATGTGGGGTTGCACTTTCATTCTCATCAATGCCTCAAAGATTCATCTTTCATGTCTTATGCATTTCTGAACTCCAATTTCCACAATACATTAAGAAAATTTCATAGCGATATTCTACATAAACTCATTTATTATATTATTCTTAAAAGCTTTATTTACACTCTCAGAACTTAGTATTTACATCTCTTATCATTATCTTACATTTCCACCTAACTTTTCATTCACTTTCTCTAGGTTGGACTCGTGCTTCATCTTCCATTACCGTAAAAACTTTTGTTGACGCACGAGTCAGTGGTCTGGAAGGTGGGTATACTGAGGTGTTACTTTCCACATCAGGCCGGATAGCTACTCCCTGTCTCGGTTGTGCTCCAGAGGAATCTCTCATCTGCAAGTCCGTACGAGTTGATGAAGATAGAGCAGCTACAGTGGCCTGTCCTAACTGTGGACAATTAGTTCTAAAGTGACCCGTCTGGCCACAATGAAAACATCGCAAAGGCCCCCAACACACCTCGCCATGAAATCTTCCACGTTCTCTACATCTATCAAAACCTCCGAAACTTTTTTCAGAAGTAGTCACTGCAGATCCGCTGAATCTCAGAGGCCTCTGCTGCATTTGTTAAAATGATGGTCGAGAGGATGTTACCGAAACAGAAGGAGCACTCCCTGAATCAAATGAGCCTTTGCTCCTCTTTAGTGGCTGACTGGAGGACATACTCAGATTTTTCCTTTTTGCCAACTCAGCTCGCATTCTCCTATTTTCATTTGCGAGCTTCTCAGCCCTTAAGGCCATTTGTACTACCTCTTTATGGGGCTCCCTACCTGTCACAGTCATTCGCTCTCTTATCTCATTGCGGAGCCCTTCTTCGAAATAATCAGCCTGATCCTGTTCAGTCCTCACTAAATCAGGCACATAAGACAACAGCTCGTTAAATTGAGTCTCATACTCTTCTACAGTTAAATTCCCCTGCTTTAGACTCAAAAATTCTCTATTCTTCTCTTTTTGATGGAAATGGGTATAATATTGACTATCAAATTCCCTCAGAAAGTCTGACCAAGTTAGGAGAATAGTGGAACGGGACTTCACCGAATTCCACCATGTACGGGCTCTCTTCTCCAATAACCTCGTAGCCACTATCAGCTTCATCTCATCCTCCAATCTCATATCAAAGAGTGTCTTTGAAACTTGATTAATCCAATCCTTCGCTGCGGTGGCATCCAACTCACCCATAAAGGACACGCAACCCAGTTGTCTAGCCTCCTTCAGCTTTTTAGAAATAGAGACATCATGTGCCAATGGAACTGAAGAAGTAACTGGTGGCACTATAGGTGGGACCTCACTAGTCTGAGCTTGACCAGCCATTGCGGTAAAAAGGGCTGCCATTGCCTGAATTACCTCAGGAGACACGGTAGGAATGCTAGTAGGTGGCGGAGGAATCTCGACCGGTTCAGCAGCAAGTGTTGCTCGAAAAGGAGACACAGTCGATTCCTCTCCTCTAAGGTCTGGCTGACCCTGCCTAAGACGACCTCTGCCCCTCTTAGCTGATCTAGTAGGGAGTGGGCGCTCACGTCGAGGAGGCATGGTAATCTAAAAAGGAAACAAGGCAAGTTTAGGTAATCTCAAACTCTACATACATGCAACTCTACCTAACCCAACTTAACTTAACCTAGTTTAACTCAACCCGGGGCCACACAATGTCAGTGTGAATTCTTAAAATAACTATAAAAAGCAAAAACTTTAAAACCATGCTTTGTTAACCAAAAGCTCTGATACCAATCGAATTGTCACGACCCGGAACTCCCATCGAGCCCGTGACAACCGCCGCGAAGCCTCGATAGACATTCTTCCCCCGAACGCCTTTCGAGACCTCGCAAGGCTTTTGTACCAGTTTTTCCATTCCTCTCTCTTTTTTTTCCTTTTCTTTTTTTTTTGAATAATAAAATAAACTAAAAATATTAATTAAAATAATCTATTTTAATGTAAAACAATATATATATATATGTATATTTTTGAAACATCAAAAAATTAATTTTCTGCACATAAAAACAAAATAAATTTATACATACTATAATATAGAAAATTAGAGTATGCACTTTAAATTACAATGACACGTGAGCCCCCAAATAACTGAGAAGGTTTAAGTCTATAACCTTGCTTTCTAAGATGCAACTCCGAAATTTACTTCTCGATGCAATTGACAGTCTACTGCCTATTCTGAGCCTGAAAAATATATAGGAAGAAGGGGTGAGATTATAAAATCCCAGTGAGTAGACAGATATCATCAAAATAATCTAAAGCCGAGTAATAGGAGACAATTAAAATAATTCATCCCAACCCATATAAATAATTGGATTTCATCTAATTACTCAACATGGCTTATGCACTTTTCAAAAACTTGGCCCTTGCCAAAAATTCATTCTCGGGGATACCTCGCGAAAGCATCTTACCGAGACCGCCAAGGTTATTTATTGTCACACACACAAACACATTTCACCTCTGACAACACAGCCGTTCCTTGGCGTTGGCTGAGTCCCACTTTCACGTGGTGGCCAGCGTGAAGTGTACTCAAATCCTACCTCGGGAGTTATCCTACGCGCCTCTCCAATCGAGGTAAGCTCAATAATTGGGAACCGTGCCCCTCTAATTAGGCTAGCCCACGGAACCCCCGTCACTGCAGTGCCCACTTTATAATCCACCAACCAATAAAATCACAATAGTATGACATGGCTCACTTAACACATTCAAGACAAATCAAAGCAATTCACATATTCTTTAAATTATAAAAATAACCAGTCATACCCACATTTATCATAAGCCATTTAATGTAAAATCATGGATAAACAACACAATCATAGTATAGGTCTCCAATTACTCTATTTTTGAAATCATTATTAGATTTTTTTAAAAAATTTTATAAAATTATTTTATAAAATCCCATTTTCCCATAAAACACAATAATTTTTCCAATTAAACCATTTTTTCATAAAATCACACAATTAAATAAATCTACTCTAGATAATTAAGACGATAATAAGTTTACTCACTGTACTAGGAGTAGATATACTCCTATTCTCGGTCCTCGGGTGTAGTCTTTTACCCGTATAAGATAGCTCACCACCTATCCACAATACATGACACAAAAAAATTCAATAATTTGTGTCAAATCAATATATATTATTTCAGGCTCTTATCCATGCGTATGCACTAGATAGGGTGTGAAATGTTTGGACAATCGCTTAATCACAGTGTCCGACCTAACTCGCCTATACACAGTGTAAATTTCTAAAATCTTCAATTCAACTCCAAGTCCATCCATTTCAATTTCAATTATCCAATTATATCCACAATACCTCAATGACTGTGAATGTGGTCCAATTTATTTGTTCGGATCATAAATTACACTTTTACCCCTAATGGGTAAAAATTTCAATTTTTTTGCACCAAAAATTCCCATTAAATTTTCAACCTCATAATTCATCATTTTTCCATCTAATTCTCTTAAAATAAAGTCAACCTCACCCTCACACACCATTGGCTAGATTCGGGCTAGAGAAATTCATGGAGAAAATGAATATTTTTCTTGTTGTTTTACTCATAAACATGCTAAACTAACACTAAACACTAACATAGTTCAAAATCAAATTAATCTAACAACTTTCTCTCTCTAAACCCATATGATCAGATTTGAATCCATCATCAAAACACATAATTTAACCATGGAAAATAAGGAGAAATGCATGGAAATGATAAATCTTAACCTAAGCTTTAAAAATCATACCTTTAAACACTTGATTCCTTGAAAAATCACACTTTTTCTTTGAATTTTCTCACTCTAGGGTTTGTTCTTATTTCTCTCTCTCTCCTGCTGGTTTTGGCTGACCCTCCCAATGAATAATTCTGGAATTTTCAAGCCTTTTAATAGGCTTAATAAAATATTATTATTTTATTTACCTTTTGAATATTTTATTTTTTTATTTTTTTCTAGTCATCTTTTTGACTTTATTTTTCTACCACTCAATCCTCTTCACTTATCCATGTCTTCCATGAAATTTCTAGACTTTTCCAAAGTTTTGGTGGGGTAAATTTTTAAACATTACACTTTTACCCCGTAAAGTGAAAAATTACATTTTTGCCCCAAAAACTGAAAAATTGCCCATAGACATATTTTTCATCCCTTATACTCATACCATTCTCCAATTTGTCAAATGTGATCTAAATTCTCTCAAAATCTCAAAATTTATCCGTGAGTGGAAAAATTACGATTTTGCCCCTAGATAGTGAAAATTCTGGTTTGACTCCAAATTGATCCTCAAACTCCGAATTACCATTTTGAGTCATCCCTGAACTGTGAAACTCTTAATTTCACCTTAAAATTCCTATTTGAACTAGTTCGAGGCTTAATCGACTTAATGGTACCATTAAGGGCAATATCGTCTTTTAACAATTTCTCGAACTTCCTAAATATACAAACATTCTATCGAGCATGTAAATGACGTAATAATTATTTTACAAAGCAGGGTTTGACAGGTGAAACCATGGAAAAGTAAATTTTTTAGTGAAAATCGACTAGAGGATGTGAAAAGTCAATCCTAAAAGTCTAGGATCAAGTAAGAATATAGAGGACTCAACTATTCACTTTGAAAAATGATTTTCTAAGTTTGAGTGATTTGTTATTGAACCAAAATACCCTATTTATAGTGGAAATTCTAAGTGAAATGCACTTGGAGAAGAGGATGAATCTAAGAAAGATTGGATGAATTTGGAAGAATGAAGGATTCAAGGAATTTAAGAAACCAATGGTCATAGTCGACTACGACTTTTCAAATGTTCACGTTTGAACCACTTAAATGCACAGGCTAGTCGATCCTCTCAATGACAAAGTCGACTATGTCTTTCTTATTTTGACATTTGACTTTAAAAAATCAACTATAGTCGACTATATCCTTTGTGATAATCAATCAAGGTTTAATTAAATGATGAATTTGGCATTTAAAAACACTTTAAAAATAACCTTGATTTCTTGAGAAAGTTTAGAAAACTTATTAAAGTTTGTTTAAACCTCAATTATCAAGATTGAGAATCGATTTTGGCTTGAAAAATCATTTAAGAAATCAAAGGTTTATTCTTAAACTTGTGAAGTGTTGTAACACCCTCAATTTTTTATGTAAACTAAGAATGATTTATCAAATATGTGGAGTCTTGAGGATTTTGATGATATGATATGTATGCTTAGGTTTAAGAGTGTACATATTGAAACTTAAGCAAATTTGGGGAAATATGTAATGAATCCCATAATTTGAGGTTTTAATCTAAGTTTGATGTTGTGTTTGAGGATTTATATGTGTATGGGGTTAATCTAAATGAACAATTTGAGGTGTGATATTAATAAGGAATGATTTTGGGGTGTTAAACTTTAATTTTTGGAAGTTTTGGAAGCTTGGAGCTACCTATAGGGGTGAAAGTATCAATACATACCGCAATGTATAAATACTTTCTTGGCAAGATGAATAACAAAGGTTAGGGAAGAATATTCTATCAATACATTTGAGAATGTATTGATAGATTTAGCCAAGGATGAAAATGTATCGAACATTCGAAGCAGAAAGCACCCAAGGGAAAAAGTATCAACACATTTCCCCTATGTTTTGATACACTCAGTGGAATTTATGGCATATCAATTGATACATTTCCAAAATGTATAGATACATTAGAGAGGTAAGGCAAAAATAAAAAGGGATTTAAGGCCATTTCGCCCAACTCTTTCTCTCATCCTTTTCTTTGCCTTTCTCTCTCTAGAAGTTTGAAACTCTAACCTTCCAAATTGAATTTTTGAGACATTTAAAGTTATTTGAAGCTTAGGGAACCATTCTAGAGGTAAGATTTAACATTTTTACTGATTATTTCCAAATTAATCAATTAATAACTTCAAATTTGACTTTTCTCCAAATTCAGTATTTTTCCTTCTTTGGCTTGGATTGAGGAATTTGGGAGCTAAGACTCGTGCAATTTGACTCTCAAGAAATGGGTTTATTTCATTAATGAAGCATTTGAGCATGAATAGTTGGATTGCTAAGATTTAGTTAATTGTGTGAAAAGCTGACATTTTTTAAAAGCAAAGGCTAATTAATCTTTCGATGTTTTGATGTGTTTGAAGAGGGAAACAAAGTTAAGTCAACTTATTGGCTAGCTAGAAGACGATCGAAGGCTAAGGATCGGAGCTTGGCTGGGAGTGCCTCTTATTGTCACTATGAGTGGGATTTAAGCTAGATGCACATGATGCATAACGCACTATAAGTGAGTTACACTGGTACTAGATTTTGTACATAGGCCTAGATGAATAAACTTAGGCTAGAGAACAATATATGTGTATATGTATATATGTGAATTATGTGTCATTACGCTATGATGCGAGCCACATGGGTGGCCTATGTTGTGTAAGCCTAGACTAGGAGGCTTGTAGGCTACGTTAAACCCCTAGGAATGGATTACCCTAGGTGATTAATATGTCGAGACAATTTAATTGAATGAGGCCTTGGATATTTAGAGGCATCTAGATCTAACTGAGCTTAAAATGATTAAAGCCTGATAAATGTGAATTGAGGTTTGATACAAAAAATGTGAACGATAAAGGCATGATGGCCTTAATTGTGGATTTGTATTTTTGTCCGAGGGATAAATTTTGGATGTTGATCTGATTTGTGGATGAGTGGAGCTCGATGCCTTGTGACTATGTTCGTGCCTCAAGGACTGTGGTAAGCAAGGGTAGTGGCTGATATCTCGCTTGTGGTTCTTGCCTGTAGTGTATGATGCCATCTGTTGGGAGATTACTCTAGATGATGATTGTGAAGCCACTTGTGTGAGAATACTCCGGGTGATGTCGACTGTCAAGAGATTACTCCAATTGATGACTTTGACTTTTCTTTAGCTGCTTCAGCACTAAGCATGATCTGTTTTTCTGCCACCAACTTTGGCCCTGTGCATGATTTAATTTTCCACTCTCTGGCCACCGAGCATGATTTGTTTATGTCTAAGCGAGGACCACTCATTGATTTGATTCATGTATGACGTGAGATAGCCGTGAGAGGCTTGATATACATGTTATATCACTTTCATGTGATGCTTTGGCAACTAAAGTGTGTTGTGGAGAATGGTTTGAATGACTTGGTTGGCTTCCAAGGTAAGCCCCACAATATGTGATGCTAATGATGACTTTTGGGAAGATGATATACCCTCGTATTTGGTGAACCTAGGGATGATTATATTCCCTTATATTTAAATATGTATTGAATGATTATATGGACACACTAAGAGTGCAATATAGTTATAATGTGTTTGATGTATATATGCACATAATTGATTTTGATTATCTGCAGCACCCACTGAGTATTATAGTACTCACCCAATTGTGTACCATGTACAGATCAATAGACCACGAAAGAGCATGGCAAAGATCATCTGTAGACAAACCAATTTTGGCATTCGATAGGTCCTTAATTTTGGTCACTCTACTGAGTCAATCAAAGCTTCCGCTATGGATAATGTGTGTAGGCACTGAGTACCATGTTATTGTCACGACCCAAATTCCGGGTCATGACCGGCGCATGGGTCCAATGGACGTAATCCACTAAACCCAAGCAAGCCTATTATTTATTTTACTTATGATTCTATTTATTATCACTAAGTCGTATTTCATGACTTTGAGTCAAAATAGTGATACACATTGCCAACTCGTACTGGCATTACTCTTTTAAAATTTACATTTAAGTTCATCTATACATAACAAAATAATACTCGACCTCCAGCGGAGTGACTCGGATGGATATACAGCTACCGAATGCCGAGACACCTACTAGAAGATGTACACAGATCTACAAGGACACCTCGTCCTAATTATCGGCTACCTCGTGATCTGAAAACATGAATTTGAAAATGGTGAGTATAAACCCAGTGAGTGAACAAGGAAGGGAACAAGCAACAATTAGGAAAAATTTAAAATCATGATGCACTTGTTTCAAACAATGCAATTTAGTTCATTCCTATTTAAAACCCCTCCAAACCCCAGAGTTTTTTTTTTTTCGCTACAGCGAGCATGAATTTCGATGCAGTGAAAACAAGGCAACAAGATAAACATTTTTCCTCACTCAACAAAAGCCATCCTACTAAACTAATAAAATCAACCTAACATTCATGAAAATTCTCAAAGTATAATGTGTCAAATTTTACGTACATTACAACCATAAATCATTGTCCATCAATTTGCTATATCACACACATTTACATATGTATATATATATACGTATATACCCATCATCATCATCTCACCAACCCATCATCATCATCACCAGCTCATGCGCACTCCCTACTCGCACATGGCTGGGTCATCACCGGATTATGCGCACTCCCTACTCGCACATAACCGGGTCATCCTCGGCTTATGCACACTCCCTACTCGCACATAGTCGAGTCAACATAATTACACAACATTATATTCAAGCACATATGTATATCAACATAATGCAGCCACATAGAAATCCATAATAACCACATTTCATAACATAAACCTTTTCTCAAAAGCTTGTTCCCAAGGCATTCATTTTCATGAAAAATTGCATAAAATCATTCAAACACTTTGTTCAAAACAGTCATATTCCCAAAACAATTTTGATAGGCAGTCCACTCACAGGTGTCGAAAATTCGGATTCCGGGTGAACTCTGACTAATAGTCCTCAGGCGTAATTCCTTTGCCTTTTCCGGACGTCTCACCACCTTGACAAATAACCAAGTCGAGGAATTTACTATATTGTCCCTAAATTGATATAAATTAATTTAAACTACTAATGCTTGATATGTAAATGCACAAATATACCCGATTACCGCTTAATCACGGTATCGATTAAATTCGACCGATCACCCGATTAATCGACGATTGTGTCCAAATCACCTCTAAATTAATTCATTTCTCCTCTAATACCTTAATTTACCACATACATTTAAATAAAGCCAAATTCAGCATTAGAACCCTCACAATTCCTTATAGAAAAAAAATTTGGTCATTTGGTGTACTAGCATCGAATTTTTTCTACATAACCGTTTCACCTTACTTCATCATTTTCCATGCCATTTTCCTTGAAATAAAAACAATCCCCCATTGATATTCAGCCCTCATGGTTCAGCCAACAAGGAACCCTAGAGAAATTAAATATTTCTTTAGTGTTTTTGTTCATAACCATGCTTAACTATCTCTAAACACTAACATAGTCTAAAATCAAATTATTCCAACAACAATTCCTCTTCCATACCCATTTTTCAGAATTGAATTCATCATGATAACTCAATATTCAACCATGGAAATCAAGAACAAAAGCATGGGTAAGCTAGGTATCAAGGAGAATTAAAGAAATTTTAACTTACCTAGCTTGTTTCATTGATTTCTTCACTTTTTCTTTGAATTTCCACCTAGGTTTTCTTGTTTTTCCTTTTGTTCTTCCTTTTTTCTGGTTGCTGGATGTCTAGGCCGAATATGGTGAGGGAATTGGGGATTTAATGGGCTGATTTCTATAGAAAATAATAAAATAATCAAGCATGCCATGTGTCACATGCTTATTGGCCAAAATTTTAACTTTTTGACTTTTTCTTCTTAATTTTCCACCACAAATATTCTGGTATTTATCCAATCCTACCACAATTAAAATCCCTTGGTCTTGACAAGTGCTGGGCCGAAAATTTTACTGATTTGCCCCCGAGACAAAAAAATTACGATTTTGCCCTTATACTCCGAAATGTACCGGAATCTCATTATTTCTACTTTTCAACCTAAAATAACACTACTATTGATCAATATTAACCAAATGGGGCAAAAATTGTTTAAAAAAATTTTCGTTTAGTCCACTAGTGGCAAAATTACCATTTTGCCCTTCTACTCTATAAATACCGGGAATCACAATTTTTCACTACTAAACATCATTTTATACTCCAATAATCATAATTATATTTCATATAATTATTCTTGGTCAAATGTGATCAAATCTTGGCTAAAAATCTCCATTTAATCATCAAATGGTAAAATGACCGTTTTGTCCCTAATTGGTCAATTTTCTGATGGACTCCAAACTGGACCTTGAACTCCAAATCACTATTCTAAACCATTCTGTTGGTTTTAAAATTTTCAAATTCCTCTTAGAATTTCTATTTGAACTAGTTCAAGGCTCGATTTAACTTAGTTGTACCACTCGATACAATACCGTCTTTTAATCGAGCTTGACAGGGTCTCACATTCTCCCCCACTAATAAAAATTCGGTCCCCGAATTTAAATTCAATGTAGAGTGGCTTACCTTTACATATCGAAGAGGTGTGGATGCTTTGTCCGCATCTCATCCTCAGCTTCCCACGTTACCTCCTCGCTAGTGTGATTCCGCCACAACACTTTCACTGAGGCTACATCCTTTGAACGGAGCTTTTTAACTTGCCTATCAAGGATAGCTACCGGTTGTTCCTCATAGGTTAGATCATCTTGCAACTGAATTGTTTCATACCGTATTACATGTGATGGATCTGGGTTGTACTTCCTAAGCATGGACACATGAAACACGGGATGAATATTAGAGAGGTCTGGTGGTAATGCCAAACGATAAGCCACCGCTCCAACCTTTTCTAAGATCTCGAATGGCCCTATATACCGAGGACTTAACTTCCCTTTCTTGCCAAACCTCATTACCCCTTTAGTTGGCGAAACTTTCAAAAATACATGATCTCCTACTTGGAACTCCAAGTCTCTCCGTCGGTTATCAGCATATGATTTCTGTCTACTTTGTGCTGTTAACATCTTCTGACGGATCATGTGTATTTTCTCGATTGCATCCTGCACCAATTCAGGCCCCAAAAGTTTCCTTTCTCCCACCTCTAGCCATCCAATGGGTGACCTACATCTTCGTCCATATAAGGCCTCAAATGGTGCCATTTGGATGCTAGTTTGGAAACTGTTGTTGTAGGCAAATTCCACTAAGGGTAGATATTGTTCCCACCTGACACCAAGGTCTATCACACAAGCCCTCAACATATCCTCCAATGTCTGTATGGTCCGTTCAGATTGTCCATCAGTCTGAGGGTGGAAAGCTGTGCTGAAATCCAACTTAGTGCCCAATGCTTCTTGCAACTTTCCCCAAAACCTACTAGTAAACTGAGCTCCTCTGTCAGATACTATAGAAATGGGAATACCATGTAGTCGCACTATCTCATCCACATAAACTCGAGCATATTGGGCAGCCCCATAAGTAGTCTTAACCGGAAGAAAATGAGCTGACTTTGTTAACCGGTCCACTACTATCCAAATTGAATCATATCCCCCACTGGTTCGAGGCAAACCCGTTACAAAGTCCATAGCAATATGTTCCCACTTCCACTCGGGTACTGGTAATGGCTGTAGTAGCCCTGCAGGCTTTTGATGCTCGGCCTTAACCTGCTGACAAACCAGGCACTTGGAGACAAACTCAGCTACATCTCTCTTAAGTCCTTCCCACCAATACACCTCTTTCAAATCTTGATGCATTTTTGTAGCCCCTGGATGTACCACATAAGCTGCCATGTGAGCTTCCTCTAATATTTCTCTCCTCAACCCGTCACCATCAGGCACATAAAGTCTGGTTCCATACCTCAACACTCCATCTGTGCCTTTAGTAAACATTTTTCCTTTCCTACCCTGAGGATCCTCTAAGGCCTTAATCACAAACTCATCTTTACTTTGTGCTTCTTTAATCCTGTCCATTAAAATAGGCCTCACTCTAAAGTGTGCTAGCAAAGCATTTGTCTCCGCAACTTCCAAACGCACACCTATGTCTCCCAAGCTATGGATCTCTCTAACCAAAGATCTCCTACCAATGGAAATATGTGCCAAGCTTCCCATTGATTTTCGACTCAAGGCATCCGCCACTACATTGGCCTTACCGGGATGATAAAGAATAGTACAATCATAATCCTTTAGCAACTCCATCCATCTACGTTGCCGTAAGTTAAGATCCCTCTGCTGAAATATATACTTCAGACTTTTGTGGTCCGTGTATATCTCGCAAGTCTCACCATACAAGTAATGTCTCCAAATCTTTAAGGCAAACACGATTGCTGCCATTTCCAAATCGTGTATGGGGTAATTCTGCTCATGCCTTTTAAGTTGCCTAGATGCATACGCAATCACCTTCCCATGTTGCATCAATACACATCCTAAACCAACCCCCGATGCATCACAAAACACCGTGTAACCCCCTGTGCCTTGCGGCAGGCTTAACACTGGAGCTGTGGTGAGACATGCCTTAAGCTTCTCAAAACTATTCTCACAAGCATCAGACCACTCAAATTTTGTATCTTTACGTGTCAGCTTAGTCAAAGGGGCAACTATTTTGGAGAAGTCTTTCACAAAGCGACGATAATAGCCAGCTAAACCCACAAAGCTTCTAATCTCCGTAACTGATGTTGGCCTTGGCCATTTTTCCACTGCTTCAATTTTCTTTGTATCAACTCGTATCCCCTCCTTAGATACCACATGCCCCAAGAATGCAACACTTTCGAGCCAAAACTCACACTTGGAGAACTTAGCATACAATCGATGTTCTCTCAAAATTTGGAGCACTATCTTAAGATGCTGCTCATGCTCCTCTCGACTCTTTGAATATATCAAAATATCATCAATAAACACCACTACAAACTTATCCAAATAAGGTTTGAACACTCGGTTCATCAAATCCATAAAGGCTGCAGGAGCATTCGTGAGCCCAAATGACATCACTAAGAACTCATAGTGCCCATATCTTGTTCGAAATGCGGTCTTGGGTATATCTTCGTTCCGGATTCTCAACTGATGGTACCCAGATCGCAGATCTATCTTAGAAAAACATTGTGCTCCTTGTAGTTGATCAAATAAATCATCTATCCTTGGGAGAGGATATTTATTCTTCACCGTCACTTTATTAAGCTGTCGATAATCAATGCACAGCCTAAGTGACCCATCTTTCTTCTTCACAAATAACACTGGTGCTCCCCATGGGGATACACTAGGTCGTATGAAACCTTTATCCAACAAATCTTCCAACTGATCCTTAAGCTCTTTAAGCTCTGCAGGTGCCATTCTATATGGGGGTATGGATATAGGTCTAGTGTCGGGAATCAAATCTATGCAAAACTCAACCTCCCGTTCAGGAGGCAAACCTGGTAGCTCTTCAGGAAATACATCCACGAACTCCTTCACCACCGACACTTGAGTTACATCTCCAATCTTTGCCTGACTATCCTTTACAACAGCCAAGTAACCTATACAACCCTGTCGTAATAATCTTCTGGCAGATATGACCGATATCAAATTGGTTGGAGCATTACTCCTATCCCCCTGAATACTAAATGATGGTTCACCGGGGAAATCAAATCTAACCAATTTATGATAGCAGTCCACACTAGCATGACAGGGTGATAACCAATTCATCCCCAAGATTACATCAAAGTCTAAGGTGTCTAGCACCACTAGATTCACCGAAGTGTCTTTGTCCTTGACTCGCACTACACATGACTCATATTCCCACTCGGCCACAAATATCTCCTTTAAAGGAGTAGACACCACTAATTGTTCCTCTCTCCTAACACGACCTCTACCCAACCGAGATGCAAAACATGGAGAGATAAAAGAATGGGTAGCACCAGGATCAAATAGTACTCGAGCATTCATATTACAAACGGAGAGAATACCTGAGACCACGGCATTGGATGTTTGAGCCTCCTGCTGTGTTAAAGCAAACACCCTCGCTTGGCCTCTACCAATAGAACTTTGATGTCCGGACCCAGATGGTCTGCCTTGAGAGGAAGTACCCGCACCTCTACCTCTCGATCCACTAACCTCCCGGCCAGATGAGACAGCAACTGACGGAGCAGATGAAGCTGGCTGAGTGGAACCACGAGCAGAATCTGGTGATTGATGTGCCATCGGACAATCCCTCCTAATATGCCCAGGTTGACCGCACCCGTAACAAGTTTTTGTAGTAAGGAAGCACCGTCCACTATGTCGTCTCCCACAAGTATCACAAGAGCGAATGACTTGACTACTCTGTCTAGAATCTTGCTGCCTCCTAGAACTAAAGGTTCTCTGTCCCACCCTAATATTAGCACCAGGTGCGTCACTCCCCTGCTGCGGTAACCGTGAGTCCCTCTGTGGACCCTGACGGCTAGAAGATGAACCACCACTGCTAAAATCTCTACGGCCCTGATAACCCTCTGTCTTGCCCCTTTTTGCTCTATCTCTCGCAGCCCTACTCTCATTGGTCCTCATCTCGATGCGTTGAGCACGATCCACTGCTGCAGAATAGGTAGTGAAATCTCGGGATGCCACAGCCCTAAATAATGGCTCCACTAACCCATCCACAAACCTCTGAATCTTCATCTCCTCAGTAGAAACGAGATAGGGCGCATAACGAGCTAGCTGCGTGAACTTGATGTCATACTCAGACACCGTCATGCTTGAAGTCTGTACCAAAGTCTCAAACTCTCTAGCTCTGGCATTACGCACACTGAGTGGTAAGAATCGATCTAAGAAGGCTACACTGAACTCACTCCAGGCCAACGGTGTTGCATTAGTCGGTCTGCCTCTACATAAAGAGCTATACCATTCCTGCGCCACATCCTCTAATTGGAAGGCGGCTAGCTCAACTGACCGAACACTAGAACATCCCAAGGCTTTACAAATTTTTTCCATCTTATCCAAGAAAACCTGGGGTTTCTCCGATGCATCAGACCCTGTAAATGTTGGAGGCTTAAGCTTGAGAAAGTCAGGAAGAGAAATATCTAGATGTCCCCTCTCCTCCTCATGATGTTGGTGATCGGCCTGTCCTTGGGAGCTAGGGGATTCTTGTACTGTAGGTCTCCCCTCTACTACCCTTTGTATATCTTCCATGCGGGTCGCCATCATCTCTACAACCCGGTTAACTCCCTGTAGGCCTGCCGCCAAATCCTCAATAGTAATACCCCTAGCTGGGTGTCTATCTACATCACCTGAGGACTGTCCCTCTTCTTGCCTACTCACAGGCGTATCCAACCCCACCGGCCTAGTGACCCTGCCACGTCTACCTCGGCCTCTCTGGGTGGATGCCCGTGGTCTATCTGCCATCTCAATGGGAACATCTTGCTCCCTTGCCCGTCTTGAGGCGGCTCGTGTCTTAGGCGGCATTCTTACCTAGACAAAAGCAAACGCCTGTTATTAAACACATATTATAGTCATACTTAAAGCAACAGGTGGTTTCTAAGATAGGGAATCTATGCGGTCATTTGGTTGTAAAATGTGCCGCGGTTCACACTTTACAACTGAAGTTCCCACATAAAGACCCGACTCTCCGCTGGACTAACAAAAAGGAAGTTCTAGGACCTAGACAAACCTAGGGCTCTGATACCAATACTGTCACGACCCAAATTCCGGGTCATGACCGGCGCATGGGTCCAATGGACGTAATCCACTAAACCCAAGCAAGCCTATTATTTATTTTACTTATGATTCTATTTATTATCACTAAGTCGTATTTCATGACTTTGAGTCAAAATAGTGATACACATTGCCAACTCGTACTGGCATTACTCTTTTAAAATTTACATTTAAGTTCATCTATACATAACAAAATAATACTCGACCTCCAGCGGAGTGACTCGGATGGATATACAGCTACCGAATGCCGAGACACCTACCAGAAGATGTACACAGATCTACAAGGACACCTCGTCCTAATTATCGGCTACCTCGTGATCTGAAAACATGAATTTGAAAATGGTGAGTATAAACCCAGTGAGTGAACAAGGAAGGGAACAAGCAACAATTAGGAAAAATTTAAAATCATGATGCACTTGTTTCAAACAATGCAATTTAGTTCATTCCTATTTAAAACCCCTCCAAACCCCAGAGTTTTTTTTTTTTCGCTACAGCGAGCATGAATTTCGATGCAGTGAAAACAAGGCAACAAGATAAACATTTTTCCTCACTCAACAAAAGCCATCCTACTAAACTAATAAAATCAACCTAACATTCATGAAAATTCTCAAAGTATAATGTGTCAAATTTTACGTACATTACAACCATAAATCATTGTCCATCAATTTGCTATATCACACACATTTACATATGTATATATATATACGTATATACCCATCATCATCATCTCACCAACCCATCATCATCATCACCAGCTCATGCGCACTCCCTACTCGCACATGGCTGGGTCATCACCGGATTATGCGCACTCCCTACTCGCACATAACCGGGTCATCCTCGGCTTATGCACACTCCCTACTCGCACATAGTCGAGTCAACATAATTACACAACATTATATTCAAGCACATATGTATATCAACATAATGCAGCCACATAGAAATCCATAATAACCACATTTCATAACATAAACCTTTTCTCAAAAGCTTGTTCCCAAGGCATTCATTTTCATGAAAAATTGCATAAAATCATTCAAACACTTTGTTCAAAACAGTCATATTCCCAAAACAATTTTGATAGGCAGTCCACTCACAGGTGTCGAAAATTCGGATTCCGGGTGAACTCTGACTAATAGTCCTCAGGCGTAATTCCTTTGCCTTTTCCGGACGTCTCACCACCTTGACAAATAACCAAGTCGAGGAATTTACTATATTGTCCCTAAATTGATATAAATTAATTTAAACTACTAATGCTTGATATGTAAATGCACAAATATACCCGATTACCGCTTAATCACGGTATCGATTAAATTCGACCGATCACCCGATTAATCGACGATTGTGTCCAAATCACCTCTAAATTAATTCATTTCTCCTCTAATACCTTAATTTACCACATACATTTAAATAAAGCCAAATTCAGCATTAGAACCCTCACAATTCCTTATAGAAAAAAAATTTGGTCATTTGGTGTACTAGCATCGAATTTTTTCTACATAACCGTTTCACCTTACTTCATCATTTTCCATGCCATTTTCCTTGAAATAAAAACAATCCCCCATTGATATTCAGCCCTCATGGTTCAGCCAACAAGGAACCCTAGAGAAATTAAATATTTCTTTAGTGTTTTTGTTCATAACCATGCTTAACTATCTCTAAACACTAACATAGTCTAAAATCAAATTATTCCAACAACAATTCCTCTTCCATACCCATTTTTCAGAATTGAATTCATCATGATAACTCAATATTCAACCATGGAAATCAAGAACAAAAGCATGGGTAAGCTAGGTATCAAGGAGAATTAAAGAAATTTTAACTTACCTAGCTTGTTTCATTGATTTCTTCACTTTTTCTTTGAATTTCCACCTAGGTTTTCTTGTTTTTCCTTTTGTTCTTCCTTTTTTCTGGTTGCTGGATGTCTAGGCCGAATATGGTGAGGGAATTGGGGATTTAATGGGCTGATTTCTATAGAAAATAATAAAATAATCAAGCATGCCATGTGTCACATGCTTATTGGCCAAAATTTTAACTTTTTGACTTTTTCTTCTTAATTTTCCACCACAAATATTCTGGTATTTATCCAATCCTACCACAATTAAAATCCCTTGGTCTTGACAAGTGCTGGGCCGAAAATTTTACTGATTTGCCCCCGAGACAAAAAAATTACGATTTTGCCCTTATACTCCGAAATGTACCGGAATCTCATTATTTCTACTTTTCAACCTAAAATAACACTACTATTGATCAATATTAACCAAATGGGGCAAAAATTGTTTAAAAAAATTTTCGTTTAGTCCACTAGTGGCAAAATTACCATTTTGCCCTTCTACTCTATAAATACCGGGAATCACAATTTTTCACTACTAAACATCATTTTATACTCCAATAATCATAATTATATTTCATATAATTATTCTTGGTCAAATGTGATCAAATCTTGGCTAAAAATCTCCATTTAATCATCAAATGGTAAAATGACCGTTTTGTCCCTAATTGGTCAATTTTCTGATGGACTCCAAACTGGACCTTGAACTCCAAATCACTATTCTAAACCATTCTGTTGGTTTTAAAATTTTCAAATTCCTCTTAGAATTTCTATTTGAACTAGTTCAAGGCTCGATTTAACTTAGTTGTACCACTCGATACAATACCGTCTTTTTATCGAGCTTGACAGGGTCTCACATTCTCCCCCACTAATAAAAATTCGGTCCCCGAATTTAAATTCAATGTAGAGTGGCTTACCTTTACATATCGAAGAGGTGTGGATGCTTTGTCCGCATCTCATCCTCAGCTTCCCACGTTACCTCCTCGCTAGTGTGATTCCGCCACAACACTTTCACTGAGGCTACATCCTTTGAACGGAGCTTTTTAACTTGCCTATCAAGGATAGCTACCGGTTGTTCCTCATAGGTTAGATCATCTTGCAACTGAATTGTTTCATACCGTATTACATGTGATGGATCTGGGTTGTACTTCCTAAGCATGGACACATGAAACACGGGATGAATATTAGAGAGGTCTGGTGGTAATGCCAAACGATAAGCCACCGCTCCAACCTTTTCTAAGATCTCGAATGGCCCTATATACCGAGGACTTAACTTCCCTTTCTTGCCAAACCTCATTACCCCTTTAGTTGGCGAAACTTTCAAAAATACATGATCTCCTACTTGGAACTCCAAGTCTCTCCGTCGGTTATCAGCATATGATTTCTGTCTACTTTGTGCTGTTAACATCTTCTGACGGATCATGTGTATTTTCTCGGTTGCATCCTGCACCAATTCAGGCCCCAAAAGTTTCCTTTCTCCCACCTCTAGCCATCCAATGGGTGACCTACATCTTCGTCCATATAAGGCCTCAAATGGTGCCATTTGGATGCTAGTTTGGAAACTGTTGTTGTAGGCAAATTCCACTAAGGGTAGATATTGTTCCCACCTGACACCAAGGTCTATCACACAAGCCCTCAACATATCCTCCAATGTCTGTATGGTCCGTTCAGATTGTCCATCAGTCTGAGGGTGGAAAGCTGTGCTGAAATCCAACTTAGTGCCCAATGCTTCTTGCAACTTTCCCCAAAACCTACTAGTAAACTGAGCTCCTCTGTCAGATACTATAGAAATGGGAATACCATGTAGTCGCACTATCTCATCCACATAAACTCGAGCATATTGGGCAGCCCCATAAGTAGTCTTAACCGGAAGAAAATGAGCTGACTTTGTTAACCGGTCCACTACTATCCAAATTGAATCATATCCCCCACTGGTTCGAGGCAAACCCGTTACAAAGTCCATAGCAATATGTTCCCACTTCCACTCGGGTACTGGTAATGGCTGTAGTAGCCCTGCAGGCTTTTGATGCTCGGCCTTAACCTGCTGACAAACCAGGCACTTGGAGACAAACTCAGCTACATCTCTCTTAAGTCCTTCCCACCAATACACCTCTTTCAAATCTTGATGCATTTTTGTAGCCCCTGGATGTACCACATAAGCTGCCATGTGAGCTTCCTCTAATATTTCTCTCCTCAACCCGTCACCATCAGGCACATAAAGTCTGGTTCCATACCTCAACACTCCATCTGTGCCTTTAGTAAACATTTTTCCTTTCCTACCCTGAGGATCCTCTAAGGCCTTAATCACAAACTCATCTTTACTTTGTGCTTCTTTAATCCTGTCCATTAAAATAGGCCTCACTCTAAAGTGTGCTAGCAAAGCATTTGTCTCCGCAACTTCCAAACGCACACCTATGTCTCCCAAGCTATGGATCTCTCTAACCAAAGATCTCCTACCAATGGAAATATGTGCCAAGCTTCCCATTGATTTTCGACTCAAGGCATCCGCCACTACATTGGCCTTACCGGGATGATAAAGAATAGTACAATCATAATCCTTTAGCAACTCCATCCATCTACGTTGCCGTAAGTTAAGATCCCTCTGCTGAAATATATACTTCAGACTTTTGTGGTCCGTGTATATCTCGCAAGTCTCACCATACAAGTAATGTCTCCAAATCTTTAAGGCAAACACGATTGCTGCCATTTCCAAATCGTGTATGGGGTAATTCTGCTCATGCCTTTTAAGTTGCCTAGATGCATACGCAATCACCTTCCCATGTTGCATCAATACACATCCTAAACCAACCCCCGATGCATCACAAAACACCGTGTAACCCCCTGTGCCTTGCGGCAGGCTTAACACTGGAGCTGTGGTGAGACATGCCTTAAGCTTCTCAAAACTATTCTCACAAGCATCAGACCACTCAAATTTTGTATCTTTACGTGTCAGCTTAGTCAAAGGGGCAACTATTTTGGAGAAGTCTTTCACAAAGCGACGATAATAGCCAGCTAAACCCACAAAGCTTCTAATCTCCGTAACTGATGTTGGCCTTGGCCATTTTTCCACTGCTTCAATTTTCTTTGTATCAACTCGTATCCCCTCCTTAGATACCACATGCCCCAAGAATGCAACACTTTCGAGCCAAAACTCACACTTGGAGAACTTAGCATACAATCGATGTTCTCTCAAAATTTGGAGCACTATCTTAAGATGCTGCTCATGCTCCTCTCGACTCTTTGAATATATCAAAATATCATCAATAAACACCACTACAAACTTATCCAAATAAGGTTTGAACACTCGGTTCATCAAATCCATAAAGGCTGCAGGAGCATTCGTGAGCCCAAATGACATCACTAAGAACTCATAGTGCCCATATCTTGTTCGAAATGCGGTCTTGGGTATATCTTCGTTCCGGATTCTCAACTGATGGTACCCAGATCGCAGATCTATCTTAGAAAAACATTGTGCTCCTTGTAGTTGATCAAATAAATCATCTATCCTTGGGAGAGGATATTTATTCTTCACCGTCACTTTATTAAGCTGTCGATAATCAATGCACAGCCTAAGTGACCCATCTTTCTTCTTCACAAATAACACTGGTGCTCCCCATGGGGATACACTAGGTCGTATGAAACCTTTATCCAACAAATCTTCCAACTGATCCTTAAGCTCTTTAAGCTCTGCAGGTGCCATTCTATATGGGGGTATGGATATAGGTCTAGTGTCGGGAATCAAATCTATGCAAAACTCAACCTCCCGTTCAGGAGGCAAACCTGGTAGCTCTTCAGGAAATACATCCACGAACTCCTTCACCACCGACACTTGAGTTACATCTCCAATCTTTGCCTGACTATCCTTTACAACAGCCAAGTAACCTATACAACCCTGTCGTAATAATCTTCTGGCAGATATGACCGATATCAAATTGGTTGGAGCATTACTCCTATCCCCCTGAATACTAAATGATGGTTCACCGGGGAAATCAAATCTAACCAATTTATGATAGCAGTCCACACTAGCATGACAGGGTGATAACCAATTCATCCCCAAGATTACATCAAAGTCTAAGGTGTCTAGCACCACTAGATTCACCGAAGTGTCTTTGTCCTTGACTCGCACTACACATGACTCATATTCCCACTCGGCCACAAATATCTCCTTTAAAGGAGTAGACACCACTAATTGTTCCTCTCTCCTAACACGACCTCTACCCAACCGAGATGCAAAACATGGAGAGATAAAAGAATGGGTAGCACCAGGATCAAATAGTACTCGAGCATTCATATTACAAACGGAGAGAATACCTGAGACCACGGCATTGGATGTTTGAGCCTCCTGCTGTGTTAAAGCAAACACCCTCGCTTGGCCTCTACCAATAGAACTTTGATGTCCGGACCCAGATGGTCTGCCTTGAGAGGAAGTACCCGCACCTCTACCTCTCGATCCACTAACCTCCCGGCCAGATGAGACAGCAACTGACGGAGCAGATGAAGCTGGCTGAGTGGAACCACGAGCAGAATCTGGTGATTGATGTGCCATCGGACAATCCCTCCTAATATGCCCAGGTTGACCGCACCCGTAACAAGTTTTTGTAGTAAGGAAGCACCGTCCACTATGTCGTCTCCCACAAGTATCACAAGAGCGAATGACTTGACTACTCTGTCTAGAATCTTGCTGCCTCCTAGAACTAAAGGTTCTCTGTCCCACCCTAATATTAGCACCAGGTGCGTCACTCCCCTGCTGCGGTAACCGTGAGTCCCTCTGTGGACCCTGACGGCTAGAAGATGAACCACCACTGCTAAAATCTCTACGGCCCTGATAACCCTCTGTCTTGCCCCTTTTTGCTCTATCTCTCGCAGCCCTACTCTCATTGGTCCTCATCTCGATGCGTTGAGCACGATCCACTGCTGCAGAATAGGTAGTGAAATCTCGGGATGCCACAGCCCTAAATAATGGCTCCACTAACCCATCCACAAACCTCTGAATCTTCATCTCCTCAGTAGAAACGAGATAGGGCGCATAACGAGCTAGCTGCGTGAACTTGATGTCATACTCAGACACCGTCATGCTTGAAGTCTGTACCAAAGTCTCAAACTCTCTAGCTCTGGCATTACGCACACTGAGTGGTAAGAATCGATCTAAGAAGGCTACACTGAACTCACTCCAGGCCAACGGTGTTGCATTAGTCGGTCTGCCTCTACATAAAGAGCTATACCATTCCTGCGCCACATCCTCTAATTGGAAGGCGGCTAGCTCAACTGACCGAACACTAGAACATCCCAAGGCTTTACAAATTTTTTCCATCTTATCCAAGAAAACCTGGGGTTTCTCCGATGCATCAGACCCTGTAAATGTTGGAGGCTTAAGCTTGAGAAAGTCAGGAAGAGAAATATCTAGATGTCCCCTCTCCTCCTCATGATGTTGGTGATCGGCCTGTCCTTGGGAGCTAGGGGATTCTTGTACTGTAGGTCTCCCCTCTACTACCCTTTGTATATCTTCCATGCGGGTCGCCATCATCTCTACAACCCGGTTAACTCCCTGTAGGCCTGCCGCCAAATCCTCAATAGTAATACCCCTAGCTGGGTGTCTATCTACATCACCTGAGGACTGTCCCTCTTCTTGCCTACTCACAGGCGTATCCAACCCCACCGGCCTAGTGACCCTGCCACGTCTACCTCGGCCTCTCTGGGTGGATGCCCGTGGTCTATCTGCCATCTCAATGGGAACATCTTGCTCCCTTGCCCGTCTTGAGGCGGCTCGTGTCTTAGGCGGCATTCTTACCTAGACAAAAGCAAACGCCTGTTATTAAACACATATTATAGTCATACTTAAAGCAACAGGTGGTTTCTAAGATAGGGAATCTATGCGGTCATTTGGTTGTAAAATGTGCCGCGGTTCACACTTTACAACTGAAGTTCCCACATAAAGACCCGACTCTCCGCTGGACTAACAAAAAGGAAGTTCTAGGACCTAGACAAACCTAGGGCTCTGATACCAATACTGT
Source organism: Theobroma cacao (assembly GCF_053813885.1). Classification (NCBI taxonomy): domain Eukaryota; kingdom Viridiplantae; phylum Streptophyta; class Magnoliopsida; order Malvales; family Malvaceae; genus Theobroma; species Theobroma cacao. Next base: position 30,988,027 of record NC_142647.1, on the reverse strand, counting down.
CACGACCCAAATTCCGGGTCATGACCGGCGCATGGGTCCAATGGACGTAATCCACTAAACCCAAGCAAGCCTATTATTTATTTTACTTATGATTCTATTTATTATCACTAAGTCGTATTTCATGACTTTGAGTCAAAATAGTGATACACATTGCCAACTCGTACTGGCATTACTCTTTTAAAATTTACATTTAAGTTCATCTATACATAACAAAATAATACTCGACCTCCAGCGGAGTGACTCGGATGGATATACAGCTACCGAATGCCGAGACACCTACCAGAAGATGTACACAGATCTACAAGGACACCTCGTCCTAATTATCGGCTACCTCGTGATCTGAAAACATGAATTTGAAAATGGTGAGTATAAACCCAGTGAGTGAACAAGGAAGGGAACAAGCAACAATTAGGAAAAATTTAAAATCATGATGCACTTGTTTCAAACAATGCAATTTAGTTCATTCCTATTTAAAACCCCTCCAAACCCCAGAGTTTTTTTTTTTTCGCTACAGCGAGCATGAATTTCGATGCAGTGAAAACAAGGCAACAAGATAAACATTTTTCCTCACTCAACAAAAGCCATCCTACTAAACTAATAAAATCAACCTAACATTCATGAAAATTCTCAAAGTATAATGTGTCAAATTTTACGTACATTACAACCATAAATCATTGTCCATCAATTTGCTATATCACACACATTTACATATGTATATATATATACGTATATACCCATCATCATCATCTCACCAACCCATCATCATCATCACCAGCTCATGCGCACTCCCTACTCGCACATGGCTGGGTCATCACCGGATTATGCGCACTCCCTACTCGCACATAACCGGGTCATCCTCGGCTTATGCACACTCCCTACTCGCACATAGTCGAGTCAACATAATTACACAACATTATATTCAAGCACATATGTATATCAACATAATGCAGCCACATAGAAATCCATAATAACCACATTTCATAACATAAACCTTTTCTCAAAAGCTTGTTCCCAAGGCATTCATTTTCATGAAAAATTGCATAAAATCATTCAAACACTTTGTTCAAAACAGTCATATTCCCAAAACAATTTTGATAGGCAGTCCACTCACAGGTGTCGAAAATTCGGATTCCGGGTGAACTCTGACTAATAGTCCTCAGGCGTAATTCCTTTGCCTTTTCCGGACGTCTCACCACCTTGACAAATAACCAAGTCGAGGAATTTACTATATTGTCCCTAAATTGATATAAATTAATTTAAACTACTAATGCTTGATATGTAAATGCACAAATATACCCGATTACCGCTTAATCACGGTATCGATTAAATTCGACCGATCACCCGATTAATCGACGATTGTGTCCAAATCACCTCTAAATTAATTCATTTCTCCTCTAATACCTTAATTTACCACATACATTTAAATAAAGCCAAATTCAGCATTAGAACCCTCACAATTCCTTATAGAAAAAAAATTTGGTCATTTGGTGTACTAGCATCGAATTTTTTCTACATAACCGTTTCACCTTACTTCATCATTTTCCATGCCATTTTCCTTGAAATAAAAACAATCCCCCATTGATATTCAGCCCTCATGGTTCAGCCAACAAGGAACCCTAGAGAAATTAAATATTTCTTTAGTGTTTTTGTTCATAACCATGCTTAACTATCTCTAAACACTAACATAGTCTAAAATCAAATTATTCCAACAACAATTCCTCTTCCATACCCATTTTTCAGAATTGAATTCATCATGATAACTCAATATTCAACCATGGAAATCAAGAACAAAAGCATGGGTAAGCTAGGTATCAAGGAGAATTAAAGAAATTTTAACTTACCTAGCTTGTTTCCTTGATTTCTTCACTTTTTCTTTGAATTTCCACCTAGGTTTTCTTGTTTTTCCTTTTGTTCTTCCTTTTTTCTGGTTGCTGGATGTCTAGGCCGAATATGGTGAGGGAATTGGGGATTTAATGGGCTGATTTCTATAGAAAATAATAAAATAATCAAGCATGCCATGTGTCACATGCTTATTGGCCAAAATTTTAACTTTTTGACTTTTTCTTCTTAATTTTCCACCACAAATATTCTGGTTTTTATCCAATCCTACCACAATTAAAATCCCTTGGTCTTGACAAGTGCTGGGCCGAAAATTTTACTGATTTGCCCCCGAGACAAAAAAATTACGATTTTGCCCTTATACTCCGAAATGTACCGGAATCTCATTATTTCTACTTTTCAACCTAAAATAACACTACTATTGATCAATATTAACCAAATGGGGCAAAAATTGTTTAAAAAAATTTTCGTTTAGTCCACTAGTGGCAAAATTACCATTTTGCCCTTCTACTCTATAAATACCGGGAATCACAATTTTTCACTACTAAACATCATTTTATACTCCAATAATCATAATTATATTTCATATAATTATTCTTGGTCAAATGTGATCAAATCTTGGCTAAAAATCTCCATTTAATCATCAAATGGTAAAATGACCGTTTTGTCCCTAATTGGTCAATTTTCTGATGGACTCCAAACTGGACCTTGAACTCCAAATCACTATTCTAAACCATTCTGTTGGTTTTAAAATTTTCAAATTCCTCTTAGAATTTCTATTTGAACTAGTTCAAGGCTCGATTTAACTTAGTTGTACCACTCGATACAATACCGTCTTTTAATCGAGCTTGACAGGGTCTCACAGTTATGTGGTGTATTAAAAGTTAATATGTATGAATCTGTTTGGATGGCCAACGTATGGCACTATTAATATTTGTATGGAAATTAAGCCAAGGATGTTCTATTTGATTCAGATTTATTATGAAAATTTGATGATTAAATCCCTTAGCCTATGTATGTTTGAATATGAACTCTGAGGCTTGCTCAGGTCTAGTGGGCTTGCTTGCTACACTCGTGCGCCAGTCATGGCCTTCTGGTTTAGGTCATGACAAGTGTGTTTTTGAAAAACATAAGAGATGATTAAGGACTTAGTCTTGGATGACTTGTGTGAATGATGTATGCATGTATGATATAAACAAGATATAATGCAACATAACATAATAATTCGTACATACAAATAAGAGTACTTACATAAGCAGTCAACTAGCTAATCAATAAGTCATAGACTCATTCAATCAAGCACATTAAGGACAAAAAAACATATATATATATATATATATATTTGCATACAAATGTATTCAAAAGAATACTTAATCAAATGATCAACAAACTATACTAATCACAAATATCAAAAATATTATAACTATAGTGAGTAGCATATAATGATTCTGTGTTTCAATATTTCGAGCAAAAATAAAGAGCATCATTAAGCATAATATTAATATGGTGTTTGAGAGATATTACCAATTGTGTAGAACACCATTTGTTAAGATCTCACCAAGCTAATTGTTGAAGATTTCAATTGCTCAATCATCATAGGACAATGTTAATGATCAACTCCCCCTTAATCATTCATTAAATTGCTTTTAACAAGGAGAAAGAGTTAAGTGGTTAATCACATCAAAGCATAATCTTACCTTCCCTTAGATGGATCATGAGGTAAATATGGGGATTGATAATGATCATATGATAGATGAGTATTTAAATAGAATGTCCAACATGTCAATCTAATACTCATATATTCAAGAAACTAGTAAGGCATGAGTATTTAAATAAATATTCAATATATGCTTCAAATACTCATAATTTCAAGAGTATATGCACACTAGTTCTAATGTATGTCCAAGATACCATTAAGCATTAATTGTCAATTTCATCATACATTGTCCAAACACTATCAATCAAACATTTTGCAATAGTTTTCTAATGATAATTCAAAAGAGAATTTTTTCAACAAGAGTATATCATCATTAAGTACCTTTAGCAAGCATATACCTCAATTTCATTAGACATGTGTCAAATTAAATGTGTAAGAATTGATAATCAATATTTTACATGCAATACCTCAATGATCTTCATCACAAATGAATGATTTAATTTACCTATCTCTTGTGCTATTAACTTAGATCATGTATGCTCCTCTTACAAAAAGAAAACTTAAACATCCGTTTTAGTACCTAAATTTTCTTGGGTCTTTTACGGTTAGTAACCTTATTCTCTTGTGAACCTTATCCACTTCTACCACCTTGTATTGTGAAGATTTAGTTCCTTTTGGAACTCATGCATATTTACAAACTTTATCTCTTTGTGTAACAATTTTATAATAGCAAGATATAGTAGAGTCTCCAAAATTGAGACACGAAGTGCATCTAGAAAAACCATCATATTTTTCATTTTCTTTAACAAAAAAATTCTTAAAATGGGTTTCTTTTGTGTAAAGTCATTGCCTAGCCCTTCCTTGGTAAACAATGATCTTTATAATACCAACATGTCATTCAAGTTTTGTTAGCTATTTTGAAACTTAGAGAATGTGTCATGCAATTTATCATCTTTCTTTTTCAAGTCATTTAGTTCATATTGCTTTCCAGCTCAATCCTAGTCTTAACTAGGTTCTCATTTTCAACCTTAAGTTTTCTTATGATGTCTTTGTATTTCAATATTGTCTCTTCAAATTCAAAGGCATAATCATTTTCATCATGAGTGAATGAGTCAAGATTGTGAAGGATAGGATATACCTTTAGTCATCTCCTGCCATGTAACAAAGGTTGGCAATTTCATCACTTTCCTTATCTTGAGAGTCATCATTATCACTCCACATTGCCATCATTGCTTTCTTTTTAGAGTTCCTTGAAGTGTTTCTTTTATTTGAGAACTCATATTTGGAGTGATCGGGTTTTTTGCAATCATAGCATATCAAGTGATCTATTGTATGCTCTACTTTAGACATATCCCTTCTTGTAGGTTTCATAGTTTTAAAATTTTTAATCATGAACTTATTAAATTTTCTAGCTAGCATGGCCATATCTTCTTCTTTTCACTCTCACTCTTTTGGCTTTTCTCTTCTTCCTCAACTATGGATTTAAGAGTTATTCCCTTTTTCTTAGCGCTCTCTCTTTTAGACTTAATTAACTCACTCTTACATTTCAATGTCATTTCATATGTGAGTAAGGATGTTATTAACTCCTCTAACTTAAAGTCATTAAGGTTTGTAGCTTCCTCTATAACCAAGACTTTAGGTCTCCAAGACTTAAGTAGGCTATACAAGATTTTCTTCACAAGTTGGGCATTTGGAAAGTTTTTCCCCAAGGTCTTTAAACCTCAAGCAATGTTCATAAACCTTTTAAACATCTCATTTATAGATTCATCTTCTCTCATCCTAAATAGTTCATAGTCATGAGTAAGTAATCCAATCTTGGATTCTTTAGCTTGGTTAGTTCCTTCATATGTGGTCTTTAAGGTATCCCAAATTTGCTTGGCATTTTCACATATTGACACTTTATTAAACTCACTAGCTCTAAGGCACAAATAAGGGTATTATAAGCCTTGCAATTTACTTGAATTAACTTCTTATCATTATCATCCCATTCTTTCCTAGACTTAATGACTATTTTGCCATCTACCTCTTTATTTGGAACATGTGGACCATCTAATATTACACTCCAAACATCTAAGTCCATCAATTGTATAAACATTTCTATACATTTCTTCCAATAAGGGTAGTTATTACTTACAAAAAAGGGTGTCCTTTGGATTGATTGCCCTTCACTAAGTACGGTTGTCGTCACCTCTTTTTTTGTCAATTTGAGCTCCTACAATGGATCTCTCAAAGGCGATTAGACCTACAAAATTTGAGACCAAGATCTAATACCAATTGTTAGTGTAAAAGTCTCAATAAGCAATATACCAAAAGGGGTAAATGGGTATATTAAAAATTCTTTTGAAAACTAAGTATAAAAATCAAGATTTTTGTAGCCAAAAATTTCTTCTTATGTTAAAAACAAAGTATTTGATATTCTTAAGCAAGTTTACATGATGAATTAAAAAGAACGAATAATAAATTAAGGTAAAATGTCTTCCTAAGTCAAATGCAAGCCAAGCATAAATAATGAATCAACGTAAAATATTTTCTAAGCCAGATGCAAGCGATAAATCTCAATGCGAAAAAATTAAAAGCAAGACACAAGATTTTTATAATAGTTCAGCTTTCTCTAATGCCCATATCCATTTCCTTGGAACACTAAGGAATTCCAAATCTACTAAGGGAAATGAGCATTTTACGAGATCAAGTGAAACCTTCACAATAACTTTGTACTGGATAAAGTGAAAACCCTCACAATAGCTTTTTACGATATTGTCACATCCTTTTTCTTGAATGGATCATGATTGGTGCATGGACCCCAATGAGCATAACCTGCTAAGCCCAAGCAAGCCTCTTACCATAACCTCATTAAGCAATTCCTCATTACGTGCGGAAACATCTTATAACATCCATTTACACACGAAACCATCAAGCATGCATTCTTAAAACTCATTATACAATTAAAAAACTTCTCAACTTAATTATATAAGCTCAAGCATTTGGTATACTGATAACCCTCTGATATAGAGTCATTTGGAGTTAATTTTGATAGTAATTTAGCCTAGTTCTTATAGTAATGCATAGAAATTAGTAGGTTTTGTTTAAATTATTTTTAGTTAGTTAATTTAGGGGAGTCAATCTAATTTTAGTTAATTTTATGCTTAATTTGGTGTTAATGTGAATAAGATAGGTTGTTATTGATTTATTTGTACTTTTGTATGTTTAATGAAGGAAGAATTTTATTGAAAAAAGGAGAGTAATTTTAAGGTGTAAACTTTCACTACATATATTTTGGTATTTCAACCATAACTCTCTCTACAAAGCTTTAAATGAGATAATTCTTTGACCATTGCAAAGATAAGAGAAAAAGATACAATTTTTATGTTTTCCAATTTGCGTTGTTCGACATGGAAGGTGGTCAAAAATCTTGTTAAAATTGAAGTACAATAGTAGTCCTAGAACAATTATGATTTCTACAAATTAATGGGTCGAGGCTACAGCCCACATAGTCTGATAAGGAAATCCTTATTGGAATTGACTTCTTTCTAGTCACAGACCAAATCCCAAGCCATGACTAGCGCATGGGCCTTATAAGCATAGCCCACTAGGCCCAAGCAAACTGTCACGACCCAAATTTCGGGCCATGATCGGCACATTGGCCCAACAGACATAGTCCACTAAGCCCGAACAAACCTATTAATATGACCTGTTCATCATTCGATCAAAAGTTGCTGAGTCACATTTCATAACTTTGAATCAAAATAATACTAAGCATTGCCAACTCATAGTGGCATACCAATCAAAGTGTACATATATTGTCTAAATATATATTTTAATAATTTACATTGGTTTGTCTATACACAACAAAAGAGAACTCGACTTCCAGCGGAGAGACTTTGGCGACGTACAACTATTGAATGTAGAGATACCTACCAAAGAGACGAATCTGCAAGGGCACCTCAACCTAGTTATCGACTGCCTCCTGATCTGAAACCATGAAGTTGAAAACGGTGAATATAAACCCAGTGAGTGAACATAAGAAGGAAACAAGCAAACAAAAGGGAAAGTTTAAAGAAATCATGATGCATTTATTTTCAAAACAATGTAATTTAGTTTCATTCTTATTAAAACCCCTCGTTAAACCCTTAAATAATTAATCACTTGATAGTAATGATTCCATACATAACAAAGAATTTGAAAATGAGAGCTTCAGTGATATACAAGCAAGTCAAATGAAATGATGGGTCCTTATTGCAGCGAGAATGCCTTTTCGCTACAGCGAAATTTAGCTCAAGTTATTAGTTGGACGAGGGTTTCTCAACTGGCCGAGGGTTTCTTTCTAAAATTCCTCATTTCAAACTTAATTAAATAAACCCTTAAATGTTGGGAGTCCATGATCAACTATGGTGTAAATGAAATGGAAAAATATGGCAAGAATCAGCAAGATAGTATACCGAACAAAAAGTTTCTCGCTACAGCGAGATATTTTCTTACTGCAATGAGATTCTTTCTCACTGTAGCAAGATTCAAATGGCCAAAACAGAAAGTTTCTTGCTGCAACGAGAGGCTCTAGCAAATTTCTCACTACAACGAGAACCAGGTCAGGCAAACCCCTCAAACTTGAGAGTTTCTCGCTACAGCTAGAATCATTTTCGCTACAACGAGAAACAAGGCACCAAAGAAAAGTTTCCATTCTCTCAAGAAGAAAGCCATCCTACTGAAATGACAAAATCAACATAAAACACTTAAAAATTCCCAAAGTTCAACATGCCAAATTTTCACATGCATTACAACCATATACCATATTCATGAACTTTTATTTCATAAACATATATATACATATATATACATAGATAAACATCAATACCACCATCGTCTCACCTAACTCATGTGCATCGCCCCACATCGTGCACATAGCCGGTGTCATCATGTGCATCCCCCCACATCATGCACAGTTAGTGCTACCGTGTGCATCCCCCCACATCGTGCACACAGGCACTATCACTATCCATCTCCCTCACCACTGTCATCACCGGCATGTTCATCCCCCTACATCGTGCACAGGCACGATTATGATCATCACACAATGTCAGCTATCAATGCACAACATATATTTATATATATACCAACATAATGTAGTAGTACATGAATCCATAACAGCCACATATCACAACATAGAGACAATTTATCAAGGGCTTGTTCCCGAACGAGTTTTGAAGATAAAACAAATAAAACGCTTTAAGGATTCAATCAAACATACTTGTATACACATCCCAAAACTTTTTGAATGCAAGTTCACTCACCGGTATTTTGTTGAACCTTTAATCGACTTTAACTTCCCTAATAGTCCAAATGGGATAGTGGGGCTTCGTTGTAACCTATCATCACGTTAACATCACAATTAAATCAATTCTAATACTTATAAATTCTAAAAGCTATCTCTTAACTAGCTTCCAATTGCCATCTAAGTGGCTATCTATTTTCACTATCCTAATCACTTTAAAACGAATGAACAAGATAAACTACTAGACATTCACAAGTCTAAGCACTAATCATTTTCAACACTAAAAAATCAAATTCTAATTCACTACTCACCTTGGTAGCTTTACAATTGAAATTCTTTCCAAAAACTTTCAAGCCCTTATTGAAGCTCTCTCTTTCTCTCTCTAAATGACTAACTAGTGAGAGAAAGTATGGAAGTAAGACTTATCAAGGGTTTTGAAGTGAGAGAGTGAAAGAGCACAAGGGCTTTATGCAAAAGTGCACAAAAGCTTGAAAATTTGAGCTATTTCAAGAGAGGTTATGGAGGTTTCATATCAAGCTTCCATGGAGGATGAAGAAACGTGAAAGGGAAGAAGGAAGGAGAAGAAGTTGCTGCTGGAAATGTGAAAAGAAGTTGTTGGAAGCTGATATTTATAGCTCAAGCTTATCCAACTTCACTTAAATTACGAAAATGCCCTTAGTAAGTTAGCTTATTCTTCTCTAATCCTTTGTGCAATCTTTTTACTCTTTTGACACTAAGGCTAGGTCCACAAGGGTCTAAAAATACTCGGATTAACAAAAACTTAAAATTTTGACCCGAGATGAAAAATGACCATTTTGCCCCTACCTCGGGAATTATCATTATTTTTATTTCCTTCGCCATTTTACCTGTATTTCATTATTCATTCATGCCTTAGGCTTACTTAAGCCATAATATTGTTTAAAAACTTACTTTTAGGGGCTTATTAAAGAAATGACGAAACTACCCCTAGCTCGTGTTATTACGTCTATGCCTAGTTCCCAGCCTATAGAGGTCGAGGTCTCACACAAACCTCTCTATGTAAACCTGTTCATTAGTCCATCTATCACCCATATTTCTTTAAAATTCATAGTTCGTAATTTTCAATAATAATTCCTTCGAGAATCAATCGTGACAACCAAGCATATATCATTCTCAAATAGTATTATTGCATGCTAGTCTATGGCAACAATATTAATCAAACTACACATACAGTGTTTACAACAAATCTCACAATTTACATTTAAACTACCATATACACATACAAAGACCCTTGACTACCAACGAAGTGACTCTGAGCGTGGGTGCTATCATTGAGAGTCGTAGTGAACCTACCGAAAAATGAATAGAAGGGAGCACCTTAACCTAGGATCCAACTACCTTCAATCCTGAAAACTAAAACATGAAGTTGAAAAGAATGAGTATAAACCCAGTGAGTGAACATAGGAAAGGAACAAGTAAACAATACAGAAGATCTTCAGAAAAAATGATGCACTTGTATTGAAACCATGCAATTTGTATATCATAAACAAGCTTGATGCCATGTTGACTTTTAAATCATTTTAAAACATTTAGGAAATTCAACTTTCAACATTCAATGCAATCACATTCTAAACATGCATGAAACACATCAAGGCCAATCCTAACCAGACAACATGGCTCAACGCATACAACTGCCATCTTCAACTCAGCTCATGTGCACTCCCACACCGCACATGGCAAATATCATCATCATGTGCTCTCCCATACTGCACATGGCATATATCATCATCATGTGCTCTCCCACACCGCACATTGCATATATTATTGGCATGTGCTCTCCCACACTGCACACTACTGGCACCGTCATGTGCACTCCTACACCGCACACGTACGGTTATAATTATCATTCAACATTACATTTCCCTGCATGGCACACATAACAACATGTAGCAAGAATCTTTGCATAACAATACATCACATGCCGCAATTCAATTGGTAATTCAACATAATATTTCAAATACATAATTCATCACATTTTACTTTAAAAAATTAGAACTATCACTTGTGAAAAGCTTGTTCCCGTGCATAAATTTGAAAAGCGTCAACCAAGGATATTTTAGCATTTCATTCAACAAATATGCATTTGTTCAAAACCTTTTAAATGCAAGTTCACTCACCTTACAAAAACTAGCACCAAAAAGGTCCTAATCCAAGCAAGCCCTGAAGTACCATTAGCACTTATATTTGTCAATAAACCATTGCAACCTCAATTTTGTCATAAATTGAATCTAATAATTCAAATAAATTTACACTAGACAATCTACACTCTAACCTAACATTTAACCTAAAATTCTAGTCTAATTCACAAACCCATTAGACCAACTATTCCAATTTAAAGTTTCTTTACCTGGATGAGCTTGGAGGTTTACAGATCAATAGAAACCTAATATTTCCAAGAAAAGAAATTTGAAGAAAATTAGAAAATAAAATCTGAAAATATAAACCCATAAATTCTAAAATTCAAGAGTTGAAAATATATACCTTTTGGCTTTAAAAATAAAGATATGAAGGTGAAAGTTCAAGTGTTGATAAAGGTGGAGTAGAAATGGAAAATAAAGAAAAGAAAGAGAGATTTTTTTCTTTCACCCTCCTAGGGTTTGGTTGTGCTAAAAAATGGGGTTGAAAGTTTTGGGTTTGGTGCATAAGGAGGTAGGAGAAGGAAGAAGTAAGAAAAGAAAGGAAAGGAAAAGAAAAAAGGAAAAAAAAAACTTGATTTTTCATGGTGAAGAGGAAAATCACGTTGGGAGGAAGAAGAAGAAGAAGAAAATGCCTTTTGGAGAGATAAGGATCAGCCATGGAAAAAGAAGAAAATAGTTTGGAAGCTTTGACCAAGCTAATGGCAAAATTACTATTTAACCCTCCAAGGTTTTCACTCGTTTTAATTAAGTCCTCCCACAACCTTTTAATTCCAATTTCTTTCTATTTTTCTTTCTTAACACTGTACCAATAAAATCAAGTTTCTACTTCACCAACGCGTCTCCATAATATTTAAATATATACTTACCTGCTCATGCTCTACTTAATAAAGACAAGCGAGCCCCGCTAACACCGTTTTCCATCAAAATTTGTTCTTACTTCTTCTCCCCCACTTGGATTAGTCGTATACTCTTCCTACGTGACTACTTTCAATAATTATTAAAATATTAATATTTTAATATTATTTTATTAATAAAATATTATTTTATTCTAAAATTTTCCCTTAGCCTTTTAGGGCTCCAAAACATCTTACTTTGCCCCGATTCACTTCCGAATCACCTTTTATCTCGCTAATTCATCCTCGATAAAAATATTATTATTTAATTACTATTTCCTCGTGTGCAAAATATTTTATTCCAAACTATGTCTTTCGCCCTTCATCAATTTTAAACACTCTAATTAACCTCAATTGGCATTTGATAAGCTTTATTAGCCAACATATTAAAGTATTAGGTGTTACATTTCTTCACCCAACTTGGCCTAATTTCAAAGCCCTATAAAAACAACCTTTCGGATGACTTTTAGAAAAGAACAAAAAACACCAGATTGACAGCTAAGAATCAAGCCACAAAGTCATTGAAGCTAAGAAAAATTTGAAAGATTCAAGGAGATTTGGAGATCAAGATTACAATTCTTGAGTTTTTCTATATTTTTGTTATTCTCTTATTTTCTTGGTTTTGTTTTTGAATGCTTAAACTTTATTTGATGATGACGTGTGGCTTGATGGGGAACTGAATTATTTATCTAAGATTATGATTGAACTCAATACGTAGTCTGATTTATTTATCTCTCTTTTATTTATGTTTGATGGGTTTATGTTGTTTATTTTGTTCTGTTCTTAATGCTTTTACTTACCTGATCACCAATTAGCTCGAATTGGAAACTTAGGTTAAACCTTGATGAAGGAGATTTAGGTAGACCTTAAATAGAATAGCGTGTGATCAAATACACTTAGTTGATTAGGTGATTTGATTTGCATATAAGGTAGACATACACTTATAAGCCATACGTAGCCTAAATTAAAACACGAACTTAATGAATCTTTCTTCAATTTAATTTGTATAGACATAAATTGGTAAAGATATTTTTATGAGAAACTAGGCAGTGGCTTGTAATTAATTTAGGACTCTAAGTTAATAACTTAATCCATTAAACTGAGTTAAGAAAGAGAGAGACAATATTCATATGAAGTATTGATGGATACATAATCTTAGGTCTGATAGTCACTCAAAGTTAATAAAGCTGATAGATTTTAGATTAGTTATTAGTTTTAATTTTTCTTTTTAATAATTAGGTTGTTTGGATAAGATTAAGGTGTTAAAATTTTAGTAGTTAGCAATTACGAATTAATTCAATTCTCCATGGGAACGAATTCTACTAACTATTATATTACTTGTTAACGATACATGCAATTGCGTGAGAAATCAACAACATATACATATATATCTGAAAAAGTACCACTATCGTAGAACACATCAACATTAGTTATCAACATCACCCTCAAGTGTCCATGTAGGCTCTCAAGCCATCATCATAATCTCATAGATAACATTATCAATATAGAATGCCCAACATGGCAACATTAACATAAACATGTTCATAGTTTATAAGCACAAACATAAAGTATAAGACCGACTCATCAATGAAATTGGACCAAACCTTTAGGCATCTAGTGGCTACAAAACACCTACCAAAGAATGAAGACTAGACACTAGTACCTATGACACTGGCTACTATCAAACGCTATCACTAATTTGCAACAAAATAAATAGGGAAAATAACGTGTGAGTCACAAAGACTCCGTGAGTGGATATAGAAAGGGGACAAGCCAAGGGATAAGAGTATTTCGTAAACATGCACTTGTAATCTCATGTCTTACATAAACAATTTAATCATAGAATTCATAAAATATGTTATTTGAACACATTTGAATAGCATTCGTATGAAAACATGTCAATATAGACCTTTGGGAATCCTTTACCTTTGAAATTCTCATTAAATTCAATTAAACAACCTATTCTACACAACAACTATCGATACATTAGTAAAATGTATTGCTACATTTCACACAAAAAGCCTCCTTAAGCATTCTGTTTAGAATGTATCTATACTTAACCTATATGTATCGATACTTTCAGCCTAGAACCCAAATTTATGGGTAAGATATTCCATTTTTACCATTCCTTAAGTTCCCTTACCTCTTGGGACTTTCTCTAAGGCTCGGTCTTCCTCACTAAGCACATTTTCATGTCATCATAGATATGATGCACATTTTCGATCATGAACAATGCTCAAACAGCATTAATATGCAACACGCCATAAATATAATAATTATGGTCATTCCATAAACATTAAACTCATACTTTATGATGGTATGTCCTCCATCAGCCTTAGGCTGGCAATGTACAATCCCATTGCACCATGGATGTTTATGATGCATCATAGGAGTGAAGTTGTCACTTGCATCCCGTGATAGTGGAATTAATCACACTCATAGAGTTCTCATACTCGTAGCATTAAGTATGTGGAATGTCCTTCACATACCAACTTACTCATCTCATAAGGTATATGGAAAATACATCATATACATAATCTCTTGGCATTCATCATGCTTTCTTAATCGTCTCATGTAGTATATGGAATATACATCATATACATTATCTCATGGCATTTGTCATGCATACTTAATCACTTCATATGGTATATGGAATTTACATCATATATACAATCTTATAGTATACACCGTGCATATTTAATCATCTTATACGATATATGGAATTTACAACATATACAAAATCTTATGGCATTCATTATACCAAACATACACATTGTAGCATCTATAAATAAGCATACAATATCTCATAGCCACACTAGTCCGAACACCGAAATAATCGAGTGGACTTCAAACATAAGGTGCTTGTCCCCCCTTGTTGAAAATTAATACATAGTAGAGATTTACATATATAATAGATTCGCAAATAATTTGAAAACCATTGCATCAATCATATCACAATCACTAAGAATTTATTTTTCTTAGAAAATCATTTTTCATTCTTGAAACTCAAATCCTTTGATAACCACTTTAGAGATATCATCTCAACATACATAAATAATCCTTTTCATAGAATCATGCTAGCTTTACATATCAAAATAATTTGAAAGTTGTGTATCCACTCACCTAGTTGGAGATTCAATTCCTAGCTCCAATCACAACTCCGTTTCGGCAAAATCCATGAAGTTTTCATGCGTTCATATTAAACAACATTCATTACAATCGTTTCCTAGAATAAGAATTTCATAATAATCATTTGAAGTACTATCAGAACTACTCAATTTTGGCTAAACTAATTTTCTAGCTAAAACCCATACTTAAAAACCCATAAATATTTCATCCTTACCTTAGGTGAGCTTAGATGCTTAAGGAAATCATAAAGCCTTTAACATTTAATCACCAACAGAAAAATCTGCGTAATAAAACGACTATGTAAATTGTGGAAATCCAAAGCCAAAAGATTTAAAAGCAAAAAATGTCATATTTTTCCATAAAAACCCAAATCTAAGCTTTAGAATCATAAAAATGGAATTTTTGGGGAAAATGTATTAATACATCATTATGAATGTGTATTGATACATGTTCATCAAAGACCCATTCTAGGCTAAATGTATCAACACATCATGAACATGTATCGATATGTTTAAGACAGAATGCAGTTTCTAAGGCAGATTGCCTGTAAAAACTTGCACAACTTATTTACATTAGATACTATTTAAGTAAATGTCCTCATTACTTTTTACTCTCCATTTACTTAAGATATTTAATGTACATAAGCAAACAATCCCCCATTTTGATTCAATAAAAATATCAAAAAAATCAATATCCAAAAGAATCAAAATCTAATTTTTGGTTTCAAGAACAAAATTGAAAAAGTTCGATTGAAATTAAGCTTGTGGTTCCAATTTACCATAGCGAACATAGTCCAAAATTATGGAAAAATCATTTTTGATCATCTAAAGATCAAGGGAATCATTATCTCCAATTTTTATTTCCAAAAGATTGTTCTATAAAAATCACATATTTTGACCCTTTTAGACATAAAAAATCTTCTACTTCAAAAGTGACAAATAACTGAAAGTGTCAATGGATTCTTTTGAAGGTTAAAACTAAGTTTGATGTTTAAAATATGTAATCTATATGCTCGCCTAAGGATTTCCTAACTTATCCTCTTATTGAAGGTGGCATTTCACAGATATCAAGTGAAACCCTTACAATGTTTTTTCATGCAATCAAGCGAAACCCTCAATAATGGTTTTTTACAAGTTCAACCACAAACCCATAAATAGTTTTTCAAGGTTAAGCTAGAACCTTGAATATGGAGTACAAAGTTTAGCAAGAAAATGCCTTTAGAAAGACTAATTGCTAGGAATTTAAGCTTAAATGTAATAAAAGAAGAAATTTCAACTCGAATGAAACAAGTGTAGGACTTTTCAAAGCTTGGTGGAAGACTAAAATGAAGCTAGATGGTAAAGATAAGCTTTCAGAGGTCTCTTTAGGGTTTAAAACTTTATCTCATGTCTTCTTTTATTTCCAAATGACACAAAGGCATCTATTTATAGCTGGTATGAAGTTTAGAGTTATTAGACACAAGTTTGAATCAAACATAATCGTTGATGAAGCTTAAGGGTCAACTACAATGCTGCTAGGGTCGACTATGTTCTTCCAATTTCTCAAATTAGGGTTCTATAGTCGAGTATAACCTTCCTTTACTTGACCTAAATCCTAAGAGCATGATTTATACAAGTCTAGGTTGATATAGTCAACTATGCCTTTGCCAAGGTTGACTGTATCTCTTGATTTCTTCCCTTTTCATGCATCAGAGTAGCCAAGGTCAACTATTACTATTCTAGGGTCAACTATGGCTATGTTGTTCTCCAAATTTTTGAGTTTTCTGCTTTAGGGTCATTTATAGCCACTCCAAGGTTAACTATGGCTTTGTATACTTCAAGTTTTTCATTCTTTCTACTTTCGGATCAACTTGAGCTTCTCTAAGGTCGACTCTTGACTTCCGTCATGAAGTTTCCTTAACCTTTTGAAGCTTCTGTTCAACTATTTCTTCCTTGCCTTGTTCCTACAATCAAATACTAATTCAAGGCATGTTTGCTCTTTGTTTTCTTAGTTGAATATGCATTATTTGAAAGTTTTTATGATATTTCTAATGATGCCTAGCTTTTCAAACAACTAAGTGACCTTAAGAGATTAAAAATATATTTGAGACAATTTCAAATGCTTGACATTAAGTTCAAGAGAACATATAATTTTTGGCAAACCAAAAAATGATGTAACTCAAGGCTATCACTTTAAATTGAATTTATTATTTTGAATCCATGATATTTGAATTCTTTGATCAAATTTGATTGTATATTTGCTTATAATAATCCTCTTGAAAATTGTTGACCAAAATTTTCTTGATTATGGATAACTATATCAATTATACGCATAATTTTTAAAATTAAATTGATTTTTTATATCACTTGCATTCAATCAAATTTATTATTTTATTATTTGAATAAAATGTAAATTAGAGCATTTGATATTGGCGATATGCTTAGCTAATGTGGCCCATTTTTTTGTTACTTGGCTTAAGATTTTTTTTATTATATTTTTTTATTGGGCTCTATGGCTTTTTTTTTTACACTTAAAAAATATAATGAATTAAAATTTCTTAATCAAGTAAATTATTTGCTAAAGAAACTGATACAATGGAGTTAGAATTTCATCTGCATTCAAAAAAATTTTGTTATTATTGATATAAAATTATAATTGAAAATTATTTAAAATGATAGTTTGAAAATAAAATGGAAGATGCATTCTTTCATCCAACAAAAGTTTTGCACGCATTCACTTTTTTATATATACACTACTATTTTTTATTACTTGTGTGTAAATATTTATTTTGTATTTATTTATAAATAAAAATTATACATAAAACTCAAATATTTTCATAATGTAAAATTTGAAGTATAAATAATTAAAATTTTGTAATATTAATTTATAAATGAATCAAAACTATTATGAAAAGATAAGATTTTCTTAATGAAAATATTCAATGCAATTAGAATTTTTATTAACAAATGAGATAAATTTTTATTAACTTTTATAATAAAACTTTTAAAATGTAATGAACAAATATGTTCCTTTTTGCTGATTAAAAATTTTAAAAACATCCTTGTTTATATTATATATATTGTCACAACCCAAACCTGGGGGCCGTGACCTACGCATGAGTCTGGCAAGTAAGACCCGAGCAAGCCTCCAAACACAATTATGCGAAGGTACAAATGATCAAATATGACCATTAATTAAATAGAAAATGCACAACGACTTTACTTATATAACAGAACTTCAAATCTTTTACAACACAAATGCATCATGGCCCTTATTTCAATACCTCATTGTGCTTAACCAAAAATAGATGTGTAACCATGCACCAGATACAAAAGTCATCATATGTCATGACCTGGTACTCTCCTCGAGCCCGTGACAATCGTCATGATGTTCGGATAGACATTCATTACCCTAAATGCCAACCGAAACCTCGCAAGGCTTAATGTCAGCTTTCGCACCTCCCCTATGAGCAATAATTACTAAATATCATATTTTAAAAGATTATAAGCTATTTCCAAATCAAAATAATAATAAAAAAATATTTTCTGTCTCAAAAGGGCATTTTGGTCACTTTTCCCAAAAATTTTGAAACCTACTGAAAATATAATATATAGGGGAAAATACACATTTCATAACTAAAACCAAGTTTTTATGTCTAAAACATTCATTTAGGGTGAAATTGTAGCTAATAGAATAAAATAAAAATATTAAATGAAATATTTCATTTTCTTATAAAACAATTGTGAGACCCTGTCAAACTCGATTAAAACACGGTATTGTACCGAGTGGTACAACTAAGTTAAATCGAGCCTTGAACTAGTTCAAATAGAAATTTTAAGAGGAAATTGAAAATTTTGAAACCCACAGAACGACTTAGAATAGTGATTCGGAGTTCAAAGTCCAATTTGAAGTCCATCAGGAAAATTGTTTGATTAGGGACAAAATGGTCATTTTACCATTTGATGATTTAATGGAGATTTCTAGCCAAGATTTGATCACATTTGACCAAGAATATATATATGAAATATAAATATGATTATTGGAGTATAAATGATGTTTAGCAATGAAAAATTTTGATTCCCGGTATTTTTGGAGCACAAGGGCAAAATGGTAATTTTACCACTAGAGGACTAAACGGGAATTTTTATAAAACATTTTTATTGCCCCATTTGATTAATATTGATCAATATTAGTGTTATTTTAGGTTGAAAAGTAGAAATAATGAGATTCTGGTACATTTCGGAGTATAGGAGAAAAATCGTAATTTTTCCATCTCGGGGCCAAATCGGTAAATTTCTCGCCCCAGTACCTGTCAAGACCAAGGGATTTTAATTGTGGTAGGATTGGATAAATATCAGAATATTTGTGGTGGAAAATTAAGAAGAAAAAGTCAAAAAGTTAAAAATTTGGGCCAATAAGCATGTTACACATGGCATGCTTGATTATTTTATTATTTTCTATAGAAATCAGCCCATTAAATCCCCAATTCCCTCACCATATTCGGCCTAGGCATCCAGCAACAAGAAAAAAGGAAGAACAAAAGGAAAAACAAGAAAACCTAGGTGGAAATTCAAAGAAAAAGTGAAGAAATCAAGGAAACAAGCTAGGTAAGTTAAAATTTCTTTAATTCTCCTTGATACCTAGCTTACCCATGCTTTTGTTCTTGATTTTCATGGTTGAATATTGAGTTATCATGATGAATTCAATTCTGAAAAATGGGTATGGAAGAGGAATTGTTGTTGGAATAATTTGATTTTATACTATGTTAGTGTTTAGGGATAGTTAAGCATGGTTATGAATAAAAACACAAAAGAAATATTCAATTTCTCTAGGGTTCCTTGTTGGTCGAACCATGAGGGCTGAATATCAATGGGGGATTGTTTTTATTTCAAGGAAAATGGCATGGAAAATGATGAAGTAAGGTGAAATGGTTATGTAGAAAAAAATTCGATGCTAGTACACCAAATGACCAAATTTTTTTCTATAAGGAATTGTGAGGGTTCTAATGCTGAATTTGGCTTTATTTAAATGTATGTGGTAAATTAAGGTATTAGAGGAGAAATGAATTAATTTGGAGGTGATTTGGACACAATCGCCGATTAATCGGGTGATCGGTCGAATTTAATCGATACCGTGATTAAGCGGTAATCCGACATATTTTTGCATTTACATATCAAGCATTAGTAGTTTAAATTAATTTATATCAATTTAGGGACAATATAGTAAATTCCTCGACTTTGTTATTTGTCAAGGTGGTGAGACGTCCGGAAAAGGCAAAGGAATTGCGCCTGAGGACTATTAGTCAGAGTTCACCCGGAATCCGGATTTTCGACACCTGTGAGTGGATTGCCTATCAAAATTGTTTTGGGAATATGACTGTTTTGAACAAAGTGTTTGAATAATTTTATGCAATTTTTCATGAAAATGAATGCCTTGGGAACAAGCTTTTGAGAAAAGGTTTATGTTATAAAATGTGGTTATTATGGATTTCTATGTGGCTGCATTATGTTGATATACATATATGCTTGAATATAATGTTGTGTAATTATGTTGACTCGACTATGTGCGAGTAGGGAGTGCGCATAAGCCGAGGATTACCCGGTTATGTGCGAGTAGGGAGTGCGCATAACCCGGTGATGACCCGGTTATGTGCGAGTAGGGAGTGCGCATAACCCGGTGATGACCCAGCCATGTGCGAGTAGGGAGTGCGCATGAGCTGGTGATGATGATGATGAGCTGGTGACGATGATGATGGGTTGGTGAGATGATGATGATGGGTATATATATATATATACATATGTAAATGTGTTTGTTATAGCAAATTGATGGACAATGATTTATGGTTGTAATGTACGTGAAATTGGACACATTATACTTTGAGAATTTTCATGAATTTTATGTTGATTTTATTAGTTTAGCAGGATGGCTTTTTGTTGAGTGAGAAAAAATGTTTCTCTTGTTGCTCTGTTTTCATTGCAACGAAATTCATGCTCGCTGTAGCGAGAAACTCTCGGGTTTGGAGGGGTTTTAAATAGGAATGAAGTAAATTGTATTGTTTTGAAACAAGTGCATCATGATTTTAAATTCTCCCTAATCGTTGCTTGTTCCCTTCCTTGTTCACTCACTGAGTATTGTACTCATGTTTTATAAAAATTCATGTTTTCAGATCAGATGACTGTTGGACCCTAGATCGAGGAGTCCTCGTAATTCATCTCCTGGGTATGTGTCTGGCATTCGATAGTAATCCCTTTTATTGTAAATGTCTCCGCTGGAAGTCATGGGTCCTTTTGTATTATGAATACAATCTAACAATGTCAATATGTGTATGCAATGATAATTGCTAAATACATGACTGGTATAGTGCATGTATATTATTATCTATAATGCCATTGTGTTTTGGCTATGTTCACACCCGAAAAAAAAAAGTGTGTGTGTATGCATGATATGATAAATTTGTTAAGCAAAGGTAAATGGATAGGCTTGCTTGGGCTTAGTGAGCTATGCTCATTGAGCTCATGCGCCGGTCATGGCCCGAGAAATTGGGTCGGGACAAACTTGGTATCAGAGCTCTAGGTTTGTCTAGGTCCTAGGGCTTTCATTTGTTGGTCCAGCGGAGTGTCGGGTTTTTATATGGGAACTTCGGTTGTGAAGTGTGAACCGCGGCACATTTTACGACCAAGGGACCGCATAGATTCCCAATCTTAGAAACCACCTTATCTCTTTAACTATGGTTAATGATAGGTGTTTGCTCTTGTCTAGGTAAGAATGCCGCCTAAGACACGGGCCATCTTAAGACAAGTGGGGGAGCAAGATGCCCCTACTAGGATGACTAATCGGCCACGTGCACCCACCCGTAAGGGGCGAGGTAAACGTGGCAAGGTCGCTAGGCCGGTGAGAGCGAGTACGCCTGTGAATAGGAGAGATGAGGGACAGCCTTTAGGTGATACTGTTAGGCCACCGGCGAGAGGCATTACTGTTGAGGACTTGGCGACGGGTCTGTAGGGAGTCAATCGGGTTGTAAAAATCATGGCAGCCCGTATGGAGGATATACAGGAGATAGTAGAGGGGAGACATGTGGAGCAAGAGTCCTTTAGTTCCCAAGGTCAGACAGACCGCCAACCTCTCGAGGGTGACAGAGGTCAGATGGAGGTTTCACTCACTGACTTTCTGAAGCTTAAGCCTCCCTTATTTACAGGGTCAAATGTATCGGGGAAGATTTGTAATGCTATGGGGTGTTCTAGCGTTAGGTTAGTGGAGCTAGTAGCTTTTCAATTGGAGGATGTAGCACAGGAATGGTATGACTCCTTGCCAAGGGGTAGGCCGACAGATGCTACACCACTGACTTGGAGTGAATTTAGTACAACCTTCCTAGATCAATTTTTATCGCACAGTGTGCGAAATGCCCGAGCCAGAGAGTTTGAGGCATTGGTGTAGACTCCGGGCATGACGGTGTCGGAGTATGATATAAAATTTACGCAATTGTCTCGGTATGCACCTTACTTGGTTTCCACAAAGGAGATGAAAATCCAAAGGTTTGTGGATGGATTAGTGGAACCATTGTTTCAGACTATGGCTTCTCGAGATTTCAACGCTTACTCTGCGGCCGTGGATTGTTCTCAACGAATTGAAATGAGGACCAGTGAGAGTAGGGTTGTGAGGGATAGAGCAAAAAGGGCCAAAACAGAGGGTTATCAAGGCCATAGAGATTTTAGTAGTGGTGGTTCGTTTTTTTGCCGTCAGGGTCCACAGAGGGACTCACGATTACCCCAGCAGTGGAGTGACTCGCCTAGTGCTAGTATTGTGGCGGGACAAAGAACCTTCAGTGTTGGAAGACAGCAAGATACGAGGCAAGGAAGTCAACTTATCCTTCCTTGCCATACTTGTGGGGGACGACATAGAGGAAGATGCCTTCGTGCTATGGGAGTTTGTTTCAAGTGTGGTAAACCTGGGCATATTAAGAGGGATTGTATGATGGCTCATCAATCACAAGATTCTGCTCATGGTTCCACCCAGCCAGCTTCGTTTGCCTCTTCAGTCGCCGCCTCGTCTGATAGGAAAGCTAATGGATTCAAAGGTCGAGGTGCTAGTACTTCCTCTCAAGGCAGGCCATCTGGGTCCGGACGTCAGAGTTTTGTTGGTGGAGGCCAAGCGAGGGTGTATGCTATAACTCCCTAAGAGGCTCGGACCTCAAATGCAATGGTCTTAGGTATTTTCCTATCTGTGATATGAATGCTTAGGTGTTGTTTGAGCCTGGTTTAACCCATCTGCTTAATTCTACATGTTTTGCACATCGATTGAGTAAGAATTGTGTTAGGAGAGAAGAATACTTGGTGGTACCTACTCCTTTAAAAGGAGATATTTGTGGCTAAGTGGGAATATGAGTCTTGTGTAGTGCGAGTCAAGGACAAAGACACTTCGGTGAATCTAGTGGTGCTAGACATCTTAGACTTTGATGTAATCTTGGGGATGGATTGGTTATCACCCTGCCATGCTAGTGTGGACTGCTATCATAAATTGGTTAGATTTGATTTCCCTGGTGAACCATCATTTAGTATTCAGGGGGATAGGAGTAATGCTCCAACCAATTTGATATCGATCATATCTGCCAGAAGATTATTACGACAGGGTTGTATAGGTTACTTGGCTGTTGTAAAGGATACTCAGGTGAAGATTGGAGATGTAACTCAAGTGTCGGTGGTGAAGGAGTTCGTGGATGTATTTCCTGAGGAGCTACCAGGTTTGCCTCCTGAACGGGAGATTGAGTTTTGCATAGATTTGATTCCCGACACTAGACCTATATCCATACCCCCATATGGAATGGCACTTGCGGAGCTTAAAGAGCTTAAGGATCAGTTGGAGGATTTGTTGGATAAAGGTTTCATACGACCTAGTGTATTCCCATGGGGAGCACCAGTGTTATTTGTGAAGAAGAAAGATGGGTCACTTAGGCTGTGCATTGATTATCGACAGCTTAATAAAGTGACGGTGAAGAATAAGTATCCTTTCCCAAGGATAGATGATTTATTTGATCAACTACAAGGAGCACAATGTTTCTCTAAGATAGATCTGCGATCTGGGTACCATCAGTTGAGAATTCGGAACGAAGATATACCCAAGATCGCATTTCGAACAAGATATGGGCACTATGAGTTCTTAGTGATGTCATTTGGGCTCACGAATGCTCCTGCAGCTTTTATGGATTTGATGAACCGAGTGTTCAAACCTTATTTGGATAAGTTTGTGGTGGTGTTTATTGATGACATTTTGATATATTCAAAGAGTCGAGAGGAGCATGAGCAGCATCTTAAGATAGTGCTCCAAATTCTGAGAGAACATCGATTGTATGCTAAGTTCTCCAAGTGTGAGTTTTGGCTCGAAAGTGTTGCATTATTGGGGCATGTGGTATCTAAGGATGGGATACAAGTTGATTCAAAAAAAATTGAAGCAGTGAAAAAAATGGCCAAGGCCAACATCAGTTACGGAGATTAGAAGCTTTGTGGGTTTAGCTGGCTATTATTGTCGCTTTGTGAAGGACTTCTCCAAAATAGTTACCCCTTTGACTAAGCTGACACGTAAAGATACAAAATTTGAGTGGTCTGATGCTTGTGAGAATAGTTTTCAGAAGCTTAAGGCATGTCTCATCACAGCTCCAGTGTTAAGCCTACCGCAAGGCACAGGGGGTTACACGGTGTTTTGTGATGCATCGGGGGTTGGTTTAGGATGTGTATTAATGCAACATGGGAAGGTGATTGCGTATGCATCTAGGCAACTTAAAAGGCATGAGCAGAATTACCCCATACATGATTTGGAAATGGCAGCAATCGTGTTTGCCTTAAAGATTTGGAGACATTACTTGTATGGTGAGACTTGCGAGATATACACGAACCACAAAAGTCTGAAGTATATATTTCAGCAGAGGGATCTTAACTTACGGCAACGTAGATGGATGGAGTTGCTAAAGGATTATGGTTGTACTATTCTTTATCATCCCGATAAGGCCAATGTAGTGGCCGATGCCTTGAGTCGAAAATCAATGGGAAGCTTGGCACATATTTCTATTGATAGGAGATCCTTGGTTAGAGAGATCCATAGCTTGGGAGACATAGGTGTGTGTTTGAAAGTTGAGAAGACAAATGCTTTGCTAGCACATTTTAGAGTGAGGCCTATTTTAATGGACAGGATTAAAGTAGCACAAAGTGAAGATGAGTTTGTGACTAAGGCCTTAGAGGATCCTTAGGGTAGGAAAGGAAAAATGTTTACTAAAGGCACAGATGGAGTGTTGAGGTATGGAACCAGACTTTATGTGCCTAATGGTAACGGGTTGAAGAGAGAAATATTGGAAGAAGCTCACATGGCAGCTTATGTGGTACATCCAAGGGCTACAAAGATGTATCAAGATTTGAAAGAGGTGTATTAGTGGGAAGGACTTAAGAGAGATGTAGCTGAGTTTGTCTCCAAGTGCCTGGTTTGTCAGCAGGTTAAGGCCGAGCATCAAAAGCCTGCAGGGCTACTATAGCCATTACCAGTACTCGAGTGGAAGTGGGAACATATTGCTATGGACTTTGTAACGGGTTTGCCTCGAACCAGTGAGGGATATGATTCAATTTTGATAGTAGTACACCGGTTAACAAAGTCAGCTCATTTTCTTCCGGTTAAGACTACTTATGGGGCTGCCCAATACATTCGAGTTTATGTGGATGAGATAGTATGACTGCATGGTATTCCCATTTCTATAGTATCTGACAGAGGAGCTCAGTTTACTAGTAGGTTTTGGGGAAAGTTGCAAGAAGCATTGGGCACTAAGTTGGATTTCAGCATAGCTTTCCACCCTCAGACTGATGGACAGTCTGAACGGACCATATAAACGTTGGAGGATATGTTGAGGGCTTGTGTGATAGACCTTGGTGTTAGGTGGGAACAATATCTACCCTTAGTGGAATTTGCCTACAACAACAGTTTCCAAACTAGCATCCAAATGGCACCATTTGAGGCCTTATATGGACGAAGATGTAGGTCACCCATTGGATGGCTAGAGGTGGGAGAAAGGAAACTTTTGGGGCCTGAATTGGTGCAGGATGCAATCGAGAAAATACACATGATCCGTCAGAGGATGTTAACAGCACAAAGTAGACAAAAATCATATGCTGATAACCGACGGAGAGACTTGGAGTTCCAAGTAGGAGATCATGTATTTTTGAAAGTTTCGCCAACTAAAGGGGTAATGCGGTTTGGCAAGAAAGGGAAGTTAAGTCCTCGGTATATAGGGCTATTCGAGATCTTAGAAAAGGTTGGAGCGGTGGCTTATCGTTTGGCATTACCGCCAGACCTTTCAAATATTCATCCTGTGTTTCATGTGTCCATGCTTAGGAAGTACAACCCAGATCCAACACATGTACTACGGTATGAAACCATTCAGCTGCAAGATGATCTAACCTATGAGGAACAACCGATAGCTATCCTTGATAGGCAAGTTAAAAAGCTCCGTTCAAATGATGTAGCCTCAGTGAAAGTGTTGTGGCGGAATCACACTAGTAAGGAGGTAACGTGGGAAGCTGAGGATGACATGCGGACAAAGCATCCACACCTCTTCGATATGTAAAGGTAACCCACACTACATTGAGTTTAAATTCGGGGACCGAATTTTTATTAGTGGGGGAGAATGTGAGACCCTGTCAAACTCGATTAAAACACGGTATTGTACCGAGTGGTACAACTAAGTTAAATCAAGCCTTGAACTAGTTCAAATAGAAATTCTAAGAGGAAATTGAAAATTTTGAAACCCACAGAACGACTTAGAATAGTGATTCGGAGTTCAAAGTCCAATTTGAAGTCCATCAGGAAAATTGTTTGATTAGGGACAAAATGGTCATTTTACCATTTGATGATTTAATGGAGAGTTCTAGCCAAGATTTGATCACATTTGACCAAGAATAATTATATGAAATATAATTATGATTATTGGAGTATAAATGACGTTTAGCAATGAAAAATTTTGATTCCCGGTATTTTTGGAGCACAAGGGCAAAATGGTAATTTTACCACTAGAGGACTAAGCGGGAATTTTTATAAAACATTTTTTTTTGCCCCATTTGATTAATATTGATCAATATTAGTGTTATTTTAGGTTGAAAAGTAGAAATAATGAGATTCCGGTACATTTCTCCATCTCGGGGCCAAATCGGTAAATTTTTTGCCCCATTTGATTAATATGGAAAAATCGTAATTTTTCCATCTCGGGGCCAAATCGGTAAATTTCTCGCCCCAGTACCTGTCAAGACCAAGGGATTTTAATTGTGGTAGGATTGGATAAATACCAGAATATTTGTGGTGGAAAATTAAGAAGAAAAAGTCAAAAAGTTAAAAATTTGGGCCAATAAGCATGTGACACATGGCATGCTTGATTATTTTATTATTTTCTATAGAAATCAGCCCATTAAATCCCCAATTCCCTCACTATATTCGGCCTAGGCATCCAGCAACAAGAAAAAAGGAAGAACAAAAGGAAAAACAAGAAAACCTAGGTGGAAATTCAAAGAAAAAGTGAAGAAATCAAGGAAACAAGCTAGGTAAGTTAAAATTTCTTTAATTTTCCTTGATACCTAGCTTACCCATGCTTTTGTTCTTGATTTTCATGGTTGAATATTGAGTTATCATGATGAATTCAATTCTGAAAAATGGGTATGGAAGAGGAATTGTTGTTGGAATAATTTGATTTTAGACTATGTTAGTGTTTAGGGATAGTTAAGCATGGTTATGAATAAAAACACAAAAGAAATATTCAATTTCTCTAGGGTTCCTTGTTGGTCGAACCATGAGGGCTGAATATCAATGGGGGATTGTTTTTATTTCAAGGAAAATGGCATGGAAAATGATGAAGTAAGGTGAAATGGTTATGTAGAAAAAAATTCGATGCTAGTACACCAAATGACCAAATTTTTTTCTATAAGGAATTGTGAGGGTTCTAATGCTGAATTTGGCTTTATTTAAATGTATGTGGTAAATTAAGGTATTAGAGGAGAAATGAATTAATTTGGAGGTGATTTGGACACAATCGCCGATTAATCGGGTGATCGGTCGAATTTAATCGATACCGTGATTAAGCGGTAATCTGACATATTTTTGCATTTACATATCAAGCATTAGTAGTTTAAATTAATTTATATCAATTTAGGGACAAATATAGTAAATTCCTTGACTTTGTTATTTTTCAAGGTGGTGAGACGTCCGGAAAAGGCAAAGGAATTGCGCTTGAGGACTATTAGTCAGAGTTCACCCGGAATCCGGATTTTCGACACCTGTGAGTGGACTGCCTATCAAAATTGTTTTGGGAATATGACTGTTTTGAACAAAGTGTTTGAATGATTTTATGCAATTTTTCATGAAAATGAATGCCTTGGGAACAAGCTTTTGAGAAAAGGTTTATGTTATAAAATGTGGTTATTATGGATTTCTATGTGGCTGCATTATGTTGATATACATATATGCTTGAATATAATGTTGTGTAATTATGTTGACTCGACTATGTGCGAGTAGGGAGTGCGCATAAGCCGAGGATTACCCGGTTATGTGCGAGTAGGGAGTGCGCATAACCCGGTGATGACCCGGTTATGTGCGAGTAGGGAGTGCGCATAACCCGGTGATGACCCAGCCATGTGCGAGTAGGGAGTGCGCATGAGCTGGTGATGATGATGATGAGCTGGTGACGATGATGATGGGTTGGTGAGATGATGATGATGGGTATATATATATATATATACATATGTAAATGTGTGTGTTATAGCAAATTGATGGACAATGATTTATGGTTGTAATGTACGTAAAATTTGACACATTATACTTTGAGAATTTTCATGAATTTTATGTTGATTTTATTAGTTTAGCAGGATGGCTTTTTGTTGAGTGAGAAAAAATGTTTCTCTTGTTGCTCTGTTTTCATTGCAGCGAAATTCATGCTCGCTGTAGCGAGAAACTCTCGGGTTTGGAGGGGCTTTAAATAGGAATGAACTAAATTGTAATGTTTTGAAACAAGTGCATCATGATTTTAAATTCTCCCTAATTGTTGCTTGTTCCCTTCCTTGCTCACTCGCTGAGTATTGTACTCATGTTTTATAAAAATTCATGTTTTCAGATCAGGTGATTGTTGGACCCTAGATCGAGGAGTCCTCGTAGTTCATCTCCTGGGTATGTGTCTGGCATTCGATAGTAATCCCTTTTATTGTAAATGTCTCCGCTGGAAGTCATGGGTCCTTTTGTATTATGAATACAATCTAACAATGTGAATATGTGTATGCAATGTAAATTGCTAAATACATGACTGGTATAGTGCATGTATATTATTATCTATAATGCCATTGTGTTTTGGCTATTTTCACACCCGAAAAAAAAAAGTGTGTGTGTATGCATGATATGATAAATTTGTTAAGTAAAGGTAAATGGATAGGCTTGCTTGGGCTTAGTGAGCTACGCTCATTGAGCTCATGCGCCGGTCATGGCCTGAGAAATTGGGTCGTGACAACAATATTTATAGAACTTTGCGTAAATAATTTTTGTAGCTTAAAAGCAAAATAAATCCATACATACAGTAACACAGATAACCAAAGTATGTAATTTAATTTACAATGACGTGTGGGCCCCCGGATGACCAAAGGTAATAAAGGCTGTGGACCTACAATTTCTGAGGAGGCGAGTCCAATAATAACCCTCGACTTAATCAGCTATTTACGGATTGTCCTGATCCTGGAATGATTGGAAATGAAGGTGGTGAGTTTATATAAACTCAGTGAGTAAACAAACATCATCTAAAATATCTAAAGTCAAGTAAATGGAGACGATTTAAAATAGTTCATCATACTATGATTCATAACGTTTCAAACTCATTTCAACTAAATAAAATAATTTCATTTCACTTAAATAATCAACATGGCTTATGAATTTCTTAAAAATTTGGCTCGTGCCAAAACTCATTCTTGGGGATACCTTGGCCGACACATCCAACCGAGTCCGCCAAGGCTGTTAAAGAAAAGTTCATATACGCATAAAACACATTTTTACGTTTAAAAGCATAGTCGTTCCTTGGCGTTGGCTGAGTTCACTCTCATGTGGTGGTTTAGCGTGTAGTGAACTCTAAAGCTTTACCTTAGAAGATACCTTTCGCGCCTCTCGTACCGAAGTAAAATATAATCGGGTTTACCATGCCCCTCTTTAATTTGTTGGTCCACGAAAACCCACCATTGCAGTGACTAATCAATATCCCACCAAATCAATAAAAATTTCAATAGCATGACATGGCAATTATATTACTACCCAGCTTGTTAAGGCAAAACAAACAGTTCATACAATTTCAACACAATTTCCAATTCAGCCATTCATGCCAATATCACCATAAGCCATTCAATTCAACCCATAAATTTACAACACAAACAAACAGTCTCCAATTACTCAATTTCTAAAATCATCATTCAATTTCAAAATGATTTATAAAATCATTTCATTTAATCACATTTTACTTATAAAACATAAGGATTTACCATTTAAACTCGTTTTTCTATAAAATCACAAAAACGAATAAAAACTATTTTAGATAATTAAGACGATAATAAGGTTACTCAAAATATCCAGAGTCGAAGTACTCCTAGTCTCAGTCTTCGAGTACAATCTCCTTACCCTTATCGAAAGTTTCACCACCTAAACATAATGCACAACAAGCAATTTACTATATTTGTACTAAACCGTTATAAAACTAACTTAGGCTCTATATGAATGCATAAAATGGGATACGAAATGTGTGGATTATTATCTAAATATGGTGTTCTACGTAGCTTCAATTATGTATCGAAATAAAATGGTATTGGCTTAATTCGATCTATACACCGGTTAATTGGCCAATACATCCAATTCAACTCCAATTAACTTGATTCCACTTCCAACACTCCAAGTCATCAATTACAAGTTAAATAATATGTAATATCACAAAAATCCATCATCAATATCTTCCTTGTAAAATTCAGCCATTGAAGGTTTAGTGTAGAACATGTAATTTTCATGCTTGATTTTTACACCTTACATCATAATACAACTAAAAACACCTAAATAGTATGAAATTCATCAAAGTCCATTATCCAATTTCTCTCTTGAAAATTTCAGCCAAGGAGTGTGGGTGAAGGGCATGAAATTTCTTGCTTGTTTTTCATACTAAACATCACCAAATAACGAAAAACACTAAGATACCTTGAAATCTAACCAAATAAATCATCAAATCTTCTCTCCCTAAATTTGGTCAACCATGAATCCTTCATGAGATCTTGAATTTTAACCATGGTAATTGAAAAAGAATGCATAAGAAAGGTAGATCACAAGATAAAATTAAGAAATTTTACCTTTACTTGCTTAATTCCTTGAAATCCAATGAATTTTCTCTTGATTTTCTTCTCTAGGGTTTGCTCTTATTCTTTGCTCTTTGTTCCTTGTTTTGGCCGGCAATGAAGAATGAAATGGGAGGAGTGTGTGCTGATTTTTAAAGGGAATTACAAAAGGATTAAAATTTGCCACATGTCACCATGTAATTGGTCCATGCATAAAACTTAATAATTAATCATTTCTTCTCCACCACATAAAATCCCTCAATTATGCAAAATATAAAATGAATTTCATGGGCTTGACAAGTGTCAAGGTGGTGTAAAATTCTAAAAATTCTAATTACGTCCTTGTGGACATGTGAAATGACCTTTTTGCTCTTATGTTCGAAAAATTATCAGAATTAAAATTTTTCACTTCTCAAGCTCAAATTATGTTCCAAATAGTCAAACTTGATCAAAATTTCATCCACCATCCCAAATTTGCCCTCAGGTGGAAAAATGACCATTTTACCCCTACATTATGAAAATTCCAATTTAACTCTAAATCAATCCCCGAACTTCGAATCACCATATTAAGTCATTCTAAGATTCAATAACTCTCAATTGCATCTTAAAATCTTTATTTGAACTAGTTCGAGGCTTAAATCAACTTAGTTGTACCACTAGGTACACTACCGACTTTTGATGATTTTTTCGAGGTATTCAAGTATGCAAGCATGTTGTCAAATACATGAATGACATGGCAAGTATATTAAAGGGCTAGGCTTGATAGCACTACCCCCCTTAAAATAAAATTTTGATCTCAAAATTTCACTTACCAGACTTTGAGAAAAGGTGGGGGTATTATCTTCTCATTTGATGCTCGACTTCCAATGTTATCTCCTCCATCTGAGCATTCTTCCACAGCACTTTAACCATTGGAATGCTCTTGTTCCTCAATACTCGATCTTTTTGATCTAGAATACGTACAAGCTGCAGCTCGAACTTTAAATCTTCGTGCAACTCAATCGGAGGCGTCTCGAGGATATGGGAGGGATCAGGTACATACTTCTTCAACATTGAGATGTGGAAGACATTGTGAATCCGATCCAACTCTGAGGGTAACTCTAGTTTATATGCCACTGGCCCAATTCTTTCAATAATACGAAAGGGTCCAATGTATCTCGGATTGAGCTTTCCTCGCTTTGCGAAATGGATCACATCTTTCATTATCCAACAAGATACCACAATTTACTACAATAATATAATCAAATAAGACTTAATACCTCAAAGTATTCAAATCATTACCTTTCCAAGGAGAGACCTTAAGAAAAAATCTATCATCAACTTCAAATTCTAAATCCTTTCTCCGTCTATTTAAGTAATTCTTTTGTCTATCTTGAGCCATCTTTAATCACTCTCGGATAATCTTGATCTTGTCATTAGTCAAGTCAATCAATTCTACATTAATCAATTTCCTTTCACCCACTTCATCCGAACAGAGCGGGGTTCGGCACTTTCTTCCATACAGAGCCTCGTATGGTGCCATCCCAATACTAGAGTGAAAACTATTGTCATACAGGAACTCCACCAACGACAATTGTTTGTCCCAACTCCTAGTAAAGTCAATAACACATGCCTGTAGCATATCCTCTAAAGTCTGGATAGTCTTGTCAGATTGACCATCTGTCTATGGATGAAAGGCAGTACTAAACCTCAAATTAGTTTCGAGAGCCTTTTGAAATTTCGACCAAAATCAAGAAGTGAACCAGGGGTCTCGATCTGACATAATAGAAACTAGGACTCCATGTAATCTCACAACCTCATCTATATAAAGCTTAGCCAACTTCTCAATGGAATACGTGCTATGGATAGCCAAGAAATGGGCAGACTTAGTCAATCTATCTACAATCACCCAAATAGCATCTTTCCCACTCTGCATTCGCGGTAAACCCAATACAAAGTCCATAGTCACGTGTTCCCACTTCCATTCCGGAATAGGTAAAGGTTGAAGAGTACCCGATGGTTTATGATGTTCTGCCTTGATCTGTTGGCATGTGAGACATTTCCTTACAAACTCTGCTACATCTCGTTTCATACCCGACCACCAATAACTTTCCTTGATAGTCTTGTACATTTTGGTGCTTCCAGGTGTAAAGCATAGGCGAAAGAATGAGCTTCCTTCAAAATAGCTCATCTCAACTGATTATCCTTAGGGACACAAACTCGGTCTCTAAAAATCAAAATTCCACCATCACCAAGTCTAAACTCACTAGTTTCTCCATCTTGCAGCTTTTGAACTTCTTGTTTCAACTCATCATCAGACTTCTGTAATTTTTTGATTTGATTGAACAATAAAGGTCTCACAACAAAACTAGCAAGTAGGGTTCCATCCTCACCATTTCTCAATTGGATCCCTAGAGATTTCATCTCAAGTAATATCGAAAAATAAGAACTCCAAAGTGTTACTAATGAAGATGAGGATTTACGACTTAAAGCATCTGCTACAACATTTACCTTCCCAAGGTGATAATCAATCACTAAGTCGTAATCCTTAATCAACTCTAACCATCGTCTCTGTCTCAAGTTAAGCTCTTTTTGGGTGAGCAAGTATTTCAAACTCTTATGGTCTGTAAAAATTCGACAACGCTCACCATATAAGTAATGCCTCCAAATTTTCAACGCAAAGACTACTGCTACTAACTCTAAATCATGGGTAAGATAATTCGTCTCATGCTTTTTTAATTGTCGGGAAGCAAAAGCTATTACTTTCTCATCTTGCATTAACACACACCCTAATCCCAATTTAGAGGCATCACTGTACACCACAAATTCTTTCCCATTAACAGGAAGTGTCAAAATGGGAGCGAAGGTCATCCGATTCTTCAGCTCCTAAAATCGACTCTCACAAATATCATCCCACTGGAACTTAACTCCTTTACCAGTCAGACGAGTCAGAGGAGCAGCTATCAACGAGAATCCCTGAACAAACCTCCTATAATAACTGGCTAAGTCAAGAAAACTCCGAATCTCTGTTACTGTTTTTGATTGCTCCTATTGTAAAATTGCCTCAATCTTCTTAGGATCGACATAAATTCCAGCTCCAGACACCACATGTCCCAAGAAAACCACTTCTTTTTACGAGAACTCACATTTAGGAAACTTGGCATAGAGTTGTTTTTCGTGCAAAGTTTGCAGCACAATGCGCAAATGGGCAGCATGTTCGTCGTCATTCTTCAAATAGACCGGAATGTCATCTGTGAATACTATCACGAACTTATCTAAGTATGGATGGAACACCCTGTTCATAAGATCCATAAAAGTTGCTAGGGCATTAGTCAGACCAAACGGCATAACTAGAAACTCATAATGCCCATAACGCGTCCTGAAAGCAGTCTTGGGTACATCTTACTCCTTAAGCTTCAATTGATAATACCCAGACCTTAAATCAATCTTAGAAAACACCATAGCATCTCTAACTGATCAAAAAGATCATCGATCTGTGGTAGAGGGTATTTACTCTTGATGGTCACTCAGTTCAGCTGACGGTAATTAATACATAATCGAAGAGTGCCATCTTTTTTTTTGACAAATAAGACTAGTGCTCCCCAAAGAGAAGTGTTAGGGTGAATAAAACCCTTATATACCAAATCTTGCAACTGAACTTTCAATTCCTTCAGCTCCACTAGAGCCATTAAATACAACGGAATGAAAATAGGTGCAGTACTTGGGAGTAGATCAATAGGGAACTCGAGCTCTCGATCAAGAGGTAGTCTGGGTAACTCATTAGGAAATACATCAGAAAACTCACTTACTATTGGGACATCCTCTAACTTATGTTCCCTCTTTGAAGTATCGATCACGTGTGCTAAATATGCTGGATACCCTTTATGTACCATTTTCAGAGCTTTGATGGTCGAGATTACACAGGACGGTAATACTTGACGTTCCTCTGTAAATACAATCTCTGCTCCCTTAGAAATTCGAAGTACAACTTCTTTTCGGAAAGAATCCACGTTCTCCCGATGTGCAGTTAACTAGTCCATACCCAATATTAAATCAAAATCCTGGATCTCTAAAGGAATTAAATCACCCCTAAATTCTTCCTCACCAACCATTACCCCACAGTCTCTATAACAAGTGTTTCTAACTAGCTTCTCTCCTAAATGGGTGTGAACTACAATTTCTTCCTCTAATGGTGACAGGTTTCTATCAGAAAATAATGCAAATGTCGTGCTCACATAAGACCTATCCGGGGGAAAATCTATTAAGACATATGCATCTTTATCAAATAAAAACATAGTACCTGTCACTACTCCAAGTCGGACCCGTGCCTAATCCTCTGTTACAGCAAAAACTCTTATCGAAGAACGAGTCTGTGGTCTAGAGGGTGGATGTGCCGGGGCATTACTCTCCACACTAGACCGTATGGCTACTCCCTATCTTAGTGGTAACCTAGAAGAATCTCTCCTCTGCATATCCATGCGAGCTGGTGGAGATGGAGCAGCTACAGTAGCTTGTCCGAACTGTGGGCAAGTACTCATAATATGACCCGACTGACCACAATGAAAACATCGTACGGGCTCCCTACACAGCCCAACATGATATTTCTCACAATTTTTACACCTATCAAAACCTCCGAAACTCTTCCCAGGAATAGTCATCGTAAATCTACTGAATCTCGAAAGCCTCTACTGCGGTTGTGGAAATAGGGGTCGGGAAGATGCTATGAAAGCAGAGGTAGTACTCCCTGAAGCAAATGAGTCTTTGCCCCTTTTTGCTGGCTGACTAGAAGATATACTAGGATTCTACCTTTTTGCAAACTCAGCCTGCATTCTCCTATTTTCATTTACAAGATTCTCAGCCCTTAAAGCCATCTGTACCACCTCTTTATGCGGCTCCCTACTTGTCACTATCATCCGATCTCGAATCTCATTTCGGAGCCTTTTCTCAAAATAATTAGCCTGATCCTGCTCAATTTTCACCAGATTCGGCACATATAACATCAATTCGTTAAAACGAGCTTCGTACTCCTTTACTATTAAGTTCCCCTGTTTCAAACTCAAAAATTCTCTCTTTTTTTCCTTTTGATGGAAATAAGTGTAATACTGACCATCAAATTCTCTTAGAAAATTTGACCAGGTCGGAGGAATGGTAGAACGAGATTTCACTGAGTTTTACCATGTGCGGACCCTCTTCTCAAGTAACCTTGTGGCCACCATCAACTTCATGTCATCATCCAACCTCATATCAGAAAGTGTCTCCAAAACCTGATTAATCCAATATTTAGCCGCAGTTACATCTAGCTCACCCGTAAAAGAAATACAACCGAGCTGCCTAGCCTCCTTAAGCTTCTTAGAAATAGAGACGTCCGGCACCGGTGATGGAACAGGAGATGGGGGTGGTGGCACTAAAGGAGCAGCTGAAGGAACAACAAGAGGAGCTTGACCAGCTTGAGCCTAGCTAGTAATAGCAGTGAGGAAAGCTGCTAATGCTTGAACTGTCTTAGGAGATATGGCAAGAATACTAGTAAGTGGTGGAGGAGGTGGAGGATGTGGGGGAGTCTCAATCTGTTCAGCAGCAGGTACTGCCCGAATAGTAGACGCAACCGATTCCTCTTCTACAATATCTGGCTTACTATGTTCAGAACCACCTTTTCCCCTCCCAATTGATCTAAAGAGAGGTGGGCGTCCACGTCGAGGAGGCATGGTGATCTATAAGAAGAAACAAAGTGAGTTTAGACAACCTCAAGTTTTATATGCTGATGCATGCATTCAACTCAACCTAACCTAACTTTACTTGGGGCCACATTGACACTGTAATTTTTAAAACGACTTTAAAACCAAAAGCTCTTATACCAATCGAATTGTCATGACCCGGTACTCTCCTTGAGCCCGTGACAACCGTCGCGATGTCCTGATGACATTCGTTACCCTAAATGCCAACCGAAACCTCACAAGGCTAAATGTCAGTTTTCGCACCTCCTCTATGAGCAATAATTACTAAATATCATATTTTAAAAGATTATAAGCTATTTCCAAATCAAAACAATAATAAAAAAATAATTTCTGTCTCATAAGGGCATTTTGGTCATTTTTCCCAAAATTTTTGAAACTTACTGAAAATATAATATATAGAGGAAAATACACATTTCATAACTAAAAACAAGCTTTTATGCCTAAAACATTCATTTAGGGTGAAATTGTAACTATTAGAATAAAATAAAAATATTAAATGAAATATTTCATTTTCTTATAAAACAATATTTATAGAACTCGGCGTAAATAATTTTTGTAGCGTAAAAGCAAAATAAATCCATACATACAGTAACACAGATAACCAGAGTATGTAATTTAATTTACAATGACGTGTGGGCCCCCAAATGACCAACGATAATAAAGGCTGTGGACCTACAATTTCTAAGAAGGCGAGTCCAATAATAACCCTCGACTTAATCAGCTATTTACGGATTGTCCTGATCCTGGAATGAGTGGAAAGGAGGGTGGTGAGTTTATATAAACTCAGTGAGTAAACAAACATCATCTAAAATATCTAAAGTCAAGTAAATGGAGACAACTTAAAATAGTTCATCGTACTATGATTCATAACATTTCAAACTCATTTCAACTAAATAAAATAATTTCATTTCACTCAAATAATCAACATGGCTTATGAATTTCTTAAAAATTTGGCTCGTGCCAAAACTCATTCTCAGGGATACCTTGGCCGGCACATCCAATCGAGTCCGCCAAGGCTGTTAAAGAAAAGTTCATATACGCATAAAACACATTTTTACGTTTAAAAGCATAGCCATTCCTTGGCGTTGGCTGAGTTCACCCTCACGTGGTGGTTTAGCATGTAGTGAACTCTAAAGCTTTACCTCAGGAGATACCCTCCGCGCCTCTCATACCGAAGTAAAATATAACAGGGTTTACCGTGGCCCTCTCTAATTTGCTGGTCCACGGAAACCCACCATTGCAGTGACTAATCAATATCCCACCAAACCAATAAAAATTTCGATAGCATGACATGGCAATTATATTACTACCCAGCTTGTTAAGGTAAAACAAACAGTTCATACAATTTCAACACAATTTCCAATTCAGCCATTCATGCCAATATCACCATAAGCCATTCAATTCAACCTATAAATTTACAACACAAACAAACAGTCTCCAATTACTCAATTTCTAAAATCATCATTCAATTTCAAAATGATTTATAAAACTCATTTTATTTAATCACATTTTACTTATAAAACATAAGGATTTACCATTTAAACTCGTTTTTCTATAAAATCACAAAAACGAATAAAAACTATTTTAGATAATTAAGATGATAATAAGGTTACTCACAATATCGGGAGTCGAAGTACTCCTAGTCCCGATCTTCGGGTATAATCTCTTTACCCCTATCGAAAGTTTCACCACCTAAACATAATGCACAACAAGCAATTTACTATATTTGTACTAAACCATTATAAAACTAATTTAGGCTCTATATGAATGCATGAAATGGGATGCGAAATGTTTGGATTATTATCTAAATATGGTGTTCTATGTAGCTTCAATTATGTACCGAAATAAAATGGTATTGGCTTAATTCGATCTATACACCGGTTAATTGGCCAATACACCCAATTCAACTCCAATTAACTTGATTCCACTTCCAACACTCCAAGTCATTAATTACAAGTTAAATAATATGTAATATCACAAAAATCCATCATCAATATCTTCCTTGTAAAATTCGGCCATTGAAGGTTTAGTGTAGAACTTGTAATTTTCATGCTTGATTTTTACACCTTACATCATAAAACAACTAAAAACACCTAAATAGCATGAAATTCATCAAAGTCCATTATCTAATTTCTCTCTTGAAAATTTTAGCCAAGGAGTGTGGGTGAAGGGCATGAAATTTCTTGCTTGTTTTTCATGCTAAACATCACCAAACAACTAAAAATACTAAGATACCTTGAAATCTAACTAAATAAATCATCAAATCTTCTCTCCCTAAATTTGGTCAGCCATGAATCCTTCATGAGTTCTTGAATTTTAACCATGGTAATTGAAAAAGAATGCATAAGAAAGGTAGATCACAAGCTAAAATTAAGAAATTTTACCTTTACTTGCTTAATTCCTTGAAATCCAATGAATTTTCTCTTGATTTTCTTCTCTAGGGTTTGCTATTATTCCTTGCTCTTTGTTCCTTGTTTTGGCTGACCATGAAGAATGAAATGGGAGGAGTGTGTGCTGATTTTTAAAGGGAATTATAAAAGGATTAAAATTTACCACATGTCACCATGTAATTGGTCCATGCATAAAACTTAATAATTAAGCATTTCTTCTCCACCACATAAAATCCCTTAATTATCCAAAGCATAAAACGAATTTCATGGGTTTGACAAGTGTCAAGGTGGCGTAAAATTCCAAAAATTCTAATTACGCCCTTGTGGACATGTGAAATGACCTTTTTGCTCTTATGTTCGAAAAATTATTGAAATTAAAATTTTTCACTTTTCAAGCTCAAATTATGTTCCAAATAGTCAAACTTGATCAAAATTTCATCCACCATCCTAAATTTGCCTTCGAGTGGAAAAATGACCATTTTACCCGTACGTTATGAAATTTTCAATTTAACTCCAAAACAATCCCCGAACTCCGAATCACCATATTAAGTCATTCTAAGATTCAATAACTCTCAATTGCATCTTAAAATTCTTATTTGAACTAGTTCGGGGCTTAAATTAACTTACTTGTACCACTAGGTACAGTACTGGCTTTTGACGATTTTTTCGAGGTATTCAAGTATGCAAGCATGTTGTCAAAACATGAATGAAATGGCAAGTATATTATAGGGCTAGGCTTGACATCATAACTTGGCTAACATGGTGGGTCCAAGCCTGTACAGTAATTGAACGAAATCAAATGGTAACACCACACTTACAAAATCAAAACACGTTATAAGTTGAAAACCAAAACAAAAATGTAGAAATAGACTCTAACTCAAAAGAATAGACTGTTAGATGTTCTTGCCTACCAAATGCCAATGATCAATCTATGGAGTGAGTGTTAACTATGCATTTTCCACATCAAAATCCCCAACTTGTCAATTTTCTGCACAAATAAAAAGGGAGAATCTTTTACTAACTCAATGAGTGGGAATAGAGGGAACTCAAGCCATAAACAGAAGAGTTCTTCTTTTAATAACATAGATAGTTCAAAAGTATGCCAAATAATGCATTTACAATGCAAGGAGAGCTATGTAAAAAACATCTACAAATAGGTAAACTAACTATATCTATGGGAATCATCCCATTGTCTCATATCACATAATCATAGGCTCTACTATCAACAATATTTTTTCTCTGATCATGTTATTCATGGTACAGTATACAACTTTCGGCTTACTAACCTTTCATATCACAAGTCATCCCCTTATGGTGCATATAAAAAATTGCCATAATTGCTTACCCAGATCTACATATTTACCAACATTAGGTCGTTTATCAACTTAATCACAATTAATATGAAGTTATCTTAAGCTTATTGTTAGAGCTATTGTTCTTGCCATATTTTCTTGGCATTTCACAATTTGCCAATGGCAACCAATTTTGAAGCCCCATAAATCTTGCCTTAAGGCTTTCAAAATAGATGATTATCACATCCAATATACACATTAATAATCATATAATCAATAATACAACATGTTGTTTACTGGTTCATATCATCATATGCAAATCATAATCAATGAGTGCTCCTCCCTGGACATAATTAAAGTCATCATACAATGGGCAACCGATTGAAATCAAATCACCTACGGTGCCATAGCAACCAATGAAGAATCAAATCATGCTCAATGCCAAAGCAATTGGTGAAGAATCAAATCACGCTTGAAGCTGAAGCATCCAACGGAGGATCAAGTCACACTCAATGCTAAAGCAACTAGCAGAGAATTAAATCACGCTTAGTGCTAAAGCAATTAGCGAAGAACAAATCATGCATAGTGCCGAAGCAATCGACAGAGAACAAAGTCACAAGGGAATAACATGACTCTACCACAGTCGAATCAACATCAAGAATTCAAAACCATTCATCGAAACACATACTTATTATTTTTCCAAACCATTATGTCATTAACATCTCATATATATAATTTTACATGAATAATCATAGCTTAATAAGCCTTACATGCTTAGCTAGTTCAAACATAACCTTCTATATACTTCCCCTTATCAATGAATCAAACATATACTGATTCTTAATTAGACCATTTATCCATATTAAATTACTCCTCAACTCATGACATAATCTTAAATATGATCGTGACCATCATAGCTTAACAAGCTCAATATACTTGGCAAATTCAAAAATACCAATCTCTATATAATCTCACTTATCAAATTTATCAACACTTAACAAGCCTCAACTAAGTCGTTTGTCATGAACAACTTACCCTTAGATAGGCTATGTCTTATGCACAATTGTGGCAAGCTCAATAGGCCTTGATAAATGCCGAAGAATCCATTCATAGCTCACAAATCAAATATAATTGCCACTATGTGGCTCACAATAGAGTTGTTAGCTTTATTCTTGCTTTGACATGACAAAATTGATTGAACTTAATGAGCTCTAAAATGAAAGATACTTTTGAGTATGAAGAAAAATCTTAAAGGATTGTTGAAGTTGAACTTAATAGAAAAATATATTGAAGTGCTTTAATTGTTTGAACATATTTTTAATATGGATGATCATGCTCTTGATTTTCTCAAATGTCTCTTGATTTCAAAATTATATGTGCTAGCCCAAGGATCAAGTTTTCAAAAGAAATTGCTTGATTCTTCAATGAAAAGGAAGCAAAATATATTTCTTTAATGATAGGAAGAATTAATTTAAGAAAAAAAGAAGTCAATTTTTGAGCAAAGATTAAAAATGAAGAATCGATTCTAAGATAAGGAAAAGTCAATTCTTGGAAGACAAAAGCTTTAAAAATTATGAATAACCAACACCTAAGAGACAAAGAATCAATTCTAGAGAGATAGAAGGTAGAAAAAGAAAAGCAAGGAAGAAAGAATTGATTCTATCAGAAAAAGAAGTTGTCAAGCCCAACTCTACAATATGTTTATTATGCCATTCTTACATAAGAATGCATGTGTCACGACCCAAATTCAGGGCCATGACCGGCTCATGGGCCCAATGGACGTAGTCCACTAAGCCCAAGTAAGCCTATTAATCTGACATGTTCATCATTCCATCATAAACTGCTAAGTCATATTTCATAACTTAGAATCAAAACAATATTGAACATTGCCACCTCATATTGGCATACCAAACAAGTGTATATACATTGTCTACAACATGTA
Source organism: Theobroma cacao (assembly GCF_053813885.1). Lineage (NCBI taxonomy): Eukaryota > Viridiplantae > Streptophyta > Magnoliopsida > Malvales > Malvaceae > Theobroma > Theobroma cacao. Next base: position 30,945,391 of record NC_142647.1, on the reverse strand, counting down.
TCTTAATAATTTACATTAAGCTTGTCTATACACAACAAAAGAATACTCGACTTCTAGCGAAGAGACTCTGATGAATGTACAGCTATTGAATGCCGAAACACCTACCAAGGGTCGAATATACGAAAACACTTCGACCTGTTACCAGCTGCCTCGTGATCTAAAAACATGAAGTTGAAATTGTGAGTATAAACCCAGTGAGTAAACAAGGAAGGGAACAAGGGAACAAGCATACCATAAGGAATGTTTAACAAAATCATGATGCATTCCTTTTGCAAAACAATGCAATTTATTTAGTTCTTATTAAACCCCTCATGTAAACCCCACATGAGAAAAATCATTTATTTAAAACAGTCCATGCTCATCAAAGGATTTGGAGAGTGAAAACTTTAATAGGATTCATACGAATCAAGTCAAATAAACGACGGGTCCTTACTGCAACTGGGAGGTATTCTCGCTGCAGAGAGAATGAGTTTTTGCTGTAGCGACACTTGACTTAATTTATCATCTAGCCGAGGGTTTTTCACTGGCCGAGGGTTTCTCACCAAACCTTCTCATTTCAAATGTAATTCATTGATTCCTTAATGTTGGAAGTCCATGCTCAACTATGGTATCAAGGAAGTGGAAATAAGACAGTAACCGAATACAATGAGGATACAAAACAGAAGGTTTTTCGCTGCAGTAACATTCTCGTTGTGGTGAGATTCATTCTCGCTGCGCGAGATTCATTTTCGCTGCGGCTAGATTCATTCTCGTTGTCGCACGATTCTCGACCAACACAACCCCTCCAAACTAGAGAGTTTCTCTCTACAACAAGATTGAATCTCACTGTAGCGAGAATCAGAACATCAAGAAAGTTTCCTTTTCCCTTAAAACAAAGTCATCCTGCTAAAATAACAATAGCAACATGTAACACATGTAAACTTTCAAATTTCAACAAATCAAATGCTCACATTTTTGCAGTTACAATCATATACCGTATTATGAACTTTCTATAACTCTCACATCAACATATACATACATCATCATCATGTGTTCACTCCCTACTCACACACTTCATCATCGTCATGTGTGCACTCCCTACTCTCACACTCAATCATCATCATGTGTGCACTTCCTACTCGTACACTCAATCATCATCATGTGTGCACTCCCTACTCGCATACCGCAACATCATCAGCCATCATCATTGATCCATACACAGCACATATCCAAAAGGTATATACATACATACCAACATAATAATAAACACAAGGATTCATCCTTATACACATTTTCCATTTCACAATATCAAATACATTTAATCAAGGCTTGTTCCCTAGCACACATTTTCAAAGACAAGTTGAATAAAATCATTCACATTATCCAAAACAAGTTTGAAATGCAAGTCCACTCACCAGTATTTTGTTGAGCCTTTAGCCGACTCTTAATTCCCTAATGGTCCAATTGGAAGGATGGAACTTCGTTGGAACCTACCATTACATTAACATCACCATTATGTTAATTCACACTATAAACTCTAAAAGCTATCTTTTAGCTAGCTTTCAATTTGCCATTAAATGGCTATCCATTTTCTCTAGCCTAATCACTCCAAAGTGAATTAACAACCTCAACTACAAAACACTCACCGATCTAGCCACTAGCCATTCTCAACAACTAAAAAAAATATCAACTCAATTTCACTACTCACCTTGGTAGCTTCGTAATTGAAGTTCTTTCCCAAAAGCTTTCAAGCTATCATGAAAATCTCACTTTCTCTCTATAGAACGTCCAACTAGTGAGAGAGTGTAATAAGGAAAGGTTTTTGAGCGTTTTTATGGTGAAAAAGTAGAAGAGTACAAAGAACTTTGGGAAAGGGTACACAAACATGAAAAATCGGGGTTAACTCAAGGAAATATATGGAAATTCAAGGCAAGCTTCCATAGGAGGGGTGAGAAAACCTGGGAGAGGAAGGAGAAGAAGAAGAAGAAGTGTTGGAAATTTAAAGAACATCCTAGAAACTTAGATTTTTATGGCTCAAGTTTATCCATTTCTAGCAAAATTACCAAAATGCCCTTAATTATGTCATTTATTTTTTCCATTGCTTTTATGCAATATTTTACTTCTTTAACACTAAGACAAGGTCCATAAGGGTTTAGAAATACTCGAGTTCATGAAAACTTAGAAATTTCAACTCGAGATGTAAAATGACCGTTTTACCCCAACCGTGAAAATTATCGATATTTCTATTTTCTTCGTTATCTTATCCTCATCCATTCATTCCTTAGGCCTACTTGGACCTTAATAACATTAGAAAACAAATTTCAGGGGCTAACTAGGGGAAATGATGAAATTACCCCTAGTTCGTGTTATCGCGTCTACTGCTAGTTACGGGTCAATAGGGGTCAAGGTCTCATAGCATGTTTGCTTACTTGGGTACCTCGAAAATTGTAAAGGACAGTATTTTACCAAATAGTACAATTAAGTTGAATTAAGCCTCGAACTAGTCCAAATAGAGATTTTAAGATGAAATTGAGAATTTTAAAACCCCAAAAAGATTAAAAATGGTGATTCTGAGTTTGAAGATCGATTTGGAGTCAAATTAAAATTTTCATGATCTAAGGGTAAAATGGTCATTTTTCCACCTGAGGTTAAAAATTGGAATGTTGGAAGAGGTTTTTGATCAAGATTGACTATTTAGAACATTATTTGAGCTTGAGAAGTGAAAAATTTTGAATTTTGACGTTTTTTTTAGCATAGGGGTAAAATAGTCATTTTGCCACCCAAGGGCAAAATTATAATTTTACACCACCCAACACTTGTCCAGCACATGGATTTTACCCAATATTATCATGGATAATTGAGGAAATTTAAGTGGTGGAGAGAGATTGCTTAATGGCTAAGTATGACACATGGACCAATGGAATGGTGACATGTGTCAAATTTTCATCCATTTATTATTTTCCTTATAAGTTGGCACAAAATCAGCCCATTTCTCCTCATATGGCCAGCCAAAGGAAGAACAAAGGAAGAAAAGAAGAACAAAAACCCTAGGCGGAAAAATTCAAGGGAAAAGTGTGAAAATTCAAGGAAACAAGTGAAAAAAAGGTAAGATTTTTCAATTAAGCTTGAGATCTCTCTTTCTTAAGCATTTTTTTCTTATTTTCCATGGTTGAATCACATGATTTCATGATGTATATCTTGCTGGCCGAACACTTAGAGAGAGATTTTGATGCTTGATTTGGTTAGATTTCAATGTATTTTAGTGTTTTTAGTTAGTAAGTGATGTGTAGCATGAGAATCAAGCAAGAAAAATTCATGTTCTTCCATCACCCATCATTGGCCGAATTCTCCATGTAAAATATTGATGATGATTTTGATTTTATTTCAGGTGATTTGGTTAGGAATTAGTGATTTATGGTGTGAAAATCAAGCTTGAAAAATTATAATGTTGATGCACCCACCGTGGCCGAATTTTCCAAGAGAAAATGTGAGGATGATTTTTGCCATATTTCAAGTTATTTAACTTGGGTTTGATGATTTGGAGTATTGGGAGAAAAATGGAATTATTTGGAGTTAAAAATGGGATATATTGGCCAATTAATTGAGTGATAGATCGAATTAGGCCAATACCATTTTATTTAGGTACACAATTGAATTTGTGTAGAACACCGTGTTTAGACGATAATCTGAACAATTTGCATTCCATTTCATGCATTAGTATAAAGCCTGAATTGGTTTTACAACAATTTAGCACAAATGTAGTAAATGGCTTATTGTGCATTATGTCTAGGTGGTGAGCATTCTGGCAAAAGTAAAGAGATAGTACCCGAGGATCAAGAATCGGAGTACTCGAAATTCGACTCCCGAAATAGTGAGTAACCTTACTATCGTCTTAATTATCTAAAGTGGGTTTTATCCGATTTTGTGATTTTATGGAAAATGAGTTTAAATGGTAAGTTTTTATATTTTATAAGCAAAATGTGATTAAATGAAAATGATTTTATAAAATTATGTTGAAATTGAAAGATGGTTTTGAAAATGGAGTAATTGAAGACTAATTGTTGTGTTATAAATCATGGTTTGAATTGAATGGCTTATGATAATATTGGCATGAATGATTGAATTGGTATTTATGTTAAAAATGTATGAACTGTTAATTTGCCTTGAGAGGTTGTAAAATAAAATAATTGCCATGTCATGCTGTTGAATTTTATTGAATTGGTGGGTTATATATTGGTCGCTGTAGTGGATGGGTTTCGTGGACCAGCCTATTAGAGGGGCACGGTAACCCTATTATATTCATACCTCAATATTAGAGGCATGGCTGGATAACTCCTGAGGTTAAAACTTTAGAGTTCACTTCACGCCAAACCACCACGTGAGGGTGAACTAAGCCAACGCCAAGGAACGGCTATGCTTTCAAAATAAAAACATGATTTATGCGTACATAACTTGTTAATAGCCTTGGCGGTCTCGGTTGGGATAGCCATCGGCCAAGGTATCCCTACTAACTGAGTATGAGAATGATTTTGGCACGAGCCAAAGTTTTAAGAAATTCATAAGCCATGTTGATTACTCGATTTATATGAATTGATTTTATTTAGTTGAAATGAGTTGAAAGGTGATGAATTACAATATGTTAAACTATTTTATTTGTCTCCATTTACTCAGATTTAGATATTTTAGATGGTATTTGTTTACTCACTGGGATTATATAATCTCACCACCCTCATTTCCACCCATTTCAGGCTCAGGATAGTCGGTAGTAGCTCATTTCGTTAAGGGCTACAGTTGGACTTGCATCCTCAAAAACTGTAGGTTTACCTCTTTTGATACTTTTGGTCGTTCGTGGGCCCACGTGTCACTGTAAATTAAATTTTATACTTTGGTTATCTGTATTACAGTATGTATGAATTTATTTAGCTTTTACACTACAAAAATTATTTACCTGCAACTCTATAAATATTGTTTTATAAGAAAATAAAATATTTTATTGAATATTTTTATTATATTCAAATAGATATAGTTTCACTTTAAATGAATGTTTTAGATATCTAAACTTATTTTTTATTATGAAATATGTGTTTTCCACTCGCATACTGTCAAGCCTAACCTTATAAAGTACTTACCATGTCCTTCATGTGATTGACAATATACTTGCATACTTGGAAAGCTCCGAAAAATCGTCAAAAGTCGATATTGTACCAAATGGTACTATTAAGTTGAATTAAACCTCGAACTAGTCTAAATAGAGATCTTAAGCTGAAATTGAGAATTTTAAAACCCCAGAATGACTTAAAATGATGATTTGGAGTTCGAGGGCTGAATTAGAGTCAATTTAGAATTTTCATGTTTTAGGGGTAAAATTGTAATTTTGTCACCCGAGGACAAAATGTAAATTTTTAGAAACGATTTTGATCACATTTGACTCATTGGAGTATGATTTGAGTTTGAGAGGTGAAAAGAATTTAAATTCTTACATTTTTGGAGTCCTAGGGGCAAAACGGTAATTTTACGAGTTTACGGGGGCAAAGTTGAAATTTTAGAATTTTACACCACCTAACACTTGTCATGCCCATGGATTTCAGCCATTAACATTTTACATTGTGGACAATTGAAACATTTTATGTGTTGGAGAAAGATTGCTTAATGGATAAGTATTACACATGGACCAATGGAAACATGCCATGTGTCAAGTTTGGATTATTCTAGAATTTCTTTGGAAAATCTATTTAAAACTCTCTTAGTCTCACCCATATGGCCGGCCAAAGCGTGAAGTGAAGAGGAAAGGAAAGAACACAAACCCTAGGTGAGAAAATTGAAGAAAAAGTGTGAGATTTCAAGGGATTAAGCTAATAAAGGTAAAATTTTGTGATTTTATCTTGTGATTTACACTACCCATGCTTTCTTTTTCATTTTCCATGCTTAGAACTCAAGTTTGCATGATGAACCCATGCTGGCCGAATTTGAGAGGAGAGGTTTTGAGCATTGATTTTGCTAGATTTCAAGCTAATTAAGTCTTTTTAGTTGTTTGGTAATGGAAAGTACGAAAATCTAGCAAGGAATCACTTTGTTCTTCACAAACCCACAAGAGGCTGAATTTTCTAAGGAGGATATTGAGGCTGAAATTGATGATATTTCATGATATTTTGGTGGTATTTAATGATTGGTGAGGCTTGAAATTTAATGGGAAATTTTGTCATGAAAATCTGAATTTTTACCTAATGTATAGACATGTGCGATTTATGGTTCGGACTGATAAATTGAATCATATTCATAATCATTGAGGTATTTTAAGTATAATCGGAGTGTAGAAAGTGAAAGAAATCGATTTGGAGTTAAATTGGAGGTTTTAGCCAATTACACCGAGAATAGTTCAAATTAGGTCGAATACTGTATTTAGACGGCTATTCGGACATTTTGCATCACATTTCGTGCATTCATATAGATTTATAGAGCCTGAAATAGTTTATGATAAATTGACACAATTTATTGAAATTCATATCACGTATGATGTATAGGTGGTAAGCCCTCTAACAAGGGTAAAGAGATTGTGCCCGAAGACCGAAAATAGGAGTATATCGAACTCCTAGTACTGTGAGTAACCTTACTATTGTCTTAATTATCTAGAGTGGTTTTTATTTGATTTTGTAATTTTATGAAAAATGAGTTTAAATGGTAAATTTTTAGGTTTTATAAACAAAATGTGTTTAAATAAAATGATTTCATAAATGGTCTTGAAATTGAATGAAGGCTTTGAAAATAGAGTAATTGGAGACCATTTGATGTATTGTAAATTTATGGTTCTAATTGATTGGCTTATGACAATATTAGCATGAATGGCTGCATTGGTATATGTGTTGAAATATATAAACTGTTGTTTGCCTTGGTAGGCTGGATAATGATAAAATTGTCATATAATGCTGTTGAATTTTTATTGAATGGTGGGTTTAGCTTGCTCCAGTGGGCTGGTTCTGTGGACCAACCTATTAGAGGACACGGAACCTAGTCATATATATGTACCTCGATTGGAGAGGCGCGTAGGTTAACTCCTGAGGTCAAACTTTAGAGTTCACTTCACGACCAACCACTACGTGAGGGGAACTCAGCCAACCCCAAGGAACGGCTATGTTTTCAAAATAAAAATATGATTTATGCGTACATAACTTTTTAACAGCCTTGGTGGACTCGGTTGGGATAGCCTTCGATCAAGGTATCCCTGATAACTGGGTATAAAAATAATTTTTGGCATGAGCCAGAGTTTTAAGAAATTCATAAGCCATGTTAATTACTCGATTTATATGAATTAATTTTATTTGGTTGAAACAAGTTGAAAGGTGATGAATTTCAGTATGTTAAACTGTTTTATTTGTCTCCATTTACTCGACTTTAGATGGTTTAGATGGTATCTGTTTACTTACTGGGATTTTATAATCTCACCACCTTCCTTTTCAACCATTTCAGGCCCGAGGTAGCCTGTGGATAGCAGATATAGTCAAGGATTATAGTCGGCTTTCCTACTCCAAAAACTGTAAGTTTACTACCTTTGTGCACTTTTGTTCCTTGTGGGCCCACGAGTCACTGTAAAGTAAATTTCATATCCCGGTTATTTGTATTATAGTACGTATGAATTTATTTAGTTTTTACATTACAAAAATTATTTACCGATGACTATAAATATTGTTTTACCAGAAATTAGAATATTTTATTAAATATTTTTATTTTATTCAAAATAGTTGTAATATCATTTTTAATAAATGTTTTAGACACCCAAATTTATTTTAAATCATGAAATATGTGTTTTACACTCATCTACTACATTTTTAGTCGGGTTCAGAAAATTTCAAGAAAAAATAACGAAAATGCCCTTGTGAGGCGAAAATTATTTTTCTACGGTTTTGAAAGGGAAAAAGCTTAAAATTCTTTAAAAACGAGGTTTGGAGATGATTACTCACAGGGGAGATGAAAAATAAATGGTACTAAAGCCTTGCGGGGTTCCGATTGGCACTCCAAGTAACGAATGTCTATCGAGACGTTGTGGCGGTTGTCACAGGCTCGAGGGGAGTACTGGGTTGTAACACATAACATTTTTAGCTAAGTTTGAGATTTTTGAGAAAAAATGACCAAAATGACCTTGTGAGAAAAAAGTTATTTTCTATTGTTTTGATTTGGAAATAGTTTATAATCTTTCAAAACATGATACTTAACAACTGTCGCTCACAAGGGAGGTGCAAAAACTGATATTAAAGCCTTGCGAAATTTCGGTTAGCATTCCGGGTGATGAATGTCTATCGAGATGTCGCGACGGTTGTCACGGGCTCGAGGGGAGTACCGGGTAGTGACAATTAGAGTGGTGTCAGAGCTTTTGGTTTTAAAGATCAGAGCTTTTGGTTTTAAAGATTAAAGCTTTTAGGTTTAAAGTTGTTTTAAAAACTACAGTGTCAATGTGGCCCAAGTTAAGTTAGGTTTGATAGAATAGAATACGTGCATCTGCATATAGAATTTGGAGTTGTTTAGGCTCGTTCTGTTTCTTCTTATAGATCTTATGGGAGCATAAGTCATAGATAGGGAGCTATATGAACTCCTGTTCCCAGTAATCCACTTCCTTGTTAATGTCATGTAAAGGTCATAAGTATGGTCGTTATTTGGGTTTAAGATGTCACCCGTGACACGAGCCAGTGTTAGAGAGATCTTAAAACAAATGCTCTTAATGAAAGATTAATGAAATGATATATCCCTCCGATTAAGGATGGAGAAATTTGGAGTTGGACTAATAAGCCGTGATAATTTATTCATTTGGTGGAGTTATAATTGAACTCGTGGTTGTCAATTGAAAAAAGATTTGGGGTTTATAGATTGTATTGGGGTTAATATAAAAGAGCACGTGTGATAATGGTAATAAGGGGCGCATTTTGATTAGAATGAATAGTGATGGTTGTAATTCACTTGGAGTGTATAAATTAAGCATTAAGGTAATAGTAAACCCATACTTATGTGCATAAAGATAAGAACACTATGTTAATTGAGCTTGTTATGTCCATATAAAAGTGGTGTTGGGATTTTGAAACATTTTATATGTGAATATGTGTTGAATAGGTACAGCAGCTTAGAGGGAACTGGTGTTGATTTCAATTAAGCGATTGTGAGATTTCAAGAATTGATTGAACCTATTATAATTCATGGATATAAGCACGTGAATTAACTCGAGAGTGAGTATCAATGATTACTATAATTGATGTGTGGTCATGAAGTAAGAAGTTAGTAAACAAATCTGCTCTAAGGATGAGCTTGAACTTTGCTATGCATAGCAAGGGGAGCCAAGGGATTAAAGGACTAGATGTAGAATTGGCAGCTTGAGGTTAAATGACTTGGAAATGTTGAATCTAGTCTAAGTGCCATATGAAGTTCTATAATTGAGACTGATATATGAATTACTTGAAAGATTAATTTAAAAGTTTATTCAGTTCAAAGTGTGGCCTATGATACGAATGATCAGTCTTGAAGATGATCTCCCCAAAGTAAGGAATTTAGAAAATGTTGATGTTCGGATATACTCTAAGAGAGAGAACTTCTGTATCCTAAGTTTAGGACAACTTTGATCTTACGATCGCAAAGGTAAGGTGTAATAACTAAGTAAATTATTCACTTAATAAATGTGATTGGTTATTGATGAATAAAGTCAAGATCTTAACATTTAGTGGTATACAATTTGATAATTATGTATTTAAGAGTTATTTGGAGACAATTCCTTCATCAAATTTGCACTAAATGCTATGGTAAAGGCATATAAATGTTAATATGGAAATGTATCCAGGAATGATCTTGACATACCACCAAAGGAGAATTAAACATGTTGAAATTAATGTTCTAATAGTGTGCATATGATCGAAAGCTAGTTTGTAAGTTGTAGTTTTCATGATCATGAAATATATAAAGATTATCAATCTATGGACATACACTTGGAGTTGTAATTTACAAGTTTGAAGTATTTAAGATATGATTTAATAGAATTAGCATTAGTTAAGGTACGTAAATCTTTTAATTAAATTCTGTGGAGTATGCATGGTAGTAGAATGGAGGAACATAGTGCCGTGATACTATATGGTGAAGTTACTATACAATATGGAAAGAGTATTCTAAAGTGGGATTTATTGATTGTTGACAAGTGTTATAGGATGAGATGAATTTGAAAATATCGACTTTACCTATTATATGTGATAAGCACCAAAGGATATAAATGGTTATGGAAAGTGTGACGTAAGCTTGGAGGGAAACCAAACGGTTGAGAATGATTAGTGTAGTAACCTTAAATATAAATGAATAACATTGATTAAGTAAACTCCAACAGCCACCATGCCACAGTGCTAAGAACACTTCATGTCTAGGACGTACGAATAAAAAGAGACAGATGTGAAGTTGAACTTACGAGTTGACCTAAAGTCATTGAACTTGATTCTAAGTTTTGTTAACTGGAGTTTTAAGGTTTTGGAAGGTATCGATATGAATGAGTTAAAGCTGAAATGGTTAAAGGCGTTCCCTTCGGGGGGGGAGCAAAAGGTTTAGGGTTCGAAACTTGGCGAGAAGGTCCTGTAGGGCTTGTCGTGCAGCCCTTAGGCATGGGGTTCCGAGTAAGTCAAGTGATGGGGATCCAAACATAACAATACCTTGGAATGGGCCCCGAAAGGGATGCCACATAAATGGCTAAGTTACGGGTTAAGTGATCACATGTTGTGAGACATAAGTTTAAGATAGATATCCCCAAGGAAATACTCAAGAGAATTTCTGCCATGGATCTCGTGAAAGCAAGCACTAAGTTATGTGGTTATAAAAAGGAAGCTATAAGATGAAAGTGATATAAGTATTAATATTGAAAAATACTTGAGGAGAATCTAGTTTCAAGTTTTGCAATTTCAAGTCCAATTTATAAATTGGCTAAGGGAGAATGATGTTATGTTCATATGAAAAAGTGGAACAAAAAATGATTGAAGTTAACCTTGATAATGAAGTTAGATAATGAAACTTTCCTAATATATTATGGAAATTGGAATTCGAAAATGCTTGAGGCATGCATGATTCAAATGAGTCTGAGTCTTAAGTGACAAATCAATATCAGAATGCAATAAGGATACAATATATGTAAGAGGCATGAAAGATAATCGAGGAATAAGGATGACTCTTAGGAATTGTGGTATTGCATAAGATGCAATGATCAAGTTAAGATAAATCTTTGAGGCATCAATGGGATTATAAAGCATACACGCATAATAGATTATAATTCAATGGAGATAACATTATGATGCAATGATATATAGTATAAGGAAACTTAAGCATATAATTGGAAATGATAAGAAGAGAGTATAAGTATGTAAATGATGTGGAACTATGCACAGGCATGATGAGAATTTGTATGAATTATGAAGATTATTCTGTTGAATCTTGGTTATGGATGGGAATGAACAAAGAAAAATTAGTCTGAAGGCATTTGAAAATAGAGACCTGTATACATAATGAGGAATATGGACATTTGAATGTGCGTGTATACGTATGTGTGGAGTTAGTGATGTACCCAACTAAAATGAAGAATGGTTTTAGTGGTTTGAGATTTGAACTCAATATATTTGATGAGTGTATAGGTAATGTAACGATCAAGAATCTTATCAGAAGTCGATTTATGGTAACTTAAGGAATTTTGGGGAAATAATTAAGGGAATGTAATCTATAGTGCGATTAAGCCATATGAGATGGATTAATAGGATTAAGAAGATTGAAATCTCCTAAATGCAAGGTAAACATGAAGTATGTGGAAATAATTGAAGCCATTAATCTTCCCTAACGCTGAGGATATGTACAGGAATGAATATGGCGTGTTAATGATGCCGTAAACTACACAATAATGTATAAGGATAGGATGAATGAATGAAAGTCAAGAAATTTGATATGGAATGAAGTAATAAGATAGTGATTGGTATACCTAAATAAGTATAAAATGAGATCAAAATTGGTATGATTGAGATGGAGTTATGGATCAAGTTTAATGATAGTAACAGAAGCATGCTTGGTGTCTCGATATAAGAGATCATAATTGTGAAGGTTACTATTGATATGATTTTAAAGGATAATAATAGACATAAGTGAAGTACTCGAGTTAAATTGGAGGTAAATGAGGTGAATAAATTGAAATTCCCTATAAAGGGGTAGACATAAGAAGTTGAGCATTGAATGAGAAAATAATATCCCCACCTTTTCTCTGAGTTCAGTAAATGAAATTTTGAGGTCAAAATTTTATTTTAAGGGGGGTAGTGCTATCAAGCCCAGCTCTACAATATGTTTATTATGCCATTCTTACATAAAAATGCATGTTTGTTTACTTGGGTACCTCGGAAATCATTAAAAGACGGTATTGTACCAAATGGTACAATTAAGTTGAATTAAGCCTCGAACTAGTCCAAATAAACATTTTAAGATGAAATTGAGAATTTTAAAACCCTATCATGACTTAAAATGGTGATTCGGAGTTCGAGGACCGATTTGGAGTCAAATTGGAATTTTCATGACCTAGAGGCAAAATGGTCATTTTGCCACCCGAGGTTAAAAATTGGAATGTTGGAAGAAGTTTTTGATCAAGATTGACTATTTAGAACATAATTTGAGTTTAAGAAGTGAAAAAATTTAATTTCGATGTTTTTTCGAGCATAGGGGTAAAATAGTCATTTTGCCACCCAAGGGTAAAATTGTAATTTTACACCACCCAACACTTGTCCAGCACATGGATTTTACCCAATATTATCATGGATAATTGAGGAAATTTAAGTGGTGGAGAGAGATTGCTCAATGGGTAAGTATGACACATGGACCAATGGAATGGTGACATGTGTCAAATTTTCATCTATTTATTATTTTCCTTATAAATTAGCACAAAATCAGCCCATTTCTCCTCATATGGCCGGCCAAAGGAAGAACAAAGGAAGAAAAGAAGAACAAAAACCCTAGGTAGAAAAATTCAAGCGAAAAGTGTGAAAATTCAAGGAAACAAGTGAAAAAAAGGTAAGATTTTTGAATTAAGCTTGAGATCTCTCTTTCTTAAGCATTTTTTTCTTATTTTCCATGGTTGAATCACATGATTTCATGATGGGTATCTTGCTGGCCAAACACTTAGGGAGAGATTTTGATGCTTGATTTGGTTAGATTTCAATGTATTTTAGTGTTTTTAGTTAGTTAGTGATGTGTAGCATGAAAATCAAGCAAGAAAAATTCATATTCTTCCATCACCCATCATTGGCCGAATTCTCCATGTAGAATATTGATGATGATTTTGATTTTATTTCAAGTGATTTGGTTAGGAATTAGTGATTTATGGTGTGAGAATCAAGCTTGAAATATTATAATGTTGATGCACCCACCATGGCCGAATTTTCCAAGAGAAAATGTGAGGATGATTTTGCCATATTTCAAGTTATTTAATTTGTGTTTGATGATTTGGAGTATTGGGAGAAAAATGAAATTATTTGGAGTTAAAATTGGACATATTGGCTAATTAATCGAGTGATAGATCGAATTAGGCCAATACCGTTTTAGTTAGGTACACAATTGAATTTGTATAGAACACCGTGTTTAGACGATAATCCGAACAATTTGCATTCCAATTCATGCATTAGTATAGAGTCTGAATTGGTTTTATAACAATTTAGCACAAATATAGTAAATGGCTTATTGTGCATTATGTCTAGGTAGTGAGCATTCTGGTAAAAGTAAAGAGATAGTACCCAAGGATCAAGAATCGGAGTACTCGAAATTCGACTCCTGAAATAGTGAGTAACCTTACTATCGTCTTAATTATCTAAAGTAGTTTTTATCTGATTTTGTGATTTTATGAAAAATGAGTTTAAATGGTAAATCTTTATGTTTTATACAAAATGTGATTAAATGAAAATGATTTTATAAAATTATCTTGAAATTGAAAGATGGTTTTGAAAATAGAGTAATTGGAGACTAATTGTTGTGTTATAAATTATGGTTTGAATTGAATGGCTTATGATAATATTGGCATGAATGGCTGAAATGGTATTTGTGTTGAAAATGTATGAACTGTTAATTTGCCTTGAGAGGCTATAAAATAAAATAATTGTCATGTCATATTGTTGAATTTTATTGAATTGGTGGGTTATATATTGGTCGCTATAGTGGACGGGTTCCGTGGACTAGCCTATTAGAGGGGCACGGTAACCCTATTATTTTCATACCTCAGTATGAGAGGCACTGTTGGATAACTCTTGAGATTAAAACTTTAGAGTTCACTTCACGCCAAACCACAACGTGAGAGTGAACTCAACCAACGCCAAGGAACGGCTATGCTTTCAAAATAAAAACATGATTTATGCGTACATAACTTTTTAATAGCCTTGGCGGTCTCTGTAAGAATAGCCCTCGGCCAAGGTATCCCTGATAACTGAGTATGAGAATGATTTTGGCACGAGCCAAAGTTTTAAGAAATTCATAAGCCATGTTGATTACTCGATTTATATGAATTGATTTTATTTGGTTGAAATGAGTTGAAAAGTGATGAATTACAGTATGTTAAACTATTTTATTTGTCTCCATTTACTCAGCTTTAGATATTTTAGATGGTATTTGTTTACTCACTGGAATTATATAATCTCACCACCCTCATTTCCACCCATTTCAGGCTCAGGATAGTCAGTAGATAGTTCATTTCGTTAAGGGCTACAGTTGGACTTGCATCTTCAAAAACTGTAGGTTTACCTCTTTTGATACTTTTGGTCGTTCGTGGGCCAATTGTAGTGAAGAACCGACACCTTGAGGCAAAAGAATCACTTCTCCAAGATTGCAAATTTGTCACCTTTAAGCCCAATTGTAGAAGAACCAACACCTCAAAATAGAAGAACGATTCTTTAAAGATAGAAAGCTATAGAATTTGCAAAGAATCGACAACACAACTACAAGAATAGATTCTATAGAAGTGACAAATTTGTGCAAGTTGGCGTGAACGTACAAGAAATGATTCAAAACTTACTCCAATAGGAAGAAAATCTCAAGAGCTATAAATATACATCTTAAGGATGTTAAAGAATGAAGAGAATAGGATTTTGAAAGATTTTAAATCATCCTTCAAGAGAGAAAAAGCGAAAAAAAAATAGTAGCAGCAGTTATGAATAGTAAAGTTTCTACCTTTCAGCAAGCAAAGAGCCTAAAGTTCATATCTTTACCCTTCAGCTGATCTTTCTTGAGCTTAGACCTTCCTTGATCCTTCTTATCTTTTCAGAGCACGTTCTCTAGTTCTTTACAAGTTTAACCACCTTTGAGAGATATTGTACAACAAGCTTCAAGTAACAGCAATAGCATCATCCTCGGGCTTCATTAGTGAAAGACAATCCATGATGAGGTCACCTTTGTTCAAAGAGGAGAACTACCTATTTTGGAGAATGAGGTTTGAAAATTTTATTCAGTTTATTAATTTAAATTTTTGGGATATTATTGTTGACGGAGCTCATATTCCCACAAAAACTGTGGATAGTGTAAAACACTTTAAGACTATAATTGAATGGGATGGTAAGGATAAAAAGTTGACACACCTGAATCACAAAGCTGTAACAGCCATTTTGTGTTCTCTTAATGAGGATGAATTTAATAAAGTAGCTATGTGTTCCTCAGTAAAAGAAATTTGGGACACATTAGAAAACTATTTTAAAGGAACAAGTCAAGTAAAGGAATCAAAAATTAATATGTTAATACTTGACTATGAGCTTTTCAAGATGAAAGATGAGGAGTCTATTAAAGAAATGTTTGAAAGATTCACAAAGATTATTGAAGGATTAAAGGCTCTAGGAAAAGAATTTCCTAATGCTTAACTGGTGAAAAAAATCCTTCACTGCCTAGCAAAGTCATGGAGACCTAAAGTTACTGCTATTGAGGAAGCTAAAGACCTGAATGTACTCAAGCTTGATGAGCTCCTAGGATCTTTGCTCACTTATGAAATGGCTCTAAAACACGAGGAAGAAAGAAACAAAGCAATTAAAAAAGAAACAAAGAGAAAAGGTATTGCTCTCAAAGCAACTAAGGAAGTAAATGTAAATAATGTTAAATGTGATGATAAAGAAAGAGATGATGAAGAAATAACTCTGTTAACTAGAAGGTTTAACAGATTTTTGAGGAATAAACAAACAAGCAGAAGGGTCATCAAGAGAAAGGAACTAAAAAGAAATTTGAAGGGAAATACTTCAAAAGATGATCATGAAAATTATCACATCATTTACTATGAGTGCAAGAAATTTGGTCATGTCAATTATGAATGTCCAAATGTTGAAAAGAATCCTCTAAAGTATTTCAAAAAAAAAAGCCATGGTGGCAACATGGAGCGACAATGACAAATCTCAAAATGAAAAAGGAAACGAAATAGATAGCTTTTGCTAATGGCATTTGATGATCCTATGGAAAAGAATATTCCTGATTCTAATATGCAAATGGATGACTTACAATATCTTGATGTTGATCATTTGAGTCACAAAATAATCATAAAAAAAGAAACTGTGGAGAAGGATAGAAAGTACACCAATCTTGTTTTTGGAGATTACCATCATCAAAAAAGTAAAGAGCTAGGAGAAGTCATTTTAATGGGCATAGACTCTACTTCCAACAAAGAAAAATCAACATTAGGATGTCCAAAATTTCATGCCAAAAACTATCATCATTGGAACAAACTGATAAAACAGTTTATCCAAGTGAGTAATTATGAAGTTTGGAGAATAATCGGAGATGACTCATTGGAGTTGACTCAAGAATTAAATGAATGATATGCAAGTCATTTAGACATGCTGGAACTCAATGCTCAAGCTATACCCTTACTCTTTTCTGCACTTGAAAACATAGAATCTAGCAAAATTTCTTCATGCAAGAGTGTAAAAGAAATATGGGAAAAAATTAAAGAAAATATGGAAAGGAAGAACTAGAAGAAAATAATAGATCAATTAGCAATGATGAGTTAAGCAAGATTCAATCCTTACAACAAGGTGACATAGCATACTTGTCATTTCAGAATCAAGAAAAAAAGGTAGAATATCTATCTTATGGTATGCTTAATGATAACTTTACGATATAGAGTTATTTGGGCTTAATTTTAATAGTAATTTAGCTTAGTTCTTATAGTAATGCATAAAAATTAGTAAGTTTTATTTAATTATTTTAAATTAGTTATTTTAAGTGAGTCAATCTAATCTTAGTTAATTTTACACTTAATTTGGTGTTAATGTGGTTAAGATAGGTTGTTACTGATTTATTTATGCTTTTGTAGGTGTTTGATGAAAGAAGAATTTTAGTGGAAAAAGGAGAGTAATTTTGAGGTGTAGACTTCCACTGCATATATTTTAGTATTTCATCCATAACTTTCTCTATAAAGCTTAAAATGAGATGATTCTTAAGTCATTGGAAAGATAAGGGAAACATCTACAACTTTCATGTTTACCACTTCACCCAATTTAGCCTTAAAGGTAATAAGAAATTTTATCAAATTTGATGCACTGTAATAGTCCTAGAGCAATTATGATTTCTGTTAATTAATTAGGTAAGGCTTCGACCCACATAATCTAATGAGGAAATCCTGATTAGAATTGACTTCTTTTTTCACCCAACCTGGCCTAACTTCAAAGCCTATAAAAACAACCTTTCGGAGGACTTTTAAAAGAAGAAAAAGATCAAAAATAATAATTTATTTTGTGCTTTTATGTGTTAAATATCACCAAGGTGATCCTTGGGTGGAGGCATGTTTTGGTTGTTTAGTTATAACTTTTTTAATTTTCTTTTCATTACGTATTTTGAGCATGTCGTCCATAGCCAAACCCATCACTCATGACACATACAACTTCTAAAGCATGCTTAAACACCAAGTACGCTTCAAATATTCCATGGTTATGAAAACCACAAACCTTACGAAACTTGCTCCCCATTACAAGTGCACATTCAAAACATCAATGCTAGTATACTTATTCCACACTCATATAGCATGCCAAAATCATCTTCTAAGCATATTTTCATTATTAAGTGCCCTTGCACCTTTATCAATATATTTAGTGCAACTTCTATTAAGTAGATATCTCCAAATAACTCTTATCCACTAAATATCAAATGGTACCTTTCTTAGCACTAAGATTCATAATGACATGTCAATCCTCAACCATTTGGTGTCCCTAGTAATTCAAAAGGGATTTCGGTGACAGGTGCTTTTACTACCTATACCATAATTGTTCACTTGCAATGACTTTAAACATTATTCAATGTAGTCCATCATGCCAATAAGGCAAATATTTTACTTAATTATTACAATATTTTCCTTCGTGGTTGCAAGATCAGAAACAAAATTTCACTAAAGTAACTCATAATGTTACTATTGATAGCTAAATCGAGAATTCAAATTGGTACACCGTATCCAACTATCTACCAATAAATTAAGGCCTTCCTCCTATCGAACACATTTCCTCGTGCCAACTTTGGCACTCCAAAAACTAGAATTGTTTTAGTTGTACCATCAACACAATGCACTTTCCTTAGTGCAAATCTAAACGCTCAATTCACTGCTAGAGGTTAAAGCTATCGTTTTACCAAACAATTTGGTTCTAACTGACTCAATAGTTTTACTTCATCCACTACAACCTTCAATCGTAGGAGTATGTCCATACTTTGACATCTCATTAGGAGTTTCTCACTCTAATTTTTCAATCCATGGCTTGTGTCTTAGGGTGGCATCCTTACCTGAACAAGAGCAACACTAATCAAATTTAAAATACAGGGTTCAGAAATAAGGTAGCTTACTAATGACATGGGAATTCTTGTAGCTTTTTGCCCCTGACTTGTGTGACCATCACAATAAGACAAAGACCCTACACTAATCCCGACACTCCTCTGACAGACACCAATTAGCCTAAGACACTCTAAACCAAGGACTCTGATATCACTTTGTCACGACCCAAACCTATGGGTTGTGACCGACACATAAGTCTGACAAGTGAAGCCCACAAGACTCGAGAAAGGCTTAAAACATAATTATGTGGAAGTACAAAGGATCAGATATAGCCATTGATCAAACAAAATATCCACAATGGCTTTACTTATATAACAGAAGTTCAAATCTTTTACAACACAAATACATCATGGCACATATTTCAACGCCTCATTTTGCTTAACCAAAAATAAAAGTGCAACTACGCACCATATATAGAAGTCGCCATAACTTGGCTAACATGGTGGATCCAAGCTCATACAATAATTGAACAGAATCAAATGGTAACATCATACTTATAAAACTGGAACATGTTATAAATTGAAAACCAAAACAAGAATGCAAAAACAAACTCTGACTTAACGGAAGGGATTGTCAGACGAACATGCTGTTGGGATAAAACCTGCAACCAATTGATTGGTTAAGGCTTAGTTCCAATCATGCAATGATTTTATTCATATTAAATGATTAGAGGTTTTTTTTGTCAATAAGACATTTATTATAATGAGTTATAAGTCTAATTAGATAAAGTCTATAAGATTAATAGGCCTTGCAAGGGAATTGTAATGGGTTGCAGTTATGAGATCCCTATGCATCAAAGCATAATCTTAAAATGTTCCTAGTCAATGATCCCTATGCATCAAAGCATAATCTTAAAATGTTCCTGGTCAATGATCCCTATGCATCACTAAGACTGGACATCAATGATGCTTAAAGACTCGTACATTCTATGTTCTTTACTTTGGAAGTAAGCAATTGATTTGAAGTATAAAGGTGCTTATCTAAGAAAGCAAGTTCACTGAACATGACCCGCCATGAGAAGTGCATTTGGTAATACAATTCAGTGTCTATACAATACTTCTCATGTGTTAGTCATGTAAATACTCCCTAGACTTGAGACAATTGTTGTCTTATATATGAAGTGCTACACTTTAATTTCATCCTTATGGGTACCTAACCAAGGATGCCTAAACAAGATGCTTGACTAAGGATGCCTAAACAAGATGTTTTTGGGTATAGTATGAAGCAAGTGAAGGCAAATGAGTGGTCAAGATATGAATCATCACCTCAAGTGTTTTAGAAAACATATCCTATAAGTTCTTAGTTAACATTAGCTTATTTAAGTCCTTGGCCAAGGCGACTTGTAGATTATGAAAAAGTTTTGTAAGTCTTCATAAAGCAAATGCTATAACTGCAAGAACGAATATGGAAGTAAATAAGAGTAGACACTACACCAAGCTCTTATCTTCTTAAGGATATATGATGAGGAAATGAATTACACTAATAGACTGTACACTAAAAGGTTGTCAAAGAACCCTTTGACTCTCCTAACAATTGAGTGACCATGATGCATTGTTAGATGCCAATCTTGGTCTATGGAATTGATTATAAATTAATTGATGGAAATTTATATTAATCAATTATGTCAATAATAAATTCCATTGCCAACATGTTAGGAACCTAATGGGTCACACACAATGATTGCATTTGAATTAAATTAGGAGAGTGATGATTTAAATTAGACTCAAATCACATGCTAGGTAATTATCTTCTATAAACTTAATTAAAAAGAGTTTAATTAAGTTTTGGGTATAATATTTAAATAGTTATAATTATAATGTCAAAATTGAATTATATAAAGGAAATTATTTTAATTTAATTTTCATTGGACTTAATTAAAATACTTTAATTAAGTCATGGGCCTATATTTTAATGTATTATAATTTGGAAGGTCTTATTCCTAAATTAAAGTTAATTTAACCTAGCTATATAAATCACATTTAACTATTTTTCCACATATGATGAAAAATAGTTGTTAGAAAATGAAAAAAGGGTTTTTCTCCTTGTATGCCGTCACTAACTTTGTAAAGAAAAAAAATTATTTTTAAAGCAATTTTTCAAGTGTGTGATTCGGCCATCCTTGCGATAAGTGGAAAGGGACAAACATTGTCTCTTTTTGCTAGCACAAAAGCATAGTTAAAATCTCTCTCCTTTGCTGAAAGGCTTAAGTGAAATCGTGTGTATTACCGTTAGAGGCCAAGAGCTTGATGGTTCTTCCTTCTTGTGGTGTTCACTGGTTGCATTGAAGAGATTGTTATTCTGATCAGAAGAAGGTTGGCAAGGTTAGCTTATGATTTTATGATTTTATATGCCATTCTATGTGTTAAAATATCACCATTGCGATTAGTGGAAAGAGATATGTTTTTGTTTTCAAAGTTTTAATTTTCTTTCCACTGCATAATGTTAAGCATGTTGTCCATAGCTAAACCCAACACATGCCTACCAGATGCCAATGATCAATCTACAGAATGGGCGTTAACTACGCACTTCCCACACGAAAACCCCCAGCTTGTTAATTTCCAACACAAATAAAAAGAGTAAGTCTCTTACTAACTTAATGAGTGGGAGCAGAGGGGAATCAAGCCATAAACGGAAGACTTTTTTTTTTTAACAAAATAGATAGTTCAAAAGTATGCCAAATAATGCATTCATGATGCAAAGAAAACTATGTACAAAATATCTCCAAATAGATAAATTACATATATCTATGGGACTCATCCCATTATCTCATATCACATAATCATAGGTTTTTCTATCAACAATATTTCTCCTCCAATCATATAATTCATGGTACAATGTACACCAAATAATTAGTATACAACTTTTGGCTTACTAGCCTTTCATATCACAAGTAATCCCTTTATGGTGCATATAAAAACTTACCATAATTGCTCATCTAGATCTACACATTTACTAACTTTAGGCAGTTTATCGACTTAATGACAATTAACACAAAACTATCTTAAGATTACCGTTAAAGATGTCGCATGTGCCATATTCTCTTGGCATTTCACAATTTGCCAATGGCAACCAATTTTGAAGCCACATAAATCTTGCCTTAAGGCTTTCCAAACAAATGATTATCACATCCAATATACACATTAACAATCGTATAATCAACAATATAACATGTTGTTTACCAATTCATATCATCATATGCAAATCATAATCAATGAGTCGTCCTCCTTGGACTTAATCAAAGTCATTGTATGGTGGTTAGCTGACGAAAATCAAATCACTTGTGGTGCCATTGTAACCAACGGTGTAGCAAATCATGCTCAGTGTAGAAGCAATTGATGGGGAATCAAATCATGCTTTGAGCTTAAGCATCTAACAGAGGATCAAATCACACTCAGTGCTAAAGCAATTGGTGGAGAATCAAATCAAGCTCAATGTCAAAGCAATTGGCAAAAAACAAATCACGCAAGCTACTAAAAAAACTAACAAAGAACAAAGTCACAAAGGAATGACACCACTGAACCACAATCGAATTAATGTTTAGAATTCATAACCATCGGATGGAACACATACTCATTATTTTTCCAAAGCATCATGTCATTAATATCTCATATATAATTTTACATCGAATAATCATAGCTTAATAAGCCTCACATGCTTAGCTAGTTCAAACATAACCTTCCATATACTTCCCATCATCAATGAATCTAACATATACTGATTCTCAATTTAGACCATTTATCCCAATTAAGCTATTCCCAAACTCATGACATAATCTTATTTATGATTACAACCATCATAGCTTAACAAGCTCAATATACTTGACAAATTCGAAAATACCAGTCTCTATATAATCCCACTCATCAAATTTATCAACATATAACAAGCCTCAACTAGGTCATTTGTCATGAACAACCTACCCTTAGACAGACAATATATTCTTATGCACCATTGTGGCAAGCTCAATAAACCTTGATAAATGCAGAACAATCCATTCATAGCTCACATAATTAAAAATAGAAAAGTGATAACTCTATGATATAGAGTTATTTTAGCTTAATTTTCATAATAACTTAGCTTAATTCTTGTTGTAATGCATAGAAATTTGCAGGTTTTATTTAATTATTTTAAATTAGTTATTTTAGGTGAGTCAATCTAATCTTAGTTAATTTTATGCTTAATTTGGTCTTAATGTAGTTAAGATAGGTTGTTATTGATTTATTTGTGCCTTTGTAGGTGTTTGATGAAAGAAGAATTTTAGTGAAAGAAGGAGAACAATTTTGAGGTGTAGACTTGCACTGCACATATTTTGGTATTTCAGCCATAACTTTTTCTACAAACCTTTAAATGAAGCAATTCTTTAACCATTGGAAAGATAAGAGGAAAAACTACAACTTTCATGTTTATCACTTCACTCAGTTTGTCACGACCCAGTACCCTCCTCGAGCCCGTGACAACTGCCACGATGTCTCGATAGACATTCATCGCCCAGAATGCCGACCGAAATCTCGCAAGGCTTTAATACCAGTTTTCTCACCTCCCCTGTGAGTGACAATTGTTGAATATCATGTTTTGAGAGATTATAAACTATTTCAAAATCAAAACAATAAAAAAATAATTTTTGTCTCACAAGGGCATTTTGGTCATTTTTCTTCAAAAATCTCAAAACCAGCTAAAAATGTAGTATGCAAGTGGAAAACACATATTTCATAATCAAAAATAAGTTTAGATGTCTAAAACATTCATTTAAAGTGAAACTATAACTATTTGAATATAATAAAAATATTCAATAAAATATTTTATTTTCTTATAAAACAATATTTATAGAGATACAAGTAAATAATTTTTGTAGCGTAAAAGCTAAATAAATTCATACATACTGTAATATAGATAACCAAAGTATAAAATTTAATTTACAGTGACACGTGGGCCCACGAACGACCAAAAGTATCAAAAGAAATGAACATATAGTTTTTAAGGTTGCAAGTCCAACTGTAGTCCTCGACGATATCAGCTATCTACAATCTATTCTGAGCTTAAAATGGGTGGAAAAGAGGGTGGTGAGATTATAAAATCCAAATGAGTAAACAAACATCATTTAAATCAGCTAAAGCCGAGTAATAGGAGACAATCAAAATATCCCATCACAATACGTATTTCACAACTTGAAAATTCATCCCAACCCAGGCAAATGATTATATTTCATTTAATTCCTCAATAAGGCTTATGACTTTCATAAACATTTGGCTCATGCCATCAAATAGTACTGAGTGACACCTTGATCAAAGGCATCCAACCGGGCCCACCAAGGTTGTTAAAAATTTTATATACACGTAAACATATTTTTAGTTAGAAAAACACAACCGTTCCTTGGCATTAGCAGAGTTCATCATCATGAAGTGGTTCGGCGTGACGTGAACTCTAACTATACCTCAGGAGATACCCTACGCGCCTCTCCGATCGAGGTACGAATATAACCGGATTTCGTGCCCCTCTAATAGGCTGGTCCACAGAACCTGCCCATTGCAGCAAGCTAAACCCACCATACAATAAAATTTGCAATAGCATGACATGGCAATTATTTCACAATCCAGCCTCTCAAGGCTAAATACACAGTTCATACAATTTCAGCACATTTACCAATTCAGCCATTCATGCCAATATTGCCATAAGCTAATCAATTATAACCATAAATTCATAATACATTAAATGGTCTCCAATTACTCTATTTTCAAAGCCATCATTCAACTTCAAGACAATTATAAAATTGTTTCATTTAAACACATTTTGTTTATAAAACCTAAAAATTAACCATTTAACTCATTTTTCATAAATTCACAAAATCAAATAAAAAGACCACTTTAGATAATTAAAATGATGATAAGGTTACTCACTTCACAATAGCGGGATTTCTACGTCGCTATTGATTCGTACACGTATAATTATTCCTATTTGCCAGTTACATATTTCGTTCAGCACGCTTCCACAATAAACTTTTCGAGCAACAATTTAAACAAAATATACTTAGTGCATCAATTCCACTTCTCTTTCTCATTCTATCATAAATCCATTCATCTAATTCACATTTTAATACATTTTTACTAAAATTAATTACATCCTTTACTCACGCAATTCTTTAAATTATTAACACCGATAACTTATTTATGGTATTAAGTGCCTACTTCAACCTTCTAAGCAACTTAAATTTACTTCATATCACCAAATAACCAATGTATAATTAAATAAAATGGGCTAGCCTCCAAACAGTCCAATTTCACAATAAGCCATGGAGAAGAGTAAAGCAATTTTACCAAATTAAGCTAGGTTGGCCCAAGTCTCCACCTTCCTTCTCTTTTGGACTTTTCTTCCTTTGTTGTTTTTAGGCCTTTTTTCATGGGCTCTTCCCATTTCTTTCTAATTGGGCCATGCTCATTCTTTTCTTATTGAGCAATGTCCATTTATATGCATATATATATATATATATATATATATATATATTATTTTTTTTCTTTTCTTTTCTTTCTCTCTTTCTCTTCCTCCTCTCTCTCGTCGATCAGCAGCTCCTTGCTTGTCTTTCTTTTTCCTTTCTTACGTACACAAGTTGTCCACAACTTCCTCCTCTCTCTCCCTCTCACTGCCGATAACAACTTTTTATTTCTTTCAACCAAAAATTTTTAGCAACTAAAGCTGCTCATATCCACAACAAAATCAGCAGCCAAGCTGCTCTATTTCTCCTCAAAATTAGCAGCCAAGCTGCTATTCTCCCTCCAAAAATCAGCAGCCAAAGCTACCAAAATTAGCAACCAAAACCGCACCTTTCAGCTTTCAAAATTAGCCACCAAAACTGCACCTTTCAGCCTTCAAAATCAGCAGTTAAAGCTGTTCCTCTCACCCTTAAATTGATAGAAAAATAGCTCTCCTTTCGTCTCTAAATGGTAGCAAAACTGCCCCCTCAACTCAGCTCTTTCTCCTTTCCCTTTCTTTCCACCGCTCGGCTTTCTCTTCTTTTCTTTTTGCTCTTTTTTCTCTCTTTATGCCCGACGTCTTCTTCTTGTTTCTTTCTCTTCTCTTCCACTAACCGACTTCTCTCTTTCTTCCTCTTTACTTTACTTATTTACTTATTTATATATATTTTATTTCCCATTTGTTTTTCTAATTTGGCCGGCCCCTCTATCTTTCTTTCCATCTTCATCTTGTTCCACATGGCCGGCCCCCCTTCCATCAAAAACATAAAGAGTTGTTTTACTCTTTTTATTGACCACATGGGCGACTGCCCATGTTGGTTTTTCTTTATCTATTTATTTTATTTTATATATATATATACTTATATTATTATTTCACTATTTGTTTATTTTATTTCTTCCATTTAATTCCACTACAAAATCCTTCAACCTTTATATTCTAAATTTGATCCTTTTAATACATCTAAAAATTTCAATTTTCATCAATCTTCCTTCCTCTGTACGTGTACCACCCAAAATATCAGAATTACACTTCAACGCGGTATTACCATAATATTTAAATATTTACTTATCTGCGTTGGCTCGACTTAGCAAAACATGCATATTTCACTTTCTTCGCTCATCTCGAAAAATTTATTTGTATTCTTTCTCCCCCACTTGGATCAACCATAGGATCCTTCTTCATGACTGATTTCGACATTTGGTTAAATATTAATATTTTAATATTATTTTATTAGTAAAGTATTATTTTATTCCAAAAATTTCCTCTTGTCTCCTTGGTACCCAAAATACTTTATTACGCCTCAATTGACTTTCGAATCCCTTTTTATTTCACAAATTCTCCTCCATAAAATATTATTGTTTTATTATTATTTCTTCGCGTGCGAAATATTTTATCCTAACTATTCCTTTCATCTTTCATCACTTTTAAACATTATAATTGACCTCAATTTGCATCCGATTAGCTTTATTAGTCACTGTATCAAAATATGGGGTATTACATAGTTCATCTTGGAAGATGGTCAAAAATCTTGTTGAATATGATACACTGTAGCAGGCTTAAAGCAATTACGATTTCTATTAATTAATTGGGCAAGATTGCGACTCACATAGTCTGAAGAGGAAATCTTAGTTCGAATTGAATTCTTTCTCCACCCAACTTGGCCTAACTTTAAAGCCTATAAAAACAACCTTTCAGATGACTTAAAAAAAAAAAAGAACGAAACACCAGATTGATAGTGGAGAATCAAGTCACAAAGTCGTTGAAGCTGAGAAGATTTTGAAGGATTCAAGAAGACTAGGAAGATCAAGATTATAATTCTTGAGTTTTATCTTTTTTATTATTCTTTTGTTTTCTTAGTTTGTTTTTATTGTTTAAACTTTATTCAATGATGATGTGTGACTTGATGGGGAACTAAATTATTAATCTAAGATTATGATTGAACTCATTATGTAGTCTAAATTATTTATCTCTCTTTTGCTTATGTTTTACGGATTTAAGTCGTTTATTTTATTCCGTTCTTAATGCTTCTAATTGCCTGATTACTAATTAGATTGAATTAGAAACCTAGGTTAAACCTTGTCGAAGGAGATTTAGGTAGACCTTGAATAGAATAGCGTATGATCGAATGCACTTAGTTGATTAGGTGATTTGATTTGTATATAGGGTAGACATACACTTATAAGCCATACTTAGCCAAGATTAGAGCATAAACTTAATGAATCTTTCTTCAATATAGTTTGCATAAACATATAGCAAATTAATTGGGAGAGGTATTTTTATGAGAAACTCAACAAAGACTTATAAATAATTTAGAACTCTAGGTTAGTAATTTAATCCATTGAATTAGGTTAAGAGAGAGAGACAATAATCAGATGAAGTATTAAAGGATATTATAAACTTAAGTCTGGTAGTTGATTGAAGTTTCAGTTTAGTAGTTTTAATTTTTCTTTTGAATAAATATAATTGTTTGGATAAAATTAGGTTGTATTAATTTTAGTAGTTAATAGTAGGAATTAAAACAATTTCCTGTGAGATTGACAATCTTCGTTATCATTATATTACTTGTTTCGATACGTACATATCACAGCCCAAATCCTGGGCCATGACCGACGCATGGGCCTAATAGGCATAGCCCACTAAGCCCAAGCAAGCCTTTTTATGCAATCCTGATCATTATTCCCAACCATCATTTCTAAAACCACATATTGTAATTCTCTACTAAAATATTTCAGTAACATTTTATAGAGGTCTAATGCTTACAATTTTATTATGTCAAAATAATGTCACCCATCTGCCAACTCCTAGTGGCATCAGTAATCAAATATACATATTTGACTTATAACATGGATACTAGCAGATTTCATTACATATGCGTGTTCACAGGTAACAGACCCTTGACCTTCAACGGAATGACCGTGGGTGAAGGTACAACTACTGAGATGCCATAGTGCCTACCAAGAAGGCGAGCATATGTGCACAGCTCAATCTAGGTCCCAACTACTTCTAAATCTGAAAATATGAAGTTTAAAAACGTGAGTATAAAACTCAGTGAGTGAACATAAGAAGGGAACAAGCAATCGATAGAAGAAATTTGGAAATCATGATGCACTTGTTTCAAAAACAATGCAATTGATTTAATTTCTTACTAAAAACCCCTCATTTCAAACTTTGATCAATAACCTCATAGTGCTACAAAAACCCATGATCAATCCATGACATTAAATGGGTTAAAAATAGGTCAAAATCAAGCAAGGTAGCAAGCATGGCAGCAAGTTTCTCGCTGCAGCGAGAAACAGTCTCAGTTTGCATATATTTTAGCTTTTCTATCATATCTCTTACTAAAGAAGTCCAATTGACCTGATTTATAGACCATTTGAAAGATAAGAGGTAGGGCTACAACATTGTTGTTCACTACTTTTCTAAGTTCGGAAGGAAAGGTAGTCAAAATCTTCATCGAAGTGAAAGTACTGCACCAGAACTCGAGAGTTTCTCGTTGCAGCAAGATTTATTCTCGCCGCAACAAGAACCAGGCCAATGTGACTCCCAAAACCCGAGAGTTTCTCGCTACAGAAAAAATGAATCTCGCTGCAGCGAGAAACAAAGCATTTTAATTGAAATGGGTCTTGTTACATCAAAAGTCATTTTCTTGTTGAAATGAAAAGTAATTTGAGAGCAATTAACAACACCAACTTGCAACACAATCACAAATATTTGAAATGCAAGTTCACTCACCGGTCTTGTTGATTCTTTTGCTTGACTCTAACCTCAACTAATACTCCAAATGGACATGTGAGGCCTTGTTGGAACCTATACACACACAACATCAAAACCAACCCAAATTGGCATTAATATAATCCAAAAGCTCTTTCCTAATCAAGTTCCACTAGTTATTCCTAACTAGCTTCCAATTGCCATTAAATGGCTAGTTATTCACACTACTCTAATCACCTTAAGAGTGAGTAAACAACCTCAATGATAAAACACTCACAAACCCCATTGTTAGCCGTTATCAACAACTAAAGAAATTTAACCATAACTTATACTCACCTTGATAGTCTTTGTAGTTGAATTCTCTTTCAAAATTTTTCAAGCTAACAAGGGAAATCACTCTATCTCTCTACATGTCCAGCTAGTGAGAGGAAGTGGAAGTAAGACTTTTTAACGATTTTAAGATGAGAGAGTGAAAGAGCACAAAAGGTTATATGAAAAAGTGCTCAAAAGCATGAAATTGAAGCTAGAGAGAGAAAGTTATGGAAGCTTTAAGGGAGGCTCCCATGGAGATAAAGAAACATGAGAGGGGAAAGGAAGAAGAAATGGTTGGAAGCTGCTGGAAATTGCTGGAGCTTTAGATATTTATATCTAAAGTTTATCCATTTCTCACATAAATTACTAAAATGCCCTTAACATGGTGACTTTCTCTTCCTTTCATCCTTTGTGCAACCTTTTACTCTTTTGACATTAGGGCAATGTTCATAATAGTCTAGAATTACTCTGGTTCATGAAAACATAAAAATTTAGACTCGAGATGCAAAATGACCATTTTACCCCTACCGTGAAAATTATCATTATTTTTATCTTCTTAATTTATTTACCATCATAAACATCATTTATTCATTCCTTAGGCCTATTTCGACCTTAATAGCATAAAAAATCCACTTGTAATAGCTCACCGAGAGAAATTATTAAATTACCCCTGATTCGCATTATCGCGTCTATTTCTAGTTATGTGTCTATAGAGATAAAGATTTCACAGGTTCACTTTTGAATTACCCTTTTTAACTCAATAATTAACCTCAATTGGCATCCGTAAACTTTATTAGCCACTATATCAAAATACGAGGTACTACAATCTCCTCCATTTAAAATGAATTCATCCTCGAATTCAAATCGGCGTAGGGTGAATAATCAAAGTTCTAACGTTCTGCCACATCACTTTTGTCGAGGCATTTTGAACATAGAATCTTGGTTTATGCATCATATCGACTTCCAATGTCACGACCCAAATTTTCGGGCCATGACAGGCGCAAGGGCCCGACAAATGTAGTCTATTAAGCCCAAGCAAGCCTATCGATTTATCCTACTCATCATTCCATCAAATATCGCTAAGTCATATTTCATACTTTTGAATCAAAATAGTGATATACATTGCCAACTCTTACTGGCATTACTCCTTAAAAATTTACATACAATGTTTACAACATGTATTCTAATAATTTTCATTAAGTTTGTCTATACAAAACAAAATAACACTCGACTTCCAGCGGAGGGACTCAGATGAATGTACAGCTACTAAATGCCGAGACACCTACCAAAAGATGGACACAGGTCTACAAGGACACCTCGTCCTAGTTATCGGCTGCCTCGTGATTCGAAAACATGAATTTGAAAATGGTGAGTATAAACCCAGTGAGTGAACAAGGAAGGGAACAAGCATACCATAAGGAATCTTTAATGAAATCATGATGCATTCTTTTTCAAAACAATGCAATTTGTTTCTATTCTTATTGAAAACCCCTCATCACGCTTTTAAATGATTAATCATTTGAAAATCATTAACCCATACATAACAAACCATTTGAAGAATAAAAGCTTCAATATTACACAAGTAAGTCAAATACGACAACGAATCTTCGCTGCAGCGAGAATGAATTTTTGTTACAGCGACGTTGGGATTTAGTTATTAACCGAACGAGGGTTTCTCCACTGGCCGAGGATTTCTCACTAAACCTCCTCATTTTAAACTTAACTCATTTAATCCTTAATGTTGGAAGTCCATGCTCTGATATGGTAGCAAAGAAGTAAAAGATAGGGCAGCAATTGAACAAGATAGGAGACCAAAACAGAAAGTTTTTCGCTGCAGCAAAATTCATCCCCAAAAACAGAAAGTTTCTCGCTGCAGCGAGAAGCTACAGTGTCATTCTCGCTGCAGCGAGTTTTCGACCAGCTTACCCTTTCAAAACCCGAGAGTTTTTCGCTGCAACGAAATACAGGGCATCAAATGAAAATTTCCCTTTCTCCCAAAGAAAACCACCTTGCTTGAAATGTTCAAAACCAATATGAAACACATAACAATTTTTCAAGGTTTAACATGTCAAGTTTCACATGCATTACAACCATAAACCATTATCCATCAATTTCCTATAACACACATATTTACATATGTATATATATATATACGCATATACCCATCATCATCATCACACCATCCCATCATCATCATCACTAGCTCATGTGCACTCCCTACTCGCACATGGCTGGGTCATCACCGGGTTATGCGCACTCCCTACTCGTACATAACCGGGTCATCCTCGACTTATGCGCACTCCCTACTCTCATATAGCCGAGTCAATATAATTACACAATATTATATTTAAGCATATATGTATATCAACATATTGCAACCACATAGAGATCCTTAATAACCACATATCATAACATAAATCATTTCTCAAGAGCTTGTTCCCAAGGCATTCATTTTCATGAAAAATCGTATAAAATCATTCAAACATTTGTCAAATACATTATATTCCCAAAATAAGTTTTGAAGGCAGTCCACTCACCAAATGATTGTAGAGCCTTTAGATGACTCTAATTCCCCTAATTGTCCAAATGGGATGATGGGACTTCTTTAAAACCTAGGATCACATTAACATAAACAATAGATCAATTTACACACTATGAACTCTAAAAGCTATCTCTTAGCTAGTTTTCAATTGTCACATTAAATGGCTATCTATGTTCACTATCTTAATCACTAAAAAGTAATGAACATAGTCAACAATAAAACAGCTCATAAATCCCAATTACTAGCCATTTTCTACAGCTAAAAATCGAGCTTAGTTCATTACTTACCCTAGGGCTCCTTTGTAGTCAAATTCTCTTCCAATTGCTTCCAAATCAATGGTGTAATTTTCTCTTTCTCTCTCTAGAATGTCCAACTATGAGAGAAAGTATGAAAACCATATTTTTGAAGGGTTTTAAAGTGAGAGGATGAAAGAGCATAAGGGTTTACACCAAAAGCATGAAAATTAGAGCTAGAGAGAGAAAGTTATGGAAGCTTGAAGAAAACTCCCATGGAGGAATTGAAGAAACGTGAGAGAGGAGAAAGGAAGAAGAAGACCAGCTGCTGGAAATTTCAAGATATTTATAGGCAAACTTATCCATTCCCATAAAATTACCAAATTGCCCTTCCACTAATTAACTTACTCCCCTCCAATCTTTATGCAATCTTTTTGCTCTTTTAACACTAGGACAAGATCCCAAATGGTCTAAACATACTCGGGTTCATAAAAACATAAAATTTTAACCCGAGGTGAAAAATGACCATTTTACCCCTGTTATGAAAATTGTTGAAACTTCTAGTTTTCTTCGTGTTTTCATCAGCACACATCATTTATGTAGTCTTATACCCATTTAAGCCTTAAAATATCATAAAACTTTCTTCCGGGAGCTTATTAGAGAAAATGACGAAACTACCCCTGGCTCGTATTATTGCATCTATGCTTAGCTACAAGCCTATAGAGGTTGGTGTCTCACATCCAATCTTATGGAAAACTCGACAATGTCATAGTATAGAGTTATGTGCACTACTCTTGTTAGATCAAAACAATATCATCCTTCATTTTATGAAGAGAATTCAAATAACCTATTAATTCTGGTCACACCTCAATCAAATCATTCTTAAATCAGCAATTATGCATGTTTACTTAACCATCCGCAACTCCTCTACCTTGCTCCTTTATCAAACCTTCCAATATTCAAGCATCTATTCCACCATTGACTATGGGTCTAAATTGTCAACCAATCTCTATTTCATTTTTCATTCTCTCATATAAATTCCATTTAAGCATTTCATAATACATAAGGATCAAATGCTCTTTATTCATTTCATCTATTTTTTTTTTTAATATCAAAGATGATTCAAATCTAGTAACCATTAGTCATCATATTCCCAAAAACAAACTCCAATACCTTCATGATCGAGTGCTCACTAGATAAATCTCAACTTATACCACAAGGCATTTCAATAAATCTTGACATTCTACATACCCCCTTATAATCTTAACCATTCTCTTTAATCAATAACTCAACCTCTCAAGATTAAAGTTGCTCAAAATTTTCCCTTTAAAGTTCGTTTCAAAGTTTCATTTTGATTACTAATCATTTCTATATTTCCAATGTCATAGCTAATTTGCTCGTCATCAATCACCTACAACATATCTAACTTGATATTTCTCAAATTTACTCCAAACATCAGATCTCATGGCCTCATTAGTTTATCAATCTAAAGATCAAATTAAACTTTTATCTCTTCTTAAGTGCACTTTAAAATTTAAGAATCATCTATTAAGACATTTCTGATATTAACTTCTTTTAGTCCTTTTTACCTTAGAAAATTAAATCCATAATCATTCATTTTGAATCATGAGCTTTATACCAATCAAGGCAGATTTTACACTTTTAATTATACGAACTCAAATGCACACCTTTATGCATAAGCTATAAACCTTTCTCCACATCTTTATATATCAAAACTATATATATTGAAGCTATACCAAAACTGATACACCATTTTCCATTGCCCCTTAAGATATTAAATTCATGTCATAGTTCTCTATTTGAGTACTTCATAATAACCTAACAATTTCTAGCTCACAGTTAAGCTAGTTCATATGTCAAGCCTCTCAAGCTATATCAAAACACCAAGTTTTATCACGATATAACAGAATTTGATGAACTCATACCAAACATATAAACACTTATTTTTAAGCTAACAGCATTATAATCCATTTGTTCACTGCCCAAATCAGCGATAAATTATCTTAATCATTGTCTAGCACTATAACCATTGATAGAATATCATCATTGAATCAAATTATAACTAACTCCGCATGAGCTTTTATACCAATATGCAGCATATATATCCATACATATATATTTTCAAAAATTTTAACTTCGAATAGCCTTAGGCATATCAAGCTGAATAAGCCATCTGTAAAACCAAAATAACCAACAATCAAGTTTAGAATCATTTCTTTGCTTGGTTGGTTAGATCATGTTTATCATTTGTGGTGAATATACAAAGCTGATTTCAATATTCCATTCTCATACAAGAGTCAACCACTAATTGGCACCATCTCCAAACACCACGTGTTTTATAAGTCAATTTTCTTAGTCAAAATTCATATTGTAGTATTCCAACTTTAGGTCATGTCTCATTACCAAATCTTTACTCGTATACGAGTACTTGAATTCTCAAATCATCATCTATTTTTTAAGTAGATCTCTATAATTCCCGTAACGTATTTCTATTCCCTCACCAATAGTAGTATCATTCAATCAACCTATGTCACCCTCGTTCTCTAAACATTTGAAACACAATTCAACCTTTGCCTACCCTTACCAAGCACTTTACCTTAATAATTACTCAAAATAAATTGAAACTTGTAGGGGAAACACATTTCACCATTTATGCCTTGCATCTACGAGCATATCGAGACCACAACTTCATCATATT
Source organism: Theobroma cacao (assembly GCF_053813885.1). Lineage (NCBI taxonomy): Eukaryota > Viridiplantae > Streptophyta > Magnoliopsida > Malvales > Malvaceae > Theobroma > Theobroma cacao. The sequence goes on along the minus strand of NC_142647.1, from coordinate 30,910,625 downwards.
TAAATATTGGCAAGGTAATCGTTGCCTCAAACCAACATTTCCAAGTATACTTCTGCTTGTATCATATCTTCATACTTATGTGGCGTAGCAGTCACGAGCCCAACTTGACTATATAGCCATTTGCTCTTTGAGCTTTAATGTTTTCTCATTGTGAAAAATCTTTCAAATTTATCTCATCAAGGTATTCATAAGGTGGGTGCATGTCCATAACTTACAGTTCAAGGCCTAAAGCATTGAACACAATCTCATCATTAATGTTCTACGCTATATCATATAATCCAAAATGTAATCTAATAACTATGACAATAAAATTCTAAAGTTCCACCTTTATCTACCAATCGTAACTCCCTTTATGAGCACATACTTTATACTGCTTGATTGTTCACAAGCCACTCATGGCCATCCAAATTTGACCTCTTATAGTAAGTCAAGCTAATATATTCTCTTATGCTTTTCCATACACTTCCAAAACACTTAAACACTTCCTTTAATAGGGTTCCGTTGAGAACTTAACCAATCAAAGGGTTATCTACAAAGCCACTCATAACTTTAATCGTTCATTGTATACCCGATAACACTTTTGTTGGCTCCGTTAGTTTTTGATGATAATAAAACATTCCCATTTATTTGTGTCTAATACCTTTACTTGAGTGTGCAGGAAATTAATATATGAAATTAATTTCTTAACTCTTCAAAGAGTATTTTTGAAAGAAAAAGAGGGATAAAATCAACAAGATGTAACTGAATAACAAGGAGGAAGCTTGTTGGTGAAACAAGGAAGAACATTGGTTGACCAAATTTCAAATTGGAGAAATGGCGGGCTGAAGAGTTTGAGAAACAGAACCAACTTAGTCAACCAAGTCAGTAAACTAAGTGCCCTCTGCCAGAATCTCCAAATCAGAAACAGAATCAACTTAGTCAACCAAGTTAATCGACTAAGAGCTTTCTGTCTGCAATTTGAACCAGAGCACTACAAGACAGATTAACGACTAGAACTCATCCTCAATTGTTTCCAACGGTCATAAATTGTCAAACTGCCATCAAAGTTGCATCTCCAAGTATAAAAAGGTCTTCCAACAATGAGAAACAAGTTTTTAGAAGCCTTGAATGAGATTTGAGCTGTAGAAAGTTGAAAAACCAGAAAAGCTTCACCGCACTTGTCTGCACTTAAATGCCTACTCTTTGCCATTGTATTTAGCACTCAATTTTGTACCATTCAGATCAACTTGTGATCATAAGTACTTTCTTTAATCTCTCTTCTTGTATACTAAGAGTGAGGGAGTCACTCTAAAGGGTTGTTCAAGCTTGGGAAAGCTTGAATGTTATAGGTTGTGGTTGAGCCTTAGAAAACCACTTTGGGTTTTAGTTGAGCCCGTGAAAAACTAATGTAAAGGTTTTGGCTGAGCCTACGAAAAGCCATTATAAAGGCTTGGTGAAAGCTTGTGAATTTCAATGGATTCTTAGTGAATTGTTAGGAAAATCCTTGGTTGGATAATCAAGGTAGTGTATGTAGGTCTTGGACCGAACCACTCTAAATTGTTGTGCATCTTATACTTTGTTTTTATTTTCTTGAGTTCTGGAAATTAGTTCCACACCTTGTCAAAAGCTAAATTGTGCTATTCACCCCCCCCCCCTCTAGCACATATTAACGGGACCAATAATTGGTATCAAAGCTAGTTCCCTATTTTTAAGGCTTAACATCTTTTGGGAGAATCCAAATGGCTCAACAAAAAACCCATAATTGCTGAGGGACAATCAACAAACAGACCACCTCTGTTTGATGACTCTAATTATCTTTATTGGAGCACAAGAATGTCAATCTATATTATGGTTATAGACTATGAAATGTGGGACGTCATAACTGATGGACCCTTTATGCCTTCAACCGTGAATGTAGTGACAAATGAGTTGATGCCCAAGCCAAGGTCTGAATGGACTGAGGCTGAAACTAAGAAAGTTTAAATAAACTTTAAGGCCATCAACACATTACATTATGCCTTGACCCCCATTGAATTTAACAAAGTCTCAAGCTTTACAACAGCTAAACAAGTGTGGGAAAAACTTAGAATAATCCATGAAGGGACTTCTCAAGTAAAGGAGTCCAAAATTGCTCTCTTAACACATAGTTATGAAATGTTCAAAATGGACCCTGGTGAAGACATCACCAGCATGTTTGATAGGTTTACAAACATTACAAATAAATTAAGTCAGCTAGGCAAGCCTATCCTTGAACATGAATTAGTTAAGAGACTGTTTAGATGCCTACCAAAATCCTGGAAACCAAAAGTGACTACCATTAGAGAGGCTAAAGATTTGAACATCATCACTCGCGATGAGATTTACGGTTCTCTTCTCTCTCATGAACTGAAGCTTAAAGAAGAAGAAGAAGAAGACCGAAGGGAAGCAAAGGAAAAGAAAAAGAGTATTGCAGTTAAAGCCAACATCCTTGGAGAAGCGCTGAAAGAGCTTTCTTGTGATGATGAAAAAGAATTAGCTCTAGTTGCAAGAAAATTCTGAAAACTAATGAGTAGAAGAAATCGAAGGCTAACTAGAAGAGGTTTCAGGAAAGACCAAGGTGCTTCATGGAAAATAAGAAACAAAAATGACTCCAACAAAAAGGAGGAAATGATCTGCAACAAATGCAAGAAACCTGGTCACTTCAAGTCCGAGTGTCCACTGCTGAAAAATGAAACCCCAAAGAAAATTAAGAAATCTAAGAAAGCAATGGTGCTTATTGCATGGTCGGACAGTGACACTTCAAGCTCTGAAACTGATGATGAAAAATATGAGGAAAGAGCAAACATCTGTTTAATGGCACAAGAGGATGAATCAGAGGTATCCTCATCCCTCTGCATTAATTCTTATGATGATTTACAAGATGAACATGAATGCCTTTATGATGAATTTGAAAAACTTTTTTCAAAATACAAATCATTGAAGAAAAAGGCTGCATTACTTGAAAATGATTTGGAACAAATTACACAAGAGTTCACCTATGTTTTTTAGTAAAGAAATATTTTGCAAGTTGAGTTAGAACACTCAAAAACAGACTTTGAGTTATTAAAACAAGAGCTGGAAAACAAGTCTGAAGCCTTGCAAATAACTCTTGATGAAAACACAACTCTTAAATGTTTAAAAAATGAATCTTCAAAAAGAGGAGCATACCACAATAAATATTCAGCTAAAGCATTACCTAAATGTTATAATTGTGGTAACCATGGTCATTTGTCATATGACTATTTTAAGAAAAGAAAACTACAGAAAGTTAAGAAAATTTGGGTTCCTAAGGGATCCTTTGCTGCAACTAACACCCAAGGACCCATCAAAGTATGGGTACCTATAAAAAAAAACTGAAATTCTGTTTTGTAGGTTGAGCTGGACTTAAAAGAGACATGTTCAATAGCTCAACTCAAGAAGAAACAGCCTTGGTACTTGGATAGTGGCTGTTCATGGCACATGACAAGACATGAAATGTTGTTTGCTCAGTTGGATAAGAGAAAGGGAGGAGCCGTATCCTTTGGAGATGATTCAAAAGACAAAATCCATGGTATAGGTACAGTTGGTAAGAGTTCCCAAGCTCAAATTAATCATGTGTTGCTAGTTAAAGGCTTAAAGCATAATCTACTAAGTATTAGTCAATTATGCGATAAAGGATTTAAAGTATGTTTTGATTCAACAAAGTGTGAAGTGATTGATATGAGTACAAATAAAATCTCATTTATAGGAAAAAGGTTAAAGAACATGTATGTAATTTTTCTTGAAGACCTTGATGTGAATAGTGAAGTATGTCTTGTTGCAAATGCTAAGAATGATAACTGGTTATAGCATAGGAGATTAAGACATGTGAACATCCATACTATGTCTAAATTAATAAAGAAAAATCTTGTTGTTGGACTGTCGGAATTGAAATTTGAAAATAATAGGATATGTGATGCTTGCCAACTAAGAAAACAAGTTAGAACATCCTTTAAGACTAAGAAAATAGTGTCAACATCTAGACCTCTTGAATTGTTGCACATTGATTTATTTGGTCCAATAAGCACAACTAGCTTAGGAGGTAAATCTTATGGCTTTGTAATAGTTGATGACTATTCTAGATATACTTGGGTATACTTCCTTGCTCATAAGAATGATGCTCTACAAGCATTCTTAAGTTATTGTAAGAAAGTAAAAAATGAAAAAGGACTAGCCATAGTTGGTATAAGGAGTGATCATGGAGGAGAATTTGAGAATGATGAGTTTGAAAAATTTTACAATGAAAAGGGGTTAGATCACAATTTTTTTGCACCTAGAACACCCCAGCAAAATGGAGTTGTAGAGAGGAAAAATCGAACCTTGAAAGAAATGGCTAAGACCATGCTATGTGAGAATAACCTACCTAAATATCTTTAGGCTGAGGCAGCAAATATAGCAACTTATATTCTTAATAGAGTTTCAATAAGGCCCTTGATTTTAAAGACTCCATATGAACTTTATAAAGGTAGAAAACCAAATATTTCTCACCTTAGGAGTTTTGGTTGCAAATGCTTTATATTGAACAATGGAAAACAACCCCTAGGGAAGTTTGATGCAAAGAGTGATAAAGCAATATTTTTAGGATATACATTAAACTCAAAGGCCTATAGAGTTTTTAACAAAAGGACCCTAACCATTGAAGAATCAGTCCATGTAGTTTTTGATGAGTCAAATGCTTGACCAAAATAATTTCATGATGATGATGATGATGTAGAAGTCCTAGAAAAACAAATGGAGGAAATGAGCTTAGAAAACAACAAAAATAATGAAGAAAGCTAGCTTAGAAGAGAAAATGAAACTCCACCTCTAGAAGATCTGTAAAGAGCAGAAAATCAGCATGATGATCTACCAAGGAGTTGGAGATTTGTGAGAGATCTCCCACAAGACCAAATAATTGGTGAGATTTCTCAAGGAGTTAAAACTAGGAAAGTAACTAGAGAAACTTGTGAGTTTTCAGCGTTTATATCTCAAATTGAACCTAAAAAATTTGAAGAAGCTGAAAAAGAAGAAAGTTGGATAATGGCCATGCAAGAATAACTTGATCAATTCACAAGGAGTCATATATGGTCATTGGTACCTAGGCCTTCAAATCACCCTATTGTTGGTACAAAATGGGTGTTTAGAAATAAGGTAGATAAGTAAGAAAATGTAGTTAAAAATAAAGCTAAGTTGGTAGCAAAAGGATACAACCAAGAAAAAGGAATAGATTATGATGAAAATTTTACTCTGGTTGCTAGGATTGAAGCTATAAGGTTGTTGCTAGCTTTTACATGTTTCATGAATTTTAAATTGTTCCAAATGAATGTCAAAAGTGCATTCTTAAATGGATTAATTCAAGAGGAAGTATATGTAGAACAACCACCAGGTTTTGAAGACTTTGAAAAACCTGATCATGTTTTCAAACTTCATAAAGCCTTGTATGGATTGAAACAAGCTCCTAGAGCTTGGTATGAAAGGCTCTCAAAATTTCTAGTTGAAAAAGGGTATGATAGAGGTATCATCGATACTACATTGTTCATTAAGAGATATCTAAATGATTTAATGGTTGTGCAAATATATGTGGATGATATTGTATTTGGTGCAACTAATGAAGCTTTATGCAAGAACTTTGCAAAGAAAATGCAGGGTGAACTTGAGATGAACATGATGGGAGAGTTGAAGTATTTCCTTGGTCTTCAAATTAAGCAAAGTGAGGAAGGAATCTTCATCAACCAAGAAAGATATACTCATGATATGCTCAAGAAATTTGATATGCTGAAGCTGAAATCAAATTCCACACCAATGAGTACATCTACCAAACTTAACATAGATGAAAAAGGAAAAGATTTAGATCAAAAGCTCTATAGAGGTATGATTGGCTCTCTTCTTTACTTAACAGCAAGTAAACCAGATATTCAGTTTAGTGTGTGCTTGTGTACTAGATTTCAGTCACAGCCTAAAGAATCACACCTAATAGTTGTTAAGAGAATTTTTAGATACCTCATAGACACTCAAGAACTAGGAATATGGTATTCTAGAGACTCAACTCTTAGCTTAGCTGGATATTCCGATGCTGACTTTGCTAGCAGCAAAACTGATAAAAAAAGCACTAGTGGAACATGCCAATTTTTGGATGCTCTGATACTACCTTTGTCACAGCCCAAATCCCGGGTCATGACAGGTGCATGGGCCTAATAGTCATAGCCCACTAAGCCCAAGCAAGCCTTTTTATGCAATCTCGATCATCATTCCCAACCATCATTTCTAAAACCACATATTGTAATTCTCTACTAAAATATTTCAATAACATTTTATAGTGACCCAATACTTACAATTTCATTATGTCAAAATAATGTCACCCGTCTACCAACTCCTAGTGGCATCAGTAATCAAATATACATATTTAACTTATAACATGGATACTAGCAGATTTCATTACATATGCATGTTCACAACTCACAGACCCTTGATCGTCAACGGAGTGACCATGGGTGAAGGTACAGCTACTGAGATGCCATAGTACCTACCAAGAAGGCGAGCATATCTGGACAACTCAACCTAGGTCCTAACTGCCTCTAAATCTGAAAACATGAAGTTTAAAAACATGAGTATAAAACTCAGTGAGTGAACATAAGAAGGGAACAAGCAATCAATAGAAGGAATTTGGAAATCATGATGCACTTGTTTCAAAAATAATGCAACTGATTTAATTTCTTACTAAAAACCCCTCATTTCAAACTTTGATCAATAACCTCATAGTGTTACAAAAACCCATGATCAATCCATGAAGTTAAATGGGTGAAACATAGGTCAAAATCAAGCAAGGTAGCAAGCATGGCAACAAGTTTCTCGCGGTAGGGAGAAACAGTCTCAGTTTGTATATATTTTAGTTTTTCTATCATATCTCCCACTAAAGAAGTCTAATTGACCTGATTTTTAAACCATTAGAAAGCTAGGAGGCAGGGCTACAACTTTTATGTTTACATCTTTTCCCATTTCTGAAGGGAAGATGGTCAAAACCTTCATTCAAGTGAAAGTACTACACTAGAACCTGAGAGTTTCTTGCTACAGCGAGATTTATTCTCGCTGCAGCGAGAACCAGGCCAGTGTGACCCCCAAAACCCGTGAGTTTCTTGCTGCAGCGAAAATGAATCTCGTTGCAGCGAGAAATAGAGCATTTTAATTGAAATGGGTCTTGTTACATCAAAAGCCATTTTCTTGTTGAAATGAAAAGCAATTTGAGAGCAATTAACAATGCCAACTTGCAACACAATCACAAATATTTTCATAACTTTCTATAACACACACATATATACATATGCATTCATCATCATGTGTGCACTCTCTACTCGCACACTTCAACATCATCATGTGTGCACTCCCTGCTCGCACACTCTAACATCATCATGTGTGCACTCTCTACTCGCACATTTCAACATCCTCACACAACATTATTCATCAATGCACAATGTATATTCATATACATACATACCAACATAATATAGGAGCACATGGATTCATCCTTTTACACATTTCACATTTTCATAACATCAAAGCATTTTATCAAAGGCTTCTTCCCCGGCACACATTTTTAAACAAAGGTTGGATAAAATCATTTAAATGTTTCATTCAAATACATTTACATCTCCCAAAGCAAATTTTTAAAAGCAAGTTCACTCACTGATCTTGTTGATTCTTTTGCTTGACTCTAACCTCAACTAATACTCCAAATGGACATGTGAGGCCTTGTTGGAACCTATACACACACAACATCACAGCCAACCCAAATTGGCATTAATATAATCCAAAAGCTCTTTCCTAATCAAGTTCCACTAGTTATTCCTAACTAGCTTCTAATTGCCATTAAATGGCTAGTTATTCACACTACTCTACTCACCCTAAGAGTGAATAAACAACCTCAATGATAAACCACTCACAAACCCCATTGTTAGCCATTATCAACAACTAAAGAAATTTAACCCTAACTTATACTCACCTTGATAGTCTTTGTAATTGAATTCTCTTTCAAAATTCTTCAAGCTAACAAGGGAAATCACTCTCTCTCCCTACATGTCCAGCTAGTGAGAGGAAGATGGAAGTAAGACTTTTAAGGATTTTAAGGTGAGATAGTGAAAGAGCACAAAAGGTTCTATGAAAAAGTGCTCAAAAGCATGAAATTGAAGCTAGAGAGAGAAAGTTATGGAAGCTTTAAGGGAGGTTCCCATGGAGATGAAGAAACATGAGAGGGGAAAGGAAGAAGAAATGGCTGGAAGCTGCTGGAAATTGCTGGAGCTTTAGATATTTATATCTAAAGTTTATTTCTCACATAAATTACCAAAATGCCCTTAACATGGTGACTTTGTCTTCCTCTCATCCTTTGTGCAACCATTTACTCTTTTGACACTAGGGCAAGGTCCATAATAGTCTAGAAACACTTGGATTGACGAAAACATAAAAATTTAAACCCGAGATGCAAAATGACCATTTTGCCCCTACCATGGAAATTATCATTATTTTTATCTTCTTCATTTATTTACCATCATAAACATCATTTATTCATTCCTTAGGCCTATTTAGACCTTAATAGCATCAAAAAAATCCACTGGTAGGAGCTTACCAAGAGAAATTATGAAATTACCCTTGGTCGCATTATCGCGTCTACTTCTAGTTATGTGTCTATAGATATCGAGATTTCACAAGTTCACTTCTGAATTACCCTTTTTAACTTGGTAATTAACCTCCATTGGCATCTGTAAACTTTATTAGCCACCGTATCAAAATACGGGGTACTACGTAGTTGCATGAGAAATCAACAAGTTTTTGGCGCCATTGTCAGGGAATTGATTTTTAATTCTTTTTTGTTAATATTAATACCAAGCATTCCTAATCTTACTTCAAACTTTTCTTTTTAATTTTCAGATACTTTTGATTGAGGTGATGAACTATCTGTGGCCATCTGAACAATTTGTGTCTAGGAGGGTTGCTAGTGATTATGCATTGGATGCAATCAGTGTTTTAGTCACCCAAGTAGATGCTTTGTTTCAGAAAATTAACGTTTGGGGTGATAATGCTTTTCCAAGTCCTTTTGTTACATGCGAGGTTTGTGGAGATAGGCATTCAAGTGATTGTTGTCCAACCTATTACAAATCAATGCAATTTGATGAAAGCTTCAATGGGCAACAAAATAAGTCAAACTCTAACAATTACAACTCAAGATGGAATCATGAAAATTTTTCATTAAGTAATGATCATGGTCTTACAAATTTATCACAGCCAATTTTCCATAATGGTTTTCAGTCACAAGTTAGAGCTCCTATGCTAGAGAAAAAGCCTTCAATAGAGGATATGTTCATGCAATTCATGACAAAGACTGATGCCTTCATGACAAAAATAGATGCCTTCATGACAAAGACTGATGCCATCATTCAAAGTCAGGTACAATCAATATGAAATCTTGAGACACAAGTGGGTCAACTAGCTAATGCCATCAATAATAAACTTCAAGATGATGGAGATAAAGTTGAACAAGGAAATACTTCCAGCAATCAAGTTCAAGATGAAAAAATTAAGCAAGAAGAAGAAATATCTACATCACCACAAGTCAAGCTATATATGCCTCTCATTCTTTTTCTGGATACAATTGATGAGTTACCTAAGGAGTTTATAGCAAAAGTGCATTATTCAAGAAGAACTCAATTTGAGAAGTTGGATAAAAGTAAGCCTATTCCACCACCTTGGGTTAAGCAAGCATCAAATCTTGAGTTAAAGGCACTAAGACCTCATCTTAGGAGGAGGCTACTTTCACACCTCAAGCTTTTTCCATGCAAACTCAAACCTCAATCAAAGTTAGGCTATTAACTATAAAGAAGTGCTTCTTGGGAGGCAACCCAAGCTTTCAAAACTCTTATTTTTTAGTTTAGTTTATTTTATTTTATTTATTTATTTATTTTCATTAATCTCTATTTTTTTTTTAGTAAAAAAATTTTTCCTACAAGTGACAATGAGGATGATGAGGACAAAGAGGAGGATTAGAGCTTCACCAAATTCATCCAATCATCAAGGGAGTATTCTTTACCTTTCTTTTATTTTTTCTAACATTGAGGACAATGTATAGTTTAAGTTTAAGGGGTGAATTTATTTTTCTAGTGGTGAATATTTTGTGGAAGTTTTAGATTTAATTTTATTTGCATGTTTATCTAGATTTATAAATAACTTAGGATTAGTTGGTAAATGAATTTATTTTTTGTTTTAATTTTAGGAATCTAAAGTAAAGTTGAGCCAATTTTTTCAATGATTTTTTTTATCCAATGATGATAATTAGTTGTCTTAAATTCTTAACTTTTGGTGAATAAAGTTTTTGTTTGTATTCATGATAAATTTTTTTATTAAATATCATTGTTAGGATGTGATTTTCACAATTTTGAGCACTATATCTTTTACTTTGAATTATTCTGATTTAGAGAAGGTTTATATTGATATGAATTTTAGATTATTTCATGAATTCTAGAATTTGTTTGATTTTCTCTCGAGGCAAAATCTTAGGCAATACTTAGGTAGGGACATGATTTAGGCCATTTTTGGATCGTTTGAGCCTAAAAAGCCAACCTTGTTAAATTTTTATCCCTAGTATACCATTTTTAAGCCTAATTTCCCTTTTCTTTGTTTAACTATATGATAATTGAGCTTAGCCTTAAAATTAATTTTCCAAGTTTGCAACTCTCACTCCTAAGCATATATATTGTTTTAGGAAATATAGATTGAGCTAAATGTTGAAAAGGTGGAAAGGTAATGTTGATGTGAAAAAAAAAGTTCAAAGTATGAAAAATAACCCCACTACCAATATAAAGAAAATAAGTTTGGGTGTGTGAAATTGTGAAAAAAAAAAAGTGTGTTGAAAAAAAAGAGAAAAGATCAAATGTGGAAGAAAATGTGTACTAGGAGAAGAAAAATAGAGCTCTATAAATAGGTCCTAGAATAATTATGTGCTTAGAGTGATTTGTGCCACATTAATATCCTTCATCATACCTTGACCCTAGCCGTACATTACAAGCTTTATAAATTCCTATTGATCCTTAGCTTTGTATTAGTCTACATTAGTGGAAAGAGAAATGAAAAGTAACCTATGGAAATCTAGTACTAATTTGAAAATTGTGTTGGCATAAACTCATCTGGATGTCATAATATTCTTGGTAAAAGACTTTCTACACACACACGAAAATTCATTCGAGAATGTGCTTGCATTAAAATTGAAACATGAATTTAAATGATGCCTATATTTTTCCTTAAGTTAATGATTGATAGACATAGTTTTGATAAAACTATAAGGAATCATTGAGTTGGTGCACTTTATCTTTAGTAGTAGTAGTAGTAGGAGGAGTAACTATATTTATTTTAATTTTCATTAACTGAATTTAATTTTCATAAGTTAGGTTCTTTTCTATGTTTTGCTCGAGGACTAGAAAAATATTTAGTTTGGGAGTATGATAACTCTATGATATAGAGTTATTTGAGCTTAATTTTGATAATAATTTAGCTTAATTCTTATAGTAATGCATAGAAATTAGTAAGTTTTATTTAATTATTTTAAATTAGTTATTTTAGGTGAGTCAATCTAATCTTAGTTAATTTTATGCTTAATTTGGTGTTAATGTGGTTACGATAGGTTGTTATTGATTTATTTGTGCTTTTGTAGGTGTTTGATGAAAGAAGAATTTTAGTGAAAGAAGAAGAGCAATAAAGAATTTTAGTGAAAGAAGAAGAGCAATTTTGAGGTGCAGACTTGAACTGCACATGTTTTGGTATTTCAGTCATAACTTTTACTACAAAGCATTAAATAAAGCGATTCTTGACCATTAGAAAGATAAGAGAAAAAGCTACAACTTTCATGTTTATCACTTCACCTAGTTTGTCCTGGAAGATGGTCAAAAATCTTGTCGAATTTGATGCACTATTATAGTCCTAGAGCAATTACGATTTCTATTAATTAATTGGACAAGACTGCGACTCACATAGTCTGATGAGAAAATCCTAGTTTGAATTGAATTCTTTCTCCACCCAACTTGGCCTAACTTCAAAGCCTATAAAAACAACCTTCAGAGGACTTCAAAAAAGAGAACGAAACACTAGATTGACAGTGCAGAATCAAGCCACAAAGTCATTGAAGCTGAAAAGATATTGAAGGATTCAAGAAGACTTGGAAGATCAAGATTATAATTCTTGAGTTTTATCTTTTTGATTATTGTTTTGTTTTCTTAGTTTGTTTTTATTGTTTAAATTTTATTTAATGATGATGTGTGACTTGATGGGGAACTAAATTATTAATCTAAGATTAGGATTGAACTCATTATATAGTCTAAATTATTTATCTCTCTTTTGCTTATGTTTTACGGATTTAGTCTTTTATTTTATTCTGTTCTTAATGCTTCTAATTGCCTGATCACCAATTAGATTGAATTGAAAACCTAGGTTAAACCTTAATGAAGGAGATTTAGGTAGACTTTGAATAGAATAGCGTATAATCGAATGCACTTAATTGATTAGGTGATTTGATTTGCATATAGGATAGACATACACTTATAAGCCATATGTAGCCAAGATTAAAGTACAAACTTAATGAATTTTTCTTCAATATAATTTGCATAAACATATAGTAAATTAATTAGTAGAGGTATTTTTATGAGAAACTTAACAGAGACTTATAAATAATTTAGGACTCTAGGTTAGCAATTTAATCCATTAAACTAAGTTAAGAAAGAGAGACAATAATCAGATGAAGTATTGATGGATATTATAATCTTAGGTCTGGTAGTTGATTGAAGTTTCAGTTTAGTAGTTTTAATTTTTTTTTAATAAATTTAATTATTTGGATAAAATTCGGGTGTGTTAATTTTAGTAGTTGATAGTAGGAATTAAAACAATTCCCTATGGGATCGACACTCTTCTTTATCATTATATTACTTGTTAACGATACGTGCACTTGCGTGAGAAATCCACAACACAAAGTCATATAAATGAGGCCTTTAATACTGAGTCAAATCAAATATAATTGCCACTATGTGGCTCACAACAAAGTATATAAACATATCATACAGCTTGATGAACAAACACTTTCAAAAGGGCTTAATTCTTGTCTTTAAAACAGACATAAGTATATACATACATATAGCTTCCAAAAGCCTTTATGAAAAATAGAGCATTTCTCCACAATGTCAAAATTCACATAAATTCATATCCAAACAATTGCCTAGGCATTTCACTTCTAGGCAAGCACAAGAGACATGCATCACATAGCATCATTCATGCATATATATAGATATATTGCCAAACCATAATTTTTTAAAACTAAAGCCCCACTTACAATGACATATGTAAGCTCCTCCAGCAACAATTCAAGTGTTTCTTACTTCACCAACAATCCTCTAAGCCTAGCAGTGAATCTTAACACTTAAGAGTGCTCTAAAAGCTTTAATTTCCTCCTTAAAGTGTTGAACCAACTCAACTCAAACTCCAAATTTCCAGCGTTCAAGCAAAACAACACCTCAACTAGAGCAACACAATTTTCACGATTATTAATCGATTAAAACATAAACTGAACAGTTAAGGATCTTAATCTTACCTCTAATAAGTCACTCCCATCACAAAAGCTTCAGGACTTTGCCTCCTAGCAACAAAGCCACAGCTTTGTCATTGAAATAAATTCTAGAAACACTAAATCGGTTAAAAGAATATTTCAGCTTCTAGGAAGCTAAACCTTACCTTCAAGGTGAATTTCTAAGCTCCCAAAGGCCTTAAATGCACTCCATTCAACCATGGGGGATGTGCAAAACAACCCAATGTGATTTCCTTTTCTTTTGAAATGAGCGAAATGCCTTAAGTCTTTATATTTTTGTAAAATTTCATGCATCTATCAATAGATTGCACACAATTTTTAGCATTTTGCCCTCCATCTATCAATAAATAGCCTTATTTATTGATAAATGGCAAACTAGACATTTCAATCACTCTCGTGTTGCTATCTATTAATAGATTTAGCACATCTCTCAATAGATAGCATCTAAGACGCTTCAAATTACTCACGAGTGGACATCTATCAATAGTCATAATGAATCTATCGATAAATGTTCTTTAAATTGCTCCAATCATTTTTTGGCTTGCATTTATTGATAGACATAGAACATCTATCAATAGACATAAAACATCTATCGATAGATTATGTCCAAAACTTAAAATTTACATAGTTCTTAGCCTCTAACTTCATTCTCTAAGTTCCCAAATCATTTTCAGGTCATCAACCATCCATTAACTCAAAATTCCAATGTTGACATTCAAAATATAAGTTCAAGTTTCATTTAAACTTCAAAATATACTTATCTTCATTCATATTTCAATGTCTTTACACAAATGACATGATTTCACATACTTATAGCCTTGTGCATACTCATCATCATTCGTAATGTTCAATTTGATAAAATTTCAAGACCACATTCACTAGTACTTCAAAATTTTTAGGGTTACATACCCATTGATATACTCCAAATCTCATATTGATGTACTTAAGTTTCACATCAACTCATCATGTAGCTTTGCCAAAGCCATCCATAATCTTTATAAACATTGGGGATGTTGCATATATATTGTACATTTTACAATAGAATTTATTATATATAAATATAGATTATAGAAATAAACTAGAGTGGTGCCCTTGCTTTGCTGGGTGTTCGTTTTTTAACCACGGAACAATAATTCCTTATATATACAACTAGAATAAACCAATAAAGCAAAAGAACAAATCAAAGTAAACCAAATTTGGAACATCGAGAAAACAACCAAGCCAAAATAAATAACAAACCAAACCAACCTGCAAAGCAAAAACCCAAGTTAAAATCAGAAAAATCAAGAATAGCATCAAATGATAAAAAAAAAAGAAAAATATAAATTAAAATACAGAAATGAAAAGAAAGTAAGAAGAACAACACTTTAGCAAATCAAATAGTACTAAAAATAAGCAAAAAAGTACCATAAGAAATCAAGAAAACAAAATAAAATAACAAAAGTGAGCATTGGAAAAAGAGGAGAAGAAGATGACATCAACAGAGAAAGTAAAAAATGAAAAAAGGTGGACAGACCGAAAAGGAAAAAATCTAGATGTATGGTAATTAAAAATACTAAAATAACATGTAAATATATTAATAACTCAAAATTGCCCTCAAAACAAAAAAAAATTGATCTTGAAAAGACAAAAAAACTCCAAAAAACGCACAATGATCAAAGAGGCCATCCTATAAAAACCAAAAAAAAAAACTTATCGTTTGGATTAGCCTCAATTTGTACTCACTTTTAATATATGGTATACATATAGATTATATAAGTTGTTACATTAATATTTATTATCTAAATTTTGATCAAATTATTTATCTATTTCATCAAGACTAGTTAATATATTATTATATAGGTAAATAATATTGGTAAAAAAAAATTTCAAAACCCTCCTTGAAAACAAAAAAATCAAACCTCAGAGGCCAAAACCCCTTTTTCTTTTTTCTTTCACGTCTCTGAATTATTTCCCTCTCAAAAAAATCAAAGTGTCTCTGTTCCATGAAGGAACGGCTTTGAATCACATCCACAGGTTTGATCCCATTTCTGGCTTTTGCTTGTTTCGAGTGGAATTGAGAGAATTTCAGTTTGAATTTGAATTTCTAACGCTAAAAATCGAATAATTCGTAGAGTTTCCATGCTTTTATTGCATTTGTATTAGGCTCGAGTGGTGATATCTGCCTTGTGGACAACTGTTGCTAAGGTTTTTAAAATGTATTAATTTCTGTATTTATGGATCACTCTGTCTCATTGCCCCTTTAGATTTAGGACTCTGCAAATATGTTTGCTTCTATTACCTTTTCCCTTCTACATTGTGGTTTCGAATTTTAATGTCCTGATTATTTATTGTTAAATTAGTTTTGAGTTGTTATCATCGTCCTTATTATATGGGCAAGGGGAATTTACTTGCAGCAATAATTCTTGGCAACAGAATAAGGGGATGAAACTGTAAGGCTGGTATCCTTTGGCCATTCCTTACACACTCAGTTTTAGAGTCAAATGAGCAGTTGCCTCTTACATGCATATTTGATTGAGATCTTTCTAATCATGGGCAGTGCTCCCTTGTATTCCTCCCACTCCCTATTCTCTGTTCTGAATTTCACAACTATTATCATTGTACTGTGCAATTAGAAGTAGTTTCTACATTAGGCAGGATGCGTTTGATTTGATCTTGTCAATTTGATTCAATCTGACCTTGGCTTGGGATGATTTGACTAGCTTATGTATTCTGTCTTTCGCTGACCAAACATTGTAAATATAACTTTCACAGCACATTTGGTTCACGGAATAGGCAGAAATAGAATAGAATTGCTATTCTGTGGGAATAGAATAAAGTGGGAATAGAATAGAATAGTTATTACTTTGTTTGGTATTGTGAATGGAATAGAGCAGGAATTGATATTATGACTTATCACAGTGTTTGGTTGGTAGAAATAAGATTGGAATAAGAAAGGAATAGGTGATAAAAAGACAAAAATACCCTTGACCATATTAACAATTATTTTCATAAAAAAATAAAATTATCCTTATTATCATTTAAATACACATTTATCCCAAAAGATAATTATCCATCATAATTATATTTTTTCCCAATTACTAAAAATAATTATAATTTAATCACATATTTTTATAAATAGATAATTATTTAAAAATATAATTTAATTATATTATATTTTATCTATCATAATCAATTAAATTTGTGTATAGATTTTTTTTTTTAGCCAATTCTTCATATATTATGAATCATTTACACTTGTGTTTAAAAAAAATATTGGAGAAGAAATATTTGGAAAAAAATGAAAAAACTAGTAGAAATAGAAAATCATGTTTTTTGATATCAATAATTTATTATTAAATTAGTTGTATGATTTTTAATTTTAACAATTTGAATCATTTTTCTCTATTTGTATTTTTCATGTCTTAACCTTTTAATTTACATTTTCATTAAACATCAATAATTTATTATTAAATTATTAAATAATTTATATTAAATTAGTTATATAATTTTTACTTTCATTATTTGAGTATTTTTCTCTATTTGTATTTTTTATTTTTTAATCTTTTTAATTTTTATTTTCATTAAAAATTAATAATTTATTAATTGATATAATTTTTATTTTATTTTATTTTCACTTTTTATATTTTTTCTCATCTTTCCTTTTTCTCTTCAAACGTTGGAGAGCTAATTTGGCGTTGGCCCTGGCTATATCTAGCCGTTGAAGCATCGATCTGGCCAATGGAGCCACCACAACGGAGGACGACAGCGGCTGTGGAGGAGGATGGTTGCAAACTTGCTGAGAGAGAGGAAAAGACGGGTAAGAGAGAGGGGAAGACCCACAGCTGAGATAGTGGCTGAGAGAGAGGAAGAAGATCGATTGAAAGAGGACGAAAGATAGGGGAAGATCGGTTGAGAGAGTAGATGAAGACAAGGGAAGGTCGGCTGAGAGAGGAGATGCTTTTCGGGGGAAGGGCGACTGAAAGTGCTGAGGAAGACAGAGGAAGGAGAAAGAGAGAGAAAACAAAGTAGGTTTTATATGGGACATAATCGTGATATTATGAATCAATTGAGGGTATTTTAGTCAAATGATATTTCAAACTTATTCCCCGTTCACGGAATAGATAATACCAAGGGAGGGACTGGTATTAGCCATTCCCACCCCAAAGACAAATCTGAGGAATTTCTATTCCTTAGGAATTCCTATTCCTCACCTTGTTTGACAACCAAACAAGGGATGAGGAATGGCAATGGAATAGAGGGGGAATAGCATAGCTATTCCCCTTACCAAACGTGCTGTCAGTGTATAACCTTTCTCAAATAATGATGTATCCTAAGATTCTCAATGACTCTTTGGTGCTCAAGGTAAGGGATTAATGTTACTTAATACTGAAATTTGTATTGAATCAATTTGTTCATGAAACACAAAGGTATTGTCTAAATATGTTGTTATGCAGTGTACAAGCCACTTTTTAATAGCTTTGAAGGTGCTGAAACCATGAAACCTAAAAAAATCACCATGATTCGGATTCATGTTGATAACGGCTGCTACCTAGGGCATAACAGCTGCAACAGCAATGCCATTGCAGAGATGTTTCTCTCCAAAATTTCTTAATCAAACCTCTTACAAAGATTATACTTTCAAATGAAAAGATAGGACAAGACTAAATGAAAGTTATTGCTGGCATAAAAATGGGAAACTGATATACCTTGTCTAGGGTCTGAAAAATAGTAGTCCACAGCCAATCTTCCTTATTCTCCACTTTATGTGCTGCTAGTAATTGCCTCACCATGCAAGTTCACTTTATGAAATTGACAAAGTTAGTTTCAATATTTCTTTGGTTATTTTTTTCATCATTTGTGTATTCACCAACTTCATGCTCAAACGTTTCACAATCTACTAGTTCAGCATTATTTTCTTCAACTCCAATGCGAAGATTCTTGCTTGGATGTTGGGAACTGTAATGGTCTTTTCCCCACATCTAAAATAGGTGAACTTCTTTTCCTTCTTTGTTGGATTAGCAGTTGTCTTTCCTTTAGAATCAGGAGTGTGAGCTTTATTTGACTCTCTAGGCTTAGAACTGTGAGCGTTGTTGAAAGTTGGCTGAGAATAGTTACCTATATTTAAAGGTCTTTGAGCTGTTGGCTTTTCCCTGGTTTGAAAATTTGTCTATGTACTTGAGTGAAACTTCAATGCTTCCTCAATTTTTAAAGCAAGTTGGTAAGCTTCCTCCAAACTGTAGGTATGTGTGGCTGCTATCTTCATTGGAAGGCCTACTTTATACCAAGCAGCAAGTTGCATGTCATTTTCCTTTACTTGATTTCTGTCACAGCCTAATTCCTGGGCCATGACCTACATAAGGGCCCAATGGGCTCAACCCACTAATCCCAAGCAAGCCTATTTATATAATCTTATACATTAATCCACGTTTCTTTAAAATCCAAAATTCGTAGTGTTCAAATATAGTTCCTTTGAAAACAACTCACAAAAACCAATCATGCATTCATAATGGCATCATCAACCATTATATACATATATAGATTAACAAATGAATCTTAACATTTCACATCAAGTTTTCATATACACATAATTAGACCTTGACCGTCAGCGGAGTGACTTTGGGCACGATTGCTAACACTTAGTGTCACGTTAAACCTACCAAGCAATGGATAGGGAGGAACACCTCATCCTAGGATCCAATCACCTTTGACCTAGAAACCTAAAACATGAAGTTTAAAAACGTGAGTATAAACTCAGTGAGTGAACATAAGAAGGGAACAAGCAAACTTTAAGGAAGGTTTAGAAATCATGATGCACTTAAGTTCCAAAAACAATGCAATTTAGCTTATTTCTTATAAAAAAACCCCTAATTCAAATCCTTGTCGTTTAGTCACTTGATGACGAAAGACCCATGAACAACAAAGAAGTTGAAAAGTGAAAACTTTAGTAGAATTCAAGCAAGTCAAGCATAATAGATTGACTCTCATCGCAACGAAAAGGCATTCTCGCTACATCGAAATTCTGGCCAGATAAAATCTAAGGGGTTTTCATTGCCACAAAGAAAATCCACTCATGTCACATTGCACATTAAATTGAACACATTGACAATCTTCAAGTTTCAACAGTCAATGTAATCACATATTGATTCCAAACATCTCTATATAGTAAATATATATAAGCACATACACCACCATCACCTCACCCAGCTCATGTGCACTCCCATATCGCACATAGCCGGAGTCATCGTGTGCATCCTCCCACATCGCGCACAGCTAATACCATCGTGTGCATCCCCCCACATCGTGCACAAGCAATATCATCATTGTGTGCATCCCCCCACATCGTGCACAAACAATGACATCATCTTGTGCATCCCCCCACATCGTGCACAAGCAATATCATCATTGTGTGCATCCCCCCACATCGTGCACAAACAATATCATCATCGTGTGCATCCCCCCACATCGTGCACAAGCAATATCATCATCCACACTTCCGCACCCCATCATCACCGGCATGTGCATCCCCACATTGCTCACACGCACGGTTATATTTATCAAACAATATTACTTATCAATATTTATCACGTAATCATATATTTACATATATACATCAACATGATATATAAGCACAAGGATCAATTATAGTCACATTTTACAATGCAAAACGTTTCATTAAGGGCTTGTTCCCATGCATGTTTTAAAGGAAGAAAAACAAAATATTTCAATAGATTCAATCAACTGTATTGCCCTAATCCCAAAATAATTTTTTTATGCAAGTTCACTCACCTCAATAATGGCAACTCACAAGACTATCGTCCACAAAGTCTTAATCCTAGCAATCCTGAAATACCACAAAAACCTTTATGGTTGCTTGACCCGTACTTGCACTCTAATATTCCTTCAAAACATAAATCATCAAGCTTTGCTTGCTTGAGTTACAAAACCAAGGTTTTTTTTTTTCTTCCTTTCTCTCTTTTTCTATCTTTTTCTCCTTCCTTTCCTTTCTCCTTTCTTTCTTTTCTCCTTTCTTTCTTTCCTTTCTCCTTTCTTCCAACCGACCTTACTTATTTTGTTTCTAAAGGTACGATTTTATTTGCCAAAACAAAGCCAATTCCTTATTGTTAGTGTGGCAGATAAAAAGGAAAGAAAAAGCAATGAGTGTGATGATGTTTCTATAAGTCTTTTTTGACAAGAACAAAAATAAATAAAATAAGGAAGTTGGCTTCAAGTGGTCGGCCATATGAATGAAAAGAAAAAGTCAAAAAGTAAGGTAAAAGCTTGTTCATTTAGTCAAGTAATGCATAGTAAAATTTTTGTCTTTTCCTTTCTTTCTCTTTTTTCTTTTTTGTACATAAGCCTTACATTTCCAACAATCTTATATGGATGGCCGGCCATGAGGAACAAAAAGAAGAGTCAAAGCTTCCAAAAGAAAGCTTTGACCAAGCTTTGAAGAAAATTACCGTTTTAACCTTCAAGGTTCTCATCCTTTTAATTAAGTCCTCCCAAAATCTTTAAATCTCCAATTTCCTTCTATTATCTTCTTTTACACATGTACAAATGAAGTATAAAGTTTGTACTCCAACGTGGTGTCCCCATAATATTTAAAATATTTATTTACCCACACTATCTTTATTTAATAAAGACACGCAGACTCCATTAACATCATTTTTCTTCGAAATTTTCTCGTTCTTCTTCTCCCCCACTTAGATTGACCATATACTCCTCCTTCATGAAAAATTTCGATATTGAATAAAATATTAATATTTTAATATTATTTTATTATAAAAATTTCCTCTTGTCTCCTTTGTCTCCTTGGTACCCAAAATACCTTATTATGCCTCAATTGACTTCCGAATCACTTTTTATCTCAAAAATTCTTCTCCGAAAAAAATATTATTATTTTATTATTATTTTAGCACGTGCGAAATATTTTATCCCAAACTATTCTTTTCGTCTTCCATCATTTTTAAACATTATAATTAACCTCAATTCGCATCCAATAAGCTTTATTAGTCACCATATCTGTAGTACCCCGTATTTTGATACGGTGGCTAATAAAGTTTACAAATGCCAATTGAGGTTAATTACCTAGTTAAAAAGGGTAATTCAAAAGTGAACCTATGAAATCTCGATCTCCATAGACACATAACTAGAAGTATATGTGATAATGTAAACCAAGGGTAATTTCGTAATTTCTCTTGGTGAGCTCCCACGAGTGGGTTTTTTTTAATTCTATTAAGGTCTAAATAGGCCTAAGGAATGAATAAATGATGTTTATGATGGTAAATAAATGAAGAAGATAAAAATAATGATAATTTCCACGGTAGGGGTAAAATGGTCATTTGCATCTCGGGTCTAAATTTTTATATTTTCGTGAACCTGAGTATTTTTATACTATTATGGATCATGCCCTAGTGTCAAAAGAGTAAAAGGTTGCACAAAGGATGAGAGGAAGACAAAGTCACCATGTTAAGGGCATTTTGGTAATTTAAGTGAGAAATGGATAAACTTTAGATATAAATATCTAAAGCTCCAGCAATTTCCAGCAACTTTTAGCCATTTCTTCTTCCTTTCCCCTCTCACGTTTCTTTATCTCCATGGGAGCCTCCCTTAAAGCTTTCATAACTTTCTCTCTCTAGCTTCAATTTCATGCTTTTGAGCACTTTTTCATAGAACCTTTTGTGCTCTTTCACTCTCTCATCTTAAAACCCTTAAAAAGTCTTACTTCCATCTTCCTCTCACTAGCTGGACATGTAAGAAGAGAAAGTGATTTCCCTTGTTAGCTTGAAGAATTTTGAAAGAGAACTCAACTACAAAGACCATCAAGGTAAGTATAAGTTAAGGTTAAATTTCTTTAGTTGTTGATAATGGCTAACAATGGGGTTTGTGAGTGTTTTATCATTGAGGTTTTTTATTCACTCTTAAGGTGACTAGAGTAGTGTGAATAACTAGCCATTTAATGGCAATTGGAAGCTAGTTAGGAATAACTAGTGAAACTTGATTAGGAAAGAGCTTTTGGATTATATTAATGCCAATTTGGGTTAGTTGTAATGTTATGTGTGTATAAGTTTCAACAATGCCTCACATGTCCATTTGGAGTATTAGTTGAGGTTAGAGTCAAGCAAAAGAATCAACAAGACCGGTGAGTGAACTTGTATTTTAAAATTTCTTTGGGAAATGTAATGTATTGGAATAAACATTTGAATGATTTTATCCAACTTTTCTTTAAAAATGTGTGCTTGGGAACAAGCCCTTGATAAAATGTTTTGATGTTGTGAAAAATGTGAAATGTGTAAAAGGATGAATCTATGTGCTTCTATATTATGTTGGTAGGTATATATATGAATATATGTTTTGTATTGGTGAATAATGTTGTGTGATGATGTTGAAGTGTGCGAGTAGGGAGTGCACACATGATGATGATAAAGTGTGCAAGTAGGGAGTGCACACATGATAATGTTGAAGTGTGCGAGTAGGGAGTGCACACATGATGATGATATTGCATTGAGTTGAGTGTGGTGGGATGGTATGCATGATGATGTATGTATATACAAATATATATATATATATATATATGTTATAAAAAGTTTATAAAAACAATTGTGATTGTGTTGTGTGTTGGTATTGTTAATTGCTCCCAAATTGCTTTTCATTTCAACAATAAAATGGCTTTTGATGTAACAAGACCCATTTCACTTAAAATGCTTTGTTTCTCGCTACAACGAGATTCATTTTCACTACAGCGAGAAACTCTCGGGTTTTGGGGGTCACACTGGCCTGATTCTCGTTGCAGCGAGAAACTCTCAAGTTCTAGTGCAGTACTTTCACTTCGATGAAGATTTTGACCACCTTCCCGTATGAACTGGGAAAAGTTGAAAACATAAAAGTTGTAGCCCAGCCTCTTAGATTTCTAATGGTCCAAAAATCAGGTCAATTGGTCTTCTGTAGTGGGAGATATGATAAAAAACTGAAATATATGCAAACTGAGACTGTTTCTCGCTGCAGCGAGAAACTTGCTACCATGCTTGCTACCTTGCTTGATTTTGACCTATTTTTCACCCATTTAACTTCATAGATTGATCATGGGTTTTTGCAACACTATGAGGTTATTAATCAAAGTTGGAATGATTTTAGTAAGAAATTAAATCAATTGCATTGTTTTTTAAACAAGTGCATCATGATTTCCAAATTCTTCCTATCGATTGCTTGTTCTCTTCTTATGTTCACTCACTGAGTTTTATACTCATATTTTTAAAATTCATGTTTTCAAATTTGGAGGCAATTGGGACCTAGATTGGGTATCCACATATACTCATCTTCTTGGTAAGTACTATGGCATCTCAGTAGCGATACCTTCACTTAAAGTCACTCCACTGTCGGTTGAGAGTCTTTGTCTACGTACACTAATGTAATGTAAACTACTAGGAGTCATGTTATAAATGAAGTATGTATATGTTGGATTGATGATGATGATGCTCTTATGAGATGGTAATGAATGACAGTACTTTGAGATAATACAAATATAAATATTCGGTTGCTATAAAATATTACTTAAACATTCATCGTTGAGAATTACAACACATGATTTTAAAGATGGATGGAATGAGGCACAGGATCTCATACAGAGGCTTGCTTGGGCCTAGTGGGCTATGCCCATTTAGCCCATGCGTCGGTCATGGCTCGAAATTTGGGCTGTGACAATATCAAAGTATGAGGTATTATAGTTTCAAATTGTTAACTCATAAAACTCCTCTGCTTATTCTTCTACCGATCTAGCTCCTTGTCTAAAAGAAAGTTTTATATACAAGTTTTACTCCTAATCAGCAAGGAGAAAGTGCTCCTTCATCTTCAACTCCATTTCATCTCACAAATTTATAAGCCTTTCCCCAGTTTTAATTTTTTTTTAAACACTGTGCTGCCATGGTCGTGCTGTTCCCTTCAAATTTTGCCTTCGTAAAGCGAGCCTTCATGTCATCTGGCTTAGAAAACCAATTAAAATAATCTTACATAGATATAAGCCTATCAAAAGAGGCTATACATTTCAACTTTCCTTACATGTCTTCTACTTCTATATGAACCTTCTTTGTTATATCTTTAGTCACCAAGGCATAACTTGTTTCTTGTGCTGGTCTAACTTGATCTATAGTAGCAAAATTGCCACTAACTTGGTCGAATCTTGTATCAGAGATTTTAGTTTGTCGGCCGGCTCTTTCGCATGCTCTTTATAACAACTTCATTATCTCTTGAGTTGATTTTTGAGCTCAGTAATTTCTTTAGTTTGAAATTCTTGTTTGCTGTAAATCTCATTTAATTGTGATTTTTATTGATCAGAAGCACTCTTAGAGCTCATGGTTGTATAAGTTCTTCCACTTCTTAGTTGCATGCAACGTTTAAACAAGTAGTTGATCTTTCAAAATAGGAACTTTTAGCTTTGATACCAGAACTAATGCAGCAAAGTAGAAATTTAAATTAAGAGAATAAGAATAGAAGAAACACTTTTGAGAGCAGTTAGGAACTTTTGTGGAGTCACACCACAATTAGTATGGCATCACACCATGCTTCTCAATAATTTGGCTGAATATATTCTCAAAACTACTTCCAAAGAAAGTTTATAACCTTATAGGAGTTTGAAGGAGGCTAATTCTTAGTGGGTTACAATGAAGGAGGTGCTAGCTAGACTCCGTAATTAAGTATTCTTAATGATGAAGCAATACAAAAGAGAATTCATCATCCTTAAGTATTCTTGAAGGTGAGGAAATCCAGAATATTTACTAGTAAAAAATGCACCTAGATGCTACCCACTCAATAATACAAATTATAATGGTAAGAAAAATAAAAGGAATTGGTTGTTGGTAGTGGAGGAATGCAACTATGGCTTGCGGTTTTGAGCTTGGTGGCAAAGGAACTGTCAGCTGCGCAACACAAGAACAAGGTCTCAAAATAAATCAAGATTTTGGGTTGCAATTTGTTGAGATGCGATTAAAAATGGGTTTGGATCAGTTTATAGG
Source organism: Theobroma cacao (assembly GCF_053813885.1). Classification (NCBI taxonomy): domain Eukaryota; kingdom Viridiplantae; phylum Streptophyta; class Magnoliopsida; order Malvales; family Malvaceae; genus Theobroma; species Theobroma cacao. The sequence goes on along the minus strand of NC_142647.1, from coordinate 30,885,032 downwards.
AAGAGGATGAGAAAAGGGTAATAGAGGTAGAAAGAGAGAATGGGGGAAAAGGAAGGCAAGGTTGCTGGCAGAGGAAAAAAAACAAGACGAGAGGGAAGAAGAAAGGGAGAAGGAAAAAAGGGGAGAAGGTTGTAGTCTGAGGAAAAGTGTGTGTGTGTGTCTGAGGGGGGGGGAGGGGGGAGGAGAAGCTCTAGCAGACGAAGGGGAAGAGGGATAGTGGTTTCATGTAGTCTAATGAACGAGCTGAGAGGGTGAAAGGTTTTGGGAGTTTGGGACCCTTTGTTGTTAACTTTGGCAATTGTCTTCTGTTTTTAAAAAAAAGGAAGACAATTTTCCCCAAAGAGTGCTTTTTCCTTTTACCAAGAAGACATCTTCCTTTGAGTAAGACAATTTATGGCAAGCAAACATTAGAAAACGTAAAGTCCATTTCAGTGAAACAAACAGAGCCTTTATGAAAGTTTTTTTAAAGACAAACTGCATTCTTAAAGAAAAATTTTACATCTGCTACACTTATGGCCTAGTTTGTAAAATTTGTGCATTGGCATCCGTTACGTTGTGACTGCTTCATGACTGCGTGACCGTGATTTAGAACTATGCTCATAACCTTTAAAATACGTTTAGATGAGAAATTTGAGGTGGAATTTCATTTGTACAAAGGATTTTAAATTTCAAAAAATGAAATTAACTTGTTTGGTCAAATAAAATTTTGAAATATAAAATTTTTAGTTGTTGGATGAGGTATTTTGAAGGCCAAAGTAAGCATTTTAAATAACACCTCAAGATGTGTCATTTTGAGTTGCCTCAACTTTAGAGAAATGTCATATTAATTTTTGTTTTCTTTCATTCTAAGACCTCAAGATTTGTTTTAACATTTTTAGAGTCTCCTATATCTCCATGAAATATTTTTGTTCTTCATGATGCTTTTTTCCAGATCTGAGATGGAACCCTTGACCAATATGTTTTAACATATGTTCATGATATGTTGTCTATGTTGCGATGAGTCACAGAGTGTAATTTTATCTCTTTTCCGTGATGGTTTTCTTGCTATCTGAGATTGAATAATTTGTTCAATATGTTTATGATATGTTTTTTGCAACGAGTCAATGAATGTTCAATGGTGGATTGCAGAGGAGAGGCCTGTTTGGCCTGATATCTGAATGGAGCAGGTACTTAACTATGAATTGCTTGGTAAATGTTTAATTGTATTTGTTTCCATGTATTTTGATGACCATAGGTCAATATATTCTATTAGCATTTTATTTTGTAATCTATTATCAGCTACTTTCGCCAAAAGATTAAAGGAATATTTTAGCGAATCCTTCTCCGGATGCAGCCACCATAATACCTTCAATGGATGCTGCTGACTATCCTGGAGCTTCAAATGAAAGTGGAGATTTTAGTATCATCCGTCCACTCAGTGCTTGTGGTTCTCATCAACAACATGTGTCATACGGAGGTTAGTTTCACGTCCTTGCTTCCTGTTACTCATTTTGCATGTGTGAACCTTGGCCTTCTGTATTAACTATTTTGAATCTTGACCAGTATTCTTTCATATACAAAGCTTTTCAGATTAAGTTTTAAAATCTTTTCTTTTTCCTTTTTAAAGATATTCTTTAAGTATTGATAATACCTTAGCAGTATTATTACTTCGAAATGTTTGGATGAGTGCTCAGAACAATTATGTGTGCGATTGTGTGCATCAAATTTTCTTTTGGCTTCAGGCTATGGCAATAGCACCGGTAGTTGGGATGGATATCCTCACTTTGTGAATGCTGATGGATTGCACTTATCTCCTGTGAGAATATGACTACTTCATTCTGTAATCTTCAAAGCATATTTCCTAGTTTAAAGGTCACAATATGGTGGCTCTTCTCTATTTTTATTCTTAAAAAAGATAATTATTTTAGCCTGGATCAGGTAATCTGCAATGAAAATCAATCTCTTTTGCTGCACGCTAGTTATGGCTTCACTCCTGAAATGTCATATGGACAATATTCCCCAGTTGGTACACCTCTGCCTTCTCTACTGGTAGAAGGCCCACTATGTGCTTCACAACAAGTTCCATTTCCTCCAATTTATCGTCCACTACCTGCCTCTCCAAATGTTCCTGCAGCTGTCCCAGTTATACCAACTGAGCTGATGACACTGGAAAGTAGTAGGGAGAATGTGCATTATGGAACAAGGTCAGGTTACTTAATACAATATGGATCATATGGTGTGGGGAACATTTCTGGGATTTTTGGTTCTAGCGCTGTAACTTCTCCTGCAGCTTATTCTCAACCAGTGGGCATTCTTGGTTCATATGAGCACAGACAGGTTTCTTTTCTTAACTTTAGAACATTGTCATATTGTCCAAAGTGTAGTGCCCCGATATGCAGAAGAGGGAAAAGAAAAAATTTGCTGGTGGGATTTTCATATTTTATGGTTTTACTAACACTGCTACTATGCCAATATGGCATAAATGGGAAAAGAAAATTGCATAACATGTCCCCCTAAAGAATAGACCTTTACCATTTGTTGATCATAAGGAAAGCAGTATAAATGATTGCTTAAAGAACGTTTCTGTACAAATACCAAATCCATCAGCTCCCTTAAAATTTTTCCACGATGGGCAAATCATGGGAAAAAAATCAATTTGTTCCATGAGAGCTAAAAATGGTGACAACTAAAGAATATTGCTCCATAAATAGACGAAATAATATTTCATTATCCTGTATATTGATCACTCCCTTCTTCGGTGAATCTGGTATTGAAAGTGACAATCACCTATCTTAATTGGCTGACCCAGTTGAAGTCTATATGCCTCATTCTTTCATATAGTTTACATATGACTGTGGGATGCAGCAGGAGACATATAGGAACTGTACTGCTATACAACTTACTGAGAAATATCATGAAGTGGTTGTCATATACAGCTAGTTGAATCTTTTATGAAAAAGCTTTGGCTGTTTTAAAAAAAAACAAGCACTAATGGCTTCTTAATTTAGAAAAATTAAAGTTTTGCTGTTTCATTTACATTCATTATTCATACATGCTGTATCTGATTTTTAGCAGTGAAATTTTCAAACAATTTGGTTTCCCTCTTTGTGGGGCATGTCAAATTATACAGCATGGTATTAAGTTTTGGGAGCTCCATTACCCACAATCTAATTCAGCAATAATGTCATCAAGCGCACCTGCTAAACTGAATTGTTTATATGATATTTGTAACATTTTTTCGTAGATGGTTGCTTCCTATACAAGGATATTACTTGGTTGGGTTCTTTTACGATTATTTGTTATTTATGGTTCTAGGACTGCATAGCCATTTTACTTTTGTAAATTTATAATTATGCATTTTTTTCTACAGAGATCTGGCTCTTCTGTTGGACACTACCCACACGATGGCTCTTATCAGAGCTCCAAGTTCAACAGTGCATCTGTTCCTTTCTTGGGGCTAATGACCAGACAAGATTTGTTCTTGACAAGGGCAAGAGACGAGAGAGAGACCAGGACTCAATATGTATTTCTAATGAGTCTCAGGGTACTGACCATAATCGTGGACCAAGGGCTTTAAAGCTGAAGGGCAAGAGCACCAGTGAACAGAGCTCTCGATCTGATAATAGCAAATGGATTCAGCCATATCTGCAATTGATCTTGATTTGTACAACCGGCCAGACTTTCGTACTGATTATGAGAATGCCAAGTTTTTTATCATCAAATCTTTCAGTGAAGACAACGTTCACAAAAGTATTAAATACAATGTATGGGCCAGCACTCCACATGGAAACAAAAAACTAGATGCTGCCTATTGTGAAGCCAAAGAGAAGAAGGAAACCTGTCCAGTCTTTCTATTGTTTTCAGTAAGTAGCATGACTCAACTTTACTTGATATATGTTCTTTTCTTAAATAAAATTTAATTTGGACTAACTTCGCTTTTTGGGCCTTAGTTAAATCTCTTTGTGCAGATGAGCAAAAGAAGTGTCATCATTGGTTTCAAACCTAGGATGTGTGATTATAGAAGAGAGTGTGATAGAAGATATAATTGAATGCAGGGAGCTCCATTAGTCAGTGATGCTGTTGTTGTTGTCTTGTGGTGGTTTATTAAGGTGTATATATAATGGTTTAATTGCAACTTGCCGAAGAACAAGTAAAGTTTTGTTTCTAGATGTTTGTGGAATGTGGATCTGAATAGGGTCAACCAAGTTGATTAGTATCAATGCCAGCGAAATAGAAAAGCAGCCTGTTCTAATTTTGTTTTATTGCATTAGCTGTCAATTGAGAGGATTGTTGCCTTCGCTATATGTAACATATTGTTACTCTCATCTATTTCTTGTATTTAGCTTGTTAGAAAAATTTAATTGTTGGTTACCTTTTTCAGGTCAAGGCCAGTGGACAGTTTTGTGGGGTAGCTCAAATGGCTGGACCTGTAGATTTTGAGAGCGATGCAGATTTTTGGCAACAAGATAGGTGGAGTGGACAGTTCCCAGTTCAGTGGCATGTCATCAAAGACGTTCCAAACAATGGATTCCGTCATATTTTGCTGCAGAATAATGACAACAAGCCTGTTACCCACAGTCGAGATTCACAGGAGGTAGCATAGCTTCGTTATCTCTTCTCCCCCTCCGGTTCCTTCTTTTTTCTTGCTTCTTTTCTTTTTTTTTTTTCCACTTTTTTTTTTGTTGACTGAGATGCAGAATGGTATTCAAGCATTCTAGTAGTATTCTGGTGTTTCTTATTGGTAAAGAAGTTAGGAAGTAAGGATCTGTTTCGTTGTTAGAAATTGTTTTCTGTTTTCCATTGTTTTTCAAACTAAATATTATCAATAAGATTAGGTAAATAACTAAATTTGGAAAATTCAAAAAGGATTTCCAAATGCAGGTAGGAAGTTTGAAAACAGTTGAAAAATTTTTTTTTTTACTTTTATAGAAAATTGGAAAACAAGGATTTCTAAATTTAGTTATTACCCTTATTTCATTGATAATTTATAATATAAAAATAGAGATGGAAAATAAAAATAATTTTCTAGAACTAAACAAGCCCTTGGTTTGCTTCTTTTATCTTCAGTGCCTGTTGAATCCTGTGCCTTGGTTACAGTGAAAGAAAAGGTCAAGTTTTCTCTTTTAGTTGACTTCTCTCATTTAAGCGTGTGTGTTTTTTTCCTTCAATATAAGAACATAGTAGCCATCCTACATTGGTGTGATAGATTCTAAGACAGTCAGAGAGTATGGTCGCATTAGAAGGCTTTTATGATTTTACTTGTACTAGAGAGCTAGATGCCCTTGGACTGGAAGGTCGCAATGGCATGAAGTGTAGTAATGTGCTTTAGAGAACTTCATAAGACCAGTACATTGGTTTGTTTGGTTCTAACTTCTAAAACGATTGTGATATTTGAAGGCTTTTACAGTATTAGTTGCTCAAAGGGGTTAATTTCCTCATCTTCGACACGACCCTCTTGTTAAGGTGGAATATAGAATAAAGATTCTTATAGAAATGTTCGTTAGATGAGTATGTTAGTTTGGTATTTTAAGAAATGTGTTGCGATCTTGCTTCTTTTGAAACTTTTTCAAATTTCCATAGCATGCATCTATGACAAACCAAATTTTATGTCACTGTTGTAAAGTCACTTTATAAAAGTATCAAATTGTATTAAGCCTCCTTAACTTTTGCATGTGTGTGCATCTCTATTGCTCTTGGAGAACATGATTACCCAGCGATGCTTCTTTCTTGTGTCTCTTAGCTGTGAAATGCACCCATCTTACTCTCCCCTATAGCCTATAGGTGGCTGATTTTACTGCTCCTATCAAGAATTTTAATGTTTCAGTTTGTGCAAGCATGCTTCCTTACATGCTTCTTTTTAAGTGTCTTCTTCTGTCTTCTGAATAACTTTTAGCTAATTGTCAGTCTTATTTGAGAGTTCATGCTGTTCGGGTGTGGTAAGGGTTGGGGGTTTATTTCAACTGTATGTCAGCGTTAAGCTCTTTTACATGCTTCTCTTGAGAGTATGTTTGCCACCCCCCACCCATCCCTCTCCCATTTCCCTTGCTTTTGAGGGATGGGGTGTGTATTTGAATGTGTGTCTCCCATAGTTACCAGGTTCTCTCTACCCCCCTGGAACCATGAAATGGATCTTGCTATCCAGATCGTGTGGTACTTTTGCGGTCTGGGATCCCCTGGTATGCAATCTGGATTCTAAAATTGGGGATCCAGATTTTGGATCATAGAGTTAACCGAACATCAAAACTTCGCAACAAAAGCAGCGAAAAAAATGCAGAATTGAGGAGAGAACAAGAGAAGCACAAATTCTGGAATTTTACAAAAGAAAGGAAGATAAAGAGAGAGAAGGCTGAAGACAAGAGGAACAGAGAGATAGAATAATAGAGATGCATAAATAGAGAGTGGAGTCAAAAACATTTAATATTAGGGTTAAGAAAAAAAAGGCCGATTGTTTCTTTCAAGGCTTTTGGCCCGCTGCCTAATTGGTGTTTTAAATAATAAAAAAAAACCCATTTTTAAAACATAATAAAAAAACCCTTTCATGTTTTATGAACTAATATTTAGGAGCCCTCTTACAATTTTAGAGAAAAAAAAATCCATTACAAGGAAAGTAAATTCAAAATTTCTTCAACATCTTTATTAAATTTATAATTATCACTTATAATCAACCAAATCAAACTGAAGGTGACCCAAGAGCTGTTTTACAATGTACCACGACCTCCATAGCGTAACAACTAAACCTACCCCCGTTGTACCAAAAATTAGCTAAATGACGTCATTCCTGTTCTCGTACAATGAACCGAGACGTACCTTATTCCTGGTAACTATGGTGTGTCTTCCCTTGTGGCTGCATAATTACTAATGTAGCTGATTTGCTAAACCTCTAGCCCACTATTTCTGATTTGGTCCCTTTGCTGGAATTCACATTGAACTGATTTGTTGAACTGATGTGAGATCTGAGCCCCAACATGCTTTTCCTGCTAGCATCAAGGTGTTGTTTTATATTCAGTCTTGCTTGCCTTATAATTGTGCATCTCAGTCTTGTTTTATATTCTTCTGCTGTTGGAATATAATCAGGTGAATTTAGAGCAAGGCATTGAAATGTTGAAAATTTTCTAGGATCATGATACTCGTACATCTATCCTAGATGATTTTGTATTTTATGATAACCAAGAAAGAGCTTTGAAGGAAAAGAAGGCCAGAGACCCAGCTTTTTCACCAGTGGATGCTTCATATTTATGTGCTGGGGACTCTGTTAACCAAATGTCTCATGCTCTTGCTCAAACCCTTAGATTGAATGAGGATAGAGAAGTACCATCAAGAGAAATGGGTTGTAGCTCAGGAACAGATGCTTTAGCTTCACTAGCTAATGAATCCATAAACGAAAATTTCGAGTTCATTCTAGTGCTACAATTGGAAGACAAGCTAAATAGCAAAGAAGTATCGGTGGGGGATAATGGCAGAGATCACCAGAATTCAGCATGTTGATAAGTTATGACAGATGTGTGACAACTGGAAGCAGTTGTAGGATTGCGGGCATGTTATTAATGCTTGCTCTAACCTGACAAACTCATTTTGGGATTCTATAGATTCTTTGCTTGCTAACAGCATTTGTGGTAAGATTGATCAGGCAATTTGAAGCAGTGAGGCTGCAGCGTTAGTAAGGTGCTTGTGGCCATGGGCAAGAAGATAGCCTGGTTTATGCTCTCTTTTGGGTTTTCATCCGGAGTTGTTTTACCTCAATATAGGGGTGGTTTGGCATTGGCACTGCACAGCAGTTAGTTGAATATGCTTGTCATATGTTATCCCTGATGCGATGCCTTTTGGATCTCAATTTACCTCAATATTGGAAACGTAGGATTTGGGAGGCTAATTAATAACAAATGCATTTGATGAAGACTTGGTGCTCTGTGTTGTTTATGTTCTTCAATTCTAATTTCTGGGCATCTATTTCAGAAGAGATTGCTGTGGACATGTTACAACATGAGATTGCAACTGTGAGATTCTGGGGTGTGATTGCTACAATTGATGTCTTTAGTAAAACCAACAGTGGTGACATGATTTTAGAAAAATCTATAAGCACGATAAAATATTGTTTCGTTTTTTTTAGTTATTATATTGATTTATTAATTTTCTTAAACATAGTCTAACAGGACTTGATAATTTAAAATTTAATGAATATGATTATTTGTAATTATATATTTCTTTTGTTTCAAACTAAATGTTTTATTTGTAAGTAGTACAAAGTTTTATACATGAGGTATATCCACTTCGTAAATGGCACAATTTACTCATGAGATATTTTGTTTCTCTTCGATTGTAGTAATTTTCTTTTTACAAAAAAAAAATCCTTGGTGTTTTCAATAGTATAAGAGCAAATGCCATTCATTTTTGGAAAGGAGATTCTATTGATCCCAAGATAGGTAATGTGTCACAGGTTTGGAACTTTAGTTAAGATTTATACAATATTTAGACTTCTATATGAATATTAAGCAAGCCTAACTTGTAATAATAATGTGGAAGTGTGAAGTAAAGAAGAAGATATGTGAGAAATAAAGTATATTAGTCCTCACGGCCCAATAGATTTATGTCGGTTATTGGTATGTTTTTCCTTTATGTTTACAATGAAATTAAAAGAGATTATTTATAACTCATCCTAAATCTAGACTTACTTGGTGTACAAGTAAATCATATAAAAGAAAATATCTTAACTCTAAACTTACTCATAGTGTAAGCAAAGCAATCAACAAGGAAACATAAAAATGGAAATTGTCCTATTCGTAATAAAACCCATTTAGTCTAACCATAGACTACTTTAGTCACCATTTCCTAGCAGCATTATAAAAGAAGTCCAACCTTAGTAGACAATCCATATGTGCTTGGCTCACAAGCTCACGGGCCTTGCGTGCCAAGTTCACTAATCCACATTGCTCCGCACAGCTCATCGTTATGCGCCTTGTGCAGTCCAATCTTGCTAGTGTCTTGTATGCATGACAACCTTTACTTGCTGTTGGCCTGATGATTGCCTAGGTTGGACTTGTCATGGATTTGTGAGCCGCGAAAAATGCTAAAGGTGGGGTGAATAGTACTTCAAAGAAATATTCGAAATTTCAAAATCAAATGAAAGGTAAATAAGTGTGGATGATGCAAAGTAATTTATAAAGATTTGGTCCTTCCTTGTCACGACCCGATTTTCAAGCCGTGACAGGTGCATGGACTCAATGGACGTAGTCCATTAAGCCCAATCAAGCCTATCTATATTATCCTGCTCATTATTCCATCAAAGTTACTAAAGTCAAATTTTGTAATTTCGAACCAAAATAATGCTAACCATTTCTGACTCTTAGTGACATACCAATCCAAATATACATACATTGTCTAAAATATATGTCTTAACAATTTACATCAGGTTTGACCATACATATAAAAAAGAAGACTCGATTTCCAGCGGAGAGACTCAGATGAATGTACAGCTACTGAATGCCGAGACACCTACCAAGGGTCGAATATACGAAGACACCTCGACCTAGTTACCAGCTGCTTCTTGATCTGAAAACATGAAGTTGAAAATGATGAGTATAAACTTAGTGAGTGAACATATGAAGGGAACAAGTAATATAATAAGGAAAAATTTGAAATCATAATGCATTTATTTGAAAACGATGCACTTTAGCTTAAGTCCTTATTAAAACTCTCAATTGAACCCTTGGTTGATAAATCATGTGACGATAGAGAATTCATATCCAACATAAAATTGGAGAAGTTGAAAATATGGAAAAAACCAGCCAAATGATAAGCGTAACAGAAAGTTTCATTCTCGTTGCAGCGAGAAATAAAGCAACAAGAAAGACTTCCTTTCATCCTAAATAAACCATTTCACTGCAATGCAAATCAATTTGGAACACTAAAAAAAATGCTCAAGGTTAAGCAAGCAAGATTCCACATACATTATAGTCACACATGTTATTCATAAAATCTTTATTGCATTAATACATGTGAACATATGCAAACATATATGTATATATATACATCCACCGCCTCCCTAGCTCATGTGCATCCCCCTACATCGTGCACATAGCTGGAGTCATCATGTGCATCCCCCCACATCGTGAACATCTAATGCCGTCGTGTACATCCCCCCACATTGTGCACATGGGCAATATCATCATCCGCCTACCTCAACACCGTCATTACCGGTATGTGCATCCCCCCATATCATGCACACACACAGTTATATCCATTCCACAATATTATCTATCAATGTACTAGACATATATATATATATATATATATATATCAACATTATATCGAAACACATGGATTCATCATACTTTCCATTTCACAACATAAAGACATTTCATAAGGGCTTGTTCCCAAGCACTTTTTTTTTTTTTGAAAGAGAATTGGATAAATCATTCAAAATATTTGTCCAAATACATTCACATATCCCAAAACAGTTTTGAAATGCAAGTTCACTTACTTGTCTTTGTTGATTCTTAAAGCAGCTCCAACTTCCACTAATGCCCCGAATAGTGATGTGGGGTTTCGGTGGAGCCTATCACACATTAGCATCACAATCAACTCAATCACATAACCATAATTCTAAAAGCTATCTCTTAAATCATGTTCCACTAGTTATTCCTAACTAGCTTCCAACTACCATCAAGTGGCTATTTATTTGCACTATTATAATCGCACCCAAATGAATAAACTACCTTAACTTCATAAATCTAACTATTAATCATTCTCAACAACTAAAATATCAACTCAATTTCAATGCTCACCTTGCTAGATTTGCAATTGAATATCTTCTCAAGAATTCCCAAACGATTATAGCAGGTCTTTTTTTCTCTCTCTAAAACCCTAGTTAGTGAGAGAAAGTATTGATCTAAGACATTTCAAGGGTTTTAAGGTGAAAGAGTGAAAGAGCATAAGTGGTTCTATAAAAAAATGCACAAAAGCATGAAAATGAAGGCTAACTTGAGAGAGTTATGGAAGCTTGAAGAGTACTCCCATGGAAGGTGAAGAAATGTGGGATGGGAGGAAGAAGAAGAAGATGAAGATGAAGTGCTGGAAATCTGAGGAAGGTGCTAGAGAATGAAGATATTTATAGTTAAAACTTATCCAATTGTTCATAAAATTACAATAATGCCCTCAGCAATGCCACTTGTCTTCTTCTTGTTCTTGTGAAATCTTTTACTCTTTTGACACTAGCGAAAGGTCCAAATTCCTCTAAAAGAGGTCCCTTAAGTAGCCCCCAAAAGTCCTAGCTTCAAAAACCCCAAAATCTTGTTATTTGTAGAATTTACGATGAGGCCCACGGAACTCAATTTCCAATGCTGCGGCACTTAAACACTATGCTAATTTAGGTTCTTCTAGCGTAGTCCTTTCATTTCAACAAAGATTTTGACCACCTTCCCCTCAAAACTGGGCAAAGTAGTAAACATCAAAGTTGTAGCCCTTCCTCTTAGCTTTCTAATGGTTAAAAAATCATGTTATTTAAACTTCTGTAGTGGGAGATATACTTGAAAAACCGAAACATATGCAAATAGGGCTACCGTTCATTATGCACCTTTTTTCACCAATTAAAATTATTTTTGATCCTACTCCTATAACGATATAAAATAATTATAAGTAAAGTAAAACTAGCATCATTAGCTCAAATTAAACATTTAAACATAAGTTTCACCTCAAGTTACGCGTCTATGAAGGTCGAGGTTTCACATTCTCCCCCATTAAAATAAATTCGGTCCCCGAATTTAAATCGAAGTATAAGGTAGCATACCTCTACATATTAAAGAGGTGTCGATACTTTGTCCACATCTCCTCCTCGGCTTCCCATGTTACCTCTTCGCTGGTGTGGTTTTGCCATAACACCTTCACTAAGGCTATCTCCTTTGAACGAAGCTTTTTGACTTGTCTATCAAGGATAGTTACCGGTTGCTCCTCATATGTTAAATCATCTCTTAACTGGATGGTTTCATACTGTATTACGTGAGATGGATCTGGGTTATACTTCTTAAGCATTGACACATGAAACACAGGGTGAATATTTGAAAGGTCTGGCGGTAATGCCAAATGATATGCTACTGCTCCAACCCTTTCTAAGATCTCGAAGGGTCTTATATACCGAGGGCTCAATTTTCCTTTCTTGCCAAACCTCATTACCCCTTTTGTTGGTGAGACCTTCAAAAATACATGATCCCCCACTTGAAACTCCAAGTTCCTTCGTCTGTTATCAGCATATGACTTTTTCCTACTTTGGGCTGAGAACATCTTTTGACCAATCATACATATTTTCTCGGTGGTGTCTTATACCAACTCAGACCCCAAGAGTTTCCTTTCTCCCACCTCTAGCCATCCAATGGGTGACCTACACCTCTGTCCATATAACGCTTCAAATGGTGCCATTTGGATGCTAGCTTGGAAACTGTTATTGTAGGCAAACCCCACTAAGGGCAGATATCGATCCCACCTGACCCCAAGGTCTATTACACAGGCCCTCAACATATCTTCCAATATTTGTATTGTCCGTTCAGACTGTCCATCAGTCTAAGGGTGGAAAGCAGTGCTAAAATCCAACTTAGTGCCCAACGCTTCCTGTAACTTCTCCCATAACCTACTGGTGAATTGTGCCCTTCTGTCAGATACTATAGAAACAGAAATGTCATGCAGCCGTATTACTTCATCTACATAAAGCTGGGCATACTGGGCGGCCTCGTGTGTAGTTTTAACCGGAAGGAAATGAGTTGATTTCGTTAACCAGTCTACTATGACCCAAATCGAGTCGTAGCCCCCACTAGCTCGAGGCAAACCCGTTACAAAATCCATTGCAATATGCTCCCACTTCCATTCAGGCACTAGTAATGGCTGAGTAGCCCTGCAGGCCTTTGATGCTCTGTTTTAACCTGTTGACAAACCAAGCATTTGGAGACGAACTCAGCTACATCTTTCTTAAGTCCTTCCCACCAATATACCTCTTTCAAATCTTAATACATCTTTGTAGCCCCTGAATGTACCACATAGGCTGCCATGTGAGCTTCCTTCAATATTTTTCTCCTCAACCCGTCACCATCAGGCACATAAAGTCTGGTTCCATACCTCAACACTCCATCTGTGCCTTCGGTAAACATTTCTCCTTTCCTTCCCTGAGGATCCTCTAAGGCCTTAGCTACGGACTCATCTTTGCTTTGTGCTTCTTTAATCCGGTCCATTAAAATATGCCTCACTCTAAAATGTGCTAGCAATGCATTTGCCTCCGAAACTTTCAAATGCACACCCATGTCTCCCAAACTATGCATCTCCCTAATCAAGAATCTCCTATCTGCAGAGATATGTGCCAGGCTTCCCATCGATTTTCGACTCAAGGCATCCCCCACTACATTTACCTTATCGGGATGGTAGAGAATAGTACAATCACAATCCTTTAGCAACTCCATCCATCTACGTTGCCGCAAGTTAAGATCCTTCTGCTGAAATATATATTTCAAGCTTTTGTGGTCCGTATATATCTCGCAAGTCTCACCATACAAATAATGTCTCCAAATCTTTAAGGCAAACACGATTGCTGCCATCTACAACTCGTGTGCGGGGTAATTCTACTCATGCCTTTTAAGTTGCCTAGATGCATACGCAATCACTTTTCCATGATGCATTAATACACACCCTAAACCAATCCGTGATGCATCACAGAATACCGTATAACCCCCTGTGCCTTGTGATAAGCTTAATACTGAAGCTATGGTGAGACATGCCTTAAGCTTCTCAAAGCTATCCTCACAAGCATCAGACCACTCAAATTTTGTATCTTTACATGTTAGCTTAGTCAGAGGGGAGACTATTTTCGAAAAGTCCTTCACAAAACGACGATAATAACCAGCCAAACCCAAAAGCTTCTAATCTCTGTAACTGATGTTGGCCTTGGCCACTTTTTCACTACCTCAACTTTCTTTGGATCAACTTATACCCCATCCTTGGAAATCACATGTCCTAAGAATGCGACACTTTTAAGCCAAAACTCACACTTGGAGAACTTGGCATACAATCGATGTTCTCTCAAAGTTTAGAGCACTATCTTAAGATGCTGCTCATGCTCCTCTCGGTTCTTTGAGTAAATCAAGATGTCATCAATAAACACCACCACTAACGTATCCAAATAGGGCTTGAATACTCGGTTCATCAAATCCATAAAGGCCGCAAGGGCATTAGTAAGCCCAAATGGCATCACCAAGAACTCATAGTGCCCATATCTTGTTCGAAATGCAGTCTTTGGTATATCTTCATTTCGGATCCTTAACTGATGGTACCCAGATCGCAAATCTATCTTAGAGAAACATTGTGCTCTTTGTAGTTGATCAAATAAATCATCTATTCTTGGAAAAGGATACTTATTCTTCATTGTCACTTTATTAAGCTGTCGGTAGTCAATGCACAGTCTAAGTGACCTATTTTTCTTCTTTACAAATAACATCGGTGCTCCCCATGGTGAGACACTAGGATGGATGAAGCCTTTATCCAACAAATCTTCTAACTGATCCTTAAGTTCCTTAAGCTCCGCAGATGCCATTCTATATGGGGATATGGATATAGGTATAGTGTCGGGAATCAATTTTATGCAAAATTCAATCTATCGCTAGGGAGGCAAACCTAGTAGTTCCTCGAGAAATACATCCATGAACTCATTCACCACCGACACTTGGTTTATATCTCCAACCTTCGCCTGGGTATCCCTTACAACAGCCAAGTAACCTTGACAACCCTGTCTTAATAGCCAACTAGTAGACAGGACTGATATCAAATTAATTGGAGCATTACTTCTATCCCCCTGAATACTAAATGATGGTTCACAGGGAAAATCAAATCTAACCAATTTGTGATAGTAGTCCACACTGGCATGGCAAGGTGATAGCTAGACCTGTCAAAATGGGCCTGGCCCATTGGGTCAGCCCATTTTTCATTTAATATGGGGTAAGCTGGGCCATGAAAATTTAGGCCCATATTTAAATCGGGCCTAGATGGGTCAGCCCACCAAATCAATGGGTTGGGGTTGGCTCGGACAGGCCAGCCCTATGGGCCAAAAAAATAATAATTTTAATTAATTTAATTTTATATATTTAATTATCTAAAATTAATAATTTAATTACTAATAATATTACTTATTTTATATATTTTAATGTGTTTAATCTTTACTTATCAAATTAATAATTTTAATTTATGAATTAAATCATAAAATAATTTTATTAATAGAAAATTTATTAACTAAAATTAAAAAAATGAATTTTTTTTGAAAAAAAAAGAAATGGGCTGGCCCAACCCAACCCATGGGCTAGCAAGGGGTGGGTTGGGTTAGGAATTTCACAACCCATATAAAAAATGGGCTGGCTTGGCCCGGCCCATATTTTTTCAGCCCACAAGGGCTAGGGCTGGGCAGGGCTAGCCCATATTGACAGGTCTAGTGATAGCCAATCCATCCCTAAGATCACATCAAAGTCTAAGGTGTCTAACACCACTAAATTCACCGAGGTGTCTTTGTCTTTAACTCGAACTACACAAGACTCATATTCCCATTCAGCCACAATACCTCCTTTAAAGGAGTAGACACCACTAATTGTTCTTCTCTCCTAACACGGTCTTGACCCAAGCAAGATGCAAAGCATGGAGAAATAAAAAGAATGGGTAGCACCAGGATCAAACAATACCCGAGCATTCATATTACAAACTGAGAGAATACCTGATAACACTACGTTGGATGTCTAGGCCTCTTGCGGTGTTAAAGCAAACACCCTTGCTTGACCCCTACTGGCGGAACTTTGACATCCAGACCCAGAAGGCTTGCCCTGAGAGGAAGTACAAGCACCTCTACCTCTGGATCCGCTGGCCTCTCGATCCGATGAGGCAGCAATTGAGAGAGCAGACGAAACTGGCTGGGTGGAACCCTGAGCAAAATCTTGTGATTGATGAGCCATCAGACAATTCCTCCTAATATGTCCAGGTTGACCACACCCATAACAAACTTTCGCAGCATGCAAGCATCGTCCACTATGTCGTCTTCCACAAGTATCACAAGGGTGGATAACTTGACTGCCTTGTTTAGAATCTTGCTGTCTTCCCCCATCAAAGGTTTTCTGCCCTAATCCAACACTGGCACTAGCCACATCACTCCCCTTTTGAGCCAATCATGAATCCCTTTGTGGACCCTGACGGCTAGAAGATGACATCCCACTACTGAAATCTCTACGACCTTGATGACATTCTATCTTGGCCTTTTTTGTTTTATCCCTCACAGCCTTACTCTCACTGGTCCTTATCTTAATCCGCTAAGCATAATCCACTGTTGCGAAGTAAGTATTGAAATCTCGGGAGGCCATAGCCCTAAACAATGGATTCACTAGCACATCCACAAACCTCTGAATTTTCATCTCCTCAGTGGACACTAGATAAAGTGCATACCGAGCTAGCTACGTGAATTTGATGTTGTATTCTGACACCGTCATACTCAACGTTTGTACTAAAGCCTCAAACTCCTTGGCTTTGGCATTACGTACACTAAGTAGTAAAAATCGATCTAAAAAAGCTGTACTGAACTCACTCCAAGTCAACGGCACTGCATCCGTTGGTTTGCCTCTACATAAAGAGCTATACCATTGCTGCGGCATGTCCTCTTGTCGGAAGGCGACTAGCTCGACTGATCGGACATTGGAACATCCTAAGGCTTTACAAATCTTCTCCATCTTATCTAAGAAAATCTGGGGCTTCTTTGATGCATCAGACTCTGAAAATGATGGAGGCTTAAGCTTGAGAAAATTAGGAAGAGAAATCTCTAAATGACCCCTCTCGACCTCACGATGTTGGCGATTGGCTTATCCTTAGGAGCTAGGGGATTCTTGTGATATAGGTCTCTCCTCCACTATCCTCTGAATATCATCCATATGGGTCACCATCATCTCTACAACCTGATTGACTCCCTGTAGGCTTGCCACCAAGTCCTCAATAGTAATGCCCCCAATTGGTTGTCTATCCACATCGCCCGAAGACTGCCCCTCCTCTCGTCTACTCACAAGCGTATCCGTCCTCATCAGCCTAGTGGCCCTGCCACATCTACCTCGACCCCTAAAGATGGATGCCCGTTGCCTATCTGTCAGCTCATCAGAAGCATCTTGCTCCCCCATCCATCTTGAGGCGGCTCATGTCTTAGGTGACATTCTTACCTAGACAAGAGTAAACGCTTGTTATTAAACACATTTTACAATTATAATCATATCTAAGGAAGAAGGTGGTTTCTACGATAGGGAATCTATGTGGTCCATTGGTTGCAAAATGTGCCGCGGTTCACACTTCACAACAGAAGTTTTCACATAAAGACCCGACACTCCTCTGGATTAACAAAAAGAAGTCCTATAACCTAAACAACTTAGAGCTCTGATACCAAGTCTGTCACAAGGGGTGGGAGATCACGAAGCCCCTAGCCCTTCGCTACGGTGGCAACAAATTGTACCTATCAAAGTACTCATAGGGTGGGAGATCACGAAACACCTTTCTCTCCCACCCTCCCCTATAAGCCCCTAGGCGGAGAGTCATGCTTCGCCACTGTTCACATGCGAGAGTTCCCAAGGATTGGTTAACAACTTTTTGCTCTGATACAAAGTCTGTCACAACCCGATTTCCAAGTCGTGACAGACGCACAGACTCAATGGACGTAGTCCATTAAGTCCAAGCAAGCCTATCTATATTATCTTGCTCATTATTCCATCAAAGTTACTAAAGTCACATTTTGTAATTTCGAACCAAAATAATGCTAACCATTTTCGACTCTTAGTGACATACCAACCAAATATACATACATTGTCTAAAATATATGTCTTAACAATTTACACCAAGTTTGACCATACATATAAAAAAGAAGACTCGATTTCTAGCGAAGAGACTCAGACGAATGTGCAACTACTGAATGCCAAGACACCTACCAAGGGTCGAATATATAAAGATACCTCGACCTAGTTACCAACTGCCTCTTGATTTGAAAACATGAAGTTGAAAATAATGAGTATAAACCCAATGAGTGAACATATGAAGGGAACAAGCAATATAATAAGAAAAAGTTTGAAATCATAATGCACTTATTTGAAAACGATGAACTTTAGCTTAAGTCCTTATTAAAACCCTTAATTGAACTCTTGGTTGAGAAATCATGTGACGATAGAGAATTCATATCCAACATGAAATTGGAGAAGTGGAAAATATGGCAAAAACCAACCAAATGATAAGCGGAACAGAAAGTTTCATTCTAGCTGCAACGAGAAACAGAGCAACAAGAAAGACTTCCTTTCATCCTAAATAAACCATTTCACTACAATGCAAATTGATTTGGAACACTAAAAAAAATGCTCAAGGTTCAGCAAGTAAGATTCCACATACATTATAGTCACACATGTTATTCATAAAATCTTTATTGCATTAATACATGTGAACATATGCAAACATATATGTATATATATACATCCACCACCTCCCTAACTCATGTGCATGCCCCCACATCATGCACATCTAATGCCATCGTGTACATCCCTCTACATCGTGCACAGGGGCAATATCACCATCCGCCTACCTCACCACCGTCATTACTGGTATGTGCATCCCCCCACATAGTGCACACATACGGTTATATCCATTACACAATATTATCTATCAATGTACTATACATATATATATATATATATATATCAACATTATACCGAAGCACATGGATTTATCACACTTTCCATTTCACAACATAAAGATATTTCATAAGGGCTTGTTCCCAAGCACTTTTTTTTTTAAAGAGAATTGGATAAATCATTCAAAATATTTGTCCAAATACATTCACATATCTCAAAACAGTTTTGAAATGCAAGTTCACTCACCTATCTTTGTTGATTCTTAAAGCAGCTCCAACTTCCACTAATGCCCTGAATGGTGATGTAGGGTTTCGGTGGAGCCTATCACACATTAGCATCAGAATCAACTCAATCACATAACCATAATTCTAAAAGCTATCTCCTAAATCATGTTCCACTAGTTATTCCTAACTAGCTTTCAACTACCATCAAGTGGCTATTTATTTGCACTATTATAATCGCACCTAAATGAATAAACTACCTCAACTACACAACACTCATAAATCTAACTATTAATCATTCTCAACAACTAAAATATCAACTCAATTTCAATGCTTACCTTGCTAGATTTACAATTGAATATCTCCTCAAGAATTCCCAAACTATTATAGAAGGTCTTTCTTTCTCTCTCTAAAATCCTAATTAGTGAGAGAAAGTATTGATCTAAAACATTTCAAGGGTTTTAAGGTGAAAGAGTGAAAGAGAATAAGAGGTTCTATAAAAAAAATGCACAAAAGCATGAAAATGAAGGCTAACTTGAGAGAGTTATGGAAACTTGAAGAGTACTCCCATGGAAGGTGAAGAAATGTGGGATGGGAGGAAGAAAAAGAAGATGAAGTGATGGAAATCTGAGAAATGTGTTAGAGAATGAAGATATTTATAGGTAAAACTTATCCAATTGTTCATAAAATTACAATAATGCCCTTAGCAATGCCACTTGTCTTCCTCTTGTTCTTGTGAAATCTTTTACTCTTTTGACATTAGGGAAAGGTCCAAAATCCTCTGAAAGAGGTCCTTTAAGTAGCCCCAAAAAGTCCTAGCTTCAAAAACCCCAAAATCTTGTTATTTATAGAATTTACGATGAGGGCCGCAGCTCTCAATTTCCAATGCCGTGGCGCTTAAACATTCTGCAAATTTCGATTCTTCTAGCACAATTCTTTCATTTTGACAAAGATTTCGACTTCCTTCCCGTCAAAACTGGGCAAAGTGGTAAACATCAAAGTTGTAGCCCTGCCTCTTAGCTTTCTAATGGTCAAGAAATCATGTTATTTGAACTTATGTAGTATGAGATATACTTGAAAAACAGAAATATATGCAAATAGGGCTACTGTTCATTATGCACCTTTCTTCACCAATTAAAATTTTTTTTTATCCTACTTCTATAACGACATAAAATATTTATAAGTAATGTAAAACTAGCATCATTAGCTCAAATTAAACCTTTAAACATAAGTTCCACCTCAAGTTACGCGTCTATGAAGGTCAAGGTTTCACATTCCCAATCTATATTCATTACCTTGATAACTCGGTTTATGGATTTTTAATTTCAACTTTACTAAACTAGTGAAATTAATGGCTTTTACCAAGCTTTTATCAATCAAGCTTTCCTAACCTCATCAGCCAAAGTTGACTGCTTTGCAAATGTGTAACTTGATCACTAATTGATCAAGAGCAAAAATGAGTAGATAAATTCTTCACACTTTGTAGCTCAATTCCTTTCAATATGATCTCTTTAGATAGTTAGAACTCACGTCCAACTTTTTATAGCATGTTTCAAAAATCAAGTTATTTGAATCAAATCTTTCTATTAGATGTGTCAAAAAATGCAGCAAACTTCAGACTTAAGTAACTTTCAGATCTGTTTGATAATTAAGATTAATCGCTTAATGTTCGTACATTAGTTTGACTTTGAACTTCATTCTTTATGTTGATTGCATATTAAAATGTTATCTAATCGATTGAATTAGTCCCATGTAGGCTTCAAAACCTTGAGATGCTTTTAGATATATTCAGTCATCTTGGATTTACTTCTTTTTAAGGCCAAGCATACTTATACAAATATAATACTTGTAAAGTCAAGCACATACATTGGACAACCAAAAGAGAATATTTTGTTATCATAAGAAAAAATATGGAGTCAATCCTTTTCTATTTTTATGATGACAAATTAAAACACTCCTTGATAAAGGGTGTAGTATCTAACTTTCAGATGTCATGAAATTTGGACAACGTGTATGCTTGTCTATACTAGAGCAATAAATCATTCTAATATGGGTAGGGAGGGGTGAGTAGTTGGTTGCATCAATTAATTCAATAAGAAAATTTCATTAACTGACTTTCTTAAAAAATTTAATTGAATTGACCAACTTTGACTCTTATGTTATAAACAAGCATCCAAACATTAATAAACACCATTGTTAGGGTTTAAGAGATAAGCATTCAATTGGTAACCTATAAACTCAAGTTAGATGCACACAAAGTCCTTATATAATGTTGACATTTAAACTCATGGAAGACATAGTTAACATTTAAATACATGTTCTAAAGATATTTCAACTATGTCCTAAAAATATGTCATGATCAAACTTGATAATCAAATTCATATTCAAGTACATAACTCTAGTCAAGTTTTAGACTTCAAAAATTAAGGTCAAGCGAGATTAAATATCATGTGGGCATGTGACTTGACCAAAATGATAGATGAACTAAAAATGATTTTCATGAAGGTCAATTAGTTCATCCTAATCACATCCGTATGCATAATCAATTTTGAAACAATCAATTAAGCACAAACATGAAGCATATTGCAATAATTGATTCTTAGACTAAACTTTTGAACATTCAAATTCTCAAGAAATGAACACATGAACATTTTTTTTCTTAAGAAATAATGTTTTCTATGTATGTATATGAGAAATAATATTAGATTTAAGCACTTATGAACAAATCAAGCACAATGAGAATATGTGTTTTTTATCAAAAATGATTTTGTTCAACTAAGCTATATCATCAAAGTCAATAATTAATAAATCAACTTTAATCAAATGAAACCAAAAAGATTTTGCAAGAAAATCATTTGACAAAAATTTAATTTCTCTTTTCAAAAACTTTGCACTTGAAGCATGCAGGATTTGAGTTTAACATGCTTTCTGTAAAATCATGAGCTCAATGTCACTCAACTTTATTCAATTATGTTCTTATTGATTTGTGAATGTGTAGCAAGCATAATGAATCATATTTATGCATGTCAAGGGTTGTTTCCAAATATTTCACAATCATATATAAAAAATGCCCTTACAACTATTCAAGCTTGCAAGCAAACATGCACATCTAATAAGAACAAGTCCAAAAGTATTTTCATCATCCAACAACCTTGTTTATAAATCATCATAGGCTTAAGGATAGCAAACATTTTTCATATAATGTATCAATTCAAGTAGTCAATTCTTATTAAGCTCAAATTTAACCAATTTGAACTACTCAAGCAAGTTCTAAAACGCAAATCAAGATTGTTTAAATGGTCAAATTATTATAGACAAAGGGAAATTAAAAAGTCAACTCTTGAAACTCAATTTTCCTGATTTAGACTACAAGAATAGGCAATTATGCAAACCGATCTATTACTCATATTAGCCATTTCACATGTCATCAACATCAAATCTTTTATGCTTAAAAATAATGCTCAAAAATCATTTTTCCTTAAAGAAATAATATATAATCAATATCACAAAACATGAGGAAATTTTATCAAAACAATTTTCCACAAGCAAAATCAATAAAGAAAAAGATGACATATTCAAGTTCAAATGTAAGAGTATAGTTTTAGTCTCATAAGTTCATACTTTCTTCAAGATTATGCAATTTGTAACATTTATCACATTTAAATCAATTTTGCATAGTCAAGATTTGTCAATAAAGCTCAAGGAAGAATTGTGCATTCAATATTCAAGTAAGAATACGAAATCAAAATTTTCAATCAAAGAGGCAAACAATTTTTAGAAACCAAGTTAAACCAATCAATCTCAAGAAATTGTAAAGCATAATTCTTAACTTTAAAAGCACAGAAAAAAAACAAAGAAAAAAGTGAAAAAGAAGTTGCCTATTTTCATTTTGTGGGTCTAGAGAGTATCTAATCTTTAAGTTGTTTCTCCTTGCTCTAGCACATTTAACTCTTCATCCCATTTTGCCTTTTCAAGTTAACAAGGATCTTTACTCAAGGTGTTTAAACCTACAAATTTGAGACACATGCTCTGATATAAATTGTTGGAAACATTAGCTTAATAAATAAGTGACAAGAATGTCCAAGAAGGGGGTGAATTGGACTTTAAAAAAATGTTTTGAACTTGAAAAACTAGAACATACTACTGTAGTTGATTACAAAAAGTTTCTAGTCAATTATGCATGTGAAGAACTTGTTTTAAAGTAATTTGAACATCTTATAGTTGACTCTATTAAACTTGTAGTCGACTCTTGACTAGTAAATTATTTTCAAAGCTAGTGGAAAAGGTTTCAAAGAGGTTTTTGATGCATACGTAAATCTTTAGTAAAACTACTAAATTAAATGCAAGCAAATGATCAATTTTGAGATGCTTAAAACATTTTTCACATAAAATTAAGTAAGAGATAAGCAAGCGATGATAGTTGCAAAGGGTTTAGCAAAGAACCAAACCAATATGTGAAGGTTTTCAAAAATAAATCATAGTGCATAGAAGTAAATCAAGACACAAGGATTTTGTAGTGGTTCAACTTTCTCAAATGCCTACATCCACTCCCTTAGCTAACTAAGGAATTTCCAATCTAGTCAAAGGATTCTTGGTTTTTAACGAGACCAAGTGATAACCCTTACACAATCCATAAAGGGATTCTTACTTTTTAATTGGATCAAGTGATAACCATTACACTAACTTTTTATTCGAACATTTGGCTCATTGGTTGGTGCATAATCCCTTTGCCTAAAGAGTTCATTCGAATTCCCTTTCTCCCAATTATAAAAAAAAAAAAAACCTTTACACTAAAGTTAGAACCTTTACAAAGAATAACAAAAGTGCCTTTAAAAGGTGGGTTTTGCTAGTTTAGTATAATGGAGTAAGAATGTCTAACAATGGATATTTTGATAGGATATAAAGATTGGAGTGTAAGCATACAGAAGGTTTTAGCTTAGGTAGGCTTGGTTTTACTTGGTTTTCTTTCCTTTTTGTTTCTAAAGACCATGATCGTCAAGAATTTGACCCTTTTTCTTTCTTCCTCCTCACCTTGAATTGCTTTCAAATGGTCCTTTTTATAGTTGAAGAAGTCTTGGAGTCGTTGAAGGTGATTAAAGCAAGAAACTAGCCATTTTCCTTTTAAATTTTCTGTCTAATAATCATCTAAAGTTGAGTATAGAAGTTCTATAGTTGATCCACTTCTAGAAATCTTTTTTTTTTTACATAAGAGGTTAGGGGGTCAACTATAGCTTTGTCAGGGTCGACTATGGCTTCATTTCTTCACGATTTTTCATTAGTCTTGCTATAAGGTCGACTATATAATTTATAAGGTCAACTATGGTTGTGTGTTTTTCAAGTTTTTTCATCCATTCTTGCCCGTTCTACCGTAGGATCAACTTGCCTTGCTCTAAGATCAATTGGAGCTTCTTCTTTTTTTCAAGATTCCTTGACATTTTAGCATGTAACTTTGGCCATATCTTCCTTACGATCAAATGTTGAGTTGAGAATGAATTTCATGGCTTGAAACAACCTTGCTAAAGATCAAACATCTTTGAATGTCTTAATATAAGCTCCACCACTTGTGAACCTAATTTGCAATTTCAAATATCTTAAAAGTAATTATTAGGGAGATCATGAGGAGAACTCATTCAAGTATGTTTAACACTCATATAACTAAGTTATTCCAGTTTGTAGACATTTATGAAGTGACTGTGTGAAAGTTTAATAACTTCAAGAATTCACACAACTAAGACAATCAAGCTTGTAATCCTATTAGAACAAATGTGTAGTATCCCCGTATTTTGATACGGTGGCTAATAAAGTTTACGGATGCCAATTAAGGTTAATTACCGAGTTAAAAAGGGTAATTCAGAAGTGAACCTATAAAATCTCGATCTCCATAGACACATAACTAGAAGTAGATGCGATAATACTGATCAGGGGTAATTTCGTAATTTCTCTTGGTGAGCTCTTACGAGTGGGTTTTTTTTAAGCTATTAAGGTCTAAATAGGCCTAAGGAATGAATAAATGATATTTATGATGGTAAATAAATGAAGAAGATAAAAATAATGATAATTTCCACGATAGGGGCAAAATGGTCATTTTGCATCTCGGGTCTAAATTTTTATGTTTTCGTGAACTCAAGTATTTCTAGACTATTATGGACCTTGCCCTAGTGTCAAAAGAGTAAAAGGTTGCGCAAAGGATGAGAGGAAGACAAAGTCACCATGTTAAGGGTATTTTGGTAATTTATGTGAGAAATGGATAAACTTTAGATATAAATATCGAAGGCTCCAGCAATTTCCAGCAGCTTCCAGCCATTTCTTCTTCCTTTCCCCTCTCACGTTTCTTCATCTCCATGGGAGCCTCCCTTAAAGATTCCATAACTTTTTCTCTCTAGCTTTAATTTCATGCTTTTGAGCACTTTTTCATAGAACCTTTTGTGCTCTTTCACTCTCTCACCTTAAAACCCTTAAAAAATCTTACTTCCATCTTTTTCTCACTAGCTAGACATGTTGAGAGAGAGAAAGTGATTTCCCTTGTTAGCTTGAAGAATTTTGAAAGAGAATTCAACTATAAAACCATCAAGGTGAATATAAGTTAGGGTTAAATTTCTTTAGTTGTTGATAATGGCTAACAATGGGGTTTGTGAGTGTTTTATCATTGAGGTTGTTTATTCACTCTTAGGGTGAGTAGAGTAGTGTGAATAACTAGCCATTTAATGGCAATTGGAAGCTAGTTAGGATTAACTAGTGGAACTTGATTAGGAAAAAGCTTTTGGATTATATTAATGCCAATTTGGGTTGGTTGTGATGTTGTGTGTGTATAGGTTCCAACAAAGCCTCACATGTCCATTTGGAGTATTAGTTGAGGTTAGAGTCAAGAAAAAAAAATCAACAAGACCGATGAGTGAACTTGCATTTCAAAATTTGCTTTGGGAGATGTAAATGTATTTGGATGAAACATTTGAATGATTTTATCCAACCTTTGTTTAAAAATGTGTGCTTGGGAATAAGCCCTTGATAAAATGCTTTGATATTGTGAAAATGTGAAATGTGTAAAAAGATGAATCCGTGTGCTCCTATATTATGTTGGTATGTATGTATATGAATATACATTGTGCATTGATGAATAATGTTGTGTGAGGATGTTGAAGTGCGCGAGTAGGGAGTGCACACATGATGATGTTAGAGTGTGAGAGTAGGGAGTGAACACATGATGATGTAGAAGTGTGCGAGTAGGGAGTGCACACATGATGATGAATGCATATGAATATATATGTGTGTGTTATAGAAAGTTATGAAAATATTTGTGATTGTGTTGCAAGTTGGCATTGTTAATTGCTCTCAAATTGCTTTTCATTTCAACAAGAAAATGGCTTTTGATGTAACAAGACCCATTTCAATTAAAATGCTTTGTTTCTCGCTGCAGCAAGATTCATTTTCACTGTATCAAGAAACTCTCGGGTTTTGGGGATCACACTGACCTGGTTCTCGCTGCAGTGAGAAACTCTCAGGTTCTAGTGCAGTACTTTCATTTTGACAAAGATTTTGACCACCTTCCTCTCCGAATTGGGAAAAGTGATAAACATAAAAGTTGTAGCCCTACTTCTTATCTTTCTAATGGTCCAAAAATTAGGTCAATTGAACTCCTGTAGTTGGAGATATGATAGAGAAACTAAAACATATGCAAACAAAGACTGTTTCTCGCTGTAGCAAGAAACTTGCTACCATGCTTGCTACCTTGCTTGATTTTGACCTATTTTTCACCTATTTAACTTCATGGATTGATCATGGGTTTTTGCAACACTATGAGGTTATTGATCAAAGTTTGCAATGAGGGGTTTTTAGTAAGAAATTAAATCAATTGCATTGGTTTTGAAACAAATGCATCATGATTTCCAAATTCCTTCTATCGATTGTTTGTTCCCTTCTTATGTTCACTCATTGAGTTTTATACTCACGTTTTTAAACTTCATGTTTTCAGATTTGGAGGCAGTTGGGACCTAGATTGAGTTGTTCACATATGCTCGCCTTCTTGGTAGGTACTATGACATCTTAGTAGCTGTACCTTCACCCACACCCACGGTCATTCCGCTGACGATCAGGGGTTTGTTACCTGTGAACACGTATATGTAATGTAATCTGCTAGGATCCATATTATAAGTCAATTATGCATATTTGATTACCAATACCACTATGAGTTGGCAAACAGGTGACATTATTTTGACATAATAAAATTGTGAGTTTTGAGTCATTATAGAATATTACTGAAATTTTTTAGTTCAAAATTTCAATATGTGGTTTTAGAAATGATGGTTGGGAATGATGATCAGGTTTGCATAAAAAAGCTTGCTTGGGCTTAGTGGGCTATGCCCATTGGACCCATGCGTCGATCATGGGCTGTGACAAAATGTATGAGAGTTAATCATTTCACGAACTTGTCAAGTATCACTCTAGTAAAGCAAATGCAAATTTGAATCATTTGGTCATAATCAAAACTATATTCATTTTCAAGCTAACAATTTTAAAAGAAATTAATATAAAAGCTATTAAATTATCTATTTATAAATCTTATTTGATGTATTGATTTAAAATCCTAATTCTTAACATAAGACTAAAATTATCCTAATGTAGACTATAAAGAACTTAGTTTGAAAGAAGGAGAGACAACATGATTTGAATGAATAGTTCTTAAGTAGTTAATTACTCATTTAGAAATTTATCCAAGTGTTTTGTAATTTTTGTAAGTTATTTGTTCAAATAAAACAATTGATTAACAAAAAATCTTTCAGATTTTGGATAATGAGTGAGATGATGGTCACATGTATTGTAAATAAATAAATTTTGATAAAAAAAAGTGATTTAAATTATTTTATGAATGTTAGTTTCGCATTATATTTAATTTTCTATAAGTGTTTTATATGATTATATCAATGATATTAATGTTTAAATAAAGATTTATAAAATATAAATTGATTTTTTTTTGTTGCATTGGGAAGTTGAATATTGGCATGGATTATATATTTATATTCATAAAAATAAATAAATCAAATTTGAAATCAACAAAAAAGAAAATACTGATGAGATTATGAACTATTTTTAATTTCTTAATTTGCATGTGGGTGGGTATGGAGGATGTTATATGGGTGAGATACATGCAATACTTACCTTAAAAATAATAAATATAAATTCGGTTAATTAAGTTAACCGATTTAAATTTTTTTTAACTGACCCGACTTAGCTAACTTAATTGAATTGATAGTTTTAATCGACTTAACTAAACTGAATTAGCTGACTTTTATTGGTTAAGTTAATTTTAATGGACTTTTGCTCACCTCTAAGTGAAGGTATAACATTTTAGAGTAGAAATAGATATACAATTACATTAGAGCTTTGTTTTTTAATTATATAATTTTATTGCTGAATTCCAGTGCTAATTCGCCTTAGACATTGGTTACAAAGGAAATAAATCAATAAGAATAGCATAAATTAAAACCCCACAAAAGCAGTTACCGTGGACTTGGGGAAATCCAAAGCAAAATCGTAACTATTCATCAGGAAATACAGATATATTCTGGCCATTCTTGGACACAATAAAGACATCCCATGCATTAGGTACATCTGAAACCAAGTAACCACAACTTTCTCTATGTTGTAGTAAGAAGCTTCCCTGCTCACTAATTTTGATTAGACTATTAGGGTCCTATAACAACTTAAATAATCTAATTTAAAAAGAGTCCTTCACCAAGTAGGAGATTTTTATCTGATAGCTGAAATTAATCCATATCCAACCATTCAAAAAAGATTGGGTCAAACGCTTAAATCACAATAGCCATATGTACCAAGTCTTACACTTTCACTTTCAATTAGCATAGCTTTTAACTAAACATCTGAACCAAACTCTTACTTTTATTAATTCTAGCTTTCGCTAACATGTCCACTTCTTCATTTGCTTCTCTAAAAATATGTGTAACCTTGCACTGGATTGTTAGATTCTTTAATTGTTCAATTTGAAGCAGAACTTCTCTAAATCTCTATGGTGCATCTTGTAGTCTATCAAACCACGTTACAGCATTTTGAGAGTCACTCTCAATCCATAGCCTTATATGATTACACATACTAGTACTAGTAAAGATAAGCAAAGCTCCTTTAATCGCAAAAATCTCCACAAAATTAGAATCATGCTTACCTATGGATTTTGTTAGTGCAGACATCTCAAAGGGGAATATACCAACAAGGGGGTTGAATTGGTATATTAAAATTTCTTTGAAAATCTAATTATAAAAATAAAAACTTTTTCACCAAAAAATATTTTCTAGTTTCAAAAACAAGTTTTTTCTCTTACAAGCTCAAAGCAAATAATACCTTTAGAAGGTTGGTTTTGCTTAGTGAGTACATGGAGGAAGAGTTTGGTAGAGTTAAAGAATGATCACAAAAGATGTGAGTGAAAACACAAAGAATTTGAAGCACAAGATAGTGTCAGTTAAATTCTACTACGTAAGCAAACATATCGAATAGATAGTATATAAGCAAACAGAGTATCGATCCCACAGAGAATTGATCTAAAATTTTACTAAGTACTAAAATTAGAACAATTTAGTTTTATTCAAATAATTAAAATCTAAATTCTAATTAAACTAAAAACTACTTAACTAAAACTAATTTAATTAAAAATTAAAGCAACAAGATAATTGGGTAAAAAGCAAATAAAAAAAGCCTAGGGTTATAATATCCCTCACATTACATCTAAATCTTAACTCTCTTCCTAAACTTATTTCAATAGGTTGAATTGCTAACTTAAAGTCCTCAATTATTTATAAGGGTCTCCAGACTCGTTTTATAAAAATATCTATTTTAATCAAAACACCATATCCCTATGTGAATTGAAATTAAAATACTCATTAAGTTTAGGATCTAATCTAGCTATATATGGCCTATAGGTATATCTCTATCTTATACGCAAGTCAAATAATATCAATTTAATTGGTGGCCAAGCAATTAAAAGTATTAAGAACAAATTGGAATAAACAATTCAATTCCATTGAAAAGAAGCAAGAAAGAGATTAAAAATTTAGATTACATGAGAATTCAATTACAATCCTAGAAAAATAGTTTAGTTTATAGTATCTAATAAAAACTTTATTCAAAGAAAATTAGCCATTAATCCAAGTCAAAGCGAATAAGAAAAACACAAAAGTAGAGAGAGAAAACTAATAATTGAAGTTTTGTGATCTTGATTCTCCCTTCAATTCTCTTCCTTTCTTGCTTCATTGTTGGCTCTTTTTTTCCAAAGAAATTACTTGGTGCCTCCCCCAAGAAACCTCTGTAAAAGGCCTTTAAATAGCCTCCAAAAACCCTAGCTTTCCAACTCCCATAAGCTTGTTATTTTTGGAAAATACGGTGAGCGCCGCGGCTCTCACAGGTTCTGTCTCAATTCTATTCTTTTGGTATAGTACTTTCACTTCGACAAAGATTTCGACGTCTTTCCAATCAGAACTGGGCAAAGTAAAATTTGTAGCCCTACCTCTTAACTTTTTAATGGTTCAAAAATCATGTCATTGGGATTTCTGTAGCCAAAGATATGCTCGAAGAACCGAAATATATGCAAACAGAGCACCAGTCTATTATGCACCTTTCTTCACCAATTGAAATTATTTTTTATCCTACTCCTACAAAAAATATAAAAATAAATATAAATAATATAAAACTAACATTATTAACTTAAAATAAACATTTAAATATAAATTAAACTAAACTAATAAAATAACTAAAAAACACTTAAATTTGATCTTAAATCTAGTCTAACTTAGACTAATTACATATTTAATCTCCCATTAAATATATGTATTTGATGCACACATCAGATAGCTCACAAGCTTTTTGGAAAAATTTGAGTGGCTTGCTCTGGCTTGGTTTTCCTCTTTTTTTTTTCCTTTTCTTCTTCATTTCATTTGATCCTAGATCAAATGATCTTTTTCTTAGCTCTTTTTTCTCTTAAAATGTGTTGGAGAAGTCTTTTTTATAGTTGGAGAATTCACTCTTGGACAGAACATACTTAATTCATATCATTGGTGATCATAACTCCTCACTAAACTTCCATAGTAATTGTGTGAGAGTCAACTCATATTATACATCATGTACATAAAATTTGTTCTCTCAATTACCATTGACAATTCATAACAATACATCCATTAATTTATTATGGAATATCATCAATTTCATAATCTAAGATCTGTCATAGTTCACATAATAACATTGCTAATCATGAGGTTCATTCCTAGAAACATCAAAGTTGTTTATCAATATCTTGCCTAGACATTGTTCCTCTAGGAGTTGCATGCAATTTATAAGCATCTATTAGTCTAGACGTAACATTTCTAGACACATATATCATATCACAAGAAGCATATATGCACATCAAAGTCATTATGCTCAAAATTTATAAAACATTCCCACTCACCTTGACACTTTGCTCTTGCAACAATCAATCTAAATTCTCCTTATCATACAGTTACTCTCAACTCAGTAGCAAGCTCACACCTTAATTCTCCCTTGCACATAAAGCTCACACCATCCATTATTCTTAGCTTTCAGTAGGTTTCAAGCATTTTTAAATAGCTCCACTTCTAGCTATTTGTCATACAAACTCAAATTCCTTTAATTCATAAATAATATACTTAATTCTCACCTTAGTAGCTAGTTTGACTCATTGAAATTCCAAATCTACAGCAACTTCAAGCATCATCAACCACCAAAATTGGAATAATGAAAATTTTAACTTATGAACCATTGAAATTGAAAATTGATAGGTTAAAAGCTTTAATCTTACCTCTAGATTGATTTTCTAGGCTTGAAATGCCTTCTCCAAACTTCAAATTTCTTTGGGTGGGACATGGGAATCCAAGGGCTGTATAGAGAGGTTTTATTTTCCTTTGTTTTCAAATGGGCGAACAACACAAAGCTCATATATATATATATATTCAAATTTACATGCAAGTATCGATACATTTGTAAATGTATCAATACATTTTCATGGATTTTCTTCAAATCTATCGATACATGAGGCAATGTATCGATAGAAATCACATAGAATGCTCTCTACACAAATTGTATCGATAAATTGAGGAAATCTATCGATGCATGTTTCACAAAATGTCCCCTAGCCGAAATCTATCAATATATTTGGACAATGTATTAATAGAAATTACATAGAATGCTTTCTTCTTCAAATCTATTGATACATTCTTAAATGTATCAATAGAAAATTCATAAAATGCCTCTTTGTGTTCTTCCTATTAAGAATGTATTGATACATTTACTCCAAATTGCATATTTTCAACACCCCAAGCTTCCTAAGTTCAAATTTCAAACTTCACATTCACTTCCTGCTTACATTCTCATCTTAATTCATCATGAAATGCTCAACATCATTACATAAACTCATCATACAATTCAAATTCTCATTCATGCTCTATGCCACATAATATATCAGTCAAAACTTAACATAATTTGATTAAATGTCATATTCATCTATGTGCCAATTAAATGCACAATATTATTCATGTGCCAAACATATGCACAACATTATTTTGAGCCTTCACATACTTATATATATCATCGTCATTCACATATGAACATATTCATATCATCTTCCCTTAATTCATAATCATATACATCAAGGTTCAAATTAGCTCTTAATTTGTTTGACTTCCATGCATAGGTAATCATCAAGATCGCGGGTGTTACAAATTTGATAAGTTTATTTAGTGCCAATTTGTGACAATTGAAGTGGTGCACTCGGGTCATGGTGGGAACATCATCGGTGGAGCCTCTACCATTATTCTAGTTCACTGACCACCCAAAACCCTTGTTGGATGAGTCTTTAGGCGTGG
The DNA here is from genome assembly GCF_053813885.1 of Theobroma cacao. Taxonomy (NCBI): domain Eukaryota; kingdom Viridiplantae; phylum Streptophyta; class Magnoliopsida; order Malvales; family Malvaceae; genus Theobroma; species Theobroma cacao. The sequence goes on along the minus strand of NC_142647.1, from coordinate 30,852,305 downwards.
ATATACCGTGTACAAAGAATAGTCTCTCCACCAGATCGGTCAAACACTCAGATTTTTTTTTTTTTTTTGTATGGAAGAAGATTTTCCATGACTAGTATCATATGGATATCTCCGAGTGTTAGGAGAAAGAATTGAAGAATGAGGAAGGAGGAGAAATAAAGGATTTCTACATGCAGATTATCGCAAATCAACTTACAGATTCTTGAAATGGTTTGAGTAACAAGCAAACCACATCCAATTGTGTCAGGAGGTCAAACAATGATTGTTTTTTATCCAAAGGCAAATGGGTAGTAAAGAAATGATATCTAATGTAAACAAAAAATCCAGTAATTGAAATATTTTTAATTAATTTATAAAGCTGTTATTTGATATTGAGTTTTACAAGTTACAAGTTTAAATTTAAATTAATGATTCATATTTATAATTAACATATTGATCTTACACTAAGGTCAATTTTTATTAGAATTCATTCATTTTCATTTATTAATTTATATATGTCACGATAGATGGACTCAATTTTATAATAACAAGGCAAATCCTGGTGCATATTGGCTAGTTAGATCTATCAAAGGAATCAGTTTCTTCTAGTTCTCCTCAATTGGAAGATCGTTTAAATAAGCTCAGAGATACTTCTCAATGATCTTATTGATTTTGTTTGCAAGAATTAGTTAATAGTAATACCATGGATGTTGTGAAATAAGGTATTGATACCCGTCAAACCATGTACCTGTTATATATCACAATAAACAAAAATTATTTAGTATTCATTTTACAACTATAATGTAAAAAAGCTAACGTAATAAACAGAGACGTAGTGTAAAATGTGCTGATGCTCAAACATGACAGACCCAAGAGTTGAAAACAAAAATTACAATTGCTTTTGTACTGCAAGAGAGATAACGAATGTGTTGACTCGAGAGGTAAAGCCACTTTAAGCTTTGTGAGGATAAAGGTGAACTGGAAGACCCTTTGCAGGCATTGGCATGGGGTCAACGATAATCTTCTCATCAGGAAGCAATTTCTCCCATTTGAACCTTTTGACAAGATTGTGCATGAAAACAAGTATTTCCAATCGAGCATATTCCTTGCCAGGGCACATCCTAGGACCTCCACCAAACGGAACGAATGTGTAAGGAGCTGGCCCATTTCCTTCAAACCTTGAAGGGTCAAATTTCAGTGGTTCCGGGAAGCATTCGGGGTTTCTATGTGTTGAGTTTGCACTCCAATATAACTGCACAAGGAAGAGGGACTTAATTAAGAAACAAAGAAAGTTAACCAATTTTTTTTACAATATATATATATATATATATATATATATATATATATATATATTATATTGTTTTCATATTGGGTCAAAAAGATTATGAATGGGAGAATGAGGAGTCACCTTCCAGCCCTTTGGAATGGTGAAACCATTGAAAATGAAGTCATTGATGGCTTCCCTAAAAGCACCTTGTAGTGGTGGGGCAAGTCTCAGCACTTCACAGGCAACATTCCATGAATACTTCATCTTCTGGATGTCGTCCCAATTGAGTAATTCACCAGGGGCTTTTGAATTTGCTATCTCAATTTGTTCTGTACAGGGAAAAGGAGGGAAATTGAATTCCAGGCAGGCATATCCGCCAACTTGCTAGTTCAACTGTTGTTGCCGGCTCAATGAACAATATATACCATAAAACAAAGACCGCCCCAGGTATATTTTCAATCGGCAAGACAAATGGTTTTCTAACAAGTATAATATTGGATCATGACATTTGTATTTACTTTGGAAGTAGGAAGACTTTGTCCTAAATTTGGAGAGGTCATCAAGCCGTTATGATTGGTTCACATATGATGTTTGAGTCTTAGAATTTAGGTATTTTTCAATTTACGGGGGTTGGTGACTTGTTCAAATTTCAGTATTTTACACGCACTTGACTAGATAAATAAGTATATAAAAGATTTAGTTTATTCAACCAACAAAAATAATTTCTTGCACCATTGAAGGTTGATTGAGGAAGCCCATGCATCTATTCCAAACTCAGACAGCTTTTGTTTTTTTTATGAGAATTTTGGTTCACACTAATTTTTGGAACTTTCGCTTAAAACTAATTCAAAAGTGACCAGTTATATTAATTTGACTAATAATAAAGTGAACTTTTCTTTCCTTTCCTTCTCTTCACTTCGTCTTGGCTAACTTTATGTTTCTTGACCGATTTAATGTAAGTTAATGAGAAAAGCACCAACAGGAAAGGGTTCACGCACAAGGACATAGAGGAGCAATAATAAGATGTTAATTTGCAAATATATGTATAAAGATTAAGAGAAGTTATTTGAATAATTTATACGTTTTCATATTGCATATTAAGAATAACAATTCAATTTGAAACCAACTGATAATTATAAAAATTCATTTAAGTTTATTAAATAAATTTTAAAAAAAAAACCAATGATCTAACAATTTATAATCCTTAACAACTACCTTTATGTTAAAAGTAAGTTCCATTTTAGGCAGCTATATTATCTATTTACCTTACTTTCTAAAAAAGATGCCAAAGTATAGTAAAGGCAAACCATTAGAAAAAATTTACCCGAATAAAAACATTGAATAAATGACTAAAATATATACTTATTATAGATAAAATTACTAAAACTATACATTTTATTTCCAAAAAATTATTATATGTTTAATTTTTATTACTGAAAATTATTGTTTGCTTTTGTCATATATAAAAAATGCTTTTCACTTCCAATGATTAAAAAGTAACAATCAATTGATGAATAGTTGCATGGAATATCTCCGTAGAGCTGAAAACCTTCAATACGTATGGGAAGTATAACAAAAAGAAGAAAAAAAAGGGAAACAAGTGTAAAGGTAGAGAAAACATACCCTTGTAAACTTCTTCATACATGTGAGGAAGCTCTGCAAGATACTTGACAATGAAAGTGCAGGCAGCGCTGGCCGTGTCATGTCCTCCAATCAATAATCCAAGGATCTTGTCAGCAATATCCATCTCGTTCATAAACTGTCCATTCTCATCACTCGTCAACAACATGTGGGACAGTATATCTTGAGTTGGTGACGCCTTTCCCTCTGCAAGATCTACCTTTCTTTGCTTGATGATCTTCACAAGCTCTTTTCTAATGAAATTTGATGCCTTTATGCCACGGTTAAATGGGGTTCCAGGCAGATCAATGGGAAGAGAAATGATCCCAGAAGCCAAGAGATGGAAAGGACCCTCAAACTTTGCTACGTGGTTGGGATCCTCGATACTCAAAAACAAACGACAAGCTAACCAAAAGGTATACCTCTTTGCAAGCGGGAACACCACCACTTCATCTTTGTTTTCCCATCCCGAAGCAAAGTGTCTCTGGGCAATAGTATCCATGATACCTATATACCTTTGCAAGGCCTCAGGTTTCAAGAACTGAGGGAGGAGTTTCCTCATTTTTTTCGATTCCTCTTTGGATGAAGTTTGTAAAGAGGATGGGAAGATTTTGTCAACCGAGCTTGGCCACCATGCAGTGACAAGCTTGTTCTCGTTAGAAAACAAGAACTTGTTACCGGCAGCACCGCAGAAGACGGCTGCAGGCTCGCCAAGAATATTGGTCTTGAAGACCTGAGAAGAGTACTTGGCTATGCGGTCGAATATGAACTTTTCTGGGTGGCCTTTCCATCCGGTAGACAGGAACTCGAGGCTCTCGCCGACGATGGGAAGGCCGGGCTTGCCTGGAGGGAGGTTAGGGGCGGAGTAGTTGGACTTATGCCTGTAGAAAAGGACGAAGAGGGAGAGAGTTACAAAGGAAACAAAGAGTAGGAGGAGGGAGAGATAGAAATGCTCCATATTGCGCTTTGTGGGATCGTTGGAGTGTGAGTTTGTTTGCAAAGAATAAGGGGTTTTTTATAAGGAACACTTTCACACCTTGCCAGCTTAAGTCTTTTAAACTAGCAAAACAGTTTGTACCCAAAATACTTAAAATTACAACAACAATGTAGTTTGTTTCAACGAGTTTGTCTTTTTGTGAGATGGCGTTCGAGAGTGGCAATGTCAAAGTCAATTAAAGGTAGCGCCCCCATTTTTCAACTTGGTTCGGCCAAGATTGCATTCCATAACCATTTTAATTTTACAATTATATAATATTTACTCTCTCATTTCCAAATTTAATAAAGTTTTAGAATTCAGATATAAAAGCTAAATAATCCCACTTAGAGTTAGTATTTCAATGAAGCGTAGCATTAAAACTATTTTTATCATGTAATTTTACTTTTTTTAACCTTTATTTAAACTTATTAGCTTAAATAAGTTCTATAACTTAAAAGTGAATTTGAATATTTGATTCAGTAGTTGATGTATATAGGATCATCATGCTCAAAGAATAAGGTTAGAATTTTCCTTCTCCTATATAAAATAATTAACTGAAAAAAGAATTTGCAGCAAGTAAACACTTAGAAAAAGAATCAGCAACTTTGTTTTGAATCCATTATCATCGACTTAGCAAAATACTTAATTAGGGTTCGATTCGGATCATCATCTATTTTGTTTTTAAAAAAATGTTTTGTTTTGGCTTTTCATCATAAAAGTAATTGAAATTATTGCAAGCATAATAATCAATACTAAAAAACCTTTTAAGAAATAAACAATAAATAATCATATGATCTAATGAAATAAAAATTAATAATTTTATAAATACAACTATAATATAATTTCATACGTATTATTATATTATAATATATAAAATATCATCTATTAAAAAAATTCTTTTTATATGCATTTCATTCACATAATATATATAAATATTAAGATAACTAAAACAATTACTATAACCTAATTAAATTTTTTTTTTTTGCAAAGGAAATGGTTCACTAATTTTTGGGTAAGTGGTTTTCCACCTTGAATGTAAGGATCCATGACCATGATTTACTAATAACAATATTAAAATCAAACACAAAAAATAAAATTGTGTAGACAATAATTTAATTTTACGAATACAACGTTTTGGGTTGTAAATAATTTCTGATTGGCAATGCATCTTATAAAAGGGAAGCAGAGCCTGATGTCTCGTTCTCATTTGCTTTCCTTTAGCGTAGAAATGGTGCCTTTTGTTTTTGTATCTCCTTCAGTGTTAATATCTCATTTCCATTATAAAATACCCAAATGTAGCATCCAATTTGCTTGATTTTGAAGGCATCAGTAAATGTTCTTCATTTCTAGGAAGCCTCTCCAATCTCTCAAGATATCTGCCTCACTGAAGAATGAGCTGCTTCATTTTCTTGATTCTCTATGCATTAATGGCTGCTTGAATTTGTTCCAGGGTTTTCCCCTTTGTTTCAGGAACCACTGTGACCACAAACAATGCATTGATTGCAGAATAAAGAATGAAGGTACCATAGGAGCTCCAGCTCATAAAGAAGTTGAAAGTGTAAGAAACTGCCCATGCACCAAACCAGTTCAGTAGTCTTGCTAGGCTTCCGGCTACTCCTTTAATATTATAGGGCATATTGAAGTGAAATTAAATAATATAAGCTGCTAATTAATTCTACACTTATTTTATTATTTGAACATATTAAGTTTATTATGATGTTGCATGTGGGAAAGGATTACTCAAAAAATTACAAACATAATAATTCAATATTTCAGTAAAATGTGTATATATACCCCACTATATACTTTTAAGTAATAACCTTCTATATATATAGACACACACTTACACACACATACATATAAAGTTCAATCTTTTCGTATTTTATTAATTAATGATTTCAAAATAAACTTTTAAAAAAGAAAAAATGAAAATGATAGGGAGAGGAAATTCATAAAACATTATCATATTGATTTTAATCTTTTTATATTCCATTAATTAATGATTTCAAAATAAATTTTTTGAAAAAAATGAAAAAAATAAAATTTATTTGAAAAATCATTTCATATTCTACTAATCGTTGAATTGAACTAGAATGGTACGAAATGTAAAACTTTTGGATTTTAACCTTTTAATATTATATAAATTTATAATTTGAAATACGTTTTTGAAAAAAAAATAATTAAATCAATTTTATTTGAAATTTATAAATGAGATTTTATAAAACAATTATCACATCTCGTTTCATGAAGGATTGTAACTAGCACATGAGTCTACGTGGGTATGACCCACTAGACCTAAACAAGCCTTATTCATCATGCTTGGGTTTAACATCCACCACATTCATACAACATTATAATTATATACGCATTGTCGTATTATTATGAAACATCTCAACATAACGTGTGCATCATAATACATTCATTTATCACATACGTACCATCACACAACCATGGAACTTCTCAACATCAAGTGTGATTTCTATACATACCATATGTGATTCGGCACGCATTGCGTGCCTACATCTCCTATGGTTCTTTCATCATAGTGTTAACATTTACTTGCACCCATTTCCAAGACTCAACACAATATTCACAATTAATAAACAAATATGAGCATATCAACATTTATTTACATAACCAAGTGTCATCCAAGTGCCAACATTAAAAGACTTGACTTGACACATTGCGGAGTGTAATGAACTGAGTAAACTGGAAGAAAGGTATTACCATACCTACCAAGTATAAGCTAAGCTACTACTCCACAAGGCTCCTAGTTAAGCGAGCTACTAATTTGTAAAACAAAAGAAAGAGAAAATAACGGGTAAGTTACAAGGACTCCATAAGTAGATAAGGGAAAAGAGACAAGCAAGGGGGAAAGAGTTTTTGCATCAAACCATACTTTGCAAAAATTCAATATGAGTTTGTAAACTTTAACATAATCCTTTCAAACATCAATAATCTCATTTCAAACATTTTATAAATGCATTAGAAAGCCAAGTTGCCTAAGAATCAGTAACCATCTATAGCTCCAAAAACAAAATATTTGCAAGGAGAAAACGAGAGAGTTCACATCAAGGGTACCGATACCTTCAACTTAGGTAACGACATTATACTAGCTCACAACTTGACCTTCGAGCATTACCTCTCACTTGGAGGTTAAAGTTACTATTAAATCATCATACTCATTAATACCATGATATCCATTCAAGGCAAAACCACAAAATTAAATATTTAAATCACATCATTGTTCATATAAGTACTTTATCATCAACACACATTTTCTTATACATACCATTCACAATGTCAAGTTGGTATTCTTACCCTCACAATGGGCTATATTCATGTGGTACTCTTACCCCCACAATGGGCTATAATTGAGTGGTATTCTTACTGAAATGGCATGAAACTTAGAGATAACAATTATCATACGCAGCGAAAAATAAAAATTTAAACATACCATGCCATGCCGCGACTCATGGATCACCTTGGTGGTTTTAATATAAACAAAATTAGAAGAAAAGTAATCAGAAAAATAACATTACCTTTAAGAAGTGATGTGGCTACCACGATTGTACCTCTTCCTTCTCCAACCCATGAACGCCACAAAGTTTATGTACCATTTGAAAATTGTGTGAGGGTTGTTATATACGAACTTACCTTATATGGCCAATGTATGACCTTATAAATATCATATAAGACTTATGTGCAAGGGATAATGTTTTATATTTAAATTCAAAGTTTATTTATGAATATTTGATCATGAGATCCCTTGGCTATGTATGTTTGATTTGAACTCTGAGGCTTGCTCGGGTCTCGTGAACTTTGCCTGCCAGGCTCGTGTGCAGGTCATGAACACCAGGGTTTGGACCGTGACACTGGAGCCTTGAGATTGACTCTTTAAACCTTAGGGCTCGATCCTTAGGCTTATTTTTCTATCTACAAGTAGCTAAGATCAACCCTTGACCTTAAGGGGTCAACCTTTATGAGTTCTTGTAGCTTATCTTACATTCCCAGCTTTTAGGGATCGACCCTTTTTCATTGAGGGTTGATCCTAAAGCTTCCCAAAATATTTTTAAGTGTTTTCTCTTGTTGGGATCGATCCTCCCTTCCACGAGGGTGGATCCTAGGCCATTCTAGAAGCTTGTTAAAGAGCTTATCATGTTGGGATCGACCCTCCCTTGCTCAGGGGTTGATCCTAGACACATCCAATAGCTCTCTAAAGCTTATTCCACTCCAAAAATCAACCCTCCTTGTTTAAAGATCGACCATTCATGCCTTGTTCTACAAAAATGCTTTCCTTTGGCCTTTATTTAATTCCATTTTCTCATACATCAGTTACCACATTAATTCAACAACATCATAAGAAGAATTTCATGTAAATAAAGTTGGGAAAAAAATTCATCCAACATCCAACATTATCTTAGAGCATAATCCATCCACATAATTCATTAATACTCAAAATCATCAAAAAAAATTGGGATTTCACAACAATATGGTTTTTGTTTGATGTAATTAGGTTTCGAACTTCTATACTCCCAATACATGACAATAAAATATTATTAGTTATTTGAAAGTTTTGAGCAACCAATTATTTATGATTTTTAAATTTATTACACTCATTTTATCGTTATTTATTGGTTTTCCCCATAACTTTCAATGTCCCTCACTTGATTTATCAATAAGTTTGGTTTGGTGGAAGAGGAAGCAGATTTTACTTCGCTGATATCTTAGTTCCATTTTTGTTGGGTTCAATGCTGAGGTGTTGAGCCAACAGTTAGATACCGTGTTAGTTTCTCTTTCCTAATTTTTTTATATATGATTGCGATTTTTTTTTTTGGCTTTTTAAATATTTTTGACTTTTTTATTTTTAGTTTTTATTCCAATGACATGAGTAAATTGATTTATTTAATTAGAGAAACTAATTTTCTAACTTTGGAAAGCTACTATATATTTATATGTATTTGAAAGTAATATATATTTCTTCTGTTTAAGTATATTTGAGAAAACAAAAGTTTGCATGAGTATAAAAAAGTGTAGTATATTAATTATTAAGTATGACTATTTATGGGTAAATAAAGAGAAACAGATTGTATATAAATTGTTGTTAGTAGAGAGTCAAAAATTAAAAAAATAAATATGCATGAGAAAATTAAATTAAGAAGGATCGCAGTGGAATGTGCACGGAGACGCAACGAGGATGCTTTGTTTCCCACTGCATTACTATTGATAATGGGAAGTACTGAGGAAATGTGTGCAAGTCATGTCGTGTTCCAAGCGTGGCCTCAGTCAAACGAGACGGCGCACAATAGTTTAAACGCACACCTTTTCAACAGTCTTGGTCAATTTGTTCATTATTTTTTATTTGATCAGGAAATTACACTCCACTATCATTCTTCAAACTGCTTTGCACTAACCATGCTTGCAAATTCACACTTCCTAACAGAAATTGCCTAATTATTTCAATCAAAGGTTCCTTCAACCATGCCACAAGTCACACTTCCTGCTGTGACGTACGGGTAAAACACAGAAATTCTCCTCAATATACCGTTAAAGTACACTTTGATCTTTTTGTTTCAAAACACAATATTGACCCTTTTAATTTTTCATTACCATTGTCAATAGTTATTTACAAATATGAAAAGTCATAATTACCTTCAAATAATTGAAAAATAAAAAAATACAAAGAATATCATAATCTAGTTTACTTAAAATAAAAACAAAAATATTTTTATTCAACATTTATCAACTTAAAAAATAAAAAAGAGACAAGTAATAATGATGGGAAAAAAAGGAAAAATTAAAAGAAAGAAAAAAAATTATTTAGGATTATTTTATTAACAATTCAAAAAAACTCATAATGTTGAAGTGAAAAAATTAAGTAATAATATTCTAATTAAACTAATTATAATTTTTTGTATTTAGGGAGGTTTTTGTATTTCTTAACCAAGCTCTTTTGAGATCTATTTTAAATTCAACCAACCAAGCTCCTCTAAGATCAATTTTAAATTCAAAGCATTCTAAGTTGAAATATTGTAAAATTTGAGTTATTATTTTTTATTAAATATTGTAAATTTATTTAAATTTTTGTAATTATTATTGAAAATTCACTATATGGTGTTGGTGTCTCGGTGATAATGATTTTGGATTTGCAGTCATGGTGGTTTGTGGAGATTGAAGGAGACAGAGAGATAAAAAAACAAAAAAAAAAGAAGAAGGAACCATTATGCTTTTCGATACAAGTGAAAAGAGAACAAGAGAAAAACAAAGAACAAGGGAAAAAAAAAAGAAAACAATTAAAAAATAATACTTGGTTTAATTAAAATATTATTACTTAATTTTTTTTAATTTTTTTCACTTCAAAATTATGATTTTTTGAAATTGTTAATAAAATATTCTTAAATAATTCATTTTGTTTAGTTTTTATTTTTTTCATCATTATGTATCTCTTTTTTATTTTTTTAAGTTGATAGATCTTGAATATAAAAATATTTTTATTATTTAATTAAATTAAATTATGATATTTTTTAATTTTGTAATTATTTGAGGATAATTTTGATTTTTCATATTTGTAAATAACTGTTGACTAATATAGTGATGGAAAAGTGTTTTTTTTATTTTGAAAAGTCTAAAGTGATAAAGTTAATGGGGTTAACCGTGTATTTTGAAACAAGAGGCATTAAAGTGTATTTTAAAAATATATTGAAGGAGATTTTTGTATTTTACTCTTAAAAGAAACTCGCATACTTGGTAGCATTAGTATGACAGGCAAAAAAATTTTCAGTTAAACGAGAAAACTAATTGGTACCTTACTCATGAAATCCGTAGGTTAATTCAATAGCATGAATAAGCTTTGTTGAAAATTAAAGAGTAAGGTTTATGAAATTAGAACGGTGTAAGACTTGTGTTTAAGGATTGAAGAAGGACAAAGTATAAAAGGATGACTTTTTGGTTATGCTAAAAACAATATGGAGTCGACGATGAACACTGCAGATGTACGCGGTGGCAACAACCGTCCAAAAAGGATACAAGTGAAATTATGATACTTTTGGGTTTTCTTTTGGTCATTTTCCGCAAAAGAATTTTGAGCAAGCAAAAAGAGAAGGGATGTGGCAGGGTGAGGAGGGAGTTGACAACTGTAAGTACCAAAGTTTGCACCCTAATTACTACAAGTTGTAACTATTTGAAGGCATGAAAGTAAGCTTGGAATTTTGGAACCTTGGACAAGTGGGAATTGCTGTGATAATCATGCGTTGAAGATATTGTGAAAAGTATTTTTTAAAGAGTTGATCCGGAAGTGGCACTTTCTTTGGTTTTTGTTTTGAGTAGAACTTGCGGTCTCCAAGCATTTTTTATGAAATTAATCGTACAGTCCACACACCTTTTGTATAACATTTTTAATGATATCAACGAGAATTAAAACTAATAAGGAAACTAATAAAATTTTTAATATTTTTTTTTGTTTTTTAGGCAGACATGAGCTCTAGCCACTAAAGTTGGATAGTAAAAATTTAAAATAAAGAATGATTAAAAAATAATTATATAAAATTATAAATTGAGGGGTGGCGGTCACACCACCACCTTCAGTCTGCCTCTAAGGTTGGGATATTCGACTCTAGCAACCAGGGTGGAGTTAGAACATTTTTAAAGAAGCCAAACAGAAAAACTGGAAGAAAAATGATTTTTCAGATTCAAGTGAAATATCTCTTTATTTTGTGTGTTTTACACAAAATGGTAGCTTCTAGATGAAGCTTTTTTTTATTTTCAATTTACCTTTTCAATTGTTAATTACTAATTAGTATATTAGATTATTGAGCTGAACTGTTGAGATATAACATGTTATGATAAGTTTAAATTTATATTAAGATTTAGTGATTTGGGTAAGTAGATTCATTTTTATTTTTTTAAATATGATAAATTAAACATATTAAGTTGAAATTTATATACTGGACTTAGTTAATAAATTCACAATATTTGGAGAGGTTTAAAAAAATTAATTATATATTAAAATAAAATATTTGGGCGGCCATGGCCCCCTTTGTTATTAAGAGAAGCCGCCCCTCGACCAAATTTTGCCTGGACTGGCGCCGAGCGCTTTCATCCGAGCCATAGAAAGAACATGCCTCCGCTGATTTTATTCCGGGTTTGGGCCCCAGTCCCTCTGGGTTTGTGTCACTTAGGTTTCTAGTTATCAGATTTTGCCAACCTAAATTTTGGGAATACGTCTGAGGAGGTTTAGGTTTTGATATTGGTGGATTTAAAAGTCTCTAAAATCATATATATGTAAATAAAGAGCATCCAACCACATTATACATATTTGCTTTACGTGTGTTTCACTATTTTTCTTATTTAAATACCTTTTGGGTTTGCTCCTGACAAGAAGATTTCATCGATCATATCATTAAAAAATTGGGTTTGAAAAGATACTTGACCAACATGCTTTTAAATATGTTTTTTAAATTCAGCTAGCATTAAACAATTGTCTTCCATGGTTTGATCTTCTCAAACAAGACATAAATAACATAACTTGTCTTGGACGAATTCAATTCTTGCAAACCATGCAAATATTCAAATAAAGTTTGAATAAGGTCATCAATTACTTGATCAAATTAATTAGCCCACAAGCACCAGCATTATCGTTTCCTTTTTTTTCAATTAATATGGTCAATTTAGTCTTTCACTTTGCCATTTTTTCCTTTTATTTGCAAGTATATATTCCATAATTTATTACTGGTGCAAGCATCGTTCTCCTTGAGACTAATTCTAATTAAATAATATAGACCAAAGAGGTGGGGCTCTTTTTTTATATATATATATAAAAGGGATCCACTTACACCAGTTTAAAACTTGTTGAGTTTTACATTTTTTCATATTTTTTATATAATTTTTATTTTGTTAATGTAACAGTTAGATTTTCATATTTTGTGTATAGATCATGCATGTAAAATTTCAAACTAATTAAAAATGCACAATTATTTTTTAAAAATATAAAAATTTAAACTGTTAAATATATATTGTAAATTAAGGTATTCTCTATTGATATAATATAAATAGCATATTGATTAAAAAGTCTAAATTTTTAAGATATTGTGAAATCTATTGATTAATTTTTTAAAATTTATTTCTACAAAAAGTTATATAAAGATGTAAAATAACAAATATATATATATATATACATTCAAGTATTTAGCTCATTAGATAGTGCATTATCTTATTTTTATAGAGCAAAGTTCGAATTTTCCTTCTCTTAATTATATATATATTAAAAGACACAGAATGCTTAATAGTATTCAAACCTACAAGTTGTCTACTTTTCAATTAAGATGGGTAGTTGCAAAGGCCAGGTAAAAAAATATACGAAGAATGAGAATGCATTTGAATGACAAAATCTTTTAGTCAAATACATTTAACCTAATTTTGTGCAATTAAATCAAGTCAAAATCATTTAGTCAAAATTGAGGTTGGTGGCTCTCATTTTTTTGCTTGTAAATTAAGATGGGAAAGTTGATAGTCTTGCCCAACTTACATTTGACTAAGTTTAGCATTTATGCTTGACTTCAGATATGGAATGCCAAACAGAGAATGCTCTACTTTGTGTCATATTTTTCCAAGTCCTCTGCTATCATACAACAGATTGGAGGAATTAAACCCTTTCATATTCAACATTGTGATCATTATACAAACAAAAAACTTTTTTTGATTATTAATAAACTTTGGGTTTTGTTTTTTTTACTGAAAGAATTAATTAATCATAATTAAATATTTTATTCATTTATTACGTCTACAATGAAGATAAACCAGTTGTCAAGATTTGAATCTTGTTGCTACAGGATCACGACCCTCTTATGAACTGCCGACCAAACCCTACTACTCAATAGTTGTTCCTTTTTTTTTTCACCTAAAATTCTATTTTAATTTCTAATTAGAAGATATTTGCACTACGCAACAAGATTTATAACTGGTAAAGATTTTTTGATGATAATATCATGATTTTTGTTAAATATTGGATCGATATGCATTTTTTAAAATTTAATTATCATTTGAGGTTAAAAATTGTGAATGGTATTATTACATATCTTAGCAACAAATTGAATATATATATAGTTTCATCATGCCAATTAAATTTTTACACATGTACAAAGATAGCTTGCCACAATTTGTATAAAAAGTTATTTTATATCCAGTGATGAAAATTATATTCTTCAAAAAATAAGTTGAATCAATTTTTTGGTTTACATAGCAGAGGCATGATGGTAAGTGAAAAGTATATTTTAAATTTTTCATGACAATACCATTTTCATTAAAAATAATTCACAAAATAGTTCATTTAAAAAAATTCTAACTAATTTCTTTTTCAATTTCTTTTTTTCCTTATATTACTTGTCTATTTTTTTCATTTTCTTCTTATTATTTTTTAAATTAAAAAATTAACAAAAAATTAACTGTTCTTTTTCTACACAAACCACAAATAAATTCACCTTAACTATTCTTTTAATTTCTATCTTTGAAATTTGATAATATAAAACCGAATTGCAGACAAAGATTTCTTACACTTTCTCTCACTTTCTCACTAACCAAACAAACTTTAACTCCAAACTCCTCTAATTTAATTTATCTCCATCGCTCTCTCACCCTTTTAAAAAACCATTTTAGTGAGTTCCTTAAAGATAAGTCATAACGTATCTTCCTTCTCTTGTCATGCTTCAAATTGGATGAGTTGAGATTTCAATCTACAAGGATGATGGCTACATGGTTCTTGTCAAACCCTGTTCTATAAAATAATTACGACGTCATTTACATGCTTAATAGAATGTTTGCATGTTTAGGAAGTTCGAGGAATCGTTAAAAGATAATATTGCCTACAATGGTATCATTAAGTCGATTAAGCCTCGAACTTGTTCAAATAGGAATTTTGAGGTGAAATTAAGAGTTTCACAGTTCAGGAATGACTCAAAATGGTAATTCGGAGTTCGAGGATCAATTTGGAGTCAAACCGAAATTTTCACTATCTAGGGGCAAAATGATCATTTGCCACTTGGGGACAAAATGAGAATTTTGAGAAAAGATTTTTTTTTGGCCCCATTTAACTTATTGGTGTATGATTTGAGTATTGGAGTATAATTTGAGGGTTTGACAGTGAAAAAGTTTAATTTCGGTGATTTTTGGAGTGTAGGGGCAAAATCGTAATTTTTCCACACACGGACAAAATTTGAGATTTTGAGAGAATTTAGATCAAATTTGACAAATTGGAGAATGGTATCAGTATAAGGGATGAAAATATATGTCTATGGGCAATTTTTCAGTTTTTGGGGCAAAAATGTAAATTTTGACTTTTACGGGGGTAAAAGTGTAAATTTCAAAAATTACTCCACCAAGACTTTGGATAAGTCTGAGAATTTTATCTAAGCTATGGATATGTGGTAAAAGTGTATGGTGAAAATTTGGAAATAAATGGATGGCTAGAATTTAAGGAATTAATAAAACAAAAAAAAATAATTATATATTATTTTAGCCTTTAAAAATGTCAAAATTCCAGAATTCTCATCTTCTTCAGCTGTCCAAACCAGGAGAGAAAAAGGGGGAAAAGAAATAAGAACCCTAGCTGAAAAAATTTGGGGAAAATCAAGAGAAATCAAGAAATCAAGCATTAAAAAGGTAAATTTCATTGATTTTCCTTGTGATTTTCACTACCCATGCATTTTTTTCTCATTTCCATGCAAAATTAGAAAGTGGGTATGGACACCCATGCTGGCCAAACCTCCATGGATGAGTTTTGAGCTTAAGTTTTGGTTGATTTTAATTGAATTAAGTGATTTTAGTTAGGTTATATTGAAATATAGCAAAAATAAGCTAGAGAAATAATTTTCTCCCATTGAAACCCATTATGCCGAATTTTCTAGGGAAATATTGGCTGCTGATATTGATGTTTATTTGAGGAATTATGATGAATAATGATGAATTATGAGCCTAGAAAAATAATGGAAATTTTCAGAGCAAAAATATGAATTTTTACCCACTAGGGGTATTTTCGTAATTTGCTACCGGGACTGATAATTTGCACCAAACTAAGGAACATTAAGTCAATTTGGGTGCAATTGAGGTATAGAAATTGAAGCAAATTAATTTGGAGTTTAAACAGACGCGTATATCGATTTATCGGGTAAAAGACCGAAATAGGCTAACATCTCGTTTAGGCAAAATTTAGACATTTTGCACTTCATATCATGCATTAGTAGTATAAATTAGTTTATTTTGGTTTAGTACCAAAGTAGTAAACCTCATAATTGTGCAATTTGTCAAGGTGGCGAATCTTCTGGCAAGGGCAAAGAAATCGCATTCGAGGAGTAATAGTTGGAGTACCCGAATTTAGTTTTCAGAAACTGTGAGTAAACTTATTATCGTCTTAATTATCTAGAGTAGTTTTATACAATTGTGTGATTTTATGGAAAATGGGTTTAAATGGTAAATTGCTATGTTTTAGGAGAAATTGTGATTTTATAAAATGATTTTATAAATTTTCTAGAAAATCGAACACTGGTTTTGAAAATAGAGTAATTGGAGACTGCCTGCTTGTGTTGTAAATTTATGGTTTTAAATTGAATGGCTTATGACAATAAATGAGCATGAATGGCTAAACTGATTTTGGTGTTAGAATTATTTGTACTGTGTATTTAGCCTTGAGAGGCTAGGTTGCGATAAATTGCCATGTCATGTAGAAAAAGATTTTATAAATCAGGTGGTAGATAAAAGATTAGCTACTGCAGTGGTGGGGGGTTCCGTGGGCTAGCCTATTAGAGGGGCACGGTAAACTCCTTTATATTCTCACATCGGTCGTAGAGGCGCGTAGGGTATCTCCTGAGGTGGGCTTTTTGAGTGCACTTCACGTGGATCACCGTGTGAGAGTGAGACTCAGCCAACGCCAAGGAACGGCTATGTTTCAAAATAAAAATATGATTTATGCGAAATATGAATTTTTAACAACCTTGGTGGGCTCGATTGGATACCCCTGGTCCAGGTATCACCGAGTACAGGATTTGGCATGAGCCAAGTTTTGAGTAATTCACGAGCCATGTTGATTATTTGGTTGAAATGAATATTCGTGATGTAAAAAATTTGCTGAAGTTAATTATTTTTTAATTGTCTCCATTTACTCGCCTTTAAATAGTTTAGATGGTGTTTGTTTACTCACTGAGATTTTATAATCTCACCACCCTTAATTCCCCACATTTCAGGTTCGGGATAGCCGGTAGATAGCCGATTGCATCAAAGACTTCAGTTAGCCTTGCATTGTCAAAATTATAGGTTCACAAACTCGCTTCTTATTGGTTAGTTGGGGGCCCACCTGTCATTGTAAAAGTAATTTTATACTTTAGTTATCTGATTTAAAATATGTATGAACATATTAAGCTTTTACACCATGTTTTTGGCGAGTTTCGGCATTATAAAAAAAAATGACGAAAATGCCCCTGTGAACCAGAAAATAATATTTTATTGTTTTGATTTGGAAATGACTTATGATTTGTTTGAAATGCAAGATTTAATAACTGTTGCTCACCGGGGAGATGCGGAAGCTGATGCTAAGCCTTGCAGGGTTCCGATCGGCATTCGGGGTAATGAGTGCCTATCGAGACGTCGCGGAGGTTGTCACGGGCCCGATGGGAGTTCCGGGTCGTGACAATTAAAGTGGTATCCGAGCATGATTTAAAGATCAGAGATTTTGATTTTAAAGCTTTTGATTTTAAAGTTTTTGGTTTTAAAGTTGTTTTAAGAAATCCACACTGACACTGCGTGGCTCAAGTTAAGTTAAGTTAAGTTAGTTAAGTTAAGTCAGGTTAGGTAGAATAGAATACGTGCATCTGCATATAGAATTTGGAGTTGTTTAGACTTATTTTGGTTTTTCTTATAGATCTTATGGGAGCTATAGGAACTCCTGTTCCCAGTAATTCACTTCCTTGTTAATGTCATGCAAAGGTCATTAGTAGGGCCGTTGTTCGAGTTTAAGATGCCACCCGTGCCACGAGCCAATGTTAGAGAGATCTTAAAATGAATGCTCCTAATGAAAGATTAATGAAATGAGATATCCCTCCGATTATGGATGGAGAAATTTGGAGTTGGACAAATAGGCCGTGATAATTTATTCATTTGGTGGAGTGTATAAATTAAGCATTGAGGTAAGAGTAAATTCATTTGGTGGAGTGCATGAAGATGAGAACACTATGTTAATTGAGCGTGTTATGCCCATATAAAAGTGGTGTTGATTTCAATTAAATGATTGTGAGATTTCAAAAATTGATTGGATCTATTATAGTTCATGGATATAAGCACGTGAACAAACTCGAGAGTGAGTACTAATGATTACTATAATTGATGTGTGGTCATGAAGTAAGAAGTTAGTAAACAAATTTGCTCTAAGGATGAGCTTGAACTTTGCTATGCATAGTAAAGAGGAGCCAAGGGACTAAAGGACTAGATGTGGAATTGGCAGCTTGAGGTTAAATGACTTGGAAATGTCGAATCTAGTTTAAGTGCCATATGAAGTTCTATAATTGAGATTGATATACGAATTACTTGAAAGATCAATTTAAAAGTTTATTCGATTCAAAGTGTGGTCTATGATGCGAATGATCAGTCTTAAAGGTGATCTCCCCAGAGCAAGGAATTTAGAAAATGTTGATGTTCGGATATACTCTAAGAGAGAGAACTTCTGCATCTTAAGTTTAGAACAACTTTGATCTTATGATTGCAAAGGCAAGGTGTAATAACTAAGTAAATTATTCACTTAATAAATGTGATTGATTATTGATGAATAAAGTCAAGATCTTGATGTTTAGTGGAATACAATTTGATAATTATGTATTTAAGGGTTATTTGGAGACAATTTCTTCATCAAATTTGCACTAAATGCTATGGTAAAGGCATATCAATGTTAATATGAAAATGTATCCAGGAATGATCTTAACATATCACCAAAGGAGAATTAAACATGTTGAAGTTAATGTTCTAATAGTGTGCATATGATCGAAAGCTAGTTCATAAGTTGTAGTTTTCATGATCATGAAATATATAAAGATTATCAATATATGGACATACGCTTGGAGTTGTAATTTACAAGTTTGGAGTATTTAAGATATGATTAAATGGAATTGGCATTAGTTAAGGTACATAAATCTTTTAATTAAATTCTATGGAGTATGCATGATAGTAGAATGGAGGAATATAGTGTCGTGATACTATATGGTGAAGTTACTATACAATATGGAAAGAGTATTCTAAAGTGAGATTTATTGACTGATGATAAGTGATGTGCAATCTGAGATACATGTAGCTATGAATAAATTTGGACATCTTTGCTTAAGCAAACTCATACTAAATGTTATGGTAAAGATATATGAATGTTAGTGGCAAAATAAAGACATTAAATCAATGTTCTGATCGCGTACTTGTGATAGAAAGTTATTATTGCTAATTGTGGTATAAACTCAGAGGGAAACCACACGATTGTGAATAATTGAGGTAGTAGCTTTAAAGGTAGAAGAATTGTTGGGATAAAGTAAATTCAAATAGTTGAACACCACAGTATTGACTATCAAACGTTGTCGCGTTAAGAACCCCTAATGGCTAGCAAGCATGAGCAAACTGATAGTGGCATGAAGATGAAACTTGCGAGTTGAGGAATGGTCATTGATTTTCATGCTAAGCTTTGTTGTTTGGAATCTTAAGTGCATTGGGGAGGTATTAAGATAAAGATGATGAGTGAAATTGTAAAGTTTCTTTATTGCCTTGTATATTGGCATGTAAGAGAAAGAAAAGTTAAAGAGTTTTTGAGATGGTTACATAAAAATAAATTAACATGGGGAGTGTTAAGATGAATAATATGATGGCTGAAGTCAAATATTAAGAAATAAGGAAAATAAGAGATTAAGTCTTGTTAAAGACTAATGAGGAAGCGAGTGAAAGGTTAGATGAATGTATGAGATACTGATAAGAGATGTCAATACCAAGTGAGGAAAAATGTAAATAAAGATTTCAATAATGATATAGCAAATGAGTTGATATAGAATATTGTTATGAGAATATACTGATCTTGTCTTAACTTTGTTGAAAGGAAAGGATTAGTGACAACAAGAGTAAACTAGGTGACATGCTAGAAACTCTTGGAGATAAACTTAAATATGAGTAGTTGGGTATACCTTTATGGAAATGATATACTTGAAGTATGAAAGAGCAAATAAGTGATTAGGTGTTTCAAGAATATTTAAATACCTTTGAGGAAGAATTATACATTATACGAGATGAGTATAAGATGTGAGTTTTTAAAACTTGTTGAGGAGCCTAACGGCTAAGTCACAAGTTAAGTAATCATCTGTTGTGAGACATAAGTCTAAAGTAGATATTCCCAAGAAAATAATCAAGAGAAGTTCTACCCTGGATTTCGTGAAAGCAAACACTAAGTTATGTAGTTATAAAAAGGAAGTTGTAAGCTGAAAGTGATATTCATATTAATATTGAAAAGTACTTGAGGGGAATCTAGTTTCAAGTTTACAATTTCAGGTACAATTTGTAAATTGGTTAAGAAAAAATGATGTTAAATTTATATGAAAGAGTAGAACAAAGGATGATAGAAGTTAACCTTGAAAATGAAGTTAGATAATGAAATTTTCCTAATACATTATGGAAATTGGAATTCGAAAATGCTTGAGGTATACATGATTCAAATGAGTTTGAGTCTTAAGTGACAAATCAATATTGTAACGCAAGAAAGATACAAGGTAATATAGAGGCATAAAAGATGATTAAGGACAAAAGAATGACTCTGAGAAATTATGATATTGCATCGTATTCAATGATCAAATCAAGGTAGATCTTGGAAGTATAAATGGGATTATAAGGCATATACACATATGTGGGGTTGATATTGTGATCAACTAAAATGAAGAATGATTTTTAGTGAACTAAGATTCAAACTTAATATATGATGAATGATACAGGTAGTACCATGATAAGAAATTTTATTAGAAATTAAACTATGTGAACATAAAAGACTCTAAGAGATAGTCAAGGAGATAATATCAAGGAAATGTGATCTATAGCATGGTTAAGCCGTACGAGATGGATTAATATGATTAAGAAGATTGATATTTCATACCTGTGAGATAAACATGAAGTACATGGAAATAATGGAAGAAAATACCCCACATTTTCTTTGAGTTTGATAAGTGAAATTTTGAGGACAAAATTTTATTTTAAGGGGGGTAGTGTTGTCAAACCCTGTTATATAAAATAATTACGACTTCATTTACATGCTCAATAGAATGTTTGCATGTTTAGGAAGTTCGAGGAATCGTTAAAAGACAATATTGACCCTAATAGTACCATTAAGTCGATTAAGCTTTGAACTAGTTCAAATAAGAATTTTGAGGTGAAATTAAGAGTTTCACAGTTCAAGGATGACTCAAAATGGTAATTCGGAGTTCGAGGATCAATTTGGAGTCAAACCAAAATTTTCACTATTTAGGGGCAAAATGATCATTTGCCACTTGGAGATAAAATGAGAATTTTGAGAAAAGATTTTTTTTGGCCCCATTTAACTTATTGGAGTATGATTTGAGTATTGGAGTATAATTTGAGGGTTTGGCAGTGACAAAGTTTAATTTCGGTGATTTTTGGAGTGTAGGGGCAAAATCGTAATTTTTCCACTCACTAAAAAAATTTGAGATTTTGAGAGAATTTAGATCAAATTTGACAAATTTGAGAATGGTATCAGTATAAGGGATGAAAAATATGTCTATGGGCAATTTTTCAGTTTTTGGGGCAAAAATGTAATTTTTGACTTTTACGGGGGTAAAAGTGTAAATTTCAAAAATTACTCCACCAAGACTTTGGATAAGTCTGAGAATTTTATCTAAGCTATGGATATGTAGTACAAGTGTATGGTGAAAATTTGGAAATAAATGGATGGCTAGAATTTCAGGAATTAATAAAACAAAAACAATGAATAAAACAATTATATATTATTTTAGCCTTTAAAAATGTCAAAATTCCAGAATTCTCATCTTCTTCAGCTGTCCAAACCAGGAGAGAAAAAGGGGGAAAAGAAATAAGAACCCTAGCCGAAAAAGTTTGGGGAAAATCAAGAGAAATCAAGAAATCAAGCATTAAAAAGGTAAATTTCATTAATTTTCCTTGTGATTTTCACTACCCACGCATTTTTTCTCATTTCTATACAAAATTAAAAAGTGGGTATGGACACCCATGCTGGCCAAACCTCCATGGATGAGTTTTGAGCTTGAGTTTTGGTTGATTTTAATTGAATTAAGTGATTTTAGTTAGGTTATATTGAAATATAGCAAAAATAAGCTAGAGAAATAATTTTCTCCCATTGAAACCCATTATGCCAAATTTTCTAAGGGAATATTGGCTGCTGATCTTGATGTTTATTTGAGGAATTATGATGAATAATGATGAATTATGAGCCTAGAAAAATAATGGAAATTTTCAGAGCTAAAATATGAATTTTTACCCATTAGGGGTGTTTTCGTAATTTGCTATCGGGATTGATAATTTGCACCACACTGAGGAACATTAAGTCAATTTGGGTGCAATTGAGGTATAGAAATTGAAAAAAAATTAATTTGGAGTTTAAACGGACGCGTATATCGATTTATATGGTAAAAGATCGAAATAGACTAACATCTCGTTTAGGCAAAATTTAGACATTTTGCACTTCATATCATGCATTAGTAGTATAAATTAGTTTATTTTGGTTTAGTACCAAAGTAGTAAACCTCTTAATTGTGCAATTTGTCAAGGTGGCGAATCCTCTAGCAAGGGCAAAGAAATCGCACTCGAGGAGTAATAGTTGGAGTACCCGAATTTAGTTTTCAGAAACTGTGAGTAAACTTATTATCGTCTTAATTATCTAAAGTAGTTTTATACAATTGTGTGATTTTATGGAAAATGGGTTTAAATTGTAAATTGCTATGTTTTAGGAGAAATTGTGATTTTATAAAATGATTTTATAAATTTTCTGAAAAATCGAATACTGGTTTTGAAAATAGAGTAATTGGAGATTGCCTGCTTGTGTTGTAAATTTATGGTTTTAAATTGAATGGCTTATGACAATAAATGAGCATGAATGGCTAAACTGATTTTGGTGTTAGAATTATTTGTACTGTGTATTTAGCCTTGAGAGGCTAGGTTGCGATAAATTGCCATGTCATGCAGAAAAAGATTTTATAAATCAGGTGGTAGATAAAAGATTAGCTACTGCAGTGGTGGGGGGTTCCGTGGGCTAGCCTATTAGAGGGGCACGGTAAACTCCTTTATATTCTCACCTCGGTCGTAGAGGCGCGTAGGGTATCTCCTGAGGTGGGCTTTTTGAGTGCACTTCACGTGGACCACCGCGTGAGAGTGAGACTCAGCCAACGCCAAAGAACGGCTATGTTTCAAAATAAAAATATGATTTATGCGAAATATGAATTTTTAACAGCCTTGGCGGGCTCGGTTGGATACCCCTGGTCTAGGTGTCACCGAGTACAGGATTTGGCATGAGCCAAATTTTGAGTAATTCACGAGCCACGTTGATCATTTGGTTGAAATGAATATTCGTGATGTGAAAAATTTGCTGAAGTTAATTATTTTTTAATTGTCTCCATTTACTCGCCTTTAGATAGTTTAGATGGTGTCTGTTTACTCACTAAGATTTTATAATCTCACCACCCTCAATTCCCCACATTTCAGGTTCGGGATAGCTGGCAGATAGCCGATTGCATCAAGGACTTCAGTTAGCCTTGCATTGTCAAAATTATAGGTTCACAAACTCGCTTCTTATTGGTTAGTTGGGGGCCCACGTGTCATTGTAAAAGTAATTTTATACTTTAGTTATCTGATTTAAAATATGTATGAACATATTAAGCTTTTACACCATGTTTTTGGCGAGTTTTGGTATTATAGAAGAAAAATGACGAAAATGCCTTTGTGAGCCAGAAAATAATATTTTATTATTTTGATTTGGAAACGACATATGATTTTTTTGAAATACAAGATTTAATAACTATTGCTCACCGGGGAGATGCGAAAGCTGATGCTAAGCCTTGCGGGGTTCCAATTGGCATTCGGGATAATGAGTGCCTATCGAGCGTCGCGGCGGTTGTCACGGGCCCGATGGGAGTTCCGAGTCGTGACAGTTCTAACTGTCAATTTCATGCTTGATGTATTCTTAACAGAAGCTCCTCCAACTCCTACTAACTCCCATCCCCATCTCCATCCCCATCCCCTAGCCTTGCTCTTGTCTTTATAATTCTCTCATTAGTTGAGAATGTTTACGTTAGGAATGGGGATGAGTTGAAACGAGAGCGATGGCCTAATCAGAGGGGAAGGATGAAGAGAGAAGAAGAAAAAGAGAGAAAGTTTAAAAATACCCTTTAAATATCGTGAAATTTCAAAAATTGGTGTTAAGGATTGCGAACTTGTATAGGAATCATTATTGTTTAGATGACTTAAGATTTTTTTATATATTTTATTATGATAGTATAAATTATAATTACAATGAATTAAGCAATAGTTCAATATAAATGTAGTATTACATCTAGTAAAAATTTGATTAATAAATCAAAGTAAGAGAGATAAAGGAAAAAGGGGAAGAAAAAGAAACAAACCATTATACTTTTTGACATCAATGAGAACGAGAGGAAGGGAAGAAAATAGAAAAAAGAGAAAATAATTAAAAAATTATGCCTAATTTAATTAGAATATTATTACTTAATTTTTTTTTAGATTTTAGTTTTTTTCACTTCAAATTTATAAGTTTTTTTAAATTGTTAAATAAAATAATCTTAAATAATTTATTTATTTCTTTTATGTTTTCCTTTTCAATCCTTACATGTCTCCTTTTTATTTTTTATATTGATAAATGTTAAATAAAAAATAATTTCCTTATCATTTAATTAAATTAGATTATGATATTTTTTATATTTTTTATTTTTCAATGGTTTGAGAGTAATTATAACTTTTCATATATGCAAATTACGGTTGATTAATGATAATAAATAATCAAGGGGTGAAACAATGCATTTTGAAATAAGAGAGGTCCAAGTGTGCTTTAAAAGTATATTGAAGGTGATTTTTGTATTTTACTCAACGTATCAACATGTATATATCCAATTGGATAAAAAGTACAAATTACGAAACTTGGATTTAGGACTTCAAAATTCTAATATCTTTTATTTACAATTGAGGTAAGAGTTAAGATCTTATGACAAATTTAATATTTTTTATTTCGACTCGAAAGCAATCCAAAATAATTTAAGACTTTAAAATTTGTATCTACCAATTAATCTTACATAATGGATGAATTCTACAATAAGGTCAATAAAGTTGAGCTTACCATAAGGATATTAAATAAGAGTCATTAGATTTAGAGACTTTTATTTCAATAATTGGTCAATAAAAAAAATTACAACTTGTTTACCTATTTAATGGGTTAAGAAAACTAACTTAAATAATCCTTAACAAAAAAATAAAAAATATTAATTAAAAGAAAAGAATTAACAAAGAGAATAACATATTTTTTATAAAAATTAATCATTTACATTTTCGAGTATTTTTTTTTTGAGAAATGTGCAATTTTATCGTTGGTTGCCAAGACAAATGGCCTTGGACTTAGCTTACATGTAAATGTAAAAACCAATACAATAAAAATAAAATAAAAATAACCATTGTCATAACATGTGAGTCCGTAAACTCAATCATTCAACATGAAAGAGGAGTCACCACCAATCTTTTTTTATTTAGGTGTGGTTTGTCACCTACGTAAAACTATACTTTTTAATGAGGTCTTAAGCTTGACATAAGTTCATTTAAAAGGATAGGTTCCAGTCCACAAAACAAGTTAAGTTTGGAAGTACAATTACGTATGAAGAAAGTATTAGCACCCTTAAAAGGCCCACTTAATGTGGTACCTAATTAATCATATGTTATCCTTTTAGCCTTAATAAATCAATTTTAAATTCAATATCCAGTTTTATTTTTCTTAATTATTTTTATATTTTGTTATTTTATTTTATCATTTGACAACTAAGAAAAAATCCTTTGATATCGAAATATCTTTTGAATACTCTTAAAGATGAATTTCTCACCTAGAAAATTTCTCAAAGTTATTACTTATAGCCTTCTCAAGATTTCATCATCGAAGAATTTTTATTTACTCCTTTATTTGTTTTGTTTATTTAATTTATATTTATAGTTATATGTTTCTTCAAGTAAAAAAAATCTCTTGCTATTGGAATGTCTCTTGAATACTTCAATACTTATGGTAGAATACAAGAAAAATTTCTCACCTAGAAATTTTCAAGAAAATTATCCCTTGTAATATTCTTGAAATTCCTTCATCGGAGAGTTTTTATTTACTCATTCATTTATTTATTTATGTTAAACTTATTTTACATATTTATTTTAAATTTTTTTATTATTTTGAAATAAATAAAAATCCTTTCATATTAAAATTTTTCCTAAATTCCCCAACTCTTTTGGTAGAATTTAAGAAAAACTTTATCACTTAAAAAGTTTCAAAAAGATTATCCCATATAATATTCTTGAAGTTTCATTATCGAAAAATTTTTATTTTTTAATTATTATTTTTTAAACTAAGCTCACAATTTAATATCATGGTACAGTTTCCAAATTACTAAATATTTCCACCATTTATTTATTTATTATTATTTTTATTTTATATTTTTGTTGGTTTTATTATTACCATAAAAATGACATAATAAATAAAAAATAAACTAATAATAAAAATAAAAATAAATACCAAAATGAAATGATAAAAAACAAGAGAAAATGAGTCCATACCTTCTTTACATGAACTAGGTTTGCCCCCTTTTAGAGCCCACTACTTTGAATGGGTCACAAGCTAAGATTGGATTGAAATGGACCTTGCTCAAAGCTGGTCAACACAAGTCCATGGTCAACATCAACCTCATAAACATAAAAAATGGTACAACTAGTAGTAAAGGTTTAAACATAAGACCTCCCACTCACCAAACTATACTTTAACCAACCAACCAACCAAGCTATGGCGCCAACACAAAACTACAAACCAACCAACCAACCAATTTATGGCGCTAATTGATTATTATTTTCCTATTTTGATATGAACGGTGTCGTTTAATACTCTCAGTATATAAACCCAAAATAAAACCTCGCTTCATTTTTACTCAAGCTTCTCTTTTTAGCGGCGTAGCACCCTTTCTCTCTTCTTGCCCTTTTCACCAATTGGAACCTTTAGATTTTCCCAAAACCTATCTGTCTCTCTCACCACTAAAAGCAAAGTTTTCTGTTTGTTGAAAGCTTTTTTTTTTTTTTCTGTTTTTTACCTTTCCTCTATTCTTGGTTGATGAATAGGTATTTGTAGTCATTTTTGTTTTAATCTTAGCTTGGATTGGGACTCTCTTTTTTAAAAAATTGAATTTCAAAATTGGTAGATTAGGATCATTTTTGTTAGTGTAGAAGTCTCAATAAGCAATATGCAAGAGGGGGTGAATTAGTTTTTAAATATTCTTTTGAAGACTACGTATAAGAATCAAAACTTGTGCAACCAAAAATCTCTTTTTTATGTAAAAAATAAAGTGTGTGATCTTTCTATACTAATTTTTAATAATAAATTGAAATGAGCAAATAATAAATATAAATAAAGATATTGTAATATCCCGCACTCTCGTTGGACACAAATAAGACCTTATTGATCAAACGAATGATCGTTTGATGTGAATTGGCGTGCTAAAGAGCGACAAAGGATGAAAGGTACGTTTAAGAATAAAATACTTCGTGCATGCAAAAATAATAATTAAATAATAATATTTTCGTTGGAGAAGAATTAGTAAGCTAAAGGATGATTTAGAAGTAAACCGAGATGTAATGATGCGTTTTGGGACCAAAGAAGGCAAGTGACAAATTTTGAAATAAAATAATATTAAAATATTAATATTTTATATGTTATCGGAATTAGTCATGAAAAATGGAATATGACTAATTTAAGTGGGGGAGAAGAAGTAAAGAAGAATTTTGAAGGAAAACGATGATAATTGTGACAATGTGATTTTATTAAATCGAGCTAACGCGGGTCAGTAAATGTTTAAATATTATGGTGAGATCGCATTGAAATGCGATCTCGATATTTTGATTATACACGTGTAAAAAAAGGAAGATAGAAGAAAATTAGAATTTTTACACGTGTCAGAAGAATTAATTTTAAAATATGAAAATTTGAGGGAGGTGTATTAAATAAAATGAAGTTAAGGCATAATATGTAAATTTTTTTGTTTTGAAGAAATAAAAATAAAATGAAAATAAAATGGATGATAAAATAATGAAGAAAAGATGTTGAAAAGTCAAATAATATTTTTATATGTACATGAGTCAAGAATGGGAATGATGTGGTTTGGATGGGAATGAAGAAAAGTCAAAGTCATTTGAAAGAATACTAAATTGGAACCAAGTGAAATGGGTGGCCGGCCAAGTGAATGGAGTAAAGAAATGAAAAGCAAATAAACAAAGAAAGAAGAATGTAGAAATGATGGTGGGGGCCGGCCATGTGAGATGAAAGAAAAGAAAAAGAGATAAGAGAGAAAAATTAAGTCGGTTAAGTGAAGAAAAAAATAAAGGAAAGAAAAACTGTGGGAGAGGAAGAAAGAAATAAAGAGAAAAGGGGAGAGAAAGAACTGTGGGAGAGGAAGAGAAAAGAGAACAATTTTGTTGCACTTTGAGAAAGGAAAAAGAGAGCTTTTGTTACAATTTTTAGAGGAAGAAGAAAGCTTAAAATTTGTGAGGTAAGAAAGCTGAATTTTGAGGTTATGTTGCTGGAATTTTTGAGGTTATTATGGCTGATTTTGGTGCTAAAAATTCAAGGTTTTTGCTGCTAAAATTGTGTGAATTTGCTGTTGGAAATTTTAGAGGTTTTTGCTGTCATTGAGGGACAAATTTTGCTGCTGAAAAATTAGAGCTGTTTGCTGCCAATTTGTGCAGAAAATTGGACCTATTTGTTGCCAATTTTGTGCAAACAATTTGCAAAAAAATTGGAGCTGTTTGCTGGTAATTTGTGTAGGAAAATTGGACAGCTTTGTGCTTTCAAAATTGAGGAGTTTTGTTGCTAGAAATTGAGTTGAAAATCTGCTGATTTTAGAGCAGAAAATGGTAGCAAAAAGGGTGAGAAAATGAGGCTTTTGGTAATCGATTTTAAGAGGAAAGGAAGAGAGGAAGCCACGGTGGTGAAGGGAGGAAGCCACGGTGGTGAAGGGAAGTGACGGGCTGGAAAGAAAAAAGAAGAAGAAACATGGAAGAGAGAAAAAGAAAGAAAAAGAAAAGAAAAGAAATAGAAAATAAATGGGCATGACCTAATAGAAAATAAGTGGCATGACCAAATAGAAAATAAGTGGGCATGACCCAATAAGAAATAAAAATAAATGGGCTTAGCCTAAATAGGGAAAATGGAAAAGCCCATGGAGAAGGCCCAAAGGTCATAAAGAAATGAAAAATGCCCAATGGTAAGTTAATGTTATATTTTAAGATTTATGGGTAGTTTAATATTGTGCATATTTTGGATGAAAAATATGCAAGTTGTTTAAGGAATTTTTAATTGAGTTACTACTCATACAAATGTGTGATTAAATATACTGAGTTTAAATTGTTGCTAGGAAAGTTTGTCGTGGAGACGTGCTGAACTAAGTATGTGACTGACAAATAGGAATAATTATATACGCGTACGAATTAATAGTGAAGTAATATCCCACTATTATGAGGTGAGTAGGGGGTGTCAATTTTAAAAATTCTATATATATATACATATATACATTTACGTATATTTTACGTGAAGTGCAAAATTTATGGAAAGCATGCGTTGATCAAATTTTAAGGAGTTGTGGGTGTAAGTTATTTTCAGAAATCATTTGAAATATATATATATATATATATATTAGACGTAAAGTGTTTTAAATCGGGAAACAAGCTTTTTGAAAAGATTTACATCAAAGGAAATTGTGCCTTATTGTTCGTGTGGTGTGCATTCATGAAATTTATTACATATTCACCATGCTATTTTGATACAAAATATCATTTAAATATTTACAATGAACATTTTACGAAAAGAGAGTTTTAACGTAATACGGGGATCGATATTTTGAGAAAGATTTAAAATATTCCCTTGAAGATCAAATTTGGAATGCTTTTAAAAGGTGATTTCATTTTAACCAAGAAATTTAAGAGTGATTGGAGACTGCTACTTGTTGTGTTATAAATTATATTTTCAATCGAATGGCTTATGATAATGTAGGCATGATTGGCTGGTTGGTAATTATATTGAAATATAGATTGTTTGTTTGCTTTGAAAGGCTGTGAATTACAATAATTGCCATATCATGTTATTGAATTTTATTGATTGGTGGGATAATTATTAGCTTACTGCAGTAGGCAGGTTCTGTGGACCAGCCTATGAGAGGGGCACGGTAACCCCGTTTATATGTGCTTACCTCAGTAGGAGAGGCGAGTAGGGTAACTCCTGAGGTACAACTTTAGAGTTCACTTCACGCCAAACCACCACGTGAGGGTGAACTCAGCCAACGCCAAGGAACGACTATATTTTCAAAATAAAAATATGATTTATGCTTACATAACTTTTTAACAGTCTTGGTGGACTCGGTTGGGATAGCCCCAGGCCAAGGTATATCTAACAACTGAGTATAAGAATGATTTTGGCACGAGCCAAAGTTTTAAGAAAGTCATAAGCCATGTTGTTTATTTATTTTTGACAAAAATGTAATGAGTTGAAATAAGTTTTAATATTATGAATTATATTTCTTTGCATGGTGGAAATAGAATTAAACGGTTTTTCGCAGTTTCCCTATTTGTTTCTCTGTGAAATGAAACTGAAATTCCTCGCATATGGGATGAGTTATGATTTGTGCATGATTTTAAATATTATTTGGTTTCGCGGAAGTTTGCTAAATTTTATTGATTTGATTCGAAAATGATTATTAATATATTTTGATGCGAAAATTTTATTACCACTATTATTTATACTTTATAAGAAATTTTTGATTTTTATATAAGGCAAAAATCCCTGTTTGAAACAAATTGCTTTTATGATCTTGCATTTCTATATTCAACTGATCTGCCATTTGCTTTTTCTCCTCTACGCCGTACTCGCTGAATCGTTGATTATCACTGAGTCTATGAGACTTACACCCCTTTTTATCCCCTTTTGCAGATAGAGATTCGCCAGCGTGTAGTTAGTGACACGTTCAGACCACCGTGAATAGGTAAAGGCATCTCCTAGCATTTTATTCCGAGTCGCTTCGCTGTTAGATGTCAAGTTGTAGCATTTTATTTATTAAGTTGTAAACGAATTCTAAATTTTTATATAAGCATTAATTTGGAGATTATAGATTTTAATGCATATACTTACGAATAAAAGGAAAAAATTTGTATTGATTTTTATATTTATGGTTCAATTTAGTATATGAAAGTATCAATATTATATGGTGATTGAATATAGTGGATTAACGAGCAAATTCTAGATAGGCTTGTTCGAGACTTGGCGGGTCTTTTTCGGAAGTCTTGGACGCTGGCAGCGACCGGGGAGAGGTCGTCACAGATATTTTCCTTAGTCAAATAACGAACAAATAATAAATCAAAGTAAAAATATTTTTCTAAGTCAAATGATGAACAAATAATAAATCAAAGTAAGAATATTTTCCAAAGTCAAGTGTAAGAAAAAATAGTCATCCAAGATAAAATAATTTCTTAAGAAAAATTAATGAATCAAGGTAAAATATTTTCCTAAGTTAAATGCAAGTAATAAATCTCAATGTGAAAAATTAACAAACAAGACATAAGATTTTTATAGTGGTTCGGCTTTCTCTAGTGCCTACATTCACTCCTTTGGAAACACCAACAAATTTAAGATCTATTAAAAGAAATGAGCTTTTTACGCCATCATGTGAAACCTTTACAATGCTTTTACAAGATTAAGTGAAACCCTTATAATACTTTTTATGAGATCAGGCGAAACCCTTCTAAGCTTTTTCACGGGATAAAATGAAATCCACCACTAATAGTTTTTACGGGGCTTAAACACAAAACCTCACAAATAGCTTTTCAAGGTTAAGGTTAAGCTAAAACATTTACGATGGAGTTCAACGATTAGCAAGAAAATGCCTCTACAAAGGTTGGGTGTTAGGAGTTTAAGCTTAAGTGCAGTGAGAGAAGAAATATCAGCTCAAATGAAGCAAGTATTCAACTTTTGTAAGCTTGGTGGAAGATAACATGACGCTAAAGAGTGAGGATAAGCTTTGGAGGTCTCTCTAGGGTTTGTTGCTTTGGCTTAAGTCTTCTATTGCTTCCAAACAGTTTAAAGGCAGCTATTTATAGCTGGTATGAAGTTTGGAGCCGTTGACACAAGTTTGAATAAAATCTTATTGTTGTTGGAGCTTAAGGGTTGACTACAACTCTCCTAAGGTCAACTATGTTTTTCAAAATTTTCAAATTAGGGCTCCATAGTCGAGAATAACCTTTCTCTATTCGATCCAACTTTCGAGAGTGTTATTTTTGCGAGTTTAAGCTACTATAGTTGACTATGTCTGTGTAAAGTCCACTTTTTCATGCTTTTGACTTGTAAGGGTCGACTATACTTGAGCCAAGGTCAACTATGTCTATTCAAATCTTCATTTTCTTGAGCTTTTTGGAACAAGGTTGACTATAGGCACTCTAGGGTTGACATGGCTTTATATTCTTCAAGTTTT
This sequence comes from Theobroma cacao, assembly GCF_053813885.1. Lineage (NCBI taxonomy): Eukaryota > Viridiplantae > Streptophyta > Magnoliopsida > Malvales > Malvaceae > Theobroma > Theobroma cacao. The sequence continues at coordinate 30,819,673 of NC_142647.1, read as the reverse complement.
GCACTTTTTCAGCCTTTGGATCGACTTGAGCTTCTCTAGGGTTGACTCTTGACTTCTGCTTTCAGGTTTTCTTAGCTTTTTGGTGCCTCTCTTCAGCTATTTCTTCCTTTCTTTGTTCCTACAATCAAATAATAAGTCAAGGCATGTTTGCTCTTTGTTTTCTTAGCTGAATATGCATTGTTTGAAAGCTTTTATGATATTTTCTAATGACGCATGGCTTTTCAAACAATTATATGACCTTAGGGGATTAAAAATATTTGAGACAATTTCAAATGCTTGACATTAAGTTCAAGGTAACATATAATTTTTGTCAAACTAAAACATGATGTAATTTAGGGCTAACAATCTCCCTCTATATGACAAAAACATGAGTATATTGCATTTGAAATTTCTTGAAACCTCCCCATAACTTAATTAGTCTCTATGCCCTTGTTGAAAACATTTAAGTGTGAGTGAGAAGGGTATAAGAAATGAATATGAACTTTGAAAATGCTTTCCCTCAATTTATGCATGAAGTTCAAAAATGTTTTCAAGAAAAATTCAGTTAATATAAGAGCATTTCAATGTGCTCATAAACCTTGTCCCTCTTTTTGTTATATCAAAAAGTAATAGAAATGTGAGCTTTAAACACTTAAACTTAAGAGACAATGGTTAGTGATAATCATCAAGTATAACTAAGAATTAAATCCAATAATAATCTCTAACCATTAAATCAAAACAATGAGATTTATTTCCACGTAAAATATCCAATCAAGAAATATATCCATTCATCATAATTGAAAAGCATTAAATCAATATATATTCCCAATTAATATATAATCAAGCAAAGCATAGGGAAATATACTCATTTAGCACATCCAAGGATCAACACATATAGATGTTTTCAGCCAAGATATATTTCCATGTAAGATAGTCAATCAAGGCGTTATGGAATATATCAATATATCATAAACAAATCAAGATATATCTCCATTTCATATATTTTCAAGTAAGTTAATAAAGAGTATATGATCAGTTAATCAAGAATGCCACACACACACACATAATCAAAATGATGTGGGCATTACATCCTTTAAGTGCAAGTTGAACATGCATACATATAAAAACAAGCATAATCAAGTATAAAGCATTTATAGGCATGCACATAATGTGAACATGATATGTATGAGTAAGATGTGTGCAACTTATATATTAGTATGTTCACATATTCATTCAACCAAGTAATCATGAAAATGTAAGTTATCAATAAGCAAACAAATTGAATACAAAACCACTTGTCCAAATATACTCAAATGTATACACAATCAAGTATAGTAAGGAGCGTAGCAATCATTATTCAAGTATAGACATTATTAAGCACAAGTTTAATATGGTGTTTAAGAAATATTACCAATAAAGATGAACACCACTTGTTGAGATTTTTGCCAAGATCATTGTTGAAGATTTGAAGTGCTCAATCATCATAGGATAATGTCAATGATCAACTCTTCTTTAAGCATTCATTTGATTCTTTTCTAACAAGAAGGAAGAGTTAAGTGGTTAATCATATGAAAGCATAATCTCACCTCCCCATAGATGGATCATGAGGTAAATATGGGGGCAATTAATGATCATATGATAAATGAGTATTTAAATAGAGTGTTTAACATGTCAATCTCATATTCATATATACAAGGAACCGGTAAAGCGTGAGTATTTAAATAAATATTCAATATATGCTTCAAATACTCATAACTTCAAGAAGTTTATGCACATTAGCTCTAATGAATGTCCAAGATATCATTTTGCATTAATTACCTTTTTAAATTTTCATCATGCATTGTCCAAGCATTATCAATCAAGCATTTTAAAGAAATTCTCTAAATTATATTAGAATGACAATTTAAGAGAAAATTTCCTCAATAATGGCATATTATCATGAAAATATCATCATCTAGCCCTTTCTGGTAATCTTTTTTCCAAAATATTTTCAAGCAAGCATTTCAATAATAGTTCTCATGATTGTGTATAAAACTATCAAATCAAGGAGAAGTTTTCTTATCAAGAAAATAGTCTTATCAATGAAGCATTGCCAAGTCATTTTGCATTTTTATAATCATATGTAAGAAAATATTATGATTAAGCAAGCACAAGCATGATTACAAAATGAATTTAAGTTATCTTCACCAATCATGATTTCAATTTTGTTCCATGAACTGCATGCATGATTTCAATAAACAACAAGGTCATATACAAAGGATGATCAATAAAGTTCAGGATACATGCTATTTTTCAATGTTCTATAATTCATGAGTGATACTAATTGTTATGAATATTGGAAATAAGGCATTCAACTCATGTCTATATCTAACGTAAGCATCCAAGCATCAATGAATACCAATTGTCAAGATTCAAGAAATAAGCATTCAATTAAGGCTCATTAGATATTCATTACTAACTTAAGCTATAGGCCATTTTTCATCTTAAACTAAGTGATTCATGATAGCCTATAAGCTAATGTTGGATGCACTCAAGTTTTTAGATCATATAATCATTTAGGCTCATGGAGAACGTAGTTAACATTCAAAAGCACATTCAAAAGATTCTTCAACTATGTCAACACAATATATATCATGATCTAACTTGACAATTTAAATTTCTTATTCAAGAGCATAATCAAGTTATAGACTTCAAATCTTAAAATCAAGCAATATAAAATATCATGTAAGCATGCGACTTGATCAAAATGATAGATGAACTAAAATTATTTTTCATGAAGTTCAATGTGTTCATCATGATCAATTTCATATGCATAATCAAGAAATCAATTTTGAAACAATCAATTAAACCCAATCATAAAGCATATTCCAAGAATTGATTCTAGACCAAGCATTTTAACATTTCAATTCCTCAAGAAATGTGTGAGACCTTGACCTTTATAGACTCGTAGATAAAAGTAGATGCGATATCCCTGATCAGAGGTAATTTTGTCATTTCCTTAGTAAGCCCCTAAAAGTAAGTTTTAAACAATATTAAGGCCTAAGTAGGCCTAAGGCATAAATGAATGATGAAAATATGGGTAAAATGACAAAGAAAATAAAAATGATGATGATTTCCATGGTAGGGGCAAAATGGTCATTTTTCACCTCGGGTAAAATTTTTAAGTTTTCATGAAACCGAGCATTTCTATACCATTATGGACCTTGTCCTGGTGTCAAAAGAGTAAAAAGACTTCATAAAGGATTAGAGGAGAACAAGTTAACTTGTGAGGGCATTTTAGTAATTAAAGTGGAGTGGATAAGCTTGGGCTATAAATATCGCTTTCTTCCAACAGCTTCTTCTCCCATTTTTTAGCAGTTTCTTCTTCTTCTTCTTCTTCCTTCTTCTCTTTCACGTTACTTCCAACCTCCATGGAAGCTTGATATGAACCTTCATAACCTCCCTCAAAATAGCTCCACTTTTCATGCTTTTGGTGCACCCTTTCATAAACCCTTGTGCTCTTCCACTCTTTCTCTTTAAAACCCTTGAAGAAAATCTTATTTCCATACTCTCTCTCTAGTTAGGTGTTTTAGAGAGAGAAAGAGGAAGCTTCAATAATAGCTTGAAAGTTTTCGGAAAGAATTTCAAGCACAAAGCTACCAAGGTGAGTAGTGAACTAGAATTAATTTTTAGTGTTGAAAATGATTAGTGTTTAGACTTGTGGGTGTTTTGGTAGTTGAGGTTGTAAATTCACTTTGGAGTGATTAGGATAGTGGGAATGGATAGCCATTTAATGGCACTTGAAAGCTAGTAAGTGATAGCTTGTAGAACTTATAATTTTGAGAATTGAGTTAATTGTGATGTTAATGTGATGATAGGTTCCAACGAAGCCACACCGTCCCATTTGGACCATTAGGGAAGTTAGAGTCGACTAAAGGTTCAATAGAATACTGGTGAGTGAACTTGCATTTCAAAACTATTTTGGGAATGTGAATGTATTTGTACAATGCCTTTGAATGAGTTTATTCAACTTTTCTTAAAAATGGGTACCTTGGAAACAAGCTTTTGATTATTGTCTTTATATATAACATGTGGCTGTTATGGATTCTTGTTCTATGTCATTGTGTTGATATACATATATGTTGTGCATTGATGGCTGACATGGTGTGATAATGATAACCATTCGTGTGCATGATGTGGGGGGATGCACATGCCGGTGATGACGGTGGTGAGGATGTTGGATGATGAAAGTGCTCATGTGCATGATGTGGGGGGATGCACACGATGGCACTAATTGTGCACGATGTGGGGGGATGCACACGATGACTCCGGCTATGTGCACGATGCGGGGGGATGCACATGAGCTAGATGAGATGATAGTGGTATTGGTATTTATCCATGTATGTATATGTATATATGTTTAGAGAATGAAAACTCATGAATATGGTTTATGGTTGAAATGCATATGAATTTGGCATGTTGAACTTTGGAAATCTTTATGTGTTTCATGTTGATTTTGTTTTTTCAGCAAGATGGCTTTTTCTTGAGGGGAATGGAAACCTTTTCTTGGTGTTCTGATTCTCGTTGCAGCGAGATTCATTCTCGCTGCAGTGAGAAAGTTGCTGTAGCTTCTCGTTGCAGCGAGAAACTTTCTATTTTATGGCATAAATTTTGCTGCAGCGAGATTCATTCTCGTTGCAGTGAAAAACTTTCTGTTTTGTTCCTTATTTTGTTTGGTTGCTGTCCTATTTTCCACTTCTTTGGTACCATAGTTGAGCATGGACTTCTAACATTAAGAAATTAATTAGTTAAGTTTGAAATGAGGAATTTTGGTGAGAAACCCTCGGTCAGTTGAGAAACCCTCGTTCGGCTAATAACTTGAATCTAACTTCGCTACAGCGAGAATGCCTTTCCGCTGCAGCGAAGACTCGTCGTTTATTTGACTTTATTCGCATGAATGCTATTAAAGTTTTCACTCTCCAAATCCTTTGTTGAGCATGGACTCTTTTCATTAAGTGATTTACTCATGTGGTGTTTACATGAGGGGTTTTAATAATAACTAAAACAAATTGCATTGTTTTAAAAAATGAATGCATCATGATTTCGTTAAACATTTCTTAATGTTTGCTTGTTCCCTTCTTGTTCACTCACTGGGTTTATACTCACCATTTTCAACTTCATATTTTCAGATCAAGAGGCAGCCGGTAGCTAGGTCGAGGTGTCTTTGTAGATTCTTATCTTTGGTAGGTATCAATGGCATTCATTAGCTACACCTTCATTGTGGTCACTCCGCTGGAAGCCCAGAGTCATTTTGTTGTAAATATGTACAAGTGACGTAAATTATTAAATTGCACGTTTAGACAATATATGTACATTTTGATTGGTATGCCACTATGAATTGGCAATGCTTAGTATTATTTTGATTCAAAGTTGTGGAATGTAACTTAGTAACTTTTGATGGAATGGTGAACAGGTCATATAAATAGGCTTGCTTGGGCTTAGTGGACTACGTCCATTGGGCCCATGCGCCGGTCATATAATACCTCGTACTTTGATATGGTGACTAATAAAAACTTACTGGATGCCAATTGAGGTTAATTATGATGTTTAGAAATGATGAAAGATGAAAGGAATAGTTTGGGATAAAATATTTCGCACACGAGAAAATAATAATAAAATAATGATATTTTTATCGGAGAAGAATTTGTGAGATAAAAAGTGATTCGGAAGTCAATTGAGACCTAATAAGGTATTTTGGGTACCAAGGGGACAAGAGGAAATTTTTGGAATAAAATAATTTTTATTAATAAAATAATATTAAACTATTAATATTTTATTCAATGTTAAAATTTTTCATGAAGAAGGAGTATATGGTCAATCTAAGTGGGGGAGAAGAAGAATGAGAGAATTTTGGAGAAAAATGACGTTAATGGGGCCGCGTGTCTTTATTAAGTAAAGATAGCGCAGGTAAATAAATATTTTAAATATTATGGGGACACTGCGTTGGAGTACAAACTTCATACTTTATTTGTACATGTGTAAAAGAAGGAAATTGGAGTTAAATGAATGTTGGGAGGACTAAATTAAAATGGAAGGAAACAAAAGGGTAAAACGGTCATTTTGCATCTCGAGTTAAAATTTTTAAGTTTTCATGAACCCAAGCATTTCTAGACCCTTATGGACCTTATCTCAGTGTCAAAGAAGTAAAAAGATTGTATAAAGGCAATGGAAAAACAAAATGACATAGTTAAGGGCATTTTGATAATTTTGCTAGAAATGGATAAACTTAAGCCATAAAAATCTAAGTTTCTAAGATGTTCTTCAAATTTTCAGCACTTCTTCTTCTTTTCCTTCCTCTCCCACGTTCTCTCACCCCCCCCCCCCCCCCCCAATGGAAGCTTGCCTTGAATTTCCATATATTTCCTTGAATTAACCCCGATTTTTCATGTTTTGGTGTACCCTTTCACAGAGTTCTTTGTGCTCTTCTATTTTTTCACCATAAAACCCTAAAAAACCTTTCCTTATTACACTCTCTCACTAGTTGGACGTTCTAGAGAGAGAAAGTGAGATTTTCATGATAGTTTGAAAGCTTTTGGAAAAGAAATTCAATTGTAAAGCTATTAAGGTCCCAACGAGGCCCCACAGTTCCGTTTGGACCATTAGTGGAGGTTGGAGTCGAGTAAAGATTTAACAAATATCAATGAGTGAACCTGCACTAAAATGTTTTGGGTAGATGTACATACGTTTGAGCGAACCACTTGAACTGTTTAAATTATCTTTTCTTCAAAATGCATGGGAACAAGCCTTTAGTGAAATGTTTTTGTGATGTGGAATATGATTGTGATGAATCTATGTACTTTTGTATGATGCTGATATGTATATAAAGATATATGATATATATACTGTTAAGTAATTTTGTATAATTGATGTAACCGTGCATGTGCAGAGTGGGCAGTGCACATGTCGATTGAGTGACAATGTTGGTATCAGAGCAAAGGGTTTAACCCGATCCCTGGGAACTCTCGCATGTGAACAGTGGCGAAGCGTGACTTTTTACCCAGGGGCTTGTAGAGAGGGCTGTCCCCTACGAGTGCTCTGATAGGTACCATTTGTTGCCACCACTAAAGGAGGAAAGGGTTGTTTGTAGCGGGGGTTGTCCCCTACTAGTGGAGGCGCCGTTGGAGGAGGAAAAGACTACTTGTAGCAAGGGTCGTCCCCTATGAGTGGAGCCCAACCGTGCATGTGCGGAGTGGGCAGTGCACATGTCGGTAATGATGCTGTCGTGATATTTATAATCGTGCATGTGTGGAGTGGGCAGTGCACATGCCAGTAATGATGCACATCAGCCGAGTGAGGCGATGGTGGTGTAAGTGCTTATATATATATACATATTTACTATATAGAGATGTTTGGATTTAAAATGTGATTGCATTGACTGTTGAAAACTTGAGTATTGTCAATGTGTTCAATTTAATGTGCAATGTGGCATGAGTGGATTTTTTCGGTGGCAATGAAAGCCCTTTGGATTTTTATCTGGCCAGAATTTCGTTGTAGCGAGAATGCCTTTTCGCTGCGGTGAGAGTCAATCTATTATGCTTGACTTGCTTGAAATCTACTAAAGTTTTCACTTCTAAACTTCCTTGTTGTTCATGAGTCTTTTGTCATCAAGTAACTAAACAACCAAGGGTTTGAATGAGGGGTTTTTAAATAGAGATAAATTAAATTGCATTGTTTTGAACTTAAATGCATCATGCTTTCTAAACCTTCCTTAACGTTGCTTGTTCCCTTCCTATGTTCACTCACTAAGTTTGTACTCACGTTTTTAAAACTCATGTTTTAGGTTTTTCTGAGTCAAAGGTGATTGGGCCCTAGGACGAGGTGCTCATCCCTATCCATTGCTCGGTAGGTTTACTTTGATATTAAATGTTAGCAACTGTGCCCAGAGTCACTCCGCTAACGGTCAAGTTCTAATTACGTGTATATGACTATTTGTTGTGAAATGCTGAGATTCACTTGTCAAATTATATGTATGTATATAATGGTTGATGATGCCATTATGAATACATGATTGGGTTTTATAAGTTGTTTTCAAAGGAATTGTAATTGAGCATTAAGAATTTCGGATTCTAAAGGAATATGGATTAACGTATAAGATCATATAAGTAGGCTTGCTTCGGCTTGGTGGGCTGAGTCCATTGGTCCCTTGCGTAGGTCATGGCCCGAAAATTAGGCTGTGATAGGTTGTGGCCCTGAATTTGGGTCGTGACAAAATGATTTAATCAATATGACCATATTAACATTTCATTACCAAGAAATAATGTCATCTATGCAAGCACATGAGTAATAATAGTATCAATAAAATCAAGCATTTACTCATGTAGTCATTTTCATTAAGAGCAAGTCATAATAGCATTTCCAACATGTGATAAACTTGTTCAAGGAATATACCAACATAAGATCAAGCATGGAAAATAATTTGCTCCTATAGGCTCATATTGATGAAATCAATTTAAGTAGTCAAGTATTGTTATGCTCAATTCATCAAATCATTTATGTTCAAATGTAAGTGCTCATGCTCACATTTTGCAACCAACAATTTTGCATAGTCAATATTCAAACATATATTGCGAATTAAACTACACTCAATGATCAAATAAGTAATTCACAATCAATCAAAATTCATTCAATCAAGTATTCTTTAAATTTTAAAAAGATAAGAAAATAGATATCACCCATTTTTCATTTAATGATACCCATAAAAATCACTTCCATTAGATATTGGTATTAAAATTGCTTTGGATCCTTGAGGGTTAGTCTCATCAAACATATGCACCAGATAATAAGTTGAACAAGGAATGCACTAGAAATTTATGAGTTAAAAAAAATCTTGCTCCTAATTTTCTTATCCTTCTTTTCCTTTAACAATTCTTTTCAATTTCCTATTTTCTTATTTTAATCGATCATAATTTCTTTAGAGTATTTGAACATTAATTTTCAATTGATTGTTTTCTTCCATCAATGATTCATTTTCAATTCTAAGATTTGAAATTTTCTCTTTTTGCATTAGACTTAAATCTTGAAATTCGATAGCTATATTCTCAAAGATACTTTCTAATCTATTATTTGTAAAAACAAATGGTTCATGAGATGAAGATTCTACCTAATAGCTTAATCTTGAATTTCTAAATTTGATGTTCTCTTTATCATCACTTGATGAGCTTTCATCCAAGAGATCATCTTCTTTTAGTTTTCTTTCAAGTGGTTATCCATGTAGCTCTTTTAGTTTGTCTCATAGTTCTTTGGCACTACCACAATTTTGAACTTGATTGTGTTGCCTTTGTCCAAGTGCACTAAGGATAGTATGGATGGCTTTGGCATTAACTACAATCAAATCAAGATCATGTGGATTCCAATTTTTCATGCCTTTCTTTATTTTGTATGGACCATCTTCAATTTGCTTCCATGTTTGATAATCATTTGCAATAATGAAATGTCTTGTTCTATACCTCCAAACATTAAAGTCTTCACCATTGCAATATGAAGACTGAAGATATCATGATAATTTTTAGGTCTCGTAGTCATCAAATGCCATAAGACAAAAGTTTACAGCTTCATCAACCTCCTCATTTTGGGAATCATCATTATTGCTCCAAGTTGCTATCATTCCTTTCTTCTTGAATTTTTTTGAAGTGTTCCTCATGTTGTTGTTGGGACATTCATACTTGGTGTGATTAGGCCTTTTACAATCAAAACATATCAAGTGATCTCTTGCATGTTTTTCCTTAGGCATATCCGTCCATGTAGGGTTCCTACTTCTAAGATTTTTCTTCATGAATTTATTAATTTACCTACCTATCATAGCTATGTCCTTCTTATTTTCACTCTCACTTTTGACGCTTCTATTTTTTTCCTCAACTATTGATTTAAGTGTTATTCCCTTTTGTTTGACCTCTTCTTTTTTAGGTTCATCTTTTTCATTATTATGTCTTAGTGTCATTTCATAAGTGAGAATGGAACCTATAAACTTCTTCAGCTTAAAATCATTGAGATTTCTAGCCACTTCTATATCTGTGACTTTTTGTCTCCAATATTTTGGTAAGCTATAAAGGATTTTTTTTTACAAATTGTGCCTTTGGGAAATCCTTTCCTAAGGCTTTTAAACCTTCGACAATATTAATGAATCTTTTAAACATGTCATTAATTGATTCACCCTCTTTCATCCTAAAAAGCTCATAACCATGTGTAAGTAATTCAATCTTGGATTTCGTGACTTGGTTAGTGCCCTTATAAGTAGTTTTTAAGGTATCCCAATTTTTTTTTGCATTTTCAAACATAGATACTTAATTAAACTCACTAGCTTTTGAGGCACAAAGAAAAGTATTATAAGCCTTGCAATGTATTTGAATTAATTTCTCATCTTTATCATCCTATTCTTTCCTAGACTTAATCATTGATTTGCCATCTACCTCCTTACTTGGAACATGTAAACCATCTAATATAACACTCCAAACATCTAAGTCCATAGATTGTATAAAGATTTTCATGCAATTTTTCCAATAAGGATAGTTATTACCTACAAAAGGAGGTGGCCTTTGGATCAATTACCTTTCACCAAGTACTGTTGCTGTCACCTCCATTTTCGTCGATTTGAGCTTTTACAATGAATCTCTCAAAGACAGTTAAACCTATAAAATTTGAGACCAAACTTTGATATTGTCACATCTCATTTTTTAGAGGGATCATGACCGAGGTAAAGACCTAGACAGGTATAGCCCGCTAGACTCAAGCAAGCCTAAAATCATTAATCATAAACATTACTCCTTATATATCAATTCAACTCACACATATACATCATCATGTAAAAACATGTATAATTGCACCATTATGGATTTCACCATTTAACATGCCCATGAGCATTTCCATAAGCAAATATTTCATAATAAAATGTGGGTCCATACGCCCATTCATATAACATTCACTTGCACACTTGTACTGCTCACTTAGGCTCTTAAGCCATCATGTCCAATTCACATATATGCATATATAACATCCATACCAAGTATAATGCCATTACATAGCTACATCATCATAATGTTATCCAACAACATTATGAAAAAATAATAAATAAAGACCAACTCGTCAAGTGGTACATGACTCGCCTCTATAGGCTTAAAAAAGGTTGCTATAACAATTACCAAGAAAGAAGAACAGGTCACGTTTTTGTGACTCAGTTGGTTGACTAGCTATCACTGATTTACAACAAAAATATAAAGGGAAAATAACGTGTGAGTCACAAAGACTTCGTGAGTGAATACGGGAAGGGGACAAGCTAAGGGGGAGAGTTTTTGCATAAATAACATCGTTAATGGAAGCATGATCTTGAGATAAACATACTTCATTTTCAAATCTTTCATAAAATAGAGTTGTCATAAATCAGTCTCATTTTCATAATAAAATCGACATTTCATAAACATATAGATCGTTAAATAAGTTGAACATTTATGAAAGTCTTTTAGGGAAAACAAGGAAGTCGTAACTTATCTGTGGTATCAAATCCTCCCTAAGGAAATGATACTTAACCACATAAACCCAAGCTAAGGGTAGTTTACTCCATTCTTTTCATAAAATCATGTGAGCTGCTTATGTGCTCAAGATTCTCCAAGAGAAAACAATCATAATATTTAGTGATCATTGTTCAACCCATATAACTCAAGTAATCATTTTCAACTCATTCAACTTAGTGGTCAATATTCAATCCATAAAACTCAAGTGGTAATTCTTTCTTTTAATTCATAACTCAAGTAATGCATTGAGACTTACTCTATCTATTAACCCATTTTGGCTAATGTATAGATTATAGTTTAATTTACCACTCAATCAAACATCACAAACACAAGAAAGCCTCATAAAAGACATCATAATAACAAAAGTAATATGCAATAATCATGAATGCCTTCACAAGTATTGGGTCCTAGCCCACGTTTGGGCATTATAAATAAGTGGTACATCGACCCCACTTAGGCTATATACATTTGTGAGTGGCACAATGACGTCACTCATGTTGAGTGTCGCCACCATGTAGTGGAAAGTTAGCTCACCATGTATGGGGACTGCTCTATACATATCATTGAGCATTGGTGCCATGTGTGGAATGTTACCTCACATCGTGTGGAAACGCTAAGAAATTATACAGGCAAGAATCACAAGAGGGACTTTTACCACCATCCTTACTACCTCAACTCAATGTCCTTATTATAATATAGAATTTCACATATTCATACATGCATCATCAACATATCAAGCACATTTTTTTCTTTAAATCATATTCATGAACAATCATATCTCAAAGGGTATGTGGTATTACATCACATATTATCCCATAAAATCATGTCTCACATGTTTTAGTATTCCTCAAATGAAAACATATCATGAGCTTAAGGGTGGGAACGTCTATTTCCACCTAAACAGTCATTTCTGATACTTTTCCATAACAATAATGAGGATACTAGTTTTCCACAAATCGTATTCTTCAAAAAATTCTCAATCATCATGCTTATCATCAAGTATAAAGGTGAGAACTTACACCACTTGTCATCCATATGACCATGTACATTTATCATCTTCATTCATAATGGAATTGAAGTTTTTGGAGTAAAACATTTGAAAGGGCTTGTCCCCTCTTATTGAAAACTAATACATAGTAGTGATATTTACGTACATAAATAGATTCTAAAACTTCTTTGAAAACATTTAGATAAAAATGATTTGATTTAATATTGTAAACATGGTATTCAAATCATGCATGGTAAACAATTCAATGAAACACGCATAGCTTTATCGCATTAATATATTTAAAAAGGGTGCATCCACTCACCTTGACAAAAGCGTGCTTCTAAGCCTTGCTTCGTCAAACTTTGCTTGTTCTTCGATTCACTATCTCAACACAACCTAACACAATGATTTTTAACATATATTTTGTATTTTTCCAACAAACCCATTTATTTGAAACTAACCGATTAAACCTGTATTTTTGTTTCAAGTCAATAATCCATAATACTTTAAACCCAAATCATATATAATGAAACTTTAAAATCATTCTTACCTCCACAACCTTGTTGAAGGACACAAACCCCCAAAATCCTAGCTCAAATTTGGGTTAAATGAGCTAAAATTTACAAAACCCTTGAGTTAAATTGAAACATTGTGATTAATACCTAAAAGTGTTGAAGCTTACCTTAGATTTGTGTTTGGAAGGTTGAACCTTTGTTCAATGGGGTTTTGAAAGGTTAGAAAAGGGTTTGGTGGTTGTTTGGGGATGAGTTGGAGGTTGAGAAAATGTGAAATGAAGGCAATAGCTCATTTTTAACACTTTATATATTGATCTATCAAAAAGGCACTATAGTCGACTACTCAAATTCTGTAATCGACTATGGTTGTGTTTTCTTCAAGAATCTCATTTTTTCTATTATAGGCTCAACTAGGGAAGTTATTGGGTCGACTATGGTTGTGAATGCTTCAAGATTTTCTTACTTTCTACCAGAGGATCGACTTGTAACCATTGAGGGTCGATCCTTTATGTTCAAACTTGCTAAAATACATTCTTTTGACTTTATTTTTCAACCATTCCTTCAATCATCATTTATCTATAAACATAACACAATAATATGGAAGGATTTACATCAAATGACAAGGAATTCTCATAGATAATTGTTACCAACGCATAATTCATCAAAGTACAAGTTTTCACCAAATTTCTATAATATGAAAAATTGGGATTTCAAAACTTCCTATCATTTATTCATTCATCAACACCACATCATTATAACCATTCTTAGGGAGAAATTCATGTCAATAATGTTGGGGAAATTTCATCCAACATCCGATCTCATATTAGATTAAAATACTTCACATCCCATTTGGTCAACATAATATTAAGTCTAGGCACATCACTACATAAAAGTATGGGGTTTCATAGATACCAATTGTTAGTATAAAAATTAAAACTTTTGCAACCAAAAATCTCTTTTGATGTCAAAAATAAAGTGTGTGATCTTTCCAAACCGATTTTCAATAATAAATTGAAATGAGCAAATAATACATCAAAGTAAAGATATTTTCCTAAGTTAAATAATGAACAAATAATAAATCAAAGTAAAAATATTTTCCTAAGTCAAATAATGAACAAATAATAAATCAAAGTAAGAATATTTTTCTAAGTCAAGTGCAAGCAAAAATAATAATTCAATATAAATATTTTCCTAAGCAAAAATTAATAAATCAAGGTAAAATATTTTCCTAAGCTAAATGCAAAGAATGAATCTCAATGTGGAAAATTAAAAACAAGACACTAGATTTTTATACTGGTTAGGCTTTCTCTAGTGCCTACATCCATTCCCTTGGAACACCAATGAATTTCAAATCCACAAAGGAAAATGAGCTTTTTACAAAATCAAGTGAAACCCTTACAATGCTTTTTACGGGATCAAGTGAAACCTTTACATTGCTTTTTGCAGGATCAAGCACCCTTACAAGCTTTTCATGAGATAAAGTGAAACCCACCAACAATGGTTATTATAGGCTCAACCACAAACCTTCATAAATAACTTTTTAAGGTTAAGTTAGAACCTTTACAATGGAGTTCAAGGATTAGTAACAAAATGCCTCTACAAAAGTTGGGTGTTAGGAGTTTAAGCTTGAGTGTAGTGAGAGAAGAATATCAGCTCAAATGAAGTAAGAATTCAACTTTTGTAAGCTTGGTGGCAGACTACAATGAAGCTAGAGAGTGAGGCTAAGCTTTTGAAGGTCTTTCTAGGGTTTGAAGCTTCGGATCAAGTTTTCTTGTAACACCCTATGCCCTCCTATAGAAGCCAATACGACCTTATTTATAGGACGAGGGTCAATTGATGTAAATTTAAGTGCCAAAGAGTGGTGATGGATAAAAGGAATATTTTGGAATAAAATATTTTATATGTGAGAAAATAATAATTAAATAATAATTTTTTATCAAGGATGAATTAGCGAATTAAAATGGTGATTTGGAAGTGAACTGGGGTAAAGTGTAAGATTTTGAGACTTGAGGAGACAAGTGGAGAATTTTGAAATAAAATAATATTTTATTAATAAAATAATATTAAAATAATTTGATGCCAGAACAAGTCGTATCTTGCGAGAGATAGGTTAAGTTTAAGTGGGGGAGACCAAAAATATAATTTTTGGATGACATGAATAAAATAATAATTTATTCATTTATATTATATTATATTATTTAGATAGAGAAATTATTGGTCACATGCAAAATTGGATGAAAAGAAAATAATTAGTCATGAACAATAAGGTTATGTGAAAGATTGGCACATGCATGTGAGAGTACTATTACATGTAAAAGATGACATATAAAGGTGTAATATTAGTGGGGAACATGTGGGGCCCCCCACCATGTGACAAATAAAAAGGAAAGAGACAAATGTAAAAGGTGAAATATGCATGTAATGTTATTGGCTAAATAGGAGGCCAAATGAGAAACAATGTGGGAGAATGCATGCGAGGCTATTGGACATAAGTAAGGTGAATGAAATAGAAATGCATTAAGAATGCATGAAGATAAATTAAATAAATTTGGGATGGATAATGGAAGTAGATATTTAACCAATTAAAAGAGATGGAAATTGGATGCATGAAATCTTATAGGTTGGTAAGGTGGCCAAATGGAATAAAAGGCAAATGTGCGCATGTAGTTTGATTGGTTAAGTGGGTGGCCATATAAAAAACAAATTTCAAAGTGTAAAAGAAATGAGAATTGGCCTTGGTGAAGCTTGAGAGAACTGACCATTGAGAGAGGAAAAGAAAGAAGAAAATGTCTTTGAGAGCTCCACCCGAGAGGAAGAAAAGAGAAAGAGAAGAAAAAGAAAAAAGAAGAAATGTAAGAAGGCTTGAGTTTGTGAGGATTCAAGAGAAGCCGTGGGTTTCCTACTTTTTCCTTGTTGAGCCTTGATGCTTACTTACCATTCAAAGTGTAGATTGGAAGCTTGAAGGGGATTAGTGCTTCGGTTTGATTATTTAAGAGAGAGGAAGGTAAGAGTTGTGATTTTGTTAGCATGCATTTTTTGAAAACTAGTTGTAATCATAAGAAACATTTTTGTGGTAGCAAGATCTTCCAAGAATCAAAGGACCGGATGCATGCATGTTGATTGTACACTGGTATATGGTGATTTGAGACAAAGAAATGATGGGTAAGTGTTCTTAACCTTGAGTTTCATGAATGGAAAGAAAGATAGAACATTTTTTGATGATTTATGTTTGTGGTAGCAATGGTGAACAATGTTATGAGGAGATATTGAAGTGCATATAAAGTTCAAAGTGATTTGGAAGGTAAGTATGCAATGTGGGAAAGTTATGGCACTTTAGATTCGGCTAGTTGAAAATTAGTGGTTGCATGCTAGAGTATTTATAAGAATAAAGATGAACAATGTGGATATTGATTAAGGATTCTTGGTTAAGATGCTACCCATATTGTGAGACCTCAACCTCTATAGGCTTGTAACTAGGCATAGACACAAGAACACAAGCTAGGGGTAATTTCGTCATTTTCTCTAATAAGCTCCAAGAAGAAAGTTTTATGATATTTTAAGGTCTAAATAGGCATAAGACCGCATAAATGATGTGTAATGATGAAAACTCGAAGAAAACTAGAAATGACAATAATTTTCACAATAGGGGCAAAATGGTCATTTTGCACTCCAAGTCAAAACCTTTAAAAGTTTTGCAACCCGAGCATGTCTGGACCATTATGGAGTTGGTCTTAGTGTTAAAAGAGTAAAAAGATTTCACAAAAGGTTGCATGAGAACAAGCTAACTAGTCAAGGGCATTTTCGTAATTTCAAGGGAATGGATAAATTTGAGCTATAAATATCTTCTCCTTCCAGCAGCTTCTTGAAATTTCAGCAGGTTCTTCTTCTTCTTCTCCTTTCAATTCATGTTACTTCCAACCTCCATGGAAGCTTGATATGGAGCTAGCATAATTTTCTCTCTCTAGCTTTAATTTTCATACCTTTATGCCCTTTTGACTAGAATCCTTGTATTCTTTCACTCTCTCGCTTCAAAACCCTTGATAAATCTTATTTCCATACTTTCTCTCACTAGTTGGGCATTCTAGAGAGAGAAAAAAGAATTACACCATTTGTTTGGAAGCTATTGGAAGAGAATTCAGCTACAAAGAAATCCTAGGGTGAGTGATGAACTAAGCTTGTTTTTTTAGCTGTGGATAATAGCTAGTAATTGGGATTATGAGCTGTTTTATTGTTGAGGATGTTCATTCATTTTATAGTGATTAAGATAGTGAACATAGATAGCCATTTAAAGTAGCAATTGAAAGCTTGCTTAGGGATAGCTTTTAGGGTTTATAAGTAGGAATTGACACTAAGGTAATGTTAATTTGATGGTAGGTTCTAATGAAGCCCCATCACCCTAATTGGATCATTAGGGGAATTAGAGTCAGCTAAAGGCTCAACAATATACCGGTGAGTGAACTGCCTTCAAAACTTGTTTTGGGGAATATAATGTATTTGCCACACATTTGAATGAATTATCAAGTTTTTCATAAAATCAAGTGCCTTGGGAACAAGCTTTTGCTAAATGGTTTTATGTTGTGATATGTGATTGCTATGGATTCATGCACTATTGCATTATGATGATATATATATATATATATATATATGTGTGTGTGTGTGTGTGTGTGTGTGTTGTGCATGATGATTGATATTGTGTATGATGACTGTAACCGTGTGTGTGCATGATGTGGGGGGGATGCACATGCTGGTGATGATGGTAGCGTGAGAGATGGATGATGATAGTGCCCGTGTGCACGATGTGGAGGGATGTACACGATGGCACTGATTGTGCACGATGCGGGGGGATGAACACGATGGCCCCGGCTATGTGCATGATGTGGGGGGATGTACCTGAGCCGGGTGTGATTATGATGATATTGATGTTTATCTATGTAATTATGCATATCTATACTTATGAAATGAAAGCTCATGAATATGATATATGATTCACATATATGTGAAATTTGATACATTGCACTTTGGGAATTTTCATGTGTTATGTTGATTTTGTTGGTTTAGCAGGATGGCCTTTTATTGAGTGAAGGGAAACCTTTTTCTTGGTGCTCTGTTTCTCGCTGCAACGAGAAACTCTTGGGTTTTGAAGGGGTAGGCTAGCCAAAAACTCGCTACAACGAGAAAGGTACTGTAGCTTTTCGCTGCAGCTAGAAACTTTCTGTTTTGTGACCAAAATTTCGTTGCAGCGAGATTGAATCTTGCTGCAGCTAAAAACTTTCTGTTTTATTCCTCTTTTCAGTTGTTGCCCCGTTTCCACTTCTTTGATACCATAGTTGAGCATGGACTTCCAAAATTACGGAATCAATGATTTAAGTTTAAAATGAAGAGGTTTGGTGAGAAACCCTCGGCCATTTAAGAAACCCTCGTTCGGCTAATAACTTAAATCCCAACATCACTGCAGTGAGAAGGCATTCTCACTGCAGCGAAGATCCATTGTCGCATTTGACTTGTTTGTGTATCACTAAAGCCTTCATTTTCAAATTATTTTTTATGTATGGGTTCATCATTGCCAAGTGATTAATCATTTAAGGGTTTAATGAGGGGTTTTAATATGAATGAAATTGAATTGCATTGTTTTAAAATAAGTGCATCATGATTTTAAATTCTTCCTTATTGTTGCTTGTTCCCTTCCTTGTTCACTCACTGGGTTTATACTCACCATTTTCAACTTCATGCTTTTAGATCACGAGACAACTGGTAGCTAGGTCGAGGTGTCTTTATATATTTTACTCTTGGTAGGTGCCTCGGCATTCAGTAGCTGTACATTCGTCTAGTTTCTCCGTTGGACATGGAGTCTCCTTTTGATATGTATAGACAAACTTAATGTAAATTATTAGAATACGTGTTGTAGACAATGTATGTATATTTTAAATGAATAATGCCAGTACGAGTTGGCAATGTCTATCACTATTTTGATTCAAAGTTATGAAATGTGACTTAGCGATATTTGATGGAATGATGAGTAGGATAAATAGATAGGCTTGCTTGAGCTTAGTGGACTACGTCCATTGGGCCCTTGCGCCAGTCATGGCTCGAAATTTGGGTCCTGACAAAGTTGGTATCAGAGCTTTAGGTTTGTCTAGGTCCTAGGACTTTCTTTTGTTGGTCCAGCAGAGAGTGGGGTCTTTATGTGGGAACTTTGGTTATAAAGTGTGAACCGCGACACATTTTACAACCAAGTGACCTCATAAATTCCCTATCTTAGAAACTACCTTTTTGCCTTTAGTATGATTATAAAATGTGTTTAATAACAGGTATTTGCTCTTGTTTAGGTAAAAATACCGCCTAAGACACGAGCTGCCTCAAGACGGATGGGGGAGTAAGATGCTCCTACCGAGTTGACAGATAAGCCACGGGCATCTACCCTTAGGGGGCGAGGTAGACCTGGCAGGGCCACTAGGCCGGTGAGCGCTGATACGCCTGTGAGTAGCTGAGAGGAGGGACAGTCCTTAAGTGATGTAGATAGACACCCAGCTAGGGGTATTACCATTGAGGATTTGGCGGCAGGCTTACAGGGAGTCAATCGGGTTGTAGAGATGATGGCGACCCGTATGGAGGATATACAAAGGGTAGTAGAGGGGAGACCTACAATACAAGAATCCCCTAGCTCTCAAGGACAAGCTGATCGCCAACATCATGAGGTTGAGAGGGGACATCTAGATATTTCTCTTCCTGATTTTCTCTAGCTTAAGCTTCTGTCATTTTCAGGGTTTGATGAATCAGAGAAACCCCAGGTTTTCTTAGATAAGATGGAGAAAACATGTAAAGCTTTAAGACGCTCTAGTGTTCGATCAGTCGAGCTGGCCGTCTTTCAATTAGAGGATGTGGCGCAGGAGTGGTATAGCTCTTTATGTAGAGGTAGACCGACAGATGCAGAACCATTGACTTGGAGTGAGTTCAGTACAACCTTTTTGGATCGATTTCTATCACTCAGTGTACGTAATGCCAGAGCTAGAGAGTTCGAGACTTTGGTACAAACTTCGAGTATGAAATTGTTCGAGTACAACATCAAATTTACGCAGTTGGCTCACTATGCACCCTATCTTGTTTCTACTGAGCAGATGAAGATTCAGAGGTTTGTGGATGAGTTAGTGGAGCTGTTGTTTAGGGTTGTGGCATCTCGAGATTTCAATACCTATTCCGCAGCAGTGGATTGTGCTCAACGGATTTAGATGAGGACCAGTGAGAGTAGGGCTGCGAGAGATAGAGCAAAAAGGGCCAAGATAGAGGGATATCAAGGCCGTAGAGACTTCAGCAGTGGGATGTCATCTTCTAGCCGTCAAGGTCCACAAAAGGACTCACGATTGCCCTAGAGGGGGAGTGACTTGCTTGGTGCTAATGTTAGGGCGGGACAGAGAACCTTTAGTTTTGGGAGACGGCAAGATTCTGGACAGAGTAGTCAAGTCACCCACCCTTGTGATATTTGTGGGAGACGACAGAGTGGACGATGCTTCCGTAATGAGAGAGTTTTTTATGGGTGTGGTCAGCCTGGATGATAGTGATAAGCTGTATTGATGAATAAGTTAAACCTATATCAATTACTATGCTGTGAATATGAAGGCTAAGGCCTAACAATGTGAGGCAAGCTTTTGGTGAGTTGTTTCGTTAACCTTTTGATAGAAGTGTTTAGCTCTAAAATCCTTATAACAGTGGCTAATGAAGCGAGATTAATAGGTTTGATAGAGCTTATTCATTCGGTAGAATGACAATTATAGCCATGGTAGCAAATTTGAAAGTTAGGTTGATGGATATATATTGGATAAACATGAAGAGGGTTGAAACAAATGCTCATTGGTCAAGTGGCTATGGTGAGAAGGTAGGTCCTAATGAGTTATGCAACTCACAAAGAAGTATGTAAATCTTCTAATTGGAGTACGATAGATGGTAAGAATGGAGACACATGGTGTCATGACATTATAGAATGATAATTTGATACAAATATAGATTATTTGAGGTAAATTATGGAACTTGGGAAAGATAAATTCTTGACTTAATAAGGATTGTGAGTATAAAGTGTGGATAAAGATGAACTATTTTGATGGTCCTTTGTACTAAAAGTCAGTAAACTATTTGAGTTACAAGCTAAGAAAGACAAGTAGTTATAGATAATAAGAATTGTGGGATGCTATAAATGGTGAATAATTATGTGTGTGATGTTATATATATTATGAATTCATTACACAATATGGCAAGATTGTCGTAAGGTGGGACTTATTGATTGATGATAAGTGTTAAAGGATAATATGAGTTTGAAAATATTGACTTGCCTTAATGTATGAGATAAGCAAGGAGAATATAAGTGGTTATGGAAATTGTGGTATAGGCCTGCAGGAAAGCCAAATGGTTGAGCATGATTAACGTAGTAACCTTAAATGTAGATAAATTGCTTTGATGAAGAAATTTCCAGTAGCCACAGTGCTACAACGCTGACTCTTTAGCGTTGCATCATTGAAACCACCCCATTTTCAGCAGCTGCAATGCCGTAACGCTGATTGCCCAATGCCGTAGCACTAAAAACACCTCATGTCTAGAAAGCATGAGCAAGTTGTGAGTGGCATGCTGATGAACTTACAAGCCGAATTATGGTTGTTGGTCTTGATGTTGAGCTTTGTTATTTGGAGTTTTAAGTGTTTTGGAGAATGTTTATATGAATGAATTGAAAAGTTTCTTTATTGTCTTATATATTGGCATGTAATTAAAAGAGAAGTTGAAAGTTCTTGAGATGGCTACATTGAGATAAGCTACAATGTGAAGTATTAAGATGAATACCATGTTGACTAAAGTCAAATCCTAAGAAATAAAGGAGATGAGATAAAGCATTGTCAAAAGCTAAGGAAAGAGAGAGTGAAAATTTAGATGAAAGTATGAGACATTGATAAAGGAATGCTAATACCAATTGAAGAAATTGTGAATGAACGGTTGTAAGGTTGGCATAACAAATAAGCCAATACAAAGTATTGCTATGAGGATTTACAAATCTTATCTTGACTTAGTTGAAAGAAAAGGATTAGTAACAACACAAGGCCAATCAGACACCTATGAACATAAATTGAGGTATGAATAGATGAGTATGCATTCAAATATCTTGGAGAATAAGTGCATGCTTTTGGAATGAATGTGCTTGAAAGGTTAATGAACAAATAAGTAATTAAGTGTTTCAGAAATGCATAAAAGTTTTGAAAAGGCTGTACCAAACTATATGTGGCAAGAATGATAGTTAATATTACTTTGGAATATTTTATATGCACATTGATGTAATGTGTTATTTGGAACTTGCTAAAGAGCCTAATGGCTAAACCACGGGTTATGTGGTCATATGTTGTGGGACATAAACTTAAGGTGGGTATTTACAAGGAAATACTTAAGAGAAATCCGCTATGAATCTTATGAAAACAGACACTAAATTGTGTAGCTACAAAAGGGAAGGAGTAAGTTTGAAAGTGGATACTTGCAATGACATTGAGAAGTACTTAAGTAAAATCCTATTTCAAGTTTTGCTATTACGAGTACTAATCGTATGACGGTAACCATGATAATGAAATCGGTTTATAAAAAAAAAAACTCATAATGTGGAAATTGAAATTTGGAAATGCATGAGGTGCACATGACTCAATGAGCCTAAGTCTTGAGTGACTAATTAATATCGAAATGCAATAAGGGTATAATATGTATGTTAGAGGTATGAAAGATAATGAGAAATAAAGATGACTTTTAGGAATTATGGTATTGCACCAGATGCAATGATCAAGTAAAGATGAATCTTGAAGGATCAATGAGATTATAAAGCATATACGAATATTGGATTACAATTTGATGAAAATGATATTTCTCAATTGAGATGTGATTGATGACATTGTGATGCAAGGATACATGTGATGGGTGAGGGCTGATCATGCATCAAATACAAATAAATCGCAATAAAATTAAATTTAAAAAATTAAAATATGCCTCACCTTCCTAGGATCTCTTTCATGCCAAAATGAGTACAAAATTAAACTAAAATAAAAGTATATGATCATATCACTTTACCTAAATAACAAAGGTTGATGAATCCTTTGTTGAACCACCAAATCAGCCTTCAAAAAGCTAAACCACCTCAGCCCAGTTGTTGCAAACCAAAGCTATCCAAGGAATCGTTGTACAGTCTCTAATGGTAATCCACACCAATGAATGAGAAAATCCTTCTTTAAGGATTGGGAGTGCTATGCCTTGACAATGTGCTAGCAAAGATGAGTTTCATAAACTCATAATCCACACAAAATTGTGGGGCTGAATGCACAAAAAGAAATGAATGAAAAACTATTTTTCTTTACACAAGGAATGGCAAGAAAAAAGAATTTCTAATGTGTCGTTCACTCCCTTTTTTTTTTCAGCCGTTTTCCACACTCTTGTTTAGAGGCTATAGCAAGGTATTTATACCTTAGATTAATTTTAAACCCTAATTACAAAGCTATTTTGTAATTGCCAATCAATCCAATAATTTTATTAAATAATTTAATTAAGTCCTTAAGAAGCCCAATTAACTTAATTGTTTAATTTGATCAATTAGGCCCAATAACTTAATTAAACAATTTAATTAATTAAGCCCAACTATTTAATTAAACAATTTTAATCAATTAGGCCTAATGACTTAATTAAACAAATTTAATCAATTAAGCCCAATAACTTAATTGTTTAATTTAATTAATTAGGCCCAATGACTTAATTAAATAATTTAATTAATTAGGCCTAATGATTTAATTAAACAATTTAATTAATTAGGCATAACTTAATTAAACAATTTTAATCAAGTGCTTGAAAAGCTCATAACTTCTAATTTGATTAAGTCCAACTTAACCACCTCTCTCATTTTATTTTCAACATTCATTTTAGGTGTGTGACCCATTAGGCTTCTAACATGTTGGCAATGAACTCAACATATAATTCTTAAGTTAAACTTAGAATTAGATAAATTTAAACTACTTTAAATTTATCATTAATTAAGTTAACTACCTAAAGTTCATAGACCAAGATTGGGATCTAGCAATCCATCATGGCCACTCAAATGTTAGAAGAGTCAAGATGGTTTGACTCAACCTTTCAGTGATCAGCCTTTCAGTGTAATTCATTCCTTCATCATATATCCCGGAGATGATAAGAGCATGGTGCAGTGTATACTCTTATTGATCTCCATATTCATTCTTAAAGTTTGATCATCAGTTTTATAAAGACTTATGAAACTCCTTTCATAATCTTCAAGTCACCTTGGCCAAGGACTTCAATAAGCTAATATCAACCGAGAATAGCTAAGATATGTCCCCTGCATCACTTGGGGTGATGATTCCTATCTTGACCACTCATTTGCCTTCACATGCTTCATGCTATACCCAAAAGCATCCTATTTTGGCATCTTTGGTTAGGCGGCCATAGGGATGAAATCAAAGCATAGCACTCCACACATAAGACAACCTGGTGTCTTAAGTCTAGGGAGTATTTACACAACTGACACATGAGAAGTATTGAATAGACACTTGAGTGAAATACCAAATGCACTTCTCATGGCGGGTCATGTTCAGTGAACTTGCTCTCTTAGCCAAGCACCTACATTCTAGTTCCAAGTATCTTTATACTTCAACATATGAGATCGGTTGCTTACTTCTTAAGTAAGGAACATAGAATGTACTAGTCTCTAAGTATCATTGATGTCTAGTGTCAATGATACATTGAGCAGAAACATTTTGAGATTACGCTTTAATGCATAAAGATCTCATAACTGCAACCCATTATAGTTCCCTTATAAGGCATATTAATCTCATGGACTTCATCCAATTAGACTTATAACTTGTTATAATTGATGTCTTATTGATGAAGGACAACCTTTAATCATTTAACATGAATGATGTCATTGCATGATTGGAATCAAGCCTTAACCAATCCCAATTGGCTGCAGGGCTCATCCGAACATCTCTCATTAGCACAAAGCCAATTGCTACCTCATCGTATGTGGATTCAAATCCATCTAGCAATCGTGTCTCCATGTAGACTCGCTTGTTCCCTTCAATGTGGTTAGTTGCTTTTATCTATCTTGATGTTTTCCACGCATCACATCATTTCATATTACTATATCTAGATCCAATGAGACCCAGGTTTTACTATTATGGCTCCATTGTTACATTAACAATGTTTAGAACCCTTTATTAGTTCCATGAACTAGAGATCTAAATATCTTCCTATTTGAGCCCTTTATAATAGGATGTATATGACTTTATTTATATACACGTATAATCCCTTTTGCTTCTTGGGACCATTCCAACTAGACTATGTTGCATGCATCATATGCATGTGTCACTCTATGTTATGCCATTTGGCGCCTTTAAACTTTTTTTATAGTCATTGAGCTCCCACTAATTCCAAGATCCTTTGTGAGAGTAATATTCAAACTCTTTTGAATATTCCATGATATATATACATCTCAATGTATGCTTGGAATCATATTGGTTTGGAATATCATAATAGGCTTTTATGTTGGAGAGATATGGACCAAATCATATTGCAATATGAAGTTGCTTTCTTTCTTGAACATTCATCTCTATGTTTTGCTCTTAGGAAAGTTCCATTTTATATGAATCAATATTCAATCTTTTGATCAATTGAACATATTTCATAATTGATCAAATATCATAACAAGGATAAACATGAAGCATGGATAATTAAATATGACATAATTATTCCAAATAATTATTCAAACTTGAAACATATAAGCTTCCACATCGAAATGCTAAAGACAAATGTTTCACCAGCCATTCCCATGGCAATGACATAATTAATGTTTCAAAAACATCTAAATATATTATCCAACATGTCGAGATAAATAGGAGTGTAACCATCCAATATAGCATCTAATGCTTTAGGTAATCCATCCATGTGGTCACCTCCTCAGCCAAGATCCTACTCATCTTTATCTTTGGTTCGT
This sequence comes from Theobroma cacao, assembly GCF_053813885.1. Classification (NCBI taxonomy): domain Eukaryota; kingdom Viridiplantae; phylum Streptophyta; class Magnoliopsida; order Malvales; family Malvaceae; genus Theobroma; species Theobroma cacao. Next base: position 30,793,642 of record NC_142647.1, on the reverse strand, counting down.
GCAATATGTCAAACATATGAGAACCAACTTTGAGATATCATATACCTTTAATATATAGAGTAGAATTATTTAGCAAATGGTACTTGAATCAGAAACTTCAATAAGTTTCTTTTTCTTGCTCACAGTAGCTAGGTACTCCTTGCAGTTCCTCCTCAAATGCCCAAGTTTGCCACAATGATGGCAAATGTCCTTCTCTTTATCTTTTTTGACACCTCCCTTAGGCTTCAAGCCCTTCTCATTTTGGGATTTTACTTTCTTCCTTTTTTTGGGCTTTCTTCTTTTGTTGCTTTGTATGAGCCTTGGAAGAAGAAACAAGAAGCAATGATCCTTTATCTTTCCTGATGGACCTTTCTACCGTGTCTACCATATTTAGAAGTTTGGGAAGAGTGGCTTCCAATCGATTCATATGGAAGTTCAACACGAACTGACCAAAGCTATCAGGAAGAGATTGTAGAACTAAGTATATTCTTAGCTCATGATCCATTGCTAATCCCAATTGTCCAAGTCTCTCAATGAGTCCAATCATCTTCAGTACATTAGGTCTAACAAAATTACCTTCTACCATCTTGCATTGGAATAGTTCTTTAGAGATCTCATATCTCTTAGTGCGCCTTTCCTTATCGAACAGTTCTCCAAGGTGAAGAATCATGGATTGGACATCCATATGTTCATGCTGCTTTTGGAGCTTAGGGGTCATATTGGCTAGCATCACGCATGCTGCTGATCATCATCATCTTTATGACGTTGATATGCTTCCTTATCCTCAGCATTAGCATCAGTAGTAGGGACTGGTGGAATAGGAGTGTCAAGGACATAGGATTTCTTCTCCTGTTTTAAGATAATCTTGAGGTTCCGAAACCAATCGAGGAAGTTTGGGCCCGTGAGTTTATTTGCATCCAAGATGCTCCGCAATGATAGATTATTAGCCATGTATATAAATTATGCCTATATAGATAAAATAAAGCAATAAGTAAACATCATGCATAAACTATTTAAAACAAGGTTTTAAAATTTTAAATAGTTCTCCCACTATTTTCTACAAGATGATAACCCTTTATATCACCTCGAGAGATCTTGACTAGGATTCTCTTAGTGGGCTAGGATCCCATCCATATAGTCATGGCCTTGAGTGTGCTCAACAAACCATGATAGATAGATTAGGTAGGTAACTGAGCTTACCAATTGTATCTCTATACAACTCCTAGATTGGCTAGGTGACAACACATTGCCTAAATATATCATATATGTTTCGCCTAGCCTTTGCCTCTAATTTCCATAATAATCAAGTTTCCAAGCATTTGGATTTTATGAAACTAGTTGAGTAAGACCCACCAATAGCTCAAACATACTCGTGTAAAAGTGTGACCTTGAGTGTGCTCAACAAGCCTCCAATTAAAAGAGCAGCCAAGTTATCTTGCTATATGGTGGAAGGCAACTTAATCATACGTGGTATGTGACTCAATATTTACCAAGGGATTTTATCTTTTTCATTTTATTAAGGTCTCATTTGATTAGCATGCATAGCATTTAATATATCACATAAAATTAAATCTATCACATGCTGTTCTACTAAGATGGTTATGGACTTTTCTACTCTAGTTACGAACATATAAAGTAAACATGCTCAATATGATGATGATGATCTTGCATTTCATTTGAAAAATGTCACTCAACAATTGAGGATCATAGTTCAAATCATTTGGTGCTTTGGTTTGAAAACATTTACTAATTTTTTTTAAATTACTTAGTAAAGGAATTGATCATATCAAGGCCTTTAACTAGCTCAAATCATATTTGAATTAATTCTATTAGTAAGTTATTTCTAATTAAACTTCTTTAATTAGAAACCTAAACCAATTTAGGAAACTTCCTAGTTTGAGTATCTATCATAAACCATTTTAAAAGGTTTCATGATCCAAATCATGTGTCCTAAATATTTTAGGAAGGTCCTTATCCATCTTTTTAATCTTGTATTATCCATTCACTAATTGTAGAGTTCTAATCATTATTAGAAGTCCTAATTTATTAGTAAATTTATCTTAATTAAAATCTATCCTAATCGGATTAGGATGTCATCTACTCAAGTTGACTTTCAATTTTAATTAACATTATCTAATCTAATTAGATGTGGATAAATTTAAATCATAATTCCTTAATTTAGGGAGTCCTCACCAAATGAGGAAGACTTAATATTTTGGAGATTTACTATCAATCAATTCAAAATTGATTGATTCCATCAAGGATTCAAACTCCTTGATTTTAGGCATGTATCCCTAACATTTAGGAGTCAATGATCAGCTAAGGAAAGAGTCCTTCCTGATCATTGAGTGTCCAATTTCTCCAGCAAACAACCTCTTTCCATAAAGTGGTTGCATCCATGGCAATGGGAGGTGCGGCATCCATGTGTGGCGGCACCATGCACAACCTTTGTCATGAGTGCCATTTCACATGTAAAGGACATTCCTTTAATTTAGTTAAGTGTCCAGCCACTCAAAAATTAATTCAAATTCAAAATTTTATCCTTTAATTGAACCTTTCAATTTAGGATAATATTCTGAAATTTTCAGAATTAATTTTGCGAGATTATCTTGCAATTCAAAACCAATTTCCAAGCTATAACTATTCTCTGAACTGTTTTCAAACTTTCAATAATTAATAGCTTAAATTAGGTTGTTTGGCCATGAAAATTTCCAGAATAATCCTCATTGAACATTTTAATAAATGTAATTTTTCTGGAATTTTTCAGAATTAATTTTCAAGAGTTTCTTGTCAATTAAAACCGAAATTCATGCCAAAACAGTGAGCTAGACAGATTTATGTTTGCACCAATTTTCATGCTCGAAATCAGCAATATTTGACCATGATATTTTTCAGAAATAATCCTTATTGAACATTTTAATAAAGATAATTTTCCTGAAATTTTTCAGAATTAATTTCCAAGACTTTCTTGTTAATTAAAACTGAAATTCATGTCATAACAGTGAGCTGGACTGCTTTCACTTTTTGCTCCAATTTCTTGCTTAAAATCAGCCTGAACATTTCATGATTTTGCTGTCCACATATCTAACAATAAATGTGTAACAATTACATATTTTATTTGCTGGAAATTAAGCACAACTAGAAGCAAAATTCTGCACCTAAAACCGTGTGTGTGCTGCCTTGCAAGACAGCCTCCAAAACTGTGCCTTATGGTGTCCCTTTTTCTTGTGTCTCCTTAGCACAATGTAAAACTCACATTAGTTAAGTCTATATATGATTTAAATAAGTTACGATAAGATTAAAGGAGGGTACAAAAGTTGCTGGACAGAATTAAATGAAATTGGTAAAGCAGATATTTTTTAAAAATTGATTTTAACAAAATCGCACCAAATCAAAATACAAAACAACTATTTGTTAATCAAGCATCCATTGAACATGAACAAGCACTCAAATGGCATGAAAGGGGCTCTGATACCATTGTTGGGTGAGGGCTGATCATGAATCAAATATAAATAAATCGCAGTGAAAATAAATTTGAAAAATTAAATTACGCCTCACCTTCCTAGGATCTCTTTCATGCCAAATTGAGTACAAAATTAAACTAAAATAAAAGTATATGATCATATCACTTTACCTAAATAACAAAGGTTGATGAATCCTTTGTTAAACCACCAAATTAGCCTTCAAAAAGCTTAACCACCTCAGCCCGGTTGTTGCAAAGCAAAGCTGTCCAAGGAATCCTTGTATAGCCTCTAATGGTGATCCACACCAATGAATGAGAAAATCCTTCTTTAAGGATTGGGAGTGCTATGCCTTGACAATGTGCTAGCAAAGATGAGTTTCATAAACTCATAATCCACACAAAATTGTGGGGCGGAATGCACAAAAAGAAATGAAATGAAAAACTATTTTTCTTCACACAAGGAATGGCAAGACAAAAGAATTTTTAATGTGCCGTTCACTCCTTTTTTTTTTTCAGCCGTTTTCCACACTCTTGTTTGGAGGCTATAGCAAGGTATTTATAACTTAGATTAATTTTAAACCCTAATTACAAAACTATTTTGTAATTGTCAATTAATCCAATAATTTTATTAAATAATTTAATTAATTCCTTAAGAAGCCCAATTAACTTAATTGTTTAATTTGATCGATTAGGCCCAATAACTTAATTAAACAATTTAATTAATTAAGCTCAACTATTTAATTAAACAATTTTAATCAATTAGGCCCAATGACTTAATTCAACAAATTTAATCAATTAGGCCCAATAACTTAATTGTTTAATTTAATTAATTAGGCCTAATGACTGAATTAAACAATTTAATTAATTAGGCCTAATGATTTAATTAAACAATTTAATTAATTAGGCACAACTTAATTAAACATTTTTAATCAAGTGCTTGAGAAGCTCATAACTTCTAATTTGATTAAGTCCAACTTAATCACCTCTCCCATTTTATTTTCAACATTCATTTTAGGTGTGTGACCCATTAGGCTTCTTACATGTTGGCAATGAACTCAACATATAATTCTTAAGTTAAACTTAGAATTAGATAAATTTAAACTACTTTAATTTATCATTAATCAAGTTAACTACTTAGAGTTCATAGACCAAGATTGGAATCTAGCAATCCATCATGGCCACCCAAATGTTATAGGAGTCAAGATGGTTTGACTCAACCTTTCAATGATCAGTCTTTCAAGGTAATTCATTCCCCCATCATATATCTTGGAGATGATAAGAGCATGGTGCAGTGTATACTCTTATTGATCTCCATATTCATTCTTAAAGTTTGATCATCAGCTTTATAAAGACTTATGAAACTCCTTTCATAATCTTCAAGTCGCCTTGGCCAAGGACTTCAATAAGCTAATATCAACCAAGAACAGCTAGGATATATCCCCTGCATCACTTAGGGTGATGATTCCTATCTTGACCACTCATTTGCCTTCACATGCTTCATGCTATACCCAAAAGCATCCTGTTTTGGCATCTTTGGTTAGGCACCCGTAGGGATGAAATCAAAGCATAGCACTCCACACATAAGACAACTTGGTGTCTCAAGTTTAGGGAGTATTTACACAACTGACACATGAGAAGTATTGCATAGACACTTGAGTGAAATACTGTCACAACCCGGTACTCTCCTCGAACCCATGACAACTGCCGCGATATTCGGATAGACATTCATCGCCTAGAATGCCAACCGAAACCCCGCAAGGCTTTAATATCAGTTTTCTTGCTTCCCCTATGAGTATTAGTTACTAAAATCATGTTTTAAAGTGATATGAACCAATTTCAATTCAAAAATAGTCAAAGAGAAATTTCAACTACATTGGGGTATTTTGGTCATTTTTCTCAAAAATTTCAAAACCAGCTAAAAATGTAGTATGCGAGTGAAAAAAAATATATTTCATAATAAAAAATAAGTTTAGATGTCTAAAACATTCATTTAAAGTGAAACTATAACTATTTGAATATAATAAAAATATTCAATAAAATATTCTATTTTCTTATAAAACAATATTTATAGAGTTATCGGTAAATAATTTTTGTAGCGTAAAAACTAAATAAATTCATACATACTGTAATACAGATAACCAAAGCATAAGATTTAATTTACAGTGACACGTGGGCCCACGAACGACCAAAAGTATCAAAAGCGGTAAACCTACAGTTTTTAAGGATGCAAGTTCAATTGTAGCCCTCAACGAAATACGCTATCTACCGACTATCTTGAGCTTGAAATGGGTAGAAAGGAGGGTGATGAGATTATATAATCTCAGTAAGTAAACAAATACCATCTAAAATATCTAAAGCTGAGTAAATGGAGACAGATAAAATAGATTAACATAAAAATGATTCTCAGCATTTCGAACTCATTTTAATAAGATAAAATAGATTCATTTCACCAAAATAAACAATGAGGCCTATGATTTCCTGAAAAGTTTGGCTCGTGCCAAAATCATTCTCATACTCAGTTATCAGGGATACCTTGGCCGAGGGCTATCCCAACCAAGTCTGCCATGGTTGTTAAAAAGTCATGTTCGCATAAATCATGTTTTTTTTTTATTTTGAAAACATTGCCGTTCCTTGACGTTGGCTGAGTTCACTCTCACGTGGTGGTTTGGCGTGAAGTGAAATTTAAAGTTTTAACCTCAAGAGTTATCCAACCGCGCCTCTCATACTGAGGTATGAATATAATAGGGTTATCATGCCCCTCTAATAGGTTGGTCCACAGAACCTGTTCACTGCAGCGACCAATTTATAACCCACAAATTCAATAAAATTCAACAGCATGACATGGCAATTATTATGTTTTACAGCCTTTCAAGGCAAATCAACAGTTCATACATTTTCAGCACATTTACCAATTCAACCATTCATGCCAATATTATTATAAGCCATTCAATTCAAACCATGATTTATAACACAGCAATTAGTCTCCAATTACTCCATTTTCAAAACCATCATTTAATTTCAAGAAAATTTTATAAAATCATTTCATTTAATCACATTTTTGCTTATAAACATAAAGATTTGCCATTTACACTCATTTTTCTATCAAATCACAAAAACGAATAAAAACTACTTTAGATAATTAAGACGATAATAAGGTTACTCACTGTAATGGAAATCGAATTCCAAGTACTCCGATTCTTGATACTTGGGTACTATCTCTTTACTTTTGCCAGAATGCTCACCACCTAGACATAATGCACAATAAGCCATTTACTACATTTGTGCTAAATAGTTATAAAACCAATTCAGGCTTTATACTAATGCATCAAATGGAATGCAAATTGTTTGGATTATCGTCTAAAAACGGTGTTCTACACAAATTTAATTGTGTATCTAAATAAAACGGCATTGGCCTAATTCGATCTATCACTCGATTAATTGGCCAATATGTCCAATTTAGCTCCAATTAACTCCATTTTTCTTCCAATTCTCCAAACCATCAAACACAAGTTAAATAACTTGAAATATGGCAAAATCATCCTCACATTTTCTCTTGAAAAATTCGGCCATGGTGGGTGCATCAACACTATAATTTTTCAAGCTTGATTCTCACACCATAAATCACTAATTCCTAACCAAATCACTTGAAATAAAATCAAAATCATCATCAATATTCCACATGGAGAATTCGGCCAATGATGGGTGATGGGAGGAAGTGAATTTTTCTTATTGGCTTTTCATGCTGCACATCACTAACTAACTAAAAACACTAAAATACATTGAAATCTAACCAAATCAAGCATCAAAACCTCCCTCTAAGTGTTCAGCCAGCAAGGGATTCATCATGATTTCATATGATTCAACCATGAAAAATAAGAAAAAATCCTTAAGAAAGAGAGATCTCAAGCTTAATTGAAAAAAATCTTACCTTTTTTCACTTAATTCCTTGAATTTTCACACTTTTCCCTTGAATTTTTCCACCTAAAGTTTTGTTCGTCCTTTTTTTCCTTTGTTCTTGCTTTGGCCGGCCATAAGAATGAATGTGGAAGAGGTCAAATTGGCTTTATAAAGGAAAATATTAAATGGACAAAAATTTGCCATGTGTCACCATTCCATTGGTCGATGTGTCATACTTATCCATTAAGCAATCTCTCTCCACCACTTAAATTTTTTCAATTATCCATGATAATATTAGGTAAAATCCATGTGCTGGACAAGTGTTGGGTGGTGTAAAATTATAATTTTGCCCTTGGGCTGCAAAATGACTATTTTGCCTTTTATGCTCGAAAAAATGCTGAAATTAAAATTTTTCATTTCTCAAACTTAAATTATACTCCAAATGATCAATCTTAATCAAAAATTTCATCCAACACTCACATCTTAACCTTGGGTGGCAAAATGACCATTTTGCCCCTAGGTCATGAAAATTCCAATTTGACTCTAAATCGATCTTCATCTTAAAATCTCTATTTTGACTAGTTTGAGGCTTAATTCAACTTAATTGTACCATGGTACATTGCCGTCCTTTAACGATTTTCGAGGTACCCAAGTAAGCAAACATGCATTCTTATGTAAGAATGGCATAATAAACATATTGTAGAGTTGGGCTTGACAAATACCAAATGCATTTCTCATGGTGGGTCATGTTCAGTGAACTTGTTCTTCTAGGCAAGCACCTACATTCTAGTTCCAAATATCTCTATACTTCAACCTATGAGATTAGTTGCTTACTTCTCAAGTAAGGAACATAAAATGTACCAGTCTCTAAGTATCATTGATGTTCAGTCTCAATGATGCATTGACTAGAAACATTTTGAGATTACACTTTGATGCATAAGGATCTCATAACTGCAACCCAGTATAGTTCCCTTGCAAGGCATATTAATCTCATGGATTTCATCCAATTAGACTTATAACTTGTTATAATTGATGTCTTAGTGATGAAGGAAAACCTTTAATCATTCAACATGAATGATGTTGTTGCATGATTGGAATTAAACCTTAACCAATCCCAATTGGCTGCAGGGCTCATCCCAACAACATGGTATAATGAAACTTATGCTTATGATTGGAGATGATAAGAAAATAGTATAAGCATGTAAATGATGTGAAGTTATGCATAGGCATAATGAGAATCCGTATGGATTACATAAGAGATAACTTATGGTAGGATGTAAGTTAAATGGTAACTTAAACATCCAAAGGGTAATTTGGAATTTATTATACCCTAATGTTTATGGATTAAACTTAATTTATTGAGATGAAATGGAAAGGTAAATTAGAAATGTCGAAATTAAGAAAAGCGAAAAGGGAAACATGTGTTATAAGAATATGATATTGAATCTTGGATATGGATTGGAACGATTAAAGGGAAATTTAGTTCGAACACACTTGAAAAGGGTTCCTACACATAATGATGAATGTTGACATTTAAACGTGTGCGTACATACGTATATGTGGAGTTATAATAATATGGAAGTATTTTGGAGCAATAGTTAAAGAAGGAATATCAAGAAATGGAATCTATAGCATGGTTAAGCCATACAAGATGGATTAATATGATTAAGATGTAAGAATTAATGAAATGCTAAGGCATAGTTATAATAAAACTCTCCATGAGGCAATAGTGCAATGGATGGAGAATAAATGGTGATGGTATCAAAAAGTGAGCATTTGGAGAAATTGATTAAAGAAGACAAAATTTAATTTTTTCAATGATAAAAAAAAGGAAGGTTCTAAGTCATAATAATGATAATATATTTTGAGACGTGAAGAATTAGAGTTTACGAAAAGAATTTGATGGTGAATGAAAGGGCTTACAATTAAAGTTAAAGATCGGCAAGTGAGTTGCCTTTCCACATAATGTAAATTGCATTGGTTTAAGAATGATGTAGAAGTGTGAATCTTTGAACGTGCAATTAATGAAAAATTAAGAAGATTTAAATTGCATAAATGCAAGATAAACATGAAGTATTAGGGAACGGTTGAAAGAACGGTTGAAAGATTCAACTTCCCCTAATGTTGGAAATATGTATAGGAATGAATAAGGCATGTTTATAATGCCATAAGTTATGTAATAATGGGTGGGATAAGATGAATGAATGTCAAGAAGTTTGACAAGAATTGAAATAAAGATTTTGTAATTAGATATACATAAGTAAGTATGATTCTTGATATAAATCGTTATGATTGAGATTGAGATATGTTGAAGGTTAGTAATGGAGTTAAAGGCATACTTGGGATCTTAGTGATAAGAGAGAATAATTGTTGAAGGGTACTATTGTTTTGATTCAAAGATGATAATAGATAAAAGTTACATACCTTAACCTTGTAAAGTGTTCTAGTTGAACTGAAAGTAAACGAGGTGGATAAATCAAGTTCCCTATGAAGAAGGAAATGAAATATGATCATAGAGTGAGATTAATAACCAAGCGTTGATATGAATTCGAGGATGAATCCCTTTTAAGTGGGAGAGATTGTAACACCCCATGCCCTCCTATAGAAGCCAATACGACCTTATCGATAGGACGAGGGTCAATTGACATAAATTTAAGTGCCAAAGAACGGTGACAGGTGGAAGGAATATTTTAGAATAAAATATTTTGCATGCGAGAAAATAATAATTAAATAATTATATTTTATCGAGGATGAATTAGCGAGTTAAAACGGAGATTTAGAAGTAAACTGAGCCAAAGTGGGATACTTTGAGACTCGAGGAGACAAGTGGAGAATTTTGGAATAAAATAATCCAATGTCTGAACAAGTCGTATCTTGCAAGAGATAGGCTAAGTCTAAGTGGGGGAGACCAAAAATAGAATTTTTGGATGACATGAATAAAATAATATTTTATTCATTTATATTATATTATATTATTTAGATAGAGAAATTATTGCTCACATGCAAAATTGGATGAAAAGAAAATAATTAGTCATGGAAAATAAGGTTATGTGGAAGATTGGCACATGCATGTGACAATACTATTACATGGAAAAGATGGCATATAAAGGTGTAATCTTAGTGGGGAACATGTGGGACCCCCCACCATGTGACAAATAAAAAGGAAGGAGACAAATGTAAAAGGTGAAATATGCATGTAATGTTATTGGCTAAATGGGAGGCCAAATGAGAAACAATGTGGGAGAATGCATGCAAGGCTATTGGACATAAGTAAGGTGAATGAAATGGAAATGCATTAAGAATGCATGAAGACAGATTAAAAAAAATGGGATGGATAATGGAAGTAGATATTCAACCAATTAAAATAGATTGAAATTGGATGCATGAAATCTTATAGGTTGGCAAGGTGGCCAAATAGAATAAAAAGGCAAATGTGTGCATGCAATTTGATTGGTTAAGTAGGTGGCCATATAAATACCAAATTTCAAAGTGTAAAAGAAATGAGAATTGGCCTTGGTGAAGCTTGAGAGAACTGGCCATTGAGAGAGGAAAAGAAAGAAAAAAGTGTCTTTGAGAGCTCCACCCGAAAGGAAGAAAAGAGAAAGAGAAGAAAAAGAAAAGAAAGGAAATGTAGGAAGGCTCAGGTTTGTGAAGATTCAAGAGAAGCAGTGGGTTTCCTATTTTTTCATTGTTGAGCCTTGATGCTTACTTACCATTCAAAGTGTAGATTGGAAACTTGAAGGTTTGATTATTTAAGAGAAAGAAAGGTAAAAGTTGTGATTTTGTTAGCATGCATGTTTTGAAAACCGGTTGTAATCATAAGAAACATTTTGTTGCAGCAAGATTTTCAAAGAATCAAAGGACTGGATGCATACATGTTGATTGTAAATGGGTATATGGTGATTTGAGACAAAGAAATGATGTGTAAGTGTTATTACCCTTGAGTTTCATGAATGGAAAGAAAGATAGAACATTTGTTGAAGATTTATGTTTGTGGCAGCAATGGTGAACAATGTTTGTAAAGCCCAACCTTATAAAATACTTGTCATGACATACATCTGATGGATAGCATGTTTGCATGCTAGGAGAATCCCGAAAAATTTACAAAAGTCAGTATTGTACCTAGAGGTACAAAAAAGTTGATTTAAGCCTCGAACTAGATCAAATAGAGATTTTAAGGTGAAATTGAAAATTTTACAGTCCAGGAATGATTTAAAATAGTGATTTTGGGGTTCGAGGATCAATTTGGAGTCAAATCGAAAATTTCACTATGTAGGGGCAAAATGGTAATTTTGCCACTCGAGGATAAAATGGGAAATTTTTGAAAGATTTTGATCACATTTGACTTATTGGAGTATGATTTGAGGTTAAGAAGTGAAAAATTTTAATCTCGGTATTTTTCGGAGCATAGGGGTAAAATGGTAATTTTGCCACCCTAGTGGCAAAATTGTAATTTTACACCACCAACACTTGTCATGCTCTTAGAATTCATCCATTGACTTTTTATGTTATGGATAAGTGAGAAAATATATGTGATGGAGATAAAAAGTTTAAATTTTTTAAGTTTTAAAAAATAGACAAATAATAAAATGACACTTGTCAAGCTTAGAATATTTTGTTATTTCCTTTAAAAATCAGCCTATAAACCTCTTACTTCTCTCCAAATATTCGGCCAAGCAAGGAAAAGAGGGAAACAAAGAAAGAACAAACCCTAGGTGGAGAATTTCAAGAGAAAAAGTGTGAAAAATCAAGGAAAACAAGTGAAAAAGGTAGGATTTCTCAATTTAAACTTGAAATCTTTTTCCTTAAGCATTTCTCCTTAATTTCCATGGTTAAATTTCATGTTTTCATGGTGAATTCATGGTTGGCCGAATGGGTATGGAGAGAGAATGATGTTGGATTGATTTGATTTCAAGTTATGTTAGTGTTTTTAGTTAGTTTACCATGTCTAAAAGCAAAACAACACGAAAAGAATCCATTTTCCCCATCACTCATCAATGGCCAAACCTACCTTGTATTGAGTGAGGATGAATTTGATTTTTATTTTAAGAGAATTGTTTAGAAAATGATGAATTATGGTGTGGAAAAGTAGTAGGAAAAATTACGGTGTTAATCACCATTATTGACCAAAAATTTTAAGAAGAAAAGTGAAGATGGTTTTGCCAAATTTTAGGTTATTTGACTTGTGTTTGGTGAATTAAGGTATTGGAAAAGAAATGGAGCAATTTGGAGCTAAATTGGACGCGTTGGCCAATTAATCGGGTGATAAGACGAATTAGGCCAATATTGGGTTTAGATGGTTACCCGTGCATTTTGCATTCCATATCATGCATGAGTAGTCTAAATTAGTTTAATTTCGATTTAGTACCAATGTAGTAATTTTCTCGATTTTGTACTATGTCAAGGTGGTGAGTCCTTCGATAAAGGTAAGAAAATTGCATCCGAGGATCAGTAGTCAAAGTACTTCGAAAATTCGCACTCTAGACATTGCGAGTAAACTTACTGTCATTTTAATTATCTAGGGTGGCTTTTAGATGATTTCATGAATTCTACGGAAAAATGGATTTAAAAAGGTAAATTTTCATGTTTTATGAATAAATGTGTTTCAATGAAATTAATTTATAAATTGTTTTGAAATTAATAATGATTTTAAAATATAGAGTACACGGAGATTGCTATTTGTTGCAATTTGATTGTTTAAATTAATTGGCTTATGATAAATCGGGCATGATTAGCTGGTTGGCAATTGTATTGAAATACAGATTTTTGTTTGCCTTGAAAGGCTGTGAATTACAATAATTGCCATATCATGTTATTGAATTTTATTGATTGGTGGGATAATTTTATTGAGAAGGGCACGATAACCCCGTTTATATGTGCTCACCTCGGTTGTAAAGGCGCGTAGGGTAGCTCCTGAGATGATATTTGAGTTCACTTCACGTCGAACCACCACGTGATGGTGAACTCAGCCAACGCCAAGGAACGGCCGTGATGTCCAATGAAAAATTTGTTTTATGCGAAATGTGAATTTTTAATAGCCTTGGATGTCTTGGTAGGATGCCTCAGCCAAGGTGTCCCCGAGGATGGATTTATGGCACAAGCATAGTTTTTATGAGATTCATAAGCCTCGTTATATATTTTGAATGAAATGTGTTCTAATGCTGTGACCCAGTTTACGATGATTTATTTTATCGTCTCCATGTACTCAACTCTAGATGTTTATGATGATGTCTGTTTACTCACTGGGATTTTATAATCTCACCACCCTCCTTTCCACCCATTTCAAGCTCAGTATAGGCTGTAGATAGTTGATATCATCGAAGGCTACAATTGGCATTACTTCCTCAAAAAAACTGTAGGTTTACAGCCTTCGTTCATTTTTGTCATTTTGGGATCCACATGTCACTGTAAATTAAATTTCATACTCTAGTTATCTAGACTACTGTGTGTAGGAATTTATTTTACTTTTATGTTGTAAAAATTATATATGCAATGTCCTAAAAATATTGTTTTATAAGAAACTAGAATATTTTGTTTAACATTTTTATTTTATTCTAACAGTCATAATTTCACTTTAAACGAATGTTTTAGATATCTAAATTTATTTTTGATTTTGAAATATGTGTTATGCATTTATATACTACATTATTAGCTGGTATTGAAATTTTCAAGAAAAATGACCAAAATACCCCTGTGAGACAAAAATTATTTTTTTATTGTTTTAAGTTGGAAATAATTTAAAATATTTTAGAACATGATATTTGGCAACGATTACTCACAGGGAAAAATGAGGAACTGATATTAAAGCCTTGCGGAGTTCCGGTTGGCATTTCGGGTAATGAGTGTCTATCGGGACACCGCAGCGGTTGTCACTGGCTCGAGGGGAGTACCGGGTCGTGACAATGTTACGAGGAGATATTGAACTGCATGTAAAGTTCAAAGTAATTTGGAAGGTAAGCATGCAATGTGGGAAGGTTATGGCACATTAGGTTTGGCTAGTTGAAAATTAGTGGTTGCATGTTAGAGTATTTATAAGAATAAAGATGAACAATGTGGATATTAGTTAAGGATTCTTGGTTAAGATGCTGCCCATATATATAATTGTGCATGTGCATGAAATTGGAAATAATGTGTGAGGTCGGTTATAGTGAAAAAATAATTATTTGAAATGTGAAGAGTTCTTGAAAATGAAAGGAACTAAGAATGTGGTACATAGGGCAGCAATGTGAGCTGAATTGGAATGATAAAACTAAGTATATTAAGCTTGATTTATTGCTAGGAAGTGTGCAAGTGAAAAAGGATTACCGTGGTGATTAATTAGAGGAGGAAACGGGTGATCGACAAGCTAAATTAATTTGAAACGTAACTAGATAAGTGGTGAAGTAATATCCCGCCATTGTAAGGTGAGTAGGGGGTGTCTATTTCAAAAGATTCCACAATATATAATGTTATATGTATAGTAACTTGTCAATGAATTATTTAATGCCTTTGTGGAAAGCATGAGTTGCTAGAAAATGATAAGTGATTTGAATACTTGGTTTGGAATGATTTATACATTGCTTTTATGGAGAGCATGAGATGGTAGAAACCATAGGCAATTGTGGATGCAAATTGATTTGGAAGTTGTTTGCATATAATATATATATATATATGTAAAGTGTTTTAAAAATCGAGAAACAAGCCCTTTTGCAATGTTTTGCATCAAAACTGTGCCTGAAACCTTTGTGAAGCGTGCATAGATGATTGCACTTGATAAATGGCTTAAATTTGAATTCTTTTGGGCCGGTTTTAGTCCAAACTTTATGCAAATGTTTACACCATGCATTTTAATGTGAAAAGTAATTGTGAAAGGTTACGGAACTTTGTTTTCAAATGATTTAAGGAAAAACTCTTGGAAACCTTGATTTGGTTTTGAAAACGGTTTTGACAAACCGAGAGCATCGAGACTAAGCCGAATGTCACATCTGGATAGTGTGACCCTTGTGCACAAGTGAGCTCTGGTTAGAAAATCTTTTGGGTCACCAACAGGTTGTTAAACGTGGCTAGGCCACGGTTTGTGATTATACGTGGCAAGGCCATGGGTTGTCATATGTGGTAAGGCCACGAGTTGATATACATGATTGCGACCACATGATTTCTCTAATGTCGGCCAACATCATCGAGACTGCCATGACTATGGGAATCTAGTGGAGGGGGGCCTCCCGGATTGTTATTACGTGGAAGAGGGTCCATGGGTTGATTATCTATAATTACCTACTCGAGAGTCTCGAGAGTTTCTAGACTCGTACTCTTTTGCATGGTGGAGAGATATTGTTTTTCCGCAGTTCCCCTATTTAATTGAAAGCTTTCAGTGCTTTATATGTTGATCATGAGTTAATATATATGGATGTAAACGATTATTTTTACATGCCGTACATTTTGAGAGCTTGCGTGTTTTTATACAGCTATTGGTATTTTTGAAGGAAATAGATGATTTCGATGATTGAAATTTGTTTTACTACGCTTTGATTTTGGCATTGTTTGCCAAGGAAAGTATTGTACTACGATTTTTACGGCATTATTTTTACAAGGCACAAATACCTTGCTTGTTATTTGGTTTTATAAGGTTATCATTTTATACTCTGATAAAGGCATCTAATAGCACTTTATTTTGAGTCGCTTCGTTGCTAAAGGTCAAGTCGTTCGTAGAGTGTTTTGTTTTTGTAAATTTCTTTTTCAACTATGTGGAATAAAGGTTAAGTCGATTTATTACGACTTTTTGATCAAATCATATAACAAAGAGTTATACGATTCAAAGCGATTATGTAAGTAGGTGGAATGAATATAATGTATTAACAAGAGTTTCTAATAAGGCTTGTTAAGAACTTGGCGTGTTCTCCATTATGTCTCATATGCTAGTAGCGATCAAGGAATGGGTCGTTACACTTCTTTTGCTTTCAAATAGCTCAAAGGTGGCTACTTGTAGTTGATGTAAAGTTTGGAGCTATTAAACACAAGTTTGAATCAAATTTGACCATTGTTGGAGCTTGAAGTTAACTATAACGCTCCTTGGGTGACTATGTTTTTCAAATTTCTCAAATTAGGGCTATATAGTGTTGGAATGAGCCTTGCAAACAATTGAGATTGGTCAAGGCTTGGTTCTAATCATGCAAGGATATCATTCTTATTGAATGATTAAAGGTTTTCCTTCATTAATAAGACATTAATTATAATAGGTTATAAGTCTAATTGAATGTAGTCTATGAGATTAATATGTCTTGCAAGGGAATTGTAATGGGTTGCAATTATGAGATCCTAATGCATCAAAGTGTAATCTCTAAATAGTTCTTGATCATTGTATTATTGAGATGGGGCATCAATAATACTCAAAGATTGGCACATGCTATGTTCCTTACTTGTGGAGTAAGCAACTGGTCTCATAGGTTGAAGTATGAAGATACTTGGAATTAGGATGTGGGTGCTTACCTTAGAAGAGCAAGTTCACTAAACATGACCCGACATAAGAAGTGCATTTGGTATCCCACTATAGTGTTTATGCAAGACTCCTCATGTGATAGTAGTGTAAATACTCTTTAGACTAGAGACACCAAGTGGTCTTATATGTGGAGTGCTTGCTTTGATTTCATCCTTACGGGTGCCTAACCAAGGATGCCAAATCAGGATGCTTTTGGGTAAAGCATGAAGCATGTGAAGGCAAATGAGTGGTCAAGATAGGAATCATCACCCTAAGGGAATAAGAGGACATATCTTAACAGCTCTTGGTTTTATTATTGAAGTCCTTAGCCAAGGTGACTCAAAGATTATGAAAAAAGTATCATAAGTCTTTGTTGAGTTAATGATCTAACATCAGGAACGATATAGAGATTTATGAGAGTAGACACTGCACCATGCTCTTGTGATCTTTAGGATATATGATAAGGGAATGAATTACACTGAGAGACTAATTACTGAAAGGTTGAGTCAAAGCATCTTGACTCTTCTAATGCTTTTGTGGCCATGATGCATTGCTAGATGCCAATCTTGATCTATGAAATTAAATTAATTAAGATTACAATTTAATTCCATGACCAACATGTTGGAAGCCTAATGGGTCACATATAAAATGTGATTATTGAGATTAAATTGGGAAAGGTGATTAAGTTGGACTTAATCAATTAAGACTTATAAGCTTTTAGACTTAATCGATTAAGAACATATATGCATTTAGTGTTATCAATTATTGTAATCACTATTTGATTAATGAGTTATAAGTTTTAAAGGACTTAATTAAAATTGTTTAATTAAGTTATTGGATTAATTTGTAATTACATAAAAGTTATGTAATTAACCTAACTAGGGTTGAAATTAATCCAAGTATACAAACCTAGCTATAAGCCTAATTTCAAGTGAGAAAAAAAAAAGAAAAGTAGCTAACTAGTGCGTGCCGCCCTTGGTTAGTACAAAGGAGAAAATCAATTTTCTGGTTGACTATTCGGCCTAAAGTTTTTTTTAAAGAAAAGTGTTATGAACAGTACTTTACTAGCACATCTCATGGCTTAGCAATCCCACCCTAATGTAGGGTTCCTCATAATCATCATGTGGACCTTTGTTAGAGATTGCATAAAAACCTCTTGGATAACTTTGGTTTGCTACAACCAAACTAGGTGTGACATCAATCAAAAGGGCTATTCGGGGCTTTAGATAAGGAATCCAACTTTCTTTATCTATAAAGGTAACAATTTATGATCATATGTTTGCTATATGAATGCTTGAAGACAATCAGAAGACCTTCGAAGATGACCTTGGGTGGGTAAGGCCGATATTGTATGTTTTATTTGTTTTCGCTATGTAATTTTATTTGCTATTGCATTGTGATGCATGGGCAGCCTATCCCAACACATAGTCGAGTATAACCTTCCTTTATTTGATCCAACTCTCGAGAGCATGATTTTTACAAGTTTGAACTGCTATAGTCTACTATGCCTTCTCTATAGTTGGCTATGCTTGTGTAAAGTCGATTTTTTCATCCCTTTGACTTGTCAAGGTTGACTATACTCAAGCTAAGGTCAACTATGTTTGACCAAATCTTCATTTTCTCGAGCTTTCTAGAATAGGGTCTACTATATGCATTTTAGGGTTGACTATGGCTTTATATTCTTCAAGTTTTGCATTATTTTTGCCTTTGGATTGACTTGAGCTTCCTTAAGGTTGACTCTTGATTTGTGTCTCGAGGTTTCCTTAGCTTTTTGGCACATCTCTTTTACTATTTCTGTCACGACCCAATTTTCGAGCCATGACTGGCTCATGGGCCCAATGGACGTAGCCCACTAAGCCAAAGCAATCCTATTTATATGACCTGTTCATCATTCTATCAAAAGTTGCTGAAGTCACATTTCTTAATTCCAATTCAAAATAATGCTAACCATTGTCAATTCATAGTGATATTACCAATCAAAATATACATATATCGTCTAAAACATACATCTTAATAATTTACATCGGGTTTGTCTATACACAACAAAAGGGGTACTCGACTTCCAGCGGAGAGACCCAGGCTAAAGTACAGCTATTGAATGCTGAAATACCTACCAAGGAGATGAATCTACGGGGACACCTCAACCTAGTTACCGACTGCCTCCTGATCTGAAAACATGAAGTTGAAAACAGTAAGTATAAACCTAGTGAGTGAACAAAGGAAGGGAACAAGCAAACGATAAGAAAATTTTAAGAAATCATGATCTGGTTATTTTCAAAAACAATGCAATTTAGTTTAATTCTTGTTAAAACCCCTCATTAAACCTTTAATTGGTTAATCACTTGATGATGAAGGATCCATACATAACAAAGAATTTGAAGAGTGAAAACTCTAGTAGCATTTAAGCAAGTCAAGTGAAATGACGGGTCCTCGCTGTAGCGAAAAGGTATTCTCGTTGGTCGAGGGTTTCTCACTAAAACCCCTTATTTCAAACTTAATTAATTAATTCCTTGATGTTGGAAGTCCATGATCAACTATGGTGCTAAAGAAGTGGAAAATAAGGCAGCAACCAAAGAAGGTTACAACCATAACAGAAGGTTTCTCGCTGCAGCGAAATTCCCTGTAGGCATTTCGTTGCAGTAAGTTACAAGGCTGCAGCGAGCCTTCCAACCGGAGGGTTTCTCGCTGTAGAGAGAATCAGTGAGAATGATTCTCGCAGTAGTGAGAAACAGAACACCAAGAAAAATTCTCACTATGTCAAGCAAAGGCCATCTTGTTGCAATGACAAAATCAACTTGAAAATACTCAACAATTTCCAAGGTTCAACATGCAAGATCTCACATACATTACAACCATATACCATATTCATGAACTTTCTATTGCATAAATATATATACATATATATACATACATAACCACCAACACCACCACCGCCTCACCCAACTCATGTGCAACCCCCACATCGCACACATAGTTGGAGTCATCATGTGCATCCCCCACATCGTGCACAACTAATACTTCCGTGTGCAACCCCCACATCGTGCACAAGCAATATCATCATCCACACTCCCACACCCGTCATCACCAGCATGTGCTCCCCCACATCGCGCACATGCTCAATTTTAATTACAAACAATATTACTATCAATATATATCATATATATTTAGATATATATATATATATATATATATATATATATATATCAACATAACACAGGGCACATGGATTCATCACTGTCACATTCCACAACGCAAAATGTTTCATTAAAAGCTTGTTCCCATGCATATTTTAGAGAAAGATAGATAAAATATTTCAATGGATTTAATCAAACACATATGCCCTAATCCCAAAACATTTTAATGCAAGTTCACTCACCTTGGTGGGTTTGTAATTGAATTTCTTTTCAAAATTCTTCAAGTGATTATAGGAGCTCTTTCTTTCTTTCTCTAAAACACCTAGCTAGTGAGACGAAGTATGGAAGTAAGACTTTTCAAGGGTTTTAAAGTGAGAGAGTGAAAGAGCACAAAAGGTTCTATGAAAAAGTGCACAAAGGCATGAAAATTGGAGCTAGCTTGAAAGAAGTTATGGAGGTTTCAAAACAAGCTTCCATGGAGGATGAAAGAAACGTGAGATGGGAGGAAGAAGAATAAGAAGTTGTTGGAGAAATGAAGAAGTTGTTGGAAAAATGATATTTATAGCTAAAGCTTATCCAATCTCTACTCAAATTACGAAAATGCCCTTAATAAGTTGGCTTGTTCTCCTCTAATCCTTGGTGCAATCCTTTTACTCTTTTGACATTGGGACAAAGTTCATAATAGTCTAGAAATGCTCGGGTTCATGAAAACTTAAAATTTCTACTCGAGATGAAAAATGACCATTTTGCCCGTACCTTGGAAATCATCATTATTTTTATTTCCTTCATCATTTTACCCTTATTTTCATCATTCATTTATGCCTTATGCCTACTTAGGCCTTAATATTGTTTAAAAGCCTACTTCTATGGGCTCACTAAGAAAATGACGAAATTACCCCTAACTAGTGTTATCGCGTCTACACCTAGTTAAGGGCCTATAGAGGTCGAGGTCTCACAATTTCTTCCTTGCCTTGTTCTTACAATCAAATAACAATTCAAGACATGTTTGCTCTTTGTTTTCTTAGCTAAATATGTCTTGTTTGAAAGCTTTTATGATAAATTTTAATGATGCAAGGCTTTTCAAACAATTATATGACCTTAGGGATTAAAAATATATTTGAGACAATTTCAAATGCTTGACATTAAGTTCAAGATAACATGTAATTTTTGTTAAATTAAAACATGATGTAACTCAAGGCTAACAGCTGTCATTCAATTTTTTTCTCTTTCCTTCATTTTTATTATTATCTTTTTTTTAAAATTTATAATTTTCTATATTTTTAAAATTTTTTTAAAATTTTTTTACTTATCTTTATTTTTGTTGGTGAGACACCTTGGACAAAATGGGGTGTCTACAACGCCCAAATGGTTTCAACTCGAATTAAGAGATGTTCGGATGTTGTTGATTTTGTACATGCAAGTATATATATCGCTCAAGTAATACAGAGGTAAGTCAAGTGTCATTTTCCATAGAGTTTTGCTCCTAAAGTTGCACTAAGTATTAAATTTTTAACAAAATTGATCTTATCCAAGCACTTGATTTTTAACACTTAATTAATGTTAAATTTACTACTTATATCAACTGAAGATATGAATGAAAGTTCTACTAAAGAAACTATTACTGTAAAGACCTAGGATCATGGTGTCTCTCAATATTTCATTTGAATCAAATCGTTTCCTTTATACTTAGCTTAATGGGTGTATGGCTAACCTAGAATCCAATTTTATGTACAAGTCTTTGTCGCGATTATTGCACACATGCTTTTCAAAATTAATCGCATATGTCTATGCAAATTAGTTAAGAAAAGCTCATTAAGTTTATGTTCTAATTTGGATACTAATAGTATTTAGGTTTATGTCTATCCTAAATACGAATCTATCATCTAACCTTTAAGTAAATCAAACATAAGCTATTCAAATTAATGTTCTAGTCTAAAATCCCTCTATGAGTTGTGTGTAGATAACCTAATCATTTCAACTGGTGATCCAGTAGTGAAAAGCATTAAACATAGATTTGAATAAACCATACAATAATTATTAATACTAAGCAAAGAAAAAATATATATTCAAACTACATATTGAAATATCCCATAATCCTAGAAAAAGATATTAGTTCATCATTTCTTTAGCAAACATCATAGTTTTAAGAGAATAAATCATTTCCACAGCAAGAAAATAAGAGAGAAATGAAAAACTAGAATGAAGAACAAGGCTGCAGTTGATTCTTGATCATCAATCCTTCTCGTTTCCTTCTTTTGTAGAACCTTTTCTTTTCTCTCTAATTGCCATTTCTTTCCTCTCTCATACCTCATTTTTTAGCTGCTAAAAATCACATATTTATAGCCACAAAAAAGCCCAACAAATTGAAATCTTGAATAGTTGAGTTCTAGTGAAATACGTTAGGGCATCGTGGCCTTCTTTCTTGGGCCTTGTGTGCCCTACACTTAAATTTTTTTTTTAGTGTCTTCCATATAGTGTTATGGCCTTCCTCCATGATTGCTATGGTGTTGAGCTCTTGAGTTTTAGCATGGGAACACTACTGCTCCCTTGGGCATTGCGACTTTGAGTCTTTCAAGGCCATGATGTTGCTCTTTATGCTACTTTGGTACGAAACTGCTGTAGTATCTCATTTTGTGATGTGATTTTCTCATACCTGTTGGTCTTGATAATATGTGCTAGAAGGGGGGGTGAATAACACAATTTGGCTTTTGACAAGATTAGAAACTGATTTCCAAAACTTAAGAAAACAAAAACAGAGTATAAAATGCATAGCAATTTAGAGTGGTTCGGTCCAAGACCTACATCCACTACCTTCATTATCCAACCAAGGATTTTCCCACAAATCCACTATGAACTGGTGAAATTCACAAGCTTTCACCAAGCTTTACAATGGCTTTTACCAGGCTCAGCCAAAAACTTTTTACACTAGTTTTTCACGGGCTCAACTAAAACCCAATGTGGTTTTCCAAGGCTTAACCACAACCTTTAAGAATCAAGCTATCTCAAACTTGAACAACCCCTTAGAATGACTCCCTCACTTTAAGAATACAAGAAAAGTAGTAAAAGAAAGTACCTATGATCACTGGTTGATCTGCTTGGTACAAGATTGAGTGCTAAATACAAATACAAAAAGTAGGCATTTAAATGCAGACAAGTGCAGTGAAGCTTTTCTGGTTTTTCAACTCTCTATAGCTCAAATCTCATTCAAGGCTTCAAAAAAATTGTTTCTCATTGTTGGAAGACCCTTTTATACTTGGAGATGCAACTCTGATGGCAGTTTGACAATTTATGGCCATTCAAAACAGTTGAGGATGAGTTCTAACCATTAATCTGTCTTGTAGTGCTCTAGTTCAACTTGCAGACAGAGAGCTCTTAGTCCACTGACTTGGTTGACTAAGTTGGTTCTGTTTCTGGTTTGTAGATTCTGGGAAAGAGTACTTAGTCGACTGACTTGGTTGACTAAATTGACTTTGTTTCTTAAACTCTTCAGCCCGTCATTTCTCCAATTTGAAATTTGGTCAACTAATGTTCTTCCTTGTTTCACCAATAAGCTTCATCCTTGTTATTTAGTTACATCTTGATGATTTTATCCCTCTTTTTTTTTCAAAAATACTCTTTGAAGAGTCAAGAAATTAATTTCATATATTAATTTTCTGCACACTCAAGTAAAGGTATTAGACACAAATAAATGGGAATGTTTTATTATCATAAAAAACTAATGGAGCCAACAATCTCCCCCTTTTTATGATGACAAAACACTCATTGATTAACAGCATAGTGTCAGTTTAAATTCTTTTTAGTTTTCTGCAAGAATTTGAGGATTGCTCCCCCTAAGTGTAAGCTCCCCCTTAGAGTGTGCATTTTTTGCTTACTTTATTTCAGCCAGTTTATTCTCATCATATAGAAAATGATATTGTATATTTAGAGTATATATATGTTCAGTAACATGGAGTGATTTGCAGCATGTAAGTATCGGCAGATCATCATTAATTTTTCAGCTTTAAATGTTGAAAGATTTTAATCATTATTCCAGTAGCTGTCAATTAGCTTATTGATTCCAAATTTTGTATACATTATTCATGTTTCAATTGATATGTTATATTCACCATCTATATCTATTTTCAAACAGAAATTATTCATAATACCACAACAAAGCAAAATCAATTATTAGCATATAATTCTATATCAATGCAGTAGCAGATTTTGTCAACAGCAGTAAAAAAACCAAGGATAGCAGATTTTAATTTCCAACAGTAAAGCATCATAATCATATCAGCATCCATTTGTTAAACAACCATATAGATAAGAAGATTAAAACCAAGTATTCAAGTGCCACCATGGCACAAATAACAGTTAACCAACAAGTATTTCGAAATTGCCCCTGGACTATTTTTGCTTCCTATATCCTATTTTTCTAAGTTCATTCATCTTTGATTTTGTCTTCTTTCCTTTCCTAGGTTCCTTCCTGGTTCCTCTACCCCAACATTTGTTTTTAAATAACGCGATTCTTCTAGTTCCTGGTTCCTGCACCCATTGTATTCTATTCCCCCTTTTTGTCAGCATCAAAGGGAGGGGATTCTATTCATCTGATGTGTCAAAGGGTGAGGATTCAGTGCTGTAGAAAGGGTTGAGAGGAAACGGATAGGGCTCTTGAAGAGGTGATGACTGTCTTGGGGAAGGTTCTGGGGATGACTTGTCTAAGACAGGGATTGGAGAGGAAGCTGAAACTGGTTTGGATTTTTTTGCCAACTTGGAAGACTTTCTTCTTTTGAGAAAAGCTGTCTTGGTTGCCATTGTCTTCTTGCCTTTGGTTGGTAGTTTTGCTTTAGTTGGTGGTGCTGTAGTGGCTTTGGCTTTCCTTGCTTTTGTCTTTACTCTAGCAATTGATGCAAATTTCTTTCCTTTTTTTGCACCTTCACCAGCCTTTTGAGTTTCTGTCATGGTAGTGTCCTTTTCAGCTTCTCCCTCCTTAACCATTTGGTGGAAGATATCCATGATGGAGACTTCCTTTGAGTTTGGAGGAGAGGCCTGGTGTTTCTCTGTTCCTGAATCATTTTTGCTTTGAGGTTCAAGGGAGGTTGTCTTGGCTGTATGATCAACCCCTTGGTGTGAGTCTTCAGTCTGTAGAGCAGGACTGGCAGATTTGTGGGTGGAACCTTCAGCCTAAATGCCAGAACTTCCAACATGAGGAGCTGATTTTTCTGCTGACTTAACTAAACTTTCAGCACCTTGTTGTACAGGTGTAATGCTGGATGTGGAAGAACTATCTGCAGCCACAGGTTTAGATGGCATGTTTTCCTTTTCCTTCAACTTGTTTTCCAACTCAGTGATTTTATCTTCCATTTTCTGTAGCTTCACTCCTTGGTCAGTCAACTTACCATCAATCCTCATAAGCAAATTAAAAATCATCTCATTCAAAAATCTGGAAGGAGCTTCTTCAAGTTGAGCAAGCAGACTGTGATCTTTTCTTGGGCCAGTTTTAGAGGTCTTAATGAACTTTTCTCCATCAAGCACATACTCTATTTTGACCAAGCTACCATACTAAATAGCTTGATCTCTGGTTTTTACCAAGTCCATATCATACCTCTTTACCCATATTCCCTCATTCTGCATAAGGGATGTAATCACATTCCCATACGGCAGATTTTCCTTATCAAGTCTGCAGGCACTTCTCATTTTCTTAATCATAAATCTTCCTAAATTCAGAGACACTCCATTGAAAGCATTCTCCATCAGCCAAAGGTCCTAGAGGCTAATGCAGCTAAGGCTTCCACTTTTGCCTTGTATATTTGCTGCTATGAAATTGTGTAGAATTCTGATTTGAGGGCTGGTTATCAAACCAGAATTACTTTTTGAAGAGTATTTTTCTTTTTTTCTAGTGATGATCTCCCATAATGAGGACGGATCATATTTTTCAAGCAGTTTAAATTCACCTTCTTCATACTCTACTTTCAGCAAGTTCCCTAAATCCTCAGCAGTCATAACGAACTTTTTTCCATTTAGATAAACATTCAAACCATCTTCTACATAGTCATCAGAATCTATTAATTCCTTTCCTTTCAACGAAATTCCAGAGTAAAATTCTTTGACCAGACTTGGACTGTAAGATCTATTCTTAAAGGTGCTGTACCCTTTTAGTTTTAGTTTATCAAAGTACTCAGATAGACTGGTCTGGATTTCTACATTTTCCTTAAAACTCTTCTAGTCAATGAATTTTCCACAAGAGATTGGTGCATTCTCGATATTTTTGAATCTATACTGATGCAACTTATTCCTAAATTTTGAAGAAGAAGAACTGGTACCTTTGTGGAGTGAGGGCTTTGTTTCTTTCTTCTTGCCGGTTTTTTTCATTTTTTCTCTAAGCTTCTCGGATATATGTTTTACTGAACCAGGCATGATTTTCAGTTTCTTCTTCTCACTTTCAGTTCTTGTTTCTTCCTCCATTGGCCTTTTCCCTTTCTTCTTTTCTGATATCTCTTTTCTCTGAGATGTTCTAGCCATGTTGGTTGCAAAAATTTTTGAGGGTTTAAGTCAGTTTCAGAGGCAACCAGTGAGATTTAGGTTTTTGTTTCTAGAGCAACGGCTTTCAGGGGAGAGAGGAAGAGAGGTAGTTTGTAGTTATTGCAAAGAAATACTGCTTATCTTCCTTTATGTATTACCCTATTTTATATCTTAATAATTTCAAACTTCCCTCTAAAATTTGGTAATTTACAGTTGAAAATTTTTCTTCATTCTTTTTGCACCCGGTAAACACATATTTTTACCACATTTCACTATTCTTTCTCTATACTTACTGAGTCTTATTATTTAAGACTGTCAGACCACTCTTAGTTGATTGAGAAATTCTTAGTTGATTGAAAGCATTCTGTTTCTTATAAGAAAGCCAAAGGTTTTCTTATAATTCCTTCACACTAATCATCCCTAAATTTCTTCTAATCTCACAGAATTTATCTTCACTCAGAGGTTTGGTAAAAATGTTTGCTAATTGATGTAAGGTATTCACAAATTCTATCTTAATATCATTTTTCATCACATGGTCTCTAATAAAATGGTGCCTAATTTCAATGTGCTTTGTCCTAGAGTGTTGCACAGGATTTTTTGATATATTGATTGCACTTGTATTATCACAGTATATCGGTACATTATGCATAGTTATTCCATAGTCTTTTAATTGTTGCTTGATCCAAAGGATTTGTGCACAACAGCTACCTAATGATACATATTCAGCCTCTGCTATAGACAGTGCCATTGAGTTCTGCTTTTTGCTGGACCATGACACAAGCATCTTTCTTAAAAATTAGCATGTTCCACTAGTGCTTGTCCTATCAGTTCTGTTGCCAGCAAAGTCAGCATCAGAGTATCCAACTAAGCTAAGAGTTGAGTTTCTACAGTACCATATTCCTAGTTCTTGAGTGTCTATGAGGTATCTAAAAATTCTCTTAACAGCTGTTAGGTGTGATTCATTAGGATGTGATTGAAATCTAGCACACAGGCACACACTAAACTGAATATTTGGTCTGCTTGCTGTTAAGTAGAGAAGAGAGCCGATCATACCTCTATAGAGCTTTTGATCTACATCCTTACCTTTTTCATCTAAGTTGAGTTTGGTGGATGGACTCATTGGTGTGGAAATTGATTTCAGCTTTAGCATATCGAATTTCTTGAGCATATCATAAGGATATCTTTCTTGGTTGATGAAGATTCCTTCCTCACTTTGTTTGATTTGAAGACCAAGAAAGTACTTCAACTCTCCCATCATGCTCATCTCAAATTCACCCTGCATTTCCTTTGCAAAGTTTTTGCATAAAGCTTCATTAGTTGCACCAAATACAATATCATCCACATATATTTGCAGAACAATTAAATCATTTAGGTATCTCTTAATGAACAATGTAGTATCGATGTTGCCTCTATCATACCCTTTCTCAACTAGAAATTTTGAAACCCTTTCATACCAAGCTCTAGGAGTATCACGACCTGTTACTCCCCTCGAGCCCGTGACAACCGTCCCGATGTCTCGGTAGACATTCGTTACCCGGAGTGCCAATCGGAACCTCGCAAGGCTTTAGTACCATTTTTTTTCATCTCCCCTGTGAGTAATCATCGCCAAACCTCGTTTTTAAAGAATTTTAAGCTTTTTACCTTTCAAAACCGTGGAAAAATAATTTTCGCCTCACAGGGGCTTTTTCATCATTTTTCCTCAAAATTTTTCGAACTCCACTAAAAATGTAGTAGATGAGTGGAAAACACATATTTCATGATTTAAAATAAATTTAGGTGTCTAAAACATTTATTAAAAATGATATTGCAACTATTTGAATAAAATAAAAATATTTAATAAAATATTCTAATTTATTGTAAAACAATATTTATAGAGTCATCGGTAAATAATTTTTGTAATGTAAAAGCTAAATAAATTCATACGTACTATAATACAGATAACCGGGATATGAAATTTACTTTATAGTGACTCGTGGGCCCACAAGGAACAAAAGTGCAAAGGCAGTAAACCTACGGTTTTTGGAGTAGTAAAGCCAACTATAATCTTTGACGATATCTGCTATCCTCAGGCTACCTTGGGCCTGAAATGGTTGAAAATGAGGGTGGTGAGATTATAAAATCTCAGTGAGTAAACAGATACCATCTAAACCATCTGAAGTCAAGTAAATGGAGACAGATAAAACAGTTTAACATATTGAAATTCATCACCTTTCAACTTGTTTCAACCAAATAAAATCAATTCATATAAATCGAGTAATTAACATGGCTTATGAATTTCTTAAAAGCTTTAGCTCGTGCCAAAATCATTATCATACTCAGTCATCAGGGATACCTTGGCCAAGGGCTATCCCAAACCAAGTCCGCCAAGGCTGTTAAAAAGTCATGTACACATAAATCATGTTTTTATTTAAAAACATAGCCATTCCTTGGCGTTGACTGAGTTCCCTTCACGTGGTGGTTGGGCGTGAAGTGAACTCTAAAGTTTGACCTCGGGAGTTACCCTACGCGCCTCTCCAATCGAGGTACATATATATGACCAGGTTCCGTGCCCTTCTAATAGGTTAGTCCATAGAACCAGCCCACTACAGCAAGCTAAACCCACCATACAATAAAATTTGTAATAGCATGACATGGCAATTTTATCATTATCTAGCCTATCAAGGCAAACAACAGTTTATACATTTCAACACAAATACCAATTCAGCCATTCATGCCAATATTGTCATAAGCCAATCAATTAGAATCATAAATTCACAATACATTAAATGGTCTTCAATTACTCTATTTTCAAAGCCATTATTCAATTTTAAAACAATCACATTTTGTTTATGAAATCATTTCACTAAATCACATTTTGTTTATAAAACCAAAAAATTAATCATTTAATTCATTTTCCATGAAATTCACAAAATCGGATAAAAACTACTCTAGATAATTAAGACGATATTAAGGTTACTCACAGTACTAGGAGTTCGATATACTCATATTCCCAATCTTCGGGCACAATCTCTTTACCCTTATTAGAAGGCTCACCACCTATACATCATATGTGACACGAATTTTAATAAATTGTGTCAATTTATCATAAACTATTTCAGGCTCTATAAATCTATATGAATGCATGAAATTTGATGCAAAATGTTCGAATAGCCGTTTAAATACGGTATTCGACCTAATTCGCATTATTCTTGATGTAATTGGCTAAAACCTCCAATTTAACTTCAAATCGATTTCTTTCACTTTTTACACTCCAATTATACTTAAAATACCTCAATGACTGTGAATATGATTCAATTTATCAGTCCGAACCATAAATCGCACGTGTCTATATATTAGATAAAAATTCAGATTTTCATGCCAAAATTTCCCATTAAATTTCTAGCCTCACCAATCATTAAATACCACCAAAATATCATGAAATATCATCAATTTCAGCCTCAATATCCTCCCTAGAAAATTCGGCCTCTTGTGGGTTTGTGAAGAATAAAGTGATTCCTTGCTAGATTTTCATACTTTCCATTACCAAGCAACCAAAAACACTTAATTAGCTTGAAATCTAGCAAAATCAATGCTCAAAACCTCTCCTCTCAAATTCGGCAAGCATGGATTCATCATGAAAACTTGAGTTCTAAGCATAGAAAATGAAAAAGAAAGCATGCGTAGTGTAAATCACAAGATAAAATCACAAAATTTTACGTTTATTAGCTTAATCCCTTGAAATCCCACACTTTTTCTTCAATTTTCCCACCTAGGGTCTGTGTTCTTTCCTTTCCTCTTCACTTCATGCTTTGGCCGGCCATATGGGTGAGACTAAGAGAGTTTTAAATAGATTTTACAAGGAAATTCTAGAATAATCCCAGCTTGACACATGGCATGTTTCCATTGGTCCATGTGTAATACTTATCCATTAAGCAATCTCTCTCCACCACATAAAATGTTTCAATTATCCACAATGTAAAATGTTAATGGCTGACATCCATGGGCATGACAAGTGTTAGGTAGTGTAAAATTCCAAAATTCCAACTTTGCCCCCGTAAACTCGTAAAATTACGATTTTACCCCTAAGACTCCAAAAATGTCAGAACTTAAATTTTTCACCTCTCAAACTCAAATCATACTCCAATGAGTCAAATGTGATCAAAATATTTTCTAAAAATTCCCATTTTGTCCTCGAGTGACAAAATTACCATTTTACCTCTAGAACATGAAAATTCCAAATTGACTCCAATTCAGCCCTCGAGCTCCAAATCATCATTTTAAGTCATTTTGGGATTTTAAAATTCTCAATTTCATCTTAAGATCTCTATTTAGACTAGTTCGAGGCTTAATTCAACTTAATAGTACCATTTGGTACAATATCGACTTTTAACGATTTTTTAGGGCTTTCCAAGTATGCAAGCATATTGTCAATCACCTGAAGGACATGGCAAGTACTTTATAAGGTCGGGCTTGACAAGGAGCTTGTTTCAATCCATACAAGGCTTTATGTAGTTTGAAAACATAATCAAATTTTTCAAAGTCTTCAAAACCAGGTGGTTGTTCTACATATATTTCCTCTTGAATTAATCCATTTAAGAATACACTTTTGACATCCATTTAGAACAATTTAAAATCCATGAAACATGCAAAAGCTAGAAACAACCTTATAGCTTCAATCCTAGTGACCGGAGCAAAAGTTTCATCATAATCTATTCCTTTTTCTTGGTTGTATCCTTTTGCTACCAACCTAGCTTTATTTTTAACTACATTTCCTTGCTCATTTACCTTATTTCTAAACACCCATTTTGTACCAATAATAGGGTGATTTGAAGGTCTAGGTACCAATGACCATACATAACTCCTTGTGAATTGATCAAGTTCTTCTTGCATGGCCATTATCCAACTTTCATTTTTTTTCAGTTTCTTCAAAGTTTTTAAGTTCAATTTGAGATATAAAAGCTAAAAACTCACAAGTTTCTCTAGTTGCTTTCCTAGTTTTAACTCCTTGAGAAATCTCACCAATTATTTGGTATTGTGGGTGATCTCTCACAAATCTCCAACTCTTTGGTAGATTATCATGCTGATTTTTTGCTCTTTGCAGATCTTCTAGAGGTAAAGTTTCATCTTCTCTTCTAGGTGAGCTTTCTTCATTATTTTTGTTGTTTTCTAAGCTCATTTCCTCTATTTGTTTTTCTAGGACTTCTACATCATCATCATCATCATCATGAACTTCTTTTTGCAATGCATTTGACTCATTAAAAACTACATGAATTGATTCTTCAACAGTCAAGGTCCTTTTGTTAAAAACTCTATAGGCCTTTGAGTTTAAAGCATATCCTAAAAATATTGCTTCATCACTCTTTGCATCAAACTTCCTTAGGGGCTATTTTCCATTGTTCAATACAAAGCATTTACAACCAAAACTCCTAAGGTGAGAAATATTTTGTTTCCTACCTTTAAAAAGTTCATATGGAGTCTTTGAAATCAAGGGCCTTATTGAGACTCTATTAAGAATATAAGTTGTTGTATTTACTGCCTCAGCCCAAAGATATTTAGGTAGGTTATTCTCACATAGCATGGTCCTAGCCATTTCTTTCAGGGTTCGATTTTTCCTCTCTACAACTCCATTTTGTTGGGGTGTTCTAGGTACAGAAAAATTGTGATCCAACCCTTTTCATTATAGAACTTTTCAAAATCATCATTTTCAAATTCTCCTCCATGATCACTCCTTATGCTAACTATGGCTAGTCCTTTTTCATTTTCTACTTTCTTACAATGATTTAAGAATGCATGTAGAGCATCATTCTTATGAGCAAGAAAATACACCCAAGTGTATCTAGAATAGTCATCAATTATAACAAAGCCATAAGATTTTCCTCCTGACCTAGTTGTGCTTATTGGACCAAATAGATCAATATGAAGCAATTCAAGATGTCTAGATGTTGACACAATTTTCTTGGACTTGAAGGATATCCTAACTTGTTTTCCTAGTTGGCAAGCATCACATATCCTATCATTTTCAAATTTTAACTCAGGCAGTCCAGCAACAAATTTTTCTTAATTAATTTTAACATAGTATTCATACTCACATGTCTTAATCTCCTATGCCATAGCCAACTATCATTTTCAGCATTTGTAATAAGACATACTTCACTATTAACTTCAAGATTTTCAAGAAAAATTACATACATATTCTTTAATCTATTTCATATAAATGAGATTTTATTTGTATTCATATATATCACTTCACACTTAGTTGAATCAAAGCACACTCTAAATCCTTTATCACATAATTGACTAATACTTTAAAAATTATGCTTTAAGCCTTTAACCAACAACACATGACTAATTTGAGTTTGGGAATTCTTACCAACCGTACCTACACCATGAATTCTTCTTTTTGAATCATCTTCAAAGGATACGGTTCCTCCTTTTCTATTATCCAGTTGAGCAAACAACATTTCATGTCTTGTCATGTGCCGTGAACAGCCACTGTCCAAGTACCAAGGCTGTTTCTTCTTGAGTTGAGCTTTTAAACATGTCTCTTTTAAGTCCAGCTCAACCTACAAAACAGAATTTTAGTTTTTCTTTATAGGTACCCATATTTTGATGGGTCCTTGACTGTTAGTTGCAACAAAGGATCCCTTAGGAACCTAGATTTTCTTAACTTTCTGTACTGTTCTTTTCTTAAAACATTCATATGATAAATGACCATGTTTACCATAATTATAACATCTAGGTAATGCTTTAGCTGAATTTTTATTGTGGTATACATCTCTTTTTGACAATTCATTTTTCAAACATTTAAGAGCTATATTTTCATCAAGAGTTATTTGTGAAGCTTCAGACTTGTTTTTCAGCTCTTGTTTTAAAGCCTCAAAGTCTGTGTTTGAATGTTCTAACTCAATTTGCAGAATATTTCTTTGCTAAAAAATAGAGGTAAACTCTTGTTTGATTTGTTCCAACTCATTTTCAAGAAGTGCAACCTTTTTCTTTAATGATTCGTATTTTGAAAAAGTTTTTCAAATTCATCATAAAGGCACTCATACTCATCTTGTAAATCATCATAAGAATTAATGCAGGGGGATGGGGTACCTCTGTTTCACCCTCTTGTGCCATTAAACAAATGTTTGGTCTTTCCTCAGATTTTTCATCATCAGTTTCAGAGCTGGATGTGTCACTGTCCAACCATGCGATAGCCACCATTGCTTTCTTGGATTTGTTATTTTTCTTGGGGGTTTCATCTTTCATAAATGGACATTCGAACTTGAAGTGACCAAGTTTCTTGCATTCATAGTAGATCATCTCTTTCTTTTTGTTGGAGTCATTTTTGTTCCTCATTTTCCATGAAGCACCTTGGTTTTTCCTGAAACCTCTTCTAGTTAGCCTTTGATTTCTTCTGCTCATTAGTTTTTTGAATTTTCTTACAACTAAAGCTAATTCTTCATCATCATCACAGGAAAGCTCTTTCAGCTCTTCTTTAAGGATGTTAACTTTAAGTGTAATGGTCTTTTTCTTTTTCTTTGCTTCCATTCGGTCTTCTTCTTCTTCTTCCTTAAGCTCCAGCTCATGAGTGAGAAGAGAACCACAAATCTCATCGAAAGTGATGATGTTCAAATCTTTAGCCTCTCTAATGGCAGTCACTTTTGATTTTCAAGATTTTGTTAGGCATCTAAGCAGTCTCTTAACTAATTCATGTTCAAGGATAGGCTTGCCTAGCTGACTTAATTTATTTGTAATGTTTGTAAACCTATCAAACATGCTAGTGATGTCTTCACCAGGCTCCATTTTGAACATTTCATAACTATGTGTTAAGAGAGCAATTTTGGACTCATTTCCTTGAGAAGTCCTTTCATGGATTATTCTAAGTTTTTTTCACACTTGTTTAGCTGTTATACAGCTTGAGACTTTGTTAAATTTAGTGGGAGTCAAGGCACAATGTAGTGTGTTGATGGCCTTAAAGTTTATTTGAACTTTCTTAGTTTCAGCCTCAGTCCATTCAGACCTTGACTTGGGCATCAACTCATTTGTCACTACATTCATGGTTGAGGGCATAAAGGGTCCATCAGTTATGATGTCCCACATTTCATAATCTATAGCCCTAATATAGATTGACATTCTAGTGCTCCAATAAGGGTAATTGGAGCCATCAAACAGAGATGGTCTGTTTGTTGATTATCCCTCAACAACTATGGTTTTTTGTTGAGCCATTTGGATCTTCCCAAAGGATGTTAACCCTTAAAAATAGGGAACTAGCTCTGATACCAATTGTTGGTCCCGATAATATGTGCTAGAGGGGCGGTGAATAGCACAATTTGGCTCTTGACAAGATTGGAAACTAATTTTCAAAATTTAAGAAAACAAAAACAAAGTATAAAATGCACAATAATTTAGAGTGGTTCGGTCCAAGACTTACATCTACTACCTTCATTATCCAACCAAGGATTTTCCCACAAATCCACTATGGATCGTTGAAATTCACAAGCTTTCACCAAGCTTTATAATGGCTTTTACCAAGCTCAGCCAAAAACCTTTTACACTAGTTTTTCACGGGCTAAACTAAAACCCAATGTGGTTTTCCAAGGCTCAACCACAACCTTTAACAATCAAGCTATCCCAAGCTTGAACAACCTCTTAGAGTGACTCCCTCACTCTAAGAATACAAGAGAAGCAGTAAAAGAAAGTACCTATGATCACTAGTTGATCTGATTGGTACAAGATTGAGTGCTAAACACAAATGCAAAGAGTAAACGTTTAAGTGCAGACAAGTTGTCAAACCTGGTTCTATAAAATAATTACGACGTCATTTACATGCTCAATAGAATGTTTGCATGTTTAGGAAGTTTGAGAAATCGTTAAAAGACGATATTGCCCCTAATGGTACCATTAAGTCGATTAAGCCTCGAACTAGTTCAAATAGGAATTTTAAGGTGAAATTAAGAGTTTCACAGTCTAGGGATGACTCAAAATGGTAATTCAGAGTTTGAGGATCAATTTGGAGTCAAATCGAAATTTTCACTATCTAGGGGTAAAATGGTCATTTGCCACTTGAGGACAAAATGGGAATTTTATTATTTAACTTAAAAATCAGCATAAATCAGCCCATTATCTCTCCAAATATTCGGCCAAGCAAGGAAGAGAGGGAAAGAAAGGAAGAACAAACCCTAGGTGAAGAATTTCAAGAGAAAAAGTGTGGAAAATCAAGGAAAACAAGTGAAAAATGTAGGATTTTTCAACTTAAGCTTGAAACCTATTTTCCTTAAGCATTTCTCCTTATTTTCCATGCTTAAATTACATGTTTTCATGATGAATTCATGGCTGGTCAAAATGGGTAAGGAGAGAGAAAGATGTTGGATTGATTTGATTTTAAGATATGTTAGTGTTTTTAGTTAGTTTAGCATATTTAGAAACAAAACAACAAGAAAAGAATCCATTGTCCCCATGAATCTTCATTGGCTGAATCTTCCTTGATGTGTGTGGGTGATGGATTGTTATTATTTCAAGACAAATGGCTTAGAAAATGATGAATAATGGTGAGAAAATTAAGTAGGAAAAATCACAGTGTTAGTGCATTGTAATGGCCGAATTTTTCCATGAAGAAATGGGAGGGTTTTGATGCTGAAATTGGTGTTATTAGAATTGTATTTAGTGAATTGAAATATTAGAAATGAAATGGAGCAATTTGGAGCCAAATCGGACATAATTGTCATTTAATCGGGTAATAGGTCGAATTAGGTCAGCACTGCATTTAAGCAGTAGTCGGATAAGTTGCATATCATATCATACATATACACCGAGCCTAAATTGATTTTATAATGGTCAAGCATTAATGTGGTGAATTATGTATTGTACATTGTGGATAGGTGGTGAGCAAATTACACTAGTAAAAGTACAGAGATTGTGCTTTTAAACTGGGATTAGGAGTACATCAACTCCTAGAACTGTGAGTGGACAATTTATCGTCTTAAATATCTAGAGTAATTATACTTGTTTGATGCCTTTATTGAATGGTGAGTTTAAATTATAAAATATTATATTTTCTAATTAAAATATTTTTTAATAAAAATGAGATTTATACTGGTTTTGAAATCAAATATTGTTTTGGGAAAATTGAGTATATGGAGACTGTGTTGAAATTATGATATTATATGCTATTGAAATTGTGGCTTATGACATTATGGTAGCATGATGGCTAAACTTTTGGGGTTGGCATGAAATATATGAACAGTTTTGGATTGGTCTCGGTAGACTGGATTAAATTTTATTCGCCATATTACGCTACTGAAGATAAATATGGGTCTGGTGGAATATTAAACGGTCACTGCAGTGGTGGGGGTTTTCGTGGACTGCCTATGAGAGGGGCACGGTAAACAAATTATATATTTACCTCCGGGGGGAGATGTTGGATAAAGTATCTCCTGAGGTAAGATTTGAGTGCACCTCACGTTCGAGCCACCACGTGAGTGTGAGACTCAGTCAACGCCAAGGAACGGCTGTGTGTCAGATGCGAAAACATGTTTATGGGTATGAGACATTTAACAGCCTTGGTGGGATACCTTGATGAAGGTACTCGCGAGAATGATTCTGGCAGGGGCCAAGTTTAAGAAATTCATAAGCCAGGAAATTTTGACGAAAAGAAATTGTTTGGTACAGATTGAAACAAATTTTGCGTTATGAACATTATTAAAATATAACGTTTTTATATTGTCTCCATCTACTCAGCTTTAGATGATTTTGATGGTAAATGTTTACTCACTAGGATTATGTAATCTCACCCCTCTTTCTATCCTTTTTTCAAGCTCAAGACAGTTTGTTGATAGTTGATTAAGACGAGAATTAATCTCAGAGTTACATCTTAGAAAGTAAAGGTTCGTAGCCCTACACTTTCTTGGTCAGTTGAGGGCCCACGTGTCACTGTAAAAGTAATTTTATACTTCAATTATCTAATTTAAAGTATGTATGAACATATTTAGCTTTTACGCCATGTTTTGGCAGGTTTCGGTATTTTCCAAAAAAAATGATGAAAATGCCCTCGTGAGCCAAAAAATAATATTTGATTATTTTGATTTGGAAACGACTTATGATTTCTTGAAATGCGAGATTTAATAACTATCGCTCACTGGGGAGATGTGGAAGATGATGCTAAGCCTTGCGGGTTTCAATCTGCATTCGGGGTAATGAGTGCTTATTGGGACATCACGGCGGTTGTCTCGGACTCGATGGAAGTTTCGGATTGTGACACAAGTGCGGTGAAAATTTTCTGGTTTTTCAACTCTTTATAGCTCAAATCTCATTAAAGGCTTCAAAAAACTTGTTTCTCATTGTTGGAAGACCCTTTTATACTTGAAGATGCAACTCTGATGGCAGTTTGACAGTTTATGGCCGTTGGAAATAGTTGAGGATGAGTTCTAGCCATTAATCTATCTTGTAGTGCTCTGGTTCAAATTGCAAACAGAGAGCTCTTAGTCGACGAACTTGGTTGACTAAGTTGGTTCTGTTTCTAGTTTACAGATTATGACAAAGAATACTTAGTCGACTGACTTGGTTGACTAAATTGACTCTATTTCTTAAACTCTTCAGCCCGCCGTGTCTCTAATTTGAAATTTGTAAACCAATGTTCTTCCTTGTTTCACCAATAAGCTTCCTCCTTATTATTTAGTTACATCTTTATGATTTTATCCCTCTTTTTCTTTCAAAAATACTCTTTGAAGAGTCAAGAAGTTAATTTCATATATTAATTTCCTGCACACTCAAGTAAAGGTATTAAACACAAATAAATGGGAATGTTTTATTATCATCAAAAACTAATGGAGCCAACAATTTGGTAAAAGCCATTGTAAAGCTTGGTGAAAGGTTGTGAATTTCATTGGTCCATAGTGGATTTGTGAGAAAATCATTGGTTGGATAATCAAGGTAGTGGATGTAGGTCTTGGACCGAACCACTCTAAATTGCTATGCATTTTATACTCTGTTTTTGTTTTCTTAACTTCTGGAAATTAGTTTCCAATCTTGTCAAGAGCCAAATTGTGCTATTCACCCCCCCTCTAGCACATATTATCGGGACCAACAATACCATGAGGCTGATCTTGGCAAAACAGTAACCTAAATGTTGTAGGTCAATCTCGACTTTTCAATGGTCTAAGAATCATGTTGATTGAATCTCTGTAGCTTAAGTTATTTTCAAATTACTACAACATGTTCAATGGAAATATACACTTGGTCTTCATTGCATATTTGATCACCATTTAACTTTATGCATTTGAAAATCTACAAACACAAAGACTAAATTAGTATTGGCTCAAAATAAGACTTCCAATATGAAAATTAATTGGAATTACTTGAATTGATGTCACATCCCATTTCCTAAGGGGATTGTGACCGACACATGGACCTAAATAAGCATAACCCGTTAGGCCTAAATAAGCCTCTTATCATAACATCATCAAACATTCAGCATCACATGCAGAAACATCATATCATATCCATTGACATGCATAATCGTAAGACAGACATTCTTAAAACTTATTATATAATAAAGGAACTTCTTGACTTAATTGTACAAGCTTAACTTAACACATCTGTATGTGTATTTACAAGTGCCACTGTCATAATGCACGATAATGTAAATGTTAAACATCATCAGCACCCTCGGATGTCCATATAGGCTCTCAAGCCATTGCCATGATCTCAAACATAACATTATTCATATAAGATGCCCAAACATTGGCAATATCAACATAAACATGTTCATAGTTTGCAAACATAACATAAAGTAAAGATTGACTCGTCAGCAGAACGTGATTGACCCTCTAGGCATCAAGTGGCTGTTAAACACTTACCAAAGAATGAAGACTGAACATTGGTATCCATGACACTGGCTGCTATCAAACGTTATCGCTGATCTGTAACAAAATAAATGGCGAAAATAATGTGAGTCATAAAGACTCCGTGAGTGGACACGGGAAGGGGACAAGTTAGGGGGTGAGCGTATTTCGTAAACATGCACTTGTAATCTTATGTCTTACATAAACAATTTAATCATAGATAACCTAAATGAATTATAAATAACATATAAATATTGCATAATATTGAATGATAACATTACCTGAAAATGTTAATCCGACTTAGGCTTAAACTCAGCTATTGTCTCCAATGAAATAGTAGCCAACTCTAAAAAATAAAATAACAAATATGGTAAATTAATTTTTGACAAATCAAATAAATTAAATTATAAATAAAACTATAAAAAGAAATAAAATAGTTACCAAAATCAAGTTTATCAAGCTCGTCCAAATCATCTTCAATCAAATCCGGATCACCACGTGCCTTTTCACGTAACCAATCTTAAGCACAATTAAGTGCTTGCACAACCTTAGGAGTCAAAGAACTTCTATATGCATCAAGCACACATCCACCGGTACTAAAAGCAGATTCCGAAGCAACTGTTGATACGGGAATAGCCAAAACATCACGAGCAATAGTGGCAAGTATAGGAAACCTAAACTGATTAAGTTTCCACCACATGAGAACATTAAACTCATCATCATCGAAACCCTCATCATCCACAAGCTCAGATAAATATTTCTCAAATTTTGTTTTCAGTACTTTTGATCCAGTGTTTAACCGGTGCTTCTTGAACCTATCCAATCTTTTTTTAGTCTATTTTGTGTCCTTGCCAATAAAAGTCGAAACAACATTATCATTACAACCACCACTACTGCCTTGACCCATGGACGTTAGACACTCTTGACAACTTTCACCAACATCACGAGCTGAAGGTTGTAACATATTTCTATAACAACAAAACAACTAATCCATTGTTTGTGTCACCAAAGAAAACATCATTGAGGCTTGAGTTGGAGGATACATGTCTAGCAAAGTGAATTCAACATAAGAAAGCTTTTTCCTCGGATCAAGTATAGCAGCAATAAAAACACCAAATTCATTTTCTCCACATTCCCCCAATACTTGTCATATTTCTCTTTCATCATAATTGCCATAGACTGTAAATCAACATCATCACCATTTTGCCATTCAATCAAAGTACTATACAAATCAGAAATGGAATCCAAAAAAAATTAGCAGTTATGTAAGATGTGCCTGAAACACTCAAAGTCAAATCATAAAATTCTCTCAAAAAACGAGAAATCCTCCTAACATTTGCCTAATCTCTGTCATCGGGCACCCCATCTCCCGACCTTATAAGCTCAGTTATGTAGCCATTATCACATAATTCAAATGATGCAAACACCTTCTAAAATTTCCAAGCTGTATCCAACATCAAAAAAGTAGAATTCCATCTAGTGCTCACATCTAAACACAATAAACACTTGCTCTCAACTCCTGCACTAATAGCACACTCCTTAAACTTGATTAATCTAGCAGGAGATTGTCTAATATATCTCACTGCCCCTCTACCACGAGCAATTGAGGTATTCATATCCTTCAATCTATCAAAGACCACAAGATTCGCAATATGAGCAATGCATCTCACATGAAAAAATCTACCCCCTAAAATACTAGTTCCAGCAACATTATATTTTTTCTTCAAATGCTCTACTGCAACATCATTTGAACTAGCATTATCAACAGTGATAGAAAAAATCTTTTAGATCCCCCAATCCCCCAAATATTTAATAATTGCCTTACCCATGCCCTCACATTTGTGACTAGTGATAGGACAAAAA
This sequence comes from Theobroma cacao, assembly GCF_053813885.1. Taxonomy (NCBI): domain Eukaryota; kingdom Viridiplantae; phylum Streptophyta; class Magnoliopsida; order Malvales; family Malvaceae; genus Theobroma; species Theobroma cacao. Next base: position 30,752,548 of record NC_142647.1, on the reverse strand, counting down.
TTCAAAAAATTTTTATGCAACTTCCAATTATTATCAATAAAATGGGCAATTAGACACATATAATTAATTCTTTGAATTGAAGTCCATGTGTCAGTGGTGAGACACATTCTACTAAGACATGATCTTAACAATCTTCTCATTCGAGTTTTTTCATCAGTATAAACCTTATAGCAATCCCTAGCAACAGTCCATCGTGAAGGTATATGAAATCTAGAACATGCTTCGTTTATGTGTCTCCTATATCCATCATTTTCCACAAACATAAAAGGCAATTCAGCTAAAGTAATCATCTCAGCTAAACTCCTTCTAACTACCTCTTGATCAAACTTCCAACTACCCAACCCATCCCCTCTTGAAGCAAAAACTAATTCCATCTACCTTTTCTCCTCACTATCACGCACCAATTTCAACTTAGGACAAACTTTAATATGATTTTTCAAAGAAGATGTTCCATTCTTTTTTGTATCAGCACACAATTCTTTACTACAATGAGAACATTTAGCTTTCTTATTACCTTTCTTATCAACAAATTTGGTGAAGTGATCCCACACAACTGATGTAGATTGAGATGGCTCCCTTTGCTTTCGCACCTTGCTTACAACTTCACACGTTTTGTTGGGGTAGGTAGAACTAGTAGTAACATGAGGTGTAGATGTTTATGGTGTTGATGTTGGTGTCTCATTAATTGCGAAATTTGTTTTTTCTTTAGTTGACATCTACAAAAAAAAATAATACCCAAATATTAATTTCAATATTTAATTCTAACATATTGCCAATCATTTTAAATAAAAATTCAAATAATAATTCTAAGTTGCCAACCCTGTGAAACACATGCCCTTCAACTACCAGTTGCCAGCATCATTTTAAGTTGAGAAATTTCAAGTTCAGAAATCATTTTAAGCTATTGGATTCAAACCTACCATTAAAGGAACAAGTTGAGAAATTTCAATCAAATGAAATGCTAGATTTTAATTCTTTCAATTACTTGTCAAAGAGAGTTTCTGCAGTGTATAACAAGCAGCACTCAAGGAAGCAAGAATCGAAACAGCAAGCTTAAAATATCAAAATGGAACAAAATTAATTTTTACAAGCAAAAAACAACATATCATACTCATAATCTCTAACATATTTTCTCTCTAGCATGAATTTTAATAAAAAAAATAATATTCATAAATCATAATCTCTCAAACTTTCTCTCTCTGCTTATTTTCACAAAATAACTTTAAAAAAAACTATGGTTTACCTTGCAATGGTAGCAATTTTGACTGAAAAGCACCGATCATAGTAACTAAGAAACACCAGTATGTCTGTATGAGACGATTGCTGTCTTAGGGTTCAACTAGAGAGGTCGAAGGCAAAAAGGGAAAGGAGAAAATAGGGGGGTTGGGCAGTCTGGGGAAAGGGAGAAATTATGAGAGTTAGGGTCTGGAAAAGTGCAGAGCTGGTTTAGGGTGTTTTAAGGGAGATTTTACGTTTTTACCTTTATGGGGGCCGGAAGGGAAAGTTTTTAATGAGGGGTATTTTTGTACTTTCACCCTTAATGAAAAGCAAGGCAATCACTGACTGGTTATTCGGTCGATTCAGGAGGGAAGGAGTCCCCCCTAAGGGTTGAGCTGATCGACCGACGAGGTCGATCGGCATGACCGATGGCTGCGGTCGATTGCTTGGTTGCAACCGACCGCTGCACATTCCTACTAATTGGAGAGTTGATTCCTAGCTCCACTAACAACTCTATTTCGGTGTTATCCGTGGAGTTTTCAAGTGTTCCTATCATACAACAATCATCACAATCATTTCCTACAATAAGAATTTTGTAATAATCATTTTAGGTAGTTTCAATACTACTTGATTTTGGCTAGACTAATTTTCTAACTAAAACCCATGCTTAAGAACCCATAGATCTTTCGTCTTTGCCTTAGGTGACCTTAGATGCTTAAAGAAATCACAAAGGCTTTAAGATTTAATCACCAACAGAAAATCTAGGTAATAAAACAACTATTTAAGTTCTGGAAATCCAAAGCCAAAAGATTTAAAAGCTAAAAATGTCATTTTTTTCCATAAAAACCCAAATCTAAGCTTTAGAATCATAAAAATGGAATTTTGGGTTAAAAATGTGTTGAAAGAGCTTAAGAATAGGTGTTTTGTCTTGCAAATGTGGCTGAGGGTTGCCAACCCTCGAAAAATGTGATTATATAAGTTAGGGTGTGAAAATACATATTTACCCTTTTCATTTTTCTAAAATCGACGAAATGTATCGATACATTGGCCCGTGTATCGATGCATTTGGTTTTGGGGAAAATGTATTGATACATTATGAACATGTATCAGTACATGCTCATTAGAAACCCATTATGGGCTAAATGTATCGATACATTTGAAACAGAATGCAGTTTTCTGAGACAGATTACCTATGAAACATGCTCAGCTTATTTACATTAAATATGTTAAGTAAATGAAGAGTAAAAAACAACCCCCCATTTGGATTCAATAAAACTATTAAAAAAATCAAAATTCGAAAGAATCAAAATCTAATTTTTGGTTTCAAGAATAAAATCGAAAAAGTTTGACTAAAATTAAATTTATGGTTCCCATTTACCAGAGCAAACATACTCAAAAAATTATGAAAAAATCATTTTTGATCATTTAAAAATCAAGGAATCATTACCGCCAATTTTTCTTTCCAAAATATTGTTCTATAAAAATAACAAATTTTGACCCCTTCCAAATTTATAAAATTTTCTACTTCAAAAGCAATAGACAGCCAAAAGTGTCAATGAATTCTTTTGAAGGTTAAAACTAAACTTAATGTTCAAAGTATGAATCTATATGCTCACTTATGGATTTCCTAACTTATCTTCTTACTAAAGGTGGGATTTCATACTTTCCTCTCTTAAGGGATTTGGAGCTAAGAACAAAGCAAGAAAATAAGAGAATTTGAGAGAGAATTAAGATTGCCAAGCTTCAACACTTAGTTTCTTTCTCTACTTTTGTGTTTCTTTTATTTTCTTTGACTTGGATTCATGGCTAAATTTCTTTGAATGTTGTTTTTATTTGTTATTATGAGCTAAATTATCTTTCTAGGATTGTGGTGGATTTCAACATGTAGGTTGAACATTAGTTTATGTTTTATTTATCATGAATGGGTGTACTTTTGCTTATTCAAATATGTTCTTAATGCTTTTGATTGCTTGGCCAACAATTAACTAATTTGTGAATCTAATTGAGGCTCGACAGAGAGATTTTAGATTGGACTAAGGTTTGAATAGTGTATGTTCATGTCACTTAAGTGATCTAATTCGCGATTTAGGTAGACATACGCCAATTGCCATTTATAGCCACATTAGGACACTTGCTTAATGAACTTAATTGAATTGATTTCTATAGACATATAGTGAACTAATTAAGTTAGGTATTTGTACAAGCAACTTGATAGAGACTTGTCCATAGCTTGGGATTCTAGGTTAGTAAAACAACCCAAGAAAGATAAATAACAAGAAAAGTTGGTATCAGTTGAAATGTTGAATAAACCCATAATTCTAGGTCTTCAATTACTGCTTTTCTCAACTTATTTAGTTTGTTAGTTTACTTAGTGTTGATTTTTAATTGTTTTTAATTAGTTTTTCTTCAATTTTTGGATTACTTAAATCAGATTGATTTGTTTTATAATTTTAGTAATTAGTGAAACTTTAGGAACAAATCTCCGTGGGAATAATACTCTACTTCATCACTATATTACTTGTTCGATATGTACACTTGCGTGTGCGAAATCGCTAACACATAGTCACGTACGGTGGCCATCCAACGGACAACATATGACATCATGTCACCTTTCATTGCCATGGCAAATGATGGAGTCAATGTCATGCCCCATTGTCAAGCAAATGACAGAGCCTATAGTCGTCATACAAGATCGTGTCACGCCCCACTACCATGGCAAACGATGGAGTCAATGTCATGCCCCATTGCCGAGCAAAAACGATGAAGTTTGTGGTCATCATCATCTAGAATAATCTCAACAGATGGCATCATAGCACTATAGGTGGAAATCACAAGTAGGACAAAACCACCATCCCTATAGGCATCATAACATGGTCACAGGGATATAGACACACTGAACCTCATACTATCCATCATCCGAAATTCCTCCACGGACGGATCATAGTTCTGATCATAATCATAGTGCATCATTTTTACCATATGACATTGTCTGAAATCATCCATGGATAGTTTGCATTCATCATTCATAATCTCAATCAATCATACTTATCATCATAATAATTCATCATCACATTGGCCTAGGTACTATCCTTCTAGGCATTTCACATAATTCTCATAACATTCATTGATCTAGACATGGCATTTCTATACTTATTTGTCATATTCAAATTCATCATAGCATCATAATTTCCATAACATTGGCTCATAATAGCATTAACGTCATTGGCCTAGGCATAATCCTTCTAAGTGAATCATATCATTCTTAAACATTGCTAGTCAAGGAATTCTACCTCTAGACATACATAAGACTCATACATAGCATACATCATGCATTTTAACTATAAAACCATACATGCACCCTAGTCATTATGTTGTTAGCTTTAAAATTTTTATAGTTTTGATTATGACAAAATGATCAAATTTGCTTGAACATTATTTGAGCAATCCTTGACAATTTCTTGAAATGATTTAACTCTCATACATTTGTTTCTACATAGATACAAGCTTGACTCTTGAAGTTATTGAACTATATCTATAAGCTTGTATGACTTTGGTGTATGAGTGCATATGATTCTCATTCATTAAAGTCTAATTTAAAGATCAAAGGAAAATCTAGATGCACTCATTAAGAGGGAGTTTTGAATATCTTTTTTAATGATGGCAAAAAAAAGAGAGAAGGAAAACTAAGTTAAATTGAGTGTAATAGGTTTTCCTCTTTAATTTATGTGTGTGATGCTTAGTTATGATTTTATTGAATATTATGTGCTAGTTATTATGGATATTCAATATATCTTGCTTAGCTACTGTGGGCATTGTATATCTTGTTTAGCTATTATGGATATTATAAATAGTTTATTGCAAATCGTTAAAGAAAACTAGATGCATTGACTAAGGGGGAGCAACTCATTATGCATAAAGATTTGAAGCATTTATATTGAACATAGACATTGCACTATTAATCTAGGAGTGTTTTGTTATCATCAAAAATAAGAGATAGAGAATGTTGACTCTATATGTTTTTTATGATAGCAAAATATTCCCATTCGTTGATGTCTAATTATATTGTTTAAGTGTGCAATAGAAAGCTAAAATTCATTAATATATTTAGTATATGAAAGCAAGGCAAGATGCTTATGCAGTTGCAAAATGGGTTAATTGGTTAAACAAGGAAAGAAGAAAGAGCTTTAATGAAGCAGATTAGTCCTAACTGGTTAACACAAGATTTAATCAGTTAAGCGGGTGCTGGATACAAACAGAATCCTCTTAGTTGGATAATGAAGGGTGTTAGTTAGCTAAAATTCAAATTAAAAGTTGGCGGGCTCAAGAGGATTGAAAGACAGAGAAGACTTAGTCGACCAAGAAGTAAGGTAGTCGACTAAGAACATGTTGCCAAAAATCTAGACTTCAAAACAGAAACAACTTAATCGACTACGAAGGAAGTTAGTCAACTAAGTACTCACTGCCAAAAACTGGGATCTGAAGACAAAGACAACTTAGTCGACTAAGAGCACAGTTAGTCAACTAAGATCATTCTGTTAGAAAATTTGAATTAAGCACTAGAAGATAAAATAACAGTTAGAAATGGTTAGTTTCTATCTCCAACGGCCAAAATTGATTTTGCAAGTATTTAAAGCCTCTCAAACAGTCAAAAACAAGATAGAAAAGCCATCCAAAGTGATTTTGAGCTTAGAAGACCAAAAACCTTCTCTTTTCACTTGTATTTCACTCTTATCCTTTGAAAAAGTATTTGAGCTTAGCTTTGTACATCTTAGATCAACTAGGTGATCAATTGTACTTCATATTTTCTTCATCTTGTATGCTTGGAGTGTGTGAGACACTCTAAGGGAATTTATTCAAGCTTGGATTGCTTGATTGAGTGTATAGGTTCTAACTTAGCCTAGAAAAGGTAGTTGTTGGGTTTTGGTTGATCCCGATAAAAACCATTGTGAAAGGTTTTAGCTGAGTTTGGTAAAAGCCATTGTAAAGTTTGGTGAAAGCTTATGAATTTCACCGTTCATAGTGATTGGTTTCGAAAATCTTTGGTTGAACAATCAAGGAAGTGGATGTAGGTCTTGGACCGAACCATTATAAATTCTTGTGTGATTGTCTGCTCTATTTTTAGTTTTCATTCATCCTTAAATCTTTCTTTTATCTTGCATTTATCCCTAATTAGAAGTCAATTTTCGTAAGAGCCAAAAAGTGCTATTCACCCCCCCTCTAGCACATTTACTTAGGACCAACATATGTTCCTATGCATAAAAGTTTTCCCACTCACCTTGACAATTGAAGAGTTCTTGTTAGCACTTGTGCTTACAACTCACTTATGCCTTAGCTTCAATTCGTACACTTAATACTTGAGCATCATTTTCACTCTTATTTCCATCTGGCATCAACAATGCATGAACATTAATTTTTATACCATAACTTTTCAGTTTGTAGCCAAATCCTAGCTTTCGAAAAATGCCAACTTCTCTAAAAATAACTAAATCCTTAGCGATTCAACATATAGGCTCAAATCCTTCAACATTGAGCTAAACCCATACCTTAGTAGATAGATTGCACAAATCTTAGCTCTGAATCTCCATTAATCCAAGAAAAGAGAATTTGACCAAAATCTATAAAAAGTTAGATACGAGGTTATTAACTAATTAAATAAAAAATCAATGGGTAGAAACATGTTATCTTATCTCCGGATCATTTTCCCAAGCTCTAAATTTACTCCAAACAAACCCAAGTGCCTCAAAAATCCATTCTTGAAACCTAGGGTTTGAATCTTAGAGAGAGAAAATGAAAATCATCAATTAAGCTTTTGGGGGTGAAATCTACCTCCTTTGATACTTAAAATCCATGATTTATGATTGGAGTTTAGTGGGTTTGAAGGGAGTAAAATTTGAGAGAAAATGGTGAAGGAATCAAAGAAAATGAAAGAAAATGAAGAAGATTAGATTTTGGGCTTTTAAGTTCGATTTTTGCTGACCTGGCACCTCAAGATCAACTATGAGGGCTCCAAAGTTGATCCTGGACCAGATTGTTCAATCTTGCCCTCATTTCTTCCCCTAGGATTGACTACAAGTGTTTTGTACTCAATCTTGGGCAAGTGCTATAGTTACCCCTAGATTTTTACTTCAAAAATTATTAACCCTTAAATTTCTACTTCACAAGATCAATCCTTTAAGCACTAGGATCAACTCTTAAGGTTCAAATTCATAAAAAGTGGTTTTTTTGAAGCCTAAACTCATTCCAAATCTCCTCTACAACCCTCAATCACTCATATTTCACTTAAATCAACACACAAGTCCGTCATACACACCAATCTCTCATTCATGCTATATGTCACATAATATATCAATTAACATAGTACAATTTATATACATATCATACTCAAATTAGTGCCAACATATGCACTATATCCTTCATGTGCTAAGTGTATGCATAACATCATTTGAGCTTTTACATAATCATAGATTCCTTAACCATCTCTCTATGGACATAGGCATTCCTTGAATTTTTAAACGCATACACCAAAAGTTCAGTTTAGTTCATCAATTGGCTTGGTTTACCTTATATAGTTCATACAAAAAATTAGGGGTGTTACAGATTGTCAAGTGACATTTCGAACCAAGTCAGCAAGTATTGTTGTTTAATTCACGTTTGAAGTTATTTCCAGGGAAGTTGAAATTAAGATGGTTAAGACCCTTTAGTGTGTCAAAAGTGTTTCCACATGGAGCAATGGAAATAGTTGATGGGTTGACCAATGAGACATTCAAGGTGAATGGGCAACGATTGAAACATTGTTGGGGAAGACCTATTGATTGACACCAATCATCCATCCATCTTTCTGAACCTAAATGAGCTCCACAATGGTCCAACTAATGACCTTAAATGAAGTGTTTCGTAGGAGACAACCCAAGTTTCTCAACATAGTTTATTTTTGTAGTTCCTTTTAATTCAAGTTATTTTTAAATTTTAATTTGTCATTTTTATGTTTCTTTCCCAGTTTGATTAATTTTTTATTTAATTTTTGCAGGTTTGGGACTCACATGAGGTAAGATAACTCAATAAAAAAAATGACACCGTGTCGCCAAAGAAGTTAGCGCCATAGTGTTGTGCATCATAACTCCTTTTATAGAAAAACCCGAGAGGAGGCTGCTACGGCCCCGAGCACTCAGCTTCGTGACGATGCGTGACTAACCTGACTTGTACATTAGGCTGGGGCTAAAGTGTCGTGGTGTTAGAAAAGGAACACTATAACGCTTTATCACAAGGCTTTTAATTTAAAAACCTTAATTTCTTCCATTCCCTCATCTTTTTTCATTTTCTAGGGTTCCCTTCTCTCCCTAAACTTTAGATTTCTTCCTCTTCCCTCTACCCATTTCACACCCATCCAAAATTTTTGCATTTCATCATCTTTTTTTTTTTTTTGTGGCAAGTAAGGTTGTTCTTTCCATTCATTCTCTACATTTTTTGCATTCTCCATTCAAGTAAGTAAATTTCCTCCATTAATTTTTAGATTTGTTAGCTAGGAATATTATGGAACATATAATGCTATTGGTGAATGGGTTGCTTACATTTCTACTAGATTAGACTAGATCTGTTGGATTTTCTTTACTTTTCATGGATTTGTGGTGAATGTAGTGTTAGGAATTTTGAGAATATGGTGCCTTGGAAAGCAAGTATATTCTCATGCTTAAATTCATTAAATTTATTTGTAATGAAAATAAATTTTGATAATAAGATGAAGAGTTTGTTTTAGTAAGCATTCATTATCTAGTTATTAAGGTACCAAGATTCTATTGAGATATTAAAATACATTTCTATAGGGAGTCATACATAGGAGACATGTATTTTGATTGAATCTAAAAATTATTCACAGCCATATAATAAAGTTGGTCACTTTATTGTGTTAAGGGTGTAGTGTCTAAATTACTTCCAACGAAACGAATGTGATTCATTTCAAGGGAATGATGAGTCATAAATCATCGAAAAGGTTGACTTCGAGTAATGACACTATAACATGAATTGGAATCATGTGAGAATCAAATTTAAGTTTTACCGTTACCTAAATCTTGATCTCACACTTATGCATTTGCTTGTAGTAGAACCGAAATCCTGATGGATAGTGGACTCGTGTTTAATCTCCTTATAATCTTTGATTTACCATGAGCATGATCATCATAAAGCATTGATCTAGACTCCGCATTTTGGGATTATAATCGAGATGAACATCTGGGAACATATATCCATATAATGGAGTTCATAGCATAAACATCACTTCTAGTCATTTCAAGAAGATTGGTGATTAACCTGGGCTCAGTGGATTGATGAATTAGCTACTCATCACATCTGGATACTTAAAAGATTAGATCTAGAGTATTGAATCACTAATTGCATGAAATTTGATACTAGGGGACAAAATTGACATAAAAGGTAAAACGGTAATTTCACTTTTTGTCATTGGAAGGTTATGAGGGTTAACAATATAAGGTTTGCAATTAGACAACTAATAATCAATATCAAATATTGAATTATTTCTTGTAATTATAGTTAATCCAAGAGTGCAACCATGAATCTATGGTGGAGTGATTTCATGGTTAATAAGCTTGAATTATTTTTAATGAGATTAAGAAAAATTCTAAGTTTATTGGAGCTTGAAATATCTATGCCCAAATAGATTCCCCACTTAGCTTTGTAGAATTCAAATATTTATGCCCAAATAGATTCCCCACTTAGCTTTGTAGAATTCAACTTGTTTAAGTTGAAATGCATGCTTTAATTTGATTAATTAAATTGTGTACAAAAATTGGCAGCTTTAACATGTTTGTCTTAATTTAGACAAGAAAACATGTTTGGTCTTAATTTAGACAGGAAAATATGTTTGTCTTAATTTAGACAAGAAAATATATTTGTCTTAATTTAAGACAAGAAAAATATTTTTGGTCTTAATCTAGACAAGAATACATATTTGTCTCAAATTTAGACAAGAACAAATATTTTTTGTCTTAATTACGGACAAGAGTTGTCTTAAAATAAGAGAATTTTAGGAGAATTCTTACAAAATGAATCTAGACATCCATGTTGATAAAAGAAGACTCCACGTTTGACTATTACTTTTTTATTTATTATTAATTCTTTTTAAATAAAGATGGATAATAAAGAAATAAGAGTTATTATTCAATAAGGAGTTTTATTTTATCAAGAACTCTAAATGATAATTAAAGAATTAAATTATTTATTCTTTAATTTTTATTTTGATAATTATGGAGCATGTTTGATGCTTCCATTACTCTAAATGGATGGTCAAGATTGATTCAAAGGTGTTTCATTTTGATTAAACCTTTGAAGTAAGAGTTTTAATGAAAAAAGAAGAGATTGGAAGAAAGTAAGAGAACGTACTTTGACTTAAAAAAAAGTTTCAACCGTTACTTCTTTTCTCCTCCTCCAAGCTTTTCAAAAGACAAAAAAAATCGGTTACCATCTTGTAGTCTTGCATTCCACACCTTGTCCACTCAAGGTTCAAGTTGAAAGTATTCTTGAAGAATAAGTGGTAAACTTGTTTTGTCAAGAAATCGTTCATTGGTGTGGTGGAATCTGAAAATAAGAATCTCAAAATAAAAGGTATGGTTTTTCTTACTTAATAGATTCTTTTTTTTTTTTTGTCTAATAATGTTACTTGCAATAATAATAATATGTGTTTCTGCTTGTGTAATTGGATTGTTTGCTTCCTTTATAAAATAAAATTTTGAAATCCATGCTTTACACAATCACATTAATTCACTAATATCCTACTCCAACAATTGGTATCAAAGCAAGGATTATTGCAAGTTTGTTTCCTACATTTATTTTGCATGGTTGGCACCTTTGCATATGTTTAACTATCTTGATGTGATCAATATATGGTTCTATGTTATGATGCATGATTCAAGGTTTTTGCCACATTAATTGTCCTAGAAAATTTTACATGTAACATTTTTCTTTTAGTTACGTAACAAGAAGAGTGGCCTATCATCACCATGTTTCCTTCTTGATTTTTTTTATTATTTTTCCTTAGATTTATGTAACTAGTAAAACCTATGTAATTTTAATATTTCTTGACTTATTTGGTGCATCCATGGAGAAATAAGTTCAAAGCCAAAAGGAAAAAGATAATTAGGTAATATTTAGTCTCTCTATTTTTTTATGACTATTAATTTTTTTTGAAAAAAAAGTGTTTTCTTGTATTTATCTTTTTTAAAGAAAAAGATTTTTTCTTATGTTAAAATTTTGTTATTATAAAAATATATATTTTCTTCTGTTAAAATATTTTTTTATTAAAAAAAAGAGGGGAAAAGAAGGGTGGGATGTGCTGCCGAGCAGCACACAACCCCGAAAGAACACAGCAACAATGTGCTGCTACCGGACAGCAGCACATGCTGCTGGGCAACAGCACATGCTGCTGGGCAACAGCAGAAGCTGCTGCTAGGTGCAGCAACCTACTCTTGGGCTCTTGGGCAACAGCCCATTATGGTTGGGCCCCTTCTAATTTTTTTAATAAAATTATTTAAAAAAAATATATTTTTCATATTATCATATATATTCTTAAAAATTTTCCAAACTTCTTTTCATTTTTGGAAAATTAATTTTAGCCTTGGATAAAAAATATATATTTTATTTGGTATTAATTAATGAGATTAATTAATTGGACAAAATAAAATTATTTTTTCAAATTGGGTTAAAACTAAAATTAAAATTGAGGATTTTTAAATAGTCATAAAATTCAAAAAAGTGCCAAATGGATGTGATCCTAACAAGCAGCAAAAACAAGCAAGATTGAAGAGAATTACAAGTTGTAATTTTATTTTATTTTTCCTAGGATGGACATTAATGTGGCTTATGATATATATATATTTATATGTATCTATATGAATGATATTAGATATTATTTGTATGCTTGAAAAACATGTCATCTAGAATTAAGGTGCCAACATCTCTTAAGGAATGCCATTCATACATTATGTATTTTAGTTTAAAAGGAATTTTATACTATGAGATACATAATGAATATAGGAAAATAAATCACATATAGATAAGATGGTAATATGGACTTAGTTATATACTAAAAGCGTTTAGTTGGAAACATAACCAAGCCCATAATTTGACTTATGATATTCTAAATATGCACATAGAAAATTTAGTAAAAAGTTAATCAAAAATATTGAGTGGGAGAGGATGCTAGTAATCCTAGAGTCCATGGTCTCCATTGTTGGCCCATTGGCATGTGAAACATGTCATTCCCTACAGGCAGACATGAATCTAGATCATGACGGACTGGGTCTTTGAAAGGATAAATCCTTTTAGGTGGATTATGAGGTGAGACCTCCCATAGATGCTCACAAAGTAAGGGGCTTAAAAGAATGAAACAATGGTTGCTACACTCAACATGAATTGACTATTAACCTGCCTACAGTAGCTCTGTTAGTAAACTTCATGGACCAAATGAAGGCACTCCTTAACCATGTTAAGTATGAAGATACTGGGCAACATAGATAAGTGGGAGGGTCCCAATTTGCCTGGTAGTAAATTCTCACGGCCCATGGTCTATTAATTTATTATAGAAAGGTAGTTGACCGTCGAACTAATAATAAAATTTATAGGGTTTTATATATTGTCATCATGCATACATGTATCATGAAATGTTCAAAGTCTATGAATAACTAGTATGCTTACATAATTTCAAATGTACTTTCTGAAACATATCTGCATCACAAATACGAATCCACTTTCAATTTTGTTGAACAAATGCACTCTGAATGGTGATAACTACTCTGAATGGAAAAGAAACCTTAATATTGTCCTTAATTATGACAAGATCACATGGGTTTTTTTTTACCATGAGCTTGAAGCACTAACTGCCCAATCAACTCTACAAGATATTGAATATCATAAGAAGTGGCGTGATGCAAACGAGCTGGCTAAATGCCATATACTAGCCTTTATGAACAGTATATTGCAAAAGCAGTACGAAGGCATGGGTAATGCTGCTGGCATAATGTTGCACCTACATGAGATGTTTGATACGAAAACTAGATCTACTAAGGTGAAAGCAATCAATGCTTTTAAGGACCTTAAATAGAAACTTGGGTTGCCAATTAGAGATTACATGCTGAAAGTGATCTCTTCTCTCAATGAGGCAGAACTAACTGGTGCTAAGATAGATGCGAAAAAGTAAATATTAATGATCATTCATAGCTTGAATTCATCATTTTCACAGTTCAAATTGGATTATGAACTGCACACTAGGGATTACACCCTAAGTGGTCTAATGAATGATCTTTAAAATGTGAAAGAGGTTCTTGATTTGAAAAAGAAGCCTAAAGCACATGCAATTTCCACTTTTAAGCCCAAACCCAAGGGTAAAAAGAAGATAATTGGAAATAAAAAGATTTCTAAGGGCTCAGTGGGAGCAAAGAAAAAGACTACTTTAAAAGACAACACTAAAGGAAAATGTTGCCATTGTGGTGTGAAAGGACATTGGAAGCAAAATTGCAAGGTCTACTTTAAAGAAATCCAAAAGAATAAACAAGGTATGGGTTTTCTAAATATGTTAGAAGCTTGTTTAGTGGTTGATTCTACAGATACTTGGATAGTAAATTCTGAAGCCACTAACCTTGTTTGCAATTCTTTATAGGGGTTTCAACAAAGGAGAAAACTGAGTAAAGGGCAATTTCGGATGAGGATAGCGAATGGCACCTTCGTTTTAGCATTAGCAGTGGGAGCCATTATTTTTCAATTTCCTTATGGTCATAGCTTAGTTTTGGAAAATGTTTATTACATTCCAAAGACATATAGAAATTTGATTTCTATCTTTTGTCTAATAAAGTTTGGATATTCAATTTATTTTAGTGAGACACTCGCTATTTATTTGAATAAAGATTTTATTTGTTCTGGAATTGTAAGATATAATCTTTATTTCCTTGAGCCTGCAACTTATTTTACAAATGCTATAGAAGCAATACGATTTGAAACTGAAAGAGTCAAAGAATCTAGTATAAATCAAAATTATCTTTGGCATTTGCGTTTAAGTCATATAAATCAAAATAGACTCAATAGGCTTATAAATGATGGTACTCTACTAGACATGGTTGAGTGTCCTTTGCTAGTATGTGAGTCTTGTATTGAAGCTAAAATGACTAAAGGGCCTTTCAAGGCAAAAGGTAACAAAATGCCAAACGTTCTAGACTTGGTGCACACAGATGTTTGTGGGCCAATGAATGTAAAAGCTAGAGGAGGTTATGAATATTTCATAACTTTTATTGATGATTACTCAAGATATGGCTTTGTGTATTTAATGCACAGAAAAAGTGAATCCTTTGAAAAGTTCAAAGAATTCAAAGCCGAAGTTGAAAAACAACTAAGTAAGCTATTGAAACAACTTTGATCAGATCAGGAAGGTGAGTATTTATTAGATGAATTTCAACAATATCTCACTGATAATGGGATAATTTTTAATTTGTCAGCACCAAGAACACCTCAACATAATGGTGTAGCTGAAAGATGAAATAGGACTCTTTTAGAAATTGTTAGATCAATGATGTCCTTTGCTAACCTTCCAATCTCATTCTAGGGATATTGTATGCAAACTGCTCAATACTTGCTCAATTTTACTCCATCTAAGGCTGTGCCTCAGACACCAAGGGAGCTGTGGATAGGGCGTAAATCATCTGTACGTCATCTGCGAAGTTGGGGGTGTCCTGCACATGTTTTAAAGCCTAAGTCCACAAAGATGGAGCCAAAGACTGAGGTGTGCTTGTTTGTAGGATATCCAAAGGGAACAAGAGGTTATTACTTTTATAGTCCTCAAGATAAGAAAGTTTTTAATTAGTATAGATGCCACTTTCTTAGAAGAAGAGTTTGTGAGAAATCACAAACCTAGAAGTGAAATTGTCTTAGAAGAATTGTCTGATCCTTCAGATTTAAGAGTTAATTCTGAAGATGTCATAACATAGTCTGATTCAAGAGTTGAAACAGAAACACAACCTGAACTTCAAATAATGGTGCCACGACGTAGTGGGAGGGTTGTGAGACAACCAAAAAGATACATGGGTCTGGGAGAAAACATGATTGCATTCTCAGACGAACATGAATATGATCTTATTACATATAAGGAAGCTATTAACGATGTTGATGCTAAAGAATGGCATAAGGCAATGAAATCTGAGTTGGACTCCATGGATTCTAATAAAGTATGAACTTTAGTTGATCCACCTGAAACGATAAAACCTATAAGGTGCAAATGGATTTACAAGAGAAAAATAGGAAGTGATGGGAAAGTAGAGACCTTTAAGGCTAGACTAGTGGCCAAGGGTTTGACCCAAAGAGAAGGGATTGACTATGAGGAAACCTTATCACCTGTTGCTATGCTTAAATCCATCAGGGTCCTCCTATCCATAGTCGCACATCTTGATTATGAGATATGGAAAATGGATGTCAAGATCGCATTTTTAAATGGAGATCCCGAGGAGCGCATTTATATGGCTTAACTAGAAGGTTTCATTAAAAAGGGCCACGAGCATAAGGTTTGTGAATTGCATAGGTCCATTTATAAACTTAAGCAAGCATCTAGGTCTTGGAACATAAGATTTAATACTGCTATCAAATCATACAGTTTCCAGCAAAATGTTGACGAACCCTATGTCTATAAAAGGATACAGAATAAAAAGGTTATTTTTCTAGTCCTTTATGTTGATGACATTCTACTCATTGGGAATGATATAGGAATGTTATCAACAGTTAAAGGTTGGCTGAACCAACAATTCAATATGAAGGATTTGGGAAAAGCTAGCTATGTTCTAAGGATCAAACTTATAAGGGATTGTAAGAACAAAAAGATAGCATTATCTCAAGCATCCTACATAGACAAGATTTTGGCCAAGTTTGCTATGCAAGATTCCAAGAAGGGTTTTATGCCCTCTAGACATGGAATCAAAGTTTCTAAGGAAATGTTACCTAAAA
Organism: Theobroma cacao; assembly: GCF_053813885.1. Taxonomy (NCBI): domain Eukaryota; kingdom Viridiplantae; phylum Streptophyta; class Magnoliopsida; order Malvales; family Malvaceae; genus Theobroma; species Theobroma cacao. The sequence goes on along the minus strand of NC_142647.1, from coordinate 30,736,342 downwards.
CTCCAGAGGAAGTTGAAAACATGAGATGGATTCCATATGCATCTGCCGTTGGAAGTCTCATGTATGTTATGCTATGCACTAAGCCAGATATTTGCTATGCAATTGGATTGGTTAGCAGATTTCAGTCAAATTTAGTCATGGAGCACTGGACTATAGTTAAGTGCATTTTTAAATATCTTCGTAGAACGGAGAATTACATGCTTGTATATTCTAGAAGTGACCTTGTAGCAACAGGGTACACTGATTCAGATTTTCAGTCTGATGTTGATTCTAAAAAATCAACATCAGGATCTATTTTCACCATTAGAGGAGGAGCCATAATTTGAAGGAGTGTAAAGCAATCTTGTATTGCAGACTCTACTATGGAGGTAGAGTATGTTGTGGCTTGTGAAGCAACAAAGGAAGTTGTATGGCTTCGTAAGTTCCTTATGGACCGTGAAGTAAATCCAGATGCAGACAAACCGATTACACTTTATTGTGATAATAGTGGAGCAGTGGCTAACTTAAAAGAACTGCGGAATCATAAAGCAGCAAAACATATTGAAAGGAAGAATCATCTCATTCGAGAGATCATACGACGTGGAAAAGTACTTGTGAAGAAATTCCAACTGAGCAAAACCTCGTCGATCCATTCACAAAGACTCTAACACAAAAGAGTTTCGATGGTCACTTAGAAGGTCTTAGAATGAGGGATATGTCATACTTGCTTTAGGGCAAGTGGGAGATTGTTAAGAATTTTGAGAATATGGTGCCCTAGAAAACAAGTATATTCTCATGCTTAAATTCATTAAATTTATTTGTAATGAAAGTACATTTTAATAATAAGATGAAGAGTTTGTTTTAGTAAGTATTCATTATCTAGTTATTAAGGCACCAAGATTCTATTGAGATATTAAAATACATTTGTATGAAGAGTCATACATAGAAGACATATATTTTAATTAAATCTAAAAATTGTTCACAACCATATAATAAAGTTGGTTACTTTATTGTGTTAAGGGTGTAATGTCCAGATTACTTCCAACGAAACGAATGTGATTCATTTCAAGTGAATGATGAGTCTCAAATCATCGAAATGGTTGACTTTGAGTAATGACACTATAACATGAATTGGAATCATGTGAGAATCAAATTTAAGTTTTACCGTTACCTAAATCTTGATCTCACACTTATGCATTTGCTTATAGTAGAATCGAAATCCTGATAGATAGTGGACTCGTGTTTATAATCTTTGATTGACCATGAGCATGATCATCATAAAGCATTGATCTAGACTTCGTATTTTGGGATTATAATCGAGATGAACATCTGGGAACATATATCCAGATAATGGAGTTCATAGCATTAACATCACTTCTAGTCATTTCAAGAAGATTGGTGATTAACCTGGGCCTAGTGGATTGATGAATTAGTTACTCATTACATTTGGATACTCAAAAGATTAGATCTAGAGTATTGAATCACTAATTGGATGAAATTTGATACTAGGGGACAAAATTAACATAAAAGGTAAAACGGTAATTTCACCTTTTGTCATTGGATGGTTATGAGGGTTCACAATATAAGGTTTGAAATTGGACAACTAATAGTCAATATCAAATATTGAATTTTTTTTTAATGTTGGAAATTCACGCAGGGCCTAGTTACCTTGTTAAATTTGATTAATTACGAAATAAAAAGTACAAATGAGGGGGACCTAAACCAGTACCTCCAAGTTACATGATCATGAGAAAGTTTCATATAAGCACCTAGAGTAAAGAGAACCATTTTACGTGCATAACTTTTGATGCTACAATAAAACAGATATTCCCTGCTATTACATTGAGTCAATAAACTAAAATAAAATAAAAAACAAAAATGTAAATAAGAAAAGCACCTAGAATGGAGTGTTTCATTTTATGACCATAATTTTTACTATCGTCATAAAATTGAAACACATCCATATTACAAAATTCTATGTGACTAGCAAAATAAGAAAAGTATACTAGGAGTACTACTCCTTTACATTCATTTAAAGTGAACATAAGGTAAACTAACTTTATCTAATCTAAGCATACCTCTAAGCTGACCTTCTACTTGTGAAAATACCTGCAAGTTCTGGTGCGTATGCTCCTGATTTGAGAGATGGTCTGTTGCCTGGTTCCCCTCTCGATGGATGTGAGAAATCCGAAAAGAAATACCACTCAAGGATTTGCGAATGGAAGCAAGCAAATACTGAGTCCTAGAGGATCCCTGATGAACCTCATTTATCATGTGAACCACTATTTTTGCATCCATTTCTATCCAGAGTCTAGTAACATTGTACTCAATACACAAAAGTAAACCCTTATGTAGTGCCATTAACTCTGCCTGTAATGAATCACACGGTCTGAAATTTTCAAAAAATCTAAAAATCACGGTACCTGTATGGTCTCGAAAGAGTCTTCCCCCAACAGCATTCTGAAAATTGTGCTTGGAATTGCCATCAACATTCAACTTAAACTCACCTGTTGATGGTTTATGCCAAGAGAATATTTTTGGAGGATGTGGGACTGCTTGCTGAAATGCTAGACCCCATGCTTGAGCAATCTGTAGGTCTCCCCTCCATTGCCACCAGTGGAATTACCTTCCATGAAATAATTGGTGGATGAGTTTGAGTACTCTCCACACTACTCTATTAGGATACATACCAAGGTCCTTATGCTTCGCATCATTCCTTTCAACCCATAAGAACCAAAAAATGAATAGAGGCATTAATGTGCGTATGTGTCCTTTTTTCTTGTAATCACTAGAGTACAACCATGCCTATATAATCTGATAAATAGTCTGGGGATGAGCAATGTTGATTTGGAAAAATTTCGTAAAATAATTCCAAACCTGTGTAGCTATTGGGCATTCCCACATGACATGCAAGAGAGACTCCTCGGAGTTACAATGTTGGCATTTAGAAGCTAACTGGAATCCCTTAGTTTTCATTCGCAAATCAACTAGGATCCAATCCTGTAATAACCTCCATAGAAAGAAAGGAGTGGTAAGAAGAATGCATTTATTCCAAATTATCTTGAAAACAGGATTTACCGACTGTTGCTGTCGAATTATCTCCCAAGCGGACTTAGTGGTGAATTGCCCATCTGAGGTAGGAACCCAGAATGCCCTATCATCACTAAGTGGATCGATCGAAATTTTTAAGATTTTTGCCACAACTTTCTCCTGTAACACATTGTAGTTTACCCACATCCCATTTTCCATTGTCATAGAAATAGCAAACTCTTGTCGTTGATGATGCAAAGGATGGGAATCGGCTAACCAAGGGTGCTTCACCCATCCAACAATCATGCAAGAAAAATAACTCACCTTTACCAATCCGCCACCTAGTGAATTGTTCTATGACTGAGCAGCTAGCTAACATCCGTTTCCATGTCTGTGAATCCCGAAGCTTCGGTTTTACATTCCTTGGAATTTGACCAGCACAATATTTACTCCGCATAAAGTGTGTCCAAATGTTGTTACAAGTTAAAAACCTCCACCAAAGTTTCATGCTGAAGGCTTGCATCACATCACCTAGGCCTTTGATGTCTAATCCTCCCTCATTAGATGGTAGAGTGATATTATGCCATGAAGCCCAATGGATTTTTGTAGTCCCTGTCGAACCTTCCCATAAAAAATTGTTGAACAATCTGTCAATTCTTTCAATCACACACGTTGGAGGTTTAAGGACTTGGAGAAAATAAATAGGCAGAGAAGAAAGTACACTACGTAATAGTGTTATTCGCCCTCCTAGAGATAAGACTTTGTTTTCCCATCCTGCTATATGGTTCTGGATCTTTGCAACTAAATCATCAAATAACATAACCTTTTTTGGCCTTTTATAAAGAGGCACTCCCAAATATGTAATAGGCAGGCACTTATGAATGAATCCAATGGCTTGAGAAATGATCTGGATGCGACTGTTTGCCATATTTCGATGAGTGATGAAGCAACTCTTTGAGTGGTTTATTCGTTGCCCAGAAATCGCCTCATAATCCTGCAAGAACAATAGAATCTTTTGCAAGGAGGATTTTGCATCGTTAGAGAATATAATTATATCGTCTGCAAATGCTAAATGGCTTACTGGCATAGAGCAATCAAAAAGATAATGCAGTGAAGGATAAGTGGCAAACAAAGCATTCAATCCCAGAGATAGATATTCCATAGCCAGGACAAATAACAACGGAGAGATGGAATCGCCCTGTCTTAGCCCTTTTTTTGACTTGAAATAACCCATAACACCACCATTAATCAGCAAAGAAAACCAACAATTGGAAATGTAGCAGCAAACCATGCCAATCCACTAAGAATTAAGTCCAAACTGTTGTAGCATTCTATAAAGAAAATCCCATTCAAGTCGATCATAAGCCTTCATCATATCCAACTTGAGAGCTACATTTCCACCTCTTGACTTTCAATCAATCTTCCCAATTAGTTCCTGGGCCAGAAGAATATTATCGTTGATCAATCTCCCCCCTACGAAGCCACTCTGATTATCTGTAATCATGAAGGGAAGCACCTTTGCAAGACAGTTAGCTAAAATCTTAGTAATGATTTTATTTAAAACATTACAAAGACTTATCGGTCTGAAATCACTCCATTTTGAGGCATTGTTATTTTTGGGCAGCAACACAATAGTTGTAGACGTTGATCCCCTTGGGAGGTCTGCTCCATGAAAGAAATCAACTACTACATCTAGGAGGTCATTAGCAATGATATCCCAACATTGTTGATAAAAGTAAGAGGTGAATCCATTTAGGCCAGCAACACTGTCCTTATCAATATTGAAAATTGCCTCTTTCAGCTCTTCCATTAAAGGCATTGCACATAAATTAAGATTGTCATTCTCAGAAATAATAGCAGGAATCACTAAAGTATCAAAACTGGACATGTCACACGTTTCCTTTTTCATGAGGGAGGAAAAAAATTCCACTGCAGAAGAATTCACAGCATTCGGTTCTTCAATCCAACTCCCATCCGGATTTTGTATTTTGAAGATATAGCTTTTGATGCGCTTCTTCTTGACTTGCATGTGGAAAAATTTGGTGTTACGCTCACCTTCCACTAACCATTTAATGCCAGATTTTTACTGCCAAAATAATTCAACACTGAGCAAATGATTAAGTTGGGCATAGGCTTTATTCATGGTCACTCGGTTCTCCATTGACTACTCTTGTTAAAAAATTATTTCACAATTTGCAGCTCTTTGTTCTGCCACCGTCAAATTGTGGAAGATGTCTCCAAAAACCTCCTTATTCCACCTTTTCAAAGCTTGTTTTAAACGTCGTTGCTTCACCCAGAAAGCTTGTAATCCACAACCAACGACGGGAGAAGTCCAATTTTGTTCCACAAATTTTTTAAAACCATGGTGTAGAACCCAAGCATACAATAACCGAAAAGATGAAGGAACTCTATCCTAGTCCTTAGAGCAGGTAATCAGCAGTGGACAATGGTTCGATCCATCCCTATTCAGGTGCTTTATACGTGTAGAAGCAAAAAAGTCTGCCCATTGATGATTATAAACCATTCTGTCCAACTGTTGAAACATACGGTTATTAGTCCAGGTGAATGGGTTACCTTCATATCACCATCCATTAACCCACAATCTAGTAAAGTAGTAGCAAAATCTTCCATAGAACCTACATGTGGCACAGCTCTGTTCAACCGTTCTCCACTGTGTATAATGGCATTAAAATCGCCCCCAACTATCCACGGTGTATGAATATTAATTGCTAAGTTCCTCAAGCAATCCCAAAGTATTAATCTCTCTGACCTGGTGCATTTTGCATAGATGAAGGATGCCAACAGAGGGACTTGCAGCCACAGCATGTTGATCTTAACAAACAGACATTGAATGTGATCCAGCAACACTTCACAATTCAAATCAAAAGAATGAAACAGCCATATCTTCTGGGAGCAGTTCTTGAAGACTTTTTCAAAACCTAATTTTCTTATGATAAATTCAGCTTTAGAAGCATCCACCATTGGGTCCAAAATCACTAAAATTTTTATTTTATGCAATAATTGTAATTTCTTGATCCTTCTTTGGATTACTGCACTAGCAATACCCCTTATATTCCATACAAGTGCACTAATCATGATCGGGTTCTAGCTGCATAACTCATCGAGATGGAATTGTTTCTTGTAATTATAGTTAATAAGCTTGAATTATTTTTAATGAGATTAAGAAAAATTCTAAGTTTATTGGAGCTTGGAATATCTATGTCCAAATAGATTCCCCACTTAGCTTCGTAGAATTCAACTTGTTTAAGGTTGGAATGCATGCTTTAATTTGATTAATTAAATTGTGTACAAAAATTGGCAGCTTTAACATGCTTGTCTTAATTTAGACAAGAAAACATGTTTGGTCTTAATTTAGACAAGAAAATATGTTTGTCTTAATTCAAGACAAGAAAAATATTTTTTGTCTTAATGTAGACAAGAATACATATTTGTCTCAAATTTAGACAAGATCAAATATTTTTTGTCTAAATTAGGGATAAGAGTTGTCTTAAATTAAGAGAACTTTAGGAGAATTCTTGCAAAATGAATCTAGACATCCATGTTGATAAAAAGAGACTCCACGTTTGACTATTACTCTTTTATTTATTATTAATTCTTTTAAATAAAGATGGATAATAATAAAATAAGAGTTATTATTCAATAAGGAGTTTTATTTTATCAAGAACTCCAAATGATAATTAAATAATTAAAGTATTTATTCTTTAATTTTTATTTTGATAATTATGGAGCATGTTTGATGCTTCTTTAACTTTAAATAAATGGACAAGATTGATTCAAAGGTGTTTCATTTTGATTAAACCTTTCAAGCAAGAGTTTTAATAAAAAGAGAAGAGATTGGCAGAAAATAAAAGAACATACTTTTACTTAAAAAAAAAGTTTCAACCGTCACTTCTCTTCTCCTTCTCCAAGCTTTTCCAAAGAAAAAAAAAATCGATTGCCATCTTGTAGTCTTGCATTCCACACCTTGTCCACTTAAGGTTCAAGTTGAAAGTATTCTTGAAGAATAAGTGGTAAACTTGTTTGGTAGAGAAATCATTCATTGGTGTGGTGGAATCCGAAAATAAGAATCTCAAAATAAAAGGTATGGTTTTTCTTACTTAATAGATTTTTATTTTTATTGGTGTGATAATGTTACTTGCAATAATAATAATGTGTGTTTCTGCTTGTGTAATTGAATTGTTTGCTTCCTTTATAAAATAAATTTTTGAAATCCATGCTTTACACAATCACATTAATTCACTAAGATCCTACTCCAACATGTAGTTCTTTGATAAGGATGAATGATGACCATCAACATTTGAATTGGCATAGAATTTGAAGAATTCCTATCTATTTATGTGAGAGGGATGGCACCCAAGAAAAGAACTCGCGGGAGTGGTAGTGGGACTTGATTTGATTGCAGCAAATTTATGTCTGCTGATGCAATTGAAAGACACACTCAATCCCTGATGCATAAAGTCCCTATTTTGAAAAGTGGCATTGGTCTCCATCTTGAGTTATATAGTTCTATTCATAAGGTCATCACTGCATTAATAGGAGTAATTTTGTGAACAACCTAAGGTCGTTTCCGCACTAGTTGTTCGAAAATTATACACTGACACTACTAAACACGTATATGGCTAAGTTTTTGTGTGAGGATGTCAAGTTCGTTTTGATAGTGCAACCATCAATCAATTTTATAACTAACCTGATATTAACAATGATGACTATGGCCAATTCTTGACTAGTAACATTGATTTGGATGGTGTTCTTGGCGTACATTGTGATGAGGGGGTAGAATGGAAAATGACTAAAGGCATACCTATCTCTTTTAAGGCTAATGCCATGAAGACAATTCATAAGCTTTGGTATCACTTTTTGGCTGCGAGGCTGCTTCTTGTGGAACATATTAGTGACATGACAAGGGATAGAGCTTTTTTGTTATATGTAATTATTTTTAGGATGTCAATCAATGTGGGCCAAGTAATATTCAACAGTATTGTTCAAGCTACATGCTCTCATCGTAATGGACTATGGTATCCATAGTTGATCACAGCCTTATGCAAGAAAGTAGGTGTTAATTAGGCTAAGAATGAAGAAATCTTACAACCTAAAGCTTTGTTGGATGCCAAAATTATGAATCGATTTTATGCTCAAGAATTGTCAATTGCTGGAGATAGTTTTTCTTCGGTTCCTCGTCATCCACCACCTCAAAGGCCACCTCAACATCTTTCCATTTTTAGAGGATGGAAAGCTTGGAACTTTGAATGGATCATCAGGCGACATTGATGCAGTCCATGGAGCAAATGATGTGTGCTTATGCTGAACATGTTGGTACGGATATGAGCTCCATTCCTACTTTACTGGATGATCCCACAATGGAGGACTTGCATGATGAAAATGAGGACAAGGATATCTAGAAATGAACTGACAGTCATGGGAGTATTCTTTTACCCTAGTTTTCTGAACATTAGGGATATTGTTATTTTTAAGTTTACGAGGAATTTTAAGTTTAGTGGTCAAGTTAATAAATTTTAATTTAAATTGACGCATTTGCATTTGCATTTAAGCTAGATTTAATTGAACCAATTTTGTTTAATTTACCTATCCAATGATGAGAACTTAGTTATCTTCATATCTTGATTCTTTGAAACATGTGAATACTGTTTGAGTGTTATGTAAATTCTTATGTTGAGCTTTATTGTTAGGATGAATTTCTACATTTTGAGCACTATTTTTTTTGCATAGATTCATTGTACGAATTTAGAGAAGGTTTTATATAAACATGAAAATTTTGAATTATGTATTAAGTTCTAGATGATTTAGGTCATTTTTGGACCGATTGAGCCTTTTTAGCCTTCTTTTACATAATTTATCCTTAGTTTCCCACTTTGAGCCTAATGACACCTTTTCTTTGTTTAAACACTTAATTTTTAGCTTAGACCCTTACATAGATATTCCCAACAATTCTTGCATCCCTCATTCCTAATAAGTCAATTTAGGAATGTTATGAGCTAAATAGTTAAAAAGGCAGTAAAAATGGAAAATGAAGAAAAGTTCAAAATATAATTGTATTCATCTCACTACCCAATAAAAGAAATAAGTTTGGGGGTGTGAAATTGAGGAAAAGAAAAAGGGAAAGAAAGAAGAAGAAAAAGAATGAAGTGATGAATAAAAGAAAAGTCTTGATGAAAAGAAGTATAATAGGTTAAGGAAAATAAAGCTCTTAATAGGTCCTAGATTGACTATGTGCTTAGGGTGATTTGAGCTATACATTATCCCATATCCAACCTTAACCATAGCCATACATTACAAGCTAATTAAAGTCCTATTGATCCATGATTTAGTGTTAGTCTACATTAGTGGAGAGAGAGATAAAAAACAAACTTATGGGATTTAATTACTAATTTAAATTTTGCACAAAGATAAACTTATCCAGATTATACAGTGTTCTAGGTGAAAAGATTGCACAGACACATGAAAATTCACTTAAAATTCACTTAATAATAAGCTTGCATTTGAATTGAAATATGAACTTGAATAATATTTGTATGTGGCTTAGAGTTATAACTATGGATTAACTTTTGAGGATATTAAAAGTGATTAATAAAATGGTCTAATTGAATTCTAGTTAAATGTTTTCATTGTTTAAGTTATTGCATGTTGTTTTATGTTTAGCCTAAGGACTAGCAAAATCTTAAGTTTGGGGGTGTGATAACTCTATTATATAGAGTTATCTTAACACATTTTGGGGGGCTTAAATAACTAGATCTATGAGTTTTTAGGTTGGATTTTAGCCTCTTAAGTGTTTTTCTAGTTTAAGTTAGATAACATGTTGAATAGGTAAATTAAGTTATTTTAGTTTAATTTTACTTTATTTTGCTGTGATTTACTTTAAAAAATAGTTATTGTCGATTTCTTTCATGGGTTTGTGCAAAAAATGTGATGAGCAAGGTGCATTTGAGTCAAAATAACACAAGTATGGTGAAGGCTCTATTCATATATGCTATAGTAATTCAAAGATAACTTGTGTTACAAAAGTTCAATTGATGTGATTTTTAATCCATTGGAAAGCTAAGAGAATAGGATATAACTTTTATGTTTAGTACTTTTCCTAGTTTAGACTAGATCAAGGTGAAAATCACACTAGAAGATGATGGATAGATACAGTGCTACACAAGGAGGCATGGTGACTAGAGGCCATTGCTCTAAGTTACTCATGGCTGCAACACTGAAAGAGTTACCACTACAACACTAGATGATCATGGCCACGGTGCTAAGCTGGTGAGGTGCACCATACAAATGTCCGAGAGCAGAGCATCGCAGCTTCAAAGAAGTAGCATTGAGACAGCACTAATGTTTGCCCCGGCATCGTGACACCAAGAAGTCATGACCACGACGCTACCCCAATCTCCAAAAATAAAATTTTGACAAAAAATTGGAAAGGAAGGCACTTTTCACATATTTAAGGGACTTTTTGAGAGCATTTAGAGAGGAGGATGATAACAGCTTTTCTGAAGAATTAGAGCTAAGAATCAATCAAGAATTCAAAAGCAATTGAGAGAGATTCAAGATTAACTAGGCTTCAACATTAGTTTATTTCTCTTTTTTGTGTTATACTTATTTTCTTGTTTTGAATTCATGGCTGAATTTCTTTGGATATTGTTTTATTTAGATATCATGAACTAATTTGCTTTTCTAGGATTGTCGTGGATTTAAACATGTAGTCTGAATACTTGTTTTTCTGTTATTTATCATGAATGGGTATCGTTTTACTTATTCAAATCTCTTCTTAGTGCCTTTAATTCCTTGATCAATGATTAATTAATTTATGAATCTAATTGAAACTCAATAGAGGGATTTGAGGTTGGACTAAGATTTGAATATTATTTGTTCATGTCACGTAGATGATCTGATTCACAATTCAGGTAAACATATGCCAATTGCCATACATAGCCAAATTAGGACACTTGCTTAATGAACTTAATTTAATTGATTCTTATAGACATATAGTGAACTAATTAAGTTAGGTATTTGTGCAAGCATCTTGACGGAGACTTGTCCATAGCCTCGGATTCTAGGTTAGTAATATCACCCAAGAAAGATAAATAACAAGAAAAGTTGGTATAGGATGAACTGTTGAATGAGCCCATAATCCTAGTTCTTTAATCTACTGCTTTTCTCAACATATTTAATTTCTACTAGCTAATTTAGTGTTTATTTTAATTTTGAGTTTGATTAGCTTTTAAATTTCGATTTGCTTAAATAAGATTAATTTGTTATATAATTTTAGTACTTAGTGAAACTTTAGAAATAAATCACTATGAAACTGATAATCTAGACTTACTGTCTATATTACTTTTCTGATACATATACTTGCGTGTGCAAAATCAACAACACATACTTATGTAAAAGTGACATTGTGTGTGCTCAACAAGTCTCCAAATAAAAGAGTAGCCAGGTTATCTTGCTATATGGTGGAAGGCAATTTAATCATGCATGGCATGTGACTCAATATTTACTAAGGGATTTAGTTATTTGTCTTTATTAAAGTCTCACCTTTGCATGTATTGTATTTATTTTTTTCATAATGAACTTAATTTAACTGATTCCTATAGGCATATAGTGAACTAATTAAGTTAGGCATTTGTGCAAGCATCTTTATGAAGACTTGTCCATAGCTTTGGATTCTAGGTTAGTAATAACCCCCAAGAAAGATAAACAACAAGAAAAACTAGTATCAGATGAAGTGTTGAATAAACCCATAATCTTAGGTTTTTAATCAACTGCTTTTCTCAACATATTTATTTTTTGCAGGTTAATTTAGTGTTTATTTTAATTTCGATTTTGATTAGCTTTTAAATTTTTAGTTTGCTTAAATAAGTTAAATTTGTTATACAATTTTAGTACTTAGTGAAACTTTAGAAATGAATCCCTATGGAAATGATAATCTAGACTTACTATCTATATTACTTTTTTTTATACATATACTTATGTGTGCAAAATCGACAATAAATACTCATGTAGAAGTGTGACCTGGAGTGTGCTCAACAAGTCTCTAATTAAAAGAGTAGCCAGGTTATTTTGCTATATAGTGGAAGGAAACTTAATCATGCATGGCATGTGACTCAATATTTACCGAAGGATTTAGTTATTTGTTTTTATTAAAGTCTCATCTTTGCATGTATAGTATTTATTATTTGCATAAAATAAATCTATCTCATGCATACTACTTTACATCACATAGCATTTATTAAATGGCATAAAATAAATCCTATCACATGCATTCTACTTTGGATGATTATGGACTTTATTTATATTAATTTCCTTGAGCCATCAAAGGAAATTAGCTTGCTCAAACCTAGGGGATATAATACAACATCTTGTAATCTTCCTCTTTGTGTTTTCATGGTGTCTTGGGATCTTCACCTTCGAATTGTAAAAATAACTTCTAAACTAATCCTAATTCTATAGTTAAATATAACTATTTTAGTGAAGAACCTCATGGTACATCCAAAGGGAGTTAGGTGAGTAAAGAATTTTACAATTCTAGAAAATCAAGAGAAAGGTAGGGTACACAAACCCTATTTAATAAATAAATACCGTTATAAAATTTAACCATACATCCATAATCATATTGGGCCTAGTCCATATTCATCCACATCCATCCATCCACATGAACATAAAACTAAATCTATGTCTTGTTCAAATTGTTAATCATATTATTTATTTGAAATTAGTTAAATTCAACTTCTGAATTATTTTAATTTCAAATTTCTGGGTTTCAATTTATTTTCATATATATATAGAAACCGTTTCCATACATAAAAAACCTTACTAATGAATATAAATAATTTTATCCATATTCTAATCTTACCAATCAGATATTAAAGATTTTGGGTCGTAAATCACTAAATCTCATTTGGTACTTTTAAGACAATAAAATCTTCATTTATCCTTTCATCAAATCCAAATTCTATAGCTAAAATAATGGAGATATTCCTCTTATTTTAAAATGCCTATTTATTCCTAGACTCCCATAACATATAGGAATCTAATTCCTTGATTGATGGAAAATTTTAAAATAATTTTGACCTCAATAAAATTAGGAAACGAATTCCTAAATTGAATATATGTCAAATTTGTCAAATTATTTTAATTTGTCAATTGAATAAAATAATTTCCATATCTTGTATGAATCAAATTCCTTATTTTTTGGAAACTTTCAAAATCCATTTTGATTTCTTTTATTTAAAGGATCATATTCCTTAATTTTCAAAATCAAAATTTTTTGATTTTATGGAACTATTTTCATAAAGTATCTAATAATCAATTGACTTTTAAATTGCATCAAATTAAGATGCAAGATGAGGCAATTTAAAATGCCAAAACCGTGGCGTTCAAGAACTGCTTGCAGCAGTTTTGTAAACCTCATTTCTTGGCCATTAAAGTGGCATAAGATTTGGGGATATTATCCCTTATCTTAATTTTCCAATCAGCTAAGATATGAAACCCTTTTCATCATCATTTGCCATCAATTTTGGGTGCTTTTTGCTTGTTGAAAACAAGCAAAACCAGGACTCAAAGTCTGCTGTTGGCAGTTATGGTTTGTTGCGGTTTCAAGGCTTCATGCTCGCTTTGTGGTCTTGTTTTTCAGCCACACTTGAAATATTTTCAAAGGACATCAACTTAACATCATTTCTGAAAATTTTGAGAATTTTTAGGACTCATTTGCTTGCTGAAATGATGCAAAAACTAAACTTGGACAGATTCAAATTCTACCTTTGAAACCCATATATATGATTTTTGTGCATCTTTTGCACACTTTAATCTGCAAATTATTGACATTAAAGAATGTTTAATATTCATTAATTAGAATATAAAATTTTACAAAATAAAGCTATTCAGAAATATAAAAAAAAAATTTTAACAGAATTATGTAAACTTCAAGTCACTATTAGATAACCAAACCATCATATTTATGTTGAATATAGTATTAATAACAAGACATACCTTTGCATTAAAATGAGCCAAGGGGGGCTCTAATACTGCTGCTAGAAACGGTATGATTAAAGCATCAATGTAGTAGAATAACAAAACTTGAAACAAAATAGAAACCATGCCTCATACATTTGGATCGCCTTGGTAGTTTAATGCAAAGTCAAACACCATAGAAAATTAGAAAAATGTTTTTACCTTTCCAAATGATATTGTAATCAAGTGGATTCCTTTTGGTCTTGAAGAACGTGAACACCTTCTTGTGTGGAAGAATCCCAGCCACTCAAACACTTAGCCTCCAATGTTGCACACACAATTACAACGGATCCTTCTTAAAGAGCTTTATGCGACCGGCTTGTGCTAGCAAGTAAACAATGATTTGTCCTCTTTCTTCTTTGGTTTCCAACCAAGAATTAAGGGAGAAGTTTTCTGAAAAACTCTCTCAAAAGTGGCAGCACTCAAGATAAAAGATATTAGTTTTTTTTGAAACTAATACTTTTGTTATGCTATAAAAGAGTGGCCATGATGTGATATTTATATATATAGGTTTTTTTTATTATTAGACTTATTAAAATTTACAAAAATAAGTCCTTTAATATTTTAACAATTATAATATTTAACAAATGCCTAATTAAACTCTTTTAATTAGGTTTTGAGTAGTTAAAACATATAATTTGATTTAAGTATAACTGAAATAATCACACTCTCAATTTAATCCAAATTGCAACCTTTATATGTGGCCTACTAGGTTTCTAACATTTTGGTAATGGAATTGAATTATAATTTTATTAATTAATTAATTTAAATGAATCATATTCAATTTTAATTTAACTAATTCAATTCCATAGACCAAGATTGACATTTAGCAATGCATCATGGCTATTCAATTGTTAAGAGAAATAAAGGATTCTTTGACAAGCTTTCAATGTACAATTTATCAGTATAATTCATTCCCTCATCATATATCCCTGAAGATAATAAGAGCTTGGTATAGTGCTTACTCTTATTGACCTCCATTTTTGTTTCTATAGTTAGATCATTAGCTTTATGGAGACTTACGAAACTCTTAATCACTTAGGCCAAAGATTTGATAACCAAGAAGTAATGAGACATTTCCCTTTGAATCACTTAAGGTAATGATTCTTATCTTGACCACTCATTTTTCTTCATATACTTCATACTATACCCAAAAGTATCCTTTTTTGGCATCTTTGGTTAGGCATTCGTAGGGATGAAATCAAAGCATAGTACTCCACATGCAAAAAAACATGATGTCTCAAGTTTAAGGAGTAGTTATAGAATTGACACATGAGAAGTATTACATAGACACTTGAGTGAGGTACCAAATGCACTTTTCATGGCGGGTGATGTTTAGTGAACTCACTCTCCTATGGCAAGCACCCACATGCTAGTTCCAAGTATCTCTATACTTCATCCTATGAAAACGGTTACTTGCTTCACATGTAAAGAACATAGCATGCGCCGATCTTCAAGCATTATTAATGCCTCGTCTCAATAATACAATGATCAAGAACTTTTAAGAACAATGCTTTGATGCATAATGATCTCATAATTGTATCCCAATACAATTTCTTTGCAAGGCATATATAGTTCCATGAGCTTTATCTACTTAAGTATAAATAGTAATTAAATTACAAACTTATGGATAAAAAACTACCTCAATGTTATTATAAATAACAAAATTTCAACCATGAATATCTCAAAATTGCAATTCCCATACAACCACAGATTGGCTTGTAGGGCTCATACTAACAAATAGTGCAAAGGATAGTGAAACCACCAAGATCATTGAGTTTTCGTGGAACCTTGTTATGAATTATGGCACTACACTTCTCAGTAAATGCAATAGTCTTATACTTACCCAATCTTCTTTTCTTGGTCAAGATGTCTTTTAGAAACTTCACATAAATAAACATTTGTTCGAAAGCTTTTGCAAAAGAAATGTTCATGTGGAGCATCTTAAATACCTTTAAAAGCTTTTGAAATTGATTATCAAGCTTTTGTTTCCGAAAACGCTAAGGAAAAGGTGGTGGTGGTGGGGTTAACTTGGCTTCCATTTCTTGAACTTGTTTATCAGACTTCTCAACCGCTATCTTTTTTACAACAGACTTATCTTGAGTTTTAACTTGCTTGCTAGTGCTTCCTACCTTTGTTTCACTCCTAAAGGTGATTGCCTTAACATGCTCCTTACCTTGTCCCCTAAGATTAGCTTCTATATCACTAAGTAAGGTCCATTAAGGCCTATTGTTGATATTGTTGGCAAGTTGACCCACTTGTGTCTGAAGGTTTCTTAATGAAGATGCTTGACTATGAATAAGAGAATTAGTCTTTTCCATGTATTGCATAAGCAACTGTAACACCCCGTAACCCCGTATAGGAGCCAATAAGACCTTATCGATAAGACGAAGGGTCAATTGACGTAAATTTAAGTGCCATAGAGCGGTGATCAGTGAAAGGAATATTTTGGACATGAGAAAATAATAATTGAATAATAATATTTTGGTTACGGATGGATTAGCGATTTGGAAGTGAACCGAGACAAAGTGAGACACTTTAGGGCCCGAGGAAACAAGTGGTGAATTTTGAAATAAAATAATATTTTGTTAATAAAATAATATTAAAATATTAATATTTTATCTGTTGTTGAAATTAGTCATGAAGGAGGATTATATGGCTAATCTAAGTGGGGGAGAAGAAATAAAAAAGAATTTCGAAGAAAAACAACATAAATGGGGCCCGCGTGTCTTTATCTAATAAAACAAGAGCAGGTAAATATATATTTAAATATTATGGTGACACCTTGGTGAAGTGAAAATTTTATATTTTATTTGTACAAGTGTAAAGGAAGAAAGATAGAGGGAAATTGGAATTTAAAAGAAATGATTGAAGGACCAAATTGTAAAGGATAAAAAGTATGGAGGGTTGAATGGTAAATAAGGAAAAGTTGATGACTTATGTGCAATTACAATATTTTAAGCTAAATGGACATTAACTAACCAAGGAAAGTTAGATTATGCGGGATAATGAGATGTGCATGTAAATTCACTATTACATGCAAATAATAGCATGTAAAAAGGAGAAAGTTAGTGAAGAACATGTGGGACTCCCACTATGTAAAGTAAAAGGAAAGATAGGCCTAAATCTATTTGCATGTAAAGTGATTGGTGCATTAGTTTGCCAAATGAAGAAAGGAAAATATGGATGCATGAGACTTGAATGGTTTAATAAATGACCAAATCAAATATAAAGTGAAGCTTGTGCATGAAATGTGATTGGAGGAATAAAGTGGTGTATGGAATAAATAATGAAGAAAGAAAAAATGAGAGAGTGATGGTGGCGGATGGAGAAGTTTAGTGAGGATAGATAATGGGCCAATGAACAAAGGAGGAAATTGGTGCATGAAGAACAACTGGTTGGCAAAATGGCCAAATGAGAATAAAGGAAAAATTGGTGCATGTATTGTGATTGGTTGAATTGGTGGCCATATAAATACTAAGTTGCAAGAGTTAAAGAGAAAGGTGAATAGGCTTTGGTGAGACCTAAGAGCCGACCATTTAGAGAAGAAAAGAAAGAAGAGAGAGCTTTGAGAAACACCACCGGAGAGGAAGAAAAGAGAAAGAAAAGAGAGAAATCAAAAGAGGGCTCAGTTTTAGGAGAAGATCCAAAGAACCCATGAGGTTTTCTTCCTCCATCTTGTAGAGTCTTGACATTTCACTACCCAAGGAGTCTTCAACATGCAAGAGAGAAACTGAGGAGTGTTGATGGAGGTGTGAAGCTTGGTTTCAAGATACAAGAGAAATAAGGTAAGGTTTATGGTTTTAGCTTGAATAATCTTTGAAAATGGGTTGGTAACTATAAGAAATGTTTTGTGGCAACAAAGATTAGTTTGATTGGAGATGATTTGTGACATGCAAGCTATCAAAATCGTGGGTACATGGTGGATTCAAAGTGAAAGAGAAATGGTAAGCATAATACTGTGTTTTAAGGCCTACGGTTGGTAAAAGCTTTGAAGAAATTATTTGTGAATCATGTTGGCAGCTTGATGATTAAAGTTTTAGAGGAACATTCAAGTGCATGTGCAGATCAAGCAACCTAAAGGTAACAAAAATGAATAATGCTTTAAGTATAGTTGAGAGATCTTAAGAAATGGTTATTGTTGTGTGGTTAGAATCTTGAAAGGCACATTATGAGGATAATGGTTGTTGAAAGAATCTAAAATGCATGTGCTAGTTGGAAATGTTAAGTTTGCTTGGTATGTTATTTGAAAGGAATAAGAAGGAATAATGTGGATGGAGGATTGAGAAATAAAGCATTGAAAGTTAGATAAATTATGATACATGTAAACTTGGAAATAATTGAGTGAGATTGGAATGATTGTTACAGCCATAAATGTGGTTAATATTATGAAAATATAAGTTGGATTTGGATGAAAGTTGCTTAGAGAGGTTCAAATGGGCACTTAATGTTATAAATAAGTTGCCGGTACATATAATATAAAGAATTTCACAAGTAAAAGATTGAATTCCTTTAGTAAAAATATGTCAAGATATATATATGAATATGCAAAGGTCAAATGAGAAAGAATGGTGATTCTAGTATGATGTAAGTTATTAAAACGATGATTAATGTTTGAATGAGAAAGAAAATGGGATGAGATATAAAAGCATAAAACTAAGAATGTGGTACATAAGGCAGCAAATATGAATGAATTTGTGGTGACATTCACTAAATATATTGAGTTAACTTGCTGCTAGGAAGTGTACAAGTGAGGAAGGTTTGCCATGATGGTGTACCGGAGGTGGTGACGGGTGACCGGCAAGTAATATTAGCTAGAGACGCATCTGAACCGATAGCGGCATAATGTCCCACTATTGTAAGGTGAGTAAGGGGTGTCTATTTCAAAATATCTATACACTATATATTGTTTTATGTTTAATAAATGTTGCTAATTTTCTTTAAATGCAATTTTGGATAGCATGAGATGTTAACCTCGATAGGCAATTTTAAAATGGATTTACAATGATTTATAAACTACTATTATGGAAAGCATGAGCTAGTAGAAAACCATAGGAAATTGTGGATCCAAGTTGATTTGGAAATTGTTTGTGTAGAATATATATATATATATATATATACATATATGTAAAGAGTTTTAGAAATCAGGAAACAAGCCTTTTTGCACTGTTTTGCATCAAAATTTGTGCCTTGTATCGTTGTGTGATATGCATAGTTAACTGTACTTGTCAAAATGGTTTAAATGCAAACTTTTGAGACTCGATTTTAGTCCGATTTTTAGACAAATGTTTACACCATGCATTTAATGTGATAAGCAATTTGAAAGGTTATCGAACATTGTTTTCAAATGATTTTAAGCAAAAGTCTCAGAAAACTTGATTTCGTTTTGAAAACGATTTTGACAAACCAAGAGCATCGAGAGTAGGCCGAATGTAACATAGGGATAGTGTGACCCTTGTGCACAAAGGAGCTCTAGCTAGAGAACCTTTGGGTCGCTGACAGGCTATTAGACATGGCTGGGGCCATGGTCTGTGATATATACATGGCAAGGCCACGGGTTGATATATGTGGCTAGGCAATAAGTTGATATACGTGGTTGCAACCACTTGATTTCTCCAATCTCGACCAATATCGTCGAGACTACCATGGCTATAGGAATCCGATGGAGGAGGACCTCCCAGATTGTTCTTATGTGGAAGTGGGTCCACAAGTGATTACTATGTTTACCTACTCGAGAGCCTTGAGAGTTTTAGACTCGTACTGTTTTGTATGGTGGAGAGTTAATGTTTTTCGCAGCTCCTCTATTTGCTTGCGAGCTTTCAACGCTTTGTAAGTTGATTTTGAGTTGATATACGTGAATGTACACAGTTATTTTTACATGCCACACATTTTTGAAGCATGTGATTTGTACGACTATTGTGCTTTTAAAAGAAATGGATGATTTTGAGCATTGAAATTTATTTTACTACCCTTTGATGCTACAGTAAAATAGATATTCCTTATTATTACATTGAGACAATAAACTAAAATAAAATTTAAAACAGGAAATGAAAATAAGAAAAGCACCTAGAGTGGAGTGTTTCATTTTATGACCATATTTTTTACTATCATCATAAAATTGAAACACTTTCATATTACAAAAATCTATGTGAATAACAAAAGAAGAAACCTTTACATTCATTTGAAGCGAACAAAAGGTAAACTAACTTTATCTAATCTACGAATACCTTTAAGCTGACCTTCTGCTTGTGAAAATACCTACAAGTTCTGGTGCGTATGCCCCTGATTTGAGAGATGGTCTACTGCTTGGTTTCCTTCTCTATGGATGTGCAAAATCCGAAAAGAGATACCCCTCAAGGATCTGCGAATGGAAGCAAGCAAATACCAAGTCTTGGAGGATCCCTGATGACTCTCATTTATCATGTGTACCATTACTTTTGCGTCCATTTCTATCCAAAGTCTAGTAACATTGTACTCAATACACAAAAGCAAGCCCCTATGTAGTGCCATTAACCCTGCCTGTAATGAATCACACGGTCCAAAATTTTCAGAAAATCCAAAAATCATGGTACCTGTATGATCTCGAAGAAGTCCTCCTCCAACAACATTCTGAAAATTATGCTTGGAACTCCCATCAACATTCAACTTAAACTCACATGCTGATGGTTTATGCCAAGAGAATATTTTTGGTGGATTTGGGGCTACTTGCTGAAATATTAGACCTCATGCTCGAGCAATTTGTAGATCTCCCCTCCATTGCCACCGGTGGAATTGCCTCCCATGAAATAATTGGTGGATAAGTTTGAGTACTCTCTACACCACTCTGTTAGGATACATACCAAGGTTCTTATGTTTCGCATCATTCCTTTCAACCCATAAGAACTAAAAAATAAATAAAGGCATTAACGTGCGTATGTGTCCTTTTTTCGTATAATCACCAGAGAACCACCATGCCCATATAATCTGATAAATATTCTAGGGATAAATTATGTTGATTTGGAAAAATTTTGCAAAATAATTCCAAACTTGTGTAACAATTAGGCATTCCCACATGACATGCAAGAGAGACTCTTCTAAATTGCAATGTTGGCATTTAGAAACTAACTAGAATCCTTTGGTTTTCAATCGCATGTCAATTGGGATCCAATCCTGTAACAACCTCCAAAGGAAAAAAGAGATAGTTAAAGGAATGCTTTTATGCCAAATTAAATTGAACACTAGATTTACCAACTGGCATTGTCAAATCATCTCCCAAGCGGACTTAGTAGTGAATTAACCATCCGAGGTTGGCACCCAATACACCCTATCATCACTAAAAGGATCTATCGAAATTTTTAGAATTTTCGTGACAAATTCCTTTGGCAACACATTGTTCAACTTATCCACATTCCATTTTCCATCATCATAGAAATAGGAGACTCTCATCATCGATGAAACAAATAATGGGAAACGATTAACCAAGGGAGCTTCACCCATCCAACAATCATGCCAGAAGAATAACTCACCCTTACCAATCCGCCATCTAGTGTATTGCTCTGTGGTTGGGCAACTGGTAAGCATCCATTTCCATGTTTGTGAATCATGAAGTTTCGGCTAAACGTACCTCTAAATTTTGCCAATACAATATTTAGTCCACATAAATCGCATCCAAATGCTGTTACAGGACATAAACCTCCACCAAAGCTTCATGCTAAACGCCTTAAACACATCACCTAGGCTGCGGATGTCCAATCCTCCCTCACTAGATGGAAGAGTGGTCTTTTGCCACCGACCCAAATCAATGTGTCTAGTGCCTGCTGAACCTCCCCATAAGAAATTATTGAACATTCTTTAAATTTTCTCAATCACACAGATAGGGGGCTTAAAGACCTGGAGCAAATAAATAGGAAAATAAGACAGAACACTTCGTAATAACGTTATTCGCCCACCAGAAGATAAAATTTTGTTGTCCCATCCTTATATACACCCCCGAATCTTATCCATCAACTCATCAAATAACATTACCTTTTTCGGACCTTTATAGAGTGGCACCCCCAAATACGTGATAGGTAGGCACTTGTGGATGAAACCAGTAGCTTGAGAGATGATTTGTATGTGCGAATTTGCCACATTTCAATGAGTGATAAAGCAACTTTTATAGTGGTTTATTCGCTGTCTAGAAATCTCCTCATAATCCTGCAAGAACTTTAGAATCTTTTGTAAGGAAGATTTGGCACCATTAGTGAATATAAGAATATCATCCGCAAAAGCCAAGTGGCTGACTATCATGGAGCAATCAGAAACATAGTGCAAAGATGGATATCGAGCAAACAAAGCATTTAACCCTCGGGATAAATATTCGGCAGCCAGAATGAACAAAAGAGGAGAAATGGAGTCACCTTATCTGAGTCCCCTTTCTAACTTGAAGTACCCCTCAGCACTACCATTTATCAATAAAGAAAACCAGCAATTAGAAATGCAACAGCTAATCATGCAGATCCACTGAGAATTAAATCCGCATTTCTCTAGCATTTTAGAAAGAAAATCCCATTCAAGCCGATCATATGCCTTCATCATGTCCAACTTGAGAGTAATATTTCCACCCCTTGACTTCCAGTTAATCTTCCCAATTAGTTCCTGTGCAAGTAGGATGTTGTCGCTAATCAATCTCCCCTCTACGAAGCCACTTTAATTATTTGTAATAATGGAAGGAAGCATCTTTGTAAGGCGATTAGCTAAAATCTTAGTAATGATTTTTTTAAAACATTACAAATACTTATCGATCTAAAATCGCTCCATGTCGAGGTAGTATGATTCTTAGGCAACAGCACAATTGTTGTGGACGTCATTCCCCTTGGGAGGTCAGCCCCATGAAAAAAATCAACTATTGCGTTCAGGAGGTCATTAACAATTATATCCCAACATTATTGATAAAAATATGAGGAGAATCCATCAGGGCCAGCAACGCTGTCCTTGTCAATAGTAAAAACTGCCCCTTTCAGCTCTTCCCTGGATGGCTCTACACATAAACTCAGATTATCGTTATTAGAAATAATAACAGGAGTCAACGAGGCATCAAACCTGGCCATATTACATGGTTCTTTCTTCATGAGAGAGGAAAAAAAATCCACTGCAGAGGACTTTACTGCATCTGGTTCTTCAATCCAACTGCCATCCGAATTTTGAATCTTGAATATATGGCTTTTAATTCGTTTCTTCTTGACCCGCATGTGGAAGAACTTGGTGTTGCGCTCACCCTCCACAAGCCATTTAATACCAGATTTTTGCTTCCAGAATAATTCTTCCACACTAAGATAATGATTAAACTGTGAATACGCTTTGTTCATTGTTGCACGATTCTCAATTGACTGCTCCTATTGAAAAATTAATTCACAATCTGTAGTTCTTTGTTCCGCCACCTTCAAGTTGTGAAAAATGTCTCCAAAGACCTCCTTATTCCATTGTTTTAAAGCCTGTTTCAATCGGTGTTGCTTTGCCCAAAAAGCTTGTATACCTGATCCAATAATGGGAAGATTCCAATTTTGTGCCACAAAATTTTTAAACCCATGATGAAGAACCCAAGCATACAAGAACCGAAAGGATGAGGGAATTCTATCCTTATTCGTGGAATAGGAAATCAGTAATGAACAGTGATCTGATTCGTCCCTATTTAGGTGTTGTATACGTGTTGATGGAAAAAACTCTACCCAATGATGATTATACACCATTTTGTCCAACTGTTGGAACATCCGGTTATTGGTCCAAGTGAATGGATTTCCTTCATAGCCACCATCCATTAAACCGCAATCAAGTAGAGTAGTAGCAAAGTCTTCCATAGAACCTCCATGCGGAACTGCACCATTTAACCACTCTCCACTGTGTAAAATGACATTAAAGTCATCCCCAACTATCCACAGTGTTTGAATATCCACAGCCAAGTTCCTCAAGCAATCCCATAACCCTAGCCTTTCAGTTCTGGTACATTTGGCATAGATAAAGGATGCCAACAATGGTAATTCCAGCCATGGTAAGGAGAATTTGACGTGCAAACATTGCACATGATCTAAAAGCACTGCACAACTCAGGTCAAAAGAATGAAAAAGCCATATTTTATGTGAGCAATTTGTAAACACTTTCTCAAAACCCAACTTTCTTCTGATAAACTCAGTTTTAGAAGCATCAACCATTAGCTCCAATGTCACTAAAATTTTTATTTTATGCACTAAAATAAACCCAACTTCCTTCTTGATTCTCTTTCAAATTCTCTTACTTTCTTGCTTTGTTTTTGGCTTTTTTTCTCTAGAGAAATTGCTTGCTACCTCCTCCCTTAAACTTTTGAAAAAGGCCCCTTAAATAGCCTCTAAAAGCCCTAACTTCCAAAATCCTGTAAGCGTTTTATTTTTGGAAAATACCTTGAGTGTCGTGGCTTTCAAGGGTTCTATCTTGACTTCTGCTCTCCTAATGCAGTACTTCCACTTTGAAAAAGATTTCGACAATCTTCTGAATAGAATTGGGCTGTGAGGTAAACATCAAAGTTGTAGCCTTTCCTTTTATCTTTCTAGTGGTCAAAAATAATGTCACTTGGACTTCTATAATGGGAGATATTCTTGAAAAATTGAAACATATGCAAATAAAACACCAGTGCATTATGCAACTTTCTTC
The DNA here is from genome assembly GCF_053813885.1 of Theobroma cacao. Classification (NCBI taxonomy): domain Eukaryota; kingdom Viridiplantae; phylum Streptophyta; class Magnoliopsida; order Malvales; family Malvaceae; genus Theobroma; species Theobroma cacao. The sequence continues at coordinate 30,711,658 of NC_142647.1, read as the reverse complement.
ACCAATTGAAGTTATTTTCAATCCTACTCCTACAAAAACATAAAAATAAACATAAATAACATAAAACGAACATTATTAAGTTAAAATAAGCATTTAAACATGAATTAAACTAACAAAATAACTAAAAACACTTAAATTCGATCCTAAATCTAGTCTAACTTAGCCTAATTAGGTATTTAATCTCCCATGAAATATATGTATTTGATGCACACATCAGCTAGGCAATTAGAAGCATTCAAAATAGGATTGCAATAAACAACTCAAACATTATCAATCATAAGAAAGAAATAATATTAAAAACTCAGACTACACATTGGGTTCAATTGCGACTCTAGATTAAGAACTTAGTTAACCATATAAAAAGTATAAACATTAAAACTAAACAAGAAAGGTAAAAAGAAAATGAAAGAAGAAAAACACTCTAATGATTTAACCGTTGACGATCTATAATTCTTCCTTTGATTCCCCACTTTCTTTCTAGCTTCAATGCCTCTTTACTTAATTGTCTCTTAATTCTCTCTTTTCTACTTGCTGAGCATGCTCTAAAATGATGCTTAAATAGGCTCTTAATTGGGTCCAAATAAAAGTTCAGGTGTCCTAAAAGTCTTTCCCCCTCGCACAAACTCTTCAAAGTTAAATTTTTCCTAACTTTCTTCTTCGATGCAATGGCCATAAGTGATTGGGCATCGCGACACCAATCATATTGAAGGATTAGGTGAAGTTGAGTAGTCAGGGCACCATGGCACTAGTCCCTTGGTGGCCGAGACGCTAAGGCCTCTAACTTGAGCAATCAGGTTTTACTATAGTGTATTGATTTTGACATGATTTTTACCTCCTTCAAGGTAGAACTGCGCAAAGTGGTAAACATGAAATTGTAGCTCTGCTTCTTAACTTTTTGATGGTCCAATAATCATATTATTCACACTTTTGTAGTGGGAGATATTCTCAAAAAACTGTAACATTTATAGAGAAAGTATGCACCTAGAATGCATTCTCTTACTCCAATTAAAAGTCCTTCTTCAAAGCACACCTATAAAATCAAAATTTAATCAATAGCAGCAATCCTTGAGCAATTTAACATCTATCTCAACCTAAATTAATCTAAAATCAATTGACCCAATATAATTAACTAAAATTAGAAAAATAAATAAAAACACTTAAAATGTAAGATGAAACTCAAGAACGTAGCAACTTAATCTCCAAAATTAAGACCAAATAACTTTATATCATAGAGTTATCACACCCCCAAACTTAGGATTTTGCCAGTCCTCAAGCAAAACATAAAAGAAAAATATAGCCAAAAGTGAAAGAAAATTAAATGATGAAAGCAACATAAGTGAACAACTAACTAAAGATAAATAGCACCAAGTCAAAGATATCTCATAATTTTCTAAAAAGTATGTCTATCAAACTGTAACTTAAGGTAAAATATAGTCATCATTCAAATTCATGTTTCAATTCCAATGCAAGCATATTCTCAAATGGATTTCTATGTGTGTGTGTGTGAAATCTTTTACAAAGAATATTATGCTATCCGGATGAGTTTTTGCCAATGCAAAATTCAAATTAGTACTAGAACTCCATAAGTTTACTTTTCCATCTCTCTCTCACTAATGTAGACTAATACTTAATCAATGATCATTAGGACTTTATAAAGCTTGTAATGTATGGTTAAGGTCAAGGTAAGATAAAGGATATAATGTGGCTCATTAACACCTTAAGCACATAATTATTCTAGGACCTATATAGAGCTTTACTTTCATTCTCCACATACACCCTTTCTTTCACATTTGAACTTTTCTGTTCGTTCAACACTTTATTCTTCTTTTTCTTCATTTTTTTATATCACAATTTTACACCCCCAAACTTATTTCTTTGTATTGTAGGTAGTGGGGTGATTTTTTTTCAACAACTTCACCTTTTTCTACCTTATGCATTTAGCTTAATATATATTTCCTAAAATAATATACATGCTTAAGAGTGACGATTGTTAAATTGGAATTTTTATTTTAAGGCTACGTTCTATTATTATGTGGTTGAACAAAGAAAAGGGAAAATAAGGCTCAAAATGGTATACTAGGGATTAAGATTTAACAAGGTTGGCTTGAAAGGCTCAAACGGTCCAAAAATGGCTTAAATTATCTCCCTAACTAAGAATTGGCTAAGATTTCATCGAGAGAAAGAATCAAACAAATTCTAGAATTCTTGACATGATCTAATTCACATCAATATAAACTTTTGCTAGATATGCATAATAATTCAAAGCAAAATATATAGTGCTCAATATGTGGAAATCACATCCTAACAATAATACTAAACAAAAGAATTTAGCATGAACCAAACAATATCCATATTCACTAGGAGCTAAAGATACAAGACAACTAAATTCTCATCATTGGATATAGAAATCATCGAAAATTTTGGCATTAATTACTCTAGATCCTAAATTTTCAAGCAAGCATAAAAATAAGGAAATAATAAACAATCCTAATTAACTTAAAGTCTAAATAAGCATACAAATAAAATAAAACCCTAAATTCCCACAGAATACTCATCCCTAGAAAAATAAATTCACCCCCCAAGCTTAAACTAAACATTGTCCTCAATGTTAGAAAAAATAAAGGAAAGTTAAAGAATACTCCCCTAGTGGTTGGATGAATTCGAAAAAACCCTAATCCTCTTCCTCGTCTTCATCATCATCTTCTTCATTGTCACTTATAGGAGGATTTTTTTTTACTACAAAAAGAAAATAAATAAAGATTAAAGTAAAAATATAAATAAATAAAAAAACTAAAAATAAAAAATAAGAGTTTCAAAAGCTTGGGTTGCCTCCCAAAAAGACTTTTTTATAGTCATCAGCTTGACTATGGTACCCCCTTTTGAACTTCTTCACTACCATAATAAGCCTTGAGGCTTATTTCACTAACCATGAATGTTCCAACAAACTTACTAGCTATTTATATGATACCACAAGGATAGACCTTAACTACTTTGAAAGAACCCAACTATCTTAATTTGTGTTTCCATGGAAAAACCTTGAAGCGTGGATTGGAAAGTATCAAAACTTGTTGTCCAACCTCAAAATTTGTTGTACTTGTTGTTGGAGGATAATCCTCAACAAATTCCTCTTAAGCCAACTCATCAACTGAATTTACTTTGTAGTAACTATCTACATAGGAATACTTAGTTGCATTGAAAAAATTAAACACTACTTCCTTCTCTCCAACTTTAAAAGTTATTTTGCCATTCTTCACATTTATGATTGCCCATGTAACACCCCGTACCCTCATATAGAAGCCAAGAAGACCTTATCGATGAGACAAAAGGTCAATTGATATAAATTTAAGTGCTAAAGAGAAAAAACGGATGAAAAGAATATTTTAAAATAAAATAATATTTTATTAATAAAATAATATTAAAATATTATTATTTTATTTATTATTAAGACTAGTCATAAATTATTTTATTTATCATTAAGACTAGTCATAAAGGAGGATTATATAACTAATCTAAGTGGGGGAGAAGAAGTAAGAAAGAATTTTGAAGAAAAATGCCATTAGTGGGGCCCGTGTGCCTTTATTAAATAAAGCGAGAGCAAGTAAGTGTTTATTTAAAAATTATGGTGACGCCTTGGTGAAGTGCAAATTTTATATTTTGTTTGTACAGGTGTAAAGGAAGGAAAATAGAAAGAAATTGGAATTATATAAATGTTGGAAGGACCAAATTGTAGAGGATGAAAAGTTTGGAGGGGCACATGGGAAATAAGGAAAAGTTTGAGGACTTATGTGCAATTTCAATATTTGGAGTTAAATGAAAATTAACTAACAAAGGAAGTTAGATTATGAGGCATAATGAGATGTGCATGCGAATTTACCATTACATGCAAATTATAGCATGCAAAAAAGAGAAGTTAGTGGGAAACATGTGGGACCTCCCACCATGTGTAGTAAAAAGAAGAATAAGACTAAGTTTATGTGCATGCAATGAGATTGGTGCATTAAGTGGCCAAATGAGGAAAGAAAGATGTGGGATGCATGTGACTTGAATGGTTTAATAAGTGACCAAATAAAATATAAAGTGAAGCTTGTGCATGAAATTTGATTGGAAGAACAAGGTGGTGCATAAAAGGAAATGCAAATGAAATAAACTAAAAAGAATACCACGTGAATCAATGCATGGGCAAGGTAATTTAACCAAGGGATAAAGGAGTGGACAAGGAAACCTTCCATGCACAAGCCACCAATGGAAAGTGGTGCTAATAACTAAGCGAGGAATTGAATGGTATGACATATAAAGAAAATGCCAAAAGTTGCCAAGCCTTGGGCAATCCACCCATGAAAGAAAAGGAAAGGAAAAGAAGGCTTTCACAAAACCATTTCAAACTCATTTTCTTATGATATCCGCCCATACCAAAGAAAAAGCAAACAAGTCAATTTGCCTTGATAGGTCCACCTATTTGGAAGGGAAATGGAGAGGAAATGGCTTTATGAAGTTTCCACTTGAGAGGAGAGGAGAAGTTGAGAGGAAAGAAAGAAAGAGAATCAGCTTGAAAGAAAGAAGAAAAGAGAAAGAAAGAAAGGAGAAAAGAGAAAGAGGGAAAGCTAAAAAAGAAGCTTGGCTTTTGAGAAGTTGGAGAAAAGTCGAGAGGTTTTCTTCCCCACACACGCCATTGTTGGAGTTTAAAGAGACCTTGGTTGTTCAGCTTAGAGATCCCAAGGTGAGGAAGGTAAAAAGTATCATTTTGTTTGAATGCATGCTTCTTGAACCGATTATAATGTGAAATTTTGCTTGTGGTAGCAAGAATCTTCAAGGATTTAAGAACCGGGTGCACGCATGTAGGTGGATCTTGGAATGCATGGTGATTTTGTGCTAGATAAGCAATGGGTAAGTGTTTTAGTCTTGAAATCACAAGTAGAGAAGGGAAATGAGATGTGTATTAATTGTCTATGCTTGTGGCAGCAATGGTGATGGAAGATGTGAGGAAATGGTGAACTATATGTGGAATTCAAGCTAAAATCGAGAGGTAAGCATGCAATGTGACTACATTGTGTTGTGTTGGCTTTGGTTGGTTGAAAGTATGTGGATTGTATGTTAAATGATTGTGAATATTGTTGATGAAAACTATGAATTAGGTTAAGGATTTATTGATTGATGTGCTGCCCGTATTCGAGTATAATTAAGTGTATTGGGTTTGAATGGTTGCTAGAGAGTGTATAACTAAGGAAAGTGTGCTATGGTGGCTTGTCGAAGGAAGTAACGGGTGATTGGCAAATAGAATTAGCTAGATACGCGCCTGAATCAATAGCGACGTAGTGTCCCGCTATTGTAAGGTGAGTAAAAGATGTCTATTTTAAAATTTCCATAAATACATATCGATATACAATTAATAGGCGTGCCGATTTATTTTAAGTACAATTGTAGACAGCATGAGTTAATAGAATGTTAGGCTTGTGAATGTCATGCTTTGAGAAAGGTTTTGTATATATGTATATATTAACTACATATGTAAAAGGTTTTGAAATCGGGAAACAAGCATTTTAGTATGATTTTTGTCAAAATGTGCTTTATAGTTTGTGTGATGTACATTCATGAATAAATCACATATTCACCACGCTAATTGATATTTTAACCTCATGCAAAGGTTTTATATTATGAAGTCTTATAAAGGAAGATTCGAGAGTAGGCCGAATGTCACATTAGGATAGTGTGACCTTTGTGCACAAGTGAGCTCTAGCTAGAGAACCTTTGGGGTCGCCTACAGGTTATTAGATGTGGCTAGGGCCACGGTCTGTGATGTAAATACGTGGTTGCGACCATTTGATTTCTCTGATATCGGCCAACATCGTCGAGAGTGCCATGGCTGTGGGAATCGGGGGAGAAGAACCTCTCGAATTGTTATTACATGGAAGTAGGTCCACGAGTGATTTACTATGATTACCTACTTGAGAGTGATGTCTCTTTGGGTGTTTAAAGCGAATTCTTTCGCATGGTGAGAATGACAGTTGTTCAGCAGCTAAGTGGGTTATACAGTGATTTTGTTTTTTTTAAACTCCTCGAGGACGAGATGATTTACGAACTTATGTATAAGTTGTAGTAACGTTTGATTCTACGGAAGCATGAGTGATTATACTGATTCGCTTTAAGTAAAGTTGATAAATGATTTTGATAGTAGAAATCTTTACTTGTATTGGTTTCGATACTTGATTTAAACGATTATCTTGCATTAAAATTCTTAGTTTTAGATGTAAGGCACAAATCTCCCTTTTGAGCTAAATTGTTTATATGTACTTTTATATTTTTGGTGTTCAGATCTTCTATGCTTAGCTTGTTTCCCATCTACGCCCTACTCACTGAGCCGATGATCACTGAGTCTGTGAGACTCACCCCTTTTATCTTCCTTTTGCAGATAAGTGATCAACTCAAGTGTATTGCCCTGGCATTATTTTGATTCGCTGTGATGTTGGTAATGGCATGTCTTAGACTTCCACTTCGAGTAGCTCCAATGCATAGAGGTCGTGTTGTGTAAAATAGTTAGACTTGTAAAAATTATTAGTTTATCTGTAATGTATTGCTAAAACCTTAAGTTTGTGTAAAGAGTATTAAGTGTGTTTGAATTTGTCTTAAAATTTACTAGAATTAGACAATGGTTATTTAGTCGCTATGTCTTAATGACAACCTTTTATTCGAGTTAAGTAATCGGTAGTATTATTACAAGTCGACTCGTATACGCATTAAAACATCCGAACTAAGTGACAAGAATCTCAACTAAGGCTTGTTCGGGATTTGGTGAGTTCTCTCACAAGTCTAGAACACCGGTAACGATCGGGGAGAAGGTTGTTACAGACTTGGTATCAGAGCGCTAAGTTTAGTCGAGTCCTAAGAATTCTCATGTCAAGTAGCAGAGTAGTGGGGTCGACATAGAGTCTTGCTTATAGTTAGTGACTATAGCACTGATTGTAGGCAGGAGGCTGTGTAGACTTCTTCATACATCATAGAAAACTACCTTGTGTAATTATAAGAGTTGACTAAATAATGAGAATTAATTGTCAATGCCCAGGTTTGAGATGTTGCCTCGGACTTGAGCATCTTTGAGGGCTGCAAGTGAGCCAAACATGCCCAAAGAGACTGATGAGCGATTATGGGTTTTTTTCTCTCGAAGGTGAGGTCATACTATAACAAGGGGGAGGAGGAGTTCCTGATATTTAAGTGAGGGTAGTTCGAGTGATCGAAGAAGTGCTAGTACGGATAGCACTTGGGCTATTGGACCTACTTTAGAGAGTGCTACTTTGGATGAATTAGCTGCTGGATTACGAAATTTGACCCAACAGTTTATAGAATTTACTAGGCAATGTGCTGGTGCGATTAAAGAGTATATGGATTGAAGTTCACAAGATCTAGATTATGACCCAAATATAAATATGATAGAGAAGGAAGGGTCAGAGAAAGAGGATAAGAATGATTCGAATGATGACGAAGGAGATGAATCGGTTTCGTTGTCTATTTATGAAGTTAAAACCTCTATCATTCACTAGTTCCACCATGGGAGAGGACCCACATAGATTTTTGGACTCCATGGAAAGGATTTATCATGCTTTAGGAGTTTCAAGCGTGAGGTCAATAACATTGGCTAGTTTTTATCTTCAGGATATAGCACAACAGTGGATTACGTCATACATGTGGGGTAAACCTAGTGATGCCGATCCGCTTGGGTGGAAGGAATTTGATAAAGCCTTATGGATAGTTTATGCCTCATAGTGTGCGAGCGACTAAGGCTAGGGAGTTTGAGGCCTTGAAGCAGACACCCGAGATGATGGTATCTAAGTATGATGTACAGTTTACGCGATCATCTAGATACACCCCATACCTTGTGTCTTTTGAAGAAATAATAGTGAATCGATTTGTAGCTGGACTATCTAAGTATTTATTTAGAGCTGTTGCACTGTAGAGGTTTGATTCATATTCTGATGTAGTGGATTGTGCTCGGTTAATAGAGGTTCATAGTATGGAGGCAAGAGCACTTCGTGAAAGTACGAGAAAGACTAAAATTGAAGGGTAGTCTAGTCAAAGAAATACTAGTTGAGAAACAACCTTTGAAAGGTCAAGTTGGCCTGGTCGAAAGGATACTATTCAAAATAGAGGGCAAGTGTCAACTAGGTCTCAAGGGTCGAGGAGAAATCCCCAGTTTAGTAGTCCACCTTGTCATGGAAATTTTTCTAGAACAAGTAATCGTCGAGGACCTGGTAATGAAATGACTAGCCCTAATAGTCGACAGATGGGTCAAAGGGGTCCATATTGTGTATGTTGTGGAACTATGCATGTGGGGCCATGTGCTCAATTGTATGATGTATGTTTTAACTGTGCTCAAGCAGGACATATGCGAAGAGACTGCCCCTATGATGGGAGATCATAAGGAACTAGTCATGGGTATGTATAACCAGCATCCGTGGTAGCATCTGCAATTTCACCTCCAGCTAGGAGAGGTCGACCCGATAAAGGCAAAGGAATAGCTTTTACTTCCCAATCTTGACCTACTGAGTTAGTGTCATAGGGTACTTCCAGAAAAGAACAAGCGAAAGTATTTGCCATGGGTCCACAAGATGTGCCTGCTTTTAATGATGTGGTGACAAGTACTTTTTTAACTCGTGGTTTTGAAGCATTGGTCTTATTTGATCTTAGAGCTACCCATTCTTTTGTTTCCACGAATTTTGTGTCAAAATTGAATAGATCTTGTGAAATAATGTTAGACCCCTTGGTAGTGACCACTCCCTTAGAAGAAATTTATACGGTGGAGTTTGTCTATAAGTTTTGTGTAGTTTAAATTAATCATTAGGAGACATTGGTGGATTTGGTGTTATTAATGACATTGGGATTTGATGCAATATTGGGAATGGATTAGTTGTATGATTGTTATGCCAAATGTTGATTGTCACTACAAATATGTAGAATTTAAGTTTCCCGAAGAAGTCCCTTTTATTATTTATGGACATAGGAGTCCGTGCAATAAAGGAATATTGGCATGAGTCACTAGGGTGGAAATCGAACAAAATTATTTAGCGTGCGTAGCAGCCAAGGAAGATGTGTTAATGGAGGAATGGGTTTTGGTTATTAAAATGGTGCCAATAGTTGATGAATTTAAAGATGTGTTATTCGAAGAATTGCTAGGGTTGCCCTCAGAAAAGGAAGTTAAGTTTTGCATTAATTTGATTCCTAGCATGAAACCAATATCCAAAGTTTCTTACTGAATGGCACCAACAGAAATGTGAGTACTGCAAGAACAATTGCAAGAGTTATGGGAAAAGGGATTCATTCATCCAAGTACTTGACCCTGGGGAGCTCTGGTATTATTTGTAAAGAAAAAGTATGGAAGCTTGAGGTTATGTGTCGATTTTCGAAAGTTGAATAGTGTGACTATTAAGAATAAATACCCACTTCCCAAGATCGATGATTTATTCAATCAACTACAAGGGCGTGATATTTTTCAAAAATTGATTTACGCTCTAGGTATCATCAATTAAGAATTCGAGAAGAAGATATACCAAAGACTGCATTCCATACGAGGTACGGGCATTTTGAGTTTTTGGTATTGTCCTTTGGTTTAACTAATGCTCTCGCCACTTTCATGGATTTAATGAATAGAGTGTTCTAGGCCTATTTGGATAAATTTGTGCTGGTGTTTATCAATGACATCCTGGTGTATTCTCGAAGCCCCGAAGAACATGCACAACATTTAAGAATGGTGTTGCAGACGCTTCAAGAACATGAAATGTATGTAAAGTTCTCTAAGTGTGCTTTTTGGTTATAGAGTGTTAGCTTTCTCAAACATGTGATATCGAACGAATGGATTAATGTGATCCATAGAAGATTGCATCAATTCAAACTTGGTTAAGGCTGAGTACAGTTACCGAGGTTCGAAGTTTTCTGGGATTGGTCGGGTATTATCTTCGATTCGTGCAAGATTTCTCGAAAATCGCAACACCATTGATGAAGTTAACATGAAAGAGAGCTAAGTTTGAATGGACTGATGAATGTGAAGATAGTTTATTAAGACTAAAAGAGTGTTTGATTTCGGTACCAGTCTTAAGTTTACCAAATGGTCCAAGAGGTTATGTTGTGTATTGTGATCCATCAAGAGTTGGATTGGGATGTGTGCTGATGCAACATGGTAGAGTTATTGTGTACGCTTCAAGGCAACTCAACAGGCACAAGCAAAACTATCCAACTCATGACTTGGAGATGGCAGCAATAATATTCACATTAAAGATTTGGCATCATTATTTATACAGAGAAAGCTTTGAAATTTATACTGACCACAAGAGTTTAAAGTATATATTTCAACAACGTGATCTTAATTTAAGGCAACGTCAATGGATGGAATTGCTCAAGGATTACGATTGTACCATTTAATATCACCCTGGTAAGGCAAACATGGTAGATGATGCTTTGAGTCAGAAGTCTATAGGGAGTTTGGCACATTTGTCTGCTGAACGAAGAAGTATAGTACATGGATGGCAAAGCTAAGGCAGTATGGGGATCAAGATCGATATTGGTGGGCCCAGTGCCTTTATTGCTCTTTTCAAGTACGACCAATGATCTTGGATCGAATTCGCAATGCCCAGGATCAAGATGAATTTGTGATGAGAATCTTGGGATCTGAAGAGCGAGATTAGCGATTTGTGTATAGAGATGATGGATTGCTGAAGTATGAATTCCAAACGTATGTGCCAGATCGAGACAATTTGAGAGAAAAGATTTTGGAGGAAGCTCAAATTACTGCCTACTATGTACATCTAGGAGCCACTAATATGTATCATGATTTGAAGATGGTTTATTGGTAGCCAAGCATGAAGTAAGATGTAGCTGAATATGTAGCGAAGTGCTTAAATTGTCAACAAGTTAAGGCTGAACATGGGAAACCCCCAGGTTTACTACAACCCTTGCCAATTCCTAAATGGAAATGGGAACATGTGGCTATGGATTTCGTGACCAGATTACCATGTGCCAGAGGGGGGTATGATTCGATTTGGGTAATAGTAGATCGGTTGACAAAATCTGCTCACTTTATTTTGGTAAAGACTAGCTATGGGTCAGCTAAATATGCCAAGGTTTACATTGACTGTATCGTACGATTGCATGGAGTTCTTGTGACCATAGTATTTGATCGAGGGCCACAATTTACTAATAAGTTTTGGAGAAGTTTACATGAAGCTTTAGGCACTCGTTTAAACTTCAGTACTACATATCATCCTCAAACGGATGATAAGTTAGAGTGAGTGATACAAACACTTAAAATCATGCTAAGGTCAATAGTGTTGGATTTGGAAGCCACGTGGAATCAACAATTATCTTTGGCAGAATTTGCATAAAACAATAGCTACCAAGCTAGTATTGAAATGGCTCCTTTTGAAGCTTTATACGGATAGAACTGCAGATCACCTATTGGATGGTTTGAAGTGGGAGAAAGAAAACTGTTAGGTCCTGATTTAGTGCAAAAAGCAACTGATGTGGTGAGTTTGGTGAGTGAATGACTAAAGTAGGCACAGAGTAGACAAAAGTCTTATTCAGATAATAGGCATCATCCTTTGGAGTTCCAGGTGGGAGATTTTGTGTTTTTGAAGGGTATCCCCATTAAAACGAAGTAGAAGATTCGAAAAGAAAGGGAAGTTGAGTCTAAGATATATTGGACCTTTCAAGATCTTAGAACGAATTAGGTTAACAGCATATCAACTAGCTTTGTTGATGGAGCTAGCTCGTGTGAATCCCACTTTTCATGTGTCTATGTTGAGAAAGTACGTTAAGCACCCGACACATGTTATACATTATGATTTGGTTCCATTGGATGATTAACTTTTGAAGAGTAACCGGTAGCAATATTGGATCGTTAAGTGAAGCAACTACGCTCTAAAGAAGTTGCCTCAGTAAAGATCTTATGGCAAAATCGATTAATGGAAGAGGCAACCTAGAACCCGAAGAAGAAATGAAGAAGGAACACCCACACCTCATTCAAGACTACGATAAGGCTTACCAACCCACTCTATTTAAATTCGAGGACGAATTTGTTTTAAATGGGGGAAACTGTAACACCCCGTACCCTCATATAGAAGCCAATAAGACCTTATCGATGAGACGAAGGGTCAATTGACATAAATTTAAGTGCCCAAGAGCTGTAATGGGTGAAAAGAATATTTTGAAATAAAATAATATTTTATTAATAAAATAATATTAAAATATTAATATTTTATTTACTATAGAGACTAGTCATGGAAGAGGATTATATAACTAATCTAAGTGGGGGAGAAGAAGTAAGAAAGAATTTTGAAGAAAAATGACGTTAATGGGGCCCGCATGCCTTTATTTAATAGAGCGAGAGCGAGTAAGTATATATTTAAATATTATGGTGACACCTTGGTGAAGTGCAAATTTTATATCTTATTTGTACATGTGTAAAGGAAGGAAAATACAAGGAAATTAGAATTAAATAAATGTTGGAAGGACCAAATTGTAAAGGATGAAAAGTTTGGAAGGGCACATGGGAAATAAGGAAAAGTTTGAAGACTTATGTGCAATTTCCATATTTGGAGTTAAATGGAAATTAACTAACGAAAGCAAGTTAGATTATGTGGCATAATGAGATATGCATGTGAATTAACTATTACATGCAAATTATAGCATGCAAAAAGGAGAAGTTAGTGGGGAATATGTGGGACCTCCCACCATGTGAAGTAAAAAGAAGAATAAGACTAAGTTTATGTGCATGTAATGAGATTGATGCATTATGTGGCCAAATGAAGAAAGAAAGATGTGGGATGCATGTGACTTGAATGGTTTAATAAATGACCAAATAAAATATAAAGTGAACCTTGTGCATGAAATGTGATTGGAGGAATAAGGTGGTGCATAAAAGGAAATGCAAATGAAATAAACCAAAAAGAATACCATGTGAATCAATGCATGGGCAAGGTAATTTATTTAAGGGACAAAGGAGTGCACAAGGAAACCTTGCATGCACAAGCCACCAATGGAAAGTGGTGTTAATAACCAAGTGAAGAATTGAATGGCATGACATGTAAAGAAAATCCAAAAGTTGCCAAGCCTTGGGCAATCCGCCCATGAAAGAAAAGGAAAGGAAAAGAAGGCTTTCACAAGACCATTTCAAACTCATTTTCTTGTGATATCTACCCATACCAAAGAAAAAGGAAACAAGTGGGTTTGCCTTCATAGGTCCACCCATTTGAAAGGGAAATAGAGAGGAAATGGCTCTGTGAAGTTTCCACTTGAGAAGAAAGGAAAAGTTGAGAGGAAAGAAAGAAAGAGAATCGGCTTGAAAGAAAGAAGAAAAGAGAAAAAAAGAAAGGACAAAGGAGAAGGGAGAAAGAAGGAGAGCTAAAAGGGAGGCTCGGCTTTAGAGGAGTTGGAGAAAAGTCGAGAGGTTTTCCTCCCTACACATGCCATTATTGGAGTTTAAAGAGACCCTGGTGGTTTAGCTTAAAGATCCCAAGGTGAGGAAGGTAAAAATTATCATTTTGTTTAAATGCATGCTTCTTGAACCGATTATAATGTGAAATTTTGCTTGTGGTAGCAAGACTCTTCAAGGATTCAAGAACCGGGTGCACGCATGTAGGTGGATCTTGGAATGCATGGTGATTTTGTGCTAGATAAGCAATGGGTAAGTGTTTTAGTCTTGAAATTACAAGTAGAGAAGGGAAATGAGATGTGTATTAATTGTCTATGCTTGTGGCAGCAATGGTGACCGAAGATGTGAGGAAATGGTGAACTATATGTGGAATTCAAGCTAAAATCGAGAGGTAAGCATGCAATGTGACTACATTGTGTTGTGTTGGCTTTGGTTGGTTAAAAGTATGTGGATTGTATGTTAAATGATTATGAATATTGTTGATGAAAACTATGAATTAGGTTAAGGATTTATTGATTGATGTGCTGCCCGTATTCGAGTATAATTAAGTGTATTGGGTTTGAATGGTTGTTAGAGAGTGTATAAGTAAGGAAAGTGTGCTATGGTGGCTTGTCGAAGGAAGTAACGGGTGATTGGCAAATAGAATTAGCTAGATACGTGCCTGAATCAATATCGATGTAATGTCCTACTATTGTAAGGTGAGTAAGAGGGATTATACTGATTCGTTTTAGGTAAAGTTGATAAATGATTTTGATGGTAGAAATCTTTACTTGTATTGGTTTCGATACTTGATTTAAACGATTATCTTGCGTTAAAATTCTTGGTTTTACATGTAAGGCACAAATCTCCCTTTTGAGCTAAATTGTTTACATGTACTCTTATATTTTTGATGTTCAAATCTTCTGTCCTTAGCTTGTTTCCCATCTACGCCCTGCTCACTGAGCCGATGATCACTGAGTCTATGAGACTCACCCCTTTTATTTTCCTTTTGTAGATAAGTGATCAGCTCAAGTGTATTGACCTGGCATTATTTTAATTCGCCATGACGTAGGTAATGGAATCTCTTAGACTTCCACTCCGAGTCGCTCCACTACATAGGGGTCGTGTTGTGTAAAACAATTAAACTTGTAAAAATTATTAGTTTATCTGTGATGCATTGCTAAAACCTTAAGTTTGTGTAAAGAATATTAAGTGTGTTTGAATTTGTCTTAAAATTTACTAGAATTGGACAATGGTTATTTAGTTGTTATGTCTTAATGACAACCTTTTATTCGACTTAAGTAATCAGCAGTATTATTACAAGTCGACTCGTATACGCATTAAAACATCCAAACTAAGTAACAGGAATCTCAACTAAGCTTGTTCGGGATTTGACGGGTTCAATCACAAGTCTCGGACGTCAGTAATGATCAGGGAGAAAGTCGTTACAGCCTATACTATAGCTAAGAATGGTTATCCCAAAATAAGAAGAATTTCAACCTTATCTTCCATCTCAAGCAGAATGAAGTCCATTGGAATGTAAAACTTCCCAACTTTAACCAAGACATTCTCTATAATCTTAATAGGGTACCTGATTGTTTTGTCTGCTAATTGCAAAGAGACTGTAGTAGGTTGTATCTTATTAAGTCTAAGTTTCCTAGCAATAAACAAAGGTATTATTGAAACATTAGCTCCCAAATCACACAAAGCTTTAGAAATTTTAAAACTACCAGTAGTGCAAGGAATAAAACAACTCCCTAGATCCTTAAGCTTTGGTGGAAGCTTATTCTGAACAATGGCACTACACTTCTCAGCAACTGCAACTATCTCAAAGTCTTCCAATTTCCTTTTTTTGATTAGAATGTCTTTCAAGAATTTAACATAACTTGGCATTTGTTTCAAAGCTTCAACAAAAGGAATATTAATGTGAAACTTTTTAAACACCTCAAGAAATCTTTGCAATTGTTTGTCAAATTTTTGTTTCTGAAAATGTTGAGGAAAAGGTGGTGGGGGTGTGGGTGCAGGTTTGAATTATGAATTTTCTACACTTCATTTTTCACTAGAATTTTCAACCATGACATCTTTTTCAATATCAATTTAAATTTCTTTTCCAATAGACTTACCCAAATTCTCAAATTTAAAATTACTACTAT
Organism: Theobroma cacao; assembly: GCF_053813885.1. NCBI lineage: Eukaryota > Viridiplantae > Streptophyta > Magnoliopsida > Malvales > Malvaceae > Theobroma > Theobroma cacao. The sequence goes on along the minus strand of NC_142647.1, from coordinate 30,696,115 downwards.
TTACCATTTTTCCACTTTGCTCTTTTCCACTTCTGAGTGCAATTGCATTGCAATGCTCCTTACCTTCTTTTCTTGGATTAGGTTCAATGTCACTAGGTAAAGCTCCTTGAGGCTTGTTATTGATGGCACTAGCAAGTTGACCCACTTGTGTCTCAAGATTTTAGGATGTTGCCGTCTAACTTTGAATGAGAAAATTAATCTTTGTCATATATTGCATTAAAATCTCTTTCATTGTTGCCTTATTCTCTAACATAGGAGCTTAAGGTTGTGGTGGAAATCTTAAAGGAAAATTTGGCTTAGGAGATGACAAAGATGCTTGTTTTTTGATCCAAGACAAATTAGGATGATTCCTCCACCCCGAATTATATGTGTTGGAATAAGGATTATTTTATAGCTGCCTATTTCCAACATAATGGGTTGTTTCAATGTAAATAAGACAATGGCCACTAAACTGTCCTTCCCCACATAAATCACAAGCCACAAAAGGGCTCTAAATTGCATTAACACTCAAATTGTCAATTTTCTTGGTGAGAGAAGCCAATCATGCAGTCAAAGCATTAATTGCATCAAGCTCATGGATACCAGCAATTTTTCTTACACCCAATCTTTCAAATGGCCATTGGTAATATTGGAAGCCATCTCCTCAAGTAAATCATAAGCCTCATCAATGGATTTACTCATAATTTCACCTCCAATTACAGCATCAATGATGGTTGTAATAGGTCCTAGCAAGCCATTATAAAAAGCCTTAACTTGTAGCCATTTAGGTAACCCATGGTGAGGACATCTTCTTAACAAATCCTTATACCTCTCTCAAGCCTCATACAGTGATTCAGAATCAAATTATGTAAAGGAGGTGATATCATTCAACATTTTAGTTGTCTTAGTTGGTGGAAAAAATTTTGTTGAGAATTTCTGAGCTAAATCATCTCAAGTACTAATATAATCAACAGCAAGTGAATTTAACCAACTCTTTGCTTTATCTCTCACTAAGAAATGGAAAAGCCTCAATCTTATGGCATCATCACTAACACCATTAGCCTTAAATGTGTCACAAATTTCTAAGAAATTCACAACATGAGCATTAAAATCATTATTAAGTGAACCTCAAACTCAACAAAAGTCTTAATCTTCTAAATTATTGCTAGCTTAATTTCAAAGTTGTTGGCTTGAATAACAGATCTTTAAATGCTATGATGGAGACCTTGTACCAATGGGATATCATATTCCCTTAAAAACTTGGTCTTTTCCCCTTCTTGATCAGCCATTGTTCTGCTTTGAGTAGAAACTGGTTCATTTTTCCTCTAAAGTTTTCGAAAAGTCTTTTCCATTTCTAGATCAAAAGGAGTAACTTCCAAATTTTGGGCTTTTCACATAAAATGACCAAAAGTACCTAAAATTAAAGAAAAAGTTTTAAGTAAGATTAAGGATGCTTGGTATTAATATTAACAAAAAAGAATAAAATATCAAATTTCTCGACAATGGTGCCAAAAACTTGTTGATTTTCTCATGCACGTGCTTGTATCGCAAACAAATAATATAGTGATAAAGTAAAGTACCATTCCTATAGAAAGTGTCACAACCCAAATTCCGGGCTGTGACCGGTGCATGGACTCAATGAGCATAGCCACTAAGTCCAAGCAAGCCTATTTATATAACCTGTTCATCAATCTATTGAGTATTCCTAAAGTCACATTTCATGATCTCAACTGTAAGTACTTGAATGATATTCTACCATGATCAAATATTCGCATGTATATATATATATATATATATATATATATATATATATATTACCCCAAAATGGTGCTAACCATCGCCAACTCATAATGGCATTACCATTCAAAGTATATATATACATTTATATTGTCTAAGACAAGTATCTTAAAATTTTACATTTCGTTTATCTATATATATAAAGCATAAAGACACTCGACTTCTAGCGGAGCGACCTTGACGAAGGTACAACTATTGAATGCCGAGATACCTAACAAAGAGACGAGTCCATGTGGATACCTTGACCTAGGTTCCAACTGCCTCTTTGCTTGAAAACATGAAGTTGAAAACTGTGAGTATGAACTAAGTGAGTGAACATAGGAAGGGAATAAGCAATTGATAAGGAAAATTTAAAAATCATGATGCACTTGTTTTGAAAACAATGCAGTTTAGTTTAATTTCTTCCCTAAACCTCGTGTTTCGAACATTGGTAAATAAACTCTTAGTGTTGCAAAGACCCATGCTCAGTCATGAAGATAAAAGAGTGAAGAAAAATTATATCAAAAACCGAGCAAGGTAGCAATGTGACAACACGTTTCTCGCTGCAGCAAAAGGCATTCTCGGTTTGCATATGTTTTGGTTTTTCAAGCATATCTCCCACTACAGAAGTCCAATTGACATGCTTGTTAAGTCATTAGAAAGCTAAGAGGGAGGGCTATGACTTTAGTGTTTATCATTTTGCCTAGTTCTGACCAGAAGGTGGTCAAAATCTCTATCAAAATGACAAAAATACACCACCACCTGAGAGTTTCTGGCTGCAGCGAGAATCCATTTTCGCTATAGCCAAATTCCTTGCTGCAATAAACATCAATTTAAAAATACTTGACAACTTTCACTATTAAACATGCAAGATTCCACATACATTACAATCACGTACTATATTCATAAACTTTCTACTATGCATGTATATATATATATATATATAAAAACACGAATACCACCACCTCCCTCAACCAACATGCACTCCCCACACGCACATCATTACCGGCATGTGCACTGCCCACTCTGCACATGCACAGTTGTAAGTGTCACAACATCGTCATTTGACCGACATATGCACTGCCCACTCCGCATATGCACAGTTGTAGTTGTCACAACATCGTCATTCAACTTGCATATGCACTGCCCACTGCGCACATGCACGGTTACATCAATTACACAAAATTACTTAGCAATACATATCATATATTTTTATATACACATCAGCATCATATAAAGGTATAGAGATTCATCACAATCATGTTCCACATCACTAAAAACATTTCACTAAAGGCTTGTTCCCATGCATTTTATAGAAAAATAATTAAAATGTCTCAATCAACCACATGTGCCTTAATCCCAAAACATTTTTGTGCAAGTTCATCACCGGTATCTGTTAAATCTTTACTTGAATCCAACCTCCACTAATGGTCCAAATGGAACTATGGGGCCTCATTGGGACCTATCATCATAACAACATCACAACCAACCCGATTTGCATAATTATATTTCTAAAAGCTATCCACTAAATCATGTTCTGCTAGTTGTTTTTAACTAGCTTCCATCTACCATCAAGTGACTATATATTTACACTATTCTAGTCACACTACAATGAATAACCCACCTCAACTACAAAACACTCACCGATCTAGCCACTAGCCATTCTCAACAACTTAAAAAATATCAACTCAATTTCACTACTCACCTTGGTAGCTTTGTAATTGAATTTCTTTCCCAAAAGCTTTCAAACTATCATGAAAATCTCACTTTCTCTCTCTAGAACGTCCAGCTAGTGAGAGAGTGTAATAAGGAAAGGTTTTTGAGGGTTTTTATGGTGAGAAAGTAGAAAAGCACAAAGAACTTTGGGAAAGGGTACACAAAATCATGAAAAATCGGGGTTAACTCAAGAAAATATATGGAAATTCAAGGCAAGCTTCCATGGGGGGGGTGAGAGAACATGGGAGAGGAAGGAGAAGAAGAAGAAGTGCTGGAAATTTGAAGAACATCCTAGAAACTTAGATTTTTATGGCTTAATTTTATCCATTTCTAGCAAAATTACCAAATGCCCTTAACTATGTCATTTTGTTTTTTCCATCGCTTTTATGCAATCTTTTTACTTCTTTAACACTGAGGCAAGGTCCATAAGGGTCTAGAAATACTCGGGTTCATGAAAACTTAAAAATTTCAACCCGAGATGTAAAATGACCATTTTACCCCTACCGAGAAAATTATCGATATTTCTATCTTCTTCATTATCTTATCCTCATCCATTCATTCCTTAGGCCTACTTGGACCTTAATAACATTAGAAAACAAATTTCAGGGGCTAACCAGGAGAAATGACAAAATTACCCCTAGTTCGTGTTATCGCATCTACTGCTAGTTACGGGTCAATAAGGGTCAAGGTCTCACAAAGAGTTTGTTTTAATTCCTAATTGTTAAGTACTAAACTTGTCACACCTTAATTTTATTCAAACGAATTGAAGAAAATTAAAGAACTAAAACTAAACTAAGCTAAAATAAAACTTGCAAATAAACTAATTAAAATCAATAAATCAAAAGCCTAGAACCACAGTATCCCCTTAATGTTTCATCTCAATTTCTTTTATTTTTCCTTCATTTACTCAATAAGTTTGAATTGTTAACCCAGAGTTCTAAATCTTTTATAAGTTTCTTTTGATGTCCTTATAAAAATATCTAACTTAACCAATTTACTATATTCCTAAGCAAATTGAAATTATGAAAGACTCATTAAGTACTAAGTCTAATCACGGCTACAAATGGCTTGTAAGTGTATTCTTACCCTACATGCAAATCAAATCAATCATCTCATGCAATTGATATTGATCATATGCTATTTCATCCAGACCTACATTAAACTCCCTTTTCTAGTTACGTTTAGGTTTCCAAATTAATCTAATTGATGGCCAGGCAATTAGAAGTATTAAGAATAAGATTGGAATAAACAACCCAAACGTTATCAATCATAAGTAATAAAGAATATTAAAAACTCAAAGTACGCATTAGGTTTTATTACGATTCTAGATTAAAAACTTAGTTAACCATAATGTCTAAAAACATCATCCAAAAAGTATAAACAATAAAACTAAACAAGAAAGTAAAAAGAAAACAAAAGAAGGAAAAAAACTCTAGTGATTTGACGATTGACAATTTGCAATTCTTTTTTGGATTCCCACTTTCTTTCTAGCTTCAATGCCTATTTTTCTTCAAAAACCTCATGCTTATTTGTCTCTTAATTCTCTCTTTTTTGCTTACTAAGCATGCTTTGAAAGGATGCTTAGATAGGCTCTTAATTGCATCCAAGTAAAAGTTCAAGTGTCCCAAAAGTCTTCCACCCCCCCCCCCCCCAATAAACTCTTTAAAGGTAAATTTTTTTAACTTTCTTTTTCGGTGCTATCAACATGAGTGCTTGGGCACCGTGGCACCAATCATATTAAAAACAAAGGCAGAGTTGAGTACTTGAAGTGCCATGGCACTAGTCCCTTAATGGCCGCGGCATTGAGGTGTCTGACTTAAGCAATCAGGTCCTATTGCAATGTATTCATTTTGACATGATATTTGGCCCCTTTCTAGGTATAACATTTAAAAGTGATAAACATGCAAGTTGTAGCCCTACCTCTTAGCTTTCCAATGGTTCAAGAACCATGTCATTTAGACTTCTTTAACAGGAGATATTCTCGAAATACCTCAACATGTATAGAGACAGTCTGCACCTAAAATGCATTCTCCTACTCCAATTAAAAGTACTTCAAAGCACAATTTAATCAATAGCAGCAATACTTGAGCAATTTAACATCTAACTTAGCCTAAATTAATCTAAATCAATTAACCCAATATAATTAACTAAAATTAAATAAATAAATAAAAACAACTAAAATCTAAAATGAAACTCAAGAACATAGTAACTTAATCTCCAAAATTAAGACCAAATAACTCTATATCCTAGAGTTATTTGAATCCCACAAGGAATTGCACCAACTTAAGCTAAGTATTAAAATTGTAACAAACTAATTTTATCCAAATAATCAAAATTAAAAGATCAATTACATTAAAATTAAACTAACAAACTAAAATTAATAGTTGAATAATAAATTTTACTAGAAAACAATTGATTAAAAGCTTAGGATTATGATATCCCTCAACACTTCATCTAAATCCTTTTTTTCTCTCTAAACTTACTTCAATGGAGATCTCTCCCAATTAATTTACTATATGTCTATGTAAATTCAACTAAAGAAAATTCATTAAGTTTATGCTCTAATCTTGGCTACATGTGACACATAGATATATGTCTATCCTATATGTTAATCAAACCCATAAATCATCTATGTGAATTTGAACACATGTTATTTCATTCATGAACTAATCTAAACTCCCTTCATCAAGTTGTATTTGGATATCCAAATCAATTTAATTGGTGATCAAGCAATTAAAAACTTTAAGCACAGAATTGGAATAAATAACTCAGATTTCGTTGAAAATAAGCAAAAGATATAAAGTATTTAAACTACATGTTGAGTTCAATCATAATCATTGAAAAAGTAAATTAGTTCATAAAAGATAAAAACATAATCTAAAGAAATTTAACCATTGTAGCAATTCAAAGAAAACAAAAAATAAAAAAAGAAGAACAAAAATTAAAGTTTTGTTAGATTTTCAATCTTCAATCTTGCATAATCTTTCTTACTTTCTTGATTGTTTTACAATCACTTTCTTTAGAGAAAACATCATAAACACCTTCTCTTTGATTGCCTTAAAGTTGCTTTTTAAAAACCTCCAAAAAAAGCCCAATTTTGCCAAAATTCAAAAAAGGAAAGCCTGAATATCTGAACCCAACACCATGACCTTCCTCATTAGGCGTCACAACGCCCTAATCTCAAGTGAATGAATGGTGCCTTGCTCTTCTCGGGTGTCGTGGGCTTGCTTCACCAGTGTCGCAGTCTTGTGCTCCCTAGTTCTTGTATGGCATTTTGGCATCAAGGGTGCCGTAGCCTCCTTCTCTCCAAGGTTGTGACCTTTATTTTCTCATGCTGCCTTGTGCAGAAACTACAATAGTCTAGCCTCTTTTAATGAAATTTTAACCTTAATCTGAACCTAAATGGATGAAATAGTGAACATGAAAGTTGTAGCCCTATCTCTTAGCTTTCCAATGGCTTAAAAATCATGCCAATTAGACTTCTTTAGTAAGAGTTATGGTAGAAATACTGCAATATGTACAAACTAAACTATCACCAGGCTTGCACGAATTATCACCAAATAAAGTATTTTCATCAAATTTCTTACAAAAGCAATAAAAGAGATTAGCAATAACTAAACTTAAAGTACTTAAAGCAATTTAACATAAAATGAAACTAAAATATCTTAAATTAAACTACTCAACATGCATTGAACTTAATTAAGAAAAACAACTAAAATACTTAATTCTGATCCTAAAATCTCAAAGACTTAGCTACTTAAACTCCCAAAATGTGACAAAATAACTCTATATAATAGAGTTATCGCTACGTTATTTTGTTGTGGAGTTCTAGAGGCTGAAATGTTATGGTCATAACCATGCTTATCACAAAGTTGCTCAAAGTCTAAATTTTCAAATTCTTTGTCATGGTCACTTCTAACATTTGAGATAGCATACACTTTCTCATTCTCAACTCTCTTACACAATGATGTAAAGAGTCTTAAAGCTTCATCTTTATGTACAAGAAAATAAACCTAAGTAAACCTAGTATAGTCATTTATAATAACTATTCGTAGCTCTTTCCACCTAAACTACTAGTCTTAGTTAGGCCAAAAATATCAACATGAAGAAGTTGTAATGCCCTAATGGTGGTTCTATCTTTCTTAGGTTTAAATGAGTTTCTCCTATATTTTCCTTTAGCATAAGCATCCCAAAGTTTATCATTTTTAAATTTTAACTTGGGAAGTCCTACAACTAGGTTTAAAAATGGTAGTTTTGAAAATGTGTTCATGCTAACATGTCCAAATTTTCTATGCCACAGCCAAGTATCCTCATTCCTCTTAGCCATGAAACAAATATTATTTGAGGGCAAGTCATCCAAAATAAACAACATAAGTTGTTGCTTGCCTATGAACAACAAAAAGAGTTTTATTTGTTTTAACATCTACAACATGGCATGTTAATGCTTCAAAAATAACTCTAAGACCCTTATCACATAATTGACTCACACTCAACAAATAATGCTTGAGACCATTAACAAACAAGACATTTTCAATTTGAGAAGAGGAATTCTTACTAATTGTACTTATACCTTCAACGTGACCTTTAGAGTCCTCACCAAAAGTTACATTACCTCCTTTCTTTGATCTCAACTCTTTCAATGATTCTTTACTATCGGTCATATGTCTAGAGCATCCATTATCAAGGTACAATTTTGATACTTGTTGTGCTCCTAACTTTAAACATGTAAGCTCCTCCTTGTAGTTGTTGTGTGCCATGAAGTAAGGGTTGCAATTTTGTCATTCTCCTCATCTTGTGAATCATCACAATTACTTTAAGTGGCAATCATTACCTTCTTCTTTAAGTTTCTTGAATTGTTCTCTTGTTAAGGCATTCATGTTTGGTATGATGGGGCATTTTTACAACAATAGCATATCAAGTGATCTTTTGTATTCTCTTCCTTAGGCACATTCCTCCTTGTAGGTCTCCTATTTTTAAAGTTTTGCTTCATGAACCTATCAAACTTAGTAGCTAACATAGCCATGTCTTCATCACTTTCATTTTCACTCTTTATACTTTTCTCTTCTTCCTCTATTATGGACTTAAGGGTTATTCCCTTTTTCTTAGTATCTTCCTTTAGACTCCTCTAACTCATTTTTATGTTTCAATGTCATCTCATAGGTGAGTAAAGATCCTACTAGCTCTTCTAACTTAAAATCATTAAGGTTCCTAACTTCTTCTATAGCAGTAACTTTAGTCTCAAATATTTTACTAAGTTATAAAGAATTTTCTTCATAAGTTTAGCATTGGGAAATTATTTCCCTAAAGCCTTAGACATCCTATAATGTTGGTGAATCTTCCAAACATCTCAATAATTGATTCACCGTCTTTCATCCTAAAAAGTTCATAGTCATAAGTAAGCAACCCAATCTTTGATTCCAAAACTTGATTTGTGCCCTTATATGTGGTCTCTAAAGTATCCCACATTTGCTTAGCATTTTCACACAAAGATTTTGTTAAACTCACTAGCACCTAAGGCACAAAGGAAAGAATTATAGGCTTTACAATTGATTAGAATCAATTTCTTGTATCTATCATTCTATTCTCTCCTAGTTTTAATGACTAATTTGCCATTTATCTTCTTGTATGGTACATGTGGACCATTTAATATAACATTCCAAACATCTAGGTTCAAAGATTGTATAAACATTTCTATGTGGTTTTTCCAATAAGGGTAGTTAGTACCTACAAAGAGAGATGACCTTTGGATTGATTGCCTTTAACCAAGTACGATTGCCGTAACCTCCATTTTTTATGATTTGAGCGACTACAACAGATCACTTAAGACTTTTAGACTTGCAAATTGAGCCCTCACTCTGATACTAACTGTTAGTGTAGTAAGCTCAATATAATAAATATAAAAAGAAGGGTGAATTGGTATTTTAAAAGTTTTCTTTGCAAGCTCAATGAAAGATAACCCTTGTTAAAAAGAAATTTTCTTCTTGTTTCAAAAACAAAGCAAGTGATTTTTCTTTAAAGCAAATATCAATAATAAATCATAAGACATAAAAATAAATCAAGACACAAGCATTTTATAAAGGTCTGACTTTAACAAATGCCTACGTCTTCTCCCTTGGCTCACCAAGGAGTTTCAAATACACTAAAGGAATTCTTACTTTTTAATAAGATTAAGCGATAACCTTCACAGTGACTTTTTCATGGGATCAAGCAATAACCCTTACACCGATTTTTTAATGCGATCAAGAGATAACCTTTACACTTGCCTTTTCATTAGATCAAGTGATAACCCTCACACTTGCTATTTCATGGGATCAAGCGATAACCCTCACTAATTTTCAAGGTCAAATTAGAACCTTTACAAATATGTGTACAAAAGAGTGATAGCAAAGATTAGCCTCACAAAGGTTGGGTGCTAAAGGTTTAAGTTTTTTATGTACAAAAAGAATAAATAATCTCACAAATATCAGCTAAAAGATTTGCAAGTGAATGAGCTTACATGGCTTTGAATGCTTGAAGGAAGACTAAAGTGATGTCTAGAAAGCTATAAGGATATGGAAGTTTTTCTCTATGGTTTTTGAAATTTTTATTGGTATTCTTTTACTTCAAAATGAGTCAAAAGTGGCCTTTTATACTTACAAGGAGATTTGGATCCATTAGACACAAGTTTGAATTTAGATTTAGCCGCTGCTGAGCTTAAGAATCAACTACAAGGCTCTTAGAATTGACTATGCTCTTCAAAAATTTTGAATTAGGGCTTTCATAGTCAAGTATAAGCTCTTTTACTCAATCCACTTCTCGAGAGCATGTAACTTTGATGTTCTACCTTTGAGGATTGACTAAAGCTCGAAGAGGATCGAATACTCCTTGAAATTTGATTTTTCATTGTTCATTGTGCAAGGAATGACTATTCCTCTTATAAGATCGACTATGGCTATCTCTTTTTCAAGTTTTATTGTCTGTTCGCACCCGTTCTACCATAGGATCAACTATACCTCCTCAAAGATTGACTGGAACTTGATTCTTCATGATTTTCTCATCCATTCTATCTTTAGATTGATTGGCCTTGCTCTAGGATCGATTGTAGCCTTGTTTCTTCAAGATTCCTTATCAGTTTAGCACTCAACTTCAGCTATATCATTCTTGCTTCTTCTTTGTGATTAAATATCAAATTAAGGCATGTTTGCTCTATGTTTTCTCAACCTAAATACTCATGTTTGAAAGCTTCGTGATGTTTTCTAAGTATGAATAGCTTTTCAAACATGATTTTGACAATTTCAAATGCTTGTCATTAAAATTGAGATATCATGCAATTTTGTCAGATTAAAACATAAAATATTTCAATGTTAACAATTTTAATAATTACAATTTGAAGTGTTGGATTGAAAGTGATTCTACTAATGTAATACTTGGCTCTAATAATCATGATGATGCTCCATGGAACTATAGACAGCTAATCATAGGTATGGAACAATTGCAAGATAAAATAAAGCATTGAAAGATTTCGCATAATTGGCATGAAACAAATACGAAAGCTGATGGTCTTACTAATGATGGTATATTAAGAGACATTGATCTACTTGAAATTTGTTAAGTTAGAAGGATGTTTGGCATTACGATGGAGTTCTACTAGAAGTATTCAACTTATCATGGTAAAAGAAGAGATTAAGTTGATGTTGGGATATGGATAGTAAATGGATTAGGTCTATGGATGCAGATGAATGGGACTTTTAAATTTCAATTTTTAAAAGTTCTATCTAAAGTGCTAAGTATTAGTTTGAATTGGAATTAATTTTGTATTTCATTTCAATACTGATTAGGTGCGATTTGAGAGTGTGATGTGAGAGTTGGAATATGTGTTGGCATTTGTGTGTTAAGATAAAGACATGCTATGATATAGCAAATGTGCGTGTGCATATGTGGTGTGACATTTTTGTCTAGATTCGAACAAGCAAAAATGTCCTAAACTGCTCCTAAGGTTGATTGCTGTAATGTTCGTGCATGGCAAGACGTGGTGTTGGCAAATATGGCTTGGTTATTGGGACCAATATTCAAGTGTTATTTTTCGTGTTACGGATATCCCTAAATCCAAGATATAAGAGTTTTGGGTTTCTTTCTTTGTATTTTATTTACATTTTCTTTTTTGTAATCATAAAAGTCTATAGTTTTCTTTATGGCAATTAGCAATAAATTGCCTAATTCTAAAAAAAAGTTCACCAATTTTCTTTATGCCCTTGTTTAAAATGTCGTTCGGAGTGAAAAACAAGCTAGAAAAAATTCAAAAGAAGTTCTTGTGGACGAATTCTAAAAATAAAATAGGCATACAGTATGTGAAATGGGAGAATGTTTGTAGAAAAGAAAAAGAATGAGGTTTGAGCATTGTGGATTTAAAAGTTAAAAATAGGGGATTGTTAATGAAGTGGTTATGGCATTACAACAATGAGAAAGATATGTTAGCTTTAAAATTGATTATGTTTTGATTTGACAAAATTGAGTTGATCAAGATTTGCACACAAGTACTTGAGTAACTCCCTAAGGTCTTAGAAAACACTTGACAAGTCTTTGGCACTCAAAAGAAATTAAAATCTTTCAAAATATCAAGTTTTAGCTATGAGGATCGACCTCCTCATGATAATCTTAGAGAGAAATAGAGAGCAAACATAGGTTCTGACAATTGCATATCGACATCCCTAATAGAGAAGCTCAATTCTAGGCACACAAAATGAAGCAAAAAGCTACTAAAAGCTTTTAGAATCAACCTCCCATGATATAGAGCTAGATTCTAAGACAAAATGCAAGAAGGGTACTGGAATCTTAGAGGAACAACATCTAACAAGGAAACCTCAATCCTAAAAAGAAGCAAAAAAGAAGTAAAGCTACTGGATGTTTGGAGAATAAACCTTCACACTCCAAAGCTAATTCCTTGAAAAAGTTAGACAGAAACAATTTAAACAGTTGGAGATAGGATTGACATCAACATTTAAAAGCTCGATCCTGAAGTGTAAATCAAAGAAAAAATTCAAATCAAGATCAACATCCACAAACACCAAGCTCGATCCCAAAGTCATGGCAGACCAGCATATAATGCTCCTAATGGCTATTTTTGGCGTCATTTTGATTCCAACAACTCTAATTGATAAAAGGACTATAAAAAGAAGTTTCCAACTCCTTTTAAACAAGGAGAAGACTCTACAAATCATTCACATACTTGAGAAATGTTGCAAGATCATTACTCTCTTTCAACACCTCATTTAAGTCTTTCTTCAAGCGTTCATTGTACATAATGAATGATGAGTCTCAAATCAGCAATGTAGCTAACTTTAAGGAATGACACTATAATTTGAACTAGAATCATGTGAGAATCAAGTTTAAGTTTGACCATTACTTAAGCCTTAATCTCACACCTATGCATCCGCTTATGGTAGAACCATAATCCTGATGGATAATGAACTTGTGTTTTGTCTCTTTATAACCTTTGATAGGTCATGGCATGATCATCATATAACGTTGATCTAGATTCCATATGTTGGGATTATAATCAAGGAATTAAGGAACATGTATCCAAAAGTGGAGTTCATAACATTAACATCACTTTAATGATTTTAGAAATATTGGTGATTAATATGGGCCTAGTGGATTGATGAATTAGCTACTCATCACATATTAATACTCAAAAGATTAGATCTAGAGTATTGGATCACCAATTGGATGAAATTTAAGACTAAAGGACAAAATTGACGTAAAAGATAAAACAGTAATTTCACTTTTTGTCATTGGAAGGTTATGAGAATTCGCAACATAAGATTTGCAATTGGACAACCAATATTAAATATTAATTTAGACTATTTCTTGTAATTGTAAATAATTCAAGAAGAAAACCATGAATCTATGGTGAAATGATTGCATGGTTAATAAACTTGAATTATCTTAATTGTTGGTCCAGTTAATATGTGCTAAAGGGGGGTGAATAGCACAATTTGGCTCTTGACAAGATGTGGAACTAATTTTCAAAACTTAAGAAAGTAAAAACAGAGTATAAGGTGCACAACAATTTAGAGTGGTTCGGTCCAAGACCTACATCCACTACCTTGATTATCCAACCAAGGATTTTTCCAACGATTTACTAAGAATCTGGTGAAATTCACAAGCTTTCACCAAGCTTTTACAATGGCTTTTCACAGGCTCAGCTAAAACCTTTACACTAGTTTTTCACGAGCAACTAAAACCCAAAATGGTTTTCCAAGGCTCAACCACAACCTATAACATTCAAACTTTCCCAAGCTTGAACAACCCCTTAAAGTGACTCCCTCACTCTAAGTATACAAGAAGAAAAGTTAAAGAAAGTACCTATGATCACAAGTTGATCTGATTGGTACAAGATTGAGTGCTAAATAAAATGACAAAGAGTAGGCGTTTAAGTGCAGACAAGTGCAGTGAAGCTTTTCTAGTTTTTCTTTTTTCTAAAGCTCAAATCTCCTTCAAGGCTTTAAAAAACTTGTTTCTCATTGTTGGAAGACCTTTTTATACTTGGAGATGCAACTCTGATGCAGTTTGGTAGTTTATATCCGTTGGAAACAATTGAGGATGAGTTCTAGCCGTTAATCTATCTTGTAGTGCTCTAGTTCAAATTGTAAACAGAGAGCTCTTAGTCGACTAACTTGGTTGACTAAGTTGATTCTGTTTCTGGTTTGCAGATTCTGGCAGAGGGCACTTAGTCGACTAACTTGGTTGACTAAGTTGGTTCTGTTTCTCAAACTTCTTCAGCCCGACATTCCTCCAATTTGAAATTTGGTCAACCAATGTTCTTCTTTGTTTCACCAATAAGCTTCTTCCTTGCTATTCAGTTACATTTTGTTGATTTTATCTCTCTTTTTTTCTTTCAAGAATACTCTTTGAAGATTTAAGAAATTAATTTCATATATTAATTTCCTGCACACTCAAGTAAAGAAATTAGACACAAATAAATGGAAATGTTTCATTATCATCAAAAACTAATGGAGCCAACAATCTCCCCCTTTTTTATGATGACAAAACACTCCTTGATTAACAGCATAGTGTCATTTTAAATTCTTTTTAGTTTTCTGTAGGAATTGAGGATTGCTCCCCCTAAGTATAAGCTCCCCCTTAGTGTGTGCATATTTTGCTTATTTTGTTTCAGCAAATTTTATTCTTGTCACTTAGAAAATGTCATTGTACATTTAGAGTATACATATGTGCATCAATGTAGAGTGATTTACATCCAGAATTTTTCAATTGCAAGTTTTGACAAATTTTTATCTATGTTCCAGCAGCTGTCAACAGTCAATTGATTTAAGATTGTGTCTCATTTCAATTGATATGCTATATGCTTCATCTATAACTTATTCTCATCAGACATTATATAAACATCATCTATTCAGCATGTAAATCCATATTAGCATATTAGCAACAGATTTTGTTTATGACAGTCAAAATATCAAAACATTAGCAGACTTTAGTTTACAGCAATTAAATATCATAAACATATTAGCATTCATGTTTCACATACATCCACATAAATAAAAAAATTAGAGCTGAGTGTTTAAGTGCCACCAAGGCACAAATAACAGTTGATTAAAAAGTATTTTGAAAATGCCCCTAGACTAGTTTTGCTTTCTATCTCCAATTTCTCTAATTTCATGCACCCTTGGTTCTGCTCCTTTCCTAGGTTCTTGGTTCCTCTACCTTAACATTTTTTTGTTTTTAAACATTATTCTCTAGTTCATGGTTCTTGCTCCCCTGGTACCATACTTCTCTCCCTTTTTGTTAACATCAAATGAGGGGGATTTTACTCATCGGATGAAGTAGAGGGTGAGGATTTAGTTCCATAGAAAGGGTTAAGAGGAAACGAAAAGGGTTCTCGAAGAGGAGTGGCTTTCTAGGAGAGGATTCTAGATAAGATTTGTCTGAAACATGAACTAGATTATGAGGAGAAGAGGCTGACTTCTTTTAAGAAAGGCTGTCTTGGTTGCCATAGTCTTTCTTCCTTTAGTTGGTTGTTTTGTCTTAATTGGTGGTGCTGTGGTGGCTTTTGGTTTCCCTGTTTTTGCCTTTAGTTTGGGAGTTGAAGCAAGTTTCTTTCCTTTTCTTACATTTGCACCATCCTTCTGAGTTGTTGTCTTACAATGTCTTTTTTAGCTTGTTCCTCTCTGACCATTTGATGAAAAATGTCCATAATGGAAACTTCCTCTAAATTTGGAGAAAAGGCCTGATGTTTCTTAGTTTCTGCACAAGCTACTTCAGTCCATTATTTTGAGTCATTTTTACTTTGAGGTTCAAGGGAGGGTGATTTGGCTGGCTGTTCAACTCCTTGTGGGGAGTCCTCAGTTTACAGAATAGGACTGGCAAACCTATAGGTAGAGCCTTCAGCTTGAGTGCCAGAACTTGCAGACTTCTCTGCTGAACCTTCAGCACCTTACTGTGCAAGTGTAGTGCTTGATATGGCAGAACTGTCTGCAGCCACAAGTTTAGACGCCATGATTTCTATCTCCTTCAGCTTGTTTTCCAACTTAGTGATTTTATCTTCCATTTTTTGTAGCTTCACTCCTTGGTCAGTCAGCTTACCATCAATCCTCATAAGCAAATTAAAAATCATCTCATTCGAAAATTTGAAAGGAGCTTTTTCAGGTTGAGCAGGCAGACTGTGATATTTTCTTGGGCCAGTTTTGGAGGTTTTGATAAACTTCTCTCCATCGAGCACATACCCCATCTTAACTAAGCTGTCATAATAAATGGCTTGGTCTCTGGTTTTTACCAAGTCCATATCATACCGTTTAGCCCATATTCGTTTCTTCTGCATAAGGGATGTAATCACATTCCCATATGGTAGATTTACCTTATCAAGTCTGCAAGCACTTCTCATTTTCTCAATCATAAATCTCCCCAGATTTAGAGACACTTCATTAAAAGCATGTTCTATCAACCAAAGATCCTAGAGGCTAATATAGCTAAGACTTTCACTCCTCTCTTAAATATTTGCTGCAATGAAGTAATGCAATATCCTAATCTATGGATTGATTATTAGACCTGAATTACTTTTAGAGGAGTATTTTTCTTTCCTTCAAATGATGATCTCCAACAGTGAGGACGGATCATATTTTTCTGGAAGTTCAAATTCACCTACTTCACCCTCTAATTTCAGCATGTTCCCTAAATCTCCAGTAGTCACAACAAACTCTTTTCCATTCAAATAGACATTCAAACCATCTTCTACATAGTCATCAGAATCTATTAATTCCTTTTCTTTCAAAGCAATGCCAGAGTAAAATTCTTTAACTAGACTTGGACTATATGACTTATTCTTAAAGGTGTTGTAACCTTTAAGTTTCACCTCATCAAAGTACTCAGATAGGTTATTCTGGATTTCTACTTTTTCCTTAAAACTCTTCCAATCAATAAACTTTTCGCAAGAGATTGGTGCATTTTCTAAACTCTTGAATCTATATTCATGCAGCTTATTTCTAAATTTCGAAAAAGAAGAGGAACTGATACCTTTCTAGAGTGAGAGTTCTGTATCTTTCTTCTTATGTATTCTCTGCTTATTTTTTCTTAGTTTCTCAGCTATTTCCTTCACTGAGGCAGGCACAATTTTTTGTTTCTTCTTTTGACTTTCTATTCCAGTTTCTTCCTCCATTGGCCTTTTTCCTTTCTTCTTCTCTAATACTTCTTTACTCTAAGATGTTCTAGCCATTTTGGTTCTAGAAAATTTTGAAGATCTGAGTTGGTTTTAGAGGCAACTAAGAAGATTTAGTTTTTTGTTTTTAGAGCAACAGATTGCAAAGGAGAAGGAAAAAGAGGTTGGCAGCAGTTATTGCTCAGAAAACTTCTCATATTCCTTTAAGAACTGCCCTACATTTATTTCTTTATATTTTTAAATCTCCTTCTAAAATTTTGATTATTTACCTTTGGCAACTCTGTTTTATTCCTCTTTACACCCGGTAAATCAAATTTTTACCACAATTTACTCATATTTCATTAAACTCACTGAGTCTTATTATTTAAGGACGTCAGGCCACTCTTAGTTGACTAAGAATTCCTTAGTCGACTGAATGCATTCTGTTTTCAATGTGAGAGTCAAAGATTTTCTTATAATTCCTTCACATTAACCATCTCCAAATTTCTCTTAATCTCACAAAATTTATCTTCACTCAGTGGTTTGGTAAAAATGTCTACTAATTGATGTAGAGTATTCACAAAATCTATTTTAATGTCATTTTTCACTACATGGTCTCTAATAAAATGGTGTCTACTTTAATTATGCTTTGTCCTAGAATGTTGTACAGGATTTTTGATATGTTGATTGCATTTGTATTATCACAGTATATCGGTACATTATGCATAGTTATTCCATAGTCTTTTAATTGTTGCTTGATCCAAAGGATTTGTGCACAACAGCTACCTAATGAAACATATTCAGCCTCTACTGTAGACAGTGCTACTAAGTTTTGCTTCTTGCTGGACCAAGACACAAGCATCTTTCCTAGAAATTGGCATGTTCCACTAGTGTTTTTCCTATCAGTCCTGCTCCCAGCAAAGTCAGCATCTGAATATCCAACTAAGCTAAGAGTTGAGTCTCTAGAGTACCATATTCCTAGTTCTTGAGTATCTATGAGGTATCTAAAAATTCTCTTAACAGTTGTTAGGTGTGATTCTTTAGGTTGTGACTGGAATCTATCACACAAGCACACACTAAACTGAATATCTAGTCTACTTGATGTTAAGTAAAGAAGAGAGTCGATCATACCTCTATAGAGCTTTTGATCTACATCTTTTCCTTTTTCATCTAAGTCAAGTTTGGTAGATGTACTCATTGGTGTGGAAATTGATTTCAGCTTCAGCATATCAAATTTCTTGAGCATATAATGAGTATATCTTTCTTGGTTGATGAAGATTCCTTCCTCACTTTATTTGATTTGAAGACCAAGGAAGTACTTCAACTCTCTCATCATGCTCATCTCAAATTCACCCTGCATTTTATTTACAAAGTTCTTGCATAAAGCTTCATTAGTTGCACCAAATACAATATCATCCACATATATTTGCACAATAACTAAATCATTTAGATATCTTTTTATGAACAATGTAGTATCGATGCTGCCTCTATCATATCCTTTTTCAACTAAAAATTTTGAAAGCCTCTCATACCAAGCTCTAGGAGCTTGTTTCAATCCATACAATGCTTTGTGAAGCTTAAAGACATGATCAGATTTTTCAAAATCTTCAAAACCAAGTGGTTGTTTTACAAAAACTTCCTCTTGAATTAATCCATTTAAGAATGCACTTTTTACATCCATTTGGTACAACTTAAAATTCAGGAAGCATGCAAAAGCTAGCAACAATCTTATGGCTTCAATCCTAGCTGTGGGAGCAAAGGTTTCATCATAATCTATTCCTTCTTCTTGGTTGTATCTTTTTACTACCAACCTAGCTTTGTTTCTAACTACATTTCCTTGCTCATCTACTTTATTTCTAAATACCCATTTAGTACCAACAATAGAATAATTTGAAGGTCTAGGTACCAATGACCATACATGATTCCTAGTGAATTGATCAAGTTCTTCTAGCATGGCCATTATCCAACTTTCCTCCTTTTTAGCTTCTTCAAAGTTTTTAGGTTCAATTTGAAATATAAAAGCTAAAAACTCACAAGTTTCTCTAATTGCTTTCCTAGTTCTAACTCCTTGTGAAATGTCACCTATTATTTGGTCTTATGGGTGATCTCTTACAAATCTCCAACTCTTTGGTAAATCATCATGTTGATTTTCTGCTCTTTACAGATTTCCTAGAAATGGAGTTTCATTTTCTCTTCTAGATGAGCTTTCTTCATTATTTTTATTGTTCTCTAAGCTTATTTCCTCCATTTGTTTTTCTAGGATTTTTATATCATCATCATCATCCTGAACTTCTTTTTGTAATGCATTTGACTCATCAAAAACTACATGGACTGATTCTTCAACGGTTAGGGTCCTTTTGTTAAAAGCTCTATAAGCCTTTGAGTTTAATGCATATCCTAAAAATATTGCTTCATCACTCTTTGCATCAAACTTCCCTAGGGGTTGTTTTCCATTGTTCATTACAAAGAATTTATAGCCAAAACTCCTAAAGTGAGAAATATTTGGTTTCCTACCTTTATAAAGTTCATATGGAGTCTTTGACATCAAGGGTCTTATTGAGACTCTATTAAGGATATAAGCTGTTGTATTTACTGCCTCAGCCCAAAGATATTTAGGTAGGATGTTCTCACATTACATGGTCCTAGCCATTTCTTTTAATGTTCTGTTTTTCCTCTCTACAACTCCATTTTGCTGAGGTGTTTTAGGTGCAGAAAAATTGTGATCCAACCCCTTTTCATTGCAAAATTTTTCAAACTCATCATTCTCAAATTCTCCTCCATGGTCACTCCTTATGCTAACTATGGCTAGTCCTTTTTTTCATTTTCTACTTTCTTATAATAACTTAAGAATGCTTGTAAAGCATCATTCTTATGAGCAAGGAAGTATACCCAAGTATATCTAGAATAATCATCAACTATTACAAAGCCATAAGATTTACCTCCTCAGCTAGTTGTGCTTATTGGATCAAATAGATCAATGTGTGACAATTCAAAAGGTCTCGATGTTGACACTATTTTCTTAGTCTTAAAGGATGCTCTAACTTGTTTTCCTAGTTGGCAAGCATCACATATCCTATCTTTTTAAAATTTCAATTCCCGCAGTCCAGCAACAAGATTTTTCTTTATTAATTTAGACATAGTATGCATGCTCACATGTCCTAATCTCCTATGCCATAACCAACTATCATTCTCAACATTTGCAACAAGACATACTTCACTATTCACATCAAGGTCTTCAAGAAAAATTACATACATGTTCTTCAACCTTTTTCCTATAAATGAGATTTTATTTGTACTCATATCAATCACTTCACACTTAGTTGAATCAAAACATACTTTAAATCCTTTATCACATAATTGACTAATATTTAGTAGATTATGCTTTAAGCCTTTAACTAGCAACACATGACTAATTTGAGTTTGGGAACTCTTACCAACCGTACCTATACCATGTATTCTACTTTTTGAATCATCTCCAAAGGATACGGTTCCTCCCTTTCTCTTGTCCAACTGAGCAAACAGCATTTCATGTCCTGTCATGTGCTGTGAACAGCCACTATCCAAGTATCAAGGCTATTTCTTCTTGAGTTGAGCTCTTGAACATGTCTCTTTTAAGTCTAGCTTAACCTACAAAACAGAATTTCAGTTTTTCTTTATAGGTACCCATACTTTGATGGGTCCTTGAGTGTTAGTTAAGCAAAAGATCCCTTAGGAACCCAAATTTTCTTAACTTTCTATACTTTTTTTTCTTAAAACAGTCATATGACAAATGACCATGTTTACCACAATTATAACATCTAGGTAATGCTTTAGCTGAATATTTATTGTGGTATACTTCTCTTTTTAAAGATTCATTTTTCAAACATTTAAGAGTTGTGTTTTCATTAAGAGTTATTTGCAAGGCTTCAAACTTGTTTTCCAACTATTGTTTTAAAAACTCAAAGTCTATTTTTGTGTGTTCTAACTCAACTTGCAAAATATTTCTTTGCTCAAAAACAGAGGTGAACTCTTGTTTGATTTGTTCCAAATCATTTTCAAGTAATGCAGCCTGTTTCTTTAATGATTTGTATTTTGAAAAAAGTTTTTCAAATCATCATAAAGGCATTCATATTCATCCTGTAAATCATCATAAGAATTAATGTAGAGGGATGAGGGTACCTCTATTTCATCCTCTTATGCCATTAAACAAATGTTTGCTCTTTCCTCAGATTTTTCATCATCAGTTTCAAAGCTTGATGTGTCACTATCCAACCATGCACAGCCACCATTGCTTTTTTGGATCTCTTAATTTTCTTTGGGGTTTCATATTTCAGCAATGGACACTCGGACTTGAAGTGACCAGGTTTCTTACATTCATAGCAGATCATTTCCTCCTTTTTGTTAGAGTCATTTTTGTTTCTTATTTTCCATGAAGCACCTTGGTCTTTCCTGAAACCTCTTCTATCGATCCTTCGATTTCTTCTGCCCATTAGCTTTTTGAATTTTCTTGCAACCAGAGCTAATTCATCATCATCATCACAGGAAAGCTCTTCCAACTCTTCTTCAAGAATGCTAGCTTTAAGTGCAATACTCTTTTTCTTTTCCTTTGTTTCCCTTTGGTCTTCTTCTTCTTCTTCTTCCTTAAGCTCCAACTCATGAGTGAGAAGAGAACCACATATCTCATCGAGAGTGATGATGTTCAGATCTTTAGCCTCTCTAATGGTAGTCACTTTTGGTTTCCATGATTTTGGTAGGCATCTAAGCAGTCTCTTAACTAATTCATGTTCAGGGATAGCCTTGCCTAGCTGACTTAATTTATTTGTAATGTTTGTAAACCTATCAAATATGCTAGTGATGTCTTCACCAGGCTCCATTTTGAACATTTCATAATTATGTGTTAAGAGAACAATTTTGGACTCCTTTACTTGAAAAGTCCCTTCATGGATTATTCTAAGTTTTTCCTACACTTGTTTAGTTGTTGTATAGCTTGAGACTTTGTTAAATTCAGTAGGGGTCAAGGCACAATGTAATGTGTTGATGGCCTTAAAGTTTATTTGAACTTTCTTAGTTTCAGCCTTAGTCCATTCAGACCTTGGCTTGGGCATCAACTCATTTGTTACTACATTCACGGTTGAGGGCAAAAAGGGTCCATCAATTATGACATCCCACATTTCATAATCTATAGCCCTAATATAAATTGACATTCTAATGCTCCAATAAGGGTAATTAGAGCCATCAAACAGAGGTAGTCTATTTGTTGATTGTCCCTCAGCAACTATGATTTTTTGTTGAGCCATTTAAATCCTCCCAAAGGATGTTAAGCCTTAAAAACAGGAAACTAGCTCTGATACCAATTGTTGGTCTCGTTAATATGTGCTAGAGGGGGGTGAATAGCACAATTTGGCTCTTGATAAGATGTGGAACTAATTTCCAGAACTTGAGAAAGTAAAAACAGAGTATAAGGTGCACAACAATTTATAGTGGTTTGGTCCAAGACCTACATCCACTACCTTGATTATCCAACCAAGGATTTTTCCAACGATTCACTAAGAATCTGGTGAAATTCACAAGCTTTCACCAAGCTGTTACAATGGCTTTTCGCAGGCTCAACCAAAACCTTTACACTAATTTTTAATGGGCTCAACTAAAACCCAAAGTGGTTTTCCAAGGCTCAACCGCAACCTATAACATTCCAGCTTTCCCAAGCTTGAAAAATCCCTTAAAGTGACTCCCTCACTCTAAGTATACAAGAAGAGAAGTTAAAGAAAGTACTAATGATCACAAGTTGATCTGATTGGTACAAGATTGAGTGCTAAATACAATGACAAAGAGTAGGCATTTAAGTGCAGAAAAGTGTAGTGAAGCTTTTCTGGTTTTACTTCTTTCTAAAGCTCAAATCTCATTCAAGGCTTCAAAAAACTTGTTTCTCATTGTTGGAAGACCCTTTTATACTTGGAGATGCAACTTTGATGGCAGTTTAGCAGTTTAGCAGTTTATATCTGTTGGAAACAGTTGAGGATGAGTTCTAGCCGTTAATCTGTCTTGTAGTGCTTTGGTTCAAATTGCAGACAGAGAGCTCTTAGTCAACTAACTTGGTTGACTAAGTTGGTTCTGTTTCTCAAACTTCTTCAGCCCGTCATTCCTCCAATTTGAAATTTGGTCAACCAATGTTCTTCTTTGTTTCACCAATAAGCTTCCTCCTTGTTATTCAGTTACATCTTGTTGATTTTATCTCTCTTTTTTTCTTTCAAGAATACTTTTTGAAGATTTAAGAAATTAATTTCATATATTAATTTTCTGCATACTCAAGTAAAGGAATTAGACACAAATAAATAGGAATGTTTTATTATCATCAAAAACTAATGGAGCCAACAATCTTAATGAGATTAAGAATAATTCTAAGTTTATTGACGCTTGGAATATTTATGTCCAAATAGGGTCTTTACTTAGCTTTGTAGAATTAAACTTGTTTAAGATGGAATGCATAATTTTTTAATTGATTAAATTAATGTTCAAAAATGGTAACTTTAGATGTTGTCTTAATTAAGATAAGAGTTGTCTTAATTTAGACAAGGTATACATGTTGTTTTAATTAAAACAAGAGTTATCTTAATTTAGGTAAGAGCGTATGTGTTGTTTTGAAACAAGAGTTGTCTTAATTACATTATTTTTGATAAGTCAAAAATTATCTTAATAAATAAATATTTATAAGATAAGAATTATCTTAAAATGAGAAATATTTATTAAGATAATTATTGTCTCAAGGTAAAATAATATAAGAGGATTTTAATTATAATTAAAGAATTAAATTATTTATTCTTTATTTATAATTAATTATAATTTCTTGATAAATTATAAGACTCCTGTTTGATTAGGATTCATTTATTTTATTAGTAATTCTTTTTAATTAAAGATGGATAATAATAAAATAAAATAATTATTTAATGAGAAATCATATTTTGACATGGACAAATAATTATAATTAAATAAATAAATTGTTTATTATTTAATTGTAACTTAAATAATTATTGGAAGAGCATGGTGCAACCATAATAACATGTTTGGTTAGGGGAATGGTTTTGCTCCTAAGGAACTTTTGTTTCTTTATTTGGTTGTGAAATAGTCTAGAATGGCTATTTTTCAAAATCCTCTCAAATTAAGGAATAGCTAATACTACCCTCTCCCATAGTATTAGCTATTCCATGGTTGAGGAATAAACTAAAAATACAATAAAGACCAAAATACCTCTAACTAGTTGAAAAATTACAATTTGATTTGTATAAAATATTATTTTTTCTCTCTCCTCCTTCTCTCCCTCGATTCCAACTTCTAATAAAATATTAATATTTTGAAATATTAATATTAAATTATAAATAAAATATTAGTAGTTTAAAATATTAAAAATTAAATTATTAATAAAATATTAATATTTAAATCATCAATTATTAATAAAATAAATTAAAAATTATTACTACATAAAACTAAAATAAATTAAAAATAAATAAGCATAATAACATTTAAATTATATATAAAATATTAATAATTAAATTATTAACTATAAATATTTTAAATAAATTAGCAATTATTAATATTTTAAAAATAAAATAAAATAAAAAATTAATCATAATAATATTTAAATTAAATAAAATATTAATATTTTCAAATATTAATGATTAAATTATAAATAAAATATTAATATTTAAATTATCTATTATTAACATTTTAAATAAATAATCAATTATTAATATTTAAAAATAAAATAAAATAATTGATCATAATAATATTTAAATTTAATAAAATATTAATATTTTAAAATATTAATGATTAAATTATAAATAAAATATTAATATTTAAATTATCAATTATTAATATTTTGAATAAATTATCAATTATTAATATTTAAAAAAATTAAATAAAATAATTAATTAGAATAATATTTAAATTAACTAAATTATTAATTATTAATATTTAAAAATAAAATAAAATAAAAATTGATCATAATAGTATTTAAATTAAATTAAATGTTAGTATTTTAAAATATTAATGATTAAATTATAAACAAAATATTAATATTTAAATTTTCAATTATTAATATTTTAAATAAATTATCAATGATTAAAATTTAAAAAATAAAATAAAATAAAAATTAATCATAATAATATTGAAATTAAATAAAATATTAATGATTAAATTATAAATAGGATATTAATATTTAAATTATTAGTTATTAATATTTTAATTACATTATAAATTATTAATATTTAAAAAATTAATAAAAATAAATAATCATATAAATAATAAAGTGTATTTTTATCTTTTTATTTTTTATTCCTTTCTTATTCCAAAATTATTGTTACTAATCAAATACTGCAATAAGTCATAATAATTATTTTTGTCCTATTCCATTCGTTGTACAAAGCTAAGTAATAATTATTCTATTTTATTCCCACCTTATTCTATTCCCACATAATAATTATTCTATTCCATTATTATCTATTCCGTCAATCAAACGTACCCTAATTCTTTATAGATGAACTAGATGGACTCTTAATAGGAATTTAATTTTAATTAAATTTTTTTAAAAAATAAAAAGGAGTTTATAAAAGAAAAAGGGTGAGAGGCTGAATCATAATATAATAGAAGAAAAAAAAAAAGAAGATTTTCCTTCTTTTTGGGCGAAACCCTAATAGCTAAATTTTCTCCTTCAAAAATACCTCTATAGTCGAACCTTTTTTAAATGTCTTCTTTCTATTCAATTTTGGTAATTTTCTAAACACCTCTTTTAAGAAAAATAGCCATAGTTTCAAAAAATTAGGAAGAGAGAAATTCGATAGTTACCATCTTGATTAAACATTCCACATCTTGTCCACTCAAGGTTCAAGTTGAAAAAATTCTTGAAGAACAAGTGGTAAGTCGATTTGGTCAAGAAATTGAAGTTTTGGTTTGGTGGTGAATTTACTACAATTAACTAGGAGTCAAGAATCAAAATTCTCATAAGAGAAAGGTATGATATATAATCTATTATGATTCTTGAATTTTAGATGTGATTAAATTGACTTGATAGATGTATGATGTGTAATTCTGCTTGTGTATTTCGATTGCCTACTTCCATGATTAGAAAAATTTTGAAATATATAATTCATATAAGCACATGCACGCACAAAGATCCACATCCAACACCTTTCACCATAGTCTCAACATTATCATTTACCCACTTTCGGGGCCCAACATAATATCCACAATAGGAAACAAATATAAGTATATCAACATTTATTTACATAACCATATGTCATTTATGTATCAAAATTAAAGACTCGACTTGACACATTGCAGAGTTTAATGATTGGGAAGGCTAGAAGGAAGGCACTACCACACCTACCAAGTACAAGCTGAGCTAATACTTCACAAGGCACCTAGCCAAGTGAGCTACTAATCTGTAAAACAAAATCAAAGGAAAATAGCGAGTGAGTCACAAAGACTTCGTGAGTGGATTCGATGAAGGGACAAGCTAAGAAAAAGAGTTTTTGTAATAAACCATTATTTGCAAAAACAACATGATATTCATAAATATCTGTATAAAACATTTCAACGTCAATAATTTCATTTCAACATTTACCATAAGTGCATTTGAAACTCGGATGCATAAAAGAGTAAATAAACATTTATAACTCCACTTGCAAAACAAATCCAAAGAGAAAACGAAAGAAAGTTTTGGAACCCACAAGTTCAATATCATTCATTTATAACGTGAATGCATCGTTTGATAACCAATTATCTCATCATTTCCACAAAATCACAATAATCATCAAATCATCAAACATAGGTGTCTACTTATCCAAAATATAAATGAGCAGTCAATTCATACTATTGACAAAAAATATGGGGAAGATGGGTACTTTCACCCGATTCATCCCTATGGTACTTTTACCCCCACACTAGGCTTTAAAAAAGGAAAAGATAGGTACATTTGCCCAACTTGACCCTGTGATATTCTTACCCCCCACACTAGATTTTAAGAGGGGAAAAGATAGTACATTTGCCTAACTTGACCATGTGGTATTCTTCCCCCTACATCGGGTTTTATTCAATTTATAACATAATAAAATTTCATACAATATTCTAACTAAATCAAGCATCATATATCACATCTTGACATTCATCTATTAGATTCAATAATGGCATCATTACATCCTCATAATACTTAAATGGTGAAGATTTACTCATCCACTTTCATGATCCATTTTATGGGCATTATAGCAACCGCATTCACATTTACACGCAGGTTTCTCTAATTGTGCACCCTAGCACATAAACAGTGGTGATTCCTCTAATGATCCACAATCACAATTATTTAAATGGATATCTATAAATCCGCTTAGGCCTCTATTTAGCCATGCACCAAGCATGCAACATACATCCAGTTAAGGAGTATTTGAGTGAAAACATTTGAAAAGGCTTGTCCCCACTTGTTGAAAACTAATATGTAATTAAAATATTTACTTACATAATAGATTCAAAAACTCTATTGAAAACATTTATGCTCAACCATTAGATTTATCAAAATCACAATAGCATCCAAGTATGAAAATAAACTCAAGTCGATAAATCAGGCCAACTTACCATATTAAATATTTTAAAAGGTGTACCCACTCACCTTCGAAAAGTCAACTTCCACCAACAAAAGAAACTTTACTCCATTGAAATTCTTGGAGGTTCAACTTGTTTTAAGGAATAGTTTATCAAAGAATTTGAGATTTAAGGTTTTCAACTAGTATTTAAAAGAATGACTCAAGGATTTGATTTAATGATGATTGATTGTCTATTGACACCAATGGTTTTCCAAACGTTTGCAAATCTACTATGTATATAAATATGCTACTATATATTAGTTTTAAACAAAGGGGAACAAGCCCTTTGAAATGTTTTCTTTCAAAATGAGATGAATGGTATGAAGTACATGCTTGACATGATGTAGCATGTAAGGTATGTTGAATGCATGAGTTCCATTTATGAGATTATGACATGTATACCATGAAATGTATGTATTGAAAATGTCATGTACACTATGGGCTAAGCATGTGGATGAATTATGAGATTATGACATGTATGCCATGAGTCGTTTATGTTGAGCATATCATGTACACTATAAGCTAAGCATGTGAATGATTTGTGAAATTCTGAAATGTATGTCATGAGATGTATGTGTTGATATAGTCATATATTCTATGGGTGACCATGATGATGATTTATGGAAATGTTACATGTTTATGATGTAAGTTAAAGATGAGAACGATCCTAAGCTTGAGGAATCTTATGACGATAGTGGAGATTGATCATTATCCGCCTAAGTGGGGTAGGACCACTCAAAGATTATGAGGTAGGCCAATGTGCCACGCACACAACCATGTTGATCATTCACATGAGGTGAACCAGGCAGCAACAAAACCTTTGTCCATTACCGACCTAAGTGGGGTGGGACCACTTAAGGATTGTGGTTAAGGCTGATATGCCACTCACAAAAGCGCGCTATGAATCCCTGATAGTGAGGATTAAATCACTACCAATTTGAATAGGTTTAGGACCACTCATAGTTAGGAAATGTTTATAGTTTATTAAAAAGTTATGAATTTATGCTCATGAGCCTATGTTATGCGTACCGAGAATGATTGTTGATGTACATGTTTAAATATGTTCAATATGCTGATTGAGTATGCTTGATTTTATACACACTAATATGAGATGAATGTAGGCTTTGTTAGACTAAATCTTAGCCTAAGGAAGAGTCCTAAAAGGTAAAAAGACATATGAAATGGTTGTGCAGAATTTTACCTAGAGAAATGGGTTCTGTGCCTAAAGTATTGATACATAAAAAGCATGCATCCATACATTCTAGATAGAATGCAAGATAAGGCATTTTGTGTAAAATGTATCGATACATTCTTTTTAGAAATGAGTTTTCAAGTGTTTCCAAAAGGGTTTTCAAAGGCAAATGGTTTCCATTGGTTTATGCAAACCTATTTTCCATGTTATGTTATTTAAACTAGGTTTAAATGTCATGTTTCATGATTATTATGGAAATGAAGGAAATTTATGAATCATATATGTTTACAAGTGCATGGTTACTGTAAAACTCTCCCCTTTAGCTTATCCCCTTCTCCGTATCCACTCACAGAGCTTTATGACTCACACGTTATTTTTCTCATTTTTGTTTTACGGATCAGTGATTAGTTACTACCTGAGTCATGGATATAAGTTTTCATTCTTCTTTCTTTTAGAGGTGTTTAGCAG
Source organism: Theobroma cacao (assembly GCF_053813885.1). Taxonomy (NCBI): domain Eukaryota; kingdom Viridiplantae; phylum Streptophyta; class Magnoliopsida; order Malvales; family Malvaceae; genus Theobroma; species Theobroma cacao. The sequence continues at coordinate 30,666,750 of NC_142647.1, read as the reverse complement.
CCATTTGATGCCTAAAGGGTCAGTCATGTTTCACTAATGAGTCGGTCTTTCTTTATGTTTATGTTTATGTTTATGGATAATGAACATGTTTATGATGATGTAGCCAAAGTTTGGCATTTTACCTTATGAATGTTAAGTATAAATGTGCAAAGGTGGCTCGAGAGCTTATCTGGACACCTAAGAGTGTTGATAAATGTTTATATGATATTGCGCATGAGATTATGGCACTCTAATGATATATGAGATAATTGCACTTACACTGTTTACATTAAGAAGTTCCATAACTGTGTAATGTTGCCTATGATTGCATGCATGTGATTACAATGTATGCGTACGGATGATTGAATTTATGCTTCCGCTCATGATTATGAATGTTTAATGAATGAACGGAATAAGGCTTGCTTGAGCCTAGCGGGCTAAACTCATCTGGGTCTATGCGCTGGTCATATCTCACCACAAATGAGATGTGACAATAAACCACTCAAGAATAATGGCTAAAGAAAAGCTCGTGAACTAACAAGGTAAGACATACTATTTGTAATGCATGTACACTTCTGAGGCATAATTACTGTGTCATTTCTTTCTGAAATAAATCATCACATGTGCATATCATTTTCCTTTGGGGAATTGACCTTTTCGTTTCTAAAAGTAATTCCAAAAACTGTCATAGAAATCTTAGAACAAAAATTAGGGCATGAGAACTAACTTTAAAAGATCCCTTAAAATTGATTTCAAAAGTCAAAATGATTCAAAACCGTTAGGCTTCACCTTTTCAAGGCACGATTCTCTTGATAACAATCCTTACAAACAATTTTTTTTCTTCTTTGAAATTGTCCTCAAAATTTTTCAATTATGTATGAAACAAACTCAGGGGATAGAAAAGCCTGCATTCTTTCACCATTCTGGTTCATTCTCAATCTGACAAATTCAAAGTTTTTATCTTTCTCGAAACACATTTCTTGAAAAGAAAAAGGTCAGTTAAACCAATACATTAATTACCTTGAGTCAGAATATCTCGATTCCAAGATCTCAAATCACTCTTAAACCAAAACCTTGATTTTGAACCTTCATCTATGGCTCTTCAAAGATCAAAATGGGACAAGGGAAAAGCATTACCAAACCCAAGAACCAAAAATCAAAAAGAGCTCTATTGTTCAATTTTCACTCACGCAAGTGCACGTATCGCAAAGATAATATAGAAATGAGTAGAGTGTCGATCCCATAGAGAATTGAATTAATCTTTATTGTTAACTACTAAAATTAACACACCTTAATTTTATCTAAACAATTAAAATTAAAAAGAAAGATTTTAAACTAATAAACTAATAACTAAAACTAAAACTAAAACTTAATCTTAAATCTATTAGCAAATTTACTTTATTAATTTCTAGTGATTAGCAGACCTAAGATTATAATATCCCTCAATATTTCATCTAAATATTGTCTCTCTCTCTTAACTTAGTTTAATGGATCAAGTTGCTAACCTAGAGTCCTAAATTATTTACACGTCTCTGTCGAGTTTCTTATAAAAATACCTCTTCAATTAATTTACTATATGTCTATGCAAATTATATTGAAGAAAGATTCATTAAGTTTGTGCTCTAATTTTGGCTACATATGGCTTATAGGTGTATGTCAAACCTATATGCAAATCACACCACCTAATCAACTAAGTGCATTCGATCATACGCTATTCTATTCAAGGTCTACTTAAATCTCCTTCTTCAAGATTTAACCTAGGTTTCCAATTTAATCTAATTGGTGGCCAGTCAACTAGAAGCATTAAAAGCAAAATAAAATAAACAACTTAAATCTATCAAACATAAGTAAAAGAGAGATAAATAATTCAGACTACGTATTGAGTTCAATCATAATCTTAGATTAAAAACTTAGTTCCCCATTAGTCATACATGATCAGTAAATAAAATTTAAGCATTAAAAACAAGAGAATAAAATAATAACGAAAAGATAGAAAAAACTAAGGATTGTATTCTTGATCTCTGAATCTCCTTGAATCCTTCAAATTCCTTCAATGATTCTGTAGCTTGACTCTCAAATGTCAATCTAGTGCTTTCTTTATTCCCCCTTTAAGTCCTCTAAAAGGTTGTTTTAATAAGTTTTGAAGTTTTGCCAAGTTAGGTGAAGAAAGAAGTCAATTTTAGTTGGGATTTGTTCATCAGACTATGTAAGTCATAGCCGTGCCCAATTAATTAAAAGAAATCATAATTGCTCTAGGATTACTACATTATGTCAAACTTGACAAGATTTTTGACCATTCTACAAGCTGAATTAAGCAAAGTGGTAAACATGAAAGTTGTAGATTTTTCTCTTATCTTTTCAATGGTCTAAGAATTGCTTCATTTAAATCTCTGTAGAGAAAGTTATGGCCAAAATACCAAAATATATGCATTAAAAGTCTACACCTTGAAATTGCTCTCCTTCTTCCATTAAAATGCTTCCTTCATCAAACACCTACAAAAGCACAAATAAATCAATAACAACCTATCTTAACCACATTAACACTAAATTAAGTATAAAATTAACGAAGATTAGATTGACTCACCTAAAATAACTAATTTAAAATAATTAAATAAAACCTATTAATTTTTACGCATTACTACAAGAACTAAGCTAAATTATTATCAAAATTAAGCCCAAATAACTCTATATTATAGAGTTATCAAGCACCTAAGCCCTTCGACATAAGCTTCTTCTCTCAAGATGATGAAAGAAAGAGGTTTGAAACCTTACTTGCCTTTATAAAGGTTGCACATGGAAGAGTGATTAACTTCAAATGGTTTGAGACCAAGTTGGGTTTCCTATATGTTGAAAATATTAAAGAGATGGGGTGATTTTGTAACACCTCGTACCTTGGTGTAGAAACCAATATGAACTTATCGATAAGATGAAGGGTCAATTGATGTAAATTTAAGTGCTAAAGAGTGGTGGTGGGTGAAAGGAATAGTTTGGAGTAAAATATTCTACATGCAAAAAAATAGTAATTAAATAATAATATTTTTATCTAGAATGAATTATCGAGTTAAAAGGTGATTCAGAAGTGAACTGGGACAAAGTGAGACATTTTGTGTCCCGAGGAGACAAGTGAAAAATTTTAGAATAAAATAATAATTTTTAGATAAAATAATATTAAAATATTAATAATTTATTAGTTATCGAAATTTGTCATAAATGAGGAGTATATGGTTAATCTAAGTGGGGGAGAAGAAGTAAGAACAAATTTTGAGAAAAAATGACGTAAGTGAGACCCGCGTGCCTTTATTTAATAAAGCAAAAGCGGGGTAAGTATATATTTAAATATTATGGTGACATCTTGATGAAGTGCAAATTTTATATCCTATTTGTATAAGTATAAAGGAAGGAAGATAGAAGGAAATTGGAATTAAATAAACATTGAAAGGACCAAATTGTAAAAGATGAAAGTTTGGAGGGTCAAATGACAAATAAGGAAAAGTTTGAGGGCTTGTGTACAATTTCAATATTTGAAGTTAAATGAACATTTACTAACCAAGGAAAGTTAGGTTATGTGGGATATGAGTTGTACATGTGAATTTACTATTACATGCAACTCATTGCATGCAAAAAGAAAGAAGTTAATGGGAAACATGTGGGACCCCATCATGTGATAGTTGCCAAAGAGAAAAAGAATAAAGAGTATTTAAGTGGAAGAAAACCATGGTTTGGCAAGGATAGACTATGGTAAACAAGCAAGATTGGTAATGTGATTTGAAAAGAAAAAGGCATAATCATAACATTTAATAGAAAGAAAACAAAATAAGGAAATTTGAGTTGAATGGCATGACATGTAAAGAGAAAAGAAAAGAAAATAATAGAAAAATGAGTGACTCTGGGCTTCACAAGACCATTTCAAGGTCATTTTCTTGTGAAGTCCGCCCACACCAAAGAAATGAAAAGAAAACAAATAATTTGATCTTGCTTTGAGAAAACCGCACCATTGAGACAAAGAAAAAGGGAGAATCAGCTTAGAAGCAAAGAAAGGAAGAAAGAAAGGAGAAAGAAGAAAGGAGAAAGGAAGAAAGGAGAAAGAAGAAAAAGATAAGGAAGATTCAGCCTAGTGGTTCCAAGCTAAGAAAGGTAAGTAGAACTTTGATTTTAGTTATAATTTCTTGAGGAAATGAGTTGGTAATTGTGTGAGAATATTTGTGGCAACAAAGGTCCTCCAAGATTTGAGAGAAATAGATGCATGCATGTGGGTCAATCTTGGAATGCATGGTGAATTTGGAGCTAGATAAGTAATGGGTGAGTATTAGTCTCGAAATCACAAATAGACAAGAGAAATGAGATGTGTGCTAACTGTTTATGCTTGTGGCAGCAATGGTGGCTGAGAATGTGAGGAATGGCGGATTATATGTGGAGCTCAAGCTAAAACCGAAAGGTAAGCATGCAATGTGACTACATTGTGATGTGTAAGCTTTGGTTGGTTGATAGTATGTTGAATGATTGTGAATCATATTTATGGAAACTATGAAATTAGGTTAAGGATTTATTAATTGATGTGCTGCCCATATATGAGAATAATTAAATATATTAAGTTTGAACTATTGCTAGGAAGTTGTGTAAGTGAAAAAGATTTTCCGTGGTGGCATACCGGAGGAGGTAACGTGTCACGACCCAGTACTCCCCTCGAGCCCGTGATAACCGCCGCGACGTCTCGTTAGACATTCGTTACTCGGAGTGCCAACCGGAACCTCGCAAGGCTTTAGTACCATTTTTTTTCATTTCCCTTGTGAGTAATCATCGCCAAACCTCGTTTTTAAAGAATTTTAAGCTTTTTCCCTTTCAAAACTATGACAAAATAATTTTTGCCTCACAAGGGCATTTTCATCATTTTTCCTCGAAATTTTTCGAACCCAACTAAAAATGTAGTAGATGAGTGGAAAACACATATTTCATGATTTGAAATAAATTTGGGTGTCTAAACATTTATTAAAAATGATATTGCAACTATTTGAATAAAATAAAACTATTCAATAAAATATTCTAATTTCTTGTAAAACAATATTTATAGAGTCGTCGGTAAATAATTTTTCTAATGTAAAAGCTAAATAAATTCATACGTACTATAATACAGATAACTGGGATATGAAATTTACTTTACAGTGACTCGTGGGCCCACAAGGAACAAAAGTGCACAAAGGCAGTAAACCTACAGTTTTTGGAGTAGTAAAGCCGACCATAATCCTTGACGATATCTGCTATCCACAGGCTACCTCGGGCCTGAAATGGTTGAAAAGGAGGATGGTGAGATTATAAAATCCTTGTGAGTAAACAGATACCATCTAAACCATCTAAAGTCGAGTAAATGGAGACAGATAAAACAATTTACCATACTGAAATTCATCACCTTTCAACTTGTTTCTACCAAATAAAATCAATTCATATAAATCGAGTAATTAACATGGCATATGAATTTCTTAAAAGCTTTGGCTCGTGCCAAAATCATTATCATACTCAGTCATCAGGGATACCTTGGCCGAGGGCTATCCCAAACTGAGTCCACCAAGGCTGTTAAAAAGTTATGTACACATAAATGATGTTTTTATTTTGAAAACATAGTCGTTCCTTGGCGTTGGCTGAGTTCCCCTCATGTGGTGGTTGGGCGTGAAGTGAACTCTAAAGTTTGACCTTGGGAGTTACCCTACGCGCCTCTCCAATCGAGGTACATATATATGACCAGGTTCCATACCCCTTTAATAGGTTGGTCCACAGAACTAGCCCACTGCAGCAAGCTAAACCCACCATATAATAAAATTTCCAATAGCATGACATGGCAATTTTATCATTATCCAGCCTATCAAGGCAAACAATAGTTTATACATTTCAACACAAATACCAATTCAGCCATTCATGCCAATATTGTCAATACATCAAATGGTCTTCAATTACTCTATTTTCAAAGCCTTCATTCAATTTTAAGACCATTTATGAAATCATTTTATTTAAACACACTTTGTTTATAAAACCTAAAAATTTACCATTTAAACTCATTTTCCATAAAATCATAAAATCGGATAAAAATCACTCTAGATAATTAAGACGATAGTAAGGTCACTCATAGTACTAAGAGTTTGATATACTCCTATTCTCGATCTTCGGGCACAATCTCTTTACCCTTGTTAGATGGCTCACCACTTATACATCATACGTGACACGAATTTCAATAAATTGTGTCAATTTATCATAAACTATTTCAGGCTCTCTAAATCTATATGAATGCATGAAATGTGATGCAAAATGTCCGAATAGCCGTTTAAATACGGTATTCGACCTAATTCCCACTATTCTCGGTGTAATTGGCTAAAACCTCCAATTTAACTCCAAATCGATTTCTTTCACTTTCTACACTCCAATTATACTTAAAATACCTCAATGACTGTGAATATGATTCAATTTATCAGTCCGAACCATAAATTGCACATGTCTATACATTAGGTAAAAATTCAGATTTTCATGCCAAAATTTTCCATTAAATTTCTAGCCTCACCAATCATTAAATACCACCAAAATATCATGAAATATCATCAATTTCAGCCTCAATATCATCCTTAGAAAATTCGGCCTCTTGTGGGTTTGTGAAGAACAAAATGATTCCTTGCTAGATTTTCATACTTTCCATTACCAAACAACCAAAAACACTTAATTAGCTTGAAATCTAGCAAAATCAATACTTAAAACCTCTCCTCTCAAATTCGGCCAGCATGGGTTTATCATGCAAACTTGAGTTCTAAGCATGGAAAATGAAAAAGAAAGCATGGGTAGTGTAAATCACAAGATAAAATCACAAAAGTTTACCTTTATTAGCTTAATCCCTTGAAATCCCACACTTTTTCTTCAATTTTCCCACCTAGGGTTTGTGTTCTTTCCTTTCCTCTTCACTTCATGCTTTGGCCGGCCATATGGGTGAGACTAAGAGAGTTTTAAATAGATTTTACAAGGAAATTCTAGAATAATCCAAGCTTGACACATGGCATGTTTCCATTAGTCCATGTGTAATATTTATCCATTAAGCAATCTCTCTCCACCACATAAAATGTTTCAATTATCCACAATGTAAAATGTTAATGGCTGATATCCATGGGCATGACAAGTGTTAGGTGGTGTAAAATTCCAAAATTCCAACTTTGCCCCCTTAAACTCGTAAAATTACCGTTTGCCCCTAGGACTACAAAAATGTCAAAATTTAAATTTTTCACCTCTCAAACTCAAATCATACTCTAATGAGTTAAATGTGATCAAAATCTTTTTTAAAAATTCCCATTTTATCCTCGGGTGATAAAATTACCATTTTGCCTATAAAACATGAAAATTCCAAATTGACTCCAATTCAGCCCTCGAACTCCAAATCATCATTTTAAGTCATTCTGGGGTTTTAAAATTCTCAATTTCATCTTAAGATCTCTATTTAGACTAGTTCGAGGCTTAATTCAACTTAATAGTACCATTTGGTACAATATCGACTTTTGACAATTTTTTGAAGCTTTCCAAGTATGCAAGCATATTGTCAATCACTTGAAGGACATGGCAAGTACTTTATAAGGTCGGGCTTGACAGCACTACCCCCCTTAAAATAAAATTTTATCCTCAAAATTTCATTTACTGAACTCAGAGAAAATGTGGGGTATTGTCTTCTCATCTGATGTTCAACTTCCCATGTCATCTCTTCCATTCGAGCATTCATCCACAATACTTTAACCATTGGGATGCTCTTATTCATTCCTGTACGTATCCTCATATTTATGTTTACCTCACATTTATGTAGCTTCAATCTTCTTAATCATATTAGTCCATCGCATACGGCTTAACCGCGCTATAGATTACATTTCCTTGATACCATTTCCTTAACTATCTCCCAAAGTCTCTTATGTCCACGTAACTCAGCCTCTAATGGGATTTCTTATCGTTACGTTACCTTTATCACTTGTCAACAATCAATAATTCCCACTTCAGAATACTCTTTCCATATTACAACTACTTCCAAATCAATTTTTCTCCTAATGGGGTGTGCACTACAATTCCTATTCAAGCATTTCATAATACATAAGGATCAAACACTCTTTATTTATCCATATGTATATTTAACATCACAGATAATTCAAATTTGATAACCATTGGTAACCATATTCTCAAAAAGAAAACTCCAGTACTTTCATGATCGAGTACTTATTAAGTAGAGTTCGTCTATTACCACGACATATTTAAATAAAAAAACCTACTTTTGGATGTATCCTTATGGACTTAATCAATCCTTATAATTCCTAGGTCATAACCAACTTGTTAGTTATACGTCACATACAAACATATCTAACTTGTGATTCCTCAAATTTTACTCCAAACACTAGATCTCATGGCCTTATTAGTTTATCAATCTGAAAATGAAAATAAACATTTATCTCCCCTCAAGTACACTTTAAAATTAAAGTATCATTTATCAAAATATTTCTGGTATCAACTTCTTTCAGGCCTTTTTACCTTAGAAGATTAAATCCATAATCATCCATTTTGAGTCATGGGCTTATGCCAATCAAGGCAAATTTTCACACTTTCGATTACATGAATTCGATTGCACATATTCCATTCTCATGTGAGAGTTAACCACTAATTGGCATCATCCCCAAACAACATGTATTATATAAATCAAATTTTAATAGTCAAAGTTCATATTGAGGTAATTCAACCCTATGTCATATCTCACCACCAAACCCTTACTTGTACATGAGTACTTGAATTTTCGAATCATCATTTCTTTTCTAAGTAGATCTTTACAGTCCCCGTAGCGTATTTCTATTCCCTTACACATAATAGTGTCATTTAATCAAACCGTATCACTCTCATTTTCTAAACATTTGGAACACAATTCAACCTTTGCCTACCATTATCAAGTACTTTACCTTGATAATTACTAAAAAATAAATTGAAACTTATGGGAAAGTACATTTCACAATTTATGTTTTGCGTCTACAATTATGTCGAGACCAGAACCTCATCAGGTCCATAAAACAGTATGATAATCATTGCCTCAAACCAATATTTTCAAGTATGCTTATGCTTGTATCCCATCCTCATACTTATGTGACATGTCAGTCATGAGTCTAACTTGACTGTATAGCCATTTACTCATTAAGCTTTAATGTTTTCTCATTATGAAAAGTCTTTCGAATTTATCACATCAGAGTATTCATAAGGTGGATACATATCCATATTTTATAGTTCAAGGTCTAACGCAGCGAACACTGTCTCATCATTAAAGTTCTACCCTTATTTATCGATCATAGCTCCTTTGCACACTTACCTATACATTCCTGGTTTACTTACAAGCCACTCATGTTCATCCAACTTTTGACCTCTTATAGTAAGTCAGACTAATATATTCTCTTATGCTTTTCCATACGCTTCCTTTAATAAAGTTCCATTGAGAACTTAAACAATCCAAGGCTTGTCTTCAAAGTCACTCATAACTTTAGTCGTTCATTGCATGCCCGATAACACTTTAGGTCACTAACCCCACTGGACATTATTTCAAAATCTCCCAAGGTGTCCATGTTCTTAATTCGGATCATACCATCTAACTTAATATAATTGCATTAATTATCCTTAAGTCCTTATGCTCAGCCTATCAACATCCATATCTCCCCCTCCTTCATGTTATTGGCTTTGTTAAAGTATATGTGGCTTTTTAACCTTTCACACTACATTCTACATTTATGCCAAGGCACTCTCAATTTCATGTCAAACCTATTGTCATGTAACCATAAATTAGGGTAAGCTCCCCTATGGAATATCTCCTTCCATATGATGCATGGGGATCACAAGATGTATAACTCCAAGTGTATGCCTACATATTGATAATCTCCATATATTTCATGTTCATGGAAACCACAATTTTCAAAACTATCTTTTTATCGCAAGTTTGCAATTGGAACATTAATCTCCACATATACGTATACACGCACATTCAAATGTCTATATTCCTCATTATGTATACGGGTCTCTATTTTCAAATGCCTTCAGACTAATTTCTCTTTATATCCACATAATCGACCTTGTGTTGTTACTAGCCCCTTTTTATTCAACTGAGTCGAGACAAGAATTATAAATTCTCATAGCAACACTTTACATTAACTCATTTACCATACCACACTTGTAATTCGTTATTCGTACTTCATCACTTAACATTGATATTCCTCATCGATATCTCATACCTTCATCTTTCTTTACACTTATATTCACAATCCTCATAGAATCAAAAATCCATTATAAGCGTCACTTATATCCTTTCAAATTTGTAGCTGCAATTGAAATTTCAAATTTCACCTTTTCCATAAGAAATTTTGAAGTCACTTATCAGGTATTGGTATTGCCTGCACCATTGATGAATTTCTACGTCAATTCTCAGTAATTATATAAGGCAACTAATCACACCGCTAAGGTGAATACCCCTCCTCAATGATTATACCACTAATCCACTTTTGTCCTACCAAAAAAGTTTCCATATACATATATCCAGTCATTTAAACAACTACTTCATTCACATTATATAAAATAAAAGTCAACTCTTAATTCTTTTATACAGGTAGTTACTATTTCCTTTATACTACATCTATCTAGAGTTAAAGTAGTACAACTTCAACAAAACACTAAGTATCTTTAGGGTCATCATCACCCTGATCCTCTTTCGGATTCTCTTGGAGCTTTTTTTTTTTTTTTTGTTCTTTAATTCGAGCTTGTAGGATTTTCCTACATTCCTCAATTTCTTTCAAGATGAAATTTCTTATGCCTTTATTAACGTCGTTACCATCAACACTTTCATCAGTCTCACTAGTACTAATGCTTTCCTTTATCCGAACCTTCGCTCCCAAATCCTATGGAGTCCAATTAATAGGAACTCTAAACGGATATCTTTCTAGATTACTGGGTTCAGAACGACATCGGCTTTCAGCGGTGGAATCTATTGATCCCTCACTAATACAATGTGAGGTATCAGAATCACTGTCTTTCCTAGGCATAGTAAGTACAATCCACGCACCACAACCTATACGTAACCAAATGGTAATTTCTTGATCATTTATATCCCACAAGGACAGGTAGGTTTCTATATGCAGATGTATCTATCCAACAAAATCTAATTTAACTTAACTTAACTTGGGGCCACATTGACACTGTAGTTTTTTTTTTCTAAAACAACTTTAAAACCAAATGTTCTGACCTTTAAAACCAAATGCTACAATATCACTCAATTGTCACGACCCGGTACTCCCCTCGAGCCCGTGACAACCTTCGCGACATCCTTGTAGACATTCGTTACCCGGAGTGCCAACCGGAACCCCCAAGGCTTTAGTACCATTTTTTGTTTCATCTCCCCTGTGAGTAATCATCGCCAAACCTTGTTTTTAAAGAATTTTAAGCTTTTTCCCTTTCAAAACCGTGAAAAAATAATTTTCGCCTCACAAGGGCGTTTTCGTCATTTTTTCTCGAAATTTTTCTAACCAGACTAAAAATGTAGTAGATTAGTGGAAAACACATATTTCATGATTTGAAATAAATTTGGATGTCTAAAACATTTATTAAAAATGATATTGCAACTATTTGAATAAAATAAAAATATTCAATAAAATATTCTAATTTCTTGTAAAACAATATTTATAGAGTCATCGGTAAATAATTTTTCTAATGTAAAAGCTAAATAAATTCATATGTATTATAATACAGATAATTGGGATATAAATTTACTTTACAGTGACTCATGGGCCCACAAGGAACAAAAGTGCACAAAGGCAGTAAACTTACACTTTTTGGAGTATTAAAGCCGACTATAATCCTTGACAATATCTGCTATCCACAGGCTACCTCGGGCCTGAAATGATTGAAAAAGAGGATGGTGAGATTATAAAATCCCAGTGAGTAAACAGATACCATCTAAACCATCTAAAGTCGAGTAAATGGAGACAGATAAAACAGTTTAACATACTGAAATTCATCACCTTTCAACTTGTTTCAACCAAATAAAATCAATTCATATAAATCGAGTAATTAACATGGCATATGAATTTCTGAAAAGCTTTGGCTCGTGCCAAAATCATTATCATACTCAGTCATCAAGGACACCTTGGCCGAGGGCTATCCCAAACCGAGTCCGCCAAGGTTGTTAAAAAGTTATGTACGCATAAATCATGTTTTTATTTTGAAAGCATAGTTGTTCCTTGACGTTGGCTATGTTTCAACACAAATACCAATTCAGCCATTCATGCCAATATTGTCATAAGCCAATCAATTAGAAGCATAAATTCACAATACATCAAATGGTCTCCAATTACTCTATTTTCAAAACCTTCATTCAATTTTAAGACCATTTATGAAATCATTTTATTTAAACACATTTTGTTTATAAAACCTAAAAATTTACCATTTAAACTCATTTTCCATAAAATCACAAAATCAGAAAAAAACCACTCTAGATAATTAAGACGATAATAAGGTTACTCACAGTACTACGAGTTCGATATACTCCTATTCTTGGTCTTCGGGCACAATCTCTTAACCCTTGTTAGAGGGCTCACCACCTATACATCATACGTGACACAAATTTCAATAATTTGTGTCAATTTATCATAAACTATTTCAGGCTCTATAAATCTATATGAATGCACGAAATGTGATGCAAAATGTCCGAATAGCCGTTTAAATACTATATTTGACCTAATTCGCACTATTCTCGGTGTAATTGGCTAAAACCTCCAATTTAACTCCAAATCGATTTCTTTCACTTTCTACACTCCAATTATACTTAAAATACCTCAATGACTGTGAATATGATTCAATTTATCAGTCTGAACCATAAATCGCACATGTCTATACATTAGGTAAAAATTCAGATTTTCATGCCAAAATTTCCCATTAAATTTCTAGCCTCACCAATCATTAAATACCACCAAAATATCATGAAATATCATCAATTTCAGCCTCAATATCCTCCCTAGAAAATTCAGCCTCTTGTGGGTTTGTGAAGAACAAAGTGATTCCTTGCTAGATTTTCATACTTTCCATTACCAAATAACCAAAAACACTTAATTAGCTTGAAATCTAGCAAAATCAATGCTCAAAACCTCTCCTCTCAAATTCGGCCAGCATGGGTTCATCATGCAAACTTGAGTTCTAAGCATGGAAAATGAAAAAAAAAAGCATGGGTAGTGTAAATCACAAGATAAAATCACAAAATTTTACCTTTATTAGCTTAATCCCTTGAAATCCCACACTTTTTCTTCAATTTTCCCACCTAGGGTTTGTGTTCTTTCCTTTCGTCTTCACTTCATGCTTTGGTCGGCCATATGGGTGAGACTAAGAGAGTTTTAAATAGATTTTACAAGGAAATTCTAGAATAATCCAAGCTTGACACATGGCTATTTCCATTGGTCCATGTGTAATACTTATCCATTAAGCAATCTCTTTCCACCACATAAAATGTTTCAATTATCCACAATGTAAAATGTTAATGGCTGAAATCCATAGGCATGACAAGTGTTAGGTGGTGTAAAATTCTAAAATTCCAACTTTACCTCCGTAAACTCGTAAAATTATCATTTTGCCCTTAGGACTCCAAAAATGTCAGAATTTAAATTTTTCACCTCTCAAACTCAAATCATACTCCAATGAGTCAAATGTGATCAAAATCTTTTCTAAAAATTCCCATTTTGTCCTCGAGTGATAAAATTACAATTTTACCCCTAGAACATGAAAATTCTAAATTGACTCCAATTCAGCCCTCGAACTCCAAATCATCATTTTAAGTCATTCTGGGGTTTTAAAATTCTCAATTTCATCTTAAGATCTCTATTTAGACTAGTTCGAGGCTTAATTCAACTTAATAGTACCATTTGGTACAATATCGACTTTTGACAATTTTTTAAGGCTTTCCAAGTATGCAAGCATATTGTCAATCACCTGAAGGACATGGCAAGTACTTTATAAGGTCGGGCTTGACATAACGGGTGACCGATAAGTGGAATTAGCTAGATACACACTAGAATCAATAACGACGTAGTAGCCCGCTATTGTGAGGTGAGTAGAGGGTGTCAATTACCAAATTTCCATACTATATATATTGCTATATGATTAATAGACGTGTCGATTTACTTTAAATGTGATTTATGGAAAGCATGAGCTTGTAGAAACCATAGGAAATTGTGGATGCAAGTTGTTTTGAAAGTTGTTTTGGATATATCTATAGATAAGCTATATAAGTGAAGTGTTTTAGAAATCGAGAAACAAGCCTTTTTACGATGTTTGCATCAAAATCCATGCCTTGTATTTTTGTGTGATATGCATAGCTAAATGCATTTGTTAAATGATTTAAAATGCAAGTTTTGAGCACCGATTTTATTTCGATCTTTGTACAAAGTGTTTACACCGTACCATTTAATGTGAAAAGCAATTTGAAGGGTTATCAAACCTTGATTTCAAACGTTTTAAAGAAAAAGCCTCAGAAAACTTGATTTGGTTTTGAAAACAATTTTGACAAACCGAGAACGTTGAGAGTAGGTCGAATGTCACATCGGGATAGTGTAACCCTTGTGCCCAAGTGAGCTCTAGCTAAAGAACCTTTGGGTCGCTGACAAGCTGTTGAAGTGGCTGGGGCCATGGTCTGTGATTATACGTGGCAAGGCCACGGGTTGTTATATGTGGCTAAGCCACAAGTGATGTTCGAGTTGCAACTGCTTGATTTCTTTGATATCGGCCAACATCGTTGAGACTGCCATGGTTGTGGGGATCTGGTAGAGCAAAGCTCCCGGATGTTATTACGTGGAAGTGGGTCCACGGGTGATTACGATGCTTACCTACTCGAGAGCCTTGTGAGTGTTTTGACGCGTACCCTTTTACATGGTGGAGAGTTAAGATTTCTCTATAGCTTCTCTTGTTTTAATAAAAGCTTTCTGTGCTTATTTGACGATCATGAGTTGGTTTATGTGGCAATAGACATTGATTTCTTTTCATGCCACACATTTTGGGAGCGTGCATGCTTTTATACTGTTATCCATATTTCAATGGCAAGTGATGTTTTCGATGATTGAACTCTGCTTGGTTACACTTGTTTTGGGCACCATTTGCCAAGTGGAATACTGTATTATGATTTTACAGCATCATTTTTACAAGGCACAAACACTCTACTTGTGTTTGATTTTTTCTAAGATTATTATTCTTATTCCGGTTTTATCATTAAAATTTATCTGCTTTATGCTTGTGTCCCATCTACGCCCTGCTCACGGAGCTGATGATCATTGAGTCTATGAGACTCACCCCCTTATTTCCCCTTTTGAAAATAGTGTTCGGCCTAGCGTGCAATCATAGACATCTATTGTCTACCGCAGATAGGTAATGGCAATTCCTAGCCCCTTATTCCGAGTTGTTCCACTGCTAGAGATCAGGTCGGTCATAGCATAAGTTAATTATAAATAGTGTCAATATAAATGTGCAGTTGAATATTATGGACTTTACTGTATTCTTACGATTATGGTGAATAAAGGTTAAATGGTTTATTACGATTTATGTTCCAATCTTATTACAAGAGTTATATGGTTCAAGGTAATTTCACAGATTGATGGCATGAATATGAAGTCATAACATGGATTCATGAACGAGTATAGTGAATTAACGGGAATTTCTAATAAAGCTTGTTCGAGACTTAATAGGTTTTCTCGGAGGTCTTAAACGTCGGTAGCGATCGAGGAGCGATGGTTACAGATTTGAATGCTTAAGTTTGAAGAAAGTTGTTTATGAGAAATTGGTTAAGGTGTTCTACTCAAATGGAATCCCACGTTATCGAGGAGAAAAAAATGATGAAGTTGTTAATTGCATTGACTCTTTTATCACTGCTATCGTTGGGAAAAAGACTCATTATCACACTTGCCCTATTACAGAATATGCTCAAATTAAAGCCCATTGTCAAAGGTGCAATCAAATGAATTATCCTAGAAAATATCATCTCAGAATAAGAATTGAATGTTGAATTCTTGGTAAGATCCATTACTACAACCAAGTTTCCAAATAGTGCATCAAGATTGCATCTGCGTGATAGAATTCTACACTTAATTGTGTCTCACAATTTAAGTCCCTATAAATCCAAGCATGCTATGGCAACATTGAAAGAAATATGGTTTATGCATCATTTAAAAGGAAGAAAATTAATCGATTTGGCACATTTCATCTTCAAAGATATGTATCAAATAACCAAAGGTTACAAAAACAAGTTAATTTGCGGGATGGCTATCTCTGACATGCTTGAGAAATGGAAAGTGAACACTTCACTCAACAAGGGCATTATGCAGAACAAAATCAAGTTTCTTGATAAGAACTCACTTGGTAGAATAGAATATGAGTTCAACACTGACACAAATAGCTAGATGAAGAAAATAGGAGAACAAAAGAAATCAAAGAAGAAAATCAAGGCATCCACTACTTAGGCTACCTTATCAGTCATTCCCTCTACTGCAAACACTCAATCTTCAACTAAGTAGTCATCTAAAGCTCCAAGAACAATGTACATTAGGGAAGATTGTAACACCTCGTACCCTCGTATAGAAGCCCATATGACCTTATCGACAAGACAAAGGGTCAATTAATGTAAATTTAAGTGCCAAAGAGTGAAGGTGGGTGGAAAAGAACATTCTGGAATAAAATATTATTTTATTAATAAAATAATATTAAAATATTAATATTTTATCTGTTATTGAAATTATTCATGAAGGAGGACTATATGGCTAATCTAAGTGGGGGAGTAGAAGTAAGAAAGAATTTCGAAGAAAAACGACGTTAGTGGGGTCGTGTGCTTTTATTAAATAAAGCAAGAGAGGGTAAGTATATAATTAAATATTACGGTGACACCTTAGTGAAGTGTCAATTTGATATTTTATTGGTGCAAGTGTAATGGAAGAAAAATAGAAAGAAATTGGAATTAAAAAAATATTTGAAGGACCAAATTGTAAAGGACGAAAAGTTTAGAGGGTTGACTGGTAAATATGGAAAAGTTTGAGGACTTATTTGTAATTTCAACATTTGAAGTTAAATGGAAATTAACTAACCAAGAAAAATTAGATTGTGTGGGAGGATGGAATATGCATGTAACAAATACTATTACATGCAAAGATATGCATGCAAGGATGTACTTATAGTGGGGAACATGTGAGACCCCCATCATGTGACAAACAAAAAGGCATGAGACAAATGAATAAGATAACACATGCATGTGGATTTTTAAGTTAAAAGAATGCATGGGAGATTTATGCATGATAGACACTTGGTGACAATTAGACTAAGAGAAAAGAAAATATAGTTGCATGTAATGTCATTGTCCAAGGAGGAGGGCGAATGGAAATTAAGGTGGGAAAGTTGCTTGAAAGACCATTGGGTACCAATAAGGTGGAATTAAGTGGAAATAAATTAAAGAGTGGATATGGATAAGTAAATGAGGATTTTTATCCAATGTGGAAGAAAGGAAATTGGTGCATGAAAACCCATGGGTTGGCAAAATGGCCAAATGAAAATAAAAGGTGGATGTGTGCATGTATTGTGATTGGTTAAATGGGTGGCCATATAAATACCCAAAAAAGAGAGGAAAGTGGGAAAGGCTTGGGTTGTGAGGATTCAAGAGAAACCGTGAGGATTCCTTCCTTTATCTTGTAAAGTTATGATATTTTACAACCTAAAGAGTCTTCAATATTCAAGAGAGAAACCGTGGAGTGTTTAAATGGAATGTAGATAAATTGAAAATGGTGTTGCCAGATGAACTTATTGGGGAGATTCTGAAAATACTAATTGATACATCGAGGGTAGATGTTGCATATTGGGTTCCTACTTCGGATGGGCAATTTTCAACTAAAAGTGCATGGGAATTGATTCGGCAACGAAAATCTGCTAACTCTGTTTATAATATTATTTGGCATAAGAGCATCCAATTAACAACATCCTTTTTTCTTTGGCAGCTAATTAACAATCGGATTCCAGTGGAGATGAGGTTGAAAAACAAAGGATTTCAATTTGCATCTAAATGCCAAATTTGTACTTCGAAGGAAACTCTACTTCATGTCATGTGGGACAACATAGTGGCTAAACAAGTTTGGAATTATTTTGCAAAATTATTTCAAATCTATGTTATTAATTCGCAAAATGTTGTTCAGATAATATGGGCATGGACATATTCTAGTGATTATGTAAAGTCGGGCCATATACGCACACTCTTGCCTTTATTTATTTTCTGGTTCTTATGGGTTGAATGAAATGATGTTAAGCATAGGAATATGGGCATGTATTCAAACCGAGTGATTTGGCATACTCTAGAACTTATCCATCAATTATTCTATGGGGGGGCAATTCAAACGTTGGCAATGGAAATGAGACTTTCAGATAGCATAGATGTGGGGATTACATTTCCAACAGGGATTACATATTGCTCCCAAATTAATATCTAGGCATAAACCATCGATAGGTGAGTTTAAGTTGAATGTCGATGGTAGTTCTAAAGATGCATTTCAGAATGCTACTGGTGGGGGACTCCTTCGAGACCATACAAGTAACGTAATTTTTGGTTTTTTTGAAAATTGTGGACTTGCTAACTCGTTATAGGCAGAATTAATGGCTTTACATCGAGGTTTGTTATTATGTATTGAGTACAATGTATCTAGCATTTTGATTGAAATGGATGCAAAAATAGTTGTACAAATGATACATGAGGGACATCAAGGTTCCTATCAAACTCGATATTTATTGGCCTCCATCTGCAAATGTTTGAGTGGGCTCACTTTTCGGTTGTCACATATACACAGAGAAGGGAATCAAGCTGCTGCCTATCTTTCTAATCAGGAACACACGCATCACAACCTGCAGGTATTTGCACAAGCAGAAGGTAAGCTTAAAGGAATTCTTAGATTAGACAAATTAAATTTACCTTATGTACGATTTAAATAAATGTAAAGGAGTAGTACTCCTAATTTATTATTATTCGTTTTCCTTTAGTAATTATTTAAACTCTTATAACAGGAAAGTGTTTCAATTTTATGCTTGCATTCATAAATATGCACATAAAATTACATTTTCCCCACTAGGTGTTTTTCTTAACTCTTCTCAATCTCATGTAATTCTGAAGGTTCGGTTTATGTCTCCCTCCCTACTGTACTTAATTTTTTCGATTATTAATAAAATAATTACAAGGTAGCTGGGCCTTGCGAGAATTTCCAGCATAAAAAAAAACTGTGGAGTGTTGATAGAGGTGTAAAGCTTGGTTTCAAGATACAAGAGAAACAAGGTAAAGATTGTGGTTTTAGCTTGAATGTTCTTTGAAAATGGGTTGGTAACTATAAGAAATGTTTGTGGCAGCAAAGATTAACTTAATTGGAAGGGATTTAGTGACATGCAAGCCATCAAACTATTGGATACATGACGGATTCAAAGTGAAAGAGAAAAGGTAAGAATGGTGTTGCGTTTTGAGGCCTACGGTTGGTAAAATTGCTAAGAAAATAATTTGTGAATAATGTTGGCAGCTTGATGATTAAAGCTTTGGAAGGATATTGAGGTTGCATGCAAGATCCAAGCCATCACCAAGGTAAGGCATCCAATGTGATATGATTGTGTGATGCCTTAAGTATGGCTAGGAAACAATTGTGTTAGTTGAAAGCTTAAAAAAGAACTTGTGGACATATGTTGTTTTGAAAGATTTAAAAAGATTAAGGATGCTGGTGCAACATGAATGGAAAACTTGATATGGTGCTTATTGGCAGCATGTTTATTGTGAATAATGGTGCCTATAAACTTAGAAATTACTTGGTGAAATCGGATTTATAGTTGTTGCCATATATGTGATTAATAGTATGAAAATAATAGTTTGAACATGACAAATGTTATTAGCATATTGACGTGGGCATTTGAAGTCATAAACAAATTGCAAGGTTTATGTAATTCAAAGTTTACATTAAGGATTAAGTATAAACGGTTATCTCTTAAGAATAAGAGACAAAAGTATAGAATTAAATACGAACAGCAAATGCAGAATATAATGGCAACAAAGCTCATTAAATGCATTGGATTGAAATGATGTCAGGAAGTTGACAAAGCAAGGATTATTGCTGTAAGCATAAAGTAAGAATTTGAGGAAATATTGTTGGCTCCATTAGTTTTTAATGATAATAAAACATTCCCATTTATTTGTGTCTAATTCCTTTATTTGAGTGTGTAGGAAATTAATATATGAAATTAATTTCTTAAGTCTTTAAAGAGTATTTTTGAAAGAAAAAGAAAGATAAAATCAACAAGATGTAATTGAATAACAAGGAGGAAGCTTATTGGTGAAACAAAGAAGAACATTGGTTGACCAAATTTCAAATTGGAAAAATGGCAGGCTGAAAAGTTTGAGAAATAGCACCAACTTAGTCAACCAAGTCAGTCGACTAAGTGCTTTCTGCTAGAATCTGTAAACCAGAAACAGAATCAACTTAGTCAACCAAGTTAGTCGACTAAAAGCTCTCTGTCTACAATTTGAACCAAAGCACTACAAGACAGATTAACGGCTAGAACTCATCCTCAATTATTTCCAATGGATATAAACTGCCATCAAAGTTGCATCTCTAAGTATAAAAGGGTCTACCAACAATGAGAAACAAGTTTTTGAAGCCTTAAATGAGATTTGAGCTATAGAAAGTTGAAAAACTAGAAAGGCTTCACTGCACATGTCTGCACTTTAACGCCTACTCTTTGCGTCTGTAATTAGCACTCAATCCTGTACCAATCAGATCATCCAGTGATCATAGGTACTTTCTTTTACCACTTCTAATTGTATACTTAGAGTGAGAGAGTCACTCTAAGGGGTTGTTCAAGCTTGGGAAAGCTTGAATGTTATAGGTTATGGTTGAGCCTTGGAAAACCACTTTGGGTTTTAGTTTAGCTCGGGAAAAACTAGTGTAAAGGTTGTGGTTGAGCTTGCGAAAAGCCATTGTAAAAGCTTGGTGGAAGCTTGTGAATTTTACTGTTTTAGTGATTTGGTTTGGAAAATCCTTGGTTGGATAATCAAGGTAGTGGATGTAGGTCTTGGACCAAACTACTATAAATTGCTGTCCATTATCTACTCTGTTTTTATTTTCTTTGTTCTGAAAATTAGTTCCACACCTTGTCAAGAGCCAAATTGTGCTATTCAGCCCCCCTCTAACACATATCAATGGGACCAACAATTGTTATCAAAGCTAGTTCCCTGTTTTTAAGGCTTAATATCCTTTGGGAAGATCCAAATGGCTCAACAAAAAGCCATAGTTGCTGAGGGACAATCAACAAACAGACCACCTCTGTTTGATGGCTCTAATTTCCCTTATTAGAGCACGAGAATGTCAATCTATATTAGAGTTATAAATTATGAAATGTGGGACGTCATAACTAATAGACCCTTTATGCCTTCAACTGTGAATGTAGTAACAAATGAGTTAATGCCCAAGCCAAGGTCTGAATGGACTGAAGCTGAAACTAAGAAAGTTCAAATAAACTTTAAGGCCATCAACACATTACATTGTGCCTTGACTCCCACTGAATTTAACAAAGTCTCAAGTTGTACAACAGCTAAACAAGTGTGGGAAAAACTTAGAATAATCCATGAATGGACTTCTTAAGTAAAGGAGTCCAAAATTGCTCTCTTAACACATAGTTATGAAATGTTCAAAATGGAGCCTGGTGAAGACATCACCAGCATGTTTGATAGGTTTACAAACATTACAAATAAATTAAGTCAACTAGGCAAGCCTACCCCTGAACATGAATTAGTTAAGAGACTACTTAGATGCCTACCAAAATCTTGGAAACCAAAAGTGACTGCCATTAGAGAGGCTAAAGATCTTAACATCATCACTCACGATGAGATATGTGGTTCTCTTCTCACTCATGAGCTGGAGCTTAGGGAAGAAGAAGAAGAAGACCGAAAATAAGCAAAGGAAAAGAAAAAGAGTATTGCACTTAAAGCTAGCATTCTTGAAGAAGAGTTGGAAGAGCTTTCCTGTGATGATGATGAAGATTTAGCTCTAGTTGCAAGAAAATTCAGAAAACTAATGAGTAAAAGAAATCGAAGGCTAACTAGAAGAGGTTTTAGGAAAGACCAAGGTGCTTCATGGAAAATAAGGAACAAAAATGACTCCAACAAAAAGAAGGAGATGATCTGCTACGAATGCAATAAACTTGGTCACTTCAAGTCCGAGTGTCCATTGTTGAAAGATGAAACTCTAAAGAAAAATAAGAGATCCAAGAAAGCAATGGTGGCTGCTGCATGGTCGAACAGTGACACATCAAGCTCTGAAACTGATGATGAAAAATCTGAGGAAAGAGCAAACATCTGTTTAATGGCACAAGAGGATGAAACAAAGGTACCCTCATCCCCCTACATTAATTCTTATGATGATTTACAAGATGAATACGAATGCCTTTATGATGAATTTGTAAAACTTTTTTCAAAATACAAATCATTGAAGAAAAAGGCTGCATTACTTGAAAATGATTTGGAACAGATCAAACAAGAGTTCACCTCTGTTTTTGAGCAAAGAAATATTTTGCAAGTTGAGTTAGAACACTCACAAACAGACTTTGAGTTTTTAAAACAATAGCTGAAAACAAGTCTGAAACCTTGCAAATAACTCTCTATGAAAACACAGTTCTTAAATGTTTGAAAAATGAATCTTCAAAAAGAGATGCATACCACAATAAATATTCAGCTAAAGCATTACCTAGATGTTATAATTGTGGTAAACATGGTTTTTTGTCATATGACTGTTTTAAGAAAAGAAAAGTGCAGAAAGTTAAGAAAATTTGGGTTCCTAAGGGTTCCTTTACTGCAACTAACACTCAAGGACTCATCAAAGTATGGGTACCTATAAAGAAAAACTAAAATTCTGTTTTGTAGGTTGAGCTGGACTTAAAAGAGACATGTTTAAGAGCTCAACTCAAGAAGAAACAACCTTGGTACTTGGATAGTGGCTGTTCACGGCACATGATAGGATATGAAATGTTGTTTGCTCAATTGGATAAGAGAAAGGGAGGAACCGTATCCTTTGGAGATGATTCAAAAGGCAGAATCCATGGTATAAGTACGGTTGGTAATAGTTCCCAAACTCAAATTAGTCATGTGTTGCTAGTTAAAGGCTTAAAGCATAATCTACTAAGTATTAGTCAATTATGTGATAAAGGATTTAAAGTATGTTTTGATTCAACTAAGTGTGAAGTGATTGATATAAGTACAAATAAAATCTCATTTATAGGAAAAAGGTTTAAAAACATGTATGTAATTTTTCTTGAAGATCTTGATGTGAATAGTGAAGTATATCTTGTTGCAAATGCTGAGAATGATAGCTGGTTATGGCATAAGAGATTAGGACATGTGAGCATGCATACTATGTCTAAATTAATAAAGAAAAATCTTATTGCTGGACTGCCGAAATTGAAATTTGAAAAAGATAGGATATGTGATGCTTGCCAATTATGAAAACAAGTTAGAACATCCTTCAAGACGAAGAAAATAGTGTCAACATCTAGACCTCTTGAATTGTTGCACATTGATCTATTTGGTCCAATAATCACAACTAGCTTAGGAGGTAAATCTTATGACCTTGTAATAGTTGATGACTATTCTAAATATACTTGGTTATACTTCCTTGCTCATAAGAATGATGCTCTACAAGCATTCTTAAGTTATTATAAGAAAGTAGAAAATGAAAAAGGACTAGCCATAGTTAGCATAACGAGTGATCATGGAAGAGAATTTGAGAATGATGAGTTTGAAAAATTTTGCAATGAAAAGGGGTTGGATCACAATTTTTCTACACCTAGAACACCTCAACAAAAATGGAGTTGTAGAGAGGAAAAACTTAGCATTAAAAGAAATGGCTATGACCATCTTATGTGAGAACAACCTACCTAAATATCTTTGGGTTGAGGCAGTAACTACAGCAGCTTATATTCTTAAAAGAGTCTCAATAAGACCTTTGATTTCAAAGACTCCATATGAACTTTACAAAGGTAGGAAACCAAAAATTTCTCACCTTAGGAGTTTTGGCTCTAAATGCTTTGTATTGAACAATAGAAAACAACCCCTAAGGAAGTTTGATGCAAAGAGTGATGAAGCAATATTTTTAGGATATGCATTAAACTTAAAGGCCTATAGAGTTTTTAACAAAAGGACCCTAACTGTTGAAGAATCAGTCCATGTAGTTTTTGATGAGTCAAATGCATTACAAAAAGAAGTTCACGATGATGATGATGATATATAAATCCTAGAAAAATAAATGGAGGAAATAAGCTTAGAGAACAATAAAAATCATGAAGAAAGCTCATCTAGAAGAGAAAATGAAACTCCATTTCTAGGAAATCTGCAAAGAGCAAAAAATCGGCATGATGATCTACCAAGGAGTTGGAAATTTGTAAGAGATCACCCACAAGACCAAATAATAGGTGACATTTCACAAGGAGTTAGAACTAGGGAAGCAACTAGAGAAATTTGTGAGTTTTCAGCTTTTATATCTAAAATTGAACCTAAAAACTTTGAAGAAGCTGAAAATGAGCAAAGTTAGATAATGGCCATGCAAGATGAACTTGATCAATTCACTAGGAATCATGTATGGTCATTGGTACCTAGACCTTCAAATCATCCTATTGTTGGTATTAAATGTGTATTTAGAAATAAAGTAGATGAGTAAGGAAATGTAGTTAGAAACAAATCTAGGCTGGATGCAAAAGGATACAACCAAGAATAAGGAATAGATTATGATGAAACCTTTGCTCTCGTAGCTAGGATTGAAGCCATAAGGTTGTTGCTAGCTTTTGCATGCTTCATGAATTTTAAGTTGTACCAAATGGATGTAA
Source organism: Theobroma cacao (assembly GCF_053813885.1). Classification (NCBI taxonomy): domain Eukaryota; kingdom Viridiplantae; phylum Streptophyta; class Magnoliopsida; order Malvales; family Malvaceae; genus Theobroma; species Theobroma cacao. Next base: position 30,641,847 of record NC_142647.1, on the reverse strand, counting down.
AAAGTGCATTCTTAAATGGATTAATTCAAGAAGAAGTTTTTGTAGAACAACCACCTGGTTTTGAAGATTTTGAAAAATCTGATCATGTTTTTAAGCTTCATAAAGCATTGTATGGATTAAAACAAGCTCCTAGAGCTTGGTATGAGAGGCTTTCAAAATTTCTAGTTGAAAAAGGATATGATAGAGGCAGCATCGATACTACATTGTTCATTAAGAGATATCTAAATGATTTAATTATTGTGCAAATATATGTAGATGATATTATATTTGGTGAAACTAATGAAGCTTTATGCAAGAACTTTGCAAAGAAAATGCAGGGTGAATTTGAGATGAGCATGATGGGAAAGTTGAAGTACTTCCTTGGTCTTCAAATCAAACAAAGTGAGGAAGGAATCTTCATCAACCAAGAAAGATATACTTATGATATGCTCAAGAAATTCGATATGCTAAAGCTGAAATCAATTTCCACACCAATGAGTCCATCCACCAAACTCGATTTAGATGAAAAAGGTAAAGATGTAGATCAAAAGCTCTATAGAGGTATGATCGGCTCTCTTTTTTACTTAACAGCAAGTAGACCAGATATTCAGTTTTGTGTGTTCTTGTGAGCTAGATTTCAATCACAGCCTAAAGAATCACACCTAACAACTGCTAAGAGAATTTTTAAATACCTCATAGACATTTAAGAACTAAGAATATGGTACTCTAGAAACTCAACTCTTAATTTAGTTGGATATTCAGATGCTGACTTTGCTAGTAGCAGAACTGATAGGAAAAACACTAGTGAAACAAACCAATTTTTAGGAATGATGCTTGTGTCTTGGTCCAGTAAGAAGCAAAACTCAGTAGCACTATCTACAGTAGAGGCTGAATATGTTTCATTAGGTAGTTATTGTTCAAAAATCCTTTAGATCAAGAAACAATTAAAAGACTATGGAATAATTATGCATAATGTACCAATATACTGTGATAACATAAGTGCAATCAATATATCAAAAAATCCTATGCAACATTCTAGAACAAAGCACATTGAAATTAGACACCATTTTATTAGAGACCATGTAGTGAAAAATGACATTAAAATAGATTTTGTGAATACTCTACATCAATTAACAGACATTCTTACCAAACCACTGAGTGAAGATAGATTTTGTGAGATTAGAAGAAATTTGGGGATAGTTAATATGAAGGAATTATAAGAAAATCTTTGGCTCTCACAATGAAAACAGAATGCATTCAGTCGACTAAGGAATTCTTTGTCAACTGAGAGTGCTCTGAGATCCTTAAATAATAAGACTCAGTGAGTTTAAAGATATAGGAGTAAATTGTGGTAAAAATTTGATTTATCGGGTGTAAAGAGAAATAGAGCAGAGCTGCCAAAGGTAAATAATCAAAATTTTAAAGGGAGATTTGAAAATATGAAGAAATAAAAGTATGGCAGTTCTTAAAGGAAGATGAGAAGTTTTTTGAGCAATAACTGCTGCCAACATCTTCTTCCCTCTCCTCTGCAATCCGTTGCTCTAAAAATAAAAGCCTAAATCTTCCTAGTTGCCTCTAAAATTGACTCAAACCTTCAGAAATTTCTAGAACCAAAATGGCTAGACATCTTAGAGTAAAAAAGTATCAGAGAAAAAGAAAGGAAAAAAGCCAATGGAGGAAGAAATTGGAACAAAAAGTCAAAAGAAGAAACAGAAAAGCATGCCTGCTTCAGTGAAAGAAATAGTCGAGAAACTAAGAGAAAATAAGCAGAAAATAGACAAGAAGAAAGATACAGAACCCTCACTCTAGAAAGGTATCAATTCCTCTTTTTCTTCGAAATTTAGAAATAAGCTGCATGAGTATAGATTCAAGAATATAGAAAATGCACCAATCTCCTGCGAAAAGTTTATTGATTGGAAGAGTTTTAAGGAAAATGCAGAAATCCAAACCAGTCTATTTGAGTACTTTGATGAGCTTAAACTTAAAGGTTACAACACCTTTAAGAATAAGTCATATAGTCCAAGTTTGGTTAAAGAACTTTACTCTGGCATTGCTCTGAAAGAAAAAGAATTAGTATATTCCGATGACTATGTAGAAGATGGCTTGAATGTCTATTTGAATGGAAAAGAGTTTGTTGTGATTGTTGGAGATTTAGGAAACCTGCTAGAAATAGAGGGTGAAATAGGTGAATTTGAACTTCCAGAAAAATATGATCCGTCTTCACTGTGGGAGATCATCACTAGAAGGAAAGAAAAATACTCCTCTAAAAGTAATTTAGGTCTGATAATCAATTCACAGATTAGGATACTACATTACTTTATAGCAGCAAATATTCAAGGGAGAAGTGGAAATCTTAGCTACATCAGCCTCCAAGATCTTTGGCTGATGGAGCATGCTTTTAATGGAATGTCTCTAAATCTGGGGAGATTTATGATTGAGAAAATGAGAAGTGCCTGCAGATTTGATAAAGTCAATTTGCCATATGGAAATGTGATTACATCCCTTGTGCAAAAAAAATGAATATGGGCTAAACGGTATGATATGGACCTAGTAAAAACTAGAGACCAAGCCATTTATTATGGCAGCTTAGTTAAGATGGGGAATGTGCTCGATGGAGAGAAGTTTATCAAAACCTCCAAAACTGGCCCAAGAAAAGATCACAGTCTGCTTGCTCAACTTGAAAAAGTTCCTTCCAGATTTTCGAATGAGATGATTTTTAATTTGCTTATGAGGATTGATGGTAAGCTAACTGACCAAAGAGTGAAGCTACAGAAAATAGAAGATAAAATCACTAAATTGAAAAACAAGCTGAAGGAGAAGGAAAACATGGCTTTTGAACCTGTGGCTACAAACAGTTCTGCCACATCCAGCACTGCACCTGCACAGCAAGGTGCTGAAGATTCAACAGAGCCAGCAGAGAAGTCTGCAAGTTCTGGCACTCAAGCTGAAGGCTCTACCTACAAGTCTGCCAGTCATGTTCTGCAAACTAAGGACTTCCCACAAGGAGTTGAACAGCCAGCCAAATCACCCTTATAATACCCCGTACTTTGATATGGTGACTAATAAAACTTATTGGATGCAAATTGAGGTTAATTATAATGTTTAGAAATGATGAAAGATGAAAGGAATAGTTTGGGATAAAATATTTCGCGCACGAGAAAATAATAATAAAATAATAATATTTTTATCGAAGAAGAATTTGTGAGATAAAAAGTGATTCGGAAGTCAATTGAGACATAATAAGGTATTTTGGGTAGCAAGGGGATAAGAGGAGACAAGAGGAAATTTTTGGAATAAAATATTAAAATATTAATATTTTATTCAGTGTCAAAATTTTCTATTAAGAATGAGTATATGGTCAATCTAAGTGGGGGAGAAGAAGAATGAGAGAATTTTGGAGAAAAATGACGTTAATAGGGCTGCGAGTCTTTATTAAGTAAAGATAGCGCGAGGCAAATAAATATTTTAAATATTATGGGGACATCGCGTTGGAGTACAAACTTAATAATTTGTTTGTACATGTGTAGAAAAAGGTAATAGAAGGAAATTGGAGTTAAATGAGCGTTGGGAGGACTAAATTAAAATGGAAGGAACAAAAAGGGTAAAACGGTAATTTTATGTGAAGTTTGGTCAAAGCTTCCAAAGGAAGCTTTGACTCTGATTTTTTTTAGGCCAAGACCGACCTTATCCTTTCCCCCACCAGATTTTTCTTCTTCTTCATCCATGCTCCACGCCATTCTTGAGGCTTCCATGCCATTTTCTCTTTATCCACCATGAAATCAAGTTTTCTTCACTTTCCTTTCCATGTTTTCTTTTCCTTTCTTCTCCAAACTTCTTGAGCACTAAATTTATAGCCTTTAACCCCAATTTCCAGCACATCTAAACCCTAAGAGGAGAAGAAAGAAAAAAAAAAGAGAAAGGAAGAAAAAGCTTAGTTTTGGTGATTCAAGCAAGGAATGGTAAGAATTCTTGTTTTTGGCTTGAGTAGTCTTTGGAAATGAGTTAGTGATTTAGAGAAATGTCTTGTGGCAGCAAAGATTGGCTTGATTGGAGAAAAATTGATAACATGTAAGCCAATAAACCCATGGGTACATGAAGGACTCAAAGTGGAAAAGGAAAACAGTAAGCTTAACACTATATTTTAAAGCCTACGGTTAGTTGAATATTGTGAGAAATTATGGTTGTTGAAAAGATTTATTTGCCTAAGCTAGTTGAAAATTATTAAGATTGTATGGCATGTTGTTTGAAATAAATGAAAAAGGCATATTGTAGATGAAGGATTGAGAAACAAAGTATTGAAAGTTAGATAGATAACGATGCATGTAAACTAGGAAATAATCGAGTTAAAGTGTGAATGATTATTGCTGCCATATATGTGGATTATGTGTGGAAATATAAGATAAATTTGGGTGAAAATTATTTAGAAAGGTTGAAGTAGGCACTTGACATCATAAATAAGTTACCGGTGATATAATCTAAGGAATTTCGTAAGCAATGGATATAACTAATTTTGGTAAAAATGTATTAAGATGTGAGTTAATTAAAGATAGTTTCATGATAGGATGAAAAATATAAATTTGAGTAAGGATTAATTGATTGAAGTGCTGCCCGTATATGTATGTAATTAAATATATTGAGTTGGTATTATTGCTAGGAAGTGCAAAGGCCAAGTTAGAGTACTGGGGTGGCGTGTCAGAGTAAATAACAAGCGATCGGCCAGTGAAAATAGTTAGAGACACCTCTGAAAAATAACAACTTAATATCTCGTTGTTACAAGGTGAGTGAACTTGCATTAAAATGTTTTGGAATATATACATTTATGTTTGATTGAATCCCTTAAAACGTTTTATTGGTTTTCTTCAAAACTCGCACGGGAACAAGCCTTTATGAAATGTTTTCATGCTATAAAATGATGGTGTGATGAATCCATGTGTTTCTGTATAATATCAATGTATATATATATATACTATGTCATAAATGATACATTGTGTGACAAAATGCAACCGTGCTGTGCGGGGTGAGTGCGCACCTGTCGGTGATGACGGTGGTGAAGGAGATGGATGATGATATTGCTTGTGCACGATATGGAATGATGCACACGATGACTCTAGCTATGTGCACGATGTGGGGGGATGCACATGAGTTGGGTGAAATGGTGGTGTATGGGCTTATATATATATATATATATATATATATATATATATATTTACTATATAGAGATGTTTGGATTTAATATGTGATTGCATTGTCTGTTGAAAACTTGAGTATTGTCAATGTGTTCAATTTAATGTGCAATGTGGTATGAGTGGATTTTCCCGGTGGCAATGAAAGCCCCTTGGACTTTATCTAGACAGAATTTCGTTGCAGCGAGAATGCCTTTTCGTTGCGGTGAGAGTCAATCTATTATGCTTGACTTGCTTGAATTCTACTAAAGTTTTCACTTCTCAACTTCTTTGTTGTTCATGAGTCTTTCGTCATCAAGTGACTAAACGACTAAGGGTTTGAATGAGGGGTTTTTAAATAGAAATAAACTAAATTGCAGTGTTTGAACTTAAGTGCATCAAGATTTCTAAACCTTCCTTAACGTTACTTGTTCCCTTCTTATGTTCACTCACTAAGTTTATACTCACGTTTTCAACTTCATGTTTTCAGATTCAAGGGTGGTTAGGACGTACATTGAGGTGCCCATGTATGCCCATCTTTCGGCAGGTATCCTAGTATTTAGTAGTCATATTCCCCATCCAAAGTCACTCCGCTAACGGTCCAGGTCTTTGTGTATGCTCAATGTGAATTGATAAAATACATTGGATAGGCTATCTATGTATATTTCGAACTACGATGCCAATGTGAACATCCACTTGGGTTTTATGAATTGCGTTTGAAGAAATTGACATTTGAACACTATTAAGTATAGATCTTAAAGAAATATGATAGATAGATGGACTAATATACAAGTGCATATAGAGGGGCTTGCTTGGGCCTAGTGGGCTGTGCCTATTGGGTCCTTGAGCAGGTCATGGCCCGAAAATTTGGCTGTGACAACCCTCCCCTGAACCTTAAAGCAAAAATGACTCAAAACAAGGGACTGAAGTAGCTGGTGCCGAAATTGAAAAACATCAGGCTTCTTCTCCAAATTCAGAGGAAGTTTCCATTATGGACATTTTTCATCAAATGGTCAGAAAGGAACATGTTGAAAAAGACACTATCAAGACAACAACTCAGAAGGCTGGTGCAAATGTAAGAAAAGGAAAGAAACTTGCTTCAAATCCCAAACTAAAGGAAAAAACAGGGAAACTAGAAGCCACCACAGCACCACCAACTAAGGCAACACAACCAACCAAATGAAGGAAGACTATGGCAACCAAGACAGCTTTTCTCAAAAGAAGAAAGTCTTCTAGATTGGCAGAGAAGTCCAAACCAATTTCAACCTCTTCTTCTCACAGTCCAGTTCATGTTTTAGATAAATCTTCTCCAGAATCCTCTCCTAGAAAGTCATCTCCTCTCCGAAAACCCTCTCCGTTTCCTCTTAACCCTTTTCTATGGAACTGAATCCTCACCCTTTGCTTCATCCGATGAATAGAATCCCCTTCCTTTGATGTTGACAAAAAGGGGGAGTAGTATGGTACTAGAGGAGTAGAAACCAGAGAATAATGTTTAAAAAATAAAAAAAAAAGTTAGGGTAGAGGTACCAAGAACCTAGGAAAGGAAAGAATGAAGAACCAGGGGTGCATGAAATTAGAGAAATAGGAGATAGAAAGCAAAACTAGTCTAGGGGCATTTTCGAAATACGTTTTAATCAACTGTTTTTTGTGCCTTGGTGGCACTTAAACACTCAACTCTAATTTTGTTATTTATGTGGATGTATGTGAAACATGAATGCTAATATGTTTATGATATTTAACTGCTGTAAACTAAAGTCTGCTGATGTTTTGATATGTTGACTGTCATAAACAAAATTTGTTGCTAATAATATGCTGATATGGATTTACATGCTGATAGATGATGTTTATATAATGTCTGATGAGAATAAGTTATAGATGAAGCATATAGCATATCAATTGAAACATGAATAATGTATACAAAATCTGAAATCAATAAGTTGATTGACAGCTGCTGGAACTTTGATGAAAATTTGACAACACTTACTGCTAAAAATTTAATGACAAATCTGTTAATACTTACTTGCTGCAAATCACTCTACATTGATGCACATATGTATACTCTAAATGTACAATGTCATTTTCTATGTGACAAGAATAAAATTGGCTGAAACAAAATAAGCAAAATATGCACACACTAAGGGGGAGCTTATACTTAAGGGGAGCAATCCTCAATTCCTGCAAAAAAACTAAAAAGAATTTAAAATGATACTATGTTGTTAATCAAGGAGTGTTTTGTCATCATCAAAAAAGGAAAGACTGTTGGCTCCATTAGTTTTTGATGATAATAAAACATTCCCATTTATTTGTGTCTAATTCCTTTATTTGAGTATGCAGGAAATTAATATATGAAATTAATTTCTTAAATCTTCAAAGAGTATTTTTGAAAGAAAAAAAGGGATAAAATCAACAAGATGTAACTAAATAACACGGAGGAAGCTTATTGGTGAAACAAATAAGAACATTGATTAACCAAATTTCAAATTGGAGAAATGACAAGCTGAAGAGTTTGAGAAACAGAATCAACTTAGTCAACCAAGTCAGTCGACTAAGTGCCTTCTGCCAGAATCTGCAAACTAGAAACAGAATCAACTTAGTCAACCAAGTTAGTCGACTAAGAGCTCTCTATTTGCAATTTGAACCAGAGCACTACAAGATAGATTAACTGCTAGAACTCATCCTCAATTGTTTTCAATGGATATAAACTGCCAAACTGCCATCAGAGTTGCATCTCCAAGTATAAAAGGGTCTTCCAACAATGAGAAACAAGTTTTTGAAGCCTTGAATGAGATTTGAGCTATAGAAAGTTGAAAAACCAGAAAAGCTTCATTACACTTGTCTGCATTTTAACGTCTACTCTTTGCATCTGTAATTAGCACTCAATCCTGTACCAATCAGATCATCCAATGATCATAGGTAGTTTCTTTTACCACTTCTTATTATATACTTAGAGTGAGGGAGTCACTCTAAGGGGTTGTTCAAGCTTAGGAAAGCTTGAATGTTATAGGTTGTGGTTAAGCCTTGAAAAACCACTTTGGGTTTTAGTTTAGCCCGAGAAAAACTAGTGTAAAGGTTGTGGCTGAGCTTGCGAAAAGCCATTGTAAAAGCTTGGTGGAAGCTTGTGAATTCCACTATTTTAGTGATTTGATTTGGAAAATCCTTGGTTGGATAATCAAGGTAGTGGATGTAGGTCTTGGACTGAACCACTATAAATTGCTATCCATTGTCTACTCTGTTTTTATTTTCTTTGTTCTAGAAATTAGTTCCACACCTTGTCAAGAGCCAAATTGTGCTATTCACCCCCCCTCTAGCACATATCAACGGGACCAACAAATATTAGTGGCGAAGTTATATTCAACATTGTAAGGTGAATAGGGGGTATCTATTTCAAAAGTTCCATAAACTATATATTGATATACATTTAATAAACATTGTCGGTTTTTTTAAATGCAATTGTGGATAACATGAGTTGTTAGCCTCAGTAGGCGATTTTTAAATGGATTTGTAATCCATTATACTGTTTTTCTGGAAAGCTTGAGTTGCTAGAAAATGATAAGTGATTTAAATACATAGTTTGCAATTTTTATACACTGCTATTGTGGAAAGCATGAGCTGGTGAAACAATAGGCAATTGTGGATGCAAATTGATTTGGAAGTTGTTTGTGTATACTATATATATACATATATGTAAAGTGTTTTAGAAATTGAGGTAAAAGCCCTTTTACAATGTTTTGCATCAAATTCGTGCCTTGTATCTTTGTGTGACATGCATAGTTAAATGTCCTTGTTAAATGGTTTAAATGCAAATTTTTGAAAGCCGGTTTTAGTCTGATCTTTATACAAATGTTTAGACCATGCATTTTAATGTGAAAAGCAATTTGAAAGGTTATCGGACCTTGTTTTCAAATGATTTAAAGCAAAAGTCTCTGAAACCTTGATTTGGTTTTGAGAACAGTTTTGACAAACCACGAGCATCAAGAGTAGACCGAATGTCACATCGGGATAATGTGACCTTGTGCACAAGTGAGCTCTAGTTAGAGAACCTTTGGGTCACCGACGGGCTATTAGACGTGGCTAGGCCACGGTCTGTGATATTACATGGCCAGGCCATGGGTTGTTATACGTGGCAAGGCCACGAGTTGATATACGTGGTTATGACCACATGATTTCTCCGATGTCAATCAACATTGTCGAGATTGCCATGGCTGTGGGAATCCAGTATAAGGGGGCCTCCCAGATTGTTATTACGTGGAAAAGAGTCCACGATTTGATTATCTATGATTACCTACTTGAGAGCCTTGAGAGCTTTTAGACTCGTACTCTTTTACATGGTGGAGAGATAATGTTTTTTCGTAGCTCCCCTATTTGATTGAAAGCTTTCAATGCTTTATATGTTGATCATGAGTTGATATATGTGGATGTACACAATTATTTTTACATGTCACACATTTTGGGAGCGTATGTGCTTTTACACGGCTATTGTATTTTTGAACGGAATAAATGATTTCAAGGATTGAAATTTATTTTACTACACTTTGTTTTCGGCATTGTTTGCCAAGGAAAGTATTGCACTATGATTTTACAACATTATTTTTACTACCTTACTAGTTATTTGGTTTTGTTAGGTTATCATTTTATACTCTGGTCTTATTGTTTAAATGATCTACTTTAAGCTTGTTTCCCATCTACGCCCTGCTCACGGAGCCGATGATCACTGAGTTTGTGAGACTCACCCCCTTTATCTCCCTTTTTGCAGATAGTGATCGACCTAGCGTGCTTTTATCGACACATATTGTCTACCGCGAGTAGGTGAAGGCATCTCATAGCACTTTATTCTGAGTCGCTCCGCTGCTAGAGGTCAAGTTGTTCATAGCATAATTGTTTGTAAATAGTGTTAATATAAATGTACAATTGGAGATTTTAGACTATAATGTATTTTTACAATTATGGTGAATAAAGGTTAAGATGACTTATTACGACTTTTGTACAAATCTTATTACAAAGAGTTATACGGTTCAAAGTAATTTCATAGATTGATGGCATGAATATGAAGTAATAACTAAAGTTTCAATTAAGACTTGTTCGGGACTTGGCAGGTTCTCTCGCAAGACTCGGACGCTGGTAGCAATCGAAGAGCAGTCATTACAAAGATGTCTACAAATTCTTAAGTGACAAAGTTAACAAACAAGGAAAGATAATTGAAGAAGGAATCTTCAAAATTAAAAGCAAGCTTAATAGAGTGACATCCACATATACTCCAAACTGTCAAAATCTATTTGATCACTATTATCACTCCATTAACAAAGTGAATAAAGCAGTCAGAGAAATGAAGAAAACAATGGTAGCCCTTACTGACAACCAAAGGGGACTAGCTCAAAATCAATAGGACTTGCATGACAAATTACCACAAACAACCAACATTGATCTTATTAAGAGCTTTAACTCAAATTAGCTGTCGTATAGTCTACACTTGCATAGACATGGCATTTGTATTCATGCATCATCTGCATCATTGCTCATGTTATTTTGTATATCTGATGTGACTTTGTGAATGCATACTATGATCTTTTGTAAATTAGTTGATGATCAATTCATTTTGAATGCTTCAATTATGTTTATTCTCTGATTTGCCTATTTATTTCTTTGATGCATTATTTCTTATCTGCTTCATTGGTGCTATCAATGATCTTATGCCTTTCTGAGCTTTGAAATTGTACCCTCTGTTTTTACACTCTTTTTGATATAACAAAAAAATGGGAGAAGTATGGGATAAATTTGCTATGATTTCTCTTCTAAATGCTGGAATGTGCTTTTGAAATTTTTTCCTTCTAAATTGTTCAAGAGGAGCACAAATTCAGGGGGAGCTTTTTGCAAATTTAGCCATTAATTTTATCATATCAAATGAGAAGAGATTGTTAGGTTTAAAATTGGCTTTAGTTTTGCAATGATAAAATTCAATGATTTAATTATGTTTGTAAGCTTAAAAGAAAAATCATTGAAATGAAAGAACTTTCCCTAAAGAGTTTTTAAAGTTGTTGGTGAAAAATAAAATTATTTGAATGCTTTAAAAGCAAGTTCCAACAAAAAAGAATCAACTTCTGAAAGTGAAATATTGATTCTTTGAAAGATAAAAAGCTATTTTTTTTTTGTTTGCAATAGGAAGGAATCAACTTGTTAAGGAATGGGCCATCGATTCTCACAAAACAAAAAGCTACTAGACTAGAAGAATCGAGCACTCATGAAGTGAAAGGTCGATTTCTTTGATCGCGAAGTATAATGGAGAAGCATTAGATGGCAAGAATCGACTTCTTAAGTTTTCAATGATCGATTCCTAAGACAAAATGAAGGAAAGGTTGAAAACGTGTTGAAAAAGCTAAAAGAGTGGTAAAAACTTGTTGAAAAAGTTAAAGGGGGAAATTTGAGCATGAAAACTAGAGTTTGAAATTTAAAAATAACGCTCAAAAGCCATGAAGAATCGACATCTTAGAAAATGAATGATCGATTCATACAAAATGAAATGTGTCAACCTTGGAGCTGGATAAGAAAAATCGACTTTTTGATGGACAAATGATTGATTCTTGGATAGTAGAGAGCATCGGCCTGAAAGTTAAGGTATAAAGAATCTACTTCTCGTTAGGCAATGTTCAATTCCTAATGACTAACAGACTTGACTAAAATGGCTCCAACAGTTGAATTTTGAATTCCTATTTCTCTCCAAAGGCCAGATTTTTTGAGAGGCTATATATACTTCCATGAGCTCCATCTGAAGTAAGATAGGAGATTAAGAAAGAAGAGGAAAGGGAGCTTCATTCCAAGAGGAGAAAACAGCCTTATTTCTCAAGATCATATCTCTCTCACTTTACAAATCCTCTCCAAAATAGAGCATCAGCCTAGAGCTTAAATTCTTTAATCTACGCTTCATTCTCTTACACTCAAAGCCTTCGATCAACCTAGTTAGAAGCACTTCATCTTATGATCCACTGTTGTAAAGGTTATACCTCCTTGAAAAAGTAGATAAGTTACACTTGAGCCTTGAAAAGTAAACTTAGTTATACTTCCATTTCAAAAGGGACAAAGGTTGTGCTTTAACTTGTGAAAAGGCAATAATTTTTGATAGGTTATGCTTTAACCTTAAAAAGACAGTGATTGTAAAGGTTATGCCAAAACCTAGTTGAGAAAGGCAACATCTTTAATGGATTCAAACTCCTTGTGATGCCAAGGGAGAGGACGTAGGCATTGTCAAGGCCGAAACTCTATAAAAATCGTGACTAGGTGTTTTTCTCTCTCTCTTTCTCTTTTTATCTGTTATGATTATCTTAGCTTATTTCTACTTTCTTGATTTATGCTTAAAGTTTAAAGCTTTAACTGGTTTTGAGAGAAAGGTGAAAGCTTTAGCTTGAAAATCCAATTCATCCCCTTCTTGGGCATTTTTCACAAGTTTCTTCATTTAACAAAAAGGTCAACCATATTTAGAATTGTTACAACAAATTAGAACTAAATAAGGTTGCAACAAATTATAAGAAATGAAAATTTTAAAAATTTGCAACTAAGGAAATCACCAAATTAAACCCAAACTTTAACCTTAACCTTAACCTTAACACCACTAATTTCGTACAAGAGATAAATCTCCAAATTTGTAAGGTTAGGGTTAAGGTTATAAGTTACAACCTTAACTCAAACCCAAACGCCAAATTTGAATCAATTAGGGTTAAGGTTTTAAGTTGTAACCTTAAACCTAACTTCAATTGAAAACACACTCAAATGCTTACCACAAGTGCATAGATGCACAACAACGATAAATCAATGCACAACAATACTAAATTGATGCACAACAATGATGTTTCCTCAATTTTTCCCTCTTAATCACTCTCAATTTGCAAAAACAGCTTTAAGGGTTTCAAAAGGACCGGATCTAGTTTAAAGGCAATGGATTAACCAACATTCCTTTTGGGGTTTTAGATGTCGAATGGATTATTCATTAGTAAACTAATGTGGAAAGCTTAAAAAATCAAAACCCTAACCAATTGGTGGTTGGGGAAGATGAAGAAGATCAAATGGAGTCTATAAAGGTTAATGATTCATGAATATGCTTTTAAATGACGCTAAAATGGATTATTTATCTGATGAGCATTTTAATCATTTAATAAAATTCGTTAATGATATTTGAGATTTTGGGATGAGTGAATTAAAAGTGAATGATAGTTAAAATAGAGAGATAGAGGCAGAGAAATGTTGCTAAAAGAGAACTTCTTCTAATGCTATAGTAAGTTTAACCTTACTATAAGGTTAATTAATAAAATTTTCAAAAAATAATAAAAACCTGTATACCAGGTTAACAGGTAAACAATATATATAATTTTTAAATTTATTCGTTTTAGGATAACAACGTAGATAATTTTTAAATTTGTTTAGTTTATTTTAAAAGTTATTTAACTTTTAATTTTATTTTATTTTTTTACTTTAAATAATAAGAATATTATTGTTTTTAATATCAAAATTATATTTAATTAATTAATTGAATAAAAATTATTATTATCGCTTGTTACATTAACTCTCACACATTTATGTTAAAATTTTAAATTTGCTTATTCCACTTTTATAAGATTTTACGTCAATTCTTACAACTTTACGTCAAGCCTTTTTAATAGTAACTTTTAACTATAATTATCATTATCTTTATTATTCTTTATTTGAAATAAAAATTTGAATATCGTTACATACTTTGAATATAAATATAAATATTTGTTTTCATTAAAATTAGATTTTTTTACTTAATTAACTTATTCCGTTAACTCTAACACATTTACGTTAAGATTTAAAATTTAGTTATTCTACTTTTATAAGTTTTTACGTCAAGGTTTATCTATATTAATTTTGAACTATAATTATTTTTATCATTATTATTTTTTATTTAATAATTAAAATTTATATATCGTTAAACACTTTTAGTCTAAGAATATAAATTTAAATATTTGTTTTTCACTAAAATTATATAATTTTACTTAATTGACATGTTACGTTAATTCTTACACATTTACATTAAGATTTAAAATTTAATTATTCAACCTTTATAAGTTTTTCGTCAATTCTTACAGTTTTTTATCAAGACTTTTCTATATCAATTTTGAACTATAATTATTTCTATCCTATTATTTTTTATTTAAAAATTAAAATTTGTATATCGTTAAACACTTTTATTTTGAGAATATAAATTTAAATATTTGTTTTTCACTAAAATTAGATTTTTTTATTTAATTGACTTGTTATGTTAACTCTCACACATTTATGTTAAGATTTGAAATTTAGTTACTCTACCTTTATAAGTTTTTATGTCAATTGTTACAATTTTAAGTCGAGGCTTATATTTGTTAATTTTGAACTTTAATTATTTTTATCCTTATTATTCTTTACTTATAATTATTTTAAATTATAGCAATTACTTAATTGGCTTGTTACGTTAACTCTTACATGCTTACGTTGAGATTTAAAATTTAGTTATTCCATCTTTATAAGTTTTTACGTCAATTCTTACAGTTTTACGTTAAGGCTTATCTAGATTAATTTTGAACTATAATTATTTTTATCCTTATTATTTTTATTTAAAAATTAAAATTTGTATATCGTTAATACTTTTATTTTGAGAATATATATTTAAATGTTTGTTTTTCACTAAAATTAGATTTTTTTATTTAATTGACTTGTTATATTAACTATCATACATTTATGTTAAGATTTAAAATTTAGTTACTCCACCTTGATAAGTTTTTATGTCAATCATTACAGTTTTATACCGAGGCTTATCTTTGTCAATTTTAAATTATAATTATTTTTATCTTTATTATTCTTTATTTAAAAATTAAAATTTGTATATTGTTAAACACATTTAGTCCGAAAATATAAATTTAAATTTTTTTTCACTAAAATTATATTTTGTACTTAATTGGCTTGTTATGTTAACTTTCACATGTTTACGTTAAGATTTAAAATTTAGTTATTCCACCTTTATAAGTTTTTATATCAATTTTTACAGTTTTACGTTAAGGCTTATCTATGTCAATTTTGAACTATAATTACTTTTATCTTTATTATTTTTTATTTAAAAATTAAAATTTGTATATTGTTAAACACATTTAGTCTGAAAATATAAATTTAAATATTTATTTTTCACTAAAATTATATTTTTGTACTTAATTAGCTTGTTATGTTAACTCTCACATGCTTACGTTAAGATTTAAAATTTAGTTATTCCACCTTTATAAGTTTTTAAGTCAATTTTTACAATTTTACGTTAAGGTTTATCTATGTCAATTTTGAGCTATAATTATTTTTATTTTTATTTTTTTTATTTAAAAATTAAAATTTATATATAGTTAAATACTTTTATTTCAAGAATATAAATTTAAATATTTTTTTTCAATAAAATTATATTTTTTTTGCTTAATTGACTTGTTATGTTAACTCTCACATATTTATGTTATAATAGAGTTTAATTATTCCATTTTTATAAGTTTTTACGTCAATTCTTATAGTTTTACGTCAATGTTTTTCTATGTCCATTTTGAACTATAATTATTTTTATCCTTATTATTTTTTATTTAAAAATTAAAATTTGTATATCGTTAAAAACTTTTAATCTGAGAATGCAAATTTAAATATTTGTTTTTCACCAAAATTAAAGTTTTTACTTAATTTACTTATTACGTTAATTCTCATACGTATATGTTAAGATTTAAAATTTAGTTATTCTACTTTTATAAGTTTTTACATCAATTTTTATAATTTTACATCAAGGCTTTTTTATGTCCATTTTGAACTATAATTATTTTTATCCTTATTATTCTTTACTTAAAAATAAAAATTTGAATATAATTACTTACTTTTAGCCCAATAATATAAATATAAATGTTTGTTTTTCATTAAAATTAAAATTTTTTACTTAATTAACTTATTACGTTAACTTTCAAATATTTACACTAAGATTTAAAATTTAGTTATTCCACCTTTATAAATTTTTACGTCAATTTTTATTATTTAACGCAAAGACTTATTTATGTCAATTTTAAGCTAAATTTTATTTTCATTATTATTCTTTATTTAAAATTAAAATTTATATATAGTTAACCACTTTTAGCCCAAAAATATATATTTAAATGTTTGTTTTTCACTAAAATTAGATTTTTTTACTTAATTAACTTGTTACGTTAACTCTCACACATTTACGTTAAGATTTAAAATTAGTTGTTCCATCTTCATAAGTTTTTACTTCAATTGTTACAGTTTTATGTCAAGGCTTATTTATGTTAATTTTGAACTATAATTATTTTTTTTTTATTTTTAAAAAAAATTAAAATTGTGTATTGTTAAACACTTTTAGTTCAAGAATACAAATTTAAATATTTGTTTTTCATTAAAATTAGATTTTTTTCCTTAATTGACTTGTTACGTTAACTCTTATACATTTACGTTAAAATTTTAAATTTAGTTATTCTACCTTTACGAGTTTTTATATCAATTCTGATTGTTTTATATTAAGAAACTTTAGTCATAACTTTTAAAAACTTTACGTCTAGATTTTTCAATGACAACTTTAAATTACATGCATTTTTATTTTTTTATTATACGTTTTTAATTTTGACTTTTTGATTTATTATGGTGATAATTCAATTTATAATACGAAATTTCAGCCATTGAATAAAAGCAATGCAAATAAATGATTTCTATTAATAAGGTATAAAAAGAGTCCAAGGATTTTTTATTTACCGATTGAATTTGTTTACCATTGTTTTTATAAATTTTAAATCAACGACTGTAATTTAATTTAATAGATCAAATGATTTTTATTAATTGATCTTCCAATAAGATAAAAAACGTGGCCTTACTGCAAAATTTATGCTATCCTGAAAAAGTCATTTGTCCCATGGACTATTTCAATTTCTTTTACTTTCTTTTTTATTTTATTTTAGTTTAAATTCAATGACTATTTGATTAATGGCTGACATTAAATCTTGCAAATTTGATAGCATGTTTGGTTGGCGAATGGCTAAGCCATTTCCCCTTTATTTCCAAAAAATTTTGGTTCCTTTGTTTGGTTGAAAAATAGTCCAAGGAAGAGCCATTTCAAAAGAATGACTATTCTCCAAAATTCTTTAAAATCAAGGAATAACTAATACCACATTCCCTCATAGTATTAGCTATTCCATGGTTGAGGAATAAATTCAAAAATTGATAAGGATAAAAATACCCCTTACAAGTTTAAAAAATTACAACTTCATTTATATAAAATATTATTTTTCTCTCTTTCCTCTTTCTCTCACTTGATTCCAACTTTTAATAAAATATTAATATTTTAAAATATTAATATTAAATTATAAATAAAATATTAATATTAAAATTATCAATTATTAATAAAATAAATTATAAATTATTCCTATTTAAAAACAAAATAAATTAAAAATAAATAAACATAATATCATTTAAATTATATAAACAATATTAATAATTAAATCATCAATTATTAATATTTTAAATAAATTACCAATTATTAATATTTAAAAAATAAAATAAAATAAAAAATTAACCATAATAATATTTAAATTAAATTAAATATTAATATTTAAATTAAATTAAATATTAATATTTAAATTATCTATTATTAATATTTTAAATAAATAATCAATTATTAATTTTAAAAAATAAAATAATTGATCATAATAATATTTAAATTTAAATAAAATATTAATATTTTAAAATATAAATAATTAAATTATAAATAAGTATTAATATTGAAATTATCAATTATTAATATTTTAAATAAATTATCAATTATTAATATTTTAAAAATAAAATAAAATAAAAATTAATCATAATAATATTAAATTAAATAAAATATTAATATTTAAATTATTAATTATTAATATTTTAATTAAATTTTAGATTATTAATATTTACAAAATCTAATAAAAATAAAATATTATATAAATAATAATAGAAGTTTTTATCTTTTTATTTTTTTTATTTTAAAATTATTATTACCAACCAAACATTACAATAAATCATAATAATTATTTTTATTTTATATTTTTTATCATATTAAATTAAATAATAACTATTTTATTTTATTTTTATTTTATATAATAACTATTTTATTTTATTATTGTTTATTTGGTCGATCAAACCTACCGAGGGTTATTATTTGACATCCTTAATCAATGGGAGGTAAAAACGAAAGCTAATTAAAAAAATAATTAAGAAAATAGGAGAAAGTTAAAAACGAAGGGCATTGGGAAAATTGTAGGCCTCTTTCTATCTCAGACAAGGAAAAGTACTAGTGAGCTTCTCCCGTAGCGGTAGTTGTTATCTCTTCATCTGCCTCTATCGCGTTTAGGATTGTAGATCACATTTCATTTCAGTTCCATACAACCATGACGGTAAGCTCCTCTACCAAACGCTCCGAATTTTCTTCTCTAGAAGAAAATTTTATAATTTTCTTTTCTTTTTCTTTAAGGACTCTTCGGGGACGACGCTCATGGATCTGATAACGGCTGACCCTGCGCCAGTTCCTGCGGCATCATCCTCTTCCACTACATCATCGACGACGCCGACAGCGTCCTCTTCTGCTACGCAGCCGCAGCAGGTGTCGACGAAGACCACTTTGGGGGAGAAGAAGTCCAAGAGAGCGGCTCTGATTCAGATCCAAAATGATACCATCTCTGTGGCTAAGGCAGCTCTCAACCCCGTCCGTACTAACATTATTCCTCACCAGAAGCAGAAGCAGAAAAAGGTAAGGCATCCTCTTTCTTAATTAGGATTTTGAATTGATCTGTTTCTTTTTTTTTTTATATTGAATTCACAAATCATAGCCTTTGAGATGCCAATAAGTTAGTCTTAAAGCTAACTTTTTTTGTTACGTTAATTTGTTGGTGTGTAGTTGGGCTTTATTGTTAAATGCAAGTTGTGTGTGATTTTGCAGCCTGTGTCATATGCACAACTTGCGAGGAGTATACATGAACTAGCTGCTACGTCTGATCAAGTAAACATTGGCTGCATTTCTTTTCTTTGCTTTTTCTTGTCTGGGTTCATTTTGGAAATTCTCTCCGTAATATATTGGTTTTTCCCCTGATAATTTTGAGAATAGAAAAGTTCTCAGAAGCAACTGGTGCATCATGTGTTTCCAAAACTTGCCGTGTACAATTCTGTTGACCCTTCTTTGGCACCATCTCTCCTCATGGTATGTGCTTCTTTTGTCTTCCATTCTCTATTGTGTTTCCATTCCTCTTGGGCATTTTAGAACAATGTTGGAATTTGTGATAAGAGTGAAGCTGTGTTTCTTGATGTCGTGTCTTCTTCATCATACAGCTTGATCAGCAGTGCGAGGATAGGACTGTCCTGCGTTATGTCTATTATTACTTGGCCAGAATTTTAGCAGATACTGGTTCCCAGGGTCTAAATCCAGGTGGTGGGATTCCCACTCCGAACTGGGATGCTTTGGCTGACATTGATGCTGTCGGAGGGGTGACGAGGGCTGATGTTGTACCACGAATAGTTAATCAGCTTACAGCAGAGGCCGCAAATAGCGATGTTGAATGTATAGACTCTCTTTCCCAATTTGACTTATTATGTGCATCAGCTATTCTGCATGTTTTTGATCATTTAATTCCTTGATGCTCCATTTCTTGTTCATGATGAAATGCTTAATTAGTTGTTTCCCTTAAAAGTAAGTCCAAAGAATTAATGATCTTTTTCTCGTTTGCTTTGTTGTTTGTTTTGATATAAAACCTGCATTTCTACAAATTAATCTGTTGATTTCCTACTGAATTTGGTAGCATTATTTTTTTTTTTTTGAACTTTTTATCTTCCTTATGGTTGACCTTTATTGTCTATGTGAAGTTCATGCAAGAAGACTGCAAGCTCTGAAGGCCCTTACTTATGCTCCTTCAAGCAACACTGAGATATTGTCCAGATTGTATGAAATTGTGTTTGGCATTCTTGATAAGGTGTGTCCACTGGTTTCTTCATGAATAATAGATCTCCATAGTGCTGTACTATGTCTTTTTGTTGTTATACACTAGACTTGGACATATGATTTCTTAAGAAAATTGATTTGTGTTTCTGGTTAAAAGAGAAGATGGGTGAGTTGTAGGGTTGTTTGCCTGCAGTGATTTTGACCAAATAGACGCTCTAAGCAATGTGCTACATGAAAAGGGAAGCATGCTGTGCATTGGCTGGCCATATGATGTGCTTCATGAGCAGCGTTTGAGAGGGGGAGGGGGGTGTGGGAATAGCTGGTAGCTACTTTACTCTATTCTTAAAAGTGACTGTTGCTTGACTTTTGGAGACACCAAGCGGGTTTTGGTTGGATTTCAAATGCCATAATTATGAGTTCAAGAGAGCCATTCTTATCACAATTCAGTTTCTGATTTATTTTAATTTTCTTTTCAAATATATTCATAAAGTTGTTAATGCCATCTTATTTGTTTATGTCTGCCTAGTTAAGATTTTAGAAGAAAGAGATACTATTCAACTAATCAATGTAGAGATGGTCCCTGGTCCAACCCAAATTGAATAATGATGGTCACTTTATGTTTTCTCTTTTCTTACCATAAATATGTAAATAGGTTTGCAGCGAGTCATCTTAGCCCCCAAAAGGATAATCTGGGACATTTTCAACACAAACACAAATATGGCTTTACTGTTTTCTTTTGGTCCATCCTTACCCTCCACAATCCATAGGTTCTTTTTTTCTTGGCCAATCACAAACCGTATTATGTTGCTTTCAGCTAAGGTGTATATTGTTGATATAAATGCCATTACTATAAAGCGTTATGTTGTTTCTTTTTCTAAAGTTTTGAAGTTGAGCAGTTTATGCAGCTTGTTGGATGGAAAAAGTTTTTCATATGTTCATTATTTTTCAGCTTTTACTTCTCACATTTCTTGAAAACTGTTACAACCACCATATATATATATATATGTATATATAAAGAAAATACTACCTTCATTCTAATTTTCCAGAAGACATCTTCTCTTCTTAACCATCAAACACCTTTCCTCTATCATTTTTTGTTTTGTATGAAAATGAAAACTGTGTACTTTTTGTGACCAAACACATGCAAACTTACGCGTAACAAGGTAAGTGGCATAAATTGGGGATAGAATGAGGATAGGTTGACTGGATTTAGTTGACTTATGGGTACTGCAGCATGTAAGAGTAATTTGATCCATGTACAAGAAATGAAAAGTAGAATTAGACCACAGCTTACATGGTTGAAGCCATAAAAATTGATTTGGCTTCTTGTATTTTTTTAGAGGATATGCCGTTAGTGGGTGGAATGGAACCATGGGATTCATGTGCCCAACCCCAACTAGATTGGGATTATGTCTTAGTTGAGTAGGAAAACAATTTTATGACATCAAGAAGCTAAGAATCTATTAGTGTGATGGATAAGCGATATATGAACAATAAAACTATGGCAGCATAAATGAGTATGTTCAAGAAACTTGAGTATACTTAATTTCTTATAAACTCTATGAGCATTACTTCCTATGGCTTCTCCATGTTCATAATGTTTCTCGTAAGGATTTAAAAATGACATTAAAATGTAGAAAGGCTAGAAAAGTCCTAAAAGATGCTTAAGGATTTCTGCTTGTAGTCAATAGCATAGATGCACTCAATTTGCTAGAGACTGTGAATTGCTTCAGGCACAAGATGCACTTGCCTGATTGAAACAAGATGCTAATTTCCAATGAAAAAATGATAAGTGTACACATACATATGAAAAAGAGAATATGCTTATACGAAAATTAGGTGCACTTTCATTAACTTTTCTTTGCACAATTGGGATTTAACACTTAGAGTTAGTTGGGCATTTTTCAATTTTAAATCTGGTAGTTTTAATGATAAAGCACAACACATTAATAGTGCTTGGTAGGATTTGCGGCTAAGCTTGGTGGTGGTATTTTTTTTATAGTTATGTCTGTAATATGTTATTAAATTTAATTAGTTTTAAGTACGTTTTAGTTAGTTTTATTAAGATTATAGTGTAGATGTTTTAGTTTCTTGTATAAGATGTTAGTGGCATAACTCTAATGCGACCACTTGTATTAATAATTGGACTTAGTTAACCCAAAACTGAAGTTGTTAGGTTTAATTGAATCCAATAAGACAATAGGGATTTAATTGCATGATTATTAAAGTTCAATGATTTGTTTGTACCTTTTTAAGTGATATGGTAGCTTTATCTCACTGAAAGGGTTTACATGGATAATGCTACTCTATTCTGGTAGAAAAGACATGTTACACATGCATTCCCTTTTCTTGTTAGATGTGGTTTACGTGCCAGAGGTAAGAACCTCATTGAGGCACCTCTCCTAGAGGTGGTGGTGAGGTGCTTTTACTAATTTTTGTCAGGCTATGAAGCCTAGGCACACCTAGGTGCATGGACATTTAACAAAACTTGAAACATAACAAACTAGATGTTTTGTGTGAACTTGAATCATGATCTTGTCATTGATATGTAATTGTTGGGAATATAACTTTGTTGGGAGGTATAGTATGGGTTATAATAAAATATCTAGTTGTTTTTATAATTCTAATGAGATATTGTGGCGATTAAATGTTAATGCCGAATATTAGGTGCAATTATTTTGAAGAAAAGTCCATGATATATGTTTTCCTTTGAGTGCAATCTCTGTCATGTTTGTTGTTATAATATCATACATATTGGGGAATTAGATGTAAATAATTGCTTATTTTTATGGTTTGCATTATTTAAGGTTTTTGAATAAGCTTGCATTACATGTGTGGAGTTGACAGCTGTTTTTCTTGTTTAATAGAAGATGCCATTTGTTCTTGCCTTTTGGCATGTGAAAATTTTTAGTTTTGCATATTTGCTTTGTAGGATTATTTAGTTTCTTTTTGAATGATTCTACAAACTCTGTATGTTCCTTTCAGGTTGCCGATGTTCCACACAAACGTAAGAAAGGAATTTTTGGTGCTAAAGGTGGTGATAAAGAGGTAAGAATATCGTTGTGGTTTTGACTAGCAAAATTTCTCAATGGTTGATGTTAATGATAAGCGTTGCTACATTCTGTACCAAGTGATGCATGCCTAGTTTGCCTTTGTCCATATCCTTTATTGATATATTTCTTGGTTTCTTGCATGATGGTGACATTCACTTTTAGATCCATGAGCCTTTGTCTTACTATATGCATTTTTTTACCCTTGGATGGATAGAGGGGAAGGATGCAAAATTAAGGGAAGGAATGGGGAATTGTACTCTGTTTTCTACCTTGTTTCTAAAACAAATTAATGAAATTGGAGGGAATTTGAAATGTTGAGCTACCCTTCAACAAAGCCCTCCAATTTGGGAAGATTTGAAGGGTGATAATTCTATGTTACAATTTGTTGTACAGACAATTGCCTGAAAGACTTGTAAAAGAATAGATAAGTCATCATTTCCTTCTTGTTTCACTCCTTATAAAAATAAGGTTGGTAGCATTTTAGAGTAATATGTTATCAATTTAATTGAGTTTTGGTGTCTAGGAGTATTTTAGCACTTTCTTGTTTGGTTAGAAAGGGCCTTAGTCATTGTCTATTGTGTCTTATTTTGGATTTAGTTTAGGTATTGGAGTTTTGCACTATTCTTTGGTTTATAATAGTTTAGCCCTTGTACTAATTCTAATGGTTTTGGAATTCCTAGTCCAAGGAGGGTAAGTGACTATTTACCTTTTTATGTATCCTTATATTGGTAGACTTGGTAGAGTTGATTTTTAATAAAGCATTGAATTTTTGAGAATTCTTGAGAGTTTGTGATTGAGTGACTTGAGCCACAACTGTAATAAAGCATTGTAACTTGTCTATTAGATTGAGCCACAACTGTGCTTACTTAATAAGATTTGTCATGGACAGTTTTTATTTATTTATTTATTTTTTCTGGACTGTTCAGTCTATCATCCGAAGCAATCTACAATATGCTGCTCTAAGTGCTTTGAGAAGACTTCCTTTGGATCCAGGAAATCCAGCATTTTTGCATCGTGCTGTGCAGGGGTGATTTTCTGTACATTTTGATCTTCAGTTTTCGTTAAAATCTGTAAATTGCATTAGTGTGTTTGCTATTAGTTCCATTATCCTGCTATATGTAGCATATGAGTACTCAAATATTGGAAATCTGGTTTCATTGATGAAATGAAGGATTTGTCTTTGTTTTTTTTTTTTTTTGGTGAAAATGACATTAGTTGGTTGCAATTTTGTCTAATTGGGGTGGTTTTATTAGCTGCTGACATGAGAATTTAGTTTATATTATTTTCCTTTTAGCTTCAGAAACGTAGATGTTTTTCTTTCTGTACACATACCTTTGTTCTTTTTGGAATCGGGGTAATACTGATACGTTATACATCATTGACATCTTCTATTTCTTGTTTCCTTGGTTATTTATCCAATTATTCAGCTTAGCCTTCTTTTCCTTTTTAAGCTAGCATATTGGTTAAGGTACAATAGTTGTTTAAATTCATTCTGTCGATGATTGATTACTGATTTCTTGTTTTTTGTTGATAAAAACTTTCAGTCCCCTTGCATGAACTTTTTTTAGTAGAGTTATCAGTTTGGTTTTTCTCAAAACCCTTTGAAAGTTATTTTGCTTGTGTTATAAAGTGTCGATCTTAATTGTGCGAGACTTGAGCTTGCAAAATTTTGCATGAGATGCCTGTTACATTTGGTACATTACCTTTTCCATTTTACAGAGTACATTGGCTCTGGTTTGCTATGCTTGCAATTATTCTTAAATTTTCTCTGCTGCAAAATCATTTAAATGCCTTGCAAGATTTTGTGTCATAAATTTGCTACTACATGATTTTGTAAAATATTTTATTGGAGAAGATCAAATTTAGCTGCATTTATGGCCTTTTAATTGAAATCTCTTTGTTAATATCTGATCTTCCCCTTTTCTCAGTTCTCTTCAAGTTATGGAATACGATATATAGTTTAGATTTATGTTGTAGTTCCAGTATCATTAGATTTTGGAATTTCTTAATTGTTCACTGCAGGATTTCATTTGCTGATCCTGTTGCTGTGAGGCACTCTTTGGAAATCATCTCTGATTTGGCTATAAGAGACCCTTATGCAGTTGCAATGGCTTTAGGTGATCTCTTCAAATTCTTCAACTTTTCTTTTGCAGTTTCTATTATAGCAATGATTGGTGCGAAAAGAAACTGATTGAAGAATCGTAAATTATTTAGTATTGTTATTTTATTACTCTATTAAGTTTTATGTGCATTATTGTGATTTCTAGTATTTAGGGTACTATAGGGTTATATTTTGTATTTGTATTAGTGTTTAAGGTTTAGCTTCTAAGCACCAATATAATTTCAGTTTCAAGTAGTGTTTTGATGATTAAGATATTGAGTTTTGTGTTCTTATTTCTTAATTGTTTACTTTGAGATTATTGGTGCTACCTCATCAAAATGTTGGTTTTCATGTTCTGGTATGAAGTTTATTGTGTGTATGAGTGTGTAACACCTTTTTCATATTTATGCAGGAAAGCTTGTTGCTCCAGGAGGTACTCATTCCAATCGTTGTTCTCCATATGTCATTTTCTTCTTCTTTCCTTGCTATGCTGAGAGTGTTTTGTGTTATATTACTTTTAAAATCTTGATGTATATGGATTTTGAGTCTTTTCAAGGGAGATTGAAAGGACAATATCCAACTGGTAACTAGTAGGCCTGAAATCATTGGAAAAACTTTAGTACCTGACAATATAAGAAATAGTAATAGATAATAGCTTAAAGTGAAAACTGAAAGTTATGGATTGAGGTATCTCATGTCATGTAAAGTTTACAGTGGTCTATTTATTTCAATAAGTTACGGTGTTTAAATTAATTGGTATTTTGGCTGTACCTTGTGGCAAAATTTCCACCATTAGAATGTATCTTTGTAAATAAAGGCACTGTATCAGTTTTTTTTTTTTTTTTCGTATTTTCTTCATCTATGGGATGCAGGTCTATCATCTTTCAGGTTTTGATTTTCATTTAAGTTTTATGTGGTAATCTTTAGTTGGGGCTTCATGAATTTTACCCAGAGTATTCAAAGTTGTCTCTTGAAATGACCTTTGTTAACTGGTATTCATTAGGTGGATGATTGAAGAAAAGATAGGTGCCACTTTTACATGGTTTGCTCGCCCAAGCTAGTTGACTATTTTCTGAAGAATAATTCCTAGGTTTATTAATGTGATGACTTCGTTTAAACTCTTTGTTATTGAAATTTATGGGATGTTTGGTAGTTTGACCATTGCAAGTTGACTCAAGTTGTATTTGGTTGAGTAATTTTCAATTTCCATAGAATATCGAAATGCATCATTAAAATTTTGAAATTTCTAGAATTTGTTGTTTGTATTATTGCTCCTAAGAACAGAATTCTGCTTAGTTGTTTCAGTTTTTTTGTTTTAATTCTCTTCCATGGAAGCTCCATTTTTACTGTTGCTACTAGTGATCACCATCATCTTTGACTTAAATTCACAATGTTATGAGCAGTCCTGGCTGTGTTGTGGGGGTGGTATAAAACTGAGGGTGGTGGAGGGATGAGTGCTATGGTGTGGAAGGAGTCTGGTGGTTGGCAAGTTGTGGTGTTATTGATAGTGGGATGCAACACATACCTTTGGAAGGGATTCTGGAGGTTATACCTATTTAGGTGGAATATATATAGTCTACCAATGTGGTAGACTACTATGTATTTGATACTAACAGTAGGAAAAGAAAGATTGATGTACACTTTCCTTAAATCCTTTACTCTGACCATCAAACTGGAGCATATATAATATGGTATATATGCCCAGCTTGCCACAAATATATCTCAGTATAGACATAGGTAAAGGTTTGTTAACAAATTTGATGACTACCATTTGCTTGCTTTATTTCTGCATTTTTTGAATATCAACAAAAATGGTCGAAGACTATTTAACTCATTAGAAATGTACTTCAACTCAGCACAATATTCAGTAATAGATCTATCACTTTTTCAGCTCTAGAAATTTAAATCAGACATAAAGCAGCTTAAGATACTCCTGTACCTACTTACATGCATCAAGGTGTGTACACATGTTTGCTACTCTTGGTTATATAGAATTACACAAGTAATAATGAATTTGAACATTTGCTTGTGAGCATTATTCTGACTTCTCATCAGAACCTTGATAGGAGCTTCAGCAAGGTACTGATACTTTCCTAGGTCTGTCAAATACACTTTAATTGCCTTTGACTCTGTTAATATTAGTTCCATTCAATTTTTAGGTGTATATTTGAATGGTTACCATAGAAAATTGAGCCACTAACACAACTGCTATAGATATACAACTTGGCATAGGTCAAACATAATAGAAGCAAAAAATAGCATGCACAACAGGGAGGGATTTGATGCTCATCAAAGAACAAAATCAGCATGTTGTTAAGAGAAGATACGGCTAGGAAAGTACTAACTAGAGAAATTGAGCAGTAATAGGGATTCAATTGATCAAGGAAAGGGCTGGGCATGCTTTCCTGGTTTGATTACAAACATCTAGTTAACCGGATCAGCTGAATAAGTTTAAAAATGCTGAAATCGCTCAAAAATTAGATCAGGTCTGTTTTGACCCTCTAACTACTGACTTTTATTTCAACAAATTGACCTCAAGCACCCACATTTTCTAAAATTAATTGAATGATTTTATCAACAAGGCGAGGCATTCTTACTGGTGATGTCATTGGACCTTACCAGAAAGTTGATGTCATGATGATGCTAGCATTTTCTTTTTGAAGAGGAAAGGAGGTTAGATTATGGAGAGTACGGTTAAGGCAGTAGTAAGGGTGGTTGCTCTCATACCATGTTAATATAGAGAATAGAGTGATTTAGAAGTAGAGTCTGCCAAAGTGGTGTGTTTTATATTAAAATAATAGAAAACAGAGAGGGTGAACTACTCTTTACTTTCAGTTCTTTGCAAAAGTTATTTGGATTCGCAAATCCCTGCTAAGTTCTTAAACTGCCAACCAGAAAATATTGGTTTTTGGAATTTAAAATCCGTCCTTTTAATGAAATCCTTTTTAGAAATAGCTCATCCAAACACACTTTTGTCAGCTGTGATACACTTCAAAAATCTTTAATTATTGAGTCTTGTCTTAGTTTGTCCAGTGAGAAAAAGTTGCTCATGGCACTTCAAGGTTTTATTTAATCCTTTTTATCTGGTTTATGATCACTGCTTTATGACATTTTCTAGGTGTTGCTTGTTAAGATTTTTTGGTGTTACATGAATCAGGGGCGTTGCAAGATGTTCTCCATTTGCATGATGTGCTTGCTAGAGTTTCACTCGCCAGGTTGTGCCATACGATATCCAGAGCTCGATCATTAGATGGTAAGTTTATTTGACAAAGCCTGCTTGCATTTATTGAATTTATTAGATGACTGGTTTCACAACTGTGTTTTGGGTAGAGAGGCCTGACATTAAGTCTCAGTTCAACACTGTGCTTTATCAACTCCTGCTGGATCCCAGTGAAAGAGTCTGTTTTGAGGCGATTTTATGTATATTGGGCAAACATGATAACACTGAAAAGTATGCTCTTTATCCTATTTTTCTGCTTGACCTATTGTTGTTCCACTTTTATCATTCTTTTAGAAGGCTGTAGTTGCTTCAATGTGTTATTGTCACAACTTCCCAGTTTTTGATTTATATTCTACAGGACAGAAGAGCGGGCTGCAGGGTGGTATCGTTTAACTAGGGAGATTCTAAAGTTGCCAGAAGCACCATCTAATTTCAAAGATAAAACTCAAAAGACGAGGCGCCCACAACCCCTTATTAAACTTGTGATGAGAAGGTCTATAAAGTTCTTTCCTCTTTTCCCCTATTTCTGTGGTGTGGAACTTAATATCTTCATATGGTTTGATTGTTTTGAAAGATTTTGCTATTTGAAGAATGGCTTATAGTCAGTTAGTGCCCCCAACTTTTATCTACCTTTAATTGCATTTACATTCCATCTTTAACCAGGTTGGAGAGTTCTTTTCGTAGTTTCTCTAGACCAGTACTCCATGCTGCTGCTAGAGTGGTTCAGGAGATGGGAAAAAGCAGAGCTGCAGCAGTTGCTGTAGGCATACAAGATCTTGATGAAGGAGCTTATGTGAATTCATTCGTTGAGACTGCAGAATCACTTGATTCAGATATGAATGACAACCCACATCCCGAAGGTAATGTTATTTATTCATTAAATATTTATTTCTGTTGTACTTTATATTGGTTCATATCTATCATGGGGTCTTTAATGTAATATTTAGAGGTACCTTAGTGATTGATTTTGACGTTCTTGTATGTTTGTATTAGTGAATCAATTTTTTTTTTAGATTACTGAACAGAAAGATTTTTGTTTTCTTGAGGTTCCATATTTAGCTGCTTTCAATTCTGACTTGCACTTATACTTTTTTAGGTTTGTTTGCGCAAATCACTTATGGTCTGTTTGGGACCCTGAAATTGGGTTGGGGTGAATTTGAATTTGGGTCTCCAACCTCAAATCTATAACGGATTATAAAATAGGGCATTGTTTTGAATTTGGGTTAAATCTGCAAAGAATTTGAGGAGCTCACATCCATGTATTTTATATACCCACTGAACATATGTAATTACATGCATTGTCGGTCCTCAATGACTTGTTCATTGCTCTTTTCCTCTCCTGCTCGGTTCCTACTCTTTCTCATACATACGCCTAGCTTTGATGAGGATGCATTAAAAACTCCAGTATCACCATATTTTGAGACATTTTTCCTACATTAATCCCTAACCATGAAGAGCCATAGTTGTTTCTTTGATTGCTTTCTCTCTTAAATTTTGCCTCTTTCTTTAGAGTAAGATTTTCTACTGTTTCCCTGGAAAATCTAGTGCCATGAGGAAAAAGGGAGAAAATGGTTGGCAGATATTGGCATTTTTTATTTGGTAAAGAAAAAGGGAAAAAAAGGGAAAAATTTTGGTCAAATCCATGGTATTTCCAAATGCTGCAATTTAAAAACATATTTTAGCCACTGATATGCGGTTCACAAGGGTTTCTACATCATGGTGCCCACAAATTTTTGTCATGTTTCATTGATTAAGTAATTAAAAATTGGTGTGGTGAAAGCTATAATTTGGAGTTGATCAGTAATGTTTTTTGAAATTTGGAGTTGATCAGTAATTAGGTAATGCTTTAGTTTTAAACGTTTACTAGTGTGTCCTTAGAAAACAACTAATAATCCCCTTTATTTGTCCTCACATCTTAAATTCGTTTGTTTCATTCTTTTAAATTTGTTTATGAGTGTTGATCAAAATTGAAGTAATTTGATATCAACATATAGAAATGCACTATCGTTTTCCAAATTTTAAAATTTCAACCACGAAAATTCAGATTCACATCCTTAACCCTTATATTTTATCCAATCAATGAATTTTTGAATATATATTTTAGATACATGTATTTGGAATGCATATCCCATATTCAAATTTCTGTTCCCAAATGCTACCTATATATTTTATACTTCCGGGTGATTTAGTTTAGTTCAACCTTTTCCTTTGTATATTATAAAATCATTTGGGACACTTTTCTTATATTGTGGAATTCAGGTAACATGTAAATTAGATTACTTTTCTGGAATTACTCAGCTTAGTTCTCCTAGTGCTTGCAGGTATTATTGATCGTGGCACCTTCAGTATCTCATTTGTTGTATCTGTCTTATACTTTTTCTAGTTACATTGGTACTCTTCTTTCATGGTTTTATGCATGTGGATGGAAGACGATGTGTCATAGTGGCCTCCAAACTTGTGTGTTTATTGTAGCTGGTTAAAATTTTGTGGGTTAATGAAGTTTTAATGGTTTAAATATTTTCAGGTGTGAATGTTTTAAAGCCAGACAATTCTTACAAGCTTTGTTCTTTTACAGTAGGTATCCGAAGAACCACCTCTGTATCTAATGCTGGTGGTGGTAAGGATACAATTGCAGGTATGCTAGCTTCACTGATGGAAGTAGTGAGAACAACTGTGGCATGTGAGTGTGTTTATGTTCGGGCAATGGTAATCAAGGCATTGATTTGGATGCAAAGTCCACATGAATCATTTGATGAACTAAAATCCATTATTGCATCGGAGCTCTCTGACCCAGCTTGGCCAGCAACACTATTGAACGATGTTTTGTTGACTTTGCATGCTCGTTTTAAGGTACAAAATGGACGTCAAAACTTATAATCTGCTTTGGCTGCATGAAAATTATTTTGAAGACTTGTTTTTAACGGATTATCTTCTTTTAATGGTGTCTGTCTTCTCTAATTTATTACTTGTTTGCAAATTATGTGTGGCTTTAATAATTAGTGGCCCTTGGGTGTTGAACCTGTGAGGGAATTCTTAATCTTCTTTCTATGAAGTCTATCTTCCTGTTCCTTGGCTGTATATTATGCTTAATAATAAATGGCCCTTTCCAATGAACTTGTGAAAAAACTCATTATTAATATGTAAATTAAATAACAAATTCCTGATATTAATAACCTATGGAAACCTTATAAATACATATCCTGAAGTTCTGAAATCTGAATAATGAAGAAATTCTGCATTGATCAAAACGTTATCACTCTTTTGGCTGCTATCAGTTAGTATATGAAATTAAGTGGTCTTCGAGGGTGGAAATGGTATTAAAATAAAACAAGAATATGTAACTTCTATCATTATTTTGTAGTAATCATAATGATCTTATTATTACTATTAGAGTAATTTAGACAACTATGTGTAAATATAATCATAATTGATTTAAACTGCATGACATATGAGGCCGTTGAAATTGTCTGCACCCCCTACCAGCAAGCCGTCAAATAACTTGGTATAAAGGATTTAAGATAAAACATTATAAAGAAGTAGAACTTGGAAGTATAATATAGGCATGGGTGAATGCAAATGTTGTAACCATTAGGCTCTGATTTTGATAATTGTTGTCTTCTGATTTACTAGAAAGCAGCTTTCCTTATTCAAACTGTTTGTGATTATTATCAACATGAACTTTATCTCTGAACCAAAATTTCGGCATTTCTTGTTTTGTTGGTGGTATTAATGGTCATGTTTGATCAATGTGATGGGGTCTAAGGGAAAACAGTTTTGTGGGTTACTTTAATTTCATTATCAGTGTACTGACAAGGCAGGAATGGCCAATGGATAAATTATAGGAAGAAACTGTTATATCTGATGTCACCTTGTAGTGTTCTTGGATTTATATTTGAAAGATTCTTCAGGTTTTTGGTTGTTACCTTTGTTAGTCACTTTTCTGTTTGTGGAAGCAAAAAGTAAAAATTAGGCTTAGATACAAAAGCAACAAAACTTTTAAAAATTTAAAAATAAATATATAATTTTTGTGGATAAAAAAGTACATGTTTGTACTGTTACGTGGAATAATTATGCTTCAAATGATATTACAGTGTAACTTCTTGCTCGGTTTTTGATAAACTATTTTTTTCCTTTTACCCTTTGCTTTTGTTCTATGGCAGCTTTCAAGGAAGCAAAAAGTGAATAGCAAAAGACAAATAGTAAAAAAAAGAACCAAATATGTAGCCTTAATCATGTACTGTAAATAAAAGTTAATAGAAGGAAGCTAAAGGGTCATTGATCCTAATGTGTTGAAATTATTAACACAAGATGGATGTGTGGTGCTCAAGCCTTCGGAGAAAATTGGAGAGAAACAATTTCTAGGTTTTGGAGCTGTAAAGAACCAAATGCAATCTAAGGTATATACAATAAATAAAAGTCCATTTAAAAGAAGCCAAAAGGTTATGGGACAAGGTATATACAATAAATCAGACAGGAGATGCATGTGGTAGTCTAGCTTTTGGAAAAAAAACGGAGAAAAAAGGGTTTTGGAGGTGTAAAAGAAATGGTTTACAATTGCGAATTTGAATGGGTTTGTTAATAGGATTGACAGCAAAAAGTTGGAAGTTGTAATATAGAGCACATTGCTGCAATCAATTTCAGTGGAGAAAAGGTGTTTCAGGTTAATTTCTGGAGAGGTCTTTGTCTGGAAAGAGAATAGAAAATACATGAAGTTCTTAGTGTTAAAATTCCAGGGCAAAGTTGCTTGATTTTGTTTAAATGAGGCTGGTAGGGATCTATGGTGTGAGGCTGTTCCAGTATACTGAAGAGCATTTTCTGACTGGTTTAAAAAGATGGGGATTATGACTTTAGAGACAGTGTGTTGAAATATGATATGATGTAGAAGATGGTAGTTGATTGTTTCAAAATGCTAGTTTCAAAACCCGCATCAGTTGAAAGGCTACAGGTAGTTTAGTTAAAGGAACTTGGAAGCAGATGAGTGATCTTTGGAGATGGAATGGGGATGGAAAATGGAAAGATTTTCTAAAACTAAATAGGCTCCAAATATGTCAAATGATAACCCCTGAGATATCTCTTCTTCAAATATTATGGTAGGGTGAATAAAATTAATTAAAAAGAAAAAAAAAAACATGCGAGATGACTAGCCTGGTGAACATTTCTTCGCCATTGGTCTCACATAAGCCAAAGGTTTAAAAGGGTTAATTATTGATTTGGTGCCCGTACTTATCAAATTGTAGATTTTGGTCCCTCTTCTTCGATTTTAACAAAGTAACTCTGTATTTTTATTAAATGTTGGTTTAGTCCCTTTATCAGTAAGCACCTTTAAATTGATGATGTGAACCATTGAATTGATGACATGGACTATAAAATTGGTGACATGGACTATAAAATTGGTGACATGGCTACTTTATTCTAACGTGACAAGTTATATGATAGTTTTTTTACCAATTGGAATATGACACATAATTCCAACTGTCAACTTGACAAATTCATTTGTAGTGTTTTTTATTGAAAAAATTCTTTTTAGTTGATATTTAATGTTTTTACTTGTCCAAAAAATGCCATGTAACTTGTAACATCATTAATTTGATGGTTCTCTGCAGTTTAACTGTTCCATCATCAATTTAATGGTGCTTATTTATAGAGAGACCAAAATTGACACTTAACAGAAATACATGGACTTAATTTATTGAAATATAAGACGAGGGACCCAAATAATTTCATGAAGTACGGGGATCACATCTGTTCTTTAATCACTTAAAAAGGTATAACTTTAAATCTCTAAATACCATTGGGGAATCTTGTTGGATGTTATGGACTAACATGGGACTTTAGAGGATGATGTTTCTAGGTGTTACCTCCATTAAAAGAGTTTTAGGTCCTAGATTTGAGTCTAGGCTTTGGGTTGAAGTGGATGTGGCCTGAAGAGTGTTACCACCTGTTCTGTAATCAACAATTGATTTTATTAGTGCATACGTACATGGTGCTGTGTCCCTAAAACTTTGAGCTCATTTAGGTTTGGTACGAATGCAGAAACATGATATGATGATGCTAGATATGGCTCTGCCCCTAAAACATTTATTGATTTATTTCACTTCTTTATCAGGCAACCCCAGATATGGCTGTCACTCTTTTAGAACTTGCAAGGATCTTTGCCACTAAAGTTCCAGGGAAGATCGATGCCGATGTTTTACAACTTCTCTGGAAAGTAAGTTTCCTTTCAATGCTCTCCTATAATAAAGTTTTAACCTGTTGCTTTATCTGCCTTTACTTTTTGTAGAGTAAATTGCTCCTGTTGTCCCAAAAGCTCAACCCAAATATCATATTCATTCTAATAGTTTATAATAGCACTTTTTCTTCTCAAACTTGTGATTCTTATCGAAAACATCTTCTGTTGAGTAAACCATAAGCTCACCAATTGGTCGACACGTGTTGCTTAGATGTAACTTCTGGCTGGCAGGAAGGAGTTAGCGGTTAGATAGATGGAAGGAGTTTTTTTATACAAATTAGAAGTTTGAGGACGTAAATGTGACATTCAAAATTGTTGGGACCAAAAGAATAATTGAGGCAAACTTTAGAAACAATGCATGCAATTTACTCTTTTTTGTAGGTTAATCATGTACTTTGCACATATTATTCAGCTACCTGCTTCTAGCTGTCTGTCCTTTTTACATTTGAGCTTATTATCTTCTATGTACTAGAGGGGTGCCCCACAATTTTTTATTAAAAATAATTTTAAATTACATAATATTATAAATAAAAATAATAATAATTAAAGAGAAATAATTTTAAATTTAAAAACATTATAAATAATAGTAATAATGATAAATTAAAGATAATTATTTTAAAAATCATTATTTTTAAAATATTTTCTCATGTCTTACTAAGCAAAATTTTTTATTTAAATAATTTTTTTTGAGAACATTTGATTTTTTTTATCTTAATACATGCTAATGTTGATATAATCATATTTTGTTAATTACATTATTCTAATAGCAAAATCAAATTCATATTGAGAAAATATAATATTTTAAAAGTAATTATTGATAAGCTACATAATTGATACAATAGAATTATTAAAATAAAATGAATATTTTTTGAAAGTCAAAATGAAATGAATATTAATTACACTTATTAAAATTTTTTTAGTTTTATTGATGAAATTTTCTAAATAATCTTCAATTTTAATTAATACTTTTTTATCTTATGCCTTTATAATTATTTAGAATTAATCCACCTTGTGATCCCTATCATGTTTCATTAAAAATTAAAAATTTGTTTCACTTCAAACTTGGATGAAATTCGCAAACATCCATCCAAATATTTTTTTTTTGTATTTTTATTTTATAAGAAATATATATATATATTCCCTAAAGGGGACAATAATGCACACAGTAAATTTGTGTGTGAGTATTAAGAGGAGATCAACCCTCACTTTTTTATGCAGCAAAAGACAGCCAATCACTGACCAGAGTTTTAAAAAAGGAAAACAAACAGACAAAAAGCTCACATCATGTTCCAGAGAAGTGAACAACACTCTCCAATCACAACCCAACACTCTGGATGCTGACACGTGGCCAACACTCTGGATGCTGACACGTGGCCAACACTCTGGATGCTGACACGTGGCAAAATAAGGAAGCCCCTTTGGGGCTTCCTTTTAAGTACGTAATAGATTTGTTTCTGTGCTTGTAGGTAATTTTATGTTAAGTAGAAGTTACAAGTATATGCATTGATTTAGTGTTCATCCACTTTACATATTTATAGTTAAAATATTATATAATTGGGGACAATGAAACATAGTATTGATTGATTGAATTATTGCTATATTATTAGACATGTCTTGTTGGAGCTGGTCCTGATGGGAAACATACAGCGTTGGAAGCAGTCACTATTGTTCTTGACCTTCCACCACCACAGCCTGGATCAATGTCAGGATTTACATCAGTAGACAGGGTATCTGCCTCTGATCCAAAGTCAGCTCTGGCATTACAGAGATTAGTCCAAGCAGCTGTAAGGATCTTTATTCAATAGAATTATGCTTGCATTTTTAGTCACTGCTATGCTAAAGTGAGAAGCTGTCAGGTGTGGTTCCTTGGGGAAAATGCTAATTATGCTGCTTCAGAATATGCTTGGGAATCTGCAACACCTCCTGGTACTGCATTAATGATGTTAGATGCGGATAAAATGGTTGCTGCTGCCAGCTCCCGCAATCCCACTCTAGTCGGTGCATTGACTAGACTCCAAAGGTGTGCTTTCAGCGGAAGCTGGGAGGTATGAGTTTCAACTGAGGTGTTTATTCTGTGGTTAAATCTTTATTTCCTGTATTGCTAGGGGAGTGAGATGAACATAGTATGATCTGTGCTTAGCCAGAAGCAACATTAACTAAGAACTATAATTGGCTTTAGATGGTTTCTAAGCATATGCTTGTATTACCTAATACGTGCTAGTTTGTAATATAATTATATTTTTCTGTCATGTAGTTGACACTGGATCTATGCTTTTATGGGAATTCTCTATATTTTCCTTTTGGTAGTATGCATTATTTCCACGTTTCCCTTTAGTTTCTCTCCATTCACTATCCTCTATTTTCATTTTCATAGGTTTTGCTTGGTAAGAAAGAAAAGTGAAAAGATAGAAAGTAAAACGAAAGGAATCTTTTATTTTGTAGGAATGATTTTTTTTTCCTCTCACTGTTGTTTCCTACAAAGCATGGGTAAAACTCATCTCTCCTCTTTTTCGCACTGCTTTCCGTTCGGTACCAATTTTAGCGTTAGCTTATGGTGGTAACTAAGAGAAGAAGGGAATCAATGGAATTGGAAGGACGAGAAAAGAGTGCAAAGGTAAGATAAGTTTCCTCTTGCTTGGGTTACTGAAAAAGGAGGAAATGGGAAGGGATGGTTATCTTACTAGCCTTTCTGGATTAAAGAGTTTTAAGGGAAAGAAATGATAGCTTATTGTGTCCCTTTAACAATTATATGCTTTATATGCTAAAAGAAATAGTAAAATAAGGGAAATATTGTTTTATATATATTGATTTCTTTTTAATAAGTTGAGGTTTAAAAATAAAAAAGAAATTGGGAGGATTTTGGAGGGGTATATGTATTCTTAACTCCCTCTATTAAAAGTTTTCTAAGGAAACAGTACCATTTTCCCTCCATTCCCTTCCATTTCCCTCTTCAATCCAAACAAAGCTTTGGGTTTTCTACATTGTTGCACATCACAATCCAGTTCCTAGCATAATGGTATAATACACGCTTGTGGTTTTCTTAGCATCCCTAATCCTAAAAGAAATAACTCCTATTCACATTAGCAGTTCATTAAATATTTGTGTCTGAAAATAGAAAACTAACATACTTAACTCTTAGCAAAACCTAATGGGATAAGGAAAACCCAAACGAAGATACTAAAACCTAATGCAAATGTAAAATACTAAATATAAACCTAAACCTATAAAAAATTACAATTAAACCAGTAAAATACAGCATAATAACAAACGAAAATTTTAAGTAAGTTAATACCTCAATTAGCTTATTTGTATCATGCATCAAAGACAGTAGCTTGTGTGGTGTCAACCTGACCGCACGTCTTGGTTTTGTTAGAATATTAAGGATGGCAATGGAGCAGGGCAGCGGCAGGGGTTGCCTCACCCATCCCACCCCACCTAGACAACCAAGCCAGCCTGCTCATATTAACTTTTTTTAATGAAAATTGTTTTAGATGAAGTGTTAACACAAAACATTTATCTAACTTTTACCTTCATATCGATAGCTACAAAATTTTGAAAAAAAAAATACATTTCAATTTATACATTAACTTAACTACCATAATCTTAAAATGCAAATGGAAAGTCGTGAGCAACTCATCTTACGTTCATGAAACCCCTGATGTAGCTTTCTTTGAGTATTTAAACTTTTTTGGCTATAATGTTTGTTCTAGTGTGTTGTTTATGTTTTTGCTGTTTGCCCTAAGCTTAGTCAGGTAATAAGCTGTTTGGAGAAGGCCTGTGAAGAATTTGTTGTCCTGATTATGTTTTCTCCAGCTTGCTTTATGTAGACTATTGAATTGGTTACAGTTGTTCCCATTTTTTCTAGAAATGATATATCTTTAACTTTTTTGATGTTTAGAGTTGAGTCACTGTAGAGCCTAGGAGACAAATTTATGTCATTTTCATTTTGTTGCTGGAGAGGCTGCCTTATAAAATGAAAGTTGTATGACATGTGACAGTAAAACTATTCATTGTAAATAATTACTTTTAGAATCTTGTAACTTTAGTTTTTGTTGATTGACGTGAGCATTAAATTTTTTGATGTGATCCTTGGTAATCTTTTGCTTTGGCTATGATGGCAATGGCTTCTGTCCTTATCATCAAAATTTATTTCATCATGTAACGTACTACATGTGATGCTGCTCTAATTTCCAAGTTTCTGTCTTCTGTTTGATTCATATGGACATCTTAGGTTCGCATTGTTGCTGCTCAAGCTCTTACAACCGTGGCAATCCGGTCTGGTGAGCCCTTTAGGCTACAGATCTATGAATTTTTGCATGCCTTAGCACAGGGTGGTGTGCAGTCTCAGTTATCAGAAATGCATCTTAGTAATGGAGAAGATCAAGGAGCCAGTGGTACAGGGCTTGGAGTTCTAATAACTCCGATGATCAAAGTTCTTGATGAAATGTATAGAGCACAAGATGACTTGATCAAGTATGAGTGTAAAACTTTCCTGCTTAATTGCAATTTTCCTTTCCTTTCATAAAGATGAATGAGTTCCTGTTGTCCATAATCAGGGAAATACGCAACCATGATAATGCAAATAAGGAATGGAAAGATGAAGAGCTTAAGAAACTATATGAAACCCATGAGAGGCTGCTGGATCTTGTTTCACTGTTTTGTTATGTTCCTCGAGCGAAGTATCTCCCTTTGGGGCCAATAAGGTAAAACCTATTACATTTATTTGTAGTGGTAAAGGAAAAACAAGAGTGTATCTTGTTTGAACAACATGAAATTCATCATGTGCTTCTGTTTTCATGTTTATGGTATTTCATTTTATTTTGAAAGTCACAAGTTTTTCTGACGGTCCTTTTTTCCCCTCAAATCTTGTGAAGTGCGAAACTTATTGACATATATCGTACACGGCATAATATTAGTGCATCAACTGGTTTGAGTGATCCAGCTGTTGCCACTGGAATTTCTGATCTTGTTTATGAATCTAAACCGGCGGCTACTGAATCTGATACACTCGATGATGATCTAGTAAATGCTTGGGCAGTCAACCTTGGTGATGTTCCGGCATTAAACAGGGTAAGAAACTACACTTTATTTGATTTTGATTCTAGCATGCTTCTGTTTGAGAATTATTATTCTGAATTGAAACACCTAGTTGGGGGGCTTTGGGGATGGGAGGAAGGGAGGGTGGAATGTACAACTGTATGTGAGGCAGATTCACAAGACTAAATATTAAAAGGATCAGTAATTTATGTTGGAGTAGAAGTGTTTCACAGATCAATTGGAAGGCTTTCTGAGGATTGAAATTATTAATAATGTTTAAAATGATTGTGCTTCATTGTACAAAATGATGACTACCATCTAGAAGAATCCACTATGCAGTAACCGAACACCAAAATACTGCTTAAGCATAACGAGCATGACTGTTTCAAGTTCCAACTTATCAGGAATTGAGTGCTGATTTTTACTGGGGAGGGACTTCTTTGAAGGCACTTGATGTAGTAGGGAAGCAGAAAGGTATTAAAATAGAAATGTGGCTGAAATTGATATAGAATTGAAGTTCAAGGAGGAATATTAGTGTTGTAGAACCACTCATTGGTACAAACAAAATAATGTAGCTACTGAAATTGAGCCTAAATGGCTGTATATGCTAGGGCTACAGCAGCTTTTTAGTTTTAGCCTTTGATTACAAATAATCCCCATCTGACCTTACTAGTCCAAACTCGCTAAAAGGTTACACATGAGGCACCCAACCATTTAATTTAAAGGGTAAACTACACTTACACTGCTTCTGGTTTAAAGTTTTCCCACTTGACACCTTGTGATATTTTTCACCACATTTGGCACCTTAGGATTCAGTTCTGTTCCCAAAGGTGATTATGCCATTAATTTCACCTAAAAAGTTGTAAGAATGCCCTTAAGGGTGAACCAGAACAATACTTTTTGAATGTGATGTCATGGTTCTAGAGGATAGCCATGAATACCAGATCGAGAAAGATGTCATGGTTCTAGAGGGGAGTCATGAATCCCGCAATAGCTGTGTTCTAGAGTGAGACTGGATTTAAGTGTTCTCACTATCTTTAACTTGTTAGGTGCCTTTTGTGGGACAAAATCGTGAGGCCTAATGGACCAAAGCAGACAATACTTTGCAGGTTGGTGTGGACTATGACAGTTGGTATTGGATTCGGTTGTGGGGTACTAGCAATGTGCCATTGAGGATGACGGTGGGCCCTTGTTGGAATGGGGGAGGAGGTCACGGTTTCAGAGGGGAGCCATGAATCCCACATCGGGGAAGATGGCATGGTCCTAGAGGAGAGCGATGAACCCCACATCAATTGTGTACTAGAGTAAGATTGGGTATTTAAAGTGTTCACACCATCTTCAACTTATGAGGCGCCTTTCGTGAGACAACATTGGGCCAAAGCGGACAATACTTTGCAAGTTGGTGTGGACCATGACATGACGTATTTTTGTACTTTTATTGGATAAAATTAACAACATAACCGCCTAGGATGCTAAAGGAAAAAAAAAAGATTTTATGTGGAAAAACTTGAAATAGTGTATTTAATTTACCCTAATTAAAGTTTAAAACATAATTATTTACTATAGGTTGTAACATACCAAAGATAAGTCTTTGATACTTCACTACTATTTTAGTTCATCGTTTGGCAGAGAGCATTCTTGGTGTTATCATAAACTGCTTTTATGCTTGTAAGCTTTGACAATTTGGAAGGGACATTGACTAATGGT
Source organism: Theobroma cacao (assembly GCF_053813885.1). Taxonomy (NCBI): domain Eukaryota; kingdom Viridiplantae; phylum Streptophyta; class Magnoliopsida; order Malvales; family Malvaceae; genus Theobroma; species Theobroma cacao. The sequence goes on along the minus strand of NC_142647.1, from coordinate 30,600,400 downwards.
CATAGAAATGCCTTTAATATCTATGGGGATGCATTACCTCCCAAACATGATAGGAGGCTATTAGGTTTTATGGACTACCACTCTTGCATTTAAATGGTCAAGCTTGTTTTTTGGATGGTTTTGACCCTACCATTAAAGCTTGCGCCGTTCTGTTTTATATCTAATTTTTCCAATAAAAGGTGTGATATCTTTAGCCTATATTATGTTTAATTGTGAACTGCAGAGAACACACTCTAAACGGTCTCACGTAGGTCTGAGGATGACCTACAAAAGTTTTTCCTTGTGTAATAATGTTTGTGTCGAGAGAGAAGTTCTAAAGTTACTTTTCAGGAGCAAATGAGGCTTAATTCTATTGTTGCAAAGAGAAGTTCCAATGCAACTCTTATCTTTTTAGTCGTGACTACTAATGTTCCAAGTGAGATTCACGTCATCTCTACTATGTGCTAGGTCAATGAATTTCTGGCAGGTGCTGGAACTGACGCTCCAGATGTTGATGAGGAGAACATTATCTCCAGACCTTCTGTTAGTTACGACGATATGTGGGCCAAGACACTTTTGGAGAGTACAGAAATGGAGGTATGAACTCTGCTAAATCCCTCTCAAGTTGGTTGGTATTGATTGAGTTGGAGTTTTGAACTATGTACACTTCCTAGCTATTTGAGATATTTGACTCTTTCAGTGGTTATTTGAATGCAGGAAGACGATGTCAGATCATCAGGATCATCTTCTCCAGAGTCAACAGGATCAGTTGAAACTTCCATATCATCCCACTTTGGTGGAATGAGCTATCCTTCATTGTTCAGTTCACGGCCAACTACTTATGGGGCTTCACAACCTGCGGTATATATAATGCAGTCAATATTCTATTTCAATAATATATGGCTATTGAATTTAGGTGCATAATTTTTTCTGTAAGTGTAAGCTGGACCAGTGTTTAGATATGCCTATTTAGATATGCAGTCAATATCCTTCCATAATTTTTTTTATTTATTCATGGGTTGATTAGGAAATACTGCCGATGAGTATGCCTATTTCATTGTACTATCCTTTGATTTTATAAAGTGATGCTTCCGTCTACTATAGATATGCCCTTAGTTTGCTGTTAAGATAATTGTTTTGTTTGAAAGAAAAGCTAATGTCCAATTTAATATAAATGGCCCAAAGTAAACGATTAATTATGTATGATTATTATGTATTGATTTTTCAGTGAAACCTTTCTTCTTTTCTAACTATATAATCGTTTTAAGACTAAGTTTCAAAGAGTGATTTCCAATGTCTTAATATAAAAGCAATGTGTTACATAATCAAATTATGAGGTGGTAATTTAAATAACACCAAGTTACAAAGAGTGATTTCCAATGTCTTAATATAAAAGCAATGTGTTACATAATCAAATTATGAGGTGGTAATTTAAATAACATGGAAGGTTAATGCATACTTCTGTTGTTAGTTATTCATTAGTTATTCACTAAGAAGGTTAATTCTGTTGTTAGCACAGCTGGTAGCATTGTGCCCACTTGAAATTTCTAGGTTCCTGCTGTAACTGTTAAGGGCTCTCTTTCCTGTGTAAGATCCTGTACTCATGGTAGTAATTCAAGTAAATGTAAGGGCAACACATCCTTTACAAAAGGTGGGGGTAAGCCCGACAATGCTACAATTGACCACCCTTCTTAGTGTCATAATTTTTAACCATATAGAGCTTAGCTCAAATGGGAATGGGACTGTTTGCGCTAACAAATACTCTTACAAGCATATTATACATATATAAATATATATATATATATATATATATATATATACATATATAAATATATATATATATATATATATATATATATATATATATATATATGTTGAAGACTATCAATGTATTTACAGCGCAATTGCTGCTTGACATAAGGTGCACTCTTAACAAGTACAAAATTGTTTATTGGTGCATGTGCATGTTCATGGAACAGGGTGCATTGTTCTGGTAGCAAGAACTCTGCTTGTTAATTGTTAACAAAGTGAAACGAAATGTTGCTGTTGTCATTGTGGTTGTTCTTATAATTTTTCCATTTTGACATGGTTCAATTTCTCTAGCAGGAGAGATCAGGGGGAAGCAGATTTAACAATCCTTCATCTATGTATGAGGGTCTTGGTTCTCCTGTAAGTGTTCCTTGCCCTAAGCAATCTATTATTGTATCTGCAGATTTATGGTTTAGTTCTAATTCATCAGACACTCTCAGATTAGAGAAGAGCCTCCACTGTACACATCACCTGGCCGGGAACAGTACGAGTCATTGGAGAATCCCTTAGCTGGGCGTGGGTCCCAGGGTTTTGAATCCCAGGATGATGATTGCTTGTCTTCTGGAAATCCACAATTTGGGACAGCATTGTATGATTTCAGTGCAGGTGGAGATGATGAGGTAAGTTGACTTTTTGCTACCTGGGATTTGTCTTCAAAATTAAACTTATATTTCATTGTTCTCAACAGTTGTGCTTGTGTGTGTTTCAGCATGAAGCCTGCTTTTAGTTCTTTCAATTTCAGTGGGAAGTTGTTTATTAAGATTTTTGTTTTATAGCTGTGTAGACGTTTGAATTAAATAGGTTTTTGCCATGTGATTTATCTGATTATTAAGCCTGCTGCTATAAGTCAATCATCTCTATTTGATTTGGATGCCTATGTGCAGATAATTAATTCATGGTTTCCTTGATTGCAGTTGAGTTTAACAACTGGAGAAGAGGTTGAGATTGAGTATGAAATTGATGGATGGTTTTATGTAAGTGCTCAAAGAGAAGCTTTCAATTATGGCCATGGTTAGATATTAGATGTCTAATATCTTTTAATGGTTCCGTTATGGAGTACATGCTGCTAAATCATTTGACTTTTTTTTTTCCTTTTCCTTTCGTACCATTCCAAATGTTGTCTTATCTTTTTGCTATAACTAGCTCAAATATGAAGTAGACTATTATGCTTTAGAAGTTTGAGGTATGGCTTAAGGTCCTGACATCCCATACTTGCTGCAGGTGAAGAAGAAAAGGCCCGGACGGGATGGTAAAATGGCTGGGTTGGTTCCCGTTCTTTATGTCAGTCAAACTTAAGTTGTCCATGTCATAATGGAATTTTATTCTTTTCTGCTCAGATAACTTTATTTGAAAATTTATGATTATAAAATTTTTCTTGGCATATGATTGTCAATCTACTAGTATTTCTCGAGCATGAAACTTGACAGAAAAATTGGCAGTGTGCTGACTTTTGTTGTTTATACGTTGTCGTATGATGCATCATTCAATAGGTTATTTCCTATGTTTGGTTTCATAAACTATGGAAGAATTTAGTTAGCTTTTCTTTTTCTTGTTTATGTACTCCTTTTGATGGAGAGAGACTTGTATCGGTTGTGCATGTAAAGTTTCAAGTCAATTTCATATGCATCAAATCGATTCAAAATGTATTTTATAGTTAAAATTTCATGTATCGAATAAATATGTATTTTCTATTAACTTCAAATTTGGAATGCATGAACTAGGTGTATAAATTATAAATCGTATGAAATAATTTAAAATTTAAAATTATTATTATTATATTAATGTAAGTGGATCTCTTTGACATAATATATAAATGTATATATTTTCAACAAGATGTTGGTCCCATGCAATGCTAGAGGGGAGAAATAAAAGAGCTAAGCAAGAAGTGCATTAAGTAATGAATTACAACAAAAAGTATTTTACAATATTTTGATATGCATTTATTGCCTTAATATTTTTAAAAAATTTTGAATTTTAACTTTACTAAACTAATTTCCTTTACAAAACTTTAGTGAGATGAGCTAGTATAAACTTAAATCTTAAAATTTACGAACTTGTGTACTTTCAATGCTTTATTAATAAGGAGTGATTATACACTCTTTAGCCAAACCTAATAGTGGTACAAATTGTGAAACTCCAATTTTTCATTTTGTAGAACTGGGTAAATTTAGACCTTTTATGAACCATATTTCGGTTGTGATAATTGGATGGGTTTTCCTAAAATTCTTCATAATATTGTGTCATATTTGTGGATGATTGAAGGAAATGAGGATCGATCCTTAAAGGTATTACGAGTCAAGTTAGCTATTAGAAATGTCAAGGATCGACCCTTGAGGAAGGGAGGGTCGATCCCTACATAACAAACATTTGGAATAGCTTTAGGAAATGTCAAAGATCGACCCTTAATGGCTAAAAGGTCAATCCTTACAAGTTGGAATTCAAAAATAGCTATTGGAATCAATAAGATCAACCCTTTGAGGTTAATGGGTTGATCCCCATCAGCCCTAGGGAGAAAATAAAAGCTAAAGGATCGACCCTCAAGGGCTAAAGGGTTGATCTTTGGGGTCTATATATATATATATGCCCTAACTCGAGCCTTTTTTCTTATTTTTTATTCCTTTAGTCTAAAATTCGCCCCCAATACGCCCCAAATCCTTTCACAACCTCTTAAAACCCCATCTATCAAGGATCTAACTTTCCAAACTTGAATCTAAGGTAAGATTTAGCATTTTTGGATTTGAAACTTATGATTATAACATAACTCTATATTTTTACGAATTTCAACAATTTATCCTTTTATTAAGCTAAGGATTTTGGGGATTTTTATTCTTCAAAAAGGTTGTGGAGGTAAGGATACTCAAAGTTGTTTAATATATGGTTTTGATTGGAAGTTTGGAAACTTATTGGAATTTTAATGAAGGATATTCAATTACTCGACTAGTTTTGGAAATGGGTTTTGCTAGAAACTAGGAGACTCATGATAGAATTTATTGTGGTAGGTGATTGTTAAAGCACGGAATTGTAAACGAGCAAGATTTTGGCGACTTAAAGCTTAACAAAGTGTACACTTTTTGTCAAGGTGAGTGGATACACCTCTTTAAAAGCTAAGCATGATTTACTTCCTTGATTGACTTACATGATGTCAATGCCATATTGATTTCAATAAATCTAAATGTTTGAGCACAAATGTTTTCAATGAAGTTTTTTAACCTATTATGAGAAAATATCTCTACTACACATTAATTTTCAACAAGGGAGGACAAGCCCTTTCAAATGTTTTCATTCAAATTTCCTATAATGGATATATGAGGCACGATTAGTGCAACGACCTCTCCCCGGTCACTACCGACGTCCAAGACTTTCGAAAAAGACCCGTCAAGTCTCGAACAAGCTTGTCTAGAACTTGCTCGTTAATCCATACATTCATCACCATATAATATCGATACTTCCATATACTAAATTGAACCATAAATATAAAAATCAATACAAACGTTTTCCTTTTATTTGTAAGTATATGCATTAAAATCTATAATTTCTAAATTAATGCTTATATAAAAATTTAGAATTCGTTTACAACTTAATAAATAAAATGCTGCGACTTGACCTCTGACAGCAGAGCGACTCAGAATAAATTGTTAGGAGATGCCTTTACCTATTCACGGTGCACCGAATGCATCACTGGCTACACGCTAGGTTGATCTCTATCTGCAAAAGGGGAAATAAAGGGGTGTGAGTCTCATTGACTCAGTGAGTAGGGCGTAGGTGGGAAACAAGCAAACGGTAGATCAGTTGAATATAAAAATGCAAGATTATAAAAGCAATTCGTTTCAAACGAGGGATTGTGCCTTATAAAAAAATCGAGAATTTCTTATAAAATATAAATAATCGGGGTAATAAAATTCTCCACATCAAAATATATTAATAATCATTTTCAAATCAAATCAATAAAATTTAGCAAGCTCCCGCGAAATCAAATAATATTTAAAATCATGCACAAATCATAACTTGCCCCATATGCGAGGAATTACATATTCATTTCACAAATAAACAAATAAAGGAGCTATGAAAAATCGTTTAATTCCTTTTTCACCATGCAGAGAAATATAATTCATAATATTAAAACTTATTTCAACTCATATAAAAAATAAACATGGCTTATGACTTTCTTAAAAAGTTGACTTGTGCCAAAATCATTCTCATACTCGGTTGTCAGGGATACCTTGGCCTGGTGCTATCTCAACCGAATCCGCCAAGGCTGTTAAAAAGTAATGTACGCATAAATCATTTTTTTTATTTTGAAAACACAGTCGTTCTTTGGCGTTAGCGGAGTTCATCATCACGAGGTGGTTCGGCGTGACGTGAACTCTAACCATACCTCAAGATATACCCTACGCGCATCTCCGATCGAGGTACATATATAACTGGATTTCGTGCCCCTCTAATAGGCTGGTCCACAAAACCTGCCCACTGCAGCAAGCTAAACCCACCATACAATAAAATTTGCAATAGCATGACATGACAATCATTTCACAATCCAGCATCTCAAGGCTAAATACACAGTTCATATATTTCAACACAAATACCGATTCATCTATTCATGCAAATATTGTCACAAGTCATTCGATTCAAAATACAATTTATAACACAACAAGTAGCAATCTCCAATTACTCTTAAATTTCTTGGTTAAAATGAAATCACCTTTTAAAAGAATTCAAATTTGATCTTCAAGGGGATATTTTAAATCTTTCTCAAAATATTGGTCCCCACATCACGTTAAAACTCTCTTTTCGTAAAATGTTCATTGTAAATATTTGCATGATATTTTGTATCAAAATAGCATGGTGAATATGTAATAAATTTCATGAATGCACACCACACAAACAATAGGGCACAATTTCCTTTGATATAAATCTTTTCGAAAAGGTTGTTTCCCGGTTTAAAACACTTTACTTATAATATATATATATTCCAAATGATTTCTAAAATAACTTACACCCACAATTCCTTAAAATTCTATCAACACATGCTTTCCATAAATTTTGCACTTCACGTAAAATATACGTACATGTATATATATAAGGAATTTTTAAAATTGATACCTCCAACTCACCTCATAATAGTGGGATATTACTTCACTATTGATTCATACGCGTATATAATTATTCCTATTTGTCGGTCACATACTTCATTCGGCACACCTCCACAACAAACTTTCCTAGCAACAATTTAAACTTAGTATATTTAATCACACATTTATATGGGTAGCAACTTAATTAAAAATTCCTTAAGCAACTTGCATATTTTTCATTCAAAATATGCACAATATTAAACTACCCATAAATCTTAAAATATAAAATTAACTTACCATTGGGCTTTTTTCATTTTTTTATGACCTTTGAGCCCTCTCCATAGGCTTCTCCATTTTTCCTATTTGGGCTAAGCCCATTCATTTTTATTTCCTATTGGGTCATGCCCATTTATTTTCTATTTGGGCCATGCCCATTTTTATTTTCTACTTCTTTTCTTTTTCTTTCTTTTTCTCTCTTCCACCGTCACTCCCTTCACCACCTTGTCTTCCTCTCTTCACCACCGTGGCTTCCTCTCTTCCTTTCCTCTCAAAATCAATCACCAAAAGCCTTATTTTCTCACCCTTTTTGCTATCATTTTTTGCTCTAAAATTAGCAGATTTTCAGCAACAAAACTTCTCAATTTTGGCAGCACAAAGCTGTCAAATTTTTCTGCACAAACTACCAGCAAACAGCTCCAATTTTGTTGCACAAAATTGGCAGCAAACAGCTCCAATTTTGTTGCACAAATTGGCAGCAAACAGCTCCAATTTTTCAGTAGCCAAAATCAGCCATAAAAACCTCAAAAATTTCAGCAATTAACCTAAAAAAAAAATCAGCTTTCTTACCTCAAAATTTTCAGCTTTTTCTTCCTCCAAAAATTGCAGCAAAAAGCTCTCTTTTCCTCCCTCAAAGCGCAGCAAAACCATGCCAAGAAAAGTGTAAAATTTTTGTTCCTTTTCTCTTCCTCTCCCATGGTTTTTCTTTCCTTTTTCCTTTCCTTTCTTTTGCTTGGCTTTTGGTTCTTTCTTTCCTCTTCATAACCAATTTCTCTTCATTTCTTTTCTTCTTTCATCCCACATGGCCGGCCCCACCATCCTTTCTACACTCTTCTCTTTTGTTTTCTTTACTTTTTTTGTCGTTCTTCCTTTCTTTTGTATGGCCGGCCATTCACCTCACTTGGTTCCAATTTAATATTATTCCAAATGACTTTGACTTTTCTTCATTCCCATCCAAACCACATCATTCCCATTCTTGACTCATGTGGTCACTCATGTACATATAAAAATATTGTTTGACTTTTCAACATCTTTTCTTCATTATTTTATCATCCATTTTATTTTCATTTTGTTTTTATTTCTTCAAAACAATAAAATTTACATATTATGCCTTAACTTCATTTTATTTAACACACCTCCCTCAAATTTTCATATTTTAAAATTAATTCTTCCGACAAGTGTAAAAATTTTAATTTTCATCTATCTCTTTCCTTTATACGGGTACAATCAAAATATCGAAATTGTACTTCAATGCGGTGTCACCATAATATTTAAATATTTAAGTACCCGCGTTAGCTCGATTTAATAAAATCATGCTGACGCAATTATCGTCGTTTTCCTTCAAAATTCTTCTTTACTTCATCTCCCCCAATTAAATTAGTCATATTCCATTTTTCATGACTAATTCCGACAACATGTAAAATATTAATATTTTAATATTATTTTATTGAATAAAATATTATTTTATTTCAAAATTTCTCACTTGCCTTCTTTGATCCCGAAACACATCATTACATCTCGGTTTACTTCCAAATCATCCTTTAGCTTTCTAATTCCTCTCCAACAAAAATATTATTATTTAATTATTCTTTCTACACGTGCGAAACATTTTATTCTAGAACATTCCTTTCATCCTTTGTCGCTCTTTAGCACGCAAATTCACATCAAACGATCATTCGTTTGATCAATAAGGTCTTATTTGTGTCCAACGAGGGTGTGGGGTATTACAATTAGTGCATGGCTAGGTGAATGCCTAAGTCAATGAATGAATACCCATCCATATGTGCTAGTGCTGGGATTCGACCTCACGCTCAATTATTAGGCTTCTAATATGTTGGCAATAAATATAAATCATAATCAAATGTCAATTTGATAATTAATTTATATTTATAGATCATGAGTGGTATCTAGCAACACATTATGACCACCCAAATGTTAGAGAGTCAATTAAAGAATTTAACAAAGCCCTTTAGTGATAGGCCTACCAATGCAATACGTTCCTTTCATTAAATATCCCTGGATATGTCATAAGCATGGCTCAGTGTTTACTTATGACATTCCATATTAGTTCTCATAATTCATGACTAACTTTATGAATTTAGGAAACTAACTTTCCTCAAATTTATCATACTTTGGCCAAAGATTTTATACAAGTTAATCTAGAATTGAGAACAAGTGAGATACATTCCCTCATATCACTGGGGATGATGAATCCTCTTTTGACCACCCATCCACCTTCGTATGCTTCATGGCATACCTAAAACCACCCTGTTTAGGCACTTGGTCCTCTCCAGACCCAAAAGTGTAAAATCAAAAAATATCAATTCCCATACAAAATGACTTGGTATCTCAAGTCTGAGGACTAGTTGCACTACTATCACTTGAGAACATATTCCATAGACACTTAAGTGAAATGTCAAATGGAGTTCTCATAGCAAGTCAGCTTCAGTGAACTTGTTCTTTAATAAGCACCCACATGTTATCCTCAAGTATTCCATATACTTCAATCTATGAGATCGATTGGTTACTTCCTAAGTAAGGAGACTTAACATCTACCAGTCTTTAAGCATTGTTAGTGCCTTGTCTTGACAATACAATGACCAAGAACAATTTTAGGAACATGGCTTTAATGCATAGTGATCCCATAATTGTAACAACTTTACAATTCTCTTGCAAGGCCTTTATGTTCCATGGGCTTCATCCAATTAGTATCTAATAACTCCTTATTATTGCACTAACATGAAGGAAAACCACTATCACATAAAGTTATGCGAATAAGTATGTATTAAACTACAATAAATATTTCTTGACTAATCTAATTAGCTCAAGGGCATATACCAACAACCAGTGTGGATGGTTAGATGCCAGCTTGAGAATGGAGGATAGATGTCACGTCCTATTTTTTAGACGGATCATGATCGACTCTAGGATCTACATGTGTATGGCCCACTAGACCTTAGTAAGCCTCTTTACATCACAATAGGCTCATTTGCCATCGTCATCGTCATACATACATAAGCATAAATCATCATAAACATAAGGATAAAATACCTTGACTCCTTTAAGTTTTGATGGAAATTACATGGAGTTCCTTTAGTTTTCGAAATGGACACTCTACCCCAAAAGCACAAACACTGCTAATAGAAGTTGTGAAAAAACTAAAATGCCATTTTTTTCTTTATTAATTTAAAAAATTATTATTATATTTTAAAAAATTAAAAAATTAAAAATTTCCAAAAAAAGTACCGATAGGCCGAAGGAGGGAAGCACCAAATCAGTGCTCCCAATATAAGGGAGCACCAATGCTTCCCTTAGAGAGCCCGCTCGGGGCTCCCAAAGGAGCACCTGGTGTTGCCCAGATGGGAAGCCCGATGCTCCCTTAGGAAGCTCAGATGTTCCCCATGGGGAGCTTTTTTTTAATTAATAAAGAATAATAAAAAATAATAAAATTATATAATAGTAATTATAAAAATTAATTAAGGGTAAAATTATCTTTTCACTCTTGCCACGTCAACAAGTTGACGAAAATATTAATGGTTGACTAATGATTAGACCTACATGTCCAACGAAAAATATTTTTTGGAATGGAGTATCCATTTCGAAAACTAATGGACCTCCGTGTAATTTCGATCAAAACTTAGGGCAGTCAGGATATTTTACCATAAACATAAATACACGATTATGGACTTCTCAACATAAGCTGTGTATACGCTTTTTGTTCATAATATGTGTACGTTGTACAATTCATGTAAATCTTGTAAAGGCACCTCAAGTGCTCATATGAGCTCTCAAGGATGATTCATAATATTCACATAATCTTTATATAAGTACCTTGCCATTGAATGGCTGAACATTCCAATATCGACAAGTATTTACAAATAGAAACATAAAGGCCGACTCGTCAAATGAAACATGACCCGACTCCATAAGCTTCAAAAGACTACTATGTCACCTACCGAAGGAAGAACGAATCACATTTTCATGACACGGGTGCTCAACAGCTATTAATAATTTGCAACAAAATAAGTAAAACTAATGTATAAGTCACAAAGACTTCGAGAGTGGATATGTGAAGGGGACAAGTCAAGTGGTTAGAGCTTTTGCATAAATAGAGTATTTATTTAACCATGCACCTATGGTCTTTGAAATACACATTGAATGAACTTGTAAGAGAATAGTCATGCTTTCAAAAATGTTTCATAAATTCTTTGGAAATAAATATCATTCCTTTAAATCATTAAGTAAAGAATCCAAATAAGTCTTGGAAACACTTTTCATGCACGTCAAAGACATTTAATTCTTTAGAAACCAATTTGAGTGTAAAACCTATTGAATCACATCCAAAAAGGGCTAGCTTATGCATTCATCATTTCCATATCATGGTATCGAGACTTACCTCATATCGTTCATTAACCATGCACATGAACTCAAGGAATTTGGGATAATTGTTAGATAAAGAAGCTTGAGATATGATAACAAAAAAAAAGGTGAATTGGTTTTCAAATAAAAATTTCACATTTCTTAAGAACAGAGTTAAAGATCAAAACTTTAAGCACTAAAGTTGAAAACCAGTGAGAATGATGAGAAATAAAGCAAGCTTGTGTCCTCTCCCTTGATATCACAAGGAGTTTGATAAATTCTTTGGAAATAACCAAACCTAGGATCAAGCATAACCTTTACAAGCAACTGCCTTTTAAGGATAAAAAACACAACCTCTTAACAAGTCATTGTTTTTTCAAGGTTAAAGCACAACCTTTCTACCTTTTCCAATGGAGGTATAACTAAACCTACTCTTACAAGGCTCAAGAATAACCTTTCTACCCTTTCTACAGTGGATTACAAACTTTGATGTTTTTAAAAAGGCTGATCAACTAAGTTTAGGTACAAGAAAATGAAGTTGAATAAAAAAATATAAGCTCAAACAAGGATGCTCTATTTTATGAGTGTGTTGTAGAGTGAGAAAGGTATGAACTTGAGAAGGGAAGCTTTGTTCAACTCTTGGAATGATTTTCAGCTTTCCTTTCTTTCTTGGTGCTCTTCTCTATTTCAAATGAAGCTTTTGGAGGGTTTTTATAGCCTTATAGAATTTCTTCCCATTAGAGAAAGAGATATGTTCCAAATTTTAAAAGTTGGGGCCACTTGAATTTCATCACCTAACCTTCAGGAATCGATCAGTGGACATCCGAGAAGTCGATTCTTTTGCAACATGGGACATTCTATTTCCAATAAATAGATCTTTCTACTAGTTAGATATTGATTTTTCTTCCTTCAATTTTGAGCCTAATGTTTCATGTTTTTAAAATTCATATTTTAGGTTTCCTGAGTTAAAGGTGATTGGATCCTAGGATGAGGTGCTCCACCCTATACATTGCTCGGTAGGTTTAGCGTGACACTAAGTGTTATCAATCGTGCCCAGAATCACTCCGCTGACGGTTAAATTCTAATTACGTGTATATGATTATTTGTTGTGAAATGCTAAGATTCACTTGTCAAATTATATGTATGTATATAATGGTTGATGATGTCATTATGAATACATGACTGGGTTTTATGAGTTGTTTTCAAAGGAATTGTAATTGAGCATTATGAATTTCGGATTCTAAAGGAATATGGATTAACGTATAAGATCATGTAAGTAGGCTTGCTTGGGCTTGGTGGGCTGAACCCATTGGTCCTTTGCGCCGATCATGGCCTAGAAATTGGGCTGTGATAATACTCTTGGAGAATAAATGCTCACTAGATACATAATGAAAAATAGGTGATTTCTGTCAAACCCTGTTCTATAAAATAATTACGACGTCATTTACATGTTCAATAAAATGTTTACATATTTAGGAAGTTCGAGGAATCGTTAAAAGATGATATTGCCTCTAATGGTACCATTAAGTAGATTAAGCCTCGAACTAGTTCAAATAGGAATTTTAAGGTGAAATTAAAAGTTTCACAGTTCAGGGATGACTCAAAATGGTAATTCGGAGTTCGAGGATCAATTTGGAGTCAAACCGAAATTTTCACTATCTAGGGGCAAAATGGTCATTTGCCACTTAGGGACAAAATGGGAATTTTTAGAAAAGATTTTTTTTGGCCCCATTTGACTTATTGGAGTATGATTTGAGGTTTAGAAGTGAAAAATTTTAATTTCGGTATGATTTGGAGTATAGGGGTAAAATGGTAATTTTACCACTCTAGGGGTAAAATAGTAATTTTTCATCACTAGGACATTTTTCCAGCACATGGTCATCCCTTATCCTCATTTTGACCATTGACTAATTGTGTGGTGGAGATAAAAAGGATTAAAATTTTAAAAGTTTTAAAAATGGACCAATAAGAAAATACCATGTGTCAAGCTTAGAATATTTTATTATTTAACTAAAAAAATAGCATAAATCAGCCCATTACTCTCCAAATATTCGGCCAAGCAAGGAAGAGAGAGAAAGAGAGGAAGAACAAACCCTAGGTGAGGAATTTCAAGAGAAAAAGTGTGAAAAATCAAGGAAAACAAGTGAAAAAGGTAGGATTTTTCAACTTAAGCTTGAAATCTATTTTCCTTGAGCATTTCTCCTTATTTTCCATGCTTAAATTACATGTTTTCATGATGAATTAATGGCTGATCAAAATGGGTTAGGAGAGAGAAAGTTGTTAGATTAATTTGATTTTAAGTTATGTTAGTGTTTTTAGTTAGTTTAGCATATTAAGGAAAAATACAATAAGAAAAGAATTTATTTTCCTCCATTACCATTATTGGCCAAATTTCTAGGGGAATATTGGCTGATGATCTTGATGTTTATTTGAGGAATTATGATGAATAATGATGAATTATGAGCCTAGAAAAATAATGGGAATTTTGGAGCAAAAATACGAATTTTTACCCACTAGGGGTATTTTCGTAATTTGCTATTGAGACTGATAAATTGAATTTCATTCACATTCACTAAGGTAATTTAAGTATAATTGGAGTGTATAAAGTGAGAAGAATTGATTTGGAGTTAAATTGGAGATAATAGGCCGAATTAGGTCAGCACCGCATTTAAGCGGTAGTCGGATAAGTTGCATGCCATATTATGCATATACACCGAGCCTGAATTGATTTATAATGGTCAAGCATTAATGTGGTGAATTATGTATCGTACATTGTGGATAGGTGGTGAGCAAATTATATTGGTAAAAGTACAGAGATTGTGCTTGAAGACTGAGATTAGGAGTACATCGACTCCTAAAACTGTGAGTGGATAATTTATCGTCTTAAATATCTAGAGTAATTATACTTGTTTGATGCTTTTATTGAATGGTGAGTTTAAATTATAAAATATTATGTTTTTCAATTAAAATGTTTTTTAATAAAAATGAGATTTATACTGGTTTTGAAATCAAATATTGTTTTGGGAAAATTGAGTATATGGAGACTGTGTTGAAATTTATGATTTTATATGTTATTGAAATTGTGGCTTATGACACTATGGTAGCATGATGGCTAAATTTTTGGGGTTGGCATGAAATATATGAATAGTTTTGGATTGGTCTCAGTAGACTGGATTACATTTTATTCACCATATTATGCTATTGAAATTTTTATAGGTCTGGTGGTATATTAAACGATCACTGCAATGGTGGAGGTTTTCGTGGACTGCCTATGAGAGGGGCACGGTAACTCAATTATATACTTACCTTCGGGGGGGAGATGTTGGGTGAAGTATCTCCTGAGGTATGATTTGAGTGCACCTCACGTTCGGGCCACCACGTGAGAGTGAGACTAAGCCAACGCCATGGAACGACTGTGTGTCAGATGTGAAAACATGTTTATGGGTATGGGTCATTGAACAACCTTGGCGGTCTCAGTGGGATACCTTGACGAAGGTACCCGCGAGAATGATTCTGGTAGGGGCCAAGTTTAAGAAATTCATAAGCCGAGAAATTTTGATGAAGAGATTGTGCTTGAAGACTGAGATTAGGAGTACATCGACTCCTAGAACTGTGAGTGGACAATTTATCGTCTTAAATATCTAGAGTAATTATACTTGTTTGATGCTTTTATTGAATGGTGAGTTTAAATTATAAAATATTATGTTTTCCAATTAAAATATTTTTTTAAAAAAATGAGATTTATACTGGTTTTGAAATTAAATATTGTTTTGAGAAAATTGAGTATATGGAGACTGTGTTAAAATTTATGATTTTATATGTTATTGAAATTGTGGCTTATGACACTATGGTAGCATGATGGCTAAATTTTTGGGGTTGGCATGAAATATATGAATAGTTTTGGATTGGTCTCGGTAGACTGGATTACATTTTATTCGTCATATTATGCTATTGAAATTTTTATGGGTCTGGTGGTATATTAAACGGTCACTACAATGGTGGAGGTTTTCGTGGACTGCCTATGAGAAGGGCACGGTAACTCAATTATATACTTACCTCCGGGGGGGAGATGTTGGGTGAAGTATCTCCTGAGGTATGATTTGAGTGCACCTCACGTTCGGGCCACCACGTGAGAGTGAGACTTAGCCAACGCTAGGGAATGACTGTGTGTCAGATGTGAAAACATGTTTATGGGTATGGGTCATTGAACAGCCTTGGCGGTCTCAATGGGATACCTTGACGAAGGTACCCGCGAGAATGTTTCTGGCAGGGGCCAAGTTTAAGAAATTCATAAGCCGGGAAATTTTGATGAAAAGAAATTGTTTGGTATAGATTGAAACAAATTTTGCATTATGAACATTATTGAGATATAGTGTTTTTATATTGTCTCCATCTACTCGGCTTTAGATGCTTTTGATGGTAATTGTTTACTAACTGGGATTATTTAATCTCACCCCTCTTCCTATCCATTTTTCAGGCTCAGGACAGTTTGTTGATAGTTGAATAAGATGGGAATTAATCTCAAAGTGCATCCTAGAAAGTAAGGGTTCGTAGCCCTACACCTTCTTGGTCAGTTTGGGGCCCACGTGTGACTGTAAACGAAATTTCATACTTTAATTATCTTTATTACTATATGAATAAATTTATTTTACTCTTACGCTACAAAAGTTATTTTAGGAAGACTTTGAAAATATTGTGTTTTAAGAAAACAGAATATTTTATTTAATGTTTTTATTATATTCAAATAGCTATAATTTTACTTTAAACGAATTTTTTAGACTTCAAAATTTAATTTAAATCATAAAATATGTGTTTCCACTTACATATTACATTTTTATGGATTTTGAAATTTTCAAAAAAAATGACGAAAATGCCCCTGTGAGGTAAAAAATAATATTTTATTATTTTGAGTTGGAAACGACTTATGATTTCTTGAAATGCGAGATTTAATAACTGTCACTCACCGGAGAGATGCGAAAGCTGATGCTAAGCCTTGCGGGGTTCCAATCAACATTTGGGGTAATGAGTGCCTATCGGGACGTCGCGGCGGTTGTCACGGGCCCAATGGGAGTTCCGAGTCGTGATAGTGGCAAAGGACTTGATTAATCAGGTTTCAAAGACTCTCTGATATGTGATTAGATGACGACATGAAGCTGATGGTGGCTACAAGATTATTAGAGTAAAGGGCTCGTACTTGGTGGAATTCGATGAAGTCCCGTTCCACTACTCCTCAAACATGGTCTGACTTCCTTAGAGAATTCGATGGTTAGTATTTCACTTATTTCCATCAAAAAGAAAAGAAAAGAGAATTTCTGAGCTTGAAACAAGGAAATCTAACGGTAGAGGAGTACGAGACTCGTTTAATGAGTTGATGTTATATGTGCCGGATCTGGTGAAATCTGAGTAGGATCAGGCCAGCTATTTCGAAGAAGGGCTCCGTAATGAGATTATAGAGCGGATGACAGTGACTGGTAGGGAGCCACATAAGGAGGTGGTACAGATGGCTTTACGGGCTGAAAAGCTCGCGATTGAGAATAGGAAGATTCGGACTGAGTTTGCAAAAAGGAGGAATCCTGGTATGTCTTCTAGTCAGCTAGTAAAAAGAGGCAAGGACTCAGCGACTTCAGGGAGCACTACTTTTGTTTTCGTGACATCTTCTCGACCTCCATTTCCACTATCACAAAAGAGACCTTCGAGGTTTAGCAGATCTACTATGACTGGTTTTGGGAAGAGTTTCGAAGATTTTGACAGATGCAAAAATTGTGGGAATTATCATGTTGGGCTGTGTAGGGGGCCTACACTATATTTATATTGTGGTTAGTCGGGTCATATTAGGAGTAATTGCCCACGGTTAGGACGAACCAATGTAGCTGCATCATCTCCATCAGCTCGCTCTGATATGCAGAGGAAAGATTCTTTTGGGTTACCACGGAGATAGGGAGTAGCCATACGGTCTGGTGTGGAGAGTAATACCCCGACACATCCACCTTCGAGACCACAGACTCGTACCTCCACAATAGTTTTTGTTGTGACGAAATATAAGGCACGGGTCCGACCTGGAGTAGTGACAGGTATTATGTCTTTATTTGATAAAGATGCTTATGTTTTGATAGATTCTGGCTCAAATAGATCTTATGTGAGTATGGTATTTGCATCAATTGCTGATAGAAACCTGTCACCATTAGAGGGAGAAATTGTAGTGCATACCCCTCTAGGAGAATAGTTGATTAGAAATACTTGCTATCGAGACTGTGGGGTAAGGGTAGGTGAGGAAGAATTTAGGAGTGACTTAATTCTTTTAGAGATCTTGGATTTTGATCTAATATTGGGTATGGACTGGTTAATTGCACATCGGGCGAATGTGGATTGTTTTCGGAAAGAAGTTATTCTTCGAAATTCAGAGGGAGCAGAGATTGTGTTTGTAGGGGAATGTCGAGTATTACCTTCTTGTGTAATCTCGGCTATCAAAGCTTCGAAATTAGTGCAAAAAGGGCATTCGACTTATTTGGCACACGTGATTGATACTTCAAAAGGGGAACCTAAGTTAAAAGATGTCCCAATAGTAAGTGAGTTTTCTAATGTATTTCCTGATGATTTACCGGGACTACCTCCTGATCGAGAGCTTGAGTTCCCTATTGATTTACTTTCGAGTACCGCACCTATTTCTATTTCTCCATATAGAATGGCTCCGGCAGAGTTGAAGGAATTGAAAGTCCAGTTGCAAGATTTGGTGGATAAAGGTTTCATTCGCCCTAGCATTTCTCCTTGGGGAGCACCAGTCCTATTAGTAAAGAAGAAGGATGGCACTCTTCGATTGTGTATCGATTACTGTCAGCTGAACTGAGTAACCATCAAGAATAAATATCCTTTACCCCGGATCGATGATCTTTTTGATCAATTATGAGGTGCTATGGTGTTTTCAAAGATTGATTTGAGGTTTGGGTATTATCAGTTGAAGATTAAGGAGCAGGATGTACCCAAGACTACCTTCAGGAAGCGTTATGGGCATTATGAGTTTCTGGTGATGCCGTTTGGTTTGACTAATACCCCGATAGTTTTTATGGATCTTATGAACAGGGTGTTCCATCCATACTTGGATAAGTTTGTGATAGTGTTCATAGATGACATCCTGGTTTATTCGAAAAATGATGATGAACATACTGCCTATTTGCGCATTGTGTTACAAACTTTACACGAGAGATAACTCTATGCTAAGTTCTCTAAATGTGAGTTCTGGTTAAAGGAAGTGGTTTTCTTGGGACATGTGGTGTCCGGAGCTGGAATTTATGTCGATCCTAAGAAGATTGAGGCAATCTTACAATGGGAGCAACCGAGAACGGTAATAGAGATTCATAGTTTCCTTGGCTTAGTCGGTTATTATTAGAGATTTGTTCAGGGATTTTCATTGATAGCAGCTCCTTTGACTCGTTTGACTCGTAAAGGAGTTAAGTTTGAGTGGGATGATGTTTGTGATAATCAATTTCAGGAGCTAAAGAACCGGTTAACCTCCGCTCCTGTTTTAAGACTTCCTGTTAATGGAAAAGAATTTTTGGTATACAGTGATGCATCTAAGTTGGGATTAGGGTGTGTGTTGATGCAGGATGAGAAGGTAATAGCTTATGCTTCCCGGCAATTGAAGAAGCATGAGACGAATTACCCTACTCATGACTTGGAGTTAGCAGCAGTAGTTTTCTCATTGAAGATTTGGAGACATTATTTATATGGTGAGCGTTGTCGGATTTTTACTGATCATAAAAGCTTGAAATATTTGCTCACCCAGAAAGAGCTTAATTTGAGACAAAGACGATGGTTGGAGTTGATTAAGGATTACGACTTGGTGATTGATTATCATCTGGGAAAGGCAAATGTTGTAGCGGATGCTTTAAGTCCTAAATCCTCATCTTCATTAGCAGTACTTCAGAGTTCTTATTTTTCGATATTACTTGAGAAGAAATCTCTAGGGATCCAATTGAATAATGGTGAGGATAGAACCCTACTTGCTAGTTTCGTTGTGAGACCTTCATTGTTGAATCAAATAAGAGAATTGCAGATATATGATGATTGGTTGAAACGAGAAGTTCAAAAGCTGCAAGATGGAGAAACTAGTGAGTTTAGACTCAGCGATGATGGTACTTTGATGCTTAGAGACTGAATTTGTGTCCCTAAGGATGATCAGTTGAGACGAGCTATTTTGGAGGAAGCTCATTCTTCCGCCTACGCTTTACATCCCGGAAGCACCAAGATGTATCGAACTATTAAAGAAAGTTATTGGTGGCCGGGTATGAAACGAGACATAGCAGAGTTTGTAGAGAAATGTCTCACATGCCAACAGATCAAGGTGGAGCATAAAAAACTGTCAAGTACTCTTCAGCCTTTATCGATTCCTGAATGGAAGTGGGAACACGTGACTATGGACTTTGTATTGGATTTACCGCGGACACAAAGTGGGAAGGATGCTATTTGGGTGATTGTGGATAGATTGACTAAGTTCGCCCATTTCTTGGCTATCCATAGCACGTATTCTATTGAAAGGTTGGCAAGACCTTATATAGATGAGGTTGTGAGATTACATGGAGTTCCAGTTTCTATTGTGTCAAATCGAGACCCTCGGTTTACTTCTCGATTTTGGCCAAAATTTCAGGAAGCTCTTGGAACTAAATTGAGATTTAGTACTGCTTTTCATCCGCAGACAGATGGTCAATCTGAGAGAACTATTCAAACCTTGGAGGATATGTTACGGGCTTGTGTCATTGACTTTATTGGGAGTTGGGACAAACACTTGCCATTGGTGGAGTTCGCGTATAATAACAGTTTTCAGTCTAGTATTGGGATGGCACCATACGAGGCTTTGTATGGAAGGAAGTGCCGAACTTCGCTTTGTTGGAATGAAGTAGGTGAGAGGAAATTGGTGAATGTGGAATTGATTGATCTGACAAATGACAAGGTCAAGGTTATCCGAGAGCGGTTAAAGACAGCTCAAGATAGGCAGAAGAATTATTCTAATAGACGAAGGAAAGATTTGGAGTTTGAAATTGACGATAAAGTTTTTCTTAAGGTTTCTCCTTGGAAAGGTAATAATTTGAAAATTTTGAAGTATTAAATCTTATTTGATTAAACTGTTGTGATAATTTATGGTATTTATTGGATAATGGAAGGTGTAATTCGATTCGCAAAGAGGGGAAAGCTTAATCCGAGATACATTGGACCTTTTCGTATTATTGAAAGGATTGGGCCAGTGGCTTACAGACTTGAATTTCCCTCGGAGTTAGATCGGATTCATAATGTCTTCCACATCTCGATGTTGAAAACGTATGTTCCCGATCCTTCCCATATTCTAGAGACACCTCCAATTGAGTTCCATGAAGATTTGAAGTTCGAGGTGCAGCCGGTACGTATTCTAGATCGAAAGGATCTAGTGCTGAGGAACAAGAGCATTCCAATGGTGAAAGTATTGTGGAAAAATTCTCGAATGGAAGAAATGACATGGGAAGTCGAGCACTAGATGAGGAACCACTATCCACATCTTTTCTTGGATTCCGGTACGTGAAATTTTGAGGTCAAAATTTTATTTTAAGGGAGGTAGTGTTGTAAAGCCTGACTTTATAAAATACTCGTCATGACATACATGTGATGATAGCATGATTACATGCTAGGAGAGTCCCGAAAAATTTACAAAAGTCTATATTGTACCTAGAGGTACAACAAAGTTGATTTAATCCTCGAACTAGATCAAATAGAAATTTTAAGGTGAGATTAAGAGCTTCACAGTCCATAGATGACTCAAAATGGTAATTCGGAGTTTGAGGATCAATTTGGAGTCAAATCGAAATTTTCACTTTCTAGGGGCAAAATGGTCATTTGCCACATGGGGACAAAGTGAGAATTTTAGAAAAGATTTTGTTTGGCCCCATTTGACTTATTGGAGTATGATTGGAGGTTTAGAAGTGAAAAATTTTAATTTTGGTATAATTTGAAGTATAGGGGTAAAATGGTAATTTTGTCACCCTAGGGGCAAAATTGTAATTTTCCACCACCAAGACATTTGTCCAGCACATGGTCTTCCTTTATCCTCATTTTTGACCTTTGACTAATCATGTGGTGGAGATAAAAAGTTTAAATTTTTAAAGTTTTAAAAATGGACCAATAAGAAAATGCCATGTGTCAAGCTTAGGATATTTTATTATTTAACTTAAAAATCAGCATAAATCAGTCCATTACTCTCCAAATATTCGGCCAAGCAAGGAAGAGAGGGAAAGAAAGGAAGAACAAACCCTAGGTGAGGAATTTCAAGAGAAAAAGTGTGGAAAATCAAGGAAAACAAGTGAAAAAGGTAGGATTTTTCAACTTAAGCTTGAAATCTATTTTCCGTAAGCATTTTTCCTTATTTTCCATGCTTAAATTAAATGTTTTTATGATGAATTGTTGGCTGATCAAAATGGGTGTGGAGAGAGAAAGTTGTTGGATTGATTTGATTTTAAGTTATGTTAGTGTTTTTAGTTAGTTTAGCATATTTAGAAACAAAACAATAAGAAAAGAATTTATTTTCTCCAACAACCATCAATGGCCGAATTTACCATGTGTTGAGTGAGGATGAATTTGATTTTTATTCTAGGAGAATTGGTTAGAAAATGATGAATTATGGTGTGGAAAAGTAGTAGGAAAAATCATGGTGTTAATGCACCATTATTGGCCGAAAATTTTAAGAAGAAAAGTGAAGATAGTTTTGCCAAATTTTAGGTTATTTGATTTGAGTTTGGTGAATTAAGATATTGGAAAAGAATTGGAACAATTTGGAGTAATTTAGGATTAAATTGAACGCGTTAGTAATTTAATCGGGTGATAAGACGAATTAGGTCAATACCGGGTTTAAATAGTTACCAGTGCATTTTTGCATTCCATATCATGCATTAGTAGTCTAAATTAGTTTAATTTCAATTTAGTACCAATGTAGTGAGTTTCTCAATTTTGTATTGTGTCAAGGTGGCGAGTCCTTCGATAAAGGCAAGGGAATTGCATCCGAGGACCAGTAGTCTGAGTATTTCGAGAATCGGCACTCTAGACATTGTGAGTAAACTTACTGTCATTTTAATTATCTAGGGTGATTTTTAGATGATTTCATTAATCTATGAAAAAATGGATTTAAAAGGGTAAATTTTCATGTTTTATGAATAAAGGTGTTCCAATGAAATTAATTTATAAATTGTTTTGAAATTAATAATGATTTTGAAAAAATAGGGTACACGGAGACTGTTAATCATGGCAATTTGATTGTTTAAATTGATTGGCTTATGATAAATCAGGCATGATTGGCTAGTTGGCAATTGTATTGAAATACGAATTGTTTGATTGCCTTGAAAGACTGCGAATTACAAAATTGCCATATCATGTTATTGAGTTTTATTGTATGGTAGATTATATATTAATTAATCACTGCAGTAGGGGGTTTCTGTGGACCAGCCTTTTAGAGGGGCACGGTAAATCCCATTATATTCTTACCTCGAACGGAGAGGCGCGTAGGGTATCTCCTGGGGTAAAGCTTAGGGTTCACTTCACGCCAAACCACCACGTGAGGGGGAACTCAGCCAACGCCAAGGAACGGCTGTGTTTTCAAAACAAAAACATGATTTATGTGAAATGTGAATTTTAATAGCCTTGGCGGTCTCGGTAGGATGCCTCGACCAAGGTATCCCTGAAAATGGATTTATAGCACAAGCCTAGTTTTTATGAAATTCATAAGCCTCTTCACGTATTTTAAATGAAATGTATTCTAATGCTGTGACCCAGTTTACGATGATTTACTTTATTGTCTCCATGTACTCAACTCTAGATGTTTATGATGATGTCTGTTTAATCATTGGGATTTTATAATCTCACCACCCTCCTTTCCACCCATTTCAGGTTCAGTATAGACTGTAGATAGCTGATCTCATCGAGGACTACCGTTGGATCTGCATTTTCCAAATCGTAGGTTCATAGCCCTCTTTACTTTTGTTTATTCGGGGGCCCTCTTGTTATTGTAAATTAAATTAAATATTTTGGCTTACTGTATTACAGTATGTATAAATTTATTTAGCTTTTACGCTATAAAAATTATTTACATATAACTCTATAAATATTGTTTTATAAGAAAATAGAATATTTTACTTAATATTTCTTTTATTTTCTTATTATATTCAAATAACCATAATTTCGTTTTAAATGAAGATTTTAGACTTTTAAACTCATTTGAATATGAATTATGTGTTTTGTACTTGTATATTACATTTTAGCCAGTTTCAAAATTTTTGAGAAAAATGGCCAAAATACCCTTGTGAGACAAAAATATTAATATTTTATTTGTTTTAAGTTGGAAACAGCTTAAAATGTTTTAGAACACGATATTTGACAATGGCTGCTCACAAGGGAAATGAGAAACTGATAGTAAAGCCTTGCGGGGTTTCAGGTTGACATTCCGGGCAATGAGTGTCTACCGAGACACTGCGGTAATTGTCACGGGCTCGAGGGGAGTACCGGATCGTGACATTGTTTGTGTTGTAAATTTATGGTTTGAATTGAATGGCATATGATGATATTGGCATGAATGGCTGAATTGGAAATTGTGTTGAAATTGTATGAACTGTTTGTTTTGCCTTGACAGGCTGGATAGTAATATAATTGCCATGTCATGCTATTGAAATTTTTATTGATTTGGTGGGATATTGATTAGTCACTGCAGTGGTGGGTTTCCGTGGACTAGCCTATTAGAGAGGGGCACGATAAACCCGGTTATATTTTACTTCGGTACGAGAGGCGCAGAGGGTATCTCCTGAGGTAAAGCTTTAGAGTTCACTACACGCTAAACCACCACGTGAGGGTGAACTCAGACTACGCCAAGGAACGACTATTCTTTAAAATGTAAAATGTGTTTTATGCGTATATGAACTTTTCTTTAACAGCCTTGGCGGACTCAGTTGGATGCCCTGGCCAAGGTATCTCCGAGAATGAGTTTTGGCACGAGCCAAATTTTTAAAAAATTCATAAGCCATGTTGATTATTTGAGTGAAATGAAATTATTTTATTTAGTTGAAATGAGTTTGAAACGTTATGAATCATAGTATGATGAACTATTTTAAGTTGTCTCCATTTACTCGACTTTAGATATTTTAGATGATGTTTGTTTACTCACTGAGTTTATATAAACTCACCACCCTCCTTTCCACTCATTCCAAGATCAGGACAGTCCGTAAGTAGCTGATTAAGTCAAGGGTTATTATTGGACTCGCCTCCTCATAAATTGTAGGTCCACAACCTTTGTTACCTTTGGTCATTCGGGGGCCCACACGTCATTGTAAATTAAATTACATACTCTGGTTATCTGTGTTACTGTATGTATGAATTTATTTTGCTTTTACGCTACAAAATTTATTTACGCAGAGTTCTTTAAATATTGTTTTATAAGAAAATAGAATATTTCATTTAATATTTTTATTTTATTCTATTAGCGACAATTTCACCTTAAATGAATGTTTTAGACATAAAAACTTGTTTTTAGTTATGAAATGTGTATTTTCCCGTATATATTATATTTTCAGCAGGTTTCAAAATTTTTGTGAAAAATGACCAAAATGCCCTTGTGAGATAGAAAATATTTTTTTATTATTTTTTTGATTTGGAAATAACTTATAATCTTTTAAAATATGATATTTAGTAATTATTGCTCACAAGGGAGGTGTAAAAACTGACATAAAACCTTGCGAGGTTTCGGTTGGCATTTAGAGTAATGAGTGTCTATCAAGACATCATGGCGGTTGTCACGAGCTCGAAGAAAGTACCGAGTCGTGACAGAAAACCTTTCATTGACAAGAAAAGTCTAGTTATATCACTCATGCCTTCGAAAGCCTTGTTATTCTCTTTAAGTGGTTTTATAACTTTATAAATGATTTTAAATTAATTTTTTTTTATTTTTGGTTAAAGTAGATCATAACTTGTTTTTGCATCGAAAAATGTGATGGGATACCGATCCATTGACAAGAAAATTCTAGTTATAGTAACCCATGCCTTTGAAAGCCTTGTTAATCGATATAAGCGGATTTATAACTTTTTAAATGATTTTAAATTGAGTTTTCTTTTTACATTTTTGGTTAAAAAAGATCATAATTTGATGTTTGCATTGGGAAACATGAAACAAAAGGCATCCATTGAAAAGACAAGTCTATTTATAATCACTAATACCTTCAAAAGCCTATTTACTCACTACAGATGGTTTTAAAATCTTATAAATGATTTCAATTTGAATTTTAGTTTGTTTTTGGTTAAAACAGATCATAGTTTGTTGTTTGCATTGGGAAACGTGAAGCAAAAACCATCCATTGACAAAAAAAGTCCATTTATAGTCACTCATGCTCTTGAAGCGTAGTTAATCACTTTAAATGGTTTTATAATCATATAAATAATTTTAAAATTGAATTTTTCGCCCTTTTGATTAAAATAATTCATAATTTGATGTTTGCATCGAGAAACATGAAGAAAAAGCCATACATTGACAAAAAAAGTCTATTTATAATCACTCATGCTTTTGAAAGCCTTATTACTTGCTTTAAGTGGATTTATAAATTTTTAAACGATTTTAAATTGAATTTTTGTTACATTTTTAGTTAAAACAGATTGTAATTTAATGTTTACATCGAGAAACATGAAGCAAAAGCCATCCATTGTCAAGCCTGACCTTATAAAATACTTTCCATGTCATTCATATGATTGACAATATGCTTGCATACTTGGAAAGCTCCGAAAGAAAAATTGTTAAAAGACGACAATTTACCAAATGGTACAATTAAGTTAATGTAAGCCTCGAACTAGATCAAATAGAGAATTTAAAATGAAATTAAGAATATTAAAGTCCTAGAATGGTTTAATATGGTGATTTGGAGTTCGAAGATCAATTTGGAGTCAAATAGAAATTTTTACTGTCCAGGGGCAAAATGGTCATTTGTCACCTAGGGACACAATGGAAATTTTTAGAAAAAATTTTTTTTGGCCCCATTTGACTTATTGGAGTATGATTTGAGTATTGGAGTATAATTTGAGGGTTTGACAGTGAAAAAGTTTAATTTCGGTGATTTTTAGAGTGTAGGGGCGAAATCATAATTTTGCCACTCGCGGATAAAATTTGAGATTTTGAGAGAATTTAGATCAAATTTGGCAAATTGGAGAATTGTATGAGTATAAGGGATGAAAAATATGTCTATGGGCAATTTTTCAGTTTTTAGGGCAAAAATGTAATTTTTGACTTTTACGGGGGCAAAAGTGTAAATTTCAAAAATTACTCAACCAAGACTTTGGATAAGTCTGAGAATTTTATCTAAGCTATGGATATGTGGGACAAGTGTATGGTGAAAATTTGGAAACAAATGGATGGCTAGAATTTAGGGAATTAATAAAACATTAAAAAAAATAATATTATATTATTTTAGCCTTTAAAAAGGTAAAAATTCCAGAATTCTCATCTTCTTCAGCTGTCCAAACCAGGGGAGAAAAGGGGGAAAAAACAAATAAGAACCCTACCTGAAAATTTGGAGAAAATGAAGAGAAATCAAGAAATCAAGCATTGAAAAGGTAAATTTCATTGATTTTCCTTGTAATTTTCACTACCCATGCATTTTTTTCTCATTTCCATGCAAAATTAGAAAGTGGGTATGGACACCCATGCTGGCCAAACATCCATGGATGAGTTTTGAGCTTGATTTTTGGTTGATTTTAATTGAATTAAGTAATTTTAGTTAAGTTATATTGAAATATAGCAAAAATAAGCTAGAGATATAATTTTCTCCCATTGAAACCCATTATGCTAAATTTTCTAGGGGAATATTGGCTGCTGATCTTGATGTTTATTTGAGGAATTATGATGAATAATGATGAATTATGAGCCTAGAAAAATAATGGGAATTTTTGGAGCAAAAATACAAATTTTTACCCACTAGGGGTATTTTCGTAATTTGCTATCGAGACTGATAATTTGCACCACACTGAGGGACATTAAGTCAATTTGGGTGCAATTGAGGTATAGAAACTGAAAAAAATTAATTTGGAGTTTAAACGGACGCGTATATCGATTTATCAGGTAAAAGATCGAAATAGGCAACACCGCATTTAGGTAAAAATTTAGACATTTTTGCATTCCATATCAAGCATTAGTAGTCTAAATTAGTTTAATTAAATTTAGTACCAATGTGGTGAATTTCTCGATTTTGTACTGTGTCAAGGTGGTGAGTCCTCCGATAAAGGCAAGGGAATTACACCAAAGGACCAGTAGTCTGAGTATTTCGAAAATCCCCACTCTAGACACGGTGAGTAACCTTACTATCATTTTAATTATCTAAAGTATGTTTTTATTCGGTTTTGGTGAATTTTATGAAAATGAGTTCAAATGGTAAATTTTTATGTTTTGTAAACAAAATGAGTTTAAATGAAAATATTTTATAAATTGTCTTAAAACGAAATAACGATTTTGAAAATAGAGTACTTGGAGACCACTGATATGTTGTAAATTTAAAATTGAATTAATGGCTTATGTTATTATATTGGCATGACTCGCTGGGCTATGTTTTTATGAATTGTATGAATTGCTTTATTTTACCCTTGCAGGCTGAGTAGTAATATATTAGCCCTGTCATGCTATCAAAATTTTATTGTATGGTGGGTTTGACTTGCTACAGTGGGCTGGGTTCTGTGGACTAGCATATTAGAGGGGCACGGAATCCTGTTATATTTTTACCTCGGTTGGAGAGGCGAGTAGGGTAACTCCTGAGGTATAACTTTTAGAGTTCACTTCACGCCAAACCACCACGTGAAGGGGAACTCGGCCAACGCCAAGGAACGGCTATGTTTTCAAAATAAAAACACGACTTTCTAATAGCCTTGGCGGACTCAGTTGGGATAGCCATCGGCCAAGGTATCCCAAATAACCGAGTATGATAATAATTTTTGGCATGAGCCAAGCTTTTTAAGAAATTCATAAGCCATACTGATTACTTGCTTTAAATAAATTGATTTCATTTGGTTGAAATAAGTTGAAAGATGATAAATTACAGTTTGATGAAATGTTTTAATAGTCTCATTTTACTCGACTTTAGATATTTTGAGTGATGTTTGTTTACTCACTGGGATTTTATAATCTCACCACCCTCATTTCCACCAATTTCAGGCTCAGAATAGATTGTAGATAACTGATATCAGCAAGGATTATAGTTGAACTTGCCACATCCAAAAATTGTAGGTTCATTTCTTTTGATACTTTTGGTCATTCATGGGCCCACGTGTCACTGTAAATTAAATTCTATACTTTGGTTATCTGTATTACGGTATGTAAGAATTTATTTTGCTTTTACGCTATAAAAATTATTTATACAGTGTTCTTAAAATATCGTTTTATGTGAAAATTGAATATTTTATTTAATATTTTTATTTTATTATGACGTCATAATTCCATTTTAAACGAATGTTTTAGACATCCAAAATTATTTTTGATTATGAAATATGTGTTTTCCACTTACATACTATATTTTTAGATAATTTTGAGATTTTTGGGATAAATGACCAAAATACCCCTGTGAGACAAAAATTATTATTTTATTTGTTTAAGTTGGAAACAGTTTAAAATCTTTTAGAATGTGGTATTTGGAAACAGTTACCCACAGGGGAAATGAAAAGCTGATATTAAAGCCTTGCGGGGTTCCGATTGACATTTCGGGTGATGAATGTCGATCGAGACGTCGCGATTGTTGTCACGGGCTCGATAGGAGTTCCGGGTCGTGACATCCATTGACAAGAAAAGTCTATTTATAGTCACTCATGCCATCATGCACCTTGTTACTTACTTTAAGTGCACTCATAATTTTTTATATGATTTTAAATTGAATTTTTTTTACATTTTTGGTTAAAACAAATCATAATTTGATGTTTCCATTAGGAAACGTGAAGTGAAAGTCATCAATTGACAAGAAAAGTCTATTTACTCACTTTAGATTGTTTTCTAATCTTATAAATGATTTCAATTTGAAATTTATTTTATTTTTGGTTAAAATAGATCATAATTTGTTGTTTGCATTGGAAAACGTAAAGCAAAAACCATCCATTGACAAGAAAAGTCCATTTATAGTCTCTCATGCCCTCGAAAGCCTAGTTAGTCGGTTTAAATGGTTTTATAATCATATAAATGATTTTAAAATTGAATTTTTCTCTTTTTTTCTTAAAACAGATCATAATTTGATATTTACATCAGGAAACGTGAAGAAAAAGCCATACATTGACAAGAAAAGTCCATTTACAGTCACTCATGCCTTCAAAAGCCTTATTACTTGCTTTAAGTGGATTTATAATATTTCAAATGATTTTAAATTGATTTTTTTTTTATATTTTGGGTTAAAACAGATCGTAATTTGATGTTCGCATCGGGAAATGTAAAGCGAAAGCCATCCATTGACACTAAAAGTCAATTTATAGTCACTCATGACTTTAAAAGTCTATTTACTCATTTAAGATGGTTTTATAATCTTATAAATGATTTCAATTTCAATTTTATTTTGTTTTTGGTTAAAACAGATCATAGTTTATTGTTTGCATAAGAAAAGGTGAAGAGAAAACCATCAATTGACAAGAAAAGTCCATTTATAGTCACTCATGCACTCGAAACCCTTGTTAGTAACTTTAAATGGTTTTATAATTGTATAAATGATTTTAAAATTTAATTTTTCTCTTTTTTGGTTAAAACAGATCATAATTTGATGTTTGCATCAAGAAACATAAAGAAAAAGCCATACATTGGTAAGACAAGTCTATTTATAGTCACTCATGCCTTCGGAAGCCTTATTACTCGCTTTCAGTGAATTTATAACTTTTTAAATGAATTTAAATTGAATTTTGGTTACATAATTGGTTAAAACAGATTGTAATTTGATGTTTGCATCAGAAAACATGAAGCGAAAGCCATCCATTGACAAGAAAAGTCCATTTCTAATCACTAATGCCTTCATACACCTTGTTACTTACTTTGAGTGCATTCATAACTTTTTATATGATTTTAAATTGAATTTTTTTTTCATTTTTGGTTAAAATAGATCATAATTTGATGTTTCCATTGGGAAACATTAAGCGAAAGCCATCCATTGACAAGAAAAGTCTATTTATAGTCACTAATGCCTTCAAAAACCTATTTCCTCGCTTCAGATGGTTTTATAATCTTATATATGATTTCAATTTGAATTTTATTTTATTTTTGGTTAAAACAGATCATAGTTTGTTGTTTGCATTGGGAAACATGAAACAAAAACCATCCATTGACAAGAAAAATCTATTTATAGTCACTCATGCCCTCCAAAGACTAGTTAGTTGCTTTAAATGGTTTTATAACTGTATAAATGATTTCAAAATTGAATTTCTCACTTTTTTGCTTAAAATAGATCATAATTTGATATTTGCATCAGGAAACGTTAAGAAAAAGCCATACATTGACAAGAAAAGCCTATTTATCGTCACTCATGCCTTCGAAAGGCTTATTACTTGCTTTAAATGGATTTTTAACATTTCAAATGATTTTAAATTGAATTTTTTTTTTTACATTTTGGGTTAAAACAAATCATAATTTGATGTTTGCATTGGGAAATGTAAAGAAAGAGTCATCCATTAACATGAAAAGTTTATTTATAGTCACTCATGACTTTAAAAGTCTATTTACTCGCTTCGGATGTTTTTATAATCTTATAAATGATTTAAATTTGAATTTTATTTTGTTTTTGATTAAAACAGATCATAGTTTGTTGTTTGCATTGGGAAATGTGAAGCGAAAACCATCCATTGACAAGAAAAGTCCATTTATAGTCACTCATGCCCTTGAAAGCCTTACTAGTTGCTTTAAATGGTTTTATAATCATATAAATGATATTAGAATTGAATTTTTTTCCTTTTTTGGTTAAAATAGATCATAATTTGATGTTTGCATTGAGAAACGTAAAGAAAAACCAATACATTGGCAAGAAAAGTCTATTTATAGTCATCGGGAAACCTTATTGCTCGCTTGAAGTGGATTTATAACTTTTTAAACGATTTTAAATTGAATTTTTGTTACATTTTTTATTAAAACAGATCGTAATTTG
This sequence comes from Theobroma cacao, assembly GCF_053813885.1. Taxonomy (NCBI): domain Eukaryota; kingdom Viridiplantae; phylum Streptophyta; class Magnoliopsida; order Malvales; family Malvaceae; genus Theobroma; species Theobroma cacao. The sequence goes on along the minus strand of NC_142647.1, from coordinate 30,568,779 downwards.
ATGTTTGCATCGGGAAACATGAAACGAAAGCCATCCATTGACAAGAAAAGTCCATTTATAGTCACTCATGCCTTCATGCGCCTTGTTACTTGCTTTAAGTGAATTTATAATTTTTTAAATGATTTTAAATTGAATTTTTGAACATTTTTGGCTAAAACAAATCATAATTTGATATTTTCATCGAGAAACAAGAAGCAAAAGCTATCCATTAACAAGCAAAGTCCATTTAGTCACTTATGGCTTGGAAAGCCTTGTTACTCACTTTAAGTGGTTTTAGAACTTTTAAAATGATTTTGAATTGAATTTTTTTATATTTCGATTAAAAAAGATCATAATTTGAAGTTTACATTGGGAAACATGAAGCGAAAACCTTCCATTGACAAGAAAAATTTTTTTACAGTCACTCCTGCCTTCGAAAACCTAGTTATTCTTTTTAAGTTGATTTTATAACTTTATAAATGATTTAAATTGAATTTTTTTAATTTTTGGTTAAAGCAAATCATAACTTGCTATTTGCATTGAAAAATATGAAAAAAAAGCCATCCATTAAAAAGAAATATCCATTTATAGTAACTCATGCCTTCAAAAGCCTTGTTAATCACTTTAAGCAGATTTATAACTTTTTCAATGATTTTAAATTGAATTTCTTTTACATTTTTGATTAAAACAGATCATAATTTGATGTTTGAATTGGGAAAACGTGAAACAAAAGCCATCCAATGATAAGAAAAATCTATTTATAGTCACTAATACCTTCAAAAGCCTATTTACCTGCTTTAGATGGTTTTATAATCTTATAAATGATGTCAATTTGATTTTTTTTTCAGTTTTGGTTAAAACATATCATAGTTTGTTATTTGCATTAGGAAACGTGAAGCGAAAAGCATCCATTAACAAGGAAAGTCCATTTATAGTCACTCATGCCCTCAAAAGCCTAGTTAATCACTTTAAATGGTTTTATAATCGTATATGTCAAGCCTGACCTTATAAAATACTTGCCATGTCATTCATGTGGTTGACAATATGCTTGAATACTTGGGAAGCCCCGAAAAATCGTCAAAAGTTGGTAGTGTACCTAGTGGTGCAACTAAGTTGAATTAAGCCTCGAACTAGACCAAATAGAGATTTTAAGATGAAATTGAAAATTTTAAAACCCCAGAATGACTTAAAATGGTGATTCGAAGTTCGAGGACCAATTTGGAGTCAAATTGAAATTTTCATGATCTAGGGGCAAAATGATCATTTCGCCACTCGAGGTTAAAAATTGGAATGTTGGAAGAAGTTTTTGATTAAGATTGACTATTTAGAACATAATTTGAGTTTGAGAAGTGAAAAATTTTAATTCCTACATTTTTTTGAGCATAGGGGTAAAATAGTCATTTTGCCACTCTAGGGGTAAAATTGTAATTTTACACCATCCAACACTTGTCCAGCACATGGATTTTACCCAATATTATCATGGATAATTGAGGAAATTTAATTGGTGGAGAGAGAGTGCTTAATGGGTAAGTATGACACATGGACCAATGGAATGGTGACATGTGTCAAATTTATATCCATTTATTATTTGGCTTAAAAATCAGCATAAAATCAGCCCATTTCTCTTCATATGGCTGGCCAAAGGAAGAACAAAGGAAGAAAAGAAGAACAAAAACCCTAGGTGGAAAAATTCAAGGGAAAAGTGTGAAAATTCAAGGAAACAAGTGAAAAAATGTAAGATTTTTCAATTCTAGCTTGTGATCTACCTTTCCTATGCATTCTTTTGCATTTTCCATGGTTGAATCACATGGTTTCATGATGGGTCTCTTGCTGGCCGGACATGGGGGGAGGAGTTTTGATGCTTGATTTGGTTAGATTTTAAGATATTTTAGTGTTTTTAGTTAGTTAGTGATGTGTAGCATGAAAAACCAACAAGAAAAATTCATTTTTCTCCCATCACCCATCATTGGCTGAATTCTCCATGTGGAATATTGATGATGATTTTGATTTTATTTCAAGTGAATTGGTTGGGAAATGATGAATTATGGTGAGAAAATCGAGTAGGAAAAATCATAGTGTTGATGCACTCACCATGGCCGAAATTCCCAAGAGAAAATGTGAAGATGATTTTGCTAAATTTTATGCTAATTGACTTGTGTTTAATGGTTTGGAGAATTAGAAGAAAAATGGAATTAATTGGAGTTGAATTGGACATGTTGGCCAATTAATCGAGTGATAGATCGAATTAGCCCAATACCATATTATTTAGGTACATAATTGAATTTGTGTAGAACACCGTGTTTAGATGATAATCCGAACAATTTGCATTCCATTTCATGCATCCATATAGTTCTATAACGATTTAGCACCCATGTGGTAAATTTCTTGATTGTGCATTATGTCTAGGTGATGAATTCTCCGATAAAGGCAAAGAAATTGTACCCAAGGATCGATAGTCAGAGTACTCTAAAAGTTTGACTTCCGAAATAATGAGTAACCTTATCATCATTTTAATTATCTAAAGTGGTCTTTTTATTCGATTTTTGTGAATTTTATGAAAAATGAGTTAAATGGTAAATCTTTGTGTTTTGTAACTAAAATGTGATTTAATGAAATGATTTTATAACATTGTCTTGAAATTGAATGGTGGTTTGAAAATAGAGTAATTGGAGATTGTTTTCATGTGTTGTAAATTCATGGTTTGAATCGAACAGCTTATGACAATATTTGCATGAATGGCTGAATTGGTATTTGTGTTGAAATATATGAACTGTGTATTTAGCCTTGAGAGGTTGGATTGTGAAATAATTGCCATGTCATGCTATTGCAAATTTTATTGTATGGTGGGTTTAGCTTGCTGCAGTGGGCGGGTTCTGTGGACCAACCTATTAGAGGGGCACGAAATCCGGTTATATACGTACCTCGATCGGAGAGGCGAGTAGGGTATCTCCTGAGGTATGGTTAGAGTTCACCTCACGCCGAACCACCTCGTGATGATGAACTCCGCTAACGCTAAGGAATGGTTGTGTTTTTTTTTTTAAATAAAAACATGATTTACGCGTACATAACTTTTTAACAGCCTTGGCGGACTCAGTTAAATGCCTCGGCCAAGGTATTCCCGAGAATGATTTTGGCAGGAGCCAAGCTTTTAAGATACTCATAAGCCATGTTGATCATTTAAATGAAATCAATATTTATGTTATGAAATACATATTGAGATGGAATATTTTAATCGTCTCCATTTACTCGACTTTAAATATTTTTGATGATGTTTGTTTACTCACTGAGATTATATAATCTCACCACCCTCCTTTCCACCCATTTCAGGCTCAGAATAAGCTGTAGATAGCTGATTTCATCGAGGCTACTATTGGATTTGCATCCTCCAAACTGTAGGTTTACAGTCTCCCTTATTTTTGGTTATTCAGAGGCCTACTGGTTATTGTAAATTAAATTAAATACTCTGGCTTACTGTATTACAGTATGTATGAATTTATTTTGCTTTTACGCTGCAAAAATTATTTACGTATAACTCTAAAAATATTGTTTTATAAGAAAATAGAATATTTTATTGAATATTTCTTTTATTTTATTTTATTATATCCGAATAATCATAATTTCATTTTAAATGAAGGTTTTAGATGTTTAAACTCATTTTTGATTGTGAATTATGTGTTTTGTACTTACATATTACATTTTTAACAGATTTCAAAATTTTCAGGGAAAAATAACCAAAATGCCCTTGTGAGACAGAAATCATTTTTTTATTGTTTTAAGTTGAAAATAGTTTAAAATCTTTTAGAACATGATATTTGGCAATGGTTACTCACAGGGGAAATGAGAAATTGAAATTAAAGCCTTACGAGGTTCCGGTTGGCATTTCGGGTAATGAGTGTCTATCGGGATATTGCGACGGTTGTCACGGGCTTGAGGGGAGTACTGGGTCGTGACAGTATAAATGATTTTAAAATTGAATTTTTCTCTTTTTAATTAAAACAAATCATAATTTGATGTTTGCATAAGGAAACGTGAAGAAAAAGCCATACATTGACAAGAAAAGTCTATTTATAGTCACTCATGCCTTCAAAAGCCTTATTACTCTCTTTAAGTGGATTTGTAACTTTTTAAATGATTTTAAATTGAATTTTTTTTTATATTTTTGGTTAAAATAGATCATAATTTGATGTTTCCATAAGGAAACATGAAGCGAAAGCCATCTATTAATAAGAAAAGTCCATTTATAGTCATTCATAGCTTGGAAAGCCTATTTACTCGCTTCAAATGGTTTTATAATCTTATAAATGATTTCAAATTGATTTTTTTTCATTTTTGGTTAAAATAGATCATAATTTATTGTTTGCATTAAGAAACGTGAAGCAAAAACCTTCCGTTGATAAGAAAAGTCCATTTATTGTCACTCATGCCTTCAAAAACCTTGTTACTTGCTTTAAGTGGTTTTAGAACTTCATAAATGATTTTAGTTTGAATTTCTTATCATTTTTAGTTACAACAGATCATAATTTGGTGTTTGCATTACGAGATGTGAAGTGAAAGCCATCCAATGACAAGAAAAGTCTATTTATAGGCATTCATCCCTTCAAAGCCTTCTTACTCGCTTTAAGTGATTTTAGAACTTTTTAAATGATTTTGAATTGAATTTTGTTTTACATTTTCAATTAAAAAAAGATTATAATTCGATGTTTGCATTAGGAAACGTGAAGCGAAAACTTTTTGTTGATAAGAAAAGTCCAGTTATAGTCACCCATTCCTTTGAAAGCCTTGTTATTCTCTTTAAGTGGATTTATAACTTTATAAATGATTTTAAATTGATTTTTTTTTCATTTTTGGTTAAAGCAAATCATAACTTGTTTTTGCATAAAAAAACATGAAGAAAAATCTATCCATTGACAAGAAAAGTCCAATTATGGTAACTCATGCCTTCAAAAGCCTTATTACTCACTTTATGTGGTTTTAGAACTTTATAAATAATTTTAGATTGAATTTCCTATCATTTTTGGTTAAAACATATCATAATTTGATGTTTGCATTGGGAGATGTGAAGCGAAACCCATCCATTGATAAGAAAAGTCTATTTATAGCCACTCATCCCTTCAAAAGCCTTGTTAGTCGCTTTAAGTGGTTTTAGAACTTTCTAAATGATTTTGAATTGAATTTTTTTTTACATTTTTGGTCTAAAAAGATCATAATTTGATGTTTGCATTAGGAGACGTAAAGTGAAAACCTTCTGTTGACAAGAAAAGTCCAGTTATAGTCACTCATGCCTTCGAAAGCCTTGTTATTCTCTTTAAGTGGATTTATAACTTTATAAATGATTTTAAATTGATTTTTTTTAATCTTTAGTTAAAGCAGATCATAACTTGTTTTTGCATCGAAAAACGTAAAGAAAAACCCATCCATTGACAAGAAAAGTCTAGTTATAGTAACTTATGGCTTCGAAAGCCTTGTTAATCGCTTTAAGTGGATTTATAACTTTTTACATGTTTTTGAATTGAATTTCTTTTACTTTTTTGGCTAAAAAATATCATAATTTGATGTTTGTATCAAGAAACGTGAAGAAAAAGCTATACATTGACAAGAAAAGTCTATTTATAGTCACTCATGCCTGCGAAAGCCTTATTACTTGCTTTAAGTGGATTTATAACTTTTTAAAAGATTTTAGATTGAATTTGTTTTTGCATTTTTGGTTAAAACAGATCATAATTTGATGTTTACATAAGAAAACATGAAGCAAAAGCCATTCATTGACAAGAAAAGTCCATTTATAGTCACTCATGCCTTCATACACCTTATTACTTGCTTTAAGTGGATTTATAACTTTTTAAATGATTTTAAATTGAATTTTTTTTTACAATTTTGGTTAAATCAGATCATAATTTGATGTTTTCAGTAGGAAACGTGAAGCGAAAACCATCCATTAATAAGAAAAGTCTATTTATATTCACTCATAGCTTGGAAAGCCTATTTATTTGCTTCAAATGGATTTATAATCTTATAAATGATTTCAAATTGAATTTTTTTATTGTTGGTTAAAATAGATCATAATATGTTATTTGCATTGGGAAACGTGAAGCAAAAACCTTTCGTTGATAAGAAAAGTCTATTTATTGTCACTCATGCCTTCGAGTGCCTTGTTACTTGCTTTAAGTGGTTTTAGAACTTTATAAATAATTTTAGATGGGCTTTTTTTTTTATTTTTTTATTTTTTTTCTTTTGCCTACCGCAAAGCTAGATGGACTTTTTTTGTCAATGGATGGTTTTCATTGCATGCTTCTCAATGCAAACAACAAACTATGATCTGTTTTAACCAAAAATGAAAAAAAATTCAAATTAAAATCATTTATAAGATTATAAAACCATATGAAGCGAGTAAATAGGCTTTTGAAAGCATTAGTAACTATAAATAGACTTTTCTTATAAATAGATGGCTTTTGTTTCAAGTTTCTCGATGCAAACATCAAATTATGATCTGTTAATCAAAAATGTAAAAGAAATTCAATTTAAAATCATTTAAAAAGTTATAAGTCCACTTAAAACAAGTAACAAGGCTTTTAAAGACAAGAGTTACTATAATTGGACAATTCTTGTCAATGGATGGCTTTTTTTCATTTTTTTCGATGCAAACAACAAGTTATGATATGCTTTTAACCAAAAATGAAAAAAAATTAATTTAAAATCATTTATAAAGTTATAAATCCACTTAAAGAGAACAAGAAGGCTTCCAAAGGCATGAGTGACTATAAACTAGACTTTCTTGTCAATGGATGGTTTTTGCTTCATGTTTCCCAATGGAAACATCAAATTATTATTTGTTTTAACCAAAAATGTAAAACAAATTCAATTTAAAATCATTTAAAAAGTTATAAATGCACTTAAAGCAAGTAACAAGGTGTATGAAGGCATGAGTGACTATAAATGGGCTTTTCTTGTCCATAGATGGCTTTTTCTTCACGTTTCTCAATGCAAACATCAAATAACTATCTGTTTTAAATAAAAATGTAAAAAAAATTAAAATCATTTAAAAAGTTATAAATCAACTTAAAGCAAGTAATAAGACGTTTGAAGGCATGAGGGACTACAAACAGACTTTTCTTCTCAATAGATGGCTTTTGCTTCATGTTTCTCAATGCAAACTTTAAATTACGATATGTTTTAACCAAAATGTAAAAAAAAATCAACTTAAAATCATTTAAAAAGTTATAAATCTACTTAAAGCAAGTAACAAGGTGTATGAAGACATGAGAGACTATAAACGAGCTTTTCTTGTCAATGGATGGCTTCTGCTTCATGGTTCCTAATGCAAACATCAAATTACGATCTGTTTTAACCAAAAATGTAAAAAATAATTTAATTTAAAATCATTTAAAAAGTTATAAATCCACTTAAAGCGAGTAATAAGGCTTTCGAAGGCATAAGTGACTATAAATACACTTTGCTTGTCAATAGATGCTTTTGTTTCATGTTTCCTGATGTAAATATCAAATTACGATATGTTTTAACCAAAAATGTAAAAGAAATTCAACTTAAAATTACTTATAAAGTTATAAATCCACTTAAAGAGAATAACAAGGCTTTCGAAGGCATAAGTTACTATAATTGGACTTTTCTTGTCAATGGATCACTTTTTCTTCACGTTTTTCAATGCAAACAACAAGTTATGATATGCTCTTAACCAAAAATGAGAAAAATGCAATTTAAAATCATTTATAAAGTTATAAATCCACTTAAAGATAATAACAAGGCTTTCAAAGGCATGAGTAACTATAACTAGACTTTTTTTGTCAGTGGATGGCTTGTGCTTCACGTTTCCCAATGGAAACATCAAATTATGATATGTTTTAACCAAAAATGTAAAAAAAAATTAATTTAAAATCATTTAAAAAGTTATAAATGCACTTAAAGCAAGTAATAAGGCGTATGAAAGCATGAGTGACTATAAATGGACTTTTTTGTTAGTGGATGGCTTTCGCTTCACATTTCTCAATGCAAACATCAAATTACTATCCATTTTAACTAAAAATGTAAAAAAAAATTCAATTTAAAATCATTTAAAAGTTTATAAATTCGCTTAAAGCAAGTAACAAGGCATATGAATGCATGAGTGACTATAAACAGACTTTTCTTCTCAATGGATAGCTTTCTCTTCATGTTTCCTAATGCAAACATCAAATTACGATATGTTTTAACCAAAAATGTAAAAAAAAATTCAATTTAAAATATTTTAAAAAGTTATAAATCCACTTAAAGCCAGTAATAAGGCTTTCGAAGGCATGAGTGACTATAAATGGACTTTTCTTGTCAATGGATGGCTTTTGCTTAAGGTTTCATGATGCAAACATCAAATTATGATCTATTTTAACCATAAATGAGAATAATTCAATCTTAAAATCATTCAAAAGATTATAAGACCATTTAAAAGGAACTAACTAGGTTTTCGAAGGCATTAGTGACTATAAATGGACTTTTCTTATCAATGAATGGTTTTTCCTTCATGTTTCTTGATGAAAATAACAAATTATAATATGTTTTAACCAAAAATAAAAAAAATAATTGAATTTGAAATTATTTATAAGATTATAAAACAATTTGAAGTGAGTAAATAGGCTTTTGAAGCCATGAGTGACTATAAATGGACTTTTCTTATCAACTGATGGCTTTTGCTTCACGTTTCTCAATGCAAACATCAAATTATGATCTGTTTTAACCAAAAATCTAAAAAAAAAATCAATTTAAAATCATTTAAAAAGTTATAAATCCACTTAAAGCAAGTAATAAGGCTTTCGAAGGCATGAGTGACTATAAATAGACTTTTCTTGTTAATGTATTGCTTTTTCTTCATGTTTTCAGATGCAAACATCAAATTATGATCTATTTTAACCAAAAAAGAGAAAATTCAACTTTAAAATCATTTATATGATTATAAAACCATTTAAAATGACTAATTAGGCCTTCGAGGGTATGAGTGACTATAAATAGACTTTTCTTATCAATGGATGGTTTTTGCTTCACGTTTCCCAATGCAAACAACAAATTATGATCTATTTTAACCAAAAATGAAAAAATTCAATTTGAAATGATTTATAAGATTATAAAACCATCTAAAGTGAGTGAATAGGCTTTGGAAGGCATTAGTGACTATAAATAGACTTTTCTTGTCAATGGATGACTTTTGTTTCATGTTTGCCAATGCAAATATCAAATAACGATCTATTTTAACCAAAAATGTAAAAAAAATTCAATTTAAAATCATTTAAAAAGTTATAAATCCAATTAAAGCGAGTAACAAGGCTTTATGAGTTACTATAATTGGACTTTTCTTGTCAATGGATGGCTTTTTCTTAACGTTTTTCGATGCAAACAACAAGTTATGATTTGGTTTTAACCAAAAATGAAAAAAAAATTAATTTAAAATCATTTCTAAAGTTATAAATCCACTTAAAGAGAATAACATGGCTTTCAAAGGCATGAGTGACTATAACTAGACTTTTCTTATCAATGGATGGCTTTCAGTTCACGTTTCCCAATGAAAATATCAAATTATGATATGTTTTAACCAAAAATGCAAAAAAAAATTCAATTTAAAATCATTTAAAAAGTTATAAGTGCACTTAAAACAAGTAATAGGGCACATGAAGGCATGAGTGACTATAAATGGACTTTTCTTGTTAATGGATGGCTTTTACTTCATGTTTCTCAACGAAAACATCAAATTACTATCTATTTTAACCCAAAATGTAAAAAAAATTCAATTTAAAATCATTCTAAAAGTTATAAATCTACTTAAAGCAAGTAACAAGGCATATGAAGGCATGGTGGACTATAAGCAGACTTTTCTTGTCAATGGATGGCTTTTGCTTTACGTTTCCCAATACAAACATCAAATTACAATATGTTTTAACCAAAAATACAAAAAAATTCAATATAAAATCATTTAAAAGGCTATAAATCCACTTAAAGCAAGTAATAAGGCTTTTGAAGGCATGAGTGACTATAAATAGACTTTTCTTTTCAATGTATGGCTTTTTCTTCACGTTTTCCAAGACAAACATTCAATTATAATCTGTTTTAACCAAAAATGTAAAAAATTCAACTTAAAATAAATTATGAGATTACAAAACCATTTAAAGCAAGTAATAAGGCTTTCGAAGGCATGAGTAACTATAAATGGGCTTTTCATGTCAATTGATGGCTTTTGCTTCATGTTTCCCAAGGCAAACATTCAATTATAATCTATTTTAACCAAAAATGTAAAAAAATTCAACTTAAAGTCAATAATGAGATTATAAAACTATTTAAAACGAGTAATAAGGCTTTCGAAGGCATGAGTGACTATAAATAGACTTTTCTTATCAATGGATGGCTTTTACTTCATGTTTCCCAAGGCAAACATTTAATTATAATCTTTCTTAACCAAAAATGTAAAAAAATTCAACTCAAATTCAATTATGAGATTATAAAATAATTTAAAGCAAGTTATAAGGCTTTCGAAGGCATAAGTGACTATAAATAGATTTTTCTTATCAATCATTGGCTTTCACTTCACGTTTCTCGAGGTAAACATTCAATTATAATATGTTTTAACCAAAAATGTAAAAAAATCAACTTAAAATCAATAATGAGATTATAAAACCATTTTAAATGAGTAATAAGGCTTTTCATGGCATGAATGACTATAAATAGAATTTTCTTGTCAATGGATGGCTTTCGCCTCACATTTCTCAATGCGAACATTCAATCATGTTCTGTTTTAAACAAAAATGAAAAAAATCAATTTAAAACGATCTATAAAGTTATAAAACCACCTAAAATGACTGACAAGGCATTCGAAGGCTGAGTGACTATAAATAGACTTTTCTTATGAATGGATGGCTTTTGCTTCTCGTTTCCTAATGCGAACATTCAATTATGATCTATTTTACCAAAAATGAAAAACAATTTACTTGAAAATCATTTATAAAGTTATAAAACCATTTAAAGTGAGCAATAAGACCTTCGAACCCATAAGTAACTGGAAATGGACTTTTCCTATCAATGGATGGCTTTCGCTTCATGTTTCCTAATGAGAACATTCAATTATGATCTGTTTTAACCAGAAATGAAAAAAATTCAGTTCAAAATCATTTACAAAGTTGTAAAACCATTTAAAGTGAGTAACAAGGCCTACGAAGGCATGAGTGGCTATAGATGGACTTTTCTTGTCAATGGATGGCTTTTGCTTCACGTTTACCAATGCAAACATTTAATTATGATCTGTTTTACGCAGAAATGTAAAACAATTCAATTTAAAATGATTTATAAACTTATAAAACAACTTAAAGCAAGTAACTAGGCTTTCAAAGGCATGAGTGACTATAAATTGACTTTTCTTATCAATGGATGGCTTTCACTTCTCGTTTCCTAATGCAAACATTTAATTATGATCTGTTTTAACCAAAAATGTAAAAAAATTCAATTTAAAATCATTTATAAAGTTATAAAACAACTTAAAGAGAGGCTTTCAAAGGCATGAATGACTATGAATGGACTTTTCTTGTCAATGGATGGCTTGTGCTTCACATTTCTTGATGTAAACATCCAATTATGATGTGTTATAACAAAAAATGAAAAAAATTCAATTTAAAATCATTTATAAAGTTATAAAACAACTTCAAGCGAGTAACTAGGCTTTCGAAGGTATGAGTGACTATAAATGGACTTTTCTTGTCAATGGATGGCTTTTGCTTCACGTTTCTCAAACCAAACATCCAATGATGAGTTGTATTCACCAAAAATGAAAAAACATTCAATTTAAAATGATTTATAAAGTTATAAAACCACTCAAAATGAGTGAGAAGGCATGAGTGACTATAAACTTTTCTTGTGAATAGATGGCTTTTGCTTCATGTTTCTTGATGCGAACATTCAATTATGATCTGTTTTAACCAAAAATGAAAAAAATTCATTCAGAATCATTTACAAAGTTATAAAACCATTTAAAGTGAGTAACAAGGCCTACGAAGGCATGAGTGGCTATAGATGGACGTTTCTTGTCAATGGATGGCTTTTGCTTCATGTTTCCCAATGCAAACATTTAATTATGATATGTTTTAACCAGAAATGTAAAAAAATATTCAATTTAAAATCATTTATAAAGTTATAAAATAACTTAAAGCCAAAGGCTTGAGTGACTATAAATGGACTTTTCTTGTCAATGGATGGCTTTCACTTGATGTTTCTTAATGCAAACATCCAATTATTATGTGTTATGACAAAAAATGAAAAAAAATTCAATTTAAAATCATTTATAAAGTTCTAAAACAACTTAAAGCGAGTAACTAGGCTTTCAAGGGCATGAGTGATTATAAATGGACTTTTCTTGTCACTGGATGGCTTTCACTTCACATTTCTCTATGCAAACATCCAATTGTGATGTGTTATAATAAAAAAATAAAAAAATAATTCAATTTAAAATAATTTATAACACTATAAAACCATTTAAAGTGAGTAACTAGGCTTTCGAAGGAATGAATGATTATAAATGGACTTTTATTGTCAATAGATGGCTTTCACTTCACGTTTCCTGTTGTAAGCATTGAATTATGATATGTTTTAGCTAGAAATGAAAGAAAATTCAATTTAAAATCATTTATAAAGTTATAAAACCACTTAAAATGAGTGACAATAAATAGACTTTTCTTGTCAATGGATGACTTTTGCTTCGCGTTTCCTGATGCGAATATCTAATGATGATCTGTTTTAACAAAAAATGAGAAAACAATTCAATTTAAAATGATTTATAAAGTTATAAAGCCACCTAAAATGAGTGACAAGGCATTCAAAGGCATGAGCTACAATAACTGGATTTTTTTTGTTAATGGATAGCTTTCGCTTCATGTTTCCCAATGCATACATTCAATTATGATCTGTTTTAACCAGAAATAAAAAAAAAATCAGTTCAAAATCATTTATAAAGTCATAAAACCATTTAAAATGAGTAACAAGGCCTTCGAAGGCATGAGTGACTATAAATGAGCTTTTCTTGTCAATGGATGGGGCTCGCTTCACATTTCCTAATTCAAACATTCAATTAAGCTCTGTTTTAACTAGAAATGTAAAACAAAAAATTTAATTTAAAATAATTTATAAAGTTATAAAACAACTAAAAGTGAGTAACTAGGCTTTTGAAGGCATGAATGACTATAAATGGATTTGTTTTATCAATGGATGACTTTTGCTTCACGTTTCTCATTGAAAACATCCAATTATGATCCGTTTTAACCAAAAATGACAAAAGATTCAGTTTAAAATCATTTTCTAAAGTTATAAAATTACCTAAAATGAGTGACAAGACATTCGAAGGCATAAGTGTTTATAAATAAACTTTTCTTATCAATGGGTGGCTTTTGCTACACATTTCCCAATGCAAGCATCCAATTATGATGTGTTTTAAGAAAACATAAAAAAAATTTTGATTTAAATAATTTATAAGAATATAAAACCATTTAAAGCAAGTAACTAGGCTTTCGAATGCATGAGCAACTATAAAGGGACTTTTCTTGTCAATGGATAGCTTTCACTTCATGTTTTCCATTGTGAATATTTAATTATGATATGTTTTAGCTAGAAATGAAAGAAAATTCACTTTAAATCATTTAAAAAGTTATAAAACTGCTTAAAGCGACTAACAAGGCATTCGAAGGCATGAGTGATTATAAATGAACTTTTCTTGTCAATGGATGGTTTTTGCTTCATGTTTCTCAATGCAAACATCCAATGATGATCTGTTTTAACCAAAAATGAAAACAATTCTCAATTTAAAATGATTTATAAAGTTATATAACCACTCAAAATGAGTGAGAAGGCATTCAAAGGCATGAGTGACAATATATGGACTTTTCTTTTGAATGGATGGCTTTTGCTGAATGTTTCCCAATGCAAACATTCAATTATGATTTGTTTTAACTAAAAATGAAAAAAAAATTGGTTTAGAATTATTTATAAAGTTATAAAATCATTTAAAGTGAGTAACAAGGCCTTCGACGGTATGAGTGACTATGAATGGACTTTTCTTGTTAATAGATGGCTTTAGCTACACGTTTCCCTATGCGATCATTCAATTATAATATGCTTTAACTAGAAAAGAAAAAAAATTAGTTCAAAATCATTTATAAATTAAAAAACCATTTAAAGTGAGTAAGAAGGCCTTCGAAGGCATGAGTGACTATAATTGGACTTTTTTTACCAATGTATGGCTTTCGCTTCACGTTCCCCAATGCGAACATTCAATTATAGTATGTTTTAACCAAAAATGTAAAAAACTTCAATTTAAAATCATTTATAAAGTTATAAAACAACTTAAACCAAGTAACTAGGCTTTCAAAGGCATGAGTGACTATAAATGGACTTCTCTTATCAATGGACGACTTTCATTTCACTTTTATTGATGCAAACGTCCAATTATCATCTTTTTTAACAAAAAAGAAACAAATTCAATTTAAAACAATTTTATAATGTTTTAAAACCACTTAAAATGAGAGACAAGGCATTCGAAGGCATGAGTGACTAGAAATAGAATTTTTCTTGTCAATGGGTGGCTTTCACTACACGTTTCCCAATGCCAACATGCAATTATGATGTGTTTTAACAAAAAATGAAAAAAATGTTGTATCAAAATAATTTATAAGACTATAAAACCATTTAAAGCGTGAAACAATTATTTCGAAGGTGTGGGCGACTATAAATGGAGTTTTCTTGTGAATGGACGGCTTTCACTTCATGTTTCCCAATGCGAACATTCAATTATGATCTGTTTTAACCATAAATGAAAAAGAATTCAGTTCAAAATCATTTATAAAGTTATAAAACCATTTAAAGTGGGTAATAGGGCCTTCGAAATTATGAGTGACTATAAATGTACTTTTCATGTCAATGGATAGCTTTCGCTTCACATTTCCTGATGCGAACATTCAATTTTAACCAAAAATGTAAAAAGATTCAGTTTAAAATCATTTTTAAAGTTATAAAACCACTTAAAATAAGTCACAAGGCATTTAAATGCATAGGTTACTATAAATAGACTTTTCTAGTCAATGGGTGACTTTTGCTAACGTTTTCGATGCAAACATCCAATTATGATGTGTTTTAAGAAAAAAAAATGAATTCAAATAATTTATAAGACCATAAAACCATTTAAAGCAAGTAACTAAGCTTTCGAAGGCATGAACGACTATAGATGGACTTTTGTTGTCAATGGATGGCTTTCACTTCTTGTTTTCGGATGTGAACATTGAATTATAATCTGTTTTAGCTAGAAATGAAAGAAAGTTCAATTTAAAATCATTTATAAAGTTATAAAACCATTTAAAGTGAGCAGCAAGGCCTTTGAAGGCATGAGTGACTATAAATGAACTTTTCTTGTAAATGGATGACTTTCACTTAACGTTTCTCGATGCAAACATCCAATGATGAGCTGTTTTAACCAAAAATGAAAAAATATTCAATTTAAAATGATTTATAAAGTTATAAAACCACTCAAAATGAGTGAGAAGGCATTTGAAGGTATGAGTGACTATAAATGGACTTTTCTTGTGAATAAATGGCTTTCACTTTATATTTCTGATGCGAACATTCAATTATGATCTGTTTTAACTAGAAATGTAAAAAAAATCAAGTTAAATCGATTTATAAAGTTATAAAATCACTTAAAATGAGTGACAAGGCATTTAAAGGCATGAGTGATTATAAATAGACTTTTCTTGTCAACGGATGGCTTTCACATCACATTTCCCAAAGCGAGCATTCAATGATGATCTGTTTTAACTAGAATTGAAAAAAAAATTCAGTTCAAAATCATTTATAACATTATAAAACCATTTAAAGCGAGTCACAAGGCCTTCGAAGGCATGAGTGACTATCAATGGACTTCTCTTGTCAATGCATTGCTTTTGCTTCAAGTTTCTCAATGCGAACATTCAATTATGATATGTTTTAACTAGAAATGCAAAACAATTCAGTTCAAAATTATTTATAAAGTTATAAAACCATTTAAAGCGAGTAACAAGGCCTTTGAAGGCATGCGTGACTATAAATGGACTTTTCTTGTCAATGGATGGATTTCGCTTCACGTTTCCCAATACAAACATCCAATTGTGATCCCTTTTAACCAACAATGAAAAGCAATTCAATTTAAAATCATTTTATAAAGAAATAAAACCACTTAAAATGAGTGACAAGGTAGTCAAAAGCATGTGTGGCTCTAAATAGACTTTTCTTGTTAATAGGTAGCTTTCACTACATGTTTCTTGAAACAAACATCCAATTATGATGTGGTTTAACAAAAAATGAAAAAAAATTGATCTAAAATAATTTATAAGATAATAAAACCATTTAAAGCGAGTAACTACACTCTCGAAGGCATGAGCAACTTTAAATAGACTTTTATTGTCAATGGATAGCTTTCACTTCACGTTTCCTAATGCAAACATTGAATTAGGATCTGTTTTTGCTAGAAATGAAAGAAAATTCAATTTAAAATCATTTATAAAGTTATAAAACCACTTAAAGCGAGTAACAAGGCCTTTAAAGGTATGACGGACTATAAATGGACTTTTCTAGTCAATGGATGGCTTTTGCTTCACGTTTCTTCATGCAAACATCCAATGATGATCTGTTTTAACCAAAACTGAGAAAACATTCAATTTAAAATGGTTTATAGAGTTATAAAACTATTTAAAGCGAGTAACAAGGCCTTCGAAGGTATGAGTCACTAAAAATGGACTTTTCTTGTCAAGAGATGACTTTTGCTTCATGTTTTCCTATGCGAACATTCAATTATGATCCGTTTTAACCAGATATAAAAAAAATTCAGTTCAAAATCATTTATAAAGTTATAAAACAACTTAAAGTGAGTAACTAGGCTTTCGAAGATATGGGTGACAAAAAATGAACTTTTATTGTAAATGGATGGCTTTCGCTTTACATTTCCTAATGCAAACATCCAATTATGTTCTATTTTAACCAAAAATGAAAAACAAATCAATTTAAAATAATTTTAAAAAGTTATAAAACCACTTACAATGAGTGGTAAGGCATTTGAAGGCATGAGTGACTATAAATAGACTTTTCTTATCAATGGGTGGCTTTCGCTACATGTTTATGGATGCGAACATCCAACTATGATATGCTTTAAAACAAAAATGAGAAAAATTTGGATCTAAAATCATTTATAGGACTAAAAAAACCATTTAAAATAAGTAACAAGGCTTTCAAAAGTATGAGGGACTATAAATGGACTTTGCTTGTCAATGGATGGCTTTCGCTTCATGTTTCTCAATGCGAACATTCGATCATGATCTGTTTTAACCAAAAATGTAAAAAAATTCAATTTAAAATCATTTATAAAGTTATAAAACAACTTAAAGCAAGTAACTTGGCTTTCGAAGGCATTAATGCCTATAAATGGACTTTCTTGTCAATGGATGGCTTTTGCTTGACATTTCCCAATGTGAACATTGAATTGTGATCTGTTTTAGCCAGAAATGAAAGAAAATTCAATTTAAAATCATTTACAAAGTTATAAACCACTTAAAGCGAGTAACAAGGCCTTCGAAGGCATAAGTGACTATAAATGGACTGTTTTTTTCAATGGATGACTTTCGCTTCATATTTCTTGATGTGAACATTCAATTATGATCTGTTTTAACCAAAAATGTAAAAAAAATTCAAGTTAAATTAATTTATAAAGTTATAAAATCACTCAAAACGAGTGACAAAGCATTCGAAGGCATGAGTGACTATAAATGGACTTTTCTTGTGAATGGATGGCTTTCGCTTCATGTTTCCCAAAGCAAACATTCAATTATGATAAGCTTTTAACCAAAAATGAAAAAACAATTCTGCTCAAAATCATTAATAAAGTTATAAAACCATTTAAAGTGAGTAATAAGGCCTTCGATGACATGAGTGACTATAAATAAACTTTTCTTGTCAATGGATGGCTTTCTCCTCATGTTTCTTGATGCGAACATTCAATCATGTTTTGTTTTAAATAAAAATGAAAAAAAATCAATTTAAAATGATTTATAAAGTTATAAAACCACCTAAATCGACTGACAAGGCATTTGAAGGTATGAGTGACTATAAATGGACATTTCTTATGAATGGATGGCCTTCACTTCTCGTTTCCCAATGCAAACATCCAATTATGATCTGTTTTAACTAGAACTAAAAAAAATTCAGTTCAAAATCATTTATAAAGTTATAAAATCATTTAAAGCAAGCAACAAGGACTTCGAAGGCATGAGTGACTATAAATAGACTTTTCTTATCAATGGATGCCTTTTGCTTCACGTTTCCTAATGCAAACATTCAATTATGATTTGTTTTAACCAGAAATGAAAGAAATTCATATCAAAATCATTTACAAAATTATAAAACCATTTAAAGTGAGTGACAAGGCCTACAAAGGCATGAGTGGCTATGGATGGACTTTTCTTGTCAATAAATAGCTTTTGCTTCACGTTTCCCAATGTAAACATTTAATTATGATCTGTTTTAACCAGAAATGTAAAAAAAATCAATTTAAAATCATTTATAAAGTTATAAAATAACTTAAAGCGAGTAACTAAGCTTTTGAAGGCATGAGTGACTATAAATGGACTTTTTTTGTCAATGGATGGCTTTTTCTTCACGTTTCTCAATGCAAACATCCAATTATGATGTGTTATAACAAAAAATGAAAAAAATTGATCTAAAATAATTTATAACACTATAAAACCATTTAAAGCAAGTAACTAGGCTTTCAAAGGCATGAACGACTATAAATGGACTTTTATTGTCAATAGATGGCTTTCACTTCACGTTTCCAAATGCAAGTATTGAATCATGATATGTTTTAGCTAGGAATGAAAGAAAATTCAATTTAAAATCATTTATAAAGTTATATAACCATTTAAAGTGAGTAACAAGGCCTTCGAAGGAATGAGTGACTATAACTGGACTTTTCTTGTCAATGGATGGCTTTTGCTTCACGTTTCTTGATGTGAAAATCTAATGATGATCTGTTTTAACAAAAAATCAAAAAACAATTCAATTTAAAATGATTTATAAAGTTATAAAGCCACCTAAAATGAGTGACAAGGCATTTGAAGGCATGAGCTACAACAACAAGACTTTTCTTGTCAATGAATGGCTTTCACTTCATGTTTCCCGATGTGTACATTCAATTATGATACGTTTTTATCAAAAATGAAAAACAATTCAGATCAAAATCATTTATAAAGTCATAAAACTATTTAAAGCAAGTAACAAGGCCTTCAAAGGCATGAGTGACTATAAATGGACTTTTCTTGTCAATGGATGGCACTCGTTTCATGTTTCCTGATGCAAACATTTAATTAAGCCTTGTTTTAACTAGAAATGTAAAAAAATTCAAGTTAAAATCATTTATAAAGTTAGAAAAACAACTAAAAGCAAGTAACTAGGCTTTTGAAGTCATGAATGACTATAAATGGACTTTTGTTTTTTATCAATGGATGACTTTTGCTTCACGTTTCTCGATGCAAACATCCAATTATGATCCGTTTTAACCAAGATGAAAAAAAATTCAGTTTAAAATCATTTCCTAAGGTTATAAAATTACCTAAAATGAGTGACAAGGCATTCAAAGGCATACGTGATTATAAATAAACTTTTCTTATCAATGGGTAGCTTTCATTACACGTTTTCCAATGCAAACATCCAATTATGATGTGTTTTAACAAAGAATTAAAAAATTTTGATTTAAAATAATTTATAAAACTATAAAACCATTTAAAGCATGTAATTAGGCTTTCGAACGCATGAGCAACTATAAAGGGACTTTCCTTGTCAATGGATGGCTTGCGCTTCATGTTTTCCATTGTGAACATTGAATTATGATATGTTTTAGCTAGAAATGATAAAAAATTTAGTTCAAAATCATTTATAAAGTTAAAAAACCATTTAAAGCAAGTAACAAGGCCTTCGAAGGCATGAGTGACTATAAATGGACTTTTCTTGCCAATGTATAGCATTCGCTTCACATTTTCCTATGCAAACATTTAATTATGATATGTTTTAACTAGAAATGTAAAAAAAATTCAATTTAAAATCATTTATAAAGTTGTAAAACAACTTAAAGCAAGCAGCAAGGCATTCAAAGGTATGAGCGACTAGAAATGGACCTTTTTTTTCAATGGATGGCTTTTGCTTTGCTTTTCCCAATGCAAACATTCAATTATGATATGTTTTAACTAGAAATCTAAAAAAATTCAATTTAAAATCATTTATAAAGTTATAAAACAACTTAAAGCGAATAACTAGGCTTTCAAAGGTATGAGTGACTATAAATGGACTTTTTTTGTCAATGGACAACTTTCATTGCACGTTCCTCGATGCAAACGTCCAATTATCATACTTTTTAACAAAAAATGAAAAAAATTCAATTTAAAATATTTTTTATAAAGTTATAAAACCACTTAAAATGCGTGATAAGGCATTCGAAGGGATGGATGACTAGAAATAGACTTTTCTTGTCAATGGGTGGCTTTTGTTATGCGTTTCCTAATGCAAACATGTAATTATGATGTGTTTTAACAAATAATGAAAAAAAAATTGAATCAAAATAATTATAAGACTATAAAATGTTTAAGGCATGTAAAAAGGATTGCGAGGGCATGAGCGATTATAAATAGAGTTTTCTTGTCAATCGATGGCTTTCGCTTCACGTTTCTTGAAGCGAACATTCAATTATAATCTGTTTTAACTAGAAACGAAAAAGAATTATGTTCAAAATCATTTATAAAGTTATAAAATCATTTAAAGCGAGTAACAGGGCCTTTGAAGACATGAGTGACTATAAATGGACTTTTTATGTCAATGGATGGCTTTCGCTTCACATTTCTTGATGCAAATATTCAATTATGATTAGTTTTAACCAGAAATGGAAAAAATTAAGTTTAAAATCATTTATAAAGTTATAAAACCATTTAAAGCGAGTAACAAGGCCTTCGATAGCATGAGTGACTATAAATGGACTTTTCTTGTCAATGGATGGCTTTAGCTTTATGTTTGCCTACGCAAACATTCAATTATGCTATGTTTTAACCAGAAATAAAAAAACATTTAGTTTAAAATCATTTATAAAGTTAAAAAACCATTTAAAGTAAGTACCAAGGCCTTTGAAGGCATGAGCAACTATAAATGGACTTTTCTTGCCAATGTATGGCTTTCGCTTCATGTTTCCCTATGTGAACATTCAATTATGATATGTTTTAACTAGAAATGTAAAAAAAATTCAATTTAAAATCATTTATAAAGTTATAAAACAACTTAAAGTGAGTAACATGGCATTCGAAGGCATGAGTGACTAGAAATGGACTTTTCTTGTCAATGGGTGGCTTTCGTTTCTCTTTTCCTAATGCGAACATTCAATTACGATCTGTTTTAGCTAGAAACAAAAAAGAAATCAGTTCAAAATCATTTATAAAGTTATAAAACTATTTAAAGCGAGCAACAGGGCTTTCAAAGGAATGAGTGCTTATAAATGGACTTTTCATGTTAATCGATGGCTTTCACTTCACATTTCCTGATGCGAACATCAATTATGATCAGTTTTAACCAGAAATGCAAAAAAATTCAGTTTAAAATCATTTTATAAAGTTATAAAATCACTTAAAATAAGTCGCAAAGCATTCAAAGGCATAAGTGACTATAAATAGACTTTTCTTGTCAATGGGTGGCTTTTTCTACACGTTTCTCGATGCAAAGATCCAATTATGATGTGTTTTAAGAATGAATGAAAAAATTTGAATTAAAATAATTTATAAGACCATACAACCATTTAAAGCAAGTAACTAGGCTTTCGAAGGCATGAGTGACTATAAATGGACTTTTCTTGTCAATGGATGGCTTTCACTTCATGTTTCCCAATGCGAGCATTGAATTATGATCTGTTTTAGCTAGAAATGAATGAAAGTTCAATTTAAAATCATTTATAAAGTTAGAAAATCACTTAAAGCATGTAGTAAGTCCTTCAAAAGCATGAGTGACTATAAATGAACTTTTCTTGTAAATGGATCACTTTTGCTTCACGGTTCTCAATGCAAACATCAAATGATGAGCTGTTTTAACCAAATATGAAAAAACATTCAATTTAAAATGATTTATAAAGTTATAAAACCACTCAAAACCAGTGAGAAGGCATTCAAAGGCATGAGTGACTATAAATGGACTTTTCTTGTAAATAGATGGCTTTCGCTTCACGTTTCTTGATGCGAACATTCCATTATGATATGTTTTAACCAGAAATGTAAAAATATTTAAGTTAAATTGATTAATAAAGTTGTAAAATCACTTAAAACGAGTGACAAGGCATTCGACGGCATAAGTGACTATAAATGGACTTGTCAATGGATTGCTTTAGCTTCACGTTTCTTAAAGCGAGCATTCAATTATGAACTGTTTTAACTAGAAATGAAAAAAATTCAGTTCAAAATCATTTATAATGTCACGACCCGGTACTCCCCTCGAGCCCGTGACAACCGTTGCGGTGTCTCGGTAGACACTCATTGCCCGGAATGTCAACCCGAAACCCCGCAAGGCTTTACTATCAGTTTCTCTGTTCCTTTGTGAGCAACCATTGTCAAATATCGTGTTCTAAAAGATTTTAAACTGTTTCCAACTAAAAATAAATAAAATATTATTTTTTTTATCTCATAGGGGTATTTTGGTCATTTTTTCTCAAAATTTTTGAAACTGGCTAAAACGTAATATACAAGTACAAAACACATAATTCATATTCAAAATGAGTTTAAAAGTCTAAAATCTTCATTTAAAACGAAATTACGGTTATTTGAATATAATAAGAAAATAAAAGAAATATTAAGTAAAATATTCTATTTTCTTATAAAACAATATTTATAGAGTTATACGTGAATAATTGTTATAGCGTAAAAGCTAAATAAATTTATACATACCGAAATACAGTAAGCCAAAATATTTAATTTAATTTACAATAACAAGAGGGCCCCCAAATAAACAAAAGTAAACAGGATTGTGAACCTACGGTTTGGAAAATGCAGATCCAACGTTAGTCCTCGATGAGATCAGCTATCTACAGTCTATACTGAACCTGAAATAGGTGGAAAGGAGGGTGGTGAGATTATAAAATCCCAATGAGTAAACAGACATCATCATAAATATCTAGAGTTGAGTACATGGAGATAATAAAATAAATCATCGTAAACTGGGTCACAGCATAAGAATACATTTCATTTAAAATATGTAAAGAGGCTTATGAATCTCATAAAAACTAGGCTTGTGCCATAAATCCATTCTCGGGGACACCTTGGCCTAGGCATCCTACCGAGACCGCCAAGGCTATTAAAATTCACATTTCACATAAATCATGTTTTTGTTTTGAAAACATAGCCATTCCTTGGCGTTGGCTGAGTTCCCCTTCACGTGGTGGTTTGGCGTGAAGTGAACCCTAAGCTTTACCCTAGGAGATACCCTACGTGCCTCTCCGTTCGAGGTAAGAATATAATGGGGTTTATCGTACCCCTCTAAAAGGCTGGTCCACAGAAACCCCCTACTACAGTGATTAATTAATATATATAATCCACCATACAATAAACTCAATAACATGATATGGCAATTTTGTAATTCACAGTCTTTCAAGGCAACCAAACAATTCACATTTCAATAAAATTGTCAACTAGCCAATCATGCCCGATTTATCATAAGCCAATCAATTTAAACAATCAAATCGCCACAATTAACAGTCTCTGTGTACTCTATTTTTCAAAATCACTATTAATTTCAAAACAATTTATAATTTAATTTCATTGAAATACATTTATTCATAAAACATGAAAATTTACCTTTTTAAATTCCTTTTTCCATAGAATTCATGAAATCATCTAAAAACCACCCTAGATAATTAAAATGACAGTAAGTTTACTAACAATGTCTAGAATGCAGACTTTCGACACACTTTGTCTACTGGTCCTCAGATGCAATTTCCTTGCCTTTATCAGAGGACTCACCACCTTGACACGATACAAAATCGAGAAATTCACTACATTGGTACTAAATTGAAATTAAACTAATTTAGACTATTAATGCATAATATGGAATACAAAAATGCATTGGTAACTATCTAAACTCGGCATTGGCTTAATTCGTCTTATCACCCGATTAGATTACTAACGCGTCCAATTTAATCCCAAATTAATATTTTTCAGTTTCTATACCTCAATTGCACCCAAATTGACTTAATGTCCCTTAGTGTGGTGCAAATTATCAGTCTCGACAATAAATTACAAAAATACCCCTAATGGGTAAAAATTCGTATTTTTGCTTCGAAAATTTCCATTATTTTTTTAGGCTCATAATTCATCATTTCTTAACCAATTCTCCTAGAATAAAAATCAAACTCATCCTCACTCATACATGGTAAATTCGGCCATTAATGGTTGTGGGAGAAAATAAATTCTTTTCTTGTTGTTTGGTTTCTAAATATGCTAAACTAACTAAAAACACTAACATAACTTAAAATCAAATTAATCTAACAACTTTCTCTCTCCTAGCCCATTTTGATCAGCCAACAATTCATCATAAAAACGTGTAATTTAAGCATGGAAAATAAGGAGAAATGCTTAAGGAAAATAGATTTCAAGCTTAATTTGAAAAATCCAACCTTTTTCACTTGTTTTCCTTGATTTTCCACACTTTTTCTCTTGAAATTCCTCACCTAGGGTTTGTTCTTCCTCTCTTTCTCTCTCTTCCTTGCTTGGCCGAATATTTGGAGAGTAATGGGCTGATTTATGCTGATTTTTTAGTTAAATAATAAAATATCCTAAGCTTGACACATGGCATTTTCTTATTGGTCCATTTTTTAAATTTTAAAAATTTAGACATTTTATCTCCACTACATGATTAGTCAAGGGTCAAAGATGAAGATAAAGGAAGACCATGTGCTGAAAAAAATGTCTTGATGGTGGAAAATTACAATTTTGCCCTTGGGGTGGCAAAATTACCATTTTACCCTTTTACTCCAAATTATACCAAAATTAAAATTTTTCACTTCTAAATCTCAAATCATACTCCAATAAGTCAAATTATACTCCAATAAGTCAAATGGGGTCAAAAAAATCTTTTCTAAAATTTCCATTTTGTCCTTAGGTGGCAAATGACCATTTTACCCCTGGATAGTGAAAATTCCGGTTTGACTCCAAATTGATCCTCAAACTCCGAATTACCATTTTAAGTCATCCATGGACTGTGAAACTCTTAATCTCACCTTAAAATTCTTATTTGATCTAGTTCGAGGATTAAATCAACTTTGTTGTACCTCTAGGTACAATACCGACTTTTGTAAATTTTTTAGGACTCTCCTAGCATGCAATCATGCTATCATCACATGTATGTCATGAATAGTATTTTATAAGGTCGGGCTTTACATATAAAGTTATAAAACCATTTAAAGCGAGTAACAAGGCCTTTGAAGGCATGAGTGCCTATAAACAGACTTTTCTTGTCAATGGATGGCTTTCGCTTAACGTTTCCTAATGCAAACATCTAATTGTAATCCGCTTTAACCAAAAATGAAAAGCAATTCAATTTAAAATCATTTTATAAAGAAATAAAACCACTTAAAATGAGTGATAGGGTATTTGAAGGTGTGTGTGACAATAAATAGACTTTTCTCGTCAATGGGTCGCTTTCGCTACACATTTCTCAAAACAAACATCCAATTATGATATGGTTTAACAAAAAATGAAAAAAAAATTTGATTTAAAAAAATTTATAAGACAATAAAACCATTTAAAGCAAGTAACTAGGCTTTCGAAGGTATGAGTGACTATAAATGGACTTTTATTGTCAATGGATGGCTTTCACTTCACATTTCCCAATGCAAACATTGAGTTATGATATGTTTTAGCTAGAAATGAAAGAAAATTCAATTTAAAATCATTTATAAAGTTATAAAAGCACTTAAAGTGAGTAAGAAGGCCTTCAAAAGCATGGCGGGCTTTAAATGGACTTTCTAGTCAATGGATGGCTTGTGTTGCATGTTTCTTGATGCGAACATCCAATGATAATCTGTTTTAATCAAAAATGAAAAAATATTCAATTTAAAATGGTTTATAAAGTTATAAAACCATTTAAAGCGAGTAACAAGGCCTTCGAAGGCATGAGTCACTATAAATAGACTTTTCTTGTCAAGGGATGGCTTTCAGTTCACGTTTCCCTATGCGAACATTCAATTTTAATAAGTTTTAACGAGAAATAAAAAAAACTTAGTTCAAAATCATTTATAAAGTTATAAAATCATTTAAAGCGAGTAACAAGGCCTTTGAAGGCATGAGTGACTATAAATAGACTTTTCTTCTCAATGGATGGCTTTTGCTTTAGGTTTCCCATTGCGAACATTTGATTACGATCTATTTTAACTAGATATGTAAAAAAATTCAATTTAAATCATTTATAAAGTTATAAAACAACTTAAAGTGAGTAACTAGGCTTTCGAAGACATGAGTGACAAAAAATGGACTTTTTTTGTCGATGGATGGCTTTCGCTTCACGTTTCCCAATACAAACATTGAATTGTGATCTATTTCGACCAGAAATGAAAGAAAATTCAATTTAAAATCATTTATAAAGTTATAAAACCACTTACAATGAGTGACAAGGCATTCGAAGGTATGAGTGGCTATAAATAGACTTTTCTTATCAATGGGTGGCTTTCGCTACATGTTTACCCATGTGACCATTCAACTATGATCTGCTTTAAACAAAAATGAAAAAAATTTTGATCTAAAATCATTTATAGGACTAAAAAACCATTTAAAATGAGTAACAAGGCCTTCAAAGGTATGAGGGACTATAAATAGACTTTTCTTGTCAATGAATAGCTTTCACTTCACATTTCTCAATGCGAACATTCGATTATGATCTGTTTTAACCAGAAATATAAAAAAATTCAATTTAAAATCATTTATAAAGTTATAAAACAACTTAAAGCAAGTAACTAGGCTTTCAAAGATATTAGTGACTATAAATAGACTTTTCTTGTCAATGGATGGCTTTCACTTCACGTTTCTTAATGCGAACATTGAATTGTGATTTGTTTTAGCTAGAAATGAAAGAAAATTCAATTTAAAATCATTTATAAAGTTATAAAACCACTTAAAGTAAGTAACAAGGCCTTCAAATGCATGGGTGACTATAAATTGACCTTTCTTGTCAATGGATGGCTTTCACTTTATATTTCTCAATGCAAACATTCAATTATTGCAACGACCTCTCCTCGGTCGCTGTTGGGGTCCAAGACTTTTGAAAAAGACCCGCCAAGTCTTGAACAAGCTTGTCTAGAATTTACTCGTTAATCCACTACATTCAATCACCATGTAATATTGATACTTTCATATACTAAATTGAACCATAAATATAAAATTCAATACAAACTTTTTTCCTTTCATTCATAAGTATATGCATTAAAATCTATTATCTCCAATTTAATGCTTATATAAAAGTTTAGAATTCGTTTACAACTTAATAAATAAAATGCTATGACTTAACCTCTAATAGCGGAGCGACTCAGAATAAATTGCTAGGAGATGCCTCTACCTATTCATGGTGAACTGAACGCGTCACTGACTACACGCTAGGTTGATCCCTATCTGCAAAAGGGGATAAAAAGGGGTGTGAGTCTCATAGACTCAGTGATAATCATTGACTCAGCGAGTAGGGCGTAGATGGGAAACAAGCAAAAGACAGATCAGTTGAATATAAAAATGCAAGATTATAAAAGCAGTTCGTTTCAAACGAGGGTTTGTGCCTTATATAAAAATCGAGAATTTCTTATAAAGTATAAATAATCGAGGTAATAAAATTTTTCGCATCAAAATATATTAATAATCATTTCTGAATCAAATCAATAAAATTTAGCAAGCTCCCGCGAAACCAAATAATATTTAAAATCATGCACAAATCATAACTCACCCCATATGCGAGGAATTATAGATTCATTTCATAGATAAACAAATAAGGGAGCTGCGAAAAACCGTTTCATTCCATTTTTACCATGCAGAGAAATATAATTCATAATATTAAAACTTATTTTAACTCATATAAAACCATTACATTTTTGTAAAAAATAAACAACATGGTTTATGACTTTCTTAAAAACTTGGCTTGTGCCACAATCATTCTCATACTCGGTTGTCAGGGATACCTTGGCCTAGGGCTATCCCAACCGAATCTGCCAAGGCTGTTAAAAAGTAATGTTCGCATAAATCATATTTTTATTTTGAAAACATAGCCGTTCTTTGGCGTTGGCTGAGTTCACCCTCACATGGTGGTTTTGCATGAAGTGAACTCTAAAGTGTTAACCTCATGAGTTATCCACCTGTGCCTCTCATACTGAGGTAAGATATAACGGGGTTTACCGTGCCCCTCTAATAGGCTGGTCCACGAAAACCCGCCCACTGCAGCAAGCTAAACCCACCATACAATAAAATTTGCAATAGCATGACATGACAATTATTTTACAACCCAGCTTATCAAGGCAAACAACAGTTTATACATTTTCAACACATTTACCAATCCAGCTAATCATGCCCACATTATCATAAGCCATTCGATTCAAAATACAGTTTATAACACAACAAGTAGCAGTATCCAATTACTCTTGAATTTTTTGGTTAAAATGAAATCACTTTTTAAAAGAATTCAAATTTGATCTTCAAGGGGATATTTTAAATCTTTCTCAAAATATCGGTCCCCACATCACGTTAAAACTCTCTTTTCGTAAAATGTTCATTGTAAATATTTGCATGATATTTTGTATGAAAATAGCATGGTGAATATGTAATAAATTTCATGAATGCACACCACATAAACAACAAGGCACAATTTCCTTTGATGTAAATATTTTCGAAAAGCTTGTTTCTCGGTTTAAAACACTTTACGTCTAATATATATATTTCAAATGCTTTCTAAAAATAACTTACACCCACAATTCTTTAAAATTCTATCAACGCATGCTTTCCATAAATTTTGTACTTCACGTAAAATATACGTACATGTATATATATATGGAATTTTTAAAATTGACACTCCCTACTCATCTCATAATAGTGAGATATTACTTCACTATTGATTCGTACGCGTATATAATTATTCCTATTTGTCGGTCACATACTTCGTTCGGCACGCCTCCACGACAAACTTTCCTAACAACAATTTAAACTCAGTATACTTAATCACACATTTGTATGGGTAGCAACTTAATTAAAAATTCCTTAAGCAACTTGCATATTTTTCATCCAAAATATGCACAATATTAAACTACCCATAAACTTTAAAATATTACATTAACTTACCATTGGGCCTTTTTCATTTCTTTATGATCTTTGGGCCCTCTCCATGGGCTTCTCCAATTTCCCTATTTGGGCTAAGCCCATTTATTTTTATTTCCTATTGGGCCATGCCCACTTATTTTTTATTGGGTCATGCCTACTTATTTTCTATTGGGTCATGCCCATGTATTTTCTATTGGGTCATGCCCATTTATTTTCTATTTCTTTTCTTTTCTTTTTCTTTCTTTTTCTCTTTTCCATGTTTCTTCCTTTTTCTTTCCAGCCCGTCACTTCCCTCCACCACCGTAGCTTCCTCTCAAAATCGATCACCAAAAGCCTCATTTTCTCACCCTTTTTGTTGCCATTTTCTGCCCTAAAATTAGCAGATTTCCAGCAACAAAACTCCTCAATTTTGGCAGCACAAAGCTGTCCAATTTGCCTGCACAACTACCAG
Organism: Theobroma cacao; assembly: GCF_053813885.1. Classification (NCBI taxonomy): domain Eukaryota; kingdom Viridiplantae; phylum Streptophyta; class Magnoliopsida; order Malvales; family Malvaceae; genus Theobroma; species Theobroma cacao. Next base: position 30,538,965 of record NC_142647.1, on the reverse strand, counting down.
CAAATAGCTCCAATTTTTTTGCACAATTTGGCAGCAAACAGCTCCAACTTTTTTGGACAAATTGGCAGTAAATAGCTCTAATTTTTCTGCACAAATTGGTAGTAAATAGCTCAAATTTTCAGCAGCCAAAGTTGTCCTTCAATGACAGCAAAAACCTCCAAAATTTCCAGCAGCAAATTCACACAATTTCAGCAGCAAAAACCTTGAATTTTCAACACCAAAATCAGCCATAATAACCTAAAAAATTCCAGCAATTAACCTAAAAAAAAAAATCAGCTTTCTTACCTCAAAATTTTCAGCTTTTTCTTCCTCCAAAAATTGTAGCAAAAAGCTCTCTTTTCCTCCCTCAAAGTGCGGTAAAATCGTGCCAAGAAAATAGCAAAATTTTTTGTTCCTTTTCTCTTCCTCTCCCACGATTTTTCTTTCCTTTCTTTTGCTTGGCTTTTGGTTCTTTCTTTCCTCTTCATAACCGACTTCTCTTCATTTTTTTTCTACTTTCATCTCACATGGCTGGCCCCACCATCATTTCTACACTATTCTCTTTTGTTTTCTTTACTTTTTTGTCTTTCTTCCTTTCTTTTGTATGGCCGGCCATTCACCTCACTTGGTTCCAAATTTAGTATTATTCCAAATGACTTTGACTTTTCTTCATTCCCATCCAAACCACATCATTCCCATTCTTGACTCATGTGGTCACTCATGTACATATAAAAATATTGTTTGACTTTTCAACATCTTTTCTTCATTATTTTATCATCCATTTTATTTTCATTTTATTTTTATTTCTTCAAAACAATAAAATTTACATATTATGCCTTAACTTCATTTTATTTGGTACTCAATCTTTCAATTTTCGTATCTTAAAATTTGATCATTCCGACACGTTTAAAAATTCTAATTTCCTTCTATCTTCCTTTTCTTATACGTGTATATTCAAAATATCGAGATCGCATTTAACGTAGTGTCACCATAATATTTAAATATTTACTTACCCGCTTTAGCTCGATTTAATAAATCACGCTAACACAATTATCGTCGTTTTCCTTCAAAATTCTTCTTTACTTCTTCTCCCCCACTTAAATTAGTCATATTCCATTTTTCATGACTAATTTTGACAACATATAAAATATTAATATTTTAATATTATTTTATTGAATAAAATATTATTTTATTTCAAAATTTTTCACTTGCCTTCTTTGGTCTCGAAACACATCATTACATCTCGGTTTACTTTCGAATCATCCTTTAGCTTACTAATTCCTTTACAACGAAAATATTATTATTTAATTATTGTTTCTGCACGCGTGAAGCATTTTATACTTGAACGCTCCTTTCATCCTTTGTCGCTCTTTAGCACGCCAATTCACATCAAACGATAATTCGTTTGATCAATAAGGTCTTATTTGTGTCCAACGAGGGTGCAGGGTATTACAATTATGATCTGTTTTAATCAGAAATGTAAAAAAATTCAAGTTAAATTGATTTGTCAAGTTATAAAACCATTTAAAATGAGTGACAAGGCATTCAACGACATGAGTGACTATAAATAGACTTTTCTTGTGAATAGATGGCTTTCGCTTCATGTTTCCCAAAGCAAACATTCAATTATGATCTGCTTTAACCAGAAATGAAAAAAAAATTAGTTCAAAATCATGATAAAGTTATAAAACCATTTAAAGTGAGAAACAAGGCCTTCAATGGCATGAGTGACTATAAATGGTCTTTTCTTGTCAATGGATGCCTTTCATTTCACGTTTCTCAATGTGAACATTCAATCATGTTCTGTTTTAAATCAAAATGAAAAAAATCAATTTAAAATGATTTATAAAGTTATAAAACCACCTAAAACGACATGGTGACACATGTCAAGTTTTAATACTTTATAATTTCCTTTATAAACTAAACATAAACTCTCCCATTTCACTCTTCATGGCCGGCCAAAGCAAAGAAAAAAGAGAAAAGAATAGAAACAAACCCTAGAGAGGAAAATTCAAGAGAAATTTGTTGAATTTCAAAGAACAAAGCAATCAAAGGTAAGATTTTTCAATTTTAGCTTAAGATCTACCTTTCCCATGCTTTCTTTTTCATTTTCTATGGATGAAACACAAGTTTCCATGAGGGAATACTTGCTGGCCGAACATAGGGAGAGAGTAATCAGACTTTCATCTTAACTATCTAAAGTAATTTATACTTGTTTTTATGATTTTAAAGAATAATGAACTTAAATTGTAAACTATTATGTTTTATAATTGAAGTGTTGGCTAAACGAAATGAGATTTATAACTTGTTTTGAAATTGAATACTGGTTTTGGAAATTGAGTAAGTGGAGACTATATACTCGTGTTTGATATATGGTTTGAATTGATGGCTTATGACAATGTGATGGCATGAATGACTGGTTTTGTGTTTGTGTGGAATATATGAACTGTTTTATTTTACCTTGATAGGCTGGGTAATATTATATTTGCCATGTCATACTGTCAAAATTTTTATTGATTTGTTGGGTTATTTGATTAGCTTACTACAGTGGGTGAGTTTTTGTGGACCAACCTATTAGAGAGGCACGGTAAACCCCGTTATATTTTACCTTAGTACGAGAGGCACGGAGGGTATCTCCTAAGGTAAGTTTAGAGTTCACTTCACGTTCAACCACCACGTGAGGATGAAACTCAGCCAATGCCAAGGAATGACTATATTTTAAAAGTAAAAACATGTTTTATCGGTATATGTCATTTTAACATCCTTGGCGGACTTGGTTGGATGCCCGGGCCAAGGTGTCCCCGAGTATGAGTTTTGGCACAAGCCAAGTTTTTAAGAGAATCATAAGCCTTGTTGATTATTTTGATGAAATGTAATTGTTTTATATGAATTGAAATGAGTTTTAAATGTTATGAATCATATTATTATGGGATGATTTAACTGTCTTCATTTACTCGGCTTTAGATGTTGTAGATGAACTTTGCTTACTCATTGGGTTTATAAAAACTCACCCCCTTCTTTATACCCATTTCAAGCTCAAGACAGTCTGTAGATAGTCGATTTTGTCGAGCGTTGCTTTTGGATTGCATCTTTAGAAATCGAAGGTCTACAGTCTTGTATATTTTCGATTATATTGGGGCCCACATGTCATTGTAGAATATTTTTGTATACCTAGTTTAGTGTGCTATTATATATATGAATTTATTTTGCTCTTACGCTATAAAAATTGTTTATGCAGGATTCTATAAATATTGTTTTATAAGAAAATAGAATATTTTATTTAATATTTTTATTTAGTTTGATTAGTCATAATTTCATTTTAAATGGATGATTTAGATTACTAAAATTATTTTTAGATAAGAAATGTATATTTTTTGATCGTATGTTGTATTTTAACCAGGTTTCAAAATTTTCGGGTAAAAATGATCAAAATACCCCTATGTGGCAGAAATTACTTTTTGTTTGTTTTGATTTAAAAATAGTTTATATTCCCTTAAAACATGATATTTAGTAACTGTTGCTCACAAGGGAGACGTAAAATTGATGCAAGAGCCTTACGAGGTTTTGGTTGACATTTCGAGTAATGAATGCCCCTATCGAGACATCACGGTGGTTGTCACGGGCTCGAAGGGAGTACCGGGTCGTGACAGAGTAACTAGGCTTTCGTAGGCATGAGTGACTATAAATGGACTTTTCTTCTAATGGATGGCTTTTACTTCATGTTTGTTGGTGTGAACATCAAATTATGATCTGTTTCAACCAAAAATGAAAAACAATTCATATTAAAATCATTTATAAAGTTATAAAACCACTTGAAACGAGTAACAAGGCTTACGAAGGGATGAGTGACTATAAATGGACTTTTCTTGTCAATGGATGACTTTCACTTCACGTTTCCTAATGCAAACATCAAATTATCATTTGTTTTAACTAGAAATGGAAAAAATTTATATTTGAAATCATTTATAAGATTCTAAAACCATTTAAAGCAAGTAACTAGGCTTCCAAAGGCATGAGTGACTATAAATGGACTTTTCTTATCAATAGATATCTTTTGCTTCACGCTTCTTGAAGCAAAAACAAATTGTGATCTCTTTTAACCAAAAATGAAAAAAATTCTGATTTAAAATCTTTTATAAGACTATAAAACCATTCAAAGCAAGTAGCTATCTTTTGAAGGCATGAGTGACATAAATGGACCTTTCTTGTCAATAGATACCTTTCACTACATGTTTCTCGATGTAAACATCAAATTACAATTTGATTTAATGAAAAATGAAAAAAAATTGATTTAAAATCATTTATAAGATTATAAAACCATTTAAAGCGAGTAACTAGGCTTTTGAAGGCATGAGTGAATATAAATGGACTTTTCTTGTTAATGGATGACTTTTTCTTCACGTTTTACAACGCAAACATCCTATTATAATATCTTTTAGCTAGAAATGAAAAATATTTCAATTTAAAATCATTTTGAAGATTATAATTGATTTTAAGTTGAATTTTTTTACCTTTTTGGTTAAAACAAATCACAATTGAATGTTTTTCTCGAGAAACGTGAAGTGAAAGCCATTCATTGAGAAGAAAAGTTCATTTATAGTCACTCATGCCTTTGAAAGCCTTATTACCAACTTTGAATGGTTTTATAATCTCATAATTTATTTTAAGTTGATTTCTTTTACATTTTTGGTTAAAACAGATTATAATTGAATGTTTACCTTAGGAAATGTGAAGCGAAAGCCATCCATTGAGAAGAAAAGTTCATTTATAGTCACTCATGGCTTCAAAAGCCTTATTACTTGCTTTAAATGGTTTTATAATCTCATAATTGATTTTAAGTTGAATTTTTTACCTTTTTGGTAGAAACAGATTATAATTGAATATTTGCCTCAAGAAATGTGAAGCGAAAGCCATTCATTGAGAAGAAAACTTCATTTATAGTCACTCATGCCTTCGAAAGCCTTATTACTCACTTTAAATGGTTTTATAATCTTATAATTGATTTTAAGTTGAATTTTTTTACCTTTTTGATTAAAACAGATCATAATTGAATATTTACCTCGAGAAACGTGAAACGAAAGCCATTCATTGAGAAGAAAACTTTCATTAATAGTCATTCATGCCTTCAAAAGCCTTATTGCTCACTTTGAATGGTTTTATAATCCCATAATTGATTTTCAGTTGATTTTTTTTACATGTTTGGTTAAAACATATTATAATTGAATGTCTACCTCGAGAAACTTGAAGTGAAAGCCATTCATTGGCAAGAAAAGTCCATTTATAGTTACTCATGCCTTCGAAAACCTTATTACTCACTTTAAAAGGTTTTATAATCTCATAATTGATTTTAAGTTGAATTTTTTTTACATTTTTGCTTAAAACATATTATAATTGAATGTTTACCTAGGTGAAACATAAAGCAAAAGCCTTTCATTAAGAAGAAAAGTACATTTATAGTCACTCATGGTTTTGAATGCCTTATTAGTCACTTTAAATGGTTTTGTAATCTCATAATTGATTTTAAGTTGAATTGTTTTACCTTTTTGGTTAAAACAGATCATAATTTAATATTTGCCTTGGGAAACATGAAGCGAAAGCAATTTGTTGAGAAGAAAACTTCATTTATAGTCGCTTATGCCATCAAAAGCCTTATTACTCACTTTAAATGGTTTTAGAATCTCATAATTAATTTTCAGTTAATTTTTTTACCTATTTGGTTAAAACATATCACAATTGAAAATTTACCTGAGGAAATGTGAAGCGAAAGCCATTCGTTGAGAAGAAAACTTCATTTATAGTCACTCATGCCTTCGAAAGCCTTATTACTTGGTTTAAATGGTTTTATAAACTCATAATTGATTTTACACTGATTTTTTTTATATTTTTGGTTAAGACAGATTATAATTGAATGTTTACCTTAAGAAACGTGAGTTGAAAGATATCCATTGGTAAGAAAAGTCTATTTATAGTCACTTATGCCTTCAAAAGCCTTATTACTCACTTTATATGGTTTTATAACATCATAATTGATTTTAAGTTGAATTTTTTTTGCCTTTTTGGTTAAAACAGATTATAATTAAATGTTTACCTTCTGAAACATGAGTGAAAGATATTCATTGAGAAGAAAAGTTCATTTATAGTCACTCATACCTTCAAAAGCCTTATTACTCGCGTTAAATGGTTTTATAATTTCATAATTGATTTTAATTTGAATTTTTTTACCTTTTTGGTTAAAACAGATTATAATTGAATATTTACCTCAAGACGTGTGAAGTGAAAGCCATCCATTGGGAAGAAAAATTCATTTATAGTCACTCATGCCTTCAAAAGCCTTATTATTAGCTTTAAATGGTTTTATAATCTCATAATTGACTTTATGTTGAATCTTTTGACCTTTTTGGTTAAAATAGACTATAATTGAATATTTGCCTTGGGAATCATGAAACAAAAGCCATTTATTGACAAAAAAAGTTCATTTATAGTCACCCTCGCCTTCGAAAGCCTTATTACTCGCTTTAAATGGTTTTATAATCTCATTATTGATTTTAAGTTGAATGTTTTTACCTTTTTTGGTTAAAGCATATCATAATTGAATATTTGCCTTGAGAAATGTGATGCTAAAGCCATCCATTGAGAAGAAAAGTTCATTTATAGTCACTCATGCCTTCGAAAGCCTTATTACTCACTTTAAATAGTTTTATAATCTCATAATTGATTTTAAGTTGATTTTTTCTGCATTTTTGGTCAAAACAGATTATAATTGAATGTTTACCTCGAGAAACATGAAGCGAAAGCCATTCATTAAGAAGAAAAGTTCATTTATAGTCACTTATACCTTCGAAAGACATGTTACTCACTTTAAATGGTTTTATTATCTCATAATCGATTTTAAGTTGAATTTTTTTACCTTTTTGGTTAAAACAAATTATAATTGACTATTTGCGTTGGGAAACGTGAAGCGAAAGCCATCCATTGAGAAGAAAAGTCCATTTATAGTCACCCATGACTACGAAAGCCTTATTACTTGCTTTAAATGGTTTTATAATCTCATAATTGATTTTAAGTTCAATTTTTTTTTACATTTTTGGTTAAAATAGATTACAATTGAATGTTTATCTCAAGAAACGTGAAGCAAAAGCCCTCCATTGACAAGAAAAGTCCATTTATAATCACTCATGCCTTTGAAAGCCTTATTACTTGCTTTAAATGGTCTTATAATCTCATAATTGATATTAAGTTGAATTTCTTTTACATTTTTTGTTAAAACAGATTATAATTGAATGTTTACCTTAGGAAACATGAAGCGAAAGCCGTCCATTGACAAAAAAAGTCCATTTATAGTCACTCATGGCTTCAAAAGCCTTTTTACTCGCTTTAAATGGTTTTATAATCTCATAATTGATTTTAAGTTGAATTTTTTAACCTTTTTTGGTTAAAACAGATTATAATTGAATGCTTCCATTGGGAAACGTGAAGAAAAAGCCATCTGTTGACAAAAAAAGTACATTCACAATCACTCATGCCTTTAAAAAACTTATTACTCATTTTAATGGTTTTATAATCTCATAATTAATTTTAGGTTGAATTTTTTTACCTTTTTGGTTAAAACAGATTATAATTGACTATTGCATCAGGAAACGTGAAGCGAAAGCCATCCATTGAGAAGAAAAGTCTATTTATAGTCACTCATGATTTCGAAAGCCTTATTACTCACTTTAAATGGTTTTATAATTTCATAATTGATTTTAAATTGAATTTTTTTACATTTTTTATTAAAATAGATTATAATTAAATGTTTACCTCGAGAAACGTAAAGCAAAATCCATTTGTTGAGAAGAAAAGTTCATTTATAGTCACTCATACTTTCGAAAGCCTTATTACTCACTTTGAATGGTTTTATAATCCCATAATCGATTTTAAGTTGATTTTGTCTTACATTTTTGGTTAAAACAGATCATAATTGAATGTTTACCTTAGGAAACGAGAAGCGAAACCTATGCATTTACAAGAAAACTCCACCTATTGTCACTCATGCTTTTGAAAGCCTTATTACTCACTTTAAATGATTTTCTAGTCTCATAATTGATTTTAAGTTTAATTTTTTTGCCTTTTTGGTTAAAAAAGATTATAAGTGAAATTTGCCTCTGAAAACGTGAAGCAAAAGCCATCCGTTAGGAAGAAAAGTTCATTTATAGTCACTCATACCTTCGAAAGCCTTATTAGTTGCTTTAAATGATTTTACATTCTCATAATTGATTTCAAGTTGAATTTTTTTACATTTTTAGTTAAAATCGATTATAATTGAATGTTTACCTCGAGAAATATGAAGCGAAAGCCATCCATTGGGATGAAAAGATTATTTATAGTCACTTATGCCTTTGAAAGCCTTATTACTCACCTTAAATGGTTTTGTAATCTCATAATTGATATTAAGTTGAATTTTTTTGACTTTTTGGTTAAAACAGATTATAATTAAATATTTACCTCGAGAAACATGAAGTAGAAGCCATGCATTTGCAAGAAAACTCCATTTATTGTCACTCATGCGTTTGAAAGCCTTATTACTCTCTTTAAATGATTTTATAATCTCATAATTGATTTTAAGATTATTTTTTTCACATTATTGGTTAAAACAGATTATAATTGAATGTTTACCTTGAGAAATATGAAGAAAAAGCTATCCATTGCAAGAAAAGTCCATTTACAGTCACTCATGCCTTTGAAAGCCTTATTACTCACTTTAAATGGTTTTATAATCTCATAATTGATTTTAAGTTGAATTTTTTTACCTTTTTGGTTAAAACAGTTCATAATTGAATATTTGCATCAAGAAACATGAAGTGAAAGCCCTTCATTGAAAAGAAAAGTTCATTTATAGTCATTCATGCCTCCGGAAGCCTTATTACCCGCTTTAACTTGTTTTACAATCTCATAATTGATTTTAAGGTATTTTTTTTACATTTTGGGTTAAAACAGATATTAATTGAATGTTTACCTTGGAAAATGTGAAGCGAAAGCCATCCATTAGGAAGAAAAGTTCATTTATAGTCACTTATACCTTCAAAAGCCTTATTACTCTCTTTAAATGGTTTTATAATCTCATAATTATTTTATGTTGAATTTTTTTACCTTCTTGGTTAAAACAGATTATAATTGAATATTTACCTCAAGAAACGTGAAGCAAAAGCCATTCATTGAGTAGAAAACTTCATTTATAGTTACTCATGCCTTCACAAGCCTTATTACTCACTTTAAATGGTTTTATAAACTTATAATTGATTTTAAGTTGATTTTTTTTTTACATTTTTGGTCAACACAGATTATAATTGAATGTTTCCCCCAAAAAACATGAAGCGAAAGCCATCCATTGACAAGAAAAGTCCATTTATAGTCACTCATGCATTCGAAAGCCTTATTACTCACTTTAAATGGTTTTGTAATCTCATAATTGATTTTAAGTTGAATTTTTTTACGTTTTTGGTTAAAACATATCACAATTGAATATTTGCCTTGGGAAACATTGTCAAACGCAGCTCTATTATATAGTTGCCATGTCATTCATGTACTTGATAGCATGTCTGCATACTTGGATGCCTCGATAAATTGTTAAAAGTCGGTATTGTACCTAGTGGTATAATTAAGTCGATTAAAGCCTAGAACTAGTCCAAATAGAGATTTTAGGATGTATTTGAGAGTTATTGAACCTTAGAATGTCTTAATATGGTGATTTGGAGTTCGAGGATTGATTTAGAGTCCAATCGAGAATTTTTATAACGTAGGGGTAAAATGGTCATTTTGCCACTCGAGGGCAAAATTGGAATGTTGGAAGAGATTTTTGACCAAGTTTGACTAGTTGGAACATAATTTGAATTTGAGAAGTGAAAAATTTCAATTCCGAGAATAAGGGCAAAACGGTCTTTTCACGTGTCCACGAGGACGTAATTGGAATTTTTGAAATTTTACACCACCATGACACTTGTCAAGCCTATGAATTTCATCTATTATCATTTTATACTTTGGATAATTATGGGATTATATGTGGTGGTAAGAGAATGCTTAATTGTTAAGTTTTAACCATGGACCAATCAAGTGGTGACACGTGTCAAGTTTTAATTGTTTTATAATTTCCTTTATAAACCAACATAAACTCTCCCATTCACTCTCTCATAGCCGTCAAAGCCAAAGAACAAAGGGGGAAAGAATAGAAAGACCCTAAGGAGGAAAAATTCAAGAGAAATTCATTGGATTTTCGAAAAACGAAGCGATCGGAGGTAAGATTACGCGATTTAGCTTAAGATCTACCTTACCCATGCTTTCTTTTTCATTTTCTATGGTTGAAACTCAAGTTTCCATGATGGAAGCATATTGGCCGAATCAAGGGAGGAAGGTTTTGAGGATGGGCTTTGCTAGATCTCATGTTATCTAGGCATCTTTAGTGTTTTGTGATATTCGATATGAAAAACAAGCAAGAAAATAACATGTTCTTCATCAAACCCTAATTGGCTGAATTCTATAGGGAATATTTCGAAGATGAATTTTGTCATATTTCATGTTTTCTTGCTCGTATTTGATGATTCATGATATCGGATATCAAAAAAGGTTATCAAAAAGTATAGTTCCTTTAGTAAACTACTTGAACGATAATGAGAAAATTATAGTAAATGGACTTAGAATTGATTTCTAATGAGGTATACGGACTTATTGGAGTACAGAAAGTGCAATAATCTATTTAGAGTTGAATTGGATGTTTCGGCTAATTAAACAATGTATAGTGCGAGTTAGGTTGAATACCATTTTAGTCCAACAACAATTGAACTTACGTAGAACACCATCTTTAAGTGATTATTCAAACACTTCTCATTCAATTTCATACATTCATAAAGAGCTTGAAATAGTTTTATAACAGTTTGGCACAAATATATTTAATTACTTGTTATGTATTATGTATAGGTGGTGAGCCCTCTGGTAAGGATAAGGATATCGTACCCGAGGACCAGGAGTAGGAGTACTCCCGTTATAGTGAGTAATAGACTTTCATCTTAACTATCTAAAGTTGTTTCTACTCGTTTTTATGTTTTAAAGAATAATGAGTTTAAATTGTAAATTATTATGTTTTAAAATTGAAGTGTTGGTTAAACGAAATGAGATTTATAACTTGTTTTGAAATCGAATACTGGTTTTGGAAATTGAGTAAGTGGAGACTATATACTTGTGTTATATATATGTTTTGACATATGGTTTGAATTGATGGCTTATGACAATGTGATGGCATGAATGGCTGGATTTGTGTTTGTGTGGAATATATGAATTGTTTTGTTTTACCTTGACAGGCTGGATAATATCATATTAGCCATGTCATGCTACTGAAATTTTTATTGATTTGGTAGGGTAAGTGATTAGCTTACTGCAGTGGGTGGGTTTCCGTGGACCAGCCTAATAGAGGGGCACAGTAAACCCCGTTATATTTTACCTTAGTATGAGAGGCACGAAGGGTATCTCCTAAGGTAGTTTAGAGTTCACTTCACACCGAACCACCAAGTGAGGGTGAAACTCAGCCAACACCAAGGAACTGCTATGTTTTTAAACGTAAAAACATGTTTTATGTGTATATGTTATTTTAACAGCCTTGGCGAACTCGGTTAGATGCCCGACGCAAGGTGTCATCGAGTACGAGTTTTGGCACGAGCCAAGTTTTAAGAGAGTCATAAGCCTTACTGATTATTTTTGATGAAATGTAATTGTTTTATATGGTTGAAATGAGTTTTAATGTTATGAATCATATTATGAAGAGATGTTTTAATTGTCTTCATTTACTTGGCTTTAGATGTTATAGATGAACTTTGCTTACTCACTGGGTTTATAAAAACTCACCCCCTCCTTTTCACCCATTTCAGGTTCAGAACAGTTTGTAGACATTCGATTTTGTCGAGGGTTTGCTTTTGGATTTGCACCCTTAGAAATCGTAGGTCTACAGTCCTGTTTATTTTTGTTATTTTGGGGCTCACATGTCATTGTAGAATATCTTTGTATACCCTGGCGCTGTGTGCTATTATGTATATGAATTTATTTTGTTAGTACGCTACAGTAATTGTTTACGTAAAATTTTATAAATATTGTTTTACATGAAAATAGAATATTTTATCCAATATTTTTATTTAGTTCTATTAGTTATAAATTCACTTTAAAAAGATGATTTAGACACCTAGATTTATTTTTTTATATGAAATGTATATTTTTCATTCATATATTGTATTTTTAGCAGGTTTCGAAATTTTTGAGTAAAAATAACTAAAATACCCCTATGCGGTAGAAATTACTTTTTGATTGTCTTTGATTTGAAAATCGTCTATATTCCTTTAAAATATGATATTTAGTAACTGTTGCTCACAATGGAGGAGGAAAACTGATGCTAGAGCCTTGCAAGGTTTCAGTTGACATTTCGGGTAAGGTTTGTCTATCAGGACATCGTGATGGCTATCACGGGCTCGAAGAGAGTACCGGGTCATGACAAACATGAAGTGAAAACCATTCATTAAGAAAAAAACTACATTTACAGTCACTCATGCCTTCAAAAGCCTTATTACTTGCATTAAATGGTTTTATAATCTCATAAGTAATTATAAGTTGATTTTTTTTACATTTTTGGTTATAACAGTTTATAATTGAATGTTTACATTAGGAAACGTGAAGCAAAAGCCATCCATTGGGAAGAAAAGTTCATTTATAGTCACTCATGCCTTCAAAGGGCTTGTTACTCACTTTAACTGGTTTTATAATCTCATAATCGATTTTAAGTTGAATTTTTTTACCGTTTTGGTTAAAACATATCATAATTGAATATTTGCCATAAGAAACATGAAGCGAAAGTCATCCATTGGTAAGAAAAGTCCATTTATAGTCATTCATGCCATCAAAAGCTTTATTACTCGCTTTAAATGGTTTTATAATCTCATAATTGATTTTAAGTTGATTTTTATTACATTTTTGGTTAAAACAATTTATAATTGAATGTTTACCTTAGGAAACGCGAAGCAAAAGCCATCCATTGGAAAGAAAAGTTCATTTATAGTCACTCATGCCTACAAAAGGCTTATTACTCGCTTTAAATGGTTTTATAATCTCATAATTGATTTTAGGTTGAATTTTTTGACCTTTTCTGTTAAAACAGATCATAATTGAATATTTGCCTCAAGAAACGTGAAGCGAAAGCCATACATTGGTAAGAAAAGTCCATTTATAGTCACTCATACCATCAAAAGCTTTATTACTCACTTTAAATGGTTTTATAATCTCATAATCAATTTTAAGTTGATTTTTTTTACAGTTTTGATTAAAACAAATTATAATTGAATGTTAAACTCGAAAAACGTGAAGCGAAAGCCATTCATTAAGAAGAAAAGCTCATTTATAGTCATTCATGCCTTCAAAAGCCTTATTACTCACTTTAAATGGTTTTAGAATCTCAAAGTGATTTTAAGTTAAATTTTTTTACCTTTTGGTTAAAACATATCATTATTGAATATTCACCTCAAAAAACATGAAACGAAAGCATTCATTGAGAAGAAAAGTTCATTTATAGTCATTCTGCCTTCGAAAGCCTTATTACTTGCTTTAAATAATTTTATAATCTCATAATTGATTTTAAGTTGAATTTTTTGATCTTTTGGGTTAAAACATATCATAATTGAATATTTGCCTCAGAAAACATGAAGCGAAAGCCATGCATTTACAAGAAAACTCCACTTATTGTCACTTATGCCTTTGAAAGCCTTAGTACTCGCTTTAAATCGTTATATAATCTCATAGTCGATCTTAAGTTGAATTTTGTTGCCTTTTTGGTTAAAACAGATTATAAGTGAATATTTGCCTCTGTAAACGTAAAGCGAAAGCCATCCGTTGGAAAGAAATGTTCATTTATAGTCACTTATACCTTCGAAAGCCTTATTAGTCGCTTTAAATGGTTTTACATTCTCATAATTGATTTCAAGTTGAATTTTTTTTACATTTTTGGTTAAAACATATTAGAACTGAATGTTTGCCCTAGAAAACGTAAAGCGAAAGCCATCCATTGGGATGAAAAGTTCATTTATAGTTACTCATGCCTTCGAAAGCCTTATTACTCACTTTAAATGGTTTTATAATCTCATAATTGATATTAAGTTGAATTTTTTTACCTTTTTGGTTAAAATAGATTATAATTGAATATCTACCTAGGGAAACGTGAAGCAAAAGTCATGCATTTTCAAAAAAACTCCATTTATTGTCACTCATGTCTTCAAAAGTCTTATTACTCGCTTTAAATGATTTTATAATCTCATAATTGATTTTAAGTTGATTTTTTTTACATTCTTGGTTAAAAGAAATTTTAATTGAATGTTTACCTTGAGAAACGTGAAGCGAAAGCCATTCATTAAGAAAAAAAATTTATTTGTAGTCACTAATGCCTTCAAAAGCCTTATTACTCGCTTTAAATTATTTTATAATCTCATTATTGATTTTAAGCTGAATTTTTTTATCTTTATAGTTAAAATAGATCATAATTGAATATTTGCTTTGAAAAACATAAGCGAAAGCCATTCGTTTAGAAGAAAAGTTCATTTATATTCACTCAAGCCATCGAAAGCCTTATTACTCACTTTAAATGGTTTTATAATCTCATAATTGATTTTAAGTTGATTTGTTTTTACATTTTTGGTTAACACAAGTTATAATTGAATGTTTACCTCGGGAAACGTGAAGCAAAAGCCATCCATTGGGAAGAAAAACTCATTTATAGTCACTCATACTTTCAAAAGGCTTATTACTCGTTTTAAATGGTTTTACAATCTCATAATTGATTTTAAGTTGAATTTTTTTACCTTGTTGGTTAAAACATATCAGAATTGAATGTTTGCCTTAGGTAACATGAAGCGAAAGCCATCCAATGACAAGAAAGTCCACTTATAGTTATTCATGCCTTCGAAAGCCTTATTACTCGCTTTAAATGGTTTTATAATCTCATAATTGATTTTAAGTTGAATTTTTTTACCTTTTTGGTTAAAACAGATCATAATTGAATATTTGCCTGGGAAAATGTGAAGCGAAAGCCATCCATTGACAAGAAAAGACCATTTATAGTTACCCATTCTTTTGAAAGCCTTATTACTCGCTTTAAATGGTTTTATAATCTCATAATTAATTTTAAGTTAAATTTTTTTACCTTTTTGGTTTAAACATATCATAATTGAATATTTGCCTTGGGAAATGTGAGGTGAAAGCCATCCATTGACAAAAAAAGACCATTTATAATCACCCATGCCTTCCAAAGCCTTATTACTCGCTTTAAATGGTTTTATAATCTCATAATTGATTTTAAGTTAATTTTTTTTACCTTTTTTGTTAAAACAGATCATAATTGAATATTTGCCTCGAGAAATGTGAAGCTAAAGCCATCCATTGAGAAGAAAAGTTTATTTATAGTCAGTCATGCCTTCGAAAGCCATATTACTCGCTTTAAATGGTTTTATAATCTCATAATTGATTTTAAGTTGATTTTTTTTACATTTTCGTTAAAACAGATTATAATTCAATGTTTAACTAGGGAAACGTGAAGTGAAAGCCTTCCATTGGTATGAAAAGTCCATTTATAGTCACTCACGCCTTCAAAAGCCTTATTACTCGCTATAAATGGTTTTATAATCTCATAATTGATTTTAAGCTGAATTTTATCTGCATTTTTAATTAAAATAGATTGTAATTGAATGTTTGTCTCAAGAAACGTGAAGCGAAAGATATTCATTGAGAAGAAAAGTTCATTTATTGTCACTAATGCCTTTGAAAGCTTGATTACTCCTTTTAAATGGTTTGTAATCTCATAATTGATTTTAAGTTGAATTTTTTTATGATTTTGGTTAAAACATATCATAATTGAATATTTGCCTTGGGAAACATGAAGCGAAAGCCATTCATTGAGAACAAAAGTTCATTTATAGTCACTCATGCCTTCGAAAGCCTTATTACTCGCTTCAAATGGTTTTATAACCTCATAATTGATTTTAAATTGAATTTTTTTACCTTTTCAGTTAAAACAGATGATAATTGAATATTTGGCTTGAGAAACATGAAGTGAAAGCCATTCGTTGAGAAAAAAAGTTCATTTATAGTCACTCATGCCTTCGAAAGACTTATTACTTGCTTTAAATGGTTTTATAATCTCATAATTGATTTTATGTTGAATTTTTTAACCTTTTTGGTTAAAACATATTATAATTGAATATTTACGTTGGGAAACGTGAAGCGAAAGTCATCCATTAACAAAAAAAGTCTATTTATAGACACCCACACCTTCGAAAGCCTTATTAATCACTTTAAATGGTTTTATAATCTCATTATTGATTTTAAGTTGAATGTTTTTACCTTTTTTGGTTAAAGCAAATCATAATTGAATATTTACCTTGAGAAATGTGATGCTAAAGCCATCCATCGAGAAGAAAAATTCATTTATAGTCACTGATACCTTCGAAAGCCATATTACTCGCTTTAAATGGTTTTATAATCTAATAATTGATTTTAAGTTATTTTTTTACATTTTTAGTTAAAATAGATTATAATCAAATGTTTACCTTGGGAAACATGAAGGAAAAGCCATCTACTAGTAAGAAAAGTCCATTTATAGTCACTCATACCTTCGAAAGCCTTATTACTCGCTTTAAATAGTTTTACAATCTCATAATTGATTTTAAGTTGAATTTTATTTACATTCTTAATTAAAACAGATTATAATTGAATGTTTACCTCGAGAAACGTGAAGTTAAAGATATTCATTGAGAAGAAAAGTTTATTTATAGTCACTCATACCTTCGAAAGCCTGATTACTCGCTTTAAATGGCTTTGTAATCTCATAATTGATTTTAAGATGAATTTTTTTAAGATTTTGGTTAAAACATATCATAATTGAATATTTATGTTGGGAAACGTGAAGTGAAAGCCATTCGTTGAGAAGAAAAGTTCATTTATAGTCACTCATGCCTTCAAAAGCCTTATTACTCGCTTTAAATGGTTTTATAATCTCGTAATTGATTTTAAGTTGATTTTTTCTGCATTTTTGGTTCAAACATATTATAATTGAATGTTTACCACAAGAAACGTGAAGCAAAAACCATTAATTAAGAAGAAAAGTTCATTTATAGTCACTCATACCTTCGAAAGCCTTATTACTCGCTTTAAATGGTTTTATAATCCCATAATTGATTTTAAGTTGAATTTTTTTACCTTTTTGATTAAAACAGATCATAATTGAATATTTACCTAGGAAAATGTGAAGTGAAAGCCATCCATTGACAAGAAAAGACCATTTATAATCACCCATGCCTTTGAAAGCCTTATTAATCACATTAGTTAGTTTTATAATCTCATAATTGATTTTAAGTTGAATTTTTTTTACCTTTTTGGTTTAAACAGATCATAATAGAATATTTACCTTGAGAAATGTGAGGTGAAAGCCATCCATTGACAAGAAAAAATCATTTATAGTCACCCATGCCTTCCAAAGCCTTATTACTCACATGAAATGGTTTTATAATCTCATAATTGATTGTAAGTTGAATTTTTTTACCTTTTTGGTTAAAACAGATCATAATTGAATATTTGCCTTGAGAAATGTGAAGCTAAAGCCATCCATTGAGAAGAAAAGTTCATTTATAGTCACTCATATCTTCGAAAGCCATATCACTCGCTTTAAATAGTTTTATAATCTTATAATTGATATTAAGTTGATTTTTTGTACATTTTTTGTTAGAACATATTATAATTGAACGTTTACCTTGGGAAACATGAAGTAAAAGCCACCATTGGTAAGAAAAGTCCATTTATAGCCACTCATGTCTTTAAAAGCCTTATTACTCGCTTTAAATGGTTTTATAATCTCATAATTGATTTTAAGTTGAATTTTATTTATATTTTTAATTAAAACTGATTGTAATTGAATGTTTACCTCAGGAAACATGAAGCGAAAGATATTCATTAAGAAGAAAAGTTCATTTATAGTCACTAATACCTTTGAAAGCCTGATTTCTCGCTTTCAATGGTTTTGTAATCTGATAATTGACTTTAAGTGGAATTTTTTTACGATTTTGGTTAAAACATATCATAATTGAATATTTACCTTGGGAAACATGAAGTGAAAGCCATTCATTGAGAACAAAAGTTCATTTATAGTCACTCATGCCCTCGAAAGCCTTATTACTTACTTCAAATGGTTTTATAACCTCATAATTGATTTAAAATTGAATTTTTTTTCCTTTTCAATTAAAACAAATGATAATTGAATATTTGGCTTGAAAAACATGAAGCGAAAGCCATTTGTTGAGAAGAAAAGTTCATTTATAGTTACTCATACCTTCGAAAGACTTATTACTTGCTTTAAATGGTTTTATAATCTCATAATTGATTTTAAGTTGAATTTTTAACCTTTTTGGTTAAAACAGATTATAATTGAATGTTTACTTGGGGAAACGTGAAGCGAAAGCCATCCATTGATAAAAAAAGTCCATTTATAGTCACCCACGCCTTCGAAAGCCTTATTACTCACTTTAAATGGTTTTATAATCTCATTATTGATTTTAAGTTGAATGTTTTTATCTTTTTTGGTTAAAGCATATCACAATTGAATATTTGCCTTGAGAAATGTGATGCTAAAGCCATCCATCGAGAAGAAAAGTTCATTTATAGTTACTCATGCCTTCGAAAGCCTTATTACTCACTTTAAATAGTTTTATAATCTCATAATTGATTTTAAGTTGATTTTTTTTACATTTTCGGTTCAAACAGATTATAATTGAACGTTTACCTCGAGAAACATGAAGCGAAAGCCATTCATTAAGAAAAAAGTTCATTTATAATCACTCATGCCTTCAAAAGCCTTATTACTCGCTTTAAATAATTTTATAATCTCATAATTGATTTTAAGTTGATTTTTTCTACATTTTTGGTTAAAACAGATTATAATTGAATGTTTACCTCAAGAAACATGAAGCGAAAGCCATTCATTAAGAAGAAAAGTTCATTTATAGTCACTCATGCCTTTAAAAGCCTTATTACTCGCTTTAAATAGTTTTATAATCTCATAATTGATTTTAAGTTGATTCTTTTTTACATTCTGGGTTAAAACGGATTATAATTGAATGTTGACCTCAGAAAACGTAAAGCGAAAGCCATCCATTGACAAAATAGTCCATTTATAGTTACTCATGCCTTCGAAAGCCTTATTACTCACTTTAAATGGTTTTATAATCTCATAATTGATTTTGAGTTGAATTTTTTTACCTTTTTGGTTAATACAAGTCATAATTGAATATTTATCTCGAAAAACGTGAAGCGAATGTCATTAGTTGAGAAGAGATGTTCATTTATAGTCACTCATGCCTTCGAAAGCCTTATTACTTGCTTTAAATGTTTTATAATCTCATAATTGATTTTAAGTTAATTTTTTTTACATTCTTGGTTGAAACAGATTATAATTGAGTGTTTACCTTAGAAAACGTAAAGTGAAAGCCATCCATTGACAAAAATAGTCCATTTATAGTCACTTATGCCTTCGAAAACCTTTTTACTCACTTTAAATGGTTTTATAATCTCATAATTGATTTTGAGTTGAACTTTTTTACCTTTTTGGTTAATATAGGTCATAATTAAATATTTGCCTTGGAAAACGTCAAGCGAATGCCATTTGTTGAAAAGAGACTTTCATTTATAGTCACTCATGTCGTCGAAAGCTTTATTACTTACTTTAAATGGTTTTATAATCTCATAATTGATTTTAAGTTGATTTTTTTTACATTCTTGGTTAAAACGGATTATAATTGAATGTTTACCTCAAAAAACGCAAAGCGAAAGCCATCCATTGACAAAAATAGTCCATTTACAGTCACTCATACCTTCGAAAGCCGTATTACTCACTTTAAATGGTTTTATAATCTCATAATTGATTTTGGTTAAAATAGATCATAATTGAATATTTGCCTTGAGAAACATGAAGCGAAAGGCATTCGTTGAGAAGAAAAGTTCATTTATAGTCACTCATACCTTTGAAAGTCTTATTACTCGCTTTAAATGGTTTTATAATCTCATAATTGATTTTAAGTTGAATCTTTTTACCTTTTGGGTTACAACAGCTTATAGCTGAATATTTACCTCTGAAAATGTGAAGCGAAAGCTATCCATTGACAAGGAAAGTCAATTTATAGTCATTCATGCCTTTAAAAGCTTTGTTACTATCTTTAAACGGTTTTATAAACTCATAATTGATTTTAAGTTGAATTTTTTTATCTTTTTAGTTAAAACAGATTATAATTGAATATTTACCTCTGGAAACATGAAGCGAAAGCCATACATTGACAAGAAAAGTTCATCTATAGTCATTCATACATTCGAAAGCCTTATTGCTCGCTTTAAATGGTTTTATAATCTCATAATGATTTTAAGTTGATTTTTTTACATTTTTCATTAACACAGATTATAATTGAATGTTTACCTCGGGAAAAGTTAAGCGAAAGCCTTTCATTAAGAAGAAAAGTATATTTATAGTAACTCATGCTTTCGAAAGCCTTATTACTCACTTTAAATGGTTTTATATTCTCATAATTGATTTTAAGTTGAATTTTTTTACCTTTTTGGTTAAAACAGATTATAATTGAATATTTACCTTGGGAAATGTGAAGCGAAAGCCATCCATTGGCAAGAAAAGTCTATTTATAGTCATTCATGCCTTCGAAAGCCTTATTACTCACTTTAAATAGTTTTATAATCTCATAATTGATTTTAAGTTGATTTTTTTTTTGCATTTTTGGTCAAAACAGATTATAATTGAATGTTTACCATAAGAAACGTGAAGCAAAAACCATTAATTAAGAGGAAAAGTTCATTTATAGTCACTCATTCCTTCGAAAGCCTTATTACTCACTTTAAATGGTTTTATAATCTCAAAATTGATTTTAAGTTGAATTTTTTTACCTTTTTGGTTAAAAAAGATCATAATTGAATATTTTCCTTAGAAAACATGAAGCGAAAGCCATTCATTGAGAAGAGAAGTTCATTTATAGTCGCTCATACCTTCGAAAGCCTTATTACTTGCTTTAAATGGTTTTATAAACTCATAAATATTAAGTTGATTTTTTTTACATTCGTGGTTAAAACAGATTATAATTGAATGTTTACCTCGGGAAACATGAAGCAAAAGCCATCCATTGAAAAAAATAGTCCATTTATAGTCACTCATGCCTTCGAAAGCCTTATTACTCGCTTTAAATTGTTTTATAATCTCATAATTGATTTTAAGTTGAAATTTTTTTCCTTTTTTGTTAAAACAAATCATAATTGAATATTTACCTTGGGAAATGTGAAGCGAAAACCATTCTGTCATGACCCGGAACCTCCCTCGGGCCCATGATAATCCTCGCAGCATCCCGATTTACACTTATTACCCGAAATGCCAATCGAAACCCCGCAAGGCTTACGTATCAGTTTCTTGCCTTTCCTGTGAGCAATTGTTGTTAAACATTCCGTTTTAAACAATCACCAGTCGTTTCTGGCTCAAGTAAATCAAAAGATAAAATTATTTTAAAAAGATTTATAGACAAATATTTTATTCAAAATATTGATTAAAATATAATATTTTTATATAAAACAATATTTATAGAAACACGTGTAAGTAAAATAAATTCATACATACAATAATTTACAAAGTTATAATGTACAATAATAATTACAATGACAAGTGGCCCATAAATACACCAAGTGTTGGTGATAGTAACCTACTGTCTGTGAGATAGAGGGGTCAACTGGAATCCTCGACAAAATCGAGTATCTACAAGCTACCACAGGCTTGAATTATTTGGAAAGGAGGTGGGTGAGATTTTGCAATCCCAATGAGTAAACATACATTATTATAAATATCTAAAGGCGAGTAAAATAGAGGCTAGTTTAAACAACAAATCACAAACCATTTCATAAGGTTTTCAATTTATTTCTTAAACCATAAAATATTTGTAATTTACCAAAACAGTTATTAAGGATCATGACTTTTGTTATAAACTGGGCTCAAGCCAAAAACTAGTCCTCGAGGATACCTTGGCCGAGGCATCTAACCGAGTTCGCCAAGGTTGTTAAGATATTTACATGTTAAACACATGTTAGTTTTGAAAACAAGCCGTTCCTTGGGGTTGGCCGAGTTACACATTCACGTGGGGGTTCGACGTGAAATGAGCTCTAACACTACCTCAAGAGTTACCCTCATCGCCTCTACAATCGAAGTAACTATATAATCGGGTTTACCGTGCCCCTCTAATAGGCAGTCCACGGAAACCCGTCATTGCAGTGGCTAAACCCACCAACTTTAATAAAATTTCAACAGTATAACGTGGCTTTTATTTATTTACCCAGCTTGCATAGTAAAAGACAGCTTACATAAATTTCCAATGCAATTATAAAATATAGCCACACATACTCATATATCATAAGCCATTCATAGGAAAATATATTTTTCAAGACAATTGGCAACCTCCAATTACTCAATTTCAAGATCAAAAGTTTCTTATTTCAGATAATCAACACAATATATTTATTTGTCACATTTATTTCTAAAACATCAAAAGTCCCATTTTAATCTCATTTTAATTTCATAAAATACCTAAAAAAAACATTTAAAAATAAACTCTAGATAATTTACAATAATAATAGGTTTACTCACAATTTTTGAAAACTAAATTCGGGTACTCCAACTATTACTCCTCGGGTGCGATTTCTTTGCCCTTGCTAGAGGATTCGCCACCTTGAAAAATTGCACAATTAAGAGGTTTAATACTTTGGTACTAAACCAAAATAAACTAATTTATACTACTAATGCATGATATGAAGTGCAAAACGTCTAAATTTTGCCTAAACGCGGTGTTAGCCTATTTCGGTCTTTTACCCGATAAATCGATATACGCGTCTGTTTAAACTCCAAATTAATTTTTTTTCAGTTTCTATACCTCAATTGCACCCAAAATGACTTAATGTTCCTTAGTGTGGTGCAAATTATCAGTCTCGATAGCAAATTACAAAAATACCCCTAGTGGGTAAAAATTCATATTTTTACTCCGAAAATTCCCATTATTTTTCTAGGCTCACAATTCATCATTATTCATCATAATTCCTCAAACAAACATCAAGATCAGCAGCCATTCATAGGAAAATATATTTTTCAAGACAATTGGCAACCTCCAATTACTCAATTTCAAGATCAAAAGTTTCTTGTTTCAGATAATCAACACAATATATTTATTTGTCACATTTATTTCTAAAACATCAAAAGTCCCATTTTAATCTCATTTTAATTTCATAAAATACTTAAAAAAAACATTTAAAAATAAACTCTAGATAATTTACAATAATAATAGGTTTACTCACAATTTTTGAAAACTAAATTCGGGTATTCCAACTATTACTCCTCGGGTGCGATTTCTTTACCCTTGCTAGAGGATTCGCCACCTTGAAAAATTGCACAATTAAGAGGTTTACTACTTTGGTACTAAACCAAAATAAACTAATTTATACTACTAATGCATGATATGAAGTGCAAAACGTCTAAATTTTGCCTAAACGCGGTGTTAGCCTATTTCGATCTTTTACCCGATAAATTGATATACGCGTCCGTTTAAACTCCAAATTAATTTTTTTCAGTTTCTATACCTCAATTGCACCCAAATTGACTTAATGTCCCTTAGTGTGGTGCAAATTATCAGTCTCGATAGCAAATTATGAAAATACCCCTAGTGGGTAAAAATTCATATTTTTACTCCGAAAATTCCCATTATTTTTCTAGGCTCATAATTCATCATTATTCATCATAATTCCTCAAATAAACATCAAGATCAGCAGCCAATATTCCCTTAGAAAATTCGGCATAATGGGTTTTAATGGGAGAAAATTATTTCTCTAGCTTATTTTTGCTATATTACAATATAACCTAACTAAAATCACTTAATTCAATTAAAATCAACCAAAACTCAAGCTCAAAACTCATCCATGGAGGTTTGGCCAGCATGGGTGTCCATACCCACTTTCTAATTTTGCATGGAAATGAGAAAAATGCATGGGTAGTGAAAATCACAAGGAAAATCAATGAAATTTACCTTTTTAATGCTTGATTTCTTGATTTCTCTTGATTTTCTCCAAAATTTTCAGCTAGGGTTCTTATTTCTTTTCCCCCTTTTGTCTCTTGGTTTGGACGGCTTGAAGAAGATGAGAATTCTGGAAATTTTGACCTTTTTAAAGGCTAAAATAATATAATATTATTTTATTTATTTTTTAATGTTTTATTAATTCCTTAAATTCTAGTCATCCATTTCTTTCCAAATTTTCACCATACACTTGTCCCACATATCCATAGCTTAGATAAAATTCTCAGACTTATCCAAAGTCTTGGTGGGGTAATTTTTTTGAAATTTACACTTTTACCCCCGTAAAAGTCAAAAATTACATTTTTGCTCCAAAAATTGAAAAATTGCCCATAGACATATTTTTCATCCCTTATACTCATACCATTCTCCAATTTGTCAAATTTGATCTAAATTCTCTCAAAATCTCAAATTTTGTCTGTGGGTGGCAAAATTACTATTTTACCCCTACACTCTAGAAATCACCGAAATTAAACTTTTTCACTTCCTATCATTTAATTATACTCCAAATAGTTAATCTTGGTAAAAAATTTCACTCCATGATCAAATTATTATCTTAGGTGGCAAAATGACGATTTTACCCCTAAACATCAAAATTTTCAATTTTTTCCCAAATAAACCCTCGAACTCCGAACAATCATTTTTAGTCATTCCTGGACTATAAAATATTAAATTTCATCCTATGATTCCTATTTGAACTAGTTCGAGGTTAAATCAACTCAAGTGTACCGTTAGGTACAATACCGAATTTCGTTTATTCTTAAGGACTTTCCTAGCGTAATAACATGCTACTCAGTGCATATATGTCATGACATGTGTTTATAGGGTCGGGTTTTACAACTCTACCCTCATTAAAATAAAATTTTGACCTCAAAATTTCACTTACCCGATTCGATAAATAGATGCGGGTATTGGTTCCTTATCTGATGCTCTACTTCCCATGTCATTTCTTCCATTCGAGCACTTTTTCATAACACTTTGACCATTGAAATACTCTTGTTCCTCAATACTCGATCCTTTCGATCCAAGATACTCACAAGTTGCACCTCGAACTTCAAATCGTCATGCAACTCAATCGGAGGTGCTTCGAGAATGTAAGAGGGATCTGGTACATATTTCTTAAGCATGGAGACATGGTAAACGTTGTGGATTCGATCTAACTTCGGAGGTAGTTCTAACCGATAAGCCACTGGTCCAATTCTCTCAATGATTCGGAATGGTTCAATATACCTCAGGTTAAGCTTTCCCCGCTTCGCAAATCGAATCACACCTTTCCACGGAGAAACCTTAAGAAAAACTCTATCATCGATCTCAAACTCCAAATCTCCATTTATCTGCATAGCTCTTCTGCCTATCTTGGGCTACCTTTAGCCTTTCTCGTATAACCTTGATCTTGTCATTAGTTAGCTCAATCAATTCCACACTAACTAACTTTCTTTCACCCACTTCATCCTAACAAAGTGGACTATGACATTTCCTTCGATATAAAGCTTCATATGATGCCATACCAATGCTAGACTGAAAGCTATTGTTGTAAGCAAATTCCACTAACAGCAAGTGTCTATCCCAACTCCCAAGAAAATCCATGACACAAGCCCTCAACATATCTTCCATAGTCTGGATAGTCCTCTTTGACTGACCATCCGTCTGTGGGTGAAAAGCAGTGCTAAATTTCAATTTGGTTCCGAGAGCTTCTTGAAATTTTGGCCAAAATCGAGAAGTGAATCGAGGATCTCGGTCTGACACTATAGAAACGGGAACTCCATGTAGCCTCACAATCTCATCTATATAGAGCTGAGCCAGCTTCTTAATAGAGTATGCACTATGGACAGCTAAAAAGTGAGCAAAATTAGTCAACCGATCTACGATCACTCAAATCGCATCCTTTCCCCTCTGTGTCTACGGCAATCCCAAAACAAAATCCATAGTTACATGTTCCCATTTCCACTCGAGAATAGGTAAAGACTGAAGTGTACTTGCTGGCTTCTAATGCTCCGCCTTAACTTGCTGACATACGAGACACTTTGCTACGAATTCTGTTACGTCTCGCTTCATACCTGGCCACCAATAATTCTCCTTGATAGTCCTATACATCTTGGTGCTTCCAAGATGTAATGCATAGGTAAATGAATGGGCTTCTTCCATGATCGCCTGTCTTAGTTGGTTTCCCTCAAGAACACAAACTCGGTCTCTAAACATCAAGACTTTATCCTCTCTGAACCTGAATTCACTAACTCCCCCATCGGTCAATTTTTGAATTTTTTTTCTTAACTCATCATCAGACCTCTAAATGTCCTTGATCTGATTAAGTAATGAAGGTCGCACAATGAAGCTTGCCAATAAGGATCCATCCTTACCATTTCTCAACTGGACCCCAAGAGATTTCATCTCTAATAATGCTGAAAAATAACAACTCTGAAGTGCGGCTAAAGACGATGAAGACTTACGACTTAAAGCATCAACGACAACGTTCGCCTTTCCCGGATGATAGTCTATCACCAAGTCATAATCTTTTATCAACTCCAACCATCGCCTTTTCCTCAAATTAAGCTCCTTCTGAGTAAGTAAATATTTTAAACTCTTGTGATCTGTAAATACCCGACAATGCTCACCATACAAGTAATGCCTCAAGATTTTTAAAGCAAACACCACTGCTGCTAACTCTAAATCATGGGTAGGGTAATTTGCTTCATGCCTCTTTAGCTGTCTAGAAGCATAAGCCACAACTTTTTCATCTTGCATCAACACACACCCTAACCCCAACTTAGATGCATCACTGTACACCACAAATTCTTTTCCATTAACAAGAAGTGTTAAAACGGGAGCGGAGGTTAACCGGTTTTTTAGCTCCTGAAATCGACTTTCACACACATCGTCCCACTTAAACTTAACTCCCTTACGAGTTAAACGGGTCAAAGGAGCTGCTATTAAGGAAAACCCCTGAACAAACCTCCGATAATAACCGGCTAATCCGAGGAAACTACGAATCTTCGTCACTGTCTTAGGTTGCTCCCATTGTAAAATTGCCTCTATCTTCTTGGGATCAACATATATTCTAGCTCTCGATACTACGTGTCCCAAGAATACCACTTCTTGTAACCAAAACTCACACTTCGAAAACTTTGCATACAACTGTCTTTCCTGCAAAGTCTGTAATACTATACGCAAGTGGGTAACGTGCTCATCATTATCTTTCGAGTAAACCAGGATGTCACCAATGAACACAATAACAAACTTATCCAAGTAAGGGTGAAACATCTTGTTCATGAGATCCATAAAAGCTGTCGCTGCGTTAGTTAACCCGAAAGGCATGACCAAGAACTCATAATGACCGTACCGAGTCCTGAACGCTGTCTTGGGTACATCCTATTCTTTAATCCTCAACTGATGATACCCAGACCTCAGATCAACCTTAGAAAACACTGTAGCTCCCTGTAATTGATCGAAAAGATCATCAATCCTCGACAACGGATACTTGTTCTTAATGGTCATTTTGTTAAGCTGTCGGTAATCTATACATAACCGGAGTGTATCGTCTTTCTTTTTCACAAATAAGATCGGTGCTCCCCACAGAGATGTACTAGGGCGTATAAAACCCTTGTCCATTAACTTTGCAACTGTACTTTCAACTCCTTCAACTCTGCCGGAGTCATTCTATATGGAGAAATAGAGATAGGGGCAGTACCCGGAAGTAAGTCATGGTGAATTTGATCTCACGATCGGGAGGAAGTCTCGGTAATTTATCAGGAAATACATCAGGGAACTCACTTGCTATGGGGACATTGTCTAACTTAGGTTCTTCCCTCGATATATCAATCACGTGAGCCAAGTATGCCGGATATCCCTTTCGCACCAATTTCAAAGCTTTAAGGGCCGAGATTACACAAAACGGTAATACTAGACGCTCCCCCATAAATACAACTTCTGCTCCCTCTGAACTCTGGAGAATCACTTCTTTCTTAAAACAATCCACCTTTGCTCGATGAGTGGACAACCAATCCATACCCAAGATCAAATCAAAGTCCTGAATCTTCAAAGGAATTAAATCACCCATAAATTCTTCTTCCCTAACTTAATACCACAGTCTCTATAATACGTATTTCTTACTAACCACTCGCCTAGAGGAGTATGCACTATAATCTCTTCCTCTAATGATGACAGGTTCCTATCTAAGCATGATGCAAATGATATGCTCACGTATGATCTATCGAAGCCCGAATCTATCAAAACATGTGCATCTCTATCAAACACAATCATAGTACCTGTCATTATGCTAGGTCAAACTCGGGCTTCATCCTCAGTCACTGCAAAAACCTTGGTCAAAATCTGGGGCTGCGATCTGGAAGATGGCTGCTTTGGGGTATTACTCCCCATGCCTGATCGTGTCATTGGGCCTTGTCTGGACTGTGATCCCGAAGTGTCTCTCCGCAGTATACTAGGACGAGTCGGAGGAGTAAAAGTAGCTACTGTACCCTATCTCAATTGAGGACAATCTCTCTAGATATGCCCCTGTTCGCCGCATTGAAAACATCTTGCAAGCTTTTTACATGACCCAACATGAAATCCTCCGCAATTACGGCATCTGTCCAATCCTCCATAAGTCCCCCTCTGACCACTCATCACTAGCCGATCAAATCTAGAAAATCTCGGTTGTGACTGTTGAGATGGAGGTCTAGTGGATGCCACAGACGTTGAGGTAGTATTTCCTGCAGTAGATGTCGAATCTTTGCCTCTCTTTGAACACTGACCCGGGAATGTAGGTGGATTCCTTCTCTTTACGAACTAGGCTCGGATCTGTCTATTCTCTCAGTGGCGAGCTTCTTAGCTCGTAAGGCCATCTGCACAACTTCCTTATACGACTCCTTGCCAGTCACTATCATACGCTCCCGTATCTCATTACGGAGTCCCTCCTCAAAGTAGTTTACCTGGTCTTGTTCCAATCTCACCAACTTAGGTATATAAGACATCAGCTCGTTAAAACGAGTTTCATACTCCTCAATGGTCATGTTCCCTTATTTCAAGCTCATAAATTCTCTTTTTTACTCTTTTTGATGGAAATAGGTGTAGTACTGACCATCGAACTATCAGAGAAAATCCATCCAAGTCAGCGATATAGGAGAGCGAGACTTTATTGAATTCCACCAGGTATGAGCTCTCTTCTCAAATAACCGTGTAGCCACCTTCAATTTCATCTCATCATCTAATCCCATATCTGCTAGTGTCTCCGATACCTGAATAACCCAATCCCTAGCTGCGATAGCATCCAACTCACCAGTAAACGAGATGCAACCTAACTGTCTAGCTTCCTTCAATTTCTTAGAAATGGAGACGTCTGGTGTTTGGGGTGGAATAGGAGGTGGTATTGGGGCTGTTACAGGGGAAACAGCGGGTGAAACTGGACCAGCCTGAGCCTGGCCCGTAAAAGCAGCGAGAAAAGCCACTAATGCATGAGCTACCTCGGGTGACATGGCAGGTACACCAGGAGCAGCAATAGGTGGTGGAAGAGGTACAAGAATGTCAGTAGACTCAATAGTAGGAGCTGCTCTAAAAGAAGACGCAATCGACTCCTCTTCTATGAAATCTGACCGACTCTGTCTAAGACGACCACTTCCCCTACCGGTTGATCTAGTGATAGGTGGTAACTCACATCGAGGAGGCATAATGATCTACAAAAGAACAGAATTGGTTTAGACGACTTAAGACTCTATATGCAACTACATGCAACTAACTAATCTTAACTGGTCCACACTGACATTGTAAATTATTTTAAAATAACTTTAAATCCAAAAACTTTAAAAATCAAAAACCTTTTTCAAAACCATAAGCATTTATGTCGAAAGCTCTGAAACCAACCGAATTGTCATGACTTGGAACCTCCCTCAGGCCCATGACAATTGTCACGATGTCCCGATTTACACTCATTACCCGGAATGCCAATCGGAACCCCGCAAGGCTTACGTATCAGTTTTTTGCCTTTCCTGTGAGCAATCGTTGTTAAACATTCCCATTTAAACAATCACCAGTCGTTTTCGGCTCAAGTAAATCAAAAAATAAAATTATTTTAAAAGGATTTATAAACAAATATTACTATTCAAAATATTGATTAAAATATAGCATTTTTATATAAAACAATATTTATAGAAACACGTGTAAGTAAAATAAATTCATACATACAATAATTTACAAAGTTATAATGTACAATAATAATTACAATGACAAGTGGCCCATAAATACACCAAGTGTTGCTGATTGTAACCTACTGTTTGTGAGATAGAGGGGTCAACTGGAATCCTCGACAAAATCGGGTATCTACAAGCTACCACAGGCCTGAAATATTTGGAAAGGAGGTGGGTGAGATTTTGCAATCCCAATGAGTAAACAGACATTATTATAAATATCTAAAGGCGAGTAAAATGGAGGCTAGTTTAAACAACAAATCACAAACCATTTCATAAGGTTTTCAATTTATTTCTTAAACCATAAAATATTTGTAATTTGCCAAAATAGTTGTTAAGGATCATGACTTTTATTATAAACATGGCTCAAGCCAAAAACTAGTCCTCGGGGATACCTTGGCCGAGGCATCTAATTGAGTCCGCCAAGGTTGTTAAGATATTTACATGTTAAACACATGTTAGTTTTGAAAACAAGCCGTTCCTTGGCGTTGGTCGAGTTACACATTCACGTGGGGGTTCGACGTGAAGTGAGCTCTAACACTACCCCGGGAGTTACCCTCATCGCCTCTACAATCGGAGTAACTATATAATTAGGTTTACCGTGCCCTTCTAATAGGTAGTCAACGAAAACCCGTCACTGCAGTGACTAAACCCACCAACTTTAATAAAATTTCGACAGTATAACGTGGCTTTTACTTATTTACCCAGCCTGCATAGTAAAAGACAGCTTACATAAATTCCCAATGCAATTATAAAATATAGCCACACATACTCATATATCATAAGCCATTCATAGGAAAATATATTTTTCAAGACAATTGGCAGCCTCCAATTACTCAATTTCATGATCAAAAGTTTCTTATTTCAGATAATCAACACAATATATTTATTTCACATTTATTTCTACAACATCAAAAGTCCCATTTTAATCTCATTTTAATTTTATAAAATACCTAAAAAAACATTTAAAATAAACTCTAGATAATTTACAACAATAATAGGTTTACTCACAGTTTCCAAAAACTAAATTCGGGTACTCCAACTATTACTCCTCGGGTGCAATTTCTTTGCCCTTGCCAGAGGATTCACCACCTTAACAAATTACACAATTAAGAGGTTTGCTACTTTGGTACTAAACCAAAATAAACTAATTTATACTACTAATGCATGATATGAAGTGCAAAACGTCTAAATTTTGCCTAAACGCGATGTTAGCCTATTTCGGTCTTTTACCCGATAAATCGATATATGCGTCTGTTTAAACTCCAAATTAATTTTTTTCAGTTTCTATACCTCAATTGCACCCAAATTGACTTAATGTCCCTCAGTGTGGTGCCAATTATCAGTCTTGACAACAAATTACGAAAATACCCCTAGTGGGTAAAACTTCGTATTTTTGCTTCCAAAATTCCCATTATTTTTCTAGGCTCCTAATTCATCATTATTCATCATAATTCCTCAAATAAACATCAAGATCAGCAGCCAATATTCCCCTAGAAAATTTGGCATAATGGGTTTTAATGGGAGAAAATTATTTCTCTAGCTTATTTTTTCTATAGTACAATATAACCTAACTAAAATCACTTAATTCAATTAAAATCAACCAAAACTCAAGCTCAAAACTCATCCATGGAGGTTTGGCCAGCATGGGTGTCCATACCCACTATCTAATTTTGCATGGAAATGAGAAAAATGCATGGGTAGTGAAAATCACAAGGAAAATCAATGAAATTTACCTTTTAAATGCTTGATTTCTTGATTTCTCTTGATTTTCTCCAAATTTTTTAGCTGGGGTTCTTATTTCTTTTCCCCCTTTTCTCTCCTGGTTTGGACGGCTTGAAGAAGATAAGAATTCTGGAAATTTTGACCTTTTTAAAGGCTAAATAATATAATATTATTTTATTCATTTTTTTAATGTTTTATTAATTCCTTAAATTCTAGCTATCCATTTGTTTTCAAATTTTCGCCATACACTTGTCCCACATATCCATAGCTTAGATAAAATTCTCAGACCTATCCAAAGTCTTGGTGGAGTAATTTTTTTAAAATTTACACTTTTACCCCCGTAAAAGTCAAAAATTACATTTTTACCCCAAAAACTGAAAAATTACCGATAGACATATTTTTCATCCCTTATACTCATACCATTCTCTAATTTGTCAAATTTGATCTAAATTCTCTCAAAATCTCAAATTTTATCCGCAGGTGGTAAAATTACGATTTTGCCCTTACACTCTAGAAATCACCGAAATTAAACTTTTTCACTTCCTATCATTAAATTATACTCCAAATAGTTAATCTTGGTCAAAAAATTCACTCCATGATCAAATTATTATCTTAGGTGGCAAAATGACGATTTTGCCCCTAAACATCAAAATTTTCAATTTTTTCCCAAATGAACCATCGAACTCCGAACAATCATTTTTAGTCATTCCTGGACTGTAAAATATTAAATTTCATCCTACGATTCCTATTTGAACTAGTTCGAGGTTAAATCAACTCAAGTGTACCGTTAGGTACAATACCAGATTTCGTCTATTCTTAGAGACTTTCCTAGCGTAATAACATGCTACTCAGTGCATGTATGTCATGACATGTGTTTATAGGGTCGGGTTTTACACATTCACTGGGAAGCAAACTTTATTTATAGTCACCCATGCCTTCTAAAGCCTTGTTACTCTTTTTAAATGGTTTTATAATCTCATAATTGATTTTAAGTTGAATTTTATTTGCATTTTTAATTAAAACAGATATTAGTTGAATGTTTACCTCGAGAAACATGAAGCAAAAGATATTCATTGAGAAGAAAAGTTCATTTATAGTCACTAATGCCTTTGAAAGCCTGATTACTCGCTTTAAATGGTTTTGTAATTTCATGATTGATTTTAAGTTGAATTTTTTTATGATTTTGGTTAAAACAAATCATAATTGAATATTTACCTTGGGAAACTTGGAGCGAAAGCTATTCATTGAGAAGAAAAGTTCATTTATAGTCACTCATGGCTTTGAAAGCCTTATTACTCGCTTCAAATGGTTTTATAACCTCATAATTGATTTTAAATTGAAATTTTTTACCTTTTCAGTTAAAACAGATGATAATTGAATATTTGGCTTGAAAACCATGAAGCGAAAGCCATTCGTTGAGAAGAAAAGTTCATTTATAGTTACTCATGCCTTCGAATGACTTATTACTTGTTTTAAATGGTTTTATAATCTCATAATTGATTTTACGTTGAATTTTTTAACCTTTTTGGTTAAAACAGATTATAATTGAATATTTACCTTGAGAAACGTGAAGTGAAAGCCATCCATTGACAAAAAAAAAGTCCATTTATAGTCACTCATGCCTTCAAAAGCCTTATTACTCAATTTAAACGGTTTTGTAACCTCATTATTGATTTTAAGTATAATTTTTTTTACCTTTTTGGTTAAAACATATCATAATTGAATATTTGCCTTGAGAACTGTGATGCTAAAGCCATCCATCGAGAAGAAAAGTTCGTTTATAGTCACTCATACCTTCGAAAGACATATTACACTCTTTAAATGGTTTTACAATCTCAAAATTGATTTTAAGTTGAATTTTTTGACCTTTTTGGTTAAAAAGATCATTATTGAATATTTACCTCAAGAAACGTGAAACGAAAGCCATTCATTGAGAAAAAAACTTCGTTTATAGTCATTCATGACTTCGAAAGCCTTATTACTCGCTTTAAATTGCATTATAATCTCATAATTGATTTTAAGTTGATTTGTTTTACTTTTTTTTAAAACATATTATAATTGAATGTTTACCTTGAGAAACATGAAGCGAAAGCCATTCATTAAGAAAAAAAGTTTATTTATAGTCACTCATATCTTTGAAAGCCTGATTACTCGCTTTAAATGGTTTTGTAATCTTATAATTGATTTTAAGCTGATTTTTTTTTACAATTTTTGTTAAAACATATCATAATTGAATATTTGCCTTCGAAAACTTGAAGCGAAAGCCATTCGTTGACAGGAAAAGTTTATTTATAGTCACTCATGCCTTCAAAAGCCTTATTACTCGCTTTAAATAGTTTTATAATCTCATAATTCACTTTAAGTTGATTTTTTTTACATTTTTTTGTTAAAACAGATTATAATTGAATGTTTATCTTGAGAAACATGAAGCGAAAGCCATTCATTAAGAAGAAAAGTTCATTTATAGTCACTCATGCCTTCAAAAGCCTTATTACTTACTTTCAATGGTTTTATAATCTCATAATTGATTTTAAGTTGAATTGTTTTACCTTTTTTGTTAAAAAGAGCATTATTTAATATTTACCTCAGGAAACATGAAGCGAAAGCCCTTCATTGAAAAGAAAAGTTCGTTTATAGTCATTTATGCCTTCGAAAGCCTTATTACTCGCTTTAAATGGTTTTATAATCACATAATTGATTTTAAGTTGATTTTTTTTACATTTTTTTGTTAAAATATATTATAATTGAATGTTTACCTCGAGAAACATGAAGCGAAAGCCATTCATTAAGAAGAAAAGTTCATTTATAGTCACTCATATCTTCGAAAGCCTTTTTACTCACTTCAAATGGTTTTATTATCTCATAATTGATTTTAAGTTGAATTTTTTTACCTTTTTGTTTAAAACAAATGATAATTGAATATTTGCCTCAGAGAACATGAAGCGGAAGCCATTCATTGAGAAGAGAAGTTCATTTATAGTCACTCATGCCTTCGAAAGCCTTATTACTTGCTTTAAATGGTTTTATAATCTCATAATTGATTTTAATTTGATTTTTTTTACATTCTTGGTTAAAACGGATTATAATTGAATGTTTACCTTGAAAAACATAAAGTGAAAGCCATCCAATGATAAAAACAGTCCATTTACAGTCATTGATGCCTTCGAAAGCCTTATTACTCATTTTAAATGGTTTTATAAGCTCATAATTGATTGTAAGTTGAATTTTATTTACATTTTTAATTAAAATAGATTATAATTGAATGTTTTGCTCGGGAAACGTGAAGCGAAAGATATTCGTTGAAAAGAAAAGTTCATTTATAGTCACTCATACCTTCGAAAGCCTGATTACTCGCTTTAAATGATTTTGTAATCTCATAATTTATTTTAAGTTGAATTGTTTTATAATTTTTGTTAAAATAGATCATAATTGAATATTTGCCTTGAGAAACTTGAAGTGAAAGCCATTCATTGAGAAGAAAACTTCATTTATAGTCACCCATGCCTTCAAAAGCCTTATTTCTTGCTTTAAATGATTTAATAATTTCATAATTGATTTTAAGCTGGTTTTTTTTTTACATTTTTGGTTAAAACTAATAATAATTGAATGTTTGCCTTAGGAAACGTGAAGTGAAAGCCATCCATTGGGAAGAAAAGTTCATTTATAGTCATTCATACCTTCAAAAGGCTTATTACTCGCTTTAAATGATTTTATGAACTCATAATTGATTTTAAGTTAAATTTTTTTACCTTTTGGTTCAAACAGATCATAACTGAATATTTGTCTAAAGAAACGTGAAGTGAAAGTCATTCGTCGATAAGGAAAGATCATTTATAGTCACTCATGGCTTCAAAAGCCTTATTATTCGCTTTAAATGGTTTTATAATCTCATAATTGATTTTAAGTTGCTTTTATTTTTATTTTTGGTTAAAACATATTATAATTCAATCTTTACCACGAGAAACATGAAGCAAAAACCATTAATTAAGATGAAAAGTTTATTTATAGTCACTCATACTTTCGAAAGCCTCATTACTTGCTTTAAATGGTTTTATAATCTCATAATTGATTTTAAGTTGAATTTTTTTAGCTTTTTGGTTAAAACAGATCATAATTGAATAATTGCCTTGGGAAACGTGAAGCGAAAGCCATTCATTGAGAACAAAAGTTCATTTATAGTCACTCATGCCCTCGAAAGCCTTATTACTCGTTTCAAATGATTTTATAACCTCATAATTGATTTAAAATTGAATTTTTTTTCCTTTTCAGTTAAAACAGATGATAATTGAATATTTGGATTGAAAAGCATGAAGCAAAAGCCATTTGTTGAGAAGAAAAGTTCATTTATAGTCGCTCATGCCTTCTAAGGCCTTGTTACTCGCTTTAAATAGTTTTATAATCTCATAATTGATTTTAAGTTTATTTTTTTTACATTTTTGGCTAAAATAGATTATAAGTGAATGTTTACCATGAGAAACGTGAAGCGAAAACCATTCATTAGGAACAAAAGTTCATTTATAGTCACTCATGCCTTCAAAAGCCTTATTACTTGCTACAAATGATTTTATAATCTCATAATTGATTTTAAGTTGAATTTTTTTACCTTTTTGGTTAAAACAGATCATAATTGAATATGTGCCGTGAAAAACATGAAGCAAAAGCCATTCGTTGAGAAGAAAACATCATTTATCGTCACCTATGCCTTCAAAAGCCTTATTACTCGCTTTAAATAGTTTTATAATCTCATAATTGATTTTAAGTTAATTTTTTTTGCATTTTTTGTTAAAATAGATTATAATTGAATGTTTACCATGAGAAACGTGAAGCGAAAACCATTCATTAAGAACAAAAGTTCATTTATTGTCATGACTCGGAACTCCCCATCGGGCTAGTGACAACCGCCGTAAGGCCTCGACAAACATTCTTCACCTCGAATGCCGATCGAAACCTCGCAAGGCTCTTGTATCAGCTTTTGCACTTCCCCGGTGAGCAATAGTTATCAAATATCAAAATTTGAAGGATTACAAATCATTTTCAAATCAGAACATAACATATTGTTTTCTGGCTCACAAGGGCATTTTCATCATTTTTGTCGCAAATCTCAAAATTTGCTAAAAATGTAGTAGGTAAGTAGAAAATATATATTTAATGATTTAAAAACAAATTAAGTATTTAAAACGTTCATTTAAAATGAAATTTGACCATTTGAATATAATAAAAATATTCAATACAAGAAACTATTTTCTTGTAAAATAATTTTCGTAAAACTATCGGTACATAATTCTTATAACGTAAAAGTTAATTATATTCATATATACTATAAAGCAAATAACCAAAGCATAAAATTTCTTTTACAATGACACGTGGGCCCACATCTAACCAAAATGCATCGGAAGCTGGAAACCTACAGCTTCTACCTATTCGAGTCCAAATGAAGGTCCTTGTCAAAGTCAGCTAAGTATGAAATTCTCCGAGCCTGAAATGTGAGGAAATGAGGGTGGTGAGATTATAAAATCCCAGTGAGTAAACAGATACCATCTAAACTATCTAAAGTCGAGTAAATGGAGACAATTAAAATAAGTCATCATATTGTAATTTCATTACCTTTCAACTCATTTCAACCAAATAAAATCAATCCATAAAGATCGAGTAATTAACTTGGCTTATGAATTTCTTAAAACTTTGGCTCGTGCCAAAACTCATACTCGGTGATACCTTGCGCAGGGCATCCAACCGAGTCCGCCAAGGCTATTAAAATTTCATATACACTTAAAATATATTTTTAGTTTGAGAAAAATACAACCGTTCCTTGGCGTTGGCTGAGTTCCCCTTTACGTGGTGGTTTGGCGTGGAGTGAACCCTAAGCTTTACCCCAGGAGATACCCTACGTGAATCTTCGTTCGAGGTAAGAACATAATGGAGTTTACCGTGCCCCTCTAATAGGCTGGTCCACGGAACCCCTCTGCAGTGAATAATTAATATATACTCCACCAATTCAATAAAATTCAATAACATGATATGGCAATTTATCGCAACCTATCCTCTCAAGGCTGAATACATAGTACAAATAATTCTAACACCAAAATCAGTTTAGCCATTCATGCTCATATATTGTCATAAGCCATTCAATTTAAAACCATAAATTTATAACACAAATAAGCAGTCTTCAATTACTTTATTTTCAAAACCAATATTCGATTTTTTCAAAAAATTTATAAAATCACAATTTCTCCTAAAACATAGCAATTTACCATTTAAACCCATTTTCTATAAAATCACACAATTGTATAAAACTACTCTAGATAATTAAGACGATAATAAGTTCACTCACAGTTCTAGGAGTCAATGTACTCCTAATCCTAGTCTCTAAGCACAATCTCTGTACTTTTACTATTGTACTTTGTTCACCACCTATCCACAATGTACAATACATAATTCACCACATCAATGCTTGACCATTATAAAATCAATTCAGGCTCGGTATATATGCATGATATGATATACAACTTATCCGACTACCGCTTAAATGCGGTGCTGACCTAATTCGGCCATTATCTTCAATTTAACTCCAAATCAATTCTTCTCACTTTCTACACTCCAATTATACCTAAATTACCTTAATGACTATGAATGAGATTCAATTTATCAGTCTCGATAGCAAATTACAAAAATACCCCTAGTGGGTAAAAATTCGTATTTTTGCTACGAAAATTCTCATTATTTTTCTAGGCTCATAATTCATCATTATTCATCATAATTCCTCAAATAAACATCAAGATCATCAGCCAATATTCTCCTAGAAAATTCGGCCAATAATGGTAATGGAGAAAAATAAATTCTTTTATTGTTGTTTTGTTCCTAAATATGCTAAACTAACTAAAAACACTAACATAGTCTAAAATCAAATTAATCTAACAACTTTCTCTCTCCTAACCCATTTTTCAGAATTGAATTCATCATAATAACTCAATATTCAACTATGAAAATCAAGAACAAAAGCATGGGTAAGTTAGGTATCAAAGAGAACTAAAGAAATTCTAACTTACCTAGCTTGTTTCCTTGATTTCTTCACTTTTTCTTTGAATTTCCACCTAGGTTTTCTTGTTTTTCCCTTTGTTCTTCCTCTCTTTCTCTCTCTTCCTTGCTTGGCCGGCCATATAAAGAAAATGGGCTGATTTTATGCCTTTTTATAAAGAAACAATAAAATAATAAAAGTATGACACATGGCATTTTCTTATTGGTCCATTTTTAAAACTTTTAAAATTTTAATCCTTTTTATCTCCACCACACAATTAGTCAATGGTCAAAATGAGGATAAGGGATGACCATGTGCTGGAAAAATGTCCTGGTGATGAAAAATTACTGTTTTGCCCCTAGGGTGATAAAATTACCATTTTACCCGTATGCTCCAAATTATATCGGAATTAAAATTTTTCACTTTTAAACCTCAAACCTTACTCCAATAAGTCAAATGGGGCTAAAAAAATCTTTTCTAAAATTTTCATTTTGTCCTCAAGAGGCAAATGACCATTTTGCCCCTAGATAGCGAAAATTTTGATTTGACTCTAAATTGATCCTTGAACTCCGAATCACCATATTAAACCATTCTGGGATTTTAAAATTCTTAATTTCATCGTAAATTCTCTATTTGATCTAGTTCGAGACTTAAATCAACTTTGTTGTACCTTTAGGTACAATATCGACTTTTGTCAATTTTTCGAGACTCTCCTAGCATGCAAACATGCTATCCATCTCATGTATGTCATGACAATTATTTTTATAGAGTCGGGCTTGTCATCTCCTCCCCCACTTGGATCAACCATATGATCATTCTTCATGACTGATTTCGACATCCGGCTAAATATTAATATTTTAATATTATTTTATTAATAAAATATTATTTTATTCTAAAAATTTTATCTTGTCTCCTTGGTACCCAAAATACCTTATTATGCCTCACTTGACTTTCGAATCACCTTTTATCACTTTTAAATATTTTAATTGACCTCAATTTACATCCGATCAACTTTATTTATCACCATATCAAAGTATGGGGTATTTCATTTAAAGTCACTCATGTCTTCGAACGCCTTATTACTTACTTTAAATGGTTTTATAATCTCATAATTGATTTTAAGTTGAATTTTTTTACCTTTTTGGTTAATACAGGTCATAATTGAATATTTACCTTGAAAAACATGAAGCGAATGACGTTCGTTGAGAAGAAACGTTCATTTATAGTCACTAATGCCTTCGAAAGCATTATTACTTTCTTTAAATGGTTTTATAATCTCATAATTGATTTTAAAGTTATTTTTTTTACATTCATGGTTAAAACGGATTATAATTGAATGTTCACCTCGAAAAACGCAAAGCGAAAGCCACCATTGACAAAAATAGTCCATTTATAGTCACTCATGCCTTTGAAAACCTTATTACTCACTTTAAATGATTTTATAATCTCATCATTGATTTTAAGTTGATTTTTTTACGTTTTTGGTTAAAATAGATCATTATTGAATATTTACCTCAAGAAACGTGAAGCAAAAGCCATTCATTGAGAAGAAAACTTCATTTATAGTCATTCATGCCTTTAAAAGCCTTATTACTTGCTTTAAATGGTTTTATAACCTCATAATTTATTTTAAGTAGATTTTTTTTACATTCTTGGTTAAAACGGATTATAATTGAATGTTTACCTTGGGAAACGTAAAGCGAAAGCTGTCCATTGATAAAAACAGTCCATTTACAGTCACTCATGCCTTCGAAAGCCTTATTACTCACTTTAAATGGTTTATAAGCTCATAATTGATTGTAAGTTGAATTTAATTTATATTTTTAATTAAATCATATTATAATTGAATGTTTAGCTCGGGAAACGTCAAGCGACAGATATTCGTTGAAAAGAAAAGTTCATTTATAGTCACTCTTGCCTTCGAAAGCCTAATTACTCCCTTTAAATGGTTTTGTAATCTCATAATTTATTTTAAGTTAAATTGTTTTACAATTTTTGTTAAAATAGATCATAATTTAATATTTGCCTTGGGAAACTTGAAGCGAAAGCCATTCATTGAGAAGAAAACTTCATTTATAGTCACCTATGCCTTCAAAAGCCTTATTACTTGCTTTAAATGATTTTATAATTTCATAATTGATTTTAAGCTGATTTTTTTTACATTTTTGGTTAAAACTGATAATAATTGAATGTTTGCCATAGGAAACGTGAAGCGAAAGCCATCCATTGGGAAGAAAAGTTCATTTATAGTCACTCATACCTTCAAAAGGCTTAGTACTCGCTTTAAATGGTTTTATGAACTCATAATTGATTTTAAGTTAAATTTTTTTACCTTTTGGTTCAAACTGATCACAACTGAATATTTGTCTAAAGAAACGTGAAGCAAAAGTCATTCGTCGAGAAGAAAAGATCATTTATAGTCACTCATGGCTTCAAAAGCCTTATTACTCGCTTTAAATGGTTTTATAATCTCATAATTGATTTTAAGTTGATTTTTTTTCATTTTTGGTTAAAACATATTATAATTGAATCTTTAGCATGAGAAACATGAAGCAAAAACCATTAATTAAGATGAAAAGTTCATTTATAGTCACTCATACCTTCGAAAGCTTTATTACTTGCTTTAAATGGTTTTATAATCTCATAATTGATTTTAAGTTGAATTTTTTTAGCTTTTTGGTTAAAACAGATCATAATTGAATAATTGCCTTGGGAAACATGAAGCGAAAGCCATTCATTGAGAACAAAAGTTCATTTATAGTCACTCATGCCCTCGAAAGCCATATTACTCGCTTCAAATGGTTTTAGAGCCTCATAATTGATTTAAAATTAAATTTTTTTCCTTTTCAGTTAAAACATATGATAATTGAATAGTTGGCTTGAAAAGCATGAAGTGAAAGCCATTTGTTGAGAAGAAAAGTTTATTTATAGTCACATACACCTTCTAAAGCCTTGTTAATCGCTTTAAATAGTTTTATAATCTCATAATTGATTTTAAGTTTTTTTTTTTTGCATTTTTGGTTAAAATAGATTATAATTGAATGTTTACCATGAGAAACGTGAAGCGAAAACCATTCATTAAGAAAACAAGTTCATTTATAGTCACTCATGCCTTTAAAAGCCTTATTACTTGCTCCAAATGGTTTTATAATCTCATAATTGATTTTAAGTTGAATTTTTTTACCTTTTTGGTTAAAACAGATCATAATTGAATATGTGTCGTGAAAAACATGAAGCAAAAGCCATTCGTTGACAAGAAAACATCATATATCGTCACTTATGCCTTCAAAAGCCTTATTACTCGCTTTAAATAGTTTTATAATCTCATAATTGATTTTAAGTTAATTTTTTTTGCATTTTTAGTTAAAATAGATTATAATTGAATTTTTATCACGAGAAATGTGAAGCGAAAACCATTCATTAAGAACAAAAGTTCATTTATAGTCACTCATGCCTTCGAACGCCTTATTACTTACTTTAAATGGTTTTATAATCTCATAATTGATTTTAAGTTGAATTTTTTTACCTTTATGGTTAATACAGGTGATAATTGAATATTTGCCTTGAAAAACATGAAGCGAATGCTGTTCGTTGAGAAGAGACGTTCATTTATAGTAACTAATGCCTTCGAAAGCCTTATTACTTTCTTTAAATGGTTTTATAATCTCATAATTGATTTTAAAGTTATTTTTTTTACATTCATGGTTAAAACGGATTATAATTGAATGTTCACCTCGAAAAACGTAAAGCAAAAGCCACCATTAACATAAAGAGTCCATTTATAGTCATCCATGCCTTCGAAAGCCTAATTACTCACTTTAAATGGTTTTATAATCTCATAGTTGATTTTAAGTTGAATTTTTTTACCTTTTTGGTTAAAATAGATCATTATTGAATATTTACCTTGAGACACGTGAAGCAAAAACCATTCATTGAGAAGAAAACTTCATTTATAGTCATTCATGCCTTCGAAAGCCTTATTACTTGCTTTAAATGGTTTTATAACCTCATAATTTATTTTACGTAGCTTTGTTTTACATTCTTAGTTAAAACGAATTATAATTGAATGTTTACCTTGGGAAACGTAAAGCAAAAGCCGTCCATTGACAAATATAGTCCATTTACAGTCACTCATGCCTTCGAAAGCCTTATTACTCACTTTAAAATTTTTTATAATCTCATAATTGATTTTAAGTTTAATTTTTTTACTTTTTTAGTTAAAACAGATCACTATTGAATATTTGCCTCGGGAAATGTTAGGCAAAAGCCATCCATTGACAAGAAAAGACCATTTATAATCACTCATGCCTTTGAAAGCCTTATTACTCGCTTTAAATGGTTTTATAATCTCATAATTGATTTTAAGTTGAATTTTTTTACCTTTTTGGTCAAAACATATCATAATTGAATATTTTCCTCAAGAAATGTGAAGCTAAAGCCATCCATTGAGAAGAAAAGTTCATATATAGTCACTCATGCCTTCGAAAGCCAATTACTTGCTTTAAATTGTTTTATAATCCCATAATTTATTTTAAGTTGATTTTTTTTACATTTTTAGTTAAAACAGATTATAACTGAACGTTTACCTTAGGAAACATGAAGTGAAAGCCATCCATTGGTAAGAAAAGTCCATTTATAGTCACTTATGCCTTCGAAAGCCCTATTACTTGCTGTAAATGGTTTTATAAGCTCATAATTGATTGTAAGTTGAATTTTATTTTTATTTTTAATTAAAAAAGATTACAATTGAATGTTTACCTCGAGAAACGTGAAGTGAAAGATATTCATTGAGAAGAAAAGTTCATTTATAGTCACTCATGTGTTCAAAAGCTTGAGTACTCGCTTTAAATGGTTTTGTAATCTCATAATTGATTTTAAGTTGAATTTTTTTACAATTTTTGTTAAAACATATCATAATTGAATATTTGCTTTGCGAAACTTGAAGCGAAAGCCATTTATTGAGAAGAAAAGTCCATCTATAGTCATTCATGCCTTCGAAAGCCTTATTACTCGCTTTAAATGGTTTTATAATCTCATAATTGATTTTAAGTTGATTTTTTTACATTTTTCATTGAAACAGATTATAATTGAATGTTGACCTTGGGAAACGTGAAATGAAAGCCTTTCATTAAGAAGAAGAGTATATTCATAATACCTCATGCTTTCGAAATCCTTATCACTCACTTTAAATGGTTTTATAATCCCATAATTTATTTTAAGTTGATTTTTTTTACATTTTTGGTTGAAATAGATTATAATTGAACGT
Organism: Theobroma cacao; assembly: GCF_053813885.1. Taxonomy (NCBI): domain Eukaryota; kingdom Viridiplantae; phylum Streptophyta; class Magnoliopsida; order Malvales; family Malvaceae; genus Theobroma; species Theobroma cacao. Next base: position 30,494,610 of record NC_142647.1, on the reverse strand, counting down.
TTACCTTGGGAAACGTGAAGTGAAAGCCATCCATTGGTAAGAAGAGTCCATTTATAGTCACTTATGCCTTCGAAAGTCCTATTACTCGCTTTAAATGGTTTTATAAGCTCATAATTGATTGTAAGTTGAAATTTATTTTCATTTTTAATTAAAAAAGATTATAATTGAATGTTTACCTCGGGAAACGTGAAGCAAAAGATATTCATTAAGAAGAAAAGTTCATTTATAGTCATTCATGAGTTCGAAAGCCTGAGTACTCGCTTTAAATGGTTTTGTAATCGCATAATTGATTTTAAGTTGAATTGTTTCACGATTTTGGTTAAAACAAATCATAATTGAATATTTGCCTAGCGAAACTTGAAGCAGAAGCCATTCATTGAGAAGAAAACTTCATTTATAGTCACTCATGCCTTCAAAAGCCTTATTACTTTAAATGATTTTATAATCTCATAATTGATTTTAAGTTGATTTTTTTTTACATTTTTAGTTAAAACTGATAATAATTGAATGTTTACCTTAGGAAACGTGAAGTGAAAGCCATCCATTGGGAAGAAACGTTCATTTATAGTCACTCATACCTTCAAAAGGCTTATTACTCGCTTCAAATAATTTTATGAACTCATAATTGATTTTAAGTTAAATCTTTTTACCTTTTTGATTCAAACAAATCATTACTGAATATTTGTCTCAAGAAACATAAAGTGAAAGCCATCCATTGGTAAAAAAAGTCCATTTGTAGTCACTCATGCCTTTGAAAGCCTTATTACTTGCTTTAAATGGTTTTATAATCGTATAATCGATTTAAAGTTGATTTGTTTCACATTTTTGGGTAAATCAGATTCTAATTGAATGCTTACCTCAAGAAACGTGAAGCGAAAGCCATTCATTAAGAAGAAAAGTTCATTTATAGTCACTCAGGCCTTCAAAAGTCTTATTACTCACTTCAAATTGTTTTGTAATCTTAGAATTCATTTATGTTAAATTTTTTTACCTTTTCAGTTAAAACAGATCATAATTGACTATGTGCCTCAAAAAATATGAAGCGAAAGTCAATCGTCGATAAGAAAAGATCATTTATAGTCACTCATGGCTTCAAAAGCCTTATTACTCACTTTAAATGGTTTTATAATCTCATAATTGATTTTAAGTTGATTTTTTTCCATTTTTGGTTAAAACATATTATAATTGAATCTTTACCACAAGAAACATGAAGCAAAAACCATTAATTAAGATGAAGAGTTCATTTATAGTCACTCATACCTTCGAAAGCCTAATTACTTGCTTTAAATGGTTTTATAATCTCATAATTGATTTTAAGTTGAATTTTTTTACCTTTTTGGTTAAAACATATCATAATTGAATATTTGCCTTGGGAAACGAGAAGCGAAAGCCATTCATTGAGAACAAAAGTTCATTTATAGTCACTCATGCCCTCGAAAGCCTTATTACTCGCTTCAAATGGTTTTATAACCTCATAATTGATTTAAAATTGAATTTTTTTTCCTTTTCAATTAAAACAAATGATAATTGAATATTTGGCTTAAAGAACATGAAGCGAAAGCCATTTGTTGAGAAGAAAAGTTCATTTATAGTTACTCATGCCTTCAAAAGACTTTTTACTTGCTTTAAATGGTTTTATAATCTCATAATTGATTTTAAGTTGAATTTTTTAACCTTTTTGGTTAAAACAGATTATAATTGAATGTTTACTTGGGGAAACGTGAAGTGAAAGCCATTCATTGACAAAAAAAAGTCCATTTATAGTCACTCACGCCTTCAAAAGCCTTATTACTTGCTTTAAATGGTTTTATAATCTCATTATTCATTTTAAGTTGAATGTTTTTACATTTTTTGGTTAAAGCAGATCATAATTGAATATTTGCCTTGAGAAATGTGATGCTAAAGCCATCCATCGAGAAGAAAAGTTCATTTATAGTCACTCATGCCTTTGAAAGCCTTATTACAAACTTTAAATAGTTTTATAATCTCATAATCAATTTTAAGTTGATTTTTTTTGCATTTTTGGTTAAAACGGATTATAATTGAATGTTTACCTCGAAAACATGAAGCGAAAGCCATTCATTAAGAAGAAAAGTTCATTTATAGTCACTCATGCCTTCGAAAGCCTTATTACTCGCTTTAAATAGTTTTATAATCTCATAATTGATTTTAAGTCGATTTTTTCTGCATTTTTGGTTAAAACATATTATAATTGAATGTTTACCTCGAGAAACATGAAGCGAAAGCCATTCATTAAGAAGAAAAGTTCGTTTATAGTCACTCATGCCTTTAAAAGCCTTGTTACTTACTCCAAATGGTTTTATAATCTCATAATTGATTTTAAGTTGAATTTTTTTGCCTTTTCAGTTAAAACAGATCATAATTGAATATATGCCATGAAAAATATAAAGCAAAAGCCATTCGTTTAGAAGCAAACATCATTTATCGTCACTCATGCCTTCAAAAGCCTTATTACTCGCTTTAAATAGTTTTATAATCTCATAATTGATTTTAAGTTAATTTTTTTTTGCATTTTGGTTAAAATAGATTATAATTGAATGTTTACCATGAGAAAGGTGAAGCGAAAACCATTCATTAAGAACAAAAGTTTATTTATAGTCACTCATGCCTTCGAACGCCTTATTAATCACTTTAAATGATTTTATAATCTCATAATTGATTTTAAGTTGAATTTTTTTACCTTTTTGGTTAATACAGGTCATAATTGAATATTTGCCTCGAAAAACATGAAGCGAATGTCATTCGTTGAGAAGAGACGTTCATTTATAATCACTTATGCCTTCGAAAGCCTTATTACTTTCTTTAAATGGTTTTATAATCTCATAATTGATTTTACAGTTATTTTTTTTACATTCATGGTTAAAACAGATTATGATTGAATGTTCACCTAGGAAAACATAAAGCGAAAGCCACAATTGACAAAAATAGTCCGTTTATAGTCACTCATGCCTTCGAAAGCCTTATTACTCACTTTAAATGGTTTTATAATCTCATAATTGATTTTAATTTGAATTTTTTTACCTTTTTAGTTAAAATAGATCATTATTGAATATTTACCTCGGGAAACGTGAAGCAAAAGCCATTCATTGAGAAGAAAACTTCATTTATAGTCATTCATGCTTTCGAAAGCCTTATTACTTGCTTTAAATGGTTTTATAACCTCATAATTTATTTTAAGTAGATTTTTTTTGCATTCTTGGTGAAAACAGATTATAATTGAATGTTTACCTTAGGAAACGTAAAGCGAAAGCCGTCCATTGACAAAAATAGTCAATTTACAGTCACTCATGCCTTCGAAAGCCTTATTACTCACTTTAAAAGGTTTTATAATCTCATAATTGATTTTAAGTTGAATTGTTTTATATTTTTAGTTAAAATAGATCACTATTGAATATTTGCCGCGGGAAATGTTAGGCAAAAGCCATCCATTGACAAGAAAAGACCATTTATAGTCACCCATGTCTTTGAAAGCTTTATTACTGGCTTTAAATGGTTTTATAATCTCATAATTGATTTTAAGTTGAATTTTTTTACCTTTTTGGTTCAAACATATCATAATTGAATATTTTCCTCAAGAAATGTGAAGCTAAAGCCATCCATTGAGAAGAAAAGTTCATTTATAGTCACTCATGCCTTCGAAAGCCCTATTACTCGTTGTAAATGTTTTTATAAGCTCATAATTGATTGTAAGTAGAATTTTATTTTCATTTTTAATTAAAAAAAATTATAATTGAATGTTTACCTCGAGAAACGTGAAGTGAAAGATATTCATTGAGAAGAAAAGTTCAGTTATAGTCACTCATGCGCTCAAAAGCCTGAATACTCGCTTTAAATGGGTTTGTAATCTCATAATTGATTTTAAGTTGAATTATTTTACGATTTTGGTTAAAACATATCATAATTGAATATTTGCCTTGCGAAACTTGAAGCGAAAGCCATTCATTGAGAAGAAAAGTTCATTTATAGTCACTCATGCCTTCAAAAGCCTTATTACTCGCTTTAAATAGTTTTATAATCTCATAATTGATTTTAAGTTGATTTTTTTTGCATTTTTGGTTTAAACATATTATAATTAAATGTTTGCCTTGAGAAACATGAAGCGAAAGCCATTCATTAAGAAGAAAAGTTCATTTATAGCTACTCATGCCTTGAAAAGCCTTATTACTTGCTCCAAATAGTTTTATAATCTCATAATTGATTTTAAGTTGAATTGTTTTACCTTTTTGGTTAAAACAAATCATAATTGAATATGTGTCATGAAAAACATGAAGCAAAAGCAATTCATTGAGAATAAAACATCATTTATTATCACTCATACCTTCAAAAGCCTTATTACTCGCTTTAAACAGTTTTATAATCTCATAATTGATTTTAAGTTAATTTTTTTACATTTTTGGTTAAAACAGATTATAATTAAATGTAACCATGAGATACGTGAATTGACAACCATTCATTAAGAACAAAAGTTCATTTATAGTCACTCATGCCTTTGAATACCTTATTACTCACTTTAACTAGTTTTTTAATTTCATAATTGATTTTAAGTTGAATTTTTTTACCTTTTTGGTTAATACAGGTCATAACTGAATATTTGCCTCGGAAAAAGTCAAGCGAATGCCATTCGTTGAGAAGAGACTTTCATTTATAGTCATTCATGCCTTCAAAAGCCTTATTACTTGCTTTAAATGGTTTTATAATATCATAATTGATTTTAAGTTAATTTATTTTACATTCTTGGTTAAAACGGATTATAATTGAATGTTTACCTCAAAAAACGTAAAGCGAAAGCCATCCATTGACAAAAATAGTCCATTTACAGTCACTCATGCCTTCGAAAGCCTTATTACTCACTTTAAATGGTTTTATAATCTCATAATTGATTTTGGTTAAAACATATCATAATTGAATATTTGCCTTGAGCAACATGAAGCGAAAGCCATTCATTGAGAAGAAAAGTTTATTTATAGTCACTCATGCCTTTGAAAGTCTTATTACATACTTTAAATGGTTTTGTAATCTCATAATTGATTTTAAGTTGAATCTTTTTACCTTTTTGGTTAAAACAGATTATAGCTGAATATTTACCTCTGAAAATGTGAAGTGAAAGCTATCCATTAACAAGAAAAGTCCATTTATAGTCATTCATGCCTTCAAAAGCTTTGTTACTAGCTTTAAATGGTTTTATAATCTCATAATTGATTTTAAGTTGAATTTTTTTATCTTTTTGTTTAAAATAGATTATAATTGAATATTTGCCTCTGGAAATGTGAAGCGAAAGCCATATATTGACAAAAAAAGTCTATCTATAGTCATTCATACCTTCGAAAGCCTTATTGCTCGCTTTAAATGGTTTTATAATCTCATAACGATTTTAAGTTGATTTTTTTACATTTTTTTAAAAATAGATTATAATTGAATGTTTACCTCGGGAAACGTTAAGCCAAAGCCTTTCATTAAGAAGAAAAGTATATTTATAGTAACTTATGCTTTCGAAAGCCTTATTACTCACTTTAAATGGTTTTATATTCTCATAATTGATTTTAAGTTGAATTTTTTTACCTTTTTGGTTAAAACAGATTATAATTGAATATTTACCTTGGGAAATGTGAAGGGAAAGCCATCCATTGGTAAGAAAAGTCTATTTATAGTCATTCATGCCTTCGAAAGCCTTATTACTCACTTTAAATGGTTTTATAATCTCATAATTGATTTTAAGTTGATTTTTTTGGCATTTTTGGTCAAAACATATTATAATTGAATGTTTACCATGAGAAACGTGAAGCGACAACCATTAATCAAGAAGAAAAGTTCATTTATAGTCACTCATACCTTCGACAGCCTTGTTACTCACTTTAAATGGTTTATAATCTCAAAATTGATTTTAAGTTTAATTTTTTTACCTTTTTGGTTAAAAAAGATCATAATTGAATATTTTCCTTAGAAAACATGAAGCGAAAGCCATTCGTTGAGAAGAGAAGTTTATTTATAGTCGTTCATGCCTTCGAAAGCCTTATTATTTGCTTTAAATGGTTTTATAAACTCATAAATATTTTAAGTTGATTTTTTTTACATTCGTGGTTAAAACAGATTATAATTGAATGTTTATCTTAGGAAACATGAAGCAAAAGCCATCCATTGACAAAAATAGTCCATTTATAGTCACTCATGCGTTCGAAAGCCTTATTACTCGCTTTAAATGATTTTATAATCTCATAATTGATTTTAAGTTGAATTTTTTTACCTTTTTCGTTAAAACAGATCATAATTGAATATTTACCTTGGGAAACGTGAAGTGAAAGCCATTCATTGGGAAGCAAAGTTTATTTATAGTCACCGATGCCTTCTAAAGCCTTGTTACTCTTTTTAAATGGTTTTATAATCTCATAATTGATTTTAAGTTGAATTTTATTTACATTTTTAATTAAAACATATTGTAGTTGAATGTTTACCTCAAGAAACGTGAAGCGAAAGATATTCATTGAGAAGAAAAGTTCATTTATAGTCACTAATGCCTTTGAAAGCTTGATTACTCGCTTTAAATGGTTTTGCAATTTCATAATTGATTTTAAGTTGAATTTTTTTATGATTTTGGTTAAAACATATCATAATTGAATATTTGCCTTAGGAAACGTGAAGAGAAAGCCATTCATTAAGAAGAAAAGTTCATTTATAGTCACTCATGCCCTCGTAAGCCTTATTACTCGCTTCAAATGGTTTTATAACCTCATAATTGATTTTAAATTGAATTTTTTGGCCTTTTCGGTTAAAATAGATGATAATTGAATATTTGGCTTGAAAAACATGAAGCGAAAGCCATTCGTTGAGAAGAAAAGTTCATTTATAGTTACTCATGCCTTCGAATGACTTATTACTTGCTTTAAATGGTTTTATAATCTCATAATTTATTTCAAATTTAATTGTGTAACTTTTGGTTAAAACAGATTATAATTGAATATTCACCTCGGAAAACATGAAGCAAAAGCCACCGATTGACAAAAAAAAGTCCATTTATAGTCACTCATGCCTTCGAAAACCTTATTACTCACTTTAAATGGTTTTATATTCTCATAATTGATTTTAAGTTGAATTTTATTTTCCTTTTTAATTAAAACAGATTGTAGTTCAATGTTTATCTCGGGAAACGTGAAGCGAAAGATATTCATTGAGAAGAAAAGTTTATTTATAGTCACTAATGCCTTTGAAAGCCTAATTACTCTATTTAAATGGTTTTGTAATTTCATAATTGATTTTAAGTTGAATTTTTTTTACGATTTTGGTTAAAACAGATCATAATTGAATATTTGCCTTGGGAAACTTGAAGCGAAAGCTATTCATTGAGAAGAAAAGTTCATTTACAGTCACTCATGGCCTTGAAAGCCTTATTACTCGCTTCAAATGGTTTTATAACCTCATAATTGATTTCAAATTGAATTTTTTTACCTTTTCGGTTAAAACATATGATAATTGAATATTTGGCTTGAAAAACATGAAGCGAAAGCCATTTGTTGAGAAGAAAAGTTCATTTATAGTTACTCATGCCTTCGAATGACTTATTACTTGCTTTAAATGGTTTTATAATCTCATAATTGATTTTACGTTGAATTTTTTAACCTTTTTGCTTAAAACAGATTATAATTGAATATTTACCTTGAGAAACGTGAAGCGAAAGCCATCCATTGACAAAAAAAAAGTTCATTTATAGTCACCCATGCCTTCGAAAGCCTTATTACTCACTTTAAATAGTTTTATAATCTCATTATTGATTTTAAGTTGAATTTCTTTTACCTTTTTGGTTAAAACATATCATAATTGAATATTTGCCTTGAGAAATCTGATGCTAAAGCCATCCATCGAGAAGAAAAGTTTGTTTATAGTTACTCATACCTTCGAAAGCCATATTACATGCTTTAAATGGTTTTATAATCTCAAAATTGATTTTAAGTTGAATTTTTTTACCTTTTTGGTTAAAAAGATCATTATTGAATATTTACCTCGGGAAACGTGAATCGAAAGCCATTCATTGAGAAAAAAACTTCGTTTGTAGTCATTCATGCCTTCGAAAGCCTTATTACTCGCTTTAAATGATTTTATAATCTCATAATTGATTTTAAGTTCATTGTTTTTACATTTTTTGTTAAAACATATTATAATTAAATGTTTACCTTGAGAAACATGAAACGAAAGCCATTCATTAAGAAGAAAAGTTTATTTATAGTCACTCATATCTTTCAAAGCCTGATTACTCACTTTAAATGGTTTTGTAATCTCATAATTGATTTAAAGCTGAATTTTTTTTATAAATTTTGTTAAAAGATATCATAATTGAATATTTGCCTTCGGAAACTTGAAGCGAAAGCCATTCGTTGAGAGGAAAAGTTCATTTATAGTCACTCATGCCTTCAAAAGCCTTATTACTCGCTTTAAATAGTTTTATAATCTCATAATTCAATTTAAGTTGATTTTTTCTACATTTTTGGTTAAAACAGATTATAATTGAATGTTTATCTCGAGAAACATTAAGCAAAAGCCATTCATTAAGAAGAAAAGTTCATTTATAGTCACTCATGCCTTCAAAAGCCTTATCACTTACTTCAAATGGTTTCATAATCTCATAATTGATTTTAAGTTGAATTTTTTTACCTTTTTCTTTAAAAAGATCATTATTTAATATTTACCTCAGGAAACGTGAAGCGAAAGCCATTCATTGAGAAGAAACTTCGTTTATAGTCATTCATGCCTTCGAAAGCCTTATTACTCGCTTTAAATGGATTTGTAATCTCATAATTGATTTTAAGTTGATTTTTTTTTGTATTTTTTTGTTGAAACATATGATAATTGAATGTTTACCTCGAGAAACATGAAGCGAAAGCCATTCATTAAGAAGAAAAGTTCATTTATAGTCACTCATATCTTCAAAAGCCTTCTTACTCACTTCAAATGGTTTTATAATCTCATGATTGATTTTAAGTGGAATTTTTTTACCTTTTCATTTAAAACAGATCATAATTGAATATTTGCCTCAGAAAACATGAAGCGAAAGCCATTTATTGAGAAGTGAAGTTCATTTATAGTCACTCATGTCTTCGAAAGCCTTATTTCTTGCTTTAAATGGTTTTATAATCTCATAATTGATTTTAAGTTGATTTTTTTTACATTCTTGGTTAAAACAAATTATAATTGAATGTTTACCTTGAAAAACGTAAAGCGAAAGCTGTCCATTGATAAAAATAGTCCATTTACAGTCACTCATGCCTTCGAAAGCCTTATTACTCACTTTAAATGGTTTTATAAGCTCATAATTGATTGTAAGTTGAATTTTATTTATATTTTTAATTAAAATAGATTATAATTGAATGTTTAGCTCGAGAAACATGAAGCGAAAGCCATTCATTAAGAAGAAAAGTTCATTTATAGTCACTCATATCTTCAAAAGCCTTCTTACTCACTTCAAATGGTTTTATAATCTCATGATTGATTTTAAGTGGAATTTTTTTACCTTTTCGTTTAAAACAGATCATAATTGAATATTTGCCTCAGAAAACATGAAGCGAAAGCCATTCATTGAGAAGAGAAGTTCATTTATAGTCACTCATGTCTTCGAAAGCCTTATTACTTGCTTTAAATGGTTTTATAATCTCATAATTGATTTTAAGTTGATTTTTTTTACATTCTTGGTTAAAACAAATTATAATTGAATGTTTACCTTGAAAAACGTAAAGCGAAAGCTATCCATTGAGAAAAATAGTCCATTTACAGTCACTCATGCCTTCGAAAGCCTTATTACTCACTTTAAATGGTTTTATAATCTCATAATTGATTTTGGTTAAAACATATCATAATTGAATATTTGCCTTGAGAAACAAGAAGCGAAAGCCATTCATTGAGAAGAAAAGTTCATTTATAGTCACTCATGCCTTTGAAAGTCTTATTACTTACTTTAAATGGTTTTGTAATTTTATAATTGATTTTAAGTTGAATCTTTTTACCTTTTTGGTTAAAACAGATTATAGCTGAATATTTGCCTCTGAAAATGTGAAGTGAAAGCTATCCATTAACATGAAAAGTCCATTTATAGTCATTCATGCCTTCAAAAGCTTTGTTACTAGCTTTAAATGGTTTTATAATCTCATAATTGATTTTAAGTTGAATTTTTTTATCTTTTTGTTTAAAATAGATTATAATTGAATATTTGCCTCTGGAAATGTGAAGCGAAAGCCATATATTGACAAGAAAAGTCTATCTATAGTCATTCATACCTTCGAAAGCCTTATTGCTCGCTTTAAATGGTTTTATAATCTCATAACGATTTTAAGTTGATTTTTTTATATTTTTTTTAAAATAGATTATAATTGAATGTCTACCTCGGGAAACGTTAAGCCAAAGCCTTTCATTAAGAAGAAAAGTATATTTATAGTAACTCATGCTTTCGAAAGCCTTATTACTCACTTTAAATGGTTTTATATTCTCATAATTGATTTTAAGTTGAATTTTTTTACCTTTTTGGTTAAAACAGATTATAATTGAATATTTACCTTGGGAAATGTGAAGCGAAAGCCATCCATTGGTAAGAAAAGTCTATTTATAGTCATTCAAGCCTTTGAAAGCCTTATTACTCACTTTAAATGGTTTTATAATCTCATAATTGATTTTAAGTTGATTTTTTTTGGCATTTTTGGCATTTTTGGTCAAAACATATTATAATTGAATGTTTACCATGAGAAACGTGAAGCGACAACCATTAATCAAGAAGAAAAGTTCATTTATAGTCACTCATACCTTCGACAGCCTTGTTACTCACTTTAAATGGTTTTATAATCTCAAAATTGATTTTAAGTTTAATTTTTTTACCTTTTTGGTTAAAAAAGATCATAATTGAATATTTTCCTTAGAAAACATGAAGCGAAAGCCATTCGTTGAGAAGAGAAGTTTATTTATAGTCGTTCATGCCTTCGAAAGCCTTATTATTTGCTTTAAATGGTTTTATAAACTCATAAATATTTTAAGTTGATTTTTTTTACATTCGTGGTTAAAACGGATTATAATTGAATGTTTATCTTAGGAAACATGAAGCAAAAGCCATCCATTGACAAAAATAGTCCATTTATAGTCACTCATGCGTTCGAAAGCCTTATTACTTGCTTTAAATGATTTTATAATCTCATAATTGATTTTAGGTTGAATTTTTTTACCTTTTTCGTTAAAACAAATTATAATTGAATATTTACCTTGAGAAACGTGAAGCGAAAGCCATTCATTGGGAAGCCAAGTTTATTTATAGTCACCCATGCCTTCTAAAGCCTTGTTACTCTTTTTAAATGGTTTTATAATCTCACAATTGATTTTAAGTTGAATTTTATTTACATTTTTAATTAAAACATATTGTAGTTGAATGTTTACCTCAAGAAACGTGAAGCGAAAGATATTCATTGAGAAGAAAAGTTCATTTATAGTCACTAATGCCTTTGAAAGCTTGATTACTCGCTTTAAATGGTTTTGCAATTTTATAATTGATTTTAAGTTGAATTTTTTTACGATTTTGGTTAAAACATATCATAATTGAATATTTGCCTTAGGAAACGTGAAGAGAAAGCCATTCATTAAGAAGAAAAGTTCATTTATAGTCACTCATGCCCTCGTAAGCCTTATTACTCGCTTCAAATGGTTTTATAACCTCATAATTGATTTTAAATTGAATTTTTTGACCTTTTCGGTTAAAATAGATGATAATTGAATATTTGGCTTGAAAAACATGAAGCGAAAGCCATTCGTTGAGAAGAAAATTTCATTTATAGTTACTCATACCTTCGAATGACTTATTACTTGCTTTAAATGGTTTTATAATCTCATAATTTATTTCAAGTTTAATTGTTTTACTTTTGGTTAAAACAGATTATAATTGAATATTCACCTCGGGAAACATGAAGCAAAAGCCATCCATTGACAAAAAAAGTCCATTTATAGTCACCCATGCCTTCGAAAGCCTTATTACTCACTTTAAATGGTTTTATATTCTCATAATTGATTTTAAGTTGAATTTTATTTGCCTTTTTAATTAAAACAGATTGTAGTTCAATGTTTATCTCGGGAAACGTGAAGCGAAAGATATTCATTGAGAAGAAAAGTTTATTTATAGTCACTAATGCCTTTGAAAGCCTAATTACTCTATTTAAATGGTTTTGTAATTTCATAATTAATTTTAAGTTTAATTTTTTTACCTTTTGGTTTCAACAGATCAGAATTGAATATTTGCCTCGTGAAATGTGAGGCGAAAGCCATCCATTGACAAGAAAAGACCATTTATAGTCACCCATGCCTTCAACAGCCTTATTACTCGCTTTAAATGGTTTTATAATCTCATAATTGATTTAAGTTGAATTTTTCTACTTTTTTGGTTAAAACAGATCATAATTGAATATTTGCCTCGAGTAATGTGAAGCTAAAGCCATCCAATGAGAAGAAAAGTTCATTTATAGTCACTCATGCCTTCGAAAGCCATAGTACTCGCTTTAAATGGTTTTATAATCACATAATTGATTTTAAGTTAATTTTTTTTTGCATTTTGATTAAAACAGATTATAATTGAATGTTTACCATGAGAAACGTGAAGCAAAAACCATTCATTAAGAACAAAAGTTCATTTATAGTCATTCATGCCTTCGAAATTCTTATTACTCACTTTAAATTATTTTATAATCTCATTATTGATTTTAAGCTGAATTTTTTTATCTTTCTAGTTAAAATAGATCATAATTGAATATTTGCCTCATAAAACATGAAGCGAAAGCCATTTGTTCAAAAGAAAAGTTCATTTATATTCACTCAGGCCATCGAAAGCCTTATTACTTGCTTTAAATGGTTTTATAACCTCATAATTGATTTTAAGTTGATTTTTTCTGCATTTTTGGGTAAAACAGATTATAATTGGACATTTACCTCAAGAAACATGAAGCGAAAGCTATTTATTAAGAAGAAAAGTTCATTTATAGTCACTCATGCCTTGAAAAGCCTTATTACTTGCTTCAAATGGTTTTATAATCTCAGAATTGATTTTAAGTTAAATTTTTTTACCTTTTCGGTTAAAACAGATCATAATTGAATATGTGCCATGAAAAACATGAAGCAAAAGTCATTCGTTGAGAAAAAAACATCATTTATAGTCACTCATGTCTTCAAAAGCCTTATTACTCGCTTTAAATAGTTTTATAATCTCATAATTGATTTTAAGTTAATTTTTTTTGCATTTTTGGTTCAAATAGATTATAATTGAATGTTTACCATGAGAAACGTGAAGCGAAAACCATTCATTAAGAACAAAAGTTCATTTATAGTCACTCATGCCTTCGAACGCCTTATTACTCACTTTAAATGGTTTTATAATCTCATAATTGATTTTAAGTTGAATTTTTTTACCTTTTTGGTTAATACAGGTCATAATTGAATATTTGCCTCAAGTAATGTGAAGCTAAAGCCATCCAATGAGAAGAAAAGTTCATTTATAGTCACTTATGCCTTCGAAAGCCATATTACTCGCTTTAAATGGTTTTATAATCTCATAATTGATTTTAAGTTATTTTTTTTTTGCATTTTGGTTAAAACAGATTATAATTGAATGTTTACCATGAGAAATGTGAACAAAAAACCATTCATTAAGAACAAAAGTTCATTTATAGTCATTCATGCCTTCGAAATCCTTATTACTCGCTTTAAATTATTTTATAATCTCATTATTGATTTTAAGCTGAATTTTTTTATCTTTCTGGTTAAAATAGATCATAATTGAATATTTGCCTCATAAAACATGAAGCGAAAGCCATTTGTTCAAAAGAAAAGTTCATTTATATTCACTCAGGCCATCGAAAGCCTTATTACTTGCTTTAAATGGTTTTATAACCTCATAATTGATTTTAGGTTGATTTTTTCTGCATTTTTGGGTAAAACAGATTATAATTGGACATTTACCTCAAGAAACATGAAGCGAAAGCCATTCATTAAGAAGAAAAGTTCATTTATAGTCACTCATGCCTTGAAAAGCCTTATTACTTGCTTCAAATGGTTTTATAATCTCATAATTGATTTTCAGTTGAATTTGTTTACCTTTTCAGTTAAAACAGATCAGAATTGAATATGTGCCATGAAAAAAATGAAGCAAAAGACATTCGTTGAGAAGAAAACATCATTTATAGTCACTCATGTCTTCAAAAGCCTTATTACTCACTTTAAATAGTTTTATAATCTCATAATTGATTTTAAGTTCATTTTTTTTTCATTTTTGGTTCACATAGATTATAATTGAATGTTTACCATGAGAAACGTGAAGCGAAAACCATTCATTAAGAACAAAAGTTCATTTATAGTCACTCATGCCTTCGAACGCCTTATTACTCACTTTAAATGGTTTTATAATCTCATAATTGATTTTAAGTTGAATTTTTTTACCTTTTTGGTTAATACAGGTCATAATTGAATATTTTCCTTAAAAAACGTGAAGCGAATGCCGTTCGTTGAGAAGAGACGTTCATTTATAGTCACTCATGCCTTCGCAAGCCTTATTACTTTCTTTAAATGGTTTTATAATCTCATAATTGATTTTAAAGTTATTTTTTTTACATTCATGGTTAAAACGGATTATAATTGAATGTTCACCTCGAAAAACGTAAAGCGAAAGCCACCATTGACAAAAATAGTCCATTTATAGTCACTCATGCCTTCGAAAGCCTTATTACTCACTTTAAATGGTTTTATAATCTCATAATTAATTTTAAGTTGAATTTTTTTACCTTTTTAGTTAAAATAGATCATTATTGAATATTTACCTAGGGAAATGTGAACCAAAAGCCATTTATTGAGAAGAAAATTTCATTTATAGTCATTCATCCCTTCGAAAACCTTATTACTTGCTTTAAATAGTTTTATAACCTCATAATTTATTTTAAGTAGATTTTTTTTACATTCTTGGTTAAAACAGATTATAATTGAATGTTTACCTTAGGAAACGTAAAGCGAAAGCCGTCCATTGATAAAAATAATCCATTTATAGTCACTCATGCCTTCAAAAGCCTTATTACTCACTTTAAAAGGTTTTATAATCTCATAATTCATTTTAAGTTGAGTTTTTTTGCTTTTTTAGTTAAAACAGATCACTATTGAATATTTGCCTCGAGAACTGTTAGGCAAAAGCCATCCATTGACAGGAAAAGACCATTTATAGTCACCCATGCCTTCAAAAGCCTTATTACTCGCATTAAATGGTTTAATAATCTCATAATTGATTTTAAGTTGAATTTTTTTACCTTTTTGGTTAAAACATATCATAATTGAATATTTGCCTCAAGAAATGTGAAGCTAAAGCCATCCATTGAGAAGAAAAGTTCATATGTAGTCACTCATGCCTTCGAGAGCTTTATTTCTCACTTTAAATGTTTTTATAATCTCATAATTGATTTCAAGTTTAATTGTTTTACCTTTTTGGTTAAAACAGATGATAATTGAATATTTGTCTGGGAAAAACGTGACGCGAAACCTATCCATTGACAAGAAAAGACCATTTATAAACACCCATTCCTTCGAAAGCCTTATTACTCGCTTTAAATGGTTTATAATCTCATATTTGATTTTCACTTGAATTTTTTTATTTTTTTGGTTAAAACAGATCATTATTGAATATTTGCATTGAGAAACGTGAACTAAAAGCCATTTATTGAGAAGAAAACTTCATTTATAGTCACTCACTCCTTCAAATATCTTATTACTTGCTTTAAATGATTTTATAATCTCATAATTGATTTTATGTTGATTTTTTTTACATTTTTGGTTAAAATTAAGTTATAATTGAATGTTTACCTCGAGAAACGTGAACCAAAAGCCATTCATTAAGAAAAGTTCATTTATAGTCACTCATGCCTTTGAAAGCCTTATTACTCTCTTTAAATGGTTTTATAATCTCGTAATTGATTTTAAGTTGAATTTTTTTATCCTTTTTGGTTAAAACAAATTTTAGTTGAATACTTACCTCGAGAAACGTGAAGTGAAAGCCATTCATTAAGAGGAAAAGTTCATTTATAGTCACTCAAGCCTTTGAAACACTTATTACTCACATGAAATGGTTTTATAATCTCAGAATTGATTTTAAGTTGAATTTTTTTACCTTTTTTTAAAAATTGATCATAATTGTGTATTTGCGTCGAGAAACGTGGAGTTAAAGCCTTTCATTTAGAAGAAAAGTTCATTTATAGTCACTCATGCTTTCAAAAGCCTTATTACTCGCTTTAAATGGTTTTATAATCTCATAATTGATTTTACGTTGATTTTTTTTAACATTCCTGGTTAAAAAAGATTATAACTGAATGTTTACCTTGAGAAATGTGAAGCGAAAGCCATTAATTAAGAATAAATGTTCATTTATAGTCACTCAGGCCTTCGAAAGCCTTATTACTCGCTTTAAATGGTTTTATAACCTCATAATCAATTTTTAGTTGATTTTTTTTACATTTTTGGTTAAAACAATAAATAATTGAATGTTTCCGTCCGTAAACATGAAGCAAAAGCTATCCATTGGGTAGAAAGGTTCATTTATAGTCACTTATGCCTTCAAAAGCCATATTACTTGTTTTAAATTATTCTATAATCTTATAATTGATTTTAAGTGGAATTTTTTACCTTTTTGGTTAAAACAGATCATTCTTGAATATTTGCCATAGGATACGTGAAGTGACAGCTATTCATTGAGAAGAATGCTTCATTTATAGTCACTCATGCCATCAAAAGCCTTATTACTCACTTTAACTGGTTTTATAATCTCATACTCAATTTTAAGTTTTTTTTTTCACATTTTTGGGTAAAACAATTTATAATTGAATATTTACCTCGAGAAACGTGAAACGAAAGCCATTCATTAAGAAGAAACGTTCATTTATAGTCACTCAGGCCTTCAAAAGCCTTATTACTTGCTTTAAATGGTTTTATAACCTCATAATCTATTTTTAGTTGATTTTTTTTACATTTTTGGTTAAAACAGTTTATAATTGAATGTTGACCTCTGAAAACGTGAAGCAAAAGCCATCCACTAGGAAGAAAGGTTCATTTATAGTTACTCATGCCTTCAAAAGGCTTATTACTCGCTTTAAATGGTTGTATAATCTCATAAATGATTTTAAGTTGAATTTTTTTACCTTTTTTGTTAAAACAGATCATAATTGAATATTTGCCTCACGAAACGTGAAGCGAAACGCATCCATTGGTAAGAAAAGTCCATTTATAGTCTTTCAAGCCATCAAAAGCTTTATTACTAGCTTTAAATGGTTTTATAATCTCATAATTGATTTTAAGTTGATTTTTTTTTATATTTTAGGTTAAAACAGATTATAATTGAATGTTTACCTCGAAAAACGTGAAGCGAAAGCCATTCATTAAGAAGAAAACTTCATTTATAGTCACTCATGCCTTCAAAAGGCTTATTACTCGTTTTAAATGGTTTTATAATCTCATATTGATTTTAAGTTTAATTTTTTTACCTTTTTCGTTAAAACATATCATAATTGAATATTTGCCTCGAAGAACATGAAGTGAAAGCCATTCGTTTAGAAGAAAGTTCATTTATAGTCACTCATGCCCTCAAAAGCCTTGTTACTTGCTTTAAATGTTTTTATAATCTCATAATTGATTTTAAGTTGATTTTTGTAACATTTTTGTTTAAAACAGATTATAATTGAATGTTTACCTTGAAAAACATGAAGTGAAAGCCATTCATTAAAAAAAGTTAATTTATAGTCACTCATACCTTCAAAAGCCTTATTACTCGCTTTAAATGGTTTTATAATCACATAATTGATTTTAAGTTCAAATTTTTTCCCTTTTCATTTAAAAAAGATTATAATTGAATATTTGCCTCGCAAAACATGAGGCAAAAGCCATTAGTTGAGAAGAAAAGCTCATTTATAGTCATTAATGCCTTCGAAAGCCTTATTACTTGCTTTAAATGATTTTATAATCTCACAATTGATTTTAAGTTGATTTTTATTTACATTCGTGGTTAAAACATATTATAATTGAATGTTTACCTCGAGAAATGTGAAGCGAAAGCCATCCATTGACAAAAATAGTCCATTTATAGTCACTCATACCTTCAAAAGCCTTATTACTCGCTTTAAATGGTTTTATAATCTCATAATTGATTTTAAGTTGACTTATTTTACCTTTTTTTTAAACAGATCATAGTTGAATATTCTCCTTGGGAAAGGTGAAGTGAAAGCCATTCCTTGAGAAGAAAACTTCATTTATCGTCACTCATAGCTTCGAAAGTCTTATTACTCGCTTTAAATGGTTTTATAATCTCATAATCGATTTTAAGTTGATTTTTTTTAAGTTGTTGGTTAAAAGAGTTTATAATTAAATGTCTACCTTGAGAAACGTGAAGCAAAAGCCATTCATTAAGAAGAAAAGTTCATTTATAGGCACTCATACCTTCGAAAGCCTTATTACTCACTTTAAATGGTTTTATAATCTCATAATTGATTTTAAGTTAAACATTTTTACCTTTTTGTTTAAAACAGATCATAATTGAATATTTGCCTCGAAAAACATGAAGCAAAAGCCATTTGTTCAGAAGAAAGTTCATATATAGTCACTCATGCCTTCGAAAGCCTTATTGCTCCCTTTACATGGTTTTATAATCTCATAATTGATTTCAAGTTGAATATTTTTACATTTTTGGTTATAACAGATTATAATTACATGTTTCCTTAGGAAACATGAAGCAAAAGCCTTTCATTAAGAAGAAAAGTATATTTATAGTAACTCATGCTTTTGAAAGTCTTATTACTCGCTTTAAATGGTTTTATATTCTCATAATTGATTTAAGTTAAATTTTTTTACCTTTTTGGTTGAAACAGATTATAATTGAATATTTACCTTGGGAAACATGAAGCGAAAGCCATCCGTTGGTAAGAAAGACTATTTATAGTCACTCATGCCTTCAAAAGCCTTATTACTCGCCTTAAATGGTTTTATAATCTCATAACTAATTTTAAGTTGAATTTTTTTTCCTTTTTGGTTAAAACAGCTTATAATTGAATATTTGGCTTCGTAAATGTAAAGCTAAAGCCATCCATTGACAAGAAAAGTTCATTTATAGTCACTCATGCCTTCGAAAGCCTTATTGCTCGCTTTACATGGTTTTATAATCTCATAAATGATTTTAAGTTGATTTTTTTTTACATTTTTAGTTAAAATAGATTATAATTGAATGTTTACCTCGGGAAATATGAAGCGAAAGCCTTTCATTAAGAAGAAAAGTATATTTATAGTAACTTATGCTTTCGAAAGCCTTATTACTCACTTTAAATGGTTTTATATTCTCATAATTGATTTTAAATTAATTTTTTTTACGTTTTTGGTTAGAATAGATTATAATTGAATATTTACCTTGGGAAACGTGAAGTGAAAGCCTTTTGTTGGCAAGAAAACTTCATTTATAGTCACTCATGCCTTCGAAAGCCTTATTACTTGCTTTAAATAGTTTTATAATCTCATAATTGATTTTGAGTTAAATTTTTTTTAACATTTTTCATTAAAATAAATTATAATTGAATGTTTACCTTAGGAAATGTAAAGCGAAAGCCATTCATTGAGAAGAAAAGTTCATTTACAGTCACTCATGCGTTCGAAAGTCTTATTACTCACTTTAAATAGTTTTATAATCTCATGATTTATTTTAAGTTGAATATTTTACCTTTTTGGTTAAAACAGAACATAATTGAATATTTGTCTCAAGAAACGTGAAGCGAAAGCCATCCATTGGTAACAAAAGTCCATTTATTGTCACTCATGCCTTTGAAAGCCTTATTACTTGCTTTTAATCGTTTTATAATCTCATAATTGATTTTAAGTTGAATTTTTTTAACTTTTTGGTTAAAACAGATCATAATTGAATATTTACCTTGGGAAATGTGAAGTGAAGGCCATTCATTGAGAAGAAAAGTCCATTTATAATCACTCATGCGTTCGAAAGCCTTATTAATCGCTTTAAATGGTTTTACAATCTCATAATTGATTTTAAATTGAATTTTTTTATGTTTTAGGTTAAAACAGATTATAATTGAATGTTTACCTCGGGAAATGTGAAGCAAAAGTCATTCATTGACATGAAAAGTCTATTTATAGTCAATCATGCCTTTGAAAACCTAATTACTCTGTTTAAATGATTTTATAATCTTATAAATGATTTTAAGTTGAATGTTTTTTAACTTTTTGGTTAAAATAGATCATTATTGAATATTTGCCTTGGGAAATGAGAAGCGAAAGCCAATCATTGAGAACAAAACTTCATAATTGATTTTAAGTTGATTTTTTTACATTTTTGGTTAAAACAGATTATAGTTGAACGTTTACCTTGAGAAACATGAAGCAAAAGCCATTCATTAAGAAGAAAAGTTCATTGATAGTCACTCATGCCTTCGAAAGCCTTATTACATGCTTTAAATGGTTTTATAATCTCATAATTGATTTTAAGTTGAATTTTTTACCTTTTCAGTTAAAACAGATTATAATTGAATATTTTTCGTGAAAAACATGACGCAAAAGCCATTCGTTGAGCAGAAAAGTTCATTTATAGTCACTCATGCCTTCGAAAGCTTTATTACTCGTTTTAAATGGTTCTACAATCACATAATTGATTTTAAGTTGATTCTTTTTGCATTCTTGGTTAAAACATATTATAATTGAATGTTTACCTCAGGAAACATGAAGCGAAAACCATCCATTGACAAAAGTAGTCCATTTATAGTCACGCATGCCTTCGAAAGCCTAATTACTCGCTTTAAATGGTTTTACAATCTCGTAATTGATTTTACATTGATTTTTTTTACCTTCTTTGTTAAAACCGATTATAATTGAATGTTTACCTTAGGAAACTTGAAGCAAAAACCATCCATTGAGAAGAAAAGTTCATTTATAGTCACTCATGCCTTCGAAAGCCTTATTACTCACTTTAAATGGTTTTATAATCTCATCATTGAATTTAAGTTGTATTTTTACATTTTTTTAAAAACATATCATAATTGAATACTTGCCTTGGGAAACGTGAAGCAAAAGCCATTCATTGAGAAGAAAACTTCATTTATAGTGACTCATGCCTTCGAAAGCCTAATTACTTGCTTTAAATGGTTTTACAATCTCATAATTGATTTTACGTTGATTTTTTTTACATTATTGGTTAAAACAGATTATAATTGAATGTTTACCTCGGGAAACGTAAAGCAAAAGCCGTCCATTGACAAAAATAGTCCATTTACAGTCACTCATGCCTTCGAAAGCCTTATTACTCACTTTAAAAGGTTTTATAATCTCATAATTGATTTTAAGTTGAATATTTTTACATTTTTTGTTAAAACAGATCACTATTGAATATTTGCCTCAGGAAATGTTAGGCAAAAGCCATCCATTGACAAGAAAAGACCATTTATAGTCACCCATGCCTTCGAAAGCCTTATTACTCGCTTTAAATGGTTTTATAATCCCATAATTGATTTTAAGTTGAATTTTATTTTCATTTTTAATTAAAAAAGATTATAATTGAATGTTTACCTTGAGAAACGTGAAGCGAAAGATATTCATTGTGAAGAAAAGTTCATTTATAGTTACTCATGCGTTCAAAAGCCTGAGTACTCACTTTAAATGGTTTTATAATCTCATAATTGATTTTAAGTTGAGTTTTTTTACATTCTTGGTTCAAATGGATTATAATTGAATTTTTACCTCGAGAAACGTAAAGCGAAAGCCGTCCATTAACAAAAATAGTCCATTTACAGTCACTCATGTTTTCAAAAGCCTTATTACTTACTTTAAAAGTTTTTATCATCTCATAATTGATTTTAAGTTGAATTTTTTTACTTTTTGGGTTAAAACAGATCACTATGGAATATTTGCCTCGGGAAATGTTAGGCAAAAGCCATCCATTGACAAGAAAAGACCATTTATAGTCACCCATGCCTTCGAAAGCCTTATTACTCGCTTTAAATGGTTTTATAATCTCATAATTGATTTTAAGTTGAATTTTTTTACCTTTTTGGTTAAAACAGATTATAACTGAACGTTTATCTTGGGAAACGTGAAGTGAAAGCCATCAATTGGTAAGAAAAGTCCATTTATAGTTACTTATACCTTCGAAAGCCCTATTACTTGCTTTAAATGGTTTTATAAGCTCATAATTGATTGTAAGTTGAATTTTATTTTCATTTTTAATTAAAAAAGATTATAATTGAATGTTTACCTCGGGAAAAGTGAAGCGAAAGATATTCATTAAGAGGAAAAGTTCATTTATAGTCACTCATGAGTTCAAAAGCTTGAGTACTCGCTTTAAATGGTTTGGTAATCTCATAATTTATTTTAAGTTGAATTGTTTTACGATTTTGGCTAAAACAAATCATAATTAAATATTTTCCTTGCGAAACTTGAAGCGAAAGCCATTCATTAAGAAGAAAATTCCATCTATAGTCATTCATGCCTTCGAAAGCCTTATTGCTCGCTTTAAATGATTTTATAATCTCATAATTGATTTTAAGTTGATTTTATTTACATTTTTCATTAAAACATATTATAATTGAATGTTTACCTTGGGAAACGTGAAGCGAAAGCCTTTCATTAAAAAGAAAAGTATATTTATAGTAACTCATGCTTTCGAAAGTCTTATTACTCACTTTAAATGGTTTTATAATCTCATAATTTATTTTAAGTTGATTTTTTTTACATTTTTGGTTAAAACAGATTATAATTGAACGTTTACGTTGGTAAACGTGAAGTGAAAGCCATCCATTGGTAAGAAAAGTCCATTTATAGTCACTTATGCCTTCAAAAGCCCTATTACTCGCTTTAAATGGTTTTATAAGCTCATAATTGATTGTAAGTTGAATTTTATTTTCATTTTTAATTAAAAAAGATTATACTTGAATGTTTACCGCAAGAAACGTGAAGTGAAAGATATTCATTAAGAAGAAAAGTTCATTTATAGTCACTCATGAGTTTGAAAGCCTGAGTACTCACTTTAAATGGTTTTGTAATCTCATAATTGATTTTAAGTTGAATTGTTTCACGATTTTGGTTAAAATAGATCATAATTGAATATTTGCCTTGCGAAACTTGAAGCGAAAGCCATTCATTGAGAAGAAAACTTCATTTATAGTCACTCATGCCTTCAAAAGCCTTATTACTTGCTTTAAATGATTTTATAATCTCATAAGTTATTTTAAGCTGATTTTTTTTTACATTTTTAGTTAAAACTGATAATAATTGAATGTTTGCCTCAGGAAACATGAAGCGAAAGCCATCCATTAGGAAGAAACGTTCATTTATAGTCACTCATACCTTCAAAAGGCTTATTAATCGCTTCAAATGGTTTTATGAACTCACAATTCATTTTAAGTTAAATTTTTTTACCTTGTTTGTTCAAACAGATCATAACTGAATATTTGTCTCAAGAAACGTAAAGTGAAAGCCATCCATTTGTAAGAAAAGTCCATTTGTAGTCACTCATGCCTTTGAAAGCCTTATTACTCGCTTTAAAAGGTTTTATAATCTCATAATTGATTTTCAATTAAATTTTTTTTTGCCTTTTTGGTTAAAATAGATCATTATTGAATATTTACCTTGAGAAACATGAAGCAACAGCCATTCATTAAGTAGAAAACTTCATTGATAGTAACTTATTTCTTTGAAAGCCTTATTACTCGTTTTAAATGGTTTTATATTCTCATAATTGATTTTATGTGATTTTCTTACATTTTTGGTTAAAACATATTATAATTGAATGTTTATCTTGAGAAACGTGAAGCGAAAGCCATTAATTAAGAAGAAAAGTTCATTTATAGTCACTCATAACTTCAAAATCCTTATTACTGGTTTTAAACAGTTTTACAATCTCATAATTTATTGTAAGTTGAGTGTTTTTTACCTTTTTAGTTAAAACAGATTATAATTGAATATTTGCCTCGGAAAACATGAAGTAAAAGCCATTCGTTGAGAAGAAAAGTTCATTTATAGTCACTAATGCCTTCGAAAGCCTTATTACTTGCTTTGAATGGTTTTCTAATCTCATAATTGATTTTAAAGTGATTTTTTTCTACTTTCTTGGTTAAAACAGATTATATTTGAATGTTTACCTCGGGAAACGTGAAGCGAAAGCCATCCACTGAAAAAAATAATCTATTTATACTCACTCATGCCTTCGAAAGCCTTATTTGTCAAGCCCGACCTTATAAAATACTTGCCATGTCATTCATATGATTGACAGTATGCTTGCATACTTGGAAAGCCCTGAAAAAAAAATCGTTAAAAGATGACAATGTACCAAATGGTACAATTAAGTTAATTTAAGCCTCGAACTAGATCAAATAGAGAATTTAAAATGAAATTAAGAATATTAAAGTCCTAGAATGGTTTAATATGGTGATTTAGAGTTCGAGGATCAATTTGGAGTCAAACCGAAATTTTCACTGTCTATGGGCAAAATGGTCATTTGCCACCTAGGGACACAATGGGAATTTTTAGAAAAGATTTTTTGACCCCATTTGACTTATTGGAGTATAATTTGAGGGTTTGGCAATTAAAAAATTTAATTTCGGTGATTTCTATAGTGTAGGGGTAAAATCGTAATTTTACCACTAACGGACAAAATTTGAGATTTTGAGAGAATTTAAATCAAATTTGACAAATTGGATAATGGTATGAGTATAAGGGATGAAAAATATGTCTATGGGCAATTTTTCAGTTTTTGGGGTAAAAATGTAATTTTTGACTTTTACGAAGGCAAAAGTGTAAATTTCAAAAAAAATACTCCACCAAGACTTTGGATAAGTCTGAGAATTTTATCTAAGCTATGGATATGTGGGAAAAGTGTATGGTGAAAATTTGGAAACAAATGGATGGCTAGAATTTAAGGAATTAATAAAACAAAAAAAATGAATAAAATAATATTATATTATTTTAGCCTTTAAAAAGGTCAAAATTTCCAGAATTCTCATCTTCTTCAAGCCGTCCAAACCAAGAGAGAAATGGGAGAAAAGACATAAGAACCCTAGCTGAAAAATTTGGGGAAAATCAAGAGAAATCAAGAAAATCAAGCATTAAAAAGGTAAATTTAATTGATTTTCCTTGTGATTTTCACTACACATGCATTTTTTCTCATTTCCATGCAAAATTAGAAAGTGGGTATGGACACCCATGCTGGCCAAACCTCCATGGATGAGTTTTGAGCTTGAGGTTTGGTTGATTTTAATTGAATTAAGTGATTTTAGTTAGGTTATATTGAAATATAGTAAAAATAAGCTAGAGATATAATTTTCTCCCATTGAAACCCATTATGCCGAATTTTCTAGGGGAATATTGGCTGCTGATCTTGATGTTTATTTGAGGAATTATGATGAATAATGATGAATTATGAGCCTAGAAAAAAAAATGGGAATTTTCGGAGTAAAAATACGAATTTTTGCCCATTGGGGGTATTTTCATAATTTACTATCGGGACTGATAATTTGCACCACACTGAGGGACATTAAGTCAATTTGGGTGCAATTGAGGTATAAAAACTGAAAAAAATTAATTTGGAGTTTAAACGGACGCATATATCGATTTATCGGGTAAAAGACCGAAATAGGCTAACACCGCGTTTAGGCAAAATTTAGACATTTTGTGCTTCATATCATGCATTAGTAGTATAAATTAGTTTATTTTGGTTTAGTACCAAAGTAGTAAACCTCTTAATTGTGCAATTTGTCAAGGTGACGAATCCTCTAGCAAGGGCAAAGAAATCACACCCGAGGAGTAATAATTGAAGTACCCGAATTTAGTTTTCGAAAACAGTGAGTAACCTTACCATCATTTTAATTATCTAAAGTATGTTTTTATTCGGTTTTGGTGAATTTTATGAAAATGAGTTCAAATGGTAAATTTTTATGTTTTGTAAACAAAATGAGTTTAAATGAAAATATTTTATAAATTGTCTTGAATCGAAATAACGATTTTGAAAATAGAGTAATTGGAGACCACTGATATGTTGTAAATTTAAAATTGAATTAATGGCTTATGTTCTTGTATTGGCATGACTAGTTGGGCTGTGTTTTTTATGAATTGTATGAATTGCTTTATTTTACCCTTGCAAGTTGGGTAGTAATATATTAGCCCTGTCATGCTGTCAAAATTTTATTGTATGGTGGGTTTGACCTGCTGTAGTGGGTTGGGTTCTGTGGACTAGCCTATTAGAGGGGCACGAAATCCTGTTATACTTTTACCTCGGTTGGAGAGGCGAGTAAGGTAACTCCCGAGGTATAACTTTTAGAGCTCACTTCACGCCAAACCACCACGTGAAGGGGAACTCGGCCAACGCCAAGGAACGACTATGTTTCCAAAATAAAAACATGACTTTTTAATAGCCTTGGCGGACTCAGTTGGGATAGCCCTCGACCAAGGTATCCCAAATAACTGAGTATGATAATAGTTTTTGGCATGAGCCAAACTTTTAAGAAATTCATAAGCCATACTGATTACTTGCTTTAAATAAATTGATTTCATTTGGTTGAAATAAGTTGAAAGATGATAAATTACAGTTTGATGAAATGTTTTAATAAATTGATTTCATTTGATAAATTGATTCTCCTTTTACTCGACTTTAGATATTTTGAGTGATGTTTGTTTACTCACTGGGATTTTATAATCTCACCACCCTCATTTCCACCCATTTCAGGCTCAGAATAGATTGTAGATAACTGATATCGACGAGGATTACAGTTGAACTTGCCACATCCAAAAACTGTAGGTTCATTTCTTTTGATACTTTTGGTCATTCGTGGGCCCACGTGTCACTGTAAATTAAATTCTATACTTTGGTTATCTGCATTATGGTATGTAGGAATTTATTTTACTTTTACGCTGTAAAAATTATTTATGCAGTGTTCTTAAAATATTATTTTATGTGAAAAATGAATAATTTATTTAATATTTTTATTTTATTCTAACAGTCATAATTTCATTTTAAACGAATGTTTTAGACATCCAAAATTATTTTTTATTATGAAATATGTGTTTTCCACTTACATACTATATTTTTAACTGATTTTGAGATTTTTGGGATAAATGACCAAAATACCCCTATGAGACGAAAATTATTATTTTATTTGTTTAAGTAGGAAACAATTTAAAATCTTTTAGAATGTGGTATTTGGCAACAATTACCCATAGGGGAAATGAGAAGCTAATATTAAAGCCTTGCGGGGTTCCTATTGACATTCCGGGTAATGAATGTCGATCGAGACATCGAGGCGGTTGTCACAGGCTCGATGGGAGTTCCGGGTCGTGACATTATTACTCGCTTTAAATGGTTTTATAATCTCATAATCGATTTAATGTTGATTTTTTTACATTTTTGATTAAAACAGATTATAATTGAATATTTACCTAGAGAAACGTGAAGTGAAAGCCATTTATTAAGAAGAAAAGTTCATTTATAGTCACTCATGCCTTCGAGAGTTTTATTTCTCACTTTAAATGGTTTTATAATCTTATAATTGATTTCAAGTTGAATTTTTTTACCTTTTTGGTTAAAACAGATCATAATTGAATATTTGCTTGGAAAAAACGTGAAGTGAAAGCCATCCATTGACAAGAAAAGACCATTTATAGTCACTCATTCCTTCGAAAGCCTTATTACTCGCTCTAAATGGTTTTATAATCTCATATTTGATTCAGTTAAATTTTTTTATTTTTTTGGTTAAAAAGATCATTATTGAACATTTGCTTTGAGAAATGTGAACTAAAAGCCATTCATTGAGAAGAAAACTTCATTTATAGTCACTCATTCTTTCGAAAGCCTTATTACTCGCTTTAAATGGTTTTATAATCTCATAATTGATTTTACGTTGATTTTTTTTTATATTTTTTGATTAAAATAGATTATAATTGAATGTTTACCTCGAGAAACATGAAGCGAAAGCCATTCATTAAAAAGAAAAGTTCATTTATAATCACTCATGCCTTCAAAAGCCTTATTACTCGCTTTAAATGGTTTTATAATCTCATAATTGATTTTAAGTTGAATTTTTTTATCCTTTTTGGTTAAAACAAATTATAGTTGAATATTTACCTCGAGAAACGTGAAGCGAAAGTCATTCATTAAGAAGAAAAGTTCATTTATAGTCACTCATGCCTTCGAAAGACTTATTACTCACTTGAAATGGTTTTATAATCTCATAATTGATTTTAAGTAGATTTTTTTTACCTTTTTATAAAATAGATCATAATTGAGTATTTGCGTCGAGAAACATGAAGTGAAAGCCATTCATTGAGAAGAAAAGTTCATTTATAGTCACTCATGCTTTCAAAAGCCTTATTACTTGCTTTAAATGGTTTTATAATCTCATAATTGATTTTACGTTGATATTTTTTTTTACATTCCTGGTTAAAATAGATTATAACTGAATGTTTACCTTATGAAATGCGAAGCGAAAGCCATTAATTAAGAAGAAAAGTTCATTTATAGTCACTCAAGCCTTCGAAAACCTTATTACTCGCTTTAAATGGTTTTATAACCTCATAATCAATTTTTAGTTGATTTTTTTTACATTTTTGGTTAAAACAGTTTATAATTGAATGTTTCCCTCCGAAAACGTGAAGCAAAAGCCATCCATTGGGAAGAAAGGTTCATTTATAGTCACTCATGCCTTCAAAAGCCTTATTACTTGCTTGAAATTATTTTATAATCTCATAATTGATTTTAAGTGGAATTATTTAACCTTTTTGGTTAAAACAGATCTATATTGAATATTTGCCATGGAAAACGTGAAGCGAAAGCCATTCATTTAGAAGAATACTTCATTTATAGTCACTCATGCCATTAAAAGCCTTATTACTCACTTTAATTGGTTTTATAATATCATACTCAACTTTAAGTTGATTTTTTTTAACATTTTTGGGTAAAACAGTTTATAATTGAATATTTGGCTTGAGAAACGTGAAGTGAAAGCCATTCATTAAGAAAAAAAGTTCATTTATAGTCACTCAAGCCTTTGGAAGCCTTATTACTCCCTTTAAATGGTTTTATAACTTCATAATCAATTTTTAGTTGATTTTTTTTACATTTTTGGTTAAAACAGTTTATAATTGAATGTTTACCTCCGGAAACGTGAAGCAAAAGCCATCTATTGGGAAGAAAGGTTCATTTATAGTCACTCATGCCTTTAAAAGGCTTATTACTCGCTTTAAATAGTTTTATAATCTCATAAATGATTTTAAGTTGAATTTTTTTACCTTTTTTGTTAAAACAGATCATAATTGAATATTTGCCTCAACAAACGTGAAGCGAAACCCATCCATTGGTAAGAAAAGTCCATTTATAGTCTCTCATGTCATCGAAAGCTTTATTACTCACTTTAAATGGTTTCATAATCTCATAATTAATTTTAAGTTGATTATTTTTTTTATATTTTAGGTTAAAACAGATTATAATTGAATGTTTACCTCAAGAAATGTGAAGTGAAAGCCATTCATTAATAAGAAAGTTTATTTATAGTCACTCATGCCTTCAAAAGCCTTATTACTCGCTTTAAATGATATTATAATCTCATAATTGATTTTAAGTTGAATTTGTTTACCTTTTTTGGTTAAAACAGATCATTATTGAAATTTTACCTTGGAAAATGTGAAGCGAAAGCCATTCTTTGATAAGAAAACTTCATGTATAGTCACACCCATGCCTTCAAAAGCCTTATTACTTGCTTAAATGGTTTTATAATCTTATTATTGATTTTAAGCTGAATTTTTTGACCTTTCTAGTTAAAATAGATCATAATTGAATATTGACCTCGAAAAACATGAAGCGACAGCCAGTCGTTCAGAAGAAAAGTTCATTTATAGTCACTCAAGCCATTGAAAGCCTTATTTCTCGCTTCAAATGGTTTTATAATCTCATAATTGATTTTAAGTTGATTTTTTTTTACATTTTTGGTTAAAACATTTTATAATTGAATGTTTACCTCAGGAAACGTGAAGCAAAGCCATCCATTTGGAAGAAAACTTCATTTATAGTCACTCATGCCTTCAAAAGGCTTATTACTTACTTTAAATAGTTTTATAATCTCATAATTGATTTGAAGTTCAATTTTTTTACCTTTTTGGTTAAAACAGATCATAATTGAATATTTGCCTCAAAGAACATGAAATGAAAGCCATTCATTGATAAGAAAAGATCATTTATAGTCACTCATGCCTTCAAAAGCCTTGTTACTTGCTTTAAATGTTTTTATAATCTCATAATTGATTTTAAGTTCATTTCTTTTTACATTTTTGCTTAAAAGAGATTATAATTGAATGTTTACCTTAAGAAATGTGAAGCGAAAGCCATTCATTAAGAGGAAAAGTTCATTTATAGTCACTTATACCTTCAAAAGCCTTTTTACTCGCTTTAAATGGTTTTATAATCACATAATTGATTTTAAGTTGAAATTTTTCTCCTTTTCAGTTAAAACAGATTATAATTGAATATTTGCCTTTGAAAACATGAAGCGAAAGCCATTAGTTGAGAAGAAAAATTCATTTATAGTCACTCATGCCTTCGAAAGCCTTATTACTTGCTTTAAATGGTTTTATAATCTCACAATTGATTTTAAGTTGATTTTTGTTTACATTCTTGGTTAAAACAATTTATAATTGGATGTTTATCTTGGGAAACATGAAGCAAAAGCCATTTATTGACAAAAATAGTCCATTTTATACTCACTCATGCGTTCGAAAGCCTTATTACTCGCTTTAAATAGTTTTATAATCTCATAATTGATTTTAAGTTGAATATTTTTACCTTTTTGTTTAAAACAGATCATAATTGAATATTTTCCTTGAAAGACATGAAGCGAAAGCCATTCGTTCAGAAGAAAAGTTCATTTATAGTCACTCATGCCTTTGAAAGCCTTATTGCTTGCTTTACATGGTTTTATAATCTCATAATTGATTTTAAGTTGAATATTTTTAACATTTTTGATTAAAACAGATTATAATTGAATGTTTACCTTGGGAAACGTGAAGCAAAAGCCTTTCATTAAGAAGAAAAGTATATTTATAGTAACTCATGCTTTTGAAAGCCTTATTACTCGCTTTAAATGGTTTTATATTCTCATAATTGATTTTAAGTTGAATTTTTTTACCTTTTTGGTTAAAACAGATTATAATTGAATATTTACCTTGAGAAACATAAAGCGAAAGCCATCTGTTGGCAAGAAAAGACTATTTATAGTCACTCATGCCTTTGAAAGCCTTAGTGCTTGCCTTAAATGGTTTTATAATCTCATAATTGATTTTAAGTTGAATTTTTTTACCTTTTTGGTTAAAACAAATTATAATTGAATATTTAGCTTCGAAAACGTGAAGCTAAAGCCATACATTGACAAGAAAAGTTCATTTATAGCCACTCATGCCTTCGAAAGCCTTATTGCTCGCTTTACATGGTTTTATAATCTCATAAATGATTTTAATTTAATTGTTTTTACATTTTTGGTTAAAACATATTATAATTGAATGTTTACCTCAGGAAACATGAAGCGAAAGCCTTTCATTAAGAAGAAAAATATATTTATAGTAACTTATGCTTTCGAAAGCCTTATTACTCGCTTTAAATGGTTTTATATTCTTATAATTTATTTTAAATTGAATTTTTTTACCTTTTTGGTTAAAACAGATTATAATTGAATATTTACCTTGGGAAACGTGAAGTGAAAGCCATCTGTTGGTAAGAAAACTTCATTTATAGTCACTCATGCCTTCGAAAGCCTTATTACTTGCTTTAAATGCTTTTATAATCTCATAATTGATTTTAAGTTAAATTTTTTTTACATTTTTCATTAAAACAAATTATAATTTAATGTTTACCTTAAGAAATGTAAAGTGAAAGCCATTCAGTGAGAAGAAAAGTTCATTTACAGTCACTCATGCCTTCGGAAGCCTTATTACTCACTTTAAATGGTTTTATAATCTTATGATTGATTTTAAGTTGAATATTTTACCTTTTTGGTTAAAACAGAACATAATTGAATATTTGTCTCAAGAAACGTGAAGTGAAAGTCATCGATTGGTAAGAAAAGTCCATTTATAGTCACTCATGCTTTTGAAAGCCTTATTACTCGCTTTTAATCATTTTATAATCTCATAATTGATTTTAAGTTGATTTTTTTTAACTTTTTAGTTAAAACAGATCGTAATTGAATATTTGCCTTGGGAAATGTGAAGTGAAGGCCATTCATTGGGAAGAAAAGTTTATTTATAGTCACTCATACGTTCGAAAGCCTTATTACTCTCTTTAAATGGTTTTACAATCTCATAATTGATTTTAAATTGAATTTTTTTATGTTTTAGGTTAAAACAGATTATAATTGAATATTTACCTCGAGAAACGTGAAGCGAAAGTCATCCATTGACACGAAAAGTCCATTTATAGTCAATCATGCCTTCGAAAACCTTATTACTCTGTTTAATGATTTTAAGTTGAATTTTTTTTAACTTTCTGGTTAAAATAGATCATTATTGAATATTTGCCTTGGGAAATGTGAAGCAAAAGCCATTCATTGAGAACAAAACTTCATAATCGATTTTAAGTTTATTGTGTTACATTTTTGGTTAAAACATATTATAGTTGAATGTTTACCTTGAGAAACATGAAGCAAAAGCCATTTATTAAGAAGAAAAGTTCATTTATAGTCACTCATGCCTTCGAAAACCTTATTACATGCTTTAAATGGTTTTATAATCTCATAATTGATTTTAGGTTGAATTTTTTACCTTTTCAGTTAAAATAGACTATAATTGAATATTTGCCTTAGAAAACATGACGCGAAAGCTATTCGTTGAGAAGAAAAGTTCATTTATAGTCACTCATGCCTTCGAAAGCTTTATTACTTGCTGTAAATGGTTTTATAAACTTATAATTGATTTTAAGTTGATTTTTTTTGCATTCCTTGTTAAAACAGATTATAATTGAATGTTTACCATGGGAAACATGAAGCGAAAGCCATCCATTGACAAAAATAATACATTTATAGTCATTCATGCCTTCAAAAGCCTTATTACTTGCTTTAAATGATTTTATAATCTCATAATCGATTTTAAGGTGACTTTTTTTACATTTTTAGCTAAAACAGATTATAATTGATTATTTACCTTGAGAGAGGTAAAGCGAAAGCCATTCATTAAGAAGAAAAGTTTATTTATAGTCACTCAAGCTTTCGAAAGCCTTATTACTCACTTTAAATGGTTTTATAATCTCATAATTGATTTTAAGTTGAATTTTTTTACCTTTTTTTTAAAACAGATCATAATTCATATTTGCGTCGAGAAACATGAAGCGAAAGCCATTCATTGAGAAAAAAACTTCATTTATAGTCACTCATGCCTTCAAAAGCCTTATTACTCGCTTTAAATGGTTTTATAATCTCATAATCGATTTTAAGTTGATTTTTTTTACATTTTTGGTTAAAACAGATTATAATTGAATGTTAACCTTGAGAAACGTGAAGTGAAAGCCATTCATTAAGAAGAAAAGTTCATTTATAGTCACTCATACCTTCAAAAGCCTTATTACTCAATATAAATAATTTGATAATCTCATAATTGATTTTAAGTTGAATTTTTTTACCTTTTTGGTTAAAACAAATCATGATTGAACCTTGAAAAATGTGAAGCGAAAGCCATTCGTTCAGAAGAAAAGTTCATTTATAGTAACTCAAGCCTTCAACAGCCTTATTACCCGCTTTAAATGGTTTTATAACCTCGTAATTGATTTTACGTTGATTTTTTTTACATTCTTGGTTAAAACAGATTATAATTAAATGTTTACCTTGAGAAACATGAAGCGAAAGCCATCCATTGACAAAAATAGTCCATTTATAGTCACTCATACCTTTGAAAGCTTTATTACTCTCTTTAAATGGTTTTATAATCTCATAATTGATTTTAAGTTGATTGTTTTACATTTATGGTTAAAACAGATTATAGTTGAACGTTTACCTTGAGAAATATGAAGCAAAAGCCATTCTCATTAAGAAGAAAAGTTCATTTATAGTCACTCATGCCTTCGAAAGCCTTATTACTCGCTTCAAATGGTTTTATAACCTCATAATTGATTTTAAGTTCAACTTTTTTACCTTTTCGATTAAAACAGATCGTAATTCAATATTTGCCTTTGAAAACAGGAAGTGAAAGCCATTCATTGAGAAGAAAAATTTATTTATAGTAACTCAAGCCTTAGAAAGCCTTATTACTCGCTTTAAATGGTTTTAAAATCACATAATTGATTTTAAGTTGATTTTTTTTACATTCTTGGTTAAAACATATTATAATTGAATGTTTACCTCAGGAAACATGAAGCGAAAGCCATCCATTGACAAAACTAGTCCATTTATAGTCATTCATGCCTTCGAAAGCCTAATTACTAGCTTTAAATGGTTTTACAATCTCATAATTGATTTTACATTGCTTTTTTTTACATTCTTTGTTAAAACCAATTATAATTGAATGTTTACCTTGGGAAACTTGAAGCAAAAACCATCCATTGAGAAGAAAAGTTCATTTATAGTCACTCATGCCTTCGAAAGCCTTGTTACTCACATTAAATGGTTTTATAATCTCATAATTGAATTTAAGTTAAATTTTTTACCTTTTTTTTAAAACTGATCATAATTGAATATTTGCCTTGGGAAATGTGAAGCGAAACCCATTCATTGAGAAGAAAACTTTATTTATAGTCACTCATGCCTTCGAAAGCCTTATTACTTACTTTAAATGGTTTTACAATCTCATAAGTGATTTTGAGTTGAATATTTTACCTTTTTGCTTAAAATAGAACATAATTGACTATTTTCCTTAAGAAACGTGAAGCAAAAGCCATCCGTTGGTAAGAAAAGTCTATTTATAGTCGCCCATGCATTCGAAAGCCTTATTACTTGCTTTAAATGATTTTATAATCTCATAAATGATTTTCAGTTGAATTTTTTTACATTTTCATTTAAAACAGATTATAATTGAATGTTTACCTTAAGAAACTGAAGCGAAAGCCATCCATTGACAAGAAAGGTCCATTTATAGTCACTCATGCCTTTGAAAGCCTTATTACTCGCTTTAAATGGTTTTATAATCTCATATATGATGTTAAGTTGATTGTTTTTACCTTTTTGGCTAAAATAGATCATAATTGAATATTTGCCTGGGGAAAGGTGAAGTGAAAGCCATCCATTGAGACGAAAAGTCCATTTATAGTCGTTGATGCCTTCGAAAGCCTTATTACTCGCTTTAAATGGTTTTATAATTTCATAATTGATTTTAAGTTGAATTTTCTTACCTTTTTGGTTGAAACAGATCATAATTGAATATTTTCAAGGGAAACGTAAAGTGAAAGCCATCCATTGACAAGAAAAGACCATTTATACTCACCCTTGCCTACGAAAGCTTTATTACTCACTTTAAATGGTTTTATAATCTCATAATGGATTTTACGTTGAATTTTTTACTTTTTTGGTTAAAACAGATCATAATTGAATATTTACCTCAAGAAATGTGAGGAGAAAGCCATCCATTGACAAGAAAAGACCATTTATAGTCTCCAACGCCTTTGAAAGCCTTATTACTCGATTTAAATGGTTTCATAATCTCATAATTGATTTTAAGTTTATTTTTTTTATATTTTTCATTAAAACAAATTATAATTGAATGTTTACCTTGAGAAACATGAAGCGAAAGCCATTCATTAAGAAGAAAAGTTCATTTATAGT
Organism: Theobroma cacao; assembly: GCF_053813885.1. Lineage (NCBI taxonomy): Eukaryota > Viridiplantae > Streptophyta > Magnoliopsida > Malvales > Malvaceae > Theobroma > Theobroma cacao. The sequence continues at coordinate 30,458,803 of NC_142647.1, read as the reverse complement.
CACTCATGCCTTCGAAAGCCTTATTACTTGATTCAAATGGTTTTTTAATCTCATAATTGATTTTAAGTTGAATTTATTTTACCTTTTTGGTTAAAACAAGTCATAGTTGAATATTTGCCTCAGAAAACATGAAGTGAAAGCCATTCGTTGAGAAGAAAAATTCATTTATAGTCACTCATGCCTTTAAAAGCCTTGTTACTCACTTCAAATAGTTTTATAATCTCATAATTGATTTTAAGTTGAATTTTTTTACCTTTTCAGTTAAAACAGATAATAATTGAATATTTGCCTTGAAAAACATGAAGTGAAAGACATTCATTGAGAAGAAAAGTTTATTTATAGTCACTCATGCCTTTGAAAGACTTATTACTCGCTTTAAATGGTTTTGTAATCTCATAATTGATTTTAAGTTTAATTTTTTAACCTTTTTGGTTAAAACAGATTATAATTGAATATTTGTCTCTTGATGCATGAAGTGAAAGCCATCCATCGACAAAAAAAAGTCCATTTATAGTCACTCATGCCTTCAAAAGCCTTATTACTCGCTTTAAATGGTTTTATAATCTCATAATTGATTTTAAGTTTAATTTTTTTACCTATTTGGTTAAAACAGATCATAATTGAATATTTGCCTCAAGAAAGGTGAAGCTAAAGCCATCCATTGAGAACAAAAGTTCATTTATAGTCACTCAAGCCATCGAAAATCATATTCCTTGCTTTAAATGGTTTTATACTCTCATAATTGATTTTAAGTTGATTTTTTTTACATTTTTGGTTAAAACATATTAGAATTGAGCGTTGACCTCAGGAAACGTGAAGCGAAAGCTATCCATTTGTAAGAACAGTCCATTTATAGTCGCTCATACCTTCAAAAGTTTTATTACTCATTTCAAATGGTTTTATAGTCTCATAATTGATTTTAAGTTGAATTTTATTTACATTTTTAATTAAAACAGATTATAATTGAATGTTTACCTCAGAAAACGTGATGCGAAAGATATTCATTAAGAAGAAAAGTTCATTTATAGTCATTCATGCCTTCGAAAGCCTGATTACTCGCTTTAAATGGTTTTGTAATCTCATAACTGATTTAAAGTTGAATTTTTTGATGATTTTGGTTAAAACATATCATAATTGAATATTTGCCTTGGGAAACATGAAACGAAAGCCATTCATTAAGAAGAAAACTTCATTTATAGTCACTCATGCCTTCGAAAGCTTTATTATTTGCTTTAAATGGTTGTATAATCTCATAATTGATTTTAAGTTGATTTGTTTTACATTCTTGGTTAAAACATATTATAATTGAATGTTGACCTCAAGAAACATGAAGCAAAAGCCATCCATTTACAAAAATAGTCGATTTATAGTCATTCATGCCTTCGAAAGCCTTATTACTAGCTTTAAATGGTTTTATAATCTCATAATTGATTTTAGGTTGAATGTTTTTACCTTTTTGGTTAAAACAGATCTTTATTGAATATTTGCCTTGAGAAACGTGAAGCGAAAGCCAATCGTTGAGAAGAAAACTTCATTTAGAATCACTCATACCTTCAAAAGCCTTATTACTCGTTTTAAATGGTTTTATAATCTCATAATCGATTTTAAGTTGATTCTTTTTACATTTTTGGTTCAAACAGATTATAATTGAATTTTTACCTTAAGAAACATGAAGCGAAAGCCATTCATTAAGAAGAAATGTTCATTTATAGTCACTCTTGCCTTCGAAAGCCTTATTACTCAATTTAAATGGTTTTATAATCTGATAATCGATTTTAAGTTGATTTTTTTATTTACATTTTTGGTTAAAATAGATTATAATTTAATATTTACCCTGAGAAACATGAAACAAAAGCCATTCATTAAGAAGAAAAGCTCATTTATAGTCACTCATGCCTTCAAAAGCCTTATTACTTGCTTAAATGGTTTTATAATCTCATTATTAATTTTAAGCTGAATTTTTTTACCTTTTTGGTTAAAATAGATCATAATTGTATATTTCCCTCAAAAAACATGAAGCGACAGCCATTCGTTCAGAAGAAAAGTTCATTTATAGTCACTCAAGCTATCGAAAGCCTTATTTCTCGCTTCAAATGGCTTTACAATCTCATAATTGATTTTAAGTTGATTTTTTTTACATTTTTGGTTAAAACAGTTTATAATTGAATGTTTACCTCAGGAAACGTGAAGCGAAAGCCATCCATTTGGAAGAAAACTTCATTTATAGTCACTCATGCCTTTAAAAGGCTTACTACTCGCTTTAAATGGTTTTATAATCTCATAATTGATTTTAAGTTTTTTTAACCTTTTCGGTTAAAACAGATCATAATTGAATATTTGCCTCAGAGAACATGAAGTGAAAGCCATTCATTGAGAAGAAAAGATCATTTATAGTCACTCATGCCTTCAAAAGCCTTGTTACTTGCTTTAAATATTTTTATAATCTCATAATTGATTTTAAGTTTATTTTTTTTACATTTTTGCTTAAAACAGATTATAATTGAATGTTTACCTTAAGAAACGTGAAGCGAAAGCCATTCATTGAGAAGAAAAGTTCATTTATAGTCACTCATACCTTCAAAAGCCTTTTTACTCGCTTTAAATGGTTTTATAATCACATAATTGATTTTAAGTTAAAATTTTTTCCTTTTCAGTTAAAACAGATTATAATTGAATATTTGCCTTTGAAAACATGAAGCGAAAGCCATTAGTTGAGAAGGAAAAGTTCATTTATAGTCACTCATGCCTTCGAAAGCCTTATTACTTGCTTTAAATGGTTTTATGATCTCACAATTGATTTTAAGTTGATTTTTGTTTACATTCTTGGTTAAAACAGTTTATAATTGGATGTTTATCTTGGGAAACATGAAGCAAAAGCCATCCATTGACAAAAATAGTCCATTTATACTCACTCATGCGTTCGAAAGCCTTATTACTCACTTTAAATGGTTTTATAATCTCATAATTGATTTAAGTTGACTTATTTTACCTTTTTTTTAAATAGATCATAGTTGAATATTTACCTTGGGAAAGGTGAAGCGAAAGCCATTCGTTGAGAAGAAAACTTCATTTATAGTCACTCATATCTTTGAAAGTCTTATTACTCACTTTAAATGGTTTTATAATCTCATAATCGATTTTTAGTTGATTTTTTTTAAACTTTTGGTTAAAATAGATTATAATTGAATGTTTACCTTGAGAAACGTGAAGCGAAAGCCATTCATTAAGAAGAAAAGTTCATTTATAGGCACTCATACCTTCGAAAGCCTTATTACTCGCTTTAAATGGTTTTATAATCTCATAATTCATTTTAAGTTGAATATTTTTACCTTTTTGTTTAAAACAGATCATGATTGAATATTTGCCTCAAAAAACATGAAGCGAAAGCCATTCATTCAGAAGAAAAGTTCATTTATAGTCACTCATACCTTCGAAAGCCTTATTGCTTGCTTTACATGGTTTTATAATCTCATAACTGATTTTAAGTTAAATATTTTTACATTTTTAGTTAAAATAGATTATAATTGAATATTTACCTTGGAAAACGTGAAGCAAAAGCCTTTCATTAAGAAGAAAAGTATATTTATTGTAACTCATGCTTTTGAAAGCCTTATTACTCGCTTTAAATGGTTTTATATTCTCATAATTGATTTTAAGTTGAATTCTTTTACTTTTTTGGTTAAAACAGATCATAATTGAACCTTGAAAAATGTGAAGTGAAAGCCATTCGTTTAGAAGAAAAGTTCATTTATAGTAACTCAAGCCTTCGAAAGCCTTATTACCCGCTTTAAATGGTTTTATAACCTCGTAATTGATTTTACGTTGATTTTTTTATAGTCTTGGTTAAAACAGATTATAATTAAATGTTTACCTTGAGAAACGTGTAACAAAAGCCATCCATTGACAAAAATAGTCCATTTATAGTCACTCATATATTTGAAAGCCTTATTACTCGCTTTAAATGGATTTATAATTTCATAATTGATTTTAAGTTGAATTTTGTTACCTTTTTGGTTAAAACAAATCATTATTGAATATTTACCTCGAGAAACGTGAAGCGAAAGCCATTCATTGAGAAGAAAACTTCATTTATAGTCACTCATGCCTTCGAAAGCCTTGTTACTTGCTTCAAATGATTTTGTAACCTCATAATTGATTTTAAATTCATTTTTTTTACCTTTTCGGTTAAAACAGATGATAATTCAATATTTGCCTTAGGAAATATGAGGCAAAAGCCATCCATTGAAAAGAAAAGACCATTTACACTCACCCTTGCCTATGATAGCCTTATTACTCGCTTTAAATGGTTTTATAATCTCATAATGGATTATAAGTTAAATTTTTTTACCTTTTTAGTTAAACAGATCATAATTGAATATTTGCCTCAAGAAATGTCAGGCTAAAGCCATCCATTGACAAGAAAAGACCATTTATAGTCACCAATGCCTTTGAAAGCCTTCTTACTTGATTTAAATGATTTTATAATCTCATAATTGATTTTAAGTTGATTTTTTTTTACATTTTTGGTTAAAACAGATTATAATTTAATGTTTACCTTGAGAAACATGAAGCGAAAGCCATTCATTAAGAAGAAAAGTTCATTTATAGTCACTCATGCCTTCGAAAGCCTTATTACTTCATTCAAATGGTTTTGTAATCTCAGAATTGATTTTAAGTTGAATTTATTTTACCTTTTTGGTTAAAATAGGTCATAGTTGAATATTTGCCTCAGAAAACATGAAGTGAAAGCCATTCGTTGAGAAGAAAAGTTCATTTATAGTCACTTATGCCTTCGAAAGCCTCATTACTCGCTTCTAATAGTTTTATAATCTCATAATTGATTTTAAGTTGAAATTTTCCCCCTTTTGGTTAAAACAAATCATAATTGAATATTTGCCTCAAAAAACATGAAGTGTAAGCCATTCGTTGAGAAGAAAAGTTTATTGATAGTCACTCATGCCTTCGAAAGACTTATTACTGGCTTTAAATGGTTTTCTAATCTCATAATTAAGTTTAAGTTAAATTTTTTAACCTTTTGGTTAAAACAGATTATAATTGAATATTTGCATCGGGAGGCATGAAGTGAAAGCCATCCATTGACAAAAAAAAGTCCATTTATAGCCACCCAAGCCATTGAAAGCGTTATTACTCGCTTTAAATGGTTTTATAATCTTATAATTGATTTTAAGTTAAATTTTTTAACCTTTTTCGTTAAAACATATTATAATTGAATATTTGCCTCTGGATACATGAAGTGAAAGCCATCCATTGACAAAAAAAGTCCATTTATAGTCACTCATGCCTTCGAAAGCCTTATTACTCGCTTTAAATGGTTTTATAATCTCATAATTGATTTTAAGATTAATTTTTTTACCTATTTGGTTAAAACATATCATAATTGAATATTTGCCTCGAGAAAGGTGAAGCTAAAGCCATTCATTGAGAATAAAAGTTCATTTATAGTCACTTAAGCCATCGAAAGCCATATTCCTTGCTTTAAATGGTTTTATACTCTCATAATTGATTTTAAGTTGATTTTTTTTACATTTTTGGTTAAAACAAATTATAATTGAACGTTTACCTCAGGAAACGTGAAGCGAAAGCTATCCATTTGTAAGAACAGTCCATTTATAGTTGCTCATGCCTTCAAAAGCTTTATTACTCATTTTAAATGGTTTTATAATCTCATAATTGATTTTAAGTTGAATTTTATTTACATTTTTAATTAAAACAGATTATAATTGAATGTTTACCTTGGGAAACATGAAGTGAAAGATATTCATTGAGAAGAAAAGTTCATTTATAGTCACTCATGCCTTTGAGAGCCTGATTACTCGCTTTAAATGGTTTTGTAATCTCATAACTGATTTTAAGTTGAATTTTTTGATGATTTTGGTTAAAACAGACCATAATTGAATATTTGCCTTGGGAAACGTGAAACGAAAGCCATTCATTGAGAAGAAAACTTCATTTATAGTCACTCATGCCTTCGAAAGCTTTATTACTAGCTTTAAATGGTTGTATAATCTCATAATTGATTTTAAGTTGATTTTTTTACATTCTTGGTTAAAAAAGATTATAATTAAATGTTTACCTCAGGAAATATGAAGCAAAAGCCATCCATTGACAAAAATAGTCGATTTATAGTCATTCATGCCTTTGAAAGCCTTATTACTCGCTCTAAATGGTTTTATAATCTCATAATTGATTTTAGGTTGAATTTTTTAACCTTTTTGGTTAAAACAGATCATTATTGAGTATTTACCTCGAGAAACGTGAAGCGAAAGCCAATCGTTAAGAAGAAAACTTCATTTATAATCACTCATGCCTTCGAAAGCCTTATTACTCCCTTTAAATGGTTTTATAATCTCATAATTGATTTTAAGTTGATTCTTTCTACATTTTTGGTTCAAACAGATTACAATTGAATTTTTACCTTGAGAAACATGAAGATAAAGCCATTCATTGAGAAGAAATGTTCATTTATAGTCACTTTTGCCTTTGAAAGCCTTATTACTGAATTTAAATGGTTTTATAATCTGATAATCGATTTTAAGTTGATTTTTTTATTTACATTTTTGGTTAAAATAGATTATAATTTAATATTTACCCTGAGAAACATGAAGCAAAAGCCATTCATTAAGAAGAAAAGTTCATTTATAGTCACTTATGCCTTCAAAAGCCTTATTACTTGCTTAAATGATTTTAAAATCTCACAATTGATTTTAAGTTGATTTTTGTTTACATTCTTGGTTAAAACAGTTTATAATTGGATGTTTATCTCGAGAAATATGAAGCGAAAGCCATCCATTGATAAAAATAGTCTATTTATACTCACTCATGCGTTTGAAAGCCTTATTACTCGCTTTAAATGGTTTTTTAATCTCATAATTGATTTAAGTTGACTTGTTTTACCTTTTTTTTAAACAGATCATAGTTGAATATTTGCCTTAGGAAAGGTGAAGCGAAAGCCATTCATTAAGAAGAAACCTTCATTTATAGTCACTCATAGCTTCGAAAGCCTTATTACTCGCTTTAAATGGTTTTATAATCTCATAATCGATTTTAAGTTATTTTTTTTAAAATTTTTGGTTAAAATAGATTATAATTGAATGTTTACCTTGAGAAATGTGAAGCGAAAGCCATTCACTAAGAAGAAAAGTTCATTTATAGGCACTCATGCTTTCGAAAGCCTTATTCCTCGCTTTAAATGGTTTTATAATCTCATAATTTATTTTAAGTTGAATATTTTTACCTTTTTGTTTAAAACAGATCATAATTGAATATTTACCTTGAAAAACATGAAGTGAAAGCCATTCGTTTAGAAGAAAAGTTTATTTATAGTCACTCATGCCTTCGAAAGCCTTATTGCTCGCTTTACATGGTTTTATAATCTCATAACTGATTTTAAGTTGAATATTTTTACATTTTTGGTTAAAACAGATTATAATTGAATGTTTACCTTGGGAAACGTGAAGCAAAAGCCTTTCATTAAGAAGAAAAGTATATTTATAGTAACTCATGCTTTTGAAAGCCTTCTTACTTGCTTTAAATGGTTTTATATTCTCATAATTGATTTTAAGTTGAATTCTTTTACCTTTTTGGTTAAAACAGATCATAATTGAACCTTGAAAAATGTGAAGCGAAAGCCATTCATTCAGAACAAAAGTTCATTTAAAGTAACTCAAGCCTTTGAAAGCCTTATTACCCGCTTTAAATGGTTTTATAACCTCGTAATTGATTTTACGTTGATTTTTTTACAGTGTTGGTTAAAACAGATTATAATTAAATGTTTACCTTGAGAAACGTGAAGCGAAAGCCATCCATTGACAAAAGTAGTCCATTTATAGTCACTCATACCTTTGAAAGCCTTATTACTCGCTTTAAATGGTTTTATAATCTCATAATTGATTTTAAGTTGAATTTTTTTACCTTTTTGGTTAAAACAGATCATTATTGAATATTTACCTCGGGAAACGTGAAGCGAAAGCCATTCATTGAGAAGAAAAACTTCATTTATAGTCACTCATTCCTCTGAAAGCCTTATTACTCGCTTTAAATTGTTTTATAATCTGATAATTGATTTTAAGTTGATTTTTTTTACATTTTTGGTTAAAACAGATTATAATTGAATGTTTACCTCGAGAAACATGAAGTGAAACCATTCATTAAGAAGAAAAGTTCATTTATAGTCACTCATGCCTTCGAAAGTTTTGTTACTCGCTTCAAATGGTTTTATAACCTCATAATTGATTTTAAGTTCAATTTTTTTACCTTTTCGGTTAAAACAGATCATAATTCAATATTTGCCTTCAAAAACATGAAGTGAAAGCCATTCGTTGAGAAAAAAAGCTCATTTATAGTAACTCAAGCCCTCGAAAGCCTCATTACTCGCCTTAAATGGTTCTATAATCACATAATTGATTTTAAGTTGATTTTTTTTCCATTCTTTGTTAAAATATATTTTAATTGAATGTTTACCTTGGGAAACTAGAAGCAAAAACCATCCATTGAGAAGAAAAGTTCATTTATGGTCACTCATGCCTTCGAAAGCCTTATTACTCACTTTAATGGTTTTATAATCTCATAATTGAATTTAAGTTGAATTTTTTACTTTTTTTTTAAAACAGATCATAATTGAATATTTGCCTTGGAAAACGTGAAGCGAAAGCCATTCATTGAGAAGGAAACTTCATTTATAGTCACTCATGCCTTCGAAAGCCTTATTACTTACTTTAAATGGTTTTATAATCTTTTTGGTTCAAACAGCTTATAATTGAATATTTGCATCAGCATGAAGTGAAAGCCATCTATTGACAAAAAAAGGTCCATTTATAGCCACCCAGGCCTTTGAAAGCCTTATTACTCACTTTAAATGGTTTTATAATCTCATAATTGATTTTAAGTTGAATTTGTTTTACCTATTTGGTTAAAACAGGTCATAATTGATTATTTACCTTGAGAAAGGTAAAGCTAAAGCCATCCTTTGAGAACAAAAGTCCATTTATAGTCACTTATGCCATCGAAAGCCATATTCTTTGCTTTAAACGGTTTTATACTCTCATAATTGATATTACGTTGATTTTTTTTACATTTTTGGTTAAAACAGATTATAACTGAATGTTTACCTCGAGAAACGTGAAGTGAAAGCTATCTATTGGTAAGAAAAGTCTATTTATAGTCGCTCATGCCTTCAAAAGCTTTATTACTCACTTCAAATGGTTTTATAATCTTATAATTGATTTTAAGTTGAATTTTATTTACACTTTTAATTAAAACAGATTATAATTGAATGTTTACCTCGAGAAACGTGAAGCGAAGATATTCATTGAGAAAAAAAGTTCATTTATAGTCACTCATGCCTTCGAAAGCTTGATTACTCGCTTCAAATAGTTTTGTAATCTCATAATTGATTTTAAGTTGAATTTTTTATCGATTTTGGTTAAAACAGATCATAATTGAATATTTGCCTTGAAAAACGTGAGCGAAAGCCATTCATTGCGAAGAAAACTTCACTTATAGTCACTCATGCCTTCGAAAGCTTTATTACAAGCTTTAAATGGTTTTATAATCTCACAATTGATTTAAGTTGATTTTTTTATATTTTTGGTTAAAATAGATTATAATTGAATGCTGACCTCAAGAAATGTGATGAGAAAGCCATCCATTGGGAGGAAAAGTTCATTTCTAGTCACTCATGCCTTCAAAAGGCTTATTACTCACTTTAAATGGTTTTATAATCTCATAATTGATTTTAAGTTGAATTTTTAACCTTTTTGGTTCAAAGATATCATTATTGAATATTTGTCTTAAAAAACGTGTAGCGAAAGCCATCCATTGGTAAGAAAAGTCCATTTATAGTCACTCATGCCTTCGAAAGCCTTATTACTCGTTTTAAAATGTTTTATAATGTCATAATTGATTTTAAGTAGATTTTTGTTTACATTTTTTGTTAAAACAGTTCATAATTGAATATTTACCTCAAGAAACGTGAAGCAAAAGCCATCCATTAGTAAGAAAAGTCCATTTATAGTCACTCATACCTTTGAAAGCCTTATTACTTGCTTTAAATGGTTTTATAATGTCATAATTTATTTTAAGTTGATTTTTTATACATTTTTGGTTAAAACAGATTATAATTGAATGTTTACCTCGAGAACCACAAAGCGAAAGCCATCCATTGACAAGAAAAGTCCATTTATTGTCACTCATACCTTCGAAAGACTTATTACTCGCTTTAAATGGTTTTCTAATCTCATAATTAATTTTAAGTTAAATTTTTTAACCTTTTTGGTTAAAACATATTATAATTGAATATTTGCATCGGGACGCATCAAGTGAAAGCCATCCATTGACAAAAAAAAGTCCATTTATAGCCACCCAGGCCTTTGAAAGCCTTATTACTTGCTTTAAATGGTTTTATAATCTTATAATTGATTTTAAGTTGAATTTTTTTTCCTATTTGGTTAAAACAGATCATAATTCAATATTTCCCTTGAGAAAGGTGAAGCTAAATCCATCCTTTGAGAACAAAAGTTCATTTATAGTCACTCATGCCATCGAAAGCTATATTCCTTGCTTTAAATGATTTTATACTCTCATAATTGATTTTAAGTTGATTTTTTTTACATTTTTGGTTAAAACATATTATAATTGAACGTTTACCTTGGGAAACGTTAAGCGAAACCTATCCATTGGTAAGAAAAGTCCATTTATAGCCGCTCATGCCTGCAAAAACTTTAATACTCACTGCAAATGGTTTTATAATCTTATAATTGATTTAAAGTTGAATTTTATTTATATTTTTAATTAAATAGATTATAATTGAATGTTTACCTCGTCAAACGTGAAGCGAAAGATATTCATTGAAAAGAAAAGTTCATTTATAGTCACTCATGCCTTCGAAAGCTTGATTACTCGTTTCAAATGATTTTGTAATCTCATAATTGATTTTAAGTTGAATTTTTTCACGATTTTGGTTAAAACAGATCATAATTGAATATTTACCTTGGGAAACGTGAGCGAAAGCCACTCATTGTGAAGAAAACTTCATTTATAGTCACTCATGCCTTCGAAAGCTTTATTACTTGCTTTAAATGGTTTTATAATCTCATAATTGATTTTAAGTTGATCTTATTATATTTTTGGTTAAAACAGATTATAATTGAATGTTTACCTCAGAAAACGTGATGAGAAAGCCATCCATTCGGAGGAAAAGTTTATTTCTAGTCACTCATGCCTTCAAAAGGCTTATTACTCACTTTAAATAGTTTTATAATCTCATAATTGATTTTAAGTTGAATTTTTTAACCTTTTTGGTTCAAAGATATCATAATTGAATATTTGTCTCAAGGAACGTGTAGCGAAAGCCATCAATTGGTAAGAAAGGTCCATTTATAGTCACTCATGCCTTCGAAAGCCATATTACTCATTTTAAAATGTTTTATAATGTCATAATTTATTTTAAGTAGATTTTTGTTTACATTTTTTGTTAAGACAGTTCATAATTGAATATTTACCCCAAGAAACGTGAAGCAAAAGCCATCCATTGATAAGAAAGCCCATTTCTAGTCACTTATGCCTTTGAAAGCCTTACTACTCGCTTTAAATGGTTTTATAATCTCATAATTTATTTTAAGTTGATTTTTTTTACATTTTTGGTTAAAACAGATTATAATTGAATGTTTACCTCGGGAACCACGAGGCGAAAGCCATCCATTGACAAAAAAAGTCCATTTATTGTCACTCATGCCTTCGAAAGCCTTATTACCCGATTTAAATGGTTTTATAATCTCATGATTGATTTTAAGTTAAATTTTTTTACCTTTTCGGTTAAAACAGACCATAATTGAATATTTGCCCTTGAAAACGTGAAGCGAAAGCCATCCATTGATAAAAAAAGTCCATTTATAGTCACTCATGCCTTCGAAAGCCTTATTACTCTCTTTAAATGGTTTTATAACCTCATAATTGATTTTAAGTTGAATTTTTTTACATTTTCAGTTAAAATAGATCATTATTGAATATTTCCCTCTGGAAACATGAAGCGAAAGCCATTCATTGAGAAGAAAACTTCATTTATAGTCACTCATACCTTTGAAAGCCTTATTACCCGCTTTAAATGGTTTTATAACCTCGTAATTGATTTTACGTTGATTTTTTTACAGTGTTGATTAAAACATATTATAATTAAATGTTTACCTTGAGAAACGTGAAGCGAAAGCCATCCATTGAGAGGAAAAGTTTATTTCTAGTCACTCATGCCTTCAAAAGGCTTATTACTCACTTTAAATGGTTTTATAATCTCATAATTGATTTTAAGTTGAATTTTTTAACCATTTTGGTTCAAAGATATCATAATTAAATATTTGTCTCAGGGAACGTGTAGCGAAAGCCATCCATTGGTAAGAAAGGTCCATTTATAGTCACTCATACCTTCGAAAGCCATATTACTCATTTTAAAATGTTTTATAATGTCATAATTTATTTTAAGTAGATTTTTGTTTACATTTTTTTTTAAGACAGATCATAATTGAATATTTACCCTAAGAAACGTGAAGCAAAAGCCATCCATTGGTAAGAAAAGTCCATTTATAGTCACTTATGCCTTTGAAAGCCTTACTACTCGCTTTAAATGATTTTATAATCTCATAATTTATTTTAAGTTCATTTTTTTTTACATTTTTGGTTAAAACAGATTATAATTGAATGTTGACCTCAGGAACCAAGAAGCGAAAGCCATCCATTGACAAGAAAAGTCCATTTATTTTCACTCATGCCTTCGAAAGCCTTATTACCCGATTTAAATGGTTTTATAATCTCATGATTGATTTTAAGTTAAATTGTTTTACCTTTTCGGTTAAAACAGACCATAATTGAATATTTGTCCTTGAAAACGTGAAGCGAAAGCCATCCATTGACAAAAAAAGTCCATTTATAGTCATTCATGCCTTCGAAAGCCTTATTACTCTCTTTAAATGGTTTTATAATCTCATAATTGATTTTAAGTTGAATTTTTTTACATTTTCAGTTAAAATAGATCATTATTGAATATTTGCCTCTGGAAACATGAAGCGAAAGCCATTCATTGAGAAGAAAACTTCATTTATAGTCACTCATGCCTTTGAAAGCCTTATTACCCGCTTTAAATGGTTTTATAACCTTGTAATTGATTTTACGTTGATTTTTTTACAGTGTTGGTTAAAACAGATTATAATTAAATGTTTACCTTGAGAAACGTGAAGCGAAAGCCATCCATTGACAAAAATAGTCCATTTACAATCACTCATACCTTTGAAAGCCTTATTACTCGCTTTAAATGGTTTTATAATCTCATAATTGATTTTAAGTTGAATTTTTTTACCTTTTTGGTTAAAACATATCATTATTGAATATTTCCTCGGGAAACGTGAAGCGAAAGCCATTCATTGAGAAGAAAAACTTCATTTATAGTCACTCATTCCTCTGAAAGCCTTATTACTCGCTTTAAATTGTTTTATAATCTGATAATTGATTTTAAGTTGAATTTTTTTACATTTTTGGTTAAAACAAATTATAATTGAATGTTTACCTCGAGAAACATGAAGCGAAACCATTCATTAAGAAGAAAAGTTCATTTATAGTCACTCATGCCTTCGAAAGCCTTGTTACTCGCTTCAAATGGTTTTATAACCTCATAATTGATTTTAAGTTCAATTTTTTTACCTTTTCAGTTAAAACAGATCATAATTCAATATTTGCCTTCAAAAACATGAAATGAAAGCCATTCGTTGAGAAGAAAAGCTCATTTATAGTAAGTCAAGCCCTCGAAAGCCTCATTACTCGCTTTAAATGGTTCTATAATCACATAATTGATTTTAAGTTGTTTTTTTTCCCATTCTTTGTTAAAACACATTATAATTGAATGTTTACCTTGGGAAACTAGAAGCAAAAACCATCCATTGAGAAGAAAAGTTCATTTATAGTCACTGATGCCTTCGAAAGCCTTATTACTCACTTTAATGGTTTTATAATCTCATAATTGAATTTAAGTTGAATTTTTTACTTTTTTTAAAACAGATCATAATTGAACATTTGCCTTGGGAAACGTGAAGCGAAAGCCATTCATTGAGAAGAAAACTTCATTTATAGTCACTCATGCCTTCAAAAGCCTTACTACGTACTTTAAATGGTTTTATAATCTTTTTGGTTCAAACAGATTATAATTGAATATTTGCACCGGCATGAAGTGAAAACCATCCATTGACAAAAAAAAGTCCATTGATAGCCACCTAGGCATTTGAAAGCCTTATTACTCACTTTAAATGGTTTTATAATCTCATAACTGATTTTAAGTTGAATTTTTTTTACCTATTTGGTTAAAACAGGTCATAATTGATTATTTGCCTCGAGAAAGGTGAAGCTAAAGCCATCCTTTGAGAACAAAAGTCCATTTATAGTCACTCATGCTATCGAAAGCCATATTCCTTGCTTTAAACGATTTTATACTCTCATAATTGATATTAAGTTGATTTTTTTTTTACATTTTTGGTTAAAACAGATTATAATTGAATGTTTACCTCGAGAAACGTGAAGCGAAAGCTATCCACTGGTAAAAAAAGTCCATTTAGAGTCGCTCATGCCTTCAAAAGCTTTATTACTCGCTTCAAATGGTTTTATAATCTCATAATTGATTTTAAGTTGAATTTTATTTACATTTTTAATTAAAACAGATTATAATTGAATGTTTACCTTGGGAAACGTGAAGCGAAAGATATTCATTGAGAAGAAAAGTTCATTTATAGTCACTCATGCCTTCGAAAGCCTGATTACTCGCTTCAAATGGTTTTGTAATCTCATAATTGATTTTAAGTTGAATTTTTTATCAATTTTTTGTTAAAACAGATCATAATTGAATATTTGCCTTGAAAAACGTGAGCGAAAGCCATTCATTGCGAAGAAAACTTCATTTATAGCCACTCATGCCTTCGAAAGCTTTATTACAAGCTTTAAATGGTTTTATAATCTCATAATTTATTTAAGTTGATTTTTTTTATATTTTTGGTTAAAACAGATTATAATTGAATGTTGACCTAAAGAAACGTGATGAGAAAGCCATCCATTCAAAGGAAAAGTTCCTTTCTAGTCACTCATGCCTTCAAAAGGCTTATTACTCACTTTAAATGGTTTTATAATCTCATAATTGATTTTAAGTTGAATTTTTTAATCTTTTTCGTTCAAAGATATCATTATTAAATATTTGTCTCAAAAAACGTGTAGCGAAAGCCATCCATTGGTAAGAAAAGTCCATTTATAGTCACTCATGCCTTCAAAAGCCTTATTACTCATTTTAAAATGTTTTATAATGTCATAATTGATTTTATGTAGATTTTTGTTAACATTTTTTTATTAAAACAGTTCATAATTGAATATTTACCCCAATAAACATGAAGCAAAAGTCATCCATTAGTAAGAAAAGTTCATTTATAGTCACTCATGCCTTTGAAAGCCTTATTACTCGCTTTAAATGGTTTTATAATGTCATAATTTATTTTAAGTTGATTTTTTTTAAATTTTTGGTTAAAACAGATTATAATTGAATGTTTACCTCGAGAACCACAAAGCGAAAGCCATCCATTGACAAGAAAAGTTCATTTATTGTCACTCATGCCTTCGAAAGCCTTATTACTCGATTTAAATGATTTTATAATCTCATGATTGATTTTAAGTTAAATTGTTTTGCCTTCTCGGTTAAAATAGACCATAATTGAATAGTTGCCCCTAGAAACGTGAAGCAAAAGCCATCCACTGACAAAAAAAGTCCATTTATAGTCACTTATGCCTTCGAAAGCCTTATTACTCTCTTTAAATGGTTTTATAATCTTATAATTGATTTTAAGTTGAATTTTTTACATTTTCAATTAAAACAGATCATTATTGAATATTTACCTCGGGAAACGTGAAGCAAAAGCCATTCATTGAGAAGAAAACTTCATTTATAGTCACTCATGCCTTCGAAAGCTTTATTACTCGCTTTAAATGGTTTGATAATCTCAGAATTGATTTTAAGTTGATTTTTTTTACATTTTTGGTTACAACAGATTATAATTGAATGTTTACGTCGAGAAACATGAAGCGAAAGCCATTCATTATGAAGAAAAGTTCATTTATAGTCATTTATACTTCGAAAAGCTTATTACTCTCTTTAAATGGTTTTATAATCTCATAATTGATTTTAAGTTGATTTTTTTACATTTTTGGCTAAAACAGATCATAATTGAATGTTTACCTCAGGAAATATGAAGTGAAAGCCATCTATTGGGAGGAAAAGTTCATTTCTAGTCACTCATGCGTTCAAAAGGCTTGTTACTCACTTTAAATGGTTTTATAATCTCATAATTGATTTTAAGTTGAATTTTTTTACCTTTTTGGTTCAAACAGATTATAATTGAATATTTGTATCAAGAAACGTGAAGCAAAAGCCATCCATAGGTAAGAGAATTTCATTTGTAGTCACTTTTCCCTTCGAAAG
The DNA here is from genome assembly GCF_053813885.1 of Theobroma cacao. Taxonomy (NCBI): domain Eukaryota; kingdom Viridiplantae; phylum Streptophyta; class Magnoliopsida; order Malvales; family Malvaceae; genus Theobroma; species Theobroma cacao. The sequence goes on along the minus strand of NC_142647.1, from coordinate 30,442,293 downwards.
CCTTATTACTCGCTTTAAATGGTTTTATAATCTTATAATTGATTTTAAGTTGATTTTGTTTTACATTTTTGGTTAAAATAGATTATAATTGAATGTTTACCTTGGGAAACAAGAAGCGAAAGCCATCTATTGACAAGAAAAGTCCATTTATAGTCACTTATACCTTCGAAAGCCTTATTACTCTCTTTAAATGGTTTTATAATCTCATGATTGATTTTAAGTTGATTTTTTTTACATTTTTAGTTAAAACATATCATTATTGAATATTTACCTCGGGAAACATGAAGCGAAAGCCATTCGTTGAGAAGAAAACTTCATTTACAGTCACTCATGCCTTCGAAAACTTTATTACTTGCTTTAAATGGTTGAATAATCTCACAATTGATTTTAAGTTGATTTTTTTTTTATATTTTAGGTTAAAACAGATTATAATTGAATGTTTACCTCAAGAAACGTGAAGCGAAAGATATTCATTGAAAAGAAAAGTTCATTTATAGTCACTCATGCCTTCGAAAGCCTAATTACTAGCTTCAAATGGTTTTGTAATCTCATAATTGATTTTAAGTTGAATTTTTTGATGATTTTGATTAAAACAGATCATAATTGAATATTTTCCTTGGGAAACGTAAGCGAAAGCCATTCATTGGTAAGAAAACTTCATTTATAGTCACTCATGCCTTTGAAAGTTTTATTACTTGCTTTAAATGGTTTTATAATCTTATAATTGATTTTAAGTTGATTTTTTTATATTTTTAGTTAAAACAGATTATAATTGAATGTTGACCTCAAGAAACGTGATGGGAAAGCCATCCATTCAAAGGAAAAATTCCTTTCTAGTCACTCATGCCTTCAAAAGGCTTATTACTGACTTTAAATGGTTTTATAATCTCATAATTGATTTTAAGTTGAATTTTTTAACCTTTTTGGCTCAAAGATATCATTATTGAATATTTGTCTCAAAAACGTGTAGCGAAAGCCATCCATTGGTAAGAAAAGTCCATTTATAGTCACTCATGCCTTCAAAAGCCTTATTACTCGTTTTAAAATGTTTTATAATGTCATAATTGATTTTATGTAGATTTTTGTTAACATTTTATTGTTAAAACAGTTCATAATTGAATATTTACCCCGAGAAACGTGAAGCAAAAGCCATCCATTAGTAAGAAAAGTCCATTTATAGTCACTTATACCTTTGAAAGCCTTATTACTCGCTTTAAATGGTTTTATAATGTCATAATTTATTTTAAGTTGATTTTTTTTTAATTTTTGGTTAAAACAGATTACAATTGAATGTTTACCTCGAGAACCACAAAGCGAAAGCCATCCATTGACAAGAAAAGTCCATTTATTGTCACTCATGCCTTCGAAAGCCTTATTACTCGATTTAAATGGTTTTATAATCTCATGATTGATTTTAAGTTAAATTGTTTTGCCTTTTCGGTTAAAATAGACCATAATTGAATATTTGCCCCTGGAAACGTGAAGCAAAAGCCATCCACTGACAAAAAAAGTCCATTTATAGTCATTCATGCTTTCGAAAGCCTTATTACTCTCTTTAAATGGTTTTATAATCTTATAATTGATTTTAAGTTGAATTTTTTACATTTTCAATTAAAACAGATCATTATTGAATATTTACCTCGGGAAACGTGAAGCAAAACCCATTCATTGAGAAGAAAACTTCATTTATAGTCACTCATGCCTTCGAAAGCTTTATTACTCGCTTTAAATGGTTTGATAATCTCAGAATTGATTTTAAGTTGATTTTTTTTTACATTTTTGGTTACAACAGATTATAATTGAATGTTTACGTCGAGAAACATGAAGCGAAAGCCATTCATTATGAAGAAAAGTTCATTTATAGTCATTTATACTTCAAAAGGCTTATTACTCTCTTTAAATGGTGTTATAATCTCATAATTGATTTTAAGTTGATTTTTTTTACATTTTTGGTTAAAACAGATCATAATTGAATGTTTACCTCAGGAAATATGAAGTGAAAGCCATCTATTGGGAGGAAAAGTTCATTTCTAGTCACTCATGCGTTCAAAAGGCTTGTTACTCACTTTAAATGGTTTTATAATCTCATAATTGATTTTAAATTGAATTGTTTTACCTTTTTGGTTCAAACAGATTATAATTGAATATTTGTATCAAGAAACGTGAAGCAAAAGCCATCCATAGGTAAGAAAATTTCATTTGTAGTCACTTTTCCCTTCGAAAGCTTTATTACTCGCTTTAAATGGTTTTATAATCTTATAATTGATTTTAAGTTGCTTTTGTTTTACATTTTTGGTTAAAACATATTATAATTGAATGTTTACCTTGGGAAATAAGAAGCGAAAGTCATCCATTGACAAGAAAAGTCCATTTATAGTCACTTATACCTTCGAAAGCCTTCTTACTCTCTTTAAATGGTTTTATAATCTCATGATTGATTTTAAGTTGAATTTTTTTACATTTTCAGTTAAAACAGATCATTATTGAATATTTGCCTCGGGAAACATGAAGCAAAAGCCATTCGTTGAGAAGAAAACTTCATTTATAGTCACTCATGCCTTCAAAAACTTTATTACTTGCTTTAAATGGTTGAATAATCTCACAATTGATTTTAAGTTGATTTTTTTATATTTTAGGTTAAAACAGATTATAGTTGAATGTTTACCTCGAGAAACGTGAAGCAAAAGATATTCATTGAAATGAAAAGTTCATTTATAGTCACTCAAGCCTTCGAAAGCCTAATTACTAGCTTCAAATAGTTTTGTAATCTCATAATTGATTTTAAGTTGAATTTTTGATGATTTTGATTAAAACAGATCATAACTGAATATTTTCCTTGGGAAACGTGAGCGAAAGCCATTCATTGAGAAGAAAACTTCATTTATAGTCACTCATGCCTTTGAAAGTTTTATTACTTGCTTTAAATGGTTTTATAATCTCATAATTGATTTTAAGTTGATTTTTTTATATTTTTGGATAAAACAGATTATAATTGAATGTTTACCTCAAGAAATGTGATGAGAAAGCCATCCATTCAAAGGAAAAGTTCCTTTCTAGTCACTCATGCCTTCAAAAGGTTTATTACTCGCTTTAAATGGTTTTATAATCTCATAATTGATTTTAAGTTGAATTTTTTACCTTTTTGGTTCAAAGATATCTTAATTGAATATTTGTCTCAAGAAACGTGTAGCCAAAGCCATCTATTGGTAAGAAAAGTCCATTTGTAGTCACTCATGCCTTCGAAAGCCTTATTACTTGTTTTAAATGGTTTTATAATCTCATAATTGATTTGAAGTAGATTTTTGTTTACATTTTTTGTTAAAACATTTCATAATTGAATATTTACCCCAAGAAACGTGATGGAAAAGCCATCCATTGGTAAGAAAAGTCTATTTATAGTCACTCATGCCTTTGAAAGCCTTATTACTCGCTTTAAATGGTTTTATAATGTCATAATTTATTTTAAGTTGATTTTTTTTACATTTTTGATTAAAACAGATTATAATTGAATGTTTACCTCGGGAACCACAAAACGAAAGCCATCCATTGACAAGAAAAGTCCATTTATTGTCACTCATGCCTTCGAAAGCCTTATTACTCGATTTAAATGGTTTTATAATCTCATGATTGATTTTAAGCTAAATGTTTTTACCTTTTCAGTTAAAACAGACCATAATTGAATATTTGCCCCTAGAAAAGTTAAGCGAAAGCCATCCATTAACAAAAAAAGTCCATTTACAGTCACTCATGCCTTCGAAAGCCTTATTACTCTCTTTAAATGGTTTTATAATCTCATAATTGATTTCAGTTGAATTTGTTTACATTTTCAGTTAAAACATATCATTATTGAATATTTACCTCAGGAAACGTGAAGTAAAAACCATTCATTGAGAAGAAAACTTAATTTATAGTCACTCATACCTTCGAAAGCTTTATTACTCGCTTTAAATGGTTTGATAATGTCATGATTGATTTTAAGTTGATTTTTTTTATATTTTAGGTTAAAACAAATTATAATTGAATGTTTAACTTGGGAAACGTGAAGCAAAAGATATTCATTGTGAAGAAAAGTTCATTTATAGTCACTCATGCCTTCGAAAGCCTGATTACTTGCTTTGAATGGTTTTGTAATCTCATAATTGATTTTAAGTTGAATTTTTTGACGATTTTGGTTAAAATAGATCATAATTGAATATTTACCTTAGGAAACATGAAGTGATGGCCATTCATTGAGAAGAAAACTTCATTTATAGTCACTCATGCCTTCTAAAGCTTTATTACTTACTTTAAATGGTTTTATAATCTCATAATTGATTTTAAGTTGATTTTTTTATATTTTTTTGTTAAAACAGATTATAATTGAATGTTTACCTTGAGAAACATGAAGCGAAAGCCATTCATTAAGAAGAAAAGTTCTTTTATAGTCACTCATACCTTCAAAAGCCTTATTACTCGCTTTAAATGGTTTTATAATCACATAATTGATTTTAAGTAGAAATTTTTTCCCTTTTCAGTTAAAACATATTATAATTGAATATTTGCCTCAGAAAACAGTAAACGAAAGCCATTAGTTGAGAAGAAAATTTCATTTATAGTCACCCATGCCTTCGAAAGCCTTATTACTTGTTTTAAATGGTTTTATAATCTTATAATTGATTTTAAGTTTAATTTTTTTACCTTTTCAGTTAAAACATATCATAATTGAATATATACCTCGGAGAACATGAAGTGAAAGCCATTCGTTGAGAAGAAAAGATCATTTATAGTCACTCATGCCTTTAAAAGCCTTGTTACTTGCTTTAAATGTTTTTATAATCTCATAATTGATTTTAAGTTTTTTTTTTTTTATATTTTTGCTTAAAACATATTATAATTAAATGTTTACCTTGAGAAACGTGAAACGTAAGCCATTCATTAAGAAGATGAAATACCCCATAATTTGATATGGTGATAAATAAAGTTGATCGGATGCAAATTGAGGTCAATTAAAATGTTTAAAAGTGATAAAAGACGAAAGGAGTAGTTTAGGATAAAATATTCCGAAAGTAAGAAAATAATAACAAAATAATAATAATTTTATCGGAGGAGAATTTGTGAGATAAAAGGCGATTCGGAAGTCAAGTGAGGCATAATAAGGTATTTTGGGTACCAAGGAGACAAGATAAAATTTTTAGAATAAAAAAATATTTTATTAATAAAATAATATTAAAATATTAATATTTAGTTGAATATCGAAATCAGTCATGAAGAAGGATCATATGGTTGATCCAAGTGGGGGAGAAGATGACAAGCCCGACTCTATAAAATATTTGTCATGACATACATGTGATGGATAGCATGTTTGCATGCTAAGAGAGTCTCGAAAAATTTACAAAAAAGTCAGTATTGTACCTAGAGGTACAATAAAGTTGATTTAAGCCTCAAACTAGATCAAATAGAGAATTTACGATGAAATTAAGAATTTTAAAGTCCTAGAATGGTTTAATATGGTGATTCGGAGTTCGAGGATCAATCTGGAGTCAAATCGAATTTTTTGCTATCTAGGGGCAAAATGGTCATTTTCCACCTGGGGACAAAATGGGAATTTTAGAAAAGATTTTTTTGGCCCCATTTGACTTATTGGAGTAGGATTTGAGGTTTAGAAGTGAAAAATTTTAATTTCGGTATAATTTGGAGTAAAAGGGTAAAATGGTAATTTTGCCACCTTAGGGGCAAAATTGTAATTTTCCACCACCAAGATATTTTTCCAGCACATGGTCTTCCTTTATCCTCATTTTGACCATTGACTAATTGTGTGGTGGAGATAAAAAGGATTAAAATTTTAAAATTTTAAAAATAGACCAATAAGAAAATGCCATGTGTCATACCTTTATTATTTTATTGTTTCTTTATAAAAAGGCATAAAATCAGCCCATTTTCTTCATATGGACGGCCAAGCAAGGAAGAGAGAGAAAGAGAGGAAGAACAAAGGGAAAAACAAGAAAACCTAGGTGAAAATTCAAAGAAAAAGTGAAGAAATCAAGAAACAAGCTAGGTAAGTTAGAATTTCTTTAGTTCTCCTTGATACCTAGCTTACCCATGCTTTTGTTCTTAATTTCCATGGTTGAATATTGAGTTATTATGATGAATTCAATTCTGAAAAATGGGTTAGGAGAGAGAAAATTGTTAGATTAATTTGATTTTAAGTTATGTTAGTGTTTTAAGTTAGTTTAGCATATTTAGAAACAAAACAACAAGAAAACAATTTATTTTCTCCCACAACCCTTAATGGCCGAATTTACAATGTGTTGAGTGAGGATGAATTTGATTTTCATTCTAGGAGAATTGGTTAAGAAATGATGAATTATGAGCCTAGAAAAATAATGAAAATTTTCGGAGCAAAAAAATATGAATTTTTACCCACTAGGGGTATTTTCGTAATTTACTATCGAGACTGATAAATTGAATCTCATTCACAGTCACTAAGGTAATTTAAGTATAATTGGAGTGTAGAAAGTGAGAAGAATTGATTTGGAGTTAAATTGGAGATAATAGGTCGAATTAGGTCAACACCGCATTTAAGCGGTAGTCGGATAAGTTGTATATCATATCATGCATATATACCGAGCCTGAATTGATTTTATAATGGTCAAGCATTGATGTGGTGAATTATGTATTGTACATTGTGGATAGGTGGTGAGCAAAGTACACTAGTAAAAGTACAGAGATTGTGCTTAGAGATTGGGATTAGGAGTACATCGACTCCTAGAACTGTGAGTGAACTTATTATCGTCTTAATTATCTAGAGTAGTTTTATACAGTTGTGTGATTTTATGAAAAATGGGTTTAAATGGTAAATTGCTATGTTTTAGGAAAAATTGTGATTTTATAAAATGATTTTATAAATTTTCTAGAAAATCGAATACTGGTTTTGAAAATAGAGTAATTGGAGACTGCCTACTTGTGTTGTAAATTTATATTTTTAAATTGAATGGCTTATGACAATAAATGAGCATGAATGGCTAAACTGATTTTGGTGTTAGAATTATTTATACTGTGTATTCAGCCTTGAGAGGCTAGGTTGCGATAAATTGCCATGTCATGTTAGAATGAATTTTATTGATTGGTGGATTATATATTAATTATTCACTGTAGAGGGGGTTCCGTGGACCAGCCTATTAGAGGGGTACGGTAAACTCCATTATATTCTTACCTCGAACGGAGAGGCGCGTAGGGTATCTCCTAGGGTAAAGCTTAGGGTTCACTTCACGCCAAACCACCACGTGAAGGGGAACTCAGCCAACGCCAAGGAACAACTGTATTTTTCTCAAACTAAAAATATATTTTAAGTGTATACGAAATTTTAACAGCCTTGGCAGACTCGGTTGGATGCCCTGCGCAAGGTATCACCGAGTATGAGTTTTGGCACGAGCAAAAGTTTTAAGAAATTCATAAGCCAAGTTGATTACTCGATTTTTATGGATTGATTTTATTTGGTTGAAATGAGTTGAAAGGTAATGAAATTACAGTATGATGATTTATTTTAATTGTCTCCATTTACTCGACTTTAGATAGTTTAGATGGTATCTGTTTATTCACTGGATTATATAATCTCACCACCCTCATTTCCTCACATTTCAGGCTCGGGGAATTCCATAGTTAGCTGACTTTGACAAAGATCTTCATTTGGAGTTGAATCGGTAGAAGCTGTAGGTTTCCAGCTTCCGATGCATTTTGGATAGATGTGGGCCCACGTGTCACTGTAAAAGAAATTTTATGCTTTGGTTATTTGCTTTATAGTACATATATGAATATAATTAACTTTTACGCTATAAGAATTATGTACCGATAGTTTTATGAAAATTATTTTACAAGAAAATAGTTTATTTTATTGAATATTTTTATTATATTCAAATGGTCAAATTTTCACTTCAAATGAACGTTTTAGATACTTAATTTGTTTTTAAATCATTAAATATATATTTTTTGCTTACCTACTACATTTTTAGCAAGTTTTGAGATTTTTTTAAAAAAATGAAATGATGAAAATGCCCCTGTGAGCTAGAAAACAAAATGTTATGTTCTGATTTGGAAATGATTTGTAATCCCTTGAATTTTGATATTTGATAACTATTGCTCACCGGGGAAGTGCGAAAGCTGATACGAGAGCCTTGCAGGATTTCGAACGACATTCGGGGTGAAGAATGTCTGTCGAGGCCTAGCGGCGGTTGTCACGGCCCCGATGGGGAGTTTCGGGTCGTGACAGAAGAAAAATTCATTTATAGTCACTCATACCTTCAAAAGCCTTATTACTCGCTTTAAATGGTTTTATAATCACATAATTGATTTTAAGTAGAAATTTTTTCTCTTTTCAGTTAAAACATATTATAATTGAATATTTACCTCGAAAAGAAAGCCATTCGTTGAGAAGAAAAGTTCATTTATAGTCACTCATGCCTTCGAAAGCCTTATTACTTGCTTTAAATGGTTTTATAATCTCACAATTGATTTTAAGTTGATTTTTGTTCACATTCTTGGGTAAAACAGATTATAATTGAATGTTTATCTCGGGAAACGTGAAGCAAAAGCCATCTATTGACAAAAATAGTCCATTTATAGTCATTCATGCCTTTGAAGCCTTATTACTCGCTTTAAATGATTTTATAATCTCATAATTGATTTTAAGTTGTCTTATTTTACCTTTTTTGTAAACAGATCATAGTTGAATATTTTCCTTAGGAAAGGTGAAGTGTAAGTCACTCGTTGAGAAGAAAACTTCATTTATAGTCACTCATAACTTCGAAAGCCTTATTGCTCGCTTTATATGATTTTATAATCTCATAATCGATTTTAAGTTGATTTTTTCTAAATTCTGGGTTAAAACAGATTATAATTGAATGTTTACCTTGAGAAACGTGAAGTGAAAGCCATTCAATAAGAAGAAAAGTTCATTTATAGTCACTCATGCCTTCGAAAGCCTTATTACATGCTTTAAATAGTTTTATAATCTCATAATTGATTTTAAGTTAAATTTTTTCCCTTTTCAGTTAAAACAGATTATAATTGAATATTTTCCTTGGAAAACCTGACGCGGAAGCCATTTGTTGAGAAGAAAAGATCATTTATAGTCACTCATGCTTTCAAAAGCCTTGTTACTTGCTTTAAATGATTTTATAATCTCATAATCGATTTTAAGTTGATTGTTTTTACATTTTTGGTTAAAATAGATTATAATTGAATGTTACCTTGAGAAAGGTGAAGCGAAAGCCATTCATTAAGAAGAAAAGTTTATTTATAGGCACTCATGCCTTCAAAAGCCTTATTACTCGCTTTAAATGATTTTATAATCTCATAATTGATTTTAAGTTGAATATTTTTACCTTTTTGTTTAAAATAGATCATAATTGAATATTTGCCTCAAAAGACATGAAGCGAAAGCCATTCGTTCAGAAGAAAAGTTCATTTATAGTCACTCATGCCTTTGAAGGCCTTATTGCTCGCTTTAAATGGTTTTATAATCTCATAATTGATTTTAAGTTCAATATTTTTAACATTTTTAGTTAAAACAGATTATAATTGAATGTTTACCTTGGGAAACGTGAAGTAAAAGCCTTTCATTAAGAAGAAAAGTATATTTATAGTAACTCATACCTTCAAAAGCCTTATTACTTGCTTTAAATGGTTTTATAATCATATAATTGATTTTAAGTTGAAATTTTTTCCCTTTTCAGCTAAAACAGATTATAATTGAATATTTGCCTCGGAAAACACGAAGCGAAAGCCATTCGTTGAGAAGAAAAGTTCATTTATAGTCACTCATACCTTCAAAAGTCTTATTACTCGCTTTGAATGGTTTTATAATCACATAATTGATTTTAAGTTGAATTTTTTTACCTTTTTAGTTAAATTGGATTATAATTGCATATTTACCTTGGCAAACATAAAGCGAAAGCCATCCGTTGGCAAGAATAGACTATTTATAGTCACTCATGCCTTCAAAAGCCTTATTACTCGCCTTAAATGGTTTTATAATCTCATAATTGATTTTAAGTTGAATTTTTTTACCTTTTTGGTTAAAACAGATTATAATTGAATATTTGGCTTCGAAAACGTGAAGCTAAAGCCATCCATTGCCATAAAAAGTTCATTTATAGCCACTCATGGCTTCGAAAGCCTTATAGCTCGCTTTACATGGTTTTATAACCTCATAAATGATTTTAAGTTGATTGTTCTTACATTTTTAGTTAAAACAGATTATAATTGAATGTTTACCTCAGAAAACATGAAGTGAAAGCCTTTCATTAAGAAGAAAAGTATATTTATAGTAACTTATGCTTTCGAAAGCCTTATTACTCGTTTTAAATGGTTTTATATTCTCACAATTTAATTTAAATTGAATTTTTTTACTTCTTTGGTTAGAACAGATTATAATTGAACATTTACCTTGGGAAACATGAAGTGAAAGCCATCTGTTGGCAAGAAAACTTCATTTATAGTCACTCATGCCTTCGAAAGCCTTATTACTTGCTTTAAATGGTTTTATAATCTCATAATTAATTTTAAGTTAATTTTTTTTACATTTTTCATTAAAACAAATTATAATTGAATGTTCACCTTGGGAAATGTAAAGCGAAAGCCATTCATTGAGAAGAAAAGTTTATTTACAGTCACTCATGCCTTCAGAAGCCTTATTACTCGCTTTAAATGGTTTTATAATCTTATGATTGATTTTAAGTTGAATATTTTACCTTTTTGGTTAAAAAATAACATAATTGAATATTTGTCTAAAGAAACGTGAAGCGAAAGCCATCGATTGGTAAGAAAAGTCCATTTATAGTCACTCATGCCTTTGAAATCCTTATTACTCGCTTTTAATCGTTTTATAATCTCATAATCGATTTTAAGTTGAATTTTTTTAACTTTTTGGTTAAAACATATCATGATTGAATATTTGCCTTGGGAAATGTCAAGTGAAGGTCATTCATTGAGAAGAAAAGTCCATTTATAGTCACTCATATGTTCGAAAGCCTTATTACTCACTTTAAATGGTTTTACAATCTCATAATTGATTTTAAATTGAATTTTTTATGTTTTAGGTTAAAATAGATTATAATTAAATATTTACCTCAGGAAAGGTGAAGCAAAAGTCATCCATTAACACGAAAAGTCCATTTATAGTCAATCATGCCTTCAAAACCTTATTACTTTGTTTAAATGATTTTATAATCTTATAAATGATTTTAAGTTCAATTTTTTTAACTTTTTGGTTAAAATAGATCATTATTGAATATTTTACCTTGGGAAATGTGAAGCGAAAGCCATTCATTGAGAACAAAACTTCATAATCGATTTTAAGTTGATTTTTTTACATTTTTGGTTAAAACAGATTATAGTTGAACGTTTACCTTGAGAAACATGAAGCAAAAGCCATTCATTAAGAAGAAAAGTTCATTTATAGTCACTCATGCCTTCGAAAGCCTTATTACATGCTTTAAATGGTTTTATAATCTCATAATTGATTCTAAGTTGAATTTTTTACCTTTTTAGTTAAAACATATTATAATTGAATATTTGCCTTGGAAAACTTGACGCGAAAGCCATTCGTTCAGAAGAAAAGTTCATTTATAGTCACTCATGCCTTCGAAAGCTTTATTACTTACTGTAAATGGTTTTATAAACTCATAATTGATTCTAAGTTGATTTTTTTTGCATTCCTTGTTAAAACAGATTATAATTGAATGTTTACCATGGGAAACATGAAGCGATAGCCATCCATTGACAAAAATAGTACATCTATAGTCACTCATGCCTTCAAAAGCCTTATTACTTGCTTTAAATGATTTTATAATCTCATAATCGATTTTAAGGTGACTTTTTTTACATTTTTAGTTAAAACAAATTATAATTGATTATTTACCTCGAGAAAGGTGAAGCAAAAGCCATTCATTAAGAAGAAAAGTTTATTTATAGCCACTCAAGCCTTCGAAAGCCTTATTACTCACTTTAAATGGTTTTATAATCTCATAATTGATTTTAAGTTAAATTTTTTAACCTTTTTTTAAAACAGATCATAATTGAATATTTGCACCGAGAAACGTGAAGCGAAAGCCATTCATTGAGAAGAAAACTTCATTTAGAGTCACTCATGCCTTCAAAAGCCTTATTGCTCGCTTTAAATGGTTTTGTAATCTCATAATCGATTTTAAGTTGATTTTTTTTTACATTCTTGGTTAAAACAGATTATAATTGAATGTTTACCTTGAGAAACGTGAAGGAAAGCCATTCATTAAGAAGAAAAGTTCATTTATAGTCACTCATACCTTCAAAAGTCTTATTACTCCCTATAAATAATTTGATAATCTCATAATTGATTTTAAGTTGATTTTTTTACATTTTTGGTTAAAACAAATCATAATTGAACCTTGAAAAATGTGAAGCAAAAGCCATTCATTAAGAAGAAAAGTTCATTTATAGTCACTCATGCCTTCGAAAGCCTTATTTCTAGCTTCAAATGGTTTAATAACCACATAATTGATTGTAAGTTCAATTTTTTTACCTTTTCAGTTAAAACAGATCATAATTCAATATTTGCCTTCAAAAACATAAAGTGAAAGCCATTCATTGAGAAGAAAAATTCATTTATAGTAACTCAAGCCTTCGAAAGCCTTATTACTCGCGTTAAATGGTTTTATAATCACATAATTGATTTTAAGTTGATTTTTTTTACATTCTTGGTTAAAACATATTATAATTGAATGTTTACCTAGGGAAACATGAAGCGAAAGCCATCCATTGACAAAACTAGTCCATTTATAGTCACTCATGCCTTCCAAAGCCTAATTACTTGCTTTAAATGGTTTTACAATCTCATAATTGATTTTACATTAATTTTTTTACATTTTTTGTTAAAATCGATTATAATTGAATGTTTACCTTAGGAAACTTGAAGCAAAAACCATCCATTAAGAAGAAAAATTCATTTCTAGTCACTCATGCCTTTAAAAGCCTTATTACTCACTTTAAATGGTTTTATAATCTCATAATTGAATTTAAGTTGAATTTTTTACCTTTTTTTTTAAAAACAGATCATAATTGAATATTTACCTTAGGAAACATGAAGCGAAAGCCATTCATTGAGAAGAAAACTTCATTTATAGTCATTCATACCTTTGAAAGCCTTATTACTTACTTTAAATGGTTTTACAATCTCATAATTGATTTTGAGTTGAATTTTTTATCTTTTTGCTTAAAACAGAACATAATTGAATATTTGCCTCAAGAAACATGAAGCAAAAGCCATCCATTGGTAAGAAAAGTCTATTTATAGTTGCTCATGCCTTCGAAAGCCTTATTACTCGCTTTAAATGATTATATAATCTCATAAATGATTTTAAGTTGAAGTTTTTCACATTTTTTAGTTAAAACATATTATAATTGAATATTTAACTCAAGAAACTAAAGCGAAAGTCATCCATTAACAAGAAAAGTCCATTTTTAGTCACTCATGCCTTCAAAAGCCTTATTACTTGCTTTAAATGGTTTTATAATCTCATATATGATTTTAAGTTGATTTTTTTTACCTTTTTGGCTAAAATAGATCATAATTGAATATTTCCCTGGGGAAACGTGAAGCGAAAGCCATCCATTGAGAAGAAAAGTCCATTTATAGTCTTTGATGCCTTCGAAAGTCCTATTACTCACTTTAAATGGTTTTATAATCTCATAATTAATTTTAAGTTGAATTTTTTTTCATTTTCAGCTAAAACAAATCATTATGGAATATTTACCTCGGGAAACGTGAAGCGAAGGCCAATCATTGAGAAGAAAACTTCACTTATAGTCACTCATGCCTTCGAAAGCTTTATTACTCGCTTTAAATGGTTTGATAATCTCAAAATTGATTTTAGGTGAATTTTTTATATATTTTAGGTTAAAACATATTGTAATAGAATGTTTACCTTCGGAAATATGAAGCGAAAGATATTCATTGAGAAGAAAAGTTCATTTATAGTCACTCATACCTTCAAAAGCCTGATTACTTGCTTTAAATGGTTTTGTAATCTCATAATTGATTTTAAGTTGAATTTTTTGGTGATTTTGGTTAAAACATATCGTAATTGAATATTTGCCTTGGGAAACGTGAAGCGAAAGCGATTCATTGAAAAGAAAACTCCATTTATAGTCACTCATACCTTCAAAAGCTCTATTACTCACTTTAAATGGTTTGATAATCTCAGAATTGATTTGAAGTTGATTTTTTTTATATTTTAGGTTAAAACATATTATAATAGAATGTTTACCTCGGGAAACGTGAAGCAAAAGATATTCATTGAGAAGAAAAGTCCATTTATTATCACTCATGCCTTCGAAAGCCTTATTACTCAATTTAAATGGTTTTATAATCTCATGATTAATTTTAAGTTAAATTTTTTGACCTTTTCGGTTAAAACAAATCATAATTGAATATTTTCCTCGAGAAACGTGAAGCGAAAGCCATCCATTGACAAAAATAGTCCATTTATAGTCATTTACACCTTCGAAAGCCTTATTGCTCGCTTTAAATGGTTTTATAATCTCATAATTGATTTTAAGTTGATTTTTTTATATTTTTGGTTAAAACAGATTATAATTGAATGTTTACCTTGAGAAATGTGAAGCAAAAGCCATTCATTAAGAAGAAAAGTTCATTTATAGTCACTCATATCTTCAAAAGCCTTATTACTTGCTTTAAATGATTTTATTATCAGATAATTGATTTTAAGTTGATTTTTTTTCCTTTTCAGACAAAACAGATTATAATTGAATATTTACCTCGAAAAACGTGAAGTGGAAGCCATTAGTTGAGAAGAAAAGTTCATTTATAGTCACTCATGCCTTCGAAAGCCTTATTACTCGATTTAAATGGTTTTATAATCTCATAATTGATTTTAAGTTTCATTTTTTTACCCTTTCAATTAAAACATATCATAATTGAATATTTGCCTCAGAGAGCACGAAGTGAAAGCCATTCATTGAGAAGAAAAGATCATTTATAGTCACTCATGCCTTCAAAAGCCTTATTACTTGCTTTAAATGTTTTTATAATCTCATAATTGATTTTAAGTTGATTTTTTTTACATTTTTACTTAAAACAGATTATAATTGAATGTTTACCTTAAGAAACGTGAAACGAAAGCCATTCATTAAGAAGAAAAGTTCATTTATAGTCAGTCATAGCGTCAAAGCCTTATTACTCGCTTTAAATGGTTTTATAATCACATAATTGATTTTCAGTTGAAATTTTTTCCCTTTTCAGTTAAAACAGATTATAATTGAATATTTACCTCAAAAAACATGAAGCGAAAGCCATCTGTTGGCAAGAAAACTTCATTTATAGTCACTCATGCCTTCAAAAGTCTTATTACTTTCTTTAAATGGTTTTATAATCTCATAATTGATTTTAAGTTAATTTTTTTTACATTTTTCATTAAAACAAATTATAATTGAATGTTTATCTTGGGAAATGTAAAGCGAAAGCCATTCATTGAGAAGAAAAGTTTATTTACAGTCACTCATTACTTCGGAAGCCTTATTACTCACTTTAAATGGTTTTATAATCTCATGATTGATTTTAAGTAGAATATTTTACCTTTTTGGTTAAAACAGAATATAATTGATTATTTGTCTCAAGAAACGTGAAGCGAAAGCCATCCATTGGTAAGAAAAGTCCATTATAGTCACTCATACCTTTGAAAGCCTTATTACTCTCTTTTAATCGTTTTATAATCTCATATATGATTTTAAGTTGAATTTTTTTAACTTTTTGGTTAAAACATATCATAATTGAATATTTACCTTGAGAAATGTGAAGTGAAGTCCATTTATAGTCACTTATGCGTTTGAAAGCCTTATTACTCGCTTTAAATGGTTTTACAATCTCATAATTGATTTTAAACTGAATTTTTTTATGTTTTCGGTTAAAACAGATTATAATTGAATGTTTACCTCGAGAAACGTGAAGCAAAAGTCATCCATTGACACGAAAAGTCCATTTATAGTCAATCATACCTTCGAAAACCTTATTACTCTATTTAAATGATTTTATAATCTTATAAATGATTTTAAGTTGAATTTTTTTTAACTTTTTGGTTAAAATAGATCATTATTGAATATTTGCCTTGGGAAATGTGAAGCGAAAGCCATTCATTGAGAACAAAACTTCATAATCGATTTTAAGTTGATTTTTTTACATTTTTTGTTAAAACAAATTATAGTTGAATGTTTACCTTGAGAAATATGAAGCAAAAGCCATTCATTAAGAAGAAAAGTTCATTTATAGTCACTCATGCCTTTGAATGCCTTATTACATGCTTTAAATAGTTTTATAATCTCATAATTGATTTTAAGTTGAATTTTTTACCTTTTTAGTTAAAACATATTATAATTGAATATTTACCTTGGAAAACATGATGCGAAAGCCATTCGTTGAGAAGAAAAGTTCATTTATAGTTGGTCATGCCTTCAAAAGCTTTATTACTTGCTGTAAATGGTTTTATAAACTCATAATTGATTTTAAGTTGATTGTTTTTGCATTCCTTGTTAAAACAAACTATAATTGAATGTTTACCATGGGAAACATGAAGCGAAAGCCATCCATTGACAAAAATAGTCCATTTATAGTCACTCATACCTTCAAAAGCCTTATTACTTGTTTTAAATAATTTTATAATCTCATAATCGATTTTAAGTTGACTTTTTTTACATTTTTAGTTAAAACAGATTATAATTGATTATTTACCTCGAGAAACGTGAAGCTAAAGCCATTCATTAAGAAGAAAAGTTTATTTATAGTCACTCAAGCCTTCGAAAGCTTGATTACTCACTTTAAATGGTTTTATAATCGCATAATTGATTTTAAGTTGAATTTTTTTACCTTTTTTTTAAAACAGATCATAATTGAATATTTGCGTCGAGAAACATGAAGCGAAAGCCATTCATTAAGAAGAAAACTTCATTTATAGTCATTCATGGCTTCAAAAGCCTTATTACTCACTTTAAATGGTTTTATAATCTCATAATCGATTTTAAGTTGATTTTTTTTATATTTTTGGTTAAAACAGATTATAATTGAATGTTTACCTTGAGAAACGTGAAGTGAAAGCCATTCATTAAGAAGAAAAGTTCATTTATAGTCACTCATGCCTTTAAAAGCGTTATTCTCACTATAAATCATTTTATAATCTCATAATTGATTTTAAGTTAAATTCTTTTACCTTTTGGTTAAAACAGATCATAATTGAACCTTGAAAAATGTGAAGCGAAAGCCATTCGTTCAGAAGAAAAGTTAATTTACAGTAACTCAAACCTTCGAAAGCCTTATTACCTGCTTTAAATGGTTTTATAACCTCGTAATTGATTTTACATTGATTTTTTTTACATTCTTGGTTAAAACAGATTATAATAAAATGTTTCCCTTGAGAAACATGAAGCGAAAGCCATCCATTGACAAAAATAGTCCATTTATAGTCACTCATACCTTTGAAAGCCTTATTACTCGCTTTAAATGGTTTTATAATCTCATAATTGATTTTAAGTTGAATTTTTTTACCTTTTTGGTTAAAACAGATCATTATTGAATATTTGCCTCGGAAAACATGAAGTGAAAGCCATTCATTGAGAAGAAAACTACATTTATAGTCACTTATTCCTCTGAAAGGCTTATTACTCGCTTTAAATTGTTTTATAATCGGATAATTGATTTTAAGTTTATTTTTTTTATATTTTTAGTTAAAACAGGTTATAATTGATTGTTTACCTTGAGAAACATGAAGCGAAGCCATTCATTAAGAAGAAAAGTTCATTTATAGTCACTCATGCCTTCGAAAGCCTTATTACTCGCTTCAAATGGTTTTATAACCTCATAATTGATTTTAAGTTCAATTTTTTTACCTTTTCGGTTAAAAGAGATCATAATTCAATATTTACCTTTGAAAACATAAAGTGAAAGCCATTCATTGAGAAGAAAAGTTCATTTATAGTAACTCAAGCCTTCGAAAGCCTTATTACTCACTCATGATTGATTTTAAGTTAAATTTTTTTACCTTTTCGTTTAAAACAGACCATAATTGAATATTTTCCTCGGGAAACGTGACGTAAAAGCTATCCATTGACAAAAAAAGTCCATTTATAGTCATTCATGCCTTCGAAAGCTTTATTACTCTCTTTAAATGGTTTTATAATCTCATAATTGATTTTAAGTTGAATTGTTTTATATTTTCAGTTAAAACAGATCATTACTGAATATTTACCTCGGGAAACGTGAAGCGAAAGCCATTCATTGAGAAGAAAACTTTATTTATAGTTACTCATGCCTTCAAAAGCTTTATTACTCGCTTGAAATGGTTTGATAATCTCAAAATTGATTTTAAGTTGATTTTTTTTCTATTTTAGGTTAAAATAGATTATAATTGAATATTTACCTCAGGAAATGTGAAGCGAAAGATATTCATTGAGAAGAAAAGTTCATTTATAGTTACTCATGCCTTCGAAAGCCTGATTACTCGCTTTAAATGGTTTTGTAATCTCATAATTGATTTTAAGTTGAATTTTTTGACGATTTTGGTTAAAACATATTATAATTGAATATTTGCCTTGGGAAATGTGAAGTAAAAGCCACTCATTGAGAAGAAAACTTCATTTATAGTCACTCATGCCTTCGAAAGCTTTATTACTTGCTTTAGATGGTTTTATAATCTCATAACTGATTTTAAGTTGATTTTTTTATATTTTTAGTTAAAACAGATTATAATTGAATGTTTACCTTTAGAAACGTGAAGCGAAAGCCATTCTCTAAGAAGAAAACTTCATTTATAGTCACTCATGCCTTCGAAAGCTTTATTACTTACTTTAAATGGTTTTATAATCTCATAGTTGATTTTAAGTTGATTTTTTTATATTTTTGGTTAAAACAGATTATAATTGAATGTTTACCTTGAGAAACGTGAAGCGAAAGCCATTCATTAAGAAGAAAAAGTTCATTTGTAGTCACTCATACCTTCAAAAGCGTTATTACTCGCTTTAAATGGTTTTATAATCACATATTTGATTTTAAGTTGAAATTTTTTCCCTTTTCAGATAAAACAGATTATAATTAAATATGTGCCTCGAAAAACATGAATCGAAAGCCATTAGTTGAGAAGAAAAGTTCATTTATAGTCATTCATGCCTTCGAACACCTTATTACTTGCTTTAAATTGTTTTATAATCTCATAATTAATTTTAAGTTTAATTTTTTTACCTTTTCAGTTAAAACATATCATAATTGAATATTTGCCTCGGAGAACATGAAGTGAAAGCCATTCCTTGAGAAGAAAAGATCATTTATAGTCACTCATGCCTTCAAAAGCTTTGTTACTTGCTTTAAATGTGTTTATAATCTCATAATTGATTTTAAGTTGATTTTTTTTATATTTTTGCTTAAAACAGATTATAGTTGAATGTTTACCTTGAGAAACGTGAAGCGAAAGCCATTCATTAAGAAGAAAAGTTTATTTATAGTCACTCATACCTGCGAAAGCCTTATTACTCGCTTTAAATGGTTTTATAATCACATAATTGATTTTAAGTTGAAATTTTTTCCCTTTTTAGTTAAAACAGATTATAATTGAATATTTACCGTAGAAAACATGAAGCGAAAGCCATTAGTTGAGAAGAAAAGTTCATTTATAGTCACTTATGCCTTTGAAAGCCTTATTACTTGCTTTAAATGGTTTTATAATCTCATAATTGATTTTAAGTTGATTTTTGTTTACATTCTTAGTTAAAACAGATTATAATTGAATGTTTACCTCAGGAAATGTGAATCGAAAGCCATCAATTGACAAAAATAGTCCATTTATAGTCACTCATGCCTTCGATAGCCTTATTACTCGCTTTAAATGGTTTTATAATCTCATAATTGGTTTTAAGTTGACTTATTTTACCTTTTTTTTAAACAGATCATAGTTGAATATATTCCTTTAGAAAGGTGAAGCGAAAGCCATTCGTTGAGAAGAAAACTTTATTTATAGTCACTCATAGCTTCAAAAGCCTTATTACTCGCTTTAAATGGTTTTATAATCTCATAATCGATTTTAAGATGATTTTTTTTACATTTTTGGTTAAAATAGATTATAATTGAATGTTTACCTTGAGAAACGTGAAGCAAAAGTTATTCATTAAGAAGAAAAGTTCATTTTATAGGCACTCATGCCTTCGAAAGCCTTATTACTCGCTTTAAATGGTTTTATAATCTGATAATTGATTTTATGTTGAATATTTTTACCTTTTTGTTTAAAACAAATCATAATTGAATATTTGCCTCGAAAGACATGAAGCAAAAGCCATTCGTTCATAAGAAAAGTTCATTTATAGTCACTCATGCCTTCGAAAGCCTTATTCCTCACTTTACATGATTTTATAATCTCATAATTGCTTTTAAGTTGAATTTTTTTCACTTTTTGGTTAAAACAGATTATAATTGAATATTTACCTTAGGAAACATGAAGCGAAAGCCATCTGTTGGCAAGAAAAGACTATTTATAGTTACTCATGCCTTCGAAAGCCTTATTACTCGCCTTAAATGGTTTTATAATCTCATAATTTATTTTAAGTTGAATTTTTTTATCTTTTTGATTAAAACAAATTAGAATTGAATATTTGGCTTCAAAAACATGAAGCTAAAGCCATCCATTGACAAGAAAAGTTCATTTATAGTCACTCATGCCTTCAAAAGCCTTATTGCTCGCTTTACATGATTTTATAATCTCATAAATGATTTTAAGTTGATTTTTTTTACATTTTTTATTAAAACAGATTATAATTGAATATTTACCTCGGGAAACATGAAGCGAAAGCCTTTCATTAAAAGGAAAAGTATATTTATAGTAACTTATGCTTTCGAAAGCCTTATTACTTGCTTTAAATGGTTTTATATTCTCATAATTTATTTTAAATTGAATTTTTTTTACCTTATTGGTTAAAACAGATTATAATTGAATATTTACCTTGGGAAACGTGAAGTGAAAGCCATCTGTTGGCAAGAAAACTTCATTTATAGTCACTCATGCCTTCAAAAGCCTTATTACTTGCTTTAAATGGTTTTATAATCTCATAATTGATTTTAGTTAAATTTTGTTTACATTTTTCATTAAAACAAATTATAATTGAATGTTTACCTTGAGAATGTAAAGCCAAAGCCATTCATTGAGAAGAAAAGTTCATTTACGGTCACTCATGCCTTCGGAAGCCTTATTACTCACTTTAAATGGTTTTATAATCTCATGATTGATTTTAAATTGAATATTTTACCTTTTTGGTTAAAGTAGAACATAATTGAATATTTGTCTCAAGAAACGTGAAGCGAAAGCCATCCATTGTTAAGAAAAGTCCATTTATAGTCGCTCATACTTTTGAAAGCCTTATTACTCGGTTTTAATCGTTTTATAATCTCATAATTGATTTTCAGTTGAATTTTTTTAACTTTTTGGTTAAAACAAATCATAATTGAATATTTGCCTTGGGAAATGTGAAGTGAAGGCCATTCATTGAGAAGAAAAGTCCATTTATAGTCACTTATGCGTTCAAAAGCCTTATTACTCACTTTAAATGGTTTTACAATCTCATAATTGATTTTAAATTGAATTTTTTTATGTTTTGGGTTAAAACAGATTATAATTGAATGTTTATATCGGGAAACGTGAAGCAAAAGTCATCCACTGACACGAAAAGTCCATTTATAGTCAATCATGCCTTCGAAAACCTTATTACTCTGTTTAAATGATTTTATAATCTTAAAAATGATTTTAAGTTGAATTTTTTTTAACTTTTTGGTTAAAATAGATCTTTATTGAATATTTACCTTGGGAAATGTGAAGCGAAAGCCATTCATTGAGAACAAAACTTCATAATCGATTTTAAGTTGATTTTTTTACAATTTTTGTTAAAACAGATTGTAGTTGAACGTTTACCTTGAGAAACATTAAGTAAAAGCCATTCATTAAGGAGAAAAGTTCATATATAGTCACTCATACCTCCGAAAGCTTTATTACATACTTTAAATAGTTTTATAATCTCATAATTGATTCTAAGTTGAATTTTTCACCCTTTCAATTAAAACAATTATAATTGAATATTTGCCTTGGAAAACATGACGCGAAAGCCATTCGTTGAGAAAAAAAGTTCATTTATAGTCACTCATGCCTTCGAAAGTTTAATTACTTGCTGTAAGTGGTTTTATAAACTCATAATTGATTTTAAGTTGATTTTTTTTGCATTCCTTGTTAAAACAGATTATAATTGAATGTTTACCATAGGAAACATGAAGCGAAAGCCATCCATTGACAAAAATAGTCCATTTATAGTCACTCATGCCTTCAAAAGCCTTATTACTTGCTTTAAATGATTTTATAATCTCATAATCGTTTTTAAGTTGACTTTTTTTACATTTTTAGTTAAAACAGATTATAATTGATTATTTGCCTTGAGAAACGTGAAGCGAAAGCCATTCATTAAGAAAAAAAGTTTATTTATAGTCACTCAAGCCTTTGAAAGCCTTATTACTCATTTTAAATGGTTTTATAATCTCATAATTGATTTTAAGTTGAATTTTTATACCTTTTTTTTTTAAAACATATCATAATTGAATATTTGCGTTGAGAAACTTGAAGCAAAAGCCATTCATTGAGAAGAAAACTTCATTTATAGTCACTCATGCCTTCAAAAGCCTTATTACTCACTTTAAATGGTTTTATAATCTTATAATCGATTTTAAGTTGATTTTTTTTACATTTTTGGTTAAAACAGATTATAATTGAATGTTTGCCTTGAGAAACGTGAAGCGAAAGCCATTCATTAAGAAGAAAAGTTTATTTATAGTAACTCATGCCTTCAAAAGTCTTATTACTCACTATAAATCATTTTATAGTCTCAGAATTGATTTTAAGTTGAATTCTTTTACTTTTTTGGTTAAAACAGATCATATTTGAACCTTGAAAAATGTGAAGCGAAAGCTATTCGTTCAGAAGAAAAGTTCATTTATAGTAACTCAAGCCTTCGAAAGCCTTATTACCTGCTTTAAATGGTTTTATAACCTTGTAATTGATTTTACGTTGATTTTTTTTACATTTTTGGTTAAAACCATGAAGCGAAACATGAAGCAAAACATAGTCCATTTATAGTCAAAAATAGTCTGATTACTCATACCTTATTACCTTATTACCTTATAGTCCATTTAAAGCGAAAAAGTACCTTATTACCTTGAGAAACATGAAGCGAAAGCCATCCATTGACAAAAATAGTCCATTTATAGTCACTCATACCTTTGAAAGCCTTATTACTAGCTTTAAATGGTTTTATAATCTCATAATTGATTTTAAGTTGAATTTTTTTCCTTTTTGGTTAAAACAGATCATTATTGAATATTTTCCTCGAGAAACGTGAAACGAAAGCCATTCATTGAGAAGAAAACTTCATTTATAGTCACTCATTCCTCTTAAAGCCTTATTACTCGTTTTAATTTATTTTATAATTGGGTAATTGATTTTAAGTTGATTTTTTTTACATTTTTGGTTAAAACAGATTATAATTGAATGTTTACCTTGAGAAACATGAAGCGAAGCCATTCATTAAGAAGAAAAAGTTCATTTATAGTCACTCATGCCTTCGAAAGCCTTATTACTCGCTTCAAATGGTTTTATAACCTCATAATTGATTTTAAGTTCAATTTTTTTACCTTTTCGGTTAAAACAAATCATAATTCAATATTTGCCGTTGAAAACATGAAGTGAAAGCCTTTCTTTGAGAAGAAAAGTTTATTTATAGTAACTCATGCCTTTGAAAGCCTAATTACTCGTTTTAAAAGCTTTTTCAATCTCATAATTGATTTTACATTGATTTGTTTTATATTCTTTGTTAAAATCGAGTATAATTGAATGTTTACCTTGGGAAACTTGAAGCAAAAACCATCCATTGAGAAGAAAGTTCATTTATAGTCACTCATGCCTTCGAAAGCCTGATTACTCGCTTTAAATGATTTTGTAATCTCATAATTGATTTTAAGTTGAATTGTTTGACGATTTTGGTTAAAACAGATCATAATTGAATATTTGCCTTGGGAAACGTGAAGCGAAAGCCATTCATTGAGAAAAAAACTTCATTTATAGTCACTCATGCCTTCAAAAGTCTTATTACTTACTTTAAATGGTTTTACAATCACATAATTGATTTTGAGTTGAATTTTTTACCTTTTTAGTTAAAACAGAATATAATTGAATATTTGCTTCAAGAAACGTAAAGCAAAAGCCATCGTTGGTAAGAAAAGTCTATTTATAGTCGCTCATGGCTTCGAAAGCCTTATTGCTCGCTTTAAATGGTTTTATAATCTCATAAATGATTTTAAGTTGAATTTTTTTACATTTTCAGTTAAAACATATTATAATTGAATGTTTACCTCAAGAAACTGAAGCGAAAGCTATCCGTTGACAAGAAAAGTTCATTTATAGTCACTCATGCCTCGAAAACCTTATTACTCGCTTTAAATTGTTTTATAATCTCATAATTGATTTTAAGTTGATTTTTTTCACCTTTTTGGCTAAAACAGATCATAATTGAATATTTACTTGAGGAAACATGAAGCGAAAGCCATCCGTTGAGAAGAAAAGTCCATTTATAGTCGCTGATGCCTTCGAAAGCCTTCTTACTCACTTTAAATGGTTTTATAATTTCATAAATGATTTTAAGTTGAATTTTCTTACTTTTTGGTTAAAACAGATCATAATTGAATATTTCAGAGGGAAACGTGGAGTGAAAGCCATCCATTGACAAGAAAAGACCATTTATTATCACCCATGCCTTTGAAAGCCTTATTACTCACTTTAAATGGTTTTATAATCTCATAATCAATTTTAAGTTGAATTTTTTTATCTTTTTTGTTAAAACAGATCATAATTGAATATTTGCCTCAGGAAATGCGAGGTGAAAGCCATCCATTGACAAGAAAAGACCATTTATACTCACCCCTACCTACGAAAGCCTTATTACTCACTTTAAATGGTTTTATAATCTCATAATGGATTTTAAGTTGAATTTTTTTAACTTTTTGGTTAAAACATATCATAATTGAATATTTGCCTCAAGAAATGTGAGGCGAAAGTCAACTATTGACAAGAAAAGACCATTTATAGTCACCAATGTCTTATTACTCACTTTAAATGGTTTTATAATCTCACAATTGATTTTAAGTTGATTGTTTTTACAATTTTGGTTAAAACAGATCATAATTGAATATTTACCTCGAGAAAGGTGAAGCTAAAGCCATCCATTGAGAACAAAAGTTCATTTATAGTCACTTAAGCCATCGAAAGTCATATTCCTTGCTTCAAATGGTTTTATACTCTCATAATTGATTTTAAGCTAATTTCTTTTACATTTTTGATTAAAACAGATTATAATTGAACGTTTACCCAAGGAAACATGAAGCGAAAGCTATCAATTGGTAAGAAAAGTCCATTTATAGTCGCTTATGCCTTCGAAAGCCTGATTACTCGCTTTAAATGGTTTTGTAATCTCATAACTGATTTTAAGTTGAATTTTTTGACGATTTTGGTTCAAACAGAGTATAATTGAATGTTTACCTCGAGAAATGTGAAGCGAAAGATATTCATTGAGAAGAAAAGTTCATTTATAGTCACTTATGCCTTCAAAAGCCTGATTACTCGCTTTAAATGGTTTTGTAATCTCATAACTAATTTTAAGTTGAATTGTTTGACGATTTTGGTTAAAATAGATTATAATTGAATATTTACATTGGAAAACGTGAAGCGAAAGCCATTTATTGAGAAGAAAATTTCATTTATAGTCATTCATGCCTTTGAAAGCTTTATTACTTGCTTTAAATGGTTGTATAATCTCATAATTGATTTTAAGTTGATTATTTTTACATTCTTGGTTAAAACAAATTATAATTGAATGTTTACCTCAGGAAACATGAAGCAAAAGCCATTCATTGACAAAAGTAGTCGATTTATAGTCATTTACACCATCGAAAGCCTTATTACTCGCTTTAAATTGTTTTATAATGTCATAATTGATTTTAAGTTGAATTTTTTTTACCTTTTTTGGTTAAAACAGATCATCATTGAATATTTACCTCGGGAAACGTGACCCAAAAGCCATTCACTTAGAAGAAAGCTTCATTTATAGTCATTCATACCTTCGAAAGCCTTATTTCTCGCTTTAAATGGTTTTATAATCTCATAATTGATTTTAGGTTGAATTTTTTTACCTTTTTGGTTAAAACATATCATTATTGAATATTTGCCTCAAGAAACGTGAAGCGAAAGCCATTCGTTGAGGAGAAAACTTCATTTATAGCCACTCATCCCTTCAAAAGCCTTATTACTCCCTTAAAAGGGTTTTCTAATCTCATAATTGATTTAAAATTGATTTGTTTTTACATTCTTGGTTAAAACATATTATAATTGAATGTTTGCCTCAAGAAACATGAAACGAAAGCCATCCATTGACAAAAATAGTCCATTTATAGTCATTTACACCTTCGAAAGCCTTATTACTCGCTTTAAATGGATTTATAATCTCATAATTGATTTTAAGTTGAAATTTTTTACCTTTTTTGGTTAAAACATATCATCATTGAATATTTGCCTTAGGAAACATGAACCAAAAGCCATTCATTGAGAAGAAAACTTCATTTATAGCCACTCATCCCTTCTAAACCCTTATTACTAGCTTTAAATGGTTTTATAATCTCATAATTGATTTAAAGTTGAACTTTTTTTTACATTCTTGGTTAAAACAGATTATAATTGAATGTTTACCTCGGGAAACATGAAGCGAAAGCCATCCATTGACAAAAATGGTCCATTTATAGTCATTTACACCTTCAAAAGCCTTATTACTCGCTTTAAATGGTTTTATAATCTCATAATTGATTTTAAGTGGAAATTTTTTTACCTTTTTTGGTTAAACAGATCATCATTGAATATTTGCCTTGGAAAAGGTGAACCAAAAGCTGTTCATTGAGAAGAAAACTTCATTTATAGCCACTCATCCCTTCAAAAGCCTTATTACTCGCTTTAAATTGTTTTACAATCTCATAATTGATTTTAAGTTGATTTTTTATACATTTTTTGTTAAAACAGATTATAATTGAATGTTTAGCTTGGGAAACATGAAGCGAAAGCCATCCATTAACAAAAATAGTCCATTTATAGTCACTCAGGCCTTCGAAAGCCTTATTACTTACTTTTAATGGTTTTATAATCTCATATTTGATTTTAAGTTGATTTTTTACATTCTTGGTTAAAACAGACTATAATTGAATGTTTACCTCAGGAAACTTGAAGTAAAAACAATCCATTGAGAAGAAAAGTTCATTTACAGTCACTCATGCCTTCGAAAGCCTTATTACTCACTTTAAATTGGTTTTATAATCTCATAATAGATTTTAAGTTGAATTTTTTTAACTTTTTAGTTAAAACAGATCATAATTGAATATTTTCCTTGGGAACGTGTAGCGAAAGCCATCCATTGAAAAGAAAAATCTATTTATTGTCACTTATGCCTTCGAAAGCCTTATTACTCGCTTTAAAAGGTTTTATAATCTCATAATTGATTTTAAGTTGATTATTTTTTACATTTTTTTGTAAAAACAGATTATAATTGAAT
The DNA here is from genome assembly GCF_053813885.1 of Theobroma cacao. Lineage (NCBI taxonomy): Eukaryota > Viridiplantae > Streptophyta > Magnoliopsida > Malvales > Malvaceae > Theobroma > Theobroma cacao. The sequence goes on along the minus strand of NC_142647.1, from coordinate 30,414,612 downwards.
GTTTACCTTAGGAAACATGAAGCGAAAGCCATTCATTGAGAAGAAAACTTCATTTATAGTCACTCATGCCTTAGAAAGCCTTATTACTCGCTTTAAATGGTTTTATAATCTCATAATTTATTTTAAGTTGAATTTTTTACCTTTTTGGTTAAAGCAGAATATAATTGAATATTTTCCTCCATAAACGTGAAGTGAAAGCCATCCATTTGTATGAAAAGTCCATTTATAGTCCCTGATACCTTCGAAAGTCTTATTACTCACTCTAAATGGTCTTATAATCTCATAATCGATTTTATGTTTATTTTTTTTTACATTTTTGGTTAAGACTGATCATAATAAAATATTTGCCTTGGGAAACGTGAAGCGAAAGGCATCCATTGACAAGAAAAGTTCATTTATAGTCACTCATGCCTTCAAAAGCCTTATTACTCGCTTTAAATGGTTTTATAATCTCATAATTGATTTTAAGTTAATTTTTTTTTACCTTTTTGGTTAAAACGGATCATAATTAATATTTACCTTGAGAAACGTGAAGTGAAAGCTATTCATTGAGAAGAAAACTTCATTCATAGTCACTAATACCTTTAAAGGCCTTATTACTCGCTTTAAATGGTTTTATAATCTCATAATTGATTTTAAGTTAAATTTTTTTACCTTTTTGGTTAAAACAGATCACAACTGAATATTTGCCTCAGGAAACGTGAAGCAAAAGCCATTCATTGATAAGCAAACTTCATTTATAGTCACTCATGCCTTCAAAAGCCTTATTACTTGCTTTTAATGGTTTTAGAATCTCATAATTGATTTTAAGTTGATTTTTTTTACATTTTTGGTTAACACAGGTTATAATTAAATGTTTACCTTTGGAAACGTGAAGCAAAAGCCATCCATTGACAAGAAAAGTCCATTTATAGTCACCCATGCATTAAAAAGCCTTGTTACTCGCTTTAAATAGTTTTGTAATCTCATAATTGATTTTAAGTTGAATTTTTTTATGTTTTTGGTTAAAACAGATCATAATTGAATATTTGCCTAAGGAAACATGAAGCGAAGGCCATTCGTTGAGAAGAAAACTTCATTTATAATCACTTATGCCTTTGAAAGCCTTATTACTCGATTTAATTGGTTTTATAATCTCATAATTGATTTTAAGTTTTTATTTTTTTGGATAACATAGATTACAATTAAATATTTTCCTTGAAAAACGTGAAGCAAAAGCCATCCATTGGCAAGAAAAGTCATTTATAGTAGCCCTTGCATTTGAAAGCCTTATTACTCGTTTTAAAAGGTTTTGTAATCTCATAATTCGTTTTAAGTTGAATTTTTTTTATGTTTTTTTGGTTAAAACAGATCATAATTGAATATTTGCCTTTGGAAACGTGAAGCGAAAGCCATTCATTGAGAAGAAAACTTTATTTGTAGTCACTCATGCCCTCGAAAGCCTTATCACTCGCTTTAAATGGCTTTATTATCTCATAATTGATTTTAAGTTGATTTTTCTTTTACATTTTTGGTTAAAACAGATTATAATTGAGTGTTTACCTCAAGGAACGTGAAGCGAAAGCCATTCATTAAGAAGAAAATTTCATTTATAGTCATTCATGTCTTCGAAAGCCTTATTACCCGCTTCAAATAGTTTTATACTCTCATAATTGATTTTAAAAACTCAACCTTTTTGTTTAAAATAGGTCATAATTGAATATTTGCCTTGGGAAACATGAAACGAAAGCCATTAATTGAGAAGAAAACTTCATTTATAGTCACTCATGCCTGCTAAAACCTTATTACTCACTTTAAATGGTTTCATAATCTCATAATTGATTTTAAGTTTTTTTTTTTAGTTAACACAGATTACAATTGAATGTTTCCCTCAAAAAACGTGAAGCGAAAGCCATCCATTGGCAAGAAAAGTCATTTATATTCACCCTTGCATTTGAAAGCCTTATTACTCGCTTTAAATGGTTTTATAATCTCACAATTGATTTTAAGTTGAATTTTTTTATGTTTTTAGTTAAAACAGATCATAATTGAATATTTTCCTTAGGAAATGTGAAGCGAAAGCCATTCATTGAGAAGAAAACTTCTTTTGTAGTCACTCATGCCCTAGAAAGCCTTATTACTTGCTTTAAATGGCTTTATAATCTCATAATTAATTTTAAGTTGATTTTTTTTTACATTTTTAGTTAAAACACTTTATAATTGAATTTTTACCTCAAGGAACATGAAGTGAAAGCCATTCATTAAGAAGAAAATTTCATTTATAGTCACTCATGCCTTCAAAAGCCTTATTACTCACTTCAAACGGTTTTATAATCTCATAATAGATTTTAAGTTCGATTTTTTTACCTTTTCAGTTAAAACATATCATAATTGAATATTCGCCTCCAAAAACATGAAGCGAAAGTCATTCGTTGGGAAGAAAAGTTCATTTATAGTATCTCAAGCCTTTAAAAGCTTTATTAGTCGCTTTAAATGGTTTTATAATCTCATAATTGATTTTAAGTTGATTTTTTTTTACATTTTTGTTTAACACAGATTACAATTGAATGTTTGCCTCGAGAAATGTGAAACGAAAGCCATCCATTGACAAGAAAAGTCATTTACAGTCACCCATGCATTCGAAAGCCTTATTACTCGCTTTAAATGGTTTTGTAATCTTGTAATTGATTTTAAGTTGAATTTTTTTATGTTTTTGGTTAAAACAGATCATAATTGAATATTTGCCTTGGGAAATATGAAGCAAAAACCATTCATTGAGAAGAAAACTTCATTTACAGTCACTCATGCCTTCGAAAGCCTTATTACTCGCTTTAAATGGTTTTATAATCTCATAATTGATTTTAAGTTGATTTTTTTACTTTTTAGTTAAAAGAGATTATAATTGAATGTTTAGCTCAAGGAACGTGAAGCGAAAGCCATCCATTAGAAACAAAAGTTCATTTATAGTCACTCATGCCTTCAAAAGGATTATTACTATATTTAAATGGTTTTATAATCTCTTAATTGATTTTAAGTTGAGTTTTTTTACCTTTTTGGTTCAAAGAGATCATAATTGAATATTTACCTCAAGAAACGTGAAGCGAAAGCCATCTATTGGTAAGAGAAGTCTATTTATAGTCACTCATGCCTTCGAAAGCCTTATTACTAGCTTTAAATGGTTTTATAAACTCATAATTGATTTTAAGTTGATTTTTTTTACATTTTCACTTAAACAGATTATAATTGAATATTTACCTTGAAAAACATGAAGAGAAAGCCATCCATTTACAAGAAAAGTCCATTTATAGCTACTCATCCCTTCGAAAGCCTTCTTACTGGCTTTAAATGGTTTTATAATCTCATAATTGATTTTAAGTTAAATTTTTTTTACCTTTTTGGTTAAGATGGATCATAATTGAATATTTACCTTGAGAAACATGAAACGAAAGCCATTCATTGAAAAGAAAACTTCATTTATAGTCATTTATGCCTTCGAAAGCCTTATTACTCACTTTAAATGGTTTTATAATCTCGTAATCAAGTTTAAGGTGATTGTTTTTACATTTTTGGTTAAAACAAAGTATAATTGAATGTTTACGTCGAGGAACATGAAGCGAAAGCTATTCATTAAGAAGAAAAGCTTATTTATAGTCACTCATGCCTTCGAAAGCCTTATTACTCGCTTTAAATGGCTTTATAATCACATAATTGATTTTAAGTTGAATTTTTTTACCTTTTTGGTTAAAACAGATCACAACTGAATATTTGCCTCTGGAAACTTGAAGCGAAAGCCATTCATTGAGAAGAAAACCTCATTTATAGTCATTCACGTCTTCGAAAACCTTATTACTTGCTTTAAATGGATTTATACTCTCATAATTAATTTTAAGTTGATTTTTTCTACATTTTTAGTTAAAACAATTTATCATTGAATGTTCACCTCAAGAAATGTGAAGCAAAAGCCATCCATTGACAAGAAAAGTCCATTTACAGTCACTCATGCCCTCAAAAGCCTTATTACTTGCTTTAAATAGCTTTATAATCTCATATTCGATTTTCGGTTGAATTTTTTTACCTTTTTGGTTAAAACAAATTATAATTGAATGTTTACCTCTGGAAACGTGAAGCGAAAGCCATCTATTGATAAGAAAAGTCCATTTATAGTCACTTATACCTTTGAAAGCCTTATTACTAGCTTTAAATGGTTTTATAAACTCAATTGATTTTAAGTTGATTTTTTTTATATTTTTGGTTAAAACAGATTATAATTGAATGTTTACCACGAAAAAAATGAAGAGAAAGCCATCCATTGACAAGAAAAGTCTATTTATAGCCACTCATGCCTTCGAAAGCCTTATTACTGGCTTTAAATGGTTTTATAATCCCATAATTGATTTTAAGTTGAATTTTTTTTACCTTTGGTTAAAATGGATCATAATTGAATATTTGCCTAGAGAAACGTGAAACAAAGCCATTCATTGAAAATAAAACTTTATTTATAGTCACTCATGCCTTCGAAAGCCTTATTACTCAGTTTAAATGGTTTTATAATCTCATAATTGATTTTATGTTGAATTGTTTTTCTTTGTTGGTTTAAATGGATCATAATTGAATATTTATCTCGAGAAACGTGAAGCGAATGCCATTTATTGAGAAGAAAACTTCATTTATAGTCACTCATGCCTTTGAAAGCCTTATTACTCAATTTAAATGGTTTTAAAACCTCATAATTGATTTTGAGTTGAATTTTTTAACTTTTTGGTTGAAACAAATTATAATTGAATGTTTACCTTGAGAAATGAGAAGCAAAAGCCATTCATTGAGAAGAAAACTTTATTTATAGTCACTCATGCCTTCGAAAACCTTATTACTCTCTTTAAATGGTTTTATAATCTCATAATTGATTTTAGATTGAATTGTTTTTCCTTGTTGGTTAAAATGGATCATAATTGAATATTTGCCTCGAGAAAAGTGAAGCGAAAGTCATTCATTGAGAAGAAAACTTCATTTATAGTCACTCATGCTTTCGAAAGCCTTATTTCTCGCTTTAAATGGTTTTATAATCTCATAATCAATTTTAAGTTCATAGTTTTTATATTTTTGGTTAAAACAGATTATAATTGAGTGTTTACCTCAAGAAACGTGAAGTGAAAGCCATTCATTAAGAAGAAAAGCTCATTTTATAGTCACTCATACCTTCAAAAGCCTTATTACTCACTTTAAATGGCTTTTATAATCACATAATTGATTTTAAGTTGATTTTTTTTTACATTTTTTATTAACAAAGATTATAATTGAATGTTTCCCTCGGGAAATGTGGAGCGGAAGCCATCCATTTGGAAGAAAAGTTTATTTATAGTCAGTCATGCCTTCAAAAGGTTTATTACCCGCTTTAAATGGTTTTATAATCTCATAATTGATTTTAAGTTGGATTTTGTTACGTTTTTGGTTAAAACAGATCATAATTGAATATTTGCCTTGGGAAACATGAAGTGAAAGTCATTCATTGAGAAGAAAACTTCATTTATAGTCACTCATGCCTTAGAAAACCTTAGTACTTGCTTTAAATGGTTTTATAATCTCATAATTGATTTTAAGTTGATTTTTTTACATTTTTGGTTAATACAGATTATAATTGAATGTTCACCTCAAGAAACGTGAAGCAAAAGCCATCCATTGATAAGAAAAGTCCATTTATAGTCATTCATGCCTTCGAAAGCCTTATTACTCGCTTTAAATGGTTTTATATTCTCATAATTGATTTTAGGTTGATTTTCTTTTACATTTTTTAGTAAAACAGATTATAATTGAATGTTTACCTCAGGAAACATGAAGCGAAAGCCATCCATTGAGAAGAAAAGTCTATTTATAGTCACTTATGCCTTAGAAAGCCTTATTACTCGATTTAAATGGCTTTATAATCTCATAATTAATTTTAAGTTGAATTTTTTTAACTTTTCGGCTAAAACAGATCATAATTGAATATTTTCCCTAGGAAATGTGAAGAGAAAGCCATTCATTTACAAAAAAAATGTCACGACCCAATTTCCCGGGCCATGACCGGCACATGAGCTCAATGAGCATAGCTCACTAAGCCCAAGCAAGCCTATCCATTTACCTTTGCTTAACAAATTTATCATATCATGCATACACACACACCTTTTCCCGAGTGTGAACATAGCCAAAACACAATGGCATTATCAATAATAATATACATGCACTATACTAGTCATGTATTTAGCAATTTACATTACATACACATGTTCACATTGTTAGATTGTATTCACAATACAAAAGGACCAATGACTTCCAACGGAGACATTTACAATAAAAGGGATTACTATTGAATGCCAAACACATACCCAGGAGATGCACTACGGGGACTCCTCGATCTAGGGTCCAACAGTCACCTGATCTGAAAACATGAATTTTTATAAAACGTGAGTACAATACTCAGTGAGTGAACAAGAAGGGAACAAGCATACCATAAGGAATATTTATCGAAATCATGATGCATTCATTTTCTCAAAACCATGCAATTGTTTTAGCTCTTTTAAACCCCTCATGTAAACCCCACATGAGTAAATCACTTTACAAAAATCCATGCTCAACTGTGATACCAAAGAAATGGGAAATATGGCAAAAACCCACAAGTTAGCAAAATGGACAGAAAGTTTCTCGCTGTAGTGAAACAGAGCAACAAGAGAAAAGTTTTCCTTCACTCAACAAAAAGGCCATCCTACTAAACCAACAAAATCAACATAAAACTCATGAAAATTCCCAAAGTGCAATGTATCAAATTTCACATATATGTCAACCATATATCACATTCATGAGCTTTCATTTCATAAGTCTAGATATGCATAATTTGATAGACAAACATCAATATCATTATAATCACACCCGGCTCATGTTCATCCCCCCACATCGTGCACATAACCGGCACCATCGTGTGCATCCCCCCACATCGTTCACAATCAGTGCCATCGTCTACATCCCCCCACATCGTGCACACGGGCACTATCATCATCCATCTCTCACGCCACCATCATCACCGGCATATGCATCCCCCCACATCGTGCACACACACGGTTACAGTCATTATACACAATATCATTCATCATGCACAATACACACACACATATATATATATATATCATCATATTGCAATAATGCATGAATCCATAACAATCACATATCACAACATCAAACCATTTAACAAAAGCTTGTTCCCAAGGTACATTTTCTAAGAAAAGTTGGATAGAATCTTTCACATTCCCCAAAACAAGTTTGAAATCCAAGTCCACTCACTGGTATCGAAAAATCCAGATTTCGGGTGCACTCGGACTAATAGTCCTCAAGCGCAATTCCTATACCTTTTTCGGACGTCTCACTACCTTGACAAATAACAAAGTCAAGGAATTTACTATATTGTCCCTAAATTGATATAAATTAATTTAAATTACTAATGCTTGATATGTAAATGCAAAAATACGTTCGATTACTGCTTAATCACGGTATCGATTAAATTCGATCGATCACCCGATTAATTGGCGATTGTGTCCAAATCACATCCAAATTAATCCATTTCTTCTCTAAAACCTTAATTTACCACATACCATTTAAATAAAGCCAAATTCAGCATTAGAACCCTCACAGTTCCTTATAGAAAAATTCGGTCATTTGGTGCACTAGCATCAAAATTTTTTCTACATAACCGTTTCACCTTAATTCATCATTTTCCAAGCCATTTTCCTTGAAATAAAAACAATCCCCCATTGATATACAGCCCTCATGGTTCGACCAACAAGGAACCCTAGAGAAATTGAATATTTCTTTTGTATTTTTGTTCATAACCATGCTTAACTATCCCTAAACACTAACATAGTCTAAAATCAAATTATTCCAACAACAATTCCTCTTCCATACCCATTTTTCAGAATTGAATTCATCATGATAACTCAATATTCAACCATGAAAATCAAGAACCAAAGCATGGGTAAGCTAGGTATCAAGGAGAATTAAAGAAATTCTAACTTACCTAGCTTGTTTCCTTGATTTCTTCACTTTTTCTTTGAATTTTCACCTAGGTTTTCTTGTTTTTCCCTTTGTTCTTCCTTTGTTCTTGTTGGTGGTTGCCTAGGCCGAATATGGTGAAAGAATTGGGGATTTAATGGGCTGATTTCTATAGAAAATAATAAAATAATCAAGCATGCCACGTGTCACATGCTTATTGGCCCATTTTTTTAACTTTTTGACTTTTTCTTCTTAATTTTCCACCACAAATATTCTGATATTTATCCAATCCTACCACAATTAAAATCCCTTGGTCTTGACAAGTGCTGGGGTGAAAAATTTACCGATTTGCCTCGAGGTGAAAAAATTACGATTTTGCCCCTATACTCTGAAATGTACCGGAATCACATTATTTCTACTTTTCAACCTCAAATAACACTAATATTGATCAATATTAACCAAATGGGGCAAAAATCATTTTATAAAAATTCTCGTTTAGTCCTCTAGTGGTAAAATTACCATTTTGCCCTTGTGCTCCAAAAATATCGAAAATCATAATTTTTCACTGCTAAAAATCATTTTATACTCCAATAATCATAATTATATTTCATATAATTATTCTTAGTCAAATGTGATCAAATCTTGGCTAAAAATCTCCATTTTATCATCAAATGGTAAAATAACCGTTTTGTCCCTAATCGGTCAATTTTCCTAATAGACTCCAAACTAGACCTTGAACTCCGAATCACTATTCTAAGCCATTCTGTGGGTTTCAAATTTTTCAAATTTCTCTTAGAATTTCTATTTGAACTAGTTCAATGCTCGATTTAACTTAGTTGTACCATTCGGTACAATACCGTCTTTTAATTGAGCTTGACAGGGTCTCACAAAAAAGTGCACTTATAGTCACTCACGCCTTCGAAAGCCTTATTACTCGTTTTAAATGGTTTTATAATCTCATAATCGATTTTAAGTTGATTTTTTTTACATTTTTGGTTAAAATAGATTTTAATTGAATGTTTACCTCAGGAAACATGAAACAAAAACCATCCATTGACAAAAAAAGTCCATTTATAGTCACTCATGCCTTCGAAAGCCTTATTACTAGCTTTAAATGGCTTTATAATCTCATAATTAATTTTAGGATGAATTTGTTTACCTTTTTTGTTAAAACAGAATATAATTGAATATTTACCTCCGAAAACGTGAAGCAAAAGCCACTCATTGAGAAGAAAACTTCATTTCTAGTCATTCATGCCTTCGAAAGCCTTATTACTCGCTTTAAATGGTTTTATAATCTCATAATTGATTTAAGTTGTTTTTTTTTTGTATTTCGGTTAAAATAGATTATAACTGAATGTTTACCTCAAGAAACGTGAAGTGAAAGCTATCAATTGGCAATAAAAGTCCATTTATAGTTACTCATACCTTTGAAAGCCTTTTTACTCTCTTTAAATGGTTTTATAATCTCATAATTAATTTTAAGCTGAATTTTTTTACCTTTTTGGTTAAAACAAATAATAAGTGAATATTTGCTAGGGCAAACGTGAAGTGAAAGCCATCCATTGGGAAGAAAAGTATATTTATAGCCACTCATACCTTCGAAAGCCTTACTACTCACTTTGAATGATTTTATAATCTCATAATTGATTTAAGATTGAATTTTTTTACCTTCTGTATTAAAACAGATTATAAGTGAATATTTGCCTTTGGAAAAGTGAAGCGAAAGCCATTCACTGGGAAGAAAAGTTTATTTATAGTCACTCATACCTTTGAAAGCCTTATTACTCACTTTAAATGGTTTTATAATCTCATAATTGATTTTAAGTTGAAGTTTTTGACCTTTTTGGTTAAAACAGATCATAATTGAATATTTGATTTCGGAAATGTGAAGCGAAACCCATCCATTGACAAAAAAAGTCCATTTATAGTCACTTATGCCTTCGAACACCTTATCACTCATTTTAAATGGTTTTATAATGTAATAATTGATTTTAAGTTGAATTTTTTTACCTTTTTCATTAAAACAGGTTGTAATTGAATATTTACCTTGGGAAACATGAAGCAAAAGCCATCCATTGATAAAAAATTCCATTTATAGTCACTCAAGCCTTCGAAAGCCTTATTACTTGCTTTACACGATTTTATAATCTCATAATTGATTTTAAGTTTATTTTTTGTACATTTTTAGTTAAAACAGATTATAATTTAATGTTTACCTTGCCAAACATGAAACGAAAGCCATTCATTATTAAAATACTTCATTTATAGTCATTCATGCCTTTGAAAGCCTTATTATTCGCTTTAAATGATTTTATAATCTCATAATTGATTTTAAGTTTATTTTTTGTACATTTTTAGTTAAAACAGATTATAATTTAATGTTTACCTTGCCAAACATGAAGCGAAAGCCATTCATTATTAAAATACTTCATTTATAGTTATTCATGCCTTTGAAAGCCTTATTATTCGCTTTAAATAGTTTTATAATCTCATAATTGATTTTAAGTTGTTTTCTTTTGCATTTTGGCAAAACAAATTATAATTGAATGTTTACTTCGAGAAATGTGAAGCGAAAGCCATCCACTAGCAATAAAAAGTTCATTTGTAGTCACTCATGCTTTCGAAAGCCTTATTACTCACTTTAAATGGTTTTATAATCTCATAATTGATTTTAAGTTGAATGTTTTACCTTTTTTGTTAAAACATATCATAATTGAATATTTACCTCAGGAAACGTGAAGCGAAAGCCTTTTATTGAGAAGAAAACTTCATTTATAGTCACTCTTGGCTTTCAAAGCTTTATTACTCATTTTAAATGGTTTTATAATCTCATAATTGATTTTAAGTTTTTTTTTACATTTTTGGTTAAAACAGATTATAATTGAATGTTTGCCTTAGGAAATGTGAAGTGAAAGCCATCCATTGGCAAGCAAAGTCCATTTATAGTCACTCATACCTTTGAAAGCCTTATTACTCACTTTAAAAAGTTTTATAATCTCATAATTGATTTTAAGTTGAATTCTTTTACATTTTTTGTTAAAAAAGATTACAACTGAACATTTGCCTTGGGAAATGAGAACCAAAAGCCATCCATTGGGAGAAAAAGTTCATTTATAGTCACTCATGCCTTCAAAAGCTCTATTACTCGTTTTTTACCTTTTGGTTAAAACAGATTATAATTGAATATTTGCCTCAAGAAACGTGAAACGAAAGCCATCCATTACCAAAAAAAGTCCATTTATAGTCACACATGCCTTCAAAAGCCTTATTACTTGTTTTAAATGGTTTTATAATCTCATAATTCATTTTAGGTTGAATTTTTTTTTACCTTTTTGGTTAACACATATTACAATTGAATGTTTACCTTGGGAAATATGAAGCAAAAGATATAAGATATTCATTAAGAGGAAAAGTTCATTTATAGTCACTCATGCCTTTGAAAGCCTTCTTACTTACTTTGAATGCTTTTATAATTTGAAAATTGATTTTAAGTTCAATTTTTTTTTACCTCTTTCGTTAAAATAGATTATAATTGAATATTTACCTCGGGAAACGTGAAGCAAAAACCATCCATTGAGAAGAAAAGTTCATTTATAGTCACTCATGCCTTCAAAAAGCCATATTACTCGCTTTAAATAGTTTTATAATATCATAATTGATTTTAAGGTGAGTTTTTTTTACCTTTTTGATTAAAACATATTATAAGTGAATATTTGCTTTAGAAAACGTAAAGTAAAAACCATCCATTGGGAAGAAAAGTTCATTTATAGTCACTCATGCCTTCAAAAGCCTTATTACTCGCTTTAAATGGTTTTATAATCTCATAATTGATTTTATGTTGAAGTTTTTTACTTTTGTGGTTCAAACAGATTATAATTGAATATTTGACTTGGGAAATGAGAAGCATCCATTGACCAAAAAAGTCCATATACAGTCACTTATGCCTTGGAACGCCTTATCACTCGTTTTAAATGGTTTTGTTATCTAATAATTGATTTTACGTTGAATTTTTTTACGTTTTTCATTAAAACAGGTTGTAATTGAATATTTGCCTTGAGAAACGTGAAGCAAAAGCCATCCATTGACAAAAAAAGTCCATTTATAGTATCTCAAGTCTTTGAAAGCCTTATTACTCGCTTTAAACGGTTTTATAATCTCATAATTGATTTTAATTTTATTTTTTGTACATTTTTAGTTAAAACAGGTTATAATTGAATGTTTGCCTTAAGAAACTTGAAGTGAAAGACATCCATTGGCAAGAAAAGTCTATTTATAGTTACTCATGCCTTCGAAAGCCTTATTACTCACTTTAAAAGGTTTTATAATCTCAAAATTGATTTTAAGTTGATTTTTTTTTACCTTTTTGGTTAAAACAGATTATAACTAAATATTTGCCTCAGGAAACGAGAAGCGAAAGCCATCCATTGTGAAGAAAAGTTCATTTTATAGTCATGCCTTTGAAAGCCTTATTACTCGCTTTAAATAGTTTTATAATCTCATAATTGATAATTTTTTTTAAAATTTTTAGTTAAAATAGATTATAATTAATTTTTTACCTCGGGAAACATTAAGTGAAAGCCATCAATTGGCAAGAAAAGTCCATTTATAGTCACTCATGCCTTCAAAAGCCTTATTACTCACTTTAAAAGGTTTTATAATCTCATAATTGATTTTAAGTTGAATTTTTTTACCTTTTTGGTTAAAAAGATTATAACTGAATATTTGCCTCTGGAAACTAGAAGCGAAAGCCATCCATTGGGAAGAAAAGTTCATTTATAGTCACTCATACCTTCGAAAGCCTTATTACTCGCTTTAAATGGTTTTATAATCTCGTAATTGATTTTAAGTTTTTTTTTTTTTACATTTTTAGTTAAAACAGGTTATAATTGAATGTTTTCCTTAGGAAACGTGAAGTGAAAGCCATCGATTGGCAAGCAAAGTTCATTTATATCACTCATGGCTTTGAAAGCCTTATTACTCACTTTAAAAAGTTTTATAATCTCATAATTGATTTTAAATTGAATTCTTTTACCTTTTTTGTTAAAAAAGATTACAACTGAACATTTGCCTTGGGAAATGAGAACCGAAAGCCATCCATTGGGAGGAAAAGTTCATTTATAGTCACTTATACCTTCGAAAGCCTTATTACTTGCTTTAAACGGTTTTATAATCTCGTAATTGATTTTAAGTTTATTTTTTTTACATTTTTGGTTGAAACAAGTTATAATTGAATGTTTATCTTGGGAAACGTGAAATAAAAGTCATTCATTGGCAAGAAAAGTCTATTTATAGTCACTCATGCCTTTAAAAGTATTATTATTCGCTTTAAATGATTTTATAATCTCATAATTGATTTTAAGTTGAATTTTTTTTACCTTTTTGGTTAAAATAGATTATAACTAAATATTTGCCTCAGGAAACGAGAAGCGAAAGCCATCCATTAGGAAGAAAAGTTCATTTATAGCCACTCATGCCTTCGAAAGCATTATTACTCACTTTAAATGGTTTCATAACCTCATAATTGATTTTATGTTGAATGTTTTTACCTTTTTGGTTAAAATAGATTATAATTGAATATTTACGTTGGGAAACGTGAAGCAAAAGCCATCCATTGACAAAAACAGCCCATTTATAGTCACTCATTCCTTCGAAAGCCTTATTACTCGCTTTAAATGGTTTTATAATCTCATAATTGATTTTAAGTTGAAATTTTTTACCTTTTTGGTTAAAACATATCATAATTGAATATTTACCTTTGGAAACATGAAGCAAAAGCCTTTCATTGAGAAAAAAACTTTATTTATAGTCACTCCTAGCTTCCAAAGCTTTATTACTCATTTTAAATGGTTTTATAATCTCAAAATTGATTTTAAGTTTTTTTTTTACATTTTTGGTTAAAACAGATTATAATTGAATGTTTACCTAGAGAAACGTGAAGGGAGAACCATCCATTAGTAAGAAAAGTCCATTATTAATCACTTTAAATGGTTTCATAATCTTATAATTGATTTTAAAAATTCAACCTTTTTGCTTAAAACAGGTCATAATTGAATATTTGCCTCGAGAAACATGAAGCGGAAGCCATTCATTGAGAAGAAAACTTCCTTTATAGTTACTCATGCCTTCGAAAGCCTTATTACTCGCTTTAAATGGTTTTATAATCTCATATTTGATTTTATGTTGAATTTTTTTTTACCTTTTCATTAAAACAGATTATAATTGAATATTTTCCTCAAGAAACGTGAAGTGAAAGCCATCCATTGCTAAACAAAGTCCATTTATAGTCCAACATGTCTTCAAAAGTCTTATTACTCGCTTTAAATGGTTTTATAATCTTATAATTCATTTTAAGTTGAATTTTTTTCACCTTTTTGGTTAACACAAATTACAATTGAATGTTTACCTTGAAAAACATGTCACGACCTGGAACTCCCCATCGGGCCCATGACAACCGCCGCGACGTCCCGATGGGCACTTATTACCCCGAATGCCGATCGAAACCCCGCAAGGCTTAGCATCAGCTTCCGCATCTCCCCAATGAGCGACAGTTATTAAATCTCGCATTTCAAGAAATCATAAGTCTTTTCCAAATCAAAACAATAAAATATTATTTTCTGGCTCACAGGGCATTTTCGTCATTTTTCTTTGAAAACACCAAAACCCGCCAAAAACATGGTGTAAAAGCTAAATATGTTCATACATACTTTAAATCAAATAACTAAAGTATAAAATTACTTTTACAATGACATGTGGGCCCCCAACTAACCAATAAGATGCGAGTCTGTGAACCTACAATTTGTCGATGCAAGGCTAATTGAAGTCTTTGATGCAATCGGCTATCTACCAGCTATCCCAAGCCTAAAATGTGGGGAATTGAGGGTGGTGAGATTATAAAATCCCAGTGAGTAAACAGGCACCATCTAAACCATCTAAAGGCAAGTAAATGGAGACAAATTAAAATATTCTTTTCCAATATATGTTTCATAACATGAATATTCAGTTTACTCAATTAATCAACATGGCTTATATATCTCACAAAACTTGGCTCTTGCCAAAATCATTCTCGTGGATACCTTCGTCAAGGTATCCCACTAAGACCGCAAAGGCTGTTAAAAATTCATATTTCGCATAAAACACATTTTTCGTTGAACATCACAGTCGTTCCTTGGCGTTGGCTAAGTCTCACTCTCACATGGTGGTTAATGTGAAGTGCACTCAAAAAGCCCACCTCAGGAGATACCCTACGCGCTTCTACAATCGAGATGAGAATATAAAAGAGTTTACCGTGCCTCTCTAATAGGCTAGTCCATGGAACCCCCCACCACTACAGTAGCTAATCTTTAATCCACCAATTGATCAAATCTCAATGGCATAGCATGGCAATTACATTACTAACCAATTTATCAAGGCAAAACAGACAATTCATATTTTTTAACACAAGTATAAATTCAGCCAATCATGCCAATTTATCACAAGCCATTTAATTCAAATCATAAATTTACAACACAAGTAGGCAGTCTTCAATTACTCTATTTTCAAAACTAGTATTCGATTTTCTAGAAAATTTATAAAATCATTTTATAAAATCACAATTTCTCTTAAAACATAGCAATTTACCATTTAAACCCATTTTTCATAAAATCACATAATTGTATAAAATTACTCTAGATAATTAAGACGATAATAAGTTCACTCATTGTTCTAGAAGTCGATATACTCCTAACCCCAGTCTTCAAGCACAATCCCTGTACTTTTACCAGTGTAATTTGCTCACCACCTATCCACAATGTACAATACATAATTCACCACATTAATACTTGACCACTATAAAATCAATTCAGGCTCAGTGTATATGCATGATATGAAGTGCAAAATATCTAAATTTTACCTAAACGCGATGTTAGCCTATTTCGGTCTTTTACCCGATAAATCGATATACGCGTCCGTTTAAACTCCAAATTAATTTTTTTTTTTTCAGTTTCCATACCTCAATTGCACCCAAATTGACTTAATATCCCTCAGTGTGGTGCAAATTATCAGTCTCGATAGCAAATTACGAAAATACCCCTAGTGGGTTAGAATTCGTATTTTTGCTCTGAAAATTCCCATTATTTTTCTAGGCTCATAATTTATCATTATTCATCATAATTCCTCAAATAAACATCAAGATCAGCAGCCAATATTCCCCTAGAAAATTCGGCATAATGGGTTTCAATGAGAGAAAATTATTTCTCTAGCTTATTTTTACTATATTTCAATATAACCTAACTAAAATCACTTAATTCAATTAAAATCAACCAAAACTCAAGCTCAAAACTCATCCATGGAGGTTTGGCCAGCATGGGTGTCCATACCCACTTTCTAATTTTGCATGGAAATGAGAAAAAAATGCATGGGTAGTGAAAATCACAAGGAAAATCAATGAAATTTACCTTTTTAATGTTTGATTTCTTGATTTCTCTTGATTTTTCCCAAAATTTTCAGCTAGGGTTCTTATTTCTTTTCCCCCTTTTTCTCTCCTGGTTTGGACAGCTTGAAGAAGATGAGAATTCTGAAAATTTTGACCTTTTTAAAGGCTAAAATAATATAATATTATTTTATTCATTTTTTTTGTTTTATTAATTTCTTAAATTCTAGCCATCCATTTGTTTCCAAATTTTCACCATACACTTGCCCCACATATCCATTGCTTAGATAAAATTCTCAGACTTATCCAAAGTCTTGGTGGAGTAATTTTTGAAATTTACACTTTTGCCCCTAAAAAGTCAAAAATTACATTTTGCCCCAAAAACTGAAAAATTGCCCATCGACATATTTTTCATCCCTTATACTCATACCATTTTTCAATTTGTCAAATGTGATTTAAATTCTCTCAAAATCTCAAATTTTATCCGCGAGTGAAAAAATTACGATTTTACCCCTACACTCCAGAAATCACCGAAATTAAACTTTTTCACTGCCAAACCCTCAAATTATACTCCAATACTCAAATCATACTCCAATAAGTTAAATGGGGCCAAAAAAAATCTTTTCTCAAAATTTCCATTTTGTCCCCAAGTGGCAAATGACCATTTTGCCCTTAGATAGTGAAAATTCCAGTTTGACTCCGAATTGATCCTCGAACTCCGAATTACCATTTTGAGTCATCCCTGAGCTGTGAAACTCTTAATTTCACCTTAAAATTCCTATTTGAACTAGTTTGAGGCTTAATCGACTCAATGGAACCATTAGGGGCAATATCGTCTTTTAATGATTTCTCGAACTTCCTAAATATGCAAACATTCGATTGAGCATGTAAATGACGTTGTAATTATTTTATAGAACAAGGTTTGACAAAACATGAAGCGAAATATATTCATTGAGAGAAAAAGTTTATTTATAGTTACTCATGCCTTTGAAAGCCTTATTACTCGTTTTGAATGGCTTTATAATTTGATAATTGATTTTAAGTTGAATTTTTTTACCTTTTTAGTTAAAACATATTATAATTGAATATTCACCTCAGGAAACGTAAAGTGAAAGCCATTCATTGAAAAAAAAAGTCCATTTATAGTCACTCATACCTTTGAAAGCCTTATTGCTCGCTTTAAACGATTTTATAATCACATAATTGATTTTAAGTTGTTTATTTTTTTTTGCATTTTGGTTGAAATAGATTATAATTGAATGTTTACCTAGGGAAACGTGAAGTTAAAACCATCCATTGGCAATAAAATTCCATTTATAGTCACTCATACCTTCAAAAGCCTTATTACTTGCTTTAAATGGTTTTATAACCCCATAATCAATTTTAAGTTATGTTTTATTTAATTTTTGGTTAAAATAGATCATAATTGAATGTTAACTTCAAGAAACATAAAACAAAAGCTATCCATTGACAAACAAAAGTCTATTTATAGTCCCTCATACCTTCAAAAGGCTCATTACTCACTTTAAATGGCTTTATAATCTAATAATTGATTTTAGGTTGAATTTTTTGATCTAATAATTGGCTTTATAATCTAATTATTATTCGCTTTGAATGGTTTTATAATCTCATAATTGATTTTAAAAATTCAACCTTTTGCTTAAAATAGGTCATAATTGAATATTTACCTCGAGAAATATGAAGTGAAAGCCATTCTTTGAGAAGAAAACTTCTTTTATAGTTACTCATGCCTTCAAAAGCCTTATTACTCGCTTTAAATGGTTTTATAATCTCATAATTGATTTTATGTTGAATTGTTTTTTACCTTTTGGTTAAAATAGATAATAATTGAATATTTGCCTCAAGAAACGTGAAGCGAAAGCCATCCATTGCCAAAAAAAGTTCATTTATAGTCCAGCATGTCTTCAAAAGCCTTATTACTTGCTTTAAATGGTTTTATAATCTCATAATTCATTTTAAGTTGAATTTTTTTTACCTTTTTGGTTCATACAAATTACAATTGAATGTTTACCTTGGGAAACATGAAGCGAAAGATATTCATTAAGAGGAAAAGTTTATTTATAGTCACTCATGCCTTTGAAAGCCTTATCACTCGCTTTAAATGGTTTTATAATTTGATAATTGATTTTAAGTTGAATTTTTTTACTTTTTTAGTTAAAATAGATTATAATTGAATATTCACCTCAGGAAACGTAAAGCGAAAGCCATTCATTGAAAAAAAAAGTCCATTTATAGTCATTCATGCCTTCGAAAGCCTTATTACTCGCTTTAAACGGTTTTATAATCACATAATTGATTTTAAGTTCAACTTTTTTACCTTTTTGGCTAAAATAGATCATAATTGAATATTTACCTCGGGAAACGTGAAATGAAAGCCATTCATTGAGAACAAAACTTCATTTATAATTACTTATGCCTTTGAAAGCCTTATTACTCGCTTTAAATGGTTTTATAATCTCATAATATATTTTAAGTTGAATTTTTTTACCTTTTTGGTTAAAACATATCACAATTGAATATTTACCTCGAGAAACGTGAAGTGAAAGCCATTCATTGAGAAAAAAACTTCATTTATAATCATTCATGCATTCGAAAGTCTTATTACTCGCTTTGAATGGTTTTAAAATATCATAATTAATTTTAAGTTGTTTTTTTTTTTGCATTTTGGTTGAAACAGATTATAATTGAATGTTTACCTTGACAAACGTGAAGTTAAAGCCATCCATTGGCAATAAAAGTCCATTTATAGTCACTCATACCTTTGAAAGCCTTATTACTTGCTTTAAATGGTTTTATATTCCCATAATCGATTTTAAGTTATGTTTTATTTAATTTTTGGTTAAAATAGATTATAATTGAATGTTAACTTCAGGAAACATAAAACAAAAGCCATCCATTGACAAAAAAAAAGTTCATTTATAGTCCCTCATGCCTTCAAAAGCCTCGTTACTCGCTTTAAATGGCTTTATAATCTAATAATTGATTTTAGGTTGAATGTTTTGACTGTTTTAGTTAAAACAGATTATAATTGAATATTTGCCATCGGAAACATGAAGCAATAGCCATTCATTGACAAAAAAAAATCCATTTATAGTCATTTAGGCCTTCGATAGCCTTATTACTCGTTTTAAATGGTTTTATAATCTCATGATTGTTTTTAAGTTGAATTTTTTTACCGTTTCAGTTAAAACAGATCATAATTGAACGTTTACCTCGGGAAACATGAAGCAAAAGCTATTTATTGAGAAGAAAACTTCATTTATAGTTACTCATGCCTTCAAAAGCCTTATTACTTACTTTAAATGGTTTTATAATCTCATAATTGATTTTAAGTTGAATGTTTTTTGTTTTTGGTTAAAACAGATCTTAATTGATTATTTGCCTTAGGAAACGTGAAGCGAAAGCCATTCATTGAGAAGAAAACTTCATTTCTAGTCACTCATGCCTTCGAAAGCCTTATTACTAAGTTTAAATGGTTTTATAATCTCATAATTGATTTTAAGTTGATTTTATTTTACATTTTTGGTTAACACAGATTACAAATGAATGTTTTCCTCAGGAAACGTGAAGCAAAAGCCATCCATTGACAAGAAAAGTCATTTATAGTCACCTATACATTCGAAAGCCTTATTACTCAGTTTAAATAGTTTTATAGTCTCATAATTGATTTTAAGTTGATTTTTTTTACATTTTTGGTTAACACAGATTACAATTGAATGTTTCCCTTGGGAAACAGGAAGCGAAAGCCATCCATTGACAAGAAAAGTCATTTATAGTCACCCATGCATTCAAAAACCTTATTACTCGCTTTAAATGGTTTTGCAATCTCATAATTGATTTTAAGTTGAATTTTTTTATATTTTTTGGTTAAAACATATCATAATTGAAGATTTGCCTTGGGAAACATGAAGTGAAAGCCATTCATTGATAAGAAAACTTCATTTGTAGTCACTCATGCCTTCGAAAGCCTTATTACTCATTTTAAATAGTTTTATAATTTCATAATTGATTTTAAGTTGATTTTTTTTAGATTTTTGGTTAAAACAGATTATAATTGAATGTTGACCTCAAAAAACATGAAGAAAAAGCTATCCATTGACAAGAAAAGTCCATTTATAGTCATTCATGCCTTTGAAAGTCTTATTACTCGTTTTAAATGATTTTATAATCTCATGATTGATTTTAAGTTGAATTTTTTTCCTTTTCAGTTAAAACAGATCATAATTGAATATTTACCTCACAAAAAGTGAAGTGAAAGCCATATATTGAGAAGAAAACTTCATTTATAGTCACTCATGCCTTTAAAAGCTTATTACTTGATTTGAATGGTTTTGTAATCTCATGATTGATTTGAAGTAGAATTTTTTTACCTTTTCGATTAAAACATATCATAATTCAATATTTACCTCGAGAAACGTGAAGTAAAAGCCATCCATTGACAAAAAAAAGTCCATTTATTGTCACTCAGGCCTTCAAAAGCCTTAGTACTTGCTTTAAATGGTTTTATAATCTCATAATCGATTTTAAGTTATGTTTTCTTATATTTTTTGTTAAAACAGATTATAATTGAATGTTTACCTTAGGAAACATGAAGCAAAAGCCATCCATTGATAAAAAAAAAAAGTCCATTTATAGTCACTCATGCCTTCAAAAGCCTTAATACTCGCTTTAAATGGCTTTATAACCTCATAATTGATTTTAAGTTGAATTTTTTTTACCTTTTTGCTTAAAACAGATTATAATTGAATATTTGCCTCTAGAAACATTAAGTGAAAGCCATCAATTGACAAGAAAAGTTTATTTATAGTGATTCATGCCTTTGAACGCCTTATTAATCACTTTATATGGTTTTATATTGTCATGATTGATTTTAAGTTGAATTTTTTTACGTTTTCGATTAAAACATATCATAATTGAATGTTTGCCTCAAAAAACGTGAAGCGAAAACCATTTATTGAGAAGAAAACTTCATTTACAGTCACTGATGTCTTTGAAAGCCTTATTACTCAATTTATATGGTTTTAAAACCTCATAATTGATTTTAGGTTGAATTTTTTTAACTTTTTGGTTAAAACAGATTGTAATTGAATGTTTACCTTAAGAAATGTGAAGCCAAAGCCATTCACTGAGAAGAAAACTTCATTTATAGTCACTCATGCCTTCGAAAGCCATATTACTCGCCTTAATTGGTTTATAATCTCATAATTGATTTTAAGTTAATTTTTTTTTTACATTTTTTGTTAAAACAGATTATAATTGAATGTTTTACCTCAGGAAATGTGAAGCGAAAGGCATTCATTAAAAAGAAAAGTACATTTATAGTAGCTCATGCTTTTGAAACCCTTATTACTCGCTTTAAATGGTTTTATAATCTCATAATTGATTTTAAGTTGAATTTTATTTACCTTTTTGCTTAAAACAAATTATAATTGAATAGTTACCTTGGGAAACTTGAAGTGAATGCCATCCATTGGTAAGAAAAGTCCATTTATAGTCACTCATACCTTCGAAAGCCTTATTACTCTCTTTAAATGGTTTTATAAACTCATAATTGATTTTAAGTTGATTTGTTTTTACATTTTTGGTTAAAATAGATTATAATTGAATGTTTACCTTGGGCAACATGAAGCGAAAGCCATCCATTGACAAGAAAAGTCCATTTATAGCCACTCATTCCTTCAAAAGCCTTATTACTAGCTTTAAATGGTTTTATCATCTCATAATTGATTTTAAGTTGATTTTTTTTACATTTTTGGTTAAAACATATTGTAATTGAATGTTTACCTCGAGAAATGTGAAGTGAAAGCCATCCATTGGCAAGAAAAGTCCATTTATAGTCACTCATGCTTTAAAAAGCCTTATTACTCACTTTAAATGGTTTTATAATCTCATAAGTGATTTTAAGTTGAATTTTTTTACCTTTTTGCTTAAAACGGATCATAATTAGTTGATTTTGTTTACATTTTTGGTTAATACATATTACAATTGAATGTTTCTATCAGGAAACATGAAGCGGAAGCCATCCATTGACAAAAAAAGTCTATTATAGTCACCCATGCATTCGAAAGCCTTATTACTCGCTTTAAATGATTTTGTAATCTCATAATTAATTTTAAGTTGAATTTTTTTACATTTTTTGTTAAAACAGATCATAATTGAATATTTGCCTTGGGAAATGTGAAGCGAAAGCCATTCATTGAGAAAAAAACTTCATTTATAGTCACTCATGCCTTTGAAAGCATTATTACTCGCTTTAAATGGTTTTATAATCTCATAATTGATTTTAAGTTGATTTTTTTTATATTTTTGGTTAAAACAGATTATAATTCAATGTTTACCTCAGGGAACGTGAAGTGAAAGCCATCCATTAGGAAGAAAAGTTCATTTATAGTCACTCATGTCTTCAAAAGGCTTATTACTATATTTAAATGGTTTTATAATCTCATAATTGATTTTAAGTTGAATTTTTTACCTTTTTGGTTCAAACATATTAGAATTGAATATTTGCCTTAAGAAACAGGAAGCGAAAGCCATCCATTGACAAGCAAAGTCTATTCATAGACACTCATGCCTTCGAAAGTCTTATTACTCGCTTTAAATGGTTTTATAATCTCATAATTGATTTTAAGTTGAATTTTTTTTACCTTTTTGCTTAAAACAGATCATAATTAGTTGATTTTTTTTACATTTTTGGCTAAAACAGGTTAAATTGAATGTTTACCTCAGGAAATGTGAAGAGAAAGCCATCCATTGACAAGAAAAGTCTATTTATAGCCACTCATGCCTTCAAAAGCCTTTTTACTGGCTTTAAATGGTTTTATAATCTCATAATTGATTTTAAAATGACTTTTTTTAGCTTTTTGGTTAAAACGAATCATAATTGAATATTTACCTCAAGAAATGTGAAGTGAACACCATTCATTGAGTAGAATACTTCATTTATAGTCACTCATACCTTCGAAAGCCTTATTACTTACTTTAAATGGTTTTATAATCTCATAATTGATTTTGAGTTGATTTTTTTTTATATTTTTATTTAAAACAATTTATAATTGATTGTTTACCTCAAGGAACGTGAAGCAAAAGCTATCCATTGACAAGAAAACTCCATTCATAGTCACTCATGCCTTCGAAAGCCTTATTACTTGCTTTAAATGGTTTTATAATCTAATAATTGATTTTAAGTTTATTTTTTTACATTTTTGGTTAAAATAGATTATAATTGATCGTTTACCTAAGGGAACGTGAAGCAAAAGCCATCCATTGGGAAGAAAAGTTCATTTATACTCACTCATGCCTTTAAAAGGCTTATTAATATATTTAAATGGTTTTATAATCTCATAATTGATTTTAAGTTGAATTTTCTTACCTTTTTGGTTCAAACATAACAGAATTAAATATTTGCCTCAAGAAATGTGAAGCGAAAGCCATTCATTGACAAGAAAAGTCTATTTATAGTCATTCATGCCTTCGAAAGCCTTATTACTCGCTTTAAATGGTTTTGTAATCTCATAATTAATTTTAAGTTGAATATTTTTACCTTTTTGCTTAAAACAGATCATAATTAGTTGATTTTTTTACATTTTTGGTTAAAATAGATTATAATTGAATGTTTACCTCGAGAAACATGAAGCAAAAGCCATCCATTGACAAGAAATGTCCATTTATAGCCAGTTATGCCTTCGAAAGCCTTATTACTGGCTTTAAATAGTTTTATAATCTCATAATTGATTTTAAGTTGAATTGTTTTAGGTTTTTGCTTAAAACGGATCATAATTGAATATTTGTCTCAAGAAACATGAAGCGAAAGCCGTTCATTGAGAAGAAAACTTCATTTATTGTCACTCATGTCTTCGAAAGCTTTATTACTTGCTTTAAATGGTTTTATAATCTCATAAATGATTTTAAGTTGATTTTTTTACATATTTGGTTAAAACATATTATAATTGAATGTTTACCTCAAGAAACATGAAGCGAAAGCCTTTCATTAAGAAGAAAAGTGCATTTATAGTAACTCATGCTTTCGAAAGTCTTATTACTCGCTTCAAATGGTTTTATAATCTCATAATTTATTTTCAGTTAAATTTTTTTACCTTTTTGCTTAAAATAGATTATAATTGAACATTTACCTTGGGAAACATGAAGTGAAAGCCATCCATTGGTAAGAAAAGTCCATTTATAGTCACTCATGCCTTCGAAAGCCTTATTACTCACTTTAAATGGTTTTATAAACTCATAGTTGACTTTTTTTTATATTTTTGATTAAAACAGATTATAATTGAATGTTTACCTTGGGAAAGGTGAAGCGAAAGCCATCCATTGACAGGAAAAGTCCATTTATAGTTACTTATGCCTTCGAAAGCCTTATTACTGACTTTAAATGGTTCTATAATCTCATAATTGATTTTAAGTGGAATTTTTTACCTTTTTGGTTAAAACGGATCAGAATTAGTGGATTTTTTTTGCATTTTTGGTTAACACAGATTGCAATTGAATGTTTCCCTCAGGAAACGTGAAGTGAAAGCCATCAATTGACAAGAAAAGTCATTTATAGTCTCTCATGCATTCGAAAGCCTTATTACTTGCTTTAAATGGTTTTGTAATCTCATAATTGATTTTAAATTGATTTGTTTTACATTTTTGGTTAAAAGAGATCACAATTGAATATTTGCCTTGGGAAATGTGAAGTGAAAGCCATTCATTGAGAAGAAAACTTCATTTATAGTCATTCATGCCTTCGAAAGCCTTATTACTCACTTTCAATGGTTTTATAATCTCATAATTAATTTTAAGTTGATTTTTTTACATTTTTGGTTAAAACAAATTATAATTGATTGTTTACCTCAAGGAACGTGAAGCAAAAGCCATCCCTTAGGAAGAAAAGTTCATTTATAGTCACTTATGCCTTCAAAAGGCTTATTACTATATTTAAGTAGTTTTATAATCTCATAATTGATTTTAAGTTGAATTTTTTTACCTTTTTGCTTCAAATAGATCATAATTGAATATTTGCCTTAAGAAACGTGAAGCGAAAGCCATCTATTGGTAAGAAAAGTCCATTTATAGTTACTCATGCCTTCGAAATCCTTATTACTAGCTTTCAATGGTTTTATAAAGTCATAATTGATTTTAAGTTGAATGTTTTTACCTTTTTGGTTAAAAGAAGTCATAATTGAATATTTGCTTTGAAAAATGTGAAGCAAAAGCCATTCGTTGGCAATAAAAGTCTATTTATACTCACTCATGCCTTCGAAAGCTTTTTTACTCACTTGAAATGGTTTTATAACCTCATAATTGATTTTAAGCTAAATTCTTTTACCTTTTTGGTTGAAACAGATTAGAAGTGAATATTTGTCTTGAGAAACGTGAAGCGAAAGCCATCCATTAGAAAGAAAAGTTCATTTATAGTCACTCATGCCTTCGAAAGCCTTATTACTTGCTTTAAACGGTTTTATAATCTCATAATTGATTTTAAGTTGATTTTTTTTACATTTTTGGTTAAAACATATTGGAATTGAATGTTTACCTCAAGAAATGTGAAGCGAAAGCCATCCATTGGCAAGAAAAGTCCATTTATAGTCACTCATGCCTTTAAAAACCTTATTACTTGCTTTAAATGGTTTTATAATCTCATAACTGATTTTAAGTAGAATTTTTTTACCTTTTGGTTAAAACAGATTATAACTTAATATTTGCCTCGAAAAACAAGAAGTGAAAGCCATCCATTGGGAAGAAAAGTTCATTTATAGCCACTCATGCATTCGAAAGTATTACTCGCTTTAAATGATTTTATAATCTCATAATTGATTTTATATTGAATTTTTTTATCTTTTCGGTTCAAACTGATTATAATTGAATATTTACCTCAAGAAATGTGAAACGAAAGCCATCCATTGACAAAAACAGTCCATTTATAGTCAACCATGCCTTTGAAAGCCTTATTACTCATTTTAAATGGTTTTATAATCTCATAATTGATTTTAAGTTGAGTTTTTTTACCTTTTTGGTTAAAACAGATCATAATTGAATATTTGTCTCAGGAAATGTGAAGCGAAAGCCTTTCATTGAGAAGAAAACTTTATTTACAGTCACTCTTGGCTTCCAAAGCTTTATTACTTATTGTAAATGGTTTTATAATCTCATAATTTATTTTAAGTTTTTTTTTTTATATATTTTGGTTAAAATAGACTATATTGAATGTTTACCTTGGAAAACGTGAAGAGAAAGCCATCCATTGGCAAGAAAAGTCCATTTTTAGTCACTCATGCCTTCAAAACCCTTATTACTCACTTTAAATGGTTTTATAATCTCATAATTGATTTTAAGTTGTATTTTTTCTACCTTTTTGGTTAACACAAATAATAAGTGAATGTTTACTTCGGGAAACATGAAACCAAAGATATTCATTGAGTGGAAAAGTTCATTTATAGTCACTCATGCCTTTGAAAACCTTTTTACTTGCTTTAAATGGTTTCATAATTTAATAATTGATTTTAAGTTGAATTTTTTTACCTTTTTCGTTAGAACAGATTATAATTAAATATTTACCTCGGGAAAAAGGAAGTGAAAGCCATCCATTGATAGAAAAAGTCTATTTACAGTCACTCATGCCTTCGAAAGCCATATTACTTGCTTTAAATGGTTTTATAATCTCATAATTAATTTTAAGTTAAATTTTTTTTACATTTTTGGTTAAAACAGATTATAATTGAATATTTACCTCAGGAAATGTGAAGCGAAAAGCATCCATTGATAAAAAAAAGTCCATGTATAGTCACCCATGCCTTCAAAAGCCTTATTACTCGCTTTAAATGGTTTTATAAT
The DNA here is from genome assembly GCF_053813885.1 of Theobroma cacao. Classification (NCBI taxonomy): domain Eukaryota; kingdom Viridiplantae; phylum Streptophyta; class Magnoliopsida; order Malvales; family Malvaceae; genus Theobroma; species Theobroma cacao. The sequence continues at coordinate 30,387,362 of NC_142647.1, read as the reverse complement.
CTCATAATTGATTTTAAAAATGTAACCTTTTCGCTTAAAACAAGTCATAATTGAATATTTGCTTTGGGAAACATGAAGTGAAAGCCATTTCATTGCAAAGAAAACTTCATTTATAGTCACTCATGCTTTCAAAAGCTTTATTATTTGCTTTAGATGGTTTTATAATCACATAATTGATTTTATGTTGAATTTTTTTGGCCTTTTGGTTAAAACAGATTATTATTGAATATTTACCTCAGGAAACGTGAAGCAAAAGCCACCCATTGCAAAAAAAAAATCCAGTTATAGTCACTCATGCCTTCAAAAGCCTTATTGCATGCTTTAAATGGTTTTATAATCTCATAATTGATTTTAAGTTTATTTTTTTTACATTTTTAGTTAAAACATATTATAATTGAATATTTACCTTGAGAAACTTGAAGCGAAAACCATCTATTGAAAAAAAAAGTTCATTTATGGTCACTCATGCCTTCGAAAGCCTTATCACTCATTTTAAATGGTTTTATAATCTAATATTATTTTAGGTTGAAATTTTTTACCCTTTTTCGTTAAAACAAGTTACAATTGAATATTTACCTTGGGAAACGTGAAGCGAAAGCCATCCATTGAAAAAAAATACATTCATAGTCACTTATACCTTTGAAAGCCTTATTGCTTGCTTTGATTTTAGGTTTTTTTTTTGCATTTTGGTTAAAACAGATTATAATTGAATGTTTGTCTCGGGAAACATGAAGTGAAAGCCAACCATTTACAAGAAAAGTCCATTTATAGTCACTCATGCCTCTGAAAGCCTTATTACTCACTTTAAATGGTTTTATAATCTCATAATTGATTTTAAGTTGATTTTTTTTACCTTTTTGGTTAAAATAGATTATAACTGAATATTTTCCTCGAGAAACGTGAAGCAAAAGCCATCCATTGAAAAGAAAAGTTCATTTATAGTCACTCATACCTTCGAAAGCCTTATCACTCATTTTAAATAGTTTTATAATCTAATATTATTTTAGATTGAATTTTTTTACCCTTTTTCGTTAAAACAGGTTATAATTGAATATTTGCCTCGAGAACCGTGAAGCAAAAGCCATCCATTGAAAAAAAATACATTCATAGTCACTCATAGTTTTGAAAGCCTTATTGCTCGCTTTTGATTTTAGGTTTTTTTTTGGCATTTTGGTTAAAACAGATTATAATTGAATCTTTATCTTGGGAAACGTGAAGCAAAAGCCATCCATTGATAAAAAAAGTCCATTTATAATCACTCATGCCTTCGAAAGCCTTATTAGTCGCTTTAAATGGTTTTATAATCTCATAATTGATTTTAAAAATGTAACCTTTTCGCTTAAAACAAGTCATAATTGAATATTTGCTTTGGGAAACATGAAGTGAAAGCCATTTCATTGCAAAGAAAACTTCATTTATAGTCACTCATGCTTTCAAAAGCTTTATTATTTGCTTTAGATGGTTTTATAATCACATAATTGATTTTATGTTGAATTTTTTTGGCCTTTTGGTTAAAACAGATTATTATTGAATATTTACCTCAGGAAACGTGAAGCAAAAGCCACCCATTGCAAAAAAAAAATCCAGTTATAGTCACTCATGCCTTCAAAAGCCTTATTGCATGCTTTAAATGGTTTTATAATCTCATAATTGATTTTAAGTTTATTTTTTTTACATTTTTAGTTAAAACATATTATAATTGAATATTTACCTTGAGAAACGTGAAGCGAAAACCATCTATTGAAAAAAAAAGTTCATTTATGGTCACTCATGCCTTCGAAAGCCTTATCACTCATTTTAAATGGTTTTATAATCTAATATTATTTTAGGTTGAAATTTTTTACCCTTTTTCGTTAAAACAAGTTACAATTGAATATTTACCTTGGGAAACGTGAAGCGAAAGCCATCCATTGAAAAAAAATACATTCATAGTCACTTATACCTTTGAAAGCCTTATTGCTTGCTTTGATTTTAGGTTTTTTTTTTGCATTTTGGTTAAAACAGATTATAATTGAATGTTTGTCTCGGGAAACATGAAGTGAAAGCCAACCATTTACAAGAAAAGTCCATTTATAGTCACTCATGCCTCTGAAAGCCTTATTACTCACTTTAAATGGTTTTATAATCTCATAATTGATTTTAAGTTGATTTTTTTTACCTTTTTGGTTAAAATAGATTATAACTGAATATTTTCCTCGAGAAACGTGAAGCAAAAGCCATCCATTGAAAAGAAAAGTTCATTTATAGTCACTCATACCTTCGAAAGCCTTATCACTCATTTTAAATAGTTTTATAATCTAATATTATTTTAGATTGAATTTTTTTACCCTTTTTCGTTAAAACAGGTTATAATTGAATATTTGCCTCGAGAACCGTGAAGCAAAAGCCATCCATTGAAAAAAAATACATTCATAGTCACTCATAGTTTTGAAAGCCTTATTGCTCGCTTTTGATTTTAGGTTTTTTTTTGGCATTTTGGTTAAAACAGATTATAATTGAATCTTTATCTTGGGAAACGTGAAGCAAAAGCCATCCATTGATAAAAAAAGTCCATTTATAATCACTCATGCCTTCGAAAGCCTTATTAGTCGCTTTAAATGGTTTTATAATCTCATAATTGATTTTAAGTTGAATTTTTTTACCTTTTTGGTTAAAACAAATTATAATTAAATATTTAACTCGAAAAATGTGAAGCGAAAGTGATCCATTGACAAAACAAGTCCATTTATAGTCACTTAAGCCTTCGAAAGCCTTATCACTCGTTTTAAATGGTTTTATAATCTAATAATTGATTTTAGGTTGAATTTTTTTACCTTTTTGGTTAAAACAGGTTATAATTGAATATTTGCCTTAAGAAACGTGAAGCGAAAGCCATCCATTGACAAAAAAAGTCTATTTATAGTCATTCATGCCTTCGAAAGCCTTATTACTTGCACTAAATGGTTTTATAATCTCATAATTGATTTTAAGTTGAATTTTTTTAAGTTTTTGGTTAAAACAGATTATAAGTGAGTATTTGCTTGGGAAAACATGAAGCGAAAGCCATCTATTGGGAAGAAAAGTTCATTTATAGTCACTCATGCCTTTGAAAGCTTTATTACTTGCTTTAAATGGTTTTATAAGTTCATAATTGATTTTATGTTGAACTTTTTTTACCTTTTTGGTTAAAACAGATTATAAGTGAACGTTTGCCTCGGGAAACATGAAGCTAAGCCATCCATTGGAAAGAAAAGTTCATTTATAGTCACTCATGCCTTCGAAAGCCTTATTACTCACTTAAAATGGTTTGATAATCTCATAATTGATTTTAAGTTGAATTGTTTTACCTTTTTGGTTAAAACAGATTATAATTAAATATTTAACTCAAAAAATGTGAAGCGAAAGCGATCCACTGAACAAAAAAGTCCATTTATAGTCACTTATGCCTACCAAAGCCTTATCACTCGTTTTAAATAGTTTTATAATCTAATAATTAATTTAAAGTTGAAATTATTTACCTTTTTAGTTAAAACAGGTTATAATTGAATATTTGCCTCAGGAAACGTGAAGCAAAAGCCATCTATTGACAAAAAAAGTCCATTTATAGTTACTCTTGCCTTCAAAAGCCTTATTGCTTGCTTCAAACGGTTTTATAATCTCATAATTGATTTTAAATTTATTTTTTTTACATTTTTAGTTAAAACAGATTATAATTGAATGTTTACCTTGGGAAACGTGAAATGAAAGCCATCCATTGGTAAGAAAAGTCCATTTAAAGTCACTCATGCCTTCAAAAGCCTTATTACTAGCTTTAAATGGTTTTACAATCTAACAATTGATTGTAAATTGAATTTTTTTACCTTTTTGGTTAAAACAGATTATAACTAAATATTTGCCTTAGAAAACGAGAAGCGAAAGCCATCCACAGGGAAGAAAAGTTTATATATAATCACTCATGCAGTCGAAAGCATTATTACTAACTTTAAATGGTTTTATAATCTCATAATTGATTTTATGTTGAATTTTTTTTTACCTTTTTGGTTAAAATAGATTATAATTGAATATTTACCTTGGGAAACGTGAAGTGAAAGCTGTCCATGGACAAAAATAGTCCATTTATAGTCACCCATGCCTTCGAAATACTTGCTTTACATGGTTTTATAATCTCATAATTGATTTTAAGTTGAATATTTTTACCTTTTTGGTTAAACGGATCATAATTGAATATTTACCTCGAGAAACGTGAAGCAAAAGCCTTTCATTGAGAAGCAAACTTCATTTATAGCCACTCATGGCTTCGAAAGCTTAATTACTCATTTTAAATGGTTTTATAATCTTATAATTAATTTTAAGTCTTTTTTTTACAATTTTGGTTAAAAGAGATTATAATTGAATATTTACATTAGGAAACGTGAAGTGAAAGCCATCCATTGACAAGAAAAGTCGATTTTTAGTCACTCATACCTTTGAAAACCTTATTACTCACTTTAAATGATTTTTTAATCTCATAGTCAATTTTAAGTTGAATTATTTTACTTTTTTGGATAAAACAGATCATAATTGAATATTTGTTTCCGGAAACGTGAAGCAAAAGTCACTCATTAAGAGGAAAACTTCATTTTTAGTCACTCATGCCTTCAAAAGCCTTATTACTTGCTTTAAATGTTTTTATAATCTCATAATTGATTTATGTTGAATTTTTTTAATAGTTTTAGTTAAAATAGATTATAATTGAATGTTTACCTTGGGAAACATGAAGTAAAAGCCATCCATTGCCAAGAAAAGTCCATTTATAGTCACTCATATCTTCGAAAGCCTTATTACTTGCTTCAAATGGTTTTATAATCTCATAATTGATTTTAAGTTGATTTTTTTAGATTTTTGGTTAAAAAATATTATAATTGAATGTTTACCTCGGGAAACATGAAGCGAAAGCCTTTCATTAAGAAGAAAAGTGCATTTATAGCAACTCATGCTTTTGAAAGCCTTATTACTCGCTTCAAATGGTTTTATAATCTCATAATTTATTTTAAGTTAAATTTTTTTACTTTTTTGCTTAAAACAGATTATAATTGAATATTTACCTTGGGAAACGTGTAGTGAAAGCCATCCATTGGTAAGAAAAGTCCATTTATAGTCACTCATGCCTTCGAAAGCCTTATTACTCACTTTAAATGGTTTTATAAACTCATAGTTGATTTTAAGTTGATTTTTTTTACATTTTTGGTTAAAACAAATTATAATTGAATGTTTACCTTGGGAAAGGTGAAGCGAAAGCCATCCATTGACAGGAAAAGTCCATTTATAGTTACTTATGCCTTCGAAATCCTTATTACTGACTTTAAATGGTTCTAAAATCTTATAATTGATTTTAAGTGAAATTTTTTACCTTTTTGGTTAAAACGGATCATAATTAGTGGATTATTTTTGCATTTTTGGTTAACACAAATTGCAATTGAATGTTTCCCTTAGGAAACGTGAAGCGAAAGCCATCCATTGACAAGAAAAGTCATTTATAGTCTCCCACGCATTCAAAAGCCTTATTACTTGCTTTAAATGGTTTTGTAATCTCATAATTGATTTTAAGTTGATCTTTTTTACATTTTTGGTTAAAAGAGATCATAATTGAATATTTACCTTGAGAAATGTGAAATGAAAGCCATTCATTGAGAAAAAAACTTCATTTATAGTCATTCATGCCTTTGAAAGCCTTATTACTCATTTTAAATGGTTTTATAATCTCATAATTGATTTTAAGTTGATTTTTTTACATTTTTTGTTAAAACAAATTATAATTGATTGTTTACCTCAGGGAACGTGAAGCAAAAGCCATCCCTTAGGAAGAAAAGTTCATTTATAGTCACTTATGCCTTCAAAAGGCTTATACTATATTTAAGTTGTTTTATAATCTCATAATTGATTTTAAGTTGAATTTTTTTACCTTTTTGCTTCAAATAGATCATAATTGAATATTTACCTCAAGAAACATGAAGCAAAAGCCATCTATTGGTAGGAAAAGTCCATTTATAGTTACTCATACCTTCGAAATCCTTATTACTAGCTTTCAATGGTTTTATACAGTCATAATTGATTCTAAGTTGAATTTTTTTACCTTTTTGGTTAAAACAGGTCATAATTGAATATTTGCTTTGAAAAATGTGAAGCAAAAGCCATTCGTTGGTAATAAAAGTCTGTTTATACTCACTCATGCCTTCGAAAGCTTTTTTACTCACTCGAAATGGTTTTATAACCTCATAATTGATTTTAAGCTAAATTCTTTGACCTTTTTGGTTGAAACAGATTATAAGTGAATATTTGCCTCAGAAAATGTGAAGCGAAAGCCATCCATTGGAAAGAAAAGTTCATTTATAGTCACTCATGCCTTCGAAAGTCTTATTACTCGCTTTAAATGGTTTTATAATCTCATAATTGATTTTAAGTTGAATTTTCTTACCGTTTTGATTAAAACAGATCACAATTGAATATTTGCCTCAGGGATCGTGAAGCGAAGGCCACTCATTGAGAAGAAAAGTGCGTTTATAGTCACTCATGCCTTCAAAAGCCTTATTACTTGCTTTGAATGGTTTTATAATCTCATAATTGATTTTAAGTTGATTTGTTTTACATTTTTGGCTAAAACAGATTATAATTGAATGCTTTCCTCGAGAAACGTGAAGTGAAAGCCATCCATTGACAAGAAAATTCTATTTATAGTCACTCATGTCTTCGAAAGCTATGTAACTCACTTTAAATGGTTCTATAATCTCATAATTGATTTTAGGTTGAACTTTTTTATATTTTTGGTTAAGAAAAATTATATCTAAATATTGTCTCGGGAAACATGGAGCGAGAGCCATCCATTTACAAGAAAAGTCAATTTATAGTCACTCATGCCTTCAAAAGCCTTATTACTCGCACTAAATAGTTTTATAATCTCATAATTGATTTTTAGTTAAATTTTTTTACCTTTTCAATTAAAACAAAATATAAGTGAATATTTACCTAGAGAAATGTAATGTGAAAACCATCCATTGGGAAGAAAAGTTCATTTATAGTTACTCATGCCTTCGAAAGCCTTATTACTCACTTTAAATGGTTTTATAAACTCATAATTGATTTCATGTTGAATTGTTTTACCTTATTGGTTAAAACAGATTATAATTGAATATTCGACTTGAGAAATGTGAAGCAAAAGCCATCCATTGACAAAAAAAAGCCCATTTATAGTCATTTACACCTTCGAAAGCCTTATCACCTGTTTTAAATGGTTTTATAATCTAATAATTGATTTTCAATTGAATTTGTTTACCTTTTTCTTTAAAACAGGTTATAATTGAATATTTGCCTTAGGAATCTTGAAGCGAAAGCCGTCCATCGACAAAAAAAGTCAATTTATAGTCACTCATATCTTCAAAAGCCTTATTACTCGCTTTAAACGGTCTTATAATCTCATAATTGATTTTAATTTTTTTTACATTTTTATTTAAAATAGATCGTAATTGAATGTTTTCCTTGGGAAATGTGAAGTGAAAGCCATCCATTGGCAAGAAAAGTCCATTTATAGTCACTCATACCTTTGAAAACCTTATTACTCACTTTAAATGATTTTATAATCTCATAGTCAATTTTAAGTTGAATTATTTTACATTTTTGGATAAAACAGATCATAATTGAATATTTACCTTAGGAAACGTGAAGCAAAAGTCACTCATTAGGGAGAAAACTTCATTTTTAGTCACTTATGCCTTCAAAAGCCTTATTACTTGCTTTAAATGTTTTTATAATCTCATAATTGATTTTATGTTGAATTTTTTTAATATTTTTGGTTAAAATAGATTATAATTGAATGTTTACCTTAGGAAACATGAAGTGAAAGCCATCCATTGCCAAGAAAAGTCCATTTTTAGTCACTCATGCCTTCGAAATCCTTATTACTAGCTTTAAATGGTTTTATAATCTCATAATTGATTTTAAGTTGAATTTTTTTTATCTTTTTGGTTAAAACAAATCATTATTGAATGTTTACCGTGAAAAACGTGAAGAGAAAGCCATTCATTGAGAAGAAAACTTCATTTATAGTCACTCATGGCTTCAAAAGCCTTATTACTTGCTTTCAATGGTTTTATAACCTCATAATTGATTTTAAGTTAATTTTTTTACTTTTTTCATTAAAGCAGATTATAATTAAAAGTTTACCTCAGGAAACATGATGCGAAAGCCATCCATTGACAAAAAAAGTCCATTTATAGTAACCCATGCTTTCGAAAGCCTTATTAAATGCTTTAAACAGTTTTATAATCTCATAATTGATTTTAAGTTCAATTTTTTTACCTTTTTTATTAAAACAGATTATAATTGAATATTTACCTTGCAAAACGTGAAGCCAAAGCCATCCATTGAAAAAAAAGGTTCATTTATAGTCGTTCATGTCTTCAAAAGCCTCATTACTCACTTTAAACAGTTTTATAATCTCATAATTGATTTTAGGTTTTTCTTTTTTACATTTTTAGTTAAAACATATTATAATTGAATGTTTACCTTAGGAAACGTGAAGTAAGAACCATCCAATGACAAGAAAAGCCCATTTATAGTAACTCATGCCTTCGAAAGCCTAATTATTCGCTTGAAATGGTTTTATAATCTCATAATTGATTTTACGTTGATTGTTTTTACATTCTTGGTTAAAACAAATTATAATTGAATGTTTACCTCAGGAAACATGAAGTGAAAGCCATCTATTGGCAATAAGAGTTTATTTATAGTCACTCATGTCTTTGAAAGCCTTATTACTCGCTTTAAATGGTTCTATAATCTCATAATTGATTTTATGTTAAATTTTTTTACCTTTTTGGTTAAAACAGATTATAATTTAATATTTACCTTGCAAAACATAAAACAAAAGCCATCCATTGATTGAAAAAGTCCATTTATAGTCACTCATGCCTTCGAAAGCCTTATTACTCGCTTTAAATAGTTTTATAATCTCATAATTGATTTTAAGTCTAATTTTTTTTCCTTTTTGATTAACATAGATTATAATTGAATGTTTACACTGGGAAACATGAAGCGAAAGATATTCATAAAGAGTAAAAGTTTATTTAGAGTCACTGATGCTTTTGAAAGCCTTATTACTCGCTTTAAATGGTTTTATAATTTCATAATTGATTTTAAGTTGATTTTTTTTACCTTTTTGGTTCAAACAGATTATAATTGAATATTTGTCTTGAGAAACGTGAAGCAAAAGCCATCCATTGACAAAAAAGTACATTTATAGCCACTCATGCCTTCAAAAGCCTTATTACTCGCTTTAAATGGTTTTATAATCTCATAATTGATTTTTGATTGAATTTTTTTATCTTTTTCGTTAAAACATATCATAATTGAATATTTACCTCAAAAAATGTGAAGTGAAAGCCATTCATTGAGAAGAAAACTTCATTTATAGTCACTTATGCCTTTGAAAGCCTTATTACTCGCTTTAAATAGTTTTACAATCTCATAATTGATTTTAATTTGATTCTTTTTACTTTTTTCATTAAAATCGATTATAATTGAATGTTTACCTCAAGAAACGTGATGCGAAAGCCATTCATTGATAAAAAAAAAGTCCATTTATAGCCACTCATGCATTCAAAAGCCTTATTACTCGCTTTAAATGGTTTTATAATTTCATAATTGATTTTAAGTTGAATTTTTTTTACCTTTTTGGTTAAAATAGATTATAATTGAATATTTGGCTCAGGAAACGTGAAGCGAAAGCCATCCATTGACGAAAAAGTCCATTTATAGTTACTCATGCCTTCGAAAGCCATCCACTGACAAAAAAGTCCATTTATAGTTACTCATGCCTTCGAAAGTCTTATTACTCACTTTAAATGGATTTATAATCTCATAAGTGATTTTACGTTGAATGTTTTTTACATTTTTGGTTAAAACAGATTATAATTGAATATTTGCCTCGAAAAAAGTAAAGCGAAAGCCATCCATTGACAAAAAAAGTCTATTTATAGTCACTCATGCCTTTGAAAGCCTTATTACTCGCTTTAAATGGTTTTCTAATCTCATAATTGATTTTCTGTTAAATTTTTTTTTACTTTTAGGTTAAAACAGATCATAATTGAATATTTACCTTGTGAAACGTGAAGTGAAAGCCATTCATTGAGAGGAAAACTTCATTTATAGTCACTCATGCCTTCGAAAGCCTTATTACTCGTTTTAAATGGCTTTATAACCTCATAATTGATTTTAAGTTGATTTTTTTACTTTTTTCATTAAAGTATATTAGAATTGAATGTTTACGTTAGGAAACACGATGCGAAAGCCATCCATTGACAAAAGAAATCCATTTATAGTTACTAATGCTTTCAAAAGCCTTATCATTCGCTTTAAACGGTTTTATAATCTCATAATTGATTTTAAGTTTAATTTTTTTTACCTTTTTGGTTAAAATAGATCATAATTGAATATTTACCTCGGGAAACGTGAAGCGAAAGCCATTCATTGATAAGAAAACTTCATTTATAGTCACTCATGTCTTTGAAAGCCTTATTACTCGCTTTAAAGGGTTTTACAATCTCATAATTGATTTTAAGTTGTTTCTTTTACATTTTGGTTAAAATAGATTATAATCGAATGTTTACCTTAGGAAATGTGAAGTGAAAGCCATCCATTGGCAAGAAAGTCCATTTACAGTCACTTTTTCCTTCGAAAGGCACATTACTCACTTTAAATGGTTTTATAATCTCATAATTGATTTTATGTTGAATTTTTTTTTACCTTTTTGGTTAAAACAAATTATAATTGAATATTTACCTCAGGAAACATGAAGCGAAAGCCATCCACTGACAAAAAAGTCCATTTAGTCATGCCTTTGAAAGCCTTATTACTTGCTTTAAATGGTTTTATAATCTCATAATTGATTTTAAGTCCAATTTTTTTTGCCTTTTTGGTTAACACAAATTATAATTGAATGTTTACACCAGGAGACATGAAGCAAAAGATATTCATTGAGAGAATGTAATTTATAGTCACTCATGCCTTCAAAAGTCTTATTACTCACTTTAAATAGTTTTATAATCTCACAATTGATTTTAAGTTGAATTTGTTTTACATTTTTGGGTAAAACAGGTTATAATTGAATATTTACCTTGGGAAACATGAAGCGAAAGTGATCCATGGACAAAAAAAATCCATTTATAGTCACTCATGCCTTCGAAAGTTGTATTACTTACTTTTAATGGTTGTATAATCTCATAATTGATTTTCAGTTAAATTTTTTTACCTTTTTGGTTAGAACAGATCATAATTGAATATTTACTTCGGGAAACGTGAAGTGAAAGCCATTCATTGCGGAGAAAACTTTATTTATAGTCACTCATGTCTTCGAAAGCCTTATTACTCGTTTTAAATGGTTTTATAATCTCATAATTGATTTTAAGTTTTTTTTTTTTTTGCATTTGGGTCAAAACAGATTATAACTGAATGTTTACCTCAAGAAATGCGAAGTGAAAGCCTTCCATTGGCAATAAAAGTCCATTTATAGTCACTCATGCCTTTGAAAGCCTTATTACTCGTTTTAAAAAGGCTTTATAATCTCATAATTACTTTTAAAAATTTAACCTTTTTCGTTAAAACGGGTCATAATTGAATATTTACCTTGGGAAACATGAAGCAAAAGCCATTCATTGAGAAAAAAACTTCATTTATACTTATTCATGCCTTCAAAAGCCTTATTACTCATTTTAATTGATTTTATAATCTCATAATTGATTTTAAGTTGATTTTTTTTCGTTAAAACAGATTATAATTGAATGTTTACCTCAGGAACGTGATACGAAATCCATCCATTGACAAAAAAAAGTCCATTTATAGTCACTCATACCTTCGAAAGCCTTATTACTCGCTTTAAATAGTTTTATAATCTCATAATTGATTTTAAGTTCAATTTTTTGACCTTTTTGGTTAAAATAGATCATAATTGAATATTTACCTTAGGAAACGTGAAGCAAAAGCCATTCATTGAGAAGAAAACTTCATTTATCGTCACTCATGCCTTCAAAAGCCTTATTACTCGCTTTAAATGGTTTTATAATCTCATAATTGATTTTAAGTTGTTTTTTTTTTTTTGCATTTGGATTAAAACAGATTATAATTGAATGTTTACCTCGCGAAATGTGAAGTGAAAGCCATCCACTGGCAATAAAAGTCCATTTATAGTCACTCATGCCTTCAAAAGCCTTATTACTCGCTTTAAATGATTTTATAATCTTATAATTGATTTTAAGTTGAATTTTTTTACCTTTTTGGTTAAAACATCTTATAATTGAATATTTAACTCGGGAAATGTGAAGCGAAAGCTATCTATTGACAAAAAAAGTCCATTTATAGTCACTTATACCTTTGAAAGTCTTATCACTCATTTTAAATAGTTTTATAATCTAATAATTGATTTTAAGTTGAATTTTTTTACCTTTTTGATTAAAACAGGTTATAATTGAATATTTACCTTGGGAAATGTGAAGCAAAAGCCATCCATTGACAAAAAAGTCCATTTATAGTTACTCATGCCTTTGAAAGCCATATTACTATTTAAATGGTTTTATAATCTCATAATTGATTTTAAGTCCAATTTTTTTTGCCTTTTTGGTTAACACAGATTATAATTGAATGTTTACACTAGGAAACATGAAGCGAAAGATATTCATTGAGAGGAGAAGTTCATTTATAATCACTTATACCTTCGAAAGTCTTATTACCTGCTTTAAATGGTTTTATAATCTAACAATTGATTTTAAGTTGAATTTTTTTTTTGCATTTCTAGTTAAAATAGGTTATAATTGAATATTTACCTTGAAAAACGTGAAGCGAAAGCTATCCATTGATAAAAAATTCATTTATAGTCACTCATGCCTTCGAAAGTCGTATTACTTGCTTTTAATGGTTTTATAATTTCATAATTGATTTTTAGTTGAATTTTTTTACCTTTTTGGTTAAAACAAGTTATTATTGAATATTTGCCTCTAGAAACGTGAAGCGGAAGCCATCCATTGACAAAAAAAATCCATTTATAGTCACTCATGCTGTAACACCCCGTACTTTGATATGGTGGCTAATAAAGCTTGTCGGATCCTAATTGAGGTTAATTAGAATGTTTAAGAGTGATGATGGGTGAAAGGACTAATTTGGAATAAAATATTTTGCATGTGAGGAAATAGTAATTAAATAATATCATCTTTATTGAGGATGAATTAGTGAGTTAAAAGTTGATTTGGAAGTGAACTGAGGCATAATAAGACATTTTGGGATCCAAGGAGATAAGTGGAGAATTTTGAAATAAAATAATATTAAAAAATTAATATTTTAACTATTATCAAAATTAGTCATGAAAGAGGATTATATGACTAATCTAAGTGGGGGAGAAGAAATAAGAAAGAATTTCGAAAAAAAATGATGTTAATGGGGCTCGCGTGCCTTTATTAAATAGAGCAAGCTCGGGTAAAAATATATTTAAATATTATGGTGACACCTTGGTGAAGTGCAACTTGGATATTTTGATTTTACACGTGTAAAGGAAGAAAAATAGAAGAAAATTGGAATTTAAAACATGTTGGAAGGACCAAGTTGTAAAAGATGAAAGTTTAGAAGGTTACACGGTAAATAAAGGAAAGTTTGAGGACTTATGTGCAAATTTTAACATTTGAAGTTAAATGGGAATTTACTAACCAAGGAAGGTTAGATTATGTGGAATATGAGATATGTATGTGAAATTCACTGTTTCATGCAAATCATTGCATGCAAGAAAGGAGGATGTTAATGGGAAACATGTGGGACCCCACCATGTGAAAGTTGACAAGAGAAAAAGAATAAAAAATATATGTAATTGGAGAAAACCATGGTTTGGCAAAGAGAGCCCATAGTAAACAAGTAAGAAAGGTGATGTGATTTGAAAAGAAAAAGGCATAAATATAATATTTAATAGAAAAAAAACAAAGAAAGGTAATTGAATGGCATGGCATGCAAATAAGAGATGAAAAAGAAATGAAGAAAGAATGGATGAGGAAAAGTGAAGGATGGGTGGAATGGTTCAAAGGCCTTTTGACTTGCAATTTTACCACATAAAAGGAAAAAGGAAAAAGGCTAAAATGAGCAAGCTTTGGGCAATCTGCCCATGAAGGAAAAATAAAGAGAAAATAAAAGAAAATAAGAGAAAAAAATGAGTGACCTTGGGCAATCTGCGCATGGGAGAGAAAATGAAAGCCATTTTCAAGGCTTGGCCTTAAGAAGTCCACCCATAACCAAGAAGAAAAGAGAAAGGAAAGGAAAGAAAGAAGAAAAGAGAAAGGAAAGTAAAGAAAGAAATAAAGAAAAAGAGAAAAAGGAAGGAAAGGTTCAATTTTGCACAAAACCAAGAGGAACCATGAGATTTCCTCCCTTATCTTGTAGATTTATGTTGTTGTTTCACTCAAGGAAAAGAGAGAAAAAATGATTTTCCTTTTCTTGTTTTTACTCACCCATGGGCGGATTGCCCAATGCTACCTTTTTCCTTTACTTTTCTTTTCTTTCTTCCTTATTTCCTTTGCATGGGTGGATGGCCCAAGGTTGAATGGTTCTTTTGAATTCCTTCACACTTATTTTATGTGATTAAATCACATAAAATAAGCTTACCACTCTTCCATCTGCCACTTGCCTTTCATCTTTTGCTTTTCATCATTTTTCATTTCTTTATTTCTTACACCATTTTTTTTACTTTATGATTTGTTTAATCTTTCATTGTCTCATCCAAACCACATTCACCCCACTTTCCTCATCCTTCATTTGACCACCATTGCACCAATCACATCTCATGCAAGCAAATTTTAATCTTATGTTTTCTTTTACTTCACATGGTGGGGGTCCCACATGTCTCCCACTAACTTTTCCTTTTTGCATGCTATGATTGCATGTAATAGTATTTCTCACATGTAAATCCTATATTCCACATATTTTAACCTTCCTTGATTAGTAAATTCCCCTTTTTAACTCCAAATGTTGAAATTGTAAATGAGTCCTCTAACTTTTCCTTATTTACCGTGTGACCCCTCTAACTTTCATTCTTTACAATTGGGTCCTTCCAACACATTTTAAATTTCAATTTCCTTTTATCTTTCTTCCTCTACACGTGTACAATCAAAATATCAAAGTCGCACTTCACCAAAGTGTCACCATAATATTTAAATATATACTTACCCCCTCGCGCTCTATTTAATAAAGGCATGTGGCCCCGTTAATGCCGTTTTTCTTTGAAATTTTTTCTTATTTCTTCTCCCCCAATTAGATTAGTCGTATACTCCTCCTTCATGACTAATTTTCATAATTAATAAAATATTAATATTTTAATATTATTTTATTAATAAAATATTATCTTATTCTAAAATTTTCCACTAGCCTTCTAGAGCTCCAAAACATCTTACTTTGCCTCGGTTTACTTTTGAATCACCTCTTAACTTACTAATTAACCTCAGTTGACATCCGGAAGGCTTTATTAGCCACCATATCAAAGTATGGGGTGTTACATTTCCCATCTACTCCCTGCTCACGGAACCGATGATCACTGAGTCTGTGAGACTCACCCTCTTATTTCCCTTTTTCAGATAGTCTTTAGCCTAGTGTGCGTTCATCGGCACATGTTGTCTACCGTGGATAGATAAAGGCATCTTGTAGCACTTTATTCCGAGTTGCTCCGCTGTTAGAGGTCGAGTCATTCATAGTATAATGTATTTGTGAGTAGTGTCAATGTAAGCGTACAATAGAATAATTATAGATTATAATGTAATCTTTACAAGTATGGTGAATAAAGGTTAAGATGGTTTATTATGATTATGTATAATCCTTATTACAAAGGGATATATGGTTCAAATAGTTTCACAAATTGATGGCATAATAACCAAAGATTCAACTAAGGCTTGTTCGGGATTTGGCAGGTTCTCTCGCAAGTCTCGAAAAACGATTTTATAATAATCGAAAGCCATCGATTGACAAGAAAAGTCCATTTATACTCATGCCTTTAAAAGCCTTTTCACTCACTTTAAATGATTTTATAATCTTATTATTAATTTTTAGTTGAATTTTTTTACATTTTTTGTGCAAACAGGTTATAAATGAATGTTTACCTCGGGAAATGTAAGGCTAAAACCCTCAATTGATAGGAAAAGCCCATTTATAGTCACCATGCCTTCAAAAGCCTTATTGCTCACTTAAAATGGTTTTATAATCTCATAATTGATTTTAAGTTGAATTTTTTTACATTTTTGGTTAAAACATAATATAATTGAACGTTTACCTTGGGAAACGTGAAGCGAAAGCCATCCAATGACAAGAAATGTCCATTTATAGTCACTCATGCCTTTGAAATCCTTATTACTCACTTTAAATTGTTTTATAATCTCATTATTAACTTTGGATTGAATTTTCTTACATTTTTGGTTAAAACAAATTATAATTGAATGTTTACCTCGGGAAACATGAAGCAAAAGCCATCGATTGACAAGAAAAGTCTATTTATTGTCACTCATGCTTTCAAAAGCCTTATTACTCACTTTAAATGGTTTTATAATCTCATTATTGATTTTAAGCTGAATTTTCTTACATTTTTGGCTAAAAACAGATCATAATTGAATGTTTGCCTCTAGAAACATGAAACGAAAGCCATCAATTGGCAAGAAAAGTCCATTTATAGTCACTCATGCCTTCGAAAGCCTTATTACTCACTTTAAATGGTTTTGTAATCTCATTATTGACTTTAGGTTGAATTTTCTTACATTTTTGGTTAAAACAGATTATAATTGTATGTTTGCCTGGGGAAATGTGAGGCTAAAATCGTCCATTGAAAGGAAAAGTCCATTTATAGTCAATCATGCCTTTAGTAGCCTTATTACTCCCTTAAAATAGATTTATAATCTCATAATTGAATTTAAGTTGAATTTTTTTACATTTTCAATTAAGAAAGTTTATAATCAAATGTTTACCTCGAGACACCTGAAGCGAAAGCTATCGATGGACAAGACAAGTTTGTTTATAGTCACTCATGCCTCCGAAAGCCTTATTGCTTGCTTTAATTTGTTTTATAATCTCATTATTGATTTTAAGTTGAATTTTTTTACATTTTTTGTTAAAACAAATTATAATTGAATGTTTGTCTTGAAAAACGTGAGGCTAAAACCCTCCGTTGATAGGAAAAGTCCATTAATAGTCACCCATGCCTTTGAAAGCCTTATTACTCGCTTTAAATGGTTTTATGATCTCATTATTGATTTTAAGTTGAATTTTCTTAAATTTTTGGTTAAAACATATTATAATTGAATGTTTGCCTCAAGAAACGTGAAGAGAAAGCCATCGATTGACAAGAAAAGTCCATTTATACTCACTCATACCTTTGAAAGCTTTATTACTCCCTTTAAATGGTTTTATCATCTCATTATTGATTTTAAGTTGAATTTTCTCACATTTTTTGTTAAAACAGATTATAGTTGAATGTTTGCCTTAGGAAACGTGAAGCGAAAGCCATCGATTGACAAGAAAAGTCCATTTACAGTTACTCATGCCTTCGAAAGGCCTTATTACTCACTTTAAATGATTTTATAATCTGATTATTGATTTTAAGTTGAATTGTTTTACAGTTTTTGTGCAAACAGATTATAATTGAATGTTTACCTCGAGAAACATGAGGTTAAACCCTCCATTGTCAAGAAAAGACCATTTATAGTCACTCATACCTTCAGAAGCCTTATTGCTCGCTTAAAATAGTTTTATAATCTTATAATTGATTTTAAGTTGAATTTTTATACATTTTTCAGTTAAGAAAGTTTATATTTAAATGTTTGCCTTAAGAAACATGAAGTGAAAGTCATCCATTGACAAGAAAAGTCCATTTATAGTCACTCATGCCTTTGAAAGCCTTATTACTCGCTTTAAAAGGTTTTATAATCTGATTATTGATTTCAAGTTGAATTTTTGTACATTTTTTTTTGTGAAAATAGGTTATAATTGAATGTTTACCTAGGGAATCGTGAGGCTAAAATCCTCCGTTGACAAGAAAAGCCCATTGATAGTCACTCTTGCCTTCAAAAGCCTTATTACTAGCTTAATATGGTTTTATAATCTTATAATTGATTTTAAGTTGAATTTTCTTACATTTTCGGTTAAGAAAGTTTATAATTAAATGTTTACCTTGAGAAACATGAAGCAAAAGCCATCCATTGACAAGAAAAGTCCATTTATAGTCACTCATGCCTTCAAAAGCCTTATTACTCGCTTTAAAAGGTTTTATAATCTGATTATTGATTTTAAGTTAAATTTTTTTACATTTATTTTATGAAAACAGGTTATAATTGAATGTTTACTTTGGAAAACATGAGGCTAAAACCCGCCGTTGACAAGAAAAGCTCATTGATAGTCACTCTTGCTTTCAAAAGCCTTTTTACTAGTTTAATATGGTTTTATAATCTCATAATTGATTTTAAGTTGAATTTTTTTATTTTTGGTTAAGAAAGTTTATAATTAAATGTTTGCCTCGAGAAACGTGAAGCAAAAGCCATCCATTGACAAGAAAAGTCCATTTATAGTAACTCATGCCTTCAAAAGCCTTATTACTCGCTTTAAAAGGTTTTATAATCTGATTATTGATTTTAAGTTAAATTTTTGTACATTTATTTTATGAAAATAGGTTATAATTGAATGTTTATTTTGAGAGACGTGAGGCTAAAACCCGCCGTTGACAAGAAAAGCTCATTCATAGTCACTCTTGCTTTCAAAAGCTTTTTTACTAGCTTAATATGGTTTTATAATTTCATAATTGATTTTAAGTTGAATTTTTTTATTTTCGGTTAAGATAGTTTATAATTAAATGTTTGCCTCGAGAAATGTGAAGCGAAAGCAATCTATTTACAAGAAAAATCCATTTATAGTCACTCATGCCTTTGAAAGCCTTATTACTCGCTTTAAATGGTTTTATAATCTGATTATTGATTTTAAGCTGAATATTTTTGCATTTTTGGTTAAAACAAATTATAATTGAATGTTTGCCTGGGATAATTTGAAGTGAATGCCATCGATTGACAAGAAAAGTCCGTTTATACTCACTCATATCTCCGAAAGCCTTATTGCTCGCTTTAATTGGTTTCATAATCTCATTATTGGTTTTAAGTTAAAATTTTTTACATTTTTTTTAAAATAGATTATAATTGAATGTTTACCTCGAAAAACATGACGCTAAAACCCTTCGTTGATAGGAAAAGTCTATTTATAGTCACTCATGCCTTCGAAAGCCTTATTACTCGCTTTAAATGGCTTTGTAATCTCATTATTGATTTTAAGTTGAATTTTCTTAAATTTTTGGTTAAAACAGATGATAATTGAATGTTTGTCTTATTACTCGCTTTAAATGGTTTTATAATCTCATTATCAATTTTAAGTTGAATTTTCATAAATTTTTGGTCAAACAAATTATAATTGAATGTTTACCTCGGAAAACATGAGGCTAAAACCCTCAGTTGACAGGAAAAGACCATTTATAGACACTCATACCTTTACAAGACTTATAGCTCTCTTAAAATGGTTTTATAATCTCATAATTGATTTTAAGTTGAATTTTTTTACATTTTCGATTCAGAATTTTATAATTAAATGTTTACCTCGAGAAACGTGAAGCGAAAGCCATCCATTGACAAAAAAAGTCCGTTTATAGTCACCCATGCCTTCAGAAGCCTTATTACTCGCTTTAAATGGTTTTGTAATCTCATTATTGATTTTAAGTTGAATTTTCTCACATTTTTGGTTAAAACAGATTATAATCGAATATTTGCCTAGGGAAACGTGAGCGAAAGCCATCCATTGACAAGAAAAGTTCATTTATAGTCACTCATACCTTTGCAAGACTTATTACTTGTGAGACCCTGTCAAGCTCGATTAAAAGACGGTATTGTACCGAGTGGTACAACTAAGTTAAATCGAGCCTTGAACTAGTTCAAATAGAAATTCTAAGAGGAATTTGAAAATTTTAAAGCCAACAGAATGGCTTAGAATAGTGACTTGGAGTTCAAGGTCCAGTTTGGAGTCCATCAGAAAATTGACCAATTAGGGACAAAACGGTCATTTTACTATTTGATGATAAAATGGAGATTTTTAGCCAAGATTTGATCACATTTGACCAAGAATAATTATATGAAATATAATTATGATTATTGGAGTATAAAATGATGTTTAGCAGTGAAAAATTGTGATTCTCGGTATTTATGGAGCACAAGGGCAAAATGGTAATTTTGCCACTAGAGGACTAAACAAAATTTTTTTTAAACAATTTTTACCCCATTTGGTTAATATTGATCAATATTAGTGTTATTTTAGGTTGAAAAGTAGAAATAATGAGATTTCGGTACATTTCAGAGTATAGGGGTAAAATCATAATTTTTTCGTCCCAGGGGCAAATCAGTAAAATTTACACCCCAACACTTGTCAAGACCAAGGGATTTTAATTGTGGTAGGATTGGATAAATACCAGAATATTTGTGGTGGAAAATTAAGAAGAAAAAGTCAAAAAGTTAAAAATTTGGGCCAATAAGCATGTGACACATGGCATGTTTGATTATTTTATTATTTTCTATAGAAATCAGCCCATTAAATCCCCAATTCCCTCACCATATTCGGCCTAGGCATCCAGAAACAAGAAAAAAGGAAGAACAAAAGGAGAAACAAGAAAACCTAGGTGAAAATTCAAAGAAAAAGTGAAGAAATCAAGGAAACAAGCTAGGTAAGTTAAAATTTCTTTAATTCTCCTTGATACCTAGCTTACCCATGCTTTTGTTCTTGATTTCCATGGTTGAATATTGAGTTATCATGATGAATTTAATTCTGAAAAATGGGTATGGAAAAGGAATTGTTGTTGGAATAATTTGATTTTAGACTATGATAGTGTTTAGGGATAGTTAAGCATGGTTATGAACAAAAACACAAAAGAAATATTCAATTTCTCTAGGGTTCCTTGTTGGCCGAACCATGAGGGCTGAATATCAATGGGGGATTGTTTTTATTTCAAGGAAAATGGCATGGAAAATGATGAATTAAGGTGAAACGATTATGTAGAAAAATATTTGATGCTAGTGCACCAAATGATCAAATTTTTCTATAAGGAACTGTGAGGGTTCTTATGCTGAATTTGGCTTTATTTAAATGTATGTGGTAAATTAAGGTATTAGAGGAGAAATGAATTAATTTGGAGGTGATTTGGACACAATCGTCGATTAATCGGGTGATCGGTCGAATTTAATCGATATCGTGATTAAGCGGTAATCGGACATATTTTTGCATTTACATATCAAGAATTAGTAATTAAAATTAATTTATATCAATTTAGGGACAATATAGTAAATTCCTCGAGTTTGTTATTTGTCAAGGTGGTGAGACGTCCGGAAAAGGCAAAGGAATTGCGCTTGAGGACTATTAGTCTGAGTTCACCCAAAATTTGGATTTTTGACACCTGTGAGTGGACTGCCTATCAAAATTATTTTGGGAATATGACTATTTTGAACAAAGTGTTTAAATAATTTTATGAAATTTTTCATGAAAATGAATGCCTTGGGAACAAGCTTTTGAGAAAAGGTTTATGTTATGAAATGTGGTTATTATGGATTTCTATGTGGCTGCATTATGTTGATATACATATATGCTTGAATATAATGTTGTGTAATTATGTTGACTCCGCTATGTGTGAGTAGGGAGTGCGCATAACCTGGTGATGACCCAGTTATGTGCGAGTAGGGAGTGCGCATAACCTGGTGATGACCCAGCCATGTGCGAGTAGGGAGTGCGCATGAGCTGGTGATGATGATGATGAGCTGGTGATGATGATGATGGGTTGGTGAGATGATGATGATGGGTATATACGTATATATATATATATATATATATATATATATATATGTAATGTGTGTGTTATAGCAAATTGATGGACAATGATTTATGGTTGTAATGTACTTGAAATTTGACACATTGTACTTTGAGAATTTTCATGAATTTTATGTTGATTTTATTAGTTTAGCAGGATGGCTTTTTGTTGAGTGAGGAAAAATGTTTCTCTTGTTGCTTCGTTTTCGCTGCAGCGAAATTCATGCTCGCTGCAACGAAAAACTCTCGGGTTTGGAGGGGTTTTAAATAGGAATGAACTAAATTGCATTGTTTTGAAACAAGTGCTTCATGATTTTAAATTCTCCCTAATTGTTTCTTGTTCCCTTCCTTGTTCACTCACTAAGTATTGTACTCACGTTTTATAAAAATTCATGTTTTCAGATCAGGTGAGTGTTGGACCCTAGATCGAGGAGTCCCCATAGTGCATCTCCTGGGTATGTGTCTGGCATTCGATAGTAATCCCTTTTATTGTAAATGTCTTCGCTGGAAGTCATGGGTCCTTTTGTATTATGAATACAATCTAACAATGTGAATATGTGTATGCAATGTAAATTGCTAAATACATGACTGGTATAGTGCATGTATATTATTATCGATAATGCCATTGTGTTTTGGCTATGCTCACACCAAAAAAAAAATGTGTGTGTATGCATGATATGATAAATTTGTTAAGCAAAGGTAAATGGATAGGCTTGCTTAGGCTTAGTGAGCTATGCTCATTGAGCTCATGCGCCGGTCATGGCCCGGGAAATTGGGTCGTGACATTACTCGCTTGAAATGGTTTTGTAATATGATTATTGATTTTAAGCTGATTTTTTTTTTACATTTTTGGTTAAAACAGATTATAATTGAATGATTGCCTTGGGAAACGTGATGCGAAAGCCTTCCATTGACAAGAAAAGTCCATTTATAGACACTTATGCCTTCGAAAGCCTTATTACTCGCTTTAAATGGTTTTATAATCTCATTATTGATTTTAAGTTGAATTTTCTTAACTTTTTTGGTCAAACAGATTATAATTGAATGTTTGCCTTGAGAAACATATAGCTAAAACCCTCTGTTGGTAGGAAAAGTCCATTTATTGTCACTCATGACCACAAAAGCCATATTACTCACTTTAAATGGTTTTATAATCTCATTATTGATTTTAAGTTGAATTGTTTTACATTTTTTTGTTAAAAAAGATTATACATGAATCTTTACCTCAGGAAACGTGAGGCTAAAACCCTTAGTTGACAGGAAAAGACCATTTATAGTCACTCATACCTTTAGAAGCCTTATTACTTGCTTAAAATGGTTTTATAATCTCATAATTGATTTTGAGCTGAATTTTTTTACATTTTTAGTTAAGAATTTTATAATTAAATGTTTACCTCGAGAAACGTGAAGTGAAAGCCATCCGTTGATAAGAAAAGTTTGTTTATAGTCACTCATGCCTTCATAAGCCTTATTGCTTCCTTAATATGGTTTTATAGTCTCATTATTGATTTTAAGTTGAATTTTCTTACTTTTCTGGTTAAAACATATTTTAAATAAATGTTTGCTTTGGGAAAAGTGAAGCGAAAGCATTCCATTAACAAGAAAAGTTCATTTATAGTCACCCATGCCTTTGAAAGCCTTATTACTCGCTTTAAATGGTTTTATAATCTGATTATTGATTTTAAGCTGAATTTTTTTACATTTTTGGTTAAAACAGATTATAATTGAATGATTACCTTGGGAAACGTGACGCGAAACCCTTTCATTGACAAGAAAAGTCCATTTATAGGCACTCATACCTTCGAAAGCCTTATTACTCTCTTTAAATGGTTTTATAATCTCATTATTGATTTTAAGTTGAATTTTCTTAACTTTTTTGGTCAAACAGATTATAATTGAATGTTTACCTCGAGAAATGTATAGCTAAAACCCTCGGTTGGTAGGAAAAGTCCATTTATTGTCACTTATGCCCACAAAAGCCATATTACTCGCTTTAAATGGTTTTATAATCTCATTATTGATTTTAAGTTGAATTGTTTTACATTTTTTTTGTTAAAACAATTTATACATGAATCTTTACCTCTGGAAACGTGAGGCTAAAACCCTCAGTTGATAGGAAAAGACCATTTGTAGTCACTCATACCTTTAGAAACCCTATTACTTGCTTAAAGTGGTTTTATAATCTCATAATTGATTTTGAGCTGAATTGTTTTTCATTTTTAGTTAAGAATTTTATAATTAAATGTTTACCTTGGGAAACGCGAAGCAAAAGCCATCCGTTGACAAGAAAAGTCTGTTTATAGTCACTCATGCCTTCAAAAGCCTTATTGTTTGCTTAATATGGTTTTATAGTCTCATTATTGATTTTAAGTTGAATTTTCTTACATTTTTGGTTAAAACAGATTTTAAATAAATGTTTGCTTTGGGAAAAGTGAAGCGAAAGCATTCCATTAACAAGAAAAGTTCATTTATAGTCACTCATGCCTTTGAAAACCTTATTACTCGCTTTAAATGGTTTTATAATTTGATTATTGATTTTAAGCTGAAGTTTTTTACATTTTTGGTTAAAACAGATTATAATTGAATGTTTGCATCGGGAAACGTGATGCGAAAGCTATCCATTGATAAGAAAAGTCCTTTTATAGTCACTCATACCTTCGAAAGCCTTATTACTCACTTTAAATGGGTTTATAATCTCATTATTGATTTTAAGTTGAATTTTCTTAAATTTTTTGGCAAACAGATGATAATTGAATGTTTACCTTAGGAAACGTGTAGCTAAAACCCTCTGTTGGAAGGAAAAGTTCATTTATTGTCACTTATGCCTTCAAAAGCCCTATTACTCGCTTTAAATGGTTTTATAATCTCATTATTGATGTTAAGTTGAATTGTTTTAGATTTTTTTGTTAAAACAGATTATTATTGAATGTTTATCTCAGGAAACGTGAGGGTAAAAGCCTTAGTTGATAGGAAAAGACCATTTATAGTCACACATTCCTTTAAAAGCCTTATTACTCGCTTAAAATGGTTATAATCTCATAATTAATTTTAAGTTGAATTTTTTTACATTTTTGGTTATGAATTTTAGAAATATATGTTTGCCTTGAGAAACATGAAGCGAAAGGCATCCGTTGACAAGAAAAGTTCGTTTACAGTCACTCATGCCTTCAAAAGCTTTATTGCTCACTTTAAATGGTTTTATAGTCTCATTATTGATTTTAAGTTGAATTTTCTTACATTTTTTGTTAAAACTGATTATAAATGAATGTTTGCCTCAGGAAATGTCAAGCGAAAGCCATCCATTGACAAGAAAAGTTCATTTATAGTCACTCATGCCTCTGAAAGCCTTATTACTCGCTTTAAATGGTTTTATAATCTGATTATTGATTTTAAGTTGAATTTTTTTACATTTTTGGCCAAAACAGATTATAAATGAATGTTTGCTTTAGAAAACGTGAAGCGAAAGCCATCCATTGACAAGAAAAGTTCATTTATAGTCACTCATGCCTTTGAAAGACTTATTACTCGCTTTAAATGGTTTTATAATCTGATTATTGATTTTAAGCTGAATTTTTTTACATTTTTAGTTAAAACAGATTATAATTTAATGTTTACCTTGGGAAACGTGACGCGAAAGCCATTCATTGACAAGAAAAGTCCATTTATAGTCACTCATGCCTTCGAAAGACTTATTACTCGCTTTATATAGTTTTATAATTTGGTTATTGATTTTAAGCTGAATTTGTTTTACATTTTTGGTCAAAACATATTATAATTGAATGTTTACCTCGGGAAACATGACACGAAAGCCATTCATTGACAAGAAAAGTCCATTTATAGTCACTCATGCCTTCGAAAGCCGTTCATTGATAAGAAAATTTCATTTATAGTCACTTATGCCTTCGAAAGCCTTATTACTTGCTTTAAATGATTTTGTAATCTGATTACTGATTTGAAGCTGAATTTTTTTACATTTTTAGTGAAAACAGATTATAATTGAATGTTTACCTCAGGAAATGTGACGCGAAAGCCATTCATTGACAAGGAAAAGTCCATTTATAGTCACTCATGCCTTGGAAAGACTTATTACTCGATTTAAATAGTTTTATAATATGATTATTGATTTTAAGCTAAATATTTTTACATTTTTAGTTAAAATAGATTATAATTGAATGTTTGCCTTAGGAAACGTGATGCGAAAGGCATCCATTGATAATAAAATTCCCTTTATAATCGCTCATGCCTTCGAAAGCCTTATTACTCGCTTTAAATGGTTTTATAGTCTCATTATTGATTTTAAGTTGAATTTTCTTAAATTTTTGGTTAAACAAATTATAATTGAATGTTTACCTCAGGAAACATGAGGCTAAAACCCTCTGTTAGTAGAAAAAGTCCATTTGTAGTCACTCATGCCTTCAAAAACCTTATTACTCACTTTAAATGGTTTTATAGTCTCATTATTGATTTTAAATTGAATTGTTTTACATTTTTGGTTAAAACAGATTAAAATTGAAAGTTTACCTCAGGAAACGTGAAGTGAAAGCCTTCCAATGGGAAGGAAAGTACATTTATAGTCACTCATGCCTTTAAAAGCCTTATTACTCGCTTTAAATGGTTTTATAATCTTATTATTAATTTTAAGCTGATTTGTTTTACATTTTTGGTTAAAATAGATTGTAATTGAATGTTTGCCTCAGGAAATGCGACGTGAAAGCCATCCATTGACAAGAAAAGTTCTTTTATAGTGGCTCATGCCTTGAAAAACCTTATTACTCGCTTTAAATGGTTTTATAATCTGATTATTGATTTTAAGCTGAATTTTTTTACATTTTTGGTTAAAACAGATTATAATTGAATGTTAGCCTAGGGAAACATGAGGCTAAAACCCTCAGTTGATAGTTAAAGACCATTTATAGTCACTCATACCTTTAAAACCCTTGTAGCTCGCTTAAAATGGTTTTATAATCTCATAATTGATTTTAAGTTGAATTTCTTTACATTTTCGGTTAAGAATTTTAAAATTAAATGTTTGCCTCGAGAAATGTCAAATGAAAGCCATCCATTGACAAGAAAAGTCCGTTTATAGTCACCCATGCCTTCAGAAGCCTTATTACTCGGTTTAAACGGTTTTATAGTCTCATTATTCATTTTAAGTTAAATTTTCTCACATTTTTTATTAAAATAGATTATAATCGAATGTTTGCCTCGGGAAACTTGAAGCAAAAGTGATCCATTGACAAGAAAAGTCCTTTTATAGTCGCTCATGCCTTCAAAAGCCTTATTACTCGCTTTAAATGGTTTTATAGTCTCATTATTGATTTTTAGTTGAATTTTCTTAAATTTTTGGTCAAACAGACTATAATTGAATGTTTACCTCAAGAAACGTGTAGCTAAAACCCTCTGTTGGTAGGAAAAGTCCATTTATTTTCACTCATGCCTTCAAAAGCCTTATTACTCGCATTAAATGGTTTTATAGTCTCATTATTGATTTTAAGATGAATTGTTTTACATTTTTTTGCTGAAACAGATTATTATTGAATGTTTATCTCGAGAAACGTGAGGTTAAAACCCTCAGTTGACAGGAAAAGACCATTTATAGTCACTCCTTCCTTTAGAAGCCATATTACTCGCTTAAAACGGTTATAATGTCATAATTGATTTTAAGTTGAATTTTTTTAGTTTTTTGGTTATGAACTTTATAATTATAAGTTTGCCTCGAGAAACGTGAAGTGAAAGCCATCCATTGAAAAGAAAAGTCTGTTTATAGTCACTTATGCCTTCAGAAGTCTTATTACTCGCTTTAAATGGTTTGATAGTCTCATTATTCATTTTAAATTAATTTTTTTTTTACATTTTTGGTTAAAACAGATTATAATTGAAAGTTTGCCTCAGGAAATGTGAAGCGAAAGCCTTCCAATGGGAAGAAAAGTTCATTTATAGTTGCTCATGCCTTTAAAAGCCTTATTACTCGCTTTAAATGGTTTCATAATCTGATTACTGATTTTAAGCTGAATTTTTTTTACATTTTTTGTTAAAACAGATTATAATCAAATGGTTGCCTCGAGAAACTTGAAGCAAAAGTGATCCATTGACAAGAAAAGTCCTTTTATAGTCGCTCATCCCTTCGAAAGCCTTACTACTCGATTTAAATGGTTTTATAGTCTCATTATTGATTTTAAGTTGAATTTTCTTTAATTCTTGGTCAAACAGAATATAATTGAATGTTTACCTCAAGAAACATGTAGCTAAAACCCTCTGTTGATAGGAAAAGTCTATTTATTTTCACTCATGCCTTCAAAAGCATTATTACTCGCTTTAAATGGTTTTACAGTCTCATTATTGATTTTAAGATGAATTGTTTTACACTTTTTTGCTAAAACAGATTATTATTGAATGTTTATCTTGGGAAACGTGAGGTTAAAACTCTCAATTGACAAGAAAAGACCATTTATAGTCACTCATTCCTTTAGAAGCCTTATTACTCGCTTAAAATGGTTATAATCTCATAATTGATTTTAAGTTGAAATTTTTTAGTTTTTTGGTTATGACTTTTATAATTATAAGTTTGCCTCGAGAAACGTGAAGTGAAAGCCATCCATTGAAAAGAAAAGTCTGTTTATAGTCACTCATGCCTTCAAAAGTCTTATTACTCACTCTAAATTATTTTATAGCTCATTATTCATTTTAAATTTAACTTTTTTTACATTTTTGATTAAAACATATTATAATTGAAAGTTTGCCTCAGGAAATGTGAAGCGAAAGCCTTGCAATGGGAAGGAATGTTCATTTATAGTTACTCATGCCTTTAAAAGCCTTATTACTCGCTTTAAATGGTTTTCTAATCTGATTACTGATTTTAAGCTGAATTTTTTTACATTTTTTGTTAAAACAGATTATAATCGAATGTTTGCCTCGAGAAACTTGAAGCAAAAGTGATCCGTTGACAAGAAAAGTCTTTTTATAGTCGCTCATGCCTTCGAAAGCCTTATTACTCGATTTAAACGGTTTTATAGTTTCATTATTGATTTTAAGTTGAATTTTCTTAAATTTTTGGTCAAACAGATTATAATTGAATGTTTACCTTGGGAAACGTGTAGCTAAAACCCTCTATTGGTAGGAAAAGTCTATTTATTTTCACTCATGCCTTCAAAAGCCTTATTACCAGTTTTGAATGGTTTTATAGTCTCATTATTGATTTTAAGATGAATTGTTTTACATTTTTTTGCTAAAACAGAATATTATTGAATGTTTATCTCCTGAAACGTGAGGCTAAAACCTTCAGTTGACAGGAAAAGTCCATTTATGGTCACTCATTCCTTTAGAAGCCTTATTACTCGCTTAAAGTGGTTATAATCTCATAATTGATTTTGAGTTGAATTTTTTTTTGTTTTTTGGTTATGACTTTTATAATTATAAGTTTGCCTCGAGAAACGTGAAGCGAAAGCCATCCATTCAAAAGTCTTATTACTCGCTCTAAATTGTTTTATAGCACATTATTCATTTTAAATTTAATTTTTTTTTACATTTTTGGTTGAAACAGATTATAATTGAAAGTTTGCCTCAGGAAATGTGAAGCGAAAGCCTTCCAATGGGAAGGAAAGTTCATTTATAGTTACTCATGCCTTTAAAAGCCTTATTACTCGCTTTAAATGGTTTTATAATCTGATTACTAATTTTAAGCTGAATTTTTTTAAATTTTCATTAAAACAGATTATAATCGAATGTTTGCCTCGAGAAACTTGAAGCAAAAGTGATCCATTGACAAGAAAATTTCTTTTATAGTTTTATAGTCGCTCATGCCTTGGAAAGCCTTATTACTCGATTTAAATGGTTTTATAGTTTCATTATTGATTTTAAGTTGAATTTTCTTAAATTTTTGGTCAAATAGATTATAATTGAATGTTTACCTTGAGAAACGTGTAGCTAAACCCTCTGTTGGTAGGAAAAGTCTATTTGTTTTCACTCAAGCCTTCAAAAGCATTATTACTCACTTTAAATGGTTTTATAGTCTCATTATTGATTTTAAGGTGAATTGTCTTACACTTTTTTGCTAAAACAGATTATTATTGAATATTTATCTTGAGAAACGTGAGGTTAAAACCCTCAGTTGACAAGAAAAGACCATTTATAGTCACTCATTCCTTTAGAAGCCTTATTAGTCGCTTAAAATGCTTATAATCTCATAATTGATTTTAAGTTGAATTTTTTTAGTTTTTTGGGTATGAATTTTATAATTATAAGTTTGCCTCAAGAAACATGAAGCGAAAGCCATCCATTGAAAAGAAAAGTCTGTTTATAGTCACTCACGCCTTCAGAAGTCTTATTCTTGGCTCTAAATTGTTTTATCGCTCATTATTCATTTTAAATTTAATTTTTTTTACATTTTTGGTTAAAACAGATTATAATTGAAAGTTTGCCTCAGAAAATGTGAAGCGAAAGCCTTCCAATGGGTAGGAAAGTTCATTTATAGTTACTCATGCCTTTAAAAGCCTTATTACTCGCTTTAAATGGTTTTATAATCTGATTATTGATTTTAAGCTAAATTGTTTTACATTTTTTGTTAAAACAGATTATAATCGAATGTTTGCCTCGTGAAACTTGAAGCAAAAGTGATCCATTGACAAGAAAAGTCCTTTTATAGTCACTCATGCCTTTGAAAGCCTTATTACTACCTTTAAATGGTTTTATAGTCTCATTATTGATTTTAAGTTGAATTTTCTTAAATTTTTGGTCAAACAGATTATAATTGAATGTTTACCTCGGGAAACGTGTAGCTAAAACCCTCTGTTGGTAGGAAAAGTCTATTTATTTTCACTCATGCCTTCAAAAGCCTTATTACCAGTTTTAAATGGTTTTATAGTCTCATTATTGATTTTGAGATGAATTGTTTTACATTTTTTTACTAAAACAGAATATTATTGAATGTTTCTCTCAGGAAACGTGAGGCTAAAACCTTCAGTTGACAGGAAAAGACCATTTATGGTCACTCATTCCTTTAGAAGCCTTATTACTCGCTTAAAATGGTTATAATCTCATAATTGATTTTAAGTTGAATTTTTTTAGTTTTTTGGTTATGACTTTTATAATTATAAGTTTGCCTCGAGAAATGTGAAGCGAAATCCATCCAATCAGAAGTCTTATTACTCGCTCTAAATTGTTTTATAGCTCATTATTCATTTTAAATTTAATTTTTTTTACATTTTTGGTTAAAACAGATTATAATTGAAAGTTTGCCTCAGGAAATGTGAAGCGAAAGCCTTCCAATGGGAAGGAAAGTTCATTTATAGTTACTCATGCCTTTAAAAGCTTTATTACTTGCTTTAAATGGTTTTATAATCTGATTACTGATTTTAAGCTGAATTTTTTTACATTTTTTTTTAAAACAGATTATAATCGAATGTTTGCCTCGAGAAACTCGAAGCAAAAGTGATCCATTGACAAGAAAAGTCCTTTTATAGTCGCTCATGCCTTCGAAAGCCTTATTACTCGCTTTAAATGATTTTATAGTCTCATTACTGATTTTAAGTTGAATTTTCTTAAATTTTTGGTTAAACAGATTATAATTGAATGTTTACCTCGGGAAATGTGTAGCTCTGCTGGTGGGAAAAGTCCATTTATTTTCTCTCATGCCTTCAAAAGCCTTGTAGCTCGCTTAAAATGGTTTTATAATCTCATAATTTATTTTAAGTTGAATTTTTTTAAA
This sequence comes from Theobroma cacao, assembly GCF_053813885.1. Classification (NCBI taxonomy): domain Eukaryota; kingdom Viridiplantae; phylum Streptophyta; class Magnoliopsida; order Malvales; family Malvaceae; genus Theobroma; species Theobroma cacao. The sequence continues at coordinate 30,355,765 of NC_142647.1, read as the reverse complement.
CTTTCGATTAAGAATTTTGTAATTACATGGTTGCCTCGAGAAACGTGAAGTGAAAGCCATCCATTGACAACAAAAGTCTGTTTATAGTCAACCATGCCTTCAAAAGCCTTATTACTCGCTTTAAAATGTTTTATAGTCTCATTATTGATTTTAAGTTGAATTTTCTCACATTTTCGGTTAAAATAGATTATAATCGAATGTTTGCCTTGGGAAACTTGAAGTAAAAGTGATCCATTGACAAGAAAAGTTATTTTATAGTCGCTCATGCCTTCAAAAGCCTTATTACTCGCTTTAAATGGTTTTATAGTCTCATTATTGATTTTAAGTTGAATTTTCTTAAATTGTTGGTCAAACAGATTATAATTGAATGTTTACCTCGAGAAACGTGTAGCTAAAATCCTCTGCTGGTAGGAAAAGTCTATTTATTTTCACTCATGCCTTCAAAAGCCTTATTACCAGCTTTAAATGGTTTTATAGTCTCATTATTGATTTTAAGATGAATTGTTTTACATTTTTTTACTAAAACAGAATATTATTGAATGTTTATCTCAGGAAACATGAGGCTAAAACCTTCAGTTGACAGGAAAAGACCATTTATAGTCACTCATTCCTTTAGAAGCCTTATTACTCGCTTAAAATGGTTATAATCTCATAATTGATTTTAAGTTGAATTTTTTTAGTTTTTTGGTTATGACTTTTATAATTATAAGTTTGCCTCGAGAAACATGAAGCGAAAGCCATCCATTGAAAAGAAAAGTCTGTTTATAGTCACTCATGCCTTCAGAAGTTTTATTACTCGCTCTAAATTGTTTTATAGCTCATTATTCATTTTAAATTTAATTTTTTTTACATTTTTGGTTAAAACAGATTATAATTGAAAGTTTGCCTCAGGAAATGTGAAGTGAAAGCCTTCCAATGGGAAGGAAAGTTCATTTATAGTTACTCATGCCTTTGAAAGCCTTATTACTCGCTTTAAATAGTTTTATAATCTGATTACTAATTTTAAGCTAAACTTTTTTACATTTTTTGTTAAAACAGATTATAATCGAATGTTTGCCTCGAGAAACTTGAAACAAAACTGATCCATTGACAAGAAAGGTCCTTTTATAGTCGCTCATGCGTTCGAAAGCTTTATTACTCGATTTAAATGGTTTTATAGTCTCATTATTGATTTTAAGTGAAATTTTCTTAAATTTTTGGTCAAATAGATTATAATTGACTATTTACCTCGAGAAACGTGTAGCTAAAACCCTCTGTCGGTAGCAAAAGTCTATTTATTTTCACTCATGCCTTCAAAAGCATTATTACTCGCTTTAAATGGTTTTATAGTCTCATTATTGATTATAAGTTGAATTTTCTTAAATTTTTGGTTGAACAGATTATAATTGAATGTTTACCTCAAGAAACGTGTAGCTCTGCTGGTAGGAAAAGTCCATTTATTTTCTCTCATGCCTTCAAAAGCCTTGTAGCTCGCTTAAAATGGTTTTATAATCTCATAATTTATTTTAAGTTGAATTTTTTTAAACTTTCGATTAAGAATTTAATAATTACATGGTTTCCTCGAGAAACGTGAAGTGAAAGCCATCCATTGGCAACAAAAGTCTGTTTATAGTCAGTCATGCCTTCAGAAGCCTTATTACTCGCTTTAAACGGTTTTATAGTCTCATTATTTATTTTAAGTTGAATTTTCTCACATTTTCGGTTAAAATAGATTATAATCAAATTTTTGCCTTGGGAAACTTGAAGTAAAAGTGATCCATTGACAAGAAAAGTCCTTTTATAGTCGCTCATGCCTTCAAAAGCCTTATTACTCGCTTTAAATGGTTTTATAGTCTCATTATTGATTTTAAGTTTAATTTTCTTAAATTTTTGGTCAAACAGATTATAATTGAATGTTTACCTTGGGAAACGTGTAGCTAAAACCCTCTGTTGGTAGGAAATGTCTATTTATTTTCACTCATGCCTTCAAAAGCCTTATTACCAGCTTTAAATGGTTTTATAGTCTCATTATTGATTTTAAGATGAATTGTTTTACATTTTTTTACTAAAACAGAATATTATTGAATGTTTATCTCAGGAAGCGTGAGGCTAAAAGCTTCAGTTGATAGGAAAAGACCATTTATAGTCACTCATTCCTTTATAAGCCTTATTACTCGCTTAAAATGGTTATAATCTCATAATTGATTTTAAGTTGAATTTTTTTAGTTTTTTGGTTATGGCTTTTATAATTATAAGTTTGCCTCGAGAAACATGAAGCGAAAGCCATCCATTGAAAAGAAAAGTCTGTTTATAGTCACTCATGCCTTCAAAAGTCTTATTATTGGCTCTAAATTGTTTTATAGCTCATTATTCATTTTCAATTAAATTTTTTTACATTTTTGGTTAAAACAGATTATAATTGAAAGTTTGCCTCTGGAAATGTGAAGCGAAAGCCTTCCAATGGGAAGGAAAGTTCATTTATAGTTACTCATGCCTTTAAAAGCCTTATTACTCGCTTTAAATGGTTTTATAACTGATTACTGATTTTAAGCTGAATTTTTTTACATTTTTTGTTAAAACAGATTATAATCGAATATTTGCCTCGAGAAACTTGAAGAAAAAGTGATCCATTGACAAGAAAAGTCCTTTTATAGTCGCTCATGCCTTGGAAAGCCTTATTACTCGATTTAAATGGTTTTATAGTCTAATTATTGATTTTAAGTTAAATTTTCTTATATTTTTGGTCAAACAGATTATAATTGAATGTTTACCTCGAGAAACGTGTAGCTAAAACCCTCTGTTGGTAGAAAAAGTCTAATTATTTTCACTCATGCCTTCAAAAGTATTATTACTCGCTTTAAATGGTTTTATAGTCTCATTATTGATTTTAAGCTGAATTGTTTTACACTTTTTTGCTAAAACAGATTATAATTGAATGTTTACCTCGACAAACGTGCAGCTAAAACCCTCTGCTGGTAGGAAAAGTCTATTTATTTTCACTCATGCCTTTAAAAGCTTTATTACCAGCTTTAAATGGTTTTATAGTCTCATTATTGATTTTAAGATGAATTGTTTTACATTTTTTTACTAAAACAGAATATTATTGAATGTTTATCTCAGGAAACATGAGGCTAAACCCTTCAGTTGACAGGAAAAGACCATTTATAGTCACTCATTCCTTTAGAAGCCTTATTACTCGCTTAAAATGGTTATAATCTCATAATTGATTTTAAGTTGAATTTTTTTAGTTTTTTGGTTATGGCTTTTATAAATATAAGTTTGCCTCGAGAAACATGAAGCGAAAGCCATCCATTGAAAAGAAAAGTCTTTTTATAGTCACTCATGCCTTCAGAAGTCTTATTATTGGCTCTAAATTGTTTTATAGCTCAATATTCATTTTAAATTAAATTTTTTTACATTTTTGGTTAAAACAGATTATAATTGAAAGTTTGCCTCAGGAAATGTGAAGGGAAAGCCTTCCAATGGGAAGGAAAGTTCATTTATAGTTACTCAGGCTTTTAAAAGCCTTATTACTTGCTTTAAATGGTTTTATAATCTGATTACTGATTTTAAGCTGAATTTTTTTACATTTTTTGTTAAAACAGATTATAATCGTATATTTGCCTCGAGAAACTTGAAGAAAAAGTGATCCATTGACAAGAAAAGTCCTTTTATAGTCGCTCATGCCTTGGAAAGCCTTATTACTCGATTTAAATGGTTTTATAGTCTCATTATTGATTTTAAGTTGAATTTTCGTATATTTTTTGTCAAACAGATTATAATTGAATGTTTACCTCGAGAAACGTGTAGCTAAAACCCTCTGTTGGTAGAAAAAGTCTAATTATTTTCACTCATGCCTTCAAAAGCATTATTACTCGCTTTAAATGGTTTTATAGTCTCATTATTGATTTTAAGTTTAATTTTCTTAAATTTTTGGTCAAACAGATTATAATTGAATGTTTACCTCGAAAAACGTGTAGTTAAAACCCTCTGCTGGTAGGAAAAGTTTATTTATTTTCACTCATGCCTTCAAAAGCCTTATTACCAGCTTTAAATGGTTTTATAGTCTCATTATTGATTTTAAGATGAATTGTTTTACATTTTTTAACTAAAACAGAATATTATTGAATGTTTATCTCAGGAAACATGAGGCTAAAACCTTCAGTTGACAGGAAAAGACCATTTATAGTCACTCATTCCTTTAGAAGCCTTATTACTCGCTTAAAATGGTTATAATCTCATAATTGATTTTAAGTTGAATTTTTTTAGTTTTTTGGTTATGACTTTTATAATTATAAGTTTGCCTTGAGAAACATGAAGCGAAAGCCATCCATTGAAAAGAAAAGTCTGTTTATAGTCACTCAACGTTCAGAAGTCTTATTACTCGCTCTAAATTGTTTTATAGCTTATTATTCATTTTAAATTTAATTTTTTTTTACATTTTTGGTTAAAACAGATTATAATTGAAAGTTTGCCTCAGGATATGTGAAGTGAAAGCCTTCCAATGGGAAGGAAAGTTCATTTATAGTTACTCATGCCTTTAAAAGCCTTATTACTCGCTTTAAATAGTTTTATAAACTGATTACTAATTTTAAGCTAAATTTTTTTACATTTTTTTTTAAAACAGATTATAATCGAATGTTTGCCTCGAGAAACTTGAAACAAAACTGATCCATTGACAAGAAAAGTCCTTTTATAGTCGCTCATGCGTTCGAAAGCTTTATTACTCGATTTAAATGGTTTTATAGTCTCATTATTGATTTTAAGTGGAAGTTTCTTAAATTTTTGGTCAAATAGATTATAATTGACTAATTACCTCGAGAAACGTGTAGCTAAAACCCTCTGTCGGTAGCAAAAGTCTATTTATTTTCACTCATGCCTTCAAAAGCATTATTACTCGCTTTAAATCGTTTTATAGTCTCATTATTGATTTTAAGTTGAATTTTCTTAAATTTTTGGTTGAACAGATTATAATTGAATGTTTACCTCGAGAAACGTGTAGCTCTGCTGGTAGGAAAAGTCCATTTATTTTCTCTCATGCCTTCAAAAGCCTTGTAGCTCGCTTAAAATGGTTTTATAATCTCATAATTTATTTTAAGTTGAATTTTTTTAAACTTTCGATTAAGAATTTTATAATTACATGGTTGCCTCGAGAAACGTGAAGTGAAAGCCATCCATTGGCAACAAAAGTCTGTTTATAGTCAGCCATGCCTTCAGAAGCCTTATTACTCGCTTTAAACGGTTTTATAGTCTCATTATTGATTTTAAGTTGAATTTTCTCACATTTTTGGTTAAAATAGATTATAATCAAATTTTTTCCTTGGGAAACTTGAAGTAAAAGTGATCCATTGACAAGAAAAGTCCTTTTATAGTCGCTCATGCCTTCAAAAGCCTTATTACTCGCTTTAAATGGTTTTATAGTCTCATTTTTGATTTTAAGTTTAATTTTCTTAAATTTTTGGTCAAACAGATTATAATTGAATGTTTACCTTGGGAAACGTGTAGCTAAAACCCTCTGCTGGTAGGAAAAGTCTATTTATTTTCACTCATGCCTTCAAAAGCCTTATTACCAGCTTTAAATGGTTTTATAGTCTCATTATTGATTTTAAGATGAATTGTTTTACATTTTTTTACTAAAACAGAATATTATTGAATGTTTATCTCAGGAAACATGAGGCTAAAACCTTCAGTTGACAGGAAAAGACCATTTATAGTCACTCATTCCTTTAGAAGCCTTATTACTCGCTTAAAATGGTTATAATCTCATAATTGATTTTAAGTTGAATTTTTTTAGTTTTTTGGTTATGGCTTTTATAATTATAAGTTTGCCTCGAGAAACATGAAGCGAAAGCCATCCATTGAAAAGAAAAGTCTGTTTATAGTCACTCATGCCTTCAGAAGTCTTATTACTGGCTCTAAATTGTTTTATAGCTCATTATTCATTTTAAATTAAATTTTTTTACATTTTTGGTTAAAACAGATTATAATTGAAAGTTTGCCTCAGGAAATGTCAAGCGAAAGCCTTCCAATGGGAAGGAAAGTTCATTTATAGTTACTCATGCCTTTAAAAGCCTTATTACTCGCTTTAAATGGTTTTATAATCTGATTAATGATTTTAAGCTGAATTTTTTTACATTTTCTGTTAAAACAGATTATAATCGAATATTTGCCTCGAGAAACTTGAAGAAAAAGTGATCCATTGACAAGAAAAGTCCTTTTATAGTCGCTCATGCCTTGAAAAGCCTTATTACTCGATTTAAATGGTTTTATAGTCTCATTATTGATTTTAAGTTGAATTTTCTTATATTTTTGGTCAAACAGATTATAATTGATGTTTACCTCGAGAAACGTGTAGCTAAAACCCTCTGTTGGTAGAAAAAGTCTAATTATTTTCACTCATACCTTCAAAAGCATTATTAATCGCTTTAAATAGTTTTATAGTCTCATTATTGATTTTAAGTTGAATTTTCTTAAATTTTTGGTCAAACAGATTATAATTGAATGTTTACCTCCAGAAACGTGTAGCTAAAACCCTCTGCTGGTAGGAAAAGTCTATTTATTTTCACTCATGCCTTCAAAAGCCTTATTACCAGCTTTAAATGGTTTTATAGTCTCATTATTGATTTTAAGATGAATTGTTTTACATTTTTTTACTAAAACAGAATATTATTGAATGTTTATCTCAGGAAACATGAGGCTAAAACCTTCAGTTGACAGGAAAAGACCATTTATAGTCACTCATTCCTTTAGAAGCCTTATTACTCGCTTAAAATGGTTATAATCTCATAATTGATTTTAAGTTGAATTTTTTTAGTTTTTTGGTTATGGCTTTTATAATTATAAGTTTGCCTCGAGAAACATAAAGCGCAAGCCATCCATTGAAAAGAAAAGTCTGTTTATAGTCACTCATGCCTTCAGAAGTCTTATTATTGGCTCTAAATTGTTTTATAGCTCATTATTCATTTTAAATTAAATTTTTTTACATTTTTGGTTAAAACAGATTATAATTGAAAGTTTGCCTCAGGAAATGTGAAGCGAAAGCCTTCCAATGGGAAGGAAAGTTCATTTATAGTTACTCATGCCTTTAAAAGCCTTATTACTCGCTTTAAATGGTTTTATAATCTGATTACTGATTTTAAGCTGAATTTTTTTACATTTTTTGTTAAAACAGATTATAATCGAATATGTGCGTCGAGAAACTTGAAGAAAAAGTGATCCATTGATAAGAAAAGTCCTTTTATAGTCGCTAATGCCTTGGAAAGCCTTATTACTCGATTTAAATGGTTTTATAGTCTCATTATTGATTTTAAGTTGAATTCTCTTATATTTTTGGTCAAACAGATTATAATTGAATGTTTACCTCGAGAAACGTGTAACTAAAACCCTCTGTTGGTAGAAAAAGTCTAATTATTTTCACTCATGCCTTCAAAAGCATTATTACTCGCTTTAAATGGTTTTATAGTCTCATTATTGATTTTAAGCTGAATTGTTTTACACTTTTTTGCTAAAACAGATTATTATTGAATGTTTATCTCGGGAAACGTGAGCTTAAACCCTCAGTTGACAGGAAAAGACCATTTATAGTCACTCATTCCTTTAGAAGCCTTATTAGTCGCTTAAAATGCTTATAATCTCATAATTGATTTTAAGTTGAATTTTTTTAGTTTTTCGATTATGAATTTTATAATTATTAGTTTGCCTCGAGAAACGTGAAGTGAAAGCCATCCATTGAAAAGAAAAGTCTGTTTATAGTCACTCGTGCCTTTAGAAGTCTTATTACTTGCTCTCAATTGTTTTATAGCTCATTATTAATTTTAAAATTATTTTTTTTTTACATTTTTGGTTAAAACAGATTATAGTTGAAAGTTTACCTCAGGAAATGTGAAGCGAAAGCCTTCCAATGGGAAGGAAAGTTCATTTATAGTTACTCATGCCTTTAAAAGCCTTATTACTCGCTTTAAATGATTTTATAACCTGATTATTGATTTTAAGCTAAATTTTTTTACATTTTTTGTTAAAACAGATTATAATAGAATGTTTGCCTCGTGAAACTTGAAGCAAAAGTGATCCATTGACAAGAAAAGTGCTTTTATAGTCGCTCATGCATTTGAAAGCCTTATTACTCGCTTTAAGTGGTTTTATAGTCTGATTATTGATATTAAGTTGAATTTTCTTAAATTTTTTGTCAAACAAATTATAATTGAATGTTTACCTCGAGAAACGTGTAGCTAAAACACTCTGTTGGTAGGAAAACTCTATTTATTTTCACTCATGCCTTCAAAAGCCTTATTACCAGTTTTAAATGGTTTTATAGTCTCATTATTGATTTTGAGATGAATTGTTTTACATTTTTTTACTAAAACAGAATATTATTGAATGTTTATCTCAGGAAACGTGAGGCTAAAACCTTCAGTTGACAGGAAAAGACCATTTATGGTCACACATTCCTTTAGAAGCCTTATTACTCGCTTAAAATGGTTATAATCTCATAATTGCTATTAACTTGAATTTTTTTAGTTTTTTGGTTATGACTTTTATAATTATAAGTTTGCCTCGAGAAACGTGAAGCGAAAGCCATCCAATCAGAAGTCTTATTACTTGCTCTAAATTGTTTTATAGCTCATTATTCATTTTAAATTTAATTTTTTTTACATTTTTGATTAAAACAGATTATAATTGAAAGTTTGCCTCCGGAAATGTGAAGCGAAAGCCTTCCAATGGGAAGGAAAGTTCTTTTATAGTTACTCATGCCTTTAAAAGCTTTATTACTTGCTTTAAATGGTTTTATAATCTGATTACTGATTTTAAGCTGAATTTTTTTACATTTGTTGTTAAAACAGATTATAATCGAATGTTTGCCTCGAGAAACTTGAAGCAAAAGTGATCCATTGACAAGAAAAGTCCTTTTATAGTCGCTCATGCGTTCGAAAGCCTTATTACTCGATTTAAATGGTTTTATAGTCTCATTATTGATTTTAAGTGGAATTTTCTTAAATTTTTGGTCAAATAGATTATAATTGAATGTTTACCTCGAGAAACGTGTAGCTAAAACCCTCTGTCAGTAGCAAAAGTCTATTTATTTTCACTCATGCCTTCAAAAGCATTATTACTCGCTTTAATGGTTTTATAGTCTCATTATTGATTTTAAGTTGAATTTTCTTAAATTTTTGGTTGAACAGATTATAATTGAATGTTTACCTCGGGGAAACGTGTAGCTCTGTTGGTAGGAAAAGTCCATTTATTTTCTCTCATGCCTTCAAAAGCCTTGTAGCTCGCTTAAAATGGTTTTCTAATCTCATAATTTATTTTAATTTGAATTTTTTTGAACTTTCGATTAAGAATTTAATAATTACATGGTTTCCTCGAGAAACGTGAAGTGAAAGCCATCCATTGGCAACAAAAGTCTGTTTATAGTCAGTCATGCCTTCAGAAGCCTTATTACTCGCTTTAAACGGTTTTATAGTCTCTTTATTGATTTTAAGTTGAATTTTCTCACATTTTCGGTTAAAATAGATTATAATCAAATTTTTGCCTTGGGAAACTTGAAGTAAAAGTGATCCATTGACAAGAAAAGTCGTTTTATAGTCGGTCATGCCTTCTAAAGCCTTATTACTCGCTTTAAATGTTTTTATAGTCTCATTATTGATTTTAAATTGAATTTTCTTAAATTTTTGGTCCAACAGATTATAATTGATGTTTACCACGAGAAACGTGTAGCTAAAACCCTCTGTTGGTAGAAAAAGTCTAATTATTTTCACTCATGCCTTCAAAAGCATTATTACTCGCTTTAAATGGTTTTATAGTCTCATTATTGATTTTAAGTTGAATTTTCTTAAATTTTTGGTCAAACAGATTATAATTGAATGTTTACCTCGAGAAACGTGTAGCTAAAACCCTCTGCTGGTAGGAAAAGTCTATTTATTTTCACTCATGCCTTCAAAAGCCTTATTACCAGCTTTAAATGGTTTTATAGTCTCATTATTGATTTTAAGATGAATTGTTTTACATTTTTTTACTAAAACAGAATATTATTGAATGTTTATCTCAGGAAACATGAGGCTAAAACCTTCAGTTGACAGGAAAAGACCATTTATAGTCACTCATTCCTTTAGAAGCCTTATTACTCGCTTAAAATGGTTATAATCTCATAATTGATTTTAAGTTAAATTTTTTTAGTTTTTTGGTTATGGCTTTTATAATTATAAGTTTGCCTCGAGAAACATAAAGCGCAAGCCATCCATTGAAAAGAAAAGTCTGTTTATAGTCACTCATGCCTTGAGAAGTCTTATTATTGGCTCTAAATTGTTTTATAGCTCATTATTCATTTTAAATTAAATATTTTTACATTTTTGGTTAAAACAGATTATAATTGAAAGTTTGCCTCAGGAAATGTCAAGCGAAAGCCTTCCAATGGGAAGGAAAGTTCATTTATAGTTACTCATGCCTTTAAAAGCCTTATTACTCGCTTTAAATGGTTTTATAATCTGATTACTGATTTTAAGCTGAATTTTTTTACATTTTTTGTTAAAACAGATTATAATCGAATATTTGCCTCGAGAAACTTGAAGAAAAAGTGATCCATTGACAAGAAAAGTCCTTTTATAGTCGCTCATGCCTTGGAAAGCCTTATTACTCGATTTAAATGGTTTTATAGTCTCATTATTGATTTTAAGTTGAATTCTCTTATATTTTATGTCAAACAGATTATAATTGAATGTTTACCTCGAGAAACGTGTAACTAAAACCCTCTGTGGGTAGAAAAAGTCTAATTATTTTCACTTATGCCTTCAAAAGCATTATTACTCGCTTTAAATGGTTTTATAGTCTCATTATTGATTTTAAGCTGAATTGTTTTACACTTTTTTGCTAAAACAGATTATTATTGAATGTTTATCTCGGGAAACGTGAGCTTAAACCCTCAGTTGACAGGAAAAGACCATTTATAGTCACTCATTCCTTTAGAAGCCTTATTAGTCGCTTAAAATGCTTATAATCTCATAATTGATTTTAAGTTGAATTTTTTAAGTTTTTCGATTATGAATTTTATAATTATAAGTTTGCCTCGAGAAACGTGAAGTGAAAGCCATCCATTGAAAAGAAAAGTCTGTTTATAGTCACTCATGCCTTTAGAAGTCTTATTACTTGCTCTAAATTGTTTTTATAGCTCATTATTAATTTTGAATTTATTTTTTTTTACATTTTTGGTTAAAACAGATTATAGTTGAAAGTTTACCTCAGGAAATGTGAAGCGAAAGCCTTCCAATGGGAAGGAAAGTTCATTTATAGTTACTCATGCCTTTAAAAGCCTTATTACTCGCTTTAAATGATTTTATAACCTGATTATTGATTTTAAGCTAAATTTTTTTACATTTTTTGTTAAAACAGATTATAATCGAATGTTTGCCTCGTGAAACTTGAAGCAAAAGTGATCCATTGACAAGAAAAGTCCTTTTATAGTCGCTCATGCCTTTGAAAGCCTTATTACTCGCTTTAAGTGGTTTTATAGTCTGATTATTGATATTAAGTTGAATTTTCTTAAATTTTTGGTCAAACAGATTATAATTGAATGTTTACCTCGAGAAACGTGTAGCTAAAACACTCTGTTGGTAGGAAAAGTCTATTTATTTTCACTCATGCCTTCAAAAGCCTTATTACCAGTTTTAAATGGTTTTATAGTCTCATTATTGATTTTGAGATGAATTGTTTTACATTTTTTTACTAAAACAGAATATTATTGAATATTTATCTCAGGAAACGTGAGGCTAAAACCTTCAGTTGACAGGAAAAGACCATTTATGGTCACACATTCCTTTAGAAGCCTTATTACTCGCTTAAAATGGTTATAATCTCATAATTGATATTAACTTGAATTTTTTTAGTTTTTTGGTTATGACTTTTATAATTATAAGTTTGCCTCGAGAAACGTGAAGCGAAAGCCATCCAATCAGAAGTCTTATTACTCGCTCTAAATTGTTTTATAGCTCATTATTCATTTTAAATTTAATTTTTTTTACATTTTTGATTAAAACAGATTATAATTGAAAGTTTGCCTCCGGAAATGTGAAGCGAAAGCCTTCCAATGGGAAGGAAAGTTCATTTATAGTTACTCATGCCTTTAAAAGCTTTATTACTTGCTTTAAATGGTTTTATAATCTGATTACTGATTTTAGGCTGAATTTTTTTACATTTGTTGTTAAAACAGATTATAATCGAATGTTTGCCTCGAGAAACTTGAAGCAAAAGTGATCCATTGACAAGAAAAGTCCTTTTATAGTCGCTTATGCGTTCGAAAGCCTTATTACTCGATTTAAATGGTTTTATAGTCTCATTATTGATTTTAAGTGGAATTTTCTTAAATTTTTGATCAAATAGATTATAATTGAATGTTTACCTCGAGAAACGTGTAGCTAAAACCCTCTGTCAGTAGCAAAAGTCTATTTATTTTCACTCAAGCCTTCAAAAGCATTATTACTCACTTTAAATGGTTTTATAGTCTCATTATTGATTTTGAGTTGAATTTTCTTAAATTTTTGGTTGAACAGATTATAATTGAATGTTTACCTCGGGGAAACGTGTAGCTCTGTTGGTAGGAAAAGTCCATTTATTTTCTCTCATGCCTTCAAAAGCCTTGTAGCTCGCTTAAAATGGTTTTCTAATCTCATAATTTATTTTAATTTGAATTTTTTTGAACTTTCGATTATGAATTTAATAATTACATGGTTTCCTCGAAAAACGTGAAGTGAAAGCCATCCATTGGCAACAAAAGTCTGTTTATAGTCAGTCATGCCTTCAGAAGCCTTATTACTCGCTTTAAACGGTTTTAAGTCTCATTATTGATTTTAAGTTGAATTTTCTCACATTTTCGGTTAAAATAGATTATAATCAAATTTTTTCCTTGGGAAACTTGAAGTAAAAGTGATCCATTGACAAGAAAAGTCGTTTTATAGTCGCTCATACCTTCAAAAGCCTTATTACTCGCTTTAAATGTTTTTATAGTCTCATTATTGATTTCAAATTGAATTTTCTTAAATTTTTGGTCCAACAGATTATAATTGATGTTTACCACGAGAAACGTGTAGCTAAAACCCTCTGTTGGTAGAAAAAGTCTAATTATTTTCACTCATGCCTTCAAAAGCATTATTACTCGCTTTAAATGGTTTTATAGTCTCATTATTGATTTTAAGTTGAATTTTCTTAAATTTTTGGTCAAACAGATTATAATTGAATGTTTACCTCGAGAAACATGTAGCTAAAACCCTCTGCTGGTAGGAAAAGTCTATTTATTTTCACTCATGCCTTCAAAAGCCTTATTACCAGCTTTAAATGGTTTTATAGTCTCATTATTGATTTTAAGATGAATTGTTTTACATTTTTTTACTAAAACAGAATATTATTGAATGTTTATCTCAGGAAGCGTGAGGCTAAAAGCTTCAGTTGATAGGAAAAGACTATTTATAGTCACTCATTCCTTTATAAGCCTTATTAGTCGCTTAAAATGGTTACAATCTCATAATTGATTTTAAGTTGAATTTTTTTAGTTTTTTGGTTATGGCTTTTATAATTATAAGTTTGCCTCGAGAAACATGAAGCGAAAGCCATCCATTGAAAAGAAAAGTCTGTTTATAGTCACTCATGCCTTCAGAAGTCTTATTACTGGCTCTAAATTGTTTTATAGCTCATTATTCATTTTAAATTAAATTTTTTTACATTTTTGGTTAAAACAGATTATAATTGAAAGTTTGCCTCAGGAAATGTCAAGCGAAAGCCTTCCAATGGGAAGGAAAGTTCATTTATAGTTACTCATGCCTTTAAAAGCCTTATTACTCGCTTTAAATGGTTTTATAATCTGATTACTGATTTTAAGCTGAATTTTTTTACATTTTCTGTTAAAACAGATTATAATCGAATATTTGCCTCGAGAAACTTGAAGAAAAAGTGATCCATTGACAAGAAAAGTCCTTTTATAGTCGCTCATGCCTTGAAAAGCCTTATTACTCGATTTAAATGGTTTTATAGTCTCATTATTGATTTTAAGTTGAATTTTCTTATATTTTTGGTCAAACAGATTATAATTGATGTTTACCTCGAGAAACGTGTAGCTAAAACCCTCTGTTGGTAGAAAAAGTCTAATTATTTTCACTCATGCCTTCAAAAGCATTATTACCGCTTTAAATAGTTTTATAGTCTCATTATTGATTTTAAGTTGAATTTTCTTAAATTTTTGGTCAAACAAATTATAATTGAATGTTTACCTCGAGAAACGTGTAGCTAAAACCCTCTGCTGGTAGGAAAAGTCTATTTATTTTCACTCATGCCTTCAAAAGCCTTATTACCAGCTTTAAATGGTTTTATAGTCTCATTATTGATTTTAAGATGAATTGTTTTACATTTTTTTACTAAAACAGAATATTATTGAATGTTTATCTCAGGAAACATGAGGCTAAAACCTTCAGTTGACAGGAAAAGACCATTTATAGTCACTCATTCCTTTAGAAGCCTTATTACTCGCTTAAAATGGTTATAATCTCATAATTGATTTTAAGTTGAATTTTTTTAGTTTTTTGGTTATGGCTTTTATAATTATAAGTTTGCCTCGAGAAACATAAAGCGCAAGCCATCCATTGAAAAGAAAAGTCTGTTTATAGTCACTCATGCCTTCAGAAGTCTTATTATTGGCTCTAAATTGTTTTATAGCTCATTATTCATTTTAAATTAAATTTTTTTACATTTTTGGTTAAAACAGATTATAATTGAAAGTTTGCCTCAGGAAATGTGAAGCGAAAGCCTTCCAATGGGAAGGAAAGTTCATTTATAGTTACTCATGCCTTTAAAAGCCTTATTACTCGCTTTAAATGGTTTTATAATCTGATTACTGATTTTAAGCTGAATTTTTTTACATTTTTTGTTAAAACAGATTATAATCGAATATGTGCGTCGAGAAACTTGAAGAAAAAGTGATCCATTGACAAGAAAAGTCCTTTTATAGTCGCTCATGCCTTGGAAAGCCTTATTACTCGATTTAAATGGTTTTATAGTCTCATTATTGATTTTAAGTTGAATTCTCTTATATTTTTGGTCAAACAGATTATAATTGAATGTTTACCTTGAGAAACGTGTAACTAAAACCCTCTGTTTGTAGAAAAAGTCTAATTATTTTCACTCATGCCTTCAAAAGCATTATTACTCGCTTTAAATGGTTTTATAGTCTCATTATTGATTTTAAGCTGAATTGTTTTACACTTTTTTGCTAAAACAGATTATTATTGAATGTTTATCTCGGGAAACGTAAGCTTAAACCCTCAGTTGACAGGAAAAGACCATTTATAGTCACTCATTCCTTTAGAAGCCTTATTAGTCGCTTAAAATGCTTATAATCTCATAATTGATTTTAAGTTGAATTTTTTAAGTTTTTCGATTATGAATTTTATAATTATAAGTTTGCCTCAAGAAACGTGAAGTGAAAGCCATCCATTGAAAAGACAAGTCTGTTTATAGTCACTCGTGCCTTTAGAAGTCTTATTACTTGCTCTAAATTGTTTTATAGCTCATTATTAATTTTAAATTTATTTTTTTTTACATTTTTGGTTAAAACAGATTATAGTTGAAAGTTTACCTCAGGAAATGTGAAGCGAAAGCCTTCCAATGGGAAGGAAAGTTCATTTATAGTTACTCATGCCTTTAAAAGCCTTATTACTCGCTTTAAATGATTTTATAACCTGATTATTGATTTTAAGCTAAATTTTTTTACATTTTTTGTTAAAACAGATTATAATAGAATGTTTGCCTCGTGCAACTTGAAGCAAAAGTGATCCATTGACAAGAAAAGTGCTTTTATAGTCGCTCATGCATTTGAAAGCCTTATTACTCGCTTTAAGTGGTTTTATAGTCTGATTATTGATATTAAGTTGAATTTTCTTAAATTTTTTGTCAAACAAATTATAATTGAATGTTTACCTCGAGAAACGTGTAGCTAAAACACTCTGTTGGTAGGAAAAGTCTATTTATTTTCACTCATGCCTCCAAAAGCCTTATTACCAGTTTTAAATGGTTTTATAGTCTCATTATTGATTTTGAGATGAATTGTTTTACATTTTTTTACTAAAACAGAATATTATTGAATGTTTATCTCAGGAAACGTGAGGCTAAAACCTTCAGTTGACAGGAAAAGACCATTTATGGTCACACATTCCTTTAGAAGCCTTATTACTCGCTTAAAATGGTTATAATCTCATAATTGATATTAACTTGAATTTTTTTAGTGTTTTGGTTATGACTTTTATAATTATAAGTTTGCCTCGAGAAACGTGAAGCGAAAGCCATCCAATCAGAAGTCTTATTACTCGCTCTAAATTGTTTTATAGCTCATTATTCATTTTAAATTTAATTTTTTTTACATTTTTGATTAAAACAGATTATAATTGAAAGTTTGCCTCCGGAAATGTGAAGCGAAAGCCTTCCAATGGGAAGGAAAGTTCATTTATAGTTACTCATGCCTTTAAAAGCTTTATTACTTGCTTTCAATGGTTTTATAATCTGATTACTGATTTTAAGCTGAATTTTTTTACATTTGTTGTCAAAACAGATTATAATCGAATGTTTGCCTCGAGAAACTTGAAGCAAAAGTGATCCATTGACAAGAAAAGTCCTTTTATAGTCGCTCATGCGTTCGAAAGCCTTATTACTCGATTTAAATGGTTTTATAGTCTCATTATTGATTTTAAGTGGAATTTTCTTAAATTTTTGGTCAAATAGATTATAATTGAATGTTTACCTCGAGAAACGTGTAGCTAAAACCCTCTGTCAGTAGCAAAAGTCTATTTATTTTCACTCATGCCTTCAAAAGCATTATTACTCGCTTTAAATGGTTTTATAGTCTCATTATTGATTTTAAGTTGAATTTTCTTAAATTTTTGGTTGAACGGATTATAATTGAATGTTTACCTCGGGGAAACGTGTAGCTCTGTTGGTAGGAAAAGTCCATTTATTTTCTCTCATGCCTTCAAAAGCCTTGTAGCTCGCTTAAAATGGTTTTCTAATCTCATAATTTATTTTAATTTGAATTTTTTTGAACTTTCGATTAAGAATTTAATAATTACATGGTTTCCTCGAGAAACGTGAAGTGAAAGCCATCCATTGGCAACAAAAGTCTGTTTATAGTCAGTCACGCCTTCAGAAGCCTTATTACTCGCTTTAAACGGTTTTATAGTCTCATTATTGATTTTAAGTTGAATTTTCTCACATTTTCGGTTAAAATAGATTATAATCAAATTTTTGCCTTGGGAAACTTGAAGTAAAAGTGATCCATTGACAAGAAAAGTCGTTTTATAGTCGCTCATGCCTTCAAAAGCCTTATTACTCGCTTTAAATGTTTTTATAGTCTCATTATTGATTTTAAATTGAATTTTCTTAAATTTTTGGTCCAACAGATTATAATTGATATTTACCACGAGAAACGTGTAGCTAAAACCCTCTATTGGTAGAAAAAGTCTAATTATTTTCACTCATACCTTCAAAAGCATTATTACTCGCTTTAAATGGTTTTATAGTCTCATTATTGATTTTAAGTTGAATTTTCTTAAATTTTTGGTCAAACAGATTATAATTGAATGTTTACCTCGAGAAACGTGTAGCTAAAACCCTCTGCTGGTAGGAAAAGTCTATTTATTTTCACTCATGCCTTCAAAAGCCTTATTACCAGCTTTAAATGGTTTTATAGTCTCATTATTGATTTTAAGATGAATTGTTTTACATTTTTTTACTAAAACAGAATATTATTGAATGTTTATCTCAGGAAACATGAGGCTAAAACCTTCAGTTGACAGGAAAAGACCATTTATAGTCACTCATTCCTTTAGAAGCCTTATTACTCGCTTAAAATGGTTATAATCTCATAATTGATTTTAAGTTGAATTTTTTTAGTTTTTTGGTTATGGCTTTTATAATTATAAGTTTGCCTCGAGAAACATAAAGCGCAAGCCATCCATTGAAAAGAAAAGTCTGTTTATAGTCACTCATGCCTTCAGAAGTCTTATTATTGGCTCTAAATTGTTTTATAGCTCATTATTCATTTTAAATTAAATTGTTTTACATTTTTGGTTAAAACAGATTATAATTGAAAGTTTGCCTCAGGAAATGTGAAGCGAAAGCCTTCCAATGGGAAGGAAAGTTCATTTATAGTTACTCATGCCTTTAAAAGCCTTATTACTCGCTTTAAATGGTTTTATAATCTGATTACTGATTTTAAGCTGAATTTTTTTACATTTTTTGTTAAAACAGATTATAATCGAATATTTGCCTCGAGAAACTTGAAGAAAAAGTGATCCATTGACAAGAAAAGTCCTTTTATAGTCGCTCATGCCTTGGAAAGCCTTATTACTCGATTTAAATGGTTTTATAGTCTCATTATTGATTTTAAGTTGAATTCTCTTATATTTTATGTCAAACAGATTATAATTGAATGTTTACCTCGAGAAACGTGTAACTAAAACCCTCTGTGGGTAGAAAAAGTCTAATTATTTTCACTCATGCCTTCAAAAGCATTATTACTCGCTTTAAATGGTTTTATAGTCTCATTATTGATTTTAAGTTTAATTTTCTTAAATTTTTGGTCAAACAGATTATAATTGAATGTTTACCTCACAAAACGTGTAGTTAAAACCCTCTGCTGGTAGGAAAAGTTTATTTATTTTCACTCATGCCTTCAAAAGCCTTATTACCAGCTTTAAATTGTTTTATAGTCTCATTATTGATTTTAAGATGAATTGTTTTACATTTTTTAACTAAAACAGAATATTATTGAATGTTTATCTCAGGAAACATGAGGCTAAAACCTTCAGTTGACAGGAAAAGACCATTTATAGTCACTCATTCCTTTAGAAGCCTTATTACTCGCTTAAAATGGTTATAATCTCATAATTGATTTTAAGTTGAATTTTTTTAGTTTTTTGGTTATGACTTTTATAATTATAAGTTTGCCTTGAGAAACATGAAGCGAAAGCCATCCATTGAAAAGAAAAGTCTATTTATAGTCACTCAGCGTTCAGAAGTCTTATTACTCGCTCTAAATTGTTTTATAGCTCATTATTCATTTTAAATTTAATTTTTTTTTACATTTTTGGTTAAAACAGATTATAATTGAAAGTTTGCCTCAGGATATGTGAAGTGAAAGCCTTCCAATGGGAAGGAAAGTTCATTTATAGTTACTCATGCCTTTAAAAGCCTTATTACTCGCTTTAAATAGTTTTATAAACTGATTACTAATTTTAAGCTAAATTTTTTTACATTTTTTGTTAAAACAGATTATAATCGAATGTTTGCCTCGAGAAACTTGAAACAAAACTGATCCATTGACAAGAAAAGTCCTTTTATAGTCGCTCATGCGTTCGAAAGCTTTATTACTCGATTTAAATGGTTTTATAGTCTCATTATTGATTTTAAGTGGAAGTTTCTTAAATTTTTGGTCAAATAGATTATAATTGACTAATTACCTCGAGAAACGTGTAGCTAAAACCCTCTGTCGGTAGCAAAAGTCTATTTATTTTCACTCATGCCTTCAAAAGCATTATTACTCGCTTTAAATCGTTTTATAGTCTCTATATTGATTTTAAGTTGAATTTTCTTAAATTTTTGGTTGAACAGATTATAATTGAATGTTTACCTCGAGAAACGTGTAGCTCTGCTGGTAGGAAAAGTCCATTTATTTTCTCTCATGCCTTCAAAAGCCTTGTAGCTCGCTTAAAATGGTTTTATAATCTCATAATTTATTTTAAGTTGAATTTTTTTAAACTTTCGATTAAGAATTTTATAATTACATGGTTACCTCGAGAAACGTGAAGTGAAAGCCATCCATTGGCAACAAAAGTCTGTTTATAGTCAGCCATGCCTTCAGAAGCCTTATTACTCGCTTTAAACGGTTTTATAGTCTCATTATTGATTTTAAGTTGAATTTTCTCACATTTTTGGTTAAAATAGATTATAATCAAATTTTTCCCTTGGGAAACTTGAAGTAAAAGTGATCCATTGACAAGAAAAGTCCTTTTATAGTCGCTCATGCCTTCAAAAGCCTTATTACTCGCTTTAAATGGTTTTATAGTCTCATTATTGATTTTAAGTTTAATTTTCTTAAATTTTTGGTCAAACAGATTATAATTGAATGTTTACCTTGGGAAACGTGTAGCTAAAACCCTTTGCTGGTAGGAAAAGTCTATTTATTTTCACTCATGCCTTCAAAAGCCTTATTACCAGCTTTAAATGGTTTTATAGTCTCATTATTGATTTTAAGATGAATTGTTTTACATTTTTTTACTAAAACAGAATATTATTGAATGTTTATCTCAGGAAACATGAGACTAAAACCTTCAGTTGACAGGAAAAGACCATTTATAGTCACTCATTCCTTTAGAAGCCTTATTACTCGCTTAAAATGGTTATAATCTCATAATTGATTTTAAGTTGAATTTTTTTAGTTTTTTGGTTATGGCTTTTATAATTATAAGTTTGCCTCGAGAAACATAAAGCGCAAGCCATCCATTGAAAAGAAAAGTCTGTTTATAGTCACTCATGCCTTCAGAAGTCTTATTATTGGCTCTAAATTGTTTTATAGCTCATTATTCATTTTAAATTAAATTTTTTTACATTTTTGGTTAAAACAGATTATAATTGAAAGTTTGCCTCAGGAAATGTGAAGCGAAAGCCTTCCAATGGGAAGGAAAGTTCATTTATAGTTACTCATGCCTTTAAAAGCCTTATTACTCGCTTTAAATGGTTTTATAATCTGATTACTGATTTTAAGCTGAATTTTTTTACATTTTTTGTTAAAACAGATTATAATCGAATATGTGCGTCGAGAAACTTGAAGAAAAAGTGATCCATTGATAAGAAAAGTCCTTTTATAGTCGCTCATGCCTTGGAAAGCCTTATTACTCGATTTAAATGGTTTTATAGTCTCATTTTTGATTTTAAGTTTAATTTTCTTAAATTTTTGGTCAAACAGATTATAATTGAATGTTTACCTTGGGAAACGTGTAGCTAAAACCCTCTGCTGGTAGGAAAAGTCTATTTATTTTCACTCATGCCTTCAAAAGCCTTATTACCAGCTTTAAATGGTTTTATAGTCTCATTATTGATTTTAAGATGAATTGTTTTACATTTTTTTACTAAAACAGAATATTATTGAATGTTTATCTCAGGAAACATGAGGCTAAAACCTTCAGTTGACAGGAAAAGACCATTTATAGTCACTCATTCCTTTAGAAGCCTTATTACTCGCTTAAAATGGTTATAATCTCATAATTGATTTTAAGTTGAATTTTTTTAGTTTTTTGGTTATGGCTTTTATAATTATAAGTTTGCCTCGAGAAACATGAAGCGAAAGCCATCCATTGAAAAGAAAAGTCTGTTTATAGTCACTCATGCCTTCAGAAGTCTTATTACTGGCTCTAAATTGTTTTATAGCTCATTATTCATTTTAAATTAAATTTTTTTACATTTTTGGTTAAAACAGATTATAATTGAAAGTTTGCCTCAGGAAATGTCAAGCGAAAGCCTTCCAATGGGAAGGAAAGTTCATTTATAGTTACTCATGCCTTTAAAAGCCTTATTACTCGCTTTAAATGGTTTTATAATCTGATTAATGATTTTAAGCTGAATTTTTTTACATTTTTTGTTAAAACAGATTATAATCGAATATGTGCGTCGAGAAACTTGAAGAAAAAGTGATCCATTGATAAGAAAAGTCCTTTTATAGTCGCTAATGCCTTGGAAAGCCTTATTACTCGATTTAAATGGTTTTATAGTCTCATTATTGATTTTAAGTTGAATTCTCTTATATTTTTGGTCAAACAGATTATAATTGAATGTTTACCTCGAGAAACGTGTAACTAAAACCCTCTGTTGGTAGAAAAAGTCTAATTATTTTCACTCATGCCTTCAAAAGCATTATTACTCGCTTTAAATGGTTTTATAGTCTCATTATTGATTTTAAGCTGAATTGTTTTACACTTTTTTGCTAAAACAGATTATTATTGAATGTTTATCTCGGGAAACGTGAGCTTAAACCCTCAGTTGACAGGAAAAGACCATTTATAGTCACTCATTCCTTTAGAAGCCTTATTAGTCGCTTAAAATGCTTATAATCTCATAATTGATTTTAAGTTGAATTTTTTTAGTTTTTCGATTATGAATTTTATAATTATTAGTTTGCCTCGAGAAACGTGAAGTGAAAGCCATCCATTGAAAAGAAAAGTCTGTTTATAGTCACTCGTGCCTTTAGAAGTCTTATTACTTGCTCTAAATTGTTTTATAGCTCATTATTAATTTTAAAATTATTTTTTTTTTACATTTTTGGTTAAAACAGATTATAGTTGAAAGTTTACCTCAGGAAATGTGAAGCGAAAGCCTTCCAATGGGAAGGAAAGTTCATTTATAGTTACTCATGCCTTTAAAAGCCTTATTACTCGCTTTAAATGATTTTATAACCTGATTATTGATTTTAAGCTAAATTTTTTTACATTTTTTGTTAAAACAGATTATAATAGAATGTTTGCCTCGTGAAACTTGAAGCAAAAGTGATCCATTGACAAGAAAAGTGCTTTTATAGTCGCTCATGCATTTGAAAGCCTTATTACTCGCTTTAAGTGGTTTTATAGTCTGATTATTGATATTAAGTTGAATTTTCTTAAATTTTTTGTCAAACAAATTATAATTGAATGTTTACCTCGAGAAACGTGTAGCTAAAACACTCTGTTGGTAGGAAAACTCTATTTATTTTCACTCATGCCTTCAAAAGCCTTATTACCAGTTTTAAATGGTTTTATAGTCTCATTATTGATTTTGAGATGAATTGTTTTACATTTTTTTACTAAAACAGAATATTATTGAATGTTTATCTCAGGAAACGTGAGGCTAAAACCTTCAGTTGACAGGAAAAGACCATTTATGGTCACACATTCCTTTAGAAGCCTTATTACTCGCTTAAAATGGTTATAATCTCATAATTGCTATTAACTTGAATTTTTTTAGTTTTTTGGTTATGACTTTTATAATTATAAGTTTGCCTCGAGAAACGTGAAGCGAAAGCCATCCAATCAGAAGTCTTATTACTTGCTCTAAATTGTTTTATAGCTCATTATTCATTTTAAATTTAATTTTTTTTACATTT
Source organism: Theobroma cacao (assembly GCF_053813885.1). Classification (NCBI taxonomy): domain Eukaryota; kingdom Viridiplantae; phylum Streptophyta; class Magnoliopsida; order Malvales; family Malvaceae; genus Theobroma; species Theobroma cacao. Next base: position 30,332,628 of record NC_142647.1, on the reverse strand, counting down.
TTGATTAAAACAGATTATAATTGAAAGTTTGCCTCCGGAAATGTGAAGCGAAAGCCTTCCAATGGGAAGGAAAGTTCATTTATAGTTACTCATGCCTTTAAAAGCTTTATTACTTGCTTTAAATGGTTTTATAATCTGATTACTGATTTTAAGCTGAATTTTTTTACATTTGTTGTTAAAACAGATTATAATCGAATGTTTGCCTCGAGAAACTTGAAGCAAAAGTGATCCATTGACAAGAAAAGTCCTTTTATAGTCGCTCATGCGTTCGAAAGCCTTATTACTCGATTTAAATGGTTTTATAGTCTCATTATTGATTTTAAGTGGAATTTTCTTAAATTTTTGGTCAAATAGATTATAATTGAATGTTTACCTCGAGAAACGTGTAGCTAAAACCCTCTGTCAGTAGCAAAAGTCTATTTATTTTCACTCATGCCTTCAAAAGCATTATTACTCGCTTTAAATGGTTTTATAGTCTCATTATTGATTTTAAGTTGAATTTTCTTAAATTTTTGGTTGAACAGATTATAATTGAATGTTTACCTCGGGGAAACGTGTAGCTCTGTTGGTAGGAAAAGTCCATTTATTTTCTCTCATGCCTTCAAAAGCCTTGTAGCTCGCTTAAAATGGTTTTCTAATCTCATAATTTATTTTAATTCGAATTTTTTTGAACTTTCGATTAAGAATTTAATAATTACATGGTTTCCTCGAGGAACGTGAAGTGAAAGCCATCCATTGGCAACAAAAGTCTGTTTATAGTCAGTCATGCCTTCAGAAGCCTTATTACTCGCTTTAAACGGTTTTATAGTCTCATTATTGATTTTAAGTTGAATTTTCTCACATTTTCGGTTAAAATAGATTATAATCAAATTTTTGCCTTGGGAAACTTGAAGTAAAAGTGATCCATTGACAAGAAAAGTCGTTTTATAGTCGCTCATGCCTTCAAAAGCCTTATTACTCGCTTTAAATGTTTTTATAGTCTCATTATTGATTTTAAATTGAATTTTCTTAAATTTTTGGTCCAACAGATTATAATTGATGTTTACCACGAGAAACGTGTAGCTAAAACCCTCTGTTGGTAGAAAAAGTCTAATTATTTTCACTCATGCCTTCAAAAGCATTATTACTCGCTTTAAATGGTTTTATAGTCTCATTATTGATTTTAAGTTGAATTTTCTTAAATTTTTGGTCAAACAGATTATAATTGAATGTTTACCTCGAGAAACGTGTAGCTAAAACCCTCTGCTGGTAGGAAAAGTCTATTTATTTTCACTCATGCCTTCAAAAGCCTTATTACCAGCTTTAAATGGTTTTATAGTCTCATTATTGATTTTAAGATGAATTGTTTTACATTTTTTTACTAAAACAGAATATTATTGAATGTTTATCTCAGGAAACATGAGGCTAAAACCTTCAGTTGACAGGAAAAGACCATTTATAGTCACTCATTCCTTTAGAAGCCTTATTACTCGCTTAAAATGGTTATAATCTCATAATTGATTTTAAGTTGAATTTTTTTAGTTTTTTGGTTATGGCTTTTATAATTATAAGTTTGCCTCGAGAAACATTAAGCGCAAGCCATCCATTGAAAAGAAAAGTCTGTTTATAGTCACTCATGCCTTGAGAAGTCTTATTATTGGCTCTAAATTGTTTTATAGCTCATTATTCATTTTAGATTAAATTTTTTTACATTTTTGGTTAAAACAGATTATAATTGAAAGTTTGCCTCAGGAAATATCAAGCGAAAGCCTTCCAATGGGAAGGAAAGTTCATTTATAGTTACTCATGCCTTTAAAAGCCTTATTACTCGCTTTAAATGGTTTTATAATCTGATTACTGATTTTAAGCTGAATTTTTTTACATTTTTTGTTAAAACAGATTATAATCGAATATTTGCCTCGAGAAACTTGAAGAAAAAGTGATCCATTGACAAGAAAAGTCCTTTTATAGTCGCTCATGCCTTGGAAAGCCTTATTACTCGATTTAAATGGTTTTATAGTCTCATTATTGATTTTAAGTTGAATTCTCTTATATTTTATGTCAAACAGATTATAATTGAATGTTTACCTCGAGAAACGTGTAACTAAAACCCTCTGTGGGTAGAAAAAGTCTAATTATTTTCACTCATGCCTTCAAAAGCATTATTACTCGCTTTAAATGGTTTTATAGTCTCATTATTGATTTTAAGCTGAATTGTTTTACACTTTTTTGCTAAAACAGATTATTATTGAATGTTTATCTCGAGAAACGTGAGCTTAAACCCTCAGCTGACAAGAAAAGACCATTTATAGTCACTCATTCCTTTAGAAGCCTTATTAGTCGCTTAAAATGCTTATAATCTCATAATTGATTTTAAGTTGAATTTTTTAAGTTTTTCGATTATGAATTTTATAATTATAAGTTTGCCTCGAGAAATGTGAAGTGAAAGCCATCCATTGAAAAGAAAAGTCTGTTTATAGTCACTCATGCCTTTAGAAGTCTTATTACTTGCTCTAAATTGTTTTATAGCTCATTATTAATTTTAAATTTAATTTTTTTTACATTTTTGGTTAAAACAGATTATAGTTGAAAGTTTACCTCAGGAAATGTGAAGCGAAAGCCTTCCAATGGGAAGGAAAGTTCATTTATAGTTACTCATGCCTGTAAAAGCCTTATTACTCGCTTTAAATGATTTTATAATCTGATTATTGATTTTAAGCTAAATTTTTTTACATTTTTTGTTAAAACAGATTATAATCGAATGTTTGCCTCGTGAAACTTGAAGCAAAAGTGATCCATTGACAAGAAAAGTCCTTTTATAGTCGCTCATGCCTTTGAAAGCCTTATTACTCTCTTTAAGTGGTTTTATAGTCTGATTATTGATATTAAGTTGAATTTTCTTAAATTTTTGGTCAAACAGATTATAATTGAATGTTTACCTCGGGAAACGTGTAGCTAAAACACTCTGTTGGTAGGAAAAGTCTATTTCTTTTCACTCATGCCTTCAAAAGCCTTATTACCAGTTTTAAATGGTTTTATAGTCTCATTATTGATTTTGAGATGAATTGTTTTACATTTTTTTACTAAAACAGAATATTATTGAATGTTTATCCCAGGAAACGTGAGGCTAAAACCTTCAGTTGACAGGAAAAGACCATTTATGGTCACACATTCCTTTAGAAGCCTTATTACTCGCTTAAAATGGTTATAATCTCATAATTGATTTTAAGTTGAATTTTTTTAGTTTTTTGGTTATGAATTTTATAATTATAAGTTTGCCTCGAGAAACGTGAAGTGAAAGCCATCCATTGAAAAGAAAAGTCTGTTTATAGTCACCATGCCTTTAGAAGTCTTATTACTCGCTCTAAATTGTTTTATAGCTCATTATTAATTTTAAATTTGATTTTTTTTACATTTTTGATTAAAACAGATTATAATTGAAAGTTTACCTCAGGAAATGTGAAGCGAAAGCCTTCCAATAGGAAGGAAAGTTCATTTATAGTTACTCATGCCTTTAAAAGCTTTATTACTTGCTTTAAATGGTTTTATAATCTGATTACTGATTTTAAGCTGAATTTTTTTACATTTTTTGTTAAAACATATTATAATCGAATGTTTGCCTTGAGAAACTTGAAGCAAAAGTGATCCATTGACAAGAAAAGTCCTTTTATAGTCGCTCATGCCTTCGAAAGCCTTATTACTCGCTTTAAATGGTTTTATAGTCTCATTACTGATTTTAAGTTGAATTTTCTTAAATTTTTGGTTAAACAGATTATGATTGAATGTTTACCTCGGGAAATGTGTAGCTCTGCTAGTAGGAAAAGTCCATTTATTTTCTCTCATGCCTTCAAAAGCCTTGTAGCTCGCTTAAAATGGTTTTATAATCTCATAATTTATTTTAAGTTGAATTTTTTTAAACTTTCGATTAAGAATTTTATAATTACATGGTTGCCTCGAGAAACGTGAAGTGAAAGCCATCCATTGACAACAAAAGTCTGTTTATAGTCAGCCATGCCTTCAGAAGCCTTATTACTCGCTTTAAACGGTTTTATAGTCTCATTATTGATTTTAAGTTGAATTTTCTCATATTTTTGGTTAAAATAGATTATAATCGAATTTTTGCCTTGGGAAACTTGAAGTAAAAGTGATCCATTGACAAGAAAAGTTCTTTTATAGTCGCTCATGCCTTCAAAAGCCTTATTACTCGCTTTAAATTGTTTTATAGTCTCATTATTGATTTTAAGTTGAATTTTTTTAAATTTTTTGTCAACCAGATTATAATTGAATGTTTACCTCGGGAAACGTGTAGCTAAAACCCTCTGCTGGTAGGAAAAGTCTATTTATTTTCACTCATGCCTTCAAAAGCCTTATTACCAGCTTTAAATGGTTTTATAGTCTCATTATTGATTTTAAGATGAATTGTTTTACATTTTTTTACTAAAACAGAATATTATTGAATGTTTATCTCAGGAAACGTGAGGCTAAAACCTTCAGTTGATAGGAAAAGACCATTTATAGTCACTCATTCCTTTATAAGCCTTATTAGTCGCTTAAAATGGTTACAATCTCATAATTGATTTTAAGTTGAATTTTTTTAGTTTTTTGGTTATGGCTTTTATAATTATAAGTTTGCCTCGAGAAACATGAAGCGAAAGCCATCCATTGAAAAGAAAAGTCTGTTTATAGTCACCCATGCCTTCAGAAGTCTTATTACTGGCTCTAAATTGTTTTATAGCTCATTATTCATTTTAAATTAAATTTTTTTACATTTTTGGTTAAAACAGATTATAATTGAAAGTTTGCCTCAGGAAATGTCAAGCGAAAGCCTTCCAATGGGAAGGAAAGTTCATTTATAGTTACTCATGCCTTTAAAAGCCTTATTACTCGCTTTAAATGGTTTTATAATCTGATTACTGATTTTAAGCTGAATTTTTTTACATTTTCTGTTAAAACAGATTATAATCGAATATTTGCCTCGAGAAACTTGAAGAAAAAGTGATCCATGGACAAGAAAAGTCCTTTTATAGTCGCTCATGCCTTGAAAAGCCTTATTACTCGATTTAAATGGTTTTATAGTCTCATTATTGATTTTAAGTTGAATTTTCTTATATTTTTGGTCAAACAGATTATAATTGATGTTTACCTCGAGAAACGTGTAGCTAAAACCCTCTGTTGGTAGAAAAAGTCTAATTATTTTCACTCATGCCTTCAAAAGCATTATTACTAGCTTTAAATAGTTTTATAGTCTCATTATTGATTTTAAGTTGAATTTTCTTAAATTTTTGGTCAAACAGATTATAATTGAATGTTTACCTCGAGAAACGTGTAGCTAAAACCCTCTGCTGGTAGGAAAAGTCTATTTATTTTCACTCATGCCTTCAAAAGCCTTATTACCAGCTTTAAATGGTTTTATAGTCTGATTATTGATTTTAAGATGAATTGTTTTACATTTTTTTACTAAAACAGAATATTATTGAATGTTTATCTCAGGAAACATGAGACTAAAACCTTCAGTTGACAGGAAAAGACCATTTATAGTCACTCATTCCTTTAGAAGCCTTATTACTCGCTTAAAATGGTTATAATCTCATAATTGATTTTAAGTTGAATTTTTTTAGTTTTTTGGTTATGGCTTTTATAATTATAAGTTTGCCTCGAGAAACATAAAGCGCAAGCCATCCATTGAAAAGAAAAGTCTGTTTATAGTCACTCATGCCTTCAGAAGTCTTATTATTGGCTCTAAATTGTTTTATAGCTCATTATTCATTTTAAATTAAATTTTTTTACATTTTTGGTTAAAACAGATTATAATTGAAAGTTTGCCTCAGGAAATGTGAAGCGAAAGCCTTCCAATGGGAAGGAAAGTTCATTTATAGTTACTCATGCCTTTAAAAGCCTTATTACTCGCTTTAAATGGTTTTATAATCTGATTACTGATTTTAAGCTGAATTTTTTTACATTTTTTGTTAAAACAGATTATAATCGAATATGTGCGTCGAGAAACTTGAAGAAAAAGTGATCCATTGATAAGAAAAGTCCTTTTATAGTCGCTCATGCCTTGGAAAGCCTTATTACTCGATTTAAATGGTTTTATAGTCTCATTATTGATTTTAAGTTGAATTCTCTTATATTTTTGGTCAAACAGATTATAATTGAATGTTTACCTCGAGAAACGTGTAACTAAAACCCTCTGTTGGTAGAAAAAGTCTAATTATTTTCACTCATGCCTTCAAAAGCATTATGACTCGCTTTAAATGGTTTTATAGTCTCATTATTGATTTTAAGCTGAATTGTTTTACACTTTTTTGCTAAAACAGATTATTATTGAATGTTTATCTCGGGAAACGTGAGCTTAAACCCTCAGTTGACAGGAAAAGACCATTTATAGTCACTCATTCCTTTAGAAGCCTTATTAGTCGCTTAAAATGCTTATAATCTCATAATTGATTTTAAGTTGAATTTTTTAAGTTTTTCGATTATGAATTTTATAATTATAAGTTTGCCTCGAGAAACGTAAAGTGAAAGCCATCCATTGAAAAGAAAAGTCTGTTTATAGTCACTCGTGCCTTTAGAAGTCTTATTACTTGCTCTAAATTGTTTTATAGCTCATTATTAATTTTAAATTTATTTTTTTTTTACATTTTTGGTTAAAACAGATTATAGTTGAAAGTTTACCTCAGGAAATGTGAAGCGAAAGCCTTCCAATGGGAAGGAAAGTTCATTTATAGTTACTCATGCCTTTAAAAGCCTTATTACTCGCTTTAAATGATTTTATAACCTGATTATTGATTTTAAGCTAAATTTTTTTACATTTTTTGTTAAAACAGATTATAATAGAATGTTTGCCTCGTGAAACTTGAAGCAAAAGTGATCCATTGACAAGAAAAGTGCTTTTATAGTCGCTCATGCATTTGAAAGCCTTATTACTCGCTTTAAGTGGTTTTATAGTCTGATTATTGATATTAAGTTGAATTTTCTTAAATTTTTTGTCAAACAAATTATAATTGAATGTTTACCTCGAGAAACGTGTAGCTAAAACACTCTGTTGGTAGGAAAACTCTATTTATTTTCACTCATGCCTTCAAAAGCCTTATTACCAGTTTTAAATGGTTTTATAGTCTCATTATTGATTTTGAGATGAATTGTTTTACATTTTTTTACTAAAACAGAATATTATTGAATGTTTATCTCAGGAAACGTGAGGCTAAAACCTTCAGTTGACAGGAAAAGACCATTTATGGTCACACATTCCTTTAGAAGCCTTATTACTCGCTTAAAATGGTTATAATCTCATAATTGCTATTAACTTGAATTTTTTTAGTTTTTTGGTTATGACTTTTATAATTATAAGTTTACCTCAAGAAACGTGAAGCAAAAGCCATCCAATCAGAAGTCTTATTACTTGCTCTAAATTGTTTTATAGCTCATTATTCATTTTAAATTTAATTTTTTTTACATTTTTGATTAAAACAGATTATAATTGAAAGTTTGCCTCCGGAAATGTGAAGCGAAAGCCTTCCAATGGGAAGGAAAGTTCATTTATAGTTACTCATGCCTTTAAAAGCTTTATTACTTGCTTTAAATGGTTTTATAATCTGATTACTGATTTTAAGCTGAATTTTTTTACATTTGTTGTTAAAACAGATTATAATCGAATGTTTGCCTCGAGAAACTTGAAGCAAAAGTGATCCATTGACAAGAAAAGTCCTTTTATAGTCGCTCATGCGTTCGAAAGCCTTATTACTCGATTTAAATGATTTTATAGTCTCATTATTGATTTTAAGTGGAATTTTCTTAAATTTTTGGTCAAATAGATTATAATTGAATGTTTACCTCGAGAAACGTGTAGCTAAAACCCTCTGTCAGTAGCAAAAGTCTATTTATTTTTACTCATGCCTTCAAAAGCATTATTACTCGCTTTAAATGGTTTTATTGTCTCATTATTGATTTTAAGTTGAATTTTCTTAAATTTTTGGTTGAACAGATTATAATTGAATGTTTACCTCGGGGAAACGTGTAGCTCTGTTGGTAGGAAAAGTCCATTTATTTTCTCTCATGCCTTCAAAAGCCTTGTAGCTCGCTTAAAATGGTTTTCTAATCTCATAATTTATTTTAATTTGAATTTTTTTGAACTTTCGATTAAGAATTTAATAATTACATGGTTTCCTCGAGGAACGTGAAGTGAAAGCCATCCATTGGCAACAAAAGTCTGTTTATAGTCAGTCATGCCTTCAGAAGCCTTATTACTCGCTTTAAACGGTTTTATAGTCTCATTATTGATTTTAAGTTGAATTTTCTCACATTTTCGGTTAAAATAGATTATAATCAAATTTTTGCCTTGGGAAACTTGAAGTAAAAGTGATCCATTGACAAGAAAAGTCGTTTTATAGTCGCTCATGCCTTCAAAAGCCTTATTACTCGCTTTAAATGTTTTTATAGACTCATTATTGATTTTAAATTGAATTTTCTTAAATTTTTGGTCCAACAGATTATAATTGATGTTTACCACGAGAAACGTGTAGCTAAAACCCTCTGTTGGTAGAAAAAGTCTAATTATTTTCACTCATGCCTTCAAAAGCATTATGACTCGCTTTAAATGGTTTTATAGTCTCATTATTGATTTTAAGCTGAATTGTTTTACACTTTTTTGCTAAAACAGATTATTATTGAATGTTTATCTCGGGAAACGTGAGCTTAAACCCTCAGTTGACAGGAAAAGACCATTTATAGTCACTCATTCCTTTAGAAGCCTTATTAGTCGCTTAAAATGCTTATAATCTCATAATTGATTTTAAGTTGAATTTTTTAGGTTTTTCGATTATGAATTTTATAATTATAAGTTTGCCTCGAGAAACGTAAAGTGAAAGCCATCCATTGAAAAGAAAAGTCTGTTTATAGTCACTCGTGCCTTTAGAAGTCTTATTACTTGCTCTAAATTGTTTTATAGCTCATTATTAATTTTAAATTTATTTTTTTTTTACATTTTTGGTTAAAACAGATTATAGTTGAAAGTTTACCTCAGGAAATGTGAAGCGAAAGCCTTCCAATGGGAAGGAAAGTTCATTTATAGTTACTCATGCCTTTAAAAGCTTATTACTCGCTTTAAATGATTTTATAACCTGATTATTGATTTTAAGCTAAATTTTTTTACATTTTTTGTTAAAACAGATTATAATAGAATGTTTGCCTCGTGAAACTTGAAGCAAAAGTGATCCATTGACAAGAAAAGTGCTTTTATAGTCGCTCATGCATTTGAAAGCCTTATTACTCGCTTTAAGTGGTTTTATAGTCTGATTATTGATATTAAGTTGAATTTTCTTAAATTTTTTGTCAAACAAATTATAATTGAATGTTTACCTCGAGAAACGTGTAGCTAAAACACTCTGTTGGTAGGAAAACTCTATTTATTTTCACTCATGCCTTCAAAAGCCTTATTACCAGTTTTAAATGGTTTTATAGTCTCATTATTGATTTTGAGATGAATTGTTTTACATTTTTTTACTAAAACAGAATATTATTGAATGTTTATCTCAGGAAACGTGAGGCTAAAACCTTCAGTTGACAGGAAAAGACCATTTATGGTCACACATTCCTTTAGAAGCCTTATTACTCGCTTAAAATGGTTATAATCTCATAATTGCTATTAACTTGAATTTTTTTAGTTTTTTGGTTATGACTTTTATAATTATAAGTTTGCCTCGAGAAACGTGAAGCAAAAGCCATCCAATCAGAAGTCTTATTACTTGCTCTAAATTGTTTTATAGCTCATTATTCATTTTAAATTTAATTTTTTTTACATTTTTGATTAAAACAGATTATAATTGAAAGTTTGCCTCCGGAAATGTGAAGCGAAAGCCTTCCAATGGGAAGGAAAGTTCATTTATAGTTACTCATGCCTTTAAAAGCTTTATTACTTGCTTTAAATGGTTTTATAATCTGATTACTGATTTTAAGCTGAATTTTTTTACATTTGTTGTTAAAACAGATTATAATCGAATGTTTGCCTCGAGAAACTTGAAGCAAAAGTGATCCATTGACAAGAAAAGTCCTTTTATAGTCGCTCATGCGTTCGAAAGCCTTATTACTCGATTTAAATGATTTTATAGTCTCATTATTGATTTTAAGTGGAATTTTCTTAAATTTTTGGTCAAATAGATTATAATTGAATGTTTACCTCGAGAAACGTGTAGCTAAAACCCTCTGTCAGTAGCAAAAGTCTATTTATTTTTACTCATGCCTTCAAAAGCATTATTACTCGCTTTAAATGGTTTTATAGTCTCATTATTGATTTTAAGTTGAATTTTCTTAAATTTTTGGTTGAACAGATTATAATTGAATGTTTACCTCGGGGAAACGTGTAGCTCTGTTGGTAGGAAAAGTCCATTTATTTTCTCTCATGCCTTCAAAAGCCTTGTAGCTCGCTTAAAATGGTTTTCTAATCTCATAATTTATTTTAATTTGAATTTTTTTGAACTTTCGATTAAGAATTTAATAATTACATGGTTTCCTCGAGGAACGTGAAGTGAAAGCCATCCATTGGCAACAAAAGTCTGTTTATAGTCAGTCATGCCTTCAGAAGCCTTATTACTCGCTTTAAACGGTTTTATAGTCTCATTATTGATTTTAAGTTGAATTTTCTCACATTTTCGGTTAAAATAGATTATAATCAAATTTTTGCCTTGGGAAACTTGAAGTAAAAGTGATCCATTGACAAGAAAAGTCGTTTTATAGTCGCTCATGCCTTCAAAAGCCTTATTACTCGCTTTAAATGTTTTTATAGCCTCATTATTGATTTTAAATTGAATTTTCTTAAATTTTTGGTCCAACAGATTATAATTGATGTTTACCACGAGAAACGTGTAGCTAAAACCCTCTGTTGGTAGAAAAAGTCTAATTATTTTCACTCATGCCTTCAAAAGCATTATTACTCGCTTTAAATGGTTTTATAGTCTCATTATTGATTTTAAGTTGAATTTTCTTAAATTTTTGGTCAAACAAATTATAATTGAATGTTTACCTCGAGAAACGTGTAGCTAAAACCCTCTGCTGGTAGGAAAAGTCTATTTATTTTCACTCATGCCTTCAAAAGCCTTATTACCAGCTTTAAATGGTTTTATAGTCTCATTATTGATTTTAAGATGAATTGTTTTACATTTTTTTACTAAAACAGAATATTATTGAATGTTTATCTCAGGAAACATGAGGCTAAAACCTTCAGTTGACAGGAAAAGACCATTTATAGTCACTCATTCCTTTAGAAGCCTTATTACTCGCTTAAAATGGTTATAATCTCATAATTGATTTTAAGTTGAATTTTTTTAGTTTTTTGGTTATGACTTTTATAATTATAAGTTTGCCTCGAGAAACATGAAGCGCAAGCCATCCATTGAAAAGAAAAGTCTGTTTATAGTCACTCATGCCTTGAGAAGTCTTATTATTGGCTCTAAATTGTTTTATAGCTCATTATTCATTTTAGATTAAATTTTTTTACATTTTTGGTTAAAACAGATTATAATTGAAAGTTTGCCTTAGGAAATGTCAAGCGAAAGCCTTCCAATGGGAAGGAAAGTTCATTTATAGTTACTCATGCCTTTAAAAGCCTTATTACTCGCTTTAAATGGTTTTATAATCTGATTACTGATTTTAAGCTGAATTTTTTTACATTTTTTGTTAAAACAGATTATAATCGAATATTTGCCTCGAGAAACTTGAAGAAAAAGTGATCCATTGACAAGAAAAGTCCTTTTATAGTCGCTCATGCCTTGGAAAGCCTTATTACTCGATTTAAATGGTTTTATAGTCTCATTATTGATTTTAAGTTGAATTCTCTTATATTTTATGTCAAACAGATTATAATTGAATGTTTACCTCGAGAAACGTGTAACTAAAACCCTCTGTGGGTAGAAAAAGTCTAATTATTTTCACTCATGCCTTCAAAAGCATTATTACTCGCTTTAAATGGTTTTATAGTCTCATTATTGATTTTAAGCTGAATTGTTTTACACTTTTTTGCTAAAACAGATTATTATTGAATGTTTATCTCGAGAAACGTGAGCTTAAACCCTCAGTTGACAGGAAAAGACCATTTATAGTCACTCATTCCTTTAGAAGCCTTATTAGTCGCTTAAAATGCTTATAATCTCATAATTGATTTTAAGTTGAATTTTTTAAGTTTTTCGATTATGAATTTTATAATTATAAGTTTGCCTCGAGAAACGTGAAGTGAAAGCCATCCATTGAAAATAAAAGTCTGTTTATAGTCACTCATGCCTTTAGAAGTCTTATTACTTGCTCTAAATTGTTTTTATAGCTCATTATTAATTTTAAATTTATTTTTTTTTACATTTTTGGTTAAAACAGATTATAGTTGAAAGTTTACCTCAGGAAATGTGAAGCGAAAGCCTTCCAATGGGAAGGAAAGTTCATTTATAGTTACTCATGCCTTTAAAAGCCTTATTACTCGCTTTAAATGGTTTTATAATCTGATTACTGATTTTAAGCTGAATTTTTTTACATTTTTTGTTAAAACAGATTATAATCGAATATTTGCCTCGAGAAACTTGAAGAAAAAGTGATCCATTGACAAGAAAAGTCCTTTTATAGTCGCTCATGCCTTGGAAAGCCTTATTACTCGATTTAAATGGTTTTATAGTCTCATTATTGATTTTAAGTTGAATTTTCTTAAATTTTTGGTCAAACAGATTATAATTGAATGTTTACCTCGAGAAACGTGTAACTAAAACCCTCTGTTGGTAGAAAAAGTCTAATTATTTTCACTCATGCCTTCAAAAGCATTATTACTCGCTTTAAATGGTTTTATAGTCTCATTATTGATTTTAAGCTGAATTGTTTTACACTTTTTTGCTAAAACAGATTATTATTGAATGTTTATCTCGAGAAACGTGAGCTTAAACCCTCAGTTGACAAGAAAAGACCATTTATAGTCACTCATTCCTTTAGAAGCCTTATTAGTCGCTTAAAATGCTTATAATCTCATAATTGATTTTAAGTTGAATTTTTTAAGTTTTTCGATTATGAATTTTATAATTATAAGTTTGCCTCGAGAAATGTGAAGTGAAAGCCATCCATTGAAAAGAAAAGTCTGTTTATAGTCACTCATGCCTTTAGAAGTCTTATTACTTGCTCTAAATTGTTTTATAGCTCATTATTAATTTTAAATTTAATTTTTTTTACATTTTTGGTTAAAACAGATTATAGTTGAAAGTTTACCTCAGGAAATGTGAAGCGAAAGCCTTCCAATGGGAAGGAAAGTTCATTTATAGTTACTCATGCCTGTAAAAGCCTTATTACTCGCTTTAAATGATTTTATAATCTGATTATTGATTTTAAGCTAAATTTTTTTACATTTTTTGTTAAAACAGATTATAATCGAATGTTTGCCTCGTGAAACTTGAAGCAAAAGTGATCCATTGACAAGAAAAGTCCTTTTATAGTCGCTCATGCCTTTGAAAGCCTTATTACTCTCTTTAAGTGGTTTTATAGTCTGATTATTGATATTAAGTTGAATTTTCTTAAATTTTTGGTCAAACAGATTATAATTGAATGTTTACCTCGGGAAACGTGTAGCTAAAACACTCTGTTGGTAGGAAAAGTCTATTTCTTTTCACTCATGCCTTCAAAAGCCTTATTGCCAGTTTTAAATGGTTTTATAGTCTCATTATTGATTTTGAGATGAATTGTTTTACATTTTTTTACTAAAACAGAATATTATTGAATGTTTATCCCAGGAAACGTGAGGCTAAAACCTTCAGTTGACAGGAAAAGACCATTTATGGTCACACATTCCTTTAGAAGCCTTATTACTCGCTTAAAATGGTTATAATCTCATAATTGATTTTAAGTTGAATTTTTTTAGTTTTTTGGTTATGAATTTTATAATTATAAGTTTGCCTCGAGAAACGTGAAGTGAAAGCCATCCATTGAAAAGAAAAGTCTGTTTATAGTCACCATGCCTTTAGAAGTCTTATTACTCGCTCTAAATTGTTTTATAGCTCATTATTAATTTTAAATTTAATTTTTTTTACATTTTTGATTAAAACAGATTATAATTGAAAGTTTACCTCAGGAAATGTGAAGCGAAAGCCTTCCAATAGGAAGGAAAGTTCATTTATAGTTACTCATGCCTTTAAAAGCTTTATTACTTGCTTTAAATGGTTTTATAATCTGATTACTGATTTTAAGCTGAATTTTTTTACATTTTTTGTTAAAACATATTATAATCGAATGTTTGCCTTGAGAAACTTGAAGCAAAAGTGATCCATTGACAAGAAAAGTCCTTTTATAGTCGCTCATGCCTTCGAAAGCCTTCTTACTCGCTTTAAATGGTTTTATAGTCTCATTACTGATTTTAAGTTGAATTTTCTTAAATTTTTGGTTAAACAGATTATGATTGAATGTTTACCTCGGGAAATGTGTAGCTCTGCTAGTAGGAAAAGTCCATTTATTTTCTCTCATGCCTTCAAAAGCCTTGTAGCTCGCTTAAAATGGTTTTATAATCTCATAATTTATTTTAAGTTGAATTTTTTTAAACTTTCGATTAAGAATTTTATAATTACATGGTTGCCTCGAGAAACGTGAAGTGAAAGCCATCCATTGACAACAAAAGTCTGTTTATAGTCAGCCATGCCTTCAGAAGCCTTATTACTCGCTTTAAACGGTTTTATAGTCTCATTATTGATTTTAAGTTGAATTTTCTCATATTTTTGGTTAAAATAGATTATAATCGAATTTTTGCCTTGGGAAACTTGAAGTAAAAGTGATCCATTGACAAGAAAAGTTCTTTTATAGTCGCTCATGCCTTCAAAAGCCTTATTACTCGCTTTAAATTGTTTTATAGTCTCATTATTTATTTTAAGTTGAATTTTTTTAAATTTTTTGTCAACCAGATTATAATTGAATGTTTACCTCGGGAAACGTGTAGCTAAAACCCTCTGCTGGTAGGAAAAGTCTATTTATTTTCACTCATGCCTTCAAAAGCCTTATTACCAGCTTTAAATGGTTTTATAGTCTCATTATTGATTTTAAGATGAATTGTTTTACATTTTTTTACTAAAACAGAATATTATTGAATGTTTATCTCAGGAAACGTGAGGCTAAAACCTTCAGTTGACAGGAAAAGACCATTTATAGTCACTCATTCCTTTAGAAGCCTTATTACTCGCTTAAAATGGTTATAATCTCATAATTGATTTTAAGTTGAATTTTTTTAGTTTTTTGGTTATGACTTTTATAATTATAAGTTTGCCTCGAGAAACATGAAGCGAAAGCCATCCATTGAAAAGAAAAGTCTGTTTATAGTCACTCATGCCTTCAGAAGTCTTATTACTCGCTCTAAATTGTTTTATAGCTCATTATTCATTTTAAATTTAATTTTTTTTACATTTTTGATTAAAACAGATTATAATTGAAAGTTTGCCTCAGGAAATGTGAAGTGAAAGTGTTCCAATGGGAAGGAAAGTTCATTTATAGTTACTCATGCCTTTAAAAGCCTTATTACTCGCTTTAAATGGTTTTGTAATCTGATTACTGATTTTAAGCTAAATTTTTTAACATTTTTTGTTAAAACAGATTATAATCGAATGTTTGCCTCGAGAAACTTGAAGCAAAACTGATCCATTGATAAGAAAAGTCCTTTTATAGTCGCTCATGCGTTCGAAAGCCTTATTACTCGAGTTAAATGGTTTTATAGTCTCATTATTGATTTTAAGTGGAGTTTTCTTAAACTTTTGGTCAAATAGATTATAATTGAATGTTTACCTCGAGAAACGTGTAGCTAAAACCCTCTGTCGGTAGCAAAAGTCTATTTATTTTCACTCATGCCTTCAAAACCATTATTACTCCCTTTAAATGGTTTTATAGTCTCATTATTGATTTGAAGTTGAATTTTCTTAAATTTTTGGTTGAACAGATTATAATTGAATGTTTACCTCGGGAAAGGTGTAGCTCTGCTGGTAGGAAAAGTCCATTTATTTTCTCTCATGCCTTCAAAAGCCTTGTAGCTCGCTTAAAATGGTTTTATAATCTCATAATTTATTTTAAGTTGAATTTTTTTAAACTTTCGATTAAGAATTTTATAATTACATGGTTGCCTCGAGAAACGTGAAGTGAAAGCCATCCATTGGCAACAAAAGTCTGTTTATAGTCAGCCATGCCTTCAAAAGCCTTATTACTCGCTTTAAACGGTTTTATAGTCTCATTATTGATTTTAAGTTGAATTTTCTCACATTTTTGGCTAAAATAGATTATAATCAAATTTTTGCCTTGGGAAACTTGAAGTAAAAGTGATCTATTGACAAGAAAAGTCCTTTTATAGTCGCTCATGCCTTCAAAAGCCTTATTACTCGCTTTAAATGGTTTTATAGTCTCATTATTGATTTTAAGTTTAATTTTCTTAAATTTTTGGTCAAACATATTATAATTGAATGTTTACCTTGGGAAACGTGTAGCTAAAACCCTCTGCTAGTAGGAAAAGTCTATTTATTTTCACTCATGCCTTCAAAAGCCTTATTACCATCTTTAAATGGTTTTATAGTCTCATTATTGATTTTAAGATGAATTGTTTTACATTTTTTTACTAAAACAGAATATTATTGAATGTTTATCTCAGGAAGCGTGAGGCTAAAAGCTTCAGTTGATAGGAAAAGACCATTTATAGTCACTCATTCCTTTATAAGCCTTATTACTCGCTTAAAATGGTTACAATCTCATAATTGATTTTAAGTTGAATTTTTTTAGTTTTTTGGTTATGGCTTTTATAATTATAAGTTTACCTCGAGAAACATGAAGCGAAAGCCATCCATTGAAAAGAAAAGTCTGTTTATAGTCACTCATGCCTTCAGAAGTCTTATTATTGGCTCTAAATTGTTTTATAGCTCATTATTCATTTTAAGTTAAATTTTTTTACATTTTTGGTTAAAACAGATTATAATTGAAAGTTTGCCTCAGGAAATGTGAAGCGAAAGCCTTCCAATGGGAAGGAAAGTTCATTTATAGTTACTCATGCCTTTAAAAGCCTTATTACTCGCTTTAAATTGTTTTATAATCTGATTACTGATTTGAAGCTGAATTTTTTTACATTTTCTGTTAAAACAGATTATAATCGAATATTTGCCTCGAGAAACTTGAAGAAAAAGTGATCCATTGACAAGAAAAGTCCTTTTATAGTCGCTCATGCCTTGAAAAGCCTTATTACTCGATTTAAATGGTTTTCTAGTCTCATTATTGATTTTAAGTTGAATTTTCTTATATTTTTGGTCAAACAGATTATAATTGAATGTTTACCTCGAGAAACGTGTAGCTAAAACCCTCTGTTGGTAGAAAAAGTCTAATTATTTTCACTCATGCCTTCAAAAGCATTATTACTCGCTTTAAATGGTTTTATAGTCTCATTATTGATTTTAAGTTGAATTTTCTTAAATTTTTGGTCAAACAGATTATAATTGAATGTTTACCTCGAGAAACGTGTAGCTAAAACCCTCTGCTGGTAGGAAAAGTCTATTTATTTTCACTCATGCCTTCAAAAGCCTTATTACCAGCTTTAAATGGTTTTATAGTCTCATTATTGATTTTAAGATGAATTGTTTTACATTTTTTTACTAAAACAGAATATTATTGAATGTTTATCTCAGGAAACATGAGGCTAAAACCTTCAGTTGACAGGAAAAGACCATTTATAGTCACTCATTCCTTTAGAAGCCTTATTACTCGCTTAAAATGGTTATAATCTCATAATTGATTTTAAGTTGAATTTTTTTAGTTTTTTGGTTATGACTTTTATAATTATAAGTTTGCCTCGAGAAACATGAAGCGAAAGCCATCCATTGAAAAGAAAAGTCTGTTTATAGTCACTCATGCCTTCAGAAGTCTTATTACTCGCTCTAAATTGTTTTATAGCTCATTATTCATTTTAAATTTAATTTTTTTTACATTTTTGATTAAAACAGATTATAATTGAAAGTTTGCCTCAGGAAATGTGAAGTGAAAGTGTTCCAATGGGAAGGAAAGTTCATTTATAGTTACTCATGCCTTTAAAAGCCTTATTATTCGCTTTAAATGGTTTTATAATCTGATTACTGATTTTAAGCTAAATTTTTTAACATTTTTTGTTAAAACAGATTATAATCGAATGTTTGCCTCGAGAAACTTGAAGCAAAACTGATCCATTGATAAGAAAAGTCCTTTTATAGTCGCTCATGCATTCGAAAGCCTTATTACTCGAGTTAAATGGTTTTATAGTCTCATTATTGATTTTAAGTGGAGTTTTCTTAAACTTTTGGTCAAATAGATTATAATTGAATGTTTACCTCGAGAAACGTGTAGCTAAAACCCTCTGTCGGTAGCAAAAGTCTATTTATTTTCACTCATGCCTTCAAAAGCATTATTACTCGCTTTAAATGGTTTTATAGTCTCATTATTGATTTGAAGTTGAATTTTCTTAAATTTTTGGTTGAACAGATTATAATTGAATGTTTACCTCGGGAAACGTGTAGCTCTGCTGGTAGGAAATGTCCATTTATTTTCTCTCATGCCTTCAAAAGCCTTGTAGCTCGCTTAAAATGGTTTTATAATCTCATAATTTATTTTAAGTTGAATTTTTTTAAACTTTCGATTAAGAATTTTATAATTACATGGTTGCCTCGAGAAACGTGAAGTGAAAGCCATCCATTGGCAACAAAAGTCTGTTTATAGTTAGCCATGCCTTCAAAAGCCTTATTACTCGCTTTAAACGGTTTTATAGTCTCATTATTGATTTTAAGTTGAATTTTCTCACATTTTTGGTTAAAATAGATTATAACCGAATTTTTGCCTTGGGAAACTTGAAGTAAAAGTGATCCATTGACAAGAAAAGTCATTTTATAGTCGCTCATGCCTTCAAAAGCCTTATTACTCGCTTTAAATTGTTTTATAGTCTCATTATTGATTTTAAGTTGAATTTTTTTAAATTTTTGGTCAACCAGATTATAATTGAATGTTTACCTCGGGAAACGTGTAGCTAAAACCCTCTACTGGTAGGAAAAGTCTATTTATTTTCACTCATGCCTTCAAAAGCCTTATTACCAGCTTTAAATGGTTTTATAGTCTCATTATTGATTTTAAGATGAATTGTTTTACATTTTTTTACTAAAACAGAATATTATTGAATGTTTATCTCAGGAAACGTGAGGCTAAAACCTTCAGTTGACAGGAAAAGACCATTTATAGTCACTCATTCCTTTAGAAGCCTTATTACTCGCTTAAAATGGTTATAATCTCATAATTGATTTTAAGTTGAATTTTTTTAGTTTTTTGGTTATGACTTTTATAATTACAAGTTTGCCTCGAGAAACATGAAGTGAAAGCCATCCATTGAAAAGAAAAGTCTGTTTATAGTCACTCATGCCTTCAGAAGTCTTATTACTCGCTCTAAATTGTTTTATAGCTCATTATTCATTTTAAATTTAATTTTTTTTACATTTTTGGTTAAAACAGATTATAATTGAAAGTTTCCCTCAGGAAATGTGAAGTGAAAGTGTTCCAATGGGAAGGAAAGTTCATTTATAGTTACTCATGCCTTTAAAAGCCTTATTACTCGCTTTAAATGATTTTATAATCTGATTACTGATTTTAAGCTAAATTTTTTAATATTTTTTGTTAAAACAGATTATAATCGAATGTTTGCCTCGAGAAACTTGAAGCAAAACTGATCCATTGATAAGAAAAGTCCTTTTATAGTCGCTCATGCGTTCGAAAGCCTTATTACTCGAGTTAAATGGTTTTATAGTCTCATTATTGATTTTAAGTGGAGTTTTCTTAAACTTTTGGTCAAATAGATTATAATTGAATGTTTACCTCGAGAAACGTGTAACTAAAACCCTCTGTCGGTAGCAAAAGTCTATTTATTTTCACTCATGCCTTCAAAAGCATTATTACTCGCTTTAAATGGTTTTATAGTCTCATTATTGATTTGAAGTTGAATTTTCTTAAATTTTCGGTCAAACAGATTATAATCGAATGTTTACCTCGAGGAACGTGTAGCTAAAACCCTCTGTTGGTAGAAAAAGTCTATTTATTTTCACTCATGCCTTCAAAAGCATTATTACTCGCTTTAAATGGTTTTATAGTCTCATTATTGATTTTAAGCTGAATTGTTTTACACTTTTTTGCTAAAACAGATTATTATTGAATGTTTATCTCGGGAAACGTGAGGTTAAAACCCTCAGTTGACAAGAAAAGACCATTTATAGTCACTCATTCCTTTAGAAGCCTTATTAGTCGCTTAAAATGCTTATAATCTCATAATTGATTTTAAGTTGAATTTTTTTAGTTTTTTGGTTATGAATTTTATAATTTAAGTTTGCCTCGAGAAACGTGAAGTGAAAGTCATCCATTGAAAAGAAAAATCTGTTTATAGTCACTCATGCCTTCAGAAGTCTTATTACTCGCTCTAAATTGTTTTATAGCTCATTATTCTTTTTAAATTTAATTTTTTTTACATTTTTGGTTAAAACAGATTATAATTGAAAGTTTGCCTCGGGAAATGTTAAGCGAAAGCCTTCCAATGGGAAGGAAAGTTCATTTATAGTTACTCATGCCTTTAAAAGCCTTATTAGTCGCTTTAAATGGTTTTATAATCTGATTATTGATTTTAAGCTAAATTTTTTTACATTTTTTGTTAAAACAGATTATAATCGAATGTTTGCCTCGTGAAACTTGAGGCAAAAGTGATCCATTGACAAGAAAAGTCCTTTTATAGTTGCTCATGCCCTTGAAAGCCTTATTACTCGCTTTAAATGGTTTTATAGTCTCATTATTGATTTTAAGTTGAATTTTCTTAAATTTTTGGTCAAACAGATTATAATTGAATGTTTACCTCGGGAAACGTGTAGCTAAAACCCTCTGTTGGTAGGAAAATTCTATTTATTTTCACTCATGCCTTCAAAAGCCTTATTACCAGTTTTAAATGGTTTTATAGTCTCATTATTGATTTTTGAGATGAATTGTTTTACATTTTTTTACTAAAACAGAATATTATTGAATGTTTATCTCAGGAAACATGAGGCTAAAACCTTCAGTTGACAGGAAAAGACCATTTATGGTCACTCATTCCTTTAGAAGCCTTATTACTCGCTTAAAATGGTTATAATCTCATAATTGATTTTAAGTTGAATTTTTTTAGTTTTTTGGTTATGACTTTTATAATTATAAGTTTGCCTCGAGAAACGTGAAGCAAAAGCCATCCAATCCGAAGTCTTATTACTCCCTCTAAATTTTTTATAGCTCACTATTCATTTTAAATTTAATTTTTTTTTACATTTTTGGTTAAAACAGATTATAGTTGAAAGTTTACCTCAGGAAATG
Source organism: Theobroma cacao (assembly GCF_053813885.1). Classification (NCBI taxonomy): domain Eukaryota; kingdom Viridiplantae; phylum Streptophyta; class Magnoliopsida; order Malvales; family Malvaceae; genus Theobroma; species Theobroma cacao. The sequence goes on along the minus strand of NC_142647.1, from coordinate 30,311,292 downwards.
TGAAGCGAAAGCCTTCCAATGGGAAGGAAAGTTCATTTATAGTTTCTCATGCCTTTAAAAGCTTTATTACTTGCTTTAAATGGTTTTATAATCTGATTACTGATTTTAAGCTGAATTTTTTTACATATTTTGTTAAAACAGATTATGATCGAATGTTTGCCTTGAGAAACTTGAAGCAAAAGTGATCCATTGACAAGAAAAGTCCTTTTATAGTCGCTCATGCCTTCGAAAGCCTTATTACTCGCTTTAAATTGTTTTATAGTCTCATTACTGATTTTAAGTTGAATTTTCTTAAATTTTTGGTTAAACAGATTATAATTGAATGTTTACCTCGGGAAATGTGTAGCTCTGCTAGTAGGAAAAGTCCATTTATTTTCTCTCATGCCTTCAAAAGCCTTGTAGCTCGCTTAAAATGGTTTTATAATCTCATAATTTATTTTAAGTTGAATTGTTTTAAACTTTCGATTAAGAATTTTATAATTACATGGTTGCCTCGAGAAACATGAACTGAAAGCCATCCATTGACAACAAAAGTCTATTTATAGTCAGCCATGCCTTCAGAAGCCTTATTACTCGCTTTAAACGGTTTTATAGTCTCATTATTGATTTTAAGTTGAATTTTCTCACATTTTCGGTTCAAATAGATTATAATCGAATGTTTGCCTTGGGAAACTTGAAGTAAAAGTGATCCATTGACAAGAAAAGTCCTTTTATAGTCGCTCATGCCTTCAAAAGCCTTATTACTCGCTTTAAATGGTTTTATAGTCTCATTATTGATTTTAAGTTGAATTTTCTTAAATTTTTGATCAAACAGATTATAATTGAATGTTTACCTTGGGAAACGTGTAGCTAAAACCCTCTGCTGGTAGGAAAAGTCTATTTATTTTCACTCATGCCTTCAAAAGCCTTATTACAAGTTTTAAATGGTTTTTAGTCTCATTATTGATTTTAAGATGAATTGTTTTACATTTTTTTACTAAAACAGAATATTATTGAATGTTTATCTTAGGAAACGTGAGGCTAAAACCTTCAGTTGACAGGAAAAGACCATTTATAGTCACTCATTCCTTTAGAAGCCTTATTACTCGCTTAAAATGGTTATAATCTCATAATTGATTTTAAGTTGAATTTTTTTAGTTTTTTGGTTATGACTTTTATAATTATAAGTTTACCTCGAGAAACATGAAGCGAAAGCCATCCATTGAAAAGAAAAGTCTGTTTATAGTCACTCATGCCTTCAGAAGTCTTATTACCGGCTCTAAATTGTTTTATAGCTCATTATTCATTTTAAATTTAATTTTTTTTACATTTTTGGTTCAAACAGATTATAATTGAAAGTTTACCTCAGGAAATGTGACGCGAAAGCCTTCCAATGGGAAGGAAAGTTCATTTATAGTTACTCATGCCTTTAAAAGCCTTTCTACTCGCTTTAAATGGTTTTATAATCTGATTACTGATTTTAAGCTGAATTTTTTTACATTTTTTGTTAAAACAGATTATAATCGAATGTTTGCCTCGAGAAACTTGAAGCAAAAGTGATCCATTGACAAGAAAAGTCCTTTTATAGTCAATCATGCCTTTGAAAGCCTTATTACTAGATTTAAATGGTTTTATAGTCTCATTATTGATTTTAAGTTGAATTTTCTTAAATTTTTGGTCAAACAGATTATAATTGAATGTTTACCTCGAGAAACGTGTAGCTAAAACCCTCTATTGGTAGGAAAAGTCTATTTATTTTAACTCATGCCTTCAAAAGTATTACTACTCGCTTTAAATGGTTTTATAGTCTCATTATTGATTTTAAGATGAATTGTTTTACACTTTTTTGCTAAAATAGATTATTATTGAATGTTTATTTAGGGAAACGTGAGGTTAAAACCCTCAGTTGACAAGAAAAGACCTTTTATAGTCACTCATTCCTTTAGAAGCCCTATTAGTCGCTTAAAATGGTTATAATCTCATAATTGATTTTAAGTTGAATTTTTTAGTTTTTTGGTTATGAATTTTATAATTATAAGTTTGCCTCGAGAAACATGAAGTGAAAGCCATCCATTGAAAACAAAAGTCTGTTTATAGTCACTCATGCCTTCAGAAGTCTTATTACTCGTTGTAAATTGTTTTATAGCTCATTATTCATTTTAAATTTAATTTTTTTTACATTTTTGGTTAAAACAGATTATAATTGAAAGTTTGCCTCAGGAAATGTGAAGCGAAAGCCTTCCAATGGGAAGGAAAGTTCATTTATAGTTTCTCATGCCTTTAAAAGCCTTATTACTCGCTTTAAATGGTTTTGTAATCTGATTATTGATTTTAAGTTAAATTTTTTTATATTTTTTGTTAAAACAGATTATAATCGAATGTTTGCCTCGTGAAACTTGAAGCAAAAGTGATCCATTGAGAAGAAAAGTCCTTTTATAGTCGCTCATGCCTTCGAAAGCCTTATTACTCGCTTTAAATGGTTTTATAGTCTCATTATTGATTTTAAGTTAAATTTTGTTAAATTTTTGATTAAACAGATTATAATTGAATGTTTACCTCGGGAAACGTGTAGCTAAAACCCTCTGTTGGTAGTAAAAGTCTATTTATTTTCACTCATGCCTTCAAAAGCCTTATTACTCGCTGTAAATGGTTTTATAGTCTCATTATTGCTTTTAAGATGAATTGTTTTACATTTTTTTACTAAAACAAAATATTATTGAATGTTTATCTCAAGAAACATGAGGCTAAAAGCTTCAGTTGAGAGAAAAAAACCATTTATAGTCACTCATTCCTTTAGAAGCCTTATTACTCGCTTAAAATGGTTATAATCTCATAATTGATTTTAAGTTGAATTTTTTTAGTTTTTTGGTTATGAATTTTATAATTATATGTTTACCTAGAGAAACGTGAAACGAAAGCCATCCAGTGACAAGGAAAGTCTATTTATAGTCACTCATGCCTTCAAAAGCCTTATTACTCGCTTTAAATGGTTTGATAGTCTCATTTTTCATTTTAGATTGAATTTTTTTACATTTTTGATTAAAACATATTATAATTGAAAATTTACCTCAGGAAGTGTGAAGCGAAAGCCTTCCAATGGGAAGGAAAGTTCATTTATAGTTACTCATACCTTTAAAAGCCTTATTGCTCACTTTAAATGGTTTTATAATCTGATTATTGATTTTAAGCTGAATTTTTTTACATTTTTGGTTAAAATAGATTACAATTGAATTTTTGCCCCAGGAAACATGATGCGAAAGCCATCCATTGACAACAAAAGTCCTTTTATAGTCACTCATGCCTTCGAAAGCCTTAATACTCGCTTTAAATGGTTTTATAGTCTCATTATTGATTTTAAGTTGAATTTTCTCACGTTTTTGGTTAAAATAGATTATAATCGAATATTTGCCTCGGGAAACTTGAAGCAAAAGTGATCCATTGGCAAGAAAAGTCCTTTTATAATCGCTCATACCTTCGAAAGCCTTATTACTCGCTTTAAATGGTTTTATAGTCTCATTATTGATTTTAAGTTGAATTTTCTTAAGTTTTTGGTTAAACAGATTATAATTGAATATTTACCTGGGGAAACGTGTAGCTCTATTGGTAGGAAAAGTCCATTTATTTTCTCTCATGCCTTCAAAAGCCTTGTAGCTCGCTTAAAATGGTTTTATAATCTCATAATTGATTTTAAGTTGAATTTTTTAACATTTTCGATTAAGAACTTTATAATTACATGTTTACCTCGAGAAACGTGAAGTGAAAGCCATTCATTGATAAGAAAAGTCTATTTGTAGTCACTCATGCGTGCAAAAGTCTTATTACTCGCTTTAAATGGTTTGATAGTCTCATTATTCATTTTAAGTTGAATTTTTTTTACATTTTTGGTTAAAACAGATTATAATTGAAAGTTTACCTTCGGAAATGTGAAGCGAAAGCCTTCCAATGGGAAGGAAAGTTCATTTATAGTTACTCATGCCTTTAAAAGCCTTATTACTCGCTTTAAATCGTTTTATAATCTGATTATTGATTTTAAGCTGAATTTTTTTACATTTTTTTAAAAAAGATTATAATCAAATGTTTGCCTTAGGAAACTTGAAGCCAAAGTGATCCATTAACAAGAAAAGTCCTTTTATAGTCGCTCATCCTTCGAAAGCCTTATTACTCGCTTTAAATGGTTTTATAGTCTTATTATTGATTTTAAGTTGAATTTTCTTCAATTTTTGGTTAAACAGATTATAATTGAATGTTTACCTCAGGAAACATGTAGCTCTGCTGGTAGGAAAAGTCCATTTATTTTCTCTCATGCCTTCAAAAGCCTTGTAGCTCGCTTAAAATGGTTTTATAATCTAATAACTGATTTTAAGTTGAATTTTTTTAAACTTTCGATTAAGAATTTTATAATTACATGGTTGCCTCGAGATTGACATCAAAAGTCTGTTTGTAGTCAGCCATGCCTTCAGAAGCCTTATTACTCGCTTTAAACGGTTTTATAGTCTCATTATTGATATTAAGTTGAATTTTCTTAAATTTTTGGTTAAACAGATTATAATTGAATGTTTACCTCGGGAAACGTGTAGCTCTGTTGGTAGAAAAAGTGTATTTATTTTCTCTCATGCCTTCAAAAGCCTTATTACTCGCTTTAAATGGTTTTATAATTTCATTATTGATTTTAAGATGAATTGTTTTACATTTTTTTTAAAACAGATTATTATTGAATGTTTATCTCGAAAAACGTGAGGGTAAAACCTTCAATTGATCGAAAAAGACTATTTAAAGTCACTCATTCCTTTAGAAGCCTTATTACTCGCTTAAATTGGTTATAATCTGATAATTGATTTTAAGTTGAAGTTTTTTGCATTTTTGGTTATTAATTTTATATTATATGTTGACCTCGAGAAACGTGAAGCGAAAGCCGTCCGTTGATAAGAAAAATCTGTTTATAGTCACTCATGCCGTCAGAAGCCTTATTACTCGATTTAAATGGTTTTATAGTCTCATTATTCATTTTAAATTGAATTTTTTTACAATTTTGGTAAAAACAAATTATAATTGAAAGTTTACATCGAGAAACGTTAAGCGAAAGCCTTCCAATGGGAAGGAAAGTTCATTTATAGTCACTCATGCCTTTAAAAGCCTTTTTACTCGCTTTAAATGGTTTTATAATCTGATTATTGATTTTAAGCTAAATTTTTTTACATTTTTTATTAAAACAGATTATAATCGAATGTTTGCCTCGTGAAACGTGTAGCTCAAACCCTCTATTGGTAGGAAAAGTCTATTTATTTTCACTCATGCCTTCAAAAGCCTTATTACTCGCTTTAAATGGTTTTATAGTCTCATTATTGATTTTCAGTTGAATTTTTTCACGTTTTTGGTTAAAATAGATTATAATCGAATGTTTGCCTCGGGAAACTTGAAGCAAAAGTGATCCATTGACAAGAAAAGTCCTTTTATAGTCGCTCATGCGTTCGAAAGCCTTATTACTCGCTTTAAATGGTTTTATAGTCTAATTATTGATTTTAAGTTGAATTTTCTTAAGTTTTTGGTTAAACAGATTATAATTGAATATTTACCTGGGGAAACGTGTAGCTCTGTTGGTAGGAAAAGTCCATTTATTTTCTCTCAAGCCTTCAAAAGCCTTGTAGCTCGCTTAAAATGGTTTTATAATCTCATAACTGATTTTAAGTTAAACTTTTTAAAATTTTCGATTAAGAATTTTATAATTACATGGTTGCCTCGAGAAACGTGAAGTGAAAGTCATCCATTGACAACAAAAGTCTGTTTATAGTCAGTTATGCCTTCAGAAGCCTTATTACTCACTTTAAACGGTTTTATAGTCTCATTATTGATTTTAAGTTGAATTTTCTCACATTTTTGGTTAAACAGATTATAATTGAATGTTTACCTCGGGAAACGTGTAGCTCTGTTGGTAGGAAAAGTCCATTTATTTTCTCTCATGCCTTCAGAAGCCTTATTACTCGCTTTAAATGGTTTTATAATTTCATTATTGATTTTAAGATGAATTGTTTTACATGTTTTTTTCAAACGGATTATTATTGGATGTTTGTCTCGAAAAACATGAGGGTAAAACCCTCAGTTGACCGAAAAAGACCATTTAAAGTCACTCATTCCTTTAGAAGCGTTATTACTTGCTTTAAATGGTTTAAATCTGATAATTGATTTTAAGTTGAAGTTTTTTACACTTTTGGTTATGAATTTGATATTATATGTTTACCTCGAGAAACGTGAAGCGAAAGCCATCCGTTGATAAGAAAAGTCTGTTTATAGTCACTCATGCCTTCAGAAGCCTTATTACTCGCTTTAAATGGTTTTATAGTGTCATTATTCATTTTAAATTAAAATTTTTTACAATTTTGGTAAAAACAGATTATAATTGAAAGTTTACCTCGAGAAACGTGAAGCGAAAGCCTTCCAATGGGAAGGAAAGTTCATTTATAGTCACTCATAACTTTAAAAGCCTTATTACTCACTTTAAATGGTTTTATAATCTGATTATTGATTTTATGCTGAATTTTTTTACATTTTTGGTTAAAACAGATTATAATTGAATGTTTACCTCGGAAGACATGGGGCTAAAACCCTCAGTTGATAGGAAAAGACTATTTATAATCACTCATACCTTTACAAGCCTTGTAGCTCGCTTAAAATGGTTTTATAATCTCATAATTGATTTTAAGTTGAATTTCTTTACATTTTCGATTAATAATTTTATAATTAAATGTTTACCTTGAGAAACGTGAAATGAAAGCCATCCATTGACAAGAAAAGTCCGTTTCTAGTCACCCATGCCTTCAGAAGCCTTATTACTCGCTTTAAACGGTTTTATAGTCTCATTATTGATTTTAAGTTGAATTTTCTCACATTTTTGGTTAAAATAGATTATAATCGAATGTTTGCCTCGGGAAACTTGAAGCAAAAGTGATCCATTGAGAAGAAAAGTCTTTTTGTAGTCGTTCATGCCTTCGAAAGCCTTATTACTCGCTTTAAATGGTTTTATAGTCTCATTATTGATTTTAAGTTGAATTTTCTTAAGTTTTTGGTTAAACAGATTATAATTGAATATTTACCTGGGGAAACGTGTGGCTTTGTTGGTAGGAAAAGTCCATTTATTTTCTCTCATGCCTTCAAAAGCCTTGTAGCTCGCTTAAAATGGTTTTATAATCTCATAATTGATTTTAAGTTGAATTTTTTTAAATTTCGGTTAAGAATTTTATAATTACATGTTTACCTTGAGAAACGTGAAGTGAAAGCTATTCATTGACAAGAAAAGTCTATTTATAGTCACTCATGCCTTCAGAAGTCTTATTACTCGCTTTAAATGGTTTAATAGTCTCATTATTCATTTTAAATTGAATTTTTTTTACATTTTTGGTTTAAACAGATTATAATTGAAAGTTTACCTTCGAAAATGTGAAGCGAAAGCCTTCCAATGGGAAGGAAAGTTCATTTATAGTTACTCATGCCTTTAAAAACCTTATTACTCGCTTTAAATGGTTTTATAATTTGATTATCTATTTTAAGCTAAATTTTTTTACATTTTTTGTTAAAACATATTATAATCAAATGTTTGCCTCGGGAAACTTGAAGCAAAAGTGATCCATTAACAAGAAAAGTCCTTTTATAGTCGCTCATCCTTCGAAAGCCTAATTACTCGTTTTAAATGGTTTTATAGTCTCATTATTGATTTTAAGTTGAATTTTCTTAAATTTTTGGTCAAACAGATTATAATTAAATGTTTACCTCTGGAAACGTGTAGCTAAAACCCTCTACTGGTAGGAAAAGTCTCATTATTGATTTTAAGTTGAATTTTTTAAAATTTTTGGTTAAGAATTTTATAATTACATGTTTACCTTGAGAAACGTGAAGTGAAACCCATTCATTGACAATAAAAGTCTATTTATAGTCACTCATGCGTTCAAAAGTCTTATTACTCGCTTTAAATGGTTTGATAATCTCATTATTCATTTTAAGTTGAATTTTCTTAAATTTTTGGTGAAACAGATTATAATTGAATGTTTACCTCAGGAAACGTGTAGCTCTGCTGGTAGGAAAAGTCCATTTATTTTCTCTCATGCCTTCAAAAGCCTTGTAGCTCGCTTAAAATGGTTTTATAATCTCATAATTGATTTTAAGTTGAATTTTTTTAAATTTTCGATTAAGAATTTTATAGTTACATGGTTGCCTCGAGAAACGTGATGTGAAAGCCATCCATTGACAACAAAAGTCTGTTTATAGTCAGCCATGCCTTCAGAAGCCTTATTACTCGCTTTTAACGGTTTTATAGTCTCATTATTGATTTTAAGTTGAATTTTCTTAAATTTTTGGTTAAACAGATTGTAATTGAATGTTTACCTCGGTAAACATGTAGCTCTGTTGGTAGGAAAAGTCCATTTGTTTTCTCTCATGCCTTCAAAAGCCTTATTACTCGCTTTAAATGGTTTTATAATTTCATTATTGATTTTAAGATGAATTGTTTTACAATTTTTTTTAAAACAGATTATTATAGAATGTTTATCTCGAAAAACGTGAGGGTAAAACCCTCAGTTGACCGAAAAAGACCATTTAAAGTCACTCATTCCTTTAGAAGCCTTATTACTTGCTTAAAATGGTTTTAATCTGATAATTGATTTTAAGTTGAAGTTTTTTACACTTTTGGTTATGAATTTTATATTATATGTTTACCTCGAGAAACATGAAGCGAAAGCCATCCGTTGATAAGAAAAGTCTGTTTATAGTCACTCATGCCTTCAGAAGTCTTATTACTCGCTTTAAATGGTTTTATAGTCTCATTATTCATTTTAGATTGAATTTTTTTACAATTTTGGTAAAAACATATTATAATTGAAAGTTAGCCTCAGGAAACGTGAAGCGAAAGCCTTCCAATGGGAAGGAAAGTTCATTTATAGTCACTCATGCCTTTAAAAGCTTTATTACTCACTTGAAATGGTTTTATAATCTGACTATTGATTTTAAGCTAAATTTATTTACATTTTTAGTTAAAACAGATTAGAATTGAATGTTTGCCTCGGAAGACATGAGGCTAAAACCCTCAGTTGATAGGAAAAGACTATTTGTAATCACTCATACCTTTAAAAGCCTTGTAGCTCGCTTAAAATGGTTTTATAATCTCATATTTGATTTTAAGTTGAATTTCTTTACATTTTCGGTTAAGAATTTTATAATTAAATGTTTATCTCGAGAAACATGAAATGAAAGCCATCCATTGACAAGAAAAGTCCGTTTCTAGTCACCCATGCCTTTAGAAGCCTTATTACTCGCTTTAAACGATTTTATAGTCTCATTATTGATTTTAAGTTGAATTTTCTTAAGTTTTTGGTTAAACAGATTATAATTGAATATTTACCTGGGGAAACGTGTAGCTTTGTTGGTAGGAAAAGTCCATTTATTTTCTCTCATGCCTTCAAAAGCCTTGTAGCTCGCTTAAAATGGTTTTATAATCTCATAATTAATTTTAAGTTGAATTTTTTTTTAATTTTTGGTTAAGAATTTTATAATTACATGTTTACCTCGAGAAACGTGAAGTGAAAGTCATTCATTGACAAGAAAAGTCTATTTATAGTCACTCATGCGTTCAGAAGTCTTATTACTCGCTTTAAATGGTTTGATAGTCTTATGATTAATTTTAAATTGATTTTTTTTTATATTTTTGGTTAAACAGATTATAATTGAAAGTTTGCCTCCGGAAATGTGAAGCGAAAGCCTTCCAATGGGAAGGAAAGTTCATTTATAGTTACTCATGCCTTTAAAAGCCTTATTACTCGCTTTAAATGGTTTTATAATCTGATTATCTATTTTAAGCTGAATTTTTTTACATTTTTTGTTAAAACAGATTATAATCAAAGGTTTGCCTCAGGAAACTTGAAGCAAAAGTGATCCATTAACAAGAAAAGTCCTTTTATAGTCGTTCATCCTTCGAAAGCCTTATTACTCGCTTTAAATGGTTTTATAGTGTCATTATTGATTTTAAGTTGAATTTTCTTAAATTTTTGGTGAAACAGATTATAATTAAATGTTTACCTTAGGAAGCGTGTAGCTCTGCTGGTAGGAAAAGTCCATTTATTTTCTCTCATGCTTTCAAAAGCCTTGTAGCTCGCTTAAAATGGTTTTATAATCTCATAATTGATTTTAAGCTGATTTTTTTTTCATTTTCGATTAAGAATTTTATAATTACATGGTTGCCTCTAAAAACGTGAAGTGAAAGCCATCAATTGTTACTAAAAGTCTATTTATAGTCAGCCATGCCTTCAGAACCCTTATTACTCGCTTTTAACGGTTTTATAGTCTCATTATTGATTTTAAGTTGAATTTTCTCACATTTTTGGTTAAAATAGATTATAATCGAATGTTTCGCTCGTGAAACTTGAAGCAAAAGTGATCCATTGACAAGAAAAGTCCTTTTATAGTCGCTCATGCCTTCGAAAGCCTTATTACTCGCTTTAAATGGTTTTATAGTCTCATTATTGATTTTAAGTTGAATTTTCTTAAATTTTTGGTCAAACAAATTATAATTAATGTTTACCTCGAGAAACGTGTAGCTAAAACCCTCTGTTGGTAGAAAAAGTGCATTTATTTTCACTCATACCTTCGAAATCCTTATTACTCGCTTTAAATGGTTTTATAGTCTCATTATTGATTTTAAGATGAATTGCTTTACATTTTTTTGCTAAAACAGATTATTATTGAATGTTTATCTCGGGACAATTGAGGTTAAAATACTCAGTTGATAGGAAAAGACCATTTATATTCACTCATTCTTTTAGAAGCCTTATTACTCGCTTAAAATGGTTATAATCTCATAATTGATTTTAAGTTGATTTTTTTTAGTTTTTTGGTTATGAATTTTATAATTATAAGTTTGCCTCGAGAAACGTGAAGCGAAAGCAATCCATTGATAAGAAAAGTCTGTTTATAGTCACTCATGCCTTCAGAAGCCTTCTTACTCGCTTTAAATGGTTTGATAGTCTCATTATTCATTTTAAATTGAATTTTTTATATTTTTGGTTAAAACATATTATAATTGAAAGTTTGCCTCAGGAAATGTGAAGCGAAAGCCTACCAATGGGAAAGAAAGTTCATTTGTAGTTACTCATGCCTTTAAAAGCCTTATTACTTGCGTTAAATGGTTTTATAATCTGATTATTGATTTTAAGCTGAATTTTTTTACATTTTTTGTTAAAACAGATTATAATCGAATGTTTGCCTCGGGAAACTTAAAGCAAAAGTGATCCATTGACAAAAAAAGTCCTTTTATAGTCGTTCATGCCTTTGAAAGCCTTATTACTCGCTTTAAATGATTTTATAGTCCCATTATTGATTTTAAGTTGAATTTTCTTAAATTTTTGGTTAAACAGATTATAATTGAATGTTTACCTTGGGAAATGTGTAGCTCCGCTGGTAGAAAAAGTCCATTTATTTTCTCTCATGACTTCAAAAGCCTTGTAGCTCGCTTAAAATGGTTTTATAATCTCATAATTGATTTTAAGTTGAATTTTTTTAAATTTTCGGTTAAAAATTTTATAATTACATGGTTGCCTCGAGAAACGTGAAGAAAAAGCCGTCCATTGACAACAAAAGTCTGTTTATAGTCAGCCATGCCTTTAGAAGGTTTATTACTCGCTTTAAACGGTTTTATAGTCTCATTATTGATTTTAAGTTAAATTTTCTTAAATTTTTGGTTAAACAGATTATAATAGAATGTTTACCTCGGGAAACCTGTAGCTCTGTTGGTAAGAAAAGTCCATTTATTTTCTCTCATGCCTTCAAACGCCTTATTACTCGCTTTAAATGGTTTTATAATCTCATTATTGATTTTAAGATTAATTGTTTTATATTTTTTTAAAACAGATTATTATTGAATGTTTATCTCAAAAAACGTGAGGCTAAAACCCTCAGTTGATAGGAAAAGACAATTTAAAGTCACTCATTCCTTTAGAAGCCTTATTACTCGCTTAAAATGGTTATAATCTGATAATTGATTTTAAGTTGAAGTTTTTTACATTTTTGGTTATGAATTTTATATTATATGTTTACCTCAAGAAACGTGAAGCGAAAGCCATCCGTTGATAAGAAAAGTCTGTTTATAGTCACTCATGCCTTCAGAAGCCTTATTACTCACTTTAAATGGTTTTATAGTTTCATTCTTCATTTTAAATTGAATTTTTTTACAATTTTGGTAAAAACGGATTATAATTGAAAGTTTACCTTGGGAAACGTGAAGCGAAAGCCTTCCAATGGGAAGAAAAGTTCATTTATAGTCAGTCATGCCTTTAAAAGCCTTCTTACTCGCTTTAAATGGTTTTATAAGCTGATTATTGATTTTAAGCTGAAATTTTTTACATTTTTGGTTAAAACATATTATAATTGAATGTTTGTCTCGGAAGACATGAGGCTAAAACCCTCAGTTGATAAGAAAAGACCATTTATAGTCACCCATACCTTTTAAAGCCTTGTAGCTCGCTTAAAATGGTTTTATAATCTCATAATCGATTTTAAGTTGAATTTCTTTACATTTTCGATTAAGAATTTTATAATTAATTGTTTGCCTCGAGAAACAGGAAATGAAAGTCATCCATTGACAAGAAAAGTCCGTTTCTAGTCACTCATGCCTTCAGAAGCCTTATTACTCGCTTGAAACGGTTTTATAGACTCATTATTGATTTTAAGTTGAATTTTCTCAGATTTTTTGTTAAAATAGATTATAATCGAATGTTTGCCTCGTGAAACTTGAAGCAAAAGTGATCTATTGACAAGAAAAGTCCTTTTATAGTCGCTCATGCCTTCGAAAGCCTTATTACTCGCTTTAAATGGTTTTATAGTCTCATTATTGATTTTAAGTTGAATTTCCTTAAATTTTTGGATAAACAGATTATAATTGAATGTTTACCTTGGGAAACGTGTAGCTCTACTGGTAGGAAAAGTCTATTTATTTTCTCTCATGCCTTCAAAAGCCCTGTAGCTCGCTTAAAATGGTTTTAGAATCTCATAATTGATTTTAAGTTGAATTTTTTTAAACTTTCGATGAAGAATTTTATAATTAAATGGTTGTCTCGAGAAACGTGAAGTGAAAGCCATCCATTGACAACAAAAGTCTGTTTATAGTCAGCCATGCCTTCAGAAGCCTTATTACTCGCTTTAAACGATTTTATAGTCTCATTATTGATTTTAAGTTGAATTTTCTTAAATTTTTTGTTAAAATAGATTATAATCGAATGTTTGCCTCGGGAAACTTGAAGCAAAAGTGATCCATTGACAAGTCCTTTTATAGTCGCCCATGCCTTCGAAAGTCTTATTACTCGCTTTAAATGGTTTTATAGCCTCATTATTGATTTTAAGTTGAATTTTCTTAAATTTTTGGTCAAACAGATTATAATTGAATGTTTACCTCGAGAAACGTGTAGCTAAAACCCTCTGTTGGTAGAAAAAGTCCATTTATTTTCACTCATGGCTTTGGAAGCCTTATTACTCGCTTTAAATGGTTTTATAGTCTCATTATTGATTTTAAGATGAATTGTTTTACATTTTTTTGCTAAAACAGATTATTATTGAATGTTTATCTCGGGACATGTGAGGTTAAAACCCTCAGTTGACAGGAAAAGACCATTTATAGTCACTCATTCCTTTAGAAGCCTTATTACTCGCTTAAAATGGTTTTATAATCTGATTATTGATTTTAAGCTGGATTTTTTTACATTTTTTGTTAAAACAGATTATAGTCGAATGTTTGCCTCGAGAAACTTGAAGCAAAAGTGATCCATTAACAAGAAAAGTCCTTTTATAGTCGCTCATCCTTCGAAATCCTTACTACTAGCTTTAAATGGTTTTATAGTTTCATTATTGATTTTAAGTTGAATTTTTCTAAATTTTGGGTTAAACAGATTGTAATTGAATGTTTACCTCAAGAAACGTGTAGCTCTGCAGATAGGAAAAGTCCATTTATTTTCTCTCACATTTTCAAAAGCCTTGTAGCTCGCTTAAAATGGTTTTATAATCTCATAATTGATTTTAAGTTGAATTTTATTAAATTTTCGGTTAAGAATTTTATGATTACATGGTTGCCTCGAAAACGTGAAGTGAAAGCCATCCATTGACAACAAAAGTTTGTTTATAGTCAGCCATGCCTTCAGAAGCCTTATTACTCGCTTTAAACGGTTTTATAGTCTCATTATTGATTTTAAGTTGAATTTTCTTAAATTTTTGGTTAAACAGATTATAATTGAATGTTTATCTCGGGAAACGTGTAGCTCTGTTGGTAGGAAAAGTCCATTTATTTTCTCTCATGCCTTCAAAAGCCTTATTACTCGTTTTAAATGGTTTTATAATCTCATTATTGATTTTAAGATGAATTGTTTTACATTTTTTTTAAATAGATTATTATTCAATGTTTATCTCGAAAAACGTGAGGTTAAAACCCTCAATTGACAAGAAATGACCATTTAAAGTCACTCATTCCTTTAGAAGCCTTATTACTCGCTTAAAATGGTTATAATCTCATAATTGATTTTAAGTTGAAGTTTTTTACATTTTTGGTTATGAATTTTATATTATATGTTGCCTCGAGAAACGTGAAGCGAAAGCCATCCGTTGATAAGAAAAGTCTGTTTATAGTCACTCATGTCTTCAAAAGCCTTATTACTCGCTTTAAATAGTTTTATAGTCTCAATATTCATTTTAAATTGATTTTTTTTTTATAATTTTGGTTAAAACAGATTATAATTGAAAGTTTGTTTCAGGAAACGTGAAGCGAAAGCCTTCCAATGGGAAGGAAAGTTTATTTATAGTCACTCATGCCTTTAAAAGCCTTATTACTTGCTTTAAATGGTTTTATAATCTGATTATTCATTTTAAGCTGAATTTTTTTATATTTTTGGCGAAAACATATTATAATTGAATGTTTGCCTCGGAAGACATGGGGCTAAAACCCTCAGTTGATAGGAAAAGACCATTTATAGTCACTCATACCTTTAAAAGCCTTGTAGCTCGCTTAAAATGGTTTTATAATCTCATAATTGATTTCAAGTTGAATTTCTTTACATTTTTGGTTAAGAATTTTATAATTAAATGTTTACCTCGAGAAACGTGAAATGAAAGCCATCCATTGACAAGAAAAGTTCGTTTATAGTCACCCATGCCTTCAGAAGCCTTATTACTCGCTTTAAACGGTTTTACAGTCTCATTATTGATTTTAAGTTGAATTTTCTCACATTTTTGGTTAAAATAGATTATAATCGAATCTTTGCCTCGGGAAACTTGAAGTAAAAGTGATCCATTGATAAGAAAAGTCCTTTTACAGTCGCTCATGCCTTCGAAAGCCTTATTACTCGCTTCAAATGGTTTTTTAGCCTCATTATTGATTTTAAGTTGAATTTTCTTAAATTTTTGGTTAAACAGATTATAATTGAATGTTTACCTTGGGAAACGTGTAGTTCTGTTGGTAGGAAAAGTCCATTTATTTTCACTCATGCCTTCAAAAGCCTTATTACTCGCTGTAAATGGTTTTATAGTCTCATTATCGATTTTAAGATGAATTGTTTTACATTTTTTTGCTAAAACAGATTATTATTGAATGTTTATCTCGGGACACGTGAGGTTAAAGCCCTCAGTTGACAGAAAAAGACCATTTATAGTCACTCATTCCTTTAGAAGCCTTATTACTTGCTTAAAATGGTTATAATCTTATATTTGATTTTAAGTTGAATTTTTTTAGTTTTTTGGTTATGAATTTTATAATTATAAGTTTGCCTCGAGAAACGTGAAGCGAAAGCCATCCGTTGATAAGAAAAGTTTGTTTATAGTCACTCATGCCTTGAGAAGTCTTATTACTCGCTTTAAATGGTTTGATAGTCTCATTATTCATTTTAAATTGAATTGTTTTTACAATTTTGGTTAAAACAGATTATAATTGAAAGTTTGCCTCAGGAAATGTGAAGCGAAAGCCTTCCAATGGGAAGGAAAGTTCATTTATAGTTACTCATGCCTTTAAAAGCTTTATTACTTGCGTTAAACGGTTTTATAATCTGATTATTGATTTTAAGCTGAATTTTTTTACATTTTTTGTTAAAACAGATTATAATCGAATGTTTGCCTCGAGAAACTGGAAGCAAAAGTGATCCATTGACAAGAAAAGTCCTTTTATAGTCGCTCATGCCTTCGAAAGCCTTATTACTCGCTTTAAATGGCTTTATAGTCTCAATATTGATTTTAAGTTGAATTTTCTTAAATTTTTGGTTAAACAGATCATAATTGAATGTTTACCTCGGGAAATGTGTAGCTCTGCTGGTAGGAAAAGTCCATTTATTTTCTCACATGCCTTCAAAAGCCTTGTAGCTCGCTTAAAATGGTTTTATAATCTCATAATTGATTTTAAGTTGAATTTTTTTTTAACTTTCGACTAAGAATTTTATAATTACATGGTTGCCTAGAGAAATGTGAAGAGAAAGCCATCTATTGACAACAAAAGTCTGTTTATAGTCAGCCATGCCTTCAGAAGCCTTATTACTCGCTTTAAACGATTTTATAGTCTCATTATTGATTTTAAGTTGAATTTTCTCACATTTTCGGTTAAAATAGATTATAATCGAATGTTTGCCTTGGGAAACTTGAAGCAAAAGTGATCCATTGACAAGAAAAGTCTTTTTATAGTCGCTCATGCCTTCAAAAGCCTTATTACTCAATTTAAATGGTTTTATAGTCTCATTATTGATTTTAAGTTGAATTTTCTTAAATTTTTGGTCAAATAGATTATAATTGAATGTTTACCTCGAGAAACGTGTAGCTAAAACCTTCTGTTGGTAGAAAAAGTCTATTTATTTTCACTCATGCCTTCAAAAGCCTTATTACTCGCTTTAAATGGTTTTATAGTCTCATTATTACTTTTAAGATGAATTGTTTTACATTTTTTTACTAAAACAGAATATTATTGAATGTTTATCTCAGGAAACATGAGGCTAAAACCTTCAGTTGACAGGAAAAGACCATTTATAGTCACTCATTCCTTTAGAAGCCTTATTACTCGCTTAAAATGGTTATAATCTCATAATTGATTTTAAGTTGAATTTTTTTAGTTTTTTGGTTATGAATTTTATAATTATATGTTTACCTCGAGAAATGTAAAATGAAAGCCATCTAGTGACAAGGAAAGTCTGTTTATAGTCACTTATACCTTCAAAAGCCTTTTTACTCGCTTTAAATGGTTTGATAGTCTCATTATTAATTTTAGATTGAATTTTTTTACATTTTTGGTTAAAAGATATTATAATTGAAAATTTACCTCAGGAAATGTGAAGCGAAAGCCTTCCAATGGGAAGGAAAGTTCATTTATAGTTACGCATACCTTTAAAAGCCTTATTACTCACTTTAAATGGTGTTATAATCTGATTATTTATTTTAAGCTGAATTTTTTTATATTTTTGGTTAAAACAGATTATAATTGAATTTTTGCCTCGGGAAACATGATGCGAAAGCCATCCATTAACAAGAAATGTCCTTTTATAGTCGCTCATGCCTTCGAAAGTCTTAATACTCGCTTTAAACGGTTTTATAGTCTCATTATTGATTTTAAGTTGAATTTTCTCACGTTTTTTGTTAAAATAGATTATAATCGAATGTTTGCCTCGGGAAACTTGAAGCAAAAGTGATCCATTGACAAGAAAAGTCCTTTTATAGTCGCTCATGCCTTCGAAAGCCTTATTACTCCCTTTAAATGGTTTTATAGTCTCATTATTGATTTTAAGTTGAATTTTCTTAAATTTTTGGTCAAACAGATTATAATTGAATGTTTACGTCGGGAAACGTGTAGCTAAAACCCTCTGTTGGTAGGAAAAGTCTCATTATTGATTTTAAGTTGAATTTTTTAAAATTTTCGGTTAAGAATTTTATAATTACATGTTTACCTCGAGAAACGTGAAGTGAAAGCCATTCATAGACAAGAAAAGTCTATTTATAGTCACTCATGCCTTCAGAAGTCTTATTACTCGCTTTAAATGGTTTGATAGTCTCATTATTCATTTTAAATTGAATTGTTTTTACATTTTTGGTTAAAACAGATTATAATTGAAAGTTTGCCTCTGGAAACTTGAAGCAAAAGTGATCCATTGACAAGAAAAGTCCTTTTATAGTTGCTCATGCCTTCGAAAGCCTTATTACTCGCTTTAAATGGTTTTATAGTCTCATTATTGATTTTAAGTTGAATTTTCTTAAGTTTTTGGTTAAACAGATTATAATTGAATATTTACCTGCGGAAAGGTGTAGCTCTGTTGGTAGGAAAAGTCCATTTATTTTCTCTCATGCCTTCAAAAGCCTTGTTGCTCGCTTAAAATGGTTTTATAATCTCATAATTGATTTTAAGTTGAATTTTTTTAAATTTTCGGTTAAGAATTTTATAATTACATGTTTACCTCGAGAAACGTGAAGTGAAAGCCATTCATTGACAAGAAAAATCTATTTATAGTCACTCATGCCTTCAGAGGTCTTATTACTCGCTTTAAATGGTTTGATAGTCTCATTATTCATTTTAAATTGAATTTTTTTAAATTTTTGGTTAAAACAGATTACAATTGAAAGTTTGCCTCCGGAAATATGATGCGAAAGCCTTCCAATGGGAAGGAAAGTTCATTTATAGCTACTCATGCCTTTAAAAGCCTTATTACTCGCTTTAAATGGTTTTATAATCTGATTATTGATTTTAAGCTGAATTTTTTTACATTTTTTGTTAAGAAAGATTATAATCAAATGTTTGCCTCAGGAAACTTGAAGCAAAAGTGATCCATTAACAAGAAAAGTCCTTTTATAGTCGCTCATCCTTCGAAAGCCTTATTACTCGCTTTAAATGGTTTTATAGTCTCATTACTGATTTTAAGTTGAACTTTCTTAAATTTTTGGTTAAACAGATTATTATTGAATGTTTACCTCAGGAAACGTGGAGCTCTGCTGGTAGGAAAAGTCCATTTATTTTCTCTCATGCCTTCAAAAGCCTTGTAGCTCGCTTAAAATGGTTTTATAATCTCATAACTGATTTTAAGTTGAATTTTTTTAAATTTTCGGTTAAGAATTTTATAATTACATGTTTACCTCGAGAAACGTGAAGTGAAAGCCATTCATTGACAAGAAAAGTCTATTTATAGTCACTCATGCCTTCAGAAGTCTTATTATTCGCTTTAAATGGTTTGATAGTCTCATTATTCATTTTAAATTGAATTTTTTTTACATTTTTGGTTAAAACAGATTATAATTGAAAGTTTGCTTCTGGAAACTTGAAGCAAAAGTGATCCATTGACAAGAAAAGTCCTTTTATAGTTGCTTATGCCTTCGAAAGCCTTATTACTCGCTTTAAATGGTTTTATAGTCTCATTATTGATTTTAAGTTGAATTTTCTTAAGTTTTTGGTTAAACAGATTATAATTGAATATTTACCTGCGGAAAGGTGTAGCTCTGTTGGTAGGAAAAGTCAATTTATTTTCTCTCATGCCTTCAAAAGCCTTGTTGCTCGCTTAAAATGGTTTTATAATCTCATAATTGATTTTAAGTTGAATTTTTTTAAATTTTCGGTTAAGAATTTTATAATTACATGTTTACCTCGAGAAACGTGAAGTGAAAGCCATTCATTGACAAGAAAAGTCTATTTATAGTCACTCATGCCTTCAAAAGTCTTATTACTCGCTTTAAATGGTTTGATTGTCTCATTATTCATTTTAAATTGAATTTTTTTTACATTTTTCGTTAAAACAAATTATAATTGAAAGTTTGCCTCCGAAAATGTGAAGCGAAAGCCTTTCAATGGGAAGGAAAGTTCATTTATAGTTACTCATGCCTTTAAAAGCCTTATTACTCGCTTTAAATGGTTTTATAGTCTCATTATTGATTTTAAGTTGAATTTTCTCACGTTTTTGGTTAAAATAGATTATAATCGAATGTTTGCCTCAGGAAACTTGAAGCAAAAGTGATCCATTGACAAGAAAAGTCTTTTCATAGTCGCTCATGCCTTCGAAAGCCTTATTACTCGCTTTAAATGGTTTTATAGTCTCATTATTGATTTTAAGTTGAATTTTCTTAAGTTTTTGGTTAAACAGATTATAATTGAATATTTACCTGCGGAAAGGTGTAGCTCTGTTGGTAGGAAAAGTCAATTTATTTTCTCTCATGCCTTCAAAAGCCTTGTTGCTCGCTTAAAATGGTTTTATAATCTCATAATTGATTTTAAGTTGAATTTTTTTAAATTTTCGGTTAAGAATTTTATAATTACATGTTTACCTCGAGAAACGTGAAGTGAAAGCCATTCATTGACAAGAAAAGTCTATTTATAGTCACTCATGCCTTCAGAGGTCTTATTACTCGCTTTAAATGGTTTGATAATCTCATTATTCATTTTAAATTGAATTTTTTTTAAATTTTTGTTTAAAACATATTACAATTGAAAGTTTGCCTCCGGAAATATGAAGCGAAAGCCTTCCAATGGGAAGGAAAGTTCATTTATAGTTACTCATGCCTTTAAAAGCCTTATTACTCGCTTTAAATGGTTTTATAATCTGATTATTGATTTTAAGCTAAATTTTTTTATATTTTTTGTGAAGAAAGATTATAATCAAATGTTTGCCTCAGGAAACTTGTAGCAAAAGTGATCCATTAACAAGAAAAGTCCTTTTATAGTCGCTCATCCTTCGAAAGCCTTATTACTCGCTTTAAATGGTTTTATAGTCTCATTACTGATTTTAAGTTGAATTTTCTTAAATTTTTGGTTAAACAGATTATTATTGAATGTTTACCTCAGGAAACGTGTAGCTCTGCTGGTAGGAAAAGTCCATTTATTTTCTCTCATGCCTTCAAAAGCCTTGTAGTTCGCTTAAAATGGTTTGATAATCTCATAACTGATTTTAAGTTGAATTTTTTTAAATCTTCGATTAAGAATTTTATAATTACATGGTTGCCTCGAGAAACGTGAATCGAAAGCCATCCATTGACAACAAAAGTCTGTTTATAGTCAGCCATGCCTTCAGAAGCCTTATTACTCGCTTTAAACGGTTTTATAGTCTCATTATTGATTTTAAGTTGAATTTTCTTAAATTTTTGGTTAAACAGACTATAATTGAATGTTTACCTCGGGAAACGTGTAGCTATGTTGGTAGGAAAAGTCCATTTATTTTCTCTCATGCCTTCAAAACCCTTATTACTTGCTTTAAATGGTTTTATAATTTCATTATTGATTTTAAGATGAATTGTTTTACATTTTTTTTAAAAACAGATTATTATTGACTGTTTATCTCGAAAAACGTGAGGGTAAAACCCTCAGTTGACCGGAAAAGACCCTTTAAAGTGACTCATTCTTTTAGAAGCCTTATTACTCGCTTAAAATGGTTATAATCTGATAATTAATTTTAAGTTGAAATTTTATACATTTTTGGTTATGAATTTTATATTATATGTTTACCTCGAGAAACGTGAAGCAAAAGCCATCCGTTGATAAGAAAAGTCTAATTATAGTCACTCATGCCTTTAGAAGCCTTATTACTCGCTTTAACTGGTTTTATAGTCTCATTATTCATTTTAGATTAAATTTTTTTACAATTTTGGTAAAAACAGATTATAATTGAAAGTTTACCTCGAGAAACGTGAAGCGAAAGCCTTGCAATGGGAAGGAAAGTTCATTTATAGTCACTCATGCCTTTAAAAGCCTTATTACTTGCTTTAAATGGTTTTATAGTCTCATTATTGATTTTAAGTTGAATTTTCTCACGTGTTTGGTTAAAATAGATTATAATCGAATTTTTGCCTCGAGAAACTTGAAGCAAAAGTGATCCATTGACAAGAAAAGTCTTTTCATAGTCGCTCATGCCTTCGAAAGCCTTATTACTCGCTTTAAATGGTTTTATAGTCTCATTATTGATTTTAAGTTGAATTTTCTTAAGTTTTTGGTTAAACAGATTATAATTGAATATTTACCTGGGGAAACGTGTAGCTCTATTGGTAGGAAAAGTCCATTTATTTTCTCCCATGCCTTCAAAAAGCCTTGTAGCTCGCTTAAAATGGTTTTATAATCTCATAATTGATTTTAAGTTGAATTTTTTTAAATTTTTGGTTAAGAATTTTATAATTACATGTTTACCTCGAGAAACGTGAAGTGAAAGCCATTCATTGACAAGAAAAGTCTATTTATAGTCACTCATGCCTTCAGAAGCCTTATTACTCGCTTTAAATGGTTTGATAGTCTCATTATTCATTTTAAATTGAATTTTTTTACATTTTTGGTTAAAACAGATTATAATTGAAAGTTTGCCCCCGGAAATGTGAAGCGAAAGCCTTCCAATGGGAAAGAAAGTTCATTTATAATTACTCATGCCTTTAAAAGCCTTATTACTCGCTTTAAATGGTTTTATAATCTGATTTTTCATTTTAAGCAAAAGTTTTTTACATTTTTTGTTAAAACAGATTATAATCAAATGTTTGCCTCGAGAAAGTTGAAGCAAAAGTGATCCATTAACAAGAAAAGTCCTTTTATAGTCGCTCATCTATCAAAAGCCTTATTACTCGCCTTAAATGGTTTTATAGTCTTATTATTGATTTTAAGTTGAATTTTCTTAAATTTTTGGTTAAACAGATTATAATTGAGTGTTTACCTCAGGAAACATGTAGCTCTGCTGGTAGGAAAAGTCCATTTATTTTCTCTCATGCCTTCAAAAGCCTTGTAGCTCGCTTAAAATGGTTTTATAATCTCATAACTGATTTTAAGTTTAGTTTTTTTAAATTTTCGATTAAGAATTTTATAATTACGTGGTTGCCTCGAGAAACGTGAAGTGAAAGCCATCCGTTGACAACAAAAGTCTGTTTATAGTCAGCCATGCCTTCAGAAGCCTTATTACTCGCTTTAAACGGTTTTATAGTCTCATTATTGATTTTAAGTTGAATTTTCTTAAACTTTTGGTTAAACAGATTGTAATTAAATGTTTACCTTAGGAAACCTGTAGCTCTGTTGGTAGGAAAAGTCCATTTATTTTCTCTCATGCCTTCAAAAGCCTTGTTACTCGCTTTAAATGGTTTTATAATTTCACTATTGATTTTAAGATGAATTGTTTTACATTTTTTTAAAACAGATTACTATAGAATGTTTATCTTGAAAAACGTGAGGGTAAAACCCTCGTTGACCGGAAAAGACCATTTAAAGTCACTCATTCCTTTAGAAGCTTTATTACTCGTTTAAAATGGTTATAATCTGATAATTGATTTTAAGTTGAAGTTTTTTACACTTTTGGTTATGAATTTTATATTATATGTTTACCTCGAGAAACGTGAAGTGAAAGCCATCCGTTGATAAGAAAAGTCTGTTTATAGTCACTCATGCCTTCAGAAGCCTTATTGCTCGCTTTAAATGGTTTTATAGTCTCATTATTCATTTTAAATTGAATTTTTTTATAATTTTGGTAAAAACAGATTATAATTGAAAGTTTACCTCGAGAAACGTGAAGCGAAAGCCTTCCAATGGGAAGGAAAGTTCATTTATAGTCACTCATGCTTTTAAAAGCCTTATTACTCACTTTAAATGGTTTTATATTCTGATTATTGATTTTAAGCTGAATTTTTTTACATTTTTGGTTAAAACAGATTAGAATTGAATGTTTGCCTCAGAAGACATGAGGCTAAAACCCTCAGTTGATAGGAAAAGACTATTTATAATCACTCATACCTTTAAAAGCCTTGTAGCTCGCTTAAAATGGTTTTATAATCTCATAATTGATTTTAAGTTGAATTTCTTTACATTTTCGGTTAAGAATTTATAATTAAATGTTTACCTCGAGAAACGTGAAATGAAAACCATCGATTGACAAGAAAAGTCCGTTTCTAGTCACCCATGCCTTCAGAAGCCTTATTGCTCACTTTAAACGGTTTTATAGTCTCATTATTGATTTTAAGTTGAATTTTCTCACATTTTTGGTTAAAATAGATTATAATCGAATGTTTGCCTTGTGAAACTTGACGCAAAAGTGATCCATTGACAAGAAAAGTCCTTTTATAGTCACTCATGCCTTCGAAAGCCTTATTACTCGCTTTAAATGGTTTTATAGTCTCATTATTGATTTTAAGTTGAATTTTCTTAAATTTTTGGTCAAACAGATTATAATTGAATGTTTACCTCGGGAAACGTGTAGCTAAAACCCTTTGTTGGTAGAAAAAGTCCATTTATTTTCACTCATACCTTCAAAAGCCTTATTACTCGCTTTAAATGGTTTTATAGTCTCATTATTGATTTTAAGATGAATTGTTTTACATTTTTTTTCTAAAACAGATTATTATTGAATGTTTATCTAGGGACACGTGAGGTTAAAATACTCAGTTGATAGGAAAAGACCATTTATAGTCACTCATTCTTTTAGAAGCCTTATTACTCGCTTAAAATGGTTATAATCTCATAATTGATTTTAAGTTGAATTTTTTTAGTTTTTTGGTTATGAATTTTATAATTATAAGTTTGTCTCGAGAAACGTGAAGCGAAAGCCATCCATTGACAAGAAAAGTCTGTTTATAGTCACTCATGCCTTCAGAAGCCTTATTACTCGCTTTAAATGGTTTTATAGTCTCATTATTCATTTTAAATTGACTTTTTTTATATTTTTGGTTAAAACAGATTATAATTGAAAGTTTGCCTCAGGAAATGTGAAGCGAAAGCCTTCCAATGGGAAAGAAAGTTCATTTATAGTTACTCATGCCTTTAAAAGCCTTATTACTTGCGTTAAATGGTTTTATAATTTGATTATTGATTTTAAGCTGAATTTTTTTACATTTTTTGTTAAAACAGATTATAATCGAATGTTTGCCTCGGGAAACTTAAAGCAAAAGTGATCCATTGACAAGAAAAGTCCTTTTATAGTCGCTCATGCCTTCGAAAGCCTTATTACTCGCTTTAAATAGTTTTATAGTCTCATTATTGATTTTAAGTTGAATTTTCTTAAATTTTTGGTCAAACAGATTATAATTGAATGTTTACCTCGGGAAACGTGTAGCGAAAACCCTCTGTTGGTAAAAAAAGTCCATTTATTTTCTCTCAAACCTTCAAAAGCCTTATTACTCGCTTTAAATAGTTTTATAGTCTCATTATTGATTTTAAGATGAATTGTTTTACATTTTTTTGCTAAAACAGATTATTATTGAATGTTTATCTCAGGACACGTGAGTTTAAAAGACTCAGTTGACAAGAAAAGACTATTTATAGTCACTCATTCTTTTAGAAGCCTTATTACTCGCTTAAAATGGTTATAATCTCATAATTGATTTTAAGTTGAATTTTTTTAGTTTTTTGATTATGAATTTTATAATTATAAGTTTGCCTCGAGAAACGTGAAGCGAAAGCCATCCATTGACAAGAAAAGTCTGTTTATAGTCACTCATGCCTTAAGAAGCCTTATTACTCACATTAAATGGTTTTATAGTCTCATTATGCATTTTAGATTGACTTTTTTTTTTTATATTTTTGGTTAAAACAAATTATAATTAAAAGTTTGCCTCAGGAAATGTGAAGCGAAAGCCTTCCAATGGGAAAGAAAGTTTATTTATAGTTACTCATGCCTTTAAAAGTCTTATTACTTGCGTTAAATGGTTTTATAATCTGATTATTGATTTTAAGCTGAATTTTTTTACATTTTTTGGTAAAACAGATTAGAATCGAATGTTTGTCTCGGAAAACTTAAAGCAAAAGTGATCCATTGACAAGAAAAGTCCTTTTATAGTCGCACATGCCTTCGAAAGCCTTATTACTCGCTTTAAATGGTTTTATAGTCTCATTATTGATTTTAAGTTGAATTTTCTTAAATTTTTGGTTAAACAGATTATAATTGAATGTTTACCTTGGGAAACGTGTAGCTCCGCTGGTAGGAAAAGTCCATTTATTTTCTCTCATGCCTTCAAAAGCTTTGTAGCTCGCTTAAAATGGTTTTATAATCTTATAATTGATTTT
Source organism: Theobroma cacao (assembly GCF_053813885.1). Classification (NCBI taxonomy): domain Eukaryota; kingdom Viridiplantae; phylum Streptophyta; class Magnoliopsida; order Malvales; family Malvaceae; genus Theobroma; species Theobroma cacao. Next base: position 30,285,338 of record NC_142647.1, on the reverse strand, counting down.
AAGTTGAATTTTTTTAAATTTTCGGTTAATAATTTTATAATTACATGGTTGCCTCGAGAAACTTGAAGAGAAAGCCATCCATTGACAACAAAAGTCTGTTTATAGTCAACCATGCCTTTAAAAGCCTTATTACTCGCTTTAAACGGTTTTATAGTCACATTATTGATTTTAAGTTGAATTTTCTTAAATTTTTGGTTAAACAGATTATAATTGAATGTTTACCTCGGGAAACATGTAGCTCTGTTGGTAAGAAAAGTCCATTTATTTTCTCTCATGCCTTCAAAAGCCTTATTACTCGCTTTAAATGGTTTTATAATCTCATTATTGATTTTAAGATTAATTGTTTTATATTTTTTTTAAAATAGATTATTATTGAATGTTTATCTCGAAAAACGTGAGGCTAAAACCCCCAGTTTACAGGAAAAGACCATTTAAAGTCACTCATTCCTTTAGAAGCCTTACTACTCGCTTAAAATGGTTATAATCTGATAATTGATTTTAAGTTGAAGTTTTTGACATTTTTGGTTATGAATTTTATATTATATGTTTACCTCAAGAAACGTGAAGTGAAAGCCATCCGTTGATAAGAAAAGTCTGTTTATAGTCACTCATGCCTTCAGAAGCCTTCTTACTCGCTTTAAATGGTTTTATAATTTGATTATTGATTTTAAGCTGAATTTTTTTACATTTTTGGTTAAAACAGATTATAATTGAATGTTTGACTCGGAAGACATGAGGCTAAAACCCTCAGTTGATAAGAAAAGACCATTTATAGTCACTCATACCTTTAAAAGCCTTGTAGCTCACTTAAAATGGTTTTATAATCTCATAATTGATTTTAAGTTGAATTTCTTTACATTTTCGGTTAAGAACTTTATAATTAATGTTTACTTTGAGAAACGTGAAATGAAAGTCATCCATTGACAAGAAAAGTCCGTTTCTAGTCACCCATGCCTTCAGAAGCCTTATTACTCGCTTGAAACGGTTTTATAGACTCGTTATTGATTTTAAGATGAATTTTCTCACATTTTTTGTTAAAATAGATTATAATCGAATGTTTGCCTCGGGAAACTTGAAACAAAAGTGATCCATTGACAAGAAAAGTCCTTTTATAGTCGCTCATGCCTTCGAAAGCCTTATTACTCGCTTTAAATGGTTTTATAGTCTCATTATTGATTTTAAGTTGGATTTTCTTAAATTTTTTGTTAAACAGATTATAATTGAATTTTTACTTGGGGAAACGTGTAGCTCTGTTGGTAGGAAAAGTCCATTTATTTTCTCTCATGCCTTCAAAAGCCTTGTAGCTCACTTAAAAAGGTTTTATAATCTCATAATTGATTTTAAGTTAAATTTTTTTAAATTTTCGGTTAAGAATTTTATAATTACATGTTTACCTCGAGAAACGTGAAGTGAAAGCCATTCATTGACAAGAAAAGTATATTTATAGTCACTCATGCCTTCAGAAGTCTTATTACTAGCTTTAAACGGTTTGATAGTCTCATTATTCATTTTAGATTGAATTTTTTTTTACATTTTTGGTTAAAACAGATTATAATTGAAAGTTTACCTCCGAAAATGTGAAGCGAAAGCCTTCCAATGGGAAGGAAAGTTCATTTATAGTTACTCATGCCTTTAAAAGCCTTATTACTCGCTTTAAATGGTTTTATAATCTGATTATTGATTTTAAGCTTAATTCTTGTACATTTTTTGTTAAAACAGATTATAATCAAATGTTTGCCTTGGGAAAGTTGAAGCAAAAGTGATCCATTAACAAGAAAAGTCCTTTTATAGTCGCTCATCCTTCGAAAGCCTTATTACTAGCCTTAAATAGTTTTATAGTCTTATTATTGATTTTAAGTTGAATTTTCTTAAATTTTTGGTTAAACAGATTATAATTGAATGTTTACCTCAGGAAACATGTAGCTCTGCTGGTAGGAAAAGTCCATTTATTTTCTCTCATGCCTTCAAAAGCGTTGTAGCTCGCTTAAAATGGTTTTATAATCTCATAACTGATTTTAAGTTGAATTATTTTAAATTTTCGATTAAGAATTTTATAATTACATGGTTGCCTCGAGAAACGTGAAGTGAAAGCCATCCGTTGACAACAAAAGTCTGTTTATAGTCAGCCATGCCTTCAGAAGCCTTATTACTCGCTTTAAACGGTTTTATAGTCTCATTATTGATTTTAAGTTGAATTTTCTTAAATGTTTGGTTAAACAGATTGTAATTGAATGTTTACCTCGGGAAACGTGTAGCTCTGTTGGTAGGAAAAGTCCATTTATTTTCTCTCATGCCTTCAAAAGCCTTATTACTCGTTTTAAATGGTTTTATAATTTCATTATTGATTTTAAGATGAATTGTTTTACATTTTTTTTTAAAACAGATTACTATTGAATGTTTATCTCGAAAAACGTGAGGGTAAAACCCTTGTTGACAGAAAAAGACCATTTAAAGTTACTCATTCCTTTAGAAGCCTTATTACTCGCTTAAAATGGTTATAATCTGATAATTGATTTTAAGTTGAAGTTTTTTACACTTTTGGTTATGAATTTTATATTATATGTTTACCTCCAGAAACGTGAAGTGAAAGCCATCCGTTGATAAGAAAAGTCTGTTTATAGTCACTCATGCCTTCAGAAGCCTTATTGCTCGCTTTAAATGGTTTTATAGTCTCATTATTCATTTTAGATTGAATTTTTTTATAATTTTGATAAAAACAGATTATAATTGAAAGTTTGCCTTGGGAAACGTGAAGCGAAAGCCTTCCAATGGGAAGGAAAGTTCATTTATAGTCACTCATGCCTTTAAAAGCCTTATTACTCACTTTAAATGGTTTTATAATCTGATTATTGATTTTAAGCTGAATTTTTTTACATTTTTGGTTAAAACAGATTAGAATTGAATGTTTGCCTCGGAAGACATGAGGCTAAAACCGTCAGTTGATAGGAAAAGACTATTTATAATCACTCATACCCTTAAAAGCCTTGTAGCTCGCTTAAAATGGTTTTATAATCTCATAATTGATTTTAATTGAATTTCTTTACATTTTCGGTTAAGAATTTATAATTAAATGTTTACCTCGAGAAACGTGAAATGAAAGCCATCGATTGACAAGAAAAGTCCGTTTCTAGTCACCCATGCCTTCAGAAGCCTTATTGTTCACTTTAAACGGTTTTATAGTCTCATTATTGATTTTAAGTTGAATTTTCTCACATTTTTGGTTAAAATAGATTATAATCGAATGTTGGCCTTGTGAAACTTGAAGCAAAAGTGATCCATTAACAAGAAAAGTCCTTTTATAGTCACTCATGCCTTCGAAAGCCTTATTACTCGCTTTAAATGGTTTTATAGTCTCATTATTGATTTTAAGTTGAATTTTCTTAAATTTTTGGTCAAACAGATTATAATTGAATGTTTACCTCGGGAAACGTGTAGCTAAAACCCTTTGTTGGTAGAAAAAGTCCATTTATTTTCACTCATACCTTCAAAAGCCTTATTACTCGCTTTAAATGGTTTTATAGTCTCATTATTGATTTTAAGATGAATTGGTTTACATTTTTTTTCTAAAACAGATTATTATTGAATGTTTATCTAGGGACACGTGAGGTTAAAACACTCAGTTGATAGGAAAAGACCATTTATAGTCACTCATTCTTTTAGAAGCCTTATTACTCGCTTAAAATGGTTATAATCTCATAATTGAAGTTAAGTTGAATTTTTTTAGTTTTTTGGTTATGAATTTTATAATTATAAGTTTGCCTCGAGAAACGTGAAGCGAAAGCCATCCATTGACAAGAAAAGTCTGTTTATAGTCATTCATGCCTTCAAAAGCCTTATTACTCGCTTTAAATGGTTTTATAGTCTCATTATTCATTTTCAAGTGAATTGTTTTATATTTTTGGTTAAAACAGATTATAATTGAAAGTTTACCTCAGGAAATGTGAAGCGAAAGCCTTTCAATGGGAAAGAAAGTTCATTTATAGTTACTCATGCCTTGAAAAGCCTTATTACTTGCGTTAAATGGTTTAATAATCTGATTATTGATTTTAAGCCGAATTTTTTTACATATTTCGTTAAAACAGATTATAATCGAATGTTTGCCTTGGGAAATTTAAAGCAAAAGTGATCCATTGACAAGAAAAGTCCTTTTATAGTCGCTCATGACTTCGAAAGCCTTATTACTCGCTTTAAATGGTTTTATAGTCTCATTATTGATTTTAAGTTGAATTTTCTTAAATTTTTGGTCAAACAGATTATAATTGAATGTTTACCTCGGGAAATGTGTAGCTAAAACCCTCTATTGGTAGAAAAAGTCCATTTATTTTCTCTCATACCTTCAAAAGCCTTATTACTCGCTTTAAATGGTTTTATAGTCTCATTATTGATTTTAAGATGAATTGTTTTACATTTTTTTGCTAAAACAGAATATTATTGAATGTTTATCTCGAGACACGTGAGGTTAAAACACTCAGTTGACAGGAAAGACTATTTATAGTCACTCATTCTTTTAGAAGCCTTATTACTCGCTTAAAATGGTTATAATCTCATAATTGATTTTAAGTTGAATTTTTTTAGTTTTTTGGTTATGAATTTTATAATTATAAGTTTGCCTCGGGTAACGTGAAGCGAAAGCCATCCATTGACAAGAAAAGTCTATTTATAGTCACTCATGCCTTCAGAAGCCTTATTACTCGCTTTAAATAGTTTTATAGTCTCATTATTCATTTGAAATTGAATTTTTTTTATATTTTTGGTTAAAACAGATTATAATTGAAAGTTTGCCTCAGGAAATGTGAAGCGAAAGCCTTCCAATGGGAAAGAAAGTTCATTTATAGTTACTCATGCCTTTAAAAGCCTTATTACTTGCGTTAAATGGTTTTATAATCTAATTATTGATTTTAAGTTGAACTTTTTTACATTTTTTGGTAAAACAGATTAGAATCGAATGTTTGCCTCGGGAAACTTAAAGCAAAAGTGATCCATTGACAAGAAAAGTCCTTTTATAGTCGTTCATGCCTTCGAAACCCTTATTACTCGCTTGAAATGGTTTTATAGTCTCATTATTGATTTTAAGTTGAATTTTCTTAAATTTTTGGTTAAACAGATTATAATTGAATGTTTACCTTGGAAAACGTGTAGCTCCGCTGGTAGGAAAAGTCCATTTATTTTCTCTCATGCCTTCAAAAGCTTTGTAGCTCGCTTAAAATGGTTTTATAATCTCATAAGTGATTTTAAGTTAAATTTTTTTAAATTTTCGGTTAAGAATTTTATAATTACATGGTTGCCTCGAGAAACTTGAAGAAAAAACCATCCATGAACAACAAAAGTCTGTTTATAGTCAGCCATGCCTTTAAAAGCCTTATTACTCGCTTTAAACGGTTTTATAGTCTCATTATTGATTTTAAGTTGAATTTTCTTAAATTTTTGGTTAAACAGATTATAATTGAATGTTTACCTCGGGAAACATGTAGCTCTGTTGGTAAGAAAAGTCCATTTATTTTCTCTCATGCCTTCAAAAGCCTTATTACTCGCTTTAAATGGTTTTATAATCTCATTATTCATTTTAAGATTAATTGTTTTACATTTTTTTTAAAGCAGATTATTATTGAATGTTTATCTCGAAAAACGTGAGGCTAAAACCCTCAGTTGACAGGAAAAGACCATTTAAAGTCACTCATTCCTTTAGAAGCCTTATTACTTGCTTAAAATGGTTATAATCTCATAATTGATTTTAAGTTGAAGTTTTTTACATTTTTGGTTATGAATTTTATATTATATGTTTACCTCAAGAAACGTGAAGCGAAAGCCATCCGTTGATAAGAAAAGTCTGTTTATAGTCACTCATGCCTTCAGAAGCCTTATTAGTCGCTTTAAATGATTTTATAATTTTATTATTCATTTTAAATTAAATATTTTTACAATTTTGGTAAAAACAGATTATAATTGAAAGTTTGCCTTGGGAAACGTGAAGCGAAAGCCTTCCAATGGGAAAGAAAGTTCATTTATAGTCACTCATGCCTTTAAAAGCCTTCTTACTCGCTTTAAATGGTTTTATAATATGATTATTGATTTTAAGCTGAATTTTTTTACATTTTTGGTTAAAACAGATTATAATTGAATGTTTGACTCGGAAGACCTGAGGCTAAAACCCACTCAGTTGATAAGAAAAGACCATTTATAGTCACTCATACCTTTAAAAGCCTTGTAGCTCACTTAAAATGGTTTTATAATCTCATAATTGATTTTAAGTAGAATTTCTTTACATTTTTGATTAAGCATTTTATAATTAAATGTTTGCCTCGAGAAACGTGAAATGAAAGTCATCCATTGACAAGAAAAGTCCATTTCTAGTCACCCATGCCTTCAGAAGCCTTATTACTCGCTTGAAACGGTTTTATTGACTCGTTATTGATTTTAATTTGAATTTTCTCACATTTTTTGTTCAAATAGATTATAATCGAATGTTTGCCTCAGGAAACCTGAAGCAAAAGTGATCCATTGACAAGAAAAGTCCTTTTATAGTCGCTCATGCCTTCGAAAGCCTTATTACTCGCTTTAAATGGTTTTATAGTCTCATTATTGATTTTAAGTTGAATTTTCTTAAATTTTTGGTCAAACAGATTATAATTGAATGTTTACCTCGAGAAACGTGTAGCTAAAACCCTCTATTGGTAGGAAAAGTCCATTTATTTTCACTCATGTCTTCAAAAGCCTTATTACTCGCTTTAAATGGTTTTATAGTCTCATTATTGATTTTAAGATGACTTGTTTTACATTTTTTTGCTAAAACAGATTATTATTGAATGTTTATCTCGGGACATATGAGGTTAAAACCCTCAGTTGACAGGAAAAGACCATTTATAGTCACTCATTCCTTTAGAAGCCTTATTACTCGCTTGAAATTGTTATAATCTCATAATTGATTTTAAGTTGAATTTTTTTTGTTTTTTGGTTATGAATTTTATAATTATAAGTTTGCCTCGAGAAACGTGAAGCGAAAGCCATCCATTGACAAGAAAAGTCTGTTTATAGTCACTCATGCCTTTAGAAGTCTTATTACTCGCTTTAAATGGTTTGATAGTCTCATTATTCATTTTAAATTGAATTGTTTTTACAGTTTTGGTTAAAACATATTATAATTGAAAGTTTGCCTCAGGAAATGTGAAGCGAAACCCTTCCAATTGGAAGGAAAGTTCATTTATAGTTACTCATGCCTTTAAAAGCCTTATTACTCGCTTTAAATGGTTTTATAATCTGACTATTGATTTTCAGCTGAATTTTTTTACATTTTTTGTTACAACAGATTATAATCGAATGTTTGCCTCAGGAAACGTGAAGCAAAAGTGATCCATTGACAAGAAAAGTCCTTTTATAGTCGCTCATGCCTTCGAAAGCCTTATTACTCACTTTAAATGGTTTTATAGTCTCATTATTGATTTTAAGTTGAATTTTCTTAAATTTTTGGTTAAACAGATTATAATTGAATGTTTACCTCAGGAAACGTGTAGCTCTGCTAGTATGAAAAGTCCATTTATTTTCTCTCATGCTTTCAAAAGCCTTGTAGCTCGCTTAAAATGGTTTTATAATCTCATAACTGATTTTAAGTTAAATTTTTTAAATTTTCAATTAAGAATTTTATAATTACATGGTTGCCTCGAGAAACGTGAAGTGAAAGCCATCCATTGACAACAAAAGTTTGTTTATAGTCAGCCATGCCTTCAGAAGCCTTATTACTCGCTTTAAACGGTTTTATAGTCTCATTATTGATTTTAAGTTGAATTTTCTTAAATTTTTGGTTAAACAGATTATAATTGAATGTTTACCTTGGAAAACGTGTAGCTTTGTTGGTAGGAAAAGTCCATTTATTTTCACCCATGTCTCCAAAAGCCTTATTACTCGCTTTAAATGGTTTATAGTCTCATTATTGATTTGAAGATGAATTGTTTTACATTTTTTTGCTAAAACAGATTTTTATTGAATGTTTATCTCGGGACACGTGAGGTTAAAACCCTCAGTTGATAGGAAAGGACCATTTATAGTCACTCATTCTTTTAGAAGCCTTATTACTCGCTTAAAATGGTTATAATCTCATAATTGATTTTAAGTTGAATTTTTTTAATTTTTTGGTTATGAATTTTATAATTATAAGTTTGCCTCGAGAAACGTGAAGCGAAAGCCATCCATTGACAGAAAAAGTCACTTTATAGTCACTCATGCCTTCAGAAGTCTTATTACTAGCTTTAAATGGTTTGATAGTCTCATTATTTATTTTAAATTGAATTTTTTTTATATTTTTGGTTAAAACAGATTATAATTGAAAGTTTGCCTCAGGAAATGTGAAGCAAAAGCCTTCCAATGGGAAGGAAAGTTTATTTATAGTTACTCATGCCTTTAAAAGCCTTATTACTAGCTTTAAATGGTTTTATAATCTGATTATTGATTTTAAGCTGAATTTTTTTACATTTTTTGTTAAAACAGATTATAATCGAATGTTTGCCTTGGGAAACTTGAAGCAAAAGTGATCCATTAACAAGAAAAGTCCTTTTATAGTCGCTCATCCTTCGAAAGCCTTATTACTCGCTTTAAAAGGTTTTATAGTCTCATTATTGATTTTAAGTTGAGTTTTCTTATATTTTTGGTTAAACAGATTATAATTGAATGTTTACCTCAGGAAACGTGTAGCTCTGCTGGTAGGAAAAGTCCATTTATTTTTTCTCACGCCTTCAAAAGCCTTGTAGCTCGCTTAAAATGGTTTTATAATCTCATAATTGATTTTAAGTTGAATTTTTTTTAATTTTCGGTTAAAAATTTTGTAATTACATGGTTGCCTCGAGAAACGTGAAGTGAAAGCCATCCATTGACAACAAAAGTCTGTTTATAGTCAGCATGCCTTCAGAAGTCTTATTACTCGCTTTAAACGGTTTTATAGTCTCATTGTTGATTTTAAGTTGAATTTTCTTAAATTTTTGGTTAAACAGATTATAATTAAATGTTTACCTCGGGAAACATGTAGCTCTGTTGGTAGGAAAAGTCCATTTATTTTCTCTCATGCCTTCAAAAGCCTTATTAGTCGTTTTAAATGGTTTGGTAATCTCATTATTGATTTTAAGATGAATTATTTTACATTTTTTTTAAAACAGATTATTATTGAATGTTTATCTCGAAAAACGTGTGGCTAAAACCCTCAGTTGACAGGAAAAGACCATTTAAAGTCACTCATTCCTTTAGATGCCTTATTACTCGCTTAAAATGGTTATAATCTCATAATTGATTTTAAGTTGAAGTTTTTTACATTTTTTGTTATGAATTTTATATTATATGTTTACCTCGAGAAACGTGAAGCGAAAGTCATCCGTTGATAAGCAAAGTCTGTTTATAGTCACTCATGCCTTCAAAAGCCTTATTACTCGCTTTAAATGGTTTTATAGTCTCATTATTCATTTTAAATTGAATTTTTTTACAATTTTGGTTAAAATAGATTATAATTGAATGTTTACCTCGGGAAACATGTAGCTAAAACCCTCTGTTGGTAAGAAAAGTCCATTTATTTTCACTCATGCCTTCAAAAGCCTTATTACTCGCTTTAAATGATTTTATAGTCATTATTGATTTTAAGATGAATTGTTTTACATTTTTTTGCTAAAACAGATTATTATTGAATGTTTATGTCGGGAAACCTGAGGTTAAAACCCTCAGTTGACAGAAAAAGACCATTTGTAGTCACTCATTCCTTTAGAAGCCTTATTACTCGCTTAAAATGGTTATAATCTCATAATTGATTTTAAGTTGAATTTTTTTAGTTTTTTAGTTATGAATTTTATAATTATAAGTTTATCTCGAGAAACGTGAAGTGAAAGCCATCCATTGATAAGAAAAGTCTGTTTATAGTCTCATTATTGATTTTAAGTTGAATTTTCTTAAATTTTTGGTTAAACAGATTATAATTGAATGTTAATCTCGGGAAACGTGTTGCTCTGTTGGTAGGAAAAGTCCATTTATTTTCTCTCATGCCTTCAAAAGCCTTGTAGCTCGCTTAAAATGGTTTTATAATCTCATAATTGATTTTAAGTTGAATTTTTTTAAATTTTTGGTTAAGAATTTTATAATTACATGGTTGCCTCGAGAAACGTGAAGTGAAAGCCATCCATTGACAACAAAAGTCTGTTTATAGTCAGCCATACCTTCAGAAGCCTTGTTACTCGCTTTAAACGATTTTATAGTCTCATTATTGATTTCAATTTGAATTTTCTCACATTTTTGGTTAAAATAGATTATGATCAAATGTTTGCCTCGGGAAACTTGAAGCAAAACTGATTATAATTGAATGTTTACCTCAGAAAACTTGTAGCTCTATTGGTAGGAAAAGTCCATTTATTTTCACTTAAGCCTTATTACTCGCTTTAAATGGTTTTACAATCTCATTATTGATTTTAAGATGAATTGTTTTACATTTTTTTTAAAACAGATTATTATTGAATATTTATCTCGAGAAACGTGAGGCTAAAACCCTCAGTTGATAGGAAAAGACCATTTATAGTCACCCATTCCTTTAGAAGCCTTATTACTCGCTTAAAATGGTTATAATCTCATAATTGATTTTAAGTTGAATTTTTTTAGTTTTTTTGTTATGAATTTTATAATTATAAGTTTGCCTCGAGAAACATGAAGCCAAGGCTATCCATTGACAAGAAAAGTTTATTTATAGTCACTCATGCCTTCAGAAGCCTTATTACTCGCTTTAAATGGTTTGATAGTCTCATTATTCATTTTAAATTGAATTTTTTTACATTTTTAGGTAAAACATATTATAATTGAAAGTTTGCCTCAGGAAATGTGAAGCAAAAGCCTTCCAATGGGAAGGAAAGTTCATTTATAGTTACTCATGCCTTTAAAAGCCTTATTTCTCGCTTTAAATGGTTTTATAATCTGATTATTGATTTTAAGCTGAATTTTTTTACATTTTTGGTTAAAATAGATTATAATTGAATGTTTGCCCTGGAAAAAGTGACGCGAAAGCCATCCATTGACAAGAAAAGTCCTGTTATAGTTGCTCATGCTTTTGAAAGCCTTAATACTCGCTTTAAATGGTTTTATAGTCTCATTATTGATTTTAAGTTGAATTTTCTTCAATTTTTGGTTAAACATATTATAATTGAACGTTTACCTCGAGAAACGTGTATCTCTGTTGGTAGGAAAAGTCCATTTATTTTCTCTCATGCCTTCAAAAGCCTTATTACTCGCTTTAAATGATTTTATAATCTCATTATTGATTTTAAGATGAATTGCTTTATATTTTTTTTAAAACAGATTATTATTGAATGTTTATCTCGAAAAACGTGAGGTTAAAACTCTCAGTTGACAGGAAAAGACCATTTAAAGTCACTCATTCCTTTAAAAGCCTTATTACTCACTTAAAATGGTTATAATCTCATAATTGATTTTAAGTTGAAGCTTTTTACATTTTTGATTATGAATTTTATAATTATATGTTTGCCTCGAGAAACGTGAAACAAAAGCCATCTGTTGATAAGAAAAGTCTATTTATAGTCCCTCATGCCTTTAGAAGCCTTATTACTCGCTTTAAATGGTTTTATAGTCTCATTATTCATTTTGAATTGAATTTTTTTATATTTTTGGTTAAAACAGATTATAATTGAAAGTTTGCCTCGAGAAACATGAAGTGAAAGCCTTCCAATGTGAAGGAAAGTTCATTTATAGTCACTCATGCCTTTAAAAGCCTTATTACTCGCTTTAAATGGTTTTATAATCTGATTATTGATTTTAAGCTGAATTGTTTTACATTTTTGGTTAAAACAGATTATAATTGAATGTTTGCCTCAAGAGACATGAGGCTAAAACCCTCAATTGACAGGAAAAGACCATATATAGTCACTCATACCTTTAAAAGCCTTGTAGCTCACTTAAAATGGTTTTATAATCTCATAATTGATTTTAAGTTGAATTTCTTTACATTTTTTATTAAGAATTTTATAATTAAATGTTTGCCTCAAGAAACGTGAAATGAAAGCCATCCATTGACAAGAAAAGTCCGTTTACAATCACCCATGCCTTCAGAAGCTTTATTACTTACTTTTAACGGTTCTATAGTCTCATTATTGATTTTAAGTTGAATTTTCTTACATATTTGGTTAAAATAGATTTTAATCAAATGTTTGCCTCGGGAAACTTGAAGCAAAAGTGATCCATTGACAAGAAAAGTCCTTTTATAGTCGCTCATGCCTTCGTAAGCTATATTACTCGCTTTAAATGGTTTTATAGTCTCATTATTGATTTTAAGTTGAATTTTCTTAAATTTTTAGTTAAACAGATTATAATTGAATGTTTACCTTAGGAAACGTGTAGCTAAAACCCTCTGTTGGTAGGAAAAGTCCATTTATTTTCACTCATGCCTTTAAAAGCCTTATTACTCGCTTTAAATGGTTTATAGTCTCATTATTGATTTTAAGATGAATTGTTTTATATTTTTTTGCTAAAACAGATTATTATTGAATGTTTATCTCAGAAAACGTGAGACTAAAACCTTCAGTTGACAGGAAAAGACCATTTATAATCACTCATTCCTTTAGAAGCCTTATTACTCGCTTAAAATGGTTATAATCTCATAATTGATTTTAAGTTGAATTTTTTTAGTTTTTTGGTTATGAATTTTATAATTATATGTTTACGTCGAGAAACGTGAAGCGAAAGCCATACAATGACAAGAAAAGTCTGTTTATAGTCACCCATGCCTTCAGAAGCCTTATTACTCGCTTTAAATGATTTTATAGTCTCATTATTCATTTTAAATTGAACTTTTTTTACATTTTTGGTTAAAACAGATTATAATTGAAAGTTTGCCTCGGAAATGTGGAGCAAAAGCCTTCCAATGGGAAGAAAAGTTCATTTATAGTCACTCATGCCTTTAAAAGCCTTATTACTCGCTTTAAATGGTTTTATAATCTGATTATTGATTTTAAGCTGAAATGTTTTACATTTTTGGTTAAAACAGATTATAATTGGATGTTTGCCTCGGAAGACATGAGGCTAAAACCCTCAGTTGACAGGAAAAGACCATATATAGTCACTCATACCTTTAAAAGCCTTGTAGCTCGCTTAAAATGGTTTTATAATCTCATAATTGATTTTAAGTTAAATTTTTTTACATTTTCAGTTAAGAATTTTATAATTAAATGTTTGCCTCAAGAAACATGAAGTGAAAGGCATCCATTGGCAAGAAAAGTCCGTTTATAGTCACCCATACCTTCAGAAGCCTTATTACTCACATTAAACGATTTATAGTCTCATTATTGATTTTAAGTTGAATTTTGTCACATTTTTGGTTAAAATAGATTATAATCAAATGTTTGCCTCGGAAAACTGGAAGCGAAAGCCATCCATTGACAAGAAAAGTCCTTTTATAGTCGCCCATACCTTTAAAAGCCTTATTACTCGCTTTAGATGGTTTTATAGTTTCATTATTGATTTTAAGTTGAATTTTCTTAAATTTTTTATCAAACAGATTATAATTGAATGTTTACCTCGAGAAACGTGTAGCTAAAACCCTCTGTTTGGAGGAAAAGTCCATTTATTTTCACTCATGCCTTTAAAAGCCTTATTACTCGCTTTAAATGGTTTTATAGTCTCATTATTGATTTTAAGATGAATTGTTTTAAATTTTTTTGCTAAAACAAATTATTATTGAATGTTTATCTCGAGAAACGTGAGGCTAAAACCTTCAGTTGACAGGAAAAGACCATTTATAGTCGCTCATTCCTTTAGAAGCCTTATTACTCGATTAAAATGGTTATAATCTCATAACTGATTTTTAAGTTGAATTTTTTTACATTTTTGGTTATGAATTTTATAATTATATGTTTGCCTCGAGAAACGTGAAGCTAAAGTCATTCCTTGACAAGAAAAGTTTGTTTATAGTCATTCATGCCTTCAGAAGCCTTATTACTCGCTTTAAATAGTTTTATAGTCTCATTATTCATTTTAAATTGAATCTTTTTACATTTTTGGTTAAAACAGATTATAATTGAAAGTTTGCCTTAGAAAACGTGAAGATAAAGCCTTCCAATGGGAAGGAAAATTCATTTATATTCACTCATGCCTTTGAAAGCCTTATTACTCGCTTTAAATGGTTTTATAATCTGATTATATATTTTAAGCTGAATTTTTTTACATTTTTGGTTAAAACAGATTATAATTGAACGTTTACCTCGGGAGACATGAGGCTAAAACTCTCAGTTGACAGGAAAATACCATTTATAGTCACTCATACCTTTAAAAGCCTTGTAGCTCGCTTAAAATGATTTTATAATCTCATAATTGATTTTAAGTTGAATTTCTTTACATTTTTGGTTAATAATTTTATAATTAAATATTTACCTCGAGAAACGTGAAATGAAAGCCATCCATTGATAAGAAAAGTCCGTTTATAGTCACCCATACTTTCAGAAGCCTTGTTACTCGCTTTAAATGGTTTTATAGTCTCATTATTGATTTTAAGTTGAATTTTCTAACATTTTTGATTAAAATAGATTATAATCGAATGTTTGCCTCAAGAAACTTGCAGCAAAAGCCATCCATTGACAAGAAAAGTCCTTTTATAGTCGTTCATGCCTTCGAAAGCCTTATTACTCGCTTTAAATGGTTTTATAGTTTCATTATTAATTTTAAGTTGAATTTTCTTAAATTTTTTGTTAAACAGATTATAATTGAATTTTTGCCTAGGGAGACATGAGGCTAAAACCCTCAGTTGACAAGAAAAGACCATTTGTAGTCATTCATACCATTAAAAGCCTTGTAGCTCGCCTAAAATGGTTTTATAATCTCATAATTGATTTTAAGTTCAATTTTTTTACATTTTCAATTAAGAATTTTATAATTAAATGTTTGCCTTGAGAAACATGAAGTGAAAGCCATCCATTGACAAGAAAAGCCCGTTTATAGTTACCCATGCCTTCAGAAGCCTTATTGCTCGCTTTAAACGGCTTTATAGTCTTATTATTGATTCTAAGTTAAATTTTCTCACATTTTTTGTTAAAATAGATTATAATCAATTGTTTGCCTCGGGAAACTTGAAGCAAAAGCCATCCATTGACAAGAAAAGTCTTTTTATAGTCGTTCATGCCTTCGAAAGCCTTATTTCTTGCTTTAAATGGTTTTATAGTCTCATTATTGATTTTAAGTTGAATTTTCTTAAATTTTTAGTCAAATAGATTATAATTGAATGTTTACCTCGAGAAACGTGTAGCTAAAACCCTTTATTGGTAGGAAAAGTCCATTTATTATCACTCATGCCTTCAAAAACTTTATTACTCGCTTTAAATGGTTTTATAATCTCATTATTGATTTTAAGTTGAATTGTGTTACATTTTTTTTGTTAAAACATATTATAATTGAATGTTTACCTCGGGAAACGTGAGGCTAAAACCCTTAGTTGATAGGAAAAGTCCATTTATAGCCACTCATACCTTTACAAGACTTATAGCTCGCTTAAAATGGTTCTATAATCTCATAATTGATTTTAAGTTGAATTTTTTACATTTTTAGTTAAGAATTTTATGATTAAATGTTTGCCTCGAGAAACGTGAAACGAAAGCCATCCGTTGACAAGAAAAATCCGTTATAGTCACTCTTACCTTCAAGAGCCTTATTGGTCGCTTTAAATGGTTTTATAGTCTCATTATTGATTTTAAGTTGAATTTTCTTACATTTTTACTTAAAAGAGATTATAAATTAATGTTTACCTTGGGAAATGTGAAGCAAAAGTCATCCATTGACAAGAAAAGTTCATTTATAGTCACTCATGCATTTGAAAGCCTTATTACTAGCTAGAAATGGTTTTATAATCTGATTATTGAATTTAAGCTAAATTTTTTTACATTTTTGGTTAAAACAGATTATTATTGAATGTTTACCTCGAGAAACGTGAGGCTAAAACCCTTAGTTGATAGGAAAAGACCATTTATAGTCACTCATTCCTTCAAAAGCCTTATTACTCGCTTAAAATGGTTATAATCTCATAATTGATTTTAAGTTCAATTTTTTTACATTTTTGGTTATGAATTTTATAATTATATGTTTGCCTCGAGAAACGTGAAGCGAAAGCCATCCATTGACAAGAAAAGTCATTTATAGTCACTCATTTCTTTAGAAGCCTTATTACTCGCTTAAAATGGTTATAATCTCATAATTGACTTTGAGTTGAATTTTTTTACATTTCGGTTAAGAATTTTATAGTTAAATATTTGGCTCGAGAAACATGCAACAAAAGCCATCCATTGACAAGAAAAGTTCGTTTCTAGTCACCCATGCCTTCAGAAGCCTTATTACTCACTTTAAATGGTTTTATAGTCTCATTATTGATTTTAAGTTGAATTTTCTCACATTTTTGGTTAAATCAGATTGTAATCGAATGTTTGCCTTGAGAAACATGAAGCAAAAGCCATCCATTGACAAGAAAAGTTCATTTATAGTCACTCATGCCTTTGAAAGCCTAATTACTCGCTTGAAATGGTTTTATAATCTGATTATTGATTTTAAGCTGAATTTTTTTATATTTTTGGTTAAAACAGATTATAATTGAATTTTTTCTCGAAAAACGTGACGCGAAAGCCATCCGTTAACAAGAAAAGTCCATTTATAGTCATTCAAGCCTTCGAAAGCCTTATTACTCCCTTTAAATCATTTCATAACCTCATTATTGATTTTAAATTGAATTTTCTTAAATTTTTTGTTAAACAAATTATAATTGAATGTTTACCTCGGGAAACGTGAGGCTAAAACCCTTAGTTGACAAGGAAGACCATTTATAGCCACTCATACCTTTTCAAGACTTATAGCTCGCTTAAAATGATTTTATAATCTCATAATTGATTTTAAGTTGAATTTTTTTACATTTTCGGTTAAGAATTTTATGATTAAATGTTTGCCTCGAGAAACGTGAAGTGAAAGCCATCTGTTGAAAAGAAAAATTGGTTTATAGTCACTCATGTCTTCAGAAGCCTTATTACTCGTTTTAAATAGTTTTATAGTCATATTATTGATTTTAAGCTGAATTTTCTCACATTTTTTGTTAAAATAGATAATAATCGAATGTTTGCCTCGAAAAACGTGAAGTGAAAGTCATCCATTGACAAGAAAAGTTCATTTATAGTCACTCATGCCTTTGAAAGTCTTATTACTCGCTTGAAATGGTTTTATAATCTAATTATTGATTTTAAGCGAAATTTTATTATATTTTTGGTTAAAATAGATTATAATTGAATGCTTGCCTCGAGAAACGTGACGTGAAAGCCATCCATTGACAAGAAAAGTCCATTTATAGTCACTCATGCCTTCGAAAGCCTTATTACTCGCTTTAAATTGTTTTACAATCTCATTATTGATTTTAAGTTGAATTTTCTTAAATTTTTGGTCAAACAGATAATAATTGAATGTTTATCTCGAGAAACGTGTAGCCAAAACCCTCTATTGGTAGGAAAAGTCCATTTATTGTCACTCATTCCCTCAAAAGCCATATTACTCGTTTTAAATGGTTTTATAATCTCATTAGTGATTTTAAGTTTAATTGTTTTATATTTTTTTTGTTAAAACAGATTATAATTGCATCTTTACCTCGAGAAACGTGAGGCTAAAACCCTCAGTTGATAGGAAAAGATCACTTATAGTCACTTATACCTTTAAAAGCCTTATTACTTGCTTAATATGGTTTTATAATCTCATAATTGATTTTGAGTTCAATTTTTTTACATTTTCGATTAAGAATTTTATAATTAAATGTTTGCCGCAAGAAATGTGAAGCGAAAGCCATCCGTTGACAAGAAAAATCCGTTTATAGTCACTCTTGCCTTCAAGAGCCTTATTGGTCACTTTAAATTGTTTTCTAGTCTCATTATTGATTTTAAGTTGAATTTTCTTGTATTTTTGGTTAAAACAGATTATAAATGATTATTTACCTCAGGAGATGTGAAGCAAAAGCCATCCATTGACAAGAAAAGTTCATTTATAGTCATTCATGCCTTTGAAAGCCTTATTGCACGCTTGAAATGGTTTTATAATCCGATTATTGATTTTAAGCTATTTGTTTTTTCATTTTTAGTTAAAACATATTATAATTAAATGTTTTCCTCGGGAAACGTGACGTCGAAGCCATCCATTGACAAGAAAAGTACATTTATAGTCACTCATGCTTTGGAAAAGCCTTATTACTCGCTTTAAATAGTTTTATAATCTCATTATTAATTTTAAGTTTAATTTTCTTAAATTTTTTATAAAACAGATTACAACTGAATATTTACCTCGAGAAATGTGATGCTAAAACCCTCAGTTGACAGAAAAAGACCATTTATAGTCTCTCATACCTTTAGAAGCTTTATTACTTGCTTAATATGGTTTTATAATCTCATAATTGATTTTGAGTTCAATTTTTTTACATTTTCGATTAAGAATTTTATAATTAAATGTTTACCTCGAGAAATGTGAAGCGACAGCCATCCGTTGACAAGAAAAGTCTGTTTATAGTCACTCATGCCTTCAAAAGCCTTATTGGTCGCTTTAAATGGTTTTATAGTCTCATTATTGATTTTAAGTTGAATTTTCTTACATTTTTAGATAAAACATATTATAAATGAGTGTTTGCCTCGGGAAACGTGAAGCGAAAGCCATCCATTGACAAGAAAAGTTCATTTACAGTCACTCATACCTTTGAAAGTCTTATTACTCGCTTAAAATGGTTTTATAATCTGATTATTGATTTTAAGCAGAATTTTATTACATTTTTGGTTAAAACAGATTATAATTGAATGTTTACCTCGGGAAACGTGACACGAAAGCCATCCATTGATAAGAAAAGTCCATTTATAGTCACTCATGCCTTCGAAAGCCTTATTACTCGCTTTAAATTGTTTTACAACCTCATTATTGATTTTAAGTTGAATTTTCTTAAATTTTTTGTCAAACAGATAATAATTGAATGTTTACCTCGAGAAACGTGTAGCCAAAACCCTCTATTGGTAGGAAAAGTCCATTTATTGTCACTCATGCCCTCAAAAACCATATTACTCGCTTTAAATGGTTTTATAATCTCATTATTGACTTTAAGTTTAATTGTTTTACATTTTTTTTATTAAAACAGATTATAATTGAATCTTTACCACGAGAAACGTGAGGCTAAAACCCTCAATTGACAGGAAAAGACCCTTTATAGTCACTTATACCCTTAGAAGCCTTATTACTTGCTTAATATGGTTTTATAATCTCATAATTGATTTTGAGTTGAATTTTTTTACATTTTTTATTAAGAATTTTATAATTAAATATTTGCCTCGAGAAATGTGAAGCGAAAGCCATCCGTTGACAAGAAAAATCCGTTTATAGTCACTTTTGCCTTTAAGAGCTTTATTGGTCGCTTTAAATGGTTTTATAGTCTCATTATTGATTTTAAGTTGAATTTGCTTACATTTTTTATTAAAACAGATTATAAATGAATGTTTTCCTTGGGAAATGTGAAGCAAAAGCCATCCATTGAGAAGAAAAGTTCATTTATAGTCACTCATGCCTTTGAAAACCTTATTATTAGCTTGAAATGATTTTATAATCTTATTATTGATTGTAAGCTAAATTTTTTTACATTTTTGGTTAAAACATATTATAATTGAATGTTTGCCTCGAGAAACGTGATGTCAAAGCCATCTATTGACAAGAAAAGTACATTTATAGTCACTCATGCCTTGGAAAAGCTTTATTACTCGCTTTAAATGGTTTTATAATCTCATTATTGATTTTAAGTTTAATTATCTTAAATTTTTGGTAAAACAGGTTACAATTGAAAATTTACCTCAGGAATCGTGAGGCTAAAACCCTCAGTTGATAGAAAAAGACCATTTATAGTCACTCATACCTTTAGAAGCCTTATTACTTGCTTAATATGGTTTTATAATCTCATAATTGATTTTGAGTTCAATTTTTTTACATTTTTGGTTAAGAATTTTATAATTAAATGTTTTCCTCGAGAAACGCGAAGCGAAAGCCATCTATTGATATGAAAAGTCTGTTTATAGTCACTCATGCCTTCGAGAGCCTTATTGGTCGCTTTAAATGGTTTTATAGTCTCATTATTGATTTTAAGTTGAATTTTCTTATATTTTTGGTTAAAACAGATTATAAATGACTGTTTGCCATGGAAAACGTGAAGCGAAAGCCATCCATTGACAAGAAAAGTTCATTTATATTCACTCATCCTTTTGAAAGCCTTATTACTCTCTTGAAATGGTTTTATAATTTGATTATTGATTTTAAGTTTAATATTTTTACATTTCTAGTTAAAACAGATTATAATTGAATCTTTGCCTCAGAAAATGTGACACGAAAGCCATCAATTGACAAGAAAAGTCCTTTTATAGTCACTCATGCCTTCGAAAGCCTTATTACTCGCTTTAAATGGTTTTATAATCTCATTATTGATTTCAAGTTGAATTTTCTTAAATTTTTGGTCAAACAGATGATAATTGAATGTTTACCTCGAGAAACGCGTAGTTAAAACCCTCTGTTGATAGGCAAAGTCCATTTATTGTCACTCATGCCTTTAAAAGCCTTATTACTCGCTTTAAATGATTTTATAATCTCATTATTGATTTTAAGTTGAATTGTTTTACATTTTTTTATTAAAACAGATTATTATTGAATGTTTATCTTGGGAAACGTGAGGCTAAAACCCTTAGTTGATAGGAAAAGACCATTTATAGTCACTCATTCCTTTAGAAGCCTTATTACTTGCTTATAATGGTTATAATCTCATAATTGATTTTAAGTTCAATTTTTTTACATTTTTGGTTTTGAATTTTATAATTATATGTTTGCCTCGAGAAACGTGAAGCGAAAGCCATCCATTGACAAGAAAAGTTCGTTTATAGTCATTCATTTCTTTAGAAGCCTTATTACTCGCTTAAAATGGTTATAATCTCATAATTGACTTTGAGTTGAAATTTTTTACATTTCGATTAAGAATTTTATATTTAAATATTTGGCTCGAGAAACGTGCAACAAAAGCCATCCATTGACAAGAAAAGTTCGTTTGTAGTCACCCATGCCTTCAAAAGCCTTATTACTCACTTTAAATGGTTTTATAGTCTCATTATTGATTTTAAGTTGAATTTTCTCACATTTTTGGTTAAATCAGATTATAATCGAATGTTTGCCTCAAAAAACGTGAAGCAAAAGCCATCCATTGACAAGAAAAGTTCATTTATAGTCACTCATGCCTTTGAAAGCCTGATTACTCGCTTGAAATGGTTTTATAATCTGATTATTGATTTTAAGCTGAATTTTTTTATATTTTTGATTAATACAGAATATAATTGAATGTTTTTCTCGAGAAACGTGACGCGAAAGCCATCCGTTAAGAAGAAAAGTTCATTTATAGTCATTCATGCCTTCGAAAGCCTTATTACTCCCTTTAAATCATTTTATAACCTCATTATTGATTTTAAATTGAATTTTCTTAAATTTTTTGTTAAACAAATTATAATTGAATGTTTACCTCGAGAAACGTGAGGCTAAAACCTTAGTTGACAAGGAAGACCATTTATAGCCACTCATACCTTTTCAAGACTTATAGCTCGTTTAAAATGATTTTATAATCTCATAATTGATTTTAAGTTGAATTTTTTTACATTTTCGGTTAAGAATTTTATGATTAAATGTTTACCTCGAGAAACGTGAAGTGAAAGCCATCCGTTGAAAAGAAATATCGGTTTATAGTCACTCATGTCTTCAGAAGCCTTATTACTCGTTTTAAATAGTTTTATAGTCTTATTATTGATTTTAAGCTGAATTTTCTCACATTTTTTGTTAAAATAGATAATAATCGAATGTTTGCCTCCGGAAACGTGAAGCGAAAGTCATCCATTGACAGGCAAAGTTCATTTATAGTCACTCATGCCTTTGAAAGTCTTATTACTCGCTTGAAATGGTTTTATAATCTAATTATTGATTTTAAGCAAAATTTTATTACATTTTTAGTTAAAATAGATTATAATCGAATGCTTGCCTCGAGAAACGTGACGTGAAAGCCATCCATTGACAAGAAAAGTCCGTTTATAGTCACTCATTTCTTTAGAAGCCTTATTACTCGCTTAAAATGGTTATAATCTCATAATTGACTTTGAGTTGAATTTTTTACATTTCGGTTAAGAATTTTATAGTTAAATATTTAGCTCGGGAAACGTGCAACAAAAGCCATCCATTGACAAGAAAAGTTCGTTAGTAGTCACCCATACCTTCAGAAGCCTTATTGCTCACTTTAAATGGTTTTATAGTCTCGTTATTGATTTTAAGTTGAATTTTCTCACATTTTTGGTTAAATCAGATTATAATCGAATGTTTGCCTCAAGAAACGTGAAGCAAAAGCCATCCGTTGACAAGAAAAGTTCATTTATAGTCACTCATGCCTTTGAAAGCCTGATTACTCACTTGAAATGGTTTTATAATCTGATTATTGATTTTAAGCTGAATTTTTTTATATTTTAAGCCTTATTACTCCCTTTAAATCATTTTATAACCTCATTATTGATTTTAAATTGAATTTTCTTAAATTTTTTGTTAAACAAATTATAATTGAATGTTTACCTCGGGAAACGTGAGGCTAAAACCCTTAGTTGACAAGGAAGACCATTTATAGCAACTCATACCTTTTCAAGACTTATAGCTCGCTTAAAATGGTTTTATAATCTCATAATTGATTTTAAGTTGAATTTTTTTACATTTTTGATTAAGAATTTTATGATTAAATGTTTGCCTCGAGAAACGTGAAGTGAAAGCCATCCATTGAAAAGAAAAATCGATTTATAGTCACTCATGTCTTCAGAAGCCTTATTACTCGTTTTAAATAGTTTTATAGTCTTATTATTGATTTTAAGCTGAATTTTCTCACATTTTTTGTTAAAATAGATAATAATCGAATGTTTGCCTCCGGAAACGTGAAGCGAAAGTCATCCATTGACAAGCAAAGTTCATTTATAGTCACTCATGCCTTTGAAAGTCTTATTACTCGCTTGAAATGGTTTTATAATCTAATTATTGATTTTAAGCGAAATTTTATTACATTTTTAGTTAAAATAGATTATAATCGAATGCTTGCCTCGAGAAACGTGACGTGAAAGCCATCCATTGACAAGAAAAGTCCGTTTATAGTCACTCATTTCTTTAGAAGCCTTATTACTCGCTTAAAATGGTTATAATCTCATAATTGACTTTGAGTTGAATTTTTTACATTTCGGTTAAGAATTTTATAGTTAAATATTTAGCTCGGGAAACGTGCAACAAAAGCCATCCATTGACAAGAAAAGTTCGTTAGTAGTCACCCATACCTTCAGAAGCCTTATTGCCCACTTTAAATGGTTTTATAGTCTCATTATTGATTTTAAGTTGAATTTTCTCACATTTTTGGTTAAATCAGATTATAATCGAATGTTTGCCTCAAGAAACGTGAAGCAAAAGCCATCCGTTGACAAGAAAAGTTCATTTATAGTCACTCATGCCTTTGAAAGCCTGATTACTCACTTGAAATGGTTTTATAATCTGATTATTGATTTTAAGCTGAATTTTTTAATATTTTTGATTAAAACAGAATATAATTGAATGTTTTTCTCGAGAAACGTGACGCGAAAGCCATCCGTTAATAAGAAAAGTCCATTTATAGTCATTCATGCCTTCGAAAGCCTTATTACTCCCTTTAAATCATTTTATAACCTCATTATTGATTTTAAATTGAATTTTCTTAAATTTTTTGTTAAACAAATTATAATTGAATGTTTACCTCGGGAAACGTGAGGCTAAAACCCTTAGTTGACAACGAAGACCATTTATAGCAACTCATACCTTTTCAAGACTTATAGCTCGCTTAAAATGGTTTTATAATCTCATAATTGATTTTAAGTTGAATTTTTTTACATTTTTGATTAAGAATTTTATGATTAAATGTTTGCCTCGAGAAACGTGAAGTGAAAGCCATCCATTGAAAAGAAAAATCGATTTATAGTCACTCATGTCTTCAGAAGCCTTATTACTCGTTTTAAATAGTTTTATAGTCTTATTATTGATTTTAAGCTGAATTTTCTCACATTTTTTGTTAAAATAGATAATAATCGAATGTTTGCCTCTGGAAACGTGAAGCGAAAGTGATCCATTGACAGGCAAAGTTCATTTATAGTCACTCATGCCTTTGAAAGTCTTATTACTCGCTTGAAATGGTTTTATAATCTAATTATTGATTTTAAGCAAAATTTTATTACATTTTTAGTTAAAATAGATTATAATCGAATGCTTGCCTCGAGAAACGTGACGTGAAAGCCATCCATTGACAAGAAAAGTCCGTTTATAGTCACTCATTTCTTTAGAAGCCTTATTACTCGCTTAAAATGGTTATAATCTCATAATTGACTTTGAGTTGAATTTTTTACATTTCGGTTAAGAATTTTATAGTTAAATATTTAGCTCGGGAAACGTGCAACAAAAGCCATCCATTGACAAGAAAAGTTCGTTAGTAGTCACCCATACCTTCAGAAGCCTTATTGCTCACTTTAAATGGTTTTATAGTCTCATTATTGATTTTAAGTTGAATTTTCTCACATTTTTGGTTAAATCAGATTATAATCGAATGTTTGCCTCAAGAAACGTGAAGCAAAAGCCATCCGTTGACAAGAAAAGTTCATTTATAGTCACTCATGCCTTTGAAAGCCTGATTACTCACTTGAAATGGTTTTATAATCTGATTATTGATTTTAAGCTGAATTTTTTTATATTTTTGATTAAAACAGAATATAATTGAATGTTTTTCTCGAGAAACGTGACGCGAAAGCCATCCGTTAATAAGAAAAGTCCATTTATAGTCATTCATGCCTTCGAAAGCCTTATTACTCCCTTTAAATCATTTTATAACCTCATTATTGATTTTAAATTGAATTTTCTTAAATTTTTTGTTAAACAAATTATAATTGAATGTTTACCTTGGGAAACGTGAGGCTAAAACCCTTAGTTGACAAGGAAGACCATTTATAGCAACTCATACCTTTTCAAGACTTATAGCTCGCTTAAAATTGTTTTATAATCTCATAATTGATTTTAAGTTAAATTTTTTTACATTTTTGATTAAGAATTTTATGATTAAATGTTTGCCTCGAGAAACGTGAAGTGAAAGCCATCCATTGAAAAGAAAAATCGATTTATAGTCACTCATGTCTTCAGAAGCCTTATTACTCGTTTTAAATAGTTTTATAGTCTTATTATTGATTTCAAGCTGAATTTTCTCACATTTTTTGATAAAATAGATAATAATCGAATGTTTGCCTCCGGAAACGTGAAGCGAAAGTCATCCATTGACAAGCAAAGTTCATTTATAGTCACTCATGCCTTTGAAAGTCTTATTACTCGCTTGAAATGGTTTTATAATCTAATTATTGATTTTAAGCGAAATTTTATTATATTTTTAGTTAAAATAGATTATAATCGAATGCTTGCCTCGAGAAACGTGACGTGAAAGCCATCCATTGACAAGAAAAGTCCGTTTATAGTCACTCATTTCTTTAGAAGCCTTATTACTCGCTTAAAATGGTTATAATCTCATAATTGACTTTGAGTTGAATTTTTTACATTTCGGTTAAGAATTTTATAGTTAAATATTTAGCTCGGGAAACGTGCAACAAAAGCCATCCATTGACAAGAAAAGTTCGTTAGTAGTCACCCATACCTTCAGAAGCCTTATTGCTCACTTTAAATGGTTTTATAGTCTCATTATTGATTTTAAGTTGAATTTTCTCATTTTTTTGGTTAAATCAGATTATAATCGAATGTTTGCCTCAAGAAACGTGAAGCAAAAGCCATCCGTTGACAAGAAAAGTTCATTTATAGTCACTCATGCCTTTGAAAGCCTGATTACTCACTTGAAATGGTTTTATAATCTGATTATTGATTTTAAGCTGAATTTTTTTATATTTTTGATTAAAACAGAATATAATTGAATGTTTTTCTCGAGAAACGTGACGCGAAAGCCATCCGTTAATAAGAAAAGTCCATTTATAGTCATTCATGCCTTCGAAAGCCTTATTACTCCCTTTAAATCATTTTATAACCTCATTATTTATTTTAAATTGAATTTTCTTAAATTTTTTGTTAAACAAATTATAATTGAATGTTTACCTCGGGAAACGTGAGGCTAAAACCCTTAGTTGACAAGGAAGACCATTTATAGCAACTCATACCTTTTCAAGACTTATAGCTCGCTTAAAATGGTTTTATAATCTCATAATTGATTTTAAGTTGAATTTTTTTACATTTTTGATTAAGAATTTTATGATTAAATGTTTGCCTCGAGAAACGTGAAGTGAAAGCCATCCATTGAAAAGAAAAATCGATTTATAGTCACTCATGTCTTCAGAAGCCTTATTACTCGTTTTAAATAGTTTTATAGTCTTATTATTGATTTTAAGCTGAATTTTCTCACATTTTTTGATAAAATAGATAATAATCGAATGTTTGCCTCCGGAAACGTGAAGCGAAAGTCATCCATTGACAAGCAAAGTTCATTTATAGTCACTCATGCCTTTGAAAGTCTTATTACTCGCTTGAAATGGTTTTATAATCTAATTATTGATTTTAAGCGAAATTTTATTACATTTTTATTTAAAATAGATTATAATCGAATGCTTGCCTCGAGAAACGTGACGTGAAAGCCATCCATTGACAAGAAAAGTCCGTTTATAGTCACTCATTTCTTTAGAAGCCTTATTACTCGCTTAAAATGGTTATAATCTCATAATTGACTTTGAGTTGAATTTTTTACATTTCGGTTAAGAATTTTATATTTAAATATTTAGCTCGGGAAACGTGCAACAAAAGCCATCCATTGACAAGAAAAGTTCGTTAGTAGTCACCCATACCTTCAGAAGCCTTATTGCTCACTTTAAATGGTTTTATAGTCTCATTATTGATTTTAAGTTGAATTTTCTCACATTTTTGGTTAAATCAGATTATAATCGAATGTTTGCCTCAAGAAACGTGAAGCAAAAGCCATCCGTTGACAAGAAAAGTTCATTTATAGTCACTCATGCCTTTGAAAGCCTGATTACTCACTTGAAATGGTTTTATAATCTGATTATTGATTTTAAGCTGAATTTTTTTATATTTTTGATTAAAACAGAATATAATTGAATGTTTTTCTCGAGAAACGTGACGCGAAAGCCATCCGTTAATAAGAAAAGTCCATTTATAGTCATTCATGCCTTCGAAAGCCTTATTACTCCCTTTAAATCATTTTATAACCTCATTATTGATTTTAAATTGAATTTTCTTAAATTTTTTGTTAAACAAATTATAATTGAATGTTTACCTCGGGAAACGTGAGGCTAAAACCCTTAGTTGACAACGAAGACCATTTATAGCAACTCATACCTTTTCAAGACTTATAGCTCGCTTAAAATGGTTTTATAATCTCATAATTGATTTTAAGTTGAATTTTTTTACATTTTTGATTAAGAATTTTATGATTAAATGTTTGCCTCGAGAAACGTGAAGTGAAAGCCATCCATTGAAAAGAAAAATCGATTTATAGTCACTCATGTCTTCAGAAGCCTTATTACTCGTTTTAAATAGTTTTATGGTCTTATTATTGATTTTAAGCTGAATTTTCTCACATTTTTTGTTAAAATAGATAATAATCGAATGTTTGCCTCCGGAAAAGTGAAGCGAAAGTCATCCATTGACAGGCAAAGTTCATTTATAGTCACTCATGCCTTTGAAAGTCTTATTACTCGCTTGAAATGGTTTTATAATCTAATTATTGATTTTAAGCGAAATTTTATTACATTTTTAGTTAAAATAGATTATAATCGAATGCTTGCCTCGAGAAACGTGACGTGAAAGCCATCCATTGACAAGAAAAGTCCGTTTATAGTCACTCATTTCTTTAGAAGCCTTATTACTCGCTTAAAATGGTTATAATCTCATAATTGACTTTGAGTTGAATTTTTTACATTTCGGTTAAGAATTTTATAGTTAAATATTTAGCTCGGGAAACGTGCAACAAAAGCCATCCATTGACAAGAAAAGTTCGTTAGTAGTCACCCATACCTTCAGAAGCCTTATTGCTCACTTTAAATGGTTTTATAGTCTCATTGTTGATTTTAAGTTGAATTTTCTCACATTTTTGGTTAAATCAGATTATAATCGAATGTTTGCCTCAAGAAACGTGAAGCAAAAGCCATTCGTTGACAAGAAAAGTTCATTTATAGTCACCCATGCCTTTGAAAGCCTGATTACTCACTTGAAATGGTTTTATAATCTGATTATTGATTTTAAGCTGAATTTTTTTATATTTTTGATTAAAACAGATTATAATTGAATGTTTTTCTCGAGAAACGTGACGCGAAAGCCATTTGTTAATAAGAAAAGTCCATTTATAGTCATTCATGCCTTCGAAAGCCTTATTACTCCCTTTAAATCATTTTATAACCTCATTATTGATTTTAAATTGAATTTTCTTAAATTTTTTGTTAAACAAATTATAATTGAATGTTTACCTCGGGAAACGTGAGGCTAAAACCCTTAGTTGACAAGGAAGACCATTTATAGCAACTCATACCTTTCCAAGACTTATAGCTCGCTTAAAATGGTTTTATAATCTCATAATTGATTTTAAGTTGAATTTTTTTACATTTTTGATGAAGAATTTTATGATTAAATGTTTGCCTCGAGAAACGTGAAGTGAAAGCCATCCATTGAAAGGAAAAATCGATTTATAGTCACTCATGTCTTCAGAAGCCTTATTACTCGTTTTAAATAGTTTGATAGTTTTATTATTGATTTTAAGCTGAATTTTCTCACATTTTTTGTTAAAATAGATAATAATCGAATGTTTGCCTCCGGAAACGTGAAGCGAAAGTCATCCATTGACAAGCAAAGTTCATTTATAGTCACTCATGCCTTTGAAAGTCTTATTACTCGCTTGAAATGGTTTTATAATCTAATTATTGATTTTAAGCGAAATTTTATTACATTTTTAGTTAAAATAGATTATAATCGAATGCTTGCCTCGAGAAACGTGACGTGAAAGCCATCCATTGACAAGAAAAGTCCGTTTATAGTCACTCATTTCTTTAGAAGCCTTATTACTCGCTTAAAATGGTTATAATCTCATAATTGACTTTGAGTTGAATTTTTTACATTTCGGTTAAGAATTTTATAGTTAAATATTTAGCTCGGGAAACGTGCAACAAAAGCCATCCATTGACAAGAAAAGTTCGTTAGTAGTCACCCATACCTTCAGAAGCCTTATTGCTCACTTTAAATGGTTTTATAGTCTCATTATTGATTTTAAGTTGAATTTTCTCATTTTTTTGGTTAAATCAGATTATAATCGAATCTTTGCCTCAAGAAACGTGAAGCAAAAGCCATCCGTTGACAAGAAAAGTTCATTTATAGTCACTCATGCCTTTGAAAGCCTGATTACTCACTTGAAATGGTTTTATAATCTGATTATTGATTTTAAGCTGAATTTTTTTATATTTTTGATTAAAACAGAATATAATTGAATGTTTTTCTCGAGAAACGTGACGCGAAAGCCATCCGTTAATAAGAAAAGTCCATTTATAGTCATTCATGCCTTCGAAAGCCTTATTACTCCCTTTAAATCATTTTATAACCTCATTATTGATTTTAAATTGAATTTTCTTAAATTTTTTGTTAAACAAATTATAATTGAATGTTTACCTCGGGAAACGTGAGGCTAAAACCCTTAGTTGACAAGGAAGACCATTTATAGCAACTCATACCTTTTCAAGACTTATAGCTCGCTTAAAATGGTTTTATAATCTCATAATTGATTTTAAGTTAAATTTTTTTACATTTTTGATTAAGAATTTTATGATTAAATGTTTGCCTCGAGAAACGTGAAGTGAAAGCCATCCATTGAAAAGAAAAATCGATTTATAGTCACTCATGTCTTCAGAAGCCTTATTACTCGTTTTAAATAGTTTTATAGTCTTATTATTGATTTCAAGCTGAATTTTCTCACATTTTTTGATAAAATAGATAATAATCGAATGTTTGCCTCCGGAAACGTGAAGCGAAAGTCATCCATTGACAAGCAAAGTTCATTTATAGTCACTCATGCCTTTGAAAGTCTTATTACTCGCTTGAAATGGTTTTATAATCTAATTATTGATTTTAAGCGAAATTTTATTACATTTTTAGTTAAAATAGATTATAATCGAATGCTTGCCTCGAGAAACGTGACGTGAAAGCCATCCATTGACAAGAAAAGTCCGTTTATAGTCACTCATTTCTTTAGAAGCCTTATTACTCGCTTAAAATGGTTATAATCTCATAATTGACTTTGAGTTGAATTTTTTACATTTCGGTTAAGAATTTTATATTTAAATATTTAGCTCGGGAAACGTGCAACAAAAGCCATCCATTGACAAGAAAAGTTCGTTAGTAGTCACCCATACCTTCAGAAGCCTTATTGCTCACTTTAAATGGTTTTATAGTCTCATTATTGATTTTAAGTTGAATTTTCTCACATTTTTGGTTAAATCAGATTATAATCGAATGTTTGCCTCAAGAAACGTGAAGCAAAAGCCATCCGTTGACAAGAAAAGTTCATTTATAGTCACTCATGCCTTTGAAAGCCTGATTACTCACTTGAAATGGTTTTATAATCTGATTATTGATTTTAAGCTGAATTTTTTTATATTTTTGATTAAAACAGAATATAATTGAATGTTTTTCTCGAGAAACGTGACGCGAAAGCCATCCGTTAATAAGAAAAGTCCATTTATAGTCATTCATGCCTTCGAAAGCCTTATTACTCCCTTTAAATCATTTTATAACCTCATTATTGATTTTAAATTGAATTTTCTTAAATTTTTTGTTAAACAAATTATAATTGAATGTTTACCTCGGGAAACGTGAGGCTAAAACCCTTAGTTGACAAGGAAGACCATTTATAGCAACTCATACCTTTTCAAGACTTATAGCTCGCTTAAAATGGTTTTATAATCTCATAATTGATTTTAAGTTGAATTTTTTTACATTTTTGATTAAGAATTTTATGATTAAATGTTTGCCTCGAGAAATGTGAAGTGAAAGCCATCCATTGAAAAGAAAAATCGATTTATAGTCACTCATGTCTTCAGAAGCCTTATTACTCGTTTTAAATAGTTTTATGGTCTTATTATTGATTTTAAGCTGAATTTTCTCACATTTTTTGTTAAAATAGATAATAATCGAATGTTTGCCTCCGGAAAAGTGAAGCGAAAGTCATCCATTGACAGGCAAAGTTCATTTATAGTCACTCATGCCTTTGAAAGTCTTATTACTCGCTTGAAATGGTTTTATAATCTAATTATTGATTTTAAGCGAAATTTTATTACATTTTTAGTTAAAATAGATTATAATCGAATGCTTGCCTCGAGAAACGTGACGTGAAAGCCATCCATTGACAAGAAAAGTCCGTTTATAGTCACTCATTTCTTTAGAAGCCTTATTACTCGCTTAAAATGGTTATAATCTCATAATTGACTTTGAGTTGAATTTTTTACATTTCGGTTAAGAATTTTATAGTTAAATATTTAGCTCGGGAAACGTGCAACAAAAGCCATCCATTGACAAGAAAAGTTCGTTAGTAGTCACCCATACCTTCAGAAGCCTTATTGCTCACTTTAAATGGTTTTATAGTCTCATTATTGATTTTAAGTTGAATTTTCTCACATTTTTGGTTAAATCAGATTATAATCGAATGTTTGCCTCAAGAAACGTGAAGCAAAAGCCATCCGTTGACAAGAAAAGTTCATTTATAGTCACCCATGCCTTTGAAAGCCTGATTACTCACTTGAAATGGTTTTATAATCTGATTATTGATTTTAAGCTGAATTTTTTTATATTTTTGATTAAAACAGATTATAATTGAATGTTTTTCTCGAGAAACGTGACGCGAAAGCCATTTGTTAATAAGAAAAGTCCATTTATAGTCATTCATGCCTTCGAAAGCCTTATTACTCCCTTTAAATCATTTTATAACCTCATTATTGATTTTAAATTGAATTTTCTTAAATTTTTTGTTAAACAAATTATAATTGAATGTTTACCTCGGGAAACGTGAGGCTAAAACCCTTAGTTGACAAGGAAGACCATTTATAGCAACTCAAACCTTTTCAAGACTTATAGCTCGCTTAAAATGGTTTTATAATCTCATAATTGATTTTAAGTTGAATTTTTTTACATTTTTGATGAAGAATTTTATGATTAAATGTTTGCCTCGAGAAACGTGAAGTGAAAGCCATCCATTGAAAGGAAAAATCGATTTATAGTCACTCATGTCTTCAGAAGCCTTATTACTCGTTTTAAATAGTTTGATAGTTTTATTATTGATTTTAAGCTGAATTTTCTCACATTTTTTGTTAAAATAGATAATAATCGAATGTTTGCCTCCGGAAACGTGAAGCGAAAGTCATCCATTGACAAGCAAAGTTCATTTATAGTCACTCATGCCTTTGAAAGTCTTATTACTCGCTTGAAATGGTTTTATAATCTAATTATTGATTTTAAGCGAAATTTTATTACATTTTTAGTTAAAATAGATTATAATCGAATGCTTGCCTCGAGAAACGTGACGTGAAAGCCATCCATTGACAACAAAAGTCCGTTTATAGTCACTCATTTCTTTAGAAGCCTTATTACTCGCTTAAAATGGTTATAATCTCATAATTGACTTTGAGTTGAATTTTTTACATTTCGGTTAAGAATTTTATAGTTAAATATTTAGCTCGGGAAACGTGCAACAAAAGCCATCCATTGACAAAAAAAGTTCGTTAGTAGTCACCCATACCTTCAGAAGCCTTATTGCTCACTTTAAATAATTTTATAGTCTCATTATTGATTTTAAGTTGAATTTTCTCACATTTTTGGTTAAATCAGATTATAATCGAATGTTTGCCTCAAGAAACGTGAAGCAAAAGCCATCCGTTGACAAGAAAAGTTCATTTATAGTCACTCATGCCTTTGAAAGCCTGATTACTCACTTGAAATGGTTTTATAATCTGATTATTGATTTTAAGCTGAATTTTTTTATATTTTTGATTAAAACAGAATATAATTGAATGTTTTTCTCGAGAAACGTGACGCGAAAGCCATCCGTTAATAAGAAAAGTCCATTTATAGTCATTCATGCCTTCGAAAGCCTTATTACTCCCTTTAAATCATTTTATAACCTCATTATTGATTTTAAATTGAATTTTCTTAAATTTTTTGTTAAACAAATTATAATTGAATGTTTACCTCGGGAAACGTGAGGCTAAAACCCTTAGTTGACAAGGAAGACCATTTATAGCAACTCATACCTTTTCAAGACTTATAGCTCGCTTAAAATGGTTTTATAATCTCATAATTGATTTTAAGTTGAATTTTTTTACATTTTTGATGAAGAATTTTATGATTAAATGTTTGCCTCGAGAAACGTGAAGTGAAAGCCATCCATTGAAAGGAAAAATCGATTTATAGTCACTCATGTCTTCAGAAGCCTTATTACTCGTTTTAAATAGTTTGATAGTTTTATTATTGATTTTAAGCTGAATTTTCTCACATTTTTTGTTAAAATAGATAATAATCGAATGTTTGCCTCCGGAAACGTGAAGCGAAAGTCATCCATTGACAAGCAAAGTTCATTTATAGTCACTCATGCCTTTGAAAGTCTTATTACTCGCTTGAAATGGTTTTATAATCTAATTATCGATTTTAAGCAAAATTTTATTACATTTTTAGTTAAAATAGATTATAATCGAATGCTTACCTCGAGAAACGTGACGTGAAAGCCATCCATTAACAAGAAAAGTCCGTTTATAGTCACTCATTTCTTTAGAAGCCTTATTACTCGCTTAAAATGGTTATAATCTCATAATTGACTTTGAGTTGAATTTTTTACATTTCGGGTAAGAATTTTATAGTTAAATATTTAGCTCGGGAAACGTGCAACAAAAGCCATCCATTGACAAGAAAAGTTCGTTAGTAGTCACCCATACCTTCAGAAGCCTTATTGCTCACTTTAAATGGTTTTATAGTCTCATTATTGATTTTAAGTTGAATTTTCTCACATTTTTGGTTAAATCAGATTATAATCGAATGTTTGCCTCAAGAAACGTGAAGCAAAAGCCATCCGTTGACAAGAAAAGTTCATTTATAGTCACCCATGCCTTTGAAAGCCTGATTACTCACTTGAAATGGTTTTATAATCTGATTATTGATTTTAAGCTGAATTTTTTTATATTTTTGATTAAAACAGAATATAATTGAATGTTTTTCTCGAGAAACGTGACGCGAAAGCCATCCGTTAATAAGAAAAGTCCTTTTATAGTCATTCATGCCTTCGAAAGCCTTATTACTCCCTTTAAATCATTTTATAACCTCATTATTGATTTTAAATTGAATTTTCTTAAATTTTTTGTTAAACAAATTATAATTGAATGTTTACCTCGGGAAACGTGAGGCTAAAACCCTTAGTTGACAAGGAAGACCATTTATAGCAACTCATACCTTTTCAAGACTTATAGCTCGCTTAAAATGGTTTTATAATCTCATAATTGATTTTAAGTTGAATTTTTTTACATTTTTGATTAAGAATTTTATGATTAAATGTTTGCCTTGAGAAACGTGAAGTGAAAGCCATCCATTGAAAAGAAAAATCGATTTATAGTCACTCATGTCTTCAGAAGCCTTATTACTCGTTTTAAATAGTTTTATAGTCTTATTATTGATTTGAAGCTGAATTTTCTCACATTTTTTGTTAAAATAGATAATAATCGAATGTTTGCCTCCGGAAACGTGAAGCGAAAGTCATCCATTGACAGGCAAAGTTCATTTATAGTCACTCATGCCTTTGAAAGTCTTATTACTCGCTTGAAATGGTTTTATAATCTAATTATTGATTTTAAGCGAAATTTTATTACATTTTTAGTTAAAATAGATTATAATCGAATGCTTGCCTCGAGAAATGTGACGTGAAAGCCATCCATTGACAAGAAAAGTTCGTTTATAGTCACTCATTTCTTTAGAAGCCTTATTACTCGCTTAAAATGGTTATAATCTCATAATTGACTTTGAGTTGAATTTTTTACATTTCGGTTAAGAATTTTATAGTTAAATATTTAGCTAGGGAAACGTGCAACAAAAGCCATCCATTGACAAGAAAAGTTCGTTAGTAGTCACCCATACCTTCAGAAGCCTTATTGCTCACTTTAAATGGTTTTATAGTCTCATTATTGATTTTAAGTTGAATTTTCTCACATTTTTGGTTAAATCAGATTATAATCGAATGTTTGCCTCAAGAAACGTGAAGCAAAAGCCATCCGTTGACAAGAAAAGTTCATTTATAGTCACTCATGCCTTTGAAAGCCTGATTACTCACTTGAAATGGTTTTATAATCTGATTATTGATTTTAAGCTGAATTTTTTTATATTTTTGATTAAAACAGAATATAATTGAATGTTTTTCTCGAGAAACGTGACGCGAAAGCCATCCGTTAATAAGAAAAGTCCATTTATAGTCATTCATGCCTTCGAAAGCCTTATTACTCCCTTTAAATCATTTTATAACCTCATTATTGATTTTATATTGAATTTTCTTAAATTTTTTGTCAAACAAATTATAATTGAATGTTTACCTCGGGAAACGCGAGGCTAAAACCCTTAGTTGACAAGGAAGACCATTTATAGCAACTCATACCTTTTCAAGACTTATAGCTCGCTTAAAATGGTTTTATAATCTCATAATTGATTTTAAGTTGAATTTTTTTACATTTTTGATTAAGAATTTTATGATTAAATGTTTGCCTCGAGAAACGTGAAGTGAAAGCCATCCATTGAAAAGAAAAATCGATTTATAGTCACTCATGTCTTCAGAAGCCTTATTACTCGTTTTAAATAGTTTTATAGTCTTATTATTGATTTTAAGCTGAATTTTCTCACATTTTTTGTTACAATAGATAATAATCGAATGTTTGCCTCCGGAAACGTGAAGCGAAAGTCATCCATTGACAGGCAAAGTTCATTTATAGTCACTCATGCCTTTGAAAGTCTTATTACTCGCTTGAAATGGTTTTACAATCTAATTATTGATTTTAAGCGAAATTTTATTACATTTTTAGTTAAAATAGATTATAATCGAATGCTTGCCTCGAGAAACGTGACGTGAAAGCCATCCATTGACAAGAAAAGTCCGTTTATAGTCACTCATTTCTTTAGAAGCCTTATTACTCGCTTAAAATGGTTATAATCTCATAATTGACTTTGAGTTGAATTTTTTACATTTCGGGTAAGAATTTTATAGTTAAATATTTAGCTCGGGAAACGTGCAACAAAAGCCATCCATTGACAAGAAAAGTTCGTTAGTAGTCACCCATACCTTCAGAAGCCTTATTGCTCACTTTAAATGGTTTTATAGTCTCATTATTGATTTTAAGTTGAATTTTCTCACATTTTTGGTTAAATCAGATTATAATCGAATGTTTGCCTCAAGAAACGTGAAGCAAAAGCCATCCGTTGACAAGAAAAGTTCATTTATAGTCACCCATGCCTTTGAAAGCCTGATTACTCACTTGAAATGGTTTTATAATCTGATTATTGATTTTAAGCTGAATTTTTTTATATTTTTGATTAAAACAGAATATAATTGAATGTTTTTCTCGAGAAACGTGACGCGAAAGCCATCCGTTAATAAGAAAAGTCCATTTATAGTCATTCATGCCTTCGAAAGCCTTATTACTCCCTTTAAATCATTTTATAACCTCATTATTGATTTTATATTGAATTTTCTTAAATTTTTTGTTAAACAAATTATAATTGAATGTTTACCTCGGGAAACGTGAGGCTAAAACCCTTAGTTGACAAGGAAGACCATTTATAGCAACTCATACCTTTTCAAGACTTATAGCTCGCTTAAAATGGTTTTATAATCTCATAATTGATTTTAAGTTGAATTTTTTTACATTTTTGATTAAGAATTTTATGATTAAATGTTTGCCTCGAGAAACGTGAAGTGAAAGCCATCCATTGAAAGGAAAAATCGATTTATAGTCACTCATGTCTTCAGAAGCCTTATTACTCGTTTTAAATAGTTTTATAGTCTTATTATTGATTTTAAGCTGAATTTTCTCACATTTTTTGTTAAAATAGATAATAATCGAATGTTTGCCTCCGGAAACGTGAAGCGAAAGTCATCCATTGACAGGCAAAGTTCATTTATAGTCACTCATGCCTTTGAAAGTCTTATTACTCGCTTGAAATGGTTTTATAATCTAATTATTGATTTTAAGCGAAATTTTATTACATTTTTAGTTAAAATAGATTATAATCGAATGCTTGCCTCGAGAAATGTGACGTGAAAGCCATCCATTGACAAGAAAAGTCCGTTTATAGTCACTCATTTCTTTAGAAGCCTTATTACTCGCTTAAAATGGTTATAATCTGATAATTGACTTTGAGTTGAATTTTTTACATTTCGGTTAAGAATTTTATAGTTAAATATTTAGCTAGGGAAACGTGCAACAAAAGCCATCCATTGACAAGAAAAGTTCGTTAGTAGTCACCCATACCTTCAGAAGCCTTATTGCTCACTTTAAATGGTTTTATAGTCTCATTATTGATTTTAAGTTGAATTTTCTCACATTTTTGGTTAAATCAGATTATAATCGAATGTTTGCCTCAAGAAACGTGAAGCAAAAGCCATCCGTTGACAAGAAAAGTTCATTTATAGTCACTCATGCCTTTGAAAGCCTGATTACTCACTTGAAATGGTTTTATAATCTGATTATTGATTTTAAGCTGAATTTTTTTATATTTTTGATTAAAACAGAATATAATTGAATGTTTTTCTCGAGAAACGTGACGCGAAAGCCATCCGTTAACAAGAAAAGTTCATTTATAGTCATTCATGCCTTCGAAAGCCTTATTACTCCCTTTAAATCATTTTATAACCTCATTATTGATTTTAAATTGAATTTTCTTAAATTTTTTGTTAAACAAATTATAATTGAATGTTTACCTCGGGAAACGTGAGGCTAAAACCCTTAGTTGACAAGGAAGACCATTTATAGCAACTCATACCTTTTCAAGACTTATAGCTCGCTTAAAATGGTTTTATAATCTCATAATTGATTTTAAGTTGAATTTTTTTACATTTTTGATTAAGAATTTTATGATTAAATGTTTGCCTCGAGAAACGTGAAGTGAAAGCCATCCATTGAAAAGAAAAATCGATTTATAGTCACTCATGTCTTCAGAAGCCTTATTACTCGTTTTAAATAGTTTTATGGTGTTATTATTGATTTTAAGCTGAATTTTCTCACATTTTTTGTTAAAATAGATAATAATCGAATGTTTGCCTCCGGAAAAGTGAAGCGAAAGTCATCCATTGACAGGCAAAGTTCATTTATAGTCACTCATGCCTTTGAAAGACTTATTACTCGCTTGAAATGGTTTTATAATCTAATTATTGATTTTAAGCGAAATTTTATTACATTTTTAGTTAAAATAGATTATAATCGAATGCTTGCCTCGAGAAACGTGACGTGAAAGCCATCCATTGACAAGAAAAGTCCGTTTATAGTCACTCATTTCTTTAGAAGCCTTATTACTCGCTT
Organism: Theobroma cacao; assembly: GCF_053813885.1. Taxonomy (NCBI): domain Eukaryota; kingdom Viridiplantae; phylum Streptophyta; class Magnoliopsida; order Malvales; family Malvaceae; genus Theobroma; species Theobroma cacao. The sequence goes on along the minus strand of NC_142647.1, from coordinate 30,246,648 downwards.
AAAATGGTTATAATCTCATAATTGACTTTGAGTTGAATTTTTTACATTTCGGTTAAGAATTTTATATTTAAATATTTAGCTCGGGAAACGTGCAACAAAAGCCATCCATTGACAAGAAAAGTTCGTTAGTAGTCACCCATACCTTCAGAAGCCTTATTGCTCACTTTAAATGGTTTTATAGTCTCATTATTGATTTTAAGTTGAATTTTCTCACATTTTTGGTTAAATCAGATTATAATCGAATGTTTGCCTCAAGAAACGTGAAGCAAAAGCCATCCGTTGACAAGAAAAGTTCATTTATAGTCACCCATGCCTTTGAAAGCCTGATTACTCACTTGAAATGGTTTTATAATCTGATTATTGATTTTAAGCTGAATTTTTTTATATTTTTGATTAAAACAGAATATAATTGAATTTTTTTCTCGAGAAACGTGACGCGAAAGCCATCCGTTAATAAGAAAAGTCCATTTATAGTCATTCATGCCTTCGAAAGCCTTATTACTCCCTTTAAATCATTTTATAACCTCATTATTGATTTTATATTGAATTTTCTTAAATTTTTTGTTAAACAAATTATAATTGAATGTTTACCTCGGGAAACGTGAGGCTAAAACCCTTAGTTGACAAGGAAGACCATTTATAGCAACTCATACCTTTTCAAGACTTATAGCTCGCTTAAAATGGTTTTATAATCTCATAATTGATTTTAAGTTGAATTTTTTTACATTTTTGATTAAGAATTTTATGATTAAATGTTTGCCTCGAGAAACGTGAAGTGAAAGCCATCCATTGAAAAGAAAAATCGATTTATAGTCACTCATGTCTTCAGAAGCCTTATTACTCGTTTTAAATAGTTTTATGGTGTTATTATTGATTTTAAGCTAAATTTTCTCACATTTTTTGTTAAAATAGATAATAATCGAATGTTTGCCTCCGGAAAAGTGAAGCGAAAGTCATCCATTGACAGGCAAAGTTCATTTATAGTCACTCATGCCTTTGAAAGACTTATTACTCGCTTGAAATGGTTTTATAATCTAATTATTGATTTTAAGCGAAATTTTATTACATTTTTAGTTAAAATAGATTATAATCGAATGCTTGCCTCGAGAAACGTGACGTGAAAGCCATCCATTGACAAGAAAAGTCCGTTTATAGTCACTCATTTCTTTAGAAGCCTTATTACTCGCTTAAAATGGTTATAATCTCATAATTGACTTTGAGTTGAATTTTTTACATTTCGGTTAAGAATTTTATAGTTAAATATTTAGCTCGGGAAACGTGCAACAAAAGCCATCCATTGACAAGAAAAGTTCGTTAGTAGTCACCCATACCTTCAGAAGCCTTATTGCTCACTTTAAATGGTTTTATAGTCTCATTATTGATTTTAAGTTGAATTTTCTCACATTTTTGGTTAAATCAGATTATAATCGAATATTTGCCTCAAGAAACGTGAAGCAAAAGCCATCCGTTGACAAGAAAAGTTCATTTATAGTCACTCATGCCTTTGAAAGCCTGATTACTCACTTGAAATGGTTTTATAATCTGATTATTGATTTTAAGCTGAATTTTTTTATATTTTTGATTAAAACAGAATATAATTGAATGTTTTTCTCGAGAAACGTGACGCGAAAGCCATCCGTTAATAAGAAAAGTCCATTTATAGTCATTCATGCCTTCGAAAGCCTTATTACTCCCTTTAAATCATTTTATAACCTCATTATTGATTTTAAATTGAATTTTCTTAAATTTTTTGTTAAACAAATTATAATTGAATGTTTACCTCGGGAAACGTAAGGCTAAAACCCTTAGTTGACAAGGAAGACCATTTATAGCAACTCATACCTTTTCAAGACTTATAGCTCGCTTAAAATGGTTTTATAATCTCATAATTGATTTTAAGTTGAATTTTTTTACATTTTTGATGAAGAATTTTATGATTAAATGTTTGCCTCGAGAAACGTGAAGTGAAAGCCATCCATTGAAAGGAAAAATCGATTTATAGTCACTCATGTCTTCAGAAGCCTTATTACTCGTTTTAAATAGTTTGATAGTTTTATTATTGATTTTAAGCTGAATTTTCTCACATTTTTTGTTAAAATAGATAATAATCGAATGTTTGCCTCCGGAAACGTGAAGCGAAAGTCATCCATTGACAAGCAAAGTTCATTTATAGTCACTCATGCCTTTGAAAGTCTTATTACTCGCTTGAAATGGTTTTATAATCTAATTATTGATTTTAAGCGAAATTTTATTACATTTTTAGTTAAAATAGATTAGAATCGAATGCTTGCCTCGAGAAACGTGACGTGAAAGCCATCCATTGACAACAAAAGTCCGTTTCTAGTCACTCATTTCTTTAGAAGCCTTATTACTCGCTTAAAATGGTTATAATCTCATAATTGACTTTGAGTTGAATTTTTTACATTTCGGTTAAGAATTTTATAGTTAAATATTTAGCTCGGGAAACGTGCAACAAAAGCCATCCATTGACAAAAAAAGTTCGTTAGTAGTCACCCATACCTTCAGAAGCCTTATTGCTCACTTTAAATGGTTTTATAGTCTCACTATTGATTTTAAGTTGAATTTTCTCACATTTTTGGTTAAATCAGATTATAATCGAATGTTTGCCTCAAGAAACGTGAAGCAAAAGCCATCCGTTGACAAGAAAAGTTCATTTATAGTCACTCATGCCTTTGAAAGCCTGATTACTCACTTGAAATGGTTTTATAATCTGATTATTGATTTTAAGCTGAATTTTTTTATATTTTTGATTAAAACAGAATATAATTGAATGTTTTTCTCGAGAAACGTGACGCGAAAGCCATCCGTTAATAAGAAAAGTCCATTTATAGTCATTCATGCCTTCGAAAGCCTTATTACTCCCTTTAAATCATTTTATAACCTCATTATTGATTTTAAATTGAATTTTCTTAAATTTTTTGTTAAACAAATTATAATTGAATGTTTACCTCGGGAAACGTGAGGCTAAAACCCTTAGTTGACAAGGAAGACCATTTATAGCAACTCATACCTTTTCAAGACTTATAGCTCGCTTAAAATGGTTTTATAATGTCATAATTGATTTTAAGTTGAATTTTTTTACATTTTTGATTAAGAATTTTATGATTAAATGTTTGCCTCGAGAAACGTGAAGTGAAAGCCATCCATTGAAAGGAAAAATCGATTTATAGTCACTCATGTCTTCAGAAGCCTTATTACTCGTTTTAAATAGTTTTATAGTCTTATTATTGATTTTAAGCTGAATTTTCTCACATTTTTTGTTAAAATAGATAATAATCGAATGTTTGCCTCCGGAAACGTGAAGCGAAAGTCATCCATTGACAAGCAAAGTTCATTTATAGTCACTCATGCCTTTGAAAGTCTTATTACTCGCTTGAAATGGTTTTATAATCTAATTATTGATTTTAAGCGAAATTTTATTACATTTTTAGTTAAAATAGATTATAATCGAATGCTTGCCTCGAGAAACGTGACGTGAAAGCCATCCATTGACAAGAAAAGTCCGTTTATAGTCATTCATTTCTTTAGAAGCCTTATTACTCGCTTAAAATGGTTATAATCTCATAATTGACTTTGAGTTGAATTTTTTACATTTCGGTTAAGAATTTTATAGTTAAATATTTAGCTCGGGAAACGTGCAACAAAAGCCATCCATTGACAAGAAAAGTTCGTTAGTAGTCACCCATACCTTCAGAAGCCTTATTGCTCACTTTAAATGGTTTTATAGTCTCATTATTGATTTTAAGTTGAATTTTCTCACATTTTTGGTTAAATCAGATTATAATCGAATGTTTGCCTCAAGAAACGTGAAGCAAAAGCCATCCGTTGACAAGAAAAGTTCATTTATAGTCACTCATGCCTTTGAAAGCCTGATTACTCACTTGAAATGGTTTTATAATCTGATTATTGATTTTAAGCTGAATTTTTTTATATTTTTGATTAAAACAGAATATAATTGAATGTTTTTCTCGAGAAACGTGACGCGAAAGCCATCCGTTAATAAGAAAAGTCCATTTATAGTCATTCATGCCTTCGAAAGCCTTATTACTCCCTTTAAATCATTTTATAACCTCATTATTGATTTTAAATTGAATTTTCTTAAATTTTTTGTTAAACAAATTATAATTGAATGTTTACCTCGGGAAACGTGAGGCTAAAACCCTTAGTTGACAAGGAAGACCATTTATAGCAACTCATACCTTTTCAAGACTTATAGCTCGCTTAAAATGGTTTTATAATCTCATAATTGATTTTAAGTTGAATTTTTTTACATTTTTGATTAAGAATTTTATGATTAAATGTTTGCCTCGAGAAACGTGAAGTGAAAGCCATCCATTGAAAGGAAAAATCGATTTATAGTCACTCATGTCTTCAGAAGCCTTATTACTCGTTTTAAATAGTTTTATAGTCTTATTATTGATTTTAAGCTGAATTTTCTCACATTTTTTGTTAAAATAGATAATAATCGAATGTTTGCCTCCGAAAACGTGAAGCGAAAGTCATCCATTGACAAGCAAAGTTCATTTATAGTCACTCATGCCTTTGAAAGTCTTATTACTCGCTTGAAATGGTTTTATAATCTAATTATTGATTTTAAGCGAAATTTTATTACATTTTTAGTTAAAATAGATTATAATCGAATGCTTGCCTCGAGAAACGTGACGTGAAAGCCATCCATTGACAAGAAAAGTCCGTTTATAGTCACTCATTTCTTTAGAAGCCTTATTACTCGCTTAAAATGGTTATAATCTCATAATTGAGTTTGAGTTGAATTTTTTACATTTCGGTTAAGAATTTTATAGTTAAATATTTAGCTCGGGAAACGTGCAACAAAAGCCATCCATTGACAAGAAAAGTTCGTTAGTAGTCACCCATACCTTCAGAAGCCTTATTGCTCACTTTAAATGGTTTTATAGTCTCATTATTGATTTTAAGTTGAATTTTCTCACATTTTTGGTTAAATCAGATTATAATCGAATGTTTGCCTCAAGAAACGTGAAGCAAAAGCCATCCGTTGACAAGAAAAGTTCATTTATAGTCACTCATGCCTTTGAAAGCCTGATTACTCACTTGAAATGGTTTTATAATCTGATTATTGATTTTAAGCTAAATTTTTTTATATTTTTGATTAAAACAGAATATAATTGAATGTTTTTCTCGAGAAACGTGACGCGAAAGCCATCCGTTAATAAGAAAAGTCCATTTATAGTCATTCATGCCTTCGAAAGCCTTATTACTCCCTTTAAATCATTTTATAACCTCATTATTGATTTTAAATTGAATTTTCTTAAATTTTTTGTTAAACAAATTATAATTGAATGTTTACCTCGGGAAACGTGAGGCTAAAACCCTTAGTTGACAAGGAAGACCATTTATAGCAACTCATACCTTTTCAAGACTTATAGCTCGCTTAAAATGGTTTTATAATCTCATAATTGATTTTAAGTTGAATTTTTTTACATTTTTGATTAAGAATTTTATGATTAAATGTTTGCCTCGAGAAACGTGAAGTGAAAGCCATCCATTGAAAAGAAAAATCGATTTATAGTCACTCATGTCTTAAGAAGCCTTATTACTCGTTTTAAATAGTTTTATAGTCTTATTATTGATTTTAAGCTGAATTTTCTCACATTTTTTGTTAAAATAGATAATAATCGAATGTTTGCCTCCGGAAACGTGAAGCGAAAGTCATCCATCGACAAGCAAAGTTCATTTATAGTCACTCATGCCTTTGAAAGTCTTATTACTCGCTTGAAATGGTTTTATAATCTAATTATTGATTTTAAGCGAAATTTTATTACATTTTTAGTTAAAATAGATTATAATCGAATGCTTGCCTCGAGAAACGTGACGTGAAAGCCATCCATTGACAAGAAAAGTCCGTTTATAGTCACTCATTTCTTTAGAAGCCTTATTACTCGCTTAAAATGGTTATAATCTCATAATTGACTTTGAGTTGAATTTTTTACACTTCGGTTAAGAATTTTATAGTTAAATATTTAGCTCGGGAAACGTGCAACAAAAACCATCCATTGACAAGAAAAGTTCGTTAGTAGTCACCCATACCTTCAGAAGCCTTATTGCTCACTTTAAATGGTTTTATAGTCTCATTATTGATTTTAAGTTGAATTTTCTCACATTTTTGGTTAAATCAGATTATAATCGAATGTTTGCCTCAAGAAACGTGAAGCAAAAGCCATCCGTTGACAAGAAAATTTCATTTATAGTCACTCATGCCTTTGAAAGCCTGATTACTCACTTGAAATGGTTTTATAATCTGATTATTGATTTTAAGCTGAATTTTTTTATATCTTTGATTAAAACAGAATATAATTGAATGTTTTTCTCGAGAAACGTGACGCGAAAGCCATCCGTTAATAAGAAAAGTCTATTTATAGTCATTCATGCCTTCGAAAGCCTTATTACTCTCTTTAAATCATTTTATAACCTCATTATTGATTTTAAATTGAATTTTCTTAAATTTTTTGTTAAACAAATTATAATTGAATGTTTACCTCGGGAAACGTGAGGCTAAAACCCTTAGTTGACAAGGAAGACCATTTATAGCAACTCATACCTTTTCAAGACTTATAGCTCGCTTAAAATGGTTTTATAATCTCATAATTGATTTTAAGTTGAATTTTTTTACATTTTTGTTTAAGAATTTTATGATTAAATGTTTGCCTCGAGAAACGTGAAGTGAAAGCCATCCATTGAAAGGAAAAATCGATTTATAGTCACTCATGTCTTCAGAAGCCTTATTACTCGTTTTAAATAGTTTTATAGTCTTATTATTGATTTTAAGCTGAATTTTCTCACATTTTTTGTTAAAATAGATAATAATCGAATGTTTGCCTCCGAAAACGTGAAGCGAAAGTCATCCATTGACAAGCAAAGTTCATTTATAGTCACTCATGCCTTTGAAAGTCTTATTACTCGCTTGAAATGGTTTTATAATCTAATTATTGATTTTAAGCGAAATTTTATTACATTTTTAGTTAAAATAGATTATAATCGAATGCTTGCCTCGAGAAACGTGACGTGAAAGCCATCCATTGACAAGAAAAGTCCGTTTATAGTCACTCATTTCTTTAGAAGCCTTATTACTCGCTTAAAATGGTTATAATCTCATAATTGAGTTTGAGTTGAATTTTTTACATTTCGGTTAAGAATTTTATAGTTAAATATTTAGCTCGGGAAACGTGCAACAAAAGCCATCCATTGACAAGAAAAGTTCGTTAGTAGTCACCCATACCTTCAGAAGCCTTATTGCTCACTTTAAATGGTTTTATAGTCTCATTATTGATTTTAAGTTGAATTTTCTCACATTTTTGGTTAAATCAGATTATAATCGAATGTTTGCCTCAAGAAACGTGAAGCAAAAGCCATCCGTTGACAAGAAAAGTTCATTTATAGTCACTCATGCCTTTGAAAGCCTGATTACTCACTTGAAATGGTTTTATAATCTGATTATTGATTTTAAGCTAAATTTTTTTATATTTTTGATTAAAACAGAATATAATTGAATGTTTTTCTCGAGAAACGTGACGCGAAAGCCATCCGTTAATAAGAAAAGTCCATTTATAGTCATTCATGCCTTCGAAAGCCTTATTACTCCCTTTAAATCATTTTATAACCTCATTATTGATTTTAAATTGAATTTTCTTAAATTTTTTGTTAAACAAATTATAATTGAATGTTTACCTCGGGAAACGTGAGGCTAAAACCCTTAGTTGACAAGGAAGACCATTTATAGCAACTCATACCTTTTCAAGACTTATAGCTCGCTTAAAATGGTTTTATAATCTCATAATTGATTTTAAGTTGAATTTTTGTACATTTTTGATTAAGAATTTTATGATTAAATGTTTGCCTCGAGAAACGTGAAGTGAAAGCCATCCATTGAAAAGAAAAATCGATTTATAGTCACTCATGTCTTAAGAAGCCTTATTACTCGTTTTAAATAGTTTTATAGTCTTATTATTGATTTTAAGCTGAATTTTCTCACATTTTTTGTTAAAATAGATAATAATCGAATGTTTGCCTCCGGAAACGTGAAGCGAAAGTCATCCATTGACAAGCAAAGTTCATTTATAGTCACTCATGCCTTTGAAAGTCTTATTACTCGCTTGAAATGGTTTTATACTCTAATTATTGATTTTAAGCGAAATTTTATTACATTTTTAGTTAAAATAGATTATAATCGAATGCTTGCCTCGAGAAACGTGACGTGAAAGCCATCCATTGACAAGAAAAGTCCGTTTATAGTCACTCATTTCTTTAGAAGCCTTATTACTCGCTTAAAATGGTTATAATCTCATAATTGACTTTGAGTTGAATTTTTTACACTTCGGTTAAGAATTTTATAGTTAAATATTTAGCTCGGGAAACGTGCAACAAAAACCATCCATTGACAAGAAAAGTTCGTTAGTAGTCACCCATACCTTCAGAAGCCTTATTGCTCACTTTAAATGGTTTTATAGTCTCATTATTGATTTTAAGTTGAATTTTCTCACATTTTTGGTTAAATCAGATTATAATCGAATGTTTGCCTCAAGAAACGTGAAGCAAAAGCCATCCGTTGACAAGAAAATTTCATTTATAGTCACTCATGCCTTTGAAAGCCTGATTACTCACTTGAAATGGTTTTATAATCTGATTATTGATTTTAAGCTGAATTTTTTTATATCTTTGATTAAAACAGAATATAATTGAATGTTTTTCTCGAGAAACGTGACGCGAAAGCCATCCGTTATTAAGAAAAGTCTATTTATAGTCATTCATGCCTTCGAAAGCCTTATTACTCTCTTTAAATCATTTTATAACCTCATTATTGATTTTAAATTGAATTTTCTTAAATTTTTTGTTAAACAAATTATAATTGAATGTTTACCTCGGGAAACGTGAGGCTAAAACCCTTAGTTGACAAGGAAGACCATTTATAGCAACTCATACCTTTTCAAGACTTATAGCTCGCTTAAAATGGTTTTATAATCTCATAATTGATTTTAAGTTGAATTTTTTTACATTTTTGATTAAGAATTTTATGATTAAATGTTTGCCTCGAGAAACGTGAAGTGAAAGCCATCCATTGAAAAGAAAAATCGATTTATAGTCACTCATGTCTTCAGAAGCCCTATTACTCGTTTTAAATAGTTTTATAGTCTTATTATTGATTTTAAGCTGAATTTTCTCACATTTTTTGTTAAAATAGATAATAATCGAATGTTTGCCTCCGGAAACGTGAAGCGAAAGTCATCCATTGACAAGCAAAGTTCATTTATAGTCACTCATGCCTTTGAAAGTCTTATTACTCGCTTGAAATGGTTTTATAATCTAATTATTGATTTTAAGCGAAATTTTATTACATTTTTAGTTAAAATAGATTATAATCGAATGCTTGCCTCGAGAAACGTGACGTGAAAGTCATCCATTGATAAGAAAAGTCTGTTTATAGTCACTCATTTCTTTAGAAGCCTTATTACTCGCTTAAAATGGTTATAATCTCATAATTGACTTTGAGTTGAATTTTTTACACTTCGGTTAAGAATTTTATAGTTAAATATTTAGCTCGGGAAACGTGCAACAAAAGCCATCCATTGACAAGAAAAGTTCGTTAGTAGTCACCCATACCTTCAGAAGCCTTATTGCTCACTTTAAATGGTTTTATAGTCTCATTATTGATTTTAAGTTGAATTTTCTCACATTTTTGGTTAAATCAGATTATAATCGAATGTTTGCCTCAAGAAACGTGAAGCAAAAGCCATCCGTTGACAAGAAAAGTTCATTTATAGTCACTCATGCCTTTGAAAGCCTGATTACTCACTTGAAATGGTTTTATAATCTGATTATTGATTTTAAGCTGAATTTTTTTATATTTTTGATTAAAACAGAATATAATTGAATGTTTTTCTCGAGAAACGTGACGCGAAAGTCATCCGTTAATAAGAAAAGTCCATTTATAGTCATTCATGCCTTCGAAAGCCTTATTACTCCCTTTAAATCATTTTATAACCTCATTATTGATTTTAAATTGAATTTTCTTAAATTTTTTGTTAAACAAATTATAATTGAATGTTTACCTCGGGAAACGTGAGGCTAAAACCCTTAGTTGACAAGGAAGACCATTTATAGCAACTCATACCTTTTCAAGACTTATAGCTCGCTCAAAATGGTTTTATAATCTCATAATTGATTTTAAGTTGAATGTTTTTACATTTTTGATTAAGAATTTTATGATTAAATGTTTGCCTCGAGAAACGTGAAGTGAAAGCCATCCATTGAAAAGAAAAATCGATTTATAGCCACTCATGTCTTCAGAAACCTTATTACTCGTTTTAAATAGTTTTATAGTCTTATTATTGATTTTAAGCTGAATTTTCTCACATTTTTTTTTAAAATAGATAATAATCGAATGTTTGCCTCCGGAAACGTGAAGCGAAAGTCATCCATTGACAAGCAAAGTTCATTTATAGTCACTCATGCCTTTGAAAGTCTTATTACTCGCTCGAAATGGTTTTATAATCTAATTATTGATTTTAAGCGAAATTTTATTACATTTTTAGTTAAAATAGATTATAATCGAATGCTTGCCTCGAGAAACGTGACGTGAAAGCCATCCATTGACAAGAAAAGTCCGTTTATAGTCACTCATTTCTTTAGAAGCCTTATTACTCGCTTAAAATGGTTATAATCTCATAATTGACTTTGAGTTGAATTTTTTACATTTCGGTTAAGAATTTTATAGTTAAATATTTAGCTCGGGAAACGTGCAACAAAAGCCATCCATTGACAAGAAAAGTTCGTTAGTAGTCACCCATACCTTCAGAAGCCTTATTGCTCACTTTAAATGGTTTTATAGTCTCATTATTGATTTTAAGTTGAATTTTCTCACATTTTTGGTTAAATCAGATTATAATCGAATGTTTGCCTCAAGAAACGTGAAGCAAAAGCCATCCGTTGACAAGAAAAGTTCATTTATAGTCACTCATGCCTTTGAAAGCCTGATTACTCACTTGAAATGGTTTTATAATCTGTTTATTGATTTTAAGCTGAATTTTTTTATATTTTTGATTAAAACAGAATATAATTGAATGTTTTTCTCGAGAAACGTGACGCGAAAGCCATCCGTTAATAAGAAAAGTCCATTTATAGTCATTCATGCCTTCGAAAGCCTTATTACTCCCTTTAAATCATTTTATAACCTCATTATTGATTTTAAATTGAATTTTCTTAAATTTTTTGTTAAACAAATTATAATTGAATGTTTACCTCGGGAAACGTGAGGCTAAAACCCTTAGTTGACAAGGAAGACCATTTATAGCAACTCATACCTTTTCAAGACTTATAGCTCGCTTAAAATGGTTTTATAATCTCATAATTGATTTTAAGTTGAATTTTTTTACATTTTTGATTAAGAATTTTATGATTAAATGTTTGCCTCGAGAAACGTGAAGTGAAAGCCATCCATTGAAAGGAAAAATCGATTTATAGTCACTCATGTCTTCAGAAGCCTTATTACTCGTTTTAAATAGTTTTATAGTCTTATTATTGATTTTAAGCTGAATTTTCTCACATTTTTTGTTAAAATAGATAATAATCGAATGTTTGCCTCCGAAAACGTGAAGCGAAAGTCATCCATTGACAAGCAAAGTTCATTTATAGTCACTCATGCCTTTGAAAGTCTTATTACTCGCTTGAAATGGTTTTATAATCTAATTATTGATTTTAAGCGAAATTTTATTACATTTTTAGTTAAAATAGATTATAATCGAATGCTTGCCTCGAGAAACGTGATGTGAAAGCCATCCATTGACAAGAAAATTCCGTTTATAGTCACTCATTTCTTTAGAAGCCTTATTACTCGCTTAAAATGGTTATAATCTCATAATTGACTTTGAGTTGAATTTTTTACATTTCGGTTAAGAATTTTATAGTTAAATATTTAGCTCGGGAAACGTGCAACAAAAGCCATCCATTGACAAGAAAAGTTCGTTAGTAGTCACCCATACCTTCAGAAGCCTTATTGCTCACTTTAAATGGTTTTATAGTCTCATTATTGATTTTAAGTTGAATTTTCTCACATTTTTGGTTAAATCAGATTATAATCGAATGTTTGCCTCAAGAAACGTGAAGCAAAAGCCATCCGTTGACAAGAAAAGTTCATTTATAGTCACTCATGCCTTTGAAAGCCTGATTACTCACTTGAAATGGTTTTATAATCTGATTATTGATTTTAAGCTAAATTTTTTTATATTTTTGATTAAAACAGAATATAATTGAATGTTTTTCTCGAGAAACGTGACGCGAAAGCCATCCGTTAATAAGAAAAGTCCATTTATAGTCATTCATGCCTTCGAAAGCCTTATTACTCCCTTTAAATCATTTTATAACCTCATTATTGATTTTAAATTGAATTTTCTTAAATTTTTTGTTAAACAAATTATAATTGAATGTTTACCTCGGGAAACGTGAGGCTAAAACCCTTAGTTGACAAGGAAGACCATTTATAGCAACTCATACCTTTTCAAGACTTATAGCTCGCTTAAAATGGTTTTATAATCTCATAATTGATTTTAAGTTGAATTTTTTTACATTTTTGATTAAGAATTTTATGATTAAATGTTTGCCTCGAGAAACGTGAAGTGAAAGCCATCCATTGAAAAGAAAAATCGATTTATAGTCACTCATGTCTTCAGAAGCCTTATTACTCGTTTTAAATAGTTTTATAGTCTTATTATTGATTTTAAGCTGAATTTTCTCACATTTTTTGTTAAAATAGATAATAATCGAATGTTTGCCTCCGGAAACGTGAAGCGAAAGTCATCCATTGACAAGCAAAGTTCATTTATAGTCACTCATGCCTTTGAAAGTCTTATTACTCGCTTGAAATGGTTTTATACTCTAATTATTGATTTTAAGCGAAATTTTATTACATTTTTAGTTAAAATAGATTATAATCGAATGCTTGCCTCGAGAAACGTGACGTGAAAGCCATCCATTGACAAGAAAAGTCCGTTTATAGTCACTCATTTCTTTAGAAGCCTTATTACTCGCTTAAAATGGTTATAATCTCATAATTGACTTTGAGTTGAATTTTTTACACTTCGGTTAAGAATTTTATAGTTAAATATTTAGCTCGGGAAACGTGCAACAAAAACCATCCATTGACAAGAAAAGTTCGTTAGTAGTCACCCATACCTTCAGAAGCCTTATTGCTCACTTTAAATGGTTTTATAGTCTCATTATTGATTTTAAGTTGAATTTTCTCACATTTTTGGTTAAATCAGATTATAATCGAATGTTTGCCTCAAGAAACGTGAAGCAAAAGCCATCCGTTGACAAGAAAATTTCATTTATAGTCACTCATGCCTTTGAAAGCCTGATTACTCACTTGAAATGGTTTTATAATCTGATTATTGATTTTAAGCTGAATTGTTTTATATCTTTGATTAAAACAGAATATAATTGAATGTTTTTCTCGAGAAACGTGACGCGAAAGCCATCCGTTAATAAGAAAAGTCTATTTATAGTCATTCATGCCTTCGAAAGCCTTATTACTCTCTTTAAATCATTTTATAACCTCATTATTGATTTTAAATTGAATTTTCTTAAATTTTTTGTTAAACAAATTATAATTGAATGTTTACCTCGGGAAACGTGAGGCTAAAACCCTTAGTTGACAAGGAAGACCATTTATAGCAACTCATACCTTTTCAAGACTTATAGCTCGCTTAAAATGGTTTTATAATCTCATAATTGATTTTAAGTTGAATTTTTTTACATTTTTGATTAAGAATTTTATGATTAAATGTTTGCCTCGAGAAACGTGAAGTGAAAGCCATCCATTGAAAAGAAAAATCGATTTATAGTCACTCATGTCTTCAGAAGCCCTATTACTCGTTTTAAATAGTTTTATAGTCTTATTATTGATTTTAAGCTGAATTTTCTCACATTTTTTGTTAAAATAGATAATAATCGAATGTTTGCCTCCGGAAACGTGAAGCGAAAGTCATCCATTGACAAGCAAAGTTCATTTATAGTCACTCATGCCTTTGAAAGTCTTATTACTCGCTTGAAATGGTTTTATAATCTAATTATTGATTTTAAGCGAAATTTTATTACATTTTTAGTTAAAATAGATTATAATCGAATGCTTGCCTCGAGAAACGTGACGTGAAAGTCATCCATTGACAAGAAAAGTCTGTTTATAGTCACTCATTTCTTTAGAAGCCTTATTACTCGCTTAAAATGGTTATAATCTCATAATTGACTTTGAGTTGAATTTTTTACACTTCGGTTAAGAATTTTATAGTTAAATATTTAGCTCGGGAAACGTGCAACAAAAGCCATCCATTGACAAGAAAAGTTCGTTAGTAGTCACCCATACCTTCAGAAGCCTTATTGCTCACTTTAAATGGTTTTATAGTCTCATTATTGATTTTAAGTTGAATTTTCTCACATTTTTGGTTAAATCAGATTATAATCGAATGTTTGCCTCAAGAAACGTGAAGCAAAAGCCATCCGTTGACAAGAAAAGTTCATTTATAGTCACTCATGCCTTTGAAAGCCTGATTACTCACTTGAAATGGTTTTATAATCTGATTATTGATTTTAAGCTGAATTTTTTTATATTTTTGATTAAAACAGAATATAATTGAATGTTTTTCTCGAGAAACGTGACGCGAAAGTCATCCGTTAATAAGAAAAGTCCATTTATAGTCATTCATGCCTTCGAAAGCCTTATTACTCCCTTTAAATCATTTTATAACCTCATTATTGATTTTAAATTGAATTTTCTTAAATTTTTTGTTAAACAAATTATAATTGAATGTTTACCTCGGGAAACGTGAGGCTAAAAGACAAGGAAGACCATTTATAGCAACTCATACCTTTTCAAGACTTATAGCTCGCTCAAAATGGTTTTATAATCTCATAATTGATTTTAAGTTGAATGTTTTTACATTTTTGATTAAGAATTTTATGATTAAATGTTTGCCTCGAGAAACGTGAAGTGAAAGCCATCCATTGAAAAGAAAAATCGATTTATAGTCACTCATGTCTTCAGAAACCTTATTACTCGTTTTAAATAGTTTTATAGTCTTATTATTGATTTTAAGCTGAATTTTCTCACATTTTTTGTTAAAATAGATAATAATCGAATGTTTGCCTCCGGAAACGTGAAGCGAAAGTCATCCATTGACAAGCAAAGTTCATTTATAGTCACTCATGCCTTTGAAAGTCTTATTACTCGCTCGAAATGGTTTTATAATCTAATTATTGATTTTAAGCGAAATTTTATTACATTTTTAGTTAAAATAGATTATAATCGAATGCTTGCCTCGAGAAACGTGACGTGAAAGCCATCCATTGACAAGAAAAGTCCGTTTATAGTCACTCATTTCTTTAGAAGCCTTATTACTCGCTTAAAATGGTTATAATCTCATAATTGACTTTGAGTTGAATTTTTTACATTTCGGTTAAGAATTTTATAGTTAAATATTTAGCTCGGGAAACGTGCAACAAAAGCCATCCATTGACAAGAAAAGTTCGTTAGTAGTCACCCATACCTTCAGAAGCCTTATTGCTCACTTTAAATGGTTTTATAGTCTCATTATTGATTTTAAGTTGAATTTTCTCACATTTTTGGTTAAATCAGATTATAATCGAATATTTGCCTCAAGAAACGTGAAGCAAAAGCCATCCGTTGACAAGAAAAGTTCATTTATAGTCACTCATGCCTTTGAAAGCCTGATTACTCACTTGAAATGGTTTTATAATCTGATTATTGATTTTAAGCTGAATTTTTTTATATTTTTGATTAAAACAGAATATAATTGAATGTTTTTCTCGAGAAACGTGACGCGAAAGCCATCCGTTAATAAGAAAAGTCCATTTATAGTCATTCATGCCTTCGAAAGCCTTATTACTCCCTTTAAATCATTTTATAACATCATTATTGATTTTAAATTGAATTTTCTTAAATTTTTTGTTAAACAAATTATAATTGAATGTTTACCTCGGGAAACGTGAGGCTAAAACCCTTAGTTGACAAGGAAGACCATTTATAGCAACTCATACCTTTTCAAGACTTATAGCTCGCTTAAAATGGTTTTATAATCTCATAATTGATTTTAAGTTGAATTTTTTTACATTTTTGACTAAGAATTTTATGATTAAATGTTTGCCTCGAGAAACGTGAAGTGAAAGCCATCCATTGAAAAGAAAAATCGATTTATAGTCACTCATGTCTTCAGAAGCCTTATTACTCGTTTTAAATAGTTTTATAGTCTTATTATTGATTTTAAGCTGAATTTTCTCACATTTTTTTGTTAAAATAGATAATAATCGAATGTTTGGCTCTGGAAACGTGAAGCGAAAGTCATCCATTGACAAGCAAAGTTCATTTATAGTCACTCATGCCTTTGAAAGTCTTATTACTCGCTTGAAATGGTTTTATAATCTAATTATTGATTTTAAGCGAAATTTTATTACATTTTGAGTTAAAATAGGTTATAATCGAATGCTTGCCTCGAGAAACGTGACGTGAAAGCCATCCATTGACAAGAAAAGTCTGTTTGTAGTCACTCATTTCTTTAGAAGCCTTATTACTCGCTTAAAATGGTTATAATCTCATAATTGACTTTGAGTTGAATTTTTTACATTTCGGTTAAGAATTTTATAGTTAAATATTTAGCTCGGGAAACGTGCAACAAAAGCCATCCATTGACAAGAAAAGTTCGTTAGTAGTCACCCATACCTTCAGAAGCCTTATTGCTCACTTTAAATGGTTTTATAGTCTCATTATTGATTTTAAGTTGAATTTTCTCATATTTTTGGTTAAATCAGATTATAATCGAATGTTTGCCTCAAGAAACGTGAAGCAAAAGCCATCCGTTGACAAGAAAAGTTCATTTATAGTCACTCATGCCTTTGAAAGCCTGATTACTCACTTGAAATGGTTTTATAATCTGATTATTGATTTTAAGCTGAATTTTTTTATATTTTTGATTAAAACAGAATATAATTGAACGTTTTTCTCGAGAAACGTGACGCGAAAGCCATCCGTTAATAAGAAAAGTCCATTTATAGTCATTCATGCCTTCGAAAGCCTTATTACTCCCTTTAAATCATTTTATAACCTCATTATTGATTTTAAATTGAATTTTCTTAAATTTTTTGTTAAACAAATTATAATTGAATGTTTACCTCGGGAAACGTGAGGCTAAAACCCTTAGTTGACAAGGAAGACCATTTATAGCAACTCATACCTTTTCAAGACTTATAGCTCGCTTAAAGTGGTTTTATAATCTCATAATTGATTTTAAGTTGAATTTTTTTAAATTTTTGATTAAGAATTTTATGATTAAATGTTTGCCTCGAGAAACGTGAAGTGAAAGCCATCCATTGAAAAGAAAAATCGATTTATAGTCACTCATGTCTTAAGAAGCCTTATTACTCGTTTTAAATAGTTTTATAGTCTTATTATTGATTTTAAGCTGAATTTTCTCACATTTTTTGTTAAAATAGATAATAATCGAATGTTTGCCTCTGGAAACGTGAAGCGAAAGTCATCCATTGACAAGCAAAGTTCATTTATAGTCACTCATGCCTTTGAAAGTCTTATTACTCGCTTGAAATGGTTTTATAATCTAATTATTGATTTTAAGCGAAATTTTATTACATTTTTAGTTAAAGTAGATTATAATCGAATGCTTGCCTCGAGAAACGTGACGTGAAAGCCATCCATTGACAAGAAAAGTCCGTTTATAGTCACTCATTTCTTTAGAAGCCTTATTACTCGCTTAAAATGGTTATAATCTCATAATTGACTTTGAGTTGAATTTTTTACATTTCGGTTAAGAATTTTATAGTTAAATATTTAGCTCGGGAAACGTGCAACAAAAGCCATCCATTGACAAGAAAAGTTCGTTAGTAGTCACCCATACCTTCAGAAGCCTTATTGCTCACTTTAAATGGTTTTATAGTCTCATTACTGATTTTAAGTTGAATTTTCTCGCATTTTTGGTTAAATCAGATTATAATCGAATGTTTGCCTCAAGAAACGTGAAGCAAAAGCCATCCGTTGACAAGAAAAGTTCATTTATAGTCACTCATGCCTTTGAAAGCCTGATTACTCCTTTGAAATGGTTTTATAATCTGATTATTGATTTTAAGCTGAATTTTTTTATATTTTTGATTAAAACAGAATATAATTGAATGTTTTTCTCGAGAAACGTGACGCGAAAGCCATCCATTAATAAGAAAAGTCCATTTATAGTCATTCATGCCTTCGAAAGCCTTATTACTCCCTTTAAATCATTTTATAACATCATTATTGATTTTAAATTGAATTTTCTTAAATTTTTTGTTAAACAAATTATAATTGAATGTTTACCTCGAGAAATGTGAGGCTAAAACCCTTAGTTGACAAGGAAGACCATTTATAGCAACTCATACCTTTTCAAGACTTATAGCTCGCTTAAAATGGTTTTATAATCTGATAATTGATTTTAAGTTGAATTTTTTTACATTTTTGATTAAGAATTTTATGATTAAATGTTTGCCTCGAGAAACGTGAAGTGAAAGCCATCCATTGAAAAGAAAAATCGATTTATAGTCACTCATGTCTTCAGAAGCCTTATTACTCGTTTTAAATAGTTTTATAGTCTTATTATTGATTTTAAGCTGAATTTTCTAACATTTTTTGTTAAAATAGATAATAATCGAATGTTTGCCTCCGGAAATGTGAAGCGAAAGGCATCCATCGAGAAGAAAAGTTTATTTATAGTTACTCATGCCTTTGAAAGTCTTATTACTCGCTTGAAATGGTTTTATAATCTAATTATTGATTTTAAGCAAAATTTTATTACATTTTTGGTTAAAATAGATTATAATTGAATGCTTGCCTCGAGAAACGTGATGTGAAAGCCATCCATTGACAAGAAAAGTCAATTTATAGTCACTCATGCCTTCGAAAGCCTTATTACTCGCTTAAAATTGTTTTAGAATCTCATTATTGATTTTAAGTTGAATTTTCTTAAATTTTTGGTCAAACAGATAATAATTGAATGTTTACCTCGAGAAACGTGTAGCCAAAACCCTCTATCGGTAGGAAAAGTCCAGTTATTATCACTCATGCCCGCAAAAGCCATAGTACTCGTTTTAAATGGTTTTATAATCTCATTAGTGATTTTAAGTTTAATTGTTTTACATTTTTTTTGTTAAAACAGATTATAATTGCATCTTTACCTCGGGAAACGTGAGGTTAAAACCTTCAGTTGATAGGAAAAGACCACTTATAGTCACTCATACCTTTAGAAGCCTTATTACTTGCTTAATATGGTTTTATAATCTCATAATTGATTTCGAGTTGAATTTTTTTACATTTTCGATTAAGAATTTTATAATTAAATGTTTGCCTCGAGAAATGTGAAGCGAAAGCCATCCGTTGACAAGAAAAATCCGTTTATAGTCACTCTTGCCTTCAAGAGCCTTATTGGTCGCTTTTAATGGTTTTATAGTCTTATTATTGATTTTAAGTTGAATTTTCTTGCATTTTTGGTTAAAACAGATTATAAATGATTATTTACCTCAGAAAATGTGAAGCAAAAGCCATTTATTGACAAGAAAAGTTCATTTATAGTCACTCATGCCTTTGTAAGCCTTATTACTCGCTTCAAATGGTTTTACAATTCGATTATTGATTTTAAGCTAAATTTTTTTACATTTTTAGTTAAAACATATTATAATTAAATATTTTCCTCAAGAAACGTGACGCTGAAGCCATCCATTGACAAGAAAAGTACATTTATAGTAACTCATGCCTTGGAAAAGCCTTATTACTCGCTTTAAATGGTCATCTAATCTCATTATTGATTTGAAGTTTAATTTTCTTAATTTTTTTATAAAACAGATTACAACTGAATATTTACCTTGAGAAACGTGATGCTAAAACCCTCAGTTGACAGAAAAAGACCATTTACAGTCAGTCATACCTTTAGAAGCCTTATTACTTGCTTAATATGGTTTTATAATCTCATAATTGATTTTGAGTTCAATTTTTTTACATTTTCGATTGAGAATTTTATAATTAAATGTTTAGCTTGAGAAATGTGAAGCGAAAGTCATCTGTTGACAAGAAAAGTCTGTTTATAGTCACTCATGCCTTCAAAAGCCTTCTTGGTCGCTTTAAATGGTTTTATAGTCTTATTATTGATTTTAAGTTGAATTTTCTTACATTTTTGGTTAAAACAGATTATAAATGAGTGTTTGCCTCGAGAAACTTGAAGCCAAAGCCATCCATTGACAAGAAAAGTTCATTTATAGTCACTCATACCTTTGAAAGCCTTATTACTCACTCGAAATGGTTTTATAATCTGATTATTGATTTTAAACGGAATTTTATTACATTTTTGGTTAAAACAGAATATAATTGAATGTTTACCTCGGGAAACGTGACACGAAAGCCATCCATTGATAAGAAAAGTCCATTTATAGTCACTCATGCCTTCGAAAGCCTTATTACTTGCTTTAAATTGTTTTACAATCTCATTATTGATTTTAAGTTGAATTTTCTTAAATTTTTGGTCAAACAGATAATAATTGAATGTTTACCTCGAGAAACGTGTAGTCGAAACCTTCTATTGGTAGGAAAAGTCCATTTATTGTCACTCATGCCCTCAAAAGCCATATTACTCGCTTTAAATGGTTTTATAATCTCATTATTGACTTTAAGTTTAATTGTTTTACATTTTTTTTGTTAAAACAGATTATAATTGAATCTTTACCATGGGAAAAGTGAGGCTAAAACCCTCAATTGACAGGAAAAGACCTTTTATAGTCACTTATACCTTTAGAAGCCTTATTACTTGCTTAATATGGCTTTATAATCTCATAATTGATTTTGAGTTGAATTTTTTTACATTTTTGATTAAAAATTTTATAATTAAATATTTACCTCGAGAAATGTGAAGCGAAAGCTATCCGTTGATAAGAAAAATCCGTTTATAGTCACTCTTGCCTTCAAGAGCCTTATTGGTCGCTTTAAATGGTTTTATAGTCTCATTATTGATTTTAAGTTGAATTTTCTTACATTTTTGGTTAAAACAGATTATAAATGAATGTTTACCTTGGGAAATGTGAAGCAAAAGCCATCCATTGACAAGAAAAGTTTATTTATAGTCACTCATGCCTTTGAAAACCTTATTACTAGCTAGAAATGGTTTTATAATCTTATTATTGATTTTAAGCTAAATTTTTTTACATTTTTGGTTAAAACATATTATAATTGAATGTTTGCCTCGAGAAACGTGATGCCAAAGCCATCTATTGACAAGAAAAGTACATTTATAGTCACTCATGCCTTGAAAAAGCCTTATTACTCGCTTTAAATGGTTTTATAATCTCATTATTGATTTTAAGTTTAATTTTCTTAAATTTTTCGTAAAACAGGTTACAATTGAATATTTACCTCAAGAATCGTGAGGCTAAAACCCTCAGTTGACAGAAAAGACCATTTATAGTCACTCATACCTTTAAAAGCCTTATTACTTGCTTAATATGGTTTTATAATCTCATAATTGATTTTGAGTTCAATTTTTTTACATTTTTGGTTAAGAATTTTATAATTAAATGTTTGCCTCGAGAAACGCGAAGCGAAAGCCATCCGCTGATACGAAAAGTCCGTTTATAGTCACTCATGCCTTCAAGAGCTTTATTGGTCGCTTTAAATGGTTTTATAGTCTCATTATTGATTTTAAGTTGAATTTTCTTACATTTTTGGTTAAAAGAGATTATAAATGAATGTTTGCCCTGGGAAATGTGAAGCGAAAGCCATCCATTGACAAAAAAAGTTCATTTATATTCACTCATCCTTTTGAAAGCCTTATTACTTGCTTGAAATGGTTTTATAATTTGATTATTGATTTTAAGTTTAATTTTTTTACATTTTTAGTTAAAACATAATATAATTGAATGTTTGCCTTAGAAAATGTGACAAGAAAGCCATCCATTGACAAGAAAAGTCCTTTTATAGTCACTCATGCCTTCGAAAGCCTTATTACTCGCTTTAAATGGTTTTATAATCTCATTATTGATTTTAAGTTGAATTTTCTTAAATTTTTGGTCAAACAGATGATAATTGAATGTTTACCTCGAGAAACGCGTAGCTAAAACCCTCTGTTGATAGGCAAAGTCCATTTATTGTCACTCATGCCTTTAAAAGCCTTATTACTTGCTTTAAATGGTTTTATAATCTCATTATTGATTTTAAGTAGAATTATTTTATATTTTTTTATTAAAACAGATTATTATTGAATGTTTATCTTGGGAAACGTGAGGCTAAAACCCTTAGTTGATAGGAAAAGACCTTTTATAGTCACTCATTCCTTTAGAAGCCTTATTACTCACTTATAATGGTTATAATCTCATAATTGATTTTAAGTTCAATTTTTTTACATTTTTGGTTATGAATTTTATAATTATATGTTTGCCTCGAGAAACGTGAAGCGAAA
Source organism: Theobroma cacao (assembly GCF_053813885.1). Lineage (NCBI taxonomy): Eukaryota > Viridiplantae > Streptophyta > Magnoliopsida > Malvales > Malvaceae > Theobroma > Theobroma cacao. Next base: position 30,224,113 of record NC_142647.1, on the reverse strand, counting down.
GCCATCCATTGACAAGAAAAGTTCGTTTATAGTCACTCATTTCTTTAGAAGCCTTATTACTCGCTTAAAATGGTTCTAATCTCATAATTGACTTTGAGTTGAATTTCTTTACATTTCGGTTAAGAATTTTATAGTTAAATATTTAGCTCGAGAAACGTGCAACAAAAGCCATCCATTGACAAGAAAAGTTCGTTTGTAGTCACCCATGCCTTCAGAAGCCTTATTACTCACTGTAAATGGTTTTATAGTCTCATTATTGATTTTAAGTTGAATTTTCTTACATTTTTGGTTAAATCAGATTATAATCGAATGTTTGCCTCGGAAAACGTGAAGCAAAAACCATCCATTGATAAGAAAAATTCATTTATAGTCACTCATGCCTTTGAAAGCCTGATTACTCGCTTGAAATGGTTTTATGATCTGATTATTGATTTTAAGCTGAATTTTTTTATAATTTTGGTTAAAACAGATTATAATTGAAGGTTTTCCTCGAGAAACGTGACACGAAAGCCATCCGTTAATAAGAAAAGTCCATTTATAGTCACTCATGCCTTCGAAAGCCTTATTACTCCCTTTAAATCATTTTATAGCCTCATTATTGATTTTAAATTGAATTTTCTTAAATTTTTTGTTAAGCAAATTATAATTGAATGTTTACCTTGGTAAACGTGAGCCTAAAACCCTTAGTTGACAAGGAAGAGCATTTATAGCCACTCATACCTTTTCAAGACTTATAGCTCGCTTAAAATGGTTTTATAATCTCATAACTAATTTTAAGTTGAATTTTTTTACATTTTCGGTTAAGAATTTTATGATTGAATGTTTGCCTCGAGAAACGTGAAGTGAAAGTCATCCGTTGAAAAGAAAAATCGGTTTATAGTCACTCATGTCTTCAGAAGCCTTATTACTCGTTTTAAATAGTTTTATAGTCTCATTATTGATTTTAAGCTGAATTTTCTCACATTTTTTGTTAAAATAGATAATAATCGAATGTTTGCCTCGGGAAACGTGAAGCGAAAGTCATCCATTGACAAGAAAAGTTCATTTATAGTCACTCATGCCTTTGAAAGCCTTATTACTCGCTTGAAATGGTTTTATAATCTGATTATTGATTTTAAGCAAAATTTTATTACATTTTTGGTTAAAATAGATTATAATTGAATGCTTGCCTTGAGAAACGTGATACGAAAGCCATCCATTGACAAGAAAGGTCCATTTATAGTCACTCATGCCTTCGAAAGCCTTATTACTCGCTTTAAATTGTTTTACAATCTCATTATTGATTTTAAGTTGAATTTTCTTAAATTTTTGGTCAAATAGATTATAATTGAATGTTTACCTTAAGAAACGTGTAGCCAAAACCCTCTATTGGTAAGAAAAGTCCATTTATTGTCACTCATGCCTTCAAAATCCATATTACTCTCTTTAAATGGTTTTATAATCTAATTATTGATTTTGAGTTTAATTGTTTTACATTTTTGGTTAAAACACGTTATAATTAAATGTTTACCTTGGAAAACGTAAAGCGAAAGCCATTTATTGACAAGAAAAGTTCATTTATAGTCACTCATTTCTTTGAAAGCCTTATTACTCGCTTTAAACGATTTTATAATCTCATTACTGATTTTAAGTTGAATTTTTTTTTTCATTTTTGGATAAAACAGATTATAATTGAATGTTTACCTTAGGAAACGTGTAGCTAAAACCCTTTATTGGTAGAAAAAGTCCATTTATTGTCACTCATGCCTTCAAAAGTTTTATTGCTCGCTTTAAATAGTTTTATAATCTCATTATTGATTTTAAGTTGAATTATGTTACATTTTTTTTGTTAAAACAGATTATAATTGAATGTTTACCTTGGGAAAAGTGAGGCTATAACCCTCAATTGACAGGAAAAGACCATTTATAGTCGCTCATACCTTTAGAAGCCTTATTACTCGCTTAAAATGGTTCTATAATCTCATAATTGATTTTAAGTTAAATTTTTTTACATTTTCGATCAAGCATTTTATAATTAAATGTTTGCCTCGAGAAACGTGAAGCGAAAGCCATCGGTTGACAAGAAAAGTTCGTTTATAGTCACTCATGCCTTCAGAAGCCTTATTACTCGCTTTAAATGGTTTTATAGTCTCATTATTGATTTTAAGTTGAATTTTCTTACATTTTTTGTTAAAACAGATTATAATTGAATGTTTGCCTTGGGAAAGGTGAAGCGAAAGCCATCCATTGATAAGAAAAGTTCATTTATAGTCACTCATGCCTTTGAAAGCCTTATTACTTGCTCTAAATGGTTTTATAATCTGATTATTGATTTTAAGCTGAATTGTTTTACATTTTTGGGTAAAACAGATTATATTTGAGTGTTTGCCTCGGAAAATGTGACGCGAAAGCCATCCATTGACAAGAAAAGTCCTTTTATAGTCACTCATGTTTTTGAAAGCCTTATTACTCGTTTTAAATAGTTTTATATTCTCATTATCGATTTTAGATTGAATTTGTTTACATTTTTGGTTAAAATAGATTATAATTGAATGTTTGACTCAGGAAATGTGAAGCGAAAGCCATCGACTTACAAGAAAAGTCCATTTACAATCAATCATGCCTTTGAAAAGCCTTATTACTCGCTTTCAGTAGTTTTATAATCTAAATATTGATTTTAAGTTGAATTTTTTTTCATTTTTGGTTAAGAATTTTATAATTAAATGTTTGTCTCTAGAGAAAAGAAGCGAAAGCCATCCATTGACAAGAAAAGTCTGTTTATAGTCACTCATGCCTTCGAAGCCTTATTACTCGCTTTAAATGGTTTTATAGTCTCATTATTGATTTTAAGTTGAATTTCCTTATCTTTTTGGTTAGAACAGATTATAATCGAATGTTTGCCTCAGGAAACGTGAAGCGAAAGCCATCCATTGATAAGGAAAGTTCATTTATAGTCACTCATGCCTTTGAAAGTCTTATTAGTCGCTTTAAATGGTTTTATAGTCTTATTATTGGTTTTAAGTTGAATTTTCTCATTTTTTTGGTTAAAACATATTGTAATTGAATGTTTGCCTCAGGAAACGTAAAGCGAAAGCCATCTATTGACAAGAAATGTTCATTTGTAGTCACTCATGCCTTTGAAAGCCTTATTACTTGCTTTAAATGGTTTTATAATCTCATTATTGATTTTAAGTTGAATTGTGTTACATTTTTTTTGTTAAAACAGATTATAATTGAATGTTTACTTTGGGAAACGTTTAGCTAAAACCCTCTGTTGGTAGGAAAAGTCCATTTATTGTCACTCATACCTTCAAAAGCCTTATTACTCGCTTTAAATGGTTTTATAATCTCATTATTGATTTTAAGTTGAATTGTGTTACATTTTTTTTAAAACATATTATAATTGAATGTTTACCTACAGAAACGTGAGGCTAAAACCCTCAGTTGATAAGAGAAGACCATTTATAGTTACTCATACCTTTAGAAGCCTTATTACTCACTTAAAATGGTTTTATAATCTCATAATTAATTTTAAGTTGAATTTTTTTACATTTTTGATTAAGAATTTCATAATTAAATGTTTACCTTAAGAAACGTGAAGTGAAAGCCATCCATTGACAAGAAAAGTCCGTTTATAGTCACTCATGACTTCAAAAGCCTTATTACACACTTTAAATGGTTTTATAGTCTCATTATTGATTTTAAGTTGAATTTTCTTATATTTTTGGTTTAAATAGATTATAATTGAATGTTTACCTTGGGAAAGATGCAGCGAAAGCCATCCATTGACAAGAAAAGTTCATTTATAGTCACTCATGCCTTTGAAAGCCTTATTACTTGCTTGAAATGGTTTTATAATCTGATTATTGATTTTAAGTTGAAATTTTTTACATTTTTAGTTAAAACAGATTATAATTGAATGTTTGCCTCAGAAAGTGTGAAGCGAAAGCCATCCACTGACAAGAAAAGTCCTTTTATAGTCACTCATGCCTTCGGAAGCCTTATTACTCGCTTTAAATGGTTTTATAATCTCATTATTAATTTTAAGTTCAATTTTGTTAAATTTTTGGTCAAACAGATGATAATTGAATGTTTACCTCGAGAAACTGTAGCTAAAACCCTTTGTTGTTAGGAAAAGTCCATTTATTGTCACTTATGCCTTTAAAAGCCTTATTACTCGCTTTAAATGGTTTTGTAATCTCATTATTGATTTTAAGTTGAATTGTTTTACATTTTTTTGTTAAAACAGATTATTATTAAATGTTTATCTTGGGAAACATGAGGCTAAAACCCTCAATTGATAGGAAAAGACCATTTATAGTCACTCATTCCTTTAGAAGCCTTATTACTCGCTTAAAATGGTTATAATCTCAAAATTGATTTTAAGTTGAATTTTTTTACATTTTTGGTTATGAATTTTATAATTATATATTTACCTTGAGAAATGTGAAGCAAAAGTCATCCATTGACAAGAAAAGTCCGTTTATAGTTACTCATTCCTTTAGAAGCCTTATTACTCGCTTAAAATGGTTATAATCTCATAATTGATTTTAAGTTCAATTTTTTTACATTTTTCGTTAAGAATTTTGTAATTAAATATTTGGCTTGAGAAACGTGCAACGAAAGCAATCAATTGACAAGAAAAGTTCGTTTATAGTCACTCATGCCTTCAAAAGCCTTATTACTCGCTTTAAATGGTTTTATAGTGTCATTATTAATTTTAAGTTGAATTTTCTCACATTTTTGGTTAAAACAGATTACAATCAAATGTTTACCTCGGGAAACGTGAAGCAAAAGCCATCCATTGACAATAAAAGTTCATTTATAGTCACTCATGCCTTCAAAAGCCTTATTACTCGCTTGAAATGGTTTTATAATCTCATTACTGATTTTAAGTTGAATTTTTTTACATTTTTGGTTAAAACAGATTATAATTGAATGTTTACATCGTGAAACGTGTAGCTAAAACCCTCTGTTTGTAGGGAAAGTGCATTTATTGTCACTCATGCCTTCGAAAGCCTTATTACTTGCTTTAAATTGTTTTCTAATCTCGTTATTGATTTTAAGTTGAATTGTGTTACATTTTTTTGTTAAAACAGATTACAATTAAATGTTTACATCAGGAAACGTGAGGCTAAAACCCTCAATTGACAGAAAAAGACCATTTATAGTCAGACATACCTTTAAAAGCCTTATTACTTGCTTAAAATGGTTTTATAATCTCATAATTGATTTTAAGTTGAATTTTTTTACATTTTCGATTAAGAATTTTATAATTAAATGTTTGCCTCAAGAAACGTGAAGCGAAAGCCATCCATTGACATGAAAAGTCCGTTTCTAGTCACTCACGCCTTCAGAAGCCTTATTACTCGCTTTAAATGGTTTTATAGTCTTATTATGGATTTTAAGTTGAATTTTTTTACATTTTCGGTTAAGAAAGTTTATAATTAAATGTTTGCCTCAAGAAACCTGAAGCGAAAGCCATCCATTGACAAGAAAAGTCCATTTATAGTCACTCATGCCTTTGAAAGCCTTATCACTCGCTTTAAATGGTTTTATAATCTCATTATTAATTTTAAGTTGAATTTTCTTATATTTTTTGTTAAAACAAATTATAATTGAATAAACGCCTTGGGAAATATGAAGCGAAAGCCATCGATTGACAAGAAAAGTCCATTTATATTCACTCATGCCTTCGAAAGCCTTATTACTCGCTTTAAATGGTTTTATAATTGCATTATTGATTTTAAGTTGAATTTTCTTACATTTTTGGTTAAAACAGATTATAATTGAATGTTTGCCTCTGGAAACGTGAAGCGAAAGCTATCGATTGACAAGAAAAGTCCATTTATAGCCATTCATGCCTTTGAAAGCCTTATTGCTCACTCTAAATGGTTTTATAATCTCATTATTGATTTTAAGTGGAATTATTTTACATTTTTTGTTAAAACAAATTATAATTGAATGTTTACCTTGGGAAACATGGGGTTAAAACAGATTATAATTATGAGATTGTAAAACCATTTTAAATAAGTAATAAGGCTTCTAAAGGCATGAGTGACTATAAGCAGACTCTTCCTGTCAACAGAGAGTTTTAGCCTCACGTTTCCCAAGATAAACATTCAATTATAATCTGTTTTAACTAAAAATGTTAAAAAATTCAACTTAAAATCAATAATGAGATTATAAAACCATTTAGAGTGAGGAATAAGGCTTTCGAAGGCTTGAGTGACTATAAATGGACTTTTCTTGCCAATGGATGGCTTTCGCTTAATGGTTTTTTGAGGAAAACATTTAATTATAACCTTTGTTGACCGTAAATGTAAGAAAATTTAACTTAAAATCAATTATGAGATTATAAAACCATTTTAAGTTAGTAATAAGGCTTCTGAAGGCATGAGTGACTATAAATGGACTTTTCCTATCAACAGAGGGTTTTAGCCTCATGTTTCCCAAGGTAAATGACACCGGGGCGTTGTGAAGGCACCTGAGCGTTATGAAAGACACCAATCGTGACGAGGTTGAAAACCCCACTAAGGTGAATCACTAATCTTGGCAAGGTTGAAAACCCCACTAAAGTGAAAAATAGCCAAAATCCCACTTTGGTTGGCTAGGCCAAAGATATTAAAACCTCTTACTCTTTAAAAGAGCCTAGAGAAATAAGCACTTCTGCTTAAGAAAATATTATTTATTAACACTCAACTCTGAATGTCTCATAACTAAGCCTAAGGGTCCTTTATAGTATTATAGGCCCAAATCCTAATAAAACTCTGCTCCTAGTTGTCTAATACAATTAAAATAATTAATAAGAAATTTAAATAAAATAGGTGTTCTATTCCTAAATAGAACATGACTAGCGTAAAATCCTAATACACGTAAAGGAAGAATTTTAATATACTTATAATTCCTAAATCAACTAAAATTAACAAAATTTAAATTAAATAAAATATAATCCTAAACGCTCTTGCGTCAGTAAACATTCAATTATAATCTGTTTTAACAAAAAATAGAAAAAAATTCAACTTAAAATCAATAATGAGATTATAAAATCATTTAAAGTGAGTAAAAAGGCTTTCAAAGGCATGTGTGGCTATAAATAGACTTTTCTTATCAATGGATGGCTTTCACTTCACGTTTCTTCAGGCAAACATTCAATTATAATCTGTTTTAACCAAAAATATAAGAAAATTCAACTTAAAATCAATAATGAGACTATAAAACCATTTAAAGCGAGTAATAAGGTTTTTAAAAGCATGAGTGACAATAAATGGACTTTTCCTACCAACAGAGGGTTTTAGCTACATGTTTCCTGAGGTAAACGTTCAATTATAAATGGTCTTTTCTTGTCAACCGATGGCTTTCACTTCATGTTTCCCAAGGCAAACATTGAATTATAATCTGTTTTAACCAAAAATGTAAGAAAATTCAACTTAAAATCAATAATGAGCTTATAAAACCACTTTAAGCGAGCAATAAGGCTTCTGAAAGCATGGTGACTATAAATGGACTTTTCCTATCAACGGAGGGCTTTAGCCTCACGTTTCTCAACGTTAACATTCAATTATAATCTGTTTTAACAAAAACTGTAAAAAAATTCAACTTAAAATCAATAATGAGATTATAAAACCATTTAAAGCGAGTAATAAGGTTTTCAAAGGCATGAGTGAATATAAATGGACTTTTCTTGTCAATCAATTGCTTTCGCTTCACGTTTCTCGAGATAAACATTCAACTATTATCTGTTTCAAACAAAAACATAAGAAAATTCAACTTAAAATCAATAATAAGATTATAAAACCATTTAAAGCGAGTAATAAGGCTTTCGAAGGTATGAGTGACTATAAATGGACTTTTCTTACCAATGGATGGTTTTTGCTTCACGTTTCTCAAGGTAAACATTCAATTATAACCTTTCTTAACTGAAAATGTAAAAAAATTCAACTTAAAATCAATTATGAGACTATAAAACCATTTTCAGCGAGTAATAAGGCATCTGAAGGCATGAGAGACTATAAATGGACTTTTCATATCGACGGATGGTTTTAGCCTCATGTTTCCTGAGGTAAGCATTCAATTATAATCTGTTTTAACAAGAAATGTAAAAAAATTCAACTTAAAATCAATAATTAGATTATAAAACCATTTAAAACTAGTAATAAGGCTTTCGAAGACATGAGTGGCTATAAATGGACTTTTCTTGTCAATTGATGGCTTTTGCTTCACGTTTCTCAACGCAAACATTTAATTATAATCTTTCTTAATGAAAAATGTAAAAAATTCAACTTAAAATCAATTATGGACTTTCTTAATAAATGGACTTTACCTCATGTTTCTCGAGATAAACATTCAATTATAATCTGTTTTATAAAAAAAAGTAAAAAAATTCAACTTAAAATCAATAATGAGATTGTAAAAGCATTTAAAGTGAGTATTAAGGCATTCGAAGGCATGAGTGACAATAAATGGACCTTTCATGTCAATCGATGGCTTTCACTTCACGTTTCTCGAGGTAAACATTCAATTATAATCTGTTGTAACCAAAAATATATGAAAATTCAACATAAAATTAATAATGAGATGATAAAACCATTTAAAGTGAGTAATAAGGGTTCCAAAGACATGAGTAACTATAAATGGATTTTTCTTGTCAATCGATGGCTTTCGTTTCATGTTTCCCGAAGCAAACATTCAATTATAATTTGTTTTAACCAAAAATGTAAGAAAATTCAACTTAAAATCAATAAAGAGATTATAAAACCATTTAAAGTGAGTAATAAGGCTTTCAAAGGCATGAGTCACTATAGATAGACTTTTCTTGTCAATGGATGGCTTTCGCTTCACGTTTCTTGAGGTAAACATTCAATTATAAGCTATTATAACCAAAAATGTAAAAAAAATTCAACATAAAATCAATAATGAGATCATAAAACCATTTAAAGTGAGTAATAAGGCTTTTGAATGCATGAGTGACTATAAAATGGACTTTTCTTGTCAATCGATGGCTTTCTCTTTACGTTTCCCGAAACAAATAGTCAATTATCATCTATTTTAACCAAATATGTTAGAAAATTCAACTTAAAATCAATAATGAGATTACAAAACCATTTAAAGTGAGTAATAAGGCTTTCGAAGGCATGAGTAACTATAAATGGACTTTTCTTGACAATGGATTGCTTTCGCTTCACATTTCTCAACGCAAACATTCAATTATAAACTTTCTTAACGGAAAATGTAAAAACATTCAACTTAAAACCAATTATGAGATTATAAAACCATTTTAAGTGAGTAATAAGGCTTCAAAAGGCATGAGTGACTATAAATGAACTTTTCCTGTCAACAGAGGGTTTTAGCCTCACGTTTCCCCAAGGTAAACATTCAATTATAATCTGTTTTAACAAAAAAATGTAAAAAAGTTCAACTTAAAATCAATAATCAGATTATAAAACCATTTAAAGTGAGTAATAAGGTTTTCGACTGCATGAGTGATAATAAATGGACTTTTCTTGTCAATCGATGGCTTTCACTTCATGTTTCCGGAGGTAAACATTCAATTATAATCTGTTGTAACAAAAAATGTAAGAAAATTCAACATAAAATCAATAATGAGATTATAAAACCATTTAAAGTGACTAATAAGGCTTTCGAAGGCATGAGTGACTGTAAATGAACTTTTCTTGTTAATTGATGGCTTTTGCTTCACGTTTGCCAAGGCAAACATTTAATAATAATCTGTTTTAACAAAAAATGTAAGAAAATTCAACATAAAATGAATAATGAGTTTATAAAACCATTTAAAGGGAGTAGTAAGGCTTTCGAAGGCATGAATGACTATAAATGGACTTTTCTTGCCAATCGATGGCTTTCACCTCATGTTTCTCGAGGTAAACATTCAATAATAATCTGTTGTAACCAAAAATGTAAGAAAATACAACATAAAATCAATAATGAGATTATAAAACCATTTAAAGGGAATAGTAAGGCTTTTGAAGGCATGAGTGACTATAAATGGACTTTTCTTGTCAATCGATGGCTTTCGCTTCACGTTTCTCGAGGTAAACATTCAACTATCATCTGTTTTAACCAAAAATGTAAGAAAATTCCACTTAAAATCAATAATGAGATTATAAAACCATTTAAAGCTAGTAATAAGGCTTTTAGAGAAATAGGTGACTATAAATGGACTTTCCTTCTCAATGGATGGCTTTTGCTTCATGTTTCCTAGGGCAAAAAATCTAACTATCACCTGTTTTAACCAAAAATGTAAAAAAATTTAACTTAAAATAAATTATGAGATTATAAAACCATTTAAAGCGAGTAATAAGGCTTTTGAAGGTATGAGTGACTATAAATGGACTTTTCTTGTTGATCGATGGCTTTCACTTCACGTTTCTCGAGGCAAACATTCAATTATAATCTATTTTAACCAAAAAGTCAAAAAATTCAACTTAAATTCAATAATGAGATTATAAAACCATTTAAAGCGAGCAATAAGGCTTTCAAAGGCATGAGTGACTATAAATGTACTTTTCTTGTTAATGGATAGCTTTCGCTTCACGTTTTTCATGGCAAACATTTAATTATAAACTTTCTTAATAGAAGATGTGAAAAAATTCAACTTAAAATCAATTATGAGATTATAAAACCATTTTAAGCGAGTAATATGGCTTCTAAAGGCATGAGTGACTATAAATGGACTTTTCCTATCAATGGAGGGTTTTAGCCTCTCGTTTCCCAAGGTAAACATTCAATTATATTATGTTTTAACAAAAAATATAAAAAAATTCAACTGAATATCAATAATGAGATTATAAAACCATTTAAAGCGAGTAATAAGGCTTTCAAAGGCATGAGTGACTATAAATGGACTTTTCTTGTCAATTGATGGCTTTGCTTCATGTTTCCCAAGGAAAACATTCAATGATAATTTGTTGTAACCAAAAATGCAAGAAAATTCATTATAAAATCAATAATGAGATTATAAAACCATTTGAAGTGAGTAATAACGCTTTCGAAGGCATGAGTGACTATAAATGGACTTTTCTTGTCCATCGATAGCTTTTGCTTCACATTTCCCGAGGCAAACACTTAATTATAATCTGTTTTAACCAAAAATGTAAGAAAATTCAACTTAAAATCAATAATGAGGTTATAAAACCATTTAAATCGAGTAATAATGCTTTCGAAGGTATGAGTGACTATAAATGGACTTTCCTTCTTAATGGATGGCTTTTGCTTTACGTTTCCCTAGTCAAAAATTCAACTATCATCTGTTTTAACCAAAAATGAAAAAAACTTCAACTTAAAATAAATTATGAAATTATAAAACCATTTAAAGCGAGTAGTAAGGCTTTCGAAGGCATGAGTGACTATAAATGAACTTTTCTTCTCAATGTATGGCTTTCGCTTCACGTTTCTTGACGCAAACATTTAATTATAAACTTTCTTAACTGAAAATCTAAAAAAATTCAACTTAAAATCAATTATGAGATTATAAAACCATTTTAAACGAGTAATAAGGCTTCTAAAGGCATGAGTGACTATAAATGGACTTTTTCTATCAACGGAGGCTTTTAGCCTCACGTTTCTTGAGGTAAACATTCAATTATAATCCATTTTGAGAAAAATTATAAAAAAATTCAACTTAAAATCAATAATGAGATTGTAAAATCATTTAAAGCGAGTAATAAGCTTTCGAAGATATGAGTGACTATAAATGGGCTTTTCTTGTGAATCGATCACTTTCACTTCATGTTTCCCGAGGCAAACATTCAATTATAAACTGTTGTAACCAAAAATGCAAGAAATTTCATCATAAAATCAATAATGAGATTATAAAACCATTTAAGGAGAGAATTAAGGCTTTCGAAAGCATGATTGACTATAAATGGACTTTTCTTGCCAATCGATGGCTTTCGCTTCACGTGTCCCGAGGTAAACATTCAATTATAATCTGTTCTAATCAAAATTGTAAAAACAATTCAGCTTAAAATCAATAATTAGATTATAAAACCATTTAAAGTGAGTAATAAGGCTGTCGAAGGTATGAGTGACTATAAATGGACTTTTCTTGTCAATTGATGGCTTTCGCTTCACATTTTCTGAGGCAAACATTCAATTAGAATCTATTTTATCAAAAAATGTAAGAAAATTCAACTTAAAATCAATAATGAGATTATAAAACAATTTAAAGCGAGTAATAATGCTTTCGAAGGCATGAATGACTATAAATGGACTTTCCTTCTCAATGGATGGCTTTTGCTTTATGTTTCCCTAGGCAAAAATTCAACTATCATCTATTTTAACCAAAAATGTAAAAAACTTCAACTTAAAATCGATTATGAGATTATAAAACCATTTTAAGAGAGTAATAAGGCTGTTGAGGGCATGAGTGACTATAAATGGACTTTTCCTGTCAACGGAGGGATTTAGCCTTACGTTTCCCAAGGTAAACATTCAATTATAAACTGTTTTAATAAAAAATATAAGAAATTCAACTTAAATTCAATAATAAGATTGTAAAACCATTTAAAGCAAGTAATAAGGCTTTCGAAGGCATAATTGACTATAAATGGACTTTTCCTATCAATGGATGGCTTTCGCTTCACGTGTCTTGAGGTAAACATTCAATTATAATCTGTTTTAACTAAAACTGTAAAAACAATTCAGCTTAAAATCAATAATTGTATTATAAAACCATTTAAAGTGAGTAATAAGGTTGTCAAAGCAATGAGTGACTATAAATGGACTTTTCTTGTCAATCGATGGCTTTCGCTTCACATTTCCCGAGGCAAACATTCAATTATAATCTATTTTATCCAAAAATGTAAGAGAATTCATCTTAAAATCAATAATGAGATTATAAAACCATTTAAAGCGAGTAATAATGCTTTCGACGGCATGAGTGACTATAAATGGACTTTCCTTCTCAATGGATGGCTTTTGCTTTACCTTTCCCTAGGCAAAAATTCAACTATCATCTGTTTTAACAAAAAAAGTAAAAAACTTCAACTTAAAATAAATTACGAGATTATAAAACCATTTAAAGAGAGTAATAAGGCTTTCGAAGGCATGAGTGACTCTAAATGGACTTTTCTTCTCAATGTATGGCTTTCGCTTCACGTTTCTCAGTGCAAACATTTAATTATAAACTTTCTTAATTGAAAATCCAAAAAAATTCAACTTAAAATCAATTATGATATTATAAAACCATTTAAAGGGAGTAGTAAGGCTTTTAAAGGCATGAGTGACAATAAATGGACTTTTCTTGCTAATCGATGGCTTTCGCTGCACGTTTCTCTAGGCAAACATTCAACTATCATCTGTTTTAACCAAAAATGTAAGAAAATTCAACTTAAAATCAATAATGAGATTATAAAACCATTTAAAGCTAGTAATAAGGCTTTCAGAGAAACGAGTGACTATAAATGGACTTTTCTTCTCAATGGATGGCTTTTGCTTCATGTTTCCTGGGGTAAAAAATCTAACTATCACTTGTTTTAACCAAAAATGTAAAAAAATTCAACTTAAAATAAATTATGAGATTATAAAACCATTTAAAGCAAGTAATAAGGCTTTTGAAGGCATGAGTAAACATTGAATTATAATCTGTTTTAACAAAAAGTGTAAAAAAATTCTGTTTAAAATTGATAATGCGATTATAAAACTATTTAAAGCAAGTAATAAGGCTTTTGAAGGAATGATTTTCTATAAATGAACTTTTCTTGTCAATCGATGGCTTTCACTTCACGTTTTCCAAGGTAAACATTCAATTATAATCTGTTTTAACCAAAAATGTAAAACAATTCAACTCAAAATCAGTAATGAGATTATAAAACCATTTAGAGCAAGAAATAAGGCTTTTGAAGGCATGAGTGACTATAAAAGGACTTTTCCTATCAACTAAGGATTTTAGCCTCACATTTCCTGAGCTAAACATTCAATTATAATCTCTTTTAAGCAAAAATTTAATAAAATTCAACTTAAAATCAATAATGAGATTATAAAACCATTTAAAGTGAGTAATAAGGCTTTCGAAAGTATGAGTGACTATAAATGGACTTTTCTAGTCAATCGATGGCTTTTGTTTTACGTTTCTCTAGGCAAACATTCAATTATAATTTATTTTAACAAAAAATGTATGAAAATTTGACTTAAAATAAATAATGATATTATAAAACCATTTTAAGCGAGTAACAAGGGTTTCGAAGGCATGAGTGACTATAAATGGACTTTTCTTGTCAATGGATGGCTTTTGCTTCATGTTTCCCGAGCCAAAAATTCAATTATAATCTATTTTAACCAAAAATGTATGAAAATTCGATTTAAAATCAATAATGATAATATAAAACCATTTAAAGCGAGTAATAAGGCTTTCAAAGGCATGAGTGACTATAAATGGACTTTTCTTGTTAATCGATGGCTTTCACTTCACGTTTCTCGAAGTAAACATTCAATTATAATTTGTTTAAGCCAAAAATGTAAGAAAATTAAACTTAAAATCAATTATGAGATTATAAAACCATTTTAAGTGACTAATAAGGCTTTCGAAGGCATGAGTGACTATAAATGGACTTTTTCTATTAACGGAGGGTTTTAGCCTCACGTTTCTCGAGGTAAACATTCAATTATAACCTGTTTTAACAAAAAAAGTAAAAAAAGTCAACATAAAATCAATAATCAGATTATAAACCATTTAAAGCGAACAATAAGGCTTTCGAAGGCATGAGTGACTATAAATGGAATTTTCTTCTCAATCGATGGCTTTTGCTTCAAGTTTCCCGAGGCAAACAATCAATTATAATTTGTTTTAACCAAAAATGTAAGAAAATTTGACTTAAAATAAAAAATGATATTATAAAACCATTTAAAGCAAGTAATAAGGCTTTCGAAGGCATGGGTGACTATAAATGGATTTTTCATGTCAATATATGACTTTTGCTTCATGTTTCTCGAGACAAACATTCAATTATAATCTATTTCATCCAAAAATGTATGAAAATTTGATTTAAAAAAAATGATATTATCAAAGCATTTAAAGTGAGTAATAAGGCTTTCGAAGGTATGAGTGACTATAAATGAACTTTTCTTGTCTATCAATTGCTTTCGCTTCACCTTTGTCGAGATAAACAATCAATTATAACCTTTCTTAACCGAAAATGTAAAAAAATTCAACTTAAAATCAATTATGAGATTATAAAGCCATTTAAAGTAAGTAATAAGGCTTTCGAAGGCATGAGTGACTATAAATGAAATTTTCTTGTCAATTGATGGCTTTTGCTTCAAGTTTCCCAAGGCAAACATTCAATTATAATCTGTTTTAACAAAAAATGTAAGAAAATTCAAGATAAAATCAATAATGAGATTATAAAACCATTTAAAGCGAGTAATAAAGCTTTCGAAGGCATGAATGACTATAAATGGACTTTTCTGATCAATTGATGGCTTTCGCTTCACGTTTCTCGAGGTAAACATTCAATTATAATCTATTTTAACCAAAAATGTATGAAAATTTGACTTAAAATCAATAATGATATTATAAAACCATTTAAAGCGAGTAATAAAGCTTTCGAAGGCATGATTGACTATAAATGGACTTTTCTTGTCAATCGATGGCTTTCGCTTCACGTTTTTTGAGGCAAACATTCAATTATAATTTGTTTAAACCAAAAATGTAAGAAATTTCAACTTAAAATCAATTATGAGATTGTAAAACCTTTTAAGTGACTAATACAGCTTCTAAAGGCATAAGTGACTATAAATAGACTTTTTCTATTAACGAAGGGTTTTAGCCTCACGTTTCTCCAGGTAAATATTCAATTATAATCTGTTTTAACAAAAAATGTAAAAAAATTCAACTTAAAATCAATAATCAGGTTATAAAACCATTTAAAGTGAACAATAAGGCTTTCGAAGGCATGAGTGACTATAAATGAAATTTTCTTCTCAATCGATGGCTTTCGTTTCAAGTTTCCCGAGGCAAACAATCAATTATAATTTGTTTTAACCAAAAATGCAAGAAAATTTGACTTAAAATCAAAAATGATATTATAAAACCATTTAAAGCAAGTAATAAGCCTTTTGAAGGTATGAGTGACTATAAATGGATTTTTCATGTCAATGGATGGCTTTTGCTTCATGTTTCCTGAGGCAAACATTCAATTATAATCTATTTCAACCAAAAATGTATGAAAATTTGATTTAAAACAAAAAATGATATTATCAAACCATTTAAAGTGAGTAATAAGGCTTTCGAAGGCATGAGTGACTATAAATAGACTTTTCTTGTCAATCAATGGCTTTCGCTTCACCTTTGTAGAGATAAACATTCAATTATAACCTTTCTTAACCAAAAATGTAAAAAAATTCAACTTAAAATCAATTATGAGATTATAAAACCATTTAAAGCAAGTAATAAGGCTTTCGAAGGCATGAGTGACTATAAATGGAATTTTCTTGTCAATTGATGGCTTTCACTTCAAGTTTCCCAAGGCAAACATTCAATTATAATATGTTTTAACAAAAAATGTAAGAAAATTCAAGATAAAATCAATAATGAGATTATAAAACCATTTAAAGCGAGTAATAAGGCTTTCGAAGGCATGAGTGACTATAAATGGACTTTTCTAGTCAATCGATGGCTTTTGCTTCAAGTTTCTCAAGGAAAACATTCAATTGTAATCTATTTTAACCAAAAATGTATAAAAATTTGACACAAAATCAATAATGGGATTATAAAACCGTTTAAAGTGAGTAATGAGGCTTTCAATGGAATGAGTGACTATATATGGGCTTTTCTTGTCAATCGATAACATTCGCTTCACATTTCCTGAGGCAAACATTCAATTATAATCTGTTTTAAACAAAAATTTAAGAAAATTCAACTTAAAATCAATAATGAGATTACAAAACCATTTAAAGTAAGAAATAAGGTTTTTGAAGGCATCAGTGACAATAAATTGACTTTTCTTGTCAATGGATGGCTTCGCTTCATGTTTCTCGAGGAAAACATTCAATTATAGTCTGTTTTAATCAAAAATGTAAAAAAAATTCTACTTAAAATCAATAATGAGATTATAAAACCATTTTAAGCAAGTAATAAGGCTTTTGAAGGCATGAGTGACTATAAATGAAATTTTCTTGTCAATCAATGGCTTCAGCTTCAAGTTTCCCGAGGCAAACATTCAATTATAATTTGTTTTAACCAAAAATGTAATAAAATTCAACTTAAAATCAATAATGAGATTATAAAACCTATTAAAGAGAGTAATAAGGCTTTCGAAGGCATGAGTGACTATAAATAGACTTTTTTTGTCAATGGATGGCTTTCGCTTCACGTTTCTCAAGGTAAACATTTTATTATAAACTTTCTTAACCGAAAATGTAAACAAATTCAACTTAAAATCAATTATGAGATTATAAATCCGTTTTAAGTGAGAAGTAAGGCTTTTGAAGGCATGAGTGACTATAAATGGACTTTTCTTGTCAATGGATGGCTTTCGCTTCACGTATCCTGAGGCAAATATTCAATTATAATCTGTTTAAACCAAAAATGTAAAAAAATTCAACTTAAAATCAATAATGAGATTATAAAACCATTTAATCAGAGCAGTAAGGCTTTCAAAAGCATGAGTGCCTATAAATGGACTTTTCTTATCAATGGATGGCTTTCACTTCACATTTCTCAATGCAAACATTCAATTATAATATGTTTTAACCAAAAATGTAAGAAAATTTAACTTAAAATCAATAATGAGATTATAAAACCATTTAAAGCGAGTAATAAGGCTTTCAAAGGCATGAGTCACTATAAATGGACTTTTCTTGTCAATCGATGGCTTTTGCTTCACGTTTCTCAAGGCAAACATTTAATTATAACCTTTCTTAACCGAAAATGTAAAAAAATTCAACTTAAAATCAATTATGAGATTATAAAACCATTTTAAGCAAGTAATACGGCTTCTAAAGGCATGAGTGACCATAAATGGACTTTTCCTATCAACAAAGAGTTTTAGCCTCATGTTTCCCAAGGTAAACATTCAATTATAATCTGTTTTAATAAAAAATATAAAAAAATTCAACTTAAAATCAATAATGACATTACAAAACCATTTAAAGCAAGTAATAAGGCTTTCGAAGGCATAAGTGACTATAAATGAACTTTTCTTGTCAATGGATAGCTTTCACTTCCCTTTTCTTGAGGCAAACATTCAATTATAATATGTTTTAACCAAAAATGTAAAAAAATTCAGCTTAAAATCAATAATCAGATTTTAAAACCATTTAAAGTGAGTAATAAGGCTTTCGAAGGCATGAGTGACTATTAATGGACTTTTCTTATCAATGGATGGCTTTCACTTCATGTTTCTCAAGGCAAACATTCAATTATAACTTGTTTTAACCAAAAATGTAAGAAAATTCAACTTAAAATCAATAATGGGATTATAAAACCTTTTAAAGCGAGTAATAAGGCTTTCGAAGGCATGAGTGACTATAAATAGACTTTTCTAGTTAATGGATGGCTTTCGCTTCATGTTTCTCGAGGTAAACATTCAATTATAACCTTTCTTAAATGAAAATGTAAAAAAATTAAACTTAAAATCAATTATGCGATTGTAAAACCATTTTAAGTAAGTAATAGGGCTTTTGAAAGCATGAGAAACTATGCATAGCCTTTTCCTATCAACGAAGGGTTTTAGCCTCACGTTTCCTGAGGTAATCATTCAATTACAATCTGTTTTAACAAAAGCTATTAAAAAATTTAACTTAAAATCAATAATCAAATTATAAAACCATTTAAAGCGAGTAATAACTCTTTCGAAGGCATGAGAGACTATAAATGAAATTTTCTTGTCGATCGATGGCTTTCGCATCATGTTTCCTGAAACAAACATTCAATTATATTCTGTTTTAACCAAAAATGTAAGAAAAGTCAACATAAAATCAGTAATGAGATTATAAAATCATTTAAAGTGAGCAATAAGGCTTTCAAAGGTATGAGTGACTATAAATGAACTTTTCTTGTTAATTGTTGCCTTTCGCTTCACGTTTTTCTAGCCAAACATTCAATTATAATATATTTTAACCAAATATTTTAGAAAATTCAACTTAAAATCAATAACGAGATTATAAGACCATTTAAAGTGAGTAATAAGGTTTTCGAAGGCATGAGTGACTATAAATAGACTTTTCCTATCAACAGAGGGTTTTAGCCTCACGTTTCCCGAGGTAAACATTCAATTATAATCTATTTTAACAAAATATGCAAAAAAATTCAACTTAAAATCAATAATGAGATTATAAAACCAATTAAAGCAAGTAATAAGGCTTTCTAAGGCATGAGTGACTAGAAATGGACTTTTCTTATCAATCGATGGCTTTCGCTTCAAGTTTCCCTAGGCAAACATTCAATCATAATCTCTTTTAACCAAAAATGTAAAACAATTCAGCTTAAAATCAATAATGAGATTATAAAACCATTTAAAGCAAGTAATAAGGCTCTTGAAGGCATGAATGACTATAAATAGACTTTTCTTATCAATGGATGACTTTTGGCTTCACATTTCTCGAGGTAAACATTTAATTATGAAATTTTTTAATTGAAAATGTAAAAACTTCAACTTAAAATCAATTATAAGACTATAAAACCATTTAAAGTGAGTAATAAGGCTTTCGAAGGCATGAGTGACTATAAATGGACTTTTCTTGTTAATGGATGGCTTTTGCTTCAGGTTTCTTGAGGCAAACATTTAATTATAAACTTTCTTAACCGAAAATGTAAAAAAATTCAACTTAAAATCAATTATAAGATTATAAAACCATTTTAAGTGAGTAATAAGACTATTGAAGGCATGAGTGACTATAAATGGTCTTTTCCTGACAACGGAGGGTTTAACCTCACGTTTCCTGAGGTAAACATTCAATAATAATCTGTTTTAACAAACAAAGTAAAAAAAAATTCTACTTAAAATCAATAATGAGATTATAAAATCATTTCAAGCGAGTAATAAGGCTTTTGAAGGCATAAGTGACAATCAATGGACTTTTCTTGTCAATTGATGGTTTTCGCTTCAAGTGTCCTTAAGGCAAACATTCAATTATAATATGTTTTAACCAAAAATGTAAAAAAATTCAGTTGAAAATCAATAATGAGATTATAAAACCATTTTAAGCGAGTAATAAGGCTTTTGAAGGCATAAGTGACTATAAATGGATTTTTCTTGTCAATCGATGGTATTCGCTTCACGTTTCTCGAGGTAAACATTCAATTATAACCTTTCTTAACCAAAACTGTTAAAAAATTCAACTTAAAATCAATTATGAGATTATAAAACCATTTTAAGTGACTAATAAGGCTTATGAAGGCATGAGTGACCATAAATGGACATTTCCTGTTAACGAAGGGTTTTAGCCTCATGTTTCCCGAGGTAAACATTCTATTACAATCTATTTTAACAAAAAATGTAAAAAATATCTACTTAAAATCAATAATGAGATTATAAAACCATTTAAAGCTAGTAATAAGGCTTCTGAAGGCATGAGTGACAATAAATGGACTTTTCTTGTCAATCGATAGTTTTCGCTTCTTGTTTCCCGAGGAAAACATTCAATTATAATCTGTTTTAACCAAAAATATAAAAAAATTCAACTTAAACTCAATAATCAGATTATAAAACCATTTTAAGTGAGCAACAAGGCTTTCGAAGGCATGAGTGACTACAAATGGACTTTTTTTGTCAGTCGATGACTTTCATTTCACGTTTATTGAGGTAAAACATTCAATTATAATTTGTTTTAACCAAAAATGTAAGAAAATTAAACCCAAAGTCAATAATGAGATTATAAAAACATATAGAGCGAGTAATAAGGCTTTCAAAGGTATGAGTGAGTATAAATTGACTTTTCTTGTCAATGAATGGTTTTCGCTTCACGTTTCCCAAGGTAAACATTCAATTATAATCTATTTTAACCAAAAATGTATGAAAATTTAACTTAAAATCAATAATGATATTATAAAACCATTGAAAGCGTGTAATAAGGCTTTTGAAGGCATGAATGACTATAAATGGACTT
The DNA here is from genome assembly GCF_053813885.1 of Theobroma cacao. NCBI lineage: Eukaryota > Viridiplantae > Streptophyta > Magnoliopsida > Malvales > Malvaceae > Theobroma > Theobroma cacao. The sequence continues at coordinate 30,203,065 of NC_142647.1, read as the reverse complement.
TTCTTATCAATTGATGACATTCGCTTCACGTTTCTTGAGGTAAACATTTAATTATAACCTTTCTTAACTAAAAATGTAAAAAAATTCAACTTACAATCAATTATGAGATTATAAAACCATTTTAAGCGAGTAATAAGGCTTCTGAAGGCATGAGTGACTACAGATGGACTTTTCCTATCAACAGAGGGTTTTAGCCTTACGTTTCTCAAGGTAAGCATTCAATTACAATTGTTTTAACAAAAAATGTAAAAAAATTCAACTTAAAATCAATAATCAGATTATAAAACCATTTAAAGCAAGTAATAGGGCTTTTGAAAGCATGAGTGACTATAAATGGACTTTTTTGTCAATGGATGGCTTCTGCTTCATGTTTCTTGAGGCAAACATTAAATTATAATATGTTTTAACCAAAAACGTAAAAAAATTAAGCTTAAAATCAATAATCAGATCATAAAACCATTTGAAGTGAGTAAGAAAGCTTTCGAAGCCATGAGTGACTATAAATGGACATTTCTTGTCAATCGATGGCTTTCACTTCACGTTTCTAGGGGCAAACATTCCACTATAATTTGTTTTAACAAAAAATGTAAGAAAATTAAACCCAAAGTCAATAATGAGATTATAAAACCATTTAAAGTGAGTAATAAGAATTTCGAAAGCATGAGTGACTATAAATGGACTTTTCATGTCATTTGATGGCTTTCGCTTCACGTTTCTCGAGGCAAACATTCAATTATAATATGTTTTAACCAAAAATATAAAAAAATTCAACTTAAAATCAATTATGAGATTATAAAACCATTTTAAGTGAGCAATAAGGCTTCTGAAGGCATGGTGACTATAAATGGGCTTTTCCTATCAACTGAGGGTTTTAGCCTCACATTTCCCGAAGTAAACATTCATTATAACCTGTTTGCACAAAAAATGTAAAAAAATTCAACTAAAAATTAATAATAAGATTATAGAATCATTTAAAGTGAGTAAAAAGGCTTTTGAAGGCATGAGTATAAATGGACTTTTCTTGTCAATCGATGGCTTTTGCTTCATGTTTCCTAAGGCAAACATTCAACTATAATCTGTTTTAACAAAAAATGTAAGAAAATTCAACTTTAAATCAATAATGAGATGATAAAACTATTTAAAGCGAGTAATAAGACTTTCAAAGGTATGAGTGACTACAAATGGACTTCTCTTGTCAATCGATGGCTTTTGCTTTACGTTTCCTGAGGCAAACATTCAATTATAATATGTTTTAACCAAAAATTTAAGAAAATTCAACTTAAAATCAATAATGAGATTACAAAGCCATTTAAAGCGAGTAATAAGGCTTTCGAAGGCATGAGTGACTATAAATAGACTTTTCCTGTCAACGAAGGGTTTTGACATCACGTTTTTTGAGGTAAACATTCAATTATAATCTATTTTTAAAAAATATAAAAAATTTCAACTTAAAACCAATAATGAGATTATGAAACCAATTAAAGCGAGCAATAAGGCTTTCGGAGATATGAGTGAGTATAAATGGACTTTTCTTGTCAATCAATGGCATTCACTTCAAATTTCCCCAGGCAAACATTCAATTATAATTTGTTTTAACCAAAAATACAAAAATATTCAGCTTAAAATCAATAATCAGATTATAAAACCATTTAAAGCGAGTAATAAGGCTTTCAAAGGCATGAGTGACTATAAATGGATTTTTCTTGTCAATGGATTGCCTTCGCTTCACGTTTCTTGAGGCAAACATTTAATTATAAACTATCTTAACTGAAAATAAAAAATTCAACTTAAAATCAATTATGAGATTATAAAACCATATTAAGCTAGTAAAAACGCTTTTGAAAGCAAGAGTGACTATCAATGAGCTTTTCTTGTCAACGGCGGGTTTTAGCCTCACGTTTCCCAAAGTAAATATTCAATTATAACTTGTTTTTATAAAAAAACGTAAAAAAATTCAACTTAAAATCAATAATCAAATTATAAAACCTTTTAAAGCGAGTAATAAGGCTTTTGAAGGCATGAGTGACTATAAATGGACTTTTCTTGTCAATGGATGGCTTTTGCTTCACGTTTCTCGAGGCAAACATTTAATTATAAACTTTCTTAACCGAAAATGTAAGAAAATTCAACTTAAAATCAATTATAAAATTATAAAACCATATTAAGCCAGTAATAAGGCTTTTGAAGGCAAGAGTGACTATCAATGGGCTTTTCTTGTCAACGGAGGGTTTTAGCCTCACGTTTTGCAAGGTAAACATTCAATTATATCATGTTTTCACAAAAAAAATGCACAAAAATTCAACTTGAAATCAATAATCAGATTATAAAACCTTTTAAAGCGAGTAATAAGGCTTTCAAAGGCATGAGTGACTATAAATGGACTTTTCTTGTCAATGGATGACTTTCGCTTCATGTTTCTCAAGGCAAACATTTAAATATAAACTTTCTTAACCGAAAATGTAAGAAAATTCAACTTAAAAACAATTATGAGATTATAAAACCATTTTAAGCGAGCAATAAGGCTTCTGAAGGCATGAGTGACTATAAATGGTCTTTTCTTGACAATGGAGGGTTTAACCTCACGTTTTTCGAGGTAAACATTCAATTATAATCTATTTGGACAAAAAATGTAAAACAATTCAACTTAAAATCAATAATCAGATTATAAAATCATTTAAAGTGAGTAATAAGGCTTTCGAAGGCATGAGTAACTATAAATGGACTTTTCTTGTCATTCGATGGCTTTTGCTTCACGTTTCCTAAGGCAAACATTCAACTATAATCTGTTTTGACCAAAAATGTGAGAAAATTTAACTTAAAATCAATAATGAGATGATAAAACCATTTTAAGCGAGTAATAAAGCTTTCAAAGGTATGAGTGAGTATAAATGGATTTTTCTTATCAATGGATTGCTTTCGCTTCACGTTTCTCGAGACAAACATTTAATTATAAACTTTCTTAACCGAAAATAAAAAAAATCAACTTAAAATCAATTATGAGATTATAAAACCATATTAAGCTAGTAAAAAGGCTGTTGAAAGTAAGAGTGACTATCAATGAGCTTTTCTTGTCAATGGCGGGTTTTAACCTCACGTTTCCCAAAGTAAACATTCAATTATAACCTGTTTTCATAAAATAAATATAAAAAAATTCAACTTAAAATCAATAATCAGATTATAAAACCTTTTAAACCGAGTAATAAGGCTTTTGAAGGTATGAGTGACTATAAATGGACTTTTCTTGTCAATGGATGGCTTTTGCTTCACGTTTCTCGAGGTAAACTTTTAATTATAAACTTTCTTAATCGAAAATGTAAGAAAATTCAACTTAAAATCAATTATAAGATTATAAAACCATATTAAGCCAGTAATAAGGCTTTTGAAGGCAAGAGTGACTATTAATGGGCTTTTCTTATCAACGGAGGGTTTTAGCCTCACGTTTCCCAAGGTAAACATTCAATTATAACCTGTTTTCACAAAAAAAAATGTACAAAAATTCAACTTCAAATCAATAATCAGATTATAAAACCTTTTAAAGCGAGTAATAAGGCTTTCAAAGGCATGAGTGACTATAAATGGACTTTTCTTGTCAATGGATGACTTTCGCTTCATGTTTCTCAAGGCAAACATTTAAATATAAACTTTCTTAACCGAAAATGTAAGAAAATTTAACTTAAAATCAATTATGAGATTATAAAACCATTTTAAGAGAGCAAGAAGGCTTCTGAATGCATGAGTGACTATAAATGGTATTTTCTTGACAATGAAGGGTATAACCTCACATTTCCCGAAGTAAACATTCAATTATAATCTGTTTGCACAAAAAATGTAAAACAATTCAACTTAAAATCAATAATCAGATTATAAAATCATTTAAAGTGAGTAATAAGGCTTTCGAAGGCATGAGTGACTATAAATGGACTTTTCTTGTCAATCGATGGCTTTCGCTTCACGTTTCCTAAGGCAAACATTCAACTATAATCTATTTTAACCAAAAATATGTGAAAATTCAACTTAAAATCAATAATGAGATGATAAAACTATTTAAAGCGAGTAATAAAGCTTTCAAAGGTATGAGTGAGTATAAATGGTCTTTTCTTGTCAATCGATGGCTTTCTCTTCACGTTTCTTAAGGCAAACACTCAATTATAATCTGTTTTAATAAATAATTTAAGAAAATTCAACTTAAAATCAATAATGATATCATAAAACCATTTAAAGCAAGTAATAAGGCTTTCAAAGGCATGAGTGACTATTAATGGACTTTTCCTATCAACGGAGGGTTTTAGCCTCACGTTTTTCGAGATAAACATTCAATTATAATCTGTTTTAACAAAAAATGTAAAAAAATTCAACTTAAAATCAATAATGAGATTATAAAACCAATTAAAGCAAGCAATAAGGCTTTCAGAGGCATGAGTGACTATAAAGCGAGTAATAAGGCTTCCGAAGGTATGAGTGACTATATATGGACCTTTCTTGTCAATGGATGGCTTTCGCGTCACGTTTCTCGAGGTAAACATTCAATTATAATCTATTTTCACCAAAAATATAAAAAAAATCAGGTTCAACTGAGGGTTTTAGCCTCATGTTTCCTCAGCTAAACATTCAATTATAATATGTTTGACAAAAAATTTAAGAAAATTCAATTGAAAATCAATAGTGAGATTATAAAATAATTTAAAGCGAGTAATAAGGCTTTCGAAGGCATGAGTGACTATCAATGGACTTTTCTTGTCAACGGATAGCTTTCGCGTCATGTTTCCCAAGGTAAACATTCAATTATAATCTGCTTTAGCCAAAAATGTAAAACAATTCAGCTTAAAATCAATAATCAAATCATAAAACCATTTAAAGCGAGTAATAAGGCTTTCGAAGGTGTGAGTGACTATAAATGGACTTTTCTTGCCAACGGATGGCTTTCGTATCACGTTTCTCGAGGTAAACATTCAATTATAATCTGTTTTAACCAAAAATGCAAACAAATTCAGCTTAAAATCAATAATCAGATTATAAAACCATTTCAAGCGAGTAATAAGGCTTTCAAAGACATGAGTGACTATAAATGAACTTTTCTTCTTAATGGATGGCTTTCGCTTCACGTTTCCCAAGGCAAACATTCATTTATAATCTGTTTTAACCAAAAATGTAAGAAAATTCAACTTAAAATCAATAATGAGGTTATAAAACCATTTAAAGCGGGCAATAAGGCTTCTGAAGGCATGAGTGATTATAAATGAACTTTTCTTGTCGATGGATGGCTTTCGCTTCACGTTTTTCAAGGCAAACATTCAATTATATTCTGTATTACCAAAAAGATAAGAAAATTCAACTTAAAATCAATAATGAGACTATAAAATCATTTAAAGCGAGTAATAAGGCTTCTGAAGGCATGAGTGACTATAAATGGTCTTTTTCGGTCAACTAAGGGTTTTAGCCTCAAGTTTCCCAAGGTAAACATACAATTATAATATGTTTGACCAAAAATTGAAGAGAATTCAACTTAAAATCAATAATGAGATTATAAAACAATTTAAAGCGAGTAATAAGGCTTCCAAAGGTATGAGTGACTATAAATTGACTTTTCTTATTAATGGTGGCTTTTGCGTCACGTTCTCGAGCCAAACATTCAATTATAATCTATTTTAACCAAAAGTGTAAAACAATTCAGCTTAAACTCAATTATCATATTATAGAACCATTTAAAGCGAGTAATAAGGCTTTCGAAGGCATGAGTGACTATAAATGGACTTTTCTTGTCAACGGATGGCTTTCGCGTCATGTTTCTTAAGGCAAACATTCAATTATAATTTGCTTTAACCAAAAATGTAAAAAAATTCAGCTTAAAATCAATAATCAGATTATAAAACCATTTCAAACGAGTAATAAGGCTTTCGAAGGCATGAGTGACTATAAATAAACTTTTCTTGTCAATGGATGGCTTTCGCGTCACGTTTCTCGAGGCAAGCAATCATTATAATCTGTTTTAACCAAAAAAGAAAAATAATTCAGCTTAAAATCAATAATCAGATTATAAAACCATTTAAAGCGAGTAATAAGGCTTTCAAAGGCATGAGTGACTATAAATGAACTTTTCTTGTCAATGGATAGCTTTCGCTTCACGTTTCCTAAGGTAAACATTCATTTATAATCTATTGTAACAAAAAATGTAAGAAAATTCAACTTAAAATCAATAATGAGACTATAAAACCATTTAAAGCGGGCAATAAGGCTTCTGAAGGCATAAGTGACTATATATGAACTTTTCTTACCGATAGATGGCTTTCGCTTCACGTTTCCTGAGGCAAACATTCAATTATATTCTGTTTTACCAAAAATATAAGAAAATTCAAGTTAAAATTTATAATGAGACTATAAAACCATTTAAAGCGAGTAATAAGGCTTTTGAAGGCATTAGTGACTATAAATGGTCTTTTTCGGTCAACTGAGGGTTTTACCCTCAATTTTTTCGAGGTAAACATACAATTATAATATGTTTGACCAAAAATTGAAGAGAATTCAACATAAAATCAATAATGAGATTATAAAACGATTTAAAGTGAGTAATAAGGCTTCCGAAGGCATGAGTGACTATAAATGGACTTTTCTTGTTAATGGTGGCTTTTGCGTCACGTTCCCAAGCCAAACATTCAATTATAATCTGTTTTAACCAAAAGTGTAAAACAATTCAGCTTAAAATCAATTATCATATTATAAAACCATTTAAAGCGAGTAATAAGGCTTCCGAAGGTATGAGTGACTATATATGGACTTTTCTTGCCAACGGATGGCTTTCACGTCACGTTTCCCAAGGTAAACATTCAATTATATTCTGTTTTGAACAAAAGTGTAAAAAATTCAGCTTAAAATCAATAATCAGATTATAAAACCATTTAAAATGAGTAATAAGGCTTCCGAAGGTATGAGTAACTATATATGGACCTTTCTTATCAATGGATAGCTTTTGTGTCACGTTTCTTGAGGCAAACAATCAATTATAATCTGTTTTCACCAAAAATGTAAAAAAATTCAGATTAAAATCAATAATCAGATTATATCACCATTTCAAGCGAGTAATAAAGCTTTGAAAGGCATGAGTGACTATAAATAAACTTTTCTTGTCAATGGATGGCTTTCGCTTCACGTTTCTCAAGGTAAACATTCCATTATAATCTGTGTTGACCAAAAATGTGAGAAAAGTCAACTTAAAATCAATAATGCGACCATAAAACTATTTAAATGGAGTAATAAGGCTGCTGAAGGCATGAATGACTACAAATTGACTTTTCTTAGCAATGGATGGCTTTCGCTTCACGTCTTTCGAGGTAAACATTTAATTATAAAATTCTTAACCGAAAATGTAAAAAACTTCAACTTAAAATCAATTATGAGATTATAAAACCATTTAAAGCGAGTAATAAGGCTTGTAAAGGTATGAGTGGTTATGAATGGTCTTTTGTTGTCAACTGAGGGTTTTAGCCTTACGTTTCCCGAGGTAAAGATTCAATTATAATATGTTTGACCAAAAATTTAAGAAAATTCAATTGAAAATCAATAATGAGATTATAAAATGATTTAAAGCGAGTAATAACGCTTCCGAAGGCATGAGCGACTATAAATGGACTTTTCTTCTTAATGGTGGCTTTTGCGTCAAGTTTCCCAAGCCAAACATTCATTTATAATTTGTTTTAACCAAAAGTGTAAAACAATTTAGCTTAAAATCAATTATCATATTATAGAACCATTTAAAGCGAGTAATAAGGCTTTCGAAGGTATGAGTGACTATATATGGACTTTTCTTGCCAACGGATGGCTTTCATATCACGTTTCCTGAGGTAAACATTCAATTATAATCTGTTTTAAACAACAATGTAAAAAAATTCAGCTTAAAATCAATAATCAGGTTATAAAACCATTTAAAGAGAGTAATAAGGCTTTCGAAGGCATGAGTGACTATAAATGGACTTTTCTTGTCAACGGATGGCTTTCGCGTTACGTTTTCCAAGGCAAACATTCAATTATAATCTGCTTTAACCAAAAATGTAAAACAATTCAGCTTAAAATCAATAATCAGATTATATAATCATTTCAAGCGAGTAATAAGGCTTTTGAAGGCATAAGTGACTATAAATGAACTTTTCGTATCAATAGATGACTCTCGCGTCACGTTTCTCGAGGTAAACAATCAATTATAATCTGTTTTAATTAAAAATGAAAAACAATTCAGCTTAAAATCAATAATCAAATTATAAAACCATTTAAAGCGAGTAATAAGGCTTTCAAAGGCATGAGTGACTATAAATGAACTTTTCTTGTCAATGGATGGCTTTCACTTCACGTTTCCCGAGGCAAACATTCATTTATAATTTGTTTTAACCAAAAATGTAAGAAAATTCAACTTAAAATCAATAATGAGACTATAAAACCATTTAAAGCGGGCAATAAGGCTTTTGAACGCATGAGTGACTATAAATGAACTTTTCTTGTCGATGGATGGCTTTCGCTTCACGTTTCCCAAGGCAAACATTCAATTATATTATGTTTTACTAAAAATATAAGAAAATTCAACTTAAAATCAATAATGAGACTATAAAATCATTTAAAGCAAGTAATAAGGCTTCTGAAGGCATGAGTGACTATAAATGGACTTTTCTTGTCAATGGATGGCTTTCGCTTCATGTCTTTCGAGGCAAAAATTTAATTATAAAATTCTTGACAGGAAATGTAAAAAAATTCAACTTAAAATCAACTATGAGACTATAAAACCATTTAAAGCGAGTAATAAGGCTTCTGAAGGCATAAGTGACTATAAATGGTCTTTTCCAGTCAATTGAGGGTTTTAGCCTCAAGTTTCCCAAGGTAAACATACAATTATAATATGTTTGACCAAAAATTGAAGAGAATTCAACTTAAAATCGATAATAAGATTATAAAATGATTTAAAGCGAGTAATAAGGCTTCCGAAGGCATGAGTGACTAGAAATGGACTTTTCTTGTTAATGGTGGCTTTTGCGTCACGTTCTCGAGCCAAACATTCAATTATAATCTGTTTTAACCAAAAGTGTAAAACAATTCAGCTTAAAATCAATTATCATATTATAGAACCATTCAAAGCGAGTAATAAGGCTTTCGAAGGTATGAGTGACTATATATGGACTTTTCTTGCCAACGGATGGCTTTCACGTCACGTTTTCTGAGGTAAACACTCAATTATAATCTGTTTTAATCAAAAGTGTAAAATAATTTAGCTTAAAATCAATAATCAGATTATAAAACCATTTAAAGCGAGTAATAAGGCTTCCGAAGGTATAAGTGACTATATATGGACCTTTCTTGTCAATGGATGGCTTTCGCGTCACGTTTCTCGAGGTAAACATTCAATTATATTTTGTTTTCATCAAAAATGTAAAAAAGTTTAGGTTAAAATCAATAATCAGATTATAAAACCATTTGAAACGAGTAATAAGGCTTTCAAAGGCATGAGTGACTATAAATGAACTTTTTTTGTCGATGGATGGCTTTCGCTTCACGTTTCTCGAGGCAAACATTCAATTATATTCTGTTTTACCAAAAATATAAGAAAATTCAACTTAAAATCAATAATGAGACTATAAAACCATTTAAAGCGAGTAATAAGGCTTCTGAAGGCATGAGTGACTATAAATGGACTTTTCTTGTCAATGGATAGCTTTCGCTTCATGTCTTTCGAGGCAAACATTTAATTATAAAATTCTTGACAGAAAATGTAAAAAAATTCAACTTAAAATCAACTATGAGACTATAAAACCATTTAAAGCGAGTAATAAGGCTTCTAAAGGCATGAGTGACTATAAATGGTCTTTTCCGGTGAACTGAGGGTTTTAGCCTCAAGTTTCCCAAGGTAAACATACAATTATAATATGTTTGACCAAAAATTGAAGAGAATTCAACTTAAAATCGATAATGAGATTATAAAACGATATAAAGCGAGTAATAAGGCTTCTGAAGGCATGAGTGACTATAAATGGACTTTTCTTGTTAATGGTGGCTTTTGCGTCATGTTCCTGAGCCAAACATTCAATTATAATCTGTTTTAACAAAAAGTGTAAAACAATTCAGCTTAAAATCAATTCTCATATTATAGAACCATTTAAAGCGAGTGATAAGGCTTCCGAAGGTATTAGTGACTATATATGGACTTTTCTTGCCAACGGATGGCTTTCACGTCACGTTTCCTGAGGTAAACATTTAATTATAATTTGTTTTAAACAACAATGTAAAAAAATTCAGCTTAAAATCAATAATCAGGTTACAAAACCATTTAAAGCGAGTAAAAAGGCTTTTGAAGGCATGAGTGACTATAAATGGACTTTTCTTGTAAACGGATGGCTTTCGCGTTACGTTTCCCGAGGCAAACATTCAATTATAATCTGCTTTCATCAAAAATGCAAAAAAGTTCAGGTTAAAATCAATAATCAGATTATAAAACCATTTCAAGCGAGTAATAAGGCTTTGAAAGGCATGAGTGACTATAAATGAACTTTTCTTGTCAATAGATGGCTTTCGCTTCACGTTTCTCGAGGTAAACATTCGATTATAATCTGTTTTGACCAAAAATGTGAGAAAATTCAACTTAAAATCAACAATGCGATTATAAAACTATTTAAATGGAGTAATAAGGCTGTTGAAGGCATGAGTGACTACAAATTGACTTTTCTTAGCAATGGATGGCTTTCGCGTCACGTCTTTCGAGGTAAACATTTAATTATAAAACTCTTGATAGGAAATGTAAAAAAAATCAACTTAAAATCAACTATGAGATTATAAACCATTTTAAACGAGTAATAAGGCTTGTAATAGTATGAGTGACTATAAATGGTCTTTTTCGGTCAACTGAGGGTTTTAGCCTCAAGCTTCCCGAGGTAAACATTCAATTATAATATGTTTTAAACAACAATGTAAAAAAATTCAGCGTAAAGTCAATAATCAGGTTATAAAACAATTTAAAGCGAGTAATAAAGCTTTCGAAGGCATAAGTGACTACAAATGGACTTTTCTTGTCAACGGATGGCTTTTGCGTCACGTTTTTCAAGGTAAACATTCAATTATAATTTGTTTTAAACAACAATGTAAAAAAATTCAGCTTAAAATCAATAATCAGGATATGAAACCATTTAAAGCGAGTAATAAGGCTTCCGAAGGCATGAGTGACTATAAATGGACTTTTCTTGTCAACGGATGGCTTTCGCATCATGTTTCCTGAGGTAAATTATATTATGCGTTAACCAAAAATGTAAAAAAATTCAGCTTAAAATCAATAATCAGGATATAAAACCATTTAAAGCGAGTAATAAGGCTGTCGAAGGCATTAGTGACTATAAATGGACTTTTCTTATCAACGGATGGCTTTCGCATCATGTTTCCCAAGGCAAGCATTGAATTATAATCTGTTTTAACCAAAAATGTAAAAAAATTCAGCTTAAAATCAATAATCAGACTATAAAACCATTTAAAGCGGGTAATAAGGCTTTGAAGGCATGAGTGACTATAAATGAACTTTTCTTGTCAATGGATGGCTTTCGCGTCACGTTTCTCTAGGCAAACAATCAATTATAATCTGTTTTAACTAAAAATGAAAAAAAATTCAGCTTAAAATCAATAATCATATTATAAAATCATTTAACGCGAGTAATAAGGCCTTCAAAGGTATGGGTGACTACAAATGAACTTTTCTTGTCAATGGATGGCTTTCGCTTCACGTTTCCTAAGGCAAACATTCATTTATAATCTGTTTTAACCAAAAATGTTTGAAAATTCAACTTAAAATCAATAATGAGGCTATAAAACCATTTAAAGCGAGCAATAAGGCTTTTGAAGGCATGAGTGACTATAAATGAACTTTTCTTATCGATGGATGGCTTTCGCTTCAGGTTTCCCGAGGCAAACATTCAATTATATTTTGTTTTACCAAAAATATAAGAAAACTCAACTTAAAATCAACTATGAGATTATAAAACCATTTTAAGCGAGCAATAAGGCTTGTAATGGTATGAGTGACTATAAATGGTCTTTTTCGGTCAACTGAGGGTTTTAGCCTTAAGTTTTTCGAGGTAAACATTCAATTATAATATGTTTAACCAAAAATTTAAGAAAATTCAACTGAAAATCAATAATAAGATTATAAAATGATTTAAACCGAGTAATAAAGATTTCGAAGGCATGAGTGACTATAAATGGACATTTCTTGTCAATGGATGGCTTTCGTGACACGTTTCCTAAGGAAAACATTCAATTATAATCTATTTTAACCAAACGTGTAAAAAAACTCCGCTTAAAATCAATAATCAGATTATAAAACCATTTAAAGTGCATAATAAGGCTTTCGAAGGTATGAGTGACTATATATGGACCTTTCTTGTAATGGATTGCTTTCGCGTCATGTTTCTCAAGGCAAACATTCAATTATAATCTGTTTTCACCAAAAATGTAAAAAATTTCAAGGTAAAATCAATAATCAGATTATAAAATCATTTCAAGCGAGTAAGAAGGCTTTGCAAGGCATGAGTAACTATAAATGAACTTTTCTTGTCAATGGATGGCTTTTGCTTCACGTTTCTTGAGGCAAACATTCGATTATAATCTGTTTTGACCAAAAATGTGAGAAAATTCAACTTAAAATCAATAATGCGACTATAAAACTATTTAAATGGAGTAATAAGGCTGCTGAAGGCATGAGTGATTACAAATGGACTTTTCTTAGCAATGGATGGCTTTCCCTTCACGTCTTTTAAGGCAAACATTTAATTATAAAATTATTAACCAAAAATGTAATAAAATTCAACTTAAAATCAGTTATGAGATTATAAAACCATTTTTAGCGAGCTATAAGGCTTGTAAAGGTATGAGTGGTTATAAATGGTCTTTTATTGTCAATTGAGGGTTTTAGCCTTACGTTTCCCGAGGTAACCATTCAATTATAATATGTTTGACCAAAAATTTAAGAAAATTCAACTAAAAATCAATAATGAGATTATAAAACGATTTACAACTAGTAATAAGGCTTCTGAAGGCATGAGTGACTATAAATGAACTTTTCTTATTAATGGTTGCTTTTGCGTCATGTTTCCCAAGACAAACATTCAATTATAATCTGTTTTAACCAAAAGTGCAAAACAATTCAGCTTAAAATCAATTATCATATTATAGAACCATTTAAAACGAGTAATAAGGCTTTCGAAGGTATGAGTGACTATATATGGACTTTTCTTATCAACGGATGGCTTTCACGTCACGTTTCTCGAGGTAAACATTCAATTATAATCTGTTTTAAAAAACAATGTAAAAAAATTCAGCTTAAAATCAATAATCAGGTTATAAAACCATTTAAAGAGAGTAATAAGGCTTTTAAAGGCATGAGTGACTATAAATGGACTTTTCTTGTAAACGGATGGCTTTCGCGTTACGTTTTCCGAGGCAAACATTCAATTATAATCTGCTATCATCAAAAATGCAAAAAAGTTCAGGTTAAAATCAATAATCAGATTATAAAACCATTTCAAGCGAGTAACAAGGCTTTGAAAGGCATGAGTGACTATAAATGAACTTTTCTTTTCAATGGATGGCTTTCGCTTCAGGTTTCTCGAGGCAAACATTCAATTATATTTTGTTTTCATCAAAAATGTAAAAATGTTCAGGTTAAAATCAATAATCAGATTATAAAACCATTTCAAGCGAGTAATAAGGCTTTGAAAGGCATGAGTGACTATAAATGAACTTTTCTTGTCAATGGATGGCTTTCGCTTCACGTTTCTCGAGGTAAACATTCGATTATAATCTGTTTTGACCAAAAATGAAAAATAATTTAGCTTAAAATCAATAATTAGGTTATAAAATCATTTAAAGCGAGTAATAAGGCTTTCAAAGGCATGAGTGACTATAAATGAACTTTTCTTGTCAATGGATGGCTTTTGCTTCACGTTTCTCGAGGCAAACATTCGATTATAATCTGTTTTGACCAAAAATGTGAGAAAATTCAACTTAAAATCAATAATGCGACCATAAAACTATTTAAATGGAGTAATAAGGCTGCTAAAGGCATGACTGATTACAAATAGACTTTTCTTAGCAATGGATGGCTTTCGCTTCACGTCTTTTAAGGCAAACATTTAATTATAAAATTCTTATCCGAAAATGTAAAAAACTTCAACTTAAAATCAATTATGAGATTATAAAACCATTTTAAGTGAGCTATAAGGCTTGTAAAGGTATGAGTGGTTATAAATGGTCTTTTGTTGTCAACTGAGGGTTTTAGCCTTACGTTTCCCGAGGTAAACATTCAATTATAATATGTTTGACCAAAAATTTAAGAAAATTCAGCTGAAAATTAATAATGAGATTATAAAACGATTTACAACGAGTAATAAGGCTTCTGAAGGCATGAGTGACTATAAATGAACTTTTCTTATTAATGGTGGCTTTTACGTCACGTTTCCCGAGAAAAACAATCAATTATAATCTGTTTTAACCAAAAGTGCAAAACAATTCAGCTTAAAATCAATTATCATATTATAGAACCATTTAAAGCGAGTAATAAGGCTTTCGAAGGTATGAGTGACTATATATGGACTTTTCTTATCAACGGATGGCTTTCACGTCATGTTTCCCGAGGTAAACATTCAATTATAATATGTTTTAAACAACAATGTAAAAAAATTCAGCTTAAAATCAATAATCAGGTTATAAAACCATTTAAAGCAAGTAATAAGGCTTTTGAAGGCATGAGTGACTATAAATGGACTTTTTTTGTAAACGGATGGCTTTCGCGTTACGTTTCCTGAGGTAAACATTCAATTATAATCTGCTTTCATCAAAAATGTAAAAAAGTTCAGGTTAAAATCAATAATCAGATTATAAAACCATTTCAAGAGAGTAATAAGGCTTTAAAAGGCACGAGTGACTATAAATGAACTTTTCTTTTCAATGGATAGCTTTTGCTTCAGGTTTCTCGAGGCAAACATTCAATTATATTCTGTTTTCATCAAAAATGTAAAAATGTTCAAGTTAAAATCAATAATCAGATTATAAAACCATTTCAAGCGAGTAATAAGGCTTTGAAAGCCATGAGTGACTATAAATGAACTTTTCTTGTCAATGGATGGCTTTCGCTTCACGTTTCTCGAGGTAAACATTCAATTATAATCTGTTTTGACCAAAAATGTGAGAAAATTCAACTTAAAATCAACAATGCGACTATAAAACTATTTAAATGGAGTAATAAGGCTATTGAAGGCTTGAGTGACTACAAATTGACTTTTCTTAGCAATGGATGGCTTTCGCGTCACGTCTTTCGAGGTAAACATTTAATTATAAAACTCTTGATAGGAAATGTAAAAAAATTCAACTTAAAATCAACTATGAGATTATAAAACCATTTTAAGCGAGTAATAAGGCTTGTAATGGTATGAATGACTATAAATGGTCTTTTCCAGTCAATTGAGGGTTTTCGCCTCAAGTTTCCCGAGGTAAACATTCAATTATAATATGTTTTAAACAACAATGTAAGAAAATTCAGCTTAAAGTCAATAATCAGGTTATAAAACCATTTAAAGCGAGTAATAAGGCTTTCGAAGGCATAAGTGACTACAAATAAACTTTTCTTGTCAACGGATGGCTTTCGTGTCACGTTTCTTGAGGCAAACATTCAATTATAATATGTTTTAAACAACAATGTAAAAATATTCAGCTTAAAATCAATAATCAGGTTATAAAACCATTTAAAGCGAGTAATAAGGCTTTCGAAGGCATGATTGACTATAAATGGACGTTTCTTGTCAACGGATGGCTTTCGGGTCACGTTTCTGGTGGCAAACATTCAATTATAATCTATTTTAAAAAAAATGTAAAAAAATTCAGCTTAAAATCAATAATCAGGATATGAAACCATTTAAAGCGAGTAATAAGGCTTTCGAAGGCACGAATGACTATAAATGGACTTTTCTTGTCAACGGATGGCTTTTGCATCATGTTTCCTGAGGCAAACATTGAATTATATTATGTGTTAACCAAAAATGTAAAAAAATTCAGCTTAAAATCAATAATCAGACTATTAAACCATTTAAAGCGAGTAATAAGGCTTTCGAAGGCATGAGTGACTATAAATGAACTTTTCTTGTCAATGGATGGCTTTCGCATCACGTTTCTCGAGGCAAACAATCAATTATAATATGTTTTAACTAAAAATGAAAAACAATTCAGCTTAAAATCAATAAGCATATTATAAAACCATTTAAAGCGAGTAATAAGGCCTTCAAAGGTATGAGTGACTACAAATGAGCTTTTCTTGTCAATGGATGGCTGTCGCTTCATGTTTCCTAAGGCAAATATTCATTTATAATCTGTTTTAACCAAAAATGTAAGAAAATTCGACTTAAAATCAATAATGAGGCAATAAAACTATTTAAACCGAGCAATAAGGCTTCTGAAGGCATGAGTGACTATAAATGAACTTTTCTTATCGATGGATGGCTTTCGCTTCACGTTTCTCGAGGCAAACATTCAATTATATTCTGTTTTACCAAAAATATAAGAAAATTCAACTTAAAATCAACTATGAGATTATAAAACCAATTTAAGCAAGCAATAAGGCTTGTAATGGTATGAGTAACTATAAATGGTCTTTTTCGGTCAACTAAGGGTTTTAGCCTTAAGTTTCCCGAGGTAAATATTCAATTATAATATGTTTGACCAAAAATTTAAGAAAATTCAACTGAAAATCAATAATAAGATTATAAAATTATTTAAAGCGAGTAATAAAGATTTCGAAGGCATGAGTGACTACAAATGGACTTTTCTTGTCAATGGATGGCTTTCGCGACATGTTTCCTAAGGAAAACATTCAATTATAATCTATTTTAACCAAAAGTGTAAAAAAATTCAGCTTAAAATCAATAATCAGATTATAAAACCATTTAAAGTGCGTAATAAGGCTTTCAAAGGTATGAGTGACTCTATATGGATTTTTCTTGTAATGGATTGCTTTCGCATCACGTTTCTCAAGGCAAACATTCAATTATAATCTGTTTTCACCAAAAATGTAAAAAATTTCAAGGTAAAATCAATAATCAGATTATAAAATCATTTCAAGCGAGTAAGAAGGCTTTGCAAGGCATGAGTAACTATAAATGAACTTTTCTTGTCAATCGAAGGCTTTTGCTTCACGTTTCTCAAGGCAAACATTCGATTATAATCTGTTTTGACCAAAAATGTGAGAAAATTCAACTTAAAATCAATAATGCAACTATAAAACTATTTAAATGGAGTAATAAGGCTACTGAAGGCATGAGTGATTACAAATGGACTTTTCTTAGCAATGGATGGCTTTCGCTTCACGTCTTTTAAGGCAAAAATTTAATTATAAAATTCTTAATCGAAAATGTAAAAACATTCAACTTAAAATCAATTATGAGATTATAAAACCATTTTAAGCGAGCTATAAGGCTTGTAAAGGTATGAGTGGTTATAAATGGTCTTTTGTTGTCAACTGAGAGTTTTAGCCTTACATTTCTCGAGGTAAACATTCAATTATAATATGTTTGACCAAAAATTTAAGAAAATTCAACTGAAAATCAATAATCAGATTATAAAACGATTTACAACGAGTAATAAGGCTTCTGAAGTCATGAGTGACTATAAATAGACTTTTCTTATTAACGGTGGCTTTTGCGTCACGTTTTTCGAGACAAACATTCAATTATAATCTGCTTTAATCAAAAGTGCAAAACAATTCAACTTAAAATCAATTATCATATTATAGAACCATTTAAAGCGAGTAATAAGGCTTTCGAAGGTATGAGCGACTATATATGGACTTTTCTTATCAACGGATGGCTTTCACGTCACGTTTCTCAAGGTAAACATTCAATTATAATCTGTTTTAGAAAACAATGTAAAAAAATTCAGCTTAAAATCAATAATCAGGTTATAAAACCGTTTAAAGCGAGTAATAAGGCTTTCGAAGGCATGAGTGACTATAAATGGACTTTTCTTGTCAACGGATGGCTTTCGCGTCATGTTTCTTGAGCCAAACATTCAATTATAATATGTTTTAAACAAAAATGTAAAAAAATTTAGCTTAAAATCAATAATCAGGATATAAAACCATTTAAATCGAGTAATAAGGCTTTCGAAGGCATGAGTGACTATAAGTGGACTTTTTATGTCAACGAATGACTTTCGTATCACGTTTCCCGAGGTAAACATTCAATTATAATCTGCTTTAACCAAAAATGTAAAAAAATTTAGCTTAAAATCAATAATCAGATTATAATCCATTTCAAGTGAGTAATAAGGCTTTCGAAGGCATGAGTGGCTATAAATGGACTTTTCTTGTCAACGGATGGCTTTCGCGTCACTTTTCTCGAGGAAAACATTCAATTATAATCTTCTTTAACTAAAAATGTAAAAAAATTCAGCTTTAAATCAATAATCAGATCATAAAACCATTTCAAGCGAGTAGTAAGGCTTTTGAAGGCATGAGTGACTATAAATGAACTTTTCTTGTCAATGGATGGCTTTCGCTTCACATTTCTCGAGGTAAACATTCGATTATAATCTGTTTTGACAAAAATATGAGAAAATTCAACTTACAATCAATAATGCGACAATAAAACTATTTAAATGGAGTAATAAGGCAGCTGAAGGCATGAGTGACTACAAATGGACTTTTCTTAGCAATGAATGGCTTTCGCTTCACGTTTTTTGAGGCAAACATTTAATTATAAAATTTTTAAACAAAAATGTAAAATAATTCAACTTTAAATCAATTATGAGATTATAAAATCATTTTAAGCGAGCTATAAGGCTTGTAAAGGTATGAGTGGTTATAAATGGTCTTTTCTTGTCAACTGAGGGTTTTAGCCTCATGTTTCCTGAGGCAAACATTCAATTATAATATGTTTGACCAAAAATTTAAGAAAATTCAACTGAAAATCAATAATGAGATTATAAAATGATTTAAAGCGAGTAATAAGACTTTCGAAGGCATGAGTGACTATAAATGGACTTTTCTTGTCAACGGATGGCTTTCGCGTCACGTTTCCCAAGGTAAACATTCAATTATAATCTGCTTTAACCAAAAATGTAAAAAATTCAGCTTAAAATCAATAATCAGATCATAAAACCATTTCAAGCGAGTAATAAGACTTTCGAAGGCATGAGTGACTATAAATGAACTTTTCTTGTCAATGGATGGCTTTCACGTCACGTTTCTCAAGGCAAACAATCAATTATAATCTGTTTTATCCAAAAATGGAAGACAATTCAGCTTAAAATCAATAATCAGGTTATAAAACCATTTAAAGCGAGTAATAAGGCTTTCAAAGGCATGAGTGACTATAAATGAACTTTTCCTGTCAATGGATGGCTTTCGCTTCATGTTTCTCGAGGCAAACATTTGATTATAATCTGTTTTGACAAAAAAAGTGAGAAAATTCAACTTAAAATCAATAATGTAACTATAAAACTATTTAAATGGAGTAATAAGGCTACTGAAGGCATGAGTGACTACAAATAGACTTTTCTTAGCAATGGATGGCTTTCGCTTCACGTCTTTCGAGGTAAACATTTAATTATAAAATTCTTAACCGAAAATGTAAAAAAATTCTACTTAAAATCAACTATGAGATTATAAAACCATTTTAAGCGAGTAATAAGGCTTGTAATGGTATGAGTGACTATAAATGGTCTTTTCTGGTCAACTGAGGGTTTTAGCCTCAAGTTTCTTGAGGTAAACATTCAATTATAATATGTTTGACCAACAATTTAAGAAAATTCAACTGAAAATCAATAATGAGATGATAAAATGATTTAAAGCGAGTAATAAGGCTTTCAAAGGCATGAGTGACTATAAATGGACATTTCTTATCAATGGATGGCTTTCGCGTCACGTTTCTCGAGACAAACATTCAATTATAATCTATTTTAACCAAAAATGTAAAAAAATTCAGCTTAAAATCAATAATCAGATCATAAAACCATTTCAAGCGAGTAATAAGGTTTTCGAAGGCATGAGTGACTAAAAATGAACTTTTCTTGTCAACGGATGGCTTTCGCGTCACGTTTCCCTAGGCAAACATTCAATTATAATCTGCTTTAATAAAAAATGTAAAAAAATTCAGGTTAAAATCAATAATCAGATTATAAAACCATTTCGAGCGAGTAATAAGGCTTTGAAAGGCATGAGTGACTATAAATGAACATATCTTGTCAATGGATGGCTTTCGCTTGATGTTTCTCGAGGCAAACATTCGATTATAATCTGTTTTAACCAAAAATGTAAGAAAATTCAACTTAAAATCAATAATGCGACTATAAAACTATTTAAATGGAGTAATAAGGCTACTTAAGGCATGAGTGACTACAAATGGACTTTTCTTAGCAATGGATGGCTTTCGCTTCACGTCTATCGAGGCAAACATTTAATTATAAAATTCTTAACCAAAAATGTAAGAAACTTCAACTTAAAATCAATTATGAGATTATAAAACCATTTTAAGCGAGCTACAAGGCTTGTAAAGGTATGAGTGGTTATAAATGGTCTTTTCTTGTCAACTGAGGGTTTCAGCCTCATGGTTCTTGAGGTAAGCATTCAATTATAATATATTTGACCAAAAATTTAAGAAAATTCAATTGAAAATCAATAATGAGATTATAAAATGATTTAAAGTGAGTAATAAGGCTTTCGAAGGCGTGAGTGACTATCAATGGACTTTTCTTGTCAACGGATGGCTTTCGCGTCATGTTTCCCGAGGCAAACATTCAATTATAATTTGCTTTAACCAAAAATGTAAAAAAATTCAGCTTAAAATCAATCATCATATCATAAAACTATTTCAAGCGAGTAATAAGGCTTTCGAAGGCATGAGTGACTATAAATGAACTTTTTTTGTCAATGGATGGCTTTCGCGTCACGTTTCTGAAGGCAAACAATCAATTATAATCTGTTTTAACTAAAAATGAAAAACAATTCAACTTAAAATTAATAATCAGATTATAAAACCTTTTAAAGCGAGTAATAAGGCTTTCAAAGGCATGAGTGACTATAAATGAACTTTTCTTGTTAATGGATGGATTTCGCTTTACGTTTCCCAAGGAAAACATTCATTTATAATCTGTTTTAACCAAAAATATAAGAAAATTTAACTTAAAATCAATAATGAGACTGTAAAACCATTTAAAGCTGGCGATAAGGCTTCTAAAGGAATGAGTGACTATAAATGAACTTTTTTTGTTGATGGATAGCTTTCGCGTCACGTTTCTCGAGGTAAACATTCAATTATATTCTGTTTTACAAAAAATATATGAAAATTCAACTTAAAATCAATAATGAAACTATAAAACCATTTAAAGCGAGTAATAAGGCTTCTGAAGACATGAGTGACTATAAATGGATTTTTCTTATCAATGGATGGCTTTCGCTTCCTGTCTTTCAAGTTAAACATTTAATTATAAAATTCTTCACAGGAAATGTAAAAAAATTCAACTTAAAATCAACTATGAGATTATAAAACTATTTTAAGCAAGTAATAAAGCTTGTAACGGTATGAGTGACTATATAAATGGTCTTTTCCGGTAAACTGAGGGTTTTAGTCTCAAGTTTCCCGAGGTAAACATTCAATTATAATATGTTTGACCAAAAATTTAAGAAAAGTGAACTGAAAATCAATAATGAGATTATAAAATGATTTAAAGCGAGTAATAAGGCTTTCGAAGGCATGAGTGACTATAAATAGACTTTTCTTGTTAATGGATGGCTTTCAAGTCACGTTTTTCGAGAAAAGCATTCAATTACAATCTGTTTTAACAAAAAGTGTAAAAAAATTTAGCTTAAAATCAATAATCAGATTATAAAACCATTTAAAGCGAGTAACAAGGCTTCCGAAGGTATGAGCGACTATATATGGACCTTTCTTGTCAATGGATGGCTTTTGCGTCACGTTTCTCGAGGCAAACATTCAATTATAATATGTTTTCACCAAAAATGTAAAACAATTTAGGTTAAAATCAATAATCAGATTATAAAACCATTTCAAGCGAGTAATAAGGCTTTTAAAGACATGAGTAACTATAAATGAACTTTTCTTATCAATGGATGGCTTTCACTTCATGTTTCTCGAGGCAAACATTCGATTATAATCTATTTTGACCAAAAATGTGAGAAAATTCAACTTAAAATCAATAATGCGACTATAAAACTATTTAAATGGAGTAATAAGGCTGCTGAAGGCATGAGTGACTACAAATGGACTTTTCATGAGATTATAAAATCATTTTAAGCGAGCTATAAGGCTTGTAAAGGTATGAGTGGTTATAAATGGTCTTTTCTTCTCAACTGAGGGTTTAGCCTCACGTTTCTTGAGGTCAACATTCAATTATAATATGTTTGACCAAAAATTTAAGAAAATTCAACTGAAAATTAATAATGAGATTATAAAATAATTTAAAGCGAGTAATAAGGCTTCTAAAGGCATGAGTGACTATAAATGGACTTTTCTTGTTAATGGTGGCTTTTGCGTCACATTTTTCGAGAGAAACATTCAATTATAATCTGTTTTAATCAAAAGTGTAAAATAATTCAGCTTAAAATCAATTATCATATTATAGAACCATTTAAAACGAGTAATAAGGCTTTCGAAGGTATGAGTGACTATATATGAACTTTTCTTGCCAACGGATGGCTTTCGCGGCACGTTTCTCGTGACAAACATTCAATTGTAATCTGCTTTAACTGAAAATGTAAAAAAATTCAGCTTAAAATCAATAATCAGATTATAAAACCATTTCAAGCGAGTAATAAGGCTTTTGAAGGCATGAGTGACTATAAATGGACTTTTTCTGTCCACGGATGGCTTTCGTGACACGTTTTCCTAGGAAAACATTCAATTATAAGCTGCTTTAACCAAAAATGTAAAAAACTTCAACTTAAAATCAATAATCAGATCATAAAACCATTTCAAGCGAGTAATAAGGCTTTGAAGGCATGAGTGACTATAAATGAACTTTTCTTGTCAATGGATGGCTTTCGCGTCACGTTTCTCAAGGCAAACAATCAATTATAATATGCTTTAACCAAAAATGTAAAAGAATTCAGCTTAAAATCAATAATCAGATCATAAAACCATTTCAAGCGAGTAATAAGGCTTTCGAAGGCATGAGTGACTATAATTAAACTTTTATTGTCAATGGATGGCTTTCGCGTCCCATTTCTCAAGGCAAACAATCAATTATAATCTGTTTTCACAAAAAATAAGAAACAATTCAGCTTAAAATCAATAATCAAATTATAAAACCTTTTAAAGAGAGTAATAAGGCTTTCAAAGGCATGAGTGACTATAAATGAACTTTTCTTGTCGATGGATGGCTTTCGCTTAACGTTTCCCGAGGCAAACATTCAATTATATTTTGTTTTACCAAAAATATATGAAAATTCAACTTAAAATCAATAATGAGACTATAAAACCATTTAAAGCGGGCAATAAGGCTTCTGAAGGCATAAGTGACTATAAATGAACTTTTCTTGTTGATTGATGACTTTCGCTTCTTGTTTCCCGAGGCAAACATTCAATTATATTCTGTTTTACCAAAAATATTAGAAAATTCAACTAAAAATCAATAATGAGTCTACAAAACCATTTAAAGCGAGTAATAAGGCTTCAGAAGGCATGAGTGACTATAAATGGACTTCTCTTGTCAATGGATGGCTTTCGCTTCATGTCTTTTGAGGTAAACATTTAATTATAAAATTCTTGACAAGAAATGTAAACAAATTCAACTTAAAATCAACTATGAGGTTATAAAACAATTTTAAGCGAGTAATAAGGCTTGTAATGGTATGAGTGTCACGACCCAAATTCCGGGTCATGACCGGCGCATGGGTCCAATGGACATAATCCACTAAATCCAAGCAAGCCTATTATTTATTTTACTTATGATTCTATTTATTATCACTAAGTCGTATTTCATGACTTTGAGTCAAAATAGTGATACACATTGCCAACTCGTACTGGCATTACTCTTTTAAAATTTACATTTAAGTTCATCTATACATAACAAAATAATACTCGACCTTCAGCGGAGTGACTCGGATGGATATACAGCTACCGAATGCCGAGACACCTACCAGAAGATGTACACAGATCTACAAGGACACCTCGTCCTAATTATCGGTTACCTCGTGATCTGAAAACATGAATTTGAAAATGGTGAGTATAAACCCAGTGAGTGAACAAGGAAGGGAACAAGCAACAATTAGGAAAAATTTAAAATCATGATGCACTTGTTTCAAACAATGCAATTTAGTTCATTCCTATTTAAAACCCCTCCAAACCCCAGAGTTTTTTTTTTCGCTACAGCGAGCATGAATTTCGATGCAGTGAAAACAAGGCAACAAGATAAACATTTTTCCTCACTCAACAAAAGCCATCCTACTAAACTAATGAAATCAACCTAACATTCATGAAAATTCTCAAAGTATAATGTGTCAAATTTTACGTACATTACAACCATAAATCATTGTCCATCAATTTGCTATATCACACACATTTACATATGTATATATATATACGTATATACCCATCATCATCATCTCACCAACCCATCATCATCATCACCAGCTCATGCGCACTCCCTACTCGCACATGGCTGGGTCATCACCGGATTATGCGCACTCCCTACTCGTACATAACCGGGTCATCCTCGGCTTATGCACACTCCCTACTCGCACATAGCCGAGTCAACATAATTACACAACATTATATTCAAGCATATATGTATATCAACATAATGCAGCCACATAGAAATCCATAATAACCACATTTCATAACATAAACCTTTTCTCAAAAGCTTGTTCCCAAGGCATTCATTTGCATGAAAAATTGCATAAAATCATTCAAACACTTTGTTCAAAATAGTCATATTCCCAAAACAATTTTGATAGGCAGTCCACTCACAGGTGTCGAAAATTCGGATTCCGGGTGAACTCTGACTAATAGTCCTCAGGCGTAATTCCTTTGCCTTTTCCGGACGTCTCACCACCTTGACAAATAACCAAGTCGAGGAATTTACTATATTGTCCCTAAATTGATATAAATTAATTTAAACTACTAATGCTTGATATGTAAATGCACAAATATACCCGATTACCGCTTAATCACGGTATCGATTAAATTCGACCGATCACCTGATTAATCGACGATTGTATCCAAATAACCTCCAAATTAATTCATTTCTCCTCTAATACCTTAATTTACCACATACATTTAAATAAAGCCAAATTCAGCCTTAGAACCCTCACAATTCCTTATAGAAAAATTTGGTCATTTGGTGCACTAGCATCGAATTTTTTTCTACATAACCGTTTCACCTTAATTCATCATTTTCCATGCCATTTTCCTAGAAATAAAAACAATCCCCCATTGATATTCAGCCCTCATGGTTCGGCCAATAAGGAACCCTAGAGAAATTGAATATTTCTTTTGTGTTTTTGTTCATAACCATGCTTAACTATCCCTAAACACTAACATAGTCTAAAATCAAATTATTCCAACAACAATTCCTCTTCCATACCCATTTTTCAGAATTGAATTCATCATGATAACTCAATATTCAACCATGGAAATCAAGAACAAAAGCATGGTTAAGCTAGGTATCAAGGAGAATTAAAGAAATTTTAACTTACCTAGCTTGTTTCCTTGATTTCTTCACTTTTTCTTTGAATTTCCACCTAGGTTTTCTTGTTTTTCCTTTTGTTCTTCCTTTCTTCTTGTTGCTGAATGTCTAGGCCGAATATGGTGAGGGAATTGGGGATTTAATGGGCTGATTTCTATAGAAAATAATAAAATAATCAAGCATGCCATGTGTCACATGCTTATTTGCCCAATTTTTAACTTTTTGACTTTTTCTTCTTAATTTTCCACCACAAATATTCTGGTATTTATCCAATCCTACCCTAATTAAAATCCCTTGGTCTTGACAAGTGCTGGGGTAAAAAAATTTACCGATTTGCCCTCGAGACGGAAAAATTACGATTTTGCCCCTATACTTCGAAATGTACCGGAATCTCATTGTTTCTACTTTTCAACCTAAAATAACACTAATATTGATCAATATTAACCAAATGGGGTAAAAATTACTTAAAAAAAATTTTTCGTTTAGTCCTCTAGTGGTAAGATTACCATTTTGCCCTTGTGCTCTATAAATACCGGGAATCAAAATTTTTCACTGCTAAACATCATTTTATACTCCAATAATCATAATTATATTTCATATAATTATTCTTGGTCAAATGTGATTAAATCTTGGCTAAAAATCTCCATTTTATCATCAAATGGTAAAATGACCGTTTTGTCCCTAATCGGTCAATTTTCTGATGGACTCCAAACTGGACCTTGAACTCCAAATCACTATTCTAAACCATTCTGTTGGTTTTAAAATTTTCAAATTCCTCTTAGAATTTCTATTTGAACTAGTTCAAGGCTCGATTTAACTTAGTTGTACCACTCGATACAATACCGTCTTTTAATCGAGCTTGACAGGGTCTCACATTCTCCCCCACTAATAAAAATTCGGTCCCCGAATTTAAATTCAATGTAGAGTGGCTTACCCTTACATATCGAAGAGGTGTGGATGCTTTGTCCGCATCTCATCCTCAGCTTCCCACGTTACCTCCTCGCTAGTGTGATTCCGCCACAACACTTTCACTGAGGCTACATCCTTTGAACGGAGCTTTTTAACTTGCCTATCAAGGATAGCTACCGGTTGTTCCTCATAGGTTAGATCATCTTGCAACTGAATAGTTTCATACCTTATTACATGTGATGGATCTGGGTTGTACTTCTTAAGCATGGACACATGAAACACGGGATGAATATTAGAAAGGTCTGGTGGTAATGCCAAACGATAAGCCACCGCTCCAACCTTGTCTAAGATCTCAAATGGCCCTATATACCGAGGACTTAACTTCCCTTTCTTGCCAAACCTCATTACCCCTTTAGTTGGCGAAACTTTCAAAAATACATGATCTCCTACTTGGAACTCCAAGTCTCTCCGTCGGTTATCAGCATATGATTTCTGTCTACTTTGTGCTGTTAACATCTTCTGACGGATCATGTGTATTTTCTCGGTTGCATCCTGCACCAATTCAGGCCCCAAAAGTTTCCTTTCTCCCACCTCTAGCCATCCAATGGGTGACCTACATCTTCGTCCATATAAGGCCTCAAATGGTGCCATTTGGATGCTAGTTTGGAAACTGTTGTTGTAGGCAAATTCCACTAAGGGTAGTTATTGTTCCCACCTGACACCAAGGTCTATCACACAAGCCCTCAACATATCCTCCAATGTCTGTATGGTCCGTTCAGATTGTCCATCAGTCTGAGGGTGGAAAGCTGTGCTGAAATCCAACTTAGTGCCCAATGCTTCTTGCAACTTTCCCCAAAACCTACTAGTAAACTGAGCTCCTCTGTCAGATACTATAGAAATGGGAATACCATGTAGTCGCACTATCTCATCCACATAAACTCGAGCATATTGGGCAGCTCCATAAGTAGTCTTAACAGGAAGAAAATGAGCTGACTTTGTTAATCGGTCCACTACTATCCAAATTGAATCATATCCCCCACTGGTTCGAGGCAAACCCGTTACAAAGTCCATAGCAATATGTTCCCACTTCCACTCGGGTACAGGTAATGGCTGTAGTAGCCCTGCAGGCTTTTGATGCTCGGCCTTAACCTGCTGACAAACCAGGCACTTGGAGACAAACTCAGCTACATCTCTCTTAAGTCCTTCCCACCAATACACCTCTTTCAAATCTTGATACATCTTTGTAGCCCCTGGATGTACCACATAAGCTGCCATGTGAGCTTCCTCCAATATTTCTCTCCTCAACCCGTCACCATCAGGCACATAAAGTCTGGTTCCATACCTCAACACTCCATCTGTGCCTTTAGTAAACATTATTCCTTTCCTACCCTGAGGATCCTCTAAGGCCTTAATCACAAATTCATCTTTACTTTGTGCTTCTTTAATCCTGTCCATTAAAATAGGCCTCACTCTAAAGTGTGCTAGCAAAGCATTTGTCTCCGCAACTTCCAAACGCACACCTATGTCTCCCAAACTATGGATCTCTCTAACCAAAGATCTCCTACCAATGGAAATATGTGCCAAGCTTCCCATTGATTTTCGACTCAAGGCATCCGCCACTACATTGGCCTTACCGGGATGATAAAGAATAGTACAATCATAATCCTTTAGCAACTCCATCCATCTACGTTGCCGTAAGTTAAGATCCCTCTGCTGAAATATATACTTCAGACTTTTGTGGTCCGTGTATATCTCGCAAGTCTCACCATACAAGTAATGTCTCCAAATCTTTAAGGCAAACACGATTGCTGCCATTTCCAAATCGTGTATGGGGTAATTCTGCTCATGCCTTTTAAGTTGCCTAGATGCATACGCAATCACCTTCCCATGTTGCATCAATACACATCCTAAACCAACCCCCGATGCATCACAAAACACCGTGTAACCCCCTGTGCCTTGCGGCAGGCTTAACACTGGAGCTGTGGTGAGACATGCCTTAAGCTTCTCAAAACTATTCTCACAAGCATCAGACCACTCAAATTTTGTATCTTTACGTGTCAGCTTAGTCAAAGGGGCAACTATTTTGGAGAAGTCTTTCACAAAGCGACGATAATAGCCAGCTAAACCCACAAAGCTTCTAATCTCCGTAACTGATGTTGGCCTTGGCCATTTTTCCACTGCTTCAATTTTCTTTGTATCAACTCGTATCCCCTCCTTAGATACCACATGC
Organism: Theobroma cacao; assembly: GCF_053813885.1. Classification (NCBI taxonomy): domain Eukaryota; kingdom Viridiplantae; phylum Streptophyta; class Magnoliopsida; order Malvales; family Malvaceae; genus Theobroma; species Theobroma cacao. The sequence goes on along the minus strand of NC_142647.1, from coordinate 30,174,225 downwards.
CCCAAGAATGCAACACTTTCGAGCCAAAACTCACACTTGGAGAACTTAGCATACAATCGATGTTCTCTCAAAATTTGGAGCACTATCTTAAGATGCTGCTCATGCTCCTCTCGACTCTTTGAATATATCAAAATATCATCAATAAACACCACTACAAACTTATCCAAATAAGGTTTGAACACTCGGTTCATCAAATCCATAAAGGCTGCAGGAGCATTCGTGAGCCCAAATGACATCACTAAGAACTCATAGTGCCCATATCTTGTTCGAAATGCGGTCTTGGGTATATCTTCGTTCCGGATTCTCAACTGATGGTACCCAGATCGCAGATCTATCTTAGAAAAACATTGTGCTCCTTGTAGTTGATCAAATAAATCATCTATCCTTGGGAGAGGATATTTATTCTTCACCGTCACTTTATTAAGCTGTCGATAATCAATGCACAGCCTAAGTGACCCATCTTTCTTCTTCACAAATAACACTGGTGCTCCCCATGGGGATACACTAGGTCGTATGAAACCTTTATCCAACAAATCCTCCAACTGATCCTTAAGCTCTTTAAGCTCTGCAGGTGCCATTCTATATGGGGGTATGGATATAGGTCTAGTGTCGGGAATCAAATCTATGCAAAACTCAACCTCCCGTTCAGGAGGCAAACCTGGTAGCTCTTCAGGAAATACATCCACGAACTCCTTCACCACCGACACTTGAGTTACATCTCCAATCTTTGCCTGACTATCCTTTACAACAGCCAAGTAACCTATACAACCCTGTCGTAATAATCTTCTGGCAGATATGACCGATATCAAATTGGTTGGAGCATTACTCCTATCCCCTTGAATACTAAATGATGGTTCACCGGGGAAATCAAATCTAACCAATTTATGATAGCAGTCCACACTAGCATGACAGGGTGATAACCAATTCATCCCCAAGATTACATCAAAGTCTAAGGTGTCTAGCACCACTAGATTCACCGAAGTGTCTTTATCCTTGACTCGCACTACACAAGACTCATATTCCCACTCGGCCACAAATATCTCCTTTAAAGGAGTAGACACCACTAATTGTTCCTCTCTCCTAACACGACCTCTACCCAACCGAGATGCAAAACATGGAGAGATAAAAGAATGGGTAGCACCAGGATCAAATAGTACTCGAGCATTCATATTACAAACGGAGAGAATACCTGAGACCACGGCATTGGATGTTTGAGCCTCCTGCTGTGTTAAAGCAAACACCCTCGCTTGGCCTCTACCAATAGAACTTTGATGTCCGAACCCAGATGGTCTGCCTTGAGAGGAAGTACCCGCACCTCTACCTCTCGATCCACTAACCTCCCGGCCAGATGAGACAGCAACTGACGGAGCAGATGAAGCTGGCTGAGTGGAACCACGAGCAGAATCTGGTGATTGATGTGCCATCGGACAATCCCTCCTAATATGCCCAGGTTGACCGCACCCGTAACAAGTTTTTGTAGTAAGGAAGCACCGTCCACTATGTCGTCTCCCACAAGTATCACAAGAGCGAATGACTTGACTACTCTGTCTAGAATCTTGCTGCCTCCTAGAATTGAAGGTTCTCTGTCCCACCCTAATATTAGCACCAGGTGCGTCACTCCCCTGCTGAGGGAACCGTGAGTCCCTCTGTGGACCCTGACGGCTAGAAGATGAACCACCACCGCTGAAATCTCTACGGCCCTGATAACCCTCTGTCTTGCCCCTTTTTTCTCTATCTCTCGCAGCCCTACTCTCACTGGTCCTCATCTCGATGCGTTGAGCACGATCCACTGCTGCAGAATAGGTAGTGAAATCTCGAGATGCCACAGCCCTAAATAATGGCTCCACTAACCCATCCACAAACCTCTGAATCTTCATCTCCTCAGTAGAAACGAGATAGGGTGCATAACGAGCTAGCTGCGTGAACTTGATGTCATACTCAGACACCGTCATGCTTGAAGTCTGTACCAAAGTCTCAAACTCTCTAGCTCTGGCATTACGCACACTGAGTGGTAAGAATCGATCTAAGAAGGCTACACTGAACTCACTCCAGGCCAACGGTGTTGCATTAGTCGGTCTGCCTCTACATAAAGAGCTATACCATTCCTGCGCCACATCCTCTAATTGGAAGGCGGCTAGCTCAACTAACCGAACACTAGAACATCCCAAGGCTTTACAAATTTTCTCCATCTTATCCAAGAAAACCTGGGGTTTCTCCGATGCATCAGACCTTGAAAATGTTGGAGGCTTAAGCTTGAGAAAGTCAGGAAGAGAAATATCTAGATGTCCCCTTTCCTCCTCATGATGTTGGTGATCGGCCTGTCCTTGGGAGCTAGGGGATTCTTGTACTGTAGGTCTCCCCTCTACTACCCTTTGTATATCTTCCATGCGGGTCGCCATCATCTCTACAACCCGGTTAACTCCCTGTAGGCCTGCCGCCAAATCCTCAATAGTAATACCCCTAGCTGGGTGTCTATCTACATCACCTGAGGACTGTCCCTCTTCTTGCCTACTCACAGGCGTATCCAACCCCACCGGCCTAGTGACCCTGCCACGTCTACCTCGGCCTCTCTGGGTGGATGCCCGTGGTCTATCTGCCATCTCAATGGGAACATCTTGCTCCCCTGCCCGTCTTGAGGCGGCTCGTGTCTTAGGCGGCATTCTTACCTAGACAAAAGCAAACGCCTGTTATTAAACACATATTATAATCATACTTAAAGCAACAGGTGGTTTCTAAGATAGGGAATCTATGCGGTCATTTGGTTGTAAAATGTGCCGCGGTTCACACTTTACAACTGAAGTTCCCACATAAAGACCCGACTCTCCGCTGGACTAACAAAAAGGAAGTTCTAGGACCTAGACAAACCTAGGGCTCTGATACCAATACTGTCACGACCCAAATTCCGGGTCATGACCGGCGCATGGGTCCAATGGACATAATCCACTAAATCCAAGCAAGCCTATTATTTATTTTACTTATGATTCTATTTATTATCACTAAGTCGTATTTCATGACTTTGAGTCAAAATAGTGATACACATTGCCAACTCGTACTGGCATTACTCTTTTAAAATTTACATTTAAGTTCATCTATACATAACAAAATAATACTCGACCTCCAGCGGAGTGACTCGGATGGATATACAGCTACCGAATGCCGAGACACCTACCAGAAGATGTACACAGATCTACAAGGACACCTCGTCCTAATTATCGGTTACCTCGTGATCTGAAAACATGAATTTGAAAATGGTGAGTATAAACCCAGTGAGTGAACAAGGAAGGGAACAAGCAACAATTAGGAAAAATTTAAAATCATGATGCACTTGTTTCAAACAATGCAATTTAGTTCATTCCTATTTAAAACCCCTCCAAACCCCAGAGTTTTTTTTTTCGCTACAGCGAGCATGAATTTCGATGCAGTGAAAACAAGGCAACAAGATAAACATTTTTCCTCACTCAACAAAAGCCATCCTACTAAACTAATGAAATCAACCTAACATTCATGAAAATTCTCAAAGTATAATGTGTCAAATTTTACGTACATTACAACCATAAATCATTGTCCATCAATTTGCTATATCACACACATTTACATATGTATATATATATACGTATATACCCATCATCATCATCTCACCAACCCATCATCATCATCACCAGCTCATGCGCACTCCCTACTCGCACATGGCTGGGTCATCACCGGATTATGCGCACTCCCTACTCGTACATAACCGGGTCATCCTCGGCTTATGCACACTCCCTACTCGCACATAGCCGAGTCAACATAATTACACAACATTATATTCAAGCATATATGTATATCAACATAATGCAGCCACATAGAAATCCATAATAACCACATTTCATAACATAAACCTTTTCTCAAAAGCTTGTTCCCAAGGCATTCATTTGCATGAAAAATTGCATAAAATCATTCAAACACTTTGTTCAAAATAGTCATATTCCCAAAACAATTTTGATAGGCAGTCCACTCACAGGTGTCGAAAATTCGGATTCCGGGTGAACTCTGACTAATAGTCCTCAAGCGTAATTCCTTTGCCTTTTCCGGACGTCTCACCACCTTGACAAATAACCAAGTCGAGGAATTTACTATATTGTCCCTAAATTGATATAAATTAATTTAAACTACTAATGCTTGATATGTAAATGCACAAATATACCCGATTACCGCTTAATCACGGTATCGATTAAATTCGACCGATCACCTGATTAATCGACGATTGTATCCAAATAACCTCCAAATTAATTCATTTCTCCTCTAATACCTTAATTTACCACATACATTTAAATAAAGCCAAATTCAGCCTTAGAACCCTCACAATTCCTTATAGAAAAATTTGGTCATTTGGTGCACTAGCATCGAATTTTTTTCTACATAACCGTTTCACCTTAATTCATCATTTTCCATGCCATTTTCCTAGAAATAAAAACAATCCCCCATTGATATTCAGCCCTCATGGTTCGGCCAATAAGGAACCCTAGAGAAATTGAATATTTCTTTTGTGTTTTTGTTCATAACCATGCTTAACTATCCCTAAACACTAACATAGTCTAAAATCAAATTATTCCAACAACAATTCCTCTTCCATACCCATTTTTCAGAATTGAATTCATCATGATAACTCAATATTCAACCATGGAAATCAAGAACAAAAGCATGGTTAAGCTAGGTATCAAGGAGAATTAAAGAAATTTTAACTTACCTAGCTTGTTTCCTTGATTTCTTCACTTTTTCTTTGAATTTCCACCTAGGTTTTCTTGTTTTTCCTTTTGTTCTTCCTTTCTTCTTGTTGCTGAATGTCTAGGCCGAATATGGTGAGGGAATTGGGGATTTAATGGGCTGATTTCTATAGAAAATAATAAAATAATCAAGCATGCCATGTGTCACATGCTTATTTGCCCAATTTTTAACTTTTTGACTTTTTCTTCTTAATTTTCCACCACAAATATTCTGGTATTTATCCAATCCTACCCTAATTAAAATCCCTTGGTCTTGACAAGTGCTGGGGTAAAAAAATTTACCGATTTGCCCTCGAGACGGAAAAATTACGATTTTGCCCCTATACTTCGAAATGTACCGGAATCTCATTGTTTCTACTTTTCAACCTAAAATAACACTAATATTGATCAATATTAACCAAATGGGGTAAAAATTACTTAAAAAAAATTTTTCGTTTAGTCCTCTAGTGGTAAGATTACCATTTTGCCCTTGTGCTCTATAAATACCGGGAATCAAAATTTTTCACTGCTAAACATCATTTTATACTCCAATAATCATAATTATATTTCATATAATTATTCTTGGTCAAATGTGATTAAATCTTGGCTAAAAATCTCCATTTTATCATCAAATGGTAAAATGACCGTTTTGTCCCTAATCGGTCAATTTTCTGATGGACTCCAAACTGGACCTTGAACTCCAAATCACTATTCTAAACCATTTTGTTGGTTTTAAAATTTTCAAATTCCTCTTAGAATTTCTATTTGAACTAGTTCAAGGCTCGATTTAACTTAGTTGTACCACTCGATACAATACCGTCTTTTAATCGAGCTTGACAGGGTCTCACAATGAGTGATTATATAAATGGTCTTTTCCGGTCAACTGAGGGTTTTAGCCTCAAGTTTCCTGAGGTAAACATTCAATTATAATATGTTTGACCAAAAATTTAAGAAAATTCAACTGAAAATCAATAATGAGATTATAAAATGATTTAAAGCGAGTAATAAGGCTTTCAAAGGCATGAGTGACTATAAATGGACTTTTCTTGTTAATGGATGGTTTTCGCATCATGTTGCCCGACAAAAACATTCAATTATAATCTGTTTTAACCAAAAGTGTAAAAAGATTCAGCTTAAAATCAATAATCAGATTATAAAACCATTTAAAGCAAGTAATAAGGTTTTCGAAGGTATGAGTGACTATATATGGACCTTTCTTGTCAATGGATGGCTTTCGTGTTACGTTTCTCGAGGCAAACTTTCAATTATAATATCTTTTCACCAAAAATGTAAAAAAATTCAGGTTAAAATCAATAATCAGATTATAAAACCATTTCAAGCGAGTAATAAGGCTTTCAAAAGCATGAGTGACTATAAATGAACTTTTCTTGTCAATGGATGGCTTTCGCTTCATGTTTCTCTAGGCAAACATTCGATTATAATCTGTTTTGACAAAAAATGTGAAGAAATTCAACTTAAAATCAATAATGCGACTATAAAACTATTTAAATGGAGTAATAAGGATGCTGAAGGCATGGGTGACTACAAATGGACTTTTCTTAGCAATGGATGGCTTTCGCTTCACGTCTTTCGAGATAAACATTTAATTCTAAAATTTTTAATGGAAAATGTAAAAAAATTCAACTTAAAACCAATTATGAGATTATAAAACCATTTTAAGCGAGCTATAAGGCTTGTAAAGGTATGAGTGGTTATAAATGGTCTTTTCTAGTCAACTGAGGGTTTTAGCCTCACGTTTCCCGACGTAAATATTCAATTATAATATGTTTGACCAAAAATTTAAGAAAATTCAACTGAAAATCAATAATGAGATTATAAAATGATTTAAAGCGAGTAATAAGGTTTCTGAAGGTATGAGTGACTATAAATGGACTTTTCTTGTTAATGGTGGCTTTTGCATCACATTTCCCGAAACAACCATTCAATTATAATCTGTTTTAACTAAAAGTCTAAAATAATTCAGCTTAAAATCAATTATCCTATTATAGAACCATTTAAAACGAGTAATAAGGCTTTCGAAGGTATGAGTGACTATATATGGACTTTTCTTGCCAGTGGATGGCTTTCACGTCACGTTTCTCGAGTTAAACATTCAATTATAATCTGTTTTAAAAGGCAATGTAAAAAAAATTCAGCTTAAAATCAAAAATCAGGTTATAAAACCATTTAAAGCGAGTAATAAGGCTTTCGAAGGAATGAGTGACTATAAATGGACTTTTCTTGTCAACAGATAGCTTTCGCGTCATGTTTCTCGAGTCAAACATTCAATTATAATATGTTTTAAACAAAAACGTAAAAAAATTTAGCTTAAAATCAAAAATCAGGATATAAAACCATTTAAAGCAAGTAATAAGGCTTCCGAAGGTATGAGTGACTATATATGGACTTTTCTTGTCAACGGATGGCTTTCACATCACGTTTCATGAGGTAAACATTCAATTATAATCTGTTTTAAAAAAAATATAAAAAAATTCAGCTTAAAATCAATAATCAGGTTATAAAACCATTTAAAGCAAGTAATAAGGCTTCCGAAGGTATGAGTGACTATATATGGACTTCTCTTCCCAACGGATGGCTATCACATCACGTTTTATGAGGTAGACATTCAATTATAATCTGTTTCAAAAAAAATGTAAAAAAATTCCTCTTAAAATCAATAATCGAGATAAAAAACCATTTAAAACGAGTAATAAGGCTTTCGAAGGCATGAGTGACTATAAATGAACTTTTCATGTCAATGGATGGCTTTCGTGTCACGTTTCTCAAGGCAAACAATCAATTATAATCTGCTTTAACTAAAAATGTAAAAAAATTCAGCTTAAAATCAATAATCAGATCATAAAACCATTTCAAGCGAGTAATAAGGCTTTCGAAGGCATGAGTGACTATAAATGGACTTTTCTTATCAACGGATGGCTTTCGCGTCACGTTTCTCGAGGAAAACATTCAATTATATTCTGTTTTAACTAAAAGTGTAAAAAAATTCAGTTTAAAATCAATAATCAAATTATAAAACCATTTAAAGCAAGTAATAAGGCTTTCGAAGGTATGAGTAACTATATATGGACCTTTCTTGTCAATGGATGGCTTTCGCGTCACATTTCTCAAGCCAAACATTCAATTATAATATGTTTTAAACAAAAATATAAAAAAATTCAGCTTAAAATCAATAATCAAGATATAAAACCACTTAAAGCGAGTAATAAGGCTTCCGAAGGTATGAGTGACTATATATGGACTTTTCTTCCCAACGGATGGCTTTCACGTCACGTTTCATGAGGTAAACATTCAATTATAATCTGTTTTAAAAAAATATATTAAAAAATTCAGCTTAAAATCAATAATCAGGTTATAAAACCATTTAAAGCGAGTACTAAGGCTTTCGAAGGCATGAGTGACTATAAATTGACTTTTCTTGTCAACGGATAGCTTTCGCATCACGTTTCTCGAGCCAAACATTCAATTATAATATGCTTTAAATAAAAATATAAAAAAATTCAACTTAAAATCAATAATCAGGATATAAAACCATTTAAAGCGAGTAATAAGGCTTTCGAAGGCATGAGTGAATATAAATGGACTTTTCTTCTCAACGGATGGCTTTCGCGTCGCGTTTCCCGATGCAAATATTCAATTATAATCTGCTTTAACAAAAAATGTAAAAAAATTTTGCTTAAAATCAATAATCACATCATAAAACCATTTCAAGCGAGTAATAAGGCTTTTGACGGCATGAGTGACTATAAATGAACTCTTCTTGTCAACGGATGGCTTTCGCGTCACGTTTCCCGATGCAAATATTCAATTATAATCTGCTTTAACCAAAAATGTAAAAAAAATTTAGCTTAAAATAAATAATCAGATCATAAAACCATTTCAAGCTAGTAATAAGGCTTTTAACGGCGTGAGTGATTATAAATGAACTTTTCTTGTCAATGGATGGCTTTTGCTTCACGTTTCTCGAGGCAAACAATCAATTATAATCTGTTTTAACCAAAAATGAAAAATAATTTAGCTTAAAATCAATAATCAGATTATAAAACCATTTAAAGCGAGTAATAAGGCTTTCAAAGGCATAAGTGACTATAAATGAACTTTTCTTGTCAATGGATCACTTTCGCTTCACGTTTCTCGAAGTAAACAATCATTTATAATCTGTTTTAACAACAAATGTAAGAAAATTTAACTTAAAATCAATAATGAGACTATAAAACCATTTAATGCGGGCAATAAGGCTTCTGAAGGCATGAGTGAGTATAAATGAACTTTTCTTGTCGATGGATGGCTTTCGCTTCATGTTTCCCGAGGCAAACATTCAATTATATTATGTTTTACTAAAAATATAAGAAATTCAACTTAAAATCAATAATGAGACTATAAAATCATTTAAAGCGAGTAATAAGGCTTCTGAAGACATGAGTGACTATAAATGGACATTTCTTGTCAATGGATGGCTTTCGCTTCATGTCTTTTGAGTTAAACATTAAATTATAAAATTCTTGACTGAAAATGTAAAAATATTCAACTTAAAATCAACTATGAGATTATAAAACCATTTTAAGCAAGTAATAAGGCTTGTAATGGTATGAATGACTATATAAATGGTCTTTTCCGGTCAACTGAGGGTTTTAGTCTCAAGTTTCCCGAGGTAAACATTCAATTATAATATGTTTGACCAAAAAATTTAAGAAAAGTCAACTGATAATCAATAATGAGATTATAAAATGATTTAAAGCGAGTAATAAGGCTTTCGAAGGCATGAGTGACTATAAATGGACTTTTCTCGTTAATGGATGGCTTTCGAGTCACATTTCTTGAGGAAAACATTCAATTATAATCTATTTTAACAAAAAGTGTAAAAAAATTCAGCTTAAAATTAATAATCAGATTATAAAACCATTTAAAGCGAGTAATAAGGCTTCCGAAGGTATGAGTGACTATATATGGACCTTTCTTGTCAATGCATGGCTTTTGCGTCACGTTTCTCGAGGCAAACATTCAATTATAATCTGTTTTCACCAAAAATGTAAAAAAATTCAGGTTAAAATCAAGAATCAAATTATAAAACTATTTCAAGCGAGTAGTAAGGCTTTCAAAGGCATGAGTGACTATAAATGAACTGTTCTTATCAATGGATGGCTTTCATTTCACGTTTCTCGAGGTAAACATTCGATTATAATCTATTTTGACCAAAAATGTGAGAAAATTCAACTTAAAATCAATAATGCGACTATAAAACTATTTAAATGCAGTATTAAGGCTGCTGAAGGCATGAGTGACTACAAATGGACTTTTCATGAGATTATAAAACCATTTTAAGCGAGCTATAAGGCTTGTAAAGGTATGAGTGGTTATAAATGGTCTTTTCTTCTCAACTGAGGCTTTTAACCTCACGTTTCTCGAGGTAAATATTCAATTATAATATGTTTGACAAAAAATTTAAGAAAATTCAACTGAAAATCAATAATGAGATTATAAAACAATTTAAAGCGAGTAATAAGGCTTCTAAAGGTATGAGTGACTATAAATGGAATTTTCTTGTTAATGGTGGCTTTTGCATCACGTTTTCTGAGACAAACATTCAATTATAATCTGTTTTAACCAAAAGTGTAAAATAATTCAGCTTAAAATCAATTATCATATTATAGAACCATTTAAAGTGAGTAATAAGGCTTTTGAAGGGATGAGTGACTATATATGAACTTTTCCTACCAACGAATGGCTTTCACGTCACGTTTCCAGATGCAAACATTCAATTGTAATCTGCTTTAACCGAAAATGTAAAAAAATTCAGCTTAAAATCAATAATCAGATTATAAAACCATTTCAAGCGAGTAATAAGGCTTTGGAAGACATGAGTGACTATAAATGGACTTTTCCTATCCACGGATGGCTTTCGTGTCACGTTTCCCTAGGAAAATATTCAATTATAATCTTCTTTAACTAAAAATGTAAAACAATTCAACTTAAAATCAATAATCATATCATAAAATCATTTCAAGCGAGTAATAAGGCTTTCGAAGGCATAAGTGACTATAAACGAACTTTTCTTGTCAATGGATGGCTTTCGCGTCACGTTTCTCAAGGCAAACAATCAATTATAATCTGCTTTAACTAAAAATGTAAAAATATTCAGCTTAAAATCAATAATCAGATCATAAAACCATTTCAAGCGAGTAATAAGGCTTTCGAAGGCATGAGTGACTATAATTGAACTTTTATTGTCAATGGATAGCTTTCGCGTCACGTTTCTCAAGGCAAACAATCAATTATAATCTGTTTTAAGAAAAAATAAAATATAATTCAGCTTAAAATCAATAATCAAATTATAAAACCTGTTAAAGCGAGTAATAAGGCTTTCAAAGGCATAAGTGACTATAAATGAACTTTTCTTGTCAATGGATGGCTTTTGCTTCACGTTTCCCAAGGCAAACATTCATTTATAATCTATTTTAACCAAAAATGCAAGAAAATTAAACTTAAATCAATAATGAGACTATAAAACCATTTAAAGCGGGCAATAAGGCTTCTGAAGGTATGAGTGACTATAAATGAACTTTTCTTGTTGATGGATGGCTTTCGCTTCTCGTTTCCCGAGGTAAACATTCAATTATATTCTATTTTACCAAAAATATAAGAAAATTCAACTTAAAATCAATAATGAGACTATAAAACCATTTAAAGCGAGTAATAAGGCTTTTGAAGGTATGAGTGACTATATATGGACTTTTCCTTCCAACGGATGGCTTTCATGTCACGTTTCTCGAGTTAAACATTCAATTATAATCTATTTTAAAAGACAATTTAAAAAAATTTAGCTTAAAATCAAAAATCAGGTTATAAAACTATTTCAAGCGAGTAATAAGGCTTTCGAAGGAATGAGTGACTATAAATGGACTTTTCTTGTCAACAGATAGCTTTCGCATCATGTTTCTCGAGTCAAACATTCAATTATAATATGTTTTAAACAAAAGTGTAAAAAAATTCAGCTTAAAATCAATAATCGGGATATAAAACCATTTAAAGCGAGTTATAAGGCTTCCGAAGGTATGAGTGACTATATATGGACTTTTCTTGTTAACGGATGGCTTTCACGTCACGTTTCATGAGGTAAACATTCAATTGTAATCTGTTTTAAAAAAAATGTAAAAAACTTTAGCTTAAAATCAATAATCGGGTTATAAAACCATTTAAAGCAAGTAATAAGGCTTCCGAAGGTATGAGTGACTATATATGGACTTTTCTTCCCAAAGGATGGCTTTCACATCACGTTTCATGAGGTAAACATTCAATTATAATCTGTTTTCAAAAAATGTAAAAAAATTCATCTTAAAATCAATAATCGGGATATAAAACCATTCAAAGCGAGTAATAAGGCTTCTGAAGGCATGAGTGACTATAAATGAACTTTTCATGTCAATGGATGGCTTTCGCGTCACGTTTCTCAAGGCAAATAATCAATTATAATCTGCTTTAACCAAAAATGTAAAAAAATTCAGCTTAAAATCAATAATCAGATCATAAAACCATTTCAAGCGAGTAATAAGGCTTTCGAAGGCATGAGTGACTATAAATGGACTTTTCTTGTCAACGGATGGCTTTCGCGTCACGTTTCTCAAGCCAAACATTCAATTATGATATGTTTTAAACAAAAATTTAAAACAATTCAGCTTAAAATCAATAATCGGGATATAAAATCATTTAAAGCGAGTAATAAGGCTTTCGAAGGCATGAGTGACTATAAGTGGACTTTTCTTATCAACGGATGGCTTTCACGTCACGTTTCTCGAGGAAAACATTCAATTATAATCTGTTTTAACCAAAAGTGTAAAAAAATTCAGCTTAAAATCAATAATCAGATTATAAAACCATTTAAAGCGAGTAATAAGGCTTTCGAAGGTATGAGTAACTATATATGGACCTTTCGTGTCAATGGATGGCTTTCGCGTCACATTTCTCGAGCCAAACATTCAATTATAATATGTTTTAAACAAAAATGTAAAAAAATTCAGCTTAAAATCAATAATCAAGATATAAAACCACTTAAAGCGAGTAATAAGGCTTCCGAACGTATGAGTGACTATATATGGACTTTTCTTCCCAACGGATGGCTTTCACGTCACGTTTCATGAGGTAAACATTCAATTATAATCTGTTTTAAAAAAATATATAAAAAAATTCAGCTTAAAATCAATAATCAGGTTATAAAATCACTTAAAGCGAGTAATAAGACTTTTGAAGGCATGAGTGACTATAAATGGACTTTTCTTGTCAACGGATAGCTTTCGCGTCATGTTTCTCGAGCCAAACTTTCAATTATAAAATGTTTTAAATAAAAATATAAAAAAATTCAGCTTAAAATCAATAATTAGGATATAAAACCATTTAAAGCGAGTAATAAGGCTTTCGAAGGCATGAGTGAATATAAATGGACTTTTCTTGTCAACGGATGGCTTTCGCGTCAAGTTTCCCGATGCAAATCTTCAATTATAATCTGCATTAACCAAAAATGTAAAAAAATTTAGCTTAAAATAAATAATCAGATCATAAAACCATTTCAAGCGAGTAATAAGGCTTTTGACGGCGTGAGTGATTATAAATGAACTTTTCTTGTCAATGGATGGCTTTTGCTTCACGTTTCTCGAGGTAAACAATCAATTATAATCTGTTTTAACCAAAAATGAAAAATAATTTAGCTTAAAATCAATAATCAGATTATAAAACCATTTAAAGCGAGTAATAAGGCTTTCAAAGGCCTAAGTGACTATAAATGAACTTTTCTTGTCAATGGATCGCTTTCGCTTCACGTTTGTCGAGGTAAACAATCATTTATAATCTGTTTTAACAACAATTGTAAGAAAATTCAACTTAAAATCAATAATGAGACTATAAAACCATTTAATGCGGGCAATAAGGCTTCTAAAGGCATGAGTGACTATAAATGAACTTTTCTTGTCGATGGATGGCTTTCGCTTCACGTTTCTCGAGGCAAACATTCAATTATATTCTGTTTTACTAAAAATATAAGAAATTCAACATAAAATCAATAATGAGACTATAAAACCATTTAAAGCGAGTAATAAGGCTTCTAAAGACATGAGTGACTATAAATGGACATTTCTTGTCAATGGATGGCTTTCGCTTCATGTCTTTCGATTTAAACATTTAATTATAAAATTCTTGACTGAAAATGTAAAAATATTCAACTTAAAATCAACTATGAGATTATAAAACCATTTTAAGCGAGTAATAAGGCTTGTAATGGTATGAATGACTATATAAATGGTCTTTTCCGGTCAATTGAGGGTTTTAGTCTCAAGTTTCCCGAGGTAAACATTCAATTATAATATGTTTGACCAAAAAATTTAAGAAAAGTCAACTGATAATCAATAATGAGATTATAAAATGATTTAAAGCGAGTAATAAGGCTTTCGAAGGCATGAGTGACTATAAATGGACTTTTCTCGTTAATGGATGGCTTTCGAGTCACATTTCTTGAGGAAAACATTCAATTATAATCTATTTTAACAAAAAGTGTAAAAAAATTCAGCTTAAAATTAATAATCAGATTATAAAACCATTTAAAGCGAGTAATAAGGCTTCCGAAGGTATGAGTGACTATATATGGACCTTTCTTGTCAATGGATGGCTTTTGCGTCACGTTTCTCGAGGCAAACATTCAATTATAATCTGTTTTCACCAAAAATGTAAAAAAATTCAGGTTAAAATCAATAATCAAATTATAAAACTATTTCAAGCGAGTAGTAAGGCTTTCAAAGGCATGAGTGACTATAAATGAACTGTTCTTATCAATGGATGGCTTTCATTTCACGTTTCTCGAGGTAAACATTCGATTATAATCTATTTTGACCAAAAATGTGAGAAAATTCAACTTAAAATCAATAATGCGACTATAAAACTATTTAAATGGAGTAATAAGGCTGCTGAAGGCATGAGTGACTACAAATGGACTTTTCATGAGATTATAAAACCATTTTAAGCGAGCTATAAGGCTTGTAAAGGTATGAGTGGTTATAAATGGTCTTTTCTTCTCAACTGAGGGTTTTAACCTCACGTTTCTCGAGGTAAACATTCAATTATAATATGTTTGACAAAAAATTTAAGAAAATTCAACTGAAAATCAACAATGAGATTATAAAACAATTTAAAGCGAGTAATAAGGCTTCTAAAGGTATGAGTGACTATAAATGGACTTTTCTTGTTAATGGTGGCTTTTGCGTCACGTTTTCTGAGACAAACATTCAATTATAATCTGTTTTAACCAAAAGTGTAAAATAATTCAGCTTAAAATCAATTATCATATTATAGAACCATTTAAAGTGAGTAATAAGGCTTTTGAAGGGATGAGTGACTATATATGAACTTTTCTTGCAAACGAATGGCTTTCACGTCACGTTTCCTGAGACAAACATTCAATTGTAATCTGCTTTAACCGAAAATGTAAAAAAATTCAGCTTAAAATCAATAATCAGATTATAAAACCATTTCAAGCGAGTAATAAGGCTTTCGAAGGCATGAGTGACTATAAATGGACTTTTCCTATCCACGGATGGCTTTCGTGTCACGTTTCCCTAGGAAAATATTCAATTATAATCTTCTTTAACTAAAAATGTAAAAAAATTCAACTTAAAATCAATAATCAGATCATAAAATCATTTCAAGCGAGTAATGAGGCTTTCGAAGGCATAAGTGACTATAAACGAACTTTTCTTGTCAATGGATGGCTTTCACGTCACGTTTCTCAAGGCAAACAATCAATTATAATCTGCTTTAACCAAAAATGTAAAAACATTCAGCTTAAAATCAATAATCAGATCATAAAACCATTTCAAGCGAGTAATAAGGCTTTCGAAGGCATGAGTGACTATAATTGAACTTTTATTGTCAATGGATAGCTTTCACGTCACGTTTCTCAAGGCAAACAATCAATTATATCCTGTTTTAACAAAAAATAAAATACAATTCAGCTTAAAATCAATAATCAAATTATAAAACCTTTTAAAGCGAGTAATAAGGCTTTCAAAGGCATAAGTGACTATAAATGAACTTTTCTTGTCAATGGATGGCTTTTGCTTCATGTTTCCCAAGGCAAACATTCATTTATAATCTGTTTTAACCAAAAATGCAAGAAAATTAAACTTAAATCAATAATGAGACTATAAAACCATTTAAAGCGGGCAATAAGGCTTCTGAAGGTATGAGTGACTATAAACGAACTTTTCTTATTGATGGATGGCTTTCGCTTCTCGTTTCCCGAGGCAAACATTCAATTATATTCTGTTTTACCAAAAATATAAGAAAATTCAACTTAAAATCAATAATGAGACTATAAAACCATTTAAAGCGAGTAATAAGGCTTCTGAAGATATGAGTGACTATTTATGGACTTTTCTTGCCAACGGATGGCTTTCACGTCACGTTTCTCGAGTTAAACATTCAATTATAATTTGTTTTAAAAGACAATGTAAAAAAATTTAGCTTAAAATAAAAAATCAGGTTATAAAACCATTTAAAGCGAGTAATAAGGCTTTCAAAGGAATGAGTGACCATAAATAGACTTTTCTTGTCAACAGATAGCTTTCGCATCATGTTTCTCGAGTCAAACATTCAATTATAATATGTTTTAAACAAAAGTGTAAAAAAATTCAGCTTAAAATCAATAATCGGGATATAAAACCATTTAAAGCGAGTAATAAGGCTTCCGAAAGTATGAGTGACTATATATGGACTTTTCTTGTTAACGGATGGCTTTCACGTCACGTTTCATGAGGTAAACATTCAATTATAATCTGTTTTAAAAAAAAAGTAAAAAAATTTAGCTTAAAATCAATAATCGGGTTATAAAACCATTTAAAGCAAGTAATAAGGCTTCCGAAGGTATGAGTGACTATATATGGACTTTTCTTCCCAAAGGATGGCTTTCACATCACGTTTCATGAGGTAAACATTTAATTATAATTTGTTTTCAAAAAATGTAAAAAAATTCATCTTAAAATCAATAATCATGATATAAAACCATTTAAAGCGAGTAATAAGGCTTCCGAAGGTATGAGTGACTATAAATGAACTTTTCATGTCAATGGATGGCTTTCGCGTCACGTTTCTCAAGGCAAACAATCAATTATAATATGCTTTAACCAAAAATGTAAAAAAATTCAGCTTAAAATCAATAATCAAATCATAAAACCATTTAAAGCGAGTAATAAGGCTTTCGAAGGCATGAGTGACTATAAATGGACTTTTCTTGTCAACGGATGGCTTTCGCGTCACGTTTCTCAAGCCAAACATTCAATTATAATATGTTTTAAACAAAAATGTAAAACAATTCAGCTTAAAATCAATAATCGGGATATAAAACCATTTAAAGCGAGTAATAAGGCTTCCGAAGGCATGAGTGACTATAAATGAACTTTTCATGTCAATGGATGGCTTTCGCGTCACGTTTCTCAAGGCAAACAATCAATTATAATATGCTTTAACCAAAAATGTAAAAAAATTCAGCTTAAAATCAATAATCAGATCATAAAACCATTTCAAGCGAGTAATAAGGCTTTCGAAGGTATGAGTAACTATATATAGACCTTTCGTGTCAATGGATGGCTTTCGCGTCACATTTCTCGAGCCAAACATTCAATTATAATATGTTTTAAACAAAAATGTAAAAAAATTCAGCTTAAAATCAATAATCAAGATATAAAACCACTTAAAGCGAGTAATAAGGCTTCCGAACGTATGAGTGACTATATATGGACTTTTCTTCCCAACGGATGGCTTTCACGTCACGTTTCATGAGGTAAACATTCAATTACAATCTGTTTTAAAAAAATATATAAACAAATTCAGCTTAAAATCAATAATCAGGTTATAAAATCATTTAAAGCGAGTAATAAGGCTTTTGAAGGCATGAGTGACTATAAATGGACTTTTCTTGTCAACGGATAGCTTTCGCGTCATGTTTCTCGAGCCAAACATTCAATTATAAAATGTTTTAAATAAAAATATAAAAAAGTTCAGCTTAAAATCAATAATCAGGATATAAAACCATTTAAAGCGAGTAATAAGGCTTTCGAAGGCATGAGTGAATATAAATGGACTTCTCTTGTCAACGGATGGCTTTCGCGTCACGTTTCCCGATGCAAATATTCAATTATAATCTGCTTTAACCAAAAATGTAAAAAAATTTAGCTTAAAATAAATAATCAGATCATAAAACCATTTCAAGCGAGTAATAAGGCTTTTGACGGCGTGAGTGATTATAAATGAACTTTTCTTGTCAATGGATGGCTTTTGCTTCACGTTTCTCGAGGCAAACAATCAATTATAATATGTTTTAACCAAAAATGAAAAATAATTTAGCTTAAAATCAATAATCAGATTATAAAACCATTTAAAGCGAGTAATAAGGCTTTCAAAGGCATAAGTGACTATAAATAAACTTTTCTTGTCAATGGATCGCTTTCGCTTCACGTTTCTCGAGGTAAACAATCATTTATAATCTGTTTTAACAACAAATGTAAGAAAATTCAACTTAAAATCAATAATGAGACTATAAAACCATTTAATGCGGGCAATAAGGCTTCTAAAGGCATGAGTGACTATAAATGAACTTTTCTTGTCGATGGATGGCTTTCGCTTCATGTTTCCCGAGGCAAACATTCAATTATATTCTGTTTTACTAAAAATATAAGAAATTCAACTTAAAATCAATAATGAGACTATAAAACCATTTAGAGTGAGTAATAAGGCTTCTGAAGACATGAGTGACTATAAATGGACATTTCTTGTCAATGGATGGCTTTCGCTTCATGTCTTTCGAGTTAAACATTTAATTATAAAATTCTTGACTGGAAATGTAAAAATATTCAACTTAAAATCAACTATGAGATTATAAAACCATTTTAAGCGAGTAATAAGGCTTGTAATGGTATGAATGACTATATAAATGGTCTTTTCCGGTCAACTGAGGGTTTTAGTCTCAAGTTTCCCGAGGTAAACATTCAATTATAATATGTTTGACCAAAAAATTTAAGAAAAGTCAACTGATAATCAATAATGAGATTATAAAATGATTTAAAGCGAGTAATAAGGCTTTCGAAGGCATGAGTGACTATAAATGGACTTTTCTCGTTAATGGATGGCTTTCGAGTCACATTTCTCGAGGAAAACATTCAATTATAATCTATTTTAACAAAAAGTGTAAACAAATTCAGCTTAAAATTAATAATCAGATTATAAAACCATTTAAAGCGAGTAATAAGGCTTCCGAAGGTATGAGTGACTATATATGGACCTTTCTTGTCAATGGATGGCTTTTGCGTCACGTTTCTCGAGGCAAACATTCAATTATAATCTGTTTTCACCAAAAATGTAAAAAAATTCAGGTTAAAATCAATAATCAAATTATAAAACCATTTCAAGCGAGTAGTAAGGCTTTCAAAGGCATGAGTGACTATAAATGAACTTTTCTTATCAATGGATGGCTTTCATTTCACGTTTCTCGAGGCAAACATTCGATTATAATCTATTTTGTCCAAAAATGTGAGAAAATTCAACTTAAAATCAATAATGCGACTATAAAACTATTTAAATGGAGTAATAAGGCTGCTGAAGGCATGAGTGACTACAAATGGACTTTTCATGAGATTATAAAACCATTTTAAGCGAGCTATAAGGCTTGTAAAGGTATGAGTGGTTATAAATGGTCTTTTCTTCTCAACTGAGGGTTTTAACCTCACGTTTCTTGAGGTAAACATTCAATTATAATATGTTTGACAAAAAATTTAAGAAAATTCAACTGAAAATCAACAATGAGATTATAAAACAATTTAAAGCGAGTAATAAGGCTTCTAAAGGTATGAGTGACTATAAATGGACTTTTCTTGTTAATGGTGGCTTTTGCATCACGTTTTCTGAGACAAACATTCAATTATAATTTGTTTTAACCAAAAGTGTAAAATAATTCAGCTTAAAATCAATTATCATATTATAGAACCATTTAAAGTGAGTAATAAGGCTTTTGAAGGTATGAGTGACTATATATGAACTTTTCTTGCCAACGAATGGCTTTCACGTCAAGTTTCCCGAGACAAACATTCAATTGTAATCTGCTTTGATCGAAAATGTAAAAAAATTCAGCTTAAAATCAATAATCAGATTATAAAACCATTTCAAGCGAGTAATAAGGCTTTCGAAGGCATGAGTGACTATAAATGGACTTTTCCTATCCACGGATGGCTTTCGTGTCACGTTTCCCTAGGAAAACATTCAATTATAATCTTCTTTAACCAAAAATGTAAAAAATTCAACTTAAAATCAATAATCAGATCATAAAATCATTTCAAGCGAGTAATAAGGCTTTCGAAGGCATGAGTGACTATAAATGAACTTTTCTTGTCAATGGATGGCTTTCGCGTCACATTTCTCAAGGCAAACAATCAATTATAATCTGCTTTAACCAAAAATGTAAAAAAATTCAGCTTAAAATCAATAATCATATCATAAAACCATTTCAAGCGAGTAATAAGGCTTTCGAAGGCATGGGTGACTATAATTGAACTTTTACTGTCAATGGATGGCTTTCGCATCACGTTTCTCAAGGCAAACAATCAATTATAATATTTTTTAACAAAAAATAAGAAACAATTCAGCTTAAAATCAATAATGAAATTATAAAACCTTTTAAAGCGAGTAATAAGGCTTTCAAAGGCATAAGTGACTATAAATGAACTTTTCTTGTCAATGGATGGCTTTCGCTTCACGTTTCCCAAGCCAAACATTCATTTAGAATCTGTTTTAACCAAAAATGCAAGAAAATTAAACTTAAATCAATAATGAGACTATAAAACCATTTAAAGCCGGCAATAAGGCTTCTGAAGGCACGAGTGACTATAAATGAACTTTTCTTGTCGATGGAAGGCTTTCGCTTCTCGTTTCCCGTGGCAAACATTCAATTATAAAATTCTTGACAGGAAATGTACACAAATTCAACTTAAAATCAACTATGAGGTTATAAAACAATTTTAAGCGAGTAATAAGGCTTGTAATGGTATGAGTGACTATATAAATGGTCTTTTCCGGTCAACTGAGGGTTTTAGCCTCAAGTTTCCCAAGGTAAACATTCAATTATAATATGTTTGACCAATAATTTAAGATAATTCAATTGAAAATCAATAATGAGATTATAAAAGGATTTAAAGCGAGTAATAAGGCTTTCAAAGGCATGAGTGACTATATAATGGACTTTTCTTGTTAATGGATGGCTTTCACGTCACGTTGCCCAAGGAAAACATTCAATTATAATCTGTTTTAACCAAAAGTGTAAAAAAATTCAGCTTAAAATCAATAATCAGATTATAAAACCATTTAAAGCGAGTAATAAGGCTTCCGAAAGTATGAGTGACTATATATGGACCTTTCCTGTCAATGGATGGCTTTCGCATCACGTTTCTCGAGGCAAACATTCAATTATAATCTCTTTTCTCCAAAAATGTAAAAAAATTCAGGTTAAAATCAATAATCAGATTAGAAAACCATTTCAAGCGAGTAATAAGGCTTTCAAAGGCATGAGTGACTATAAATGAACTTTTCTTGTCAATGGATGGCTTTCGCTTCACATTTCTCCAGGTAAACATTCGATTATAATCTGTTTTGACCACAAATTTGAGAAAATTCAACTTAAAATCAATAATGCGACTATAAAACTATTTAAATGGAGTAATAAGGCTGCTGAAGCCATGAGTGACTACAAATGGACTTTTCTTAGCAATTGATGGCTTTTGCTTCATGTCTTTCGACACAAACATTTAATTATAAAATTCTTAATGGAAAATGTAAAAAAATTCAACTTAAAATCAATTATGAGATTATAAAACCATTTTAAGCGAGCTATAAGGCTTGTAAATGTATGAGTGGTTATAAATGGTCTTTTCTTGTTAACTAAGGGTTTTAGCCGCACGTTTCCCGACGTAAACATTCAATTATAATATGTTTGACCAAAAATTTAAGAAAATTCAACTGAAAATCAATAATGAGATTATAAAATGATTTAAAGCGAGTAATAAGGCTTTTGAAGGCATGAGTGACTATAAATGGACTTTTCTTGTTAATTGTGGCTTTTGCGTCACATTTCCTGAGACAAACATTCAATTATAATCTGTTTTAACCAAAAGTGTAAAATAATTCAGCTTAAAATCAATTGTCATATTATAGAACCATTTAAAGTGAGTAATAAGGCTTTCAAAGGCATGAGTGACTATATATCGACTTTTCTTGCCAACGGATGGCTTTCACGTCACGTTTCTCGAGTTAAACATTCAATTATAATCTATTTTAAAAGACAATCTAAA
This sequence comes from Theobroma cacao, assembly GCF_053813885.1. Classification (NCBI taxonomy): domain Eukaryota; kingdom Viridiplantae; phylum Streptophyta; class Magnoliopsida; order Malvales; family Malvaceae; genus Theobroma; species Theobroma cacao. The sequence continues at coordinate 30,152,096 of NC_142647.1, read as the reverse complement.
AATTCCGCTTAAAATCAATAATCAGGTTATAAAACCATTCAAAGCGAGTAATAAGGCTTTCGAACGCATGGGTGACTATAAATGGACTTTTCTTGTCAACAGATAGCTTTCACGTCATGTTTCTCAAGCCAAACATTCAATTATAATATGTTTTAAACAAAAAGGTAAAAAAATTCAGCTTAAAATCAATAATCAGGATATAAAACCATTTAAAGCGAGTAATAAGGCTTCCGAAGGTATGAGTGACTATATATGGACTTTTCTTGTCAACGGATGGCTTTCACGTCACGTTTCATGAGGTAAACATTCAATTATAATCTGTTTTAAAAAAAATAAAAAAAAATTCAGCTTAAAATCAATAATCAGGTTGTAAAACCATTTAAAGCAAGTAATAAGGCTTTCGCGTCACGTTTCTCAAGCCAAACATTCAATTATAATATGTTTTAAACAAAAATGTAAAACAATTCAGCTTAAAATCAATAATCGGGATATAAAACCATTTAAAGCGAGTAATAAGGCTTTTGAAGGCATGAGTGACTATAAATGGACTTTTCTTATCAACGGATGGCTTTCACGTCATGTTTCTCGAGGAAAACATTCAATTATAATCTGTTTTAACCAAAAGTGTAAAAAAATTCAGCTTCAAATCAATAATCAGATTATAAAACCATTTAAAGCGAGTAATAAGGCTTCCGAAGGTATGAGTAACTATATATGGACCTTTCTTGTCAATGGATGGCTTTCACGTCACGTTTCTCGAGCCAAACATTCAATTATAATATGTTTTAAACAAAAATTTAAAAAATTCAGCTTAAAATCAACACTCATGATATAAAACCATTAAAAGCGAGTAATAAGGCTCCCGAAGGTATGAGTTACTATATATGGACTTTTCTTGCCAACGGATGGCTTTCACGTCACGTTTCATGAGGTAAACATTCAATTATAAGCTGTTTTAAAAAAAATGTAAAAAAATTCAGCTTAAAATCAATAATTAGGTTATAAAACCATTTAAAGCGAGTAATAAGGCTTTCGAAGGCATGAATGATTATAAATGGACTTTTCTTATCAACGGATGGCTTTCGCGTCACGTTTCCCGAGGTAAATATTCAATTATAATCTGCTGTAACAAAAAATGTAAAAAAATTTAGCTTAAAATCAATAATCAGATCATAAAACCATTTCAAGCGAGTAATAAGGCTTTTGAAGGCATGAGTGACTATAAATGAACTTTTCTTGTCAACGGATGACTTTCGCTTCACATTTCCCAAGGTAAAAAATCATTTATAATTTGTTTTAACCAAAAATGTAAGAAAATTCAACTTAAAATCAATAATGAGACTATAAAACCATTTAAAGCGGGCAATAAGGCTTCTGAAGGCATGAGTGACTATAAATGAACTTTTCTTGTCGATGGATGGCTTTCGCTTCACGTTTCCCAAGGCAAACATTCAATTATATTTTGTTTTACTAAAAATATAAGAAAATTCAACTTAAAATCAATAATGAGACTATAAAACCATTTAAAGCGAGTAATAAGGCTTCTGAAGGCATGAGTGACTATAAATGGACTTCTCTTGTCAATGGATGGCTTTCGCTTCATGTTTTTCGAGGTAAACATTTAATTATAAAATTCTCGACAGGAAATGTACACAAATTCAACTTAAAATCAACTATGAGGTTATAAAACAATTTTAAGCGAGTAATAAGGCTTGTAATGGTATGAGTGACTATATAAATGGTCTTTTCCGGTCAACTGAGGGTTTTAGCCTCAAGTTTCCCGAGGTAAACATTCAATTATAATATGTTTGACCAATAATTTAAGAAAATTCAACTGAAAATCAATAATGAGATTATAAAAGGATTTAAAGCGAGTAATAAGGCTTTCAAAGGCATGAGTGACTATAAATGGACTTTTCTTGTTAATGGATGGCTTTCACGTCACGTTGCCCAAGGAAAACATTCAATTATAATCTGTTTTAACCAAAAGTGTAAAAAAATTCAGCTTAAAATCAATAATCAGATTATAAAACCATTTAAAGCGAGTAATAAGGCTTCCGAAAGTATGAGTGACTATATATGGACCTTTCCTGTCAATGGATGGCTTTCGCGTCACGTTTCTCGAGGTAAACATTCAATTATAATCTCTTTTCTCCAAAAATGTAAAAAAATTCAGGTTAAAATCAATAATCAGATTATAAAACCATTTCAAGCGAGTAATAAGGCTTTCAAAGGCATGAGTGACTATAAATGAACTTTTCTTGTCAATGGATGGCTTTCGCTTCACATTTCTCCAGGTAAACATTCGATTATAATCTGTTTTGACCACAAATTTGAGAAAATTCAACTTAAAATCAATAATGCGACTATAAAACTATTTAAATGGAGTAATAAGGCTGCTGAAGCCATGAGTGACTACAAATGGACTTTTCTTAGCAATGGATGGCTTTTGCTTCATGTCTTTCGACACAAACATTTAATTATAAAATTTTTAATGGAAAATGTAAAAAAATTCAACTTAAAATCAATTATGAGATTATAAAACCATTTTAAGCGAGCTATAAGGCTTGTAAATGTATAAGTGGTTATAAATGGTCTTTTCTTGTTAACTAAGTGTCACGACCCAATTTCCCGGGCAATGACCGGCGAATGAGCTCAATGAGCATAGCTCACTAAGCCCAAGCAAGCCTATCCATTTACCTTTGCTTAACAAATTTATCATATCATGCATACACACACACCTTTTCTCGGGTGTGAACAAAACCAAAACACAATGGTATTATCGATAATAATATACATGCACTATACCAGTCATGTATTTAGCAATTTACATTGCATACACATATTCACATTGTTAGATTGTATTCATAATACAAAACGACCCATGACTTCCAGCGGAGACATTTACAATAAAAGGGATTGCTATCGAATGCCAGACACATACCCAAGAGATGAACTACGAGGACTCCTCGATCTAGGGTCCAACAGTCACCTGATATGAAAACATGAATTTTTTATAAAATGTGAGTACAATACTCAGTGAGTGAACAAGGAATGGAACAAGTAACAATTAGGGAGAATTTAAAATCATGATGCACTTGTTTCAAAACAATGCAATTTAGTTCATTCCTATTTCAAACCCCTCCAAACCCGAGAGTTTCTCGCTACAGCGAGCATGAATTTCGCTGCAGTGAAAACAGAGCAACAAGAGAAATATTTTTTTCTCACTCAACAAAAAGCCATCCTACTAAACTAATAAAATCAACCTAAAATTCATGAAAATTCTCAAAGTACAATGTGTCAACTTTCATGTACATTAAAACCATAAATCATTGTCCATCAATTTGCTATATCACACATATTTACATATGTATATATATATATATATATGTATGTATATACCCATCATCATCATCATCTCACCAACCCATTACCATCATCACCAACTCATCATCATCATCACCAGCTCATGCGCACTCCCTACTCGCACATGGCTAGGTCATCACCGAGTTATGCACACTCCCTACTCGCACATAACCGGGTCATCATCGGGTTATGCGCACTCCCTACTCGCACATAACCAGGTAATCCTCGGCTTATGCGCACTCCCTACTCGCACATAGCCGAGTCAACATAATTACACAACATTATATTCAAGCATATATGTATATCAACATAATGCAGCCACATAGAAATCCATAATAACCACATTTCATAACATAAATTTTTTTTTTTTTTTCAAAAGCTTGTTCCCAAGGCATTCATTTTCATGAAAAATTGCATAAAATCATTCAAACACTTTGTTCAAAACAGTCATATTCCCAAAACAATTTTGATAGGCAGTCCACTCACAAGTGTCGAAAATCCAGATTTCGGATGAACTTTGACTAATAGTCCTCAGGCGCAATTCCTTTGCCTTTTCCGGATGTCTCACCACCTTGACAAATAACAAAGTCGAGGAATTTACTATATTGTCCCTAAATTGATATAAATTAATTTTTATTACTAATGCTTGATATGTAAATGCAAAAATATGTCCGATTACCGTTTAATCACGGTATCGATTAAATTCAACCGATCACCCAATTAATTGGCGATTGTGTCCAAATCACCTCCAAATTAATTCATTTCTCCTCTAATACCTTAATTTACCACATTCATTTAAATAAAGCCAAATTCAGCATTAGAACCCTCACAGTTCCTTACAGAAAAATTTGGTCATTTGGTGCACTAGCATCAAATTTTTTTCTACATAATCGTTTCACCTTAATTCATCATTTTCCATGCCATTTTCCTAGAAATAAAAACAATCCCCCATTGATATTCAGCCCTCATGGTTCGGCCAACAAGGAACCCTAGAGAAATTGAATATTTCTTTTGTGTTTTTGTTCATAACCATGCTTAACTATCCCTAAACACTAACATAGTCTAAAATCAAATTATTTCAACAACAATTCCTCTTCCATACCCATTTTTCAGAATTGAATTCATCATGATAACTCAATATTCAACCATGAAAATCAAGAACAAAAGCATGGGTAAGCTAGGTATCAAGGAGAATTAAAGAAATTTTAACTTACCTAGCTTGTTTCCTTGAATTCCAATACTTTCTCCTTGATTTTTCCCACCTAGGGCTTGTTCTTCCTTGGTTTCTCTTCTCTTCTGGTTTGGCTGATCACTATGGGAGAAATGGGCTGATTTTTATGCCTTTTATAAAGAAAATAATGAATGGATGAGATTTTGACACATGTCACCATTCCATTGGTCCATGTGTCATACTTAGCCATTAAGCAATCTCTCTCCACCACACATTTCTCATGTTTATCCATTTACAGGATGAATAAAATCCCTTGGCCTTGACAAGTGCTGGGGTGAAAAATTTACCGATTTGCCCCTGGGATGAAAAAATTACTATTTTGCCCTTTTACTCCAAAATGTGTCGGAATCTCATTATTTCTACTTTTCAACCTAAAATAACACTAATATTGATCAATATTAACCAAATGGGGCAAAAATTGTTTAAAAAAAAATTTTCGTTTAGTCTTTTAGTGGCAAAATTACCATTTTGCCCTTGTGCTCCATAAATACCGAGAATCACAATTTTTCACTGCTAAACATCAATTTATACTCCAATAATCATAATTATATTTCATGTAATTATTCTTGGTCAAATGTGATCAAATCTTGGCTAAAAATCTCAATTTTATCATCAAATGGTAAAATGACCGTTTTATCCCTAGTTGGTCAATTTTCTAATGGACTCCAAACTGGACCTTGAACTCCAAATCACTATTCTAAGCCATTCTGTTGGTTTTAAAATTTTCAAATTCCTCTTAGAATTTCTATTTGAACTAGTTCAAGGCTTGATTTAACTTAGTTGTACCACTCTGTACAATACCGTCTTTTAATCGAGCTTGACAGGGTCTCACATTCTCCCCTATTAATAAAAATTCGATCCCCGAATTTAAATTCGATGTAGTGTGGCTTACCTTTATATATCGAAGAGGTGTGGATGCTTTGTCAGCATCTCATCCTCAGCTTCCCACGTTACCTCCTCGCTAGTGTGATTCCGCCACAACACTTTCACTGAGGCTACATCCTTTGAATGGAGCGTTTTAACTTGCCTATCAAGGATAGCTACCGGTTGTTCCTCATAGGTTAGATCATCTTGCAACTGAATGGTTTCATACCGTATTACATGTGATGGATCTGGGTTGTACTTCCTAAGCATGGACACATGAAACACGGGATGAATATTTGAAAGGTCTGGCGGTAATGCCAAACGATAAGCCACCGCTTTAACCCTTTCTAAGATCTCGAATGGCCCTATATACCGAGGACTTAACTTCCCTTTCTTGCCAAACCTCATTACCCCTTTAGTTGGTGAAACTTTCAAAAATACATGATCTCTTACTTGGAACTCCAAGTCTCTCCATCGGTTATCAGCATATGATTTCTGTCTACTTTGTGCTGTTAACATCCTCTGACGGATCATGTGTATTTTCTCGGTTGCATCCTGCACCAATTCAGGAGCCAAAAGTTTCCTTTCTCCCACCTCTAGCCATCCAATGGGTGACCTACATCTTGGTCCACATAAGGCCTCAAATGGTGCCATTTGGATGCTAGTTTGGAAACTATTGTTGTAGGCAAATTCCACTAAGGGTAGATATTGTTCCCACCTGACACCAAGGTCTATCACATAAGCCCTCAACATATCCTCCAACGTTTATATGGTCCGTTCAGACTGTCCATCAGTCTAAGGGTGGAAAGCTGTGCTGAAATCCAACTTAGTGCTCAATGCTTCTTGCAACTTTCCCCAAAACCTACTAGTAAACTGAGCTCCTCTATTAGATACTATAGAAATGGGAATACCATGCAGTCGTACTATCTCATCCACATAAACTTGAACGTATTGGGCAGCCCCGTAAGTAGTCTTAACCAGAAGAAAATGAGCTGACTTTGTTAACCGGTCTACTACTATCCAAATTGAATCATATCCCCTACTGGTTCGAGGCAAACCCGTTACAAATTCCATAGCAATATGTTCCCACTTCCACTCGAGTACTGGTAATGGCTATAGTAGCCTTGCAGGCTTTTGATGCTCGACCTTAACCTGCTGACAAACCAGGCACTTGGAGACAAACTCAGCTACATCTCTCTTAAGTCCTTCCCACCAATACACCTCTTTCAAATCTTGATACATCTTTGTAGCCCTTGGATGTACCACATAAGCTGCCATGTGAGCTTCCTCCGATATTTCTCTCCTCAACCCGTCACCATCAGGCACATAAAGTCTGGTTCCATACCTCAACACTCCATCTGTGCCTTTAGTAAACATTTTTCCTTTCCTACCCTGAGGATCCTCTAAGGCCTTAATCACAAACTCATCTGTACTTTGTGCTTCTTTAATCCTGTCCATTAAAATAGGCCTCACTCTAAAGTGTGCTAGTAAAGCATTTGTCTCCGCAACTTCCAAACGCACACCTATGTCTCCCAAGCTATGGATCTCTCTAACCAAAGATCTCCTACCAATGGAAATATGTGCCAAGCTTCCCATTGATTTTCGACTCAAGGCATTCGCCACTACATTGGCCTTACCGGGATGATAAAGAATAGTACAATCATAATCCTTTAGCAACTCCATCCATCTACGTTGACGTAAGTTAAGATCCCTCTGCTGAAATATATACTTCAGACTTTTGTGGTCCGTGTATATCACGCAAGTCTCACCATACAAGTAATGACTCCAAATCTTTAAGGAAAACATGATTGTTGCCATTTCCAAATCGTGTATGGGGTAATTCTGCTCATGCCTTATAAGTTGCCTAGATGCATACGCAATCACCTTCCCATGTTGCATCAATACACATCCTAAACCAACCCCCGATGCATCACAAAACACCGTGTAACCCCCTGTGCCTTGCGGCAGGCTTAACACTGAAGCTGTGGTGAAACATGCCTTAAGCTTCTCAAAACTATTCTCACAAGCATCAGACCACTCAAATTTTGTATCTTTACGTGTCAGCTTAGTCAAAGGGGCAACTATTTTGGAGAAGTCTTTCACAAAGCGACGATAATAGCCAGCTAAACCCACAAAGCTTCTAATCTTCGTAACTGATGTTGGCCTTGGCCATTTTTCCACTACTTCAATTTTCTTTGTATCAACTTGTATCCCCTCCTTAGATACCACATGCCCCAAGAATGCAACACTTTCGAGCCAAAACTCACACTTGGAGAACTTAGCATACAATCGATGTTCTCTCAAAATTTGGAGCACTATCTTAAGATGCTGCTCATGCTCCTCTCGACTCTTTGAATATATCAAAATGTCATCAATAAACACCACTACAAACTTATCCAAATAAGGTTTGAACACTCGGTTCATCAAATCCATAAAGGCTGCAGGAGCATTCGTGAGCCCAAATGACATCACTAAGAACTCATAGTGCCCATATCTTGTTCGAAATGCGGTCTTGGGTATATCTTCGTTCCGGATTCTCAACTGATGGTACCCAGATCACAGATCTATCTTAGAAAAATATTGTGCTCCTTGTAGTTGATCAAATAAATCATCTATCCTTGGGAGAGGATATTTATTCTTCACCGTCACTTTATTAAGCTGTCGATAATCAATGCACAGCCTAAGTGACCCATATTTCTTCTTCACAAATAACACTGGTGCTTCCCATGGGGATACACTAGGTCATATGAAACCTTTATCCAACAAATCCTCCAACTGATCCTTAAGCTCTTTAAGCTCTGCAGGTGCCATTCTATATCGGGGTATGGATATAGGTCTAGTGTCGGGAATCAAATCTATGCAAAACTCAATCTCCCGTTCAGGAGGCAAACCTGGTAACTCCTCAGGAAATACATCCACGAACTCCTTCACCACCGACACTTGAGTTACATCTCCAATCTTCGCCTGAGTATCTGTTACAACAGCCAAGTAACCTATACAACCCTGTCGTAATAATCTTCTGGCAGATATGACCGATATCAAATTGGTTGGAGCATTACTCTTATCCCCCTGAATACTAAATGATGGTTCACCGGGGAAATCAAATCTAACCAATTTATGATAGCAGTCCACACTAGCATGGCAGGGTGATAACCAATCCATCCCCAAGATTACATCAAAGTCTAAGGTGTCTAGCACCACTAGATTCACCGAAGTGTCTTTGTCCTTGACTCACACTACACAAGACTCATATTCCCACTCGGCCACAAATATCTCCTTGAAAGGAGTAGGTACCACCAAGTATTCTTCTCTCCTAACACGATTCTTACTTAATCGATGTGCAAAACATGTAGAATTAAGCAGATGGGTTAAACCAGGCTCAAACAACACCCAAGCATTCATATCACAGACAGGAAAAATACCCGAGACCACTGCATTTGAGGTCTGGGCCTCTTAGGGAGTTATAGCATACACCCTCGCTTGGCCTCCATCAACAAAACTCTGATGTCCGGATCCATATGACCTGCCTTGAGAGGAAGTACCAGCACCTCGACCTTTGGATCCACTAGGTTTCCTATCAGACGAGGAGGCGATTGAAGGAGCAAACGAAGCTGGCTGGGTGGAACCACGAGCAGAATCTTGTGATTGAGGAGCCATCGTACAATCCCTCTTAATATGCCCAAGTTGACCACACCTGAAACAAACTCCCGTAGCACGAAGGCATCTTCCTCTATGTGGTCCCCCACAAGTATGGCAAGGAAGGATAAGTTGACTTCCTTGCCTCATATCTTGCTGTCTTCCAACACTGAAGGTTCTTTGTCCCACCACAATACTAGCACTAGGTGAGTCACTCCCCTACTGGGGTAATCGTGAGTCCCTTTGTGGACCCTAACGGCAAAAAAATGAACTACCACTACTGAAATCTCTGTGGCCTTGATAACCCTCTGTTTTGACCTTTTTTGCTCTATCCCTCACAACCATACTCTCACTGGTCCTCATTTCAATTCGTTGAGCACAATCCACGGCCGCAGAGTAAGTGTTGAAATCTCGGGAAGCCACATCCTGAAACAATGGTTCCACTAATCCATCAACAAACCTTTGGATTTTCATCTCCTTTGTGGAAACCAAGTAAGGTGCATACCGAGACTGCTGTGTAAATTTTATATCATACTCCGACACCGTCATGCCCAGAGTCTGCACCAATGCCTCAAACTCTCTGGCTCGAGCATTTCACACACTGTGCAATAAAATTTGATCTAAGAAGGTTGTACTAAATTCACTCCAAGTCAGTGGTGTAGCATCTGTCGACCTACCCTTTCGCAAGGAGTCATACCATTCCTGTGCTACATCCTTCAATTGAAAAGCTACTAACTCCACTGACCTAACGCTAGAATACCCCATAGCATTACAAATCTTCTCTGATACATCTGACCCCGTAAATGAGGGAGGCTTAAGCTTCAGAAAGTCAGTGAGTGAAACCTCCATCTGACCTCTGTCACCCTCGAGAGGTTGGCGATCTGTCTGGCCTTGGGAACTAGGGGACTCTTGCTCCACATGTCTCCCCTCTACTATCTCCTATATATCCTCCATACGGGTTGCCATCATTTTTACAACCCAATTGACTCCCTGCAGACCCGTCGCCAAGTCCTCAATAGTAATGCCTCTCGCCGGTGGCCTAACAGTATCACCTAAGGGTTGTCCCTCATCTCTCCTATTCACAAGCGTACTCGCACTCACCGGCCTAACGACCCTACCACGTCTACCTCACCCCCTACGGGTGGGTGTCCGTGGCCTATTAGTCATCTCAGTAGGGGCATCTTGCTCCCCAAATTGTCTTAAGGTGGCCCGTGTCTTAGGTGGCATTCTTACCTAGACAAGAGCAAACACCTGTCATTAACCATAGTTAAAGAGATAAGGTGGTTTCTAAGATTGGGAATCTATGCGGTCCCTTGGTCGAAAAATGTGCCGCGGTTCACACTTCACAACCGAAGTTCCCACATAAAAACCTGACACTCTGCTGGACCAACAAGTGAAAGCCCTAGGACCTAGACAAACCTAGGGCTCTGATACCAACTTTGTCACGACCCAATTTCCCGGGCAATGACCGGCGCATGAGCTCAATGAGCATAGCTCACTAAGCCCAAGCAAGCCTATCCATTTACCTTTGCTTAACAAATTTATCATATCATGCATACACACACACCTTTTCTCGGGTGTGAATATAGCCAAAACACAATGGTATTATCGATAATAATATACATGCACTATACCAGTCATGTATTTAGCAATTTACATTGCATACACATATTCACATTGTTAGATTGTATTCATAATACAAAACGACCCATGACTTCCAGCGGAGACATTTACAATAAAAGGGATTGCTATCGAATGCCAGACACATACCCAAGAGATGAACTACGAGGACTCCTCGATCTAGGGTCCAACAGTCACCTGATCTGAAAACATGAATTTTTTATAAAACGTGAGTACAATACTCAGTGAGTGAACAAGGAATGGAACAAGTAACAATTAGGGAGAATTTAAAATCATGATGCACTTGTTTCAAAACAATGCAATTTAGTTCATTCCTATTTCAAACCCCTCCAAACCCGAGAGTTTCTCGCTACAGCGAGCATGAATTTCGCTGCAGTGAAAACAGAGCAACAAGAGAAACATTTTTTTCTCACTCAACAAAAAGCCATCCTACTAAACTAATAAAATCAACCTAAAATTCATGAAAATTCTCAAAGTACAATGTGTCAACTTTCATGTACATTACAACCATAAATCATTGTCCATCAATTTGCTATATCACACATATTTACATATGTATATATATATATATATATATATGTATGTATATACCCATCATCATCATCATCTCACCAACCCATTACCATCATCACCAACTCATCATCATCATCACCAGCTCATGCGCACTCCCTACTCGCACATGGCTGGGTCATCACCGAGTTATGCACACTCCCTACTCGCACATAACAGGGTCATCATCGGGTTATGCGCACTCCCTACTCGCACATAACTAGGTCATCCTCGGCTTATGCGCACTCCCTACTCGCACATAGCCGAGTCAACATAATTACACAACATTATATTCAAGCATATATGTATATCAACATAATGCAGCCACATAGAAATCCATAATAACCACATTTCATAACATAAACTTTTTTTTTTTTTCAAAAGCTTGTTCCCAAGGCATTCATTTTCATGAAAAATTGCATAAAATCATTCAAACACTTTGTTCAAAACAGTCATATTCCCAAAACAATTTTGATAGGCAGTCCACTCACAGGTGTCGAAAATCCGGATTTCGGATGAACTCTGACTAATAGTCCTCAGGCGCAATTCCTTTGCCTTTTCCGAATGTCTCACCACCTTGACAAATAACAAAGTCGAGGAATTTACTATATTGTCCCTAAATTGATATAAATTAATTTTTATTACTAATGCTTGATATGTAAATGCAAAAATATGTCCAATTACCGTTTAATCACGGTATCGATTAAATTCAACCGATCACCCAATTAATTGGCGATTGTGTTCAAATCACCTCCAAATTAATTCATTTCTCCTCTAATACCTTAATTTACCACATTCATTTAAATAAAGCCAAATTCAGCATTAGAACCCTCACAGTTCCTTACAGAAAAATTTGGTCATTTGGTGCACTAGTATCGAATTTTTTTCTACATAATCGTTTCACCTTAATTCATCATTTTCCATGCCATTTTCCTAGAAATAAAAACAATCCCCCATTGATATTCAGCCCTCATGGTTCGGCCAACAAGGAACCCTAGAGAAATTGAATATTTCTTTTGTGTTTTTGTTCATAACCATGCTTAACTATCCCTAAACACTAACATAGTCTAAAATCAAATTATTTCAACAACAATTCCTCTTCCATACCCATTTTTCAGAATTGAATTCATCATGATAACTCAATATTCAACCATGAAAATCAAGAACAAAAGCATGGGTAAGCTAGGTATCAAGGAGAATTAAAGAAATTTTAACTTACCTAGCTTGTTTCCTTGAATTCCAATACTTTCTCCTTGATTTTTCCCACCTAGGGCTTGTTCTTCCTTGGTTTCTCTTCTCTTCTAGTTTGGCTGATCACTATGGGAGAAATGGGCTGATTTTTATGCCTTTTATAAAGAAAATAATGAATGGATGAGATTTTGACACATGTCACCATTCCATTGGTCCATGTGTCATACTTAGCCATTAAGCAATCTCTCTCCACCACACATTTCTCATGTTTATCCATTTACAGGATGAATAAAATCCCTTGGCCTTGACAAGTGCTGGGGTGAAAAATTTACCGATTTGCCCTTGGGGTGAAAAAATTACTATTTTTCCCTTTTACTCCGAAATATACCGAAATCTCATTATTTCTACTTTTCAACCTAAAATAACACTAATATTGATCAATATTAACCAAATGGGGCAAAAATTGTTTAAAAAAAAATTTTGTTTAGTCCTTTAGTGGCAAAATTACCATTTTACCCTTGTGCTCCATAAATACCGAGAATCACAATTTTTCACTGCTAAACATCAATTTATACTCCAATAATCATAATTATATTTCATGTAATTATTCTTGGTCATATGTGATCAAATCTTGGCTAAAAATCTCAATTTTATCATCAAATGATAAAATGACCGTTTTATCCCTAGTTGGTCAATTTTCTGATGGACTCCAAACTGGACCTTGAACTCCAAATCACTATTCTAAGCCATTCTGTTGGTTTTAAAATTTTCAAATTCCTCTTAGAATTTCTATTTGAACTAGTTCAAGGCTCGATTTAACTTAGTTGTACCACTCTGTACAATACCGTTTTTTAATCGAGCTTGACAAGGTCTCACACTAAGGGTTTTAGCCGCACGTTTCCCGACGTAAACATTCAATTATAATATGTTTGACCAAAAATTTAAGAAAATTCAACTGAAAATCAATAATGAGATTATAAAATGATTTAAAGCGAGTAATAAGGCTTCCTAAGGCATGAGTGACTATAAATGGACTTTTCTTGTTAATTGTGGCTTTTGCGTCACAATTTCCGAGACAAACATTCAATTATAATATGTTTTAACTAAAAGTGTAAAATAATTCAGCTTAAAATCAATTGTCATATTATAGAACCATTTAAAGTGAGTAATAAGGCTTTCAAAGGCATGACTGACTATATATGGACTTTTCTTGCCAACGGATGGCTTTCACGTCACGTTTCTCGAGTTAAACATTCAATTATAATCTATTTTAAAAGACAATGTAAAAAAATTCAGCTTAAAATCAATAATCAGGTTATAAAACCATTCAAAGCGAGTAATAAGACTTTCGAACGCATAAGTGACTATAAATGGACTTTTCTTGTCAACAGATAGCTTTCGCGTCATGTTTCTCAAACCAAACATTCACTTATAATATGTTTTAAACAAAAATGTAAAAAAATTCAGCTTAAAATCAATAACCAGGATATAAAACCATTTAAAGCGAGTAATAAGGCTTCCGAAGGTATGAGTGACTATATATGGACTTTTCTTGTCAACGGATGGCTTTCACGTCACGTTTCATGAGGTAAACATTCAATTATAATATGTTTTAAAAAAAATGAAAAAAAATTCAGCTTAAAATCAATAATCAGGTTATAAAACCATTTAAAGCGAGTAATAAGGCTTTCGAAGGCATGAGTGACTATAAATGGACTTTTCTTGTCAATGGATGGCTTTCGCGTCACGTTTCTCAAGCCAAACATTCAATTATAATATGTTTTAAACAAAAATGTAAAACAATTCAGCTTAAAATCAATAATCGGGATATAAAACCATTTAAAGCGAGTAATAAGGCTTTTGAAGGCATGAGTGACTATAAATGGACTTTTCTTATCAACGGATGGCTTTCGCGTCATGTTTCTCGAGGAAAACATTCAATTATAATCTGTTTTAACCAAAAGTGTAAAAAAATTCAGCTTCAAATCAATAATCAGATTATAAAACCAATTAAAGCGAGTAATAAGGCTTCCGAAGGTATGAGTAACTATATATGGACCTTTCTTGTCAATGGATGGCTTTCACGTCACGTTTCTCGAGCCAAACATTCAATTATAATATGTTTTAAACAAAAATTTAAAAAATTCAGCTTAAAATCAACAATCAGGATATAAAACTATTAAAAGCGAGTAATAAGGCTTCCGAAGGTATGAGTGACTATATATAGACTTTTCTTGCCAACGGATGGCTTTCACGTCACGTTTCATGAGGTAAACATTCAATTATAAGCTGTTTAAAAAAAGATGTAAAAAAATTCAGCTTAAAATCAATAATTAGGTTATAAAACCACTTAAAGCGAGTAATAAGGCTTTCGAAGGCATGAGTGATTATAAATGGACTTTTCTTATCAACGGATGGCTTTCGCGTCACGTTTCCCGAGGTAAATATTCAATTATAATCTGCTGTAACAAAAAATGTAAAAAAATTTAGCTTAAAATCAATAATCAGATCATAAAACCATTTCAAGCGAGTAATAAGGCTTTTGAAGGCATGAGTGACTATAAATGAACTTTTCTTCTCCACGGATGACTTTCGCTTCACGTTTCCCAAGAAAAAAATCATTTATAATTTGTTTTAACCAAATATGTAAGAAAATTCAACTTAAAATCAATAATGAGATTATAAAACCATTTAAAGCGGGCAATAAGGCTTCTGAAGGCATGAGTGACTGTAAATGAACTTTTCTTGTCAATGGATGGCTTTCGCTTCATGTTTCCCAAGGCAAACATTCAATTATATTCTGTTTTACTAAAAATATAAGAAAATTCAACTTAAAATCAATAATGAGACTATAAAACCATTTAACGCGAGTAATAAGGCTTCTGAAGGCATGAGTGACTATAAATGGACTTTTCTTGTCAATGGATGGCTTTCGCTTCATGTCTTTCGAGTTAAACATTTAATTACAAAATTATTGACAGAAAATGTAAAAAAATTCAACTTAAAATCAACTATGAGATTATAAAACGATTTTAAGCGAGTAATAAGGCTTGCAATGGTATGAGTGACTATATAAATGGTCTTTCCCGGTCAACTGAGGATTTTAGCCTCAAGTTTCTCGAGGTAAACATTCAATTATAATATGTTTGACCAAAAATTTAAGAAAATTCAACTGAAAATCAATAATGAGATTATAAAATGATTTAAAGCGAGTAAAAAGGCTTTCGAAGGTATGGGTGACTATAAATGGACTTTTCTTGTCAATGGATGGCTTTCGCTTCATGTTTCTTGAGGCAAACATTCATTTATAATCTGTTTTAACCAAAAATGTAAGAAAATTCAACTTAAAATCAATAATGAGACTATAAAACCATTTAAAGCGGGCAATAAGGCTTCTGAAGGCATGAATGACTATAAATGAACTTTTCTTGTCGATGAATGGCTTTCGCTTCACGTTTCCCGAGGTAAACATTTAATTATATTTCGTTTTACCAAAAATATAAGAAAATTCAACTTAAAATCAATAATGAGACTATAAAACCATTTAAAGTGAGTAATAAGGCTTCTAAAGGCATGAGTCACTATAAATGGACTTTTCTTGTCGATGGATGGCTTTCGCTTCATGTCTTTCGTGGCAAAAATTTAATTATAATATTCTTGACAAGAAATGCAAAAAAATTAAAGTTAAAATCAACTATAAGATTATTAAACCATTTTAAGCGAGTAATAAGGCTTGTAATGGCATGAGTGACTATAAATGGTCTTTTCCGGTCAACTGAGGGTTTTAGCCTCAAGTTTCCCGAGGTAAACAATCAATTATAATATGTTTGACCATAAATTTAAGAAAATTCAATTGAAAATCAATAATGAGATTATAAAATGATTTAAAGCGAGTAATAAGGCTTTCAAAGGCATGAGTGACTATAAATGGACTTTTCTTGTTAATGGATGGCTTTCGCGTCACGTTGCCAGAGGAAAACATTCAATTATAATCTGTTTTAACCAAAAGTGTATAAAAATTCAGCTTAAAATCAATAATCAGATTATAAAACCATTTAAAGCGAGTAATAAGGCTTCCGAAGGTATGAGTGACTATATATGGACCTTTTTTGTCAATGAATGGCTTTCGCGTCGCGTTTCTCGAGGTAAACATTCAATTATAATCTCTTTTCTCCAAAAATGTAAAAAAATTCAGGTTAAAATCAATAATCAGATTATAAAACCATTTCAAGCGAGTAATAAGGCTTTCAAAGGCATGAGTGACTATAAATGAACTTTTCTTGTCAATGGATGGCTTTCGCTTCACGTTTCTCCAGGCAAACATTCGATTATAATCTGTTTTGACCAAAAATGTGAGAAAATTCTACTTAAAATCAATAATGCGACTATAAAACTATTTAAATGGAGTAATAAGGCTGCTGAAGGCATGAGTGACTACAAATGGACTTTTCTTAGCAATGGATGGCTTTCGCTTCACGTCTTTCGAGACAAACATTTAATTATAAAATTCTTAATGGAAAATGTAAAAAAATTCAACTTAAAATCAATTATGAGATTATAAAACCATTTTAAGCGAGCTATAAGGCTTGTAAAGGTATGAGTGGTTATAAATGATCTTTTCTTGTCAACTAAGGGTTTTAGCCTCACGTTTCCCGATGTAAACATTCAATTAGAATATGTTTGACCAAAAATTTAAGAAAATTCAACTGAAAATCAATAATGAGATTATAAAATGATTTAAAGCGAGTAATAAGGCTTCTGAAGGCATGAGTGACTATAAATGGACTTTTCTTGTTAATGGTGGCTTTTGCGTCACGTTTCCCGAGACAAACATTCAATTATAATCTGTTTGAACAAAAAGTGTAAAATAATTCAGCTTAAAATCAATTATCATATTATAGAACCATTTAAAGCGAGTAATAAGGCTTTCGAAGGTATGAGTGACTACATATGGACTTTTCTTGCCATCGGATGGCTTTCACGTCACGTTTCCCTAGGTAAACATTCAATTATAATCTATTTTAAAAAACAATGTAACAAAATTCAGCTTAAAATCAATAATCAGGTTATAAAACCATTTAAATCGAGTAATAAGGCTTCCGAAGGCATGAGTGACTATAAATGGACTTTTCTTGTCAACGGATGGCTTTCCCGTCACGTTTCTTGAGCCAAACATTCAATTATAATATGTTTTAAACAAAAATGTAAAAAAATTCAGCTTAAAATCAATAATCAGGATATGAAACCATTTAAAG
Organism: Theobroma cacao; assembly: GCF_053813885.1. Lineage (NCBI taxonomy): Eukaryota > Viridiplantae > Streptophyta > Magnoliopsida > Malvales > Malvaceae > Theobroma > Theobroma cacao. The sequence continues at coordinate 30,134,363 of NC_142647.1, read as the reverse complement.
CGAGTAATAAGCCTTTCGAAGGCATGAGTGACTATAAATGGACTTTTCTTGTCAATGGATGGCTTTCGCGTCACGTTTTCTAAGGCAAACATTCAATTATAATCTGCTGTAACTAAAAATGTAAAAAAATTCAGCTTAAAATCAATAATCAGATCATAAAACCATTTCAAGTGAGTAATAAGGCTTTCGAAGGCATGAGTGACTATAAATGAACTTTTCTTGTCAATGGATGGCTTTCGTGTCATGTTTCTCAAGGCAAACAATCAATTATAATCTGTTTTAACAAAAAATAAAAAACTATTAGTTTAAAATAAATAATCAGATTATAAAACCATTTAAAGCGAGTAATAAGGCTTTCAAAGACATGGGTGACTATAAATGAACTTTTATTGTCAATGGATGACTTTCGCTTCACGTTTCTCGGGGCAAACATTCGATTATAATCTGTTTTGACCAAAAATGTGAGAAAATTGAACTTAAAATCAATAATGCGACTATAAAACTATTTAAATGGAGTAATAAGGCTACTAAAGGCATGAGTGACTACAAATAGACTTTTCTTAGCAATGGATGGCTTTCGATTCACGTATTTCGAGGCAAACATTTAATTATAAAATTCTTAAATGAAAATGTAAAAAACTTTATATTAAAATCAATTATGACATTTTAAAACCATTTTAAGTGAGCTACAAGGCTTGTAAAGGTATGAGTGGTTATAAATGGTCTTTTCTTGTCAACTGAGAGTTTTAGCCTTATGGTTCTTGAGGTAAGCATTCAATTATAATATGTTTGACCAAAAATCTAAGAAAATTCAACTGAAAATCAATAATGAGATTATAAAATGATTTAAAGCGAGGAAGAAGGCTTTCGAAGGAATGAGTGATATAAATAGACTTTTCTTGTCAACGGATGTCTTTCACGTCACGTTTCTTGAGGCAAACATTCAATTATAATCTGCTTTAACCAAAAGTGTAAAATAATTCAGCTTAAAATCAATAATCAGATCATAAAACCATTTCAAGCGAGTAATAAGGCTTTCGAAGGCATGAGTGACTATAAATGAACTTTTCTTGTCAATCGATGGCTTTCGAGTCACATTCTTCAGGAAAACAATCAATTACAATCTGTTGTAACAAAAAATGAAAAACAATTCAGCTTAAAATCAATAATCAGATTATAAAATCATTTAAAGCGAGTAATAAGGCTTTCAAAAGCATGAGTGACTATAAATGAACTTTTCTTGTCAATGGATGGCTTTCGCTTAACGTTTCCCCAAGCAAACATTCATTTATAATCTGTTTCAACCAAAAATATAAAAAAATTCAACTTAAAATCAAAAATGAGACTATAAAACCATTTAAAGCGGGCAATAAGGCTTTTGAAGGCATGAGTGACTATAAATGAACTTTTCTTGTCGATGGATGGCTTTCACTTCACGTTTCCCGAGGTAAACATTCAATTATATTTTGTTTTACCAAAAATATAAGAAAATTCAACTTAAAATCAATAATGAGACTATAAAACCATTTAAAACGAGTACTAAGGCTTCTGAAGGCATGAGTGACTATAAATGGACTTTTCTTGTCAATGGATGGCTTTCGCTTCATGTCTTTCAAGTTAAACATTTAATTATAAAATTCTTGATAGAAAATGTAAAAAAATTCAACTTAAAATCAATTATGAGATTATAAAACCATTTTAAGCGAGTAATAAGGCTTGTAATGGTATGAGTGACTATATAAATGGTCTTTTCCGGTCAACTGAGGGTTTTAGCCTTAAGTTTCTCGAGGTAAACATTCAATTATAATATGTTTGACCAAAAATTTAAGAAAATTCAACTGAAAATCAATAATGAGATTATAAAATGATTTAAAACGAGTAATAAGGCTTTCGAAGGCATGAGTGACTATAAATGGACTATTCTTGTTAATGGATGGCTTTTTCGTCACGTTTCTCAAGGAAAACATTCAATTATAATCTGTTTTAACAAAAAGTGTAAAAATATTTAGCTTAAAATCAATAATCAGATTATAAAACGATTTAAAACGAGTAATAAGGCTTCCGAAGGTATAAGTGACTATATATGGACCTTTCTCGTCAATGGATGCCTTTCGTGTCACATTTCTCGAGGCAAACATTCAATTATAATATGTTTTCACCAAAAATGTAAAACAATTCAGGTTAAAATCAATAATCAGATTATAAAACCATTTCAAGCGAGTAATAAGGCTTTCGAAGGCATGAGTGACTATAAATGAACTTTTCTTATCAATGGAGGGCTTTCGCTTCACGTTTTCCAAGCAAACATTCATTTATAATCTGTTTTAACCAAAAATGTAAGAAAATTCAACTTAAAATCAATAATGAGACTATAAAACTATTTAAAGCGGGCAATAAGGCTTCTGAACGCATGAGTGACTATAAGGGAACTTTTCTTGTCAATGGATGGCTTTCGCTTCACGTTTCCCGAGACAAACATTCAATTATATTCTGTTTTACCAAAAATATAAGAAAATTCAACTTAAAATCAATAATGAGACTATAAAACCATTTAAAGCAAGTAATAAGGCTTCTGAAGGCATGAGTGACTATAAATGGACTTTTCTTGTCAATGGATGGCTTTTGCTTCATGTCTTTCGAGGCAAACATTTAATTATAAAATTCTTGACAGGAAATGTAAAAAAATTCAACTTAAAATCAACTATGAGATTATAAAACCATTTTAAGCAAGTAATAAGGCTTGTAATGGTATGAGTGACTACATAAATGGTCTTTTTCGATCCACTAAGGGTTTTAGCCTCAAGTTTCCTGAGGTAAACATTCAATTATAATATGTTTGACCAAAAATTTAAGAAAATTTAACTTAAAATCAATAATGAGATTATAAAATGATTTAAAGCGAGTAATAAGGCTTTCGAAGGCGTGAGTGACTATAAATGGACTTTTCTTGTCAACGGATGGCTTTCGCGTCATATTTCCTGAGGCAAACATTCAATTATAATATGCTTTAATCAAAAATGGAAAAATATTCAACTTAAAATCAATAATCAGATCATAAAACCATTTCAAGCGAGTAATAAGGCTTTCGAAGGCATGAGTGACTATAAATGAACTTTTCTTGTCAATGGATGGCTTTCGCTTCACGTTTCTGGAGGCAAACATTCGATTATAATCTGTTTTGACAAAAAATGTGAGAAAATTCAACTTAAAATCAATAATGCGACTATAAAACTATTTAAATGGAGTAATAAGGCTGCTGAAGGCATGAGTGACTACAAATGGACTTTTCTTAGCAATGGATGGCTTTTGCTTCATGTCTTTCGAGGTAAACATTTAATTATAAAATTCTTAAATGAAAATGTAAAAAACTTTAACTTAAAATCAATTATGAGATTATAAAATCATTTTAAGCGAGCTACAAGGCTTGTAAAGGTATGAGTGGATATAAATGGTCTTTTCTTGTCAATTGAGGGTTTTAGCCTCATGGTTCTTGAGGTAAGCATTCAATTATAATATGTTTGACCAAAAATTTAAGAAAATTCAACTAAAAATAAAAATGAGATTATAAAATGATTTAAAGTGAGTAAGAAGGCTTTCGAAGGTGTGAGCGACTATAAATGGACTTTTCTTGTCAACGGATGGCTTTCGCATCACGTTTCCCGAGGTAAACATTCAATTATAATCTGTTTTAATCAAAAATGTAAAAAAATTCAGCTTAAAATCAATAATCAGATCATAAAACCATTTCAAGTGAGTAATAAGGCTTTCAAGGCATGAATGACTATAAATGAACTTTTCTTGTCAATCGATGGCTTTCGCGTCACGTTTCTCCAGGAAAATAATCAATTATAATCTGTTTTAACCAAAAATGAAAAACATTTCAGCTTAAAATCAATAATCAGATTATAAAACCATTTGAAGCGAGTAATAAGGCTTTCAAAGGCATGAATTACTATAAATGAACTTTTCTTGTGAATGGAATGCTTTTGCTTCACGTTTCCCTAGACAAACATTCATTTATAATCTGTTTTAACCAAAAATGTAAGAAAGTTCAACTTAAAATAAATAATGAGACTATAAAACCATTTAAAGCGGACAATAAGGCTTCTGAAGGCATGAGTGACTATAAATGAACTTTTCTTGTCGATGGATGCCTTTCGCTTCACGTTTCTCGAGGCAAACATTCAATTATATTCTCTTTTACCAAAAATATAAGAAAATTCAACTTAAAATCAATAATTAGACTATAAAACCATTTAAAGCGAGTAATAAGGCTTCTGAAGGCATGAGTGACTATAAATGGACTTTTCTTGTCAATGGATGGCTTTCGCTTCATGTCTTTCGAGGCAAACATTTAATTATAAAATTCTTGACAGCGAATGTAAAAAAATTCAACTTAAAATCAACTATGAGATTATAAAACCATTTTAGGCGAGTAATAAGGCTTGTAATGGTATGAGTGACTATATAAATGGTCTTTTTCGGTCAACTGAGGGTTTTAGCCTGAAGTTTCCCGAGGTAAACATTCAATTATAATATGTTTGACCAAAAATTTAAGAAAATTCAACTGAAAATCAATAATGAGATTATAAAATGATTTAAAGCGAGTAATAAGGTTTTCGAAGGCGTGAGTGATTATAAATGGACTTTTCTTGTCAACGGATGGCTTTCGTGTCACGTTTCTCGGGGTAACATTCAATTATAATCTGTTTTAACCAAAAATACAAAACAATTCAACTTAAAATCAATAAGCAGATCATAAAACCATTTCAAGCGAGTAATAAGACTTTCGAAGGCATCAGTGACTATAAATAAACTTTTCTTGTCAATGGATGGCTTTCGCGTCACGTTTCTCAAGGCAAACAATCAATTATAATCTGTTTTAACAAAAACTGAAAAATAATTCAGCTTAAAATGAATAATCAGATTATAAAACCATTTAAAGCGAGTAATAAGGCTTTCAAAGGCATGAGTGACTATAAATAAACTTTTCTTGTCAATGGATGGCTTTCACTTCACGTTTTCCAAGGCAAACATTCATTTATAATCTGTTTTAACCAAAAATGTAAGAAAATTCAACTTAAAATCATTAATGAGAATATAAAACCATTTAAAGTGGGCAACAAGGCTTCTGAACGCATGAGTGACTATAAATAAACTTTTATTGTCGATGAATGGCTTTCGCTTCACGTTTCTCGAGGCAAACATTCAATTATATTCTGTTTTACCAAAAATATAAGAAACTTCAACTTAAAATCAATAATGAGACTACAAAACCATTTAAAGCGAGTAATAAGGCTTCTAAAGGCATGAATGACTATAAATAGACTTTTCTTGTCAATGGATGGCTTTCACATCATGTCTTTCGAGGCAAACATTTAATTATAAAATTCTTGACAGGAAATGTAAAAACATTCAGCTTAAAATCAACCATGAGATTAGAAAACCATTTTAAGCGAGTCATAAGGCTTGTAATGGTATGAGTGACTATATAAATGGTCTTTTTCGGTCAACTGAGGGTTTTAGCCTGAAGTTTCCCGAGGTAAACATTCAATTATAATATGTTTGACCAAAAATTTAAGAAAATTCAACTGAAAATCAATAATGAGATTATAAAATGATTTAAAGCGAGTAATAAGGCTTTCGAAGGCGTGAGTGATTATAAATGGACTTTTCTTGTCAACGGATGGCTTTCGTGTCACGTTTCTCGGGGTAACATTCAATTATAATCTGTTTTAACCAAAAATGCACAACAATTCAACTTAAAATCAATAAGCAGATCATAAAACCATTTCAAGCGAGTAATAAGACTTTCGAAGGCATCAGTGACTATAAATAAACTTTTCTTGTCAATGGATGGCTTTCGCGTCACGTTTCTCGAGGTAAACAATCAATTATAATCTGTTTTAACAAAAACTGAAAAACAATTCAGCCTAAAATGAATAATCAGATTATAAAACCATTTAAAGCGAGTAATAAGGCTTTCAAAGGCATGAGTGACTATAAATAAATTTTTCTTGTCAATGGATGGCTTTCACTTCACGTTTTCCAAGGCAAACATTCATTTATAATCTGTTTTAACCAAAAATGTAAGAAAATTCAACTTAAAATCATTAATGAGACTATAAAACCATTTAAAGTGGGCAACAAGGCTTCTAAACGCATGAGTGATTATAAATAAACTTTTCTTGTCGATGAATGGCTTTCGCTTCACGTTTCTCGAGACAAACATTCAATTATATTCTATTTTACCAAAAATATATGAAACTTCAACTTAAAATCAATAATGAGACTATAAAACCATTTAAAGCGAGTAATAAGGCTTCTGAAGGCATGAGTGACTATAAATGGACATTTCTTAGCAATGGATGGCTTTCGCTTCACGTCTTTCGAGGCAAACATTTAATTATAAAATTCTTAAAGGAAAATGTAAAAATTTTTAACTTAAAATCAATTATGAGATTATAAAACCATTTTAAGCGAGCTACAAGGCTTGTAAAGGTATGAGTGGTTATAAATGGTCTTTTCTTGTCAACTGAGGGTTTTAACCTCATGGTTCTTGAGGTAAGCATTCAATTATAATATGTTTGACCAAAAATTTATGAAAATTCAACTGAAAATCAATAATGAGATTGTAAAATGATTTAAAGCGAGTAAGAAGGGTTTCGAAAGCGTGAGTGACTACAAATGGACTTTTCTTGTTAACGGATGGCTTTCGCTTCACGTTTCTCGAGGCAAACATTCAATTATATTCCATTTTACCAAAAAAATAAGAAAATTCAACTTAAAATCAATAATGAGACTATAAAACCATTTAAAGCGAGTAATAAGGCTTCTGAAGGCATGAGTGACTATAAATGGACTTTTCTTGTCAATGGATGGCTTTCGCTTCATGTCTTTCGAGGCAAACATTTAATTATAAAATTCTTGACAGCGAATGTAAAAAAATTCAACTTAAAATCAACTATGAGATTATAAAACCATTTTAAGCGAGTAATAAGGCTTGTAATGGTATGAGTGACTATATAAATGGTCTTTTTCGGTCAACTGAGGGTTTTAGCCTCAAGTTTCCCGAGGTAAACATTCAATTATAATATGTTTGACCAAAAATTTAAGAAAATTCAACTGAAAATCAATAATGAGATTATAAAATGATTTAAAGCGAGTAATAAGGCTTTCGAAGGCGTGAGTGATTATAAATGGACTTTTCTTGTCAACGGATGGCTTTCGTGTCACGTTTCTCTGGGCAAATATTCAATTATAATCTGTTTTAACCAAAAATGCAAAACAATTCAACTTAAAATCAATAATGAGATCATAAAACCATTTCAAGCGAGTAATAAGACTTTCGAAGGCATCAGTGACTATAAATAAACTTTTCTTGTCAATGGATGGCTTTCGCGTCACGTATCTCGAGGCAAACAATCAATTATAATCTGTTTTAACAAAAACTGAAAAACAATTCAGCTTAAAATGAATAATCAGATTATAAAACAATTTAAAGCGAGTAATAAGGCTTTCAAAGGCATGAGTGACTATAAATAAACTTTTCTTGTCAATGGATGGCTTTCACTTCACGTTTTCCAAGGCAAACATTCATTTATAATCTGTTTTAACCAAAAATGTAAGAAAATTCAACTTAAAATCATTAATGAGACTATAAAACCATTTAAAGTGGGCAACAAGGCTTCTGAACGCATGAGTGACTATAAATGAACTTTTCTTGTCGATGAATGGCTTTTGCTTCACGTTTCTCGAGACAAACATTCAATTATATTCTGTTTTACCAAAAATATAAGAAACTTCAACTTAAAATCAATAATGAAACTATAAAACCATTTAAAGCGAGTAATATGGCTTCTGAAGGCATGAGTGACTATAGATGGACTTTTCTTGTCAATGGATGGCTTTCGCTTCATGTCTTTCGAGGCAAACATTTAATTATAAAATTCTTTACAGGAAATCTAAAAAAATTCAACATAAAATCAACTATGAGATTATAAAACCATTTTAAGCGAGTCATAAGGCTTGTAATGGTATGAGTGACTTTATAAATGGTCTTTTCTGGTCAACTGAGGCTTTTAGCCTCAAGTTTCCTGAGGTAAACATTCAATTAAAATATGTTTGACCAAAAATTTAAGAAAATTCAACTGAAAATCAATAATGAGATTATAAAATGATTTAAAGCGAGTAATAAGGCTTTCGAAGGCGTGAGTGATTATAAATGGACTTTTCTTGTCAACGGATGGCTTTCGTGTCACGTTTCTCGAGGAAAACATTCAATTATAATCTGTTTTAACCAAAAATGCAAAACAATTCAGCTTAAAATCAATAAACAGATCATAAAACCATTTCAAGCGAGTAATAAGACTTTCGAAGGCATCAGTGACTATAAATAAACTTTTCTTGTCAATGGATGGCTTTCGCGTCACGTTTCTCGAGGCAAACAGTCAATTATAATCTGTTTTAACAAAAACTGAAAAACAATTCAGCTTAAAAAGAATAATCAGATTATAAAACCATTTAAAGCGAGTATTAAGGCCTTCAAAGGCATGAGTGAGTATAAATGAACTTTTCTTGTCAATGGAGGCTTTCACTTCACGTTTTCCAAGGCAAACATTCATTCATAATCTGTTTTAACCAAAAATGTAAGAAAATTCAACTTAAAATCATTAATGAGAATATAAAACCATTTAAAGTGGGCAACAAGGCTTCTGAACGCATGAGTGACTATAAATAAACTTTTCTTGTCGATGAATGGCTTTTGCTTCACGTTTCTCGAGACAAACATTCAATTATATTCTGTTTTACCAACAATATAAGAAACTTCAACTTAAAATCAATAATGAGACTATAAAACCATTTAAAGCGAGTAATATGGCTTCTGAAGGCATGAGTGACTATAGATGGACTTTTCTTGTCAATGGATGGCTTTCGCTTCATGTCTTTCGAGGTAAACATTTAATTATAAAATTCTTTACAGGAAATGTAAAAAAATTCAACATAAAATCAACTATGAGATTATAAAACCATTTTAAGCGAGTCATAAGGCTTGTAATGGTATGAGTGACTTTATAAATGGTCTTTTCTGGTCAACTGAGGCTTTTAGCCTCAAGTTTCCTGAGGTAAACATTCAATTAAAATATGTTTGACCAAAAATTTAAGAAAATTCAACTGAAAATCAATAATGAGATTATAAAATGATTTAAAGCGAGTAATAAGGCTTTCGAAGGCGTGAGTGACTATAAATGGACTTTTCTTGTCAACGGATGGCTTTCGCTTCATATTTCTCGAGGAAAACATTCAATTATAATCTGTTTTAACCAAAAATGTAAAACAATTCAGCTTAAAATCAATAATGAGATCATAAAACCATTTCAAGCGAGTAATAAGGCTTTCGAAGGCATGAGTGACTATAAATGAACTTTTCTTGTCAACGGATGGCTTTCGCTTCACGTTTCTCGGGGCAAACATTCGATTATAATCTGTTTTGACCAAAAATGTAAGAAAATTCAGCTTAAAATCAATAATGCGAGTAGAAAACTATTTAAATGGAGTAATAAGGCTGCTGAAGACATGAGTGACTACAAATGGACTTTTCTTAGCAATGGATGGCTTTCGCTTCACGTCTTTCGAGGCAAACATTTAATTATAAAATTCTTAAACGAAAATGTAAAAATTTTTAACTTAAAATCAATTATGAGATTATAAAACCATTTTAAACGAGCTACAAGGCTTGTAAAGGTATGAGTGGTTATAAATGGTCTTTTCTTGTCAACTGAGGGTTTTAACCTCATGGTTCTTGATGTAAGCATTCAATTATAATATGTTTGACCAAAAATTTATGAAAATTCAACTGAAAATCAATAATGAGATTGTAAAATGATTTAAAGCGAGTAAGAAGGGTTTCGAAAGCGTGAGTGACTACAAATGGACTTTTCTTGTTAATAGATGGCTTTCGCTTCACGTTTCTCGAGGCAAACATTCAATTATATTCCATTTTACCAAAAAAATAAGAAAATTCAACTTAAAATCAATAATGAGACTATAAAACCATTTAAAGCGAGTAATAAGGCTTCTGAAGGCATGAGTGACTATAAATGGACTTTTCTTGTCAATGGATGGCTTTCGCTTCATGTCTTTCGAGGCAAACATTTAATTATAAAATTCTTGACAGCGAATGTAAAAAAATTCAACTTAAAATCAACTATGAGATTATAAAACCATTTTAAGCGAGTAATAAGGCTTGTAATGGTATGAGTGACTATATAAATGGTCTTTTTCGGTCAACTGAGGCTTTTAGCCTCAAGTTTCCCGAGGTAAACATTCAATTATAATATGTTTGACCAAAAATTTAAGAAAATTCAACTGAAAATCAATAATGAGATTATAAAATGATTTAAAGCGAGTAATAAGTCTTTCGAAGGCGTGAGTGATTATAAATGGACTTTTCTTGTCAACGGATGGCTTTCGTGTCACGTTTCTCGAGGAAAACATTCAATTATTATCTGTTTTAACCAAAAATGCAAAACAATTCAGCTTAAAATCAATAAGCAGATCATAAAACCATTTCAAGCGAGTAATAAGACTTTCGAAGGCATCAGTGACTATAAATAAACTTTTCTTATCAATGGATGGCTTTCGCGTCACATTTCTCGAGGCAAACAATCAATTATAATCTGTTTTAACAAAAACTGAAAAACAATTCAGCTTAAAATGAATAATCAGATTATAAAACCATTTAAAGCGAGTACTAAGGCCTTCAAAGGCATGAGTGAGTATAAATGAACTTTTCTTATCAATGGAGGCTTTCACTTCACGTTTTCCAAGGCAAACATTCATTTATAATCTGTTTTAACCAAAAATGTAAGAAAATTCAACTTAAAATCATTAATGAGACTATAAAACCATTTAAAGTGGGCAACAAGGCTTCTGAACGTATGAGTGACTATAAATAAACTTTTCTTGTCGATGAATGGCTTTCGCTTCACGTTTCTCAAGACAAACATTCAATTATATTTTGTTTTACCAAAATATAAGAAACTTCAACTTAAAATCAATAATGAGACTATAAAACCATTTAAAGCGAGTAATAAGGCTTCTGAACGCATGAGTGACTATAAATGGACTTTTCTTGTCAATGGATGGCTTTCGCTACATGTCTTTCGAGCCAAACATTTAATTATAAAATTCTTGACAGCGAATGTAAAAAAATTCAGCTTAAAATCAACTATGAGATTATAAAACCATTTTAAAAGAGTAATAAGGCTTGTAATGGTATGAGTGACTATATAAATGGTCTTTTTCGGTCAACTGAGGGTTTTAGCCTCAAGTTTTCCGAGGTAAACATTCAATTATAATATGTTTGACAAAAAATTTAAGAAAATTCAACTGAAAATCAATAATGAGATTATAAAATGAATTAAAGCGAGTAATAAGGCTTTCGAAGGCGTGAGTGATTATAAATGGACTTTTCTTGTCAACGGATGGCTTTCGTGTCACGTTTCTCGGGGCAAATATTCAATTATAATCTGTTTTAACCAAAAATGCAAAACAATTCAACTTAAAATCAATAATGAGATCATAAAACCATTTCAAGCGAGTAATAAGACTTTCGAAGGCATCAGTGACTATAAATAAACTTTTCTTGTCAATGGATGGCTTTCGCTTCACGTTTCTCGAGGCAAACAATCAATTATAATCTGTTTTAACAAAAACTGAAAAACAATTCAGCTTAAAATGAATAATCAGATTATAAAACATTTTAAAGCGAGTAATAAGGCTTTCAAAGGCATGAGTGACTATAAATGAACTTTTCTTGTCAATGGATGGCTTTCACTTCACGTTTTCCAAGGCAAACATTCATTTTTAATATGTTTTCACCAAAAATGAAAGAAAATTCAACTTAAAATCATTAATGAGACTATAAAACCATTTAAAGTGGGCAACAAGGCTTCTGAACGCATGAGTGACTATAAATAAACTTTTCTTGTCGATGAATGGCTTTCGCTTCATGTTTCTCGAGACAAACATTCAATTATATTCAGTTTTACGAAAAATATAAGAAACTTCAACTTAAAATCAATAATGAGACTATAAAACCATTTAAAGCGAGTAATATGGCTTCTGAAGGCATGAGTGACTATAAATGGACTTTTCTTGTCAATGGATGGCTTTCGCTTCATGTCTTTCGAGGCAAACATTTAATTATAAAATTCTTTACAGGAAATGTAAAAAAATTCAACATAAAATCAACTATGAGATTATAAAACCATTTTAAGCGAGTCATAAGGCTTGTAATGGTATGAGTGACTTTATAAATGGTCTTTTCTGGTCAACTGAGGCTTTTAGCCTCAAGTTTCCTGAGGTAAACATTCAATTAAAATATGTTTGACCAAAAATTTAAGAAAATTCAACTGAAAATCAATAATGAGATTATAAAATGATTTAAAGCGAGTAATAAGGCTTTCGAAGGCGTGAGTGACTATAAATGGACTTTTCTTGTCAACGGATGGCTTAGGTTCATATTTCCCGAGGCAAACATTCAATTATAATCTGTTTTAACCAAAAATGTAAAAAAATTCAGCTTAAAATCAATAAGCAGATCATAAAACCATTTCAAGCGAGTAATAAGACTTTCGAAGGCATCAGTGACTATAAATGAACTTTTCTTGTCAACGGATGGCTTTCGCTTCACGTTTCTCGAGGCAAACAATCAATTATAATCTGTTTTAACAAAAACTGAAAAACAATTCAGCTTAAAATGAATAATCAGATTATAAAACCATTTAAAGCGAGTATTAAGGCCTTCAAAGGCATGAGTGAGTATAAATGAACTTTTCTTGTCAATGGAGGCTTTCACTTCACGTTTTCCAAGGCAAACATTCATTTATAATCTGTTTTAACCAAAAATGTAAGAAAATTCAACTTAAAATCATTAATGAGACTATAAAACCATTTAAAGTGGGCAACAAGGCTTCTGAACGCATGAGTGACTATAAATAAACTTTTCTTGTCGATGAATGGCTTTCGCTTCACGTTTCTCGAGACAAACATTCAATTATATTCTGTTTTACCAAAAATATAAGAAACTTCAACTTAAAATCAATAATGAGACTATAAAACCATTTAAAGCGAGTAATATGGCTTCTGAAGGCATGAGTGACTATAGACGGACTTTTCTTGTCAATGGATGGCTTTCGCTTCATGTCTTTCGAGGCAAACATTTAATTATAAAATTCTTTACAGGAAATGTAAAAAAATTCAACTTAAAATCAACTATGAGATTATAAAACCATTTTAAGCGAGTCATAAGGCTTGTAATGGTATGAGTGACTATATAAATGGTCTTTTTCGGTCAACTGAGGCTTTTAGCCTCAAGTTTCCCGAGTTAAACATTCAATTATAATATGTTTGACCAAAAATTTAAGAAAATTCAACTGAAAATCAATAATGAGATTATAAAATGATTTAAAGCGAGTAATAAGGCTTTCGAAGGCGTGAGTGATTATAAATGGACTTTTCTTGTCAACGGATGGCTTTCGTGTCACGTTTCTCGAGGAAAACATTCAATTATAATCTGTTTTAACCAAAAATGCAAAACAATTCAGCTTAAAATCAATAAGCAGATCATAAAACCATTTCAAGCGAGTAATAAGACTTTCGAAGGCATCAGTGACTATAAATAAACTTTTTTTGTCAATGGATGGCTTTCGCGTCACATTTCTCGAGGCAAACAATCAATTATAATCTGTTTTAACAAAAACTGAAAAACAATTCAGCTTAAAATGAATAATCAGATTATAAAACCATTTAAAGCGAGTACTAAGGCCTTCAAAGGCATGAGTGAGTACAAATGAACTTTTCTTGTCAATGGAGGCTTTCACTTCACGTTTTCCAAGGAAAACATTCATTTATAATCTGTTTTAACCAAAAATGTAAGAAAATTCAACTTAAAATCATTAATGAGACTATAAAACCATTTAAAGTGGGCAACAAGGCTTCTGAACGCATGAGTGACTATAAATAAACTTTTCTTGTCGATGAATGGCTTTCGCTTCACGTTTCTCAAGACAAACATTCAATTATATTTTGTTTTACCAAAATATAAAAAACTTCAACTTAAAATCAATAATGAGACTATAAAACCATTTAAAGCGAGTAATAAGGCTTCTGAACGCATGAGTGACTATAAATGGACTTTTCTTGTCAATGGATGGCTTTCGCTACATGTCTTTCGAGCCAAACATTTAATTATAAAATTCTTGGCAGCGAATGTAAAAAAATTCAACTTAAAATCAACTATGAGATTATAAAACCATTTTAAAAGAGTAATAAGGCTTGTAATGGTATGAGTGACTATATAAATGGTCTTTTGCGGTCAACTGAGGGTTTTAGCCTCAAGTTTTCCGAGGTAAACATTCAATTATAATATGTTTGACCAAAAATTTAAGAAAATTCAACTGAAAATCAATAATGAGATTATAAAATGAATTAAAGCGAGTAATAAGGCTTTCGAAGGCGTGAGTGATTATAAATGGACTTTTCTTGTCAACGGATGGCTTTCGTGTCACGTTTCTCGGGGCAAATATTCAATTATAATCTGTTTTAACCAAAAATGCAAAACAATTCAACTTAAAATCAATAATGAGATTATAAAACCATTTCAAGCGAGTAATAAGACTTTCGAAGGCATCAGTGACTATAAATAAACTTTTCTTGTCAATGGATGGCTTTCGCGTCACGTTTCTCGAGGCAAACAATCAATTATAATCTGTTTTAACAAAAACTGAAAAACAATTCAGCTTAAAATGAATAATCAGATTATAAAACCATTTAAAGCGAGTAATAAGGCTTTCAAAGGCATGAGTGACTATAAATAAACTTTTCTTGTCAATGGATGGCTTTCACTTCACATTTTCCAAGGCAAACATTCATTTATAATCTGTTTTCACCAAAAATGAAAGAAAATTCAACTTAAAATCATTAATGAGACTATAAAACCATTTAAAGTGGGCAACAAGGCTTCTGAACGCATGAGTGACTATAAATAAACTTTTCTTGTCGATGAATGGCTTTCGTTTTATGTTTCTCGAGACAAACATTCAATTATATTCTGTTTTACGAAAAATATAAGAAACTTCAACTTAAAATCAATAATGAGACTATAAAACCATTTAAAGCGAGTAATATGGCTTCTGAAGGCATGAGTGACTATAAATGGACTTTTCTTGTCAATGGATGGCTTTCGCTTCATGTCTTTCGAGGCAAACATTTAATTATAAAATTCTTTATAGGAAATGTAAAAAAATTCAACATAAAATCAACTATGAGATTATAAAACCATTTTAAGCGAGTCATAAGGCTTGTAATGGTATGAGTGACTTTATAAATGGTCTTTTCTAGTCAACTGAGGCTTTTAGCCTCACGTTTCCTGAGGTAAACATTCAATTAAAATATGTTTGACCAAAAATTTAAGAAAACTCAACTGAAAATCAATAATGAGATTATAAAATGATTTAAAGCGAGTAATAAGGCTTTCGAAGGCGTGAGTGACTATAAATGGACTTTTCTTGTCAACGGATGGCTTAAGTTCATATTTCCCGAGGCAAACATTCAATTATAATCTGTTTTAACCAAAAATGTAAAACAAATTCAGCTTAAAATCAATAATGAGATCGTAAAACCATTTCAAGCGAGTAATAAGGCTTTCGAAGGCATGAGTGACTATAAATGAACTTTTCTTGTCAACGGATGGCTTTCGCTTCACGTTTCTCGGGGCAAACATTCGATTATAATCTGTTTTGACCAAAAATGTAAGAAAATTCAGCTTAAAATCAATAATGCGACTAGAAAACTATTTAAATGGAGTAATAAGGCTGCTGAAGACATGAGTGACTACAAATGGACTTTTCTTAGCAATGGATGGCTTTCGCTTCATGTCTTTCGAGGCAAACATTTAATTATAAAATTCTTAAACGAAAATGTAAAAATTTTTAACTTAAAATCAATTATGAGATTATAAATGCATTTTAAACAAGCTACAAGGCTTGTAAAGGTATGAGTGGTTATAAATGGTCTTTTCTTGTCAACTGAGGGTTTTAACCTCATGGTTCTTGAGGTAAGCATTCAATTATAATATGTTTAACCAAAAATTTATGAAAATTCAACTGAAAATCAATAATGAGATTGTAAAATGATTTAAAGCGAGTAAGAAGGGTTTCGAAAGCGTGAGTGACTACAAATGGACTTTTCTTGTTAATAGATGGCTTTCGCTTCACGTTTCTCGAGGCAAACATTCAATTATATTCCATTTTACCAAAAAAATAAGAAAATTCAACTTAAAATCAATAATGAGACTATAAAACCATTTAAAGCGAGTAATAAGGCTTCTGAAGGCATGAGTGACTATAAATGGACTTTTCTTGTCAATGGATGGCTTTCGCTTCATGTCTTTCGAGGCAAACATTTAATTATAAAATTCTTGACAGCGAATGTAAAAAAATTCAACTTAAAATCAACTATGAGATTATAAAACCATTTTAAGCGAGTAATAAGGCTTGTAATGGTATGAGTGACTATATAAATGGTCTTTTTCGGTCAACTGAGGCTTTTAGCCTCAAGTTTCCCGAGGTAAACATTCAATTATAATATGTTTGACCAAAAATTTAAGAAAATTCAACTGAAAATCAATAATGAGATTATAAAATGATTTAAAGCGAGTAATAAGGCTTTCAAAGGCGTGAGTGATTATAAATGGACTTTTCTTGTCAACGGATGGCTTTCGTGTCACGTTTCTCGAGAAAAACATTCAATTATAATCTGTTTTAACCAAAAATGCAAAACAATTCAGCTTAAAATCAATAAGCAGATCATAAAACCATTTCAAGCGAGTAATAAGACTTTCGAAGGCATCGGTGACTATAAATAAACTTTTCTTGTCAATGGATGGCTTTCGCGTCACATTTCTCGAGGCACACAATCAATTATAATCTGTTTTAACAAAAACTGAAAAACAATTCAGCTTAAAATGAATAATCAGATTATAAAACCATTTATAGCTAGTACTAAGGCCTTCAAAGGCATGAGTGAGTATAAATGAACTTTTCTTATCAATGGAGGCTTTCACTTCACGTTTTCCAAGGCAAACATTCATTTATAATCTGTTTTAACCAAAAATGTAAGAAAATTCAACTTAAAATCATTAATGAGACTATAAAACCATTTAAAGTGGGCAACAAGGCTTCTGAACGCATGAGTGACTATAAATAAACTTTTCTTGTCGATGAATGGCTTTCGCTTCACGTTTCTCAAGACAAACATTCAATTATATTTTGTTTTACCAAAATATAAGAAACTTCAACTTAAAATCAATAATGAGACTATAAAACCATTTAAAGCGAGTAATAAGGCTTCTGAAGGCATGAGTGACTATAAATGGACTTTTCTTGTCAATGGATGGCTTTCGCTACATGTCTTTCGAGCCAAACATTTAATTATAAAATTCTTGACAGCAAATGTAAAAAAATTTAGCTTAAAATCAACTATGAGATTATAAAACCATTTTAAAAGAGTAATAAGGCTTGTAATGGTATGAGTGACTATATAAATGGTCTTTTTCGGTCAACTGAGGGTTTTAGCCTCAAGTTTTCCGAGGTAAACATTCAATTATAATATGTTTGACCAAAAATTTAAGAAAATTCAACTGAAAATCAATAATGAGATTATAAAATGAATTAAAGCGAGTAATAAGGCTTTCGAAGGCGTGAGTGATTATAAATGGACTTTTCTTGTCAACGGATGGCTTTCGTGTCACGTTTCTCGGGGCAAATATTCAATTATAATCTGTTTTAACCAAAAATGCAAAACAATTCAACTTAAAATCAATAATGAGATCATAAAACCATTTCAAGCGAGTAATAAGACTTTCGAAGGCATCAGTGACTATAAATAAACTTTTCTTGTCAATGGATGGCTTTCGCGTCACGTTTCTCGAGGCAAACAATCAATTATAATCTGTTTTAACAAAAACTGAAAAACAATTCAGCTTAAAATGAATAATCAGATTATAAAACCATTTAAAGCGAGTAATAAGGCTTTCAAAGGCATGAGTGACTATAAATGAACTTTTCTTGTCAATGGATGGCTTTCACTTCACGTTTTCCAAGGCAAACATTCATTTCTAATATGTTTTCACCAAAAATGAAAGAAAATTCAACTTAAAATCATTAATGAGACTATAAAACCATTTAAAGTGGGCAACAAGGCTTCTGAACGCATGAGTGACTATAAATAAACTTTTCTTGTCGATGAATGGCTTTCGCTTCATGTTTCCCGAGACAAACATTCAATTATATTCAGTTTTACGAAAAATATAAGAAACTTCAACTTAAAATCAATAATGGGACTATAAAACCATTTAAAGCGAGTAATATGGCTTCTGAAGGCATGAGTGACTATAAATGGACTTTTCTTGTCAATGGATGGCTTTCGCTTCATGTCTTTCGAGGCAAACATTTAATTATAAAATTCTTTACAGGAAATGTAAAAAAATTCAACATAAAATCAACTATGAGATTATAAAACCATTTTAAGCGAGTCATAAGGCTTGTAATGGTATGAGTGACTTTATAAATGGTCTTTTCTGGTCAACTGAGGCTTTTAGCCTCAAGTTTCCTGAGGTAAACATTCAATTAAAATATGTTTGACCAAAAATTTAAGAAAATTCAACTGAAAATCAATAATGAGATTATAAAATGATTTAAAGCGAGTAATAAGGCTTTCGAAGGCGTGAGTGACTATAAATGGACTTTTCTTGTCAACGGATCGCTTAGGTTCATATTTCCCGAGGCAAACATTCAATTATAATCTGTTTTAACCAAAAATGTAAAAAAATTCAACTTAAAATCAATAATGAGATCGTAAAACCATTTCAAGCGAGTAATAAGGCTTTCGAAGGCATGAGTGACTATAAATGAACTTTTCTTATCAACGGATGGCTTTCGCTTCACGTTTCTCGGGGCAAACATTCGATTATAATCTGTTTTGACCAAAAATGTAAGAAAATTCAGCTTAAAATCAATAATGCGACAAGAAAACTATTTAAATGGAGTAATAAGGCTGCTGAAGACTTGAGTGACTACAAATGGACTTTTCTTAGCAATGGATGGCTTTCGCTTCACGTCTTTCGAGGCAAACATTTAATTATAAAATTCTTAAACGAAAATGTAAAAATTTTTAACTTAAAATCAATTATGAGATTATAAAACCATTTTAAACGAGCTACAAGGCTTGTAAAGGTATGAGTGGTTATAAATGGTCTTTTCTTGTCAACTGAGGGTTTTAACCTCATGGTTCTTGAGGTAAGCATTCAATTATAATATGTTTGACAAAAAATTTATGAAAATTCAACTGAAAATCAATAATGAGATTGTAAAATGATTTAAAGCGAGTAAGAAGGGTTTCGAAAGCGTGAGTGACTACAAATGGACTTTTCTTGTTAACAGATGGCTTTCGCTTCACGTTTCTCGAGGCAAACATTCAATTATATTCCATTTTACCAAAAAAATAAGAAAATTCAACTTAAAATCAATAATGAGACTATAAAACCATTTAAAGCGAGTAATAAGGCTTCTGAAGGCATGAGTGACTATAAATGGACTTTTCTTGTCAATGGATGGCTTTCGCTTCATGTCTTTCGAGGCAAACATTTAATTATAAAATTCTTGACAGCGAATGTAAAAAAATTCAACTTAAAATCAACTATGAGATTATAAAACCATTTTAAGCGAGTAATAAGGCTTGTAATGGTATGAGTGACTATATAAATGGTCTTTTTCGGTCAACTGAGGCGTTTAGCCTCAAGTTTCCCGAGGTAAACATTCAATTATAATATGTTTGACCAAAAATTTAAGAAAATTCAACTGAAAATCAATAATGAGATTATAAAATGATTTAAAGCGAGTAATAAGGCTTTCGAAGGCGTGAGTGATTGTAAATGGACTTTTCTTGTCAACGGATGGCTTTCGTGTCACGTTTCTCAAGGAAAACATTCAATTATAATCTGTTTTAACCAAAAATGCAAAACAATTCAGCCTAAAATCAATAAGCAGATCATAAAACCATTTCAAGCGAGTAATAAGACTTTCGAAGGCATCAGTGACTATAAATAAACTTTTCTTGTTAATGGATGGCTTTCGCGTCACGTTTCTCGAGGCAAACAATCAATTATAATCTGTTGTAACAAAAACTGAAAAACAATTCAGCTTAAAATGAATAATCAGATTATAAAACCATTTAAATCGAGTATTAAGGCCTTCAAAGGCATGAGTGAGTATAAATGAACTTTTCTTGTCAATGGAGGCTTTCACTTCACGTTTTCCAAGGCAAACATTCATTTATAATCTGTTTTAACCAAAAATGTAAGAAAATTCAACTTAAAATCATTAATGAGACTATAAAACCATTTAAAGTGGGCAACAAGGCTTCTGAACACATGAGTGACTATAAATAAACTTTTCTTGTCGATGAATGGCTTTCGCTTCATGTTTCTCGAGACAAACATTCAATTATATTCTGTTTTACCAAAAATATAAGAAACTTCAACTTAAAATCAATAATGAGACTATAAAACCATTTAAAGCGAGTAATATGGCTTCTGAAGGCATGAGTGACTATAGACGGACTTTTCTTGTCAATGGATGGCTTTCGCTTCATGTCTTTCGGGGCAAACATTTAATTATAAAATTCTTTACAGGAAATGTAAAAAAATTCAACTTAAAATCAACTATGAGATTATAAAACCATTTTAAGCGAGTCATAAGGCTTGTAATGGTATGAGTGACTATATAAATGGTCTTTTTCGGTCAACTGAGGCTTTTAGCCTCAAGTTTCCCGAGGTAAACATTCAATTATAATATGTTTGACCAAAAATTTAAGAACATTCAACTGAAAATCAATAATGAGACTATAAAATGATTTAAAGCGAGTAATAAGGCTTTCGAAGGCGTGAGTGATTATAAATGGACTTTTCTTGTCAACGGATGGCTTTCGTGTCACGTTTCTCGAGGAAAACATTCAATTATAATCTGTTTTAACCAAAAATGCAAAACAATTCAGCTTAAAATCAATAAGCAGATCATAAAACCATTTCAAGCGAGTAATAAGACTTTCGAAGGCATCAGTGACTATAAATAAACTTTTCTTGTCAATGGATGGCTTTCGCGTCACGTTTCTCGAGGCAAACAATCAATTATAATCTGTTTTAACAAAAACTGAAAAACAATTCAGCTTAAAATGAATAATCAGATTATAAAACCATTTAAAGCGAGTACTAAGGCCTTCAAAGGCATGAGTGAGTATAAATGAACTTTTCTTGTCAATGGAGGCTTTCACTTCACGTTTTCGAGGGCAAACATTCATTTATAATCTGTTTTAACCAAAAATGTAAGAAAATTCAACTTAAAATCATTAATGAGACTATAAAACCATTTAAAGTGGGCAACAAGGCTTCTGAACGCATGAGTGACTATAAATAAACTTTTCTTGTCGATGAATGGCTTTCGCTTCACGTTTCTCAAGACAAACATTCAATTATATTTTGTTTTACCAAAATATAAGAAACTTCAACTTAAAATCAATAATGAGACTATAAAACCATTTAAAGCGAGTAATAAGGCTTCTGAAGGCATGAGTGACTATAAATGGACTTTTCTTGTCAACGGATGGCTTTCGCTACATGTCTTTCGAGCCAAACATTTAATTATAAAATTCTTGGCAGCGAATGTAAAAAAATTCAACTTAAAATCAACTATGAGATTATAAAACCATTTTAAAAGAGTAATAAGGCTTGTAATGGTATGAGTGACTATATAAATGGTCTTTTTCAGTCAACTGAGGGTTTTAGCCTCAAGTTTTTCGAGGTAAACATTCAATTATAATATGTTTGACCAAAAATTTAAGAAAATTCAACTGAAAATCAATAATGAGATTATAAAATGAATTAAAGCGAGTAATAAGGCTTTCGAAGGCGTGAGTGATTATAAATGGACTTTTCTTGTCAACGGATGGCTTTCGTGTCACGTTTCTCGGGGTAAATATTCAATTATAATCTGTTTTAACCAAAAATGCAAAACAATTCAACTTAAAATCAATAATGAGATCATAAAACCATTTCAAGCGAGTAATAAGACTTTCGAAGGCATCAGTGACTATAAATAAACTTTTCTTGTCAATGGATGGCTTTCGCGTCACGTTTCTCGAGGCAAACAATCAATTATAATCTGTTTTAACAAAAACTGAAAAACAATTCAGCTTAAAATGAATAATCAGATTATAAAACCATTTAAAGCGAGTAATAAGGCTTTCAAAGGCATGAGTGACTATAAATGAACTTTTCTTGTCAATGGATGGCTTTCACTTCACGTTTTCCAAGGCAAACATTCATTTCTAATATGTTTTCACCAAAAATGAAAGAAACTTCAACTTAAAATCATTAATGAGACTATAAAACCATTTAAAGTGGGCAACAAGGCTTCTGAACGCATGAGTGACTATAAATAAACTTTTCTTGTCGATGAATGGCTTTCGCTTCATGTTTCTCGAGACAAACATTCAATTATATTCAGTTTTACGAAAAATATAAGAAACTTCAACTTAAAATCAATAATGAGACTATAAAACCATTTAAAGCGAGTAATATGGCTTCTGAAGGCATGAGTGACTATAAATGGACTTTTCTTGTCAATGGATGGCTTTCGCTTCATGTCTTTCGAGGCAAACATTTAATTATAAAATTCTTTACAGGAAATGTAAAAAAATTCAACATAAAATCAACTATGAGATTATAAAACCATTTTAAGCGAGTCATAAGGCTTGTAATGGTATGAGTGACTTTATAAATGGTCTTTTCTGGTCAACTGAGGCTTTTAGCCTCAAGTTTCCTGAGGTAAACATTCAATTAAAATATGTTTCACCAAAAATTTAAGAAAATTCAACTGAAAATCAATAATGAGATTATAAAATGATTTAAAGCGAGTAATAAGGCTTTCGAAGGCGTGAGTGACTATAAATGGACTTTTCTTGTCAACGGATGGCTTAGGTTCATATTTCCCGAGGCAAACATTCAATTATAATCTGTTTTAACCAAAAATGTAAAAAAATTCAACTTAAAATCAATAATGAGATCGTAAAACCATTTCAAGCGAGTAATAAGGCTTTCGAAGGCATGAGTGACTATAAATGAACTTTTCTTGTCAACGGATGGCTTTCGCTTCACGTTTCTCGGGGCAAACATTCGATTATAATCTGTTTTGACCAAAAATGTAAGAAAATTCAGCTTAAAATCAATAATGCGACTAGAAAACTATTTAAATGGAGTAATAAGGCTGCTGAAGACTTGAGTGACTACAAATGGACTTTTCTTAGCAATTGATGGCTTTCGCTTCACGTCTTTCGAGGCAAACATTTAATTATAAAATTCTTAAACGAAAATGTAAAAATTTTTAACTTAAAATCAATTATGAGATTATAAAACCATTTTAAACGAGCTACAAGGCTTGTAAAGGTATGAGTGGTTATAAATGGTCTTTTCTTGTCAACTGAGGGTTTTAACCTCATGGTTCTTGAGGTAAGCATTCAATTATAATATGTTTGACAAAAAATTTATGAAAATTCAACTGAAAATCAATAATGAGATTGTAAAATGATTTAAAGCGAGTAAGAAGGGTTTCGAAAGCGTGAGTGACTACAAATGGACTTTTCTTGTTAACAGATGGCTTTCGCTTCACGTTTCTCGAGGCAAACATTCAATTATATTCCATTTTACCAAAAAAATAAGAAAATTCAACTTAAAATCAATAATGAGACTATAAAACCATTTAAAGCGAGTAATAAGGCTTCTGAAGGCATGAGTGACTATAAATGGACTTTTCTTGTCAATGGATGGCTTTCGCTTCATGTCTTTCGAGGCAAACATTTAATTATAAAATTCTTGACAGCGAATGTAAAAAAATTCAACTTAAAATCAACTATGAGATTATAAAACCATTTTAAGCGAGTAATAAGGCTTGTAATGGTATGAGTGACTATATAAATGGTCTTTTTCGGTCAACTGAGGCGTTTAGCCTCAAGTTTCCCGAGGTAAACATTCAATTATAATATGTTTGACCAAAAATTTAAGAAAATTCAACTGAAAATCAATAATGAGATTATAAAATGATTTAAAGCGAGTAATAAGGCTTTCGAAGGCGTGAGTGATTATAAATGGACTTTTCTTGTCAACGGATGGCTTTCGTGTCACGTTTCTCAAGGAAAACATTCAATTATAATCTGTTTTAACCAAAAATGCAAAACAATTCAGCTTAAAATCAATAAGCAGATCATAAAACCATTTCAAGCGAGTAATAAGACTTTCGAAGGCATCAGTGACTATAAATAAACTTTTCTTGTCAATGGATGGCTTTCGCGTCACGTTTCTCGAGACAAACAATCAATTATAATCTGTTTTAACAAAAACTGAAAAACAATTCAGCTTAAAATGAATAATCAGATTATAAAACCATTTAAATCGAGTATTAAGGCCTTCAAAGGCATGAGTGAGTATAAATGAACTTTTCTTGTCAATGGAGGCTTTCACTTCACGTTTTCCAAGGCAAACATTCATTTATAATCTGTTTTAACCAAAAATGTAAGCAAATTCAACTTAAAATCATTAATGAGACTATAAAACCATTTAAAGTGGGCAACAAGGCTTCTGAACGCATGAGTGACTATAAATAAACTTTTCTTGTCGATGAATGGCTTTCGCTTCACGTTTCTCGAGACAAACATTCAATTATATTCTGTTTTACCAAAAATATAAGAAACTTCAACTTAAAATCAATAATGAGACTATAAAACCATTTAAAGCGAGTAATATGGCTTCTGAAGGCATGAGTGACTATAGACGGACTTTTCTTGTCAATGGATGGCTTTCGCTTCATGTCTTTCGAGGCAAACATTTAATTATAAAATTCTTTACAGGAAATGTAAAAAAATTCAACTTAAAATCAACTATGAGATTATAAAACCATTTTAAGCGAGTCATAAGGCTTGTAATGGCATGAGTGACTATATAAATGGTCTTTTTCGGTCAACTGAGGCTTTTAGCCTCAAGTTTCCCGAGGTAAACATTCAATTATAATATGTTTGACCAAAAATTTAAGAAAATTCAACTGAAAATCAATAATGAGATTATAAAATGATTTAAAGCGAGTAATAAGGCTTTCGAAGGCGTGAGTAATTATAAATGGACTTTTCTTGTCAACGGATGGCTTTCGTGTCACGTTTCTCGAGGAAAACATTCAATTATAATCTGTTTTAACCAAAAATGCAAAACAATTCAGCTTAAAATCAATAAGCAGATCACAAAACCATTTCAAGCGAGTAATAAGACTTTCGAAGGCATCAGTGACTATAAATGAACTTTTCTTGTCAATGGATGGCTTTCGCGTCACATTTCTCGAGGCAAACAATCAATTATAATCTGTTTTAACAAAAACTGAAAAACAATTCAGCTTAAAATGAATAATCAGATTATAAAACCATTTAAAGCGAGTACTAAGGCCTTCAAAGGCATGAGTGAGTATAAATGAACTTTTCTTGTCAATGGAGGCTTTCACTTCACGTTTTCCAACGCAAACATTCATTTATAATCTGTTTTAACCAAAAATGTAAGAAAATTCAACTTAAAATCATTAATGAGACTATAAAACCATTTAAAGTGGGCAACAAGGCTTCTGAACGCATGAGTGACTATAAATAAACTTTTCTTGTCGATGAATGGCTTTCGCTTCACGTTTCTCAAGACAAACATTCAATTATATTTTGTTTTACCAAAATATAAGAAACTTCAACTTAAAATCAATAATGAGACTATAAAACCATTTAAAGCGAGTAAGAAGGCTTCTGAAGGCATGAGTGACTATAAATGGACTTTTCTTGTCAATGGATGGCTTTCGCTACATGTCTTTCGAGCCAAACATTTAATTATAAAATTCTTGGCAGCGAATGTAAAAAAATTCAACTTAAAATCAACTATGAGATTATAAAACCATTTTAAAAGAGTAATAAGGCTTGTAATGGTATGAGTGACTATATAAATGGTCTTTGTCGGTCAACTGAGGGTTTTAGCCTCAAGTTTTCCGAGGTAAACATTCAATTATAATATGTTTGACCAAAAATTTAAGAAAATTCAACTGAAAATCAATAATGAGATTATAAAATGAATTAAAGCGAGTAATAAGGCTTTCGATGGCGTGAGTGATTATAAATGGACTTTTCTTGTCAACGGATGGCTTTCGTGTCACGTTTCTCGGGGCAAATATTCAATTATAATCTGTTTTAACCAAAAATGCAAAACAATTCAACTTAAAATCAATAATGAGATCATAAAACCATTTCAAGCGAGTAATAAGACTTTCGACGGCATCAGTGACTATAAATAAACTTTTCTTGTCAATGGATGGCTTTCGCGTCACGTTTCTCGAGGTAAACAATCAATTATAATCTGTTTTAACAAAAACTGAAAAATAATTCAGCTTAAAATGAATAATCAGATTATAAAACCATTGAAAGCGAGTAATAAGGCTTTCAAAGGCATGAGTGACTATAAATAAACTTTTCTTGTCAATGGATGGCTTTCACTTCACGTTTTCCAAGGCAAACATTCATTTATAATCTGTTTTCACCAAAAATGAAAGAAAATTGAACTTAAAATCATTAATGAGACTATAAAACCATTTAAAGTGGGCAACAAGGCTTCTGAACGCATGAGTGACTATAAATAAACTTTTTTTGTCGATGAATGGCTTTCGCTTCATGTTTCTCGAGACAAACATTCAATTATATTCTGTTTTACGAAAAATATAAGAAAATTCAACTTAAAATCAATAATGAGACTATAAAACCATTTAAAGCGAGTAATAAGGCTTCTGAAGGCATGAGTGACTATAAATGGACTTTTCTTGTCAATGGATGGCTTTCGCTTCATGTCTTTCGAGGCAAACATTTAATTATAAAATTCTTTACAGGAAATGTAAAAAAATTCAACATAAAATCAACTATGAGATTATAAAACCATTTTAAGCGAGTCATAAGGCTTGTAATGGTACGAGTGACTTTATAAATGGTCTTTTTCGGTCAACTGAGGCGTTTAGCCTCAAGTTTCCCGAGGTAAACATTCAATTATAATATGTTTGACCAAAAATTTAAGAAAATTCAACTGAAAATCAATAATGAGATTATAAAATGATTTAAAGCGAGTAATAAGGCTTTCGAAGGCGTGAGTGATTATAAATGGACTTTTCTTGTCAACGGATGGCTTTCGTGTCACGTTTCTCAAGGAAAACATTTAATTATAATCTGTTTTAACCAAAAATGCAAAACAATTCAGTTTAAAATCAATAAGCAGATCATAAAACCATTTCAAGCGAGTAATAAGACTTTCGAAGGCATCAGTGACTATAAATAAACTTTTCTTGTCAATGGATGGCTTTCGCGTCACGTTTCTCGAGACAAACAATCAATTATAATCTGTTTTAACAAAAACTGAAAAACAATTCAGCTTAAAATGAATAATCAGATTATAAAACCATTTAAATCGAGTATTAAGGCCTTCAAAGGCATGAGTGAGTATAAATGAACTTTTCTTGTCAATGGAGGCTTTCACTTCACGTTTTCCAAGGCAAACATTCATTTATAATCTGTTTTAACCAAAAATGTAAGAAAATTCAACTTAAAATCATTAATGAGACTATAAAACCATTTAAAGTGGGCAACAAGGCTTCTGAACGCATGAGTGACTATAAATAAACTTTTCTTGTCGATGAATGGCTTTCGCTTCACGTTTCTCGAGACAAACATTCAATTATATTCTGTTTTACCAAAAATATAAGAAACTTCAACTTAAAATCAATAATGAGACTATAAAACCATTTAAAGCGAGTAATATGGCTTCTGAAGGCATGAGTGACTATAGACGGACTTTTCTTGTCAATGGATGGCTTTCGCTTCATGTCTTTCGAGGCAAACATTTAATTATAAAATTCTTTACAGGAAATGTAAAAAAATTCAACTTAAAATCAACTATGAGATTATAAAACCATTTTAAGCGAGTCATAAGGCTTGTAATGGTATGAGTGACTATATAAATGGTCTTTTTCGGTCAACTGAGGCTTTTAGCCTCAAGTTTCCCGAGGTAAACATTCAATTATAATATGTTTGACCAAAAATTTAAGAAAATTCAACTGAAAATCAATAATGAGATTATAAAATGATTTAAAGCGAGTAATAAGGCTTTCGAAGGCGTGAGTAATTATAAATGGACTTTTCTTGTCAACGGATGGCTTTCGTGTCACGTTTCTCGAGGAAAACATTCAATTATAATCTGTTTTAACCAAAAATGCAAAACAATTCAGCTTAAAATCAATAAGCAGATCATAAAACCATTTCAAGCGAGTAATAAGACTTTCGAAGGCATCAGTGACTATAAATGAACTTTTCTTGTCAATGGATGGCTTTCGCGTCACATTTCTCGAGGCAAACAATCAATTATAATCTGTTTTAACAAAAACTGAAAAACAATTCAGCTTAAAATGAATAATCAGATTATAAAACCATTTAAAGCGAGTACTAAGGCCTTCAAAGGCATGAGTGAGTATAAATGAACTTTTCTTGTCAATGGAGGCTTTCACTTCACGTTTTCCAACGCAAACATTCATTTATAATCTGTTTTAACCAAAAATGTAAGAAAATTCAACTTAAAATCATTAATGAGACTATAAAACCATTTAAAGTGGGCAACAAGGCTTCTGAACGCATGAGTGACTATAAATAAACTTTTCTTGTCGATGAATGGCTTTCGCTTCACGTTTCTCAAGACAAACATTCAATTATATTTTGTTTTACCAAAATATAAGAAACTTCAACTTAAAATCAATAATGAGACTATAAAACCATTTAAAGCGAGTAAGAAGGCTTCTGAAGGCATGAGTGACTATAAATGGACTTTTCTTGTCAATGGATGGCTTTCGCTACATGTCTTTCGAGCCAAACATTTAATTATAAAATTCTTGGCAGCGAATGTAAAAAAATTCAACTTAAAATCAACTATGAGATTATAAAACCATTTTAAAAGAGTAATAAGGCTTGTAATGGTATGAGTGACTATATAAATGGTCTTTGTCGGTCAACTGAGGGTTTTAGCCTCAAGTTTTCCGAGGTAAACATTCAATTATAATATGTTTGACCAAAAATTTAAGAAAATTCAACTGAAAATCAATAATGAGATTATAAAATGAATTAAAGCGAGTAATAAGGCTTTCGATGGCGTGAGTGATTATAAATGGACTTTTCTTGTCAACGGATGGCTTTCGTGTCACGTTTCTCGGGGCAAATATTCAATTATAATCTGTTTTAACCAAAAATGCAAAACAATTCAACTTAAAATCAATAATGAGATCATAAAACCATTTCAAGCGAGTAATAAGACTTTCGACGGCATCAGTGACTATAAATAAACTTTTCTTGTCAATGGATGGCTTTCGCGTCACGTTTCTCGAGGCAAACAATCAATTATAATCTGTTTTAACAAAAACTGAAAAACAATTCAGCTTAAAATGAATAATCAGATTATAAAACCATTGAAAGCGAGTAATAAGGCTTTCAAAGGCATGAGTGACTATAAATAAACTTTTCTTGTCAATGGATGGCTTTCACTTCACGTTTTCCAAGGCAAACATTCATTTATAATCTGTTTTCACCAAAAATGAAAGAAAATTGAACTTAAAATCATTAATGAGACTATAAAACCATTTAAAGTGGGCAACAAGGCTTCTGAACGCATGAGTGACTATAAATAAACTTTTTTTGTCGATGAATGGCTTTCGCTTCATGTTTCTCGAGACAAACATTCAATTATATTCTGTTTTACGAAAAATATAAGAAACTTCAACTTAAAATCAATAATGAGACTATAAAACCATTTAAAGCGAGTAATATGGCTTCTGAAGGCATGAGTGACTATAAATGGACTTTTCTTGTCAATGGATGGCTTTCGCTTCATGTCTTTCGAGGCAAACATTTAATTATAAAATTCTTTACAGGAAATGTAAAAAAATTCAACATAAAATCAACTATGAGATTATAAAACCATTTTAAGCGAGTCATAAGGCTTGTAATGGTATGAGTGACTTTATAAATGGTCTTTTCTAGTCAACTGAGGCTTTTAGCCTCAAGTTTCCTGAGGTAAACATTCAATTAAAATATGTTTGACCAAACATTTAAGAAAATTCAACTGAAAATCAATAATGAGATTATAAAATGATTTAAAGCGAGTAATAAGGCTTTCGAAGGCGTGAGTGACTATAAATGGACTTTTCTTGTCAACGGATGGCTTAGGTTCATATTTCCCGAGGCAAACATTCAATTATAATCTGTTTTAACCAAAAATGTAAAAAAATTCAGCTTAAAATCAATAATGAGATCGTAAAACCATTTCAAGCGAGTAATAAGGCTTTCGAAGGCATGAGTGACTATAAATGAACTTTTCTTGTCAACGGATGGCTTTCGCTTCACGTTTCTCGGGGCAAACATTCGATTATAATCTGTTTTGACCAAAAATGTAAGAAAATTCAGCTTAAAATCAATAATGCGACTAGAAAACTATTTAAATAGAGTAATAAGGCTGCTGAAGACATGAGTGACTACAAATGGACTTTTCTTAGCAATGGATGGCTTTCGCTTCACGTCTTTCGAGGCAAACATTTAATTATAAAATTCTTAAACGAAAATGTAAAAATTTTTAACTTAAAATCAATTATGAGATTATAAAACCATTTTAAACGAGCTACAAGGCTTGTAAAGGTATGAGTGGTTATAAATGGTCTTTTCTTGTCAACTGAGGGTTTTAACCTCATGGTTCTTGAGGTAAGCATTCAATTATAATATGTTTGACAAAAAATTTATGAAAATTCAACTGAAAATCAATAATGAGATTGTAAAATGATTTAAAGCGAGTAAGAAGGGTTTCGAAAGCGTGAGTGACTACAAATGGACTTTTCTTGTTAACAGATGGCTTTCGCTTCACGTTTC
Source organism: Theobroma cacao (assembly GCF_053813885.1). Lineage (NCBI taxonomy): Eukaryota > Viridiplantae > Streptophyta > Magnoliopsida > Malvales > Malvaceae > Theobroma > Theobroma cacao. The sequence goes on along the minus strand of NC_142647.1, from coordinate 30,103,235 downwards.
TCGAGGCAAACATTCAATTATATTCCATTTTACCAAAAAAATAAGAAAATTCAACTTAAAATCAATAATGAGACTATAAAACCATTTAAAGCGAGTAATAAGGCTTCTGAAGGCATGAGTGACTATAAATGGACTTTTCTTGTCAATGGATGGCTTTCGCTTCATGTCTTTCGAGGCAAACATTTAATTATAAAATTCTTGACAGCGAATGTAAAAAAATTCAACTTAAAATCAACTATGAGATTATAAAACCATTTTAAGCGAGTAATAAGGCTTGTAATGGTATGAGTGACTATATAAATGGTCTTTTTCGGTCAACTGAGGCGTTTAGCCTCAAGTTTCCCGAGGTAAACATTCAATTATAATATGTTTGACCAAAAATTTAAGAAAATTCAACTGAAAATCAATAATGAGATTATAAAATGATTTAAAGCGAGTAATAAGGCTTTCGAAGGCGTGAGTGATTCTAAATGGACTTTTCTTGTCAACGGATGGCTTTCGTGTCACGTTTCTCAAGGAAAACATTCAATTATAATCTGTTTTAACCAAAAATGCAAAACAATTCAGCTTAAAATCAATAAGCAGATCATAAAACCATTTCAAGCGAGTAATAAGACTTTCGAAGGCATCAGTGACTATAAATAAACTTTTCTTGTCAATGGATGGCTTTCGCGTCACGTTTCTCGAGGCAAACAATCAATTATAATCTGTTTTAACAAAAACTGAAAAACAATTCAGCTTAAAATGAATAATCAGATTATAAAACCATTTAAAGCGAGTATTAAGGCCTTCAAAGGCATGAGTGAGTATAAATGAACTTTTCTTGTCAATGGAGGCTTTCACTTCATGTTTTCCAAGGCAAACATTCATTTATAATCTGTTTTAACCAAAAATGTAAGAAAATTCAACTTAAAATCATTAATGAGACTATAAAACCATTTAAAGTGGGCAACAAAGCTTCTGAACGCATGAGTGACTATAAATAAACTTTTCTTGTCGATGAATGGCTTTCGCTTCACGTTTCTCGAGACAAACATTCAATTATATTCTGTTTTACCAAAAATATAAGAAACTTCAACTTAAAATCAATAATGAGACTATAAAACCGTTTAAAGCGAGTAATATGGCTTCTGAAGGCATGAGTGACTATAGATGGACTTTTCTTGTCAATGGATGGCTTTCGCTTCATGTCTTTCGAGGCAAACATTTAATTATAAAATTCTTTACAGGAAATGTAAAAAAATTCAACTTAAAATCAACTAGGAGATTATCAAACCATTTTAAGCGAGTCATAAGGCTTGTAATGGTATGAGTGACTATATAAATGGTCTTTTCTGGTCAACTGAGGGTTTTAGCCTCAAGTTTCCTGAGGTAAACATTCAATTAAAATATGTTTGACCAAAAATTTAAGAAAATTCAAATGAAAATCAATAATGAGATTATAAAATGATTTAAAGCGAGTAATAAGGCTTTCGAAGGCGTGAGTGACTATAAATGGACTTTTCTTGTCAACGGATGGCTTTCGCTTCATATTTCCCGAGGCAAACATTCAATTATAATCTGTTTTAACCAAAAATATAAAAAAATTCAGCTTAAAATCAATAATGAGATCATAAAACCATTTCAAGCGAGTAATAAGGCTTTCGAAGGCATGAGTGACTATAAATGAACTTTTCTTGTCAATGGATGGCTTTCGCTTCACGTTTCTCGGAGCAAACATTCGATTATAATCTGTTTTGACCAAAAATGTAAGCAAATTCAGCTTAAAATCAATAATGCGACTAGAAAACTATTTAAATGGAGTAATAAGGCTGCTGAAGACATGAGTGACTACAAATGGACTTTTCTTAGCAATGGATGGCTTTCGCTTCACGTCTTTCGAGGCAAACATTTAATTATAAAATTCTTAAACGAAAATGTAAAAATTTTTAACTTAAAATCAATTATGAGATTATAAAACCATTTTAAGCGAGCTACAAGGCTTGTAAAGGTATGAGTGATTATAAATGGTCTTTTCTTGTCAACTGAGGGTTTTAACCTCATGGTTCTTGAGGTAAGCATTCAATTATAATATGTTTGACAAAAAATTTATGAAAATTCAACTGAAAATCAATAATGAGATTGTAAAATGATTTAAAGCGAGTAAGAAGGGTTTCGAAAGCGTGAGTGACTACAAATGGACTTTTCTTGTTAACAGATGGCTTTCGCTTCACGTTTCTCGAGGCAAACATTCAATTATAATCTGTTTTAACTAAAAATGCAAAACAATTCAGCTTAAAATCAATAAGCAAATCATAAAACCATTTCAAGCGAGTAATAAGACTTTCGAAGGCATCAGTGACTATAAATAAACTTTTCCTGTCAATGGATGGCTTTCGCGTCACGTTTCTCGAGGCAAACAATCAATTATAATCTGTTTTAACAAAAACTGAAAAACAATTCAGCTTAAAATGAATAATCAGATTATAAAACCATTTAAAGCGAGTAATAAGGCTTTCAAAGGCATGAGTGACTATAAATGAACTTTTCTTGTCAATGGAGGCTTTCACTTCACATTTTCCAAGGCAAACATTCATTTATAATCTATTTTAACCAAAAATGTAAGAAAATTCAACTTAAAATCATTAATGAGACTATAAAACCATTTAAAGTGGGCAACAAGGTTTCTGAACGCATGAGGGACTATAAATAAACTTTTCTTGTCGATGAATTGCTTTCGCTTCACGTTTCTCGAGGCAAACATTCAATTATATTCCATTTTACCAAAAAAATAAGAAAATTCAACTTAAAATCAATAATGAGACTATAAAACCATTTAAAGCGAGTAATAAGGCTTCTGAAGGCATGAGTGACTATAAATGGACTTTTCTTGTCAATGGATGGCTTTCGCTTCATGTCTTTCGAGGCAAACATTTAATTATAAAATTCTTGACAGCGAATGTAAGAAAATTCAACTTAAAATCAACTACGAGATTATAAAACCATTTTAAGCGAGTAATAAGGCTTGTAATGGTATGAGTGACTATATAAATGGTCTTTTTCGGTCAACTGAGGGTTTTAGCCTCAAGTTTCCCGAGGTAAACATTCAATTATAATATGTTTGACCAAAAATTTAAGAAAATTCAACTGAAAATCAATAATGAGATTATAAAATGATTTAAAGCGAGTAATAAGGCTTTCGAGGGCGTGAGTGATTATAAATGGACTTTTCTTGTCAACGGATGGCTTTCGTGTCACGTTTCTCGGGGCAAATATTCAATTATAATATGTTTTAACCAAAAATGCAAAACAATTCAACTTAAAATCAATAAGAAGATCATAAAACCATTTCAAGCGAGTAATAAGACTTTCGAAGGCATCAGTGACTATAAATAAACTTTTCTTGTCAACGGATGGCTTTCGCGTCACGTTTCTCGGGGCAAACAATCAATTATAATCTGTTTTAACAAAAACTGAAAAACAATTCAGCTTAAAATGAATAATCAGATTATAAAACCATTTAAAGCGAGTAATAAGGCTTTCAAAGGCATGAGTGACTATAAATGAACTTTTCTTGTCAATGGATGGCTTTCACTTCACGTTTTCCAAGGCAAACATTCATTTATAATCTGTTTTAACCAAAAATGTAAGAAAATTCAACTTAAAATCATTAATGAGACTATAAAACCATTTAAAGTGGGCAACAAGGCTTCTGAACGCATGAGTGACTATAAATAAACTTTTCTTGTCGATGAATGGCTTTCGCTTCACGTTTCTCGAGACAAACATTCAATTGTATTTTGTTTTACCAAAAATATAAGAAACTTCAACTTAAAATCAATAATGAGACTATAAAACCATTTAAAGCGAGTAATATGGCTTCTGAAGGCATGAGTGATTATAGATGGACTTTTCTTATCAATGGATGGCTTTCGCTTCATGTCTTTCGAGGCAAACATTTAATTATAAAATTCTTTACAGGAAATGTAAAAAATTTCAACTTAAAATCAACTATGAGATTATAAAACCATTTTAAGCGAGTCATAAGGCTTGTAATGGTACGAGTGACTATATAAATGGTCCTTTCTGGTCAACTGAGGGTTTTAGCCTCAAGTTTCCTGAGGTAAACATTCAATTAAAATATGTTTGACCAAAAATTTAAGAAAATTCAACTGAAAATCAATAATGAGATTATAAAATGATTTAAAGCGAGTAATAAGGCTTTCGAAGGCGTGAGTGACTATAAATGGAGTTTTCTTGTCAACGGATGGCTTTCGCTTCATATTTCCCGAGGAAAACATTCAATTATAATCTGTTTTAACCAAAAATATAAAAAAATTCAGCTTAAAATCAATAATGAGATCATAAAACCATTTCAAGCGAGTAATAAGGCTTTCGAAGGCATGAGTGACTATAAATGAACTTTTCTTGTCAACGGATGGCTTTCGCTTCACGTTTCTCGGGGCAAACATTCGATTATAATCTGTTTTGACCAAAAATGTAAGAAAATTCAGCTTAAAATCAATAATGCGACTAGAAATCTATTTAAATGGAGTAATAAGGCTGCTGAAGACATGAGTGACTACAAATGGACTTTTCTTAGCAATGGATGGCTTTCGCTTCACGTCTTTCGAGGCAAACATTTAATTATAAAATTCTTAAACGAAAATGTAAAAATTTTTAACTTAAAATCAATTATGAGATTATAAAACCATTTTAAGCGAGCTACAAGGCTTGTAAAGGTATGAGTAATTATAAATGATCTTTTCTTGTCAACTGAGGGTTTTAACCTCATGGTTCTTGAGGTAAGCATTCAATTATAATATGTTTGACAAAAAATTTATGAAAATTCAACTGAAAATCAATAATGAGATTATAAAATGATTTAAAGCGAGTAAGAAGGGTTTCGAAAGCGTGAGTGACTACAAATGGACTTTTCTTGTTAACAGATGGCTTTCGCTTCACGTTTCTCGAGGCAAACATTCAATTATAATCTGTTTTAACTAAAAATGCAAAACAATTCAGCTTAAAATCAATAAGCAAATCATAAAACCATTTCAAGCGAGTAATAAGACTTTCGAAGGCATCAGTGACTATAAAAAAACTTTTCCTGTCAATGGATGGCTTTCGCGTCACGTTTCTCGAGGCAAACAATCAATTATAATCTGTTTTAACAAAAACTGAAAAACAATTCAGCTTAAAATGAATAATCAGATTATAAAACCATTTAAAGCGAGTAATAAGGCTTTCAAAGGCATGAGTGACTATAAATGAACTTTTCTTGTCAATGGAGGCTTTCACTTCACGTTTTCCAAGGCAAACATTCATTTATAATCTGTTTTAACCAAGAATGTAAGAAAATTCAACTTAAAATCATTAATGAGACTATAAAACCATTTAAAGTGGGCAACAAGGCTTCTGAACGCTTGAGTGACTATAAATAAACTTTTCTTGTCGATGAATTGCTTTCGCTTCACGTTTCTCGAGGCAAACATTCAATTATATTCCATTTTACCAAAAAAATAAGAAAATTCAACTTAAAATCAATAATGAGACTATAAAACCATTTAAAGCGAGTAATAAGGCTTCTGAAAGCATGAGTGACTATAAATGGACTTTTCTTGTCAATGGATGGCTTTCGCTTCATGTCTTTCGAGGCAAACATTTAATTATAAAATTCTTGACAGCGAATGTAAAAAAATTCAACTTAAAATCAACTACGAGATTATAAAACCATTTTAAGCGAGTAATAAGGCTTGTAATGGTATGAGTGACTATATAAATGGTCTTTTTCGGTCAACTGAGGGTTTTAGCCTCAAGTTTCCCGAGGTAAACATTCAATTATAATATGTTTGACCAAAAATTTAAGAAAATTCAACTGAAAATCAATAATGAGATTATAAAATGATTTAAAGCGAGTAATAAGGCTTTCGAGGGCGTGAGTGATTATAAATGGACTTTTCTTGTCAACGGATGGCTTTCGTGTCACGTTTCTCGGGGTAAATATTCAATTATAATCTGTTTTAACCAAAAATGCAAAACAATTCAACTTAAAATCAATAAGAAGATCATAAAACCATTTCAAGCGAGTAATAAGACTTTCGAAGGCGTCAGTGACTATAAATAAACTTTTCTTGTCAACGGATGGCTTTCGCGTCACGTTTCTCGGGGCAAACAATCAATTATAATCTGTTTTAACAAAAACTGAAAAACAATTTAGCTTAAAAAGAATAATCAGATTATAAAACCATTTAAAGCGAGTAATAAGGCTTTCAAAGGCATGAGTGACTATAAATGAACTTTTCTTGTCAATGGATGGCTTTCACTTCACGTTTTCCAAGGCAAACATTCATTTATAATCTGTTTTAACCAAAAATGTCAGAAAATTCAACTTAAAATCATTAATGAGACTATAAAACCATTTAAAGTGGGCAACAAGGCTTCTGAACGCATGAGTGACTATAAATAAACTTTTCTTGTCGATGAATGGCTTTCGCTTCACGTTTCACGAGACAAACATTCAATTATATTTTGTTTTAACAAAAATATAAGAAACTTCAACTTAAAATCAATAATGAGACTATAAAACCATTTAAAGCGAGTAATATGGCTTCTGAAGGCATGAGTGACTATAGATGGACTTTTCTTGTCAATGGATGGCTTTCGCTTCATGTCTTTCGAGGCAAACATTTAATTATAAAATTCTTGACAGCGAATGTAAAAAAATTCAACTTAAAATCAACTACGAGATTATAAAACCATTTTAAGCGAGTAATAAGGCTTGTAATGGTATGAGTGACTATATAAATGGTCTTTTTCGGTCAACTGAGGGTTTTAGCCTCAAGTTTCCCGAGGTAAACATTCAATTATAATATGTTTGACCAAAAATTTAAGAAAATTCAACTGAAAATCAATAATGAGATTATAAAATGATTTAAAGCGAGTAATAAGGCTTTCGAAGGCGTGAGTGATTATAAATGGACTTTTCTTGTCAACGGATGGCTTTCGTGTCACGTTTCTCGAGGAAAATATTCAATTATAATCTGTTTTAACTAAAAATGTAAAACAATTCAGCTTAAAATCAATAAGCAAATCATAAAACTATTTCAAACGAGTAATAAGACTTTCGAAGGCATCAGTGACTATAAATAAACTTTTCCTGTCAATGGATGGCTTTTGCGTCACGTTTCTCGAGGCAAACAATCAATTATAATCTGTTTTAACAAAAACTGAAGAACAATTCAGCTTAAAATGAATAATCAGATTATAAAACCATTTAAAACGAGTAATAAGGCTTTCAAAGGCATGAGTGACTATAAATGAACTTTTCTTGTCAATGGAGGCTTTCACTTCACGTTTTCCAAGGCAAACATTCATTTATAATCTGTTTTAACCAAAAATGTAAGAAAATTCAACTTAAAATCATTAATGAGACTATAAAACCATTTAAAGTGGGCAACAAGGCTTCTGAACGCATGAGTGACTATAAATAAACTTTTCTTGTCGATGAATGGCTTTCGCTTCACGTTTCTCGAGACAAACATTCAATTATATTATGTTTTACCAAAAATATAAGAAACTTCAACTTAAAATCAATAATGAGACTATAAAACCATTTAAAGCAAGTAATAAGGCTTCTGAAGGCATGAGTGACTATAAATCGACTTTTCTTGTCAATTGATGGCTTTCGCTTCATGTCTTTCGAGGCAAACATTTAATTATAAAATTCTTGATAGCGAATGTAAAAAAATTCAACTTAAAATCAACTACGAGATTATAAAACCATTTTAAGCGAGTAATAAGGCTTGTAATGGTATGAGTGACTATATAAATGGTCTTTTTCGGTCAACTGAGGGTTTTAGCCTCAAGTTTCCCGAGGTAAACATTCAATTATAATATGTTTGACCAAAAATTTAAGAAAATTCAACTGAAAATCAATAATGAGATTATAAAATGATTTAAAGCGAGTAATAAGGCTTTCGAAGGCGTGAGTGATTATCAATGGACTTTTCTTGTCAACGAATGGCTTCCGTGTCACGTTTCTCGAGGAAAACATTCAATTATAATCTGTTTTAACCAAAAATACAAAACAATTCAGCTTAAAATCAATAAGCAGATCATAAAACCATTTCAAGCGAGTAATAAGACTTTCGAAGGCATCAGTGACTATAAAAAAACTTTTCCTGTCAATGGATGGCTTTCGCGTCACGTTTCTCGAGGCAAACAAACAATTATAATCTGTTTTAACAAAAACTGAAAAACAATTCAGCTTAAAATGAATAATCAGATTATAAAACCATTTAAAGCGAGTAATAAGGCTTTCAAAGGCATGAGTGACTATAAATAAACTTTTCTTGTCAATGGATGGCTTTCACTTCATGTTTTCCAAGGCAAACATTCATTTATAATCTGTTTTAACCAAAAATGTAAGAAAATTCAACTTAAAATCATTAATGAGACTATAAAACCATTTAAAGTGGGCAACAAGGCTTCTGAACGCATGAGTGACTATAAATAAACTTTTCTTGTCGATGAATGGCTTTCGATTCACGTTTCTCGAGACAAACATTCCATTATATTCTCTTTTACCAAAAATATAAGAAACTTCAACTTAAAATCAATAATGAGACTATAAAACCATTTAAAGCGAGTAATAAGGCTTCTGAAGGCATGAGTGACTATAAATCGACTTTTCTTGTCAATGGATGGCTTTCGCTTCATGTCTTTCGAGGCAAACATTTAATTATAAAATTCTTGACAGCGAATGTAAAAAAATTCAACTTAAAATCAACTACGAGATTATAAAACCATTTTAAGCGAGTTATAAGGCTTGTAATGGTATGAGTGAATATATAAATTGTCTTTCTCGGTCAACTGAGGGTTTTAGCCTAGAGTTTCCCGAGGTAAACATTCAATTATAATATGTTTTATCAAAAATTTAAGAAAATTCAACTGAAAATCAATAATGAGATTATAAAATGATTTAAAGCGAGTAATAAGGCTTTCGAAGGCCTGAGTGATTATCAATGGACTTTTCTTGTCAACGGATGACTTTCGTGTCACGTTTCTCGAGGAAAACATTCAATTATAATCTGTTTTAACTAAAAATGCAAAACAATTCAGCTTAAAATCAATAAGCAAATCATAAAACCATTTCAAGCGAGTAATAAGACTTTCGAAGGCATCAGTGACTATAAAAAAACTTTTCCTGTCAATGGATGGCTTTCGTGTCACGTTTCTCGAGGCAAACAATCAATTATAATCTGTTTTAACAAAAACTGAAAAACAATTCAGCTTAAAATGAATAATCAGATTATAAAACCATTTAAAGCGAGTAATAAGGCTTTCAAAGGCATGAGTGACTATAAATGAACTTTTCTTGTCAATGGAGGCTTTCACTTCACGTTTTCCAAGGCAAACATTCATTTATAATCTGTTTTAACCAAAAATGTAAGAAAATTCAACTTAAAATCATTAATGAGACTATAAAACCATTTAAAGTGGGCAACAAGACTTCTGAACGCATGAGTGACTATAAATAAACTTTTCTTGTCGATGAATGGCTTTCGCTTCACGTTTCTCGAGACAAACATTCAATTATATTCTGTTTTACCAAAAATATAAGAAACTTCAACTTAAAATCAATAATGAGACTATAAAACCATTTAAAGCGAGTAATAAGGCTTTTGAAGGCATGAGTGACTATAAATGGACTTTTCTTGTCAATGGATGGCTTTCGCTTCATGTCTTTCGAGGCAAACATTTAATTATAAAATTCTTGACAGCGAATGTAAAAAAATTCAACTTAAAATCAACTATGAGATTATAAAACCATTTTAAAAGAGTAATAAGGCTTGTAATGGTATGAGTGACTATATAAATGGTCTTTTTCGGTCAACTGAGGGTTTTAGCCTCAAGTTTCCCGAGGTAAACATTCAATTATAATATTTTTGACCAAATATTTAAGAAAATTCAACTGAAAATCAATAATGAGATTATAAAATGATTTAAAGCGAGTAATAAGGCTTTCGAAGGCGTGAGTGATTATAAATGGACTTTTCTTGTCAACGGATGGCTTTCGTGTCACGTTTCTCGGGGCAAATATTCAATTATAATCTGTTTTAACCAAAAATGTAAGAAAATTCGACTTAAAATCATTAATGAGACTATAAAACCATTTAAAGTGGGCAACAAGGCTTCTGAACGCATGAGTGACTATAAATAAACTTTTCTTGTCGATGAATGGCTTTCGCTTCACGTTTCTCGAGACAAACATTCAATTATATTCTGTTTTACCAAAAATATAAGAAACTTCAACTTAAAATGAATAATGAGACTATAAAACCATTTAAAGCGAGTAATATGGCTTCTGAAGGCATGAGTGACTATAGATGGACTTTTCTTGTCAATGGATGGCTTTCGCTTCATGTCTTTCGAGGCAAACATTTAATTATAAAATTCTTTACAGGAAATGTAAAAAAATTCAACTTAAAATCAACTATGAGATTATAAAACCATTTTAAGCGAGTCATAAGGCTTGTAATGGTACGAGTGACTATATAAATGGTCTTTTCTGGTCAACTGAGGGTTTTAGCCTCAAGTTTCCTGAGGTAAACATTCAATTAAAATATGTTTGACCAAAAATTTAAGAAAATTCAACTAAAAATCAATAATGAGATTATAAAATGATTTAAAGCGAGTAATAAGGCTTTCGAAGGCGTGAGTGACTATAAATGGACTTTTCTTGTCAACGGATGGCTTTCGCTTCATATTTCCCGAGGCAAACATTCAATTATAATCTATTTTAACCAAAAATATAAAAAAATTCAGCTTAAAATCAATAATGAGATCATAAAACCATTGCAAGCGAGTAATAAGGCTTTCGAAGGCATGAGTGACTATAAATGAACTTTTCTTGTCAACGGATGGCTTTCGCTTCACGTTTCTCGGGGCAAACATTCGATTATAATCTATTTTGACCAAAAATGTAAGAAAATTCAGCTTAAAATCAATAATGCGACTAGAAAACTATTTAAATGGAGTAATAAGGTTGCTGAAGACCTAAGTGACTACAAATGGACTTTTCTTAGCAATGGATGGCTTTCGCTTCACGTCTTTCGAGGCAAACATTTAATTATAAAATTCTTAAACGAAAATGTAAAAATTTTTAACTTAAAATCAATTATGAGATTATAAAACCATTTTAAGCGAGCTACAAGGCTTGTAAAGGTATGAGTGATTATAAATGGTCTTTTCTTGTCAACTGAGGGTTTTAACCTCATGGTTCTTGAGGTAAGCATTCAATTATAATATGTTTGACCAAAAATTTATGAAAATTCAACTGAAAATCAATAATGAGATTGTAAAATGATTTAAAGCGAGTAAGAAGGGTTTCGAAAGCGTGAGTGACTACAAATGGACTTTTCTTGTTAACAGATGGCTTTCGCTTCACGTTTCTCGAGGCAAACATTCAATTATATTCCATTTTACCAAAAAAATAAGAAAATTCAACTTAAAATCAATAATGAGACTATAAAACCATTTAAAGCGAGTAATAAGGCTTCTGAAGGCATGAGTGACTATAAATGGACTTTTCTTGTCAATGGATGGCTTTCGCTTCATGTCTTTCGAGGCAAACATTTAATTATAAAATTCTTGACAGCGAATGTAAAAAAATTCAACTTAAAATCAACTACGAGATTATAAAACCATTTTAAGCGAGTAATAAGGCTTGTAATGGTATGAGTGACTATATAAATGGTCTTTTTCGGTCAACTGAGGGTTTTAGCCTCAAGTTTCCCGAGGTAAACATTCAATTATAATATGTTTGACCAAAAATTTAAGAAAATTCAACTGAAAATCAATAATGAGATTATAAAATGATTTAAAGCGAGTAATAAGGCTTTCGAAGGCGTGAGTGATTATAAATGGACTTTTCTTGTCAACGGATGGCTTTCGTGTCACGTTTCTCGGGGCAAATATTCAATTATAATCTGTTTTAACCAAAAATGTAAAACAATTCAACTTAAAATCAATAAGAAGATCATAAAACCATTTCAAGCGAGTAATAAGACTTTCGAAGGCATCAGTGACTATAAATAAACTTTTCTTGTAAACGGATGGCTTTCGCGTCACGTTTCTCGGGGCAAACAATCAATTATAATCTGTTTTAACAAAAACTGAAAAACAATTCAGCTTAAAATGAATAATCAGATTATAAAACCATTTAAAGCGAGTAATAAGGCTTTCAAAGGCATGAGTGACTATAAATGAACTTTTGTTGTCAATGGATGGCTTTCACTTCACGTTTTCCAAGGCAAACATTCATTTATAATCTGTTTTAACCAAAAATGTAAGAAAATTCAACTTAAAATCATTAATGAGACTATAAAACCATTTAAAGTAGGCAACAAGGCTTCTGATCGCATGAGTGACTATAAATAAACTTTTCTTGTCGATGAATTGCTTTCGCTTCACGTTTCTCGAGACAAACATTCAATTATATTCTGTTTTACCAAAAATATAAGAAACTTCAACTTAAAATCAATAATGAGACTATAAAACCATTTAAAGCGAGTAATATGGCTTCTGAAGGCATGAGTGACTATAGATGGACTTTTCTTGTCAATGGATGGCTTTCGCTTCATGTCTTTCGAGGCAAACATTTAATTATAAAATTCTTTACAAGAAATGTAAAAAAAATCAACTTAAAATCAACTATGAGATTATAAAACCATTTTAAGCGAGTCATAAGGCTTGTAATGGTACGAGTGACTATATAAATGGTCTTTTCTGGTCAACTGAGGGTTTTAGCCTCAAGTTTCCTGAGGTAAACATTCAATTAAAATATGTTTGACCAAAAATTTAAGAAAATTCAACTGAAAATCAATAATGAGATTATAAAATGATTTAAAGCGAGTAATAAGGCTTTCGAAGGCGTGAGTGACTATAAATGGACTTTTCTTGTCAACGGATGGCTTTCGCTTCATATTTCCCGAGGCAAACATTCAATTATAATCTGTTTTAACCAAAAATATAAAAAAATTCAGCTTAAAATCAATAATGAGATCATAAAACCATTTCAAGCGAGTAATAAGGCTTTCGAAGGCATGAGTGACTATAAATGAACTTTTCTTGTCAACGGATGGCTTTCGCTTCACGTTTCTCGGGGCAAACATTCGATTATAATCTGTTTTGACCAAAAATGTAAGAAAATTCAGCTTCAAATCAATAATGCGGCTAGAAAACTATTTAAATGGAGTAATAAGGCTGCTGAAGACATGAGTGACTACAAATGGACTTTTCTTAGCAATGGATGGCTTTCGCTTCACGTCTTTCGAGGCAAACATTTAATTATAAAATTCTTAAACGAAAATGTAAAAATTTTTAACTTAAAATCAATTATGAGATTATAAAACCATTTTAAGCGAGCTACAAGACTTGTAAAGGTATGAGTGATTATAAATGGTCTTTTCTTGTCAACTGAGGGTTTTAACCTCATGGTTCTTGAGGTAAGCATTCAATTACAATATGTTTGACCAAAAATTTATGAAAATTCAACTGAAAATCAAAAATGAGATTGTAAAATGATTTAAAGCGAGTAAGAAGGGTTTCGAAAGCGTGAGTGACTACAAATGGACTTTTCTTGTTAACAGGTGGCTTTCGCTTCACGTTTCTCGAGGCAAACATTCAATTATATTCCATTTTACCAAAAAAAAAAGAAAATTCAACTTAAAATCAATAATGAGACTATAAAACCATTTAAAGCGAGTAATAAGGCTTCTGAAGGCATGAGTGACTATAAATGGACTTTTCTTGTCAATGGATGGCTTTCGCTTCATGTCTTTCGAGGCAAACATTTAATTATAAAATTCTTGACAGCGAATGTAAAAAAATTCAACTTAAAATCAACTACGAGATTATAAAACCATTTTAAGCGAGTAATAAGGCTTGTAATGGTATGAGTTACTATATAAATGGTCTTTTTCGGTCAACTGAGGGTTTTAGCCTCAAGTTTCCCGAGGTAAACATTCAATTATAATATGTTTGACCAAAAATTTAAGAAAATTCAACTGAAAATCAATAATGAGATTATAAAATGATTTAAAGCGAGTAATAAGGCTTTCGAAGGCGTGAGTGATTATCAATGGACTTTTCTTGTCAACGGATGGCTTTCGTGTCACGTTTCTCGAGGAAAACATTCAATTATAATCTGTTTTAACTAAAAATGCAAAACAATTCAGCTTAAAATCAATAAGCAAATCATAAAACCATTTCAAGCGAGTAATAAGACTTTCGAAGGCATCAGTGACTATAAATAAACTTTTCCTGTCAATGGATGGCTTTCGCGTCACGTTTCTCGAGGCAAACAATCAATTATAATCTATTTTAACAAAAACTGAAAAACAATTCAGCTTAAAATGAATAATCAGATTATAAAACCATTTAAAGCGAGTAATAAGGCTATCAAAGGCATGAGTGACTATAAATGAACTTTTCTTGTCAATGGAGGCTTTCACTTCACGTTTTCCAAGGCAAACATTCATTTATAATCTGTTTTAACCAAAAATGTAAGAAAATTCAACTTAAAATCATTAATGAGACTATAAAACCATTTAAAGTGGGCAACAAGGCTTCTGAACGCATGAGTGACTATAAATAAACTTTTCTTGTCGATGAATTGCTTTCGCTTCACGTTTCTCGAGACAAACATTCAATTATATTATGTTTTACCAAAAATATAAGAAACTTCAACTTAAAATCAATAATGAGACAATAAAACCATTTAAAGCGAGTAATAAGGCTTCTGAAGGCATGAGTGACTATAAATGGACTTTTCTTGTCAATGGATGGCTTTCGCTTCATGTCTTTCGAGGCAAACATTTAATTATAAAATTCTTGACAGCGAATGTAAAAAAATTTAACTTAAAATCAACTACGAGATTATAAAACCATTTTAAGCGAGTAATAAGGCTTGTAATGGTATGAGTGACTATATAAATGGTCTTTTTCGGTCAACTGAAGGTTTTAGCCTCAAGTTTCCCGAGGTAAACATTCAATTATAATATGTTTGACCAAAAATTTAAGAAAATTCAACTGAAAATCAATAATGAGATTATAAAATGATTTAAAGCGAGTAATAAGGCTTTCGAAGGCGTGAGTGATTATAAATGGACTTTTCTTGTCAACGGATGGCTTTCGTGTCACGTTTCTCGGGGTAAATATTCAATTATAATCTGTTTTAACCAAAAATGCAAAATAATTCAACTTAAAATCAATAAGAAGATCATAAAACCATTTCAAGCGAGTAATAAGACTTTCGAAGGCATCAGTGACTATAAATAAACTTTTCTTGTCAACGGATGGCTTTCGCGTCACGTTTCTCGGGGCAAACAATCAATTATAATCTGTTTTAACAAAAACTGAAAAACAATTCAGCTTAAAATGAATAATCAGATTATAAAACCATTTAAAGCGAGTAATAAGGCTTTCAAAGGCATGAGTGACTATAAATGAACTTTTCTTGTCAATGGATGGCTTTCACTTCACGTTTTCCAAGGCAAACATTCATTTATAATCTGTTTTAACCAAAAATGTAAGAAAATTCAACTTAAAATCATTAATGAGACTATAAAACCATTTAAAGTGGGCAAGAAGGCTTCTGAACGCATGAGTGACTATAAATAAACTTTGCTTGTCGATGACTGGCTTTCGCTTCACGTTTCTCGAGACAAACATTCAATTATATTCTGTTTTACCAAAAATATAAGAAACTTCAACTTAAAATCAATAATGAGACTATAAAACCATTTAAAGCGAGTAATATGGCTTCTGAAGGCATGAGTGACTATAGATGGACTTTTCTTGTCAATGGATGGCTTTTGCTTCATGTCTTTCGAGGCAAACATTTAATTACAAAATTCTTTACAGGAAATGTAAAAAAAATCAACTTAAAATCAACTATGAGATTATAAAACCATTTTAAGCGAGTCATAAGGCTTGTAATGGTATGAGTGACTATATAAATGGACTTTTCTTGTCAACGGATGGCTTTCGCTTCATATTTCCCGAGGCAAACATTCAATTATAATCTGTTTTAATCAAAAATATAAAAAAATTCAGCTTAAAATCAATAATGAGATCATAAAACCATTTCAAGCGAGTAATAAGGCTTTCGAAGGCATGAGTGACTATAAATGAACTTTTCTTGTCAACGGATGGCTTTCGCTTCATGTTTCTCGGGGCAAACATTCGATTATAATCTGTTTTGACCAAAAATGTAAGAAAATTCAGCTTAAAATCAATAATGCGACTAGAAAACTATTTAAATGGAGTAATAAGGCTGCTGAAGACATGAGTGACTACAAATGGACTTTTCTTAGCAATGGATGGCTTTCGCTTCATGTCTTTCGAGGCAAACATTTAATTATAAAATTCTTAAACGAAAATGTAAAAATTTTTAACTTAAAATCAATTATGAGATTATAAAACCATTTTAAGCGAGCTACAAGGCTTGTAAAGGTATGAGTGATTATAAATGGTCTTTTCTTGTCAACTGAGGGTTTTAACCTCATGGTTCTTGAGGTAAGCATTCAATTATAATATGTTTGACCAAAAATTTATGAAAATTCAACTGAAAATCAATAATGAGATTGTAAAATGATTTAAAGCGTGTAAGAAGGGTTTCGACAGCGTGAGTGACTACAAATGGACTTTTCTTGTTAACAGATGGCTTTCGCTTCACGTTTTTCGAGGCAAACATTCAATTATATTCAATTTTACCAAAAAAATAAGAAAATTCAACTTAAAATCAATAATGAGACTATAAAACCATTTAAAGCGAGTAATAAGGCTTCTGAAGGCATGAGTGACTATAAATGGACTTTTCTTGTCAATGGATGGCTTTCGCTTCATGTCTTTCGAGGCAAACAGTTAATTATAAAATTCTTGACAGCGAATGTAAAAAAATTCAACTTAAAATAAACTACGAGATTATAAAACCATTTTAAGCGAGTAATAAGGCTTGTAATGGTATGAGTGACTATATAAATGGTCTTTTTCGGTCAACTGGGGGTTTTAGCCTAATGTTTCCCGAGGTAAACATTCAATTATAATATGTTTGACCAAAAATTTAAGAAAATTCAACTGAAAATCAATAATGAGATTATAAAATGATTTAAAGCGAGTAATAAGGCTTTCGAAGGCGTGAGTGATTATCAATGGACTTTTCTTGTCAACGGATGGCTTTCGTGTCACGTTTCTCGAGGAAAACATTCAATTATAATCTGTTTTAACCAAAAATGCAAAACAATTCAGCTTAAAATCAATAAGCAGATCATAAAACCATTTCAAGCGAGTAATAAGACTTTCGAAGGCATCAGTGACTATAAATAAACTTTTCCTGTCAATGGATGGCTTTCGCGTCACGTTTCTCGAGGCAAACAATCAATTATAATCTGTTTTAACAAAAACTGAAAAACAATTCAGCTTAAAATGAATAATCAGATTATAAAACCATTTAAAGCGAGTAATAAGGCTTTCAAAGGTATGAGTGACTATAAATGAACTTTTCTTGTCAATGGAGGCTTTCACTTCAAGTTTTCCAAGGCAAACATTCATTGATAATCTGTTTTAACCAAAAATGTAAGAAAATTCAACTTAAAATCATTAATGAGACTATAAAACCATTTAAAGTGGGCAACAAGGCTTCTGAACGCATGAGTGACTATAAATAAACTTTTCTTGTCGATGAATTGCTTTCGCTTCACGTTTCTCGAGACAAACATTCAATTATATTATGTTTTACCAAAAATATAAGAAACTTCAACTTAAAATCAATAATGAGACTATAAAACCATTTAAAGCGAGTAATAAGGCTTCTGAAGGCATGAGTGACTATAAATGGACTTTTCCTGTCAATGGATGGCTTTCGCTTCATGTCTTTCGAGGCAAACATTTAATTATAAAATTCTTGACAGCGAATGTAAAAAAATTCAACTTAAAATCAACTACGAGATTATAAAACCATTTTAAGCGAGTAATAAGGCTTGTAATGGTATGAGTGACTATATAAATGGTCTTTTTCGGTCAACTGAGGGTTTTAGCCTCAAGTTTCCCGAGGTAAACATTCAATTATAATATGTTTGACCAAAAATTTAAGAAAATTCAACTGAAAATCAATAATGAGATTATAAAATGATTTAAAGCGAGTAATAAGGCTTTCGAAGGCGTGAGTGATTATAAATGGACTTTTCTTGTCAATGGATGGCTTTCGTGTCACGTTTCTCGGGGAAAATATTCAATTATAATCTGTTTTAACCAAAAATGCAAAACAATTCAACTTAAAATCAATAAGAAGATCATAAAACCATTTCAAGCGAGTAATAAGACTTTCGAAGGCATCAGTGACTATAAATAAACTTTTCTTGTCAACGGATGGCTTTCGCGTCACGTTTCTTGGGGCAAACAATCAATTATAATCTGTTTTAACAAAAACTGAAAAACAATTCAGCTTAAAATGAGTAATCAGATTATAAAACCATTTAAAGCGAGTAATAAGGCTTTCAAAGGCATGAGTGACTATAAATGAACTTTTCTTGTCAATGGATGGCTTTCACTTCACGTTTTCCAAGGCAAACATTCATTTATAATCTGTTTTAACCAAAAATGTAAGAAAATTCAACTTAAAATCATTAATGAGACTATAAAACCATTTAAAGTGGGCAACAAGGCTTCTGAACGCATGAGTGACTATAAATAAACTTTTCTTGTCGATGAATGGCTTTCGCTTCACGTTTCTCGAGACAAACATTCAATTATATTCTGTTTTCCCAAAAATATAAGAAACTTCAACTTAAAATCAATAATGAGACTATAAAACCATTTAAAGCGAGTAATATGGCTTCTGAAGGCATGAGTGACTATAGATGGACTTTTCTTGTCAATGGATGGCTTTCGCTTCATGTCTTTCGAGGCAAACATTTAATTATAAAATTCTTTACAGGAAATGTAAAAAAAATCAACTTAAAATCAACTATGAGATTATAAAACCATTTTAAACGAGTCATAAGGCTTGTAATGGTATGAGTGACTATATAAATGGTCTTTTCTGGTCAACTGAGGGTTTTAGCCTCAAGTTTCCTGAGGTAAACATTCAATCAAAATATGTTTGACCAAAAATTTAAGAAAATTCAACTGAAAATCAATAATGAGATTATAAAATGATTTAAAGCGAGTAATAAGGCTTTCGAAGGCGTGAGTGACTATAAATGGACTTTTCTTGTCAACAGATGGCTTTCGCTTCATATTTCCCGAGGCAAACATTCAATTATAATCTGTTTTAACCAAAAATATAAAAAAATTCAGCTTAAAATCAATAATGAGATCATAAAACCATTTCAAGCGAGTAATAAGGCTTTCGAAGGCATGAGTGACTATAAATGAACTTTTCTTGTCAACGGATGGGTTTCGCTTCACATTTCTCGGGGCAAACATTCGATTATAATCTGTTTTGACCAAAAATGTAAGAAAATTCAGCTTAAAATCAATAATGCGACTAGAAAACTATTTAAATGGAGTAATAAGGCTGCTGAAGACATGAGTGACTACAAATGGACTTTTCTTAGCAATGGATGGCTTTCGCTTCATGTCTTTCGAGGCAAACATTTAATTATAAAATTCTTAAACGAAAATGTAAAAACTTTTAACTTACAATCAATTATGAGATTATAAAACCATTTTAAGCGAGCTACAAGGCTTGTAAAGGTATGAGTGATTATAAATGGTCTTTTCTTGTCAACTGAGGGTTTTAACCTCATAGTTCTTGAGGTAAGCATTCAATTATAATATGTTTGACCAAAAATTTATGAAAATTCAACTGAAAATCAATAATGAGATTGTAAAATGATTTAAAGCGAGTAAGAAGGGTTTCGAAAGCGTGAGTGACTACAAATGGACTTTTCTTGTTAACAGATGGCTTTCGCTTCACGTTTCTCGAGGCAAACATTCCATTATATTCAATTTTACCAAAAAAATAAGAAAATTCAACTTAAAATCAATAATGAGACTATAAAACCATTTAAAGCGAGTAATAAGGCTTCTGAAGGCATGAGTGACTATAAATGGACTTTTCTTGTCAATGGATGGCTTTCGCTTCATGTCTTTCGAGGCAAACATTTAATTATAAAATTCTTGACAGCGAATGTAAAAAAATTCAACTTAAAATCAACTACGAGATTATAAAACCATTTTAAGCGAGTAATAAGGCTTGTAATGGTATGAGTGACTATATAAATGGTCTTTTTCGGTCAACTGAGGGTTTTAGCCTCAAGTTTCCCGAGGTAAACATTCAATTATAATATGTTTGACCAAAAATTTAAGAAAATTCAACTGAAAATCAATAATGAGATTATAAAATGATTTAAAGCGAGTAATAAGGCTTTCGAAGGCGTGAGTGATTATCAATGGACTTTTCTTGTCAACGGATGGCTTTCGTGTCACGTTTCTCGAGGAAAACATTCAATTATAATATGTTTTAACTAAAAATGCAAAACAATTCAGCTTAAAATCAATAAGCAAATCATAAAACCATTTTAAGCGAGTAATAAGACTTTCGAAGGCATCAGTGACTATAAATAAACTTTTTTTGTCAATGGATGGCTTTCGCGTCACGTTTCTCGAGGCAAACAATCAATTATAATCTGTTTTAACAAAAACTGAAAAACAATTCAGCTTAAAATGAATAATCAGATTATAAAACCATTTAAAGCGAGTAATAAGGCTTTCAAAGGCATGGGTGACTATAAATGAACTTTTCTTGTCAATGGAGGCTTTCACTTCACGTTTTCCAAGGCAAACATTCATTTATAATCTGTTTTAACCAAAAATGTAAGAAAATTCAACTTAAAATCATTAATGAGACTATAAAACCATTTAAAGTGGGCAACAAGGCTTCTGAACGCATGAGTGACTATAAATAAACTTTTCTTGTCGATGAATGAATTTCGCTTCACGTTTCTCGAGACAAACATTCAATTATATTATGTTTTACCAAAAATATAAGAAACTTCAACTTAAAATCAATAATGAGACTATAAAACCATTTAAAGCGAGTAATAAGGCTTCTGAAGGCATGAGTGACTATAAATCGACTTTTCTTGTCAATGGATGGCTTTCGCTTCATGTCTTTCGAGGGAAACATTTAATTATAAAATTCTTGACAGCGAATGTAAAAATATTCAACTTAAAATCAACTACGAGATTATAAAACCATTTTAAGCGAGTAATAAGGCTTGTAATGGTATGAGTGACTATATAAATGGGCTTTTTCGGTCAACTGAGGGTTTTAGCCTCAAGTTTCCCGAGGTAAACATTCAATTATATTATGTTTGACCAAAAATTTAAGAAAATTCAACTGAAAATCAATAATGAGATTATAAAATGATTTAAAGCGAGTAATAAGGCTTTCGAAGGAGTGAGTGATTATCAATGGACTTTTCTTGTCAACGGATGGCTTTCGTGTCACGTTTCTCGAGGAAAACATTCAATTATAATCTGTTTTAACTAAAAATGCAAAACAATTCAGCTTAAAATCAATAAGCAAATCATAAAACCATTTCAAGCGAGTAATAAGACTTTCGAAGGCATCAGTGACTATAAATAAACTTTTCCTGTCAATGGATGGCTTTCGCGTCACGTTTCTCGAGGCAAACAATCAATTATAATCTGTTTTAACAAAAACTGAAAAACAATTCAGCTTAAAATGAATAATCAGATTATAAAACCATTTAAAGCGAGTAATAAGGCTTTCAAAGGCATGAGTGACTATAAATGAACTTTTCTTGTCAATGGAGGCTTTCACCTCACGTTTTCCAAGGCAAACATTCATTTATAATCTGTTTTAACCAAAAATGTAAGAAAATTCAACTTAAAATCATTAATGAGACTATAAAACCATTTAAAGTGGGCAAGAAGGCTTCTGAACGCATGAGTGACTATAAATAAACTTTTCTTGTCGATGAATGGCTTTCGCTTCACGTTTCTCGAGACAAACATTCAATTATATTATGTTTTACCAAAAATATAAGAAACTTCAACTTAAAATCAATAATGAGACTATAAAACCATTTAAAGCGAGTAATAAGGCTTCTGAAGGCATGAGTGACTATAAATCGACTTTCCTTGTCAATGGATGGCTTTCGCTTCATGTCTTTCGAGGCAAACATTTAATTATAAAATTCTTGACAGCGAATGTAAAAAAATTCAACTTAAAATCAACTACGAGATTATAAAACCATTTTAAGCGAGTAATAAGGCTTGTAATGGTATGAGTGACTATATAAATGGTCTTTTTCGGTCAACTGAGGGTTTTAGCCTCAAGTTTCCCGAGGTAAACATTCAATTATAATATGTTTGACCAAAAATTTAAGAAAATTCAACTGAAAATCAATAATGAGATTATAAAATGATTTAAAGCGAGTAATAAGGCTTTCGAAGGCGTGAGTGATTATAAATGGACTTTTCTTGTCAACGGATGGCTTTCGTGTCACGTTTCTCGAGGAAAACATTCAATTATAATCTGTTTTAACTAAAAATCCAAAACAATTCAGCTTAAAATCAATAAGCAGA
The DNA here is from genome assembly GCF_053813885.1 of Theobroma cacao. Classification (NCBI taxonomy): domain Eukaryota; kingdom Viridiplantae; phylum Streptophyta; class Magnoliopsida; order Malvales; family Malvaceae; genus Theobroma; species Theobroma cacao. Next base: position 30,080,630 of record NC_142647.1, on the reverse strand, counting down.
TCATAAAACCATTTCAAGCGAGTAATAAGACTTTCGAAGGCATCAGTGACTATAAATACACTTTTCCTGTCAATGGATGGCTTTCGCGTCACATTTCTCGAGGCAAACAATCAATTATAATCTGTCTTAACAAAAACTGAAAAACAATTCAGCTTAAAATGAATAATCAGATTATAAAACCATTTAAAGCGAGTAATAAGGCTTTCAAAGGCATGAGTGACTATAAATGAACTTTTCTTGTCAATGGAGGCTTTCACTTCACGTTTTCCAAGGCAAACATTCATTTATAATCTGCTTTAATCAAAAATGTAAGAAAATTCAATTTAAAATCATTAATGAGACTATAAAACCATTTAAAGTGGGCAACAAGGCTTCTGAACGCATGAGTGACTATAAATAAACTTTTCTTGTCGATGAATGGCTTTCGCTTCACGTTTCTCGAGACAAACATTCAATTATATTATGTTTTACCAAAAATATAAGAAACTTCAACTTAAAATCAATAATGAGACTATAAAACCATTTAAAGCGAGTAATAAGGCTTCTGAAGGCATGAGTGACTATAAATGGACTTTTCTTGTCAATCGATGACTTTCGCTTCATGTCTTTCGAGGCAAACATTTAATTATAAAATTCTTGACAGCGAATGTCAAAAAATTCAACTTACAATCAACTATGAGATTATAAAACCATTTTAAGCGAGTAATAAGGCTTGTAATGGTATGAGTGAATATATAAATGGTCTTTTTCGGTCAACTGAGGGTTTTAGCCTCAAGTTTCCCGAGGTAAACATTCAATTATAATATGTTTGACCAAAAATGTAAGAAAATTCAACTGAAAATCATTAATGAGAATATAAAATGATTTAAAGCGAGTAATAAGGCTTTCGAAGGCGTGAGTGATTATAAATGGACTTTTCTTGTCAACTGATGGCTTTCGTGTCACGTTTCTCGGGGTAAACATTCAATTATAATCTGTTTTAACCAAAAATGCAAAACAATTCAGCTTTAAATCAATAAGCAGATCATAAAACCATTTCAAGCGAGTAATAAGACTTTCGAAGGCATCAGTGACTATAAATAAACTTTTCTTGTCAATGGATGGCTTTCGCGTCACGTTTCTCGAGGAAAACAATCAATTATAATCTGTTTTAACAAAAACTGAAAAACAATTCAGCTTAAAATGAATAATCAGATTATAAAACCATTTAAAGCGAGTAATAAGGCTTTCAAAGGCATGAGTGACTATAAATAAACTTTTCTTGTCAATGGATGGCTTTCACTTCATGTTTTCCAAGGCAAACATTCATTTATAATCTGTTTTAACCAAAAATGTAAAAAAATTCAACTTAAAATCATTAATGAGACTATAAAACCATTTAAAGTGGGCAACAAGGCTTCTGAACGCATGAGTGACTATAAATAAACTTTTCTTGTCGATGAATGGCTTTCGATTCACGTTTCTCGAGACAAACATTCAATTATATTCTGTTTTACCAAAAACATAAGAAACTTCAACTTAAAATCACTAATGAGACTATAAAATCATTTAAAGCGAGTAATAAGGCTTCTGAAGGCATGAGTGACTATAAATCGACTTTTCTTGTCAATGGATGGCTTTCGCTTCATGTCTTTCGAGGCAAACATTTAATTATAAAATTCTTGACAGCGAATGTAAAAAAATTTAACTTAAAATCAACTACGAGATTATAAAACCATTTTAAGCGAGTAATAAGGCTTGTAATGGTATGAGTGACTATATAAATGGTCTTTTTCGGTCAACTGAGGGTTTTTGCCTCAAGTTTCCCGAGGTAAACATTCAATTATAATATGTTTGACCAAAAATTTAAGAAAATTCAACTGAAAATCAATAATGACATTATAAAATGATTTAAAGCGAGTAATAAGGCTTTCGAAGGCGTGAGTGATTATCAATGGACTTTTCTTGTCAACGGATGGCTTTTGTATCACGTTTCTCGAGGAAAACATTCAATTATAATCTGTTTTAACATAAAATGCAAAACAATTCAGCTTAAAATCAATAAGCAGATCATAAAACCATTTCAAGCGAGTAATAAGACTTTAGAAGGCATCAGTGACTATAAATAAACTTTTCCTGTCAATGGATGGCTTTCCGTCACGTTTCTCGAGGCAAACAATCAATTATAATATGTTTTAACAAAAACTGAAAAACAATTCAGCTTAAAATGAATAATCAGATTATAAAACCATTTAAAGCGAGTAATAAGGCTTTCAAAGGCATGAGTGACTATAAATGAACTTTTCTTGTCAATGGAGGCTTTCACTTCACGTTTTCCAAGGCAAACATTCATTTATAATCTGTTTGAACCAAAAATGTAAGAAACTTCAACTTAAAATCATTAATGAGACTATAAACCCATTTAAAGTGGGCAACAAGGCTTCTGAACGCATGAGTGACTATAAATAAACTTTTCTTGTCGATGAATGGCTTTCGCTTCACGTTTCTCGAGACAAACATTCAATTATATTATGTTTTACCAAAAATATAAGAAACTTCAACTTAAAATCAATAATGAGACTATAAAACCATTTAAAGCGAGTAATAAGGCTTCTGAACGCATGAGTGACTATAAATTGACTTTTCTTGTCAATGGATGACTTTCGCTTCATGTCTTTCGAGGCAAACATTTAATTATAAAATTCTTGACAGCGAATGTAAAAAAATTCAACTTAAAATCAACTACGAGATTATAAAACCATTTTAAGCGAGTAATAAGGCTTGTAATGGTATGAGTGACTATATAAATGGTCTTTTTCGGTCAACTGAGGGTTTTAGCCTCAAGTTTCCCGAGGTAAACATTCAATTATAATATGTTTGACCAAAAATTTAAGAAAATTCAACTGAAAATCAATAATGAGATTATAAAATGATTTAAAGCGAGTAATAAGGCTTTCGAAGGCGTGAGTGATTATAAATGGACTTTTCTTGTCAACGGATGGCTTTCGTGTCACGTTTCTCGGGGTAAACATTCAATTATAATCTGTTTTAACCAAAAATGCAAAACAATTCAGCTTTAAATCAATAAGCAGATCATAAAACCATTTCAAGCGAGTAATAAGACTTTCGAAGGCATCAGTGACTATAAATAAACTTTTCTTGTCAATGGATGGCTTTCGCGTCACGTTTCTCGAGGCAAACAATCAATTATAATCTGTTTTAACAAAAACTGAAAAACAATTCAGCTTAAAATGAATAATCAGATTATAAAACCATTTAAAACGAGTAATAAGGCTTTCAAAGGCATGAGTGACTATAAATAAACTTTTCTTGTCAATGGATGGCTTTCACTTCACATTTTCCAAGGCAAACATTCATTTATAATCTGTTTTAACCAAAAATGTAAGAAAATTCAACTTAAAATCATTAATGAGACTATAAAACCATTTAAAGTGGGCAACAAGGCTTCTGAACGCATGAGTGACTATAAATAAACTTTTCTTGTCGATGAATGGCTTTCGATTCACGTTTCTCGAGACAAACATTCAATTATATTCTGTTTTACCAAAAATATAAGAAACTTCAACTTAAAATCAATAATGAGACGATAAAACCATTTAAAGCGAGTAATAAGGCTTCTGAAGGCATGAGTGACTATAAATTGACTTTTCTTGTCAATGGATGGCTTTCGCTTCATGTCTTTCGAGGCAAACATTTAATTATAAAATTCTTGACAGGAAATGTAAAAAAATTCAACTCAAAATCAACTATGAGATTATAAAACCATTTTCAGCGAGTCATAAGGCTTGTAATGGTATGAGTGACTATATAAATGGTCTTTTCTGGTCAACTGAGGGTTTTAGCCTCAAGTTTCCCGAGGTAAACATTCAATTACAATATGTTTGACCAAAAATTTAAGAAAATTCAACTGAAAATCAATAATGAGATTATAAAATGATTTAAAGCGAGTAATAAGGCTTTCGAAGGCGTGAGTGACTATAAATGGACTTTTCTTGTCAACGGATGGGTTTCGCGTCATATTTCCCGAGGCAAACATTCAATTATAATCTGCGTTAACCAAAAATGTAAAAAAATTCAGCTTAAAATCAATAATGAGATCATAAAACCATTTCAAGCGAGTAATAAGGCTTTCGAAGGCATGAGTGACTATAAATGAACTTTTCTTGTCAAGGGATGGCTTTCGCTTCACGTTTCCCAAGGCAAACATTCATTTATAATCTGTTTTAACAAAAAATGTAAGCAAATTCAACTTAAAATCAATAATGAGACTATAAAACGATTTAAAGTGGGCAATAAGGCTTCTGAAAGCATGAATGACTATAAATGAACTTTTCTTGTCGATGGATGGCTTTTGCTTCACGTTTCCCGAGGCAAACATTAAATTATATTTCGTTTTACTAAAAATATAAAAAAATTCAACTTAAAATCAATAATGAGACTATAAAACCATTTAAAGCGAGTAATAAGGCTTCTGAAGGCATGAGTGACTATAAATGGACTTTTCTTGTCAATGGATGGCTTTCGCTTCATGTCTTTCGAGGCAAACATTTAATTATAAAATTCTTGACAGGAAATGTAAAAAAATTCAACTTAAAATCAACTATGAGATTATAAAACCATTTTAAGCGAGTCATAAGGCTTGTAATGGTATGAGTGACTATATAAATGGTCTTTTCTAGTCAACTGAGGGTTTTAGCCTCAAGTTTCCTGAGGTAAACATTCAATTAAAATATGTTTGACCAAAAATTTAAGAAAATTCAACTGAAAATCAATAATGAGATTATAAAATGATTGAAAGCGAGTAATAAGGCTTTCGAAGGCGTGAGTGACTATAAATGGACTTTTCTTGACAACGGATGGCTTTTGCGTCATATTTCTCAAGGAAAACATTCAATTATAATCTGTTTTAACCAAAAATGTAACAAAATTCAGCTTAAAATCAATAATGAGATCATAAAACCATTTCAAGCGAGTAATAAGGCTTTCGAAGGCATGAGTGACTATAAATGAACTTTTCTTGTCAACGGATGGCTTTCGCTTCACGTTTCTCGGGGCAAACATTCGATTATAATCTGTTTTGATCAAAAATGTAAGAAAATTCAGCTTAAAATCAATAATGCGACTAGAAAACTATTTAAATGGAGTAATAAGGCTGCTGAAGACATGAGTGACTACAAATGGACTTTTCTTAGCAATGGATGGCTTTCGCTTCACGTCTTTCGAGGCAAACATTTAATTATAAAATTCTTAAACAAAAATGTAAAAGTTTTTAACTTAAAATCAATTATGAGATTATAAAACCATTTTAAGCGAGCTACAAGGCTTGTAAAGGTATGAGTGGTTATAAATGGTCTTTTCTTGTCAACTGAAGGTTTTAACCTCATAGTTCTTGAGGTAAGCATTCAATTATAATATGTTTGACCAAAAATTTATGAAAATTCAACTGAAAATGAATAATGAGATTGTAAAATGATTTAAAGCGAGTAAGAAGGCTTTCGAAAACGTGAGTGACTACAAATGGACTTTTCTTGTTAACAGATGGCTTTCGCTTCACGTTTCTCGAGGCAAACATTCAATTATATTCCATTTTACCAAAAATATAAGAAAATTCAACTTAAAATCAATAATGAGACTATAAAACCATTTAAAGCGAATAATAAGGCTTCTGAAGGCATGAGTGACTATAAGTGGACTTTTCTTGTCAAAAGATGGCTTTCGCTTCATGTCTTTCGAGGCAAACATTTAATTATAAAATTTTTGACAAGAAATGTAAAAAAATTCAACTTAAAATCAACTATGAGATTATAAAACCATTTTAAGCGAGTAATAAGGCTTGTAATGGTATGAGTGACTATATAAATGGTCTTTTCTGGTCAACTGAGGGTTTTAGCCTTAAGTTTCCCGAGGTAAACATTCAATTATAATATGTTTGACCAAAAATTTAAGAAAATTCAACTGAAAATCAATAATGAGAATATAAAATGATTTAAAGCGAGTAATAAGGCTTTCGAATGCGTGAGTGACTATAAATGGACTTTTCCTGTCAACGGATGGCTTTCGCGTCATGTTTCCCAAGGCAAACATTCAATTATAATCTGCTTTAACCAAAAATGTAAAAAAAATTCAGCTTAAAATCAATAATCAGGTCATAAAACCATTTCAAGCGAGTAATAAGGCTTTCGAAGGCATAAGTGACTATAAATGAACTTTTCCTGTCAATGGATGGCTTTCGCTTCACGTTTTTCAAGGCAAACATTCATTTATAATCTGTTTTAACCAAAAATGTAAGCAAATTCAACATAAAATCAATAATGAGACTATAAAACGATTTAAAGTGGGCAATAAGGCTTCTGAAGGCATGAATGACTATAAAGGAACTTTTCTTGTCGATGGATAGCTTTTGCTTCACGTTTCCCGAGGCAAACATTCAATTATATTTCGTTTTACTAAAAATATAAAAAAATTCAACTTAAAATCAATAATGATACTATAAAACCATTTAAAGCGAGTAATAAGGCTACTGAAGGCATGAGTGACTATAAATGGACTTTTCTTCTCAATGGATGGGTTTCCCTTCATGTCTTTCGAGTTAAACATTTAATTATAAAATTCTTGACAGGAAATGTAAAAAAATTCAACTTAAAATCATTTATGAGATTATAAAACCATTTTAAGCGAGTAATAAGGCTTGTAATGGTATGAGTGACTATATAAATGGTCTTTTCCGGTCAACTGAAGGTTTTAGCCTTAAGTTTCCTGAGGTAAACATTCAATTACAATATGTTTGACCAAAAAATTAAGAAAATTCAACTGAAAATTAATAAAGAGATTATAAAATGATTTAAAGCGAGTAATCAGGCTTTCGAAGTCATGAGTGACTATAAAGGGATATTTCTTATTAATGAATGGCTTTTGCGTCACGTTTTTCGAAAAAAATATTCAATTATAATCTGTTTTAACCAAAAGTGTAAAAACATTCAGCTTAAAATCAATAATCAGATTATAAAACCATTTAAAGCGAGTAATAAGGCTTCCGAAGGTATGAGTGACTATATATGGACCTTTCTTATCAATAGATAGCTTTCGCGTCAAGTTTCTCGAGGCAAACATTCAATTATAATCTTTTTTCACCAAAAATGTAAAAAAATTCAGGTTAAAATCAATAATCAGATTATAAATGGACTTTTCTTGTCAACGGATGGCTTTCGCGTCACGTTTTCCGAGGCAAACATTCAATTATAATCTGGTTGAACCAAAAATGTAAAACAATTCAGCTTAAAATCAATAATCAGATCATAAAACCATTTCAAGCGAGTAATAAGGCTTTCGAAGGTATGAGTCACTATAAATAAACTTTTCTTGTCAATGGATAGCTTTCGCGTCACATTTCTCAAGGCAAACAATCAATTATAATCTGTTTTCACCAAAACTGAAAAATAATTCAGCTTAAAATCAATAATCAGATTATAAAACCATTTAAAGCAAGTAATAAGGCTTTCAAAGGCATTAGTGACTATAAATGAACTTCTCTTGTCAATGGATGGCTTTCGCATCACGTTTCTCAAGGCAAACATTCATTTATAATATGTTTTAACCAAAAATGTAAGAAAATTCAACTTAAAATCAATAATGAGACTGTAAAACCATTTAAAGCGAGTAATAAGGCTTCTGAAGGCATGAGTGACTATAAATGGACTTTTCTTGTCAATGGATGGCTTTCGCTTCATGTCTTTCGAGGCAAACTTTTAATTATAAAATCCTTGACAGGAAATATAAAAAAATTCAACTTAAAATCAACTATGAGATTATAAAACAGTTTTAAGCGAGTGCTAAGGCTTGTAATGGTATGAGTGACTATATAAATGGTCTTTTCCGGTCAACTGAGGATTTTAGCCTCAAGTTTCCCAAGGTAAACATTCAATTATAATATGTTTGACCAAAAATTTAAGAAAATTAAACTGAAAATCAATAATGAGATTATAAAATGATTTAAAGCGAGTAATCAGGCTATCGAAGGCGTGAGTGATTATAAATGAACTTTTCTTGTCAACGGATGGCTTTCGTGTCATAGTTTTCGAGGAAAACATTCAATTATATTCCGTTTCACCAAAAATATAAGAAAATTTGACTTAAAATCAATAATGAGACTATAAAACCATTTAAAGCGAGTAATAAGGCTTTCGAACGCATGAGTGACTATAAATGAACTTTTCTTGTCAATGGATGGCTTTCGCTTCACGTTTCTCAGAGCAAACATTCGATTATCATCTGTTTTGACTAAAAATGTGAGAAAATTCAACTTAAAATCAATAATTCAACTATAAAATTATTTAAATGGAGTAATAAGGCTGCTGAAGGCATGAGTGACTACAAATGGACATTTCTTAGCAATGGATGGCTTTCGCTTCACGTCTTTCGAGGCAAACATTTAATTATAAAATTCTTGAACGAAAATGTAAAAAACTTTAACTTAAAATCAATTATGAGATTATAAAACCATTTTAAGCGAGCTACAAGGCTTGTAAAGGTATGAGTGGTTATAAATGATCTTTTCTTATCAACTGAGGGTTTTAGCCTCATGGTTCTTGAGGTAAGCATTCAATTATAATATGTTTGACCAAAAATTTAAGAAAATTCAACTGAAAATCAATAATGAGATCATAAAATGATTTAAAGCGAGTAAGATGGCTTTCGAAGGCGTGAGTGACTATAAATAGACTTTTCTTGTCAACGGATGGCTTTCGTGTCACGTTTCTCGAGGCAAACATTCAATTATAATCTGTTTTAACCAAAAATGTAAAACATTCAGCTTAAAATCAATAATCAGATCATAAAACCATTTCAAGCAAGTAATAAGGCTTTCGAAGGCATGAGTGACTATAAATGAACTTTTTTTGTCAATCGATGGCTTTCGTGTCACGTTTCTCCAAGCAAACAATCAATTATAATCTGTTTTAACCGAAAATAAAAAACAATTCAGCTTAAAATCAATAATCAGATTATAAAACCCTTTAAAGCTAGTAATAAGGCTTTCAAAGGCATGAGTGACTATAAATGAACTTTTCTTGTCAATGGATGGCTTTCGCTTCACGTTTTCCTAGGCAAACATTTCCTGTCAAGAATTTTATAATTAAATGTTTAACTCGAAAGACATGAAGCGAAAGCCATCCATTGACAAGAAAAGTCCATTTATAGTCACTCATGCCTTCAGAAGCCTTATTACTCGCTTTAAATGGTTTTATAGTCTCATTATTGATTTTAAGTTGAATTTTCTTATATTTTTGGTAAAACAGAATATAATTGAATGTTTGCCTTGGCAAATGCGAAGCGAAAGCCATCCATCGACAAGAAAAGTTCATTTATAGTCATTCATGCCTTCAGAAGCCTTATTGCCCGCTTTAAATGGTTTTATAAATAAACTTTCTTGTCAACGGATAGCTTTCGCGTCACGTTTCTCAAGGAAAACAATCAATTATAATATGTTTTCACCAAAACTGAAAAATAATTCAGCTTAAAATCAATAATCAGATTATAAAACCATTTGAAGCGAGTAATAAGGCTTTTGAAGGCATGAGTGACTATAAATGGACTTTTCTTGTCAATGGATGGCTTTTGCTTCATGTCCTTCGAGGCAAACTTTAATTATAAAATTCTTGACAGGAAATGTAAAAAAATTCAACTTAAAATCAACTATGAGATTATAAAACCGTTTTAAGCGAGTAATAAGGCTTGTAATGGTATGAGTGACTATATAAATGGTCTTTTCCGGTCAACTGAGGATTTTACCCTCAAGTTTCCCGAGGTAAACATTCAATTATAATATGTTTGACCAAAAATTTAAGAAAATTCAACTGAAAATCAATAATGAGATTATAAAATGATTTAAAGCGAGTAATAAAGCTTTCGAAGGCGTGAGTGACTATAAATGGACTTTTCTTGTCAACGGATGGCTTTCGTGTCATATTTCCCAAGGCGAACATTCAATTATATTTCGTTTTACCAAAAATATAAGAAAATTTGACTTAAAATCAATAATGAGACTATAAAACCATTTAAAGCGAGTAATAAGGCTTTCGAAGGCATGAGTGACTATAAATGAACTTTTCTTGTCAATAGATGGCTTTCGCTTCACGTTTCTCGGGGTAAACATTCGATTATAATCTGTTTTGACCAAAAATGTGAGAAAATTCAACTTAAAATCAATAATGCGACTATAAAACTATTTAAATGGAGTAATAAGGCTGCTGAAGGCATGAAACTACAAATGGACTTTTCTTAGCAATGGATGGCTTTCGCTTCACGTCTTTCTAGGCAAACATTTAATTATAAAATTCTTAAACAAAAATGTAAAAAACTTTAACTTAAAATGAATTATGAGATTATAAAACCATTTTAAGCGAGCTACAAGGCTTGTAAAGGTATGAGTGGTTATAAATGGTCTTTTCTTATCAACTGAGGGTTTTAGCCTCATGGTTCTTGAGGTAAGCATTCAATTATAATACGTTTGACCAAAAATTTAAGAAAATTCAACTGAAAATCAATAATGAGATTATAAAATGATTTAAAGCGAGTAAGAAGGCTTTTGAAGGCGTGAGTGACTATAAATGGACTTTTCTTGTCAACGGATGGCTTTCGTGTCACGTTTCCTGAGGCAAACATTCAATTATAATCTGTTTTAACAAAAAATGTAAAAAAATTCAGCTTAAAATCAATAATCAGATCATAAAACCATTTCAAGGGAGTAATAATGCTTTCGAAGGCATGAGTGACTATAGATGAACTTTTCTTGTCAATCGATCGCTTTCGTGTCACGTTTCTCCAGGCAAACAATCAATTATAATCTATTTTAACCAAAAATGAAAAACAATTCAGCTTAAAATCAATAATCAGATTATAAAACCATTTAAAGCGAGTAATAAGGCTTTCAAAGGCATGAGTGACTATAAATGAACTTTTCTTGTCAATGGATGGCTTTCGCTTCACGTTTCCCTAGGCAAACATTCATTTATAATTTGTTTTAACCAAAAATGTAAGCAAATTCAACTTAAAATCAATAATGAGACTATAAAACCTTTTAAAGCGAGCAATAAGGCTTCTGAAGGCATGAATGACTATAAATAAACTTTTCTTGTCGATGGATGGCTTTCGCTTCACATTTCCCAAGGCAAACATTCAATTATATTCCGTTTTACCAAAAATATAAGAAAATTCAACTTAAAATCAATAATGAGACTATAAAACCATTTAAAGCGAGTAATAAGGCTTCTGAAGGCATGAGTGACTATAAATGGACTTTTCTTGTCAATGGATGGCTTTCGCTTCATGTCTTTCGAGTTAAACATTTAATTACAAAATTCTTGACAGGAAATGTAAAAAAATTCAACTTAAAATCAACTATGAGATTATAAAACCATTTTAAGCGAGTAATAAGGCTTGTAATGGTATGAGTGACTATATAAATGGTCTTTTCCGGTCAACTGAAGGTTTTAGCCTCAAGTTCCCCGAGGTAAACATTCAATTATAATATGTTTGACCAAAATTTAAAGAAAATTAAACTGAAAATCAATAATGAGATTACAAAATGATTTAAAGCGAGTAATCAGGCTTTCGAAGGCGTGAGTGATTATAAATGAACTTTTCTTGTCAACGGATGGCTTTCGTGTCATATTTTTCGAGGCAAACATTCAATTATATTTCGTTTCACCAAAAATATAAGAAAATTTCACTTAAAATCAATAATGAGACTATAAAACCATTTAAAGCGAGTAATAAGGCTTTCGAACGCATGAGTGACTATAAATGAACTTTTCTTGTCAATGGATGGCTTTCGCTTCACGTTTCTCGGGGCAAACATTCGATTATCATCTGTTTTGACAAAAAATGTGAGAAAATTCAACTTAAAATCAATAATTCAACTATAAAATTATTTAAATGGAGTAATAAGGCTGTTGTAGGCATGAGTGACTACAAATGGACATTTCTTAGCAATGGATGGCTTTCGCTTCACGTCTTTCGACGCAAACATTTAATTATAAAATTCTTGAACGAAAATGTAAAAAACTTTAACTTAAAATCATTTATGAGATTATAAAACCATTTTAAGCGAGCTACAAGGCTTGTAAAGGTATGAGTGGTTATAAATGATCTTTTCTTATCAACTAAGGGTTTTAGCCTCATGGTTCTTGAGGTAAGCATTCAATTATAATATGTTTGACCAAAAATTTAAGAAAATTCAACTGAAAATCAATAATGAGCTCATAAAATGATTTAAAGCGAGTAAGATGGCTTTCGAAGGCGTGAGTGACTACAAATAGACTTTTCTTGTCAACGGATGGCTTTCGTGTCACGTTTCTCGAGGCAAACATTCAATTATAATCTGTTTTAACCAAAAATATAAAAAAATTCAGCTTAAAATCAATAATCAGATCATAAAGCCATTTCAAGCGAGTAATAAGGCTTTCGAAGGCATGAGTGACTATAAATGAACTTTTCTTGTCAATGGATAGCTTTCACGTCACGTTTTTTGAGGCAAACAATCAATTATAATCTGTTTTAACCAAAAATGTAAAAAAATTCAGCTGAAAATCAATAATCAGATCATAAAACCATTTCAAGCGAGTAATAATGCTTTCGAAGGCATGAGTGACTATAAATAAACTTTTCTTGTCAATCGATCGCTTTCGTGTCACGTTTCTCCTGGCAAACAATCAATTATAATCTATTTTAACCAAAAATGAAAAACAATTCAGCTTAAAATCAATAATCAGATTATAAAACCATTTAAAGCGAGTAATAAGGCTTTCAAAGGCATGAGTGACTATAAATAAACTTTTCTTGTCAATGGATGGCTTTCGCTTCACGTTTCCCTAGGCAAACATTCATTTATAATTTGTTTTAACCAAAAATGTAAGCAAATTCAACTTAAAATCAATAATGAGACTATAAAACCATTTAAAGCGAGCAATAAGGCTTCTGAAGGTATGAATGACTATAAATAAACTTTTCTTGTCGATGGATGGCTTTCGCTTCACATTTCCCAAGGCAAACATTCAATTATATTTCGTTTTACCAAAAATATAAGAAAATTCAACTTAAAATCAATAATGAGACTATAAAACCATTTAAAGTGAGTAATAAGGCTTTTGAAGGCATGAGTGACTATAAATAGACTTTTCTTGGCAATGGATGGCTTTCGCTTCATGTCTTTCGAGTTAAACATTTAATTATAAAATTCTTGATAGGAAATGTAAAAAAATTCAACTTAAAATCAACTATGAGATTATAAAACCATTTTAAGCGAGTAATAAGGCTTGTAATGGTATGAGTGACTATATAAATGGTCTTTTCCGGTCAACTGAAGGTTTTAGCCTCAAGTTCCCCGAGGTAAACATTCAATTATAATATGTTTGACCAAAAAATTAAGAAATTTCAACTGAAAATCAATAAAGAGATTATAAAATGATTTAAAGCGAGTAATAAGGCTTTCGAAGTCATGAGTGACTATAAATGGACTTTTCTTGTTAATGGATGGCTTTCGCGTCACTTTTTTTGAGAAACACATTCAATTATAATCTGTTTTAACCAAAAGTGTAAAAAAATTCAGCTTAAAATCAATAATCAGATTATAAAACCATTTAAAGTGAGTAATAAGGCTTCCGAAGGTATGAGTGACTATATATGGACCTTTCTTGTCAATAGATGGCTTTCGCGTCACGTTTCTCGAGGTAAACATTCAATTATAATCTTTTTTCACCAAAAATGTAAAAAAATTCAGGTTAAAATCAATAATCAAATTATAAAACCATTTCAAGCGAGTAATAAGGCTTTTCAAAGGCATGAGTGACTGTAAATGAACTTTTCTTGTCAATGGATGGCTTTCGCTTCATGTTTCTCTAGGCAAACATTCGATTATAATCTGTTTTGATCAAAAATGTGAGAACATTCAACTTAAAATCAATAATGCGACTATAAAACTATTTAAATAGAGTAATAAGGCTGCTAAAGGCATGAGTGACTACAAATGGACTTTTCTTAGCAATGGATGGCTTTTGCTTCACATCTTTTGAGGCAAACATTTAATTATAAAATTCTTAACCGAAAATGTAAAAAAATTCAGCTTAAAATCAATTATGAGAATATAAAACCATTTTAAGCGAGCTATAAGGCTTGTAAAGGTATGAGTGGTTATAAATGGTCTTTTCTTGTCAACTGAAGGTTTTAGCCTTACGTTTCCCAAGGTAAACATTCAATTATAATATGTTTAACCAAAAATTTAAGCAAATTCAACTGAAAATCGATAATGAGATTATAAAATGATTTAAAGCGAGTAATAAGACTTTTGAAGGCATGAGTGACTATAAATAGACTTTTCTTGTTAATGGTGGCTTTTGCATCACGTTTCTCGAGACAAACATTCAATTATAATCTGTTTTAACCAAAAGTGTAAAAAAATTCAGCTTAAAATCAATAATCAGATTATAAAACCATTTAAAGCGAGTAATAAGGCTTCCGAAGGTATGAGTGACTATATATGGACCTTTCATGTCAATGGATGGCTTTCGCGTCACGTTTCTCGAGGCAAACATTCAATTATAATCTGTTCTCACCAAAATTGTAAAAAATTCAGGTTAAAATCAATAATCAGTTTATAAAACCATTTAATGCGAGTAATAAGGCTTTCAAAAGCATGAGTGACTATAAATGAACTTTTCTTGTCAATGGATGGCTTTCGCTTCACGTTTCTCGAGGCAAACATTCATTTATAATCTGTTTTAACAAAAAATGTAAGAAAATTCAACTTAAAATCAATAATGAGACTATAAAACCATTTAAAGCGGGCAATAAGGCTTCTGAAGGCATGAATGACTATAAATGGTCTTTTCTTGTCAATGGATAGCTTTCGCTTCATATCTTTCGAGGCAAAGATTTAATTATAAAATTCTTGACAGGAAATGTAAAAAAATTCAACTTAAAATCAACTATGAGATTATAAAATCATTTTAAGCGAGTAATAAGGTTTGTAATGGTATGAGTGACTATAAATGGTCTTTTCCGGTCAACTGAGGGTTTTAGGCTCAAGTTTCCTGAGGTAAATATTCAATTATAATACGTTTGACCAAAAACTTAAGAAAATTCAACTGAAAATCAATAATGAGATTATAAAATGATTTAAAGCGAGTAATAAGGCTTTCTAAGGCATGAGTGACTATAAATGGACTTTTCTTGTCACCGGATGGCTTTCGCGTCATGTTTCTTAAGGCAAACATTCAATTATAATATACTTTAACCAAAAATGTAAAAAAATTCAGCTCAAAATCAATAATCAGATCATAAAACCATTTAAAGCGAGTAATAAGGCTTTTGAAGGCATGAGTGACTATAAATGAACTTTTCTTGTCAATGGATGGCTTTCACGTCACGTTTTTCAAGGTAAACAATCAATTATAATCTGTTTTAACCAAAAATAAAAAACAATTCAGCTTAAAATCAATAATCAGATTATAAACCCATTTAAAGCGAGTAATACGGCTTTCAAAGGCATGGGTGACTATAAATGAACTTCTCTTATCAATGGATGGCTTTCGCTTCATGTTTCCCAAGGCAAACATTCATTTATAGTATGTTTTAACCAAAACTGTAAGAAAATTTAACTTAAAATCAATAATGAGACTATAAAACCATTTAAAGCGAGTAATAAGGCTTCTGAAGGCATGAGTGACTATAAATGGACTTTTCTTGTCAATGGATGGCTTTCGCTTCATGTCTTTCGAGTTAAACATTTAATTATAAAATTCTTGATAGGAAATGTAAAAAAATTCAAGTTAAAATCAACTATTAGATTATAAAACCATTTTAAGCGAGTAATAAGGCTTGTAATGGTATGAGTGACTATATAAATGGTCTTTTCTGGACAACTGAGGGTTTTAGCCTCAAGTTTCTCGAGGTAAACATTCAATTATAATATGTTTGACCAAAAATTTAAGAAAATTCAACTAAAAATTAATAATGAGATTATAAAATGATTTAAAGCGAGTAAGAAGGCTTTCGAAGGCATGACCGACTATAAATGGACTTTTCTTGTTAATGGATGGCTTTCCCGTCATGTTTTTCGAGGAAAACATTCAACTATAATCTGTTTTAACCAAAAGTGTAAAACAATTCAGCTTAAAATCAATAATCAGATTATAAAACCATTTAAAGCGAGTAATAAGGCTTCCAATGGTATGAGTGACTATATATGGACCTTTCATGTCAATGGATGGCTTTCGCGTCACGTTTCTCGAGGCAAACATTCAATTATAATCTGTTTTCACCAAAAATGTAAAAAAATTCAGGTTAAAATCAATAATCAGATTATAAAACCATTTCAAGCGAGTAGTAAGGCTTTCAAAGGCATGAGTGACTATAAATGAACTTTTCTTGTCAATGGATGGCTTTCGCTTCACGTTTCTCGAGGCAAACATTCGATTATAATCTGTTTTGACAAAAAATGTGAGAACATTCAACTTAAAATAAACAATGCGACTATAAAACTATTTAAATGGAGTAATAAGGCTGCTGAAGGCATGAGTGACTACAAATGCACTTTTCTTTGCAATGAATGGCTTTCGCTTCATGTCTTTTGAGGCAAACATTTAATTATCAAATTCTTAACCGAAAATGTAAAAAAATTCAACTTAAAATCAATTATGAGAATATAAAACCATTTTAAGCGAGCTATAAGGCTTGTAAAGGTATGAGTGGTTATAAATGGTCTTTTCTTGTCAACTGAAGGTTTTAGCCTCACGTTTCCTGAGGTAAACATTCAATTATAATATGTTTGACCAAAAATTTAAGCAAATTCAACTGAAAATCAATAATGAGATTATAAAGCGATTTAAAGCGAGTAATAAGGCTTTTGAAGGCATGAGTGACTATAAATGGACTTTTCTTGTTAATGGTGGCTTTTACGTCACGTTTCCCGAGACAAACATTCAATTATAATCTGTTTGAACCAAAAGTGTAAAATAATTCAGCTTAAAATCAATTATCATATTATAGAACCATTTAAAGCGGGTAATAAGGCTTTCGAAGGTATGAATGACTATATATGGACTTTTCTTGCCAACAGATGGCTTTCACGTCACGTTTCTCGAGGTAAACATTCAATTATAATCTGTTTTAACAAACAATGTAAAAAATTTCAGCTTAAAATCAATAATCAGGTTATAAAACCATTTATAACGAGTAATAAGACTTTCGAAGGCATGAGTCACTATAAATGGACTTTTCTTGTCAACGGATGGCTTTCGCGTCACGTTTCTCTAGCCAAACATTCAATTATAATATGTTTTAAATAAAAATGTAAAAAAATTCAGCTTCAAATTAATAATCAGGATATAAAACCATTTAAAGCTAGTAATAAGGCTTTTGAAGGCATGAGTGACTATAAATGGACTTTTCTTGTCAACGGATGGCTTTCGCGCCACGTTTCCCAAGACAAACATTCAATTATAATCTGCTTTAATCAAAAATGAAAAACAATTCAGCTTAAAATCAATAATGAGATTATAAAACCATTTAAAACGAGTAATAAGGCTTTCAAAGGCATGAGTGACTATAAATGAACTTTTCTTGTCAATGGATGGCTTTCGCTTCACGTTTCTCGAGGTAAACATTCATTTATAATCTGTTGTAACCAAAAATGTAAGAAAATTCAACTTAAAATAAAAAATGAGACTATAAAACCATTTAAAGCGGGCAATAAGGCTTCTGAAGGCATGAATGACTATAAATGGTCTTTTCTTGTCAATGGATGGTTTTCGCTTCATGTCTTTCGAGTTAAACATTTAATTATAAAATTCATGATTGGAAATGTAAAAAAATTCAACTTAAAATCAACTATGAGATTATAAAACCATTTTAAGCGAGTAATAAGGCTTGTAATGGTATGAGTGACTATAAATGGTCTTTTTCGGTCAACTGAGGATTTTAGCCTTAAGTTTCCCGAGGTAAACATTCAATTATAATACGTTCAACCAAAAACTTAAGAAAATTCAACTGAAAATTAATAATGAGATTATAAAATGATTTAAAACGAGTAATAAGGCTTTCGAAGGCATGAGTGACTATAAATGGACTTTTCTTATCACCGGATGGCTTTCGCGTCACTTTTCTCAAGCCAAACATTCAATTATAATATGTTTTAAACAAAAATGTAAAACAATTCAGCTTAAAATCAATAATCAAGTTATAAAACCATTTAAAGCGACAATAAGGCTTTCGAAGGTATGAGTGACTATAAATGGACTTTTCTTGTCAACGGATAGCTTTCGCACCACATTTCTCAAGCCAAACATTCAATTATAATATGTTTTAAACAAAAATGTAAAAAAAATTCAGCTTAAAATCAATAATCAAGATATAAAACCATTTAAAGAGAGTAATAAGGCTTCCGAAGGTATGAGTGACTATATATGGACTTTTCTTGTCAACGGATGGCTTTCACGTCATGTTTTCCAAGGTAAACATTCAATTATAATCTGTTTTAAAAAACAATATAAAAAAATTCAGCTTAAAATCAATAATCAGGTTATAAAACCATTTAAAACGAGTAATAAGGCTTTTGAAGGCATGAGTGACTATAAATGGACTTTTCTTGTCATCGAATGGCTTTCGCGTCACGTTTCTCGAGCCAAACATTCAATTATAATATGTTTCAAACAAAAATGTAAAAAAATTCAGCTTAAAATCAATAATCAGGATATAAAACCATTTAAAGCGAGTAATAAAGCTTTCGAAGGTATGAGTGACTATATATGAACTTTTCTTGCCAACGGATGGCTTTCACGTCACGTTTCTCGAGATAAACATTCAATTATAATCTATTTAAAAAATATATATAAAAAAATTTGCTTAAAATCAATAATCAGGTTATAAAACCATTTAAAACGAGTAATAAGGCTTTCGAAGGCATGAGTGTCTATAAATGGACTTTTCTTGTCAACGGATGGCTTTCACGTCACGTTTCCCGAGAGAAACATTCAATTGTAATTTGCTTTAACCAAAAATGTAAAAAAATTCAGCTTAAAATTAATAATCAAATTATAAAACCATTTCAAGCGAGCAATAAGGCTTTCGAAGGCATGAGTGACTATAAATGGACTTTTCTTGTCAACGGATGGCTTTCGCGTCACGTTTCCCAAAGAAAACATTCAATTATAATCTGCTTTAACCAAAAATGTAAAACAATTCAGCTTAAAATCAATAATCAGATCATATAACCATTTCAAGCGAGTAATAACGCTTTCGTAGGCATGAGTGACTATAAATGAACTTTTCTTGTCAACGGATGGCTTTCGCGTCACGTTTCTCGAGGCAAACATTCAATTATAATCTGCTTTAACCAAAAATATAAAAACATTTAGCTTAAAATCAATAATCAGATCATAAAACCATTTCAAGCGAGTAATAAGGCTTTCGAAGGGATGAGTGACTATAATTGAACTTTTCTTGTCAATGGATGGCTTTCGCGTCACGTTTCTCAAGGCATACAATCAATTATAATTTGTTTTAACCAAAATTGAAAACCAATTCAGCTTAAAATCAATAATCAGATTATAAAACCATTTAAAGCGAGTAATAAGGCTTTCAAAGGCATGAGTGACTATAAATGAACTTTTCCTGTCAATGGATGGCTTTTGCTTCACGTTTCTCAAGGCAAACATTCATTTATAATCTGTTTTAACCAAAATGTAAGAAAATTCAACTTAAAATCAATAATGAGACTATAAAACCATTTAAAGCGGGCAATAAGGCTTTTGAAGGCACGAATGACTATAAATGAACTTTTCTTGTCGATGGATGGCTTTCGCTTCACGTTTCTCGAGGCAAACTTTCAATTATATTCTGTTTTACCAAAAATATAAGAAAATTCAACTTAAAATCAATAATGAGACTATAAAATCATTTAAAGCGGGCAATAAGGCTTTTGAAGGCATGAGTGACTATAAATGAACTTTTCTTGTCGATGGATGGCTTTCGCTTCACGTTTCCCGAGGCAAACATTCAATTATATTCTGTTTTACTAAAAATATAAGAAAATTCAACTTAAAATCAATAATGAGACTATAAAACTATTTAAAGCGAGTAATAAGGCTTCTAAAGGCATGAGTGACTATAAATGGACTTTTCTTGTCAATGGATGGCTTTCGCTTCATGTCTTTCGAGGTAAACATTTAATTATAAAATTCTTGACATGAAATGTAAAAAAATTCAAATTAAGATCAACTATGAGATTATAAAACCATTTTAAGCGAGTAATAAGGCTTGTAATGGTATGAGTGACTATATAAATGGTCTTTTTCTGTCAACTGAGGGTTTTAGCCTCAAGTTTCCCAAGGTAAACACTCAATTATAATATGTTTGACCAAAAATTTAAGAAAATTCAACTGAAAATCAATAATGAGATTATAAAACGATTTAAAGCGAGTAATAAGGCTTCGGAAGGCATGAGTGACTATAAATGGACTTTTGTTATTAATGGTGGCTTTTACGTCACGTTTCTCGAGATAAACATTCAATTATAATCTATTTTAACCAAAAGTGTAAAATAATTCAGCTTAAAATCAATTATCATATTATAGAACCATTTAAAGCGAGTAATAAGGCTTTCGAAGGTATAAGTGACTATATATGGACTTTTCTTGCCAACGGATGGCTTTCACGTCACGTTTCCCGAGGTAAACATTCAATTATAAACTATTTTAAAAAACAATGTAAAAAATTTCAGCTTAAAATCAATAATCAGCTTATAAAACCATTTAAAGCGAGTAATAAGGCTTTCGAAGGCATGAGTGACTATAAATGGACTTTTCTTGTCAACGGATAGTTTTCACGTCACGTTTCTCAAGCCAAAGATTCAATTATAATATCTTTTAAACAAAAATGTAAAAAAATTCAGCTTAAAATGAATAATCAGGATATAAAACTATTTAAAGCGAGTAATAAGGCTTTCGAAGGTATAAGTGACTATATATGGACTTTTCTTGCCAACGGATGGCTTTCACGTCACGTTTCCCGAGGTAAACATTCAATTATAATCTGTTTTAAAAAACAATGTAAAAAAATTCAGCTTAAAATCAATAATGAGGTTATAAAACCATTTAAAGTGAGTAATAAGGCTTTCGAAGGTATGAGTGACTATAAATGGACTTTTCTTGTCACCGGATGACTTTTGCGTCACGTTGCTTGAGCCAAACATTCAATTATAATATGTTTTAAACAAAAATGTAAAAAAATTCAGCTTAAAATCAATAATCAGGATATAAAACCATTTAAAGCGAGTCACAAGACTTTCAAAGGTATGAGTGACTATAAATGGACTTTTCTTGTCAACGGATGGCTTTCGCGTCACGTTTCCCGAGGCACACATTCAATTATAATCTGCTTTAACCAAAAATGTAAAAAAATTCAGCTTAAAATCAATAATCATATCATAAAACCATTTCAAACGAGTAATAAGGCTTTCGAAGGCATGAGTGACTATAAATGAAATTTTCTTGTCAATGGATGGCTTTCATTTCACGTTTCTCGAGGCAAACAATCAATTATAATCTGTTTTAACCAAAAATGAAAAACAATTCAGCTTCAAATCAATAATCAGATTATAAAACCATTTCAAGCGAGTAATAAGGCTTTCAAAGGCATGAGTGACTATAAATGAACTTTTCTTGTCAATGGATGGCTTTCGCTTCACGTTTCCCTAGGCAAACTTTCATTTATAATTTGTTTTAACCAAAAAGGTAATAAAATTGAACTTAAAATCAATAATGAGATTATAAAACCATTTAAAGCGTGGAATAAGGCTTCTGAAGGCATGAGTGACTATAAATGAACTTTTCTTATCGATGGATGGCTTTCGCGTCACGTTTCCTGAGGCAAACATTCAATTATATTCTGTTTTACTAAAAATATAAGAAAATTCAACTTAAAATCAATAATGAGACTATAAAACAATTTAAAGCGAGTAATAAGGCTTCTGAAGGCATAAGTGACTATAAAAGGACTTTTCTTAGCAATGGATGGCTTTCGCTTCACGTCTTTCGAGGTAAAATTTTAATTATAAAATTCTTAACCGTAAATGTAAAAAAATTCAACTTAAAATCAATTATGAGATTATAAAACCATTTCAAGCGAGCTATACGGCTTGTAAAGGTATGAATGGTTATAAAAGGTCTTTTCTTGTCAATTGAGGATTTTAGCCTCACATTTCCCGAGGTAAACATTCAATTATAATATGTTTCA
The DNA here is from genome assembly GCF_053813885.1 of Theobroma cacao. Taxonomy (NCBI): domain Eukaryota; kingdom Viridiplantae; phylum Streptophyta; class Magnoliopsida; order Malvales; family Malvaceae; genus Theobroma; species Theobroma cacao. Next base: position 30,058,346 of record NC_142647.1, on the reverse strand, counting down.
TAAAAAATTTAAGAAAATTCAACTGAAAATCAATAATGAGATTATAAAACAATTTAAAGCGAGTAATAAGGCTTTCGAAGGCATGAGTGACTATAAATGGACTTTTCTTGTTAATGGTGGCTTTTGCATCACGTTTTTCGAGACAAACATTCAATTATAATCTGTTTTAACCAAAAGTGTAAAATAATTCAGCTTAAAATCAATTATCATATTATAGAACCATTTAAAGCGAGTAATAAGGCTTTCGAAGGTATGAGTGACTACATATGGACTTTTCTTGCCAACGGATGGCTTTCACGTCACGTTTCCTGAGGTCAACATTCAATTATAATCCGTTTTAAAAAACAATGTAAAAAAATTAAGCTTAAAATAAATAATCAGGTTATAAAACCATTTAAAGCGAGTAATAAGGCTTTCGAAGGCATGAGTGACTATAAATGGACTTTTCTTATCAACGGATGGCTTTCGCATCACGTTTCTCGAGCCAAACATTCAATTATAATACGTTTTAAACAAAAATATAAAAAACTTCAGCTTAAAATCAATAATCAGGATATAAAACCATTTAAAGCAAGTAATAAGGCTTTCAAAGGCATGAGTGACTATAAATGGACTTTTCTTGTCAACGGATGGCTTTTGCGACACGTTTCCCGAGGCAAACATTCAATTATAATCTGCTTTAAGCAAAAATGTAAAAAAATTCAGCTTAAAATCAATAATCAGATCATAAAACCATTTCAAGCGAGTAATAAGGCTTTCGAAGGCATGAGTGACTATAAATGAACTTTTCTTATCAATGGATGGCTTTCGCTTCACGTTTCTCAAGGCAAACAATCAATTATAATCTGTTTTAACTAAAAATGAAGAACAATTCAGCTTAAAATCAATAATCATATTATAAAACCATTTAAAGCGAGTAATAAGGCTTTCAAAGGCATGAGTGACTATAAATGAACTTTTCTTGTCAATGGATGGTTTTCGCTTCCTGTTTCCCCAGGCAAACTTTCATTTGTAATCTGTTTTAACCGAAAATGTAAGAAAATTCAACTTAAAATCAATAATGAGATTATGAAACCATTTAAAGCTGGCAATAAGGCTTCTGAAGGCATGAGTGACTCTAAATGAACTTTTCTTGTCGATGGATGGCTTTCACGTCACGTTTCCCCAGACAAACATTCAATTATATTCTGTTTTACCAAAAATATAAGAAAATTCAACTTAAAATCAATAATGAGACTATAAAACTATTTAAAGCGAGTAATAAGGCTTCTGAAGGGATGAGTGACTATAAATGGACTTTTCTTAGCAATGGATGGCTTTCGCTTCACGTCTTTCGAGGTAAACATTTAATTATAAAATTCTTAACCGTAAATGTAAAAAAATTAAACTTAAAATCAATTATGAGATTATGAAACCATTTTAAGCGAGCTATAAGGCTTGTAAAGGTATGAGTGGTTATAAATGGTCTTTTCTTGTCAACTGAGGGTTTTAGCCTCACGTTTCCCAAGGTAAACATTCAATTATAATATGTTTGACCAAACATTTAAGAAAATTCAACTGAAAATCAATAATGAGATTATAAAATTATTTAAAGCGAGTAATAAGGCTTTCGAAGGCATGAGTGACTATAAACGGACTTTTCTTGTCAACGGATAGCTTTCGCGGGAAACATTCAATTATAATCGGTTTTAACTAAAAGTGCAAAAAAAATTCAGCTTAAAATCAATAATCAGATTATAAAATCATTTCGAGCGAGTAATAAGGCTTTGAAAGGCATGAGTGACTATATATGGACCTTTCTTGTCAATGGATGGCTTTGGCGTCACGTTTCTCGAGGCAAACATTCAATTATAATTTTATTTAACCAAAAATGAAAAACAATTTAGCTTAAAATCAATAATCAGATTATAAAACCATTTAAAGCGAGTAATAAGGCTTTCAAAGACATGGGTGACTATAAATGAACTTTTCTTGTCAGTGGATGGCTTTCGCTTCACGTTTCTCGAGGCAAACATTCGATTATAATCTGTTTTGACCAAAAATGTAAGAAAATTTAACTTAAAATCAATAATGTGACTATAAAACTATTTAAATGGAGTAATAAGGCTGCTGAAGGCATGAGTAACTACAAATGGACTTTTCTTATCAATGGATGGCTTTCGCTTTACGTCTTTTGAGGTAAACATTTAATAATAAAATTCTTACCCGAATATGTAAAAAAATTCAACTTAAAATCAATTATGAGATTATAAAACCATTTTAAGCGAGCTATAAGGCTTGTAAAGGTATGAGTGGTTATAAATGGTCTTTTCTTGTCAATTGAGGGTTTTAGCCTCACGTTTCTTGAGGTAAACATTCAATTATAATATGTTTGACCAAAAATTTAAGAAAATTCAACTGAAAATCAATAATGAGATTATAAAATGATTTAAAGCGAGTAATAAGGCTTTTGAAGGCATGAGTGACTATAAATGGACTTTTCTTGTCAACGGATGGCTTTCGCGCCATGTTTCCTGAGGCAAACATCCAATTATAATATGCTTTAATCAAAAATGTAAAAAAATTCAGCTGAAAATCAATAATCAGATCATAAAACCATTTCAAGCGAGTGATAAGGCTTTCGAAGGCATGAGTGACTATAAATAAACTTTTCTTGTCAATGAATGGCTTTCACGTCACGTTTTTCGAGGCAAACAATCAATTATAATCTGTTTTAACCAAAAATGAAAAACAATTCAGCTTAAAATCAATAATCAAATTATAAAACCATTTAAAGCGAGTAATAAGGCTTTCAAAGGCATGAGTGATTATAAATGAACTTTTCTTGTCAATGGATGGCTTTCGCTTCACATTTCCCGAGGCAAACATTCTTTTATAATCTGTTTTAACAAAAAATGTAAGAAAATTCAACTTAAAATCAATAATGAGACCATAAAACCATTTAAAGCGGGCAATAAGGCTTCTGAAGGTATGAGTGACTATAAATGAACTTTTCTTGTCGATGGATGGCTTTCGCTTCACGTTTCTCGAGGTAAACATTCAATTATATTCTGTTTTACCAAAAATATAAGAAAATTCAACTTAAAATCAATAATGAGACTATAAAACCATTTAAAGCGAGTAATAAGGCTTCTGAAGGCATGAGTGAATATAAATGAACTTTTCTTGTCTATGCATGGCTTTCGTTTCATGTCTTTTGAGGCAAACATTTAATTATAAAATTCTTGATAGGAAATGTAAAAAAATTCAACTTAAAATCAACTATGAGATTATAAAACCATTTTAAGCAAGTAATAAGGCTTGTAATGGTATGATCGACAATAAATTGTCTTTTTTGGTGAACTGAGGGTTTTAGCCTCAAGTTTCCTGAGGTAAATATTCAATTATAATATGTTTGACCAAAAATTTAAGAAAACTCAATTGAAAACCAATAAGGGGATTATAAAATGATTTAAAGCGAGTAATAAGGCTTTCGAAGGCATGACTATAAATAGACTTTTCTTGTTAATGGACAGCTTTCGCATCACGTTTTTCGAGGACAACATTCAGTTATAATCTGTTTTAACCAAAAGTGTAAAAAAATTCAGCTTAAAATCAATAATCAGATTATAAAACCATTTACAGCGAGTAACAAGGCTTCCGAAGGTATGACTGACTATATATGGACCTTTCTTGTTAATGAATGGCTTTCGCGTCAGGTTTCTCAAGGCAAACATTCAATTATAATCTGTTTTCACCAAAAATGTAAAAAAATTCAGGTTAAAATCAATAATGAGATTATAAAACCATTTCAAGCGAGTAATAAGGCTTTGAAAGGCATGAGTGACTATAAATGAACTTTTCTTGCCAATGGATGGCTTTCGCTTCACGTTTCTCAAGGCAAACTTTTGATTATAATCTGTTTTCACCAAAAATGTGAGAAAATTCAACTTAAAATCAATAATGCTATTGTAAAACTATTTAAATGGAGTAATAAGGCTGCTGAAGGCATGAGTGACTACAAATGGAGTTTTCTTAGCAATAGATGGCTTTCACTTCACGTCTTTTGAGATAAACATTTAATTATAAAATTCTTAACCGAAAATGTAAAAAATTCAACTGAAAATCAATTATGAGATTATAAAACCACTTTAAGCAAGCTATAAGGCTTGTAAAGGTATGAATGGTTATAAATGATCTTTTCTTGTCAATTGACGGTTTTAGCTTCACGTTTTTTGAGGTACACATTTAATTATAATCTATTTGACCAAAAATTTAAGAAAATTCAGCTGAAAATCAATAATGAGATTATAAAATGATTTAATGTGAGTAATAAGGCTTTCGAAGGCATGGGTGACTATAAATGGACTTTTCTTGTCAACGGATGGCTTTCGTACCACGTTTTTCGAGACAAACATTCAATTATAATATGCTTTAACAAAAAATGTAAAAAAATTCAGCTTAAAATCAATAATCAGATCATAAAACCATTTCAAGCGAGTAATAAGGCTTTCGAAGGCGAGAGTGACTATAAATGAACTTTTCTTGTCAATGAATGGTTTTCGCGTCACGTTTCTTGAGGGAAACAATCAATTATAATCTGTTTTAACCAAAAATAAAAAATAATTCAGCTTAAAATCAATAATCAGATTATAAAACCATTTAAAGCGAGTAATAAGGCTTTCAAAGGTATGAGTGACTATAAATGAACTTTTCTTGTCAATGAATGGCTTTCGCTTCACGTTTCTCAAGGAAAACATTCATTTATAATTTGTTTTAATAAAAAATATAAGAAAATTCAACTTAAAATGAATAATGAGACTATAAAACCATTTAAAGTGGGCAATAAGTTTTCTGAAGGTATGAGTGACTATAAATGAACCTTTCTTGTCGATGGATGGCTTTCGCTTCACGTTTCCCGAGACAAACATTCAATTATATTCTGTTTTACCAAAAATATAAGAAAATTCAACTTAAAATCAATAATGAGACTATAAAACCATTTAAAGCGAGAAATAAGGCTTCTGAAGGCATAAGCGACTATAAATGGACTTTTCTTTTCAACGGATGGCTTTCGCTTCATGTCTTTCAAGGCAAACATTTAATTATAAAATTCTTGATAGGAAATGTAAAAAAATTCAACTTAAAATAATCTATGAGATTATAAAACCATTTTAAGCGAGTAATAAGGCTTGTAATGGTATGATCGACTATAAATGGTCTTTTCCGATCAACTAAGGGTTTTAGCCTCAAGTTTCCTGAGGTAAATATTCAATTATAATATGTTTGACCAAAAATTTAAGAAAATTCAACTGAAAATCAATAATGAGATTATAAAATGATTTAGAGCGAGCAATAAGGCTTTCGAAGGTATGAGTGACTATAAATGGACTTTTCTTGTTAATGGATGGCTTTCGCATCACGTTCCCGAGGAAAACATTCAATTATTATCTGTTTTAACCAAAAGCGAAAAAAATTTAGCTTAAAATCAATAATCAGATTATAAAACCATTTAAAGCGAGTAATAAGGCTTCCAAAGCTATGAGTGACTATATATGGATCTTTCTTGTCAATGGATGGCTTTCGCGTCACGTTTCTGAGGCAAACATTCAAATATAATCTGTTTTCACCAAAAATGTAAAACAAATTCAGGTTAAAATCAATAATCAGATTATAAAACCATTTCAAGCGAGTAATAAGGCTTTCAAAGGCATGAGTGACTATAAATGAACTTTTCTTGTCAATGGATGGCTTTCACTTCACGTTTCTCGCGGCAAACATTCGATTATAATCTGTTTTGACCAAAAATGTGAGAAAATTCAACTTGAAATCAATAATGCTATTATAAAACTATTTAAATGGAGTAATAAAGCTGCTGAAGGCATGAGTGACTACAAATGGACTTTTCTTAGCAATGGATGGCTTTCGCTTCACGTCTTTCAAGACAACCATTTAATTCTAAAATTCTTAACTAAAACTGTAAAAAAATTCAACTTAAAATCAATTATGAGATTATAAAACTATTTTAAGCGAGCTATAAGGCTTGTAAAGGTATGAGTGGTTATAGAAGATCTTTTCTTGTCAACTGACGGTTTTAGCCTCACGTTTAACGAGGTAAACATTAAATTATAATCTGTTTGACCAAAAATTTAAGAAAATTCAACTGAAAATCAATAATGAGATTATAAAATTATTTAAAGCGAGTAATAAGGCTTTCGAAGGCATGAGTGACTATAAATGGACTTTTCTTGTCAACGGATGGCTTTCGTGCCATGTTTCCCGAGGCAAACATTCAATTATAATCTGCTTTAATCAAAAATGTAAAAAAATTCAGCTTAAAATTAATAATCAGATCATAAAACCATTTCAAGAGTGTAATAAGGCTTTCGAAGGCATGAGTGACTATAAATGAACTTTTCTTATCAACGGATGGCTTTCACGTCACGTTTTTCGAGGCAAACATTTAATTATAATCTGTTTTAAACAAAAATGTAAAAAAAATCAGCTTAAAATCAATAATCAAGTTATTAATCCATTTAAAGCGAGTAATAAGGCTTTCGAAGGCATGAGTGACTGTAAATGGACTTTTCTTGTCAACGGATGGCTTTCGCGTCACGTTTCTCAAAGCAAACATTCAATTATAATCTGCTTTAACCAAAAAAGTAAAAAAATTAAGCTTAAAATCAATAATCAGATCATAAAACCATTTCAAGCGAGTAATAAAGCTTTCGAAGGCGTGAGTGACTATAAATGAACTTTTCTTGTCAATGGATGGCTTTCGCTTCACGTTTCTCGAGGCAAACAATCAATTATAATCAATTTAAACCAAAAATGAAAAACAATTCAACTTAAAATCAATAATCAGATTATAAAACCATTTAAAGCGAGTAATAAGGCTTTCAAAGGCATGAGTGACTATAAATGAACTTTTCTTGCCAATGGATGGCTTTCGCTTCACGTTTCTTGAGACAAACATTCGATTATAATCTGTTTTGTCCAAAAATGTAAGAAAATTCAACTTAAAATCAATAATACGACTATAAAACTATTTAAATGGAGTAATAAGGCTGTTAAAGGCATGAGTGACTACAAATGAACTTTTCTTAGCAATGGATGACTTTCGTTTCACGTCTTTCGAGATAAACATTTAATTCTAAAATTTTTAACCGAAAATGTAAAAAAATTCAACTTAAAATCAATTATGAGATTATAAAGCCATTTTAAGCTAGCTATAAGGCTTGCAAAGGTATGAGCGGTTATCAATGATCTTTTCTTGTCAACTGAGGGTTTTAGCCTCACGTTTCCCAAGGTAAACATTCAATTATAATATGTTTGACCAAAACTTAAGAAAATTCAACTAAAAATCAATAATTAAAATATAAAATGATTTAAAGCGAGTAATAAGGCTTTTGAAGGCATGAGCGACTATAAATGGACTTTTCTTCTCAACGGATGGCTTTCGCACCACGTTTCCAGAGGCAAACATTCAATTATAATCTGTTTTAACCAAAAATGTAAAAAAATTCAGCTTAAAATCAATAATCAGATCATAAAACCATTTTTAGCGAGTAATAAGGCTTTCGAAGGCATGAGTGACTATAAATGAACTTTTCTTGTCAATGGATGGCTTTCACGTCATGTTTCTCGAGGTAAACAATCAATTATACTCTGTTTTAACCAAAAATGAAAAACAATTCAGCTTAAAATCAATAATCAGATTATAAAACCATTTAAAGCGAGTAATAAGGTTTTCAAAGGTATGAGTGACTATAAATGAACTTTTCTTATCAATGGACGGCTTTCGCTTCACGTTTCTCGAGGTAAACATTCATTTATAATCTATTTTAACTGAAAATGTAAGAAAATTCAATTTAAAATCAATAATGAGGCTAGAAAACCATTTAAAGCAGGCAATAAGGCTTCTGAAGGTATGAGTGACTATAAATGAACTTTTCTTGTCGATGGATGGCTTTTGCTTCATGTTTCCCGAGGCAAACATTCAATTATATTCTGTTTTACCAAAAATATAAGAAAATTCAACTTAAAATCAATAATGAGACTATAAAACCATTTAAAGCGAGTAATAAGGCTTCTGAAAGCATGAGTGACTATAAATAGACTTTTCTTGTCAATGGATGGCTTTCGCTTCATGTCTTTTGAGGCAAACATTTAATTATAAAATTCTTGACAGGAAATGTAAAAAAATTCAACTTAAAATCAACTATGAGATTATAAAACCATTTTAAGCGAGTAATAAGGCTTTTAATGGTATGATCAACTATAAATGGTCTTTTCCGATCAACTGAGGGTTTTAGCCTCAAGTTTCCTGAGGTAAATATTCAATTATAATATGTTTGACCAAAAATTTAAGAAAATTCAACTGAAAATCATTAATGAGATTATAAAATGATTTAAAGGGAGTAATAAGGCTTTCGAAGGTATGAGTGACTATAAATGGACTTTTCTTGTTAATGGATGGCTATCGCATCACGTTTCTTGAGGAAAACATTCAATTATAATCTGTTTTAACCAAAAGTGCAAAAAATTTAGCTTAAAATCAATAATCAGATTATAAAACCATTTAAAGCGAGTAATAAGGCTTCCGAAGGTATGAGTGACTATATATGGATCTTTCTTGTCAATGGATGGCTTTCGCGTCACGTTTCTCAAGGAAAACATTCAATTATAATCTGTTTTCACCAAAAATGTAAAACAATTCAGGTTAAAATGAATAATCAGATTATAAAACCATTTCAAGCGAGTAATAAGGCTTTGAAAGGCATGAGTGACTATAAATGAACTTTTCTTGTCAATGGATGGCTTTCGCTTCACGTTTCTCGAGGCAAACATTTGATTATAAACTGTTTTGACCAAAAATGTGAGAAAATTCAACTTAAAATCAATAATGCGACTATAAAACTATTTAAATGGAGTAATAAGATTGTTGAAGGCATGAGTGACTACAAATGGACATTTCTTAGCAATGGATGGCTTTCGCTTTACGTCTTTCGAGACAAACATTTGATTATAAAATTCTTAACCGAAAATGTAAAAAAATTCAACTTAAACTCAATTATTATATTATAAAACCATTTTAAGCGAGCTATAAGGCTTGTAAAGGTATGAGTGGTTATAAATGGTCTTTTCTTGTCAACTGAGGGTTTTAGCTTCACGTTTCCCGAGGTAAACATTCAATTATAATATGTTTGACCAAAAATTTAAGAAAATTCAACTGAAAATCAATAATGAGATTATAAAATGATTTAAAGCGAGTAATAAGGCTTTCGAAGGCATGAGTGACTATAAATGGACTTTTCTTATCAACGGATGGCTTTCGCGCCATGTTTCTTGAGGCAAACATTCAATTATAATCTGCTTTAACGAAAAATATAAAAAAATTCAGCTCAAAATCAATAATCAGATCATAAAACCATTTCAGGCGAGTAATAAGGCTTTTAAAGGCATGAGTGACTATAAATGAACTTTTCTTATCAATGGATGGCTTTCGCTTCACGTTTCTTGAGGCAAACATTCGATTATAATCTGTTTGGACCAAAAATATGAGAAAATTCAACTTAAAATCAATAATGCTATTATAAAACTATTTAAATGGAGTAATAAGGATGCTGAAGGCATGGGCAACTACAAATGGACTTTTCTTAGCAATGGATGTCTTTCGCTTCACGTCTTTCGAGACAACCATTTAATTATAAAATTCTTAATCGAAAATTTAAAAAAATTCAACTTAAAATCAATTATGAGATTATAAAACTATTTTAAGCGAGCCTTAAGGCTTGTAAAGGTATGAGTGGTTATAAATGATCTTTTTTTGTCAACTGGGAGTTTTAGCCTCACGTTTAATGAGGTAAACATTAAATTATAATCTATTTGATCAAAAATTTAAGAAAATTCAACTAAAAATCAATAATGAGATTATAAAATGATTTAAAGCGAGTAATAAGGCTTTCGAAGGCATGAGTGACTATAAATAGACTTTGCTTGTCAACGGATGGCTTTCGCACCACGTTTCCTGAGGCAAACATTCAATTATAATCTGTTTTAACCAAAAATGTAAAAAAATTCAGCTTAAAATCAATAATCAGATCATAAAACCATTTCTAGCGAGTAATAAGGCTTTCGAAGGCATGAGTCACTATAAATGAACTTTTCTTGTCAATGGATGGCTTTCACGTCACGTTTCATGAGGTAAACAATCAATTATACTCTGTTTTAACTAAAAATGAAAAACAATTCAGCTTAAAATCAATAATCAGATTATAAAACCATTTAAAGCGAGTAATAAGGCTTTTAATGGTATGATCAACTATAAATGGTCTTTCCCGATCAACTGAGGGTTTTAGCCTCAAGTTTCCTGAGGTAAATATTCAATTATAATATGTTTGACCAAAAATTTAAGTAAATTCAACTGAAAATCATTAATGAGATTATAAAATGATTTAAAGCGAGTAATAAGGCTTTCGAAGGTATGAGTAACTATAAATGGACTTTTCTTTTTAATGGATGGCTATCGCATCACGTTTCTTGAGGAAAACATTCAATTATAATCTGTTTTAACCAAAAGTGCAAAAAATTTAGCTTAAAATCAATAATCGGATTAAAAAACCATTTAAAGCGAGTAATAAGGCTTCCGAAGGTATGAGTGACTATATATGGATCTTTCTTGTCAATGGATGGCTTTCGCGTCACGTTTCTCTAGGAAAACATTCAATTATAATCTGTTTTCACCAAAAATTTAAAACAATTCAGGTTAAAATCAATAATCAGATTATAAAACCATTTCAAGCGAGTAATAAGGCTTTGAAAGGCATGAGTGACTATAAATGAACTTTTCTTGTCAATGGATGGCTTTCGCTTCACGTTTCTTGAGGCAAACATTTGATTATAAACTGTTTTGACCAAAAATATGTGAAAATTCAACTTAAAATCAATAATGCGACTATAAAACTATTTAAATGGAGTAATAAGACTGCTGAAGGCATGAGTGACTACAAATGGACATTTCTTAGCAATGGATGGCTTTCGCTTTACGTCTTTCGAGGCAAACATTTGATTATAAAATTCTTAACCGAAAATGTAAAAAAATTCAACTTAAAATCAATTATTAGATTATAAAACCATTTTAAGCGAGCTATAAGGCTTGTAAAGGTATGAGTGGTTATAAATGGTCTTTTCTTGTCAACTGAGGGTTTAGCCTCACGTTTCCCGAGGTAAACATTCAATTATAATATGTTTGACAAAAAATTGAAGAAAATTCAACTGAAAATCAATAATGAGATTATAAAATGATTTAAAGCGAGTAATAAGGCTTTCGAAGGCATGAGTGACTATAAATGCACTTTTCTTATCAACGGATGGCTTTCGCGCCACGTTTCTTGAGGCAAATATTCAATTATAATCTGCTTTAACCAAAAATGTAAAAAAATTCAGCTCAAAATCAATAATCAAATCATAAAACCATTTCAGGCGAGTAATAAGGCTTTTAAAGGCATGAGTGACTATAAATGAACTTTTCTTATCAATGGATGGCTTTCGCTTCACGTTTCTTGAGGCAAACATTCGATTATAATCTGTTTTGACCAAAAATGTGAGAAAATTAAACTTAAAATCAATAATGCTATTATAAAACTATTTAAATGGAGTAATAAGGCTGCTGAAGGCATGAGCGACTACAAATGGACTTTTCTTAGCAATGGATGTCTTTCGCTTCACGTCTTTCGAGACAACCATTTAATTATAAAATTCTTAATCGAAAATTTAAAAAAATTCAACTTAAAATCAATTATGAGATTATAAAACCATTTTAAGCGAGCCATAAGGCTTGTAAAGGTATGAGTGGTTATAAATGATCTTTTTTTGTCAACTGAGGCTTTTAGCCTCACGTTTAATGAGGTAAATATTAAATTATAATCTATTTGATCAAAAATTTAAGAAAATTCAACTGAAAATCAATAATGAGATTATAAAATGATTTAAAGCGAGTAATAAGGCTTTCGAAGCCATGAGTGACTATAAATGGACTTTTCTTGTCAACGGATGGCTTTCGCACCACGTTTCCTGAGGCAAACATTCAATTATAATCTGTTTTAACCAAAAATGTAAAAAAATTTAGCTTAAAATCAATAATCAGATCATAAAACCATTTCTAGCGAGTAATAAGGCTTTCGAAGGCATGAGTGACTATAAATGAACTTTTCTTGTCAATGGATGGCTTTCACGTCACGTTTCATGAGGTAAACAATCAATTATACTCTGTTTTAACTAAAAATGAAAAACAATTCAGCTTAAAATCAATAATCAGATTATAAAACCATTTAAAGCGAGTAATAAGGTTTTCAAAGGTATGAGTGACTACAAATGAACTTTTCTTATCAATGGATGGCTTTCGCTTCACGTTTCTCGAGGTAAACATTTATTTATAATCTATTTTAACTGAAAATGTAAGAAAATTCAATTTAAAATCATTAATGAGGCTAGAAAACCATTTAAAGCAGGCAATAAGGCTTCTGAAGGTATGAGTGACTATAAATGAACTTTTCTTGTCGATGGATGGCTTTTGCTTCATGTTTCCCGAGGCAAACATTCAATTATATTCTGTTTTACCAAAAATATAAGAAAATTCAACTTAAAATCAATAATGAGACTATAAAACCATTTAAAGCGAGTAATAAGGCTTCTGAAAGCATGAGTGACTATAAAAAGACTTTTCTTGTCAATGGATAGCTTTCGCTTCATGTCTTTTGAGGCAAACATTTAATTATAAAATTCTTGACAGGAAATGTAAAAAAATTCAACTTAAAATCAACTATGAGATTATAAAACCATTTTAAGCGAGTAATAAGGCTTTTAATGGTATGATCAACTATAAATGGTCTTTTCCGATCAACTGAGGGTTTTAGCCTCAAGTTTCCTGAGGTAAATATTCAATTATAATATGTTTGACCAAAAATTTAAGAAAATTCAACTGAAAATCATTAATGAGATTATAAAATGATTTAAAGCGAGTAATAAGGCTTTCGAAGGTATGAGTGACTATAAATGGACTTTTCTTGTTAATGGATGGCTATCGCATCACGTTTCTTGAGGAAAACATTCAATTATAATCTGTTTTAACCAAAAGTGCAAAAAATTTAGCTTAAAATCAATAATCGGATTATAAAACCATTTAAAGCGAGTAATAAGGCTTCCGAATGTATTAGTGACTATATATGGATCTTTCTTGTCAATGGATGGCTTTCGCGTCACGTTTCTCAAGGAAAACATTCAATTATAATCTGTTTTCACAAAAAATGTAAAACAATTCAAGTTAAAATCAATAATCAGATTATAAAACCATTTCAAGTGAGTAATAAGGCTTTGAAAGGCATGAGTGACTATAAATGAACTTTTCTTGTCAATGGATGGCTTTCGCTTCACGTTTCTCGAGGCAAACATTTGATTATAAACTGTTTTGACCAAAAATGTGAGAAAATTCAACTTAAAATCAATAATGCGACTATAAAACTATTTAAATGGAGTAATAAGACTGCTGAAGGCATGAGTGACTACAAATGGACATTTCTTAGCAATGGATGGCTTTCGCTTTACGTCTTTCGAGGCAAACAATTGATTATAAAATTCTTAACCGAAAATGTAAAAAAATTCAACTTAAAATCAATTATTAGATTATAAAACCATTTTAAGCGAGCTATAAGGCTTGTAAAGGTATGAGTGGTTATAAATGGTCTTTTCTTGTCAACTGAGGGTTTTAGCCTCACGTTTCCCGAGGTAAACATTCAATTATAATATGTTTGACCAAAAATTGAAGAAAATTCAACTGAAAATCAATAATGAGATTATAAAATGATTTAAAGCGAGTAATAAGGCTTTCGAAGGCATAAGTGACTATAAATGGACTTTTCTTATCAACAGATCGCTTTCGCGCCACGTTTCCTTAGGCAAACATTCAATTATAATCTGCTTTAACCAAAAATGTAAAAAAATTCAGCTCAAAATCAATAATCAAATCATAAAACCATTTCAGGCGAGTAACAAGGCTTTTAAAGGCATGAGTGACTATAAATGAACTTTTCTTATCAATGGATGGCTTTCGCTTCACGTTGCTTGAGGCAAACATTCGATTATAATCTGTTTTGACCAAAAATGTGAGAAAATTAAACTTAAAATCAATAATGCTATTATAAAACTATTTAAATGGAGTAATAAGGCTGCTGAAGGCATGAACGACTACAAATGGACTTTTCTTAGCAATGGATGTCTTTCGCTTCACGTCTTTCGAGACAACCATTTAATTATAAAATTCTTAATCGAAAATTTTAAAAAATTCAACTTAAAATCAATTATGAGATTATAAAACCATTTTAAGCGAGCCATAAGGCTTGTAAAGGTATGAGTGGTTATAAATGATCTTTTTTTGTCAACTGAGGGTTTTAGCCTCACGTTTAATGAGGTAAACATTAAATTATAATCTATTTGATCAAAAATTTAAGAAAGTTCAACTAAAAATCAATAATGAGATTATAAAATGATTTAAAGCGAGTAATAAGGCTTTCGAAGGCATGAGTGACTATAAATGGACTTTTCTTGTCAACGGATGGCTTTCGCACCACGTTTTCTGAGGCAAACATTCAATTATAATCTGTTTTAACCAAAAATGTAAAAAAATTCAGCTTAAAATCAATAATCAGATCATAAAACCATTTCTAGCGAGTAATAAGGCTTTCGAAGGCATGAGTGACTATAAATGAACTTTTCTTGTCAATGGATGGCTTTAACGTCACGTTTCTCGAGGTAAACAATCAATTATACTCTGTTTTAATCAAAAATGAAAAACAATTCAGCTTAAAATCAATAATCAGATTATAAAACCATTTAAAGCGAGTAATAAGGTTTTCAAAGGTATGAGTGACTATAAATGAACTTTTCTTATCAATGGATGGCTTTCGCTTCACGTTTCTCGAGGTAAACATTCATTTATAATCTATTTTAATTGAAAATGTAAGAAAATTCAATTTAAAATCAATAATGAAGCTAGAAAACCATTTAAAGCAGGCAATAAGGCTTCTGAAGGTATGAGTGACTATAAATGAACTTTTCTTGTCGATGGATGGCTTTTGCTTCATGTTTCCCGAGGCAAACATTCAATTATATTCTGTTTTACCAAAAATATAAGAAAATTCAACTTAAAATCAATAATGAGACTATAAAACCATTTAAAGCGAGTAATAAGGCTTCTGAAAGCATGAGTAACTATAAATAGACTTTTCTTGTCAATGGATGGCTTTCGCTTCATGTCTTTTGAGGCAAACATTTAATTATAAAATTCTTGACAGGAAATGTAAAAAAATTTAACTTAAAATCAACTATGAGATTATAAAACCATTTTAAGCGAGTAATAAGGCTTTTAATGGTATGATCAACTATAAATGGTCTTTCCCGATCAACTGAGGGTTTTAACCTCAAGTTTCCTGAGGTAAATATTCAATTATAATATGTTTGACCAAAAATTTAAGTAAATTCAACTGAAAATCATTAATGAGATTATAAAATGATTTAAAGCGAGTAATAAGGCTTTCGAAGGTATGAGTGACTATAAATGGACTTTTCTTTTTAATGGATGGCTATCGCATCACGTTTCTTGAGGAAAACATTCAATTATAATCTGTTTTAACCAAAAGTGCAAAAAATTTAGCTTAAAATCAATAATCGGATTAAAAAACCATTTAAAGCGAGTAATAAGGCTTCCGAAGGTATGAGTGACTATATATGGATCTTTCTTGTCAATGGATGGCTTTCGCGTCACGTTTCTCTAGGAAAACATTCAATTATAATCTATTTTCACCAAAAATTTAAAACAATTCAGGTTAAAATCAATAATCAGATTATAAAACCATTTCAAGCGAGTAATAAGGCTTTGAAAGGCATGAGTGACTATAAATAAACTTTTCTTGTCAATGGATGGCTTTCGCTTCACGTTTCTCGAGGCAAACATTTGATTATAAACTGTTTTGACCAAAAATATGTGAAAATTCAGCTTAAAATCAATAATGCGACTATAAAACTATTTAAATGGAGTAATAAGACTGCTGAAGGCATGAGTGACTACAAATGGACATTTCTTAGCAATGGATGGCTTTCGCTTTATGTCTTTCGAGGCAAACAATTGATTATAAAATTCTTAACCGAAAATGTAAAAAAATTCAACTTAAAATCAATTATTAGATTATAAAACCATTTTAAGCGAGCTATAAGGCTTGTAAAGGTATGAGTGGTTATAAATGGTCTTTTCTTGTCAACTGAGGGTTTTAGCCTCATGTTTCCCGAGGTAAACATTCAATTATAATATGTTTGACCAAAAATTTAAGAAAATTCAACTGAAAATCAATAATGAGATTATAAAATGATTTAAAGCGAGTAATAAGGCTTTCGAAGGCATGAGTGACTATAAATAGACTTTTCTTATCAACGGATGGCTTTCGCGCCACGTTTCTTGAGGCAAATATTCAATTATAATCTGCTTTAACCAAAAATGTAAAAAAATTCAGCTCAAAATCAATAATCAAATCATAAAACCATTTCAGGCGAGTAATAAGGCTTTTAAAGGCATGAGTGACTATAAATGAACTTTTCTTATCAATGGATGGCTTTCGCTTCACGTTTCTTGAGGCAAACATTCGATTATAATCTGTTTTGACCAAAAATGTGAGAAAATTAAACTTAAAATCAATAATGCTATTATAAAACTATTTAAATGGAGTAATAAGGCTGCTGAAGGCATGAGCGACTACAAATGGACTTTTCTTAGCAATGGATGTCTTTCGCTTCACGTCTTTCGAGACAACCATTTAATTATAAAATTCTTAATCGAAAATTTAAAAAAATTCAACTTAAAATCAATTATGAGATTATAAAACCATTTTAAGCGAGCCATAAGGCTTGTAAAGGTATGAGTGGTTATAAATGATCTTTTTTTGTCAATTGAGGCTTTTAGCCTCACGTTTAATGAGGTAAATATTAAATTATAATCTATTTGATCAAAAATTTAAGAAAATTCAACTGAAAATCAATAATGAGATTATAAAATGATTTAAAGCGAGTAATAAGGCTTTCGAAGCCATGAGTGACTATAAATGGACTTTTCTTGTCAACGGACGGCTTTCGCACCACGTTTCCTGAGGCAAACATTCAATTATAATCTGTTTTAACCAAAAATGTAAAAAAATTCAGCTTAAAATCAATAATCAGATCATAAAACCATTTCTAGCGAGTAATAAGGCTTTCGAAGGCATGAGTGACTATAAATGAACTTTTCTTGTTAAGGGATGGCTATCGCATCACGTTTCTTGAGGAAAACATTCAATTATAATCTGTTTTAACCAAAAGTGCAAAAAATTTAGCTTAAAATCAATAATCAGATTATAAAACCATTTAAAGCGAGTAATAAGGCTTCCGAAGGTATTAGTGACTATATATGGATCTTTCTTGTCAATGGATGGCTTTCGCGTCACGTTTCTCAAGGAAAACATTCAATTATAATCTGTTTTCACCAAAAATGTAAAACAATTCAAGTTAAAATCAATAATCAGATTATAAAACCATTTCAAGCGAGTAATAAGGCTTTGAAAGGCATGAGTGACTATAAATGAACTTTTCTTATCAATGGATGGCTTTCGCTTCACGTTTCTCGAGGCAAACATTTGATTATAAACTGTTTTGACCAAAAATGTGAGAAAATTCAACTTAAAATCAATAATGCGACTATAAAACTATTTAAATGGAGTAATAAGACTGCTGAAGGCATGAGTGACTACAAATGGACATTTCTTAGCAATGGATGGCTTTCGCTTTACGTCTTTCGAGGCAAACATTTGATTATAAAATTCTTAACCGAAAATGTAAAAAAATTCAACTTAAAATCAATTATTAGATTATAAAACCATTTTAAGCGAGCTATAAGGCTTGTAAAGGTATGAGTGGATATAAATGGTCTTTTCTTGTCAACTGAGGGTTTTAGCCTCACGTTTTCCGAGGTAAACATTCAATTATAATATGTTTGACCAAAAATTTAAGAAAATTCAACTGAAAATCAATAATGAGATTATAAAATGATTTAAAGCGAGTAATAAGGCTTTCGAAGGCATGAGTGACTATAAATGGACTTTTCTTATCAACGGATGGCTTTCGCGCCACGTTTCTTGAGGCAAACATTCAATTATAATCTGCTTTAACCAAAAATGTAAAAAAATTCAGCTCAAAATCAATAATCAAATCATAAAACCATTTCAGGCGAGTAATAAGGCTTTTAAAGGCATGAGTGACTATAAATGAACTTTTCTTATCAATGGATGGCTTTCGCTTCACGTTTCTTGAGGCAAACATTCGATTATAATCTGTTTTGACCAAAAATGTGAGAAAATTAAACTTAAAATCAATAATGCTATTATAAAACTATTTAAATGGAGTAATAAGGCTGGTGAAGGCATGAACGACTACAAATGGACTTTTCTTAGCAATGGATGTCTTTCGCTTCACGTCTTTCGAGACAACCATTTAATTATAAAATTCTTAATCGAAAATTTAAAAAAATTCAACTTAAAATCAATTATGAGATTATAAAACCATTTTAAGCGAGCCATAAGGCTTGTAAAGGTATGAGTGGTTATAAATGATCTTTTTTTGTCAACTGAGGGTTTTAGCCTCACGTTTAATGAGGTAAACATTAAATTATAATCTATTTGATCAAAAATTTAAGAAAGTTCAACTGAAAATCAATAATGATATTATAAAATGATTTAAAGCGAGTAATAAGGCTTTCGAAGGCATGAGTGACAATAAATGGACTTTTCTTGTCAACGGATGGCTTTCGCACCACGTTTCCTGAGGCAAACATTCAATTATAATCTGTTTTAACCAAAAATGTAAAAAAATTCAGCTTAAAATCAATAATCAGATCATAAAACCATTTCTAGCGAGTAATAAGGCTTTCGAAGGCATGAGTGACTATAAATGAACTTTTCTTGTCAATGGATGGCTTTCACGTCACGTTTCTCGAGGTAAACAATCAATTATACTCTGTTTTAATCAAAAATGAAAAACAATTCAGCGTAAAATCAATAATCAGATTATAAAACCATTTAAAGCGAGTAATAAGGTTTTCAAAGTTATGAGTGACTATAAATGAACTTTTCTTATCAATGGATGGCTTTCGCTTCACGTTTCTCGAGGTAAACATTAGTTTATAATCTATTTTAACTGAAAATGTAAGAAAATTCAATTTAAAATCAATAATGAGGCTAGAAAACCATTTAAAGCAGGCAATAAGGCTTCTGAAGGTATGAGTGACTATAAATGAACTTTTCTTGTCGATGGATGGCTTTTGCTTCATGTGTCCCGAGGCAAACATTCAATTATATTCTGTTTTACCAAAAATATAAGAAAATTCAACTTAAAATCAATAATGAGACTATAAAACCATTTAAAGCGAGTAATAAGGCTTCTGAAAGCATGAGTAACTATAAATAGACTTTTCTTGTCAATGGATGGCTTTCGCTTCATGTCTTTTGAGGCAAACATTTAATTATAAAATTCTTGACAGGAAATGTAAAAAAATTCAACTTAAAATCAACTATGAGATTATAAAACCATTTTAAGCGAGTAATAAGGCTTTTAATGGTATGATCAACTATAAATGGTCTTTCCCGATCAACTGAGGGTTTTAGCCTCAAGTTTCCTGAGGTAAATATTCAATTATAATATGTTTGACCAAAAATTTAAGTAAATTCAACTGAAAATCATTAATGAGATTATAAAATGATTTAAAGCGAGTAATAAGGCTTTCGAAGGTATGAGTAACTATAAATGGACTTTTCTTTTTAATGGATGGCTATCGCATCACATTTCTTGAGGAAAACATTCAATTATAATCTGTTTTAACCAAAAGTGCAAAAAATTTAGCTTAAAATCAATAATCGGATTAAAAAACCATTTAAAGCGAGTAATAAGGCTTCCGAAGGTATGAGTGACTATATATGGATCTTTCTTGTCAATGGATGGCTTTCGCGTCACGTTTCTCTAGGAAAACATTCAATTATAATCTGTTTTCACCAAAAATTTAAAACAATTCAGGTTAAAATCAATAATCAGATTATATAACCATTTCAAGCGAGTAATAAGGCTTTGAAAGGCATGAGTGACTATAAATGAACTTTTCTTGTCAATGGATGGCTTTCGCTTCACGTTTCTCGAGGTAAACATTTGATTATAAACTGTTTTGACCAAAAATATGTGAAAATTCAACTTAAAATCAATAATGCGACTATAAAACTATTTAAATGGAGTAATAAGACTGCTGAAGGCATGAGTGACTGCAAATGGACATTTCTTAGCAATGGATGGCTTTCGCTTTACGTCTTTCGAGGCAAACATTTGATTATAAAATTCTTAACCGAAAATGTAAAAAAATTCAACTTAAAATCAATTATTAGATTATAAAACCATTTTAAGCGAGCTATAAGGCTTGTAAAGGTATGAGTGGTTATAAATGGTCTTTTCTTGTCAACTGAGGGTTTAGCCTCACGTTTCCCGAGGTAAACATTCAATTATAATATGTTTGACCAAAAATTTAAGAAAATTCAACTGAAAATCAATAATGAGATTATAAAATGATTTAAAGCGAGTAATAAGGCTTTCGAAGGCATGAGTGACTATAAATGGACTTTTCTTATCAACGGATGGCTTTCGCGCCACGTTTCTTGAGGCAAATATTCAATTATAATCTGCTTTAACCAAAAATGTAAAAAAATTCAGCTCAAAATCAATAATCAAATCATAAAACCATTTCAGGCGAGTAATAAGGCTTTTAAAGGCATGAGTGACTATAAATGAACTTTTCTTATCAATGGATGGCTTTCGCTTCACGTTTCTTGAGGCAAACATTCGATTATAATCTGTTTTGACCAAAAATGTGAGAAAATTCAACTTAAAATCAATAATGCTATTATAAAACTATTTAAATGGAGTAATAAGGCTGCTGAAGGCATGAGCGACTACAAATGGACTTTTCTTAGCAATGGATGTCTTTCGCTTCACGTCTTTCGAGACAACCATTTAATTATAAAATTCTTAATCAAAAATTTAAAAAAATTCAACTTAAAATCAATTATGAGATTATAAAACCATTTTAAGCGAGCCATAAGGCTTGTAAAGGTATGAGTGGTTATAAATGATCTTTTTTTGTCAACTGAGGCTTTTAGCCTCACGTTTAATGAGGTAAATATTAAATTATAATCTATTTGATCAAAAATTTAAGAAAATTCAACTGAAAATCAATAATGAGATTATAAAATGATTTAAAGCGAGTAATAAGGCTTTCGAAGCCATGAGTGACTATAAATGGACTTTTCTTGTCAACGGATGGCTTTCGCACCACGTTTCCTGAGGCAAACATTCAATTATAATCTGTTTTAACCAAAAATGTAAAAAAATTCAGCTTAAAATCAATAATCAGATCATAAAACAATTTCTAGCGAGTAATAAGGCTTTCGAAGGCATGAGTGACTATAAATGAACTTTTCTTGTCAATGGATGGCTTTCACGTCACGTTTCTCGAGGTAAACAATCAATTATACTCTGTTTTAACCAAAAATGAAAAACAATTCAGCTTAAAATCAATAATCAGATTATAAAACCATTTAAAGCGAGTAATAAGGTTTTCAAAGGTATGAGTGACTATAAATGAACTTTTTTTATCAATGGATGGCTTTCATTTCACGTTTCTCGAGGTAAACATTCATTTATAATCTATTTTAACTGAAAATGTAAGAAAATTCAATTTAAAATCAATAATGAGGCTAGAAAACCATTTAAAGCAGACAATAAGGCTTCTGAAGGTATGAGTGACTATAAATGAACTTTTCTTGTCGATGGATGGCTTTTGCTTCATGTTTCCCGAGGCAAACATTCAATTATATTCTGTTTTAACCAAAAGTGCAAGAAAATTCAACTTAAAATCAATAATGAGACTATAAAACCATTTAAACCGAGTAATAAGGCTTCTGAAAGCATGAGTGACTATAAATAGACTTTTCTTATCAATGGATGGCTTTCGCTTCATGTCTTTTGAGGCAAACATTTAATTATAAAATTCTTGACAGGAAATGTAAAAAAATTCAACTTAAAATCAACTATGAGATTATAAAACCATTTTAAGCGAGTAATAAGGCTTTTAATGGTATGATCAACTATAAATGGTCTTTTCTGATCAACTAATGGTTTTAGCCTCAAGTTTCCTGAGGTAAATATTCAATTATAATATGTTTGACCAAAAATTTAAGAAAATTCAACTGAAAATCATTAATGAGATTATAAAATGATTTAAAGCGAGTAATAAGGCTTTCGAAGGTATGAGTGACTATAAATGGACTTTTCTTGTTAATGGATGGCTATCGCATCACGTTTCTTGAGGAAAACATTCAATTATAATCTGTTTTAACCAAAAGTGCAAAAAATTTAGCTTAAAATCAATAATCAGATTATAAAACCATTTAAAGCGAGTAATAAGGCTTCCGAAGGTATGAGTGACTATATATGGATCTTTCTTGTCAATGGATGACTTTCGCGTCACGTTTCTCAAGGAAAACATTCAATTATAATCTGTTTTCACCAAAAATGTAAAACAATTCAAGTTACAATCAATAATCAGATTATAAAACCATTTCAAGCGAGTAATAAGGCTTTGAAAGGCATGAGTGACTATAAATGAACTTTTCTTGTCAATGGATAGCTTTCGCTTCACGTTTCTCGAGACAAACATTCAATTATAATCTGCTTTAACCAAAAATGTAAAAAAATTCAGCTTAAAATCAATAATCAAATGATAAAACCATTTCAAGCGAGTAATAAGGCTTTCGAAGGCATGAGTGACTATAAATGAACTTTTCTTATCAATGGATGGGTTTCACATCACGTTTCTCGAGGCAAACAATCAATTATAATCTGTTTTAACAAAAAATGAAAAACAATTTAGCTTAAAATCAATAATCAGATTATAAAACCATTTAAAGCGAGTAATAAGGCTTTCAAAGGCATGAGTCACTATAAATGAACTTTTCTTATCAATGGATGGCTTTCGCTTCACGTTTCTCTAGACAAACATTCGATTAAAATCTGTTTTGACTAAAAATGTAAGAAAATTCAACGTAAAATTAATAATACGACTATAAAACTATTTAAATGGAGTAATAAGGCTACTGAAGGTATGAGTGACTACAAAAGGACTTTTTTTAGCAATGGATGGCTTTTGCTTCACGTCTTTCGAGAAAAATATTTAATTATAAAATTCTTAATCGTATATGTAAAAAAATTCAACTTAAAATCAATTATGAGATTATAAAGCCATTTTAAGCGAGTTATAAAGCTTGCAAAGGTATGAGTGCTTATAAATGGTCTTTTCTTGTCAACTGAGGGTTTTAGCCTTACGTTTCCTGAGGTAAACATTCAATTATAATATGTTTGACCAAAAATTTGAGAAAATTCAACTGAAAATCAATAATGAGATTATAAAATGATTTAAAGCGAGTAATAAGGCTTTCAAAGGCATGAGTGACTATAAAGGGACTTTTCTTGTCAACGGATGACTTTCGCGTCACGTTTCTCGAGGCAAACATTCAATTATAATCTACTTTAACCAAAAATGTAAAACAATTCAGCTTAAAATCAATAATCAGATCATAAAACCATTTCTAGCGAGTAATAAGGCTTTCGAAGGCATGAGTGACTATAAATGAACTTTTCTTGTCAATGGATGGCTTTCACGTCATGTTTCTTGAGGCAAACAATCAATTATAATCTGTTTTAACTAAAAATGAAAAACAATTCAGCTTAAAATCGATAATCAGATTATAAAACCATTTAAAGCGAGTAATAAGGCTTTCAAAGGCATGAGTGACTATAAATGAACTTTTCTTGTCAACGGATGGCTTTCGTATCACGTTTCTAGAGCCAAACATTCAATTATAATATGTTTTAAACAAAAATGTAAAACAATTCAGCTTAAAATCAATAATCAGGATATAAAAACATTTAAAGCGAGCAATAAAGCTTTCGAAGGAATGAGTGACTATAAATGGACTTTTCTTGTCAACGGATGGCTTTCGCGTCACGTTTCTTGATGCAAACACTCAATTATAATCTGTTTTAAACAAAAATATAAAAATATTCAGCTTAAAATCAATAATCAAGTTATAAATCCATTTAAAGCGAGTAATAAGGCTTTTGAAGGCATGAGTGACTGTAAATGGACTTTTGTTGTCAATAGATGGCTTTCACGTCACGTTTCTCAAGGAAAACATTCAATTATAATCTGTTTTCACCAAAAATGCAAAAAAAATTCAGGTTAAAATCAATAATGAGATTATAAAACCATTTAAAGCGAGTAATAAGGCTTTCCAAGGCGTGAGTGACTATAAATGAACATTTCTTGTCAATGGATGACTTTTACTTCTCGTTTCTCGAGGTAAACATTCATTTATAATCTGTTTTAACCAAAAATGTAAGAAAATTTAACTTAAAATCAATAATGAGACTATAAAACCATTTAAAGCGAGCAATAAGGCTTCTGAAAGCATGAGTGACTATGAATGAACTTTTCTTGTCGATGGATGGCTTTTGTTTTACGTTTCTTGAGGTAAACATTCAATTATATTCTGTTTTAACCAAAAATATAAGAAAATTCAGTTTAAAATCAATAATGAGACTATAAAACCATTTAAAGCGAGTAATAAGGCTTCTGAAGGCATGAGTGACTATAAATGGACTTCTCTTGGCAATGGATGGCTTTCGCTTCATGTTTTTCGAGGCAAACATTTAATTATAAAATTCTTGATAGGAAATGTAAAAAAATTCAACTTAAAATCAATTATGAGATTATAAAACTATTTTAAGCGAGTAATAAGGCTTGTAATGGTATGAGTGATTATAAATGGTCTTTTTTGGTCAACTGAGGGTTTTAGCCTCAAGTTTCCCGAGGTAAACATTCAATTATAATATGTTTGACCAAAAATTTAAGAAAATTCAACTGAAAATCAATAATGAGATTATAAAATGATTTAAAGCGAGTAATAAAGCTTTCGAAGGCATGAGTGACTATAAATGGACTTTTCTTGTTAATGAATGGCTTTTGCATCACATTTTCTGTGGAAAACATTCAATTATAATCTATTTTAGCCAAAAGTGTAAAAACATTCAGCTTAAAATCAATAATCAGATTATAAAACCATATAAAGCGAGTAATAAGGCTTCCGAAGGTATAAGTGACTATATATGGACCTTTCTTCTCAATGGATGGCTTTCGCGTCACGTTTCTCAAGGAAAACATTCAATTATAATCTGTTTTCACAAAAAATATAAAAAAATTCAGGTTAAAATCAATAATCAAATTATAAAACCATTTGAAGCGAGTAATAAGGCTTTGACAAGCATGAGTGACTATAAATGAACTTTTCTTGTCAATGGATGGCTTTCGCTACACATTTTCTGAGGCAAACATTCAATTATAATCTGTTTTAACCAAAAATGTAAAACAATTCAGCTTAAAATCAATAATCAGATTATAAAACCATTTGAAGTGAGCAATAAGGCTTTAAAAGGCATGAATTACTATAAATGAACTTTTCTTGTCAATGGATGGCTTTTGCGTCACGTTTCTCGATGAAAACATTCAATTATAATATGTTTTAACCAAAAATGTTAAAAAATTTAGCCTAAAATGAATAATGAGATAATAAAACCATTTTAAAGCAAGTAATAAGGCTTCCGAAGGCATGAGTGTCTATAAATGGACCTTTTTTGTCAATGGATGGCTTTCGCATCACGTTTCTTAAGGCAAACATTCTATTATAATCTGTTTTCACAAAAAATGTAAAAAAATTCCGGTTAAAATCAATAATCAGATTATAAAACCATTTGAAGCGAGTAATAAGGCTTTGACAAGCATGAGTGACTATAAATGAACTTTTCTTGTCAATGGATGACTTTCGTTACACATTTCCCGAGGCAAACATTCAATTATAATCTGTTTTAACCAAAAATGTAAAAACATTCAACTTAAAATAAATAATTAGATTATAAAACCATTTGAAGCGAGTAATAAGGTTTTGAAAGCCATGAATTACTATAAATGAACTTTTCTTGTCAATGGATGGCTTTTGCGTCACGTTTCTCGAGAAAAACATTCAATTATAATATGTTTTAACCAAAAATGTAAAAAAATTCAGCTTAAAATAAATAATCAGATTATAAAACCATTTAAAGCAAGTAATAAGGCTTTGAAAGGTATGAGTGACTGTAAATGAAATTTTCTTCTTGATGGATGGCTTTCGCTTCACGTTTCTTAAGGCAAACATTCGATTATATTCTTTTTTGACCAAAAAGGTGAGAAAATTCAACTTAAAATCATTAATGCGACTATAAAACCATTTAAATGGAGTAATAAGGCTATTGAAGGCATGAGTGACTACAAATGGACTTTTCCTAGCAATGGATGGCTTTCGCTTCATGTCTTTTGAGGCAAACATTTAATTATAAATTTTTTAACCAAAAATGTACAAAAATTCAACTTAAAATTAATTATGAGATTATAAAACCATTTTAAGCAAGCTATAAGGCTTGTAAAGGTATGAGTGGTTATAAATGGTCTTTTTCTTGTCAACTGAGAGTTTTAGCCTCACGTTTCCCAAGGAAAACGTTTAATTATAATCTGTTTGATCAAAAGTTAAAGAGAATTCAACTTAAAATCAATAATGAGATTATAAAACGATTTAAAGCAAGTAATAAGGCTTCTGAAGGCATGAGGGACTATAAATGGACTTTTCTTGTTAATGGTGGCTTTTGCATCACGTTTCCCAAGACAAACATTATATTATAATCTGTTTTAACCGAAAGTGTAAAAAAGTTCAGCTTAAAATCAATTATCATATTATAAAACCATTTAAAGCAAGTGATAAGGCTTTCGATGGCATGAGTGACTATATATGGACTTCTCTTATCAACAGATGGCTTTCACGTCATGTTTCCCAAGGCAAACATTCAATTATAATCTGTTTTAAACAAAAATGTAAAAAAATTCAGCTTAAAATCAATAATCAGGTTATCAAAACCATTTAAAGCGAGTAATAAGGCTTTCGAAGGCATGAGTGACTATAAATGGACTTTTTTTTGTCGACGAATGGCTTTCGCGTCATGTTTCCCAAGGCAAACATTCAATTATAATCTATTTTAAACAAAAATGTAAAAAAATTCATCTTAAAATCAATAATCAGGTTATAAAACCATTTAAAGCGAGTATTAAGGCTTTCAAAGGCATGAGTGACTATAAAATGAACTTTTCTTGTCAATTGATGGCTTTCGCTTCACATTTCTCGAGGCAAACGTTCATTTATAATCCGTTTTAACCAAAAATGTAAGAAAATTCAACTTAAAATCAATAATGAGACTATAAAACTATTTAAAGAGGGTAATAAGGCTTCTGAAGGTATGAGTGACTATAAATGAACTTTTCTTGTCGATGGATGGCTTTCGCTTCACGTTTCCTGAGGCAAACATTCGATTATATTCTGTTTTACCAAAAATATAAGAAAATTCAACTTAAAATCAATAATGAGACTATAAAACCATTTAAAGCGAGTAATAAGGCTTCTGAAGGCATGAGTGACTATAAATGAACTTTTCTTGGCAATAGATGGCTTTCGCTTCATGTTTTTCGAGGCAAACATTTAATTATAAAATTATTGACAGGAAATGTAAAAAAATTAAACTTAAAATCAACTATGAGATTATAAAACCATTTTAAGCAAGTAATAAGGCTTGTAATGGTATGAGTGACTATAAATGGTCTTTTTCGGTCAACTGAGGGTTTTAGCCTAAAGTTTCCCAAGGTAAACATTCAATTATAATATGTTTGACCAAAAATTTAAGACAATTAAACTTCAAATCAATAATGAGATTATAAAACCATTTAAAGTGAGTAATAAGGCTTTCGAAGGCATAAGTGACTTTCAATGGACTTTTCTATTCAATGGATGGCTTTCGCGTCACATTTCTCGAGGAAAACATTCAATTATAATCTGTTTTAAGTTAAAATGTAAAAACATTCAACTTAAAATCAATAATCAGATTATAAAACCATTTAAAGCGAGTAATAAGGCTTTGAAAGGCATGAGTGACTATAAATGAACTTTTCTTGTCAATGGATGGCTTTCGCTTCACGTTTCCCAAGGCAAACATTCAATTATAATCTGTTTTAACTAAAAATGTAAAAAAATTCAGCTTAAAATCAATAATCAGATTATAAAACCATTTGAAGTGAGTAAGAAGGCTTTGAAAGGCATGAATTACTATAAATGAACTTTTCTTGTCAATGGATGGCTTTTGCGTCATGTTTCTCGAGAAAAATATTTAATTATAATATGTTTTAACCAAAAATGTAAAAAAATTCAGCCTAAAATGAATAATGAGATAATAAAACCATTTAAAGCGAGTAATAAGGCTTCCGAAGGCATGAGTGACAATAATTGCACTTTTCTTGTCAATGGATGGCTTTCGTGTCACGTTTCTCGAGGTAAACATTCAATTATAATCTTTTTTGATCAAAAATTTAAAAAATTCAGCTTAAAATAAATAATCAGATTATAAAACCATTTAAAGCAAGTAATAAGGCTTTGAAAGGCATGAGTGACTATAAATGGACTTTTGTTGACAATGGATGGCTTTCGTTTGACATTTTTTAAGGCAAACATTTAATTATATAATTCTTGAGTGAAAATGTAAAAAAAGTCAACTTAAAATCAATTATAAGATTATAAAACCATTTTAAGTGAGCTATAAGGCTTCTAAAGGTATGAGTGACTATAAATGGTCTTTTCCTGTCAGTTGAGGGTTTTTACCTCATCGTTCCTGAGGTCAACATTCAATTATAATCTGTTTGACCAAAAATTTAAGAAAATTCAACTTAAAATCAATAATCAGATTCTAAAACGATTTAAAGCGACTAGTAAGGCTTTCAAAGGCATGAATGACTATCAATGGACTTTTCTTGTTAATGGATGGCTTTTACTTCACGTTTCTCGAGGTAAACATTATATTATAATCTGTTTTAACCAAAAGTGTAAAAAAATTCAGCTTAAAATCAATTATCATATTATAAAACCATTTAAAGCGAGTAATAAGGCTTTCGAAGGCATGAGTGACTACAAATGGACTTTTCTATTCAATGGATGGCTTTCGCGTCACGTTTCTCGAGAAAAACATTCAATTATAATATGTTTTAACCAAAAATGTAAGACAATTCAGCCTAAAATGAGTAATGAGATAATAAAACTATTTAAAGCGAGTAATAAGGCTTCCGAAGGCATGAGTGATTATAAATGGACTTTTCTTATCAATGGATGGCTTTCGCATCACATTTCCCGAGGTAAACATTTAATTATAATCTATTTTGACAAAAATTTAAAAAATTCAGCTTAAAATAAATAATCAGATTATAAAACCATTTAAAACGAGTAATAAGGCTTTGAAAGACATGAGTGACTATCAATGGACTTTTCTTGGCAATGGATGCCTTTCGCGTCACATTTCCTGAGGCAAACATTCAATTATAATCTGCTTTAAACAAAAATGTAAAAAAAATTAGCTTAAAATCAATAATCAGGTTATAAAACCATTTAAAGTGAATAACAAGGCTTTTGAAGGCATGAGTGACTATAAATGGACTTTTTTTGCCAATGAATGGCTTTTACGTCACGTTTACCGAGACAAACATTAAATTATAATCTGTTTTAACCAAAAATGTAAAAAAATTCAGCTTAAAATCAATAATCAGATCATAAAACCATTTCAAGCGAGTAATAAGGCTTTCGAAGGCATGAGTGACTATAAATGAACTTTTCTTGTCAATGGATGGCTTTCGCGTCACATTTCTTGAGGCAAACAATCAATTATAATCTGTTTTAACCAAAAATGAAAAACAACTCAGCTTAAAATCAATAATCAGATTATAAAACCATTTAAAGCGAGTATTAAGGCTTTCAAAGGCATTAGTGACAATAAATGAACTTTTCTTGTCAATGGATGGCTTTCGCTTCACGTTTCTCGAGGCAAATATTCATTTTTAATCTGTGTTAACCAAAAATGTAAGAAAACTCAACTTGAAATCAATATTGAGACTATAAAAGCATTTAAAGCGAGTAATAAGGCTTTCGAAGGCATGAGTGACTATAAATAAACTTTTCTTTTCAATAGATGGCTTTCGCATCATGTTTCTCGAGGCAAACATTCAATTATATTCTGTTGTAACCAAAATTACAAGAAAATTCAACTTGAAATCAATATTGAGACTATAAAAGCATTTAAAGCGAGTAATAAGGCTTTCGAAGGCATGAGTGACTATAAATAAACATTTCTTCTCAATAGATGGCTTTCGCGTCACGTTTCTTAAGTCAAACATTCAATTATATTCTGTTTAACCAAAATTATAAGAAAATTCAACTTGAAATCAATATTGAGACTATAAAAGCATTTAAAGCGAGTAATAAGGCTTTCGAAGGCATGAGTGACTATAAATAAACTTTTCTTCTCAATGGATGGCTTTCGCGTCACGTTTCTCGAGGTAAACATTCAATTATATTCTGTTTTAACCAAAATTATAATAAAATTCAACTTGAAATCAATATTGAGACTATAAAAGCATTTAAAGCGAGTAATAAGGCTTTCGAAGGCATAAGTGACTATAAATAAACTTTTCTTCTCAATAGATGGCTTTCGTGTCACGTTTCTCGAGGCAAACATTCAATTATATTCTGTTTTAACCGAAATTATAAGAAAATTCAACATGAAATCAATATTGAGACTATAAAAGCATTTAAAGCGAGTAATAAGGCTATCGAAGGCATAAGTGACTATAAATAAACTTTTCTTCTCAATGGATGGCTTTCGCGTCACGTTTTTCAAGGCAAACATTCAATTATATTATGTTTTAACCAAAATTATAAGAAAATTGAACTTAAAATCAATAATGAGATTATAAATCCATTCAAAGCCAGTAATAACGCTTTCAAAGGCATGAGTGACTATAAATGAACTTTCTTGTCAATAGATGGCTTTTGCTTCACGTTTCCTAAGGCAAACATTCAATTATAATCTGTTTTAATCGAAAATGTAGGAATATTCAACTTAAAATCAATAATAAGATTATGAAACCATTTAAAATGAGTAAAAAGGGTTTCGAAGGCATGAACGACTATAAATGGACTATTTTTGTCAATGGATGGCTTTCACATTACGTTTCTCGAAGCAAACATTCAATTATAATCTGTTTTAACCAACAATCTAAAAAACTTCAGCTTAAAATCAATAATCAGATTATAAAACCATTTAAAGCGAGTAATAAGGCTTTCAAAGGCATGAGTGACTATAAATGAACTTTTCTTGTCAATAGATAGCTTTTGCGTCGTGTTTCCCAAAGCAAACATTCAATTATATTCTGTTTTAACCAAAATTATAAGAAAATTCAACTTGAAATCAATATTGAGACTATAAAAGCATTTAAAGCTAGTAATAAGGCTTTCGAAGGCATGAGTGACTATAAATAAACTTTTCTTCTCAATGGATGGCTTTCGCGTCACGTTTCTCGAGGTAAATTTTCAATTATAATCTGTTTTAACCAAAAATATAAAAAACTTCAGCTTAAAATAAATAATCAAATTATAAAACCATTTAAAGCGAGTAATAACGCTTTCAAAGACATGAGTG
Organism: Theobroma cacao; assembly: GCF_053813885.1. Taxonomy (NCBI): domain Eukaryota; kingdom Viridiplantae; phylum Streptophyta; class Magnoliopsida; order Malvales; family Malvaceae; genus Theobroma; species Theobroma cacao. The sequence goes on along the minus strand of NC_142647.1, from coordinate 30,026,549 downwards.
ACTAAAAATGAACTTTTCTTGTCAATAGATGGCTTTCGCGTCACGTTTCCCGAAGCAAATATTCAATTATAATCTGTTTTAACCAAAAAAATAAAAAACTTCAGCTTAAAATAAATAATCAAATTATAAAACCATTTAAAGCGAGTAATAACGCTTTCAAAGACATGAGCGACTATAAATGAACTTTTCCTGTCAATAGATGGCTTTCGCGTCACGTTTCTCGAGGCAAATATTCAATTATATTCTGTTTTAACCAAAATTATAAGAAAGTTCAACTTAAAAACAATAATGAGATTATAAATCCGTTTAAAGCTAGTAATAACGCTTTCAAAGGCATGAGTGACTATAAATGAACTTTTCTTGTCAATAGATGGCTTTTGCTTCACATTTCCTGAGGTAAACATTCAATTATAATCTATTTTAACCGAAAATGTAGGAATATTCAACTTAAAATCAATAATGAGGTTATGAAACCATTTAAAACGAGTAAAAAGTGTTTCGAAGGCATGAGGGACTATAAATGGACTTTTTTTTGTCAATGGATGGCTTTCACGTCACGTTTTCTGAAGCAAACATTCAATTATAATATGTTTTAACCAAAAATCTGAAAAACTTCAACTTAAAATCAATAATCAGATTATAAAACCATTTAAAGCGAGTAATAAGGCTTTCAAAGGCATGAGTGGCTATAAATGAACTTTTCTTGTCAATAGATGGCTTTCGCGTCGTGTTTCCCGAAGCAAACATTCAATTATAATCTGTTTTAACCAAAAATATAAAAAACTTCAGCTTAAAATCAATAATCAAATTATAAAACCATTTCAAGCGAGTAATAGGGCTTTCAAAGGCATGAGTGACTATAAATGAACTTTTCTTGTCAATAGATGGCTTTCGTTTCATGTTTTCTTAGGCAAACATTCAATTATAATCTGTTTTAACCAAAAAAGGAGGAATATTCTACTTAAAATCAATAATGAGATTATGAAACCATTTAAAACGAGTAAAAAGAGTTTGGAAGGCATGAGCGACTATAAATGGACTTTTTTTGTCAATGGATGGCTTTCGCATCACGTTTCCTGAACCAAACATTCAATTATAATATGTTTTAACCAAAAATATAATAAACTTCAGCTTATAATCAATAATCAGATTATAAAACCATTTAAAGTGAGTAATAAGGCTTTCAAAGGCATGAGTGACTATAAATGAACTTTTCTTGTCAATAGATGGCTTTCGCTTCACGTTTCTCGAGGCTAACATTCAATTATAATCTGTTTTAACCAAAAATCTGAAAAACTTCAACTTAAAATCAATAATCAGATTATAAAACCATTTAAAGCGAGTAATAAGGCTTTCAAAGGCATGAGTGGCTATAAATGAACTTTTCTTGTCAATAGATGGCTTTCGCGTCGTGTTTCCCGAAGCAAACAATCAATTATAATCTGTTTTAACCAAAAATATAAAAAGCTTCAGCTTAAAATCAATAATCAAATTATAAAACCATTTCAAGCGAGTAATAGGGCTTTCAAAGGCATGAGTGACTATAAATGAACTTTTCTTGTCAATAGATGGCTTTTGCTTCACGTTTCTCGAGGCTAACATTCAATTATAATCTGTTTTAACCAAAAATGAAAGAATATTCAACTTAAAAATCAATAATGAGACTATAAAAGTATTTAAAGCGAGTAATAAGGCTTCCGAAGGCATGAGTGACTATAAATAAACTTTTCTTGTCAATGGATAGCTTTCACGTCACGTTTCTCGAGGCAAACATTCAATTATATTCTGTTTTAACCAAAATTGTAAGAAAATTCAACTTAAAATCAATAATCAAATTATAAAACCATTTAAAACGAGTAATAACGCTTTCGAAGACATGAGTGACTATAAATGAACTTTTCTTGTCAATCGATGGCTTTCGCTTCACGTTTTCTGAGGCAAACATTCAATTATAATCTGTTTTAACAAAAAATGTAGGAATATTCAACTTAAAAACAATAATGAGATTATGAAACCATTTAAAACGAGTAAAAAGGATTTCGAAGGTATGAGCGACTATAAATGAACTTTTCTTGTCAATAAATGGCTTTTGCTTTACGTTTCTCAAGGTAAACATTCAATTACAATCTGTTTTAACCAAAAAAGTAGGAATATTCTACTTAAAATCAATAATGAGATTATGAAACCATTTAAAACGAGTAAAAAGGGTTTCGAAAGCAGGAGCGACTATAAATGGACTTTTTTTGTCAATGGATGGCTTTCGCATCACGTTTCTCGAGGCAAACATTCAATTATATTCTGTTTTAACCAAAATTATAAAAAACTTCAGCCTAAAATCAATAATTAAATTATAAAACCATTTAAAGCGAGTAATAACGCTTTCAAAGACATGAGTGACTATAAATGAACTTTTCTTGTCAGTAGATGGCTTTCGCTTCACGTTTCCCGAGGCTAACATTCAATTATAATCTGTTTTAACCAAAATTGTAAGAATATTCAACTTAAAATCAATAATGAGACTACAAAAGCATTTAAAGCTAGTAATAAGGCTTCCGAAGGCATGAGTGACTATAAATAAACTTTTGTTGTCAATAGATGGCTTCCGCGTCACGTTTCTCGAGGCAAACATTTAATTATATTCTGTTTTAACCAAAATTATAAGAAAATTGAACTTAAAATCAATAAAAAGATTATAAATCCATTTAAAACCAATAATAACGCTTTCAAAGGAATGAGTGACTATAAATGAACTTTTCTTGTCAATAGATGGCTTTCGCTTCATGTTTCCCGAGGCAAACATTCAATTATAATCTTTGTTAACCAAAAATGTAAAAATATTCAACTTAAAATCAATAATGAGACTATAAAAGTATTTAAAGCGAGTAATAAGGCTTCCGAAGGCATGAGTGACTATAAATAAACTTTTCTTGTCAATGGATGGCTTTCGCGTCACGTTTCTCGAGCAAACATTCAATTATATTCTGTTTTCACAAAAATTATAAGAAAATTCAACTTAAAATCAATAATGAGATTATAAATCCATTTAAAGCCAATAATAACGCTTTCGGAGGTAGGAGTGATAATAAATGAACTTTTCTTCTCAATGGATGGCTTTCGCTTCATGTTTTCTTAGGCAAACATTCAATTATAATCTGTTTTAACCAAAAAAGGAGGAATATTCTACTTAAAATCAATAATGAGATTATGAAACCATTTAAAACGAGTAAAAAGAGTTTGGAAGGCATGAGCGACTATAAATGGACTTTTTTTGTCAATGGATGACTTTCGCATCACGTTTCCTGAACCAAACATTCAATTATAATATGTTTTAACCAAAAATATAATAAACTTCAGCTTATAATCAATAATCAGATTATAAAACCATTTAAAGTGAGTAATAAGGCTTTCAAAGGCATGAGTGACTATAAATGAACTTTTCTTGTCAATAGATGGCTTTCGCTTCACGTTTCTCGAGGCTAACATTCAATTATAATCTGTTTTAACCAAAAATCTGAAAAACTTCAACTTAAAATCAATAATCAGATTATAAAACCATTTAAAGCGAGTAATAAGGCTTTCAAAGGCATGAGTGGCTATAAATGAACTTTTCTTGTCAATAGATGGCTTTCGCGTCGTGTTTCCCGAAGCAAACATTCAATTATAATCTGTTTTAACCAAAAATATAAAAAACTTCAGCTTAAAATCAATAATCAAATTATAAAACCATTTCAAGCGAGTAATAGGGCTTTCAAAGGCATGAGTGACTATAAATGAACTTTTCTTGTCGATAGATGGCTTTCGTTTCATGTTTTCTTAGGCAAACATTCAATTATAATCTGTTTTAACCAAAAAAGGAGGAATATTCTACTTAAAATCAATAATGAGATTATGAAACCATTCAAAACGAGTAAAAAGAGTTTGGAAGGCATGACCGACTATAAATGGACTTTTCTTGTCAATGGATGGCTTTCGCATCACGTTTCCTGAACCAAACATTCAATTATAATATGTTTTAACCAAAAATATAATAAACTTCAGCTTATAATCAATAATCAGATTATAAAACCATTTAAAGTGAGTAATAAGGCTTTCAAAGGTATGAGTGACTATAAATGAACTTTTCTTGTCAATAGATGGCTTTCGCTTCACGTTTCTCGAGGCTAACATTCAATTATAATCTGTTTTAACCAAAAATCTGAAAAACTTCAACTTAAAATCAATAATCAGATTATAAAACCATTTAAAACGAGTAAAAAGGATTTCGAAGGCATGAGCGACTATAAATGAACTTTGTTTATCAATGGATGGCTTTCACGTCACGTTTCTCGAAGCAAACATTCAATTATAATCTGTTTTAACCAAAAATATAAAAAGCTTCAGCTTAAAATCAATAATCAAATTATAAAACCATTTCAAGCGAGTAATAGGGCTTTCAAAGGCATGAGTGACTATAAATGAACTTTTCTTGTCAATAGATGGCTTTTGCGTCATGTTTCTCGAGGCTAACATTCAATTATAATCTGTTTTAACCAAAAATGAAAGAATATTCAACTTAAAAATCAATAATGAGACTATAAAAGTATTTAAAGCGAGTAATAAGGCTTCCGAAGGCATGAGTGACTATAAATAAACTTTTCTTGTCAATGGATAGCTTTCACGTCACGTTTCTCGAGGCAAACATTCAATTATATTCTGTTTTAACCAAGATTGTAAGAAAATTCAACTTAAAATCAATAATCAAATTATAAAACCATTTAAAACGAGTAATAACGCTTTCGAAGACATGAGTGACTATAAATGAACTTTTCTTGTCAATCGATGGCTTTCGCTTCACGTTTTCTGAGGCAAACATTCAATTATAATCTGTTTTAACCAAAAATGTAGGAATATTCAACTTAAAAACAATAATGAGATTATGAAACCATTTAAAACGAGTAAAAAGGATTTCGAAGGTATGAGCGACTATAAATGAACTTTTATTGTCAATAAATGGCTTTTGCTTTACGTTTCTCAAGGTAAACATTCAATTACAATCTGTTTTAACCAAAAAAGTAGGAATATTCTACTTAAAATCAATAATGAGATTATGAAACCATGTAAAACGAGTAAAAAGGGTTTCGAAAGCAGGAGCGACTATAAATGGACTTTTTTTGTCAATGGATGGCCTTCGCATCACGTTTCTCGAGGCAAACATTCAATTATATTCTGTTTTAACCAAAATTATAAAAAACTTCAGCCTAAAATCAATAATTAAATTATAAAACCATTTAAAGCGAGTAATAACGCTTTCAAAGACATGAGTGACTATAAATGAACTTTTCTTGTCAATAGATGGCTTTCGCTTCACGTTTCACGAGGCTAACATTCAATTATAATCTGTTTTAACCAAAATTGTAAGAATATTCAACTTAAAATCAATAATGAGACTACAAAAGCATTTAAAGCTAGTAATAAGGCTTCCGAAGGCATGAGTGACTATAAATAAACTTTTGTTGTCAATAGATGGCTTTCGCGTCACGTTTCTCGAGGCAAACATTTAATTATATTCTGTTTTAACCAAAATTATAAGAAAATTGAACTTAAAATCAATAAAAAGATTATAAATCCATTTAAAACCAATGATAACGCTTTCAAAGGAATGAGTGACTATAAATGAACTTTTCTTGTCAATAGATGGCTTTCGCTTCATGTTTCCCGAGGCAAACATTCAATTATAATCTTTGTTAACCAAAAATGTAAAAATATTCAACTTAAAATCAATAATGAGACTATAAAAGTATTTAAAGCGAGTAATAAGGCTTCCGAAGGCATGAGTGACTATAAATAAACTTTTCTTGTCAATGGATGGCTTTCGCGTCACGTTTCTCGAGCAAACATTCAATTATATTCTGTTTTCACAAAAATTATAAGAAAATTCAACTTAAAATCAATAATGAGATTATAAATCCATTTAAAGCCAATAATAACGCTTTCGGAGGTAGGAGTGACAATAAATGAACTTTTCTTCTCAATGGATGGCTTTCGCTTCATGTTTTCTTAGGCAAACATTCAATTATAATCTGTTTTAACCAAAAAAGGAGGAATATTCTACTTAAAATCAATAATGAGATTATGAAACCATTTAAAACGAGTAAAAAGAGTTTGGAAGGCATGAGCGACTATAAATGCACTTTTTTTGTCAATGGATGGCTTTCGCATCACGTTTCTTGAACCAAACATTCAATTATAATATGTTTTCACCAAAAATATAATAAACTTCAACTTATAATCAATAATCAGATTATAAAACCATTTAAAGTAAGTAATAAGGCTTTCAAAGGCATGAGTGACTATAAATGAACTTTTCTTGTCAATAGATGGCTTTCGCTTCACGTTTCCCGAGGCTAACATTCAATTATAATCTGTTTTAACCAAAATTGTAAGAATATTCAACTTAAAATCAATAATGAGACTACAAAAGCATTTAAAGCTAGTAATAAGGCTTCCGAAGGCATGAGTGACTATAAATAAACTTTTGTTGTCAATAGATGGCTTTCGTGTCACGTTTCTCGAGGCAAACATTTAATTATATTCTGTTTTAACCAAAATTATAAGAAAATTGAACTTAAAATCAATAAAAAGATTATAAATCCATTTAAAACCAATAATAACGCTTTCAAAGGAATGAGTGACTATAAATGAACTTTTCTTGTCAATAGATGGCTTTCGCTTCATGTTTCCCGAGGTAAACATTCAATTATCATCTTTGTTAACCAAAAATGTAAAAATATTCAACTTAAAAATCAATAATGAGACTATAAAAGTATTTAAAGCGAGTAATAAGGCTTCCGAAGGCATGAGTGACTATAAATAAACTTTTCTTGTCAATGGATAGCTTTCACGTCACGTTTCTCGAGGCAAACATTCAATTATATTCTGTTTTAACCAAGATTGTAAGAAAATTCAACTTAAAATCAATAATCAAATTATAAAACCATTTAAAACGAGTAATAACGCTTTCGAAGACATGAGTGACTATAAATGAACTTTTCTTGTCAATCGATGGCTTTCGCTTCACGTTTTCTGAGGCAAACATTCAATTATAATCTGTTTTAACAAAAAATGTAGGAATATTCAACTTAAAAACAATAATGAGATTATGAAACTATTTAAAACGAGTAAAAAGGATTTCGAAGGTATGAGCGACTATAAATGAACTTTTCTTGTCAATAAATGGCTTTTGCTTTACGTTTCTCAAGGTAAACATTCAATTACAATCTGTTTTAACCAAAAAAGTAGGAATATTCTACTTAAAATAAATAATGAGATTATGAAACCATTTAAAACGAGTAAAAAGGGTTTCGAAAGCAGGAGCGACTATAAATGGACTTTTTTTGTCAATGGATGGCTTTCGCATCACGTTTCTCGAGGCAAACATTCAATTATATTCTGTTTTAACCAAAATTATAAAAAACTTCAGCCTAAAATCAATAATTAAATTATAAAACCATTTAAAGCGAGTAATAACGCTTTCAAAGACATGAGTGACTATAAATGAACTTTTCTTGTCAATAGATGGCTTTCGCTTCACGTTTCCCGAGGCTAACATTCAATTATAATCTGTTTTAACCAAAATTGTAAGAATATTCAACTTAAAATCAATAATGAGACTACAAAAGCATTTAAAGCTAGTAATAAGGCTTCCGAAGGCATGAGTGACTATAAATAAACTTTTGTTGTCAATAGATGGCTTTCGCGTCACGTTTCTCGAGGCAAACATTTAATTATATTCTGTTTTAACCAAAATTATAAGAAAATTGAACTTAAAATCAATAAAAAGATTATAAATCCATTTAAAACCAATGATAACGCTTTCAAAGGAATGAGTGACTATAAATGAACTTTTCTTGTCAATAGATGGCTTTCGCTTCATGTTTCCCGAGGCAAACATTCAATTATAATCTTTGTTAACCAAAAATGTAAAAATATTCAACTTAAAATCAATAATGAGACTATAAAAGTATTTAAAGCGAGTAATAAGGCTTCCGAAGGCATGAGTGACTATAAATAAACTTTTCTTGTCAATGGATGGCTTTCGCGTCACGTTTCTCGAGCAAACATTCAATTATATTCTGTTTTCACAAAAATTATAAGAAAATTCAACTTAAAATCAATAATGAGATTATAAATCCATTTAAAGCCAATAATAACGCTTTCGGAGGTAGGAGTGACAATAAATGAACTTTTCTTCTCAATGGATGGCTTTCGCTTCATGTTTTCTTAGGCAAACATTCAATTATAATCTGTTTTAACCAAAAAAGGAGGAATATTCTACTTAAAATCAATAATGAGATTATGAAACCATTTAAAACGAGTAAAAAGAGTTTGGAAGGCATGAGCGACTATAAATGCACTTTTTTTGTCAATGGATGGCTTTCGCATCACGTTTCTTGAACCAAACATTCAATTATAATATGTTTTCACCAAAAATATAATAAACTTCAACTTATAATCAATAATCAGATTATAAAACCATTTAAAGTAAGTAATAAGGCTTTCAAAGGCATGAGTGACTATAAATGAACTTTTCTTGTCAATAGATGGCTTTCGCTTCACGTTTCCCGAGGCTAACATTCAATTATAATCTGTTTTAACCAAAATTGTAAGAATATTCAACTTAAAATCAATAATGAGACTACAAAAGCATTTAAAGCTAGTAATAAGGCTTCCGAAGGCATGAGTGACTATAAATAAACTTTTGTTGTCAATAGATGGCTTTCGTGTCACGTTTCTCGAGGCAAACATTTAATTATATTCTGTTTTAACCAAAATTATAAGAAAATTGAACTTAAAATCAATAAAAAGATTATAAATCCATTTAAAACCAATAATAACGCTTTCAAAGGAATGAGTGACTATAAATGAACTTTTCTTGTCAATAGATGGCTTTCGCTTCATGTTTCCCGAGGTAAACATTCAATTATCATCTTTGTTAACCAAAAATGTAAAAATATTCAACTTAAAAATCAATAATGAGACTATAAAAGTATTTAAAGCGAGTAATAAGGCTTCCGAAGGCATGAGTGACTATAAATAAACTTTTCTTGTCAATGGATAGCTTTCACGTCACGTTTCTCGAGGCAAACATTCAATTATATTCTGTTTTAACCAAGATTGTAAGAAAATTCAACTTAAAATCAATAATCAAATTATAAAACCATTTAAAACGAGTAATAACGCTTTCGAAGACATGAGTGACTATAAATGAACTTTTCTTGTCAATCGATGGCTTTCGCTTCACGTTTTCTGAGGCAAACATTCAATTATAATCTGTTTTAACAAAAAATGTAGGAATATTCAACTTAAAAACAATAATGAGATTATGAAACTATTTAAAACGAGTAAAAAGGATTTCGAAGGTATGAGCGACTATAAATGAACTTTTCTTGTCAATAAATGGCTTTTGCTTTACGTTTCTCAAGGTAAACATTCAATTACAATCTGTTTTAACCAAAAAAGTAGGAATATTCTACTTAAAATAAATAATGAGATTATGAAACCATTTAAAACGAGTAAAAAGGGTTTCGAAAGCAGGAGCGACTATAAATGGACTTTTTTTGTCAATGGATGGCTTTCGCATCACGTTTCTCGAGGCAAACATTCAATTATATTCTGTTTTAACCAAAATTATAAAAAACTTCAGCCTAAAATCAATAATTAAATTATAAAACCATTTAAAGCGAGTAATAACGCTTTCAAAGACATGAGTGACTATAAATGAACTTTTCTTGTCAATAGATGGCTTTCGCTTCACGTTTCCCGAGGCTAACATTCAATTATAATCTGTTTTAACCAAAATTGTAAGAATATTCAACTTAAAATCAATAATGAGACTACAAAAGCATTTAAAGCTAGTAATAAGGCTTCCGAAGGCATGAGTGACTATAAATAAACTTTTGTTGTCAATAGATGGCTTTCGCGTCACGTTTCTCGAGGCAAACATTTAATTATATTCTGTTTTACCCAAAATTATAAGAAAATTGAACTTAAAATCAATAAAAAGATTATAAATCCATTTAAAACCAATAATAACGCTTTCAAAGGAATGAGTGACTATAAATGAACTTTTCTTGTCAATAGATGGCTTTCGCTTCATGTTTCCCGAGGCAAACATTCAATTATAATCTTTGTTAACCAAAAATGTAAAAATATTCAACTTAAAATCAATAATGAGACTATAAAAGTATTTAAAGCGAGTAATAAGGCTTCCGAAGGCATGAGTGACTATAAATAAACTTTTCTTGTCAATGGATGGCTTTCGCGTCACGTTTCTCGAGCAAACATTCAATTATATTCTGTTTTCACAAAAATTATAAGAAAATTCAACTTAAAATCAATAATGAGATTATAAATCCATTTAAAGCCAATAATAACGCTTTCGGAGGTAGGAGTGACAATAAATGAACTTTTCTTCTCAATGGATGGCTTTCGCTTCATGTTTTCTTAGGCAAACATTCAATTATAATCTGTTTTAACCAAAAAAGGAGGAATATTCTACTTAAAATCAATAATGAGATTATGAAACCATTTAAAACGAGTAAAAAGAGTTTGGAAGGCATGAGCGACTATAAATGCACTTTTTTTGTCAATTGATGGCTTTCGCATCACGTTTCTTGAACCAAACATTCAATTATAATATGTTTTCACCAAAAATATAATAAACTTCAGCTTATAATCAATAATCAGATTATAAAACCATTTAAAGTGAGTAATAAGGCTTTCAAAGGCATGGTGACTATAAATGAACTTTTCTTGTCAATAGATGGCTTTCGCTTCACGTTTCTCGAGGCTAACATTCAATTATAATCTGTTTTGACCAAAAAAGTAAGAATATTCAACTTAAAATCAATAGTGAGACTATAAAAGTATTTAAAGCGAGTAATAAGGCTTTCGAAGGCATGAGTGACTATAAATAAACTTTTCTTCTCAATGGATGGCTTTCGCGCCACATTTCTCGAGGAAAACATTCCATTATATTCTGTTTTAACCAAAATTATAAGTGAATTCAACTTAAAATCAATAATGAGATTATAAATCCATTTAAAGCTAGTAGTAACGCTTTCAAAGGCATAAGTGACTATAAATGAACTTTTCTTATCAGTAGATGGCTTTTGCTTCACATTTCCCGAGGCAAACCTTCAATTATAATCTATTTTAAACAAAAATGTAGGAATATTCAACTTAAAATCAATAATGAGATTACGAAACCATTTAAAACAAGTAAAAAGGGTTTCGAAGGCATGAGCGACTATAAATGGACTTTTTTTGTAAATGGATGGCTTTCGTGTCACGTTTCTCGAAGCAAACATTCAATTATAATTTCTTTTAACCAAGAAAATAATAAACTTCAGCTTAAAATTAATAATTAGATTATAAAACCATTTAAAGCGAGTAATAAGGCTTTCAAAGGCATGAGCGGCTATAAATGAACTTTTGTTGTCAATAGATGGCTTTCACGTCATGTTTTCCGAAGCAAACATTCAATTATAATCTGTTTTAACCAAAAATATAAAAAACTTCAGCTTAAAATCAATAATCAAATTATAAAATCATTTAAAGCGAGTAATCACGCTTTCAAAGACATGAGTGACTATAAATAAACTTTTCTTGTCAATATATGGCTTTCGCGTCACGTTTCTCGAGGCAAATATTCAATTATATTCTGTTTTAACCAAAATTTTAAGAAAATTCAACTTAAAAACAATAATGAGATTATAAATCCATTTAAAGCCAGTAATAACGCTTTCAAAGCCATGAGTGACTATAAATGAACTTTTCTTGTCAATAGATGGCTTTTGCTTCACGTTTCCTGAGGCAAACATTCAATTATAATCTATTTTAACAAAAAATGTAGGAATATTCAACTTAAATCAATAATGAGATTATGAAACCATTTAAAACGAGTAAAAAGGGTTTCGAAGGCATGAACGACTATAAATGGACTTTTTTTGTCAAAGGATGCCTTTCACGTCACGTTTCCTGAAGCAAACATTCAAGTATAATCTGTTTTAACCAAAAATATAAAAAACTTCAACTTAAAATCAATAATCAGATTATAAAACCATTTAAAGCAAGTAATAAGGATTTCAAAGGCATGAGTGACTATAAATGAACTTTTCTTGCCAATAGATGGCTTTCGCTTCACGTTTTCCTAGGCAAACATTCAATTATAATCTGTTTGAACCAAAAATGTAGAAATATTCAACTTAAAAACAATAATGAGATTATGAAATAATTTAAAACGAGTAAAAAGGGTTTCGAAGGCATGAGTGACTATAAATGGACTTTTTTTATCAATGGATGGCTTTCGTGTCACGTTTCCTGAAGCAAACATTCAATTATAATCTGTTTTAACAAAAAATATAAAAAACTTCAGCTTAAAATCAATAATCAGATTATAAAACCATTTAAAGCATGTAATAATGCTTTCAAAGGCATGAGTGACAATAAATAAACTTTTCTTCTAAATGGATGGCTTTCGCTTCATTTTTCTGAGGCAAACATTGAATTATAATCTGTTTTAATAAAAAATGTAAGAAAATTCAACTTAAAATCAATATTGAGACTATAAAAGCATTTAAAGCGAGTAATAAGGCTTTCGAAGGCATGAGTGACTATAAAAAAACTTTTCTTGTCAATGGATGGCTTTCGCGTCACGTTTCTCGAGGCAAACATGCAATTATATTCTGTTTTGACCAAAATTATAAGAGAATTCAACTTAAAATCAATAATGAGATTATTAATCCATTTAAAGCCAGTAATAACGCTTTTAAAGGCATGAGTGACTATAAATGAACTTTTCTTATCAATAGATGCCTTTTGCTTCACGTTTACCGAGACAAACATTCAATTATAATCTATTTTGACAAAAAATGTAGGAATATTCAACTTAAAATCAATAAGGAGATTAAGAAACCATTTAAAACGAGTAAAAAAGATTTTGAAGGCATGAGCGACTGTAAATGAACTTTTTTTGTCATTGGATGGCTTTCGCGTCACGTTTCTCGAAGCAAACATTCAATTATAATCTGTTTTACCAAAAATATAAAAAACTTCAGCTTAAAATCAATAATCAATTTATAAAACCATTTAAAGCGAGTAATAACGCTTTCAAAGACATCAGTGACTACAAATGAACTTTTCTTGTCAATAGATGGCTTTCGCTTCACGTTTCCAGAGGCTAACATTCAACTATAATCTGTTTTAACCAAAAATGTAGGAATATTAAAGTTAAAATCAATAATGAGATTATGAAACCATTTAAAACGAGTAAAAAGGATTTCGAAGGCATGAGCGACTATAAATGAACTTTTTTTGTCAATAGATGGCTTTCGCGTGAAGTTTCACGAAGCAAACATTCAATTATAAACTGTTTTAACCAAAAATCTTAAAAACTTCAACTTAAAATCAATAATCAGATTATAAAACCTTTTAAAGCAAGTAATAAGGCTTCGAAAGGCATGAGCGACTATAAAGGAACTTTTCTTGTCAATAGATGGCTTTTGCGTCATGTTTCCCGAAGCAAACATTCAATTATAATCTGTTTTAACCAAAAATATAAAAAACTTCAGCTTAAAATCAATAATCAAATTATAAAACCATTTAAAGCGAGTAATAACGCTTTCAAAGACATGAATGACTATAAATAAACTTTTCTTGTCAATAGATGGCTTTCACTTCACGTTTCTTGAGGCTAACATTCAATTATAATCTGTTTTAACCAAAAATGTAAGAATATTCAACTTAAAATCAATAATGAGACTATAAAAGTATTTAAAGCGAGTAATAAGGCTTCCGAAGGCATGAGTGACTATAAATAAACTTTTCTTGTTAATGGATGGCTTTCGCGTCACGTTTCTTGAGGCAAGTATTCAATTATATTCTGTTTTCACCAAAATTATAAGAAAATTCAACTTAAAATTAATAATGAGATTACAAGTCCATTTAAAACCAGTAATAACACTTTCGAAGGCATGAGTGACAATAAATGAACTTTTCTTCTCAATGGAT